>NC_133453.1:150401733-155201733 GCF_048565385.1 Saimiri boliviensis
ACCTCATTGATGACTCTGGGCCCACCAGATAATTCAAGATCATCTTCCCATCTCATGGTCCTGAACTTCATCATATCCAAAGTCCCATTTGCCACGTGATGTAATGTATTCAGATTCCAGGGATTAGGACACAGACATGTTTAGGGACCATTATTCTGTCTACCACAGATTGCAAGAGTTCTTTACATATTCTGATGTGATGGCCACTAGAACCTGGCCAGGTGTATGATTTGCAAATATTTTTCCCATCCTGTGGGTCGATTTTTCACTTATTATAGTGTCCTTTGATGTACCAAAAATGGAAATTTTCATAAAGCCTACTTTCTTTCTTTCTTTCTTTTCTTTTCTTTTTTTTTTTTTTTTTTGGTGGCTTTGCTTTTGGTGCCATAACTGTTAGAGTTTTATAGTACTATTTCCAACTTTTAGGTTTTTAATACATTTTGAGTTTTTTTAAATACGATGTAAAGCAACAGTCCAATATCATTCCAGTGTCTCTGCCTCATTAGTTGAAAAGACGATTTTTCTTCATTGAGTTATTTTGCTATTCTGATCAAGTGTATTTCTGTATAGTAGAAATGCAGACTAGGAAACAGAAAATTTTTAAACATCATTTAAAATAACTCCAAAATTGAAATATTTGGGTATACATGTAATAAAATGTGTACAGTGTGAGCTTATGGAAAACTAAAAACTCTAATAAAAGATATAAAAAAGTAAAGAAATAGAAAGTCATACTATCTTCAAGGAATAGAAGACCCAACATGGTAACATGTACACATGTAAATTCTCCATAAATTAAATATGGAGTGTGTGTGTGTGAGTGTGTGTGTGTGTGTGTGTGTGTAATTCAAACCTTACCAGAATTTTTGTAGATATAGGTAAGATAGTCTACAATGTATTTAGAAAGGCAGAGGAACTAGCCTGTGCAAAGTGGTTTTGAAAAAGAACTAGACATCTACATATAAAAAATGAAATTTGGCTTAAATACCTTAAACAAAAAACTTGGTAAAAGGCATGAACAAACACTTTACCAAAGAGGATATAAGAATGACAGATAGGCACATTAAAAGATGTTTAACTTACTTAGCTATTAGGGAAATGCAAATTAAAACCGTGATATGACAGTACTACCTACCTATTGTAACTTCACTAAGAGTTGCTGACAAGAGCAAGGAAAGTAATAGACATGGAATAACTTGAAATTTTGTAAATTGCAGTTTGAAATACAAAATTGTGCAATCACTGGGGGAAACAGTTTGGCAGTTTCTTATAAATGCTAATCCGTCCTAAAATATAACCCAGTGGTCCATTTCTGGATATTCATGCTAGAGAAATGAAAATTTATTTCCACATAATAACCTATACATTAATATTTATAGCAGCTTTACTAATAATTGCTAAAAACTGGATACCACCCAAATGTCCTTAATGTGATGGATGTATAAACAAACTGGGACACATGTGAACAATGGCATAATATTTATAAAGAGTAATGAACTCTTAATATGCATAACAAGTTGGACGAATCTTGGAGACGTTATGCTAGGGAGTGAAGCCACACACAAAAGGTTAATACTGTTGTCTTCCATTTATATTCCATTCCCTCCCAGCAAAAAGAATACAGACACACACACACACACACACACACACACACACACACACACACAAATTACAAGGGGGGAGAATGGTTCTGTGGTTGGCAGCAGCTATGGGTAGGGAAGGGGCAATGACAGAAAGATAGCAGAAGGACTCCAAAGACAGTTGTAGAGTTGGGGGTGATAGAACTATTGTGTGTCCCGGTTATGTTGATAGTTACACAAGTATATCCATGTGTCTAAAATGTATAGAATGTCATGCATGATACATCAATGGAAAAAGTTAATGTATGATATAAAAATAAAACTTAAAAGACATTATTTTCACTAGCATCGAAAACATTAAATGTCTAAGAAAAACCTAATAAAAGATGCATGTCATTCACACAGTTAGCTATATACCATAAATGAGAGAAATTTAAAAAGACCTAAATAAAGGTCAGCATATCTATATTCATGGTTTAGAAGACTCTATATTGGAAACGACAATTATCCACAAATTGATCAGTGGAGTCAGTGCAACTCCCTCTCAAAATTTCAGTGGCTTTTATTTTTTGTGGAAATGTACAACGTGATTCTCAAATGTGTTTAATATGTACGTGACCCGAAATTGCTAGTGCAGTTCTGAATACGAAGAAGTTTGAAGAACTGACTTCACTGGATATCAGTGTTTATTAGAAAGGCACAGTGAGAAGGATAGTGGTATTGAAACAAGGCTGCAGTAAAAGTCAGTGCAGCCGATTGCAGAGCCTGGAGCCGAGGCAAGTGTGCACACACATTACGGCAGGCGGAGCAGGGAGGAAACACGGTCCTGCGAGTGAGTGGTGTTGGAGTAATTGGATGCCCACATGAGAAGGAAAGAAAACTTGTCCCTTGCTTCACACACAACACCCAACTGTAGTAGATTACAGATTTCAATATAAAAGGCAAAAGAGTCAAACTTCTGAACACAAATAAGCAGGGCTATTTTCCTCACTTCTGAGATAGAATTACATAGAGTTCTAAAAGCACTATTCACATCAGTCTTTCCTGAGCAAGATGACAGAATAGGAAGCCCTGGACACTCCTTCCCCTACGGAAACTCGCCATTCAGCAATAAAGCATGGGCAAATTTCCTGTGAAATCAAGAATCCAGAAACTAGCTGAGAGGCTCCAGCACCCTAGGTGAGCACAAAACTATTCACATCAAATTCAGTAGGGAAATTTGAGTCACCCTCTTGCCATAATCCCTGCCCTTGGCAATGTGCCTTATGATTGTGAGGCAACCCCCAGCCCACGGATCTTCCTTGGGGAGGGAGAGGTAGAGATGAGCTGTGTATCCAGAACCTCACTTTGCTGGGATTTACCTGGAGGACTGGCTTCCGTCTAAACTGTCTCAGAGTGCTGATGCACCTGCATAATCTAGCCACCTGCAAGTCAGTGAGAACAGAGATGACAGTTTCATCTAATGTGCATCTAGTTGCCACAGCCCTCCCTCCAGCTCAGTGCACACCAAATACCCAAAAACAAAACACACACACACACACACACACACACACACACACACACACACACGTACATCTCAGGTTCTCCCTGAAATGGGGAAAAAAATAGTTAGGGAATCCAGTGATTGAACTGAAGGAAGACACAGGAGACTTTAGCACTCCACTTTCAGCACGGGATAGACCAACCAGACAGAAAATCAACAACGGAATATTGGACTTGAACATTATAAACCAAATGGACTAACGGAAATATCCAGAACGTTCCACCCAATGGCAGCAGGATCTACCTTCTTCTCAGGTGCACATAAAACGTTCCCAGGAGAGATCACATGTTATATGTTAGATTACAAAGCAAGTCTCAGCAAATGAAGAAGAATGAAATCATACCAAATATATTTTCTAACCACAATGAAATGAAATGAGATCAGTAGTA
Source organism: Saimiri boliviensis (assembly GCF_048565385.1). NCBI lineage: Eukaryota > Metazoa > Chordata > Mammalia > Primates > Cebidae > Saimiri > Saimiri boliviensis. Next base: position 150,405,246 of record NC_133453.1, read on the forward strand.
GAAGGAAAACGTAAAATCATAAATATATTAAAATGAGCGATTTTGAGCAACCAGTAGGTCACAAAAGTAATCAAAAAAGTAAGTTAGAAAATATCTTGAGACCAATAAAAACAAAAGTGTAACATACCAAAACTTATATGCTATAGAGAAGCAATACTGTGAGGGAAGTTTATAGTGACAAACCAAGAAACACCTACATTAAAAAGGAAGATATATCTGAAGTAAACAACCCAACTTTACATCTCAAGGAGCTAGAAGAAGAACAAACCAGGCCCAGAAATAGTAGACGGAAGGAAACGATTAGAGGATAAATAAACAATAGAAAAACAATAGAAAAATCCACAAAGCTAAGAGTGTTTTAAAAAGATAAAACTGACTAACATTTAGCTTGACTTAAAAAAAGGAAGTAAAAAGAAGCTCAAATAATGAAAATCAGAAATACGTAAGTGGGATTACATCCAACTAAAAAGCTTTTGCACAACAAAAGAAATGATCAACAGAGTGAAAAGGCAATGTACAGTGAAGTCCTGCAGTTCAAAACCTACAATATTAATATACTGATTTTAAAATGTGCTAAGGTCTTGACTATACATTTCCCCCAAGAAGACATACACATTGCCAGCAGGTATATGACAAGATATTCAACATCACTAATCATCAGGGAAATGCAAATCAAGACTGCAAGGAGATGTCACTTTGCAGCTGTTAAAATGGCTATTACCAAAAACTCCCAAGTCAGCAAGGGCTGGTGAGGATGTGGAGAACTTGGAACCCTTGCACACTGTTGGAATGCAGAATGATCCAGCCGCTACTGAAAACAGTATGGAGATCGCTCAAAAAATTAGAAGTAGAACAGAAATTCCACCTTCAGGTATTTATCCAGAAGCATTGAAATAAGGATCTTTCAAAGATATCTTAGCACGCCAGTGTTTTAACCAAGGTATGAAAACAGCCGAATGTCCATTGATAGATGGCTAAAGAAAACATGGTAGATACATTCAGTGGAATTATTTAGCCTTTAAAGAAGAAAATTCTGCAGTATGTGACAACATAGTGAACCTTAAGAACATCATCTAAATGCAATAACAGTCGCAGAAAAACAGTTACAGCATGATTCCACTGATATGAGGCATTTAAAATAATTAAACTCCTGGAATCCGAGAGTATGATGGTTGTTGGCAGGGGCTGCAGAGAGGGAGAAATGAAAAATTTCTAATCAATCAGCATAAAGTTTCCATTTTAAAAGATGAATAAGTTCAATAGAAATCTATTGTACAACACTGTCATTGTATTTAACAACACTTAAAAAGTGTGTGATACACTTAAAATTTGTTAAAATGGTAGACCTCATGTTAAGTGTACTTACCACAGTAAAATAAAAATTTTCAAAACCGCTACCTATAAAGTGAAGGAGTGAGAAATTGGACTTTATTAAAATCAATAATGTCTTTTATTTAAAAAAAATAAAAGGAAAAAAACAAACTACAAGTGAAGTTATATGCAACATCTATAACTGATAACAGATTAGCATGCCATTGAGACCTTTCTTTTAGGGGACTACTTCAAACTTGTGCTGAGTGCTTACTTTACAGTGTCTAAATAAATCCTAGGTTAGATCATGTAATGCCTTTAGCAATCAGAGAAGCCAGAACTCTGACAAAATATCCATATTAAATACAGAACTGCAGAGCTGGAAGACTCATTGCAGTTTTTGAAATGTATGATCTTTCATGTAGAAGGTCCTGGTGCAAAATACAGCGATGTGTTTGGAGACACTTTAGAAAAGGTATCACAGACGTATCTCTGTTACCATGAATGTTACAGTCTTAGGTCATTGGACCCTGAACGCTAAGAATTTTCTTCAAGGGTACTCTTCCTCCTATGGTGACAGACACAAGCAGCATTGTTTTTATTCGCAGTAATTATTTTCTCCTATGAAATCTTGCACTTTAAAATAATTTTGGTAATACCTTCTTTGTAAGATGCCTTCATTATACAAATGTTCACACTTTTCAAATACTTTAAATGTTCTTAGATTTATGTGGTTTCCTATGAGTCTGTATGTAACTTATACCAGAGTATATTCATTTACTTCTGTTTTTTGATGTTCATTTCTCCTTTTATAGTTCAATCTACTTCACATCTTTGAAAATACCCATCTTTTGATCTTTGTAGATTCAGCATTCCACATTATTAAACATAACCTGAGTTCGGTTCTTTTTGTAGGCATTTGTCTGATACATCTTGACAACTTTGAATGCTATTTTCCTTCAATTCTGCTTGTAAATTTCACTTTCTTATTCTGCTTTATAATTAAATGCTATTTTCAGCAAACATAAAAAGTGCAAAATGGTTAAACTGTCTTCAGTCTGAAAAGAAAATGCATCTCTCTTGATACCATCTTTGGATGGAAAATTGGGAAGTCACGAATTGTGACCACCTCACAAGGTCATTGGTCAGATTAAAGAAGTAATACCTATGAAATAATATACTGCACAATAAACATGGACTTCTCATGATTTAAAGTGTTTAAGATTGTAATCCAATAATATACTCTATGTTTTTGATTTATGAACGCTTATTTTATGGGAGAAATTTCCTGAATGATGAAGAATTTGGTTCATTTTAGGTGTTTGCTGTTTCCAGGTGACGTTCAATTTCTATCAAGGCTATGGCTGTGAAACTAAGACCGTGGCTTCATGAATGGTGTGCTTTTAATCTCTATTAATTTATGTGAGAAAGTAGTGGATTTTCGTACACTCTTTTTTTTTTAATTCCAGTTTCCAAATTAAATGCCCTTCTTAAATATTTGCAGAGAATCTGAAATTTTTAGTAAGAGGAAGACTAGCGAAGTCTCAGCAGTGTCTTGTGATGTTATGAAAGAGTTTCTATCATCTAGACAGTAAAACCTTCTCACTCTTGCTAACCCTAATCCTTGAATTTATCGTTTGCCCTGCTTTGATTGGTTTATTTGTCTTTCTAGGTCAGAGGTTCTGAATCCTGGTGCCGTTTCTCCATTTTTATAATAACATTCCGCCCCCCTTCCTCACAGTCCATGGTAGCTCACATTCTTCCCATGCTGCTGTCCTCAGCCTGGCGTGGCAGCCCGGACCCTCTACCCGCTCCACGGTGGCCTCCCGAGAGTGCCATCTTTCACGGGACTTGCAGCGGGCTGACGCTGCCCCCCAATTCCATGGCAGGAACTGCTTGGAAGAAGCGTCAACAGCGTCACCTCTGAGAGAGGAGCTGTGGCCGGCTGCTGTCAAGCCAGGAACCCGCCACTGCCATTTCCTGGGATGGCCCCTGTTTCTCTTGATCTCGGTGTCTTCATCAGCCAGCTTCAGCCAGACTTCCTTCGGAGGGGCTTTGTGTTTGAGGGGCCTCACTAGGAGGCCCATCCTTATCTTGGGAGAACTGCCAGCTGTCACAAGGCAAGGCCAATAATGTTCAGTCTAAACGTTTTTCAAGAAGAATATTTTGGTCTGAAGGTAAAACGTGATTTGGCAACTTGGGATGGTCCCCAACAGGGAGCAGCTTCACACTGGTGGAGCATTTGGAACGACTGAAATCATTTTCTCGTTGAAAAATCAAACCTTTCTGAGCTAAAACAATAAAAAAGTGATTGGCAGGTTTTTTTTTCCAAGAGATCCCAGATAGGGCATCCTTTTCCTGGTTTAGACACTGTGAGCAAGAAAGGAATGGAAGGGCTCCTGCACATCCTCAGCTCTCACGCTTGACATCGGCCACACAGACACGTCCTGCAAGGCCGTGGACCCTCGCTGTACGGAAAACGTGAAACGCCGTCCAGTGCAGAATCCCGGGTTTTTGCCATTGCTGATAGGATAAAAAACCCATGTCCATTCTTCAAGGCTGAGAACACCCTAAATAGCATCCAGCAAAAACCACGCTCCAGTCAAGCAGCCGATACAGCTTCCCTCGCAGTTTCGAGTGCGTCAGCTCTATTCTGATACTCTCATGATTCCCCTTTTTGGCGGCAGGGCGTCCTTGTGAGCGTTCTGGATGGGAACTCAAAGCAAGAGCTCCTGGGAGCCTGTCTGTTTAATATTAAAATATAACCCAGGGTGGAATTGGAATCATTCTCTTCAGGCACAGTAAAGCCACACCATGTTTTTCCTCCTTCCACTATTACCTTGTGTACCACTGTGTCCCAAAGAGGAGATTTACTTCTTTAACCTCATCAGTAATACCCGTCATTCATACTAAGGGTCCCCTCCAATGGGACTCGCACCCTGCCAGGAAGGCAGGTGAGTGCCACCTCCTTCTGGAAGCCACCTTGGGATACGTGTGATGCTGTGAATCGCTGAGAAGAGAGCTGGATCCCAGCAGCTAAAACATCTGCTTCTGATATGGTCAGAAAGTCCAGCCCATCCCCGGCGCCTGTGGTGCCCAGGGAGCGCCACGGATCTTCAAGTCAGGTTTCGTTTCAGTTTCAGTGCATTTACTGCTGTTTTTTTTCCCCGCTGGAGGGAGTTCAGATGTTTGCATTATGTCCTCCTCACACTGTTTCCTGCTGTGGGTCCTTGACGGGCAGTTCCAGGAACGAGGGCTAGTACCAGAGGGCAGAGCTCTGCCTCCCGCCTCCCTACGCCTCTCTGGGGGTCTGAGGGTCCAGGGTGAGCCTGTCACTATTGCTGAGTGCAGTCGTTAGAAATCACATGGCTGGAGCTCAGAAGCGCGGTTGCCACGACCTGGAACAGAGGAAATCAGCTGTGGGTCCGTGGTCCAGACTTGCAGGGAGGGTCTGCAGATACAGCAGGGAGCCTGCGGATAATACTGTGCTGTATAATTGAAATCTGCTAACAATATTGTATGCTTTGCAATTGGCCAAGAGAGTAGATCATGAATATTCACACCACCAAAAAAAAAAAAAAAAAAAAGAAAGAAAGAAAAGGCAACTGTGAGGTGATGGCTGCCTATGAAGGCAAGACAGGCCCCAGGGAGAGAGGGGGGCGCACTGCCAAAGCCGTATTTCCCAGGACAAATCCCAATAAATAACACAGGCAAGAAACAAAAATAGATATATTCGAGTTATGCTTACATACCTGAGAAGGAATAAATAAAAACGGTTTTACTGTAATCATTGCATTAGATATTGTTAGATAAGAACTCAGAACAACCTTTAATTGGCCAGGGCCTCTTACTACCATTTTATAAAGCAAACAGCCAGTGGCTTCTGTTCCTGAGTTGTTTAACTCAAGCTAAGGAGCCAAGGCCTGGAGGGGAGCAGGCTGTGTCCCCAGCGTCTCCTGAACCCAGAATCTCCAAGTTTCCGACCTGTACCCATCTGGTTTTTGTCACTTGGCCCTCCTCTTTAGTGAAGGAAGGGGGAAGTGTGTGGAAATAATGTCCACATTTTCTAGGACTTACAGATGGATATTGTGAAGAAGTATAATTTCTCTTCTGTTTTGTCAAAGTGTTCCACATGTCGCAACAGTTCCTGGCTTATTTAGAAATTATTAAGCTCTGCAGTAACTAAAACAAATCATGAGCACGAGCTGTTCACCAGCGTGACGGTTTTCAGTGGAGGGTCCTCACGAGTTCTGTTAGTATTTCAGACATGTAATTTCGTCGTATTAGTGAATTCCATACAATATTTTCAGATAGACATTGTTGGAATGTTTTTTTCTTTGCAAAAAGGAAGGATGATTAATGCCATTACAAAGAAAGTTTATGAGAGCAGTAAAAATATTTCTCTGTGGGTGGGAAGTGTTTCTTCAACATTTAGTCAACGCAGACACAATAAAACGTCCACACTGCACAGCCTCACGCCGTCTTCGAGCGGTGTTCACGGCAAGATTTCAGAAGGAAGAAGAGCGTGCACCCTGGACGCCGTAGGACACGCCCCTCTGCTGCAGGAAAAGAGCATAGTCATTGGTGAGTGGCGGCGGGGACCCCCACCTTGCTCTGCAAGTCTCCACCTCACGATGGTTCTCGAACTCTTCATGCAGAATTCAGACCTATGAAAGTCTTTCCAGTCAAAGAAGATGGGACACAGCAAGAAGTCACCCCATCGTGTTCTTCTTGCAGAAATAAGATAGAGACACGAGAAAAAAAAATGGAAAGTTAGTTTCAAGCGGGAAAGGCTAACTCTAGGCAGGGAAACGTAAAATTGTATTTGAGTTGGAAGGGTCCTTACATTTAATGCAACCCAACGCTTGCATTGTATGCATGAGGAAACTGAGGCTAAGGAAGGTAAACAATGTCACACAGTTTATGAACAGGGTGAATGTGGAGGGCGCTTCTGCACGGGGGTCCTTCCACACGTCCCAGATCTAACCCCCGGACTCAGCCGCTGCGGCCTTTCTCAGTCACGTCCTGGGAAGTGGATTTGGACTGCAGTGTTGAGAATAATTGGTACTTACGAGCTGAGTGACTGGATAAAGGTTACTCCATGTCTTAGGCCTCAGTTTACCCCTGGAAGGAAGGGAGGTCACTGTCTCTGTGTCAGGAACCCGGGAGCCTGGCATGCAATGCGTCTGAGCCTCCTGGGAGGGACGGGAGAACACGCCTTCCATCCAGCCCCGTGCTCTCCTGATCTCTACCTGCGTTGTAAAGTACTTCATGGGGAGGGGGCGCAAACTGCACACTTTTTAAAATCAGGCTTTAAGTTCTGAGGCATGTGTGCAGATCGTGCAGGATCGTTACACGGGTGTACACGTGCCATGGTGGTTTGCCGCATCCATCCCCCGTCATCTACATTAGGTATTTCCCCCGATCCCCCCACCCCAAGCTCTCCCTGCCCTAGCCCTCCATCCCCCAACAGGCCCCGGTGTGTGACGTTCCCCTCCCTGTGTCCGTGTGTTCTCATTGCTCAACACCCACTGAGGAGTGAGAACATGCGGTGTTTGGTTTTCTGCTCTTGAGTCAGTTTGCTGAGCATGATGGTTTCCAGCTTCATCCATGTCCCTGCCAAGGACAAGAACTCATCCTTTTTTAGGGCTGCGTAGTATTCCATGGTGTATATGTGCCCTATTTTCTTTATCCAGTCTATCATTGATGGGCATTTGGGTTAGTTTCAAGTCTTTGCTGTTGTAAACAGTGCAGCAATAAACATATATATGCATGTGTCTTTATAATAGAACAATTTATAATCCTTTGGGTATATACCCAGTAATGGGATTGTCGGGTCAGATGGTGTTTCTATTTCTAGGTCCTCGAGGATTCACCGCACTGTCTTCCACAGTGGTTGAACTAATTTATACTCCCACCCACAGTTTATTAATGGGAATAGAAAGAGGAGATAAGGGGAGAAAGGGCAAAGAAGAAGGTAAGAGGTGCTGCGGGCCAGTCGCTCTTTGTCTTACTGTGTGTATAGAATGAAACGGCCCATTCAGAAATTGTTAGTGGAGGATCCTGTCATTCAAAGTATTTTTGATGTATGGAGTAACATTGGTAAAACTCTTCCAGTTTTCTGAGTTTTAATTTCTCTGTTACACTTTAGATTGAACAGAGAAGCAAAAAAGTTTGGAAAATTTTGGATTCTTTCCAACCTTGGAACGGAGCTTTTCTAGAGAATATTGCTTAGGGTGACGTCGTCGATGGATTGGCGGGCCCTGGACGTGCTTGGGAGGACATGTTCATCCTTGTCTTCTCATTCCTTCCTCCAGTAAACCAGTATCCAAAGAAAGAAGGGAGTGAAACTTACAAATGCCCACATGTGCCTCCCTGGCCGTTCTCACATACTGAATTTTGAAGTCTCGAGTGTGTTCTCTGTGCAGGTAGAGCCATTACGCGTTTTAGTTAGAAATCGTGCTTGGGCCCGGATCCTGCCAGGATGGCAGGAGGGCAGCTGTCGGCTCACAGTCTGCTCTGCGAGGATGCTTTTAACTTGCTGCTCTGTGACCTGTCTGCCCGGCTCACGCTGTACCTCACTGAGGTCTTGGCTGCTCTGTGGCCTTCCCACATGGCCAGCACCTGTACACCCCAGCAGCCTTCCTCTCCCTCACCGCTCTATCGGTCTGGATGGGCTTCTCTTACAAAGTGCTCTGGATGCTTCTAACCCAGGGCATGTGGTTCACGTGAGTCAGCGAAACTCTGCTCCACACAGTCTCTCAGGGCCTAAATGGCTGAGCAGGTCCCACGTGGCATTTCCAGGACCCTCCCAAGAGTGGCACATACCACATGACTTGAACTTCACCTGTGGGTGATGCGACCCCACCCAGCCCCAAAAGGGAAGCAGTTCTGTCACGTGCCTGCAAGCAGGGAAGCTGTGGCATTTGGCAGATGGCGCCACTGACTACCGGGATTTGTATCCAGACACCGACTATTAGTCTCTCTCTTTCTCATCAGAGAAAAGTACACTTCTCCAATCTTCAGGGGAAGCAACCCCAAAGGTCAGCCTGGTCCCAGGCGGAGATCAACGTTCTGTACACATGGATATGCCTGTCCTGGGAGAGACATCAAGTCCAGGGGTGGTTTTCTTTGATCACCAAGCTGTACACTGAGAAGACCGATCTGACCTCCCTCTGGCTGCACACGTGCAGTGCGTGGACTCAGGTGGAAAAGGGCCAGCCTGCAGCCCCACTGGGCAGGTCCCGACGGGCGGGGTTCGTCTTAGGTTCAGCTCTGACTCTTTTCTGAGGGTGGGGCTCCTGAGGTCTGTGTTCTCCGTGACTCTTGTCCCCGTTGTCTGGGAATGTATTCTTTTTCCATGAACCATTTTTTGCCCTGGTAAAGTGGGCGTTGGAGATACACCTCCTTTGGGATCCGGGTTCTTCCAGGCTGCCGTTTGCCCGTGAAAGGCAGGAGGCAAAGGTGCCCTTCCATCTCAGGGAGTCATCGTTCTTCCTGACGGGAAGAACCCCCTTAACGCGGAACCAGCTTCCCATGTGCACGCTGCGTTCTGAGTTCTTTTCTCCGTGCGGTGCCAGGAGCTGCTGTGCGTCTTTCCTTCCGCAGGCCAGCCCCTCTCCCTCTCCCCGGCTGCTTTCTGACCCTTTCTCTCTGAAGTGTAGGTCACTGGGCCCTGGCAGCCTCCAGTGGAAGGGCCACACCTTAGTCTTTTCTCCCTGAGCCATGTTTGCAGAATTAAGGACCTTACTGGGTGGCAACCTAATCCACTGAGAGGCTTCAGCAGTGGGTGTGACTACGGCCACCACGCTGCTTCAGGAGGCTGTGGACTACCAGCACCCCGGGGTGCTCTGCTGTAGAGATGAGGATGAGAGACCCTTGAGAGGCTCCATCCTCCCAGCCCTGCCAGACCCCAAGTGTGCTTTATAACAGCTTTCCAGCCACCGGGTTCTTTGTGGAGATAATGTCCTTCCTGTGGTAACTTACCGAGCACAGAGAAGAGTGGCCAGCGCATGCTCATTACCGCTCCTTTTCCAACCTCTGCCCAGAGAGCTACCGCTCCTCACACGGGTTCTGCTGCCCATGCCTGACGGCAGGCGTCTGGCCTCCAGGCCCACGTTCCCGAGCTCTAAGCATCCGTGTGCCTGCTTTGGTTTCATGTCACCGCTCTCTGAACCCCATTTTCGTAACATTCAGCACGTGCGAGGTCACTGTGCGGTTGTGGGTCCAGAGTCTGTCAGTGATGGGCACATGCCCACGTTTTGGAAGGTGGGAACGAGGCTGAGGCCGTTGATCCCCAAGGGCGCATTCAGGCTGTGGCGGACCAGGGCTGACACGGACCGCGGCGGTTGTGAGGGATGGCGGAGACAGGGAAATGGGAGAAGACAAGGGTGCATGTGGCGGGGACCGGGCCAAGGCGGGCAGAGAGGCGGCCAGCGCCCCGAGCTCGGGAGGCCCACACCGTTTCCTGGTGAACAACACAGAGCAGGAATGGGACAGGGTCCAGGGGAGACGAGGGAATGGTGCGTTAGGCGGGTGGTCTACAGCTAGGGTGGCTCGGCGTTTCTTTTGAGGCATATAGAACAAATTTCATTTTAGATGTGATTATTAAACAGGTTAGAGGGGTCGTGGATAGGAGCCGGCACATCTGCTTGCATTCCTGTGCGTTTGAGAGGTGTTCTTTCCGGGAGGATGGAGCAGGGCGTTTTATACACTTTTTTTTTTTTTAAACACCAGATAAGCAGGTTGTGCCACGACCTTCCTTCCAGCACAGGCAGGCACACGGACTTGGGAGGGGCTGTCTGGCTGCTGAGATGCCGCCCGTGACTGGCCATGGCCGCTGAGCCTCGGGGGGCTCCTGGGGAAGCGCCCTGAGAACCTGCTCCCAGCCGCGGCTTCCCTGCCTGTTCCGTAGTTCTGCCCGGGCCGGACGTCTGGACACCTTCTGTTTGCTTAGTGACACAGCAGCCTGCTTTCGTGCGTGGGTCGCTCGCTCTGTGCCTGGAACTGAGGGCGCTCATTGAATGACTTCCTTTTATCTTCCCAACACCATTAGGAAGTGGACACTATTAGTTTCCTCCTTTTACAGATCTGAGAACGGAGGCTGCCACGGGCCTGCTGCCTGTCCGGGCTTGGACCTGTGAGCCCGGGGTTTGCTGCCACACACTGGAGTCGATTCCACGGTCGCTGTTAGCCCTCTTCCACACTTCATATACTTGTTACATCTTAGATTGACATTATGTCATGTCATGTGACTGCAATGCTGATGAATGATGTTGGTCCTCATTCACTGAGTGTTGGCCACGTTGAACCAGCCTCTATCAGAAAGAGAACTGGGGAGGTGGAAACATCAACGTTTGACAAAGAGCACAGATCATACACAGCAGTCACTAACAGAGCGGCCTTGTCTCTCCCTCTGCTCTGTTTCAGGAATACCAAATCGACATATTTTTTGCTCAGACCTGGACAGACAGTCGCCTTCGGTTCAACAGCACGATGAAAATTCTGACTCTGAACAGCAACATGGTGGGGCTGATCTGGCTTCCAGACACCATCTTCCGCAATTCTAAGACCGCCGAGGCCCACTGGATCACCACACCCAACCAGCTCCTCCGGATCTGGAACGACGGCAAGATCCTTTACACTTTGAGGTGAGATTGCGTGTCCATCTTTGATTACTTCTGCTTTAAATCTGGATCCTTAATTTGAATCGTTGCAGAAACGAGGCTCCGTTTTCATCTCTAAGTCTGTTCTTTTTCACGCGTGACACGCTGCAGCACCCCGAGAAAGGGTGCCCTCATGCCACGTGTGTAAAAATAGAGGCATACAAATGACCCACAGAGCATACCCACTCACTCCTTCGGAGTCTGTTGCTGCCGGAAGTAGGCTGTGAACGCTGTTCTTAATAGGCGTGCACCGTGGGCCCTCTCCCTAGGAAAATACAGATGTCTTGGCGCAGTCACCAACCAATGTAGTCAGAGTGAACTGAGACCACGAGGAACAGGGGCAGAGCAGGTGCCTCCCAGCATGTCCCTGAGGGAAGTGGCAGCTCCCTTGGACTGAGCCCTCCTGGAAGCAGGGGATCTGCGAAGAAACCCAGAGCAGTAAGGGAAACTGAGCTTCCCGGCCCAGCGGGGTGCGTGCTGGGTGAGGGATGCCTAGCCTGGTGCTGCTCTGTCAAACAGCCGAGCGACTGATCACAGCATCCCTGCACACACAGAAGACTGATGATGGCTTCGGTCTGGGTCCCCCACCCCAGGTGTTTTCAGCCTAGACATTGTCACATAGGAGCTGTGTCATAAAACGGGTGCCAGTGCTGTGTGCTGTGTGTTCAGTGAGACTCTGCCCGTCCTGGTCTCTCAGCTGCGAGGCTCAGAGTCTCACTGAACACACAGCCCGCAGCACGGAGACTGGACGGTCCCTCCAGCAGGGTCCTCAGAGCAGTGGCACTGCCCCCGAGGGCACCGAGCCTGCTCTTCGTGACAGCTCAGGGCCCTGGGTGCACCTCACGGGCTCGCTCTCACTGCCCCGGGACACAGGGCTCCCTCGCCCGCCTGCCCTGCACCCCCGTCTCCCCACTCTGCCCTTTCTGCCCAAGGACTTGGCCCGTCCCTTTCCCCTCCTTACCCGTTCCTGCTGGCTCAGCGTATCCATCCCAGGAGTGAGAGCGGTGAAGGCGGGTTCGTCACGTGTCCACGGCACTCGCACAGGCACAGATGGACACAAAAACATGCAGATGGTGAGAGAGCGTTGACGTTTCAGGGAAATCCTCGTTTTGCCAGCCAGGGAGCAGTGACGGCACAGAAGCCACAGCTGGGCAGCGTGCTGACGACGTACGCTGGGAGCTGGCGTCTGTCGAAGCTGCTCCTCGTGAGTGGTAAAGCCGTGCACAGGAGACTGAGGTCACACGGAGCCTCCGCGAGCCAGTCCTGGGGCCCCGCGTGGACGCCGAAGCTTGGGGCTGCTGCAGCCCTGGGAGGATGTGGGGCCCCCAGCTGGCAGAGCCACCACCTGCCTAGTGACATAGGGGGCAGTCACCCAAACAGGAAATACCCCCCCACGTGGATTAATTTGGCAAAATAGCTGTTTAGATAAACACAAAAGTTTCCAAACGGAGGAAGGGTTTAATTCCAACAGATTGAAAACCACGGCTTAGAAAACAACAGTGGGTTTTATCCTCTCTGACTTGGCGTGCATTTCTAGACACAGTTGGAATTTTACTAACTGGAATTGTCTGTGCCACTGATCGTTAAAAGCCACACAAAATAACCCAGCATGAACAGCACCCTGGCCGGGAGCGAGCCGGCGTGCCCTCCTGGGTGACGGAGCGGCCCTCGCCATCCCCACACTGGTGCCCTGGCGGCCGGCGGCCTTGCCCTGTGCTGGGTGCTGCCCTGGACTGACACCTGGCTCTTCCGCAGGCTCACCATCAACGCCGAGTGCCAGCTGCAGCTGCACAACTTCCCCATGGACGAGCACTCTTGCCCGCTGATTTTCTCCAGCTGTGAGTACCAGCCGGCACGGGGGGTGCGTGCCGGGCGAGGGGTGCCGGGCTCGGGGGCGTGTGCCGGGTGAGGGGTGCCGGGCCCGGGGGGTTCATGCCAGGTGAGGGGTGCCGGGCTCGGGGGCGCGTGCCGGGTGAGGGGTGCCGGGCCCGGGGTGTTTATGCCGGGTGAGGGGTGCCGGGCCCGGGGGTGCGTGCCGGGTGAGGGGTGCCGGGCCCGGGGGGTTCATGCCGGGTGAGGGGTGCCGGGTGAGGGGGTGCGTGCCAGTGAGGGGTGCCAGGCCCGGGGGGTTCATGCCGGGTGAGGGGTGCCGGGTGAGGGGGTGCGTGCCGGGTGAGGGGTGCCGGGCCCGGTGCGGCTTCTGTCAAACAGCTATGCGGTTGACCACAGTGTCCCTGCACACACACAGGAAACTGACGATGGTTTCGGTATCAGCCACTCGGGCGTTTTCATTCTAGACATTGTCATGTAGGAGCCGTGTTATAAAATAGGTGATCTCCATAAGGCTGTGAGCAGCTTGACCGTTCAGAACATGGAAGGGTTCAGAAATCGATGAACAGGTGATTTACCAGACACCCTTATGCTCATGAGCTGTGCATACCATTTGGAAGTATACGAAACTCCTAGGTAATATTTTAGATTTAATGGTGTCTTTGTAAAATTTATTTTTATTTATTTACGGATTGAGACTGAGTTTTGCTCTTGTTGCTCAGGCTGGAGTGCAGTGGCACAGTCTCAGCTCACCGCAACCTCCGCCTCTGGGGTTCAAGTGATTCTCCCGCCTCAGCCTCCCGAGGAGCTGGGATTACAGGAACGTGCCTCCACGCCCGGCTAATTTTTGTATTTTTAGTAGAGATGGGGTTTCACCATGTTGGTCAGGCTGATCTCAAACTCCTGACCTCAGGTGATCCACCCACCTCAACCTCCCAAAGTGCTGGGATTACAGGCATGAGCCACTCTTCCTGGCCAACTTAATGTTATCTTAAAGCAAGGCAATTTGTCTACTAAATAGAAAGATACAAATTTTTCTTCAATTTTACTTATATTTGTCTCATTGAACCATTGTAAGATGATTTAATTTTTCATAGTCTTTTATCTTCCAACATTTGATTTATGATAGATATCACAGTTAACAAGTAATCCTTTGCCTCTAGTGCTAAATATGAGTACATAGAAAGGAATATCAAATCTATTTATAAAATTTTTAAGTAAAAATCAAAATGGGAAGATATCTGGTGAATGAATTTACGATGGGGCATTTTAAGTGAATTAATCACAAGTGCTTATGTGTGATTTATAAGAACTCTGTTCATTGTGTTGGCTTTCTTTAAAATTGCATATGGAACATGACAAACGGATGAAATCTCGTGTAGAAGTTTCTGTGGCTTTCTTGACTGAGCGTTACGGATCTTTCCCTGAACCTTCAGACGGGCTGTGCCACGCGTTCATCCCTTTGTTCCCTTTGGCTTCTGCTCTTGCATGTGTGGGGCCCGTGGAGGCTGGTCCTGGTCCGCAGAGACCGTCACAGCCCCGCACACCATGCAGGCGTTCTCATTGGAACCTTCTTTTTCTACTCGCTTCCCTTGTTCTGTCTCGCTGTAAAATGGTGTTTAAATCATTCACAGCGTCTTTTAAGTGCTCGGTTCCAGGAGGGGATTGTCTGCAAATGGGCTTACATAATACTGCCAGAAAGGAAAGCGCTTGTATTTTTAAAAGATTTTTTATAGAAATTAAATAATGTAAATTCTTAAAGACGTTTCACACATAATTTCTCAGGGAAGTACCTGAAGGTGAAGGTGTTTCTGAATTAGTTGGCAATGAGCATAAAGTACTAAGAAGAAACGCGGCATAGTAGTAAAAATGGTCTGTGAGACCAAAATCACTTCTGTTTCCCTGTTTCTGGTGTGTAAGATGATCCAGTCCCCCGATGAGTTGGTTCTGGGGCCCCGAGGTTAGGTTCACTGCCACTGAGTCTGATTCAGGCACAGGTTCACGGCAGTCTCATCTCTCCAAGCCACAGGTCTGTGCCAAGTGTTGGCTGGGGAAAGATTCTCCCTGCGTTGCAGGAGGACCATGCTCCCAGCAAGGTGCTCGGCGCCCCCCAGGCCGGTGCCATATGCGTTCTGTGGCCGGTTTCATCCGCTCCGGACAGCAAGGTGCCTGACCTAGACGGGACAGCTGCATTTATCAGTGTTGCCGTCGGGCTTTGCAATATTCGCTGGTCATGCGGAGGTACAAATAAACCAGCAAGTTATATTTTCAGGAGGCACCAATACATCCTTCCTTCCTGTTTGCAGACTGTGTAGAGTGCAGCCAGCTGTATTTCGTTCTAAACCCTTGTTGATGTGACCTGGGGAGAGAACCAAGCACTCTTGACTCTTCCAGATGCTTTGCATCTGGAGCGTATGCGTTAAAATAAGCCAGGTCATCTGGACATCTCCTTGTCTTCCACCTGCTGCCCAAGTGCACGGATGAGGCAGGCCCCTGCCAGGTGCCGCGTCCCAACAGGTGGGGCCTTCCCGGGCGTCTTTCGCTGTGGCAGAAAAGGATCACACTGATCCGAGAGCCCTGTCTCCTTGTTGCAGGAGTTCATCTCTACATGGCAGGCTCTGAAAGGTGTCTGCAGAGGTCCCGTGTCCTCTCATGTAGAGGTGAGAGGTCTGGACGTCTAAAAGGAGCCCACCTTCCCATGTGAGGAAGGTTCCCAGGGCCCCGGCCTATCAGATATGGGAACTTCAAGGTCCTAAATGCTCAAGCATCCTCTTGAACCCACAAACTCTGGACGTGGCTAGGGGGAGCTCTGTGGCACATCTGGCAGGCAGGTAGGAGTCCAGCAGCCTGGACCTGTGAGTGAGAATCAAGCTATGGCCCTGGGAACCAGGTTGCCCATCAGGGACCACGCCAGGCAGACCTCTGCCACAGGTGAGGTGGACTTTTGTCGTCTCTTGCTTTGCCTGTCCCATACACTCCGCCCCTTGCCTTCTCCCACCCCTCCCTGTCCTTGCTTCCCATTCTCTAGACTTGCACACCTTGTGGCGTGGGAGGCTGCTGGGTGCAGGTAGTCAGGCTGGCTCTGCATTCCTGCTAAGGTGACAGTGAAACAGCAGGGCTTTAGAATCGCTGCCCAGGCACCCGGCCCCCACCACCCCCAGTAACTGACATCCTCACTTTGCAAACCACTGGGGCACAGGATGGCACTGCCCCTTCTGCCCAGTCTTGAAGGTGGGTTAGATTATTCCAGCTTTAGGTGATGTGATTTGTCCAGAGAAGTTAAGAACAGGATCACAGCATTGATGAGAGACTAACTTCCGAGGCTGAGAAGAGGACTCTGTCTTGGAAGGTCACAGCCTTCTCACTCCACTCAGGCGACCCTGCCTGCCTTGTAACCGGGCACCTGGAGGCACTGTGCCCCTTTCTCAAGCATCCCACAGCCGATGCTTGAGGGATGGGGTGCTGGGGCAGGAAGCTGGGGAGGTGAACGGTGAGGGTGACTTCCGGCCTCTCTCAGATTCCATCACACAGCAGTTTGCCCCTCCTCGTGAGTCAGGGAACCTTCTTCATCTCTCTAAACCTCCCTCTCCCCATCTGCAAGGTGGGAATGACAGCAAAGTACAAAACAATGGAACGGACTGTAGGTGCAGATGTTACAGATTCCCACTGAGTTATCCCAGAAGGCACTCAACCACGGGAGTGTTGTGGCCACGTGGCAGGAGCGGGTGTGTGGGACAATAGCACACTTTCTCCGTGGCCTCTGGAGTTCCCGAGGGAAGGAAAGCACAGTTGTGGTGGACACACTCTACCCAGGCCGGGCCTTCAAGGGTGGAGAAGGCAGCCAGACTCGCTCAGCCATCAGCCTTTCCTGCCGGGTCTCTTACTTCTCCGTTTTGAATAATCTACCCAACAATGTACCTGTGTCTGTGCAAAGATTGCTTCCAAATACCACACTCTCTGTTGAGTTAAAAAAGCAACAAGGAGTATGATCCACGCTCTCCTCTCCATAGTACAGAGGACCTGAGAGAGCGACAGAGAGTTCTTGGCTTTATGGAGACGTTCAGTCTATCAAAGGCAAATTCTGCACAAATAACAAGGTCAGAAAACCTTCATGTTTCTTACATCTTGCATAAAGAAAAAACTGAAGTCAATAAAAATGGAACAAAGGCTTCAGCAACAATTGTAATTCTGATCCCATGGTATCACCTCCTCGGCTTACAGAAGTCGGACACTTTCGGTTTTTCGTGCAATGTAATCCAAAAGGGCTGTCTTGCTCATGGGGCAGACAAACCCTGGAGAGTATACAAAAGAAACGTGCAAAGCAAGGACAACCTTGCCAGGAAGAAAAGAGCCCCGTGCCATATCTTTCATGGTTCCGTTGTGTGCTTTTGTGCAGTATTTGCTTTTTGAAAGCGGTTTTTTAAGAACAGAGACTCAATGATGTAAGCCTTTGTTTTAGTGTGTGTTTTGGAGGGAGAGAAGGGCAAGATGGCTGGGACCCTGTGCTGAGACTTCAGAGGCGTGAAAGCCTCTTTAAACTACTGACGAGCCAGCCAGGTCAGCAACCCTCCTGAGTATTTACTGCGTAGTTCAGGATTTTCGTTTTTTCTTGTTTTTAGATGTGGCTTCCCAGAATTAATTTTATCAGTGCGGTGGTGTAGGACAAGACATTTAATGGTGGGTTCCATTTTTCTGATAAAAACGTTATTTGCCTTTTTAAGTATTTTCTTCTTTTTTGCCCTACTCAAAGTCTTCATAGTTAGCATTATTTGGGGGTAGAGGGTAAAACAGCTAACCTCGAGCTGCTTTGTGTGTTTTTGCTGTAGTTCATGATACATGTATTCACTAAAATAGTTTAGCAAACTTTTAAAAACTTTCAAAATCAAGCTTGAACCAAGCTGAGTGTCAGGGAAGCCTTGGCTCGGCCCCATGGGGGCACCTGACCTTCATGGAGCTCACTGCTGGAATGTGCCGGAACGTCCTGGAATGTGTTGGAATGTGGAGCCTGCACACTTCCGTAGGTACATTGAGCCCATTAGCCTGTTGCATCCTTACCTTGACTTTGAAGTCCCTGTTTTCCTGAGCACCGTTCACAGCTGAGGGAGTCAAGCGGGAAGATGTGAGGTCATCTGCGTCATCGCACAAAGGTCAAGGCTTTGAGCGGAGCTGAATGGCCAGCAAGTTTGCACTCTGGGATCAATACATCACGCCCGAAAGGGGCGTGGGGTCATTGTCACCACCAGTGTTGCTGTTATTGGCAGAGGGCAGTCAGAGCCAAAAGACACTCAGGCCACGGGCTTTGAGACGCACACGGCCGCAGCAGGCCTGCCCTGGCTCGCCATTTGGGATGAAAACAAAAAACATAGATGGTGCCGTTTGTCTCTGACAACTGTGTTGGCTGCAGCCGTATTAGAGCCAGAAAAATTATTAGGACAATTTGAGTGCTGTGGCAGGGCTGTCAGAGACGTCTGAGGCTGCTGCCTGGCTCTCGGAGTTTTCAGAGACAGTGTTCCGTTCTCCCCAGGCAATTAATCTTGAAGAGGAGTGAGTGTCAGCGAGGGAAGCTCAGGCGGCCACTGGCAGGTCAAAGGCCACATCCTGCTTTCCCGCCGGGCTGACACAGGCAGTGGCCAGAGAGCAGCGAGGATCCTTCTCTTTTTTGAGACGGGGTCTAGCTCTGTCAGCAGGCCGATTCTCCTGCCTCAGCCTCCCGAGTAGATGGGGTTGCAGGCCTGCGCTGCCACGCTCAGCTAACTTTTGTATTTTAGCAGAGACGGGGTTTCACCATGTTGGCCAGGCTGGTCTCGATCTCCTGACCTCGTGATCCACCCGCCTTGGCCTCCCAAAGTGCTGGGATGACAGACGAGGACCCCTCTTCTGTGCACGTGTTTCCTGCAGATCTTCAGGGAGCACATTCTGACCCCGGTCCCCACCCACCAATCTCCTTTTAAAGATGCAAAAACCAAGTCCTAGGGACAGAAGTCAGACGCTGCTGCGGGGCCACACAGCGAGTGTGCCGCTGAGCGCAGTGTGAACTCACCCCGCGTGCGCCAGGCTCAGGGCTCGCTCCACTACCCCAGCCTGTGTCCCCGGCCGCTTCTAGCACATCAGCCCTTCCACGGCATTCTCCATCGTCTCCATCATCTGCTGGCCACAGCCTTCTCAATAACGGAGTGGAAAGCGTGGACCCACAGGCCAGACAGGACCGCGCTGCTGCTTCTGTTCCCGCAGACCTTCCAGAGGGTTCGCAGGTTCTCGGGGGATTCCTAAGGGAAGGGAAAGACGCCTCTTTCAGGGGAGAAGCTGGAACATCCTTCATCAGAGCATTGCGGACGTTGTCAGGAAACAGCTTATTGAATGACACTAGGGTTTCCTGGAGTTCCCCTTCCCTGTGCTTTGTCTTTGGTCCGCCCCATGAGCCGAGGCAGGGAGGCTGCCCCCTGGGCCCCGACTCCTTCGGTCCCGCCCGGACCAGGGCCTCCTGGCCGCCGAGCGTTGCTCCTGCCTCCCAGTCCGGGCCCTTGAGAAGCTTCGCGTTGTTGCCCATTCTGCTCAGAGCTTAAAGCACAAGGGGCAGAGCTGGGTCCAGGACCACTGGGGGATGCCAAGGGGCTGCACTCAGCAAGCGACAAGAAGATACAGTAAAGGGGCTCTCAAAACATGCTTGCTACCAAAACCGCCTCCAAGACCCTGTCTACTCCGAAACTTGACATTTTCCTCCTTTAATAAAGCTCCCTGCCCTTGGCAGTGGCTCACGGTGGGTACTGCTCAGTGCCTTAGTGCTCAGTACCTCAGTGCTCAGTGCCTCAGTGCTCAGTGCCTCAGTGCTCAGTACCTCACCGCTCAGTACCTCAGTGCGCAGTGCCTCAGTGCTCAGTACCTCAGTGCTCAGTGCCTCAGTGCTCAGTACCTCAGCGCTCAGTGCCTCAGGCTTATCTGACCATCCACAGTTCGAAACAGGAAGGCAGAGACTGGGAGCTGGCACCTCCTCCCACATGGCAGCTGAGGGAGCTGCTTTCGCAGGGGGAGGCCGTCGTGGCCTGCAGAAGTCCCTGTGACCGGCCCTGCAGGGCCTCAGTCTTGAGCCAGGAGTGTGTCCGACAGACCTGTGCTTTCTTGCCAGTTTGACAGCATGAAATGATAGGAATAAGAAGTCTGGAAGGCAGATAGTTTTGCCTGCTGGGCCGCTGCAGCCTCCCTATAATTGGAAAGAAAGCCTGTCGATGTATTTTGATCATAAGTTGCTGTTTCCGGGCACTCAATCAGTATTTTCCAAAAAACTTGGACTTGTCTTCCGTGTGCTACTCAATGCTTTCATCACCGTAGGTGCTTAATAGATACTTATCTGTGTAGGTGGCTAAGGTAAATCATTGGCATTAGTAGCTTAAAATGATGCAACTCATGTCATGCTTCGTTTTGGGAAATGCAATTTAGCTAAGTGGGTGGTTAGCTCATTAATAAGAATGTGTGCTGTTACCTATTCAGAACACAGTACATCAGCTCATTCTAAAGCCATATCTCAAAGAAAAGGAAATAAACCGAATTTTAAAAGGCACAGATGAGGCACATTCTTGACTGGCTGTGATTATCTGGGAATAGAGCCAAACAACCCAGTTCTTATTTTTAATGGGCGCGTGAACAGAGGACTTGGTAATGCCTGAATGTGCCAGACGGAGTGCCTGCTAAACTTCTAGGCACCTTTCCTTTCTTTGGATGATCAGGATCTGGAAAAAAATCAGGCAAGTTTACGCATTTTCACCTCTCGTGTTGGAGCCATGCCAGCAAGGCAGAGACTATGGCTTCGAGGACAGAGTTTCCATGAAAAGGAGGATATGGAGCTTGTGTGCGAGGCTGTATTTCCAGAGAGACCAGCGAGGGCAGCGTCTCAGCCGTCATCTTAGGAATAACGTGCTCTGTTCTCAGGGGTCTGGGGAGTGAGGAGCAGCATGCATTTCCCCCAGTGAGGCCTGTTCTGACCCCACAGACTTTCTTTTATTAGCATATGTGGGGTATCAGAGACACTGGGGCCAAGGCCCGGGCCTGGTTTAGAAGAGGGGCTTCCTTGCTTATCTTAAGACCTTAGCACTGTGAGGGGGTGACCTGCTTTTATTTTCGTCTCTGTAGACATGAGGCAGGTGATGAAGGTCAATACAAATGTTTTTTGCTGTTCAGTGTGTAGGTGAGCTTCTTCTATTCTGTTGACTAGTCTTTCTAAAGAAGTTTCATTAAAGTCTCATAGTAAAAAGTTAATATTGTATGGAAATTCGTATCTGAAATAGTTTCAATTTGGCTCAGTTAAATTCTGAGAACCTTTGTAAGGATATGCAATTTTTATAATAAAGTTATTTTGATCCTTGTGTAAAATTCTATAAAAATTAAGAAATGTGCATACCAGCATTCAGCATACCAAGCCACAAATTAGTATGCTTCTTTCCGATGGCAGGTTGACTAACTAACTGGGAAATTGCCAATTGATGACCAGTTTTTTAAAATTTATATTTGAGTCTTGTCTGTGCCATTTATTAACTGAGTAAGTTTTTATATTTACTTGGAGGAGTGTTTAACTGTAGCAGTGACTGGATATCTATAGTTGTCTTTCATTTCTTTCAGTTTTACCTCGTGTCTTTTAATGTTCTCTTGTTAGGTATATGCACAATGAGGATTATTTTGTCTTCTCAGAGAATTAACACCCCTATTATTGAGTAAGGCCACTATCTGTTCTGGAAAAACTGCCTTGTTCTGATGTGCGCTTTGTCTGAAATTAAGACAGCTGTTCTAACTGATTTTTGATTAGTATTAGCATGGTATATATTTCTCCATTCTTTTAATTTTAACCTGCCTGAGTCTTTATGTTTAAAGTGAGTTTCTTTAGACACCATATAGTTGGGGCTTTTTAAAATTTGAATCTACTCTGACAATCTCTTTTACTTGGCATATTTAAAGCACTTACATTTAAAGTGATGATTAACATAGCTGGATTAATACTACCATATTTAGATGTTAATCTGTTTCTTGCATTCGTTTTTTGTTTTCCTCTCCATGTTTTAACTTTTTCTGGTTTTAAATGAGCATTTTATGTGATTCCATTTCAATTTGTCTCTCAGCACATCAATTGTACTTCTTATAAAAAATATTAGTAGTCGCTTTAAAGTTCACACTTTACGGTTTTAACAAAGCAAAGCCTTCTTGCAAATAATATGATCCTGCTTCTCATGTAGTACAGAAACGTGGATAGAGAATCCCTAATTATTTTACGCTGTATTCTGCAACATCGCTGCCCTTTATTTTACTTTCCATGTGTTATAATCACACTGTTATCATCATTACTTTACAAAGTTAACCTTTATAAAAATGAAAAAAGAACAAATACAGTATTTTATTTCCTTCGTACTTTCTTTAATATCCCTTTTTTCTTCATTTAGATCTGAGTTTCTGGCATACCACTTTTCTTCTGCCTGATTAAATTATTTTAACATTTCTTGCAGGCTAAGTCTGCTCTTGACAAATTCCCTTAGTTTTTGTTTGTATGAGAAACTCTTGGCTGGGCACTGTGGCTCATCCCTGTAATCCCAGCACTTTGGGAGGCCGAGGTGGGTGGATCACCCAAGGTCAGGAGTTCAAGACTGGCCTGGCCAACATGGTGAAAACCCATCTCTACTAAAAATACAAAAATTAGCAGGGCGTGGTGATACACACAGTAGTCCCAGATACCCTGGAGGCTGAGACAGGAGAATCACTTGGAACCTAAGAGGTGAAGATTTCAGTGAGCCAAGATTGCACCACAACACTTCAGCCTAGGTGACAGTGAGACTCCATCACAAGAAAAAAAAAAAAAGGAAGAAAGAAAAACAATCTTTCACTTTTGAAGGATAATTTATCTGAATATTGAATTCTAGTCTGGAGTTTTATTCTTTCTTTGAGCATTTTAAATATTTCACTTACTCCTCTTGCATGATTTCTGCAGAGAATTATATTTGAATTCTTGTTCCTCTTTCTCAAATGTTAAAACTTACACCCTTCATTCTCCAACTTTTTCCAGAATTGACAGTTTTGGCTTCCTGCAGTGTGAATATGGGATGCCAAACTGGTCTTTTTTTTTTTTTTTTTTTTCAGATGGAGTTTCGCTCTTGTTACCCAGGTTGGAGTGCAATGGCGCGATCTCGGCTCACCGCAACCTCCGCCTCCTGGGTTCAGGCAATTCTCCTGCCTCAGCCTCCTGAGTAGCTGGGATTACAGGCACGCGCCACCATGCCCAGCTAACTTTTTGTATTTTTAGTAGAGACGGGGTTTCACCATGTTGACCAGGATGGTCTCGATCTCTTGACCTCGTGATCCACCCACCTCGGCCTCCCAAAGTGCTGGGATGACAGGCTTGAACCACCGCGCCCGGCTGGTCTTTTTAATGGTATTTTATGTTCGTCTCTTTATTTATTTTGATCTTGGTGTTCTCTGGGCTTCCTGTTTTATAGTTTTGTGTCTGTCATTAATTTTAGAATGTTCTTGGCCATTATTTTTATACTTCAAATATGTTTCTGCTTTTCTCTCCTTCTTCTGATATTTCAATTATGTGTATGTTACACCTTTTGTAATTGTCAATGGTTCACGGATGTTCTAGTCTTGCCTTTTTTTTTTTTTTTTTTTTTGATGCTATTTTCGATTGACCTATTTTTATGCTCACCATTCTTTCCTTAGCTGTATCAGTTCTACTGATGAGCCCCCTGCCCAAGGACATTAATCATTTCTGTTATAGTGTTTTTCATTTATATCATTTCCTTCTTAGTCTGACTAGGAATTGGGCTGTGATTAATGTCTACTGTAGCTTTAGGTGCCAGAGGCTTAAAATCCCTCTGGCGTTCTTGCGTTTGTCTCTTCTTTTGACTCTGGGCTCCCTTAGGGACTTCTCCTCACATAGATTCTGCGTCTTGCAGCGCTCTCGGCATTAATCCCCTTTACCACCCTGGAGCCCTGTTGCTGCGGTGGTTTAGGTGGAGGCAATGGGGACTGTTCTGTAATCTCACAGTTGCACCCTGGTCTTTAGGTGGAGCTGTTTTCCTGGACTGTGGCCTTCAGAAGGTTCTTTAGTGGCATAGGATTCCCTCCATTACTCCTCTTCCCTCTCCCAGCTACAGTGCCCCCAGTCTATTTCCTGGAAGCCCTAATCCCTCCTTACTGTGGCCACTCCCTTATGTGAAACAGGAAGGTTAGAGGAGCCTTGACTGGGGTGGGGATAAGTCTCTGGTAAGATCTTTCTCTGCTAGAGTAGGTCACTTTTATGGCAAATGCTCTGGTGTATTCACAATGATTAATTTTAAGATAGCTCTGCCAGAGAAAATATGGAATCTTTCGTGCCTTTTCACTTTGAGAACTTTGTAGGATTCCTTGAGGTGAAGCTCATGACAGTGTTGGGGGACCCCCTGGGGTGGGAGTCCCCCAAAAGCTTCTCAGTCTCATGCCACTTCACACTTAGCCGCCACTGTTAATCAGAATGATTATTTCAGTTCCTACCAACTTGTGAGCAGCTTATGACTCCTGCAGCTTCTGCTCCAGGTAAAAAGATACCTGCTGCGACTCTCTATTAACCTGCCTCTACAGATTTCGGTGCAGGGGAAGGGGGGGTGGCCCTGTGGTTGCAGTCGTCGGATAGGTTCAAGAAAAGTCATTGCTATTCATTGAGTGCAGCCCGTTCTCGTTGTAAGGATGGGTGTGACAACTTTCAAGCTTTTTTCATTTTAGAGCTGACGCCAGAAGCGTTTTCATGTGCCACTTCAGTCACAGCTGATGTCTGAGAGTTGGGGTTTTCAAAGGCAGGTGTCATTAAAACTTGAAACCAAAGATTGCTGACTCAAGTGGTGTTTTCTACTCCCTTCGTTATTGGAGGCAGGAGGAATCTCAGGTTGGTGCAATGAAGGAATCAAGCTGCTTGGTCTTCACCTTCAAGGACCAAACAGGGTCACGAGAGGCAGGCTGACTAAGGGTTAAGAACAGCGGCCAGCGTTCACGGAGCACTTGCCAGTGTGATAGAGTTTTAAGTGCTGTCTTCGTGTATTGATGAATTAATTTAGCCCTTCAAACAACCCAGTGTGATAGGACTGTTATGCTCTTCATGTTTTCAGATAGGGATACTGAGGTTCAAGGTACGTAAGTAGCTTGTTCAAGGTGATGTGAGTCATAAGGGTGGAGCCAGGGTTCTAAAAGCAGCTGCAAACTCGTTCTCTTAACCAACATACTAACACATAATAACGCCAACCGTGATGAGGGAACCAAGCCATATAGCCAGGTGTTTGTCCCTGTGAATGGTGTGTGTGTGTATCGTGTGTGTGTGAGTGCACTTGTATATGTGTGTATGGTATGTGATGGTGTAAGTTGGTGTGTGCATGGTGTGTGTGTGTATGGCGTATACGTGTATGGGATGTGAATGCATTTGTGTGTGAGTGTAGTGTATGTGTGTGTATCGTGTGTATATGGCATGTGTGTATGGTGTGTGTCTATGGTGTGTGTGTCTATGGTGTATGTGTGTATGGTGTATGTATGGTGTGTGTGTCTATGGTGTATGTGTATATGGTGTGCAGCTGCATTTGTGTGTGTCGTGTGTGTGTGGTGTGCATATGTTTGTGCGTGTATGGTGTATGTATGGTATTTGTGTTTATGGTGAGTGGTGTGCATATGTGTGTATGGTGTGTGTGCATGTATGGTGTGTGTGTATGGTGTGTGACTGCATTTGTGTGTGTGTGTGTGGTGTGCATGTGTTTGCATGTGTGGTGTGTGTATGGTGTTTGTGTGGTGTGTGTGTGTATGGTGTGTGTATGATGTGTGTGTATGGTGTGTGTGTCTATGGCACATGTGTGTATGGTGTGTGACTGCATTTGTGTGTGTGTGGTGTGCATGTGTTTGTGTGTGGTGCATGTGTATATGGTGTTTGTGAGTGTGGTGTTTGTGTGGTGTGTGTGTCTATGGTATATGTGTGTATGGTGTTTGTGTGGTGTGTGTGGTGTACATGTGTTTGTGCGTGTGTGGTATATGTATGGTGTTTGTGTGGTGCGTGTATGGTTTGTGTGTGTGTGTGGTGTGCATATGTTTGTGTGTGTATGGTGTATGTATGGTGTTTGTGTTTATGGTGAGTGGTGTGCATATGTGAGTATGGTGTGTGTGCATATATGGTGTGTGTCTATGGTATATGTGTCTATGGTGTGTGACTGCATTTGTGTGTGTGTGTGGTGTGCATGTGTTTGTGCATGTGTGGTGTATATGTGTATGGTGTTTGTATGTGTGGTGTGTGTGTATGGTGTGTGTATGGTGTGTGTGTATGGTGTGTGTGTCTATGGCATATGTGTGTATGGTGTGTGACTGCATTTGTGTGTGTGTGTGTGGTGTGCATGTGTTTCTGTGTGCTGCATGTGTATATGGTGTTTGTGAGTGTGGTGTTTATGTGTGTGGTGTTTGTGTGTGTGGTGTGTGTGTCTATGGTATATGTGTGTATGGTGTTTTTGTGTCTATGGTATATGTGTGTATGGTGTTTGTGTGGTATGTGTGTGGTGTACATGTGTTTGTGCGTGTGTGGTATGTGTATGGTGTTTGTGTGGTGCGTGTATGGTTTGTGTGTGTGTGGTATGCATATGTTTGTGCGTGTGTGGTGTGTGTATGGTGTTTGTGTGTGTGGTGCATGTGTGTATGGTGTATGTGTGTGTGGTATGTGTGTGTCTATGGTATATGTGTGTATGGTGTTTGTGTGGTGTGCATGTGTTTGTGCGTGTGTGGTGTGTGTATGGTGTTTGTGTGTGTGGTGCGTGTATGGTTTGTGTGTGTGTGGTGTGCATGTGTTTGTGCGTGTGTGGTGTGTGTGTATGGTGTTTGTGTGTGTGGTGCGTGTATGGTTGTGTATGTGTGCGTGTGTGGTGTGCATGTGTTCGTGCGTGTGTGGTGTATGTGTGTATGGTGTTTGTGTGGTGTGTGTGTATCGTATGTGTGTATGGTGTTCGTGTGTGTGGTGCGTGTGTGTATGTGTGTATGTGTGGTGTGCATGTGTGCGTGTGTGGTGTGTGTATGGTGTTTGTGTGGGGCGTGTATGGTTGTGTGTGTGGTGTGTGTGGTGCGTGTGTGTGGTGCGTGTGTGTGTGGTTGTTTGTGTGTGGTGCGTGTGTGTGGTTGTGCGTGTGTGTGGTGCGTGTGTGTGGTAGTGTGTGTGTGGTGTTTGTGTATGGTGTTTGCGTGTGTGTGTGGTGCATATGTGGTGCGTGTGTGTGTGGTTGTGTGTGTGTGGTTGTGTGTGTGTATGGTGTTTGTGTGTGGTGTATGTATGTGTGTGTGGTGCGTGTGTGTGGTGTGTGTGTGGTTGTGTGTGTATGGTTTGTGTGTGTGGTGCGTGTGTGTGTGTGGTGTGTGTGTGGTTGTATGTGTGTGTAGTGTTTGTGTGTTGTATGTGTGTATGGTGTATGTATGTGTGTGTGGTGTTTGGTGTTTGTGTGTGTGTGTGTGTGGTGCGTGTGTGTGTGGTGCGTGTGTGGTTGTGTATGGTGTTTGTGTGTGTGGTGTATGTATGTGTGTGTGGTGTGTGTGTGGTGCATGTGTGTGGTTGTGTGTGGTTTGTGTGTGTGTGGTGTGTGTGTGTGGTGCGTGTGTGTGGTTGTGTGTATGGTTGTGTGTGTGTGGTGTGTGTGTGGTTGTGTGTGTGGTTGTGTATGGTGTTTGTGTGGTGTATGTATGTGTGTGTGGTGCGTGTGTGTGTGGTGCGTGTGTGTGTGGTTGTGTGTGGTTTGTGTGTGTGTGGTGTGTGTGTGGTGCGTGTGGTTGTGTGTGTATGGTTGTGTGTGTGTGGTGCGTGTATGTGTGGTTGTGTGTGTGTGGTTGTGTGTATGGTGTTTGTGTGGTGTATGTATGTGTGTGTGGTGCGTGTGTGTGGTTGTGTGTGTGTGTGGTGTGTGTGTGGTGCGTGTGTGTGTGGTTGTGTGTGTGTGTGGTGCGTGTGTGTGTGGTTGTGTGTGTGTGGTGCGTGTGTGTGTGGTGCGTGTGTGTGGTTGTGTGTGTGTGGTGTGTGTGGTGCGTGTGTGTGGTTGTGTGTGTGGTTGTGTGTGTGGTTGTGTGTGTGTGTGGTGTGTGTGTGTGGTGTGTGTGTGGGTGTGTGTGTGTGTGGTGCGTGTGTGTATGCTTGTGTGTGGTGTGTGTGTGTGTGGTGCGTGTGTGTGGTTGTGTGTGTGTGTGTGTGGTGCGTGTGTGTGTGGTTGTTTGTGTGTGTGTGGTTGTGTGTGTGTGGTTGTGTGTGTGTGTGGTGCGTGTGTGTGTGGTGTGTGTGTGTGTGTGGTGTGTGTGGTGTGTGTGTGTGTGGTGCGTGTGTGTGGTTGTGTGTGTATGGTTGTGTGTGTGTGGTGCGTGTGTGTGTGTGGTTGTGTGTGTGTGGTTGTGTGTATGGTGTTTGTGTGTGTGGTGTATGTATGTTTGGTGCGTGTGTGTGTGTGTGTGGTGTGTGTGTGTGGTGTGTGTGGGGGGGGTGTGTGTGTGGGGGGTGTGTGTGTGGTGCTTGTGTGTGTGCTTGTGTGTGGTGTGTGTGTGTGGTTGTGTGTGTGCTTGTGTGTGGTGCGTGTGTGTGTGTTGTGTGTGCTTGTGTGTGGTGCGTGTGTGTGTGGTTGTGCGTGTGTGTCTTGGATCCTTTTGAGGCTGCGTGGCCCGCAGGGATTCTGCCGCACCCTTCAGCTCAGCCGGTCCCGCGGCCACAGCCCAGCGCGGACCCAGCGCGGACCGCGGTGAGCGAGCGCGCGGCCCCCGGCAGCCTCGGGGCGGTGGAGCGGGTCCCGGCCCGTCTCTCTTTTCCGTGTAGCTGAAGCTCAGGAAAACGACCCAGGAAATCCCACAGGACGGCAGTCCGGGGTGGGCCGAGCACAGTGAGACTCGAACCCGGGGCGGGAGAAGGCCGGGGCACGCTGAGTGCCTGGCACGGAGCGGCCGTGTCCGTGCGCCCCGCGGGCCCGGCGCCCACCCGCCCGACTCGGCCCCGGGCAGGCCGGCCAGGGGGGCCTTCTGCCCACGGCCGCGGCCACACGCCGGACCCGTGGGTCCCGAGGACGGAGCTTGGGAGAGGAGCTCAGTGTCCTCCCCGCACCGCACGCTCCACCGCACGCAGCGGTGATCGTGGGGCGCGGACAGCGCCCTAACTCGCAGGTCCCCGGCACGTGCTGGCAGGGTGGGCACCTGCCGTCCGCATTTTCTGATTCAGCATCACGACTGCTGACAAAGAGCCACTGAGGCGGAGCGGATCGTTTGACGGTGGGTGTCCGTTAGGGATTTGGACTGTGACATCTACCAGCCTCCCAGATTCTGTGCCCTCGTGTTCTTCTCCCCTTTATTACACAAAACTCCGCCTTTGCAGAGCGGAGAATTGTCCTGGATGCTTTTCCTTCCCTCCCTCACTGTCTTTGTAGGGACCCTGGCAGTGCCCTCTTGCCCTCAGCCGGGCACCTGCACTGTTCTCATCAGAGCAGCCGCACTGCTCGGCTGTGTCCCCGCAGCCGAACTCCACCTCCCCGGGAGCAGAAGGCCAGTCCCGACCGGGGCCCCAGGCTTCCCTGTGCCCGCCTGGCCTCTCTGCTGCCTCCTGCCTGGCTCTGCACAGGGCACCCGTGTCTCCCATACTCGCTGGGCGTCTGGTCGGGACCCTGCAGCAGCTCTGCTCTTACACCAGTGGACCCTCCTCCCACTGACATGTGCATAGTTTTCTTTTTCTTTTATTTTTCTTTCTTTTTTTTTTCTTTTTGGAGGTGGAACCTCGCTCTGTGCGATCTCAGCTCACTGCAGCCCCTGCCTCCGGGGTTCAAGCAGTTCTCCTGCCTCAGCCTCCCGAGGAGCTGGCACTATGGTACGCACCACCACACCCAGCTAATGTTTGCATTTTTAGTAGAGATGGGGTTTCACCATGTTGGCCAGCCTGGTCTCAAACTCCAGACCTCAAGTGATCCGCCCGCCTCAGCTCCCAAAGTGCTGGGATTACAGTGAGCCATGGTGCCCAGCTGGCATGTGCATGGTTTTCAGCCATTTTCGATTGTGGCTTCAGAGTAACCATATCCGAGCAGCCTTCCCAGGTTCTTCTGTGTAAACTAGGACCCCGTCCCCAGCCCTGGACTCCGTTTTCTCTGAGATGCTGTGTGCTGTCCAGTTGCTGTATTCATGGCCTCTCCCACCCCGTGGAGTGCTGTAAGGACAAGTAGTTTGCTCTGGTCTCTCCTGCCCCTGGGACAATGCCTGTCTCTGCCAGGGCCCAGGAGGGAAGAAAGAGGAGAGGGAGGAGGGGTTCGGTAAGATGGGTGGCCGATCGCACCGTCGGATCACGTTGGCTCAGATGCAGGCTTGCACCGACTGAGAAGCTGGATGCCTTTGGGCAAGTTACCTTCTGAGCCTCATAGCCTGAAAAATTATAATAGTAGAAAAGGAAGTTTATCAAGCCCAGGTAGCATGGTGAGCGACTCCTCACACAGAGAAAGCCGACAGCATTTGTGAGTTCGTATTTGTGCCGTCATTCACCACGGGAATACTGCAAAGCTCTGCGCACCTCCTCCTCGCCTTCTCGGGAGAGTAGGAGGGAGCTCAGTGGCGTGCAGGGCCTGCCACAACCTGAATCACTTCTCATCAGCAAAAGCAAATCCTTCTCCCATGGTCTGACGACACTTAATGGAGTAGGACTTGCCCTGTGCCCACATGGCTGTGGAACCGCAGGGGCACCAGCCGCCCCCAGCCTTGGCAGTCCAAGACCTCGGTTGGTGGCACTGCCAGTGTTTGGAGGCAGGGCTTGAACACGGAGCATTCAGCGGGGGGCCGAGGAAGGACAGGGACGCTTCGCTGCACTGAGAAGCACCAGGAGGAGATTGAGGAAATGTCGATGCATTTGCCTGATTCTTGTGGGTTGCGGTATCTGAGTCCCTCAGCCAGCGAGACCGCTGTAGGAACTCCACAGCAGGTTTTCCGTAAGGTTCTGCGATGTGAGTGGATATACGATTCAGTTCCCACACGCTCAGTGTCTATCACAGTTTTATCAACGGTCTCATTACCTAGACGACAGCTCCCAAAGGTCAGTGGCTGCCCTGCTGCCTTCAGCACCACGTGCTTAGTACAAAGCCGGGTGATTTTTTTTCAGGATTCTTAAGTGAACACTTGCTGTCAGGCAGTTCTCTCCTCATGCCCAGGACCCGTGTGATAGGGGCTTTCTGGTTCTAATCAGAAGGTCGTTGAGAAGGGGACAGCTCTGCCAATGATTATGAGAGGACAACAAAACGCTGTTGTGTGGTGCCAGGAGGACCCAGGGCATTTGGCCACGGCTGGCAGGCAAAGGTCTGTCTCTGCTGTCTTCGGATGAGCACACCTGTTTATCTCTTAGACTGTGTGTGTCTCAGTATGCGCCACCAGATGGGAGCTGCTGAGTGATCTTTAGTCTGTAACCCCAAATGGAACTGTTGCCTGTAAATTAGCAAAGCATGTGAGTGTGCAGCTCAAGAATAAAAACAAACATAAGCTACTTAAAAATGGGCAAAGGGTTTGAATAGACATTTCTCCAAAGAAGTTATACAGATGACCAGTCAGCACGTGCAAAACTGCCCGAGACCATAGGTCATGAGGGAAATGTAAAAGCAAAACCACATGAAATGCCGCTTCCTCCCCACCACGATGGCTGTAATCCAAAAGACATCATCATAACAAGTGTTGGTGATGAGAAGGAGAAAGCAGGGCTCTTGTACTTTGCTGGTGGAAACGTGAGGTGGGCCTGTTTGCTGTGGAAAACAGTTGGGCAGTTCCTTAAGCAATAAAGCACAGGGTTACCATGCAATCTAGCAATGCAAATGCTAGGTATGTAGCAGGGAATAAATGAAAACATATATTTACACAAAAACTTATACATGAATGTGCATAGCAGCATTATTCATAACACAAGAAAAGTGGGGCAAACCCAGGTGTCTGTCACTGATGAGTGGGTCAATAGCATGTGGTCTATAAATACAATGACTATCATTCAGCCTTAAAAAGGAAGGAAATTCTAACAGGTGCTACAACATAGGTAAACTTGAAAACCATGCAAAATGAAAAAGCCAGACACAGAAGGACAGCTATTGTCTGATTCGCTTATATAAAATGTCTAGAATAGACAAATTCATGGAGAAAAAAGGGTATTAGTGAATGCTAGGGGTTGAGATTAGGGAATGGGGAACAGTAGCTAAAAGGCACAGATAGGGTTGCTTCTCAGAGTGATGGAATAGGTCTGGAATTAGATCGTTAGTAAAACCGGCTGAATTGTCTACTTTTAAAGGGTGAGCTTTATAGTATGTGAATGACAGCTCAATAAAGCTGCTAGTTTTAAAAGGAGTGAGTTAGAAAGTATATTAATAATAATGAATCTTATAGTCCTATAACAAATTACGTTTCACCTTTGATTTCCTTGATAATTTCAAAAAACAGTGTCACCCGGAAGAAGAGCAAAGCTATGAGGTGGGGGAGGGAGTAGGGAGGGAGGGCTTCCCGTGTCACCGAAGCTGACCTCTCGCAACTCTGACTCTCATTCTTCCAATCAGAGATTGCAGCGATAACGCTGCTTCTCCCACGGGACCTCACCATTCGTCATTATTCATTCCTTTGAATATACGGCAGGATATCAGGCAGGAGCCGACGTGGTCCTTCGGCTGTCCTCACACTAATCTCCACCTTCTCCCCAACATCTACACATGGGCTCAGTTTGCAAAGGAAAAGCTCTTGATGAAACTCGCTACAATATGTAGGAGAAACTCTAGAGGAATTCCGCCTCTTAGATTTAATCCCATAAGTCTAAGAAGGAAAAGAAAGGATCGTTGTTCTGGAAAAAGAGATCATTTTCGACGTTTATCAAATTAGTAAAGAGTTTAACCGACTCAAATAGTCAACAGTCACAAATGGGCCCGTACGGAAACAGTAGGCTGCCCACATGGAACACGATGCTTAGGATTTGCATTTCATTGAAATGGGAGGGGGTTCTTGATGTAAGATTGTGTGATGCATGCAATTAGACCACAGGAAGAGTCACAGTATAAAAGTGACCCTTGTGATCAGGGAGTCTGTGGTCGTGTTTAGCACCCATCCTGTCATTCTGTCTTCCCCAACACTGGGAAGGCTTCATGCACTTCCTCCCCATTCTACCAGTGCGACCATTCCTCGTGAGTAGCTGAATTTCCTAAGATCCTCTGGGTCTCACTGGAATCTGCATTAGCAGCCATGAAGTTCAAGTGGGTAAATCGCCATAGTGTAAGATACAAAGCTGCTGGTCCACGGGTGTGCAAATACTGCACACTACCCTCAGTCACACACAAGACTCTCAAACGTTATTGAACACCACCCAAAACTTTTATTTATGTGGATTATCTCTATCATTACTCACTATGAAAAATTTTAACTGAGACATTAAAAAATATGTATTATTAATTTAAAAACCATAAAAAGCCTATGTAAGTGACACATTTCTATAAAAATAACTCTATTATCCCACCCAAAGAGAAAATTTAGTAAGGACAGTGACAATGTTTTACATTTTTGCAAATATCTTTCATGTCTGGCTCAATAAATGACAGGTGATTTTCATGTCCGCTTCCACATTCAATCTGTCGTGACACGTAATTTCTGTGAATAAAATTCAGCCTGAGACGGAGATGTAGTTTGAAAATGGATGGGGGCTTATTATATTTTTCCGATAATCATGTATATTCTTCCTTGACATCACAGCAAACTCAACAGCTAACAGTTTCTTGGCGTTTAGTTCTAATGTGGAACCTGAAACTGTATCAGGGAACTGTTCATACCTTGTTAGCTTCCAAAGCATTGGTCTATCTTGAACTTTAAATGCTCCTTTTACCCACGCATGAATTTGAAACTTCAGGCATTGGAAAATACTGGCTCACAGAGTTATGCTGATTATCCCGATGCTGACACAATATTACAAAACCACATTTATTAACATCCTTACCAATTGTGTGAGAAAAGTATTTAAAGATTGAGAAGCTCTCAGACTCATGAAGGTATATACAGGTTTTCCAAAATTCTGATTTCCACTTGAAATCTCGACTTTTGGCAACAAACACTACCACTTGCTTTCCCAGAAGTGAGAGAGACTGTTCATTTTCAGGAAGATGGCTACCAAACACCCCGGTCTGAAAACAACCCTAGTTTGTTGCTCTTACAAGTAAAAATGCTACTTGATGTGCGAGACTTTGTCCTTCAGCACCAAAGATTTACGGATAATCGTGGATGAATATTACGGATTCATTTTCTTTCCTTCGGCAAATTCTGCCCTGGGGGCTGCTCTATCCGAAGCATTTCTTCCCAGCTCTGAGAAATGTTTTCCTGAGCAAACACTGCCGAGGCAAGAGCAGGAAGGACGTCCAGAGAGAAGAGCTGCTGGCGTGGTCTCTAAGTCACGCGGGGAGATGAGGGATGGCACACTCAACTTGCCCACGTACGAGAAGGCTCGCCCTCGCCCTGCAGGTGTGACGGAAGCCCTTTATTCTGTCCTTCCTGCCAGGTTCCACCAAGCTCCAAAAAGGAACCCTGTGTAGGAGCACCTGCTAAGCAATAAACGAGAGACGGATCAGGCAGTAAGGAATGCTGAGAAAAAGTGCTGCACAAAACTGTGAACTGTTCCACACATCCAGCCCCTCCCGTGGGCTGAGCGTGACGCCTAACGGCAAGGCCTTCTGTGTCTCTGTCTTCTCCGGATGCCCCCAGCACCGTCGGAGGGTCTAGGAGCTGCTGGTCTGAGCCCCCTGAGGCTCCCTGCAGGGCCACGTCTCCCACTTCTCCTGGGCAGCCTGGTGGCAGGTTCTGGATGCTGCTGAGCCGGGCTTTCCCTGGGGACGGGAGGACCCGGCGGGGCAGACACAGGCTCAGTGTCAGAGCCGCGGTGACACCTGCTGGTGGCTACATGCACCGCCGGCTCCTTTTATGGACACAAGTTTGGGGGTTAAAACTACAGAGGGGGGACCCCTAAAGAGGCCTCTCCCTTCTCTGATTGTTCCAGAGGCCACCAGCCTCAGGCCCCCGTCAGCCCTCCCGCTGGGACTGCGTGTGGCACAGCTGAGCTGCCTGAGGCCTGTGGGCACGTGGGCTGCCCCGGCCACACAGCGGGGAGACCTGCCCCGTCTCTGCTCCTCCAGCTCTCTTGCAGGCACAAGCTGCAGTGCTTAAAATGTTGTGTCTTTAAAAACGAAATGTCTTCCTTTTATCGTTTATTTTTCTGTGTCCCTCTTTTTTATGGCATGTTTGATTTTATTCAGATTTTAATATTTTCTACAATGGTCTGTGACTAAAACTTAATGAGAAGAGATACATTTATTTAGTTCTTTATTTTGAAAGTGATCAAGTTAAACATAAAGCAAAGCTAGGATGAGCAGTACGATGACATGTCATCCGGGATGTTATAAATTCAGATTTGAAGCTGAGGAAACAGACATCTGCAGCGGAGCCCCATGGTTAAGAACGTAACAGAACATAAAGGAAAAAGAAAAGCACCTTCCCGACTGCCAGGCCCGGTGTACGCCTTCCCGTCGGAGTGTTTTCGTAAACCTTTCCGTGAAGCCGCTGTAGGCAAATGGCGTGTTGCGTTTTTGAACGTTTCATAGAAATCTCCTATTTGCATGCATCGTCCTTGCTGTAAGACAGATTCAAAGCAGAAGCTTACATAACCCGGAGAAGTCATGCCAAGTGTATCTGAACATCTTTTTAAAACCTTCAAGTTCTCTGATTTCGTTCTGATACACATATTTCCCCATGTGTTTTCCTTCTGCTTTTTTCTTTGTTGAACTTCCCTACTTGGTTCCTCGATGGAACATGTGGTTTTTGAGGGCCAACTACACAGTAAGCCCTGGGTGAAGGTTCGGGGGCACAGGGACCCTCAGCCCAGCCTCCGGGGGTCAGGAAGGGCGCGTATTCAGGCTGCAGTGCGCTGGGTCACGAGTGCTACAAGAAGAGAAGCAAATACCGTGAGACCCTCCTGACAGGAAGGCGATGACGGCCAGGCCCTGCTGGGGACAGGGAAACGTCCCCACGGGCAAGGGCTGCGGAGCCCCTGAAAACGGACTTAGACACACACGCTGTCCCTCTGACGGGAGAGCCCTCTCAGGTGGCCCCGCTCTGCCCGAGGCATCGGATTCCAAGCATGGATACAAGGGAGGACTTGACGGGGTGGGTGGAATGCGACGTGACCCCGCCCGTGTTGGAGATCCCCAGGGCAAAGGTAACCAGCCGCTCTCCATCGGGACGGGACGGGGCCCTGTATTTTACCTGGGAGATTCCTGGGCCACCAGAAACACACGTCTTCGAATGGGTGCTTGCTTTAATGAGACTGCACGAGATAGAGCTTTTATTGGCGTGAATCACCGATGGAAAAAGATCCCTGAGAGACAACCGTGGCTGCTCAAAGACCTCAGGAGCACTCCCCGGTCTGAGATGGGCTAGGATGAGGTGCCTGACCTCTGTCTGGGGCCTTGCCCTCGGACACTGCCGTTCCAGCCTGCTCCTGCTCCCCTGGCACCTCGACATAAGATCTGCAAGGCCAGCCCCTTGCTGCCAAACCTGGACTCCTGCTGCAAAGAGCGCCCTGAGCAGTTTCAAGGGTTGCCGTAGCCGTGTGAGCCTGTCTGTCTCAGGCAGGTGCTCAGCCTAAGAACCTCTGGCTCCCAGATGCGTCTGTGGGACGCTCTCTGTATTCCGGCAAAGCAGCGCCTTCCAGATGGCACTGTGTGGCCAGGAGTCGGGGCCTCGAGTCCCGGCTCTCACATTCTCAGCTGAGCTCCACCTTGGGTGAGCCTGTGAACCCCGGGGGACTTATTCTGGGACTGACTGGGGGGCCTCAGCGTCCCCACCTGAGACAGGGAGATGCTCCAGGACTGAGGGACCCGTGTGACGCTGAGATGCAGTCAGCTGTGAGCGCACAGCACAGCCCCGGCAGGGGCAGGCCCTCAGTGCCTGTGGTCCCTCGCGGCTGTGCCGTTCAGCTCTCCTGGCTGGGTGCGGTGCAAGAGAGCAGGGTCCTTCTTACCGATGGGGGCTGTGAAGGGAGTGAGTCTCTGCGGCACTTTGAGCTGGAGGATTTAGCCCAGCACCTGGAGCTGTAAACGTGGTGGTCGCTGGAGCACAGCTTCTCAGGTGACCCCCGTAACACATTTCTGGGTCTGGGTGCTGCGGTCTCTTCACCCAGATGGTACCTTGAGGGCAAGATCAGGCCAGTGCAGCCTTGGGATTCTGAACTAACTTCCCAGGATGACGCTAAGGCCCTGAGACTCAGGACCACCTTGGTGTTCTCCTCAAACACCTGTCTATTCCAGAGGACAGCCCGAAAGGAATAGCATCGTTTTCCCGGGTAGACTTCCCATGAAACTGAATTTAGCAGGCTCCAGAGGAGTAAGATGAGGCGTCTTTCGTCCCCTGAGCTCCCCTGCCAGGGAAGACAGCAGCCCTCGCCTTTCGGCTCAGAGCCCAGGGGAGGTTTCCCAGGACCGGGCGTAAGCACTCTAGGATTCCATGAGGGTGGGTGGTCAGCAGTTTGTAAGGCTGACAGGACAAGCAGCTCTTTTGGGCTAATCTGTCCTTATAAAAATGTCACTTGCTTTCTGTTACGTTTCTGAATCTGGCTGTCAGCTGGAGTCACGCTAACAGAATATGATGTGTCAATTAAGCCACATTATAAGATTTCCCATTAGGTTTTTCAGGAATTTTAACATTTCTGAAATGATTGTAATCCGTGTCTTTAAATATTAGGACTCATTTAGCTGATGTTCACTAGTCCCATTAAAGATAATCTGATAAACCTTCTTTTTATTCACTTTTGAGAAAAGACCGAGGTAAAAAATTAATATGTACTCGTGTATCTTGCCCACACACACTCATGGTGCTTTCCTGGTTCTGGACCCGTCTTTAACGGTGATATCCACACACGGTGATCACTCAGAAGGATTTCTTATTTGCTGGTGTGAGTTCTGTGCTGGACCGGATGTTCTCCCAAGCTCTTGAATGCTTGCAGGAGCTCAAATTGGCTCAATTAAAATGTATGAACAGAAGGTTAAAAGCACGGGAGTAAAGATAGCAAAATGATACCTTCTACTGTCATGTGTCTGTTCTGCTCACGATCAGAAATGCCAGGACACTGGTTTTACTTCAATGGCAGAATTAGGTGGCCACGCGGAGTCTAGACCAGGCATCCCCAAACTACTGCCCACGGGCCACATGTAGCCCCCTGAGGCCATTTATCCGGCCCCCCACCGCACTTCAGGAAGGGGCACCTCTTTCACTGGTGGTCAGTGAGAGGAGCACAGCATGTGGCGGCCCTCCAGCGGTCTGAGGGACAGTGAACTGGCCCCCCGTGTAAAACGTTTGGGGACGCCCGGTCTAGACGGTAGGTACTACCAAGCGTGAGTGTTTGCACTCAGCAAGTCCTCAGCGGGATTGGTCCGGGAGGTTCAGTTGTCTAATTAAACACGGTGCTGAGGTTTGAACCAGCCTGCGAAGATCTTTGGAAGATACCGGGAATGAAAATCAAAAGGTCGTGACCTTATAATTCTGCAGGAGCAGAGGTTTTCAAAGAACAAGATTTTAGCCAAAAAAAAAAAAAAAAAAACCAAAACCACACTGAAGGCCCTTTGATGTGGCATTTTGTCTTTGTTCCAGCGTTTCAAAACATGAGAAATACACACACGGTAAAAATGTGTTTCTCTGTGATTTCATCGTCTGAAAGGAAATGGTATTTTTCGCCAGGAGCGCTCCGCTCACTGGCGCCTTTGACTCAGAGGCAGCCTCGGGTTCGGGTTGACGTTATTCTCATGACTGCCAGCTGCCTAGGACTTACCTGTCCACTCGAGGTTTTAGAGCTAGCTCTCCTTTCTCCAAGTGAGCATCTCTCCGAACAGTGCAGCATCAGGAGTGGTTCATCTGCCAAACAGAATATTCCATTCTTCAGATTCCCAGGGACAAGAAACAACATAGGAGAAAAATAAGCAGTTATATCGATAAGCCCCAATTAGGAAGATAATACCATACGGTAGATTGATAGAACTTACAGAAACATTTGCAATCACTTCCGTGTTAAGGGCTTAGAAACTGGTGCATAATTCATTACAATTTGTGTCCTCCTGAGTTTGTGCTCTTTCTGGTCACCAAAGAGGCTGTCCCTATTTGACGGAAGGGGACCCCACATCCCCACATTTCAGGCTTCCTCCACAAACACTGCAAAGGCACGTTTCTGTCTGTCAAGGAGGCATCTTGCCTCCGTCTTGCCAGTGAAGTAAGCAGGAATATTCTGGGTTTCTCGTGGTCTAGTTGGGCAAGATCTTTATATGTGAAGGGGTGAGAAATGGGGAAGGAGGCCAGTCCCTGCCCCGGGAAGTCCCACTCAGGGGGATTCCAGGTACAGCTGGCCACAGGACATCACGAAAATCTTAAGACTAGAATGGAGAGTGAAGAAAGGAAACTCACCAAGATGGACAGTAGAAGTCGAGAGCACAGCGTGTGCAGAGACACGACAGCTACTGAGACGGAGCTCCCTGGAAGCAGGAACGGCCCGAGCTGCTCGGCTGCATGGAGGGACTGCTGGAGGCTGCCCTCGGGAGTCACCCCCTTAGGGAAGTGAGTGTGCAGGGTTCAGCAGAGGGAAAAGCTCAGCTGTAGCATGCCTGCCACCAGGAACCGTGATGTTCCTTCAGAGGAGACCAGAGGCGAGGCAGCGGGGCAAGTCGGCACGATCTGCACCTGGCAGGGGCACTTTCTCCCCTCCCTCTGCCACTTGTGTGACCACGCACCTCTCAAAACACTCCTGTGTGAGCTCTTGGTATTCTGCTAGGGGATATCGGCATGTAAAGCTCTGACCTACGCTGCCGTTGCAGGAGTGGCACTGTCTTGGAAGTTTCAGACGTGAGCAAATGAAGACACAGCCGGGATGTGGCCGTGTGTGACCCTCCGGTCGTCCTGATCCGCGGCCTGCCTTCTGGGGCCATTGAGTTTCGGTCCGGGAGTGTGGGATCTGATGGGCACACATGTTGGGCCCAAATAACCGCAGTGGACGTTCCTTTAAAAGAGCAGGGGACTAACGTTTGTACCAAAAAGAGTGGGTTTGTGGCAGAGAACGGTCAGTACCGAAACACAAGGTATCATGGCGTGGACATGTAATTGTGCAGTGACTTCAGTGAACATCTTTAAAATCACGTTTGCTGTAACATCACGCTTGCTTTAGGAAAACCTCCTTCTGGGTTTATATATTTCCAGACAGAAGAACAGGCGAATTGCTTCAGATGGAAGGCAGCAGTTTCTGTTCTAACATGTGGCTGGTGTAGCAGTCACGTGGCTGCATTCTGCGGGCACGCTGTGTGCCTCACCGGCCACTAATGGCAGCCCACAGCGCAGGCGCATCTCTACACGACTCCAGGCTGGACTCTGGGTGGTGACGGGCACTCTTACGTTGCCTGGCAACAGGTGATTCAATCACAGGAGGCACAGGTGCTGCTGCTCTGAGAACAGGGTGGCGTGTGGAAACATTCAGACAGAACAGCAGACGGACATACTGTTCAGATACCGTTTAGAAAGGCACAGCTCCTCAGATAAGAAAGTTAGACGTCCTCCCTGCTCTAAGCAGCTGAGTGGTTCTGTGTGTCTCGTTTTTCACCAACACTGAGAGTAGCCTTCATAGTAAGTCCCAGCAGTCGGTGAGGGGAAGAGGGCAGCTTTCCTGGAGTAGGCGTGGTCGGGGGCAGCTTGCCAGGAAGGTGTGTGTAACATGTGATGTATGCAAACATCACGACCACTAACACGTCACTGAATGTTTACTCGCCTGCTCAAAGGTAATCGTAAAGGAGTGATGCAGCCAGCCCGCCGCACAGGAAAGGCGACTGTTATCCTCGACCACGGGCGATTGCTGCCTGTTTCATATGCGCCATCACCTTTTAAAACTTTTTATTTTGAATTAATTTCAGGCTTACAGGAAACTTGCAAGACTAGGACAAAAAATTTTGTGGACACCTATATTCCCCAAATGTTGATGTTTTACTACCCAGAGATGGTAAGAGAACTTAGTGCTCTCTCTCTTTCACACACGCTTATGCAGAGAACTGTGGTTTCATTTTTGTTTTTGTTGACCCATTTGACAGCAAGTTACCGATGTGGTACCTCTTCACCCCTAAATTCTTGAGTGTGCATATCCCAAAGCGTAATCAGAATACATTTACAATAATCAGGACACTCTACTGAGGCAGTACGACTAAGTGTTCTACAGGCCTTTTTTAAATTCCACCATTTGTCCCAATTATGGCATTTATAGCTCAGTCACACACACACACACACACACACACACTCACACACACACATGCACACACACACGTTAACCTTCCACTCTCCCCTCTTCCCTGCCCCCAGCCCAAGGTCCAGTCTAGGATAACAAATAAGTGAGTCTGTATTTGGCCTTTTTTTTCCTTTGAGATGAAGTCTCACTCTTGTCCACCAGTGCACTGGGGCGATCTCAGCTTGCTGCAACCTCCGCCCCCTGGGTTCAAGCGATTCTCCTGCCTCAGTCTCCCGAGTAGGTGGGGTTACAGGCACCTGCAACCATGCCCAGCTAATTTTTGTGTTTTTCGTAGAGGCGGGGTTTCGCCATGCTGGCCATGCTGGTCTCAAACTCCTGGTCTCATGTGATGGACCCGCCTCGGCCTCCCAAAGTGCTGGAATTACAGGTGTGAGCCACTGCACCTGGCTGTCTTTCTTTTTAATGTCCTTTAATCTGGACTGGTTCTTCAGTCTCTTTAAAAAAACACTGACATTTTTGTAGTGGGCACACCACGAATTTTGTAGGGTTCTCTTGATGTTTCCTCATGGTCAGAGCTGGGCTGGGCATTTTTGGCAGGAACACCCCAGAGGAGAGGCTTGCAGTGCTCACATCAGGGCACAGGTGACACTGACTTGTCCCCTAACTGATGATGTCAACTTTGATGACTCCTAAGGCGGGTCGCCCAATTTCCCCACTACCACTGTTTTTCTCTCTGTAATTGATTATTACTATGAGGGTTGTCTGTGAAACATTCCTGTGAGGATGGAATTAATACTCTCTTTAAAAAGTAAAGAACCAGAATCCAAAGTCCTTTCTTCTGTGGGAGATGAAGCCAGGAATGAAATTCATGTCTCATGCTAAAGGTTAAGCTGCTCTCACTACACTGTGAAAGATGGTAGCATCAAATGCAAAAAATAAATAGCTCCTTTTTGAGTTGACTTACAGGGCTCGTTGTTACCCCTCAGATGCACAGACTTTGACTTTTGTAGGCAGAAAGGGAAGAAGGTTCCCCTTTATGGGGGTTCCCATGCAGCAGCGTCAGATGAGAAGAGGCAGGAGGAGGAAAGCGCGTACGTGAAGTGGTCTCCTTTCCAGCTGGAGTTTGTGGAAATAAAGACATGAAGCCTCTTTTGCGTTTAGGTCTCAGAATCCAGAGACATCCACAGAAGCGCTATAATGGGACACCAATTGCTCTTCTGGTTTAAATAGAGGACACGCAAGCAGTGGACTCGGGAGGTGGCAGAAGGCGCCCCAAGACCGTTGTCGGCCGACGGGCTCCAGACTCCCGGCTCCGGGCTCTTTGGAGCAGGACAAAGACGTATCCCCTAAAGCTCTTGGGTGAAGATAATAAAAGAAAAAGGAATCCCATTATCTGTGATTTCCATGACTGGTCTAAAGTTCACAAAGCATCACCGTCATGGATTCTTGTGTGTGAGGAACAGAGTCTTTGATCTGCCAATAATTAAGTATCCACCTCTGTGATCTGGCTGAGCTCCTGTCTGTGGGGCAGGTCTTTTGAGGCTCTCCTCCCGGCCTCAGCCCTGTTCTTCTGGCTAAGATGCATTCATGAACATCCGGGTTACAGAAGCCAGGCTGTGTCTTCATGGGGTTGAGAGGAGTCCTGGCCCTCTCACCGGTCCGGGGTCAGGAGGTCTCTGCTCATCTCTGCAGCAGCCACTCATTTCTACCCTCGTCGCTCGCTCTTTGTGCACCACTGGAGGCCTGCATGGCTGCGAAAAGCTGGATTTTGCCTTGGGCAGTAACAGAACCTGGTGGCCACGTCTCCCTGCCCACCGTGGCCCTGACCTGGCCTCACTGTTTCTGTACATTCCTGTGTCTCTGCAAATCTGTCTCTGTGTCACTTCTGTGATGCCCCTGCTTCCTACCATGGGGGCAACGGCACCCTCTGTGAGCTCACTGCCCTATCCCCTGATGGCTTGTACAGTGGGTTCCCTGAAGGCACAAGGAGGCCCTGGTGCGTCTCTCCCACCTGTGAGGACTGAGCATCCTCACATCCACCGCGCTCAGCAGGCCTCCCTGACCAGCTGGGCTCCAGTGCCCTGCAATTCCTTCTCACGGTGGAGTTTCCATCCCCGTACCCTCCTGGCATTGCACACCACCTTCCTCCCGTACCGTGACGCCCTGCACACCTCCTGTCTGCTGGGAACACCCGG
This sequence comes from Saimiri boliviensis, assembly GCF_048565385.1. Lineage (NCBI taxonomy): Eukaryota > Metazoa > Chordata > Mammalia > Primates > Cebidae > Saimiri > Saimiri boliviensis. Next base: position 150,448,520 of record NC_133453.1, read on the forward strand.
GACCTGGTTGTCCTGGGTTTTAATTTTAATCATTTAAGTGGAAGATCCCAGTCCTCCTCTCTCTGTAGGCCAACATACCTCTTGACCTATCCTGGCTGGACAAAAGTCATAATAAAAGAAATCGGCCTACCAGGACCTTGGTGAGGTTATGGTGGGAGAACGCCACATTTTTGTCCTGAAACTGTTTTATATTGCTTCATAGAGTCTGCAGTTTTACAGTTCTCTTTTAACACAGTGCCTTGGCCATTGCACAGTGAGAGAAACAGAGAGAGTATTTCAGGACTGGGAGGGAGCTCTGCTTTCAAACAACCGTAGAAATGCTTCAAATACAGAGGGAGTGTCTGTACACATTAAAGTGAAATTGAATAACACTATATATACGTGGTGACTTTTCTAAACTTTATCTGGTTGGTTACTTAAATCTGTCACCTAATTATGCGTTAATCGTAGTATCTACTCCATACCACATGGTCCTTACTGTAACTAACCTTGATCGCTGCCCAGTTTTCCTCCTGTGGACCCATGCAAAAAAGTCTAGATGTGAGACAGGACAATTGGGCCACTGGTTTAAGGTGTGTTTTCACAGAAGGAAGCATCAGAAGGGGCCAGGCCAGGTGTGGGGTCGTCTTCTGAACTCCCCCTCTCTCTCTGCCCTGTCTCCTTTCTAAGCATGCTGTTCCTCTGATCTCCTCTCCATCTCACTGGGGTACTTTCAGCTTTGGGACTGTCACCCCCACAGCAACCCCAGAATGGCCAGGAATGGGCTGGGAAAGCGCTGCTGGGATAGGCCATCCAGCCTTGTGTCTCGTAGAGAAGGGCCGTTTTCTTTTCTTCCTTTAATTTCTTCCACGATGGAGAAAGGTCAGAGCTGAATGGTCAACATCAAGGTGTGAGTTTCAGGTAATAGAGACAAGGACAGGCGGCACCTCTCATCTAGAGTTTAACTCGGTCCTAAAGTTTGCCACCCGGAAACCTGATGGAGGTGTGTGGGAAAGCAGGTGGACACACATACACACACTCACACACACACACACACACACACACACGCATGCACATGCATTCACAGAATGCTAGGGTGGCTGGTCAAAACTGCTGCAGGGTAGAAGGTCTAGATATGAGGACTATGGAGCAGGCATGGGCTGTGCTCACAGAACCTACAGTCTCCCTCAGAAGACAGTTAGATTTCTATAAGGTTATTGCATGGCATGAATAGTTACACTAATGACACAAGAATAGTTATTCCATCGCAGTGGGTCCTTGTTGTAGTTTTCTGCAGCATTTCGCAGACCCTCACGCCACCACGCGAGGTAGGTTTCAGTATCGTTACCTCCGGTTCTGCAGGACCCTGAGCACTGGGGTGCAGTCACTCTGTCAGGGGCACCCGGAGTGGAACCCAGGCTCACTCTGAACCTGGTGCATCATCCTTCAGTTACTGAAGATGACAAGGTGACAGGCTTGGGAAGAAACAGATCTCTCTGCACGGGCGTCTGGGAGGCTTTATGGTCCAGACGCTGAGCAAGCGCAGTTTGCTGGGGGTGGGCAGGCACTGGGAAATGAAGGCATTGCGGGAAAGCTCGATGCCTCTCTAGATGAAGGTCCGGGTTGAAGGAACCCCACATTCCGAAATGACCTTGGACAGATAGTCAAGGGCCGAGTAATAAGTCACCTGTGTTCTCTGACACTTGACTTTGAGTCGTCCTTTCTCTTTCGTTGTTTTGAAGGCTTTTCTGTGCTCACCATCCCCTCTGGCGTTTTGCTTTTTAGTTTTACCTTGCTTATGTGTAACACTAAAAATGTAGTAAGCAACTTAATTACATGGATAATTTAAAGGATTTCTGAATTTCAGAAAGCTTCAGAAGTCACTTTATCCAACATCAGTAGCTTTATACCATAGATGTTCAGAGTGCTACTAGCGGAAAGTTCTGGATAATGCAAGTGTGTTCAGCAAAATAACAGAATGGTGAAGGAATACAAAAAAAAGATCTCCCAGAGCAAGTGTCGTGTGAATGACCTTTCGATCAATGAGCCCACGAAGGCGGAGGAGGAAAATTGCCTGACCAGGAAGCTCTGTCGGGAATGATGGTTGAACCAAGCTGGAACAGTGCCACTGTAGACAGCCACGGATGCAGCCACGCTTTCTAAAACTCAGATGGGATTCTGGGAATATCTTTGCTGCGTGAACACAGCCTTCCGGCTCTGAAATTATGGCATCAGACATAAGGAAAACCGTTCAGATGTGGGTGCAGACCCAGACCTCCCTCGCCCTCTTCTCTCACGGTGGGGAGGCTGAGGACGGATATTCCCTCTGCCCCTTACTCACCAGTTCCTCGTGTGAGGCCATCAGTTCCAACATGGAAACAGAGAACGCTGGATGCTGATTGCATACCCTTTTAGCGCATCCTAACCCATTAAACCTTCAGTTCTTGAAAAACAAAGCCATTCTTTAAAATAGGCCTTTAACGGAATTCGGCAGCAAATGCACTGAAAACAGCGTGCTTACATGGAATTAAACATTGGGGTTACTCACGCACCATCTCAGGTACTCAGTTTTCACATCTATCGAATGAAGCATTTTCCTGGGTTATCTTGAAGTATCTTTCAGCTTTGACAGCCCTGAGGCTTGAGCTGGGCACTTGGTAGAGTAGACAGGGAATCCAAGGAGGACACCACAGTGGAGAGGTGATGACCAGCCAGCCACTTACCCTCCTGGCGCAGTAGCGTGGAGTACTTGCTCGGCAGTGCTTGGTTGCTTTGTTTCAGCTGTTGATCAGACAGCCAGCCGCTGTCAGTTCCCACCTGTTTGAATCAGCTCGTTTGTTCATGGCTGCCCTTGAGTCTGGATCCACCCTGGGAGCCTGGTCCAGTGGACTTGGTGTGTTAGTGGCAGGCACTGTGACATGTACCTGTTCTGCCCTGGAATCTCGGGAGACCACCCCAGAGGAGGAGCAGGTTCCTTCAGCTTCATTAGCTGCTTATTTAGAGAATTCTTTGTGTCTTTGAGTATGATGAGCCTGCTGCCCAGCATTCTCTCTCTGAGATTCCCAAATCGGTGATTGGCTGTCTCTTTAATTCTGGAAAATTTTCGGTTATGACAGTTTCAGATATTTTTCTTGTGGTTTTCCATCTCCTTTTTTGTTTCTGGTTTTCCCATTGTGTATGTGTTCTATGTTTTATACTTACCTCAAGGTTTTTGAATATTGTGTTCTGGCCTCTTAAGTCTTTCGTTTTTCCCGACATTTTAGATTTCAAAATTTCTGTTGACATTGCTTCAAACTTATTGTCGGTCTCAGCTCTGTCTGGTCTATTAATGAACCTCTCAAAGACATTTTCCATTTCTGATACAGTGTTCTTGATCACTCGCATTTTCTTTTAATCCTATCTTAGAGCTGCCAGCTTTCTGTTTGCATTTTCCCTCAATTTTTACACATTGTCCACTTTTTCCAGCAGATCCTTTAGCACATTAATTATAATCGTTTTAACTTTATGGTCTGATAATCCCAACATCTCTGCTTTATGTGAGTTTGGTTATGATGTCTTTTCTGTCTGTTTAAACTCTGGGTTTTTTCTGTCTTTTACTATGTCTTGTAATTTTTCTTTTTATTGAGAGACATGATGTATTTGTAGAAGGCATGGAAGTCAGTAACTCTATCGTGAGGTTTTATGTTTACCTAGCTAGGAGTTAGGGTTTTGGGGTTTTTTGTTGTTGTTGTTTGTTTTGTTTTGTTTTTTTCAGTTAGCTGCAGCTGGAGGTGTCAGGGCTAACATTTTCTCTGATGTCCTTGTTTGGTCTCCACTGCTGTCTTTAGGTTTCCCTAGAGAGTTGTTCTGAACAAGGTCTGAGACACGCAGTTCCTTCCAGCACAGCCCCCTGTTGTTTTACAGGATGTGGTGGTCAGGAGCCACGGGAGGAGAAGAGTTCTGCGGTCTGTTAGATCTCAGTCTCTTACTGAAGCCTGTGCTCCTGGGCTGTGGCCTTCAAAAAGCATTCTCCATTGTTCCCTTGTCTTTAGATGAGGCAGGAAGGCTAGTGGAGGCTGCAGTTGAGAATGTCGTGTTCTCTAAGTAGATGTGGCTCTGGTGGAGCCGCAGCCAGTTTAGATGATGGTGAAACAGTTTACTTGAGGGAAGGCCTCGTTAAGAACAGAATGTTCTGGGCATATGTCAAAGGGGTTCCTTATTCCCTCCTCCTTCTGAAGGCATGATGAGACTTTTCCCCGATCTTTACTGTGAGAACCATATAGAACTTGTGGAAGTACAATTCATGAAAGGGGGGGGACTCCCCCAAGACTGGACTCCCCGGAGTTTTTAACGCTGAGACTTTTGTCCACACTGGGTCTCCAGCAGTTTGTCGATTTCAGTTTAGGGTTTCTCACCCCCGTGCTGGCTCGGGAAGAGATTCCTGCCTGTGGGCTTCTGCTCCAGTAAGTTGTGATGCTCTGTATCCACGAATCTGCCTCTCCAGTTTTGGAAGCAGCCGTTTGCCTTGGGACCTGAATTCTTTGATGGATCTAAGATGAGTTTTTTTTTTTTATTTTTCAGCGTGTTCAGGTTTGTCTTTCCTGTGAGAACGACAGCGAAGACTTTCATGGTCAATATGTGCCAGGACCGGAAGTTTGTCTTTCCTGTCACTTTCGTATATGTAGGACCCAGGCTGACGATTTCAGCTTTTCCCTCAACAGTATGTCTTCTTGAACGTGGGGATGAGAGAACAGGAGGCTGAGATGGATTTCAGGGTTCATGATTTGTGCTGAGTGGATGGAAGTATGATTAATTTATGAGCTTTTCACCTGCGTAAATTTTCCTCTTGCCCAATTACAAGTGTACCATGAGGACCTTGTTATCTTAGAACGTAATTTACCAAATGTTAAATGTAATTATTATGATTGCTTCCATATTCTGTGATTTTTGAAATTAGAGTTGCATTCATAAAACTTCGTTAAAGACTAAGCAACAGCTAGGGGATCTCTCTCTAAGCTTCTACACTCCATTCACTTCAAATGTATTGAGAATCAAATGTGCTAGATACTTTCCAGGTGTGGGAAATACAGCACTAAATCAAACTGCCAGAAACTTCTCACTTTTTTGCGTGTTCATGCCACTTTCTAGGTTAGATAAAAGTTAATCAACAGGCCTGTAAACTACGCAGTCTAGCAGATGGAGACAAGATGTACGGGGAAAAGTTTAGGGAATATCGATTGAGATGTCAGTGAAGGGACATGGTTCTTTGAAATAGGGCAGTGGCAGCTGAGTTTATTAAGTGACAAGAGACTTCAGGGCAGAGGAAGAAAACAAGCAAAGGTTCTAAGGCAGAAAATACTTAGAAGAGTTGAGGAACAGCTGGAGGGCACCATAGGGCTTTTGTTGGGAGTGAAAACGGGAGCCCCTGGAGGGCTTTGAATTCATGCTTGACTCATGCTCTGACAGTTGTATGGAAAATAAATGGGAGGAGAACAAGGGCACCTGCAGGGAGACTGACAGCAGGAAGAGATGATGGCGGCTCGCGCTGGTGTGCTTCCGAAGCGATGGGGTGTTTTTGGATTTTGGATATGGGAAGCATATCATGGACGGTATTTGGTGAGGAGCTGAATATGTGGTATGAGGAGAGAAGGGGAGTCATAGTATCAGGCTGTTGTTTACAGAGATGAGGACCACCATGGGAGGAGTTAGTATTGATGGAATGATTAGGGGGAAAGCTTGGGGAACATTTGAGGTGTTTGGCAGACATTGTCATGAAAATGTTGAGTGTGCTTGGATATATTAATCCTAAATTCAGTACAGAGGTCCAAATACACATTTGGAAGTCATCAGCGAAGATTAGACTTTCCAAGCCTTGAACTGGATAAAATCACCTAGGGGTAAGTGAAGGAAGAAGAAAAGTGATCCACAGAACATGTCTGTATTAAGGGGCTGGTGAGAGGAGGAGGAAGCAGCCTGGGAGTGCCCGGGGACTGACTCCTGGAAACGCCAGCCATGCTGTGTTTCAGAGCTCTCTTGGCTGCGACGTAACTGTCTTCATCTGAGCATAGCATCTCATTGTTAAGTTTATACTAGCTACTTATTTGTCCTGAGAATGTAAAGTCTGTTCTGTTTTTCTATCAAATTAACAAAGACCATTCTTTTGCTTGCTGAATCTAGCTCACCAAATAGGCCATGCCTGTGTTTACAGAGCCCTGTCTCGTGCTACTGTGATATGCCCCATAGCAACTAGGACACTGCACTTCTAAGCTGCGGCTTTGGGGAACTCATTTATGCCTCAGTTTCCCTGTCTGAAAGTGGTCACAGAAAAGTTCTCATGTATGCTTGCTTCCCAGTCATCTGTCCAGGGCTGTATTTGTCTAATTTAAAAAAAAAAAAAACAACTTGTCAATGGAATGCAACATTAGGTGAAATATTTCCAGCCATCTGATCAAGGTGCCAAGCCAGCCGGAACATGGGTCACCTAGTGTTTGTGAGAGGAAGACACAACGTCTAAAGGAGAAAAAAAAAAACCTGACTCTTGCCTTGTGAAAGCTCACTGAGTGTGAAGCATTATACAAACGTGCATGCCATTTTCTTCATTGTTTATTTTGCAGAAAAATGTGTTGATTAATTCAAAAAATAACGTGTATCTTTTTTATAATAAGTGCTTAAAGGCTTGAAAATGAAGCAACTCTTATATAATAAAACAAAGTGCGTGCTAACAGCAAGATTCCATGTTTGTTTTGTAACGTCACAAAGCAGAGTGGTGCCTTCAATGGTGGAATCTTGGTGGAGGCCAAACAACTGTTTCGTTTTGTTTTTTAAATTGATTATTCCTCCTGATTTCTTTAGAAACAGCCTATAATTAAGACCTACACAACAGCTTTCCACAATAGATTTCTTCTCCTATTTTTCTGTTAATTTATTATAATCTGTTCAACAAATGGACAGTGTTTAATTTTCCTCAGTAGAAATGCAAACATGTCCACTCGATACCGTGGACACAGTTAGTGGTGACTGCATGTCTAAGGTGTGAGGACCTGAAGTCACGTCATCCAGCAACAGAAAATACCCAGGATACAGCAACACTGCAAGCTGTGAGAAGGTGGCCAGACCTCCAAGTTCTGTAGCTTTTCTTGATGAAATACAAGTCATGTGTGACTGGAAAAAATTCTCAGAACATTAAAATCTAGCACAAGCCTAGGAAATGAGACTCAAGAATTGCATTAAGTGAGATGATTCCAGTCATCCTCTCGCAAAACCCCCTGCTGCCCGAAAAAGTAAAAGAGGGCATTTTATTAGAAGGACTTTTGAAAACTACTAAGAACAAATGCACGTGAAAAGTGAAATAGACACACACATGTAAGTGCTTGAGAAAAGGGGCGTCTGAGTCCATTTCATAGAAGAGTTTAATTCATGTTCTAGATGAATTATGAATATTAGAGAATACAGAATCATAAAATGGCCCTGATGCTTGATCCTGGTTAATTATTTAGTAATGTTCTGAGCCATAGATCATCAACACAAGTGTGAATTACAGATTAATGTTAAACAGGAAAACGTGGTGCAAAGGAGAGAAGTCTTGATAATAATACAAGTAATAGAAATGGCACTAATATGTTAAACTCGTAATATGTATCAGAGTCTTCACTGGAAACTTTCAGTATGTGGTATTGACCCTAATAATAACTTTCCAATATAGGTCTTATTTTTTTTATCATACCACATCAGATTGCTTCTCTTGATTTACATTTATATTTGTATTATATGTTTTGATTAGAGTATAATTGGTATATAGTAAAATGCACATATCTTAGATATTCAGCTTAATGTATTTTCATACTTGCATACATCTGTGTAACCACCATCCAAAAAACAGATAGAATATTGTTATTATCCTGGAAATGTTCCTCCTGCCCTTTCATGTAACACGTCTTTCTGGTGCTTTGACCATCATGGGGCCTTCATGACTCTGGAATCGTTGCCCTTCCTTGGGTTCTTAAGATATCTTAATTCTTAAGATAGCAAAAAAATTTTCCCAGGAGCATGCTTCTCATATGCAGACGAACTAATCAGAAGCCCACACCTCAGCCTTCTTCTCTGCAGAGCTCACAGGGTTCTCACACTCAGGTCATTATTCAGTGCTAATCACCCCAAGGCAACTGGGGACAGCCCCGTCTCAGAGCCCAGTGAAATTGTTACAACTGGGAATTATAAACCTGTTTATTCTTCCTTCCCATGGGAACCACAGTAAAGGGCCTTACCCATGTGTTTCCTGCCCAGTGTCGTGGTGTGCCCTATTCTCTTACGAACCATGCGTAGCAGTCTTCTCCGTGACAATCATGTCTTGATTTATGGGCCTCATCATACCTGAATATAATAAAACTTACATTTTAAAACCCTTTTTTTTTTTTTGAGACAGTGTCTCGCTCCGTCACCCAGGCTGGAGTGCAGTGGCGCAATCTTGGCTCACTGCAACCTCTGCCTCCTGGGTTCAAGTGATTCTCCTGACTCAGCCTCCACCATGCCTGGAAATTTTTTTTTTATTTTTAGTAGAGATGGGGTTTCACCATGTTGGCCAGGCCGTTCTCAAACTCCTGACCTCAGGTGATCTACCCGTCTCAGCATCCCAAAGTGCTGGGATTATAGGCGTGAGCCACTGTGCCCAGCCACATTTTAAACCACTTTACACTCAAATTTCTCACAGCCCTGAGGCAAATGTTATTTCTGTCATCATAGACTACTTTTTTTTTTTTAATAATTTGACTCAGTTGTCTAGGTGTGGATCATGCTGTTTCTCCTGCTTAGAGTTTCTTCAGCTTATTGGGCATGCAGATTGAGGTTCGAATCACGTTTTCAAAGTTTTTAGGCAGGATTTTTCAGGACGTATTTTCTCTCTTCACATCTTTCCTCTCGGTCTGACACGACCGTTTCGCCTGTGTTGAAGTGCTAACGGACATCCCACAGGTCTCTGAAGCTACGTTTATTTTCTTCATTCTTTTTTCTTTTTGCTGCTCTTGAGAGTGGATCATCTTTACTGAATGACCATTAAGTTCACTGAATACTTCCTCTGTGAGCTCAAATCTGCTATCGAGTCCCTCCAGTCAATGTCCAATTTTATTCATTGTCCTTTCCAATCTAGAATTTTCATTCAGTTTATTTTTATAATTCTGTTATATGTTAACAGTCTTTCCCTGGTGACCCGTCATCATGCTTCCTCGGTTCTGCCAGCGTAGTTTCCTTCAGTTCTTTGAGTGCAGGTCTAGTATCTTCTTCTTAGTCTTTTTCTGTGAAGGCCAACATCTGTACCCTCTCAAAGAGAGTTTCTACTGAATGACGTTTCCCCCATGCCTGGGTCACCTTTTCCTGTTTGTTTTAGTGTCTCGCAAACGTCTGTTGAAAACTGCGTATTTTAGATGATATATCGTAGCGACTGTGTATTCCGATGCCCCTGGCTGCGTCGTCGCCACGCTGTGGTTGTTCAGTGACTTGCAGAGACCGTCTGCGGCTCGTTGGACCTCCGTAGGGACGGCCTCTGGTACTGCCTTCTTCCTGTCTCTCTTCCTCTCTCTTTTTGGCCGGTGTCTTCTATCTCTTTATTGTTCAGCCAGGCTTCCTACGTGTGGCCCATGGATCAGCACGCTCTACCGGTGACAACCGGTTATCACAGCTTGTCTTGAAACTGCTGGAGTGAGTTAGATTCCCATCCTGTGCTGTCGGATTTTTAAAACCGAGGAAGATAAGAAGTCTGTCCTGTGTCCAGCCAGGGACTTTTCGTTCCAAAGACCCTCTCCAGCCTCTTGTGAATTGGTCCAAGACGAGTGACATCTAAGCCAGGCCCTCTTTGGCTTTCTCTTTTGCTGGATCTTCATGTTCAATTTCTGGCTGATAAGCTTTTTCTTACTTTCCCCGCTGATAGCGCAGCAACGTTAGCCTCCCAAGATGGTTTGTCACTGAGATCTATATTGTTTGAACAGTGCACCTGGGATTTTCCCATGGAATCGTGGAGATGTTTTTTCGGGAGGATGTTTCTGTGCTCTGCTCCAGATAAAGTCATCCTGCGTGGTAGTGCCGTACAGCTGTCAGTACTCATGGGAGGTCCTGCTTTCCGGGACAGAACTTACATATTATGGGGCTTGGGTTGGGTGTGAGCAACACGTAGCTAAAATGCTACAGACTCCACTGTTTACAACCAGATTCAATGGATTTTCTTGAACAAATCCTTTTTGATTTCTTGTGTGTCCTGGGACAATATACATTTTTAATTATAATTGAGAGAGGACTGGGCAAGTTCCTCACACAGTTACTCTGCCACTACAGATTACTTTGTTCTTGGATTTCAGAACAATGGAATTACATAGGATGCTCTTGTCCGTGTGTATGTATCTGGCTTCTTTTGACAATTTAAAAAATTTTCCATGTTACTGTGCACATAAAAGTTGCTTTACATTTTTAAAACTTTTCGTTTATAAATAATTTTACCTTCACTTAAAATGTCACTAATACCATAGAGAGTTACTTCTGTACCCTTTACCCAGAATCTCCCAATTACTGTGATCAGAGCTGACTCTATATTAACTATGTATTAATAATATGTTAACTAAAGTACAAACCTTCTTTGAGCACTGCTTTGAAACCCTTGTTAGACAAGGCTGCCATGTGTGATCTCTTCGTATTGATGTCTGCTGATTTCAAATTCCAGTTGTACTTCATGGGTTTTTGGTTTTTTGTTTTGACGACTCATTCTGTATTATGTTCTGGACATTTTGAGTATGAAATTATGAGACTCTGGTACCTATTTAAATCTATTATTTTAGCAAGAAATAAATGCATTAGTTTTTGAGCGCACTGTCTGGCCTACTTTTGGGGCTGTTATTTGAAGTGAATTTTACGTTCAAAGCCTGTTCAGCACTGCTGTGGCCTGCCCTACTTTACACTACCCAGAGGCTATTGGTAGCTGGGGGTATTCCATATTCTAGTTCATTTCTCCAAGCTTTTTTTTTTTTCTGTTAATTCTGGTTGGTTTCATTCACTTACCAATTGGGTGTATCTCTAGGACTTGTTACACAGATAGGAATATGTTTTCTTCCAGATTCTTCCTCTTTAGGTGGCAGCGAAGAGATGGAAGCAGACTCTTTGCTGTTATTTGCTTAGTTTAGTGTGCAGTGGGCATCACAGGAGGCCTCTGTCCCCCAGTCTCGATGGACCCCAGTAGAGAGGGGGCAGAGTGTCACTTCTGCTAGTGATGGCGCAAAGTCAGCATACTCTGCAGTGCTGAGACAGAGGGAGGGAGGAAGGGAGAAAGGAAGGAAGGAGATAACATGTAAATGCAGCATTGTCTCTGCTGTGATTCAAACATGGCTGATGGATCTGCAGCGCAGGAAAGGCTAAGAAGACTCATTTTCAACAACAGACTTTCAGAAAAGCCCCAGTACCATTGACAGCATTCTCCAGGAGCAGGACAACAGAATCAGTTCTTGAAAATGTTTAGGAAAAGTGACCCAGAAAGTTGTGAGGTGCTGGAATGGTAGATGGTCGACTGCGGTGTATTGCCCACAGTGCATGAAAACAGGCCTGTAAATGACCCGTCTGCAGTAGAAGGGTGCAGAGTGAGTCCAGACAGACTCAGCAGAGAGTGCAGCAGCTAAATACCGTGGACCCCAGAAAACCGATCAATGCACAAAATAGAAAACCTTCCAGAGGGTCGGCCTGTGAGTTAAGACCCCATGGAAGAAAGCAGAGCTGAGAAATGAGCTGAGAGAGAGAGAGAGAGAGAGAGAGAGAGAGAGAGAGAGAAAGACAGAGAGAGAGACAGAGAGAGGGAGGGAGGGAGGGAGGGAGGGAGGGAGGGAGGTGGGGGAGAGAGACCTGAGTTTTTTCTCTCCTTAACCCATACCTGGTTCTGATTTTGCTAGTGACACAATCTAGTACATTATATTGGCTTTTTGTTTCTGCTTTAGTTTAATTTGCATTCGATTGTATGCCTTGCAACTGAAAGTATCCTAATATGTAATGTTCCTACTCAACAGAGCAGTCCCACAAATCAATATCGAAACATGAATCAATAAAACACACAATGCAACAGGGAAGTATGCATATAACATAAGTGGAAAATTTACACATGAAATAGATGCAAATAAAAAGTTAATGGCAAATCAGTTCCATCTCACTAAAATAGAAAATACAAATGAAAACAGCAGAAGCAGCAGAGAGGTGCCATATTAAACTATGAGATTAGCAGAAAATAACTGGTTTCAAAGTATCCAGTGATGGTTCTGTGTGAAAAGGGGTCATTTTGTGATAGCGTAGATCAATGTAACCTTCGTGAACTTAGCTTGATATCCAGTGCAGTTCATTTAAATATTTTCTGCACCACAGAGAACACACCAGATTCTCATGTAAATGAAAGCCGATTCAACCAAATTTCGTACCAATGCCACCATTGTTGTCTGCAGGGAAAGGGGTTATTTTGATAAATAAAGTATGTTGCTGGAGTGTGTGTACTTCTCAGAAAAATGGTCTTCACTGCCGTCCTCACTCAACATACATGCCTGACGTCTTCCTGCTTCCACGTCCCACAATCTAACTCTGATTGGTAAAATATACACACGTAGTATCACTCTGCAGAACAGTCATCCATCACAGCTACTCAGAGCATGTAATTCAAATAACTCTTCAAGTTAATACGTCAACTTATATTTGGTAAAATGCTTAACAAACCAACCAAGTATTTGCTTTTCATCTCTTCCTTTAACAAATGTAAAAGAGTAAAATAACTGAAAAGAGCATGTTGTGGCGTACTCTCTTTTATGGTTGGATTTAAAAGCAGTGCCATAAAACTGCCTGCAGGGCATAAAAACTGTCATAAAGTTAAGGAAATAGGCAAATAATTATTTGAGAACAAAGAATATATTCTATCTCCCCTCTTAGGCTAAATTTTTATGTGCCAAGAATTCATTAAAGAATGTTTACAAACGTGAATGTCAAAGTCAAGGGTATAAATCTCCCACAATGCTCCAAGTGAGATGTTTGTTATTTGTTTTGTTAAATTTTTAAAAAACCCAATGCACATTATGGCAGAATCAGAACAAATATTGAGCAATACATTTTTAAGTGAATGATGCTTCACGAATAATAACACCTCAAATTGATTTTGCTGCTTTGATCTGTTGCACCATTGAAATTTGAGAAAACAAACCACTCTTGTTTACTGCTAACATTAGTTGCTCCGTAGGAATTAAATTTGACTTCATGAGAAATACATGGTAAACTGTGAACAGCCCACAATTCACGATATACAAGTTAAGAATGAACAAACCAAAAAAAAAGTTTAATATTTTTTTTCTGAAGCACTAGACTTCAAACGGTTGACATGATCTTGCTTGTTTTGATGAAATACGCAAGAACTTACGGGAATATTATTTAACAGCATAGCACTCCGTGAGTCCGATAAACCCACGGTGCCCAGCAACGCAAACGTGGCTCCTGGGCCACGGAAGGTGGTTTTGTCAGGGCCAGCCCAGGGAGCACAGGGGTGCACAATGTCAGCCCTCTTGACTCTCAGCACGTCCCTCTCATCTATGGTGAGTCCAGTCAGAAACGGAGATCGTGCCGTCTTTTGCCTTCTAGGTAGGCCAAGAATGAGAGCTGAAGAAGTTCTGTGGCTTTAGGGTCTGTGTGGAGAGTTTCTCACCACTTCCAGGAAGTCTGTGGAGTGTATTCTGATGAGAAGACACAATCAGGCCTGGGGCGGTGGCTCACGCCTGTAATCCCAGCACTTTGGGAGACTGAGGCAGGTAGATCACTTGAGGTCAGGAGTTTGAGACCAGCCTGGCCAACATGGTGCAACGCCGTCTCTGCTAAAGATACAAAAATCAGCCAGGCGTGATGGTGTGTGCCTGTCATCCCAGCACTGGGGAAGCTGAGGCAGGAGACTCACCTGAGCCTGGGAGGCAGAGGTTACAGTGAGCCAAGATGGTGCCACTGCACTCCAGGCTCCAGCCTGGGCGACAGAGCGAGACTCCATCTCAGAAAAAAAACAAGCAAAAAAAAAAGACACAATCAGAAATCCCTTGTGTTACAAATGGCACCTGATGCAGACGTGGAGACCAAGAATTCACATGGCATTCAGCAGCCTTCGTAAAGTAGAAAAGTAGCTTCCCTTTTAATATTTTATAGACTTTATTATAGTTTTATTACACTTATAAAGTAATATGCTGTTACAGGAAATGGGTTTACATAAATGGCATCTAGACAACTTTAAATCTGAATGCTGAGACATCAGAGAAGCTCCCTCAGTCCCAGGAGACAGACCCTGAAGTGGTTTGCCTGTGATTGCACTTTAGAGCTCAGCTCTGCCCTTGATTTTCAGTTAATAATAATAATGTTTAATGCTGATAGTAGAATACCTGCTTACCTGGAACTGTTCTGACACTTTTCTGAACTCATCCCCGTGTTCATGCTAATACGCAACTCACGGTCCAGGCCCCGACTGCCACTGATCAGATCTGTGACCTGGGAAACAAGGGCCGTCTGTTTTGCAAAACATGGGATTAAAAACTCACCCTGTTTCAGAAGATTGTTATGAGGAAAAGGAAGAGAACTAGGATTTTCTTTTCGCATTTTCACTTTGATTTTGGGGTGTAAACACAACCAAAACTGGACCAGGCTTTTCTTCTCATGCCCACCATCGTCGTTTTAAAGTCTTTGTTTGAAACATGGTACTACGATCTCAACCCATTCAGTTGGCAGCGTGGTTCACGCGGCACGTCGCTCAAGCAGCGTGAACTTAGGGCAGGAGCAGGGTGGCGGGGACCCTGTCCACTGCTCCGCACACAGGCTAGCAGCTTGGATGAGAGCCGTGTGCTGGAACTCGGCGTGAAAAATCCTCAGTTCTAGTACATACGTTGGCTGTGACGGGTACCACTGTCTTTAAACTTTTTTAATACACTTTGTATTTTAGAATCGTTTCCAGTTTACGGAAACATTGTGGAGGTGGCACTGCACTCCTGCATCCCGTTATCCCACTGTTAACGTCTTACATTGAGTGCCATACATTTATCAGGATTCCAGTATTGACGTACTGACTAACCTCCACGCCTCATTCACATGTCCGTCCTGTTCATCTGCCCCTCTTTCTCCATTCTAGGCTCCAGCCCAGATACCACATTGCATTTAGGTGTCATGTCCTCCTGGGCTCTGCTTGGCTACCGCCCTTCCTCAGACTTATATTGTTTTTGATGACCCCGATATTTCTGGGGACAAGTGGTCACATGTTTTTCATAACGCACCTCACTTGGGAAATGTACATGTTTTGATTTTCCATAGACTGGGGTGATGGGTTTTTGGAAGGAAGCCTGCATACGTCAAGTGCAATTCTCATCATACAATCAGTGCAACTTGCCACCTTTAATGATGACCTTAATCACCCGGCTGAGACCGTGTCGGCCACGTTATTCCCTGTACCGTGATTCCCTTCTTCACGCAATACTCTGCATACTTCAGAAGGACATCGCTATGCACAGCTCACGCTTTAGGGACTTGAGCCGTATTCTACGCTTCCTGGAGGGAGAGCTGCCTCTATCATTTGGAATACTGAAAGGTGAATTTCTCTGACTTGTCTCATGCATTACTTGACTCAGTCGTTTGTTTCTACCAGTAGAGACTCCTAGATAGTTATTTTATGCTCTAGGTTATACCCCAACATTACCGTATTTATTTTGTTACTCAGATTGCTCCAGCGTTGGCCATTGGGAGCACATCAGCTCGTTCCTTGGTTCCTTTGACATACCCGGCACGATGATATTTAATTATATTTTCTTTCTTACATCTGGCACTAAAAGATACTCCACACTTAATATTCTGTCTTTTCTCCAATCCTAGAACTAGCCATGTCTGAGAGCCTCAGTTCCTTTCAGCAGAGAAGGCTATTAGAAATCAGGCTGTGAGCCGGGCGCAGTGGCTCAAGCCTGTAATCCCAGCACTTTGGGAGGCCGAGGCGGGTGGATCACGAGGTCGAGAGATCGAGACCATCCCGGTCAACATGGTGAAACCCCGGCTCTACTAAAAATACAAAAAATTAGCCTGGCGTGGTGATGCGTGCCTGTAATCCCAGCTACTCAGGAGGCTGAGGCAGGAGAATTGCCTGAACCCAGGAGGCGGAGGTTGCGGTGAGCCGAGATCGCGCCATTGCACTGCTGCCTGGGTAACAAGAGCGAAACTCCATCTCAAAAAAAAAGAAGTCAGGCTGTGGGTGTGAAAAAAGAAATTCACCTATACTGGAGTGCTCTTGCTTCTAAGTCCTCCCAGCTTCCAAAGCAAGAGACGATATGTATATACACACATATTTGTGTGTGTGTGTGTGTGTGTGTGTGTGTGTGTATAAACGAATACATGATCCTACACATACACACACACATATACAAACATATCTGTGGATATTTCTCTATATGCCCCTCTTTGTATCTGTGTTTAATCAGTTACAGCATGGTTCATTCTAGTCTCCTCCCTTGTTTCTCTGTAACCCCTTGCTTCGACTGGCAGAATCCTGGCTTTCCATTTACCACCCATTTGCTTAATTTTTTTCAAGGCCAGAAAAGGTGTCGTGTTTTCCGACATCACGAAGGAGGCTGCAATTCACTCTTGAATATATCTTCTTTTTGATACATGTACTCCGTCCTGTTGAGCATATACTGTGCAGTGGCGTCTTCTGCTTCTCACAAGATAGAATAGAAAGGAGCAGAAACGCAGCCCTGCTGATACCTTGATTTCAGCTCAGTAAGGCCTGTGACAGGCTTTTTACCTGCAAATCTGTAAGATAATAAATTAGCATTATTGGATTTGGGTGAAGAGTTCAGCCTGCCTGAACCTGTATGTATCTTTTAGTCTGAAGTGAATCTCTTGTAGACAGCATGCAGTCTTATCATGTTGTTCTTGTTTTAATCCATTCTGCCAATCTGTGCCTTTCAAATATATTATTTTGTTTTTTAATATTTAACGTAATTAAAGATAAGATTTACAATTGGTGTTTTTATATTTTTTTCTGTATGTCTGAGGTTTTTTTTGGTCCTCTCACTGCCTTTTTGTGGATTAGATATGTGTTTTCTAGAGTACACTTTAATTCCCTTACTGTTTCTTTTACTACATGAAAAAATTATGCTCTCAATGTTTTCCCTGATTATAATAATCACCATAAAACAATCTAGTTCAAATTAATATTCACTTTATTTTAATAGTTTATGGAAATATTGCTTCAAAGTTTATCCCCTTTTATATTTATCATTGTCATATAAGTTACATATTACGTATGTATGTATCATAAGTATATAAGCACAGTTTAATAACTTTTGGTTTATTCAGTTGTATTTTGAATCCTAAGGAAGTAGAAAATTTTTATTAAAGTACATTGGCATGGGGCCGGGCGCGGTGGCTCACGCCTATAATCGCAGCACTTTGGGAGGCCGAGGTGGGTGGATCTCGAGGTCAAGAGATCGAGACCATCCTGGTCAACATGGTGAAACCCCGTCTCTACTAAAAATACAAAAAATGAGCTGGGCGTGGTGGCACGTGCCTGTAATCCCAGCTACTCAGGAGGCTGAGGCAGGAGAATTGCCTGAACCCAGGAGGCGGAGGTTGCGGTGAGCCGAGATCGCGCCATTGCACTCCAGCCTGGGCAACAAGAGCGAAACTCCGTCTCAAAAAAAACAAAACAAACAAACAAACAAACAAAACTACATTGGCATGGTATTTTATATTTACCTATAATTACATTTACCACGGCTCTTTATTTGTTGTGTGGCTTCTGATTACTGTTTATCCATTGTTTGTTTTTTTCATTTTAGCCAAAAGGCTCTTCAGAATTTCTTGTAAAGCAGGTATGTTAGTGATGGATGCTCTCCGTTTTTAAAATCTGGAAACGTCTTCTTTTCCTCTTATTTTTGAAGGATAATTGTACTAATACAAAATTCTTGGTTGACAATCATTTTTTTCTAACAGTGTTAAATATACCGTCCCACTGCCTTTTGACTTCTGTGATTGTTCAGGAGGAGTCGGCCTTTGATCTTGTTGAGCCCTTGCGCTGTGAGATTTTCTCTCTTGCTGCTTGGGAGAGTCTCTCTTTGTCATTGTCTTCTCTCAGCCTGACTACTGTGTGTTTAGGTGTGGAGTTCATTGGGTTTTTTATTTTATTTGGAGCTTGTCGAGTCTCTTGGATATGCTGATTAACTTTTCTATCATGTTTGGAAAGTGTGAGCCCCTTCTTTCTTCCAGCTTCTGGGGTTCCCCTGATGCTTGTGATTATACAACGGATGCTGTCTCCCAGTCTCTGGGGCTCTGTTCATTTTTTTATTCTGTTTATCTATTTCCCCAGACTGGTAATCTCAACTGACCCATCTTAAATTTTACATTTCTCTGGTTCCTTATTCTGTTAGATAAAATCTGCTGTTGAATCCTACTTGTGGATTTTCATTTGCTCTGTTACACTTTTCAGTCTCAGAATGTCTGTTTGGTTCTTGTATATAATTTCTCTCTTTTTATCGTAATATCTCATTTGATGAGACTTGAACACTTGTACATGTTAACTAGCTAATTCTAAAATGTAGCAGGGAAGGCAAAGCGACTATAATATCTAAAACAATTTTGGAAAAAAAAGAACTAAGCTTGAAGACTAACACTACCTAATTTTACCTATTACTCTAAAGCTACAGTTATCATGACAGTCTTTTTGTCAATAGTGTAGATACATAGATCTGTGGAACAGAACTGAGAGTCTAGAAATTAACCCATGCTAATATTCTTATCTGAATTTCAACAAAAGTTCAAGATAAAACATAGTCTTTTCAACAAACAGTCCTGTAAGTATCGGATATCCATAATTTAAAAAATGAACCTAGATACATCCCTAGCACCGTACACAAGAGTAACAACAAAGGGATTATGACCTAAATGTAAACCTTTAATGTTTCTAGAGGAAACTATGAGACAATTCTGTTTCATTTGGGTTGGACAAGCGTTTCTTAGATACTGCACCAAAAACATGACCTATAAATGGAAAGACGAAGGATAAATTGGACTTTTTTTTTGAGACAGTGTCTCACTCTATCACTCAGGCTGGAGTACAGTGGCACGACCATGGCTCGCTGCAGCCTCCACCTCCCAGGCTCAAGGAATCCTCCCACCTCAGCCTCCTGAGTAGCTGGGACTACAAGTGCTCATCACCTTGCCTGGCTCAGTTTCGTATTTTTTTGTAGAGACAGGGTTTCGACATGTTGCCCAGGCTGGTCTTGAATCCCTGGGCTCAAAGAAACTGCCTGTCTTGGCCTCCCAAAACGCTAGGACTACAGGCATGAGCCAACATGCTCAGCCTGGCATGCCCAGCCTAACTTACTAAAGTCTTTTGTTCTGCCATAGATTTTGTTAAGAGATTATAAAGACAAATTACATACTAGGAGAAAATCATTGCAAATTTCATTTTGAACAGAGTTTGTATTCAGAGTATGTAAGGAACACTCAAAAGTCAACAAGAAAAAAAAACCAACAAACAATGGTAACAGATTTAAACAGATACTTTGCAAAAAAAGGTATATAGATGTCAGATATGCATATGAAAATATGCTCAACATAATCATTAGAGAGTTGTGAATTAAAACTCTAGTGCAATACCAATACGCATGTATTCGAATCTCTTTTGAAAAATTGCAGAGTAAATGCTGGTGAGGGTGTGGTGGAACAGTGGAACCTTACACGTTTCCTCTGGAAAGCAAATGGTTACACCTTTGCAGCACAGTAGAAGACACTGTATAATTAACAATTTATCAGGTTACACAAAGTAAAACGTACACCTTCTGTGTTACCAGCATTCTCACTTCTGGAAACTTATGTCTCACACACACGCAGACTTATACATAAAAAGTGAGAGCTGCCTTATTCATAATTGCCCAAATTTGAAAGCCCCCAAATTGCCTTCAACTGATTGAGAGACTGCTTTACATGCATGTAATGAAATAATTAAAAACACCCTTGATTAATGCAACAAAATGGATGAATATAAAAAGGAAAGATCAAAAGCTATATATGATACGACTTTATATTACTCTGGGAAAGGCAAAATTACAGGAGAAAAAGAGATTGCTGCTTGCCTGAGGCTGGAAAATGGAAGGAGGTATAATCAGTGAAGGGGTACCCTGGGAAAATGTGGGGAGTGACGGTTTCACAGTGGTGAACACAGGCTATGCCGTTGTCAAACCCGATAGGACCGGACGACAGAAGAGTACATTTTTGCTGTACAGACACTTCTACAAGATCTGCCAGGATGTGAGCACCGACGTGAAGTTCATACTTGGACAAGTGAATCTGACTGTATTACAAATGAAGTGCACAGCTGTGTAGAAGCGGGTGTGCAGAGAGACGGCCAGAGTTCCAGTACGCTGACTTGATTTTGGAAAGCTAAAGATCAGAACGACTGCAGTTTTAGTTTTAACTATTCTGTTTATTTCTATCATCTTGATAGGTAGAGAAATGATATCTATGGAAATCTACATTTCTCTAACAATTTGTTATTTGGTCTAGAATCTGTAATGTCTCTAGATTTTCTGATTTGCCATGTCCAACTGCCTCTACTTGGCTTTCAGGCAATATTCACCAGCATTAGGACCCACCTTACGTCATAAACTTCAGACTCTCATCACCCTCTCTTAGTCCATTCATTTTCCCCCCTTTACCTACAGCACGGTACTTCCTCTGCCAGGTCAGGACATATTCCCTTGAAGTTTGTAATTCACCTTGCTCTAAAATGTGCCCCTACCTGCTCATCTATGGCTTCTCCCTGCCCATTTCTAAACTCTCCTCCAGCCTCCTGCTTCTGCTGATGGTGATTGGCGTGTAGCTAATATGAAGAGAGGATTTTATGTGCAGGTATTTTTCGTGGTGTTTATAGTATCACACTTAATCCTCATCTCAAATTCCAAGGCATTTTCTTCTCTGGAATTTTACTGTAGGATCTATACAATTTATAAATGTGGGTCAGAGACTTCATGTCCATATCATATATATGTCAAAGTCATTTATTTAAAAGCCTGGGAATGAGCTTTACAGGAAAAATAGTTTCTGGATGGCAAGGCCTTACATCGTGACTCATACATACATACTTAAAGATGATATGTTTCAATTCGTAAGTTTTCAGAGGTGGAGCTGAAGAAGCAGGTAATGTTATTGCCATACTGAAGACCATGTTTATTAAATTGATTTATTTTCTCTCATTTGACATATTGCACTTTTAATTTATAAGTATTTATTGGGAAATCATGAATATATATATTTACATATGTGTTTTTGTGTCTGTGTGTCTCTAAAAATTATGATAAGTGCTTCGAAGAAACTATTAATGTGTGCCTAGCTTGTTTAAAAAAATTGATTTGAAAATCACAAATATGTGCTGATTTTCTACCAATGTGATATAGTGGGAGTGTAGAAGGTAAGGTTCCTGAATTCAAAGAAGTCTTTCCATACACACACACACACACACACACACACACCCTCTACAGTACAATAAAAGACATTGTATAATTAAGATTTGTGCCGATGAAGGTGACTGCCAAAATATGAATTCAGAAAAGAGTTTGCTGACTGGCCAGTGTGTACCTATTTGCTGAATTTTTCCAAAAACAGAACACCGTAGTCTTTGAACTACAGATAAAATCTTCATGCTCAGAGGTAAATAAAAAAGGCAGCTCAGACAGAAGACACACCATTAGTAACAGCCTAGAAGGGGAAGTTCGCAGGGCAAGGCAGGGCGTGCTTGGACGCTCACAGCAAGGCAACAATTTGTTTTCTACACTGAGCGAAAGCTTCCCACCAGCAGAGCAGGTGTTTATATACTGTAGTCTTAACTTTGAAAATTTAGAATGACAGACCTTTCCTCTCATCCACAAATCTAAAGGAAAGGAGAACAATAGGCTCACAAGCTGAAACAATGGCATAGTCCCTCATCAGCTAAAAGGTGTTACTCATTACCTAAAATTATAGTAAGTTGATTTATTAATAATGGGCTTCCTACTGAACACTTCCTCTGAGTCCATTCAGAAAGCCTTTCAGAAGACCCTGAAAACAAAATGGAGTGATTCAACTAAAAATCGAAAAATAAATGGATGTCAGTTCTGCCCATTGAAACGGGGAAAAAAGGGCCCTCTGTTTGCTGAAGATGTGAGCACCTGCTTTCTCTACCCGACTCAACCCTGTGCTTAAGATGAAGGGCCTCCATTCCCTGTGGTTAATCAGTATTCAAGTACCTTATTTAATTACATGGCAACGATTCCTTTGTAATTCCTTTGCTTTCCCCAGACATACCTAGTAACCTTTGTTCAAACCATAGTGCATTTCCAATTAATACATCAAAAGGCGCAAGCTTAAGCTTTGACATTCGTAGAAACCTTTGACTTAGAAGTATTTTTTTCTAAAGAGACTGATTATCATGCTTGACCTTGGGACTCTTAGGAAGGAGAGTATTTTATCTTAGATTCAACTGAAACCACTGTCTGTACCTTATATCAGTGGCCGACTCTCAGCTTTTGGTCCATTGTTTTAAAATGTCTTCAATTTTCTACCTCAAGACTATTCAAGTTATTTCCTCTGTGCGATGACAGTAGACCCAGATGTTCAAACAGAGACAGAAAAGGCTGGCGTTGAGTCAGAAGTTAAATACCTGCATTTTACTAGGAGCCTCTTTGGAAACTTCAGCCCAGAACAGATGAATCTGGGTTTACTTGCTGGCGAAATATAAGCAGGAGTTATATTCTTGTCTATATCCGTCTACGATGGTGATATAAGCAGGAGTGATATTCTTGTATATATCCGTCTATGACAGTGATATAAGCAGGAGTGATATTCTTGTATATATCCTTCTATAACAGTGATATAAGCAGGTGTTATATTCTTGTATATATCCGTCTATGACAGTGATATAAGCAGGAGTGATATTCTTGTATATATCCGTCTATGACAGTGATATAAGCAGGTGTTATATTCTTGTATATTTCCATCTATGAGGGTGATATAAGCAGCAGTGATATTCTTGCATATATCCGTCTATGAGGGTGATATAAGCAGGTGTTACATTCTTGTATATATCAGTCGTCTAGCAGGGTTATATAAACAGGTGTGATATTCTTGTATATATCTGTCTATGACAGTGATATAAGCAGGAGTGATATTCTTGTATATATCCGTCTATGACAGTGATATAAGCAGGAGTGATATTCTTGTATATATCCATCTATGACAGTGATATAAGCAGGTGTTATATTCTTGTATATATCCATCTATGAGGGTGATATAAGCAGGAGTGATATTCTTGTATATATCGGTCTATGAGGGTGATATAAGCAGGTGTTACATTCTTGTATATATCAGTCGTCTAGCAGGGTGATATAAGCAGGAGTGATATTCTTGTATATATCCGTCTATGACAGTGATGTAAGCAGGAGTGATATTCTTGTATATATCCATCTATGAGGGTGATCAAAACTGGTGTCTATTGCATGCTGCATTTATTTTTATTTTTATTCTCTATTTTCAAGGCTACATATAAATTTTAAATCTTTTATCACTTTGCTATGAAGGTATCCATCTGAAGCTAATGCCTAAATTTTCAAATGATGCTTTTTTTCTCTACAAAAACAAGATATTGAGAGTTTTAACATTCCTTTTTCCTCCACCTAACAATGGTTGGTTAATAGAACATTAAAATGAATACTCACCATTATATTTTTTAAGTGTTCTTTCAGGGCCTTCTTTCTTAAACTATGTTGTGAGAATAAATAAGTTAATTTGAGAGTTTTACAATTTTAGATTTTTTGCAAGATACCTCATATTTTGCATTTATTTTGCCATGTGTTAGCAAAGTACTTTGCAATGATGTAACAACGTTTCCAGTTAATTTATCTGCTTTAAAATACCATCTTAAAATGACTGAAATGCTGTCTTCCTTATTCATTGAGTGACGTACCATTCTTTAATATTAAAAATTGATTAGTTCCTTTCACTTTATTACCCTTCCGTTCACGTCTGTTTATTCATTTTAAATGGTATTTAGGAAAGCACTCAGTTTCCTTAGAGCTAATCATGTAGGGGATACAAGTCCAGACTTTTAAATGAGTTTAGACCTGTGTAACCCCATTATTCCTCGTGACTAGATGCGGCTGTGCAGGGTTTGTGTTTTTCCACAATAGTTACATGTGGAGTGTTCCAACCTCCAGATGAGCTTCTCAGACTGAGAGGTCATTGACTGGCTCAGAGCGAACCTCCACGTCTAAATTTCATTGCTGCTGTTGTCATTGTCTACGGCTGGTTGATTTAATGTGCATCCAGTGTAGGGATGTGTGTCCTCTAAGGAATGAAGATGGATTTGACCTCAGGGCTGGCTCATTCAACTACAGAATCCACAATGGGAGACAAGACAGCCCTTTCTTCGTCTGTCTCTTTATAGGCACATCGCTGGCAAAGTACCGCATCCAAAGGGAAATTAAATATTTTCTTTCTCATTCCTTATCTTCGCGGGTACCCCCAGAAGATTGTTGGTGACTTCATGATTGAGATGAGAGCCACATTCCACACCTCCCAGGCATGTCCTCTGACCCTGGAACCCGTGATTCCTCAGCTCCCAGCCGCCTGCCTGTGATGGACATAGACCGAACGGGGTTGCTGACGTTGACGCCACAGAAAGAACTGTGGACTGCAGGTTCACCTGCTAATTGTTGGATTTAAAAAAAATTAAGTGGACAACATGAAGACTTAACTATTTGATAACACCCAAAATATGAGTTCTCCTGGCCATTCTCACGGAATCACTGATCAGTCCCTGCCCAGGAAGCGGGCAAGAGGCTGACGGGTACCAGCTGCGCCCTGGGAAGAGGCACGGGGGCAGGCTGCACTCATCAGAAAACCATCCGGCTGTGAGCACAAAGCCGCTGTCCTCATCCGTCAGCAGCCGCACCCTGCTCTCCTTTCGTCCTGACCCATCCGTTCTTCGGGAGGACGCCAGTGTGTCTTCTGTGGACCTGTGTCCGCCGGAATGGCCACCCCGGGTCTCTCGGCTTCCTCTCTGCGTCTATGTTGTCACGGGCATTTTCATCCACTCTTCTAGAATATTCTTGTCCACCTTCGTTTTGTTTGTTTTTCTCATCCACCTTCTCAGCTCCTAGAATGATCAGAGGATCCCGTCTGAGAGGGCATTTTTAAAAAGCGAGTCCCCAAGCACCCAGCCTTGGCAGGGCAGTTCGTAATTTCTAAAGGAGACACCCACGTTTGACTCAGAGCTTCCACGGAAGGAGAGTTTATTCACCAAGCTTGAAATGGGTGACCTTTGAATAGGTATCGACTTGTTTTTAGATCGTCAACAATAAAATTACTGGATTTGCTGTTGCTGTATGATGAAACGTGGATCTAATCCTGTTCATAAAGTGAGTTCTCCTGGAGATGCTACCTTTTCATACATGATCACGTAAGAGCACGCTATCAACGTCCAGTGCTGTCCTCCCAGGCCTGCAGGCCCCCCGACTTCTTCAGCCTGGTCCAGGTGCTGCCGTCTGGTCCCGTGTGCGAGGGCCCACTTCACTCCCGCGGATTTGGGCTGGCCTCCCAGCTGCTGGCGGACGCTCCCGTGAGGCTTGAGAGGATGCTGCATGCTGCTCGCCCTGCTCTGTCCTCATATCTTGCCCTGCTGTAGCCCTTTTGGCCCCAAAGTAGGCCCTGTCACTGATTCTGGAACGTTCTGAATCCATCCCTCTAAAGCAGAGTCTCCTCCTGGGTTTCACGGATCCCATCTTCTGCAAGTAATCCGTGGACAGAATTTGGGGAGAATCGTTGAACGTAGATGGAAAGAGCATTTCCTTTTTATTTCCACTAACCTCTAACTGAAATTTAGCATGACTTCCAATTTTGAGAGAAGCACAGACTACAGCAATTCATTAATAAAAGTCACAGATTTTCCAACACCATCTTACAATAATTGCGGGAATTTCAGTGTGCCGTTTTCAGTCCTTACTACATCAAAATTCTAGTATTTAGCTCACTGGTCGACGTTTTCTTTAAAGCATCACCAGAGAGGCGCATATGTTACTGGCTTGGAAAAGTTTATTAGTAGGATTAGCGTTCACATCAGTGTGATTGGATTCCTTAACTACCGTATGTATTTTATTTTATTCCGTTAAAAACCAGGGCTCTCTGGGCATCAGCAGATTGCAGAAAGGCCCCAAGGTACAAATGAAATTAAGCTCCTCATCCCTGAAGTATTTCACAGGTACTTGAATATTTTCAGGCTTTATCTAAAACAATTTCAATGTAGATTCTGGACTGCATTCAACTTCTTTCATATGTTTACAGATAATTACGTAGATATTTACATTTCTCCCTCTCTTGCAGGTATTTCACTCCCTCACCCCATGACATTCTAACTTTATTTAACGTCTCCTTGGAAATAGCACCAGGTCCATGTCTTGACCTTCTTTCATGCTCTCGTGACCACAGTGAGATTGTCCAGCTGGACTCTAGATTGACTGTTCTTTAAGGAGCTGTACAATGCCAAGACTCATAAAGCTTAAGATGAGAAAATATCCCATATGGAATTTACAAATTCTTCTTCATCATCGTGTGTTCATTATTGACCAAATAAAAATAAGCAAAGAATAACTATTTTTTAAGAGGAGAATCATGTCTTTTCAACATATTTATTCCCTTGAACAAAATCTTAATATAAATGCGTCTGCCTTGCTACAATTAGCCCCAAGCCCAAACACTGAGAAAAAAGAATTTTTATGCTGTCAGAGATTTTTAAAAACATAGCTAGTAACCCCATTATTACATTGATAATTTTATTTTAAAATGGTCATGCAGAAAAAGGGCAGTGCTTCCTAAAGAAGAAAAAACACACAGTGTTGACATTTTAGGTATTAATGTAAGTACTTACAATTGAATGAATAATACTCAAGCCAATCTCTCTTCCAATCTACTTGCAGAAGCCATCTAACCAAAGGAAATGTGTAGCTGTGATGGGGTTTCTGAGTCTGATGATAATGGACCATATAATTCAGATAAACCTCTCTCAAGACAGACAAAAAAATGCTTGAATGTTTTAGAAAGCTAACAAGCTATTGAAGACTTGAGGGGCCAAGTTCAGGGAAAGGAAAAAACATCAGAAAGATGGTCATTTGGGGCCAGCCCTTCTCTATGGGTATCAGTAAGTTAAGCATCTGGCAGGGTTGCAAGCTAAGATCTTTTGACAGCCTTGTGAATCTAAGGACAGAATGATTCTAAGGCCCACCAAGGGGTCAGTCTGGCAAACCCCACTTACTTGGGGTAGGACTCCCCGAGAAATACATCCTGTGAGTAAGGATAAACTAGAGACATCCCAGCCCTTCCAGAATCAGAAGCCCGGCAACAAATTATGTCAATCTTAAAGCCAAATTCAGCGGATGCAGGAGAGCTTGTGCTCCTAGTTACCCACAATGAAATGCAAATCCTCTAAAGTACTTTTGTCTTAAGTCCCAAATTACATCTGTAAATTTTCGTATTGAGTATCAGGAGTTAATAGAAATTGCACAGACAGAGAAGGAGAAAATATACCGTAAGTCACTAACAAGAGGAAAGCAAGAAATAGAAACAGACTCACAGGGGTCATCGCGATGGGATGCCCGCACCTGCCACTGGCGGGTCAGCTGAGCGTCCCACATGGGTCTGGAGTGTGTGCCTGTGTGATCATCCTGGGGTCTTGGCGTCCAGCCTGTGTGATAAAGCAGTTATCAATCAGACTGCCAAAGAACCGTCACTAGAATGTACAATTAAGTAAAAATAAGACCTATGATTTGAACAGTGAACTAGAAATAATAAAGAGAAAGTAAATTATTAAAGAAAAGAATTCAGACTGAAATTTAAGAACTCTGAAGGGAAAATTAATGAAGTAGAAGATTGGCCAGAATAAAATGACCAAAACAAAGCATTGAAAAGTTAAAGGATGGAACATATAGAAGCAGAGGTCAGGCAATGCTTTTACCACAGAGCCGGTACGGGCGGCGAGAATTCAGAAAGCAGTGTCGGAAGCAGTGAGAGCTGAGGAGTTTTCAAAACGGATGAAAGACACCAAATCAGAAATTCCAAACCCCTGTAAAGTCCAATCAGGGTGAATAAGAACGTGATTAAAAGCCGCTTAAACACACCTAAGTAATCAGCTAAAACCAGACCCAACAACGTTCTTGAAAGCACCTAGAGACGAAACACTAATTTCCTTCCAGGGTGTAGTCATCACATTGACAGTTACTTCTCAGCTCAGAAGACAACGGAGTGAATTCGAAAGGCTTTTACCGACTCCCGGCTGGGCACAGTGGCTCACGCCTGTAATCCTAACACTGTGGGAGGCCGAGCTGGACGGATCGGGAGGGCAGGAGATCGAGACCATCCTGGCCAGCATGGGGAAACCCTGTCTCTGCAAAAGTACAAAATCAGCCGACCGTGGTGGCGCATGCTTTATAATCCCAGCTCCTCGGGACGCTGTGGCAGGAGAATGGCTTGAACCCGGGAAGCAGAGGTTTCAGTGAGCCGAGATCGCACCACTGCGGGTGACAGAGCAAGACACCGTCATAAAAAAAGAGGACTCCTATCAGGTCTCCCACCCCGGGAGTCTGCGTGCTTTGGAGTGCTTTCTCCAAAACTTGGAAGTCCCTCTCTTGTACCCGGGTTGGCTGGGCTGGCATGGCCTACCTTGAAATTGTCCAGGGCTCTCCCTGGCGGCTGTCTCCCTAAGCCCGGGGTGCACTGTCTGGCCCCTAGCTCTTTGCTTTCTGACCTCCTGCCTATACCTGGGGTCAACTGGATGCCCCACGTAGGTCTGGAGCTTCTGCCTATGTGATCATCGTGGGGCCCTGGGGCCCTGGGGCCTGGCAACAACCCAGGGTGTGGGAGGGCCATCTGGTGAGTGGACTTTTTCTGCTCACTGGCATGAGCTTGGGCCACAGAAATGATGCTGGCACAGGGGCAGCAGTAGGCATTCTCTTCTTGGGGCACCCACTGCCGCTGGCCCTCAGGATGATGGCTTCCCCTACTCGGCGCTGTGTGACAGACGGTCATCCAGGGTGGCTGTGCCTGTCTTCTCTGAGGGCTTTTGAGACCACTGCCCAGCAAAGGGAGCAAGCCCGGCCCATCGGTGCCTCTCCTGACTCTGACTGGGGAGGGGCCCTGGTACTCTTGGCCTGTCTCGGCCACGTGGGATGCAGGAGGCACGTTTTCTGTGCAGATGGCATGGCTCTTCCTGCTCTGCCGTGCCCGCCGGATTCTTACACTGGACGCTCTCGCAAGGCAGGGTGTGGTTTGCATCGCAACAGAGTCAGGAAGAGCTCAGATGCTGTGAGAGCAAAAGAGCAAGTGTGCTGTTGATAGAATAAGCACACGGACAGGCCGAATGGAGCGGAGATCCCAAAGACACGATGACGCCTCCCCAGAAACGCGGCGTTCTGAGGCTTGTGTTCAAAACATGGTGAAAGGATGCGTTGTTTGCTGTATCCCTGGAGGACATTACTTTCTTCTGTATAGAATGTAAAATAAAATAAGATCCCTCTGCACATTACCTAGACATCAATTTCAGGTCGATTAAAAACGTAAATGTAAGTAAAATGGAAACATTCCTAAACAGATATCTCTGCGACCATTAAATTCATGGTCAGGGCATAGCGAGGTGTTGCTCAGCCTCGTTTGTTATGAAAGAAATAATTACAGATTTATACAGAGCCGAGATGGCATGTCATGCAGGTCGATTGGAAACATTTTAAAGATCCCACTAAATATGAAGTTTTTGTTAAAAGTGTGGGGAATCTGGGCCGGGTGCGGTGGCTCACGCCTGTCATCCCAGCACTTTGGGAGGCCGAGGCGGGTGGATCACGAGGTCGAGAGACCGAGACCATCCTGGTCAACATGGTGAAACCCCGTCTCCACTGAAAATACAAAAGATTAGCTGGGCGTGGTGGCGCGTGCCTGTAATCCCAGCTACTCAGGAGGCTGAGGCAGGAGAATTGCCTGAACCCAGGAGGCGGAGGTTGCGGTGAGCCAAGATCGCGCCATTGCACTCCAGCCTGGGTAACGAGAGTGAAACTGCGTCTCAAAAAAAAAAAAAAAAAAAAAAAGTGTGGGGAATCAAGAATGGCTTTACACCGACAGTTGGAAAATCACAGAGGGTGTTTAGTAAAGTTGACGGTGTACATCCTCTGTGTCCAAACAATTCCACTCTTAGAATCTTATGCCAGTAAAGTTTCACTTACGCATTCAAGAAGACACTTCTATAAATGTTCATTGCTTACGTGTTGTGCTAGTGAAGAATTGATGAGAATCCAAATGTTCATCTGTAGGTGAACTGATGGTAATGTTTGATTTTTTTCTCTGTGTATGTGTGTGCGTGCCTGTGTGTGTGCATGTGTGTGCGCGTGTGTGCATGCGTGTGTACGTGTGTGTGCATGTGTGTGTGCATGTGTGTGCATGCGTGTGTGCACGTGTGCATGTGTGTTTGCACGTGTGCACGTGTGCACGTGTGTGCACGTGCGTGCGTGCATGTGTGCATGTGCACGTGTGTGTGCACGTGTGTGCATGCACACATGTTTGCATGTGTGTGCATGCATGCATTGTGTGCGTGTGTGCATGTGTGCGTGTGTGCCTGTGTGTGCATGTGTGTACATGTGTGTGCGCGTTTGCATGTGCATGTGTGTACACGTGTGTGCGTATGTGTGTGTGGCCCTCTGTGTGCATGTGTGTACATGTGTGTGCGCGCGCGTGTGTGCACACGCTGAGAGGGTTTTGAAGCAGCAACAACCCAGTAGCAGTGATTATACCCACCATCCTCATCCTGGTCTCTAAATATGATTTTCTAATAAAATAAACAGGACTCCTTTAATAAATGGCTGATTCTAGGACTGGGGAGGAAATGCAGGGAAAATAGAAAACAATATGGGCCAATGGAGCATCCGGTAGTGCCAGGCAGTAAGAAAATGCTAAGAGACACAAGGATGGGACGTGTAAAAGAAAGAAAGGAGCTGCCAGTGGCCAAACAGTTTGAAAAACAAATTAATAATGAAGCCAGCCCAGTGGTGTGCACCTGTAATCCCAGCTACATGGGAAGCTGAGGCAAAAGGATCGCTTGAACCCATGACTTTGAGACCAATCTGGGCAACACAGTGAGACCCCATCTCAAAAAAATTGATAATTAAATGTATTGCAATTTAGCCCCCAAAATATAATAGACATGAGTCCATACAGATATAATGATTGAATATATAAATAAATGGGAAGAGAAAAAACACAGATATTCCTGTCAGAAGAATTCAGAACACTTTCTGTAGCTGCTTCTTGCTAGGAGGCGGCGTTTAACTCTACTCCATTCCCACTTGAGTGGAGGCTGGACTTCATGATTTTTTTAGGACTAGAATATGAAACGGGGAAATAAAGTATGTTTGCCACAGAGGCCTGGCAAACCTGATGGCGTCCAGGTGATCACGGTGACCTGGCCAGTGGTGAGCCACGTGGAGAGTGTGGCACGATGCGTTGAGAATAGCACATCACCACTGTGGTAGCCACCAGGAAACCCATGTCCACGTCCAGCCGTAAGAAAAACATCAGGCAAAACCAGGGTGAGGGATATTTAACAGGGACCAGACCAGAACCGTAGATAGGAACTCTGTACCATGTTTGAAGCTTTTCTGTAAATCTGAAATTACTCTAAAGCAATTTTTTTTTTCTTTTTTTGAGACAGAGTCTGGCTCTGTCACCCAGGCTGGAGGGCAGTGATATGATCTCGGCTTATTGCCACCTCCACCTCTCAGGTTCAAGCAATTCTCCTGCCTCAGCCCCCTGAGTAGCTGGGATTATAGGTGCAGTCGACCACAGCTGACTAACTTTTGTATTTTTAGTAGAGACGAGGTTTCACCATGTTGGTCAGACTGGTCTGCAACTCCTAACCTCAAGTGATCCACCAGCCTCAGCCTCCCAGACTGCTGGGATTACAGGTGTGAGCTACTGTGCCTGGCTCTAAAGCAAATGTTTATTTAAAAAATAATTGGCTGTCACTTACCAGACACCTACTGGAATGCTCAAAATCCAGAACACTGACACCATCAAATGCTGGAGAGGACATGGAGCAGCAGGAGCTCTCTTGCATTGCTGGTGGAAATGCAGAATAGTAGCAGACTCTGGAGGCAGTTCGGCAGCCTCTTACACAGCTCAACATACTCTGACCGTGTGGTCCAGCAGTTACACTCCTTGCTATTTGCCCAAAGGAACCTGCATGTGGATGTTTGTGCCAGCTTTATTCGGAATCACCAAAACTTGGAAATAAGCAAGGTATCTTACCGTAGGTACATGAATAAGTAAACTTTGGTACACCAGACGATGGAATAGTATTCAGGGCTAGTAATAAATGAACCATCAAGCCATAAAAAAACGTGGACGCATATTAGATGCATGTTACTAAGTGAAAGAAGCCAACTGAAAAGGCTAAAACTGTGGGACTCTAACTGTGTGGCCTTCTGGAAAAGGTGGAACTCGAAACTGTAGAGAGAGCAGTGGTTGCTGGGGGATGGGCAGGGCAGGAGGGAAGTGGACGGACAGGTGGATTTTCTGGCACTGAAACTATTCTGTGGGATGTTACAGCAGTGGGTGCGTGCCACACGTTTGGCCACATCCACAGGATGTACACGCCAACAGGGAGCCTACCGTGACCTGTGGACTCTCAGTGGTGGTAAAGGTCCACTCCGGTGTGGGCTGTCGTCATGCAGAGACCACGCATGTGACGGGTAGGGTCTTCGTGGGGTATCTCTGTAGCTTCCTCTCAATTAAAAAATCGTAGGCTAGATCTCGGTGGAATCTTACACCAGTGGTTCTGTAACAATGGAATCAGAAACACTGGAAAATTATTAAATGCAGGTTTCTGGGACTTTCTGCCAAGTCCCAGAAATTGCATTTTAAGAGGACTGGCCTGGGACCTTGGAATCTCTGTTTTTAATAAGAGCCCCCAGATGTGTTGAATATTAGTGACGCCTATAAATGAAAATATAGTTGAGAACACTGCTTCCAGAAAATTAATGAATAGCCAGTGATCATGCAGCTAGTTGGTTGTTGAGCTGCAACCAGAAACCAGGTCTCAAAACCCCTTAGGAGGGGCAGGAATGGCTCCTTTATAGTTCTGAAATGGTTTCTGTTAATGGACCTATGGATCCTGTTATCATAATGAACACTGGCACAAGCAAACCCGGGGCCAAAGCAGGTGAGACGGTAAGAAATGCAGCAGCAGTAACAGCTGTGAGAGTCATGGGTCTGCCACGTTTCGGAATTCCAGAGAATTCCAGTGTGGCGTTTTCTACTTCGGGGTGACTGCAGAGGACAGCAGAGTGGCTGCTCCTCAAGACACCTGCTGAGCTGTAATTGCCTTCAGACTTCCAGATGCCACCAAGTCTGTTTGCATGCACATATTATAAGACAAACCTTCAAATAAGACAGGAAACCGGAGCCGTCGCCTGCTTTCAGCTGCTGCTGCGAAAGGCCTTTAAGACCTTGGGTGGGGCAGCAACTTTGTGCCCTGTCGTCAAGCTTCAAGATATTTTAAGATTCCATATATCATCTTTAGAGAACCAATGTTTAAAGTAATAAGCCAATTAAATGAATTTCTACACAAGGGGACTGTTTCCAGACCCACCTTTCAGGAGACCCTTTGTCTCTGCAGCATTGGCGTGTGTGGCTAGCCTGCCCTCCTTCGTGCTGATTTCTCTCTTGGCTTCCAGACTAGCTCTCCATGTTGGAGAGCTTTTCTCCTAGAGTGCAGCCTCTTCCGGACGCTGACCTCGGGCCCGGACCTCCATCTCAGCTGTGGGGTGCTCATGGGTGCTTCTGAATCACACAGCACTCATAGGCCTCTCATCCTGGTGAGACGATTACCTGCACCTTCATCCAGGTGATTCTCAAGCCTGGGGATTTTACCTGGCAGTTTCTTTTCTCTGCTGCAACACTGGAAATGTCTAAGCTGGGTGTTTATGTAGAGAAAGGTTTCTAGACTTACGGAGACAGCAAAGGCACAGAAAACCCTGGAAGAGAAACCATTTTGCCTTGCGGGCTTTGCCTAGGGACAGTGTAACCTAAGACATGTCATTCTTGAGCCAGCTGCGTTAAAGGGCAAAGTTTTCAAAGTTGGGAAAAAAATTCACAGCATTGTGCAGCTAGTAGGCATCATAAGGTAATACAAGATCTTTCCATACTTGTGTTAGATATGACTTGTGTTAGATACGTAGATTGAAAATATAGTCTGTTTTTCTTTCTAAATATGCCTGTAGCTTATCTTTGATCCTAATAACAGGGGTTTTGACAGAGCAAAATTTTAATTTTGATGAAATCCAATTTATCATATTTTTCTTTTATGGATCTTGCTTTTGCTATCATACCTAAAAACTCATTGTCTAGACTGTTGTCTGAAAGATTTCTTTCCATGTTTTTCTAAAATTTTTATAGTTTTATATTTAAATCTATTTTGAATTACTTTTTGTGCATGGTATTCAGTATAGCTTAAGGTTTGGTGTGGGGAGCTATGAATGTTGCTTTTTTTCAAGCACTGTTTGTTGAGAAAGCTATCCTTCCTCCATTGACTTGTTTTTGCTCCTTTGTAAAAATAAATCGCTTAGACATATTTGAATCTATTTATGGAGTCTCTGTTGTGTTTCATTAATCTGTGCATGTACCTCCACCAATATCAAACTGTCTCAATTACTGTAGCTATATATTTAATCTTAACATCAGGTCGAGTGCTTCCCCGATTTTATTTCTTTTTTAGAATTGTTTTAGCTAGTCAAATTTCTCTACCTTTTCATATAACTTTTGGAATAGCTTAATTTATGTACCCCAAAAAACAGTCTAGCTGGAATTTTGTGAAGAACCACGCGCAACTGACATCTGCATTATACTGAGTCTTGCAAAATGGGCACACAGTGCTTCTCTCCGTTATTTATATCTTCGTTAGTATGTAGAAAAAATGATTGATTTTTATGTCTTGATCTTGTAACTTATGACCTTGCTGAACTTATTCATTAGTTCTGGGAGTTAGTTTTTTTTTAATATAGATTTTTGGGGATTTTGTATGTAGACGATTAGAGAGTGTTTTCTTTCTTTCCAGCCTGTGTGAGTTCGATTCCCTTTTTGTGTCTGACTGTACTGGCGAAAACTTCCAGCACTGTGCTGGACTGGTAAGAATGGACATCTTGGCCTTGCTGCTGAAATTGGGGATAAAGCGCTTACTCTTCTACCGTGAAGTCTGATATTCGATGAAATGTTTTATTTATAAAATCAAGAATGTTTTTCTCTATTCCTGATTTTGTAAGAGTTTTAGTTATGTCGATAGTAAATTTTGTCAAAAGCATTTATCTATCAAATGATAAGATTACGTTAGTTTTTCTTCTTTAGTCCTGTTGTCATGGTTGATAACATTGATTTTTAGTTGTTGAACCATTGCTAGAATAAACTCCATTTGGTGGTTGTAGAGTCCTTTTTATAAATGGCTAGATTCAATTTACCATTTTTAAAAATCATTTTTCATCTCAATTTATAAAAGATACCGTGGGGTTATTTCGTACTTTTTTTTGTCTAGGTTGATATTTAGGTGATATTGACCTTATAAAATATTGTGGGAACTGTTTCCTCCGTATGAGTTTTTGACAAATATTATTAGAATTGATGCTAATATTCATTAAACCCTCCATTAAAGCTATCAAAGCATGAAGTCTTCTTTTCCAGAAGGTTTAAACATTATATATTTAATTTCTTATTTTATATTGACTGACATTTGACGATTTCCTTCTTCTTGTGAATCCAAGGTACTGTCTAGTATCCTTTTATTTAACCTTTGGTATTTCCTGTAGGGAAGGTTTACCAGTAACATACTCTCAGTTTTAGTTTATCTGAGAATGCCTTAATTTCTCCTTCATTTTTTTCAGAGGTATTTCTGCTGACCATAGAATTCTTAATCACCAGTCCTTTTCCTTCAGTACTTTGTTGAGTAGGTTGGGAGGAGAGAGAGAGAGAGAGAGAGAGAGAGAGAGAGAGAGAGAGAGAATGCTTTTAGCGTTTGGCAGGGGTGTGTGTGTGTGCGCGTGTGTGCGCGTGTGCGTGTGTGTGTGATGGAATACCTTCCGTGCTTTGGCAGATAGTTTACAGGCCTGCCTTAACCTTCATTCTTCAGTTCGTCTTTCACAGAGATTGAAGATCCATCCGATATGAGATGTTAGGGTCTTCTGTGTCTTTTCTGGGCATGCCTGCAGCCCTGCCCATGAGCATGCCCTTATAGATCTTCAGTTATGTGTTAGAGCTTTTCAAAGCACTGTATTTACAGTCTCAGCCTCCTGGGTATTTATTTAAGGATTTTCATCAGCCTCCTGCTTGCCCAACTAGCATCACCACCTCAGGCATCCAGGGTGTTCAACACCTGTGGGTAACAGTTTTGGACAGACACTGTGGGTGTGGCTTTCGTCACTGAACCAGCTCTGATTCAGGCCAGACCGTCGGAAGCTCCTAACCCGTTCTGACCCCTCTGCTTGTTGCTAGGCTGCTGATTTTCATGGTTACCATAGTTATAAAGTTGCTCAATTTCAAGGCTGTCACAGAAATAAGAAATGGGGAATGAGAATTGGCCAACTTAAAATATTTAATGTCCCATGGCTTCCTTGTGTTATGAGATCCAGCCATTTTTCCTGGATGAACACTGCTTGAACTGTTGCAAGTGTCTGGTTAATTTTCAAAGTTCCGAATCATTTGATTTTAACTTTCCTTGCTGCTGTTACCAGTATTCTTATTGCTTTCATGGAGGGGATTTTCAGAGGCTTTTACATGAGTCTGCTTTTTGCTTCTCTCTTAGTGTATGCCTGTGTTTTTAAGTGGTTGCCTAAGGATTTGCAGTATACATATTAAATAAACGAAGCTCCCTTCAATAACACCATTTAACGTGCCCTGCAGGTGCGTCTCCCCGGAGTACCTCCAGCTTCTCGCTCTTGTTCCTTATGTGGCCGACGCCTCATCACCCCGTACATTGTGTTACTATTATTGCTTTAAACAGTGACATTTTAGATCAATTGTGAATAAGAAAAATGAAAGATTTTACTTTACCTTAATTTCTTTTTTCTCCAGTGCTCTTTCTTTCTTTTACATAGGTTTAATTTTGACATCTAAAAAAAAATTTTTCTTCTGCCTGAAGAACTTCTTTTAATATATTTTTCTGGGCAGGTCTGCTGCCATTTTACTTCCTAACTTTTTACGTGTCTGGGGGTCTGTATTTCTCCTTCATGTTTTTCAGTCATGTAAGTTTCTTAATTAAACTTTTTACTTCGAGCTAACTGTAGGTTCATGTGCAGCTGTAAAAAATAATACAGAGAGCGTCCACGTACCCTTCCCTCATCTCCCCCAGTGGTAACATCTTGCAACAGGAGAGTATAATAGCAAAACATTGACAATGAGAGAGTCAAGACACAGAACGTTTCCACCATCGTAAGGATCACTCCTGCTGCCGCTTTTTAGCCACATTCGCTCCCTCCTGTCCATGATCCCTGGAAATCACAACCTGTTCTCTGTTTCTATAATTTTGGCATTTCAAGTATAAATTGTGTAATAGCAGACGGAAACTTTGTTTTTAAATTATACTTTTAAGTTCTGGGGTACATGTGCAGCTCGTGCAGGGTTGTTACATAGGTATACACATATCGAGATGGTATTTCTCCTAACGTCATCCCTCCCAAATCCCTCCACCCCCTGCTATCCCTCCCCTAGTCTCCCCAGCCCCCAACAGGCCCTGGTGTGTGCTGTTCCCCTCCCTGTGTCCATGTGTTCTCATTGTTCAACACCCACTTATGAGTGAGAACATGCTGTGTTTGGTTGTCTGTTCTTGTGTCAGTTTGCTGGGAATGATGGTTTCCAGCTTCATCCATGTCCCTGCGAAGGACGTGAACTCATCCTTTTTTATGGCTGCATAGTATTCCATGGTGTGTACGTGCCACATTTTCTTTATCTAGTCTATCATTTGATTGGTTCCAAGTCTTTGCTATTGTAAACATTGCCGCAGTGAACATACATGTACACGTGTCTTTATAATCCCTTGGGCGTATACTGCTGGGTCAAATGGTATTTCTATTTCTAGATTCTTGAGGGATTTTCCACACTGTCTTCCACAATGGTTGAAGTAATTTACACTCCCACCAACAGTGAAAAAGCACAGATGGAACCTTTTTGAATTGGCTTACTTTCAGTCAGCATAATTATCTGATGCTCATTCAGGTTCTTCTTTGACTGTGTCCTAAATAAATAAAGCATGTTGATATTGTGTCATCCGTTCACATAACATAAATTGGTGAACGAAGCTCATGGATTAGATGTAGGTGGTAAAATGGGAAGAAGGAATCAGATGTTCTTGGCAGCTCACACATGTGAACATGGAAGAGGCAGAGTGGTCTGTATCATAAATCATTTCTTTGAAGGGAAAAACAAATAGTATGACTCCCTTAAGGAAATAAAAAAATTAATGTGTTTTTCAGCATTTTTTACTCCAAATTTTAACATTGCATGTCCAGTTACAAATGATATATTTGCTCTCTCAAAAAAATTCACAGTAAGGTAACAGCTTTCTTTGCTTCCTGTTTATTGCAAATCACTGTGGAAATAAATATAAGGAATTACAAAGTTATTTTTGATGTCATGTCTAAATTTGTTTTTTATTTATTTTTTCAAGTCAGAGCAAACAAAAAAAATGAAAAAGATGCAGAATCTCTTTAGAACAAACAGCAAATGAGCCAATAAATAAATCACAAATCATACCTTATCCATTTCTTCAGTGTTTAAAAAAAATTATACATAATAATATACGGTTACAGGAGATTTTTATTTACAATAATTCCTAATTAAAATATATTTAATAAAGTAATTACAACAAGTCTACCATGTCATTTTATAAGACTGTGCATCTCAACTTTGCCGTTAGTTCAGGCAAAAAATGTAGAGGAAAAGCTTGCCCAAGGTTAATCCCGTCAGTTAGAGGACAACTTTCACTAGAGTTAGAGACGTTAGAGAGGGATTCACAGTTAATATGCAGACTACATGGTTTAGGGGGAAAATAGGATGTCATGAAAACAGAAAACTATTAACGTGTGTGATAACGTTAGAAATGAGCTGTCACCTGGGCTTCGTGTAGCAGCCCCCAAAAAATCATTATTTTCAAGTTGTAGCTAGAGCTTATGACGTTTGAGTAGATAACTTAAATGCAAACTTTCACATTTAATTGGGTCCTTATTTTTAAAAATGCATTCAGATTGGTGTGTGCAAGTTGTGGTTGATTTTCAGCTGGAGAATTGCCGAGGGGCTGCTGAAGCTCGCTCGTAGCATAAAGTTATTTATCCACCCCAGGCTGTAATTTTGCAGTTATGTCTACCCCAAGATGCACCTTTTCATCTTTTCAGCAACTTTTTTTTTTTTTGGTTTGGAAAGAAGGAATGAGATACCAATTTTTCTACATTTCTGTTTTTCTCTCAAATATTTTCAGTTAATGTTCATGTTTAGAAGGACTAATTTGAATAAAGTGCTCTACGGGCGTCTGTTAGGTCTCTGGTTTATTCTAGAAAATTAAATTTGTATGGAGAAAATGTGCAAGGTGGAATTCCTTAGAGATGTTAATGCTCAGAGCCTTTCTTCTGAATTGTGCAGGAATGATAGATATTTCGGTGCCTATGTGGAATGGCTGATTCTAACACTGGGTAACCTATACTGAACCAATGTTTTATTCTCAAGCTGTCTAAGGTTTATGAACTAAGTCTGTGTAGTGTTTTTAAAGCAGATGACGTAAACATTTTACCTCTGCCTCTTCTCTCTCCCTGGTATCAGTTCGTGTTGTCTTTCTGATTCACGGATATCCTAAAGCCCTCGTGCTTCTCCCTTTCTGGCTTTTCTTGCGGTCACCTGCCAGGTCACCTCTGCGGGCAGCTGCTCTTTGTTCAGGTTTGTCAACAGCCTGGAGGGGGTTCATCAGAAGATAGATTTCTTCCAAGCCTGAAAGAGGCCCAGACTCTCCTATTGTGATGCTTTAAGTGGAAAGGTCCTGCTACTTATTTTAAACAAATGAAACACACATTTAGAGATGGGGAACTCAAAGAAAATCCAGGGACTAGGGAAGACTTGATAATACGGAAGTATTTGCTTAATCCAGCGAATACCTTGAGTGTCTTGGCATTGATGCATCGTTTTGCTTCACCGGATGGTTGGGACTGAGTTATCTGTTGTCACAGAGACCACGCTCTCGTGAGCTGGTGTCTCCCACATCAGAGACTCTGGACATCTGCTGTCCAGAGGGGCTCCCACATTTTCCTGCTGAAACGTCTTTGTTTTATCATCATCTTCCTGCCTGTGTTTTTCAGAAGCTTGGGCCACTCTGTCCTCCTAGCTCTCTAAAGTAAGCATCGAAGTCTTCAGAATAACAGCAATTTCCTTTCCTTTGGCTTCTTCCAGGATTTTTTTTTTTCTTTATCTTTGACATTCAGGAGAGTGAAAGTGATATGTTCAGATTTATCCTGTTTGAGGTCCTCTGGGCTTCCCTGATCTGTGATTTCATGTCTGACATTAATTTGGGTAAATTGTCAAGTGAATATTTTAAATTAATCATTAAAAGTACTATTAAAAGTAAATTAACTTTAAATAAGTATTAAAGATGTTTTCTTTTCTCTTTCTCATTTTCTCATTGTGCCTGTGTTTCTCCTTTCCTAGTTGTCCTATCGTTCTTGAATATTCTGTTCTATTCTTTCTATTTTTTTTTCTTCTGTGCAGTTTTAAAGTTTTCTATCTCTGTTGTCTCAGGCTCAGAGATGTTTCTCTTGAGCTGCGTCCATCACCTGGCGAACCCTTCAAAGGCATGCCTCATGGCGCTGACAGTGCTTTGGGTCTGGAGCATTTCTTTCTGGTTCTTTCTTAGCGTTTTCATCCCTTTGCTCATAGTGCCCGTCTGTTCCTGTGTGCTGTCTGCTTTTGGCGTTAGATCCCTGGGCATATCCACCATTGTGGTTTTATATTCCTAAGTAAGAATGACGCAATGGACTCTGGGGTGGACCGAAGGGTGCGAGGGAACAGGGACACAGCAGCATCTCAGAAATCTGCTGAACGCCGTCTCCATGGAACCGAGCACCACCTGTTCCCCAAAAACCTACTGACATTTAGAAATAAACGCATTCCTGTCTAGCAATTCCAATAGCCCTTCCACAGCTCAGTCTCATTCTGACACTTGCTCCGTTTCTTCTGTGAAAGGAAAACTGAAGACCCGAATTCACCCTGCCCAAAGAAAAATTAGGCTGAAAGTGGGGCCGTCTAAGAAAGAGCCTTTGCTTTTGCCCTAAGCAGATAGCTACAGAAAAAAGGTTGAAGATCGTCCCCTGTGCTCCACTCTGTGCTCAGCTTCCTGAGCCTGAGATGCACACGTCACTGGCTACGACTCTACCTGCTCCTTTTCTCTTGCAGCATATGGATTACCATAGCCTCCCTCTTTCCCCTGCAGCCTGCTTTTCCCA
Organism: Saimiri boliviensis; assembly: GCF_048565385.1. Lineage (NCBI taxonomy): Eukaryota > Metazoa > Chordata > Mammalia > Primates > Cebidae > Saimiri > Saimiri boliviensis. The sequence goes on from NC_133453.1 coordinate 150,490,063, forward strand.
TGCAGATGTTGAAGACCTCAAACATCATCTCTGAAGAAAGGTGCAGGCACCTCTCTCAGGAATACCCTTAACTTGGGCAAAGTGAACTCGTGCAGTGATGGAAACCTGTCGCAGATACTTCCTGGCTTACATGCCAAACTGTGCCGATGAGGGTGTCCTGCACTTTTTTTCCTGATAGTCAGACAGGATGTGCCGGGTAAGAGAAACTGCTGTAAACAGGCCTTCAGTCCTGTGGTGGTAAGGTGTCGGGTGCAGCTTCATTTAGCCCTGTGATCGGGTCTCAGCCTTTCATGCATTTCACGTGTGCTTCTCAGTTTTCCGCACTGAGGTGGGTTGCGTGGCCTTCGGTGGGCTGGACTTGGTATTTCCCTGCCCTCAGGTCGGCAGCGTTCTGATAAGACCCCAGCAAGTTAGGCTCTGTTTGAACGTGTCTGCTCAGGGCAGCCGTGGCTGAGAAGAAGCGGACACTGTGACGTGTTTCGGAATGCTTCCTTTTCCTCTCCTGCTGCTGCAGCTCGAGGGGCCTCCTCTCTAATGTTCACCATAAGAATAAAGTAGAGCTTCGGGACGTCAAACTCACAAAGGCGAGGGACTTTTCGGCGGTTGAGTCCCGCTGGAGTTTCTGTCTCAGAACCTTCCACACTGAGCCTCAGCAATTCCATCAGCGAGAGTTGAGTTCTCCCTGCCCTGGCACTGGTTCCCACAGAGGCTTCACCTTGCAGGTGTCTGCCCATCAGTCGCGATTCTTTCCGTGCGCCTGCAAGCCTGTCCGCTTCAGGTGCGCTGGCTCTGCCCTGCGACTTCACTTCTCTTAGGAGTGGAAGCGGAGTTACTGACTTGCAGTTTGCTCAGGTTTTGACCTGTTTTTCACAATTCTCTTTCTAGGAATGTATATAAATAGTAAGAGGCGTGTATATCCAAAGCTGCCCAGCACAAAGAATGATTGGAAATGACTTAAATGTCCAACAAAGGGTGACTGTTCAATACAATAAAACACTCAACGCTTTAATGGAATTCTCTAGAGCAGTGGTTCTTAGCTGGAGATGGTATTATTATCTCAAAGGACACGTGGAAGTACCTGAAGACGTTTCTGGTTGTCCCGGTTGGGAGATGTGGGCGCTGCTGGTGTGCGGTGGGTGGAACCCAGGGATGTTGCTGATCACCTTAAAACTGAGATGTGTGGCCCCTTCAGGACACTTCTTAGCTGACGTTCTTGAGACTGCTTAATCTGGGTGACGCTCATTCATCTTAAAAAAGACAGCATCTGCTCTGTGTGCTCTCGATGACCTGGAGGTGACCGATGGCTCCCACACCTCCTCCTCCTGCCCCCATTGGTGTGTCTCTCTGTCCGGCGCCACAGCTTTGGCTGGGGGCTGGGTGCAGCGTCCTGCCGGCAGGTCACGTTTTCCGTCTCTGAAAGTCAGTTCTGCTTCCCGCACACCCATCCTTCCATCCCCTGGGGCCCAGGTGCCCTCGGGTCCACAGCCCGGCGGTCTCGGCAGCGCTCCCACCTTCTCTGGCGTCCCCGCGAGCTCCCTCCAATGCTCTTCCAGTCCGGCTGCTGCCGCCGTCTCCGATGGCGTCTCTACCTCTGCCCTCTCAGCAACACGACCGTCTCGAGTCACGCGTATTTTGCCTTTTGCTCCTTCTCCCTGGATGAGGACTATGCAGGGTCCCCTGTCTATCAGTTTTGCCAGGTGCCTGTCACTGGTGTGCAGTGGCTGGTGGCTTGGTGCCCACGTGACAAGCCACGGCGTGGGCTGAAGCCCTGTCCCCGTCTCCGAGTGACGACTCTCGAACTAGTGCCTTAGCTTCCTCCAGCCTAGGCTGTCGCCTCTACACAGAGTCTAGTCGTCCTATTTCCCGTGGGGCTTTTGTGAGGATGGGACACTACGGTGGGTGGGAAAGGTCTGACACCCGCAGAGGCTCGGGGGATGTGCCTGAGAGGCTGCGGCCTGGCCCCCGCTGAAGACCCAGGGTGAGCAAAGCACTGAACGCCCAAGGGAGAAGCAGAGGTCGGCGGCAGCCCCGCCTGGGACCAGCGTGGAGGAAGGAGGCCTGGTGGCCGGCTGGGGGACGCTGCGAGCCCGGTGCTGGCTCCAGGGAGTCCTCCAGGCCACAGCGGCAGCGCTGGAAGATGGTGCTGCTCTGATGTAGTGAGGGGAGGTGGGAGGGGAAGGAGCACTCTCCTGGGAGCCAGTTTCACACGAACAGACAAGAGACAGCGAGGCCGTCCAGGGCAGGAGGAGAGGGGCATGGCCTCGGGAAGCAGGCCTGGCCATCTGGGCTCTTCCCTGACCCCTCTGCACCTGAGGAGGGGCTTACCCGGAAGCAGCAAGGGCGCAGCAAGGGGGCCCTCCACAGGGACGGGCTCCAGCCCCGAGTCTGAGGACGTGACTCGTTCAGCCGCCACTGTGCAGCGAAGCCACCCCCTGGCCACAGGCACCCTCCAGTGGCCCCCACCAGTGAGGCTTTTGCCTGTGCAGCAGAGTGAGCCCCAGAGAGTCCCACGTCCCCGGTTAGCTTCTAGAGAAAGAGCACATTAAGGAATAAGTTGGTAAACACATGAGTAATAATTTTAAAGGCATCGTTTTTACCTACAACAAAATGCTTTATTTTTCCACCTGGGGAGGGGAACGTCCGGAGCCACTGTGGCACGGATGGAGGGAATCTGTAAACTAGATTTTATTGTACTATCAATTTATGTCTTTTCAAAAACTAAAATCATTTAAGTCAGGACCCGTAGTCTGCAGGCGTGAGTGTCAAGTCTCAGGAAGTGGTTGCCATGACAACTCAGGGCTTTGCAGAAGCGGGGGCGGGGGGTGCCGCTGGGCGGGTTGGCAGCTCAGGCTGAGTGGCCCACGGCCGGAGATGCCTCTGTCAACGGCAGTGTCACACCTGTGGTTTCGATCCTGAATGCAGAGGCGCTGCCCCTCTCCTCAGTGTGAATATCTCTCCTTGTGTTGCAATTCATTTTTCAGCCACCACGTTGGTATGATAGGTTTTCATCCTTGGAAATGGAGACGGGCTCGTTTAATCACAGTCTGATTTACCTTCTGCCTAAACACAAAGTGCCCCTGAACTTCCTGCCTCTTCCACGTGCCCGCTGGCCCTCTCAAGGGTCCTGTTCTTGACTGATCCCAGCTTGCCAGGTACTCACACCATGTAGCAGTCACTGCACTTCTGTGACCACCTGGCCCTCGGGCTTTTTGGTATTTTTACCTTTGGTTCTTCCAGCTTTGTTTTTCATGTTCCTTTCAAGCCATCTCAGTTGTCTAGCATAGTCGTTTTCCTTTAAACTGACGGACGTTAAGGAATAAATGGTTCCACATGGTCTCTGCATGCTGCCCTTCACTCCTGGCTGCCTGGCCAAGAGTTATTGGCTCTCATAAGGAGCAACAATACAAGTTGCTGTTACCAAAGGCTGGAGCCTCCGAGTGTCGTAGGAAGCAAGGTAGAAAATAGGGAGGATTACTGAGACTTTCAACAACTCCTCCGTAGCCAGATCACGGGCAGCTTTGTCCACTGAAACATAACGATGGCCTGTTGTTATTTTCACTGAAGGAGAAATGGTTGGCAGGTAGTCGACAAGATTGCAGTCCCACTTCACACTCAAGTAATGGAAGAGTGGCTCAATACCATGTTGAGCTTTGATCGCTGATGTGTCGAATTGCAACATGCCAAGTTTCTATTCTGAAAAATGGGTTGGAAACTTGCTGAACAAAAATGTGTAGGACAGACTGGAAGAACAAAATGTATTTGATGTATTAAAAATACTCCAAGAGACATATATTTTGAATGTTTGATTTTTAAAAAAAAAAATCATAACCTGTTTTCTACTTAAACACTGGGGTGTTACCATTCTGGGTGTAATGGCCAAGGCTGTCCAGACACCAAGTGTTTCCCATCCTTGAAGGCAAAAGAAAAACAATCAACTCCTTCAATGAAGTATTTCTGTAGATGGTTGAGCAGCCATGCAAATCCTTTTTTTAGAATACCCCTTCCCTCAACTTCTTTTTTTCCTCTGCATAGCCTTTCAGTTAGATTACTCAGATAGAATGAAAGACAGAGTTTTGTTTTTTGGTTTTTTTTTTTTTTGAGACAGAGTCTCGGTCTTGTCACCCAGACTGGAGTTCAGTGGTGCAATCTCCACTCACTGCAACCTCCGCCAGCCAGATTCAAGTGATTCTCTTGCGTCAGCCTCCCAAGTAGCTGGGACTACAGGCGCGTGCCACCACGCCCGGCTGGTGTTTGTACTTTTAGTGGAGACGGGGTTTCATCATGTTGGCCAGGATAGTCTTGATCTCTTGACCTCGTGATCTGCCCACCTTGGTCTCCCAAAGTGCTGGGATTACAGGCGTGAGCCACTGTGCCTGGCCTGAAAGACAGGTTTTTAAATTATTAAAATAAAATGATACTAAGAAAATATAGGAAAAAAAAAAAAGAAAATATGCTATCAAATGTAGATCCCTAAGTGAAATAATCCAGACACAGAAAGGCAAATACTGTATGATCTCATTTATAAGTGAAATGTAAAAAAGTTGAACTTGGGGTGTGAAAGAAATGGGGAGATGTCTGTTGAAGAGTTCAATGTTTCAGTTATGCAGGATGGGTAAGTTCTGGAGACTCAGTGACTGCGGTTAACAATGCCTGTTGCACACCTGGAATTTGCTAAGAGAGTCGATCTTAAGAGTTCTCACAACGCAAAATCTAGTAACCATGAGAGGTGATTGACATGTTAATTAGTTGGACTGTGGTGATCATTTCACATCATATACATACATCAAAGTGTCAAGTTTTACCCCTGAAATATATGTAACTGATTTGTTATTATGCCTCCATAAAGCTGGAAAAGGTAAAAAATGAATGAGTAGTAAGAAGCTGGTGATGATTAAAGAGGTACAGGCAAGATTCCTTGACTACATTTATAGTAGTCAAGTGGGCTGCATGTCCACCAATACTGAGTGTTCTGAGGCATCCATGGGGGTGGGCTTTGTGTCCACCAATACTGCGTGTTCTGAGGCATCCATGGCTGTGGGCTTTGTGTCCACCAATACTGAGTGTTCTGAGGCATCCATGGCTGTGGGCTGCGTGTCCACCAATACTGAGTGTTCTGAGGCATCCATGGGGGTGGGCTTCGTGTCCACCAATACTGAGTGTTCTGAAGAATCCATGGCAGTGGTTGTGTCTGCCAACATGGAGTTTTCTGTGGACACTAAAATGTTACTGGGTTTCTTTGTCATATCGTTTGTTTTTTGAGGCATCAAATGTTCAGCATTGATATCAACAATATAACAAAAATTAGTGACTTTAAAGAGAAGACTGCATGGGGTTAGCTCTGTTTGAGGGTCTCAAGACCACTCCCAGGTTGTTTATTTACTAAAAGAACTCAAAAGACTAAGGAGCAGATGACACTCTCAGCTAAGTTTTATTGTAGTAAAGCGATACAGAGCAACAGCCACCGGTGGGGAAAAATGCATTGAGTGGGGTCCTCCTGGGCTTCACAGAAGCGCTTTCTCTCTAGCGTGAGTCAAATGTGTCTGCTTAGGAAAGCCAGTTTGAACCTGGGGGTCCAGGGCTTTTATGAAGGGCTGGCTATGGAGACACATCTTACCATATGACCAGCCGTCTTGACTGAAATTCAGCATGAAGTTGAAACATAATATGCACACAATAAATGTCAGTAGTGCTCAACTTACTTTGCTAATATATTATCCTGCAGGAAAGAGTTAACTTTGCCCCCAAAAAGGAGCAAACCTTTGCCTCTATCTCCTGGAAGGTAATCTCTTGGAATGTCCTGCTTGATATGAACATCTTTGCTTACCTGGAGTCCCTGGGCCACTTCAGCTAGTTTATGCTGACAGCGTGACCTGTGGTGGGGCCTTGGGTTACACCGTGTAGTCTAGGCAAGTCGTGTGATTTGTGGCTGGGGCTGTCTCGGTTCATTTGTACTGCCAAAACATAATACCCAAGACTGGGTCGTTTATAAATAACAGAATTCTTTCTCATAGTTAAGGAGGCTGGGAAGTCCAAGGTCAACGTGACAACAGGTTCCGTGTCTGCTGAGGGCTCCCCTCTCCATTTCTAGACAGTGCCTTGCCACTGTGCCTTCACGTGGCCAAGGGCGGAGGGCAGATGGGAGGGAACATGGAGACAGCTCCCTCATAATTCTTTCATGAGGGCATTGATCCCATTCATGGGAGGTCTGCACTCATGACTTAATCACCTCCTAAGGGTTCCCCTTTTTCTTTTTCTTTTTTTGAGACAGAGTCTCACTCTCATTGGAGTGCAATGGCACAGTGTCGGCTCACTGCAACCTCCACCTCCCAGGTTCAAGCGATTCTCCTTCCTCAACCTTCTGACTAGCTGGGATTACAGCTGCCTGCCACCACGCCCAGCTAACTTTTCTATTCTTAGTAGAGATGGGGTTTTACCATGTTGGCCTGACTGGTCTCGAACTTCTGACCTCGAGATATCTGCCTACCTCAGCCTCCCAAAGTGCTGGGATTAAAGGCACGAGTCACCGCACCTGGCCAGGTTTCACTTCTTAATAGTATCATATTGGTGATTACATTCCAGCATATGAACCATGGGGGCACCTGCAGACCGTGGCAGGTATCAGCTTGACCTCTGGAGGGACCAACACTAAACCAGTCACATTTGCACTTGACCATGTCTCCAAGACAGATCTCCAGTGGCGTCTCTGGGCATCGAGGCCCAGGTGAGCTTCCCTGATTGGCAGTTCTCCGGGAATATTTTCATCCATCTGGCTGAGAGAAGTAAGAGCTGTCCATACAACTTCCCTGGAAGAGGACAGCGGAAGCCCCCGGCTCGCTGACTGCTGCACCCTGCCATATGCACTTCCTCCCAGGCTGACTGTAATCTGCATTTCTTTCTGTGTAGACTCTAACCACGAGTATAAGTGGCCTGACTGAGTTCTGAGTCCTTCTAGTGAATTATAAACCTGGGGATGGTCCTGGGGATCCCTCACCTTGCAGTCGGTGTCAGAAGTGGTGGAGGTCATAGGAACCCGCAAACTTCGTATCTCATGAAGCCTAAAATCTGTTTATTCTTGCATCAGCCACTAAAAATTTGTTCCTAAGTGGCTGCAAATAAGGCTTTTGAAAGAATCTTTTCTTGTAACTTCTCCTTGGAGAATGTAATTGTGGTTAGATGATTGGTATGAAGGTTTAGGCTGAGAATGGGCCTGCTATTTTTAGTAAATCAGATATAAATTTTCTTCTTTTATTCAATGTTTGAAACTTTGATTTGCTAAACACAGGAGAAAGCGCTTCAGTTTTTCAAAAGAGTTGGACTGAACAGTGAAGCAGCTGATAGGCTGTGGTCATAAGCTCTCCCAGCTGCAGCCACGGCACTGGAGGATGTCACAGAACCATCGCCCATTAGCACAATCTGAGTTGGCACCAGTTAGAATACTCAATTCAAATACTCAGATATACCCGAAGATTCCTCTCTTACAGTAAAAATGTCAGAATTTCTGAAAGGAGCTAAGGATATCAGAGCTGTGGTCTGAGATGAAGGATCCGTCACCCCGCAGAAAGAAAACAGCTGCTGATGAAAAGGAGTGGTGGAAAAGAGAGAGAAGCTCATCTCCTTTGACCTGCGCACCCGATAAAGCAGGCCTCGTTTCGTTAAGCCTCCTTATTTAATGTGCCTAGCTGGGTTTACCCACACAAAAGGGCATGAAGGACAGGAAGAGGTAGTTGTTCTAACACTTCCAAAGACCTTTCCGAAACCTGGTGTCCAAGCTGAGGATGTATGCCGGTCAGTCCCACGGGAAATCCAGTGACAACCGCTAACTCAGCCAAAACCATGAGGCACAAAACACGAATGCTGAATTATAAAAGTGGCGGAAAGAAGGGGGAAAAAGCCCTTCTGGGCCAGGCCTGGTGTCTCATGCCAGTAATCACAACACTTTGGGAGTCTGAAGAAGGTGGATGGCTTGAGGCTAGGAGTTCAAGACCAGCCTGGACAACATAGTGAGACCTCATCTCTACCGAAACAGAAAATGTAGTTGGGCACGGTGGTGCATGCCTGTGGTCTCACCTACTCAGGAGGCTGAGGCAGGAGGATCACTGGAGCTCAAGGCTGCAGAAAGGTGTGACGGCACCCCCTATACTCCATCCTGGGTGACACAGCCAGATTTTGTCTCTAAAAACATTTCAAAAGACAGCCTTTCTAAAGGCTCTCAACGGCTCCTCTGCTGCTTCTCCGGGAGTGGCTTGCATTGCACCAGGCTTTCAGTCCCATAAATCTAACAGGCCATCTGGAATCAGGCCTGTTGTATTAGCATTTAGTAGCACTCATGTTTTTTGAAGAACTCTGAATGACAACCAAACATCTGATGTTTGGGCTCCAGTAGAAAAGGAAATAAAATTCTGTTGTTTTCAATACTCTCTCTTCTGGGAAATGATCCAAATGTGCGATGCTAAATATGTTCCTTTATATAAGATTTATGATGGTGTTATGCAACAGCAGCATTTTATGATTGTGTTTTATAGTAATTGAGTTTTAATCCTTTAATATTTAAAGTGCAATAATTTTAATGTCTCATCTTAATTCATCCAAAAGCACTCTCTATATACACGGTCTTCTCTGATCTTTAAAACTTTCAGGTGTATATTTTCCATTCCATTTTGTAGCTAAGGAAAGTAAAGCCTAATGAAGTTAGCGGTAAGCTGTGCAGGGTGGCTGCCAAGAGTTTGCTATTAGAAAGTCTGAGTTCAGGTTCCGCCTTCTCCATTTGGATCAGATATTTCACTTTTCTAAGCCATTTGTAAAATGGGGATAATTATCCTACCTTCTGCTATGATGTAGTTTAAACACAGTACACCACACAAACAGCTTCATGGACGCCTGGCACGGAAGAAGTGTGAAATTAATGCTGGTATTATTTTCCTTGTTGTTATTACCAGGCATGTGGCCAGCAGCAGGCCCCAGATCTGTATCTAACAAATGTCATTTGCAAGATTTGGATTGAAAACCCTACCTCTGTGTTCAGTTCTCATTGAATCATTTGTTCCAAATTACGAGTTCTTGCAGGACAAATTGGAATCAGGCATAGTGAGTCTGTAGTTCATTTCTTCTCTTCAATATGTTGGAAATTTTATTCTTCTGATATATGCCTGAGTATTTTCATAAATCAAGATACAGCTCTGGAGTGGCTTGTGAATTTCAACCTCTCTGCAGTTTTATGTATTTTATTTATTTGTTTATATATCTTTGAGGCGGGGACCGGCTGTGTCGCCCAGGCTGGAGCTCAGTGTCGCGATTATCACCGACTGCAGCCTTGAACTCCTGGGCCCAAGCAACCCTTCTCCTCAGCCACCTGAAGTGTGGAGATTGCAGGCACATGCCACCATGCCTGGGTAATTTTTTAATTTTTCTTTTGTAGAGATGGGGTCTTGCTATGTCTCCCAGGTGATTTCAAACTTCTGGCCTCAAGCAGTCAATCCTCCTGCATTAGCCTCCCAAGGTGCTAGGATAAGGCATGAGGCACTGCGCCTGGCTTATGCAAATAAAACCTGAAAATGTGAATTTAAGGATGGTAGGTAGGGCTTCAAACTGTCACCAGGGAATGTGACTGTAACATGCCCAGTTCCCAGTAAGTATGAAAATAGAGCTGAGCAGCATGATTGAGAGTACTGTCATGTAATTCACACCAGAGGTATACTGCCAAGGGTTATTTTCATCCTGGATGTATTATTTCCCTGCCTGGACCTATCTGACGGAATATAAGCTGAGCCTCAGCTCCCACCTGTTGTCACATGAATGTGAATTAGGTGGGCAAGAGGAGGAGCTAACTGCAGTGAGGCCAGGCACAGTCTTCTGCCGATTTATTGACACTTTTTCTTTTTGTTATTTGGGGAATTTGTATTATTTTCAAAACTAAAATATGTAAGAAGTTAAAGCCTTATTGTTCATTTTAGGGGGGTTGTCCCTACCAGTTTAAACTGATGTTTTCTGATTTGGCCTCCAAACAAAAATGAAGCAGAGACAAACTTAGTTGGTGGAGTGGGGGGGAGTCTTCCATCACCACGTGCCTAGTTCATTTTGCTAGCTGACGGCAAGGAGGGCGTGTGGCATTAGGTGTCTTTACGGAATAAGCACCCAAACAAGAATCTGGAGCTGAGGAAACCAGTAGGTCAGTTTAAATGTGTGTCAGTTTGCAAACGGATTTCCTATAACTAAATGGTGACATGCTCACATCTTGTCTAAACCTCCCAGAGTTCACAATTCAGGGAGGAAAGTCGGATGTGAGTCTGCGACGCCGAATTCCTTGCCATGTTCAGAAAACATACTGATGAATATTTTTTAAAAGATACAGTTTCCCACACGTCGATAAGGGCCAGATAGATTTTTGCCATCTAGAGTGACGGCACTCACTGAGCCTTCTAGTTGTTTCCTTTACTTAGAAATTGAAATCTAGGAGTGAGAATTACTTGACCACTTTATTTATTTTTATTTATTTATTTATTTTTTTTGGAGACGGAGTTTCACTCTTGTTACCCAGGCTGGAGTGCAATGGCGCGATCTCGGCTCACCGCAACCTCCACCTCCTGGGTTCAGGCCATTCTCCTGCCTCAGCCTCCTGAGTAGCTGGGATTACAGGCACGCGCCACCATGCCCAGCTAATTTTTTGTATTTTTAGTAGAGACGGGGTTTCACCATGTTGACCAGGATGGTCTCGATCTCTTGACCTCGTGATCCACCCACCTCGGCCTCCCAAAGTGCTGGGATTACAGGCTTGAGCCACCGTGCCCGGCTTACTTGACCACTTTAATAGTTGCAAAACACAACTATTGTATGTGCTGTGTCTGGTAAAGATTTGGAGATGAATCATTCATTCTATTCTTGAGAAACGGAAGGAGTGGCAGTGCCCTTGTCTGACCTCCCACGTTCTGCGTGAAGGCAGTACATCCAGGACCGACCTCGCGTAGGTGTGCGCGGCGGCGGGTCCTTCGGCCTTAGCAGCAGGGCTGGTGCTGGGCTCCAAGTCTCCTACAACCTGGTGGTCTGATGACTCATTTTCAAGTCACAACTTTCATGAGATATAACTCACATGCCATAATTTCTTCATTTTAAAGTATGCAGTTCAGTAATTTTTAGCATATTCATAGAATTGTGCAACTGTCACCGCTGTCTAACTTTAGAATATTTTCATCACCCTAAAAATAAGCCCAGTACACATATTAACCTCCCATTCTCTTACCTCAGATCCTGGCAATCATGCTCAGTACTTGAATTTGCCTCCTTCAGATACTTTGTGTAAATGGATGATGTGAGATATGGCCTTTTGTGACCATCCTCTTTCACTTAGGATAAGGTTTTCATGGTGTGTCCACGTCGTAGCTTATATTAGTACTGCATTTCTGTGTATTGCTGAGTAATATTCCATTGCATGGATATACCACGATGTGATTATCCATGTGTCTGTTCTTTGCATGGTGGACATGGGACCATTTTCACGTTTTGGTCCTATAAGTCATGCTGCTATGAAAGTCCATGGGCAGGTTTTGATTATTTATTTAGTGCTGCTGGGTTTATGCCTAGCAGAATTCTGCGGTCATATGGGAATGTTTGGTCTACATTTGGAGAAGCTGCCAGTTTTCCACAGTGGAGCTGCCATTTTGCAAGCCCACGAGCGGTGTACGGGATGTCGGTGTCTCCACGTCCTCACCGTGTGGGTATTGCGTGTTGTTTCCATTGTAGACTCCAGTGAGTGTGCAGTGGTGTTTCGTGGTGATTGATTGTCACATCTCTGATGACTCATGATGTTGAGCATACTTGCAGGTGCTTGCTGGCCATTCACGTATATTCTCTGAAGAGATGACTCCTCAGATCCTCTGCCCATTTTTCAATAGGGTTCTTGTTTGTATCACTGAGTTGTCAAATATCTTTAAACATTCTGGATGCAACTCCCTTATCCTACTGTATGGTAAATAAGTCGTTTCTTGGATGCTGTGAATTGACTTTCCACTTACTAATGGTACCCTTTGAAGCACAAAAACACACGTTTTAGATTACATCTAATGTGACCTTTGTTTTTTTCTTGTTTTCGCTTGTGGTGTATGATCTAAGAGTCCATTGCCTAGTGAAGGTCACGAAGTCTCATTTCTAAGTTCTCTTCTAAGGATCACTGGCACTAGGCGTGTGATCCATTCTGGGTTAATTTTTGTGTGTGCTGAGAGGAAGGGACCTGACTTTGTTTCCTCGCATGTGCTATCCCGTTGTCTCGGCAACATTTGTTTAAATGACGACTCTTTTGCCCCATTAATTGTCTTGGCACCCTTGTCAAAAATGAGTTGACTAGGCCGGGCGCGGTGGCTCACACCTGTAACCCCAACAGTTTGGGAAGCTGAGGCAGGTGTATCACCTGAGGCCAAGCGTTTGTGACCAGGCTGGCCGACATGGTGGAACCGCGTCTCCACTAAAAATACAAAAATTAGCTGGGCGTGGTGGCTCTTGCCTGTAATCCCAGATACTCAGGAGGCTGAGGCAGGAAGATCATTTGAACCTGGGAGGCAGAGGTTGCAGTGAGCCAAGATCACTGCACTGTGCTCCAGCCTGGGTGACAGAGCAAGATCCTTTCCCAATACATAGATAAATAAATAAACCAGAAGTGTAAGCGTCTATTTCTGGACTCTCCATTCTGTTTTACTTGTCTGTCTATCCTTATGACAGTAGCATGCTATTTTTATGACTGAAGCTCTTTAGTAAGATTTGAAATTGGGATGTTTGAGTCCTCCAGTGTTATTTTTCTTTATCAAGACTGTTTTGGCTAATCTGGGTCCTTTGAATTTCCAAGACGAATTCTGGAATAAGATCGCCAATTTCTGGAAAGTGAGTGCCATCTGGAAGTTTTAAAAATTGAATCATTTTTGAAACTTGCCTTTCAGATTTTTCATTGCTACTGTATAGAAATACAGTTTAATTTTGTATTTTAATCATGTGAACTGCAACTTTGCTGAACTTTTTTATTCTAATAGTTTTTCTGTGGATTCGTTAGTAATTTCTACATATGATATTATGCTTTCTGTAAGTAGAAATCGTTTTGCTTTCGTTTCCATATGCCTGTCTCTGACTTCAATCTCATGCTTAACTGCCTTGTATTAAACCTGTGGTTCAGTTCGGAATAAATATGGTGAGAGCAGGCATTTGGCCTTGATGAGAGGGAAAAGGATTCCACTTGCTGCTAGCTGTGAGGTTTTGGAGAGTCCCTTTATCCCGGTGAGGAAAGCACCTTCTATCCATAGCTGTTGACTGCTTTTTTTCATGAATGTGTGTTTGCTTTGCTGAGCTTGTTGTGAATCTCTTGAGATAATGATCTTATTTTTATCCTTTATTGTATTAAGAGTGGTTATACCAGCTGATTTTCATACATTAAACCCACCTTGCATTCACGCTCTCATTTAAAAGCATTTTCTTGTTCTCCTTGGGGTTTCTTCTTTACCTTTTATTCTTTAAGAGTGAATTGTTTAATTTCCACATATTTTTGTATTTCCCAAATTTATTCCTATTATTAACTTCTGATTTCATTCCACTGTGGTTGGGGAACATACATAGCATGGACTCCATAATTTTAAATGTACTGAAATTTATTTTATGGCCTAGTCTATGGCTCTTCCTGTAGGATATTCCATGTGTACTTGAGAATGATGTGTAATGTATTATTATCGTTTGGTGGTGATTTCTAGATGTGTCTAATTATTTCTGTATGTTAGGCTATTTCGCATTTTAACTTGGCACTGAAGTGGGGATTAATTTGACTTAATTTTGACAGTATACTATATCCAAGCTTTGTTTCGATATGGCTAGCTGCTTTCCTTCGTCCCACCTTTGGGCTTAATTATATACAAATCACTTATCTGTACTTCATAAGCGCATAAACACATTTATGTAATTAGTAGTTTATGTAGTTGCCTTTCATGTTAGACAGGAGAAGGAAAGTGCTATAAACAGAATACACTTACACTGCCTTTTACATTTACCCATCAGAGAGCCTTTGGTGGTTTTTATTTCTGTGTGTGGATGTGAATTTCTGTCTAGTGTTCTTTCACTTGCTGAGATGGCTGGGTGGATCTGAGAGCCACACGCCTGAGCGCCTCAGAGAGAACTTCGTGTGGCTGAATATTCTACCTTTTGATGCTTAGAAGGTACAAAGGACAGTCCAGCCTCTCTCTCTCTCTCTCTCTCTCTCTCTCTCTCTTTTTCCAGAACACACGTTTCTGACTGAATTTCCTAAGTTTCGCATCTTTAGCAATCTGGATGTGCGGAGAATTTCTCATATCATGAAATCCTGGTTCCTTTTTGCTTAGTGGTTTATCTCCTCAGTGCTTCTCTTTCCTATGACATTTTTCTATTTGCATCGAGAAGACACCAGGTTGTCTCTTCAACGGGTTGCTTCTTTCCAACTGTGCTTGGAAATCTCCTCACCTAAACATCCAACTCACCGTTGACCAATTCCGCGTTCCGCGTGGCTGTGGAACACAGTTCGGCTAAGCTGCTCGTGACTGTGTAGCAAGAAGTCCTTTCCTCCAGTTTCCAAGAACATGTTCTTCGTCTCTTTCTGCACCCTCACCACCAGCGTTTCCACCAAGAACGTGCCTAGATGACGGATGTATTCTCCAAGGGGATGCTGGTTTTCCTACTCTGCTCCTCGCTTCCTCTGAGTCCTCATTACTAGAGTGGCTGGTGACCATATTGGTACTAAAACTATTTCCATGTCAATCTAGATTTTCTCTCACATGGTCCTCAAAATGTTTCTAGTTGTTGTCCATGCCCAAAGGTGGAATCCCACTTCCGTTACCGAAGCTGTGTTAATTTCATGTTGCTGCTATAACAAACCACCAACAATAGTGGCTGAGAACAACACTGATCTATTGCCTTCCAGCTCTCCTGGCGAGGAGTCTACAATGGCTCTTAGCGGGTTACAGTCAACTTGTCAGCAGACCTGTGCTTTCTTAGTGGGTTCTAGGAGATTCCTTGCCTTGCCAGCTTTTAGGGGCTGTCCACATTCCTTGGAACATTCTCCTTGGGTTGTTGCTCATCTTTGGCTAATTTTCAGAGTCTGTAAAAGGTTGATAGTGATTTTTTTTTTTTTTGCCAGTGTTTTCTTTGCCTTTGTGGAGGAGTGAATTTCCGAGTTCCTCACTCTCTCATTCTGGAAGAGCTTCCCCTCTGGTGGTTCTTTTTAAATCTCATTAATCAAAATGATCTCCGAATTCAACAGATGCCATGTGGTGCTCCTTGACTTTAGGGCTTCTATTGTATGTGTGTGGATACGGTTCATATGACAGACAATTGCTCTGTCACTGCTGAATGAGTCAGTACATGGCACACGGAAGCCCTCCCAGGGCATCTGCCTCCAAGGATGCTGACTCTGAACGTCCTGGGGAATCACAGTCATACATCATTTGCTAGACCGTCAAACTTTCCAAAACAGGTGAATTTCAAGTTGACCTTCTGTCCTCTTCACAAACACTAAGACGCTAAGATTAATAATTTGCTAGCAAATGTTTGCTTCCCCCCAGATATTTAGGCAATACGATGCTTATAGGACTTGGCATGACTCTTTTTATTTGTAGCATTTTTCCTCCTTAGCTCTCCATGTCAGTGCTGCTATGGAAAGGCTTTGATGTGACCCAGGAAATATATTTGCAGAGCAAATTGCATGCAGTTGATTTTTGGCTTCACTAAAGCTTTTTAATAAACATGGAAGTTGCTGGCGTGACACTGTATTCACACACATTATAAGCGTCCCGGAGTAGTGCCCAGCTATCGATGCAGATGTTCATAGCAGATTCATTTAGTGTGGTTTAAATG
This sequence comes from Saimiri boliviensis, assembly GCF_048565385.1. Taxonomy (NCBI): domain Eukaryota; kingdom Metazoa; phylum Chordata; class Mammalia; order Primates; family Cebidae; genus Saimiri; species Saimiri boliviensis. The sequence continues at coordinate 150,505,909 of NC_133453.1, forward strand.
TGTGTTTGTGGCTGTGAACATGCTGGGGACAATGAACATTTATGGATAATCATTTTGTCAGATAAAATTCTAAAAATAACTTGTCCTTTGAGAACCGGCGGAATTCAAGCACACAGCAAAAGAAACGTTTAACTTACACAAAGAGGCCTGCACTAGACCACCCATCAGCGGGGTTCCATCTTCTCAGCCTTTTTGGCCTTTATAATACTTAGGGAACAGTGAATGATTTGAAACCGTTCATCCTTCACATAAAATAATTCATACTAAATAATTATACATTATATGCATAATTAGCAAATTCCGAAGGCAGAAATGATCTAATTCACGTTGACTACCTCTTAAAATAAAAACAGATGATAGCACGTAATATGACTTAGCCAAACAAAGCGTAAATCTGTAGAAATAACCCCAGTTCCTTCATATTCCACCGGAGCCAGTGCCACTGGCCGTTCAGCGGACGCCTGGCCAGGGCAGCAGGACGAGGCTCGGGGTGGGCAAGGAGTGGAAGGAGCAGCCCCTCCCCGCTGGTGACTTTGATTCGGGCGGGCTTCTTTGACGTCTACCAGGAGGAAGGCTATCGTCCCGCCTCCTGCCTTAATAATCCCCCTTCGGCAAGTAGCTGGAGTCCAGCTGAAGGTTAGCTGTGTGTGCATCTGTGCACCTACTTCAGCTTCCTTCCCACACTCATCTTTCCACTTCTCTCTGCCACCCCAGCTGCTCATGCAGCATGCCAGGCTCTCTCTGTGCCAGGCCTCCGCACTCACTCCCATCTCCTTCCGCACCGCCGTTCCGTTGCCGGTGCAGAACTTGTGCCCCAACTTTGCAGGTCTCTTCTGGAAGTCGTCGTTGTCCTAAGGGCCTTCCCCATCACCCTATGGAACATATCCACATCCTGCCATGACCCCACAGTATAGTGTCTTCCCCCTTTGATACTATTTTATTTTTCCCTCTAGCAGAGTTTTACAAATACCTATGAATGGTAAAATAGTAAGCTATGTCCATTAGCCGTTCTTTAATCATTTATTAGAAATTCCATAAGCAGCCCCGTGACCCCTCCCCCGTATCAGGGACGAGGTTGGGAAGTCAGGGTCCAACTTGCCTGTGGCCGTTCTATTCCCTGGGCTCTGGGAAGGGCACAGAGCCAGGGAGAGGCCAGCGTGGTGCTACCGATACCAGGTAATGGCACTCTGTTCACCCAGCGTAGTGCAGCGGAGGTGGAGAGAAGTGACAGGATTCAACATAGGTGTTGGGGGAGTCCTGATGGCAGCTGCTGATGAGCGGTGAGCATCTTAGCTCGGCTGCTACCGTCGAATATCACAGACTCGGGGGCTTACACAACAAACGTTCGTTTCTCACACGTCCTCAGGAATTAAAGCCACGGCACTGAATGTGGTCCCAGTGAAGATCAGAGCAACCAAGACCAAGCCTGGGCTCCCCGGCACGGACTGACCTAAAAGAGCAGCAGAGGGGGGTCACAAGAAAGTATGAGAGAGGCCGGGCGCTGTGGCTCACGCCTGTAATCCCAGCACTTTGGGAGGCCGAGGCGGGTGGATCACGAGGTCAAGGGATCGAGACCATCCTGGTCGACATGGTGAAACCCCGTCTCTACTAAAGATACAAAAAATTAGCTGGGCGTGGTGGCGCGTGCCTGTAATCCCAGCTGCTCGGGAGGCTGAGGCAGGAGAATTGCCTGAACCCAGGAGGCGGAGGTTGCGGTGAGCCGAGACCGCGCCATTGCACTCCAGCCTGGGTAACAAGAGTGAAACTCCGTCTCAAAAAAAAAAAAAAAAGAAAGAAAGGACGAGAGAACATTCAGAGGGGTGGGAGGGAAAACCAGGGCAAGCCCTGCTTGGTGGCATACACCTGTGGTCCCAGCTAAGGTGGGCGGATGGCTTGAGCCAGGAGCTCAGTGCTGCCGTGAGCTCTGACCATGTCACTGCTCTCCAGCCTGGGTGACAAAGTGGGGCTCCTTCTCTGAAAAACAGAGAGAGAGTGCACGAGTGCACGCGCCAGCCACATTCTCATCAGGACATCAGCAGTGATATTTCCTTGTGTCCATGTTCTAATGGCTTATCTTGGATAATGTTTGTTGTCACCAAGCACCTTTTAAATTTGTCACACACATGCTAACGTGTTAAAAGCATAGCTGCCTAGAAAAGTTGAAAAAGAGGCAGAACTCAAACTTTGAAAATGAACCTGCTCTCTGCTCACGTGAGGCAATGTATTTGGCCTACACAGCAAACAAGGTTATATGTTTTAGAGTTTCTGAACACAGCACCCCTAAACATGTCTCTAATTAGCAAATGAAGCAAAATTCAAATGTATTTCATGTTGGTATTTTTGATCCAAACAAATTTCTGTATTATCTGGAAAGTAGGTTGGTTGGAATTCTATTTCATTTAGAACAGAGGAAAATGGCCTTTTCTTCCACAAATCCGATTTCCTCTGCCCTTTGTCCCTGTTCACTTCCAGCAGAAGCATTTTTTTTCCAGTCGTTCCTTTGTTCTGCACCCATTATACATGTAGGGCCCCCATTATGTCCTGGCCACAACAAAAACCAGACACACAGTGGAGAGAAGCGCCGTTACCGCTGCTGCCCAGCGAAGCTGCCCGTCTGGAGAAGATGCAGAAATCAGCACAGGAGCTGGGCCTGCCCAGCTGTCTGAGTCCATTCGTGTTCCCGTAAGAGAATACCTGAGGTTGGGTGATTCGTGTTTTAAGGTTTATTTGGCTCATGGCTCTGCAGGCTGTACAGGAGGCACCAGCATCTGCCTCTGCTGAGGGCCTCAGGGGGCTTCCACTCATCGCAGAAGGTAAGAAGAGCCCGTGTGCTAGAGATCCCAATGGTGAGAACAGAAGCCAGAGGCGGGAGGAGGTGCCAGGCCCTTGGAACAAGCAGCTCTGTCCAGAACAAGCGTGAGCAGAACTCACTCATCACTGCCAGGAGGGCGCCAGGACACGCACAGGGATCCGTCCCAACGTTGGGGATCAGATTTCAACGTGAGATTTGGAGGGGACAGTAACCTAACTATATCAGACGGGCCCCTGAAGGAGACGTTCTTGCTGCGTGAACAGAATGTCAGTGTGCGAAGTCAGAAGACAGCCGGGTTCCACTCTCTTGAACATAGCCGCAGGATTATTTCACCACTTTGGAATTCTTTACTTCTAATAAATGTATCATTCACCAGGGACCTGTTCAGAATTTCCTTGATAGCTCAGCTAAATTTAAAGCTGCTTGCTCACGATTTTATGTGCATTTCACATTTTGATGATGCTTTTCATAGAAAGTAATACTTAAAAGTAAAACTAAACAAATACCTTGAAGTCCTGTGCCTGCTTTCTAATGGCAATACATAGGCTGGCATTGCCTGCAAAGTCGGAGTCAACTTGGGAAAAGTGCGAAATGCTTCCAGTCTCTGCTGCAGGCAGGGGAGGGCTGCCGTCTGCTCGGAGCCCACACTTGTGCAAACACGTCTCCCTGCGTGTCCGCTTCACCTTCAGAGCAGGAGACTGCCGGAGCCCGCCTCCGCCTTGGAGCGTCCTTCTGCCTTGGAGATCTCTTTCACCGCCTGATGCACATCTCCAGAAGATGAATCACCAGGAGAAAGCCAGGAGCTACATTTGCCTTCAAAATAGTCACTACTGAACCTCAGAAATCACCATGAGTACATTATGATTTTCTATAGCAAGTGAACTGTGACACCCGGCCAGGGTGCTGGGCTGGGTGCACCCTGCAGCTCTCTCAGTCTCACCTGGAGGAGCCAGGTGTCTGTCATCTCCCTGGTGGCTGTGGGCTCTGCTCTGCTGGGGGGCAGCACTTCCCAGCCCTGTGCTGGAATTACAGCCTGAGTGCGGGGAGCACCTTCAGAGTGCACACAGCATCTGGTGGAGACACCTGCGGGGAGCTGAATCCCAGGGGAGAGACCAACAGGAAAAGCCACCCCTTCTGTACATGTTAACTCTCTCCTCGTCTCCACTGCTAACGGGAGGGCCTCCTTCAAACAGGAGATGAATCACAATAATGACAATACTCCCCCAAGTCAGGGGCCCCTTCTCAACAGCGTGAGAGGAAAGCCGCGTTTTCTGGTTAACAAGTAAAGGTGGACAAAGGAGAGATGGCTGGATGGTGGTAGGAAAGAGTCTCGTTGAAAACACTTGATTATGCAGTGAGATTGGGCTAAAGTGTGTAACTCTCATTTCCAGTAGATGAGACACTCCTTGAAATGAGAAACCAGGTCACAGGTCCTCTTACTGCAGATCGATAATGGTCACCTGTCCCCTGCAGCCAAACGCTGCCTCAGAATCACCCCTACATGTTTTCCAGGTGCCTGCGTGCTCCAGAACAACGTGTTTATGACCTGACGCCAAAACCGGGATTCCCACTGGGCTTCCTGTGGGTGTCGTGGTCCGTGACCCCCCTGGGCAGGAATGGCTGGGCAGCAGCAGCTCTTGCTCGAGGCTTTGCTGTCTCTGGACCCGTGGCTGACTGTGCTGTTTGCACCTGGTCTGCCCCAAGACAGTGTACATAGCGCACAACACAGTCCTAGCCGTCATGGCTGCAGGCACACTCTTTTTTTTTCTAAGATTACAGCTAGAATTGGGGACCTCCCAGCTCTATTTTCAGACAGATCACTGGGTTATGAGTCCAGGTGATGAATCTGGTCATTTAGGGGTAGGTGGCACCAGTGTAACCCGCAGGGCATAGCGTGTGTGATCAGGCACCGGGGACCTTACTGCGCTCCCATGCCTCTCCACCCACCACGGCACGCGTGGTGACACAGCACGTGTTAAGCTTCTGTCGTGTATTGAAGCAGGAGCGGCCAAGAACAAGCCTCTCCGACACCGAACTGGGAAGGAAGTGGTAGTTTCATTCGCCAGGAGCTATGGCTCGCTCAAGCCTCAATAACCCAGCTCCCTGACGAAGAGAATCCTGGCCCTTTTAAAGGCTCACAGTCTAACAGGTGCACATGTGGCAGGGTTGAGAGTGCGGTGGACGTGACTAGGTGGGGGTCTGAGCAGTTGAGCAAGAGCACGCTTTCCAGGGACGATTCCTCCATACCGTGTCCGTGATCTGCGGAGACGGTCCTAGTGAGGAGTGGGGGGGGGGGTTAATCTTTAACCTTTAGACCTGGCCGGGGGCACCAACTGGTCCTTCCACGGACCTCATCTGGCTGAGTTTCAACTTTTGATCCTCCTTTTCTTCAAGTGCAGGCTCAGAGAAGGGGGTCTCCTTCCTCCGTATGAACTGTGCACGTCCCCAAATGGTGCATTTTGTGACCGACGTGTCTCCCCCCGCCCGTCCCCCTTCTCTCCAGACCCCTCCCATCCTGGGCACCTGCACACACAGTGGTTCGAGGTGCTGATCTTCCCAGACACCAGCCCTACCCCCTTTCCTCCATCCTTAACAATCTCAAAAATTCCTCTGGGCGCTCCCTGACAGGGCAGTTCCCCGTCTGAACTCACAGAATAACCATGAAGGCGCTTTCTGCACTGTACATGGGAACAGACCAACGGCAGAGGAGATTCCTGGGCCATTGTGTTCCTTCATGCTGAAAACGTCCACCTGCCTGGACCACATTTTTGTGACCTCAGCGATTCATGTGTATGTATTTGAGGTTTTCATCAGTCAGCCTTTCTTACCCACCAAGCTAGGCTCTTGCTGAGCTGTTCTCACGTGGATCCCAGATTCCTTTTCAGCAGTGCTCACTGCGCACTTTTTCATGGGCGAGGGAACGCGCCTGCTGCCACCGGGAGTATCCCAGGCCATCGGCTGGTGCACTTCCCTTAGCTGAGCATCCACAGGCCTGTGTTGATCGGCGTTACTGTAACAGCTAATCCTGGTGCAAGGCCTTTCCTGGGCCAGGCACCATCAGCTCTGCTAAATATTCATTAGCACCTAATCCTTGTATCACACCAGTGAGTCTGCATTTGTAATATTCCTTCCCTAGTTTACAGTTAAAGAAGCTGAGGTGAGAGAGTTATTATGTTGTCCAAGGCCGGGATGGAATTAGTTACTCCTTGAAGGCAATATAGATGGGACATAGTTAAGACTAGATCATAATTATCCAATTAATTATTTCATTACTAAAACCCGTCCTGCAGTGGTTAAGTGATCATGTAAATAGTATAGCCATGGGCTAAAGCATGGATTGTAGCACAGAGGACATGAGATGTGCGATGATCCCGTCTTTGTGTAAAGGGATCCCACCTTTCCGTCGTACCTCGCCCGCAGTGGCATCTCCACGGTGGGTCTCAGTGCAGAACGTACCGTCCCAGCCCTTCCCCATCTCAGAGGCCCAAGTGACAGAAGAAGATCAGGGGCTGTTGTTTTTAAAATTGGGCGATAAAGATACAGCAAAAATAGGGCAGATACATCTAATGTGTCTTGAGCATTTATTTCAAGCATCTACTTCGCATGACTTAGGAAATATTGCTGCAGTTTTCTTTTTCAGAGGAATGGAACGCTTCAGAACATTTGTACATTGTCAACTTCCTGTACCCACTGTAGGCTTGAATCTCTTGTGGAGAATGTATTGTGTCACCCTAAATTTATCATGTTAAGTTATTGATTCTTGTAAACCATATGGCAGGTATTTTATTGCTTGGCTCTAGATGTAGACAGAAAAGCACAGAACAGCTTTTGAGATGGTTTTCTTTCTTCATGTTTGGCGTGAAGAGCAGCCCTGGAAAGATACCTCGCTGTCTGTCCCTGAGTCTCCCACTGCAGAGCAATCAGGTCTTCCCAATGCACAGTCCCAGCAGGAGCGTGGCGAACAGTCATGTCTCTTCTCCTCTCCTGGCATCACAGAGCAATGTCCTGCAGACCCGTCTTCACTGGCTCTGATGAGAACCAATACCTGATCTGAAAATCTTGGGGTCTTCCAGTCCCTGAGAGCTCGTTCAAGTCGGGGTGTTGGGAGGCAGGCCAGGCCAGCGAGAGCCACCACCAAGACCCTTCCCTGTGCTTGCTTCTCCACACCTGTGACCTCCTGCGGAGAGGGAGAGGCGGGTGTGCCCTTACAGTCTACAGGGTGGTTGCCGTGACGCTCACAGATTTAATGTGCGTGTGGTTTTTTTAAGCTCATGATCAGGTTTGGCAGACACTGGATTAAACACATTTCCACAAGGTTTGCTACTTCAGGGTCACTTGCACCCGCTGTGAATGTCAAACAGGGAGCATAATGTGCAGATTGCCCGAATTATGTTGCCACAGACCCCTTTATAAGAAAGCAGTGGTGGGGACTCTGCTAGGGGACATCCCGGACCCAAGGCTAAGACCTACGAAAGCAAGGCCAGGCTCGGAGAAGCCCCCTCCCCAGTGATCCCTCCTACCACTGACCTGCCGGGAGCTGGGGGTTGGGAGATCTGGGTTTCTGGGGCTGCCGGGAGCTTGGGGGTAAGTCCACACCCAGCCTTTGCGGAGGGCACAGGTGATGGACCAGGCCGGGCTCCTGGTCTCGGCCTCTACCCGCCTGCCAGGCCCCATAGCCAGGGTTCAGCCAGGTCAGCTTCCCTTCATCTGAAAGTGGTTTATACACGTCAGTTTCCTCCGAGAGCCCCACAGGAGGGGTGCACTCCATACCCACAGCCTGGGGAAGATGGGCAGTGCCTGGCCAGTGCGGAGAGGAGCTGGCTGAGAGGGACCAGGGGAGTGATGGAATACACCCCACGTACACATCCACGTGACAGCACACGCAGATGTGTGTCCCACAGCCCTGCTGCTCCGAGCAGCCCACGAAGGGCACCCAGCACACAGGTTCCCTGGTCCAGGCTCCTCATCCAGCCACCTGGCCACCCCAGGCACCCTGGCAGCTGGGCCTCACGGGCCGTTCCTCATGCCGAACACACTTTGGAAGCCAGCGGCGTGATCTCTCCCACAGACCCTGCCTTGGGTTCCAATTTTCTTCCTCCTTCAAGGGACTTCCAAGTCATTCTTTGGACTTTTTCTGCAATCTGACCCCTTTATACAGAGAAGTTGAAATGGTAGGGTGTCAGTTCTAATAACATGTTTATATTTCCGAGGAATCGAGAAAAATAGTCTGTACGTACAACCATTTTCTTCCAAAGGGTAGAACTTGGAGAGGTCAGTGTCTCAGCTTAGCAAGGCAGATAAGCCGCCCATTGCCAGCACTTTCCAGTGAGGCTGCTCTGTGTGCCGCCAGAGGGGACAGGGCCCCGTATGGCACCAGAGCCTGGCCCTCCCCAAGTAAAGTTGGTTATGGGCTGCGTGGCGGTCTGCTCCCCACCTCCCTGTGTTGGGGCCCTAACCCAGAGTACCTGAGTATGTGACTGTATTCGGAGGTGGAGTCTTTAAAGAGGTAATTAAGTCAAAATGAGGTGATGAGGGTGGGCCTGATCCAATAAAACCCGTGTTCTTCTAAGTAGAGGTTAGGAGGCAGACCTGCCTGAAGGGAAGACCTTGAGGATCTAGGAGAGAGACCTGAGAAGGAGCCGGCCCTGACCACACCGTGATCTTGGACTTGCAGGCACTGGAACTGGGAAGAAACGGACTCCTGTTGTGGAAGCCCCAGGTCTGTGCTGCTGTGTTAGGCTGAAACTGGGTCCTTTCACAGAGCACCCGGGGGGCCGCCTGGTGGGTCCAGGGCAGCCTGGCTCACCTCACTTTTCAGCTGTGAATCTCTGAACCTTTGGTAAACTTTTCCATGTTAGACGGGATTGCTCATGCTCTCATTTCAGTCCCGTTCCTCACTCTCCAGAGATCTAGAGTGAACGGTGCCTTCTGCACGGATGTATTTTCATTTACTTGCTTTCCTAAGAGCTATGAAAAGGTTTAGTCATGATCAGAGACATCTTAGTTGTGAAATCAGAAAACTTTTTCAACTAAGCTGACTTAAAATTTGCATAAAAACTTCAAGTCGGTTTTCTTTTTCTTATTTCTGACCATTTTTTCCGAGCTAGCACTTTTGGAGGGAGAGCAGGTGAGTGCCCGATTGCTCTGCCCCTTGTCTCACAGAGGCGACATCTGGGATGAGTGAAATGTGGTCACCCGAACCCTGTTTTCTCTGCCCCTTCCCACTAATCACGAAGGAACTGATCAAAATTCGGCCATTAAACTACCAGCTTTCCCAAAGAGGAATTTATTATCTTGCCTCAGTGAGAGATTCCATGATTCTACGAATGATCTGTAGCAATGTTTATTGAGAGCCTGCAGGGTTAGAGGGTTCTAGTATGCACTTGCATTCATGCCATTTAATCTCTGATAAAGAAATTGTTATTTCCTTACCCTGAAGACAATAAAGTCTCTGGTTAAGTGATGAGGTCGTGGTTCAGAGACAGAAACACCCACTCAAAACTTCACCCAAATACCTTCATCACCTCCACTTCTGCCTCTACTGATTAATTCTTCTTGTTGCAGAATTCTCTGTGAATGAAATCATGGGTATAGACTGTTTTGAACTTGGCTGTTTTGTGACTCAGCTTAATGGCGATTTTTGGAAACTTACTAGTTCGTTGCATTTAAAAGTAACCTATTCTCACTTTATTTCTGAAGAGTATTCTCCAGTATGGCTAGACCACCATGTGTTGACCCATTCTCTGCTTAATGGGGAGCTGGGTTTTTTTTTCTAATTTTGAGCTATGAGGAATAAATACACTGTAAGCATGCATGTGCAAGTATTGGCATGGGCATAACTTCGCTGTTCTCTTTGGTAAAGCCCTGGGAGTGAAGTTGTTTGGTCATACGTAAAAGGGGACTGATCTCCCTAGAGACTGGGGAGAGAGAACATTATGTATCTAGGATGTCTATCCCTCTCCTAGCCCTCCTACCCACCAACAGGCCCCGGTGTGTGATGTTCCCCTCCCTGTGTCCATGTGTTCTCATTGTTCAATGCCTACTTACGAGTGAGAACATGTGGTGTTTGCTTTTCTGTCTTGTGTCCGTTTGCTGAGAATGATGGTTTCCAGCTTCATCCATGTCCCTGCCAAGGACATGAACTCATCCTTTTTTATGGCTGCATAGTATTCCATGATGTATATATACCACATTTTATTTATCCAGTCTATCATTGATGGGCATTTGGGTTGGTTCCAAGTGTTTGCTATTGTAAACAGTGCCACAGTGAACATATGTGTGCAAGTGTCTTTATAATAGAATGATTTATAATGCTTTGGGTGTATATATCCAATGATGAGATTTCAAGCAGAAGTCTAGGGGCTTCCCTTTTCCATTTCTCACTAGTGTCTTTCAAAGAGCAGAAGTTATTAATTGGAGGAAGTCTAGTTTTTCACATTTTTTAATGATTGGGGATTTTTGTGTTCCATGATAAGTAATTTTGATCTATCTCAAGAAGTTAAAACTATTCTCCTATGTTTTTTTTTCTTGAAGATTCAAATCTTTAGCTTTTATGTGTAAATCCACATTAAGTTACATTAAACAATTTTATAGTTACATTTTGTATATGGTTTGAGGTAAGAACTAATGTTCATTTTTGTTGGAAAGACTGTTAATTCTCTACAGACTTATCTTGGTCCCTACTGTTGAAAATAAATGGACCACCTATGTGTGACTCTGCCTCCAGATTCCATTCCATTGCACTCACCAACGTTTCTGTTCTTACTCTATTACTATGCTGTACTGCTTTCTGTTTATTCATACTAAGTCTTGAAATTTTGAAACTTTGATCTTCTTTTTCAAAACTGTTTTGGCTAATATAGGTCCATTAAATTTCCATATAACTTTATAATTAGCCTGTCAACCTCTACAAAAATACTTGCCAAGTTTTTTACTGAGATGGCTTTAAATTAATATGCCAATTTGCAAATAATTGAGAATTCAAAAGCAACGAGTCTTTCAGTGTCTAAATAGTGGACCTGTACCGCACATTTTGTAAAAATTATCCGTACAATTTCATACTTATTACAACTATAAGTGGTTTTGCACTTTAAATTTCATTTTACATCATGTATTGCTAATATTCTGTTTACTGACCTTGTACCTGTGACATTGCTAAGCTGTCACATAAATTTAAGTAGCCTTTTGTAGATAAATTAATAATGTTCTACCTACAGGATTATGTTTTGCTGCTTCTTTTCCAAAATGCCTGCATTTTATTTCTTCTCCTTTTCTGACTGAACTTTCTAAAATGTCCAGCATGACACTGAATAAAAGTGGCAAGAGAAGATATCCTTCTCTTATTCGTGATCTTAGAGGGAATGTTGGGAGCCCTTCATCATTAAGCATGATATTAGCTAGAGGGTTTTCTTAGGTCCCTTTATCAAATTGAAGAAATTTCTTCTATTTCAAATTTTCCTGGAGGTTGTATAATGAACTGGTGTCACATTTTGTGAAATGATTTTACCTCATCTATTCAGATAATTATACTGTTTTCTCTTTTATTCTGTTAGTAAGGTAAAACATATGTATTAATCTACAAATGTTATCTGTTAATGTACACATGTTATAATGATTTCCTGGGGTAATCACTTGGTGATTATACATTATCGTTTATCATTTGTTGCTGATTCGGATAGCTAATATTTTGTTGAAGTGTTCATGTCAAGTTTCTTTTTTAGAAATATCACTATTGGTTTTAGTGTTGTGGTGATGCTGTCCTCACAAAATTGGTTGGAAACAATTGACTTTTCCTGTGAGCTTTCTGAAAGAATTTGCTGTTATTTTTCTGAATTCTTAGGAAGTAAGATGATATTATATTCAGCCATGAAAGGCTTTTCCTGTAAGATCAGGAACAAGACAAGGGTGCCCACCCTTGCCACTTCAGTTCAACAAAGGAACTCCTAGCCAGAGTAAAAAGGCAAGAAAAAAAAGGAGGGTGAGGGGCATCCAAATATTCTGAAAAAAAATAAGTAAAAATGTCTCAGGTTGTTATAGAAAACCCTAGTCTCCAAAATTGTTAGATCTAATGAACAAATTTAGTACAGTTGCAAGACAGAAAATCAACATGTAAAAATCAGTTGCATTTCTGTACATTAACAACGGACTATCTGAAGAAGATACTAAGAAAACAATCTCATTTAACACAGCATCAAAAATATTAGGAATACATTTAGCCAAACTGAAAAACTATAAAATATTCATGAAAGAAATTAAAGAAGACACAAATAAATGAAAATATACCCCATGTTCATGGATTGGAAGCATTAATATTGTCATACTATCCAAAGTGGTCACCCAGAGTGATTCAGTGTAATCCCAATCAAAATTTCAATGGCATGTTTCTCAGAAATGAAAAAAAAAAAAAAACCTAAAACTGACATGCAACCACAAATGATCCCAAATAGCCAGAGCAATTCTGATAAAGAGAAACAAAGTTGGAGGCATCACACTTTTTGATTTCTAGTGATTTCATAAAGTTATAGTTTAACAATAGCATATTACTGACACAAAAACAGAAACAGAAACCAATGGAACAGAATAGACAATTCAAAAATAAATGCATGCATTTATGGTCAATTAATTTTTGACAAAGATGACAAGAACATGAAATGGGGACAGGATATTCTCTTCGATAAATGATGTTGGGAAAACTGTATTGACATATTCAGAAGAATGAAATTGGACCCTTATCTCACACCATATACAAAACTCAAAAGAGATTAAAATCTTAAAGGCAAGAGCAGAAACTATAAATTTTGGGAAGAAAACATGTGGGGAGAGCTCCATGACATTAACCTGTGTGATAATTTTTTGGATATGAACCCAAAAGTACAGGCAACGAAAGCAACTATAAACAACTGTGATTACATCAAACTAAAAACGTACACAGCAAAGGAAACAATCAGCAGAGTCAAAGGCAGTCTGGTGGGGGGTGGAATTTCTGCAAACCCCACGCCTGTTAATAAGTTGATATCCAAAATATGTAGGCACTCAACAACAAAAACAATGAAAAATAGGCCAAGGGGCTCATGACTGCAACTTGACTGAAGGAGAAAATATAAGCTTCTTTTGTGGAGGGAGACTGGGCGAGAAAGGGATCATACAAATGTAGCAAAATGTTGCAATGATACTAGGTGGTCTGATTGGTATCTGAGAGATCTTTGTACTACTCTTGTCACTTTTCTTAAAGCCTAAAACAAGGTCAAATTGAAAGAAAATGTTTAAGTTGAACAAAAGGGTGCAGGACCTAAATAAACATTTCTCAAAAGCAGACATCCAAATGCAAAACAGTCAGCATCAGTAAGAATGAGGGAAATGCAAATCTAAAGCACAATGAGAGAGCACCTGGTGCCTGTCAGAACGTCTGTTATCCAAAAGGCAGAAGATAACAAGTGCTGGTGAGGATGTGAGGGAAAGGGAACCCCTGCACACTGTTGGTGGCAATGTAAATTGATATGGTTCCTCAAAATATTAAAAATAGAACTGTCATATCATCCGGCAGCCCCAGTATAGAGCTGACCCTTGAACAGCGTGGGGATTGAGGTGGCAATACCCCACAGTGGAAAATCCATTATAACTCTTGACTCCCCAGAAACTTAACCACTAGCAGTCTACTGTTGGCTGAGAGCTCTACCTATAACATAAACAGTCGATTAACAGACATTTTGTTAGGCACATTATATGCTGTATTCCTACCATAACATAAGCTAGAGAAAATAAAATGTTGCTAAGGAAACCATAAAGTGGAAGAGCATCACAGAAATCCTCATCCTCTCGTCTTCCCGTTGAGTGGGCTGAGGAAGAGGAAGAGGAAGGGTTGGTCTTGCTGTCTCAGGGATGACAGAGTCAAAATAAAATCCACCTGTAAGAGGACTTGTGCAGTTGGAACCTATGTTGTGCAAGAGTCCACTTCACATCCAAAGGCAGTGCAATCAGGAGGCCAAAGACGTAGCTGCAATTCCTTGTTGCCTGCAGCATTATTCACAGTAACCAAGGTCACCCTCAGTGTTCACACACATACGAATAGATGGAGAAACGTCGATGCACACACAGACATAGGAATACTATTCGGTCTTAAAAAGTGTAGTGAGCCAGCTCCCACACAGCACCTGTGGGCACCCCAAGTTCGGTGGCAACAAAGGAATGAGAGAAAGGCAGATTAAGAATGCAAGAAGTGGAACTAGGGCCCAGTGCATAAAGGAGGATGCAAAGGCCCTGAGCTCTCATCTTCTACGGTGTTTTTTGGTTACAATCACTTTGATCTGTAGGGTAGGGGTGCCGTGATGGTGCGGACAGGGTGACATGATAGTGGGGTGAAGCAGTGAGCTGGAACTGGTGTGTCATTCTGAAGGCTGGTAACAGTGGCGGTTTGGGAGTTTCACAAAACAAGAGCATGTGGTTTTCTTTAGCCTGTTACCTATGTGCAGCTGGTGGAACGCGGGCCTGACAGGGAGCCTACAAGTCTGGTTACATCTTAGTGCGACGAAGGGGTTTTACGTCCTTGAGCACAATGTTTATGGTAACAGAGCTGAGGTCACCCTGCACCGGAACGTGTGGCATGGGGAGAAGTCTGCCTCCCGCAGTTTGCCGGGGTTTCTTCCCCGTTTATATGTTACTTATAACCAATGTATGTAGGTAGTTTGGAAGTGCTTTCTCCTTTGCTGCTTCCCCCAACAGAAAGGAAGGAAATCCTGTCATTTGCAACAATGGGATGAGCCTGAAGGACATTCACGCTGAGTAAAATAAGCCAGCCACAGAAAGACACGTACCGCACAACCTCACTCACGTGGAATCTAAGAGTCCAACTCCTAGAAGCAGAGATTAGAATGGGAGTTGCCGAGCGCAGAGGGCAGGGAGTATGAGAACACGTTGGTCACACTGCACAAAGCTTCAGTTACGCAGGGTAAGTTCTGAGGTGTAATGTACAGACCATGATGAGAGCAATAGTGCACACCTGAAATTTGCTAAGAGCGTAGATAGTAATCCTGCTCCTCACATGCACACTCAAACACAAAGGTGAGGAGCAGGCTTTGGAGGCGATGTATACGTTAATTAGCTTAACTTTGGGAAGCATTCTGCAACGTAGACAGAGTTGTACACCTTAAATAGGTACAATTTTTAATTGTCAATTATATAAAGCTAGTAAAAGATGAAAATACGTGTTATTCATATATCAGGAATACAATAGTTACATGTGTTCTTGAAGTTAAAAGCACGTACTTTTTTTTAATTATTGCATTTTAGGTTTGGGGGTACATGGGAAGAACATGCAAGATCGTTGCATAGGTACACACGTGGCAGTGTGATTTGCTGCCTTCCACCCCTTCACCTATATCTGGCATTTCTCCCCATGCTGTCTCTCCCCAACTCTCCACCCCTGCTGAACCGCCCCTATTTCACCCGGACAGACCCCAGTGTGTGATGCTCCCCTCCCTGTGTCCATGTGTTCTCATTGTTCAAGGTACATTTAATGATCTCAGTAACCTTTGAAATCTCTCAGCATCCTTCAAAGGATTTTAAATGCACAACAGCAAAGATGGTACTTTTTTTTTTTTTTTTTTTTTTTTTGAGACAGAGTTTTGCTCTGTTGCCCAGGCTGGAGTGCAATGGCATGATTTTGGCCCACTGCAACCTCCACCTCCTGGGTTCAAGCGATTCTCCTGCCTCAGCCTCCTGAGTAGCTGGGATTACAGGCACCCGCCAACACGCCCAGCTAATTTTTGTATTTTTAGTAGAGATGAGATTTCACCATGTTGCCCAGGCTGGTCTCGAACTTCTGATCTCAGGTGATCTGCCCACCTCGGCTTCCCAAAGTGCTGGCATTACAGGTGTGAGCCACCACACCCAGCCAAAGACTATATTCTTTTTTTTTTTTTTTTTTGAGACGGCGTTTCGCTCTTGTTACCCAGGCTGGAGTGCAATGGCGCGATCTCGGCTCACTGCAACCTCCGCCTCCTGGGTTCAGGCAATTCTCCTGCCTCAGCCTCCTGAGTAGCTGGGATTACAGGCACGCGCCACCATGCCCAGCTAATTTTTGTATTTTTAGTAGAGACGGGGTTTCACCATGTTGACCAGGATGGTCTCAATCTCTTGACCTCGTGATCCACCCGCCTCGGCCTCCCAAAGAAGACTATATTCTTAAGCCTTTCCCAGCCCTTCCCATCGTCGCTTCAGCTGTTTCTTGGCTGTGCCTGTGTGCTTCTCTCCATGGTCCTATCTTAAGGCTAGAGAGCTCCACAGTCCATGCCATGTCCACACCGGGAGGTAGTTACACAGAGGCAGCTGCCACACGGAACAGGATCACGTGAAGTTACAGGAAAAAGTCCTGCACATGGTCAGTTTGGGGATGTACCTTTGCTTATGGGCTTCCAGTGTGTGCCTGTCTCTATGATACGCCTTACGCCTCCCTCCCTTTAACCTACTGTTGTGTATGTGTGCAGTTCATCTGTGCATTTGCAAACATGTGGATGGCGTGTGTATGCCGTGTGGTTTGTGAGTTTGTGTGGGGTGTGTGTGTGTTGTGCCTTCAATATGTGCACAATATTTATACACCATTTTCTTGAACACTTGAGAAAAATGAAGCGTGTAGTCCAACATGGACATAAGTGAATTCTGCAGTCTGTCCCTCTGCCTGCACAGAAATGGGGGGAAGCCACGTGGCGTCATAAGCCCATGCCTTGTCTAAACATTTAGAAGGTGTCCAGGAAAGTTGAGTAATGCATTTTGAACAACGTTGCTTCTAAACTGAAAAACATGGTGGAAAGGCCATTGACCACCCCGGTGACATGGGTGTGCGTTCTCTCTCCAGCCCAGTAAATGATAAGGTCCCAGAGCCCAAGGCGTCTCATGACTCAGTAAGGCACCACCATCCTGACGCCCCGTGCTACTGAAGCAATGCCATTTCTTTCATGCCAGGGCGATTCAGAAAGGTGAAACCCACACATGACGTTTGGTTTTTTAGCTACCTGGAACAATCAGGCCACAGCAGCACAGCAGCCGCTGTATGACAATGGGTGTTCTGTTCGTGCATTTCAGTCCTTAGCAAGTCCTCCCTGTCCACGTTTGGGAACGTGCTCATTTCCGCCTGTTGCGAAGAAGCTTTAGTGTCAACACAGATGTACGTTGACAAAGTGGAAAATCGTGAGCAGTAACCCCCGCAGGAAGCAATGATGAGTTCATCCAGTTCTGTCCTGAACCTTGTATGAACCACAATGCCTGGCATGTTATGTGGGCATAATTTGGGCATCATTCGTCTCTTCTTCTCTCCCTTCAGGCCGTTAGCTCCACATGCGTTCTCTTTGACTTCAATAAACATAGTCATCATTTCCATTTACTGTGGCATCTGAAGGTAGCTCAGTAAACATGTTCCATTATCATTTTAATAATGTTCTTCCTGAGGCCTGAAACTGTCTAAAGAGAATATTCTATTCATGGGAGCCATTTTCCCTTAACAGAGTCTTGGCTTTTGAGGTCTCAGAGGGTGATACACTGCTGACACTCCCGGCTGTCACTGTCCTGTGGGCTAGAGGCACGGAGAGCTGGTTAACAGCCCAAAGACCGTCAGCTCTGGATGCTGCAAACCTTACGCCTTCCTCCCTTTAATCTGCTATTGTGTGTGTGTGTGCTGTACATTTGTGCATCTGTGTATATGTGCATGGCGTGTGTATACCATGTGTGGTTTGTGAGTTCACATGGCATGTGTGGTGTGAATGTGTGCTGTACGTCTGTGCATTTGTGTATATGTGCATGGCATGTGTATGCTGTGTGTGGTCTGTGAGTTAGTGGGGGTGTGTGTGATGTGAATGTGTCTACATCTGTGCATTTTTGTATATGTGCAGGATGTGTGTATGCAGTGTGGTTTGTGAGTTTGCGCTGGGTATGTGTGATGTGAATGTGTGCTGTACATCTGTGCATCTGTGTATATGTGCATGGTGTGTGTATGCTGTGTGTGGTTCGTGACTCTGCATGGGGTGTGTGTGGTGTGTATCTGTGCATTTGTGTATATGTGCATGGTGTGTGTATGCCGTGTGTGGTTTGTGAGTTTGTGTGGGGTATGTGTGTGGTGTGTATGTGTGCCGTCTGTGTATTTGTGTCTGTGTAGATGGTATGTGTACGCCATGTGTGGTGTGTGTTTGCATGGGGGGTGTGTGTGGTGTGTATGTGTGCTGTGTGCTTGTGTATGTGTAGATGGTGTGCATATGTGTGCTTTCTGACTGTGGTGTGCGTGTGGTGTGTTTACCCACTCTGAAGGTGCTCTGCATCCAGTTCTGGGATCCCTGGGGCTCTGGTCACTGTCCCATTTCCCCGTGTCCAGACTCTAGGAGAAGCCGGGTCACTGGACACAGATTTGGAAGCCTTGAGAGTCCACCGCCGTCTTACCCCCCCGTGTGTTCTGCCATCCGGGGCCCACCCTTAGCTTTCTGCGACCGAGACCCTGCTCTGAACACCTTTCCTCATGGCTATGGCCCTGCAGGTGGCTGTGCTTCCTCACTCACTATGAACAGGTGCCAGTGACCGCTGTCGAGCCTTCCAGTGGTCACCTCTCTGCCTGCTTGGGCCTGGGCTTCCAGTCTACTGCCCAGGACAGGCACATCCCTCTCCGTCTTTGTCGGCTGACAATCAGTCTTCTTAGACACATTTCTTTCTTGAGATAAACTGTTCTTTAATGCAGCAGTGGGTCTGGCCTTTAAATGAACACATTCCTGCTTGGCAGAGGGAAACCTGTGATTAGATACGACGCACTCTCTGCCCCGTGTCTAAAGTGGCTTATCCAGGACTAACGCACTGGACCAGCCCTGCCCTCCCTGGAACAGGAAGCCGCGAGAGCCCGGGATGCCTCCTTGGAGTCTGCAACCTCGTGTCAGCCTAGACACCCGGTCCAGCCCTCCTCACTCTGCCCCAGCCGTCACTGTCGCTGTGTTTTCTGGCCAGTGGTATAAGGGGTACCCACTACTTTCTCTGCCTGTGTTTCACGAGGGGTTCTAAAGGACAGAGTGTTAGTTGTCAAAGCCCCCTGACCCCCACTCAGGGAAACCTTCAGCTCACAACGGGAAGGTTCTCCTGACTCCACATCTTTAAACGAAGCTTCCAGGCTCCAGGGCTTCAGGGCAACCTCATGGGACCTGATTAAGGCAGCTGAAAGAGGAGGCAGAAACAGGCCTGCGACCATCTGCTTTTGTCGTGAACTCCTGGGACAGTGCGGGAACGATGCTCAGGCCTCCACCCCAGATCCTCTCCTCTCCTCCCGGTCCTCACCTGTCTCAGTCCCCCTCCCTGTATTGGTCAGCTGGACACTGGGGCACACGCTGGACACTGGGGCACACAAATTCAGGCTGCATCTTCCCCAAAAGCACTGGCAGATCATGACAAGTGTGGCCGCCGAAAGGCAGCTTGTAGAAGTGCCTCTCCTATTCTTTAAAGCTGCTAACATGACATCGCTCCATCCTTGGGAGTCGTATCGGCCTTTGCGCTGTGTGCATCGTTATTACAATTTAGGGGAAGGAAGCGCAAGGCCATTGAATAGTAGTGCTTTTTGACTCGTGACGTGCACGTGTCTAGCCAATTCTCACCCTGATTGAAATAGTCGGAATGGCCTAATTTAATACAGCCTTGGTTACTGGGAATGTAATCATCTTTCCCTGAAATTGCATCCCGTCCACAAGCTCGTCAAGTCTGGAGAGGTATCCACAGCTGCCTCGCAATTTGAGGGGATGCAAGCTCCATCTCATTATCCATCCGGCTGAGAGGCAATCAATGCCTGGTGGCGCCTTCAAATCAGAGATTGGGTGGCAATAACGCGCCCCTCTTAGGGAAGGCTCTGTGATCTGAGCAGGGTTTACTTTCTCCATATGCCTCTGACAAAAAGATAACCAAAAGGAGAATCATCCAGGCTTATTTTCCAGAGGCAGTTTCTAATGCGAGCTAGATAGATGGAAATGGCTGCAGGTTCCCACAGCACAGGCTGCAATGAGGGAGCCTCACCTGCCCGGTCTTTCCGGTAAGCTCGTGCTCCTGTGGCCCTGGGCGTGTAGGCGGGGGGTAGCCGGGGTCAGGCCCTAGGCCCATTGGTCAGCGTCTCTGTCCGTCTTCGTATGTTCTCCTCCTCTCTGGTTCTGGTGTGCCCTGTCCTCTGCATGCATCATTGCTCGATTCTTCCAACACCCTGGAGTCTCTCTCCACCTTTCCCCACAAGTACTTTGCCCTTCAGCGTTGTTCATGCACCTCAAAAGCTGGTCGTCTGTTTCCCTCTGTCTCAACAAGGTTTAGATGTGAGGTGTGATGCGTTAGAGGACTACGTCTGTCCAAAATGCTGCTGTCCTGGTGAGAAAGGGGGCCTTGGCAGACAGTCCCATACAGTAGAGTCTTGTGTTCCTGCTGCTGCGAGTTCCTGAGCATCAAGGTGAGCACACATCACCACAGGCATGGACAGCTGTGCCCCTTAAGTGGCACAGCTGACCATTCACGAGTTTTCCAAAAGGAAAGAAAATTTCATTTCTAGGGTATCATCACCCAAATGATGTTATCCTCTAACTCCATAGAGGCAAAAGAAAACGGCATGTGACTGTCAGTAACACTACTGTGTTACACACTTAACAATCTGCTAAGAGGCAGATCGCATGGGCTCATATTAGGTGTTCTTACTGCAGTAAAATTTAAAAAAAAAAACATGTCTAATTGTGTACCTGAAAAAGATGACACTAATGTAAATTGTTCCTCAATAAATCCGACAAAATATTTTTTTTAAAAAGAAACTATAAAAAATATAATGAGGATAGTAAAACTTAATCAGAGTGAAAGTTTCAACATTAGTCATTGGATGGTGTTTGTAATTTCATGGTTGCAAGCACGCGCGCACACACACACACACACACACACACACACTCTCTCTCTCTCTCTTCCTTGTAAGTAAAATGAAATTCTTCAGACTGATATTTCCTTTTGGTGTAATTTTCAGAAGTTTTTCTCTCTCATTTCTTGCTGGCAAGTGTAACTTTTCATTTTCATCCGAGTGGAACTTGCATTTTCCTTCATTGATTTATAGTTGGTTGTTTCTGGACTTTGAGAGTGAGGGAAAGGTGAGCACGGTTGGCTGACTCGCAGGAGCCCCCTCCGCCCCCGCCCCAGTATCTCGGAACGGTGGTCTTTTGAATGGAATTAGGCTGCACTGTTACGGCTGTCACTGCACCAAGACCACCTCTCTGAGGCCACTGCTGCATTCCTGAAGATTGAGTTTACCTAAATGCTAACCTTTGGATATATTTAAGTATTCTAATAGTATTATAGCCAGAAGTACCTCAAATATATCACAGTTGCTAATATCTCTGTCCAACAAGAAAACAGTATTTCACAAGGCTGACCTTTTTTGTGGTGAGTTGCATGTGGCAGCAATTTAAAGTCTAAAGGCAGAGTAAAAAGCCTTCCAGTCCTCCCCATGCAACCCGTATCCCTGCTGGAGGCTGAGCCATGGTTCGTGTGACTGAGCCAAACTGGGGTCTGCTGTCCTGGTACAGTGAGGCCAAACATACATCCAAGTTTTGCTGCAGGAGAAAGGTGGGTGTTTATTTGCAGGGCACCACGCAAGCAGAATCAGGCAGCTCACACCGAAGAGCTAACCTCAGTGCATTGCCAGCAGGGGTTCTTCAAGGCAGGGGTACATTTCAGGAAAGTTACAGGCAAAACTGTAAGTCAATACGTAACACGTGGAGATTATAGGCTGGTTCGGCCTACGCAGGCAGGATTATGTCGTCATGGAGAGGCTTACCGGTCAGAGGTGGATTCAGAGACTCTGATTTGCGATTGGCTAAGGAAGTGAAACTTTGTCTAAAAAATCTGGGGTGGACAGAAAGGAATGCTAAGATCTGACCGGAAGGCATGGCTTCCTCCAGGCCCCCCAGGAGGAAATTCAGAACGAAGAGCAGCCCTCAGCTCCGGTCCCCGAGGTCTGCGAGCCGGCGCATCCGTCTGGGGGGTCCAGCTGCGTCCAGCTCTCAGAGGGCTCAGGCACTCCTCAGGGCTCGCTGGCTAGGCGGCTGGAATTCCCCTCGAAGCGACTCAAGAGTGTTCTTTACTTCCGTGCTTCGGGGGCCCGGCAGGCCCTAAAAGGGGTCAAGGGGTCTCTGCTCCTTCCTGTACATCTGTTTGCTCACGCAGACTTACATGAACAGATCTGCTTTCCACGTGCACACACGAGACTGTTTTTGCAACGAGGAACTCACTCCCTCCGCACCGCTCGGCCCGCAGCTCCGGAAGTATGGCGGCGCCCTTCCCCTCCGCGCATGCGTGGCGGCTGCTGCTTCCTCATTCATGGCGGCGCCCTTCCCACTCCGCGCATGCGCGGCTGCTGCTTCCTCATTCATGGCGGCGCCCTCACTGAACCTGTGGAGCGAATTCCTTTCATTCAAGCTGTCAAAAATAGCACAGTAATCCACATGTGTGCGTTGTTTTTATTTTATAGTTCATTTATTTATGTTTTTTGGCTGTTACTGTATTTCTCTCAAGTAAATTTCACAAAGTTTACAAACACTGAAGAGTTTAATAGTGCCGTATTCCATGCCATGATTTTGCATTCAATACGACAGCCAAAAACAGCATGTAGAGACTTCTTTGTCACCACTTTTGCCAACACTGGATGTTTAGGTATGTGTTAATGCACTTTTTAAAAACAACAAATCGCCCATCTCACGAGAAAAGTGAACCGCAGTTGTTTTTATTTTCATTTCCTGACTGTTGGACTCTTGGTGAACATGCCCATTGTCTGCCTTGCTTCTTGGCCAGTTGCTGCTTCCAGAACCAGTTGTCCTAATTCACCCCTTTATCTTCCTCCTCCTTCCTGAAGCATACCTAGCTCCTTGCTCACAGCCTTTTGAGGGTTTCCTGGAGACCTCCTCACCTCCTTCCGGGTCTTTTCAGAGGAAATTTCCGGATCCCCTCCCCTCTGAGCCCCCTTCTCACTACCATCCCCTCCCTCCTTCCCTTCCCGCACTCTAGCTCGTCAGCATCTGCCTATGTGCAATCTCATCCCCCCAGGATAAGCCCAGGAGAGCGGGGACCTTGCCATATCTGTGTTGTTTCTGCAGCAGTTAGAAAGGTGCCAAGAACTTAATAAAATGGAAACAAAGAACGAAACCAACAAATAATCAGAACTCTGGGTTTGGAAGGAAAATAAATAAAAGCCAGCCCCAGCAGATGTGATAGAGGAAGGTAAAACAAAAGTGTCTAAAATATGAAAGAACACAGAAACGATACTCACTTAAAAACCACAAAAGAAATACGTAGGAACCTTAGAACAATACATTTGAAAACGGAAGGACTGGATAGTCAGGCCGTTGGTTATCTGTGGCGTAGGACTGTGATTCAGAGGAAGGAGGAGGCCAGAGGGCTCCTGTCTTAGGGCGATTCATGTGACTGAGACTGAAACTTTGGTTTCTTTTGGGAGGAGGTAATTAAGATGGATGGGATCTAAGGGCTTTTGAGGTCTGTAATGTTCTGCTACTGACTAGAGTGCTGGATAGGTAGACATATCACACTTTGTAAATAAATCAATTGGATACTTTTGATTCATCTTCTTTTCTGTATATATATATATATATGTGTGTGTGTGTGTGTGTGTGTGTATAAGTATACTTCAATTAAAAGTAATTTTCTCTATATATAATATACAATATTCTTGTGTATATTGTTTCAAGTCCTTAGTCTTATATATAGTATTAGAGATAAATTTTACCAAACTTTGGAGAAATTGATGTTTATTACTGTAATTAAAAGTACAAATTGGAATAATATATCTTATTCCAATATTAACTTCTCCTATCATCTGGCATAAAGAGTTTTTAAATAACTTTTGTGCTACAATATGAAATACATGGCATGCCACAATTTAGCCTCATACTAAATCTGCAAAGATTAATATACTGTCTGCCTAATTCAGCATTTATCCAAAAACTGGCATACCATAATTCCAGAAAGATGACAATAATGGAGTATCTTTCAAAATAATTTGTTAAATAAACGCATTGAAATTTTTAAAACATGATTCAGTGACTTATTTCTATAAAAACACTATGTATTAAACAGAGAAGTACCGGATGTGAAACACACGGCAGGTGTCAGGCACATTGTCTCTGCTGTAGTAATATATGAAGGAAATAAAAATAAGCACAAATATTGTAAAAGTTACTACGATCAGTATTTGCAGATGATATGATCAGATATCTTGAAAAAATAATGCATGCCACTAAAATTTAGATTAAAATTAAGTTTTGAAGCAAGCCTGATTCAAAATTAATACATAAGTTTTAACATTTTATTTGCATAACAAACATCTGTATAAAAATGTAAATGGAAACCACCTCTTTATACTAGACAGAAAAGGGAAAGCAAAAGCAAACTTCTGTGTTCTAAGACACATCCACATGATGCCTTCTCATCTGTTCTGTTCTGTTCTGTATCTCATTTTTAAATGCTGGACATCATCCACTTAACTGATTCTAAAGACCCAGTGTTTCAAAAATACTGTTGTAGACCATCCCGTTATGTTTTCAAAAGATAAAGCCCCCAAAGATTGTGTGGCTTGCTTAATATCTAGAAACCTGGCAAACAAGGAGCTGAGGCTAAACAACCTATAGGCTTCAATTCAAGACCCCTTATTTCATAATAAAAAACATTGAATGCTGGACTGCACTGAGTTGAGAAATCTCTGAAGAAAGTTAAAGAGTTTGGCATAATTTCTAAACAGTGGGCAAAGGGTTTGTGACCCAGCAGCAGACTCCACAATATTCCATAGAAGACCACAGAATATTCAGTAAAATCTACAGTGTCTCTTAATCTCTGGAAACTTCTATCCCCAACAGTGGTAAATTTGTAACGGATGATTGCCTGAGTCGATTCCAAGCCCTGGGACATTTGTGTGACATTTGCAAGGGGAAAATAGCATTGTTCATAGCATCAGTAAAATTATTATTATACTTGGACACATTAACAACTACAGACAGGAAAATGATCCCAGTTTCCAAAGCAGAATTTATTTCTTATTGCACAGAAACAAACAGAAATTTGAAACAGCTTCATATTACATCTTTCAAATCAACACTTGTCCTCTTTTCCTTCTAAACATTTCTCAAAGTAGGTCAAAATGCAACAGACTGGGAAGCTACCACGTAACACTCACCATTCCGAAAAAGTATCACTCTTCTGTATACAAAAGGCTGTGTAGAGTGTAATTTTACTCTGAGTCTGCTGCTCCGCTTAAACTGTTGTATCCTAGTTGAAAGCACAGAGAGAGGAGGGCAGTGACAGGGAGAACTGGAGGGGACCCCAAGGGTAAGCATGGTGACAGTGTGGTGACGGCTGCTCTCCAAGCCTCCCCACCACCCTCTTTAGCAGCCAAGGACTGGAGACACATAGAGGGAGAGCTTTCCAGAGAGCCCAGTGAAAAGGGAGAACTTTTTAATATGGTATTTTGAGTAAGGGATGTAATTTTTCTTTTTTTTCTTTTTTTTTTTTTTTTTTTAGCAGCACAGTAAAAACTACAGTTAACATCAACTCAGCAATGACTGGCCTGGAACACTGCTGTGCATTTTATGTAGTGTCTTAGTCATCTGGGCCTATTGTTAACAAAAACCCAAAGACCACCAACATGCATTTCTCACTGTTCTGGAGGCTGGGAAGTACCAGCTGGGTGTCAGCAGATCTGGTGCCTGGTGAGGGCCTCTTCCTGGCCTGCACATGTGCACCCTGGCTGGGTCCTCACACAAAGTGAGAAACGTCATCTTTCATATCTCTTGTTATGAGGACACTAATCCCATCTGGAGGCCTCCACTCTCCTGACCTCATTAACCTCCCAAAGGCCCCACCTTCAAATACCGTCCCGTTGGGGGTTAGGACTTCAACATATGAATTTAGGGGGAGACACAGATGTTCAGACCATAACATATAGTTACATGTGGAGAGCCATCCACATTCTCCACAATTCACAGATAAGGGGCCTGAGATCTGGACAGGGCTTGCATTACTTCATGGGATCCCCGTCTTCCAGCATGTGAGTACAAGACAGAGTCTCAATCCAGGGCCTAGGACTGTGGGTACTGCTGTTTGGGACCTTCCTGTGTTGTTTTATTTTGATAAACTTTTTGAGCATCAAATCAGTTGTTTCATTGGCTAAATAGAGGCTGTAGTTCTATTTTTTATGGATAAAAGAGTGCAATGAAACCTCACGTGCCAGTTATTCAGCACCAGCTTTCTTCTGTTTTGGCTGCAAGTATCTTTCCTCTCACATTTGTTAAAGAATACTCTAAATAAATGTCACATTGTGTGGATTTTCCTATAAATATACTCATCTCCCCTAATTCAGGTTTCGAGTTCTGCAGTTTCACTTACCTTCAGTCAACCTTGGCCCAAAAATGCTAAACAGAAAATTCCAGAAACACACAATTAATAACTTTTAAGTTGGGCACCACTCTAAGCAGTATGAAGTCTCTTACCGTCCAGCTCCGTCCCACCCAGGATGCAAATTGTCCCTTTCTCCAGGGTATCCACCGTGTACACACTGTCCACCCATTAGTCACTTAGGTACAGTTATCAAATCAATGATCACAGTATTGATACCAGTGGGCCAGGGGAGGTCCTCAAATGCCTATGGGACCTCATCCCCTGCCTGTGTCCAGGGTCTTGACAGCATCGTGAGAGAGAATTCAAGAATGAGTCTGGATACAGTGAAAATACAAAAGTACACACTCAAGAAAGGTGAGTGTGGCATACTCAAGAGAGTCGTGCATGGGGTTTGGGGCTTTAAGCTTTTAAGCCCCAAAAGATTAAATTATGGGTTTCTTTAATCAAATGGTACAGTATTCCTGGAAAAAAAAGGTAGAGGCTTCTCAGAACTGTGAAGTGGCTGTATTGTAATTATATAATTCCTTCTGCATTTGTTAGTGGTTAGTCTGTCAAAAAAACCTTTTGCACATCAGTACTCACTTAGTCTGAAATTCAGTGTATACAGGAAAGACAGGGAAAATGTTTAATTCCTTCCCTTTATTTATCGGATTTCAGTGTGGTTTGTTGGTGCCCAGTATGTTGCATTTTTATTAGTATTGAATTTGGGTGTTCTTTTTTTTTAAGTGGCTTATGGGCCATTTTTATTTCTTACTTTGTTAACTATTTATTCACAGTTTTTACTTTTTCATGCTATTGGATTTTTGGTCTTATTTTTCTTGTGTCTTAGAAATGCTCATTCCTCAGTGCCAAAAAGAAGAACTAGTGCTCAAAGAATTTTCTCAGCAAGGCAATTTTACTTTCTGCAAAAAGGGTGCTGCTCATCAACAGTCTTGCCCTGAGAGCACAACGAACAAAGGAAAGATAGTCCCTTATGCATTGGGTCCTTACTGCTGTGACCGAGCTCCCTTGGTTGGAGCTGGAATTCACAGTCTAAGCTAAACCCAATTGGCTAACAACTTAAAACTTTCCTAAATAAGTAAAGGCAACAGAGAATAAAGGAAAGAGGAAATTGCTTGCAAAAGGACTTAGACAAGTAATAACATTTCCAAATAAGGAAAGGGCATAGGCTGTGAGCAGAGACATGCCTGAGCACATCCAAAATAAATAGCTGGTTAAATTACAAGGACATAGAATGTATTTATGCTTTTATATCTAAAAGCTGCATAGGATAGGGCTTAACAAAGAGTTATTAGCAAAAAGCAAGAAGGCTTTGAAGGAAGTTAGTCTTAAAAAGAACCTATTGTTTCTCATATTTATTATTTTTAACAAGAAGGGAAACTTTGAAGAGGAATTTTTTACTTTGCACATGTCTTTAAATTATTCTTTATCAGCATAATTAGTCCTTTCCCTGTGACATTTTAACTCTGTTTTCCCCAAATTGTTATTTGCCATTTTGCTTTGCTTTTTTTTTTACCATGCTTTTTAAAAATCATGTTTTTCTATAGACAATTTTGTAAGTATAGTTTTCAATTGCCTCTGGATTTTGAGTCATTGCTAGAAAAGTTTTTCCAAAGCCAAAGCTATAAAGGAATTTATTTACATTTCTCCTATCCTAGTATACGGCTGTTTTTTCTTTGTCTTTTGTTGTTGTTGTTTAACATTTAGATCCCTGGTTCATTTGGAATTGTAACTGCCTGCTTGGTTCATCTTGCCTTCATCCCAGATAGAGGTGATTTATCAAGACAGGGGAATTGCATTAGAAAAAGAGTTTAATCCACACAAAGCCAGCTGAACAGGAAACCAGCGTTTTATTATTACTCAGACCAGCTTCCTCCAAAATTTAGAGACCAGAGTTTTATTTTGTTTTGTTTTTGAGGTGGAGTTTCACTCTGTCACCTGTTTGGAGTGGAATGGCATAATCTCAGCTCACTGCAACATCCCCCTCCTTGATTCAAGTGCTTCTCCTGCCTCAGCCTCCTGAGTAGCTGAGATTACAGGTGCCTGCCACCACGCCCAGCTAACTTTTGAATATTTAGTAGAGACAGGGTTTCACCATGTTGACCAGGCTGGTCTTAAACTCTAGAGGCCAGGGTTTTTTAAAGGTAGTTTGATGGGTGTGGGCTAAGGAATGGGTTCTGCTGATTAGTTGGGAAGGAAATCATAGGGGTGTGGAAAATGGTGCTCCCGGGCTGAGTCCACTCTGGGTGTGGGTACGAGAGGAGAAGCTGGTCCCAGTGAGTCATCCAGGCATCAGAAACGT
Source organism: Saimiri boliviensis (assembly GCF_048565385.1). Taxonomy (NCBI): domain Eukaryota; kingdom Metazoa; phylum Chordata; class Mammalia; order Primates; family Cebidae; genus Saimiri; species Saimiri boliviensis. Next base: position 150,534,450 of record NC_133453.1, read on the forward strand.
AAAAGTGAAAAGACGTCTCAAAGGTCACTCTTAGTTTCCGTGATAGTGACATTATTTACATGAATAATTGAAGTTACAGATCTTGTGACCTCCAGACAATGGCTGGTTATCATTTAACTACACCTACATCTTAGTAGAATTCAGGCCCCTCTCATAATCCTAAAATTTGTGGTCTTTTATTAGTTTCATAAAGGCAGTTTAGTTTTGGTAAGAGCTATTAACATTTAAACTATAAACTAAATTTCCCCCAAAGTTATTTTGGCCCATGCCCAGGAATGAACAAGGGCAGCTTGGAGGTTAAAGGCAAGATGGAGTCAATTGTGTCATATTTGTTTCCCTGCCATAATTTTCTTGCTGTTACAATTTTTGCAAGTGTGGTTGCAGAATTTATTCTCATATGTAATAGAAGCATGGATCCAAATTTATCTTTTTCTCATATGGCTTCCACTGATCACAAACTCCTTCTTCCTCCTACTAATTTAAGTAACTGCCTCATCATAAACTAATCCCAAGGGAATTTTCATCTTTCCTGTTTCTTTGCTCAGTCAAGCGCCGATGCACAATAGGTGTAGTGCAGAGTGTTTATAATCGTTAATAACCTATGGATAGCGAGCCCCACTCACTGTACTTCTCCTGGCCATTCTTGCTTGGTTGTTCTTATGAATAAAATTTATCATCAACTTTGGAAACAGAAAAAAAGTTAACAGTCTTCTTGTTGAGTTCACATGAAATTCATAATTAAACTTGGAGAGAATCACCATCTTTTTGTTGTGTATGGTACAGTCTCCCTATGCAAGAATAAGAATATGGTGTGTCTTTAATCTATGTTGGACTCAGTAGTAACTTATGAACTTTCATGGATTTGAATGTTTTGTGTTAAGTTTATGATTGGATATTTTATGATAATTTAGGAAAATATGTCTACTAGTTTTTTCATTAATTCCTTTTTGTGTTCGGGATAGGTAAGCATTTGTTTTTGTTTTTGTTTGAGAATGGAGTCTTGCTCTGTTGCCCAGGCTGAAGTACAGTAGCTCAGTCTCAGCTCACTGCAACCTCTGCCTCCCAGGTTCAAGGAATTCTCTTGCCTCAACCTTTTAACTAGCTTGGACTACAGGCACACACCACCATGCCCTGCTAATTTTTGTATTTTTAGTGAAGATGGCATTTCATCATGTTGGCCAGGCTGGTCTTGAACTCCTGACCTTACGTGACCTGCCCGCCTTGGCCTCCCAAAAAGGGCTGGGATTGCAGGTGCGAGCCACTGCTCCTGGTAACATATGTTGCTTTCTAGTCTGTATACCTCTCATTGTTTTATATATTTATTTACTTTGTTAAGAGTATGCTAGCTAGTATATACAATATAATGACAAACAGTAAGGAAGACAATGGATGTTATCTTGCTTTCAGTTTTAAAAGGAAAAGGATTTCTATTTTCCTCTTAAGTTATTGGATCTTAGGAACATATATACTCTCTCTCTGTCTCTACATATATATATATATATATATATATATATATATATATATATATGTATGTATATATACACACACACACACACACATATATATGTATAATATATATTTTCAACTTTAGCTTAATCAGTGTTCTTAACACAAACATACGTTGCATTTTCTCAAATATGTTTTTCTATGGAGACAAATGCATGATGGATTATATTCATCTCTAATTCCTGCATAAATCCTATTAGATCATAATGTATTAAAAGAAATGTGTTGATGAATTCTGTCAACTATTATTTTATGTGAGATTTTGCCTTCATATTTTGAAGCAAGAATGCTTTCCTTGTGCACTCATTATTAGGTTGTGAATCATTGTAATACTCACTATATTAAAAATGTAATTCGATATTTTTTCTTCTATTTCCTACTCTCTGGGCTGGCTGAAATAGCACTAATAGCATCTGAATGTGAAACGTTTGGTGGAGTTCCCTGCGTGGCCATTGACCTGGTGCTTTCTCATATGGACCCTCTTTGTGCAGCCCTTGTATTTTTCTTCTATGGGACCCAAATCGATTTGCAAGAAAATTTGAAGCTATAGAAAAGGGGAGAGATAGACCTGTCTTTGAAAATTAGAACTTGAAAAGTGCAAGTTTTTCACAGGGAAGATGTTTTCTGATTGTGCAGTAGTTTGCTGATTAAGCCTGAGTGTGTTAGAGGACAGTAAGAAACGGTTATCTTTGTGACAGATTTGACCAGCCACTGAAATTACAAATGGCACAAAACTCATTGATATTTAAACTTAATATATTAAACTTACTAAGCTGGCTGACCAGTTTTTAGTTTTGTTTTTTCAAATGCCTAATTTTGTATTTTTTATTGTTATTTAAGAAAAAAGAAATGGCTTTCATATTTTCATCATAAGTTGACAAGTCAGGTAATGAATGAAATTTATCGGATTTCCAAAAGATTCTATAATAATGACTAGAATTATGATTTCTCTGGTATACTGTAGTGAGTATTACAGTTAGGCTGTATCTCGTGATGTGTGTGAAAGAACTGATAGTTAAAAAACCAGTATCCCTTCACTTTAATGAAAACACAGGCAACCATGAAGTTAAACACAAAGTGTACGTAAGGGTTAAACTCTCCTCTGTCTTAAAGTTTTCCTAATACTGGTTTCTAGATTCAAAGATCAGGAAATGCCTTGCTTCACAGGCCTTACACAGAGACTCTGAAGTGGAACTTCTCCATCACAAGAGCCAGGGAATGGGCCAGAACAGGGCCAGCCATCACGGCCAGCCCCTCAGGGCCAACTTTAGCCACACTGCCACCACGTGAGGCCAGGCAGACAGACTGATGGAGGAGATTAGGAATTACTTTTGCTGATAAGAAGACTTCATTTTCCTAGCCACAGGCATTTTCTTCTTAAAAAATTTGATGACAAGTAGTGTTTGTTAATATCACACAAATAAATTTATCACACAAATATATATATAACAAATATATATATTTATATATAGAGAGAGAACAAATATATTTATATCACACCAATAAAATACACGATTGGCCTTCAGTAGAAAGGCCCAGACCAAAATAATTTCAGAATAACTAACAAATTAAATGTAAAAATATCTGAGCATGTTTCAGGGCAGTATTACGCAAACATAAATACAAAGATAAACATAGAAATTAATGATTAATTTAATATAAAAATGTTGAAATTCAGAATGCCAAACATCCAACAATGGGACAGGAGTTGTTTTCTAATGACTCAGAATTTTCCACGAAAACGGTACAGTGTCCCTCCAGTGCTTTGGAAGGGCCCGTGCAAGCAAGGGCTGTGTGGTCCCAGCTTCATTAGCTTTGTGGCATGTCCATCTCTGATCAAAACGACCTTGGTTTGGGGACCCTGAAGCCTTCTCAAGAGTGGGAAGTGTTTTATAAAAAGCCCTGCAAAGAACTAAAGTGTTTCCATCAAGTCTTCGAGAAAACTGTGGAAGACAGGCCGTTTTTTAAACGATTGGTAATTCTTAATATTGTTTTGGACCACTACCTGTATTTCCATAAAGTTGAAGACAGTAAGCAGGTTGGAAACAGTCAGCTCTATGCTCTAAAGAAAAGTGGATTTATTAAAAGGGAAGCTCTTGTGCTCCATGGTAGGGAATGTGCTTTGAGGAAAATCTTTCAAAGTTGAGGAACTTGGATTTGGGGAACATGACAATCAGAAGAACAGACGGAGACCAGTGTTGTGCAGAGGGCGAAGGGACGGATGCTTTGAGTCACACCTCCTGACCTTATACTCTCTGTCTTCCTTATGTACATTACTTATGGTCTCAGTGCATCAGCTTTCTTATTTGTAAAGTGGGGACAGTAAAGAACAATTGAGCCATGACGACAGGGAAGAAAATAAATCCATACTACTCATAGGCAAACCTGAACAGCTACGTACTGTACGAGTCCAACCTTAAAACACTCTAGAAAAGAAAACCCGTGTAGACAGTAAAACACTCAGTAGTTGCTGAGTAGGGCGGGAGGCAGAGGTGAATAGGCGGAGGACTGAGGACTTGTAGGGCAAGAAAGATACTCTGTACAGTACCACAGTGGTGGATACATGCCATTACACATTTCTCCAAACCCGTAGAATATATGGCACAGGGAGGAAACCCTAAGGTAAACTACGGCCTCTTGGTCATAACGATATGACTGATCAGTTGTAACCGATGTACCATTCTGCAGAGGAGGTGGACGATGGGGCAGGGGGCACGCAGGAAATCTCTTTCCTTTCTGCTCCGTTTTGCTGTGAGCAGAAGTACACTCAAAAATAAATTGTTATAGAGAAAAGGAATTGTAGAACGGATGTTGGTGGTGGCTGCATGCCACTGTGACTGTTCTTTACACCACCAAATTGTACACTCAGAAATGACTCCAATGATAGACTTTGCATTATTTATTTTAATATTCCCATAAGTTAAAAATTCCAGTTGCTTCGGAAGAAAAGATGAACCATATAAAGGGAGAGAATATTCTACAACATATATCTGATAAAGGACTTGTACCCAAATATGCAAATAACTCTTAAAACTCAACAATATAAAAGCAACCCAATTAAAAAATCAACAAAAGATCTGAACAAACACTTCACCAAAGAAAAATATAAATATAGCCAATAAAAGCTGAGGATATGCTCAGTATTATCAGTCATTGAAGAAATACAAATCAGAACAATGATGATATGCCACTTCACACCTGCCACAATTGCTATCGCTAAAAAGACAGACACTAACAATTGTTGTAGAGGATATGGAGAAATTGAAATTCTTGTACATTGCTGATAGAATTTTAAGTTCCAGCCAGTTTGGAAGACAATCTGGCAGTTCTTCAACATGTTAAATGTAGTTACTCAGACTCAGCAATTCCACTACTAGGTGTGTAACCAAGAGATGTGAAAAGATGTATCAACACAGAATCATGTACACAAATGCCCGTAACAACATTATTCGTAATCGTGAAAAAATGGACTCAACCAAAATGTCTATCAACAGATGAGTGAATAAACAAAATATGGTATATCTGTACAATAAAATATTATTTGAGGCTGGGTGTGGTGGCTCATGCCTATAATCCTGGTATTTTGGGAGGCTGAGGCGGGCAAATCACAAGGTCAGCAGTTTGAGACCACCCTGATCAACATGGTGAAATCCCGTCTCTACTAAAAATACAAAAAATTAGCTGGGCATGGTGGCAGACACCTGTAATCCCTGCTACTTAGGAGGTTGAGGCAGGAGAATTCCTTGAACCGGGGAGGCAGAGGTTGCAGTGAGCTAAGATCACACCACTGCACTCCAGCCTGGGCGACAGAGCAAGACTCCACCTCAGGAAAAAAATAAATAAATAAAAAATAAAAAATAAATATATATATATATATATATATGTGTGTGTGTGTGTGTGTGTGTGTGTGTGTGTGTGTAATTTGACGGTAAATAAGAATGGAATACTGATATGTGCTTGAATAGGAGTGAATCTTGAACACATTATGCTAAGTTAAAGAAGCTATTTACAGAAGCTCACATATTGTATGATTCCGTTTATATAAAACATCCAGAATAGACCAAACTGTGTGACAGACAATATGTAAGGGAGTGCCTAGGACTAGGCGAGACGGGTAGTGGGTGTGGGAGGGAAAGGGGGGAAAATGGGAATGACCGAGACTCCTTGGTCAGGTTATTTTGGTCATTTTGGTGATAAAATATTATAAAATTAGATTAGGGTAATGGTTCCACCATTCAGAGACTATGTGAAAAACCCCTGATTTGGACACATGAACTGTGTGAATTTTATGTATGTGTATTATATCTCAAATAAAGGTAATTTAAAAACAAAGTTAAAAAGGAAGAATGATAACATAGAGCAACTTTTGTAATGATGACAGCTTCACGCGGTTAGAAAGCAGTTAGACCAAGTGCAGTGTTTGATTCCTTCATAGAAATGCTTCAGACTGGCCCCGAGTACCTTGAGCTTAGCATTTTCAGGTTCGGGCAGAGCATGTGTGCCTGCTGTGCTGACAGTCATTTCACCAGACAACCCACAGTCAGAAAGCGGGGCGTGCCTCGGCTTCACTTCAGTCTTCCCATGATGGAGCCAAGCCAGCAATGTCAGGCAGGAAGGGAAAAAAAAATCAAGAAGGCAGATTGCCTTTAAGAATTTTGCAAACTGATGTAAATGTTTAATCAGCACATTTCAACCACTTTATTAATATGTTTGCAGACATATGTGTGCGCTAAGACGGTGCGTTTAGCATGTGGGATAACTCATCAAGATGGTGCATATGTTTCTTTCAGAGTCTCGCAATCCGTGTCCGTAGGAATCAGTGAAGGCCGAGGATGCCAGAGCTGCCGTGCGTTGCCAGTGACACAAGGCCTTAGACTTGTTCTTGAGAGTGGGATGTGCCCTGTGGGGCAGACACAGCTGCAGAGCCTGCAGATTGGGCAGCACAAAGAGAGCAGGTGCACAGGTCACAGAGCTCCAGCTGACGGGACGGTGTTGTCCCAAGCATCAGAAGTGGGGATTCAGGAGTGTAGATGCAGGCAGAAAAGCAGGCATCTGGGAAAATCCCCGGTTCCAGCTCAGGGAGCCAGGGAGCCCTGGTGACAGCACTCACAGGAGTGAGGCAGAGCACCTGCCTGATGTCATGATCTAGGCAGGGGCCAACTGGGCCCCAGGCAGCAGAAACGCCAGGCTCACACGCTCTGGAGTAACTAACCACATGAGAAGGGGTCCCTGAAGCAGGTCAACATAGGAGGAAGGGTCTGTCGAATCTATCAAATCAGCGATTACCTTCCTGAGTTCCTCTTCCCTGAGATCTCGATGGACTGCACTGTGGGGAAGGGTGGAAGGTGTGTGGGTGTGGGCTTCATAGTTAGGTCTGCACGAGAGTGCTCCGAGCCTGGGAGCTGTTGACAGGCACCTCCACTGCTTCAAGGGCCACTGCAGCTGCAGCTCCCTGAGGTTAAAGAGAGGAAGACATCACTCCCGGTGTGTTGTCAGTGGTCAGGCCTCTGCTGGGGAGCGCCTGGCCATTTGTGAGGCTCTGCAGCAGGATTCGGTGGCATTTTGCCATTCATTTGTCCAGTTTCTGTGTCTCGGAGGAAAGTTTAGGGAGCACACGTGGTCTAAAAGTTTAACTCCTACTAATTGATCAGAATTATAATTTTGACTTATGATTTATACATGTGTACCTTCAAGGGTTAATGTTTGTTCTGTATTTTTAGATGGCTATCCCAAAGAAGAAATGATTTATAGATGGAGAAAAAATTCAGTGGAGGCAGCTGACCAGAAATCATGGCGGCTTTATCAGTTTGACTTCATGGGCCTCAGAAACACCACAGAAATCGTGACAACGTCTGCAGGTAGGAATTTACTGAAAGAAGCATAGATCTCAAAAGCCAGAGAGGTCTAAGGCCATCTGTAATCATATCCTTAAAGTGCAAGCCTTTTGGGCAACCATGATACATAAATGATATTTGAGACAGAACAAATAATTCAAAGTGAAAACATGTTTTAATGTTTTAATTGGTATGGGAGAGGGATGGTTAGAATTACTTTGCATTTTGGAATCCAGGCCATGTTTGCATAATGTCTATAAACCTGGTTATAAACTTAACCTAACTCACTACTGACCGTATGTATACAAACCAATTTTGCTGGTGGGGAGAGTTCTGCAAATTTCCACATACCTAAGAAGAATCAGATATGACTGAGAATCCACACATAAAAGAAGGTGGTGTGACCTGTCCTTTAATTCCTTTTACTTACTCTAAGTTTTATCTTTAACTTTGAGTTTCTTTCTCAATGATTGAGCACAGTAATTACCTACCAATTTGATTTTATCAAATGTTCATGATATGCGTATTCAAAATCCTGTAATTACCTAGTTGTGCTGCCTGTGACTGTATCTGAGTGTGTTTTGTTTTGCTTTTTGTCCCATGTATTACGCCGTTGTCTTTTTTGGTTTTGGTGTTTCATTATTCCCAGGGTCCTCTATTTTGCAACTGATTTTCTTTTGGCCGAGTGTGGGGTGCAGCTGAAGGCAGGGCCAGCTTTTCTACTGATCGTATTGTTTGTTGGTACGAAGAATGTGTTGGCTCTTAAAATTCTCCAGTAATTTATTTTATTGGTTACTAGATTAAGATTTCAGTTTTGAGAATTAATGGTAAATATCTTTAAAGTCCAGTCTTAATTATTGGCACAACTCTCTTGGACAGGTGGTCTCAAATTCCTGACCTTAGGTGATCCACCTGCCTGGGACTCCCAGAGTGCTGGGATTATAGATGTGAGCCACCACACCTGGCCAGAGACTTTTTGTTATCTCTTCTATATATCTGTATCTATCTACCAGTCGCAGTAAGAAGCAAACCTACTAAGTTATTTTATTGTGATAAATTATCTGTAGGCATTCCATCACTGAGAGTAGCCTGCAGTGAATTCAAGGAAGTATACTTTGGAATGATCAGAAATAGGCCGATGACAGGACATTCAGCTTTGGTTTCCAATAAATGTTATGAATTCAAAAGAAGTTAAATATATATGGATATACATACATGTGTGAATTGATACACACACACATATTTATACATCAAGAAAAGTCCTGAAAAAGCTACTTCATTAAGGGAGAAAAGCAAAAGATTCTCTGTGGGTGTCATGGTGGAAAGGTTCAGAAATGGATCTGTGTTTGAATACGGAACGATGACAGTGTTAAATAATGGAATGCCACAATTTATTTCAAGGAGCTGTGGAAGCAGCACGAAGGGAAACGTTGTGGGAGCCTTGCCCCCAATTAACAGGCAGCCACGCTGCTCATGTAATTCCCTGCCTGAGAGGCTGCCATGCGACAGCAGACCTTTGGGGTCTAAGGTTGCCTGAAGCGGGTTACCGAGCCACAGGGAGGCCTGCTCTAGCATCTAAATTCCAAAGGCCACTGCTTCTCCTTTCCTGGTGTTCTCAGAACACAAGGCGATGCAAAGTGAAGCTGAACCCAACTAGCTCAGGGGGTTTAGAAATTGATTGCAAGCAAATACTAGCTCAGGAAAGTGCCAGATAGAAGGAGACAACAGATTTGAAGAGACTGTGGAGCAATTCCTGCACTAGGTGTTACTGTGGCGCTTAAAGAAATTATAATCGATCCCTAAATTCATATTTTTAAAAAGTTTTACAACCATATTCACTCATTTGTATAATTACACTTGTAAGGAAAACATCCTTTGGATAATAAAAAATTCCCATTTCATATGCACTTACGGGAGCGTGGTCCTGGAGCCCACACGCAGTCATGCCCTGCCGGAAGCTTCTGGAAGCTGGGGGGTGTTGTCGCCTGTGTGCTTTTCAGGCCATATCCAGCATCAATTCAGGTGTCAGTGGTTTGCTGTTTAACAGATATTCATGCAACATCATCGCTTGCTCAGTGTGATTGGCATTTTCACAATGTGGAGGATCGGCCATGGGGCTGTGATGGCATTTTAAAGGATCCCTCTCAGATAAATGCCTTTTTATAGACAAATGTTATTCCTTCTTTTCCAATCTCCTAACTCAAAATTATGACTGTGGCAATAACACACTTAAATATTCTTTTTTTTTTTCCCAAGAAGACCAAAGCTTTTGCAACACTGTCTACTTTGTTCTCACAAGTCATTGTAAAGTTTGAAGAGGATGGATACGATGGTGCCGGGTTTTCAAGCCTATGTAAATGCTTCTACCAGGGAACTTATTTGTGAAAAGGAAACACTTTGGGAAAGCTCAGAGTCAGGAGAGCGGGACGTGCAGCCTGCAGGTGCATTGCCAAGTCCGGGTCCTGGGAGGTGGTCTGTGTCCGTTGTCACCACCCACCATCCTCTCACTGTGGCCACACTGACCCCACCACCCTTTGGGAACAGCCCTAAACAGCTGCATTTATTTGACCGGACCCACTTTTCTCTGTTGGGACAACATGAATATCAAAAATATTATTTCTGTCATTCTGAGACTTGGAGGTAATATAATAAATACGTTTATTTAAAATGCACAAGCACCGTTGAAAAACATTAGTCACTGCATCCGTGTCCTGGAGCTGCTTTAACGGTTCTAGCAACTTTGTGGCTTAGACAACAGCAACAGTGTGTTGCCTCTCAGTTCTGGAGGCTGGAAGTCTAAAGTCAGGATGGCAGGCTTGGCCTCTTCCGAGTGCCGTCAGGGAAGGGCCTGCTCCAGCCTCTCTCGTCTGCTGCAGGTGGTATTCTCTCCACGTCCTTCTGTTTTCTTCTCCCTGGAGGTGTCTCTCTCTGTGTCTGCATTTCCTCTTTCTATAGAAACACCAGTCGTACTGGATTCGCCCGGCCTTCCTGGCCTCACCTTACCCATTTTCAAAGACTTTATTTCCAAATAAGGTCCTGCTCACAGGTACTGTGGGTCAGGTTGCAAAGCCTTCGGGTGAATACAATTTAACCCGTGGCAGTAATCCAGAAGGTTTAGCGCGTTGTGAGGAGCAGCCTTTCAATTGCACTGCGAAATGAGAGTCTTCGCCCCAGACGCATCCTTTTCACTTGGACTTCCTAGTGCAGGCGTCCCCAGACTTTTTACACGGGGAGCCAGTTCACTGTCCCTCAGACCGTTGGAGGGCCGCCGCATACTGTGCTCCTCTCGCTGACCACCAATGAAAGAGGTGCCCCTTCCTGAAGTGCGGCGGGGGGCCGGATAAATGGCCTCAGGGGGCCACATGCGGCCCGCGGGCCGTAGTTTGGGGATGCCTGTCCTAGTGAGTCTTCCTCCTCCAGGTGAATCTGATGGTGATGACGTTTGGAAGGCATTGGGCTAGGCCAGTTTAATGAGTACAGCTGGTGGATGGTATAAAAATCACATTCGTATGGGATCACAGCCTAGTCTACTAAGACTTCTGACCAGCACAGCAGGGTGCTTTGTTACGTTACTGATGGTCTTGAACAGTCTCTGTGCCTTCCTCAACTATTCGCCAGGGACAATTGCAGCTGACCTTTTCCTTACATAGCCAAAGGTTACCTTGCATAATTAAAAATAAGAGACTTTTTTTTTTTGAGGTGGAGTTTTGCTCTTGTTACCTACACTGGAGTGCAGGGGCACGATCTCGGCTCACTGCAACCTCCATCTCCCAGGTTCAAGTGCGATTCTCCTGCCTCAGCCTCCTGAGTAGCTGGGATTACAGGTGCCCACCACCACACCCAGCTAATTTTTTGTATTTTTAGTAGAGACAGGGTTTCACCAGGTTGGACGGGCTGGTCTCAAACTCCTGACCTTAGGTGACCCACCCACCTGGGCCTCCCAAAGTGCTGGGATTATAGATGTGATGATAGACCAAATATCCATAAGGCTACACTGAAACAAATAAATGATTGAATAAATAAATACATACACACATGGAAGAACACAGACAAATCCCCATACAGAATTTCACATGGTTTACGTGGATGTTATTCCCTCAAGGAGGTCCAGCATAGCTCCCGCTCTTTAATTGTGCACTGCACGTGGCGACTTTCTTCCAAAGAGCACCGGAGGAGACAGAGGAAGGAGACGTACAGGGGATAGGTCTGGCGAACACCACTGGGCCAGGTGATTGGTGAGGATACACGGTGGTCTTATGTGCCCTGCATATGATGCGATGAAAATCCGCTTGATGAGTGTGGAGAGAAGGTAGCTATGGAAAGTTATTCTCTTGGGTTGCCACGTCAGTGAGATTCAATAATTAAAATACCTATGAGCCATTATCTTAGAGGGGAAGGAAGGAAAGGGAGAGAGACTCTATACTCTAGACATTTTCTGAATTTCCAAACTGTGAAAAGAAGAAGGTGAAGAAAATAAAGGCTCTGAAAAGTAGACTCTATGAGTGAGGGCGAGATAAGGAAAGAGCATCACGGAGGAGGCACCAGTCACGGCGACATGCTACGCTCTCAGCTGGAGCCCCTGGAGTTGTCTGTGCAGCAGGTGCAAACTAGACTGAGACACCTGTCAAAGCACAGCTCCGTCTTCAGTCGCCCCAGCCCCTGACGGTATTAAGGCGATTAGCCTCAATCTTTGGCCTAGAAAAGAGAATGATGAGCCCCCTCTGAAGGGTAACAAATTTTTGTCTTACAGATTTTCATACAAAAAGTGTACTGTTGCCAAACAATCAAAATCCAAAGGAAAAACCGTAGAATATAGAAACAGACCAAGCAAGGACTTGAGAATAAAATAACATGATTAAATAACGTATTTTTTAAAAGAACAGAGGAAAAGATTGATAAATGAAAATATGGATAATTTGACTCAGAAGGAATTTATAAAAAGAAAAACAGCAGACATTTTAAAAAAATTTTCTGAATTTTAATTAATAGTTCAAAAGGTAAAGTTAATAAAAATTATTAAAGGAGAAAATATGACCAGTTAGTTGTGTAATGGATCAACAGAGAATACTGAATCTGAAGAAAATATAGGAAAAAAACCTTAAAAATTGAGTGTAATAAATATGTGGGATATGATATAAAATGCTAACATATGGGTAAAGAAAAAATCGAAAATAGTGGAATATCAAAAGTGGAGATTATAGAGAATGGATTAGAATCAACGTTTGAAGAATGGATACCTTCGAATTCTCCTGAATGGATGGAAGATGTGGAATCACACACTCAAGATACTTGTCATCTCCCAAAGATTAATCCAAGGAAACCACAGAACTGCTGGGACCAAAGGGGAGAGGCATAAAACTAACATAGATATCTGACTTTTTACTAGAAATCATGGCAACCAGTAGACAATGGAATTTCAAATGTGGAAAGAAATGGAATTTTCATTTTTTTAAAAGAAAGAAATGAAACAGATTTGCTATCTAAACAAAAAAAAACAGACAATGAAAATAATGGTGAAATAATTATGTTTTCAGGCTAAAGAAAAATAGGAAGAGAGAAAGAGATTGAGTCTATGATCTTTGCAGCAAGCTGCTTCCCCCCCTTGTGTAAAACCTTCATGACATTTGCAGGTTAATCCATATCTTTGCCATATCAAGGGCCCACAGTGCCAGTTTGAACCTGAGTCCAGTTGTCTAAAATAATCTGGGTAGAATGTGCAGCATTTTTTCCTCGCCCACAGCAAGTTTTGTGAGACAGGACCGGAAACGTGAAGGCAGCTTTGCAGCGGGCATGCTTACGATAAGCAGAGGGGTGCTCTGGCCAGGGTCAGCGTAAGCTTAGAAGCAGCTTTGTAGTGGAAGTGATCTGAGCAAAGGCTCCCCGACGTCAGAGGAAGAGACTGGAGCCCCAGATCAAGCACTAGTAGCTTTCCCTCTGGTGCCTGGTTTATCATCAGACCACAAACAGGCTCCCACAGAGAGCAGTCACTACAGTCAGAACAGCCAGGAGAGAGGCTGCTCTCCCAGGGCTCTGGCAGAAGCCACAGGGCTTGATGTGGACATCTGATGTTTTTGAAGTTGATCCCGTCTTTACGCTTAGAAGCTTCTGTGATTCTCCAGACTCCAAAAAACATTCTATGTGTGAGGTTTTTGATACTGTGTGTTTGACACTCCAGCTAATTAAAAAATATCCATAGTTCCTCCAGCCGTGCCCACTGGGAGGGAGGGAGCACGGAGGCCGGAGCCCCGGCGGCGCTGCCAGACCACACTGTGCTTGAACACAGCTGCGCCTCTTACCTGCCGTGGGACCTTGGCCAGTTCCTGTGTCCACCCTTGCTCTCCCCTGATAAGTGAGGGAAACTGCCTTCCCCTTTATATGGGTATTGTGAATTTCAGTGAATGAAAACATGCCAATACATACTTGCCAGTACGTCTGCGTGTATATACATATACATATACATATACATATACATATACATATACATATGAAATATATGTATACATATACAAACCTTACCTATTATTAGTAACTCAGTTGACTTCCCGTGAGGGAGAATTGAGAGATTTACACATTGTCTTTCTTAGGAATCGTCCACTCAATCAGCTGCTAGCATTTTATTCAATGAGACCCGCTTCGACGGGATGCTATAGTGAGATTTGTATCTTGAATGCAAATAGGAATATATGTTTAAATAGCTCTTGTAGAAGAAACTCAATAGGTGGTTTCTTCTTGGCTTTTTGTCATATTTTTCTGAATGCAATCTGGATAATAGTCTGGGTTTCAAACTCATAATTTTAAAAATAGCATTAGTATCTTTGCTCACAAGATTGAGTGAAAAATCTTTCAACCCCACTGTGAGTCATCTTCCATCTCTAATTCAGACAGGAAATACAGAAAAAAAAAACCTCTTCTTGGTCTAATGAACTGCTCATCTGCTAAGAAAATTGAAATTCTATGATACAAAGCGTATCTGATATGTCTGGTTTTTAAAAATCAGATTTAATTACTCCTTCCATGGGACCTGAATAAATTATGGCATTTACTATATGGTGACAGTAATATCTCTACATAAGAGCATTTTGTGGTTTTCATTTGGCTCTCGCTGCATACTTTGAGTAAGGTAGGACATGGGCCAATATTTATTTACACATGACGAAACAGTCTCAGCAAGGTTTCAGCCGTGGCTTTCGGCGGTGCACCCAGCATGTGCTGTAGCTAGCGTGAGACACTCTTATTTTGAGACGAGTGGCTTTTCCATGATGTCAGTGCCACAAAGAGTTAACCTGACCCTCTGTATCTGACCTCCAGTTTCCAGATATTTTATTTATCTAACCAGTGTTGGACTGTATATACCAACAATATGTGCCCTGGCGTGGATGATTTATATCATCGTTTTTTCCATTGTAGAATTATATTACTGCTTCCAATATTTGATCAGTAGGAAAGTCTTAAATCTGTACCCTGACATAAGAGAGTATGATGGTGTATCTATAAAAGTTCATGATTGTTGAGATTGAGGACTCTGGAAAGCGTGTCTGGAATATCGCCGTATGTAAGGCGCTCAGGAACGCTCACTGTTTTACATGCTCTTTTGGTGACACTACAACCCTTTAAGGTAGTTAGGCTGCTATCCCATGACGCAAAAGACAAACTGAATCTTGCAAGTATGTTTGTTCCTGAAATGCAAGGCCAAGCCGTGCCGTACCCTCGAGACGGCTGTGGAGCGCAGCACTCCTGAATGTGCTCGGAGAAACCTCCGCTGGATAAAGGGCCAGCGGCCCTGGGCACCTGTGCTGAGGTCCCCGGAGCGCTGGTTCCTGCCCACAGCCCAGCCAGCACGCACGCCACACTCGCAGCACCTCCCAGCTCACTTGGATAACTTTTGGTCGTCCCTGGGCTTTTAAGCATGGGTGTCATTTCCCCAGGAGGCCATTTTCAGGAGCTGCTCCCATATCCCTCAAAGACCAGGACAGGGTGACAGCCATTTACTTCCATAAGGCCCTGACTTTACCCCATGGTGTCACTCAGCACATAGCATTGTATTGTGATTGCAGCCAAGAAGGACTTGGAAGGCAGAGGTTGAGAAGGCGACCTGGTGTTGTCCTACCTGGGTTTAAATTCGAGGCCTGCACTCACAAGATCGGTCATCTTGGGTGCACTGTCTCACTTCTGAGACTCAGTTTCCTCCTCTGCAAAATGGGGAGGACAATTCTAGTGCCAGCCTCAGAGATAACGGCCTTATGAGGAGACGGCAGTGATTGTCTGGCATTAATTTTACACATTTCCCAATGAATCCACGTGCTGGTGTTCCACAGAGCTAGCAAAATAATTAGCTCAAAGAAAGTACACGAATGTTTGCAAGAGAAAATAACCCTTAATCTGTTTCGCAAATCATTTTGAAGGGTAAATGCATCACTTTGCAAACATGTAGTTGTCACCTCAGATAAATTAATACAGAAGAATTAAGAAGACATAGGAATGAAGACGGTGTTTTGATGTTTTAGTAGCTACGCCTCACTCCTGTTTATACTGTTTCGTTATTTAAAATCTATTCAACGAGGGACATTTTTATATACTCTGTACTTTTCCGATAAACCTAGTTTTGGCATATGGATACAAACGGATGAACTGAAATTTTTGAAAGGGGCAGATCAGATTGATTTTAGTTGGCTGATATTTATTTTTATAGACTCACACAGGCATGTAGCTTTCCACAAGTTCGTTTTCACAAATACTGAATGCTTTCAGCAGGATTCAGATTCTAAAAGTCCACACTGCTTCTGTGCACACAAGGGTGCCTCGGCAGGGGATGGATTCCTTAGGAGTCCCCTGGGGAGTCCGGAGTTTACGCAGGTGATGTCCATCCAGCTCACCTGAAGACATTTGGTCAGATGACCGTCTTCTGTCATAATCAACATAGAATCTGAAGAAATGCAGGCCTGTTTCCTGAGATAACAAAGCTTTTGCCAGCCAGGGTCAATCTCTCTTTGTCATTATGAGCACAGTAGCTATAAATTAGATAAACTGGGTGCGTTTCCTCTTTGTCCAGTGAAACTTCTCTTAATGGTTCTGGCTGCCACTGGTCAGACACTTCTGTGCAAGAAATTTTGAATGTGCTCAAAATATTGCCTTCCAGACCCCAACTTTCCTGCTCTTCGGGTGTTGCTCAGGTTCCCTCCCTGCTCTCCATCACTAGTGAAGATATATTTATCTCTTAGACTCATTTGCGGAGCAACTGGCAGAGACAGGGGTATGGGAATCACGTGGCCCTTGCCGTGCCACTGACCCCCACCCCCGCCTCCACGCTGCTGTCGCCTCATCTCTGTGGCCACTGAAGATGTCTGCTGTCACAGTTGTGCCACACTGGACTTAGGAGTTCACCTTCTCCTTTTGAATTGCCCTAAACCAGGAGGAGACTCACTCCGTTTATCAGAACACCACGCATGAGGAGAATGCAGAAATGCAGTTGTTCAGTAAGCACGTGGCTCTTGGCAGAGACCGTGCCATGCCTGCCTTGCTCACTGTGCTGCTGAGACGCTCACACTGAACTGGGTGGACGCATGCAAGCCCAGCTTCCTCAGCCCTCAGTGGCACGAGCATCAGCCTACACCGCAGCCCCTGCCTGCCATGGCCTGGAGGCTCCCCTTCCCAGAAGGCATGCAAACAGTCGCTCAGTCACCCAGGGAAGGAAAAACCAGAATTTGAGAAGCCACGCGGTCAGCTACGCTAGCAGCCAGCCACTTCCCGGCCTCAGACAGGCGGCCCTGTCCAGTCCTGGCTGGGGCGTCCTTGCGATCACAACTTGAAGTTGATGTCTCTCTTCCTGTCCCTAGGGGGTTTCCTTCAGTATCGCCTCATGTGTCATCATACAGAAACCAAAAACGTGTACTGCCACCTAGATTCTGCAATCAATATTTGTTTTATTACTTCTTTTAAGCTGTCCATCTATTAATCTTTGGATTTCAAACATCTGCTGATTGGCAGTAAGACCAGTATATATTTGTGTTCAGTTAGTAGTTAATGGTAAAATTTAAGTGTGAGGACAAGAAAATGTAAAAATTATATGTCCATGTACTGCTTAAATATCTATTCCACAAAGAAGTAATTACCAGTAAAAAAGTGCTATCAGAACAAACACAGACAAACAAAAAGCAGCTGCAGAGGCTGGGGAAAAGCCTCACTGAATTACAAGGACATTTCAAGTCACTCTGTTACTCCCTGTCTTCAAACTTCAAATACGTGGGCTGTTCAGGCAGTTTGCATACCTCTAAATTTTTTTCTCATTACCCCGTAGGCCCAATGCTACTGTTATTTACAGAATTTATTTTTTTAGTCATATCCCATATGACTTGTGTAATTTTCTTTATCAAAGCCTTGTTTATCAAACCACATTGGGGTAATTTATCGGTCTTTTATACCAAAAGGCTTTGTTTTATCAATTAAAAAAATAAAGCTCTAGAGGTTTGGAGTTTATCCAGAATCGCACAGCGTGTGATTAGCCCATTTGTCAGGACTAATTACACTCAACTTAGAACAAAGTCTCTTTTTAAAAAGGAGCTAGCCAGCCCTTAATTTTAATGAGGACTTAGAGCCACAGACTTGGCTTGGAATTCATCACAGCTCCCTGAGCATGTGTCAAGTAGAAAGAGAGGGCACATTCCAACTGCTCTTTATTTCTGCTGTAATAAAGTCACAGATAAAAGGAGCATGAAAAGCATGCTTTGGTCTTGGTTTAAGTCTCACTTCAAAAGGATCTAAAGACGGTGTGAAGTTAATGCGCTGGCCCAGGACGTCATAAGATGGCTAAGCATGCAGCCCAAGGTGACTACAGCAGCTGCCAGCCCTGCCTGGGACCCAGGCAAGTGTCGGGGGAGAGCAGTTGAGCCTGGAAGCCCCCGGCCCAGCTCTGCCTAGCACGGGCTTTTCTTTCTGCCATTTTAACTAAGCTGGAGGCCCCCGTGTATTCTAGGGGATCAATCTTCAAATGAACTGCGGATTCTGTGCAACGATACTGTTTGGTTCATAAGCAGATTGCCTTTTACAAAGTAGAATGTTTATTTGTTCAAGACATCTATGCATGTTGCTCTTGCAGTGATGAGGGAACAGACATCCGTGCACTCACTTTGTGCACGTGAAGGCTGGGCTCAGGGCCTGCACTTCCTGTTTGACGTGTCTGCCGTCAGTGAGATTGCGTGTCTTCAATTCACAGGCTATTCAACAGCCCCTAAGAAAAAAGGGCAATTTGTATTGAATAAGAAGACTAAGAAAGATTTAGTCATTTTGAAAAAGAAAATGCTCATAATATAATGTCAGGTAAAAACAGTTGTATAAAGTCTGTTTTTTGTGTGTTTGTGCTGGGCTGTGGGTATGCAGCAAAACAGGAAGTACCCTTGTGACAGAATTGTGACGGTGGTTTTCTCCCCTATCTTGATAGTGCTTTTCTTTCTTCTTAAATTGTTGATGCACATTCCAAATGATTGAAAATTTTGCTTGAAAAAATTGTAAAAATCACAGAAAAATATGTAGAAGGAAACAGCAAATCTCCATCCCCACCAGTCTTTGTTAATATCTTGGTACGTACGTCTCCAGAGTTTTGTTTCATTTTAATGTGAGACATACTCTTTTTCATACAATAGATTTGATTTCAGATTTTAAAAAAACCTTGAAAGTGGAGAAAAGTATAAAGGTGAGAGTATTTTTTAAGAAAACTTAAATTCTATCTCCTAGTAAAAATCACAGCTAGTATAGGTATATGTCTTTCAAAACAATCTTCAGTGAATTCGCACAGACATATTCGTAGACCAATGTGCAGACAGAAAAATGTAGCAATGTTTGATACAATTTTGTACAGTTGATATTATTTTAAAAAGTAAAGGGGATTTTTCTGGTTTCTGTTAGAATAAAATAGAAAATAGAATAAAAAAGAAAATAGAATGAAATAGAAAAAATAGAATAAAAAATAGAATAAAGGAAATAAAAAAATTAAAACTTCAAACAAGTGGGTTTTTTTGATCAACAAATATATTTTCTGAAAGATCACTCTGAAGTTAAATTTTTTTAAAGATTCAGGATATAGAGTAGTTATTAGCTATATTCTTCAATTTTAGACAGAATCAGTAGTCTCAACTCTATGAAAAATGAGGTAACTCCAATCCCTTCCAGCCAGAGATTGTTGGGAACACACTGGCAGGTGAATGACTGGGATTAATACTTGTTGCAGTGAGAGACACATGCCATGGGAAAGCAGGGGGCACCTCAGTAAGGGGGAAATAAAGGAATTATTGTAGATCTTAGGTGTTTGGATGGAAGGTTTGAGGGACTAAGGCTTGACTCTCGTTTGGATTTTATCAGAAAGCAGTGGCTATTCTGGTTTTATAAAAGAATGGATGTTGAATTTTGTCAGTGCTTTGTCTTTATCATTTCATATGATGATATGATTTTTTCTTAGTTAATATTGTGGGTTGCATTGATTGATTTTCAAATATTAAACCAACCTCAAATCCCTGGAATAAATCTCACTTGATCATTGTAAATAGTATATAAATTACTGAGGGTATAATTATTCTCATAAATATTAATGCCAAACTCAACAAAATGTTAGTATTGTTAATATTAACAATACAATATTAATATTAATTCAATATTAGTATTATATTAATTTGATAATATTTGTTAATATTTTGTTTAGAGTTTTTAATTAACATTTATGAGAGTAATTCTGCCCTGATAAAATGAAGAGAGAAGTGTTCCCTCCTCTCATATGTCCTGGAAGAGTTTGTGTAGAATTGATGTTAATTCTTCTTTAAACATTTGGTAGGATTCTCTAGAAAATAATCTGGGACTGCAGATTTTTTCCTTGAGAATTTTAAAATTATGAATTCAATTTACTTAATGATTATACGACTATCCAAATGTCTTATTTTATGTTGGGTGAACTGGGACAGTTCATCCTTTCCTAGAAATGGGTTTATTTTATCTAAGTTACCACATTTACGTTTGAGAAGTTGTTACACCAATCCCTGATTCTCCCTCTGATGTCCGCAACATCTATAGTCTTCTGTTTTATTTCCAATATTGGGAATTTGCTATTATCTCTTTTGGGGGCCAGTTTTTCCTAGTGGTTTGTTAATTGGATTGATATGTTTGAAGAAATTATCTCTTTGTTTCTTGCTTTTCTTCTATAACATTCTGAGTCACCAATTCTGTTAATTTCTATTCTTTATTGTTTCCCTCATTCTACTTGATTTGGGTTGATTTTACTCTTGATTTTCCGGTTTCTTAAAGTGTGAGTTTAGATTATTGACTTCAGGCTTCCCGTCTTTCCTGAAGTGCACGTTTAGTGCTGTCCCGGGTTCTCATTAAGCACCGCTTGACCTGTATCCTGCATGTTTTGATGTCTGTTATTTCACACTCTCCTAGGATGGACGTTTTAATGTAGTTTGGAAGCCACGTCTCATTTTACATCTCCCATGGCCACTAAACACTAATCCCTCCTCCCCCAGCCCATGGGACCTTCCTACCTTCTCTGTCTATGACTTTGATGACTTTAAATACGCCATGTAAGTTGAATCATACAGTATTTGTCCCTTTGTGGATGGCTTATTTCTCTCATCCTCATGTGACAGGATTTCCTTCTTTTCTGAGGCTGCACAATATTCCATTATATGCCATATTTTTAAAATTCATTCATGCTTTGATGGATGTTTGAGATGATTCCACCTCTTGCTATTGTGAATGATGCTGTTGTGAACTTGGGTATACAGATATCTCTTTGAGATCTGATTTGAATTATCTTGGATACACATACGTTTAGAACCCCACTGAACAGTTTTCAATATTTGCTTCAACTATCAACATACATTAGAAGACTCAAGACCAGGAAAGTCTGTTGTGTAAAACTTCCCACTCATCTCCCCTGTGCCCTGTTGACCTCATCCTTTGAGTTTTTACTTTCGTTTAATGTACGTTTGGGTTTTAAAATTTGATTTGATTCTTTTTGTGTCTTCTATACCTTTGCTGAGACTCTCTGCTTCCAGAGTGTTCGTCATCACTTGTGAAAGCATTTTTTTGATGGTGACTTTAAACATTCATGTAACATTCGTCACATCTTTGTCACCCTGGTGCTAGCATCTGTTGATTGTTTCTTTCTTATTTTCTTTGTAGCAAGTCACTTTTTATTGAAAGCTAGACACGTTGGATGTTTTACTATTACACTCTGAATCTTTCTAAAGTGTTTTATGAAGGCTCTTTTGATACTGCTCTAGTGAGGGAGAAAGGGACATTTCCTCCTTACTGCAGGTGGTAGTAGACGTCCAGGTTACCTGCTTGGCCTGCAGTGATACTTCATGGGTGAGGTGCTCCTTGGTCTTCCTGGATAGAGGTAGGAATTTAATTTCTGCACTAGGTCTCTGCTGATACCACTCTGGCTTGGAGGGGTTTGGATGCCTTTCATTGACACTGTACCAGAAGGGCTCATGGCCACCTGGCAGGAATGGAAGTCTTGGGTCCGCTCTTGACCTGGTCTCATGCGGCCCTAGGGGAGGAGTTCGGGGGTCACATTACAACAGAATGGTGGGCAGTCCTGGCTTTCTTAGTTGGCCTTGGCAGCGGGGAGTGAGGCTGGGGCCACAGGCTTTTTCTGGGCGGTGTGGCTGGAATCGGGAGGTGATTGTCTGAAAGTGTTCTGTGGTGTCGGCCTGCCACTTTCTTGTGTCTTCACTCAGAGAGAATCGAGTTTTGTTGGGTGTCACTTGTTGGTCTCTGTGTGGTGCTTCCGGGTTGCTGGCTTTTGCAGCCTCTATTCTGGGTTATGTGACGCAAAAAGACAACCCAGGGAAATCATCTTCACGTCTTTCCTCAGGCCTCAAGGTCCCCGGCTGGTCTTCTCCACGTTTCAAAACCATACACTTATTTCATCTAAATGTGTAGGTTTATTAGTTTTAGGTAGCAGAGTGGATAGGGTAAAGTAAGTAGACTTCATCTTCTCAGAAGCGAGTGTCCAAATAAGAGGTCATTGTGTGCCCGGGTATCCTCATAAATCATATCCAGAAGGGAAGATGAGGCCCAGGCTGAGCCCGTCATCAGCAGAGGAGTAGCCGCCCCTCACATGGGCCGGACGTAGAAAAGTGTTTGGTGATTCTCGTGGCTTAGACAATGCTTACTCTTTGTCTGTGTTTAAATTAAGTGGTCTTCTTTCGGTCTTGACATATCACGGTCACAAAACATCCTTGTCTGATGATGATGTTCTGTGAACGTTTTATGCTCAAAAAGAAAACACCAAGTGTATCTGTGAGTGCCAGGCTGGGTCTCAGCAGCGCCAGGCCCTGGCCCGTGGCACCCATCCAGCACCCAGACGCAGGAGGCTGCTGTCCTCTTTCTCACAGACACGGTCGCTCTCAGATTTCCTCTCGTTAATGTCCCCCTCACGGCTAGTTCGTGCTTACGTTATTAGTTTTTCATTGTTAGGTTCTGTAAATGCCAAGTTATCTTTTAAAATTCTATTTTCCAAGGCTGTTTTGCACTGGCTTATATTTAAGCGAATTCAGTGCTTCCCGATATAATGCTTCCTTCCTCTGTGAGTTCTTAACTTGGGTGGAATTTATTTTTAAGTGATTTCTCTTATGAAAGACTCATGGGTGCTGTATTCCGGAATGTGTTCCCTGTTTGAGAATGCCTGCCCATGCACTGATTCCTTAGTTATACCTTGACTGAGTCACGGTGTCTTTCACCCGACATATTTTAATTATACTTTAAGTTCTGGGGTACATGTGCAGATCGTGCAGTTACAGAGGTGTACACGTGCCACGGTGGCTTGCTGCATCCATCCCCCCGTCATCTACATTAGGTATTTCTCCTAATGTTATCCCTCCCCAATCCCCCACCCCATGCTATCCCTCCGCTAATAGGTCCTGGTATGTGATGTTCCCCTCCCTGTGTCCATGTGTTCTCATTGTTCAACACCCACTTACGAGTGAGAACATGCGGTGTTAGGTTTTCTGTTCTTGTGTCAGTTTGCTGAGAATTATGGTTTCCAGCTTCATTCATGTCCCTGCAAAGGACAGGAACTCCTCTTCCTTTTTTATGGCTGCATAGTATTCCGTGGTATCTATGTGCCACATTTTCTTTATCCAGCAGTCCAATTACTGGGTCTATACCCAAAGGATTATAAATTGTTCTGTTATAAAGACACATGTACACGTGTGTTCATAGTGGCACTGTTTACAATAGCAAAGACTTGGAACAAACCGAAATCCCCCAATATTTTGTAGACATTGTCCTAGCATCTTCTGGCTTGATTGTTGTTTTGGAGAACTTGGAGGTGAAACTTACACTTTCACCTTGGAAAAAAATTGCCTTATTTTACGGAAAGCCTATATTCCTTTATTCTTAAATGAGAAAAGTTTATTTCTAAGAAGCTTAAATGTAAAAATGATTTGGAGTTCAGAAAAGTGGGTATTTTAATTGGCAGCTTTAGTGTTCTTATTTGTTTGATTAAAGTGAAGTTTCATTTATGATATTTTTTGATGGGTTATATGTTTCCTATTACCATTTTCTACCCTGTTAACACCAGGTAATTTATGTTGGATTGCCTTTCTGGTTTCATATTTTTGTCTTACCTCTGACGGATTTAATTCCATTTTCCCCTTATGTGCTGCATTCACCATGATTTCCTCCAGGTCCGTCATTGAAACTTTAGCACTGTCTTTGGTTCCTCCATATTTCTGACAAAGGTAATCATCTGCAATCGGTTCTCAGTTCTCAGTTTGTTTGCCTAGGTCTGCAATCAGGATATCCTGTTTGTCTCAGTCTGTTGTTTCATTATCTCATTTTAAATAATTTTTTTAAATTATTCATTTCTTTTCTGATGCTACTGGGTGAATAAACTCAAGGAAGTCACTTTCTTTTCTCTGAGTTGTGTTTTCTTCTGGATTTATGTTTTGATTTGTCATTTATGTGACATGCTTCCATATTCCGTTCCTTCTGTTTTATTTCCCTCTCCCCTCTTTCCTTTCTTCCTTCCCTGCACCACCTGGCATGGAGCGTCTGTTCCTGTCTTCCCCTGGACTGTGAGGCGAGTGTGGTGAGAGCTGGCCTGTGTCTCCTTCACTCACTGGTTCCTTGTCAGTGCCTAGCAAGAGGCATTTACACCACACCTTGCCTTTCCGTAGCTAGTCTGGCTTCTGGAGAGAAGGCTGGGAATTCTCCTTTCTACTTCTAAATTCTCTGTTTCTTTCTGATTTTAAGGCTTTGTGATTGATTGTAACATTTGTTTTTATTTTCTTTTGCGTAACATTTTCTCTTTTACTTCTTTGGTCATTGTGTGCAACATCCAACCCTAATTCCATTAGATGTGGGTTCATATATATTTAATACAAAGTCCTGCTCTGTCTCCCAGGTTGGCACACAGTGGTATGATCTCAGCTCACTGCAACCTTCACCTCCCAGGTTCAAGCGATTCTCCCTGCCTCAGCCTCCCAAGTAGCTGGGACTACAGCTGCGCACCACCACACCTGGCTCATTTTTTGTATTTTTAGTAGAGACAAGGTTCCACCATGTTGTCCAGGCTGGTCTCGAACTCTTGACCTCAGGTGATTTGCCAACCTCAGCCTCAAAGTGCTGGGATTACAGGTATAAGCCACTGCACCCGGCCAGATGTGGGTTCATATTTAACTCCAACACTCTAGAAACCTGAATCACAAGTCTTATCAGGGAGATGGCAGCTTCACAGTTTTCACGGTGACCACTGTGAGTGTCTGCCACTTCATCCATATAGCTTGTCTCTGACTCCCATGACAAGCATCACCTTTTGCGTGACGTGGCGGCTCCCACTCCAGCCTTTGGCTGTAATTTGGGAAGAAGATATCTCCTCACCAGTACTCACCTGTTATAGTGGGGCTAAGTGGGATGTTTTTGGCATCCCAAGATAACCAACCCCCTATCCCTTGGGGTATGCATTTGTCATATTTATAATTAGAAATTAAAACAGTTCCTCAAATGTTTAGAATTTAATCTGATACAAAGATAAAAGACTCATTCTAGGATATTGAAAACCCAGATGCAACCAAGTGGTTCTTTGTTCCTATTCTAAGCACTAATTGATCTCAGACAGAAAATTCCCCAGAAGGAATCTCAGGAAACAAAACGCACTGCGTGGGGAGATCAGCCTCCTGGCATCTGCCTGTCCATTCAGAGCTCCCATTATTGAAACAATAGTGCCATACAGCAAGACACATCACAGACTATAAACACTGCAGCCCCTGGGGAGGAGCACACTCGGTTGAAGAAAAGCCCAGCCCCCGTCTGAGGATTAGGCTTGCATTTATTTTCAACAGGCAACTCCCTTTTGATACAAAGCTATCATTTTAATGGAAATGTTTATTTTGGAGTAAGAAGCAGGACGGTTCTGAGAATATTTGATGAACGGTACACAGGAGCATCGATGAAGCTTGTAGGTCTTATTGAAGGAATTCGATGCGAATCATAAATCGCACTCACCTCATTCTGAAAAGCCTGTAAAGTGTCACACAGTGTCTACAACTTCAGCACGTTTTAAAAACAAAGCTGGACTGTGCTGATGCCTCCACAGCTTAGGCCCTGTTCTGCGGTCTTTACGTCTCTTATTTCCTCTCAGCGACCGTAAGAGACGTGAATACTGTTGTTATCCCCTTTCACGGATGAGGACAGTGGACAGATCCAGGCGGTGCTTGACAGAACGTGAGTTTTGATGATGGGTGACCAGACACACACAGGCCGTTCTGATAGGCACAGAGAACAGAGCTGCATTTGAATCTGCGGTGTACATCAGCGAGTCGGCAGGTGCGGAGAATACACAAAAGGCTGAGAAAGGCGGGGAGACCCGAGTCCGCAGCAGCCCCCAGTGAGGTGAGGTCGCCCCTAACCTACTCGTTCATGTGGCTGGAACTGAAGCGGGAATCCAGCGTTCCGTCGTGTATGCCCGACATTGCATAACCCTCTGGTACGGGTAATTCTCTCGCTAGGCACTGACAGTGGATCAGTGAGTGAAGGAAGCGCAGGCCCAGCTCTCACCGTCAGGAGGATGAACACTAATCAGACAGTACCACAGACAGGTACAGAGTCGCAATCGTGATGAGCAGAGGGAAGCCCACGGGCAAGTTCTCCATCAGCGGATGGGGACGGGGGAGCCTGGGCTCACGTGGGAGTCACGAAAGAGACTTTGAAACTGTGACCCAAAGGATGGGAGGAGCTTGTCAGGCACAGGCCGCGTCAGACCCGGTGGCACGGGTGACTCTGGGCGCCGCTGCTTGAGAGCCAAGTCCCCTGGCAGAGGACGCACAGTGTGTCCCTGATGAAAAAGACAGTGTTGGGGACACACAGAGCAAGCAGCACTCAGAGAAGCAAGCTCGTTTCGGTCTGTGTGGGGAACAGACCTTATGTATCAGCTGGTGTGAGCTGGCCAGAGAGTGACCAGGAAATGAGCACGAGGGAACTGAATGCCGGGAATTCAAGGATGAGCTGAAGGGCAGGGAGGACAAACAGGGCCTAGTGGGACACCGCAGAGACCAGCGAGGATGGACGCGCACGCACGCCCAGCCCAGCAGGACACAGGCCTGGTTCGCAGCAGCTCCCAGAAGCCAGGACAGCACCTGACACGCAGCCCAGGGCAGACGCGGAGAAGGAGGACAGCCCTAGCTTCCCCCCTGCTCCGCCCTGCCAGCTACCTTTTCCCCCCGGGGCTCCCCTGAGCCATGCCGCGGGAGCTACAGAAACAGCCACACCTGTCGGCCTTCGGAAGGTGCAGGAGAGGGGAGCAAAGGATCTGTGGGCAAACGCCCAGCTCAGCCAGACACCACCTGACTGTGCTAAATAAAGCAGGCTGTCATCTTCCCTGAAACGCCTTTCCTGCTGGGATCTTCCCTAAGCCCCACCTGCTAATTTAGTCCTAAAATTGGACTCAGCCTATTCCGTGTTCTCATTTATTTTTACTTTAGGATGGACGCCCCTGTCGTATCCGTTAAGTGAGTGCAAACTTTGCAGTGTTCAGTACCACAGTCTGATCATCTGCATTCATCCTATCACTGACTTTCTAATATTTTTGGTGGCCTGCAGGTATCATTTGTATTTGCTGTAAAAAAAAAAAAAAAAAAACTTAACGGAGGAATCTTCTGTGAGGGGAAATGGAACGGTAAAAGATGAGCTTGAATCGAGCCTGGGGAGGCTGTCTGAGAAAAAGAAGAAGCAATGCACGTTTGTAAATGTTGAAATGGGAGGGAGAGGCAGATGAGCACCTTCGTCCCTGAAGGGACAGACATCAGCCGCAGCGACGGAACCAGAACGCTCTTCCGAAGCCAGCTGGACGAGCCTTCCTGGACTTGCAGACAGTGCCCTGCAGACCGTCGTGCGACAAGACGGGCATCGGGCGAGTCCTCGAGGCTGCCTCACTGCCTCACAGGCTTTAAACCCTCTCACGGATATGCCGAGTCCCGTCGCAGGTGAGGCTCATTCTTCTGCAGTCTACTGTGTTCGCGTCAGGCCTCCTGACTGACAGCTCCTCTCACTCTGGGCTTGAACGGATTCCATCACCCGTGAAAAATCACACACCTGAGGACACAGTGTCTGAACGGATTTACACAAAGGAAACGCTGCTGATGAGGCGTCTCAGCCTGGCTCTCCCCGTCTTACGCATCCTCCAGGCGTGGATGGCTGAGTCCAGATTCTGTCTCATTTCAACACGTGGGGACGAGGAACAAAGAGTGTGCATTTCAGAAACACCTCTGCTTTATCACGCGGGAGTCACTCACAGGCGGGAGAAGAGGGTGTGATGCTATTTCAGACGATGAGAGCCTTTAGGAGACAGCACTGCCTTCCCCATGAGCCTTGCACGCCCACGTGGAAGCATTCTCAGTCACTGGCTTTCAGGGATCTCAACCCACCGGAGCCGCGTAACGAGGTGAGTCCTCCCAGGACCAAAGCCACAATCGCTAGCATCGGAGTACTCTAAAAGGAAGCTCAAGCTCAAGGTAGGAGAGTGTGTAACAGGTAGACGATAAAAATTCGGTGGTTTAGGTCAAAGCAGCTCATCAGATTTAACATGAAGTCTAAATTACAACCATTTCTCATTTTCACTGTTTATTTTCCTTCCGTGTTTATGTTCAATATCATTGTTATTCAATGAATAATACTTTGTAGCCTATATTTTGATTTATCGTTTGATCCATAGGGTGTGTAATGATTTTATCTTTAAATGATTTTACATTGAAATATGGTTGGAAGAAAAAACACGGAGAACCCATTCAGCCTTTGCTCGGCTGCCCCAGTGGTCAGTGTGTGTGGAGAACACAAACTCGAAGTGCTTTATCTTCTTCTGTCACACCACAACGACGATCAGTACGGATCTCTGTGACCAAATGTGTACCTTTTTCCCCCACAGCTCAAGCATGCCACGCCTGCAGGCGGCACCCACTGGGTGTCCTTTGATTCAGTTCTAGCACTCTCCCCCTGGAGACAGCATCCAACCCTGAAGGTCGAGGGCTCCGTCCTTAACACCACCCACACTTAAGACACCAGTCGCAAGTCCAGGCCTCCAGAGCTTCCGACCGACGGGCTTCAGGTGGGGTTCTCACAAACCCCTCTTTGGGCTTGATCAGTTTTCCGGAACGGCTCACGGAACAGGGAAACACTTGTTTCACTTTACCAGTTTCTTACGAAGGATGTTTCACAGGATATAGATAAGCTGATGAAGAGATATGCGGGGGAGGTCTGGACAGGTCTAGGGGCAGGGGCTTCTCTCCCCATGAAGTTGGGGTGTGCTGCCTGCACCCGCACGCGGCTGAGTTCTCATCCACCTTCCCGTGGGCCTCCACACATCCGGCCATCTGGAGGTGCTCAGAACCTGTCCTCTGGGGCCTCTTACAGAGACTTTATTACATAGGTGTGGTTGGTTAAACCGCAGGCCATCGGTGACCAAATTAACCTTCAGCTTTCTCCTCTCCCTAGAGGTTGGGGAATGAGGCTGAAAGTCCCAGCCTTCTCCTGCCTCAGTCTACCCAGTGACCAGCCCCATCCTGAGGGTGCCTAGAGGCCGGCAGCCGTCAGTCAGTTATTACCACACAAAACACACATCACTTGGGAGATGCCAAGGAGCTTTGGGCTCACACGTCAGAAAACGGGGTGAAGCCAAATATGTATTTCATAATGCTATAGCAGTGCTTTGGGGGAAAAGTGGGCCCCAGCCATAATACAGGCCTGAATCCAGTCAGGATTCAAAACATTTCCACCACCACATGGGCTTCTCACTGAGCCCTTTTATCCCTCACCCACCTGGCTCCCACCCACCCACACTCGTTAACTCCACAGCCCCTAATCTGCTCTCCATTTCAGGAATCCTATGTCAATGGAATCATACAGAAATGGAACTTTTGGGTTTGGCTTTTTGTTTTTCACTCAGTATAACCCTCTGGAGATTTGTCCAAAGTTATTGAGTGTACAATAATTTGGCTTATCTCAAGGCTTAACATAGGGTCTATTTTATGTGCACATGCCAAGTCTATGTACTCACACTGGGTAAAGGGTTTTATAAATGCAAATTAGGCCGGGCGTGGTGGCTCAGGCCTGTAATCCCAGCACTTTGGGAGGCCGAGGTGGGTGGATCACAAGGTCGAGAGATCGAGACCAACCTGGTCAACATGGTGAAACCCCGTCTCTACTAAAAATACAAAAAATTAGCTGGGCGTGGTGGCGCGTGCCTGTAATCCCAGCTACTCAGGAGGCTGAGGCAGGAGAATTGCCTGAACCCAGGGGGCGGAGGTTGCGGTGAGCCGAGATCGCGCCATTGCACTCCAGCCTGGGTAACAAGAGTGAAACTCCGTCTCAAAAATAAAAATAAAAATAAAAAATAAATGCAAATTAGGCAAAGTTGATTATGAGTGTTATTCAAATCTTTTGTATTCTCACTTATTTTCTGTCTGCATGTTCAAGCATTTATTGAGAGGGAAGTACTGAAATCACTAAGCATGATTGTAGAGTCATCTATTTCTCCTTGCAATTCTGCCCATTTTATTTCATGAATCTGGAAGCTCTTTATTATTAGCTGTATGAATGTTTAGGGTGATTATTTCTTTTGTGGCACTGACCTTTTTTCATTGGGAAATAAACTTCTTTATCTCTCATGATACTCTTTGCTCTAAAATGTTCTTTGAGATTAATATAGGCTCTGGGGTTTCCTTTGATTATGGTAAAACTTTTCTTTAATCCTTTTACTTTTAATCCATTATTGCCTTTATTATTAAACCATTTTTCCTGTAGGTCGCCTGTAGTTGGGTCTTGCTTATATATGTGAATTGAAAAACTATGCCTTAATTGGAGTATTTGCGCAATTTACGTTTGACGTGACTGTTGGCACTTGTAGTTTTAACCTGTGATCTTGCTTTTTTGTTCTAGTTCTCCTCTTTTTCTTGTCTTTTGTTCGTTTTCTGTATTTCTCCTCTGTTTTTTGTTCACATGTTTCCTCCTCTTCTACCTTCTTTCATATCGATTGAACATATTTTACGATGCCATTTTATCTTCATAGTTAGCTTTTGGGACGTACCTTTTTGACTTGTTATTTTAGTGGTTTCTTTTAGAGCTTATTGTTTACATCTTGAACTTATCCCAGGCTACCCTGAAGTATTTTGCCACTTTTTATGCATAAGAATTTGACAAGAGTACACTTATGTGTCTTCATTCCCAAACTCTGTGCTACTGTGATGATACATTTTACTTTTGCCTATGTAAAATATCATACTACAGTTTACATTTTTGTTAAAGAAATTTAAATAGAAAGAAAATAAACTTCATTTCCCTATGTAGTTACCATTTCCAGGACTGACATTTCATTTGTGTAGATCCAGATTTCCATTTGGTATCTTTTTTTTTTTTTGCCTGAAAGAGTTCCTCTAACATTTTTTGTAGTGTGGGTTTGCTAGTGACCAATTCAGCTTTCACATCTAGGAAAGTCTTTATTTTGCCTTCATTCTTGGAAGATATTTTTGCTGAGTATGAGCTTACAAGTTAACAGGTTTTTTAAAATGTCTCCTTTGAAACAATTTTTTATTTACTAGAGAGCTTATTTACATTTTGCTCAGTTTCCCTTAATGTTAACATTTTACTTTGCTGTCACAAGCTTATCAAGACTAAAAAATTAGCATGGGCACAATACTCTTAGCTGAACTATAGTCTCTATTAAGACTTTACCAATTTTTCCATTAATGTATTTTTTCTGTTCTAGGATCCAGTTCTTGATACCACGTTGCATTTAGTTTTCATATTTCTTTAGTCTCCTCAGACCTATGATAATTTGTTTTTTATGACCTTGACACTTTTGATCACTACTGATGAAATATTTTGTAGAATGTCCTCAACTTGGTCTGGTCTGTTTTCTCATGTTAGACACTTCTCATTGCACCCCATAGGGATTACATGATACCACTGTGACTTCTTATTGCTGACGTTAACCTTGATCACTTGGTTAAAGTGCTGTTGGCCAGATTTCTCCACTGTAAAGTTACAATATTTTCTTTTCAATTTTCTACTTATCAGTAGCGAGTCACTAGGTCTAGCCTGTAATCAACTAAGGAGATAATATTAGCTGTAGTATTTCTGTAGATGTCCTTTACTGGTTAATGATGTTCCTTTCTATTCCTAGTTTCCTAGAAGCATTTAATTCTAAATGGATGTTTTAATCGATTAAATTTTTTTACGTTTTCCAAATAACCTTAATGTTTCCTGTTTAGTCTGTTAATTTGTTGAGTTATATTGACTGATCTTTGAATGTCACCAGCCTTGTATTCCTCTCATGTGGTGTGTGTGTTTGTGTTTAGCTATATTCAGTTTGCTATTATTCAGCTGATGATTTTTGTGTCTACATTAATTCAGGATATTAGCCTGTAGTTTTCAGAAAATACCTGTGTCTGCTTTTCCTATTAAGGTCTAATAGAATAAGTTGGGGGCAGTTTCCTTTTGTTCTATTTCCTGGGGAAAGATAATTGTATAGAATTGGTGCTTTTTCTCTCTTGGGTCCTTGGTATGATTTGCTCGTGAAGCATAATTTGAATGATACTTTTAGAAAGATTAAAATTTAACTTAATAAATATATGTTTATTCTGGTTATTTTATTTATTTCTTCTTGAGTGAGTCTTGGTAGTTTGTGTTTTTCAGGGGATATGTTCATTTCACCTGAGTGGTAGCATTGCTGGCATAGTGTTAGGCATTCAGCATTGTTTCCTTACCATCCCACAAAGTTGCCCCCTTTCATTCCTGATATTGGTAATCTGTGTCTTTTTCTCTTGCTCGGACTGTCTAGAGGTTTATCAGTTGCCGTGGGGAGATTTCTAAAGTGGTCTCCAGGACTTGCCACCTGCTACATGATCCTCAGCACTGTGCACTTCATGGATTTTACTCCCATGACTAGATTATTTATATGACACAGTTGAATTTAAGTCATGGAAATTATCTGAGTGGGTGGGCTTTACTTGATTATACAAGCCCTTTACAAATGGAGTTTTCTCTGGCTGGATCCAGAAGGAAAAACTAGAGATTTGAGGCACCGGAAGAACTGGACATGCTCTTGCTGGCTTAAACAAGGATGCTGCCATCTGGGAAGGAAAGGGGGAGCTGAGTGAAACCACTGGCTAACAGACAGTGGGGAGAAAAGGGACTCAATCTTACAGCCACAGGGAACTGAATTCTGCCAAAACCTGAATGATCTTAGAAGGAGATTTTCACTAGAGCCCTCAGAAAAGAATGCAGCCTTGCTGGTATATGGATTTCACTCTTTTGAGACCCTAAGGAGAAAATATAGTAATTCCATACCTGGACGACTGACCCACGGAGCTGTGACCTGATGATGGGTGTTTCCTTAAAACACTACATCTGTAATCATTTGTTAATGTAGCAATAGGAAAACTAACAGATTAATTTTATTAACTTTTAGAAAAAGCAACTTTTGGGTTTATTTTTTTCTTTTAAATTCCATAATTTCTTTATGATCTTAATTTTTTTCATTCCTCTGATTTTTTTTTTTTTTTTTTTGCTAAAATTGCTATTTTTTCTAGTTTTTTAAGGTGGTAGCTTAGATTACTGATTCAAGGGCCTTTTGTTCTTTGCAATATAAGCATTTAATGCTACAAATGTCCATCCAAGCAGTTTTTAACTTGTATTTCACAATTTTCATCAATTATATTTTAATTTCCAGTTTGAAATATTTTTAATTTCCCGAGATTTTCTTCCTGACCTATAAAAACCTACAAATGTGTCACTTAATTTTAAAATATTTGGAAAATCTTTAGTTACCTTTCTGATATTTATTTTTAGTTTATTTGTGCTATATATAGTCCAAATACTTACTTTGTAAGATTTATTATCTTTTAAATACGTTAAGCTTTGGCAGGGCACAGTGGTTCATACCAGTAATCCCAGCAGTTTAGGAGGCTGAGGCAGGTGGATCACCTGAGGTCAGGAGTTGAAAAGCAGCCTGGCCAACATGGTGAAAACCCATCTCTACTAAAAATATAAAGATTAGCCAGGCATGGTAGTGTGAGCATGTAGTCTCAGCTACTCAGGAGGCTGAGGTAGGAGAATAGCTTGA
Organism: Saimiri boliviensis; assembly: GCF_048565385.1. Taxonomy (NCBI): domain Eukaryota; kingdom Metazoa; phylum Chordata; class Mammalia; order Primates; family Cebidae; genus Saimiri; species Saimiri boliviensis. The sequence goes on from NC_133453.1 coordinate 150,568,392, forward strand.
ACCTGGGAGGTGGAGGTTGCAGTGAGCAGAGATCATGCCACTGTACTCCAGCTTCACTGACAGAGCGAGACTGCATCTCAAAAAATAAAAATAAGAAATAAAATAAATAAATAAATATGTAAATCTTTGATTTGTGGCCCAAAATATGTTCTGTTTTGCTGAACATATTATATGCATTTCGGAAGAATACATATTCTACTGTTTTGTTGGCTAGTGTATTATATAATTATAAACAACGTCAACACAAACTTGTTGATATCATTATTTGTGTCATTCATATCCTTACATATTTTCTATTTGTCCTTTCAGTCACTTAGAGAAGATTATTAAAATTTCCAACTTTATTTATTTATTTGTTTCTGTTTCTCTTTTCAGATCTATCAGTTTTTCCTCATATATTTTGAATCTCCGTTGACAAGTACACACACATTAAAAATTATGTTCTCTTAGAGAATCCATCCTTTTATCAATATGTAGCATCCTCTTTATTCCTAAAAATATCCTTTGTTCTGAAGTCTACTCTGTTCAGAATTCATATAACTACCCCAGCTTTCTTTTGCTTAATGTTGCATGGTATTCCTTTCTATATTTTTAAACTTTTGATCTAAATATGCCTTTATATTTAAAGTGGCTTTTATGCAGCATATAGTTTAGTGTTGCTTTTTGTAGACGCTGACAACCTGTGTGTTTCATCTGGGATGTTTAGATCATTAACATATAAAGTGATACTGATAAGGTCAGATTAAAATATGTCATCTCATTCTCACTTTAAAAAATGTCTTCCAGCTGTTGTTTCCTTTTTCATCCTGCGGCTTTCACTACATTTAATTAAGAATGTCCCATTTTATTTTCTGCTTAGACTTCCTGTGTATAGCAAACTTTTAAAACTATCTAGTGGTTATCCTAGGATTGACAGTATACGTTAATAATCTGAGTTGACCTGCAAATAGTATTATGCTGATACGTATGTAGTATAAAAAGCTTTTAACAGTATATTCCCTATTTCTTTCTTCCATTTCTTATATAAGTGTTATTATACATTTTATTTTTTCTTATGATATAAAAATAAAATGTATTGGATATTTTTGCTTTAAACAGTTAACTTTTAAAGTCAACATTACCAAAGGATAAATACATCCATTTATTACATCTCCAACACTTTTCATTTCTTTGCATACGTGCAAATTTCTGAATGTATTATATTCCATCTCTCTGAAAAACTTCCTTTCCATTTCTTTTTTATTTTATTTTATTTTATTTTTTTATTGCATTTTAGGTTTTGGGGTACATGTGCAGAACATGCAAGATTGTTGCATAGGTACACACATGGCAGTGTGATTTGCTGCCTTCCTCACCCTCACCTGTATCTGGCATTTCTTCCCATGCTATCTCTCCCCAACTCCCCCCGCACTGTCCCTCCACTATTTCCCCCCAGCAGACCCCAGTGTGTGATGCTCCCCTCCCTGTGTCCCTGTGTTCTCATTGTTCAACACCCGCCTATGAGTGAAAACATGCGGTGTTTGATTTTCTGCTCTTCTCTTGTGTCAGTTTGCTGAGAATGATGGTTTCCAGGTTCATCCATGTCCCTACAAAGGACACGAACTCATTGTTTTTGATGGCTGCATAATATTCCATGGTGTATATGTGCCACATTTTCCCTGTCCAGTCTATCATCGATGGGCATTTGGGATGGTTCCAGGTCTTTGCTCTTGTAAACTGTGTTGCAGTGAACATTTGTGTGTATGTGTCCTTATAGTAGAATGATTTATAACCCTTTGGATATGTACCCAGTAATGGGATTGCTGGATCAAATGGGATTTCTATTTCTAGGTCCTTGAGGAATCGCCACACTGTCTTCCACAATGGTTGAACTAATTTACACCCCCACCAACAGTGTAAAAGTGTTCCTATTTCTCCACATCCTCTCCAGCATCTGTTGTCTCCAGATTTTTTAATGATCGCCATTCTAACTGGTGTGAGATGGTATCTCAATGTGGTTTTGATTTGCATTTCTCTGATGACCAGTGATGATGAGCATTTTTCCATATGTTTGTTGGCCTCCTGTATGTCTTCTTTTGTAAAGTGTCTGTTCATATCTTTTGCCCGCTTTTGAATGGGCTTGTTTGCTTTTTTCTTGTAAATCTGTTTTAGCTCTTTGTAAATTCTGGATATCAGCCCTTTGTCAGATGGGTAAACTGCAGAAATTTTTTCCCATTCTGTTGGTTGCCGATTCTGTCCATTTCTTGATTATATCTGCCACCAGTGAATTCCCTCACTTTTTATTTTTCTGAGAAAGTGTCTATGTCTGTTTCACTTTTGAAACAGAGTTTCATTGTGGGTCGACTTTTTCTTTCAGACACTGAAAGATTTCATTCCACTGTCTTCTTTCTTGCATGACTTCTGAGGAGAAGTTCCCTGTAAATCTTACCCTTTTTTTCCTCTGGGTGGGGGAAGCACAAAACAAAAATGTATCTTTTTTTTCCCCCTTGGCTGCTTCCAAAATGTTCCCTTTGTATTTGGTTTTCAACTTTTAATATGATATATGTAGGTGGGGGTTTTCGTTATTTGTTTGTTTTCTTTTGATTGTTTGGTATTTATCTGGCTGATGTTTGAGCTTCTTGGTTTTGTATTTTGGCGTCTATCCTTATTTTACAAAATTCTCAGCCATTATTTCTTCAAATATATCGTTTTTCTCTACTTCTTCTAGGATTCGAATTATATATATATATTAGACAGTTTGTTATTTTTTCACAACTCTTGCTTTCTCTGTTCTGATTTTTTTTTAATTTTTTTTATTGCATTTTAGGTTTTGGGGTACATGTGAAGAACATGCAAGAGTGTTGCATAGGTACACACATGGCAGTGTGATTTGCTGCCTTCCTCCCCATCACCTATATCTGTCATTTCTCCCCATGCTATCTCTCCCCACCTCCCCACCCCGTCCCTCCCCCATTTCCCCCCAACGGACCCCAGTGTGTAGTGCTCCCCTCCCTGTGTCCATGTGTTCTCATTGTTCAACACCCGCATATGAGTGAGAACATGCAGTGTTTGATTTTCTGCTCTGGTGTCAGTTTGCTGAGAATGATGGTTTCCAGGTTCATCCATGTCCCTACAAAGGACACGAACTCGTTTTTGATGGCTGCGTAATATTCCATGGTGTATATGTACCACATTTTCTCTATCCAGTCTATCATCGATGGGCATTTGGGTTGGTTCCAGGTCTTTGCTATTGTAAACAGTGCTGCAATGAACATTCGTTGCATGTGTCCTTATAATAGAATGATTTATAACCATTTGGATATATACCCAGTAATGGGATTGCTGGGTCAAATGGGATTTCTGTTTGTAGGTCATTGAGGAATCACCACACTGTCTTCCACAATGGTTGAACTAATTTACACTCCCACCAACAGTGTAAAAGTGTTCCTATTTCTCCACATCCTCTCCAGTATCTGTTGTCTCCAGATTTTTTAATGATCGCCATTCTAACTGGCGTGAGGTGGTATCTCAGTATGGTTTTGATTTGCATTTCTCTAATGACCAGTGATGATGAACATTTTTTCATATGTTTGTTGGCCTTCTGTATGTCTTCTTTTGTAAAGTGTCTGTTCATATCCTTCGCCCACTTTTGAATGGGCTTGTTTGTTTTTTTCTTGTAAATCTGTTTTAGTTCTTTATAAATTCTGGATATCAGCCCTTTGTCAGATGGGTAGACTGCAAAATTTTTTTCCCATTCTGTTGGTTGCTGGTTCATTCTAATGACTGTTTCTTTCGCCGTGCAGAAGCTGTGGAGTTTGATTAGGTCCCATTTGTCTATTTTGGCTTTGTTGCCAATGCTTTTGGTGTTTTAGCCATGAAGTCCTTGCCTACGCCTATGTCCTGAATGTTTTTGCCTCGATTTTCTTCTAGGGTTTTTATGGTGTTAGGTCTGATGTTTAAGTCTTTAACCCATATGGAGTTAATTTTAGTGTAAGGTATCAGGAAAGCATCCAGTTTCTGCTTTCTGCACATGGCTAGCCAGTTTTCCCAACACCATTTATTAAACAGGGAGGCCTTTCCCCATTGCTTGTTTTTTTCAGGTTTGTCAAAGATCAGATGGTTGTAGATATGTTGTGTTTCCTCCAAGGCCTCTGTTCTGTTCCATTGGTCTCTAGCTCTGTTTTGGTACCAGTACCTTGCTGTTTTGATTACTGTAGCCTTGTAGTATAGTTTGAAGTCTGGTAGTGTGATGCCTCCTGCTTTGTTCTTTTTGCTTAGAATTGACTTGGCTATGCGGGCTCTCTTTTGGTTCCATATAAAGTTTAAGGTGTTTTTTTCCAGTTCTGTGAAGAAGGTCATTGGTAGCTTGATGGGAATAGCGTTGAATCTGTAAATTACTTTGGGCAGTATGGCCATTTTCACGATGTTGATTCTTCCTAACCATGAACATGGAATGTTTCTCCATCTGTTTGTGCCGTCTCTTATTTCGTTGAGCAGCGGTTTGTAGATCTCCTTGAAGAGGTCCTTTACGTTCCTTGTTAGTTGTATTCCTAGGTATTTTATTCTCTTTGTAGCAATTGCAAATGGCAATTCGTTCTTGATTTGGCTCTCTTTAAGTCTGTTACTGGTGTATAGGAATGCTTGTGATTTTTGCACGTTGATTTTGTATCCTGAGACTTTGCTGAAGTTGCTTATTAGTTTCAGGAGATTTTGGGCTGAGACAATGGGGTCTTCTAGATATACAATCATGTCATCTGCAAATAGAGACAATTTGATTTCCTCCTTTCATATTTCAATACCCTTTATTTCTTTTTCTTGCCTGATGGCTCTTGCTAGAACTTCCAGTACTATATTGAATAGGAGTGGTGAGAGAGGGCATCCTTGTCTAGTGCCAGATTTCAGAGATTTTTGCCCATTCAGTATGATATAGGCTGTTGGTTTGTCATAAATGGCTTTTATTATTTTGAGATACATTCTGTCAATACCTAGTTTATTGAGGGTTTTTAGCATAAAGGGCTGTTGAATTTTGTCAAAGGCCTTCTCTGCATCGAGAGAATCATGTGGTTTTTGTCTTTGGTTCTGTTTATGTGGTGAATTATGTTTATGGACTTGCATATGTTGAACCAGCCTTGCATCCCCGGGATGAATCCTACTTGATCATGGTGGGTGAGCTTTTTGATATGCTGTTGCAATCGGCTTGCCAGTATTTGATTGAAGATTTTTGCAACTATGTTCATCATGGATATTGGCCTGAAGTTTTATTTTCTTGTTGAGTCTCTGCCAGGTTTTGGTATCAGGATGATGTTGGTCTCATAAAATGATTTGGGAAGGATTTCCTCTTTTTGGGTCATCTGGAATAGTTTCAGAAGGAATGGTACCAGCTCCTCTTTGTATGTCTGGTAGAATTCGGCTGTGAACCCATCTAGACCTGGACTTTTTTTGGGTGGCAGGCTCTTAATTGCTGCCTCAACTTCAGTCCTTGTTATTGGTCTATTCAGGGTTTCAACTTCTTCCTGGTTTAGGCTTGGGAGGATGCAGGTGTCCAGGAATTTATCCATTTCTTCCACGTTTGCTAGTTTACATGCATAGAGTTGTTTGTAATAATCTCTGATGATGGTTTGGATTTCTGTGGAATCTGTGGTGATATCCCCTTTATCATTTTTTATTGCATCAATTTGGTTATCCTCTCTTTTCTTTTTTATTAATCTGGCTAGTGGTCTGTCTATTTTGTTGATCTTTTCAAAAAACCAGCTCCTGGATTTATTGATTTTTTTGAAGGGTTTTTTTGTGTCTCTATCTCCTTCAGTTTTGCTCTGATCTTAGTTATTCCTTGTCTTCTGCTAGGTTTTGAGTTTTTTTGATCTTGCTCCTCTAGCTCTTTCAATTTTGATCCTAGGGTTTCAATTTTAGATCTCTCCTTGCTTCTCATGTGGGCACTCATTGCTATATATTTTCCTCTGGAGAATGATTCAAATGTCTCCCAGAGATTCTGGTATGTTGTGTCTTCATTCTCGTTGGTTTCGAAGAACATCTTTATTTCTGCCTTCATTTCATTGTTTATCCAGTCAACATTCAAGAGCAAGTTGTTCAGTTTTCCATGAAGCTGTGCGTTTCTGAGTTAGTTTCTGCATTCTGAGTTCTAACTCGATTGCATTGTGGTCTGAGAGACTGTTTCTTATGATTTCCGTTCTTTTGCATTTGCTGAGCAGTGATTTATTGCCAATTATGGGCCCAATTTTAGAGTAGGTGTGATGTGGTGCTGAGAAGAATGTATATTCTGTGGATTTGGGGTGGAGAGTTCTGTAAATGTCTATTAGGTTTACTTGTTCCAGGTCGGAGTTCAGGTCCTGGATGTCCTTGTTATTTTCTGTCTGGTTGATCTGTCTAATATTAACAATGGGGTGTTAAAGTCTCCCACTATTATTGTGTGGGAGTCTAAGTCTCTTTGTAAGTCATTAAGAACTTGCCTTATGTATCTGGCTGCTCCTGTATTGGGTGTGTATATATTTAGGATCGTTAGCTCTTCTTGTTGCAGTGATCCTTTTACCATTATGAAATGTCCTTCTTTGTCTCTTTTGATCTTTGCTGCTTTAAAGCCTATTTTATCAGAGATGAGAATTGCAACTCCTGCCTTTTTTTACTCTCCATTTGCTTGGTAGATCTTCCTCCATCCCTTTATTTTGAGCCTTTGTGTATCCTTGCATGTAAGATGGGTTTCCTGGATACAGCACCCTGATGGGTTTTGGCTTTTTATCCAATTTGCCAGTCTGTGTCTTTTGATTGGGGCATTTAGCCCATTTACATTTAGGGATAGTATTGTTATGTGTGAGCTTGATACTGTCATTTTGATGCTACCTGGCTGTTTTGTTGGTTAGTTGATGCAGATTCCTGATTGTGTTGATGCTGTTTACCATTTGGTATGTTTTTGGAGTGGCTGGTACTGGTTGTTCCTTTATATGTGTGGAGCCTCTTTCAGGAGTTCTTGTAGAGCAGGTTTGGTGGTGATGAAATATCTGAGTACTTGCTTGTTCACAAAGGATTTTATTTTTCCTTCACTTATGAAGCTTAGTTTGGCTCGATAGGAGATCCTGGGTTGAAAGGTCTTTTCTTTAAGGATGTTGAATATTGGCCCCCACTCTCTTCTGGCTTGTAGGGTTTCTGCTGAGAGATCTGAGACTTGACTGGGGAGGGATGAATCCTTTTCCAAATTTAGGTTGTTGACAAAAGTATTATTTGCTGCTATAGAGAACAGAAGACAGTCTGTCTCTTTGTGAAAGGCCCAGTCTTTGTTTTAACATCTTTTACCTGATTAAGTCACGGCCACCCAGGATAATCTTTCTTTGATTAACCTGAAGTCAACAGATTTTGGATCTTAATTACATTTGAAAAATTTATTCATCTTTGCCATATAAAGAAATTAAATGAAGGGAGTTGATCCACGGGTGAAACCAAATCAGATTTTGCCCACATTCATGAAGAGGGAATGATACAGCTACAGGACTAACTGGAGTCACTTTAGGGTATGTCTGCCACAGTTATGCTGATTGAGACAGTATGCTTATGTGTAGGAATCAAAACACACACACAGATTCATACAGACATGAAAACACAAATGAAACGGGTGGTCCTGCAGACGACCAGTGCTGGCCATAAACGGTGGCGTGACTGCTAATCAATGGAATGCAGAAAACTTGAATTGGAGAAGTAATTGCATAGAAGGAAAACTGGGGGAAAAGCAAAACTTGTATAAGGAAACTTGATGTCTTGGGTTAAGGAACGTATTGTTAAGAATGGCACAAACATGCCTCCTTTTAGCATTCACATTACTTTTAAGTATAAACTTGTGCTCTTTTATTGCTTCAGGCTAATCATCCTAATTCCGTTGTGCCGAACACTAATTTGTTTAAAATTTTAAATGTGTCTTGGTAAATGGTATCAAAGGTGATGTTTCTATCAACAGTTCTAAATATTGCTACAACAGAATATTTCATCCTGCAAAAAATTCTTATTTATTGAGAAGCCTAGTTTTCATCTGAGCCTAATACCATCTCCCTGTCAATCTTTTAATTAAAAGTGGGACTTCAGGCTGGGCACGGTGCTCACACCAGTAATCCCAGCACTTTGGGAGGCCAAAGTGGGTGGATAACCTGAGGTCAGGAGTTCAAGACCAGCCTGACCAACACGGTGAACACCCGTCTCTACTAAAAATTTAAAAATTTTAAAAATTACCTAGACATGGTGGCGCATACCTGTAATCCTAACTACTTGGGAGGCTGAGGCAGGAGAATCACTTGAACCTGGGAGGCAGAGGTTTCAGTGAGCTGAGATCACACCATTGTACCCCAGCCTTGGCTGCAACAGCAAAACTCTATCTCAAAATGGGGTGGGGGGAGGGAGAGGACTTCAGTGATAGTCTTTTCATTCAGCAAATATTAATTAATTTATTACGGTTAGCCAACATTGGTAAACAAGAGACGCATGTTCTGTAACCCAACCAGTTTATTGATTTTAAGATAGATATTGCATCAGTAATTATAGAAACGAATCCATCACAGTTTATGGGAGATGTCTGGGAAGACTTTGTGAGGAACTAAGTGATTTTTAAGTGAAGTGAGTGAATAGGAACTATCTCGATGCTGGGAAAGGAAAGAGAAGAGCATGCTTTGCAGACGGGCAGGGATTCAGAGGAGTGTGGGAAGGGTTCTGGCAAGTCTGAGGGCCTAGGAGGACCAGTTGCCAGGAGTGTAGCACAGGGCAAGGGGTGTTGAATGCAGAATGATGTGGACCATATAGAAATGTCACCGTTGTACAAGAGCAGCAGATGTTGGTAAAGAATTATTAGGAGAAGGCTAAAATGATACCTGCATTTTAGAAAGATCCTTTTGATGGCAGTAGGTAGAATTAGTTAGAGCCAAAAAGAGCTGGTCATTAGGAGACAAGCGTGGATCTGCAGCAGAAGACAGTAGCTTGGATTAGATGGGGAAAGGATTTGAGAGCAATGGATCAGACAGAACCATTGAGAAGAAAAGAAAAAGAAGTCAAAGGTGGCTTTTGGGTTTTCTCCTTGAACAGGCGAGAAACAGACCTGGAAGAAGAGAGGATAGTGGGATGGGGAAGGTGATAGTTCAGTTCTGGGCATGGTGGATTTCAGGCCCTGGACGGCTGAATCCAGTGGGCTAAATGGGTGGAGGATTGAAATGGGGAGGATGAGGATGAGAAGATAATCTCAACAGGAGATGACCTGGGCAAAAAATGAATGGAGATGCTTTGGGAACAAAACGTGTGCTGTTGTTAAGCATGCACCCTCCTTGAAGTCCCCAGGAGATCTTAGAGAATCTCTAGTAACAGCTGCAGTGCTCCCAACTTCTTGATGGTGTGGCTCTGCTTTGGTAGAAGAGAATGGAATGTCAGTATATGATGACTTATGTCCATTTCTGGGTTGGCAGAGCTTAAGTCCTGGAGTTAGAAAAGGATAAGATAAATATGCAGGCATTAGGTAAAACAAAGTGCAGAGTTGATAAGCAAAACTTAATGATATAAATAAACAAAAATATAAAATGGTTACACAACTTTATGTAAGACATAATAGCTTTGTTGTTATCAGAAAAGCATCCCTTAAAATGACCCTGGGTCTCTTTGAGGGTTGAGTTTACCCGTTGCTCTTGAATTTAATCATACAACCTATGGAAGGACTCAAGCAATAACAGCTCAAGCCATGGCCTGTCATGGAAGAGATCTGCATGTCTTTTCACTCTGTCCATGAACATGTTCATTTTTGTGACCTATAAAATGCCTTGTACACCCATGGACACTGAAAATTGAGTTACGATCAAAACACCAGCGTTTTGATCCTTTTCCTGATTTGATATTGTTGTAGTTGTGCATTTTTATCCAAGTCATTCATTTAGCAAAATAAATGGTAAATTATTTTTCTGAACTATTTTTGACTCATCAAAGTTTTCTTAATTTCAACAATATTTTATTCCAGGTGATTATGTTGTCATGACTATATATTTTGAATTGAGTAGAAGAATGGGATACTTCACTATTCAGACATATATTCCCTGTATACTGACTGTGGTTTTATCCTGGGTGTCATTTTGGATCAAAAAAGATGCTACACCAGCAAGAACAGCATTAGGTAAGTTTCCAAAAGCCTCTTCCATAAATTTGTGTAATTTTAATATAGAAGCATTCATAAAAAAATACCTTCAATTTAAAAGGCTATTTAAATGTGAATGATCTAATTTCAGGGTTACTTGAACTGCGCTTAGAATTTTCTCTTAAGAAGCCAAGTTAGGTTGTCCTTTCTCACAATGAGATTCTGTGTATGCTGCTTAAATCAAGATGGGGTAGGAGATTCAGAGTAAATGAAATGTGACAGCATCCTGTATCACAGGCTGACGTGATCGCAAAAACGTAGGCGCATCCCAGAACCTGTCAACTCAAAAGTCCCCTGACATTAATTTCCAAAAACAGAACTGGCCACACACCTCTGAGGACTGAAGACATAATATTGGTAAAGCAGTTTATCAATAATTGAAGCTCTGCTTGTATATAGCAACTTTCCAAGCAAACAAGAAAATGATCATTCTTTTCAGCTATGAGCCACACACTGAAACTCAGTCTTTTCATGAATTTTTCTCTGGTTTCCAAAGTCTTAATAAAACACTAAGTTTCAGTAGTTTTGAACTGTGCAGCATATTTTATGTCAGATTTTCTTTCTGGCAGAAATTTTGCTTAACTTCCAATGTTTCGGTTTTTCGAAGATAGGTAAATATATAAGACCAAATATAGAGATTGTTTTCCCCCAGAAAATCCCTCTAGAAAAGAGGAAGCTTCCTCAGTTTTGAATTTCTGCAACATCTCTAGTATTTACATTATTGTTTTTCTGTTTTTTTTTTTTATTATTCTTTCTTTGTTCAAGAACAACGCACTGGACCTGGGTAGACCAGATACTAAAAGATTAATTAGCCTGTGAGATCCTTTACCTATTCTAGTTTTGCATGCTTATAGAAAATACATGATATAATTATAGGCAAATCAACACAGATTTAGTGACTAACCCTTGGGTTTACGGCTTCATAGTTCCAAATGTTAGATGTCATTGTATACAAGACATCTAAAGATAAGCTTCAGAGTGATATAAGGTATAGCTATGTGTGTACAACTTGAGACTATGAAAACTCTAGAGAGAATAGTTGTTCTGGGATGAAGAAACAGAAGCTAGAATTTCACAGTGCAGTCACATGATAAATGTATAGCCAAAAGAATTGAGGAACTTTATTAACAATAGGATGTTTACTTGGGACACCAGAAAGTCTGTGCCTAAAAATAAAGGGGGTACTCTAGATGTCCTTTAGAATCATAAGAATTCAAAGATGTCATAAGAATTCAAAGGGCGTCTTAAAAAGATAATATAGTGCAGACTCCTTACATTATAAGGGGTTATAATAAGAACTTATTAGACATTTCTAAGAAGTAGAAAAATGTGACTCATGATTACAAGGAAAGATGGAGGAATAAAAAGCAAAGAGAAGTCTAATGCTGACTCAGTAGGCATGGACTTTAACAACAGCTATTGTAACAATATCTGTGGGCTTAAAAGACAATATGATTTTAATAAGTGAACAGACAGGTTATCTCATCACAGAAAGTATATAAAAAGAAATTCTATACTGAAATGTATAATATGTTGATCGAAAAATTTACTAACTAGACTTGAGAGCAGATTGAGGATGGCAGAAATCAAAGTTTATATAAAATTGAAGACTATCAGATGAAATTAATCTGAAAAACAAAGGAATAAAAAGATTAAAAAGAATGAAGCCCAAGTGATCTGTAGTACCATATGAATACGTATAGCATAACTAAAACTGACTTTAACTGAGGTTCTAGTTAAAATCTTAGAATAAGAAAGAGAAAAAGAATGAGGCAAATATTTTTGAAAAAATGTGGTTAAGAAATTATAATATTTGTAAATTTTTTTCTTTACTTTGTAGGATGGTGTTTTTCAGTGAAAAACACCACCCTACAAATTCAGACAGCTCAGTGAGATACAGGAGAAATACAAAGGAAATCATCATAGTCCAAAGGATGACAATCAAAAAAAAAAAAAAAAAAAAAAGAGAGAATACTTGAACTAAACAAAAATGTCCCATCATACATGGAGGAGCAAAAATATGACTGACTCATTCTTCATGTGCAATAATGGAGACCAGAGAATAATTAATTGCTGTCTTTAAAATACTGAAATTCTATATCCAGAGAAAATATACTTCAAAAATTTCATCAGAATGAAGATTTTTTTTAGATAAACAAAATCCGTGTTGTCACAGAAAATGTAAAACCATAGTAAAAATTCTAAAACAAGCTAATTGGGTTAATGGAAATAATAAATAGAAAAATTGATTTATAAGAAGTAATGAAAAACATCAGAACTGGTAAGTATGTGGCCAATGTTAAAAAAAAAAAAAAAACTAGCGTTCTATTTTTATTCTTTCAATTAAAGTCAGAATAATAATATGTCAAGATGGGACTTATGACATAAGAAAAAATAGTAGCCAGGCACGGTGGCTCATGCCTGTAATCGCAGCACTTTGGGAGGCCGAGGTGGGTGGATTACGAGCCAGGAGATCAAGACCATCCTGGCTAAACCTGTCTCTACTAAAAATACAAAAAGTTAGCCAGGCGTGGTGGCATGTGCCTGTAATCTCAGCTACTCAGGAGCCTGAGGCAGAAGAATCACTTGAACCCAGAAGGTGGAGGTTGCAGCGAGCCGAGATCACACCACTGTACTCCAGCCTGGGCAACAGAGTGAGACTTCATTTCAGAAAAAAAAAAAAAAGAAAGAAAGAAAGAAAGAAAGAAAAGAAAGAAAAAGCAGGCCATAAATAGCAATGAGGTTATGGGACATATGGAACTATGTTCCTATGTGGTACAAAAATAACTGAAATGATACCAAAAAAATTCTAAGTAGATATGTTAAGAAATCTTATCGTAATCTCTTCAAAAAGTATGAAAATATAAAAAGCATAGCGAAGCATAGTAGAAATAAATAGGAATATATAATAATAATAAAAGGATGAATTCAGCAGAAAGATAAGACATTTATAAATGTGCCTGTGACTAGTATGAGAGCTCCATATTAAAATAAACAAAAGCTGAGAAGAGGATAACTTTTTAAAATCAATCACAGTTTGATATGTGTCCACAAACAAGCACATCTGTCCACTTAAGTGATTAAACCAGTCAACAACCAAAAAGCCAGTGAGGAATGGGAGGATCTGAAGGACAGCATCAATGTCTTTGAGCTATCAGATATTATAGAACTCTGCATCAAGAATTACATCACACAAGTGAATTTCAATAACCACCTCCTGCCATACACAAACATTTATTTAAAATGGATTATAACTCAAATGGTAAAGCTAGAAATGCTAAATTTCTAGAAAAATATTAGGATCATATTATTAGATTAGATAAAGATTTCTCACACCAGAAAGTGAATCTTAGATGAGGAACATTTTGAAACATTTCTGACATGAAAATATACTTGAATAGATATTTCATGTTATTAGATAATATGAAACATAATGAAGATTTGTTGATTGTATAAAATAAACATATTTTTCCGATGAATGGCATCTTTCTCCTCTTTGTATGCATTCTGATATGCAGAAATTTTAATTTAATTTATTAATCTTTATATTAATGATTTTGTTCTAAATATGTTGTAAGTGTGGCTAAAGATTTTCTATGTAATATTAATTTAGCCTGATAAAATAATACCAGAAATGTCCAGGATACAATAAAGTATCACTCATTATATCAAAAAATGAAAATTCCAATATCAAGATGACACAGTTGTTAGAATTATCTGACTAGGATTTTAAAATAGCAGTCATAAATATGTTTCAGTGAGCAAATGCACACATGCTTCAACTAAATGAAAAAATAGAAAAGCTCTGCAAAGAAATAGAGGATATGAAGAAGTTGTCAGTGGAATTTTTAGAACTGAAAAATACAATGCCAAAATGAAAAACTCACTGGAGTTAATGAAAGAAGAGAAGACAGAGGAAAGAATCAGTGACCTGTGAGAGAGAACAACAAAAATTAACCAATGTGAGCAACAGAGACAAAATATCTGAAAAAATAATAATCAACTGAGGTTATGGATATCTCCGAATGTTGACACAAACGTTGGTTATGGAAATTATCCAACATTTGTGTCATTGAAGTTCCAGAAGAAGAGAAATAGAATGGGGCTATAAAAAAAAGTATTCAAAGAAACAATGGCTAAAAATACTCAAATTTGCCAAAAGGCATAAATCTAGAGATCTAAGAAGCTGAATTAATCCCAAGTATGTTAAATCCAAAGAACGTTATGTAAAGACACATCATAATGAAACTCTTAAGAACTAAAGAAAAATTATTAAGAGTAGCAAAGAAACATGTTGCCTTGCCTATAAAGAAAAAACAACTTGAATGACAATGTATTTCTCATCCAAATCATGGAGGCAAAAAGGAAGTGGCACAGCATTTTTTAAATGCTCAATGGAAAAAATAGTCAACCCAGAATTCTATACCCAATGAGAATATCTTGTAAGAATAAAGGAGAAATCCATTCTCAGACAGAGAAGAACAAAGAGAATTTGTCGCTAGTAGATATCCCCAAAATAATGGCTAAAGGAATTTATTGAAATTGAAAAAGATAAGAAATTTTTTAACAACAATAAAGAAGAAAAAAATACAAAAAGTGAAAATATGGGCAAGTAAAATGGACTTTCCTTTGTCCTTTGAATTTTCTAAACTATTTATAATGGTTGAAGCAAAAAAATAATAACGCTGCTTTATGTAATAATTAAACTAATACAAGGAAATATTTAAGATAATTAAAATCAAGGAAGAGTAAAAGGCAATAAGGTTTCTACATTTCATTCAAACTGGTAAAATGCTAAATATGATAAATAATGTATTTATAATACTGGAGGACCACTAAAAAGGCTACAGAGAGTGACGCCCCTCAGAAACACTGTAGATAAAGTAAAATCAAGTTCTAAAACATGTTGAGATAACTCATGGGAAGGCAGGGAAAAGAAAACAAGGTATTAAAACAGAACAAACAGGAAACACAATATAAAATGGGATAGTTATATTTTAAATTTTAATAATTACATTCAATGTAAATTGCTGGAATATACCAGTGAAAAAACAGAAGTTAGCAGAGAGGATTAAAAAAATAAAGCATGATCCAGCTATGATGCGTCTCCAAGAAAGTCACTTGCAATAGGATATTTTTACATTGACACGAACATTCATGTAATCACCAAAAACTGGAACAATGAGAATATCCCTCAACAAGCGGATGCCTGAAGAAACGGTGGAACACCCAAACCGTGAAATACTGCTCAGCAGGAGGAAAGAACAAAGTATTGATGCAGCAGCAGTTTAAATGTGCCAAGGCATTGTGCTGAGTGGGGAAAAAAAAAGAAAAAAGAAAAAAGCTAATACCAAAAAGTGTTATTTTAGATTGTGTTTAAATTAAGGTATTTACTTCTGACTGTAGTAAGATGCCAGGATTTATATTTACTCATCCCTCCAAGGTCAAGAAGAAAGTGTTCCAGGATTCTGTAAGGCCAAGATCACCCTCCCAAGCAGCCTATATGTACCAGACTCAGCTGAGACAACCTTCCTGAACTCCCTTGTGCTGTCCCCAGAGAGGAAGTCATGCCAGCAGGCATCTTCTCACAGTACCCTTCTTAACTAGGTAAAAAAATCAGGACCTGCCAGAGTTCCGAGACGGGGCAGTTAGTGACGCCAGATTCACGGGCCCCAGAATCACAGGAATCTGAGTTTGAGCAGTCACCACCTCTGCAGCTTAGCGGGAAGACGGTAAAATATCTGCATCGCAGTACTAGTCAGATAGCAGGTTCTGTTCTGTGTTAAATACAGATTCCTGTGATTCTGGGGCCCATGAATCTGGGGTCTCCTATTCCCTGTACTTAATACAAATGCCTAAGCTTTTCTTTTTCTTCAGCCCTGTATAGTTTCAGGGTGGGGGTGGGGGTGGGGAGGATAAAGCACATGGCCACTGTCTACAGCTGGAATAGAGGCCATTCATGACAGCTGAGGGACAAAGTCTGTGGAAAGTGCAGGCACAAACAGTTTGTATTTCTATTGAAATAGAAACTAAGATTTTGAACTTCTTAGACATGATGTGGTCACATTTTTAAAAGTTGAATCTGATGTTTATTAAAAGAGAATAATGGCTTTCAGCTTCATCCATGTCCCCGCAAAGGACACAATCTCATTCTTTTTCATGGCTGCATAGTATTCCCTGGAGAGAACATTAGGAAAAAGAGCTAATGCATGCTGGTCTTAATACCTAGGTGACGGGTTGATAGGTGCAGCAAACCACCATGGCACACGTTTACCTATGTAACAAACATGCACCTCCTGCACATGTACCCTGGAACTTTAAAAAAAAACACAATAAAATAAATTTTTTAAAAAGAGCTTTTTTCATAAAACTACATCTGACATCAGTATAGACTTTTCCAGCTTACATAGCATTTCTACATGAAATTTTACCACCTATATTAAAGAGTGCCCGGCATTCTGTTTTCACGGCACGAGTTAAGGAAACTGATTCAAAAATGGTGATTCCTCATGCCCAAATGTTGAAGAGGCCCAGAGCAAGGTGGAGGGCTTGGACTTTCAGGTGATATTCTTTACGCCCCAACAAGCTGTCCACCCCATGCTTTGTGACTCATTCTCTAGCTGGCCCTGGCAGAACTGCCTTGAGCAGGTGCAGGGAGGGACTGCACAGGGGCTGGGATGCTGCAGCGGAGGCGGAAAGTCACGTGCCCTCATCTGTTCTCTGACTAGTACCGCGATGCAGATATATTTTCTACCATCTTCCCACTGAGCTGCAGAGGTGGTGACTGCTCAAACTCAGGTTCCTGTGATTCTGGGGCCCATGAATCTGGGGTCACTCCTGTCTAGGAGGTCTGGCAGGTCCTGATTTCTTGGGGCATTCACCGAGAAGGTAGTCAGTCTTAGGCTGTTTCACATGATAATCACTCTTGTTCATTTTATTCTTATGTTCAACGCTCTCCATTTCTTTTTTCACGTTTTCTCTTCTAAGCGGTCCACCTCATGTGTGTCTCTTTTCTGGATGTTTTCCACAATCTTTGATTAAAACTCCAGTGCTGACCCATGCCTATGAAACGGTCAAAGTCAAACCAACATTGAGTATTACCAAATAATTGATTCATTCTATGGAAAGCATTCATTTAAATGCCTCAAATGTGCCAGCCACTGCTTGGGGACAGGCAGACAAAGACAACTACGGTACTGTTTTTGGCTTAAAGATCACACAATCTGTCTGGGAGACAGATACGTAAAGACTTACGTGATTCCCTGTGATAATGACAACAGACAGAGCTGAGGCAGGTACAAGGTACATGGGGGTCGCAGGTGCGCGTGTCGTCAGCTCTGCCTTGAGGACAAGAGTGGTCCTGGAGCCGGGTCTTCAAGAACAGTGGGGATTTTCAGACTGGGGAAGGAGGAGAAGTAAAAAGTAACAGGATTTAGCTGGGCAGGAGTGTGAGATGTGGAACAGCAGGGACTTTGTATGACCGCAGAAAGAGCATCTGCATTAAAAATTTCTTAAAAGGCAAAATGTCCAACAATGAGAGAATCACCGAATTTGAAAGGCGTCCACTTGATTCAGGCATTTTAATGTTACTGTGAAGACTATAATAAGAAATTGAATGGAAACATTGCTCACAAAATTATATAGACGTTAACATTCAAGGAAACCTTACAGGAGGTATGTGGCACCAGGGGCTCCTTGAGGATGCCGTGCTGGGGTGGACGGCTGTGGGTGACCGTCTGCTGTCCTGTTGCGTGCTGCATTCTTTACCACGTGCTGCCTGTCCTCTGTGCAGGCATCACCACGGTGCTGACCATGACCACCCTGAGCACCATCGCCAGGAATTCCTTGCCGCGTGTGTCCTACGTGACCGCCATGGACCTCTTTGTGACCGTGTGCTTCCTGTTTGTCTTCGCCGCGCTGATGGAGTATGCCACCCTCAACTACTATTCCAGCTGCAGGAAACCCACCACCACCAAGAAGACAGCATCGGTGAGCCGCAGTTAGCAAAGGTTCTCCGGGAGGCAATGGGCGCTCTGTGAGTCGAATGTGTGCTTAAATGTAGTTGTATTCCTAAGGATCGTATAAAGCATGATATAAATACCCCGTTCAACAAGACGTTTAAAATCCAGACAGGGTTCTGAAGATTTGAATGTGACTGGAAGGCATCTCGGGTGTCACCTGCCGGTGACGTGGTTTGGTTTAGTCATACCCTAAAGAGTGCCCTTAAGAGTGATCTTGGATGCAAATGTCCTGACAGCTTCCTAATTATCTTTCTTCGTTTCTTGCAGTTACAGCATCCAGATTCCTCAAGATGGATTCCTGAGCGAATAAGCCTCCAAGCCTCCTCCGTATGTATAGCCTTACGGGTGCAATGTTTCTGAGAACTTTCACTGAACTAAGAATGCATTTGAAAAATGTATTGCCGTTGATGCGTGCGTGTGTGGAAGGCCAGTGAGCGATGTGCGTGCGCCTGGTATTATGTTAAAAACCCAACTTTGACAGTTTGGAAATTAGAGGGAGAAAGTAATCATAGTCCTTCTGCATGGGGATTAGTGTATGGTGTATATAGCTCTGACTTTTTTAGCCATTCGAATAATAAATGTTTATGCATTTTAGAAAAACTGAATCATATCTATATTGTTTTCTAGCCTCTTTTATAATTCAAAAATATGCATTTCAGTTTTGTGCCACAAATATTATTTTATAGGATCGTTTTAATGAATGCATCATATGCTCTTGATTGAGACACAGGCAATCTCAGCTGGGCACTGGGCTTAGCTACATTTTCTCACTTGCATTTACATTCTTATCAGTGCCGATCTGTATACACCCGTGGCTGTTTGCTTGGTTGTAAATTCTCAGAAGCAGAGTGTTTGAGCAGAGGGGTTCCGTGGTGTTTGGTCTTTGCCAAATAGCACTCCGCCAGCCCCATCAGCAATGCCAGACCCCCCATCCCGGAACTTTCCCTGCATTCAGTGCGATGGTCCAGCAGGAAAACGGTCTCTGCAGACTTTTCTCACAGGCGCTGCTTTGACTGTTGATAATGTGGTCACTTGTCATTTTTTGATTTGCATTTCCATTTTTGCGAATTGCTTTTGAATGTTTTTTAACTTTTATTAGTATTTTAAAGTAGCAGTCTGACAGTTGCATATATGTTATATATTATATCAATTGTATTTTATCAAATATGTAATTTATATGGTCATGTATAGAATATATTAGGGATATCAGTGTTTGTCATGGAGCTTTCATTCCAACTTGAATTGGCAACACTGCCACGATCCTTCTGGTGCCTTTTTCTGTGTGTCCTTTGGTTTCCTGCTGTCAGATCTGTCAGTGTTTTCTTTCGTGGCTGCTGCTTCTGACGTGGCCTCTTCGCTTTCTTCTGAGCACTTTACTTCACAGTAAGTTCTTTGTGCTCTCACGTATCAACTCACTTTCTTCTCACAACAAACCTCTCCACTGATGAGAAAACTGAAGCCTGGGTAAATTAAGCCCTGTCAATATTGACCAAGGTTTGACAATTTAAAAGCAAATTTGTTACATTTAACTGTTAACACATCTAAATTTCTTTTGGCTAGAGGTAACAATGTAGCTTTATTGAAAAATAGAGAAATGTTTTTACATTGCTGATGGGAACTACAACTTTTATCATATGGCAACTTTTATTTAGGATCCTGACTTCTATTCCTTTATACATACGTACACTAGTGACAATTGACTAATTGCCCTGAATGTTTCCAGACCACCGGTAAGCCGCAGGTGGCTTGCTACTTGTCAGTCAGGACCTCATACGCAGCAGGCTTCCAGCCCAGGGTCAGGAGACCACACAGTCATCCACACTCTGCAAGTGTGGATCATGACAGTTCATCCAGCCCATCAGTGGACAGATCACTCTTACAGCTGCGGGAAGCCACAGCGAACACACAGATTTCACCAGCAAAGGCTTCCACATGACATGGGACCAAAACAGACGGGGAGGGCGTACACCACCACACATAGCCAGGACCTGGCTGTCGGAAGAAGGAAGCAATGACATCTTTAGTACAGCAATGATGCTGCCAAAAGAAAGAAGAAATCCTTTCACACAGAGAGAAAAAGATAATATCACAAAATGGGCAGAAATTCTTTTTTTTTTTAAAAAAAGGAGAAAGTGGGAAAGTTTAATGACTTGGAAGAAAGTACAGAGAAACGTAATTCACAGACAGAAAGGGTGCGAGGCCAGGTGAACAGACACAGGCGACAGAGCTGCTGCAGGAGTGATGCTGGAGCCAAAGGGAGGACGTGTGTCCTCTGCTGAGTGAGAGCTGCCAGCTTTCCCACCTGGTTCTGAGCGGTCTGCACCCTGAGGCTGGCGCAGGAGCCCCCGTGACCAACACGGAGCAGCGGAAAGCAGCAGCCGCGGAGTGATGAGGGCCAGGGCCCCGGCTCCGTGCACGGTCACATGCGTGGCGTGGGGCTCGCTGTTCCAGTTGCTGTGTGCCCCTTTCCTCACCTGGGGAATGCCAGGCTGTGGAACTGCACGTGTGCCCAGCAAGCACGGGCCTCCGGGACACTCAGGGGGCCGCGCGATACACACAGACAAGAGGAGGGAGTCAGGGACCCCGCTGGGCTGCAGAGGACTCGGGAATCATTCACTGAAATCTCTATCTCGGGCATAGTTTGAAATTTTCATGACAAATGAGGAGGAGGCAGGTAAAGAAATTCTTAAGCTGTTTAGCGTTCTTGACATCCTGCATTTTGCTTCAGCCTTATTAAATGGAATTTGTTTCACTTCAAATGAGTGAATTACGGAGACATAATGAGAGCTATTTTAATTATTGTAAATACTGTCCACAGGCGTTTCCATGACTGTGGGTTTTTAGTTCCCTAAATAAAGTGAAATGGAGCTTTCTCTTGCTCCAGAAACCATCCTGCTGCCTTGCCTGTGGCCGCCAAGGGTTGCCCTTTAGATCTCTGGTGAGCCAGCCCCACACCTGCAGAGCCTTCTGCCTCCCAGTCTGGGTCCGAATCTTCCTGTGGGCTGCTGTGCCTTGCAGAGGCAGGCTTCTCCTCTGGGTCTTCAGCAGCCCCCACTTTGATCCACAAAGCAGGGAAGTACACAGAGGCATGGGGCTGAAGCAGTGCGTGGTCGAGTGGCTGGCTGATCACCGTGAAAGCAGACGCGTAGGAAAACCTTTATTGCAATTGTGAATAAAAGCACATCTTTCCTACCGGAGCTTGTCAGAAAGAGGCAGACCCCTTAAATGGAGTGGGGTAGAGGCAGGGAGCTTCTATGTTTTGGCAAACCCCTGGTGATGTTTACAGCTACTCGGGGCAAAGAACATTAATCCAGAAGAGAAGTGTGCACGTTAGGGCCCTAGGGACAGCAGACTTTCATTTCTGCCGTCTCAGCAGGATTGCAGAGGAGGAGGAGGGTGGGCAGCTGCACCATGAACCCCCACCGGTAGCAGAGGCCTGTAGGTCCCTCCTCACACAGAAATGCTTCCCCTTTAAGAGAACACACCAGTCCTTGCACCAGGCCGCAGGTGCTGACTCTGAGTGCCCCCTGATTTGTGGCTCCACGACTGTGCACGTGTCCGATCAAACTGAGGTCCGAAAGTAGGAGGGAAAGCTGTGCCGTGTCCTCTTGTGATCGTATTTTTGGGTGCAAGGCCAAGAGGTTGTCACGATGCTTTCTGAGGAATTCCGGACGGCCCCTGCCCAGCACCCAGGCGAAGGCCCTCGCCAGGCAGCCTGCTGAGAAGCCTTCCGTCCCCACCCCTGCCACTGACATGCCTGTCTCAGATCAGCGGGCACAAATGAAACAAAGCAAGCAGGCAAACATGCCTTTCAGTTCTCTTCTGCTTTGGAAATGGATCCCCTCAGCAGAATTCCGTGTAGTGCACACTTCACAGTGTTTTAGACGAGCTCAGCCTCTGTCCGAAGAATTCACGAGTCTGCTGGCAGCCGCAGGAGAGAGAAGAATGACTCCTCTCGTTGAGGAGTGAATAGCACGTTGTTCTTTCCCCTTTATCTGCTCCACTCGGACTTCCCCATGTCAAGAAGAGGGCCGGGAGGTAGAAGAGAATGCACTGCAGGTGTGCACATTTTTGGTTCTGCCTCTTGAGAGGGTGAGCAGTGTCCAGCCACCTCACACTGGGAAAGCCCCCTTTCACCAGAACCACATGGGACATGAGGGTCCTCTCATCACTCCTGCACGTCAGACCTTTCACTACTCCTAATTAGAAAAAACAGAACACATTTATCTGTCCACAGTTCAATATGCACACTGTTTCACATTGAAGAGATAAATACGTAGCATGTTCCTACTTACTCCAAATCCACAGAAAAGTAGACAGAATAGGGACTTCAAATGACTCATGCACATTCCAAAGGATGCTTAAACTTCTTCACTCACAATCTGCAAAATACAGGAGTTGAAAATGCAATGCAATTTTCCTTGCATTCGAATTGCAAGGAGAGAAAAGGCTGGGGTCTCCTCTCTCAGCTTTGGAACCCCCCCTCCTCGGCCTCCGTACAGGGAAGCTGCTTTTTCCTTCTTTCTTCTACCTTCCTTCTTGCCTGTTAAACTCTCTGCTTCTTAAAACCAAAAAAAAAAGCGCAAGTCTCTCCAGCACGGGAAGTGTGGGGGATGGGCATGTCCGCTCGCCCTGTTTATCTAGGAGACAGATGTAATATGAACCTATTGCTTTGTAGATGTCAGGGGTTTTTTATTGCATTTTGCAATAATTGTTGTGTCATTTTTGTTGCCTGCAGAACTATTCCCTCCTGGACATGAGGCCGCCACCACCTGCGATGATCACTTTAAACAATTCCGTCTACTGGCAGGAATTTGAAGATACCTGTGTCTATGAGTGTCTGGATGGCAAAGACTGTCAGAGCTTCTTCTGCTGCTATGAAGAATGTAAATCAGGATCCTGGAGAAAAGGTCGTATTCACATAGACATCTTGGAGCTGGACTCGTACTCCCGGGTGTTCTTCCCCACGTCCTTCCTGCTCTTTAACCTGGTCTACTGGGTGGGGTACCTGTATCTCTAAGGGTTGCTCACAGGAGAATGAAGAGCGTCCGGTTCACACCTGACCTTCCGTTGCTTCTCCGTTGGGAGTGGCAAGGAAGGACACTGGTCAGTGTATCTTGCTATAAATGACCTTTCAGCAACACAGGAAGTACTCAGCAAAGGTTTCTACTGTGTAGCTCACACACACACATACACACGCACTCGTGCTAATTGAGTTTTAAAGTAATATTCTTGCTAGTCCCTACTGAATTGTAGCTTGCTGTGTTTCTGGTGGTTTTTTTGGCTATTGGAAGCAGCTGATGATTACTCTTGCAAAGAAATCTGTAAAACGTGCAAGCGAATGCTGAGACGCTCTCTCAGGCCCCGGGTCCTTCTGCTAACTTCCTTCACAGCCCTGGGTGCCATGCCCACGCGTACTGGACCACCCCTGGCCGAGACCCACTCCTGCTGGCTCCGCCGGGGTTCTCTGAGCTCCAGTGTGAGCAGCGGTGGGTTTCAGCCCCAGTCTCCTCCCTCTGTGCCCTCTCTGGCTCCGGCGGCATCGTCGTTAGCTGGCACCGGCTACCCAGTAACGTCGCTCTAGGCCTGGGAAGAGTGCTCTGGCATTGTCCACGGTTTCCATCGGAGGAGAAAATAAGATTTTCAAAGTGCTCGTGTTGTTGGGTCAAAGATGATTATTTCTGAACATCAGAAGGTTATTTCTTTATTTTAACTTGGGAGGGGCAACAATATTTGAACTTCGGGTTCTCGGACTAGTTTAACAACATTTCACGTTAAGAGCTGTGTTTACTAGAATAAGGCTCAGCCCCAGAGTATGTGTCTAGCTTCCGTCATATTGTTATGAGTTCAGTAATTGTCTTTATTTTGCAAGGAAAGGTATACCGTGCTCATGGCCTGTTATCTTGAAACAAACACCAGAGTGTGAAGGACATGGAGATACATTTTTAATTTTATTTATTTATTTATTTTGAGATGGAGTCTCGCTCTATTGCCTAGCCAGGCTGGAGGACAGTGGTACCTCTTTGACTCACTGCAGCCTCCACCTCCCAGGTCCAAGCAGTTCTCCTGCCTCAGCCTCCCGAGTACAGGTACGCACTACCACACCTGGCTAATTTTTGTATTTTTTTTTTAGGAGAAGTGGGGTTTTGCCATGTTGGCCTGGCTGGTCTCGAACCCCTGACCTTAGGTGATCTGCCCACCTTGGCCTTTCAAAGTGCTAGGATTACAGGCCTGAGCCACCACACCTGACCGAAATTTTAAGAATTTCATAGTGAATATTAATTTTCAACTCAAACCAACTTTAGACGCAAAAAAAAAATGGGCAGTGGTGATCATCAAATATGTATTTTGATGAACAAGATTATTTTGTACTTTGAAATATGGATACATAGTAAAATCCCAAAGAAAAAAAATCCTCCCGAATCAATACTCTTTTGATATTTTTATAACACAAAACCAACTTGCTTCTCGCTGTTAGTTCTTTGTTACAACTGGATGGCAGCGTGAACTGCAGTACACTTTTTGAAACCTCTTTTCATCAGTAGGCAAAACGGAAGTCCTACCAGTTAGTCAATAATGCTTTGGCATTATTAAAATTTGGAACCAGAATCTCTGTGCTTCTCTCATCTTTCTCACACAGAAAACTGAATTCATTTCACCTAGAAAACATGATTTTAAACAGTCTATTGAGCATGCCATAATTACTCAGAAAAGTAAAATATTTTGCAGAGAACGTATAGAAAAGTGTCCATTTCACACAATTTCCTACATGTATACCAGACACAGAAGAGGATGGGAGTGGCATAGGCCAGAAAAATTGATATTAGATCTTATTGATTTTTTTTTTTTTTTTTTGAGAAGGAGTCTTGCTCTGTCACCAGGCTGGAGTGCAGTGGCACAATCTCAGCTCACTGCAACCTCCGCCTCCTGGGTTCAAGCGATTCTTCCACCTCAGCCTCCCGAGTAGCTGTGAGCACAGGCGCGTGCAACCATGCCCAGCTAATTTTTTTGTATTTTTAGTAGAGACGGGGTTTCACCGTGTTGGCCAGGATGGTTTCGATCTCTTGACCTTGTGATCTGCCCACCTCGGCCTCCCAAAGTGCTGGGATTACAGGTGTGAGCCACCGCACCTGGTCTGCCTGCTTATTTTTATTAAGATTGTTGCATATTAAATGAATGCAAAGATACAGATATATCAGGCCCCCGTTCTCAAGGATGGAGTCTGTACAGCGTGAGACATTCAAACTCATTGTTTTTCTCCCTGTCAACTCTCTGCCTTCGGGTTTGGTAGTTGCTACAAAAGCCACAAACCCATTGGCTTCAATTTAACAAATTTAGTTTTGAAAATAGTGTTTGTGAAGAAACAGGTTGAAAATACTGTCTTAAGTGAAGCGTCTCCTCTATTGGAGAGGTTCACACTCTGGTATTCTAGTTCTGTCTCTCGTACATAAGCAGCCCTAGCCTTAGCAGAGATATTCTGCAGGGACCCTGACCAGAGGAATCCAGGTCCCACCACAGCACTGAGCACCAAGGGAAGAGGGTCCAAGGACAGTTTTCTGACACAGTGTCCAACCTTTTGCTGGGTAAGTTCTAACAAGCTGAAGAATTGCAATCTGCTACATTTTAAAAGAAGTTCTGCAGAGAACTGAATTTTCTAGCAAAATTCTAATTGGGAGGAAAATAACCTAAAACAACTTTTTGATCACATGGATTTGTTCAGTTTTTACCTTCAAAGAGTTTTCCTGATGCCTCATGTTTGTTTCAAAACCACTCAATATTTGGATGTTTGTAGAAACCCTCTTGAAATTTTACATGTAGGATAAATACACCGATCACCTCAGTGTTCTGAATCCAGCCATTCTCTTCTTCCCCACCTCAGCACAGACGAGTTCAATGCCCCTTTTCCAGGAAGGAGAACCTTCATGTAAAGAAAGGCCAATGGATTTCACTAACTGAGCATCGTAGTGTAGATTCCTGCTACCCAGTAGGGGTCTGAATAAAAAGAGCTAAAGCACCCCTAAGACCAGGTCCATGCCGGCTTCTCTGCAGGTTTGCACAGTTCACGTTCTCCCTATCCGTCTCAGCTCCTGAGATGAGCCTTTTCAGTCCACAATACAGGAGAGGTGAGTGTGCCTTGCTGAGCTGCAGAGCTCAGGGGCTTCTTCAGATGTGCATGTTTACCGTCCAGAGGAAGCAGAGGGGCAGTGTGCGGAGAGTGGGAGGGAAGTTCACTTTCTTTCACTAATGACTCTCCTTGGCCGGATGCCTGATCAGGAGGGACACGTGTGGGCATGGGGCACAGGGCTGCTCCACACAGCTAAGCCCCAGCGTGCTTCGCATGTGGAATTGGGAACTATTTGGGGTGGAAGTTGTCTGAGTGATCTGCATTCCAAGGTGCTACTGTGTTCCTCACTTTCAGAAATACTTTAAGTGGAGGAGATGACAGTTTTGTATTTTGACTTGGAATCCAAATTTCTGACCACTGTGGATCACACTTTAAACTGTGACTGTGTCTCTTTTAAGCTTCATACTGGGTGCGGGGGAAAGAGAAGAAAAAGCATTTCACATTAATGGAATTGGAGAAAAATGTCACTTCAGAGCCTAGAAAGTTTCAGCTTCTGCAAAGTCCCAGTGCCACCTACCAGAACAGAGACTCCCTACGTACCAGACAGAGAAGAACAATGTTAGTATAATTTACTCTGGACCCAGCCAATACTTCCCCCAGTTTACCCAAAATATGCCTTAAAATGAAACAAAGCTCGAATAATACACAACTTGTAAGATTTTCCATCTCCAGCAGTCAGTCTATTTCATGCCAAGCTTTATTTATCTTTAATGAATGGAAACAGGATTTCATTTCTTTATATGCCAAACAGTCTCACCCTTAATTTTACATCAAATCAATTAAGTACAAAGATTTTGCAGGCTCTTCAGCTGAGAAGACGTTTGTCCTCAATAGCAAAGCATTTCACTCTATATAGGGGAAGTTGGGGTCAATCTAATCATCCACACAGTCCTTCTGATGGGGATGTGTGTCTCTGTAGAACCTTCACAGCAAATCATTTTAGCTGCTGAGTGCTTGCTGCAGTCAAAGTGAGTTTGCAGGCATGTTACTTCACTGCTGTGCAAACCAACCACACTCTGCAAGCCCCAGGAGAGGGGCCGGTTAGGCATTCTGCATTGACGGCAGTCCCCACAGCTAGGAAGCAGCAGGCCACTCTATCTAAAGGGCTAGAAGACAAAACCTCTTCTTCCTTAATCATTTTTATCTCAGCTGCCGAAATGGAAATTTTCTGTGATTTCCTTAGAGACTCCAAGAATTATACCTAGTCTCCAACCATTCTTCTCATCCCTGTATCAGTTCAGTGCTCTCAAGGCATAAAGCGCTTTGAATTCACTCCATGATCTTGTGACTTTTTGAGTGCTTTTTCTGAGGATCTTTAAACTGTTGTGTAAGAAACTTCATCTGCAATTTCTGTAAAAAAAACAAAAACAAAAACAAAAAAACAAAAAACAGTGAATGACGAGATACACATAATATGATGTAAATATACATTGAAGTATTAAGTTCTAATTGCACTGTTCACCTTAGACTTTAGGACACTATCATTTCCCAAATATTCAGAAAGGTTCTGGAAATAAGGGAGAAAAAAATCAGATGATGACTACATTGGAAATGTTAAATTTACAGTATTCTGCTGAGCCCCCTTCAAATCTCCCAAAATCGAGGGAGTATGTAATCTGTACATATTTTTTTCTCAAATTTGCCTGGAGGAAACATTCAGATTCAGAGACTTTGGCAGTGCCTCTGTGTTTGTGTTCTCTGTATAATCACGTCAAAGAACCAAAAAATAACACTTCAGGATAAATGACAGCCCCATCGCTGATCTCTCGTTGGCTTATGTTTATTATAAAAATTGATCTCTATCGTTCTAGAGAGAAAATGTGTATGTATTGAGATGATCGGATAAGAACTCAGCCATTCAGCATTTCTGGAAGAATAAAAACTTGGCTTTCTTTTCCTTAATGTCTAATAGTCTTGAAGACTAGCGATTAGGGCATTTCCATTCCTCCTTTTGGAATTTTACTGAAGCTAGCAACTTCGGGATGTCAGCTTGATCTAGTTGTAATAAGGCTTGTAATAAGTTGTAAGAAACATATGTCTATTGGTTTATTTTATTTTTTATTTTTTTGAGGCAAAGTTTTATTCTTGTTGTCCAGGCTGGAGTGCAGTCAGTGGCACCTCCACCTCCTGGGTTCAAGCGATTCTACTGCCTCAGCCTCCAAGGTAGCTGGGACTACAGGCGTGCATCACCACCCCTGGCTAATTTTTTTGGTTACTATTATTGTACTTTCGGTTCTGGGGTACGTGTGCAGATCATGCAGAATTGTCGCTTGGGTACACACATGGCAATGTGGTTTGTCCATCCCCCCCGTCACCTACATCTGGCACTTCTCCCTTTGTTATCCCTCCCCGACCTCCCCAACTGTCCCTCCCTTGGACCCCCCAACACACCCCAGTGTGTGATGCTGCCCTCCCTGTGTCCATGTGTTCTCATTGTTCAACACGCATCTATGAGAACATGTGGTGTTTGATTTTCTGTTCTTGTGTCACTTTGCTGAGAATGATGGTTTCCAGATTCATCCATGTCCCTACAAAGGACATGAACTCATCATTTTTCATGGCTACATAGTATTCCATGGTGTATATGTGCCACATTTTTTTGTCCAGTGTATCGTCAATAGGCATTTGGGTTGGTTCCAGGGCTTTGCTACTGTAAACAGTGCCACAAGGAACATATGTGTGCATATGTCTTTATGATAGAATGATTTATAATCCCTTGGACATATACCCAGTAATGGGATTTCTATTTCTGGGTCAAATGGAATTTCTATTTCTAGGTCAAATGGATTTCTATTTAACCTAGAATGGGATTTCTATTCTGCGTCAAATGGCATTTCTATTTCCAGGTCCTTGAGGAAGTGCTCACATTCTTCTCATCCCTGTATCAGTTCAGTGTTCTCAAGGCACAAAGCGCTTTGAATTCACTCCATAATCCTGTGACTTTTCGAGTGCTTTTTCTGAGCAACTTTAAAGTGTTGTGTAAGAAACTTCATCTGCAATTTCTGTAAATAAAAAAAAAAAAAAACAGTGAATGACGAGATACGCATAAATCCTGGTGAATCTGATGATTATGTGCCTTGGGGTTGCTCTTCTTGAGGAATATGTTTCTGGATATTTCCTGGACTTGAATGTTGGCCTGCCTTGCTAGGTTGAGGAAGTTCTCCTGAATAATATCCTGAAGAGTATTTTCCAGCTTGGATTGATTCTCTCTGTCGCATTCAGGTACACCTATCAAACATACATTAGGTCTTTTCACATAATCCCATATTTCTTGTAGGATTTGTTCATTTCTTTTTACTCTTTTTTCTCTGTTCTTGCCTTCTCATTTTATTTCATTGAGTTGATCTTCAATCTGTGATATCCTTTCTTCTGCTTGGTTGATTCAGCTATTGAAACTTGTGTATGTTTTGTGAAGTTCTCATGCTGTGTTTTTCAGCTCCATCAAGTCATTTATATTTTTCTCTAAGCTGTTTATTCTAGTTAGCATCTCATCTAGCCTTTTTTTAGGTTACTCGTTTCTTTGCATTGGGTTAGCACATATTCTTTTAGCTCTGAGAAGTTTGTTATTACCCATCTTCTGAAGCCTGTTTCTGTCAATTCAGATTCATTCTCCATCCGTCTTTGATCCCTTGCTGATGAGGAGTTGTGATCCCTTGGAGGAGGAGAGGCGTTCTGGTTTTTGGTGTTTTCATCCTTTTTGCACTGGTTTCTTCCCATCTTAGTGGTTTTATCTACCTGTGGTCTTTGTAGTTGCTGACTTTTGGATGGGATGTCTGAGTGGATGTCCTTTTTGTTGATGTTAAAGCTATTTCTTTCTGCTTCTTAGTTTTCCTTCTAACAGGCCCCTCTGTTACAGGACCGCTTGAGGTCCACTCCAGACCCCGGTCATCTGGGACTGCTCACGGAGACTGCAGAACAGTAAGGTTTGCCGCCAGTTCCTTCCTCGACTACCCTTGTCCCAGAAGAGTACCTGCCAGATGTCAGCCTGAGCTCTTTTTTATGAGGTATCTCTTTGGGCATATGGGGGTCAGGGAGTTGCTTGAGGAGACAGTCTGTCCCTTATAGGCACTCAAGTGCTGTGCTGGGAGCTCTGCTGTTCCATGCAGAGCTGCTGGGCAGGTACCTTTAAGTGTGCTGCAGCTGAACTCATAACTGCCTCTTTTCCCACTTGATCTATCCTAGGAAGGTCGGCTTTATTTATAAGTTCCTGTTGTGCTGCTGCCTTTTTTCATAGATGCCCTGCCCCACACAGAGTAGTCTAGTCACAGTCTGCCAGCAGAGGCTTTGCTGAGCTTGCTGCAGGCTCTGCCCAGCTGCTGTGTGAAATGCCTTGTGTGCTGCTGTGTGAACTGAGGCAGACTGCCTCAGTAGTGGGAGATGCCCTTCTTCCCACTGAGCTGGACAGTCCTGGGTCCAGCTGTGCTTGCTGCAAAACTCTCAATTCAGAGCGTTTCAGATTGCGTGTTTTTTGGGGCTGGTACCTGCCAAGCCAGATCCCCTGGCTCCCTGTCTCAGGCCCCTCCCTTTCAGTTGAATGGGCAGCTCTGTCTCCCAGGCATTCTGGGCACCAGTCAAAACGGCCGCCCAGATTTGTGTGAGTTTCTGTGTGCTGACCCGGCACCGGCTGAAACCACCGTGCTGAAAACTCATGGAGCTTTTCGGCCCAGGAATCTCCTGGTCTGTGGGCAGTGAACACTTGTTTGGAAATGCGGTGAGCACTCACCCTCTGCACTGTTCTCATGGGGAACTGCACTCCAGAGCTGTTCCTATTTGGCCATCTTGGACCTCCTCCTATTTTTTAAATTTATTATTATTTTTTGAGACAAAGTTTTACTCTTGTTGCCCAGGCTGGAGTGCAATGGCAGCTCCACCTCCAGGGTTCAAGTGATTCTCCTGCCTCAGCATCCCAAGTAGCTAGGATTAGAAGCGTGCACCACCATCCCTGGCTAATTTTTTATATTTTTAGTAGAGATGGGGTTTCACCAAGTTGGCCAGGCTGGTCTTGAACTCTTGACCTTCAGGTGGTCCACCCGCATCGGCCTTCTACAGTACTAAGATTACAGGCATGAGCCACCACATCCAGCCAATATTTACTTTTTTAATGCAATCTAACTAAATAATGCTTTGGGTTTTAATGTTGTCAGTAAAACCATTTATACCTTTTATTGCCCTGCTTACTTATAAAAGCCAAATTTTAGCCCAACTTAAATATAACAGTGCTGAAAAACTAGTTGAACAATCAGTCACTGATAAGTTTTCCATGTTTTAAGTTAACCAAGTGGGCTTTTCAGATTAGGTTATACAGGAGCACAAGCTAGAAAATAATTAGGCAGACAAAACATATGTTCACATACACACACCACTTCCAAAACAAACATTATTTGAATGTAGCATACGGGGTATTGAGGCGAACATAAATTGCCTTGCTTGAACAATTCAGATAATCGCCTACTTTCAGCACTTCTCTTTTCACATTTGTAAACACACACAGGGTTTTCCAGCCCAGTGAGCAGGCCGTACAACGTGAGGAAGATAATGGTTCCTGCAGGGAAGCCAGAGCCTTGAACAGGTGGGAAGGAACATCGACTGCCAATAATTAAATCCCCCAGACTGAGCAGGTAGCTGCGTTTTCTCTTTTCTTTTCTGGTTATTCAGGGTTCCTTCTTTGATTTTCCTGAGAAAGGAACATTTACACTTCCTGGGAGGGGCTTGGACCCGGATTTCTCACAGTCGCCTCACTTATTGAAGTTCAATCCCGGTGAATAATGTGTATGTGCCCAACACTTGCCATTTTTATTTTTGTGTTTCTTAGATGTCTAAGAATACGTGAGCAAGCCCACAGCTCAATTAGTGCAGTCCCCAAGATGTCAATCTTCCCCAAATGACAACATTGCCACTAACCACTTCTTAAAAAAGGATTCAAATTTCTGTTTTTTGCCAAACATTTTTCCAATACCCAGCAGTATGTAAAATGGACTCCTAAATCTCCTTCTGTAAAGGCACCTGTGGGCCCTGGAGCTACGTTGTCACTCTAGGGACACAGGGATCATCAGGACGGATGCCAGGAAGTGGGAAGATCATTACAGCAAGGCAGTGGGAAGGTGCGAGCATCCCCTTTCCATGTGAGATGGGCTGAGTTTTCACCCAGGAAGTCTGAAGTCTTGGGAAGGGCAGGTGGAGTTGCTCCTGGCAAGGGCGTGACTGGTCACGGGCTGGCATGATTTTCCTTTTGAGTTGACTGGAGTTTTACAACTTGATTCATTAGCACATGTGTGTGGGAAGATATGCCTGTGCCCACCCACACCACTTTCTTGGAACTCAAAGCTTCTCTAATCTGAGATCTATTCCAAAGGACAGTGCTTGACTTTAAATTTATAAAAGATTATCTGAGACACCGTGAGTAGAAGACCCAACCCACTGTCAGCTTCTAATTTTCAGGAGCAAATGATGACTGCTTTGATTTGATTAGGCTTTCTTGTAACAGGTTTTTATAAAAGAATATGTTTGTAACAGGAAGGATTTTTTAAATTATTATATTATATTGCACTTTACGTTCTGGGGTACATGTGAAGAACATGCCGGATTGTTGCATAGATACATACATGGCAATGCGGTTTGCTGCCTCCATCCCCATCACCTATATCTGGAATTTCTCCCCATGTTATCCCACCCCAACTCCCTACCCCCCACTGTCCCTCCCCTAGTCCCCCCAGTCCCCTGCAACAGACCCCAGTGTGTGATGCTCCCCTCCCTGTGTCCATGTGTTCTCATTGTTCAACACTTGCCTATGAGTAAGAACATGTGGTGTTTGATTTTCTGCTCTTGTGTCCGTTTGCTGAGAATGATGGTTTCCAGGTTTCATCCATGTCCCTACAAAGGACACGAACTCATCATTTTTTATGGCTACATAGTATTCCATGGTGTATATGTGCCACATTTTCCTTGTCCAGTCTATGGTCAATGGGCATTTGGGTTGGTTCCAGGTCTTTGCTATTGTAAACAGTGCCGCAGTTAACATACATGTGCATGTG
Source organism: Saimiri boliviensis (assembly GCF_048565385.1). NCBI lineage: Eukaryota > Metazoa > Chordata > Mammalia > Primates > Cebidae > Saimiri > Saimiri boliviensis. The sequence goes on from NC_133453.1 coordinate 150,601,710, forward strand.
TCTTTATAAAAGAATGATTTATAATCCTTTGGGTATATACCCAGTAATGGGATTGCTGGGTCAGATGGAATTTCTATTTCTAGATCCTTAAGGAATAGCCACACTGTCTTCCACAATGGTTGAACTAATTTACACTCCCACCAATAGTGTAAAAGTGTTCCTATTTCTCCACATCCTCTCCAGCATCTGTTGTCTCCAGATTTTTTAATGATCGCCATTCTAACTAGCGTGAGATGGTATCTCAATGTGGTTTTGATTTGCATTTCTCTAATAATCACTGATGATTAGCATTTTTTCATATGTTTGTTGGCCTCATATATGTCTTCTTTTGAAAAGTGTCTATTCATATCCTTCGCCTACTTTTGGATGGGTTTGTTTTTTCTTGTAAATCTGTTTTAGTTCTTTGTAAATTCTGGATATTAGCCCTTTGTCACATGGGCAGACTGCAAAAATGTTTTCCCATTCTGTTGGTTGCTGGTTCACTCTAATGATGGTTTATTTTGCTGTACAGAAGCTGTGGAGTTTAATTAGATCCCATTTGTTGATCTTGGCTTTTGTTGTCATTGCTTTTGGTGTTTTAGTCATGAAGTCCTTGCCTACGTCTATGTCCTGAATGGTTTTGCCTAGGATTTCTTCTAGGGTTTTTATGGTGTTAGGTCTTATGTTTAAATCTTTAATCCATCTGGAGTTAATTTTAGTGTAAGGTGTCAGGAAGGGGTCCAGTTTCTGCTTTCTGCACATGGCTAGCCAGTTTTTCCGACACCATTTATTAAACAGGGAATCATTTCCCCATTGCTTGTTTTTGTCAGGTTCGTCAAAGATCAGATGGTTGTAGATGTGTGGTGATGAACTCTCTCAGCAATTGCTTGTCCATAAAGGACTTTCTTTCTCCTTCACTTATGAAGCTTGGTTTGGCTGGATATGAAATTCTAAGTTGAAAGTTCTTTAAGGAAGTTGAATATTGGCCCCCACACTCTTCTGGCTTGTAGGGTTTCTGCTGAGAGATCCACTGTGAGTCTGATGGGCTTCCCTTTGTGAGTAACCCGCTCTTTCTCTCTGGCTGCCCCTAGCATTTTCTCCTTCATTTCAACCCTGGTGAAACTGAGGATTATGCGCGTTGGGGTTGTTCTTCTTGAGGAATATTTTTGTGGTGGTCTGTGTATTTCCTGGACTTCCATGTTGGCCTGCCTTGCTAGGTTGAGGAAGTTCTCCTGAATAATATCCTGAAGAGTATTTTCCAGCTTGGATTGATTCTGTCACATTCAGGTACACCTATCAAACGTGCATTAGGTGTCTTCACATAACCCCATATTTCTTGTAGGCTTTGTTCATTTCACTGTTTTTTCTCTAATATTGCTTTCTCATTTTATTTCATTGAGTTGATCTTCAATCCCTGATATCCTTTCTTTTGCTTGATTTGGCTACTGAAACTTGTGTATGCTTCGCAAAGTCCTTGTGCTGTGTTGTTTTTCAGCTCTATCAATTCATTTATATTCTTCTCTAAGCTGTTTATTCTCATTAGCATTTCATCAAACCTTTTTTCAACATTCTTAGTTTCTTCGCATTGGGTTAGAACATGTTCTTTTAGCTCTGAGAAGTTTGTCATTACCCACTTTCTGAAGTGTGTTTCTGTCAATTCATCAGACTCATTCTCCATCCCTTGCTGGTGAGGAGTTGTGATCCCTTGGAAGAGGAGAGGTGTTCCGGTTTTTGGCGTTTTCATCCTTTTTGTGCTGGTTTCTTCCCATCTTAGTTGATTTATCTCCCTGTGGTTTTTGTGGTTGGTGATTTTCAGATGGGGTCTCTGAGTGAGCGTCCTTTTTGTTGATGATGAAGTTACTCCTTTCTGTTTTTTAGGTTTCCTTCTTACAGGCCATTTGCTGTAGGACTGCTGGAGGTCTGCTCCAGACCCTGCTTGCTTGGGGAATCACCTGCAGTGGCTGCAGAATAGTAAGGGTTGCTGCCAGTTTCTTCTTCTGGTATCTTTGTCTCAGAAGGATACCCACCATATGTCAGCCCGGCCTCTCCTTCGTGAGGTGTCTCTTTGGATATACGGAGGTCAAGGGGCTGCTTCAGTACACAGTCTATCCCTTAAAGGAGCTCAAGTGCTGAGCTGTGACCTCTTGTTTTTCTGTTCAGAGCTGCTGGGCAGGTATATTTAAGTCTGCTGCAGCAGAACTCATAACCGCCTTTTTTTCCCAGGTGCTCTGTCCCAGGAAGGTAGAGCTTTATCTCTAGGTTCCTGACATGCTGCTGCCTTTTTTCTGAGATGCCCTGCCCAGTGAGGAGGTAGCCTAGTCACAGTCTGCCAATAGAGGTGTTGCTGAGCTGCCATGGGCTCTGCCCAGCTGCTGTGTGAACTTCCTTGCAGTTTTGTTTACAGAGGTATAGTTAGAACTGCCTCAGTAGTGGTGGATAACCTTCCCCTTCCCAGAGCTGGACCTTCCTGGGTCCAGCAGTGCTTCCTGTGAAACTCTCAATACACAGCATTTCAGATTGCTGGTCTTTGTGTGGGTGGGACCCACCAAGCCAGATCACAAGGCTCCCTTTTTCAGCCCCCTTTTGTTCAGTTGAATGGATACTTTGTCTCCCAGGTGTCAGTTGAAATGGCTGCCCAGATTTGTGTGAGTTTTTGTGTGGGTATCTGCTGCGCCGGCTGAAACAGCCATCCTGGGGACTTGTGGTGCTTTTCTGCCCAGAAATCTCCTGGTCTCTGGGCAGTAAAAATTCATTTGGAGATGCAGTGATCACTTTTACCCTCTGCATTCTCCCTGGGAACTGCACTCCAGAGCTGTTCCTATTTGGAGATCAGGAAGGATTTTCAGTATCATCAATTTAGTGAATGAGTGAAGGCCCCCACTGCAAAAGGCAGTGGTTCAGCGACTCTGATGGGGAGATCAGGGCACCCACTCATCTATCTAGCCTTGGCAGACCCAAGCCACCCTCATCCAGCCTGCCATGCCCACTGGTCCATGTACCTCCAGGGTCGTCTTGGGAGCTACAAAGAGGAAAGAAAGAAAAAATGTTGCATTCTTAAGCAATTAAAGATTGCTTCCAATGTAATTAAAAAATAAGTAATGTGGTAGAAGATGTACATAACTTGCTCCCTCAAGTTCTAAATTGTCACCCAATATGAAAGATTTTAGTGAAAGTAAACGATGCTACATTATCACCATCATCACTCTCGTCCCCTTCCATGTTCCTGCTAGTACTCAGCTATGGATTCAACGCAAAGGCTTAGAGCCTTTTCTAAACTACAGCAGATCCTACTCCAAAATTTTGCTTTCTAAAACATGTCCAGAACTGCTGTTTCTCCCAACAGTCCTGCCTGCCCTGCCTCAATCAGAATTCAACATTACTATTTAGGAGAACATTCCACCCAATTGCCGTTTGTTAATTGCTTTCTCTTTTTTTCTCTCCTTTTTACCTCAGTTGTTTATTTTATGCCTTTTTGTAAAGATAACATTTGAATTGGCTAAGAACTATCTACCTTTTTTCACTAAAATACATGCATCTCTGAAAGCTACAAATTTTGTGAGCTCAATCACTGTGCTGCTTATATAATTGGGGTCTAGGCTTTGGTTCCCCCTAATTTATCCTGGCATTTTTACTTTGAATAGAAATAAGCACAGGCAAGATATGTTCATGAAATTTATAGTGCTTATTATATTATCTCTGTTTAGAATAACTATTTTATTAAAACATTCTAAAGGACACTGTCCATCATTCTTGACATTTGAAATGGCTCATGTTGTGCTAGTGAACAGTCTACATGCTAATACGTTTGTACAACTAGTTGGCGGGTTTTCTTTTATGTGCAGCTCCTGTACTGAGCAAAAGGTTTGTCGTTTAGGCATGAATTTTCTGTGAAAGGTTTAGGAGAGTAATTAATTATTTTCAGGGATCCGACCTGCGTGTTGTTAGGAGCAAGAGGCCGTCTTGTGCTTACATGCAGTGGTCTGTGTGTTTGTGTCTGTGTGTGCAGTGGTAACACTAAAGCAACCTACTCATGAGTATCACTGTACCCATCACCCCCAAATTTAGTTGAAACAAGTAAAAAGGAGCGCGGTTTTCTAGCAATAGCATATTAGCTTACTAAGCCTCGGGTTAGGATAAAAAAGAAGTGAGGGAGAGGGGAGAGAGGAGAGGGAGAGAGAGAAAGTGGCCATCTGTGTATTTCCTGACACAGTGGGATCATGTTTTTTCCTTAAAGAAAAAAAAAAAGTCCGGCTTCCCTACCTGATCCGGAGTCCCTGGCGTCCGCAGGAGGCTTCCTCCTTCCTGGGGCCCCTGACCTCGCTGCTGTGACCTGGGTGCAGCCCTGGGCGACTCCTCGGTCATTCGTGCATTCTGGTCAAGTTGATCCTAGAAGCCAAAAGTCGTTTTCAGGACTCCGATGGCAGCAGCCAACCCCTCCCCTTGTCTAGGAGGTCGTGTTGGCGGGTCAAGGGAAGGGTCGGGGGGACGGATGGACTCCGCTCCGCCCCACGGGGTCCTTGCTCCGCGAGGCCGTGGTCCCAGGAACGCCCGAGATTCCAGAATCCGACCCACTTCGGACGCGCGGCCGACAGAGCCCCCGCCCTGAGCACGTGGCTGGCGTCCTGGTCCCACGGGGGGTCCCCAGGCGTCTCCCGCCGTCCCAGTGAAATGAGGGTGCACCTGCGCCCGACGTGCCTTGGCGACACGGGTGCCCCACGCCCCGCTTCGTGCGTCCGCCCCGGCGGGGCCTCGGGGCTGGACCGCCCCCCGTATTTGTATTCGGATTCCTACGTTTGTATTTCTAACGCGAATAAACGCACTTGTCACAAACGCCTGAGCCGGAAGTGGACGCCTTTCTGGCCTGGGGGGCCGGGAGCGCGCGGGAGGGTCGCGGCGGGCAGGGGGTGACCCGACGCCCCTCTGGGGAGCTCGGCCCGGGCGCCTTCTGCAAACGGGCATTGGGGCGACTTTCCCCGGCAGGAAGGGCACAGGTGGCCTTTCCAGGGACGCGCCCGCAGGCCACCCTCGGAGCGCGGGAAACCCCGTTCGAGCCGGGCCGGGCAGGGGTGCCACCCTCCAGGCCGCACCTGCCGCTCGGGAGCGGGTGACTCGGCCGGGAAGGCCCCGGACCCGCCGGCCACGCACCTGGAGGGGGCTGGACACCCGGAGAAGGTGCCGCAGCCCCACGTGGAAGGCAGGCCACACCGTCACCGTCACCGTTGCAGACAAACGAACACCGGCGGACCGAGGCCGCTGCGGACGGGAGGGAGTTACGGCCTGTGCTGTGGTCCATGTGAATGGAGACACGTTTTAACAAAAACAGACCACTCTAGGTCCCGGGTGGGGGCTGCGCTCACACAGCGGGGTGCGGGTGGCGCGACTCTGACGCATTTTTTGCAGCCTCTCACCGATTCTGTGGGAGCCCTAAACCCTCGAAGGGGTTTTCCGACCTGGACTGGGAGGTATGGCAGCAACTGCTTCTTAGATCGCTTCAGCCTGGGCTGGAACAACACTGAGCGTTTTCTGTTCGTGAATCCCCCTCCTAAATCCGCCGCGTTTGCCTTGCTTTCAGAGCAGTGCCTAGGCCCCGCCAGAGGTTCATTAAAACAACGGCTGATGCTTCCTGAGGACTGACCTCGTGCTAAAAACGAGGTACAAACTCAATCACTCAGTCCTGAGAGCACCATATAAAGGGAGTATTTGTCTTACCACAATTTTGTTGATGAGAAAATGGAGACTTGCCCAATATTCTAAACCTAGGGAAAACAAAACAGAAAAAAGGATTGAAACGCTGGGAAAGGTGACTTCAGACACCTCGAAACTCCCCTGCTCAGCTGCTGCACTCTGCCAGCCACGTCTCCAAAACCTGGAGACTGCGGAGTGGACTTCCGAGAAAATTAATATGCCAGACATTCACTTTTTAGCTAATTTAAACACAACTTTCTTTTTTGAGGGGGGACCTTTACTTTCAAAGGGATCGTTTACCAATGCGCACAAATGGCATAATGAGGTCAGCTGTGTTTGGTGGGGACCCACAGAAATCGGTAAGCTGCTTTCAAGGAGAAGTCACACACAGAGGGCTCCCGTGCTGGGCCGCTCGATTGGGAAGTGAGGAGCAGAGGCGACCTCTTGCACAGACGTAGAGCAGTGGAGACTGCACATCAGGCCAAGGTCCTGACTACTCACTGCCAGGTTGGAACTGAAACTGTGCCCCAACGAGTTAAAGAGTCCAGCAACTAACAAATTCTTGAGCTTGCAGGTGGCAGGTAAGAAAGACAGAAACAGCCACTGAAACACTCATGAGATAACCAGACTTGCTGAAATAGGTTGCAGCCAATATGGCCAACTAGAGTCTGCAGCGCATGAGGTTGGTGACAACAGTCTCATTTCCATTCCGTTTCACTCCAGCTCCCCCCAGAATTGCACGTGACCCATGAGGTAACATCAAGAGATAACTGCCCACATCCAAGGACCTTCCAGACGGCCCCTGTCCTTCCACCACTCACTCCTAACCTCAGAAACCACCCCCGGAAGCTTTTATCATAAAAATAATGCAGTGAATCCAGCACCGGGACATAGATTTGAGCTTGACTTCCAAGATGCACTATTTCCAAGAATGGCACCATCCACCCAGTGCCTCAGGCCCTGAGCAAGGTCACATCCACGCACAGCCTGCAAGTCCTGTTCCCCAGGAGGCTGCAGGGTCTCTAGTATCTGTATTGGCAAGAGCCCAGGAGCATGCATGGGAATTTATTTTAAGGGTTTTAGAACCGGAAAGGACCAGCTTTAATGCTGATGTGGCTGTATTTATACATAAAGGGATTAAACAGCACCGGAACCTTGAATACTAAGGTTTAGTTCTTAAAGTTCCTGGTGGATGGTCGTTCCGGTCAGGTGACTGCTGAAACCTGGATTTGCAGTTGCCGACAGCCAGAGAAAATGAGCCGCCAGCCCCCCACACACACTGTTAGGGGACAGGCCAAGTCCGTGGAAAACGGGGATGTCAGAGTGGGTTTCCCATGTGCAACTCATGTGAACATAGGTCGGGGACGGGTATCCGCCACACCTAGAGTCTGAGAGAGGCATTCACGAGGCAGCCCCAGCAACCGCCAAAGCTCTGTAGCAGGCTGCAGGTGATGCCATGATGGAAGAGGTCACCAGGAACCTGGGGTTTGCGGTTCCAGCGAGAATCACAAAGTCTGAGAGTCGCAGGGCCAGGTGACGTGACCTGACCTTCAATGACTCTAACAAGCTGCAGGGACCGAGCAGAGATCAGTGTTTTGACCCGGAGGCCTGAACACCACGGGCGTGATGCCGCCCGTTCCCCAGGACACTCGCCGTCTGCCTGGCTGCAGTGTCCCCGCACTGCGCCCTTTGCGTCCTGGCGCTGGGGTTAAGTGGTTCCTCCTCCTCAGAACAGATACGTGTCCCAGGTATGAAGTGGCCTGTCCCGTCCACACAGCACCTGTATGTCTACAGAGGGCCTCTTCCCTGCCACGGCAGACCACGTAACGTTGCCAGTTAAACCAGAACTGCGGCAGTTCTCATAGATTTCTGAATGGTCTAGAAAGGAGTGCTTTTATCGGAGGTGAATGTTTCAATAGCAGTGTACGGTCAACACAAAAATACATCCACAACCCTCCAGTCCGTAACTCCACTGAGGACCGATGCAATGGAAATAAAGGCAAGAGACCTAAGTGTCAGAGGAGTTCCGGTGTTCACAGGTAAGAGAGAGCTGCCAAGGTTGCTGGAGACTCACCTGAATCTGACCTGTCACCCCCACCACCTTCAGCCACGCCCCACAAACGTGAATAAGTGGAAGTCTCCTCACCATATTGATCCAACATGGAGCGGAAAACCAGGGCAGACAGGTGAAGAGGCAGCCAGCTGCATACACCTGTTAGAAAGGTAAACCGAGGCACAGAATTTTAGAGTTCATCTGAGTGAGTAGTGATTCAGGAGTCAGGCAGCTTTGAAGCAGAAGTGGTTTGGGAAAGTCACTGAGGAACCCAAGGGGGAGGCTTGTATGAGGCCCACAAAGAGGTAACAGAAAGGGAATGTTTGGTCAGCTGCAGTTCAAGGTTGCCTTACTGAGTCTAGCCGCTGGAAAGTCCCTAGTAAGATAATTTTAAGCGGGTTTGCTGCTTGTTAAGGGTTGAGCTTAAGTTTCCTTTTTTTATTATTATTTAAAAATTTTTTAGAAACAGGGTCTCACTCTGTCACCCAGGCTGGAGTGCAGTGGCACCTTCTTAGCTCCCTGAAGCCTCGGGCTCCTGGGCTCAAGCCATCCTCTGGCATCAGCCTCCTGAGTTGCTGGGACCACAGGTGTGCACCTGTAAAATTAGCACAGCCTGCTTTTTTTGTTTTTATGTTTGTAGATAGGAGGTCCTCTCTGTTGCCCAGGCTGGTCTTGAGCTCCTAGCCTCAAGAGACTCTCCCAGCCTCAGCCTCCTAAGTGCTGGGATTACAGAGACAGAGCACCACACTTGGCCAGATTCCTTTTTTCTTTAATACAGGCATTTGCAAGAATTAGACCAAGTTAAGTTTTCCTTGTGTTTTTGAAATCAAGCAAGGTTAAGGTCATGTATGCGGCCCGACTGATTTGTCCGCTCAGGGATGCTTCAGGCCTGGTTTCCATTTCATTTCACTGCAACACACCAGACCTAACAAGCAGCAGTATCTGGCATTTTAAAAGCAAGATGCAGAAATGGTCAAATGACTTGGTGATGGAAAGTTGAATTGTAAAAGAGCTTAACTCCTACACATTTTTTTTTCCCAAGGGGGAAGAATAATTGAGTAAACCAAACAAGAGAGAAAATCCAAAGCTGAAGGGAATAATTTTCCATAAAATAAAAGCCCTCTGAAAAACAGAAAGTTTAAAAAGCCAGTCATTTTCGATCCATTTTTCCTGCCATTACACAGCCATTGTGCCTAATTTCTAAACATTTCCAAAATGTGGCTGCTGAAAAGCCTGACACTTGTGACTAAAGTAAGGTTCCTAAATGCTTCTCGGAAGAGTCTGATTTACTAGGTCTGGAGCAGGACCCAAGAATACGCGTTTAGGGAACCACAGGTCTAACCGGACTAGGAGGAAGCAGAGAGGGAGCCCAAGGGAGGTGTGAATCTGAGCTCCTCCCATCCAAAGGAGAGGTACACATCAATCAATTAAACAGGTAACTGAGAAAGCATCTTGAAATTAGATTGAAATAAGAAGTGTTCTCGGTAAGCAAGGTAATCCCGAAATTCAGCAGTCTGGCCTCGCATGCTGTACCGGCCTGGGTAAGCTGATAGGACAAATAAACTCCGAAATCTCGGGGGTTCTCACCTCACAGTTACCCCCAGCCCCACCCACCGTGCAGAGCTTCGGCTTTCCTTTACCATGTCCAGCGGATGGGGAGGGGCGGACGAGAGGCTTCGTGCAGAGGGAGTTTATGGGCTGGGCCTGAAATGGCAACTTTTCATCAGCCAGAATGGAGGAAGCTGTGGCCACGGTCACCCCTGGCTCACTGCAGAGGAGGCTGGCAAACAGCATGCCCAGGAGGAAGAGAACGTGGATTGTGGTGAGTGAAAGCCCCGCCATGCAGGTGCGCACGATTAAAGGGTGACCCTCTGCAGTTCCGATGTCAGAAAACATGAGGAATCCCTGGAGATCATACGCACTCCGCCTGGTCTCTGGGGGACTCAAAGCATGGCGGGGCTTGACACTGGAAATTCAGACTGGGCCCATCCAGGTGCACCGGTCAGTCCACACTTGCAGGTACATTAAAATGTGAGAGGCACTGTCTGTGCCAATCCAAAATTGTCTTCAAATTTTAGCTTAGTCTTAGGGTAACTTTCAAGGTCAGTGGGAATAAAACGACTCCAATTTGATGAAAATGTGCCAGACATTTCCACTCACATCACCTCGAATTTAACAGTGAGTAAAATGATGATTTCATAGCACGATGACACATTCCAAACCCAGACCCCCTGGTGCCTGCATCTGTCTCCAGTTCCAAGTCCTAAGAACTCTCTTGAGAACTCGTTAAGCACACAAGGAACACATAGGCTCAGAACGCACACAAGGCAGCCCTGCGTACAGGTAGGTGGGGCTGTTTGAGAAACTCAGATCAAGTGCAGCACTTCAGAAAGCCCTGGCAGTCACCGTCACGCTCATGACTGATTGGGTAAAAGTCGCACCTGTGAGTGTGGGCCTCATCTGATTTTCACTCTCACACCAAGCTCTGTCGGGCAGCATTGGCAGGACAGAAGGTCTGCATTATTTCTCTAGGGAAAGTCTTTATCTGTCAAACGACGAGCTCTCTGACAAACTCACTGCCCCTGGGTCCACAAGACACAGAATCTCCTGTGCTCTACACGAGAGATGGGGGGAAAGTGACCCCAGAAGGTAACAGAAAGGTGTTCTGTAACTTCAAATACCTTCCCCAAAGTGGGTCGCTTTTTGCCTCCTTTCCAAATCATCCACCAAACACATTCTCTAGAAGAAAAATCTCCTACTTTGGTTATTGTAATTCTCCCTGGTCACTGGTTCATGGGCACTCCATGGGTCATGAGAAACAGACTAGCTGATCTCATTCCAAACCGCCTGTGAGCCAGGTGCAAAGGTGCATGTGAGTATTAACCATTTCACCTAAAAACATCATTCAGTATTCTTACTTGTTGGGGGAATTTCCAGCAGAATACTTTCATAACGAGTATTATACATTGGTGAAATTTCAGCTTCACGCTGTACAAATGCGAGATTAGGATTTCTCTAATAAGTGAGGAGGCATAAAGGTGTTGAGCTGGGTTTGGTGGCTTACAGCTGTCACCTCAGCACTTTGGGAGGTCAAGAGGCGAGAATCGCTTAAGGCAAGGAGTTCAAGACCAGCCTGGGCAACACAGACAGACCCTGTCTCTACAAAAATAAAAACAATTAGCTAGCCATGGTGATGCACACCTGAGGTCCCAGCTGCCCAAGAGGCTGAGGCAGGAGGTTCACTTTGGCACAGAAGTTTGAGGCTGTGGTGAGCTGAGACGGTGCCACTGCTCTCTAGCCTGCGCCACCGAGCAAGGCTCCATCTCTGAAATATCAGCAAGGACTGTTGCCCAGGCTGGTCTTTTTAGACACAAAGAAGAAGAAAAAGATGCCGAGAGCAGAGCGTTCCGTACTCTTCAGGCTGTGCGGGAGCACCGGGGAAGCGCAGGGGGCGGCCTCCACCTGAGGAGCTCTGCTCGGGATTTAACTGATGCCCCTTCTTAGAACAGGGAAACTCAAAAAGGATTCGGAAACGTGGATGCTATTTAGGTTGGCCTCTCTGGCCTTCTGCCAATGTGATGGACGCGCATGGTCACAGCAGAAACCCTGGATGACGAGAGGTAACGCACTCTGGGTGCACGGGACAGGGCCTCAGGCACGGACAGAGCGCCGTGCGTGTGGGACCCCGCCGTCACCGCTCCGTCAAGCCTGCCGTGCTTGACTGACAGGCTCGGCCGCGTTCCAGGGGAAGCACAACTTCCCCAGGAGTGTGACTGTGGGGCGTGCACCTGGCGCCTTTGCTGCTATCCTAGCTGCTTTCGACTTTTCTCTCTGAATTTAAAGGTTGGCTGTAGCAAACGCAGATGCTAGATAAATACACCAGGCACAGAGTTCAGAAATACCGAATTGCTTCACTCAGGAAGTATTCCGTGGAGTCTCACGGAAGAAAACACACGAGCACACATATACATATGGTGCACACACATGCACGCACACACACGCATGGATGCACACACGTGCACGCACACACACCAGGCTTAAGAATTTTTCCTTCTTTTTGCTTTTCACTTGATGACTCCGTGGTAGAATTTAAACACTGAGAGGACCTGAGAACTGCAGAAGAATGGTGGACACGCAATGACTCGTCCAAACCTCTGCACAAACAAGTCTGAGCAAACACTAGCCTGGTTTTTAGCAGCATGAGGCTATGTCCCTCAGAAGTCCACAGCCCACCTTAAAATTCCTGCAAGGGAAAACTCGATGCTTCCAGCATTGATTTGTTCCAACAAAATCTAGTCTTTGTTCCAGCCAAAACCTGGTGATAGGCAGAGAGGCCCCTACACCTCATCACGGAGCAGTCACTTTAGAAAGCTTGCAACCATGCATTCTTTGTCTGCCCTTGAGAATGTCAGTCTTCCGCCACCGAGAACTGTCTCCACAAGGACCTGGGAGCCATCTCTTTGAAACAGAATCTTCCAGGGAAATGTCTTTGCCCTGGCTCTGCTCCCAGGCAGTGGGGGAGAGGACGGCCTGACTTGGGTGGTCTCCTCCCTCTAACGTGCCCTGTTGCCTCCCGGGGGACTTTGCTTCCTTTCCAGATGAGCACCGACGAGCTGCCTAGTCACACGGAGCAAGCCTCCTCAGCACCCGCGGTGCCTCCCCTGGGCACAGCCTTGACGTGCCCCTGCCAGATTCTGTGTCGGGGACATTGAGCTTAGCTCACACTGGACCGTCTTCCCTACTGTGATACTTAATAAAGTCTGTCCTTATTGCTCTGTGTCTGGCTTTATCTTTGACAAACCTAGGCTACGACATCATCCTAATTGTGGCATCCTTCAAGTTTCTGCTATAAACAAACTTCGTGGGGTTTCTTGAGACCGAGTCTCACTCTGTCACCCAGGCTGGAGTGCAGTGGCGTGATCTCGGCTCACCGCAACCTCTACGTCCCACATTGTTCAAGCGATTCTCCTGCCTCAGCCTCCTGAGTAGCTGGGATTACAGGCACACACTACCATGCCCAGCTAATTTTTGTATTTTTAGTAGAGAATGGGTGTCTTCGTGTTGCCCAGGCTGGTCTTGAACTCCTGACCTCAAGTGATCCACAACCCCGGCCTCCCAAAGTGCTGGGATTACCAGCATGAGCCACTGTGCCTGGCCTACAAACCACCTTCATATATAAATGAATCTGCATTAAGTTCTTTAAAAAATCTATTTTTAAAAATGGAAAAAAAGTAACCGGAGTCAATTCCTAAAAAAGAATTGTGCAGTTAACTAAAAACGTCAGCTTTGCTGATCCTTGTGTATCCAGCGTGAACCATCCTTTTGTACATTACACAGTGCCAGAATCATTCCGTTTGTCAGAACACATTAACATAGAACATTTCTAACAAGTCCAATCAAAATATAGGCAAATATCTTCATTTAAAAGCAAAAACAACAACAAAAGTGCATGACAAATCACCTTTTTAAAACAGCATGAACCCTTTGAAACTGGGGCCTGTTTATCCCCAGGATCCACGGAGCCTGTGTCTCCTGGAATCCTGGGGTAAAGTCTGAAGACCGGAAGTCCCAGGAGGAGCACTCGGCATGGAGCCAAGGCCAGCAGCGCCCAGGGCCATTGGGCAGGGAAGCAGCGGGCTGGGCAGCCTCGGGAGAGAGGGGGCAGCTGGGAGAGGGGGCCCCAAGCGGCAGATGATCGCCGCTGTGGAAGCCGGGCACAGGGAGGCTGGCAGCCCACCATTTATGGAAAGGCAGGATGTAGGACTCCAGCAAGTCGCCCTGGCGGATGAATGGATGTGTGGATGTGGTTTGGATCCGTGTCCCCACCAAATCTCATGTCACACTGTAACCCCCCATGTTGGAGGTGGGACAGGAGGGAGGTGATTGCATCATGGGGCAGGCTCTCATGAATGGGGTAGCACCATCCCCTCAGCACTGTTCTCCTGACCCCGACTGAGTTTTCTTTCATGAGGTCTGCAGGTTTACAGGTGTGCAGCCCCAGCTGCCTCCCTCCCGTGCCAGCCGTATGAAGTGCCGGCTCCTCCTTCATCTCTCACCAAGACTAAGTTTCCAGAGGCCTCTCCAGAAGTGGAAGCCCCTATGCTTCCCACACAGCCTGCAGAACCATAAGCCAATTAAACCCCTTTTCCTTATCAATCACTCAGTCTTAGGTGTTTCTTTATAGCCATGCAAGAATGGACTGAGACACATGTCAGTTAGCATTGCTCATTGCCTGAGATCCCAGCCTGCAGGCCTGGAGTGAAGTCTCACATTTATAGGGAAGCCCCCTTGACCTTTTCTCAGCTCAGGTGCCCAGGCTGGGCTAAGTTCTTACTGCAAGCATCCACACCACTGTTCCTCTTCCATGGAAGCCGTTCGCAGGCCAGAGAATAGTTCATTAGTTACAGAAAAAAATTTAAGCAACATATGGGTGAACCCTACCCTTGAGAAAGTCAGTTTTTATAAGACTGTGAGATAATAAGAAGCAACCTATTTGTGGTCGTTACTTTTTAAAATGCTTCCCTATACACCATGGTCATAGTAGTGATATTCACAATAACCAAAAGGCGGAACGATTCAGGTGTCCATCAGGGAATGAATGGTTGAACAAAACGTGGTGTGTCTATACAGTGGAATCAGATTCAGCCACGAACAGGAAAGAGATTCTGACAAGTTACATGGATGAAACTTGAAAACCGGATGCTAAGAAGCCAGTTATGAAAGAGCTATTCCTGTGTGATTCCACTTACGTGAGGTCCCTAGAGTAGCCCAATTCATAGAGACAGAAAGTAGCACTGAGGTGACCCAGGGCTGGGGAGACGGATTGGGGAGTTCGTGGTTAATGGGCACAGGGTGTTAGTTTTGCAAAATGAAAAGAGTTATGGAGATTGGCTGCCTAACCATGTTAACACTACTGAACTGAACAATTAAAAATGGTTAAGATGGTACCAATTATGCTTTGTGTATTTTACCATGATTTTTTTAAAGCCAAAAATAAATAAGTAAGTAAATCAAATGTTTCCCTGCATTAGCTCGTTTGTACCATGCACCACCGTGGATGGGTTAGGAAGTAGCAGCCAAAGGTCCTCCCTCCCTCTCAGGTGGCTTCTCCCACTCAGGGCCGTCTTGACCTCTGTGCACGTCCACACGTGGGGACTCCTCTGCCACCACAGGCCGCCCTGCTCCCAGGCCGGGACTGAGGAAGGAAGGGGCTGTTTCTTAGGCATCACTGACTCCCCTCAGGACCTCTAGGGTCCTGGCACAGGGCTGGCTCTGCACACATGTGCTGAATACACGATGCTCCCAACATTACGTGTGTGGCGACTCAGGCAAGGACGGCCTGCTCAGGTAGTCAGAAGGTCAGCGGTCACAACCTCCTTTCTTTGCCTCCAAATTATAAACTAGATTAATCAAGGAGAAAAAATTATGTTTGTACAGATGGAAGTCACGGCGCTTTCTAACACTTGTCCAAGTTTTTCACAAAAGCCGCAGGAGTGTATTAAAACTACATCCTCTAATTCAAGAAAAACGAGAATGACATTAATATTCCTACCCAGCTTTTGAGGTGTGAGAAGGTGGCACACCTGTATTATTTATATCATTCTTTAATCTCTCTCGGTTCCGATTCTGAGAGATCAAACTGTCATCCCCCAGGCAGTGATGGGAAGGACCCCAGGCAGCCGGTCCCCTGAAATCACCCTCAAGACTCATAAAACCAAGGACCTCCAGCAGCTGTGTGTGAATCACGCCCGCGCTGCACGACCCTATACGAGGTGAGCTGCTTTCACCTCCAAGAGTCAATTCACAGAGACCGGCCAGAGCGCAGAAGACTGGCAGGAGCCCCCTTAGGAAAAGCAGCTCCCCTCTGTGGGCACCTGAGGCAGCCCTGCACACCTCAGCTGTCCAGCCTGACCGCCGGCCTGAGAGAGTGCACTTCGAGAAGGAAGACGGTCCATCGCCCTGGGGCCCTGAGACCACAGGAATAGTCGCAGGAGTCACCGGCCGTGTGCCCTGAGCCTCAGCCTTCCTCAGAAAACCTAGGTAAACAGGGAAGCTCGGTAAATGACACGGGATGAGAGACGGCTGTCACTTCCGAGTCTTCTGAAAGTAGATGCTGCCACACCCAAGGTGTCAGGACATTTCTGTCCCGGAGCTGGGCCTGACACCATCCTACCCCAAAAACATGGCAGCTACACCCCCAAAGCCTCCCCAAAATACTTCACAGGGAGGGCAGCAAACGGCACCGAGCACTACGAACAGAACAGAGAAGCCGTGTGCAGGAAGCGTTACTTGTGCCCGAAAGTATTTGTTTCCTAAATATTTCATTTTATTTTAGATGCAGTGTGGTACATGTGCATGTCTGTTACACGGGTGCGTGGTGAGGTGGTGGGGATGAGGCTTCTAGTGTAGCCATTGTCACTCCAACCAGTTAATGTTGCCCCTGATAGGTCGTTTCTCAGCCCCTGGCCCCTCCTGCCTCCCTGCTTCTGGAGTCCCGTGTCTACCCAGTGTTTGCTCTCACTTGTAACTGAGAATATGCGGTATTTGTTTTTCTGTTTCTGCACTAGTCGACTTAGGATAACAGCCTCCAGATCCATCCATGTGACTGCGAGGGACATGACTTTGTTCATTTTTGTGGCTGCATAGTATTCCATGATGTTTACATGCCAGGTTTTCTTTACGCAGTCGACCACGGATGGGTCCTTACCTTAGTTCCATGACTCATGACTTCGCTGCTGAGAAGACTGTGCAATGCATCTGAGGACAGCTGTCTCTTTGTTATAATCATTTCTTTTCTGGGGGGTACATACTCAGTAGTGGGATGGCTGGATCTAATGGTAGTTCTCTTTTCAGTCTAGAAATACTTCATTTATTCACACGTCTACTCCATAGGATGCACACTTAAGGAAACTACAATGAACAAAACAAAAGCCTTTGCCTTTATACATCTCACAGGGGCAGACGGAGGGTAAGTCAGCGCTCCAGGCACTTCTGACACTAATGTACGTAATCCCTACCTCGAACCTCTGAGATAAATTCTGTCACGCGCCTGATTCTAAGATGACGGAAGTGAGCCGCAACCGGGGTAGACGTGCCCAAGGCCGCCTGGGCAGGGAAGGGGAATCACACTGTCCTTTTCCCACTGTAAAAGTGAATGGCGAATCATTCACTTCGTGTGGAATTATAAATAACTGTAACGCATCTAATGTTTAAAACCGAACTTCCTCTCTGTTGGGAGCGGCCTTCAGCCGTCAGCAGCAGAGAACCACAGTGGATCACGCAAGTGGGCGTCACGCTCCTCCCGCGGGACACGATGGCCCCGCGTTGCGGCAGCGCCTGCAGAGCGACTCTGGAGACGAGGCCTCCTCTTCCCCTTGCCCTCAGGCGTGCTCCGTGGTGACTGTTGTCCACGGTGCCTCACCTCCTTCTCATGTCACCTTCACACTTCAGGCAAGCAAAATGGAAAAAACCTCAACAGAATCTCCTGCCTTTTTTTCTCTTTGTTTTTTCTTTCCTTTTTGTTTGTCTGTTTGTTTGTTTTTGGAGATAGGGTCTGGCTGTGCCACCAGGCTAGTGCGGTGATGTGATCACAGCTCACCGCACCCTGTACCCCAGGGCCTCGGGCCCTCCCTCCGCCTCAGCCTCACCAGGGGCTAGGACAACAGGCAAGTGCCACCACGCCCAGCTAATTTTTCTTTTAAGTTTTTTGTAGAGACGGAATCTCACCGTGTTGCCCAGGCTGCTCTCAAGCTCTCGGCCTCAGGTGATCCTCCTGCTTCTGCCTCCCGAAGTGTTGGGATTGTGGGCATGACCCACCATACCCGGGCAGTTATCTGCCACCTTGAAAATTTTCCCAGCAGCCCGACTAGTGATGTGTTTACAACTCATGCATGAGAACCATGTCTGCTGGGTGCCTCTAGCTAGGGTCGCCACCTCCTGAAACCCGGTCGGGAGCGCTGTCCCTCAGAAGAACAGAACAGACGTGGAAGCAGATGCCTAAGGATCCTCTCAGGGGCTCTTGGCCCTTTACACTTTCGAATGTAACTTAGTCCATTTCTATCAAAGAAAAATACTAGGATTTTTATTGCAACTGTGTTGACTATTATGATCTTAAGAAGAACTGCTGCCGGGCGCGGTGGCTCACGCCTGTAATCCCAGCACTTTGGGAGGCCGAGGCGGGTGGATCACGAGGTCGAGAGATCGAGACCATCCTGGTCAACATGGTGAAACCCCGTCTCTACTAAAAGTGCAAAAAATTAGCTGGGCATGGTGGCGCGTGCCTGTAATCCCAGCTACTCAGGAGGCTGAGGCAGGAGAATTGCCTGAGCCCAGGAGGCAGAGGTTGCGGTGAGCCGAGATCGCACCATTGCACTCCAGCCTGGGTAACAAGAGCGAAACTCCGTCTCAAAAAAAAACAAAAAAAGAAGAACTGCTATCTTTATAATGCTAAATCTTACAGTCAATAAGTGTGGTTTCCTGTTGTACTTAGAATTTAATATCGCTCAACAGTCTTCTGTAGTTTTCTGTGTAGAATCTTATACACACTTTATTAGATATATTCCTAGCTAGGTAAGATTTTTGTTGTTATGGTAAATGGGATTGAATTTGATTTTATAAGCATTTGTTGCCAGTACCTGAAAATAAAGCTGACTTTTTTTATTGATCTTAAAGCCAATGACATAGCTGAGTTAATTTATTTTTTCTGATACTTGGCTTAGACTCTTTTGGACTTCTGCAGAAAGCAGATGTCTGTGGTAAAAAACTGTAACTTTATTTTTTCCTCTGTAATACTTCCCCACCCTTATCTTACTGCTTTTTCCTTTTTTGTAATGCTCTTGTCATATTATGGTGGCAAAATTATGTTGAATTCATAAAGTAAATTGGGAAATGTTTCTTCCTTCTATTCTCTAGGAGTTGAAAGTGATTGGAATCATTTCTAACTTAACTTTTTATAATATTTCATTGGAGAAGCCATCTGGGCCTGACACTCACTATAAGAGGCGGATTTTAGTTATTTATTCAGTTTTTGTTAATACTTGATGAGATTTATACAGAAGTATTTTTATTTTGGTGCTATTGCTAATTGTGCTGTATTTTAAATTTTAAATTCCTTGTCTAATAACCTTAATAATTTCACTTATTAGTTCTAGGAGCTTTTTTTGTGGCTACCTAGTGTTTTTTATACAGTGTATAAACAACAATAGATACAGTTTTATTTCTTGGTTTTTCTATGTGCATTCCTTTTACATCTTTTGCATACCTTATTGAACTGGTTAGAACTTCCCTCGGGATTTTGAGTAGGAGTGATAAGAAGGGCCAACCTTGTCTTGTTCTAATTATCGGAGGGTAAGCATTTAGTCTGCCATCCTTTTAGCGTTACACTACCTGTAGCATTGTTTTTCTTTGGTCAACTGTGTTTCTGAGGTTAAGAAAGTCGCATTCTGTTTCCAGTTTGTCAAAAATTTTTATCATGAATGTGTATTAAATTTTCGTGTATGCTTTTTCTGCATCTTTTGAAGTGATCAGATTTTTTTCTCCAGTCTGTTAATTACAGATTACTTTTTTTTTTTTTTGAGACGGAGTTTCACTCTTGTTACCCAGGCTGGAGTGCAATGGCGAGATCTCGGCTCACCGCAACCTCCGCCTCCTGGGTTCAGGCAATTCTCCTGCCTCAGCCTCCTGAGTAGCTGGGACTACAGGCACGCGCCACCATGCCCAGCTAATGTTTTGTATTTTTAGTAGAGACGGGGTTTCACCATGTTGACCAGGACGGTCTCGATCTCTTGACCTCGTGATCCACCCGCCTCGGCCTCCCAAAGTGCTGGGATCACAGGCTTGAGCCACCGCGCCCGGCCTAATTACACATTACATTTTAATAGAGAAGGTTGAACCAGCCTTGCATTCCTGGGAAGAAGCCTACTTGGTCATAGTGTGTCATATTTTTATGTATTGCTGGACACTATTTTCTAAAATTTTATTGAGGCTTACATCAATACTCACAAGGAAGTTTAGACTATTATTTTATAAGAATGTCTTTGTTCAGTTATATGGATAATGCTGGCCTGTAGAATTGATACCTTTATCTTTAGTTAATGTCCTCTATTGTCCTTAATAATTTCTGTTCTAAAATCTGCTTTGCTTAAATTAGCATTGATACTCCAGCCTTGTTTAGGTTCATGTTTACATTTTATATATTTATCTCTCCTTTTATCTTTAACTTACTTATGCCTTCCAATTCAAAGTGGGTTTTTTTTTGTAGAAAGCATATAGTTGGGTCATATTTTTATAACCAAACTGATGATTTCTGTCTTTTAAATGCTGTGTTTAGAACATTCATATTTAATGTGATTCATGATATAGTTGTCTTAAATTTTAAACTACCATCTTGCTAGTAATTGTATTCTAGTTTTATATTTTATTTCAACAAATTTTCTGCCATGTGGTGTTTAATATCTTTTTATAATTTCATTTTACATACTATACTGAATTACTAATTTAAAAATTTTACTTTTAGTATTTGCCTTCGTATTTATAATATACGTCTTTAATCAGCATCTAAATTTAAATAATATTATGCTACTTCCCATATACTTTAATAAACTTACAGATAGATATTCCAAATTCTACCCTCTCATCC
Source organism: Saimiri boliviensis (assembly GCF_048565385.1). Classification (NCBI taxonomy): domain Eukaryota; kingdom Metazoa; phylum Chordata; class Mammalia; order Primates; family Cebidae; genus Saimiri; species Saimiri boliviensis. The sequence continues at coordinate 150,622,064 of NC_133453.1, forward strand.
TTTTTGTCATATATTCTGCTCTTACATGTACTATGAATACACAATACATTTCTCTTACTTTTGTTTTAAAGTTTACTGTCTTTTGGACCAATTAAAACTTAAAAACGATTCCATTCTCAGTACTGTTTATTTATGAGTGTAGATCTAATTTTTAGTCTGATACCAATTATTTCTGCCTGAAAATATGTCTCATAATTTTCTAGCACTTAAGTATGCTAGCTATGAATTGTTTCAATTTTCATTTCTCCTTTATTTGGGGAAAATATTTTTGTGGCATATAGAATTCTGGGTTGACAGCTTTTACTTTCAGCACTTTGAAATTCTCATCCCATTGCCTTCTGGTTTGCATAATTTTTATTAAAAGTCTCCTAAATTCCCTCCCATGTTCCTCTGTAGTTAATGTATCTGATCAGTTCTCTATTCCTATAGGTTTATCTTTTCAAGAAGGTCATATAAAAGCAATCATACATTATGTAACCTTTTCAAATTAGTGTCTTTCAGTCAGCAGAATGTCTTCCTCTGGGTTACTGCAATTTTCAACAATCTATTCCTTTTTATTTATGAGTAATAGTGCCCTGTATAAATCTATCTCAGTCTGCTTACCCAACCATCCATTGATAGACATCTGGATCATTTCCAGTTTTCAACTATTACAAATAAAGCTGCTGTGAATATTCATGTGCAGGCTTTGTGTGAACATAATTTTCATTTCCCTATCCAGGAATATAATTTTATGTTTGAATTTATAAGAAACTGAAAAACTATTTTTCACAGTGACTGTAGCAGTTTTCATTCCCACCAGAAACTTACAAACATTCTGTACATTACATCCTAGCCAGTTCTTCTGATTTTATTCTTGCCATCCTAATTGATATGTGGTGGTATCTCATTATGCTTTTAATTTGCATTTCCATAATGGCTAATGATATTTAACAGCTATTTGTATGCTTATTTGCCATAATTATATCCTCTTTGGTAAAAAGTCTGTTCAAGTTCTTTGCCCATTTAATTGGGTTGTTTGTTTTTATATGCTTTAGAATTGAGAGTTCTTTATGTATTTTGGATACAAACCTTTGTTGAGTAAATAATATGTAAACATTTTCTGTGTATGCCTCAGATTTTTATTTATTTCCTTTTCCTTTTTCTTTTCTGTCTTTTTTTCTTTCCTAAGACAGGCTCTTTCTCACCCAAGCTGAACTGCAGTAGCACAATCACAGCTTACTGTAACCTCTAATTTCTGGGCTCAAGCAATCCTCCTTCCTTGGCCTCCTAAGTAACTGGGACTACAAGCATATGTGCCACCATGAATGGCTAATTTTTTTTTTAATGTAGAGATGGAAGTCTCACTATATTGCCCAAGCTGATCTCAAAATCCTGGCTTTAAGTGCTCTTCTGGCTTGGCCTCTCAAAGCACTGACATTACAGGTGTGAGCCACCATGCCTAGCCAGACTTTCATTATTTCAGCAATGTTTTACAAAGGGCATAAGTTCCTAGCTCTGATAGAACTCTATTTATATATTTTTTTTCTCTTATGAATCATGCTTTTAGTGTTGTTTAAGAAATGTTTGCACAAGTGATTTTCTTTTATGTTTTCTTTAGAAGTTTTATAGATTTAGGTTTTACATTTTCACTTTTGAACTACTTTTAGTTAATTTTCTATATGGTGCAAGGTAGGGATGGAAGTTTACACTTTTGCATATGTACATGTAACTATCTCAATACATCTGTTTATTCCATTGTATTGTGGTTTCTGTTGTTTTCTTGAGATGTCTGAGATCAGTCTTATTGTTGCCCCTTTAAAAGCAAATTGGTTTTGGTCTTTTTGTTTGGGCTGTTTTAACTTTGTTCTTTTTGTTTCATCTTCATTGGTTTAACTTTGCTATGTTCAGTAGTGATTACTTGCATTTCCCCAAGCTGGCTTTCATAGAAATTCTTGAATCTAAGATGTGATGCCATTCATCAGTTTTGAAAGCTCTCAATCAGTATCTCTTCAATTATTTTACCTACTTCATTTTTGGCTACTGTTCCCTAGGACTTTAATTATACATAATTTATATTTCTACCCTATGTTTAATATGTTTCTTTTGTTTTATCCCCTATTTCCATAGTTTAAAATGTATTTTATGTTTCAGTATAAACATTTTCTCTTGAAACATCACTCCATTTCTCTATTTCTTCTGGTATTTTCAATCTCCTGTTTAAAACATATGTTCTTAATTTCAGTTCTAGAAATTCTCTTTTATTCTTTTTGGCAGATTATAGTTCTCTGTTGATGTTTTCCTTCTTGCTCAGTAGCCTTTTTGGTATTTATAATTAAAATTACTTTAAAGATCAAGTTAATCTCATCTGTGGGCCTATTTCTATTGTCTGTTTTGTCATCTTTCTTAACTTCTTGGCGTATATACTAAATACCAAATTAAATGACAGAAAAACTTCATGGATTACTATAGAGACTCTAGATATCATTATGTTTTAAGAAAGGATTCACCTTATCTTCTGCAAGTAGCTGGTGTAAGATAGATTGATCTCCTCAACTTAAACAGGTATAACCTGACCCCAGATCTCTTTCAGACTTTTTAATGCCTGGTCTACATTTATTTTATTCTCAATTCTAAGCTGAAGCCTTCAAGGGGTTCATATGACAGCATGAGATGTTTACCAGGGAGACTTCTATGTATGGGACACTAAACTTCAGTTTTTTGTCTCTTTATACAATGAAATTGCTGTAACGCTCCACTCAGCTTTTAATCTAATTTCTCTCTTTTTTTTTTTTTTTTTTTTTTTTTTTTTGGATTCTCATCCTGTGAAGCTTAAGAATCAGCAAATGCTCTTAAGAAAAACTTAGAGCAAAATGCAGTGCTTATTTCTCGGAAGGATCCTTCTCTGTGAGACCTTAGCTACTCGTGATCTGGCTATCTTGGCAAACACAAACTATAAGGTTCTTCTCCTTAGCCCCACACAACTGCCAAACAGTATGGTGGCTTCCTGCCTTCTGGAATCTATCCTCTACCCTCTCTTTTCAGACCTTTTCCCCGTGCTCATGTTCCAGGGAGAGAAATAGTGTGTATAACTTTTGTGTCATTTCAATAAGCTTTTCTTCTCTCCATATTCTTGGAACCTCAATTCATCCCTCTAATGAGTCCAAGTAAGTTCTTTCCCTGTGGATACACTGTTGGATTGAATTGACTAATATTTTGTTTAGGATTTTTTGCATCTATTTTTATAACAGATATAACTACTTTCTTATAATATCTGTATCTTGTTTTGATACATTCATCAGGCCTAGATTGCAAGGCTAGAGCCAAGGATGACTTGGCATTAATTTTAATAGTAAGTTATATCACAGGGTCTTTTGCAGCTGGAGACCTAGTGCGTCAGGTAGGGTTGGTCTCATATGGGGGTGTCAATTGGTCCCAGCTTCAGCTGGCCAGGTTTAAGGCCAGAATTGACACTAGAATTGTGATTCACGGTAAGATGATACCTGCTTTACAAGAACTGGAACTGGGGGCGGGAAGGGGTTGTTTGTTTGTTTGTTTTACCACCACAGCTACTTGTAGAACCTCATTGAAGATTCCCTTGAAAGTCAACCATTTAAAAAAAAAAGATTAAAAACTTATGACATATTGCCATGGCTTTGATTTTATTAATTCTCTTTGACTAAAAGATGACCTCTATTTTCTTATTTTGGAATTTAAAGTTTCCCATAATCTGATACCAGTCTTGTTTCAAAAGTTCTAATTCCCATGTAATCCCTTTTTCCGTGATCTAAACTCCAGTCAAACTAAACATCAGCCATTTTTATATGGCTTTCATTTCCCAACATGAACGTCTGTGCTGACACTGTTTCTCAGCTTGGAGAGCATTTCCTCACTGCCAATCAGAACGTGCTCCATTCCTATCCCCACTTCAAGGCTCTACTTGGAGGTCACAACCAGTGTGGAATTTCTTCAGCATGAGTATTCTCCTCAGCTCAGTAACTCCTACAATAATTTATGAGTGTCTGTCCTATGTCAATTAACACTTTCTGCTTTACATTTTAGTTACCTAGCTATGTCTTATTAGGGCATTTCCCAAATTTGGTGAGCAAAATACCTTGGTGTCCTGGAGAGCTCAAGATCTTCCTACCATCAACTCTTCCAAGTTCATCACCAGCACACTGCTGCTACCTACCAGATATTTCAGAAATAAATCAAACATATTATCTGGTTTGGCTTCTAAGGCAGGAACATATATGTTGGAAGCAGCACCCAAAAAACCATTTTGGGGTTATCTACAATGGCGTCAGCCCATCTGGGACTCAATCTTATGTCCATCCTCCAGGCCAGAGAGGGTCAGCCAAGTGACCTGCTACACATGCCAAAATAGCCACCTCCCAAATCCATTTTCCTCACTGTATTAGTCAGGAAATTGTGACCGAAAGGATGCGTCCCTGCAGGGACTGGGGCTTCTGTAGGTAGGTGTCTGTGATGGGGAGACGAGCAGCACAGGACTCATCAGATGTCATTTGCAGAGCTAGGCACCCCAGGAGTGAAGGGCCCACATCAACTCATCTTTGTGTATCCGAAATCACCTGGCACAGTGCTATGTTCGATAAACATGCAAAACAATGAACCCTATGTCCATTCGCAATACAAGAAAATGTTTAAAATGTTAATCCCTGCTGATAGGTTTAAAAGTCATGAGATGCTAAACACTATGCAAAAACAAAATGCTTGCTGCTCACTGTGTCTGCAGTAAACTCTCAGTTCCATTTCCTCTTTCTCCCACAGCTCTGTGCGCTCTACCCTGGCTTGCGATATTCCTCCACTGCTAGGTCTACTTTTCCGAGCCTCCTGGGACATAAGCTGTGGGTGAAGTGATGTCCTTGAGCTGCGACTGCATGAGCACAGGCAGGGAGCATCTTATTCCCTGGCTCACTTGAGCAGCCAAGGGATCCTGAAGTTCAAAGCCCTGTCTGGCAGCACCACCCTCCTTTCCCATTGCTCCTTCCTTTCATTAACGTTCTGAGAGCAAGCGAGGAAAAAATGAAAGGATCCTCACCCAAGGAGACTGTGTCTGAAAACCATAATAAAGACTCGTTTTGTGCCTCAGCTTTCACATCATTTGTAGAAATATCTTTTGATCTGCTGCACAGTCTTCTTATTTTCTTTTAATTTCTCATGGGAAGACCAGACTGGCAGTTCAGGGTTACAGATAAAATTGAGAATCCTGCAGTAAATTTCTTGCCTACAGAACTGGTTTGATGGTATCTAACAATACAGCTGGGAAACCTGTTCCCAAGGACCCCACAGCCTGGGACAGATGTCACCTGTATGCACAGATGGGTCCTGGGTTCTGGCCTGACTATTGCTCACAGACAGATAATGTTGGATTCCTGCTGACCCCTCCTGAATTCAGTTTCTCATAGGACACTGGAGACAGGTTTTAAGGATCTAATGAGATTGTGCATGGGAAAGAAAAGGGCTGCTCTCCATATGAAGTTATTGGCATTGCCCTAATCTCTTCTGCCTTTATCAGGCATGTGCCCCATTCCTCTGTCTCAGAGATGGCTCCCCCAGCCCCCCAAGGATGAATGAGTGGAATCAGGAGCAGAGGGGGAAGAGCCATGCTCACAGCCCCACAGACCCTCCCCCTCTGGCCACTGTGTCGGTCCAGCTGCCATCCCCTCGGTGCAGGTGCCAGGGAAGACCCCATTGTGTCCTCTTACATGAACAGAGGGAAGTGCAGCTGACACCCATGGGCAGTGTGTGGGTGCTGAAGTGTCCACACTGAGCCTTTAAGTTGAAAAATGAAGAACCGGTCCAAAACACACCAGAAGGGAGGCCATTCTGTCGGCCAGTCCTGACTACACTACTTCCTCCCAAATCTCAGCAGTTGCCGATGGTTAGGAAGGAGAACACGGGAGAACACGGGAGAAGACGGGAGAACACGGGAGAAGACGTGTTGCAGAGCGCTCCGGTTCACTAGCTCTCGTGCAGGCAGAGGTCTTCTGAATTCAGCACAGTAAGATAAGTACCAAATCAGAGAGTACCCATATGTCACTTTGAAAACTACATTTTTATGGAGAAAAATGGAAGTTGAGCCATGGTTTCTGGTGCATGGTAGTAACTAAGTACATGTTCAGTAAACGAATAACCACTACTCTGTGCCAAGCATCAAGAATGACGAACTGCCATTCACAACTGCTACAAAGAGAATAAAGTACCTAGGAATACAACTAACAAGGAACGTAAAGGATCTCTTCAAGGAGAACTACAAGCCACTGCTCAAAGAAATAAGAGAGGACACAAACAGATGGAGAAACATTCCATGTTCATGGTTAGGAAGAATCAACATCGTGAAAATGGCCATACTGCCCAAAGTAATTTACAGATTCAACGCTATTCCCATCAAGCTACCAATGACCTTCTTCACAGAACTGGAAAAAAACACCTTAAACTTCATATGGAACCAAAAGAGAGCCCGCATAGCCAAGTCAATTCTAAGCAAAAAGAACAAAGCAGGAGGCATCACACTACCGGACTTCAAACTATACTACAAGGCTACAGTAATCAAAACAGCATGGTACTGGTACCAAAACAGAGATATAGACCAATGGAACAGAACAGAGGCCTCAGAGGAAATACAACATACCCACAACCATGTGATCTTCGACAAACCTGACAAAGACAAGCAATGGGGAAAGGCCTCCCTGTTTAATAAATGGTGTTGGGAAAACTGGGTAGCCATGTGCAGAAAGCAGAAACAGGACCCCTTCCTGACACCTTACACCAAAATTAACTCCAGATGGATTAAAGACTTAAACATCAGAACTAACACCATAAAAACCCTAGAAGAAAATCTAGGCAAAACCATTCAGGACATAGGTGTAGGCAAGGACTTCATGACCAAAACGCCAAAAGCAATGGCAACAAAAGCCAAAATAGACAAATGGGACCTAATCAAACTCCACAGCTTCTGCACGGCAAAAGAAACAGTCAGTAGACTGAATCGGCAACCAACAGAATGGGAAAAAATTTTTGCAGTCTACCCATCTGACAAGGGGCTGATATCCAGAATTTACAAAGAACTAAAGCAGATCTACAAGAAAAAAACAAACAAGCCCATTCAAAAGCGGGCGAAGGACATGAACAGATACTTTACAAAAGAAGACATACAGGAGGCCAACAAACATATGAAAAAATGCTCATCATCACTGGTCATCAGAGAAATGCAAATCAAAACCACATTGAGATACCATCTCACACCAGTTAGAATGGCGATCATTAAAAAATCGGGAAACAACAGATGCTGGAGAGGATGTGGAGAAATAGGAACACTTTTACACTGTTGGTGGGAATGTAAGTTAATTCAACCATTGTGGAAGACAGTGTGGCGATTCCTCAAGGACCTAAAAATAGAAATCCCATTTGACCCAGCAATCCCATTACTGGGTATATATCCAAAGGATTATAAATCATTCTACTACAAGGACACGTGCACACGAATGTTCATTGCAGCACTGTTTACAATAGCAAAGACCTGGAACCAACCCAAATGCCCAACGATGATAGACTGGATAGGGAAAATGTGGTACATATACACCATGGAATATTACGCAGCCATCAAAAACGATGAGTTCACGTCCTTTGTAGGGACATGGATGAACCTGGAAACCATCATTCTCAGCAAACTGACACAAGAGCAGAAAATCAAACACCGCATATTCTCACCCATAGGCGGGTGTTGAACAATGAGAACACACGGACACAGGGAGGGGAGCACTACACGCTGGGGTCCGTTGGGGGGAAATGGGGGAGGGACGGGGGGGTGGGGAGGTGGGAAGAGATAGCATGGGGAGAAATGACAGATACAGGTGAGGGGACGGAAGATAGCAAACCACACTGCCTTGTGTGTACCTATGCAACAATCTTGCATGTTCTTCACATGTACCCCAAAACCTAAAAGGCAATAAAAAAATTAAAAAATTAAAAAAAAAGAATGTAGAACCCACAATACAGCAGAGAGAACAAATCTACGGGTGAGGGCACGTTGTCTGCAAGGACGGCCCCCACCCGGGAGCTCTCAGCCTGCGCACTCTTGACACTTTGCCTGTGAGGAGCTGCCCTGTCCCTTGTAGGAGGCTGAGTGGCATCCCTGGCCTCCTCCCACTGGATGTTAGTAGCAACCCCTCCCAAGTGCACCAGACAGCTGTCTCCCGACGGTGCCCACTGTCCCTTGGCAAGGGAGGATGTGAGAAATGACTCTGAGTGAGAACTGCCACCCTTGTTCCAGGGTTGGGGACCTGAAGCTGAAGAAAAGAGGGCCACGCCTTCCACACCCTGAATTCACACATCCCCATCCTTATGAAGAGTCTGCTGAAGTAGCCCTGCCACCTGCCATTGTTCCCATTCCTCTGCAATCTAATAAAAACAAGGGGAGGAGAGGGAGGGGAGGAGAGGCGGGAAGAGTTCTATCGGCGGGGGAAGGATGAAAGCCAGGTAAGAGCATCTGAGAGGACAGTCACAAAGAACGACCACAGAGAACACCTGCAGCTGCCTTCAGCTAAGAAAAACGCTTCCCGGTTTCCCTGCTGTCCGATTCAATGAGCAAAAAGGGAAGAGCCCAGAGACAGAGGGGAAGAAAGGTTCAAAGGCAGAGAAACCCTCGTCCCCTTCAAGTCCCTGGACGTGATCCAGTGTGGAAAGGAGAACAGCATTTTAAATCCTCATGGAGTAACTCTGCTTTGTTGCCAAGAAGGAGTAACAAGAACAAAATTTACTGTCATGCCTGACACACACACACAGAAAAAACAAGACCGCGCGGGCATGGCGGCTCACACCTGTGATCCCACACTTTGGGAGGCCAAGGCGGGCAGATCACCTGAGGTCGGGAGTTCAAGACCAGCCTGACCAACATGGAAAAAACCCCGTCTTACTAAAAATTAAAAAATGAGCCAGGCGTTGTGGCGCATGCCTTTAATCCCAGCTACTCGGGAGGCTGAGGCAGGAAAATCGCTAGAACCCGGGAGGTGGAGGTTGCAGTCACCGAGGTCACGCCATTGCCTGGGCTCTGATCGCCATGCTGTGCTGCTGAGAGCTCTGGCACAGGATGTGGGTGCAGGGACCCAGCTCTGCTAGCAGAAGCTTGCCCTGTTCCACTCGGCAGGGCGACTGAGGCCCTGCAACACAGCCAGTGCTAAGGCTGCTGGCTGTTTGGTTGCAACTCAGAGGTAAATGACTCCCCACGCAATAGACTTCACAGTGAGGTGCTGGGAGGAGGTCTTGACGTGTGGGATGGAGTATACGCTGTTTGCTGAGAGGCGATGGCAAGGAACACGGAGCCATTCCCTGGCAGGAAGTTGCTAGAATAAGTAAGCAGTATTTATCAGTCACGCACGAGTTAATATCCAGTTCCCCAATCGCAGGGACCTTGTCCCATTGCCGACTCACAGAGGGCTTTCTAGCGTATTTCTATCTCAGCAGCAAATGGGCACTATCTGCCTGTTTATCTTTATTCTATGGAGAAACACCGAGCACCTGCTTGTTAAAAATCATCACTTGTTCACAAAGAATCAATCCGTGGGTCAGAGTCTGCTCCGGGCGGTCCGCTCGGAAACGCTGTCAGCCCCCTGACGTCCTGCTTTGACCCCACGTTTGCACTCTATGTTTGTGTCTGTTTCTTAACTCCTTCGGCGCCGCCTGGGTTGGGGTCTCCACGACCGAGCTGTCTCGGCAGGAAGGTCTTTCCCGTCAGGCCTCATCACTGCATCAGAGCCATGACTCTAAGCCACTGGCATAGCGATCCCTGTTGGGTCCTCAGAATAACCTCCTGAGCTAGGCTTTATTTTCAGTCTGCTTCCCTGACAGGAAAACTGAGGCCTGGATGGGTGAAACAGCCTATTCTGGGAGCTGGTGGCCTCCAGGTCACGGGCAGGGCTGCGGCAGGTCAGGACTTTCTGGAGGCTCCCAGCAGACACCTGCTGCTCCACCTCGTCACCCAGGGGCTTACTGTTCTGGCTCCACATCCTCCTGGTATTAATATTTATTTAAGAAAGCCTGGGCTGCCTCCCCACACCCTGCAAACAAGTTTCTGTCCCTTCCTCCCAGCAGTATTGTTACTGCAAAGACCCCAAGAGCTTTCTGCACCGTAGTGAAGGCACTTCTGCACAGGCCCCCACTTTTCCCGGCAGGGCCCAGCACCCCTGGCTGCTCTGACTGACTCCCCCTCCTCCCTGGGGTTCACACGCACTTCCCCACACCCCCACCCCACCCCACGCCCGCCAGGCTCCTCCTCCCGCCTTCTGCTCAGGAGTCCCCTTTCCCTGACGCCTTCCCAAACCGCTTCATTAGAAATTGCAACTGCTTGTATCTGTCTCCACCACACTCTTAGTGTGCCCAGGGCACAGAAGGATGCCAGGGGCAGTGGGCACTCAGTGGTCGCTCCACAGTTGTGCTCCTTAGGCGGTAGCTGAACCCTGGGCCCCAGGCTGGGAGCCTCAAGTGCCTCAGCTCTCACCCGCACATGGGTCCCTGGTATGGGCTAACCTGAGCCTGTGGTCACAACGCTGTTTGCCAAATCAAATAGTTCCCTCACGACCCAGAAACCAGGCCTGCGACTGCCCCTGCGAGTCTCTTCCTCTGGGTATGTTTGGTTTATCTAATTGCAAACCCTCATGTTCGCTGATTTGCAGCAGACTCATCTTTATTTGAATTATTCCTGACACTTTTGTCATCTGTAAGAAAAAATTTCACATTCCTACTTCAAAAAGAGGCAGTGAAGCATGTAACAAATTATAAAACAAAATTGTTAACATCAATATAAACCAATCTTTAAAAGGGATGCCTACAAATATTATTTAAAGTGGCCACTGACATCTTTAAATCCCATCAAAGTAAACAATTGCCTTTTTTTTTTTAACCTCTAAAGGTGGTAGTCTGAATGTTAATGGGAAGAATTAGAGAATTCGTTTTTTTGGCTTTGATGGTCCTGCCTGTGAAGTGTTAGCAGCCATGCCTCTAGCCCACCAGCGTGTTACCCGTTCCATTTCCTCTGCAGACTAGCTTTCTCATTCTATTCACAAAGTTACATCTCACCTCATTTGGATTCTGTCTCAAATGACTTGCTGATGTCAGCCGGATTTAGTTAGGAATACATTAAATTTTATTTAATTGGTCAAAAACAAGTATGCTTTCAAAATCTGGTATACATAAAGCAATGTTACATGTTATGACACAAATTTTTAGAATGGAAAAGTTATAAATCTAGTTAAGACGTAGGATTTATTATATGTAACATATATTGTACGTATGTGATAAATTGAGATTGTACCGATTACATGGCAAATGTTGGTGCCATGGAATTCCTGAGAACTGAGTGTTTACGCCGCCTGCTGGAATCTGGACCAGTTCTTCCCTGGCAAACAGCGCTGCTATTGAACTTGCATCCCAGATCACAGACTTAAAATCAAATAAAAAGTAAAGCATAGCTATGAGTTTTAAAATTTAAAAAGGTAGAAATGTCTAACTTTTCCAAATTAAGCAGAGATCACAGAATGTTCATGCTTAGAAGGACACCAGAAGCTGCGGGATCCTAAGCCCTTACTTTGCACATAAGGAAGTGTGTACAAAAACTTTCACAGCCGATAAACTCAGCAAAGTTGCAGGATACAAAATCAACGTGCAAAAATTAATTGAGTTTCTTACAGTAGCACTGAACAATATGAAAAAGAAATCAAGAAAACAATTTCATTTACAATAGCATCGAACAAGAAAAAAAATAGGAATAAATTTAACCAAGAAAGCGAAGCCCAAGCAATGCAGTTTTGTGTTCCAAAAACTACAAGCATTGCTGGAAGAAATTAAAGACAATCTAAGTAAATGGAAATACATCCCTTGTTCATAGACTGGAAGAATTAACATGATCAAAATGACCAGATGGCTAAAAGATATTTACATATTCAAGTACATTCCTTAGCAAAATCCCAATGGCCTGTTTTGCAAAAACAGGAGAACCCATCCTAAAATTCATATGGAATTTCAAGGGGCCCCAAATTGCCAAAACTATTTTGAAAGAGAAGAACAAAATTCAGACTCACACCTCCTGATTTCAAAATTTACTACAAAGCTAGAGTAATGAAAAGAGTGTGATACTGACATTAGGAAAGACATATACAGCAACAGAAAGAGAGTTCAGAAGTAAACTTCACATTTGATTTTTGGCAAGGCCACAAGACCATGTAACAGGGGAAGGACAGTCTGTTCAACAGTGAGGACAAACTGAATATCCATATACAAAGGAAGTGGGGACCTTACTTTGTACCATATACAAAAATTAACTCAAAATGGATCAAAGGCCTAAATTGAAAAGCTAAAACTAACTATAGCAGAAAACACAAAAACAAATATTTACAACATTGGCTTTAGTGATGTTTTCCTCAAAATGACACCAAAAACACAGACAACAACAACAAGAAAAATAGATAAATTGGATTTCATCCAAATTAAGAACTTTAGTGCACCTAAGGACACTATCAGGAGAGTGAAAATATACAGAATGAAAGAAAATATTTTAAAATCATATATCCGGTAAAAGGTTAACATCCAGAATGTACAAAGAACCCCCACAACTGGGCAACAGCTGCAATAAAACAAAAGTAACTGTATTCAGAAGTGAACAAAGGACTGGAATAGACATTTCTCCAAAGTTATACAAATGACCGATAAGCACATGGACAGGCACTTGGCATCATTAGCCAAGAGGAAGGCGCAATCAAAACCACAATAGAAACCACTTGACATCCAGTAAGATGACTGTTATCGAAAAATACAAACAAGCCATGGGAAACGTTGCAAGGATGTGGAGAAATTCACATTTCTGTCTGTTGCTGACAGGTGTGTGAAATGGTGCAGAAAATGGCTTGATGATTCCTTTAAATGTTCCACTTAGAAGTGTCATAAAACCCAGAAGTATACCCAAAAGAACTGAAAACAGGTATTTTAATGTCAGTCTTCATAGCAGCACTCTTCACGATAGCCAAAAGGAATCAGCATCCAAAATGCCCATCAGCAGGTGATATATAATATATATCACATTTTCTCATCCATCATGTATATTATATATATCACACATACATACATGACACAGACTTTACAAGGACTGAGTGACAATCATTGCGACAGAAGTGAATGAAGCAGTGGGCTTTGATGCCTGAGAGCAGACATTGCCGAGCGGGGGCTCCTGGCAGGGAGAAAACCAGCCAGATACGTACCTCACAATGGAGCACTATTTACCCACACGAAGAACCAATTCTGACACATGCCTCACAGGATGAACCTTGAAGACACTGCGCTAAGTGAAACAGGCCAAATGTCGTATGATCCCACTTACATAAGATGTCAGGATAAGCAAACTCATAGAGACAGAAGAAGGGCAGTTACCAGGGGTGGGAGGGTCGGAGACACTGGGAGTTATTTTTTAATGGTCACAGAGTTTCTGTGTTGAGTGACAGACCTGTTCTGGAAATAGATCCTGGTGATGGTTACACAACATTACGAATGGACTTAATGCCACTGAATTATAAACGTCGATATAATCAAAGCGTCCTGGTATTATATTTTATTGCAAGATGATCATGTCTTTAGCAGACAGTGTTCCTCTTTCTGCCCAAGCTCTCTGCCTTCTGCTGCTCACTCTGTTTCAAAGGCGAGTTCTCCAGTCCAACACGGGACTGATGATGTGTTCTTCCTTTTTCTTCTGTCCTTCAGATGGGAAGTGCCATCATCTCAACATAAAGTGTGATGTCACCAGCAGGACATTCATAGATGCCCTTTATCTGAATTATGAAGTGCTCATCTATTACCAGTTTGCTAAGTGTTTTTTCTCATGAATGGGGTTGTTAAAAATCTTTTTTCTTTTTTGACACGGAGTCTGGCTTTGTTGCCCAGGCTAGGCTGTAGGCTGGAGCGCAGTGGCAGGATCTCGGCTCGCTGCAGCCTCTGCCTTCCAGGTCCAAGCAATTCTCCTGCCTCAGCCTTCCAAGTAGCTAGGACTACAGGCCCGTGCCACTGCACCCAGCTAATTTTTGTATTTTTAGCAGAGAGGTGGGGGTCTCACCATGTTGGCCAGGTTGGTCTCGAACTCCTGACCTCAAGTGATCCAACTGCCTGAGCCTCCCAAAGTGCTGAGATTAAAGGCATGAGCCACTGCTCCCAGCTGGGTTGTTGAATTCTTTTTAAATACTTTTATGCTTCATTAAAACGGGTCACAGATGGTTTTTTCCATTTATTTATCATGGCAAACTACACTGGTAAATTTTTCAGTGTTAAGCCTGTATTCCTGAGACCCACCCTACTTGCTTGTTCATGATGCAATATGCATTTTACATGTCGCTAGTTTCAATATGCGATTGCTTTGTTAAATATTTATGTGTCTGTGTTTATGAGGGATTATTTCCAAAATTCTAATTTTTACAATGTCTTTCTCAGTTTTTGGTAATAGGCTTATTTATCTGGGCTTCATAAAATGAGTTAGAAAATGCCTCACTCCCCGAAAGTATCTGTGTAAAATCGATTATATTCCTTCTTTTTATGGGTGGTAGAATTTACCAGCAAAACTCTCTTGAGCCCAGAGTGTGCTTGGGGGGAGAATTTTGATAATGACTTCAAATCCTTTTATCAACACAGAGATACTCATATTTTCTCTAATATCTTGTATTAGCTTTGTTAAGTTGTATATACAAAGGAATTTGCCTGTTTCATCTAAGTTTTCACAATGCTGCCATAAAGTTTTTCTTACTATATGCTTATTCTGTTTGCTGTTGTCTGATAGGCAATCCGAGTCGCTCCTTTTCTTTATCCACCTAGGAAGGTAATAATCAGTTTTGTTGCTGTTTTAAATCAATCAGCTTCAGCTTTGTTTTCACTGTTGCTTATCTCTTTTCCAGCTCACAGACGCACACTCTAATACGAGTGTTTAATGCTGTCAATTTCTCCGTGAACGCTGCTTCATCCTATCAACAAATTTTCATGTATTTTCATTATCACTCAGCTCAAAATACAGTTTCATTTCTTTTGTAATTTTTGGTGCTTTTCTAGATATTTTGTGATCACAGATTTCTAACTGAATTTCACTGTGAGCAGAAAAGACACACCGTATGGTCTCAGTCTTTCTACCTTCACCAAGTCTGTCTTGGTGAACCATGTGCATGCACTTGGGAAGAACGTGCCAGCTGCAGTTCGAGGGGGTCGGTATTTTTTAAGAGTAACCAATCCCTCGAGGGCTGATTGTGTTCGTCACATCCACGGTTTCGTTAACACATTGGTCTATTGATTCTGTGGGTGTCTGACAGATGTTAACATCTCTACTATGACTTGGGTTTGTGAATGTCTCCTTTTATTTCTGTTAGCTTTTGCTCTATACATTTTGAAACTCTGTGATTAAATGCATGCATATTTATACTTGCAATGTCGTCTTGATAAAATTGACCCTTGTCTCACTATAAAATGTCTCTATTTGTCTTTCATAATACTCCTTATCTTGAGGTCTCTTTGATTTTTAAATAACCTTGCCAGCTTTCTTATGCTTTTGTTTTCTCAGTACAGCTTTTGTCCAGCTAGTTAAATACAGAATAATAGATACAAAAAAAAATCGGAAGCAAATAAAATAATGACAAGAATAGTTTTGAAGTGAATGACAGGGAGCCAGAGACAAAGTTTACAAAGACTGAACAGAAATGAAGCAGTGGGTTCCTTGCCCAAGAGCAGGAGTTGCAGAGTGGAGGCTCCCAGTGGGGAGAAAATTAGCCATGAAGGGCAACAAGGATGCCTGTGACCCCCCACCCCGGGGTGGAGAAGCATCCGCCACCACTAGATTCCTGAGTGCCATAGGAGAAGCAGGGCTCTCATGGAGGTACGGTGCGGGTGGGGAGTGCTCATTCTAACAAAAGGGTGAAGGGAATCTTCAGAGAAACAGTTTGAGTGAATAAACATAGACATGAGTTCATGTTCTCTGCAAGGACTTGCATGAAGCTGGAAACCATCATTCTCAGTAACTACCACAAGAACAGAGAACCAAACACCACATGTTCTCACTCGTAAGTGGGTGTTGAGCAATGAGAACACACGGACACAGGGAGGGGAGCATCACACACCGGGGCCTGGGGGGTGAGGGGCTGGGAAGGAGCAGCAGGGGGTTGGGGTATTGGGGAAGGACAGCATTAGGAGAAACACCTAATGTAGATGATGGGGGGATGGGCGCAGCAAACCACCACGGTGGCACGTGTACACCCATGTAACAAACCTGCACACGTG
Source organism: Saimiri boliviensis (assembly GCF_048565385.1). NCBI lineage: Eukaryota > Metazoa > Chordata > Mammalia > Primates > Cebidae > Saimiri > Saimiri boliviensis. The sequence continues at coordinate 150,638,354 of NC_133453.1, forward strand.
CCCCAGAACTGAAAGTATAACAAAAATGATTTTAAAAATAAAAAGTAAACATCGATGCCGATGGCTCAAGGGAAGCTCTGAAACCCAGTCTTGTGCATCCAGCATCAGAGGCTCCAGTGGACAATTAGCCAGTCTCTGCCATAGATATTTTCTACTATCTTTACTCCAAAGTTTGAGTGAAAAAGAAAGAGGGGACATCAGTGTCAGAAGGAAAGGGGTGCTCTGCCGGATATTCCCCGAGCCTGCTGCACTCCTTGAGGCGGGCAGAGGCTGGCCAGGCACCGCTCCACGCCCTCGGCACGAGCAGACGTGCTCGTCGGACGCAATCACGGCCACACACAGCCAAGCCTTTGTGCGGCCCGGGCGTCACCGTGGACAACGACGTGGCCCTCAGGAAGGCCAGTGTGTGCTCAGTGACAGAACCCCAAACCTCTGAGGGAAAGGCAGAGGCACGTTCCCGGCGTGGAAGCGATCCGGGAAGCAGGACAGAGCCCGCGAGGCTCTTCTGAGGCCGCTGCCGTCGAGGCCGCCGGTGAGGAGACGCTCGTGTTTGTTCTCTGGCGCGATCCGCATCTCCACGACCGTCCCGCAGCGGAGCGAGGCCCACGGCTGCGGCCGAACCGCGGACGGCTCCCGCGCCCACGCGCGGGCTTTTCCTGCGGGCTCTGCCCACGCTCCGGCGAAGCCTAGGCTACTCGCGTTGTATTAGAATATTGGTAAAGCTCTCTTTGCGAAATCCGGTGTCAGAGTCGGCACGTCAGCTGCTGGTCAAAACTCACTTAGCCTGATGCCAGGTGCTGTCATGTCAGGCGTCGTCGCAGACGCCATCCACGTGCACCCGGAGACGCTGCCCAAAGCAGCCGAAGGAGGCCGACGCCCCGGGGAGGCTGCGTCTCTGTCGAGCGCGCTCTGAAGACCCGCAGCGCCGCGGCACGTGGCCGCGGTCCCAGACCCACGGGCGGGTGAAACCTGCTCTTCTCTAAAGCGCTCCAGCTCTCGGCCGTGGGCCAGGCGACCTCGGAGCGGCGCCCACGGGCCCGGGGAGCCGTCGGGGAGCGCAGCCTGCGGCCCGCGGCGCGGCCGTGGGAGGAGAAGATGCGAGGCAGTGCGCAGCCGCGGGGGGGAGGAGACGGCCCGAGCGCGAGGACTTCCGGGTCATTCCGTGCTGCTTCCGCTGGGTTTCCCGGCTGTGCGGAAACGTGGTGCTTCGCCTCTATTGGGCAAAGGCTGAACAGAAATGGACGTCTCGGCATCATATAAAGAGCCTGAGGACTTCTAAAGTCCACGTCTGTCCCACGGGAGGGGAGGGGTGCTGGCTGAGAGTTGCCAGAAGGAGGAGAGAGGGGAGTAGAGGGGAAACCAATGTGTGTGCAGAAAGCAGGGTGAGGGGAGGGGAGGGGAGGAGAGGGTGAGGTGAGGTGAGGTTAGGAGAGGGTGAGGTGAGCTGAGGACAGGGTGAGCTGAGGAGAGGGTGAGGTGAGCTGAAGAGAGGGTGAGGTGAGGTGAGGGTGAGGTGAGCTGAGGAGAGGTGAGGGTGACGTGAGGTGAGGTGAGGGTGAGGAGAGGTGAGGGTGAGGTGAGGGTGACGTGAGGTGAGGTGAGGGTGAGGAGAGGTGAGGGTGAGGTGAGGTGAGGTGAGGGTGAGGTGGGCTGAGAGTGAGGTGAGCTGAGGACAGGGTGAGGAGAGACTGAGGAGAGGAGAGAGTGAGCTGAGGTGAGGGTGAGGTGAGGGTGAGGTGAGGTGAGGAGAGGTGAGGGTGAGGTGAGGGTGAGGTGAGCTGGGGTGAGGTGAGGGTGAGGTGAGGTGAGGGTGAGGTGAGGGTCGGGTGAGGTGAGGGTCAGGTGAGGTGAGGTGAGGTGAGGGGGAGGTGAGCTGGGGTGAGGTGAGGGTGAGGTGAGGTGAGGGTGAGGTGAGCTGGGGTGAGGTGAGGGTGAGGTGAGGGTGAGGTGAGGGTGGGGTGAGGTGAGGATGACGTGAGGTGAGGGTGAGGTGAGGGTCAGGTGAGGTGAGGGTGAGGTGAGGTTAGGTGAGGGTGGGGTGAGGTGAGGTGAGGGTGGGGTGAGGTGAGGGTGAGGTGAGGGTGAGGTGAGGTGAGGGTGAGGTGAGCTGAGGAGAGGTGAGGGTGAGGTGAGGTGAGGTGCGGGTGAGGTGAGGGTCGGGTGAGGGTCGGGTGAGGGTCGGGTGAGGTGAGGGTGAGGTGAGGGTGAGGTGAGGTGAGGGTAGGGTGAGGTGAGGTGAGGGTGAGGTGAGGAGAGGAGAGGGCGAGGTGAGGTGAGGGTGAGGTGAGGTCAGGTGAGGTGAGATGAGGGTGAGGGTGAGGTGAGGTGAGGGTGAGGTGAGGTGAGGGTGAGGTGAGGGTGAGGTGACGTGAGGGTGAGGTGAGCTGAGGAGAGGTGAGGGTGAGGTGAGGGTGAGGTGAGGTGAGGTGAGGGTGAGGTGAGGGTGAGGTGACGTGAGGGTGAGGTGAGGGTGAGGTGAGGGTGAGGTGAGGGTGGGGTGAGGTGAGGATGACGTGAGGTGAGGGTGAGGTGAGGGTCAGGTGAGGTGAGGGTGAGGTGAGGTTAGGTGAGGGTGGGGTGAGGTGAGGTGAGGGTGGGGTGAGGTGAGGGTGAGGTGAGGGTGAGGTGAGGTGAGGGTGAGGTGAGCTGAGGAGAGGTGAGGGTGAGGTGAGGTGAGGTGCGGGTGAGGTGAGGGTCGGGTGAGGGTCGGGTGAGGGTCGGGTGAGGTGAGGGTGAGGTGAGGGTGAGGTGAGGTGAGGGTAGGGTGAGGTGAGGTGAGGGTGAGGTGAGGAGAGGAGAGGGCGAGGTGAGGTGAGGGTGAGGTGAGGTCAGGTGAGGTGAGATGAGGGTGAGGGTGAGGTGAGGTGAGGGTGAGGTGAGGTGAGGGTGAGGGTGAGGTGAGGTGAGGGTGAGGTGACGTGAGGGTGAGGTGAGCTGAGGAGAGGTGAGGGTGAGGTGAGGGTGAGGTGAGGTGAGGTGAGGGTGAGGTGAGGGTGAGGTGACGTGAGGGTGAGGTGAGGGTGAGGTGAGGGTGAGGTGAGGTGAGGTGAGGGTGAGGTGAGGTGAGGGTGAGGTGAGGGTGAGGTGAGGTGAGGGTGAGGTGAGGGTGGGGTGAGGTGAGGGTGGGGTGGGCTGAGGGTGAGGTGAGGTGAGGGTGAGGTGAGGTGAGGGTGAGGTGAGGGTGATGTGAGGTGAGGGGAGGTGAGGTGAGGGGAGCAGAGGTGAGGTGAGGGGAGGTGAGGGGAGGTGAGGGGAGGTGAGGGTGAGGTGAGAGTGAGGGTGAGGTGAGGGTGAGGTGAGGTGAGGGTGAGGTGAGAGTGAGGGTGAGGTGATGGTGAGGTGAGGTGAGGAGAGGGTGAGGTGAGGGTGAGGTGAGGTGAGGAGAGGGTGAGGAGAGGGTGAGGTGAGGTGAGGAGATGGTGATGGTAGAGGTGAGGTGAGGAGAGGGTGAGGGGGGGATGGTGAGGTGAGGTGAGGAGAGGGTGAGGTGAGGGTGAGGTGAGGTGAGGAGAGGGTGAGGTGAGGGTGAGGTGAGGTGAGGAGAGGGTGAGGTGAGGGTGAGGTGAGGTGAGGAGAGGGCGAGGTGAGGTGAGGGGTGAGGTGAGTCAGGTGAGGTGAGATGAGGGTGAGGGTGAGGTGAGGTGAGGGTGAGGGTGAGGTGAGGGTGAGGTAAGGGTGGGGTGAGGTGAGGGTGAGGTGAGGGGGGGAGGGGAGGGGAGGGGAGGGGAAGTGAAGAGGTGAGGTGAGGGGAGGGGAGGGGAGGGGAGGGGAGGTGACGGGAGGGGAGGGGAGGGGAGGTGAAGAGGTGAGGGGAGGGGAGGGGAGGGGAGGTGAAGAGGTGAGGGGAGGGGAGGGGAGGGGAGGGGAGGGGAGGGGAGGTGAAGAGGTGAGGGGAGGTGAGGGGAGGGGAGGTGAAGAGGTGAGGGGAGGGGAGGGGAGGGGAGGGGAGGTGAAGAGGTGAAGGGAGGGGAGGCGAGGGGAGGGGAGGGGAGGTGACGTGAGGGGAGGTGAGGGGAGGGGAGGTGAAGAGGTGAGGGGAGGGGAGGGGAGGGGGAGGGGGAGGTGAAGAGGTGAAGGGAGGGGAGGCGAGGGGAGGGGAGGGGAGGTGACGTGAGGGGAGGGGAGGGGAGGGGAGGTGAAGAGGTGAGGGGAGGGGAGGGAAGGGGAGGGTGTGCTGGCGCTGCAGAGCGTGTGCTGGAACGTGCAAGGAAAGGCAGGCACATGAGGAAGCGTCACTGTTCCCACGAGCGGGCACACGGGATGTGCGCGCGTCTCCAGCAGGGCAGTGGCCGCGGATGGCCGCTGGGGCAAGCGTGGCCACCCACACCCGGGCACACGTGACGGGCAGCGGTGGGTTTCAGCACAGATCCCGGTGTCAGGCGTGGACAGAGGAGCACGGCCCATCACCGCCTCCTCGGCTGCACTCTCTGCCCGTTCTGCCCGTCACCCTCTGACCTCAGACACTGAGCCTCTGCCACACCGAGCGATTCCCCGATTCTCCGTGGACACTGGCAGGTGCCCCGCAGTTTCACTCCGTCCTGGTGCCACCTCCCTGGGACGGCCTCAGACCCTGCAGGTTGAGGGCTCAGTCTCACAGAGCTGCCCCCACTGCAGACGCAGTCACAAGCACAAGGTCCCCCGGTCACCTGCACCTTCTGTGCGACCTGCCTTCACGTCGGAGGCCCCGCGGCACCCCGCTTACGTCTGATCACTTGCCGTGGAGGCTCCCTGAACTCAGGGATACATTACGGTGGTGGCTTTTTTATAAAGCCCGCAAATCAACAGCGAGGTGAAGAGTCACACAGGGTGACGCTAGGAAAGCTTCTGAGCACAGGAACTTCTGTCCCAGTGGAGTTGGGGTACACGACCACCTCCCAACACGTGATATCTGCAGCACCCCACAAGCTCCCGGAATCCCACTGACCAGGGATTTTTGTGCAGGCTTCCTCATCTAGGCACGACTGATGATTAACTCAACAAGGTTCTCATCAGGGCTTGGACTTCGTGGTGACCAGGAACCAGGTTCCTCATCCAGGAGCCATGAAGGCTGCCGAAGAAGAGGAGACGCTCCGGTCACCCAGGAAATGTCCAGGGACGCCCGTGACCTGTGCCAGGAGCTCGCTTCAAACACCAAATACTCTTAACAGAAGATCCTCCTCATATTCCTCCTTACAAGGGTTGTCGGAGCTTTGTCAGGAGCTGGGGAAACCTTTTTTGCATATTCTTACAATTCACAGGGTTGAATGTATGTTTGGAGTTGAGCAGAAACATCTGTGGTTGGTGGTAGCAGCCAAGGTGTTTAGCAGACCCCGAGACAGCAACGCAGGCTTCAGGAGCCCACGCTGCTCCTTTCCGGAACACCCAGGACAAAACGCCATCTGGGTACAGATGGCGATTCTCTGATTACCTTTCTCTCCATGAATAGGGTAGGTACACCCTTGACTACTTAGTCAGACCCATAAATCAACTACCTATATCTGCATTCGTTTCCTCTAACGGCCATCTCACAGGGCAGAGCTGCTCACCTCCCTTTAGAGTTTAAGGAACACATACAGAATCCTGGAGAGCATTCTAGAAACTCTCAAACAGCTGTAACGGAACGCTTCTCCCAGGACTTACTGGATTTGACGAATCTAATTCAAGGTTGTAGGAAGCATCTTTTCTCTAGCGGGTTGTTGAAAACTCAAACATCTCTAGGCTCAGCCCAGTTTTTAAAAAATCCCCCTGAGGCTCAAGGAGTCTTAACCAAATTCACGCAGAAATCTCACCGTAACCACTGCTGTGAGTCACGTGTGCTCCCACACCTCAGGCTAGCGCTGAATTAACAAGCCGACTCCCGGCGGAGGCTGTGACCAGTTGCCCATGTAAGTTGAGTCCGAGGGACTCATCTGGGCCGTTTCCATAAAAGACAGTCTTAGAAATAAAATAAATGAACCACACAATAAACATTCCTGGCCAGAATTTGGAGCTTGAATTTTTTAAAACAATCCCTCAGGAAGGTAATTTTCAGATGAAGAAACCCAATTCGGGTGTGATGACAGCCTATCCCTTGAAAGTGACAAAAACATATGAACTATCCATCACACCATACGAACTCATCATTATTTTAAATGATTTAAACCCCTAAAATCTAAGAAACCTTAGGGAAATGTGCCTGGACAATCACACCGTGTAGACTCCAACCTGTCACCAGAAAGACGCCTTCCAGACAGCTGCTGGCCCGTTCTCTGCTCTGTCTCACTGCCTGGCCTGATGGTTTCTCCACAGTGGAAGGTGGACTAAGTTCTATCACCCCTGTCCCCAGAAGCTACCCCAGCACCTCAAGCAGCCAGGACATTCCATGCTTGACACCTCCAGGCTTGTGTATGGTGCAGACACCCACCCCAGACTCAGCCCCTTACAGCAGTACTCACTGAGGGGTGCTGTCACCTGGATGTGGGAAGAAAAAAACCTCTATTTTCTGTTTGGTTTTTTTGATCCTTGGCCTTGAGCATTCGTTTATTTTCTGGGAATCATATTCATATTTTCCTCTGGGAAAAGAAATGCACCTCGACTCCTAGCCCATGTGTACCCAAGCCTGGAGGCTGCACTGCTTCAAGGGTAACCAGATGTCCCGATCAGAGCCAGTGAACGCAAAGACAGGCATGCAGGGGGGCTGGATGGATGAACCTCCCTCAGAACAGCAGCAATGACAAGAAGTGACGGTACCAAACGCTGCTGAGGATGCAGGGGAACGGGACCCTCTGGATGTGCCCGCTCTGAAATCAGTGTGGCAGTTGGCTTTAAAAGGCACATAAGACGTCCACTGGTGCATTTTAGCATATGTTAAAGTTAAGAGCTTCTGTTGCAGAGGTCCAGAACTCAGCAATACCCTTCTATTGCTTTAGTTTTATAAGCTCTTTTAGAAAATGTCAGCTTTTCAGTTGGACTAAATCGTGAACCTTTCTATTAACCTAATGGTTTGGTCACTGCTTTCAGTTTCTGCACATCACTTGCACCGAGGATTCCTGGGTGGTTACAGGAGAGCTCTTGAGGCCCTGCTGGCCCATTTCCTCCTCCCGGAGGGTCAGTGTCCCTGGAGTTGAGTCCACTGTGACACGGGTGGTGGCTGTCAGTCCTGTCGTCTTGAGGTTAGCCCTGTGACATGCTGGGGAGCAGCAAGACCGCACGAAGCCTGGACACAGTTCGAGGTGGAGAGAGCAGCTGACTTCGACGTGCTCCCCAGGCTTTCTTAGTGTCAGTGCCTGGACCAGGCTGACGTGGGGGTACCCCTCAGTACCCTTGGGGGGTCGGGAGAACGTGCACAATAGGAGAAGCAGAAGACCAGCAGGGTCTTACTTGAACACACTCAACTCTCCCTGGGTGGTGATTCCAGTCCGTCTCCACACCTCACAAAGGGCCTGCCGCGGCCTGCTGTGGCTGCACAATCACAGTGTTCCTACACTGTTCCAAGCCATCAGCCTGACAGTCATAAGGCTGAACACAGTACCAGGGAACCTCATCAGACCTTGGTAAGTGGGGCTCAGGTACCGTCATAGTCTATTCAGCTACTACAACAAAGTACCATAGACCAGCGGGCTTCCCAACAGCAGAAATGCGTTTCTCATGGCTCCGAAGGCCAGGAGTTCACAGTCAAAGGGCTGGCGGATTCGGTGTCTGCTGAGTGCACACTGCCTGGTTCACAGAATGGCACCTTCTCGCTGTGTCCTCACCCAGGGGCAGGACCACAGAGCTCCCTGTTCCTGACAGAGGGGCAGTAATTCCATGTGAGGGGTTCATCCCATGACTTAGTCACCACCCAAAGACCCCATCTCCTGATATCACCACCTTGGAGGCTAGGGTTTCAACTTAGATTTTGGAGGGACCCACACGTGACGGCCCATACAGGTGCTGCTCACCCGTCACACACTGGATGAGCCTGGAGGCCGTCACACTGGGGCGGCGTCCACTGACCAGCGTCCTAGCCTTGGGGTTGAGAGCACTTTCAGGGGAAAGAGGTAACACCTCACAGCTCAAGGCCATGCAGCCAGAGGGCACGCCCATCAGCCATTGGGGGCCCATCCCAGGCGCCTTCACCGTGTCACGGTCGGGGGGACAGCCGGGAGAAGATAGCAAAAGCTGACCGAGCCTCCTTAGGAATGATGTCACTATGCTGGTTGCTTTGATCACCTACTTGTTACCTCATGAAGGGGGAGGTTCCCTCTCTAGAGTTGTGGAGACAGCCAGATCCAGGACGCTAACCCTGGGCAGAAGAGACAGACAGCAGTTTCTTAGTCACAGACCCACATCCCGAAGCGTGGGAGACACCGCGGGCCGTGCACAGCCAGACAGGGGCTGCTCTGGAGAACAGCGTGGACCACCAGGGGCTGAGGGAGGCAGGCTGTGTGGTGGCAGGAGGGTGAGGGGACCGTATTCCCATGGGAGGATGTGTGCGCTTGTTTGCAGGGAGCTGAAGCCCTGTACTCAGGGGTGAGCAGGGTGGAGGCTCGTCCCCGAGACAGACAGGGCTGCCCACGTTTGCGAACTTCTCCATGCCAGCTGAGTAGGGAGGGGACCTTGCAGTGAGGCCATACAAGTGCCTCCTGCTTTGACAAGATGTCAAGGTGGCACATAATAATAATTGGAGCCTCACACCACACTTAAGCCCTCCAGATGTTACTACAGATTCAACTGCATACACAGAGGTGTGCATCTGAAGTAGGCTTTACCAAATTATATTCAAAGTAGGCTAGAATTGAGGAGAAAACCAGTATCTTTCAAGCTGTTGCTACAATGCATAAAACCAATATCCTTACAAAACTTCCACATTTCATCAGTACTTCGTCTGCAGCAGGAAGATAACTGGCCTGAAATTCACAGTACAGCAGCAGCAGTAGGGGTCCCTGGGACAACCGTCAGCCAAGCCCAGAACCTTCAGGCACATCTGACCCCGATGGGCTCTGTGAGGGTCGCTCTCCTGGGCACCAAGGCTAATATCTGTTACCTAATCTGCTGTCACACCCCACCTCCTGGTGGAGAGCAGGAGCTGTCAGCATAGAAGAGAGGGCTATGGCCGGATGCCGTGGCTCACACCTGCCATCCCAGCACTTTGGGAGGCCGAGGCAGGTGGATCACTAGGTCAGGAGATCGAGACCAGCCTGGCCAACACGGTAAAACCCCGTCTCTACTACAAATACCAAAAAAAAAAAAAAATTAGCCAGGTGTGGTGACACGCACCTGTAGTTCCAGCTAGGCAGGAGAATGGCTTGAACCCGGGAAGCAGAGGTTGCAGTCAAGATCACGCCACTGCACTCCAGCCTGGACCACAGAGCGACACCCCATCTCAGAAAAAAAAGTGAGGGCCACAGCATGACGATCTACAGACCTCAAGAGAGCAGCATCCAGTGAAAATAAGCAAAATGATGTTTCAGCAGGTACAGGGTTTTTAACACGAGCCAGTCAAATGAGGCTCCCTCCCCTTTGAACTCCATCCGTGCTCCAGTTAGAAGCAGGGCCCGCGTGGTCAGAGCCACCCACAGTCATGAGTGGGCTCCCCAGAGAGGGCCACGTGGCTGCCCTGCAACATGCTACGCCCTGGCTCCCGGGCCTCTTGTTCCACGACGCAACGACACAGCACGAATTGCAAACATAAAGGCGAGTGCTGCTGCCACGGCCTGGAATACCATGTTCCCTTAACGCACAAAGCGGGCCACGGGGGAGCGGCCATTAGCGAGGACTGGGAGGAAGGCGCAGCTCCCAGAGGCCAGTGCCGTGCCTCGATCAAGTGACCAACGGAAAGAAATGCAGCATTTCCTCCCAACTGGCAGCCAAGGAAGACTCTGTGAAAAGGGACCATGGAAAGGTCAGTGCCACTCAGGCGAAGCAGCTTCGGGGTATGGGGACCGAGACAGAGCTAGTGAGGCCACCCTGGAAACAGGTAGCTGGACATGCAGCTGGTATCCTGGGCTGCCCGTGACGCCTGGACACCTGCGGGGTTATGGTGTCCAGGGAGCACAGCGCATCAGGGCCAACACCTTGGAGCAGCTGCCAGGAGGGATTTCAGCCCAGGACGTGGTTGACAGCTAGCTCATATTCACAAAACGCTTTCAAAATAGAGTATTTGTGCGACATGTGTACAATGGAGACTACTCAGCCACAAAGAAAAAGGAAATCTGGTCATTTGCAGCAACACAGACGAACCCGGAGAACGTTATGTCACGCAGAATAAGCCACGCACAGAAAGGAAATGCTGCCTGTCCTCACTCATATGTGGAACCTGTGAACACTCGTCCCTTAGGTAGACGGTGGAATATGAGCTACCAGAGGCTGAGACGGGCAGGGGGAGGAGGCGATGGGGAGAGAGACTGGGGAACACGCACACAGCACAGGCAGAGCGGAGGAAGACGTGCCAGTGTTCTGTGGCACAGCAGGCTGACGACGGATGATAACACGACAGCGCGTATTTCAACATAACGCGATTCCGAACGTTCTCACCACAAAGGAAAATGTCAAGATAATGATTATGCTAAATATTACGATTTGATCATTACGTGATGTATGCATGTATCCAAATATCCCGTAGAAATGTATAAATATTATGCATCAATTCAAAACCGAAAAAACAAAAACATAAAAGCAGCTAGGAAGGAAGCCTGGGACTGTTTCGCAGCCCTCAGAAGGAAACCACCTTGGTGACAACTTGATCTTGGACCTCCAACCCCCGGAATTGGAAGGCGATAAATTCCTGTTTAGCCCAAAAAATAAAAATTAAAAAATTACAGCTGAAGATTCAGGTAATATGCACAGGCATTTCCACACCGAAAGCGGCAAAGCAGCTTGGATGTGCCTGATAAGTCTTCTAGCCCCACAATTCGGTTGTGAATGCCCAGGCTCCCTGCCCACGGCACTGTCCCCTGTGACGCAGGCTGATGGCGTCCTCCGCTCAGGCAGACTTCCTGGACACCTGGCCCAGGAGAGGGAATGCTGTCAGCTGGTGACCAGCCTCAAACGGCCTCCCAGAAGCCCCCTTGTCCTGATTTATTTTCTTTCTCAGGGGTAGCTGAGCACTTACTGCACTCCTAGGGACATTGTCAGGAGCAGGGAGCGGCATTCCCGTACACAGGCCAATTACAGAGATGTGCACGTGCTCATGAGGAGCTGGCCTGGCAGGGGTGGGGCTGGCTGAGTGGCCCCAGGAAGGTATTAGAAGAGTCCTGAGGTTTCTGGCCTCAAGCAAGGTGACCTCAGCAGAGAGCCCAGAGCACTGCCAGACAGAACGAACATAAATACAAAGAAAAGAATGCAGAGCAATGTCGGTGCCCTCCTAGGGGGTGGGGGAGCACTCCAAGGTGACTTCCCCCGAGGAGCATGCATGCCAGAAGTCCCCTGCGAGTGCCATTTGGCCTGCGCAGCACGCCTTCCCAGAGGCTGCTGGGTGCTGAGGCCGTGATGGCCGCAGGGCAGCCCCACTGCTACCCTGGGAGCCCCCATCACTTACGGACTCAACAAAATCATCACAAAAACACAGGTACAATCCCAACAATGGCAACTGACACAGAGAGACAGAACACCCTGGAGTCCTGCCATTGGAGGGTGGACCCTGTCTGGGAGATGGGCAAGGTGCCACCGTCACAGCTGAGACCTCAGGATGTGAGCAAGAATGAAGCACAGCCCGATGGGAGCAGCACGAGGATCAGGGGCAAAGGCCCTGCAGCGGGAAGGCCAACACCAGGTGGAGGCAAGCGCCAGGCTGAAGGCCGGGCTGGAGGTCAGTGCCGGGGCCACGAGCTAGTGGGGTGGATCCACGCGGGAAACGGATCATACTGAGGGGAGATGCCATCCCCCAGGGAGGCTGGCGGATGCAGGGTAAGAAGATGGGGTGCCCGGAGGCCTCAGGGTGGGGCAGCAAGAGGCAGACACGATGTGTCTTGGTGCGTGCGAAACAGGGAGACGTCTGCACAATGACAGGGTGGAGGAGTGGGCTCTGAGCGGGAGCCTGTGCAGGGCATGTGTGTACTGTGTGCACGGGGCACGGGGCACTGAGCCATGGCGTTGAGTGGGGTGGAGACAGCAGAGCCCTCTCCCGCAGCAGTGTGCCCGGCTGTGACTTCCTGACGTGTGGAGAAGACTCGAATGCCACAGGAACAGTCACAGCCTTTGTTCCCACAAGCTCTGCCTGAGGCTTTTCTGAAAGAACTGAGCTCTATTCGTGGCCCCTCTGATGTGGATCTGCACGCTTGGGGAAAGTGTTTTCTGTTTACCTGGAACACACCACCCTGGCCAGTTGTCCTCAAGCCCGTGAAGCACAAAGCCACTCCAAGTCTTACGCTTTTACTTAATGTTATAAAAATGTTATTTCTCCTCAAACTGTTCTAAAAATTTAATGTAATACTAATAAAATCTCCTAGCTGGAATTCTTGAGAAACTTTAACACTTACTCCAAAATTATGTGGAAGAACATGACGAGCCAAGGAAGCTTTGAAAACTCAACAGCAAAGTGTGTGTGAAACATGACAATGTTGAATTTTTTGATATTGAACTTCTATTTCTGTTTTGAATTCCAGGTATATATTCACATCTGCATTTTTAAAAATTCATCTTAGTTTCAAAAGGAACTCTTTTGCATAATAACGGAGTGTGTTCATACCAGGGAGATTTCAGATCCTCCTGAGCAGTGGGCTTACTTGTCTTCAGAAAAGGAGCTTCGTGGCTGTGAGCCCAGCAAGCAACATTACCATTTTAAATGTGAATAGACACTCAGCAACTACCCTCCACACTTTATGTTCAATGTTGAAATGCCGCACAATTAATCTTCAAAAGGTGTTTTCATACACACATTTATAAAGAAAGACGCACAGGTAGGAGGCGCAGCTAAGGACTTCACAGAGTCAGCTGGGGACGACTTTTCCGAGCCAGAGCTCTGACATCAGCAGGTCTGGACAAAAGTCCTGTGCTCCAAGACCATGCTTCCCTCCTCAGAGAACCAGCATGAAAACGACAAAAGGAACCCCGCAGAGTTTTGTCCTTGGTGCAGCTATTTTTTAAAAGTGCATGAACAGAATGCATGCCACAATCTTCTCTCTCTCTTGTGTGTCTGTGTGTTCTGTGTTTTGTGTTTGTGTGTTATGTGTTTGTGTGTGTTGTGTGTGTGCATGTGTTTTGTGTGTGTGTGGTGTGGTGTGTGTTTTGTGTGTGTGTTGTGCGTGTGCATGTTTTGTGCGTTTTTGTGTGTGTTGCGTGTACGTTTTGTGTTGTGTTTTGTGTTTTATGTGTGTTATGTGTTTGTGTGTGCTGTGTGTGCATGTGTGTTTTGTGTGTGGTATGTGTTTTGTGTGTGTGTGTTGTGCATGTGCATGTGTTTTGTGTGTTTTTGTGTGTTGCGTGTACGTGTTTTGTGTGTGTTGTTTTATGTGTGTGTGTTGTGCGTATGCATGTTGTGTTTTTGTGTGTTGCGTGTATGTTTTGTGTGTTTTGTGTTTTATGTGTTATGTGTTTCTGTGTGTTGTGTGTGCATGTGTGTTTTGTGTGTGGTGTGTGTTTTATGTGTGTGTTGTACATGTGCATGTGTTTTGTGTGTTGCGTGTACGTGTTTTGTGTGTGTTGTGTGTTTTCTGTGTGTGTTATGTGTGTGTGTGTATGTGTGAAGAAAGACTATCTATCCTGTTATTCATCTCTCTCCATCCCACAACCACAGTGCAGTGGCAGTAGCAGAGGCAGAACCACAGGGAGCTGCTGTGGTTTGAGTTTGTCCTCAACAAATTCCACGCTGAAATGGGATCCCCAATATGACGGTGTTGGGAGGTTGCAGGGCCTAGTGTGGGGTGTTTGGGTCATGGAGATGGATCCCTTCCTTATGAATGTTACCACCTTCTATGGTATGAGTGAATTCGCACAACAGTGAGTCCAGGTCAGTTCTCCTAAGAATGGATTCAGTCCCACCTTTATTTATAATAATAAAGCCAGGATTCCCTTGGTTTTTGTTTCTTCACAAGGGTTCACTTCCCCTTTGACCTTCTCTGCCATATTATGATGCAGCATAAAGGCCCCACCAGAAGCCGGGGTCATGCCCTTGAGCTTCCCAGCCTGCAGAACCATGAGCTAAATAAACCTCTTTTCTTTATAAATTACTCATCCTCAGGTATTCTCTAACAGCAATACTATAGGGACTAAGACAACAGCCAAGGGAAGACGGGCCCAGACTCACCCTGGACCCACTCAACCCCTTACCTGACTAGCCTGAGCCTGTCAGAGGGAGATGAATTACTCACCAATTACAGCCCTTCCCTGAGAATTTGCTGTGTCACACACTGTAAGTACTGCAAATCTAAAAAGCTGGGTCTTATAAATAAAAGTGTTACCTGCAAGACGTGGCAGAAAATGATGGATGCCCTGTCTCATGGATTTAGAGCTTTAAAAGACCCCAAGAACCAAGATCATGGTTCCGGCTCTGGCTGAGCATCATAACCATCAGGAATACCTGGTTTACGTTACAGATTGCTAAGACCTGACTCAAAGCACTGGATACGTCTAGGTGTTCATTGAAAATTACCTGTCATACTAAGAACCCGGAAGAACTCATATTGAATGACCGATTGACACCAAGCCTGACACAACCAAAACGTCAGAACTTTCTGATAAAGGAACAAGATGGGATCATAAAAATGCTTCCATGAGCAATTATAAACACGCTTGAAACACAAAAAGCATGGAAAGCCTCAGCAAAGAACTAAGAAAGACAACCAAGATAAGACGCTTGGTGAATGAATTCAAAGGCAGAATGGACGAGACGGAGGAGAGAATCAGAAAATCTGAAGATAGAACAATAGAATTACCCAATTCAAACAAAAGAGAAAAAACAGAAGCCAAGGGAACAGTGCCGCAGAGCCTCTGTGAGGGCTGCAACAGAAGACGTGACGCCTGTTACGGGAATCCCTCGTCACTGCCAGATGGGACGGCAGCTATGGCCCTGCGCGGTCTGGCTCCACTGGCATTCTGTGTGTGCAGGGCTTGTGTGGGGCAGGAGATGTTCATTTCCAGCTGGCAAGGACCAGCGCCCTAGCCCCCTATGTAACCTTCTTTGACACACCACGATGGGCGGTCGGGGCTTCTCGTTACAGCCTGTTGAAGGGGGAAATTGAGGCTGCCCACATGCTTTTGCTGGCATGGACTATGGTAGGGCCATAGTTTGTCTGTGGTGTTGGCTGGAATAGAAAACTTACTGTCTTCACGTTTTCTGTTTTGCTAGGGAGAGAAGGGGGTGTGTCTGTGTGTGTGTGTTTTATGTACGTATGTTTTGTGTGTGTGTGTGTGTGTGTGTGTGTGTGTGTGTTTTCTGTGTGCGTGTGTGTGTTGTCTGAGCTCATCGGGGTTTCCGGGTTGCTGGCTTCGCCAGGGTGTGGCCTTGGGATACAGGAGCTGGAATGAAAGCTCAGGGAGCTCATTGGTGCTACTGTCCTTCAAGTTCCCTTGCTGACCTATCTTCTTTTTGCCATTCAGTTTTCTTATGTTTGCTGTACTTAGGAGGAGGACTAGAAAAAATAATTTCAACTCCATGTTTTGGAAGTGGAACTTAAAAGATTTTTTTAACAATTGAGATCCCTTGTTAGAAACATGAAAACTCTTACCTCCCTAGAGTCTCAGAGAGCATCTCCTCCAGCGGCACTGTTTCTCCCTTTGCCAACCCCACTGAGAGTCTCTGCCCACGGGCAATCATTCCTTATGCTTTTGCCGTATGTCAGAAAAATGACAGCCAATCTTACCTAATTTGAACACAAACAGATTGTATTCTAATAATTAACATGAGTCTTAACCTCATGCACGTATTCCTGGCAATATGGTCACGTCCTTGAGGATGGCTGGAGGTCATCCCTAAAGGTTCCCTTTCCATTCAAAATTCAAGGCGGTATTTATTGGAGCAAGCATCATTTGTCCTTATCTTGGCAGCACTAACAAGAGAATCTCAAATCTAAAATGGAATTCTTGGGCTGCCGAGCCCAAGCAGAAGAAAACACATGTGACATTCATTTCCTCAGAACTTAAAGCAGCACGTCATGTAAGGGTGACTCATCTTTAATAAGCGATCATTTTCTGTCTCAAGTCTGACTTTATGGTTTAGAGGACATCACATGCACAGTGATCTCATCCCCGCTCATGGCACGGTCAGAGGAGCCGTTGCTAGCACATCCACTGCCTAGAGAACACTGTGAATCTCAGATAATGGAAGCCATCTGACCTTCTAGTAACACAGAGAGGAGTCTGGCCTGGAACACGTTTTTTGTTCCACAGTTTAGGGGTCTTTCAACCACACTTGACTTCCCCTGTATGTGGACCCAAACTGGACCTAACCTCTTGCCTGGATGTCTATGTGGTTCTCAACCGAGGACAGCTTTGCCCTCTGGAGCATATTCGGCAATGTCTGGGGACATTTTTGGCTGTGAGACTGGGAGCATGCTCTCAGCCACGAGAGAGTAGTGGACCAGCTGCTGCTGAACGTCCTGCAGCACACTGGGCAGCTCCCGCCGCAGAGAAGTACCTGGTTCCAAACCCAAGGGTCAAGATGGAAAAATGCTGCGAGGTGTACATCTTGTAAACCTGTTCACAAGAATTGCTCCAACATACATGTGTCAGTCAGAGTTCTCTAGATGGACAGAAATAAGAAGACAGATATATATATAAGAGAGGATTGACTCACACCATCGCAAGGTGAGGTCCCACATAGGCCATCTGCAAACTGAGGAGCAAGCAAGTCAGTCCAAGTCCCTAAGCGGAAGAACATGGGGACCAATGTTCGAGGGCAGGAAGCACCCAGCACGGGAGAAGGACGAGGCTGGGAGGAGAAGCCACTGGTCTTCCCACGTCCTTCTGCCTGCTGTGATTGTGGCTGGCAGCTGACTAGATGTTGCCCACCCGGATTGGGGGGGGGGGAGTCTGCCTTTCCCAGCCCACTGACTCAAATGTTAACCTCCTTTGCCAACACCCTCACAGACGCAGGAACAGTATTTTGCATCCTTCCGTCCAATCAAGTTGATGCTCAGTATTAACCATCACAATACACAACACACACACCCCAGCAGCATTCCTCAAACGACCTTTTGTAGCACTTTCTCAACAAGCCTCCAAAACCGGGGGAGGACATAGCCAGAAAACCTGGGAGACCCTCCAAAATATACGCTTCTTTTAGATATTTTCAGTGCTCATGAGCATTAAAAAGACATACAAGAATCCTCTAAATAATAATTAAAAAAGACATTCTATTTGTTTAATGCATCTTTTCCCAAAATAATATATCCCTGAACTGCCCTTGGTCCAGCTTATTGTTCTGTGTGACAAACATGAGCATCCAAATGACCTGCAGAAAATGCTTTAACTAAAAATTTTTAAGAAGAGTGGCTATTATAAAGTTACTTTAAGAAATTTTCATTTTATGCAAAAAATTAGCTGGGCATGGTGGCACGTGCCTGTGATCCCAGCTACTCAGGAGGCTGAGGCAGGAGAATTGCCGGAACCCAGAAGGCGGAGGTTGTGGCGAGCTGAGATCGCGCCATTGCACTCCAGCCTGGTTAACAAGAGCCAAACTCCATCTCAAAAAAAGACAAAAAGAAATTTTCATCTTAATACCTATAAGGATAAATACTGCAATAAAAGATAAAATCATCAAGTACAGAAAGTCTATTAACCTTAGTTCTAAACTTCTACTAAGGTGCTACTGTTTAAAAAAAAGGCTTAACACCTCACCTCTGATGTTATTTTCCATCTATAAAAAATTGCTTTGACCCCACCGTACTATTCTAAGAAAAGTATCATTTGTTTTCATCACTGTGAGAAACCAAGATGTCAGGACGTCAGGACATCAGGAGCCTGCTCTTCTAGGTTCCACCGTAAACAGCACACATCTAGTAAAGTAACGGGATTAAAATCTCAAAGTAAACATCTACTTATAGATTTATTTTTAAATATGTTAATATCATAGTGGCGCAGTTACAGCGAGGTAGGAGGAATCAGTTCTAGTGTAGGTTCACTATAGTTCACAATAATATCAAGTTTCCAGTAGCTACAAGAAGAACAGTGAATGTTTCCAACACAAAGAAGTGATTAGTGAGATGGTGGATGTGCTAATCACCCTGATCTGATTACCATGCATTATAATGTACTGAAACATCACTATGTATCCCATGAATATGTTCAATTTATCAATGATATTTTTAAAATCTGTCAGTAATAACGGCCCAGCACAATTGAGAGAAGAGAAATTTAAAATCATGCGTAAGTATAGAACCAAAGGAAAATGCTCTCTCCTTTCAGTGACCATCCTCTAGTTAACCAAAACACTGTATGAACCAACAATATTCAACATTAAGAGGTTACTTACACTTTCTACAAACATTAGAATACTATGTAGCCATTAAAATGGTGATTAGGGATTTATAATAATGAGCTGACTCCAAAAAGATACTGCCAACACATGGTTGACAACACGTGGCTTCAAAAGAGGTTGGTCTTAGAAGAGAAATCATAGTCAGACACTATTATGTGAAGCTGCTTTTGATCTGGGGGTGGTGGCTCATACCTGTAATCCCAGGGCTTTCGAAGCCTGAAGCAGGAGGTTAGACTGAGCCCAGGAGTGAGAATTTACAGTGAGCCATGATTGACTGCACCAGCACATGGCAGCTTGGGCAATACAGCAAGACCCTTTCTCAAAAACATAAAATAAAATCAAATAACAAAATAGGAGATAAAAGAAATTCCTTTAGCAGAAGAGTGTCAGAAACAATAGAAGCAGTGAGTTCTTCCACCATTAAAATAGCTTCTACCATTGTATGTCAGTGAGAAAATCTTCTCTGTGTCCTTTCAAACCCTTTTCAAACATGGGCGAGTCCCAGGTTTTGTCTTTCTTCATGACTGAAACAAGTTTCTCCTCTTTTTCCTGGGGGAGTCTCAATGCAGCCAGCACCTTCCCCATCAGGGTGCCGCCCGCCTACAGCCATTCCTGACTCTGTCCTTCGGGCCCGTCCCATGGAAAAGTGGACTTGGCAGCAAGGCAGCTGAGGATGGCTCTCATCTGCGTCAGCATGATGCCGCCATTTGCAACCAAAGGCACTTGACCGTGACCTTCTGTATTGTTCTCTTGGTTCAAGAAATTCTTCTCCAGATCTGCTCCACCTTACCCCTACCGTGAAAGCAGTAGAGCTTGGGCTTGGCTGCCATGACTCCTGGCTCAGGGCTTTCAAGGACACAGATGAAGACATGGGGAGGGTGACAGAGGGGTGAGGATGCGTGGAGTTCCTGTGACCTCCCCAGGCACCACCCTCCAGCTACCTCCACATGCTCAGCTAATGGCAAGCTCCTAATACTTCTTTTTTTTTTTTTTTAACTATAACAATGTTTTTCCCATAAAGTAATTGCTTAGTGGCTCAGAATTTAAATTTTTCTATTTTGATACAGATTTTTACATAACTATTGGACAAATTCACAATTCACCAACAGGTGTTAAAATTTCTATGACTTCTCACTTCAATATTATGCCAATGATATTTCATCTTTGTTATTCTGAGCAAAAACAAATGTTCATTATTCCCCTTAACTGATTATGAACAAGTGAATATTTTCTTTTTTCTTTTTCTTTTTTTTTTTTTTTTTTGAGACAGAGTGTCGCTCTTGTTACCCAGGCTGGAGTGCAATGGCACGATCTCGGCTCACCGCAACCTCCGCCTCCCGGGTTCAGGCAATAACCTAAGCTTTAACATCAGTAAAGAAAAGAAACAAGAACAAATTAAACCTAAAGCAAACAGAAGAAAATAAATTAGAAAAATCAGATCCCATATAAGTGAAATTAAAAACATAAAAACAACAGATGAAATCAATGAAACCTAAGGTGGTTCTTTGAAAATATCAATAATATTAATAAACTTCTAATTGGGCTCACCAAGAAAATGAGACAAATCGCCAATTGTCACTACAGATTCAATGGACATGAAAATGGTAATGGAAATAATTGATCAACTCTCTGATCACAAGTTTGATAATGTAGATAAAGTATGCCACCTCCTTTAAATAGACAAATTATCAAAACTTACTCTAGCAGAAATAGATAGTATTAATAGCCATTTATGTATTAAAGAAATGTAATTATTAGTTTAAACCTTTCGAAAAGAAATCACTTGGCTCATTTTCTTTTACTTGGGAAATTTAAGCAAATATTTAAGGAAGAAGCAATACAAAATCTCCACAATTCTTTTTTCAGAAAATAGAAGAGGAAACTATTGCCAATTTATTTTTTAAAGACTGAAATGTCCAAATGGCAAAACCAGATAAAGACATTACAAAAAAGAAAACCACAGAGCCATCTCTAATGAACATAGACACAAAAATTCTCAATAAAATACTAGCAACACAGCTTAAGCAATATTTTAAAAGGATAACATATCACAATCAAACCAAGTTTATTCCAAGGGCACAAGGTTTGCTCTATGTTTTTAAGTTAATCAATGTAACTCATTTTATCAGGCTAAATGTTTATTATTATATCATTATATTAACTAAACCATTAAAAAAAACTAGCAAACTATCAATAGAAGGAAATTTCCTTAACATAATGAAAAGCATTTTTTAAAAACCTGTAGCTAATATTCTTAATGGAGAGAAACGAATGTTTTTATAATTTGAAATCTTTAAAATCAATTATAGTAACATCAAAAAGAAATACTGGAATATAAGTTTAAGATTATATTCATAGGATCTACATACAGAAAACAAGAAAACCCTAGAAAAGGCAAACAAAGCTATAAATAAATGGAGAGAGATTCCATATTCAAAGACTTACTATATTAAGATGTCAATGCTCCCCAGCTTAATCTACTGACTCAACCCAATTCCATTCTAAATTCCAGAATGTTTTGGGTTTTGTAGACATCAAAAAACTTATTCTAAAATTATATAGGAAGACAAAGGACTGAGAATAGCCAACACAATACTGAAAAATGAACAAAGTTAGAAGACTGAAACAATCTGATCAAGACTTATGATGAAGCTACATTAACCAAGACACTATGGTATTGTGGAAATAATTTTAAAATATAGCAGTGGAAAAGAGAGCTCAGAAATAGACCCAGAAAAATCTAGTCACTTGATTTTTGACAGAGATGCAAATGTAACTCAGCGATAAAAGATAAAAGTGACCATTGCCTTATTTGTCAATTATTGACAGAGATGTATTTAAGTTCCTCACAAATGCTGCCAGTACAATTGGATATCCGAATGCAAAAAGATAAACCTAGACAATGACCTAGTATCTTAGGCAAAAACGTACTCAAAGTTGATTGTAGACTTAAATGTAAAATATAAAGCTATAGAGATTCTAAAAGAAAAAAGAATTTGTGTGACCTTACTTTCTGTGACGAAGTTTTAGACAGAATGCCAAAAGCATGATCAACAAAGAAAAAATTTAGTAGTTGGAACTTAATTTAAAACTTGTTTTTTGAAAGACACTTAAGAAACTGAAAAGATAAGCGATAGACTGATATTTTCAAACTACATATCTGATGTATATCCACAGTATACCAAGCATTTAAAAAATTCAACTAACTGAACAAGCAACCGAGTTAATTTCTGGGCAAAAGATGTAAATAAAAATTCATCAAAGCCCACGAGCGGTTGCTCAAGTCTGTAATCCTAGCACTTTGGGAGGCCGAGGCAGGTGGATCACCTGACGTCAAGAGTTTTGAGACCAGCCTGTCCAACATGGTAAAACCTCGTCTCTACTAAAAATACAGAAACTAAATTATCTGGCAGGGAATACCTGAATGGAATGCAGACTGTAACAGAAGAATCAAACTCTATTTCAAATGTATGCCATCACCTCCGTGAAGAGGTGCTTAGTTGCTGACCTCAGCAAACTTGAAAATGAGTCATGACTCTGAGGTAAAAGACAAAATAAACTGTCATGAGCACAGTACTCTAGTTGGCAGGGTTGTTTCTCATAGGGGCACAGGCTAACACTTCTAAAACGGTCGCATTTATGCGCAGGGAGTGAATAAATCAGCAGAAGGTGGTGGCGAGAAGAGCCAGCTTTCCCACCGCTGGTGTGGGCGGTCACAGATGAACAAAGACGACCTGGAAGGAGCCACGTGTCCTGGACGGGAGCTGGTGACATCGTTATGAACTCACGTTTCGCTTCATATAGATACAGACGGGTACACACAGAAGTAATTACAGATGTATGTGTAAATGTGTTCGTGCTCACGTGTGTGCTTTCTGCTGAGACGGCCTGGGAGCAACAGCACCCTAGCAGCAAGCACACCGAGCACCTGGAACTTGGTTGCTCATGCCATTTGCCCCCGACCCCCCAAAAAAGGAACCAGGACTTGGAAATGGCTGACTCTAGGGCTGGGCAGAAAATATACAAGGTAAGCCTGCAGCGTCACGCAGCTCCAGACAGCAAGGCAGTGCTCAAGGACAAAATGACACGTTTTATCAAAACAACACAGGAGCCATCCGGAATGACCTTTTCAATGGGAATGAAATCTGAACAATCTGAGCAACAAAGTAATGTAGTATTCCATTATCACCTAAAGTATAAAACAAACATTCAAATGTCCATCTTTATATAAATAGGTGGTGAAATAAACAAGTAAATGGGGGAAGACAGTTTATTGGCTTGTGTGGAATTTCAAATGATTTCTATAGATACTCTGCCCTCAAGGAGGTAGAGCATGGCTCCCCACCTTTGAGGGTGGATTTGCATAGGGCGTTCATTTCATGGCTTAATAGTATGGAAAGGCTGGGGCAGGTAACCTCACGATGGAGAAACCTGGCGAACACCGACCCGGCCAGGTGACCCAGGGAACCACCGCCAGCGGCCAGTCACAACGGCCGTGTGTACCCTTGACAGGCTGGGATGGGAGTGACGGCTCACCTCCGTGGTCTCCCTGCCCACAACCCGTAACCTCACTGTTCTCATGAGTAAAGGAATCAGGCAAACTCCAACTGAGGACCATTCTATAAAACGTTTGTCTAATTCTCCTCAAAACCGTCAAGGTCTTCAAAGACAAGGAGTCTTAAATTATTACAGCCCAGCAGTACCGAAGAAGAGAAAGTTACTCAGTGTAATGTGTTATTCTAAATGGGATTGTAAGACACGAAAAGAACACTGCATAAAAACCAAGCTAATCCGCACAGCACGAGGACTCAGTTAACAACGAGTCGGTATTGATTCATTAGTTGGGACGAATGTATCAAACTGACGTTAGGTGTTGGCATCAGGGCAAATTGGATTTAGAATATAAAAAGCTCTTTAACATTTCCACTTTTCTGTAAATATTGAAGTATGCTAAAATTAAATGTTGATTTATAACAATTATTAAACAATACAGTAAGTGCCATGCTAGACATACAGGGTATTATGGGGGCGCAGAAGAATGGCAGCTAACCCAGTCTTTTTGTCAACTCAAACATTTTTTTGGAAATAAAATTTCAAACATTTACATCCAATTTTAAAACATACATTTCCATTAAGAGTTGATTTGCTCATTATAAGAATCTTTACTTAACAGATATTAAGGGCATGCACAAGGTTAACTCTTTGTAACATTACAAATTGCTCTACGTCATACGAGGAGCCTAACCTACCATAACTCTTCATTTCTCTTTTCTAAATATTTTTATTATAAAATATAACATACAAACAAAAAAGTAAAGAAACAGGATGTACCGTTCAATGATGGCATCTTAAAGTAAACCTCTTCACTAGACTTCCCCGCTACTCTAGGCTGTCCTCCGGGACATTCTTGGAGAAATCCCCCAGGCAGGTCTGCCTCTCGCTGCAAACCCAAGCCGTGCTGAAGCGAGCAGGAGCAGCCGTGTGGCCATTTCCACCCCAGCCCCCAGCAGCTCACTGGCCCTGTGTTCATTTTCTCTGTCGCCACCGGCACTTCAAATCCCATCCCCTGCACCTGCTCTCCCCTTCAGTGAATGCAAACGAGCCTTCCACTCCTCGTTCCCAGTCCAAGCCCTCCCAGACGCCACACTGGTTCCGCTGTTGAACCCCCTTGCAGAGAGAAGCAAGAGAGAGAAGGTTGCATCTGTGTCCAGGTTGCCCTAAGGATCCTTCTGGAATCTTTCTTTTTTACTTCTCAAAGGTTGGAAGCATATATTTTTGTTTTATAGAGTAAGCAGGTGCCATGTTCGTTAGCAACAATTAACTTAATTTGGAGGCACCAGCAACTCAAATAGTCGGTGGCTCGCTCGTGCGTGCGCGCGCTCTCACTCGCGCTCTCTTTCTCTCTCTCTTTCGCTCTCTCTGTCTCTCTTTCATATATTTATTTTGAGGAAAAACTTCCTTGCTGCCCACACTTTCTTCAAGTCCAACTCTGCACATACGGCTTAATTAGCAAAATCACAGCATTACTTTCCTCTTGGAATCTTCAGTTTTCTCCTTCAGGGTAAAATAAACTCGTTCTGAAATTAGACACCTTCAGAGTTCCTCCTCAGTGCACCAGGCAAACTTTGGTTCACAGTTGGACATGTTTCCTTCTGACCTACCAAGTGCTGGTACCGAAATACCAAAGACGGGCAGAGCCGCTGTCAAACTGTCTCCCATTTTACAGATTAATTTTTTCCAAAAGCTTGTTCTTAAAATAGCATGTTAAATAAGAAACAACCCGTATTACATGTAAGAGCAGTAACTAAAATCTAGGTAGCCTTCTCTAGAGTGTGAAGAGCTACGCAGTCTTATTAAATATTCTCTCCTTTGCACAGTAAAGAAATTAAAATCCCCAAGACTATTAGGAAACACTGTCCATTTTAATGCCATGGCAGAAACACGGCTGTTCTTTAATTTATATGGAATCTTTTATATTCATTCATTCGTTATTTCATTTTTAAAAAGTTTGTTCAAAACTTACTCTGTGCTGCCCACTATGAGGCGCATGAAGGGATAGCAAAAACATCCCAACATGGTTTCTTCCCTCAGGTAACTCACAGCAGTGTAAGTAAGACAGACGAGGTACAGTCACCGAGTGAATGCAGGAGGACAACGGAGTAACACAGGCAGCATGCCTCTGCTTTCCTTGGGAAATCCCAATTAAATGTGTATTCCATCAAAGATTCTAAGCCTCCCAAAACTTGCCAGATGAGTCAAGTCACGTTCAAATAGTAAGAACGAAATTTCCAGACATTCTGAAAACATCCCTTTGCTTGAATAACATCTGCCTCTAAAGCAAACCACTCGAGAAAAAAACAAGAACAAGCAGAACCCCGATTACCAGATAACGGTGCTTTCCGTTGACATCTGTGGCATGGTAGCTGAGTTTTAGATCATTAGCTGGAAAGCCAAGCAAAATTTGCTCAGCAAGTATCCACCAGGATTTTCAAGGGAAACGGCTGCATTTCCAAAGGGCCCATTTCGTGGCTTCCTACTTCATCCAGCTTCGCTGGTTCTCACCATGCCGCTTCTCTCCTACCGACTAAGTTACTTTGGTAGCCGTTTCAAATAAGTCCATGGAGATCACTTGGAATCATTTAAAATTCTGTGGTTCAACAGCAGAGGAGAGTGACTACAGTTAGCAGCAACGGAAGGTATATCGCAAGATCGCTGCAAGAGGAGATGTGAACTCTTCCCACCACATAGAAATGGTAAATACTCAAAGCGACGGACACCTCAAACACCCTGGCCTCATCATTACAAATTCTACACATGAAACAAAATACCACATGTACCCTACAAATAGGTGCATTATGAATCAGTCAAAAATCTAATATGCAAAAATACAGCTTATGAATCCCACCCCTGCATTTATGCTGCCTCCTATCGAGTGTCACTGTGTGAGCAGTGACTCACAGAATGCAATTCTTTCCTTTCGAGGTATAACAAGACAGTCTCCTGTGAAGAGCTTGGCTGTGTCCACCCTCCCGCCCCGCAGCTTCCATCAGGTGCAGTGTGCATGCATGCCTCCGCTAACTGACGTCCCAGGCAGGGTTTTTTTGTTTGTTTGTTTTTTTAGAAGACTGTACCTCAGGAATTTATTGTTTCCATATCACAAGACAGAACTTCCTTGCGTGGAAGCCATCTCTGAATACAAGGCGTCCATTCAGTTACTCAGTGTGAGATCCCCTCCCAGAGAGAGAAATGCTGTCTAAATTCCATGGGAAGGAGTGGGCTGCCACTTTCCTGACTGCAGTTTTGGTGGAGAAGGTTGTTCTTCCCTGCTGAGATGGCTGACTTCACCAGTCAACGTAAGTCCTGTATGTACTGCTGGGCTGGTATGGGTCTCCTTGCATCATCTGAATCCAGGAAATGTCAATGGCATCAACAGTGTGAAACAGGTCCTGACTGAAAGAGTAAGACAAAGCCTTGCAACTTCAATTTGCCAGGCATCGCTGCAATTGTCATACTGAGCCACTTATTAAAAACTAAGTGGTTTCTGTCCTGTAGAAAAGGGCAGAATGTGATTGTCCATGTCCCACTGGATGAGTTGACGATCACCATCCCACACCCCACATCCCTGGCTTTCTCTGTGAAAATGTTTAAGCAGAGACACGGTGAACAGACTATTTTTCTTGTATTCTGCTCCCTAAGATGCAGAAATATAGCACAATAGTTTTGGTAATGACGGCAGAAGCGTGGCAAAAGAAAAAGAAATAAAATTTATAGACATACAAATGAAATAACTATTCTCTGTGCCTCAAAATTGCCTTGAGTCTTAACTGCTGTTGAACTACCCAAAAGGCTCAAATGCAAACACAGAAGCAATCTTTATAAGCATCATCAAAGGGCCTCCTACACAGCTCAATTTACTAGTGCATTTGTAAGATGTCCAGAGAGGTATGCAGAAGCCATTGTTAAGCCGATAAAAATAGACCTCAATCTAATGGAATAATCATTTGAGTGCTGAAAGTGATGTTGTTATAACTGAGGTCCATAAACATGTTAACCTATGTCTTCCTATGCCTTTGGTTTTTTTTCACTTCCATGTAGAAAATTTTAAATTTTCTCAGGGTCTATGAAACATTTCATTTGCATATATTGCCATAAGGACAGAATGGGTAGCTCCCCGATGCTGGTGCTTCAGGGGAGCTGAACTGAAGCCCCCAATACAACTGAATGTCCAGGCTTCAGACACTTCCTTAATCCACAGAAGCGGAATTCCTCTAGGTTCTGCTATTAAGTAGCATAAAGCTGTATAACATGTTTTTAAGATACCATAATCACAAAACAAAGCTCGTCTAGTCTTTTCTTTGGTGATTTATTTGCCATTTTACTTCCTTCAACAGTAGCAAAATCGAACCTGTGAACTACTTGATCACAACCCTTCAGCTAGGAAAGCCCTCAGTCTGGGTGGGAGTCCAGGAGATGCCAGTTCTTGGCACAGTCTTACCCAGGGAAGCTGAAAGGAAGGAATGAGCAGAGAGACGATTTAATTGCAGGAAGGTTGGTTTTAGGAACTGTTGAACTGCAGTTCTGTTCTAAAAGCAATTTTGTCCCTTCTCCTGCCTTTCCCAGTACTGCCCATAATCAGGCATTTTACACCTAGTCACCTCAATGGCATATTTTCAGAAAACAGATTAGAAATTCCATCAGCTAACAGAATAAAATGCCAGTGGAAGTTTTTCATCTTCCTATGGGCTGGGGAAAAAAACAATAAGCAATAAATTTCATTCTAAATCTACAAGGGATATTGAGCCCAGATTTACAGTGCTCATGTAACACGAGAGTTGTAAAGTGAGCAATTGGCATGAAGGCTGGAGATGAACCAGCTGATCATTTAGAGTTCTGGCAACATTGGCAACATTAAATCAACCCATGCTATAAGGAAACCCACAATTCAGGAAAAAACAGCTGCTGCCCAAAACAGCAGCCACGAACCCAAGGAAAGTAGCAGGAGAATCACGCTCCCAGGAAGCAGAAGAACAGGATAATCTGTAGACAGTCGTGAAACGGTGAAACAGTTAAGTCTTCCAGACAGAAGACAGGAACATAAGCAGCTTCATTTCTTATTATCTGGAAATTTCTTACAAGGGATAAAGAGATCAAAAAACAAAATCACAATCTCTGCCTTCAGAGAAGGAGCAAAACCTGAACAGCAGAAAACACGCTGAGCAACAGCCAGGGGCGAAGACAGAGGAGAGGTTCAGACAGACAGAGGACAGGTTCAGACAGACAGAGGAGAGGTTCAGACAGACAGAGGAGAGGTTCAGACAGACAGAGGGAGAGGTTCAGACAGACAGAGGGGTTCAGACAGACAGAGGAGAGATTCAGACAGACAGAGGGAGAGGTTCAGACAGACAGAGGAGAGGTTCAGACAGACAGAGGAGAGGTTCAGACAGACAGAGGAGAGGTTCAGACAGACAGAGGGAGGGGTTCAGACAGACAGAGGGAGGGGTTCAGACAGACAGAGGAGAGGTTCAGACAGACAGAGGAGAGGTTCAGACAGACAGAGGAGAGGTTCAGACAGACAGAGGGAGGGGTTCAGACAGACAGAGGGAGGGGTTCAGACAGACAGAGGGAGGGGTTCAGACAGACAGAGGAGAGGTTCAGACAGACAGAGGAGAGGTTCAGACAGACAGAGGAGAGGTTCAGACGGACAGAGGAGGGGTTCAGACGGACAGAGGGAGGGGTTCAGACAGACAGAGGGAGGGGTTCAGACAGACAGAGGGAGGGGTTCAGACAGACAGAGGGAGGGGTTCAGACAGACAGAGGAGAGGTTCAGACAGACAGAGGAGAGGTTCAGACAGACAGAGGAGAGGTTCAGACAGACAGAGGAGAGGTTCAGACAGACAGAGGGAGAGATTCAGACAGACAGAGGAGGGGTTCAGACAGACAGAGGAGAGGTTCAGACAGACAGAGGGAGAGATTCAGACAGACAGAGGAGAGGTTCAGACAGAGGAGAGGTTCAAACAGACAGAGGAGAGGTTCAGACAGACAGAGGAGAGATTCAGACAGACAGAGGGAGAGGTTCAGACAGACAGAGGAGAGGTTCAGACAGACAGAGGAAAGGTTCAGACAGACAGAGGAGGGGTTCAGACAGACAGAGGAGAGGTTCAGACAGACAGAGGGAGAGATTCAGACAGACAGAGGAGAGGTTCAGACAGAGGAGAGGTTCAGACAGACAGAGGAGAGGTTCAGACAGACAGAGGAGAGATTCAGACAGACAGAGGGAGGGGTTCAGACAGACAGAGGGAGGGGTTCAGACAGACAGAGGAGAGATTCAGACAGACAGAGGGAGAGGTTCAGACAGACAGAGGAGAGGTTCAGACGGACAGAGGAGGGGTTCAGACAGACAGAGGGAGAGGTTCAGACGGACAGAGGAGGGGTTCAGACGGACAGAGGAGAGGTTCAGACGGGCAGAGGAGAGGTTCAGACGGACAGAGGGAGAGGTTCAGACGGACAGAGGAGAGGTTCAGACGGGCAGAGGAGAGGTTCAGACGGACAGAGGGAGAGGTTCAGACGGACAGAGGAGAGGTTCAGACGGGCAGAGGAGAGGTTCAGACGGACAGAGGAGAGGTTCAGACGGACAGAGGAGAGGTTCAGACAGACAGAGGGAGGGGTTCAGACAGACAGAGGGAGGGGTTCAGACAGACAGAGGAGAGATTCAGACAGACAGAGGGAGAGGTTCAGACAGACAGAGGAGAGGTTCAGACAGACAGAGGAGGGGTTCAGACAGACAGAGGGAGAGGTTCAGACGGACAGAGGAGGGGTTCAGACGGACAGAGGGAGAGGTTCAGACGGACAGAGGAGAGGTTCAGACGGACAGAGGGAGAGGTTCAGACGGACAGAGGAGAGG
Organism: Saimiri boliviensis; assembly: GCF_048565385.1. Taxonomy (NCBI): domain Eukaryota; kingdom Metazoa; phylum Chordata; class Mammalia; order Primates; family Cebidae; genus Saimiri; species Saimiri boliviensis. The sequence continues at coordinate 150,668,107 of NC_133453.1, forward strand.
TTCAGACGGACAGAGGGAGAGGTTCAGACAGACAGAGGAGAGGTTCAGACGGGCAGAGGAGAGGTTCAGCGGACAGAGGGAGAGGTTCAGACGGACAGAGGAGAGGTTCAGACGGACAGAGGAGAGGTTCAGACGGGCAGAGGAGAGGTTCAGACGGGCAGAGGAGAGGTTCAGCGGACAGAGGAGAGGTTCAGACGGGCAGAGGAGCGGTTCAGACGGACAGAGGAGAGGTTCAGACGGACAGAGGGAGAGGTTCAGACGGACAGAGGAGAGGTTCAGACGGACAGAGGGAGAGGTTCAGACGGACAGAGGAGAGGTTCAGACGGACAGAGGAGAGGTTCAGACGGACAGAGGGAGAGGTTCAGACGGGCAGAGGAGAGGTTCAGACGGGCAGAGGAGAGGTTCAGACGGACAGAGGAGAGGTTCAGACGGGCAGAGGAGAGGTTCAGACGGACAGAGGAGAGGTTCAGACGGACAGAGGAGAGGTTCAGACGGGCAGAGGAGAGGTTCAGCGGACAGAGGAGAGGTTCAGACGGGCAGAGGAGAGGTTCAGACGGACAGAGGAGAGGTTCAGACGGACAGAGGAGAGGTTCAGACAGACAGAGGGAGAGGTTCAGACGGACAGAGGAGGGGTTCAGACGGACAGAGGAGGGGTTCAGACGGACAGAGGAGAGGTTCAGACGGACAGAGGAGAGGTTCAGACAGACAGAGGAGAGATTCAGACAGACAGAGGGAGAGGTTCAGACGGACAGAGGAGGGGTTCAGACGGACAGAGGAGAGGTTCAGACGGGCAGAGGAGAGGTTCAGACGGACAGAGGGAGAGGTTCAGACGGACAGAGGAGAGGTTCAGACGGGCAGAGGAGAGGTTCAGACGGGCAGAGGAGAGGTTCAGACGGACAGAGGGAGAGGTTCAGACGGACAGAGGAGAGGTTCAGACGGGCAGAGGAGAGGTTCAGACGGACAGAGGAGAGGTTCAGACGGACAGAGGAGAGGTTCAGACAGACAGAGGGAGGGGTTCAGACAGACAGAGGGAGGGGTTCAGACAGACAGAGGAGAGATTCAGACAGACAGAGGGAGAGGTTCAGACAGACAGAGGAGAGGTTCAGACAGAGAGGTTCAGACAGACAGAGGAGAGGTTCAGACAGACAGAGGGAGAGGTTCAGACAGACAGAGGGGTTCAGACAGACAGAGGAGAGATTCAGACAGACAGAGGGAGAGGTTCAGACAGACAGAGGAGAGGTTCAGACAGACAGAGGAGAGGTTCAGACAGACAGAGGAGAGGTTCAGACAGACAGAGGGAGGGGTTCAGACAGACAGAGGGAGGGGTTCAGACAGACAGAGGAGAGGTTCAGACAGACAGAGGAGAGGTTCAGACAGACAGAGGAGAGGTTCAGACAGACAGAGGGAGGGGTTCAGACAGACAGAGGGAGGGGTTCAGACAGACAGAGGGAGGGGTTCAGACAGACAGAGGAGAGGTTCAGACAGACAGAGGAGAGGTTCAGACAGACAGAGGAGAGGTTCAGACGGACAGAGGAGGGGTTCAGACGGACAGAGGGAGGGGTTCAGACAGACAGAGGGAGGGGTTCAGACAGACAGAGGGAGGGGTTCAGACAGACAGAGGGAGGGGTTCAGACAGACAGAGGAGAGGTTCAGACAGACAGAGGAGAGGTTCAGACAGACAGAGGAGAGGTTCAGACAGACAGAGGAGAGGTTCAGACAGACAGAGGGAGAGATTCAGACAGACAGAGGAGGGGTTCAGACAGACAGAGGAGAGGTTCAGACAGACAGAGGGAGAGATTCAGACAGACAGAGGAGAGGTTCAGACAGAGGAGAGGTTCAAACAGACAGAGGAGAGGTTCAGACAGACAGAGGAGAGATTCAGACAGACAGAGGGAGAGGTTCAGACAGACAGAGGAGAGGTTCAGACAGACAGAGGAAAGGTTCAGACAGACAGAGGAGGGGTTCAGACAGACAGAGGAGAGGTTCAGACAGACAGAGGGAGAGATTCAGACAGACAGAGGAGAGGTTCAGACAGAGGAGAGGTTCAGACAGACAGAGGAGAGGTTCAGACAGACAGAGGAGAGATTCAGACAGACAGAGGGAGGGGTTCAGACAGACAGAGGGAGGGGTTCAGACAGACAGAGGAGAGATTCAGACAGACAGAGGGAGAGGTTCAGACAGACAGAGGAGAGGTTCAGACGGACAGAGGAGGGGTTCAGACAGACAGAGGGAGAGGTTCAGACGGACAGAGGAGGGGTTCAGACGGACAGAGGAGAGGTTCAGACGGGCAGAGGAGAGGTTCAGACGGACAGAGGGAGAGGTTCAGACGGACAGAGGAGAGGTTCAGACGGGCAGAGGAGAGGTTCAGACGGACAGAGGGAGAGGTTCAGACGGACAGAGGAGAGGTTCAGACGGGCAGAGGAGAGGTTCAGACGGACAGAGGAGAGGTTCAGACGGACAGAGGAGAGGTTCAGACAGACAGAGGGAGGGGTTCAGACAGACAGAGGGAGGGGTTCAGACAGACAGAGGAGAGATTCAGACAGACAGAGGGAGAGGTTCAGACAGACAGAGGAGAGGTTCAGACAGACAGAGGAGGGGTTCAGACAGACAGAGGGAGAGGTTCAGACGGACAGAGGAGGGGTTCAGACGGACAGAGGGAGAGGTTCAGACGGACAGAGGAGAGGTTCAGACGGACAGAGGGAGAGGTTCAGACGGACAGAGGAGAGGTTCAGACGGACAGAGGGAGAGGTTCAGACAGACAGAGGAGAGGTTCAGACGGGCAGAGGAGAGGTTCAGCGGACAGAGGGAGAGGTTCAGACGGACAGAGGAGAGGTTCAGACGGACAGAGGAGAGGTTCAGACGGGCAGAGGAGAGGTTCAGACGGGCAGAGGAGAGGTTCAGCGGACAGAGGAGAGGTTCAGACGGGCAGAGGAGCGGTTCAGACGGACAGAGGAGAGGTTCAGACGGACAGAGGGAGAGGTTCAGACGGACAGAGGAGAGGTTCAGACGGACAGAGGGAGAGGTTCAGACGGACAGAGGAGAGGTTCAGACGGACAGAGGAGAGGTTCAGACGGACAGAGGGAGAGGTTCAGACGGGCAGAGGAGAGGTTCAGACGGGCAGAGGAGAGGTTCAGACGGACAGAGGAGAGGTTCAGACGGGCAGAGGAGAGGTTCAGACGGACAGAGGAGAGGTTCAGACGGACAGAGGAGAGGTTCAGACGGGCAGAGGAGAGGTTCAGCGGACAGAGGAGAGGTTCAGACGGGCAGAGGAGAGGTTCAGACGGACAGAGGAGAGGTTCAGACGGACAGAGGAGAGGTTCAGACAGACAGAGGGAGAGGTTCAGACGGACAGAGGAGGGGTTCAGACGGACAGAGGAGGGGTTCAGACGGACAGAGGAGAGGTTCAGACGGACAGAGGAGAGGTTCAGACAGACAGAGGAGAGATTCAGACAGACAGAGGGAGAGGTTCAGACGGACAGAGGAGGGGTTCAGACGGACAGAGGAGAGGTTCAGACGGGCAGAGGAGAGGTTCAGACGGACAGAGGGAGAGGTTCAGACGGACAGAGGAGAGGTTCAGACGGGCAGAGGAGAGGTTCAGACGGGCAGAGGAGAGGTTCAGACGGACAGAGGGAGAGGTTCAGACGGACAGAGGAGAGGTTCAGACGGGCAGAGGAGAGGTTCAGACGGACAGAGGAGAGGTTCAGACGGACAGAGGAGAGGTTCAGACAGACAGAGGGAGGGGTTCAGACAGACAGAGGGAGGGGTTCAGACAGACAGAGGAGAGATTCAGACAGACAGAGGGAGAGGTTCAGACAGACAGAGGAGAGGTTCAGACAGACAGAGGAGGGGTTCAGACAGACAGAGGGAGAGGTTCAGACGGACAGAGGAGGGGTTCAGACGGACAGAGGGAGAGGTTCAGACGGACAGAGGAGAGGTTCAGACGGACAGAGGGAGAGGTTCAGACGGACAGAGGAGAGGTTCAGACGGACAGAGGGAGAGGTTCAGACAGACAGAGGAGAGGTTCAGACGGGCAGAGGAGAGGTTCAGCGGACAGAGGGAGAGGTTCAGACGGACAGAGGAGAGGTTCAGACGGACAGAGGAGAGGTTCAGACGGGCAGAGGAGAGGTTCAGACGGGCAGAGGAGAGGTTCAGCGGACAGAGGAGAGGTTCAGACGGGCAGAGGAGCGGTTCAGACGGACAGAGGAGAGGTTCAGACGGACAGAGGGAGAGGTTCAGACGGACAGAGGAGAGGTTCAGACGGACAGAGGGAGAGGTTCAGACGGACAGAGGAGAGGTTCAGACGGACAGAGGAGAGGTTCAGACGGACAGAGGGAGAGGTTCAGACGGGCAGAGGAGAGGTTCAGACGGGCAGAGGAGAGGTTCAGACGGACAGAGGAGAGGTTCAGACGGGCAGAGGAGAGGTTCAGACGGACAGAGGAGAGGTTCAGACGGACAGAGGAGAGGTTCAGACGGGCAGAGGAGAGGTTCAGCGGACAGAGGAGAGGTTCAGACGGGCAGAGGAGAGGTTCAGACGGACAGAGGAGAGGTTCAGACGGACAGAGGAGAGGTTCAGACGGACAGAGGAGAGGTTCAGACGGACAGAGGACGGGTTCAGACGGACAGAGGAGAGGTTCAGACGGACAGAGGAGAGGTTCAGACGGACAGAGGAGAGGTTCAGACGGACAGAGGAGAGGTTCAGACGGACAGAGGAGAGGTTCAAACGGGCAGAGGAGAGGTTCAGACGGACAGAGGAGAGGTTCAGACGGACAGAGGAGAGGTTCAGACAGACAGAGGGAGAGGTTCAGACGGACAGAGGAGGGGTTCAGACAGACAGAGGGAGAGGTTCAGACGGACAGAGGAGAGGTTCAGACGGACAGAGGGAGAGGTTCAGACGGACAGAGGAGAGGTTCAGACGGACAGAGGGAGAGGTTCAGACGGACAGAGGAGAGGTTCAGATGGGCAGAGGAGAGGTTCAGACGGACAGAGGGAGAGGTTCAGACGGACAGAGGAGAGGTTCAGACGGGCAGAGGAGAGGTTCAGCGGACAGAGGAGAGGTTCAGACGGACAGAGGAGAGGTTCAGACGGACAGAGGAGAGGTTCAGACGGGCAGAGGAGAGGTTCAGACGGACAGAGGAGAGGTTCAGACGGGCAGAGGAGAGGTTCAGACGGGCAGAGGAGAGGTTCAGACGGGCAGAGGAGAGGTTCAGCGGACAGAGGAGAGGTTCAGACGGGCAGAGGAGCGGTTCAGACGGACAGAGGAGAGGTTCAGACGGACAGAGGGAGAGGTTCAGACGGACAGAGGAGAGGTTCAGACGGACAGAGGGAGAGGTTCAGACGGACAGAGGAGAGGTTCAGACGGACAGAGGGAGAGGTTCAGACGGACAGAGGAGAGGTTCAGACGGACAGAGGAGAGGTTCAGACAGACAGAGGAGAGGTTCAGACGGACAGAGGGAGAGGTTCAGACGGGCAGAGGAGAGGTTCAGACGGGCAGAGGAGAGGTTCAGACGGGCAGAGGAGAGGTTCAGCGGACAGAGGAGAGGTTCAGACGGGCAGAGGAGGGGTTCAGACGGACAGAGGAGAGGTTCAGACGGACAGAGGAGAGGTTCAGACGGACAGAGGAGAGGTTCAGACGGACAGAGGAGAGGTTCAGACGGACAGAGGAGAGGTTCAGACGGACAGAGGAGGGGTTCAGACGGACAGAGGAGAGGTTCAGACGGACAGAGGAGAGGTTCAGACGGACAGAGGAGGGGTTCAGACGGACAGAGGAGAGGTTCAGACGGGCAGAGGAGAGGTTCAGCGGACAGAGGAGAGGTTCAGATGGGCAGAGGAGAGGTTCAGACAGGCCGAGGGCAGGCGCGCAGAGGGGAAGGCGCCCCGTGGGGCAGGCCTGCAGCTGCAGAGCCGTCTGCGGTGTGCACGTGTCAGTGACGAGGCTCAAACACCTGAACCTACGTCCGTCCAGCTGCCGGCAAGAACTGTCCTGGCCTTGATTTGATTCCAGAAAGCGGAGTGGGACGTCTATACAGGGAGGCACAGAGAAAGTCCCCTTAGCAGGTGAGAAGGCAGCTCAGCTTCAGGGTCGCTGGTGTCTGTCTGTACTAGCTTGGAGGAAATAAAGAGCTAACAGACGAGGCCCCACTCGAGGGGACACGGGGGTTCCCGGGGAACAGGCCCCACCCCAGGACCTCGCTCACATATGGGCAAGCCCAGAGGGCCTAGACAACAACCTACCCAGACGTCCTGCAAGAAAGAGGCCACCAAATGGCCGGGGAAAATCTCACCAAATCTGCTGCCATGGAACTGGTAACAATTATGAAGAATAAACTCCGAAGTTTAAACGCAGAGTGTATTAATCACCTCTATCTTGCAAGAGCACAAAACTAAGATTTTTTTTTTTTAAGTTTAGGAAAGAAATGGCAAGGAAACAAAAGGATGCGCAGTGTAAGTCGGCAGCACTCATCAAAGACGTTTTAAAAAGAAACTCAATTTATCCCATGAAGGAAAATGAAACTGGCGCAGAGTGGCCAGAGCGCAGCCTGGGAGCAGATCCGCCTCCCCGCTGCCGTGGGGCCCTGAGCAACGAAAGGCTTCAGGTCATTCATAAAAAAGAGTGAAAAACAAAGAAGGACGCATGGCAGAGGCGACATGAGTCTACAAAGCCCACATTCACCACCAACGCTTTACAGACAGCGTCACCGCCCTCCACACAGAGAACAGAAATGAGGAAAGCGAGCCCACGACGTGTAAATGACGAGATTTAAAACATTGGAACAAATAATAAATATGATGCTTGAGGGCTGAACACGTCCGCCAGTAAAGTCAGGCTAGAGGAAAATCACGGATGAAACTGAACAAATACTTGAAGTACTTCGAGAGAAATAAAATATGCATCTACAAACTAAAGGATGCACCTTGTCCAGGAAAAATAATAACGTAGAACAGTCCATTTGAAGATCGATAAAACCAAACGCATGCAAATTCAAAGGTAAGAAGCCTCTAAACAGAGAAGCTAAAAGCAAAGAAAAACAACAGGAAACCTCAGACTTCCACAGCAACAGTGAAGGAACACCTGCAGAATTTCTAAAACATGTAACCCAGACAGCTTCTATCCAGCAAACTGTCTTTCAAATATAAACTACTCTGGGGAATATTATTTTCTTCAGCACTTTTTGAATGTTACACTCAAGAGATAAGTTGAAAACTTAGGGCAAAAACACGGGCAAGGGCATTGAATATATTAATATTTATGCGGCTAAGATCAAAACAAATGTAATAAGGGTTATGGTTCCAGAACACACCGTCATGTTCTAAACCTTGACAGTGTAGAAATAACACGATTAACAAATGTGATGAGGGAAAGGAGCAAAGAACGCGGAAGACAGTATGGTTTCCTCACTTTTAATAGTCAGGATCCAACAGCTGACAAAACAGTAACAGTCAGAAATAGAGTTGAGAGTAAAAAAAATACCAAGTATGTCTTTAAACTAGCAAAATAGATGATGGGAGTAAAGGAAGAATTACTACCTGTTTTCTAAGGGAATATTTCTTAACCAAGAGCAACGCTACTCACTTAGAGAAACTCGATTGTATACAAGGATGTTGCTGACTATCGCAATAACTGGGGTTTATTATAGACATTTACCGATCGGGGGAATGAACGCTCAGCACCTTGCAATGCATGTGACATTCCTGAACAACGACAAATGTTTCCTTCCATAAAAACCAGTGGACTTCTATTAAGAAACACCAAATTAAAGAAGAACCTAGTAATAGTATGTTTTAAAGTAATAATTAGCTAGTTAATCACTACAACAAAAATTCAGATCTTCCATTTATCAGAAATAGGACACATATACACATAAAAATTAAAGGTAAAAAGTAACTTAAAAGAAAAACAAATGGACTTAAATAAATGAGTAAAGGTATTCCAGGCACGTTTTTTAAATGCACTTTTTTTTAGTACTTTTTTTTATTCTAATACTTTAAATACTTGAACACTTACACTTTGCAGGGTGATTCACAGTGCTAAACTGTGTGATTCACAGTGAAGATTATCAGCCATGCGCCAAATGTTTATTAGTGTTCATAAGTCACAAACTACAGAATACATAAAATGAAATTAAAAAATAAAAAATAGGTTAGGGTTAGGGTTAGGTGACCATATGTTGCTTCTTTCAATGCACAGCTGTTCAAGTGGACTAAAGATGTAATTACAGAAGACCTAAATAATTAGGTAGCTATAATTGCTATGTGAGTAACGCTTTATCCCGTAAACATAAATAACCCTTCTTTTCAAATGCTCAAGAGATTGTCAGAAAATGTGCAAGTAGCAGGCCACAGGAAAAAAAAAAAAAAAAAAAAAAACCTCAATCAACTGTAAAAGTGGACACGGCAAAGACATTTTCTGATTACAACACAATAAAAGGATAGTTTAACTTTCAGTCTCTCTGCCCCACTCCCTGCAAAAAAAGAGGCCACCGTCAATGGAGAAAGAAAATCCTCTCGTAAACTAATGGGATAAAGATAAAATCTAATTCAAATTTTGAGACTATGTCGAATGGAATCATACTAAAATCAGAAAATGGTCAAGACTTCTGCTATTACCTGTAACGGAGTAACTTACACTAGACTCACTCTACATGGAAAACAACCACAAAGCCAGAAAAAAATATAAAAGAAAGTAATCTCTAGACGTGAGCCCACAATTGCTCCAGTTTTCTGCCTGGAGACCAATTTCTGAACCTGGTGCAAAAGCTGAAATCCAGGCAAAGCACGTTAGTTATGCATAGCGGAGGATGCAATATCAGAGTAGAGGCATACACTGAACACAGCAGTAAGAGGATGAACTGCACAAGGGGATGGTGAAAAGCCTGTGTGATGGTCATTATGAGTCCTTGGTTCAAAGCTGGGATATACGAGACTTCGAGGCTACCAGCGAGCAGTTGCTACGGGATTGAAACAGTCATGGTGCTGCTAGGAGTCTAGCAATGTTGGAAGATGTGGGAGTTCTGCCACAGCCTCAATACAGTGACCTTGTCAATATTTCGCTCAGGTACTGAGCACCAAGCAGTGACAGCAGGAAGCGCATGTCTTAGCCGTAAGGCACACGGTTTGAAGACTGCTCTAGAGTCTAGAACCATCTTAACAAAATGAAATAACAAAAGGGACCAGATCCATAAGGGAGACGATTTGGTGGCTGAATCCCGTCAAGATAAGGGAATTCTGGAACTACTTTAGGGAAATTCTTTAGTCTTTCCATGGGTTTTCTGCTAACAAAGCATAAAACTAAGCCAAAAAAATGTGAGGACAGTAGCCAGTAACTGAACTGCTTTGTAAATTCAACATAAAAATTCTTGAAATAATTTTCTTTAAAAATTAAAGTCTACAACATATCATGCAAAATATCCGGCTGTAATTAAAAATTACTAACAATGCAAAGAAACAGAAATACATAGCCCATGGTAAAACAACAAATAAATAAAGCAATCAGGAGAAACTGTCCTGAGATCATCTCAGCAAAGAAATGAGGATTATTTTTTAAATACCTAAGCTTTTTCAACCAAAAAAGACAATATTTAAATTTTAAAAAATCATTGAATAAACTTAACCACAGGTTGGGGATAACAAAAACTCAATACATTTGAATACAAATGAATGAAAAGTTTTTTATTCTGAAGAAGAGAGAAGTTGAAGTCAAAAGAGGGCAGAACTTAGGGATATGTAGAACAAACAGTCTTACTTTCTGACCTATTTTCATTATTTTCTCATGTGGGGATTATAGTTGCACATAAGAGAGAAGGAAGGCAGAAAAGAAAGAAACAAGAGAGAGAAACAGAGAGAGAAGGAAGGAAGGAAGGGAGGGAGGGAGGGAGGGAGGGAGGGAGGGAGGGAGGGAGGGTAAAGGAGAATGTCTTGAAACTACCAGAGGGAAAACACACATCAGAGGAGGAATCACAACTGACTTCTTCTTAGAAGCAATAAAAGCTGGGAAACAATAGAAGAACTTACTTAACCTGTTAAAGAAAAGTGATAAGTAACTCAAAATTCTATATCTAATTAAAATACTCTTTAAAAACAAAAAGAAAATAGAGAAATTTTCAGATAAATGGAAACTGAGAAAATTCATTACCAGCAAACCTGGACTATAAAAAAAAAATGCTAAGGGAAATTTTTCAGGAAGGAAACTTCAGTCTGCAGGAAGGAAAAAAGAGTACTGGAAATGGGATATAATATGTTAAATAAATATAAAACAGTAACTTGTTCTTACAATTTTCTTAAAAGACAACTGACTATTGAAAGCAAATCAATAACAATGTTAGGACAGGCTTCTAGTGAATATTGAATAAAAATTCTATGCAAAACTCAAAGAAGAAACAAGAAACAAAGAAAGTGAATGGAATTAGACCATTTTATGGTTATCAGATGACACGGTAGGAAGAATATGGTGTAAACGGGGTAGGGGTAAAGTGAGAAGTGGGAAAGGGGGATAGAATGACGTTAGGAAACATGCAAAGTATAAAGTGCCAGGTGTAAGGAGAGAGCACAATCTTAACACTAACTGCACACTTTGGCTAGATTAGGATACAAATTGTTAGGCATTAGAAAAAGACAGTAAATGGACGTACAAAAATAATGGATTAACCGGAGAAGGTAGAAAAGCATCAACAGAGGAACAAAAAGACAAAGGAAAATAGAAAAGCAGTGACGACGTGTCAGAATTCCATTTCCCCTAAGTAGGAGATTTTAGAGCACCATGGACCAAGCTGACCTCATTTACATTCGCAGAACAGCACAACCAACTCTTACAGAAAACACACGTTTTAGTGTGTACGTGGAGCATTAACCAAAACCAATCATTTGTCAAGGCATAAAATACATCACAGTAAAACCAAAGAACTGAAATTTAAGGAACGTGTTAGACACTCAAAACAAGATTTTATCAGGTAAAGTACCCTATACTTGGAAGTTAAATCTCCCTCTCTCTTGCGCTCTCTGTCACACACACACACACACTCTATCTCTCTCTTTCTCTGTCTCTCTCTCTCTCTCTTCTGAATAACCCTTAATTCAAAGAAGAATTCACAAGGGAAAACACATTTCGAACTGAATGAATATCAGAGAACAGTATATGAGAGTGAGCGGGGCGCGGCCTGTGCTAACTTGGGAACCTACGATGCGTCTGCCTTGATCAGACTTTCCTTCCCTGCACGTTTCTGCTTCGTCAACAGGGGCGCAGGGAAGCGGCTCTCTGGGGCTCACGCATGTTGTTGCTGACATGCACCCCACGTCCTGAAGCAGTACTGGGCCCACAGTGGCTTCGCCTTCCCTGGGTGGTCCTCCAGCGTCTCTGACTCCTGCACCAAGTGTGTATTCAGCCCCATGATAACGGGCCCTGGCTCCTGCAGACCACCACCCATGAGGGACAGACACAGCAAGAACGGACGGGGGTTCAGGTCAGCCTCACGAGGCTCCAGCCTGTGCCTGGTCCAGCTTGCTCTTGAGCTCTCCCACTGACACCCAACGCCCTTTGGGGACTGGCCGCCTGCCTGCCCACCCTTTGGAAGTCAGGTTCCAGCATCAGATCAGAAGTGATGCTGCTTAGAGACTGCTTAACCAGCTTCCACGACAGAGTACGGTCAAACCAACACACACGCATGCACACACGCACGCACATACAGAGAGAGATGTCTGTGTGTGCTGTGCACGTCATTTTCCAGTGGTTCTGCTTCTATGACTGAACCCTGTTTAAAAGAAAATTCACAGTTTCGTTGCTCATATTAGAAAATAAAGTGCGGTTGTGGTCACTGTCAGGGGTGATGGTGTTTGGGGCTGACATCAGCACAGCCTCTTTAAGGCCGTGTTACGCGTTGGCTGTGGTCTGCAGGAGGCTGCACACCTGATTCACGTCCGCTCCCTCTGGGACCAGGCTGAAGCGAACGGTGTAATTCAAAAGCTCCTCCTTAGGATACGTCATTCCCAAGAGAGAGGAAACAGAGCAGAAGAACTGAGTGGAGATATATGATGCCCTTACACGAAAACAGGGCAAATATTTGGAAACAATAATACAAATACCACAAGTTGACAGCTAGTGGCTTCTCAACCACGGTGCATGCTTCATAAACATTTGCTGACGAAAAATTAAAATTGAGCGGATTTTTAAAATAAATGTTATGAAGGAAACTTCCTTTCTGAAGACAATTAAAGTACTTTTCTCTTTGATCTTACAGGAACTTTTAAATATCTTTGTTTTCATTTTAATAATTTACTTGTCAGTTTTATCATTAAGTTTCTTTCAAGGACAATAATTTGGTCTTGTTTATCTTTATTCCCCTTTTAAAAACTGAGTTGTTCATGTATTCTCTTTAATCTCCAGACCTCATTCTCGTTGACTAACCATAGGTAATTCATCAATGTATTCAATTAATATCTTTGTGTTCGTCTCAATTCTTGAAAATTATATATTACAAAGTGTGTGTTTTATTGAAAATGAAGTTATAATAGCAATTATCCCAGATCACACCTGAAAAATGAGAAACTAGAAAAAGATCAAATTAAATATCTTTAATTAAATGGAATGAATAAAATCGTAAAGTTGTAAAAGCGAATAAAAAAGTGACCCATGGTAAAATACGTCTAAAAATTAGATCTCTGAAATATTAATAATATTGAAGACTCTTCAGTAGGGCTAATAAAAGGAATGCGTTCACATCGAAATGACTAAAGCAGGTTCTTACATTTTCAAAAGAGCGTTTCTGGTCCACTTTTTGAGCTCTGGGGCTGCCTGGCGGCCGCCCTCACCCCTCACACCCTCGGCCGGCTCGTTGGCTGGTACCGAACCCCTGCACACCAGACTCAGACTATTGCCCGCCAGCTCCTGCCACCACCCTGGCCTCAGCCGCGCCAGGCACCACCCATCAGCACAGCAGCCCTCACACTGTCCTTCCTCCCACCACGCGCGTCCTGCACCCAGGTTTCCATCGAATACACACAACACGGGGGCAGTGTGGTCATCAGGCCACCCCGGTGGAGCTCCACACCCTTCCGTGTACGCGGCCTGCTGGCTGTTTCTGTGACACAGTGGCTCCCTTCTGTCTAGCTTCTTGGCACCGGCTGTGCTCTTTGGAACAACGTCTCCCCGGCCTTGCGGCTTGCCCGTGTTTCCTCGAGCTCTCCATTTAAATGTTACTGCTGGCAGGAGGCCTCCTGTGACCGCCATTCTAAAACAGCCTCCAGTCACCACCGCCACACTCCTTCCTCTTATTTTCCTTTGTTTGTTTCTAACAGCCCTTACTGATATCTCATTTATTTACTTTTTATAGCCCTCAGAATTTCAAGGTCCCTAAAGATGGTGGATGGCTCACTGACTCCTTCCGAATCCTTTCACGGCGGCTAGGACATGTGACTGTTTCATGAATACAAGAATGAGTGGGGGGAGGGGGGTGTCACAGCCCTGGAAAAGGATAAGAAGAAGAAACATCGTGGTGATACTACATGAGACAATCAGAATGCAGGGTAGTGTATTAATGGATTTTTTAATACTTACTATTTATGTAGTACAATCATAAATTATTGAGGAAGTGAAAAGTGTCATAGAAAGCATAATATTTTTTGGTAGGTGTATGCTCTTGCATAAATCTAGTGTTCAACTTTTGATCAAAAGTAACTAAGACTCAAATGCGCAAATCAGAAATAATACCGTTAATTTATTAAATAGCCTGATCAAAATTCCCTATGCATTGAATGAAAGAGTATGTTGTCAAAAATCTTATCAGGCTAGAAACTAGCATATAATTTTATGTTTTCTAAGGAGAATGAGACAAATAATATTAAACATTACGTAAAATAAAATGAGGACTAAATGCCATGAAATGTTTCTTATTACTACTTCTGTATTTCTTCCTTAACTTTAGAAGTTAAGAATTTTCTCTAATATGCTACATTAGTTTCTTCCTCCACTAAATTTTTAATCAAAAATTTAGATTTCAGGTCCAGCAAGTTTCGGGCTCAGCACTGGTTCATTCTTGGTCCAATATCAAATGACTAGCTTCAGCGTTTTTTGTTTTGTTTGTGAGCTGGAGTCTCGCTCTGTCCCCCAGGCTGGAGTATAGGGCATCTGGGCTCGCCGCAACCTCTGCCTCGCACGTTCCAGTACTTCGTGTGCCTCAGCCTCCCCAGTAAGTGGGACTATCAGCATGTGCCACCACGCCTGGCTAATTTTTGTATTTTCAGTAGAGACAGGGTTTCACCATGTTGGCCAGGCTGGTCTCAAACTCCTGGCTTCAAGTGATCCTCCCACCTCAGCCTCCCAAAGTGCTGGGAGGTGTGAGCCACCCACCTGGCCCTAGCTTCATTTTAACATTTATTTTTAAGGGATAATGTTTTAAAATAATACATTCCGGTTATTCTAAATGCCCAAATAGGGTAAAGAACACATGCATCTGTAGGAAATGTGGCCACAGACCCCTCAATACAACAGGTGGAATGGAAGTCAGGACGGACATTCACAAGACTAGTTACAGCAAGTCCTTGCCAGAGAAAACACGTGGGACTCCAAGGGGAAAAGAGTGACAGAACCGTCCCGGCAGGGTTTGCATCTACCCACGTCTCCCGCAGTCCCTGCGAGGAGCCTTGCTTTTCACAACAGGATGACAACGATAGAGACTTCCAGACTCAAACGCATCTTGTGAAGGAACGTGATTGTGAACCTACTGTGGTCTCAAAATCCTGGCAGTGAAAACGCATAACCATGAAGAATTGCCTGAAGGACCGGCAAACCCCTCATTCCTCTAACCAGCTAAAAACTGTCTCTAACATGCTACGTTGGTCTAGTGCAGGCGTCCCCAAACTTTTTACACAGGGGGCCAGTTCACTGTCCCTCAGACCGTTGGAGGGCCGCCACATACCGTGCTCCTCTCACTGACCACCAGCGAAAGAGATGCCTCTTCCTGAAGTGCGGCGGGGGGCCGGATAAATGGCCTCAGGGGGCCGCATGTGGCCTGCGGGCCGTAGTTTGGGGACCCCTAGTCTAGTCTATTCAGTCACACTTGATTAAGCTCGTCCAGCAGCCCAGGACGTTTTTGAATGTGGCCCAACACAAATTCGTAAACGTTAAAACCTTATGAGATTTTTTTTTTTTTTTGCAATTTTTTTTTTTAAGATCATCAGCTATCATTCATGTACTTTATGTGTGACCCAAGAAAACTCTTTTTCTTCCAGTGTGGTCCAGGGAGGCCAAAACATAGAACACCCTTGACTAGATCATGCGAGAGCCACACTGCCATTTCATGTAATTTCAGTTTCTTCCAACAACAACTTTTGCTCAATGTGACCCACAGTGATTTTAGAACGATCCCTGTGCCTACTATAAAGTGTTGCTAAGAGGACTGAGCCCTGCAGTTTATTATCTTCTTTCTTTGCCTAGCTATTGGAGGTGACTTGCTCCTATCTTTAAACTAGAAATAGTTATGTACTATGGTTTAGTTATTGGATGGCAGATAGCATGAAGACACACCGAGAACTCATTTCCAGGAGGGGCAGAAGACGCTACCCATTCATTTTATTGATTTAACTCAGTATTGGTCCCATCTTACTTCTCATTTTTCTAAATATTTAATCAAACTTCCGGTAGGAAATACAGTTTAAAAGTCAGCGCAAAAGATACATGGAGAAAACCTTTACCCTCAGTGTATTCCTCTCTCTACCCTTCCACAGGAAACTGCTGGTACATTTTTCTTCCATTTTCTCCAGAATTTGTTAAGCAAATATGAATGCCATTTCCTCCCTGTCCTCCTCCTCCTCTTCTAAAAGGGTCCTAGGTGACCTTCTTTGCTTCCTTTAATGGTAACTTCCTGAACATCCTTGTACCTTTTAATATCAGAAGATGCTCATTTTCTTTAAATGGACGACATTTCATATTATTGTTGTTCAATAACTTACTTAACCTGGCTCTTATTGATGGACATCTGGACTGTTACCAGCCATTTGCTCTTATAAATAGCAGCTTAATGCATTATTCTGTATTTATGATTTTATAGATGTCTATATGTGCATCTTAGGTGAAATTTCTAGAAGTAAGATTTCTAGGTCAATGTATATACGTGTGTCCATTTCTGACACGTTGCCAAGTTCCCTCATAAAGTGTGAGTGTGCCTGCTTCACAGCAGCTTGTGAAAAACACTGTTTATTGTACTTCGGGGTTTGGGGCACTCTATTGTTTAAACTAATATGGCATTTTTGTGCAGCTTTGATTTGTTAATATATATTCATGGTTCATATATATTTATTAATAAATCCATATATTCACGAGTCATTTCCATTTCTTTTACCTGTCTATATTTTGATCAATTCTCCACTGGGATTTTGGTCATCTTAGTGATGATTTCTAGGGGATCTTTATACGCTAAGGAGGGAGCACTTTCTGAGATGAGTAGCAACTCTTCTTCTCCATTGTTTAAATTTTACAATTTCAGTTATTTTATTTTTTCATGCAGTAGCTTTAAGTTTTATAAAGTCAAAATGTATCTAATTTTTTATCTTATAACGTCTGGGTTAGAATTTTTATAATGAAATAAAATTGAGAATGAGGTATTGCACTCAGAATAAATACCATTTGAGAGTTTAGACACTGCATTTTAAATTTTCAATTCCAAAGGACCCTTAGATATTGGATTGCCAATATCTCGTGTTCCTTCTATCATGTAAATGCACGATTCCTATCTCTAAATCTCCAATATTTTGCTGCTTTTAAAATTATCATTCCTTGTCGGGTACACTAGCTCATTCCTGTAATCCCAGCACTTTGGGAGGCCGAGGCAGGTGGATCACCTGAGGTCAGGAGTTCGAGACCAGACTGGCCAACATGGTAAAACCCTGCCTCAGCCAAAAATACAAAAATTATCTGGGCATGGTGGTGGGTGCCTGTAATCCCAGCTACTCAGGAGGCTGAGCCAAGATAATTTTTTGAAAAAATATTAATAAAATAAACAGACTGCCAGTTAGACCAAAAAAGAAGAAAAGAGAAAAGAATCAAATAGGCACAATAAAAAATGATAAGCCGGGCGCGGTGGCTCAAGCTTGTAATCCCAGCACTTTGG
The DNA here is from genome assembly GCF_048565385.1 of Saimiri boliviensis. Taxonomy (NCBI): domain Eukaryota; kingdom Metazoa; phylum Chordata; class Mammalia; order Primates; family Cebidae; genus Saimiri; species Saimiri boliviensis. Next base: position 150,685,200 of record NC_133453.1, read on the forward strand.
GAGGCCGAGGCGGGTGGATCACGAGGTCAAGAGATTGAGACCATCCCGGTCAACATGGTGAAACCCCGTCTCTACTAAAAATAAAAAAAACTAGCTGGGCATGGTGGCACGTGCCTGTAATCCCAGCTACTCAGGAGGCTGAGACAGGAGAATTGCCTGAACCCAGGAGGCGGAGGTTGCGGTGAGCCGAGATCGCGCCATTGCACTCCAGCCTGGGTAACAAGAGCGAAACTCCGTCTCAAAAAAAAAAAAAAAAATGATAAAGGGGATATCACCACTGACCCCACAAAAATACAAACAGCCATCAGAGAATACTATAAATACCTCTGTGCAAATAAACTAGAAAATCTAGAAGAAATCAAAAAAATCCCTGGACATGTACTTCCTCCCAAGACTGAACCAGGAAGAAGTTGCATTCCTGAATAGACTAATAACAAGTTCTGAAACTGACACAGTAAGAAATAGCCTACCAATTAAAAAAAAAAAAGCCCAGGACCAGATATTTACAGCTGAATTCTACCAGAGGTACAAAGAGGAGCTGGTAGCATTTCTTCTGAAACTATTCCAAACTATTGAAAAGGAGGGACTTCTCCTTATGAGGCCAGTATCATCCTGATACCAAAACCAGGCAGAGATACAATAAAAAAAAGGAAAATGTCAGCCCAATATCCTTGATTAACTTTGATGCAAAAATTATCCATAAAATACTGGCAAATCAAATCCAGCAGCATATCAAAAAGCTTGTCTACCATAATCAAATTGACTTCATCCCCAGAAGGCAAGGCTGGTTCAATATATGCCAATCAATAAATGTAATTCATCACATAAACAGAAGTAAAGACAAAGCCACATGATTATCACAATAGATGAAGAAGAAAAGGCCTTCAGTAAAATTCGACATCCTTTCATGTTAAAAAAAAAAAAAGTCTCAATAGACTAGGTATTGCTGGAACTTACCTCCAAATAATAAGAACCACTTATGACAAACCCACAATCAATATTAGAATGAATTGGCAAAAGCTGGAAGCATGCCCCTTGAAAACCAGAAAAGACAAGGATACCCTCTCACACCACTCCTATTCAATATAGTATTGGAAGGCCTGGCCAGGGCAATCAGTCAAGAGAAAGAAATACAATGTATTTGAATAGGAGGAGAGAAAGTCAAACTATCTGTTTGCAGATGACATGATCCTATATCTAGAAAACCCCATCATCTCATCCCAAAAGCTTCCTAAGCTGATAAGCAACTTCAGCAAAGTCTCAGGATGCCAAATCACTGTGCAAAAATAACAAACATTCCTATATACTAACGATGCTCAAGCAGAGAGCAAAATCATGAATGAACTCCCATTCACAATTGCTGCAAAGAGAATAAAACACCTAGGAATACAACTTACTAGGGAAGTGAAGGACTTCTTCAAGGAGAACTACAAATCACTGCTCAAGGAAGTAAGAGAGGACACAAAGAAATGGAAAAACAGTCCATGCTCATAAACAGGAAGAATCAACATCGTGAAAATTGCCATACTGCCCAAAGTAATTTATAGAGTCAGTTCTCTTCCCATTAAACTACCATTGACATTTTTCACAGAATTAGAAAAAAGTACTTTCAAATTCATGTGGAACCAAAATGAGCCTGTATAATCAATACAATCCTAAGCAAAAAAGAGCAAAGCTGCAGGCATCACTCTACCCAACTTCAAACTATACTACAAGGCTACAGTAACCAAAACAGCATGGTGCTGGTACAAAAACAGACATATAGACCAACGGAACCGAACAGAGATCTCAGAAAGAATACATCTACAAGCATCTGATCTTTGACAAATCTGACAAAAACGAGCAACGGAAAAAGGATTCCCTATTTAATAAAATTGAAACTGGATCTCTAACTTACACCTTATACAAAAATTAACTAAAGATGGTTTAAAGAATTAAATGTAAAATCTAAAACAATAAAAACCCCAGAGAAAATTTAGGCAATACCATTCAGTACATAGGCACAGGCAAAGATCTCTTGATGAAAACATTAAAAGCAATTGCAGCAAAAGCAAAAATTGACAAATGGGATCCAATTCAACTAAAGAGCTTCTGCAGAGCGAAAGAAGCTATCCTTAGTGTGACCAGACAACCGACAGGAAGGGAGAAAATGTTTGCCCTCTATCCACCTGACAAAGGCCTAATATCCAGAATCTAGAAGGAACTTAAATTTACAAGAAAAAATAAACCATTAAAAAGGGGACAAAGGACATGAACAGACACTTCTCAAAAGATGTTTTATGTGGCCCAGACATATGAAAAGAGTCAACATCAGTGATCACCTGTTCATGAGAACAAGAGGGTGTGTCTTCTGTGAAGCCTGTCACCTCTGTCCCCTTAGGTATCAGTTCTTGTGTTTGTTTTGCTAGGGGACCCTCTCTCACGGCACGTGATAGTCCCTTTTATCTTTAGGGTATGCTTTCTCCTCATTCTTTTGTCATATTTTGAATGCTCATACTGGCTTGCTGGGGAGTCTGTCTCTCAGCATCTCAGCAGGCAGACCTGGTGGGCATCCTCCTGCCAAGTGAGGTGCACCAACACTTGTCATTCTGAGAGTGAGGACCTGCTTCCCTGGGCTCCCTGTGGCCCGAGATCACTTCTGGCTCTCTCCCTTCACTTCCTTTGGCCCCACTTTCTTAACTCTTACCTCTCTCCAGCTGGCTTTTTAGCCTTTTTTAAAATTTAGTTTTTAAACATTATTTGGTCATTTTCTGTAAACCGGGACCTGGGTTAAATAAATGTTCAGGCTCCATTTTGCTCAAACTCGTCTGGTGTTTTCATCATCAAACCAGTTCGATGTTCTCACCTGAGCTCTTAATAGCCTCGATTATAAACATCTAAAGTTCACGCAGTATTTTCAGAACTTTTCATCATTTTTCTTAAAACTCAAAAGGAGAATAGACTTAAAGCAACTACTGACATTTGGAGAGACGGGAAAATGTGGAATCAAAGATAGGTCTGCGTTTTGAGCCTCAGGTGTTGCGAGCTGACCATGGTGTGGCTGATGGAGACAGGGAGGTGTCAAGAGCAAGAGGGGCCATGCTGGGGACAGGATGTGCTCAGTGTGAAGCTGATCATTGTGTAATTTGTCTCAAAGGTACATGGAGTCTTTCATGTCAGTTATTAACATTCTTGAATTCTGGATTGTGGGGATTTTTTAAAGACACAGGCAGAAATGGATATTTCATTTGCTGTCTATAAAGTTAATTGGCTTTACTTTCTCACTAAGACTTTTGCTTTAATTAGCAACCTCCTTAATTTTAAATCAAGACCAAGGCCACAATATAAATTTGCGTAATAAATGCAAGCAGTTTGAACTTGATCTCTGAAGATGTGAGCTGTCTGTGCACAGAAACCGGCTGAGCTCCCAGCTGGAGTTTGTGGGATTAATTTTCAATGTTCAAGAGGTATTACGGCCTGTGTGCCTCTCTCTGCAGGAACGATTTTTGTACCTTTAACAATTTCAACATCAGTGTTTTTTCTTCCTTTTAATCTTTAGATCAATGGCCAGTTGCACACAAAAATGCAATTCCTTTGGGAAACCAATCTGCAAGAAAAGGGAAAATGGCTTCCAACCCTAACACATCACAGTAGGACAAGGACCCTGTAGATGCCCCACCTGGGGTCTGCTGTACATGTGCTCAAGGTAGGAGTCAGCACTTGCGTGACCCACTGAGGATGCTGATTACAAATAGGCACGGAATTCTCTAACATTTCCTATTGCATCATCTCCTTAAAACTCCCAAATATATTTAGAGACAATTACAAAGGGCTGAGAACAAAAAACATGGGAAAAATATAGTCACAAATCAATCAGTCAAAGGTGTTTGTTTGGATACAAGTCAGGAAAACTTTTTTATTTTTAAAATAAAATTCTCCTGCTCTAGCACATGAAGATTCAGAGCAGCTGTTGTCTTCCTGGCAATCAGTATGACATTTGTGATTGTCATTTTAAGAAAACAGTGTGTCAGCCACATACACTCTGTTTATTTGTTTATGAGATTTATCTAAACACTCCTGGCATCTCAGCACATCCCTCAGTGCACGAGGCTGCTTTGATCCAGCATAATATTGCATTTTGCTTCCTGTTCCTGTTCGTTTTTTGCACTTTCACGTTTGTTTGCACCCGGTAGCTTTCTCGATTAAACTGAAATGAGAGATCTTATGGCCGACGCTCCCGAACACTCCATTAAAACATTTCATTGCATGGTGTGCAATCCCCCAAGCAATCTCATTTAGAGCATATTAGTTCTTTCTAATTTAGAACACAGTCCTTTAGGTACAAAGACAAGGGAAAAACTAATGAATGCCTATTTTAAGATTACTGTGTGTGGGAAATCACAGGCGCCTCCGAGACCTTCATGAAACAACAGAGCTCTCTGTACCTGATGGGGCTCCATGCTCCCCCGAAACCGAGGTCCTAACAAATGAAGCTCTTCGTCATGGTCTGCCCCACAGTCCTCCCGCTGGCTTCCTGCTGAGCTGAAACGCTCCTTCAGTCACAGAGTCACAGAGTGAGGATCACGGCCACAGCAAAGCTCTCCCCCTCAGGTCACATCTTCCCGTCAGGAGCAGGGCCCGCGACTGACACCCTTACTCATCCCTCACACCCACCTGCGACGCTTCACACTCCAAAGGGCTTCCCTGTGTCATCTCTTTGAAGCAGTAAAGCCACCCTCCCAGGCCACTGTTCTTGCTTCCGTTTGCAGACACGAGCTGAGGAAGTGTTCTTATTTATGAGCACAAAGACGTATGTGGAAGACTCAGAGCTACAGACCTGTGACCGGGACCCCGGATTTCACACCCCTAATATCTGTTCACCTAAATATGTGTCTATTTCTCCTATTCTATTTTTCCAAGATTAGGAGTCAGCCTTCACAAAGCCATCCTTCACAGACACATGGCCAGACGGATTTCTTGGGTATTAGAAGCAGGCCTTTGGCCAAAGGGGGGAGAAAGCACTGGAACATATTTGAATTCCACTTCCCCTTTAACGCTTAGAAAACCAGACGTACTTATTAATCCAATCACAATTTTTTTTTTTGTATTGCTCATCCAGCATCTGAAACTGAACAAGGTGCTTTTAGGGTCCCGTTCCCACAGACACAGCAGCCTAGAGAGGAGAAATCTCCCACCCAGGAATGCTCCATGTTTGCTGCGGCTCCAAAGACAGGGAAGAGAACAGAGGCCTTGGAACCGCCGCTGTCACTCGGAGTCACACAAGCCCCGGGCCCGGGCACACACTCTGCTCATTTGGGACTCCTGTGTCACTACAGTCAAGGACTATGTCCCCGAAGAGGGAGGTCTCAGGAAAAGAAGGGGCTGGGAAGGCCCGGGAGAGAGAAAGAGACGAGGCCTAGCACATCAGGTCCCCGTGGGTAAGAGTCCTGCAGAGGACAGCGGAGCTCCCGGAACATGCACGAAAGCACCGTTTGCTGAGCCCCCAGTGAAGGAAAGGCCTCCACCCTCCCTCTGTCTCCCACCACACCCTCTTCAATACCGCTCCTGTTCCTGGCTTACTGACGGGGAACAGATGTGAGCGGCTGGTACCTAATGGCCAGACTGAGGTCAAAAGTGCATCTCTGACTTCTCCAGCAGTACTTCTGGCACTTACCCTGTGCCCAGTGATCCTGGGGGCTCTGAAGCAGACGGGCCTGAAGGAGGCCAGGCCCCATTTTCACTTCTCCTGGGAAAAATGACATTTTACTTAGTGTTCTAATTATTTCTCTTATTTTCCAAGATAAAGTAGAAAGAAGAAAAAAGTTCTATTATCACCTAGGTAATACACACTGTTTTGTAAAACTCAATACTCATATTATTACAAAAGATTTTTTAACAGAAAAATAGGATCTTTAACAGCAAGGAGTCTAAAACCTACAGCTCTCTGCCCTCCCTGCTGGGCAGCCGTTAGAGGACTCAGGACTCCCCTGTGCACCCCCGGGCTGAGTGACAGCTGGGAGTGGACGAGCACATGAAGATTCAGAGCAGCTGTTGTCTTCCTGGCAATCAGCATGCCATTTGCGATTGTCATTTTAAGAAAACAGTGTGTCAGCCACATACAATCTGTTTATTTTTGGTACTTTCATTTTTGAAATCATAAAACAGAAACAGCACATAGAACAAAAAATAAATACCCATGGCTTATCCTCCCTTCACGGTTTTCTGCCCTTTGGTTTTCATAACTTACTGAATACAGATATAATAATCCACAGAGCTCAGGAAATTATTGGCAAATATTTCAAAACCAGTCAGTATTTCATGACAGTCTCTTTTTAAACCTGAGATTAAAAAGTATACAATAAAACAACTTTCCTAAATCCTACATACACAAATCTTCAGAATAACATCTGTCACACTTTGGGCAGACGTCTTTATTTTATTTTATTTTATTTTTATGAGATGGAGTCTGGCTCTGTTGCCCAGGCTAGAGTGCAGTGGCACAATCTCAGCTCACTGCAACCTCTGCTTCCGGGTTCAAGTTATTCTCCAGCCTCAGCCACCCAAATAGCTGAGACTATAGGCACATGCCACCACATCTGGCTAATTTTTTTGTATTTTTAGTAGAGACAGGGTTTCACCATGTTGGCCAGGCTAGTCTGGAACTCCTGACTGCAGATGATCCACCTGCCTTGGCCTCCCAAGATGCTGGGATTACAGGTGTGAAACACCATACCCGGTAAGTCATCTTTTTTTATTAATCTAGCTAATGTTTCCTGAGTGCTCTGAACTCAAGATTAGGAAGCTGAATCTATTCACAACATGCTAGTCAATTTTAAAAACACAGTTCATAAGTCCATTTGGATTTGCTTTTAAAATTAATTACAATGTAGTCTCTTCCTGAGGCTGCAGTGAGAGATCAGTATGCCATTGGTTTTCACTGTTTAAAGAGAACCAACGCAACAATGTGACCTAAAATAACTGTGGAGATCACTTCTTACACTTAACAGGACATCTTGTGAAGTGGACTGTACATTAAGTCACCCTCTGTGAACTCACCCTCTGTGAACTGTCTGGTTTATTGGGCCAAGAAAGCTGGGTAGAACTCCTGGAGCTTTAGATAATAATTTAATAAACAATTAGATTCAAGGCCTAGCCCAATAAGAAAATTTCAAGCTATCATTAAGGCACTAGCTAAGATGAAATAACTTGATAGAATTATCTTCTTTAGCATTTCTAAGAGTCTCTGGTAGCTAGGAAACAAAGATGATTAAAATAATATATTTTATCAAACCACAATGAGATAACACCTCACACTTATTAGGATGGCTACTGTCAAAAATAAAAAAAAAGAGAGAAAATAGCAGTGTTAGTGAAGACATGGAGAAATTGAAATCCTCATGCACTGTTTGTGGGAATGTAAAATGGAGCAGCAGCCATGAAAAGCAGTATGGTGATTCTTCAAGAAATTAAAAAAGAGAGTTATCTTTTGATCCAGCAATTCCACTTCTAGGCATACACCCAAAAGATAAAAATGCAGAGACCTAAAGAAACATTTGTACACCAGTGCTCATATTGTTACAGAACCAACAGGCCCATATGCCCCCTGCACAATAAGAGACCAATACACCGAGACAGCAGGGTTTGCAGCAGAGAAATTGATTAATGATCATAGGGAGGCTGAATGAGGACACAGGAAGGACCCTCAAATCTGTCTCATTGAGGAGTTCTGGGGTAGGGTTTTTAAGGGGATCATGAAGAGCAAGGAGCTGGAAAATTGGGGTAGTTAATTGGTTAGGGTAAGGAGAATGAAATCATCAGGATGCTGAAACTGAATTTTTGGTGACTGAGCTTCTACAGGGCCCTTCAGACCAGCTGGCATCAGGAGTTTCATCTACATGAAGGACCCAAAGGAATATCTCCAAGGGAAAACTTAACATTTCACAATGTTCAAGCTATTTATAGAGCAGTTAAGGGGAACTGTAATCTTTTCACAGGATCTATGAGATTCTGGGGCAAAAGGCAGTGAACAGCTATGAGGAAGCAGGTCAGAAAGAAGCCGACCTAGTGACTGATGCCAAGTGTGGTACAAGCTATGTTTGTTCTTGTTCCCCTACTCACCACCCCACCCCTGATTAATTTAATTAAAGCTTATAGGGATGGCCCCAATATTAGCATTATTCACAGTAGCCAGAAGGCGGAACCCAAGTGTCCATCAACAGATGAATAGATAAATAAAATGTGGCATAACAGACAATGGAATATTATTTGGCCTTAAAAAGAAAGGAAATTCTGACACATGTTATACCATGAATGGTATTTTTTTCCCCTAAGGACATTAAGCAAAGTGAAATAGGCCCGTCACAAAAAGACAAATACTGCATGATTATACTTACATGAGGTACCTAGAACAGTTAAATTCACACAGACAGAATGTGGAATGGTGGTTGTCAGAAGCTGGCAGGGGAGGAGACAGGGAGTTGTTGAATGGGTACAGAGTTTCAAAGGGTATAAAGTTGCGGTTAAGCTGGATAAATAAGCTTTAGTGATCTACTGCACTGCATGGTGACCACAGCTAGTAATAATGTATTGTATGCTTCAAACTTGTTAAAACAGATTCATAACATTTTCACCACAAAAGGTAATTTGATAAGGTGATGGATATGTTAATTAGCCAAATTAAATATTTCTATGATGTATACCTAGGTCAAAATTTATCTTTGAGCTAGGTATACATCATAGAAATGTTTGTTTACCTTCCTCTAGACAAGGGCCCTAAATACCCTGCAGGCACAATCCCACATTGTATCCCATAAATACCCATAATTATTTGTCAATTTAATACAGAAAATTAAAAATTAAAACAAAGCAGGTGAACTTAACTTCCTGATATGGAAATCTATTATATAGCTATGCAATTTAAACAATATAGTATGACATACATCAGTGGAAAATGATAGCTCAAATGTAGAATTATGATTAATTCTGGAATTTGATATGGCTATGATAAAGACGCCATCTAAAATCATGAAGAAAAGAGAGACCGTTCAGTAAATAGAGATAAATTGGCTACATGTCTAGAGAGAAACTGAAGTGAGATTCCCGACTCACATCATCTAAAGGGTCAATTCCAGATTAATTACAGAGTTAACAAGAAAATAAAAATTATGCAGAAGAAAAGAGAGAAGACGTCGGCCTGACTTTCAGGAAGGAAAGCAGCACTCGTCCTTGAAGAACACGCCTGATTTCTTCAGAAACGTAAACCCAGTGAGGCAGGAGGAATACAGACCAGGCGAGGTAAAGAGCGTGTCATGTGAGCAAGGAAGATAAATCGACCCGACAGAAACGTTTCCAAAGGAAAAGCAGAGGCAGGTTATAGGAGAGAAAGGGCAAAGGGCCAACAGCACAGACAGCGGGGCGGGCCGGGAAGGGCCGGGTGGCAGCAGCAGCCACATGGCGCGAACGGCTCCCCCCGGCGGCCACGTGGCGGAAACGCGCTCCCCCATCCCCCACCCCTGGCGGCCACGTGGCGGGAACACGCTCCCCCACCCCCCCCACCGCGGCCACGTGGCGGGAACGCGCTCCCCCTGGCGGCCACGTGGCGGGAACGCGCTCCCCCACCCCCCACCCCCGGCGGCCACGTGGCGGGAACGCGCTCCCCCACCACCCCCCCACCGCGGCCACGTGGTGGGAACGCGCTCCCCCTGGCGGCCACGTGGCGGGAACGCGCTCCCCCATCCCCCACCCCTGGCGGCCACGTGGCGGGAACACGCTCCCCCACCACCCCCCCACCGCGGCCACGTGGCGGGAACGCGCTCCCCCTGGCGGCCACGTGGCGGGAACGCTCTCCTCCCGGCCACGTGGCTCCAACTCGCTCCTTCCAGCCGCCAGGCCCCGGGCCCCAGGGCAGGGCGCGGGGTGCTCCTGCGGCCGCACAGAGGTGAGGTCGGAACCCCCTTTCTCACGGCTCGCCCTGACAAAGGACGGCGGATGGAAGTCTGTTCATCCAGAGCAAACACGTGGCGAACGTTCCTCCCGAGCTGAGAGAGGAGGCGGGAAGGAGGCGGGTAACACCCGCGGTCCGTGTTCACGACTGCAGGGCACCGATGGCTGCCCGAGCCTGCGACGGCAACGGAAAGCAGCCTCGGTGGAAACGGAGGGCCCCCGTGCCCCCCGAAGACACAGCGGCGCGAACGCAGGAGACCCCGGGCTCGGAAGTCTCGGCCCATGCTGCCCTCTCCCCGTTACCTCGACCAGGAGGTCCTGGTATTCAGAGCAGCAAAATAAATGGATTTTAAATAAAATGAAACAAAACAAAATGAAAAGGCTGTAAGCCAACAGGATGGCAAAATCCCCAAAAAGGCATTTTTCAAAAAGCTTTTTATTTCCGTGGTTAGCTCTGAGATTCATGTGGTTTTTTTTACTCACAATATTTATTGGGACTCGCACTTTGGTTCCTTCCAAAGTACATAGCTGATTTTGACACACTGTATGTCTATTTTTGGAAGTAATTACCTTCATTACTCTAAACAAGGGCCCTAAACACCCTGCAGGCACAATCCCATTACCACTGAGGACCACCTCCCCTTCACTATTTCACAGTCAGAGAGTCAGACGGTGAGCGCGCACAGGCAAAGCCAGGCCGGGCACCCACCCGGCAATCTATGCCACCCTCCCCAGCAGTCCGTGCCACCCTCTGTGCTTCCCCTACTTGCATTGTTTTCTTATGGAGCTGTTAGTATTAAACATGCAGAAAAATAAAATGCATTTTAAAAATATTGTTCCTAAAGGAAATAAACAGTGTTATCTTCCGGTGCTAAAAGGTGTTCTCAGGTTTATTTATGCAGCAGTGAGACAAAGGAATTGATTTTGGTCCAGTAAATTCTGGAACCATCTAGGCAAGCGGGGTTGGGACCAACCCAGTCCCAGAGGTCTGAAGTCTGGGTTCATGGTTATTGTCTAACAGTAGGAAAGAGAGACACAACTCAGAAACCAGTTCACCACCAGAAAGGCAAGCAAATTAACTCTCCTCTGCAGTCCAGCTACTCAAGTCATCTGGAAAACTGGAAAACAGTCAAAAGGAAAAAAGAAAGGAGGAAATGTATTCTTCCTTCGTGTGTGTGCGTGTGTGTGTGCGTGTGTGCGTGTGTGTGCAGCTTTGTGCGTATATGTAGATATATATGTTTATGATAAATATGTGTAGCATATGTATACATGTTTACATGTATGTGTGTCACGTACATATGTATGTATCTATATATATTCACACATAGATATTACTATATGAATAGATTAGATTGAGGGAGCTGCTGACCCCGCAGATGAAGGCCTTCTCCAGATTCTGCCCTTGCTTGTCTCCAGACCTCAAAATGGGGGCTCCCTGTGGTCACCTGCATGCTCTCTCTCCTCCGTCCGGAGGACTTTGCTTCTGGGCGCCTTGCCCGCCTTTCCTTCCGGCAGAATCCCTTCAGAACCACTTAGGATCCTCTCCCATGGAGTTTACACGTATGTACAGATGTGTGTATATGTATACATATTTACACAAATATGTATGATATACATATACATACGTATATATGTATCTATATATTCACACATATATTAATATATACACACAAGTATACACATATGGACATGTATGTACACACACATATATTTCTCTTTATCAATATAATAAAGAAAGAGAGAAGGTCACTGCATGGCAAGCACAGTGAGCTACGTCTGATCTCCATGCCTCAGACAGGACTGCACGCTGTCTCTGTGTAAGGTACTGTCTGTGTAGGCAAACTCCAGGCATGTGCACTTACACTGGACCCATCACATCACAGTTTCTCAAGGGAAAGGCTGCGTTTCCTCTCACATCACAGGTACAAAGCAATCTTCTTAGGACAAGGAGTCAGGTAATCCCACTCAATTGTGTGACCCAAAAATGTATGAGTACGTTAGAGTGACTCTTTTATTATTTTTATTCATTTATTCTTTTGAGACAGAGTTTTGCTCTTGTTGCCTGGGCTGGAGTGCAATGGCACAATCTCTGCTCACTGCAACCTCCACCTCCCAGATTCAAGTGATTCTTCTGCCTCAGCCTCCCAAGTAGCTGGGATTGCAGGCATGGCCCAACACACCCAGCTAATTTTTGTATTTTTGGTAGAGACGGGGTTTCATCATGTTGGTGATCCACCCGTCTGGGCCTCCCAAAGTGCTGGGATTACAGGCGTGAGCCACCACACCAGGCCTAGTCTGACTCTTTACATGAGGATATTCACACCAGAGACAGACCAGCATCATAACGGATTTACAAAAGAGTAGAGATGGGAACAGAGACAAAAAGTGATTCTTATTGTGGGTCTCAAAGGATTTATTTAAGTATCCCTCATCTCCTCTTGACAGACTCTGCTCAGTTAGTGAGAACTTAATTATCCAATTACGGATAAAATTAGAGGTACTCTCTTTTTCCAAAATTAATCAACACGGTTCCAACTTTGGATTTCAAAGGAAACTACATTCATATCCAACAAACTATGATAGCAGTCATTGCTCAATTGTAATTAGTTTTTTCTTTACTGGCTGCCCACCCAAGGTGGCTGTCCCCTATGGGGCTAATGAAGGCAGAGTTGCATTCACAGGAGGAAGGCCACCGCTTCCCAGGACATCGGTACCTCCAGATCCACCAGGGCAGGGAACTAAGCCTGTGAGAGTAGCACTGAGATGACCTGCTGGCTAGAAAAATACACAACCCGCTGACCGTTATTCCCCGGCATGGGTGGCAACAAAAGCTCTTTCTAGCTGGACAACTTTCAGACTGAGGGTGCTCCTGACCCTGCAGATGAAGCCCATCGATCTGCAGCAGCTGCCCCGCCGTCTCCACATTCTGCCCTTGCTTTTCCCTGAATCTCAGAAGCGCGGCTCCCTACGATCACCCTGCGTGCTGCCTCTCCTTCCTCCGGAGGGCTTTCCCTCCAGGCACCTTGCCCTCCTTTCCTGCCAGTAGAATCCTTTCAGACCCACTGGGGATCCTCTCTCAAGGGTTTTTCTAATGTGGATTCTTATGTAAGAGAACTGGAGTCTCCTGCGTAAGCCTTTTCCTCCAAAACACTCTGGGCTCTTTTTAGTCAATTTCCCTCACTTGCCCTCCTCCCCACACCCTGCATGCCAACAAAAAGGCAGTTCTTTCTAAGCCACTCAAGACTTGAGCAGCTGTGCATACACATGCGCGTGCACGCACACACACACACACCCTGCCTCTGTCTACGTCTAGGTGGTTTTCTAACCTCTCCTACTGACATAGGAGGAACTGGCACAATTGTTTAGGCCATCCTCAAACGGCAGCAGCTACTGATCCCAATGTTAGATTCCACGAATGTCCCACTCCCTCCCACAGACTCAGGGTCTGCAAGTGCCTTACATGGAAGAGCGGGTGTCAGTGAGCACTGGTAGATACGAACTAGTCTAACGTCAATGGGAAACATATTTTAACTCTGTGCATATGATCAGTTCCTAACACGTTTGTATATTCACAAGCTGAGTTAGATTGCTTAGAGTTGATTCTTCCACAATCTTAGCAGCCTGATTTTAATGCCCTCCCTCTCATGGACTCATATAAGAAAAAGCCTGGAGCTCATCTTCGCGCCTTGGTCACTGTGCTGGCCATCTCTAGCATTTACAGCAGGTAATCTCCAAGTTGCTTATTACTAGTCAACCATGGGTTTTTATCTGCAAATATTCCTATAGCCTACATATAAAGCCATTATACTTAAATTGAACGTTTTGAAGCAGTCCACTTTTAAAAAATCTAAATAGCTTCTTCTAGAAGATAAAAACAAATTTAATATTCCATGTTCATCGATTGGAAGAATGCATATTGGCAAAATGCCTATTTATACAAAGTGATCTACAGATTCAGTGTAATCTTTATTAAAAGTCTAAAGATATTTATTACAGAAATAGAAAATACAATCCTAAAATTAATATGGAACCACAAAAGACCCTGAACAGCCAAAGCAATCTTAAGCAAAAAGAACAAAGCTACAGACACCACACTACTTACTTCAAAGTATACTATGCAACTATACTAATCAAAACAGCATGGTACTGCTATAAAAACAGACCCACATAAGCCAGGTATGGTGGTGCGCACCTGTAGTCCCAACTACTCAGGAGGCTGAGGAGGGAGGATCAGTTGAATCTGGGAGGTCAAGGCTACAGTCAGTCATGATCCTGCCACTGCACTCCAGCCTGAGCAACAGAGCAAAATCTTGTCACGAAAAAAGAACACCAAAAAACAAACCAGAAACATGGATAAATGAAACAGAATGAGAAAACCCAAAAATAAATCCACACATCTACAGGCAATTATATTATTCATTTTCAGCAAAGCCGTTACAAACATACAATGGGGAAAGGGCAGTCTCTTCAATAAATGGTGTTGGGAAAACTGGAAATCTACATGCAAAAGAATGAAATTAGACACTTATTTCACACTATATACAAATCAACTCAAAATGGGTTAAAGACGTAAACAGGAGACCTGAAGCTACTAGAAGAAAACACACAGGAAAAGCACACAACGTCAGTCTGCACAGTTATTTTTTTTATTTGACCCCAAAGCACTGGCAACAAAGTGAACATAGACAAATGGGATTACATCAAACGAAAAATCTTCTGCACACCCAAGGAAACGATAGTAAAGAGACAACCATAAGGAGAAGAGAGCACAAGGGAGAAAGTCTTTCCAAACCAAATCCGATGAGGAGCTAATATCCAAAAATACATAAAGGATTCAAACAACTCAGTAGCAGGAAAATAAATAACATGATTTTTAAAAGGGGCAAAGGATCTGAATAGACATTTCTTAAAAGAAGACATACAAATGGCCAAAAAGGATTTGAAAAAAAAAAAGAAACTACTCAACATCACCAATCCTCAGAGAAATGCAATAAAAAACCCCACACCTGTTAGACTGGCTACTATTTTAACAACAGAAGACAACCCGTGCTATCTGTAAGAATTAAAGAGAAAAGAAACATGAAAAGCGGCTTAACAGTCAAAGACAGGTTTATTTTGAAGAATAAACCTGAGAGGCTTCTGGCCAAGTTAGTTCAGAGGCACTCCCTCTTAGAGACGGAGAGCTTTGAAGGGTTCAGGGCAGGAGAGCTTATCAGAGGCTTGGACTGTTTCTGTGTCTCTGTCATGCTTATCTCGGAGAGAGAGTTTTTTGCCTGTTATCATACATCTTCCTGCAGCTGCAGGCAGACCCGAGTCTGATGTTAGCTTTCCTATCTTAGCACACCTAAAGGGAAAAGAATGTGCTTATTGAGGCCCATTGTTTTACTGGGGCCCATTGTGTGAGTGTGAAGTTTGGTGGTTTCCCAAAAGACTCTCCCCCTCCGTCTGTGCTCCAGCTGTCTTATCTGTGTTTTGCTGTCTGCTCTTTCTGGCTGCTTGTTGTTAGAAGAGAAGTGATTTCCTTGAAATCCATGAGGCTAAAAAGGGAGCTGGAACCTAAAGTAACAGTGTTTGTGTGAGATGACGGTTGTCCTGCTCTGTCACTGTCAAGTATTTAGAGAAAAGGGGACCTTTGCATACTGTTGGTGGGAACGTGAATTAGTAAAGCCATTATAGAAAACAGGATAAAGTTTCCTCAACAATTAAAAATAGAACTACCATATGATCCAGCAATCCCACTACTGGTATATATATCCAAAGGAACTGATATCAGTATGTTGAAGAGATGTCTACACTTCCATGTTGATTTCAGCACTGTTCACAACCACCAAGATATGGAAACAACCTCAGTGTCCACCAGTGAATGAAAGGATTTAAAAAGGCGGTTCATATACATGATGAAGGGCTACACAGCCCTTATGAAAAAGAACATCTTGTCATTTGTGACAACACGGATGGAACTGAAGGATTGAAACAAGCCAGGAAGAGAAAGAGAAATACTATGTGATCTCACTTGCCTGGAGAACAGACAAAGTTGAACTCACAGAAGCAGAGTAGGATGGGACTAGTGGGATGTTGGTCAAAGGATACAACATTTCAGTTAGAAGGAATAAATTCGAGAGACCCGACTGTACAACGTGGTGACCAAGTTAATAGCAATGTATTATATTCTTGAAAACCACTAAGGGGGACGACAGAAGGTAAAAAGTATTTTCAAACCACATCCAATAAGGAGTTAATATCTAACGTTCACAAGGAACTGAAACAAAGGAGATTTTCAGTGTTCTCACCACAAAAAAGAATGATTAAGTATGTGTAATGATAAGTATGTGAGGCAATACATCTGTTGTTTGATTTAGCCGCTCCGCAGTGCACAGTTCCCTCAAAACATCACGTTGTACATGATAAATACATACAACAAAAATAGGCACGAAGACAAATTCTGAAATAAATGGCCTCTTCTAATACAAAGGCTAAAAAGTAAACCTTAACTATAAATTAATGTCAACACACATTTTTGGAAAGCAATGATTGTGGCTGTTTCTGAAATTTTCTGGTGTCATCAAGCACTTGGGACAGCCGTTTCTGCTTCTGTGAGGCAGGACTGGAACAATGTGTTGAGAAACATTACTTAGAGCAGAAAATTGGAGATCCTCGAGATTCTCAAATGTTTTCAACACAAGGGGAACCTCAGGTCCCTTAGAACGTCCTTGTTTTGATTCTCCTTCCCAGCTCCTCCTTCCATTGCCGTCATCTGTCCAGACCCTCCATTCTTGCTTTTCTCTCAGCTATAGCTGGTGGTAATCAAGAAGCCTGAGGAATCTTAGATTCCAGACATTCCGCCACATGCCCAGTAGCTGACGTAGATGGTGAACAGCTACATCAGAGGGCATGTGCTTGACAAAAACATTTTTAATCAAATTACCTAAGCTTACAAATTGGCTCTTTTGAGGGAAATTCTAGCAAAGCGTTTTGCAATTGCAGGGTGCAGCAGTGTGGAGAGCAGACGTAGCTCAGCATGTTGCTCAGGAAGCTCGCCTACCAAAACGAACAGGCAAGTTTCTTCCTGCAAAACACGAAGAACCTAAGCATAAGCAAGCCGCCGCCACATCCCCTGGCCCTCACCTGTGGCTGGTGTGTTTTTGCTTTGGGTTTTTACCGATTACTCCCTTTTACAGGGCACATAAGAAAAAATAAATGTCTGTGTGACCTCCCCCCGTGCTGTGCGGTAAAATTATATGCTTCTATAAACCAAATTTTTCATCATAGCAAGATAGATTTTATTCTAACAAATTTTAACATAACGTCATCACATAACTCATCAGAATGCAGCTTTGGAGGTATTGCTGACCAGAGTGCAAGCTGACTTCAGTTCAGTTCCAAACAGAACGATTAACTCGAAACTTGCTGTAACTATACAGTAGCATTATTTTAAACAAAACCTCTTCCTCACCTGTGCATGTGCATGTGTGTGTAATACACGTCTCCAACATAAATGCGCTGTGTATTTCACACACTGAGCACATGACTAATAGCTTTTCTATAATGATGAGCATTGCATTCTCATAACTCTGCCTGATGAGGGCCTGCGTTATTTTTCATTTCCTTCCCTTTGACATTATTTCAGAGTTTTTGTATTCCCTCCGATGCTGCAGGCGTCAGCCGTCTGAATATCTCTACCAAAAGGCTCCAGGCGTAAGATGTCTTTCTACTTCCTCAGTCTCCCTTTCACGTGAGAGGGCGCAGTCGTGAGGTTTCCCTCTGTTCCGCATCTCGAAAGTTCTCTGAGGCTCGTCCTGGACTGACCAAGGGAGGGCCCTGCTGGGTTCCAGGAGTGGGGCCTGAGCTGGACTCCCAAACCCCAGCAGCATTTCAGGGGAGACCAGGGCCCTGAAGAGTCCTGCAGATCTCACAGATACTGAATTTTTTTTACCAAAAAAAAAAAAAAAAAAAAAAAAACCTTTCACAAAGAAATATGTATGGCTAGAATAATTCACTGGTGAATTTCTATCGAATTTTTAGGGAAGAAATAGTATCAATCTTACTAAGCTCCTTCCAGGAACTAGAAGGGGAAAATACCACTTCCCAACTCATTTTATGTGGCCAGCATTCGCTTAATACAAGAATATAAAAATACAGGAGTAGACAAACTAGCAGAATTCAAATCATGTGGAGCTGAATTAATGACGTGCCGCCGTTAATTTCTTATTTGTGATAACTGTACATGGTCATGTACGGTGTTCCCGTTAGAAGGGTCGACCTTCTGTACTGTCTCTGCAACTCAAGTCTAAAATTACTTCAGAACAGAACTTTTTCTAAAACGCCCTGTGGAGTAGGTATAGTCATATTGTTTTCAGACAAGTGAGCTACATCTTAGAATATCTAAAATATTCAGCTAAGGCAGACCCAGTGTTTAAATCCCAGCGTGCTGACTGTTAAGCCTCTGCATATAACTTTGTTATTTTATTTCCCCACAGGTACCAAACCCGCCTTGCATTTTACAGAGCAAGAGGAAAGTCCGCTGCATTTGATGGCAGTGATCAGCCTCATGGCTGCGCACGCTCTGGCACAGCCAGCGCCAAGTTTTGCCGAAGTGTTACGGCTTATCCACTATGTCTTCGTTCTCAGGTGGCCACCCCTCAAGGCCATGCAGCCACGAACGAAGGGAGTTAGAACTCACTTAGAATGTGAGCCAGGAGACTCCAGAGCCCACACTGGCTTCCACCTGTTACTCCCCACCTCTCAATAACCTGACGGTTACTTCTGTGTGTCAACTTGGCAAGGCCATGGAGCCCAGATACTTAGTCAAACAGCAGCCTGGGTATCACTGAGAAGGTGTTTTCAGATGAGGCTAACATTTAAATTAGTGACCTTGAGTAAGACGGATTCCCTTCCATAATGTGGGTAGGCCTCATCCAGTCAACTGAAAGCCATGAGAGAAAACAGACTGATCCTCGGAGGAAAGAGGAACCCCGCCTCCAGGCGACCGGCAGGACGGGCCGAGGCACCCACTCATCCTTGGGTCTGCAGCCTGTCCTGCAGAATTGGGGCTAACAGTCCCTACAGGTACATGAGCTAATTTCTTAAGTAAATCTACCTCCCTATCTATACACACATACATACAGGTATGTGTGTATATAGACGTATATGCATATGTTTACATGTACTTATGCATATGTATGTAATTATGCATACAGATATGCATTTGTACAGATATGCAGATATAGGTTTAAGACTCACAACTGAGGAGGCTGGCAAGTCCAGGTTTTGCATATTTGTACACACGTGTATATACACATACTCACATCCGACACCAGAAAGATGGGTGTCACCCTTTACTGCCCGCCCTGTGGGTCCCCTTTCACAACTTTCCCTCGAAACCGAGCCTGTTTTCCACCCCGTGGGCACACCCAGTTTCAGCCTCTATCTTGCACACCCTCAGCACAGTCAGACACTCCTTGCTGCCGTTGTTATGGTCAAGACATTACAGCCAAGGAGCTAAAAATTATATTCACTCAAAATTAATAGACGTGTATTATATCGTTAGAATGCTAATGAACATAGAGTATCAGCTCCCTGCCTGTGCCCTTAGCATAAATCTAACACCTTAAACTCGGCTCAGACACAAAGGCAAGGGCGTCCCTTTACCTCTCTCTCTTCCACACTTTTCTCTGTGCCAGCCAGAACTGCCGGGTGTCTTTAGTCCTTTTCCACATGCTCTGCGGTCTTTTGTAAACTCTGACACCTCTGCTCTATGCATTTCAGGGTAAGTACAAGTTTCTTACTTATCAACCACCGAGCCAGCTATTTCTGGGGAGGGAGGGAGGCTTTAGAGAGAGGTGGTGGCCAGGCGGAAGCCAGGCAGTTTCGAATGTGTAAACCACCCCCAAGTAACGCAACATTGTTCATTTTGACGCTGTCATCTGTTCTGAGAAAGAACAGCAGGTGGACCTACGGAAGAAAAGAGATAAAAATTCTCATTGCTGAGGTTTTCTTGGTATATGATATTCATCTGTATCCCCAGTTTTTATTTCAAGGTTAATGCACATATTCATAGAAACTCAATGACTTGCAAGAAATTTAGGTTGCAAAAATAATCCACCGTGACCTCCTGTTCTTCCCCAGCGCTAGCATATTCACAGAAACTGTTACCTCCAAGAAGCTCAGGTTAGAATACGAACCCGTGTGTACGCCCGTGTCCCCACGTGTGGGCTGAGATGCCCTGGGACTCCTGGCCTCAGTGGGCAGAGTTTTACCAAGCTCCAGCACTGACCCTGGCTGCCGTGCGTCTGTGAAGCCCTCACTTGGACCCCACACCTGCCTGTCTTCTTCTTTGTGCCTGCTTCTACCCATCTCTCCCCAAATGCTCACACTCTGTCCAACAAAAGCAGTTTTTCCCCTGGCAGCAGCTGTGAAATCAACACCCACCACCTTCCCCAGCATGACCCAGCATGACCTGCTGTGAGCTGAGCTTAGGGTCTGCAAAAGAAGGTCTTGTTGCCTGAGATGTAATAAGTAAAGGTGACACTGGAGTAAGCAGTCGTATGCTAGACCAATTTTCTGTATATATGCTGAAGGCCTATCTCTAAACCAAAAATAAAATCCTAAGGCCCCCCGACCATCTAAATAGACCTCTCTTCTCAGCCACGGGCATTCCGAAGTTAACCTGAAAAAACAGTCGAGGCCGTAAGTGGAACGGGGAGCCAGACAGGCCTCATTATACCCGTCTCCTTTTTTGTATCACATAGGACACTCTTGAAGTCTGGCAAGAAACATTCACAATCTACTCTCTCTGAAGTCTGCGTCACAAACCCTTGGTCTCCACAACCCCTCATCTTGACCCAGACATTCCTTTCTATTGATTCTATGTCTCTGGATGATAATTTAACTCTTCCAACTGCCAATCAGAAAATCTTTGAATCTACCTACGACCTGGAAGCTTCCACTTGCAGTTTTCCCGTCTTTTCAGACCAAATCGATGTACACCTTACGTGTATCGACTGATGTTTCATGTGTCCTTAGAGTGTATAAAACCGAGCTGTAACCTGACCACCTTGGGCACACGTCCTCAACGTGCCCTGAGGGCCGTATCACAGGCCACTGTCACTTGTATTTGGCTCAGAATACATCTCTTCAACTTTACAGAGTTTTAATCTTTTCATCAACACATCGGTAAAACTTGACACTGTCTGGACAAAATTATATCCAACAGTGTGAACTCCACCTAGGTGTTTACAGCATCACATAATTACAGCAAACATTGGATGACATTTCTATGAAACATCTTTTTAAACTTTTGTGCTTGTGTCTGATCCTGTAATGCTTAGCGTTTGTTCCAGAGGAACCGGAGCCAGTCAGCTCTAGCAAATTCATTTGAGTTCTTGCTTGCAAAGAAAGGGAAAAAATAATAATATTCTATAGACTGAAAAGAGAAACAGGAAGTTCAGATGCTTCTGCAGAAATAGCAAAGGAAAGGACACCAACATTTATGGAAAGTAATTAGAATACTGAGTGGATACACACCCTCCCCACCCCACAGGCTGTCAGTGTTGACACGGGCCAGATGCAAGTGGAATCACTCACACCAAGGACAAGCTCGCCCTTCACGGTACTTTCAGGTAATGGCCCATTAGCGGCATTCAGTCTTGGCTGAAACGGAGAAGCAGAAAGTGATGGGTAGGCAGTATTTTTCACCCAAGCTGACAAGTGGACTCAATCAATGTCTAGGAAATGCAATGGAAATTTCAAAGGTAAGACAAGCGAAGGCCAAATCTGCAATTCCAATTTGAAATTACCTAGCTGTCAAACCTGGCAGACAGTGCTTTCTACACTGACCTGCTAGCTCTCTGTAAGAAATCCTTTATTCCGGGAGGAAAATCGCTCTAAGTTCTTGAGCTTTTCCACAGCGACACCTGAGCCTGGCACGCAGTGGGGCGTTCACTGCAGGCGGCTTTGAGGGGCTTCTCTGCGCACTTTGAACGTGTTTTCAGAGGCCACTCTTAGCCGGTCATAAACCGTGAGATGCTAGAAAGTTACTTGGAAGCGGAGCTGGAATACCCACTAAGGCAATGTTGGGCTGAGAAAGTGATACCCCGAGAGCCGCGCTTTGACGCTGAGAGGCCTTAGACGCTGCCTCAGAACTCAAGTCCCTGTCACCCCGTCTGGTCCTTCAGCTCGAGGTACAGGGAGGGCATCTCTCTGCAATTTCCTCATCTGACCAAGAAAGCTTCTTTCCAAAACAATACAACTGTCTTAAATCCCCTTTCTAGGGATTTATCAAATAACCCGGACAGATCAACCACCAGAGGAGAGGAGACTGGGAGTCCTCCCTGCTCCTAACAGACTTACCCACCCGTTCTCCCGAGGGAAGCTCTTAGGGTCTACCTGAGGGACCTGCCTGCGCAAAACCACCTTTGTTCTTGTGAATCACTGGGCATTGGGCCTGTTTATCCCGCCAGCTCCTCCTCCCCTATGAGAACGGGTACATCGGTTTCCGCAGCACACTGGCTCACTGGGGATCATTCTCCTAAGATTCCCCATGCTGCACATGTTAAAATTTTGTACATCAGCTCTTCTACTAATCCGTCTTTTGTCACTAGATTTTCAGAAAACTGTCAGAGGACAGAGGAGAAGCTTTCCCTTGTCCCCTACAGTGGATTTCCAGTTCACAGGGCGTGGCCAGGTCCAGCCGGCGTGGAGGGTGGCGAGGGGCCAGGCCCGCCACCCAGGCCCGCTCTCCCTGGAAGAGCACCACGACCTGGGCTTGCTTCTGACCCTCCTACCCCTGGCCCAGTTGAACTCGGAACAGTAAAACTGGAGCGATCAGCAGTCCTACCTGGCACAGACGCAGGCTCCGTCAATTCAATCCAATGCTGAAGGACGGAGTTAACTTCCATTCCCGGGTCCACAAGGGGCGTGGTTTCAAAGGCGAGAACTTCCCAGCACCAAACCTCTATCCACCACCCCCATCCAGCAGCCTCACAGGGTGATCACTAGAAACGGCCGACCGTAACACAAGACGCACCTGCCACAGGTTTGGTTCCTGATGCTTCCAAGACCCAGGGCATCGGCTGGAATTATCTGGGGTTTTTTTTAGCCAAGTATCTACAGTAAAGCCCATGCTCCTATAGGGGAGAAAATATAATTTCTTTTTCTTACCTTTTCACGTTCGTAGTTGACATGCTATCCTGAAAACAAAAGCTGGAACAAAAGAAAAAAACAGCAGCAGCTTACTAACGCACCCTGCACCCGCCATGCTGGAGGGTTCAAAAAGTATTTCTCTCTCAGGGCAGTGGCTGGGGGGCATTGCTTACAGAGTATTGGAGCACAGAGCCGTAACTCCTGTACAGCAACAGGACAACCGAGATTCGAGTTGCTCCAGGTTTTCGAAGGCAGGAGGAGGCAGGAAGGTAGATTTGTGGGGAGAGTGAAGCCTGCTCCTAGAAGCTGCGGCATCAACCCCTCTGAGCTGGCTTTCTGAGCTGGGGAGCAGGTGTTGCAAAGGGGCCCGACTTCAGGTGAGAAAGGCAGAGAGGGGGGCAGAAAGCGCCCTGGGCCTCAACCTTCTTTGAGCTCAACCATCCCCAGTATTTTAGAGAGGAGTATTTTGTTGTCCGTCACTCCCATCATGAGTAAGAAAAGATGGGCCATTTCTTAACAGCAGAAATAGACATGGTCTGTAATTAGCACCTGGATTTTCACTTTGCTGCCAGCCAGTTGGCAGGACAGCGTTGAACCAAGTGTGACGGCTACAAGGGCTCACCTCTCTAGACGCCTCAGGAGCCACCTTCAGCAGCTTGCTGCGGTCAGGGTGGATGACGCTACCGAAAGTACCCCCTGAATTAGCCTGGCCCTTAGCTCCAGTTTGAAAGCCTGAAAGTCATTTTCTAAAATGCAAACGCAACCCGGAGCAGGTGTAACTGTAGTTTCTACAGGTGGGTTAAGACAAGCAAAACGACATTTAATGCGACTTTCCCACTAGGCTAACACGCACAGTGAGCGAGTAGCCCCCGGAGCCAGCAGGGGTCCCACAGGACACCCTGAAAGCCGCCGACGTGCCCTCGGGGGAGGGGCTGCCGGAATAAGAGCCCGGGAAAAGTGCTGCCTGGCTCCCGGCTGGGAAGAGATGAGGCGGGAGAGGCTGGGGTTCAGCACACACGTGTTCTCTGCGCATGCACTGAGGCCACTGTGTGGAACCTGGGAAGAAGGCACCCCACCGGGGAGGGGCCGGGGCAGCCCGCGATGAACGGGCAGCGCGTTCCCAGCTTCTCTGGTCTGCACAGCAAATGTCTCCCCAGGACCAAGCCCAGCTCCTCCCGGTGGCCATGCAGCTTCTATCTAAGAATGATTTTCACATTTTCAAACGGCTGAGAAAACATCAAAGGAAGAATACTTCATGACACATAAAAATTGCACGAAATTAAAACTCTAGTGTCCAGTCCAGTTTTAGAAGAACACGTCCACCCTCATTCATGTACATCTCAGATGCTTTCTCACTGGTGCGGCAGAGTAAATGGTCACCATGGAGACATGTGTGGCCTGCAGAGCCTGAAGCATTTCCTTTCTGGCCCTTCAGACAGAGTACCAATTCCTGCCTCACATTCTCTCCTGAAAATCAATGCTGTGGTCTGCACGTTTGGCCAAAACTCACACTGAAATTTAATCCCCATGTGGCAGTACTGAGAGGTGACAGGATGGATTAATCCATTGATGGGTTAACAGATTAATGGGTTATCATGAAAGTGGGGCTTTATAAGGAGCGGAAGACAACCCCACCCAGCCTGTCAGCACACTCGGCCCTGTGGCACTGACATCCTGCACCCCTTCACCTTCTTCTGCAGGGCAGGGCAGCCACCGTATCTGCCAGAGAACTGCAGGAAACTTGAGTTTCAAAAGCAATACCAAGACTTGCTGTGCCTCCTCCGCACCTTTGATACTGTGATGGGTGTGGGATTTTTCCTGGTGCTTTAACGGTCTGCAGGCTGAGAGCCCAGTGGTGTTGGCTCATCTGCTCAGAAGCCTCAGACCCAGCCATTATGACGCCCACTAGAATTAAGACCTCCCTCCCACACGCAGTTGGGTTTGCAATTCAGGAAGTCATACTTCATACACACGATGAGACCCCGTGTTTCAATGACCCAGAAAACCCAGACAACGGGCAGCTCCCTGCCCAGCACCTCAGATGGCCTCAGGCACAGCAGCATCTGACGTCACACCTGTCACAGCAGTTGCAGGCACCTAAGGTCGGTCACAGAAGAGGGTCCAGAAGGCAGGTGAGTGCACTCCGTTCCACGGACAGGGACAAAAAGTGAACCGGGCAAGCCTCTGGGAAGGTCCTCACGGAGAGGAGTAGAATCTCCCACCGACATTCCCTCCATTGGCTTTCTTCCCCACAGTCTAGGGTCTCTGCCATTTCATTGTGCCTTTTCACCTGTGCTCAGTACTGGTTGAGCACAGCATGCTCAGTGGTTCTCTGTGCACCTCTACCTGGCAGCCAGCGCCAGGCACGAGCACAGGTCATCGACAGGGAGAGCTCCATCTGTGGTCACAGGGGCTCAAGCTAAGGGCTCCGTAAGGAGAAGGTGCACGTCCCAGGGAAGGTGCCTGCGCAGACTCCCAACGAGTGAGACACGTGAGCTGAGTCTTGAGAGAGGAAAGAGACCTCACTGGACAAACCCAGGAGCAAGAAAGCTTCCAGCAGGAAGGTCCATGGCGGGGCTTGGAGTAGCCACAGCTCTGTCCCCAGGCTGGGCTCTGGGGCAGCTCCATCTGCATGATGGCAACGCACGCACCAGGGCTGAAAGTGCTCTGCACACAAGGTCAGCTGAGAAACACGGTCAAGCAGAGCTTAACAGGGTTCCTTTTGACAGGGCCTCCTGATACTCTCGGTATTTCGTGTCAGTGGAGGTCTCCAAGGAGACGGAGAGGGCTTGGATCTGTGTCTCCACCAAGTCTCATGTTGAAATGTGATTCCTGGCCGGGCGCCATGGCTCACGCCTGTAATCCCAGCACTTTGGGAGGCCAAGGTGGGTGGATCACCTGAGGTCAGGAGTTCAAGACCAGCCTGGCCATCATGGTGAAACCCCATCGTAAAAAAAAAAAATGGAAATGTGATTCCTATTCTTAGAGGTGGGGCCTGGCAGGAGGTATTGGGTCATGGGGTGGAGCCCTCGGGAACAGCTCAGCACCACGTCGGCTGGGTGATGCGTGAATTCACAGGGCATCTTGTTTAAAGGTGTAAGGCACCCCCCATACTCTCTCCCTGGCTCCTACTCTCACCACACCACGTGCCTGCTCCTGCTTTGCCTTCTGCCACGACTAAAACCTCCCTGAGGCCTCCCCAGAAGCCGAGCAGATGCCGGTCCCATGCTTATTCAGCCCGCAGAATGGGGGGCTAATTAAACCCTTCTTTATTACCCAGTCTCAGGTATGTCTTTACAGCCATGCAGGAACGGCCTAATGCAGGGACACATATCTCACCCAGGATTTGCACACTGTTGACCAAGCATCCCCGTTCTCTCCAGGAATATCCATTGAAATGTGCCTTTACTAAGGACGCAGCTGGCTTCAGTGCGACACTGGAGACTGAAACCAGATTACAGCAAATCAGAGGGATCAGGTGTGGACAGCTGGTTTTTTAATCTAATTGCTGGTGAGAGGAAAGAGAGATAATTAGCAACGGAGGGCAGTGACTTGACTACGGATGTGTGGGAACAGAGGGCGGTGACTTGATTATAGATGTGTGGGAAGAGAGGGCGGTGACTATGGATGGCTGGGAAGAACACAGATCTGGGAGAAAGGAGGAGGGATGAAGACTAGATACAGAAAGCAGAAGAGGGATGGCTGATGGGATACACACCCCATAAGTGTGGGACCGGCCCACCAGAGGATGTCTACTTGGTGCACAGGTTTCGGGAGGGACTAGAATGGGCAACTGCCTCCCCTGAAACTGAGGGCAAGGTGACTAAGCTGTCTGTGGCTGGACAGCCACTGGTGACAATGTGACTGCACAGATCGGGTCTGAGGACAAAATGAGTCAAGGGATTTCAGGTGCTTAAAGTAATGTCCAAGTCCAGCTTGGGGGAGGCAGACTGGGAGGGTCAGAGAGGCCAGTGTGCAGTGGGAGGCTGGCTGAGCCACTCCCGCCTGCCTGCCAGGAGCCCGGGGAAACGCAGAGCGGCTGCAGGGCAGCAGCAGCGTGTCAGCGAGACGGAAGGGCGGCGGCTGGGAGACTTCCCAGGCCGACAACAGGGAAGAAGCTGCTGGGAACTGGGTGCTGCCCTGGGAGGAAGGAAGCTCTCTGCCATGGGAGGTGATTTTAAAAGGCACCTACACACCTGTCCATCTGGCATAGCAGAAAGGGAATTCCTCACTGGGTGGGGCTGTCTACTCTAATAACATAACATTGTAGAGGTATTTCTGTATATGTTTCTACCCAAATAAAGACATAAACTCACTGCAAAAAAATATAAGGTCTGTATGATCACACATTCCAACTAGGAGAATACTATTTTAATATTTTCAGGTATATCCTTAAAATTTTTATTTATGTATTTATTTTTATTTTCTATTGATACATAATATTTGCACATATGTATTGGGTATGTGTGATAATTGCCTGCATGCCTAGCATGTGTCATGATACGTCAGGGTGTCCAGGATGTCCATCACCTCAAGCATTTATCATTTCCATGTGTGGGGAACATTTTAAGAGCTCTCTTCCCACTGTTTTGAAACACACTCCATTGCTGTTACCTGCAGTCACCCTACTCTGCGACTGAACATTAGAACTTATTCCCTACCTTATTGTGTTTGTCCCTATTAACCAACCTCTCTCTCTCCCCGCCCCCACCACCCCATCACCCACACACTCCTCTCAGCTTCTGGCAAATCTCATTCTACTCTCTACTTCCAGGAGATCAACCTTTTAGCTCCCACGTGGGTGAGAACATGCGACATTTGTCTGTGCCTGGCCTATGTCACTTGACATAATGACATGCAGTTCCATTCATGTTCCTGCAAGTGACAGGATTTCATGGCTTTTTATGGCTGAATAGTATTCCACATCTGTTTACCCATGCAGCATGTGGGACACTTGGGCCTACCCTGTGTATGTGCTGTTGTGGATGGTGCTGTGTCAGCCATGGAGATGCAATTATCCTTTATAACGTAGTGATGCCCTTTCCTCTGGATATGTACCCCATAGTGGGGTTGCTAGATCGTAGGACAGTTCTATTTTTACTTTTTTGAGAAATCGCCCTACTGTTTTCCATAGTAGCTGTATTGATTTATCCACCCACCAACACTGCATAAGAGTTTTTCTTCAAATCTGTGGCAGTGTCTTGGTTTTTTTTTTTTTTTTCTTTCTTTCTTTCTTTCTAATACCAGCCATTCTGACTGGTGTAATAGGACACCTCAACTCACTGTGGTTTGATTTGCATTTCCCTGAATATTACTAACATGGAGCGTTTTTTTAATACCTGTTGGACACTTGTATGTCTTCTTTTGAGAAATGTGTGTTCATGTCCTATGCTCACCTTTTAAATGGATCATTTGTGGGTTTTTATATTGAATTGTTTGAGTTCCTTGTATATTCTGGATATTCGTTTTTCGTCAAATGAATGGTTTGCAAATATTTTCTCACATTAAACAGGACTTCTCTTCATTCTGTTGTTTTCTTTGCTGTCCAGAAGCTTTTCAGTTTCCTTAGTCCCATTTGTCTATTTTTGTTTCTGTTATCTGTACTCGCGAGGTCTTAGAGATAAAACTTTGGCCAAGACCAAGATCCTGAAATGCTTCCTCTGTTTTGTTCTAATAGGTCTTATGTTTGACGCTTTAATCCATCTTGAGCTAATTTCTCCATGTGGTGGGAGGTGGGGGTCTGGTTTCCTTCACAGGGTGGTCAGGGCAAGCCCATCCTCAGGTCCGCGTGGCGGTGCTTGCAGGGCTGGCTGTGCTAGGCGGGGACGGTGATCCCCAGGCCCCCAGCGCAGGACTCTGCTGGGGGAGGAAGGGCTGCTTTGGGGCGGGGGCAGCATGCTTTTCAGCGCCAGGCTGTGGCTGTGAGCCAGACAGCCTGTCCTCAGTGTGCTTGTGAATGCCCAGCAGCCCCACTGCTGTGGCCAGGGTGACTGCCAGTGCATGCTCCACTCTCGCTGCAGTAGGTAGCATGGGTGGTGGCTACAGGCTGGGGACATCCATGTGGATGTCAGTGTGATCAGGGGCTGCTGGGCCCCAGGCGGGCTGCAGGGTGGTGGGTGCTCAAAACGGCAGTGTGAAGAGCAGCTCAGGACTCGGGTGTGTGGGAGGCAGCGTGAGCTCCCTCTCCAAATCCAGGCCGTCGTCTGGTTTCCAGTGAGCTCCCTGTGTGGGGGGATGCAGACCCCTGGGGGTCCCTGACTTACCCTTTGCCCACACTGGGGAGCCCCTTGGGGCTCCCAGCCTATCCTGGCTGACAGGCGGCACCGTCTCTCTCTCCTCCCTTGCGCGCGGTATTGCCTGTCACTTCTCAGTTGAATTCGAGTTCTCGCCGAGATGATCTATTCAGAGTGTGGTTATTTTGGTTCTTCTCTGTGGAGGAGGTGAGCGCCAGATGCTCCGGTCGGCCATCGTGAAGCCCCTCCTGCAGAATATGCCTGGAAAATATTAAATTGTACTCCATGATTTTAAAGCCTTTTTAGCTCCCTATGTGAAGAATGTCTTTTCCTTTCAGCGGGCACTTACCATTTAAGACTTGCCTACTGGCTAACGCACCGCGGCGTTCCTGCCAGACGTCCGTGTTCTTTCCAGGTCTTCCCTGTTACCGACACACGGCAGGCGGCATCTCTGCTCAGAAGTCAGCACTTCACTCCCTGCGATCGGCTCCTCGGAGCAGGTCTCCAAAGTGGTGAGCGGGGTTAAGGGACATGCATATTTCAGCGCCTCAGTATGTTCTGCCCAGTTGATGTCTGGAAACCATCAGTTCTTTACTCTCCCCGCAACAGATCATATCATAATTTTTTATCATCTCTTCCAATTTCATAAAATGCTAAAAAGGCGCCTCTGAGTAGCTCTATGAGGCGTGCAGGGCAGATACTGTTATTTTCAGAATGAAGAAAAACAAAAAGCCCCCAGACGTTGAGTGACTTAACTTGGTGAATGTTTTGCTGTTCTAGAGCTTGAAACCCACCAAGCCTTGTTCTCTCCACTGTTCCTTGCGCCTGGGACAATCCCAGCCTGACGTCCTCCCTTTTGGATCTTGACGCTTTTAACACTGATGAGTCGCCCAAGGCTTCCTCGGACTCTAAAAGGGCCATTGTTTCGTCTTCTTTATTCTGTTTCTCCTCCTCCATGGCCTCCCTGGCCCACCCCTCCTCCTCTCTTAGATCACTGCCATGCATTTCAGTTGGTAGATATCAGAGTGAAGCTAACATTCGTTGAGTGCTTGGTGAGTACCGGGCACAGTGCCCTCTTCTCTATTTGGAGCAGACTGAAGAGCATTTCCACCTAATCATTAGCTGTTTGTATCTGCAGTAAGGATTTTCCACTTCTCACACTTCGCACATTTGGTCTTCACCGCAGCCTTCCTGGGAAGGGGCTGAGGACTGGGCGTGCGGCCCTCGGCTCCGGCCTCCCAGCTCCACCTGCCTGTTAGTCTGGGAAGGAGACTCCTCAGTGCCGTCTCCATGGCCACAGGGGTTTAAGCTACATTTTGTGGCCAAGTGAAGACTTTCTTCTCAAGGCCTGTCCAAGCCGATGAACGCACTGAGAACTGGGTATGCAAGATAAACGTAAGACGTGACCCTTCACCCTAAGGCTCTTCAGTCCCATCTTGAAAGCAAGACTTGACTCCACCTGAGCCTTGGGTTGCGGGAGAAACATGTCACGAAGAGCCTCACACCCAGTGCATGGATGAAGGAGGAAGGTGAGTGACTGGACTCCAGAGCCCTCAGGGGACGTTCCTCCACTGAAAGCAGAGACAGCTCGGCGCCGAGGAGCAGACCCTCGACTTCTTCCTCCCTCCAGATCCAGACCAGGGCACTGGGAGGAGGGTGCAGGGCACAGGAGGGGAAGGGATGTTTCTTCTTCCAGTAGACTGTGGGGCCAGAAAGAGGGCGGGAGGTGCTGAAGGCAGATTTGGAACAGAAGCCTCAGATTCAGGTGCTGGCTTGAGAATCTCTCACGTCTCTGAGTGTCTGTTTCTTCGTGGGGAGAGGAAGGTAACAGGGCCCACCTCCCTGTGTCTGGGGGATTTTAAAGGGGCGGCTGCAGGCTTCTGCAGCCATGAGTGAGTGAGTGCTCAGTGACTTTTCTGTTTTCTAACCACTGGGACAGTTTGGTTCTGTGTCCCTGCCCAAATCTCACTTTGAGCTGTGATCCCCACGTGTGGAGGGAGGGAAGTGACTGCATTACGGGGGCGGTTTCCCCCATGCTGCTCTCATGTTAGGGAGCGAATTCTCCCAAGATCTGATGGCTTTACAAGGCGCTCTTCCCCCCTCACTCTCTCACCTGCTGCCCCGTAAGACATCCTTGCTCCCCCTTCACCATGACTGTAAGTCTCCTGAGGCCTCCCCAGCCATGCAGAACCGTGAGTCAAACCTCTTCCCTTTATGAATTACCCAATCTTGAGTAATTCTTTGTAGCAGCCTGAGAATGGACGAATCATACACGGTGGGAGGATGGAAACCTAAGTCAGGCCCGGAGCCCATGTTTCCTGAAATGGGCACCCACCACCACCTCCAGACACCCAAGAAGAGGCTGGGGCAGCTCCGCACGAGTGTTGCCCATCTGCTCCCCTCTGGGTGCCATTTCGCTGTCTCCTCCGGGACTGGCCAGGACAAGACAGCCTCGGTGGACCCAACAGCCTTTTGTGCAGGCAAGGGAAAGATGCCAACCTCCAAGAATCCCACAGCCTGGCCATTCCTAACGCTTAAATAGCAACCTCCTCCAAGCTCTTCTAAGCTACCTTCTGTCTGATGTGGAGCATGACGCATCCCTTTAGAGAGTCATTAAGGCCAGAACATGAACTAACTTCCTGTCGGACTCACGCTAACGCCTGTCACCGCTGCCTGCATCTTCCTGGACAAACGCTCTGTGAGAAAGGCCACTTCCGCGCAGCTGGTCAGGAGGACAGAGATGCCCATGCTGGTGCGGGGGGATGGAGCACTCCACTGTTTGAAGCGGGCTTAGGGAGGGGCTCCACGGAGGAGCAGGGCCGTGGAGGCTGCCTGTCGCCTTGGAAACCCAGCTTTCAGCCAGCCTCGGGGTGAGCTCCCTTCAGCAGGTGTAAAGAGCTGGGAACCGTACCAGCCAGCATGAGCGATTCTGAAAGAGTGGGTTATGTTTTAATCGCGTCCTGACAGCTCATCTGTGAGGATGGCCCACCCACCGCCTGTGCCCCAGCCACCTGCAGAAGCTCATGAGCTACCTGGAATGATTTTCATGGCCCTCTTCTTGTGAAAACTCTCATTCTTTTTTAAAAATTATTTATTTCTTGTGACTGATATTTTTTAAAAATAAAGTAAAAGGTATGCCTTGTATGACTGAGATTTGTCAAAATTACCTTCCTTCCTAAAACATCCTGCACACGTTTAGTGGAAGCACGGGTAACTATTTGGAAATTTCCATCCACAGACATCAGCTTCAATAGTTGATGCAAAATAATTTTTAAGATAAAACATACATAGAGGCTATTTAATAGCTGAATGAATTTTCTTCAATGATGCAAAACGTCCTTGAAGCTGACTCTAAGGTCTGTAAATAATGACCGATTAAAAATGCCCTCTCCAGTCGAGTAGAATGAATGCACTTATGAATAAATGAATGAATGCTTTCCACTGCACTGGAGGGAGACTTGCCTCAGGCAGGTGCTGAGGGTGTGGGGGAAGGGATGACAAGCCATCGGTACAGAAGTGCCTTTCTTTGGGGCTTCCACCGGGAAGAGGGAGAAGGTCCGGAAATGGTGGGGTGATGGTCGCACAGCATCGTGAATGTATTCAATGCCACGGAACTTAAAAATGGCTACATTGGTAAATTGTATGTTTCTGTATTTGATCACATTTTTTTTAAAGAAAAGAAAATGTATTTCTTCTCAGAGTTCAACACACTGAGGCCTGGAACTTCTTCCTTTGACTTCTAGGTCTGGAAACCAAGACTTGTCTGCTCTGAACCTGGCAGAAGTTCTCCTGTCTAATTACTCTCAGCTGGACACAATGCTGGTGGCTGTTATTCCACACATAACGTTTTCATTTGTGCGGCGTTAAACGTGGGAAGAACAGCCAAAGCCACCCTGCAATGCTGCCCATTTTCTATTCCCGGTCAAACCTAAGCAGGCTGTCAGGCATCCCCAACCAAGACCATAAGAGACAGCAGATCAAAGGACAGAAGGTGTGGCTGTGGCACCCAGACCACAGGACTGTCACCTCCCACCCACCGGGTGGCTGTCTGCACCTTCCTAGCGAGGCGGGACCCACGTGCGTGAACCACAGGTCATCTTGCACAGCTCCACAAACAGCCCTCGGGGACCACTGCCCTCCAGGTCACAGGTGCCCACCAGCCCGCCTGCCTCTCTCCTGGTGTGAGCAGCCGGGGCCGGCTGTGCCGATGGTCTTACTTTCTGTAAACGGAATTGGGCCATAGGTGCTATTTGCACCTGGAGGTTCATCCATATTGGCGAGTCCTTGTCACAGATCATTCCCTTTCACCGCTCAGCACTGTTCCATCGTGCGAATGTTTCACCGGTATTTATCCACTCTGCTGTTGGTGGATCGTTGGCAATTTCTAGCTGGCGCTGCTCCATACGATGCTGATTTGAACATTCTGCCTGTCTTTGGAGAATATATGCACGAATTGCTGTTTGTAATACTGGTGGGTAATAGTTAAACCTCCTCCTCCCTTGGTTTTTATGAAAGCCCAGGGTAGATTTTATTTGGATTAGCTTCCTTAGTGCCCTAGACAGCTGTGACCTGATTTTATCTTTCTTGGTTTCTTACATTATAAAAAAAGAGAGAGAGAGAGAGAAAAGTTTGCACTGAAATCGCATTTTTGCTAGGGTATTTCTGGAAGCTAAATTTTATATCTAAATATAAACGTTTGAAGCATGGGAGCCCATTTCTAATTGAATAAATGATAACAAACCATTTTCACAGCATCTTAATCATGCCACTGTTCTCAAATGTTTGATGAGGTCATCCAGAGATGCTGTCCCCCGGTGGTGAATTAATTCAGAGGGTCAGTCCATGTGCTCCACTGGCTGCCCCTCAGTAGCCAGCATTAGAGGATGGCAGGGGCCACACCAGGGGCTGCTGGAAGCCCCATCTGAGTGGGTCTGGGCGATTGCCTAACTACATGGCTGGCTTCCAGGGAGGGAGGGTTAGGGCCAGCCAGAGTGAACGTGACCACACTCCACCTCCCTCTTTCAGAAGCCTCCTCTGCCATGGCAATGAGGGTTTATGTGTCTGAGATTATTCTTCTTCCTCCTCAGGGCAGAGCTGTGCTGCCAGTGCTTCCAGAGATCAGAGAAGCTGCTTTTGCTTCCCTGCCTAGTTCTCTGCTGGGTACCAGGAGACTCTCTGGGCCGTCCTTAAACTTCCAGAAATGCAGATTCTAAGGAGGACTGAAAAGTTCTTCAAAGTGGCAAAGGAGCAGCTCAAGAGTAAGGGTAACCCAGTCATCCTCTGCCTGGGTCAGCCCTGGCTCCTCAGCATGGCCACCAGCTCAACATGGGAATCTAGGGCACTCTCCACCCCCCTACCCCAGGTGACACCCACAACCCCCATTCAGGCTATGCCAGCCTGACCCCTGGCCAGAGTGGACCAGCCTCCATGACCCTCATTGTTACAGGACTCTGCCCAGGACATTTTTGAATGAGGTGAAGATGTTACTCATCGCCCAAGACAGCCATAGGTGTGCCAGCCTCACCCACTGATCAACCTTCCCTAGTAGTGTCGTCCACTTACAAAGCCTTCTGTCCGTTGTTTCAGTGGGGTTTAACAACCCACGCTGCAATAGTCTGAATACATTAGTTCTGGCCTTTATAACTTGGTCAGGTGCAATTTTTGCCTTGACAGTGTCATAAGCTATAACTTAGGTCAAACGCCCTTTCTCTCTTGTTACTCCTTCAAAATATCACCCCTGTGAGTCTGGCAAGTTTCAGAATTTTGTACTAAATCTCATTAAATAGAAGCCTTCAGCATCTGTCAATCCATCTGCTCCTACACAGCTTCAGCCTCTCTCTTTATGTTGTCATTGTCACAAGTTACATCTCTACACACTGTGTGCCCATTAGCATAGATCTATAATTATTGTTTTATAAATGTGTCCTTTAAATCATACAGAAAACAAACAGGAGCTACAATCCAGAATGTTGGCTTTTACATTTATCTATGCAATGACCTTTACCAGACTTCATTTCTTCCTATAGATTTCAGTTACTGTGTAGTAACCCAAGCATCTAATAACCAGCAGCCTTTCATTTACACCTGAAGTACTCCCTATAGACTTTCTAATAAGGCAGGTCCACGAGCAACAAATTCCCTCTGGTTTTGTTTTTCTGGCATAGCATTAATTTCTCCTTCATTTTTGAGGTATACTTTTGCTGGATATATCATTCTTAATTGATATTTTTCGTCTCAATGCTTCAATGTCACCCCACTGCCATCTGGCCTCCGTGTTTTTTTCTGTTGATCTTATTGAGGAACCCTTGTATTTGACTGGTGAATTCTCTCATGTGACATTCAAGATTCTCTGTCTTTTGCTTTTGACAGAATTATAAAATATCCAGTTGTAGATCTTTTTATCATTCTTGGAGTTTGTTGAGCTTCTTGGATGTATAAATTCATGTCTTTTATCAAATTTGGAAATTTTGAGCATTATTTCTTCCAATATTCTTTCTTCACAATTCTTTCCGTCCTTCTGATACTCCCATTACATGTATGTAGTGAATTTTCATTTCAGTTTTGGACTTTGCAGCTTCAGAATTTCTGACTTTTTTAACACTTGTCTTTATTGATAGGTTCTATCTATTGAAACATGAGTCTCCTTATTTCCTTTACTGTTTGTCCCTGATTTTCTTAGTTCTTTCAACATATTTAAGACAATTGATTTAAAGTTTATTTCTAGTAAGTTCAATGTCTGTGCCTCCTCACAACAATTTCTTTTAATGTTTTCTCTGAATAGAGCATGTTTTCTTGTTTCCTTGTATGTTTCATACTTTTTGTTAAAAACTGGACTTTTTAAATATTATAATGTGGTAACTCGGGAAATAAGTTTCTGCCCGTTCCTCAGGGTTTGTTTTTGTTGCCTGTTTTGGGTTATAATTGTTTGATGACTTTTCTAAACTATTTTTCTAAAGTGATATGATTTGGCTCTGTGTCCCCACCCAAATCTCATCTCAAATTATAATCCCCACATGTTGATGGGGGGGACCTGGCAGGAGGTGATTAGATCATGGGGGCATACTTCCCCCATGTTGTTCTCATGATAGTGAGCGGTTCTCATGAGATTGTTGGTTTGAAAGTGTTCTCCCCTCACTCTCTATATCTCTCCTGCACCAGTAAGATCTGCCTTGCTTCTCCTTCACCTTCTGCCATGATTGTAAGTTTCCTGAGGCCTCCCCAGCCATGTGGAACTGTGAGTCAATTTAACCTCTTTCATACATATGACCCCATTTCAGGTAGTTCTTTATAGCAGTGAGAACTTGGACTAATACATAAAGACAGTATTCTCTGCCGTTTGTGGTCTTTGACGTCTCTGCTCATTTAGCTTGCAGTCAAATCGTGTTTTAGACAGAGATTCTTTGAATGCCTAAAGCCAGAAAACAAAAATGCAAAAACAAGAAACCTCTCACAGTGTTTGAAGAATAGCTGTTTACTGGGCACTCCTTCAGTGCTGAGCCCAGCCATTTACAATTCTGTGTTAGCCTTCACTACCTGCTCACACCAGCCTCAAAGGTCAGCCAGAAGCAGATGTTCAGGGTCTTCCTGAGTCTTTGCTGAGCTTGTGTTCTTCCCTGGCCATGTTTGTGGCTTTCTAAATACTCTGGAATACATGAGTGCTTTTCAATACCCTAATCTCTCTTTTAGGCTTTCATACCAGGATTTTGGTATGTCTTTTGTTTGCCTAAACCGTAGTATTTTCCCCAGTCAGCAGAAAGTGGCTGACTTGCCTTTCAGTGTTCCTGGGGAATGCTCTCAGCATAGCCACTCTTCTGCTTTGAGAGTTCCAAGTTAAGTGAAACTAAGACAAGCACCCTGCATCGTTCTTTCAGGGAACACCCAAACAGATCCAAACAAACGAGATAATTCTTTGAGAAAAGTTATTCCCTAGGCTTCCATCTTCAAGAGCAACGACCAGCTGGGGAGGGAGGTAAAACAAGGGCAAATAAAAATGCCACAAATCTCTCTGCTTTTCTATTGCCTCAGAAATACAAACAAACAAACTTGGCTGGTGTAAACCTTTGACCATATTCAAGAATTCAGATAAAGTAGATCCTCACAGATTTTCTCATTATTTCAGTGTTTCTGTGAAGGGGCTGGCTAGCCTGAGTGCCACCCACTCTGCCATTGCTGCCAACATGACTGCAGAAAGGATGCCTAATGCTCCCTGCGGCATTGAATCAGGCAGAACAATGGCTGCTTCAAGATGTCCACGCCCAATACCCACAGCCTGTGATGTTACCTGGCAAAAGGGATTTGCTCCTGAGACTAAAATTATAAGCCCTTATATGAAGGAAATTTTTCTGGATTGTCCTGGAAGGGCCTAATCTGATCATACGAAGCCTCTGGCAACTGGGAATGACCCTCGACTCACAGCTAACAAGAAAAGAGGTATCTCATTCCTACAACTTCAGGCAACTAAATTCCGCCAAGGAAAAAACATAATCAGAACAATCCATCTTTCTTTTGAGCCTCCAGAAAGGAATGCACCCTTGCCAACACACTGATTTTAGCTTGATGTGACCAGTATTGGACTTCGGACTGCAGAACTGAGAGGTCGTGAATTTGTGTTGTTTTAAGCCATTTAGTTTGTGGTCATTTTTCAGGGCAGCAATAGAAAATTCATATAAGCTATGGGTACCTGAAAGTGGAATGCATCTGTAACAAACACCCAAATATACAGAAGTGGATTTAAAATATAACATTGGTCAGGGGTGAGAAGAATTTTGAGGAGCATGATAGAAAAAGCCTCAGTTGTCTTAAACAGGCTCTTCCTGAATGTTAAATACTTCCAATGAGGGCTAAGAAGAAAGGGAGGGGCACTATAGAGAAAAACTAAATCACTTTAGAGAATACCTAAATCTGCATGAACAGATGGTTGATAGAAATACAGACATTAAAGGTGCTGGTGACAAGAGCTCAGAAGAAAGTAAAGAACATGCATTGGAAATTGGAGGAGAGGCACACTTCTTAGACAGTGGAAAAAAGTCTAGCTGAATTATGTCACAGTTTTGTGACGAGTAGAACTTGGAAACAATAAAATTAGATATTTAGGAGAGAGATTTCCAGGCAAAATGCTGAAGATATGGTCTAGTTTCTTCTAGCTGCTTATAGGAAAAGACAAGATGAAATAGACAAATTGAAAAAAGAACTATTAAACAAAAAGGAAGTTAAATTTGGTGGTGTGGGAAATTCTCAGCATATCTGGACAGTGAAACACAAATAATTAAAAGATTTACTATCAGGAAAGCATATTCTACAGAAATGGCTTAAGGTAAACACCTTAGAAAGATCAAAAAATCAGTTTTCAGTTACACAAAGGATCTTTGAAAGCATTATGGGTATGACTCACAGATCCCCTAAATCAGGCTACAGGGCACCTAGGAAATGTAATAAAAATGTCCCTCAGCCATCTTGACAAAAGCCAAAAATTGAGATGGGATTATCTAGAAAAGATCTGTGGACAAGCCTCTTGTCTAATAGAGTGAATCACCATGGTATACACAGGAGACAAACAAAGTTCCTGAAAATTTTACATCAGCAGAAACGGTGCCAGCTTGGACTGAAAGGATTGGGGAGAATACGGAAGAGGAAAGCTGTTGAACTTGAAAGAAGAACTTGAACTCTCCAGATTCCATAGACAGGAAACTGGATGATAAAATACTCAGCTGAGCGTGTAAGTTACTTTTCATGAAGAAAGATTAACTCAAAGGGGAGACCCCAGAGTGTAGAGCGTGGAGCCACAGGCTGAGAAGGTAGAGCTTGAGGAACACAGGGTTGTTTCCAAGCCTTGACACCTAACAGAGCTTTCCTTAGCTGGATTTGGAACCAATGACTTCTTTATTTTTTCCATTTTCTCCCTCTTTGAATGTCTATAACCCTTATCCTACTGTATCTGGGGTGCAGGTAACTTCT
Organism: Saimiri boliviensis; assembly: GCF_048565385.1. Lineage (NCBI taxonomy): Eukaryota > Metazoa > Chordata > Mammalia > Primates > Cebidae > Saimiri > Saimiri boliviensis. The sequence continues at coordinate 150,724,448 of NC_133453.1, forward strand.
GTCTGTAGTTTAACAGGCTCACAGATGAAAACAAAGTTTGTCCTAAGGTGGGTCACACCAGAGCCGTACCCATACTTCATTGAGACAGTTTAGATAATGATACCTGAGACGCTTGAGCGGATGATATTCAGACAATATTTTTAGATTTTGAGTTGATTTTATAATTGGATAAGACTTAGGTGAACCTTGGAACTGGATGGATGTATTTTTTCAATTGGGAGAGCTGTGAATATTTGGAGGCTAGAAGACAGACGACAGTAGGTCAAACAATCGTCCTTCAGAGGAGTCCATGACTTCCTCCCTGGGCCTTGTGAATATGTTACCTTACGCGGCAAAAAGGATTTTCAGATGTGATTAAAGATTTGAGGGGGAGATAGGATCCTGGGTGGTTTGTTGGGCCCAATCAATCCCATGTGTCCTTAGAGTCTTTCTCAGTGTAGCATGTTCTCAAAGTAGCATGTAATGGGAAAAGGAGGCAGCCTGGTGGTGCTGGCTGTAAAGATGGAGGAGGGGCCATGATCCAAGGAAAGTGGGGACCCTTTAAAGCTGGGAATGGCCCCCGCTCTCAGTCAACACGCAAACTTGGATCTAACCCCTACAACAACAGGAATCTGAATTTTGCTAGCAACCTGAATGAGCAAGGAAATGGATTCTTCCCTGGAACTCCCAGAAGCAGGGCGGCTCGGCCAACACCCGGATTTTAGCTGGAGCAGCCGGTGTTGGGACTTCTATCCACACAACTACACACGACATGCATCATCTTACCCCCTTTTTTTTTTTTTAGTTTTTTTTTAACCCCCTTTTTTTAATGAGACGCAGAGCCTGTGTAGCTGAGTCATTTTATCAGCCTGTTTCCTGCCAACAGAATTCTGGGGGTCCATCGAGCCTTCTTGCATTTTTGCTCTTCCCATCCCTTTCAGAGCAAGCTGGCACTGTTCCCACCGACATGAAATTCTCAGGAACCCTGGGGATCACACATGTACCTCATGGGGATTCACTCATTAGACAAGAGGCTGGCCCACAGATCCCCCCAGGAGGGCAAGCCTCTCGGCTTGGTGATCCCCAGGGATTTCCATCTCCTCTCTTCCTTTGCCGAGATGGCTGGGGAACAGTGCCCCTGAGCTCCCTAAGGGCACCGTTAGAAGGAGGAAGAGGCTCTCTGGTTAGAGGACACCTGTGAGTCCCTTTCTTTATCTCATCAAAGAGCCTTTCGTGTGACTGAATACTCTGAACTTTTCGTCTTCCTAAGATGTTTCCAGAAAGTTTAGAGCCATGTCGTCAGTCTTTTCTCTAGAACGTGCTTTTCTGACAACAAATCTCTCAATTTTAGCGTCATTTACGGCCTGGAGAGACGGCGTTTTCCAAAGCAGTTCTGTCCATATCACTTTTCTCTCTTCCACTCTGCAAGAAAACAGACTGCACCTTCGACGCTTGGGTTGGAAACCACTCACAGCTTCCGCTTTCCTTGCCTGCAAGACCGGCTGAGCTTTCTGCCCTTGAACGCTTTTCCTCCACACCCAGCACCACATGCCCTAATTTCTTCTGCATCCTCACCAGCAGTGTCTTTAATATCCGTTATTTCTGTCAACGATCTGCTCGTGGCAATTTAAATATTCTCCATTGTTCCCCTCACTTTCCTCTGCTTCCTCCCTGGCAATGGCATTATCACCTATTTTTTCGACTCATAGTCTGCTCAAGGCAACTGAGACTTTTTTCATCTCAAAATTCTTCCAGTCTCTGCCTACGTCCAAGTTCAAAGCCACTTTCACAGTTTTAGATGTTTATTACAGCAACATCTCACTTTCTGTTTCCAAAAATATGTATTAGCCTTCTATTGCTACCAAATGAATTGCCACAAGTCATTACACTACACAAATCAAGGTGTTGGGAGGCGGTCTGTCTCTCTGGAGGCTCTAAGGAGGATGACCTTCCTTGCTGTTTGAATTGCTGGCGGAACTCAACAATCAGGCCCCTGCACAGAGCTCCCTACCTCTCAGAAGCAGCAACTAGAGCATCAGAGCCTTCTCATGCTGCCAGCTTTCCCTGCCTACAGCAAGAAAAAATCCCCTACGTTCTCTGCCTTTATGGATTCATGTGATTGGTACTGAATTGCGGACCTCTTTGTCGGGGCATTATTCTGCCTACCTTGAGGTACATAGGTAACACTTCACTGAGCTATAAAGTGGAGTGTGGCCACTTGGTGTTTTATAATTTAAACTTCTATTAAAGAACATTTTAAAGAACAGATGGAATTGGGGTTCTATTGGGGTTCTACTCTAGTGTACTTACAACATTTCTGGCACCAAAAATGTGGGTTCTTTTTCCAACACCAACAAATTATTTAACTCTCGAACGCCAACTAGGTGTCCAACAATTCGATGAATTCTGACACTACCTGGAGTTAGAGTGGACCTCACAGGTTAGGGCTCAGCCTCTCAAGAGCACCCCCACTTCAGATACCGGACACAAGTCCCGGTTCCCCTATACTTCTAATCTATCTGCTAAAAACTAGGGGCTCACACAGCTCCTCCTCAGGTTTGATAATTTCCTAGACTGACTCACAGAACTCAGGAAAACACCTTATATGTCATCGCCAGTTAATTATAGAGGATATAAGTCAAGAATAGCCGAATGGAAGGGATGTATATGGCAAGGTCCTGAGGGGAGGAGGGGTGCACAGAGCTCCCCTGGCCTCTGCAGGTGTGTCAGTGTGCATACCAAGTGGAAGGTCTCCAAACCCCACTGTGTAAGGGTTTTATGAAGGTATCACTAGGTAGGCATAATTGATTAAATCACTCCAGCCCCTTCCTGTGTGGGAGGTTTTGGGGCGGGGCTGAAAGCTCCAACCCTCTGATTACACCTTGCGGTTGCTGGCTGTCAGCCTCCCTGCTAGAGCTAGCCAGGGCCCCAGGCACCATTCACCTCATTAGCATGCAAAAACACTGTCATCTCTCTCCAGATTACAAGGATTTTAGGAGCTATATGCCAGGAGCTTGGTACAAAGACCAAATATGTATATATTTTAATCATAACACAGAAGCTTTGAGAACTGATCTGATGGACAACACCAAAAACAATCCAAGCCTAAATGCACCAGAATGCGGACACACAGAACCAGCCGCAGAGTGAGTTTTAAAATGCTTTCCAGCCACGCGTGGGGTAACTAATTCTTTTTTTTTTATTGCATTTTAGGTTTTGGGGTACACGTGAAGAACATGCAAGATTGTTGCATAGGTACACACATGGCAGTGTGGTTTGCTGCCTTCCGTCCCCTCACCTGTATCTGTCATTTCTCCCCATGCTATCTCTTCCCACCTCCCCACCCCCCGCCCCTCCCCCATTTCCTCCCAACGGACCCCAGTGTGTAGTGCTCCCCTCCCTGTGACCATGTGTTCTCATTGTTCAACACCCGCCTATGAGTGAGAATATGCGGTGTTTGATTTTCTGCTCTTGTGTCAGTTTGCTGAGAATGATGGCCTCCAGGTTCATCCATGTCCCTACAAAGGACATGAACTCGTCGTTTTTGATGGCTGCGTAATATTCCATGGTGTATATGTACCACATTTTCCCTATCCAGTCTATCATCGTTGGGCATTTGGGTTGGTTCCAGGTCTTGGCTATTGTAAACAGTGCTGCAATGAACATTCGTGTGCACGTGTCCTTGTAGTAGAATGATTTATAATCCTTTGGATATATACCCAGTAATGGGATTGCTGGGTCAAATGGGATTTCTATTTTTAGGTCCTTGAGGAATCGCCACACTGTCTTCCACAATGGTTGAATTAACTTACATTCTCACCAACAGTGTAAAAGTGTTCCTATTTCTCCACATCCTCTCCAGCATCTGTTGTCTCCAGATTTTTTAATGATCGCCATGCTAACTGGTGTGAGATGGTATCTCTAGCAGAAGACAGGAAATAACTAAGATCAGAGCAGAACTGAAGGAAATAGAGACACAAAAAACCCTTCAAAAAAATCAATAAATCCAGGAGCTGGTTTTTTGAAAATATCAACAAAATAGACAGACCACTAGCCAGATTAATAAAAAAGAAAAGAGAGAATAACCAAATTGACGCAATAAAAAACGATAAAGGGGCTATCACCACAGATTCCACAGAAATCCAAACCATCATCAGAGATTATTACAAACAACTCTATGCACATAAACTAGTAAACCTGGAAGAAATGGATAAATTCCTGGACACCTGCATCCTCCCAAGCCTAAACCTGGAAGAAGCCGAAACCCTGAATAGACCAATAACATGGTCTGACGTCGAGGCAGCAATAAAGAGCCTACCACCCAAAAAAAGCCCAGGTCCAGATGGGTTCACAGCCGAATTCTACCAGACATACAAAGAGGAGCTGGTACCATTCCTTCTGAAACTATTCCAGACAATCCAAAAAGAGGGAATCCTTCCCAAATCATTTTACGAGACAAACATCATCCTGATACCAAAACCCGGCAGAGACTCAACAAGAAAAGAAAATTTCAGGCCAATATCCATGATGAACATAGATGCAAAAATCTTCAATAAAATACTGGCAAACCGATTGCAACAGCATATCAAAAAGCTCATCCACCATGATCAAGTAGGATTCATCCCGGGGATGCAAGGCTGGTTCAACATACGCAAGTCCATAAACGTAATTCACCACATAAACAGAACCAAAGACAAAAACCACATGATTATCTCGATTGATGCAGAGAAGGCTTTTGACAAAATTCAACAACCCTTTATGCTAAAAACCCTCAATAAACTAGGTATTGACGGAACATACCTCAAAACAATAAAAGCTAGTTACGACAAACCAACAGCCAATATCATACTGAATGGGCAAAAACTGGAAGCATTCCCTTTGAAATCTGGCACTAGACAAGGATGCCCTCTCTCACCACTCCTATTCAATATAGTACTGGAAGTTCTAGCCAGAGCAATCAGGCAAGAAAAAGAAATAAAGGGTATCCAAATTGGAAAGGAGGAAATCAAATTGTCTCTATTTGCAGATGACATGATTGTATATCTGGAAGACCCCATCATCTCAGCCCAAAATCTCCTGAAACTGATAAACAACTTCAGCAAAGTCTCAGGATACAAAATCAACGTGCAAAAATCACAAGCATTCCTATACACCAGTAATAGACTTCGAGAGAGCCAAATCAAGAACGAACTGCCATTCACAATTGCTACAAAGAGAATAAAGTACCTAGGAATAAAACTAACAAGGAACGTAAAGGACCTCTTCAAGGAGAACTACAAGCCACTGCTCAACGAAATCAGAGAGGACACAAACAGATGGGGTAACTAATTCTAAAGCCCGTGTTTTCTCAGCATTTTCTCCAAGTGAGTTAACAAATTCCTTTATTTCTGAATCCATCAGAGTTACTTGAAGCCAAAGTCACCCTAAAGGTAACCACTTATTAAGCAGATTGGCATTTCGGTTCCTGTGACTTAACCCCCGTCACAGGCTGTTTCTATGCCGGCTGTGAGGCAGCCTCAAACGCCTTGCATATGCACACTCTCCTATGATCTCACACTTGATCATAACATTCTCAACATTCAAAAAGCAATGATGGCTTTGCATGCAAAGTCTTCAACAATTGACTCATAAAACTCATATGCTTTGTCATAAAATCATAATGGATCTCTGAATTTACAGAACCTATTCTCAGTAGTGAGAAAATTACTTGTATAAAAATATTATTATGCAAGCACAGCCATTTTTAGCTGTGAAATATATATATGCATATATATAACTTTTAAATTACATGTCTCTTTTGGAGAAGGAAATGTTCATGGTATTTTGTTTTGTGGCAGGTGTAGAGATTTCTCCTATGTGGGATTTGGCCTCAGCCTGGATTTAAAAGGAGAAAAAGAATTCAAAGGAAATGAATACATTGTAATGTTAATGTTAAGCTACTTATAGACAGAAATGCTCAACTACATCTTTCTTTTGATTGAATGAGGTATGAAGAGTTACAAAAACATTACACTCTGATTGTTCAGCCTCTTGTACCTGCTCCCTCAGTGACCCTGGGGGTGTACTGAAATCACCTCAGCTGAATGGACTTCAGTCAGTTCTGAGAATGAGGCAGCATTTAGGTGTCAGGTGCCATGTGTTCACAGGAGAGAAAAAAGGAATCTCCTTTAAATAGATGCAGAGAATTCTGAGGACATATTTAAATACGGTGCATATGTTAGCACTGTTTAACATATCAGCATCCCCCGTGTGGGTTCTTATATTCATTCACATATTTAAGCCATTAATAAGCAAAAATGTAAAATCCATTCCAGTACTGCCAAAAGGCGTAATCACTTTTGGCTCCGCTTTCAGGCAAGACCCCTGGAGTATCATACCCACAGCGCAGGGCCTGACAGGATATCTTGACAGCTGCCCTTGAAGCAGAGTGAGTAGGTCTGCTAATGAGACCCAGGCCTGCTGGCAAGAGATGGTTTCATTTCAAGTGCCAATCAGTCACACACATTATTCACTTTTCATTTCAGACTGAAAGTGCTTCCTCCAAAACTTATACTTGAAAACAATGAAGAGAAACCTCCGTTGGAGAACAATGAATTCCATCGTGCATGAAAGTTGTGAAAACAGCCGCGCTGAGGACCTCCCTTCTCAAAGTGGAGGAAGAAGGGACTGAAACACACTGATACTGCATGATATAAGGATATAAGGGTGGTTTCTATCATCAGCACCTGTCATGTGCCAGGCCGGGCGGGCACGGGGACATGGAAGAGAGCCCCTGTCCTGAGAAGGCATCAGTCAAGGTGGCCTGTGGGGTCCAGCCCACCACAGCATGCACGGTCCTCACAGAGCCACGATGGGAGAGCCAGGTAGGTAACCAGGATGGTGCGGGCTCCCCGCAGAAGACTTCACAGTGGAAAACTAAGGAGAGAGGCTAGAATCCCCTGTATCCAAGGTAATGGCAGCAGTGCAGAGGGCGCGCAGGGGCACGTGTGGGGGTCCGAGCCCCTCAGGCAGTCTGTCCTCTCTGCTGAGCTGCTGAGCAGGCCGGGTTCTCCCCAGTGACGCTGCTTCCCAGAGGACATCTCCAAGGGGCCCTGCGATGGGACAGCACCTGGCTCGGCGAGCACAGGTCTCCTGGGGCCCCTCCTGCACACACCATGTAAACAGGCGGTTCTCCTCCCTCAGAGGTTTAGTAAACTAAAAGCTCCTTCACGGCTTTTGGAGATATTAACTTACAAAAATAGGGTATAAGGAAATAGTCATTCGTCACGTAGGTTTTGCCCAACAGGAAGAACTCAATTAGATTGCCATTTATATTCTCAAATTGACCACCTACATCCTTCTTCATGTGTCTATTACAGAAAGACTGGGGCAAAGGAGAATTACAGCTTTGTAACAAAAAAACAAAAAGAAGAAGGAAAAAGCACTCAGAGGCAGAACCCTTGTGACCCCCAAATCCATTAGCACTCAGCTCTCAGGAAAGACTGGTCACGGATGCCTGCATTCTTTTGAACTGATCCAATTTGGTTGAAATATCATCAAAATACTGCAATTTTGTTTGGTTCATCTAGACTTTCAAAAGACGTGATACATTAAAATTCACGTTTGGATTGTTTGAAGTTCCTATCTTCTTTCAGATGGAATTGTTTTTCCTTTGAAAATGTGAGTCAGGTCCCATCCTTCCTGTAATGGAAACCAGCAGGCTCCCCACGTTTCACTGCCCCGGGGTCTCCGGGCTTGTCTGCCTCTGCCCCATCTCTGCCGCTCCCGTGTCCCCAGCCCACCTGCACTGGCACCTCCTGAGCATCAGGCTGTCAGAGTGTCAGCCACCCCTCCCCAGCATGCTCTTCCCTCAGCCAAACGGGCTCATGTCCTCACATCCTCCAGCTGCCCCGCCCTTCCTAGCAAGGCTGTCCCCATCCGAATGACTCCAGGCCCTCCCAGCATTTCCCACAGAGTGACAGGGTTGGTATGTGACTGTGTGTGCACCTGAAAACACAAGCAGGGGTCTCTGTGCTGCTCATTGATGTGTCCTGAGCATCTGAAGCTGCCTGACATGTAACAGATGTTCACTAAACATTTATTGATACTTGATGTTTTATTTATGCATAATGAAAAACTGTCATAAAATTGAATATCTCCATTTTAAATAATCACATTTAATGCCCATTTACCTTCACTTAAAGTATTAACTTATTACTAAAATATCATTTAAAACATTACATATTAAAGTGTATTATTAAAATTATATGAGAAGTCAAATGCAGTGGCTCACACCTGTAATCCCAACACTTTGGGAGACCAAGGTGGGAGGATCATGAGGCCAGGAGTATGAGACAAGCCTGGCCAACCATGGTGAAACCCTATCTCTAGCTAAAAATACAAAAATTAGCTGGGCATGGTGGCACACACCTGTCATCCCAGCTGCTCAGGAGGCTGATGCAGGAAAATTACCTGAGCCGGGCAGGCAGAAGTCACAGTGAACATATATATATATTAATATATATGTATATGACATCAGAGAAGTGGAGCCAAATGGTAGAACAGGACTCTCCAGTGATTGTCCTTCCTGTAGAAACATCAGTTTGAACAACTATCCATGCACAAAAATACCTTCACAAGATAAAAAAAGAAAAGAAAAAGAAAACTAGAAAGAAATGCCTTCCCTGTAACACAGTAATAAGAAAGAATGCATTGAAGAGGGTAGGAGGGACGGTTTTACATTACCCACATTATGCCTTTCCCAATCTCAATCAGCACAGCACGGAGTGAGATACTGTCTTCTTGGGGAGAATGAGAGGAAACTGAGCACAGGACTTTGCCTTAGGCCCCAACACTGGGCCTGTCACAATTAAAACTCAGCACTGGGCAGAACCCCATGGACCCAGACTCCAGGTTAGTACCTGCAAATTAAGTTTCCAGACTTGCCCAGGTGCCAGGCTTCAGGGCTGCAAGGCAGGCTCGACCTCCAGCCCACCCTAGCGTTACACTGGTTACAGCAGGCCTGGGTTTGGGGCATGCCCCAGCACCGTGACAGACATAGCAGCCTTAAATTTCCAGTGTCTCCTGGTACCATACTGGCAACAGTGGCATCAAAAGTCAGGTGCACCCCCATACCACATTGGCCCTAGCTGCCCCAGGCTTCAGAACCATGCCAGACAACCAGCTCAAAATCTCTAAACAGGTTGACTGTGGAAGGACTTTCCAAGACAAAGGCAGTCTGCAAAGACTGAAATAAGCTCCTACTTTTTTAAATGCACAGACATCAACACATGACCACAGGGATGAAGAGCAATCAAGAAAACGAGACATCATCAAAGAGACAAAATAAAGTGCCAATAACTGACCCTAAAGAAATGAAGATATATGAATGACCCAACAAATAATTAAAATTAACTATTAAGGAAGCTTTGTGAACTTCAAGAAAATACAGAGAAAAAAAAATCAGTGAAATGAAAAAATGGTAAGTGGCCAGAATGAGAAATTTAACAGACAGATTGAAATAATTTTAAAAATCAAGCAGAAATCCTGAAGGTGAAAAATACAATGAATGACACAAAAATGCAATAGAGAACATCAACACTGGAATTGACCAGATTCACTCTGAATTTGGGCATGATATAGAAATATCTAGTCCTGACCAGTGCAATAATTTGAGAAATGGGATAACAGATTGGAAAAAAAATTTAAATGCCATTATTTATGATGACATACTTTATGGAAAATACAAGAATTATTTCAGATCTATTGTGGGAACTATTAATTAAATTTAGCAAAGTTTCTAGACAGAGGGCCAACACATACAAAAACATCAATTACCTCTGTTTGTGTCGGCAATAATTAGAAAATAAACTTTTTAAAGGATACCATTTACAGTAGCCTCAAATAACATCAAATTGTTAGGAATAAATCTAGTGAAAAATATGCATGGCCTCTCCACAAAAATCCTACAAATCATTCTTCAGAGAACTTAAAGAAAGCCTAAATAAATGCCATGAGTATGATTCTTCTCAAATTTATGTGTAGATTCAATACAATTCCAATCAAAATTATAGCACTACTTGTAGAAATTAATAAGAAACATTCAAAATTTATTATATTTATTTATGTAAATGAAAAAGGCAAGCAGTATACAGTCTTGAGAATGCAGGACAAAGTTGGAAGGCTTATGCATCAGCATATGTGGACACATCATGAAGATGCAGTTATTAAAACAGGGAGTGTTGGTTTGAGGATAGCAAAACACGTCAATGGAACAGAATCGTCTGTTCTAGACTAGAAAGAGAAGAGAGAGACAGTGTTTTAAATAAAAGGTCAACTGAATATCCACACCAAACAAAATGCTATCTTGACTCCTACTCACACCATACATAAAAATAACAATCCTAGCTGGATTGTGGAGCTAAACATAAATGGTAAACCATAGAATTTCCAGAATATCTAATGGGAAATTACCATGTTTTGCAAGTTAAGCAAAGATTCCTTAGCTAGAACATCAAAAGCACTAATCATAGGGAGAAAGATTCATAAATTGGACTGCCCTAAAATTAGCAACTTGTGTCGTGTTCAAATACGCCATTAAAAGAGTAACAAGGCAGTCACTGATCCACAGTAGTGAAAGAACGCCCACAAATTAGCCAAAGGACAGACAACATCATAGCAGAAGGGACAAAAGGTGTGGACACACTTGTTTATAAAAGAGGCTGTGCTCAGCATCATCAGTCATCAGAAAAATGCGCATCGAAACTGTAGTGAAGTGCTATCACACACTCGCCAGAATGTCTAATAACAAAATGCTGGCCACACCACATACCACTGAGGACAGGGAGCATGTGGAATCTAATATCCGCTGGTGGGAGTGTAAAGTAACATCATCTCTTTAGAAAACTATGTACTAATCTTGAACCTACGCTCACTCTAGGGCAGGGAAATTTCATTCCTAGATATGCGGCAACCAGAAATACACCAAAATTAAAACAAAGCAAAAGCTATACACGAGAATCTTCCTAGCGTCATCATTAATAAGAGCTAAAAACAAAAAACAGCCCAGATGCCAACCAACCACACATGGTAAATACACTGCAGCACATTCACACAGTGGAACGCCTGCAGGGTGAAAATGAGCGAACGCTGCTACCTGCCAACACCACTGTTGAGTGTGGGGCAAAACAAGACCGACACGCAGAAAAATCTCACGGCGTGCTTCCACTCACAAGAAGCTCAACGCCAGACACAACTCATGCACAGAGCTAAAAGTCAGTACTTCCAGAGGCATAGAGGGAATGGGGCTTCTAGGTGGTGGGATTTTTGTGAACATCCACTAGGGGAATATTTATAATTCCTCTATGTACATTATATATCTACACAAATGTTTATTTAAAAATATCAAGTCATCAGGGTTAAGCATCTAACAATACTGAGAGTCTAGAAGAGAAGTCCAGCAGCCCCTCGCCTCGTGCCTCTGCTCCGCAGGTGGGACACGGAGGCATGGAGAGCGAACAGTGTGTCTGAGTTTTGACCCAGTGGCAGAACCAGGGCAGAGCAGGGTTGCCAGCGTCTTCTAGCTCATGGGGTCCCTTTCACCTTTTCCTGTCAACATGAACTACTTGAATTTTCTTTAGCTCCGGATGCCTTCATCATGAAAAATGAGAAGTTAGGAAATCCTAGAAATAGACAGAAAATGATTTCTTAAAGACATTTGCCAGCCTGAACCGTCCTTTCGGGAGAAGGCTAAAAGAGGGTTACCTCGAGATTTGGACAAGTCCACCGCCAGGCAGGGTCCCGCGAGGGGTGGCTGCCCTATCATTATGAGGGACAGCAGTGCCTGAGTTTTATTTCCAGATTTAAGTTGTTCCCTGGAGAAGTGGTGATGATATGACTGCCTGCCAATCATTTGCCGGTGATCATATTAATGATTTCTAAGCATGTGAATTCTCGTCCCTCCGCCCAGATCTAGCTCAGGCATCGATCCTGCATCTTCCTCAGCTCCCTCCACGCGCCCATGAAGAGGTCTTTGACTTCAAGGCTACAGAAGCCATCTTCTCCCAAAGAGTCGGCAATTGTGCCCAAGATGACTGTCAGCGGAGGACGTGACTCGGGAGTGCAGAGGTCAGGTCGTCTCCATCAGGGTGCTGCTGTTTAAGGTTATTTTTTCGTGACTGAGTAATAAGAAAATGAGTTGGATGTCGTCTTCCACTTTCCCGTCTTGAGTAACTCTACTGTTGATGGCCTTGCTCTTCGCATCCGCCTCCCTCCGCGTGACGTACAGCAGTGTGCTGTGCCCGTGTTACCTTCAGAAATGTGTAGAATAAAAGGCCAGTGATGGTGGCATTTCTGACCTCTGTGTCCAGCCCTGTGCGTGAGTGTGACTCCCTGTTTCCAGCAGGGCCAGCTTGAGTGTTCTTGGTTGTGGAGGGACAGGAAAGGATCAGAAGGTCCCCTGCATTTTTCCCTGGAGCCCAGCCCCTGTGCCCATCTTCCCAGCAGGCACAGGCCACAGCCGGACATCACCCCAGGGAGGAAGGTTGGGAAAGGGCAGCGAAGCCATCCTGGACCCACCAGTGCAGCTGGTCTTCTCCCCACTAGGGGAGAAGTAGGAGAGGTGAACGGTGACTCGACCTAATTCATCAATTTAGTCAACAAAAATACAGGCAGTGCAAGTATGCACGGGCCTTTTGCCGTGTGCTGGAAACCCAGGGCTGACTTGTACATGGTCCTGCTTTCTAAGGACCTCACGGGGAGGAAAGCAGGTGAGCAAATGCTTATTAAACATTAATCGTGTTGACTGGAAGAAGCAGATGAATTCAGATCCTGCCTGAAGAAGCAGTGACCTCTGCTCCCCATGTGCTAACAGAGCCGGGCACAGGCAGAGGCTGGGTCATCTGAGCCCAGGGTGCAACCCACTCTGTCACTGTCCCTGCATACTCAGCAGATCTGAGAAGCTCCCGTGCTTGTCCCACGGGTCTGCAGCTCCTGAAATGAGCCCTGTGTCTCCTCAACCGTCCCGCCTGAAGCCCAGAGGAGCGGACCTGGAGGATGCCTTGGCGCTCCCTCGCTGAGTCTGGTAACAGTAAGTAGCAGTGGAGGAAGCCGAGGCTCAGTGGCATTTCCAGAGCTGTGGGTGCCAGCAGGACGTGGGCAACGAGGCTTCCCAGCACGGCCTTGTATACAGCGCAGCTCTTACCTCAGGCTTGTTTGCGGCTGAGGCCTCTAACCCTCACCAAGACAAGATGTCTCTGTCTTAGATCATGGAAAATATACTTAGGACTTCACCAGCTGGACCCTTCCAAATGAAGATGTCTGAGAAACACATCCCTTACACACACAGAAGATTCCGATTGTCAAATCAAATCCAAACTCAGGCAAGGAAAGACTTTATCCAAAAGGAACCCTGCCATTGGGGGAGGGACTATTGCATGGGTTGGGGGGGTGGGGCTTTGACCATCAGACCTGAAAGCATCTCAAAGGCCAGAAAAAAAGGGATTCTCTTTTATAGGGAGAGGCGGGCACAGCTGTAAAGAACTGTCTATGGTAAGAAGAGTGGGCTGGTGTCGTGACCTCACGGTTGAGCAGAACACGTTCTCAGTGGGCGTGGAAAGGAAGGGTCTGTAGGTGGCAGGGGGCAGAGTCCCAAGTACAGTTGGCCAAGCCAAATTAGTGAATCTTTGTCCAGACTGGCGAGAAAGGACAAAATCTAGTTAACTGTTTATGAGGGTCTGTGCCTGGCCCTCACCCGGGTAAACGAGGGGCATTCCGGAGTTTTATGTAAGTCATGTGGGGAAGGGTAGATCTTGGCTGTAAGCCATTGCCTGGGTAACAAACAGATGAGGGAGGGGACAGCCGGCCTCTCAACCCTGACGTTTCCAGGAGTGCAGAGCTCAGGGAAAGTGTGACAATGCCTCTATGTGTGGAGATTCACTCCGGTGACTAGCCAAATACTACAATAAACATTAACGATATATTAGGGGAACTTACAGATTAGTCTCAAGCCTTTTGGAAGGCTGAAAGTTTGTGCTGGGGCAGGCCAAAGGTGGCCAGTGCATGAGGTTCGGGGGAGAGAGAGGTGACCAAAGGCCTTGCCCACAGCCATTTGTCTCCACTCTGTTTACTCATGTTAATCTTGTGCCGGGTGGTAAAAAGGGGATTACCTGTTAATAGCATTTACTCTGGGCCCTGGAACCTTAAGCTTTTGTCGGTCATAAAGCCATTCTCTGAGCCATGTGAATTATCCACAAGTGTATTAGCTTAGAACCTGTTACGAATAGAAGTGTAGAGAGACAGAGGGTCTGGGTGGATTGGTTGCATTTCCCCCTCTGAAAGCAGCCAGGGGCCATCTCTAACCCACTTGAATCACTGTAATGGTGTGAGAGTGCATTCACTCATCCGTCGATGAGTCAGGGTCTGCAGGACAGCCTTCCGCGGCGATGGGACGGCGATGGGACCCACGTCTCAACTAAGAATGGTTTCAAATCACTTTTACTCTAATGTGTCATACAAGCGGTTTTAGGTAGCCTGCTGCTCATTATTGTCACGTGATTAACATTAATTGTCCTGCAAAACAACTCAGCACAACAGCAGGACCATAACCAAGCTGCTTCTCCGAGGACTGGACATTTAGACAAGGATTTAAACATCCTCCTCTTGACATTTTCTTTTGCTGAAAATGACGGGTTTTGGAAATACACGTTGCAGACTCAGCTGAACGGTGGAAGCGATGCCTTTGCCAGGCAGGTGCTATGTTCATTTCACTAACACATGCTCCATGTGCTCCAGGAAGAGAGCACAGAGCCCTGTGCCAGGTCCAGGCAAGGCAGGAGGAGGGAACACACGCCCTGCCTTCTGGCTGACCCTTGATGGTGGGAGGGCGCTGGCAACGCTAATGGGGCCTCTCTGGCCGCAGACTGCAAGTTCAACGTCATTCTCCACTGCTCTAAAGCATGAGGTTGACGCACCGGAACGCAGCTACGGAGCCTGGACGCAGACGACACGCTTGGGAAAGGTCAGATCAGCCCAGACCAGCTGTGCGTAGGTCAAGCGAAGGGCCCCGTGGGCAGGAGACAAGAGCCAGTCACCTCCCGCCCCGGGTCCCATCCCAGGCAGAAGTGCGATGGCAGAGCTGAGGCCGGTAAGGTTCGTCGGCAGCAGAGGAGGCCGCCCCAGGCCACGTTCCCCTCAAGCTTTCCGCACGCTGTCTGCAGAAGCAAGCTGGGCAAACCAGCAGGGGAGGACGGGCCCAGGAGCAGAACGGGGGAACAGCTTCAACCTGACCGGCTGGAATCTGGCTTTGCCGCTAAAAGAATCCCTCGGGCATCTAAACCCTCTATATGTGTAACAGAATCCGAAACGGCGCATGGGTCTGCACGGTTTGCGGAAGGGCTCGCCATCCGTGAGGCCTCCGAGGAGTCAGGAAGCGGCACACGAGGCCGCGCTCGGGGCGTAAAGGAAGCAGGAGCAAGGATGAAATACGGAAGGCCTCAGGAAAGCCCCCGGAGGCCAAAAGTCGGCTCCTGTTTCTCCCGTACACACCTCAGGAGGCCGTGTATTGCATTAGGCAGGTAATTAGGAAGCTCGCTTTTAGTTCATCTGCGGTGTAAAAGCCATCTGCGTGGACATCCTCAAGGCTCCGGCAGTGGCCTCTGTGGTCCAGCTTCCTCTCTACACAGCACACCCTGCCCCTTGGCACCCGCATGCTCAGGAAGGGAGCACCCTGACACCCTGGCTCGCAGTGGCACTTTATCAAATGGCGTCTGCAGGGAACCTGGCTGCCCAGCACCAGGTGCAGCCACCACTTACCGGCAAGAGGAAATCCGGATGGCGTGTCCCGGTGAGCACGGCCGCAAGTCTGCAAGGGCTGCCTGGCCCATGGCTGCAGAGAGGGCAAGAGGACAGTGACATTCTGCCACACTCCCGAGAAAGGGGTGAGGACAGGCTTCGCTCCTATCGCTTTCACGCACTCGGGAGAGACATCAGCTACAGTGAACGAAACAGCTTAGGGGTCAAGGGTCCCGCGTCCGGCTTAGTGAACACCAGGCAGCGGCCTCCCGGGAGTCTTCTGGTGGAATTTTGCTTCTGCTCTCCTCTGTCTGCCCAGGAAACTTATTCCAGAGCGACAGCACACATCAGGGACACGCTCACACACCTCTGTCCGTGTCACACACGATCTGCCCACGTGTCAGGCCTGGAAATACGGTGGGGCCCCGGGAGGCTGTGAATCCATGAATTCAGCAACAGGACGCCTGCTGTCCTTAGACCAGGAGCCCGCCATCCTACGTCAAGCAGGTTCAATCAAATACCCTTGTCCTCAGGGACAGATGATGGCAGGATAGACAGCAGCTAATGCATCCGTTGGCTTATGCAGCCAGGGAAGCCGGCGGCCCTCAGTTCTCGGCAGCCTCCTTCATGAGAACCCCGTCCAGCCGCTTCCCTCCTGCAGTCAGGTCCTAAGCACCTGCCTTCCACCTTCACACCTCGCCACCGTGTCTCTCCTTTTCATTGTTTACCAGCTGCTCTCTGTCCACAAATGCTTCCCTGTGACCCATATCCCCCCAGGAAATCTCTCCCTGCTTTCCTGCACTGCAGGGTCCATGAGGTAATGACAGAAAGACTGAAGGTCAGTCCGGGCAGTGCCCGCAGCCGGCCCAGCCTCTCCTGCAGCAGTACCTGCACCTTTACCATCCTCAGCCCGAAAACGGGCAGGCAGCAGGAGCAAAGGCAATGAACAACGATAACTCATATCTGGGGTGTCGGCCCCTCCGCATCCTCGGCCTAGGTCTCTGAGGCCTGGTGGGGCCAGGGAGGGAGGTGGTGGTCTTTTAAACGTTGATAAATTCATTAAGATCAGGTGGAAAAAGAGCTGATTAATTTAAAGCAAGCAGAAGCAGGATGGTGGGAACTTGACACTGATGGTGAGGGCAGGCAGGGATGGAGAAAGCAAGAGGCTGCGCGGGATGGGGAACAGTGGGCAGGAGACGGAGGGACGCCAGGGCTCTGGCCAGCAGGGGTGGCGCCGGGCAAGAGGCGGAGAAAGAGGATTTGCTCTTCACAAGCTGCGCTGTGGTTTTCGCATTGTCCCTTTGGGTTTCTCTGCTAAAATGCCAGTAAAGATTTACATTCCACATTCAACTATCCTCAGCTGCTGGACGAATTTCATTTGAATGTTACTCTGTTGAGACAGGATTACTCGGGCCCCAGGTATACGCAGCCGACAAAGCCAAACACAGACCCTCTGACCTCCTACTGTCGGACTTATGACTGATTAGATAAAATTAAAACTGGTCCTCGCCATTGATTAGGTAATGTCAACAAAAAATAAAGTCCCACCCCTCCCCACACAACTGACTGATGGAGCCCTCTCTTGGTCAAGGGCATTCCAAGGAAGCCTGGAAAACCAGCTCGGTTTTCCAGGAGGGAAGTTGAGTCAGGCGTGTCTCATGCCCCCCTCTCCCTTTGGGATTCTGGCACAACTGCCCGCAAAGTCTAACAGAGCAAACTCTGGGGCAGTAACAGACCAAACTCCAACCTGACTATAGCACCACATGACAGACAGCAGGCCCTAGAAGAACCTGAAGTGTTTTACCCCAAAATGTTCTCCTTCTGTTACAGGAACAGAGTCCCAACCCAGAAGACAGCCCAGGCGGGCTCTCTCTTCCTTCAGGCTGAACATGAGTCCCACCTACAATACCAGGTGAGCCCAGAAGAATTAAATGGGGAGATCAACCTGAATCCCCACTCACAGTAAGTGTTCCTCTTCCCCATCAAGCCTGATGAAGCCCTCCCTAGCCCAGAGACACTGAGGCCAGGAGGCACCTATGGGGAATATCCTGCTCCCAAACCACGTGGGCTTGGAAATGCTCAGGGTTGGCTCCACGGTGGGGGGAGAATCTCAAAACAAATGAGCAAGTCAGAAGATCCCCTCCTCCTAGAGACACCAGGTGGCCTAACCTGGAGTATTTTCTCCACATCTTCAAGCAGCATCGGCAGGGAGCAGTGCAAGCATCAACACCAATGAGAAAGCAAGCAGACCAAAACCACATGGTATCAGCTCCCAACATGAGACAGTCACTGGAGCTGCAGCTCAAAGTACACCAGGACCTTTGTACCAAACCTAAAAAGGGTAAGTGCTAGCTAAAATGCAGCTTTCATATATAATCCATAATCTCCTTAGCCAATTTTTCCAGTATATTATTATAGATCATCTGTCATGCAATGAACCAGAAAATTAGAACTTGGATAAAAAACACACACACCATCAACTGATGCCAACACCGGGAGAAATCAGTTGTCCAAATTATATGACAAGGATTCTAAAGCCTGTGTCACCAACATGATTCAATAGGCAATGAATAAGCAATAAATAAACCAGATGAAAACTGAAAAATACAATAAGGATAAAATAAAAATACTTGCTGATTGGGTTCAACAGTAGTGTGGAGAAGACAGAGTACAGAATTAGTGAACTTGAGGTCAGATCAATAAAATTCACCTAATATGAACACACAGAGAAAATGCTGAAAAAAAAATGAACAGAGCCTTAAAGACTGTAATCCAACATTTATATCACTGGAGTTGTAGAAGAAGAGAAAGAGAATGGGGCTGAAGGAATACATGAATAATTATTAACTGAAAACTTCCCAATTTTGGTAAAAGAAATCTAAAGTTCACAAAGGTAAAAAAAACTCAAAAACAATAAATTCAAAGAAATTCATACTAAGCCACAACATAATCAAATCCCTGAAGTTAAATAAAAAGAAATTCCTGAAAGCAGCAGGAGGGAAATGACAACTTATCTACAGGGGAAAATCAATTTGAATGACAGTACATTCCTCCTCAGAAACCACCTGGGCACAAGGAGTAACAGAGCACTTTTCAAGGTCTGAAAGGAAAAAACTGTCAACTAAGAATGCTATGTCTAGCAAGACGTCCTTCAAGAATTAAGGTGAAATGAAACTCTTCTAAAATGAAGAAACACAGAAACAAGTTGTGGCAAGTAGATCTAGTTTAGTAAAGGACTGAAGTCCCTCTCATGTGTTCCAGCCACCAGAATAAAGCAAAAATACATATTAAAGGCATAAAGATTGGGGAGGCAGAAGTGAAGGTGGCCCTATGAATAGGTGACAATGATCTACATTAAAAATACCAAGGAATTTTTAAAAATTCTATAACAAGTGAACTCAGCAAGGTCGTGGTACACAGGATCTACACACACAAATCAATCACATTTCTACACATTAACTATGCACGTGTGGAAACTGACATTTAAAACACAGTACCTTTCATTTCAAAATGCATTAAATACTGAATTATAAATCTAAGAAAACTGCACAGGTTATGTATGCTGAAAATTGTGAGATGTTGATGAAAGAAAACAAAAGACACCTAAATAAACGGAGAGACATAGCATGTCTAAGGGAGGAAAAATTCAGCTTAGGAAAACTGTCAGTCCTTCCCAAGTTCACCTGTAGGTTTACTGTGATTTCTGTCACATCAGATCAAGTTTGTTGTAAAATGGGCATAAGCAAGCTTACCCTAAAATTTATTTGCGAGCATAGGCATTAGCAAAGACAATCCTGACCCCGAGTCAAGTGGGAAGAATCACTCTCTCTCTCTCTAACCCACAAGCCCATCCCTCTTTTCTCCACTTAAAGCCATCTAGTGACTGCACCTTGATTAGCTGGCTCACAAACTGATGTGTATTTATCTCGAGAATCATCCCTCAAAACCCATCCGTGTCTCCAGGGCTCTTACAAGACACTAATACATCCTGGATAGAGAAGTAGAAAGTCTCCTTCAAACGCAGCTCACAGGTCCTGATTGCCATGCCAGCTGCCCTGCCACGTGGGCCTTGTGAAACAGCACCGCACAGCTGCAGGCATCCTAGTGGCAGACACAGATGCCGTAGGGAGATGCGGGCAAGCCTTGTGGGGAGAGTGGAGTGCAACCCTCAGGATCAGAATGAAGTCTCTGCCTTCCTGTTTGGACTGGAGTACTAGTTTTCTGTATAAAAGCAGCTCCAGGCTGCCACGGGGCCTTGGCACAGGTTGAAGATTGGACTGGGGGAAACAGAGTGACTACAGAACGTGAGCTGTGCCTCACAAGCCAAGTGCCGTCTGGTCCGCCGGGCCATCCAGTCAGATGTGCATGGTGCTGGAGTACGTCGCATTTACAGGACTGGCCCCAGCAGATCTGGAAGGCACACGTGTTGCCGGAGGAAGCGGCTCAGGTCCCCTGCACTCGCTGCCGCGCTGAGTGGGGCTGTGTGTCACAGGTAAGGGACGGCTCCTCAGGGGGGCTCAGGGAGGTCCGGGAGGGCAAGCAGATCCTCCATCTGGGTTTCCACAGTGAATTCAGACTGTCAAAGTGTGTCCTCACAGTCCCTGCGACCTTAGGACTTTTCGCACTTGACGTTGGCAGGCTGCAGCAGGGACAGCTGCCTGTGGCAGTCCAACATTTCTAGCAAAGGTGCGGCTGGCTCCTTCAGGGCTGCCTTTTTATATCACAATGACACAGGGCTTAATAAGCACCTGACAATTCTGGAGGCAGCGTCAGGAGGGAGTGTGGGCAAGCTTGTAAGGCTTCTTGGGTAGAAAAGCTCACGACACTTTAGTGTCTTTTTTATCCACAAGTGGACTTGTCATCTGTGGACCTAAAGCTGAGTGTCTTCCATCCGCTCCTCCGGCGCTCTGGCTTCCAACTAGTTCAGTCCATGCCCACAGTGAAGCCACAGGAAGAAAGGCATCAACTCAGGATGATTCCCATGCCCGCCCCTGGCCCCCACCCCCCGGGCCACCGAGTATCTCACGCTGGCACAGCTCCAGCAGAAGACCCCGGTTCCCGTCCAATCCCTCTAGACACAGCTCCCCACATCTGCGGGTCCTGGTCACTGCCCGTCCCCTCCCCTCAGAGGCCCACAGCTGCTTCCTTGCACTGGCTCTGAAGAACTGCACCACCACCCCGCTGCAGTCACGTGCACTTCCCCGACGTGAGCAGCCACCTGTTCCCGCCAGGTTTCTGGCTGCTGCACTAGGGAATGGAATCAAAGAGCCGGGCGGTGCCAAGGGCCTGTCTGGTGCTTGAGATCTTCATCTTAAAATAAAACCGGCCATCCCCGTGGGACGATTCACGTCAGCAACATTCGGGGACGGTAAATGTAGCATGGAGCCAGTTTGTTGGCTGAGCGTTAAATCTCAGAGCACAAACAAACAACTAAGCGACCAGGGAGCTGGCAGCGGACGTCGGTCAATGTCGCGGGCCAGTGAACACGCGGTTCCAGCAGGGGCGAGGTTTGCTTTAGAGGGTGGCCTGGGGCAAACGACGGGAAGCGCTGGAGGGTCAGGGACAGACCAGAGAGGAAGGACCCCAGGCAGGTCCTGGGGACCCAGGGTGGGCGTCACACGGAGGGGAGTGGAGGAAGGGAGGCCGGGGTGCAAGCCAGAGAGAGAAATGAGCCCGTGGAACGGGAAGGGAGGCCTGAGGAGCAGAGAGAGGCACCAACACGAAGCCAGTGGGTGGGAGCCGGGCCCGAGCGTCGCAGGGATGGCACGTGGAAGGATGGAAGGGCAGACGTGAACGGAGCTGGAAGCTGCCGGACACGCGGGAGACCAGCGCACCTCCATGCATCCAGCCGTGGGGCAGAAGAGGAACCGACGCCTTCCAGTGACTGGCTCAGGGACGTGCAGGTCCACTGAGACCAAGCAAAGTGCGGGCAGCCCGGGAGCAGCGGGAGGAACCTCCCATGGACAGACCGTGGCAGGGGCTCCTCCAGGGCATCCGTTCAGCTGCACGTGTCTGGAGGCTTCTGTGTGATGTTGCCCAACACCACATTTTAAAATAAAAATAGGTTTGCATGTCAGCTTTGCTGTCAAGGAATTGAAAGGGCATATGATCATAAACACTCCCAGCCCTTCGAGGAGGAACCAGGTTGCCATGCTACAATACAGACTCCCCACAGTCAACACGGACACCCATCCTCAGGGTGCCCGAGACAGAAACGGGACCAGAAAGGTCTCCTGCATTGCAGTTCTTCGTGCCCTGAGTGTCTTGGACCTTTTGAAGTCAGACGCTTGACACACAATCACGTCGGGGCTGTGTCCCCCAACATTTTCACTGCAAGGTGTCACGCACAGAACATCAGGGAAGGAATGGCTTCCTCCTCTGGGGCATAACCACGCTACTGACGAGGCAGAGTGGAGGAGACCTCGGAGGAGGCACGGGCCCCCCTTGGTCTCTGTTCTCATTACCCGTGACTCACAAGGAATGCTTCACGGAAGAACTGCATTTAATAAACACTGACTGCCACAGTGTCCTGCAGGGAGAGGGTGTCGACCGCGCTCACGTCCGCGTCACCGATGGAAACGGCAGCACCACTTGCAAAACAGAATGCTGACACTAGGCTGTTAAATACGTAAGACAGCCTTTAAAAGACGCCTATCATCTTCTGCAAGTCCAATTTCTGGACTTCTAAGTAGTGACTTTAAAACGGCAGAGAAAACTATAAATGGATAAAATGCAATTTTACATAACGCAAACTACTCCAAAGCGTTTTGTCAAGGAACAGTTTATTTTAAAATATAAAATGTTTTCCTTATGAGCAGTAAACCTTTTCCCAGAAAGTCTATCTGCAGAGAGCATACAATTCGAATCCTGATTATTTTAACACGAAAAGTGATTACAAGAACAACCAAACTGTGCTTATCCTCAGGAGAAATGACGATTAAACAGAACAAGCGATTTGGGTTGGATGTGCGTCTTCCCCGGTGTATCGTGAGAAGGGTTCTGAAGCATGTGTGTTTGTCTGGAGGGGAATCTTGAGCAGATTACCTCGTGTGTTGAACATTTTGTCCCTGGGGAGAAGGGACACACCGAGGCGGCCAAGGGGCGGCAGCATCCGCCGGAATGAGCGTTCGTGTCACGGGCTGCTCCACTGTGTCTCCACAGCATCTCCAGGGTAAGCACTTTTCTTCTCCAAAGACTGGGGTCAGGGTGGTTTCATGACTGATGGGTTGTGCTGGATGAATTTCCCCTTAGTCTTCGAGCGACCGGTGGGTATCTACTCATTCCAACCCAGCACCACATGAGCCACAAGGAGATAGCACATCCCAACGGTGCAGGACACGACCATCATTGGGAAGCCCAATCTGAAATACAAAGAGAAACGAGTGACGGCATCAGAAATCCGGCGGACTCGTGGCTCATGAGAACACGGCCTCAGGAGCTTTACATTTCCACAACGCTCACTACTTTTTATTTCTATAAATCAGAAAGTCAGTTTTAGCCTGAATTATGTGAAGCCATGCTTCTTTGAGACATCCTCCACTGTGCAATTTTATTTGAGACCTGCTTAAGATTTTCTCAAATGTTTCATGGACATCTGGAGCCTCTGTTCGCTCATCTGTATATTAGAAGGTTGGTCTTTCAATGCTGTGTGCTGGGCCACCATCTAAAACCCTGATGTTTCCTCCACATGTGTCATCTTCCAACTTTTCTTCCCTGGAGATTTCCCAGAGATGCCACCTTCCCACAGGCTCCCGGAGACCCTCACTTAAGGCCGAGGAGAGCTGAGAAGTCGTGTTGGAAAATAGGGCCAACTGTTGTCTAAGGAAGGGAGAGGGAAGAACAGGTGTTTCTTCTGTAGTCAGTGAGGTGTGGGACGTGTGGACAAGGAGGGTCTGCACAGACACAGAAGCAGTCACGAGAAGCGGAGAGCGTCCACAGGCTCTTAGCCCAGCTTACAAGTACTGACAGATGCCACTTGGCACGGATAATGCATCGCTGCAACCACCGTTCAGTGTGCTTCGTCACTAGGGAAGCCCCTGCAAGGGTTACACTTTTGGTTCTAAAAGGCTTAAAGTTTAGCAGTAAGAGCCTAGCATGTGTTGATCATCATAGTAATTCTATGAAAATCTAGTAAATCATAGCCATAATAGTAATAGGATCACGACATTCTCTCTTCCCTGGCCATACATGTAGGAAGAGGCTACTCAGAAACAGCCACAGCGAGGATCCTACAACAGAGAGACGATTAAACACAAAAACTGCATCTGCGCAAGACAGCTCCCGACATTCTAGAGCAGACTTGGGCATTTCAAGAAAGTGGAAGAATTCTCTTGGCTTCTCTTCTGAACATATTTTATTTTACAAAACAAACAAAAAGAAACACGGAACGTATTTTGGGAAAACTACTTAACTTTCTTGAACTTAATCAACTTTGTTTTTGAAAATAGCTGAACATGTTTGCAAAACGTCAGCCCTGATCATTGAATTCTGAAAAAACACAAACCACGGAAGTGTCTGGTCAACTCCAGGCATCACAGACATCACTGCAAGGCTTCGTGGAAACAAGCCTTCGCTCTTCTGTGGCAGATTGTGCAGAGTGAGTCAGTGTCAGGTAAGATGCTGAGAATCTCAATCTGAGTGCTGAGACACCTGGCCGTGTTTCAGAAGCAAATCTGCCTTGTCAAGGGGTGAATTCCACAAAAAGCAGACTTTGCTTGAGAAGCCCAGACTGGAGAAAGTTCCTGGTGGGTGGTTTTGCCACACTCCCAAGTGAGAGCCACTGATGTCTCATGGATGGCACCAACGCAGAGAAGGAGCGTCACCTAGCGTCACCAAACAAGTGTCATTTCACCCAGAACGGATGCAAGCACTCAGGCCCACCGGGAGCCCTCCTCTCCCTCACAGCCCCTTGTCACTGTGACACGATCCACACATAGGACCCTCTCAGCTGCCCGCCCTGACTTCTGCAGCTGGCATCAGCACGCCCAGTGGACAGGTAGAATTTTGAGAGGTCTCTCAGCTAGTTTGCTCTAGTCTGAGGGCCGGCACCCATTAGCTCAGGCTGCCGGGACAAAGCTCCACAGACCTGGCTTCCCATCAGAAGTCTGTTCTCTCTCAGTTGTTTTTTTTGAGATGGAGTCTCGCTCTGTCGGGCAGGCTGGAGTGCAGTAGTACGATCTCGGCTCAGGGCAGCCTCCACCTCCTGGGTTCAAGTGATTCTCCTGCCTCAGCCTCCCAAGTAGTGGGACTACAGGTGCCCACCACGCCCCACTAGTTTTTCGGTATTTTTAGTAGAGACGGGGTTTCACCATGTTGGCCAGGACGGTCTCTGTCTCCTGACCTCTTGATCCGCCCACTCCGGCCTCCCAACGTGCTGGGATTATAGGCGTGAGCCACCGCGACCAACCTGTTCTCTCTCTGTTCTAGAGACTGGAAGTCTGAGATTAGGCCAGGGCGCTGCTGGTGCCCCTGCCGCCTCTTTCCTTGGCCGTCTTCTCAGTGTTTTCCTCCGTGAGTGTAGGGACCCTGGTCTCCTCCCCTGATGAGGATGTGGCCAGGCTGGAACCTCACTGTAACTGGCCACCTCATAGAGGCCCTGTCTGCAAACACAGTCACATTCTAGGGTGCTGCAGGCAGGGATTCTGCAGGGACATGGTTCAGCCCCTAACAGTGTCCAGCACTGAAGCTTTTCCGCAGAGGGAAGGGGGCCACCTCCTCACCCTTCTTGGGGACTGCTCTGGCTCCAGCACTGAGTTTCGTCCCTGAGGTCACAATCAGCTCTTCAGCCTTTGTAGTCTGTCACCCATGAAATCCTAGAATTTCTGCTGCTATCAGTATGTCCAGTCTTAATCCATTTTTTAAATAGTTTCTCCTGGCCTCATTTCAGTTCCACCCACGGTGCTGTGTGCGGGGGCAGCTGGGCGCCCCACTCACCCACGGTGCTGTGTGCGGGGGCAGCTGGGCGCCCCACTCACCCACGGTGCTGTGTGCGGGGGCAGCTGGGCGCCCCACTCACCCACGGTGCTGTGTGCACGGGCAGCTGGGCGCCCCACTCACCCACGGTACTGTGTGCGGGGGCAGCTGGGTGCCCCTCTCACCCACGGTGCTGTGTGCACGGGCAGCTGGGCGCCCCACTCACCCACGGTGCTGTGTGCACGGGCAGCTGGGCGCCCCACTCACCCACGGTGCTGTGTGCACGGGCAGCTGGGCGCCCCTCTCACCCACGGTGCTGTGTGCGGGGGCAGCTGGGTGCCCCTCTCAACCACGGTGCTGTGTGCACGGGCAGCTTGGCGCCCCTCTCACCCACGGTGCTGTGTGCGGGGGCAGCTGGGTGCCCCTCTCACCCACGGTGCTGTGTCTGGGGGCAGCTGGGCGCCCGTCTCACCCACGGTGCTGTGTGCACTGGCAGCTTGGCGCCCCTCTCACCCACGGTGCTGTGTGCGGGGGCAGCTGGGTGCCCCTCTCACCCACGGTGCTGTGTCTGGGGGCAGCTGGGCGCCCCTCTCACCCACGGTGCTGTGTGCACGGGCAGCTTGGCGCCCCTCTCACCCACGGTGCTGTGTGCGGGGGCAGCTGGGTGCCCCTCTCACCCACGGTGCTGTGTCTGGGGGCAGCTGGGCGCCCCTGTCACCCACAGTGCTGTGTGCACGGGCAGCTGGGCGCCCCTCTCACCCACGGTGCTGTGTGCACGGGCAGCTGGGCGCCCCTCTCACCCACGGTGCTGTATGCACGGGCAGCTGGGCGCCCCTCTCACCCACGGTGCTGTGTGCGGGGGCAGCTGGGCGCCCCTCTCACCCACGGTGCTGTGTGCGGGGGCAGCTGGGCGCCCCTCTCACCCACGGTGCTGTGTGTGGGGGCAGCTGGGCGCCCCTCTCACCCACGGTGCTGTGTGCGGGGGCAGCTGGGCGCTCCTCTCACCCACGGTGCTGTGTGTGGGGGCAGCTGGGCGCCCCTCTCACCCACGGTGCTGTGTGCACGGGCAGCTGGGCGCCCCTCTCACCCACTGTGCTGTGTGCGGGGCAGCTGGGCGCCCCTCTCACCCACGGTGCTGTGTCTGGGGGCAGCTGGGCGCCCCTCTCACCCACGGTGCTGTGTCTGGGGGCAGCTGGGTGCCCCTCTCACCCATGGTGCTGTGTGCACGGGCAGCTTGGCGCCCCTCTCACCCACGGTGCTGTGTGCGGGGGCAGCTGGGTGCCCCTCTCACCCACGGTGCTGTGTCTGGGGGCAGCTGGGCGCCCCTCTCACCCACAGTGCTGTGTGCACGGGCAGCTGGGCGCCCCTCTCATCCACGGTGCTGTGTGCACGGGCAGCTGGGCGCCCCTCTCACCCACGGTGCTGTGTGTGGGGGCAGCTGGGTGCCCCTCTCACCCACGGTGCTGTGTGTGGGGGCAGCTGGGTGCTCCTCACCCATGATGCTGTGGTGGGGGGCAGCTGGGCGCTCCTCTCACCCATGGTGCTGTGTGTGGGGGCAGCTGGGAGCCCCTCTCACCCACGGTGCTGTGTGCGGGGGCAGCTGGGCGCCCCTCTCAGCCACGGTGCTGTGTGCACGGGCAGCTGGGCGCCCCTCTCACCCACGGTGCTGTGTGCACGGGCAGCTGGGCGCCCCTCTCACCCACGGTGCTGTGTGCGGGGGCAGCTGGGCGCCCCTCTCACCCACGGTGCTGTGTGCGGGGGCAGCTGGGCGCTCCTCTCACCCACGGTGCTGTGTGTGGGGGCAGCTGGGCGCCCCTCTCACCCACGGTGCTGTGTGCACGGGCAGCTGGGCGCCCCTCTCACCCACTGTGCTGTGTGCGGGGCAGCTGGGCGCCCCTCTCACCCACGGTGCTGTGTCTGGGGGCAGCTGGGCGCCCCTCTCACCCACGGTGCTGTGTCTGGGGGCAGCTGGGTGCCCCTCTCATCCACGGTGCTGTGTGCACGGGCAGCTGGGCGCCCCTCTCACCCACGGTGCTGTGTGCACGGACAGCTGGGTACCCCTCTCACCCACGGTGCTGTGTGTGGGGGCAGCTGGGCGCCCCCTCAGTGGTGCTGGCTCGTCTGCCTCTGTGTCGTGGTGTCGTGGAACCCATTCTGCACCCTCTCTTCCTCCCTCCCTCCCGCCACCCCTACGCTCCTTCCTCCGCTCCATCCCATCTTCCCACCTCATGCTCGGCCCCGCCTCAATGCCTCATACTTACTGACATGTTTCTGTAAAGCTGAGCGAACTCACACTATTAATTATTTTCCCTGTTCAATCACCTTCAGAGGCAGCCCAGGATGTGTTGAGTTCACTGACTGCACAGCCCACGTCTCTTCCATTTGGCTGTTCATCGTGACCTCCCATCTCCCCAGCATGGCCAACCCACACCGGCCTCTGTGGCCACCTCCCCACGGCAGGCCAGGGTGGAGGCCAGCTGAGCCACTGTCCACTTCAGCCTGCGGAGGCTCTCTCTCCTGTGCTTCTCTGCACTGCTCCAGGGGTGCTAGACCGCTCTACTGCTGAGGCCAGCATCTCAGAACACAGCTGCAGGCTCCTGACGGCACTTGGACCCATCGCCTCCGGGACCACCGGGCATCAGCAGCCTCGGGGCAGGGGTGTCCTCTGCACCCCTTAATCCAGCTGCACTCCTCAGAGCTCAGGAGCCATTCTGGACTTTTCTGCATTTAAATGCACTTAAATAATAAAGTCTACATTGTCTGACTTTCTGGTTTTACAGTGAGAATACATTCACACGTTGCCTCTCTAGCTGGAAAAATGCTAAAGGTAAAAAACAAAAAAACCACCTAACCAATGTTGACGTTTCACGAGGGCAGCTTTCTCAAAGCCTCCTCACCAGGGCCTGCAGCAGCAGCAGAGGGCGGACCCACAGGCCAGTGTGGCAGTGGGGGGGTGGAGCGGGTGGGGGTGACGCAGGAGAGCACCTCCCCCCATGCCAGCCCTGCCACTCTGTCCAGAGGGAGTTTTATCCACACACCCTGTGGGTGCCCAGCCTTTCACTCCACACCCGAGAAGTGCCTGGTGGGCTGAGTTTACAGGCAGACATCGGCCCCACCCTGGCCAGCCCTGAGCAGGGTGGCTCTAGCACCCCTCTTGAAAAAGTGGGGTCCTTGTCACTACTGCTGGACTATCCTCTGGGCTCAGGTGAGACCATGGGAGAGCAGGAGGAGCCCTATTTAACATCTTTGATTTCTAGGGAGGGAGAGGGTGGTGAGGGAGAGTGCCCTGCTGACTCTCTGCGTCTACGTTGTCTGACTTTACGGTTTTACGGTGAGAATGCATCCACACATTGCCCCTCTAGCTGGAAAAATGCACTTAAAATTAGTGAGGGCATGCTAAAGCAAAAAACAACCAACCAACCACCTACCAAATGCTGAAGTTTCAGGTCACTTATAATCTCATCGTCCTAATGAAACCCTATTAGGCTTTTCTATGTGCACATTTTTACTTCAATGAAATCACAGAGTACACGGTATTCTCCACCATCAGGGGCTTGTTGGAGTGGTAGTCAAGCCTGAAACTCCAGCCCAGTGCTTTGGGGAGTCTGCATGCCATCAAGTGGCCGGGGCTCTCCCTTGTCTGGCCTGGTGGCTCAGGGGTCAGGAGCACCTGGAGGGTGGATCGCTGCCCCTGTCTGCAGAGGGGCTCTGCAGTGGCCCCTGGAGCTCAGGAGGATTTCCTCCGTGAGTCTTGAGCAGGAGTCCTCCCGCTCTCCCGAGTCTCACCTGCACCAGGTGCACAGCAGCCATGGTTACATGGGAGCTGGGGGGTGAGGACCACTCTGCCTGCCTTCTTATTTGCTGCTCTGAATTTCTATTCATGGAAGAAATCAGCCAGCCCCAACTGGAAAACAGACAGAGGTACTCGTGCGTCGTTCTCGGAAAGGAAGTCTGGAATAATGAAGGCAGGCTCTTTCTCACAAGCCTGTGAGGAACCATATTCTACAATATTTTAAGGCCTATTCGAGTGGCCTTTTAGTGTCGAATACCACATTTCAGGAGAAAAACTTTCATCGCAAATCATCCTTATTAAGTGAGCCTATTTTAGCAATTCAGATTTCATTTTTTTAAACTCAGGCAGACCATGATTACAATGGCACTGGGGACATAATTCCATCAGTTAACTTTAGTTTTTAGTATCAAACGTTTTGCTGACTGTGAAACCACCAAAGTCTAGTGGGCATTTTAAAATCCCAATGACTTTTCTTTCCATGTCTGCAACACTGTTCAGTAGAGTTCTCATTAGGCAGCACTCATTTTTCTGTTTCTAAAACGACCATCTGTGCACCAGGAGAATATGACCATAAAAGAGAAAGAAAAAGACCAGAGAGGCAGTCCCATGCCGAAAAGTCTGTGCTTGGTGAGGTCACTCTAAGAGGAGCTTTGGGGCTGATCTGATATTCAGTCAGTCACCCAGGCACACACTTTGAATAGCAAGAGACACTGCACCAAAGACACACTCTTGCATATCTGTTTTTAAAGCTATAACATCCTGCTTATATCCTTTTAAAAGTGCGTATCTTCTAGAGAAAAAAAAAAAAAAAAGATGTGATCATGTCAGAGGTCATGGTGTAGCAGGAGAGAAGAAAAGTAGCTGGAAATTCCCCAGGGCCCTCATCCAGACACCTTCCCACACAGCTGCAAAGCAAACACGGAGGAGAAGGAAAACCAGAGCGAGTGAGGCAAGCTGCTGAGAGGACCTGCTGTTGCCTGGAAAAGGACAGTGGCTGAGCCGTGGAAAAGGGCGACTGTCTACATCGACAGAACGCTAAAAATTAGGCTCTTTGCAGGAGGTAAAAAGAAAGAAAACACGCCAGAGTTTCATTAGCTCCTGTTCTACTGTGAGCATTGTGTTACGAGCTATGTATGCCTCTTTTGAAATTTTGACGGCAAACTGGATATGGTTAGATAGCATTATCCCTGCATTACGGAAGGGGAGACCAAGTCTCAAATAGCTGCTCTGGAGAGACGAGACGGAAGTTTACTGAAACTGTTGGGCATTAAAATACTTCACTACTTAAAATGTCATAGCTGATTTCTAGTTTCACATCTCTGTGCTCAGAAAAGATACGTGGCATGATTCTATCCTCTTAAACTTGATAAAACTAGTCTGGCGACCTAATATGTGATCTATCTTGGAGAATGTTTCCTGTGCCTTTGCGAAGAATGTTGCTGCTGAGTTGATTGATCTGTATGTGTCTACTAGGTCCATTTGGTCCACAGTGCTGTTCAAGTCTGCTGTTTCTTTGCGGATTTTTCTGCCTGGATGTTCCAACTATTATTGAAAGTGGAGTATTAAAGTTTCCTACTATTAAGTATTGCTGCCTGTGTCTCCCTCCAGTTCTGTCAATGCTTGCTTTAGATATTCAGGTGCTCTGAAGCTGGGTGCATATATATTTAGAATTGTTACATATTTTTGGTGGCTTGACCCTTTTATCATTATATAGCATCCTTCTTTGTCTCTTGTGACCTTTTTAACTTAAGGTCTATTTTGTCTGATATAACTATAGCCGCCCTTTTCTAGTTTAGTTACCATTTGCACAGAATATCTTTTTCTATCCTTTTTCTTTCAGCCTATATGTGTCCTTAAATTTAAAGTGAATCGCTTATAGACAACGTCTTGCTGGATCTTGCTTTCCTGAATCCATTCAGCCACCTTGTGTCTTTTGACTGGAGAATTTAAACCATTTACATTTAAAGTAATTACTGATAGGGAAGGATTGACTATTGCCACTTTACTCATTGTGTTCTGCTTGTCTTACAGCTCTTTTGTCCCTCTTTTTCTCTCTTGCCATTTTGCCTTGTGTTTCCTTGTGCTTTTGTTTATACTGATATGCTCTGAATAAGTTCTAGAGACCTGCTGTACGGCATTATACCTACAGATGATAACACTGTATTGTACACTCAAAAATCTAAGAGGGTAGATCTCATGTTAAACGTTCTTACCATAACAAAAATGTGTCCTTAGTGAAAGAAAGGGTAGAGTTAGAGAGACCATGGCTGAAAGAAGAGTTCCCTCAAACAGATTTTTTTTTTTTTTTTTGAGACGGAGTTTTGCTCTTGTTACCCAGGCTGGAGTGCAATGGCGCGATCTCGGCTCACCGCAACCTCCGCCTCCTGGGCTCAGGCAATTCTCCCGCCTCAGCCTCCTGAGTAGCTGGGATTACAGGCACGCACCACCATGCCCAGCTAATGTCTTGTATTTTTAGTAGAGACGGAGTTTCACCATGTTGACCAGGATGGTCTCGATCTCTTGATCTCGTGATCCACCCGCCTTGGCCTCCCAAAGGGCTGGGATTACAGGCCTGAGCCACCACACCTGGCCTCAAACAGATTTTTAATGTGTCTGATCCTCACATGCTCAATTCCATCAAAGGAAATGTTTCCCTAAAACAACCAGGCACTCCATATGCTGGCAGGGGAGTGGGTGAACTCTGGACTCTGCAAACCTCCCTGCCCGGCTACCTCCTGTTCTCTGCTGCTCCTGTCGGACTGATCTGTCCTGGGCAGGGGAGAGCAGTATGCCTGGAAATATCACACTTCTCCGCCTCCCTCCCGTGACCACAGTCAGCCCCCTGGGCATTTCCCTTTGGAATATGGGCCCTGGCTTCCAGCAAGGACACCCTCTTGCCCATCACGATAGTACATGCTCCCCGAGCAGGCTGTGAAATTTTCTGTGCTGTGGTCTAAGCACATGGAATTGAGAGGAAGAGACGCCCAGAGGCTCATGCCTGCCTGCCCCAGCTCCCAAGGGTGGCTCTCAGAGTGTCATTCAAATGAAATTCCAAGGTCACATAAGTTTGAAAAACACTGACTGAAGAGCAACTCAGGTTTCTCAGGTATTAATGACAGGGCTCCTTGGCGTCTAATATTCTGACATGCGCTGTGGTTCTCCAAGGGTTGACTATATTATGCAGTGTTTTCAGAATGAGTTTGACCTGGAAACCCTCTTGCTTGAATTGCTTTAAACAACCAGTGCTCTGAGGCGGTATCCTTTGAAGAGGAATCGGAGAAACGAGGCTGAGGGACCAAGAATTAGGAAAATATCAACCATCAAAAACGATTTTAGCCACTTAGATTTTTTTATAGAAAATAAAATCCCATGGTTCATACATGTAAAAACCATGTTAGAGAGTAAAGCCATATTAGAGAGTAAAGCCATATTGTATCGCACCACAAAGTTAGGAGGAAAAAAAAAGACTTAAGTTCTGACCTAATTCAGAATTATTCTGACATTATGTAAAAGTACCTTGTCTGTTTCATTCTGAGTGCCTTTGCTCATAAACTTCACTCAAGAAATACCTGATTTTGTCTATCAAATGCATCATTTTATCAAGGCTCTAATCTCATGGGACGTCTCCAGGATCAGAGTCTGCGCCTGCTAAGGCGTCCCACAGTCCACCTGACGGGTCGTGGTCCTCCCTTGCATGGGCTCAGTCACCCCACCTGGATTCACAGACCCAGTCTCTATTCCGTGCAGCAATGTGGAAACACCCTACCTCGTCCTGGGTGT
The DNA here is from genome assembly GCF_048565385.1 of Saimiri boliviensis. Classification (NCBI taxonomy): domain Eukaryota; kingdom Metazoa; phylum Chordata; class Mammalia; order Primates; family Cebidae; genus Saimiri; species Saimiri boliviensis. Next base: position 150,757,680 of record NC_133453.1, read on the forward strand.
TGGAAGGCAGCTACCAAGCCTCCCTTTTGTTCTCTTTTCCAGGTCGAGCACACCCAGTTCCTACAGCTCTTTCCCAGATGGGAAGGATGTTTAAATCATTGGCAGCTCCCCTCCTCTGAGTGAGAGCTGGTTTCTCAATGTCCACCCCATCTCACACAGTCAAAGCAAACCATCCCAGCAGCACACAAGCAGGGTGGACACTGCTGGGGGTGTTGCACTATTGCTTAGTCACTCACTGGTGGAATACATTTTTGTCCAGCACCTCAACACTGATTAATACTGACTTCCTGAGATCTTTAAATCTCAGCAGATTAGACCAACATCCTTAAACCCTTTTACTTCTGTTGTGTACTTAATCATCTGTAATAACTGCTTCACCCCTTCTTACATATCTTTATATCAGAATCATTTACTGAGACAGTAAATACCACATTAGAGAGTAAAACAATTTTGAAAGCCTTAAAGATAACTCACCTACTGACATTAAAATTATAATAAAGTTTTGGATTTTTAAAGTGGGAAAGAATCTTGAATGCAGTCTCATCTAAACCTTCATTTTACCCATGAGGAAAACTGAGGTCTGAGGAGTCACACGATTTGCTGGCGTCAGCTCCTTTATTACATGCTGTTGAGCATCTGTGACGCTCCAGGCACCCCTCCTGTGCTAGAGACACACTGTCTATGCAGCTCACATTTCATTTTTAAGAAGAACTGGAAAATGAACCCAAGCCTCTTCATGCTCTCTCTCTCTCTTTGTGACTTCCCTCTTTTTGCTCTTTAATATCATCACAGTCCTGTTAAATTTTCATATGTACATAAAAACCAAGACTGATGAAAGACGATTTATATTTACTATAAGGCTACATTTGTAAAGTCATTAAAGCCACTAAGTCTGTTTCTGGAGGAACCCATCCCCAGATGGAGAAATCTCAAATCAAATGCATTCCAAGAAAAAAGGTAAGTTTCACCTTCCAGATTTTATGCCTCTGTGACAAAACACAGTCCAGCTGTCCAAAGAGCAACGAAGGTGGAGCACCTCCCAACAGAGCACTGCTGAGATTCGTTCTAACGCAAGTTGAGGGAAAATGACCACAAATTTCATTTTGTATTTTGTTGGCAAAATTGAAAAACTACGGCAAAACCATCAATTCACATAAAAGGTGACATTTCTAAGAATAACGTTCTTTGAACATTTTTTGCTTGTTTTACTGGCAGTCAGCTCTTTTACCTAATTGACAAAGAATGACCCCTCCCAACTGATAGTTTGGAACTGTGCTATGTGTATCTTGAAGGGTCATGCCTCAGCAGAGTGGGTCCTGGAGCGAAGCTGCCCCTCGTGGTGCTAATGTAACAGCCTTCTCTCTTCCAGTTCATTCCCTTCCCTCCCTGACTCTTTGGAGGGGCCACTGGCTGTCCCATCTTTGAAGGACTTTAATTTATTTGCTCATTTAATAAAATATATTGAAAGCCTACTATCCCCATAGGAGCTGTCAAGTAAATAAGACAATTCCTGTCTTCATTAGCTCATCAATTTGCAGAGCAGACAGACCCATAAACAACTACACTAACATAATGTCACAGGTGTGATTCCAACTAGTCCTTGTTCGTTAAATCATTTACCCAACATCTATTACACTGGACTCTGAAGTAAGGTTAGGGTAGCATGAGGCACAGGTAATGATGTGCCTGAGTGGACCAGTAAGACAGCACATCCCACTGTGATAATCTAGGACTATTTCATTAAGAAAACATTGTTCAAACCAGACCTTAAACAATAAGCTGGTGGGGGATTCCGGGTAAGTGAGCAGAGGACTCAAGGCCAAGACAGGCAGGAAGAGGAATGTTATCATCAACATGGGTCAGGGGAGGCCCCTCCTCCCATCCTCAGACAGCCTGTGCACCCTTCCCTTGGACACGTGGAGGCATCACGTACTGTTTTGCTTGACGGGGGCTAACGCATTCTGGACTGGAGGCTCGCACTGAAGGAGGTTGCACAGCTGTGGATTTATTGCTTGACCTTCTTCACTTTTCTGAAGAAAGTGGACTTTAAAAATAATCTGCTCTCCCATAAAAAAAGAAGACATTCTCAGGAAAGAAAATCACTCATGCCATCCAACTGACTGAAAGGCTATCTAGGGCAAAGTTTTTCAAAGGTTTCTTTACTCTGGTTACATAACCTGGGTATTAAGACATAAAGCAAGGTTCTCCCTGCGCACGCAGGCACCTGCTGTCCACAGGAGGCGGAACCGTCAGCTCCCCGAGGTGAAGCTGGCTCAGTTCCTCCCTGGCACGTATACTGACATCACTCCTGCTCCACGACTTCATGCGTGCCTGTGTGTGCATGTGCTGCAGGCATGTGCCTTCCCAGTGGTAATGAATACCCCTGAGGAAGGCGAGCCATTGGGGTAGTGGCCCCAGAGGGCATACCAGTCCCCACTCTACATGTGGGCTGCAGGAACAAGGGAACAGCACGTAAAACAGGGAAATGCTCCTTTCTGCTCTAGCAAGCCCACACTTGTGGGAGGAAGTGGAAGAACCCCGGTGTGTGCGGCAGGGCTGGGCAAACGTGTGAACGTCCAGAACAGCTGGAGGACGCTAAGCTGGGGAAGTGACGCTCAGGGAGCCTGTGCTGGCCATGGGGCACGCGTCGAATCCTCCTTCCCTTCGGCTGAAAGTAATGAACTGGGACCTGGGACCTGGGTGCTGGGTGGGGAAGCAGAGGCAGCGAGGACCGCTGGGAGGCAGGATTCTCTTCCTTATGAAGAGAAACTGTCCCACCGTGCCACTGCCTCCAGATGGAATGGGCTTTCGTGGGAGCTGGACCACATGGCAGAATTCTAAACCATGCATGGGGTGGAGGGAAGGTGGGGGCACAATCTTTGCATTTCAGTGCTGCACCGACATTCTGTGACTCAGAAGATTTCCAGCCTGGATATTTAGAAAAATGTACCAGAATTAGCCGAAAAGGGGAGGGCAGGCTATGAAGGTGGGGCGCAGCACTGTGCACTTGGCACTAGGGCAGGCAGGAGCCAGGGTCTTAGGAATGCAGGCTGCGCATCAAGGAAGAAGCTGGAGCTGGGTTTGATGAGGAGCAGTAAGGAGGAGCTTCTCACGGGCATCCGCGTGGGATGATGGCAAACTTAGACTGGCCTGTGGCTGACACATCCCAGGACAACGGCTGTCCGGCTCCGCCTCTTCTAGACATTCTCCCCATGACTGCACAGACGGGATGGTGTGTGCCCTTATCCCCCCACCTTCGTCTCCCTATTGTGTTCCCTCCGTCTTTTGACACGACCTCCAGGGGCGTCCGGCTCGTGTCCTCCACACCGTTAGCTCACTGCAGCCCCACAAGGCTTCCCAACCTTGCAACTCTGTCCCCCTTCTGCCTCAGAGAACGCCTGCTTGCCCCTGTGGGCTTCTTTCCCAGCTTCCTTCACTTTCTGGAGTTCTCTCCGTTTTGGACAATACTAAATCTTACTGTTTGGGGATGTCTCACTTAGGGGAACACTGGCATTCTTTCCTCTTTTTACTGCTTCCCATTTTAGAAGAACTATTCTAATTTCAAAAGTTATCAGCTTTTCACTTGATAAAATCCAGCATCCTTTTAAGATAAAAACCCTCAACAAACCAGGCAGAGAAGGGAAAAGCCGATGTGACAAACCCACAGCCAACATCATACTGAATGGGGAAAAACTGGAAGCATTCCTTCTGAGAATACTTCCTCCTCAAGTGGGGAGCACAGCTTCCGACCTGTTAACTGTTGCTTGTCCATGCTGACGTCCCTCCAACCAGCACAGCACGGGGCCGGAGGGGAGGAACCCCGCAGTGAGGAAACCTGACAAACACGACTTCCGCCCAGGATAAGTCATGCTGAGAGCAGGTACTCTCCACAGGATGTGATCAAAGTGGCACTTTAACTCTGCGCTAATTCTCCCCCACATCCACAACCCCAGTCAAATCATGAGAAACATGTCAGACTAATCTCACTTTAGTGCCATCCTGCAAGACACCTGACAGACCTCAAAACTATCAAAGTCATCAAAAACAAGGAAAGACTGAGAAACTGCCACAGTCAGGAAGAGACTTGGGAAACATGATGAGGAAATGGGAAGGGGAGCCCGGACGGAGCCCCGGATCAGAAAAGGATATCGAGGAAGGACTAGGAAGTCTCAAGAAAGTATGCGCCTTAATCAGAGAAGCAGTCAACACTTTATTTCTATTAAAAAACAGCCTCAAGTAAGGGCTATGAACTGAAATAGTAAATGGCCTAGATGTGTAAATAATACACAGAAGAGTCATTTCTCAGTATTCTACTATCCTTCCTGGCTACGGACTTTAAGTGGCAATTCGCCTTTGGGATTAACCACCTACTAGACATTTCAAGGTGCTGTAATATTTGTCGTCAAGATGGCGTGTGAGTATTCTGTACTAGGATGCCAGGTCAGGAAGCGCAAGAGAACACACACTGTTCTCCTCGGAGGGATGTGCAGGTGCCTTCCCTCCCCCAGAAAGAAAACAAGATTTCAAAACAATGCCTCCGTGTCTTAGATGGTCTGTGAACTATGTTAAAATGCTAAATTCCTTTTAGAGGCTGTGACTTCCAAAGCCTAAAATGACAAGCACTGGTTTCCATGTGTTTGTTTTGTATTAGAGAGGTTATGCACTCCTAAGATGGTTATTTATTTTACCCACAGTGAGCAAGACTAATTAATTCATTTTCTGCTGCTACTCCTGAAATGTTAATTCGGACAAGTACTTGTACAAGACAAAAGAGAAATTTAGTTACCAATCTTCAGCTGGAACAACACACACATAAAACACACACATATATTACAGGTACACCCCCATGGGCACATATATGAGCATACACGTGTGTATACATGAAAACACATGGATGCATGCATATGCAGGCACATTCACGCAGGTATACATGTGTACACACCAAATCAAGATTCACACATGCACACATTCACACATACACAATCATGCAGGCGTGACCCACACATGTGCATCCACACTAGCACACACATGTGTGCACCCTGCACAGACACAGGCTCACATGCATACACGTACTCACCCAGACACACATAACACACATGCACACGTATAAGCTCACACACACACAGGCACATTTGTCTCTATGCACCATGCACACCACACACAGACATCCACAGGCACATGCACACCCAACACTCAGGCGCCTATGTGCTCATACACTTTTATATTTGCAGTGCTGTATCTCCTTGTCTGCGTCTTAACAAAATCTTTTTGTATGTTTTGAAGTAGTACCATGGATCTGGCAACTTAACGCTCTGTTACAGCACGAAAGCAGCAATAGATGACACATCACTTAATAAGCATAGCGGTGTCCCAGTAAAACTTCAGTTACAAAAACGAGTGAGCAGCCCATAGGCAATGAATCCCTGAATAGAGAATAAACATAAAAAGAGAAAAGTGCGCCTGTCATACCTGCACGTCGATGGATTACCACAAGCTGAGCATGCGTCATAAAATACAGTACCACTAGAACCCCGAGTCCCCTCATGAGTCCTCCACTCCTCACACTCCCCAGGAGGAATCACTATCCTATTTACTAACAGCACAGATCAGTTTTCCTATATTTGTACTTTATGTAATTAAAATCATATATGCACTTTTTCGTGTCTGGCTTCTTTCACTCAATATTATATTCTTGAGAGTTATATATTGCATATCTAACTTTACCGCTGCTATGAACATCCCAGTACATTTTTAAATGAAAACGTAGTTGTATTTCTGTGAGGGCTATGAGAGAGACTGAGAGTTCACTGGGTGTGCAAATGTTCATGATAAGTGCTATCAAGCCACTTTCAAGTGGTGGAAGTAACTGACATTTCCACTAGCAGTATATATATTCCAGTGTTTCATGTCCTTACCAATATTTGCTTCTTTTCATCTTTTTCAGTTTCATCATTCAGATCAGCATGGTATAAAATGGCTCTGTGATTTTAATTTGAATTTCCCTATAACTAAGGAAGTTCTGCATCTTTTCGTATTATTACTGTCTACTGGATTTCCTCTTCTAGTGAAATGAGAGTGAAATTGCTCATTTTTCTACTGCGTTGTCTGGAGATTTTCCTGATTGATTTGTAGGATCTCTTTCCACAGTGCGGCTAAGAATCGTTTACTGGAATACACACTGTGAAAATCTTCCCCCACTCGGTAAGTTGTCTTTCCAGGCTCTTAACAGATTAAAAGGGCTTAAATATAGTCTGATCTTGTTTTATCGTTTACTAACAGTGCTTTTGGCATCCTGTTTATCAAATGTTGTCCTATTGTGAGTTCACTAATATCTTACTACATTTCGCTCTTCACATTTAAGTCTACTGTCCACATAGAAATGATCCGTGTGTATGGAGTGAGGTAAGGATGAAGGTACATTGTCTTCCACATAGGTGCCAACTGGCATGGCACCGTATATTCAAAGTGAAATTCTTTCATACTGAATTGCAGTGTTACAAATCATTTATGACCTTTTGTCATAAATCAGAAAGCCCTACACGTTTGAGTCTCTTTCTGGGCTCTCCATTTCTTTTCCACTGGTTTTTCTGTCTTTGCACTAATACTACACTGTATAGTTATTAGAGTTTTATCAGAGTTCTTGACCTCTGCTCATCTAAGTTCTCAACCATTATTTTATTTATATGCTAATGAAGAAGAAAAAGGGAAAGAAGGAAAGAATGAAGGGACAGATGAAGGGGGAAGGGAGGGAGGGAGGAAAGAAGGAAGGGTAGGTTATGGATTTCTATAAATAAGTCATATACCAATTCTAGTGATTATTTGCTGTTATAATTGCAGTTATTTAATTCTTTCCCTATAATTATAAGATTTTCCCTAAAGAACAAATCTGCTTAGATAAAACTTGGATTAAGGCCATGTTTACCTAATGCTTAGCAGCCAGCTGACAGCGGAAAACCTAATCATAAAGTAAAAGAAAACAAAAACATTTTAACTGAGGTTTTCACATTTTCAATTAGTTATTCTTCCAGATACAGTCTAAATGACTGATAAATGGTAATGAGAAACACCTTATTCAATTAGCGAAATGAGCACCCTTTCCCTCCCCCCAAAAAATCTCTAAATTTCACATTAACTCACAGAACTGCTAATTCTTTGAAAGTTTCAATGAATTAGTCATTTAGCTGCATCAATAAAAATAAAATGCAATGTTGATTTATTTTCTAATCAAAATGCTCATTTAAAGAGCATTCTGAAGTAACAAAATGATTTACACTAAGGAGCTTCAAGTGAATATGAACGGCAGTTAGATAATGAAGCTCATCAGGAGTTTAAGACTACAATAGCAATCTATACGTACCTCTCAAACTTCACAAGCTCAGGGGAACCTAGCCGTTCTGCTATCAAAATGCATCACGAAATCTGAAAATAGGTATTAACTTTTAAGTGCTATACAGTATGCAGCCTTTGGCCGGGCACAGTGGCTCACGCCTGTAATTCCGGCTCTTTGGGAGGCTGAGGTGGGTGAATCACCTGAGGTCAGGAGTTGGAGAGCAGCCTGGCTAACATGGCGAAACTCTGTCTCTACTAAAAATACAAAAATTAGCTGGGCGTGGTGGTGGGTGCCTGTAATCCCAGCTCCTTGGGAGGCTGAGGCAGGAGAATCACTTGAACCTGGGAGGCAGATTGCAGTGAGCCTAGATTGTGCCACTGCACTCCACCCCGGAAAGTGTGAAACTCTGTCCCCCACCCCGCAAAAAAGAAAGAAGGAAAGTATGCAGCCTTCGACCTGAAACAGAAAATAAGAGACAATGATCAAGGCTGTCAAGTTTAAGGAAGTGAAAGGAGACCTGCTGGTATAAACGGAGAGAATAATTAAAACAGTGGCACGTACTTACGCTCAACTAAATCAGCAAAACCCCATTTTTTTGAAAAAGCCAAATTTCAATATAAAAAAAAAAAATACGTTGTCAAAACACCAGTTCTAAGGACCAGCCTGTCCAAGGCGGCCTCTCTAGCCAGCTGCTAGCTCTACACTGCCTAAAACACAACACGCTTTTTCTAAACCTGCCTCCCACGGCTCAGGCGTGCGCACAGTAGGGCCCGCGAAGGCCGTGGCTCCCCGCCTTCCTGGAAGTGGCCTCGGGGGCTGCCAGCAGCGAGTTCAGCCTGGGGCAAAGCCTGCCAGTCACAGCAGGTATAAGCACAAACGTCTCCATCCACCAAGATCATGCTTTTTCTCTACACTCAGGAATCAATTAGGAATTTAGCAGTTTTAATTATGACCTCGTCTGTGACTTGAATAATCAGCAATCATTGCATTATCATTCCATGACAAAATTATTACATTAGACAAAATTAAAAACTGGCTCCGGGTGATGCTCCCAATTGGAAGTGACGGTTGGTGAGCTGACTCTCCAGGACTGCTGGCCGCCTCCAGCCACGCAGCCAGCTCCGATGAGGGCACCTGCCCTCCCACCCCGGAGCCACCTGCCCTCCCGCCCCGGAGCCACCTGCCCAGCAGACGCCAAGCCCACCCGTGAGGAAGCACACACAGACAGTTTCCACCCTGAAGGGCTCCCCCATGAAGACAGGCAGTTTCCACTCAGGGGTTGGCAGAAAGGCTTGCCCTGCTTGAACACAGAAGGAACCTTCGGCACCCAGGACGTCCTTCGGGAAGGCTGCCAAGCCCTGAGAGAGGCAGCGAAGCACCCGGGCTGGGACTGGCGGGGGGCGGGTTCCAGACCAGCCTGGGTGCCGCCTGGGATAGGAGGCAGAGTGACCTCCACCAACCGTGAGCAGAGCCCAGGGAACCTGAGGGAGTTCACACAGGACAGCCGCCAACCAGGCATTTCAGGGTGACGGCCCTGGCCTCCGTGGGGCCACCTGTGGTGCTGCCAACCCCACCTTTGACATCAGCGTGCTCCCATTTCCTCCCCTGAGGCTCCTCACAGCTCCTCCAGAAGTGTCCCGTTCCCGCACTGATCGCCCCCATGCCAGTGCCCGGCCCCCTGCACCCAGGTCCCCACGGAAGGCAGCTGGCCAGGACCACGAGGACCAGGGAAAGAATGAGGAACCGCGTCTGCTTCAGCTTCACAATGCATTGCCTGACTCTGTGCAAGCACTTCTCCTTCTAAATTAGACCATATCTAAGGAAATAAAATGAGTTTCAGCTTCTCGATTCCAGACTATCGACTGGGTGTGCGAGCGGGGAAGACCAAGCTGGAACTGAGCAGGGAAATGCACGGACTGTACAGAGGCATCGGCGGCAGCCCTTTTACACAGACCCGTAAGAACCTGCGCGCTGCGGTCCGCCAAAATCGGCAAGCGCGGTCCGCCCTCTGCCCGGCACGGCGTTCTGGGAGGCCGTGGAAACTGTCAAGCTCCCTGTTCGGGAAGGTGCAGAGTGCAGAGTTCTATCGGGCAATTTTCTGAATGCTTTTTTTTTTTTGTTTTTTGTTTTTTTGAGACAAGTCTTACTCTGTCACCCCGACTGGAGTGCAGTGTCGCAATCTCGGCTCACTGTAACCGTCAGCTCCCGGGTTCAAGCCATTCTCCAGCTTCGACCTCCCGAGTAGCTGGGACTACAGGCACGCACAAGCACGCCCAACTAAATTCTGCATTTTTAGTAAAAATGGGGTTTCACCATGCTGGCCAGGATGGTCTCCATCTCCTGACCTCGTGATCCACCTGCCTCAGCCTCCCAAAGTGCTGGGATTACAGGCGTGAGCCATCACACCCAGCCCTGAGTGCTTTTACCTAAATGAAAGCTGCTGCATTCCATGCCTGTGGCGGCATGATGAGGCAGCAGTCCATTACAGTCTCATTTTACAAGGTACAGAGACGTCAAGGAACTTCCCCCTCCCACACAGCAGTAAACAGTAGGACCAGGGTTCAAGCTTCAGGCTCGGAGGCTCAGCCCTCAACCACTGCACTCCCACAGCCCACAGTGCCACGTCTGGGATGCAGCGGGTATTCTGTGTAGACAAAACCCAGCCTGGACATGGCCTCCCCTCCTTTCCCCACCTCCCCACGCTGCTGACCCCTCCTTTTCAGTGTGGGGACTCGGCACACGGACTCAAGCTTTCGTGCATCCTCTGTGGCTGGGTCCAGACTCCTCAGGCCCAGCTCCACATTCCCAGGAAAGGAGCTCAAGCTGCCCCAGCAGTCTCTGGATATTACCCTGCAAATGTCGGTGGCAAGGCCAGCGGACAGACAAGGCCATCCAGATGAAGCCCAGCAGACTATGGCATTGAGACTCCCCGCCACACACCAGCTATTAAACACCCAGTTATCCCTCCCCCATCCCCTGACCCCCTGCTATCCCTCCCCAGCTCCCTATCCCCCAGGCCCCAGTGTGTGACGTTCCCCTCCCTGTATCCATGTGTTCTCATTGTTCAACACCCACTTATGAGTGAGAACATGCGATATTTGGTTTTCGAATCTTGTGTCAGTTTGCTGAGAATGATGGTTTCCAGCTTCATCCGCATCCCTGCAAAGGACATAAATGCATCCTTTTTTATGGCTGCGTAGTATTCCATGGTTTATACGTGCCAGATTTTCTTTATCCAGTCAATCTTTGATGTAGATGATGGGGCATGGATGCAGCAAACCACCACGGCACGTGTATACCTCTATAACAATCCTGCACAATCTGCACATGTACGCCAGAACTTAAAGTATAATAAATAAAGAAAGAAACACCCAGGTGCAGGGCTGGCTGCTTTGCACCAAGAAAGTGTGTAGCCTTGTGTCATAAATACATCCCTAACTTATTTGAAAGCACAAAGCACTCATTTTGTGATTCCTCCCTTAACGTTGTACAGAACTCAGCACCCTCCTCACTGGGAAGCTTCCTGCCCTCCGCACAGCCTCCCTCGAGCAGAGCAGCCTGCCCTGTGTGGCTCAGCAATCCATGCAGAGCCACAGACAGCATGAGACAGAACAGAGCCTCTCGCAAACGTTCGCTTTACGGTGAGATCCCATGATGTTTTTATTGTTCTATTAAACTCAGCTTCATTCTCCACGGCTACGAAACATACGACGAGACAGGAAGACGGGACATCTGACAGTTATACAAACCAAGAAGTGGAAAGCTTTGAGTCACGCAGGACTCACGCAACACGAGAGGGGCTGAAAGCCTGGGCCGGGAATCAACGTCTGATTTAAATGAGGGAGACACAAGCCAAAGGGAAAGCACTGTGAAATTAACTCTCAGGGCTTAGGATGAAGCTGGGTTCTGGAAGGAAGAGCCTGGTGTTCAGGTAATTCTGGGTTCAACACGGAAAAAGCAAATTCAGGATGACACCCCCTTCCACTGAGTGCTGATGGAGCTGGGGAGTGCAATTCACACCCCAGCCAAATCCAACGTGCAGTTACCATACTATTGGGCATTTCATTTATTCCTTGTAATTCTCAGGAGTCATTTAAGGAAATAAACACATTAGGTTGAGAAAAATACAAAAGAAACCATTAAGATGCTGTGGGTTTGCTTCAAATGTCCAGCTTCCTAGAAGGCAGAAACAAAATAATTTAGATTCTGGAAACGGGGGATATTTGACTTCAAGCTTAGTGGAAAACTCATTCAATACTGAAAGATCGTAAGAGCTGAATACAGACATATTTAAAATAAGCATAATCACACTGTCGTCGTTTTAATCAGGAAGAAAGTCAGTTATCGTTAAAAATGTAAATTCATATTTCTGAAATTATTTGCCATCCATGTTTTTGCTTTTTACAAACTGACAGGTTTTTCATTATCTATGTATAGAAACAAAGACACCTGCAGTCAGGTGACCGGGTGAGATGACCTATAAATAGACTTTTCCGGCCTCACCTTGTGACCGATTTTTTCTGAGGCATTTCACGTTGCCCCTGTGAGTGGTGGAGTACCAAACGCCCTGAGCACAGGTGACGTGAAGCCGGGCACCTCCTTTCCAACCCTGCCTTGGCGCCAGGCCGCGTCTGCCCTGGTTCCTGCCCGGCCCCCCGCCGGCTCCCACTCCATCCCTGCCTTCCTCCCAGCGCTGAAGTCTCTGTCTCTCTGGAAGGGCTCGCTCTTGGCCAGCTGTCCCTGTTGTGGACTTTCAGCGCCAATGTTCCCAAGCGGATTTCCAATGCGATCCAAACTCTCCAGAGGACGTGGGCTCGGGACTGACTGCTCGGCGCTGGGGTCCACAGCTATTCGGGGGCTCCCATCTGAGGGCAGGGGCTCCTCATTGGTCCCCACCCCGAAAGCGGACTGCCCTGGGAACCTGTGCACGCTCACTTTTATGCCTGGAGTTTTACAGAGCATTTTGGGAAAAGGCAGAGGAAAAATTTACGGAGAAATTCAATTTTTGCCCCAAACTCTCAGCTGTTCTTTATAAGTTCTTGAGGTGCTGCTGAGTGTAGCTAGAGACTCCCACTGCCGAGACAAATGCAATAAAAATCTCCGCACTTTCAAGCTAACACAGCCTCCCAAAATGCATATGGTGAGAAATATCCACCAACTATTATTGCAGAAAACAAGGTGATTACTTATCTGGGACAAACTCCTATTCCAGGCGTGGGAAGATGTGTCTTGAAGTAAGCTGGTGGCAAGTGGTAGAGGCTGAGAACTCCCGGAAGGTCAGGCTGGGGCCGCACGCTGCAGGAAGAAGACCCGGCTCTGCGGCATGACGTCAGAGCCAAGGCCAGATGCGGGGGCTCGCCCGCCCTCCCAAGGGTGCCAGAAAAGCCACGGAGACAGAGGAGTCAGAGAAGCGCCGTGCTGGCTGCTCGCTGAGCTCTGTCCTGAAGACACCCTCCTGAGGTGACTTCCACCAAGACACGGAGCTGGGAGCAGCCCACACATGGGGAGGCAGTAGCCAAGGAAAAACCGAGGCTCGGATGTGAACAGGCAGCTTCCACTGACTTGAAGGGAAGAAAGAATAAAACAGGCCTACAACGAGGGCAGCGGTGGCTTCACAGTAGATGACAGATAGAGGACAGCTGACGGACAGATGCTAATGAGTAGATGTAGCGAGGTGACAGCTCGATGACTGATTGATTGATTGACTGATAGAGTGACCAGAACAAATGAAAGATACTTTTTGAAATGCAAGGATGCAGAGCATACACGTAAGGACCTGGTGAGACTCAAGCACACCTCACCTAGAACTGGAAGCACAAGACACTGACCTTCCAGACTCCCTTCGCACCGAAAGCAGAACACACAGTCTAGGCTTTGTCCACTCAACTCTTCACCTGCCTAGAACTTGTAGCACTAGATATGCACAGACTCTATCAAGGGGGCTGGGCTGGCTTCACCATCCACAACAGCAACATGGGTTTCCAGGAGCAAGTGAGAGGTGTGAGCTGTGGCTGTGGCCAGCGTGGCCTCGTGCCTGCACTGAGACCCCTAGCTTTCCTACTGAAATCAGGGTGTCAACCTCAATTAGCATCTTCCACCAGCACCCCCGATCTACAGAGAGGAGGCACCCAAAGGCTTTCCTGTCACATCCTTGCCTAACTCTACATTTTGGCTAGTGCGGAAGATAGATACTGCCCGGCAAGAGCGGGCTCTGGCATCCAGTGGCAGCGATTTTAATATATAAGACTGTCTTACAGAAAACAGTCGATACCCTCTGGGGCCATCACACAGTACTTCCGGCAAATGCATTTTTCTCTCCTAGGCAAAGAATACTACAAAGCAAAGATATTATAAAGATGTTAATTCTCTTGAACTTTAAGGCTTATTACAATTCCAATCGAAGTAACAATTCCGTTTTTAATTAATTCAAATGATATGATTCTGTAATTCCACATAAAAAACAAGTAAGAATAGTCAGGAAAATAATGATAAGGCAAAGTAAGAAGAGATACTTGCCCTACGACAGAGTAACCTTATAAATTCCAAATAATTTAAACATCACAGTATGTCACTGATGCATAAAACACAACAGATGGCCCACCAACATACTCAAAACCCACAAGGACTTTTTCCTCGTAAAGGTGGTTTATGAAGTCAGTGAGGTGACGTCAGACGGAGTAATGAAGAGCTTTGGAAGAACTGGAGACCCATCGTAAAGATGGTGAGTTGCATCCATGTCTCATTCCAAATCAAAAAGGATGAAATTCTAATGTTCACCTTTCAACAGCTAAAAATAAGTAAATATTTAAACTAACCAACAGAAAAAGAGCACAAATATTATTTAAAGAACGATGAATTAGAATAAAAACCTGATAGAGTAAAAAGTCAGTAACAATTTAGAGTAAAGGCCAAAAGTCTTTTCTGAAATCTCTAATACAAATATCAACTTCTGGCAAGTTTCACTATGGGGAAAAAAATGTGTGTGCATGTGTGTGCAAATGTGTGTCTATCAACCGAGAGGAGAGATCTGATCACAGATACAAGGACAAGTAATATGCTTCAAGCTATTTCATAGCAAAATATAAATTACTAAAATTGATCCATGCAGAAAAGAGGAAACCTGAGGACTTCAACAGCCAGTGAGGAGACTGAAGACCAGTTAACAATCTACCAGCTAAGAAGATGTCAGATTCAAACTGGTCTATCATCTCAATATTCCAAGTTACATACATACAGAAAGTTCCCCAACCTTCAAACTCAAATATAACACAAAAATAAAAACTGCAGCCAGTTTTACTTGTAAGTACAGACAAACAATGGCGGTAAGATGGGTCTGAGTCCAGGCCGGTCCCTGGATAAAGCTCAGCAGTGGAGCTCCAGCAAAGCGGCTGCATTTCTGAAATTTCCAAAGGCCTTGACAGCCACAGCCCTGGACAGCCACAGCCCTGGACGGCCACAGCCCTGGACGGCCACAGCCCTGGACAGGCACAGCCTTGACGGCCACAGCCCTGGACAGCCACAGCCCTGGACAGCCACAGCCTCGACAGCCACAGCCCTCGACAGCCACAGCCTCGACAGCCACAGCCCTCGACAGCCACAGCCACAGCCCTGGACAGCCACAGCCCGGGACGGCCACAGCCCTCGACGGCCACAGCCCTGGACGGCCACAGTCCTGGACAGGCACAGCCCTGGACAGCCACAGCCCTGCACCCGCCACCCTGCAGTGCACGTGGCTCGACCGTTTTCAGCCCTTTCTTCAGGAGGCTCCCTGTGCCACACACGGGGCATGTTGCCATGGTCAGCGGCCCAGGAGCCGGGCTAGAGTCACCCTGGGACCAACAGGGCCCGTTCTGCCGGCCAAGCCTGAGCTCCCAGCCAGGGCCGGCCTGGCCGAGCCCTCCCCGGGGAGCCCGCCTGGGTCTGTGCAGAGCTTCCCGCGGCCATTCCTATCGCAGGAAGGAAACACCCTGGGCGGGGCGTGGCAGACACGCGCAGCGGGGAGACCCCGGCCTGGCACCCCAGGCTGCCGCCCCTCTGGTCCCTGCCCCTTCCCGTCACGTGGATCTGATTCAAGGGTCTGTCAGCTGCAGCTGAGGGCCCCGGCCGCGTGTCTGCACCCTCCTGTTTCTCCCCAGAGCATCCAGGCTGCGTCCAGTGCCCGTGCTAGGGCGCATTCTCCCCCGGGGCATTTGCTGCGACTCCTCCATCACAGCCTCCCGCCGGGCCTCCATGATGATCACACACTCACAGCCTCCCGCCGGGCCTCCATGAGGATCGCACACTCACAGCCTCCCACCGGGGCTCCGTGATGATCGCACACTCAGCCTCCCACCGGGCCTCCCTGACGCTCGCACACTCACAGCCTCCCTCCGGGCCTCCGCGATGATCACACACTCACAGCCTCCCGCCGGGCCTCCATGAGGATCGCCCACTCACGGCCTCCCGCCGGGCCTCCGTGACGATCCCACACTCACGGCCTCCCGCCGGGCCTCCGTGACGATCCCACACTCACGGCCTCCCGCCGGGCCTCCGTGATGATCCCACACTCACGGCCTCCCGCCGGGCCTCCGTGACGATCCCACACTCACGGCCTCCCGCCGGGCCTCCCGCCGGGCCTCCGTGACGATCGCATACTCACAGCCTCCCGCCGGGCCTCCGTGACGATCACACACTCACAGCCTCCCACCGGGCCTCTATGCTCACAAACTCACCTGCCAATCCGACACCCCTCATGCAGCCTCACCAACACGAACTGGAACATACTCAAGCCCAAACTCTGCTTTTCTCCTCTAAACTGCTCCCGTGCCTGATGTGCCTTTGAGTTTTCATCCCCTCATGGCTCACGTCCCCACCGTCCACCTCCAAACCCTACCCCACCAGCCCCCCTCCACACCTGCCCCGCACACACTGCCCCCAGGCCTCAGCCTCTAACCCATCCACTCCCCTGCAGGGAAGAACAGTCATCACAGTGCAGGCTTTCCCGCTTGAAGCCGTTCCCCGCGCCCCCACCCCCTGGGGTGAAATCCAGCCTCTTTCCCATCTGCAATCTCCCTGTGCTGCACGCCCTCCACTGACTTCAGCGCTGTCCTCTCTGCCCGCCATCAAGGACGCTGGCTGCTTCCGCTCCCTGGAGGAGACGCGCAGCTCGCCTGCTTGGGGCTGTTTGCTGTCTGGGAGCCTTAGTGCCCTTAGCACGGTACCGTTGGCCCCCACTGGGGATGGCTGCGGAGTCTACGTTTAGCTGTGTTTGCTGCTCCTCCCCTGGTGAGTATCCAAGTTCAGCACGTGGTGTCTGCCGGCTTCACCACTGCGCCACTGAGGCCTAGTTCTTGCTGGTCACAAAGCTGTGTTGACTTCACAGATGACCATAAAAGAACAAACATTTTAACAGAATGAATATTCATGAAATACAGTCTGATTAAATATCTAATAAATTTTTTTTTCTTTTTGGACACCTAGGCTGCAGGGCAGTGGCACGATCTCAGGTCACTGCAACCTCTGTTTCCCAGGTTCAAGCGATGCTCCTGCCTCGGCCTCCCCCAGCAGCTGAGATTACAGACATCCGCCAACATGCCCAGCTAATTTTTTTGTCTTTTTAATAGAGACGGGATTTCACCATGTTGTCCAGGCTGGTCTTGAACTCCTGACCTCAAAGGATCCGCCTGCCTCGGCCTCCAAAAGTGCTGGGATTAGGGGTGTGAGTCATCATGACTGGCCTAATAAATTCTTTAGTTACCTCTAAATACGAAACCTTGAAAAGAATGTCCATCTGTGTCAGCTCATTTAAATGCATTATAAAAAGGTTTCATCTTACTGTTTTTCAAAACGGCACATCCCACAGAGGGAACTTTAGGCCAAGCTTCCTCTCCTCCAGAAATTTAACCAATAAATACAGTACCACGCTGGTGCACCAGTGGGGCGGACCACACCTTGGCCGTCCGTAAGGGCAGAGCTGCGCTCGGGGTTTCTGCGTCTGCAGGTTATGATACGCACCCTGCTTGCTGAGATGGCTTCAGAAGAAGACGAAGGATGTCTCGGGACTCTCCTGACCCCATGGCAGCTCACTCCACTTTTCCAGGGCATTTCCTGTTTAGTCATTTCAAGTCTTTGAATTCACTTTAAGGCTTTTTAAGTTGTTTTACATTATTTTAACGTACTCATTTTTTTCTGGGTCCCCTAATGGTTGAAATTAAGAATTCTCTGCCATTAAATTAATAATATACCAAAAACGAGTTAATAAAAACAATCGTTTAGGCCACAATTGGTTTCAATGGATTTCTTTCCAGTCGTAGGAAATTTGATCCATGAAAAGACAGAGAAAAATTTCCGCTTAGACAACTCTACAGCATCATTTTTCAACTTTATAGTCTAGAGTGTAAATACTGACAGCAAATGGCTCCTCTGTGGCTTTCACCCCAGCATCCATGGAGGTCTCTGCACGCAACTGTGCCACCACCCACGACGCCCCACTGACCCACCATCAAGCGACGCGAGGCCCTTTAGGAGCGACGGTAGAAGAAGAAAAATGTTTGGTCTTTGTCCCCAGTCCTAGCACAGAGCTCCTCAAACCTTTGGCATTTTCTGAGTGATGGGAGTGACAGGAATTCCTTTTGTTCTAATGAGGCAGCTCTTGGGGGCCCTAGATGGCTTCAGGAGGGGACTGGTTGCCAGTAAGATCAAGGCATGATTAGAAAGTTAAAGCTTAGAGTTCCACCATCTGTCCTCACACCAATCCTCAGGGAGAGAACCCGGATTGGAGGCTGAGCCAGCCACAAGTGGCCAATGATTTCATTGGTCTTGCCAATGCAATGAAACCTCAAACCCCCTCAACAGTGGCGTTCTGGGACCCTCCAGGTTGGTGAACAGATCCACGTGTCAGGAGGCTGGCGCTTCCCCAGTCCACGGGGACAGCAGTTCCAGCACATGGGACCCTGCCAGAGACCTCACCTGTGCACTTCCCCATCTGGCTGTTCACTTGTACCCCTTACAATTTCCTTTAAAATAAGTAGTAAGGGTAGATAGCGTGCTTTCCTGAGTTCTCTGGGTCATTCCGGCGAATGACTGAAGCCGACGTGAGGGGCTGCAGGAACGCTGACTTGTAGCTAAGTTGCACAGAAGCGTGAGTGCCTGACTCCTGTGTGTCAAGTGAGGGCAGCGACGAGGGACAGAGTCCGTAGCCTGTGGTCCGACAGTAGCTCCAGCTAACTGGCCTTAGAACTGAACTGAATTGTGGGATCCCTACTTGGCGATGGAGAATTGAAGGATCGGTTGGTGTAAGGAGTAGAAAGCCACTTGCTAGTGCCGGCGGAAGGTTGCTAGGTCAGCCACTCTCACCCCCCTTCCACAGTAACCAGGGGCTCCCGCTGAAGCCGGGTGCACCCGCAGGGAAGAAAGACGAGGTGCCGCAGAGGCACATGCTCCCACCGGCTTGGTGCGTGAGCCACACACTGAGCTGACAGGGCAATGCACCGCCCGCATCTCAGACCCAGGATGTTCAGGAGCAAGGGGGCCTGGTTCTTGATCCAGCCTCTGCAGGAGGGACACAGAAGACAGAGCTCGAGCAACTGCAGCTAGCGTGAGTCCTCGAGAAATGTCAAGAATGGCGACACGTTTCTTTGAGCCTTTTTACCACTTAGAGCTCTTACAGTTACAAGTGGCAGAAAACCCAACCCAGAACGGCTAAAGCAAAACGACACTGTGAGAGCAGATGAGCTCCAACTCCCGGGCAGTCAATGACGTGGCAGGCTGCATTTCCCACGTGTGCCAGCCCTAATACGTGCCGTCCCAGTGCTCATCCTTCAGCCCTGACAGTGACTATTCCCTGTCCAGAAGCGCCTGCCCTGAATCTGGGGCCCGTGAGGCAGAGAGACGTCTGAGACCCCCGCCGCCATCCCGGCAGCCTAGGCAGGAGACACAAGTGAACGGCCTCGGGATGATTCTGGCCTCAGCCTCTGCCAGCTCTGGTGATTCCCAGTGGAGCAGGGCCAGCTGCCCTTTCAAATCCCACAAACACGGCAGAGTTAGGAGTGAAACCGTTGCTGCTGCTTTAAGCCCTGCATTTTGGGATGACATGTCAGGCAGCCACAGTGAGTGGGACGGATGATGCTACCAGGGCCCTCCCCTCGGCCTCCGGCGAGGCCCCGTCTCAGGCTCCTAGCAATGGCCTTGGCCTCTCATCATCGCCCCGTTCTCCAGCACCTCAGCCACAGTGTGCTGGGCTGACTGTCCCCACTTGGGCTCCATGCCTTCCTCCCATTCTCCCCTCGTGGTCTGTGTGCCTCTCCCAGTACTGAGGTCTTGGGGCACTGCTTCCTGAAAAGTACACAGCGGAGGCGGGGTGGTGACCCCGAATCAAAGAGGAGCCACTGTTTCCATCAACACCACTGGCAAGATCACTCACTGCATGGTTACTAGAACCTCTTCGGCACCAGCTCTCCCGGCACCCTCCTGACAAGTATTGACAGCTCTCCTGGCTTTCTCAGACTGTCCAGGACTCTCTGGCCTTCAGGAGCCTCAGCTCCTGGCTCTCAGCTCCAGCCATAATCATTGTAACATTCTCAGGGCCGCTGATTAGAAGCGTTCAATATATGAATCTACCCACATGGCATTATCCCAAGGTTGAAGAGTTTACTTCCAGGTGCAAACCAACAGGAGGGTTTCCGTGAGTTTGCACTAAGGGAGGGAAAGGGGCAGGGGTGCGCAGGCGGCTTTAAGTTCTGCTTCAGCCACAGAGGGTCCGGCTGCTTTGACAAGTCTGAGGCCTGCTTCTGCTCTAACCAAACGGGAGCTGCAGGAAAAGCAGCCTCGCTGGCTCTGTCTTGTCTTGTCTTGTCTTGTCTTTCCTTCTTTCCTCCCTTCCTTCCTTAGCAAATGTAACACGTGGATGAGACTAACTTTGAAATTTACATTTAGAAATATTGATCTCACATTCATGATTTTAACCCTCGGGGGAAAAAAGTATTTGACTCTGGTTCAGCCAGTTTACAGCACTGTGATCAATACAGAGATTAACCTTTGAAAAGGCACCCAACGTTACATTAGCATCTGTTTTGACCTTTGAGAAAATACAAATGTCTGCCTGGCTACCCTCGAAGCAGGAGACAGAACGAGGGCTTCATAAATCTACGAAGAAAGTCATTACGTTTACTGCTAGTCAGTGGTAATGATCCCTCTGAACCACACTGAACAAAGCCAGGTCATTTTCAAATATTGCTTCTAATACAGTATTTTCTAGATGGTTTATATTTTCTAGATATATTTTCACTCTTTCATTTAATTTATAAACTTGGTGTTTTCAAAGCCTCACAATAATTAGCTATGTTCTAAGAAACCACAAAAGAAAACAAAATGAGGTGACAAAAGCCTTCCTGGAAGCTAAATTCCACAACTAGATTCAACTTAATGGGTCTCTATGTTTAACGAAACGGTAACAATCTACATTATCAATTAACGAAACACTCTGTCATTGGCTGGTGTACCTTACGTGGGCGGCGCTGAAACGGCACGGCCTGGCCCCCACGGGGGAATGTCCTGAAGACCGTGTTCCCAGTGAGGGAATCAGCATTAGCATAATCTCTAGCCGGAAAATCATTTTCTCCAAGGAGCAAAACAAAATCATATCATCCTCAGGAAGTGCAGTGAAAAATACTCCTCGGACACGGCAGAAAGAACGAGTTGTGGGCTGTGGATCAGCCATGCCACTGTCTTGCTTGTGGTGGGCAGGGTAATGTCACCTACACAATTCCATGTCACTTCTATGCACAGTAAACTCCACAGATCAACAAGAAATGCAGATTCAGCCACAAGGATAGCCTGCCTTTCAACACAGCTAGAAGGTGGAGAGCACCAGAGAGTCCACGTTACTTGGTGGTAAAGAAGAAAACACCAGTTCCCAGCCCAGTTGTCTCTCAGGCCCCGGCCCCACACCCTTGCAGGGAGCCAGAGAAATCCAGAAATTTTTCTTGAGAAAGAGAAGAAAGGATAAAAATCCTAAAATTGGATTAAATAAAATAAAATAAAATAAAAATAAAATAAAAATCCTAAAATTTTAGGATAAAAATCCTAAAATTGAGGAAAATAACAGCCAGAAGTAGGAAGGCGAACCGAAGCATAAAACCACTGGAGAATGAGTCTGGTGGACTTGCATAGACACTGCAGAGAAGAGACACTGACGTCCACGGAGCTCCGGTGACAGGCAGGCACCATCATCGGCAAGAGAAGATAGCAAACGGGCAGGCTTGCCCGTCGGAGCCTGACAGGGGAAGGGGAAAAGTACCGAGGGGGAAATGCAGAATCCTGTAAGACAAAAGGAACCAAAAATGGATGGATATCCCCCACTACTTAAAAATAAAGCTATTACAGAGACTGCTCCCCACAGCACTGACCAAAGACTAGAAATCTTCTCAAACTAGGAACCCTGCAACTGACTCTGGCTGGCAGCCCTGTCCAGAAAGTGCATCGACGAAAGCAGACAGCCCCTGCAGCAGGCTTTCCTAATAATAAAACAGAGCGTGAGAACCTAAATACTGAGGCCAGTGAAGCGTTCCCCAACAAGCCACATGTAAACCAGGAAATACACAACTGCATACAACACTCAGTACTGAATTCCACACCCTCAGATAGGCACTGTGGGTGTGCAAAACCAAGCTGAATCCGAAACCCAAACGCTAAGAGCAGAAAGAGAAACATGAAGAAATAAAACGAGAAGTCAAAGAAAAAAAAAATCATGTCAGAAATGAAGATTAAATTATAAGATGTTCAAGAAAGACCATAATCAAATGGAAACGTAATAAGGGGCATTAAAGAAAAAAAGCTAACGAGACCAAAAACAAACTGAGTAATAAAACGAGCCAGAAAGAAAGTGGCTGAAATGGAGACAGGCCAGTGAGACCCAACATGAAGAGATCCATGAAACAATGAAACGTAACAAATGCTTAAAACTCTGATCCAGGAACCCTTTCAGGACTCAAAGGGAAACATCATGCTACATGTTAAATAGGCCCACGGGACACCATGGGATACCTGGGACTATATTAGCAAAACTATTAGACTGAAGATCAATTTGTAAAATCCTCCAAACCTGTAGCAAAATGATCAAGTAACTTCAAAAGTAAGAGAACTGGGCTGCTATCAGACGCCCCACACACATACAGCTGAAGCCACAATGGAGTAACACCTTCATGAAACCCAAAGAAGGGATGTGTGAGCCAAGGCTGTGCTAGACAGGAAGCAGAATGTCTTGTCCAATGTGAAGGATATCGAAGGCAGCCTTAAACCTACAAAAACTCAGGGGTGCTGTACTCAGGAGCTGTTCTTGGGCTCTTAAGATTAACTTTACCTGTCAAAAGGCAGGATCACTTCAGCAAAAGGGCCGATGGTGAGCATCTAACAGACTTCTTAGTGGATCTGAGAAAAATGAGCACAGAACAATGGTGGAAGAATAATGAACAATGCTGTAGGTTTTGAAAGTAGAAATACTTCAATTAGTAAGTGGGCAGAGAAAGAAGGGAGGAGAAAAGTACTGTAGAATAAACTTAGCAGTGGTCATCTAGGCAAGAGGTAGAAGTCAAAGGATATCATCAAAGATACACAAACTAGGTATAAAAAACCATGTAAGAAAACAGAAGACTAAAGGCACAGGAAAAAGCCTAAGAACAAAGGTAATTGCTAGAACAATACAGACCTTTCAAACTGCAAGTAGAAATTTTAGAAAATAAAAGAGCAAAAAATATATACATATAGAGAAACAGCACAACTAAACTATACATAAAACCTATAATATGGAAAATGTGTGAATCATATCAATAAATGTGAGTGGGCTAAAATCATTTATTCAAAGAAAACAATACTTTTATTTTGGTTCACAAAGCAAATTCCAACAATATACAGTCTATATGAGACACTCCTAAAACAAAGTGATTTAGAAAGGCTAAAAGCTAAGCAAATGATTTGTGATTTCAGTACTGGATAAAGTACAGTCAAGCCACAGAGCGTTATGCATGACAGAGGGGATGTTTAATAGTGCTACAAGCTTCCAACTCACAGTGAAGACAGAACAGTAGTAAATACGTATCCACCAAATAACACAGTAACCACCTTTCAAAGATAAACAGTAAGAGATTCAAGGACAAATAAAGAGACACACTTGTAACAGGGAATACTTAACATGCCACTTTAAATACACAACAGATTTGCTGGACAAAATCTATGTAAGGATATAAATGACCTAGTATAATTTGGGGTACATTTTAGAAATATGTTTCTACAGTAACAATAGAGAATGTACACATAAAATATGATCAAATTTGCTCACAAAAAAAACAAAAGTTAAGTTCCATCAAAATAAAAATTAATAAATAAAAAGATTCTTCAACCTGGAAATTGAAAAAAAACTGTTGTTAAACATCCAACTCAGATGAAAGGCAAGCCACACTGAAAACACAGAAACCCTAGAAATAATGGTAATGGAAGCAGTGGTCAGAGGAAAAAGCATCGCCCTAAACACTTGTGACACATAAAACAGACACATAAAAATAAATGAAATAAATTTGAAATCTGAAAAAAGAAAGAACGCAAGGCAAGCCAAGAGAAAGCACTAGGAAAGGAAAGATACAGATAAATGCAGCAACTGAGAAGGCAGAAGAGAGAAAACGAGACCTCAGAAACACAAGTCTTATTTTCTGAAAAATAAAATGGAACTAGACAGATCAGAAGCCACTAATCAAAAATAAATCCACAGCTAAGAAACGACCAGGGGGAAATAGCCACCAAAACACACAAAATTTAGAAATAATGACAAGAAAATATTTGCAGACCTCTCGATACCAGCATTTTAGGATAATTGTAAATTATGTGTCTATTCCAACTTCTGGTCCTACTAACAGTGTAGTCCAGTATATTGTCTCTCGTAGCTCCAGTAAACAAGACAAGTACGGTACTGGCGAGGGACGGCCATCAGATCAATATGTCAGAACAGAGAACCCAGGAACAGACTCACAAGGTACACTCAGCTGATGTTTGGCAATCACAAATGCAACTCAATGGAGGAAGCACAGCCTTGGTACCAAATGCTGCCAGAGTCCCCCGGTATTCACAGGCAGAGGAGTGGCGGGGTGGTGGGGGGGGGAGGGGAGAGAGGGGAATGGTGGGGGGAGAGAGAGAGAGAGAGAGAGAGAGAGAGAGAGAGAGAGAGAGAGAGAGCGCGCCTTGATGTAAACCTCACACCTTAACTCAAGTGTAACATGTAAATCACTAAAATTTGCGGGGGAGAAAAAGAGCATAGAAGATAATCTTTGAAAAATACCTAGGGCTAGGCAAAGAGTTCTCCTGTTGTCATGCTTTTGATACCAAAAACACAACCCTTTTTTTAAAAAATGACACTTTGGGCCTCATTAAGATTCAAAACTTTTGCTTTGTAGAAGAACCCGTTAAGTGGATGAACACAGTGGGAGAAAGTGTCCTGCTCTATTCATGAGAGTCCCAGACCACAAACAAGGCAGGTAGATGACTAAATGAACTGTGGCCACCCGTACCGTGGAATGCAACAAAAAGGAATAAAATACGGGCATGAGAAGTAACTTGGATGAATTGCCAGGCGGTGATGCTGACTGAAAACAGCCCCCACAAAAAGGTCACACGTTGTACGATTCCATTTATGTGACATTCTCGTCATGACAAAGTGTTAGGGACGGAGAACAGATTGGGGCCGGGGTAGAGGTGGGAGGAGGCAGAGCTGGCTCGGAAGGGCCGGCCCACGGGCGCCTCGTGGCAGGGGAACTCTTCTATGCTTGGAGCGAATCAGTGGCATCATCCTGGCTGTGACCTTCCACTGTAGTTTGTCAAGATTTTACCAACAGGGAGGGTTTCTGCACAAAAGGCTCACAGAATGTCTCTGAATTATTTCTTAACAATTGCACATGAATCTACAATTATCTTGAAAGAAAAAGGTTTAAAAAATTAATGAAAGCAAAAAGTATAGATAAATGGAGCTAACGTTTATCTGTTTCGACTATAGAATATCTAAAATTCCCTTGCAAAAATTAAAATACAAAAATAAGGTAAAAGTCACAACATACACATCAGAACTGATTTCTGTAGATGCAAGAGAGCTTCTGAAAAATAGGAAAATTCACCACTCAAGAGAAAGACAGAGGCAAAGGATATGAATGGAAAGTTTACAAAATAAATGCAAATATTCAATGCTTATACAGAAAGAGTATCATCTCAGTAGAATTAATTAAAACAAAACATGAGTCTATTGTTAGCCAGCCAGATGAACCTTGAGCGTTCATTCAATAAACTGCGTGGAGAGCAATGTTTCTGGATGCCGGCTTGTCAATATTTATCCGGATTCTTAAAACATCATTCATTTAGCCAGCGGTTCTATGTCAGAAAATTTATCTTCAATTATCAAAACTGAAACAAGGTTTTATCTGTAAAGACATTTATCACACCATAACAAGAAACAGCAAGGAACCTCAATGCCTCAGCATATAATAAACTGGGATGTATCTGCTTGTTGTAGGCGCAGCTATTCTATTTTGGAAGGACAATTAGTGTCCTGGTAAGATGCTCACAGTAGAGTATAAAGAGTAACAGGTAGGACACAGTGTGATTTAAAGGCTTTGCAAAAAAGAAATATGTAATCTACGGTAGGCAGGAGAAATGTCAGAAAACACACCAAATTACCATCAGTAGCTATTTCTAGGTAGCAAAATTATAGGCTACTTTTATATTTTATTCTTTTTACATACTTTCCATTAAATACTTATCTACATCATGAGAGAAATGGTAATTTTTAAAAATATTATACAGTGCATATCACAGGAAGCCACCTTTTATGAAAGGAAATCTTTGAATGAGATAACTCTAATTAGTGCATTTGCAATTGCAAATTAAGCAATTCATGCGATTAAAGGCCCTGCCACAATCAGTTCACCAATTCCTGGGGGAAAAAAACTGCTCTGGTTTCTGCACAGTAAGGACCTGGCAAGAAGAATGGTCATAGCTGGAAGAACTGGAACCAGGCAAAAGCAAGGACAGGACTCTCTGACCACTCACCCCTGACACACACTCCCTCCAAGCAGATGCGGGGACTCGCAAGGCTGGCGCTACTGAGCTTTCGAGCGGGGAGACGGCTGGCAGGCTCGCCCAAGCTTTCTGAGGCCACTGAGTTGCTGACGGCCATGCTAGCTGCTCACCACAGTAACTGCACACACACTGTGAGAAGTTCAGCACACACACACTTCACCCACTGGAGCTGCGCCTCGGACACTTTACGTGTCCCGGGGGGAGCGGACACAAACCCTTTCAGTCGGGCAGACGCCGTGGTTATATTTCGCAGTGATGCTCGGGAAAGAACAGACTGGGGTTGCCCTAAAAACCTCATTCTGAAAACAATACTAACACCAGGTTTCCCGTGCCTACCAGTGAGACCGACTGGTGTGGCAAAAGGCCATGAGGTCTTCCTGGTCTCTGAAAGCCAGCCCAGGGGTGGTCAGGACGTCGAGGGGCCAGCATGGTGCGCTTGGCCGACGCAAGAAGAGATGGAGGGCATGAGGGCGACGGCCTTCCCGCGCTGCGGAGGTCAGGAGCCCGGCCCGGAGGAGGAGGCAGGGCTGGCAGAGGGGAGGAACAGAGTCTCCTGCTGCCGGCCGCTCAGCGCGCTTGTCTCCGACCCCCTCTCTCGGCTGTGCTCTGGGTCTGACCCTCATCAACCGTGGGGCAAAGATGAGAGCATGTCAGTGTGTGGCAGGCCACTCTGCACAGGCCACCGCTGTATTTGCTGTAATAAGTGTTCTGGTTAAGATAATTCTTGTTTAGCTGACAGGAGGATTCCTTTTAAGCTCAGCAGAGGCAGATGAGAGTCCAAACAGAAAGAAGTTGGTCAGGCGTTAAGTTCTGAACCCTGTCCCTTAGTGGCGGGGTCAGCCATGTGCCCAGAGTTCCACCGGGAGACGCACGTTCAGTGTCCCCTGCGGCTCACACCCACAGCACCCAGGAGTGGCACTCAAATCAATGCCTCAGCAACATTACCAAGTAAGACTGGGTTCTTACAAACTATAGAAATGGCCAATATAAAAAGTCTTGCGAAAGCCAGCACACTAGTGTTGAAAGAGCGTGCTGCGGGTCCTCACCTGGGCATGACGGCCAGGGTTCTGTTCCCGAGCCAGCCCCAGGCGACAGTACCTAGCACAGAGATTGCTGCCTCCACCGGCTACAGGGTTCTCCGCCACTCAGCCGGGTTCCATAGCTGGGGTTCCAAATCTTCACCCCAGGCTGGTTCTGAGAACCATCATCACCCATACACCCAGTACGAGTGTACAAAGAACTCCACAGAAACCTTGCTCAACACCAAACGAACGAAGTTCTGTTTAAGAGCGCCATGTGACATGGGCTCCCAGCTTCCATTCTGCCCACTCACCTGTTTGCCATGTGCAGTGTGCCCCTGGCACACAGGCGTGCTGGCAGTCAAGGCCCGGCGTGGACTCAGCTCCTCCTAGGGCACCTGCTGCACTCCCCCACCGAGGGCCTCGTCTCTGCACAGTCCTCTTTAGAGGTGCCCACACGAGAGAGGGATGCCGCTGCCAGGCCTCCCCTAGCCGACCACCTGGCTTCAGTCTGCAGCGTCACAAGGCCTTTGCCAGCAGGGACTGTGCAGTCTAGCGGGGGAAGGTCAGACCCGACATGCCGTCCTTGTACACAGTCAGGGCACAAGTGGACAGAGGACAGCCACATGGGATGCCTGGCAGGCCCACAGCCACTTCCCAACCCCCTGCCTCAACCCGAGTCACCCAGAACGTGTGAACCATCCTCTGTGTTATGGAGCCAATTCCAGCAATACACTTTTTCCTTTTTTTTCCTTTGAGACGGAGTCTTACTCTGTTGCCCAGGCTGGAATGCAGTGGCGTGATCATCTCAGCTCACTGCAACCTCCACCTCCTGGGTTCAAGCGACTCTCCTGCCTCAACCCCCAAGTCGCTGGGATTACAGGCGCGTGCCACCACGACCCGCTAATATTTTGTGTGTACGTTAGTAGAGACAGGGTTTCACCATGTTGCTCAGGCTGGTCTCGAACTCCAGAGCTCAATGTGCCCACCTTGGCCTCCCAGTGTGCTAGGATTACAGGCGTGAGCCACTGGCAATAAATTTTTAATGTGTTTTTTTCTGAGCTAATCTCAACTACACCAGTCTCTCTAATTACTAAAAATATGCTTATCTTAAGTGTTTAATGCACTATTTATTAATTAAGCTTAGGAACTAGAGAGTTTAACAGAAACGTAAAGTGAGTTTAAAAGTACCTGAAAAATTCCACGAAGGAGAAGCCGTACCCGTGCTGCTCTGCGATGCCTGCACACACGACGTTTGCTGATGCGCCAATCAGCGTCCCGTTACCTGAAGTCGAAATTTAAAAACAAAGCCCAGTTGATATTGGTGGTAAGCTTCTGTTCTCTTTGGTTTGTAAAATTTGTATCATCTCACAGGCTTTGATTGGATGATTACAGTCAAAGTGACTGCTCTATAAATATCTGGAAACACACACACATACACAGAAAATAAGCTGTTTGCAAATACCACGATTCATTTCTGGATGAGACCACGGCTGTCGTACGTAACAGAGAGGAGGAACGCTAAGGAGAACGGGAAAGTCACTGTGGGATCGTGTGTCTTTCGGAGGAGGATGCAAGCAGGGCCAGAAACCCAGGCAGGAACCTGTGTCCCTCGGGAATGCAATCTCAGACAGGAACCACCTTCCTCTGGACCCCGGACCAGACACTAGGAAACCCTTTCAGTGGATGAACGGATAGATGAAAACAGCCAGGTGAAACCCCTTCCCTTGACGTCTTTGCCAGTGGCATCTCCTTGACATGGAACGGCCCTCTGGGTAAGCTGTTATGACTGTGCCCATGACGGGGACGTGCTGTGCTCACACGCCTGTGTGCCATCCTCGAAGCTGGTGAGGAATAGGGCCAAGGAGGTCACTCAGGTCATCACATCCACCCGCCACACACTCACACCCACACCCAGGGAGGGCCCAGGAGCCTCCTTCGTCCTCCACAGCCGTCGTGGGCTGTGTTCACGGACAGGCACATAACTCAGGCCCAGCCAGTTCAGCTGAGCCCTGGCGTCTCTGCACACACACTGAGGAAGAGGCGCCTGTGACTTCATCCCCCCTCCTTCTAGGGAGGACTGGTGAACGGCGAGACCCTGCCCTGGAGCTGCCGACAGCACGTCCGTGAGGGGAAGCGACCTTTCCGAGACTGGACGACATGAATAACAGAGCAGGGAGAGGCCCCACACCCCCACAGAGAAACGGCACAGACACGGTGAGAGGTGTGCCAGGCACTGAGCCGGGAAGCGGCGAGTCCCAACCGTGAACCATCCTGGCTCCAGAGGAAGATCAGCGAGCGGTGGGGCTCAGGCTGCCCCAAGCCTTTCGTAGACAGCCATGCAGAGTGTCTGAAGGGCCCAGCGTAGCGCTGAGGTTCTTTGGGGCAGTGCTGGCCCAGCCAGCCCGCCCTGGGCACTGCTGCACCAAAGCGTCCATCCGACCATCCTGCCTGCCAAACCTGCTCCTTCCCCAGCCAGGAGACTTGCCCAATGGGAGTCCACCCCCTTGCCAAGCCATCGTGCATGGCCATCATTTCTCACTGCCTGACAAGTCTCCTCCCACAGAGAAGCCCGGGGTCCTCAGCAGGCCTGGCCTGCTTGGCCCCCATGAAAGCACCTGGGTGCCAGGACAGCATCAGCCTGCACCCTAAACACTGACCACTCCAGGACGCCACAAGCAGGGCCCAATCCACAGTCCAAGTTCACGTTCCACAACTTGCGTGAGTGCTAAAAGTAAAAGCCTGCACTGATGTTCTCTCCCGTTAAGGATTCGTGATTGGAAACGGCCCGCTTTCCAATCACAACGACAGTTGTGCAGCCGGGTACTGCCCAGATGGAGAGCATCTCACCCTGCCTGCCATGGGCGTGGATTCCCGACATGCGAAGGGCCACTTCCCAGGAAACAAGGAGCTTTCCGTGTCCCTCTGCAGGTTGCCACGGTGAGCTGCTCAGGAGGCTGCGTCAGTCCTGAGCACTTCTGGACTCAGGGAAAGGAACGGGGAGGAGGAAAGGATGCTGAAGAATCTGCCGGAGGGGCTGCGTGCCACCTCAGGACTGCCTGAGGAAGGTCGGGCAAGGATGGGGGGCATGTGGGGAGCCCTTTCCTTGGAAGAGGAGATGCAGCTGGAATCACGAGAGGGCAGGGCTGGCTTCTGTCCTGGGGGTGACTGCTCAGCCTTTAGACATCAGACACGCACCCACCTTCTCAGGAGTGTCTGTGGGTGACACCACAGGGGCTGCTCTCACCCAGACGCCCTCCTGTACCCCGATGATTCCGAAGCACCTGCCTCCCTCCCTGAGGGCCCTCCTTCTCGGCCACCCCCTCGCAGAAGTCCTTTGGCCTGCTCACAGACTCACTGCCTGGCAGGCAGGACATCCACTCATTAAGTTGCATAGAGCCCTGTTTCTTTAAAGGACGCTTTATGGGCAACAGAAACCTGCTGAACAGCACTTGGACACACAGGGCAACCACCCACTCCCTGGTAAAGAGAATCCTGGAGGCAGAGGGCGGGGAGCTGGTCTAGGCCTGCTGCAGTCAGGCGGGTCTCCACTGTTCCCGGCCTCACCTTCCCCTCACAGGATGGCTTCCTAGCCACACCTAAGGCCAGAGGGCAGGGAGGAGAACTGGCACCAATACGTTTTGATGACGAAGACAAAGGCTATGGTAAAGCTCCCACACAGGCCCCTCCTGTCTTACTGGTCAGCAAAATGAGACAAGCAAGGCTGGAACCAAAGCGGAGAGGAGGCCACAGAGAGGGGGCCACAGAGAGGGGGCCACAGAGAGGAGGCCCTGGAGAGGGGACCACAGAGAGGAGGCCACAGAGAGGGGGCCACAGAGAGGAGGCCCTGGAGAGGGGACCACAGAGAGGGGGCCACAGAGAGGCAGCCACAGAGAGGGGGCCACAGAGAGGAGGCCAGAGAGGGGGCCACAGAGAGGAGGCCACAGAGAGGGGGCCACAGAGAGGAGGCCCTGGAGAGGGGGCCACAGAGAGGCGGCCACAGAGAGGGGGCCACAGAGAGGGGGCCACAGAGAGGAGGCCCTGGAGAGGGGGCCACAGAGAGGGGGCCACAGAGAGGAGGCCGTGGAGAGGGGGCCACAGAGAGGAGGCCACAGAGAGGGGGCCACAGAGAGGCGGCCACAGAGAGGGGGCCACAGAGAGGGGGCCACAGAGAGGAGGCCCTGGAGAGGGGGCCACAGAGAGGAGGCCACAGAGAGGCAGCCACAGAGGGGACCACAGAGAGGGGGCCACAGAGAGGAGGCCACAGAGAGGCGGCCACAGAGAGGAGGCCACAGAGAGGAGGCCCTGGAGAGGGGGCCACAGAGAGGAGGCCACAGAGAGGAGGCCACAGAGAGGGGGCCACAGAGAGGAGGCCCTGGAGAGGGGGCCACAGAGAGGAGGCCACAGAGAGGCGGCCACAGAGAGGGGGCCACAGAGAGGAGGCCACAGAGAGGAGGCCACAGAGAGGGGGCCACAGAGAGGGGGCCACAGAGAGGGGGCCACAGAGAGAGGCCGGGAGGTTACGGGTCAGCCCCCGCATGTCCTGCACAATCTTCCATGTACTGGAAATAGTGTGTCAGCCAGTGTGACAGACAAAATGCTAGCTCTAAATTCGGAAGACCTCAGTGGAAGTCTCAAGCCTTCTAAGCTCTGTAAGCTGAGCAAATCAACAGTTTCTGTTATATTAACTGAGGTGTTTGTGATAGTCAGGAAAGGAAGATGCAAAACCAGACGGTGTCAGCCGTAGGGTGCATTTGCCTCCTGGTGACAGGCAGTCCCATGTGGAGCGAACGCCACCTCCCGAGTTCAAGCCATTCTCCTGCCTCAGCCTCCTGAGTAGCTGGGACTGCAGGCACGTGCCACCTTGCCCAGCTAGTTTTTGTATTTTCATAGAGTCAGGGTTTCACCATGTTGGTCAGGCTGGTCTTGAACTCCTGACCTCGTGATCCGCCTGCAGGGCTCTGTGGAACCGTCAGGACCTGCTGCCTGCACCCGTGTGCTCTGCCGTCCGCCAACAACACGCAGAGCCGGCCCACACTCGGGCGGCAGACGCTGCAGGCATCTCCTCACCATGTGTCCAGGCATGGCTGTGGCAGAGGGAGTGCGATCCCCATGAATACTGAGGTTTGGTCTCAGGGCAAGGAAAACGATGATCAGAAGCTCCTTCCTCCCCTCACGTCACCTGGACTCCACATGGCTCTGGTATGCCCATCCCTATGAGCTGGGACCAGAAACCCAGCTGCCCATCCCTGCCTGTCATGGGCCGGGGCGGAGAGGCAGGGAGCCCGCTTCCTCTGTTTATGAGGACCGTCGCCACCTTCTCCAGCTTCTCCTGGGTTGGTTGTGGGGTTCACACGAGAGTAAGAATGTGAGCCTCCTCTTCAGATGCCAGTGATACGGTAGTCACTCATTAAGAGGCTAGCAGGGTTTTCCGGGTATTCCACATGGCAGGGGCTCCACACGGTGGGGAGGACAAGGCCCCAGGAGTCACTTCCCCAGCTCAAGCCTCTCTCCCAGTTTCCAGTGACGGAGAAGCACATGAACAGCTCTGCCTGTCCTGGCACACTCGGGCCATCCAGCATGGGAAGACAGCGCGTGGATCCAGAGGCAGAACAAGGGCAGTTTTCAAAACCATGCCCAGCTCTGTTTTTGATGAACGTTGCACACAAAGAATCGAATCTCCAGGGTAACTCCTTGTGTCCGCAGTGTACATTCCAGTGAACAGGCCACACTCTCAGAGCTGTGAGATTTCCCACTTGTCAGAACACATATAATTAACTCTATGCACGGGCATTCCCTTTGGTGAGTTGAAGAGCCACCAGTCCTTCAAGACCTGGAAACCACCTAAGGAAAGCAGCACCCGAGGGTGCGAACACGGCCGTCGGCCACCTGGGTCGGTTGAACACAGCTGTGTGCTGCCTGGGTCGGTGCGAACACGGCCGCGTGCCACCTGGGTTGCCCTCAGCCCCTAGGTCACTGCAGCAGGGTAGCCTTCTTCACTCTCCACACTAACTTGACCTGCCACCGCCTCTGCTTTCCAGGAAACTCAGGCCAAGCCAGGTTTTTCTGAAGACTTATTTAAATGGTTCTTAGCTCTTCGTGAAAAGAGCAACCAAAAAGTACTGGGTCAGACCAGTTTTAAAAAAAATTGTTTCAAAGTATCCAGTGAATCACGTCCAATTCACAGAGCAAATGACATTTCTAAAACCAGATGGAAACCTCTATTTAAAGAACGCCGGCCCTGGAAGAGTGGGAGGCTGGACGGAGCTTCAGGCTGGGACAGCGAACAGCGCTGTGCAGATGAACGGTGGTGACGGCTGCACACCCGCTCATCGGCTGTGAATGTCCCTAATGCCGCCGAGCTGAGCACTTACCCACAGTTAAGATGGTAAGTTTTATTTACATATATTTTACCGTAATTTCTGTAAAATCCCAAACCTTGAGTCAGTGAGAAAGGCCCCTGAGGGAGTAAGCTGCCGTGCCAGACACAGGCGCCTTTCAATCACCAGAGCTACCAGATTAAAACGATCCCAACACGTAATTAAAACATTCATTATTCGCTGCATTTCTGCTTCCAAAATCTGCTCAGTTACTAAGTATCTGATCCTATTTTAGGAATTAACCTATAAATGGTACACATTAACATCTCTCCTAGAGAAAGCTCCTCCATATTCATCCTACATGTTCCTGGGAAATCCAAAGTAGCTCAAGATGCCTCTCACTCTGTGTGACCTGGCTTCAAACGTGCATTTTTGCAGAACCTCCTCTGACGTCTCAGGTCTCCACTAAGGGCACACCGTCATTACAGGACATGGCCCTCTATGCCGTAAAATTAGCTGAGGTGACCGTCTTCCCCACTCGACAGCAGGAAGGTGAATTCACTGTCGGCACGATGTCAGGTGATGGCAGACGCCCAGCAACTTCAAATGGGCAAAATCCTCACAGGGGATGCATTTCTAGGCATCCTCCGATCCCATTCCTTATTGTTGGTGCTAAATGTAGCTCTGCATCGCTTCCCTGGGACCTGTTCTTAGACAGGGGTGATTTTAACAGTGCTACACTCTTGGAAGAACTTGAGTCACTGACGTAGGTTAGTTATCTGTCTGCTGCATTACAGAAACTTCGCTGTATGACATTAATCCCCCTTTTCAGGCAAGGAGATAAACTAACCAGAGTTATTGATTTAGTAGTCAGAAATCAATCAGAGAACAAAGAAAGCTAAATTATCTAAGCATGCCTGGATATAAGAATAAAAACTTAAAATGCGTCTGATGTGTTGATCTAAGATTCTTCACAATCTCCCTGCATTCCCAAAGGCGATCAGGCTTCTGAGACGTGAGAAGGACCCCACCCCCCACCGCCACAGGCCCCGCAGCTCTCTGCAAGATGACTGCATCCGCAACCCTGAGTCTGGTCACCAGTCTCTCCCAGCGTGCTCTCTAACCCACTTCTCACTGTCTCCAAAGTACAATGCCCACCCCTGGCCCAGAAAAATCCTTTAATCTTTCTTCCCACTCTTAGGTTAGCGTCTCTACTTTTAGCTGACCCACTTGTCCCTCCACTGCTTATGGAGAGAGAAAGAGAACAGCAACTGAGGGTGGCTTCTGCTTCAAAATCTGTTTCTAACCCCAAGCACGGCCCACACGGCACAGGATGGGAGCACATCAGCAGTGAGGCACCAGAACCAGGCATCCTGCAGCCACAGGCCCGGGAAGTCAGAGGCGATTCTGCAGAGAATGGGAAGGAACGCAGTCGCTCTGGAGTCACTCCGTCACAGCCGAAGACCTGTGTCCACCGGGGAAATCACCCGGACTCTCCTTCATCTGCTTTTGATTTGATACACACTCACGGTTGCTTCGGGCTGGACGACAGGGTGGGCGTGCACCCCCCACGAGGTCAGCAGCCCCTTACCTCCCAGGCAGGCGCCGAAGGCCAGGGCATACATGAGCGGCAGCACAGGCAGGCCGACCTCAGGGTCCTGGCTCAGGTTCAGGAGCACGGGAATCTGGGGAGGAAAAGGACACTGATGTCACATCCCACAGAAGCTCAGAGCAGGTGCCATCCTGTGACTACTTTAGAAGATCCAAACGCTTTCTGAGCATTCAAACTCTAAGGAGCATAGGATTTGTGGACAGACCAAAGCAAACTCTGGAATCCACGGAAACTTGAGTTTGAACTCATCTGTATGCCACTGATGCCAGCTGCCACCAGCTGGTCCTCCTGGTCCTGAACCTCACCAGCTATTGTGGCTCTTAACCGGGGTAAAGGCACAGAGAGTCTAACACAGGGCCTGAGAACACGGCCATCAAAGCAGAGCTCACAGAACCCTGCAGGCGCCCTGCTAACTACACACACCTCATCTTCCTGAATCCCCAAACATCCCTCAAGTGTGCTGCTACTCCTTCAGTTGACAGATGACAAGACCAGGATGCAGAGAGACCTGGGAGCACAGACCCCGGAAGCAGCCCAGCCAGAACTCACACACAGGTCTCTGACCCCAAACTGCACATTGGGTGCCCTGTGCTAAGCCACTCCTCACGGCTGCTCCCTGCCAGGCACCCTGAGCCTGCTGACGCTCACAGCGTGACAAAAGGGATCAGATTCTACAGCCAGGAAGCACCATTCTCAGCCAGCCATGCCAGCCGCGGGTGCAACTTTCTGACGTTGATACATTTTGCTTTATTGTAATCAATGAAACACAATGCCTGGGAAATTTCTGTAAGAACTTTGTGTTCAAAGGAGCAGGGAAGGGCAGAGCCATGAAGTCTGCCTCTGGGAGGCTGCAGAGAACGGCGGGCTGTGTGGTCCCCCCAGGCACCTCAGCGAGCCCATGGCGTGTGAAGGAGAGACCCCTGGGCCCACCGCTCAGGCGGTGACCTGTGTCAGCCTCTCTAAGGAGACGAGCTCCAAGGGTGGCTGATCTGGAAAACATGACACAAGAAAAACACAAACAGAAGGCAGCCCCGGTGCAGAGATGTGAGTGATGACAGTATTACTCGACCCTGAGAATGAGGGGGCGAGAAGGCGGGTGCTCCGTCCCCTGAGGTCGCAAAGGAGATGCCTCCGGGCTCACTTGGGAAGACCCGTCCACTCTTAGCTCCCAGTCGCTGCAGCAGGCTTTCGTGTGTGTGCCCTGAGCAGCATCCGGACGGGGCACGTGGGGCCTCCTCACCACCCGATTCTGGGCTTGGCCAGCGGCTTCCTTTGACCGACGGAAGGTAGGTGGGCTGGACAGATCCTGTGCTTCTGCATGGCGCTGTGGAGTATCAGCCTCTCGGCCACAATAGAACACAGAGCCGAGGTGCTGCTGCTGCCCTGGGGAGTCTCCACTGGGAGGGCATGTGGAGCAGGATCCCCCCAGAACCCGCGGAGTCCAGACTGGGAAGCTGCAGCCCAGCTGCAGACCCACGTGCCTCCACTGCACACAACTCCACAGGGTCACCTTGTAGGGTCTGAGAAGGAGCCCTTCATATTTGCTGGGTCACAGGGCCATGTTGAAAAGCTCAATTTTTCATTGTCAGTAGCATCCAATATACGCTGGAAGAGAGTAAGTACCATGCTAGGAAAAGCATCTGATTCTGCGTCTGTCAGTCTCACGCAGAATCGGAAACTCCTGGCGGTGGGGTGCTCCCACGCAGTCCCTGAGGCACTCTCCAAGCTCGGCTTCTGTCCGATGATAAACCTGATCATCACAGAGGCACCTTCAGACTCGGTGGTTCATTCTTGGAGGGAATGAGCGGTGTGCAACTTCCCACAAATTCCAGTCCTCAATGAGCAGAGCTCACACACACGTCACTGTGAGGCCACGGTCCCCTGGGCGCTGAGCACCATGCTGTCGGTGCAAAGCCGGCCTCCACCCTGCGGGACTGCACACGCCACCCAGAACAAGGAGACAGTCGGAACAACACAGCACGGGAGGTATCAAGGGATGAGGCGGCGTCCCCAAGCTTAGGGACCTGGAAATTCCAGGACGTGCTCCTGTGCAATGAGGCCCATCGCCCAAGGCAAGAGAAAACCTACCTCGTGTTCCAGACTGCATACTTCCAAGTGCCAGATTCCGTTACAGGCTGCTTGCTGCAAAAACTGCCACGACTGCTTTCAAAGCAAGCCCTCTCTGGGGTTTGCAATTCAGATGAGAACCAGCTCCCTATACTCCAGAGTCCAAGGATCTCCCCACGGCTCTGTGGCCTGTCCTCCCAGGCCTTGCCTTGAGCGAACTCTCCTTCCCACAACATAAACGCAGTGACGGCTCTCTGACCCCACATTCACCATTTGCCCCTTTAATTCTGTCCTCCATGCCACCAGCCATGACCTTCTGTCGTCGAAGTGTGCGCGTGCAACTGGGCTGACTCTACACCCTTCCATCTGAGGCTCTCTCGCCAGGCTCTCCTCTGCCTCATACTTGATACTGACCTGAGCACCCACCGCCTGCCACGTCTCTGCAGTCGCCCATGCCCACATCTGCAGCAGACACACGGTTACTGTTGCCCCCACGCAGCCTCCTGCTGAGCCCGTGAGAGCCTTGGGCATCTCTCCTCTGAGAGTCTCCCTGAGCTCCCCAATGTGGCTGCCATATTAGAACACACTGTACCCAGAGGTTACTTCCACGATTGCATTTAACTCACTCATCCCTCCTCCACTGGATGGGACCATGTTGTCTCGTCCATGCTCATTTATTCTTAATTCCGTCAATAATTATTCATGAATATTCTTCTTTGTGTCTGGTTCTGCTCTAGATACAAGGGACGGAAGAGAAAACACAAACATCCCCGCCCTCACAGAGCTTGCATTACAGTGGCAGAGAGAGAAAATTTTAAAACTAGCAAATGACAGCACAGAAGATGGCAGAGCGGGAAGCTCCAGGAACACACCTCTGCCTGTAGGATGGCTGAACTGGCAGGAACCATCTGAAGCTACTGCATGAGCTCCCTGCAGCTGCTTTCATGAAGCACCACGAGCTGGGTACTGAAACAACTAGAAGTTATTACCACACAGGTCTGAAGGCGAGGCATCTGAGCAGGAGCTGGCCTGGCCGTGATAGCTGACGGCTCTAGGGGAGGGTCCCTCCACGCCCTCTGGTGTCTGTGGCAGTCCTGGGGTCCCTCCATGCCCTCTGGTGTCTGTGGCAGTCCTGGGGTCCCTCCATGCCCTCTGGTGTCTGTGGCAGTCCTGGGGTCCCTCCACGCCCTCTGGTGTCTGTGGCAGTCCTGGGGTCCCTCCACGCCCTCTGGTGTCTGTGGCAGTCCTGGGGTCCCTCCACGCCCTCTGGTGTCTGTGGCAGTCCTGGGGTCCCTCCACGCCCTCTGGTGTCTGTGGCAGTCCCGGGTGTCCTTGGCTTGTGGTACATCACTCCAGCCACACTGGAGCCTTCGCCCTGCCTGTGTCTGTGACAAAATTTCCCCTTTTCATAAAAACATTGGTCATATTAGATGAGGGCCTACTGACCTGATTTAAACTTGATTATCTCTGTAAAGGCCCTATTTTCATATAAGGTTACATTCTAAAGTACCCAGGGTTCGGACCTCAGTATATCTTTTGGGGAGACAATTCAATTTAAAACAGTAACTATGTTAGATGTCCAGAGTGTAGTCAAACACTTTCAGCAACCAGGGGAAAAAGTGCTAAGGAGGGTTTTGGTGATTTTTTGGCCTTTTTTTTAATAGTGGTTGTCATTCTCCACCTCTCTCCCTGTGACAGGAAGCCGTGGGGACGGCCGCTCATGTTTACGATGTGACTTGCTGATATCAGAGCAGGCAGTGGCGGCCCTGTCCTCCAAAAACCCAGCTTGTGTATGTTGATGCCCAGCTACTGTTTTGGTCACTGAGGGGCCGGTACAGAGGCTGGCCACTGTCTCAACCTCCAAGTGATGAAGCAGCGTCCAGGGAATCTAGAGTGGCAGTAATTATTTCTATGCGCACACACACACATGCACCCCTAACACACACACACACACACACATCCCTAACACACACACTCCCCTAACACACACACACACCCCTAACACACACACACATCCCTAACACACACACCCCTAACACACACGCACACACACACGTGCACATGCACACACCCCTAACACACACACATCCCTAACACACACACATCCCTAACACACACACACACCCCTAACACACACGCACACACACACACGCACATGCACACACCCCTAAGACACACACACATGCACACACACACCCCTTAAACACACACACACACCCCTAACACACACACACATCCCTAACACACACACACACCCCTAACACACACACACCTAACATACACATACCCCTCACACACACACGCCCCCCCCCCCCACACACACACACACAATCTTTTGGAGACCAGAAATTTAAGGAAATGTCAGTCTACTAGTTGACTATAGAGATAACAGAAGAAAAATTTCAATGACCACACACTTTTCAAAAAAAGTTTGCAAAAGTCACCAATGAATGGCTCCAGCACTCAACAAGCAAGACTCAGCAGTATCTGAGGAAGGAGAGAATTCGATCTCTAGCTTTACCACAACATAATACTCAAAATGTCCAGCTCTCAACAAAGAAGATGACACATCATACAAACAAATAGGAAAGTGTGGCTGATTCAGAGGGGGAAAAATGGACAGAAACCATCCCTGAAGAGGTCTAGGCATTCGAATTATTAGTCAGAGATGCCAATCAGCTGTCTTAAAGAGTTCAATAACTAAAGAAAACCATGGGAAACGAGTTAAAGAAAATCAAGAAAATGACAGAAAAAATTTAAACATCATTAACGACATAGAAATTATACAGAAAAATCAAATAGAAATTCTGACCTGAAAAGTATAATAACTTCAACGAAAAACTCACCACAAGAGTTCAACAGCAGATTTGAGGGAGCTGAAGAAAGGATCAGTGAACTTGAAGCTAAGACATTTGAAATTATCAGGGCTTATCTAGAATACTCAAATTCATAGAGACAGAGAGTAAGACGGTTTTTGCCAAGGCCTTGGGGAAGGAGGGAACGGGAAATTACTTTTAATGGGTAGAGGGTTCTAGTTTTGCAAGCAAATGAGCTCTGAAAATGAACAGTGGTGATAGTCGTACGATAATGTAAATTTACTTAATGCTACTAAACTGTACACTTAAAAATGGTTAAGACAGTGAATTTTATGTTAAATGCATTTTACCACAATCTTTAAAAATAAATAAAATTTAAAATGTCAAAAAAAGATATTATTAGGTCTGAGGAGCAGAAAGCAAAAGAAAAAAATAAATAAACAGAGTCCGGAGGACCTGTGGGATACCATCAAATCTATCATCATATGCATTAGAGGATTTCCAGAAAGAGAAGATGGAGAGAAAGAGACAGGAAAAATACTTATCAGGCATTCAATTAATAAAGACATAATCTACGAGGGAAGGGAGGACTAAACTGTAAAGGAAGTAAGGACTAAATTGTCTGTATGCTGTTGACACTAAATAGGTATCATTCATGCTAGGCTGTTACACATTTAGAATGTTAATTGAAATTCCCAAGGTAACCACTAACAAATTAACTATTAAAATACACAGAAAATTAAAGACAAGGGCATCAAAATTGTACACTACAAAAAAAATCATTCTTTTAAATGTATACTTAAATTCAGATACCACCGTGTCATAATCCATGTAGAAATGCCCCTGAAGCTCCTTTATCGCTGTGTGACCGCCGGAGGGCACATGGTCCTCGCTGCCTGACCTCTGGCCCAGGAGGCACTAACCATCAGCGGGAGGCTGGCAGGGCCGACCTGACAGGTCAGGAAGGAGAGGCCCCCAAGGCTGCCCCTACCTGGGCGGCAGCAGAGGTGGCCCAGGCGCAGGGCATGCACACAGCAGCGCCGGAGGAGGGGAGAGCCCCGGGGCATGCATGAGGGCTGCTGTGGTCAGCTCCTGGCTGTGTGGGACACAGCAGCCACCTCGAAGCAGTTCCTGGTGGATGCCGGGGGCAGGGCGCCCAAGTGCCTCAGGTAAGCGTGGGCAAGGCTGCGCCCTCACCAGGAGTCAGATCTGAGAGATGGATGGCAGTGAAGCAGGGTGAGCTACTTGGAGCTGGGAGGCACAGCCCAGGCGACAGGCCTGGCCTAGATCTCTAATGCCAATGTGTGGAGTGGGTCACCCGGTACCGTGTCCCAATGCAGGCTCTGACTCAGGGGTCTGAGCCTCCGAGACCCTGCGCCATGAGAAGCTCCCAGTGCCCAAGCCCCATTGGAGGGCCAAGGGCGGTGGGTTCGATGCAATGCAATCCTTCTCCCCATTCTGGAACTGCCGTCGTGGCCACGCCGCGTCCCTGGGGCCGCTCCCCCAAACCTCTCATCGTTTTTCATGCCTCTGCCTCTCGTGTTTTTGTTCTGTACCTGCACGTACATTCTCACTTGGCCGCAAGCACAGAAACTCAGGCCTGACACTTTGCTCTTCTTCAATTCATTATTCAGTATTTTTTGTTGAACACATTACAGGTTTTAGTTCCAGAAACTATACTTTGTGCTGTGCTTAAATCTCTGAGTGTTCTCATAACTTATCATTTGTTGTACTGTGTCCGTGGGACACAGCAAACAATCTTCTCTCACACTACTGGTCCCCTAAATGTGCCAGCTGGATTTTGTGGGGTGTAGTGGCCAGACTGTGGGCCATGGCAGGTGGAAGACCCT
This sequence comes from Saimiri boliviensis, assembly GCF_048565385.1. Classification (NCBI taxonomy): domain Eukaryota; kingdom Metazoa; phylum Chordata; class Mammalia; order Primates; family Cebidae; genus Saimiri; species Saimiri boliviensis. The sequence continues at coordinate 150,799,783 of NC_133453.1, forward strand.
GACTTCTGGACCCGGCAGTGTCCCTCTGAGGCTGCTCCCACCACCCAGAGGGCACCCATCGTGCACCCACACAGCTCTCCAGTCCCAGGCTCAGCACCCAGCACTTGGGGGAAAGTGGCAGCTCTGCTCCTCCCATTTCTGTTTCCTTAACTCCAGTGCTGCCTGAGCTCATACGATGGCAGAGTTGGGATTCAAGCCCAGACCCACCTCTGGCAGAACCTGAGCTGCTAATCGTGCCAACTGCTCACGTTATTAAACCTAACTGCAATCTGACGGGCTGGGTTCGATCCTCCACATAATTCTGTTCCTGGATGTTTCAGGATAGGAGGATTTAAAACAAAAATGAGATCGAGTTTAAAAAATGTTGAAAGCTCAAGCTCAAGCGAAATGCTTTTGACTTTCATACCCTCTGAGAGAGTGCTCTCCTGTGCCAGGTGTCACAGCCCGGGACGTCTGCCCTGACACCTCCCGCAGGGCTACGGGATGGGGCGAGACTGCAAAGCAAGCTGGGAAAGGAGATGCCTGAGAACCTGCCTTCCACACAGAGGCTGAGTGCCACACAGGTAACGATGACAGCCAACAAGTCAGGTAAAGGAAACCCACAGATTTTCGTGCATAAGTTTCCAGTGTTTGAATTCAACATTCAGGACAAGAGTAATAACCTTTTCACTTGAAAGCTGCCTGAGAATTCTTCCTGTTCAAGCAGATGAGGTTGTAAAGTGAAGGTTTAAGTGGAGAAAGACTGCCAGGAAATCCTCAGTCATTACACTGTTTCTCAGGGGTTCCCACACGGTCTTCAGGGCCCGGCAATGGAGTCCTAGGGACGCTACCCGCAGAGGCCCCCGGCCTAGCAGGAGGGCACGAGGAAGAATGGAGAGGCGGTGGGTGTGAAAGGGACTTTCCTGTATGGAAATATTGCTTAAACATCTCCACGCCAAGAGAAGAAATAGGAAGAGAAATATTCTGAACAAACGTGAACAGAGCTCACCTGCTGCTCTCAGCACACAGCTAACAACCCCAAATGAAGACACGCTTGGAGAGACGGCGCCACCAGAGAAAGGGTGGTTCTGTTTCGTCTCAAGGCTCGCTGCCCTGGAGCAGCGGCCGAGGCTGCTGAAACGCCCTGCACGGCCCAGGCGCCCACAGCTCTCCCCTCCTACGTGGTGGCATTTATGTCACTGGAGGTGCCAAGTGCACCCGCCCACTCTCGGACCCTTGTTAAGGTTCTACTCATGTTAAATCCCCAAGGAAGACTGTCCTGTGGACCTGGCCAATGACTGCAGCCAGAGGAGTGTTTTCACAACTGGCGGAGGCTGGCGAGAGGCAGAGAAGGCAGGAGCTCTGCTGGCCGGGTGGCAGGGGCCCTGGCAAGGCACCCTGAGTTCACGCTGCACCTGTGGCCGGGCAGGGACACCTGTCTCTCCTGATGCATTCCCACGAATGTTCTTTGGTCTCTTTGTCCGTTCCCCAGCTGAACGCTGAGTGGGCTCCCAAGTGGGTGCAGAGAGGACCAGGTACTCGAGGGGTTTGGTTAGAGCCGACCCTGAGGATGGTCCAAGAAGCCTGACCTCATATAGGAGAAGCTCAGACGCCTGAACTCTGTCGGTCTATGTGAGCCAGGCCAGGCCAGGCCACAAAGCTTTCAGGAAGGCGAGGAGCTGGCACTGCCTTCTCTCTGCAGAGGGACGCATGACTGCAAAGACCTCAGGCCTGAAATGAGACCCGTGCTGCCGCACGCACGCTCTCCCAGTCACGCCGTGGGCTCAGAGGGCTCCACAGCTGCGCAGTGCACAGGTCCTCCCAGGCAAGGGGCCCCTCTGCAGGCAGGAAACCCAGATCACCTCCCAAAGAGCCATTTCTGTCACTGCATCCGTCAGAGACCAAGCCAGGGAGAGGAAACTGTACACAGGAGGGTTTGCTACGAAAGGGCTGCCTCACACCACTGGGAGCCTGGGCCCTTTGCCCACCCAGAGGGCAGCCCGCCGTACTTAGAGGCTGCCACAGGGAAGGCAGATCCAGAGAAAGGACAGGCTCCCACCCAGGGAACCTAGAGGGCTGTGGGTTGGTGAGGTTGGCTCCCAGCACAGGGAAGGAGGGAATTGAGAGAGACAGCTGCTACCAGTGGCAAAGAAAATCACTGACGAAGGCACACGAGCCCAGCACCGTGCTGAAGAGGTGGCACCACATCACTGAAGATAAGCGTGCATCTCGAGTGGCAGGCGGTCCAGCAGGAAGGGCTAATAGGTGGGGTCTCCGACTCTGAGGCGTATGGCAAGCCCGTCCCTGCACACTGGGGACTTGGCGTGTTTGTGGCAGGACCCCGGCGGCTTTTGTGGGGCCCACCCTTACTCGGCCACACCAGGGTTCTCTGTTCCTGCCCTGAGCCAAGCAATTGATGATGGCAGAAGCCACATGAAGAACAGGCTCATCTGCCCAATGAAAGGTCTATGATGTGCACTGCCAGTCCTAGCTGGGGCTCAAGGCCACGCAGAGAATCAAAGACCCTGCCCAGACCAAGCACCGGGAGCCACACGGGCTGGTTAGAATAGCTTCCGCAACTGCAGGGAATAAAGATGGGAGTGTCTGTGTTTTGATGTGTCACAATTTTCAAAGGGAAGGGAAGGGGAGGGGAAGGGAGAGGCGGGAAGGGGAAGGGAATGCAGGGAAGGGGAGGGCAGGGAGAAAGAACAGCCTTTTCTGGGAGGGCGGCATCTCAGTGGGGCTGACCCTGAGGCCACCAGTCACCAGAGGATGTGCCGTCCACAGCCGCTGCAAAGCCGTAGCTCCCAGCCTGCAATCTGGGCTCTCGGTGCTCAACCGTCTTGGGCTGTGCTCACATTTTGCCCTCTACACCTGCGAGTGCAGCAAAGAGGCAGGCTTCCTCCTCCACTGCCATAGGAAGGAAGGCTGAGCCCAGGCTGTGTCCAGGCTGAAGTTGAGCCCTCAGCATGGAGGCGTGCGACTCACCATGGTAGCGGTGAAGGGGATGTTGTCAATGAGGGATGACGCCAGGGCTGAGACCCACACCACGAGGACGATGGCGGCCGTGAGGCGCTGCTCCTCCGGGACCATCTGAAGGAGGACAGTAGCGGCTGTGTGTTCCATCACATGCACTCAGGGTCAGATCCCACCAGCCATGAGACTCAGAGGGGCCGAGGGTGTGAGCCCTTCCTCCTACCTAACACCCCGAGACCAAGGCAGACACAGGTGTGCAAGCCGGGGCCACACCCACACAAGGAGCCTCCGCTGGGTTTCTACCGGCAACGCCCAGCTGTGCCCAGGCCTGCCAGCCCCTGGGTGAAAAGGCAGAATGACCCCACCCCTCACCCACGTCTGGTGGCTGCGCCCACTGGTCACCTTGAGCTGATGGCCCAGCAGACCCCTGGGGTTGGGAGTGCAGACCCCTGCAGCAGTCATCAACTGATGCTGGAGTCCACCACGCTTCCTCTCAGACAGGCTTTAACTAAAGGCTAAAATTGCAGGCATCTGTAATTATATATTCTTTGGGGAAAGCTTCCCTTCATCTGTGGGCTGCACAAGATAAAACAGGTTCCCTGCTGTTCCTTTTTACATAATTAATGTGACCTGTTCTTACCAGAACTGTTTTTTCACAAAAATCAAAGAACAATGGCTGGAGTACATTCTATTAGAGCATTTATTTTACCTTTATCAGCAAGGCAGTTTGTTCTCCGACATATTCTATTAAGTGGAGATGTGCCAATGCCTAGAAGAGAGGAGGTGCAGTGAGAATCAGCATAAAACCGAAAACACAAGCAAGATTTTTTTTAAAAAAACATGTCTCAAAAACGAAAAGATGTGAACGTAAGGTAAACCCAGACTCCCACTTCTTATCAAAGATCAGAGTCGAATACACAGTCTATAAGTAATTTACTACCATACACGCACGATGAAGATTCGTGGAGAAAAGGTCCAACAGCAGTGGCAGAAACCCCTCACTGATCAGCGTTAGTGTCCGTGCTAGATTTAAATCCCAATGGAAGGCTCTCTTTAAGACTTGTGTATAAGGATACTGTTCAATCATATATCCCACTCTATATAGGTCTTTCAAGTAAGGCACATTTCCAATTTCTTTTTAAAGTTAAACATCACAGAGTTTTAAAAGAAGCTTTTTAATGCAGCTTTTATAGTCTTCAAAGAATGGAAGGAAGAGTCTCTTTAACTGATGCATGTAACTATTTTGACAATACTAGGTAGATTCAGGAAACTGTACCCAGGGAAAGGCAATAAAGAGTAGGAGAGAGAAGGTGAGGTGCAGGAGCCTCCTGCCCAGGCTGCCAGCGTCCCTCACAGGGATGCCCAGAGGCCCGCCACAGACCTTCACGGGAGGTCACCGGAAGGCAGGAGGCTCAGCTGCCCAGTGCCTCTCCAGCTGTGGCCTTTTCACCGTGAGTCGATCACGCTGAAAGACTGCAAATATTGAAAACATCAGCTTGTCCGTGTTTATTGTATTTATTTATTTACTTAGAGACAGTCTTGCTCTGCTGCTTAAGCTGGAGTGCAGTGGTGTGATCTCGGCTCACCACAACCTCCACCTCCTGGGTTCAACTGATTCTCTTGCCACGGCCTCCTGGGTAGCTGTATAGGCGTGTGCCACTATGCCTGCTAATTTTTGTATTTTTAGTAGAAACAGGGTTTTCCCATGTTGGCCAGGCTGGTCTCAAACTCCTGACCTGAGGTGACCCACCCACCTCAGCCTCCCAAAGTGCTCGGATTGCAGGTGTGAGCCACCATGCCCAGCCAGTTTGTCCATGTTTAAATTAAGAACCTCAATCTACAAATACAGTTGTCAGCTGACCTTCATTTAAAAGCTACAGAGCTCAAATGTTGGGTCTTCAGTCACGATTCTCCACCAAGTTTGCTTTTATATCAACTAAGTCATAAGAAGAATATCTTACCAGGGTTTCTCACCCTCGCCCTGGTAACTTAGAGCCAGGTCATTCTTTGCTGTGGGGCTGACCTGTGCATTCTACAATGCTGAGCAACACCCCTGGGCTGGCCCCACCAGATGCCAGCGGCACCTCACCACCACCCACGTGGCAGACAGTCAAAGGTGTCTCCAGATCTCTGATTTTTCTTTCAACTGATGATATCAAGCAAAATAAAAGGTACAGCTACATTCAATATTTTTTCAGTTTGAAAGTTCCTTTAAAAAAATTTGGATTATGATAAATTATTCTTTAACAGTGGGTAATTTTACCCCCCAGGGAAAACGGGTTCTTAACGGGGTGTGATTTTACCCCCCAGGGAACACTGGTTCTTAACGGGGTGGTTTTACCACCCAGAGGTCTAAGCCAAATTAATCTGTTCTGCCAAATACCAAATAGAGATGGCTCTCTGTGTATATGACACAGGCGCACACACGCGCACACACACACACACACACACACACACACACAGAGCACGGTGTGCACATCTTGACGTGTACCTACAATTATATTTACATATTTAGTATCATATAATTATCCTAAATATCATGGTCTGAGATATGCAGTGTAAGAAGACAAAATGAGGCTGGGCACGGTGGCTCACGCCTGTAATTCCAGCACTTTGGGAGGCCGAGGCGGGTGGATCACGAGGTCAAGAGATCGAGACCATCCTGGTCAACATGGTGAAACCCCGTCTCTCCTAAAAATACAAAACATTAGCTGGGCACGGTGGTGCACGCCTGTAATCCGAGCTACTCAGGAGGCTGAGGCAGAATTGCCTGAACCCAGGGGGCGGAGGTTGCGGTGAGCCGAGATTGCGCCATTGCACACTCCAGCCTGGTTAACAAGAGCGAAACGCCATCTCAAAAAAAAAAAAGAAGACAAAATGAGGTAAAATATTTAAAACATTTAATATTGCACCTAATAACTCAGCTCAAAATAACTAATTTTTGAAAAGTCAAAGTATGAAGAAAATACAAATATACTCTTTCACAAAATGGCAAAAGAAGTAATTATCTAGCATATCCCTATCTATCAGGCCTAACACTGTAGGTATACCGTGTGTATTTGACAGCGTGCAAAGTTTACATGCAGTTGAAGATTACACATTACTTGTCTCCTTCATCAGTTTATACAGTGAGATGACTGTGTGGTATAAATCAGGATATGCAGCATCATAAGTCTCTGTCACAGAAATGCTGATTCAGCACTGACCTGGCATCCTCGCCCCACTGAAATAAGCCAGTACAATAAATCATTGCTACCGCTTCTTTCAAAGTGATCAACCGTATCTAAGTGTCCCCTTCTTCAGCCAAACAAACCGACCCTAGATAAGACATACTTTTTAGCACATTCTATAGATCAGCACAACAAGGTATGGCTTTCCACGGAATCTCTTCCCATGAAAATGTTTCCTGCAGCTTCAGAACTTGCGTGGCACAGGATGGAAGTGCCTTGAAGCTCCAGGCTGATCAAGCACTGGAGTCCGAGGAGGTATGAACACCTGTGAGCTGGGAGGCTCCACCAAGGTTTCTCACATTGAGCTAAGATCCTGGAAATGCGCTAAAGTTATTGCCTGGCATCCAGCAGAAGCAGACACAGCAGTTTCGGGAGGAAAACATCCCGCCTTCATGCCCTCAGGAATCCCACAGAATAAGATGAAGTGAGGAGATTACAGTCTTGATCTCCAGGGCTCAACATGACAAGCAGCATGAATGAAAGCAGAAACAACCACAATAGACTTAGCCAGTTCCCAAAGGCGCACAGACGAGGATTCACAGATACTGAATATAAAAGAGGAATTTTGCCTACAGAAATCGGGGGTTGAAAAGTGTAAAAGTACACCATTAACATTGACCCTAGATGAATTAAGAATGAAGGCCATCATCTCTAGATGACATTAAACTACTAAAAATACTAAAAGAATGAGTAGATAGCTGCCAGGAAAGGGGAAACAGAATTTTAAATAACTCTAAATTAAATCAAATAGAAATTGGCTAATCAAGAAAAATAAAGAAACTTAAAAAAAATTAATAATAGAACTTTAAATTAATTTTGAATGAATAAAAATGTAAATATAATCAAAATGCACATGAAAACTTAAGGGAAGCAGCTAAAGGGAAATCTGTAGTCTTAAATGTACACAGTGGGAAACATGAAGCATGAAAATCAAAAGCTAAGCATTCATCTTTGTGAGTTCAGAAAACAGCAACTAACTGGACCCAAAGAAGTGAAGAGAAAATGATCATTGTTAAGTGGAAAAGGGAAAGAGAGAGAGTCATCAAAAACAATGATAAGAAACAGATCATCACCATAAAGATACCACACTAAACAGATAATGGAGTAAAAATACAAATCAGCTCTAGCATTCTTTCTGCTTTTATACAGACACCAGTTGATTTGGCACCATTTGTTTAAAAAACGTTTTCTGCTCTCAATGAATTGCTTTGCCACTATGGTTTAAAATCAGTTGTCTATGTAAATATAACACATACACAGAGACTATTTCTGGACTCTCTATTCTGTTCCATTAATCTATATCTATCTTTTGCCATTACCACAGTCTTAATTCTATAGCTTTATCATTAAGTCATGAAATGAGGTAAGTGCTCCAAAAGTCGTCCCTTTTTAAAAATAAACACTTTGGTTATTTGAATTTAGTCATCTGAAGATCTACATAAATTGTATAATTAGCTTGTCATTCTCTGCAGAAAAACCTAGGTCAACTTTTATTAGAATTGCACTTAAATCTGTAAGTCAGTATGGGAAGAACTGTACACTAAACAATAGCGAGTCTTCTGATCTATGCATGGACAGACGATACCTCTTCATTAGATCTTTAGACCTTTTACAAAAATTTCAAACTATCTCAGTAATTTTTTGGTATATGAACCTTGAGTATACTTTTTAAGATGTATGCCTCAGTTTTTTAGGGTTTGGAGTTCCACTGTAAACGCAATTGTTCCTTAAATATTTTCCTATCATGTGCTGCTATCATATGAGAACATACTGATTTTGTGGGTGCTGATCTTGCATCTTCTAACCTTGCTAAACTTATACATGAGTCCTGGTAGTACTGGATTTTGTGTAGACTACCTCAGATTTTCTACAAAAACAATCATATAGCCTGCAAACAAGAACAGTTTTCCTTCTCTCATTTTCATTTTTCTGCCCTTTATTTCTTTATATGGTTGTATTACAAGAACTAGGTCCTTGAGTACACTGACTATTGAATGGAAAAGGTGACTGCCTTGCTGCTAGACTCATGGAAAAACAGTTAGGTTTTTTACCATAAAGTATCAGGTTGACTCTAGGTTTTTCAAAAATGCCTTTCATCAGTTTGAGAATTCATAGCTTGTCCTCAAATGCTTTTGTTGTATCTATTGAAATGATCATATGGTTTTTCTCCTGCATTCTGCTAATATAGAAACTTATGCTAATTTGTGAATGTTATATCAACCTTGGATTTCCAGAATAAACTTTTCTTGGTTATGTTGTACTATTTTACATACTGTAGCATTTGATTTGATATCATACTTGGATCTATGTGAGTGGGAGATGTTGATCTGTCATTTTCTTTTCACATAATACCTTTTGTTTTAATATCAGGGTAAGACTAACACCTGCAAAATAAGTGGAGAACTGTCCCCCACCGCCAATATTTTCCGAAAGAGTTTTAAAGGATTGATAATATTTCTTAGTCAATGTTTAAGAAAATTAAACAGAGAAGCCATTTGTGTTGAGACTTTTCATTATATAAATAATTTTAATTACTAATTCAGCTGCTTTACGGATATAATTCTACTCAGATTTTCTATTCAAACTTGAGTCCAGTTTGTAAATTATATTTTTTAAGGAACTATTGCATTTCATGTAGGTCATTGAATTTGTTACTATAAATGTGTTAATAGATTCTCATTGTTTTTTAAATTACTGTAGGGTTTGTGTTGATCACCTCTCTTTTCTTGATGATATTGGTGATGTGTTCAACTGTTTCTTTTCAAAGAACCAGCTTTTGGGCTTAGTGGGTTTTTTTCTGTGTTGTCTGTTTCCTACTTTGTGATTCTGATCCTATTATTATTAGTTTCTTCTTCCTATGTATTTTAGTTTTACTTTCCATTCCAGCTTCTTAAAGTAGAATGTTTGATAGCTGATTTTAGATCTTTCTTATCTTCTGTTGTATTTCATCTACAAGTTTCCCCTAAGCTAACTTCAGCTGCACTCAAAATTTTTGATATATTTTCATTAACATTTTACTTTGTAATATTATCTAATTCCCTTGTGATTTCATTTTTGACTCATGATTTAACTAGAAGTGTGTTACTGACTTTCCAGACATTGAGGTTTTCCCAGACTGCTACTGATTTTTAACTTAAATCTGTTGTGGTCAGAGTATGTAATCCTTATGATGTAATATTATAAAGCTGGTGACTTGACCGTGCACACACGAGAAGACTGAATTCTGTGGCTGCTGGATATAGCGCTCTACAAATGCCCGTTCAATCAAGGTAGTTGATAATGTTATTCAAGGCTTCTATGGCTTTCCCGATTTTTTTTTTTTTTTTTTTTTTTTTTTTAGTCTAGGTGTTCTATCAATTTCTAAAGAGTGATAAAATCTACTTCTATGATTGTGGAATTATCTATTTTGTTTTATTTTAGTGAATCAATTACATCTTCAGTATTAACCAAATTACCAAGGTATATTCCCAAGATATAATTGTTATGTCTTCCTTATAATCTGTCCCATTTATTATTAAATGTCCCACATTATCTCTAATTATGTTATGTGTGCTGAAGTTTATTCCATGCCACTTTGGCCTTTTATGCTTATTATTTGCATTCTATGTATTTTCCATTCATTTTCTTTGAACATATCTCTATGCTTAATTTAAAAGCATGTCTCATATCACTGCTCAGCCTTCCAGTTAAGATCAAGGGTAACATCATGTCTCTTATGAGCAGCATAATCAGAGCCTTACTGTCTTATCTGCTTTCTCAATATCTTCCTCTTAATAGGAATGTTTGTAGTTAACATAATTATTAATATAGTTGCATCCAGGTCAACAAAATTATCATTTATTTTGTTTGTCTCATTTTTTAAATTCATTTCTGTGCCCATTTTCTTGCTTTCCCTTGGGTTACTTGAATATTATTTTATTTTCATCAATTGGATTTTAATAACAATATTTATTATTAAATATTAAATGTTATTTATATTTTAATTAATATTTTATCATATTTTAGTACTTACTCCCTGGATTAAAATATACATACGTAACTTCTCTACAGTCTATTTAAAGCCTTGAAATGATATAGATCACTTTACCTCTTCCATTTCCCATTATGGTATAGGTATCGTACAAATTATATCTATATACATTAAAACTCCCACCAGACAATATTATAGTTTATACTTTCAACCATCAAACTTATTTTGAAGAACTTAAGAGGGAAAAAAGTTAACTTTTACACTTACCTACTATTTACCATTTCTGCTGTTCTTCATCCCTAAAGATGTAATTTCTCTGTAGCATCATTGTGCTTCCCTGGAGAAATTCCATTAACACATCTTATAGAGCAAGTCTGCAGGAAATGAATTCCAGTCATTTCCTTCATCTGAGAATCTCTCTCTTTTTTGCCTTTATTCCTGAAGGATTATTTTGCTGATAGAGAATTCTGGCTTGAAAGATTTTTTTTCAACACTGAAAGAAGGTGCTCCACTATCTACTTGCCTCCAGGATTTCTGATGAGAAATCTGCAGTCATTCAAATCACAGTCCATTGTATGTCATGTATCACTCTTCTCTCACTGTTTTCAAGAATTTACTCTCATACTTAGTTTTCAGCAATATGACTATGATGCGTCTAGGCAGAGCTTCCTTTATTTCATCCCATGTTTTCAATGAATTTCATGAAATTGTAAACGTATCTTTGCAAGATTGATAATTCTCTGTCATTACATCTTAAAATATCTTTTTCTCTTAATCTCTTGCTCCTCTCCTCTGAAACTCGAATTGTTTTTGATATTTCAATATATTTATTCTTTTTTAAAGTTTCAGGATACATGTACAGGAAGTACAGGTTTACTACACAGGTAAACGCGTGCCATGGTAGTTTTCTGCACCTATGAACCCATCACCTAAGCATTAAGCCCCATGTGCATTAGCTTTTTATCCTAATGTTCTCTCTCTCCCTCTCTCCCCTGACAGGACCCAGTGTGGGTTGTTCTCCTCCCTTTGTCTATTGTTCTCATTGTTCAGCTCCCACTTGTAAATGAAAACACACAGAGCTTGGTTTTCTGTTCCTGTGCTAATCTGCTGAGGATAATGGCTTCCAGCTCCACCCATGTCCCTGAAAAGGACGTGATCTTGTTCTTTTTTATGGCTGCGGAGTATTCCATGGTGTATCTGAACCACATTTTCTTTATCCAGTCTACCATTGTTGGGTACTTGGGTTGATTCCATGTCTTTGCTATTGTGAACAGTGCTGCAATGAACACATGTGTGCATGTATCTTTATAACAGAATAACTTGTATTCCTTTGGGTATATACCCAGCAATGGGACTGCTGGCTCAAATGCTATTTTGGATTCTAGGTCTCTGAGGAATCGCCACAGTGTCTTTAACAATCGTTGAACTAATTTACATTCACACCAACAGTGTAAAAGCATTCCTGTTTTCTCCAGAGCCTCACGGGCAGGTTTGCTTTTTGACTTTTTAAAAATTGCCGTCCTGACTGACGTGAGATCTCACTATGGTTTTGCTTTGCATTTTGCTAATGATTAGTGATGTTGAGCTTTTTTCTCCAGTTTGGTGGCTGCATAAATGTCTTCCTTTGAGAAGGGTCTGTACGTGTCCTTTGCCCACTTCTTAATGCGGTTGTTGGTTTTTTCTCACAAATTTAAGTTCCTTGTAGATTCTGGATATTAGACCTTTGTCACACGCAAAAATTTTCTCCCATTCTGTAGGTTGTCTGCTCATTCTGATTATGGTTTCTTTTGCTGTACAGAAGCTCATTTTAATTAGATCTCACTTGTCAGTTTTTGCTTTTGTTGCAATTGTTTTTGATATTTTTGTCATGAAATCTTTGTTTGTGCCTATATTGTGAGTGGTATTGCCTAGATTTTCTTCTATGGTTTTTGTAATTTGGGGTTTTATATTTAAGTCTTTAATCCACATTGAGTCAATTTTTATATACGGCGTAAGGAAGGGGTTCAGTTTCAATTTTCTGCATATGGCTAGCCAGTTTTCCCAGCACCATTTATTCAATAGGGACTCCTTTCCCTATTGCTTGCTTTTGTCAGGTTTGCTGAAGATCAGGTGGTAGGAGATGTTCAGTCTTACTTCTGAGATCTCCATTCTGTTCCATTGGTCTATATGTGTTTTTGCGCCAGTACATTGCTGTTTTGGTTACTATAGCCTGGTAGTATAGGCTGAAATTGGGCAGCATGATGCCTCCAGCTTTGTTCTTTTTGTGTAGGATTATCTTGGCTATACACCCTCATTTTTGGTTCCATATTAACTTTAAAGTAGTTTTTTCTGTGAAGAATGTCAATGGTAGTTTAACGGGAATAGCATTGAATCTATAAATTACTTTGGGCAATATGGCCATTTTCACAAGATTGATTCTTCTTCCTATCCATGAGCATGGAATGTTTTCCTATTCCTTTGTCCCTGTTTTCCTTGAGCAGTGATTTGTAGTTCTCCTTAAAGAAGTCCTTCACTTCCCTTGTTAGCTGTATTCCTAGGTATTTTATTCTCTTTGCAGCAACTGTGAACGGGAGTTCATTCATGATTTCACTCTCTGCCTGTGTATTGCTGGTGTGGGAATGCTTGTGATTTTTGTACATTGTTTTTGTATCCTGAGACTTTGCTGATGTTGTTTATCAGCTTAAAAAGCTTTTGGACTGAGAGGATGGGGTTTTCTAGATATAGGATTATGTCATCTGCAAACAGAGACAGTTTGACGACTTCTCTTCCTATTGAAATACCTTGCCTGACTGCCCTGGCTGGAACGTCCAATACCATGTGGAAGAGGAGTGGCTGACTCATGTTGGTTTTCAGTGGGAATGCTTCCAGCTTTTGCCCATTTGGTACGATATTCACTGTGGTTTTTCATAAATGGCTATTACTTTGAGATTTGTTCCATCAATACCTAGTTTACTGAGCGTTTTGGACATGAAAGGATGTTGAATTTTATCAAAGGCCTTTTATGTGTCTATTGAGATAATCATGTGGTTTTTTTGTCTTTAGTTCTGTTTATGTGATGGATTATGTTTATTGATTTGTAGACGTTGAACCAGCCTTTCACCCTGAGAATGAGGCCGACTTGATCATGATGGATAAGCTTTTTGATGTGCTGCTGGATTCAGTTAGCCTGTATTTTATTGAGGATTTTTGCATTAATGTTCATCAGGGATATTGGCCTCAAGTTTTCTTTTTTTGTTGTATCTTTGCCAGGTTTTAGTATCAGGATGATTCTGGCCTCATAAAATGATTCTGGCCTCATAAAAAGTCTCTCCTTTAAATTGTTTGGAATTGTTTCAGAAAAAAATGGTACCATCTCCTCTTTGTACCTCTGGTAGAATTCAGCTGCAGGGCCAGGCGCTGTGGCTCACGCCTGTAATCCTAGCACTTTGGGAGGCTGAGGTGGGTGGATCACCTGAGGTCAGGAGTTCAAGACCAGCCTGGCCATCATGGTGAAACCTCACCTTTAAAAGAAAATTTAAAATTTAAAAGAATTCAGCTGTAAATCCTCTGATCCTGGGCTTTTTATTATTGGTAGGCTGTTAAATACTCATTACTGCCTCACTTTCAGAACTTGTTATTGGTCTATTCATGGATTCAACTTCTTCCATGTTCCTGTCCTGGGAGAGTGTATGTGTCCAGAAATATATCTATTTCTTCTAGATTTTCCAGTTTATTCACATACAGATGTTTATAGTATTCTCTGATGGTTGTATTTCTTTGTGGTCAGTGGTGATATCCCCTTTATCATCTTCTATTGTGCCTATTTGATTCTTTTCTCTTTTCTTCTTTACTAGTCTAGCTAGCGGTCTATTTCTTTTATTTTTTCAAAAAGCAACTCCTGGATTCACTGATTATTTGAAGGGTTTTTTTTCTCTCTCTAGTTCCTTCAGCTTCACTGTAATCTTGGTTACTTATTGTCTTCTGCTAATTTGGGGGTCTGTTTGCTCTTGGTTCTCTAGTTCTTTTGGTTGTGATCTTAGTGTGTCGATTTGACATCTTTCTAGCTTTCCAATGTGAGCACTTAGTACTGCAGATTTCCCTTTTAACACTGCTTTAGCTGCATCCCAGAGATTCTTTTTGTTCTCTTTGGCTTCAAAGAACTTCTTGATTTCTGCCTTGATTTCATTATTTACCCAGGAGTCATTCAGGAGAAGGTTGTTCAATTTCCATGTAGTTGTGTGGTTTTGAGCAAGTTTCTTATTCTTGAGTGAAACTCCCAATTTTGGTCTTATTCCACAGCTTTATAAGCTCTGGCAATATAAAAGAAAAATTTCCAGCTGGGCGCGGTGGCTCAAGCCTGTAATCCCAGCACTATGGGAGGCCGAGGCAGGTGGATCACGAGGTCAAGAGATCGAGACCATCCTGGTCAACATGGTGAAACCCCGTCTCTACTAAAAATACTAAAAATGAGCTGGGCATGGTGGCGCGTGCCTGTAATCCCAGCTACTCAGGAGGCTGAGGCAGGAGAATTGCCTGAACCCAGGAGGCGGAGGTTGCGGTGAGCCGAGATCACGCCATTGCACTCCAGCCTGGGTAACAAGAGCGAAAACTCCGTCTCTTAAAAAAAAAAAAAAGAAAAAGAAAAAAGAAAAATTTCCCTAAGTTCTTCAGACTGCATGATTTACATTGATCCATGTCAGTGAACTGACTCTTCTCTGTCATAGTCGTTCCACTACTGAACCCAACAATCAACTTTTTTAAATAAGGTGTTAATGTTTTTAATTTCTAACCTTTGTATTAGATTTTCTGATATAATTTCTATTCCCCCCCCAAGAATTCCCATCTTTCCATTCATTTCAAGTGCATTTTCTTTACCTTATTGATCGTAGTTATAAAAGATACCTTAAACTGTTTAGTGATTTCAATAACTGGGTCCTTTCAGGTATGGTATCTGTTGATTGTCTTTTTCCCTTGGGAATTCATTGCATTTTTTCTTATTCTTTGTGCAGAGTCCTTTGGTACCCTCTTCTAAATACTGTCAATGTTAACATATGTAAACTCTGAATTCTGTTTTAATCTTCTGGAATTTTTTTTTTAACTTACAGATCATTCACATTGGAATCAGAGACCCTTTTAGAATCACCTTAATTTAAAAACTAATCCCATTTTTATACTCCATGAAAAAGAGACCTTAGAAGTGACTTGAATCATTATAAAAAAGCACTAAATAAAACAAATAAAATAAAATTTTATTTTGGGGGGATTTTGGTTGTGATATGTTTTTTTGTTGTTGTTTAGTTTTGTTTTCATGTTCTCATTTGTTTAGTTTTACTGCTAAAAGAGTATTTTCCCTTCTATTTGTTTATCTCCCCAAAGGCAGGAAGAATTAGTCATCGGTTTCTGTGAGCTTGGAGACTGCACAGATCGGTTGCCACTCTGCCTCTGTGGGGCAGAGCGCACGAGGGCAACAGTGACCTTCGCCAGCATTCCTGTGATTAAGTTTTGCAGTGAATGAACTTTCCTTCACTCTCTTACATTATGTTATTTCTCATATCTTAACCTTTCTCAAGACAGTGGAGAATATAAAAGCTGCATGACTTTTACGTTATAAGCCCTATAGTTTATGAGTAAAAGTAACTAATATTGAAAAAATAACACACACCAGAAGGTAATGGCTAGCCAAGGAGAATTTGGAAGGCAGAAGGGAAGGCTGATTTAGAGCTTGGCAAGTTCTCAACTATGTACACAAAATTATTACATGCAACCTATACATTAGAGCTTTTATCCTGCCTATCATTAGCACTATTCTTACTTTCAATGACAGTGTCTTGGCATGGCTAAAGATGTCCCATTGGAAGAGACACAAATAAATCCAGACCCATGGGAAGGCTTTCCAAAACCCCTTCACACCCAAAGGAGGAAATGAACACAACACATGAGCCGGCCTATATGGAGAATTCATCGCTTAGGAACCAAGAAACCCCCAAAGCTTCCTAACACCGCTGAGAAATAACAAAGTTATCTTTTTCTCTTTCTTCTCAGCTTAAAATTCTGATAAAATATCCTCACAAGAAGCCTTCTTAGATGAATCCATCTGAGAACCACTCCACACAGAACCTGTGAAAATTATGATGAATGACCGTTACACCTCCTGATACAGGGGTTTGACTTCCAAACATCAGTACACGCATTTCGCAAACGTGCAGCCCTCATGAGCCAACCTCCCACGCTGCTCGGTCTCCACTCACTCCTTTATTTGTCTGACGAGTATTGAGTGATTACTACGTGGCAGCAGGTTCAGGAACACTGAGGATTCCACAGTGACCAAGACAAACACACATTTGCTGATCTCTGGAGCTTAGAGTCTGCTGCTTATAGGGAGACAGAGAAAAACTTGATATATTTGCCATACATATATATTAGAGCATTATTTCAATGCATCATGGATGATAATCTGTTGGAAGAAAAGGAACACAGGAAAGGAACCAGCAATGATGGAAGAACTCCTTCTGCGGGGCCAGGGAAGGCCGCCCTGAGGATGGATATTGAGCAGACACTAGAGAGGTAAACCAGCTGCCAGCACACTCGGGAAGAGCATCCCCAATAGAGGCAACAAGTACAGATGCACATTCACCTAGCAAGAAGGCCACTGTGTCTGGGGTCCAGCCCCCTGTGGCAAGAAATCATGTGTAAGTGGCAGCTGCAGCCAGGTCCTTTGTGGCTTTATAAGCCATGGTTGAGGCTCTGGATTTTATTCCAAGTGAAACAAGGACAAGATGCTGCTATCAAAAACACCAAAAGATCCAAGCTGCCCTTTAGTTCTAACTTTTCAGCATCACAAGGAAAAAGAGGAAGCAGTGTCTCATTCAAGGTTCTCAAAGCAAAAGCCTACTGAGAAGCCAATAAAGCTCCTTAATCTCTAGAAGAACCCTAAAACACAAGGCAATTCTTGTTTCATTCCTAGTATTTATAAAGACAGGTTTAAATGTGATTTTGTAAATTTTTAAGCTAACAAGAGAATGTAGCTATTATTTGTAACTTCAAAACACTGAAAAACTAGATACAAAAAAACTTTAACAATTTATACAACATCAGCACGTGGGAAGAGGAAGTACCGAGGAAATGCAATATATTGAATATAAGGCATAACAGTGAATATTTTAAAATTAGGTCCAGTTATATACTCTCTACCAGAAACAAACTAAAAACAAAATGACAGAAATTAAAAATAAACAAATGGGCAATTCCAGGGAACTCCCAGTCCAGACAAAATAATACAGGCCCCAAAATCTCTGCTTACTCCTGCCAAGCACAACTATAACCCCAGGGAATAAAGCACAGAGGCAACTAAAGGAGAATCCTGAAAGGTATTAAGAGGAGAGGAAAATGGTTTGGGGTCCGAGATGGTCTGGTTTTGTGTCCCAACCCAAATCTCATCCGGTAGCTCCCATAATTTCCACGTTATGGGAGGTAACTGAATCATAGGGCTTGTTCAGTGTTCTTGTGATAGTGAACAAGTACCACAAGATCCGATAGTTTTAAAAATCAGAGTTTCCCTGCAAATCTCTCTCTCTCTCTCTCTCTCTCTCTCTCTGCCTGCTGCCAGCCATGTAAGATGTGACTTGCCCCTCCTTGCCGTCTGCCATGATTATGAGGCCTCCCCAGCCATGTTGAACTTCAAGTCTGTCAAACCTCTTTCTTCTGTAAATTGCACAGTAATTGAGTATATTCACATTAGCTAAGTAGACTTCAAAGTGAAAAAAAATTACTAGAGAGAAAGAAAATTATTAAATAATGATAAATAGGTCAATCCACCAGGAAGATATAACAATCCTAAATATCTATGCACCAAACGACAGAGCAGCAAAATACATAAAGCAAAATACTGCTAGAGCTGAACGAAAAAACAAAATCATGTTTATCACTGGGAACATAAATAACTCACTCTCAGAAACTAACAGAAATGTCAAATAGAAAATAATTTAAAATATGGAAGAACTGAATAGCACTGAGCCAAAGGGATTTAATTCACATATATAAAACACTCCACCCCAAAACAGGAGAATACAGTTTTTTTCAAGTTCCCATGAAAGATTTACCAAGATCTATCATATTCTGAGTCATAAAACAAAAATCCCAGAAATGTAAAAAAATAAAGTCATACAGAGTATGTTCTTCAACTACAATAGAATAAAGTTAGAAACTAACAGAAAGACAGTAGTAAAATCTCTAAATGCATGGAAATTAACATACTTCTAAATAGTCTAAACAGTCAATAGTTTGTGAGGTCTCCCAGTAAATTTTAAAATACATAGAACTGAATTTTAATGAAAATACGACACATAAAAACATATATGATGCAACTGAAATAGAAGTGCAATAAAACTGTTTAACACTAAACGTTAACACTGGAAAAGAAAGGAAATCTCAAATCAGTAATCTAAATTCCTACCTCAAAAACACTAGCCAAAAAAGTAAAATGCATCAAAAGAAAGCTCAAGGAAAAAACAATAAAGATCATAGAAGAAATCTATAGAGTTAATATAGGACAATACTAATGAAAATCAAAGAAGACAAAAGCTGTTTCTTTGGGTAAAATCATTAAAATTCACAAACTTCTAACAAGACTGACCAAAAATAAAAGGAGAGAGACACAAATCACCAATATCGGGAATGAAAAAAAATTCTTTACTACATATATTTCAGACATTAAAATGATAATAAAGGAATATTATCAACTTTACACTCACAATTTGGCAACTAAAAAGAAACAAACCAATTCCTCAAAAATCACAAAATATCAAAACACAGATAATGCAAATAATCTGAAAAGCCCTTTAGCCATTAAAGAATTCATATTCTTAGCCGGGCGCGGTGGCTCAAGCCTGTAATCCCAGCACTTTGGGAGGCCGAGGCGGGTGGATCACCCGCCTGGTCGAGAGATCGAGACCATCCTGGTCAACATGGTGAAACCCCGTCTCTACTAAAAATACAAAAAATCAGCTGGGCATGGTCACACGTGCCTGTAATCCCAGCTACTCAGGAGGCTGAGGCAGGAGAACTGCCTGAACCCAGGGGGCGGAGGTTGCGGTGAGCCGAGATCGCGCCATTGCACTCCAGCCTGGGTAACAAGAGCGAAACTCCGTCTCAAAAAAAAAAAAAAGAAATCAAATTCTTACTCTGAAAGTTTCTTTTTAAAAAAGTTTCCAGATTCATGGTTTCACTAGAAAATTCTACTGGGCCTTTGCCTCCTGCTCCCACCAGAGCTTGGGACTCATCTTTGCTGTAACATGTTCACCACCTCTGGGGCCCCCAGTGACTCTGTCACAGCCTCTGTTACCCTGTGATCTGCAGGTACTGGAAGACGCATAGCTAAGGTGCCAGGACATCCTGAAAGCTGGGAAATGAAACTGTTTACATTCAGGAATGTGGCCAGAGAATTCTCTCTGCAGGAGTGGAAATACTGGAATCCTGCTTAGCAGAATTTGTATGCATATGTGATCTCAGAGGACAGAAATTCAATCTCTGGGTCTTGGTGTCTGTAAGCTAGACCCGGTGACCTTTTTGAAGGAAAGAAAAGAGCCCTGAAATGTGGAGGGAGGAGACAGTCACCATACGATCACACCTGCTTAGCACCTGCTAAGCACCTTAGTGATCTGACTCTCCTGTCTTGGCCCAGCCCAGAGATGAGATTGTGATGTATTGCTTGACTCTACACCTTGAACATGTGACTCTTTTTTCTTTTTTTGAGGCGGAGTTTTGCTCTTGTTGCCGAAGACGTGACTCTTGTCCAGTCTTGGTGCTGCCCACAGGTGGCACTGTGACATATGGCTGGGCCTTTCGCCCAAGTGATGTGTGACTGTGACATACACCTCTGTCCGGAACCTGAGTGACTTGACATTTGCACCTGGTCCCAGCCCAAAGGTCATGTGACTCTTTTTCAGCCTGCACCCTGCCACAAAAGGATTGTGCACCCAGCACCTAGATGATGTGACTTTCACCTTTTGCCTGAACTTTGCATATTTAAGGTTAGATCGTGACACAAACTTTAGCACAGCTCAGGGTTGTGATGACGACGCTCATACCACAAACCAGCCAACAGGAGAGATACTGGCACTTGTAGCTAGACTTAGAGAAATGAATAAACTTCTGGGTCTTCTGTAGGTGATGTAACTTGCCTTGCTTGGTCCTGCCTGTAGGAAACAATAGGACCTACCTGTGTATACATCACCCAGGTGTTGTGACTCTCCTTTTTTGACTGAAACCTGCCACAAAGGCTGCTTGTGACATGTCATCGGACCCAGAACCTAGTCTCTGATGTGTCTTTATTACCAGTGTGTGAACAGACTAATACAGTAAATTGGTACCAGCAGAGTGGGGCATTGCTGAAAAGATAGCCGAAAATGTGGAAGCAACTCTGGAACTGAGTAACAGGCAGAGGCTGGAACAGTATGGAGGACTCAGAAGAAGACAGGAAAATGTGGGAAAGTGTGGGACTTCTTAGAGACTTGTTGAATGGCTTTGACCAAAATGCTGATAGTGATACGGGCAATAAAGTCCTGGCTGAGATGGTCTCAGATAGACATGAGGAACTTGTTGAGAGCAAAGGTGACTCTTCTTATACTTTCGCAAAGAGACTGGTGGCATTTTGCCCCTTCCCTGGAGATTTGTGGAACTTTGAACTTGAAAGAGATGATTTAGGCTATCTGAAGGAAGAAATTTCTAAGCATGGCAGGTCACTGTTGAGCCACGGATGAGGGTCTCTGTTCTGCAGGATGCGGTTTGTTAAAGTTGTTAAAAACAAAGTCTACTTTAAGAGGTAACAAGTGAAATTTTAGAAGATGACCAGAAGGTAAACTGAGTACTGTGCTTGGTGATACAGGATAAAAATAAACACAGCACACCCAAATACAGGATGATAGTTTGTGTAACACAGAGATATTACTGTCACACTGCTTATGCCCGTACGGAAGGGGATGTGACAGTATGCACAACATATGCAGGTGAACTGCCAAAATATGTGTGCAGGTTGGCCTGACCAATGATGCTGCAGTGTACCGTACTGGCCTGCTGCTGGCCTGCAGGCTTCTCAACAGGTCTGGCATGGAAAATATCTGTAAGTGGAGGTGACTGGGGATGAATACAACGTGGAAACCACCGATGGTCAGCAGGTGCCTTTACCTGCTATAAAGCATGCAGGCCTTGCCAGAACTGCCAATGGCAATAAAGTTTTGGTGCCCTAAAGAGAGCTGTAGATACAGGCTTGTCTATCCCTCACCGTAGCAAACGATTCCCTGGTTATGATCTGAAAGCAACGAATTTAATGCAGAAGTACACCAGAAGCACATCCTGGACCAGAATGTTGCAGATTACGTGTGCTGCTTAATGGAAGAAGATGAAGATGCTTCTAGGAAACAGTGCTTTCGATACATGAAGAACAGTGTAACTGCAGACATGATGGAGGAGATGTGTAAGAAAGCTCATGCTGCTACACAAGAGAATCCAGTCCACGAAAAGAAGCCCAAGGAAAAAGGTAAAAAGAAATGGAACTGTCCCAAAATGTTGCTTGCTCAAAAGAAAAACTGAGTGGCTCAAAACAATGCAAGCTTCCTCAGAGCTCAGGAGTGAGCTTCTGAGAGCTGAACAATTTTCCATGAGGGTTTTTCAGATGAAGAATCCTCACAAAAAGAAAAGAAAGAAAGAAATGTATAAGCAGCAAAGCATTCAAGATGTGACCTGGGTTCTGTTAAAGGTATTCAGTTTTAAAAAGAAAACAGGGCATAAAAGTTTGGAAAATTTGCAGCCTGACAATGCAAATAGAATAAAAAATCTCATTTTTTTTGAGGAAAAATGTAAGCCAGCTGCAGAAATTTGCCTAAGTAATGAGGAGCCGAATGTTAATTCCCAAGACAATGTCAGAGGTCTTCTTGGCAGCCTCTTCCATCACAGGCCTGGAGGCCTAAAAGAAAAAGATGGTTTCCACCAGGTGCAGTGGTTAACACCGGTAATCCCAGCACTTTGGGAGGCCGAGGTCGGGGACCACCTGAGGTCGGGAGGTCGAGACCAGCCTAACCAACAAGGATCAACCCATCTCTACTAAAAACACAAAATTATCTGGGTGTGGTGGCCCATGCCTGTAATTCCAGCTACTCAGGAGGCTGGGGCAGGAGAATCACTTGAATCTCGGAGGCAGAGGTTGCGGTGAGCAGAGATCACGCCATTTCACTGCAGCCTGGGCAACAAGAGTAAAACTCTGTCTCAAAAAAGAAAGAAAGAAAGAAAGAAAGAAAGAAAGAAAGAAAAGATCGTTTCCTGGGTCAGGCCCAGGGCCCCCCTGCTCTCTGCAGCCTAAGGACTTGGTGCCCTGCATCCAGCCGCTCCAGTCATGGCTAAAAGGAGGCAAAGTAGGGCTCGAGCTGTGGCTTCAGAGGGTGGAGGCCCCAAGCCTTGGCAGCTTCCACGTGCTGTTGAGCCTGCGGGTGCACAAAGTCAAGAACTGAGGTTTGTAACTCTCCGCCTAGATTTCAGATGACGTATGCAAACACCTGGATGTCCAGAAGAAGTTTGCTGCAGGGGCGGGGCCCTGATGAAAAACCTCTACTGGGCAGTACAGAAGAAAAATGTGGGGTCAGAGCTCCCACCCAGAGTCCCTACTGCGCACCGCCTAGTGGAGCGGTGAGAAGAGGGCCATCGTCCTCCAGACCCCAGAATGGTAGATCCACCAAGAGCTTTCACTGTACACGTGGAAAAACCGCAGACACTCCACACTCAACCAGCCCATGGAGACAGCCAGGAGGGAGGCTGTGCCCTGCAGAGTCACAGGGCAGAGCTGCCCAAGGCCATGGAAGCCACCTCTTTTATCAGCATGACCCGGATGTGGGGCATGGAGTCAAAGGGCATCATTTTGGAGCTTTAAGATTTCACTGCCCTGCTGGATTTGGGACTTGCATGGGCAATTTCTCCCATTTGGAATGCCCGTATTTACCTAATGCTTGTATGTCCATCGTATCTAGGAAGTAACTAACTTGTTTTTTATTTTACAGGCTCAGAGGTGGAAGGGACTTGTCTCAGTGAGACACTGGACTATGTTCTTTCGCGTGCTGAAATGAGTTAAGACTTTAGAGGACTGTTGGGAAGGCGTAATCGGTTTTGAAATGCAAAGGCATGAGACTTAGCGGGGGCCAAGGGTGGGATGATATGGTTTGGCTAGGTCTCCACCCAAATCTCATCGGAACTGCAACTCCAACAATATGGGGTGGCCTTTCCTGCAGTGTTCTTGTGATTGTGAATGAATTTCAGAATATCCGACGGTTGTAAAAACAGTTTTCCTTCACAAGCTCTCTCTTTGACTGCCACAATCCATGTAAAATGTGACTTGCTTCTCTTTGTCTTTTGCCATGATTCTGAGGCCTCCCCAGCCACATGGAACTGTAAATCCATTAAATCTCTTTTTCTTCCCTGTCTTGGGTATATCTTTATCAACAGCGTGAGAACAGACTAATAATTTATTCTGAATAGTGTCAATAATAATGAATAATTTAATTTAGCAACTGAACTAAACATTGAATCATATGGTAAGTAAAATTAATAAATGCGTTCAAACTAAACATTATGCATCATACGGTGAGTAAAATTAATAAATGCGTTCAAAAATACTTGGGCTTTATTTGGGTCACATTTATATTATTGTGATTTCCAATGTTTTCACCTGAAGGAATATTTATGAACAGAAGCATTGTTATTATTATTTGTATTTTTTTGCCTTGCTAAAAATACATATCAATATCTTAGCAAATTATCCTAGAAAACCTTAAACAACAAAAATTTCTACTGAACTCGTAAACAACTAGCATCAATTCTATAAAAACTTTTCCAGAAAATAAAACAGGACAGAACACTTTGCAACTTATTTTACGAAACCAAAATCAGACATAGCTAGTATAAAGAAATAAAACTATAGATCAATATATCCATGAACTTAAGACACAAAAATCCCCAACAAAATGTTAGCAAACTGAATCGATCAATCTATGAAAATAATTATACACCATGACCAAGTGGGATTTATTTCAGGTATGCATGGTTGGCTCAATACTTGAAAATTACTCAGTGTAGTCTACCACATCAAAAGGCTAAAGAAGAAAAAATCATACTGTTTTCATCTGAAGCCTCCAGAAGTAACACAGCCCTCTCTAACAGACTGAATTTAGATTTCTGACCTTTAAAACTGTAAGAGAATAAATTTGGGTTAAGCCACTAAATTTGTGTTAATTTGTGCAGAAATAGGAGCTAAACACACATGACAATAGGGACTCTGCTGATGTGGTTAAGTCGAGGACCTGAAGAAGGGGAAATTAGAAGTAGGCGAAATCCAGTCACTAAGAGCCCCACATAAGGGCTCTTACAATTAGGTTGGAAATAAATACATTTTACAGATAAGGATTCCCTTTTCTTTCTCACAGTTTCACGCAGCCCCAACACTCACTGACATACAAATTCCTTTTCCAGTCCTTGGCTTCTCACTCCATTCCTGTCATAAGGAGCTCATTCCACGGCGAAGGCAGTGCGTCACACAACTCACTGGCTGTACCACGTGCTCCATCACCCAGAAGCAGCTGACTCCCTAAGCTGAGGCTTCAGAGGTACTATCTGCTGCAATCCAAAAGTCTGCAAAGTTGGGGTGCCACCCTGCAGCATGGAGTATATCCTATGATTAATGACCGTGACTATCCCCATCACAGCTCACTGAGATGCGTGGGTGTGGGAAACAAAAGACAGAGATAGGAGCACCACCTCCCTCATGACCACACCCAGTAACCTCCCTTATTACTACACTCAGGAACGCTTTGCCTCATCTTAATAATCCTGAGCTCAGTGGATTTGCAGGTCCCAATATCCAAGGAAACGCAACTCATAAAGATACCATTACCGTTCTTACCTGAGGCAGGCTAGGCAGTCAAGGCTGTGGCCACGTCCTCAGGATGTAGCAACCACGGTGACCGTGCAGTGGACACAGTAAGCCTCAGCATTTACATCGTTAACAGGTCATTCCAGCAAAGCTATCTTCAGTAGGGGCTTTCCCCTCTAGAGAGACTGTGCACCCTGACTTTACCTGTCCTCAGACTGACCCTTTGCTCATTTTAATAGCAAAAAATATACCCCTGGGTGGAGATGTAAGATACTAATGAGACATACAATATATGAATAAGCATGTACAGCTACTAGACACGTGCACCCAGAGAACCACTCAGAACAATCTCACTAGCAACACTTCACCTCCTTACGAACAATCATGTAAACCTCTGTGGTGCTGGTCTTTGCTATCTCATCCTTATGAGCAGCCCATCCTGAATTCTCTCTCTCAGGGTGTACTGTCTGTTCTGCACTTAACTTTCAAAGTATTCTTTTTATCTTGCAATCCCCTGCTGCAGTTCTTTTGCTGTGTCTTTTGTTTAAATTCTCTTAAACCAAGGTATCACATCAGGCGTCAGCATTTTGTTGGAAGCTGAGATACTCCCTGGCCATGGCAAGCTCCCCATACCTTGTGACCATCAAGCAGAAAACAAGAAGCCCTCTACTCTTTTTTGATGAATTAAGATGACTGATATGAATTCTCAGTCTGAAGTGGGTTGCTGCTTCCTCACGCAGGCAAAGAGAACTATCCGGGCGCTGGGCATTCACAGGTGCGTCTCCTTGTCCCAGCTCACCCACACCCTGGCACTCCAGGACAGATGCGACACCAAGGTCTCAGGTCCTATGAGAATGACGGTTGGGGCCACCTCAACAGTGGATACAAACCACGTACCTGCAGTGGTGGCAGAGGCCGGGGGAACATGGCATTAGAGCAGTAAGTCCACTAACAAACAAGTCAGACTTCAGAATCGGCTCTGGAAGCTGGGGCTACAGCAGCAATGTTTTACGGTATTTGGCTGCTTCTCTTCCCCTACTTATTCTCCATAGATGAAGAGCACTGGGGTAGCTAACATTTTAAGTTTCAGGTGTCACTGAACCAACATCATCCCGTGTCACACAGCAGGTGATGGCATATTGTGGAGCTCTTGTTTTGGGGACAAGTGACTTTCTCGTGGACTGGACGTAAGATGTTTTAAAAATCCTAACAGACACACGTGTCCCTCGCTGCCCGTTAGTCCTGCCCTGGCCTCTCCCCTGCCTTCTCCCAGCCCTGCTGCTGGCAGCTCGCTCATATCCCGGAATCCAGGTGAGTGCCCAGCGGGAGACACTGGCAGGACCTGACAGGTGGAAGGAACAAGGCCACTTGGTCTCCTGGCTTCTGTGGCCTGGCCACAGGGGAAGAAGGTGGCCCCTCCTACCACCCCTGGCTGGACAGCCCTGGCGGGAGCTGCACCCCACTTTGCCCCTCAGGCCACGAGGTCACGGCCTCTCTTCAGGAGTCCAGCATACCCTGTTCTTTCCGCAAACCTGACCTCTGAGCACACAATCTTTCTTTCTTTCTTCAGAAAGACCATACCTCGCAAGAAAGACGGAAAATAGTCATCACCTGATGCTCAAAGGTGTTTCTTACACAGCCATTTCAGGAGGAAAAGACACAGAATAACCTAAATATCAGCCAAAGGGGAAAGCTGATGATAGCCTACCCACACACAGTGTAACGCTGCACAGATTTTTACATGACAGAGAAATACACGCATGAGTCTCCAGATGTGGGCCCCTGAGGGAAAGCAGGTCACAGTTGTTCACCTGGAGTATCCAGGGCAACTGGGCAAGGCTGGTGACACGTGGCTTCAGTGCGTTCTGCCAGGGAGCCAGGGGGTTCTGAGGGGCAGGGCTGCCCACAGAGCCACTGTGACCAGAGGGGGTTCTGCGGAGGGAGGGGTGGGGAGGGGAGGTGCCATTTGATTCATCTGACCGCTAAGATTTGTTCATAGAAAGGATTTGATTAAATAATCTCCAGTGCTCTCTCTGATGGAAATTCCGTGATCAGGCAGTTTCCCGGCTGGACAGGATGCAGGCCTGAGAGAACCGCTGTGCGGAAAGTGTGAGAAACCCCACCGATTTCTTCCCGGCACGGAATATCAGCTACTTTTGAAAGAAAACCTGTTTTCTTCTATTTTTAACAAAGAGGGACTTCTGAGGAAAACTGAAATGCATAAAATGCTTTCTTTTTACAAAGCTTAGATGAGTTCCTAACTTTAGGAACATTAAGATGTATCAATGGTTTGATTTACTCAATAAATTATCATGCTTGGAACATTACATTTAAATGGAACTTATTCGCACCATAATTACAGATGGACTAATTAAATTTTATTTGTGAGTGCTTTCTTGTTTCCCAAAGTAAAGTATAAGTTGGTAGATGTGAAGAAACCCAGTTCTTGGGTCATTTCAGTTAACTTAAAAAGAAACAAGACATCACACCAAGCCTGTGGTAAACCTCACACTCCTCAAACATTTCCGAGCACACACTGGGTCCCAGGTTCCCAGGGCGCGCAGGGGCCTCTTCCGGTGGTGACTGTCCCTGTCTAGCGAGTCCCCCTCACACAAACAGCTCGTGTGAAGTGCCAGCAATGAGACAGAGGGGCTTAGGAGATTTAGGGAAGGCTTTGGGGGAGTGACTCTTCAGGGTGGGGTTGGCACAGGGACATGCACCATACCCAGAAGTGCAGTAGACCTGGCCTTTGGGGAGGCAGCAGGTGCAGACAGACAGAGTCAGAGTGCTCTGGGCACAGTGTGTTCCTACAGGTCATGCTGACTCACACACACATCCCTGGCTGCAACCAGAGCACGTGGGCACTGGCTGGGCAACCTGCAGAGCTTACATCCTCCACCCTGACCTCGATCCCTCGAGAGCTCCCACAGAGCACCCTGGTCAGGGAGGCCACCAGGGCAGCCACCTCGAAAGGAAGGGGACCAAGGGGTAGGAAAGGAGCCCTCAGCGCCCCTGAGAGCCGCAGGGTCCCGGTGCTCCTGCACCCCCTCTCCTCATTGCTGCAGTAACTCCCCTCTGTCGCCTGAGCCGGGAACCTCACAGCAGGCTTATGTCCCACACCATCCATCCTCACCCCATTTCTCACACAGCTGTTATCTTGTGCTCCAAAACCCGAGCCCAGCACGAAGGTGCCTCCCCAGGCCCACAGCTGCCCTCCTCTCCGGGCACCGCCAGCCACCCGTCCCGCTCCAGGACACCTGTGTAGGGGGCCTGGCGCAGAGTGTCACCTGGGAGATGGAAGTGAGGACTGAAGTAACTTCCAACCCCCACCCACTCACTAGGAGGCATTTTTCCCCCACCCCCCGCCGACCCCGGCCCTGCACCCCACCAGACAAAGTCTTGCTCTGTTGCCCAGGAGGCACTTTCTATTATTGAGAAGAGAACCCTGGAAAGCCCTGGGCTTCCCCAGGAGCTTGGAACTCCCCTCTGCCCGGGCATCCCGCCCTTCAACCCCCAGGAGCGAGTCCCTGTGGCCTAGCGGGGTAGAGCCAGGCTCAGTCCTCCGTGATGGCCCCGAGGCCTGCAAGTCCCAGACCCTGGTTTTGTTTTTTTTTGTTTTTTTAGTTTTTTTTTTTTTTTTTTTTTTTTTTGAGAGTGCTGGAGTGCAATGGCACGATCTCGGCTCACCGCAACCTCCGCCTCCTGGGTTCAGGCAATTCTCCTGCCTCAGCCTCCTGAGTAGCTGGGATTACAGGCACACGCCACCATGCCCAGTTCATTTTTAGTATTTTTAGTAGAGACGGGGTTTCACCATGTTGACCAGGATGGTCTCGATCTCTTGACCTCGTGATCCACCCGCCTCGGCCTCCCACAGTGCTGGGATTACAAGCTTGAGCCACTGTGCCCGGCCAGACCCTGGTTTTTAATCTCTGGACAAATGGCACTCACATTACCGTGGCTCACTCTCTCGTGCTCCGGAATTAATTATTAATATCCGCATAGCACTGCTTACCTTTAAGAATGTGTCTTCCTGTTCTAAAAGAATTTTTACATGAATATTTCATGTGATAGTGTTATACAGTACTGTAAGTCACTTTTCTTTTTTTCTCATTAGAATATCATGTAGCACAGAAACTCTTCCATATGTAAGACACTGATCTTAGCTTTTAATGAGAGGATTTTTTAAAACGATGCAGTGTGCTGGTATTTGTCAGGAAAACATGACATTTAACACGATGCCTTCGGATAGGTTTCAACTCTCGCCTTTCCCTTTACTCAGCTTCCGGGTGAGCCCGAGTCCCAGCGCCGGTTCTCATTTCCTTTTGCCTCTGAGCCTTTGTGGGGACACCGTCCTGCCACGTCCCAGCACCAAGCATGTTGCTCGGCTTCCCTCAGGCACTCCGGAAGCTACCGGGCCCAGCCCCTAGGATGACCAGCACAGGGTCACTGCTGCAGACTCCGGCGCACGGGGCAGAAGTGAGCAGTGCTGCTGGCTGGGAGCGCTGGAGGACAGAGAAGGACCTCCCTACCATGCTGGGGCCTGAGAGAACCAGAAAAGATGCTCAGATTGAGAGGGGAGACTCCCTCGCCTCCTTTAATTTCACCTCTTCCCCCCCTCACCTTCCAGATGGGAAGGAGGGTAAAGTAGGGGAAAAAAAATGAAATAAAATACCAAAGAGCTGGGAAAATGACTCCCTTTTAGTTCCCAGTGTCTCTGCTATCTGTCAACCCTGAAATGAACGTTAATCCTGCCGGCTGGAGCCCAGCACTGGTTCACACCCCCACGTCTCCACAGACCAGGCCCCCTCCTGGAAACACCTCTGCCAACAAACAGCTTGTTGCTTTTGTCTTGTCTCTGTAAGCCCCCTCCCCTGCTGGTTCCTGTTCACGCTGCATATGAATTAGCAAATCAATGAAGCCAAAAGATTGTAAGGTTGGACGTCCAGCAAATGGACAATGACAGTTCTGCCTCAGTCTCCCCTTTAGCATTGTAAGCCTGTAAAAGGGGAGAGAAGCTGCAGCTCGAAGAGCTCAGTAAATGAGGCTGTACAGCCCCCTGCAGCTCCTGGCCAAATATAAGCCACTTCTTTCTCAGTTCAGCGTTTGAGAGGTTTGTTCCCTGCCGCTCCTGCTTCAAGATGAGCTTTGTTGCCTGCCGCTCCTGCCCTGGCCCAGGAGCAGGGCAATTTCAGGGAACTTTATGAAGGAGGGCAGGGTGGCTGAGAACGGCAGCCTCCAGAGAAGAAGGCCGAACTCAGTCCCACCTGGGCCGGCTCGTGCGTGGCTGACACACAGAGGGGAGCGTGCGGCTCAGCCCCTCACTGATCAGCAGGTCCCTTCTGCTGCCAACAGTCTATCTGCCCCAACTCCTGGGGATACTCCAGTACAAATCAGGGAACACCAAGTTGCAACGTAATGAAGACAAGGCCAGGAACCCTAGGCAGCAACTCATCTTCCCAGCACCCTCCACTTCCTTAAGTCTGCCTGGTTAGGACTCCGAAATCCCCATGGACCTGGCCTGTGGCCACCGCAGCCCACTTTGTTGACTGACAGGCGGTGGTTCTCTTTTAGAAATTTACAACATGGGGCTGGGTGTGGAGATTCACACCTGTAATCCCAGCACTTTGGGAGGCCAAGGCAGGCTGATCACCTGAGGTCAGGAGTTTGAGACCAGCCTGGCCAATATGGCAAAACCCCGTCACTACTGAAAATACAAAAACTAGATGGGTATGGTGGTGCATGCCTGTAATGCCAGCTACACGGGAGGCTGGGGCACAAGAACGACAGTCGCTTGAATCCCGAGAGGGAGAGGTTGCAGTGACCTGAGAATGCACCAATACACTCTAGCCTAGGTGACAGCAAGACTACATCTCAAAAGAAAAAAAAAAAAAAAAAAAAAAGAAAAGAAAGAAAAGAAAAGAAATTGGCAACAGGGACAGCAGAGGACAATGGCATTGGTATAACTAACTGCTCCTGTCCCAAAATTTCCTCCCAAAAGATAGAAAAAAACAAGAAAGGAAAAGTAAAAACCACACAAACCCATGCCTTCCACATGATTTGAAGGTAGAGAACAGCAGAAATGCAAAATATCTGAATTGAAAAGAGGAAATACCACCAAATCCCCAGTCTCTCACTGCTGTCCCAGCCACAAAGCTTTACCGCAGATAGAAAGCCCTAAGGGAAGACAGAGCAGGTGCTGAGGTGATGAGAAGGTCCACAGGAGGGGCCATGGGGCACAGGGCCCTGGGAGGTGCCGTGGGAGGGGCAGGAGCACGGGAAGGGCCCAGCTGGGAGCATGCAGCCTTGGGGAGGAAGAAACAGAGGAAGAGAAAGCTCCTTGAGGCACCCGCGGTCACGCAGAAAAGGAAGTAAAAGCGGGGTTCTGCAAGGCAGGAGTCAGAGCACTGTGCTCTGCCCACAGAAGAGGGCCACGAATCCCGAGAAACACAAACACGTCCCACAGCATGAAATGAACACGAGGAGAGCGAAGTCACACCTACAGAGCCAGTGCAAACGCTATCAGGAGCGGAAATGTCACACACACCAGCTGAGGAGAATCCCTGCTGAAAAGAACCGAGAACCATGCAGAGGAAACTGCTAGCCCACACTTCACATGCATTTGCCCCGCCCAGGCAAGCATTAAAAGTGAATGAATCCGCCATGCTCAAGCCTCAAGCAAGCATTAAAAATACAACCCACCTTAAATCAGACATTTGAAAACAGAAACAGGCAAATAACAGTGAGAAATAAAAAGCTGAATGAACAGAAGGACGACGTAACCAAGTTTTCTCAGAAATAAGGGGTTGTTTAGTGGGTACAAAGAATACGGTTAGTTAGAAGTAATAAGTTCTAGTGTTTGATAGCACTCTAGGCGATTATAATTAACAATAACTTACTGTATACTTAAAATAACTGGAAGAAAGGACTTGGAACGTTCCCAAAACAACGATAAACGTTTGAGGTTACAGATACCCCAACTGCCCTGATTTCATCATTACACATTGTACTATTGCATCAAAATATCACATGTCCCCCATAAATACGCAACAACTATTATGTACTCAGAGAAATCGTTTTACAAAAGAAATGAGAAATAAATTAAAAGATGCCCAAAACACAATAGACAAAAATGAAAATATAACAAGGGTCACTAAATAAGATATCCAAGCAAGTGAGAGAATGAAAATGAATAAGTAAATAAATTAAAAGTTCAGAGACAGTAGTAGAAATAGAACACAGGCAATGAAGGAATTGTATTTGTTTACTGAGTCCCTAGAGGAGAAACACAGAATAGTGGAGTGAAGCTAATATTTAAAACTAAAGTCTCTGATATATGTTCTAATGAAACTGTAAGATTTCAAGGAAGAAAATAAAATCATCAAAGCCTCTGGCAAAACAATCAAACTGACATCAGGTCTTCCAAAATCAACATATAAACAAAATGACAATGGAGCTGCATTCTAAAAAATAAGTCAATGAAAAAAGTGTACACCAAGGATTCCAATCCAGCCAGTTTACAAAGAACAGTTGGTTTGGCTCATGGTTCTGCAGCCTGTGCACGTGGAGGCACACACCAACGTCCACTCAGCGTCGGGCGAGGGCCTCAGGCTGCTCCCACCTGTTTGGGAAGGCAATGGGGACCCAAGGCATGCTAAGGTCACGTGACAAGATAAGTGAGAGAGTCAGAGGCAACGGGCTCTTTTAACAGCTTTTGCAGGGACTCACGCAGTGAGAACCCATTACCACAAAGATGGCACCGTGCCATTCAGAAGGGATCTGCCCCGATGATCCAAACACCTCCCACCAGGCCCCACCTCCAACACTGGGCTCAAATTTCAACATAAGGCTTTAAGGGGGCAAATACCCATACCGTATCGATTAGTAACTTCTGTAAAGTAGAAATATTTTTAAATACAAAAAGCTCTTTGCTGCCAATGCAATCAAGCTAGAAAATTACTAAGAAAAACAAAAAACAGAAAGGTCCTTCTACAGGGAAAGTTAAAAATGTTCTGTTAAAACAATTCTTGTGGGAAATAGAAATTACAATTTTTAAAGAATGATGAAAATACTACATATCAAAATATAAGGGATGCATTTAAAGCAGTCATCAGAGGAAAATCATTGCACTAAACACGTTTAATAACAACACTGAAAAAAATACTAAATTTCCAACTCTAAAAACTAGAAAAAGAACAAAGCCCACCAAATAAAGGAGGGAGATAATGAAGTTAAAGCAGAAATTAATGACCAAGAGAATACAAAAGCGTACAATAATTAAGAAACCAACTCCCAGTTGTTGTTTTGAGAAAAATTAACAAGATGTACAAACCACAATCTAACTTGATTAAGGGGAAAATGGGGAGAAAGCACAAATATTCAGAGTAAGAAAGAACAATAATAAAATAATCACTGATAACATCATAAAAACCCTAGAAGAAAACCTAGGCAAAACCATTCAGGACACAGGCATAGGCAAGGACTTCAGGACTAAAACACCAGAAGCATTGGCAACAAAAGCCAAAATAGACAAATGGGACCTAATTAAGCTCCAGAGCTTCTGTACAGCCAAAGAAACAGTCATTAGAGTGAACCGGCAACCAACAGAATGGGAAATAATTTTTGCAAACTACCCATCTCACAAAGGGCTGATATCCAGAATCTACAAAAAACTGAAACAGATTTACAAGAAAAAAAAAACAAACAAACCCATCCGAAAGTGGGCAAAGGATATGAAGACATATATGAGGCCAACGAACATGAAAAAATGCTCATCATCACTGATTACTAGAAAAATGCAACTCAAAACCACATTGAGAAATCATCTCACACCAGTTAGAATGGTAATCATTAAAAAATCTGGAGACAACAGATGCCAGAGAGGATGTGGAGAAATAGGAACACTTGTACACTGTTGGTGGGAGTGTAAATTAGTTCAACCATTGTGGAAGACAGTGTGACGATTCCTCAAGGATCTGGAAATAGAAATTCCATTTAACCCAGCAATCCCATTACTGGGTATATATCCAAAGGATTATAAATTGTTCTCTTATGAAGACACATGCACACATATGTTCATGGCGGCATTGTTTACAATAGCAAAGACCTGGAACCAACCCAAATGCCCATCAATGACAGATTGGACAAGGAAAATGCAGCAAATACACACCATGGAATACTACGAAGCCATATAAAATGATGAGTTCATGTCCTTTTTAGGGACGTAGAGGAATCTGGAAACCATCATTCTTAGCAAACTGACAAAAGAACAGAAAATCAACCACGACATGTTCTCACTCATAGGTGGGTGTTGAACAATGAGAACACAGGGACACAGGGAGGTGAGCATCACATACTGGGGTCTGTTGGTGGGGGCTAAGGGAGGGAGAGCGGGGAGATGGGGAGGTCAAGGAGGGATAACGTGAGAAGAAATGTCAGATTTAAGTGATAGGGGAATGGAGGCAGCAAACCACACTGCCATGTGTGTACCTATGCAACAATCCTGCATGATCTGCACATGTTCCCCAGAACCTAAATTACAATAAAAAAAGAAGTATTTATGTATGCAAATAAAGTTGATTTTTTTAACTAGAATAATAATATTAAAAATAAAATAATCTTTGAAACAGAAGTAAAATTTAAATCATAAATGACTAATTTGGAAGCTTCTGTGAAAATAGATTTTCAAACCTAGGTGAAATGGATAGTTCCCTAGAGAAATACAGATTGCCAATATTGACCCCATCTGATTTAGAAAGCTTAAACAGACCTATTTTCAAAGAAATAGAAAGTTATTAAAGAAATAACTAGCCCACTCCCAAAAAGAACGAGGCCAAGATGGTCTCACAGGGTAATTATACAAGCCCTCAAAAACCAGATAGTCACAATTATCTATAAATTATTTCAGATTATGGAAAAGAAGGTAGATTTTCCTAACTCCTCTTATGAAGCAAGTGTGACACTGATACCTAAACCAGGAAAAGACTCGTTAAAAAAAAAGAGTACTACAGAAAAGTATTACTCATGAATATCAACGTCAAATTGTAAATGAAATATTAGCAAAAAGACCACATTAAGAAAATAATAAATCATAAAAAAGTTCATTCATTCTAGAATTCAAGGTTGGTTCAATATTAGGAAACTCATTAGTACTGTGCACTCTATTAATAGATCTAAGAGAAAAATAACATGATGATCTCCATAAATACTGGGGAGAAAACTCTGTCAAATTTCAACACTCATTCATGCTTAAAACACTCAAGAAAACAGGAATTAGTGGATACTTTGTTAATGTGATAAAAAAAATTATATTATATATACATAATCCTAAAGCCAGTATCGTATTTAATAGGGAAACACTAAAGGCATTTCCACTATGACCAGTGTGTCAGTCTCCAAGGCAACTCCAACACTTGGAGATGTTCTAGAAGAATTCTGTGAGCAAGCATGCAGTTGCACACCTGACTATCATTCATCACAGCAATTAAGTAAGGACACACAGCCAGATCGTAAGGGGAAAAGACGAAGGTGGAGTCCACGTGAGTACGGATCCGTATGAGGTTTCCTCCTCGCTCTTCCTCCCGCGGGGGGCTCACCGAGTGCACACTCTTTCGCCAGCAATGAAAATGTGGCAACGTGTGTGACGTTCCTGCCCAGGGAAGACCATTAGAGACTCAGGTTTTTACTGGGATCTGATCACATAAACACCCTCTGTCTAACATATACCAAAATTCCAGACTCCCAGAAAGAAAGCAGGAGGTTAGCATAAACCAAATTGTTTACATATACAGTCTAGGCACAATAAACTATCCTCAGTTAGATAATGGTGGGAATACTTCTGACATTTGAGTTCCCAGATGCCAGCCAAGGACTAACCTAGCAAGTAGACCTTTCTAAGGACGGCAGTTATAGGCCTGCTGCGTTTACTCTTTATTTCTGCTACTATTTAACATTAGACAGGGATATCAACTAAAGCCATATTAACTCACAAAAACTAAAGGCCTCTGTATACACAAAAAATAAACAGCAAAAAACGTACTTGCAAAGAAAGCCACATGCATAATATCAACAAAGATTATTTTATAATACATTTAACAAGAAATGGGCAAAATTTATACAACACAATTGTAAAATATTCCTAAAAGACAAAGTAGACTTGACCAAATAAAAGACATATCCTGTTCTCACATTAATTAACAATGGATAGATGACAGCTGTTCCCATGTTAATTAATTTAATGCAATCTTGATCAAAAATGTCAGCAAGCTATTTCATAAATGAGTTAGACAAGTTGATACTAGTGTTCACAAGAAAAAAGAAATATGTGAGAATATCCCAAAAAAACACTGAAAAGGAAAAACCAAAAAGCAGACATAACTAGCTCTCCCAGACACTAAAACATGTTATAAAGCCTCAAACAACTTGGTGCTGGTCCATTAATAGACAAATAGACATATAATGTAATAGGACATTCAGAAACAGGACCAAGGACATATAAAAAGTTAATACATGATAAAATTGATATCTCAAGTCACTGGAGTACAAGTGTCCTGTTTAATCAATGGTGCTGGGACAACCAGGTCATCATTTGGAAAAATAAAATAAAATTAGATTCTATATTTTACTATATGCAAGAAAAAACCCAAATGTGTTAGAGATTTAAACGTAAAATAAGACAGCATATAAGTAATGGCTGATTTTCTATTTAGCCTTTCTATATAAAACTGAAAATCCAGAGATATAACTAGTAAATCTGTCTACATAAAAGTGTTTTAAAATTACATGACCAAAACAAACACACACACACTATAAAAAGTCACAAAACTACTAACCAGGAGTAAATAATTGCAGTCTATACCACAAAGAGCTAATATCCCTAATAAACGAAGAGCCCTTGAACACTGTGATACAAAGACTCAACAGAAAAACAGGAAGTTGACGTGAA
Organism: Saimiri boliviensis; assembly: GCF_048565385.1. Lineage (NCBI taxonomy): Eukaryota > Metazoa > Chordata > Mammalia > Primates > Cebidae > Saimiri > Saimiri boliviensis. The sequence goes on from NC_133453.1 coordinate 150,836,766, forward strand.
TGCACAATTAACAAAAAAGGATCTGAAAATGGCCTTCAAACACAAAAACAAGTTCAAATTCACTTATCATTAAGGAAATGCAAATGAAAACAGCACTGAGATACCATTTTCATAAAACTGACAAAATGAAAAATTACGACATCACATTCTCTCAGGCAGACTGGAAAAATGACCAAGCTTTCATAATGCCAGTGGGAGGATAATCCAGCACGACTCTTGCAGAGGGAAATCTGGCAATAAAGAGTAAAACATGCACTTCTCTGACTCCGCGATCTTACTTCTAGAAATAGACCCTGAAAGTACACCTCCAACAAGACGAAAGCATTCACTGTAGCATCGTGTGTAATTACAAAAGACTGGAGACAATCTAAATGCCTCTATGTAGAAGGAAGGTTGAATAAACCATGACACATTCACAAAATGAGGTACTATATAGTTACAAAAAAGAAGGGGGAAGATTTCTGTGAACTGATCAGGAGTAATTTCCAAGACATACCATTAAGCTTATAAAAAGCAAAACGTGAAAGATTATCTGCACTACATTATTCTTCGGGTAATGAAGAAGGGGATACAAAATAAACATCTGTATGTTCTTATTTATGTAAAAGAAATACAAGGCAGATATACCAGCTACTTAGAGGAGAGATCTGGGTAAGGTAGAAAGACGAGTGAAGAACAGGAGAGTAAGCACGAGGAGAGAGTGATACTTCCCTGCATATACACTTCTGTATAGCTCTGATTCTTCGAACCACGGTAATGGTTTAAATATCCCATCTTAGTCCATTTATGATGCAATAAAGAAACGGTAATTTATAAAGAAAGGAACAACGTGCCGGCAACATGGCAAAATCCTCTCTCTACAAAAATTAGCCAGGTGTGGTGGTATGAGCCTGTAGTCTCAGCTACATGGGAGTCCAGGCTCAAGGGAGGATTCCTTGAGCCTGGAAAGGTTGAGGCTGCAGTAATGGCGCCTCTGCACTCTAGCCTGGGCAACAGAATGAGACAAGGTCTCAAAGAAAAAAAGAGGTTTATTTCATTCACAGTTCTCCAGGCTGTACAACAAGCACAGCCCCAGCATCTGCATGTGTTGAGGGCCTCTGGCTGCTTCCCCTCATAGTGGGAAGCTGCTGTGCAGAGATCACATGGCTGGAGCAGAAGGGAGGGGAAAACAAGAGAGAAGGGTGCCAGGCTCCTTCAACAAGCACGTCTCTTGGGAAGTAACAGAGTGAGAACTCATTCATTACCATGAGGATGGCATTAAGCCGTTCTTGGAAGATCCACCCCCATGACCCAAACACCTTCCATAAAGCCCCGCCTTCAATACTAGAGATCAGATTTCAACCTGAGATTTGGAGGGGACGGGTATCCAAATTATAGCAATCCCAGCCCAAATAAGTGCATTACAAATAACATAAACACACTGAAGGCTACGGAGATGAAAAGAACTAATCTAAGAAATTTCAGAAAACCATACTTTGACAGGCTACTGTAAGACTAAAGACAAAAAGAAGTCTACAGAAACACTGTAGTTGAGTTAGTAAATCTATTTCTCACAAAGACAGGAGTTAGCAATTCTGTAACTACTTCAGGTGTATGCTAGAAATTGAACACATAAGTGAGTATATATTGTAGATAATGAGAGCAAGAGACAAATCTTACAGTGTTGGATTGGAATTCAAGAAATCAATATGAGCTGAAGGTTTTAAACATATAGATGAATAAATTAACACAGATACAGATATGGACGTCCGGGTGTTGGTATACATACACATATGCCCAACTATGCTGACTGCAGAGGCCTAGAATCAGTGACACCTAAATTGCTACATGCACACCAAGCACCCAGATTCTGATTTCTAAACATAATTCCCCAATATAAGGCATGAGAAATCTTTTGAGAGGCAGCTGATTCCAGGGTAAGAGCAGGCAAAATGCAAATTTATTCAAGAACATTTTGTGATGTGAGAAAATGAAAAAATGATTGAAAATGGATGAGAATGTGTTTAAAGAAGACAGGAGCCAAGTGGACAAGGAAGCTGTCCCAATGATCAAAAATGGAATAATCTGACCAACAAAATTAAAAACAGTACTGGCTTACAACACATAGAATAAAATAAACCATCAGTAAACTTTTACAAACATAAATAAATAAATAAATAAATAAATAAAGGAGAAGAATAGCTCTTCCTTGCAGATGAGCTCCCGTTAGTAAATGTATTAATAGAAGCCATAAGGACAATACAAAATCACCATTAGGCAAACTCTACAGTCATAATGATCAGAGGCAAAGAGCTACTGACAAATGCTAAAATCAGTAAGAAAATGTTTGAGGAGAAACACAATGTTAGCATGGTCTCAAAGTATTTCTCAGGGCTTCACTTTAGAATAGAGAAACCTGGCAGACACCATGTAAGCCACGTGATGGATGTTAACAAAATCAGTAGTAGGACATGCCAAGGTTTGCACCCCGACAGGATGCACTGGTAAGGGCACATCACCTCTGGGACCTCGCCAACGCTGCAACCGCCTCAAAAGTGTCATGAGAGAACACGACAAACCCAAATTGAGAAATCTCTACAAGGTAACTGACCAACACTTTTCAAATGTGTGAAGACAGACTCAAGAATTTAGAGAAAATTCAAGATATACAGCAACTGAATGAAATGTGGGATTCTGGAGAGAATATTGAACAGAAAAAAAAGTCATTAGGAAAAAACTGAAGAAACTGAAGGGTATTTGTTGTTTTACTAATATTCTACTAATGTTAATTTTCTTCTTTTGATAATTTTATCATGGTTGTATAAATTTTAACTTTAGGGGAAGTTGGGTGATGGGTAAATGTGGTCCCTCTATACTTTTTTTACATTTCTGTAAGTCTAAAATTATTTCAAAAGAAAAAAAATCTCCATTTCCTTGTTTTTTTATAAAAATAATTTCAAGGGAAAGAAAAGATTAGATATATTAAATACATCATGTTAAAAATGTTATCCATTATTCCCAAAATATTATAATCTGAAAATGTCTTGCTTCCTCTCATTCATGATAAACTATTTCTCCATGTGTTTTGCAATTTTAGATTGTGAGCTCATATTTATTGATTCTGTCTATAGGAATACTGAATAGAGATTTCCCTTACGCTGCTAAATCCTTGTTACAAGAAGAGACTGCTACAACCTGAAAGAAAGTGGATTCGAAATTGCTATGAAAATCTTCACATACTGTATTTAATGTGCCCATCATGTAAGATCAAGACATTTTCTAAAGATGAGCTGGTACTGTTCTATGAGATGGCCTCATACAATTAGTTAGAGAAGAGTCTCTCCTTTTCTGAAACCAAACCTAGCAGAAACACAACAAAAAATGAGAAAATTCCAGGCCAATATCCCTGATGAACATAGATGCAAAAATCCTCATTAAAATACCAGCAAACTGAATCCAGCAGCTCATCAAAAAGCTAATCCACTATGATTAGGCTCTATCTCTTGGATGCAAGTTTGGTTCAACAGATGCAAATCAATAAATGTGATTCACCACATAAACAGAATTAAAGGCAAAACCCACATGATGGTTGCCATAGATGCTGAAAAGGCTTTTGATAAAATTCAACATCCCTAGGCTTCAAGGGAGCATACCTTAAAATAATAAGAGCCATCTATGATAAACCCACAGCCAACATCATACTGAATGGGCAAAACCTGGAACCATTCCCTCTGAGAACTGGAAGAAGACAAGGATGCCCTCTCTCATCACTTCCATTCAACAGAGTACTGAAAGTCCTAGCCAGAGCAATCAGGAAAGAGAAAGAAATAAAAGACATTCAAATAGGAAGAGAGGAAGTCAAACTACCTCTCTTCACAGACAATATGGTTTTATACCTAGAAAACACCATAGTCTTGGCTCAAAAGCTACTTCAGCTGATAAAACAACTCCAGCAAAATTTAAGGATACAAAATCAATGGCCAAAAATCAGTAGCATTTCTAAATGCCAATAACATCCAAGCCAAATCAAGAATGCAATCCCATTTACGACAGCTACAGAAAAAAATAAAATACCTAGAAATATAGCCAACCAGGGAGGTGAAAAAGCTCTACAAACCACTGCTGAAAGAAATCAGAGATGACACAAACAAATGGAAAAACTTTCCATGCTCATTGATAAGAAGAATCAATATTGTTAAAACGGCCATAATGCCCAAAGCAACCTACAGATTCAATGCTATTCATATAAAATTACCAATGATATTCATCACTGAATTTTTTAAAAACTATTGCAAAATATATATGGAAAAAAAAAATCCCAAAGAGCCAAGGAAACTTAAAGCAAAAAGAAGAAAGCTGGAGGCATCACATTACCCAGCTTCAAACTATACTACATTAGTACAATAACCAAAACAGCATGGTAGTGGTACAAAAACAGACACATGAACCAAGGGAACAGAGTAGAGGACCCAGAAATAAAGCCACACACCTACAACTATTGGATCTTTGACAAAATCAACAAAAACAAGCAATGGGAAAGGGCTCCCTACTACATAAATGGTGCTGGGATAACTGCCTAGCCATATTCAGAAGATTGAAACTGGAACCCTTCCTTCCATTACATACAAAAATCAATTTAAGATGGATTAAAGATTTAAATGCAAAACCTAAAACTATAAAAAAAAAAAAAAACCCTAGATGAAAACCTAGAAAGTACCATTTTAGACATAGACCCTGGCAAAGATTTCATGACAAAGACTCGGAAAGCAATTACAACAAAAACAAAAGTTGACAAACAGGGTCTCTTAAACTAAGGAGCTTCTGCATAACAAAAGAAACTATCACCACAGTAAACAGACAACCAATGGAATGGGAGAAAATTTTTATAAACTATGTATCTGAGAAAGGTCTAATGTTCAGAATCTATAAGACACTTAAACAAATTTACAAGCAAAAAACAACCCTGTCAAGATACCGGCAAAGGACGTGAACAGACATTTCTCAAAAGAAGACATACATATGGCCAACAAGCATATGAAGAAACGCTCAACATGGCCAATAATTAGAGAAATGCAAATCAAAACCGGTATGAGATACCACCTCACGCCAGTTAGAATAGTTATTAAAAAGTGACAAAGTAACAGATGTTGGCGAGGTTGCAGAGAAAAGAGAACCCTTCTACACTGCTGGTGGGAGTATAAATGAGTACGGCCAATGTGGAACGCAGTTTGGAGATTCCTCAAAGAATACCATTCAATCCAGCAATCTCATTACCACAAAGACATGCATGCATATTTTCATCATATCACTATTCACAAAAGTAAAGACCTGGAACCAATCTAAATACCCATCCACAGTGGACTGAATACAGAAAATGTAGTACATATCATGGAATACTGTGCAGCCATAAAAAAGAATGAAACCATGTCCTTTGCAGCAACATGGATGCAGCTGGAGGCCATTATCATTAGCCAAGTTACACAGGAACAGAAAACCAAATACTGCATGCTTTCGTTATTGTAAGTAGGAGCTAAACACAGAGTACACATGGACGAAAAGAAGGCAACCACAGACACTGGAGTCTCCTTGAGGGTGAAAATCAGAAAACTAAGTATTGGGTCCTATGCTAATTACCTGAGTGATGAAATAATCTGTAAACCAAATCCCCATGACATGCAGTTTACCACTTGCCCATGTACCCCTAAACCCAAAATGCAAATTGGAAAGAAAAAAAAAAAAGACATTTCCTGCCTAACAGTTTCTTTCTAATTTTTCTTCTTTCTTTTAAGGGTAAACATTTTTATATTGACATTATATACTCCCTATACCCAAGAATCATCCAGAAATTTTTAAACATGGATTTACAGGCCACTTAACATTTCAAGTCACTATAAAACAAAAAAATAACATTCCTTAGCAGAGGTTATTCATTAACTAACTTGAAAGCCCTTCTAAATCTACAGAAACATGTTCCATTATCCAAATTAAGACGTATTCAAAATTGATATTGAATTTCAGGGGACAAGTTGTCTACAGTTTTCCTTGCATCAACTACTCTATGATTTGCCTACATTTTCTAGAAGACAATCTGACCTCAGTAACAAACGTCAGTGCAACGTAGATTAATAGACCCAAAGGTCTCCAAGTGTTTTCCAAAACATAGAACACTCCTGACCTATGTGCTTCGAGTGGGGCCTGTTTCAGAGCCACTGCAACATGATACAAAAAGGGTTCGACCCAAAATGTATGCTGCAGAACTCAGGTGCAAAATGGCAGGAAAAGGGCCAGGAAGCCCTCAAAATCTGGAAGAAGTCACAGGTAGGCGTCAGATAGCAGACGCAAAATGAGAGAAGCAAGCCTAGGGCAGGAAGACAAAGGAGGCCACTCTGAAGGGAAGAGCTGCTTGGGGTGGGGGTGCTGGGCGTGTGAGATCTGTGCAGCCCAGAGAGTTTACCTAGGACCTCTCCATACAAACCTTATCCTCTTCTGGGCTAACAGTGAATAGTTCGAATATGAAAAGGTTGAATTAAGCTTCTGAATCAAATTATTACTAAAAAACACTAATAATAATGGGCTACAGCATTTTCTGAATGCCAACTAGGAGCTCAGTACTTCAATATGGTCTTGGTTCTCGCAGGCAGCATGATTAGTATTAATAGACTATGCTAAGGATAAGAAAATTGAGGCTCCGAGGTATTGAATAATTTGTCTAAACTTCTGTAACTAGGAAGTGGCAAAGCTGAGATCTGAACATGGATCCATCTAATGTGAAGGCCGGTGATCTTAAACATTATGTGAACTATAACCCGTTTGCCCGGATTGGAAGAGTCCTATCTGGAGCCGGAACTGGCACACAGATCTCCTCTGAGCGTGCCCACTGGAGTGCTCTCATGGTCCTGAGTATCCATGGCACAGGAAAAATCTTCCAAACCATCCACCTCCTCATTATGCTCAGGGCTGGAACCAGCTACAATGAGGTCTGGTTAAGCTTGATGATAATGGGCAGACTGCTCACAGAGAGGAGCAGCAAGGCGAGGGCCTGTTACACAAGGATGAGTGGGAGCAGAATGAACAGGAACATCTGAGGATAAAGTAACAGAGGTGAATGCACTCAGGTCTCAAAATGGCTGTTAATAGTGATTTTCCTATTTCAAAAAGGATGGTCAGAGCATCTTGCCCAGTTGATTGTACCTTTGGGGTTGAAGAGTCTAACACTTTTCAGAAAGGGGTTAGGCTGCCCCTCAGGGAAGCCTGGGGAAGGAAGGCATCTCAACTGCCTCCCTTAAGGCACGCCTCACGAAGACTCCATTGTTCCTCAACTCCCCACATTTTAGATACTCAATTTGAAGAATCACTGAACATCTTGGAAAACCTCAATTCATACAATGTTATAAAACAAGCAAAGTTAATGACGTTAACGCAATAATAATAAGCTCAGCTCCCTCTTTTTTTATTTTTTTTTTTTTTGACAGAGCCTCACTCTGTCACCCAGCCTGGAGTACAGTGGCATGATCTTGGCTCACTGCAACCTCTGCCTCCTGTGCTCAAGCAATTCTCCTGCCTCAGCCTTTCTAGTAGCCGGGACTACAGGCATGAGCCACCAAGCCTGGCTAATTGTGTATTTTTAGTAAAGACAGGGTTTCACCATGTTGGCCAGACTGATCTCTAATCCCTGGCCTCATAATCTGCCTGCCTCAGCCTCCCAAAGCACTGGAATTACAGGCATGGGCCACAGTGCCCGGCCCCTCTTGATTTTCTAGACTGATGCTATGGTGCCAAGAAGATATAAATAATGATGATAGATTAACATGTTCTGCTGAGGACCCAAACAAAAACATGAAGGTCGAAAACTGAGGCAAGGAGGCATCCCATAGTTGTAGCTGGAAATCCTTCCTGTTGACTTCTGTGCCAAAACTGCCTCTTTCAATGAATGCCCATCTCAACATCTTCTTCAGAATTTTAATTCTTAGAAAGCAGCAACTTTGCTTGTTTGGTTTATTGACATGAGTTTCAGGCAAAAATGAAAACATCTTTGTTTTTTTCTAGTTGAAAACATATTATATCCCTATAGTTGCCAGAACTTTTTAAATCAAAAGAATAAAATTTTACAAAATTATGTTCTGACTTGTTAATACAAATAAAACCAATGATACATGTACCTGCACTATTGGATACAGGCCTAAAGGAAACAGCTAGATAAACTGTCCCAGTTTAATTGCTCACATGCAGAAACGGCCTGATTCCGATCACTAGGTCAGTGCAGTGTAACAACGAATAGATGAGGAGAAAGTGAGAAAAAACAGCCTTTCCTAGAGTCAAGGTAACTACATCCATATGCTCAGTCTGGATCCCCTAATTGCCTAGGTTAGCAAGGATAAAAGAGAAAAATATTAAGAGGCAAATAGGGAGAGTGAAATGAGCTAAAGACACAGAAAAAAATTAAAGAAGTCCAACACGACGTATAAATAAAATAGCCAAGAATATAAACATCATGGAGTTGTCCCCAAAATGACTGTCATACCCACAGTTACATGAGGAGGTGCTAGGTATTGGGTCATAAAGAAACACAAGAATAGTCCAGATAGATGTCATAAGCTCCGGGAATACATGCTGAGAACTTTAGCAAATGAGGAGTGCTCTAGGTGCTGCAATGATCACTCTGACCATTCTCCTTCATATTTACTGAGAGGATTTGAAGAGAGGTCCACACAAAAAAAGCTGTACATGGATGTTTGTAGCAGCTTTGTCTAAAATTGCCAAAACTTAGAAGCAACCAAGATGTCCTTACATCATGGTGGGTGAATAAAGAAAGTGTGGTACATCCAGACAATGGAATGCTATTCAGAGCTAAAAAGAAAGGAGCTGTTAAGCCATGAAAACACAAGAAGGAAAGTTAAATTCGTATTACTAAATGAAAGAGGCCAATCTGAAAAGACCACATACTGTACTATTCCAAATATAGGACACTCGGGAAAATTCAAAACTATGGAGACAGGAATAGGCTCAGTGATTTCCAGGGGTTGGGTGGAAAGGGGGAGGAAAAGCTGGAGCACTGAGGATCCTACGGATCAATCTTGCATGAGCTGCACACATACCCCAGAATCTAAAGTACAATAAAGGAAGAATAAGGAAAAAAAGAAAAATGTCTGTTCACGTCCTTTGCCCCTTTTCAACACACCTGTTTGGTGGGGGTTTTTTTCCATGTAAATTTGTTTAAGTTCCTTATTCATGCTGGATATCAGACCTTTGTCAGATGCATAGTTTGCAAAATTTTTTCCCATTGTGTAGGTTACCTGTTGACTCCGCTGATAGTTCTTTTTGCTGTGCAAAAGCTCTTTAGTTTAATAGATCCCATTTGTCAATTTTTGCTCTTGTTGCCATTGCTTTTAGCACCTTTGTCCTGAAGCCTTTGCCTGTGCCTATGTGCAGAATGGTATTGCCTAGGCTGCCTCCCGGGGTTTTGATAGTTTGGGGTTCACGTTTAAGTCTTTAATCCATCTTGAGTTGATTTTTGTATATGGTGTAAGGAAGGGGTCCTGTTTCAGCCTCCTGCCTGTGGGTAGCCAGTTCTTCCAGCACCATTTATCGAGTAGAGAGTGCCCTCCCCGCTGCTTGTTCCGGTCAGCTTTGACGAACATCAGATGGTCATAGGTGCATGGTCTTATGTCTGGGCTCTCTACTCTGTTTCATTGGTCTATGTGACACAACTTTTACTTTTTTTTTTTCAGTATTTCTAAGCTATGCAGTTCATCCGTGAGTTTTTTCAAACTGTCACAAATCTCCAAAGAATTTTTCCATTACATTTATTGAAAAAATTATCCATAAAAGTGGTCCCATGCAATTCAAATCCACATTGTTCAAGGGTCACCGGTATGTCTTTTTCATTGCTTTTTTTTCTCTTCATTAGTATAAATTACATTGCACAAAATAATTGAAATGATAAGACTATTACATATGTTAGGCATATAACATAAAAGTATGACATATGTGACCATAAAAACACAAACAAGGGAAGACAAATGGAGTTATATTGGAACAAGATGACTATATTTTCCAGGAAATAAATTAGTATTAATCCAGCACAGATTGCATTAAACTAAGATGTACAGTCTAACCCTTAGAACAATCAATAATAAAACAACTCAAATACAGTTTTTATAAAAGAAACAAAGAAGAGAATTAAAATAGTATACAAGAAAATGTAATTTAGCACAATAAAAAAGCAGTAAAAGATAAAGAGAGGAATAAAAGATATGAGATAAAGTGAAAATAGCAAAGTAGCAGACATGAAGCCAAGCATATGAATAACTGTATTAAATGTGAATGGATCGAACATTTCAATTAAAACGTAGAAATCGTCAGACTGAATTTTCCCATTTTATCATCATCAACTTTGTATCATTTTTAAAATGATAACTCATGCAAACAGTAAACAAAAGTGGGCTGAAGTGGCAATACCAGTACCAGGCAAATAGACCCTAAGATGAAAATATTATCAGAGAAAAAAGACATTTAGTAATGATAAGAGTTCAATTCATTTGGATAATGTAATAATTATAAAAGTATATACACTTAACCACCAATCCTCAAGTTAGGAAAAATACCCAATCCAACAATAATAGTTGAAGACTGCAATACCCAACTCTAAATAACTGATAAAATGGTTTCACACAGTATCACTAGTAATGTGCAGAACTATGGACAAGCGGGACAGATCTGATACTCATAGAATGCTCCACCAAACAGCCGCAGAATACACATCACAAGCAGGATACTCTCCAGGACAGATCAAATACTAGACTGAAAAACAAGTCTTAATAAAATGAAAAGGACTCAATTGTACAATGTATGTCCTGTGGCCACAACTGAATTAAATTAAAAATCAAAAACATAAAGAAACATGGGCAATCCCCAAATATTTGGAACCTTCAAAACATCCTTTGAAATAACCCATAAGTCAAAAAAGAAAATTGTATGAAAAATCAGAAAATATTCCTAGCTTAATGAAAATGAAAGCACATGACATGTTAAATTGAAGAAACGCAAAGAGAAGTAGTGCTGGGGGAATGGTTTGAGAAACAGTATCTTTCTATGTTAGGAAATGTTTCTGTATGAGGAATTCATGAGTTTGTAAATGAAGTCTCAAGGTTTAAAAGTATGTGAGTAATTCTGTAACAACAATCGTAACTGAAACAATACTTATTACTGATGTAGTCTTTTCTGTGATAACAGAAATTTTACTCAAATATTAAACAAAATGAAACAGATCACCAAGGTTATACTGCCTTGTAAACTTGCTATCAAAAGTAATTTAGCTCCAAACTAAACTTACAATAAATTATATTTTATAGAGAATAAAATTAGAATGAGTTTACAAACCACAAAGATAATTCAAGAAAATAAAAACAGCAACCAAATAAAGAAACTGTCAGAGATACTTCGTAGCCAAGGTAAAGTTGGTATAGACTTTCTTCATTCACCAAATAAAATATGAAATACAAAATCAGGATGTCATATGGCAAAAGTTCTAAAATCTTACCTCCATCAGAACAAAGAGTGCTGCAAAGAACAGAAGGGTTGCCCATTCCACTCTGTGTAGAATTATCTCAAAATCATGAATGTCAGCTAAAATTAGCAACCAGATGGCACCCAGAATAGCAATCCATCCTGAAAATAAGTAAATAGACATAGAGATATAGCTCCACTGTTAACACACCGATTCATTATCTTCTGGTTGCCTTTTTTCTTTACCAAGAAAAATTGTCATACTACAAAGTGCATATACTTAAAATGCATGTAATTTCCATCTGGCAATGTGTATGCTCACAAAACCAACACTGCAATCAAGATCATGAACATGCCCGTTGACCCTGCAAGTTTATTCATGCCCATGTTCCTATACGTCCTATAGCTCCTCTTGCTCCTCTGGTCAGCTTCCACACTCCCAGTAACCATTCATCTCTTTTCTTTCACTATCGACTGGTTTACATTTTCTATAAACGCAGATTTTCTGTAATTATACCATTGTCTTTTGTTGTTGTTTTGGGGTTTCTGAGACATCATCTTGCTCTGTCGCCCAGGCTGCGGTACAATTCAGCTCACTGCAATTGCCACCTCCCGGGCTCAAGCTGGGGAGCCCAGCCTCCCAAGTAGCTGGGATTACAGGTGCATGCACAACACCCAGTTAATGTTTTGTATTTTTAGTAGACGAGGTTTCACTATATTGAACAAGCTGGTCTCAAACTCTTGGCCTCACGTGATCCACCCACCTCAGCCTCCCAAAGTGGTGGGATGACAGGCATGCGCCACCATGCCTGGCCAGCTGTATTTTTTGTCTATTTCTCAATAGACAGATCAACTAGACCAAAAAGTCAATATTCAGCATAACCATGTTAAGAACCTTCACTGTTGGTGTATGAGTCAATAGTTCATCTTTTTCATGTGTCGTAGTATGCTGGTGTGTGGGTATGTTACAAGGTACATACCATTCACCTATCGACGGACACATGGATTGTTTCCAGTGTCTGGCAATTTCAAACAAACAAGTTACGAACATTCATATACACGTCTGTGTATGTACATATGCTTTCAGTTCCCTTGGTTAATACCTAGGAATGAGATGGTTGGATATATGACAGGTTAATACTATGTAATGTTATATGAAACATTTATGCTTTAGGAAACTGTGAAACTATTTTCCAAAATGATTTCATCATTTTACAATCCTACCAGCAGTGTATGAGAATTCCAGTTTTTCTATATTTCACCAAAACTTGGTCAGCCTTTTTGATTTTAGACGTTCCAGTGGATGCGTAGTGGGATCTTACTGTGGTTTCCAATTGCATTTCTCTCACGACTAATGACATTGAGTATCTTTTTTTTTTTTTTTTTTTTTTGAGATGGAGTCTCACTCTGTCACCCAGGCTAGAGTGTAGTGGCGCAATCTCAGCTGACTGCAAACTCTGTCTCCCGGGTTCAGGGTTCAAGTGATACTCCTGCCTCAGCCTCCCAAGTAGCTGGGATTACAGGCGCACACCACCACGACCAGCTAATTTTTGTATTTTCAGTAGAGGCAGGGTTTCACCATGTTGGCCAGGCTGGTCACAAACGCCTGATCTCAAATGATCCACCTGCCTCAGCCTTCCAACGTGCTGGAATTACAGGCATGAGCCACCTTGCCCAGCCAACATTGAGCATCTCTCAATGTACCTTCCATATGTCTTCTTTTATAAAATTTTTGTTTAAATGATCTGCTTAATTTTTCCTTACTGGCTAGAGCAAATGAAACCCAAAATAAGTAGAAGAAAAGAAATAATAAAGACTGGAGCAGAAATCAATGAAATAGAAAATGGAAAAATGTTAGAGAAAAGCAATGATACCAAAACCTGATTCTTTCAAAAGCTTAGTAAGATTGGTCAACGTTTAGCCTACCTGAATAGAACAAGTGAAAAAACAAAATTGCCAATATCAAGAATAAGATCAGTGGCATGACTATGGATTCTATACATTACAGATGTGTACTCGTTTTCTAAAGCCACCGTAACAAACGATCATAAACACAGTAGCTTGAAATAACACCTATTTATTACATCATGGTTTTCATAGGTCAGAGTATGCTGGTTCACAGCAGGATGTCTGTTCAGAGTCTCATGAAGCCGCGGCCACAGTGTTGGGAGGGCTGCCTACCTGTCTGGAGACTCTAGGGGAGGATCTGCTTCTCTATTCATTCGGGTGTTGACATAATCCAGTTCCCTGCAGCTGTAAGACTGAGGCCCCTGTTTCCTGACTGACTGTCACCCAAAAGCTGTGCTGAGCTTGCAGAGGCATGCGCATTCCCAGGTTCATGCCTCAATTACTCCATCTTCAAAGCCAGCAAGGCCCCTCTCACACTTCATATCTCTCCGCCTCTTCTTCTGTCACAGCTCTCTAACTGGCTTTTCTACCTTTCACTTTGCTTTTAAGGGCCCTTGTGATTATATTGAATCTACCGGGATAATCCAGAAAATTTTCCCTTTATGAAGGTTTATAACCTAAACCCACCTATAAAGTTCCTTGGCTATGTAACATAACATATATAGCCATTAATATCAGGAACTAGAGGGTGGACCCCTTTCAGGCAGAGGGGTATGTATGAATTAATTTGGGAAAAATTAGCATTTTAACAATATAGGTGCTTCTGATCTATAAACACAGTATATAGTTCCAATTATTCTTATCTTCTTTCATTTTTCCTAAGAATGTTTTCTATGAATACCAGCAATCTTTTGTGTAGAAATTAACAAACTGATTCTAAAATTCATGTAAGAATGCAAAGGACTAGAATAATCAATACAACTTTTATAAAAGAAGAACAAAGTTTGAGAATATACATTATCTCATTTCAATATTTATTATAAAGTGACAGCAATAAAAACTGTGATACGGCATCAAAATAAATTGATCAATGGTGAATCCAAAAATATACCCATATATTTATGGTCAATTGATTTTTTACAAAGATTCAATGGTGATTTAATACAGAAGGAGAAGTCTTTTCCACATATGGTGCTGGAACAGTTGGATATCCAAATGCAAAAGAACTTCTACTTTGATCTGTTCATTAATCATATACAAAATTTAATACAAATGGATTATAGTCCTAAATGTAAAACATAACTATAAAACTTCTGGAAGAGGCTGGGCGCGGTGGCTCAAGCCTGTAATCCCAGCACTTTGGGAGGCCGAGGCGGGTGGATCACGAGGTCAAGAGATCGAGACCGTCCTGGTCAACATGGTGAAACCCCGTCTCTACTAAAAATACAAAAAATTAGCTGGGCATGGTGGCACATGCCTGTAATCCCAGCTACTCAGGAGGCTGAGGCAGGAGAATTGCCTGAACCCGGGAGGCAGAGGTTGCGGTGAGCCGAGATCGCGCCATTGCACTCCATCCTGGGTAACAAGAGCGAAACTCCATCTCAAAAAAAAAAAAAAAAAAAAAAAAAAACTTCTGGAAGAAAATATAGGAAGAAGTATCTGTGATCCTGAGTTTTATTAGCTATAATATTGCAAACACAACATATAAAAAGAAAAAAATTACATTAATTGAACTTTATCAAAATTATGAATTCCTCTTTTTCAAAGGGCACTGTTAAGTAGAGAAAAACCACAAACTGGGAGAAAATATTTCCAAATCATCTATCTGATAAAAGACTAATATCTAGAATATAAATATTTTTTTAATTCTCAAAATTCAACAAGTAAACAAACAACCCAATTAAAATGGGAAATATTTTAAACAGACACGTCCACAAAGAAGATGTAAGACTGACAAATGAGTAAATGAAAAGATGGTCAGATATCACTAGCCATCAGGGAAACGTGGAGTGAAGCCACGATGACATTCACTGTCCACTTCGGAATGTGTAAAATCAAAAACACTGACTAATGTAAATGCTGACGAGGAGATGAAGGAACTGGAACTTTCAAGCACTGCTGCTGGGAGTGTAACTTGGTTCAACCATTCTGGAAAACAGCTTAGCAGTTTTTAAAAACATAATCCATACACGTACCATATGAACTCACCTTTAAGTATTTACCCAAGAGAAATTAAAGCATAAGGTACTACCAAGATTCAAATACAATGTTTACTGTCATCTTAGTTGTTATAGCCAAAAACTGGAAACAATTCAAATATCCATCAACAGGTGAAAGTATGTATAAAAGTGGTATCATATTCAAACCATGGCATACTACTCTGTAATAGCAGGAATAAATTATTGATGTATGCTACCACATGGATGAATCTCATAATAATTATGCTGAATCAAAGAAGCCAGACTGAACACAGTAAGCAATCACCAAGGAACAGAGAGTCTAGTGACCGTACATGACAAGGAATACAGTCTTTTCAAAAACTGTTCGGAAAAGTCATGAAACAAGACTATTACAGTCTTTAATTGTAAAAACTAGTAATAATAACCCTGGAGAAGGGAGTGACACTGATTTCCAGATATACCACAATATAATATTCAAATGTCCAGTGTTCAACCAAAAAAACATCACAAGGCATAGAGAAAAACAGGCCAGTGGAATAGAATATAGAGCCCAGAAATAAATGCTTATGTGTGTGGTCAAATGATACCTGATGAGATTGCCAAGTCTACTCAAGTACAGTCTCTTTAACACACAGTGTTGAGGGAACTGAATATCCACAAGAAAAGAATAAAGGTGGACCCTTAACTCACACCATGTACAAAAATTAATCAAAGTAGATTAGAGACCTAAACACCAAGTCTAAAACTACAGAACTCCTGAAAGAAAACACGGAGGAAACGATTCAGTATACTGAACTTGGCAATGATTTCTAAGATACGACAGCAAAAGAGACAAAAGCAGAAGTAAACGAATGTGATTCCAGCAAACAGAAGGCAGATTAAGAGGTTGCCAGCGGTACGGGGAGGAGGGCGTGAAATGAGGAGCTATTGCTTAATGATTACAGCGTTTCCACTTGGGGTTAATAAAATGTTTTGGAGATAATGGTGATGGTGATGTAATTAATGCCACTGAGTTGTACAATTAAAAATGGTTAAAATGCCAACTTTTATGTGATATATACATATCACATACGTTATCACATACGGATATGTACATATCTATATACATATCACATACTTTACATACATACACAATTTTGTGTGACATACAGGTATCTCACAAACCTTGCCATTTTAACCACATAGTTTTTAACCATACGATATATTATTTTTCTTACTACAACAGAAAACTTTTAAAAAGGACGTTGGTGTTGGGAAGGGCATTGTCCTTTAGCATGTGAAGGCAGACACACATGAGATTTCTCAGCAAGGAGACTGCAGTGGCCTAAATTTCCTACTTTTGTTAGCTTTGTCTCCTAGCCAGAATGTTACTTTTCTTTGAATTCTCCAGGGCACCTACCACGGGGTACGGAAGACGAACAGCCACTTGCTTACCTGACCATCACATCTGATGGTGACTCCTTCACCACTCCTCTAATGACAGATCACCGTATCTTTTCTATAATTGCTCCAATTTCACTTCCCCGGGGTAAAACTTTTTGACACCCAGAAATGGCACCCCCTTGTTCTCTCTGCTATGTAGCCAGGAGAAACTCTCTTAACAATCGGTGAGAACACAAGTGCTTTTCCATGATTTTGAGAGAAATTTCAGTCATGACAAAAAGCTGGACGCTCCTTTAGAACTCTGTTTATAGTTCTGTTTTATCAATTCTGGAGGCCTGAGCTTTCCTCCAGTCAAAACTCCTGCCTTAGCTCTCATCCATCCAACTTCAGAATGGGTTCTATAGTCAACCAAGATTTGTCTTGTCAGAAAAATTCCCTGCAATAGCTGACAGCTGAATCAAGAGCTTGTCCCTGCAAAACCTCAATTTCCCTCTTACTTTTAATTGCACCGTCTGCAGAGCCAGCGGCACTAATCGGGCTGCCAGTGCAGGAGCCAGTCTGCTTGGTATCGCCCAGTCCTGCTCTGAGGAGTCCAGGCCACATCTTCCAGCGGGGCCCAGGTCCCCATGACCAACGCTCCGGGCTGCTCTGTTCAGCACCAGCTCCTCAGGGACAGCGACAAAGGGCGAGGCCCACAGTGTGCTGGAAGAAAAAGCCACTGACGGGAACATCGCAATTTCCAGCTTCACATTCTATTACAAATTCCAGCAATGTGCCATTGAGACTCTTTTTCTACAAATTACAAATGCGCTTGAGTGGAGACTAATGTAGATTAAAAGTCTCATTTATGTGACCTGTCTTTATCCCATGGAGTTTCCATCAAACCCCCTCCTCGAGTGGGCATTAATCTTTCACCGAGAGCTTTGCCATTTCTTAATGCAAAAATCTGAGATAAGTGGCTCTGTACTTTCATTTGTGTCCCCAATACAGTCAAGTCTCCGCGCAGAACAAACAGCTCAATGAGCCTCTTTTCCCCCATTTTTAAAACCCCGGGCAACACGATTCAAAGGAAAGTCGGAAAGGGCTCTCCCCAGTCCCCCAGCAGCCTCCTAAGCACAGGCACTGGCGGGGTCTCCCACAGCACCCAGCCTGGGAGGAAACCGAGGCTCCCAGAGATTAAGTGCTTTTCTCCAGGCTGCACAGCCCGCTGGGGTAAAGCCAGAATTCCATCCCCAGTCCGCTGGAATTTCTTCCCCTGCCACCATGTTGCGTTCCTCTGATGTGCTCAGGCTATACATGTTCCTTGACCTGGACGTCGTGTAACTGACTTTGACCAAAAGCAATACTGTCCTCATCAATTAAGATGAACTAACTTGTGTGCCTTGAGGCATGCAGGATGCATCTCCAGAGAGTATCTCATCAGTTCCTTATCTTCACCCTTCCAGCCAGGAAAACCCAGACGGACTGTGCATACTGTATAAAGGACAAGTCACCCTGCCTGCCACCCTTTCATGTGGGAATTCATGAGTCCCGGCCATCACTTCCTAAAACAGGCCAAGTGAAATCACAAATAATCAAGGACCTTCTGCTGGATAGCTACACTGAGGTTGTCCCTGGGGTAGCTCTGGATCTCCCACCTAACCAAGCACTCAACCTCCAGGGAGCAAGCCCAGAGCTTCCTTGTGGGGAGCCCCCACTCCACAGTTGGGTGGGTGAATAGGACAGCGCGCCTGGGATGAGCTGGCTTAGAAAGTCGGAAGGGGCCAAGGAACCAGGGAGTTAGGCCTATTTTAGCATCGTGCATCAGGCAGTTGCTATGGGACCAGAAGGAGGGAGCACCTAACTACTTATTCAATCATCACACAGACCGCACAGGGTTTCTCTCATGAGAAAACTCCCATTCTTTCTAGTTTCCCTTTAAAATCTAGCAAAAAGTAAGACGGTTTTTCATAATCTTTGTTGTCTTCCTGCTCTGCTCAGCCATCAGCCTGAACCGTTTGTTCGTATCTCAGGCAACTGTGAACCAGGCACTGCTCCTCAGAACTCTGTATGTATTAACGGAATCCTCACAGCAATTTTAAAGCCTGGCTCCAACATTCAGTTGTTTTCATGGGCACCTGCTGTGTGCTGCAGGACACACATCAGAACCAGGAAGCTAGAGCTCCAGGCCTGCCCTCTCCCTTCTACACTCAGGAAGCGGCTGTGACTGTCCACAGTACCAGCTGTAGCTGCAACACCAGCTCCGAGTGAAGCTGATGGCTTCCTTTCAACGCCTGGAGGCTTCTGCGTGGTTTCCAAGATGGCTTAGGAAATGCCACGATTACATCAAGTGAGTCATTTACAAGATCTGAGGTTGGAAAAGATAAAGATGATTCTATTTCTGAGCATTCTGCCTCACATAAATATTTCCACTGATATGGACGGGCCAGTGCAGGGGCAGGGAACCCTGCTGGCTTCCCCTCCCTCTCTGTTCACCAAGCTCCTCCACTCTCTGCCCCAGGGGCTGACCTGTGCACACCACACCAAAAGGTTCTCATGCCCCAGGATGCCAGTCAGGCTCTGCCCTTGACACCAGAGAGTAAATGTGCCTGTTTCTGAGTTCTCTCTAAACGGAATCAGACAGCATGTACTCTTTTCCGCCAGACTTTTCTTTTGGCCAACGTGTCTGTGAGACTCACTCATGTAACACATTCATGTTTTCTGTAGAGTCTTCCCCTGTATGACTGTCCCACCATTTGTTCATTCTAGGGGTTGATATTTTGAATTGTTTCCAGCTTGGAGCTATTATAAACAGGCTACTACGAGCATTTTTCAGACAGTCTCTTGGTGTGCAATTGTACATATTTTTGTTGGGCATACCACTACGAACAAAATTGTCGAGCAGGAAATACACATTGCTCTAAACTTTAGCAGATGCTGTCAAATCATTTTCAAAGGTCACTGTCCAAATTTACAGTCTTATCAGCAATGAACGACACTTCCGACCGCTCTACAATCTTTCAGCACTGACCACTGTCAGTCTTTTATTCTAACCTTAGGTGTGGATACAGTGGGATCTCATTGTGGCTAAATTTTGCATCTTACTCATGACTTAAAAGGTTGAACACCTTTTTATATACTTGTTAAAAATTTCAGTAATTTCAATATCTTCTGCTGCGAAGTGTCTATTTAAGATTATTGTCCATTTTTCTTTCTTTCTTGAGACCGAGTCTCACTCTGTCACCCAGGCTGGAGTGCAGTAGCAACAACATCTCCACTCACTGCAACCTCTGCCTCCCAGGTTTAAGCAGTTCTCTGCCTCAGCCTCCCAAATAGCTGGGATTACAGGCGCCCACCACGACGCCCAGCTGTTTTTTTGTATTTTTAGTAGAGATGGGGTTTCACCATCTTGGCCAGGGTGGTCTTGAACCCCTGACCTCATGATCCGCCCACCTCGACCTCCCAAAGTGCTGAGATTATAGGAGTGAGCCACCGCAACCTGTCCATTTTTCTGCTGGGGCTCCTGTCTTTCCTTTATTGATCTATAGGTGTTCTTTTTATATTTTAGATATAATAATTTCCAAATGCAACAATGGATGCTTTTGCCTGCACTTTTTTTCATTCTGTGGCTTCTTTTCGTAGTATCTTTTGAGAACCAAGTTCCTAATTTTAAGGTCGTCAAAGTTATCAATGTAATCTTTTACCATGAGCACTGTTCATATCCAATTTAAGAAGCTGAGTCACAAATATAAATAAGAAAATGATGGGCCAGCTTATCCTAGCGACTGGATGTCATGCGTGAATATATTGTGAGGTGTGTTAGTTAGTTATTGCTACAATAAAGCTACGTAACAAAAAAGAAGTGGGTCACATGGAGATTTTTGCTGGCATAACATGATCTGACGAAGACACTCAGCCAGACCCCTATTTTACAGAGGCCACTGAACCTTGCAGAGATTAGGTCCTCTTAAACCACACAGGCACCTTGGGAAGGGAAGTGCAGGAGGGGAAGGAGGTACACACCTGCCTCAGCTGACCCTCATTTGATCTTAGGTGGACTCTAGGCCCACTGCTTGCTACACCAAGTTGGCTGATTGCAGCTTTTCATCCGCACAAGTAGAAAAACTACCACTTTTCAATGAATGCATCCCATCCCAGTTCCAGAAATGGCAAGGAGGAAATTGTGATGGCAGGATGGGGAAATGGGACAGCTCTACAAATACACCATGAGAAGGCAGCAACTAAAACTTTCGGGACACTCAAGGGTTATTGTGCTTAGAGACTGGTCAGTTTCTCCAAACATGGGGACTTCCAACGAGAACACACAGAGACACAAAGGCAGGATCTTTGTCCTTGATAAACACAAATATCAGTGACTCAGGCTGTCCCCTGAATGCCAGCTCACTCACATTCTAAAGCACTCACATTGTCAGAGGAAGACAGTGGCAGGCTGAACTCCCAGGATAAGCTGAGAGACAGCCGCCTCAATACATGGCCGGAGCACACTCAGGTATGGTCTCTGTGGCCTTGGGAGTGCTGGACTGAACTGAGCTCTGCCCCAAGGACTGTGCAGGCTCATGGAGAAGACAGCTCACATACAGCTGCCGCGATGTACCTGTGACGGCCATGCTAGCCTCAGACAGAAAGGTGCCATACAGGTCTCTCAGCTAAAACCACACACTGGCTGAGGCCGCGGGGAAACCAACCAGAGCTTAACTCAACACTGGAGCTGTTTGTGGTCTCAAGCATTTTTGAAGCATGTTGAAAATCAAACAGGCTCTGAGGAGCTTAGTATTCTTGATTTTGTCAAAACTTATGTGAACTAGAACATCTATGACAAACTCATTAAAATGTCAGCAAGAAAGGAAGGCGCCATAACTAACATTTTCTTATTCTTATTTTCACTTTTTTAGGTCTCAATATCAAATGATTTTCTAGCCCCTACTTTTAAAAAATTAATTGAAATATTGGCAATGTTGAGGATGAGTATTATTCACCACTCACAACAAGACTCATTTGTACTCAACTTCTGGTACCCTCAAGCCCTATTAAAAGCAGTGAGATTAAAAATATGAATATTATGCTCCCTAGATATTATGAAGGAGCAGAATTAAAATTGTGAGTGCTTAAGAGGATGTCATCTCATTGTGGTTAAATTCTGCACTTTACTGATGACTTGTGAGGTCGAACACCTTTTCATATGCTCATTTATTCATTAAAATGAGTCAATCTTTGCACAAGAATAACTGAGCATAAATAAACAATGCTAAGCGCAGTTGAGGAATTCTCATTTTGCATTTGTGCATTTGGGCTTTGTCAGGAATCAGGTTCACCATCACAGAGGCGGGACAGTGTGCAGGTGCCATCGGACACCGTCAGGACCGAGCCTTATTCACAGGCATCCCCAGTGCCTCTCACGGTGATGAGTAGGTCAACACACGCTCAAAAACACTGCATCAACAAGTGAATGAACACGCAGCTACAAGGACTGCAAGTTCTCAGAACGCCACACAACTTGAGTCTTCTTGCAGAAAGTGACAGGTTTCCCTGTGCTCTCGGGGACCACCCAGGTCACTGCCCGCACAGCTACAGTGAGCTGCAGTCCATGTGGATGGAGCCACAGAGCAGCCTGACCCTGAGAAACACGCCCAGCTCTTCCCAGCCATCGCACGGCTTTGCCATTGGAACTGAACTCCCTTTCCATGCTCCTCAAAGTCCAAATAGAATGCACTTTTGATTGATTCATTCCGTTCCCACAAACGTCCATGCAGATTTTAGTCACCCCCACTGGTGGCCACGATGTAATATTCTAAAGCACCAGATAAAACGTCCCATCATGTAAAGCCCTTCACAAATCTTGTAGAAGGTGTTTGGTATATTGGTTCACTAGTAGCTTGTCAGAGCTCCGCACACCTGTCACTGTTCTCCCTACTGGACCCCCAGGAAGGTTTCCCAGGCCTGTAGTTAGGTGAAGCCACAAGACCAATCCCGCCATTGCGCCATGAGCAAACAAGACACACGTTCCTAGACTGGCATTGACAAGCAGCTGTCAGTTCTGTCCCCCGTCTCTTCCTTGCCAAGTTGATGCTCAAAGCTGCTGTTGATATGATGGCATCACACAAGGCCAGGGCCTCTGTCCAGCAGGGACCTCACTGACCAGCACTGAAGATGTCAGCAAGAAAAAATGTGGTTGTGTCAAGCTTCCAACACACCAGGGCCAGGGCTTTAACCAGCAAAGCCCGTCGTATCCTGATCTGTCTGGCCCGAGACGATACCAAATGGATAGGCTATATGTCACATGATCTGTCTGCAAACGTTGAAAGAAACATTAGGTCAGTCATGTTTTCAGTTGTTCAGTTTTGTTCCAGTTAACTGTGTCATTCACTAACAATGGAACACCTAATTTCCACAACTGGACACGTCATAAACATCACTGGAAAACTGGTATTATTAGACGTTTGAGACATAAATGGCCAGACTATTATTGTCTCATAAATTATTCTTCAAATTATCAATGTTGATGAATTTAAATATGACCACAGTATAGCTTCAGACAAGCAAGTGAAAATGTTGATACAACCTAACTCTTCTTAGCATTGTGACTGCAAAGTTAGGAATATCCTGAGCCCTGAAAGGAAAAATCTCTTGGTCCCAATGATTCTAATAATTCTGTAGCTGTGATTTCTCCAGATTTGGTTTTCTATAGCGAATATGAAAATTGTCTTATTAATGCTAAGGGGAAAATATAATTTACGTAGAAAAAATGTTTATATATATTGAGATGATGTAGAATGTTGAGTAATGACCAATGACAAAAACTGTAAGTGGTAATCACTTAATGTGAAACTGTTAACAACTCTCTTGATGACTGTATATCTAACACCTTACTCTCCCATCCATAATTCATATTTTTATTCAAATAGAGACTACTAACGTTTCTGAAAAATCCAGTTTAAAAGCTAATGTGGTTCTCTGTCAAAATTATCCAGTCTTTTAAAAATCTCAGCAGTCTTACTATTATGTGCAGACACAAGCCATTTGGAATGAAAAATGAAGAGAGAAACAGTCATTAAATGATTTTATTCTACCCCAAATTCATTAACCTGTAGGTACCCAACGGAGGATATTGGTTGCATTATTCAAAACATTTTGGAGCTAACAAAAGGAGACCACAATCAACAGTGAATGCCCACGTGTGGAAAACCATGACCAACCCTACGAAATGCTTCACTAGGCTCTGGCAAGGCTGCGGTTTTAAGCACCTGGAGGAGAGGCACTGGGCTTCCTCACCCCCGTGTCTCACAGTGTGTGCATGACGCTAAGGGAGGGAGACAAATGGGTAAAGAAGCCCCAGAGTGTGGAACAAATCTCCATCGTAGCAAAAGAAGGCTGCTGCTACTGCAGATCACAGCTGAGATCTCCAAACAGATGCGAAGAGCAAGTTCACGTGCTGTTTAGTAAGAGAGCATTTCATAAACGGCCAGGAAGCACGTGAAAAGATGCTCGATGTCATTCATTACCAGGAAACGCAGATCAAAGCTGCAACGCCACGGCACTTCACGCCTGGTTCAATGAGCACAATCGAGGACGCACACAATAACTAACAAGTGCTGGTGAAAGTGTGGGGAAATCAGGACGCTCATGCACTGCCACCCGGAGCGTGAAAAGGCATCTGCACTGGAGAAGCAGCTTGGTGGGTTTCAAAAAGTTAAACAGACAGTTGCATATGACCTTGCAATTCCACTCCTCAGTCAACCAGCTAATAAATGAATAAATAAAGTATATTTACATATATAAATAGAAAATATATATATGAATATAATACAGCCAAACGAAATGAAGCACTAACTCCTGATGCAACACGGATGAACCTTGAAGATGTTATGCTAAGTGAAAAAAGCTAGACACAAAAGACCACAGGTTAAATGACTGCATTAAATGAGAAGTCCAGGAGAGGCAAATCTAGGAACAGAAGGTAGGCTTAGTGGTTCCCAGAGACTGGGGGAAACAGTGCACGAGTGACTGCCACGGGGCGTAAGACCACCCGCAGGGTGGCGGTGCGTTCTGGATCTGGATACTGATAACGGTCGTACAACTTTGTGAATATACTAAAATACAGTGAACGATATAATTTCACAAGATGAATTTAATGTTGTGTGAATTCTATTATCTCCATTTTTTAAAAACCGAGTCATTCTCTCCCGTGACTTCATTTCTTCAGTGTTATGATGAAATGTGGTAATTTTACCTGTGGTGAGGGTAATAAGGAAAGCAGCTAATTATTCTAACTGACTTACAAATCCAAGATCCATATTACATTACACTATGTTACATTGTATTACATCATATTATATTTATCATCATTCTGAAATAATCTCTTGGATATTTACATTCATCTAAGATGAATATTTGAAGAAAACTAGAATAGAGTCACCCAGGGATTTAAATATTCTTATTATCAGGTTAACACAAACTGTATGTAATAATTGTCTTCTACAGTTTACGTATATCAGGGCTTTTTTCTAACGTAACAGCCTTTCCAGTAAGAGCTCCTCATTTCTTTTGTGGATTTCATTAGGCCTCTCATCTGTAACTTTGTGTGAACTAAAAACAAAATTTCAAGCCCCTCAACCAACTGATGGACTCCCCTCGGCCCAGGGCATTTCAAAGAAACCTGAAAAACTAGCTCACAGCAGGATGGGAGGAAAGGGGGTCCGTCTCGCCTCACTGTACCCTCCTCCCTCTGGAATTTAGGCACAACTGACCAGCATCCACATTAAAACTGGGATCTTAAGAATGATAGAACAGATAAAGCAGTAAGATCCCAAATTCCAGCCACACTCTACCATAGCATCACGTGACAGAGAGCAGGCCCTGAAAGAAATCAAAGTATTTTACCCCAAAATATGTTTCTTTGACACACTTTGAGACGGCCCTGCAAAGCTGTCCTTGTGGGGAACATCTACGTTTCGTAGAGAATCCCCTTCCCTTTCCGGATCCTTTCCCTAGGACATGGAATTTTTTTAGCTCTGACAAGAGCTCTGAAGCCTGCTACCTGGAGGCTTGGTCTCCACAACCCCCTATTTCAACCCAGCCTCTTCTTCCTATTGATTCTGGGACTTGAGATAATAACTCCTTCAACCAATCAGAAAGTCCCTGAATCTACCTTACCTGGAAGCTCTGACCCTGCACCTGCTTCGAGCTGTTGCGCCTTTCTGGACTGAACCAACACACACCTGACACGAGCTGATTAACGTCCTCCCGTAACTCTGTCCCCCTAACATGTACGAAATCAAGCTGTAACTCAACCACCTTGGGAACATGTTCTCAGGACCTCCTGGAGCGGTGTCACAGGCCACAGTGACTCATTTTTGTCTCACAATAGATCTCTTCAAATAACTTAGAGTTTGACTCTTTCCATCGACACCTTGACTATGGAAATTACCGTTTTTGGCTTTACCATTTGACCATCTCTCACATCCTTGGCTTGTATCTGCATCAGAGCTCTGAAGGTCTGGGCGTCTAAATTAGCTGTGTAGTCCTTGATGCCCCTAATGTGACTGAAACCACCTTTGCAGAAAAATTGTAACAGTGAGGAAAAATTATGACAGTGTGGGAGGTCTGATCTATCCAACCCCCTCTTGCCTTTAGCCTTCAAGCTGCCCTTAATTACTCTTGAATTTAAGGCAAGCTAACTTTGGCAGACATTTAGTTTATACCTTCCTTAAATGATGACAGCCCTTCCCCAAAACTCAACTGCCTTTGTAAAGCTATTGAAGACCACCATGCTAGGAGAAGAGCAGAGGCTGAATTCTGCTGAAGTGTAGACATACAAGATTGCCAGCCATTATTCTGAAGGTTACAAGATATGCAACTTCCCAGTTACTCCCGCAGATGACATCACTACTGTACAGCCTAAGACTCGTCTTTGGAGATAGCTTTTCAGGATTTTTACATGTCTGAGACCGATGGCTCCACCTGGAGCAAGTGCTCCTGTAGCTTACCCAGAAGTGACTCTGAGTGCAGAAGGACCATTTCCCACACCCTGTGATTGACACCCTTAACCAATCGGCAGCAAGCACCTACTGCCTAGCCACCCCCCGCCACTCTTCCCCAAAACTGTCCTTGAAAAACGCTAGCCTCCGAATCAGAGGCTGATTTCAGTCATAATACACTCCAGCCTTCCATTTAGCCAGCTCTGCATGTGTAAACTCCTCTGCCTGCATAAATCACGTCTACCTGGGTAGCTGGCAGGAGGAACCGCTGGCAGTGATATGACTCCCTGTGCAGAATAAATACAGATCTATCTCCCTTCTAGAGAAGACAGCCAAGGAGAGTAGCAACGTGGTTTTCATGTTCACCACGCGAGCCCCACCCCTAGGCCGCTGCCTCCATGTGCTGTACAAAAAGGATGGCTATGCAAATAGCTCAGCTGCAATGAATCTTACCAGAAACTAGAGTACACAGAAAATATGTTAGGAAGGCTTGGGAATATCTGTCCAGCTCATAGTGACCCCTCCTCTAAGACATATGCCTCCACCATCCCAGGCCCCATTTCACCACGTGTCCCCACCTGCCTGCTCAGAGTTTCCTGTGCTAGGAGACTAAAGAAATCAACCAGGCCGAGCAGACTCCTCGTCTGGGTACCGGGGACTCAAAATGGCCTTTTCTGTGTGTGTGGCTAAAATTGAGGTCTCATAAACTGGAAAATTGATGAAGCAACCACTGTTCTGCCATTAGCAGAGAAAGATGTGCCAACCAGCCACGGAGAAGCGAGGGGCCGAGGGCAAAGCACTGCAGATGCCCAGGCAGTGAGCACTCTCCCCTCCGCCCCAAACTTTCCTCCTTCCTGAGCCCGCCCCCAAGGGGACCCATTGTCCTGGAAGCCTGTCAGCCTGTTATCATTCTAATAATCCTCTATTTTGCTTAAGACAGATCCAATAGATTGCTTTATTTGTAGCTAAAAATACTTTCACAAAGACAACAATAAAACTGCTCAACCAGAGGGATTCCAAGGGACAGGCAGAGGACCAGCAATTTCAAAACCATAATCAGGGAAATAATGACGGGAAATTTTCCAGAACCAAAATCTAATCAAACACATCATGACAGAATCTGGGGCACATTCTGAACTAATTATCAGAGGAGGAGGCCTAGGAAACCGCTCATCAAGGCTCTCAATTTTAAGACCAAAGACAAGATTTTCAAGCCTGCCTCGCTGCTTCTTTTTATAGCTCCATAATCAGTTATCCACAATCCTGAAACCCTAATTTCAGAAAAGCAAACTTTTTCTATATATTTTGATGTCAAAAAAATTCAACAAAGCCTGACTTGAACAGAAATGAGGTTATCTGCAGTCTTTATTTATCCCACATTGTGTCGATATTCACGCGTCACTGTGGTGATCACGCTCGGATGGCAGGGGCTGGCCCTGAACCTCTCCGGGTGTGTGACTTTATACCCAAAATTCATTCAGCATGTTCACTGAATTATCTTTCTAACACACACAAAAAATCTGAATTTTGAAACTTCCAGGGCTCAGAAAGCAATACCCCAAAATGAAGGCCTCAGAAGTTGGAGCAAGCTGAGGACGGCCTGAGAAGGTCTCCACGCACCTGTATTTGAGTCCTTGTGAATGAACTGTAAGCTACTTAAAAGTAAAAATTGAAAACCTAACTTAATAGTATGTACCTCTAGGCTGGGCACAGTGGCTCACGCCTGTAATCCTAGCACTTTGGGAGGCCGAGGCGGGTGGATCACCTGAGGTCAGGAGTTCAAGACCAGCATGGCCAACATGGCGAAAACCCCTCTCTACTAAAAATACACATGGTGGTGCACACCTGTAATCCCAGCTACTACTCTGGAGGCTGAAGGAGAATCACTTGGACCCGGGAGGTGGGCGTTGCAGTGAAAGGAGATCGTGCCACTGCACTCCAGCCTTTGAGATGGGAACAAGACTCCATCTCAAAAAAAAAAAAATAGTGTGCACCTCTAAAAATGGCTGAGTGTTGGCCAGTCCCTGCTGCCATACTTGAGACATTCACAGACTGCTGAATGTTCAAACTGCGTTCAAATAAGGCAAATGCTGAGCTGTCACCAATCTCACTGTTTCTGTGCCTCACTGCCAATTCCCATATGTCACTTTACCTTCTTTGTCTATGAGTTTGTTCTGACCGTGGGTCACCCTGGAGTCTATGAATCTGCTGTGATTCTGGGGGCTGCTCAATTCGCGAATCATTCATTGTTCAATTAAACTCCTTTAAATTTAACTTGGCTGAAGTTTTTGTTTTGTCAGAAGTAAAAGTGTTCTCTGACCTCCTCCTGCCCTTGAGTCTCTCAGTCCCATTCTCCTCCGAGGCTGCCAGAGAAACTTGAATCCCTCTCTCCCAAGGCGGATCATGGAAACCAGAACCCTTTTCTCCAAAGCCAGCCTCAAAACCTAACGTATTATTCTAATTTTCTCTCTGCCTTTCTGTGTGAAGACTGGCCATGAAGAAACTGTCTGACCTGCCTTGTTTGAGCTAAGTCCTACCACCCCCATTCCAGAGAGGGGCCCTCCCCACACCCAGAAGGAAGCCAGGAAGCCTCTGGACACACAGGCCCTACTGGGTTTCCCCCTCGGTCTAGCAGCGCCTCGTCACACACTTTTTCTCCAGTCCCATTTCTACACAGCTGTCCACGCTTGGTTGAACCTAAGCATTAACATGGACAATTTATCCTGCATCTTTGGGTCTTCATTCTGAAGACTCCCATGTACAGGGCTAAATAA
This sequence comes from Saimiri boliviensis, assembly GCF_048565385.1. NCBI lineage: Eukaryota > Metazoa > Chordata > Mammalia > Primates > Cebidae > Saimiri > Saimiri boliviensis. The sequence goes on from NC_133453.1 coordinate 150,866,409, forward strand.
ATGTGTATGCCTTTTCTCCTATTACTCTGCCATCTGGGAGCTGGATTTTCAGTGACATTCGAGAGGCCCAAGGGGAAGGCGCTCCCTTGGCCTCTACAAAACCATCTGTGGCACGAAGGGCTTCAGGCAGGGACTGTGGACCTCTGCGGAGCCAGCGTCCAGGCTGGGCTTGGTCCCTGCACATTGGGAGCCACCTCTCTGCTGGATGGGTGTGACCTGTGACCCTGGTCCTCACTCACCCTCCTTTGCCGTTGTGCCAACTCTGTACGCCCTGGAGTCCCTTAGGGCTCTCCTGTCTGTCACCATAGCCAGCTCTGTGTGGCCCGATCACCCTCAAACAGATGCACCCAGAAGGTCAGCCCTGGAGCCCACGCCCAGATGCCTTCTCCGCCTGGGCCACTCTGTGGGTGCAGCCGCACGGCCTCGGCACATGCAGCCAGACACATGGACTCAAGCATCCCATGGGAAGGAGCTGTGGCCAACAGGCACGGGCGTCAGCCAGTTAACGTTCCTTCTTGCTCCCACTCAATCCCACGGGCAGTCCTGAGGTGCACTTGGTACCTCCACTCAACAGCCCCGCAGGGTGGGTGCCGGTGGCCAGCTGCAAGGCGAGCACGCGGGGGTCACGGCCCAGCTCCCCTCCCTCATCCCTCACTCCTCGTCCGTGGGATAAAGAACCCACACGTGAGCCTTTCCCTCAGGCTGTGCTCTCTGGAGAACCCAGGCTGGGTCAGCCACATAGGAAATTCTCACCTAATTTCCTCCACGTAGTTAAGTTGGAATCTGTGAGCAGCAACAAGAAGCTTGTGTGTGCATCCTGTAAACCCACACCTTACTTTTACTAACGAGCCAGGCGTCAGCACGAGGCACTGGGGAGGGAAATACAGACACACGGACCGTGCCACTGAGTCTACCCGGGAAGCAGGAGGTCAGGGGACAGAGGAGGAAAGAAATCATGAGAATACATTTAAGGTTTGTACAAGGTGCTGTGGAACTCCAGGGGAATTCTCCCTGTAACACGTGCCAGCAAGGGTATGAAGCAGCTGGAACCCCCTGCATGCTGTGGGAACGCAAAGGGGATGGCCTCACTAGAAAACAGGGCAGCAGTTCTTTTTAAACCAAAATCTACACCCACCGTATGACACAGCAGTGCTACTCAAGAGAAGGAAACCAACCCAGAGAATAAAAACCTGAGTTCACAGAAAGTGTCTGGAGTAGTTTGTTTTTTGTTTTCTTGTTTTGCTTTGCTTTTTCCCTGAAACAGGGTCTGGCTCTGTCATCAAGGCTGGAGTAAAGCAGTACCATCTACCTCACTGTGACCTCCACCTCCCAGGCTTAAGCAATCCTCAAGCCACTCAGGAGGCTGGGGCATGAGAACTGCTTGAGCCTGGGAGGCAGAGGCTGCACTGAGCTGAGATTGTGCCACTGCACTCCAGCTTGAGCACAGAGTGAAACTCTGTCTCAAAAAAATTAAAAAATACACCGTTACATTTTTTAAAAACTGAACTTCACCAAAGATAAATGATCACATTGCTACTGGCTGAAGTCTGGGGTGATCCTGTATCCATTTTGCCCCTGTTCACATCACAAAAATTCCTATAACTCTAAGGAAACTATATTCCATCAAAATATATGCCAATCAAACTTTTCTCTTAGTCAACCTATCTTGATGAATATGCAAATATCTGGATCCCCAGATAAAATCACCTATACACAAACCCCAAATAAAAAGAAAACAGGATTTAAAAACAGAAAATAAATATGTCCGGCTGGGTGCGGTGGCTCAAGCCTGTAATCCCAGCACTTTGGGAGGCCGAGGCAGGTGGATCACGAGGTCGAGAGATCGAGACCATCCTGGTCAACATGCTGAAACCCCGTCTCTACTAAAAATACAAAAAATTAGCTGGGCATGGTGGCACGTGCCTGTAATCCCAGCTACTCAGGAGGCTGAGGCAGGAGAATTGCCTGAACCCAGGAGGTAGAGGTTGCGGTGAGCCGAGATCGCGCCATTGCACTCCAGCCTGGGTAACATCCATCATTCACAGATGTAACAACCACACAGAGATGAGACGTTTTGTAAAAAATGTACACTTCCAGGCTAAAAGTCTCATAATAACCAAGATTTCTTAAGTCCATATAGTTAAATATGTGACTTTAAGTTTTAAAGTATTGTTTTTAATACAAAGACTATTGCCAAATGTTAATAAAACGGAATGCAAGCTCTTATATCTTTTTAGTTTTTAAAATGCCTGCTATGCTCTTCTAAAGTAGACTCTCAAATAAAATTAGGAGCCAAATTGTCTGTCAACACCTAACGGAACCTCTCTACCCACAAAACACCAGATTTTAAAATTTGTTTAATTACCAGTGGTGACCACCTAACATTCCTGTAATCATTAAAGTTTCTGATGTTAAAATTAAGTTAGGCCTGAGGTATAATTAAAAATAATTACACTGCAGCAATTTCTAGATTTAATCCACCAAGTACAACTGAAAATCACAATATTGTTACCTCTCCAGCTCTGGATCATTAGCTTATCGGGATTCTAAGCAGATCAGCCCTCAGGTGTGGATAAATAACACCAGCCTGCCTGAACCAAGCCCAGGCCACCTGGAAAGGTGGATTAGGAATTATCGAGAGAAAGAAATAGAGAGGCTGTGAATACACAGCATCAGGCTGGACCCCCAGTCAGCAGCACACACATCACGTGTTGTGTGGGAATCTAGAAACGTGGTTTTTTTTTACATAAGAAAAAAGGGAAACCGACTTCTAGTCTACAAATTTCTCATGGTTTCCAGGAACCCGGAAGTAATGGTGTGGCGTGAATCACTGAAGCTTGTAGCATTATCCATCTATCTTACAAAATTAGGAGTCTTCACTTTCTACAGCAGCTACACTCCTCAAATTTCACAGTAAACCAAGGTTTTATACGAATTACGATGAAAGTTGGATATTTTAAGCATCTTATCAGAGCTCACTCTCAAACAAAAACTGTGGGAAAGCTTTGGTTAAAGAAAACACTGTGACACCAACTCAACTGTATGCTTCCTATAAACCTACACTTCCATGTGCGGTGGGTTTTGTTTTGTTTTCAATAAGGATATCGATGGAGATAACCGTGAAATCGATAAGAAACGTCTAGGAGAGTGGAGAACACTGATGGAAGGTGGAGGATGCCAGGGTCTGCAAACTCTGTACCACGGGTTCCCCCTGAAAGAGCCACATCTCAGGTGGGGACAGGCCCAGTCACACAACACAGGCTAGAGAAAGTGCAGACGTCTGAGAGCCACAGGTGTGGCGAGAGTGAGAGAAGACAAACCAGCGGTGGATGGTGGGATGACAGTTTCATGCGCCAGACAGACACACCCTCAGATGAGGAGCAGCGCTGGCCTTGCTGATGGGGCTCCCTGTGTCTCCTGGGAAACACGTGAAGATGTGGTTATTCACCACAACACACGGGACAGCGCCCACTCCACATTCCTCTTCATGGTCATCCCTGGAGGGGCCGAGGGCCGGTGACACGGAGTCTAAGGGGCTGGAGATGCATCTCTCTCTTCCTCCCCCACCCCCCGACCCAGCAAACCAAAAGGAAATGGCATCCTTCTTCCCAGGGCAGGCTGCCCACCCTCCATCTCAGCCCTCTCTGGCCTCCCACCCGTCCGGCTGCCCGTGGGCAAAGTCAGGAACGGGCTCTGAAACCTTCCCATCTGGAACGTGACAAAACCTATGAACAAAGCTAAATTACACTCACCAATATCAAGATGAATGCCAGGGACAAATGAATTGAGGAAGAACATGATGATAACAAATCCCAACACCGCCAGGCATTTGGCAAGCAGAATCTTGTCGGAGATCCCGTGCTGTAAGAGAGAAACCACAGCTCACTTACTCTGCACAATGCTCTGACTCCTGCAGCACAGCAGAACCTCTGCAACTGGAACCACGACCAATTCCACCATGACGAGAAACGTAACGTCTCAGACTTGAAGGAAAATAACAAAGGACTGTGTCATAGGAAAACCAGACAGATTCAGGATCACTACATTCAAAATCGTTAGGAAAGGTACACACAGCAGATGTCAAGTGCATACAGCCCTGTGATGAAGCACCTGGCCCGCAGGTGACAGGGGACGATGGGGCGTTTCCACAGGGCCTGTCATGGCAGCGCTGTCTCCACTGTCCCTTTCCCTACCATGCGCCAAGCGTGCTGGCGGGGCAATGAGGCTGAACCTTCTCGCAGAACTGATGACTCCCAGGTAAGGCTCTGGCCGTGTTCTTCACGTAAAATGCACGAGACCCTTAGAATGCAGGGGGTGCGCTCTTATCACTGGGATGACACCCTCAGGAATCAGAGAGGGCAGGGGGAGGGCAGGCTCTGAGGCACCTTACCCTCTGCAAGGCCTCCATAAACCTCGGAGTCAGCAGGAGACAGGGCTCTCCCTAAGAGGCCCCAAGGGTGCTGTGCTCCACAGGCCACAGCCACATGGGGCCAGGCAGGGGAGCACACGCAGAGGGGCACCTGGCCGGCCTGCCCTGTTGACCAATTTGCCATGTGAATCGCAGCCCACTGTGTGAAAAGACAACTGTGCCAGGTCCTTTCCTTTTCTGGAGACAGAGTCTCGCTCTGTCAGTCAGGCTGGAGTGCACTGGCACCGGATCAGCTCACTGCAACCTCCGCCTCCTGGGCTCAGGTGATCCTCCTACCTCAGCTGCCTGAGTAGCTAGGACTACAGGTATACGCCACCACACCCAGCTAGCTTTTGTATGTTTAGTAGAGATGGGGTTTCACCATGTTGCCCAGGCTGGTCTTGAACTCCTGGGCTCAAGCAATGTGTTCAGCTCTGCCTCCCAGAGTACTGGGATGACAGGTGTGAGCCACTGCGCCTGGCAAACACGGGGTCCCTTCTGGAGTCTAGTCCCACTAGCACACCTATCTACCCAATGGTCTAATCTGTCCAGGTGGACAGATGTGGACAGCAATGACGACGAATGTCTGTAGCTTCGTAGATATCGGTGGATCTAGATGTCTATCATCACAGATGTCTAGCTATCTGGATTTGAACAGATACAGACATATAGATATAGACACACCGAGATAGAGCTACAGCTACACAGAGATTTCTCTCTTGCTTCCTCTGGTCTCACAGGTAAAGCTGCCGCCAGCAAAAACACATGCAAGCCCCTCTGTGTCGCAACAGCTCCAACAGAGCCCCTCTTCCGTGTGTAGCGGGGCCCCCAGTGAGCATCTGCCCTCCCCGCCCACTGCAAAGGCTCGGGGCTCACTAGCCTCCTCTCATCCTCCCCTTTGACCCTCTGGGGAAGGTCCATTTTCCTATGTGATTCTGTGCTGAAGAATTAGGGCCAAAGGAGCATAGCAGAAAAAGACTGAAATGCTCCCAGGCGAGGGATGCGGGTTCTCACCCGGCCCCAGGGAGGCCCTGGCAAGCCTTCCTGAGCCGCAGCCAGCGACTGCAGAGAGTGGCTGTTGCCACAGGCAGTTCAAGGGTCGGTGGAAGAGCAGGCAGGTAAAAGAGCATCCCGGCATCCTGCAGCTCGTGGAAGTGGAGGCTTTTTGGGAGTGTCATTCAGATTTGCTCCTTCTGGACACCTGAGGTCATTTTTCTTTTTTTATTTCAATAGGTTCAGGGAGACAGGCGGTGTCTGGTTACACAGGTAAGTTCTCCACTGGTGATTTCTGAGACTCTGGTGCTGCCACAGCCTGAGAGGTGTACACGGTACCCAATGTGTAGCCGTGTCTCCCTCGCCCCACTCCCACCCTTCCCCCCAAGTCCCCAAGGCCTACTGCATTATTCTCATGCCTTTGCGTGCGTGTAGCTCAGCTCCTACTCATAAGTGAGAACATACAATGTTTGGTTTTCCATTCCCGAGTTGTGCGCGCGCGCGTGTGTGTGTGCGCACGCACGTACATATATACACATATATGTGTGTGTGACTCCTGGATAAGGCATTGCTGTAGGAATTCTTAGCTGTGATAAAGGGATGCTGCCACGCCTTGCCTGTCCACTTCATCTCACTGCAGTCCTTGTCCAGATGCACAGAGAGGCACACGATCCCTCTCCAACTCATGACTAAAACAGCACAGTCTGGCAGGGCCGGCATGACCTGTATGAACCTGGGGTCCACAAGAGCATCACAGATACACCTTTCTTTTCTAACCCTGACCATCTACATAGAATGGAGTGAAGGCACTGAGGCCCCTCATCAGACTGCATTCGAAATCTTTATGGAAAACAAATACAATAGATGTGAGGTGCAATGCAGCCCTGTTGGGAGACACCTCACTCGCCTGGAGACTGTGCCCATCACAATGAGAGCGGGTAATCCATCTCTCCCGAGAAAATAAACTGCGTGGATTTGAAATGTCACTGAGATGCAAACAACTTCTAGCAGGTCTTGAGCAGAGCTCTCTGGACTAGGAAGGGGCCCTCTGTATTCACAAATGGGCTGAGAAAGTCCACCCCACAGAAGAATGAGCCAAAAACAAAACAAAACAAGCTCTGCCCCCAGAAGTCCGAGGCGCTGGCAGCACACTCACGCGTCCTAGGTCTGTCCTCGAGCTGCAGCACGCCTTGCCCATCTCCCCTCTGCAAAGGGTGAGCCTGGGGCCTGCCCTTCAGGGTCAGGAGAGGGCTGGTGGCCAGGGACACCCGCTCAGAGGATGGCCCTGCAAGGTGCAGGGAAAGGAAAAGGTCCTGTGAAGACGCTCGCTTGCCACTTCCTGAGAAAATCAGCCTGCTGTGTCTGGAAACATTTTTCCCCATTCATTCATAGATATATGTCTTGTGTACAACCACAGTCACGTGAGGGAAGGAAAAGGCATCAATCACTCTCTTCTTGGAGAAGTGAATCAGAAACCCCTGAGAAAAGAAAGCTGGATACCTTTTTTTGTAGTTCCTGGATATTGGTCTCCCAATTTTTATCCTCCTGTGAGATCTGTCTAAAAGAGAAAAGAAGAGACTCATTACTTCACTTGTGGGAATTCACTCAGGCTGGTAGCAAAAATATTAAGAGAAAAATATTAGAGAAAGTTACAGAATACAGCCCAAAACCCTTTTGGAAGGCGTAAGGGTTTTTCTCTAGTTCTTGGCTGAAGGCAGCCAGAGTCTCTTTGCAGGAGCCAGAAAGATTAGGGCTCAGAGTACACAGGAATGTGAGTATTGTCCCTAGCTATCTTGTTTACTCATGTGGTCTTAAAACCAACCTTTGAGCTGGATTGCCTTGGCAGGGGTGGGGTCAACCAGGGATATTATCCTCTCACGGTATTTGCTTTAGGGCTCAGAACCTGTCCTTTCATCTTTAACCTCTAGTGATGTTGATTCAAGCCTCTGTCAATTAAATTTTACTAAACAAATGTGAGTCTTGCTGGCTGGGGAGGGCCAGTGGTCACAACTCTTTACAGCACTCTCCAGGGAATCTGTGAACTGCCACAGACCCTCAGCCAGACTGGCAAAGCATAGTATCTGTGTGTCAGTGTACTTTATTCCTCCGTCACTGAGTCAGGGTCTGCAGGGCAGACGCCTGCAGGTGGTGACCCCAACACCCCCTGGTCACACATGGTGAGATCACAGAGCAGCCACCAGCACTTCATGCCCAGACCCTGTCTGTGACACACAGCCTGGCACGACTAGCCATGGGGGCCATGGGGCTTCATTTGTTGGCTGGAAAAGGTGCTTACTCTATAATTTCCCCCGAAAATTACATACAATGACCTAAATTATGAAAGAAGTGTGTGTGAGAAGGTGCGTGTGACAACTTGCACACAGGAAGCTTCATGAAAACCACGCACAGAGCATGGACGAGGGCAGCAGCTGACAGCCACTTTATTCTCCTTTTATGTACACTTCTATGTTCCTGAATCTCTGCTTCCAAAGTGAGGGCACTACACCTATACAACTATTACAACCGACTAAAGAAAAACACAAAAGCATTGTCACTTGCTTTCATGTTGATTTTTATCCATCAATGCTCCATTCAATGCCTGAAATCACAGGACTTTCGGAGACCGAGGCAGGAAGATCACTGGAGGCCAGCAGCTGGGGAAGACCGGCTTTGAAGGCCTTTCTGCCTGTGCCGCTCCCGCTGTGCTAGTCCCTTCTGTGGCTCCCACCTGCCTCTCCTTTTTCATGTTTCTGACTCAGCCCACCCTTCCTGGCTGATTTCCTCCCACACCAATTAGGGAAAAGGGGCTGCACGATGGAGAACACTGTTTTAGCATCAAAGGAGGCTGACCGCACCGCCAGTCTGAGCAGTCTGAGCAGCAAGGACTCGCAGCAGACACAGCTGAACAACTCTGAGGACAATTTTTAAAAAGAAAACGTAAAGAACTTGCTTTACGCATCGGAGCGCGCCTGTGTTGGGTGCGAATATATCTAGACTCGTCAGCTCTTCTTGTTGCGTTGATCCTTTTACCATTATGTAATGCCCTTCTTTGCCTCTTTTGATCTTTGTTGGTTTGAAGTCCGTTTTATCAGAGACTAGAATTGCAACCCCATTTGCTTGATAAATCTTCTTCCATCCTTTTATTTTGAGTGTATGTGTGTCTTTGTAAGTGAAACGGGTTTCCTGAATACAGCACACTAATGGGTCTTGACTTTCTATCCAGTTTGCCAGTCTGTGTCTTTTGATTGGGGCATTTAGGTCGTTTACATTCAATGTTAATGTTGCTATGTGTGAATTTGATCCTGCCATTTTGTTACTGGCTGGTTTTCTTGCCCATTAGTTGACTCAGTTTCTTCACTCCATTTTTGGTCTTTGCCATTTGGTGTGCTTTTGCAGTGGCTGGTACTTGTTCCTTTCCGGGTTTAGTGTTTCTTTCAGGAGCTCTTGTAAGGCACGTCTGGTGGTAACGATTATCTCTCTCGGTAACTGCTTGTCCATAAAGGATTTTATTTCTCCTTCACTTATGAAGCTTAAAAGTAATTTATAGATTCAGCGCTATCCCCATCAAGCTACCAATGACCTTCTTCACAGAAATGGAAAAAAACACTTTAAACTTCATATGGAACCACAAGAGAGCCTGCATAGCCAAGACAATCCTAAGCAAAAAAAAAAAAAAAAAAAAAAAAACAAAGCCAGAGGCATCACACTGCCAGACTTCAAACTATACTACAAGGCTACAGTAATCAAAATGGCATAGTACTGGTACCAAAATAGAGACACAGACCGATGGAACAGAACAGAGGCTTCAGAAGCAACACCACACAGCTGATCTTGGACAAACCTGACAAAAACAAGCAATGGGGAAAGGACTCCATGTTTAATAAATGGTGCTGAGAAAACCGGCTAGCCATGTGCAGAAAGCAGAAACTGGACTCCATCCTGTCACATTACACTAAAATTAACTACAGATGGATTAAAGATTTAAACATAAAACCTAACACCATAAAAACCCTAGAAGAAATCTTAGGCAAAACCATTGAGGACACAGGCATAGGCAAGAACTTCACGACTAAAACACTAAAAGCAATGACAACAAAAGCCAAGATAGACAAACGGGACCTAATCAAACTCTACAGCTTCTGTACAGCAAAAGAAACAATCATTAGAGTGATCCGACAACCAACAGAATGGGAAAAAATTTTTGTGACCTACCCATCTGACAAAGGGCTAATATCCAGAATCTACAAAGAACTAAAACATATTTACAAGAAAAACAAATAAACCCATTCAAAAGTGGGTGAAGGATATGAACAGACACTTTACAAAAGAGGACATATATGAGGCCAACAGACATATGAAAAAATGCTAATCATCACTGGACATTAGAGAAATGCAAATCAAAACCACATTGCAGTATCATCTCACGCCAGTTAGAACAGCAATCATTTAAAAATCTGGAGACAACAGATGCTGGAGAGGATGTGGAGAAATAGGAACATTCTTACACTGTTGATGGGAGTGTAAATTAGTTCAACCACTGTGGAAGACAGTATGGAGATTTCTCAAGGATCTAGAAATAGAAATTTCATTTGACCCAGCAATCCCATTACTGGGTATATACCCAAAGGACTAAAAACTTGTTCTATTATAAAGACACATGCACACGTATCTTCACTGCAACCCTGTGTACTACAGCAAAGACCTAGAACCAACCCAAATGCCCATGAATGATACACTGGACAAAGAAAATGTGGCACATATACACCATGGAATACTATGCAGCCATAAAAAACAATGAGTTCATGTCCTCTGTAGGGACTTGGATCAATCTAGAAACCATCATTCTCAGCAAACTGACACAAGAACAGAAAACCAAACACCACATGTTCTCACTCATAGGTGGGTGCTGAACAATGAGAACACATGGACTCAGGGAGAGGAGCATCACACACTGGGGGCAGTGACGGGGGGCTAGGGGAGGGACAGCGGCAGGGAGGGATAACATGGGGAGAAATGCCAGATGTAGATGAAGGGAAAATAGAGGCAGCAAACCACCTGGTTATGTATGTACCTATGCAACAAGCCTACATGACCTGCACGTGTACTCCGGAACCTAAAGGAAAATTAAAGGGAAAATGTGTGTGTGTGTGTGTGTGTGTGTGTGTGTGTGTGTGTGTGTAAGATTTCAACCAAGATTTTAAAAAAAAAGAAAATGTAAAAATAAGACCTGCAGAGCTAGACCTTACCTTAGGACACCCTCATGGTAATCTGATTCTCAGCAACTGTGTGGCCTCGGGAAGCCACGCCTCCCCAGGCCTCAGTTTCCCCATGTGTGACCAACACCAGATGAGCTGATGGGAACATGGTGAGTCTTGGAGCCCACATGTTTCCTCCCATCTGTAACCTGAGATGCAATGAGTGTGTCTAACACCCAACACCAGGACAATTTATTCTGTCTTTAACTTATGAAGTGTCTCCTTTAAGATCTGCTATTGCCGAAGCTGGTGCTTCTTTCCCCAGCCTGCAACTCAGGGCCTTCCTGTGGCCAGAGGACACTGGTCCTGCTGCTCCAGGACAACTGAGCAAGGTGGGTCCAGAGCCGCGGATGGAGCCAATGCCACGTGAGCCAGCACTTCACCCCGGACTGTGTGGGACTCCACGCGACTGCCTGTGAACCCTCCCACTAATGGACCAGCCCTTGAGACACCCATGCAGGGTGACCCCTCGGGGCTCAGCGAACCTCAACATACAGCCTAGATTTTGTTCATAAGGGTTCGCATTTCCCCCCCGCCTAGCCGGACGTCTCCACCCAATCTCAGCTCAGCTGTGAGGACGCTTCAGCTTCAGCATCCCTTGGAGGGTCACCAGGCTCCTGCTTCTTGGGTCTGAGCTTCCAGAACAAAGACAGTCTGGAACTCAGCACCATGTCACAGCAAGGAGAAAAATCGCCACTTCACGGTGATGCTTCAAGTCTCAGCTTCAACTAACAAATGCCAGGAAACAAACAGAGCGGGACTCTGTATTCTTTCAGGTGCCTGAAAATCAGCTACTGGGAGAGCATTTTGTCAGGTTAGTCTTTGCATGAACGGTTCTGGGTTTTGTCGTGTGACAATCGCGATGTGGTGAGACAGGTCAGCCCAGGGGTGGAGAGTGTGAACGCCACACCCAGCGCCACTGCTTCCAAGCTGCACAACCCTGGGCATGCTGTTCAAATTCTCTGAGACTCTGCTTTTGTGTATGGTTTTTTTCGTCCTTAAACTGGGCTGTGTAGCCTCTGTAGAGCTCAGCGAGGGTTAAATAAAATGCACCATAAGAGGCTCAGCAGTGTCCATCCCCTAAAAATCATGCACTGCCATTTTGTAGGGCCCTGTAATGTTCTGCTGCACGCCCGCCAAGAACAGTCTGAGCAGGACCGCCCGGTACCTGTGGAAGGTGCGCAGCCGCCGGGCCAGCAGGTGCTCCAGTGTCACCACCTTCCCCAGCAGCAGGCGGCGCACAGCGGTCTCCTCGCGGCTGGCCGGGCTGATGCGCTGAGCAGTCAGGCGCCAGACGTGAATCTCGTGCTTCAGTTCTGCAGAGAAAGGAAGGGAAGCTTGGGTCTCCCACGACCTCCGGCATCAGCAGCACCCTGCTCTGCTCCCCACAACCCGATGACCGACAGACAGACACACACTCGAGACGTGGCGGTGGCCCAGGGTCACCCGGCGCAGTGGCTTCTCAGCACCAAGCTATTGCCACAGAGCCAGACGACAAAGTGGACATTTAAAAATTATCAAAAAAAGTGAAGTAACGCAATTTCAACCCTTTCAGTGAAGAATAAATTCCTTTCTTGAACAAACATATCAAAGCTAGCACCCAACACCTTCTCCCCTTCTGGCAGGAAATATTTTGGATCTGCTTCCAGTCAAACTCTAGACACTGCTCAGTCTTTGAGGGGTTTCAGAAGCAGATCTAGTGAAAGGTGCAAACACAAGTGTAATTCTCAGGAGAAGGGGCCCTGGGCTCTCCAGTGGGGCATTTGGTAAGTGGCAGAAGGCAAGGAGGTGCCCTCCAATCAGGCCCAACTGAGCTGTCTCTGACACAAGTGAGAGAGAGGAGGACACCTAACGAAATGCTGAAATCTATAGAATTAGTGGGATTTTCACCCATCACTGAATTCAGACACCTTCTGATAGAGAAGAGTAGACAGAAATGATGTGTCACTTCATTGCCTCTTAAGACACTAAAATATTTCATGAAAATTTATATTTAACCTCTATTTTGCTGTTAAAAAACTTTACAAAGAATGGAAGAAAGCACCATATTTTCATGAAGCACCCCTTATGTGCATGGCACCACACTACATATCACAAGAGTTAAAGATAGGATGAAAAGACGCAGCCTTTCACACAAGGACTGGGGTACTTGAAAAGCAGCTCGGGGCAGATTCAAGGCATGGCCATCACCCAGAGACCAGGGAAGCCACACGAACACGGCATGTTTCTGTTCAGTACCCAAGTGATGATCCCCCACTGCGTGGCAGACCTACCCCAACAACAAAGATGAGTCAGGCAGTGGGAGGCAGCCCGTACACGAAGCCTGTGGAGACGCAGAGAGAATGGGCTGGGTCTGGGAGCACCAGAACTATCTCAGCGAGCACAGGGCTTTCTCTAAAGCTTCAGCCCGGCCAAGATGAAAACACTTTAGAACTAAGATACACAATATGTTTTCATTCAGTACATACGGATGCTTTGTAGCTGACTCAAATAAAAGGAACTTGGGCATAATTCAAAGGTCTCTTCGGAGAAACAGATCTATAATTTCCTCTTGAAAAGTCTCACACTTCATTAAACCACCTGTGAGGTCATGATAACATAAAAAGAAAGGGGAAGAGGAAGTGATATGAACTCACTTTCTGAAACACTGACCACAGTAACACCATCTTTGGAAGGGCTCCAATGTAAGTTCAGACAGAGCCAGTATTTCAGCCAGTGCGCTAAATTTTGTTATGTAAAAGAAAGAACTAAGAGCCAGGCCATGAATTACCAGAGACTTTCCAGCCATTCTCTAAAGGCATACTGGCAAAGGGCCACTTTCTGAATCAGCTGGTCAGCTTTAAAGCGCCCACATGTGCATGGCTGATCTCTAGTGCCAGCCTCCGGTTGTAGGCTGGAAGTCTCTCCGTGCCTTTCTGTTTGGAGAAGCAGAGGCTGGGGGCCGAGGCCATGCCGGCAGAGCCGGCCTTCCAGTCCCACGTTCCCACTGCAGGTGCTCACTGTCCAGTGGCAGCCTCAGCCACCTTCACACACACCCAGCGCCTACCTGCCTTCTAACCCGCCAAACCAAAAAGGATGTGCTGCTCTCCTCAGATCAACCCAGGCATTCATACCCAGGCACTGCACTTTTGTATTCCTAGTCGTAGGATATTATATACAAATTACGAAGGAATTTAGCTGGGAGGGATTTTGGCCAAGAGAAGGCTCACTCCGTTCACCCAGAACTCAGTTTATCAACACGTGTTCACGTATCAGTTCCCAGACTTCCTCTGTACCTCCTCTGTCATTTCCCCACCCTGTCTACTCTGCTGAGGTCCAAGACCATAGACCCCTACTCACTACTTCCCCCTGAACCCTGTGCTGCAACCTCACAGCTAAATGAAGGCTCTGAGGCAAGCAGATCACCTGAGGTCAGGAGTTCTTTATCTTTCTCCCATAAAGCTTCTCTCCCACCCTCACCTTCTTAGTTTTTACATAATGCAATTGCTCTTCTAGGCACACAAGACTGAAACATCATACTCGTCTTGTCAATGTCATTCTCTTTTATATTTCCATATTAACATTATTATGTCACAGGTGTCAGATCTGTGTTTGATGCTAAAGAATAAACTTTAATAGGTAAGTTACAAGATGGCCTTCCAAAACTAGGAAGAGATATAAGATACATCATAAACAAACATACGCTAGGCAGCATGAGCCTCAAGCAAAGCCCAGGACATGCTGGCACAGCTCTTGTCTGCTTCTTCCTGTCCCTGATTATCTGCTTGTCCAGGCCTCACCCTCTCACATTTCTTAATTTGTATTGTTCCTTAGTAAGCTTTAACTACAGTCACTTCCTACCAACCTGTCCCTGGATAATCATAAAACACCGCTTGTTCTGTCTGTCTGTCTGTCTGTCTGTCTGTCTTACGCCTGTAATCCTAGCACTTTGGGAGGCTGAGGCGAGCAGATCACCTGAGGTCAGGAGTTCAAGACCAGCCTGGCCAATACAGTGAAACCCCGTCTCTACTAAATATACAAAAATTTAGCTGCAAGCAGCTATTAATTTAGATAATAAAATCAAATAAATCAATCACCTTCCCAGATGATAGAAAGATGACTGACATTTATCTAGCTGTCATCTTCCTGGATTTATCATTTCCTAGATTAGATGATAGATTATAGATAGATGATTGATTGGTTGATTGATTCCTTCTTTCAAAGATCCAGTAGTTCCCATGGCCTGTCGAATAAAGTTAAAGATATTAAAGATCTTCAAAGACAACTCTAATTCCCAAATGACCACCAGCACCAGTGTGAGCTCTGATTCTACCACATAAGTTTCAACTCTTTGTCTCTGCCACTCTCACCTCCTACGAGGAGACATCATCAGCTGTCTCATCACTTACATCTCTATCAGCCTCTATCTTTCTGAGCTTCTCAACCAGCTTCTGACGGTATTACTTAGAGTGGCCACACACGTTTCAAACAGGCAAAGAAAGCGCTGTGTGGGATGTGCTCTCACACAGGAGGTGACGGCTTCCAGAGAAACCTAGAGTAGTGAGCTCAGAGCTAGGAATCTCAGGAGAAGCAGCCTAGGCCAGAAAGAGAGAAACGGAGCTATCCTACTATTAGGTTCTTCTCCTGTATGTTAGGTAGTATAATATCACTCAAAATTAGTGGCATAGTCACTGAAATCACAAAACAGAATAAAAGCCCAAAAAGCTCACAGCCAAAAGAGGAGAAAATATAGAATATTTTAAATAATTAATTCAAAAGAAGGCATAAAGGAAGAAAGGGTAATAACAAAGCACAAATGTAAAACAATAATATGATGTTACACTTAAATTCAATCAAATCAACTAAGCACATTAAATTTAAATGGTCTACGAGACAATCACAGTAGATTAAAAAAAGCAAGATACAAACATATGCTGCTTACAAGAACTGTACCTTAAAGACATAAATATGTTAAAAGTAAAAAGATGGAAAAAGATATACCACACTAACACTAGTCAAGAGAAAGATGAAACTGTTATATTAACAACAAAGTATATTTCAGCGCAAAGAATATTAACATGGATCACAAAGATTGTTGTTACAATAACAAAGGTGTTAATTCATCAAGATGAAATGACAATCCTAAATATTCATGTGCCTCAATAGTAATCTTTTAAAATGCATAAAGCAAATAGAATTAAAGAGAAATAAACAAATCTATAATCACCCTTAAACATGTCTGTATCCATCCCTCAATAATAAAATAAGTAGACAGAAAATCAGCAAGAATATACATTACTTGAATAACATTATCAGCCAATCTGACCTAAGCTACCATAATTGACATAACTGAACATGCCACCCAACAAGAGCAGAATGCATTTTAATTTCTAATGCACATGGAATATTTATAAAGACAGACCACATTCTATAGCCATACAAATCTCAATAAATTTTAAAGGATTCAAGATTTATAAAATATATTCTCTTGCTATAGAGGAACTAAATTCAGTAACTGCAAAAACTGTCCCAAATACTTGGAAAGTAAATAAACCATCTAAATCATCCAAGGATCAAAGAAGAAATAAAAAGATGATTTATAAGGTAATTTGAACTGAATGAAAATGAAATAAAATATTTAATCAATTAGTGAGAGGTCACAGAAGATACACATAAAATCAATAACCTTAGCCTCCACTTTAAGAAACGAGTGAAAGAAAAATCAGTGAGTCTAAAAGCAAGCAGAAAAAAAAAAAATAATGCAAAGCAGAGTAGACATTACTAAAAGAGGAAAAAACTATAGAGAAAAATCTATTAAAAGCTCGTTCTTTGAGATCAATAACATTGACAAATCAACCAAAGAGAGAGAGAAGACATAAACTATCAAACTACCAATATCAAGAATGAGAGATAAGACATGATCAAAAATTTAATAGCTTTTAAGAGGCTAATGAAAGAATATTATGAACAATTTTATAATAATACATTCAACAACTTAGATTAACTGGACAAATTCCTTAAAAGACATAATCTACCAGCAGTCACTCAGGGAGAAACAGATAACTTAAATAGCCATCCCTACGTATATATTATGGAATTTAAATTTGTAGTTAAAAACCTTCCCACAAAAACATCTAGGCCTATAAATGTCCAAATAAACATTTAAGGAATAAGTAATAGCAATTCTACAAAAATTCTTCTAAAAAACTGAAAATGAGAAAATATTTCCACATTCATCCTATGAGCACAAGAAAAGAAGACATCACAAGAAAGGACTACAATCAAGGTCCCGAATGTACACAAACACAAAATGCTAAACACAGTATTAGCAAAAAGCAGCATGAGTTGAGTATTTGGTCATCAGAGGCATAGACTCTGGAGATTATGGTTTTCTTCACCATGTAAGTCACATTCTTTCCCATTCTGAGCTCCTGGCAGGCTGGCCTGTCCTGGTCCCTTGTGACTGGGTGGGGCCAGCCTGTGTCACTTGATGGCAGAGTGGGCCCACGCTAGTCTCTCTGCCTCCAAGGCCAGCAGCTCAGGACTCTAAGAAGAGTTGATGATCAGGACCCCTGCCAGTCCATGGGGAAGTACAGAGCCAACATGAGGAAGAAAACACAGTTTTGGAAGTTACTGAGATTTCAGTGACTTTTTCACTGCAACATAACCAAGCCTGTTCTGACAATGCTCTGTGCACCACCGCAGATCTACTAAACTCCGATCTCTTGAGTGCGGCTTGGGAATCTGTAGTTTTACCAAGCACCCCAAATTTGGAGCCCTCTAGGCCCAACAGTGGTGCAGAGCAATCACCCCACTCTGCACTGCTGGTCTTAGCATTGCCGTAGGGTTCCAGCCTCACCAGGTATGTCCACTCCCAACTATCCCCCCCCCCCACTTCCCTTGAAGCTTTTCTCTGTTCCTTACTCAGGAATAGTGAGGAATCGTTACACGGATTTGTTTATTTTCTATATATCTACATCTGGGTATCCAAAATTCATCTCAAGCCTAAACTCTCAAGGACAGCTTACTAATAACACAGAATTCCTGGGGGTGATGCTGGAAATCTGCATATGCAACAATTGTCCTGGGTCACTCTGATCACCCCGAGGTTGGGAGAGGTGGGCGTAATGCGCAGGACGACCGCTGAGCTCTCCACCAAGGCACAGCTGTGACACACAAGCTCGAGGAGACAGGATGGTCACCCACCACAATCACAATCTCCCTCGAGCTCCTTTGGTTCTCACATTTGCATCAGAAAATGACATCTACATATTAACTCACATCTTACTCTACATATACTAGTTCATTATAAAGCATTTTAAACACATCTCACTAGTTGTTAAGGGTTGAACTGTGTCCCAGCCCTCAGGTAAGGTGAATAGATTTTCCCAAGAACAACTTTGTTTTAACAGACGAATCCTGAGAAAGAATGAAAAACAGTGTTTTCTTAATGAGATTTTTTTGAATCTCATTAAGAAATTACTCAAATTCTGAATGACATGAAAGTCACACAGATCTGTCTCAGACTGTCACCATCGGAGGAACTAGGGTATGGCAGGACCATGTTACGGCCACCAGCCTTCTGTGTGGAAACGGAATCGGGGTACCTTACCCAGAACAAAGACAACCTAAGGTCCAGTAAAACACAGGCCAGAGGAATCACAAAGGCTGAGAGAGATCAACATACAATCCGTGAGCCCTAAAAATCCCCGAAGAAGCAGAGTGACTTCATCTGCTGAGCTCTCCTCGCCTGAAGCCCCTGTTACCCAGACAGCCTACAGAGCTTCCACATTCCGGACCCCACCGAGGAAAGCCCGGCCGTTTCCCAAATAACCCATTGTTTCCAATATATTCTACTCAGTAACAGTCTCAGTAAAACATCTAGTGAAGTCTTACTGAAGTGTGTAAGTGACGAAACTGCAACTGAGAAGACGGCCCCGAGCCCTTGTCCTGTCCTGCTGGCTGGTGCTGGGCATCTGCTGTTCATTTGGTTTTTGAGACCGAGTCTCACGCTGTCGCCCAGGCTGCAGTGCGGTGGCGCAATCTCAGCTCACTGCAACCTCCACCTCCCGGGTTCAAGCGATTCTCCTGAGTAGCCGGGACTACAGGCAGGAGCCACCACACCCGGCTAATTTCTGTATTTTTAGTAGAGACGAGGTTTCACGTTGGCCAGGCTGAACTCAAACTCCTGACTTCAGGTGATCCGCCTGCCTCAGCTTCCCAAAGTGCTGAGATTACAGGCATGAGCCACCACACAAAGCCTAGCATGTGCTCTCGATTGACAGGGCATGTCACCTCCTATGCTGGATTATGTTGCTGCAATTGCAGTCACATTTAACACTCAAGCTATGATACACTATTAGAGCACACAAGTCTATATGTTAGCGTATTTGTATCATACCCATGTGGCTTTAGGAGGTTACCACACGTAAGTTGTACATGGTGACCATTACTTCCCACATTTTACCACAGTGCACTTCACAGAAAACTGAAGAGGCACAGCTCGTGATAGCAGCCCTGAAAACGCAGCATATACTAACAGGCAGGTGTGGAGAGTCACTGATACTGAACATGCAGCACCCGTCAACAGATACGTCCTGATAAGAACTTCCCTGGTAAACAAACAATATTATGGTAATGAAATCTGAGCCTACATGAGGAGGCACTCGTACTCACCAACAATCTCACTGGGTTCCTTGTTATAAAGCTTTCGGTTCCAGTAAAGGAGCCTGAGGAGTGGAAAGGACACCAGGAGAACAAGGCAAATCCCAATGAACATGTGTGCAGTGAATCCGGCAAAGTCCAGGCCCTGGAAATAGACAAGGGGAAATGAAACAGCAGACGGGCCTTTCCTCTGCACAGGCAGCGGCACCCCGAGTCAGGGTCCAGGGAGGGCCAGGGCTCAGGAGGGAAGGGGCTCACCAGGAATTTCGGGACTTTAGGAAGAGGTCCTGGAGCCCAGCACAAAGCCCAAGGAAGACCATGGACTCCTCACCATGATTTTGAAAATTGTTAAGGTTTGTTTCTTTCATGTCAAAAACCAAAAACCAATTCTTACACAAATGACAAGCCATTTCAGGAAGAAATAAAAATACGCTACCAAATCTAATCCAACCTTGGCTCATCTTCACCACTACACTGATGGCTTCCCCAAGACAGAGTGAAAAAAGACTGAATGGGACGAAATACTAAACTATATGATAACATTTGCCCATTTAAAGGTAAATTCAATTTTTAAACATTTCATTTAAATCTCTGCCATCGATTTGAAAAGCATCCTCACGGCTGGAGAGCACAGCCCTTTGCAGAGCACCCGGGGCCCATGAGTGCTGAGGCCGCTGAGAGCATGAGGACCAGCCGCAGGGACCCAGGCAGGAACCCTCTCCTTCCCCACACACTTCCTTTGCCTGCTAGGGCTCTGCACATGGCAGGCCACTGAGGATATCTTTACAGTTGGGCAAAATCTCCACTAGGTTGATCTGTCCTGGACTAAGTCAGCAGCATCACTGGTTGGTTCTGTTCTTTCACTGACCACGTGCTTTCAGACCTTTAGCAAATCTGTGCAGGCACCTCCTGAGCCCCAGCAGGACAGATGAAGCGGCTGTCCCCAGGAAGCTGGCCATCTGGTGAGAACTCAAGGTCTTTTCTATAGTGTTGATGGATCACAGGTGCCACAGAGGGGGTGAGAGGCACAGTGACACTGCTCGACCATGGGGAGCAAGAGGGGGCAGGGTGGGAGGGACCACAGGCATCCAGCTCTGCCTTGGGAGCCTGGCAAACCTCTTACATGGGTAGAGAGGTGGCAAGTCACACGGAATGCTAGTGAGGATCCCACAATGGGAGTTTGGAAAATCACCTTCCAAAGGACTGGGTTTGAGTGATTTAAATTATATTAATTGTTCCTTATCAAAGTTTACATATTTGTCCTCTCACTTTAAGAAAATACGTGAAATCATGTTCAACATTGTTAAAGATACAACACAACTAGAGGCCATTATCAATGAAGCTGTGTCAAAGTTTAGAGCTTGCCAATATACAATCATCTGAAACACTTAATGCCTTGCAGTTACCTGTACATCCAAACGTTGTCCTTGAAAATAGCATTATAAATGACAGATGGAGCTGTATAAGCGAATTCCTGGACAGACAGCAGGGAAACCACACAGAGGCAGGACTCGTGGAATGCTCTGGATGATCACATATAAAAATTCACCACTTTTCTGATAGTTCTTCAATTACATTGAATTTTGTGTTTACCTCTAGAATTCATATCCCAGATATCTTTAAAAGGTCCACAATACTTTCAGGGGGTTATGAAAATGTTTTAATTTCTTCTAAAACCAGAAGCCAAAAAAAAAAAAATGAACTGTTGGGTCAGAGAAAATGATTTAAAATATAATACTAATATATTTACACACTAGCTGGGTCATGAAATACAACTGGTAATATTTTTCAGAGAAAATAGCCAAAGAAGACAGAAGTACCTCTATCCTGAGTAAATCTTGGTCCCTTTGGAACATAAAGTTTTGCCCCATTTGAAATGTTGCGGCAACTGGAGAAAGAAGTGTTGAGTAGATGAAAGAAAAAAAAAAAAGCTAAGGAGGTCCTGGGTGTGCATCCGCAGCAAAGCCACACAGCGCTGGGTGAGGCACGTGCTTGCTACTGGACTTGTGATGGGTGGATTCATCAAGCAAGAAGAGCGATAATGAAAAATCCAAACTGATCATTTCAGGAAACAGGCAGATGCAGATGTTTGCACTAAGCTTCTTAGATGCAGGTATCCGGGCCACCCTGCTGCTTTTATGTGCGTCTGTAATTTCCTAGACTCTCCTCCATGTTCCCAGTAACAAAACCACCCACCAGCACATACACATCAATTCAGCACCTAAATGTGCTCTTTCTGCTTCAAGGCGCTACTTCTGCTTTGTATTGTTTTCTCATTGGCTCCAATCAGTCATTTTCTTCTTAATTTTCCCCGCTGTTCTCATTTGATGGGTCAAATGGCCAAACATTAGGCATATAAAACAACCAAAAGAGGAACCCCCAATCAGATTAGAACATTCTCAGATTCATAAGCCACATGTACTGAAGGGGAAGCACCTGAGGGACTTCTGGCCCACCAATATCATTTCCTAGGAATGATGCTTTCAGGCTAGCTCTGTGACAAGTCAAAACGGTCCATTAGGTTGTAAGGGAGGGGCTGAAGCCAAAATGATTTCCTGAATTCTTCCATGTGAAAACTCAAAGGAAAAAAAAAGGTCTTACGAAGTGTTTAGCTGAATCTGTTGAATATTTTAGTAAAATGTGCACGCTGTAATTTGAAAATATTAGTTCTGTCCAGATGCCCAGTGAGGAGAGGGCCCAGCGCTGCAGGAAGGGGTACCATGACAGGCAGGAGGGGGGTGTGGGCCTCGCTGCTTATAAGGGATCCATCAAGCATAGGCACAGGGGTCCTGGCACATACAGGGCTAAAGAAAAAGCCTTTGGCAGAGACATGGATCCCAGCATGCTGAAAACAGAGCAAGCCATGGACGGGATGAGCTCTGCTAGGTAATGCTGACCTGGGCATTGAAAAGAGTAAAAAACAAAGACCCCTGAAGGCACACAAACCACAACAAAAAACACCACAAAGGAAATTAAGAGGGGACCAGAAAGGCAGAGCAGGGACCGCTGGAGAGTGACACTAAATTAGCACCCAACGGAGCGCGAGAAAAACAACAGTGGAGGAGTAGCCAACCAACTTCACAGCACATGCAGCATGGCAGAAACAGATGAAAACCACCACCATCATGCACAGCGCGGTGGGAAAGTGTGAAGAAGGTCCCACCATGCACAGTGGGACAGGCAAAGCCGGAAGAACGCCCCAGCAAGCACCGGACGGTGGGAAACCGCTGAAAAACGTCCCTGCACACACAGCATAGTGGGAAAACAGGAAGGACGTCACAGCACGTACAGCATGGTGGGAAAACGTAAAGAAACGCCTACCATGTACAGTATGGCAGGGAAAGCCTGAGAAATGCTCCAGCATGCAGGGCATGATGGGATACGTGAGAAACGCTCCAGCACGCAGGGCATGATGGGATACGTGAGAAACGCTCCAGCACGCACGGCATGGTGGGAAAACGGGAAGAACGTCACAGCAAGCCCAGCGCATGGCATGGTGGGAAAAGCATAAAAAGCATCCAAGCGCACACGACATCGGGCAGGAAGGGAAAGCCGTCGTCTGAGAAACAGGCCACTCAGAAGCGCAGGAGCACGCTTCCCTCAGGAGGCTTTTCAGGTATTATTTTAAAGATAGTTGAACACTTTTGTTCACCACGGTGAGTCTCTGTAGAACAGGCATAAAGGAGCAAATGCAATCAGCAAAGAAAAACGTGACCCCATTAGCTCGTTAGGAGCCGAAGCTGCACGCTCATGTTGCAGTCAGGCAGACTCATGCTCACCCCAGGGAGGCTGACGGTTGGGGACTAAGCGGTTGTCCACATGGTGGACCCTGGAGATCCTTCCTACCTGCCTGTTGTTGTGAATACCACCAACAGAGAGTCACCGCAAGAGACCTGGGAGGGGTCAGCCTGGTGCAGCACTGGTAGGTGGAAAGAGCCTTCCTCACAACCTTCTGTCATTTCTGCATAATGCTCAGAAAATGTGGACTGCTCAGATGTGACTTCTTTACTGCTCCAAACTCAAGTGCCGATTTATTATTCCTCTGAACTACATAAGTATCCATTTTCTTCGTGATTTTGTTTCCATCAGCTTCAGGGGTACAAGTGGTTTTTGGTTACATAGATAAATTGTATATTGGTGGTCTGGGGTTTTAGTGCACCCATCACCCGAGTAGTGTACATCGTACATAATAGGTAGTTTTTCATCCGTCACCCTTCCCAACCTCCCCTCTTCCTAGTGTCAAATGTTCTTGCTACCAGTGCATGCCTTTGCTTATTCACAACTTAGCTCCCACTTATAAGTAAGAACATGTGGTATTTGGTTTTCCGTTTCTGAGTTACTTCACTTAGAATAAGTGCCTCCAGCTCCATCCAAGTGCAGCAAAATACATTGTTTCTTATTTTTTATGACTGAGTGTTCTATGGTGTATGTGGGTGTGTATATACACATCTATATGAAGAAAATGTAAGACTATATATATGATGCCCATCAACAGATAATAGATATATATAATCTCATATATAATCTCATTTATATAATCTCATATATAATCTCATTTTATATGACATGAGATTATATATATTCTCTATGAGATTATATATATTCTGAGATTATATTCTCTATATATGAGATTATGTATAAAATATATATAATCTTATTTTGTATATATATGAGATTATCATATATCATATATAATCTCATTAGAGATATGTGATCTCATTACATATGAGATCACATATATATAAATATATATATACATAATCTCATTATATATAATGATAAACCCCATAGACCTTACCACCTCTTGCCTTCAGCCTATATACCACCATCTTCAGCAAACTCTTTAAAGATTGTAAAGCAAGCACAAGTATTATCATAAAAACCTTAGGTCAAGGTGTAGTCAATGATGTGGGAAGAAATGGGCTACATTTTCTAAATTAGAAAATTATATGACAACCTTTATGAAATCTAAAGACCTAAGGTGGATTTAGCAGTAAATCAAGAATAGAGAGCTTGACTGAATAAGGCCATGAAGCACGCACACACCGCCCATCACCCTCCTCAAACATCATATAAAAGTACCTTGCCAACAAGCCACTACACACTGATATATAGGGGATAAGTCATAACATGGTAAACGTACTGGAAAGTGCACTTGGACGAATCAAAGTGTAGCTTAAACTAAAGCATCCGGCTTACACCCGGAAGATCTCATCAACAGCTGATCACTTTGAGCTAACTCTAGCCCCAACCTCATATATTATTTAACTACAATAATTAAACCATTTACCTATTGCAAAGTATAGGCACAATAGAAATTATATTTAGGCGCAATATAGTACCGTAAGGGAAAGACAAAAACTCAATAAAGCAAAAAAAAGCAAAGACAGACCCTTCTACCTTCTGCGTAAGCAACTGATTAGAAATAGCTTTGTATAGAGAACTTCAACAACGCCCCCCAAAACCAAGCGAGCTACCCAAGGATAGCCAAAGAGCACACCTGTCTATGTGGCAAAATAGTGGGAAAATCTATGGGTAGTGGCGACAAACCTACCGAGAGCCTGGTGATAACTGGTTTTCCAAGACAGAATCTTAGTTCAACCTTAAATTTCCTTACAGAACTATTTAATCCTCCCATAAATTTGTTAATCTCAAGAGGGACAGTTCTCTAGACCCTAGGAAATAACCTTTTATAGAGAGTAAAACATTTTACTATCATAGTTGGCCTAAAACCAGCCAACAATTAAGAAAGCGTTTAGGCCGGGCGCAGTGGCTCAAGCCTGTAATCCCAGCACTTTGGGAGGCTGAGGCGGGTGGATCACGAGGTCAAGAGATCGAGACCATCTTGGTCAACATGGTGAAACCCCGTCTCTACTAAAGATAGAAAAAAATGAGCTGGGCATGGTGGCACGTGCCTGTAATCCCAGCTACTCAGGAGGCTGAGGCAGGAGAATTGCTTGAACCCAGGAGGCGGAGGTTGCGGTGAGCCGAGATCGCGCCATTGCACTCCAGCCTGGGTAACAAGAGCGAAACTCCGTCTCAAAAAAAAAAAAAAAAAAAAAGAAAGCGTTTAAACTCAATTCTCAATTATTCTTAAACGTACCCATCTTATTATATCTCATTATATATATAATTTCGTATTTATAATCTAATATATATGATCTCATTATACATACATAATCTCATAATAGATATGTAATCTCATATATCATGAGATTATATATGTTCTCATACATATATAATCTCATATATGTAATCTCATTATATATCATCTCATCATGGATGATGAGATCATATATAATCTCATGGTGTATATGATCTCATATATAATCTGATCTATATATGATCTAGTCATATATATAATCTCATAATCTCATATGATCTCATATAATATGTATATCATATATGATCTGATTATATATAATCACATAATATATGATCTCATATATATAATCTCATGTATAATCTCATCCTATATATAATCTCATCCTAGATATGATCTCATCATATATCTGATCTCATCATATATATGATCTCATCAAATATCTCATATATATGATCTCATCCTATATAATCTCATGTATATGATCGGATCATATATAATCTCATCATATACAATCAGCATAACTTCATCATAAATATATATGTACTCTCATCATTCATAATCCGATCATATATATCATCTTATCATACATAATCACATCATACATATATAATCTCATCATGTATAATCTCATCAAATATGGTCTCATCACATATAATCTCATCATATATGGTCTCATATATAATCTGATAAATCTCATATAATCTCATACATAATCTCATATATGATCTCATCATATATAAAATCTCATTATATATATATTTCATTATATATATAATCTAAGAGGGATTACATTCTAATCTTAGAGGGAAGTCATTCCGTTATTCTCAATGAAGTATGATGCTAGCTATAGATCCACAGATGTTCTTTACTGGGTTGATGAATTTCTCTTTTTTCCCTAGTTTATTGGAAGATTTTATCAGTAATAGATACTGGATTTTGCCCAATGTTTTTCTGCATCTATTGAGATTATCATATGGTTTTCTCATTGAGTTTGGTAGTAAATTACATTGATTAATATTTCAGATATCATAACGATCTTCCACTGGATAAATTCTACTTGATTAAGATGTATTACCTACTTATATATTGTTAAATTGGATTTACAGATTTTTAAAATATTAAATCTATGTTCACAAGAAATATTTATCTCCAGTTGCCTTTTCTCATACTGGTTTTGTCTAGTTTAGATATCAGAGCTGCATAGAATTAATTGGGAAATATCTTCTCTTCCACTTACTATAAAGCTTTGTATAGAACTGGTATTATGACATTATTTTTTCCTTAACTATTTGGTAGTATTCACCAAAGAATTCACCAAATAGCCTATTTGTTTATGTTGTTTTTGTTCTTTGTGTGAAGGTTTTTAAACTACATATTTGATTATTTCCATAGATATAGGGCTAATCAGGTTACCTACACCTTCCTGAGTGAAGTTGTAGAGAGTGTGTCTTTCCAAAAAAATTGTCTGTTGTATGTAAGTTGTCAGTTTACACAGAGTTCTCCAAGATCTTCTCTAATAATAATGTTAATGTCTGTATGCTCTGTTGTAATATAACAACTCTTATTCTTGATATTAATAATTTGTATCTTCTCTCATTTTCCTTATAAGCTTGGCCAGATGTTTATCAATATTATTTATCTTGTCAAAGAACCAGCTTTTGCTTTCATTGATGTTCCCTATTTTTCTGGTCTGTGTATATTTTTTTCTTCTGCTACTTTTAATTTACTCTTCTCTTTCTGATTCCATAGGATAAAGCTGGGGTTATGGATTTGAGACACGTATTTTCAAATACAGGTGTTTAGTGTTATAAATTTCCTTCTACATACTGCTTTAGAGTAGGGACCAGCACACTTGGAGCCTGGAATACAACCGTATCCATTCATTTATCTATTGTCTGTGGCTGCTTTCATGCTATATAATGGTGCAGCTGAGTAACTGCAATGGAGACCACAGGACCCACATGCCTATAAAACTAACTATATGTACCAAAACAGAGATATAGACCAATGGAACAGAACAGAGGCCCTGGAGGCAACGCCACACATGTACAACCATCTGATCTTTGACAAACCTGACAAAAACATGCAATGGGGAAAGGATTCCCTGTTTAATAAATGGTGTTGGAAAAACTGGATAGCAGTGCGCAGAAATCAGAACATCTTCTGGACCCCTTCCTGACACCTTACACTACAATTAACTCCAGATGGATTAAAGACTTAACACCACAAAAACCCTAGAAGAAAACCTAGGTGAAACCATTCAGTACATAGGCATAGGCAAGGACTTCATGACTACAACACCAAAAGCACTGGCAACAAAAGCCAAAATAGACAAATGGGACCTAATTAAACTCCAGCACTTCTGTACAGCTAAAGAAACAATCATTAGAGTGAACCAGCAACCAACAGAATGGGAAAAAATTTTTGCAATCCACCCATCTGACAAAGGGCCGATATCCAGAATCTACAAATAACTAAAACAAATTTGCAAGGAAAAAACCAACCAACCCATTCAAAAATGGGTGAATGATATAAGCAGACAATTTGCAAAAGAAGACATATATGAGGCCAACAAACGTATGAAAAAATGCTCATCATCACTGATTATTAGAGAAATGCAAATCAAAAGTTAGAATGGCGATCATTAAAAAATCTGGAGACAACAGATGCTGGAGAGGATGTGGAGAAGTAGGAACATTCTTACCCTGTTGGTGGGAGTGCAAATTAGTTCAACCATTGTGGAAGACAGTGTCGCACTTCCTCAAGGACCCCAAAATAGAAATGCCATTTGACCCAACAATCCCATTACTGGGTATATATCCAAATGATTATAAATCATTCTCTTATAAAGGCACATGCACACGTATGTTCATTGCAGCACAATTTACAATAGCAAAGACCTGGAACCAACCCAAATGCCCATCACCCAGAGACTGGACAAGGAAAATGTGGCACATATACACCATGGAATATTACGCAGCCATAAAACGTAATGAGTTTGTGTCCTTCACAGGGACATGGATGAATCTGGAAACCATCATTCTCAGCAAACTGACACAGTAACAGAAAATCAAACACCGCATGTTTTCACTCATAGGCAGGTGTTGAACAATGAGAACACGTGGGCACAGGGAGGGGAGCATCACACACTGGGGTCTGTTAGTGGGGGCCAGGGGAGGGACCGTGCGGCGGGGGTGGGGTGGAGAGGTTGGGAAGGGATAACATTGGGAGAAATGCCAGATGTAGATGACTGAGTGATGGAGGCAGCAAACCACACTGCCATGTGTGTACCTATGCAACAATCCTGGGTGATCTGCACATGTACCCCAGAACCTAACGTACAATAAAAAAAAAATTTTTTTAATTAACTATATGGCCTTCTAAGAGGTCTGCTGACTTCTGCTTTAGAAGATTCACACAAATTTTGATATGTTCTGTTTTCACTATAATTCAATACAAAACTGCTCTGGACTGAATTGTGTTTCCCTGAAAGTCTTCTGCCCAAAGTCCTGCCCCATCCCCTCAATGGGGTAGTATCAGGAGATGGGAGTCTTTTGGAGGTAATAGGGCTTAGAGGAGGTCACGAGGGTGGAGCCCTCATGCTGGGATTAATGCCTGTATAAGAAGAGATGCCAGAGAGCTTCCTATCTGCCTCTTCTCCCTGCCACATGAGGACACAGGCAGAGGGCAGCCGTCTGCAAGCCTGAAAGAGAGCCCTCACCAGGGAATGAAATCCACTGGATCTTGAACTTTCTAGCCTCTACACTGTGAGAAATAAATTGCTGTTATTTAAACTGCCCAGCCTATAGTATTTTGTTATGGTATTCCAAGCTGATGAATACAAAAATACTTGCTAATTTCAATCTCACTGTCTTCTTTGACCCTTGGGATTGCTGAAATGTGTGTGTGTTTCCAGATATTTGAGGATTTTCCAAATATCTTTGTTATTTAATTCAACTATGGTCAGAGAAAACATTTACATTACTTGAATCTTTTTAAATTTATTGAGATTTGTCTTAAAGTCTAGAATATATTTCAGTTAATGTTTTATGTGCACTTGGAAAAAAATATTCTTCTGATGTTGAGTTTTCTATAAATCTCAATTAGATCAAGTTAGTTAACAGTAATGAAGTTTTCTATATCCTTGCAGATTTTCTACTTGTTCTTTCAATTATTGTGAGAATAGTACTGAACTTTCCAACTATAATTGAGAATATATTCCTCCTTGCACTACTATCAAGTTTCACATATTTTGAAGCCGTCGTTAATCACATAATTTTTATGTCCTCTATATGAATTTACCCTTTTATTATGAAATGTTCTTTAATCCTAATATTCTTTGCTCTGTAGTCTACTTTGTCAGATATTAATATAGCCACTTTCTTGAGTCTTTTGCCATTCCTTTCAACTATTTGTGTCCATATATACATACATATATTTGAGACATTACTCTTGTTAACCAGGCTGGAGTGCAATGGCGTGATTTTCTCTCACTGCAACCTCCACCTACCAGGTTTAAGTGTCTCCTGCCTCAGCCTCCAAAGTGGCTGGGATTCCAGGTACTCACCACCACGCCTGGCTAATTTTTTGTATTTTTAGTAGAGACGGAGTTTCACTACGTTGGCCGGGCTGGTCTCAAACTCCTAATCCCAGGTGATCCACCAGCCTCAGCCTCCCAAAGTTCTGGGATTACAAGTGTGGCCCACCACGCCTGGCCCTGTGTCTTTATATTCTAAACATGTGTCTTGTAAGCAGCACATGCAGATCTTCCCTGACTTAGTTGGGTTCAATTTACAATTTTTCAATGTCACAATAGAACAAAACCATCTCAACTTTGATGTAATGTACAATATTCAATAAGTTACATGACATATCTAGCACCTATAAAATAGGCTTTGTAGAATTTGCCCAACTATATGCTAATGTAAGTGTTTTGAGCACATTTAAGGTGGGCTAGGCTAAGCTATGATTTTCAGCAGGTTAGGAATATTAAACACATTTTGGCTGATGATATTTTTAATTTACACTAAGTTTATCTGGATGCAACCCAAAGTCAGTTGAGGAGCATCTATAGTTGAATGGTGCTTGTTTGATCTGATAATCCCTGCTTTTTAATTGGGATATTTAAAGTATTTATATGCTATGTAATTATTAAATATAGTTAGGATAACTCATACAACTTGTTTTATGTCTGTTCCATCATTAGTTTGTTGCCTTTTGCCCTTTTTCTACATTCCATTCCATTCCATAAGTACTATTTATGATTCCACTTATACTCTTTGTTGCCATTAACTATAACTCTCTGTTTTTCCTTTTGGTGGTTGCTTTGGAGTTTATCATGTACATTTTTAACTTGTCACGGTTTGCCTTCAAGTTATACCAATGTACATATACTATAAAAATCTTACATTAATATACTTTAATTTCTCCCCTTCCAGGCTTTATTTTATTGTCATCGATTCTACTTACATGTTACATTATTTTTTAAACAATTATATCAAAGTGGTTTGAACACTTTTTAAATTATGTGAATTTACCTATATAGTTACTCTTTTCAGTGTTCCCCGTGACTGTGTGAAGATCCATGTTTCCATTTGCTGTCATTTTCCTTCTGCCTTAAGGACTTCCTTTAGCATGTCTTGCCATGTGGGTCTGCTGCTGGTGAATTCTTTTTAGCTTTTCTATGAGAAAATGTCTGGTTTTTGTACATAAGAAAAGGAAATTTTCACTGGGTGTGGTACTCTGAGGTATCAGGTGTTTTCTTTCAGTAAAGGTATTGCTCTGTTGTCTTCACATGTGCATTATCTCTAAAGAGAAATATATTGCCTGTAATCCCAGCACTTTGGGAGGCCGAGGCGGGTGGATCACGAGGTCAACAGATCGAGACCATCCTGGTCAACGTGGTGAAACCCCGTCTCTACTAAAAATACAAAAAAAAAAAAAAAAAAAAAAAAATTAGCTGGGCATGGTGGCGCATGCCTGTAATTCCAGCTACTTGGGAGGCTGAGGCAGCAGAATTGCCTGAACCCAGGAGGCGGAGGTTGCGGTGAGCCGAGATCGTGCCATTGCACTCCAGCCTGGGTAACAAGAGTGAAACTCCGTCTCAAAAAAAAAAAAAGAGAGAGAAATATATTGTCATCTTCATCTTTTGTTTCCTGGCCTGTAACATGTCACCTTGGAAACTTAAAGATTTTCTCTTCATCACTGCTTTGAAATAATTTTATTATGATGTGCCTTAGTGTAGTAGTCTTCATGCTTCCTGTGCTCGGGCTTCACTAAACTTGATTCTGCAGGTTTATACCACTGATAAAATCTGGAATTTAGGACCATTTTTCAGATGTCTTTTTCGGTTCCCCTCTCTCCTTCAGAGGTGAGAACTGCATATTTGTTAGACGACCTGAAGTCTTCCCATAGCTCACTAATGCTTCCCAGGTCTTGTTATTATCTTTTTACTGTTTCATTTTGCATCTATGTCTTCAAGTTCATTAATCTTTCCTTACATAATATCTAACATGCCATTAATCCCAAGTGTATTTCTATCTCAGACACTGTAATGTTCATGTCTAGACGTTTGATGTGGGGTTTTTTTAATATCTGTAATGTTGCTACTTAACTTGATGAGTATCTGTAACACTGTTGCAATCCCAATTTTAATGTCCTAGTCTTCTAATTCTAGCACCTGTGTCTGTTCTAGGTCCATTTCAAATGGTTTGTATCATCCCTGTCACAGGTTGTATTTTCTTTCTTTTTTTATATGGCTGATAATCACTGATTGGTTGCCAGACATTGCAAATTTTACCCTTTATGTTGTTGAATATTTTTGTATCACTCTAAATATTCCCAAGGTTTGTTCTGGGAAGCAGTTTATTCTGGGATGTCAGAAACAGTTTGGTTCTTTGGGGTCTTAGTTTCAAGATTTCTTAGGTGGAACCAGAGCAGTGTTCAGTTTAGAGTTAATTCCCTCTCAGGACTCAAAGAAGAGCCTTCTGAGTACTCTATCCAATGCTCCATAAATTAAGAGGTTCAGCCTGCCTGGCAGAATAGACATTATTACTACTCCTGTCCTTGTGTGTGTCAAGCACTCTTCCCTCTCATCTTTCTGGGCCGCTCTCCCCACGTCTCAGGTAGTCTCCTCGAATGAATGCACTGATCTGAACACTCTGCTGAAAACTCCGAGGGGACCCTCTGAGGATCTCTGCAGTTCTCTGTCCCTGGTCAGCTCTGTCCTCTCTGGGCTCTCGCTGCCCTGGTCTCCCCAAACTTTCAGCTTCATCCTCTCAACTCAGGGAGTCTCAGCGGCTCTGCCAGCATCGTCCCTCCCTGCACTACACTCTGGAAGCGCTCTCAAGTAGTGAGCTGGAGCAGTCATAGAGCCCACTGCATTTGTGTCCCGTCTCGCAGGGTTCACTGTCCTTTCGTGCCTGGTGCCCAGTGTCTCGGTTCCAAACCATTGTTCCATGTGTTTGGTCTGGTTTTGGTTTATTTTGGTTTGTGTTATTTGTTTGGCTATCTCAGGCAAGAGAGTAAATCTAGGCCCTGTTACTCCATGTTAGCCAGAGGCAGAGGCTGTGCTGTCTTTTGTATTCTAATATATCCACATACAAACACTCTGGGATGTTATCTGCAACAAAATATTAAAAGGATTTACCTCTGGTTTGTGGAATTATGAATTTTTATTGTGTGTGCGTTTGTCTATGAGACTTCTGTTTTCTACAAAAAAAAAATATTACTTTTTTATGGAATGAAACTAATAATACAGCTTTTTTTCCCCCAAAAATAGTTCTTTTCCATGAGCATGAGCTGCCTCCTGGTAACAGGAGGTAACAGGTGCCCTTAGGCTAAACTTCAGGCTCTGTTACCACCTGCTATGCTCTCAAGGGTGACACAATCATGGCTGTACACCTCAGCTCACACAGCAAGGTTGCTGCAGTGTTGCCAAGCAGTTTCCCAGGGCAGCTAGGGAATGCAGAGCCATACCCAGAACCTCTAGAGCATGCTGGTCCCATGAAGTGACCGTTAACACCCTGGAATCACGGGTTCTCAAAGGTTTAAATACTTTTATGAAACACGGAGTTCAAATACAAACACGCTGACACCCTACAGACACATATACACACATAAATACATCATCTACAAGAAATAACACCAATGTGGAAGCATTTTTACTGATACCTGACAGAAGGGAGATTGAGAAAATTCTAATGATCAAAGAGTGGAGAATGAAAATTAATGATATAGTTCTAATTTCCACGCTTGAAGATACGTAAAATACCATTTCACTCTCTAATACTTTGTCATAATTACACTATACAAAGAAATTATACACTAATATTTATATGGGGCTTTCAGGTAGTTTACTTCTAAAGACATTTTAAGTCCTTCTAAAGTAAATTTTAAGTCCTTCATCAGTAAATTAATCTACCGCAGTTAAAAAGAGAATCTCCTATCTCCAGTGAGAGGGAACAGGTCATTTTGTTTTTAATGTTAGTTGGAAGAAACCTCAATTCCTATTAATATAATATAATTACTATGACCGCCTATATCATGTTATCCAGTTATTTCTTTAAAAACTGATCAGAATGAGAATGAAGTCAATTCAAGCCAGTTAACTCCAGGACTGAAGGACCAGTCCCCTAACATTCCACTCTTGAGATGCCCAGTAGCACTCACTAGGAAGAGCTGGTGTGATGATCTTGATTTCTAACAAAGGCGTCCATGTGGGGGAGTGTGGTACATGAGCGCTAAGTAAGTGGAGGTGTGCGTTTTTGGAAGCAACCCTAGCATGCTGGTACGTACCATCTTCCTCAGCTCTTGGTTAGAAACAATAATGACGTTTGGTGGGTCCCCAATGGCAGTGGCAGCTCCTCCAATGTTTGTGAAGATCACTTCTGCAATCAGGACTTGTCTTGGATCCAGGTTGAGCACCTCACACAACCTGTCACAAAGGGAGGAAAATGAAAGCAGTCCACGGTACACATTGCGAAAGGCCCACATGCAACCCAGATACTTTTAAGGCGACTGCTCATATAAGGGAGGTGCGGGCAGAGACGGAGACACACACACACACCACATACAGACACACACAGACACACACCACACACACACACACACACAAACCACACACACACACACACCACACAGACACACACACACACACCACACACACAGACACACACACACACGTGTGAGGAGGGCAGTGCTGCAGGGGAATGAACAACTGCTGCACCTCTGCAGGAGGACAGCGCAGGCCCTCCACAGCCAAGCTGGTGCTGGTGGTCAGGTCCTCTGGGCCAGTGTTGCGGTGGTATGGGTGGCTCACACTGGGCCTGCTGACTCAGCCCCCCTTCCCACTTTCCCCTTCCTGGATACCAAGGCCCTAAGCTCTCTTCTCACCCCTTCCCTTTGTTTCATTCATCTTTGTATTTTTTATTTACTTTTTATTGCTATAATACATACGAGATAGACATTTGGGGGGTACATGTGACACTGTAATACATTCATATAATCAAATCAAGTCACTGTGATACCTGTCCCCTTAAATAGCTCTCTGTTCTTAACCCTGGGAGCATCCCAGTTATTCTCTTCTAGCAAGGTAGAAGTGCACAATCGATTCATGGCAACTGTATTCACCCTACGCATCTGTCAGGCCACACTCTCCAGCTGTGCAGCCCCACCATGGCCTCACACTGGATTTGTGCTGGAATCCAGCGTAGACCAGTGCCTGCGAGTGGGCCGGGCAGTGGCGCTCTACAGCTCCCCAGGGGACCCAGCATGCACAGAGTCGGGAAACACTGCTCTAAAGAAAGAAGGGAAGGCACATCCCAGCATCCCCCACACCTGCCCATCCACATAGCCCACTCGCCATGCTTCTGATGAGGAACCTCACGGCGGCTGTTCCACCTCCCCCCAGCTACGTGATCATGTGAGCCGTGAGCACGTGTGTGACCTGTTGAGCCAGCCCAGATGGTAGACAGTGATGGAGAAGAACATGGACAGGGACTCCTGGCACCTGGTGGTCTGGGGTGAGCCATTCTTGTCCACATGTCTCCCCACGAGAGCACAATCTCCAGGAAAGCAAGGCTTGTGTCTTCTACCTCTTGCAGGCATTTCTGCCACTGGATTCTGCGGTCCCACTGCTTGCAGTGTGTGCCGCAATCATAAAAAGCAGACGGGGGCTGGACTGAAATGCAGTGAACTGTGGGCACGACGGCCCACCTTTTCACGCACCTGAGAATGGAGCCTGGAGCCAGGCCATGCAGCCAGAGCACACGCCCGCCAGAGCCTGGCCACAACCCCAAAGCAGAGGTGCTCTGCATACCTTATGGTCACAGGTGTGAAGAGGAGCATGGTGGTGACGTTGTCCAGGAAGGCAGAGAGGACGGCCGCGATGAGACACAGCATGATGATCATGGCCCACACCCGTCCCCGGGAGAGCTGATATGCCTGGCCGCACACACGCAGAGGATACAAGCCAGAGTCAGCAGGCTTGTAAGAACAGAGGCTGCCTTTCATGAGTGACTTTAAGAACAGGGAGCTAAGCTAACATTGCCCCATGGGTTAAGACGTAGACCCACGGAGTCCTAGGAGGGCTGAGATGAGACAGTGCTGGCCCCCACAGTTCCTGGACATTCTAAATCCTCCCTAGTCAACACTGTCACCCCTCTGATCCTCCTCCTTCACGGAGTCCCTGTGAGGGTTAATTTGCCACAAGGTGATGACTCTCAATCAGCGTAATGCCATTAGTATTCTGGTTAGACAACCTGAGCTTTCAAAGTTGGGATGCATGTGAGCCTAGTGCCTGCTGCTCTCCGGGGAACTAAGGGACACTTTACTAAGTAAGGAGGAAGAGGCCAAATCTCTACCTGGCATGTGCAAGATGGGGGACAAAGATGACAAAAATCACAGCACAGTTCTGTCATTCAGAGTTTACACAGGGTTTGTTGAGTAATTTTTTAAAAGACCTTTTCGGTTTCAAAAAATAAATATTCACGCACAGCACTAGAATGCATTAGCAGAGCATGGTACACAATGGGCTCTCCTCTTGCCTACCCTGAATGACAGGACAGGTAAATTCCTGGAGGCCAGAGCTGGCTGGTGAAGCTCCCCAGGGTTCCAGTTAAAAACATGACTGTGTATATATTCAGTATTTAGAAGGTAATCATGGAAATCATTTCACCAAAAAGCAAAGTAATCAGAAACTAATGGCTTGAAATATTTGGGTACTCTAATATACAAAACAATTTTTGATGTGTAGCTCTCACCAGACAATTTAAATAACACACATTCAACCTGAGTACCCTCTTCCTTGACCTCCTCCTCAATTTATTTACTGAGCAGCTGGCAGTGCCACTCAGAGCCACACAGCTCAGCACAGCAAGCACACCCTGCCCTGCAGAAGCAGCCTTTAAAAGAAGGATGGCATTTTTAAATGTTTGTTTTCAATGTCTGTTTCCTAAATATACGTCAGAAAAATACATATATAAATTAATCAGTGTAGAATTATTAAATGCAACATCACACCTACCTTTACAGCACAATAATCGAAAAATCCCGTTTCTGAAAATATGGCTACTAAGATCATCTATGGAGAAAAGAGAAGAGGCGAGGATCATCTTTTAGCAGGACACCATGTTAAAATGACATCAGCATCATCAGTTACAAACCTGAGCTCTGGCCCCTGAAAGCCACACCACCACCAAGCTCTTCCCTCTCATGCAGAAAGACCGTCAGTTCCTAGAGTAGTACACTCACTAACTCCTCGAACTGAGCCTCTTGCTGGTGTTTTTGTGCCTCCGTTTGTCCAGGAACATTCCCTCAAGGCACATGACCATCCCATCAGATCCTCACAAACACAAAAAAAATCAGGTGTTATTTTCACCCTCTGTTTTATAGAGCAGGAAATGGGATCAGACTGTGAGGTGGCTTGCTCCCAGCCACAAAGCCAGAAGCAGGCCGGGTCTGGCACATGGCCTTCTGCACCTATGTGTCCACACAAGCAACACATAAACATCCTAAGATGTTAAAACTGGTTTACATTTTGTTTTCTAAAATAATTAAACTAATTTTTGTCACCAATTTGGAAGCAGCTGTATTGAAACCATTATTCACCAGGCTCTAGGTGAACCCAGAACACCTGTTGCCTATTTCTTTCAAGGGAGGATGAGGAGTTGGTGAAAACGCCATCCTGGACCCTAATAAAAAGTCATGTCCCAGTTATTCCAAATTTTATCAACCAGACATTTCAACCAGTGAATGTTCTGGAAGTTCCTACACTTTACCTCTTAGATGGCAGTCACCATGGTGTTGAACTTGGAATGAGAAGATGGAAGTTCAGATCCTGATTCTGCCACTTAAAAATAGTCCGAACTTGAACAAAAATATAAATTAACCTTTCTGTCCTTCAGTTTTCTCACCTTACCTCTGAATGTCCTATACTTCATCAGGTTGTAAAAATGCAATCTAATTATTTAAATTAAAATTTGTAGGCCGGGCGCAGTGGCTCATGCCTATAATCCCAGCACTTTGGGAGGCCAAGGCGGGTGGATCACGAGGTCAAGAGATATCGAGACTATCCATGTCAACATGGTGAAACCCCGTCTCTACTAAAAATACAAAAATTAGCTGGGCATGGTAGTGTGCCCAGGAGTGTCCCAGCTACTCAGGAGGCTGAGGCAGGAGAATCGCTTGAAGCCAGGAGGTGGAGGTTGCAGCGAGCCGAGATCGTGCCATGGCACTCCAGCCTGGGTAGCACGAGTGAAACTCCGTCTCAAAAACAAATAAATAAAATGAAATACTTTGTAAACAGGAGTCCCAGCAGACACTATTGTCTCTCAGATAAACTGTAGAAAACAACATGTCCCAACAATTTAGACCCAGTGTGAACATCCAGTGTCCAGAGTGACCACAGTGTTCACCCTCACCCAAAAGGTCACTGAGGGCTGGCGGTGAAGCACGGGGCTTTGCACAGCAACGGAGCTTCACGCGAACGCATGAAACAGATGTGTGTAGACCCATGTGGTGTTTTACACGTTTGCTGGCAGAACCGCCCAGGGAGACTAGAACTCAGGGATGGGGGTAAATGGCCCCGTGGGTGGTCGGCTGGCAGGAAATACGGCAGAAAAGGCAGGAACCTGGTTGTACAGACCCTGCACACTGCAGTTCCAGCATCGCAGAACCTACAAGTGCTCGCTGAACTGAATTCCACTAAGAAAAAAGTGCTGAAGCCCTTTTTATAGGCTGTACTGTGTCCCAAAAAAATTCTTATGTTCACGTCCTAGCCCCTAGTACCTGGGAACAGGACTGTATTGGTAGTGAGGGTGCTGAAGGAGATAATTAAGTTAAAATGACGTCATTAGGGTGAGCCCTGATTCAGCGTGACTGGTGTCCTTATAGGATGAGGGTATCAGGACTCAGAAACACAGACAGAAGACAAAGTGAAAACACAGGGAGAAGGTACCATCTACAAGCCCAGGGGAGAGGCTCAGGAGAAACCAACCCAGCCCACACCATGATCATGGACTTCCAGCCTCAAGAATTATGAGAAAATAAATGTATATCATTTAATAAACGCATACAGTCTGTGGTACTTCGTTACATAGCCCTAGCAAACTAATACAGCATTCTTTTTCAAAAAAAGGCATATCTCAGGGATACCTGGTACACTTCCTCTCTTCTATCCAGATGTCCAACCCCTCCATACATCTCAGGCTCAACACAAATATTAGTTACTCTGTGAAGCCTGGGTTAGAGCACTGACCTGCCTCCCCACGCACCGCCTGCCCACAGAGGATGGCGGCATGGTTTTCGGTCAGGTCACATGGAAGCCTCACGTAGCTGGGCTTCCGTTACGTTGGCCAGCCTTGGCAGGTATGAAATGTTAGCAAGGAAAATGAGGATCGATGGTGCCCAGCTGTACACAGAGCAAGTCTTCTCGCCCAGAGAGGACGAGCCCTCCTGCAGACCACTGGGCTGTCTGGGGTCTGCTTAGGAACACGGGCCGCCCTGCTGTTCACTAGTGAAGCTGGGTTATGATCGTGTCCCACACTAGCGCATTTGTGTACCTGGAGTTCCTGCAAGTGAACCTGGGGGCACTCCTCACAGCAGAGTGGCCACTGGGCAACAGGACCAGTTAGCAAACACCCAGATTACTACTTACGAGTGATACCTTCCCTTCTTCACATCATGAAAGGTGCTCTTCTCCCACTGAAACTCCTACATGGTTCATTTATTTGGAATAGTCCAGCTTTTTTATTTTAAGTGCAGTTACTCAAAAGAATTGCTTGCTTTTCTAAATGGCAATGTGATTTCATCATCAGACAAGCCTTGGGCTGGAATTCTCCAGCTAATGAACCAGAGCCCCATTCCACTCCTCCTCAGGAGAGATTCAAGAGCCCCACGCTGACACTTCTCAGTGAAGCCTTGGGCACGGGTGTCTTTCATATAATGATGGACCCTCAGCAGCGGAGGCAAGAAAAAACCTAGTGACCGCAGGCGTGGAGCCCAGTCCCACGGGAGAGCCATAATTACCATGCCAAACAGCAGGGCCAACGTCTCAAAATCAATCCACTCCACCACATGGGTCAGGCTGGGTCTCTGCAAGCAAAGCACACACCTGCCAGTTAATCCAGTATGCCATCATCCCCGTGATGAGCCTAATGAGGCAGTGCACCTGCTGCAGACCCACTCGGGAAACCTCACCATCCACTTGCCTTTGAAGCTCTTGGAAAACAGTCTTGACCCAGGGCGTCTATAATGTCAAACCTATGCATGTGGTCATCAATTTTTTCTGTCCCTGCCTCTAGCACATGGCAGGACGAGCCCCCAGTTACCTTCTTAATTGAGTCTGTGCGTGCCCTCTGCAGTGCCGCACCTGAGGCCGGATGACAGGAACGGGCACTGCCGTCTGTCCCACTCTCAGCTGGGCTCCAGCACTGCCTCTCAGACAACTCAGGGCCCCCAGCCCCAGTGGCCACCAATCTCTGTTGTTTACCTACATTTGTTCCCCATGTCCCTGCCAGAGAGGCCCTGCTCAGATCCAAACAGGACCCCCTCATCCCCAAACACACCTCTCCAGGGGCCTCCTGATCTCTGCAGGACAGGTCCCAGCCTGACCAACTCCCACCTTTCTGTACCAGCTGGGAAGGCTCCCTCTAGTTCCAACACTCAGATCCAGCCCCACCACCACCCAGCTCCTCAGCCCTGGGCAAACATGACCATAAGGAGCCTTTCCTCATCCAGGATGAGGAATCACACCCCGGGATGTGAGTGTGTAACAAAACGGAAGAAAAATGCCATGGCTTGTTAGTTCATGCCTCTAGCATAGTCCTCGGGCAAAAACATGGAAGTGGCATATAAAACAGTGAAAAACAGCAGTGAAAGCCTGAATCCTGGCATGTCTTTGAGCTGACATTCCACTGAGTGGTGAGCCAAGGACTGGGACTGTGTCAACTTACGTCGCCAATCACGGCCAGCGCTGCCAGTGCCGCCAGGGAACCCAGCATGGCGGCCAGAGTTCTGTGCACGATCTGAAAAGAAGCACAGGACGTGACTGCGTGTTGGTCCACGAGGGAGTTAGCACCCACGAAGGCTGTGTGGAAGTGAGGGGGTCTGTATCTGCCACTGTGCACCACATCTATTCACACAATAGGTCAGTCACAGGTCCTGCTGTTTCAGGCCTGGATACCCCACAGACACAGATAGTTACCACCAACCTGCCTTCTAAGGGAAGCTGTTTTCATTTCCTAAATAATTAGATGACCCTGACAAAACAGCAGAAGGCCAGACAGAGTATGGTCTATGGGAAAGCCACAGCAGACTGTCATTAATTATTTGCCATACGCTCCCATGGGAACGGGTCCATTCATTCAGCAACATAAATGAATTCCTCCCAGCTGCTAGACTCCTATTATACCAAAGGTACACAGTCCAACACTTTATATAATTGAGACTTCTGTGTACCA
Organism: Saimiri boliviensis; assembly: GCF_048565385.1. NCBI lineage: Eukaryota > Metazoa > Chordata > Mammalia > Primates > Cebidae > Saimiri > Saimiri boliviensis. The sequence goes on from NC_133453.1 coordinate 150,907,773, forward strand.
CAAAAGCATCTTTTCTATTTGATTGTAGTTCAAACAGAAGTGGAATTTCTAAGACAAAATATGAGAAAAGGCCAAGACATGGAGAACTGGAGCTTTCATACATTGCTAGTGGGAATGTAAAATGATCTAGCCACTGTGGAAAGCAGTTTGGCAGTTTCTTACAAAGTGAAGCCTAAGTTTACCGTATGAATGTGCCCAGCAATTCTACTAGGAATCCACCCAGCAGAAATGAAAACGCACGTCCACACAAAGCATCGATGCGAGTAACGACATTATACAAAGGAGACAAAAACTGGAAATATTCCAAATGTTCACCGGTAGTGAAGGCACAAAGGAGACAGGGCACAGCTGGTGTGCAGATGGGTGCTTAGAAGTTATGCTGGGGAAAGAAGCCAGATGCAACAGATGGGATCAGTCCCTCTATGTAAACTTCCAGAAAAAGTAAACTTTGAGAAACAGAAAGATCAGGGCTGCCCAAGGCTGCGGGAGGCAACAAGAGTTGACTAGAAATGGGTCCCAGGGATCCTTACGGGGTGATGAAATGCGCTAAAATGGTGATGGCTGCAAAACCCTACATCTAGTAAAAAGGATTTACTCGTACGCTTCCAAAGGCTGAAATCATGGTATTTAAATTATACCTCAATAAATCTGTTAAAAAAAAATACAAAAAGAATGTGGCAAGATTGAGTGGAAAATTAAACGCTAGCAGGCATTACTCATTTCTGAATCCCCTAAAGGGACGTTCGCTCCATTTCTTCACGGCTTCCATCAACAGTAATTACCTGAAACTCCGATTCCAGCTAAAATTATTTTATTTATAATGTGTGCTACTAGAACTCGAAGTTCATTTTCATGAAATGTGATACTACGTGGCGGCTTTTCGCAGTTTAAGTTTTAAAGAGTTGTTTTGTTTTACACGTAAATACCTAAAATCCAGTACGTTGCTACCAAACTCTCATGATTCCTTCCATTCGTTCTCTGCTTTTCAGTCTTTGTTTAGGACCCATTTTAAGGACACTTCCTTGTCCAATGCCGAGGGTGGCCCCGGGAAGCAGACAGGGCAGGCATTCTTCCCCGCTACACAGCCGTGGTGCCCAGAGTGGAGGTTCACCCACTGGGCATGGCGAGCGGGCACCACAGCCAGGCTGCCCTCTCCACCCGACACAGAGCAAAGCGAAGACACTCCGCTTTGGCATGTCTCCTTGTTGGCATTTCATTAAGGCTCGGTGAGCAGAACCGGATGCGACAGCATGTGGGTACGGCTGTGCAGAAAGGAGGAAGGCACTGCAGGGACAGAGCAGACGGGGTGACGCTGGCTCGCAGCCGGCCCTGCAGTCTCACTCTGCCACACAGTCCTCTCTTCTGGCTTCACCTTTGGGCTAAGTTTGTCTGGAGGGAAAAGAGACTTTCAGTACAAAGCAAAGAGCCGGCCTGGCACAGTGGCTCACGCCTGTAATTCCAACACTTTGGGAGGTCAAGGCAGGCAGATCTCTTGAGGCCAGGTGCTCAAGAGCAACCTGGCCAGTATCATGAGACCTCATCTCTTACTAAAAATTTGAAAATAAAAAAAATTAGCCAGGCATGGTGGCGCACACCTATAGTCCCAGTGACTGAGGAGGCTGAGAGGGGACACTTGCTTGAGCCCTGGAGGCAGAGGTTGCTGTGAGCTGAGACTGCACCACTGCACTCCAGCCTGGGGGACACAGCGAGACCCCATCTCAAACAAACAAAAAAGAGCCAAGAGCCATGACTACCGGCCACTGGTCAGCAGGATCGGATAGTGGCAAAAATAATTTTTATTGAGCACCTACCGTGCACCTGGTCCTGGAGTAAGTGCTCTACACACACCATCTGTACCTTTCACAGTGACCGTATGAGGTAGAACTACAATAACCCACTTTGCAGAGGAGGAAACAGTCTCAGGAATGCTGAGTAGTCTTCCCCGTGTCAGAAAACAAAGGACATGCACACCTAGGATGCACACCAGCATTTTCTTACTCTGGGGCACCTCTTCTCTCCTCGTGGGGCCTTGCTTGTGCGTCTGTAAAATCAGAAAACTGCACTACATACCTCAAGGAGCCCTCAGCTCTGGAGGAGGTCTGTGAACATCATGAAATTGAGTCCTAGCACGTTAACACACAAATGAGCAAACGGCAAGGCAGGCAATCACGGCCCTCTTAGGACAGCCGGCTGACAGTGGTCTCACTAAGTTCGCTCCGCCCACTGCCACCATCAACACCTGTCTCCCTCCTCATGGCACACACGGGCTTGCACATGATCCACATATAAGCATCTCTGCGGCCCACAGTGAATGCTCAGGACATGTGGATGCAGTTGTCCTCACTCGGAAACCCGCCTTCCTCTACCAGCTAAGGAGCCCCACACACCACGGAGGAGGAGAAACCTTCACTTGTCATTAAGACGTGGAATAACACGCAGATGATCAGCCTCTAGTATGTGAAATAAAACTTTTTAAACTACATGCTTCTAGAAGAAGAAGAGTTCATTGCTTCAGATATAATTATGGACATTTCTAAATTTCTATGCTTAAGAAAAAGAATTTTCATCTATCAGAAATATTAAAAAATATGGTAAATGGACCTAAAATGTAAAAATAATAAAAATTCTTAAAAGATGCCTGCCTTAAAGCAGGGTTTCCCAACACCCCCCGAGCCCTGCCACGGACTGGTACCACGGCTGCACACTGAGAGGCGAGCTGGGCAAGTGAGCATGACTGCCTGAGCTCCGCCTCCTGTCAAATCAGCAGCACCAGCCTCTCACATGAGCGTGAACCCTCCTGTCAACCGCACAAGTACGAGAGCCAGGTCGCACACTCGTTATGAGAATCTAATGCCCGACCATCTGAGGCGGAACAGTCACATCCCAAAATGATGCCCGACCCTGTGGTCCATGGAACAACTGTCTTCCACGTAACGGGTCCCAGGTGCCAAAAAGACTGGGGGCCACTGGCTTAAAGGACTGTGTAAAGGTCCTCTTCCCGTCCATGTGCTGGGAAGTACAACACACCTCCTCCTATACCAGAACCAGTTCCCGGGCACAGAGCACATCCCCTAGCTTCCCGGGCACCACCTCACAGACCCAGCTGCCATTCCACCACTGCTCCCCTCTCCAGTCGAGCCTACACTCTGTGCTTCTGAGTTTCCTTGGCAACAGTCCAGCTGTGAGCTCCTGAGGTGGACAGTGTGGTGTGGCTCTCTTGGTTTCTTCAGTGCTCTGCACGGTAAGCAATACCTGCTGAGCAAATGAGGAGCAGAAAACGCCTGAACAGAGCCTGCAAAGCAGAAGGCCAGCGTCGCTTCTGGGGAGAAGAAACGAGAAAGACTTTGGGGGCAGCACCCAAGGAAATGATCTAGAACATCTCTGATCTTCTTGCATCTGCTCCTCCACCGTCACACAGGTTTAGGGCTAGTCATCATGTAAATTCCTGACAGGTGGGATACTGAGCAGACGGAAAGACAAAACTTCTTTTGGTTACCATTTGCATGGAAATTTGCATGGAAATGATAACTAAAAGACAGCAGGGATAGCTGAAGTCATGTCAGACAAAATAGACTCAAAGTCAAAAACTGTCTCTAGAGTCAAAGAAAGTCACTACCCACCCTCTTCCCCTGATAAAAGGGTCAATTCAACAGGGATCTATCACAGTTACAGTAAGTACACCCCCAACACCAGACCACGTAAATATACACAGCGGTATTAACAGAGCTACAGGGAGAGAGTGAAACCAACACAATGTAATATGGGACTTCGATGTCCCATTTAAGATAACGGATAGAACATCCAAACAGGAAATCAATAAAGAAACAGCAGATTTGAACAGCAGCGTACACCAAGTGGGCCTAACAGACATAGAGAGAACTTTCCACCCAAAAGCCAAAAAATACACATTCTTCTCTAGCATACACAAAAAATTCTTCAGAATATATCACATATTAGGTCACAAAGAAGTCTTAACAAATTTTATTTATTTAAAAACATTGTTTTAGAGGCAGTCTCGCTCTGTCACCCAGGCTGGAATGCAGTGATACTGTCAAAGCTCACTGCAGCCTTGAACCCCTGGACTTAAGCAATCCTCCTGCCCCAGCCTCCTGAGTAGCTAGGACTACAGCTGTGCACCACCACATCCAGCTATTTTTTTTTTTTTTTTGCAAAGATGGGGGTCTTGCTATGTTGCCCAAGCTGGTCTTGAACTCCTGGCCTCAAGTGATCCTCCTGCCTCAGCCTCCTAAAGCACTAAGATTGTAAGCATGATCCCTCATGCTTGAACTTAACAGATTTTAGAAGATGGAAATCATATCAAGTATATTTTCCAAACACAATGGTATAAAACTAGAAATTCTAACAGGGGAAATAAGGAAATTGATAAACATGCAAAAATTAAGCAACACACTCTTTTTTTTTTTTTTTGAGACAGAGTTTCGCTCGTTACCCAGGCTGGAGTGCAATGGCGCGATCTCGGCTCGCCGCAACCTCCGCCTCCTGGGTTCAGGCAATTCTCCTGCCTCAGCCTCCTGAGTAGCTGGGATTACAGGCACGCGCCACCATGCCCAGCTAATTTTTTGTATTTTTAGTAGAGACGGGGTTTCACCATGTTGACCAGGATGGTCTCGATCTCTCGACCTCGTGATCCACCCGCCTCGGCCTCCCAAAGTGCTGGGATTACAGGCGTGAGCCACCGCGCCCGGCAAGCAACACACTCTTGAGCAACCAACAAGTCATAAAATAAATAAAAGGGAAGTCAGAAAGTATCCTGAGACAGACAAAAATGGAAACACAATATAGCAAAATTTATGGGACACAGCTAAAGCAGTCATATACCTACCTCAAAATCATTAGCCTGATTTGATCACTTTGCAGTGTATACATGAATTGAAACCACATTGTGCCCATACATATATATAATTATTATTTGTTAATTAAGAAACAAAACTTTAAAAAAGAAAAAATAAACACCCTAACTTTATATCTCAAGGAAAAAGAAAAAGAAGAGCCAGCTGAGCCCAAAGTTGACAGAGGAAGAAAATAATGGCAGAAACAAATGAAATCGAGACGGGAAAGACAACTGAAGAGATCAACAAAACTAAGAGTTGGTTTTTGAAAAGATAAACAAAATTTATGGAACTTTATCTAGACCTACCAATATAAAAAGGAGAGAAGACTGACAGAAATAAAATTTTAAGTGAAAAAGGGGACACTACAACTCATATCATAAGGATACTGTGAACAATTACATGCCTACAAATTGATAACCTAGAAGAAACTGGTAAATTCCTAGAAACATACAATCTACCAAGACTGAATCAACAAAAAACAGAAAATCTGAACAGGCCAATAATAAGTAAGAAGATCGAAGCACTAATCAAAACCTTTCAACAAAGAAAATCTCAGGACTACTGGCTTCACAGGTAAATTCTACCAAACACTTAAAGAATGCCATAATCACTCTGCAAAACCCCTTTTGCCATGTGAGGTCCCATATGCAAATGGTCTGGGGGTTAGAATGTGGACATCTTGTGGGGAGAGGTCATTAATCAGCCTACTGCACCTTTTCAGAATTAAATAACATAGATGATGAAAACATACAGCCAGACCCATGGTAGGACCATGACAGACATCTGTTCACCTTGCACAGCCACATCCTGGTGAGAAATGTGGACTCCAAAGGCAGTCACTGGCCACCTGGGGACTGTGGGCAAGTGGTCTGATTTCTCTGTGCTTGATATCCTCATCTAGGAAATGGAGATGGTGATAAAACCTACCTTGCAGGGTTGTAGGGTTGTCTATCAACACACAGAGGATTCCCTGAACAGCGCTGGCCCCTCTGCACGTGTTAGCTTCTGTGGTTATCAGCATCATTTTCTTTGAAGTCAGAGCCCTCGAGGGTCCGACTCCCTGCACTGGCTTCCTTTCGCCCCACCATCCCGACCTCTCATTGGCTCTGGCTTCAAACAGCAGCATGCTCCAGGGCTCACTGCGTGTGCAGGGACAGCCAAGGGCACACAGAAGAGCGACCCAGGATGACAAGCTTGGAAAGGGTTGACCTCCTTCTGCAAAACACTTGCCACTTTTCTAAGGAATGTTGTGGCTGCTCACTTTGAGAAACCCTGAAATGCTGGATTGGGAGCTTGCCAGAAAAAAATGTGGGTAGCATGGCCCAGTGGCCAGAAGACCTATGTCCCATCCTGACTCCTTCAACTGCAAAAGCGTCTTTGCAATTCAGTATGTGTGTTAAGCAGAGGGAGTGTATTCCGTAGTCCACCAGTTTCCCTGCAGTTCTGAAGGAGTCCTCAAGGAAGAAAAGGAGAGGTCTCTCTGGAACCAGGTAATGGAGCAAGTCTGCCAGTGCTACAAGAAGCAGCATGTTCCATGAATCAGCAGGAACAGGAGGGTTGCAGACAAAAGGAAATGAATGAGGGGGCAGAGCCACTGGCTACAGTTGTAATTTAAATTGCAGCCTTGCAGAGCACAGTAAGAACAGAAATTAGGAAAACCTAACTTGGAGGTTTGCAGTGTTACGGTATGTGCACTGGGTTCTGAAATGCAGCCTCTTCCCTCTCCAAATATGCTTCCCATTTCTGTAAATTAAAGTGGAGACTCCCTGGAAGACGGAAGGTGTTCTCTATTCATTTCTCTTGAATTTAATTTCACAGTTAATTTTAAACCAAACACTACACGAACTCCTAAATTAAACATGAAAGAACCCAGAGCAATGGAGCACAATGTTACACAAAGGCTGTATCATGTTGCTTCAATTACATAAAGCGGGTGAAAGGAAAGAAATGGCCTGCTTGTCTCCAGCAGAAAGGAGCCATGGTGGCAATCCTTCTCAAGACACAATACCGCAGGTTGGACAAAACACACATGGAGAAAATACATTGTCTCATTTATGTTGTGAAATATTGTCCATTAAGACTGTGTCAGAACTGTTTTAATATAATTTGATATAGTATAAGAGCATAGAAACCTTAGCTCTGATAATGGAATTTTTAAAATGCTGCATTGGGAAATCTCCCAGTGCTCTATTATAGATTCAAAGTGCAAGAGTTAGGAGGATCCCTCCAAATGTGTTCTTTGGGAGCTACTTTATAAGGATGGGCCAGGCGTGGTGGCTCACACCTGTAATCCCAGCATTTTGGGAGGCTGAGGTAGGTGGATCACAAGATTAGTAGGAGTTTGAGACCAGCCTGGCCAACATGGTAAAACCTCGTCTCTGCTAAAGATACAAAAAATTAGCCAGGTGTACTGGCAAGTGCCTGTAATTCCAGCTACTCGGGAGGCTGAGGCAGAAGAATCGATTGAACCCAGAAGGTGGAGGTTGCAATGAACTGAGAATGCGCCATTGCACTCCAGCCTGGGCAACAGGGTGAGACTCCGTCTCAGAAAAAAAAAAGGAACTAAGGAACTAGTTTACAAAGATGAAAGATACAACCCCAAATCCTCAGGCAAGAAAGTGCCAATCAGGATTATCTGTAGGACAACAAGTTTAAATAACCCAAGGTATTTCCTGAAATAATTTCATCCCATCAAGCTATTAAAAGACCTAAGAGAACCCTGGCTGATCCTTTGTTCCCAGTCATGCACGGGTCAGCGAGGCACAAAGTCAGGGGTGGACAGTGCCCCCACGTTAGACCAGACCCAGAGGGTCTTAGCACCTGTCTCAAGTATCTGAAGATGCTCTGGAAACATTTGCTTAATATTTATTGAGCACTTGCTGTATGCCAGGCAGTGTCCAAGGCACTGGGGATCAACACTGAACAAAAGCAACCAACAACAGACACAATCAGTGAGATGGGGCACCCGCGACAGAGCAGGTGAGGAGGGATCAGGGAGGAGGCCACAGTCTGAGGTAACAGCGACAGCGTCTGGATAGCAGCTGGCGGCAGCAGATTGGGAGGATAGGCAGGGGCAACTGCAGGCCACCCCAAAACTCTCCTGAATGGAGCAAGATGCAGACAGCAGTGGCACAGCCTAAGCGTGCCTGCCTGCAGAATCGAGAGACCTGCAGTTCTGGGAAAGCAGTCCTGCCCAAAACAGGACAACTTCTGAGTCCTTGCCCCAGGCAAATTCTACCCCTAGAGCAGATCCTAGGAGTGCTGCAATGTTGGCTCCACTGCTGGAAAGCCCACAGGGCTGGCGACTGCATCCCACCCTCTCCTTATCATGTGGATCCTACCCTAGGGAGTTCTGGACACACAGGCGTCACAGAAACGTAAGGTAGAACATACTATGCCTTTAGCACCCCTGCAGCCTCCACCTTCCACATCAAATTACAGATAAAACAAAAGGACAGTGTTGGGGTTTCACAAATTGTTGCTTAAACTACTTACATAAAATTTCTATTTCCAAGTTACACTAGTATCATAAGAAAAGAAAAATCATATTGCTTTAAGCACACAGAATATTTATCAAGATAGACCATAAACCTGGGTCGCTAAGAAAAAAGTCAACAATGGCCAGCCACCGTGGCTCACACCTGTAATCACAGCACTTTGGGAGACCGAGGCGGGCAGATCACATGAAGCCAGAAGTTCGAGACCAACCTGGCCACCAAGGCAAAACCTCATCTCTACTAAAAATACAAAAAGTAGCCAGGCATGGTGGTGCACGCCTGTGGTGTCAGCTGCTTGGGAGACTGAAGCTGAGAATCACTTGAACCTGTGAGGTGGACGTTGCAGTGAGCTCAGATCACACCACTGCACTCCAGCCTGGGCAACAGAGCAAGATTCTGTCACACACACACACGCACGCGCACACACACACACACACACACACACACAGTTAACAAATTAAAAGAATTAAATATAGTGTAAGTTCTCTAATGTAGTAGATAACATTTAGAATTTAAACAACACACATCTAAATAATCTATGGGTCGAAGTGGAAGTCTCAGGAAAACTTAAGAATTACAAGTAACTGAAATTGAAAACACAACAGATCAAAATCTGTAAGATACAGCAAAAGCAGTGCTGACAGGAAAAATTATGCAAGTCTAGTCCAATATTCTCAAATAAATCGATGTAATCCACCGTATCAAGCAGCACCATACGATCATATCAACTGACACAGAAAAGATGTTCTCAACGCCCAATTATGGTTTCAAAAAGAGACAGAGAGAGAGAGAAAGGAAAAAATGCAACAAAAATAACCCTCTTAGTGCATTAAAAAAAGAAAAGAATTTCCTCAGTCTCATAAACAGCATCTAAACAAACCAATAAAATCACACCTCATGGTGAAAGACTGAATGCTTCCCCTTAAGATTGGGAACAATGCCAGTCTTACCATTCTCATTCTAGCGACTGCAATAAGGTAAGAAATGGAAAATAAAGACATGCAGATTGGAATAAAAAGAAATAAAACTGTCCTCATTGCAAATGACACGACTGTCTACCTAGGAAATCTCAATTGTACTTTTTAAAAACTCTGCGAACTAATAGGTAAATTCAATAAAATAACAAGGTATAAGATTAACACAAAAAAATGCATTTATATGTACTAACAATAGACAAGTGGAAACCAAAATAAAAACTCAGTATCACTTATAATTGCTCCAAAGAAAAGGAAACAGTTAGGTATAAATTTAAGAAAAGACGTACAAGATCAGTATCATGAAAACTGTAAAATAAATCAAAGAAGACCAAAATAAATAATATTTTTATGGACTAGGAGGCCATTCTAAAATGTGTATGTCAAAACACCACGAGAAAGCCACTGAAGTCCTAGAAAACAGAAATGTAACTTTATTCCAATAAAGTTGGAGGAAGAAAAGGGGAAAATGTATACGGAAAAAGGCTGGCCACAGAATAGCCAGAACAATTTTGGGAAAAAAAATAGTAACAAGCGGGAGGAATCCCTCTGCCCAGTGTCCAAACTTACACCTGCAGTCATCAAGATAGTGTGGTACTGACCACACATACACTACCAATGGGACAGAGAACCCAGAAATATATCCCACAAATACGCCTAATCAATTTTTACCCAAGGAGCAAATGCAATTCAATTGAGGAGGGATGGTCTTGTCAATAAATGGTGCCGGCCCAACTGGACATCCATAGGTTTGAAAACAAACCTTGACTTAAAACTCAGACAAGGTCGAGCGCGGCGGCTCACGCCTGTCATCCCAGCACTTTGGGAGGCCAAAGCAGGTGGATCACAAGGCCAAGAGACCGAGACCATCCAGGCCAACATGGTGAAACCCCATCTCTACTAAAAATAGAAAACAATCATCTGGGCATGGACAGCACACACCTGCAGTCCTAGCGACTCCAGAGGCTGAGGCCGGAGAATTGCTTGAACCCAGGAGGCAGAGATTGCAGTGAGCCAAGATCGTGCCAGTGCACTACAGCCTGGGCGACAGTGCAAGACTCCATCTCAAAACAAACAAACAAACAAACAAACAAACCTCAAATACAAGAAATAACTCCAGGCCGGGCGCGGTGGCTCAAGCCTGTAATCCCAGCACTTTGGGAGGCCGAAGCGGGTGGATCACGAGGTCAAGAGATCGAGACCATCCTGGTCAACGTGGTGAAACCCCATCTCTACTAAAAATACAAAAAATTAGCTGGGCATGGTGGGGCGTGTCTATAATCCCAGCTACTCAGGAGGCTGAGGCAGGAGAATTGCCTGAACCAGGAGGCGGAGGTTGCGGTGAGCTGAGATCGCGCCATTGCACTCCAGCCTGGGTAACAAGAGTGCAATTCCGTCTCAAAAAAAAAAAAAAGAAAGAAATAACTCAAGGCCTGGCACAGTGGCTCACACCTGTAATCTTAGCATTTTAAGAAGCCAACACAAAAGAATCACTTGAGGCCAGGAATTCAAGAGCAGCCTGGGCAACACAGCAACAGCGTGATTCTACAAAAAAAAAATTTTTTTAACTTAGCCAGTATGGTATTACATGCCAGTAGCCCCAGCTACTCAGGAGACTGAGGCAGGAGGATCACTTGAGCCCAGGAGTTTGAGGCTACGGTGATCTGTGATCATGCCACTGCACGCCAGCCCAGGTGACAGAGTGAAAACTTGTGTCAAAGAAAAAGACAAAAGAAAACTAACTAAAAATAGATCCTGGTCTTAAAAGTAAAACTAAAAAAAAACAAAACAAAATAAAAAAGGAAAACCAATCTTTGGACTCTTCGGAATTATTACAACTAAGCAATTAGTTCTTAGACTTGACACTCAAAGCACAATCTACAAAAGAAAAAAATTGGCAAGGCATGGTGGCTCACACCAGTAATCCCAGCACTTTAGGAGGCCAAATGAGTGGTTCACCTGAGGTCAGGAGTTCGAGACCAGCCTGCCCAACACAGTGAAACCCCATCCTTACAAAAAATACAAAAAACTTAGCTGGGCATCGTGGCATGCATCTGTAGTTCTAGTTACTTGGAAGGCTGAGGCAAGAAGATCACTCAAACCCGGGAGATAGAGGTTGTAGTAAGCTGAGATTGAGCGATTGTACCCCGGCTTCGGCAACAAGAGCAAACCTCTGTCTAAAAAAAAAGGGACGGTGGCCAGGCATGGTGGCTCATCCCTGTAATCCCAGCTCTTTATCTCCAAAAAAAATAGACAGAAATTATAAACTGGACCACGACAAAATATTTGCAAACCAAATATCCAACAGTCTTTATATCTATAATATATAAAGAACAGTCAAAGCTTAACATTTAAAAAAAACAAACAATTCAATTAGAAAATAAGCAAAAGGTATGTACAGACATCACACTGAAGAAGATACACAGATGGCAAATAAATACATGAAAAGATATGTACAACATTCTCATCATTAGAGAAATGAAGTTGGAACCACAGTAAGATATCACTATACACCAACAAGAAGACCACACCCTGTCATAGGCAGCGGCGTGTGGACAGTTTAAACAGGAGGGCCTTGGACCACCGGATGTGAGGAGCAAGTGTGCAGGGAGACCCACTGACAGGTGGCCAGGAAACGGACAGGCTGCACGGGGAGCAGCCACACTGCTTGGAGGATGCAAGGACTTCCCTCCAAGGCTCTTCCTGAGTCCCTGCCACACTTCCTGAGACCCTGTCATGGCCCCCGAGGCTCTTCCTGAGTCCCTGCCACACTTCCTGAGACCCTGTCATGGCCCCCGAGGCTCTTCCTGAGTCCCTGCCACACTCCCTGAGACCCTGTCATGTCCTCCGAGGCTCTTCCTGAGACCCTGCCACACTTCCTAAGATCCTGCCACACTCCCTGAGACCCTGTCATGGCCCCCAAGGCCCTTCCTGAGACCCTGCCACACTTCCTGAGACCCTGTCACATCCAACAAGGCCCTTCCTGAGACCCTGCCACACTTCCTGAGACCCCCGCCACGTTCCCTTCTGTGTGTGGCTGGTTTCTGTGCTGTGGCCTCTGCTTTTTGTTTCTACAAGGGTAGAAACCATGTCAAACTGGCCTCTTCATAGGAGTCTTAAAATCTAGAGATGGCTTTCGGTAGAGAAGGGTAGGTTTTTTCTAAATGACTAATAATAACAACCATTAATTAATGAAAATTAAGAAAGCTTTGCAAATTACATAATCTTTGAAGGTTGAACAATTTTTACAAAAAAGGTGAAAAACCCCAGAATAACAGAGAAGCCCATTAAAAATAATTGGCATTGTGTTGTATTTTTTAATTAATAATGACTGCAACTAATTAAAGCGCAATGAATTTACTGAATCTATAATTGCAAAATAGTAGTAACAAAGGTGACGCGAGAAACTAAAGAAACTCAGTGGACACCACAGGTCCAACTGGGAGGCACTGAGGCAACAGCTCCTGACCATCCAAGTTGATCCTTACAGAATAAGGATCTATCTTAGGCAGGCAGTGGGCCCCAGTGGGTATCAAAACTATTAAAAGAGGTGGCAGGGAGCTGGGCACCTTTCTCCACTACTGCAACTCCCCGGGCATTCTCTGCACCCCTGAAAGCAGGACATCCAGACGCAGGGTCCTCCTCCTGGATGCAGTCCAAAGCATTCTGCCCTGCACACCTGTGAAGCACGGGTGCCCCAAAGAGGAACCTGAAGCTTCAGATCTGTTCTAGTCCGTAGGAAACAGGACAGAGCAGCTAATTCAGCAGCTGAACCCAGGGTATACAGTATTCCGCAGAACAACAGAATAGGATTTGTCAACTAGATGGTGATGCAGTAAAGACTTCACCTGGCCTGAGGATGCCACCTTTAGAAGGGCCCTCGGCTGGCTTCTGGGTACTCAGCTTCAGGACTGTTCCCTTGTTGCCCAGGAGAAGGCTGTCTTGTGCGCCCAGGGCAGTGTGTTCTGCTAAACCTGCATGCCAAGGCTGTATATACAATGTGATACGTCCTGCTGTACCTTTGTGCCCAGGCTGTATATATAATGTGATACGTCCCGCTGTACCTGCATGCCCAATGATACATCCTGCTGTACCTGTGTGCCCAGGCTATATACAATGTGATACATCCTGCTGTACCTGCGTGCCCAGGCTATATATACAATGTGATACATCCCGCTGTACCTGCATGCCCAATGATACATCCTGCTGTACCTGTGTGCCCAGGCTGTATATACAATGTGATACGTCCCACTGTACCTGCATGCCCAATGATACATCCTGCTGTACCTGCATGCCCAGGCTGTATATACAATGTGATACGTCCCACTGTACCTGCATGCCCAATGATACATTCTGCTGTACCTGCATGCCCAGGAGGTATATACAACGTGATACATTCTGCTGTAACTGGGTGCCGAGGCTGTATACAATGTGATACATTCTGCTGTACCTGCATGCCCAGGCTGTATACAATGTGATACATTCTGCTGTACCTGCGTGCCCAGGCTGTATACAATGTGATACGTTCTGCTGTACCTGCATGCCCAGACTGTATATACAATGTGATATGTCCTGCTGTACCCACGTGCCCAGGCTGTATATAACGTGATATACAAATAGTGTGCACCTGTTTCCTTCCGCAAGTTGGGATCTTGGTAGGCTGAGGGCAACCATCTAACCGGACCTGACCAAAACTCAGTCTCCAACAGGCTGCCCCAGACAGAAACACTGCACATGTCTGTCTCTATCTGCAGGAGGGAGATGCGTGCTGTGTGGGCCCTCCTGGGAGAGAAGACCTCTAAGAAGCCTACTCCTGGCTTGGTCCAAGCTCGGCAGGTTTCTGCTGCCCAGCATGGCAGTAAGCCACAGCCCAGAGGACAGCTGCCCCTGAGTCTGTGAGTTCCTGTAGCAAACCAGAGTGGCCATGGGAACCGCCAAACAACAATAATATTGATTTAACAGAAAATGGGAGGAAAACTGTTCTAGAACATAAGAGCCATAAGAAATAACAATCCTGTGAATGGCCCTTGTTAGACAGTTGAGGGCTTGGACTTACTGGGTCATCATTCCTCAGCAGGTGGACTCAACAACTGCGGGCAAAGTTCTGGAGCTTTCCTGGCCACTCCTCCACCCCGCCATCTCCTCAACATCCCCAGGTGTATTTCTCAGACCTGTCCCAAGCTCACTGGGACGTGCCTCTAACAGTCACATCATGCACCAACCTTCCAGGCTCCTGACTGTGTTGCGGGGAAGTCTGGTTTCATAGTTAAATCAACAATGGACCTGCCCAGCCCAGGAAGGGTTTGCACGTTGTTTCATGCTGTTGAAGGCACAGCCACACTTACGACTTCCCAGAAACATCAAATTGACCAGACTTAAGATCACAGATGGAAATGCACGGAACAGATAACCCCTCCAGGCACACAACCCTGGGCATCTGTGTCCCTCACACACATGGTCGCACAGTGCAGGTGGGCACGAATGAGCGCATCCAGCACACAGAGGCAGACTCCGAGTTCCTTCAAGGTCACACTTGGAGCGAGCAGCAAAGAGAGGGAAGAACACTGTAAGTGCATTCTATTTTCTCAGATACACTTCTGCTCCCAAAACCCATCCTGCACACATCAGTCGTCTAGATTCACCAACTATTCCTGTATGGTTGATTCCCTTTCTACCCAGAGAGAAGCACCCACCAATTTTCAGGGATGATTATGCTCATCCAATCTGATTCAGGAGGCAGGACCGAGCCCGTCCAGAGCCTCTCACGGGTCTCAAGCCTCCCCGACTGTGGGTCCAGACCTATCAGGGGAGTAGCCACGAAACTTACCTCAAATATGATCAGCACATAGACGCCCGCGAGGATGGCCGTTGCGATGGTCACTTGGGCTTCCAAACTTGCGGGGAGGTACTGATGAGCCATCAAAAGAGGCACAGCCTGGGTCTGCTGGAGGGAGGCCCGGATGCTGATGGACACCGGCTCTCTGCAGAACAAAGGAACAACCTTACAGTTCACACGGGGCACAAATCCGGGTCAACAGCCATGGCATTCACCAGAGTCCAAGTGGACCTCTGCACAATTCAGCCCAATGGCCGACCTCACAGCTGGAAGAGCCGTGGGCATGGGCCCATGGCAAGAGACACAGGACGCAGCCTCCCTGTGGCCAAGCCCAGCCAGTCCAAGCAGGCCCCTTAGCCTCCTGTGGCATCACTGACAATGAACAGTGGGCAGGAGCCTGCAGAGAAGACGCCAGCCACTGACCTGCCTCTTCCTCCTCTCCACCATGCCCAACCACGTTACCTGCTGAGAGCAAGGCCAGCTATTTGAACTCCAGTCCCTGAGAGTGGGAATCGCACTACAGACAAGCAGCCTGCGAGTGACCACAGGTCTGTGGCCGGCACTGAAGCATTTTTTAAAGTCCAGTCCATGTGTTCTCATTGTTCAACACCCGCCTGTGAGTGAGAACATGCAGTGTTTGCTTTTCCTGCTCTTGTGTCAGTTTGCTGAGAATGATGGTTTCCAGGTTCATCCATGTCCCTAAAAAGGACACGAACTCATCGTTTTTGATGGCTGCATAGTATTCCATGGTATGTACGTGCCACATTTTCCCTGTCTGAACAATGAGAACACATGGACACGGGGAGGGGAGCACTACACACTGGGGTCTGTTGGGGGGACACAGGGGAGGGACAGCGGCAGGTGGGAAGCTGGGGAGAGAGAGCATGGGGAGAAATGCCACATATAGGTGATGGGGAAGAAGGCAGCAAATCACACTGCCACGAGTGTATAAACGCAACAATCTTGCACGTTCTTCACAAGTACCCCAAAACCTAAAATGCAATAAAAAAAAAGTCCAGTCAATATGTTCTATGGCCTCAATTATGTCCCGTTCCTCCAAAAACAATTTCTTTGTTGAAATCTTAACCCCGAATACCTCCAAATGGGACTGTAGGTAGACGTGGGGTCTTTAATGAGGTGAGGAAGTTTAAGTGAGGTTATGGGGATAACTCCTAATCCAGGAGGACCAGTGTCCAAACAGGGAGAGGTCAGAAGACAGGCACACAGAGAGGGACGGCCACCTGTACGCCAGGCGAGAGGCCTGTCGACACCTTCACCGAGGACGTGCAGCCTCTGGAACCGAATTACAAGCAAGCAATGACATTTCAGCCACCCAGCGTGTGGTGCTTCAATATGGCAGCCGTAGCCATCTAATACAGCAACCAAAAGTACAGACTGACTATAAAACGGCATTCATTAAGGAAGAAGAATCCTACATTTCCTAGAATTCGCCATTGTACAGCTTCTTGATACTAATGAAATTAGAACATCAACCAAAAAATAGCATTTGTTTCAAAGCGGCTTCTGCAGTCAACCCTCTTGCATCCTGACACCCATGGCTACAATGCCCTCCCACAGCCTTTGAGCTCACTGTCTACACAGCATGAGTGCTGTGTCCAAGTCACATGCTGACCTGGTGCTGTGTGGGCCGAAATTCAGCAACCTGCAGCTTAGACTCCTTTAAACGAGTGTGTCCCAGAGAGCCTGCCCCAAGACCTCATTCACTGAGAACCCACCTGCTCAGTACCTCAAAGGTCCTGCTCATCACCGCGCGCTCACTTCTCCTCGGATTTACATACACCGTCCAGTTGTGAGTGACCTGTACAAGTCAAAGCATAAAGTCACGGTCTGGGATCTGGCACTGCTCAGTTTAGGTATTCGTTTCAAATAAGAAAAGAAGAAAGATAGGAACAGGGGTGCATCTTTACTTGGGCTCCACATTTTCTGATGCTAGGTGGTTTGGAGCTGGGAATTTTCACAATTTGGAGAGTTTTGTTTCAGAAAAAGGATTCGAAAGAAAAAACGATTCTTAGACTTGACGAAGTAAAATGAAATTTAAAAAAAAAGAAAAAATGCAGAATTCATGTACAAAACTACAAAAGGCATAGTAGTGAATAGTGATTTAATACAATGAAAATAAATCACACCTGATGCAGAGGCTCATGCCTGTGATCCCAACACCTTGGGAGGCCAAGGTGGGAGGATCACTTGAGGCCAAGAGTTCAAGATCAGCCTGGGCAACAGAACAAGACCCCTGTCTCCACACACACACACAAAAATTAAAATTAGTGACATCTACCTGTCGTCCCAGCCACTTAGGGTCTGAGGCAGGAGGATCCCACGAACCCAGGAGTTCAAAGTTACAGTGAGTTGTGATCACAACCGCTACACTCCAGCCTCGGCAACAGAGTGAGACCCCCACTCTAAAAATTTTTAATATTTTTTTAATTTAAAAAATGAACTACAAGCTACTAGAGACTTGCAGAACTCTACTGAGTGCTCTGAGTCCTGAGAACTACTTCTGCAACTACTTGTAACAAGGAGGCAACAAACCCACCCGCAGAAAACCTTCCACAGCCCTGTGCAGAGGAGCCCTGCAAGGGAGGGTACCAGGGTGAAGCCTCGTTCGCTGCAGGCAGCCCTGCCTTACACGTTCTTGCCCCGGATGCTGAGGTTCCTGGGGGTGGCCAGCTGGGGAGGCAGCCTGGGGAGGGAGGGGGAAGATGGGAATCTCACCCACAAATCACAAAGGACACTGAAAACAGAAACTCTGAAACTTGTCAAGGCAGAGACGCACACGCATGAGAACAAAAGTTCCTTTTAAGTACTTCAGTGTTTGCAAAGAGCGTATCTGGGGGAAAAAAAATCCTTTGGTAAAGATGTCTTGTGTTCCCCGTGTTTCTGGTGCTGGATTTGCCTGTGGGCATTTTGGGTGCGTCAGCATGTTGGGAAGAGCCACGCAAGACAGCAGGGAGGCGCCATACAGCTTATTTCATCTATGTTATTAATATTTAAGTGCTGAGAAGGCAGTGCAACCCCTGGCTGCTTAGGATCCTGCCCTTCTGCAGACCAGGCTCAGGTCTCATCACCAAGTGGCCCCTTGCCAGGGGGATGGGCTCTTCACAGGTAAACCAAGCTGAGACACTAAGACCCTGGCCAGGGCAAGAGGTGTAGAACGTTGATGCTCCATCAGCCAAGTTCCAGGACAGTGCATCCTAGTTCATCATGAACTTTGCTCTGTGGACCACGCTGTGCAACGCAGGAAAAAGTAAGGTGCATTCTTTCCTCAGATGCTCCATTACAGGAGACACACCTGTGTACAGCAGGCTCTCCTCCTGCTAGTTACAGCAAGGTACATCCATGAACTACGGGTACGACTTCCACGCAGATGTCGCTGTGATGATCCAATAGAGCCTCCGAGGCCAGGGCTCGGGGAGTCAGGCTCGCATGGAAGGGGCCCTGCCTCTCGAGTCTGGGCTCTGGGCCGTCATGACAGGTATCACTTCCTGGCTGCGTTTGCAGGATGTGAATGAAGGCTTGGCAAGGCTCACAGACAAGGCTGAGCCCAGGCCCAAACAGACACAGCAGCTCAGAAGCTAGGCACCGTCTCAGCAAGGGTCCACAAACATAGTCACTGCCGTGGAAGTGTCTCCACAACCATGCCTAAGGCCCAGACTTACCACCAAACAACAAAAAAAAACCACACACACACAAAACCTCCTTTCAAATCTATGTCTCCCAAATGGCCCAGCAAAATGGTTTTGAATAAAGCACTTGCAAGCCTGATTTTACATGAATTTTAGAAATAACTGAGAGAAACGGAAAAAAGCATTTCAGAGACAAAGAAAACGACAAGAGCAGCCAATGGATTGACTGAGCACGGTGTCCTCGCCTGTGGCTCCCCGTCAAACCCATTCAAGAGGAAACTCAATTTATAACGAGACGAAACGGGATTTCAGCATTGCTTTCAAGTAACCCATGGGCACTACCTGCTGCGGCCGCCACCGCCTGAAGCCCGAAGCGTCCGCCTGGGTCAGCTCCACCACGACGCGCTCCTCCCGCCCTGGGCGGCTCGGCCTGCTGGCCGCCAGGGCGCCCGCCAGGTCCACCCGCAGCAGCGTGGAGTCCGTGCGGCTGCTGAGATTCACGGCTCGGGGGTGTCAAGGAGAACCACAGAGCAGGCAGGAGGAGCCCCACGCCCCCGGCCATCCCGCGGCTCTTTCCGCCGCTCCCAACTCCCACACCGCAGCCTCCTTCAGGACCCACCTCCCCTGACGCAGGTCGCGACCCGCACGCGAGAGGCGCCCCCACCCCGGAAGACGGAGCGAGGCCCAGACGGCCAGAGGGCCCGAGCGAACCGGCACCCCCGGGGCCCCACCCGGCCCGTCTCCCGCCCTCGCTCGGCACAGAAACCCCGGGCTCAGCCGCTTCCCGTCAGGCAGCGCTTATACCGAGCACACGGGTCGCCCGCTTCGTGTGAGCCTGTCCTTCGTGTCTCACGAGAGCCCAGGCCGGACAGAAAACGCACCACGAAGAGGAAACAGAGCAAGGCGAAGGGGGGCGGGGGCGCCCCGAGCGACCGCCGGCAGAGGGCTGCGGGCTTCTGCTCGCCGGCTCCGCGCCCTGGGAGCCGCGGACAGGCCGCCGCAGACAGCGCCTCGGGGGCAGAGAACGTCGCGCGCTGCGGCGGCTGCTGAAGCAGCGCCCGCCGCACCGAGGGACACGGCGGGCTCGGAGGTCAGCCCCTGCCCTCCCCGCAGGCCCCCGGGACGCGCGGCAGCCGAGGCCCTCCTGCCCCGGCCTGCCCGGCACGCGCCTTCCCGGAGAGCCGCCTTCCCGGTGGAGGGGACGCGGCCAGCTCCGACCCGCAGCTTTCCCGAGGCCGTGCGTGCGTAGCGCCGTGCGTGCATGCGTGCCTGCGTGCTTCTGTGCGTGGGGCCGTGCGTGCGTCTGTGCGTGGGGCCGTGCGTGCGTCTGTGCGTAGGGCCGCGCGTGCGTAGGGCCGTGCGTGCATGCGTGCGTGCGTCTGTGCGTGGGGCCGTGCATGCGTCTGTGGGTGCGTGAGGCTGTGCGTGCGTAAGGCCATGCGTGCATGCGTGCGTGCGTCTGTGCGTGGGGCCGTGACTGCGTAGAGCCGTGCCTGCGTCTGTGAGTAGGGCCGTGCGTGCGTCCGTGAGTGCGTGGGACTGTGCGTGCGTAGGCTGTGCGTGAGGCCGTGCGTGTGTTGAACCATGCGTGCGTGCGTCCGTGCGTGCGTCCGTGCGTGCGTGGGGCCGTGCATGCGTAGCGCCGTGCGTGCATGCATGCGTGCGACTGTGCATGGGGTCGTGTGTGCATCTGTGCGTGCGTCCGTGAGTGCGTGGGGCCACGAGTGTGTGCATGAGGCCGTGCTTGCGTACGGCCGTGTGTGCGTCCGTGGGTGCGTGGGACTGTGAGTGCGTGCGGCCGTGCGAGCGTGCGTCCGTGCGTGGGGCCGTGCGTATGTGGGGCCGTGAGTACGTGGGGCCGTGCGTACGTGGGGCCGTGCGTGCGGCTGTGAGTGCATAGGGCCGTGCGGGCATGCATCCATCAGTGCGTGGGGCTATGCGTGCGTAGGTCCGTGCATAAGTCCGTGTGTGGGGCCGTGCGCGCGTCCGTGAGTGCATGGGGCTGTGCGTGCGGCCGTCCGTGCGTGGGGTCGTTTGGGCGTGCGTGGGGATGTGCGTGCGTGTGGCCGTGCGTACGTCCGTGCGTAGAGTCGTGCCTGCGTGAGTGCGTGCGTGAGACCGTGATGCCGTGGGGGCGTGCGTGGGGCTGTGCGTGCGTGCCTGGGGCTGTGCGTGTGTGGGGCCGTGCATGCATACGTGCATGGGGCCGTGCGTGCCTGACGCCGTGCTGAGTGCGAGAGGCCGTGCGTGAGTGCGTGGGGCCGTGCGTGGGGCCGTGAGTGCGTCGGACCGTGCGTGGGGCCGTGCGTGTGTACGTGCGTGGGGCGTGCGTGCGTGGAGCCGAGAATGCGTGGGGGCGTGGGGCGTGCGTGCGTGGGGCCGTACGTGCGTACGTGCGTGAGGCCGTAATTCGTGGGCCCTGGGGCGTGGGGCGTGCGTGCGTGGGGCCGTGCGGGCGTGGGGCCGTGCGTGCGTAGGTGCGTGGGGTGTGCGTGCAGCCGTACGTGCGTGGGGCCGTGAGTACGTGGAGCCGTGCGTGCGTATGTGCGTGGGGTGTGCGTGCGCGGGGCCGTGCGTGCAGCCGTACGTGCGTGGGGCCGTGCGGGCGTGGGGCGTGCGTGCCTATGGCCGTGCGTGCGTACGTGCGTGGGGCGTGAGTGCGTGCGTGAGGCCGTGCGTGGGTCCGTGCGTGCGGCGTGAGTGCGTGGGGCCGTTAGTGCGTGGGGCCGTGCGTACGTGCGTGGGGCGTCAGTGCATGGGGTCGTGAGGCCGTGCGTGCTTACGTGCGTGAGGCCGTGAATGCGTGGGGCCCTGCGGGCGTGGGGCGTGTGTGCGTACGTGCGTGGGGCCGTGCGTGCGTGGGGCCCTGCGTGCGTGGGGCGTGTGTGCGGGGGACCGTGCTTGCGTGGAGTCGTGCGTGAGTACGTGCATGGGGCCGTGCGTCCGTGGGGCGTGCGTGCGTGGGGGCGTGCGTGCATACGTGCATGGGGCGTGCGTGCGTGGGGGCGTGCGTGCGAACGTGCGTGGGGCCGTGCGTGCATACGTGCATGGGGCGTGCGTGCGTGGGGGCGTACGTGCGTGGGGGCGTGCGTGCGAACGTGCGTGGGGCCGTGCGTGCGTTTGGCCGTGCGTGCATACGTGCATGGGGCGTGCGTGCGTGGGGCCCGGCACACTCAGGCCGCGTGGGAAGGAGCGCGGCAGAGTCTTGGGGTGCAGGGGCAGGTCCCGGCGGGCGGAGGGACCGTCCCGTCGGAGCGCGGAAGCCGCCCCGCCCCCCTGGACCCCCGCGCCCCCGCGGCGTCCCCTCCGGTCCGAGTCCCACTTAAGACGTTTCCGCGCAGGACCCAGTCTCCCCCTCGGGTTCTCGGGCCCGCCTCCCGCCCCCTGCGCCGTGTCCGGGGAACGAGACGTGGGGAGCCGGGCACGCGGAGGAGGTCTTGGCTTCCTCCCACCCGTGGGGTCACGCGGAGGCGGCGCGGGGATGGGAAGCGGCTGTCGGCGCCCAACCTCAGGCGGTTGTAAAGGGCCCAAGAGTAGCAGAGACGTGACGCGCGCTCCCGCGCTGACCCCGTGACCCCGCGGAGCTGGGGTGCTTCTAAAACGGTGGGAACCTCCGTCCACCCCGCGGAGGGAAGCACAGACCGTGACCGGTCCGCCCCGGCCCACCGGAGAGCCTCGAGTGCCCGGCGCTTCTCCTGCTGCCCTGCCGGGCAGGTGGCTGGCGACGGAGAGGGCGTCCTGGGGAGCTGCAGTGAGACTTCCCGGAAGGACCCCGAAACACAAGACCATGGCCGGGCGCGATGGCTCACGCCTGTGATCCCAGCACTTTGGGAGGCCGAGGCAGGGGGATCACGAGGTCAAGAGATCGAGACCATCCTGGTCAACATGGTGAAACCCCAACTCTACTAAAAATACAAAACATTAGCTGGGCATGGCGGCGCGTGCCTGTAATCCCAGCTACTCAGGAGGCTGAGGCAGGAGAATTGCCTGAACCCAGGAGGCGGAGGTTGCGGTGAGCCGAGATGGTGCCATTGCACTCCAGCCAGGGTAACAAGAGCGAAACTCCGTCTCAAAAAAAAAAAAAAAAAAGACTATGCAGCAGATAACAGCAACTGCAAGGAAAGCAAGCCGGTTTCCTAAGATTCCAGTTCACTCAGGCTATCAAGTAGCTTGAAGAAAACACATCTCGCCATTCAGCTAATTAAACTGATCCCCTTTTAACTGATAATCGTCAAAAATATCTGGCCCAATTGGAGCTCCCCACGGGAGGGTCCCACCTCTCCAGCACCTTCCATGGATCCCCGCAGCCCTAGCGGCCCTGGGGGCTTCAGGGGCTTTCATACACAGACACCTTAATTAGCACATCCGTCCCACAAGAGGCTCTGGACCCCGGCTGGAGAACTGGGAACCACTGCTCCCACCCTTTCACCCAGAAAAGGCTGGGCCGGCAGCAGTTAGCCGCCCACTCCTGATTGCAGAATGAGGCTGAAGAAAGAACGCGCCTGAAATCTAGAGCGAGACAGGTGACCGTAGGGAGAGGCGGCTTCCCCGGGACAGGTGCCAGCACCGCAGTTCAGAAGCAGGCAGGGTTCAACCAGAAAATGTACACACTGCTCAAGGTCAAGTGTAGCATCGCAGGAGCGTGGGAGCCCCTGAGAGCCCCAGATGGAGGTGTGAACATCCTGCAGGTTTTTCCTCCAGGAAACCCACTGGGCGCTCCCAGGAAGACAGGAAGCCTGGGGAAGATCCTGAGAAAGCATCCCCCAGTGATGCCAAACTTGACCCTCTCCCACTGCCTCTGTCTCCTCTAAGGAGCAAAGGCCTTCATCTGGTTGGGAAGTGGATCAAATCTGGTAGCCAGAGGGTGCAGTAGGAATCCCTGCAGCTGAGAGAAGGGAGGAGGAGAAGAAATATCTCTTACCTCATTGGGAGGGGTGGGCACAGAGCGAGGTCTGGCAGACAGCTGGCAGGGCGCCCAGTGAGTGTCTAATGCACCACAAGTTGCCACAGCAACTGCAAACCTCAACACAACTGATGTCTCGCTAGATGTACATGAACCCTCCAGTTAAGGCCTGCAGAAGTCAAGGCATGCTCATCTTTAAGGTTAAGCACCACTGGCCTCTGTATCTGCTGTCCTACAGAATGTGTAAGACTTCTAGCTAAAAATTCTGAGGCAGGCAGGAAGGGGCCAGAGCAAACACAGTAGGAGGCACTGCAGCAGTCATCTGAGCCAGGGCACACAGCCCGGACGGCAGGGACTGGAAGACAGGTCAGCCCAACGCAAAAGGGGCAGGGGAGGGATGGAGTATCCAGGAGCGAGGGAAAGCCAGGCCCTGGCTGCAACGTGCCCTACTGTCCCCCTTCCTCACTTGGAGGGCTCCCCACCAACCCACCACTGTCTCCCTGGAGCACCCCGCCACTGTGTCCTGAGACTCCATCTCATCAAACATCCTGGAGAAACGGAATTCGGGCGGGTGGGAATGGTAAGAGCCTGCGCCTCAGCCTTTGGCAGCAGTCACGGTCCGCAAGCGGCTCCTTGCATTTTAGATCTCAGCCAGGCGGCTGGCCATCTCAGAGTGGATTTTGGATACAGTAGTTCTCCAGTGGTGACACGGCCAACAGCTGCCAGAGCTTTCCTTGATCCGGATACAGGCTGAACAAAATCTGTAACAATCAGAAACGCTGAATGACGGCGGTGTGGTATGAGAGCAATCAGATAGAAATCATTTTGCTGTGACAGTTGAAAACGGATGTGATGATGAGGCTAGTGTATGTACCTAGAACACCCCAGCTTGCTTACTCTGAATAGCTTTGTCTTAAATGTTAAAATATTCTGATTCATTACAGTGTTCAGCTACAATGGGCCCTGATTGTTGATATTTGCCCATTTTAAGGATTAAATACCTGGCCATAAAATTAAATCATCAAAGAGGGACAAATGTGGTTTTCCCACATTGGAGAATAAAGGATCATGACCCCTGTGATGGTTACAGCACCTCTTTGTGGTAGCAGGTGTTTGTGGAATTTGCAAAGCACTTTATACACCATCAAAAAGTAAATTAAACGGATGATAAAGTGAGAGTATAGAAGTTCAAGTGAAATTCCTCAAATTCCATTTTGGATGTATCCACAAATCACCTAAACTCCATGTCACAGAAGAAGGCTGAAGACCGGACTCAGAGCTCAGGTCGGCTCTTAGGGACCACGAAGACCTGGCCCGCCATGCCTGTTGCCTTTGAAATCCCAGAGCACCTGGCAGGCCTTGCTGCCAGCAGGACTTCAGAACCAAACATTCATGTGAGTAGGAAGTGGGGAGCCAAATTGGTAGCCAAAAATACCAAATCGTGAAGCTTTCACAGCTCAGTGTAATTGGCTTTCCATTTCCAGCAGAGGTTTCCTTTCTCCAGCTCTCAGATCTCCTCCCGCACGGGTTGGTTAACAGTTGACTGTACTCAGCTCAATGCAGTCGACACTGACTTCGTACGCTACCCTGCTGTCCCCGTGTTGCAGCTGAGAGGAGCTGACCCAGGGCCACAAACAGTCCTGCATGCACGCAGAGCCCCAACCCACATGCCACGTGTGCAGGTCATGAAACCAACCAGCAACAGCCACAGACGTCAGGCACAGGAGGCCATCACAGGCTGGCTGCATGGGAAAGCACTGCCCCCAGCTGGCACATGTGGAACCCAACTCAGACCACCCTAGCCCACAATCACACCGCATCACAACACCACCTCCCACCCACCGTGGCCTCTCAACAACTGCCCGTGCACAGCATCTTACAGCAACACCCAAAAGTGGCACTCACCCAAAATAACTGCAAAGCACAGCCACAACCTATCATGGCCACAGACCACAACCAACCTACACAGCTCACACAAGTACACACACAGATCCACGTGCACACACAAGGACACACAGCCACGGACAGGAGGCCATGCCCCACCTGCACACAGACACACAACCAGAGACAGGGACCACCCTCACCTGCACACACACACACACACAGTGAGAGACAGGAGACCACACACCCACCTGCACACACAACCAGACAGAACCACATACTCACCTGCACATGCACACACAGACATGCACACACACACAACCAAAGACATGCACACACAGACACACAACCAGACAAGAGACCACGTACCTACTCATTGGGCAAATGTATTTTGAGTGCCACTATGTGACTGGCTCAGGCTACCTAAGGTCACAAAGCATACCAACGCTGGCAGTGGGACCCAGGACTGTCACCTAAGAGGGCGGCCCTGGCTCTACCACCCTCACAGATCAGGCTCCTGCGCCTTTCCCTTGGCGGGTCCATCTGCAGGGACCCCTCCAATGAAGAACAGCACCGCCCACTGCCCTGGGCTCGCCAAAGGAGCCCTCGCCCTCCCCTCATTCCCACACCCTGTTCCCTACAAGGGCATCTGACGTTGGTTTTGCTCCGGGATGAGTCTCTTGTGAGTGTTCATTATTTGGAAGGATGGAGATATCTGAGCAAATAAAATCAGAGACACCTCCACAGAGATGGGCAAACCTCAGAGCTTCAACACCCCTCTCAAAGGGCACTGAGACCCTCTGGGCATCCACAATCGCCAGATGTGTCCCAACACACATGAAGAGTGCTACTGTGTGGGGCTCAGCAGGGAAGTGGTGAACCACTCAATGGGGGAAGGGAGCCCACAGTCAGCTACCCAGCCTTCCGCAGGGCAACACCAGGCTGCCTGGCCTCTGCTGTGTGACGGGGCCGCTGCAGAGGAGCACTGCTACGGCCCTCGACCCCCTCAGACTGCTACCCCACACCCCTCACATCAAAGAAAGTCAAAGAATCAGGCGAAGAGGTTCAGGCACCCACCCCACACCTCGGGTTCCCCTGCTGTACAGCCAAAGGCATGCAGGGCTTTCACTGACCCATCGGCAGTGCAGGGGCAGCCACATACTCACAGAGCACAGCACCACAAAGACAAACAGGCCCGTGACCTTCAGCCACCGCACACAGCACCTGCGAGAGAAAGGTAGGGCCTTAGTGGGAAGGGGCAGCAGTCCTGTAGCCCAGACTTCCCTAACTCAGACACGTTTCTGGCAGCCTTGAGTAACTGCCATGTTTTGAATTCTCTCCATAACATGATATGAGGAGAACACCCCATCCAAACCTACAGCCCCATCCAAAGGAGCGTGGTGGAGGTTCCAGAGGTGAACAAAGTTAATCAAAGTGTTTGCACATAGCTGCTTGTTGGGGAAACTGAAGTTCAAGATTTGAGACTCTTTGAGAGCTATTTAAAGGCTCCCGTTTCTTGGGGCGGGGTGCGGGGGGAAGTAAATGGAATGCCTTGTCTCTTTGATTCATATTTACCATTTATTTTCCCCTACGTTTTCTGAAAGGTAGAAATACAGATTTGACCATCAAATATAAAAACAAATAATTGCGATGCCATTACCGGTTGTATAAGCAGATCTTAAGAATTCCTTAGGCAGTAACTTACTAAAGCATCAAGCTACATATTCAGCCCCCACTGAGGACTGCCGAAGCCATTCCAGCCCCTCACCATTACCCACTTCTTAACCGTGACCCCCTAGGCCCTACATGAACCTGGGCCTGGCCTGCACTCTGCTGCCCTTCCATCCCACCAATGTCCTTGCTGCTCTCAGACAAGACCGCAAGGCATTTGCCCTGCCGGGGTACCCGACTGCAGTCCATCCATCATGCCCATCTCTGATCACTCAGCAGCAGAGCCCCTCTCCCAATGGCACCATCACCACCCAGTCTAGGGTGTGCTCTCTCACCGGCTGCTCCATGAGGGCAGGCACTGCAGCGTGTTCGCTCTGTCCCCACTCCTGGAAGGATGCTTGTACATAGCCCCTACCTGAGTATGAGTAGCATGAACTAAGAAACTCCATGTTGGGACATCTTTTTAATACTCTCCTCAGTTAAGCTTCATCTGTCTTTGAATCTGATCCTTTGAAAATGGTAAAATCTTGTTTTGCATTCTCCGATTTAATGAATTTGATGAATAATCAGCTCACGCTTCCAAATTATGATTCAACAGCTCCTACTTAAATAGGAATCAAAATGACATTTCTTTTTAAAGCATAAAACATTAATTGAGCTATTCTAAATACAAATTTTTTTCTACATAACTGACATCTGCAGCAGAGCTGACAACCCAAAATAAAAGGTTTTTTACAAGCTTCTTCACTGATCACGCATGGTACTTTTTAGACATGTTATAAAGAATGGCACTAACGTCTTTTAGTTCAGCGGCAAGCTTGGAGGCAAATATCCCATGAATCACAGAAGACAAAGCAAGCACTGAATGCAAACGTCTCAAAGGTACTTGAGTCTATCCGTGTTGCAGGGCGGCTGAGGACACGGCCTTCTCCGGACTGGCTGCCCAGCCAGCTGGGAAAAGGCGTGAACAGTGTCAGGCTTGCCACCTTGCTGACCCAAGGCGCGCCACTTCACCCAGCTCAGAAAACCTCACAGGGGACTCATTGGCCAAACGCTCACTGCACGGACGACCCCTTCTCATCCTGAAGCCGCTCCAGTCGGCTGGGAGGCCCGGTGCGGGGAGAAGCTCCACGCCAAGCAGCGATGCGGGGGTCTAGGGCCAAATCCCGTCCCTCGGGTCGGCTCACAGTGTGGCGGAGGGCAAAAGCCTTGCCCTCCCGGAGGCGCCCTCCGTGAACCTCCCAGGCCTGCTGGGAGTACCCACGCGGCCGCAGGGAGTCGGAGGCGGCCTCCGAACAACCCCGCGCATCTTCGGAAGAGGCTGGTCCCCACACGGAGCCACGGCGCCCCGCGTGTGATGGCCGAGCAGGGCTCTCTCGCTTCTCCCCCGGCGTCTGATGGCCGAGCAGGGCTCTCTCACTTCTCCCCCGGCGTCTGATGACCGAGCAGGGCTCTCTCACTTCTCCCCCGGCACGTGATGGCCGAGCAGGGCTCTCTCGCTTCTCCCCCGCGTGTGATGGCCGAGCAGGGCTCTCTCACTTCTCCCCCGCGTGTGATGGCCGAGCAGGGCTCTCTCACTTCTCCCCCGGCGTGTGATGGCCGAGCAGGGCTCTCTCGCTTCTCCCCCGGCACGTGATGGCCGAGCAGGGCTCTCTCGCTTCTCCCCCGCGTGTGATGGCCGAGCAGGGCTCTCTCACTTCTCCCCCGCGTGTGATGGCCGAGCAGGGCTCTCTCACTTCTCCCCCCGCGTGTGATGGCCGAGCAGGGCTCTCTCACTTCTCCCCCGGCGTGTGATGGCCGAGCAGGGCTCTCTCACTTCTCCCCCCGCGTGTGATGGCCGAGCAGGGCTCTCTCACTTCTCCCCCCGCGTGTGATGGCCGAGCAGGGCTCTCTCACTTCTCCCCCGCGTGTGATGGCCGAGCAGGGCTCTCTCACTTCTCCCCCGCGTGTGATGGCCGAGCAGGGCTCTCTCACTTCTCCCCCGGCGTGTGATGGCCGAGCAGGGCTCTCTCACTTCTCCCCCCGCGTGTGATGGCCGAGCAGGGCTCTCTCACTTCTCCCCCGCGTGTGATGGCCGAGCAGGGCTCTCTCACTTCTCCCCCCGCGTGTGATGGCCGAGCAGGGCTCTCTCACTTCTCCCCCGGCGTGTGATGGCCGAGCAGGGCTCTCTCACTTCTCCCCCCGCGTGTGATGGCCGAGCAGGGCTCTCTCACTTCTCCCCCCGCGTGTGATGGCCGAGCAGGGCTCTCTCACT
The DNA here is from genome assembly GCF_048565385.1 of Saimiri boliviensis. NCBI lineage: Eukaryota > Metazoa > Chordata > Mammalia > Primates > Cebidae > Saimiri > Saimiri boliviensis. The sequence goes on from NC_133453.1 coordinate 150,937,289, forward strand.
TCTCCCCCGCGTGTGATGGCCGAGCAGGGCTCTCTCACTTCTCCCCCCGCGTGTGATGACCGAGCAGGGCTCTCTCACTTCTCCCCCGCGTCTGATGGCCGAGCAGGGCTCTCTCACTTCTCCCCCGCGTGTGATGACCGAGCAGGGCTCTCTCACTTCTCCCCCGGGCGTGTGATGGCCGAGCAGGGCTCTCTCACTTCTCCCCCGCGTCTGATGGCCGAGCAGGGCTCTCTCACTTCTCCCCCGGGCGTGTGATGACCGAGCAGGGCTCTCTCACTTCTCCCCAGCGTCTGATGACCTAGCAGGGCTCTCTCACTTCTCCCCCGCGTGTGATGACCAAGCAGGGCTCTCTCACTTCTCCCCCGCGTGTGATGACCGAGCAGGGCTCTCTCACTTCTCCCCCGGGCGTGTGATGACCGAGCAGGGCTCTCTCACTTCTCCCCAGCGTCTGATGACCTAGCAGGGCTCTCTCACTTCTCCCCCGCGTGTGATGACCAAGCAGGGCTCTCTCACTTCTCCCCCGCGTGTGATGACCGAGCAGGGCTCTCTCGCTTCTCCCCCGGCGTCTGATGGCCGAGCAGGGCTCTCTCACTTCTCCCCCGGCGTCTGATGACCGAGCAGGGCTCTCTCGCTTCTCCCCCCGCGTGTGATGGCCGAGCAGGGCTCTCTCACTTCTCCCCCGGCGTCTGATGACCGAGCAGGGCTCTCTCACTTCTCCCCCGGCGTCTGATGACCGAGCAGGGCTCTCTCACTTCTCCCCCGGCGTCTGATGACCGAGCAGGGCTCTCTCACTTCTCCCCCGGCGTGTGATGGCCGAGCAGGGCTCTCTCACTTCTCCCCCGGCGTCTGATGACCGAGCAGGGCTCTCTCACTTCTCCCCAGCGTCTGATGGCCGAGCAGGGCTCTCTCACTTCTCCCCCCGCGTGTGATGGCCGAGCAGGGCTCTCTCACTTCTCCCCCGGCGTGTGATGATGTCATGGCCGCGCAGGGCTCACTCCTCCGGGGCTCCCGCACTCCCATCATAGTGCAGGCCCGCGGGAGCTCACGCAGCGAGGGCAGCATGGCGGCCACACCAGGCCCTGCCGGGCACTCAGGGACTTGAGGGCGGGCGGAAGGGGAGCCCACCGGTCCTGGCTCCCGAACCTTGCTGTGTCCTGGAGATGATGCCTTCAAACACGTGCCTCTCCAAAGAACCCTTTGTTTGTTGGCAGTGGCTCAAGAGTTTTGCTCTTGTTACCCAGGCTGGAGTGCAATGGCGCGATCTTGGCTCACCGCAACCTCCGCCTCCTGGAAAAGAACCCTTTCCAATGAAGGTGCACAGGGGGGAACCCAGCGGATAAACAGCCTGGTAGTGAGCCCGCCACTGCCCGCACCCGCCTGGCTTCCCACGCATGCGCGTCCCGCTCCCAGGCCGTTCCAGTAGGCATGCGCATCCCCCATTCCTCCTGTAGGCATGCGCATCCCTTCCCCCCCATTCCTCCTATAGGCATGCGCATCGCGCATCCCGCATCCCGCATCGCGCATCCCTCTCCACGCATGCGCATCCGGCATCCCTCCCCACGCATGCGCATCCCGCACCCCGCGTCCCTCCGCACGCATGCGCACCGCCCACTCTGTAGGCAGCTGTGCTTCCTGCAGCCCGGTCGTTGTGCGCTGCACCTGCCCAGGACGAATGCCTGTACGTTACTAGTTTTCCAACGGACTGCCACTTCTGAAATGTTTTGAGCCTTAACAAGGTTTCCAGGGCCCACGGCCCAGGAGGGAAATGCACCCTTCAGGCTGCACACTGAGCCAGCCCCACTCCTTTGTCAATAACTACGAAGGTATATCAAATTCGAAAACGCCGGGGAGAGAGATCCAAGATGGCTGATCACTAGCAGCTCGGGATTGTAGCTCCCACTGAAAGCGCAAAGAAGGAGAGGACGCCACACCTTCACATGAATTCTTGTTGCTCACGCACCAGGAGATTCCCAGCGGAGGAGCCCCACGGGTCACCAGCGCGACTCTTGTGACCAGCGAGGCGGTTTTGCCGGCGCCTCGGAGCGTCGGTTCTCGGTGCAGAGTCGGAAAAGCACCCTCAATCTTAACGCCGCTGATTTAGTCGGTGCAGTGGGTTGTTCAGATTTCGGCGCTGAGAATCAGTAAGTTGGACGTCCACTCAGAAACCCAATTACAAAGACGGTGATTATAAAGACTACAGATGGATGAATCTACAACGAAGGGAAGAAAACGGTCAAAAAAGGCTGAGAATACCCAAGATCAGAACGCCTCTTCCTCAGCAGGGGATCCCAGTTCCTCATCAGCAACGAAACAAGGCTTGATGGAGAACGAGTGGGTTCCAATTACAGAAGCAGGCTTCAAAACGTGGATAATAAGAAACTTCAGTGAATTAAAAGAACTTGTTATAACACAATCTAAAGAAACTAAGAACTTTGAAAAAAGGTTTGATGAAATGTCAACAAGAATACAAAATTTAGAGAGGAAAATAAGTGAATGGATGGAGCTGAAAAACACAATACGAGAACTACGTGAAGTATGCACAAGTTTTAACAGCCGAATTGATCAAGCAGAAGAAAGGATATCAGAGGTCGAAGATCAACTCAATGAAATAAAACAAGAAGACAAGACGAGAGAAGAAAGGATAAAAAGGAACGAGCAAAGTCTCCAAGAAATATGGGACTATGTGAAAAGACCTAATCTACGCTTGATAGGTGTACCTGAATGTGACGAAGAGAATGAATCCAAGCTGGAAAATACGCTTCAGGACATTATTCAGGAAAATTTTCCCAGCCTAGTAAGGCAGGATAATATTCAACTCCAGGTAATACAGAGAACACCACAGAGATATTCCTTAAGAAGAGCAACTCCAAGGCACATAATCGTCAGATTCACCAGGGTTGAAATGAAGGAGAAAATACTAAGGGCAGCCAGAGAGAAAGGTGAGGTTACCCACAAAGGGAAGCCTATCAGACTTACAGCAGATCTCTCAGCAGAAACCCTACAAGCCAGAAGAGAGTGGGGGCCAATATTCAACATCCTTAAAGAAAAGAACTTTCAACCCAGAATTTCACATCCAGCCAAGCTAAGCTTCACATGCGAAGGAAAAATAAAGTTTTTTGTGAATAAGCAAGCACTCAGAGATTTCATCACCACCAGGCCTGCTTTGCAAGAGCTTCTGAAAGAACCACTACACATATGAAAGGAACAAACAGTATCAGCCTTTCTAAAAAAATTATCAAAAAGAGCATCAATATAATGAAGAATTTATATCAACTAATGGACAAAATAGCCAGCTAATGACAGTATTAAACTCACATATATTATTATTAATTCCAAATTTAAATTGACTAAATCCCCCAATCCAAAGACAGGCAATTTGAATAAAAAACTAAAACCCATCAGTATGCTGCATCCAGATCCATCTCACATTCAAGGATACACAAAGACTCTAAACAAGGGATGGAGAAAGATTTACCAACCAAACAGAGAGCTAAAATAAATAAATAAAAAACAGAAGTTACAATTAAGCAACAAAGATCAAAAGAAGCAAAGAAGGACATTACATAATGATAAAAGGATCAATGCAACAACAAGAAGAGCTAAAGATCCTAAATATATACGCACCCAATACAGGAATACCTAGACATACAGGACTTATAAAGAGACTTAGACTCCCACATAACAATAGTGGGAGACTTCAACATTAATATTAGACAGATCAATGAGACAGAAAATTAACAACGATATTCAGGTCTTGAACTCAGATCTGGAACAAGTAAATGTAATTAACATTTATAGAACTCTCCACTTTAAATATACAAAATATACACTCTCATCAGTACCACATCATATCAATTTAGAGGTTTAAATGAAATCTTGGTTGGCTCCTTGTTTGTTATTCTCTTCCCTCATTTTCTTTCATGTCTCCATTATTGAGGACAATTGTAGGCATACCCATATTTAGACTGCATTCTAGCCTGGGCAATAAAGCAATACCCCCATCCTCTCTCCCTCTTCCTCTTTCTCTTTCTTCCTCTTCTTTATAAAAAAAAAAAAAAGAAAGAAAACGCCGGGGACCCCTGAAGCAGACAGATCCTATTTGCAAACCCCTGGCCATGGAGACCCCAGCCACAGAAGCAGGAAGGAGAGGCGTGTACAGTGTCAATCACTGAGGTTTGTCCTCTTAGGCGCTGCATGATTTGCAGGCCGCCTTCCATGTCTCCCTAGGCCTGATGGAAATAAATCACCTTGGAGGAAAAGAGCAGCCCGGCCAGATGAGGCAAAGCTCATCCTCGTCTTCACCCTGCAGGTTTGAAGGAGAGACGGGGCACGCAGGCTTGATGTGCGGTCACCACCACTGCTGCCAGGCTGGGCACCCAGGTCCACCTACCTCAGCTTGGAAAGACGGAGTCGGATGTGCGAGCTGTCCAGAAGGTCCCCCTTCTCAGAGGACGCAGATACAGACAGACCAGAGTCCTCCCTGCTCAGCAGGTATCTTCGCTCCCAATCAGCAGAGCTATCCTCCCAAGACTCTTCAGCGGAGATGAACTCGGGATGGTAAACGGGCATGCGCGGTGACCTGGGAAGCAAGAGAGGTCTGGTTGTTTCTCCTGAAATAGTAATGTCTGCAAAGCAAGCCTGCCTTCCTCTGACACCTGACGTGTGAAATGCCACCGAATCAACCCTGGTCTTTCAAAGGACCATAGACCATGGCATGCTCTCATGCTGGTGGGAATGGCCCTTTGGTGGCCTCACAGAACACTTACCTCAAAGCAAATTTTCTCGAGTCACTGAAGTCTTCAAAGTGAATTGTGGGCACTCAAGAAACCAGCTTTTTCTGAGTTTGGGACTTCCCAAGAAAGCTGTTTCTGGCTCAGACCAGTTCCCGCTGACTTCAGTGTTTGCTTTCTCATTGGATGGGCTCCAGTAGCCAATACCTAGATCTGTGAGACCTGTCCCGAGGGTACTGCCGGTGCCAGTGTTTCCTGCCGTGTTTCCTTCCAGATCTCTTACTGCAATGGAGCAGTATGGGAGGTGGCCTCCCTGGCTTCCCACACAACATCCACAGGAGCATGAGCAGGAAGAGGGAGCATTAGTCCCTGACTAGACAGGCCAAGAATGGGGCCAGTATCTAGAGGGATGACTCAAGTGGAATCATGAACTTTTCTCAGAATTACTTGAGAATACATCCATTTCCTTCTGGGATTTTTGGTTTTGTTTTGTTTTGTTTTTTGAGACAGAGTCTTGTCACCCAGGCTGGAGTGCAGTGGCGTGATTTCAGCTCACTGCAACCTCTGCCTCCCAGGTTCAAGTAATTGTCCTACCTCAGCCTCCCCAGTAACTGGGATTACAGGCACGTGCCACCACGCCCAACTAATTTTTGTATGTTTAGTAGAGACAGGGTTTCATCATGTTGACCAGGCTGGTGTTGAACTCCTGATCTCAAGAAATCCAACCACCCTGGCCTCCCAATGTGCTGGGATTAGAGGCATGAGCCACTGTACAGAGCCTCCATTTACTTTCAGTTGAATCCCTGACCTTCTGATCAATTCCTTCATCATAGATGCACTTGACTCTTAAAAGGTTGTACCAAAAGCCAGAATTTCATGTATCGCATAGAATATTCCTGAGACCACAATACCAACATTAGCAACAGATGTGACCTGTGATACACTGGAACGGAGCCAGATCAATGGGCATTGTGAGTCTCCTGAACACATGACTGCTTTAGCAGTGGTTCACAAGGAAAAAATGTTATTCACAAGGAGAATCCCAGAGATGCCAATTAAGCCATGTATAACCAATGTGTAACAAGGTAACACATGACTGAAAATAGTCGATAATACGTTCTATCAATTTTGTGACTGGCAAATGCTCAGGTGTGTGAGAAATAATATCACTTTCTAACTGCTGAAAATAACCCAACTGTAACAACATTGGAAGCAAAAACTGAACCAAAATTGGAAGCTTTTCTTGTAAGTAGAAAGAGAAAAACGAGTTACTGTCACTGGCTGCTAGAGCAGTATTGTGCAATAGGACTTTCTGTGGTGATAGCAATGTTCGCTGCCCTGTCCAAAATGTGAGGTAACTTGAGGTATGGCCAGTGCAACTGAAGAAGTGAATTTTTAATTTTAATTTATCTTAATTGAAATAACCATCCCCGAAGAGTGGCTACCAACTGTCAGTGCAGATACAGGGCATGCTCTGACCTTTGTACCACACATTCCTTCTCTCAGCACCCTTAAAAGAACACTTCTGAAAAGATGTAAATCAATGGATATTATCGTAATAAGCCATTTGATCAAACTAAAAGTGCGACAAAATAAAGTTGATAAAAGTAAAGCCTGAAAAAGACATTCCTACCACCAGTACCTTAATTAGCTTCACGCAAAAAGAGAAAAGGAAAAGTTTTGTAAGCAAAGCTGACCCATGTTCTGCTCCCTTGAAGTGGTTTTTGTGACATGAGGCCCAGCTCTGCGTCCCAGGGCATGTCTCTGTGCCCCGCATGCCAGGGCAAATGCTTACACGTTAATGGTTTTCCAGTGAACTTCAAGTTCTTAAATGTCACAGGCCTTCACAATTTACCAAGTAATTCAAAAGAAAGCATTAAGGGAATAGCTGTGTGGAGTCTTTGTCTTATAAGTTATTGATTAGGAGCAATGGAGGAGAATTAAGTTATCCCCCAGTACAGAAGCTGGAAGCAGCTGGGTAAGTGGGAATGCCTCAGCTTACATTCCTTATCCATCCAGTCACTGAGGGGCGGGTGGCAGGGACTGTACTGGGTGCCAGGATGGACGATGAAGAGGGCACAGGCTGGCTGACATCACCATAGATAGCACAAGGACTAGGCTGTAAGGAAGGGCATGTAGTGCTTGAGAGCGCAAGAGAAGCACTGGTGGGTGAGGCAGAGACTACTAAGGGTTCTCAAGGGAAAAGATATTTGAATCCCTTGACCCGAATAGTACTGACTGCCCTGGCGAGTCAGGGAGGGAAGGAGTTTCCTCTAGTCAAGGGTTTTGTGTGAACAAATCATCCCTGCACTGAGAAGTGATAAATCCAGATATCTGCAGCCCATCCAAATCCTGCGAGCCGGAGTCTTTGGAGGCTGAGGACAGGAACGCACGTGGCATGCAAAGCCCCCTAAAGTGTGAAGCCCTCTGCTCCCCTCCCTGGCTGCAGACTCGGCTCGGGAGAAAGGAGGCAGCTCCTCAGGGACTCAGAGGTGAGTGAAGGAGACACAGCAGCCTGCCTGTCAATGCAGGTGCACACCATCAGTGAGCAGGGCAAGCAGAATCCATCGTGTGCAGAAAGGTGATTCAAAATCAAAGCTATTGGAAGTTTACATTATTTTGAGTCTTAAAAGAATGTGATTATGCAATGAGTCACTTAAGAGTCAGCTGTGGCCTTTTTTTCCCTGATTCTAGATTAGCCTTTTTCCTTACCTACATTGTTTTATAAAATGTTGTAAAAGACTAACAGGCACCAGACAAGTCCCCTTTCCTCTTCACTGTTGATCTTCATTGATAGATTAACTTCCTTCTTCTCTCACACAAAGACCTCGTGACTATCACATCGTCTAACATGGAATGTCAAATAGACTCTTTTACATTGGGGGGAAAGCTGTAACTCGTACACCAGCCTTGGATGAAAATGTAGTCCTTCTACATTTCTTTGTTTTCTGCCTATATTAATAAGACCTTATCTTTTCAGCTCTGGAGCACTGATGCCATTTCTCTGGATTCTGTGTTTCCCAAATGGCTATCCTCAGCTTTGTGCTTGAATAAATGATTTTAAACTGGGTTCTGATACTTTTGATCAGATTGATCAAATGACAGTTTTTACTGGACATGTTTAACCTCTGCCAGATCCTGACAATTTGTTGTCGTAGATGTTTATGATTCCAGTGGTTATATTCTGTGGGTATTAATGTCACCAAGTTTGTGATGTGCAGGGAGCCAGGAAACATGGAGCAGGTGGCGCAGGCTTGTGGCAGTTTGCTTGCAGAAAGAAGAGAAGATGAGGCCGCACGCCTGGCCCATGGCCATTCATCCCAGCAGGAAGCATCTGTAACTTACCCCCCAGGTCAGCTCTGCTCAGACAATTCCAGAACCACCCTAATTTGTGCCCAAAAAGGACCTGCAAGTTTGCAGGAAATTGAGTTTTTTTGTGAAACACATATATAGGGTTTCTCAGCTTCATCACTACTGCCATTTGCGCTGGATAATTCTTTGTGGTGGGGGCTGTCCTGTGCATTGCAGAACATTTGGCAGCATCCCTGACCCCTGCCCTTAGATGCCAGAAGCACCTCAGCCCTCAGCCCTCAGCCCTCAGCGTGACAACCAAAAATGTCTCCAGGCAATTCCAACCTCGCCCTAGCTGAGAAACCCCAGCTAGTAAAATGGCCCATCAGAGTTTCGTGCATGCATGAGTGTGCATGTGTGCTGTGCAATCACTGCAGGGTCATGCTCAAGGCCGTCTGGAAATTAATACCCACAGAATATAACCACTGGAATCATGAACATCCACTACAATAAATTGTCAAGATCTGGGAGAGGTTAAACATGTCCAGTAAAAGTTCACATCTCAAGAAGTTCTCCAGCATACATGCCAAGAAGGATGCCCAGCAACTCTTCCTTTCATATGAGGGGGAGCATATCTTACCCTTTCTCCTGTAAGGAATTCCTCAGCAAAGGAGTGTTTTCAGTAAAGCAGGGATCTTTAGACCTGGAGCTGGACATCTGGAGCAAGGGAGAGGGAGACCTGAAAGAGACAGGGAAGGGAACAGAATCACCAACACAGAAACAATCAATGTGTTCCCAGCACTTGGGCGCTAGATTCAAGAATGTGCCCAAGATTCTGTGGTAAATCTAACAAGGAAATTTGCCTAAGGGTCAGTCTGAATTGTAAAAGGCTAAAGTTTTTAGAAGAGACCATTAGAAACAACTCTCCTCCCCAACTCAATTGAAAATGCAAAGCCGAAACTCGCACATGAGACCACACACTGTGGGATGACACTTTTAGGCTCACTTTTGCATTAGCAGAAGATTCAGGCCACCTTTGCTATTTCATGCACAGCTTCTCATCAAGAAAAACATTCAGAGTCTGGTTGGCCCTTTCATAGGCAAAAAAAATATCTATTTCCTAAAATCACAAGAAATTCACATTTAAATACCCTAATGGCTTCCACTGGAAAACCAATCAGCAGAAGTCAGGACCCAGGGACTGGAATAAGACGATAACCAGAATGGCAAGAAGGAAGCTCTCCAAGGACAGCAGCCACACCTGAAGCAAGGCAAAGGTTCACACTGGGCAGGATGGTCTTCCACCATACTGGCCTGCCCGCCATATGGAAGGACCACCATAAATGTATCATCCAGATCAGGAGCCTATTGAAAGGGAAGTAACTGCACAGGCATATATGGTCACCCTCATTAAAGGACACATGATGCTAAAGACGGCCAGATTCCATGAGAAGCCGCAGGAATAATTTTCGTTCCTGATCACTGGGAATATGTCATTTTATGTGCAGGTGCATTGCCTTTTCTAAAGGGTCCCAGGACAGGTAGAGATGCTATCGATGCTATGAAACATTCGCCTGCAGAAATGACAGTCATTCTTTCTAATCACAAATGTACAACAGAGGAAGAAATTTTAAGAAAAATCTTTTCACTTGCTTCTTTCTCATTCAAGAATTCTCCTGTGATACAGACAACAGAACCCCTATGCATGGGTCAACCTGGGCCCCGAGTTCTGTCTAACACCAGCACCACATCTCTGAGAAGTCAGAAAAGGAGTCTGCCTGGGGCCAGGGAGTATCCTCTGGGTGTCATCTCTAGGCAGCTCTGGGCCACTTCCCATGGAGAGCACAGGTGACTGAGGACTCTCCTCAGAGGCTGGGCCGCATGGCAGGAGACAGAGTTATAAAGTAGGTACCTTAGCTTTGGTAATGAAAGTAGAAAGGTGGAAGAATCTCTCTGCCCAAGAGATTTAATAATTTGCATGCTTTTAGCTGCTCAAACTGGCTTACAATTGAGATCCTCCTACCCGTGTTTCCCATAACTATAAATCTGTAACCGTAACTCCTTAGGTACATTTAGATAAATGTCACAGTGAGTGGACCAAACAACCAGATGTTTTCTGATGCTCCCGGGGGGGAAAGAGGGCTGGGAGAACCGAATGTTATGGAGATGGTGACCTCCCTCACGTTATTTTCTCAGTCATGCAATGTAGATTAAAAGAAAGCAAGGCCGAGCATGGTGGTTCCAACCTGTAATCCCAGCACTTTGGGAGGCCAAGGTGGGAGGATCGATTAAGGTCAGTTCAAGACCAGCCTGGGCAACACAACAAGACCCCATCTCTATGGAAAATAAAAATAATAAAAAATTTTCAGGCATAGTGGTATGCACTTGTACTCCTAGCTACTTGGAAGACTGAGGCAGAAGAATCACTTGAGCCCTGGGGTTCAAGGCTGCAGTGAGCTATGATAGAACCACTGCACTCCAGTGTGGAGGAGACCCTCTTGCTTTAAGAAAGAAACAAAACCCTTGGTTTTGTTACAGTAACTAAGGGGGTGTAAATGGAAAAGATAAAGATAGATTGTGGATGTTGACTCACTGAGGTTCAGTAGACTGTGAGGTCCTTAAGAATGGCTGCCATGTTGATTTCATCTTGTTTTCTTTGGTACTCTTAGTGGTACCCAGTTCAAAGTAGGTTCTTCATAAATACTCAATAATTACAGCTAGCCACAGTGGCTCACATCTGTAATCTCAGCACTTTGGGAAGCCAAGGCAGGTGGATTGCCCGAGTCTAGGAGTTCACAACCAGCCTGGGCAACATGGCAAAACCCTGTCTCTAAAAAATTCAAAAATTAGCGAGGTATGGTGGTGCAAGCCTATGTCCCAGCTACTGGGAAGGCTGGTGGAAGGACTGCTTGAGCCTGAGAGGTCAAACCTTCAGTGAGCCGAGATTGTGCTACTGCACTCCAGCCTGGGCAACAAAGCAAGATCCTGTCTCAAAAATAAGTACATACATACACGCTTCATAATGAATGGGTTAAAACCCAGTAACCATAGCTTATTTGTTTTTTTAACTCAAATAAAACAAGTTTTCTAAGTCATTACATCAACAATCTTTGGAGACTCAATACTGACCCTCCGAAGAGAGGACAGTGCTCAGGAGAGTGGAGGTCCATGGGGTCCTAAAGCAGCACCACACTGCACAATGTGACGGACTCACCTTCTTGCCACTAAGAAGGAAAAGTAGAAATGGGGAAAAACCCAAAGTCCGTTTTATCTTCTCTGTGATGCCATGTCTGCCTGATTTTTATTACCGTTTAATATTTGCATTTATCTACTTTGTGTACACAAAATATTTTATCATTGTAGTTAAGCATATAGGTAATCATTTCTGAGCTTTTTTATGTAATCATATTTCTAAAAATCCAAAAATAAAATGAGTTTCACCAGGAAATTTCCTAAAGAGACTTTGGGCCATTCCAGTTTAAACTGAACACCACACAGATAGCATTTTCAATGTTCCAGATCCGTTCCTCTCTGCAAACAGGTGAAGCATCAAGGAGGACTTGGGTCCTATTGCATGACAGAATCCCTAGCCTGTGACTCAAGAGAGCTCACGGCTCACATGTAGAGAAGATTCAGGATTACCCAAAAACATTTTCCAGAGGCTGGAAATAAAAATGGCATTCCACAAGGCTGAAAGCCCAACGTTTTCGATGAGATCTATATTATTCCTGATTTTTCCTCTACTAAAAAAGGAAATCCCATTGACATTCTTCTGACTTCACTCTAAGACTGGGCACCGTCTAGTTTTACATATTTACACATTGTCTGATTTCCCCTATGTCTCAACAAACTCTGTATATACATTTGCAAAATCCTTATGTGCCTATACATTTATAAGCAGGTGATACTTACATTAAAGGAAATTACAGAAGATAACACATAAAACAACCGCAACTGTACATAATTCTGTAATTCGGAGATACCCAATGTTAACATGTAGATAATTTCCTTTCAGTGTTTTTTTCCTACATATAAATGAACATTTTTAGGTCACATCACACGTATGCATGCAGAGACACACGTTCACACATACATTCGCATACACAGACACACATTCACACATATGCGTATTCGCATACACAGACACATGTTCACACATACGTGCATTCACATACACAGAGACACATTCACACACGCATTCACAGAGACACACGTTCACACATACGCACATTCACATACACAGAGACACGTTGACACATACCCATATTCACATACACAGAGACACACGTTCACACATACACGCATTCACATACACAAAGACACGTTGACACATACCCATATTCACATACACAGAGACACATTCACACACATGTGTATTCACATACACAGACACATGTTCACACATACGCGCATTCACATACACAGAGACACGTTCACACATACCCATATTCACATACACAGAGACACATTCACACATACGCACATTCACATACAGAGACACGTTCACACATACCCATATTCACATACACAGAGACACATTCACACATACACGCATTCACATATACAGACACATTCACACATACCCATATTCACATACACAGAGACACGTTCACACATACGCACATTCACATACACAGAGACACGTTCACACATACCCATATTCACACAGAGACACGTTCACACATACACGCATTCACATACACAGAGACACACATTCACACATACGCGCATTCACATACACAAAGACATGTTGACACATACCCATATTCACATACACAGAGACACATTCACACATACGCGCATTCACATACACAGAGACACGCATTCACACATACGTGCATTCACATACACAAAGACACGTTGACACATACCCATATTCACATACACAGAGACACATTCACACATATGCACGTTCACATATACAGACACATTCACACATACCCATATTCACATACAGAGACACGTTCACACATACACGCATTCACATACACAGAGACACGTTCACACATACACGCATTCACATACACAAAGACATGTTCACACATACGCACATTCACATACACAGAGACATGCATTCACACATACGCACATTCACATACACAGAGACACGCATTCACACATATGCGTATTCATACACAGAGACACACGGTCACACATACGCATATTCACGTACTCAGAGACACATTCACACATACGCGCATTCACATACACAGAGACTCACATCACACACACGTGTATTCACATACACAAATTTATTTGTCCTCTAATTGTTCAACTCAGCTATCTCATTAGCATTTCTCAGGTTATTAAATAGTAGCTATTCTTCTACAATGTCATTTTAATGTCAGCCATTATATTCCATTACATGGATCATCAAATTAAGCCTGACCATCCGTCTGTTGACGGAAATTTAGGGGATTTCTGTTTTTTTACCTAGATAAATGACAAATACTATGTGAGTCCTAGTGGATAAGTCTTTGTGTGTGCCTTCAATTATTTCCTTAGGATAGGTTCCTACAAGTGAGGTCAGTGGGTCAAGAAGTTTCTTGGTGCCCATGGTCCTCTTGCGGGAGGAGAGCGGATCCCCGTTACGCCACGTCTCAGTTACAGGCAGGAACAAATCCTCATCCCCACCAGCCCCGGGTATTAGATATGTTTAAAATCCTCAGGCCGTAAGTTTCAAACAGCCAGAATTGATGGGTCTGAGTCACGCCCACTGTTGTCAAGAACCCTTGCTACCGTGATCATTAACAAGACAGGTTCATGCCAGACTGTGAGATGGAAACAGGTTCTTGCCCACGCCTCTGCCTCTTCTGCCCTCTTCTTCAACAGCTTCCTCAGCCCTGGACCCTTTAGTTCTTTCTAGATCAAAACCCGTAACAGTCCTATGATGCTTACATCATCACATTGAGAAAAACGGAGCTAAAAATGTTGAAAATATTGAGTACCTAATACATTAAGAGTGCCGAGAGAATTTACATTTTTCAGGGCGAAGAGACAACGGCAAGTAGAAACGACAGCTTGGGGAGGTGGGGATTGGGGTACCAGGGATGGAGGGAAAGGTTTTCCCTCAGTCTTAGGCCCTGTGCCACGTAGGCACCATTTACGCAGCCATGGCTGAGGTCGGTTCTGCTTGACAAGATGACAGAGCCCGTGGCAAGGAAGTGCTTTCGCTACCTCACCCTGTGCCATGACCTCCAAGGGATGCCCTGCCCAAGTCACCTGCAGGCTCTTCCCCAGGCACCCACCGCTCAGGAAGGCCACAGAGCAGGCAGGAAGGTTGAAGTGGCCTTCCTGCCACTTCGGGACTACAGACAGAAGGCAGGTGGCAGACGGCATCGGCCGTGCAGAGCCCTGTGGAAGAACTGCTTGGAGTGAGACCAATGGAAATCAGGCAGAAGTCAGAGGGCAGGAGGCAGCTGGTCCCTCTACGCCCAGGGCAGGAGGATCTCAATGGTTGGTGCCACTGGAGATCAGCTGTGGGAAGCCCAAGCTGAGTAATGAGGCCTTCCCTGTAACAGAGCCGGTGCTGCAGCCACCAGGAGGGGTCCCTCGTGGGAAGTATCTCCCAGGGCAAGAGACGCTGCAGACAGCAGAGCAGGGTTCGGCCTTCCACATGGGGCCCTTCACTCTCTTTGCCCCAATGACTTGACAGTATCTCTGCAGTGTGCTGTAGAGAAAAGGCCTTCTCCCCACCATATTATTACCAGGATTTTATCTGATGAGCATCTCTAACAACCATGGTCATTTAAGTGAGTACAGTCTGTGTTGGGCTCCTGCTGAAGCCATCACCTTTGTTATCTCATTTAACCCTCATGATAACCCTGAAGGTGGCTACTACGGTCCCCATTTTAAAAGGAACAAATGGGACTCAGAGAAGTCAGGCTCGGGACAGGCTCCCAGCTGCCGAGGGCGGGGCCGACATGTGTCCAGCGCCCAGTGTCATCTCCCGGCCCTTCCCTCCCACGAGGAGGCAACACCCCCCAGCCCGAGGACTGTGCCAGGCAGGGCACTCTGCAGACGTAGGCCCCGTGCCACGCAGGCACCATGTGCATGGAGCAGCAGTCGCAGGAAGCCACAGCACGCTGGCACAGCACGGCCCCGCTGCAGCCCCTGTGCCCAGCAGGCTGAGCAGCAAGCTTTCCCCTGGCCTCCTGTCTTTCTCTTTCTCTGCCTCCTCCCTTCTCTCTCTCTCTCTCCCCATGTCCGCTCTTCTCTCTTCTCCTCTCTTTCTCTGCCTCTCTCCAACAGGGACTCCTGTTTGTGGCCTGTTTTCGTCCTGGCTTCACTGAAGCAAGCTACCTTTCCAGGAGGAAGAAGCGAACCAACAGGCAGGGGTGACGCTGCGCTGACCCCAACAGCACCCACACCGAACGGCCAGGCGGATTTCCCACGGACAGAGCGCACATCTGAGGAGGGAACACGCGTGGGCTGGGGAGGCTGCCGGACCTCACGGGCGCTTTTTCAGGACGCTTGGAAGGAGACGACTGTGACTCCTCTCCCATGCATGGGCAGAGCCTCTGGGAGTCTGGCACCATTCTGTAAAAGCAGGGTCAGCCCTTCAGTGTAATGTCACGCAGAAAGAAAACAGCACAGAGATCAGCACAGCTTTGTGTCGTGGCCCTTTGCACACATTTAGCACTTCAAGTCCACGTCGGGAGATAGAGTCACAGAACAGGAAGAGTACAGACTCTCAGATTGCTGGGGAAAGAGATGATAGGTAAAGATATACAATAGGCCAGAGTGTGGCTGGCAAGATGGCTAAATACGAACACCTCCTTCTGGACGGGTGTGGTGGCTCACGCCTGTAGTCCCAGCACTTTGGGAGGCCAAGGTGGGCAGATCACTTGAGAGCAGGAGTTTGAGATCAGCCTGGCCAACATGGCGAAACTCCATCTCTATTAAAAATACAAAAAAAAAAAAAATAGCTGGGCGTGGTGGCGTACACCTGTGGTCCCAGCTATTCAGGAGGCTGAGGCAGGAGAATCACTTGAACCCGGGAGGTAAAGGTTGCAGTGAGCTGAGTTTGCACCCCTGCACCCCAGCCTGGGCAGCAGAGCATGACTCTGTGTCTGAATAAATAAATATCTTTCTTTCTAAAACTTAAATGACTTGTAAGGAAAGTGGATATTCATTGGAATATTAAAGTTTCAAATGAATTGACAAACCAAGATGCCCTGTACATTATCTATTAATAGCAGTGGAAAGGGGAATTAAAAGGTCAACAGTCCTTTCACTTCTTCTCCCTGGCAACATAATCAAATTTTATTTGTGTATACTCCACGTCTTAGAAGTCCCCTAACTGGAAAATATGTTTGGGTTGATGTTAACCTTTGTTTGAACAACTAGTTTCATTACAGATGGTGCAAAGTAATATTTTTAAAAGAACGTCGGCAGACCGTTTTAAAAATGCTTCTAAAGAATCTGTAAGGACAATTAACGTAAGAAATGTGGAATAGAGAGGGATATTAATCATTGGCAAAAAGCATAATCGTAGTCCCCAAAGCCTGGGGAAGTATCCACTGAGAAATATTTACAGGAGCAATTTCAGGACCACTTGAATGTAAGAACATCACGTGTATTTAAGGTCTAATTTGAATTGTCCGTTCACCTAAGGAAAGTCATTTAAACAACCAACTGGTGGGCCCAGTGGCACAGTTTTTGAGGCTCACAATTCAGTGGAGAAAGGGGAGGACGGGAGGGTGGTGCCTGAGCCCCGGGAGACACAGGAAGCCACCACCTCGGAAGCCAACCGTGCATGGACGTTTCTATCCAGCTTGCCCTGAAAGCTGATGATTGCCCAATAAATGTCCAAAAATCACAATAAAGATGATTGGTGCCCATTGTTTCTGAGGCTTACGTGCAGTAAAACAGAAAATGCCATCCTTGGGCTCAAGTAATTCGTCAGACATAAGGATACAATCCTTCCTTTCCAAAGCGAATGGATGGAACGTGAAAGACCCACTGCACTGTAATGAAGCAAGGTTTCAAATCTCAGCCCAGTGAGCAAAGAAATCAGTACTGGAACGACTGTCTTCAGTCAGAAAAAACCCGAGGGAAGAAATCAGACCACTGTTCACTCCAGTTAGCTGGAAAGCCCCAAAATTAATTATTAACATTAGATGGGCTTGTGACTGGGCTGGTTATTGAAGAGATAAATCATTTTTATTGCACAGAACACAGAAGTATACTCCTTCTAAAACAAACCAGATGGGCTATGCTTTTCAAGGAAGAAAGATAAGATTCTTCATTTTAATGAATGGGGTGCGGCCTTGAGTTAAAAGCTGTATCTTTTCCTAATGGCCACACCTTCACAGAAAGACCGATGAGTGCTTGAGTCCCGGGGAAGGAAGCATTCAGCAATGTCGACAGGAACACACGTGGGCAGACAGTGCCTGCATACGTTACTGTAAGAAGCCTGCGGTTTTTCCATGTTGCCAGAGCAGATAGCTCTCTGAAAGACCATTTTACAACTTTTGTTAACATGTTCATATTATATATGTGTGTGCGTACAACTTGCTCAGCAGTGATATCCCACATAAAAAAGGGCAAGTATGTTTTTTGAAAAATTATTCTAACCAATCGCTAATTTGAAATCAGTGAAACATTCAAGGGCATCCTCTGAAAGGACAGTAGGTGGCAAAGCATGCATGCCGCGGGGCAGACTGTCTGTCTCCCACGTTCCTAGGAAGACTCTGCCAGTGACACACAGGGACGTTTTTCCTACACTCTTCTGCAAAAACCTAGCCTTCCTGGAGACTTGCCCAGGATGCTTGTCCAGAAGATTCTTGTCCCAGTGGCCTGGAGTGGTGTGAATAATGGACAGCACATTTCTCTACAGATTGCAATTCTCCCAGCCATGTGCTACAGGCATCTGAGCAAGTCACGGCTTCACAGGAATTTCTATGAGTTCTATCCGTTAATGAGAAGAGGGTGTTGAAATCTCCAACTATGATTCTTTCTTGTGCTCTATCAGTTTTCGTTTCGTGTATTTTGAAGCTCTGTTACTAAGTGCATAAACACTGTGGATTAAGTCCCTCTGATCAACTGACCACTGTATCATTATGGCATGGCCTTCTTTGTCCCTAATAATATTCTTTGCTCCAAAACCTACTTTTTCTGATATTAATCCAGAAACCCTATTTTCCTTTGAACAGTATCAGTTTTAGCATCGTTTACCTTTTTTCATCTTTTTGTATTTAATGTATCCATGCTTTTATACTTAGAATGCGTTCCTTTATAGGTAGCATATAGTTCGATTTTGATTTCTTTCCCAATAAGACAATGCCTACTTTATCATCGAGATAATCAGTCCATTGACATATAATGTGATGAGCAATATATTTAGGTTTACATCTACCATCCTGATACTTGTTTTCGATTTGTCAATATGTTCCTTCTTCCCTTCTGCCTTGTTTTGCATTAATTAGTTTGTATGCTTCCATTTTATCTTTTTGTTGGCTTATGAGTTATAACTCTTTTTTATTCTAGGTATTCTTTAGGGTTTACAGTACCCATCTTTAACTTCTCGCAGTCCAACTTAAAATGATCGCATACTCATTGCTGTAAGCATACACCAGGAATATCTACATGTCTGTGCACATTCACAGTCCCTAACACCGCGCCTCTCTGGTGCTTCGGGGTTCACATGCAGAAAGAGCACGCTTCCATTTCCGTCTTCTCAGCCTTTGTGTCATTCCTGTCGCACTTTTACGTGTGACATGAGACCCACACTGCATTTTGATTATTTTTACTTCAAGGGCAAGTTACCTTTGAATGATAAGAAGAAACGTGTAGCTTTACAAAGCTGTCAATGTTTCTATACCCTCCTTTGGGCAGGCCCATTTTCCTCTGATGGAGCTGGAGTTCACGCATCCTGGGCCTGGTTGGACCTCACAGTCAGCGGTGCCACATTTAAAGCGACATATCAGGGCCCCTTGGTTACGCAGTGACCTCCCAGCACAGCACCCGGCACAGAGCACAGAAAATGCCGGAACTACTTCAGTTCAGGCTTCAGTATTTTACAGAGAAACCCAGCGTTTCTCTCCAACAAATACTTCTTGGTTATCTGTCAGTTTCCTCCAAACTCACATACATCAGTCTCTAAAACAGGGGGTTGTGCTATAATGACTCTTAAGAGACATAAACTATCCTGGTGATATCAGGTTCAGTGATACTGAATATTCATACCAAGACCCCCAGCCTTGAGAACCGCCCCTTCCTCCGACACAGAACACCAGCTGCTTAGCAGGGCAGCTGCTCGGTGTGGACTCGCTGCTACGAAACGGCTGCCGGGTCGGGGGCCACATGTCCCACGCCTTCCATTTCAAGGGCCACAGAACCAAGTCACAGGCGGTGGTGGGAGGGGGACACGATGGGTGGCGCTCGAGGCTCCTCCTCCTGTTCACACACTCTCTACCCCACACTCCAGGTGAACTTTGCCAGCCGTGCCGTCTTGGAAGCTACTCTACCAGTCAGCATACCAGAAGGAAATGGGAGCTGGGTAAGTTGAACGATTCAAAGAGAATTCAATAAAGGGAAAATCTGCAAAAACGCAGGCAGAGTGTAGGGAAAACACGCACGCAGTAGCACGCGGCTCGGGACCCAAGCAGTAACAGCAGCTCTGTTACCACCCCTGGCCTGAAGCGGGTGAAGGGAGAAGGCAGTTTTCAGAACCCAGAAGATAAGAGTCTCGCGGAAGGGCCATGCTGAGATGAAAGGAGGTCTCTTGCTGAGGACACATCAGCCACAAGGGTCTCTCTGGGAGGACGGGAGAGGGAGGACTGAAGAAATCACAAGCCCAGTCACATCATGCTCCATCTCCTGCCATGTTCCCACCGGCTGAACTCAGCCAGAAGCCACCAGGGAGCTCTAGGAAATCCCTAGAGGTCAGTATCCCAGGGTGGAGGGCAGAAGGGGAACCAAGCTTCGACAGCAACAGGACAGGGCATCTGTCGTCCCGCTCTGAGTCATGGCCGCAGCACTGACACCACGCTGCCAAGCGGACTTCATGCACACAAGCAAGAAACGAACTGCTACTGTGTTGGGCATTCAGGGTTATTCCTCCCACAGAGGCTGTGCCTGTTCACACAGGGTAGGCAGCCACAAGCCTGGCTTTACTCTCACTTCAAATCGACGTGCCTGAAAATGAACGTTTTCCTAAAAGTCACCTGCTCAAGGTTCCCCTCTTGTCATCCTCTCTGAAATCTTTGGGATCCTAGAATTACTGGGAGCAGCTTGAGATCTGGACTCCATCCTTCGAGGAAATTTGCTGCACACACATCCCTGCCTGACCATCCCTCTCTTTGGTCAGGCCCTGACACGTCCCCTGGCCTATATCCCAGGCCATCTCACAAACTTCAGACTCCCCAAAACACCCTTCTCACCTCATTCTCTCTCACCATGACCTGTATCAGTGGTTTCCAAAAATAAGCCCACAGTCAAATCACCTAAGGAAGTTACTTCAAAGACCATTTCCAAGGATCCTTCTCCCAAGTTTCTGACTCAGAAGAGTGTGTGGCTCAAAGAGCTACGTTTGTAACACCTGGGAGATACTCAGATACTACCACACCGTTAGAAACACTGGCACAGAGGATGGATTTGGACCTCTCCAGCCTGGCATGAGTGTCCGTCCATGGTGCCATCCTTTGACCATTGTCAACTTCATGTCCATTAAGACATACAGACAAACTTCAAGTCACATAGAAAGACTCCAGGGAAACATGTGGTCTTCCCCCACTGGTTACATCTTCCTGGCATCTTCCATCTTAAGCATAAGGTCTCTGGGAGTGGGATAAAAAAATACCCAGAAAACTGGCAGTAGAAGAGAACTCCCTCAACATGATAAAGGATATGTATGAAAAACATCATACTCGATGGTAAAAGACCAAACGCTGTCCTCTAAGGTCAGGAACAAATCAAGGATGCCTGCTTTCACTATTGCTGATTCACCATTGTACTGGAAGTTCAGGCCAGAGTAATTAGATGAGAAAAAGAAATAAAAGACATCTAGATGGGAAAGGAAGAAGTAAAAATATCTCCATTTGCAGACGTGATCCCATCAACCTATATGTAGAAAATCCCAAAGAATCCACAAGAAAGCTACTGAGCTAACAAATTAATTCATCAAGTTGCAAATACAGTTATCAATGCAAAATAGTTGATGTGTTGCTATACATCAGCAATGAACTATCTGAAAAGAGAAATAAGAAAACCATTCCATTTACAATAGCATCCAAAAGAACAAAATAGCTAAAAATAAATTTAATCAAAGATGTAAAAGACATGTACACTAAAAACTGTAAAACATAACTGAAAGGAATTAAAGAAGACCTTAATAAATTAAAATACATCCTATGTTCATGGCTAAGAAGACTTAATATCATTAAGATGTTAATACTACCCCAAGTGATTCCATGCAATGCCTATCAAGATTCCAAAAAAAGTGTGAAAGCTGGTCCTCAAATTTATATGGATCTTCAAGGGGCTCTGAACAGCCAAAACAATCTTGACAAAGAACAAGTTTCCAGTACTAACATTTTCAACTATCGAAACTTACTACGAGGCTACGGTAGTCAAAATCATGTGACACTAGCATAAGGATAGACACATAGGCCAGCGGAACACAATTGAAAGTCCAGAAACAAAGTATACATCTTATGGCCAACCAGTTTTATGGCAAGGGTGCAAAGACCATTCAACAGAGAAGAAATCGTCTCTTGAACAAATGATGCTGGGATAAGTAGAGCTCCACATGCAAAAGAATGAAGGTAGATCCCTACCTCACAGCCTATAAAACAATGAACTCAAAATAGATCATTTATTTAAAAGATAAAACCATAGAATTCTTAGACAAAGACAAACCTTGGATTTGGCAAATAGCTCCTTAGCTATGACATCAGAAGCCCAAGCAACAACAGAAAAAAAAACGGAGAAATGGAACTTCATCAAAACTGAAATCCTCTGTGCTTCAAAGGGCATTTCAGTGCCAGGCATGGTGGTTCACGCCTATAATCCTAGGACTTTCGGAGGCGAAGGTGGAAAGATTGCTTGATTGCAGGAGTTGGACAGCAGCCTGGGCAACGTGGTGAAACCGTCTCTACCAGAAATACAAAAATTAGGTAGGCATGATGGCTGTGGTCTCAGCTCTTCAGAAGGCTGCGGTAGGAGGATGGCCTGAACCCAGGAGGCAGAGATGGCAGTGAACCCTGATGTCACCACTGCACTCCAGCCTGGGTGACAGACCAACAGCCTGTCTCAAAAAAATGAAAAAGGACAAAAGACATTCTCAAGAAAGTGAAATGACAGCCTATGGAATGAAAGAAATTGCTTGCAAACCATAGACTGACAAGGGTCTAGTGTCCAATATTTTAAAAACTACCACAACTCCACAACAAAAGTACAACCGAGTTTTAAAATGGGCAAAAGACTTACATGAACAGTTCTTCAAAGAAGATATACAGAAGGCCAATAAGCACCTAAAAAGATGCTCAACATCATTAGTCATTAGAGAAATGTCAACCCAAACGACTATGAGATATCACTTCACACTCACTAGGATGGCTAGAATCGAAAAAAGGAATAGAAGTGTTGGCGAGTATATACAGAAACTGGAACTCTCATGCATTGCTAGTAATAACGCAAGGTGTGGAAAACTCTACGAAAAACACTTGTGCAGTTCTCAAAAAGTTAAGCATGGTTACCATATAATCTAGCAATTTCAGTCCTAGATGTATATCCCAAAATGGGACTGAGATACTTATACTCCAATATTCATTGCCTCATTATTCAAAACAGTCAAACTGTGTAAAGAACCCGTGCCCATCAATAAAAGATTCATAAACTACGGTATATATACACACAGTGGAACATCATTTACTCATGCAAGGAATGAAATTCTGACACATGCTGAATACGATCAACCTTGAAAACATCATGCTGAATGAATAAGCCAGGAACCAAAGGACCAATGCTGCATTATTTGACATGTATGAAATATCTATAAAAGGCAAACACAGAGACAGAAAGTAGACTGGAGGTTCCAGAGCCTGTGGCGAGGAGGGCATGGAGAGTTATTGCTTAGTGAGCACAGGGTTTGTACTTGGAGTGATGAAAAAGTTTTAGAATTAGATAGTGTTGATGGCTGCCCATTATGAATGTAATTAATGGTACTGAACTGTATACTTAAAAAAGACTACAATGGCAAACTTTATGATACTTATTTTTTCCACAATAAAAATAAGAGAAAAAAATGGGCCGGGGTGGTGGCTCATAACTGTAATGCCAATCTTTGAGGAGGCCAAGGCAGGAGGATCATTAGAAGCTAGGAGTTTGAGAACAACCGGGGAAACACAGCAAGACTCCATCTTTCCAGAAAAATGTTCAAAGCTAGCTGAGTGTGGTAGCACATGCCTGTAGTCCCAGGCATTTTTTTTTTTAATACAACAACTGTTTTATTTAGTTTCCCACAATTCCGCTATGTGGGTACCGGGGAGAAAAGCTCATCTCTGCTGCATGTGGTATCATGTGCAGCAGCTTGAGTAGGAAAATCCACTTCCAAGATGGTCTCAGTCACATGCATGGCAGGCTGGTGCTGACTGTCCAGGAGCGGCACAGCTGGGGCTGTTGGCCAGCGGCCTTCGTTTTCTCCTATTTGGTCTCTCCAGGTGGCTTGGTTAGACTTCACAAAGCGGTAGTTTCAGAATAGTTGGATTTCTTACATGGTTCTTCTCATAGAGGGCAAAAAGGAAAGCCACAGAACAAAGCGGAATGGAAGGCCATTTACACGTGACAAGGAAACGTGAATTCCTTGGCAGGAGAGCCAGGATCTCAAGAAGGTCTCTGGGACCCTCTGCTCCCCTTCTCATCAGCCCCACTCTCGGAAGGTAGTTGGTGGATGTGACTTCTGACTAACACCCAGGAGCCGGTTCCCAGCCTCCAGCCGCGCGCCCATAAGAAGAGGGGAGTGAAAGGAGGGGGAAAAGCCTTCACGTGCCTGTGCTCAGCAGCCTGCCGGCTCAGCCAAGGAGACCTCTGCCTGAGGCTCCCTGAGGCTGAGGTGGGAGGATCCCTTGATCCCAGGAGTTTGGGCCTGCAGTGAGCTTTGATGGCACCACTGCACTCCAGCCTGGGCAACAGCGCAAGAGCTTGTTTCACAAAAAAAAAAAAAAAAAAAGGAAAAGACTGATACCCTCTTGGGAGGCCAAGGCAGGTGGATTACCTGAGGTCAGGAGTTAGAAACCAACCTGGCCAACACAGTGAAACCCCATCTCTACTAAAAATACAAAAATTAGCTAGTATGGTGCTGGGTGTCTGTAATCCCAGCTACTCAGGAGACTGAGGCACGAGAATCATCTGAACCTGGGAGGCAGAGGTTGCAGTGAGAGCCAAAATCGTGCCACTGTACTCCAGCTTGGGTGACAGGGTGAGACTCCATCTCAAAAATTTAAAAAAGCACAAGCCAAAAAAAAAAAAAAAAACCCAGTACCCTCCAGTGCTGGGAAAGCGTGGGAATGAACATACCCTCACATCCTCTTCATCCAGGAGACAGACGTGGTACGCACCTGTGGCTTCATTCATCATGATTGCTGTGGCATCCTTGTTGCTGGGACAACTACTCTCTCCCGGACACGAGGCCACACAGACATGTCGAGTGCAGGTAAAACACGTGGCATGGAGCGGCTCTCGGTCAGGAGCAGACCCTGAGAAGCCAGTGCTCCTCTCCCTCATGCCCCTGGGGGAGACAGAACTGGTCACACCCCGCTCCCACCCAGCATGCGCCACCCTTGCGCTGCAGCACCCTTTTCTGCCCTCCACTCACACAGCCACCTGGAGCTGGGCCACATGCATGGCCCTGCACAGAGCAGTGACTTGGGCTGTGCCTGCCTCGCACCCCTGTGAGGGTGGACCCTGCCTGGAGCCCTCTGGGGCTGGGACCTCTGTGGGTCTTCTGCAGGGATGTGCTCAAGCAAGGGGGGAAGTTTTCTCACACTGAGAGAATGCTGTGGAGGGCGCTGGCCTCAAAAGCACATCTTGGCTCACTGTCTTCCAGCACCTCCACGCTGTGCTCCTGGGCAAGGAACTACGGTTGGGAAATCTACAGACATTTCCCCTTACAGTATTTTAAAATTCAAACAACTGATGAAGACGTTTCCACCAAGATCCCTTTTTTTTAAATGGAGACAGTTCTCACTAGGTTTCCCCGGCTGGAGTGTAGTGGCTATTCATTCACAGACCAGGCCATGGCACACTGCAGCCTCCAGCTCCTAGACTCAAGCAATCCTCCTACCCCGGCCTCCGGAACAGGACTAGTCTTTGAAGGGTGCAGGTGAGGACCCTGGGATGCTTGAGCACTGGTCGGGTTGGAATTGGTTCTCATGTGCCCAGGGGTTTATTGATAGGCCCATGTTACCTTTCCCGTAGGCTTATGCCCTCTAGCCCACTATTCTGCAAAAAAATCAGAAACACACATTCATTGTAAGAAGAAAGCCGGCATTTGTAGCTACTGTCTAACCCCTCTCTGCTTCACTGAGCTAGAAAGCATCCTCCTGTCAGAGGCTGGGCCACATGTCACCCACAGATTGGTAACCACCCTCAGGAACCAGATCCCTGAGGCTGCATGGGGCGCTGAACGGCCTGACATCCGCGCTGGAATCCAGCAATTCTGCTTCCCAGGGCATGTGTCCTGCAAAGCCCCAGCTCAGCTTTGCTGTCCCTGCATTTCACTAAACTCTGCCTTTGAACTCAAGCAGCAAAACTCCCCCTTGTGAATCAAGAGTCCAAGTTTGCTACAGGCTTATAATATCACAGATATTAGAGATACTGTGAATTATGCACCAGATGGACCCAATTAACTCCCAACTAATGTGATTGGGGAAGGAAATAGCTCATTAGAAACTTGTAAACTACGAACTCTCACAGCTGTGTTCTAATTACAGTACAGCCACAGATAAAAATAATCACGCCTTCTGCTGAGAGGCCGTCCATGACCCTTCCAAACTCAGAATCACGCAGGGATCAACCTCAGTCTAGCTCTGAGCACTGCTGGCCTCAGAGCTAATCGACCCAAATGCAAATCTGCAAGTTAAAAAGGGAAACCAGGAGGAGCCGGTTGGGAAACATGAGAATAAATATAATCCCACTCCATCAGATACTCTATAAACTGTGCACAGATGCAAAGCAAACAGTGGCACTATGATGCGACGCAATACCAGAATACTACGGCGGCATTTTCACAAGGGTCTAATGCCCCGCATGCAGCAAGCCCCACAAGCTTCGACATTCTAAAATGAGAAATGTTAAATTTTGCAAGTCTGTATTTTATCAGAGTGTCACCAGTAATTCCTCAGTGGGTCTTGGCCCAGGTGCTGTTCTAGGAAGTGGGTAATGGACAGGTGAGTCGCTGGCCTATCCCCCTGCTCAGGCACGGACGACTCCACGAGCGAGCGTAACGCGAGGTGAAGACCGAGGAGCAGACGGGTAGCGATGGTGGTCGAGGCTTCACAGAGGGAATTCGAGGCGGGACTTCAAGGCAGGATCGAATTTCATGGAGATCGGAATGAAAATATTAAGTGGGATTCCACTTTCAAAATCAAGACTGAAAGGCAATTCCGATACAGCCTCAGTTGTGTGTGTATGTAAGCACACCGACATCGTATCATCACCAGAATCGGCTGGAGAGACTTGTGGCCACAGCGTCGCCGTTACGCTCAGTGGTACCTTTCCTTGGCACACACAGGGTGTACCTCCAGGCAGCAGCACCCAAATGGGTGGGCCATGGAGGGCACACAGCCACCTCCACCTTCACATACCTGGGAAAGAAGGTGCCTCCTGGGAGGTGTGGGCGGGCAGAGGGGACCAGGAAACATCCCCAACCTCAACAGCCTGACGATAGGCGAGGTGTTCTTCTGTCATCACCAAGCACATGACGCAACCCTTCCCCAGCTCCAGTGCCAGACATCAGGCCCTCAAAGTGTCCCTGGCTGACTCCAAGCATTTCTCAAGGCATCATCACCCACATGGCCCAAGAGAAGGTCACCGTGCTTGCCACAGCTCTTCCATTCAGGGCTGCGACCACGGCCACCTCCCTCCAGGCCACCAAAACAAGCCTGGGCTCTTGCTGGGGAGGCCACCAGAGTCCAGACACGCTGCCCCAGTCCACCGAGTCCCCCAGAGAAAGGCCCCATCTTGGGCCTCCCAGGGCAAGATCACACTCTCAGCTCTTGCAACCAGCTGAGCCTGTTCTGGGCACTTTGCCTCGCGATGCTCAGGGCAACCACGGGGCAGGGACTGTTATGTTCATCTCAGAACGACAAGACCAATATCTGGTGAAAGTGGCAGCCCACCGAGCTCAGGTCATCTGCTGCCAACCACTGCCCTGCAGGCACGGGACTGCTGTCTCGGGAGCCCTGCCGTGACCCACCCCCTGCTAAGCTCATGAGGGTCCAGAGTAACAGAAGACAGGAATCACGGTGTGAGTGTGGGGGTGTGAATGTGTATATCTTTGCGCATAAATACGTGCATGTATATATGTGGGTGTGTATGTGTAACGTGCATGTAAATGTGTGTCTGTAAATACCTCATGTATATGCACTGTGGGTATATGTGTGCATGCATGTCTGTACACGTGTGTATATGTCCACGTGTGTGTGTGCGCATGTATGCAATGTATAACTGTGTGGATATGTACGCATGCACATATAAATAAGCGTGTGTTTCTGTGTTTGCATGGCAATGTACATGTGTGTGCTGGTCCTCCAGAGATGGCCAAATGGCTCCTGCAGGCACAGCAGCATCTGTGGTCAGGAGGAGCTCCGCCTCAGTGCCTCTTCTGATCTGGGCACCACCACCCACACCCATCTTCACTGGCTCCAGAGCCTGGCCGGCTCTGCCCTGGCACAGGGCCCACATGTTGAGACCTCAAGACATCACATTTCATGAAGGCAATTCTATCTCGCCGCCATAGTTAGAGACACCCCCGCTCCCAAAACTGCACAAGGGTTTACTCACATGCGCTTCTGCTAGTACTCTTACGTTACTGTTGCTTACACTTCAGTCCAGGATTTATCTAGGCAAAAGACTGAATGCAACTTTTTTGTTCCTGTGTTAGTCCATTCTCACGCTGCTATAAAAAATGGCCTGAGACTGGGTAATTTATAAAGAAAAGAAGTTTAATTGACTCACACTTGCTCACGGCTGGGGAGGCCTGAGGAAACTTACAATCATGGCAGAAGGGAAAGCAAACGCGTCCTACTTCACGTGGTGGCAGGAAGAGAAAAATGAGAGCAGAACAAAGGGGGAGGCCCCCTACAAAACCGTCAGACCTTCTGGAAACTCGTTCACTATCATGAGAGCAGCATGGGGCATCCACCCTCGTGGTTCAGTTATCTCCACCCAGTCCCACCCTTGACACTGGGGATTAATACAATTCAAAGTGAGATTCGGGTGGGGACACAGCCAAACCATGTCCGTTCCCCGCAAATGCGTGTCCACTTTCGTAACGTGGCTGAGCCACACTTTTGCAGTTGTCTAAGGGGTTGGCTTTGCTGAGTTCGTCGTACCCCTGTATCTGGGGCTTTCCCGTCATTCCTGTGTTAGTGTGGCACTACATAAACTGTGGTCACTTACAGGACAAAGTTCCGTCATTCTTTCTCATTTTTCACGTTTCTCTTCACACCTTTGTTTTTTTATATGTGTGATCTCACATGTGCATTTCTCCCCAAAACTTGTATCTTGAAAAAAGCCTTATCAGGTTGTAAAACAATTGCAGTGAGACTTTGCCAGGGTTGCTTTCATTTCGATGCTGGTTTTTCCCCTGGGAAACCCTCGTTGCAGAAGTCCAAGGCTTTGGGAACAGCTGGCCCTTTGTTAGATCCTGAACATCCACGGAACTGCGCTCCTGGACGGTGTGTGGAGGTGGTACCCTCAGTGTGTGTCTTCTTTATGTTTTCCAAGGCTTAGGAAAGCTATGTGTGGATACCCTGGGGCCTGGCCCCTCCCAGGCCACGGCACAGGGTTCTGGTGCTCTGGCCTCCTCAGTTGAGTGAGTATGGCCAGTGGAGAGCCCAGCCCAGCTGAGCAGGGAAGGCCAGCTCCCTCACCTGCAGCCTCCCCGAGGGCCGCCTCCCCACAAGGCTGCCTCCCCAGTTATGTCCCCTACTTCCAGGTACCTGGCCCTCCTCGGGGTGCAGCAGGACAGATGGCACTGGGAACCCAGGTTAATCCCTGCTTCAGATGCAGAGAAACCCCAGCTCCCCAGCATGGATCCCTCATTTCCGGAAGAGACAGCAAGTGGGCCCCAAGGACCTGCCAGGAGCCCTGGGATTCCAGAACTCAGCTGGGATCCTACTGCGGAGGGTGGGGTGCAGAAAAGGCCAGAGGGAACACTGAGAGCAGCCCAGGGCAGTGTCTGTTCCTAGGACACGGTCCCCTGTCCACCTGAACTCCAAGGGCCTCTGGAGCCTCACGGCCCTGGGCTCTGGCCACCCTGCTGTGCAAGTGCCTGCAGTGTTGATTTGGGGCTGGCCCGTTCAGCCCGGGTGACCAGAGGGAGAGCTTTGCTCCACAGCCCGCCATGGGACCTGCCTGCATGCTTCCCATGGAGAAACAGCGTTTTCATATGTACAGAAGTCTGACAGGAGGCAGTTCACTTGGCCATGATTTCGCAAGTATTCCCACTGACAGAAGCCTTTCTTCCTCAGCACTGGCATTCATGACCCAGCAATCCCATTACTGGGTACATATCCAAAGGATTATAAATCATTCTACTATAAGGACACATGCACACAAATGTTCACTGCAGCACTATTTACAATAGCAAAGACCTGGAACCAACCCAAATGCCCATTAATGATAGACTGGACAGGGAAAATGTGGCACATAAACACCATGGAATACTAGGCAGCCATAAAAAACAATGAGTTCATGTCCTTTGTAAGGACATGGATGAATTTGGAAACCATCATTCTCAGCAAACTGACACAAGGGCAGAAAATCAAACACCGCATGTTCTCACTCATAGGCGGGTGTTGAACAATGAGGACACACGGACACAGGGAGGGGAGCACCACACACTGGGGTTGGTTGTGGGGGACGAGGGGAGGGACAGCGGGGGGTGGGGAGATTGGGGAGGGATGACATGGGGAGAAATGCCAGATGTAGGTGACGGGGGGATGGAGGCAGCAAACCACGTTGCCATGTGTGTACCTATGCAACAATCCTGCATGATCTGCACATGTAATCCAGAACCTAAAGCGCAATGAAATATATATATACACACACACATATATATACACATATATATACATATAATATATATACACATATATATATACATACATACATATATATGTAACTCAAATCAAAGATTTAAATATTAAAGATTAAAGATTCAAATATAAGACCTCAAACTATAGAAATCCTGGAAGACAACTTAGGAAAATACTCTTCTTGACATCAGCCTTGGCAAATAATTTTTGGCTAAGTCCCCAAGAGCAATTGCAACAAAAACAAAAATTGACAAGTGGGACCTAATTAAACTAAAGAGCTTCTGCAGAGCAAAAGAAACTTTCAACAGGGTAAACAGACAAGCTGCACGATTAGAGAAGATATTCACAAAGTATGCATCTGACAAAGGCCTAAGATCCAGAATCTATAAGGATCTTAAACAAATCAACAAGCAAAAAACAAGTAGCCCCATTAAAAAATGGGCAAAGGACACGAACAGGTAACTTCTCAAAAGAAGGCACACAAGCGGCGAACAGACATGAAAAAGAGCTCAGCTCATCACCAGAGAGACGCAAATCAAAGCCAAGTGAGACACCATCTCGCACCAGTCAGAATGGCTGTTATTTTAAAACTTAAAAAACAACAGATGCTGTTGAGGTTACAGAGAAAAGGAAATGCTTATACACTGCTGGGGGAAGGTACATCAGTGCAGCTACTGAGGACAGCAGTCTGGAGATTTCTCAAAGAACTTAAAATAGAGCTACCGTTAAACGCAGCAATCCCATTACTGGGTAGATACCCAAAAGAAAAGTCATTCTAACAAAAATACATGCACTCGTATGTTCATCACTGCACTATTAATAAGAGCAAAGACATGTACACAACCCAGGTATCCATCAATGCTAGACTCGATTGAAAAAATATATGATACATATACACCATGGAATACTATGCAGCCATAAAAAGAAATCAAATCATCTTTGCAGTAACCTAGATGGAACTGGAGGCCAATTATGGCTCCATTAATGCAGGAACAGAAAACCAAATACCTCATGGTCTCGCTTATAAGTGGGAGCTAACCCTGGAGCACACATGGACGTAAGTATAGGAACGACAGACACTGTGTAACACTAGAGGAGGTGGGAGGGGGAATGGGTTAAAAAAAAAAAAAAGTTTATCAGGTACTAGACTCGCTACCTAGGTGACGGGATCCTTACTCCAAGCCTCAGCATCAAACAATATTCCCATGTAACCTATCTGCACATGGGTACCCCCATATTTAAAGTAAAAGTTGAATTTTACATTTCCACACACACTGTATGATTTCATTTATATAACATTATCAAAATGGTCAAATTGTAGAGATAAAAAACAGATTAGAGATTTCCAGGGGTTAGAGATGGCAGGGGGAGGGGTATGTAACTTAAGGGTTTGCACGAGGGATTTCTGTACAGAATCTGAGATTGTGATGGAATAGGTCTATATCTTGATTATAATAGGGGTTACATGAAGCTACACAAGTGATAAAATGGCAGACACACACACACACACACACACAGAGAGAGAGAGAGAGAGAGAGAGAGAGAGAGATGGGGGAGGGAGAGGGAGGGAACACACACAGAGAGAGAGAGAGAGAGACGGGGGAGGGAGAGGGAGGGAGGGAGAGAGGGAGAGAGAGAGAGAGAGAGAGAGAGAGAGAGAGAGAGAGAGAGAAACATATACACAAGAAAATCCCTGCAGGAATTTTGGAAATCAACAAAGTGATGAGAGAATTTATAAGGAAGGCAAGTGGCATCGAATTGCCAAAGCAATCTTGAAAAAGAACCACGTTGGAGGACTCACACCATTTGATTTCAGAAATCTTCATAAAGAGACAAGACAGTGTGATATTAATGACATGACAGTCACACAGATTGATGGAACAGAGTAGAGTGTTCAGGGGGCCGGGCGCAGTGGCTCACACCTGTAATCTCAGCACTTTGTGAGGCTGATGAGCATCGATCACTTGAGGTCAGGAGGTCGAAACCAGCCTGGCCAACATGGTGAAACCCCATCTCTACTAAGAATACAAAAAAATTAGCCGGGCATGGTGGCAGGTGCCTGTAATCCCAGCTACTTAGGAGGCTGAGGCAGGTGAACTGCTTAAAACCAGAAGGCAGAGGTTGCAGTGAGCAGAGATACCACCACTGCACTCCAGCCTGGGCATATAGTGAGACTCCGTTTCAAGACGGAACAGAAAATTTAGAAATAAATTAACAGATATACGGACAATGTATTTTTGACAAAGACACAAGGCAATTTTATGGACAAAGGAGTCTTTTCAACAAATGGTGCTGAAACAATTGGACATCTATAAGCAAAATATAAATAAACCCAGCAGCATAGGCAAAAATTCACTCAAAATGGATTATACGCCTAAGTGTAAAACCTAAAACAACATTTCTAAAAGAAAAAATGGAGAAAATCTTTCTGATCTTGGTTTAATCTTAGATACAACACCAAAAGCATAATCCATAAAAGAACAGTTGATAAACTGGACAACATCAAAATTTAAAATTTATGTTCTCCAAAAAAGACCAAAAATGCAAAAAAAAAAAAAAAAAAGGAAAGACAAGCCATAAACTGTCAGGAAATAATTGGAAAATTGCATTCTCTTTAAAAAAAGGTGTGTTGAGAATATTTAATGAATCACAAACCCCATAATGACAAAACAAGCAGACCTCACTCTCCAAACATATAAAACTATAATAAGGTGCCTCTACATACTTATTAGAATGGCTAAAATTAAAAGTCAGTCAATATTAAGTGCTGGCAATGTCGCAGAAGACTGGAGCTCTCATGCACTGTTGGTGAAAATGCAAAATGTTACAGCTTCCTTGGAAAGCAGTTTGGCCGTTTCTTAGACAGTTAAACATATACTTACCAAATAACTCAGCAATCTCATTCCTAGGCATTTATCCAAGAGAAACTGAAATTTACATTCACACAAAAACCTGATGCCAATGCTTATAGTGGTTTGATTCATAATTACCAAAACTTGGGAAGAAGCCAAGTGCCTTTCAGAGGAGAATGAGTGAACAAAGTGTGATATGTCCACACAACTCCACTCCGCAGTAAAAAGGAACACCACCTGGATGAGCCTCGAATGCACTCTCAGTAAAAGAACCGAACTCAATGATTCCATTTATCTGACACGCTTGAAACAGGCAGAAATGTAAAAACAGAAAACAGATTGATGGTTAACACATGCTGACAGGATGAGGAAGCAGCCAAAGGAATTTTTGTGGGGTGACAGAAATGTTCCAGATCTTGATTTGCTGACAATTACACAATTGCATGCATTTGTCAAAACATATAGATCTACACACTGTTTCCGGTGAAATTACGCCTCAATTAAAAACATAGAAAATAGTAGCTCTGAGCGATCTGCAACAACACTGATAGTGTTTACAACACATTGTTACGTTTAAGAAACCACAAAGTAAGAGATAGACTCTGAGCGAAATTACGTTAAAAAATTGTATGGGAAACTATGGGAAAGACCAGAAGGGAACAGAGGTAAGTGCAGGGACAGTAATGACAGCATGAGGGTCACAAGCTGTGTTTTCCCTTCAACCTCCAAATTTCCAGCAATATGTTTATTTTCACTTGATGATAATGAAATACAGTAACCAGTCCATGACAGATGTAAACGCTGTCATAAAATAATTTATCTTCATTATTTTCAATATATTCTCTCTAATTTGCTTCCCTGTCCAACCTGCTATCAAATACATTCCCACTAAGTGGAAGACTGAAAGGTAATTAGCGAATTTTGAAAGGGCAAATTTTAAGGCCAATTAATTCCTGATTTGTGAAAACAACTAGAAAAAATTACTTACATTTTCTACTGATTAGAAATAAACCTTCCCACACAATCTTGCCTTTAAAAAAATTGTTGTCTGTCAATCTGACAACCAATCGTATTTAAGTGCATCTGTATTTTTTTTTTTTTTTTTTTTTTTTGAGACGGGGTTTCAGCAGCTGCACGAGCCACACCCACGTGCAGTTCTGTGGTACTTTGGTAAAGGCTGGAGAGACCATCAGCACTGCAGGGCTCAGGACTCTGGCTGTGGGAACAAGGTGCTCAGACCTGCAGGATCGTGGACACTCCCAAGCAGAGGCAGGCGGAGACACCTACTCCGAGGATGCCGCTTTTCTCATTACAAGGACGTCTGTGTCAACTGCAAAGTATGGATTTGGAGTACGAGCACTGGCATGGAAAATCCATTCATTGTCTATACCTAAGTAAATAATTAAACATGGATCAAAATCTTTGATTAGCATAGAAAATGCTAAGTTGCAATAGCAAAGACTTGGAACCAACCCAAATGCCCATCAATGATAGACTGGATAAAGAAAATATGTCACATATCTACCATGGAATACTATGCAGCCATAAAAAAGGACGAGTTCATGTCCTTTGCAGGGACACGGATGAAACTGGAAACCATCATTCTCAGCAAACTGACACAAGAGCAGAAAACCAAACACCGCATGTTCTCACTCATAAGTGGGTATTGAACAGTGAGGACACATGGACACAGGGAGGGGAGCATCACACACCGGGGCCTGGGGGGTGGGGAGCTACGGGAGGAGCAGCAGGGGGTGGAGGGACTAGGGAGGGCTAACATTAGGAGAAATACCTAATGTAGATGACGGGGCGATGGACGCAGCAAACCACCACCGTGGCACGTGTACACCCATGTAACAAACTTGCATGGTCTGCACACGTGCCCCAGAACTTAAAGTAAAATACATACATTTTTTAACATGGAATGATGTCTTTTGCAGCAACACGGATGCAGCTGGAGGCCACTATCCAAGCGAATTAGCGCAGGAACAAGAAACCAAATGCCACGCGTTCTCATGCGAAGTGGGTGCTAACCCCGGGTGCACTCGGACCCACGGGGGTGGGAGGAGGGAGGGTGGAAAAGTAACTCTTTGGTCCCATGCTGACTACCTGGGTGATCAGTGGTACCCCAAATCTCGGCATCACACGATATACCCAGGTAACAAATCCGCACATTTAACCCCTGAATCTTTAAAAGTTGAAATTATTTTTTTAATTTCTTTTTATGTAAATTCTGACTTTTCTGACATGAAAAACAATACTCAGTTAATTCGCTTGCTGTATGTATAGAGATAAAGCATGTCCTAAGAGAGAGACGCTTTCCAACATTGCCAAATAATGGCAATACCTTAAATAACAGATTTAGTGCTAAGTCTTCACGCTGCAAACTCTCTTTTCTATTTTTATTATCTTTTACAGCTAAATTAAGTTCACCATATTTTACAAACACCATTCATCAAAAACTAAGCCAGGAAAGTGACCTGACGCTCGAGAAATGATTGCGAAATTTCTGGAAATGTCTCCCGCAACACCCATGGGGGAACGACGCTCATGGAAACCCCATCTTGTGAACTCCACGCTCTCAGGACGGCACTGTTTCGAACTCACCTCCCCTCTGCGAGGAACGAGGCGCCCTCCCGGCCGGCAGGAGCCCAGTGGCCGCGGCACGAGTTCGAGGCCCCCCGCGGGCACGCCTGCAGGAGCCCCACCGCCCGCGCGCCGCCGCCCTCCAGGTGCATGCTCCGCGTCTTATCCCCTAGGGCAGCCGGAGAGAAACCACGGGTGAGCGGTGCGCCACGGAGGCCCTGACCACGCACGAGCGCGCCCACGCATTGCGCACGGCCGTGGCCTGCGAGCGCCGGTTAAGCGGATCGCCACGTGCGCTCTGCGCTGCATGAAAATGACCTGTGGGGAACGAGGGGCCCGCGGTTCCCGGCGCTGCTTCTGCTGAAATGAACGTGTGTGAGTGACAGGCAGAGGACGGAAGCCGGAAAGACGCGGCCACCAAAGCGCGGCTGCCTCTGGATGGGGAAGGTACCCGCGGGGTCCTTCGGTTTTGCCTCTTCTACGATTTTTACATTTTCCGCATTCGCAAATTAATTCTTTTGCGGTGAGGATATAATACCTACTATAAAAGTGAGAATGTCACGATACTTGTAAGGTTATGCGGTCCTACTTTGGGGCTTATACTTCAAACCATTTACCATTTTATTTTTTACATTTTCCAGCCATCTACAGCACCAGAAATGACCTTTGTCCAGGGCTGCTGTGAGGCCAGCACTCACTCTGCACTTTGGCCCAGCAGCATTTCTGGCGCTGAGAAGCAGAGGCACGTGCTGGGGCTGGAGTTAGCAGAACACGTGCATCGGCCGCTCGCAGTCGCGATTCACATACAGTCTTCGCAGTGCCCCGTGAGCACAGAATTCCACGGCGCCCAGGATGGCGGGAGTCTGCTAAGACTCAAGGCAACTACAAGCAGCGTCAAGTCCACAGCTGAGTAAGCCAGGGCACTCGCAGCCCCAGACGCCACACTTCCCGCTGGAGCCAGAACTTACTGCAGATACAGAGAGGCATGACATTTGAAGAAACCCCAACAGCCAGGAAAGCCCATACTCCTCCTCACCACGGTTATTTCCCCGCTCTAACCAACGCTTACGGTGAGAGTGAGCACTCACAAACCAGTGAGCCGAAGGCAGCCACGTGGACAGAACGTTCCTGTATCCTACAGCGAGATAAAGCAGTGCATTTGTTTTATAGGATGGCTCCACTCTTTGGTAAGAACAACGTACAGGCGTGCATACCAGCTACAAAAAACTTTGTGTGGTTTCACCAACTCCATACATGAGCGAAACGTTTCAGTGTTTGCATTAAAACTGCTGTGGCACAATATAGAGATGACTAGTAAAAGTCATGCTAACAATTAAAAATTTAAATCTTTTTATTTAGAATGACATTAAATACCAATTTAAAATACACCACGACAAGCCAAGAGAGAGAGAGAGACTATGGAAGAAAAGAAAAAGCTTCATACGTGAGCACTATTAACGGCATTTTTCCTGGGTTTTGCACAAAGCGCCCCACAAACTATGTCACTGGCCCTGCTGCGACGTTAGAGGGTTCCTCTTGCTCTCCACTGACAATTCCAGGGCGCCATTGCCTCTCTGAAAACACTCAGCTTCTTGACAACATGCTGTTGGAATTGTCTGACACTGCCCCCAGGCAAAGCTGAATTCCGATGTGCCCTCCAACAAACTCAGAGGCTGAAACCCTCCGCTCCGATAGGATGGTGTTCAGAGGTGGGGTCTTAGGGCTGCGGTTGGGATCTGAAGAGGCCTGAGGGTAGGGCCCTCATGGATGAGCTGCAGCCCCTATGCGAGTCATGGGAGAGCTCACTTCCTCTCTCCAGCCTGTGGGGACTGGGCGAGAAGGTGCTGTCCTGCAGCAGGGAGAGGACCCTCCCCAGGTGCTGAACCTGCTGGCGCTCTGATCTGAGATCCCGCAGCTTCACATGCTGTGGGAAATGATGTTTGTGGCAGAAGTCATCAGTTTATGGTGTTTTGTTACAGCAACATGAATGGACTCACAGAAGCATACCACCCACCCTTACTGCAACAAACGTCCACGCTTTCAGGCCATGTCCCTTCTTTCTTGGAAGATTCTAGCCCTTCTCTCTCCCCCCGACCACGACCCTTATGCTTTGGCTCCAGGGAGGTGATGCTCCTCACTCCGGCCTCTCAGCATACCACCAGCCCTTGGCAGAGAGCCCGCTCTGCCCAGACATCAGCCACGCTGTCCAACGCCTGGCTCCCCTCTTTCCCGGTGGAGCCTTTGTGGTCCAGCAAACACCCTCCTCTGACTTGCCCCGACTCATTCTCTCCAACTTACCTGACATACGCGTTTTCTATGGCTGCAAAACAAATCATCACGGACTGCACGGGTTTAAAAGCATACACGTGTATAATCTCAGAGTTTCTGTGGGTCAAGCCCAGGGTGGCTCAGCTGGGTTCCTGCTTGGGATCTCAAGGGGCCACTGGGCTGTGATTTCATCTGGAATCTCAAAGGGGGAAGAAGCAGCTGCCAAGATCACTCAATGCAGACAGGATCCACGTCCCCGGCTTCTGGCTGCCTGTGGGCTGGAGGCCCCTCAGAGGCCCCCTTCAGCCCAACGGGCTCCTGCATCCTCACCATGTGTGCTCCCCAGCACATCTGCTTTCATTCTCAGGCAACAAGGAGCATCTGGAGAGTGAGCAGCAGCAAGGCAGAGTTTCACAGATTATTACGTGTTGGGGGCATCTACCACTTTGCCATATTCTGTCAGCTGGAGGTCAGTCCTGGGTCCTGCATGCCCACATCCAAAGGGAGGGGACTAAACCAGGGTGCGAATGCCAGGAGGTGGGGACCATGAGCCCCTGGACTCTGCCACCCAGGGCCAAATCCCAACCCTGCTCAACAGTGGAAAATGGCTTAGAAAATCTTCGTGCTGCTTATGGCTGCAGATGACATCATGTGAGGAACCCCAGGTGGGCCCCAGTGCTGCCCCACAATCCCACCACACCTCCCCAGGCAGCGTACATGCCTGTTCTCTGAGGCCCTCCCCGCTTAAGCCCCACACATCCATCACCCTTTCACTCGCAGCGGCCGCCTTTGCCTCCTGCTCCCTTCACTGACTGAATCAGCCAGGGTCCAAGACGGAAACAGAGGCTACTCTGAGTACTTCTAGAAGGACCCCAGAAGAGATGCCCCAAAGAAAAGCGGGACATCCTCCCTCCCCTAGTCTGCCAGGAGAGTCTCCTATTGGCTGAACCCAAACCAGAGCCCAAGCTGGAGTCAGACACTGAGATTGAGAATGCAGTAGGGCAGGAATGACGAATATCTACCTCCAAGAGCAAAACGTCCCATAATGGCCATGCTGGCAAAACTAGAGGCCATGAGAATAAAGCCCAGCCTCTCAAGGACACACTTGTCTACAGCCCTGCCAGGTACAGTGGAGCCCACCTGCTCCCACCCTGGCCCAGACTGCACTGCTGCATTTCTCTCCGTCCAGAACCTCACAAGCAAGATTCTTAACAGATGTATGATGTGCTGTTTTCATTCAGATAACAGAAGTGCTTAACAGGAATAACTCCGTCCTCTACTGCTGATAACATGCTATTGAATAACATTTATACATAGGTAAATACATTTTCCCTCTCCTCTTGATTTGCCTAAATTCTGTTGGATGTTTGAAACAAAAATTGTAGCACTCTCTGATGTGTTTGTCAACGCAGAGGAAGTCGTGAAAATAATTCTACCACAAATGGGAGAGGTCAGGGATATAAAGGGAGCTAAGTTTTCTTGATTTTACTCAAACTGAAAA
Source organism: Saimiri boliviensis (assembly GCF_048565385.1). Taxonomy (NCBI): domain Eukaryota; kingdom Metazoa; phylum Chordata; class Mammalia; order Primates; family Cebidae; genus Saimiri; species Saimiri boliviensis. The sequence continues at coordinate 150,976,782 of NC_133453.1, forward strand.
CATGATGGCATCAGTAGACTATTACATACATTCGTATCTGGAGTAATGACTTTAAAAAGCTATAAAAGAGATACGCCAGGAAACATAATACATAAATCAAAATGGAATTTTAAAAAAAGTTCAAGTTACCTATACCCTAACCTATCAGAAAACTACAGTTAATATAAATGGTCTGAATACACCAACTAAAACACAGATTTGCAGAGTGGATTTTAAAATGTGACAACTATGCACGGTCTACAAGAAACGCACTTCTAAAGTAACAACATGTGGGCTCACATAGACATGAAGATGGGACGGCAGACATAGGATAGGGAGAGGATGGGAGGACAAAGCCTGGAAAATGACTTACTGGGGACTGTGCTCACTCCCTGGGTGGCAGGTTCAGTGGTACCCCAAACCTCAGCATCACATGACATGCCTTCGTAACAACCTGCACATGTACCCCTGAATCTAAATAAAAAGTCAAAAAATAAAGTAACAATACAGGTAGGCTGCAAGTGAAAAGATGGAAAACGGCAGATCATCCAGCATCAATCCAAAGAAAGTAGAAGAGGTTACATTCACATAATGTATGGTAGACTTCAAGGCACAGAGAGAGACACTGTGTAGTGATTTAAAAAAAAAAAAAAAAGGCACTTTACCAAGAAGACATGGAAATCCTAAACACATATGCAGAAAACAACAAAGCTGCAAAATATCTAACACAAAAACGAATAGAACTAAAAGGAGAAAGACATTTATATTAGTTTTATAGTTGTAACTTAAACATTTATCTCTCAGCAATTATTAGAACAACTAGACAGAAAATCAGTGCAGATACAGAAGAACTGAACAACACCATCAACCAATAGGATATAATCAATAGTATTGAACAACAATATCCAACAACAGCAGAGTATTCCTACAAAGCGCCTACAGAACATACACCAAGACAGACCACACTTTGGACCATAAATCAAAGCTCAACAAATTTAAAAGAACTGAAATCATACAGAGTATTCTGTAGCCACAATGCAATCCAATTAGAAATAATAGAAAGACAGGAAGAAAATCTGCACGCTTGGAAATCAAACACACTTCCAAAAATCCAGGATTCCAAAAGTAAGTCTCAAGGGAAATCAGAATTATATTGAGCTGAATGAAAGTGAAAATGCAACATACCAAAATCAGCAGAACACAGCTAAATCAGTGATAGGAGGAAAATTTACAGCATAAATGCTAGTATCAAAAGGAGAGCAAGTCTCAAAAATTAATATATGTTCTTATCTCAGTAACCTAGAAAAAGAAGAGGAAAATAAACCCAAAGCAAGCAGAAGTGAGAAATAACAAAGGTGAGATTAAAAATCAGTGAAATAGAAAACAAATCAACAAAGACAGTAGAAAAAAAATCAATAAAACAAAGAGCTGCATCTTTGAAAATATCCACAGAATTAACAATCCTCTTGCAAGACTGGCCAAGAAAAGAAAAAACAGAAAATGCAAGTTATTAATATCAGGAATGAAACAGGAAGTATCACTACAGACCCTGAAGACACCAAAGAACGACAATGGTATATTAGATGACCATTTTACAACTTTACACACATAAGCTGGAAAACTTAGTCTGATTCCTCGAAAAGCACAAATTACTACAACTCACCCAATATAAAATGGGTAATTTGAGTATCTCTATAATATCTAGTAAGTAAATTAAATTTGAGGTTTTTTGGAGACAGATTTTCATTCTTGCTGCCCAGGCTGAAGTGCAGTGGTGCAGTCTCAGCTCACTGCAACCTCCGCCTCCCGGGTTCAACTGATTCCCTTGCATCAGCCTCCCAAGTAGCTGGAATTACAGGCATGCGCCACCACGCCCTGCTAATTTTATACTTTTAGTAGAGATGGTGTTTCTTCGTGTTGGTCAGGTGGGTCTCGAACTCCCGACCTTAGGTGATTCGCCCACCTTGGCTTCCCAAAGCACTGGGATTACAGGCGTGAGCTACCACGTCCCACCCCAAATTGGAATTTTTTAAAAAGAAATCTCTAGGGTCAAATGGTTTCACTGGAGAATTCTACCAAACATTTAACACCAATTCTATACAATCTCTACCAGAAAATACAAGATGAGGTATACCTTCAGTGAGTTTTATGAAGACGATATTACCCTGATACCAAAATCAGATACACGACAAAAAAAAAATACTACAGGCCAATATCTCACATGAATATGGTGCAAAAATCTTTAACAAAATTTTAGCAAAGGGAATTCAGTTAATGTATTAACTACACACATGACTAAGTAGGGTTTGTTCCAGGGGTGCAAGGCTGGTTTAGTATCCAAAAATCAATCTATGCTGAACATGGGGCTGGCACATGACCCAGCAATTCCACCTGTAGGAATCTGTCCATCAGAAACGAAAACATAAGTCCACACAAAATGTGTACAATAATATTAACAGGACCATTATTCATAACAGCCAAAAACAACCTGGCCGGGCATGGTAGCTCAGGCCTATAATCCCAGCACTTTGGAAGACCAAGGCGGGAGGGGATTACTTGAGGTCAGGAGTTTGAGACCAACCTGGCCAACCTGGTGAAACCTCGTCTCCACTAAAAATACAAAAGTTAGCCAGGCATGGTGGTGGGCAACTGTAATCTGAGCTACCTGAGAGGCTGAGGCAGGAGAATCATTTGATTCTGGGAGGCAGAAATTAGAGTGAGCCACGATCACACCACTGCACTCCAGCCTGGGCAACAAAGTGAGACTCTGTCTCAAAAAAAAAAAAAAGTGCAAACGACCCAAATGTCTACTACTAATTACTCAACAAATAAAATGTGGCATATACACACAGTAGATTACTCGACAGTAAAAACAAATGGTGTCCGACACATGCGAAAACATGGGTAACTTCCGAAAGCACGCTCAGTGAAGGAAGCCAGTCACAAACGCCACCTATTGCCTGACTTCAAGTATGTATGAAACCTTCAGAACTGGTAAATCCACAGGAAAATAAAACGAAATAAAACAGTTGCTGCCTATGGCTAGGGGAGGGGACAGGGTTTGGGGGGAATGAAAAACAAATGCTAATGAGCATGGAGTTTCACTCGAGTTCGTGAATGTGTTCTAAAATTGATATGGTGATGGTCGCACAACTCAGTGAATATACTAAAAACATTAAATTGTACTTTTTTTTTTTTTTTTTTGAGACAGGGTCTCCCTCTGTCACCCAGGCTGCAGTGCAGTGGTGCAGTCATGGCTAACTGCAGTCCGGCCCTCCCAGGCTCAAGCGATCCTCCCACCTGAGCCCCAGGTAGCTGGGACCACAGGCACACACTGCCATTGCCCAGCTATTTTTTTTATTTTTATTTTTAGTAGAGACAGGGTCTCACTATGGTGCCCAGGCTGGTCTCAAACTCCTGGGCTCAAGTGATCCTCTCACCTTAGCCTCCCAAAGTCCTGGGATTACAGGTGTGAATTTGCACACTTTAAATGGGTGAATCACCTGGTATTTAATTATAATCTCTATAAAACTGTGAAAAATATCAATCAATGTAATCTAACATATTAACAAGCCAAAGAAGAAAAATCACAGGCTCATATCAGTTGATGCAGAAAAAGCATTTAACAAAATTCAACACCCATTCATGATAAAACAAAAACTACAAGAAAACTAGGAATAAAGAGGAACTTCCTCAAACCTGTTAAAGAACATCTACAAAAGACATAGAGCTCCCATTATGCCTAATGGTGAGAAACCTGAAGACTAGAAACAAGGCCAGAATGTTCCCGCTCACCACTCCTAAACCATTTTCAGGACTCAAAAGATAACAAAAAGAAAAGTAAACTGGGCAAAGACTTCACTGAAGAGGATGTGCACACGGCAGATAAGCACACAGTAAGCTGCTCAAGATGGTGAGCCACTAGGGAAATGCAAATTAAACTATGAGCTATCGCGGCACACCTATCAGAAAGGCTGAGAGATAAAAACGGCCAGGCACAGTGGCTCACTCACACCTATAATCCCAGCCCTTTGGGAAGCTGAGGCGGGCAGATCACCTGAGGTCAGGAGTTTGAGACCAGACTGACCAACATGGTGAAACACCATCTCTACTAAAAATACAAAAACTAGCCGGGCACAGTGGCTCACGCCTGTAATCCCAGCACTTTGGGAGGCCGAGGCGGGTGGATCACGAGGTCAAGAGATCGAGACCATCCCGGTCAACATGGTGAAACCCCATCTCTACTAAAAATACAAAACATTAGCCGGGCATGGTGGCACGTGCCTGTAATCCCAGATACTCTGGAAGCTGAGGCAGGAGAATTGCCTGAACCCAGGAGGCGGAGGCTGCGGTGAGCCGAGATCACGCCATTGCACTCCAGCCTGGGTAACAAGAGCGAAACTCCATCTCAAAAAAATAAAATAAAAATAAAAATATAAAAACTAGCCATGCATGGTGGTGGGGTGCCTGAAATCCCACCTACTCAGGAGACTGAGGTAGGACAATCCCTTGAAGCCAGGAGGCGGAGGTTGCAGTGAGCCAAGATTGCGCCATTGCACACTCCAGCCTGGGTGACAAGAGCAAAACTTCATCTCAAAAAAAAAAAAAAAAAAAGAGTAAGAAGAAAGCAAGCCAGGCGGGTAACTCACGCCTGTGATCCCAGCACTTTGGGAGGCTGAGGTGGGTGGATCACCTGAGGTCAGGAGTTTCAGACCAGCCTGCCCAACATGGAGAAACCTGGTCTCTACTGAAAAATACAAAATTAGCTGGGCATGGTCGTGCATGCCTGTAATCCCAGCTATTCGGGAGGCTGAGGCAGGAGAATCTGCTGAACCTGGAGGCAGAGGTTGCGGTGAGCGGAGATTGCACCATTGCACTCCAGGCTGGGTAACAAGAGCTAAACTAGGGAGAAAGGGAGAAAGAGAGAGAGAGGAGGGAGGGAGGGAGGGTGGGAAGGGAGGAAAGAAATCAACACCTCAGGCTGCCGAGGACTCGAAGGGCTGGCTCACTCCTGCATTACCGATGGAAATGTAAAATGATACCACCACTCTGGAAAGCAGTTTGAATTTTTAAAAAACTAAAATTGCGGTCGGGCATGGTGGCTCACGCCTGTAATCCCAGCACTTTGGGAGGCCAAGGCAGGAGGATCACGAGGTCAGGAGATGCAGACCATCATGGCCAACATGGTGAAACCCGTCTCTACTAAAATACACACGCAAAAAAAAAAAAAAAAGGCAGGTTTAGTGGCACACACCTGTAGTCCCAGCTACTCAGGAGGCTGAGGCAGAGGAATCACTTGAACCCAGGAGGCGGAGGTTGCGGTGAGCCGAGATCAGGCTGTTGCACTCCAGCTTGGCGACAGAGCAAGACTCCGTCTCAAAAAAAAAAAAAAAAACTAAAATTGCAACTACCAGCCAACAGTTGCACTCCTGGACATTAATCCCAGATAAATGAAACTTTCATTCACACAAAATGCTGCACTCAAATGCTCATAGCAGCTATATAGAAAACTGGAAGCCACCAGCCGTCTCGCCACCGAGCAGCGGAAAACAGGCTGTGGTGCATGCATGCCCTGCAAGACCCTGCCACCATCAAAAGGAACAGACAATTCACACACAGCGATCCAGAGAAATCCAGAGTGAAAATCCTCAGTGAAGAAAAGCAAGTTCCAACAGACAATTTACTCAGATTCCATGACTACAGCATTCTTGAAACAGCAAAATTATATAAATGGGGAATAGATTAGTGGTTGTGGGGGGTTCAGTAGGGGCTCTTGCTCCACCTGCTTCCTGCCTCTTCCCTGGGAGACAGAGACCTCTCCTCACCCAGACCTCTCCCTCTTTCTCACATATTCCTCATTCAGTTCTTCCAAACACACCCTAATTCCTCCTGGTCCCACCTGGTCATCACCTCTCCTGCAGATGATGGAGCACTCCAATCCCACAGCCCCTCCCCTGGGGGACCCCAGGACCCTAGCACACAGCCCCTCCCCTGAGGGACCCCAGCACCCCAACTCACAGCCCATCCTCTGGAGAGCCCAGCACCGCAGCACACAGCCCAAGCCCTGAGGGATCCCAACACCCCAGCTCACAGCCCCTCGTCTGGGGGACCCCAACACCTCAACACACAGCCCGTCGTCTGGGGGACCCCAACACCCCAGCACACAGCCCATCCCCTGGGGGACACCAGGACCCCAGCACCCTAGCACACAGCACATCCCCTGAGGGACCCCAGCACCCCAACACACAGCCCATCCTCTGGGAGACCCCAGCACCCCAGCACACAGCCCATCCTCTGGGGACCCCAACACCCCAACACACAGCCCATCCTCTGGGGACCCCAACACCCCAGCACACAGCCCATCCTCTGGGGACCCCAACACCCAAACACACAGCCCATCCTCTGGGGACCCCAGCACCCCAGCACACAGCCCATTCTCTGGGGACCCCAACACCCTAACACACAGCCCGTCCTCTGGGGACCCCAGGACACCAACACACAGCCTGTCCTCTTGGGACCCCCAACACCCCAGCACACAGCCCATCCTCTGAAAACCCCAACATCCTAACACACAGCCCGTCCTCCGGGGGACCCCAACACCCCAGCCCACAGCCCGTCCTCTGGGGGACCCCAACACCCCAGCACACAGCCCGTCCTCTGGGGGACCCCAACACCCCAGCACACAGCCCATCCTCTGGGGGATCCCAACATCCAGCACAGAACCCGTCCTCTGGGGGACCCCAACACCACAGCATGCAGCCCATCCTCTGGGGGACCCCATGCCCCAGCACGCAGCCCGTCCTCTGGGGGACGCCAATACCCCAGCACAGAGCCTGTCCTTCCTCTGGGGGACCCCACACCCCAGCACACAGCCCGTCCTCTGGGGGACCCCAACACCCCAGCACACAGCCCGTTCTCTGGGTGACCCCAACACCCCAGCACAGAGCCTGTCCTCTGGGGGACCCCACGCCCCAGCTCACAGTCCGTCCTCTGGGGGACCCCACGCCCCAGCACACAGCCCGTCCTCTGGGGGACCCCACGCCACAGCTCACAGCCCGTCCTCTGGGGGACCCCACGCCCCAGCACACAGCCCGTCCTCTGGGGGACCCCACGCCACAGCTCACAGCCCGTCCTCTGGGGGACCCCACGCCACAGCTCACAGCCCGTCCTCTGGGGGACCCCACGCCACAGCACACAGCCCGTCCTCTGGGGGACCCCACGCCACAGCTCACAGCCCGTCCTCTGGGGGACCCCACGCCACAGCTCACAGCCCGTCCTCTGGGGGACCCCACGCCACAGCTCACAGCCCGTACTCTGGGGGACCCCACGCCACAGCTCACAGCCCGTCCTCTGGGGGACCCCACGCCACAGCTCACAGCCCGTACTCTGGGGGACCCCACAGCCCAGCTCACAGCCCGTCCTTTGGGGGACCCCACGCCACAGCTCACAGCCCGTACTCTGGGGGACCCCACAGCCCAGCTCACAGCCCGTACTCTGGGGGACCCTCCCCTCCTCCCAGCCCGCGGCTGCACTCTCGCGGGACCCGCAGCCTCAGCCTGGCTTTGCCTTATGGGGCCCGTGCCCTTGACTTGGTGGGGGCCACCCCGGGTAGAGCTCCTGCCCGCGGAGACACCTGCAGCCCGCGGGAAAGGGGCGGGGCCGTGATCGGCCGCCCCGCCCCGCCCACAGCCCCGCCCCCGCCAGCTCCTCCCCGCGGCGGCAGCCAGGCCCCGCCTCCCAGCGAGACTCACAGCGAGGTGGACAGGTCGCCACCTTTCAGAAAGCGCAGAGGGTTGGAGCTTTTTAGAAAAAAAAAAGATGCTTCCAGTCCCCACAGCCGGCGCTGCGCTCTCCCCGCCTGCGACCCGAACCCCTCGGCCCTGCGAGCCCCGGGCCCTCCCGCCGCCCCTGCCGCCGCCCCGCGTGGCCTCCGGGGCGCGCCGGACACCCGCGCCTGCCCGAGCCCCGCCTCCCGTAGCCGCGCCAGGGCCGGGTCGCCGGAGGCACGGACGCCAGGACGGACGGAGGCCGGGGCGCGGCGCCGGGCGCGGCCTGACACCTGCCCTCCCAAGGGGGCGCGGGGCGACCGGGCTCCACACCGGGGCCCTCATCCGCCAGGCCTGTCTGGGCCTGCCGTGTTTCCGGGGCGTGGCTTTGTCTCCGGGGCGCGGCTTTGTCTCTGGGGCGCGGCTTCGTCTCTAGGGCGTGGCCGTGTCTCCGGGGCGTGGCCGTGTCTCCGGGGCGCGGCCGTGTCTCCGGGGGTGTGGCTTGTGTCTGGGGCGCGCTCGTGCCTCCAGGACCCGGTTGTGTCTCCGGGGCTTGGCTTTTTCTCTGGGACGCGGTCGTGACCTTGGAGGTGGTCGGTCTTTGGAGCACGGCTGTGAATGGGGGCGTGGCTTTGTCTCCGGGGCGTGGCCGTGTCTCCGGGGCGCGGCCGTGTCTCCGGGGGCGTGGCTTTGTCTCCGTAGCGTGGCCGCGTCTCCGGGGGCGTGGCCGTGCCTCCGGGGGCGTCGCTTTCCCTGGAGGTGGTCCGTCTCTGGGGCGTGGCTTTGTCTCCGGAGCGTGGCCGTGTCTCCGGGGGCGTGGCCGTGTCTCCGGGGGCGTGGCTTTTCCCTGGAGGTGGTCCGTCTCTGGGGCGTGGCTTTGTCTCCGGAGCGTGGCCGCGTCTCCGGGGGCGTGGCCGTGCCTCCGGGGGCGTGGCTTTTCCCTGGAGGTGGTCCGTCTCTGGGGCGTGGCTTTGTCTCCGGAGCGTGGCCGTGCCTCCGGGGGCGTGGCCTTGCCTCCGGGGGCGTGGCTTTTCCCTGGAGGTGGTCCGTCTCTGGGGCGTGGCTTTGTCTCCGGAGCGTGGCCGTGTCTCCGGGGGCGTGGCTTTTCCCTGGAGGTGGTCCGTCTCTGGAGCGTGGCCGTGTCTCCGGGGGCGTGGCCGTGTCTCCGGGGGCGTGTCTTGCCTTTGGAGGTGGTCTGTCTTTGCGGCGTGCCGTGCCCCCCGGATCGCTGCCGTGACCCCTGCATTCCAAGTCCTCTTTCTACTTCCCGGATCCCACGGACCGGGCAGAAGCCCTGCAGCCAGGAAGACCTGACGAAGCCCGTCCGGGGTCGGCCTCCTCCCCAGCCCGCCCCGAGCGGAGACAGCCGAGTCCCCACGCCCAACCTCGGGCCCAAACCCAGGCCGCGCGCGGCCGTCTGCGCCTGCGGGTGGATTCCGCAGCATGTGAACTTGGCTAACAGCTTCTGGAAGGATCGGCCCGACGTCACGGCTTTCCGCCGTTTCTGCTCTTGTTTGAAAGAGGCCGCCTCCTTCCAGCCTGGGGCGGGGGGCGGGGGAGGCCTCGGGCCGCCGCGGGTGGGCTCTGCCGAGGGCCGCGCTCGCAGGACCGCTCCGGGAGGAACGAGCCGCGCCGCCCCGCTTCTGTCCCGGCTGCCGGCTGCTCGGCCCGGGCTGTGCCGCTGCAGCCCGGTGTCCCTTCGCGCGTCCTGCAGGCCAGTTCGGAAACCGTGTCCCGGACTCCCGCCTCCCTGCGGACTGCGCCCCCGCCGCGCCCACTTCCCCAAGGGTCGGACTCGCAGGGACCCCGCCGCGCTCCGCCGAAGCTGCTCGGGTCCCGCGGGTGGCCGGCGCTAGAGCCGCAGCCAGCGACAAGCCGGCTGCCTGCAGGTCGGTGGCAGAACCCCAAATCAGAACCAGGAGCCAGCGAGCTGGTCCAGCCCGCGGCCCCCGGCAGCAGAGGGATCCGGCCGGTGGCGTCTCTCCTCGCATATCCAGCATGTGGGGAACTCCGCGCACTGGGCCAGCCGCCCCCACCCCCACCCCCACCCCCACCCATCCTGCCCCTGGTCTCCAAGCTCTGAACTTTCCTCCCCTCTCTGGTAGCTCTTACCTCCCTTGCAGCCCCCCTTCCACTACTAGCAGTTAAAAGCCTCCCAGTCTCTCCTCTCCCGAGAGACCTCATCCTCACCTGTGAACAGTCCCTGAGTTCTCTTCTGCAGCCCAAACTACTGTGTCATCTACTTTCCTGTGTCCTTAGACATAAAGGGCCCCAAACTCCCAGAGTGCTAGAGCCACACCTGGCCTTTCCCAGGGGCCCTGGTGACTGATCCCACCATCCATGACCCATCACCCATTGGAGTCCCCCCCCCCAACTCACCAGTGCTTCCCTGCACCGGCCTGGCAACCACACTCAGTGGCCAGGCCTTGGCAATGGCTTTCTCGACCCCCCAGCTGCTCCCCACCACCCAGCCACAGTGATTTCCAAAATGCATATGGCCCCAAACTCAAAACCTTTCCTTGCTGCCTGCCACTCCAGCATAGAAACGGGACCCAGGTAACACAGGTTCCAGGACAGCCAGAGCCTCCCCGTTCCTGGTATTCCTGAAATCCTCAGGTCCCAGCTGCCCCAGGGGTTGGAGGCTGTGATCTCCTCATAAAACCAGAGCAGTGTTGGCATTTGCTTTTCATCAGGGTAATGAAACTTGGGGAACTGTTGACCCTAAATCACATTACACCGGTGTGAGCTGCATTCAAGTGTTGTGAACTCAATTTGCAGAACAAGCAGCCTTTGTGCAATTGTTTGCAGCCTCCTCAGCGCTTCCACCTCTGTGTTCGGGCTCAGTCCTCAGTTCCTCCATGAGAGATAGTTATCCCCAGATGCGTTCAGTGCCCAGCTCCCTGCCCTGGTAGGCCCTGGCCCAGGGTCCTGAATGGCAGACACCATGCCCGCCCCGCCCGCGAAGCTCAGCGCAGCCGGTTAGGTGGAGAGCAGCGGCCCTCAGCTGCTAACGGCCTGGGGTTTCTTCTCCTCAGAATCACTCGCCCTCGATCTACACACTGTGGACTGCCATCGGTGGAAGCAGCGCTCCTCCACGTGCGCCCACGTTACAGTCGCCTGGGAGCTTCACCACCGGGCCCCAGGCTCCTTCACCCACGGGAAGGGAGCACCGGCCCCTGCCTGGGTCTGCAGACCCGGGGCGCCCACACGCCAGCCTGCCTGTGCTCCGCGTCGCGGCCTGGACAAGGGCTGGCCGCGCTAATGCCCACTTATGTCGCTGCGTGTGACCACAGTAAAGAGAAGCGGCTTTGAGGGATTTAGGGTTTTCACTCCAGTGCATTCCACTCCAAAGAAGCGCCTGACCGCGGCTCACGGCTGGAGGCCCGCGGTGCCAGACGCTGCCCTGGAGTTCCAGTGGAAGATCCGCCAACCCAACGCTTCCGAACGCCCCCGCCCCTGACCTCACGGCCCACCCGGCGGCGGCTAGAATTTTCCTGGGATGGGGCCTGGCAGGAGCCGGGGGTCGGGAGGCGGCGGCCATGCTGCAGGCCGGGCGGACTCCGCCGCGCCAGGTGGAGGTGGCCGTCGGCCCTGTGCTCGCGCCGTCGGTGCACCGGACCCGTAGGGAAACTTGGCGGTGCTCACCCTCCCTGCGCCTCCCAGGCGAGGCCGGCTCCTCGCCGCCTCCCGCCCGACCGCGGAGCCCCTGCCCTTTACCTGCGCACTCGCCGATCTTTCTCCAGGAGTGAGTTTAAGGTCCGAGCCCTTCTGGATGGTGAGCGGAGCGCAGGCCTCGGAGTGAGAACTCAGGGAGCTCCGCGCTACGGCAGCGGGTCCCCACCCAGGCCCGGCCCCGCCCACGGCACGCCCACGCGGCCACGCCCACCGCGCGCCCAGGCCCCCACCCCTCCTCCCCCATCCCCCACCCCTCCTCCCTCCATCCTACGTCCCCCATCCACCATCCCCCATCCCCCATCCCCCCATCCCCACCCCATCCCCCACCCCAACCCCTCCTCCCCATCCCCCATCCCCCATCCCCCACCCCTCGTCCCCCATCCCCCACCCCTCCTCCCCCCCATACCCCATCCTCCATCCTCCACCCCCTCTCCTCCATCCCCCATCCCCCATCCCCCGACTGCCGCTCCCATCCGCCTCGGGCCGGGCGGGCGGAGAACAGCTCTGTCTAAGGCGGCCCCAGAGCGCTCTCCGCGGGCCGGTTTCCAGCTTCACCTCAGAGGCGGCCCAGGACTGCGGGCAGGCTTTTCCCTACGAACAAGAACAAGAACGGGACAGGCGCAGTGAACGTTCTGTTTCCTTCAGAGCCCTCCCAGCGGGCGCTCGGAGGCCAGGACGCCACAGTCACACCTGCTGACAGTCCCTCCTGCAGCACACACACACACACACACACACACGATAGACACACACACATACACAGACACAGATACACACACAGATACACACAGACACGCAGAGATACAGACACACATATACAGACACACACACAGATACACGCAGAGACACACACACACATACAGATATACAGATAATACACAGAGACAGAGACACACAGATACACACAGAGATATAGATACACAGACACAGACACACACAAAGATATGCAGATACAGATACACACAAGATAGAGATACACACAGACACATGCACAGATACACACAGACACACAGATACACACGCACACACAGAGATACACCCACATACACAGATATACACACAGAGACACACACGACTATATACACACACGGACAGATACACACACACATATACAGACACACAGATACACACACATCCGCAGAGATACAGAGATACACAGATACACACATGGACACACACACAGATGCACAGACACAGAAACACACACACAGATGCACACACACAGCCGCAGTGGCCAGGCCCTGCACAGGGGTTGGCAGGAAGTGAGAGGCTCCATCCCCAGTGTAACAGCAGAGCTGAGAGAGGTCTCCTGCCTTGTAACAAGGCATGCTGCACTGCGACAGGGTCGGGAGCAGGGACTGAAGATGTTCTCAGCATGGCCGGCTCCGGGACACAGAGGTACCCAGCCAGGGGTCTGACCACAGGACAGTGCGAGATCTCTGAGATCACTTTCACTGTCACGTGTGCAGACATGTCGGTTCAGACCACCGTGTGAATTAGGTGTGGGCATAGCTGGCCAGCAGCCTGCCCAACGACCCCATCCTTGTGGGATTAGGGTGCCAGGGAGCCTGTGAGCACTGACGCACCCGTCCCGTCCCAGAAATGCCATCTCATCCTCGCTCATGCCCCTGCTCCCCCAGTGCCTTGAGAACACTGTTCCAGGGCGGGAAGGCGCAGGGGCACAGCGTGGGGTCGGGGGAGGCTCCCTGGGCAGGCAGAAGGCTCTTGGTGGGCAGACAGGTCTGTGAAATGTCAGCAGGGCAGGCACTGTGGCCAAGCCTGTGGCTCCCTGTGTCTCGCAGGTCACGGATCTTTCTGTAACTGCTGAATGTCTGGGGAGGGAGCACCCTACCCCCAGCTCCAGGGATAGACCCTGAATGGCCCTAGTTACAGAGCAAACCCCACTTCCCTGCCAGGGACTGGCTCAGGTCAACCAAATCTGTGTGTCCCAGCCCTGGGGGCAGCTGTGGGGCAACAGGCACCCACATCCAGCACAGCCACGTGCTGTCAGTCAGTCCCCTTGGTTGTTGGAGTCAGGCCCAGATGGGGTTTCCTTTCCTGGTGGTAGAGAGTTAGCATTGCCTGCAGATGGCATCAATGGCCAAACGTGCCCTCAAGGGGCACTGCGCTTCTTCCGTTAGAAGTGATTGGGGGCAGCCTCAGAAGTGACGTGATTTCTCTTAAGCTGAGCACGAAGATTTGGGTCTCAAACAAGATCTGATCATAGAATTAAACCTTTCTTGACTGGGCCGGGAAATCGCAGAAGGAAATCCCAAAATAAGGCCCCTCTAAAAGTTCTCGGCAACCAACAGCATCATTGGAATCAGACACAAAAGCCAACAGTGGCTGCTTGAGGCAGAGGGCTGGAAAGCAGTGTGGCTTTTGTGTACGTGTGTGTGCACATTTTATGTTTGTAGCTGACCCAGTGAAGGCAACCTTGGCCTCTTGCCCTGGATGGCAACTGTGACTCAGACCACAATGGTCCAGGAAAGTCAGAAGGTCTCGGCATTGGGCAGGCCTGAGAGGCCAGGGAGGCGCTGCCTGCCCGGACCACCGCACACAGAGAAAAGTAAGCGCCTCCCAGCCCAGCCTCCCGCCTGCTTCACGGGAAATCTGTCTGCATCTCCCCTTTACGAATCCCTCCCGGGGGTCCCAGGGGCCACCTGCTGTGCAGGGTGTGCAGTCCCCAGCCTCTGCCTGTTCCTACCGTGGTTCAGCCCACAAACCCTACGCACCCACTCCTGCCTAAAGCAGGCTTGGTTCAGCAAGCATTTTATCAAGCTCCCAGCTCCTGTGGGTCTGGAATTCCGAAAAGTACGGTGGAAACTGCTCGTCTGCCCCACTGAAGCCAGGGCAGTGTGAAGGCTGGAGCACCCAGAGGCGCACTTCTCACTCTAGGGTGGGGCTGCTGGCTCCACCACGTGGCCCCTGCTCCAGCTCTTGAACTTCACCGCCATCAGCAGAAGAGCAAACGCGAGGTGGAAACCACCGAACTCACCCCCAATTCGCCGGCCGTGGCTTCCAAACAACTGCCACGTGACTGAAGTCTCCACTCCCAGCACACGTGGCCCGTCTTCCCAGCTTAATGGTTTCTGCTGCACACATTTCTCTGTCAAAGTCAACTGTGTAACTTCAGGCTCCAGAAGCTGGATGAGAGTGAAAGTTACACTGAAGGTGGCATGAACTGTCCTCTTGTGCAAAAATGAAGCCGTGGCCATGAAAATTACCACCCTTTTTTTTTTTTTTTTTTTTTTTTTTTTTTTTTTTGAGTAGGAATGAAGTGGTGTAAGAGAATAGCCCTCCAGTATTCTTTCAGTTAAAAAAGAACACTTAGGCCTCCACTTTAACTACAGAAAGCAGAGGTACACCCTCCGGGCAGGGCTGCCGCATGGGGGCCTGGCTTGCTGGCAGCCCACCTCACTCTGGCAAGCAACTTTACTCTCAGGACTCTTTCAATTTTATTGAAGATCCTGAGAGCTTACTCTGCAAAGCTCTCAGGATCTTCAATACTTTTCAACTAGGTTTGATCAATCACATTGGAAATTACAACTGAAAAAATTCAAAATATTGAATAAATTTAAAACAAAAACAAACCCATGACCTGTTAACATGGACACAATTTTGAAAAACTATTTTCCAAAACAAAACAAATAGTGAGGGCCAGGTGCGTTGGCTCATACCTGTAATCCCAGCACTTTGAGAGGCCAAGGCGGGTAGATCACGAGCTCAGGAGTTCAAGACCAGCCTGGCCAAGAGGGTGAAACCCCATCTCTACAAAAAATACAAAAATTAGCTGGTCGTGGTAGTGGGTGCTTGTAATCCCAGCTACTTGGGAGGCTGAGGCAGAGAATGGCTTGAACTCGGCAGACGGAGGTTGCAGTGAGCCGAGATCATGCCACTGCACTCCAGCCTGCTCCACAGAGTGAGACTCCGTCTCAAAAAAAAAAAAAAAATTGAAT
The DNA here is from genome assembly GCF_048565385.1 of Saimiri boliviensis. Lineage (NCBI taxonomy): Eukaryota > Metazoa > Chordata > Mammalia > Primates > Cebidae > Saimiri > Saimiri boliviensis. Next base: position 150,992,158 of record NC_133453.1, read on the forward strand.
GATATCGTCACTAGTATTAGTCTCTCCGTCTGGCTTAGTGGAAGTGTAAACCAAAGAAAGTGCCTAAGACAGGCCTCAATCAATTTAGAGGTTGATTCTCCCACAGCTGAGAACATGCCAGGGAAAAGAGACACAAGCCAAAGTAGAATCTGTGCCCAGAACTTTTTCCAGAGAGTTTTGAAGGTTTCAATATTTAAAGGGGAAAAAGCAGAAGGGGAAGGAGGAAAGAACAAAAAGGAGGGAGGGTAGGGAAAACGAGACAAGTGGGCACATCCTCCTGAGGCTCATGAGCTCCAGGAATCGATCGCAGGGCGCAGAGGAAGTCGGTGCCTTCGTCTCCTGCTCCGCAGATCTGCTCTTAACCTGAGATAAAGTCAACCTCGCGTCAAGGAAGAAGCCAGAGATGCACGGGTCAGGGAACGGGCGGACAGGTTCTAGTCTCCTCGAGTCTCTTACGGAGCGATGAGCTGTGACCTTACATTCTCTGGTGGAGGAGGCCACCTGGAGAGATACCCATTCAGGTGCAGAATGCAAGAAGGCAGTGTGACCGTTTCCAAGCTCACCCTTTCCTTTTGGCATCGTAGGCTTCTGGGTGGGGGTTTTCCTTTGCTTTCACAGCAGACGGCTGAATTCTCATGTTTGTGCATCCTACATTGTTTTCTGTCTTGGTGGAAGGAGGTGAAGAAAATCTGATCTCACAGAAAGATGTAGGAGAGAGAGGGTCTCGTGGACACCTTGAAAGCGCCTCAGGAACCCCAGGCGTCCTCAGAGAACCCATGCTCTAGAGGCAGAAGGCAGCCGCCAGCCTGATGTGGGGGTTGGCCAACGGAAAGTGGGTGGAGGGGACGGTGCAGCTCTGGGCCCTCTTACACCTGTCACCAGCATAACATACACGCTCGAAGCCAGGAGAGACATGGGAGTCCAGCCCCTCCTAACCGCAGGCCCAGGGCTACTCAGCTGCGGCCAGCCAAGCCAGGCACGTGTGTGCTTCTCACGACTTTGGGGCAATTCTGTTATGCAGCAAAAGCTGACAACAGAAGGCTTGGTTATATTAACGAAAGCAATACCACAACAGCTTCTGAAAGTTTTGAGCTAAGCTGAAAATAGACTGATCCTGCCATTTACCAATTCCGCCATGGAGAGCTTCTCAAGAAAAAAGAAAAAAAAAAAAAAAAAAAAAAGAACCCTTTCCCTCTTGGGATCTTCTATGCCAGTGCTAAACACTGCATCCCTGAATAAACTGTCTCCTGACGTGAAATACGTAGCTCTGCCTCAATCTCATACTGTTCGGCTCACGTCCTAACGCGTTAGACCTGCCAGCCAGTTTTCCCAGCCTGTTCTCAGTCCGACCCTTTGTAGAGTACGTGCCATACACAAGCAGCCCGAAGCCCACACCACGGCTGCCTGGACCCAAGACTCAGCCCCAAAGGCTGTGCAGACAGATGGGGTTGGGGAGGGGGCTGGAGGAAACCCTGAGGCTCCAGAGCCTTCAGCCCTGGCACCAGCTGGTCCCCTGGAACCTTCCATTCTCCTGAGCACTTCTCTCTGACTTGAGGTTGGTTTCTGTAATGAACAAAACCTACACTTGGCTGAAATCTTAACTACGGCTGTATCAAGGACTAACTGATGTTTTGGTTGTAGTACACCCACTGGTGCTAGTCTAACTGGTTAAGAAAGCTCAGCCTACACTTTTATGACAGATGTTTTATTTATAGGGAATTAAAATTTAGGCATATACATGACACAAACATTATGTATAGTATATTTTCCATGATAGAAGTTACGACGCTGTTGACAGAAAGGCCTCAGTTCAGATGGCACAGGCACGTGCTGGAACGGGACACGTGGGAGAGGGAACACCGAATGGCCTGCCGGTTTTTCATGTTGGTTTAAATATCCTCTGGATGCGTTCAAGTAATGCTGATCATTTAATGTTCAAAAGGCTTTCAACAGATTCAGAGTAAAATTCATTGAAATATTTATAATATGTTTTGTTACACAGTTATTTCCAATATACAATCAAGACGACACGACACTTGAAAGAAAGAAGAAAGAAAAAAATCGATTGCACCCACAAGTAGAAAGGCTTTATTCGTTTCTGGGGACGCTGCAATTCGGTATTTATAGAAACATTTACACACTGCAGTAAACACAGTCCTACGTGTAACGCAGCAGTACGGCGCGAAGACCCTGGTACGTCGAGCGGCCACGGTGCTCCACGCGTGCAGGCGGACCTTCCTCTTCCTTCCCGTCGGGCGGTCGGTCTCTCCACCTCCTCCCGCCCGGCTCTTTCCGCGCGGCTGATGCTTCCCGAGTCCACGGCAGCGAGCGCTCCGCCGCGGGGCTCAGGCTCCCGTCTCCCGAGGACGTTTCCCCGCCTAGTGTCCTGTTAGATAATCCTGCGTCGAGTCCGAAGCAAAGGAGTCGACATCCTCGTTGTCCGAGTCGTCGCTGCTGTCGTCGGCGGCCGGCTCTCCCGTGAGCGCGATGCGGGCGTAGTCATCCGTGTCGATGGACTTGCAGAAGTGGATGGCGTACTTGAGCTTCTCCTCCAGCACCTGCTTGCAGGAATACCTGGGCAGCTTCAGCAAGAAGAAACAGGTGTAGGACTCGGGCAGGAAGTGGTCTGGAGGGTTGTATTTATCCAGCACCTGTGGAGCAGAAACGTGAAGGGATCGGAGGCTGAGCACACCTGCGGTCTGCTTTCCCGCGCTCATCAGACTTCATTCTCACAAAACCGTATTTTACGCTAAGAACAAAACCGCAGAAAACGTCACCTGACCAACTTCAGAAATGACAAGCAGCAACTAACTCCTAGAACCTAGAGTTTCTTGGAAACAGCACCTTGTTATGGAGACGCCCCTCTCCAAGGTCACCCCGCGAGGAGGGCCCGAGGACCACAGCACCCCTGCGGATGCGGGCGGCCTGACTGGCGGAGGGGTGGGACTGCAGGGGGAGGGAGCTCTTCACGAGGCCACCAGCCCAGGCTTGGCCACTACAGCCTAAGATACTCGGAAACAGCAAGAGTTACGGACAGAAACTAAGAATCACTGACCATCCAAGATAAAACACTATGCACGCTCTCCACGGTGGCGCTGAAAGACACCCACGTTTCTGACGCTGGCAGAGATGCAGGTCAGGCTGTGCCAGGCGCATGCCAGGAACAGTGGACCCCATCGGTCCATCTGCCCGGGCGCTGCTGCGAGGGTCCCAGTGGAGACCGGGGGCATTATCCCTCTCAGTGACCCGGCAGATCCATCCAGCTTGTTTCTTGACTATTGGCCCAAAGAGTAGGAACCCAAAGCAAAACTCTTGTCTCAATCTGACGAGCGGCCTCATTTTAATTGGTACATGGCATGTAACTTAGTGAGTCACCTCATTCAAGCAGAGAGCTGAACCAGTGCTTTACATGTGTGTGTCTGAAATCCAGAGCGGGCTGACAGATACTCTGGAGATGGCCAGACACACTTTTTACAAATAGGTTAGGTACTCAAAACATATAATCCTAATGTTTTGGGCCTTCACATCGGAGAAGTTGGATGTTTTGCATTTTCATTTCCAGGAAGACACACGAGGCCTGTTGTTCTGCGTGCTGTGGGGCCGCACTGAGGAGCTGGCACATGGGCTGACAGGAGCCCAGGCCGACAAGCCCGGCCGGGAGCCTACCTGGATGACGAAGTCTCGGCCCCGGAAGTCGGCGATGGTCCTGGGCAGTCTCGTCCGGCCCCAGACGAAGCGAAGAAAGAGAGAGCGCTCGGTGTTGGAGAAGGACTCCATCACCTCCCAGAACCACTGGATCAGCGACGCCGAAGGCTCGATGCCTTTGTAGGTCGCCACTGACTTGAGGAGATGCAGGGGGATGTCAGGGCTGCCGCACACCTGCAGGAGGACGCCTGTCAGGGCCACGCGATGCCTCCCGCCCTGGCATTTCAGCAAGATTCCATCACGCTCCCTCTGCACATACCACGGCCCGCCTGAGGTGGGGGAACGTCCGGGGTCCCCAGGAGGGCACAGCCTCCTGCGGGCAGGTGCAGGGACGTGCTCAGAGCACACCCACTTCAGTCAACACACAGGGCAAGGTTCTGACTCAGAAACTAACTAGTGACACTGATTTGTGGGCCCGCGGGTGCAAGGCGGCTCCAGGGTGGCCCACCCTGGGGGTCGGCATACCATCGTCTCCAGTTCATAGCCAGTGAACAGAGAGAGGAGGGGCACAGGAACCACGCGGGCCATCCCTTCCCGAACAGCAGCCACCTGCTCATCAAATTCATGGAGCCTGGAAGAAAAAGCTCACGTGACACTCTGTCTTCAGAGACGCTGGCTTTGTTCGGCTCACACCAGTCCTTAGCACACAGCACTGGGCCGCCCACTTCCCAGCTGGGAGGAGGCGCAGCTTCAGACGGCACGGGCATGCTTAGTGGCCCGGCACTGAGTTCATCTCGTCCATGGTTGGAGTGCAGCTTACTGAGCACCTATACGCACCCCAAGACCCCACCCTCAACACCCACTTGACACTGCAGGAGAAGCCAGCACCAAGAGGGAAGACAGGCGCCTCCGCCCCAGGCCCGAGACACCGTGCGTGCTGACCCGCGGCAGACGCGATACAGCACAGCACCGCGCAGGACACGTGCCGGGACCACCCCCACCAGAGCCCACAGGGCCCGCCTGACACACGGGGCCTCATCCAGACACGCGAAGGTGCTCCAGGGAACACGGGACACACGGTGGAAGCTGTGGGTGCTGATGCTGACCTCCCAAGCCTGAATCATGGTACCCCAAGGCCTGTGCAGGTCACACATGGACACCTGGCGAAGGCGGCTCTGTGTCACACAAGCCACCTGGAGGGGCCAAGACAGCCCCAGATGCAGCCCTGTCCCAGGGAGGCCAACGAAGAGAGCAGACAGGGGCACACACGGTGGCCTGTCCAGGCGCAGTGCCCCAAAGGGGTAGACTTTATTGCTCTTGGTATTCTGGTTAGAGCCTGGAATTTTGGAGCAGAAATACTGACCCTGATCACAAAATAAGCTTCATACCTACAGTTCAGCAATAGCCGGAGCCAAATCCATGCCTTCCCCGTGTATGACACTCCTGAAAGCACATGTCCACACAACCATCTTCTGATACTTCCACTACTTATGTTAGTGCCACAGAGACAGAGGACCACCCACCTGTAGTTTATGGCCAGCCGCACGTACTCCGCACGGTTCTCCAGGGTGATGTGTGTGTGCTTGGAGCTCAGCTGGATGTCCTGGCCGCTGGCGCTCGGCACCGTGAAGGGCAGGCTCATGGCCTCAAACTCCTCCGAGGTGGCTTCGTTGTCTCGGATGTACATGAGTCCAGGAATAAAATCTTTGTCGACCTTTCCAGGAGAAAAAGAAAGCCCCCATGTCGACTCAGGGCTGGGCTGCATCCCAGACCCCGGCCCACCCAGTGCGCTCTTTCAAGCAGGAACCCGGGTCAGCCTCACGTGCACCTCAAGGCTGCAAGGACATGGCACACACCAAGGTGTAAGACGAGCAATGAGAGAGGACTTCACCCAAGGAGCTGAACGAAGAATACACAACTCAGCCTAGTGCTTGAAACTAACCACCCAGAAGTTACAGCCACCGGCTACCAAGCATTCCCTCCCTGCAGCTGAGGCACAACGAAGCCACGGGGGGTGGCCTGGCTGTGGTCACCCAGGACAGAGCCTCTCTCGCAAGCCTGACTCACGGTCCCCGGCTGCCCAAAAGCTCAGCTTCTTCACAGGAGAGGCAGTGCGCTTCCCTCTCTGACGAGACAGTATATGTAAAAGAGAGGGTCTACCAAGTTCTAGAAGCAAACTAGCCTCATAACCACAGACCTGTGCTACTCAAGGTGGCCCACAGCCAGCAGCCTCCACGTCACCTGGGCATTGAGGCAGGCCGGAGCTCACAGCCTGGCTGGACCCCAGAACAGACTGTGCCTCTTCACAAGACCCCCGAGGCCCCGCGCAACGCCGCCCCAGGGAGTTACCTCGCTGAGGTCGGCGATCGTGAGGCTCATCCCAGCCAGCTGCTTCCAGACAGGCTCGGCGAGGCTGAGGCTCAGGGGACTCCCGGTCCGGATGGCAATGCCCAGCAACACACCTGCTCATTCAGAACACAAGTGGCACAGGACGCTTGAAAGGGACGGCCCAACTTCCCACTCACTCACGCACGCCACCGGCAGCAGCTCCACGCGGAGGCCTCAGAGCCTCCGGCAGCAGCAACAGCCAAACCCCAGGTCTCGGCCCATCCTCAAGACGGCCGTTTCCTTCTGTACCTATAACCCTCTAGCTCTTCACATTCTTTCCACACGGTACTTTAAGCCACACAGAGGCCAATTCCTGTTCTTCTGACAGCAGAGAGCTGGAACTTCCCCACGGGGTGCCCTCCAGGGAGCTACAGTCCCACCCAGGAAGTGCTGGCCACGGTGGGACGTGCAGCCGGGGACACTGCACACCCTCAGGGGGACAGGATGGGGGACAGGCCAAAGACCCGCGCCCTCCGATCCCAGGTCTCAGATATGCTGAAAGTGCAGAAACAGCATCTCACATCTCCTGTGTGCCCAAGGCAGCCTCCAGGACTCAGCACGCGGCCGGGGCCGTGCAAAGAGCTCCCCACGGCCCCCCACTGTCAGGCCCTCCGTGCTATGCATGGATGCCAACGGCAGCTTGTTCGCTTCCATAATGTGGGTGAAATGTACAATCGACATGAAAAGTCACTTTTATTGGTAAGAGTCTCAAAAGCCAAAAGCCAATATTCAGGACATCACCGTCACTCCTCGGACGGATGGAACACTCTAGCTCAAGAGGAGGCCCAGTCTGCAGCCACGCAGTGCAGAGCTGCCGGGGACACTCACCCAGGAAGCGGAACATGCTGCTGTGCACGGGCGCCCTGGCGGCCGGGCTGAGCAGGTAGCAGTCGCGGTTGGCCCCAGACTCGTCCCTCCCGTTGGGCGTGACGATCAGCAGCGGCGTGAGTCCGTTCTGCAGCTCCTCGCAGATCTCGGCAATGGACTCGCTGTAGCCGCCCCCACAGTCGTCCACAGATTCACCTGCAGGGAGAAGCAGCCACTCCGAGTCCCTCACACAGCCCTGCGTGAAGCGTCCCCGTGCGCCCGCACCCCGTGGGCTCAGGCGACCACCTGCGGGGACACGGGTTCTCACCCACAAACTTGACTTTCCAGACGCGGTGAGGGAGGAGGAGGCTGTCGGGGCCAAAGGAGCTCATCTTGGCACACATCTGCCCAAAGACAGACTTGGTGCCGTCAGGGCCGGCCAGCCCGCCTTTGCTCCGTGATCGTTTGACCTGCAGAGGAGAGAGCAGGCATGAGGCCACTGCCGCCACGGGAAGCACAGGGTCACAATGTGTGGTGCCGGCCGGTGCCCGAGGAGGAGGCACGTGCACAGCCCCTCCCTGGCCACGCACCTGCCTGCGTGGCAGACCCTGCTGTCCAGGGTGCTCGACTCTGAACATCCAAGGCCACTGACCTCACCCCACTAGGCATGTCGCCCGTGACGTGCCCAACAGCCCCCAGGACTAGTGTGTCTGAACAAACACACCTTCCAACATGACTCATGCCACCGCCACACCCACAGCTGCAGCCCAGCAGCACCACATGGGCACAGACATGGCAAAGCAGTGGCTGCATGTGGGCACGGACATGGCAAAGCAGTGGCTGCACCACGTGGGCTCGGACATGGCGAGGCACTGGCAGCACCACGTGGGCATGGACATGGCGAAGCAGTAGCTTCACCATCCCATGTGCAGCCACCACCTCACCATCCTGCCATGACCTCACCGAGTAAGACACCAGGAACTCCAGAAGCAGCTCTCTCAGCAGAGCAGAACAGACTCCGGTGCTGAAAGACTCAACTCAGCGCCCCTGAGACTGAAGTGGACAGAGTGCCTCAGCCGAGACGAGCCTTCCCCCTGCCACACCTGCTTGATCCAAGCCTCGGGGCCACTCAGCCTCCCTGAAACAGGCAGTCATCTCTCTGCCCATCCTTCTCATCCTAAGCTACCATTCCCAAAAAGACATCACGGCAGGAGCCCTGGGGCCCTCGCCGCGGTGGGACCTCAGTGCACCGGAGGGCGGCTGGCCGAGCATGTGCATCAGAATCATCTGGGAAGCCCAGTCTGAAAGGATGTCAGAAAGAAACATCGAAGAAAAGAAGGTCCTGAGAATGTATTTTTATGGTGGCTCCTCCAGTGAAGCTCTTTTCATCTTTAGCTCACATAAAGTGAGCTCCGGGTTGAGTGTAAACAACTTACAGCCCAGGTTGCCATAACCAAGACTAAAAACACAAGAACAACGATAAAAACCACAGGTGCCTGTAGAAGGAACTTCTCTGAGTGTCACACACTCGGCCAGGTGTTCGCAGATGCAAGTTCCTCCAAACGTGCCCCAGCTTTTTAAGGCTCCATCACACCCAGAGGAGACTGAGCCACGGGAAAGAACAGGATGTGTCGCACGACACGGCCGCCGTGTGAGAGACGCGCACCGGCCCCCGAAGCCCACAGGGCTGCCTCCCTGCCCGACGGCACCCAGTAGGAGAAGCCATCTGTGCTCCGGAGGCTGCAGGAAACAGCAGCCATGCAGGGCAGCTATGGCGCTGGAAGGAGACAGGCCCTGCGGGACAGCTCTTTCTCTGCTCAACAGAAACTATTTCAACTGTCTTTCATCGGAATTCCCTACATTTTCGGGAATGTGCATGCAAGAATTCTGTAATAAATGTTAAAGTATATAAAAAAGTTTTCAGGCCAGGCGCTGTGGCTCACGCCTATAATCCCGGCACTTTGGGAGGCCGAGGCGGGTGGATCACGAGGTCAAGAGATTGAGACCATCCTGGTCGACATGGTGAAACCCTGTGTCTACTAATACAAAAAATCAGCTGGGCATGGTGGCGTGTGCCTGTAATCCCAGCTACTTGGGAGGCTGAGGCAGGAGAATTGCCTGAACCTGGGAGGCGGAGGCTGCGGTGAGCCGAGATCGCGCCATTGCACTCCAGCCTGGGTAACAAGAGCGAAACTCCGTCTCAAAAAAAAAAACAGAAAGTTTTAATGTACTGATGTTCAGATCCTGTTATAAACAGGAATACAGTTACCAACAAACAAAACCCTCCAGGAAGCTGACCTGTGTTTTGGTGTCAGACAGCCCTGAGAGCCACTCCCACAGCGTCCCCTCGGGAGGAATACCCTGGGGGGTGCTGGAGGCACCCGTGCAGCCTTTCTGGCTCCGTGCTGGTGTCCTGTGCACACCTTGAATTTGCCAAATGTTTTTCTCCATGTTCTACTTTTGGGTAGAAAATCACTTCTATTTCCACATTTGTGGAAAATGTCCTTGCTTCGGGAGGGGCATGCTACCCGGGACGGGAGGGAGCCTGCCTCTGACACCCGGGGCCATGGCTGACGTCAGTCCACATTGCACACTAGGCTGAAGGGTGTTTATCTGATTCTTAGAAGGCCTGAGGCCAGGCATGGTGGCTCACACCTGTAATCCCGGCACTTGGGAGGCAGAGGCGACTGGATCACCTGAGGTCAGGAGTTCGAGACCAGCCTGACCAACATGGTGAAACCCTAAAAATACAAAAACAAATTACTCAGGCGTGGTGGTGTGCACTTGAAATCCCCACTACTCAGGTGGCTGAGGCAGGAAAATCGCTTGAACCTGGGAGGTGGAGGATGCAGTGAGCCGAGATTGTACCACTGCACTGCAGCCTGGGTGACAGTGAGACTCTTGTCTCAAAAAAAAAAAAAAAGGCCTGACATACGAAGTTGTTTTTTTGTTTGGTTCCAGACGGGGTCTGGCTCTGTCACCCAGCCTGGAGTGCACTGGTGTGATCTCAGCTCACTGCAACCTCTGCCTCCCGGTCTCAAGTGATCCTCCTGCCTCAGCATCCCAAGTAGTTGAGACTACAGGTGCCCGCCACCATGCCGGGCTAGTTTTTGTATTTTTTGTAGATTCAGGGTTTCACCATGTTGCCCAGGCTGGGCTCAAACAATCCATGTGTCAGCCTCCCAAAGCGCTGGGATTACAGGTGTGAGCTGCCGCCATGCCTGGCCAGAAGGACTAATATAAGTTTTGTTTTTTCAGTAGCATACTGAATGTTTTCCCAACACAAGCTAGGGATAGCGAGGTGAGTAGGAAAGAGGTGTTTATCACATAATGACTTCTTAGAATTTTCAGATGATACAATCACAGAAACGAGGGTCCCTAACCTGCATCCTAGTTAATTAAAGCCTCACTGACAGCCAGAGCCCCCCAGGCTTCAACACCCAGCCAAAAGAGTCTGGTGCGGTTTTGAGGGAGGTGCGAGTGGAGGAGCACTCAGTTACTGGGGTTAGAAGACACGGAGGCCATCAGCTGGCCTTGCTTAGAAGCTACAGTGCTTATGACACAGAACAAACAGAAGTGATCGTCCAAGGTAGGGAAATAAAAGCTTTTTCATGGACCTAAACAACCTACTTATTTGAGGACATGACTGACTTACAGCTTAGCATTAAACACTCTGACGTCAGTGAAGAGACCAGTTCCATCAGTGTGGTCACATGAGCTGTCCAACAAAGGACAAGAGTTTCGTATCTTAATTCAAAATGCCCCCAAGTATAACTCCGAAAAAATTTCTAGTCATGAAATCCACATCAGGGTAAAAATCATGTGCTAATACAAAGGTACAGGAACAAAGAACTGGTTCTTCATGGCTGGCTGTGTCTGGTCCAAGAGGCGAGGCCAGTTTCATTAACATTAAATGTCAAGTTCTGCACGCTATCATCACCAATGGCTGAGGTTTTTTTTTTTAATTAATTGTTTGTAACTGTGAATTTATAAACGCTTGAAGCAGTATAAATGTAGAAATGGCCTACTTGCCATTTCTTTGATGACTGCCCATGAGACAGTATTAGTAATTCTGGCCTATGAAATTGGCAAAGAAAACTCCCAGCGGTGGGGAAGGTGTGAGGGCGGTGGGAACGCGCATTGTCACAGCCCGTAATCGACAGCGTCATCACATCGTCACTAGGCCTCTGAACCAGTCCACTTCTCGGAATTTAATAAAAGGGGTGACTAAAGACAGCCGCAGATGGCGCTGCCTGTACCACAGAAGAGTGGGCACAGCCTCCCAGCCTCACCAGAGGGACCTGACAGAGTAACACACACACGCCTCCCAGTGTCACGGCAGACACACACACACACCTCCCAGCTTCACGGCACACACACATGCCTCCCAGCGTCACGGCACACACACACACGCCTCCCAGCGTCACGGCACACACACACGCCTCCCAGCGTCACGGCACACACACACGCCTCCCAGTGTCACGGCACACACACACACACACGCCTCCCAGCTTCACGGCACACACACACGCCTCCCAGCGTCACGGCACACACACACGCCTCCCAGCATCATGGCACACACACACGCCTCCCAGCGTCACGGCACACACACACACCTCCCAGTGTTATGGCAGACACACACATGCCTCCCAGTGTCACGGCACACACACACACACACACACACACACACGCCTCCCAGTGTCACAGCAGTGGCATCACCATGCAGTGGGAAGAGGGCTGACTTTATCCTCCCAATCTTGCTCAGCTGTGTTTGTGCTTTTGGACTATGTGAGATAAATCTTCATTACTTCTGTATAGAAAAATACACGGACACTCCTGCAAGCCCCAGCATGTCACATACAGGAAGCCCACAAAAACGAAGGTGGCACCTGCCCTTTAAATTTGGGGTGCGCGAGATGCCACCGTCCCAGCCAAGGTGCCCAGGAAAGCACCCTTCTGAGGTGGTGAGACCGGACGCCATCGCCACGCCCTACCTGGATGCGGTTCAACTCCACGACGGGGCCGTGCTGACGGTCGCGCACCATGGTGGCTTGCACTACTTTTCGGAAAGCCGCCTCCTAAAACACATCAAACAGACAAGACTTAGACTCTGATATGCAAAGTGTCGCTCGGGGGGAAATCATGCTGGAGATTTCTTTAAAGTCTGTTTTGAAGAGACGATGTTCTCAAGAACAGAAAACGGCCGGTTCCCTTTCTCAAGCTGTGAGGGAGCAGGCTGGCACTGAGGGCACAGGGACAGACGGCAGGGCAGGCAGTTCCCTCAGGAAGCTGAGAGCAGGGAGGGAGGGCTGGAGCCTGGCAAGCACCTGCTCTGACTCGGGTCCCGCAGTCAAGGTCTCCCTGCCAAACCTCAAGTCCACCAGCACGGGGACTGACATTAAATCACTGACTGCACGTGGCCGCCACAGGGCCAGGGAGCCCCGTGGATCCAGCCAGACCCCGGGTCGGGACAGAAAAGACAGACCAGGGAGGGGAACAAGGTCCTGGCTGTGATCACAGCAAAAGAAACCGGGAGTGCCTGGGGTAAGAGGCAGCAGGGCGCAGCCCAACGAGCGCCACAGGGAGAACCAGCCATTCCCCAGGATGGGCAGGTCGGCCATGCCCACAGGAAAGGGCAGGGGATGCAGGGCGAAGCTGTGCCAATGGAAGAGGACGAGAGAGGGCCAACAGGGGTCTCGGCTCTCGTGGCCAAGTGGGCTACCGTGCCTTCTTTCTGTTAGGGGTGGGCTGTGGGAGCATGAGGGTCCCTCAGAGGAGGCTGAGCCCCTGCCCAGGTCAGTCTAAGAACTCCAAACCCTGAAGGAAGGAGGTCAGGGCCCGACACACCAGAGGAGATTCAGAAAGGGGGTCCTGGAGGCACCCCAGCTCCATACCTCTTGCACAGCCCAGCTCATCCCGCCCCTGCGGGTCCTGCGTGGACCCCAGGGCAGCTCCCCTCCACAGGAGGACTCCCCTCTCCTCCCAGTCACCAGCCCGCCCACCTTCCTGGAGAGACCTTTTTGGTGCTCTGGATCAGGAGTAACACCCACTCTCTGCGGCCAATCCTCACCACACCCAGGACCAGAACTGAGGCTGCCTACACATTCCCTGACCAGAGGCACCTTTCAGATGCCCTCAGGACTCCGCTGCCGCTGCCCCCACCCCCACCACACATGCCCCGCTCACGGCCTGCGCGGCGCTCACACAGGCCCAGGTAGGACATGCCCTGCCTCTCACGTTTCTTTCCTCCCTACAAAGAAAGGCTTTATTCCTCTTCGCTGCTTATTATCACCTCTGCTTTGAAGGATTAAGAAATGAAGGTAAAATTAATCAAGTTTGCTACTTTTAATTATTGAGAAGTACTGAAATTACGTTTCCTACCCGTTTTACCTGCCCACGATTTCTTCCTGCCTCTCTCATCAGACAGATGATCTTTCCGTTAAACCCAAGTCTCACCTATTCCACCCTCAGGCACACGGGAAAGTAAAATGAACACACCAGTCCTGTTCAGCAGACATGACTGTGGCCAAGTGGAAACAAAGCCAGTCCTTAAAAAGTAACCTGCTGGGACAGGACTCCAAAACATCCAATCTTACTAAATCACTAAAAACGGACCACAAAATACAGAATAGAATCACAATCAGGATTAGCGCTCCTCACTCCAATTCGACACCTTCTCCACAGAGATGCCCTTACTGCATGATAATGAGCCCCTTCGAGCTCATCTTGCCAAGCTGCTTGCCAGAGACTAACCCAACTTCTAGAAAGCTCCAATTGTTAGCAACATCTACAAATCAAAAAGTCTGATGACTCTCAGATGCCCTCACTCACGACTGTGTTACTCACCACCTGCCAACTCTCACTTGGCCGGCAGTCTCTACCACATTCAGGCAGAGACTTAGAAGTAAGCTATCTGCGACTCTCGGACCGCTCTGCTGGACATCCCGGGAGAAACTGCCTGGTCACCTTCTTCCTGTGTCAGCGGGGACTTGCCATAACGCCACAAAGCCAGGCAGGCAGAGAAGGACCACAGGAACAAAGGCCCCACCTCATCCTTCTGGAGAGTATGAAGGAGAGATGCGGCACCACCCTGTCTGCCGTTTTTGTCTGTTTTCTCATTGATCTCAAGTGCCCAGAACAGAGCCTGGCAGCAGGAAACACCCGTCAACATCTGCTTCAGAACAAGCTGTATTTGCTGTCACGTTCCCAGTGCAGGAATTTTGTTGGGTTACAATGTACTGAAGAAACCAGTTTCCCCTAGAGCCAAGACGGCCACTCGAATACCTTTCCCTGGGATATGAGAATCCCTCGGAGGGCGTCAAAGCCCACAGAAGGCCCCAGCCCGGTCTCGTCGAGCCAGCCCTCCAGGTCGAACATGGGGATGCAGGGGCAGAAGAGCTCGGAGATGTGGTGCAGTAGCAGCAGGCGGTTCCTCAGCGCGGTGATGGGGATCTCCTGCAGGTGATTGCACTCCATGGGGACCTGCAACACGCACACGGCCTTCAGCCCGTGGGCACCAGAGGCACGGGGCCACAGCGTGGCAACTGGTTCAAACACAGAGAAGCACTGTGGTTTCTGAGTCTGCTTTGCAAAACCTCACTGGGCTGCTTTTTAAAATACTGTTCCGACCAGTTTGACTGTAAAAATATATATATATACACAAATACATTGACTAAGAAATGTGAGGCATGCACTATCAGAACAATTTCGTGTCGTTTATAAGATGTAGAACTGAAGTTCATACACACTGTACACACACAGTGTTGGCTGGCATAAATATTAACGTTCTTTGTCTTCTGAGACAGGGTCTCAATCTGTCACCCAGGCCAGAGGGCAGTGGTGCAATCAATGTAGCTTTGACCTTGGGGACTCAAGCGATCCTCCCACCTCAGCCCTCAGCTGCCCGAGTAGCTGGGACTACAGGTGCACACTACCACACCCGGCTAATTCTGTAGACAAGGAGTTTCACTGTGTTGTCCAGGCTGGTCCTCAACTCCTGAGCTCAAGCGATCCGCCTACCTCAGCCTCCTGAAGTGCTGGGATTACAGGCGTGAGCCACCACAACCAGCCAAATATCACGGTTCCTAAAAGCACCATTTGGTTAACATTTATTGGGCCTGAATTCGTTTCACCAAGAAGCCTCTGTAAACACGTCACGACAGGATGCAGCATGCGGCAGGAGCGCACTTTGCCCGCCCCCAACCCACCCGCCTGCCGACTGACCTGTGCGGGGAGCTTGCCAGCGCTAGTGGGCTTGCTGGTCGACCAGGCGAGGGTATGTGCTGAGCCACAGGCCACACGGTTGACCTTCTTTCCCTGAAGGGCAGCTACCAACCGAGGCCTCTGGATGGCATTGGTGGTTCCGTCTCCCAGCTGTCCCTCGTCGTTGTCTCCCCATGTATAAACCTCACCTGAATGAAGTGCATTTAGAATCAGAGCCTGTCCAAGGGCCAGCAGATGCACAGCTGCCCATGTCTTCCCAGCACACACAGTATCAATGCTCCCCGCCCTCCGGCTGGGTGCCGACAGTCACCTCTCTGAGCGTCGGCTTTACATATGACCTACAGAGAAGTACACGTAATCACACATTCGAAGAGGCAAGTACTTCCCAGCACTCCCCACAGCCCCCCTGGCCGCCAGGCCTCTTGATGAGAAGCACAGGACTCGGGTCTTAAGCCCCCACCGTGTGAGTTCTCAGGACCGGGCACGCCACACCAGTCTTCCATGAGAACAATATGGGGACACACAGCAACATCCCTAACATCCCAAACTGCTCTTGCCTGTGAAACAGAAGAGCAAAAGTCCATTTTATCTATTTTATTTTTTAAGACAGGTTCTCGCTCTGTTGCCCAGGCTGGAGGAAGCTGGCGCGATCATGGTTCACTGCAGCCTCGACCTTCCGGCTCAAGTGATCCTCCCACCTCATCTCCCAAAGTGTTGGGATTGGGGCATGAGCCACTGTGCTGGGCAAAGAGGATCAGATATACAAAATCTATGTTTTCAAAATCAAAACCACACTGACCATAATAAAAAAAAAAAAATCAAAAAATAATAGATGTTGGCATGGATGTGGTGAAAAGGGAGCAATTTCATTGCCGGTGGGAATGGAAACCGGACCCACTGAGATTTTTCCCCACTAGAGGGAAAAACCGAATACCCCATGATAAAAATTAAAACCAAGCTATCTGTGGAAATGCTCTGTGATGGAAGGCATTTTCCATGATCCACTATGGAGAACAGTGTGGAGATTCCTCAGAGAACTGAAAGCAGAGCTACCATTTGATCCAGCAGTCCCACCATGAGGTATCCAACCACAGGAAAAGAAGTCATCATGTGAAAAAGATACCTGCACACGCATGTTCATGGCAGCACAATTAGCAACTGCACAAATACGGAACCAGCCCCAAAGCCATCAGTCAACAAGTGGATAAAGAAAATGTGGTATATAGATCATGGAATACTACTCAGCCATAAAAAGGAATGAAATGATGAAACTCACAGCAACCTGGATGGGTCTGGAGACCATCATTCTAAGTAACTCAGGAATGGAAAACCAAACAGTGTGTTCTCATGCGATGAGGGTGCAGTGGTGTGAGAATGACACAGTGAACTCTGGAGACTCGGGACAGGGAAAAAGCCCGCACAGCGGGTACAGTGCACACGGCTTGCGCAACGGTGCACCGAAATCTCAGAAATCACTGAAGAACTTATTCATGTAACCACCTGTTCCCGAAGGACTTGTTCATAAAAATTTAAAAGTAACATCAAAAAGAACAAGCAGTTTCTGTTCATATCCTCAATGTTAAGATTCACCATTCACAAGCACCAGCGCACTTTCAGGGCGCCCTGTGGGACCTCGACCAGGAAATACCACTGGAAAACACTCTCAGGCAAGGTCCCTGGGGACTCGATGGGAAACGAGGCTCCTGTCACCTGGAGACACCAGTGTGGGCAGTGCCCCTGCCCTGCCCCTGCCTGCTCTGCACAGGTGGGTCCTAAAGCCACCAGGCGAGTGTCACACACACACGGTGAAGAGGACCTCTCTGCACAGACGCAGCCGGGCAGAGGGAGTGTGTCCGCGAGAGTGAGGGCGGCTTCCACCCAGGCGCTGGCTCCGAGGGGGTCAGCCAAGACCCCCACGTGTGAGGGGAGGAGCAAGCAAGGATGGGATGCCGGGTTCACACGGCGGGAGTGGCCAAATCGCCACAAGAGAAAGGAGCGGCAAGGTTGCCGAGGGAAAGTAGAACGAACCCTGTGGTACCAGACTGGAACTGGGGATACTGGTGGGAACTCATGGTTTTCAACCCACATGCAGATCCAGGAGGAAACATCACACATAAACCGGGGTACCGTTCACACAGGAGGCCTGGGAGCGGTGGCGCCTCAACAGCAGCGAGCACATCCGTCACCCAGACCTTGCCTTCTCAAGGTCATTCTCCTCCAGGGACGCCAGGGATCCTTGGAGGAATGGCCAGGTGGAGGCGCGGCGCATAGCGGGAACAAGAGAGCGTGACCACCTTCTGCCAGAGCGAGAAAGTGCTCCCAGACAACGGGGCACACGAGAGGGGGCAGAGCCGGCACACAGAGCACAACTGGGGCATCGAAAGCAACAGTGAAAGACTCTCTATCCCAGTGAATACATTAGGAGCCAAGATTCCCATTCAGATAAAACAAACACACCCACAGGTCCAAGGCTGCATGAGAAAGAAATTCTCAAACGGATTCGGCATGTCCCCGCTAAGTATTTGTTCATTACAAAGAACGTGCACAGTGAAAAGCATGGCAGACAGCAAGGTGACCAAACGACCGCAGTGAGCATGTCACCTGCACGCACGAACTGCGGCGGTCAGGGTCACACAACCCGGAGCTACCGCAGGACGCCGGAGGAGCCCGAATGCAACAGCGCGCTACGGAACAACTGCCGTCACGCTGCGAGAAGAGGGGGACGTGAAACGATGACGCCAGGCGCCCCGACTGTCATGGGACAGAGGGTACAGCTCGCCAGCTGCGTGGTCTGCAGTGCGCCGGGGAGTGTGAACTGGCCGCTGGACGAGTAGCCATCTGTGGGAAACACGCTGGAACACGCGGTGCAGCCGCACAACAGTCACGCTCATGTGGACTGGGATACGGAAGTCCCACGTAATACACTTCTAGCTGGTTTGCTTCCAACCATGACTTGTCTCAAAATTTAAAAGAATTAAATAAATCAGAAAGTTCTGGATCAAGAATGACAACGTCCTTCCGCCACAGGCCACAGCAGTTGCTCATTCCTACGCAAGCCTCTTCCATCGATGGCATGATTAAAGGGTACACGTTACATAATTCACCAAAGCCTTTGACAAGGAGCACAAGCTGTGGGACGGCCATGTTAATGAAAGATGATGCCCCGCTCTGCACTGCCCATGTTAATGAAACATGGCACCCCGCTCTGCACTGCCCATGTTAATGAAAAATGATGACGCCCCGCTCTGCACTGCCCATGTTAATGAAAGATGGCGCCCCGCTCTGCACTGCCCATGTTAATGAAAGATGATGACGCCCCGCTCTGCAATGCCCATGTTAACGAAAGATGGCGCCCCGCTCTGCACTGCCCAGGTTAATGAAAGATGATGCCCCGTTCTGCACTGCCCAGGTTAATGAAAGATGACGCCCCACTCGGCACTGCCCATTTTAATGAAAGATGATGACGCCCCGCTCTGCACTGCCCATGTTCATGAAACATGGCGCCCCGCTCTGCACTGCCGGCACACACCTCCCCAGCGCCCGACTGGCTTAAACAACATGCACTTAGGATGCTTCGGCTCCACGGGTCCGAAGTCCTGATGGGTCTTACTTCCCAGAGGCCCCAGGGGAGTTTCCTTGCTCATTCAGACAGAGCTCAGTTCTCTGTGGGACTGAGGTCCAGCTTCCTTGCAGGCTGAGCTAGTCCCAGTTTCCAGGGGCCACCCCATTCCCTGGCCTTGTTCCTCCATGAAAGCCAGCCACGGAGGGTGGAGAGCTCTCGGACTTGGAAAATCTTTCTGCCTCTGCAGTCCCATCTCCGACGAACACTTCTGCCTTCTTTTCTCATCAAATGGTCTGTGTGATTACACCGGGCCCACTCAATAATCCAAAATAATCTCCATTTAGTCAAGTCAGCTGATTCACAAACTTCATTCCACCTGAAAAGTCCCTTTCGCCCTTGTGTGGGGGTTCCCCAGACAGTCCCGACGCTCATGATTCTCCAGCACAACTCGCAAGATTCAGCACACACCCCTGTTCACAATTAGTATATTACGGCAAGAGGACACACAGCAAGACCAGCACAGGGATGGGGACCTGGGGCGACGTGCTGTGGAGGTGACCAGCACAAGCTTCCAGAGTCCTCTTCCACAGGGGCCAAGGACGAGCTTCACTCCCCCGGCACTGAGCTGCGTCAAGGGCTGTCTGCCGGGAAGCTGGGTAGAGACTCCAGGCCCAGGGTTTCCATCGGGGCTGATCACACAGGCACCCCCTGCCTGGCGCGTACCAAGTTCCAGACCAAGGAAAGCAGGTTTCAGCACTGACCACGTTGTTTGCACAGTCAGTTCAGGCACAGTGAACCACACTCACCACCTAGGAAACAGGGGAGCCCTCCCAAAACCCAGGTTTCCTGACACCAGCAGCCGGCCAAGCCAGCAGCAGGTCTAACGCCACGTCTCGGGCCGGCTTCTGGCTCTGCTCTGCACGGCGCAGTAGTAAATACAGCTCATTCACAGGTGCACCAGCAGGGGCTGAAGACAACAGGGCCAAAGCCCTGCTGACTGCAGATGGACTCTCAGGACACGATATCAGCCCAGCCTTTGCCTCCATTTTTTTTTTTTAAGATGGAGATTCACCCTCACTGCCCAGACTGGAGTGCGATGGATGGCGTGACCTCAGCTCACCACAACCTCTGCCTCCCAGGTTCAAGAGATTCTCCTGCCTCAGCCTCCCGAGTAGCTAGGACTACAGGAATGTGCCATCACACACCCCGCTAATTTCGTGTTTTTAGTAGAGACGGGTTTCTCCACATTGGTCAGCCTGGTCTCGAACTCCCAACCTCAGGTGATCCGCCCGCCTCGGCCTCCCAAAGTGCTGGGATCACAGGTGTGAGCCACCGCACCCGGCCACCTCTGCCTCCTTTGAAGGCACCCCTCTGAGGTTCACAGGGCTCACAGTGCAGCGCTGAGCTCCCACCTACCGTCCTCCGTGCAGCACACACAGTGCAGGGAGCCGGTGGCAATGGCGATGACTTTCTTCCCCTGCAACCCTTGGACCTGCCGAGGCCTTCGAACGTGGTCGTCAGATCCGTGGCCCAGCCTATGATAATCGCCTTTGCCCCTGCACACAAAGGAAGCACGGAAATTATGGGGCGAGGCCATCACTGACCACCCTGCCCAGCCTCCTGGGCAGGCTCTGCTCTTCCGGGCACAACCACAGTCTGCACAGAAGCTACATTCCCATCCATGAAAACCCAGTGCACACACCCCAATTAAAATCTAGGTTTGGTGGGTTTAAACTAACAGAATCTTGCCTACCAGGTATAAACAGCTCCAGATTTGGTAAGGGCAACAGAAAACTGTGATCCGCATTCCACTTTAACTACTCCAAGGCCTGTAAGAGAATCAATCTAGAAGGCAAAAAAGTTCAATTAGACAGACGGCATCGAGGCCCCTGCTGATTGCTATAACCACACTGATATTTAACTAAACTAGCAGGAATTCTGAAAACCTGTACCCATGTGGAATAATTAGCACAACTTAAATCATATTCCTCAGCACTCCCAGGAGGCAGGTGAACTGTGACTGACAGCACGATGCTGCCACAGTGGGACCCAGCACAGCGCACCAGAAATGGGAGCTCTGCAGGTGAGGCCTGCAAGCCTCTCTCCCCAGAATGGCCTCTGCGAACCTGGCTTCTCTGTGCAGCAGCAAAGGACTCCACCAATCCCTGTGTCTCTCCTCGCCGGTCCCAGCCCTCTCAGACCCAAGGCCTGCAGGGTTGGGGAGGAGCAAGGGGAGGGATGGTCAAGAGCACTGGGCTCCACCTACCACCCTCAACAATGCACACTTGCCCCGCAACACTTTTCCTCATGCTCCTCATGACCTCTGTGATTGCTCTCATATGTAAGTTCTCATATTCAATTCTGAACTCAAATCAATCAAAACTGACCTCATTCTCTTAACGAACTCTCTCTGGTGTCCAACCCTAACACACTGGCATTGGGACGTCCTGCTCCAGCCCTCCCATGCCCAGCATCCTCACCCTTACAAGTGCAAAGCCCAGGCTCTTCCCCACAAGGAGGGGCCTCTGACGCATGCCACAGGTGAGGGTCTGCTCCACAGGCACCTGTGCCACACATGCAGCCCCACAGCCCCACGACAGAGGCGGCCGGGCAGAGGCAGGTTCGCAGCACCAGGCTCCCGAGTGCCCGGCAGAGCACCTGGGCTACACGGCAGTGTGGTGTGGTGTGCATGCACTGAGGTCACTGAGCAGCACACCTGCAGGAGCTGAACCACGTACCGGCCACCCGTGCACACAAGCAAAAGATATTCTGGCGAAACGAAGAAATTGCCTGGAGCCACCAGGCTTGTTCGGAGCAGAGCCGCCCACCCCAGCAGGGCTGCAGGACCCGGGCGCCTTGCCGGCCCTGCCCTCGCTCCTCACAGGACACCCGCCTGAGGTGGCCCTGTCTCACCCAGCTGCAGTCCCTTTAGCAAGCACTGGCACCCCCGAAGCACGGGCCGTGGCAACTCCACACCACTGCAGATTGAAAGAGTGTGAGCCACGTGACCTCCTTCTCTGAGACAGGCCTACACGCCAAACCGACCGGCAGGCTCCACGTGCCCAGCTGACCCGTCCACTTCTCAAGAGCACACACGGCACGCAGAACACACACCTTTTGGCCAATCATCCCTTACCGTTACCGGAAAGAAGGTACAGAGGAGGCGGGTGGCTCTGAGGCTGTGTTTTCCCCGAGGGCCCCCAGAGCCCCCTGACCGGGATGAGCTGGGAGAGCAGGGGCAGGACGAGCCTGGCGTTACCTTCGTGGGCACTTTACAGCCGTCGCTGCCTCCGCGGCCCAGCTTGCCGTAGTCGCCGTCGCCCCAGGACCAGACGGTGTCGTCATCTGTGAGGCAGAGAGTCTGGGCGTCTCCGCTGCCGCAGGCGATGTCGACCACGCGGTGCCCCTGCAGCGCCTCCACCTGCAGAGAAGAGGAGCCGGGTTGGCCGAGCGCGGCGGCGAAGGCTTCCCCGGGCCGCCGTCCTTCCTCTATGGGAGTACCTTTTAAAGCCTTTACAAAGAGGCGATTTCTAAAATCTTGTAAGACAAAAGCAAACATACCTTCATCTACCTGAACTACGAGTATCTGAACTGCAGAAGAAGCTATGAATGTCCTTGATGTGCCAACCCTACACCACCATGAAGGCTGTTTATTCACTTCTTGTACCCAAAAATACAGTGGACCTTCTAGAAGCCAAAGCATTTTTCTAGACGCCAAGCAGTATTTGTCATTACAAAGGAAAGGATATTTCAAATACTATCCTGTTGAAAGGACTCATGGAAGAAATACGTACCAAGACAGTTTTCATTTTCACCAGAAAGAACATGTACTCGTAAACTGGGCTGTGATGATCATTAAAAAATCTAGAGCAGGAAATACTCTGGACTTTTAAAATCCTAACAGAGCTGGCAAGCCACCCCCACCCGACGGCAGCCGTGAGGGGCGTGTGGCCTCCCGCCTCTGCACGGCGCCCGCTCACCAGCTTCGGCTTCAGCTGGTCCTCGCTGTCACTGTGCCCCAGGCGGCCGTAGCGGCCTTTGCCCCACGTGTAGAGGTCCCCGGCGGCCGTGACACAGGCGCTGTGGGCTCCGCCGGCAGCAACATCGACCACTTCAATTCCTCTCAGAGACTCAATGACACGGGGGCGGTCACACGGACTGCAGAAAGTTACCAGATATGACGGAAATACATTTTTATTCTTAAACATTTTCCAGCTTGTTAACTGTCTCTCAGTCTACACCTTCCTCATCAGTTAATTGTTAAATCCATCAAGAAGAATCATTCAGACCTGAACGCAAATGTCACCACTTCCCACCTCCTTCCTGCACAAGGCCAGAAGGCAGGGCTTCCCCAGCTCTAACTCGAAGGCTGGAAGGTGACCACACATACCGGGCCAAGTTCCAAGCACAGCCCATTTTTCAAAGGCCTATGAGCTGAGAACAGGTTTTACATTTTAAAGGGTTGTTTAAAAACAAAAACAAAAACAAAAAACAACTCAAAGAATCATATGCAGCTCCTAAAATAGTTACCACCCGGCCCTGTACGAAACAGTTTGCACCTCACCCCCATTATGAATTAACAACTCATTTAAGGAGTTTTAACACATGAATGTCACTAGTCTGTAACAGTGACTACTGATAACAAAGTTTTTGTTTTCTTATTAAGTTTTGAAAGAAGCTCTTTATATATTTTGGCTATCAGACCTTGATTACATGATTGTGAATATCGTTTCCCAGCTTGTGGTTTCAATCTGGTCAGTGTCTTTCAAAGAAAAGTTCATAATTTGTATAAAGTCCAAGTGATATTTTTCTTTCATGAATCACATGTTTGGAATTCAGTTGAAAAATCTTTTCTGACCTAAGGTGACAAAAATTTTCCCATGTTTTCTTCTAGAAGTTTTTGGTTTTAGGTTTTACATTCATGACTGTAATCCACTCTGAATGAATGTTTGGCTGTGGTGTAGAGTATGAATTTAAGTCATTTCTTGCCATAGGCTCTCCAATTATTCAAAACCACTTATTGAAAAGAGCATCTTTTCTCCAGTGACGTGGCTGTGCACTCTGTAAACTGTGCACTAGAAACTGTGGGAAGTCCAGTTTCACTTTTCCACACTCGTCAAGTGTTTGCCGGCCAGTGTCTGCACTCCCGGTTCTGCTCCACTGATGTATCTGCCTCTCTCTTCACGCCTACACCATACCAAGTTGATGGCTGCCGCTCTGAGATGAGACTTAAGTCAGGCAGTGCAAGTCTTCCAAACTTGTCCTCATTTTCAAGGTTCATTTGACTATTCTCAGTCATCTGCATCTCCATACACATTTTATACTTGGCTTGTGAATTTCTACACAGACCTTGATTGAGAAGGTATTGAATCGATACACATGAGGATAACCACCAAATTAACAATTCTGGGTCTTCTGCTCCGTGACTCTCAGCAATACTGTGTAGTCTTCTGTCTATAGGCCATTCACATTTTCGGGGCAGATTTATCCCTTAGTTATCTAGTACTGAGAAGAGGGTACTGTAAGCGGTATTTTAAACTTTCACTTTCTGGTTTGTATGTGTCTATGTATGGACATACAGATAACCTTTACTTATTGATCTTCTATCCTGCAACACTGCTAGCCTCACTTATCAGTTCCAGTAGCTTTTTGTAGATACCACCAGATTCTCTGCATAAACAATGTTTTCTGAAAAAAAGACAGTTTAATTCTCTTTTCCATCTAGATGCCTTTTATTCCTTTGCATTGCTATACTGTACTTACTAACCCTGTACAAAGCTGGAGAGAAGTCGTGAGAGAAGACATCTTTTCCTTGAGCCTGAACTCGGGGAAAGCTTTCGGTCTGCTGCCATCAAGCACAATGTAAACTCCATAGGTTAACAGAGATGCCCTTTATCAGGTCAAGGAAGAGATCTTTTACTTTTAGACTACTTGGTTTTTATCAGAGATGGATGCTGGAGTTTGCCAAATTATTTTCCCCCTCTTTATCTATTAAGATGATCATAGTTTTCTTTTTCACACTGACTGATTTTTCTACTGTTAAACCAAACTTGTGATTTCTGGCATAAACACCTCATGTGGCCACACTATGTATTACTGAATTCAATTTACTAAAACATTAAAGACTTTTATGTCTATGTTCATAAAGGATATTGGTCTGTATTTTCCTAGTCTGACTTTGATATCAGTAAAGCTATGCTCAAAAAAAAAAAAAAAAAACTGACTTGAGAATTCCCTCCTCCAATTTTCTGAAAAATTTGAGAAGAACTGATACTATCTGTCAGCTACATATCCGTTAGAAATCACGTCATCTGGTCCTGGAGATTTGTCTGCAGGAAACTCAATTCTGTTTTTTTTTTTTTTTTTTTGAGACGGAGTTTCGCTCTTGTTACCCAGGCTGGAGCGCAATGGCGCCATTTCGGCTCACCGCAACCTCCGCCTCCTGGGTTCAGGCAATTCTCCTGCCTCAGCCTCCTGAGTAGCTGGGATTACAGGCACGTGCCACCATGCCCAGCTAATTTTTTTGTATTTTTAGTAGAGACGGGGTTTCATCATGTTGACCAGGATGGTCTTGATCTCTTGACCTTGTGATCCACCCACCTCAGCATCCCAAAGTGCTGGGATTACAGGCACGTGCCACCATGCCCAGCTAATTTTTTTGTATTTTTAGTAGAGACGGGGTTTCATCATGTTGACCAGGATGGTCTTGATCTCTTGACCTTGTGATCCACCCACCTCAGCATCCCAAAGTGCTGGGATTACAGGCTTGAGCCACCGTGCCCGGCCTGGAAACTCAATTTCTTAAACACATCACTATTTACGGACGTCACCTAATTATTCTTGAGTGAGCTTTGAAGAGTATGTATCCTTTGAGGAACTTATCTATTTCATCTAAAAAGTCAAATTTGTTAGCATTAAGCTCTTCATTACGCTTCATTACCTTTTAATATCTGTATACTCTACAGTGACGAAAACTCCCCTATTCCTAGTATTTCTACAATTTGTAATCTCCTTTTTTCTTGACCAGTCTAGATAGGTATTTTAACGATTATATTGATGTTCTCAGAAAAACAGTTTCTGTTTCGTTTTATTCTCTCTATTGGGTTCTGCTCTTTCTTACTTCCTCCCTTTCTGTGTTTACTTTGGATTGTATCTGTCCTGCTTATTTTAAGTTTTCTTTCTTCTTCTTTTTTTTTTTTTTTTTTGAGACGAAGTCTCACTCTGTCGCCCAGGCTGGAGTGCAGTGGTGCAATCTTGGCTCACTGCAACCTCCACCTCCCAGGTCCAGTCGATTCTCCTGCCTCAGCCCCCCGAGTAGCTGGGACTACAGGCGCCTGCCACCACACCCAGCTAATTTTTTTGTGTTTTTAGTAGAGACGCGGTTTCACCACGTTCATCTCCTGATATCCCTGATCCACCCACCTCGGCCTCCCAAAGTGCTGGGATTACAAGCATGAGCCACCACGCCTGGCCTATTGTAAGTTTTATAAGATGGACACTAAGATCATAGTTCTGAGACCATTTTTCTTTTTTAAAATAGGCATTTCATGCTATAAATTTCCTTTTAAGTTCTGCTTTTGCTGGATCCCACACATTTTGGTACACTGTTTTCATTTTCATGCTTCAAAACTGTTTGTAATTTACTTTCTGATTCATTCTTTGATCCATCAGTTATTTAGAAATGTTTCACTTTCCAAATACTGGGGGTTTTCCAGGGATCTGTTATTAATTTCTAATTTAATTTCCCGGAGGACAGAGAATATATTTTACATCACTTGAATCCTTCTGATGTGTAAGATTTGTTTTATGGTCCAAATCATGATCTATGTTGGTAGGTATTCCTCATGCACTTGAAAAGCATGTAACATTTGTCCAGTAGAGTGTCCTAAAAAATGTCAATTAGGTCAAGCTAGTTGACACAGTTGTTCAAATCTGCTATCAATTTTTTTTAATGTACTTGTTCTACTAATTATTGAAGGAGGGGTATTCAAACTCTAGTTACACTGTGGATGTGTCTGTTTCTCCATGAAGCTTTAATTTCATGTATCCAGATCTATGATGTAGTCTGCAAAGGTTTAAGATTATGTCCGCTTGATGAACTATCCACTGCATCGTCTGGATACTATTGTTTTTGTCCCTGTCAATATTCTCTACGATGAATTCTCCTTTTATGACATTAGCACAGGCATTCTAGCTTTGTTTCGATGCACATTAGCACGGTACGTCTCTCCCGTCTTTTTGCTTTTAGTCCATTCATGTGTCTGTATTTAAAGTGGGACCCCTGAAGGCAGTATATGGTTTGATCCTGCTCTTATATCCATTTTGACAACTTCTGACTTTAAACTGGGCTGTTTGAATCACTTACATTTGATGTGACTATAATCATATTTGGCAGCTGGGGTGAAGAGGCTCACACCTATATTGCCAGTGCTTTGGGAGGCCGAGACAGGAGGACTGCTTGAGGCCAGGAATTTGAGACCAGTCTGGGCAACACAGCAAGACCCCACCTCTACAAAAAATAAAAATAAATTAGCTGGGTTTGGCAGCATGCACGTGTAGTCCTAGCTAGTCAAGAGGCTAAGACAGGAGGATTGCTTGAGTCCAGGAATTCAAGGCTCAGTGAGTCACAATCATACCACTACACTCCAGCCTGGGTGACAAAAGCAAGACCCCAGCTCTACAAAAACATGTGTGTGTGTATTAAGGTTTAAGTCTGTATCTTGCTATTTATTTTGTCTGTTCTTTGCTGCTGTTTTCCTCTTCTTTGCTTTCTTTTAGATGAACTGATTATGTTTTATGACTTCACTGCAACTTTTTTTTTTTATTTTGCATTTTGGGTTTTGGGGTACATGTGAAGAACATGCAAGATGGTTGCACAGATACACACATGGCAGTGTGGTCTGCTGCCTTCCTCCCCTTCACCTGTATCTGGCATTTCTCCTCATGCTCTCTCTTCCGGCATCCTCACCCCCGCTGTCCCTCCTCTATGTCCCCCCAGCAGACTCCAGGGTGTAGTGCTCCCCATTGCAACGTCTTTGTTGGTTCATCAGATAAAACTCTTTTGTGTTATTTTACTGGTTGCCTTGAGGGGGTGTGGAGCGCCTCTCTGGCTTATTACAGTCTGTTCTGAAGTCACCTACTACAACACGAACACAACTTCACGCCAGTCTACTTCCATTTCCTTCCCCAGTCTTTGTGTTACCATTTACTTCTTAAACGCCTTAATTTATTTGTATTGTGTCTTTTAAGTATTCAGTTATCTCTTTAAAAGATCTACAGAGTAAGGAAAAACACCACATCATTAACATTTCTTCATTTCTTTGGTAGATTCAGGATTCCATGTGGTATGATTTTCCTTCAATTTAAAGAAGTGCCTTTAAGGTTTTGGTTGTGCAGGTCTGTGGTGATGAGTTCTTTCAGTTTGTGTTTATCTAAATGAGTCTATTTCAACTTCTTTCTTGAAAAAATATTTCTGCTGGGTAAAAAAAAAAATGTCGACAATAATTTTCACCTGTAGAAAATCCCGTCTTCTAGCTTGCACTGACTCCTAGAAGACACCTGTAGCTGCGCTTCTCTTTTTCCCTGTATGTAACGTGTGTGGTCCCCCCACGCTCACCCTCACCCTCACTCTCACCCCAGCTGCTTTTAAAATATTTTCTCTTTTATCTCTGGTCTTGACCAACTCACCTTAGTGTAGTTTTCCTCATGTTTCTTTTGCTTAGGGTTTTTTAAGCATTTTGAATCAGTGGATTTACACTTTTCAACAAACTTGGAAATATTTTAGCCATTATTTCTTCAAAATCCCCCATGTTCCCTTCTGTTAGTGGCTCTAATTATGCAGACATTAGGACACCTGGGGCTGTCCCACAGCACACCTCTCTGGTGTTCTCTTCAGTGGCACAGTCTTCTTTCTGTTCACTTCTAGTTTCTTTTATTATGTCTTCAAGTTCACTCACCTTTTTTTCCTGCAATGTCCAATCTGCCATTAACCCCATCCAATGTATTTTTGATCTGTGACACTGTGTTTTTCATCTTTACAACTTTGATTTGGGCATTTAAATATCTTCCAGGCTTTACCTAACACATTCAAGTTCTCTTCTAGCCTTATTAAAATAACCATTTTAATAAAGTTCTTAATGAGTAATTCCACCACTTCTATCATTTCTGAGTCAGTTTCAACTGATGATTTTTCTCCTCATGTAAGTTGTATTTTCCTGCTCCCTTGCACCCTTGGTCATTTTTTATCAGATGCGGGAAATCATAAGATTGACCTTACTGGGTGCCTCATGTTTGTATTCATAAGAATATTCTTGGGCTTTGATCTCTCTGACAAGTTACTTATAAGTGGTTTCATTCTTTCAGGTCTTGCTTTTAAGCTTTGTTGCTGGCGTGATAGCAACGATTCGTCTACGGCTGATTTTTCCCCAAAACTGGGTAACATCATTCTGAGTACTTTAATTGTTGCCCTGTAAATTGTGAGGTTTTGAGAGCAGGCTCCATCCCCTGCCCTGCGTGAGCCTTGGGGACTCTTCCTTCTCATCCCTTCGGGTGGTGAGCTCCTCAGCCTCAGGGCTGTGCCTGCCACGTCAGGCTCTGCAGGCCTCAGCAGTCCTCTCCGCGCTGGAATCTGCAGGCTCTGTGTCTCAGCCTCCCTGGACCTCCAGTTCTGTCTTCTCTATACTAAGGGAGTCTGCCAGGATCTGCCTGATGTTCTGTGCCACAGCCTGGAAACTTTCTACAGGAAGTCCATTGGGCAATTTTTAGAACCTGCCTTGGTTTTTTAATTTTTAATTTATGTGGGTATATAGACGTATATAAATTTTTAGGGTCTGAAATATTTTTGATTTAGGCATATAATGTGTAATAATCACATCAGGGTAAATGGGTTATTAATCACCTCAAGCATTTATCCTTTCCTGTGTTACAAACAATCCAATTATCCTCTTTTAGTTATTTTAAAATGTATACTAAGTTATTATTGTCTGTAGTCTCCTGTTGTGCTATCATACTTGATCTTATTCATTCTAACTAACTGTATTTTAATACCATTAAACATCATCCCTTAGAACTCGCCTTGCTTCCAATGACTCACGGAACACTGTATTTTGTTGCCTGATATTCAACGTCTTTGGGGGTATTATTACATTTAACTTATTATTATTAGTTTTTAGGACAAGGTCTCACTCTGTCACCCAGGCTGGAGTGCAGTGGCACGATCTCAGGTCACTGCAACCTCCACCTCCCAAGTAGCTGGGACTACAGGTGTGTGCCACCGCATCTGGCTAGTTTTTCTGTATTTTTCATAGAGATGGCATTTCATCACGTTGCCCAGGCTGTTCTCGAACTCCTGAGTCCAGGCAATCCACCCACCGTGGCCTCTCAAAGTGCTGAGGTGACCGGCGTGCACCACCACGCTGGGCCTTTTCTCTTACGTGGTGTTTCAGTTACCCTGGGATAAAAAGGCTCCTGTCACTCCAACTTCGCTGGTAGTTCTCATGAATTTTTTTATGACGTGTGACTTCGATTCCTTTGTTTAAAAAATGGTGTGAATTGTGTGTTCGTTCTGCCTCGCCCCTGCCATTTCCTCTGTATTTGCAATTCTAGTATCTTGCACGTTACACAAAATGCCAAATATGATTCAGTGGATCATTTAAGGGAAAAGGACCAAAAGAAGCTTGCTTAGTACTTGCCATCAATGACAGAAAACTCACTTTTTTTCCTCCCAACAGAGAAGTCACACAGGTAAGCCCTCATGTTGGCACATAAAACTATTTCTGTCAAATGAGTCATTAACATTGTTGAGTTTGAGCAGATTATTGCAAATGTTGCTTTGAAAAACCAAATGCCAATAGACTGGACCGGCATTAAAGCGAACAAAGAGAAAAACACAACTTTGAAAAAATGTTTTCACACAATACCTTCTGCTGCCATGACCCAGCTTCCCATCTTCCGCCTCACCCCAAGAGTAAACTTCTCCTTCTGAAGACAGTGCAAGGCAGTGCTTTCCTCCTGAGTTCACGGCCACTTTCTTAATAAACACATGCTGAATGGATTCAAGCAATGTTGGGGAAGACACTGACTCCGTCCCTCCAATTCCCAGTCTTCCACCTGCACCATACCCAGTGGCATACAGCTAAGAAAAGAAAAAGTAATAGCAACATCAGATTTTAACCCCAACATCCCCTATATTTAGTAATTCACAAACCTCATCCATGCTTACATTTTTACCACACAAAAATGAAATTTAAAGTTAAAAATCACAGGAATGTTTATGCCTTTATACATGTTCTATCAAAGTTCTAGAAATGAAATAAAAACATGACTATTAAAAATTCCAAGTTCAGGGGCCGGGCGCGGTGGCTCACGCCTGTAATCCCAGCACTTTGGGAGGCCGAGGCGGGTGGATCACGAGGTCGAGAGATCGAGACCATTCTGGTCAACATGGTGAAACCCCGTCTCCACTAAAAATACAAAAAAAAACTAGCTGGGCGTGGTGGCGCGTGCCTGTAATCCCAGCTACTCAGGGAGGAGGCTGAGGCAGGAGAATTACCTGAACCCGGGAGGCGGAGGTGGCGGTGAGCCGAGATCACGCCATTGCACTCCAGCCTGGGTAACAAGAGCGAAACTCCGTCTCAAAAAAAAAAAAAAGAAAAAGGACAAAGTAAAGAGATTTTGAAACAAACCAAAGAATGAATCTCACTAAAGTAAACTGAAAAACATATACTTAAAGTTGAAGTAAATGATTTTATAAGATCTGAGATGCAGCAAATGATGGTGAGAAATGATAGTGAGCGAAGATGTGAAGCATTTGGCTAACTCCAAGAAAACTGTGGTCCATATAAAACCACCAAAACAACCACAGTACCCATGGCAGAGGGTTAAAACTCAAACACTAGGTTGCAAGGGGCCCCTGATTGGGAGGAGGGGAGAAATACTAATTAACTTTCAGGTTTTTAAGTACATATGTTAAAATAACCAGAGAAACAAGGAAAAGAAACAGAGTTCTTCTGAGAATACAAAAAGAGGAACTGTATTTCAAACCTTTTCACGAGGTTAGGCCACTTTGGGACCTGTGCGAGCAGTCTCCCTCTGCCACAGCTCACAACAATCCCTCCTGTATGCAGGCACACCCCGATCTACTGCCCCTCGCAGACAGTGTTTGACAAACCGAAGGCGTGTGCAAACCCACACTGGTCAAGCTCCACCAGCACGTGCTGACTTACTGGTTCCACGTCACATTTTGATAATTCATGCAATATTTTACACTTTTTCATTATTATTTTATGTGTTATGGTGATGTGCAATCAGTAATGTTTGATGTTACTGTTGTACTTGTTTTGAGGCACCACAGACCGCACGCATAGAAGACGGTGAACTTAAATGATAAACGTTGTGTATTTTCTGCCTGCTCCACCAACCAGCTGTTCTCCCTTCTCTACCCCTCTCCATGGACCTCCCTATTCCCTAAGACACAACTCATTGAAATTAGGCCACTTAATAACCCTACAGTGGCCTCTAAGAGTTCAGGTGAAAGGAACAGTTGTGTATTTCTCATTTAGTCAAAAGGTAGAAATGATTAAGATTGGTGAAGACGGTACGCTGAAAGCCAAGCCATGGTGAAAGCCGGGTCTCTCACACCACTTAGCCAAGAAAAAGTTCTTGAAGCACAATTAAGAGCCACTCCAGTAAACACGCAATGATGAGAATGCAACACAGTCTTATCGCTGATACAGAGAATGCTTGACTGGCAGAGACAGAAGATCAAAACTGACAGAACATTCCTTGAAGCCAAAGCCTAACCCAGGGCAAGGCTCTAACTCTCTTCGATTCCACAAAGGCTAAGAGAGGTGAGAAACTGCAAAGAAAAGTCTGAAGTTAGCAGAGGTTGGTTCCTAAGGTTTAAGGAAAGAAGCCATTTCCATAACATACAAATGCAAGGTCACGTCGCAAGGGCCGACGCAGAAGCTGCAGTGAGTTATCCAGAAGGTCTAGCCGAGAGCACTAATGATGGTGGCTACACTAAAACAGGCCTCCGACATAGACGGAACAGCCTTCTATCGGCAGAAGACGCCATCTAGGACTTTCATAGCTAAAGAGATGTCAACCTTTGCTTTCAAAGCTTCAAATCTTGGCCGGACGCGGTGGCTCAAGCCTGTAATCCCAGCACTTTGGTAGGCTGAGGCGGGTGGATCACAAGGTCGAGAGATCGAGACCATCCTGCCCAACAAGGTGAAACCCTGTCTCTACTAAAAAATACAAAAAAGTTAGCCAGGTATGGTGGTGCGTGCCTGTAGTCCCAGCTACTCGGGAGGCTGAGGTAGGAGAATTGCTTGAAGCCGGAAAATGGGAAGTTGGACTGAGCCAGGATGGCGCCATTGTACTCCAGCCTGGCGATTACTCCAGCCTGGCGATAGAGCGAGACTTTCTCCAAAAAAAAAGCTATAACTCAATCAAGACACTTGCAGGTGGGCAAAGGAAACAAAGCTTCAAATCTTTTGTTAGGGGCTAATGCAGCTGGTGACTATATTAGCTGAATTTGTTAAAGCCAATGCTCATTGGCCATTCTGAAAATCTTAGGGCCCTTAAGAATTATACTGACTCCACTCTGGCTGTACTGGGAAATACAATAAAACCTGGAAGTCGGGACATTTTACAGCATGGTTCACTGAATATTTTAAGCCCACTATTGAGGCCTACTGCTCAGAAAAAAGGATTTCTTTCCAAGTATCACTGTTCACTGACAACGTACCTGGTTACCCAAGAGCTCTGTTGAACACATACAGAGACTGAAGTTGTTTTCAGGCCTGCTAATACACCATCTTTTCTGCAGCCCCATGCACGGATCAAGGAGAAATTTCAACTTTCAAATCTTGTTATCTAAAAAATACATTTCATAAGGCTATCGCCGCCATAGATAGTGATTCCTCTTAACGGATGTGGACAAACCAAATTGAAAACCTTCCGGAAAGGCATCACCATTCTGGATGCCATTAACAACATTTGTGATTCATGGGAGAAGGTGAAAATTTCAACATTAACAGCAATTTGGAAGAAACGGATGCCAACCCTCACGGATGAACTTGAGGGGTTCGAGACAGGTGGAGGAAGTGACTACAGATGTGGTGGAAACAGCAAGGGAGCTAGAATTAGAAGTGGAGTCTGAAGATGTGACTTAATGGACGCACACACACATTTTTATATCCACTGGGAAACCAAGACATTTGTGTGGCCTGCTTTGTGGAGACACTACTTTGTGGTTTTAGTCTAGAACCCAGCCTGCACACCTCCAGGGAATGCCTACAGCTCCCTCCCCAGTGTACCCTGGAGTATAAAGACGACACGAGAAATTTTCAGGTGCATTAGAATGAAAAGAGTCAGGTAGGTCACCAGACATAAAGTCAATATAGAAACATCCAATATTTCTAGACATCAGCAGTAATAATTTTTTTTTCTTTTTGAGACAAAGTCTCGCTCTGTCACCCAGGCTAGAGTGTAGTAGCACGATCTTGGCTCACTGCAACCTCCACCTCCCAGGTTCGAGTGATTCTGCTGCCTCAGCCTCCCGAGTAGCTGGGATCTACAGGAACACATCGCCACACCCAGCTTCTCTCTGTATTTTTAGTAGAGACGGGGTTTCCCTATGTTGGCCAGGCTGGCCTCAAATCACCTCCTGACCTCAGGTGATTTACCTGCGTCAGCCTCCCAAAGTATCGAGTCACCATGCCCAGCCAGCAGCAAGAAATTCTTTTAAAAATAGTATTTACAACAGCAAACAAGAAATACAACTAACCAGCGATACACAAGCAAAAACTGTAATACTTTTGTATACGTCATGCATTTTCAAAATTAAAAAAAAAAAACTGGCCAGGTGCAATGGTTCACACCTGTAATCCCAGCACTTTGGGAGGCCGAAGCGAGCAGATGGCCTGAGGTCACGAGTTCGAGACCAGCCTGGCCAACATGGCAGAAATCCTGTCTCTACTAAAAATACAAAAGTTAGCCGGGCGTGGTGGTAGGCACCTGCAATCCCAGCTACTAGAGAGGCTGAGGCAAGAGAATCACTTGAAGCCAGGAGGCGGAGGCTGCACCACTGCACTCCAGCCTGGGCAACTAGAGCAAAACTCCATCTTAAAAACTTCTTAAAAATTTGAAGTTAAAAATTGAAAGATTACACAGAAGTATCTTAGAACGCTAGCTGCTTCCTGCATACCACAGTACTATTAATCTTGAGAAATGTTTTAGTGCAGATCCTTGCATGTGCTAAGAACCATAAACCACATTTAGCCACAGTTGCCTCAGGCTCAGGGACCTTCTGAACAGAAAAGGCTCCATTACCTTCCCGTCAGCCGTCACAGCAAACAGGGTCTGCTCTCCTCCGATTAACTGCACGGGTCTGAGAGTTGCGAGGGCTTCACAGGGAGTGGGAACTTTGACTTTTGCACCTTCAATGCCCCCCAGCTGGCCCCTATGATTATGTCCCCATCCGTAAATTGTTCCACTGCCACCCGCAGAAAGAGTCCAGTCATCCGGGCGCCTACAACAAACATCGAGTGAGCATTTGCCGTGGGAAGGAACAGCCACCTCTCGCGCTCACGATCCACAGGGCTTCCCGTTTCTAATGCAGTCACCTGTTCATCCACTGCACGAGCTGTTCATCCTGCTCTCTTTTAAAAACGTCATGGCTCTCATGCAGAACATCCATGTTTTCGCTGTCTGCCATTAATTCACGAATTTTCTTGGCCACCTAAACAAAATTATCATGACGTCACTCATCTCAAACAAAATAAATAAATACTAAGGACAGACAGAAGGAATCCCCGCCTGAAAACATGAGGGAAGAGCAACACTGCAATGTGTGGTCACCAGGCAAAGCCGACAATGCCTGCGTCACGTCTAACATACAAAAACGTCTAGACAGCATCATTCTATCTGAAGCTTCCTGAAAATCAACTTCCAGTGAAATTCACAGGGTCAGCTCACTCATTTTCACCTATGTGTCACTTTCTTTGATATTCCCTGGCAAGCAAAATTTTTCTGTGTCTCATAATACTGACATCTTGTTATACTATAGCTAGATAAAGAAAATGTTTTAGCATCCCAAAAGTTATTCCAAAATGTTGTGCAATACCTCATCAAGAAACAGACGGGGCAACGGTGTTCTTTTGTCAAGAGCCACAGCGACGCGGGAGGCCATGCAGTACCTCCGGAACCAGGCCCACTTGTGCGTCTCAGCACAGCAAGGGAGAGCGTCCAGCTCCAGGTCACAAGCAAGAGCTACGAGGACCTGCAGGCACCGAAAAAGACAAAGACAGGGACACGTAGAAATGCAGCGAACAGGCCGGGGCTTCTGTGGCTCCTTCCACAGGACCTCCTCTTCCAGGATGACCGCCGTGGCCACAGCAAGGACACGGCCGCCATCAGGGATGTGGCAATCCCTGACAGTTCCCAGCCACGTGCCATACAACTGCTACAGCACTTGCTGCCTGTATCAAGTGGCAGGAACACCTGTGCATCTCAAGGCATGCTAACAGTCACAGGCTTATGGCTTAAGGGTTTAGATCACATGATCATTTCTTGAGTTCTTCTTCTCATATTTGCCTTTAGCAATACCTACAGCTGCCCTGAGCGGCCTCAAACACACACAATGCATGTGACGTGACAGCTCTCAGTGTTTCCTTCAGTCAAATAGCTCTACTGTTACTTTAAAAAATAAGTCAAATATTACCTTAAAGAATGGGCTGTGGAGCAGCTGTTTGCCACCCCTCACAATAGGATCTTCATATTCAAACTGCCTTTGCAAAGCTTCTGGAAGACCTTTCACCAAAGCAGCAAGAGCACTACCTGTAAAACTCTAAGAAACAACAGAACAGTGTTCCATCACGGGAATCCAGCACACAGGGAGGCTGACCATTTGTGTCTACAGTCAAATGTTTTATTATATTGGTACTATTTCTTCTTAAAAAAAAAAAAAAAAAAAAAAACCTTATCAAAATTCTCAAGTAGGAAAAAAGCTAAAAGAACATAAACACTAAAATAAAAAAGAGGAGTCCAAAGACTCATCTCAGAATGTTTGGTACTGATTTCAGTACAACTGCTTCCAGAGAAACAGTCCCTCTCCAGTCTACAAATGCTGCCTATCTCCTCATATGGGTACGATCAAAACGAACTACTTCAGTCACCAAAATAAAGGAGGTCATCAGTCAGCCTCACTGTAAAGTCCAATCGACACAATCCACGGTACACAGCTGTCGACATATATTTTCACAAAGTCCAGCCTGAACTCAGTATACACTGCAGCATAGGAAAAGTCTGGATGTGACAAAGGCCTCCCTATTCTTATGCAAAATTCCCCAACTCTTCTCCATGATTTAGAGGTTTAGACCACTAAAGCAACACTTTATTCCCCAAGGGTCACAGCTCTAGAAACTTTACTAGAACATTCCATACCAAGGCTCTTGCTTCCCCATCATTTTCTCCAAGCAGCCTGTTTATGTTGATTGATTGCCCAAATTCAGTTGTAAGCAGCTTCCTCAGTCTCTGAAGGGCCCACATTCTGTGACTTGCGGCTGAAATGAGCAGACAAAGTATCAGAAGTCTGAGGGTTTCTTCCAGCTAGTAAGACAGCCCCGACTGTCCTGGCACCATTTACCTAGGGCACTCAGCTGTGCACACGCAGCCAGCGAGGCTGCAAGGCGAGGGACGATGCTTCTGTTAGAGGCAAGGTTGAGCCGGAAGTCTAACAGACACGTCACCAAATCCATGGACGGGCAGGAGAGGACGCAGCGGTCAGAGAGGAGTTCTTTAGGGCCTGTGAATAAGCACTGTCAACATCCCTGCGCTTCACAAGCTAGGGAGCATCCCGTAAGACAACCACAGACAAGGGTGGCTGCACCCAGCCCCACCCACTGGAAGGCACCAGCCGATATGTCCCTCATGCCACTGTGAGTTGGTGAGCCTCAATCTTCACAGTCACTTCCCCTGTAAACCAAAAGCCTTAGGAACTGCACCTGCAACAACTCCTTCCACACCCGGGGAAGAGGAGAGTGAGCCTGGCAGCTGGACAGCTGGGACGGGTCTCGGTGCTCTGACCCAGGCCTCCGCGGCGCCTGCGGGAGCCTGCACTCCAACACGGCAGAGGGCGAGCCGTCAGGCACCACACGGGAGTGCGCACGTGTCCAAGCTGGTCTGGAAACGACCCACAGCCAGTCACCTACCCCTGGTCGCACAGCCCCCCACTTACCAGCAGCTGGCATGATGGGATAGACGGTGAAGCGCCAGCCCCAGCCGTTGACGGACCCATCGCTGATGAACTTCCACTTTAGCTCATCCCCCGGGATGCGCAGCTCGCTGGACCAGTCGGACCACTCTCGGCCTGGAGGAGGAAAGCGCACGCCAGGGTTAGCTTCGATCCGTCATCCAGCCAACACAAGCCTCCTCAGACACAAAGCAGAACGATCGCCGTCGTGTGCGAGACCAAGCTCTTCCAAGCCGAGCTCAAGTGCACAGCGACACATCACTCCTGGGATTCACGTTTTAATACACACCTTTCTTCAGCAGACACTCACTCAGACCCTCTACCAGGTACCTGGGAAACTGAGGGCAGTTTGGCGGGCCCTGCCCAGGCAGAAGCCACCATCCGGTGGGGAAATGATCCCACACAGCCAGGATATGGTGAGAGGCCTCCGGGTCGCCAACACACGCCAGGTCATGGGGACATTTCCCGGGAACGCTCTGATACAACCGGGTGGCCAGGCAGCAGAAGGAAGAACCCTAGCTCTCCCTACAAAGGACCCATGTGTGTGGCTCAGCATGGCCCGGAAGAGGTGGCCTTGAGGGAGCAGCAGAGCAGCCCCCGGGAGCAGAGGCCTGGCGGCTGTGGAAAGGAGCAGCAGCGTATCGCAGCCGCTCAGAAGGCCACGAGAACCCACCAGGTTTCTGCTTCAGAAGGACCATCTGGCAACGGCTCAGGGATGGCCTGTAAGGGCTTCCACATCCAACACCACTACTGAAAACTACACTGGCAGGTATCTGTCAAAGCACCAGAAAAACCTACGCCCACCGGGACCACAGCACTTCATGCAAAGCCTCACTTCACGAAGCAGCGCTGTGCAGATAAAGGTTTCCTGGGACGCAGCCACGCCCTTCCACTGGCATCCAGTCTGCGTGCTGCTGACAGAGGCTGCATTATCCGGCCCTTCACAGGAAGCACTTGAGATGAAGAATAACGAGGTCTTAGAAGACACGCCCCGCACTGCCAACTCTAAAAGGCTCGGGGAAAGAGCTTGTAACAGGCCCCCACGGACGCGCTGATCCGCCTCGCCGGCCTCATAAAGCCCAGCAGCAGAGACAAGCCAGACACGTGGCCGCCTACAACTACACACAGAAGTCACTCCACACGTGGCCCTCACTGCAACCAGTAAGACACAAATCCCTTGAAGAAGCTCTGCCATGGGCCACCCATGGTTCGCCAGAGCCCCGGCACCCCGCACGTCCTCAGCACCTTCTGCAGCTGCCTGGTGAGGCAGGGCTCATCCGACACGGGTGTGCTGCACACACCACACATAACACTGTATTCAAAAGTATGGGGAGGAGGCAAGCAAATCTACTGAACAGCATATTGTCCCTTCCTCGACTTCCATGAGAATGCAGTCGCAGTGTCCTGTCCTACAAATGTCAAGGACTTCGTCTACGGAGACACGGGTGCTCCCATCACGCGCTGCTCAGCCTCCTGTCCTTACCTGACCGCACAGAGACAATCCTGTTGACAGCATCCATGATTGTGAGAGGGTCGTGGCGCCGCTCCGTGGAGCACTGCCGGTCAAATTCCACCCTGAGTCCCTCTGCACCTGGAGACAAACGAGCAGAGAACACAGCGACCACCCCAGGTCAGCGCCCCGAGCAGAAACAGTGCACCGGAGAAACAGCAAAACGAACACCATGTTTAACAGCTAATGAATGGCAGAAAGTCCGGAAGAACTGGCCTCAAAGACAAGCATCTCGGACTCACCACCCTTTTCCCCCACTCAGCCCCACAGAAGACCATGCCTGTGGACCGGAAGGCCAGAGAAAACCTCCGCGTGGCCACCGTGCAGACTCTCCTCCTGCGGCGCCACCGCCCCGATGGAGCCGCGCAGCCAGCGTCGCACTGCCGAGGGGCTGGGGGAATGCCCGACGAGCAGCCAGGTCCGACGGAAGCTGCCGGTCACCTGGAAGTGAGGCGCACCTCAACGTGTGGGTTCATGACTCCAGGTAGTCAGCATCAGAACGGAACTGAATTACAGGGCACTCAACTGGTGTCCAGAGAAGCGGAAAATCGCTTCATGTGCAGAACCTACACCTGGTATGAGAGGTGTGTAAGTAGAGGCACAGGAGTTCTCCTTCAGGCTGGAAGCTCTTGACGGACCAGCGGAGCACGGTACCGAGGGGCCGGGAGAGAGGAGGGGAGGACGGGGGGACACGGGGCGGGGCTTCAGGTCCTCTCCCAGGGTCACAGGGTTAAGAGCCTTGGACCGGTTTTAAGCTACGCTCTCTGGATGCCCTGTGGGCAGCTGACTGTGGAGGGCTGCAGAGGGTGGGAGTGGAGGCAGGAACACAGTCAGGGGGCTTGGATGTGACTGCTAGGATGATAAACCGGATGAGACCCCACGGTGCACTAGCCCAGAATGTCTGCACTTAGGGAGAAATGGTTGAATCCGGAATACATCTTAGAAGCAGAGAAAACAGGATTTGCCGGTGGCCTGGGTATGAAGCGAGAGAGAAACAAAAGAGAAAGCATCACAAGATTTTTGTCTAGGCAAATGCCGACTAGAAACACCCTTTGTTCTTTACATTTCTGTCATGAAGTCACAGCTTAAAGTTTAAAAATGCTTTTCTGGCCAGATGAGGTGGTACACGCCTGTAATTCCAGCACTTTGGGAGGCTAGGCAGGCAGCCTGCTTGAGCTCAGGAGTTCAAGACAGGCCTGGCCAACATGTTGAAATCCTTTCTCGATATAAAATTTTAAAAGTTAGCTGGAGACAGCCTGCAGTCCCGGTTACTCAGGAGGCTAAGCGGGGCATCACCTGAGCCCAGAGGCTGCAAGTGCAGTGAGCCAAGATTGTGCCCCTATACACTCCAACCTGGGCCACAAGGTGAGAAAGCTTTTCTGGGTCTCACCTCATTCTGAAAGTTCAAGAAAAACGATTTCAGATAAAAATGAGCAAGATAAAAGTATAAGACCAAACACAATAAAAAGTTATCGTCAGAGAAAGGGAATGGGCTTGGCACTGCAGCTTACACCTGTAATTCTCAGCACTTAGGAGGCTCAGCTGGGAGGATCACTTGAGCCCAGGAGTTTTGAGACAAGACTGGGCAACACAGAGAGACTCTGCTCCACAAAAAATAAAAAGTCCACTGTGGTGGCACAAGCCTGTGTCCCCGCTTCTCAGGAGGCTGATGGAGAATGACGGTCAAGCCTGGAAGGTGGGTCAGGGTCATGCCACCGCACTGTACCCTGGGTGACAGAGCAAGACTGTCTCAAAAAAACAAGGAAAGAAAAACGAGAACAAGGAACAAAGTAACATCCCTGTAGACAATAAAGGCAGGCCAGAAATATAAGCTCACAAACCACACCAGCCCTGTAATCTATCAGTTCAAAACAAACTGAATGAAATTAGAAAAATGATACAAGACATGAAAGAACCACATAAATCAGACTTAGGAAAACCAAAAAATTAAATGATAAAGCTGGAGACAGAATTAAAATGAAAACAAAACTACATTCCAGTAGAGACTAAAAGAGAGTGTACAATCAAATAAATCCAGCAGATGCGCCTTAAGACAAACAGGAGAAAAGGTAGGAATTAAAACAAACAAACAAACAAACAAAAACAGGTAAAAAGTACTTGAAAGAGAAAGTAACATTAACTCTAAAAGGCATCCACTATCCAATGCATGGAGAGTCACCGAGTGTCCCTAGAAAAAACTGCTAAGCAAGGCTGCTGAACAGAGACTGCAGACTTCGAGAGAACGTCCCACATCACAGACTTGAGAGGACAGACCCAGGGAGCACCCCGTACCTGAGAAGTCACCGAGAGTGACCCATGTGAACGCATATTCTTACAAAGGGAAAAGATGTTATCCCACTTTCACAGAGGAAAAAGACATGATTCAACGCTTTAATGCCCAGAAAAACTACCTTTCGGTTCAAAGGACAAACACTCCTGTGAAGATCTCAGGGGCCACTGAGGAATGCACCAGAGTACGCTTCAGACCCCACAAGGACCAGTCAGTAAAACCAAGACTCAAAGGTGAAAACAAAGTATAGTATGTCACAGTTGTTATGCTCTTGTAGATGCAGTGTAATTATTTAATAAATCTGAGAAAATTAGGGCATGCTCTGAATTTCAGTAATTATACTGACATTAGCAGTATTGAAATTATATCCTAAGTCTGTCGTATATGCAACGTGGGCAAAGCACATGAATAATCATGAGACATTTTATCAAATACCATCTTGGAACCAGGATTTGGTAGGCAAGCAAAGAGAGGCAGACGTAACAGACGAAGTACAACCTTGTACTTTATTTGAGTAGACGGAATCAGGTGTCAGCCAGGCCGGCTGGCACGCGCCTGCACTCCTAGCTACTCGGGGGGCTGAGGTGGGAGGATCACCTGAGCCCAGAAACTTGAGGCTACAGACTGCACTCCAGCCTGGGTGGCAGACCAACATCCTGTCTCTAAACAAACAAGTGCATAAATAACATGTGAAAAGTAAATAAAAGAAACATTTTTTAAGTATCAGCATGAACAGAAGAACCCAGGGCAGATCCCAGGTGAAGAGAACCCTAGGACAGCTTGGGTCAACTGCCTGGACGCTACGAAGGACCACGAGAATCATGTGGGAGCCACACTGAAGAGGCTGCACTGTCTAGAAACAGGATCACCTCAGCTTCTACAAAGATCATCACATCAGAGTAAAACCCTCACATATGTTTCCATCCATGAGTTCATAACAACATTTAAAAAAAAAAAAAAAAAACAGGTCAGCTTCAAGAAATGAAAGGAAATGAATTCATTCTCCGGTAAAAAGAGGCAGAATCAAGCTTTCATCTTATCTTTCTCAGGCAAACGGCACCTTGGGCAACCAACGATCAAATAAGGGAAAATGTCTCTTTATAAGAAAGTATTCCAGCTACTAAATAAGCAAGAAATGATTCCTCTAGAATAGCATCATTTGTATCCCCTCATGGGCCAATGGCCTCCAGTGCTAATAAGCCTCAGGGGCTGCTGATGTCACGAAGGAAACACAGGCAGGCAGGAGGTGCTCTGAGGCGGAGTCTCAGCCACTAAGGAGCTGGCCACAGGGACTGAACTCATGGGCGTCTGAACCAGGCAGCAACCTGCAGAAGGAGGTCGAGGCACACCCAACGGCAGCACGAGCGCGCGGTCAGCAGAGCCAGGCCGTGGGGAAGCCTGTCGGGTGAAAGGTCGGGGCCTCAACCTTCTTCTTTTTGATAATTTTTCTTGAATTGTTAAAAAGAAAAGAAAGATGTACACGTGGGTAACAGAAGCAGAGATGCAAGTCAGAGCGTCACTCAGAGAAGCTTCAGGGAGACACACTGAGGGGTTCTGGGATCTGGCACAGGTTAGGTCTAGACCTGAGTTATAATGACTAGGGCATCTGCCTGATTATCATGAAGCTAAACATTTACTTCGTGTGACTTTCTGTATCATGATTTACTGTGCAAAGGAAGTTTGTTAGAAAACGGGAGGAGGCCGATTCGAAAGCCATTCTGTAACTTCCTTTTATACGACAGAGATGGTTGTTTCTGCTGAAGCAGCGACAGAATCAGCGTTCTGAAGGTGCGAAACGCCGCAGCTCCTCCCTGCGGCGGCCCCCACCTGGTATCTTCACCGTGCCGCTGGTGGAGGTGTCGTCCGTGTAAGGGTGGCTACTCTCCACCACCACAGGCTGAGAGGAGAGACGGCCGCTCTGCGAGTCTGTGGCCACGTCCTCCAACTCGGTGACGCAGAGTTCCAACAGCATGTCGGCCACCTGGGGAGGAAGCAAGGACACAAATGAGGCGGCCGCCGGCTCCACACCTGGGTCACCTGCATGCTCCCTCTGCTCCTCCTGCCCTGGAGCTCCTTAGCGACAGGGTGGAGCGGAGGGCATGGAGTTTGAGAAACTGAGTTCAAATCATGGCTTGGCTTCCTTGCACATAAAACAGAGAGAGCAGAGAGCTTGTAAGGTGCTCATCAGAGTTAGAAAGTCGTTGGGTGGGGTGCAGTGGCTCCCACCTGTTAATACAAGCACTTTGGGAGGCTGAGGCGGGCAGATCACTTGAGATCAGCCTGGCCAATATGGTGAAACCCTGTCACAACCAAAAATACAAACAAGTAGCCAGGCATGGCGGCCCACGCCTGTAGTCCCAACTCTCAGGAGGCTGAGGCAGGAGAATCGCTTGAACTCAGGAGACAGAGTGCGATCGTGTCACTGTGCTCCAGCCTGGGTGACAGGGACAGACTCTAACTCAAAAAAAAAAAAAAAAAAAAAAAAAAAGTGATTGGAAGGCTCCCAACACACACAACACTTAATATGTGCCAGCTGATAAAATGAAACACCATGGTGATGGTGACAACAGCTTATTTACACCAAGACAAGATTGCTTCCTAGTAA
Organism: Saimiri boliviensis; assembly: GCF_048565385.1. NCBI lineage: Eukaryota > Metazoa > Chordata > Mammalia > Primates > Cebidae > Saimiri > Saimiri boliviensis. Next base: position 151,036,443 of record NC_133453.1, read on the forward strand.
GGACAGTCGGCCTCGGAAACACAACATCGAGGGAAGGAACAGCCAGCAAGGGAAAATGACCACAGTCCCAGAAGTCAATGAGCCAGGTGGGAGAGACGCGATCAAGCCATCCAGGCCAGATAAAGCAGGAGAGTCTCTGACTGGAGGGGCCACCGATCCCAACACAGGTGTGCCTCCGGACCCAGGACACCAGGGGCCAGACCCATGCTACATTCTCAACAATCCACAGTGTGCTGGCTTTCTTTTAAAAATTATTGGTGATTGATGTCTTTTAAGATTAAGGGTAAGAGTGGTGATTATAAACTCCTTGTTATTTTTAAAAACAAATGAGAGAATATGTCATAACAACAATCATCTATTAACCCCCCCAATTTTTGAGACAGGGTCTCACTCTCTCTCCAGGCTGGAGTGCAATGGCGCGATCTCGGCTCACTGCAACCTCCGCCTCCTGGGTTCAAGCAATTCTCCTGCCTCAGCCTCCGGAGTAGCTGGGATTACAGGCACGTGCCACCACGCCCAGCTAATTTTTGTGTTTTAGTAGAAACAGGGTTTCACCATGTTGGCCAGAATGGTCTCAATCTCTTGACCTTGTGATCCGACCGCCTCGGCCTCCCATAGTGCTGGGATTATAGGCATGTGCCACCACGCATGGCCAACCCCCCAATTTTTAATTCAGAAAAATCAAAACTCTTCTAATACCCATGCTATACTTTATAGAAATTGATTATTCTTTTTTTTTTCTATTTTTCCTCATATTTAGGTATGAAATAGCTTTGCTTAGTACATATATTACATATTAACAAACTATACCACTGTCATATAGGCATGGTTTTAAACCTAAATTTGTCTCTCCTTTTGAGTCCCAAATATCAGGTCAGGGCAGGACACAGAAGAAACGGCCATCTTGCCCACCTGGCAAGGGCAGTTTGAAAATGGCTATATCCTTATTCCTGCCTCTCCTAGAACCTGGTGGAGGTACTGAGAGCAGATGTTGGCATCATCAAGCACCCATGTGCAGAGCTGACTAGCGGCTCTGGCCTTCAGAAGCGTCCTCTGCAAAGACCATCATCTGCAGAGGGGTCACGACGGAGCTGGGGCTCAGAGCACTCAGGGTTCCAACCCATCTCTTCCACCTACGGCAAAATGAGCGTGCTCAAGCCAGAACGACCTCTCGGCCTCAGGTGCCTTGTCCACGCGTAAAGGTAACCCCTACCCCCGTACTGAGAACGTGGGGACGCGCGTGGCAAATGCTCAGCATTATTTTAAGTCGGAGTTCTTGCTCATATCCTTCCGTCTCACAAATGCAATACTTAGGAATTATGCCAAGTAAATCGTCTCAAAAAACTAGAAAAAAGGAAACCTATAGCTTTTTAGTTCTTCATGAACAGCACATAAAAAAATAACAAGCCCCTAAAATATCCACCAAACCTTTGCTGTGCTTTCAAGACTGGTCAACTCTACCTATTTTCATTTTGGTGATCATGTAAGTTACCAAAATTTCTGACTATCAGAGCTTTGACGTTTCAGAATTGCAGATAAAGGACCACGAATCTGTATTTAATGATTTTTTAAAACAATCTAAACTCTACTTCAAAACTTTAGAAGTTCCTTTAAACAGAATATTCTTCTTTCTAACTAAAGCCAAAAATCATAATAAGCATAGAAACCGCCTAAACTAAGTGAGAGAATAAGACTTTCCTGCACACAAAGTCACCACTCAGAGAAATGGATGAAGTATCTGCAGCCAGGAAAGATGCCTCAGGGTGCCTAGCAGGGCAGAACACGGCTGCTCCTAACAGGAGTTCCTAAGGAAGGAGAGCCCATGGCCTTTAGGACTGAGGAGTCCTATTTCTAAGACATACTAATAAGACTTTATGCTGCTTTATGCTGCAGACCTGGAGACCACTTCAACAGCTCCTAGCCACATGTGCCTAATATTGAGTTTTTTATTCTTCAGTTCCTCAGGTGCACTGCCCACGTTTCAGCGCTCAGTGGCCACACGTGGCTGGTGGCAATGATCTCAGACAGCTCAGGTACAGAACACTTCCACAATGACAAAGTTTTACTGACCCAGTGCTACCAAATATTAAAAGATATTTTAAAGCTGTAATAGCTAAAATATCATAATATGAGAGGCTAAGAAGTGTTGTAGCTAGACCCAAATGCATATGGGAATTTGGAATATGATAAAACTGGTTTTTAAATCACCAGGGAAAAGATGAATTATTCAATAAATAATGTTAGGGCAACTGGTTTATGGCCGAATATAAGGTTGGATCCCTACTTTATCTTTGGAACAAGATAAATCCCCGGTGGCTAAAAAATGTAAATAATACATGAGATCATAAAAACTTAGAAGGCCAGGTATGGTGGCTCATGCCTGTAATCCCAAGCACTTTGGAAGGTTGAGGTGGGTGGAGCACTTGAGGTCAGCAATTCGAGACCAGCCTGCCAGCATGGTGAAACCCCATCTCAACTAAAACTACAAAAAATAGCCAAGCGTTGTGACGTATGCCTGTAATCCCAGCCACTCAGGAGGCTGAGGCACAAGAATCACTTGATCCCAGGAGGCAGAGGTGGTCCCAGGAGGCCAAGATCACACCACCATACTCCAGCCTGTGTGAAGGAAACTCTGTCTCCAAAAACTTAGAAGAAAATTTAGAAGAACTTATTCAAAACAATGTCACATTAACAAGCATCTGAGTGGACGTTCTGTTTGTTGATGATGAAGTTATTTCTGCTTCTTAGCTTTCCTTCTAACAGTCTGGCCCCTCTGCTGTAGGACTGCTGAGGTCCACTCCAGGCCCTGCTTGCCTGGGGATCACCTGTAGCAGCTGCAGAACAGTAAGGGTTGCTGCCAGTTTCTTCTTCTGCTATCTTTGTCCCAGAAGGATGCCTGCCAAATGTCCGTCTGATCTCTCCTTTATGAGGTGACTCTTTGGATATACGGGGGTCAGGGAGCTGCTTGAGGAGACAGTCTGTCCTTTACAGCAGCTCAAGCGCTGAGCTGTGACCTCCATTGTTCATTGAAAGCTGCTGGGCAGGAACGTTTAGGTCTGCTGCAGCAGAAGTCAAAATCCCCCCCCTTTTTTTCCCCAGGTGCTCTGTCCTGGGGACTTAGGGCTTTATTTATGAGTTTCTGTTGTGCTGCTGCCTTTTTTCAGGGCTGGCCTGCCAAGCGGGGAGGCAGCCTAGTCACTGTCTGCCTGCAGAGGCTTTGCTGAGCTGCTGTGGGCTCTGCCCAGCTGCCATGTGATCTTCCCTGCAGTCCTGTTTATACAGGGTATAGTTAGAACTGCCTCGGCAATGGTGGCCCACTTCCGTATTGGTGGACTCTCTCTGTAGTGGCAGGCTGCCTCGGCAAAGGTGGGCTGCCTCAGCAATGGCGGACTACCTCCGTAGTGGTGGAGTGCCTCAGTAATGGCGGACATCCCTCCCCCACAGAGCTAGACTGTCCCAGGTTCAGCTGTGCTTGCTATGAAACTCTCAACCCAGAGCATTTCCAACTGCTGTTTTTTTGTGGGGGTGGGACCAGCCAAGCCTGATCACCTGGCTCTCTGCCTCAGAGCCTTCTTTTTTCCGTTGAACAGTGGACTCTCTCCCAGGTGTTCTAGTCGCCTGTTGAAAAGGAGCCAGGATCTGTATGATTTCCCGTGCGGCAACCCACTGCACTGGCTGAAACAGCGGTGCTGAGATTCGTGGTGCTTTTTTGTCTGGCCACCTCCTGGCCTGGCTCCCTGTTTCAGTCCCCTTTTTTAATCAGATGAATGTCCATCGATGATAGACTGGACAGCAAAAATGTGGCACATATACACCATGGAATATTATACAGCCATCAAAAATGATGAGTTTGTGTCCTTTGTAGGGACATGGATGAACCTGGAAACCATCATTCTCAGCAAACTGACACAAGAACAGGAAATCAAACACCGTATGTTCTCACTCACAGGTGGGTGTTGAACAATGAGAACACACGGACACTGGGAGGGGAGCATCACACCCTGGGGGCTGTTGGGGGGAAACAGGGGAGGGACAGCAGGGGGTGGGGAGTTGGGGGGAGAGAGCATGGGGAGAAATGCCAGATATAGGTGAAGGGGAGGTAGGCAGCAAATCACACTGCCACGTGTGCACCTATGCAACAATCTTGCATGTTCTTCACATGTACCCCAAAACCTAAAATGTAATTAAAAAAAAAAAAAAGAAAAGAAAAAGAAAATCCCTGATTGTCTAGTGGTTAGGAAATAAATGAATAAAAATTAAAAGAAGAATGCCAGACACAGTGGCTCACACCTGTAACCCCAGCACTTTGGATGGATTACTTGAGCCCAGGAGTTTGAGACTAGCCTGCACCACATGGTGAAAAATCATGTCTTAAAAAAAACAAAAAACAAACAAACAAAAAAAAAAACAAGCATTTTTTAAAGCATAATACAAAACTTAGAAGGCATAAACGAAAAAAAACTAACAGATTTGACCATATAATTAAAAATTTGTACATGACAAAAAATAAGAAACTCGTATCAAAAGATAAATGGGTGGAAACTGAAAAACATACGATACAAAAGGGACTTACTTCAAGAACTCTGACAAATAATTTTTTTAAAAGATGCACAAATCAGTTCTAAAACAGGTCAAGGATGTCACTGGGGTCAATACTAAAATGTTTCGTTTTAAAGGAGTGCCCCTAACCTGCCGTCAACTAGGATGAAACCCAGCACAAGATCACCAGCGACCCACAGCGGCTCTCCCTTGGAGGGGAGGCTGGCCCAGCGTGCAGGACATGGAGTCAGATGGCCCCGGCCTCCCTGAGACTCACCTGGGGGTACGCAGTCCCCATGCCGGACAGCACAGCGGAGAGCACTTCCCTGCCCCTGTCCCCAGCCCGGCTGCACACCGACAGCTTGAGCAGGTCCACCACCACGCGGGTGTCATCAGCAATCAGCAGACTCGTGAACTCGTCCAAGGCCTGAGGCTCTGGACCAGCAGCTTTATTTTGGCTTTCAACATCCTAAGTCAAATAACATCCAACAAATACACATGAGAAATGATACATTCAGAGATAATAAATGGTCACCAGTTTACCCATAAACTCAGAGGACACATGAATACCAACAAGTGAGGGACCTGAAAGTGTTTAAGACCTTAAGAAAACAGATTAAGAAATGACGGCCCCCTAAAATCTCCACCAAGCCATGCATTATGTTTTCAAAACCAACTAACCGTTGTATTTCCAACAGCATTTATCAAAAAGGGATGACTTAATCCATAAAGAAGTGACCATTTATTACTATGACCAAGTATGGATCCCAGGCAGGTACTACAGGGGGAGTTTTGGAATGGATTTGCATCCTGTAAAATCTACCCTTACCTGTAAGGTATGCTTGGGAATCATTTATAAACTAAATTTGTACTCTATAATTTTACATATGTCTAGATCCTCTCCATAATTCTTTCCTAGGATCTTATTTTAAGAGACTCACTGGCACGTTACACACTGTCCATAATCTCCCACTCCTTCGGCTCACTGAAAACATCACACAAAGAAGTCTTCTGGTGACCACTCGCACTTCCCATTCCTGTCATGTCAGCCTAAACACGCGGCATCGCGATCCTTCACCACCCCTCGTTTGCTACGAGCCAGTTCCCAGCATCACTGCACCCCCAGCTCCCACCCCATGGACGTGCCTTGTCCAGGATGGCTACCCCCACCCGGCCTGTCAGCACACAAGCGGTTCCTGGAGGGCAGCATCAGGGCTGAGCTCGTGGAAAAGGGAAAGGCCGTTTGTCAGAGCCAGAGACTCCCACCGCTCGTGACCCAGCATGGGAACCTCTGTGACTCTGTGCAGAGCAGGGGGTAGGCCCAGCCCTTCTCATCCCACAGGCAGAGTCTGGCTCCCCAGAGGGAGAATGAGAGCTAAGGGAAGTGCCCCTGTTCTCTCCTGATTTCCAGACCTCAGCAAATCCAGTGCAACTCTTTCCACAAACATAAGCAAGGTGGGGGAAGAAGAGCCCCACACGTTCCCCTTAAGGGAAGATGATCCAACCAGGCCCTGGAAACACACACCACTCTGATTTAGGAACAGGTGCTTCTTCCTTTAGGGAAACAAACCTTGCTCCTGCCTCTGCACAGAGACCCAAGGAGCGGTGACATTCATTATAAATGTTGACATTCCAGAGCATAACTCACTGAAGGACAGCAAAGGCATTCAGTGCGACTTAAATCTTTAGTCTTGAGATTGAAATGTGCCTGATATTTCTTTGAGGAGGGTGTCTTAAAATACACACACACACACAAACACACACACACACACACACACACACAAATGTCTACAAGAATTGCCAAGGAAGAAATCACTAGCAGCATATCCTTAAATATGAATCATAGTTAATATGAACATTGAAATTGCTTTGCCTTAAATTCATGAGTCAAACCAAAACTGAAATAACAGAAATTCTGGGTTACAATCTGGATAATGCCTAGTCTCATAAATAAATGGGAGGAAATAAATCATTCATCCTTCTACCTAAAAACAAAAATGTTGCCCTCCTCAGATTAAGTTCTGCATTAAACCCTCATCCCAGGACACTGCCAAAAGGAGAAGTTGATTCCAGACACCTAATTTATAAACAGAGGCTTTCTTATTACCATGGGTGATTATAAATCATTTCCCTCGCACATATTTTCTGCCAGTAGTAACAGCATAATAAATCAAGGGTTCCAAATGCAACTAAAAATAAAGCATTTGTCCCCAAGATGGGAAGGCTGGCATGGGAGCACACATGAGCAGGGCCCGGCCTGGTGTCAGCGCACCTCAGCATGCTGGGGAGAGCATCCACACATGCGGAGCTGGAGAGACACAGCCAAGTCAAGTGAGGAAGGTGCCAGCCTCTGGGGTCAACACGGAGGTGGGGCGAGGGCCAGAGGTCACACAGGGTGACCGTGGAGGTCCATGAAGCAGACTGGTTCTGAGGGTCGGAGGAAGAAGGGTACCCACCACAGAGGGCAGGACAGCCAAGATCGGAGGCCGCTTATCTAAGGAGAATGAACTTGAAGTGAACGGACTGCTGATGACAGGAGACCACCATTCAGAGAAGAAAGTCACAAACACAGAAAGCGTGACAACCGGAATGAATCCCAGTTGGATTAGAATCAATCATATTCACGTGAACTGGTGGTTTTCCTTATATGCAAACATGTAACAACATAAATACCGATGTAGGCCAAACACGGTGGCTCACACCTGAAATCCCGGCACTTTAAGAGGCTAAGGCAGGCAGATCACTTGAGCTCAAGAGTTCAAGACCAGCCTGGGCAACATGACAAAACCCTATCTCCAAAAAGAAAAAAAAAAATGCAAAAATTAGCCAGGCGTGGTGGTACAGGCCTGTAGCTGCAGCTACTTGAAAGGCTGAGGTGGGAGGACGGCTTGACACCAGGAGGTTGAGGCTGCAGTGAGCCAAGATTGTGCCACTGCACTACAGCCTGGGCAGCAGAGCAAGACCCTGTTTCAAAACAACAACAAAAAACTGACCTACGTACCTCTTACGTTACACACACACAGTCATTCTCTAGCTCTGTCACCCAAACAGCAACAAGCACATGACAGGCCCAGATCTCAACCTTTCGATGCCCTGCTCCACTGGAAACACCCAGGTCTTCTCAGGCAACAGCGGCTTCCTGTGTTGGAGCATAAGACATCTTGCTGCGCCTGGAATTTTGTGTTGTGCCAAAAATCCAGGAACCATTCAACGAATGACGGGACTAGGCTAGAAGGACAGACAAAATTCTATCAACTGTTTAATTAAGAGTTAACCCCAATCCTTCACCAACTCTTCTAAAAAACAGAAGAGAATGAAACACCCTCCAACTCAATCTATGAAGCCAATATTGCTATAATACCCAAACCAAAGACAACACAAGAAAACTACAGAGCCATATCCCTTATGAATGCAGATGTAAGAATCTTCAACACAATAGCAGCAAACCAAATCTAGCCACATATAAAAGTATTATACACCAAAAAATATGGAAAGAGAGTAGGAACAAGCCCTGTAGTACTGGACTGGAATTAGAAGTATTGATTTGGGCTCTTCACGGTTTTTACGATATAGACAAAAGCAGAAGGATAAATAAAGGCTTGTGTGTATGGGTCTGTTTGCTGACAGGGCCGAACCAGGCACACTTGGTAACGATCAGCTTAGCAGGCACCCATTCTAGGTTTCCAGACCCTACCAGCCACTAGCAGGAACCATGGCTTCTTGGAGAAACGGCTGACTCCAGGCAGGGGCAAGGTAGGTGAAGACGACTCTGGAGCACACTGCTGTGCCAGAAAAGGAGGAGGAGCCCTAAGATTACGGGGGCACATCAGACAAAGGAGCCAGTCCACAGGAGTACCAATGACCAGTGCACAGGAGTCCCAGGGACCAAGACTGGGACACAGTGGGTGTCAAATGATGATAGTAACAAATGTCACTACCAGACTAAGACAGGAACTTCTGAATCTCTACAATGTAAATACACAAGTAGGCAGGTAGGTGGGTGGGTGGGTGGAAGACAGACGGATGAAAAGGGAAAGCTCTCCCTTGCGAAAGAATGGCAACAATCACATTCCAGAAGTAACAATAAATGTGAAAAATGAAAACGTGACAACCACCCCAGTAACAATGGATTCAGCTAGAATCTTCAAGATGCTAAAAATGGGTGGGTCAAAGTATGATGAGGAGCGTCACACCTGTTCAGTCCTCACGGAGAGATACCTCTGCGGCTATGAGACACTGACACACTCGCAAAGGCACCCCCACGAGTACTCAGCACACTGACTGACGTCCGGGGAGACACCTGGCAGAGACCCTTAACCCAGTGATAATCTACGTCGCCAGTGACGCAGCAAGTCAACACTGAAGGAACTAAGCGCCATTCCTGTGCCGAGCGCCAAAACGGAGGCACTGAAGGACGGTTCCACACTGAGGACCAAAGAGACGCGGTGCGATCCTAGACGGTGCGGGACCTGTAAGGACACCACTGGGAGGAAGAGCGAGATCCCCGTACGTCGGCAGGTTTGAAAGCAACCCTGGCTCGAGCTGCAGTCCTGGTGCTCCAGGAGGAATACAGGCAGCAGCAGGCAGCAGGGACAGGGACGGTGTCCCGCCGATGCCCACTCGTGCGAACGGCAGAGGGACAGACCGAGTTCTACTTGTCGGTACTACTTCCGCATCTGTGTGCATTCAGGGCAATTCCACGACACAAAGGTAAAGAAGGACAGCGCTCACCTCTTTGGTTTTGGTCATGGTTTCTGCGATGATGCTTGCGGCTCCCGGGTCATCCGTCACTGGGATAAACGGCCGAGCGGAGGCTGAGGGGGCTGACGGAGTCACTGCAGAGGGGGTCACCGCGTCCTCGGAGGAAACAATCTAGGTGAAGAATGCACAGTAGGAGAAGTTTCAGTGGAAAAACTCAGTAAGTCCCAAAACGCCTTATCTAAAACTACCTGGGCTGTTTGGAATGTTCCAGATTTTACAGAGGTAACACGGCACCTACCCGACAGAGCCGCTACCACCCCATTCGGGCCTAGGACAGCTGTGCGGAGTCGAGTACGTCCGTATTTTAAGAAAAACTACTATATTCACGGCAGGTCACATGAGCCAGACTGAAATGAGCTCACATATCTTCAAGTTGGTTCTTTCACCAAAATAAGTTACTAAAATTTTTGACTATCAGAACTTTAACGTTTCAGAATCGCAGACGAAGACTGTGAACTTGCATTAAATGATTTTTTTTTTTTTTAAGAAATCTTAATTCCACTGAAGCACTTTAAAAGTTCCTTTACAGAGCTTCTAAGTATAGCCAAAAATCAAAGCAGGAGGCACAGAAACAGCCTAAACTAAGCGACGGAATGAGACTTTCCCAGACACGAAGAGCCACCTTTCCCTTTCTGAGCTTCCACTGCTTTACGATTCGCTTTTACCTCTCTCTTTTCTTGCCATGGATTTGGACTCAGTCTGTCTTCGACATCAACGACCAGCACGCATTCTTCTCCATTCAAGGGACTGGCCACGGCGGATGCGTCGGAAGGGGCTGCCGAGGAGAATGAGGGGCACTCCACCGGGGCGATCATGCCAGCCGGCATCAGGGCCCCGACCACGGCGTCTCTGTCGGGACACAAAGCCGGGCCTGTGGTGAGCCGCCTGCGTCCCTGCGCCACAGAAAGTGGCGAGGCAGGACCAGTGCACACTGAGGCATTTTCTCATTTTTACTGAATGCATGTAAAAGAGTTCTGGAAAAATACCAAACATTATTACCATGTATCCTCTGGCTAATAGCTAAAATGTTTACTCCGGATCTTATTTATTTGAAAAACCAGAGTAATGGCAGGTGAAAAACTGCCAAACATAAAAACCAGACCGAATGAGACTCTGGCTCTCCCCGAGAAATCCTCTTGGGCTGCTGTGAGAGCCTGAGGGCTGCATAACTGACCACTGGGCAATTCTGTGTGTACTGAAAGCCACATAGAGAGCAGCAAGGGCTCAATGACCCCTACGAATGACTGTTTTTGTTCCGAAACTAATTTTCCTATGTAAGCACACCTGTCAACTCCAGGTTGACATAGCAGAAAAATACTGCACAGGCCACATTAGCAAAACAGCCTTCTCAAGTCAGCAAAGGTGGCACTAAGTTGTCTCAGACATCACTATAACTTAGTATCGCGTAATTCTTCGTTTTTTCCCCCAAATATTAATGGTCAGAGTCTACGGATCAAAAAGAACAGTGAAAATATCCAAGTTAGTTTTCTAATTCATATTTCAATGCTTATTAAAACACGCACAAAGATACCATCAATCACCATCAAACAACACGTGACTTACAACACACAGCATTTAAAGACAATAATATGACATTTTTGGAGACATTTGATCAATGAAAAACAATCACAAAAACCTGAAGCTCATATAATTGCAGAATTTCAAAAATTAGCACACAAGCCTACCTGGCATACATGATTTGCAATGCCGTGAGAATATGCGATAAGGCCTGCTGTTTGGCCAGATTTCCATCCAATGACAGGAGAATCTTGGCAAGGGAAGGGCGACTGGGCTTTGAATTACTTGCAGCACTTATTTTATTACTGACAGCAGAAGAATCGGCATCTGAAGGCACACCTGTGAGAGGAAAATGGAATAGGCATTTTGTTTTTAAGATCACAGTCTGTTCTGTTTCTATAAAGTCTGACCTTATAGGTTTGTTCCAAAACACACTGCAATCTGCATCATTTTGCTATTTCGCAGAGCACATCTTAGGCTCATTAACAGGCCTTCAAAATAAGAAAACCACTTATCCATATTTCCATAAAGAAGCTATTCTCAGCAAAGTTTCACTGTAACTGCAAAAGATGTAGACGCTTTCATAAAATGCACTTACAACAGTTCGTGTTATATACATACAAGCTATGAAAATGCTACAATACCTGTGTTATCTCACCCCGGTAAGGCAAGACAAAAAAGAATACAAAACAACAAATAGAGAAGATGTTCACCAATGAAGTCTGATCAGGGTCACTTCCCCGTCAACTCCCAGGTCTGTCAACTCATCCAAGCTGATACACAGATTTAATGCAATTCCTACCAGAATTTCCAGCAAGCGTTTTTGTAGACAGACAAGATTATTCTAAAATGTATATGGATGGTATCACACTGGCCATGAAGGAAAAAATATATATATATTTTTAAAAAAAGTGAATAAAATGTATATGGAAAGGCAAAGGAACAAGAATAGAAATAGAAAAATAAGAATGAGGGGGAGGAACGAGTGTACCCAATTTCAAAAGTGGTTGTGATACCGTAACCAAAACTGGGTGGTACTGGCATAAGGATCAATGGACTCAGACAGAGAACCCAGAAATGGCCCCACACACAGGCCTCAGCGACCGTCAACACAAGCCCAAGAGCTACGCGGTGGAGGCGGGACGGCCCTTCCGCACGCGGTGGTGGAGCAACGGGGCGCCCACGGGCAGAAACCCAAACATTAGCCTAAGTCTACACCTTACGCAAAGTTAGATGCAAATGGATCATGACTTAGGTAGAAAATACAAAACTACAGATCTTTTAGGAAAAAATAGGAGACAGTGTTTAGGATCTAGCACTAGGCAGAAGTAGACTTAGACTTGACACCAGAAGTACGGTCTAAAAAGGAAAACAGCTGATGAATTAGACTTCAGCATCATTCCGAAAGAAAACGAAAGGACAAGCTGCAGACCAGGAGAAAACATTTGCATAAGACACATCTGCCAAAGGACTAGCAACATCTACAATATATAAAGAACTCTTTCAACTCAACAGAAAAAAAAAGCCAGGTAGAAAAGGTCACGAAGACACATTTTACCAAAGAGGAGATACGGACAGTAAATAAGCACATGAAGATATTTTTAACATAATTAGCCACAAGGAAAGTCTATAAACTAAAACCACAATGAGATTTCATGACCCATCCATCAGTATGGCTAACTTTTAAAAAGACGATAAGGATATGGGAGAAACTGGATCATCCCTGCACTGCTAAGGAGAATATAAAATAGTATACCCATTCTGGGAACAGCTTGGGAGCTTCTCATCACACTAAACATAGTTACCATACAACCAGCAATCACACTCTGGGCATGTATGTCAAAGAAATAACTGATTTTCACATAAAGTGAATTTTCACATTCACCTGTACATGAATGACATGGTAGTGTGATTTGTAACAGCCAAAACCTAGAGGTAATCCAAAAGTCCTTCAATGGCTGAGTATTCCACAGAATACTGAACAAAGTACATAACATGTAACAACTTGTAAGAATCTCCAGAGGATTAGGCTGAGTGGGAAAAGGCGAACTCAAAGTTATAAGCACAAAAACAGCTGTATGTTAAGAAACTACTGAGTAATTTGAACCAGGAAAAAAACGACGAGAGTCAAGCCTTGTCTTCATCTGCCCCAGAAGACAGCACAAGGCGAAATCACTCGCCCCAGTTCACACAGCCAGTAACTGACATGGCCAGAAGATCACGTTCCAGTTATTCATAAAAGCAGATGCTGCTGGAGCCTAAATGTCCCCTCCTGAGAGATAAGGGAAAAAAACAAGATATGTGTATGAGGAGATGAGGTTCCCTATAAAAACAAACCAAAAAAAAAGCAACTGTACTTATTTCTACATGCTAGCAAGGATCAATCTGAATATTCCCATACAGTAGAAGAAAGGGTATTTTTAAGAGATCATTTAATAATCTGAAATTCTTAGAGATAATCTAACAAAAGATAAGTAAGACCTATGCAACACTGGGACTAGAAAACACTGCTGGGAGAAATTAAACACCTAACAAATGAAGACAAACACTTGTTCACAGGTTAGAAGCCTAAACACTGTGAATCCACCCTTTCCACGTTGACACAGAATTAACGCAATCCTCATCAAAATCCCAACCAGGCGGTTTTATAAAAACTGACAAGCTCATTTTAAAAGTTATATGAAAATGCAAAGGGTCTACAACAGCCAAAATACATTCGAAAAAGAACAAAGTGGAAGAACTGTTACAACCTGAGTTCAGGGCTTTCATAAAGCTGTAGTAATCAAGACAGTATGATATTGCCACCAAAATCCACAAATAAACCAATGAAACAGGACTGAGAGTCCAGAAGTAGATCCATACATCCACAGACAACTGATTTCTGACAAAGATGAAAGGCAATTCAGTAGGAAGAGCAAAGTTTCTCAACAAATACAACTGAAACAACTGGAAAATTATGCCAAAAAAAAAAAAAAGCCTTTCAATCTGAACCTCCCACCAAACATAAAATTTAATCGACTGATCACAGATATACATGTCTAAAACTGTAAAATTTCTGTAACAGAACATAGAGAATCTTTATAATCTGAAGGCAACGGTTTTGTAGACACAACATCAAAAGTATGCTCTACAAAAGAATAATATACATAAACTAGGCTTCATCAAAATTGAAAACCTCTAATCTTTAAGATTCACCTGTGAAGAGACTAAAATGACAAGCCACACTGACAAAAAATATTAGTAAATTACATCTTCAGCAAAGGACTTGTATCCAGAATATATAAGGAACTCTCAAACTCAGGAAGGAACCAACCAACCTAATTTTAAATATGGGCAAAAGACTCAAATGGACATTCACCAAAAAAGGTATCTGATTCAAAAATAAGCAAGATGCTTAATATCATTAATTATTTAGGAAATGCAAATTAAGACCACAATGAGACACCAGTATACATCTATCAGTACATCTAAACCTAAACACTGAGCATATCAAGTACTAACAAAAACGTGGTGGACCTGGCCCTCTGGAACACCCACTTCGCAGAAGAGCATGCAGCTGCTTCAGAAGCTGGACATACGCCTACCGCAGGGTCCAACCACTCCTCTCCTAGGAGTTTACTCAAGAGAATTTCAAGTCGATGTCCATACACAAGCTTGTACGGAAAGTCCATTAGCAATTTCTCTTGTAGTCAAAAACTGGAAACAGCCCAAACATTCATAAACAGATAAATGGATCAACAAGTTGCATCTGTTTATCCTAAGGTACCACTGAACAACTGAAAAAGAATAAACTACTGATACACGCAACGAAGTGAATCCCAAAATTATTACGCTGAGTGAAAAAAGATTTTAAAAAAGAGTATATGCTGTATGATTCCATTTATAGTGAGCTGTAAAACATGCAAACTGGCCTGCTACAGTGACTCATGCCTATAATACCAGCACTTTGAAAGGCCAAAGTGGGAGGATCACTCGAGCTCAAGAGTTCAAGACCAACCTGAACCATATGGCAAAACCTTTTCTCCACCAAACAAACAAACAAAAATTGGCTGGGCATAATGACATGTGCCTGTAGTCCCAGTTATTCGGGAGGCTGAGGTGGGAGGATCACTTGAGCCCAGGAAGTGAAAGCTTCAGTGAGCCAAGATCATGCCACTGTACTCCAGCCTAGGCAACAGAGTCAGACCCCATCTCCTCCCACCCCCCGACAAAACAAAACAAAACAAAACACTAGACAACAACAACAAAAAGAAAACATGTGAACAAACCTATAGGGACAGAAATTAAGTTGGTGCTTACGGCAGGAAGGAGGAGGGGAGTTAAAGCCAAAGGGAGGGTTACAAAGGGCCAGAAACTCTGTAGTAGTGTATGAGTTCAGTATCTTTGATTGTGGTGAAGCTTTCATGGATCATATATATTTTAATTTTCAGAGGCGATCAAAATGTATACTTCAAATAGGTGCAGTTTATTATACGTAAATTATAACCGAACAAGGCGGTTAAGGAATACAGCGGAGCCCAGTACAGTGCCTGTCTCTCTCAGGTGGTTATTAGGAGTCCTGTTTATACACACAGCAGCACAGCCACTTTCCCTGATCATAAATACGGGAATCAGCAACATGCTTTCTTCAAAAATTCATTCCAGCATGCATAAATCACATGAGGGCACACCATCATTCTTCTGTGTCTTTAGATTCATAATGCAATTAACACAGCACTGCGACCTCTAATGTGTTGGCACAAATCAACCTACGAGGTTGCTGTAACCTACAGAAAAACCTCAGACAAGATACAAATCTGTGTTACCTAAATAGGAAGCACCTAAAGGGTCTCTTGCAGTCTGGAAGAGGACGGGCTCGTGGACAGAGGGCGTGGCCACATCCACGGTTGTCCACGCCACACTGTGGGACGACCCGCAAGCCACGCGTGTGATCTTCTGGCCTTCTAAGCCTTGCACGAGGGTGGGTTTCCTGTTAACTGTGGTTGTGCCATTGCCCTGCTGGCCATGGTCATTGTCACCCCAAGCGTACACCTGTTTAAGAGGGAAAAAAAGCTTACAATTTTTCAACACTTCAAGATGTCTTCTTTAAATTTACTTCCAAATGCTTCACGTGTATGCCACAGTAGTTAAAAGAATTGAATTCTTAAAGGTAAAAACAAACCATTTTGCGATCTTACAAAATGGCACCAGTGTACTACAATCCTGAAGAAAAACTAACCAGAAAAATGCTTGCCAAGAACTATGAAAGGAGTATTTTCTTAATATTAATCCAATTAATTCTGTTTTGTTGCAAGACACACAGAGGGTCCTCTCTTCAACTAAGGGCAATAATTTTTCCCCTTTTATTTTGCAAAGAAAAATGACCAAAACCAATGGGCTCATTTTTCAACTAAGTTGCTTCTTGGTCGTATAGAATTGTAAAGCATAATTCATTTTGACTAAAAAACAGTAATGGTAATTTTGTTTTCATAAATAAAATTTAAAATGGACTATCCACAAGCCAGTCACGGCACATGCTTCTCAAAGCAGAAGAGAGAGATCATTTGTCAGGCATCAGCTCTGTCTCTAAAATGAGGCACGTATCCCTCCTCGCCAGTCAGCAGTTCTCTAAAGGAAAGTCTTGTAATTCGTTGCAGCAGGAGCATCTTCAAGAATAACACTCTTTCCACACTTCCACATGGACTTCAGAGTGGGAACGCCTCTTTTCTGAGGACCCCTCCCCGCAACCCCTGCTGCTGAGTGGGCACAGTGGGCAGAAGGGACGGGTCCCGCCCTCATGGTTCTTCAAGCAGTAAGACTCAGCTGATTTCATCCACAGCTGCGACTTCCACAGGACGAGGGCTGTGTCCTGACGCTCAAGTCAGGATGGCAAGCCACCCCCAGGCCACCTGCAGCCTTACCTGCCCTGAGTCTGTGACTGCCAGGCAGTGCAGGGCCCCGACAGCCACATGCACGATCTTCTTCCCCCTTAGCCCTTCCACCACCTGTGGCTTCCGCACGTGCACGTCAGAGCCGTGGCCCAACCTGAAGTAATCCCCCTTCCCCCTGAGAGAAAGACAATGGTGGAGTGTCACAATATGGTTATGGTCTGGCAATGCTGTACAAGAAAACACTCACCAGCTTACATCTGTTACAGTCAGCTCAATGACATCACACACAGCACCCAAGGGCTCTGAATTTATATTCAAAATCATACACCATTAAATTCAAATTAACTTATTAAGTCTGCTGTCAAAAACCTTAATATCTTAACACATGTTTTACGATATTCAAGTTACTGTTGGTTTTTCTATAAAGAGACTGAAAATAAGACACACTACTGCAAACACCCATCCAAACAAAGTCCTATCTGGGATCCATCTTTCTCAAGCTGCCTCTGGTCAAAACATTGGCACTAGGGCCTGACACACCATCCAAGGCCAGTCCGGGCACCTGCTCTTTCCCGTATTTATAAAACAAGGTTTTACAAGAAATACATGTTAACTTTTTCAGGGTCAAAGGATTCAGAAGGCTATTTTGCTCTCATTTTATCCTTAGGCTTCAGCAGAAGAAACCCTTCCTAAGAATCTCATCCAAACAGGAAAGGTAAGTCGCCTAAAATTTCTCTAGTATTTTCAAAATGACCCAGTTACATTAGGAAATTTCTTCTGTACTACTGTCACTAATCCCAACTCAGTATCATTTAAACGACAAGGATGCATGCGTAAGAAAGAACGCGCCAGGTTCCCTGCACGCCCCTGCGAAAGCAGGCACGCTGTGGCAGGGAGGAAGTTTACGTACCATGTCCACACCACTCCAGACTTGGTGAGGGCCAGGGAGAACTGAGCTCCACACTCAATCTGGCACACGCCCTGTCCGTTGAGCCTCTCAATGTTCTGGGGAACGTTGCAGCCTTCACTTCCACCCCGGCCCAATTTCCCAAAGTCACCATCACCCCAGGAAAATACCAAACCTAGGTTCAAGAATATACATACGCTTCAGGCCAGCGTTTCGTATCACTCCTCCCCACCCAGAAGCACAGAACCATGCCAGGCACCCACCTTCATCGGTCAGAGCCAGGGTCTGCGCGTCTCTGCTCCCACATGCAACCTGGATTACTCTGTGACCAAGAAGGACTTTCACCTACTCAATTACAAATTTAAAAAGAGAATCAAGCAAGGGCATTTCTCACAGACTGAAAGCCAACCATGCACATGTCTTTATGCACTTTCCTAGACTTGAAGCCTATTTTCTCTTGAAATCTTCAGATGGTAAGCTTTCTGTAAGCAACAAAAATTCATATAATCACCATTTTGGGCTTTAGCTGTGTCGTATTATCCCCATGTCCCAACCGGCCGTACTCGCCGAGGCCCCAGGTGTACAGCTCCCCGCTGGACGTGAGGGCCGCGCTGTGCGAGCTCCCACAGGCGATGTCCCGGATACGCTTGGTTTTCAGGGCCTCGATCAGCCTTGGCTTGTCACAGTTCCTACAACAAGATGAAATCAGCTTCCTGCAGTGAATCCATCCCTTCTTAGAGAAGAAGGAAAAAAGACAGCTGTACCGACCACATGCAGGCAACACAAGATCCACAGACCGACTATCAAACCTTAAAGCGGAACTAATGACACCGAAACACACACAACCAAGTCAAAAGAATTTTGTTTAAGATGCATTCCCATAAATGATCTATTCTAATTTTCTGCAAAATAACTCTCAAGAGTATCGGTCAGCAACAGTTTCTTACGAGCAAATGAGAAAATATCCTTACATTCTGCTGAAGTGCCCCAGTTTTCCGTCGTCCCCTTCGCCCCACGAAAACACTTTGCCATCGACAGTTAACGCCGTCGCGTGCCGGCCACCTGCAACATTGACAGATGCGCAGACTGCTGAAGGGCAGGGTACAGACAGCTCACAGCATGGCTCCCTATGCTGCCTGGCATGTAGCACACACCTGCAGAGTGTGGGCTGAAAGAGTGAGTAACTCAACAGGATCAACAGCTGGGTTACCAGGAAAGCTCTCTGGGTGACATGTGCTCAACAAGTCAATTTTTACTAAACTACAAATTTTAACTCTAGAAAGAATTTGCAAAGAGGCAGAATACTGATTATTAATGGGGTTCCTATCATGTTAAATACATAAAAAACCAAAATTTAGATGAAAAAAGTAAAACTAATTCGTGATTAGGTAAAATGTAAAAATAGTGTCGATTTAAGCTTTTGAGAAATACATCTCAAAATTGAAAGTATTTAATCATTTGCAATGAATACATTATACCTACTCTTCCAAAAACACATCAGCTTATGCTCTTTCCCCAGCAAGAAATATTCTCAAAGTCCATACAAGCCGCCTGAGGATTAAAGGTATGACCACTCCTGTACATGGAGTTGCTGCCAACTCCTGGGCTCTGAGACCATCAGAGCAGACTCATTCGCCCTTCTTCCTCGCCAACAGAACCCCTATGTTACCAAGGTGACAATGTGCTCCGCTGAACACCACTTCCCAGCCGCCTCGGCCCCAGGAGACAGTGCCTGAAATGAGTGGGGCTTCGGAGGGGCTCTGGAGAGGGGCTTGGGCGGGAGGGCACGCCGACTGCTGCCTGCCTCTTCTGCCAGGCCTGGGCCTGGACTCTGGGGGCCAAAGCTGGTCTAAGACCATCTTCCCACAAAGGACTGAATGGACTCTGCTGAATGGACGCTGACCCCACCTCAGGACTTTTACAAAGAAGAAAAGTAAAACCCTATGTTGCTTAAGCCACAATCATTTGGATTTCCTGTTTTGCAGGTTACAACAAGCCCCGTTCAGCATAGGCCTGAACTGACCTTTGTGTCTGATGTGGTTTTGTGCCTCGGAAGCCTAGCACAGTGCTTCCAAAATAAACGCTCCCTGCACTGAAAGGGTGGCTTTTCTTAAAGGAATCTTCTCATCTCTTGGGTTCATAGACACTTTTGAAAACCTGAAGAAATTATAGACTTTTCCTCAGAAAAACAGCCTGCTTTCAGGCAAATAACTTTATTTAGCAGCAATAATCAAATTCTCGACCACCTATAGATTTACACTATCCAATTTGTATTCCTACTGAGTAAAAATTTGAAAAGGAATGTGAGGACACCAGTGAGGGCCGTGGTCAACCCGGAGCAGGAGTGACGGGCCGGCGTAGGCCTGCTGGTGCTCGGTGTGTACCTGAGTGAACGGCCACCTTCTTGACCATGTAGCTGCTGAGAGCTGTGATCTGCCGTGGGATGGGCACCGTCCCGCTGGAGAGGCCCAGCCCCAGCCGGCCATTCGTGGCTTCTCCACAGGCATACACCTTCCCTTCCACAGTCACTGCAAGGAAAGACAGCCAGGAGAGGACTCACTTTTCACAACAGTAAAACCTTTTTTTTTTTTTTTTTTTTGCTCCAAGTGTAATTTAAAAAATTTTTAATATTACAATAATCCTACCTGCAAACAAACTTTTAGAACCACCAGCCACCTGTACCACATTCAAAGCAGACAGCGTCTCAGAGAACGAAGGAACCTTTATCTAGAACAGAATTTTTTTTAAGAAAAAAAAAAAAATTTTACTTGCATGTTTAAAACTGTAAGTTACCTTATTACATGACACAAGGAATTACAGTCACACACTGCACACTGTTTCACTCCACAACAGGCTACGCAGACAATGGCAGTCCCATTCCATCACAACAGAGCTGAAAACTCCTTACTGCCTAGTGCTGAGCTGGCCGTGACGGCGTCACAGCGACCTATTCCTCACGTGTCTGTGGGGATGCCAGCTGGATATGAACAATCCCTAACGCCTGAGAATATCAGACGACTGCTGCTGGACTATTTGTTCACGACCCTGTACTTTCTATCATTCTGTCAGAGTGTATTCCTTCTGCTTTTTATTTCCTGACTGTAAGACAGCCTGAGGCCGGTACTTCAGGAAGGATTCTGTCACAGGAAAGGACAGCCAGCACCCAGCGTGTTACTGCCCCAAAGACCTCTCAGTGGGACAAGATGTGGGGATAAAAGAGAGTGACAGTGATGACCCCAGCTAGACTGATGTATGTGTCTGGGTCTTAGTTTCAACAAAGAAGTTTAAAAAGTAAAAGAATAAATGTTAGAAGAAAGCTTACAGCATAAGAACGTAAAGAAAACATTTTCGTACAGAGATGTATAATGTGTTTGTGTTTTAAGCTAAGTGTTAGTATAAGTCAAAAAGCTTTCTGAAAAGTGAAAAGTTCATAAAGTTACAAATTATTTATTATTGGGGGGAGAGAAAAATAGCCGAAGCATATAGTGTTTCTAAAGTCTACGGTAATGTGCAGGAAGGTCCTGTGCCCTCGTATTCACTCACCACTCACTCACTGACGCACCCAGAGCAACTTCCAGTCCCACAAACCCCACTCTTCATGGTAAGTGTCCTATGCGGGTGTTCCATTGCTCGTCTTTTACACTGTACTTTTACGTTACTTTTTCTATGTTTAAATACACAAATGCCATTGAATTGCAACTGCCTACCATGTTCAATACAGTAACATGTTGTAGCCTAGGACCGACAGGCCACACCACATAGCTGAAGTGTGTAGTAGCCTACACCATCTACGTTTGTGTTAAGTATACTCCACCAGGTTCTGACAATGACAAAATCACCTGAGCACAGCTTTCTCAGAACGTATCCCCATCATTAGGTGATGCGTGACTGTACCGCTAATATGTACGGTTATATTAACCAAAAGTGTTGGTTCTCTCTTAGAGATTCACACTAACGTACTTTAAGAATGAAATGATACACTGTGATTTACTTTAAACCAGAGTTGGGGGAATGGGAGGATAAGGACAGAAAAACGTAGGCAGCTGCTGGCGACTACGGAAGCTGGTGCCAGGGACGTGAGGGTTCATGATGCCACTCACTCTGTTTGGTGCATCTGCACATTTCCATAGCAGAAGGTGAAAAATAAAATACAGTCTGTCCTCTATATCCATGGATGCTGTATCCATGAATTCTACCACCCACGGGCTGAAAATGTTTTTTATTGCATCTGCACTAAATGCATACAGACATTTTTGTTGCCATTATTCCCTAAACAATGTAATTTAACAACTACTGACATACCATTTACATTGTATTAGGTATTCTGAGTAATCTGGAGAGGATATAAAGCACGTGGGAGGGTGTGCACAGCTTATGTGCAAACACTGCACTGTCTCACATCAGGGATTTGAGCGTCCACAGATCTTGGTATCCACAGGACGTCCTGGAACCAATCTCTGTCTGCGCAAGCTACTTCACCCTGAAGCATCTCAGGCGTGGAGCGCCTGTAGGACAGGACCACAACTTGCTCATCTGTGTGCCACTGTGGCCTTCTTACACATTATTCTGTGATAATCAAAAGCATTTACTGTAGGGAGGGAAGGTACATCTATTAATAGTCTGTAATTTTCATCTATGCACTTGTCAAATCTTTTCAAAAGTTTATTTTCTAGCTCAATAGACTACAATAAGACAATCATACCTAAAGGGCAATTTTTCAAGGAGAGAGACTGCTCAGAAACAAAACTTCACAATGTATGTTAGATTGTGTCAGGAAACAGTTTCTAAATGTTGATTTAAAACACAACATATACAGGGTAAAGTTATTGCAAAACTTCACAAGGGATGGGTGCTGCTGAGCGCCCTGCCCTGCCGGTCTCAGGAGGCAAGCCGTACCTTGGAGCCTTTCAGCCCACCCAGCTGGTCCTTGTCATTCAGGCCCCACACAAACACTTTGGTTCTTATTGTAGCTGTTGATTCCAGCCCCGCGGCCTTCTTTCTAATGAGGCTAACCAAAGGAGGTGGGGACAGAAACAGAGGTTATTCAGCATCAAACATTTTAAAAATAAACAGAAAAGCAACCTCAAGCACTCGAGGTTTTATGGTTACTTTCAGAAACTCTTTTAAAATTTTGCTCTAACAGAATAAAATCTCAAGTACATATAGGAGTCAGTGCTCTGGAGGGTCAAATTTTCTAGATACCACCCTCCTCCCTTTTAATACCAGCACTTACTTTCAGCTCTTATTTCTGATGGAAAATGATGGCACACTAGGCATTCTCTTTCATCTTAAATACCAACTTGAACATGGGTGGGAATCGTTCCAAGACACGGACACAGGTGCAGTGTAGCAACACTGAGGAAACCTTCCCAGGAGCCACACTGCAACTGGCCTTGTGGCAATGTCCCTAAATCCAGGCATCTGTTTGGCTAATTATATTCCCACAGAAAGAATAAAATTGATGTGGTCACACGACCATGCAGGTACTTTAGTGCAGACACATGTCCTGATGTGAAATGCGTCTCTTCCTTTATACCCTCTGCCCAGGACACCTGCCAGAGGCACCTCATCACTAGCCAGCTGGGCTAAAAGTCCTCGACTCCTGTTCTTCTCAGAGGGCTTGCTCCTTCCACCTTGCTCATCTATCTCCTGACCTGCCCTCAACAGGTTAGAAATTTTATTTATTTTTTGTTTGTTTTGAGACAGGGTCATGCTCTATCACTCAGGCTGGAATACTGTGGCACAATCACAGTTCACTGTAGCTTCAACCTCCCAAGCTCAAGCGATCCTCCCACCTCAACCCCCCAAATAGCTGGGACTACAGGCGTGCACCACCACACCCAGCTAATTTTTGCATTTTTTTTGTACAGATGGGGTCTCACTGTATCACCGAGGCTGGTCTTCAACTCCTGGGCTCAAGTGATCCTCCCTCCTCGGCCTCCTAAAGTGCTGGGATTAAAGGCGGAAGCCACCACACCCAGCAGGTTAGATGTTTAATCAACAGCATCCAAAACATTCCAATTCTTCCAACTTGAGAAAAGTACGCAGGACACTGTTACAGATTTTCTTGGTTGATGGTCCGATGCCAGCTGCCAAGGAACTGCTTCTTTTGTGTTTGGGGTTTTCACTCTTTTGTTTGCTTCTGCTCTATTTTTATAAGCTAAGATAGATGCCCAAAGGCACCAGAGACTAGCTTCTGTCTAGATAGGTATCACACGTTTTTCACACATTACCTACTAATATATATTTACTTTAAAGGTTCAAAGTTTCATGTTTTGGAATAGAAGTGAAAAATTCCTTCATCTGATACCAGGCACAGGTGGGCAAGCATATGCACAAAATATTGAAATATCTTGTGACACATTTTTACTTAAAAATATGTATGGGGCCAGGTATGGTGGCTCACACCTATAATCCCAGCACTTTGGGAGGCCACAGCAGGCAGATCCCCTGAGCCCAGGAGCTGCAGACCAGCCTGGGTAACATAGTGAAATCCAGTCTCTACAAAAAAAAATACAAAAAATTAGCCAGGTGTGCTAGCACACACCTGTAATCCTAGCTACTCAGGAGGCTGCGGTGGGAGAATCACTTGAGCCTGGGAGGTGGAGGCTGCAGTGAGCTGAGATCCTATCACTGCACTTCAGCCTGGGCAACAGAGCAAGACCCTATCTCAAAATATATACATGTATTTCCCATACGTGTGTCTGTTTCTGTATGCAAAAACGTGTGTGTGTGTGTGTGTGTGTGTGTGTGTGTGTGTGTGTGTATGAAACCAGGACTGATACTCAAGACACTTAATGTCTGGTACCATGTAAGTATCAATTAGCCAGAGTAGAGGGCAGCTGTACATGGTCAACGTGGGAACATCCCATTGGGTGCCAGCCCTGTAGGAGACTGCCTGGGCCATCCACTCATCCTGAAGTTACTGGCTAATTAATAAGATCTCACCAGAAAAAAAAATAATTACATTAGAATATCTAGCTTTTCTTTTGACAGTATATTCAATTACATAACAATTTTATCAATGAGTAAAGCTCAAAACATTTTTGGTTATTCCACATATACATGTATTGATAATTTTACTTGCCCAATTCATTTTAGCAGCTAGTAAGAAAATGCTTATCCCAATAACTTCCTTATTTAAGTGAACTGGTATTTTCCCTCTTTAATTAATATATATAGATGCAATCAGTTTGAACTACAGCATATGACATATATTCTAGATAAGGTAATGTTATAGATACTATTTTCTTTTCAACTTCTACACAAAGGTTCTGAAATAAAACAAGACAGAATCCAAAGCCAAGATCACAGAGCCCCAGAATAACTTGAATGATGACCAGAGTTGCTCCCCATTTCGGTCTATATAATGTTCTCAACAGCAGCACGGGGCAGCACTCCACTGTCTCCTTATGTCACACACTGCAAAGTACTTGAGCACAGGGCATCTCGTCAACAGAGTTCACCCAGCACTGGCGGCTTGCCTCCTGTGCCTGTCTGCAGGGCCCATGTCACACTAGCAATCCAAAGTGCCTTGGGAATGTTAACTACACATCCATTTATTTTGCACACCCTTTGACTTAGCAATTTCACTTTCAGCAATTTACCTAGGAAAATACAACAGATATGAGGGCACTGACTGTCCTCCATTGTTATTATCCACTATTATCCGTAGTTCGCTGCCAGGATGGTCAACGAGGCTTAGACCCTGCACATGCAAGTTCCAGATACATGCCCTGGGAAATGCTCAAGCATGCAAAACCTCAGCAGAGAGCATGCTTCTCCCCGGGGTGCTGTTTTCCCGATCAGAAATGCCCCTGCCTGCCCACTTGGTTTCGATTACTCTGCCTTCTGTATGTAGGGCCTGGGGGAAGTTCTCCTTGTCCTGACAGATCAATACTCCACTGCAGATTCTCGAGGCTGCATGAACTTCCTCCTGCCTCTTACCAAAGCCGTCACATCACACTGATGCATGTGAGTTTGCCTTGTTTTATTTTGCATCTTTGCCGCGGTATTACCAGTATACATAACTGGGAATCGCCCACAGTTGGTGTTCCAAAGACGTTGAATGAATAAATACAATAACGGTCATCATCACAGTGATCATACAAAATAAGGAACTGAGTATATGAGAACAGTCATAAGACAAAATACTGCGCTCAAAAATTACAGATGATTTAATCACATGAAAATTCTGGAGACGGACAATAGTGGTGGTTGCACAAAAATGTGAATGTGCTTAAGGCTGATGAACTGTACACTTAGAATAGTAACCAATATATATATTCCACTGTAATAAAAAATAAATAGAGCCGGGCACAGTGGCTCATGCCTATAATCCCAGCACTTTAGGAGGATCATGCAGTCAAGAGATCGAGACCATCCTGGCCAACATGGTGAAACCCCATCTCCACTAAAAATACAAAAATTAGCTGGGCATGGTAGTGTGCACCTATAGTCCCAGCTACTCAGGAGGCTGAGGCAGGAGAGTCGCTTGAACCCAGGAGGCGGAGGTTGCAGTAAGCCAAGACTGCACCACTGCACCACTGCACCCTAGCCTGACAAGAGAGAAGAGACTTCGTCTCAAAGAATAAGTAAATTAATATAGAGCAAGACTCCATCTCAATAGATAGACAGATTTTTTTTTTAAAGTAATGATAAAATACTTAGCAAAAAGAGCTTTAAAATATACCATATAACTTCTGTAGGAAAATACATTTAGGAACAGAAAAAAGGAAAACTACAAAGATATGTACCAAAATAGTACTACTGACGTTTCAGGTACAAGTATTAAACATTTTCATTTCCCTCTTTTGATGGTGTTTTTCTAAATACGTGTCTCTACATTAAACACTTTCTTTAAAAAAAAAGTACAATTTTTGAAAACAACTAAAATGTACCATTCTTGTGGACATAAAACAACTCTCAGTATGAGACACACTCTAATTAAATGGGTCTGGTCATGTGGCGGCAGGTACATGAGCACCTGTAACCAACGGCTCAACGGCTCTCACCTTCCACTGCCGCCTTTCTCATCCTCCTCCTCTTCATTATCTGAAGCTAAGAAAGGAACTGCAGCCAAATCTTCCTCCTCTGCACGGATCCGGCCCAGCAGGATGAGACCATGGATTTTACAATCGATCCCTGAGCTCCTGCACTGCTTTATGGCAATTTCAATATACCTGTGATACTAGACACAAAAACCATGATCTACAGACTTTGTGGAAACAAGCATATTAGACTCTCTAAGTGGAGAGCAGGAGGTGTGCGACATGATCACAGCACACAGTTACAGCTCCTTTACTTAAGTTCTGGTAATACCCTCTGAGTTACTCAAAGTTAATGCTGCCACATTTGAGTAATGTTTACCTTCAAAAGAAGTGATCAACTCGTCTACCTAACGCATGAGATTCTGATTTTCTTCACAAAATGTTTCAATAGGATAACAGCCTTAATGAATGATTGCAAATTCTTCTGTCTTAGAATTTTCTTGAACCACAATGCCTTAAGAGATTAAACGTCAAGTAATAACAGACCTTTCATCTTTAAAACACAAAACATATTTGAATATACAAAAATTAGAACAAACAGTATGAAGAACTCCATGACTCCATGACCCAGCTCAACAGTTATTAACATGTGAAGAATCTTGTTCAGATATGGATTATCACTTAAAAAATACCAAGCATTATGTTGTTTCAAAACTTCAGTATGTAGCACTGAATTAAGGTGATTTGGGGGTTTGTTTTGCTTTGTTTTTGAGACACAATCTTGCTTGTTGCCCAGGATGGAGTGCAGTGGTGTGATCTTAGCTCATTGCAACCTCCACCTCCTCGATTCAAGCCATTCTCCCACCTCAGCCTCCTGAGTAGCTGGGACCACAGGCACGTGCCATGACGCCTGGCTAATTTTTTTTTATTTTTAGTAGAGACAGGGTTTCATCATGTTGGCCAGTCTGGTCTCGAACTCCTGACCTCTGGTGATCCATACACCTCAGCTTCCCAAAGTGCTGGGATTGCAGGCGTGAGCCACCACGCCCGGCCAGAATTAAGGAGCTTTTTGAAAAATATATCCACATTACTATCATCACAGCACAAACAATAATTCCCGTTATCATCTAATATGCTACAGTAATCAAACTTTTCTGATCATCTCATGTCATTTTATTGTTGCCTCATTCAAATCAGAACACAAGCAAGACCCAATCTCCTCCCCCTGTTCTGCCTTTGCCATGCATTTAGTGGAGTCTATTTGTCCTAAAATGCCCCACACCCCACGTGGCAGACTGCATGCCTGTCGTGGTACTGACAACAACATTCCTCTATCCCTATATTTCGTGTGGACAAAGCACACACTAACAATTACTTTTTATTGCCGACACTAGACCTGATCACCCTCAGGATCTACCATTCCAGAGGAAATACAGGTTGACTGCCACCACGGGGATGCAAAAGTCAAGTTGAGAATATAAAGAATGCTACAGGAAAAAAATTACCCAGTTTCTTTGTTTTTCATTTAGCAAAGAAAAAAAACAAGAGAATTAAGACTTCCTTGTAGCATACAATGCAAACATCACCTGAATCGTGATTCACACAAACCAACTGCAAAAGGACATTTACAAGGTAACTAGACAATCTAGACACTGACTGGATATTATATGACATTACAGAGTAATTGTTAGAGGTGTGATTACAGCATCAGGGTTACTTTTTTAAAGCCCTGTTAGAGATGAATACTGAAGCAAGTGCTACTGAAATAAGATCACGTCTAGGACTTGGTGAGGCAGAAGAAAGTCAAACACGACTGGCAAAACGTTGATAAATGCTGAAGCTTGGAGGCAGGTTTGTGGGTTTCCAACATACTTTCTGTCTATTTTTGTTTATTTACATGTTACAAAATTCCCAGCTGGGCATGGTGGCTCATGCCTATAATCCCAGCACTTTGGGAGGCTAAGGTGGGAAGATCACCTGAGGTCAGGAGTTTGAGACCAGCCTGGCTAACATGTCTCTACTAAAAATATAAAAATTAGCTGGGCAAGGTGGTCGACACCTGTGATCCCAGCTACTTGGGAATCTGAGGCAGGAGAACTGCTTGAACCCAGGGGACAACGGTTGCAGTGAGCCGAGATCACGCCACTGCTCTTGTGCCTGGGTGACAGAGCAAGACTCCGTCTCAAAAAAAGAGAAGAAAAATTCCCATAACAAACTATTCATACAGCAAAGGCCATGCTTAAGACTCAGCGGCTCCACAGGAATGGTATACTCCAGGTCTCTGGTGGGTTGGGGCATGCAGGCTAGGTCAGGAGTTTTCCATTTACTCACAACACTTCGTATTTCTCATGTACATGACATACACTAAATATCACAGGATAAACCGTTTTGAATTGAAAATTTCTTGTATTAAGTAAAGATAACTTTTATGAATGACAATCTCAGTTGCTGATTTAATTAACTGTAGTTATTTGTTTGGTCAGAGTAAAAAAAAAATACTCTGAACTATATAACTAAGGCACTCTACAGGCTGTATTCCATTTCAATGCAGTAAGTTACCAGTAAAAAGCATTAAAATACAAGACTTTTTTCAGAAAAATTCAATATTAACTTTCATTTTTATAATCTGCCAATTTCTTCAGTTATTAGCACCACTGGTATTGACTATAACAAATCAGTGTATTACGAAATACACTGGGCCGGCAAGGTTCAATGGCATTCCAGAATAAATGGTGACTACAGTGATTGCATTACATATTTCAAAGTAGCTAAAAAAGAGGATTTCAAACGTTCTCATCACAAAAAAGTGATAAACATTTGACGTGATAGATATATTATTTAGCATGATTTGATCATTCCACAAAGTATACATGTAATAAAACATGTGTTCTTAAAAAATATATACAAATTATTACAAATTACTGTTAATTAAAGCTAAAAACTTTTAAAAAAATAAATGGTAAACTGCATTTAATACTTTAAAAATAAACTTATTTGTTATAATCTTTAAACGAATACAAAAATCAACTATTCGATATTTTTATATACTGTCATTATAATTAGTCCACACAAGACAACAGTATAGGCAATACAAATATCTGTGTTAATTTGTCTTATTTTACATACATTTGATGTATTAAAATAGTGTTGACATTTTATGTGGAAAGGTTTACTGAAAATTTGAGAGACAGAGAGAGAATTGCTCATCTGTGGCAGATGGGTACTGTTTAAAAGAACCTTCACTGATTCTCTCGACCTTTTCCAGAGATAAACTTAGATTCATTTTGAACGTTGCCTTATTACTACCACTCCACGACCAATTCAGCACTTGATGCCAATAGATGTGACAACAAAAAACCAACTTCAGCATCACCTACATGGTCAGAAAAGCCACCGGAAACTAAGAGATATTTAATGAAAACAGCAGTGTGCAGAGGCAACAGTAACCCCGCTACCAGATAGAGTGGGAATGAAATCTCTTTCCTCTTCAAGCTGATCTGGCAAGCAGCAAATTCAAGTTGTGTAAAATAAGTTCTATCTTTTAAAGTGTCAAATTTTAAAACAGATACAACCAATTATTTTAAGGGGGGGGGGAAACTGGGCTCAATCCTAGTATAGAAATGGCCCAGTCAGCTCCCGTGTCATCTGCAAATCATCCAAATGGAACACTACCATTGCTACTTACCTCTGTGCAGTCATTCAGAAGGGGCACTGTGGTGTCAGAAGGGTTAATATTGATTGTCTTTAGCTCAATAAGGTTATTTAAGGAATTTCCACCTAGAAGGAAATGGGTAAAGAATCAAACAAAGGCATCTTTATGACAGAAGGTACTTTTTTTAGGTAAAGGAACTGAATTACCTGACACCACAACCAGGGATGGCATATAGCTGCTGTCTGCAGGATCTACGATCATTTTTAATCTATGAACAAGAACATCAGGGAAAATCTCCAAACGAATCCAGTGCTTTAAAAAAACAAAAACAAAACCCGCGTTCTCAGTTAGCAAAATTCAGCCATATTCACTGCTCCAATGGTATCACTGAAACTTGAATCTACGAGATTTTTCCAGTATGAAATGTGGCATGAGAATTTCCCATCACCCTAGCAGCAACAACAATGTCCTCCCCCTTTCTTTGATCGTTAGAGAAAAGTCTCCCTCTAGGCCCCAGAACAATGTATTTATAGACTCCTGACAGAAGGGGTCCTTTCATACCCACCAAGTGGGTGACAGAAAACTAGGGTCTCAATGGAGAAAGGCCTGTCCTCAAATCCGACCTGTGCCCACGAGCCGCACCCACGTCTCCATGTCATCACGACGGCACTCCAACGTGCAACACAAATTTGTTAGACTATACTAGAAAAATCTTTAAGTAGAAGCAAACTGAATTCACACATTTTATGCAGGAGAGGAGGAAAAACATGCTGACCACATCTGCTATCCAGCGGCCAGTTAGATACAATCTCTTCCTCACACTGTTTAAAATCTCGGACAATAAAACTGGATGATACGTCACTCTGTGACTCTGAAATCACTTATAAATTAAAGCACAAAATCAGTACTGACAGGTGGTATCAGCAAAACTTTGCAGGCTGCTCAAAGTTCATTTTGAAAACGTATGACGCAAAACCATCTGAGCGGAAGTGCCCGCGGCCAGCCCGGGCACACGCTACCTTTCCCTGCGACCCCGATGACTGCCAGCAGGGCTCGCTGCCGTCGATGAGACGGGACGCCTGGTTCACGGAGGACGACACATTGAGGCTCTTCACCATGCGGGACCAGCTGTCCAGCAGCATGCCTGGCTGGCTGCTGTGGCAACGCTTCAGCTGTTTTCCAGAACGACCACAAAATACCGCAGACTGACCTATTTCACGATGGTCAAAAAGAGAATTAACCCTTGCTGAACTGGGGAGAAATCCCATGATCAGGCAGTCAAGAATACTACACAGTGATGAGCTTCAAACTGAAAGGGGCTAATAAATGCCACAAATGGCTTCAAAAAAACCTACTCAAGATACATTACACCAATTTATGAGATGAAGTCCATATAATGCTATGATTTATTCTGCTAAAGTCTCCAAGGTCGGTGAGATAAAATCTGTTACTGATACTGTTTAAAATCTCTGACAATAAAATTGAATGACACATAACTCTGTAAGTTTGAAATGACTTATAAATTAAAACACAAAATGAGTACTGACAGGTGGTATTTCCAAATAAATTTTTATTATATTTCCAAACAGGATATAAATAAGCTGTGGGAAAAGTTCAATAACAGCACTAACAACAACCAATCTTATTAAAAATGCTTTTATAAATATAAGGCAAAAAGTAAATTCTAAAGTGCTTCCACTTCCATTAATGGCAAATCTAGAATTCAACTGGCATCTTAAAACTTAGCTGAGCATGGTGGCGCACCCTGTAGTCCCAACTACTCAGGAGGCTGAGGGAGGGGGATGGCTTCAACATCGGAGATTAACGCTACAGTGAGCTCTGATTGTGGCACTGCCCTGGAGCCTGGTCAACAGACCAAGACTCTGCCTTGAATAAAAAATTTTTTTAACTTTTGAGCATCACCAGATCCTATCAAGGGAATAAAATAATAACTTACAGGCCAGGGGCAGTGGCTCATGCCTGTAATCCCAACAGTTTGGGAGGTCAAGGCAGGTGGATAACCTGAGGTCAGGAGTTCAAGACCACCTGGCCAACATGGTGAAACTCTGTCTCTACTAAAAATACAAAAATTTCATGAGTGTGGTGGCGGGCACCTGTAATCTCAGCTACTCGGGAGGCTGAAGCAGGAGAATCACTTGAACTGGGGAGGTGAAGGCTGCAGTGAGCCAGGATGGTACCCTTGCACTCCAGCCTGGTGACACAGTAAGACTGTTTCACAAAAAAACAAAAAACTTACAGAATGGGATAAAATATTTGTAAATCACAAATCTAATAGAGGTTTAATATACATAAATAACTCATACGACTTGACATCAAAAATTTTAAAATAAGTGAAGGGCTTTAAGAGACATTTAGGGCCAAGCACGGTGGCTCATGCCTAGAATCCCAGCACTTTGGGAGCCCGAGGTGAGTGGATCACCTGAGGTCAGAAGTTCCAGACCAACCTGGCCAACATGATGAAACCCCTTCTCTACTAAAAATACAAAAATTAGCTGGATGTGATGATGGCTCCTGTAATCCCAGCTACTCAGGAGGCTGAGAGAGGAGAACTGCTTGAATCTGGGAGGCAGAGGTTGCTATGAGCTGGTATCGCGCCAATGCACTCCAGCCTGGGCAACAAGAGCAAAACTCCGTCTCAGAAAAAAAAAGGCATTTTCTCAAAAAGGGTACATAAATGACCAAAACACACATGAAAAGAGGCTCAATGTCACTTGTCATTAGGGAAATTCAAATCAAAATCACAAGATATCACTTCTCACCTGCTAGCACAGTCAAAACCAAAAGCGGAAAATAACAAGTATTTACAAGGATGTAAAGAAACTGCAACTCTGAGACATTGCTAGTGGGAATGTAAAATGGTACAGCCACTCTTGAAAACATGACTGGACGAGGTGGCTCATGCCTCTAATCCCAGCACTCCAGAAGGCCAAAGCTGGTGGATCACCTGAGGTCAGGAGTTCAAGACGAGCCTGATCAACATGATGAAACCCCATCTCTACTAGAAATAAAATTTTTTTAAAAATTAGCTGGGTATGGTGGCACACACCTATGATTCTGATAGCAGAAACAACCCAAATGTCCATTAACAGATAAATTAAATGTTATATAAGCTGGGTGTGGTGGCTCATGCCTGTAATCCCAACAATTTGGGAGATCACTTGAGGTCAGGAATTTGAAACCAGTCTGGCCAACATGGTAAAACCCATCTCCACTAAAAACAAAAAAATCTGCCAGTGCGGTGGCTCATGCCTATAATCCCAGCACTCTGGAAGACCAAGGCAGGCGGATCACTTGAGGTCAGGGGTTCAAGACGAGCCTAGCCAACATGGTGAAACCCTGTGGCTATTAAAAATATAAAAATCAGCTGGATGTGGTGGCACGCACCTGTAACCTCAGCTATTCTGGAGGCTGAGGCAGGAGAATCACTTGAACCTGGAAAGTGGAGGTTGCAGTCAGCCAAGATCACGTCAGTGCACTCCAGCCTGGGCGACAGAGCGAGCCTCTGTCTCAAAAATGAATGAATGAATGAATGAATGAATGAAAATCAGCTGGGCATAGTGGTGCAGGCCTGTAATCCCAGCTATTCTGGAGGCTGAAACGGGAGAATTACTTGAACCCAGGAGGCGGAGGCTGCAGTGATCCAAGATTGAGCCACTGCACTCCAGCCTGGGTGACACGAGACTCCGTCTCAAAAAAGAAAAAAAAAAAGGTGCTATATACATATAATGGAATATTATTCAGCCATTAAAAAGAATTAAGTTCTGACACATGCTACAATATGGATGATGATTGAAGACATTATGTTAAACACAAAAGAATAAATCTTACATGGTTCCATCTAGATGAGGTATCTGGAGTAGTCAAATTCATAGAGAGCAAAGTTAGATTCCAGGTTACCAGGGGTAGGGTAGGGGAAATGGGGTTAAAGTGCTTAATGGGCGCGGTTTCCAATGGGAGTGGTGAGAAGTTCTGGTAATAGACAGCTGTGATGGTTGTGCAACACTGTACTTAAGGTACTTAATACTCTGAATTACAAACTTAGAAAATAATTAAGTGGTAATTTTTTTTTTTTTTTTTTTTTTTTTTTGAGATAGAGTCTCACTCTGTCCCCAGGCTGGAATGCAAGGGTGCGTTCTTGGCTCACTGCAACCCCCGCCTCCCCACTTCAAGCAATTCTCTTGCCTTAGCATCCCAGGTAGCTGGGACTATAGGCATGTGCCACCATACTCACCTAATTTCTGTACTTTTAGTAGAAAGTACAGAAGATGGGAATTTTAAGTTATA
Source organism: Saimiri boliviensis (assembly GCF_048565385.1). Lineage (NCBI taxonomy): Eukaryota > Metazoa > Chordata > Mammalia > Primates > Cebidae > Saimiri > Saimiri boliviensis. Next base: position 151,070,985 of record NC_133453.1, read on the forward strand.
TATATTTTACCCCAATGAAAAATACAATAAAAGGTATACAAAAAAACCTCTCCATCTAACCAATTCCAAATGCCATGCAACTAAACACTTACAAGTTTCCTGAGATTCTTTTGATTCCTTATGGAAATACGAGCAAACAAGCCTAGTTATTCTAACTCTTCCCCGATACCCCACCCCTAATTTTTTTAACAGCCAGCCAGTCACCAGAGGGTAGGACCTTCACTCCATCTCACTGCACTCACTCCACAGAGCTCACTGTTTACATATGAACCTTGAAATAACAAATTCTAATACACTGTGGCCCACAACAAGTATTTCATTAATCACATTTGGTGGAAGAGAGAGTGTAAACATTCTGCCATACCTGGTTCGTTTATTCTGCCAAACGTATGCCTCGTATTGTGTTTTTTGGTCTTGAAACACGTTTCACAGAAATCAAAGTCATCACAGTCTCTGCACTTGAATCTGGAGCCATTGATAGGAAACATTTGACAGCCATCACACCTATTTGTAAAATAGCCATTGAGTTAAGAAAGGTCATTTATTAAACCTAATTCAACAGAAAACCATTCATCCCAAAGCAAATCTAGCAATCATAAAAATCACTCACGTAACCCCAGGATGAACACTGGGCACCAGCTCCATTTCTGACAGCAAGCCAGTCCAGTGAGACTGCTGCGGAAAGTCGACAATGACATCTTTCCCATTGGCACTGAAAGCTGGGACAGAACAGAGATCACCTGACACACCTCCTTCACCAAGAAAAACCTCCACTTATAACTGCACCTAGCCACATCATACTCCCTGGAGCTTTTTTTTTTTTTTTTTACAAAGAGCATGTCTTTTAGAGACAGGTACTAAAATACTTATGGATGAAATAATACATGATGTCAGCAACCGGTCTGAAAACAATCCTAAGAGGCCGGTCGCGGTGGCTGAAGCCTGTAATCCCAGCAGTTTGGGAGGCCGAGGCGGGTGGATCACGAGGTCGAGAGATCGAGACCATCCTGGTCAACATGGTGAAACCCCGTGTCTACTAAAAATACAAAACATTAGCTGGGCATGGTGGCGCGTGCCTGTAATCCCAGCTACTCAGGAGGCTGAAGCAGGAGAATTGCCTGAACCCAGGAGGCGGAGGTTGCGGAGAGCCGAGATCGTGCCATTGCACTCCAGCCTGGGTAACAAGAGCGAAACTCCATCTCAAAAAAAAAAAAAAAAAGAAAATAATCATAAGAAAGGAGCATGAATAATTCTGGCTGTGAGGTAACAAGTGTTAAAGCCAGGTAATGGACACATGGAGGTTCATTGTAAACTACATTCTTTACTTTTGTATTAGGTTTAAAATAAGAAACTTTGTTTCTTTTTAATTACACCAAGTCAACAGTCAACAATTCCATATAATACCTTTGGTATCTTAGGAAATAAAACCACATTCATGATGTAAAGACTTCTTTTAACCTTTGATAAGAGCAACGTGTCACTCAAAACAAAGAAACCAATCTTATTTTTAAAATTTGTCGTGTTTTGATTTGCAAATCAACTCTTAAGCAAAGAAAAATGCTTAAAGTGAAACAATGAACAATCCACTTGCTCTTATGTAACATGAGAAGCTCTAAGAACCTCTATCCACCGGGGAGCCACCACCAATTGTGGCCATTTTCTAAGCGATTTCATGAAAAGAGAGCTTTCCACAAGGTTCAAACAAACAAACAAAAAAATCTCTTTGTGGTATCAAGAATTCATAAAATTATATGCATTCTTATTTCTCATGCAACTGTTAAAACAGACATAGTATGCCTGTCAAAGTGTGCCACAGATTTGATTTGGAATCTCAATATCATATTAAACACAACCTGAGAACTGTTTCTCAGGTTCTCGGGGGGAAAAAAAGAAGAAAGAAAAAGAGAAGAGTGGTCCTGACACTCTAAACCTGGCCTGTCAACGTCAATGTTAGGCCATTTCACAGAACCACTGACAGGACAAGTTTACTGAACACCAGCATCAGATAAGGCCACTCTGTGACTGATGAATCAAGGCACAACCGTACGATTAAGGTCGAATCTTAACCAAGTCACAAACAACGACAAATTCCCCTAACCTGGAGGTATGAATGACTGCTTCCGTACCAAACATAATTTCAGCCTGGCTCCATTCTTTCTGCCTGCTAGGTAAATTTATCAGGACACCCTATCTTAGAATTACCCCCGCTTCCTCGAACCCTCCCCCAAATAGCCAACCTAAAATTCGTTAGTCCTTGCTCACACCCTCTGATGGAGATACCCATTCCCCAAAGCATGTGTTTCCCTGCACTGCAATGAGTAATATCAATAAACCTGACTTTTTCACTGCAAGCAAGTTCTTCTATGGTCTTTGGTAGAAGGCACTGTCAAGCAAAAGGACACGCTATCTCTTTCTTCACACGTGTTTTCTTTTTGTGCTTGAACAAAAAGAAATACTGACTACATGTGCGTTAACAACAAGTTAACATCAGGAATTTTATTACCCAGATATTATTACCTTTCACGACCCCCACACTCTGATGAGTCACAGATCCCCACTTGTATTTTGGTGTGGTGACAGAGGTTTTGACCCGCACTTTATCACCAATCTTGATGTGCGAAGAAGAACTTGGTGGAGGATAGCCTACGGATTTCAACAACAAACGCATTATAATCAGCCTTCATTTCTGGGAATTTTGTCTCAAAGAAAAAGCAAAAGTCTGAACAAACGATGTGCTCACCTATAAGTTCCACATGAATATACCTAACCCAGTAGGTGCCCCCTTTCTGCTGCCAGTCACACTGCACATTGAGGTCGTGCAACCCATCTCTGTCCAGCTTGATGACTTTGCCAGCGTCACCTTCGCACACTTCTTCGTATGTCCGACAGCATCGAACCATCATTCCCACCTACAATTCAAATAAATTGGACATCCAGTCCATCACGTACATGGGTGAAATGAGCCATAGCGGCATTACTCTATTATTATTATTATTATTATTTTGAGACAGAAGACAGAGTTTCACTCTTGTTACCCAGGCTGGAGTGCAATGGCACGATCTCGGCTCACCGCAACCTCCGCCTCCTGGGATCAGGCAATTCTCCTGCCTCAGCCTCCTGGCATTACTCTATTCTTAATAAAGAATTTCGGCGCAGCACAGTGGCCCACATCTGTAATCCTACCACTCTGGGAGGCCAAGGGGGGCAGATCATTTGAGCTCAGGAGTTTGAGACCAACCTGGGTAACATGGTAAACCCCTCTCCACCAAAAATACAAAAGTTAGTCAGGCATGGGGGCACATGCCTGTGGTCCCAGCTACTTGGGAGACTGAAGTGGGAGGATTGCTTGAGCCTGGAAGGAGAGGTTACAATGAGCTGAGATCGCACCACTGTACTCCAGCCTGAGTGACAAAGTGAAACCCCATCTCAAAAAAAAAAAGAATTTCATGTAGCACCCAGAGTGTGTTCTAAGCATTATTTAATGCTAAGGGAACAGGGATTCTAGAAAACTGGCTGGTTTTATGTCTAAGCAGGAAATATACAGGAAGAACTTGGATCAACTTGTATCATAAAGCAAGGGAGCTTTCAAAGATTACTCAAAAGAATCACTCAAACAGATTCTCTGATCATCCAAAAAATAGCAGTGGAGGTCAGGTGTGGTGGCTCACACCTGTAATCCCAGCACTTTGGGAGGCCGAGACAGGTAGATCACGAGGTCAAGAGATCAAGACCACCCTGGCCCACATGATGAAAGCCCGTCTCTACTAAAAAATACAAAAATTAGCTGTGCATGGTGGTGTGCGCCTGTAGTCCTAGTTGCTCAGGAGGCTGAGGCAGGAGAATTGCTTGAACCCGGGAGGCAGAGGTTGCAGTGAGCCCAGACCGAGACACTGCACTCCAGCCTGGCACCTGGCGACAGAGCAATCAATCAATCAATCAATCAATCTATCAATCTATCTATCAATGTTTCCAATCAATCTATCAATCAATCTATCAATTGATTGTTTCCAATCAATCTATCAATCAAGCAGTAGATAAATAAATAACAGTGGAAACATCAAACCCTAAAAGCCAATGAATCGGTCATCATAATAAGGAAAGCAAAGCTTCCTGATCATTTTTATACACATCAGAACACCAAGACATCATTCTAAAAACCGACACAATCTCCCTGTATTATCAAGAGTAACCAGGATTCGTAACAAAGCTTTTCTGCACAGAAGAGAACTCCTGAACTCAGAAAAAATGAAGAAGTTAGAAAATCACTATGGTGCAGCCCCTCAGGATCAGTCTCGGTGACGACACCAACGCCTCCTGGAGCTATGAGATGAACAATTAATACGGAATTTCATCCAGGAAGGAGCAGACTGACAAGACCCCACCCAGCGCTGCTGGCCTGCTGAGATGGGGCAGGAGGGAGCACGCCTACGAAGCTTCCTGCCTGAGATCAGCCTGGGTCCAATCACCCCCCAACCCTAACTCCTACTTCACCGGAGAAACAGGGACAGAGGAAGATGTCAGCCAACCCCACAAGGGGGCTGCCACCAAATCCAGACTGTGAGACATTTGGAGCACACAGTTTCAGCCACAAACAGCACGACAGGAGAGGAAGGGGGAAGGAGGTTATCACGAAATTAATGTTTGTGTCCCCCGACAAAAATCATGAAGTTTCAATTCCTAACGTGGCTATAGTCGGAGACAGGACCTCTAAGGAAGTAATCAGGGTAAAATGAGGTCATAAGGGTAGGGCTCTGACCCCAAAGGAGTAGGGTCTTTATAAGAGGAGCCACCTGTATACTCATGCCTGTAATCCCAGCACTTTGGGAGGCCAAGACGGACAGGTCACCTGAGGTCGGGAATGTGAGACAAGCCTGACCAACATAATGAAACCCCGTCTCTACTAAAAATACAAAATCAGCCAGGCGTGGTGGCATGCACCTGTAGTCCTAGCTACTCAGTAGGCTGAGGCAGGGGAATCACTTGAACCCAGGAGGCGGAGGTTGTAGTGAGCCAAGATCATGCCATAGCCCTCCAGCCTGGAAACAGAGCAAGACTCTACCTCAAAAAAAAAAAAAAAAAAAAAAAGAGGCACCAGTGCTCCCCTGCTACCTCCAGCTCGCCCCACATCCAGGAGGACACAGCAACAAGGCAGCCATCTACAAGCCAGGAAGAGGCCCTCACCAGAAACCTGCCAGGCTGGCACTTGGATCTTGGGTGTCTAGCGGGCAGACCCATGAGAAGTAAAGGTCTGCTATCTCTGAAGCCATCAGTCGATGGTGCTGTACTACAGCGGCCTGAGCTAAGACAAGGGGGAGCCCCTCTAGGTTGAAACATACTTCAAAGAGCCATCATCCAAAAGTAGACAAGACATACAATCTTGGTTGTATCCAAGTTCAAAAACTAACCATAAGAGCCATTTCTGAGGAAACTGGAAAACTATGAGCAAGCGTTAGACATGAGACGATACTGAGAAATTATTGTTTACTTTGTTAGATCATGTTGGCTAACGGAAACGTCATTATGTTAAGATCTTTCATCCAGGGCGATGCACGCTGACATATACAGGTGAAATGAAACAATTTGGGGGATTTTCTCTAAAATATTCTAAAACATTAGGACAAGAAATGATTTAAAGTAGATAAAGGCCTATGTAAGACATAGATTTTTCACATTTGATGGCAATGAGAATTACGTAAGGAAAACAAGGTGTACAGGAAGTGTCACAGTGGGCCTGGCAGAAAACCGCCGCCCTGCGCCATGCCCACTGTGGAAAGGCCACCTGTACCCTCCAGCTGCCCTGAGCCCGCCATCTACCCCTCTGTCCTCTAGCTACTCTGCGGCAGCCGCAGCAGCCTCTGGCTGGGCGCTCGTCCTGCTGAGCCACCCTCACAGCCTGCAGGCCTTGCACCCATCTCACCTTCTCACTGCAGCCCCCATCTCAGGAACGTGCCCCTACTCCCATCCCTTTCTCACGCCAGCGGACGCAGCACCTTCTAGCACATCCTGAGCTCACTGGCCGGGTATGACTGTCTTCCAGCACCAGAAGGCGGGCTCCCTGAGGGCAGGGGTCTCGTCCACCGACACGTGACATAGCGGGCCCACTCAAATATTTGCTGAATGAAAAACAGATCAAGGTTCCAGCCTAAGCCAACTACTCACCTGAATATTCTCTCTCACATACACAGCGTAATCATCATTACTCAAGAAATCAGCTCGTTTTTTGTAGGTCTGGCTCTCCGTCACAACAGCACCAGTAGACTGTAGGAGAGAAATACATTCAAAGGAAAAAAAAGGAAATTCAATAAACCTACTCAAAAAGAAAGAAGTCTCGAAATCTATAATACTAAAAAGTAGAGGATGAAATCCTTTAGTTTCCCGATAAAAATCTTCATTTAAAAAAGACTAACACCAGTAGCATGGTAGGCAGAAATGAATCTCAAAAACTGTAAGTATGTAAAATTTCCAAGGCATTTCCAAATTAATCCTATGAACAATTTACTCCCATCAGAAATCAATGTGTCAAAACATGGTATTTTAATAAAATATCTTCTAATGGCTACTGAAGAACATTAGATGTTTCAACAAGGGTCTGTTTTAAAGCTAAAAGTAATTACGATAGAGATACCCAATCATCTCTTGAGTAGTGAAACACATCTTTGTTCTGTGCCCAGGAATACCATAGGTTGAGTAGATACAGTTAGTTCCTTCAAGGTACAGAGAAAGCCAGGGTGCAAGACTGTCAGAGCACTAGACAGAGGGCAGCCCATGTGTGGGCAGTCACACGGAAGGCACTGACCACAGGGTAGGCTGCGTCATCCATGTCCTCCATCACCTCCTCGTCAGAATACTCGTCAGACACCGTGTCTACATCCGAGAGCTCCGTGACCTGGACGTCGGAGTGGTCCAGCAGCCACCCCACCAAGGCTTCCACACCTAAGAGAAGCACACACAGCACACCGCAGGCCGCCGTGAGCACACACAGCACACCGCAGGCCGCCGTGAGCACACACACAGCTCACCGCAGGCCGCCGTGAGCACACACACAGCACACCGCAGGCCGCCGTGAGCACACACACAGCACACCGCAGGCCGCCGTGAGCACACACAGCTCACCGCAGGCCGCCGTGAGCACACACAGCTCACCGCAGGCCGCCGTGAGCACACACACAGCTCACCGCAGGCCGCCGTGAGCACACACACAGCACACCGCAGGCCGCCGTGAGCACACACAGCTCACCGCAGGCCGCCGTGAGCACACACACAGCTCACCGCAGGCCGCCGTGAGCACACACACAGCACACCGCAGGCCGCCGTGAGCACACACAGCACACCGCAGGCCGCCGTGAGCACACACACAGCACACCGCAGGCCGCCGTGAGCACACACAGCACACCGCAGGCCGCCGTGAGCACACACACAGCACACCGCAGGCCGCCGTGAGCACACACAGCTCACCGCAGGCCGCCGTGAGCACACACACAGCACACCGCAGGCCGCCGTGAGCACACACAGCTCACCGCAGGCCGCCGTGAGCACACACAGCTCACCGCAGGCCGCCGTGAGCACACACACAGCACACCGCAGGCCGCCGTGAGCACACACAGCTCACCGCAGGCCGCCGTGAGCACACACAGCTCACCGCAGGCCGCCGTGAGCACACACACAGCACACCGCAGGCCGCCGTGAGCACACACAGCTCACCGCAGGCCGCCGTGAGCACACACAGCTCACCGCAGGCCGCCGTGAGCACACACAGCTCACCGCAGGCCGCCGTGAGCACACACAGCTCACCGCAGGCCGCCGTGAGCACACACAGCACACCGCAGGCCGCCGTGAGCACACACACAGCACACCGCAGGCCGCCGTGAGCACACACAGCACACCGCAGGCCGCCGTGAGCACACACACAGCACACCGCAGGCCGCCGTGAGCACACACAGCTCACCGCAGGCCGCCGTGAGCACACACACAGCACACCGCAGGCCGCCGTGAGCACACACAGCTCACCGCAGGCCGCCGTGAGCACACACAGCTCACCGCAGGCCGCCGTGAGCACACACACAGCACACCGCAGGCCGCCGTGAGCACACACAGCTCACCGCAGGCCGCCGTGAGCACACACAGCTCACCGCAGGCCGCCGTGAGCACACACACAGCACACCGCAGGCCGCCGTGAGCACACACAGCTCACCGCAGGCCGCCGTGAGCACACACAGCTCACCGCAGGCCGCCGTGAGCACACACAGCTCACCGCAGGCCGCCGTGAGCACACACACAGCTCACCGCAGGCCGCCGTGAGCACACACACAGCACACCGCAGGCCGCCGTAAGCACACACAGCACACCACAGGCTGCCGTGAGCACACACACAGCACACCGCAGGCTGCCGTGAGCACACACACAGCACACCGCAGGCCGCCGTGAGCACACACAGCTCACCGCAGGCCGCCGTGAGCACACACACAGCACACCGCAGGCTGCCGTGAGCACACAGCACTGAAGTGGGAACCCACATGCACACAGAGACCAGGAAAACCACGTACCAGGCAAACCAGATGCATTCCCGGAAGCACCCGTGAGAGACTTCAGCGCAAACTCGATGTTCCTCCTGGGAAATCCCATTTCCATGAGCTGCACCACGATCGGCAGGGCAGGAACGGGCGACGGCTTGCGCCTCTTCACTCTGGCAGGCCGGATGTGCTGCACAGCGACAGGCGTGGTGGCCTCACTGGAGCTGCAGTCTTCAAATCCTGGGCTCGAAGGGTGGGTGGACTCCACAGCCAAGCACTGGCACACGGCCAAGGCAGCAGCCTGGGCAGACAAGAGGGTCCTGGGAGGTTTGGGAGTGCCCTCGGCTAGCTTACAGTCTAGGAGCATGGGGGTGGTGGCCTTCTGCCGCAAACTGCAGTATGCAAGCACAGAAAACCCACAGGAACACGGGACGGTGGGCTTCCACCACAACTGCGGGAAAGCCCACAGGAACACGGGACGGTGGCCTTCCACCGCAACTGCAGTATGCAAGTTTTAAAAGCCCACATTCACATATGCATTCTTCATGAGTTCCTAAAGCATATTAGAAAATGACAAAGCGAAGTCTCACTGTTTAACGCAGAGCCAATATTTGGTGGTGAAATAACTTTCCTGTCTCAGCAAACAGAGAGCCTAGTAAATTAGCTAAGTATCAATTTCCATTAAGGAAAACTTCCTAACAGCCCTACACAAGCAGTCAGAAGGGCTCGATGGAGCTGGGAGAAAGGCGTTCCCCACGCCGTAACCAGGCACTGTGATGGTGGTCATGGGCACTTGTATTTTAGGCCATGAATGACACAGGACTCTCATCTACCATTAAGTCAACCCTCAACTATTCAAGGGTTAAATAACCATGGTGAGGGTTAAACAAGGTATTAAAAAGCAAGAGAAATAAAAGAGTACTAGTTAGGAAACACATTGCAATGAACCAGTGAACATCTAGACTGCCAGTCTCTGCAGCTGCAACTCCCCACCGCCAGCACCGCCAGCACCTCCAGCAGCTACAGCACCTCCAGCAGCTACAGCACCTCCAGCAGCTACAGCACCGCCAGCACCTCCAGCACCTCCAGGAGCTACAGCACCTCCAGCACCTCCAGCACCTCCAGCACCTCCAGGAGCTACAGCACCTCCAGCACCTCCAGCACCTCCAGCACCTCCAGGAGCTACAGCACCGCCAGCACCTCCAGCACCTCCAGCACCTCCAGGAGCTACAGCACCTCCAGCACCTCCAGCACCTCCAGCACCTCCAGGAGCTACAGCACCGCCAGCACCGCCAGCACCTCCAGCACCTCCAGCACCTCCAGCACCTCCAGCACCTCCAGGAGCTACAGCACCGCCAGCACCTCCAGCACCTCCAGCACCTCCAGGAGCTACAGCACCTCCAGCACCTCCAGGAGCTACAGCACCGCCAGCACCTCCAGCACCTCCAGCACCTCCAGCACCTCCAGGAGCTACAGCACCGCCAGCACCTCCAGCACCTCCAGCACCTCCAGCACCTCCAGGAGCTACAGCACCGCCAGCACCTCCAGCACCTCCAGCACCTCCAGGAGCTACAGCACCTCCAGCACCTCCAGGAGCTACAGCACCGCCAGCACCTCCAGCACCTCCAGCACCTCCAGCACCTCCAGGAGCTACAGCACCGCCAGCACCTCCAGCACCTCCAGCACCTCCAGGAGCTACAGCACCTCCAGCACCTCCAGGAGCTACAGCACCGCCAGCACCTCCAGCACCTCCAGCACCTCCAGCACCTCCAGGAGCTACAGCACCGCCAGCACCTCCAGCACCTCCAGCACCTCCAGCACCTCCAGGAGCTACAGCACCGCCAGCACCTCCAGCACCTCCAGCACCTCCAGGAGCTACAGCACCTCCAGCACCTCCAGGAGCTACAGCACCGCCAGCACCTCCAGCACCTCCAGCACCTCCAGCACCTCCAGGAGCTACAGCACCGCCAGCACCTCCAGCACCTCCAGCACCTCCAGCACCTCCAGGAGCTACAGCACCGCCAGCACCTCCAGCACCTCCAGCACCTCCAGGAGCTACAGCACCTCCAGCACCTCCAGGAGCTACAGCACCGCCAGCACCTCCAGCACCTCCAGCACCTCCAGCACCTCCAGGAGCTACAGCACCGCCAGCACCTCCAGCACCTCCAGCACCTCCAGCACCTCCAGGAGCTACAGCACCGCCAGCACCTCCAGCACCTCCAGCACCTCCAGCACCTCCAGCACCTCCAGCACCTCCCTGATCTACCTGTACTCTCTGGTCCTCCTCCCCAGCTGCTGCCACAGCACTGACTTGCTACTTTGTTAAACTGAGCTTCTGAGGGAGGAATCAGGAAGAAACCAAGGACACTGTAGAGTCCTCCAGTGCTCAGGAAGTATCAAAGCCTAGGGGTTTGCAGCGAAGTCTGGGTAACTTGGAAGTGACAGGTTTCATCCTAAAAGTTTAAACTTCAGAGCCAGATTAAGCCAAAAGTACTGGTTCTGATAAAAGGGAGTCAGGGTGCATCGGACTAACCCTTGGCTGATAATAAATATAAACTCTGGATTACATATTTTTTAAAACTGCTTGAGGGCACTAGAGAACGCTGAAGCAACGAGCAATAAAACGAGCACAACCCCTGGCCCAGGGAAGCCGACAGGCCAGGTGCACATTTAACCACAGACAACAGCACGTTCCTGCACTGCAGGGGCTGGGATCCGGGCCTGCCAGAGCAACCAGAACGCGAGGGAAAGGGACCCTGAGAAAGAACCACAGAGGGAAATGTGCGGACAGACTAACTGCAAATCTCATGACTGAACCTAAACTGAAGCGCTGGTCAAGAGCCTGGGCTGGGCACAGAGGGACCGCTGGAAGGCTGCAGGGCTCCCCAGCTGCCTGGGCTGGGCACTAAGGGACCGCTGGAAGGCTGGGGGGCTCCCCAGCTGCCTGGGCTGGGCACTAAGGGACCGCTGGAAGGCTGGGGGGCTCCCCAGCTGCCTGGGCTGGGCACTAAGGGACCGCTGGAAGGCTGGGGGGCTCCCCAGCTGCCTGGGCTGGGCACTAAGGGACCGCTGGAAGGCTGGGGGGCTCCCCAGCTGCCTGGGCTGGGCACTAAGGGACCGCTGGAAGGCTGCGGGGCTCCCCAGCTGCCCAGGGCCAGCACAGCAACTGAGGTTCAAGCTCAACCGACTAGGGGTGGGAAGGAAAATGTCGAGGCTTCCAGTGACACCCAGAAGAGATTCTAAATCCCCAGAATTAAAGATCCAGAACCAGGGTAAGGGCAGCATAAAACATCATTAGAAAGCCTAGCACCAAGCCGCCTCAGGATGGAGGACTGCCAAGTCCTGAACTGCCTGTGAGAAGAAAACTCCCCATTCTCCAGAGAAGGAGGCAGAACCCAGGGTCAATACAGTGTAACATCCAAAGAATCCAGAATGAAATAAACATTCTCAGATATGTGAAGAACAGCAACCAATAACTGGCTGTAATCAAGGGAAAAAAACTGCAAAGAGCAGCAGACCAACAGGACTAGACATTAGAATTAGCAAACAAGAAATGCAACATAACTATCAGAAATATGTTTTAAAAATGTCCAGTACAAGATGGATTTGGCCAGGCACAGTGGCTCATACCTGTAATCCCAGCACTTTGGGAGGGGATGGATCACAAGGTCAGGAGTTTGAGACCAGACTGGCCAATATGGTGAAATCCTGTCTCTATTAAAACGACAAACATTAACCAGGTGTGGTGGTCCTCGCCTGTAGTCTCAGCTACTTGGGAGGCCGAGGCAGGAGAATCACCTGAACCTGGGAGGCAGAGGTTGCAGTGAGCGGAGATCGCACCACTGCACTCTAGCTTAGCGACTAACAGATCACTCTGTTTCAAACAATAAAAAAAATTAACCTTCACCTCAGAGGTTCCCAGACCTGAGAAGAAGCTGGAGTTCAGAAGAGCTCCTGGCCATTCTCCTCCCTCCCCGCCCACACCCGTTTCCTGCTCTCTCCCTTTGCATCCCCCACCATCTTTCCAGCTCATTCTAGGGCTGGGGGAGCCCTCCTATCTGCCCAAGGCAGTGGCTGCCTCATCTGGACCGTTGCTCTCAGAAGGGCCCTGCTCTCTGAGGGTTTCTATTAGGGTCATTTCTGACTACCAAACTGAGTACTGATAGTTTTATTTTTGTCTATGATATACTATCCAGATTTTTTTTTCTTTTAAACACGGGGTTGCGGGAACCACCATCTTCCAGTAATTCGCCAAAATGATGAACACAAAGGGAAAGAGGAGAGGCACTCGATACATGTTCTCTAGGCCTTTTAGAACACATGGAGTTGTTCCTTTGGCCACGTATATGTGAATCTGTAAGAAAGGTGATATTGTAGACATCAAGGGAATGGGTACTGTTCAAAAAGGAATGTCCCACAAATGTTATCATGGCAAAACCGGAAGAGTCTACAATGTTCCCCAGCATGCTGTTGGCATTGTTGTAAACAAACAAGTTAAGGGCAAGATTCTTGCCAAGAGAATTAATGTGCGTATTTAGCACACCAAGTGCTCTAAGAGCCGAGATAGCTTCCTAAAATGTGTGAAGGAAAATGATCAGAAAAAGAAAGAAGCCAAAGAGAAAGGTACCTGGGTCCAACTGAAGCGCCAGCCTGCTCCACCCAGAGAAGCAGACGTTGTGAGAACCAATGGGAAGGAGCCTGAGCTGCTGGAACCTATTCCCTATGAATTCATGGCGTAATAGGTGTTTTTTTAAAAAAAAAAAAAAGACTTCTGGACTGTTAAAAAAATAAATAAATAAAAATAAAGACGGGGTTTCAACATTTTGGTCAGGCTGGTCTTGAACTCCTGACCTCAGGTGATCCGTCTGCCTTGGCCTCCAAAGTGCTTGGATTACAGGTGTGAGCCACTGAGCCCGGCCTCTATCCAGATTTTTTATGTATTATACAGCAAAAAGATTTTGCAGCACCTCTAACCCTCCATGTTGCCAGCCGTGAAAGCTCCCATCCTCTTACACCCAGTCACATCCCGTAGCCCTGACCATGCTCCTCACGGCTGCCCTCACCTGCTCCACAACATAGGGAGAGCTGAGAGCCTGGTGGCACCAGAGCACACCCGAAGAGACTCTTGAGTGAGTGAAACAAACAAGCGGGTGCCATAGTCCTGATGAGCTGCTCTCAGTAATTCTACTTCCTGGAAAAAGATCCCTTCATGAAGCTGTGAGCATTTCACCCAGGCTGCATCTAGTTAGTATCTGTTAGCAATTTACACAAATCCAAAATAAGGTTAAACTTCAGCTCTCTCATTCTTTAACTAGGATGCACAAACATGGTTGAACCCTAATGAATCACTAGAATTATTTGGATACTGTCATTTAAAATTCAGAACAGATCATTAAGAAAACACACGCCTAGAAAAAAATGTTTCACAATTTAGTACTCTGGATTAAAAATGGTCAAGGCTGCACAGCTGTACCTCAAGTTCCTGTTTATCAAATATGGCCTTCACGGGAGATGGCTGGGTGGCCGAGGCCAGCAGCTGCTGCAAGAGGATCATGGGGGGCTGCGGCCCTTCAGGAGACACGTCCCCAAGGTCAGGTGATGCCGCTGCTCCGTCATCTGAATTCAAAAACAAAGTATGTATAAGATTCTATTTTCAACTGCAAAGGCCTCTTTACTATTAAAGAGAATACACTGAGCATGCTGAAGCAGGTATGGCTTTTGCCCCATTCAGTAACAGAAAACCAAAATCTTCAAGGTTCAGACATCAAACAAAAACTAGACTCTAGACCAGGCGCAGTGACTCCCAAAATCCCAGCACTTTGGGAGGCTGAGGAGGGTAGATCACGAGGTCAGGGGATCGAGACCATCCTGGCCAAGATGGTGAAACCTTGTCTCTACTAAAAATACAAAAATTAGCTGGATGTGGTGGTATGTGCCTGTAGTCCCAGCTACTTGGGAAGCTGAGGCAGGAAAATCGCTTGAACCAGGGAGGCAGAGGTTGCAATGAGCCAAGATCACATCACTGCACTCCAGCCTGGCGACAGAGCGAGACTCCATCTCAAAAGAGAAAAAAAAAAAAAAAAAAAGCTAGACTCTAAGCCACTTTCACTTCCTGCTTTTGATCTCTGTCCTTCAATAGTGTAGCCATCTCTTAGAGCCAGCAAATGTTCCATCCCAGATTTCTGTACTTGGTCCGATTCTTTCTTTTTTGAGGTGGAGTCTCACTCTGCTGCCCGGGCTAGAGTTCAATGTCACAATCTCAGCTCACTGCAACCTCTGCCTCCCAGGCTCAAGCAATTCTCCAGCTTCAGCCTTCCCAGCAGCTGGGACTACAGGCACAACCCAACACGCCTGCTAATCTTTGTATTGTTAGTATAGACAGGGTTACACCATGTTGGCCAGGTTGGTCTCGAGCTCCTGACTTTAGCTGATCCACCCACCTTGGTCTCCCAAAGCTCTGGAATTACAGGTGTGAGCCACTTTGGCTGGCCTACACGCCTTCTTTCTTGTTAATCACAGCTCCAGTAACCCTCAACACAGACACATCCTAGGCCTTGTTCAGATCATTAAGTGACCCCAATTCCAAATGTGTTATGTCCTCAGGGTGATGGCTTTTTGTCTGTTATGAGTAGCTTTAGATGCAGCCTTTAGGACGCTGTGTGACACAGCCCCAGGGAGACCCGCTGCCCTGAAGCCACTTCACACAATCCAGGTGCTCAGCCAGGTACTCGCAGCATTTGCATGTGCTGGTATTTGGTCAAAATTTCAACTTGCTAGATCAGGTGCTGGAAATCTTTCTCTTAAAGGGCCAGACAGTAAACAGGCTGATGGGCCGTACAGTTTCTGTCCCAACGACTCAGCTCTGCCACTGAAGAGCAAAAGCAGCTGCAGGTGAGGTGTGAACAAGTGTTGTGCCTGTGTTCCCTTAAAAATTTACAGAAACAGAGCGCGGCAGTTCTGTTGATCTAGCTCTGTCTGGAGTCCCTGCTCTGCCCTCCTGACTCAGGTCTGCTGTAACTGCTCAGGGGGCTGAGCGGAGAACAGAAGAGCCAATCCGATTCCCAAGCTCTAATCTCCCAATCTCTGCAACTGGGAAATCTTCATGTCCCCTGCAACCTCCACTATTTGACTGAATCTACACTTTCCATCAATTTCTCTCATCCGCAGCAGGTTTAAAATTAATTTCATAACATCCTCTTCCCTTTTTTCTTCTTTTCAACTTTTCTCTGTTCAGTATATTACTCTCCTCCCAAGATTAGGAAACAAAGCCACACCCTCCACATGCTACTGGACTTGCTTATTTTCTTCAAATTCTCCCCTCATCTCCAGCCTGAAACATCAGCCACATTCCATTTTTTGCTGGATTCCCACATAGCTATTATCTACAAGACTACGCCATCGCAATGGATGGCACCTTCCTTCCACCAGAACCTTCTTTCCCTTTCCATGCCTTCCCCTCATCATCTGACACAGGAGCAATTCTCCATCTCTGTCATCTCTGGTGTCAGATACTACTGTACCTCACTGGCAGGTGCATCACCCGAAGGTCAGTGCTTACCTTGTGGCCCTGCCACAGCTTTCCAAGCGGGCCTCAAGTCTCACCCTGGTCTCCAAGGTACTCTGCAGCAGGACGTCAACCGCCTATCTAGCCTCAGCCCCACTGCGCGTCGGGAAACCCTAAACTCCAAGCAAAGCAGAGCTGCTCAACATGCTCCCAAAGACTGGCTACTTTCGCCCTGCTCTTCCTGGCTCCACCACCGGCAGAGTCCTTGTCTGCTGGCATCTGACTGCCACAGCCTCCGAAGGCCGCCTGTCCAGCGCTCAGCTGCCACTGGCTCCAGGCGCCTATGGAAGCACTCACATGCCTCACCGCCCCCCTGGCCCCAGACGACGGACAGAGCCACTGCGTTCATTTCCTCGCCTCATCCAAACCCTGGAGAGCAATGATCATAGACAAGAACTTCCCCTCAAAAGACTTAGCATGTCTTCAAGAATAGGTGATGGAAAAATATTTGGTTTTTTTCTATTAAAAGTGACACATGCTCATTCCAGAAAACTAAACATAGAGAAATATAAAGAAAATTAAAACAGCCAAAATTCCATCAAATATTACCGTGTCAATATTGCACTATACAGATGAACCTATGACTTATCTATAAACAGATACATGTAGCAATGTGCTTTTGTTTACTTAGGTACCACTTTCACGTTTTCATGGCAATAAACATATACACTGGCCCTCTGTATCCATCGGTTCTGCATCCAAAGATTCAACAAACCACAGATCAAAAATACTCAGAATAAACAAACAGAACAAATCTTAAAAATACAAATAAAAAGTACAGAATAACAACTATTTACAAATGATTTGTATTTTTTTTTTTTTTTTTTTTTTTTTTTTTTTTTTTTGAGACGGAGTTTCGCTCTTGCTACCCAGGCTGGAGTGCAATGGCGCGATCTCGGCTCACCGCAACCTCCGCCTCCTGGGTTCAGGCAATTCTCCTGCCTCAGCCTCCTGAGTAGCTGGGATTACAGGCACGTGCCACCATGCCCAGCTAATTTTTTGTATTTTGAGTAGAGACAGGGTTTCACCATGTTGACCAGGATGGTCTCGATCTCTCGACCTCGTGATCCACCCGCCTCGGCCTCCCAAAGTGCTGGGATTACAGGCGTGAGCCACCGCGCCCGGCAATGATTTGTATTTTTAAAGTATTTGGGAGGATGTGCATATACCACACCATTTTATAGAAGGGCCTTGAGCATTAGTGAATTCTGGCATAATTGAGGGTCTTGGAACCCATCCCCATGGATATTGAGTGAAGACTACTTTATGTTTGTACCATCATTTTGAATGACACTGTATTACACTGTATGGATACCTCAGAGTGGGTATTTTGGTGTTTACAGTTTTTCAACACAAAAACAATCCCAAAAAGGAAGCCATAACAACACTGTTGAATACTTTTTTTTTTTGTTTTGGAGACGGAGTTTCACTCTGTCACCCAGGCTGGAGTGCAGTACTGCAATCTCCATTCACTGCAACCTCTGCCTCCTGGATTCAAGCAATTCTCCTGCCTCAGGCTCCCAGGTAGCTGGGATTACAGGCGGCCACCACTATACCCAGCTAATTTTTGCATGCTTAGTAGAGACGGGGTTTTACCATGCTGGACAGGCTGGTCTTGAACTCCTGACCGCAGATGATCCACTCACCTCAGCCTCCCAAAGTGCTGGGATTACAGGTGTGAGCCACCACGCCCGGCCAGTGAGTACTTTATCTTTACATGCCGTTTCATGTGATAAATTCCCACAGAATGACTTGCTGGGTCAAGGTGTATGAATACATACGTACATCTATGCATTTCAAAGTCCGACTCATTTCCTCAAGCGCCCATTAGATGGCTACACCAACTTAAATTCCCAGCAGCGTGTCCCTTGAGTGCTGCTGTGTGTGCATTTGAAGAACCAGCTTAGGGTCTTCTTGTTCCAATACAGGTTCTACTGCTTTGGACTGGGTGCAGCCTGGGAGTCTGCATTTCTTTTCTTTTTGAGATGGAGTTTCGCTCTTGTTATCCAGGCTGGAGTGCAGTGGTGCGATCTCGGCTCACCGCAACCTCCGCCTCCTGGGCTCAGGCAATTCTCCTGCCTCAGCCTTCTGAGTAGCTGGGATTACAGGCACGCGCCACCATGCCCAGCTAATGTTTTGTATTTTTAGCAGAGACGGGGTTTCAGCATGTTGACCAGGATGGTCTCGATCTCTTGACCTCGTGATCCACCGACCTCGGCCTCCCAAAGTGCTGGGATGACAGGCGTGAGCCGCCGCGCCCGGCCGGGAGTCTGCATTTCTAACACATGCCTGTGTGCCGTCAACGTTGCTGACCCACGTGCCACACTTTAAATGGGAGGCATGAAAATACCTTTCTCCCTCCCCACCACCAGATGCCCTTGTCTTGTTTGTCTTATGAGATGATGATGATTTTATTCACAGTTGGTGGCTGCTGGGCGGGCCACGTGACTTTCTCCCACATATTTAAGCCCTCTATGTTCATTTTTATGAAGTGACTGTTCACATCCTTTGTCTATTTTCTACTGCCTTTCTTATAAAGCTTTAAGAACTTCGTATGCCTTCTCAGCTTTCTTATCTGCAAAAAATAAAATAAAATAAAATACTTTTTAAAAAGATACCTGTGTGAACAGTTCCAGTCTCCTGGACAGCTGGCTGAGACAGGATCTGCCGCAGTCTGTCCTGGTGGGAGAGCAGCGCCCGCCCTGCTTTCAGGATGTACAGCTTCAACTGCTGGTACCGCAGCAGGTCCAGATCCACTTGTCCTACGGAAGGAAAGACTCAGTGAGAATGCTGAGTCACACTCCGCCCTTTGGGAGTCTGCCGACCACACACTCTGCCAGTGACAAAGGGCTCGCCTTTCCCAGTGTTCTGCCTCCTGGGTCTTCCTCCCTGCTCTCCAGGCACCTGAACTGATGGCACGCCGGAGTCAATGCTTTACCACAGTTAGAACTGTGTTAGCGATTACGAACATGATCAAATGTTCCCCAAGCTGCTGAAGTTTCAGTCACCTTCACTCTTCTTCTAAGAGTACTCTCAGACAATCTGTCAGCTACACTAGCTTTTTAACTAAGGAAGATAGCAGTGATGCCCAAGTCTCATCCAATGGCAGCGGCCACAGAAGGAGCACAGAGAGCACGGGTTGCAGGGAAAGAGGGCCGCAGGTGGCTTGACTAACTGGCAGACAGGTTTATTCACCACGATGGGAAGCGGCAGCTACCAGAGAAAGCCAGCTAAATGTCAGAAAGGCTGTGATTTACATGCATTGCACCTCCAGGCAGAGAGACATGAATGGGAGATCCAGAGTGGAAGGTGTTTACGTCATAAATGCTGAAGCAGCAATCATAGGTCTGCAGGAGCAAGAGAGGAGAAAACTCAAGAAGGGTGGGCAGAGTAAGACATAAGTTACGGGGGAAGCCACGAGGATTTCCAGGACAGGAAGAACAAGCAGAGAGAAGACCTCCCTAGGAACACTGAAAGAAACTCAGGAGAGCTCCATTTTAGACCCAAAGGAAGGCAGAGCTAAGCAGGGTTATATAGTCTCAGCCACCCTGAAGGTCACAGTCAGGCCAGGTGGCTTCCAGAACAGAGGACCCTGGATCAGGCAGGGAACAAGCCAGAAGCCATGCTCTAACAGGGTGACTGGGCCACAGGGCGCTGGGATGGTGAGGAGCAGGGAAGAGGAGAATACAGACTTCTCTTCAGGGATAAAGGGTGACACTGAGAAGAGGGTTCTTAAAGTGTGGCTCAGAGCGTGGCGATGAAGGCTGACTTGAAAACTCATTACCCCGAAAACAGGGCTACACTCCCAACCACAACTCGACATACGGTGAGCCCACGTGAACCCCAGGACGTTAGCGGGCCCGTGAACTCACTCACGGAACACAGCACAAACAACACTCGTTTAAGCTGGCAGCTGTTTCACAAGAAGCACCGAACACTGACCTGCAAAGGCCTGTTTAGTTGATTTTTGTACTTTGTGCTTTTCTAACTTGCTTCCAGCGAGGTTCACCAGCTGAGCCCAGACAGACAGCATGGGCTCTGCAAAGGGCAGGTTGTTCACGTTAAAGGCCACGGCAGGGAGCTGGAGAGAACAGAAGCTGTCAGTGTGCAGCCAGTACCAATAACAAACGAGACGCTCTCAAAGTCATCAAACCATGGGCTTCCTCCTCAAACGCGACACATACCCATAAACCTTTTTATAGCTGAAAATAATTTTTTGAAATGACATTAAAGGCAACATGCAGACTTGTGCATATCTGTACTAATTTTTCTTTACAAACCTGTCAACAATACTTACATCATTGTTGTGGTTATTATCTTCTCTAGTATTTTCTATATATTTCAAGTTTTCTACAACTTGTATATATTCCTATAATAAAAAGTGTATTTCCTTCATAGAAAATACAGTCAGGCCGTACACAGTGGCTCACACCTGTAATCCCAACGCTCTGGGAGGCCAAGGTGGGCAGATCACCCGAGGTCAGGAGTTCGACACCAGCCCGGCCAACATAGTGAAATCCCGTCTCTACTAAAAACACAAAGTTAGCCAGGCATGGTGGCACAGGCTGTAATCCCAGCTACTTGGGAGGCTGAGGCAGGAGAATCGCTTGAACCCGAGACGTGAAGGTTGCAGTGAGCCAACAAGATTGTGCCATTGCACTCCAACCTGGGTAACAAGAGCAAAACCCTTACTCCGAAAAAAAAAAAAAAAAAAAGAAAATATAGTAGGATTGCACTTGGGCTACATCAAGATACTGGAAGTCACTCCTTTTCCCTGTGCACCCCTGATTCATAGGTGTGCATGAGTGAATGACAGTGGCTGCTACATGAAGTCATGTCACTCAAAACAACTAAGCATTTTCTACATGAAGAAAGGTTTTTTTTTTTTTTTAAGGAATCATGTTTAAGTTTTTTTAAAACCTGAGTTGTTCAATAAAAAGTAAACTTCATGAATTCACATTTTAAAATAATTAGAACCACCTCACTTGCACAGTACCTTCTAGGCTGCTAAAGCCCTCTTCCTGGCTCTGAGGCTAAAAGACACACGAACCACTGCTTTCGCTGCCTGTGAGCGAGGCCCTGCCTACCACAGAAGCCCAAGCTCAGGGCGGGGAAGAGACGTGGTTCCCCTTCCTGGGAAGTACCACAATCAAGTTCTTCCCAGCGCTCACGTTGGAGCTGGGTTCTGGGCTAAAGCCAAGTCCCTTTCACACAGTAACTGAGCCCAAGTTCCGCTACCGGTTTCAGCTGGTTCAACGGGCAAACGCGGCGCGTCCGCATGTCGGAGAACTGCACGGTGATTCTGCCCTTCGGGGTGATGCGAGTCACGGTGCCCTCTCCAAACTCATCGTGCAGAACTTGGCCGCCCAGGCGCAGGCGACCATCGATGCCCCCGATCACAGCCAGGACCGCCATGAGGCCTCCCACCTCAGGGTTCTCGGCGTCGGGGAAGTAGTCCTCTAACTGGGCCTAGTGCAGACGGCAAACAGTCATGGAGCTGCCCAGTGCCTACAGGTGTACCGTTCAACGACACGAATTCTGAGAACACAAACCCACCCCTTCAGACGGCCTTCCCGCGAAGCTGTGGGTGATGGAGCGCAGCTGGGAGTTGATGTACTTGTTGATGAGCCCGTTCCACTGCGCCAGGGAGTGCAGCACACGCAGCAGGGCCACCACCTCCTCGGCCAGCGTGCTGCTGTGGGTGGCAGTCAGCGAGGCCTGCGGGCGTGCCCTGCGCCGCCTCGGTGTGGACTCTGAGGGGGAAACACGGGAGAAGCTGCTGCCCTGCTCTTCCCCAGGGCACAGGGAAGGGAGCCGCTACCCACCTCTGAGCAACGGCACGTCGGAGGAACAGGTGGTGAGCAGGCCCCCCAAGAAGCTGAAGAGCTTCTCCACGAGGCACTTCATGTCCCGTGCCCTTTCCGTCTTGTCCCACGATGGAAGGACTGCTTGCAGTAAATGTACAGCTAAGATCTGAAAAAGACGATTTAAAATGGCAAGCATTAACAAAGTCTGACGAAGAAATTACAGATTGCTATTATCTCTTTATTTTCTGTTCTCATAATGCAATGTGAAAATTGAAATGTGAAAGTCAAGGTGAAAATTTCTCATCATCATGTGAAAATTTTGAGATTCGTTATTTTACAGCCAGGTAATTACATTCAAGTTGATGAGTGACTGGGATTGTCAGGGACTTTAGAAAAAAGCGACATGAGAGACACGCGTGTTTCTTTAATTAAAAAAGAATTACTTTTAGTTTCATTCTCCTTAGGACAATTAGACTATGAATCCTGTGGAGCAGATGAGAAAGCAGCTGCAGGATTTACCACTTACGAGAAGAGCAAGCAAACTGAAGTTTAACAACTTACCAACCATCAAAGACCTCTGCCCCCGGCCTCCAGAGAACCTACCCTGCCACTGCTAGACCCGCCCTGCACTCCTTAGAGGGCAGGGAACTTCAGCGTGTGAGGCCGCTCTCAGAGAACGGGTTTTGCCTGGCAGCACAGTACCTGCCTCTGCAGTGAGGCGGCAGTGAAGGGTGCGTGCCCTTCCACGACCTTCATGAGCAGCGTGATCCACTGTGGGGAGCTGAGGGCGCTGCACACCTGCTGCGTGAGCGCGATGCTCCGCACAAACCCCAGGGTGCACCAGCTCCGGTGCTGCTCCCGGCACACCAGCCTGTTGGGAGAAGCTGCGGGAGGAAAACAGACGCTCTTGGTGACAAGTCCCTAAGGATAAATCACGAGTGCAAACCTTATTTTTTTAATCAACTTATTATTTTCTATTTATTTTTGAGACAGAGTCTCACCCTGTTGCCCAGGCTGGAGTGCAATGGCGCGATCTTGGCTCACCGCAACCTCCGCCTCCTGGGTTCAAGCAACTCTCCTGCCTCAGCCTCCCGAGCAGCTGGGATTACAGGCACGCGCCACCACGCCCAGCTAATTTTTATATTTTTAGTAGAGACGGGGTTTCACCATCTTGGCCAGGCTGGTCATGAATTCCTGACCTCATGATCCACCCACCTTGGCCTCCCAAAGTGCTGGGATTACAGGCGTGAGCCACTGTGCCTGGCCTATTTTTTATTTTCTGCAATAAGCTCCTTTACAAATATGTTGCACTTTGTAAATTAATTCAAACTAATTCAAAGGGAGGAACAGAAGAAGGCTTTTAAGTTAGTTCAAGAAACATTTCACAGATTTTTTCTTTTTTTAGCAATGGGGTCTCTCTATGTTGCCCAGGCTGGTCTAAAAATTCCTGGGCTCAAGTGATCTCTTTCCTCTGGCTCCCAAGTAGCTGGGACTACAGGCATTTCTAAAACCTTCTAACTGTGTACTAAAACTAGTTAAAGAATTTTACCTATGTATCGTTTCTAGGCAATAGGAAAATTATCTATAATCCAAATAGCAGTAATTTGCAACACTACATCTATTATATATTTTTAATCTCCTGTTTTAAATACCTCCGTGATCTTGCTTACATTTAATCTGCACCATAAGCTTCCAAGCCAAGTTTAACACATCTGCATTAACAAAATGGTAAGTTTTCACTAGGTTTACAACATTGGATTCTGACACCAGTGGGTCCAGCTCTGCTCTACCTGGCTGCAGGCCTCCATTCCTCCCTGAGCAGAGGCTGAGGCTCGGAGGCTGGGCCCTCCTGAGGAGCCCCTCCCACAGCCCCACAGGATCTGCTCTCACCTCACACCTCCCCGACCCTACCTTCAGCCATCCAAGCTTACGAAGACACCCGCCTTCCTTCAGCACATGCACGTGCACTCACACCCACCCACAGCAAATTACCCAGACACACTCATGGGCAATCACACACCCACCCTCACTCTCAGGTGCTGCACTCACACCACTGTTTCAATCACTGACACTGACACAGCCGCAATCCCAGTCACTCATATGCACACACAACCTAAGATGCAAACTGATGCACACTCACAAGTACTCTCACGTAAACTTTTTGCCCTCCCAACGCATCCCGAAGCTCACATGTGCACTCACACTCCTAAACACACTGGTCACAACCGATGACTCGCCCACTCACATCCGCTTCTCTTTACACTCACACCTGTACTGTTGTTACAACCTCCCTCACTGACACAAGCAAAATGCTCACATTCACTCACATGCACTCACAGTAACACGTCATGCGTGCTCACACTGACACAGGCATACACGTTTACACAAGTGCTCACACTCATGTGCACTCACAGTAACGTCATGTGTGCTCACACTGACAGGCATACACATTTACACAAGTGCTCACACATGCACTAACGTCATGCGTGCTCAGACACAGGCAGTCATACACGTTTACACAAGTGCTCACACTCATGTGCACTCACATTAACACATCATGCGGGCTCACACTGACACAGGCATACATGTTTACACAAGTGCTCACACTCAAGTGCACAGTAACACGTCATGCGTGCTCACACTGACACAGGCAGTCACACGTTTACACAAGTGCTCACACTCGTGCACTCACAGTAACACATGCGTGCTCACACTGACACAGGCAGTCATACACGTTTACACAAGTGCTCACACTCATGCACTCACAGTAACATGTCATGCGTGCTCACTGACACAGGCATACACGTTTACACAAGTGCTCACATGCACACTCAGTGACTTGTCATGCGTGCTCAGACACAGGCATACACGTTTACACAAGTGCTCACACTCACATGCACTCACAGCAACACGTCATGCGTGCTCACACTGACAGGCATACACGTTTACACAAGTGCTCACACACGTGCACTCACAGTAACACGTCCTGTGTGCTCACACTGACACAGTCATACACGTTTACACAAGTGCTCACACTCGTGCACACTTACACTTGTGCCTCACCCACTCGCCAAGCCTGACACTTCGTCTCTCGTTCACACACCCAGGAATCCCGACACACGCTCATGACTCCCTCTTGCTCACCCTCACACACACAGTGGCTCAAATGCACCTATGTGCTCACTCCCACTTCACCTGCATGCAGGCACCTGCCCACTTGTATGCCCTCATGGACATAACACACCACTCGCCTGAATGCATGCACGCACCCACACAATTCAAACACACCACACTTGCAACAAATTCTCAGCTGCTATCACACTAGCTAAATACATGCAGACGCTCCGGAACACCACTAACACATGCATGTCCTCACACACCCTCACACACTGAAGGCACCCACAGACTCACCCTCAGGCACATGCACACTCACTCCCTCGGCTCACATTTCTCATCCTCACACTCCACACACTCAAGCACTTTACGGGCTAAACTGTGCCTGACTCCAACTTCACATACACTCGGAACCTCAGAATATGATCTTACTTAATGAGGCCTCTGGAGACGTCATTAAGGTAAGAATTTACGTAACATCATGTTGGATTACAGTCAAACGAACTCAAGGAAAGAGTCCTTTCAGAGACAGAAAAGGACAGGCAGAACACAGGGGCAGGGGCCACGTGATGACGCAGGCAGAGACTCCAGGCCAAGGAAGCCTGGAGCTCCCAGAAACTGGATGAGGTAAGGAAGAGCCCCCCCAGAACCTGTGGAGGCAGCACGGCCCGGTCCACACCTGGATTGGACGAGGTAAGGAAGGGCCCCCACGACAACCTGTGGAGGGAGCACGGCCCGGGCAGCACCTGGATTTGGCACTTCTGGTCTCCACAACTTGGGAGAACAAATTTGTTGTTTCAGGCCAGTGTCATAGGTGGAATCCAGAACTGCAAAATTCACATGTCGAAGCTCTAACCCCTACAGTACCTCAGAAGGTGATCCTGTTTGAAAATAGGGCCGCCGAAGGGTGTAATGGGTTTGATGAGGTTGAACGATGCCCTTACGGAAAGGGGAGATTTGGAGGCGCCTCACACACAGGGAGAACGCCAGGTGAAGGTGACGGCCGAGGTCGGGGGGACGCTTCCACAAGCAAAGGAATGCCAAACAGACCGGCAAACGCCAGCAGCCGGGGCAAAGCCCTGGAGCAGCTTCTCCGTCACAGCCCCCTGAAGGCACCACCCTTGATCTCAGCCTTCCAGCCTACAGAACCGTGAGAACTTCTACTGTGTAAGCCCTCGAGTTCGCAGTACTTTGTTACCGCAGCCACAGGAGACTAACGCACACACATCCACACGCACCCACATGCACAAGCAGACACCACTCCCTGGGCCCTCAGTCTCTCATTCCATACATGTCTTGTCCGTGGTTCCGCTTTCCACTAACATTCGCAGCAGGCCACATAAAGTCTTGGTGGCTTCGCTCTGCATGAGCTCAGCGTGAACTCCGGCAGAGAGACAGAGAGTCTGCAGCAAGTTAATGGTGCTGGTAAACATCACTGCCGTGGGGTGAATGTTCCTTTCTGTTTGTTCAGCTTCTAAAGAAAACAATCAAAATAACACATTATATTCCCAGATAAAACTGGAATAATTTAACAGCTTTAATATTACATTCTTGTTTTCTTGCAGACTTGAATTTTAGAGCAGTTTTACGTTCACAGGACAATTCCAAGTACAGAGATTTTCTCATTCTTTTTTTCTTTCAGACAGGATCTCTCTCTGTCACCCAAGCTCGGGTGCAGTGGCATGATCATAGCTCACTGCAGCTTTGACCTCCCAGGGTCATGCAGTCCTCCCACCCTGGCCTCCCAAACTGTCAACTTTTCTACTTTGGAAAGGGAAACAGACCCTTACAAGAAGAAGAGATGGAACTCAGGATGCACTAAACGTGCACCATCATCATGTCTGTTCACATTTTCCTCAAGAACCTTTTAAATAATAATTTTTAAAACAGCATTGGCATATAACTCAAAAGCACTAAATGATTCCAAGGCATCACTTCTTAAGAAAGACAGTTTATCAGATGTCAGAAGCTGGTCTCTGATGAGCTAGCTACGGCCCGGATGAGGACCGAGCACTGGCATCTATGGAACACGACGACCAGGTGCTCACGCTTCCAGTCTGGCTGGCTTTGGGATGAGGAGATGTGTGGCAAATGAGGCCGCCCTCTGTCATGGGGCCACCCAAGCTCTGATGCCTCTAGGGGGCAAGACCCCAGGCAGGGAGCCAGGTCTGCTTCCCGAAGGCAAGGGGGCCTGAGGGAGGGAGCAGCACCTGGTGTGATGCAGCACGCTGGTGGCCAGTACCACATCCACCCTCAGGGACAGGGCTCCAGGTGCCATGTGCATTGCTCCCAACAGTCCTACGCAGCAGGCAGCACCTCTGTGCACACCTGAGGGGCCCTGGCCCCAGAAGTGACATGCCCAAGGTGGTGGCATCAGGATCCGAGCTGTGTGCCCCAAGCCCATACGGCGCACTGCAGCCTGGTTTCTTCCAGCTGCTCTCCAGTGAGTGCACCTTCTAAGGTCTTGCGCTCGCTGTCACAGTCCTTTCTGAGCCTGACAACACTGCACCCACGGTGTGCACTGCAGCGCCAGGAGGCAGCCCCAGGCTCTCGGATAGTCTCACCAAGCCCAGCCATGTGAGGCGTCACACGTCTTTCAGGAACAGCTAAGAAATGTCAAGAAGCCTCCCTCCCACAACCTTGGACCTCCTCAGATAGGATCGAGCTTTCTCGGCCCGCCCCTGAATTCTCACCTCTGCTTCCCTAGCAGCGATAAAGTGCTGACTAACTCAACATTAGACGAAGAGTTCAGAGTCAAGGGCTGCAGAGGAAAGGTAAAGGCAGGGGGCAGGTGGCTGTGCTTGGGCAGAGGCTCTCACCGGAGGAGGAGGCAGAAGGACGAAGACCACAGCTCACTCCCTCAAACGCAGGCTCAGCGCCAAATGCATGAGAGCCCCTGGTGGTGCCGCTGCCTGGCCCGGTCACCGCATTTTCAAAGAGGGACGGCTTCCCGAGTGAGAGGACGACGCAGAAAGCCGGGTCCAGCCAGGCCGCTGGACCCCACAGCCACTCCACGCACCCACATCGGAGCTGCCTGGGAGCTTGCTGAAATGGCAGGCTCCCAGGACCGAGTGCTGGCTGCAGGTGTGTCCCGACATCCCCTTCTAACGCCCAGATGACACCTGGACAGCCTGTGGGCCGCCTTGGCCTAACCACCGCGCCGAGTTACCCACCAGAGTCGTCCTCCGTGTCCGAGTCCTCTGCTGAGGGCTGTGCCGCGGCCGGCAGCTCTGCCAGCTTGAGGTCGTATTTTCCTTCTTTCCCCATCCTATAGGAGTTGGTGCTGCCCGTGTCCCACTGGACCCTTATCCACCCGTCCTCTCCCAGCTCACCAATCACTCGGCCTAGGCCTGGAGGAGGCCCATCCTGAGAAAGTCAGAGGAAAGATCAGTTAGGAGGGGTGTCTGCCCTGGTCCTTCCCTGGTTCCCACCAGACCTGCCACACAGGTATCGCCATCTGCCGCCGTCTGTAACGCTGTCCCCACACACATTTCACCTCTCCTACAAAATGCAGCACGTCTGCATCATTTCAAATTAAATGGCACGAAATAACGTGCTCAGGCTCCTTTGTACCAAAGAAGCTGGGGAAGTCTCATCTCAATTAGGATCCTCTGTGAGTCAATGCAGAGACAGGGCTTTTCAGCAAGTTCTAGACCCCTCAATCCCTCACGGGCCTCGCCAGAGCGGAAACATGAAACCGGCACCAGCACTCCACACTCGCTCTTCTTCAGCTCCCCGCGAGCCCCAGAGCGGAAGCCCTGCCTCTCATTTCTGCAGGAGAAAGCTGTTTCTAAGGTGGATGCTGCTGTCTCCAGACACTGCCATTTCTACAACAACCGTGACAAAGCCCAGGCTTTCCCGTGTGGCTGGGGAAGCTAGACAGCCCAGGGGAAGGTGAGCCCCGCCCTGACTTAGCTAGGGCTGTGGTAAGTGACTTCCAGCTGGGGGCACCCGGCAGGGATTTAGAAGAGACCTACTGGGAGGGAAAATGGAGACGGGGCCACAAGCCCCTGAAGTCTATCCCAAACCACTGGATTCGGGGCACTTCGCAGCCCACGGGCATCAGCCCACAGAGGCAGCATCTGGGCTTCCTGCCTTGGAGCTGCCACTACTCTGACTTTCAGAGTGAGAGGTACTCTCTTGCTCACTCTCACTCTTGTTCCAGCTACCCATCAAACTGAGTCTCATGCCAGGGAGTTTTCTGAAGAGCTGCCTCTCTTTCTAGACTTCATGCTGCTCAGATGCCCCACAGCAGGCATGACGACTCCCTACTTGTGTTAACTCTCTTCAGCTGCTCAGGAATCAAGACCTGTATCATCCTATGCCAATTTCCACCCATCAGTATGGTACAAAACAGTGCAGAAGACAACTAACGTGTGGCTAATGTGTTCACATCAAATCTCTGAGTACCTGATCGCCCCATTTCCAGTCCACACCTCTCATGACCCTTGTTCCAATCTTCATCATGGCGGCCAGTTCTAGCCCTGAAACCGGGAGCTGCACAGGAGCTGTTTCCTTCCTTGTTTCTTCCAAAACTGTGGCAGAAGCACCTTGAGCAGAAGCATTCATATCCTCCTCAACATTGTCACAGCTGGGACCTGACAAAGTGTCAAAAACAGCAGCTGAGCCAACAGGTAGCTACAATGTCCCCTTCCTAATATACATGCAACATTTAAAAAGGACTAATGAAGATCGTAATTTTAAAGAATCCATACTATATGTTTTATCAACTAATACAATGCTGTGAATATTTTACTGATATATGATAAAAAGAAGGTAAAAGGCAGGACAAAATACTCAAATATATTAAGAAGATATAAAAGATATTAAAATGCTCAGAAAAGCTACTTTCTCTACTTCTAGGAAGGACTCCCCCTAAAAAAGCAACATAAATGAGTTAGAAAGATACTCATCGTATTTTTTACTAATAGAAAAACAAAAATAACTACCTAAATATCTAACAGTGGGAAATTATCAAACTTTAATTGTGGTTCTGTGCAGAAGACAGCTAACAGCTGGCCCGAGATACAACCCGACAGGGCTGCAGCAGGCTCAGCCCTCAGCTGGAGTCTGGAATTCCGGAGGGCTCCCCCATTCCCTAAGTGGTAGGTGTGGTCACTGTGCCTGAACTGACTGTACAAACAACGTGGTCTGTGCTGAAACCTGCTTTCCCTGGTCTGGAACTTGGTACGCGCCAGGCACGGGGTGCCCATGTGATCAGCCCCAATAGAAACTCTGGGCCTGGAGTTTCTACCCAGCTTCCGGGAAGACAGCCCTTGACACAGCTCAGTGCCGGGGGAGTGAAGCTCGTCCTGTGTGGCTCCTGTGAAAACTTGTACCTGCTTTCTTCTGGACTTTACCCATATCCCTTTTCATGATTTTGCTCTGTGTAGCCCTGAGTACAGCTACATGCTGAGTCTCGTGAGTTCTCCTGGCCAACCATCAAACTTGACGATTGGTGCCCTGGCCACAGAGTCAACCACAGCATGAAACAGAAGCTGAGCTCCTGAAACCTGAGAAAAGTAAAACTTGCTGATGGATTTGAAAATGGGAGATCTAACCCCAGGAGAGGAGGCTAGATTTTTAACCCCTTTTCCCACTTGCTAAACTGAGAGGGGGTGGGGAGTGTGGTCCCGGTAACTCCCTGGGTTAGTTTTCTCCCCCAGGTGGGAGGGAAAAGGATCCAAACAGTCCCAAAGGTGGGCTTAGGTAGACCAAAAAAATGTAGAAAGTTTGTTTCTCTCTCTCTTCCAAGAGGGTAAAAAAAAACGATATTCAGTTCCCAGGGCTGGAGCAGTACTTTAGGTAAGCTCGTAGGGGAAACAGCCTTTCCTTCAGCCCAGCTGCTGCTCTGCCCAGGAAGGGAGAGGAGCTGCATCCCAGGTGGGTCTCCCAGGACCTCCTGGGCAGCCACACTGCTAACTCTGTAGACTGAATTTGTTGCTAGGGGCTTCAATACATTTGCAACCAAAAGTGGGGGGAATTTTTCTTATTTTAAATAGCTTTACATTTTGTGGCTGTTGAATGCGGATGTGTACATTAAGTCAGTATAAAATATTATAATTTCTTAAATAAGAGAGATACCCTGATCAGGGCAAGTTGCAAATATAGACAGATATTCATGAGACACAACTTCCTTGCTTCGTGCAGCCAGTGGGCCAGGCAGAATTTAAGTTCATGAATACGATCAACAGAACAAGTCCCCATACTTAATGATTTTTACTTATTGGCACCTCTGGGGGAAAAGTAGACAACACAAAAAGGCCATTTCTCAATGGAGATACGCTTTTGTCATTGTTAAAGGCTACTTGTGGTTGCTAATGAGGCCTTAAGAAATCAGACACGACTCTTAGTGGATGATTCTCTTCAGCTGTAATACATGTCTTAAAATATATATTTAATATAACCCAACATAGAAACATGTAAATTTAAAAATATATATCAAATATGTAGACAGACAGAGACAGATTTTTTTCCCCACAAGACAGGATCTCACGCTGTGCTGTCGCCCAGGCTGGAGTGCAGTGGTCCGACCGCTTACCGCAACCTCTGCCTCCTTGGTTCAAAAAATCTTTCCACCTCAGCCTGCCAGGTAGCTGGGACCACAGGTACACACCACTATGCCCAGGTAATTTTTCTGTTTTTTGTAGAGACAGGGTTTTGCCACGTTGCCCAAGTTGCTCTCGAACTCCTGAGCTCAAGCGACCCACCTGCCTCTGCCTCTTAAAGTGCTAGGATTACAGCCTGGCCTGATACATAGTTTTGAATGGATGAATGCAGACTCTAGGATTACAGCCTGGCCTGATACACAGTTTTGAATGGATGAATGCAGACTCTAGGATTACAGCCTGGCCTGATATATAGTTTTGAATGGATTCTATGGTCTCTAAGACTGATGAGGTTTAAAGAGCTTGGGAAAACCTTGCTTTTTTACTTTGCCTTTGACAACAGCCCTCCTGCGGCATCTCAGATTTTAACCAAGGAAGAACACCATAAGCCAATCAGATCTAACAGACACATACAAAGCATTTCACCCAAAAAGAGCAGAATACGCTTTCTGCTCAAGCATACCAGAGAACACTCTCTTAGGCTGACCAGACTGTATGTTAGGCCACGAAATCAGTCCTATATTTAAACAGACTAAAATCATACAAATTATCTTCCCCAACCAAAATGGAATGAGAAATCAGTAACAAAAGGAAAAGTGGAAAATTCACAAGTATATGAAAATTAAATCACACACAGTAAACAATCAACAAGGGAAAGCTAAGGACCGGATGCTTTCGCTGATCAACTCTACACAGTAAACCATCAGTGGGTCAAAGAAGAAATCGCAAGGAAAATTAGAAAACACTATTGAGATGAACGAAAACACAACATACCAAAACTTCTGTGTTGCGCCAAAAGCAGGGCGAAGAGGGGCAACTGTTCTATGAACGTATGCATTTACAAAAGACAATCTCCAATCAACAACTTAAGTCTAGCCCTGGAAGAACTAGAAAAGAAGACCATGATAAAAACCAAAGTTAAGCCAGGTGTGGTGGCTCCCACCTGTAATCCCAGCACTTTGGGCGGCTGAGGCAGGCGGGTAACTTGAGCCCAGGAGGTTGAGGCTGCAGTAAGCCATGACTGTGCCACTGTGCTTCAGCCTGAGGGACAAAGTAAGCCCGAGTCTCAAAACAAAAACAAAAACAAAAACATACAAAGCAGAAAGAAGGACGCAATAAGGATAAGAGCGGTCAGAAATGAAATAAGGAATAGAAAAATCGCAATAAAACCCCAAGTTCGGTTTTTGGCAAGATCAAAAAAAGTGACAAACTTTTAGGTAAATTAAGAAAAAAGAGAGCAGATGCAAATAACTATCATCGGAAATGTAAATGAGGATGGTACTACCAACATAAAATAAAAAGATGACAAAAGAATACTGTGAACAGCTGTATCCCAACAAGACAGCCCAGACAAAATGGACAAACTCCTAGAAACATAAATCACCTGAACTGACTCAAGAAGAAACAAAATCTGAATAGACCCACAACAAGTAAAGAGATTGAATCGGTAACTAAAAATCTTTCAACAAAGGAAAGCTAAGGACCAGATGGCTTCACTGGTCAACTCTACCAAACATTTAAAGCAGAATTGACACCAATCCTCCAACTCTTCTGGAAAGAGACTATATGGGAACACTCCCTAGTTCAGTCTATGAGGCATTATTACCGTGATAACTGTAAAACAATAAAACATTGCTGAAAGACATTAAAGAGGATCGAAATGAATGGAAAGGCATCCCACATTCAGAGAATGGATGATCCCATTGTTAAGATGGTACTATTCCCCAAAACAAACTACAGATTAAATACCATCCCTAGCAAAAATCCCAACAGTCTTTTTTGCAGACAAGGAAAGACCAGCCTTGAAGTTCATGTAAAACTAGAAGGGACCCAAAGTAGCCAAAATAATCTTGAGAATGAAAAACAAAGTTGGAAGACTCACACTTCTCAATTTTAAAACAGTACAAATCTACAATGTTCGAAACAGTGTGGTACTCACATAATTATAGACATACAGAATATGAGAATGTAATTGAGAGTCCAGAAATAAACCTAAGGATCTCCAGCCAACTGACTTTTGCCAAGGGTACTAAGACCTTCAGGGAAAGAACGGTCTTCAACAAATGGTACTGAAAC
This sequence comes from Saimiri boliviensis, assembly GCF_048565385.1. Lineage (NCBI taxonomy): Eukaryota > Metazoa > Chordata > Mammalia > Primates > Cebidae > Saimiri > Saimiri boliviensis. The sequence goes on from NC_133453.1 coordinate 151,104,664, forward strand.
AATCAGATAATCAAAAGAAAAAGGTTGGACTCTTACCTCACACTGTGTAAAAAAAATTACCTAAACATAGACCAAAGATCTAAATATGAGAGCTAAAACTATAAAACTTACAGAAGAAAACGCAAGGATAATCTGCATCAACCTTGTATTTGGAAATGGCTTTTCGGATATGATATCAAAAACACAGACAACAAAAGAAAAACAGACCAACTGAAGTTCCTCAAAATAGAAAACTTCTCTGTATCAAAGGAAATACAATCTGGAGAACAGGAGAAAATACCCTCTAATTATAAAAGAAGCCTCTGATAAAGGTCTACAGGTCTGTGAAGGTCTAGTATACACGAAATTTTTAAAGAGTTTGAGCACTGGTGTTAATTCTTCTTTAAAAGTTTGGTATATTTATATAGTGCACCTATTGGTGCCAACAACAAAAGACGACAATCCCACTTAGAAAGGAGAAAGGGGCTGGGCGCGGTGGCTCACGCCTGTTATCCCAGTACTTTGGGAGGCCGAGGCAGGCAGACCACCTAATGTCAGGAGTTCAAGACTAGCCTGGCCAACATGGCAAAACCTCATCTCTACCAGAATACAAAAATTAGCCAGGTGTGGTGGTATGTGACTGTAATCCCAGCTACTCAGGAAGCTGAGGCACGAGAATCACCTGAACCCAGGAGACAGAGGTTGCAGTGAGCCGAGACCGCGCCATTGCACTCCAGCCTGAGCAACAGAGTAAGATTCCATCTGTAACATTAAAAAATAAATAAATAAAATAAAAGGAGAAAGGGACTTGAACAGACACTTCTCCAAAGAAGAGATACGAATGGCCAAGAAACACACACATGTAAAGCAGCTCGATGTCATTTATCATTAGTGAAATGCAAATCAAAATCACAATGAGATACCACTTCACACCCACTAGGATGGCCTTAAACACACACACACACACAGTGTTGGCAGCTAAGTACAGAAACTGAAACTCTGGAACCCTGTTCACTACTGGTGGGAATGTAAAGTGATAGAGTGCTGTGGAAAAGTCTGGTAGTTTCTTAGTTACACATAGTTGTACCATATGACTCTGTAATTCCAGTCCTAGGTATATAATCAAAATAACTAGAAACAAGTGTTCAAACAAATATTTGTATACAAATGTTCCTAGCAGCACTATTCACAAAAGTCAAAAGGCAAAACCCAAGTGTTCATCAACAAATAAATGAATAAACAAAATGTTATATATTCATACAATGAAATCTTTTTCAGCCATAAAAATAAAGTACCAATATATACCAAATGAAATAACCCAGACACAAAAGCCACAAGTGCTATGATTCCATTTATACGAAATATTCAGGATATGCAAAACCAGACAGAGAAAACAGATTTGTGACTGCCAGCGGAATCAGGACAAATGGGGTACATTTATAGTGATGAAAAAGTTCTAGAACCAGACAGTGGTGATGACTCTAGAGAACTGTGAATGTATTTAATGTCACTGAACTGTAAATTTAAAATGATAAACACTTCCTGCTATTTCTTACCACAATTTACAAAGAGCTTAAAAAAAAAAAAAAAAAAGAAAGAAAGAAAGAAAAAAGAAATCAAAGCAAAATCTTGACGTTGTCCCACAGGCTCTCAAGCCGGTGCAGACCTACCAATGAGGCGCAGCGTGGTCTGCGTGAGGGCCAGCATGCCAGAGTTGAGCAGGAGGTTGAGGCTGTTGGCGCCGTGCTGCAGGGTGAGCAGGCTCAGCATCACCAGGAGGAAGCGGGCTTGCGGGATGGTCCCCAGGCTTGGTCCTGACGGGTTCTCATTGGTAATGGTTTGCAGGGGAACCGGCTGGATACCTAACAAACATTGGCACCCACTTAGATTTCTTGCGCATGGAAACAAGAATATACATAATGCAGAAAACACTGGCGATGACGTTAAACATCAGACTGTTTTCCGGTGGGTTTCCACAGAGCGGGCAGCTCTGGTGTGCCGCACGGTGGGTCTACCCCCTGCACTCCACAGACAGGTCGCTCCATCTGTCTGCTGGACTTGCATGCTGCTCTCTGAATACCCTGGGGGCCCTATTCCATTCCTTCCATTTCATATATAAAAGGTATGTCTCACATTTGCTCCACAAAACCAATCCAATCACTCTCTGCAGATGCTCAAACTATCCAGGAAAGAAATATTAATATAGGACACAGACACTTTAGGGTAAGATGTGTGATACACATAAAATGTGAAAATGTAAAAATGTTTTACTAGAGTACTTCAACACTGTATCTCCTGCTAAATTTTAAAGTTTTGTTTAAAATCTGAGAAAGCTGAAAGCGGCACAGATTACACAAAGTTATTAAAGTCTTCTCAAAAGCAAAAATTAGCATTTCCAAGTTTCCACAGCATATAATTCAAGCCAAACCATAAAATAACATTGATACAATTGTTGACATTATTGCAACATCAATTTTAATACAGCCTTTTAACCCTCAGGTTTTTTTTAAACTCACCAAGCTCTTTAAATTTGGCATTGGCATCCATCAAAACATTCCGAATGTTCTGAACAGCCCACGCATACAGCTTGCCAAAGGTGACTTCCAGCAGCATCCGATTAAAAGGTGGGATCAAATCAACATCCTTTAAACAATCAGTGAGAGGTTCCCTTTCAAATGAAGATAAAGACGTTTACTCAGGACACTGCCAGACAAATTTTAACTATGACAGAACAGCATTTTGTTCCCACAGCTTCCTTAATTAAGGAAAAAAAATATTACAATGTTTTACCCTATATCAATTCCCTCAGGAATAAGCCTTTGCCATCCACAAAACATCGCGTACTGCACAGATGGAAGTAAGAAATTCTTGCTTGCCAATTTTAAAATTGTATCTATCCCTTCCAGGCGAACCTCAGCTCTCTCCAACTGCAAAATATCAATGCATACAGTTAAGTGTTACATATATTACCCAGTGCAGAGAAGCATTTCTCATCAAATTTTACCTGTTTTAGTAGACACTTTCTCATTTTTTCCACATCCACTGGCTCTTCTTTAAGAGCAAATTCAGCAATTGTACTGAGGAGTGCAGACTGCGGATAAAGACCCTGAACACTCTGCTTCAACCACTTGTATTTGTGAACACCTGTAACTGTACTCAGTAGCGGCTGCCATTTGTCCTACAAAAGAAAACAATTTTCATCACTGGTCTACCCTACTTTATATTAAACAGTGCACTAAAAGTAATTCAAGTAAAATACAAATAAACAAATGCTCATAGGTTTAAATTGGTTAAAATATGTTAAATGTAATGACTAATACATGGTTTAAAAACGACACTCTAAGTATTCTTACAAGTGAATTTAGAATCTCTATACTGATATATGTTGGGAAAGGCTAGCTTGACATACAAAGTTGTAGTTCATATTAATAGCCACAGGGCCCAGCACTGTTTCTGGAACAAAGAATACATTAAGAAATTAACGGTGAATAAATAATGACACAATGTAGTACCAAAAATAAAACGAAACCCTTCTCCAACTACAGCTCTGACCAGGGCATCAAACGTCAAGTTCATGAAGCATCTCTGGGGCCTTTTTTCTAACAACCGCCCACCTCCCTCCAGATGCTCAGGTACAGAGGTACGAGATGTGTGGATTCCTTTGCTACATGCTAAGATTCTGTTCAGCTAATCTCAGAATCACAGAAAATACTGCACCTTGGGTGATTTGATTGCAATGGGTCTCTTGTCCACATTTATTGGACTATGAGGCAAAATGCAAGCTTCTTCTAAATCACTCTCTTCATTTCCAATTTTTTCTTCATCATCTGTAGATTCCGGCTTCTTAGGAACTGTGTTTTAAAACATGACTCACTATAAAAATCCTAACACTTAATTGCAAATTAAGACTTAGACTTGCATGAAGACAAACATTTCATTCAAATAAACACATTATAAACTACAATGCTGAAATGACATTATAAACTACAATGCTGAAATGACAAAAGTGAAATGATCACCATGTCAGAACAGAAAGAAAACTGAGATTGTAACATGGGAGAAGCCCTGAAGCAGGGGCGCCTGGCAGCCAGCAAGCTCTTCCCCAAGTGCCAGGGAGGGAACATCAGAGTCTTTCCAGGCCAGGCAGTCTGCTGCAGATACTCAACTCTCCTGCTGCAGCACAAAAAGTAACCACAGATAAATCAACAGGTGTGGCTCCAATAAAACTTCATTTACGCTACTACAATCTTAACTCCACGTAATTTTTGTGTGTCAAAAATAATACACTTCTTTAAATTTTAAAAAAACAAGTTCAAACTGGTTTAAAAAAAAAAAAAAAAAAAGTCTTAGTCCATCCATGGGCAACACAAAGCAATCAATCAAGAGGCGGAATTTGGCCCTCGGTTCCTGGCGGTTCTCTATCAGTGCGTAACTGAATCAGCTGAATTCACTGTGATATGTGGAATTTCTTCCCTGTATTTTCTCTCTTTTAAAATTCTTGGTATAAATCTCTTAAGCATATAACATACAAAATAAGCAACTTAATAATACACCTGGGCAGTAAAGAGCTAACACAGCAGGCTGGGGTTGCTCAAACCCTGCCAACTCCCGAGGAAGGTCAGTCCCTTTAGGACTGGTCCTTTTTCTAGGAACTGAGCTCTGAGCCTTTGTCACATCCCGCTGGATACGTTTTTTTGGCATGCTTGACACCCAGGACCTGGTGGCACTTGGCCAGGTGGTGTTATGCTAATGATGTGACTTGCGGGTGGCAGGGGACCGGACCCCTTGTTTTTGCTCTGGGGCGCTGGAGTCTAAGTGAGTGATTGAGGTCAGTCACACAGGCACTGCCTATGTGACTGGCCCCCCAACAAAACCTCTAGACTCAAGGCTCAGGTGCCCTGGCTGGTTAACGGGATGTGATACGCTGTTGCTGGGAGAGCTAAGCACGTCCATGTGATGCCACTGTGGAAAGACACCAAAAGCTTGTGCCTAGTTTCCTCAGGACTTCCCTCCAGGAATCTTCCCCTTGGCTAATTTTAATCTGTATCCTTTTTGCAGTAAAAACCCACAACTGTGAGTCTAACAGCTCTTCAGAGTCCTGTGGAGTCCTTTTAGTGAATCATCAAGTCTGAGAAAGGATCCCTGACACAGCAACAGGAATAATTAATCATTTAATATTTATAAGTTACTTAATTTCCAAAAAAAAGAAAACCAATTTGCAACAATACACGATAAATCTACAAACCCACGAGAAACTCTAAAAGTGACAGTGTGGGCTCAGAACCCACCGGCATGAGATGGCAAATGGCGGAGTCTCTCTCCCTCACACTGAGACACGCCTGTCTCCCGGGCCCAGGCTGAGTTCCCGCATGCCTGGGTTAAAGGAATCACAACAGTGTGACTGCTGTGACGTGCTAGTCCAGAGCACCCATCTGATTCAGCACGGCTGTTACGGTGTAGGGTTTGTCCAGGAACAGTCAAGTGACGACGGCTTCTAAAACACTTCAGTATTTTGTGAACTTACTGTTCAAAATGCCCATCAGAAAATCAGTAATTAAGGCTGTTCAATAAGCAGGTTTGTGCGTAAATCAGTGTAACTCATAAGAATATAATCAGAAACTTCTGTAGTTTATTTATAATTACAAGTGACTAAATTCTAAACTGTTTTATAATTTCTAAGCATTTTTACTCAAATTTGGATTATTTAATGCAAAGACTTTTCTGTACCCTCACACAGCTGCTTCCATGAAAATGTCAGTAACTCTTTCAGCTCCCCTGTGTAATAATTCTCCATGTATCAGAATAGTCAATATTTTCAAGCAAAAAACCATTTCTTTACAAGAACGGTTAATAAGTTTATATGTTCCTATATAGCTCATTACCAGGACAACTAATAAAATAACTTCCTGGTCCCCATCAATTTAGTAAAGATTATTTACCTTTTTCAACATCAATTTACTAGTAACCAAATCCTACCACGCTCAATTCCTTAAGTGCCTCATTGTCTGATCTCTTGGAAAAATAAGCGAGATTTCTGTATTTAATCATAACTATACATCGAAATGACGGCAGTAGTTGGAAATGTGGCATGGAATCACCCGCAGAGAAACTTCACTCGGAAATCACGGATCCCACGAGGCAGGCTGAAGCACACGCTTTAACAGTATCTTCTGTCCTTGTATATTCTTACCTCTCTTTTTCCTTCGTTCTCGAATTATCTTCTGAGCTATCCTCCTCCAACGGGGCAAAGAACTTAACAATTTAAACTTAGACATTATAGAGAGGTCATTACAAACAGCAGGTCTCAGTTCATTAAAGAGGAATCTCAGGCGTTCGATGACAGGAGCGCAGACCTCCTTGTAAGAACGGCCCTGCTCTTGATGAGTCTGCAAAGTTAACCAGGAAGAGACAACTTAACAACAAAGATTTCAGCAACTGTCTGCGAAGCACACAAAAAGAATAATTAAAATCTACCACCTTAATAAGTGAGCATTTTGCTTGGTAGACAACTCTACAAACATCCACCACCGACTTGGGCAGCGTTCTGTGCTTTACTTGCTCAATACCAAGTGCGCCTGCGTGAACTAAAGATAATGCCACATGACCTGTAAAAAGACAAGTAAGGCAAGGGCAGGGAAGGAATGAATGTGTCCCACAGCCTGGTTGAGGAATCTGCAGCACAGCTGAAGTACACAGACAAGGAGTTCCATACCTAAATCTTCATGCTTTAAGAGGCAACATAACAGCAAGCGACCGACCTCTTCCACGGGATGCTCGGGGGGAAACGTGATCGGTGTGGTCAAGTGGCACTGCCTACAGTACCTCTCTATTTGACACAAAAAGTCCTGAAACAGAAACAGCTGGAGGTAACTTGAGGGCCACCCAGTGAGTCTTCACAAATCCTAAACATGCCACAGGTTCTGATGCACCTGCAGTCAGTAACGCTTCTGAAGCCTCACTAGCATGTTAACAGAATTAGGTTCTCACCTCCAAACTCTCCAAATAATACATGAAACACAGCCTGTGCTACACGTCAGGCAAAGCGCACATAGGTATTCCTACGTCCCCGTCCTCAGACACACAGAACGCCGAGGTGCAGTGCGGGGAGGCCTCACTCACCTTCACATTGTGATCCTGAATGTTATTGTCTGCGACGGCTTGCAGGAACGCCTGGGAATGGTCGCCCAGGGCCCGTCTGTGGGAGCAGAGTCGAGACTTGCTGGCAGGGGTGCCCCCTGGAGAGCTGCAGTGGTCCTCGTCTTTCTCCTCGTTGTAGCTGTAGTGGATCTGGCTGGTCTGCAGGCCTCCAGAGAAGATGGACGACTGCAGCCATTCTAGAAAAGGCACACACAAACATGAAAGAGAAACTCCAGCGCACAGCTCAAAATAAATACAACCAACAAAAAAGACGCTCAACTGCACACTCAATTTAGAAAGTGGAATTCAGCATCACTCATACGCAAGGGCTCCACCTAACGTGTCTGTTTACACAGGCTGACTTATAATTCCTCCATCTGCGTGAACACAGGTAACACTTTCTGGTGACTCCACATGCCTCAGGCATGGCATCAGAACACAGGATTGTGGTTCCAGTCCAACATCCACTGGACACCTGCCCTCTGCCTGCAGCTGCCAGGCTGCACAGATACTGTGCAAAGACTGGGTGGCACATTCTATGACGGAGAGCAGCAAAGGGCACCACGGACACATCTAATCACAGGATTCCAAGTCTGAAAGTATGTTTGACTATCGGGGTACCAGGGTGACTCGATGACAGACCACCACTATTGTGAGGCTCAGTAAAGGACTTGTGGAAGCAACAACCAAGGTAAGATGAGGAATAAGACCATGAATCAGACCATGATGCTGAGTATCCAGGCAGGGAATAGCGCATCTGAAGGGTTTCTACAAAGACTTACATCCTCGAGGCAGGCTACATATTCCTAGAGCATTTATAAAGGAACAAGAAGGAGAAAGTATTTAACACACACGCAATCTGTAATGAAAGACAGATCCTTAAGGAGACCTGTGTGTGGTGCAAGGCGCCAGATCAGCCAGCTGCAAACGTGAATTACAGCTGCTTATGGTGACTGGAGGGCGCTGCACACACACACACACAACTGGAATGTGCACCACTACACATCTCTATTAATGATCTGTCACCAAATACTGATCCAAATCCAAGCAACCAAAGCAGGGATGCACTTAGTGTTCCTTTACCGGACGTGTAGATTTTAGAGCACTCACGAGCATTCCCCAAACCACCACATTTGTTCTTCTGAAACACAAATCCGACGCCGATTCTCCCCAGCCCTCTCTCTTTAGCCACAGGGCAGCCCCTCCTGACTGCTCCAAGATAAGCCTCTGATCCTCCTGCGGATCCCACCCACCTGCCAGGGCCCATGGCACCCTCTGCCCTGGAGCTCACCAGCCCTGCCCTTCTTGCCAATTTAAGCAAAGCCCATCTCTGGCAAGCAACAAGCCTCAAGGAGGAGTGAGGGAAGCACCTGCCTCAGAGGGCCCCACAGGAGCCCACCAACCAGCACTGCACAAAGTCCGCCCAATGCGGGGCTGTGCAAGCAGCAAGATCTTCCGTCCCCGACCAGCCTTCTGCCACACCCACTCGCAAGACCAGCAGGAGAGCCCTGCTCCTCTCAGCAGCGCCTTTCACACCCCTGCATTTTCTGCCCAGAATGGCCCCTCACCCAACTTCAGGACTGATGCCAATGTGAAGCGTTTCTTCCTCCAGAACCACGTATGAGAGTCTCTATTTCACCACTGACCACCCTGTAACGTGAGCTGCTTAGAACACTGGCTCATCCGCAAGAAGCAGCTGAAGGCAGAAGCGTGTCCTAACCGTCCCTGCATCCTGAACACCTAGGATGGGAACCACACCAAGCAACTGCTCAAGAGAAGCAGCTCACAGGCATGGACAGACAGACAGCTGCAAACTGCGCAACTACATGAAGAAAAATGTAAACCCATCTTAGGGCACAGGAGGAAACTTACAAGGCTGCCATCCAGAAATAGAGCTGACTGGTAAAAACACAGTCCTCAAATAGGATGCTGTTCCCCGACAGGATGGCTGATCCACATTCTGTGCAATTTGTGGCCGTGCAGGGAGACGAAAGCCATGCTGGGTCTGACGGGCAGGGGCTGTAACATGTGAGGCCACCACAGGCTAGATATTCCCCACACGTTTTAGCTTCCTCTGTAGCAATGAACCATGAGGGCAAATGACAGCCATTCACAGCTAACTCCAACTGAGTTCAGTTTCCCTATCCTTATTTCTTACCATCATCAACCGTGTTGAATCCTACTCTCCTACTTTTTTTTTAAAGAGAGAGTCTTGCTCTGCCACTGAGGATGGAGTGCAGTAGTGTGATCATGGCTCACTGCAGCCTCAAACTCCCAGGCTCAAGCGATCCTCCTACCTCAGCCTCCTGAGTATCTCGGACTACAGGCATGTGCCACCATGCCTGGCTAATTTTTGTATTTTTGGTAGAGATGGGGTTTTGCCATGTTGCCCAGGTTGGTCTCAAACTCTTGACCTCACGTAATCCACCTGCCTCAGCCTCCCAAAGTGCTGGGATTACAGGCATGAGCCACTGTGTCTGGCCCTCTTCCACTCTTAATGACACTTACAGTTCAAAAACAATAATCTGCTCATCAGCAAAAAGCAAAGATTTTCTTACTGGCACATTCGATCTCGACAGGAGACAGCGGCGTGCTCATTGCTAAATAGGAAGCATGTAATCCGAGAAGCAGGCCCAGATTCCTCTCTGTGTCTATTAGAGGTGAAGAGAGACTTCCCAAATCTGGTATGGTGACAACTTCTTGGTCAGGCTGGAAAAATAAGTTTCATCATCACTCTGAGGAAACAGAATCAATTAAAAACTTAAAACCAAAAGGACAGCTGCTGTGCTGAGCCCAGGGTGCTCTGGGTGTTCTACCATCCATTCCGTAACGAGCGGATGCTGCTGTGCCCAAAGGTAACATCAGACACCACATAAACCCAACGCCCTATGAAGCAGGCAGCAACTGCACAGCCCTACCCTAGAAAAACCAAAGCACAGATACGTCTGCCTAGAATATTCCTTAGGAATCAGTTTCCATGCTTCAGAAAATCTAATGAATTGTTATATGCATAAGGAAACCACTGGGCAACAGAACTGTGAAGTGGCAGGTACTTGATCACAACTATTAGTGGACCGTGACCACACACATGGAGGAAATGAAACTCATAAAAAAAAAAAAAAAAAAAAAAAAGCAAGAGTTCAACTTTTCCACTCACAGAAGGTATTTACAGCAAAGTTAATTTTCCCCTTCATAAAATGCTTTAATTAAGCCTGCCCTCATGGCATTTAATACATTTTATTACTTGTGGATACCTGGAAAGCTAATCCCAATATATAAATCCCATGTGTTCGTAAATACATAGGAAGGACATATTTCTACTCTAAAGGATTACACTTCTGCATATTTCTTCCCAGAAAATACATACCTCAAGATAATAAGCCATTCCAAATTTCTTCATAAGTCAAGACAAAGGTTTAACCTCTTTTCCTGTGGAACACTGTCTATTTTCTCACAAATTGGTCATTTAAAAAACACTCTTTCAAGACCAGCACATCAAAAACCTTACCATGAATAAATCTAAATTCATTTATGAAAAAACTTCTAAAGGATCCTTCTATTTATCCCTAACGCCCCCCTCAAAAGACCCCGCTATCAGTACTTCCGGATCCAAATATTCCTACGCCAAATACACACAGGGTATCCCCTGACATCCCGTGTGGCACTCAAGGCATACAGCCTCACCTCCAAATACTGGCCAACACAAAACGCATGCATGGATTCCCGGGTGTCTTCAAACTGCAAAGCAGCTTCCAAAGCTACCACTGGGTCTTCCCCTGCAAACTGAGCTGAAACAAAAAGGAAAAAAACAACGTGAGTTCGATTCAATTTACCTAAAGAGCTTTAGTAGAAACAGGGAGTAGGAATAAGTTAGGTGCTGAACTCAAAGTTGAGGGCTACCAGAGTAGAATGACCTCCCACTGTCTCCCAGAGTCGCCTGGGTCAACTCAGAACTTGAAATGAGTTCCCAGTATTAAAACAAAAAATGCGTAATGACAGGAAATTCTTCAAATGTGCTGAATTTGTTGGTAAGATAAACACCAAAGTTACAGATACATTAAATACGTGGGGGCTAGCACCAAACTAAGCCAAATACTCTGCTTAAAATGACACATGCTGTGACTTCTAACCACTAAATAAGAAGGGTAACCTTACCAAGAATACTATTTCCTGTTAACGACTGAGTCTGGAAGTCCTTTATGTCATACACTTTCCCATCAATCACAGTCCAGAAGCCTCCATCTTTATTATGGTTCTCCAAATCAGCTTTGCGTATAAGTGTTACTTCCTCATTATTTCTACAGTTCTGACTTGTAAAAAATGACTCTGCATATACAGAAAGCAGAATCAGTCCATCGATCAATCAATAGGTAAAACGAAAAGAACAAACCGTGTGAAAGAACTACAAGCAAAAATAAACAAATCCACAATCACAATGGGAGAAACACATTCCTAGCTCTGTAACTACCACCACCAATACAAATTCTATTAAATACAGATGCTTTAAAAAGCATCCAGGCAGCATGAATATCAAATATGGCCATGCCAGGCCACAGAGCAACTCTCAATCGGTTTCAAATAAAGTTACAGAGCATGTATGCAGACTACAATGCAGTTAAATTAGAAATATGTTTTTAAAAATTTATACCAAATACATAAAAATATCCACATATTTGAAAATTACAAAATATACTTATAAGTAACCCAAAATTCCGAGGAAAAAATGACTATGAAAATTAGAAACTGTGTTGAAATTAATGGTAATTAAAAATATCACAAATCAAAATTGGTGACATACAGCTAAATCTATGCTTGAGGGTATTTACGCCTTTAAATGTATATATTGCGGGGAAAGCGAAAAAAGAAAATAAAGAACACCAAACCAATAAAAGTCTATTAGTTCATAAAAATACTCAAAAAAAAAGAAAAAAAAGAAAAAGAAAGAAAACCCGAGGAGTGGTCACCTTTGCAAGTGCTAGGATATCAACTCAGTATTATGAAAAATAGTGAAAAGGAGGTGGCGGTTCAGTAAGTCAAGCTTAGATCACATCCTTCTTGAACAAACTGTACCTCCTGCTCACCAGACAGCTGAGGGAAAGGTTGGTCGGGGATTTTACAGAGGACATGTAACACATGAATTCCCTGGTCTACCTTCACAGAACTGAGGCGGGGAGCCACTGAGCACGATGGGCCTCCTGAGCCAACAGAATGCAGGCAGCATGACTTCAGACATAACACCGACCCAACAAGACTGAATTCAAATCCAACCAAACCTCCAGATCTAACCAGCAGACTAGAGAAATGAAACTCATAGAAGAACATGTTGGACTAGGGTAAGAGAATGCAATTAAGCAAGTTCAGAAAATGTCAAGTTCCCCAAAATAACCTATCTGCTTCTTTGAAAAAGAAAATAGTATGATCAGAGACAGGGAGAGGAGGGCCTGGAGCCGTGCTGTTAGAGGAAAGAGCCTAGAAGCTTATGTCAACCAATGCCAACACACACAACTTGCTCAGGTCCTCATTCAAAATTGCCACCTAGAAAAGGCATTTTTGAGATAGTCCAGGAAAATGTAACACAGACTGCATGTTAGATTAAGGAATCACTGTTAATCTTATAGATAGGATAATGATACTGTGGGTGGTTTTTCGTTTTTTGTTTTGTTTTGTTTTGAAACAGAGTCTTGTTCTGTCGCCCAGGCTAACACGCAATCTCGGCTCAACGCAATCTCCGCCTCATGGATTCAAGTGATTCTCCTGCCTCAGCCTCCCGAGCAGCTGGAACTACAAGCACACACCACCACGCCCAGCTAATTTTAAAATTTTTAGTAGAGACGGGGTTTCACCACGTTGGCCAGGCTGGTCTCAAACTCCTGACCTCATGATTCACCCTCCTCGGCCTCCCAAAGTGCTGCGATTACAGACAGGTGTGAGCCACTGTGCCTGGCCTTGTGGGTTTTTTTTTTTTTTTTTTAAGTTCTTATCCTTAAGAGGTAAAATGCCTTAAAATGTTTTAATAGAGGAGTTATGCTTTAAAATAATCCCATCAACCCAAAAGAAAGAGAAGTATGCGAGGGTAATGTATTCACCTGTTCAAGCTAGATTCATTTTACTATTTTTCTACTTTTATTTATGTTCGAAAAGTATCATAATAAACTGATTACAAAAACATCACTGTGCTAATAAACATTCATTTCTCAATAAGCAAGAAAAATATCAGGTTAAACCCTAAGAAAGAAAAAAGAAATAAACAAGAGTATGGCACTGGCACGAACGAACACAAAGAGCCACGGAACAGAACAGAGACCCCCAAAAACAACCCCTCACATATTTGGTTGTATGACTTTTGACAAGGGAGCCAAGACCACTCAATGGAAGAGCCCTTTCAATGCTCGGTACTGGGAAACCCAGACAAGCACATGTGAAAGAACGGAGGAAGACCCTTACCTTAGGCCACACACAAAAACTGACTCGAAACGTATCAGAGACCTAAAAATAAGTGCTAAAACTATAAAATATTCTTAGAAGAAAACCAGGGAAAACCTTCATGGCACTGAACTTGGTGACGATGTCTTGAATAGGACACCAAAAGCAGCACAGGCAACAAAAGGAAAAAACAGGTAAGTTGGATTTGATCAAAATCATGTACTTCCGTGCATCGAAGGAGGCTATCAAGAGTGAAACGGCAACCCAAAGAATGCAAAACAGATTGCCAATCATCTTTATCCAGAACATGTAATGAACTCCCAAAGCCCAACATGACAAAAAAAACGCATTAAAACCTGGGCAAAAGACTTGAATAGACATTTCTCCCAAAAAGGTATGCAAATGGTCAATAAGCACATGAAAAGATGCTTGACATCACCAATCATTCGCGACACGAAAATTAAACCACAAGGAGATACCACTTCACACCCCGCTATGGCTACTATCAAAAACAACAGAAAATAACCAAGCGTTGGTGAGGATGTATAGAAACTGAACTCCTGTACACTACCAACAGGAGCACAAGATGGTATAGCCACTCTGAAAAACAGTACAGCCGCGCCTTAAAAAATTTAAATATAAAATGACCAAATCATCTATCGATTCTACCTCTAGCTATATACCCAAAAGACGTAAAAACAGGGATGCAAATGGATAATATACACACCGCATTCATAGCAGTGTTATTCACAACAGCCAAAAGCTGCAAATAAGCCACGTGTCATCAGCTGATGGATGGATAGCAAACTGTGATCTATTCACTAACAGAATAGGATTTCACCTTAAAACATAAGAAAATTCGACTACGCAGCCATAAAAAAGGAGGAGTTCATGTCCTTTGCAGGGACATGGATAAAACTGGAAACCATCATTCTCAGCAAACTGACACAAGAACAGAAAACAGAAAACCAAACACAGCATGTTCTCACTCACAGGTGGGCGCTGAACAGTGAGAACACACGGACACAGGGAGGGGGACATCACGCAGGGGCCTGGGGGGCGGGGGGCCAGGGGAGGAGTAATAGGAGGTGGGGGGACTGGGGAGGCACAGCATTAGGAGAAACACCTCATGTAGACGACGGGCTGCTGGATGCAGCAAACCACCACGGCACATGTATACCTATGTAACAAGCCTGCACAATCTGCACATTTACACCAGAACTTAAAGTCTAATTTAAAAAAAAAAAAAAGGGAAAAAAATGTAAGGAAATTCAGACACCTTCTACAACGCAGATGAAACTTGGAGACATGCTAAGTGAAATAAGCCCATTCAAAGAGGAAAAATACTGTATGGTGCCACGTATATGAGGTACCTGGATTAGTCAAATTCACAGAGACAAAGTAGAACGGTAGCTGCCAGGTGCTGGGGAAACTAGTGTTTAATGGTACAGAGTTTCAGTTGGGAGAAACGGAAAGTTCTGCAGATGAGCGGTGGTAATGGCTGTGAAACAACGTAAACGTACTTAACACCACTCAACAGTGCACTTACATGGCAATTTATTTGTGTGGGGGGCCATGTGCTAAAGCAAAAAATTATTAAAATCCATTTATAGCCGGGCGCGGTGGCTCACGCTTGTAATCCCAGCACTTTGGGAGGCCGAGGCGGGTGGATCACGAGGTCAAGAGATCGAGACCATCCTGGTCAACATGGTGAAACCCCGTCTCCAGTAAAAATACAAAACATTAGCTGGGCGTGGTGGCGCGTGCCTGTAATCCCAGCTACTCAGGAGGCTGAGGCAGGAGAATTCCCTGAACCCAGGTGGCGTAGGTTGCGGTGAGCTGAGATCGCACCATTGCACTCCAGCCTGGTTAACAAGAGCGAAACTCCGTCTCAAAAAAAAAAATCCATTTATATAGTGTTTTATAGACAAAAGTAGAGTCTTCAACATTCAGGCAATCACCAGTATTTTCAGAAGTGCTTTATGAGGAGATGGATTTCTTTCCCCTCCCACAATAAGATATTTCTGTCTATATTCCTAAAAATGATGCATTTATTTACACAACCTATTATAAGAATAAGAACAACCCCTTTTCGATCCCAAAACCTGGGCAGAGAGTGAAGAGACAAACAGAACCTTCTCCAAAATGACAGTCCTCACAACAGAGGTGTAGTGCAAGAGACACATAAAATGGCAGCTCTTCAGAGGAGTGTGTGCACGCCCAGCGGGCAGGCCGCCCCTTGCTGTGAGTGTGGCCAGCCGGGACTACATGGTCTCCAGAGCTTCCTCCTCCTCCTCGTCCTCTGAGGCCACCATCGCTCCTGAAGGTTCTGGCTCTGGAAGGGCATCAGTCACTTTACTGGGTGCTCTGCACAAGGCCCCTGCTGTAATTTCAAACAGAATTTTGTCAATTTCCATTTCTGCTTCTTCCTCCATTTATTCCCGATCGTCCATGCTTTCGAAAGTGTCCTCTAACATCTCCTCTACGATCCCAGCCTTCATCATTTCTCTGGACAGCTCCCTCATGGTGGCCTGAATTTCTGGAACCTTCACAAGACTTTGCACAGCCCTCGTCACTTCTGCACTCTTCTGCAGGGAACCAGCCCCTCGCAAGACCGCCAACTGGTTCCTCATCCCCGTGAGCACCGAGTCCAGGTGCGCTTTGGATTCATACAGCTTGCTCACAGCCGTCCCTGACCGGATCATCTGCCTGGCCAGAACTGTGCAGACATCCTTCTGGCCCTTCTTGACTGCTTCTTTCACAGATCGTTTCACTTTTTCTTCTTCTCTTTGGATATCCCGTATTTGCCTGTCAACAACTCTCATTTCCTTTCTTATCTTCAATGACCATTCATTGACCAGTTCTTTTGGTGGCTTCTCCTGGGTTTTAACCAAGAGTCCCATGGCAAATTGAACTCATCTTGCCCCCTCTGGCTTTCTGTTCTCCGCACCCAGGCAAGTCACCGGCAGCCGCCTGGGTGGGGCCTGCGGAGAGCTTACATGGCAAATTTTACCAGTCTTATACACACCCTTCCAAGAAAAGAATAGGAAGAAACATTCTCCTACTCTGTGAGACTAGCACAACCTTGGTTACGAAAACCTGAATGTCTATTACGTTTTCCTGCCAATGGATCCATCAGCTAGTATCTCCCCCAGCTCACTAACATTCTCCAGTGGACAGACGGAAACTAACAGGGCTGCATGGGTATTACCCTCTTCCTGATTTACAGCTGCTCTGTTAGTAAAGGGGTGGTGGTCATCAATACCAGTAACTTACAGGGCATTATAAGAAAAGAAAATTGTAGGTCACCAAAAAAAAAAAAATCACAATGAAAATGGCATGCAAAATCCAGAAAAATTACAAATACAAATGCAAAACTGTCTTTAAAAAATAGCAAACCAAGACCAGAAATATCTATCCATATAACCAATATTATAATCAAAGTAGTTTAATTCCAGAAATGGAAGACTATGTCAACATTTGAAAAGTCGGTAATTCACATATTAACAGAAAAACATAAATTCTATGATCAAGTAGACAAAGTTTAACAGGCAGTCATAGTTAAAACTGCATCACGGCCGGGCGCGATGGCTCACGCCTGTAATCCCAGCACTTTGGGAGGCCGAGGCGGGTGGATCACGAGGTCAAGAGATCGAGACCATCCTGGTCAACATGGTGAAACCCCGTCTCTACTAAAGGTGCAAAAAATGAGCTGGGCATGGTGGCGCATGTCTGTAATCCCAGCTACTCAGGAGGCTGAGGCAGGAGAATTGCCTGAACCCAGGAGGCGGAGGTCGCGGTGAGCCAAGATCGCGCCATTGCACTCCAGCCTGGGTAACAAGAGCGAAACTCCGTCTCAAAAAAAAAAAAAAAAAAAACTGCATCACAGAGCAGAA
The DNA here is from genome assembly GCF_048565385.1 of Saimiri boliviensis. Taxonomy (NCBI): domain Eukaryota; kingdom Metazoa; phylum Chordata; class Mammalia; order Primates; family Cebidae; genus Saimiri; species Saimiri boliviensis. The sequence continues at coordinate 151,122,099 of NC_133453.1, forward strand.
ACAGAAGAAAACATCCTTAAGATTCAAAAGTCCTTACAAAGAGACTCCTAAAACAAACATTATACTTGGTGTGTGAAATCTGGAAAGCTTTTTCTCTGCTACTAAGAAAAAGGCCAGGAAGCACTGTCACCATTTCTCCCCCACAACACACTACAGGTGTGAGCGTAGTAAGTCACTGAAGGAAGAGCTGCCAGATCAGAAGAGACACAAGTACAGACAATCGGTTGGTTCGGACAAAGGCGGTACCCCAGAATACTGACCATGGACAGTCTCTTGACCCAAAGGAGCTGGCACAAGGACACTATGGACAAAATGCCTATGGGGAACAAATGACATGTGACCCCAATCTCACAACATGCACAAAAATCAAGTCCAAGTGTACTATAGCTCTTAACAAGAAAGTTAATGCAATAAAACTTTAAAGTATAAAAGAAAATCTGGGTAAGAAAAAGATTTCTTAAGGAACAAAATGAATAACCATTAAAGTAGAAACACTGGATTTCACTGACTTCTGTTCATCAGAAAACACTTTGAAGTGACTACACAGGCCTGAGTGAGAGAAAAGGCTCTACTAGAAAGAGAGTCAGAAGTTCATATCCCAAACATACAAAGACACTCACATGAATGACGAACAAGAAAAAAAGGTCACCAGATAGAAAAATCGATACAAAACTTCAACTGACATTTCACAAAAAAGAATATCCAACTGATTAATGCACATATGAAACGGTATCAAACCTCACTAAAAATCTGGAAAATGAAATTGAAACCACAATGAGATACCAGTGTACACCCACCAGCATGGCTCAAACAGGGAGTGCACAGACATGGAACACTGAGATTTCTCACTCTGCAGTGGAGATAAGGAACAGCATAATCACCATGGAAAACAGGCATTCTGTATTAAAGCATCCTCTGCAAACCAACAATCCCACCAAGAAACAGAAAAAATGATTAAAGAAACAAATGTTGTTTCTTTAATGTTAGCATATTGGCAGGAGTGCTGGCTCATGCCTCTAATGTCAGCACTTTGTGGGGCCAAAGCAGGAGTTTGAGAGCAGCCTGGGTAAAAAAGGGAAACCTCGATTCTACAAAAAATTTGAAATGTATCCAGGCACGGTGGCACACACCTGTAGTCCCACCTGGGTGAAAGGATCAGCTTGAGCTGGGAGGTCAAGGCTGCAGTGAGCCATGGTCGCGCCACTGCCCTCCAGCCTGAATGACAGGGCAAGACCCCTGACTCAAAAACAAAGGTAACATATTTACTATAACCCAAGTCTGAAAACAACTTCCATGTCCATCAACAAGTAGAATGAACAAGTTGTTGTATATCCAAACAAAAGTATACTATATATGGAATGAAAGTCAAAGAACCTAACAATGGGATGAACCTCAGAAACCAAAAGGTACATACTGTCTCACTGAATGTACATGAAGTCCGAGACCAGACAAAATCAAAATCATGTTGGGCAGGGACAAGCACTTGCTATAAGACGATCAGAAGTAAGACGGTGACAAGCACATAGCCTGAAAACCACACACTCTTCAGAGAAATGAGTCAGCGTTTAGGAGGGTCTTCCGCGATCCGGGCTAAGGCTTGAATGGCTGTGACACGGTTTTCTCTGTGATCAATACAGATACGTACTGGGTACTTTTGTATATGTGTTACGTATCACAACTGAAAAAGGCTTTACAGTGAGAAACCTGCTATCTGATCAAGTTAACGCCCCTCAACCATATGATACATTAGTAGAGAGACAAAGTAACACGACTGGGTAAGCTCACTCCTAAACAAAAGGGTGCTCAAAGTAGTAACGATTCTAAAAATAAAAAACCATGTTCAATGTCCTGCGGCTGTTTTCCTCAGGACAGCTACTACCTCTTGTTTTAAGCTCCCATGTTACAAAGACAATGGTCTAAAACACGAGAAGAAAAAGCCCACCCAGCTTGAGATTTCATACAGATCAAAGCTGAACCAGGATCTTGACTGATTCTGGGTCCAGGAAGCTAGAACCATAGAGAGCATGGTAAGTTAGACTCAAAAACCCAAAGCTCAAAACATTGAGAAGACAAGTTTCATTCCAATTTGGGATGCACTACAGGCAATGCTTACAAGGAAGTGCTCAGGTTGACTCCAGGAATTCTGCATCCCACTAACATCAAACCACCAGAGAACTCTGGAGAGTCTTCCTGTACGGATCTCTGCTTCCTGACCACAGATAACCACCTCAGCAGCAGCTTCTGGAGGCACCAGGACTTTGTAAAAATTTCATTTCGGTACTTAACAAGGATGACTAATGGAAAAATCTTCCTTAAATATAACGCAAAGACAGCCTGGTGGAGTGGCTCATGTCTGTAATGCCAGCACTTTGTGAGGTTGAGGCAGGTGGATCACCTGAGGTCAGGAGTTCAAAACCATCCTGGCCAACATGGTGAAATCCCATCTCTACTAAAAATACAAAAATTAGCTGGGTGTTGTGGCACGCGCCTATGGTCGCAGCTACTCGGCAGGCTGAAGCAGGAGAATCACTTGAGCCCAGGAGGCGGAGGTTGCAGTGAGCTCAGAGAGCTCAGAGAGCCTGCACAAAAGAGCAAGGCATGGTCTCCAAAAAGAAAATTACATATATACATTTGAGTCATACGTATCTGACCCAAATTTCTTCTGATTTGGATTATCTTCATTTTTCACCTAAGCTACCATCAGTGGAAATGGCAAATAATTGGTCTTCCTTTGTAAAGTATTCTTTGAAATTAAGAGGCAAGAATAGGTTAGACAAGAACAATAAAACTTTCCTCCGTAAAAGTCCTTTAAGACATCATACCCATTATGCCAGGCCAGGCTAACTCTTCATGGTCATCCCGTTCCTTTCCTGGCGCCAGATGGTTGAACCGATCCAGATGCTCCAACAGGCCGCCCAGCAGAGGCACAGCTCCAGCCTCTTGCATGAGACCAGCATTTTTACTGAGCAGAAGCACGACAGAAACTACTAGTTCTGGAAGGAGAACACCTACATTTAAGAAATAATAAGATTTAAGTAAGTACTTAACCTGCAACAGCTATTTGTAAACTTGTTCTGTGTTTAAATTCTGCTAAGTCACAAAACAAGAAATGTTCGTCCTTTAGCGTATTTCTACAGGATTATTTTATATTTTATGTTGAAAGAGACAGGTACTGCTTTCAAACAGAATCCTTTAAATTACAAAAATATTTTCCAAAACACTGTATTTCAATAACAGAACTATGAAGTAAACAGTCTTCTATTCAGAAAACTAATTGCTTATTGATGTTTATCATCAGAAAAAAACACTCAAAAATAATGCTCTAACTTCAAAAAATTACCTTTAAAACATACCAGGTGATATCAGAATTTTTAAGATCCTTAAAGAGGTACCTAATTTGTGTTATGCTATCAAAATAAAATTAGACAATTACCTTTGACCTCACTATTCAAGGGTCAATAATGGAAGTATAAATCTAAATTACCAATTATATTTCAAGTTATCTGAGTCCCATGCCAGCTGGTTAACAACAGAACTGTAACTCAAAAAAAATCAATAAATAAAATAATAATAATAATAATAATAATAATAAAGGTGAAAGGGCAGAAGGACCAGAAAAATCAGAGAGTAAATGCAAGCAGACTGATCAGGAAAGAAGACACTTTAGTTTTCATCTATCTCCTAAAATACACACGTCCAAAAGCAGGAAACAAAAGGTACCGGTAAAGTCCCCTTCCACAATGCAAGCCACCTCCGCAAAGTGCCGCCAGCTGGTAGACGCAACGCTGGCTGCCACAGGCAGTATGTCTCCAATGTGCGTGCACAGAAGGGCCGTGTACTTCTTCAGCAAGGAACCAACGCCCATCAGCTCCGGATCTTGAAGAAGGATTGAGAAATTCTCGTTTTCGCTATTATAAATTTTCTCTGTAAACAAACTAACTGCTCCATGATGCTACTCTCATCTACACAGCTATATACCTATAATAATTTTCTCAAACAGGAGCCTGTAAATCCTTAGTCCTTGGTTCTTTCTGTATCACGCAACTGGAGGGACAGTGTTTCTATGTCAAGTTTTACGCCCTGCACTACAGATTACCTAGAAATTTTCGGTGTATAAATACTAAAGTCATAATTTAATTCAAATATATTTTTTTAAGAGATGGGGTCCTCACTATGTTGCCCAGATTGGACTCAAATTCCTGGGATCAAGTGATCCTCCTGCCTCAGCCTCCTGAGTAGTTAGAACTACATGTATATACCACCACACCCAGCTCTAAATTTTTAAAACTTTATATCCAGTATACAAAACGTTTGCTTCCTAGAAGCTTGTAAATCATCCCCAAAAAACAAAGTTAGGCACTTTCTGCTAATTTTCTGAATTGTTAGTAGAGACGGGATTTCACTACGCTGGCCAGGCTAGTCTTGAACTCCTAACCTTGTGATTCGGCCTCCCAAAGTGCTGGGAATACAGGCATTAGCGACCGCACCCAGCCTCCTACACCTCTTAATAGCTTTTCAGTCCCTATGACTTTGTCTTTGAGACATTTACCTTCTGTTTCAAACTATCAACTCACCTACTGAAACTTGAAAGTTTCCATTACTGACAGGAGCCTAATTCTTCAGGAAGTAATTAAGTTACTTTGGAAAGAAAACAGCTACAAAAATACTAACACCAGCAAGAGACCTTTCCATCCTTGACAGAGACAGCTTCATGATGGAGGGCTAGCTGCCGCCCGGGGTGCTCGAGCAAGGGCACCACTCCCTCGACAGTGCCCAGCACTGAGCACTTACACTCCGTTCTATTCCGACCCTCACAGGCTACCTCAGGAGCATCCCAAGTCTGCAGGTGAGAAATCTTTGGCCCCATCCGACTTAGTCTAATGTCTGAACTATTAAGCAGAGCAGTAACTGAAGCCCAGATTTCCTCCAACGATTCCTCCCACTCCACCCAGCTGGCTCCATGTGACATGAATAGGCTGTCACCGTTTACTTCCTACACCATGCCAGTGTCGACCGTTCCGTAGTACTTGGAAGAAATCTGACAAATCTTCTGTAAGTCTACACTGAACATATAGGATGCTATTACTGATGTCTAAAGAATTTAAATATTAGGACAACAAAATTAAAAATGTTAACAAGGCTAATATAGAAAGCTCCAACCCAAAAAAGTGGATGCAAAATGAAGCCCCCACCTTGGTGCATTTAGGAGTGTAACAACTACACATCTGGGCTTACAGGATGGACACATCAAAAAGCCTAAATGTACAAGGCCAAAGTACACACAGGACATTTGTCACATTTAAAGCAACTTACCAGAAATATCTGAGGTCTGACCAAGACTTTCTCCTGGATAAAGTTTACTAATAAGCAAACGTTGAAAACGCAATAATAAATCCAACGAAGCAGATCTTTCACGACTGTGCTGCTCCAAGTCCAGACATGATGAAATCCGACGGGCAACATCTTTCAATCTGGCTACAGTCTGAGAAGCAATGTTTCTATACAGGAAAAAAGAGGATCACAATATTAAACAAGTCATTTCTATCAAAAAGGAAAAGGGATGCGGTAAATCATGACAAACTAACGTCACAAACACAGATCACACACGAAGACGACCTGCAGCTGGCTTCCCTCCCCAAGTATGTGTCCAGTGTTTCTACAGTAAGTGCAACCTCAGCCACAACTCAGCAGAAGAGCACAGAAGACTCAAAAGAGATACGGATGCCCTCCTGCTTCACTCATGTGCTCCTATGGAGCTGCCTGCAGTGGTCCAAACTGCAGAGAATCTTGCTTCAAAAGGAACACTTCTATATTCCTGATGTCTAAGGAATACAGACATTAAGAAAATAAAATCTTAAATATTGACAAGGCTAATACAGAAGTATCTAACCCTCTAGAATAAAAAAACAAGTGTCATTACTTTTTTTTTTTTTTTTTTTTTTTTTGAGTCAGAGTTTCGCTCTTGTTACCCAGGCTGGAGTGCAATGGCACGATCTCGGCTCACCGCAACCTCCGCCTCCTGGGTTCAGGCAATTCTCCTGCGTCAGCCTCCTGAGTAGCTGGGATTACAAGAACGCACCACCATGCCCAGCTAATTTGTTGTATTTTTAGTAGAGACGCGGTTTCACCATGTTGACCAGGATGGTCTCAATCTCTTGACCTCGTGATCCACCCGCCTCGGCCTCCCAAAGTGCTGGGATTACAGGCTTGAGCCACCGCGCCCGGCATGTCATTACTTTTTGTCCAAAGCTGCATTTCAAATAGAAATGTGATACTACTCTTAAAAGACAAGACTCGCCTGCATTGCCATGTCTGCCTTACAAGCCCACCTTGAGCACCTACTCACAAGCAGCACTGCAGTGGGCCACACAGCAGGTGCCCAGGGCTCAAGGAGCAGGTGAAAGCAGACCAAAGCTGTTGCCCAGAGAGCATGGCAGCAAAGAAAGCAGAAGAGGCTCCAGTTCCAACAGTATGATGTGATTTGAGCAATGAGCTATGGTAAAGGGAAGAAAAGAAGAAACACACATTCCCAGAAGGTACAGTTAGGAGAGCAGCGAATATTTCTGGTTCCTGAGAAGAGGAAGAAACGAGGGGAGAACAAGACAAGCGAGAGAGAGACTCTGCAGGGAATGGAGCGTCAGGCTGTGGGACGAGACTCTGCACTGCTAAGCCACCGAGGTCATGAAAGGAAACTAATATCTTGTGTGTTTCAGGAACGGAACGCTTACGTCAGCGTGAAAGCAGATCACACAGGACAGGGGAGCCTGGAGGGGAGGAGAGCCAAAGCAGAGCCTGGCTCCAGATCCGCCCCACCCCACCCGCCCCGTCGAGCCCGGGGCACAAGTGGCTCTCTGCACAACAGCAAGGACAGGACATGCTTTCAGCTCCACTTTGACTCAGGTTCCTAGTGTGACAGCAGGTGTGTCAATCCCACTTGTCCCTGTGGCTCACACCAGACAACTACCAAAGGTGTGACGGACAGGAGCAGGAGACAGAGGAGCCAGGGTTTGGGAATCCCACAGGCCCTCATCACACACACGACGACGCACCCTCACTGGGCTCACCACCACCTTGCAACTTCACTCCCTGAAAACCTGCCTGGGTAACACTGCAACACAAGACACAGGTCTAGAATCTGCCATGTATGCTACACCTGAAGGAGGAAAAGACAGTAATAAAATACAATGAAATTTTAAATTTATTTCTTTAATATAAAATTCAGAGCCATAATCCAACTTCACAGCACTTCATCTTCACATGTAAATGCTGCTCCACGGCTCCTTGCCAGCATGCAACGGAAGAGTTACTCTGAGATCCATCTGGCCGCTGATTTTTAGCAAGCAGCAATTTCTTCAACCCACGTTTTCCAAGGAAAAAAGGACATGAAATGTCTCCAGAAATCTCTTAGTCTTTAGACGTGTTCAACAACTGCATCTGCCACATCAACACATCAAGAGTCCTTCCATCACCAACACTTAAGGTAAGAAAATGGCATCTATCCACGCAAGGAGAGGGACATATTCCCTATGCTTACGAACACAGCCTCAACTGTCGGCTACTGAAAAGTTGAGAATGCATTTTTCTTTTTCTACCTTCCAAAATGTTTGTGAGGTGACACTTATTTCTATGATTGTTTCTACTCTTTTTACTTTATTCTTTTTTAGTAGGTACATCCTTATTATGAATCTGCTGTAGAACCAATATTGGTGCTATATAGGACCCCACATGCCACAGGTACCAAAAAGTCACATGCAGTGAAGATGGGGACACAGGAGACAATCTGTGTGGACAGCACAGAGCCACCTGCCCAGAACACCAACGGAGCCACAGGTGCAATTCAAAACGTTCTTAATTTACTAATTTATCAGTAATTTATTAATAAATGTGGCTAGGTATGGTGGCTCAGCCTGTAATCCCAGGACTTTGGGAGGCCAATGCAGGTAGATCACCTGAGGTTGGGAGTTCAAGACCACCCTGGCCAACATGGTGAAATCCCATCTCTACTAAAAATACAAAAATTAGCCGGGCATGGTGGCATGTACATATAGTCCCAGCTACTCAGGAGGCTAAGGCAGGAGAATCATTTGAACCCAGGAGGCAGAGGTTGCAGTGAGCCGAGATTGTGACACTGCACTCGAGTCCGGGCAACAGTGACACTCCATTTCAGAGGAGGGGAAGGAGAAAAAATAAATAAATAAATTTTAAAAATAAAATAAACATACATATATATGTATATATATATATTTTTCTCAGTCAAATTAAGTTTAAAAAAAAAAACCCACATAAAATTAATTTTAATTAGCCGGGCACGGGGGCTCACGCCTATAATCCTAGCACTTTGGGATGCCAAGGTGGGTAGATCACCTGAGGTCAGGAGTTCAAGACCAGCCTGGCCATCATGGTGAAACCCCATTTTTTTTTTTAAATAAATAAAATAAAATAAAAAAAAAAGAAAGAAAAAAAAATTGATTTTAATAATGGCTGGGCACAGTGGCTCACGCCTGTAATCCCAACACTTTTGGAGGCTAAAGCAGGCAGATTACTTCAGGTCAGGAGTTCAAGACCAGCCAGGCCAACACGGTGAAACTCCGTCTCTAGAAAAACACAAAAATCAGTCAGGCATGGTGGAGTGCGCCTGTAGTCCCAGCTGCTCAGGAGGCTGAGGCAGGAGAATCACTTGAACCCGGGAGGCAGAGGTTGCAGTGAGCCAAGACTGTGCCACTGCAATCTCAAAGAATAAAAAAATAATTTTAATAATGTATCATACTTATCCCAACAGATTGTAAATATTACCATTTCAACATGAAATCAATATAAGAAAAAATTACTGAGATGTTTTACACAGGTCATTTCACAGTAAGTCCTCAGAAGCCATCAGGGTAGCTTACATATGTAGCACATTTCAGTTTGGACAATTTGCACTGAAAATAGCTGATCTGCACTTAGACTCATCACATACACAGTTGACGAAGTAGACTCACATAGCCAGGTTATTCCAAACATAAATCCTTTCTAATAATGAAATCAAGTTTTTAAATCTGCATTTTAATTAATAAAAATTAAACAGATAAAATATTCAGTGTCTCAGCTATGCAGAACACACTTCCAGTGCTGATCAGCAAACTGTGTGAGCACTAGTCAGACTGGCCAGCACAGCTGCAGGTGAAACAGGCCAGTCTCTCTCAGCAATCAGGAGACAAGGAAAATGGGCACTGCCCTCATGAGAACAAGGGACCCACAACAAGAACCCTGCACTCGCCCACTGCCAAAGACACCTTCAGCCCATGACACAGCCTCCTCAAAAGAGGGAGAGGCATTCAAGAACTTAGTAAAGCGCCTCTGGAAGATACTCACTTTAAAACTTTGCATGTAACTTCACATTTTAATTACCAAGTTTTGAACATCCATTTTCTCATTTGATTCTTAATTAACTCTGCAAAAGTACACAGCTTTTATTCTTGCTCCCATAGTTAATGTGTTAGAAGTTCATTTGTGTGAATGAGCCATTGCAAAGAAAATTTTCTGAGAACAAATCCCAAGCTCCTTCCATTAACACCAACTATAGTAAGCTGAGTTTTTATTTCCATTTGTTTAAGACCAGAATGTGTGAAATATGCATCATTAGATTACAAAAACAAAAACAAACATCAGGAAAGTATTTTTCAAAACAGCATTTACTAAAATCTATGATAGAAACTAGCTCTAAAACTTCCTGTTTCAAAATTTTACTGTGTGTCCACTAGGTTCGTTTTTCCGGCTGTGGACAGCAGGCCCAGCCCACGCTGCAGGCCCACCATGCTCCCATGAACAGGCCAGCTAAGAGCCGCAGCCACTGCCCAGGGCCCCTGCTCTGTGCTCAGCTGCCCGAGCCAACCTGCCAGGGCCCTGCTTTCTCCACGTGAGAAAACTAAAACCAGGAACCCGCGTTTACAAAAAGCAAGATTTTTATTAAACAGAGATACAAATATGTTTCCTTTTCTAATAAATCTCTTTCACGAATCACCTTGCTTTTTGCTTTTCTGGAATGATCATTTTTAGACAATACTGTCTGACCGTTTGGCCTTTGCCAACGTGGGCCTCTGTTCACAGGCTGAGTCTGGCCTTCTAAAACAATGCTCACAATTCTTTCACATTGGCTTTAGTTTTGAAAAGAAAAGTTATCTTACAAAGTAGTATGTATAACTCTGTAATACATAAAGTATGGCCATGATACAACCAGTTTTAAAAATAACCTTACCATGAGGATTTTTATTTGTATCCACCTGCTTATTAATCAGAATCTTTGTACATGTTTGCTGCACACCCCAATTTCTCTTCTGTGAAAATCTTTTGAATATCATCATATCCTCCAACCTCTCCTCTCACCTATATTTAAAAGGGTCTGGGCTGGGCGCAGTGGCTCAAGCCTGTAATCCCAGCACTTTGGGAGGCCGAGGCGGGTGGATCACGAGGTTGAGAGATCGAGACCATCCTGGTCAACATGGTGAAACCCCGTCTCTACTAAAAATACAAAAAACTAGCTGGGCATGGTGGCGCATGCCTGTAATCCCAGCTACTCAGGAGGTTGAGGCAGAAGAATTGCCTGAGCCCAGGAGGCGGAGGTTGCGGTGAGCTGAGATCGCGCCATTGCACTCCAGCCTGGGTAACAAGAGCGAAACTCCGTCTCAAAAAAAAAAAAAAAAAAGGGTCTGTTCTTTACCCTAAAATCTACACTATGTAATTTTCAGAATATTTCTTCAATAATCAAACACACTTTTGAGATCCTTGAGCTAGATTTCACTATCTTAATATGAAAACCAAAAATTATGAATTACAACACAATACGGGTCGGACACAGTGGCTAATGCCTGGAATGCCAATACTTTGAGAGGCCAAGGCAGGTGGATCACCTGAGGTCAGGAGTTTGAGACCAGCCAAACCAATATAGTAAAACCTTGTCTCTACTAAAAATACAAAAATCAGCCAGGTATAGATGTGGATGCCTGTACACCCAGCTACTCCAGAGGCTGAGGCAAGAGAATTGCTTGAACCCAGTAGGCGGAGGTTACAGTGAGCCAAGATCATGTCACTACACTCTAACCTGGTGACACAGCAAGACTCTATCTCAAATAATAATAGTAATAATAAGTAAATAAATAGGCTGGGCATGGTGGCTCACGCCTGTAATCCCAGAACTTTGGGAAGCTGAAGTGGGCAGATCACGTGCGGTCGGGAGTTTGAGACCAGTCTGACCAACATGGAGAAACCCCGTCTCTATTAAAAATACAAAATTAGCCAGGTGTGGTGGCGCAAGCCTGTAATCCCAGCTACTCCGAGGCTGAGGCAGGAGAATCACTTGAACCCGGGAGGCAGAGGCTGCAGTGAGCTGAGATTGTGTCATTGCACTCCAGCCTGGGCAACAAGAGCAAAACTCCGTCTCGAAAAAAATAAAAAAGTAAATAAATAAAATACATCTAAACTAAACAATTTACCTAAGCAGCTGCTGTATGAGCTGAACCAGAGGCAAACACTGTTTGCCAGAAGACTCATAGATCCCCGTATTAATAAGGTCTTTATCCAATGGAGTCCTGCTTCTATGAAATGTTGAGGCATTTGCTTCCTGTTCATCAATTTCTTTTTCCTTCTGTGCTTCTGTTTTGGCTTCAATATCCTGTAATTCATAAACAGAAGTTGGTTACAAGTGATCTCATGAGCAGGTGTGAAGGTACACAGGCTGGCTCAGCCCTGATCCCAGTGCCAAGTTATCCCAGCCTCTGCATTCGAATGCACACACCTACCCACAGGCCCCCACCTGCCCTGTTGGAAATCCCAGCTCAGTTTTGCAGTTCCTAAACAGTGCTTTCTTTTTACAGATCCAAGGCCCAGGATGCCTCAGCTGATGGTCTCCAGCCTCCTTCTGGGAAGTCCTTAAAATCCTGAACCCTGCTACCGGCTTTCATACACACCCAACATGATCTGCCCCACACACACGGCACCCATCTGCTTTGTAAGTGTGAGTGAATCTGAAAATCATTCTCTGAAGCAGAACAGGAAAGAGTATATACTATACAGTTATGTTTGTGCAACATTCGGAGCAGGCAAAATAAATCTAATCTGAGGCCAGGGGAGTATCCTGGCTGTAAGTACCAAGGGGCACAAGGATCTTTCTGGGTGACGGAGGTGATCTACATGATGAACAGGTTACCAGCTAAATTCACTAAAACAGACAACATGCAGCATTTTATCACAATTAAATATCTCAATACTTTTTAAAACTAGTACATAAAATAAATTAATTAAAAACAGTACTGGCATGTGACTAAAAGTTTGGTGTTTGACTGTTTTCAGTTATCCTCCAAATGTGTGAGTGTGGCATTTCCCATCTCAGCTCCACCAGGACAGGTGTGCCTCGAAGGCCATACCTGGATCTCTGCAGTAATGGCTGCATGTAAGGCTGACTCCAACCCTCCGTCAGCCATCAAGCTGCCCACCAGAAGATCAATCATGAATCGACGACCTGGACTTATGTTCACGTCACTGCCTGAAACTGAAATAGACGAAGTGTGTGTGCCAATCTGAGTGAAACACCGTCTCCCCGCTGCATCCTGACCCGCAACCTCTGCTGTTCCTTCCCCAGTCCCACCTGCACAGGGCAGGAGAGCAGAGAGTGCCCGGGCCCGCTCCTCCGCGGTGGGCAGCAGCACGGACCAGCCACTCTGCAGCACGGCCTGGGCAGCTGACTGCACAGTGCCCAGCACACCCGCGCTGCTGGCCAGGGTCACCACCGTCTGCTTCAGGCTGTTCAGGAGGACGCTGCCCAGACCTAAACCAAGGAATTCCGGGTCAACCTGGTGACTAATGGCAGCATGCAACTGAAAGGAGAAAAACAATTTTCACTTAGAAGCCCTAAAAACGAATGAATTTCAAAGTCTTATAAACACTGAGTAAAACTTACTTTGAACTCTTATTTAAATAGACAAAATAACTTCTCAGTTTATGTATTTTTAAAAACTGGACTAAAAAAACTCTTACCCACGATTGTTGAAGTATTTTCTGAGAGGAACTCTTCTAACTCCACTATAAACATGTACACAGAAACACTCAAGATCAGCGGAAGAGCTGAACGGGCAGCAACAACCACCTCCATCCCGCCCCAACAATCCGCACCCAACACAGGAACAAGGGCTACAATGTCACCAAGAAAGTTGGCACAGTGCTGTAATACCAGCACTTTGGGAGGCTGAGGTGGGAAGATCACTTGAGCTCAGGAGTTCAAGACCAGCCTGGCCAACATGGTGAAACCCCATCTCTATAAAAAATCAGCCAGCGTGACGGTACACACCTGTAGTCCCAGCTACTTGGGAGGCTGAGGCAGGACTTGAACCTGGCAGGTCAAGGCTGCAGTGAGCCAATACTGCGCCACTGCATTCTAGCCTTCCAGCCTGTGTGACAAAGCGAGACCCTGTCTCAAAAAAAAAAAAAAAGCTGCTAAAAACTAGACTGCAGAGTTAAGAGTACACAAGGAAACTCTTCAAGCACAAAACCAAAACTCACATGGGCACACAGAGCAGGAGTCAAGAGTCCTGGGCTCTGAAAGCAGAGCCAAGCCATTGGGCTTCAGAACTACCTCCCACATGGGAATGCACACAAGGACCCACTGAACTCGAGCTTCCTGCAGAAGGCTGGGAGCCACTCAGAATCACCTGCCTGTCACCCAGCCACAGCCAGGAGGCAACATAGTGCCTGTCCAGGCTCTGGATAGCAAGAGACCCTACAGAAATCAGAGACGCAGCCCTGCCCTGTGAGTACAAGTGAAATCAAAAGCATACCACCCATCTAGGTATAGGTATCATAGGTCAGGAAATGAGCATCAAAATTCACCTAGAGTCTGTGAAACCCACAGAACCCCAGAGAGGCAAATGTAGAACCATCCTCTGGGACACCTCGACAGCCTAAGACACACACAAGGCCACGCTCCACAGCACTAACCAGAAGAGAAACATCACTGCAAACCAGGGGGAGCGGCAAATACCTGCGGCACACCCATGCAGATGCCATGACGCCACAGGTATGGTGATAAATGAGTGCTACAGAGGACCCTGAGGAGGAGAAGCGCACTCCAAATTCGCTCATTTCATTACTGCAACTAAATACGACATTCAGTTGTGTGCGCCCTACAAGCCAGGGCACAAAGGGCAAGGGCTGGAAGAGGAACATGATGATGGGTTGTTACACAGAATTCACTGTGTAATCAAAGGGAAAAATTACTATGTCGAGAAAAACTTGGTTCTTGTCATTAAGTTACAGGGTTTTATTATAAAGACAAAGAAAATATGATGATCAAAGATTTCAGCTTTAGTTTTACAAGGGAAAAGACTTTTGTGGCTTTATTTTGACCCTAGCTATAACCTTCATGGTGAGGAAAGGAAGGTAATGCTGTAGGGAGCCGAGCTTACTGAGTAGATCAAGCTTGTTCAACCCACAGCCTGAGAACAGCCCATGGCCCACGAGCGCTTTGAACACAGCCTAAAGTAAGTTTTCTTAAAACATTGAGAATTTTTTTTTTTTTTTGCAATTTTTTTAAAGCTCATCAGCTACCGTTAGTGTATCTTTTGTGCAGCCCAAGACAATTCTTCTTCTTGTGTGGCCCAGGGAAACCAAAAGACTGGACAGTCCTGGAGCAGGGTTTCCACGGCACAGAGGAGACACAGGCCAGCACTGGTCTCTCAGCTGAGCACTGTCTCCCTCCACCACCTGTGATCTCACCCAGTCATTTATCCACACACGACAACAGTAAAACAGTAAGAATGCCAGCAAACTGATTACAGCACCATATACACTCTTCCTGCATGCCAAGACTGCCTTCCAGGACACATATAAAGGAGTCAGATCAAGTTTTTTAAGCCTCACACACATCACTAGCGTATTATAATCTGACTTTACAACACTTCACCGAACAGGCTAAAACCCATACCCTTCAAAACATGTCAGCCTTCTTCCAAATCACGAAGACACTTATAAAAGGCGCAAAAGGAACAGAAGCCGTGAATACCTGAAGTCGCAGAAGATTCAGCGTTGCCACGGCCATGCACTCTTTCTCCTGGGGTGGGGGCCAGTCCACGGAGCCGTCCATCCCCTCACTGACTTGCCGCAGCAGGAGATCCAGCTGCTCAAAAGTCATTGAGCAAATGTCCACCACAAAAGGGACACGGAGGCCAATGGACCACTCAGAACACGATGACCAAGCAAAGCTCTAAGAGGAAACACAAGAATCTAAAATGACTCTCCAAATGCAGTTGCTGGTCTTTCCGAAAGAGTCACCAGCATGTGTGGTGGAGCTGCCTTGTATTATCACCTATCATCCCTCTAACTGCCCACTCCAAAGGCATTCATCGTTGTCTAGCTCACACGCTATCAGCTTCCAATCTTCTCACCCACTTCACTAGCCCCATCTCATTTGGCAATACCTAAAAAAGTAAAAACATTTTTTAAAGTCTTTTCACTCTCAAAATGATTAATGCACATTAATGAATGGCAGTGAGGATCTCCATCCACTTGAAGTGGTATAATAGCAACTCTAACTAGACAATGAATTGCTATATGCACATAACATATACACTACCCTTCATGGTACAAGTATGAGGGAACAAGTAATCAGCAAGGATCTAGAAGAACTGTAGAACACCATCAATAAACTAGATCTAATTTATAGAACGCTTCACCCAACAATAGCAAAATACATGTATTTTTTGGGCACATACAGAATGTTCACTAAGATAGAACACATCCTTAGACATAAAACAAATTTTAACAAATTTTTAAACAATGGAATCGTATACAGTTTGTTCTCCAACCAAATGGTATTAGACTAGAAATCATTAACAGAATAATCTGCAAACACTTCAAAATTAAACAACATACATAATAATCCATGGGTCAGGCAGAGCGCAGTGGCTCACGTCTGCAATCCCAGCACTTTGGGAGGCTGAGGCAGGGGATCACCTGAGGTCAGGAGTTTGAGACCAGCATGACCAACATGGAGAAACCCCATCTCTACTGAAAATACAAAAATTTAGCCAGGTGTGGTGGTGGGCACCTGTAATCCCAGCTACTCTGGAGGCTTAGGCTGAAGAATCACTTAAACCCAGGAGACAGAGGTTGCAGTGAGCCAAGATCACGCCATTGCACTCCAGCCTGGGCAACAAGAGTGAAAGTCCATCTCAAAAAAATAATAACAGGCCGGGGGCGATGGCTCAAGCCTGTAATCCCAGCACTTTGGGAGGCCGAGGTGGGTGGATGACGAGGTCAAGAGATCGAAACCATCCTGGTCAACATGGTGAAACCCCAGCTCTACTAAAAATACAAAACATTAGCTGGGCATGGTGGCGCATGCCTGTAATCCCAGCTACTCAGGAGGGTGAGGCAGGAGAATCGCTTGAACCCAGGAGGCGGAGGTTGTGGTGAGCCGAGATCGTGCCATTGCACTCCAGCCTGGGTAACAAGAGCAAAACTTCGTCTGAAAAAAAAAATCATCATCATCATCATCATCATCATCATCATCATCATCATCATCATCATCCATGGGTCAAACAATTCTCAAGAGAAATTAGAAAATATTTTGAACATAAACGAAATGTACCAAAATTTGTGGGTGTAATTAAAGCACTGCTTAAGCCGGGTGCGGTGGCTCAAGCCTGTAATCCCAGCACTTTGGGAGGCCGAGGTGGGCGGATCACAAGGTCAAGAGATCGAGACCAACCTGGTCAACATGGTGAAACCCCGTCTCTACTAAAAATACAAAATATTAGCTGGGCATGGTGGTGCATGCCTGTAATCCCAGCTACTCAGGAGGCTGAGGCGGGAGAATTGCCTGAACCCAGGAGGCGGAGGTTGCGGTGAGCCAAGATCGCACCATTGCACTCCAGCCTGGGTAACAAGAGCAAAACTCCATCTCAAGAAAAAAAAAAAAAAAACACTGCTTAGAGGAAAATTTATAGCATCAAATGATTATATATTACACAAAAAGACAGGTCTAAATCGGCAATCTAAGTTTCCATCTTAAGAAACTAGAAGAGTAAAGTATAAGCAAAACAAGCCAAAGGAACAAATGGCAAAACAAAAGCAGAAATCAATGAGCTTGAAAGCAAAAACCAAGGGAAAATTTAGTAAAACTAATAAAAGATTGTTCATTGAAAAGATCAACAAAATTGAAAAACTCTAGCGAAACTGACAAAGAAAAAACCAGAAAAGATATAAATTATCAATACCAGGAATGAATGAAGGGACATCACTGCAGACCCCACAGACTTCAGAAGGTTAGTAAGAGAACACGAGGAAAACGTGACACACAAAAATGAGACAACTTAGATGAAATAAAGCAATGTCTGAGTTACACAAACCAGGAAAATCTCCCTAGAAACAAGGTAACCTGAATACTTCTGTATCTGTTAAACAAATTGAATTTGTAAAACCTTTTTTTTTTTTTTTTTGAGATGGAGTTTTGCTCTTGTTGCCTACACTGGACTATAATGGCACAAACTTGGCTCACTGCAACCTCGGCCTCCCGGGTTCAAGAGATTCTCCTGCCTCAGCTTCCTAAGTAGCTGGGATTACAGGCACACGCCACTACACTGAATTAATTTTTTGTATTTTTGGTAGAAAATATAGCCATATTAGCCAGGGTGGTCTCAAACTCCTGACCTCAGGAGATGCCTGCCTCAGCCTTCCAAAATGCTGAGATGACAGGTGTGAACCACCCCGCCTGGCGTAAAATCTTTTGAGAAAGAAATCTCCAGGCTCACATGGATTCAAAAACATTTAAAGAAGAAATAACACTGACTCTACACAATCACTTACAGAAAATGGAAAGGAGGGAACACATGCCAATACTTTGTATAAGGCCAGCTTTCCCGACAGAAAGTCAAATAAGATAGTATAATACAAAGAAAGAAAATCACAAACTAACATCCCTGATGAGCATCAACAGAAAAATCTTCAACATGTCAGCAAGTTAAATTTAGCAATATATAAACAGAATAGAGCCAGGTGCGGTGGCTCACGCCTGTAATCCCAAGACACTGGGAGGCCAAGGTAGTGGATCACTTGAGGTCAGGGACTCAAGACAGCCCTGGCCAACATGGTGAAACCCCATCACTACTGAAAAAAAAAATACAGAACTTAGCCAGGTGTGGTGGCACGCGCCTATAATCCCAGCTACTCAAGAGGCTGAGGCAGGAGAATTGCTTGAACCCAGGAGATATAGATGCAGAGAGCTGAGATTGCACCAAAGCACTCCAACCTGTGTCAAAGATTCTGTCTCAAAAAAAAAGAAAAGAAAAACAATGAAGCAGATAGTAAATTATGGCCAAGTGATGCCTATCCCAGTGACACAAGGCTTGATCAGTATTTAAAAATCAGGCAGGGTTCACTGTCCCACGCCTGTAATCCCAGCAATTTGGGAGGCCAAGGCAGGCAAATCACTTGAGCTCAGGAGTTCAAGACCAGTCTGGGCAACACAGTGAAACCCCATCTCTAGAAAAGAAAAAAATTTTTTAAGAAAAAAGTAAAAATCATCAACGTAACACACCATACTAACACACTAAAGAAGAAAAACTGCATGACCATTTCATTCGAGAAGACTAGAAGCATTTAAAAATTTTAACATCCTTTCAGGACTTTTAAAAAATCTTCTAAAAGGAGGAATTAAAGAAATTGCCTTAGGCCAGGCGCGGTGTCTCACACCTGTAATCTCAGCACTCTGGGAGGCCGAGGCAGGCAGATCACAAGGTCAGGAGTTCAAGACCAGCATGACAACATGGTGAAACCCTGTCTCTACAAAAAATACAAAGATTAGCCATGCATAGTGGTACCTGCCTGTAATCCCAGCTACTCGGGGGCTGAGGCAAGAGAATCCTTTGATCCCAGGAGACAGAAGTTGCAGTCAGCGGAGATCACGCCACTGCACTCCAGCCTGGGTGACAGAGCAAGACTCCATTTAAAAAAAAAAAAAAAAAAAAAGAAATTGCCTTAATCTGATAATAAGGCATCTACATAAATAACCGCAGTTAACATCACTGTTGATGGTGAAAGACTGAATTGCTTTCCCTACAGTCAGGAATAAGGCAGGGCGCCCACTGTCACCTTTCCTATTCAGCTTGACACTGGAGGTCCTGGCCAGGGCAGTCAGGCTGGGAAAAAGACTTAAAAGGCAAGCAGGCTGGAAAGGAAGAAATGAAACTGCCCCTCTATACAAATACTGTAACTGTCCATGAAGAAAACCTACGGAAACAGCAATGAAGCTCACAGTGAGTGGGTTCAGCACAACTGCAGGACATAAAAACAACAAACGAAATCGGCGGTATTTCTATACGCTGGTCATGAACAACGGGAAACCAAATCCTATAAAATACCAAACACACTCTATGTTCAGTACCTGGGCAGGCCCACAGGCGATTCCCACTATGTGTTTGGTGTCTAGTCCTGGCAGTGCTGCAGGTTCCGGCTTGGTCACACGCAGGGTGTCAAAGTGCTGGCACTGGTCGTTGCTCCCCCAGCTGTGGACCTCGCTGTCCTCAGTCAGGGCCAGGCAGTGGGTGGAGCCTGCAGCCACATCAATCACTTTCTTCCCTACAAGGAAAGAGGGACGCATTTGCAGCTTCCAGCCTTTGCCTTCCGTTGCAAGAAAGTTATTTCAGGTAGGCCATTCAGGTCAGAAAGCTTTTAGTATTACATTCTTGAGGATAATCTGTTACTGTAATATTAAGCACAATTCATTTGCTTTTGGTATGCTGTTAAAACTCCTGTATTCTGTCAGCTACAATTTGAGAGGACCAACAGCCTACAAATACTATAAAGTTAGGGTACGAAAAGGATCTGTTCTTTTTCTCTCCTCCTTATTCATATTTCCCTCCAGAAAGAAACAAGGTGTTTTTAATTAACTCTTAGATCATATTCTCCCACCCCAGATATAACAATGCACAGTACATTTTTCACAGAGGAAGGTTTCCTAGGAAGAAAACCATTGTTCACTCAGAGTTACATGATGTAAATATTGAAAACGTTTTTCTATTTAAACACTTAGCAAAATAATGTATTTTTCCTTGCTGGTAAATCTAACATGAGCAACAGAAAGGGTATTTCTCAGAAATGTCCAAATACAAAATAATCCAGCTGAAAAACTATACTACAGTAAGGGAAACAATTCTATCCTAGGAACCTACCATAAATTAACATCAGCAACAAAAAAGACTTCTATCAACATGAATTTAAATACTCTCAAAGTAAACAATTTCTGTATCTAACAACTGTAACTGCTTTCTTTTACTAATGGAGGGGAATATAAACAAGAAGGCAAATGAAATTCAATAACCATTCAATGACACACAGTAAAAATAAACTTATTATTCTGCAACTTACTTCAGAAGCTTAGAAAATAATAGGGCCAAGCTGGGCGTAGTTGCTCATGCCTGTAATCCCAGCACTTTGGGAGGCTGAGGCAGGTGGATCACGAGGTCAAGAGATCAAGACCACCCTAGCTAATATGGTGAAACCCCGTCTCTATTAAAAGTACAAAAATTAGCTGGGTGTAGAGGTGTACACCTGTAGTCCCAGCTACATGGGAGGCTGAGGCAGGAAAATCCCTTGAACTCAGGAGGCGGAGATTGCGGTGAGCCGAGATCATGCCAATGCACTCCAGCCTGGTGACAGAGTGAGACTCCATCCCCCTCAAAAAAAAAAAAAAGAAAATAAGAAAATAATAGGTCCAGGCGCAGTGGCTCACGTTTGTAATCCTAACACTTTGGGAGGCTGAGGTAGGCCAATCACAAGGTCAGGAATTGAGATCATCCTGGCCAACATGGTGAAAACCCATCTCTACTAAAATCCGAAAAAATCAGCTGGGCATGATGGTGCATGCCTGTAGTCCCAGCTACTTGGGAGGCTAAGGCAGAAGAAACGCTTGAACTCAGGAGACGCAGGTGGCAGTGAGCTGAGATCGTGCCACTGCACTCCAGCCTGGTGGCAGAGTGAGACTCGATCTCAAAAAAAGAAAAGGAAATAATAAATACTGTATGAGCACACAAAACTCATAGTCACCAAGATATTAAAATGCTTTAAAATAAAACTAATGGGGAAAGGAACTGTTAAGTCTCACTTAAAAATCCCACTTCCAAACCCACTTGGTAAAGAAGCTAACCCACAAATAATGTATATAGTACCACGACCCAACAAACTCCAGCCCCACACAGAATGTGGCCCAAGGCCTGCTTTGTGAAGACACCTGTGTTGGACTGGAACACAGCAGGCCCACCTGCTTAAAACACAAACTGCCCACCCTTGAGAGGAGAACCCTTGAGTCCATCTGATGTGCCTCTCACTGCCTTCTCCCTTCTCCCCTCCTTTCTTGCCAACTTGCCTGCCCCTCCCCAGCTCTCAAGTAGGATGAAGACTATCTCCCAAAGCCCAGGCCGAGTGGTATGGAAAAATGCAGTTCCACCTTAGAAAATCCCTCCATCAATGAAGACTATCTCCCAAAGCCCAGGCCGAGTGGTATGGAAAAATCCAGTTCCACCTTAGAAAATCCCTCCATCAATGAAGACTATCTCCCAAAGCCCAGGCCGAGTGGTATGGAAAAATCCAGTTCCACCTTAGAAAATCCCTCCATCAATGAAGGCTATCTCCCAAAGCCCAGGCCGAGTGGTATGGAAAAATCCAGTTCCACCTTAGAAAATCCCTCCATCATCATAGTTTTGATATTCCCCCCACTCAGCTTCCTACAGCATCAAAGAATACCCTAGGAACCATAAAAGAATTTCAGGGTGTTCTTGTAGAGGCTCCCATCCTCTCCGCCCACACCGGCAGCTCACAGTGAAGGCTCCAGCACTCATACCTACATATCTTGGCTTCCATCTGTTCCCTCCAACTACAGTGCATGCTGGACACCTTTGCAACTGAGCACGCAGGAGTTCACACGAGAGTGCCCCAGGTGGACCCAATCCCACTTCCCAGTGTGGCCCCACAGCACAGCACACGCTCGCGGTCTCGGCGTGTCTACAGTCCAAGTATAGGCGACCTCACCACACAGAGAGAACGCTTACAGAGGCCAGCCTGCTGAGTGATGAATGGGTGCCTGCCACAGAAAGTGGCAATGTTTGTAAAACTGAATGGGCTTCAAATTAAGTTTGGTAAGAATAATGCAAAGTCACCTTTTAGTAGACACTCCCACTTTCCAATTAGGATCAATACCTATACCAAGATGGCAGTAAAAGTTTCCAGTGACAGTCTACCCATGAAATGTCAGGTGAAGAACATAAAACCTGTAAACTTTAAAAGATTACTAAAGAAACTGTCTCGAAGGGTTTTAGAAGTTTCTGTCTGCACTCACCTTGCAAGCCTTCTAAGAGTTTTGGATAACGAACATGTTCCTCTGTTCCATGTCCAAGTCTCTGGTTGTCACCTTTCCCCCATGAATACACTTGGCCATCTTTAGTCAAAGCAATGGAAAACTGACTTCCACAGCGGACTTTGACCACGTCCAAGTCTTGAAGCTTTTCAATCAGCTTTGGCGTTTTGCAGCCATCACTGCCACCTCTGCCCAATTTCCCATAGTCACCATCTCCCCAAGACCACACTTGCCCTAAAAAATACAAATGCATTTAAATAAAAACAACAGTGCATTTTAATAAAAAATTTTAAATGACTGAAAATAACATAACGAAAACACGCACACCAGTGTACATAGTTAACACCACAAGGGTGGCTTCTGAGCAGATGAACCTAGTTGACACTTGAGGTTGATACAGAAGCAGTAAAGAAAGGGAAAGCTAAGTTTTCTTTCTGTTTTCATTCCATGAAAAAGAAAGTCCTGACTCTGACGAGCCTGGGCTCCACGTCAAGTGCTTCACAGAACCAAAGGCCCGCTACCTCCGTAACACACAGTAACTGGGGCCCAGCACACTATGGACGCCATGGACCACCCTGCCGTTTGCCTGCCTGCTTCTGCTGCCGCCATGCTGACCACTGGTCAGCGGTACCACTTTATGTGCTCCCAACTGCATATATCAGTCTAAGTATGTAAGTTGACCAAATATTACACAAAGGGATAAAATGCAATTGAAAAGTAAGTATTTTTATTTTTACAGTGAAAACTAAGCTGAAACCTTTGCCAGAACTTAATGAGAGCAAATTGCTAAAAAAACAAAATTGTTAGGCTGGGCGCAGTGCCTTGTGCCTGTAATCCCAGCACTGTGGGAGGCCGAGGCAGGTGGATCACTTGAGCCCAGGAGTTCGAGATCAGCCTGGGCAACATGGTGAAATCCTGTCTCTACCAAAAACACGGAAATTAGCCAGGCACAGTGGTGAACATTTATAATCCAGCTGAGGCACGAAAATTGCCTGAACCCAGGAGGTGGAGGTGGTGGTGAGCCGAGATTACACCACTGTACTCCAACCTGGGTTACAGAGCGAGACTCTTTAAAAAAAAAAAAAAAAAAAATTTACTTACCAGGTAAAACTTACTTACTTAACAGGCAAACTTACTTAACAGGTAAAAATTACTTAACAGGTAAAAACTATAAAAGATCAGGAAAAAGAAACCAGAAAAGCTCTCAGATTGTTCCACAAGTTCCCACATTCTATTTTCAATAAGCCAAAGACAGGCAAATATTTTCTTCAGCGATCAAATGGTAAGTATTGTTAGCCTCTGTGGGCTTTCTGTCTCAACTACCCAGCTGTGCCACTGTCACAGGAAAGCAGCCACAGGTAAGACATAAATGAGTGGGCATGCCTGCATGCCAATACAACTCCATCTGCAAAAACAGGCCAACCGTGACCCAAACTGGAAACTGTAGATGACACACTATTAGTGGTCAATGAAAGCAGCACAGAAAACCTCAATACAGAGATCAGGGCGTTTACTTTCATACGCTGTGGTCAAAATGATGCTGTTCACACACAGCCTGCCTGGTGACTTCCCACTGTCCCCCGAGGCCAGACTGCAGGCTAAGATGCTTCTACTCTACCAGTCACCTCAGAAAATAACAGCATAAGCAGGGACACTTCCCTACAAGATTTGCACCAAAGAAACACCAGTGTGAAGAAGACAACGTCTGCAGCCCTATTCAAGGCATTTTACTCAACATATCATCACAAAGTTTTACTGAAGTAGCAACTCTCGGTCGTAAAAAATAAAATGCCCACACGGGAATCGTGGCGGCTGCTAACCAGCCAAACTTAAGCCCAGTAACCACCTGGGCCTCTTCACCAATGCCACTGAGCCCCACACCCACAGGACGACAGGGCGGGTAGCCTCATGAGGCCCCCTCTACTCCTAAGCTCACTTCCTCCAGGGCAGCTGCCACGCGTGTCCTCAAGGGCCTGTCCAGGGTGGCAAGAGCTCTACATACCGTTCTCGGTGACAGCCAGGGTTTGAGCATCCCCACTCCCGCATGCCACATCGATGACCTTCAGTCCTTTAAGCCCAGCCACCAGCATTGGAATGGCCTCATCCTCACTGGAGCCTTCAAACAGATATGACTGCTGTTACAAAGTCCTTTAAGAAGCCACCTCTGCTGCGTGCTCCCCCTCGCGCAGAGCAGACCTACCGTGGCCAAGCCGGCCGTAGTTCCCACGGCCCCATGTGTACAGCTCCCCCTCAGCAGTGATGGCCGCGCTGTACGTGCTCCCGCAAGCAATGTGCACCACGTGCTTCCCAGCCTGCTTTCCAGAGAAGGCAGAGATCGCCTTAGGCTCCTCCAGAGGCCTTGGGGAGGAAGGAAACAAACATGAATGCCCTTCTTCTTGGTGTTATTTCATATTATTGTTAAAAAGGATATCCACTCTCCAAAATACACCATCACAGCATCAGGCCAGTTTCACCTTTCAGGTACCTTATAAAAGAATAAAGAGAGAATTCGAACACCTAACACCTCCATGACTCTTTGTTAAGTTGGAACCAAACGCCACACACGGTATCCGGCAGAAATATAAAAACAATGTCTCTTAAAGACTTGTACAACGGGCCAGGCACAGTGGCTCGTGATGCTGTTCACACACAGCTTGCCTGGTGATCTGTGTGTAATCTCAGCACGTTGGCAGGCAGACGGAGGTGGAGTACCTAAGGTCAGGAGTTTGAGACCAGCCTGGCTAACATGGTGAAACCCTGTTTCTACCAAAAATACAAAAAGTTAGCTGGGTATGGTGGCACGCACATGTAATCCCAGGTACTCAGGAGGCCGAGGCAGGAGAATGACTCGAACCCGGGAGGCAGAGGTTGCAGTGAGCTGAGATCGTGCCATTGCACTCCAACTTGTGCAACGACAGCGAAACTCTCATCCCCCCGCAAAACAAAAACAAAAACAAAAAACAAAAAAAACACCTAGTACAATGAAGTCCGTAGCAGCTTTATGCACAATGGCCCAAAACCATGGTCCATCTGCAACAGAAGGAATGAACTACCGACACACCCAACATGTCTGGATCTGAAGACATCATGCTAAGTGAAAGAAGCCCGAAACAAAACACCATCTACTGTATGGCTTCGTTTATATTAAATTCTGGAAAAGACAAAAGAACAGCAGCAGAGGTTGTCAGCAACTGGAGGCAGGAAGCGGGGATCGACTCAAGGGCACCAAGAGGGCCCTGGAAGCAACAGGGCGCCCCGTGCCTTGACGGTGACAACTACCAAACTGCATGTACTTGCCAAAACCCATGCAACTGTACATCTGAAGCTCATTCACCTGGTGGCATGTAAACCTCATACAGCTGACATTTATATTTATTTGTTAAATGAATGTGGAGGGAATGAAGCCAGCATTTTGCAATCTATATTTTACAAATGAAAAATGTGAGGCAGTGGTGATTCGGCAGGAAAGTCTTACTAGCTGAAGAAATTGCAAAGTTAGCCGGGTGCGGTGGCTCAAGCCTGTAACCCCAGCATTTTGGGAGGCCAAGGCGGGCGGATCACGAGGTCAAGAAATCGAGACCATCCTGGTCAACATGGTGAAACCCCGTCTCTACTAAAAATAAAAAAAAAATTAGCTGGGCATGGTGGCGCGTGCCTGTAATCCCAGCTACTCAGGAGGCTGAGGCAGGAGAATTGCCTGAACCCAGGAGGCAGAGGTTGCGGTGAGCTGAGATCGCGCCATTGCACTCCAGCCTGGGTAACAAGAGCGGAAACTCCGTCTCAAAAAAAAAAAAAAAAAAGAAATTGCAAAGTTAGCAAAACATCTTACTCTTATGATCCAGAATATGTTCCTATGATGGATGACATTTTCTTGAGAACCTGTAGAAGCCAGGTTTTTCCAAAGACATGGTTTACTCACTTTGTGACCAACTAGTTGGCAAAATATACACACACAGGGACACAGGCACAGAGACACGGGCACACAGGGACGGGGCACACACAGGGACACGGGCATGGGCACACACAGGGACAGGGGCACACACAGGGACAGGGGCACACACAGGGACAGGGGCACACACAGGGACACGGGCACACACAGGGACAGGGGCACACAGGGACACGGGCACACACATGGACACGGGCACACACAGGGACAGGGACACAGGCAAACACAGGGACATGGGCACACACAGGGGCGGGGCACACACAGGGACACGGGCACACACAGGGACAGGGACACGGGCACACACAGGGACAGGGACATACACAGGGACACGGACATACACAGGGACACGGGCACACACAGGGACACGGGCACACACAGGGACAGGGACACGGGCACACACAGGGACAGGGACACGGGCACACACAGGGACACGGGCACACACAGGGACAGGGACACGGGTACACACAGGGACAGGGACACACACGGGGCAGGGACACAGGCACACAGGGACAGGGACACGGGCACACACAGGGACACGGGCACACACAGGGACGGGCACACAGGGACAAGGGCATACACAGGGACTGGGGCACACACAGGGACACGGGCACACACAGGGACAGGGACACGGGCACACACAGGGACAGGGGCACACACAGGGACACGGGCACACAGAGACAGGGGCACACACAGGGACACGGGCACACACAGGGACAGGGCACACACAGGGACAGGGGCATACACAGGGACACGGGCACACACAGACAGGGGCACACAGGGACAGGGACACGGGCACACACAGGGACATGGGCACACACGGACAGGGGCACACAGGGACAGCGACACGGGCACACACAGGGACAGGGGCACACAGGGACAGGGGCACACAGGGACAAGGGCACACAGGGACAGGGGCACACAGGGACAAGGGCACACAGGGACAGGGGCACACACAGGGACAGGGGCACACAGGGACATGGGCACACACGGACAGGGGCACACACAGGGACAGGGGCACACACAGGGACAGGGACACAGGCACACACAGGGACAGGGGCACACACAGGGACAGGGACACACAAAGGGACAGGGGCACACACAAGGATGCCCAATGACTCTACTCCAGTACAGCCTCTCAGTTTCAACTCCCCCTAAAGGTTATCTCCAGCTTCTGCATCTGCACTGATCTTTCTTCCTACACTCAAGTCCTAGAATAAGAGGTAAGTTACTGATACTAGCACTTACTCTCCACTGAGAATTGTTTTACTATTAAACATTTTATCCAAAGTTAGTTATAAATTCCATAAAGGAAGTAAACAGACTTACCACCCTGTCCTATACCTTGATGCCTTTCAAGTCCCGTGTGGCCGTGTCAATCCCAGCCCTTAAGATCTAGTCAGAGAGTAGGAGCTATCAATTACATGGAGATGAACGTTTTTCACTAGTTTTACAACGCTATGGGAGTGGGGCCGTTCTGAGCTTGGCATATATGTACCACACAACATGCATCACTCTGCTTTTCTCCCGGTTTGGGATCTTCCCAGTGGATGCTGCTGGCAGTGATGCCCTCAACTATACCCCGTGGTGTGCACGGGTCGTGCCCTGCAGGCTCCTCTCAAGGGACCCAAGCGCATTCACGACTCTGCTCATTTCAAGCTCTGCACTGCCCGCTCCCTGCTCAGAGCCCCCGCCCACACAGAATAGACTCGCTGGGTTGGTGTGTACATACATCCTTCCTTTGAACCTAACACAAAGTTCCACGCACAAGAGCAAAGTACAAGACAGTTCCCATCACTCCATGGAGGCTGTAAGACCTCCCAATTTTTACCACCTGGCATTTATAACAACTTTCTGTTTTATTTCTGCTCTTCCACAATAAAAGGTTTCACCAAATAGGATAATATTAGGAAGAAACTGCTCATTTTTTTTCCTGTAAAAATAATATTATGGTTCAAGGAAAGAGCGACAACTATGATTCAAGGAAAGAGTGAAATGTTTGTGAATGAAGGAACAGTAGTGTAGCATCTGTTTTCGCACACTCCACAGAGGGATGCAGTTTGAGTAAATAAAAAGCTGGCCAAGGCTGCAGAGGGTGGAGAAGAGCAGAAGGGCCCACCCCTGTTGCTCTCCACGCACAGGTAAAGCTCCCAAGCCACCGCCAAAGAGGGGGCGTATCCTAGTGTCCTGCTCCACCCCGGCACTACGTGTCAGGGCAGCTGTAAAACACCTGCACACACTTCTGTGTTCCACCATGTTTAGGATACGGCAACATAAAAAGAGAGTGTGTTCTCTACAGGAATGAAGCACACATACACAGTGTCCCCGTGGCCCAGCCGTCCGCCGTCCCCACAGCCCCAGGAATACACCTCTCCAGTGGCAGCCAAGGCTAGGTAGTGGTGGCCATCAGAATGGGCAGCAATCTTTACAATGTTTCTGGAGGCAAGGCCCTGGACCAGCTGCGGGGCCTAAAACAGGAAGAAAGGTAGACATGAGTCCAAAGATAATGAAGACCGCACAGCTCTCCTTTATCATGTATCCCTGAGCAAAGCCTGCCCTAACTGGAAGTGACGCTCAAGCCTCTGGCGGCCACAGGGCCAGCTCTCCAGCACTTCCCACCCAGCACCAAGAGAACAGTGGGAAGGCTCCAGTGCGGACCCAGGGGCAGTGCTAGCTAGCCCTGGGTGACAGAAGCCTGCGGCAACAGAGAGGAATGCCTTTCTGCTTTAACAAAAACATGTCACGTCCCAATTTGCCACTATCCTCATGAGGCCCAACTCCCTCATCTGTCACCTGCCTGGCCCCAAAGACAAATGAGTTTACACAAAGAAAATCAGTTCACAAATGGGAACCTCAGGATTAGCAATGAGTTTCACTGTAATGACTTCCTAATCTTTACAACCCAAAATCTTGACAATAATATTACAACTGAGATCATTAAACATAATATACAATAAACAGCAGCTTATCAGTCTTCAGAAATCAAATGACTTAAAGAAAGACCGGACCCTGTGCATTTGTAGTACACAGCTCGCCCCCCCAGGGAACACTGCGGGTACAGTGTCCAGAACACGCACCAGTGTGTCACTGTTGTAGGCCTGTGTGTACACGCGGCCGCTGCGTGACAGGATCAGGAAGCGCTTCTCTGCACAGGCAATCTGTGTGACTCCCAGATTGGCCAGGCCTTCGCACTGGATCGGACCAATCACATTGGCATAGTATTTCCATCCTATTAACCCCCAACCTATGACCTCTTGCAATGATCCCTGTAAGATAAAAAAGTAAACATTCTCTTTTACAACAGCAAAAAAAAAAAAAAAAAAAAAAAAAAAAAATGGCTGGGAGTAACACTGAGATATTATAAGCTAAAAACAAAGCAAATAAAGAGAAAATACGCTGATTCGAAACATCAAAATAGCTCATACCATGCCATATTACCTCATTTAACCAGTATGATGAAGCAACGGGGCAGCTTGCTTTTCCATTTCCACTGCACTTCATTTTAACAGAGCCCATTAGAAAGCAGTATAAGTGGCCCTTAAATACTAATGTATTTTAAAATGCTCAAATTATTTTGTGCCTTAGCAGGCAAAATCCCAAAACCCCACGCACAAGGCTGGGAGGCCAGCATCCCTACTGGTGGTGAGAGAAATCAAGTTGTATAGGAGTAGTCTGGTGACAAGCAGCCCACACTAGACACATCCCCACCTGTGCACGTGCAGACACACACGTGCGCACACGTACAAGGTCAGGCCCTGCAGCACTATTGTACAGCAATACTGTGGCAATAAGCCAAGTGTCCACCAATAAGAGACTCACTACATAAAAGACACATCCACACACTGAATACTACACTGCTTTGTACAAACAAAGAGCAATGCTCTCATAAAGTACTCCAGTAAACATGGTTAGTGAAAAAAACAAGCAAGGCAAGTCATGCAACATGCTACCACTAGCATACTCATTCCAGAGAGTAAGGAGGCTACAGATGAGACTACAAAGTGAGAGGGAGCAGGTGGGAAACTGGGTACATGTGATGGGCAGCGGAAGCAATAGTGTGTCTCTGCCTAGTTTTGATTTTTGAACCATGTGGCTGTATTACTTTTTTTTTTCATGACTATTAAACGAAATACTCTTCATATTAGCAGTAAAATGTTAAGAGAAATCTGGACTGAAAATGCGGATGACTGTCATACCCTGGCAAAGTTCACTACTATTCCCAGCTGTAGTTTTCTCACCGACATAATGAGCTACAACAGCATGCTGAGGTCCTCAATGAGCATGCACCTCACTGCTGCTGCACACAGGCAAATGACGACTCTGACCGTTACTGTTACAGAACAGACACGATACATCATTATACTGCCACTGCTATAAGCAGCATTACACACTAAAACAGCCCGTGTTCAGACTAGAAGGAAGGCTGTGGAAGCCCCTGTGGAGGGCAGGAGGGCCTGGGGCTATGTGGATAAAGGGGAGCTCTCTCCGGCTGAGCCAGCTGAACCTGGAAACCTGCGCCCCCAGGGTGGGTCCCCAGGCCTGTGCACCTCCTTCCGCCTGCTCATCACTCACTCTCAACATTGGTAACACCTTCAATGTCCGCATATATTTGCATATATTAAGGTAATATAATTAGCCTTTAACCACTCAAAAATTTTGTTATTTACTCATTTTGGTCATCAAATGACAATGTTGATGACAGAGTTAAACAATACATCTATATATTTATGCAGCATGTAAGCTGTATAAATGTTTAAATTTGCTGACAAGGAAGTCAGTACTCACTGACCTGAGTCTTCTCCACAAACGAGTGACCTCCCACACTTGTCTCATCTGATTCGCTGATGTTACCACCAAATGCGTTTGCAACGTTTAAAAAACACAAGCCAGCTCCCTGACCAATACCAGAAAAAGCGAGTCTCCACACGGGCCCAGGATGAGAACCTGGCAGCGGTCCTAGCTGCGAAACACGCAGAACTCTGTTCTTGCACACACCTTATGGGACGCCGGAGAGCTACAGAGCGGAGGCATGCAGGGTGCGGCCAGGCGGTCCAAATGGGCCAGGACGACCACCGCTGTCTGCCGCAGATCAATGGCAAGCTCGTTGTCTTGTGGAAGGGTGAGGTACCTCAGGAAACTCTCATTGGGGCTCAGAGGGCCAGACAAAAGCTAGAAAGGAAAAGTAAACATTCAGAAATGGTGGGGAAATTCAAAGTGACATAGCCTCTAACCACTCTTCATATTTTGTTATTTACTCATTTTGGTCATCAAATGACAATGTTGATGATGCAGTTAAACTATACATCTACGTATTTATGCAGCGTGTAAGCTGTGTCAGTGTATACATTGTGCAGGCGTACACTTATGACACCGCAGGTAAGATGAATCCACACAAATTGCTAACACAGCCAAACCACCCTACAGGCCTAAGACTCCTGGAGAAAGGCAGAACCAGTTCTGTGGGAACGCAGCAGAGCATCTCAAACTGCTCTTGAAATCTAAAACAAAAACCTTTATTTTCATCTAAATGTTGCTCACTCTGGAGAACACCTACTTTCATTTGCCTATTAAATCACAGTTCTAAATCTTCTAAAGGCAGAAGAGCCCTATTACCCTTAGTTTAAAGATCGTCAAATAATAGAAAAATTAAACCAAAGCATGATACTGGAATGACTAAGACGTTCCCGAAAAGACTTGCAAAATCCAACTTGTACTTGACTAGTAAAGACCAGCAGTCCTGGAGGTTTGCGCCCAGGGCCCTGCGCACCTGCTGCTCCCCAGCTCAGCGTCCACATCTGTTAAGGAGGGGTTGGTACTAAACACAGTGACAGCTGAGGTGACTGCCCTGCACAGAGCCCAGCACATAGGAATGGTCAACAAAGCAGGCCACTATTTTCCTTGTTCTTTTCTGGTACGTATTTACAAGTGCGTGTTTCAGGCTTGGTTCCATGCTGACAAGAAAATCAGTACTCACCGCACTGAGTCTCCTCCACAAACAAGTGACCTCCCAAACTTGTCTCATCTGACTCCCTGATGTGACCACCAAACATACACACACCAGAGAACACCCTGCCACGGACACACTGACCTTGCTTTAAAAATAACTAGAATCAGGCCGGGCGCGGTGGCTCACGCCTGTAATCCCAGCACTCCGGGAGGCCGAGGCGGGTGGATCACGAGGTCAAGAGATCGAGACCATCCTGGTCAACATGGTGAAACCCCGTCTCCACTAAAAATACAAAACATTAGCTGGGCACGGTGGCGCATGCCTGTAATCCGAGCTACTCAGGAGGCTGAGGCAGGAGAATTGCCTGAACCCAGGAGGCGGAGGTTGCGGTGAGCCGAGATCGCGCCATTGCACTCCAGCCTGGGTAACAAGAGCGAAACTCCGTCTCAAAGAAAAAAAAAAATAGTAACTAGAATCGAGTGCCACCTAAACACCAAGCTCCACGTGGTACTCACGCGCATGTCTCCCTCAGAATGAGGCGTGTCCTTATTGCAGACGATGCTCTGGAACCTCTGCAGCAAGGGCAGAAGCGGGGCGCTGGTGCCCTGGGCGGAGCGCTCGTTGTCAGTCTCCTGTGCCCCACTGTCCCACAGCTGAAGTAACAACAGGATGGCAGACAGCATTTGGCTAAAGGAGAAAAGGTATTTATTCCTAGTTAAAATTTCATGGTTGATCAAAAATAAAAGCAAACAGCTAAACCGAAGTGAAGAAACACTTGGTATACGAAAGGAAACCCAAGTAAAGCCGTGGTAATTAAATCACTGCATCGACACCAAGATGTCTGCCTTCTGTTGATGGGAAAGAACAGTCAAGAAGCTCAGCACGTTTACACGGAAGTTCTAGGATCTTAAATTCATGGGATAAAAATAATGAAATGAGGAAAACTGAAAAGAAAAAAAAAATTAAAAGAACAGTTCCCAGGCTAGAAAACCGAGCATGAAAAAGGAAGAAAATGTCAAGAGCGCGCGGACGTGGTTCTCTGGCTACGGAGCACCACACACATCTGCCGCAGTCAGAAACGATCCAGTGAAATGCCACACAATGCAACAGGTATCTGGATGCAGAGGGGCTTCCCCAGAGCGTTCCCCGTCTGCAGCAGCCCTCACCTCAATGTGCCTCTCTGCACGGCCAGCTCGAGCAGGATGGCCAGGGCCAAGTGCTGGTCCTGCAGGGGGATACTTCCTGGCCCTTTGGTACCTGGCGTTCCATGAACATCCCTGAAATGAAAGCAGTGGATGTGGGAACAAAGCAACCTGCAGAGAGACAGCAAGCTTACAATAACACCAACATATTCACTACATGCTCCCTCCCAAGGAAGGATATATTTTTAATATTTAGAATCAAGTTTCTGAGACTTGCCACTCAAATTTATTCAGAGATTCTAAAGTGTGCAATTAGCTTACAAAAATATATTTTAAGTATTCATTCGGATACATTACAGTAGATGACATACTCCAAGCCTGTGAAGCATAGAATTATTTATATCGTTATCTAAAACATGAGTAGAAGAATATCTAGATATGGTTTCCAGTTTCGATTACGTGTAACAGTATCAACATTCTCCTGCAGAATCAGAGAAGCAATTTCTAAAACCACCTGAGAATCTGGAAGTAACACATCTACACTAATTTTTATCTCGGATCAAAGATATACTTTCAACTTTTCTATGTTAGTCAATAATAAATTTTTAAAAATTCTATCCCAAGACTTCAGAGAAAGGACCTTAACGGCAGCAACATTATAGCTGAATTTTTAAAATCAACTGCGAGCCTATTTTCAAGGCCTCCAGAATTTTAAAACTCTGTGGTAATGCCTTCACCAGCAGGCCCAGGAAGTGGACTCCCAGCCGGGGACAGAAACGCCAAAGGCATCCTGCCTGCTGGAAGAAGGCACAGTGCTGACCTCTGTCAAGGACAGTGAGGAGTGGGCTCACTTTTTCTCTACATCTGTCCTTACTGTTGAATTTTATATTTTCTTTAAATTTAAAAACCTTAATAAAAATGCACAGCACTTGAGCCAGGCGTGGTGGCTCACACCTGTAATCCTAGGACTTTGGGAGGCTGAGGTGGGTGGATCACCTGAGGTCAGGAGTTCAAGACCAGCCTGACCATCATGGTGAAATTCCACCTTTAAAAAATAAATAAATAAATAAGAAAAAACAAAACAAAACAAAAATGCACAGCACTCCAGACCAGAGTTCATGTTTTTCCTTACACACAAATGTTTCATATTCAAACTTTTTACACTAAAAAGACCAGCCACAGGACTAAACAATTTGATCTTGAGCAGGTGTTTACTCCCACATTATCTGTAAGACTTCAAGCACCACTCTACACTCAAACAGCGGCTCCTCCTCATCACAGACACAAAACCCTCTACGCATTACTGACGGCCAAATCTCTAAGCATCGTCCCCTGTCTGTCTCACTTAGTATCACAGCTTCCTGATTCCAGTCAGAGAATCAGAAATCAGATCACCTGAAAACCTGAGACCAGACCTGGAATCACAGCACTGAGAGCCTGCTGAAAACACAGGTGAGAAACCAACCTCTGACACTTCTGAGCTCTAAAACGAGGACACTAAGAACTAGCTTCAAGCGGGTCGGCCGTCTGCGTCCAGAAGGCAAGAAAAAAGAGAACTCACCCTGTCACGACGGACCTGAGGAACCTGGTTGCTCTCTCCACCACCTCCAGCCACACAGAGGACACGGTGCTCTCGTCAAAGAGCGAGGCCTCAGGAAGCGCTCGCAGGGCGTCCAAGGATTCCTGCAACAGCTCACTGCAGAGGTCCGCATCCTCGCCTGGGCGCACACACGCGTCAGAGGAGCCCACCCACTCTCCTCACTCTCCCACTGGGCTTCCCACCCCTCGGCGAGAGAAGACGCCACTGTCACCTTTCCAATCCCTCACTCAACAGGCCAGAATCTAGCACAGCTGTTCCAGTCAATTCTGTATCTCATGGTTGTCCCATGAGCAATACACTAACTTCTTCTTGTTCCAGAATTAAATCCATCCTGGGGCGGTCCATGGCTGTGGTTTACGTGGGGTGGGGGTGCATGCACTCACTTTTTTTTCTTTAAAGCACAGACATGAAAGCCAAACAGCCTCTGCAGCCTCTCATCTCACAAGCAAGGAAAATGAGGCACAGACAGCACATGGGAGCTCGAAACCCCATCTGCTGATGTGTTAGGGAAGCAGACCCACGCGCCCCTCCACGGACCGTACCTGATCGCCAGGCCCTGCGCAGGAAGGCGAAGGCAAAAGACAGCGCCGCTCGGGATCCCACTCTGGCCAGTCCCTCCACGCCTTTGCCCGCAGGCCGGCAACTGCAGGCGACACACACAGCACACAACCCGTCAGCCCGTGGAGGGTGCAGATGCTACACGAAATCAATACTACTACAGAAGGATGTAAACCAAATTTCATCAATGGTTTTCTTTAAGTGACAGGATCACAAGCTGATTTTTAGTTTCATTGTGTAAAAACTTTCATCAAATGTCTCTTGCAAAACAAAAGTTTTCAGTTTACGAATAAAAGCAATTTACAAGGAATTTTAAATGTCTTGGAAAAATGCTCAGGAAATGACCTCACAAAGTGAGCTTCTAGTGGGAGGAAGCAGAAGATAAGCAGATGAATACATAAACGGAGGGAAAATAAACCCCACGTGGGAGACCAGAAAGGAGAGGAGCTGGGAGAAGAGCAGCAGAGCCCACAGGAGAGCCTGGTGCGCCCCAGATCTGGCGTCCTCCAGCTCGGGGTCTGCTCCTGGCTGTGGGTGAGTCCCTGCACCCTTGACCCATCCCATGAGGAGTCGCCCTCTTCTGAGGGGAATGCTCATCACCCTCCTGTGTCTTTTTAAGCTTTTCACTTTTTGCTTATGTTAAGTTCACAAGTCACAGTTTTGTTCCGAGTGTTGTTAAAGGTTATACAAATGGTGCACCATAAAAATCATCCTGTACAAGAAAGAAAAGGCTAGAATACAAAAACAAATATATAAGCATGCACAGCAAGTAACTGTATTTCATACTTTATACTATATCATGTTTCTAAAATATACATATAGGATTGAGACTATAGACCATCCAAATTTACTAAAATTTGCTTTCATGATCAGGGGAAATGCTATAAAAACATTTAAAATAGAATTCAAGACCAGCCTGGCCAAAATGATGAAACCCTGTCTCCACTAAAAATACAAGAATTGGCTATGCGTAGTGGCTCACACCTGTAATCTCAGCACTCTGGAAGGCCAAGGAGGTCAGGAGTTTGAGAACAGCCTGTCCAATATGGTGAAACCCCATCTCTACTAAGAAATACAAAAATTAGCTGGGCATAGTGGTGCGTGCCTGTAATCCCAACTACTCAGGAAGCTGAGGCAAGACAATCACTTGAACCCAGAAGGAAGAGGCTGCAGTGAGTTGAGATCGTGCCACTGCTCTCCAGCCTGGATGACAGAATGAGACTCCATCTCAAAAAAAAAAAAAAACTACACATACACACACACACACACACACCCCAGCTGGGTGTGGTGGTGGCACGCCTGTAATCCCAGCTACTCAGAGGCTGAGGTAGGAGAATTGCCTGAACCCGGGAGGCGGAGGTTGCAGTGAGCTGAGATCACACCACTGCACTCCAGACTGGACACCAGAAAAAGATTCCATCTCAAAAAAGAGAAAAAAAAAAAGGAAAAACAAGTGATGTTATAGAAGGAGCTCCCCAAGAAACGACATATAATAAAATTGGCAGTGAAGAACATGGCTGGCCAGGGGCAGCAGTACACACTTATCCACAAGTGCCTGAAAAATGTACCCAGAGCTCGGAGAGGAAACACAACCACCTCTGAGAAGGGCACTGGATACCTGAAAGACATGAACCTTTGCTCCTAAGTGAGAAATATAAACATGACAAGACACAGACATGTAACAGTACACACAGTCCTTACAAGAGAAAGCACATGGGCCAAGTGTGTTCAGAGGAGGTAGGAAGCACACCCCAGACAGGCATCCACGGAGAACACTGCTTCAGGGTCACCAGAAGCTGTAGTCCCCTGAGGCTGTCGGGACCTTGTCCCTGGAGAGAGAACCCCACAGCCCCAAGCCTCCGTGGTATAAGAACTGCTCAATTAGCAAGGTGTGGTGGCTCACGATACTAAGCCTAGCACGTTGGGAGGTCAGGGCGGGTGGATCACCTGAGGTCAGGAGTTTGAGACCACCCTGGCCAACATGGTGAAATCCTGTCTCTACTAAATATACAAAAATTAGCTGAGTGGTGGCGCGTGCCTGTAATCCCAGCTACGTGGGAGGCTGAGGCAGGAGAATCGCTTGAACCCAGGAGGCAAAGGTTGCAGTGAGCTGGGATCACACCACTACGCTCCAGCCTGGGTGAAAGAGTGAGACTCCCTCTCAAAAAAAAAAAAAAAAATTTAGGAACTATCACTACACATTCATCAGATTGACTAAAATTAAAAAGTGACAATACTAAATACTGATGAAGACAAAGAAAACCTGAATCACTCATACGTGGCAGGTAAGAATGAAAAATGGTACTGCAACTCTGAAAGAAAGGTATAGCAATTTCCTTTTTTTTTTTTTTTTTTTTTTTTTTTGAGACAGAGTCTTGCTCTGTCGCCCAGGCTGGAGTGCAGTGGTGCAATCTGGGCTCACTACAACCTCCGCCTCCCGGGTAGAAGCAATTCTCCTGCCTCACCCTCCCAAGTACCTGGGGATTACAGGCTCCCGCCACCATGCCCTGCTAAGTTTTTGTAAGGACAGGGCTTCCCCATGTTAGTCAGGCTGGTCTCAATCTCATGTGATCCACCTGCCTCGCCCTTCCAATGTGCTGGGATTACAGGCGTGAGCCACCACAGCTGGCCAGAAATTTCTTTTGTTAGTGTCCTTTACATTTATGTATAGACCTAATCATAAGACTCAGTAATTGTACTCATGGGCATGAATACCAGAGAAATAAAATTTACATTCACATAAAAATCTATACTTAGCCGAGCGTGGTGGCTCAAGCCTGTAATCCCAGCATGGGAGGCTAAGGTGGGTGGATCATGAGGTCAAGAGATCGAGACCATCCTGGTCAACACGGTGAAACTCCGCCTCTACTAAAAATACAAAAAATTAGCTGGGCATGGTGGTGCGTGCCTGTAAACCCAGCTACTCAGGAGGCTGAGGCAGGAGAATTGCCTAAACCCAGGAGGCAGAGGTTGCAGTGAGCTGAGATCGCGCCATTGCACTCCAGCCTGGGTAACAAAAGCGAAACTGTCTCATAAAAAAAAAAAAAAAAAAAAAAAAAAAAATCTATACTTAAATATTCATAGTAGCTTTATTTGTAATACCTCAAAACCGGAAAAAACTGAGGTCTGTTTCACTGCATCCAACCCATGGAATACTACTCAGTCTGGGCATAGTGGCTCACTCCTGTAATCCCAGAACTTTGGAAGGCCAAGGTGAGTGGATCACTTTAGGTCAAGAGTTTGAGACCAGCCTGGCCAACATATCAAAACCCCTTCTCTACAAAAAATACAAAAATTAGCCAGACGTGGTGGTGTGCGCCTACAATCCCAGCTACTTGGGAGGCTGAGGCAGGAGAATCGCTTGAACCTGGGTGGTTGAGGGTGCAGTGACCCGAGATCACGCCACTACACTCCAGCCTGGCATGGGTGACAAAGCAAGACACTGTCTCAAAAAAACAAAACAAAAGAAAACAAAACAACTATTCAGCAATGATAAATGCAATGACCCCTTGGGAAAATCTCAAGGGAATTTTGCTGAGTGAACAAAGTCCATTGTGCTTCAGGCCAGGAGTTCAAGACAAGCCTGGAAAACACGGCAAGACCCTAGTCTCTACAACTACAATTAATGAGGTGTGGTGTCCTGCATCTGTGGTCCTAGCTACTCAGGAAGCTCATACAATTAATGAGGTGTGGTGTCCTGCATCTGTGGTCCTAGCTACTCAGGAAGCTCAAGTAAGAGGACTGCCTGAGCCCAGGAGTTTGAGGCTGCAGTGAGTTCTGATTACATCACTGCACACCAGCCTGGGCATCAGGGTGAGACCCTGTCTCCAAAAATTACAATAATAACAATAATAATAATTCAAAAAGCCGCCGGGCGCGGTGGCTCAAGCCTGTAATCCCAGCACTTTGGGAGACCGAGGCGGGTGGATCATGAGGTCAAGAGATCAAGACCATCCTGGTCAACATGGTGAAACCCCGTCTCTACTAAAAAAATACAAAACATTAGCTGGACATGGTGGCGTGTGCCTGTAATCCCAGCTACTCAGGAGGCTGAGGCAGGAGAATTGCCTGAACCCAGGAGGCGGAGGTTGCGGTGAGCTGCGATCGCGCCATTGCACTCCAGCCTGGGTAACAAGAGCGAAACTCTGTCTCAAAAAAAAAAATAATAATAATAATTAAAAAGCCAATGTCAAAAAATCATGTAATAGACACAGAGAACAGAAGAGTGCTTGCCAGCAGTGAAGGTGGGGAGAGAAGACATGAATGTGGGTGTAAAGGGCTCTTGTTCACGTGCCCTGACTGCAGGAGTGGTCTCAGCAAATCCAAATGTGAAAAAATTACAAAGAAATACACACTTTATTAAGAGCATGTAGAACTGGGGAACCCTGAAAAAGACAGGCACTCTATCAAAGGTAACAGCGTAGTTTTGATGACTGCGTTCTAGTTTGCAACTAGCCATCAGAACAGCAAAAGAATCACTATAGCATTTCTTACATCTGTATGTGAATCCAGTTATCTCAAAAAAATGGTGTTTTTTTTTTATTTTAGGAATTCTTCTACTTAGTGAAAAATATATTCTAATTAATCCATCAACCCTATGTCATCACAAACGAAACTGCACAGAGAAATATCAGCTGGGCTCTGAGCCAGTTCTGCAGCTGAGGGGATTCAGTTTGATTCAACAAACACACAACAGTTCTTGGAGAATCTAAGCACCTACCTCCCACCCATACATAACACTCTGACTCATGACCATCACGGCTGGTCAGGAAGGAAAGAGAGAACGATGTACTGCTATTAGCAAATGGGTAGGAATCTCATCTGTCACTCGGTTTCATTTACTCTAAAACTATTTTTTAAAATACGACATGTATAGTAGTCCCTTGGTATCTACAAGAGATTAATACCAGGCCTGCCCCACCCTGGCTCCATACCAAAACTCTAGGATGCTCAAGACCCTGGTATAAAATGTTGTAGTATTTGCATATAACCTATGCACACTCTCGCTATACTTTAAGTCATCTCAGCCAGGCACAGTGGCTCACAGCTATAATCCCAGCACTTTGGGACGCTGAGCTGGAAGGTTCATTTGAGCCCAGGAGTTCAAGACCAGCCCAGGCAACATGGCAAAATCCCATCTATACAAATTCTTTTTTTAAATGGCCAAGTGTGGTGGCTCATGCTTGCAATCCCAGCACTTTGGGAGCCCAAGGCAGGCAAATCACTTGTGGCCAGGAGTTTTAAGACCAGCCTAGACAACAAAGTGAGACCCAAACTCTACAAAAAATACAAAAATCAGCTAGTAATCCCAGCTACTTGGGAGAATAACTTGAGCCCAAGAGGTCAAGGCCACAGTGAGCCATGATAGGCCTGGTGCACTCGAGCCTGGGAAACAGTGAAATCCCAGTGTCAAAACAAAAAAAAAAATCATCTCTAGATGACCATGATACCTCATACAAGGTGAGCACTCTGTAATTAGTTGTTATACTCTATTGGTTTTTTTTTTTTTCTTAATTGTAGTGTTTTTTATTGCTTTTCTTCCATTATTTTTGATCCACAGTTGGATCTGTGGACATGAAACCCACAGATACAGAAAGCCAAATATAACATGATTTCAACTATCTTTAAACATAAGAAAACAGTCCGGGCGCGGTGGCTCACGCCTGTAATCCCAGCACTTTGGGAGCCTGAGGGCGGATGGATCACGAGGTCAAGAGATCGAGACCATCCTGGTCAACATGGTGAAACTCCATCTCTACTAAAAATACAAAAAAATCAGCTGGGCATGGCCATGCGTGTCTGTAATCCCAGCTACTCAGGAGACTGAGGCAGGAGAACCGCCTGAACCCAGGAGGCGGAGGTTGCGGGGAGCCGAGATCGCGCCATTGCACTCCAGCCTGGGTAACAAGAGCGAAACTCCGTCTCAAAAAAAATAAAATAAAATAAAATAAAAAAACGTAAAAAAACAAAAAAGGAAAACAAACAAAAAAATAAAAACATAAGGAAACCGGCTACAAGCAGCACTCCTATCTCGGGAAAGCAGAGGACTGCAGTTCTGCTCCTGCTTCTTCCTGCCTCCTGTGTGTTCTACGTGCTCTCAGGGAGTCATCGTCACTACCACAGTCAAATAAAGCCAACACTCTTAACTACACAAAATCTAAGTTCCATCTGGAAATCTTGTAGTTTAACCTACTGAGGACAAAAGTCTGACAG
Source organism: Saimiri boliviensis (assembly GCF_048565385.1). Lineage (NCBI taxonomy): Eukaryota > Metazoa > Chordata > Mammalia > Primates > Cebidae > Saimiri > Saimiri boliviensis. The sequence continues at coordinate 151,163,880 of NC_133453.1, forward strand.
ACAGCTTCATTTTGGAAAAGTACAATTTTACACAAGCCTTAAACATTCTAGTGGATGTTAGCAAAGAAAGGAAATTTGTGATATATTAAACAGGCATCATCAAATTAAAACTCATATGCCCAAAAGCATCACTTGTAGTAAAAGAATAAGAAATCCTGCCGGGTGCGGTGGCTCAAGCCTATAATCCCAGCACTTTGGGAGGCCGAGGCGGGTGGATCATGAGGTCAAGAGATCGAGACCATCCTGGTCAACATGGTGAAACCCCGTCTCTACTAAAAATACAAAACATTAGCTGGGCATGGCGGCGCGTGCCTGTAATCCCAGCTACTCAGGAGGCTGAGGCAAGAGAATTGCCTGAACCCAGGAGGCGGAGGTTGCGGTGAGCCGAGATCGCGCCTTTGCACTCCAGCCTGGGTGACAAGAGCGAAACTCCGTCTCAAAAAAAAAAAAAGAGGCCGGGCGCGGTGGCTCAAGCCTGTAATCCCAGCACTTTGGGAGGCCGAGGCGGGTGGATCACAAGGTCAAGAGATCAAGACCATCTTGGCTTCCACAGTTACTGACATAAAAGGAAAAAAAAAAAAAAAAAGGTCTTTAATGATACAGAGCCAAGCACAGTATCTCCTGCCTGCAATTCCAGTACCCCGCGAGGTGGAAGCAGTAAGATTGCTTGAAGCCAGGAGCAAGATCCCATCTCCACACGCGTGCACACACATGCACACACACACACACACACACACACACACACACTCATTTTTAATTAGCTGGGCATGGTGGTGTGTAACTGTAGTCCCAGCTATTCAGGTGGCTGAGGTGGGAGGATCGCTAGAGTCCCAGAGTTCAAGATTACAATGAGTTATAATTACAGCACTGCACCCCAGCCTGGGTGACAAAGCAAGACTCGATGTCTCTCAAAAAGAAAAAAAAGAAAAAAAATTAATTGAATAAAATAATGACATGGATTACATAGTATGGTCTGTTACTATATAAGCAAATTGGCAAATCCATTCTCCAGATTATACAAAACACACAAAAAGGGAAAGCAAGAATAAATTTCAGAAGGTGAAGAAAGACACTATATTGAAAACCTTAATTAAACCTTTTGAAACAAAACAGTCTGAATTTTATATCTAGCTGGCATCAGGATTGTATCTTCACTTTATTATTACCTTTTTTTGTCCACAGGAGGCAGAGAAATGCTGCTGCTTTTCCACTTGACTTTGACATTCTCCTGAAAAACGGTTCTATTCAAGGCAATGAAATAGCGCTCCAAGATCACCAGCCTCTGCTTGAGTCGCAGGGCTGAGAGGGTGGTTGTAGCTGACTGGACGGCCAGGGCCTGCTGCTCTTTAACCAGCACCGAAAGACACTCCTTTAGTTCATTCACATCTATAAAACAAGAAAAGACCTCACCTGTGGACAATGTGGCCACAGTTTGTTATACTGTTGAGAAAATGAATGATGATGACAGATAGTACTCGAATCCATGATTTGTGGCAAAAACGGCTTTAAACCAGTTTACACATTTAAGCTCAGGCAATCTTCACACTGAGCACTATTGAGCTGTACTGTACATCCATTTTATGGATGAAGAAACTGAGGGACCAATGGTGAAGCAACATGTCAGAGGCCACACAGAGGAGTGCAGCACATGGCAGAGACCCCTCTGAGCCACTGCATCACACTGCCTCTCCAGAAACATCACGTACGAGCTGTGGGCCAGGCGTGGTGGCTCACGCCTGTAATTCCAGCACTTTGGGAGGCCGAGCCGGGTGGATTACTTGAGGTCAGGAATTCAAGACTGGCCTGGCCAACACGGCAAAACCCCATCTCTACTAAAAAAATACAAAAAATCGGCAGGGTGTGGTGGTGCACACCTGTAATTCCAGCTACTCAGGAGGCTGAGGTACAAGAACTGCTTGAACCCAGGAGGCAGACGTTGCAGTGAGCCGAGATTATGCCACTGCATTCCAACCTGGGTGACAGAATAACACTCTGTCTCTCCCCACAAAAAAAAAGTTACTAACACAGAACACTGAAGTCAATATTACTCAATATGTATCAGGAGCACATCTCCTAAACAGAGAAAAACACTAGCCATTATTTTCATGTTGCAAAACCAAATTCAAAATAAAAACAATGTCTTGATATAATTACCCAGCATGCATGACTCATGAAACAAATTTATGGACATACTTTAGAGGAAGATAAAGTAACTAATACACATTCTAACTACTAAGTGATATTTCATTATATTATTCTATTTCTATCTCTGTTTGAAAATTTCTGCCAGGCTGTCTGATGGCTCACACCTGTAATCCCAGTACTTTGGGAAGCTGAGGCAGGTAGATCACAAGGTCAAGAGACGTAGACCATCCTGGCCAACATGGTGAAACCCTGTCTGTACTAAAATACACAAAATTAGCTGGGCATGGTGGCACATGCCTGTAGTCCCAGCTCCTCAGGAGGCTGAGGCAGAGAAATCGCTTAAACTCGGGAGGCGGAGGTTGCAGTGAGCCGAGATCAAGCCACTGCACTCCAGCCTGATGACAGATCAAGACTTCATCTCAAAAAAAAAAAAAGAACAAAGATTCTCTTCTGTTCATCTTTGGCTGGATGCGGTGGCTCACACCTGTAATCCCAGAACTCTGGGAGGCCAAGGCGGGTGGATCACCTGAGATCGGGAGTTCAAGACCAGTCTGACCGACATGGAGAAACCCCGTTTCTACTAAAAATACAAAATTAGCCGGGTGTGGTGGCACATGCCTATAATCCAGCTACTCGGGAGGCTGAGGCAGGAAAATCACTTGAACCTGAGAGGTGGAGGTTGCAGTAAGCCGAGATCAAGCCATTGCACTCTAGCCTAGGCGACGAGCAGATTCCATCCCCCCCAAAAAAAAGAGAGAAAAAATTTCCATACTAAGAAGTGTTTTTTAAGTAGGTAGAAGGCAATCACATGAGTGAAAATAATTCAAAGGATTCCGGTCTTTCAATTAAGCATATGTCTCCCTCAGAGTACAGTTCATTATTGCTGAATCATGAGTTACCTCCCACCAACCCCCGTAAGAGCACAGCTCCCAGCGGTGAAGTGAGGGCTGGGGTCTGCCGTGCTTGCCTCTCTGACGCTTACTAGCCTGGAGACCAGCAACCACCAGCCTCACAGCCCTGGATCCTGACAGGTAATACCAACGCCCCTGCTGGCTGCCTGCTCTTAGGTAGAAGACATCAGTTTCTGGCTACCCATTACCTGGATCTGCTCTCCACGGCATGGGAGGAACCTCAGAAGGTATTAGAGGGACAATCTCATCACTCCCTGGAAAGGCACAGCATGGCACACTGTACCCGGCACCAGCAGTAAGATGCGAGACCTGGAGCTTTGCAGCTGAAAGCTAGTAGTTACGTAAAACTCAATTTAATAACACTGAATTGCACACTGGGCTCAAGATGGAGAAGTGAAAGATTCATAAGTAAAGCAGCGCCTCTGCCTTCTCAGGGCACCCCCACCAAACCACCCTTCAGACAAGGAGGCTGGCCCAGCACTGAGAAGCACCTAACCCCTTAAAAGACAAGAGCACCTTCTCAGAGACAGCTCTCTCAAGCACGCAGCCCTCAGAGGAATTTCTTCCAGAAATCAGGTCTGAGGAAAAGCTTTAGCCTTCCTGAAGAGTCGCTGTGTTTTCCACTTTTAAATAATACGTCTTCCTTCTGCTTGGCTACGGAGCCTTGAAACAAGCTAGCTCCAAGAGGGCAGCTATGCCCTTGAGCACCTACGTGCCCCCTCTCCCTGACACCCCCCTGCTTATCCCCCTCCAATCCTGACTGCCCAGTCCATCAGTCATGTATAGTTTAAAACTAGTGAGTGAGAAAATAAACCAACCATGGACACCACTGGGGAGTCAACTCCTACCCCCTCACAGGAACCAGGGGCCTGAGGCAAAGTGGGAGGCCCGGACGTCGGCTCAAACCAGCAGTGATGGGGGAAGCAGGCCCTATCCCCGCCCAAGCAGGGTCACAGAGAGATTTAATCCCTTACACAGAAGATTTAAGTAAGACCTAGAGTGGCCTGACATACCATATTCCACTGAGAAAGTCACTCATCATACCAAGAACCAGGAATATCTAAAACCACATTTTAAAAAATAATCAATTAGAGGCCGGACACAGTGGCTGACGCCTGCCATCCCAGCACTTTGGGAGGCCGAGGTAGGCAGATCACGCTGCAAGAATGTAAAACAGTGTAGCCATTGTGGCACACGGTTACCTGGTTCCTCAAGAAGTCACATCTATACCAGCAGAGTGGGGAAAATTAAAAATTAAAAAATAAAATAAAAAGTCACATCTAATGCCAGGTGCGGTGGCTCACACCTGTAATCTCAGCAACTCGGGAGTCTGAGGCAGGTAGACTGCTTGAAGCCAGGAGTGTAAGACCAGCCTGGACAACACGGCGAGAATCTACGTCTAAAAAAATTTCTTTAATTAGTCAAGCATGGTGTCATGTACCTATAGTCGTAGCTCCTTGGGAGGCTGAGGCAAGAAGATCACTTGAGCCCAGGAGCTCAAAGCTACAGTGAGCTATGATGATGTCACTGCATTCCAGCCTGGGCTACACAGTGAGACCCAGTCTTAAAAATAATAATAAAAAGTAAGTTAAACATAAAAGTACCACATTATTAACCAATTCCACTCCTACATATAGACACAAAGCATTATAAGCAGAGACTCAACACACTTGTAAGCCAATATTCACAGCAGCATTACTCACAACAGCCAAGAGGTGAAAGCAGCCTGCATGGCCACTGATTGCCGGACAAAATGTGGCATACAGATATAACGGACTACTATTTAACCTTTAAGATAAGGACAATTTTGACACATGCAGATGAACCCCAAAGACCTCAGGAGTTCAGTAAGTCAGTCATAAAAGGACAAATAATAGATGACTCCCCTTACAGGAGATACCTTGAGAAGTCCAATTCCGAGACAAAAGCAGAAAAGTGCCTGCTCGTGGGCAGCCAGGAGTTAGTGTTTCACAGATACAGAGTTTTAGTCAGAGAAAATAAAAACGTTCCAGAGATGGACGGAGGTGAGGGGTGGGCAACCATGTGAATGTACTTAATGCCACTGAGCTGTACACTTAAAAATGGTTAAAACAGTAAAATCAGGGTATTTCTGGTTTTTTAGTTTAGCTCTATTTTGTTTGAGATGGAGTCTTGCTCTGTCGCACAGACTGGAGTGCAGTGGCACGATCTAGGCTCACTGCAACATCTGTCTCCCAAGTTCCGATTCTCCTGCCCAGGCGTCCCCAAACTGCGGCCCCGAGGCCATTTATCCGGCCCCCCCGCCGCACTTCAGGAAGGGGCACCTCTTTCATTGGTGATCAGTGAGAGGAGCACAGTACGTGGCGGCCCTCCAACGGTCTGAGGGACAGTGAACTGGGCCCCTGTGCAAAAAGTTTGGGGACGCCTGCTCCTGCCTCAGCCTACAGGCATCCACCACCATGCCCCCCTAATTTTTGTATTTTTAGTAGAGACAGGATTTCACCATATGGGCCAGGCTGGTCTCGAACTCATGACTTTGTGATCCACCTGTCTCAGCCTCCCAAAGTGCTGGGATTATAGGCGTGAGCCACCGCGCCTGGCCAAAACGGTAAGTTTTACGGTACGTATATTTTACCACAATGTTTAACATTTTTTAATTATATATTTTTTAAATTGTTACCAAAAAAATACTAATAATCCAACCAAGTTATTTAGAAAAGGTGTGTCAGATCAAGCTCTCGAAATTGCCAAAACTCAGAAGATTACCTGGTTGCTTGCCCCATACCCAGCTCTCCAGAATTGATTTGGCCCTATATACAGGTGCAGGAGTTTCTTCTTCATCTTTTTTCTCTTTGTCATTCAGATCTTCTTTCTTTGTTCCACTTTGTTCAACACTATCATCTGTAGAATTAAAAATTTTCATATCTATAACTGCTTTTCAAAATGCCATACCATTTGTCAGTCTTTGCAAATGTCCCTCCCCAAAATGAAAAGTTACATACACACACATCATTAACTGAATGTTTGAAAACGTAAAAAATAAAATACATCAATCATACCTGTAACAGATCCAGTACAATTTTAATAAAGAAACCAATATATCAAATTATTTAAAGCATGGCTTCCAAAATGATATTCCATCAACTTCCTACTAGATTTCACAACTGAGAAACTTAGTCTTTGATAGTTACCTACTTCAATTTCACACCAATGGCTTTTATCCAGGGAGTCCCAATGCTTGTGTATCCCTGGGAAAAGGGAGGGTGCAGAACAGGAGTTCGATTCAAAAATCTTTTAACTCTTTACGATGCCCTACTCCGCTGCCAAGTGAGAACCACTGCTGTGCAGGGGCACTGTCACTTACGGCATAATTCAAGAGCACTGGGACACAAAGGAAAAGCTGAAGAAAATGACTTTAGGCCAACGACAATGTAAAGTTTCAGTCAAAAACAACTGTCATAGAACTCCTTACGCAATAAGCAAAGAGAAGAGAGAACTAACCTTAACTTTGAAGTATAAATGCATCCTACCATAGAAGGCTGTTACTAAATAACTTTCTAAACTACGCAATCAGAAAAATGTATCTCAATCTGTGAAAGACATTATATCCCATCCAGATTACAGATAATGAGTATCTAAAAATCTCTAACGAAACAGTTCCTCTGTTTACAACACTTCTGACACCAAATGTATGGACTTTCGCATCAAGCAATTCTCCAGTTCTCTGCAACACCTATGCGCCCAACAATGCAATTCAATTCTCAAACTACCTAGAATTGGCACGGACCCCACAGGTTAGTAGCAGGAGAGAAGAGGTACAATGCTGAAAAAAAATCCAAAGAACTAATGGCTGAAAACTTCCTAAGTTGAGCAATGACATTAACCTTCGAAGTTCGAAGAACCCGCACAAAGCTCACACGAGACAAATCCAAAGGCAGACATGACTAGGCACATCGTAATTAACTGCTAACCAACGAGGACAAAACCTTTTGAAAGGTGCCACATAAAGTGGATACAGAAGAATGTGGTGTGTGGCCTGAAATTAAGGCTGTTTGTACTGCCTGACATCAGTAAAATCAAGAAAGCTTCCAAGAGCCTAACTGCAAAGTCTCCTCCAAGCTCTGGTTCCACGGATAAGGTCCCAAAGCCAAACAATCCTCCTCATCACAGAGACCAGACAGCATCCTGCCCATCCATGCCAGCCCAGAGTAATCCAAACAAGCCAATCACATCTTCCCACAGGAACCAAGGTCATGTCACCCTCCAGTTAGTAAAAAAGTTACCTCTCACAGCCCCTGGTGGTTCCCAGGTATAGCCTCCGTGTGGCATGTGGTGTCCCCCCACCCGGGTTGTGAGCATCTGTGACTGCTATTTCATCTGTCCAATGCAAGCGTCCTGTGTTCAGCCAGCCCATATCCCTAGGGCAGGACTCCTCTAGGGTCATAAACAGAAGAGAGCTTTAACCGACCTTTCCTTGGCTATTTTACTGGTTGTATGATACAGCTTTTTCTGTGCAAAAAATCTGAACAGAAACTGCACAGAGGATACAAGAGTGGCAAAGAAGAACATGAAAAGATATGCAGCATTGTTAGCCATTATGGAAATGCAAATTAAAATCACAATGAAATCCCACTAGACTTGTTAGAATGACCAAACTAAAAAACACTGAAAACACCCAGTGCTGAAAAAGGCACAGTACAACAGAAACATCACAGATTGCCAGTGGGAATGCAAACTAAAACTGCCACTTTGGAAAACAGTTCAGCACATGACCCAGCTTTCACACCACTAGGTCTTTATCCAAGGGAAATGGAAAAAACTGTATTCACACAAAATCTGTACAGAAATGCTCACAGCAGGATTACAATTGTGAAAAAAAGAAATGGGCACAAGGTCATACAATAGCAGAATGCATAAACACAATGTAGTACATTGAAAGGACGGAATAATATTCAGCAACAGAAGGAACTGTTAACACACAGAACACAAATAAATCTCAAAGATATAATTAAGAGTAAATGAAGATGGTTTCAAACGTTACATAAAATATGGTTGCACTTACAGGGCATTCTCAGAAAGAATACCCTATACCGATGGAGAACGTGTGATAAAAAGGAGCAGCACGACGGAGCTTTTCGGGAGATGAAATTTCTCCATCCTGATGATGGCGACAGTTACATGAATCTATAGAGGTCAATATTTACTAAATTGGATACTACAATGGAATAATCTTATATGATAACTTTTTTAAATTTAAAAATGGGCTGGGCCTGATGGCTCGCGCCTGTAATCCCATCACTTTGAGAGGCCAAGGCGAGCAGATCACCTGAGGTCAGGAGTCTGAGACCAGTCTGGCCAACATGGTGAAACCCCATCTCTACCAAAAATACAAAAATTAGCCCAGTATGGTAGCAAGCACCTGTATTCCAGCAGCTCGGGAGGCTGAGGCAGGAGAACTGCTTAACCCAGGACACGGAGGTTGCAGTGAGCCAGGATGTCACCACTGAACTCCAGCCTGTGCAACAGAGCAAGATTCCGTCTCAAAAAAAAAAAAGAAAGAAAGAATGAAAGGGAAAATAACCTAATATGTACTCCGCAAAGCATCTGGGCCAACAACAGTACATTATCCTTTTAAATCTTTACAAACAACCTTGAAGGAGGCAGGTTTTGTTGCCTCCAGTTTACCAAGGTAGAATACAGAGCAGAACCCAGCCAGGAACACAGCTCAGGTGAGAACACAGGTGCGGGCTCTAAAAGCCAGACTCTGCCCTACCTGCGTGTGGTCACTCACAACAGCCCAGGGGCCAAACCCAGCCCACAGCCTGTTTCTGTATGATCTGAAAGCAAACAAAGCATTTCATCTTTTTTTTGAGACATAGAGTCTTGGCTCACCACAACCTCCACCACCCAGGTTCAAGCGATTCTCGATTCTCCTGCCTCAGCCTCCCTAGTAGCTGGGATTACAAGTGTGTACCACCATGCCCAGCTAATTTTTTCTTTTTAGTAGAGATGAGGGTTTCACCATGTTAGCCAGGCAGTTCTTGAACTCCTGGCCTCAGGTGATCGATGTACCTGCCTCAGCCTCCCAAAATGCTGAGATTACAGGTGTGAGCCATCACACCCAGTCATAGTATTTTATATTTTTAAATGAATGAAAAATAATCGCCAGGCACTGTGGCTCACACCTGTAATCCCAGCACTTTGGGAGGCTGAGGCAGGCAGATCACAAGGTCGAGATCAAGACCATCCTGGCCAACATGGTGAAACCCCGTCTCTAATAAATAATATCAAAATACAAAAATCAGCTGGGCATGGTGGCGCGTGCCTGTAGTGCCAACTACTCGGGAGGCTGAGGCAGGAGAATTCCTTGAACCCAGGAGGCGGAGGGTGCAATGAGCCAAGATTGCCCCACTGCATTCCAGTCCGGTGACAGACCAAGACTCCGTCACAAAAAAAAAATAAAAATAAAAAAAGTAACAGTATTTTGTGGCTTGTAAACATTCTGTGAACCTCATCTTTTGGTGTCCATAAATACAGTACACAAAACGAACTTCCCCTGCTCAGTGACTCCCATCTGTGGCTACTTCGGCACTACCGCTGCAAGGTCCCATGACTACGACAGAGACCAGATGGTGCACTGACAGTTGAAAATACTTACTAGCTGGCCCTTTAGGCAAAGCATGCCACCCCTGCCCTACATCTGGCTATAAATTTTACAAATAAAAAGAACGCAAGGTTCTTAATTTTAAACTCAGTACACTGGAACACTGGTTATATCCCTTCTTCAAGATGAAAAGCTTCAAAGTCACCAGGAAGCAGACAAGAACCCTCACTAAGTACACTTCACGTGTTATTCTCAGGAGCATAAATTAGAACACTTTACAACAGCAAAAGCAGGATGAAGTCACTAGAGGCCATGACAACAACCAAGAATTAGCACCACCAGCTCAAAGACCACGCTACATTAGCTTCAGTATTTGTCTACTCTTCTTCTCACTACTGTAGGGTTCAAAGCATACAGAGAGAAAACAGGACACACACTCCCCAAACACACTACTTATAGTACGCTGGAGAGAAGGGGAAGACTGACCTCCCCCTGGCCAGGTGTGGTGGCTCCCACCTGTAATCCGAGGACTTTCAGAGGTCAATGCGGGAGGATCATGTGAACCCAGGAGTTCAAGACCAGCCTGGCCAACACAGCAAAACCCCGTCTTTACTATGAATATAAAATTAGGCCAGGCACAGCAGCTCACATCTGTAATCCTAGCACTTTGGGAGGCCAAGGTGGGAGGATCACTTAAGGTCAGGCATTCGAGACCACCCTGGCCAACATGGTGATACTCATCTCTACTAAAAATATAAAAATTAGCCGCAAGTGGTAGTGGGCACCTGTAATGCCAGCTTCTCGGGAGGCTGAGGCAGAGTGAGCCAAGATCACCCCACTGCACTCCAACCTGGGCAAAAGAGTGGGACCCCATCTCAAAAAATAAAAACATACACAGTGTTAAAACTGGAATCTGTGGCTGGGCACGGTGGCTCTCGTCTAAAATCCCAGCAGTTTCGGGGGCCAAGGCGGGCAGATCATGAGGTCAGGAGTTCAAGACCAGCCTGGCCAACGTAGTGAAACCCCATCTCTACTAAAAATACAAAAATTAGCCAGGCATGGTGGGAGGCACCAGTGGTCCCAGCTATTTGGGAAGGTGAGGCAGGAGAATTGCTTGAACCCAGGAGGTGGAGGTTGCAGTGAATCGAGATTCCCCCACTGCACTCCAGCCTGGTTGACACAAAAAAAATGGAATTTGGTATGTGTAAATCTATCCATATTTTCTAATAATAAAAAACACACATCATGTCACACTAAAAATAAAAACATTTACTAAATGCCAAAAAAAATCTCCCTAAAAACCCCAATCATTTGGGATCTACATAAAGAACAATTATGCTCTGCTTTTTAACCATGATTTTTAAAAGAACAAAGCACAAAAAATTTCATCAAATGCAATGAATAAAACATATACTTTGGATTTTTCCATGTACTTAGCTTTTCTTAGAGCATCTTTTAGAACAAAGGTTTCACAGAAAACATTTTAGGAAACATTTTAATTAATTAACAAATACTGGAGGGCCAGGAGGAAGAGGCTAAAACTTCTTAAAATATACAGAATGAGCCGGGCGCGGTGGCTCAAGCCTGTAATCCCAGCACTTTGGGAGGCTGAGGCGGGTGGATCACAAGGTCAAGAGATCGAGACCATCTTGGTCAACAAGGTGAAACCCCGTCTCTACTAAAAATACAAAAAATCAGCTGGGCATGGTGGCGCGTGCCTGTAATCCCAGCTACTTAGGAGGCTGAGGCAGGAGAATTGCCTGAACCCAGGAGGCGGAGGTTGCGGTGAGCCGAGATCGTGCCATTGCACTCCAGCCTGGGTAACAAGAGCGAAACTCCGTCTCAAAAAAAAAAAAAAAATATATATACAGAATGAATTACTGATACGTAGAAAGAAAAAAAAAAAAAGGATGCTGATTCCTGCCATGGAAGGCATTGTCATATGGACACTCTTAGCCTCAGCATCCAGAGGTCCAGAAAAGGAAAATTTCAAGTCAGATAGAATTCTATATATACCATTTCTTTGGAAACTTTAGCCCTCAAGACCCCAAAATCATAACCTCAGTTTCAGCACAGTTGTCCTTAATCACTGCTTCTGGTGCTGCCCGTTATCTAAACAGAAGTCTTGATGTAACTGCTCTCTCATGAGACAGTGTGGTTCTCAGTATCACAGCTAAATGCGTCTGCTTGAGGGTATATGCATCAAGGGGAAATGAACAGACGTGACTTTGAAGAGCCTAATGAATGAAACCTCACCCTGGAAACCTTTGTGCTATTGGAGCTAAACCTAAGCCTCAGTGTCTGAAAGTTTCCAAGAATCACTTAAGTAGAAGAGTTTTACATTCTTTGTTGTTTCCATGAAATGGGAACAAACTGATACATAAATGGGGAAAATATGTTGTGTTTGCTACAAATGATCACTGAAAAATGCGGTGTGTAATTTTTATTTGCTGGTTAGAAAGTTAAAGAAGATGACTGAAATTTACAGAATATTCCATAGTTTTAGAATTCTCAAAGCATGTAAAATAGGAAAAAGAAGCTTTGCCCAGCATCCTAGGATATCACCACGATTCAGTTGTAATCACTGCCTCCTGAACCACTAAGTCTGTTCTCTGTATTTTTATTAGACTTTTGTTTTGTTATCTCCCAAGTTAATATTGTATTTAGATATCAAGCAGCCAAAAAAGGAAACTTCTATCTCTGGGAAAAAAAAAAAAAAAATTCAGAAAAATGTATTCAGTGTATCTAATACTGAAATGGAGAAAAGACTTACTGTAAAAATAAATAAATAAAAAACCACTATAGACATTGACATGGAAAAGAGATTCAATGTTAAAAGAAACGTTGTATTAACTGAGTGATACCCTCTTGTTGAGAAGCCTACATTAAACATAAACCTATTATGTTGTTAAACAAACAAACAAAAAGGATGAAAATCAAAAACACTATGCAGAGTGAAAGATACACACAGGATTCCTGCCTACAGGATTCCATTTATGGAGTTTCTAAAACAGGCACAATTAGCCAATGCTGGAGAAAGACCAGGCCAAAAAGACTGCTGCCTCTGGAAGTTTCCAAGCAAGAGTCATGATAAAGATGTGGGTTACACAGGTTACATTTATCAAAACTAGTGAAATGGTAAACTCAAAAACAGATGCGTTTCATTATACATAAATTTTCCCTGAAGGTCAAAATATAAAGCTGAACTGGAATTAATGACATACTTGAGCGTCTAAGGAACTAGGTGAGACAGTGGATGGACAAGATGTGGAGCCAAATGCAGTGGCAGAACACGGGGGTGGGTCTGCAGCCACTCACTGCAAACGTCTTTCAGCTACTGTGTAAGTCTAATATTTTCAAATAAATATTTTTTAAAAAAAGGTAATTCTGCTTGACATTGAATCTGAAAAGGGAGACTAATACTTTTTCCCGTGGACTTTTGTTTGTTGTTTTTTTTTTTTTTTTTTTTTTTTTGAGACGGAGTTTCGCTCTTGTTACCCAGGCTAGAGTGCAATGGCGCGATCCCGGCTCACCGCAACCTCCACCTCCTGGGTTCAGGCAATTCTCCTGCCTCAGCCTCCTGAGTAGCTGGGATTACAGGCACACGCCACCATGCCCAGCTAGTTTTTTGTATTTTTAGTAGAGATGGGGTTTCACCATGTTGCCCAGGATGGTCTCGATCTCTTGACCTCATGATCCACCTGCCTCGGCCTCCCAAAGTGCTGGGATTACAGGCTTGAGCCACCGCACCCGGCCTTGTTTTTGTTTTTGAGATGGAGTCTCACTCTGTCGCCCAGGCTGGAGTGCAGTGGCACAATCTCAGCTCACTGCAACCTCCACCTCCTGGGTTCAAGCAACTCTCCCGTCTCAGCTTCCCAAGTACCTGGGATTACAGGCATCCACCACCATGCCTGGCTAATTTTTGTATTTTGTAGTAGAGATGGGGTTTGATCATATTGGCCAGGCTGGTTTCTAACTCCCAACCTCAAATGATCTGCCCGCCTCAGCCTCCCGCATTGCTGAGATTACAGGCATGATGCACTACAACCAGCCCCCAGGAATTTTCACGTGGACACTATCCCACTTCATTCCGCAGAAGAAGAAGAAATAGTGTCTTCAGTCTAACACTCTCCCAGCTGAGCTATTTCAGCTTAGAAGAAATACTTCCTAAGGTAGCAGCTTTATCCATGTTGATGACTCTCAAGTAGGCGGACAAACAAACTTCAACAATGGGTCTCAAGCAAGGCTTTTCAGATTCACCAAGTTTAGAGTATATACAAGCACCCATTTTTTTAAACAAACCTCAATAGTGATTCTGACACACAGCCACAGTTATGAACAACCTAACGATAGTCTTATTGATCTTTCAAAACTACAAGCCAGGCTGGGCACGGTGGCTCACGCCTGTAATCCCAGTACTCTCGGAGGTCAAGAGATTGAGACCATCCTGGCCAATGTGGTAAAACCCCATCTCTACTAAAATTAGCTGGGCGTGGTAGAATGCACCTGTAGTCCCAGTTACTTGGGAAGCTGAGGCAGGAGAATCGCTTGAACCCGGGAGGGAGAGGTTGCAGTGAGCCAAGATCACGCCTCTGCGCTCCAGCCTGGATGACAGAGCAAGACTCCACCTCAAGAGAAAAAAAAAAAAAAAAAACTACAAGCCTAAGTAAGATTGTTCACTGGCATTTCCTTGCAGGCCAAAGGATTCCAAAATGTATGAAATATACTCCCAAAGGAAAGGCATACAGGAAAAATGTCAGAAATAATTATTTTCATGGAATCTTATAATAATCAATATTTAGTTAGCGAAGACAAGATGTCTCAAAACTTAAATATTAACCAGTTTCTATAAGCTGCACGCTAGACACTAAAGAACACCACACATGCAGCAAGATGGTTTTGCAATAAAAATGCCTTCAATTCACATAAAACAATACAATCCAGGCAGCTTGTGTTAACGACCATTTTAGATAACAATCTCCAAAGTAAAAGGCAAAACTTGAAAGAGGTAAGCTCGAAGCTCTTGTTCCTATAGCACATTACAAAACTTCTATAAAATGCATTTTATAGTGGTCTTTACAAAATAAAAAACACTAGTTAAAGGCCCTTACCTTTTCTAGCAGGGAGCTCTCCGTTCTGGGATGATTCTGTTCCAGTGTATACAATTTCTCCATCTTTAACCATTTCATTCCACAAACCACAGAGTCCATCTCTCGTGAAAGCAAGCTGGCAATGACAAACAAGGTAAGTTTACAGAGTGCTCACACTCACACTGCAATTTTTCAAGAACGATGTTAAAAAAATCTCAATCCCCCTTATGTATTCAATCATTCATTAATAAAATCAATGATTTAGTAAATTAGTGACTTAACCATTTTACATTTAACGAAAATCATCCAGGAAAGGTCAATGAAAATAATAATGGTGTAACACTATGCTAGCTCTCATGTAACATACAAAAAAAAAAAAAAAAACGTGGCCGGGCACAGTGGCTCATGTCTGTAGTCCAAACAGTCTGGGAAGCCGAGGCAGGCGGATCACGAGGTCAGGAGATCAAGACCATCCTGGCCAACATGGTGAAACCCCGACTCTAATAAATAAATAAATAAACAAACAAAAATACAAAGAATTAGCCAGGTGTGGCGGCACATGCCTCTAATCCCAGTTACTCAGGAGGCTAAGGCAGGAGAATAGCTTGAACCCAGGAGGAGGAGGTTTCAGTGAGCTGAGATTGTGCCACTGCAGTCCAGCCTGGGCAACAGAGCGAGACTCCATCTCAAAAAAAATAATAAATGAGTAAGATTTTAAGTATAAAAGAGGTGGGGGAAATCAAAGCAATTTTGAAAAACTTGAACTGGAAATCTATGAACTTTACTTTTTTTTTTTAAACGGAGTCTTACCCTGTCACCATAAGTTCAATTACTTTCATTTGCTTAGCTCCTACAAATAAATGAGAACATCCAAAGTTTGTTTTTCTGGGCCTGGCTCATGACATTCCGTCCCTGACTTAACGCAATGAACCTCCAGTTCTATCCCTGTTGTTGCAAACGACAGTATTCCACTCTTTTTTATGGCTGAATAGTACTCCACCGCGTATATATACCACTTTTCTTTATCCACTCATCCGCTGGGGGACACTGAGGCTGCTTTCAAATCCTGGTTATTGTGATTACTGCTGCAATAAACACGGGAGTATAGATGTTTCTTCAACACTGATATTCTTTCCTCTGGGTATACACCTCCCAATGGGATTGCTGGATCATGTAACAGTCCTGTTTTTAGTTTCTGGAGGAACCTCCAAACTGTTCTCCCTCTGACTGTGCTAATTTGTACTCTCACCAACAATGTACAAAGGTTCCCTTTTCCCCACATGATGGCCAGCATTTGTTCTTGTCTTCTGGATAAAGGGAGAGATCTCATCGCCATTGTGATTTGCCTGTCTCTGATGATCAATCATGTGGAACACCTGTTCATATTGCCTGTTTGCCACTTATCTTTTAAGAAATATCTATTCAAATCTTTCATCAATTTTTATTGGATTATTAGATTTTTTCCTATAGAGTTGCTTGAGCTGCTTATATGAATCCCTTGACAGATGGGTAGCTTGCAAATACTTCCTCCCTCTCTGTGGGTTGTCTCTTCATTTTGTTGGTTCTGTTCTTTGCTGTGCAGAAGCCTTTTAACTTGAAGTGAACCCATTTCTCCATCTTAGCTTTTGTTGCCTGTGTGTATGAGGTATTACTCAAGAAAACATTACACAGTGCAATGTCCTGGAGAGTTTCCTCAGTGTTTCTTTTTTAGCACTTTCATAGTCTGAAGTCCTAGGTTGAAGTTTTTAATCCATTTTGATGTGATTTGTGTATATGGTGAGAGACAGGGGTCTAGTTTCATTTTTCTGCATATGGATATCCCATTTTCCCAGCACCATTTATCAGTGAGACTAACCTTTCCCTAATGTATGCTCTGGGCACCTCTGTCAAAAATAAGTTCACTGTAGATGTATGAATCTATTTCTGGCTTCTCTAGTCTGTTCTATTGGTCCATGTGTCCGCTTTTATACCAGCGCCATGCTATTTTGGTTATGATACCTTTGTAGTAAGATCTGCACTTGATCTAAGCCAAAAGAGACCAGGAAGAGATTGTAGTATAATTTTAAGTCAAGTAATGCAATTTCTCCAGTTTTGTTTTTAGCTCAGGATTGCTTTGGCTATTATATCTCTTTTGTGACTCCATATAAAATTCAGGATTTTTTTTTCTACTTCTGTGAAGAATGGCATTGGTATTTTCATAGGGATTACATCGATTCTGTAGATTGCTTTGGGTAGCACAGACATTTTAACAATATTAATTCTTCCCATCCATGGAGTATTTTTTCCATTTTTTTGCGTGTCTTCAATTTTCCGTACCAACATTTCACAGTTCTTATAGTAGAGATCTTCCACTACTTACGTTTATTCCTATTTTGCTTTTACTTTAATTGTAGCTGTTATAAATGGGATTTTTAAATTTTTCATATTGCTCACTGTTGATGTACATAAATGCTACTGATTTGGCTGGGTGCGGTGGTTGACGCCTATAATCCCAGCACTTTGGGAGGCCAAGGCAGGCAGATCATCTGAGGTCAGGAGTTCAAGACTAGTCTGGCCAATCTGGTGAAACCTCCTCTCGACTAAAAAATACAAAAATTAGCCGGGCGTGGTGGCAGACGCATATAATCCCAGCTACTCAAGCAGCTGAGGCAGAAGGATCAGAAGGATCACTTGAACCTGGGAGGCAGAGGTTACAGTGAGCCCACATCGAGCCCCTGCACTCCAGCCTGCGGGACAGAGCGAGACTCCGTCTCAAACTACTGATATTCTTATGTTAATTTAGTATCCTACAATTTTACTGAAATTATCAGTTCTAATGATTTCTTTGTGGAGTTTTTAGGTTGTTCCAAATAATCATCTGCAAACAAGGATAATTTGGCTTCTTCATTTCCAATTTGGGTGCCTTTATTTATTTTTTTTTCTGAGACAGAGTCTTGCTCTGTAGCCCAGGCTGGAATACAGTGGCTCACTGCAACCTCCACCTCCAGGCTTTAAGCAATTCCCGTGCCTCAGCCTTCCACGTAGGTGAGACAACAGGCAACCGTCATCATGCGCACCTAATTTTGTATTTTTCATAGAGATAGGGTATCACCATGTTGGCCAGGTTGGTCTCAAACTCCTGAACTCCAGTGATCCATCTACCTCAGTCTCCCAAAGTGCTGGGATTACAGATGTGAGCCACTGCACCTGGCCTTTAGCTCTCTCTCTTAAGTAGCTACTCTAGCTAGGACTTACAGTATTACACTGAAAAACAGTGGTGACAGTGGGCATCTTTGTCTGTTTCAGATCTCAGAGGAAAGGCTTTCAGTTTTTCATCTTTCAGTATGATGCTAGCTGTGTGTCTGTCATATACGGCTTTTATTATGTTAAGCTATGTTCCTTCTACAACCAGTTTTTTTAGGGTTTTTATCATAAAAGGATGTTGAATTTTATCAAACACCTTTTCAGCATGAATTTAAATGATCATATGGTTTTTAACCTTCATTCTACTGACATGATGTATCTAACTGGTTCATTTGGATGTGGTGAACCATCCTTGCATCCCTGGAATAAACCCCACTTTGGTCATGATAAATGATCTTTTTAATGTGTTGTTCAATTTGGTTTGCTAGTATTTTGTTGCATATTTTTGCATCAATATTCATCAGGGATACTGGTCTGTTTTCTTTTTTTTTTTTTGATGTCTTCATCTGGCTTTGGTATCAGGGTAATACTGGCCTCGTAGACTATGTCTGGAAGTATTCCCTCTTCCTGTATTTTTCAGAATAGTTTCAGTAGGATCGGTAACAGTTGTTCTTTAAATGTCTGGTAAAATTCAGCAGTGAAGTCATTGGGTCCTGAGCTTTTCTTGGCTGGAAGATGTTTTATTATTATAGTTTCAGCCTCATTACCTGTTATTCATACGTTCAAGTCCTGGATTTCTTCACAGTTCAGTCTTGGAAGGCTGTATGTGCTCTTGGAAGGCAAAATTATACTGTTTTTTTTTTTTTTTTTTTTTTTGATTCAGAGTTTCACTCTGTCATCCAGGCTGCAGCGCAGTAACACAATCTCAGCTCACCGCAACCTCCGCCTCCCAGGCTCAAGTGATTCTTGTGCCTCAGCCTCCCAAACAGCTGGAATTGCAGGCACACAACAACACGCCTGGCTAATTTTTGTATTTTTAGTAGAGACGAAGTTTCAGCATGTTGGCCAGACTGGTCTCGAACTTCTGACATAAAATTTATAATGTCTAGCATTCAATCAAAAATTAGCAGGCATGCAAGCATGCCCCCATAAGCAGGGCAATCAATCAACAGAAATGACAGAATCAATCAACGGAGATGAATCTAAAAGTGATAAGAGATTACAGTATTCACAGACAAGGACATTAAAAGCTCTCTTGCCAGGCGCTGTGGCTCACACCTGTAATCCCAGTTCTTAGGGAGGCAGAGGTGGGAGGACAGCTTTAGCCCAGGAGTTCAAGACCTGCCTGGGCAATATAATGAGATCCCGTTCTCCACAAAAAGGAAAAAAAACAGAAAGACCCCAAAAAAATAAAAAAAATAAAAAAAAGTAAGCGTAAAAGCTCCCTTACAGAAATGCTCCCTATGCTGGCCGGGAGCGGTAACTCACGCCTATAATCCCAGCACTTTGGGAGGCCGAGGCGGGTGGATCACGAGGTCAAGAGATCGAGACCATCCTGGTCAATATCGTGAAACCCCGTCTCTACTAAAAATACAAAAAATTAGCTGGGCATGGTGGTGTGTGCCTGTAATCTCAGCTACTCAGGAGGCTGAGGCAGGAGAATTGCCTGAACCCAGGAGGCGGAGGTTGCAGTGAACGGAGATCGTGCCATTGCACTCCAGCCTGGGTAACAAGAGCGAAATTCCATCTCAAAAAAAAAAAAAGTTAGCCAGGCATGGTGGCATGTGCCTGTAACCTCACCTACTCACGAGGCTGAGGCAGGGAATTGCTTAACCCAGGAGGCAGAGGTTGCAGTAAGCTAAGATCATGCCACTGCACTCCAGCCTGGGCAACAGTTTAAGACTACTCTATCTCAAAAAAAAAAAAAAAAAGTCATCAAAGTCCTATGGTAAACCCTTTTCCTTTTTTTCAGTAACCAGCCTTTTCCAAGAACCAAAGTTAAAAGTTAATTCCTTAAGACACCAGGCAAGGCGCAGTGGCTCACACAGCACTTTGGGAGGCCAAGGCAGGAAGATCACTTGAATGCAGTTCTAGACTAGCCTGGGTAACAAAGACAGGCCGTGTCTCTAGAAAAAAACTTTAAAAATAGGCTGGGCACGGTGGCTCACACCTATAATCCCAGCACTTTGGGAGGCTGAGGCAGACAGATCATGAGGTCAGGAGATTGAGATCATCCTGGTCAACCTGGTGAAATCCCGTCTCTACTAAAAATACAAAAATTAAGGCCGGGCGCGGTGGCTCAAGCCTGTAATCCCAGCACTTTGGGAGGCCGAGGCGGGTGGATCACGAGGTCGAGAGATCGAGACCATCCTGGTCAACATAGTGAAACCCCGTCTCTACTAAAAATACAAAAACTAGCTGGGCGTGGTGGCGCGTGCCTGTAATCCCAGCTACTTAGGAGGTTGAGGCAGGAGAATTGCCTGAGCCCAGGAGGCAGAGGTTGCAGTGAGCCGAGATCGCACCATTACACTCCAGCCTGGGTAACAAGAGCGAAACTCCGTCTCAAAAAAAAAAAAAAAAAAAAAAAACAAAAACAAAAATTAGCCAGGGGTGGTGGTGGGCACCTGTAGTCCCAGCTACTCGGGAGGCTGAGGCAGGAGAATCACTTGAACCTGGGAAGCAGAGGTTACAGTGAGCCATAATCACACCACTGCACTCCAGCTTGGGAACAGAATGAGACTATGCCTAAAAAAAAAAAAAAAAAAAAAATAGTTGGGCACAGTGGCATGCAGCTACAGTCCCAGCTATTTAGGAGGCTGAGGCAGGAGAATTACTTGTGCCCAGGAGTTTGAGGCTGCAGTGAGCTATGATTGCACCTCTGCCCTCCAGACTGGGTGACAGAACAAGACCCTGTATAAAAATAAATTAATCAGCCGAACATGGTGGCTCACACCTGTAATCCCAGCACTTTGGGAGGCCGAGGTAGGCGATCACCTGAGGTCAAGAGTTCAAGACCAGCCCTGCCAACATGGTAAAACCCTGTCTCAATAAAAAAAAAATTAAACAAACAAAAAAAATTAATCAAATAACAAAGACTAATAAAATGTATAAAACCCTGACAAGATTGATCCAAAACATAGAGAAGATGCAAATAACCAAAATCATGAATTCAAAAGGGAGCACTGCCACCTAGTCTACAGACGTGCAAGTCATCACAAGCAACCACTACAATTTTACCCTAATTTGAAAACGTGGAGATGTCTGCTCAGAGGTTTTGAACCAAGTCTTGAAAAGTTTCTGAAAAGACTATGGCAGAGGAGAGAAATAGGGACTCTAAATACTGGGGGTGGAGAGTGCAAAGGACACAGCACAGAAGGAACTAAATGCTAGGAGGGAACAGGTGACGCCCTGCGCTGGAGGCCCAGTGTCTCTACGCGCCTTCACAGTGCACTTACCCTAAGCTGTCTTATTTACGGAGCATCTGTCTTTGTCCTTTTCTCTTTTTTCCCTGAGGCAGAGTCTCCCTCTGTCGCCCAGGCTGCAGCGCAATGGTGTGATCTGGGTTCACCGCAACCTCCACCTCCCGGGTTCAGACCATGCTCTGGCCTCAGCCTCCCGAGTAGCTGGGATTACAGGAGCACACCACGGCACTTGGATAATTTTTTTCTATTTTTAGTAGAGACAGGGTTTCACCATGTTGGCCAGGCTAGTCTGGAACTCCTAACTTAGTTGATCCACCCACCCTGGCCTCCCAAAGTACTGAGATTATAGGCATGAGCCACAGCGCCAGCCTATGCAGTATCACTCTATTCCTTAACCTATGGACTAGCACCACTCAAGAGCAAAAGCTGCCGCCTGTTCATCTCTGCAGTTCAGCAACACTTGTTTTGTTTTGTTTGAAATGGAGTCTCGCTGTTGCCCAGGCTGAAGTACAGTGGCTCAATCTTGGCTCACTGCAACCTCAGCCTCCCAGGTTCAAGCGGTTCTCCTGCCTCACCCTCCCAAGTAGCTGGGAATACAGGCGCATGCTACTATGCCCGGCTAATTTTTGCATTTTTAGTAGAGATGGAGTTTCACCATGTTGGCCAGGCTGGTCTCAAACTCCTGATCTCAGGTGATTCACCCTCCTTGGCCTCCCAAAGTGCTGGGATTATAGGAGTGAGCCACTGGGCCCAGCCCATCTCCTGATATTTCTAAACATGAAGTGACAATATTTACATTCAGTAAGTTTAACTCTACAAGCTTACGTTTATGCTTACTCATTTTTAATTGATTAGATGAAGAGACAAACAGTCCCAGTGTAGCGACTGATATACTCAACGAACAACGTTGACGGACCTGAAGGCATCATGCTGAGTAAACAAACTCATCTCCAAAGCTCACATATCACATGGTAATTTCACGATAACAAAATCATAGAGATGGGAACAGATTCGTAGCTGTCAGGAGTTAGAGATGGTGGCAGAAGAGAAAAAGCAGGAGAAAGATCTTCGTAGTGATGAAACAGTTCTTCATAGTAATTGTGGTAGTGGTTTTATTTATAGACACACAAGAGAATGGCACAGCACTATGCACACACATTGTACCTGCGTTTTTATACTGTTTTACAGTTACATGTGTAAGTTACATACATCCCGAAGATGTAACCACTGGGGTAGTATGGGTAAATATACAACGACCTCTCTACTTTCTTTACAACTTCCTGAGAGTCTATTATTATTGCAAAATAAAATGTTTAAAAACAAAACTGCTTCATGCATATCTAATCTCAGGTACCACGTTAAGATATCTCCACTCTGGACCCACGCTCAAAGACATGCCCTTTACCTTACAACGAGACTGGCAAACAAACGTGTGTTTTTTTTTTTTTGAGACGGAGTTTCGCTCTTGTTAGAGTGCTGGAGTGCAATGGCGCGATCTCGGCTCACCACAACCTCCACCTCCTGGGTTCAGGCAGTGCTCTGCCGCAGCCTCCTGAGTAGCTGGGATTACAGGCACATGCCACCATGTCCAGCTAATTTTTTGTATTTTTAGTAGAGACAGGGTTTCACCATGTTGACCAGGATGGTCTCGATCTCCTGACTTCGTGATCCACCCACCTCGGCCTCCCAAAGTGTTGAGATTACAGGCGTGAGCCACCGCGCCCAGCCACAAGCACATGTTTTAAAAATAAAAAGCCTTTAAGGTATAAATACTGTTTTTTATAGTTCCTTTGCTTAACTGACTTTTTGGCTTGCTAAAAAACTACCAAACACGTCGGATTAGAAGTACTTTTACTGTAAAAATAAAAAGTGATGTGGCTAACACCTCTTAGCACTATAATTGATTGCTCTTCACAAGGGTCATGCAGGAAAACATGGTGATTCAATCACTCCACACACCAAGCAGAAAAGAGTGTTGAACAATTAAACTGTTTATACGTAAAAACCAGATACATATGCCTGGCATAAAATGAACCCTTCATTAGAGGTTGCTGAAAGTAGGTTCCTAGGCCTGATGCATCCAAATAATGTCGATAATCAAGAAGCTGATTATCAGTGCTCTCTATAATACAAAAGCAATGAAAGTTTTCACACTCCAAAACTCTTCCTTTCTAAAGTTATTAAAACTTTCAAGGGCATTTCAAAAAAAAAAGCTGTAGAAAACAGATCTGATCAATCCTATGGCTAAGAAACTTCTTTCTACTCCATGTATTATTCATTAACCAGGTGTCGACTCTGTTTCCAATACAAAAGTCTGAAGTAGTGGAGTGCTTCCCACTCCAGGTGGAAGAGTCATCCTCAACATGATAAGGGTAAAACCTGTGAGCACAAGGTTTCCATCTGCAATTCCTGTCTGAAAGGAAGCTCTCCAAAGGGGGAAACCATGTCTCATTCCTTAGGGTAAAACAACAACATTCATTCCTTGCATTAAACAAGCAATGCTGGAGACATATAAAACAAAGGTTGGCAATCACTTTTTCATCCTCCTTATACCTGTAACACATTTTTCCTCTGGAGCACACTATCCAAACCCTAGTCATTTCCCTTACCCCTAGAAAGAGTTTAGAAAACTTTCTAGCCATTTGCAGTGGCTAACGCAGGTAATCCCAGCAATCTGGGAGGCCAATGCGGGCAGATCACTTTGAGGTCAGAAGACCAGCCTGGCCAACATGGTGAAACCGCATCTCTATTAAAAATATAAAAATTAGGGGCCGGGCGTGGTGGCTCAAGCCTGTAATCCCAGCACTTTGGGAGGCCGAGGTGGGTGGATCACGAGGTCAAGAGATCGAGACCATCCTGGTCAACATGGTGAAACCTCGTCTCTACTAAAAATACAAAAAATTAGCTGGGCATGGTGGCACGTGCCTGTAATCCCAGCTACTCAGGAGGCTGAGGCAGGAGAATTGCTTGAACCCAGGAGGCGGAGGTTGCGGTGAGCCGAGATCGCGCCACTGCACTCCAGCCCGAGTAACAAGAGCGAAACTCCGTCTCAAAAAAAATGCTGCTTCACTGTGTGTTTATCTGCCTAACTAATCATAGGAACTCAACTCAGCATTAAACTGCTTTTAGATCAAGACACTAAAACTCACGTTTAGCAATTAAACTAAGAAAAAAAATTCATTAGGTAAAGTCCTCTACTCCAATAAGTTTCTCAAAATACATAAACACTAATATAAAAACAATTAAAAGAGGCCGAGCACAGTGGCTCACGCCTGTAATTCCAGCATTTCGGGAGACCAAGGCAGGAGGATCACAAGGTCAAGACATTGAGACCATCCTAGCCAACATGGTGAAACGCCCTCTCTACTAAAAACACAAAAATTAACTAGGCGTGGTGGCACGCGCCAGTAATCGCAGCTCCTCCGGAGGCTGAGGCAGGAGAATTGCTTGAACCTGAGGGGCAGAGGTTGCAGCCAGCCAAGATCGACCCACTGCACTCCAATCTGGCGGCAGAACAAGACTCCATCTCAAAAAAAAAAAAATTTTTTTTTAAACAAGTTTGCCTGAATCTCAAGATTTCAGAAATATAAAATTACTCATCTCTCACCTCTCCCACCCACTTAACATGACAAAGAAAAAAACCGTCATTATAGCTAAATAAAAGGAAATGTTTAAAGAGAAACAAACACAGAGTTACTACAACAATTCTTGACCCAATTCTCTGTGCTCTGTCTTACATAATATCAGCCCCTGCATAACAATCCCATCATCCACAACAGACTTCTTTTTCCTTTTCTTTGAAACAAAGTTTTGCTCTCATTGCCCAGGCCGGAGTGCAACAGCGTGATCTCAGCTCACTGCAACCTCTGCCTCCTAGGTTCCAGTGATTCTCCTGCCTCAGCCTCCTGAGTAGCTGGGATTATAGGTATTCACCACCACGCCTGGCTAATTTTGTATTTTTAGTAGAGATGGGGTTTCACCATGTTGGTAAGGCTGATCTCCAATTCCTGACCTCAGGTGATCCACCCGCCTTGGCCTCCCAATGTACAGGGATTACAGGCAAGAGCCATGGTGCCTAGCCCCACATCGTAGTTCTAAACACCGGGCTCTAATATCTAACAACACTCAACACCTATTTAAAAAGAAAAAAAGAAGGCCAGGCACAGTGGCTCACACCTGTAATCCCAGCACTTTTGGAGGCCAAGGCGGGCAGATCACGACATCAAGAGATCAAGACCATCCTGGCCAACACAGTGAAACGCCATCTCTACTAAAAATACAAAAATATTAGCCGTGGTGGCGCACACCTGTAGTTCCAGCTACTTGGGAGGCCGAGGCAGGAGAACTGCTTGAACCCAGGAGGCAGAGGTTGCAGTGAGCCGACATGGCACCATTGCACTGCAGCCAGGCGACACAGCGAGCCTCCGTCTCAAAAAAAGAGAAAAAAACAAACAAAAAAAACACAAAATAAACGGTGAAGGGGCAATAACACTTCAGTGTAAGCATCTATGATCAACTACTGCTTATAGCCTACCTAATTTTTGATGAACAGTCAAGTACTATGTAAGATTGTGTTATATATAATAGGCAGATTACTTGAGAAATACCTAAAATGGTTAACCTCAGGGAGGAGGAAAATACACACACAGAAAATACTTCAGGCCGGGCGCGGTGGCTCAAGCCTGTAATCCCAGCACTTTGGGAGGCCGAGGTGGGTGGATCACAAGGTCGAGAGATCGAGACCATCCTGGTCAACATGGTGAAACCCCGTCTCTACTAAAAATACAAAAAATTAGCTGGGCATGGTGGTGCGTGCCTGTAATCCCAGCTACTCAGGAGGCTGAGGCAGGAGAATTGCCTGAACCCAGGAGGCGGAGGTTGCGGTGAGCCGAGATGGCGCCATTGCACTCCAGCCTGGGTAACAAGAGCGAAACTCCGTCTCAAAAAAAAAAAAAAAAAAGAAAATACTTCAAACACCTCTTTTTGCACGTGATAAGGAGTTGCAAAAGTAGCTTTTCCAAGCCATTTCCAAATAAAAGTAGTTTAGAGGTAAAGAATTGTCTAATGAAATATTACTGTTACTATTTATTTGATAATGTCCTGACGAGCTTGCAATTATCTACCAATACTGTTTCCTCATGTTCTTGACGTGAAAATCCAAGCGCTCCTTTTAAAAAGGAGTTACGAATACAAAACAAACAGCCCAACTGAACTAACTGTTGTCCCTCCAGAAACACAAACGCCAAGACCTGATAAAATTAGTGAGTTTCTATAGGCCATAATTACTGCAACTTACTTCTGCAACGTTCCCCTCCACAGTTAACTAAACGGCTCAACAGCTATCAGAAACAGTCACCGTGATACGGTTAGGGGTGTGGCAGATTTCTTAACCAGTTATAATAAATAGGGGGAAAAAATGCCTAACTATTAATAGATCTCAAGTTTTGTGCACTTGCAAGGAACTAATTAAAACGCAGCCAAGCACAATCTACAAACACAGCTATAAAGACTGTTACATTTTAAGTTACAGGGAATAAACCTGCTCCTCTATGTAGCAAGATACAACTGACTGCCCTTTACATACCCTAAAAGAAGGACTTAAAATTTTTTAAAAAGCCTTAAACCAGAAATTTATATATGGAAGCAGAAACAGACCCAAAAAAAGACATGTCAAACCCCACCTGTATATCTGTTTTCAACCATTTGGAGTCAAGGCGAGCCTGGGCAGCCAAACAGAAAGACTCAGAAGACATCTTTTCTCCAGCTTCCTCCCAGTTCTCAGCCCTGCAGGTAAACATAAATGTTGAAGACCTAACGCTTTCGCTTATTTTACAAAGACACTCCCGAAAAGTTTAATGCGGGGGGGGGGAAAAAAAAAAAAAAAAAAGACCAGAAAAGTGAAGCGCTGGGGGAGGGGAGTAAGGGGAGAGAGGGCCCGAGGGAGGGAGGGCGGAGGCGAAGCCTCCTCCGAGGCCGCAGGGCGCACCCGCCTGCGGGACCTTGAGAACGGACGGGCACCGGAGGCCGCAGCACAATGTCACCCCCGCCCTCACGTCCAAAAGGGACACGACAGGAAGCCCCTCGTCGTCACGACGAATGACAGCCGCACGCACCCGCGCTTCGCCCCGCAGCAGGGCGGCCGAGAGCCAGGAGCGACTCCGAAGGATCGCCGCGGAAACCCCGCGGCCGCCACCACCGAGAGCCGCGCCGCGGGCGACCCGCGCAGGCCCCGGGGCCGCCGCCGCGCCCACCCCCGCCCCTCCGGCTCGGCCGCCCGCCCGCCCCGCCCCCGCCGCCGGCCGATCCGCCGCCCCCGACCAGGACCTGACGCGCAGGGCCCGGGCGCCTCGCCCCGCCGGCTTGCGGACACTGCCTCCCGGCCGCCGCTGGCTCGGCCGGCGCCCGCGATCCCGGCGCCGCTAGCGGCCAGAGGGGCGGGCCGAGGCGGGACTGCCGCCCCCCGCGCACGGCCAATCGCAGCGAGGCTGCTCCGCGGGCGCAGCCAATGGAGAAGAGGAGCCCTTCGCCGCTGCTCCCCATCCCCGCTTCCGGCAGTCCCGCTCATCTTCCTACTTGGAACTCTCGGGCTGCGGCCAAGGCCAACCGCGGGAGCCGGGAGGCGGGATTTCCGCCGCACGCACCACGCACGCACGCACGCACGCACGGACGCACGCACGCGCTGCCCCGAGAACCTCTCCTGGAGGGAGAGCTTTCGTAACGCGGCGGGTGGTCGCGCTCACGCTGACGTGGGGGTCAAGTGGCGAGACCGGCTCCCCTGGGGATGAGGACGCATCTTTGTGCGGTCGGCGGCGGCCTGAAGAGCTTCCTCGTGTCTGTTCAGCCGAATGCAGCGGAAGCCTTGGGCCGATACCGTGGAGCTGCTGTGGAAGGACTATGCCGGCATCAAAGTAGGAAACAGAGAAGGCCGGGCGCGTGGCTCACGCCGGTAATCCCAACGCCTTGGGAGGCCGAGGCAAGTGGGTCATTTGAGGTCAGGAGTTCAAGACCAGCCTGGCCAACATGGTCAGACCCCGTCTCTACTAACAATACAAAAATTAGCCGGCTGTAGTAGTGGGTGTCTCTAATTCCGGCGACGCGGGAGGCCGAGGCAGGAGAATCGCTTGAACCCAGCAGGTGGAGACTGCAGTGAGCCGAGATTGCACACTGCACGCCAGCCTGGGTGACAGGCTGCACCACTGCAGCCTCGACTTCCCGGGTTCAGGTGGTTCTCCCACCTTAGCCTTCCCAGTAGCTGGGACTGCAGGCACATGTCAGCATGCCTGGCTAATTTTTGTATTTTTTGTAGAGACGAGAGTTTTGCCGTGTTGCCCAGGTTGCTCTTGAACTCCTGGACTCAAAAAAAGGCTGAGTTTCACTCTTGTCACCCAGGCTGGAGTGCAACGGTGCAATCCCCTCGGACTGCAACCTCTGCCTCCAGCACTTTGGGAGGCCGAGGCGGGTGGATCACGAGGTCAAGAGAGCGAGACCATCCTGGTCAACATGGTGAAACCCCGTCTCTACTAAAAATACAAAAAAAAAAAAAAAAAAAAAAAAAATTAGCTGGGCATGGGGGCGCGTGCCTGTAATCCCAGCTACTCAGGAGGCTGAGGCAGGAAAATTGCCTGAACCCAGGAGGCGGAGGTTGCGGTGAACCGAGATCGCGCCATTGCACTCCGGCCTGGGTAACAAGAGTGAAACTCCGTCTCAAAAAAAAAAAAAAAAAAAAAAAAAGGCAGACTGACTGAAAGAATTAAAAAAGAAAACATGATCCATGATCCACCAGTGAGCTATGTACAAGAGAAACATTTTAAATAAGAAGAAGCAAAACAGATTGAAAGTAAAAGGATCGGCCGGGCGCGGTGGCTCAAGCCTGTAATCGCAGCACTTTGGGAGGCCAACGCGGGTGGATCACGAGGTCAAGAGATCAAGACCATCCTGGTCAACAAGGTGAAACCCGGTCTCTACTAAAAATACAAAAAGTTAGCTGGACATAGTGCTGCGTGCCTGTAATCCCAGCTACTCAGGAGGCTGAGACAGAATTACCTGAACCCAGGAGGTGGAAGTTGTGGTGAGCCAAGATCGCGCCATTGCACTCCAGGCTGGGTAACAAGAGCGAAACTCCATCTCAAAAAAAAAAAAAAAAAAGGCCGGGCGCAGTGGCTCGAGCCTGTAATCCCAGCACTTTGGGAGGCCGAGGCGGGTGGATCACGAGGTCGAGAGATCGAGACCATCCTGGTCAACATGGTGAAACCCCGTCTCTACTTAAAAAACACAAAAAAGTAGCTGGGCATGGTGGCGCTTGCCTGTAATCCCAACTAGTCAGGAGGCTGAGGCAGGAGAATTGCTTGAACCCAGGAGGCGGAGGTTGCGGTGAGCCGAGATGGCGCCATTGCACTCCAGCCTGGATAACAAGAGCGAAACTCCGTCTCCAAAAAAAAAAAAAAAAAAAAAAAAAAAAAAAAATTCAAAGTAAAAGGATACAAAAAGATACAACGTTCAAACAGTAACCAAAAAAGCTGAAGTGGCTGTGCTAATATCAAATGAGATACACTTTAAATTAAAACAGGGCTGGGACCGGGTGCGGTTGCTCAAGCCTGTAATCCCAGCACTTTGGGAGGCCGAGGCGGGTGGATCACGAGGTCGAGAGATCGAGACCAACCTGGTCAACATGGGGAAACCCCGTCTCTACTAAAAATACATAAAATTAGCTGGGCATGGTGGCGCGTGCCTATAATCCCAGCTACTCAGGAGGCTGAGGCAGGAGAATTGCCTGAACCCAGGAGGCCGAGGTTGTGGTGAGCCGAGATCGCCCCATTGCTCTCCAGCCTGGGTAACAAGAGCGAAACTCTCAAAAAAAAACAAAAAACAAAAAACGGGGCTGGGCTCTGTGGTTCGCCCCTGTCATTCCCAGCACCAGCATTTTGGGAGGCCAAGGCTGGTGGATCACCTGAGGTCAGGAGTTAGAGACCAGCCTGGCCAACATGGCGAAACCCCATCTCTACTAAAAATACAAAAATTAGCCAGCCATGGTGGTACACGCCTGTAGTCCCAGCTACTTGGGAGACTGCGGCAGGAGAATTGCTTGATCCCAGGATGCGGAGGTGCACTGAGCAAGATGGCACCACTGCACTCCAGCCTGGGTGACACAGTGAGACTCTATATCAAAAAAGAAAAAAAAGAATTAGGACTTTTCTGTCAGATGCTGTTCAGAAGAAGTAGAATAGCAGGTCTGAGACTACTGCCCTTAGAAAGGGCTGCTTGCAAAGCTGGCATCTGGGCACTTGGATTCAGAGAGGCCTCTCACCATGCCCTGACTGATAAGGGTGGCTCCCTGCCTGAACTGTTTGTACAAACAACACAGTTTATGCTGTTTTCCTTTATTTGTTTACTTATTTTTGAGAAAGAGTCTTGTTCTGTCGCCTAAACTGGAGTGCAGTGGCATGAGCTCTGTTTACCACAACCTCCGCCTTCCAGGTTCAAGCAGTTCTGCTTCAGTTTCAAGTAGCTGGGATTACAGGCATGCACCACCACACCCAGCTGATGTGTGTACTTTGAGTAGAGATGGGGTTTCACCTTGTTGGCTAAGCTGGTCTCAAACTCCTGACCTCAAATGATCCACCCAACTTGGCCTCCCAAAGTGCTGGGATTAGAGGCGTGAACCAGTGCACCTGAATTCTGCTTTTCTTTTTTTTTTTTTTTTTTGAGACGGAGTTTCGCCCTTGTTACCCATGCTGGAGTGCAATGGCGCGATCTCGGCTCACCGCAACCTCCGCCTCCTGGGCTCAGGCAATTCTCCTGCCTCAGCCTCTTGAGTAGCTGGGATTACAGGCACGTGCCACCATGCCCAGCTAATTTTTTGCACTTTTTAGTAGAGACGGGGTTTCACCATGTTGACCAGGATGGTCTCGATCTCTTGACCTCGTGATCCACCCGCCTCGCCCTCCCAAAGTGCTAGGATTACAGGCTTGAGCCACCGCACCCGGCGCTGAATTCTGCTTTTCTTTAGAGTACCTGAAAATTTTTTTTTTTTTTTGAGACGGAGTTTCACTCTTGTCACCCAGGCTGGAGTGCAATGGCGCGATCTCGGCTCACCGCAACCTCTGCCTCCTGGGTTCAGGCAATTCTCCTGCCTCAGCCTCCTGAGTAGCTGGGATTACAGGCACACGCCATCATGCCCAGCTAAGTTTTTGTATTTTTAGTGGAGACGGGGTTTCACCATGTTGACCAGGATGGTCTCGATCTCTCGACCTCGTGATCCACCCGCCTCGGCCTCCCAAAGTGCTGGGATTACAGGCGTGAGCCACCACGCCCGGCCAAGTGCCTGAAATTTTGATGCGTGACTGACCACTGATAAAAATTCCCTGGATTCTTAGACTCACGCTAGCTTCCCCGGTACATGACATTTTACACTTGTGGTCTTAACTCATGGCGGGAGAAATTTGGCACATGCTGGGTGACTGCATTGGAAAAGACCTTTTGGATGCTCGCTCCTGCTTTTCTCTAGACGTTGCCCCATGGACCTTTTTCCTTTGTTTCCTTTCGTTGTAATAAATCATAGCTGTGAGTATGACTATACACTGAGTCCTATGGGTCCTAGTGCATCATCAAACCTTGGAGGTGCCTTGGGGACTCCTGACACAAATGCTTCATAAGAATAAAGTCTGGGTGCGGTGGCTCACACCTATAATCGCAGCACTTTGGGAGGCCACAGTGGTGGGTGGATCACCCGAGGTCAGTAGTTCGAGACCAGCCTGGCCAACGTGGTGAAACCCCATCTCTACTACAAATACAAAAATTAGGGCCAGGTGCAGTGGCTCATGCCTATAATCCTAGCACTTTGGGAGGCTGAGGTGGGCAGATCACCTGAGGTCGGGAGTTTGAGACCAGCCTGACCAACATGGAGAAACTCCATCCTTACTAGAAATATAAAGTTAGCTGGGTGTGGTGGTACATGCCCGTAATCCTAGCTAACTTGGGAGGCCAAGGCAGGTGGATCACAAGGTGAAGCGATGGAGACCACCCTGGCCAACATGGTGAAACCCTGTTTCTACTAAAAACACAAACAATTAGGCAGGCATGGTGGCACATGCCTGTAATCCTAGCTACTCAGGAGGCTGAGGCAGGAGAATCACTTGAGCCTGGAAGGCAGACGTTGTGATGAGCTGAGATCAAGCCATTGCACTCCAGCCTGGGCAACAAGAGAAGCACTCTGTCTCAAAAATAATAGTAATAATAATATAGGCTGGGCATGGTGGCTCACACCTGTAATCTCAGCACTTTGGGAGGCCAAGGCCGGCGGATCATCTGAGGTCAGGAGTTCAAGACCAGCCTGGCCAACATGGTGAAACCCTGTCTTTAAATATATATATATATGTAAACAAGTACTGAAAGATGTCAACAGATTACAGGAACAAAACAAAACAGAGCTAAACAAAGAGACCACCATTATTCTGAGTGGTTATAGACACAGAGGATGTGAAATAAAAAGAGAGAGAAGATCCAACATAAGGATAATTGGTCCGTGAAATAGAAAACTCAGCCCTGCACAGTGGCTCACGCCTGTAATCTGAGCACTTTGGAGGCCAAGGCGGGTGGATCATGAGGTCAGGAGATCGAGACCATCCTGGCCAACATGGTGAAACCCCATCTCTACTAAAAATACAAAACATTAGCTGGGCATGGTGGTGCATGCCTGTAGTCCCAACTCCTCAGGAGGCGGGGAATCACTTGAACCTGGGAGGTAGAGGGTGCAGTGAGCTGAGATTGTGCCACTGCACTCCAGCCTGGGCAACAGAGACTCCATCTCAAAAAAAATAAAAAATAAAAAATAGAAACCTCTCCTGATGGAACCACACACACACACACACACACACACACACACACACACACACACACACAGAGGAAGGTGGTCGTGGTAGTTTGGGGATATTCAAAGACAAAGTAATTCAAAAATGGCCAGAAATAAAGGAAAAAATCCTACAAAAGAAAAAATATATTGTGTACCAGGAAAAATGATGCAGATTGGTCAATCCTGGGACATATCTTGAGTCACTGAGCTTTAAGGATAAAAAACTGAATCTCCAGGCACCAGGCAGGAGAGGGTAGAATAAAAGAGAACCCTCACTATTACCTATTTCCCTACAACAATGGAAGCAAAGATGGCGAAATACTGGGATTAGATATTTTGAGCAATGGCTACATGGATATCTTTATCCATTATCTGTTTTTTTGTATAATTGAGATTTTTGTTTTTCATTTTATTTTATTATTTTATTATTATTATTTTTTTTTGAAACAAAATCTCACTCTGTCACCCAGGCTGGAGTGCAGTGGCATAATCTGGGCTCACTGCAACCTCTGCCTCCCAGGTTCAAGCAATTCTCTGCCTCAGCCTCCAGAGTAGGTGGGATTATAGGCACCTGCCACCACACCCAGCTAATTTTTGTATTTTTAGTAGAGACAGGGTTTCACTATCTTGGCCAGGCTGGTCTTGAACTGTTGACCTTGTGATCCACTCGCCTCAGCCTCCCAAAGTCCTGGGAATACAGTGGCACGATCTCAGCTCACTGCAACTTCCACCTCCTGGGTTCAAGTGATTCCCCTGTCGCAATCTCCTGAGTAGCTGGGACTGCCTGCAGGTGCATGCCACGACGCCCGGGTAGTTTTTTGTATATTAGTAGAGATGGGGTTTCACCCTGTTGGCCAGGATGGTCTCGATCTCCTTACCTTGTGATCCACCTGCCTTGGCTTCCCAAAGTGCTGGGATTATAAGCATGAGCCACCATGCCCCGCGAAGATATTTTATATTAAGAAAAATGGGGCCGGGCGCAGTGGCTCAAGCTTGTAATCCCAGCACTTTGGGAGGCCGAGGCGGGTGGATCACGAGGTCGAGAGATCGAGACCATCCTGGTCAATATGGTGAAACCCCGTCTCTACTAAAAATACAAAAAATGAGCTGGGCATGGTGGCGCCTGCCTGTAATCCGGGCTACTCAGGAGGCTGAGGCAGGAGAATTGCCTGAACCCAGGAGGCGGAGGTTGCGGTGAGCCGAGATCGCGCCATTGCACTCCAGCCTGGGTAACAAGAGCAAAACTCCGTCTCAAAAAAAAAAAAAAAATAAGAAAAATGGGGCCGGGTGCGGTGGCTCAAGCTTGTAATCCCAGCACTTTGGGAGGCCGAGGCGGGTGGATCACGAGGTTGAGAGATCGAGACCATCCTGGTCAACATGGTGAAACCCCGTCTCTACTAAAAATACAAAAAATTAGCTGGGCGTGGTGGCACGTGCCTGTAATCCCAGCTACTCAGGAAGCTGAGGCAGGAGAATTGCCTGAACCCAGGAGGCAGAGGTTGCGGTGAGCCGAGATCGCGCCATTGCACTCCAGCCTGGGTAACAAGAGCGAAACTCTGTCTCAAAAAAAAAAAAAAGAAAGAAAGAAAAATGGGCTTGGCATGGTGGCTCATGCCTGTAATCCCAGCACTTTGGGAAGTCGAGGTGGGCAGATCACTTGAGGTCAGGAAGTCAAGACCAGCCTGGCCAACAGGGTGAAACCGCATCTCTACTAAAAATGCAAAAATTAGCCAGATGTGTTGGCAGGCACCTGTAATCTCAGCTATTCGGGAGGCTGAGACAGGAGAATCACTTCAACCTGGGAGGCGGAGGTCGCTGTGAGCTGAGATCGCACTGTTGCATTCCAGCCTGGGGAACAAAAGTGAGACTTCATCTCAGGAAAAAAAAAAAAGACTGAAGCAAAAGGTCTCGTCAAAAAAAAAAAAAAAAAAGATAAATGAATATAAACAGATTCTTCCGTTTTTGTCATTTGCGGTTATACTCCTCTGAAGCACAGAAATAAAGAATGTTTTTAAAAATCCAACTGACTGCCGGGCACGGTGGCTCACGCCTGTAATCCCAGCACTTTGGGAGGCCGAGGCGGGTGGATCACAAGGTCAAGAGATCGAGACCATCCTGGTCAACATGGTGAAGCCCCGTCTCTACTAAAAATACAAAAAATTAGCTGGGCATGGTGGCGCGTGCCTGTAATCCCAGCTACTCAGGAGGCTGAGGCAGGAGAATTGCCTGAACCCGGGAGGCGGAGATTGCGGTGAGCCAAGATCGCGCTATTGCACTCCAGCCTGGGTAACAAGCAAAACTCCGTCTCAAAAAAAAAAAATCCAACTGGCTTCAGAGGGCAGCCTCTGAAAATCACCCCATTTATTGTTGTCTTAAAAACACAACAGCAAACCATAAATACTTCCATCATGGTTGTTATCGAAGATACAGATAAAGAAGAGAGAAAAGCATGAAATTCACATAACTTCAGGTCCACTACACAAGTCCATCAACTTCCTGCCAATCTTT
Source organism: Saimiri boliviensis (assembly GCF_048565385.1). Taxonomy (NCBI): domain Eukaryota; kingdom Metazoa; phylum Chordata; class Mammalia; order Primates; family Cebidae; genus Saimiri; species Saimiri boliviensis. Next base: position 151,199,510 of record NC_133453.1, read on the forward strand.
CCATTTTTAATCTTGCTGGGAAAGGTAGTCATGTATGTGGTCTTTTCTTTTTTTTTTTTTTTTTTTTTTTTTGAGACCAAGTTTCACTCTTGTTACCCAGGCTGGAGTGCAATGGCACAATCTCGGCTCACCGCAACCTCCGCCTCCTGGGTTCAGGCAATTCTCCTGCCTCAGCCTCCTGAGTAGCTGGGATTACAGGCACGTGCCACCATGCCCAGCTAATTTTTTGTATTTTTCGTAGAGACGGGGTTTCACCATGTTGACCGGGATGGTCTCGATCTCTCGACCTCGTGATCCACCCGCCTTGGCCTCCCAAAGTGCTGGGATTACAGGCTTGAGCCACCGCGCCCGGCCGGTATGTGGTCTTTTGACTCCTGTTTGCCAGTATTAGAATAGGCCTTGGGCCTGTAACATTTTCTTCCTAAGAGAAAAATAAAGACCCCTTGCAACTTGGGCTGCGTTTATTTCCCTGTGGGATGGTACCTTTCTCTGCTTCAGACTCAGTGTTGTCTTCGTGGTTCTTCTAAAGCCTGTGCTCAATGTGGTAGGTGGCCATCATCACCATTCCATCTTTCCTGCTGGGGAGGACACAAGGTCTTTTCTGTGCAGCACAGGAGGGGTACAAGCTGAATGCCACCCTACGTTGGCTGAAGGTTGGACGAATGGCCAGGGAGACTGATGCCCACTACGGAAGCTAATCTTGCCTGCCCCTTCTGTATGTCAGTAAAGTGGTGTCATCACCTATGTGAGTTCATTTGGAAACTATGGAGTGAGTAGACATTCTGAGACTGCCGCTCCTGTGCTCCTGGTGGCAGCCATTGTTTTTTGTTTGTTTGTTTTAGATGGAGTCTTGCTTTGTCGCCAGGCTGCCGTGCAGTGGCTCCATCTCAGCTCACTGTAATCTCTGCCTCCCAGGTCCAAGTGATTCTCCTGCCTCAGCCTCCTGAGTAGCTGGGACTACAGGCGTGCGCCACCATACCTGGCTAATTTTTGTAATTTTAGTAGAAACGAGTTTCACCATGTTGGCCAGGCTGGTCTCAATCTCCTGACCTCATGAACTGCTGGCCTCCCAAAGTGCTGGGATTATAGGCGTGAGTCACCATGCCCAGCCGTTTTTTTTTGTTTGTTTGTTTTGTTTTAAAGCGGAGTCTCACTCTGTTGCCCAGGCTGGAGAGCAGTGGTGTGATCTCTGTTTACTGCAAACTCTGCCTCCTGGGTTCAAGTGAGTCCCCTGCCTCAGCCTCCCAAGTAGCTGGGACTACAGGCACACGCCACCACACCTGGCTAATTTTTTGTATTTTTAGTAGAGACGGGCTTTCACCATGTTGCCCAGGCTGGTCGCAAACTACTCGATTCAGGCAATCCACCCGCGTTGTCTGTGCAAATTGCTGGGATTACAGGCGTGAGCCACTGCACCTGGCCCCTACAACATTTTAGAGAAAAAGTATGGGCCAGATACGATGGCTCACACCAGTAATTCCAGCACTTTGGAAGGCCCAGGTGGGCAGATACAAGGTCAAGAGTTTCAGACCAGCCCGGCTAATATGGTGAAACCCCATCTCTACTGAAAATACAAAAATTAGCCGAGTATGGTGCATGTGGCTGTAGCCATGTACTCAGGAGGCTGAGGCACAAGAATCGCTTTAACCCAAGAGGCAAAGGCTGCAGTGAACCGAGATCATGCCACTGCACTCCCGCCTGGGCAACAGAGCGGGACTCCGTCTCAAAAAGAAAAAGAAAAGAGAAAAGTATACCCTGAAAATACTAAATTTGTCTAATACGGGGTTCAGGCAAACAATCTATTACATAAAAGAACTCAAAGACTATAATACCCATAGTTCTTTGCTACCTATCTATTACTACTCACTGAAAACTTTTCAGTAAGTTGAAAGATGGAGAAAACTTGGTAAATGGGTGGCATGAAGAATGAACCCATCTAAATACTTACCTAAAGGCCAGGTGCGGTGGCTCACACCTGTAATCCCAACACTTTGGGAGGGTAAGGTAGGTGGATCACTTGAGGTCCAGAGGTTGAGACCAGCTGGCCAACATGACAAAACCACATCTCTAGTAAAAATACAAAAATTAAGGCCGGGCGCAGTGGCTCAAGCCTGTAATCTGAGCACTCTGGGAGGCCAAGGCGGGTGGATCACGAGGTCAAGAGATCGAGACCATCCTGGTCAACATGGTGAAACCCCATCTCTACTAAAAATACAAAAAATTAGCTGGGCATAGAGGCATGTGCCTGTAATCCCAGCTACTCAGGAGGCTGAGGCAGGAGAATTGCCTGAACCCAGGAGGCGGAGGTTGCGGTGAGCCGAGATCGTGCCATTGCACTCCAGGCTGGGTAACAAGAGCAAAACTCCGTCTCAAAAAAAATATATATATAAATTAGCCAGGTGCGGTGGCACGTGCCTGTAATCCCAGCTACTCAAGAGGCTGAGGCAGGAGAATTGCTTCAACCCAGGAAGCAGAGTTTGCAGCAAGCCAAGATTGCGCCACTGTACTCCAGCCTGGGTGACAGAGCAAGACTCTGTCTTAGGAAAAGAAAAATTATTTAAGATAAAGCAAATACAGAATTATGAGTACATATTAGTCTCTAGAAGCTATGTGTTTTGAAACAGTAAAAAAAGAAAAAGACAAAAAATCGTAGGGAGCTGAAAAGCAGACTGATTTCCTCATATCTCCTTGCAAGGAGTCAACTGATAGCCTAAATTCGAAACAGAGAGTTAAACATAACTCCCACCATCTTAGTGTTTCTGTGTTTCTGAGTTTAATGTTTCTTCTCTTCTCTTTTTTTTTTTTTTTTTTTTTTGAGACAGGGTCTTACTTCTGTTGCCCAGGCTGGAATGCAGTGGCTCGATCAGGGCTCACTGTAGCCTCAACTTCCTGCATCAAATGATCCTCCCACAGCCTCCTGAGTAGCTGGGACTATACGCACATGTTACCAGGCCTGGCTAAGTTTGGTATTCTTTTGCAGAGATTGGGTTTCACCATGTTGCCCAGGCTGGTCTCAAACACCTGGGCCCAAGTGATCTACTGGCTTCAGCCTCCCAAATTACTGGGGCATGAGCCACAGTATGGAGCCTACTAACTTTGATTTTAGGTATATCTTTTTTTTTTTTTTTTTTTTGAGACGGAGTTTCACTCTTGTTACCCAGGCTGGAGTGCAATGGCGCCATCTTGGCTCACCGCAACCTCCGCCTCCTGGGATCAGGCAATTCTCCTGCCTCAGCCTCCCGAGTAGCTGGGATACAGGCACGTGCCACCATGCCCAGCTAATTTTTTGTATTTTTAGTAGAGACGGGGTTTCACCATGTTGACCAGGATGGTCTCGATCTCTCGACCTTGTGATCCACCCGCCTTGGCCTTCCAAAGTGCTGGGATTACAAGCTTGAGCCACCGCGCCCGGCCGATTTTAGGTGTATCTTTTAGGAAGCAATATCGCATGGCAAAATAATGTTTATCATTCAGTAGTTACTTTAGTTTCATTTCAGTTTTTCTTGTTAAATTGAAGCAAAATACAGTTTTATGTTTTTAACTAAAATGCCACGTGTTTCTCCATCAGATAAAATATGTCTGTCATTTAACCTACATACTCCCATGGAAAAATGTCCGGAGTAAAATTTTGTTTTTTAAATATAGAGCACTCCTGACCTCAGGTGATATCCATCTCGGCCTCCCAAAGGGCTGGGATTACAGGCATCAGCCACCGTGCCCGGCCTGGAGTAAAAATTTTTTTTTTTTTTAGGCGGAGTTTCACTCTTGTTACCCAGGCTGGAGTGTAATGGCACGATCTCGGCTCACCGCAACCTCCGCCTCCTGGGTTCAGGCAATTCTCCTGCCTCAGCCTCCTGAGTAGCTGGCACTACAGGCATGCACCACCATGCCCAGCTAATTTTTTGTATTTTTAGTAGGGACGGGGTTTTCACAATGTTGACCAGGATGATCTCGATCTCTTGACCTTGTGATCCACCCGCCTCGGCCTCCCAGAGTGCTGGGATTACAGGCGTGAGCCACCATGCCTGGCCCTGGAGTAAAATTCTTAATGGTCATAATAGTTACTTTGGGGTCATGGAATTTGGGCTGGTTTTTATTCTTCGGTATTTACTGCATTTATTTTGAAAAATGAGCACGCGGCCAGGAGTGGTGGCTCATGCCTGTAATCCCAGCACTTTGGGAGGCCGAGGCATGTGGATCACAAAGCTAGGAGTTCAAGACCAGCCTGGCCAATACAGCGAAACCCTGTCTCTACTAAAAATATAAAAATTAGCCAGGTGTGGTGCCACATGCCTGTAGTCCCAGCTACTTGGGAGGCTGAGGCAGAAGAATTGCTTGAACCTGGTAGACAGAGGTGGCAGTGAGCCAAGATCAGGCCACTGCACTCCAACCTGGGCAACAGAGTGAGATTCTGTCACAAAAAAAAAAAAAAAAAAAAAAAAGAGCATGCATCTTTTTGCCAAAAGTGCTGAAGTCATTATTATTATTATTATTTTTTGAGACGGAGTTTCGCTCTTGTTACCCAGGCTGGAGTGCAATGGCGCGAACTCGGCTCACCGCAACCTCCGCCTCCTGGGTTCAGGCAATTCTCCTGCCTCAGCCTCCTGAGTAGCTGGGATTACAGGCACGCACCACCATGCCCAGCTCATTTTTTGTATTTTTAGTAGAGACGGGGTTTCACCATGTTGACCAGGTTGGTCTCGATCTCTCGACCTCGTGATCCACCCGCCTCGGCCTCCCAAAGTGCTGGGATTACAGGCTTGAGCCACCGCGCCCAGCCCTGAAGTCATTATTATTATTAGTAGTAGTAGTAGTAGAGAAAAGGTTTCACTGTACTGGTCAGGTTGGTCTCAAACTCCTGACCTCAGGTGATCCGCCCACCTCAGCATCCCAAAGTGCTAGGATTACAGGCGTGAGCCACTGAGCCCAGCTCTAAGTCATTATTTTGTAAAAATACAGGCAGTAGGGGACCGGGCACAGTGGCTCATTCCTATAATCCTAGCACTTTGGGAGGTCAAGGCGGGAGGATCACCTGAGGTCAGCAGTTCAAGAGCAGCCTGGCCAACATGGCAAAACCCTATGTCTATTGAAAATACAAAAAAATTAGCCAGCTGTAGTAGTGTGCGCCTGTAGTCCCTGCTACTTGGGAGGCTGAGGCAGGAGAATTGCTTAAACCTGTGAGGAACCTGTGAGGTAGAGGCTGCAGTGAGTGAAGGTCACGCCACTGCACTCCAGCATGGATGATACAGCAAGACTCCGTTTCAAAAGGAAAAATACTGGCAATATTAGTTGTTTTTTGTTTGTTTGTTTGTTTGTTTGTTTGAGAAGGAGTCTTGTTCTGTAGCCAGGCTGGAGTGCAGTGGCGCAATCTCGGCTCACCGCAACCTCTGCCTCTTGGGTTCAAGCGATTCTTTTGCCTCAGCCTCCCGAGTAGCTGGGATTACAGGCACGCACCATCACGCCCGGCTAATTTTTGTATTTTTAGTAGAGACGGGGTTTCACCATGTTGACCAGGATGATCTCGATCTCTTGACCTCGTAATCCACCCGCACCCGCCTCGGCCTCCCAAAGTGCTGGGATTACAGGCGTGAGCCACCGAGCCAGGCCTGTGGCATCACTTACAGTAAAGAAAACCTGGTAGCAACTTACCCAGCAATGGTTGGTTACAGAAATTATTATACTGTCATTAGAATAATCATAATTACGTAGCGATACAGAAACTGTTGGTGATACAATATTGAGTAAAAAAGGAAATTTCGTATGTTGTAATTGGAAACATGTAAAAGTATGTACACATATGGGAAAACACCTAAAGTCGTCATAATTAGGTGAGGACTGTGGAATTGAGTCCCTTTAAAACATTTTTTTCCTGTTTTTCAAGCTTTCTGTAATTTTGATGTAGTTTATTAAAATGAGGGAATTAGACGGTACGAGCAGGAGCCCAGCGCCCGGCGTGGAGGTGGCGGAGTCTTTCGGGCAGGGCTCAGAAGACGGTGGCGGGGTCCCCTTCGCGCTCCGGGGGGCTGGGTGGCCTTGGCTGCGGGCTCTGCGGGGGACGCGGCCCTGGGGACACCACTGGAAAGTCGCGCGCTTCTCGGCGCTGGAAACTTACCCCGGCGTCTGGCATTTCCATGTGCGAAATATGGGGGCCCCGGGAGCCCAGCGCCTCCCCTGACCCCGGCCGGCGCCCGCGCCCCTCCCCCACGAGCCTCCCGGTCCCCCTCACCTGCGCGCGCCTCCCGGTCCCCCTTCCCCGCGCGCGCCTCCCGGTCCCCCTCCCCCGCCCGCCTCCCGGTCCTCCTCCCCCGCGCGCGCCTCCCGGTCCCCCTCCCCCGCGCGCCTCCCGGTCCCCCTCACCTGCGCGCGCCTCCCGGTCCCCCTCCCCCGCGCGCGCCTCCCGGTCCTCCTCCCCCGCGCGCACCTCCCGGTCTCCCTCCCCCGCGCGCGCCTCCCGGTCCCCCTCCCCCGCGCGCGCCTCCCGGTCCCCCTCCCCCGCGCGCCTCCCGGTCCCCCTCAGCCGCGGGGCGTGGCGCGCAGGCGCAGGCGCGGAGGCCGGGCGGGCGCGCGCGGGCGGAATGGGGACTGCAGCTGCGGCGGCGGCGGCGGCCGGGGAGGGGGCGCGCAGCCCGAGCCCCGCCGCCGTGTCGCTCGGCCTGGGCGTGGCCGTGGTGTCGAGCTTGGTGAACGGGTCCACGTTCGTGCTGCAGAAGAAGGGCATCGTGCGCGCCAAGCGGCGAGGTAGGGCGGGCGGGCGTGTGGGGGAGGCGGGCGCCGCTGGGGGCGCTGGGGCCGGCCGGGTCGGGTCGGGTCTGGGGCGCGGGCTGCGCGGGCGGGTGCCCCCCGGGAGTCCTGGCGCTGGGGCCTCCGGAGCGGCCCGGGCATCACAGGTGCGTCCTGAGCGTCCGGCTCTCCTCCGTTCCCGGCGGCTGGAGCGGCCTGCGCAGTGCGCGTTTCCCCGCCGACTTTTTCCCTCGGCCCGGCCCCGGGGCCGGCAGTCTCCGGCGGACGGGTTCCTGGGGTGCTGGTGCGCGGCCAGTTCCTGGGGTGCGCTCGGGAGAGCGAGACCTGGGGTGTCCGCGCCCGCTGCGGCCACGCGGGTGCAGGGAGGAGGACCCGGCGGGCCTCAGGGCGCTGCGTTCCCGCGTGGGTGCTGGACGGTGCCCGCTGCGGTTACACCCGCACCAGGTGACTCCAGCGACCGTCAGTGTGGACAACGCGCGGGCCGACCCTGCACCACCTGGGGGGCCGAGCTCTGCCGGGGCGTCTGTGCTGGGAGGTTCGGGACCGCCGCTTTCGCCGACGCAGGATGTGGCCGGCTGTGAACTAGTCCGCTTCCAGAGAGACAGAGTCTGTGGTTCTTGGCTGCCTTCTCAGACGAAGGCTCTTAAGAGCTCCCTGGGAAGGCTGTGGCCGCTGGGTCACGGGTTGTCAGAAAAAGTAAACTCATTTCCTAGTTGACATTCCGGAACGCAGGTGAAACTTTGCCTGAGCAAGCCAGGCGTGCCTGCGGACAGGAGGTAAAGGGCCCGACCCGACAGGCTCAAATGAAAATATAAAATCATGGACAGTTTAAGGTATTCATCTTTGAGGTGAAAGCAGGTCTTCCCACAAATTTTAATTTAACGGAATTAAATAAAACCAAGCATGATTTCCCAAGGACGTAGATGTGTCTGTCCCTAAGGCACACACACACACACACCCCCCACAGCCACGCTTCAGGGAGCACCTGTCCGCGCGCCAGGCCTCAAGACTGAGTGAGATGGTCCGCCCGCGCGGCCTTACAGGTAGGACAGCCCGAGAAAGGCGGTCACTTGCCCAGTCCGCGGCCGTAGGATGCGCGTGAGGAAAAGACACAAACCCAAGTGAGTAGAAGCACATCTTGTGATGCACCTGACCGGTCCTCTCTGAAGGTCATGGAGTCCGGAAGCCGGGCACACCAGAAGGAGCCCAAGGACACATGAACACCAAATGTAAGACTTTATGGGAAAACCAAGGAAATCTGAAGATGGGCTTTAGTTAGCTTTCTAAAAAATTGAGTAAAACTGCGTGCGTATTTCATCCCAGCTCACATGGTTCAAAGAAATTGGTAAATAAGAAAATAAACAGATCAGCCTTTTAAACAAACATGATAGATGCTGTTTCTTATAGCTACATACTATGCTTTTATTTATTAATTGAATTTTTTCTTTTTTTGAGACGGAGTTTCGCTCTTGTTACTCAGGCTGGAGTGCAATGGCACGATCTTGGCTCACGGCAACCTCTGCTTCCTGGGTTCAGGTAATTCTCCTGCCTCAGCCTCCTGAGTAGCTGGGATTACAGGCACGTGCCACCATGCCCAGCTAATTTTTTGTATTTTTTTTTTTAGTAGAGATGGGGTTTCACCATGTTGACCAGGATGGTCTCGATCTCTTGACCTCGTGATCCACCTGCCTCGGCCTCCACAAGTGCTGGGATTACAGGCTTGAACCACCGCGCCCCGCCTAAAATTTTGTTTTTGACACGGAGTCTCAGTCTATCACCCAGGCCTGGAGTGCAATGGCGCGATCTCAGCTCACTGCAACCTCCACCTCCCAGGTTCAAGTCATTCTCCTGCCTCCGCCTCCCGAGTAGCTGGGATTATAGGCGTCCACCACCATGCTTAGCTAATTTTTGTATTTTTGGTAGAGATGTGTTTCACCATGTTGGCCAGGCTGGTCTCGAACCCCTGACCTCAGGTGATCAGCCTACCTCGGCTTCCCAAAGTGCTGGGATTACAGGCATGAGCCACCACAGCCGACCTTTATTATTACTATTTTTAAACTCCAGATGTTGCATGGTGTTAGGCTTTATGCTTACCACTCTCGAGAGCCTCCTGTCCAGGAGGTCATTAGGGCCTCAGTTCTACCTGGTGCGGACCTGAGGTCCTTCCCATCCCTGTGAGCCATCCGTCAGGGTGAGCTAAGAGAGCAGCCAGTGGGGCACAGTCACTTATGGCTGAGAGGCATTGTTCTGGGATTTGGTTAGTAAATAGGAGAGAAAAGGAGAAGACAACATGTACGGGGTAGTTGAATGCCTCCTGCTAAGGAGGGCGGGATATGGAGGTGTCTGACACCAGGGAACAGGCTCCATTCCCTCGAGGCACCAAAGTATTGGTGATTCTCCCGGTAGGTGGCAAATCCACAGGGACTGCAGCAACCTCAATTTTCACTTCCTCAGAAGAAAGAATTTGACTGAGGGGCATAAAGTGGAACTTAGGCAAATTTTAGAGCAGGAATGAATTTTTTTTTTTTTTTTTTTTTTTTTTTTTTTTTGGAGACAGAGTCTAGCTCTGTCGCCCAGGAGTGCAGTGGCACAATCTTGGCTCACTGCAGCTTCCTCCTTCCAGGCTCAAGCAGTTCTCCTGCCTCAGCCTCCCAAGTAGTTGGGATTACAGGCACACACTACCATGTCCAGCTAATTTTTGTATTTTAGTAGAGATGGGGTTTCACTATGTTGGCCAGGCTGGTCTTGAACTGCTGACCTCAGGTGATCCGCCCGCCTTGGCCTCCCAAAGTGGGATTATAGGCGTGAGCCACCACACGCAGCCACAAGGTTATTAAAAAGCTTTAGAACAGGAATGAAAGAAAGTAAAGTACACTTGGAAGAGGGCTAAGCAGGCAACTTGAGCAACAAAGTGCCTTCATTAATTACATGCTTCCCCAGCAGCCACCCGGTGCCGTGGATTCAGGCCAGCTGGGTTACTCACGGTGGTAGAAGATAGACGTAGTCTTCTTTCAACGTCTGCTTTGAATTGCTGAACAGATACTAATGAAGCTCTTAAAATGCACCAGGCATTGCATAGGTGTTGAGAATACAGCAGTTTTAAAATCTGCTCGCCATAAAATCCTTTTCTACATCTGTTACAAGCAGCAGAATTGACCAGTATGAAGTGACAGAAACAGAGGATGAGAGAGGACAGGGGAGACCATACACAAGAACCAGAGAGTGAAGTTCTTGCTTTAAGGGAGACCTAGCTTGATGGTTTCTGATGCTGGAGAAAGTTGTGTCTTACTGAAATTTTAAGCTTTAAAAATTTTTTTTTTTTTTTGGGACAGAGTTTCGCTCTTGTTACCCAGGCTGGAGTGCAATGGCGCGATCTCCGCTCACCGCAACCTCCGCCTCCTGGGTTCAAGCAATTCTCCTGCCTCAGCCTCCTGAGTAGCTGGGATTACAGGCACGCGCCACCATGCCCAGCTAATTTTTTGTATTTTTAGTAGAGACGGGGTTTCACCACATTGACCAGGATGGTTTCGATCTCTCGACCTCGTGATCCACCCGCCTCAGCCTCCCAAAGTGCTGGGATTATAGGCTTGAGCCACCGCGCCCGGCAGCTTTAAAATTAAAAAAAAATTTTTTGGTGGATTTAAGGGTACAAATGCAGTTATGTTATGTGGATATACCGCACAGTGGTGAAGTCTGGGCCTTTAGTGTCACGTCACCTGAAGGTAACATTTCATCCCTCCCACCCGTCCCCTCAGGCTAAGCCAGCTAGCCTGAATCCGTGGCACCGAGTGGTCACTGGGGAAGTAGGAAATTAATGAAGGCACTTGATCGCTCAAGTTGCCTGCTCGGCCCTCTTCCAAGTGTCCTTTACTTACTTCCATTCCTGTTCATTTGGCGTTTCCAGTGTGTTAATTCCACTCTGTATGTCTGAAAGTCAAAAACCACATGTTCTCACTTGTAAGTGGGAGCTAAACAATGAAAGTTCAAACTTTACATGAATTTCCAGGTGGCAGCATTTCTAGATGTGAGATTCGAGAGAGTCTCATCTTCACGGGAGCCAAGTTTTGGTCACGGTCCTTCTACTGAGGGGTTTGAGGCACGGCTTCCTCTTTCATTTTTAGAGGAACTTCCCAGAGAATCACAGTACATCTCCCAGTAGGCCAGGGAGCATGCTGTAAGCACAGGCTCGGGTGGGACCACCTGGCTCTTTGCCATGCCTTTGGATGACATGCTGTGGGAAGTGGGCAGGGAGGCAGGTGGGTCGTGTTCGATGTCAGAGACTCACTGAAGCAGGGCTTATGGAAGAGAAACACAGGTGTGAAGACATTTGTGGAAAGCCCATGGCAACTTTAGAATAGCAGTGCCTTCACCCAGGAGGTGCCACAGAGGCTAGGTGTGCCTGGGTGGGTGAGGATGGGTCCAAAGTCAGGCTGCACAAGACGGCTGCCATTGAAGGGTTTGAAAGGCTGCCCTGTGACAGGCTTCCAGGTGACAGTCTGAGGAAAGTTGTGTGTTTTAGAATTTGCTAAACGCTTTAAGAACTGGGTGTGGCCAGGCACGGTGGCTCACACCTGTAATCCCAGCACTTTGAGGCCAAGGTGGGAGGATCACCTGAGGTCAGGAGTTGAGACCAGCCTGGCCAACATAGTGAAAATACAGAAATTGGCCGGGCGCGGTGGCTCACGCCTGTAATCCCAGCACTTTGGGAGGCCGAGGCGGGTGGATCACGAGGTCGAGAGATCGAGACCATCCTGGTCAACATGGTGAAACCCTGTCTCTACTAAAAATACAAAAAATTAGCTGGGCGTGGTGGCGTGTGCCTGTAATCCCAGCTACTCAGGAGGCTGAGGCAGGAGAATTGCCTGAGCCCAGGAGGCGGAGGTTGCGGTGAGCCGAGATCGCGCCATTGCACTCCAGCCTGGGCAACAAGAGCGAAACTCCATCTCAAAAAAAAAAGAAAGAAAGAAAGAAATGCTGGGCGCCGTGGCTCACGCCTGTAATCCCAGCACTTTGGGAGGCTGAGGTGGGCAGCTACCTGAGGTCAGGATTTCAAGACCAGCCCGGCTGACTTGGTGAAACTCTGTCTCTACAAAAATATGAAAATTAGCCGGGCATGGTGGTGCATGCCTGCAGTTCCAGCCACTTAGGAGGCTGAGGCACGAGAATTGCCTGAACCTGGGAGTGAGCTGAGATCGCACCACTGCATTCCACTTCAGCCTGGGCTACGGAGTGAGACTCTGTATCAAAAAAAAACGGGGTGGGGGGGTATATAGTATTGTTCCTCAGTATAGTCATTCTGCCCTGTTATCAAACATTAGAGTTTTTCTTTCTTTTCTTTCTTATTTTTTTTTTGAGACAGAGTCTCGCTCAGTCACCAAGTGCCAGGCTGGAGTGCAGTGGCGCGATCTCGGCTCACTGCAACCTCTGCCTCCCGGGTTCAAGCAATTCTCCTGCCTCAGCCTCCCAAGTACCTGGGATTACAGGCGCGCACCACCATGCCCAGCTAATTTTTGTATTTTTAGTAGAGTCGGGGTTTCACCATGTTGGCCAGGATGGTCTCGATCTCTTGGCCTCATGATCCACCCGCCTCGGTCTCCCAAAGTGCTGGGATTACACGTGTGAGCCACTGCGCCTGGCTTCTTTCCTTTCTTTTGAGAGGAAGTCTCACTCCATCTCCCAGACTGGAGTGCAGTGGTGTGAACTTGGCTCACTGCAACCTCCGCCTCCCAGTTTCAAGGGATTATTCTGCCTCAGCCTCCCCAGTAGCTGGGACCACAGGCATCTGCCACCACACCTGGCTAATTTTCGTATTTTTAGTAGATATAGAGTTTCATCATGTTGTCCAGGCTAGTCTTGAACTCCTAACATCAAGTGATCCACCTGTTACAGCCTCCCAACTTATGGTTAAATTTTTAGTCTGTCTTGAGTTGACTTTTGCGTATGATGACAGATAGGGGTCCAGTTTTACTCTTCTGCACATGGTTATTAAGTTTTCCGAGGCCAGGTATGGTGGCTCAGGCGTGTAATCCTAGCACTTTGGTAGGCCAAGGCGGGTGGATCACCTGAGGTTGTGAGTTCGAGAACGGACTGACCAACATGGAGAAACCTGTCTCTACTGCAAATACAAAATTAGCTGGGTGTGGTGGCGTGTTCCTGTAATCCCAGCTACTTGGGAGGCTGAGGCAGGAGAATCACTTGCACCTGGAGGCAGAGATCCCTCCAGCCTGGGCAAAAAGAGCAAAACTCCATCTTAAAAGAAAAAAGGTTTCCTAGCTGCATTTATTGAAGAGTGTGTCCTTTCCCCAGGGTATGTTCTTGATGTCCTTGTTGAAGATCAATGGGGGTAAATATGTGGATCTGTTTCTGAGTTCTCTATTCGGTCTGATTGGTCTGTGTGTCTTTTCAGACAAATGCCAAGCTGTTTTGGTTGCTCAAGCCTGTAATTTGTTTTGAAGTCAGGTAGTGGGATATCTTCAGCTTCGTTCTTTTGCTCAGGATTGCCTTGGCTATTTGGGCTCTTTTTCAGCTTCAATGCATTTTTGCTTTTTTTCTATTTCCCTGAAAAATGTTGCCATTGTTTATTTATCTGTTTTTTTTGAGAGAGAGTCTTGCTCTGTTGCCCAGGCTGGAGTGCAGTGGCGTGATTTTGGCTCACTGCAACCTCTGTCTTCCCGGTTCAAGCAGTTCTCCTGCCTCAGCCTCTCAAGTAGCTGGGATTACAGACACCCGCCACCAGCCCTCGCTAATTTTTATATTTTTAGTAGAGATGGGGATTCACCATGTTGGCCAGGCTGGTCTCTTAACTCCTGACTTCTGGTGATCCACTGGCCTTGGCCTTTCAAAGTGCTAGGATTACAGGCGTGAGCCACTGCACTTAGCTGTCGCTGTTATTTTGACAGGGATTGCATTGACTCTCAGCATTATCTGCTACAGCCAAATACAGCTACTGCTCGACTTACAACCACAGTCGGGGCCGCGGAACGGTCGTAACACGATTTGGTCGTAAGTTGAGTAGGCTATATGTACAGTTGAAATGGTGCACGCAGAGATGGTAGTGCTGCCAGAAGCTGGTCCACACTGTCCTACGCCCAGCCGGGCAACGTTTGCGCTGCCAGACACGGAGCAGTCGTGGCTAGCCATTATGGTCGTAAAGTCGAATGGTCGTAGGTCGCATAGGTCGTAAGTCGATCAATACGTGTATTGGAAACAACCCGGGTGTCATCAACTGAAGGATGGCTTGCAGAGTGTGCTCTCTGTATAAAATGCATGCAGCCTTCCAGAGGAAGGCAGTTCTCATATGCGCTGCAACACGGAGGACTTTGTGCTGAGTGAAACAAGCCAGTCACAAATGACAAAGCCTCTGTGACTCCGCTTGTGTGAGGCACCCACAGCAGTGACATTCCTAGAGACAGGAAGTCGTGTTGTGGTTCCCAGGGCTGGGGGAGGGGAATGGGAGACGGTGTTGATGGGTGCGGAGCTCAGTGTGGGAGGTGGGGAGGTGTGCAGATGGGTGGATGGCTGCAGGGCGCTGTTGGTGCACATCATAGGACTGAGCTAAACACTTAAAAATGGTTAAGATGATGAAGCTGATGTTATGTATATTTTACCTAAAGAAAAAATCCTTTTCAGATTTTGTAGTCTCCTCCCTGAGAGGAGTGCTGCCTTCAGTGCAGCCAGTTTGTGGAAATGCGGAGGGAAAGGGAGTTGTCTCATCAGTGTGGAAACTGAGATCCAGGCATCCCGTTTTGAGTCCCCAAGCCTTCCACACATGCAGTTTCTGAAGGGCAGGGGCTCCCTGGCTCTGGGGTGGACGTATTCTTCCTCATTGCCTTTCCTGTCATTCCTACCTCCTCACACCAGGAACACTCCCACCCCCAGATGGAGACAGAGCAAGCAGTTAGCTCCAGGTGCTTCTGGGGACGCCCCAGACCCTGACATGGGGACATGGGGTCATTGCCACTCCCTGTGTCTGCTTGTGCATGTCCTCAGCCCCCAGCCCCTCCTGTCCCCTGGCCCTGAGGGATGATGGCCTGTTTACTCGTTTGCATTCCCCATCCCACCTCTTCCAAGGCTGTCACGTGTCCACTGGAGGAATGGGCTGGACATGGAGCAGAGGCATCTATCTGGCCGTTGGCAACCACAGAGTGAGGAGGGCACACCTGAGCCTTTTGTTTTAGGAAAGGTTTTTGAAGCTGTCTTCAAATGCCTCAGAGCTGACCTCACTTTTACCTTTTACTAAGCGGCAGAATCTAGGGTTACCGCCAGCTCTGATCTTTATCTGACCCTGAGAGGGAATCATTGCCCTGGGTGTGGTGAGAAGGGTGTGAGAGTCCGGGGCCTTTGAATGGCTCGCATCCTGTGCTTGTTTTCCTTCACTCGGTTTTCAGCAGAAGAGGAGATAAAGGAGGGCTGCTGGGCACTGAGCCCCATGGTGTCCCAGACTGCTGTTCTGTCTTGGTTCTGCCGTGGACTGGGCTCACGGGGCGACTCTGCAGCAGCTGCAGGCAGGTGGTGACCGGGGCTGGAGTCAGCTCAATGCTGGATGGGACTGGCCAGCCACACAGATGGCATCTTCAGTCTGGGGTGGCTGCACAGCCGAGGGCTTGCTGAGCGTTGCTCTCTCTGCCCTCCCTCCCTCCGTCCCTGCGGCTTCTTCACATGGGACTCCCTTGGGCCTCCTTCCACTATGTGGTCTCTGGGAAGCCAGACCCCTTCCATGGTGGGCACAGCTTCCTAAGGACTGGGTGGAAGCTTGGCGGATCCTTGTGATGCTCCTCCTGCCACGTCTCAAGTGCAGTGTGGGAGGGGATGCACGAGGATGTGAATCCCGGGGCAAGATGCAGAAGGGGAGGCTCAGATTTGCAGAGTTCCTAACATACGCCTGGTCACAGCACAGGCGGTGCTGGGATGGGAACACAGCTGAGGCTGATTTTTATGCTGTTCTCTCACCCTGCCTCCTGTGGGGCAGTGAGGGGAAAGATAGATAAATCCACCTACAGATAAGGTGGTTTTTTTAGACAGGTTCTTGCTCTGTCACCCAGGCTGGAGTGCAGTGGCACGATCTTGGCTCACTGCAGCTTTGACCTCCAGGGCTCAAGGGATCCTCGCACCCCAGCCTCCTGAGTAGCACCACCAACACATCCAGCTGATTTTAATTTTTTTAGATGAGATTTTGCTGTGTTGCCCAGGCTGGTCTTGAACTCCTGGGCTCAAGTGATCCTCCACCTCAGCCTCCCAAAGTGCTGGGATTACATGTATGAGCCATCATGCATGGCCCCAGATAAGGCTTTTCTACCAGGAGGGACTTAACTGTTCATTTAGCAAAAGCTGGTACTCTGATGCTGGGCAAGCAGAAATTCATTCTCATTTTCATATGGTAGAAGCAGGGAGACATCACCAACGTAAACTTCTACATGAAACAAATAATCCTTGGTCTTATTGAACTGCCATTGGACAGTATATTTTGCCCTCAAAAATATTTATAGATAGAGTATAAATATAATTTATAGTTTCAGTTCCTTCTTTTTTTTATTTCTAATTTTTTCAGAGATGAGGTCTCACTATACTGATCAGGCTGGTCTCCAGCTCCTCAAGTGACTCTCCCATCGCAGCCTCCCAACCTGATAGGATTCCAGGTGTGAGCCACTGCACCCAGCTATTTTCACCTTTTTTTTTTGAAATGGAGTCTTGCTCTGTAGCCCAGATTGGAGTACAGTAGCGAGGTCTCGGCTCACTGCAACCTCTGCCTCCCGGGTGCCGGTTCAAGCAGTTCTCCTACCTCAGCCCCCCAAGTAGGTGGGATTACAGGCACGAGCCACCATGCCCAGCTAATTTTTGTATTTTTCAGTAGAGACGGGGTTTCACCATGTTGGCCAGTCTGGTCTTGAACTCCTGACCTCATGATCCACCTGCCTCGGCCTCCCAAAGTGCTGGGATTACAGGCGTGAGCCACTGTGCCTGGCCTGTTTTCACTTCTTTAATGAAGCCCTTAATGAATAGCCAATTCCTTTTTTTGTTTACCATGAGGGACTAGAAAAGATCACTTTTCACAAAGGCAGTGTTCAGTCTCGCACTCTCATAGTTCTTGGCTGGGAGCCTAGGAATGTAAACTAGTCCCTTTCAGATGCTGCCAGGGCCTCTGTGAGAGACTGTGTCCCCGACCCAGGCAGGGACAAGGCTGCCTGACTTGTGCCCAGCCGGGGCTCTTTACTGCGTTGTAAGTATTCAGCAGAGTGTATCTTGAGTTCCCAGACCTGGGCTTAGTCATGTTTTTAAAAAGCGTTTTTTTCCTGATTATAGAATAGTCATGGTTTAAAATCTGGAAAGTACAGAAAACAGTGGCTGGGAAAGTGGAAATTGTTCATCTCTCTACCTTGGAGATGGCTGCTATTACAATTCAGGTATATTGCTTTCTTTTGAGATGGAATCTCACTCTGTCACCCAGGCAGGAGTGCAGTGGTGCAATCTCAAAACTGCAACCTCTGCCTCCTGGGTTCAAGTGATTCTTGTGCCTCGGTCTCCTGAGTAGCTAGTAATACAGGCACATGCCACCATGCCTGGGTGATTTTTTGTAGTTTTGGGGGTTTCACCATGTTGGCCAGGGTGGTGTCAAGCTCCTGACCTCATGATCCACCTGCTTGTCCTCTCAAAGTGCAGGGATTATAGGCGTGAGCCACCGTGGCCGACCTAAAAATCTTTTTTTTTTTTTTTTTTTTGAGACGGAGTTTCACTCTTGTCACCCAGGGTGGAGTGCAATGGCATGATCTTGGCTCACCGCAACCTCCGCCTCCTGGGTTCAGGCACTTTTCCTGCCTCAGCCTCCTAAGTAGCTGGGACTATGGACACGCGCCATCATGCTCACCTGATGTTTTGTATTTTTAGTAGAGACGGGGTTTCACCATGTTGACCAGGATGGTCTCGATCTCTTGACCTCGTGATCTGCCCGCCTCGACCTCCCAGAGTGCTGGGATTACAGGCGTGAGCCACTGCGCTCGGCCTAAAAATCTTGTTTTTTTAAAGAACTTTTTATTGTGGAAAATTTCAAATACGTACAAAGTAGAGGAAATAGTTAATTAATCCCATATACATATCACTCTGCCTCAACAATGAGCGTTCCTCACATGTACACTCTCGTGGGAATGTAAATAGTTCGATCCCTGTGGAAAACTGTGGGAAGAATTTTCAAAGAACTAAAAATAGATGTACCATTTGACCCAGCAATCCCAGTACTGGGTGTCTACCTAACGGAAAATAAATAGTTTTATGAAAAAGACACATGCGCTTATATGTTTATGTGGCACTATTCACAATGGCAAAGTCATGGAATTAACCTAAGTGTCCATGAACAGTTGACCAGATAAAGAAAAAATGTGATGCATATACACAGTGGAATACTATGCAGCCATTAAAAGAGCAAGATCATGTCCTTCGCAGCAACATGGGTGGAGCTGGAAGCCATTATTCTAATTCACAAAAATATCAAATACCACGTGTTCTTACTTGTGAGTGGGTGCTAAACAGTAGGTACACATCAACATAAGATGAATATGATAGTTTGTAATCCCAGTAATTTGGGAGGCCAAGGCCGGCGGATCACTTGAGCCCAGGAGTTCAGGATCAGCCTGGGCAATGTGGCGAAACCTTGTCTCTAGAAAAAATACAAAAATTAGCTGAGTGTGTTCGTGCACCTGTAATCTCAGCTGCCAGGGAGGCTGAGATAGGAGGATGGCTTGAACCCCAGAGACCGAGGCTGCAGTGAGCCCAGTTGGTGCCACTGTACTCCAGCCTGGGAGACAGAGTGAGACCCTGTCTCAGATTAAACAAACAAAAAAAAAGATGAATGTAATAGACACTGGGGACCGCTAGAGGGGTAGGGTAGAAGAATGGGGAGAGGGCTGAAGAATCACCTGTTGGGAACTATGAGCCCTGTTTGGGGGAAGAGTTCACTAGAAGCCCAGACCCCAGCATTGTACAACATCCCCAAAGAACAAAGTCGCACATGGTCCCCCTGAATCTGTTCGACAACGACCACAACAGCAAATCATCATTCCTGGCCAGTTTTGCTTTATCTGTACCCATCCCCTCCCCACCCACACGCCTGTAGGAATTTTTTTTTTTTAAATAGATGCCAAGCAAATTACCATTTCATCTGCATATTCCAGTGAGTATTTCTTTGTTAAATATAATCATAATACCTTTATTGGACCTAAAAATTAAGGTTTTTTTTTTTTTTTTTGAGACGGAGTTTTGCTCTTGTTACCCAGGCTGGAGTGCAATGGCGCCATCTCGGCTCACCACAACCTCCGCCTCCTGGGTTCAGGCAGTTCTCCTGCCTCAGCCTCCTGAGTAGCTGGGATTACAGGCACATGCCACCATGCCCAGCTAATTTTTTGTATTTTTAGTAGGGACGGGGTTTCACCATGTTGACCAGGATGGTCTCGATCTCTTGACGTCGTGATCCACCCACCTCGGCCTCCCAAAGTGCTGGGATTACAGGCGTGAGCCACCGCGCCCGGCCCAAGAATAATTTTTTTAATGTTCTCATATGTCTGGTTAGTGTTTAAATTTCTGTGATTATCTTACAAGTTTTGCCCAGTTCATCTTTTAGAACCAGGATGCAGTTAAGACCTACATGTTGGGCAATGCAGCTCTTAATCATCTAATTTAAAAAACAGTGGGCCAGTCTTGGTGGCTCATGCCTGTAATTCCAGTACTTTGGGAGGCTGAGGTGGGTGGATCACCTGAGGTCAGAAGTTCGAGACCCCACTTCTATTAAAAATACTAAATCAGCTGGGCGTGATGGCACATGCCTGTAATCCCAGCTACTCAGGAGGCTGAGACAGGAGAATCACTTGGACCTGGGAGGTAGAGATTGCACTCAGCTGAGATTGTGCCACTGCACTCCAGCCTGGGCAACAAGGGTGAAACTCTGACTCAAAAAAAAAAAGAGGCGGCATGCACTGACCCCAACCCATGTGTGCCAGCTTATGTCCTGTGCTTGTGCTGGGTTTGTCGTGAGCTTGTACCCCTGTTAAATGTTCTTTGAAAACATAGTCATTTTTGGGGGACATTCCTGTGTGAGAGCGCCATAGTCTGGGCTGCATGAATGTTACCATTCCACTTTTTTTTTTTTTTTTTTTTTTTGAGACAGAGTTTTCGCTCTTGTTACCCAGGCTAGAGTGCAATGGCGCGATCTCGGCTCACCGCAACCTCCGCCTCCTGGGTTCAGGCAATTCTCCTGCCTCAGCCTCCTGAGTAGCTGGGATTACAGACACGTGCCACCACACCCAGCTAGTTTTTTGTATTTTTAGTAGAGACGGGGTTTCACTATGTTGACCAGGATGGTCTCGATCTCTCGACCTCGTGATCCACCCGCCTCGGCCTCCCAAAGTGCTGGGATTACAGGCTTGAGCCACCGCGCCCAGCCTTACCGTTCCACTTTTGCAGGGTATGAACGTGACCAGTTCCTTCCCAGGACACTTGACTGAGAACTGGTCGTCCTGTATGCTTCTGTTCATGTCAGCAGCGCACACTAGTACACTTGTAATATACCTGACGTCTCCTCGCCATCTGTCAAGGAGCCTGCCAGCTTGGCTTCTTAGCCCTCAGGGTGCGTGGTGGCAGCCTGGGTCCCTGTGGTGGGGAAGGAGGAGAGAAAGTGCCTCTAGTTAAGGCAGAGAGGAAGAGGGTGCTCTGTAGGGGCAGACACCGCGTCTTGTGACTTTTTACGTCTTTTTATTCACTTCTGTGTACACTGATGCTTCCCAGTAAATACTTGATAGATGGAACTAAGAAGTAGAATACAGATACTGCCCTGAGCTTCCCTGAGGGAAGAGGGAGAGGAAGAAGCATGTGTTAATATGTGCTGTAGTCTTATTTTCCACTTGAAACAGGGAATGACTTTTCCCATAGAAACTGCAAGAAACTTCATTACAGTAGTTAGTTCTGTTAGGGTCAACATTGTGTGGGCTAACCCAGAAATTAAACTTTTAAAATTAAAAAAGACAATCTTTATTAGCATACAGTAGCATATTGTGTGTATATATACACACCTGGATGTATGTTATATATATGTCTATAATCTGGATACAAGTTTTTGTCAGATAATACCGATTGCAAATATGTTCTCTGTGGCTTGCCTTTCCATTTTCGTAAAAGTGCCTTCTGAAGAGCAGGCGTGTTTGGTTTTGTTGGAGTCTAATTTTTCTGTTTTTTTCCTGTGTGGTCTGTGCTTTTGGTTTCTGCCTGAGAAATCTTTGTCTCCCCTGAGGTGACAGTGGGACCCTCCGGCCTGTTTTTCTTGGAGCTTTGCAGCTTTAGCGTTTACCTTTAGGTCTGTAAGTCACGTTGAGTTACAAGGTGGCGTGAGGCATGAATTACACTTCGGTGTTTCCTCTGCAACATCCAGTTGGTCCAGTGCCGTTTGTTGAGGAGACTCCCCATGAGTTATACTTGTCCTTGAGTCTGTGATCTGACTGTGTGGGTAGGGACCGATTTCTGAACTCTGTTTCCTTGTGTATTTCTGTCGTTACGCTAGTACCATACTGTCTCAATTATATAGTTTTATAGTAAATCTTCAAATTAGTATATGTCATAAAACTATTTTTTTCATAATTGCCGAACTATTTCTTAGGAAAAATAAATTCTGCCTATCTAATAACCAAGGTGCAAAAGAGCTTCAAATGTTGAATGCATGAGTAAGTTGGTGCCCATTAATGCTCAGGTGTGTTGCAGTTAATGCTTTCATCTGGCTGTGCTGCAGTCACGAAAGAATATTTATTTATTTTTAGCCCTTTTTGGAGAACTCTGTAAAACTATGTAACATCTGTTTTATACATTTTTGAAGTCAGGACGTTAATTTACAGAGCAGTAGTGACTCTTGCTTGGCTTTTATCAGCAACTTCTGTTGTTGCTGTTAGGAGCACGCAGAAGTAGAAGCAGTTTTTTTGTGGAATAATTGGAAGATAAATACGTTGGATGGCTGTGTGTATTATTATGCTAGAAAGCTGTATTTTAAGGACATTTCTGGCATGTTTATGACTGAATGGAAGATCTTAAAGCCCCATGCCCATGGTTGGACAGCATCACTGTCACCTGATGTTGTCATCCTGACAAGGCTCTTTTGTGTTTGCAGAAACACTTCTTTGTCTTATAGTTTAGCTGTTATAAACAGCTGTGCAGCTCTCAGCACCCAGGTTTTCCAATGAGAGGAAAGCCGCTGGAACTTGGTCGTGCCCTCTGCAGCCCACAACTGGGGTCGGGGAGGAGGCGTGACTGTGCCAAGACAAACAGCACCCTCCGTGTCCCTCAGAGCTGCAGCTCCTGTTCCTGCTGAGGCCAGAGGACCTGAGGAGTAATAGGAGGCGGCCATCAGCTGGGAAGAGGAGACGCTTGGGCGTACACACCTACTGAGAGTGCTGGCTACTGAGCTTTGGGAACAGCAGTGCTTAGGGGCAGCAATGCTTAGGGTGAAACTGTGAATAAACCCAGTTTTGGGATAGAATAGAAAAATATCTACGTATGACAGGGGCCAAGGGCTCACATGGAATTCAGGTTCCTAGGATTTCCTGGCTGAAGGAGGAGCAGAGAAAGTGGAGCAGCCAGCTCACTGAGGACGCTGGGCACACAGCCCGTGCACTTCCTTCAGGGCAGAACGGTGGGGACGCTCCTGGACCGAGGCTCTCGGGGACCATGGGCAGGATCTTCACTTTTGTTTGTGGCTAGGATGGGGCAGGTACCTGGATGGAGAAAATTCTGACTTGACAGATCGAGACCATCCTGGTCAACATGGTGAAACCCCGTCTCTACTAAAAATACAAAAAATTAGCTGGGCATGGTGGCGCGTACTTGTAATCCCAGCTACTCAGGAGGCTGAGGCAGGAGAATTGCTTGAACCCAGGAGGCAGAGGTTGCGGTGAGCCGAGATAGTGCCATTGCACTCCAGCCTCGGTAACAAGAGCAAAACTCCCCGTCTCAAAAAAAAAAAAAAAAAAAAGAAAATTCTGACTTTTTTAATGTCTGTGGCTGCAGAAAAATTTTGCCTAATATTGGCTTAAAAGGTGAGGGTGACCTAAACATCTTTTGATTTGAGCAAATCCAAGCTCTTGCTAAAGAGTACAAGTTGTGGGGCCTGAGATGCTTGGAACTGAACTGGACCCTTTGGGAAAAGAACAAAAGCCATTTTGTTCACTTTGCCATTCTTGCAAACCTGGTATCCCAGGCTCCTCCCCATTTTGTGACTTTTGACATTTTATAAACTGCCCAAAGCATATACTGTGTGATGGTCAATGGTGGGAGAAACATAGCAGTGAAAGGAGAGAGCCTGTGGGCTTCCTAGTACTGATCACTGTTATCCTTGGACCTGCTCTCACTGTAGGAGGGTTACTCACAGTCCAGCTACT
Source organism: Saimiri boliviensis (assembly GCF_048565385.1). Lineage (NCBI taxonomy): Eukaryota > Metazoa > Chordata > Mammalia > Primates > Cebidae > Saimiri > Saimiri boliviensis. Next base: position 151,222,651 of record NC_133453.1, read on the forward strand.
GTAGCAGCAATCCCATGACTTCACAAAAACTCCTGACCAAATCACATTCATCACAATAAAAGGACAGCTGGGCCGGTGGTTCACGCCTGTAATCCCAGCAATTTGGGAGGTCGAGGTGGGTGGATCACGAGGTCAGGAGTTCAAGACCAGCCTGGCCAACATGGTGAAACCCTGTCTCTTCTAAAAATACAAACATTATTCAGGTGTTGTGTGAGCGCCTGTAATCTCAGCTACTTGGGAGGCTGAGGCACATGAATCGCTTGAACCTGGAAGGTAGAGGTTGCAGTGAACTTAGGGATCATGCCACTGCATTCCAGCCTGGGCGACAGAGTGAGACTCTGCCTCAGGGAAAAAAAAAAAAAAAAAAAAAAAAAAAGACCAGAAAAGGCCAGGCACTGTGGCTCACTCCTGCAGTCCTAGCACTTTGAGAGGCGGAGGTGGGTGGATCACCTGAGGTCAGGAGTTCAAGATGAGCCTGGCCATCATGGTGAAACCCCATCTTAAAAAAAAAAAAAAAATTCAGCCGGGCGCGGTGGCTCAAGCCTGTAATCCCAGCACTTTGGGAGGCCGAGGCGGGTGGATCACGAGGTCGAGAGATCGAGACCATCCTGGTCAACATGGTGAAACCCCGTCTCTACTAAAAATACAAAAAACTAGCTGGGCATGGTGGCGCGTGCCTGTAATCCCAGCTACTGGAGGCTGAGGCAGGAGAATTGCCTGAGCCCAGGAGGCGGAGGTTGCGGTGAGCCGAGATCGCGCCATTGCACTCCAGCCTGGGTAACAAGAGCAAAACTCCGTCTCCAAAAAAAAAAAAAAAAAAAAAAAAAATTCTACACAAGTGAAGTAAACAAAGAAAAAAAACCAGTAAAATCAACAAAATCACAAGTTGATTCTTTGAAAAGAACAGTGAAATTGACAAACCTTTAGCTAGACTGACCAAGCAAAAAAGAAGAATCAAATTACTAAAATCAGGATTTTAGTAAAATCATATTTTCTATATGCCCTTAGGATAATTTCCACAGACTTTAAATTCACTTTTTAAAGTACTTAGTTAATCCCAGCACTTTGGGAGGCCGAGGTGGGTGGATCACAAGGTCGAGAGATCGAGACCAACCTGGTCAACATGGTGAAACCCCGTCTCTACTAAAAATACAAAAAATTAGCTGGGCATGGTGGCGTGTGCCTGTAATCCCAGCTACTCAGGAGGCTGAGGCAGGAGAATTGCCTGAGCCCAGGAGGCGGAGGTTGCGGTGAGCCGAGATCGTGCCATTGCACTCCAGCCTGGGTAACAAGAGCGAAACTCCGTCTCAAAAAAAAAAATAAAATAAAATAAATAAATAAATAAATAAAGTACTTAGTTATGGTGGTTTTGTTGGGAAACTGTTTCACAGACTTCTCACACCCGTGTTCTGGACCTGATGACCTTTCACTGTTAATTATTCGGCATGCATTTTGGGATAGCCTCTTTGATTAGCACATTGAGAAATCTAACTTGATTCTGTATTCATAGCTGACTCTCCTGCAGTGCCCACCACGGGACATCCTTAAGCTTAGCTAAATTTTCTGCCTCATAGGATACCCTGGGTCCTGTTGTATCAGAGATGCTGAGAGGGGCACAGGACAGGAGCCCCAGCAGTGGAGCTGGCAGCAGAGGCTCAGGGTCTGGAGACGGCGCAGCAGGCTGGCGGCAGAGATGCTGCTGCTGACGTTGACCGCTGGGCTCAGCCAGTGTCCATCAGGCTTTTCTGTAAAGATAACTTTTTCTGTTCATAATTAATAAGAAAAACCTATGGAGGTGGCTGAGAAGCAATCTTGTTTCTCAGTAAGCGTTCATTCACTTGTTTTAGTATCCATTGATGATTCTTGCCTAAATCAATTTTTATTGTGATGTGATCAAATAACAATATTGTTATTATTTTTTAAGACAGGGTCTAATTTTCTTTTTCTTTTTTTTTTTTTCTTTTTTTGAGACGGAGTTTCGCTCTTGTTACCCAGACTGGAGTGCAATGGCGCGATCTCGGCTCACCGCAACCTGCGCCTCCTGGGTTCAGGGAATTCTCCTGCCTCAGCCTCCTGAGTAGCTGGGATTATAGGCACTCGCCACCACGCCCAGCTAATTTTTTGTATTTTTAGTAGAGACGGGATTTCACCATGTTGAACAGGATGGCCTCGATCTCTTGACCTTGTGATCCACCCGCCTCGGCCTCCCAAAGTGCTGGGATTACAGGCGTGAGCCACCACGCCCGCCCTCTTTTTTTTTTTTTGAGACGAAGTCTCACTCATTTCCGCCACACTGGATTACACACAGGCGTCCGCCACTGCAATCGGCCACTGTTTGCATTTTTAGTAGAGACAGGGTTTCACCATGTTGGCCAGGCTGGTCTTGAATACCTGACCTTAGGTGATCCACCCAAGTGCTGGGATTACAGGCATGAGCCACCTGGCTTAATGCCCACGAATTTTTAAACTTTTTGTAGAGACAGAGTCTCGGTATATTGCCCAGACCCCTAGGCACAAGTGGTCCTCTACCTCAGGCTCCCAAAATGCTGGAATTACGGGGGTGAACCACCAGGCCCTGCCCCATTTCGTTTTGTAAGTACTTTTTGTGATACCTGTAGCTCTTCTGCCCCATTAAGCAGGCCAGCAGGCCGTGTGTCTTATACCAAATTGTGGTTTTACTACTGAGAATTAAAACAATTAGAATTGTTACTATGACTGGGCAAAGTGACCCACACTGTAGTCACAGTACCTTGGGAGGTCGAGGTGGGTGGGTTCCTTGAGGCCAGGAATTAAAGACCAACCCGGCCAATATAGCAAAACCCTGTCTCTACTGAAAATACAAAAATTAGCCAAAAGTGATTGTGCACACGTGTAATCCCAGCTACTTGGGAGGCGGAAGCAGGAGAATCTCTTGAACCCGGGAGGCAGAGGTTGCGGTGAGCCGAGCTTGCGTCACTCACTCCGACCTGGCCGGCAGAGTGAGACTCCATTTCGAAAAAAAAAAAAAATTGAGGCCGGGTGCGGTGGCTCAAGCCTGTCATCCCAGCACTTTGGGAGGCCGAGGTGGGCGGATCACGAGGTCGAGAGATCGAGACCATCCTGGTCAACATGGTGAAACCCCGTGTCTACTAAAAATACTAAAAATTAGCTGGGCATGGTGGCGCGTGCCTGTAATCCCAGCTACTCAGGAGGCTGAGGCAGGAGAATTGCTTGAACCCAGAAGGCGGAGGTTGCGGTGAGCCGAGATCGCGCCATTGCACTCCAGCCTGGGTAACAAGAGCGAAACTCCGTCTCAAAAAAAAAAAAAAAAAAGAAAAAAAAAATTGAGAAAAACATTAGTTACTGTAATCTACAGTTAGCAACAAAAAAGTCCTCTAAAAAACTGCTTAGGACGCCAGGGTCAGTGGCTCACGCCTGTAATCCCATGTGTATAAAGATTTCATTTCCTTATTTGGGTCAGCCTGTGTTGGTTGCAAAAAATACCTTCCTTGACTTTGCCACTTTCAGTGGTCTCTTCTGCTGCTATTTTTAGATGAAAGATTCTCTTTAGGGTGAATAAACAGTGACGTTCATTCTTGCCATTTTAGTTTTTTTTTTTTTTTTTTTTTTTGAGATGGAGATTCGCTCTTGTTACCCAGGCTAGAGCGCAATGGCACAATCTCGGCTCACCGCAATCTCCGCCTCCCGGGTTCAGGCAATTCTCCTGCCTCAGCCTCCTGAGTAGCTGGGATTACAGGCACGCGCCACCATGTTTTTAGTAGAGACGGGGTTTCACCATGTTGACCAGGATGGTGTCGATCTCTCGACCTCGTGATCCACCCGCCTCGGCCTCCCAAAGTGCTGGGATTACAGGCGTGAGCCACCGTGCCTGGCCCGCCATTTTAGTTTTCATATCAAAGTTTCTCACTTGTAAACCTCTTCCTGACATACGTAGCTTGTAAAAACCACTTTCCTGACTTGTTCTTCTCTCATTCTTTTATAGGTACTTCCTATTTAACAGACATTGTGTGGTGGGCTGGCACAATCGCAAGTAAGTAGCCTGTGTGACCATCACTACTCTGGGCACGGCTGGAATGGCTGGGTTAGGGTGGGAGGGTGTCACATGGCCTCTCCCAGGCCCCGAACACGTCTTTAGTTTAGATGCCCCTGCCTTCCCAGGGAGCTCGCCCTGCTCCCCTTGCTCCCAGGGCAAGAATGCAGAAGGACAAGTTGGGAGTGCTGGAGGCCCCTGCTGCCCATGGGTAGCCATGAATTCAGTCCAGGCCAATCTGTTCTGAGCCCAAAGAAATTAAAACTGCTCCTGCTTACCCGTGTAGTTGGGCCACTGGCGTCCGGTGAAATTCCATGTTAGGCTGCCTTGTTTTTCTCAGGGCAGCTGGTTTAACAAAGGACAGTTTTGTGACTCAAAGATCAGGTCATGTGCTATAATGCGAAGATAAAATTATTACAGTTCAGAACTCTAAATGTGTTATAACGGACAACTGTCTTTGAAGTTCAGAAATACTGTGTATGGCTGGCCATGGTCGCTCATGCCTATAATCCCAGCACTTTGAGAGGCTGAAACAGGTGGATTGTTTGGGCCCAGAAATTCGAGACTAGTGTGAGAAACACAATGAAACCCCGTCTGTGCAGAAACAAAAACAAATTGTCTGGGCTTGGTGGTGTGCGCCTGTTTTCACAGCGATTTGGAGGCTGAGGTGGGAGGATTGCTTGAGACTGGGAGGTGGAGGCTACAGTGAGCCAGCATCACCACAGTGCCCTCCAGTCTGGGTGACAGAGCGAGACTCTGTCTCAAAAGAGAAAGAAGAAACATCACGTTCCTTTTGTCTTTTCATACGACACTACTTGGCAGTGCCAGTTCTGTTCCTTGAAGAGCTCCTCTTTCAGCTCTGTCTGGGTGCCTCCCTGCGGCAGTCCTGTGCGGCAACGCTGTGTCCTCTTGGTATGCCAGTGGCCTGTCACCGTGGCCAGCCGCCTGTGCTGCAGCAGTCCCAGGCCACTGGAGGGTGCACAGGAAGCTCTGCACCACCAGTGTGAGAGCAAGGGTGTGTGAAGAGAGCGGAAATCTGCTCAGTCACCGCTGGTCAGGTTCTGCATTTCTGTGGCGGGATGAACCTACTCACCTCACTGATGGGACCAGTGAAGGTGTGGGGTCTGCCCCCGACCCCTTAAACGTGCAGGTGACACCCAGATGTGATTCCTCTCAAGTAATGGGAGTGAAGTAGCCCTTTCAGAGCCGAGCCTTGCAAGACTCAACTCTGAGCAGTGCTGAAAGAGAGCTCTGTAACTGCAAGCAGTACCCTTGTGATTTTCTTGACAGTGGCAGTTGGCCAGATTGGAAACTTCCTGGCGTACACGGCGGTCCCTACAGTCCTCGTGACTCCCCTGGGCGCCCTGGGAGTGCCGTTCGGGTGAGAGCCAAGATTTCGTTTGGTATTTAATGTGTAGTTTAGATATAAGAACTTTTCATTTTAAATGCTTCTGTTAAAATAATAAAAGCAAAGTTGTATCAGAAGATAGATCTTCAGGCCACGCACAGTGGCTCAAGCCTATAATCCCAGCACTTTGGGAGGCCAAGGTGGGCAGATTAGATCAGGAGTTTAAGACTGCCTGTCCAACATGGCGAAACCCTGTTCCTACTAAAAATTCAAAAAATGGCCGGGCGCGGTGGCACAAGCCTGTAATCCCAGCACTTTGGGAGGCCGAGGCGGGTGGATCATGAGGTCAAGAGATCGAGACCATCCTGGTCAACATGGTGAAACCCCGTCTCTACTAAAAATATAAAAATTAGCTGGGCATGGTGGCACGTGCCTGTAATCCCAGCTACTCAGGAGGCTGAGGCAGGAGAATTGCCTGAACCCAGGAGGTGGAGGTTGCGGTGAGCCGAGATCGCGCCATTGCACTCCAGCTTGGGTAACAAGAGGGAAACTCTGTCTCAAGGAAAAAAAAAAAAAAAAAAAAGGCCGGGCGCGGTGGCTCAAGTCTGTAATCCCAGCACTTTGGGAGGCCGAGGCGGGCGGATCACGAGGTCGAGAGATCGAGACCATCCTGGTCAACAAGGTGAAACCCCGTCTCTACTAAAAATACAAAAAACTAGCTGGGCGTGGTGGCGCGTGCCTGTAGTCCCAGCTACTCAGGAGGCTGAGGCAGGAGAATTGCCTGAACCCAGGAGGCGGAGGTTGCGGTGAGCCGAGATCGCGCCATTGCACTCCAGCCTGGGTAACAAGAGCGAAACTCCGTCTCAAAAAAAAAAAAAGCTGCACGGGTAGCTCACGCCTGTAATCCCAGCACTTGGAGAGGCCAAGGCGAGTGGATCATTTGAGGTGAGGAGTTAGAGACCAGCCTGGCCTACATGGCGAAACCCCATCTCTACTAAAAGTACAAAAATTAGCCGGACAGGGTGGCGGGTGCCTATAATCCCAACTACTTGGGAGGTTGAGGCAGAAGAATCTCTTGGATATGGAAGACAGAGGACAGACATGTAAATTAATAGAACGTAACTGAGATTCTAGGAACAGACACTCAGATTCACAGTCAGTTGATTTTTGCCAGAGGTACCAAGACAATTGAGTGGGGGAAAGAATAGTTTTTTCAAGACATGATGCTGAGCTGGCTGGATCTCCACATGGTGGTGAATGAAGTTGTGCTCCTGCCTCACACTATACAAATGTTAACTCAGTGAATCAAAGGCCTAGATGTAAGAGCTAAACTTTTAAAACTCTTAGAAGTAAACGTAGATATAAGTCTTTTTTTGTTTGTTTGTTTGTTCGAGACGGAGTTTCTTGCTCTTGTTACCCAGGCTGGAGTGCAATGGTATGATCTCGGCTCACTGCAGCCTCCGCCTCCTGGGTTCAGGCAATTCTCTTGCCTCAGCCTCCTGAGTAGCTGGGACTACAGGCACTCGCCACTATGCCCAGCTAATTTTTTATATTTTTAGTAGAGATGGGGTTTCACCATGTTGACCAGGATGGTCTCAATCTCTTGACCTCGTGATCTGCCCGCCTCGGCCTCCCAAAGTGCTGGAATTATAGGCGTGAGCCACCGCGCCCAGCGATATAAGTCTTTATGATCTTGGATTCGGTGATGATTTTCTAGTATAACACTTAAAGCACAAAAGCAGAAGCAACAGAAGAGAAATAGATAAATTGGGTATCATCAAAATTAAAAACCTTTGTGCTTAAAAGGATGCCATCAACATACTGAAAACTCACGGAGTGGGAGGAAAATTTCAAATTATAGATCTGATAAGGGATTTGTAGTTAGAATATATAAAAACTCTTGCTGGGTGTGGTGGCTCACGCCTGTAGTCCCAGCACTTTGGGAGGTTGGAGGATCACGAGGTCAGGAGTTTGAGACCAGCCTAGCCAACATGGTGAAATCCCATCTCTACTAAATGCAAAAAAAATGGAACTGTCAGCCAGGTGCTGTGGCTCATGCCTATAATCTCAGCACTGTAGGGAGCTGAGGCGGGTGAATCACTTGTGGTCAGGAGTTTGAGACCAGCCTAGCCAGCATGGTGAAACCCGATCTCTACTAAAAATACAAAAATCAGCCAGGCGTGGTGGTGGGTGCCTGTAATCGCAGCTACTTGGGAGGCTGAAGCAGGAGAATTACTTGAACCTGGGAGGTAGAGATTAAAGTGAGTTGAGATTGCGCCACTGCACTCCAGCTTGGGTGACTGAGTAAGACTTTGTCTCAATAAATGAATGAATGAATGAAGGAAAACGGCACTGTCTTCTGGTATTCCACAATGGAATAAGAGATGATGTGGCCCCGTGGTCCATACTTTCCACTTTGGTGCATGACAGCCCTTTCCCACCTTGGCACAGTCCACCCGTTGTCCCAGGCCAGTTCCAGGCCCACTTTTTGCCCTGTGAACCCCCTGCGTTTCTGGTTTCTACTTTTCTGGGCAGCTACTCATTGAAGCCCCTCTATTGAACATGTAGTCATGCATTCATGTATCGCTTGTGGGTTCTTCCAGCGATGTGACTTACTGCTCCAGCGGCATTGTTGGGAGCTTCTCAAGAACAGGGCTGTCGGCCAGACACAGTGGCTCGCGCCCGTAATCCCAACACTTTGGGAGGCTGAGGTGGGTGGACCACAAGGTTAGGAGTTTGAGACCAGCCTGGCCAACATAATGACATCCCAACTTTACTAAAAAAAAAAAAATACAAAAAAAAAAAAAAAAAAAGCCGGATGTGGTGGCGGGGGCCTGTAATCCCAGTGACTTGGGAGGCTGAGGCAGGAGAATTGCTTGAACCTGGATGGCGGAAGTTGCCATGAGCCGAGATTGCGCCACTGCACTCCAGTCCAGGCTACAATGCGAGACTCTGTTTCAAAAAAAGAAAAAAGAACAGGGCTGTCTAGAAATAAGGACAGAAGTGTGGTTCAAGGGAAGAGAAGGCGTGTAGGACCTGTTGAGGGTCGTGACCGTGCTTGTATCTCTTGTTAGCTTTGTGGCCTTAGGTTCAATGCCGACCCTTTCTGAGGCTCAAGTTTCCTTATCTTTGAAATAGGGATTAAAGAAAGCAGTCCAGGGCGTACCGGAGCCTGGGATGCCCTCCTCCAGATGTTCCTGTTTTCTGATCGTCTTCAGCACAGACATGAGTAAAGTGAGAAGGACCAGTCCCATGACTTAGTGAGGGCCAGGTGTTCTGATTCAGATTGTATACTGATAATTACACAGAGAAGTAAGAGAAGAAACACATCACAAGCCTGAAGATTATCGATGTTTTTGAAGAATACATTTTTTTGCATTAATTATGTGACCACATTGTAGAAGTTTTCAGTATTAGAGAAAATAATCACCCTTAGTTTTACTGTACTGCAATTACTATTAGGATTTTAATTTTTCTTTTGTTTGTGCATTTTTCACCTAATTTAATTTTAATTGTTTTTATCATGCATTACTTAAAATTATTTTGACAGTTTTATACCCTACTTTTCCACGTAGCATAGATAGTAGTATTTTTGTTTGGTTCCTTTTAAGTAAGAAAGCATTACTTTTTTTCTTTTTCTTTTTTTTTTTTTTTTTTTTAATGCTTGCCTACATGCAGAGGAAGCATTACTTTTTACTTTTGGTCAGTCACAAAACTTTTTATACTGTGGTATATTTTATATGTGCTGAGATAGTAATATAGTGGTGTAAGTTAGGCCTATCATTAACTACGTAATGGTTATATATGGAATTGGTATGAAAATCCTGGCCAGGCATGGTGACTCATGTCTATAATCTAGGACTTTGGTAGGCCAAGGCAGGAGGATCGTTTGAGCCCAAGAATTTGAGATTTGCCTGGGCAACTTAGTGAGACCTGGTCCCTACACAAATTTATTAATTGATTGATTGATTGATTGAGAGGGGGTTTTACCATAGTGGTCAGGCTGGTCTCGAACTCCTGACCTCAGGTGATCCACCCGCCTTGGGCTCCCAAAGTTCTGGGATTACAGGTGTGAGCCACCACGCCCAATCTCTACACAAAATTTTTGAAAAAGTAGCTGAGTGTGGTGGCATGCATCTGTAGTCCCAGCTACTTCAGTGGCTGAGGCAGGAGGACCACTGATGCCAGGAGTTTAAGCTTGTGGTGAGCTATGATTGCGCCATTGCACTCCAATCTTGGCAATAGAGTGAGATATGGTCTCTTAAAGGGAAAAAACAGAAGAAAAAGAAAACAGCTTTTCTAGACAAAAATATGTGCACTTAGAAGAAAGTTCAGGTAGTTCGGTTTAAATTTTAATGATTTCTCTTTCTTCAATAAAGGTCCATTTTAGCTTCCTATCTCCTGAAGGAAAAGCTCAACATCTTGGGCAAGTTGGGGTGCCTGCTAAGCTGTGCAGGCTCTGTCGTGCTGATCATCCACTCCCCAAAGTCTGAGAGTGTGACGACTCAGGCTGAGCTGGAAGAGAAGCTGACCAACCCAGGTAATTCCTTTCTAACAGTGCTGCCAGGAAGGTTTGCACTAGGAGTCACAACTTTTTTAACCAGATCTTCACATCTGACGCTTCCTGGCGGGGCCGATGAAACACGTGTCCACCCTGATCTGCTACTGTAGGTCTGTGTTCTCCGGGTGTCACTGTAGGTCTGTGTTTATACAGCTCTGTGTATATATAGGTCTGTGACACAGACCTTTTTTGATAAATGCATTAAAAACTGCTATCTAGGCCGGGCGCAGTGGCTCAAGCCTGTAATCCCAGCACTTTGGGAGGCCGAGGCGGGTGGATCACGAGGTCGAGAGATCGAGACCATCCTGGTCAACATGGTGAAACCCCGTCTCTACAAAAAATACAAAAAATTAGCTGGGCATGGTGGCGCGTGCCTGTAATCCCAGCTACTCAGGAGGCTGAGGCAGGAGAATTGCCTGAGCTCAGGAGGCGGAGGTTGCGGTGAGCAGAGGTTGCGCCATTGCACTCCAGCCTGGGTAACAAGAGCGAAACTCCGTCTCAAAAAAAAAACAAAAAAAAACTGCTATCTACATGATTACAACAGACTTAAAGGATAGGTTTCACTTTACATAGACCACCCTGTGTTGCTTACCAAGTTTAGGCAGGTGCTAGCACAGCACTGCTTCCACATCAGCTTGCTGGTTTGCATGTCCACACTTGCTGGTTTTCTTTTTTTTTTGAGTCAGAGTTTCACTCTTGTTACCCAGGCTGGAGTGCAATGGCGCGATCTCGGCTCACCGCAACCTCCGCCTCCTGGGTTCAGGCAATTCTCCTGCCTCAGCCTCCTGAGTAGCTGGGATTACAGGCACGTGCCACCATGCCCAGCTAATTTTTTTGTATTTTTAGTAGAGATGGGGTTTCACCATGTTGACCAGGATGGTCTCGATCTCTTGACCTCATGATCCACCTGCCTCGGCCTCCCAAAGTGCTGGGATTACAGGCGTGAGCCACCGCGCCCGGCCTCACTTGCTGGTTTTCATGTCCACACACCCTGCTTTGCATGTTCACACTATGGTTTGCATGTCCGCAACCCAGTTTGCATGTCCACCCTTGCTGGTTTTCGTAGCCAGCCCTCTCAGATCCATTTGTGATCTTAGAATAGATTTCATAGAAAACACAACCTCTTTATACACATAATTTCAAACCATTAGTGTAATGCCCTCACCGTAATATAAAGGAGGAATACCAAGACAATACTTCAAAATACAACATGGAATTCAATATATAAATGCTCAGGTCCAACTATAAGAGAAGACGTGTTGAAGCTGGCAGACCCCACAGCTTGTGAGGATGACTGAGAATCTAGTAGCTGCAGGTGTAGACCGATGTGGGGTGTCCTGTTATTAACTCAGATACTTGAGGTCTTGCCGTCAACAAAATGATCCTCAGATGGAGCATAACTGTTAGTGAAGTTTTGATCAAAGAAAGAACAAGCCTCCCTCAATTTACATGGAAGCGGCACTTCTGAAAAATTCAGCATATATTAAATCCGTGCAAAAATTACTTTGTTTCGGCCGGGCACGGTGGCTCAAGCCTGTAATCCCAGCACTTTGGGAGGCCGAGGCGGGTGGATCACAAGGTCAAGAGATCGAGACCATCCTGGTCAACATGGTGAAACCCCGTCTCTACTAAAAATACAAAAAACTAGCTGGGCATGGTGGCACGTGCCTGTAATCCCAGCTACTTAGGAGGCTGAGGCAGGAGAATTGCCTGAGCCCAGGAGGCGGAGGTTGCAGTGAGCCGAGATCGCGCCATTGCACTCCAGCCTGGGTAACAAGAGCGAAACTCCATCTCAAAAAAAAAAAAAAAAAAAAAAAAAAAAAAAATTACTTTGTTTCATGCATTAAATAGGTTCTAGGCTCTGATTATTAAAAACATAGTTTTCGCTTGGAGGTCTAAGGAGACATTCAGGAGTTGTGAGGAGAATGGGATGATTTTTGACAGTGGGAGGGGGGCTGTCTGCACATGCCCCTGCCCACTGGATGCAGCCCCCAATCGTGACAACACCCACAAACACCTCCCACAGCTTAAAGTCCTCCCTCCTGTCCCCTGCCTTACCCCTGCTCCCTGGATTCCCAGGTGCTATTTTGAAACCTCGGCGCGTCTCCATTGACTTGTATTGTTAAGAGAATGGTTCTAGGCTGGGGGCAGTGGCTCATGCCTATAATCCCAGCACTTCGGGAGGCTGAGGAGGACAGATCAGCTGAGGTTAGGAGTTCAAGACCAGCTTGGCCAACATGGCGAAACCCCATCTCTACTAAAAATACAAAAATTAGCCGGGCGTGGTGGCAGACACCTGTAATCCCAGCTACTCTGGACGCTGAGACCAGAGAATTGCTTGAACCCGGGAGGCAGAGGTTATAGTGAGCAGAGATTGCACCACTGCACTCCAGCCTGGGCAACAAGAGTGAAACTTCGTTTCAAAAAATAACGAGAAAACCTAAAAAACAAAGAGAATGGTTCTGATAGAGGACCATGTAAACATTTAGGAGCTTTAAGGTTTTTTTTTTTTTTTTTTTTTGAGACTGCGAGTCTCACACTGACACTCAGGTTGTAGTGCAGTGGTGCAATCTTGGCTCACTGCAACCTCCACCTCCCGGGTTCAAGCAATTCTGCTTCAGCCTCCTGAGTAGCTGGGATTACAGGCACACGCCACCATGCCCAGCTAATTTTTGTATTTTAGTAGAGATGGGGGTTTCATCATATTGGTCAGGCTAGTCTTGAACTCCTGACCTCGTGATCCACCCACCTCAGCCTCTTAAAGTGCTGGGATTACAGGCGCGTACCACCACACCCAGCTAATTTTTGTATTTAATAGAGATGAGGTTTCACCATGTTGACCAGGATGGTCTCGATCTCTTGACCTTGTGATCCACCCGCCTCGGCCTCCCAACATGCTGGGATTACAGATGTGGGACACTGCGGCTGGCCAGGAGCTGTAAATGTTTTAACAGTGAAAATGAGGGGAATAGGCCGGGCGCGGTGGCTCAAGCCTGTAATCCCAGCACTTTCGGAGGCCGAGGCAGGTGGATCACGAGGTCAAGAGATCGAGACCATCCTGGTCAACATGGTGAAACCCCGTCTCCACTAAAAATACAAAAAATTAGCTGGGCATGGTGGCGCGTGCCTGTAATCCCAGCTACTCGGGAGGCTGAGGCAGGAGAATTGCCTGAACCCAGGAGGCGGAGGTTGCGGTGAGCCGAGATCACGCCATTGCACTCCAGCCTGGGTAACAGGAGCAAAACTCCGTCTCAAAAAGGAGAAAAAAAAAGTGAGGGGAATAATTTTGTGGAACGAAATCGGTGGATCTAGTGCCACAGTGGTAGCGGGTGGGGACACGGGTGCTGCCCCAGTCACCCCCCCGGCCGCTGGGCTGCGTGTGCTGTGAGGCCGGCTGCCGGCTGACTGCGTGCGTCTGTGTTCCAGTGTTTGTGGGCTACCTGTGCATCGTGCTGCTCATGCTGCTGCTGCTCATCTTCTGGATCGCGCCGGCCCACGGGCCCACCAACATCATGGTCTACATCAGCATCTGCTCTCTGCTGGGCAGTTTCACCGTGCCTTCCACCAAGGGCATCGGGCTGGCGGCCCAAGACATCTTGCACAACAACCCGTCCAGCCAGAGAGCCCTCTGCCTGTGCCTGGTGCTTCTGGCCGTGCTTGGCTGCAGCATCATTGTCCAGTTCAGGTATATCAACAAGGCACTGGAGTGCTTCGACTCCTCGGTGTTCGGGGCCATCTACTACGTCGTGTTCACCACGCTGGTCCTGCTGGCCTCAGCCATCCTCTTCCGGGAGTGGAGCAACGTGGGCCTGGTGGACTTCTTGGGGATGGCCTGTGGATTCACGACCGTCTCCGTGGGGATTGTCCTTATACAGGTGTTCAAAGAGTTCAATTTCAACCTTGGGGAGATGAACAAATCTAATATGAAAACAGACTAGATTGCAGTAGGGTCTTGGATGGTTCGAGGAACAGGTATTGGAGGTAGTCCTGACTGGATGTGCAGAAGAGGTCCTCGATCTTGGTGTTAGAGTTGACTGGATGGGAAAGGTGGTCTGGTGGACGGGGGGAGTGGGGCTTAGCAGCAGAGCACAGGCCCAGCCAGCCCTCTGCAGCCCAAAGGTGCCTCACGGTTGCCTGGCACCATGTCTCTCATATGAGACAAATCTCATTTTCATTTCCATTAACCAGGAAGCTTTCATGAATATTCTCTTCTTTTAAAACATTTTAACATTAAACAGAAAAAGGTGGGCTCTTTCTGGTTAGTTGTTACAGGATAGCAGAGATATTTTTACATAGATTACTTTGGAAATGAGAGATTGTTGTCTTGAACTCTGGTTTACAGTGAATGTGTCTGTGGTTGTGTTAGTTTGCATTAAGCATGTATAACATTCAAGTATGTCATCCGAATAAGAGGCATATACATTAAATTGTTTTTAGTCCTCTGACAAGTTGACTCTTCGGCCCTCACCCCTCCCAAGACATTTAAATAGTAGAGAAGAGTTAACGAACATGATGGAGTGTTCCACCGGCAGGATGACTTTTCAATAGCTCAAATCAATTTCAGTGCCTTTATCACTTGAATTATTAACTATTACTGTGTATATGTTCTTAGGTTAGAATAATGCAACTTCCTTGAGTATGCTTTAATATTTCAGTATTCAAGTTACAAATGTACGAGGCAGTTAGAAATAATGCAGTCACACGTCACTTAGTGACAGCAAAACATTCTGAGAAATGCATTGTAAGCGGACTGTATTGTGTGAACATCAGGAGGTGCACTTACACAAACCTCAATGGGACACCTTTTACCCACCTGGGGTGGGTGGCACAGCCTGTTGTTCCTGGCGTCACACCTGTACAGCATGTGAATACTGTGGGCAATTGTAACACAGCGGTGAGTGTTTGTGTTTCCAAACATAGAAAGGGTACAGTAAAACGATGGTATTACGATCCTACAGGATCACTGTCATGTAGGTGGTGTGTCTTTGACAGAAACATGTTTACATGGTGCATGACTGTATATTCGTTGGAAGATAGTCAAGACTGAAGACACATTAGAGCAAACGGACCCATTTAACTTGGCTATTGTTCAATTAAAGACAGTTGATTTAAGTAGCATGAGATATTATTTTATTTGTATTCAGTCTATGTACCTGGGATTCAGTATCAAATATTTCCACATTCTTTATCAGCAAGCATTTATGGCCATTCAGAAGAAATAATTGCTGTACCTTGATAATAAAGCTAAACGGGAGAAGACCTGTTCAGTAGCTCGTAGATCGAGTTCCCTGTCTTACAGAAATAAGTTAAAGGACACAATTGAGGTTAGGCTAGTTTCCAAAAATTGTAACACACAGTTTTAAAAAGAATTTCTAGCAAAAAAACCAATGAATATAGCCATCTCTTTGTTGTTTGCAATGGCAGAGCATCCTGGAGTTCCCCACCTAACCTCTCATTATATGTCCTAAATGCAAAAGAGCCATTAATTATGCCAATATTTGAATCAAAGAGGCCATTCTTCTGTCTGTCGTCACCGTCCATGTGTTCCAAATGGAGCGAAGCATGAAGTGACACAAATGTTTTAGCACAGGGAACTGTGCCACGTTGAGAGATGGGGTTGGGCAAAGTAAATTAGGTGAAGTAGAACATAAAATTTAATAATACCTGATTAAAGCTCTTCAGTAAGAAAAATGTGTTTTTATAGGCAGAAAGAACATTTCTAAAGTTAAGTCTCCAGGAATGGCTTCCTAAAGTGTTGAGTAGAGGCGAAATAAAATGAGACTAGTTTAATAACAGAGAGAAAAAAACTTTAATTAAAAGTGTCCGTGATGATCATGGGTTGTCAGCAATTTGTGAACTGAGAGCAGCAGCAAAATTATTTTTACAAATTTTAAATCTGCTATTAATGGATGGTTAACAAATGTTCAAAGTCCATTACCCCTTTATCATCAGTGCTTTTGGGAATGCAGGCTTTAAGTCATGGAACTGAACTTTCTGAAAACGTAGTATATCAGTGTCAGTGTACTTTTAGGCATAAAAATAGTTTCCTAGGTAAGGAGCGTGAGATATTCAACGAATACATGTGGCTAACAAATGTCATGAGAAAGTTCATGTGTCACATGAAAATTATCACCTTTCTTTGACTTCAGCTTTCACAGGAAATTTAATTTAAATGCAGCTCTTGGTGTACCTTATTATATTTTAATCTACAAGTATACCATTGATACTGAGATGTGGTATTTTCCTGATATTTTCTATAATTTTTTTTAGAGTAAAGTAAAATCTCAAAGTATTAATAGCTTTTCTCCCCTTGAAAGTGACTGGTCCTGGGACAGTTGGAATCTTCCAGGGTCACCTCCGTTCAGCAGATACTTCAATAGGGTACATAGCTCTTCTTCCAGGGAAACAAAGTTCATATCGTCCATTGTTTTTCAAGCACATGACACTAGCCTCAAAGTAAATGACATGACCAGTGGCTGAACAGTCTAATTTTCAAATTTCATATAGAGCATATAACTTCTGATTTCATAGTATTTATTTTAAAAATCTATGTGTTCACCTTTCATTTGGAAACAAAAAAGAAAAAAAGCCCCAAAGTGAGAACTTTGGGGGAAGGCCTCGAACTTGGATAGATTTCTTAGTGGCCTTTCCAAAAGTAAACGCACTTGAAATATTTTCAAATTATCATACCATTCTTTGAAAAAAAAAATGCTTACTGTATACTTGTTTTCAGGCATCCTCTAAAATCAAAGGTTTTGATCACAATATGCAGATTTCCTCTTGACAGATACTGAAATAGGCTATTTCTCTCTTCCTCTTGGGCAATGCCTTGTTTTCTACTCTGAATATTTGCATTTTAAAGATTGCTTCCCGTTCTGCTCAGTGATCAAAGGAAGGGCCAATTAAGGATTCTAATCCTAACCCATCACCACGAAGGCCCCCGGACCTTGCCATCTCTGTGGAGAAGGTGCTGGGAGGGCAGCCCTTCCCCTGCTGCCTGGAGTGCGGCCCTGCCCATGCTGGGGACTTTGTGGGAGGAATCTGGTGGTCTGGGGGCCTTGCTCAGCTCTCACTGCGGTCTTTTCCTGTTAGAACGTTAGTGACATAGACTTCGCAGCTCTTTGTTCAGCGATGAGGAATGTTCTTTCAATTCCTGCTCTTCACGCCGATTTGCTGCACCCAGTTGTCTTTCCAGAAGTTGATCCCAGCAGTCCTACGTTGGCGTTTGTTCTTTGGGTTTCACATCTGTTTTCTGAGAGAAGTGAGCACTATTCACGTGTGCAGTCGTCTCCTTCTTCCTAGATGGCTCAGCTCTGTAAGTGTGTTCAGCTTCTACAGGCCAGTTGTAGACTTTGGAGAGGCAGTGTCTCCCAGGTGTGCACGGACACCTGGTCTGTGGAACAGGTGTGGCGGCCACAGGCTACCGCCCTTCCGTCTGCTCGGGAGATTCCTCTTTTTCAAGCTGCTCAACTCACCCGGAAGAGGGTCTCAATCCTGGCTTAGGCTTCCTGCCACCAAGCAGGAAACTAGAAAGAGAACATTTCAGTTCAAGGTCTGTTCATGACTGCATGGATTAGCTTCCAGGTTCTGAAGCTGTTCTCTTCACGGTGTCAACACCAAGGGGGTCGTTCACCCGTCAGGGGGGATCGGATGGACTCTTGGTGTTTTACCTTCTCAGGGACCAAAAATGTGTCATTGACTCCTTAACCTCGACCTCTCTCCCAAGGACATGTCCATGTTCATTCTTTGTCGGTTTTACTCACATTCGTAGGTAGATTCTGTTCATGTGAGTTGGAAAGAAAAGACCAGCTTGTACACCAGTCACACCACAAGGCAGTTTATCATATAAAATACCTCAATTTTTTGTATTCCTCATTTCCACCTCACAGTCATACTGGTGATGAATTTTAAGGGTCTGTCCTTTAGCTTGTAGGTGATGTTTCTCATCTGGCCAGATTCTTATACCTCCATTGTATACTTGAAAAGGTTCAGAATTACAGGAATAGCGATGAGAATTTGGGCCATTACCACCACTCACTTATTTTCATGCACATCCCTCACATACAACAAAATAATTGTATTTTAAGAAAATGTAACTTTGTTACATCAAAATCTATTGTCTAGTAAAAAGTTGATATTCCATAGAACAAGGATCTTGTAAATAAACGTCTATTTCACATGTACCCACAGCGTTTAAAAAGCAGCGTAGGCCCAGAGCATGAGCCAGGAAGGAGGATGTTTTTCTTTTTTCTGTTTTTCCCTGAATTGTGCAAACATAGGTGAGTCTCTTAACCTTTCTGTGCCTCAGTTTTTCTACCTCTGAAGGGGTGAGATGGTTCTCCAAATTGTTTCTAAAACTCCAGCACTTTCAGTGGTGGTCTGGTAGCCTGAGAGGAGAGCGTGGTGTTCAGACGTGCCGAACGGTGGAAACTCCGCTTGCACGACCCCGGAACCTGCTCAGGACCGTGCTGTGCAACGCACAGCCTCGTGTGCTGAGAGGGCAAAGGAAGTGCTGGGTGTAAAGTTTGCATGATTCCATGAAGCTTTAAGTTTCCTTTTTTTGTTTTAGAAGAAAGGGTTTTATATGTTCTATTGTAAAATATGGAAATTAAACAGGGACTTGAAAAAGTCTCACTGAAAGGCCACCTTCCGATGATGTGATGGGCTCCTCTGACATTCGGCTGAGGTCTGTGTTCTGAAAAAGATGTAATGGCCTGTGGAATACGTAGATGCTGTTGCACTGAATTTGTGATAAATGATACTGAACTTCCTGCGTCCAAGCAGCTCAACCCTGATGATGAACTGACCCCAGGAGAATGTCAGGACTCCCAGACCATTAGTGCCAAAGGGTCATGTTGAAAAGTTCAGAGTATTTATTTGTCAGAATATGATAATTGCCCCCCACCTTAGTATTTTTGCACTTTACAAAAATTTAGATAATGTATTTCAGTAGCTTGCGTGTTTTGCCTTTTCAAAGGATAATTATTATTTTCTTGAGAAATTGAACATAATCATGAAGGAGAGGAAGATGATAAAAATGTCAAATGTTGGCCGGGCACGGTGGCTCACGCCTGTAATCCCCAGCACTTTGGGAGGCCGAGGCGGGTGGATCACGAGGTCAAGAGATCAAGACCATCCTGGTCAACATGGTGAAACCCCGTCTCTGCTAAAAATACAAAAAATCAGCTGGGCACGGTGGCACGTGCCTGTAATCCCAGCTACTCAGGAGGCTGAGGCAGGAGAACTGCCTGAGCCCAGGAGGCGGAGGTTGCGGTGAGCTGAGATCGCGCCATTGCACTCCAGCCTGGGTAACAGGAGTGAAACTCCGTCTCAAAAAAAAAAAAAAAAAAAAAAGGGGTCAAATGTTGATTGGTTGTTTAAAAAGTCTTGTCATGTAAATGTGTTGGGGAGTTTCCAATTAGCATACATACACACGTTTGTCAGTGGCTAAGACTTGCTTATATTTTGCTTTATAGTTGTAGTCAGAGCATGTTGTTACTGCCTTATGTAAATGAAAAGGCTATTAAGTTTTCCAGTAATATTTATTAATCTGTATGTGTTCTAAAATAAAATAACTTATTTCTAGCTGAACTTTTGTTGATTTTTTTTTCCTCTTTACTTGAAATGCTCATGTAATCTCAGGTTCCAAATCATCCCAGTTCCTCACATTTTTCTGATTTTCTTTTTAGAAATGAGTAGCCTAGGCTAGATGCAGTGGCTCATGCCTGTAGCACTTTGGGAGGCTGAGGCAGGTGGATCTCTTGAGGCCAGCAGTTCGAGACCAGCCTGCTCAACATGGTAAAACCCCATCTCTAGTAAATAATACAAAAATTAGCCAGGCATAGTGATGCGTGCCTGTAGTACCAGCTGCTCGGGAGGCTGAAGCAGGAGAATCACTTGAACTCGGGAGGTGAAGGTTGTAGTGAGCTGAGATCACACCACTGCATTCCAGCCTGGTGACAGAGCAAGACTGTCTCAAAAAAAAAAAAAGAAGGAGGAGCCAGGCGCAGTAGGCTCACGACGGATTAAAACCTTTAAAGTTGGTGGCTCACGCCTGTAATCCCAGCACTTTGGGAGGACGAGGGGGGCAGATCACGAGGTCAGGAGTTTGATACCGGCCTGACCAATGTGGTGAAACGCCTTCTCTACTAAAAATAACAGAAATTAGGCGGGCATGGTGATGCATCCCAGCTACTGAGGAGGCTAAAGCAGGTGAATCGCTTGAACCTGGGAGGCAGAGGTTGCAGTGAGCCGAGATTGTGTCACTGCACTCCAGCCTGGGCAACAAAGCCAGACTCTGCCAAAAAAAAAAAAAAAAAAAAAAAGAATTAGAAGCTGCATAGCTGCGTCGTGACCTGGACCGAAACCAGAGTGATCAGGGGCTGTGTACAGTCTAGAACACAACAGTCAAATAGGATTAGAGCCCGAAAGGGACAGATAGTATTTGGTGTTTTGTTTCAATAAGCGCATAATTCATTTTACAAAGATCCTCACCCCAAATGACTTAAATTTCATATAATAGTGTTTTTGCGTCTAGTCACCACCCGCAACAACATCCCTAAGGGACCGCTCCACCTGCAGCCCAAGAATCCCTCATCTTCTAGGAGGCCTCACTCCAGGGGCTGCTGTTCCCTGCTTCTCTGACTTCCGCGGAAACCACGTTGGTGGGTCCTAAGAAATGTCTCCTTCCCAGGAGCAGCCGAGGCAGGACAGCCTAAGGGTTGGTTTCCTACGCATCTCACGAAAAGTAAGTCTATTCTCAGCATCCGTCCGCGGGCTTCACCAGCGCCCCACCCGCATCTGTTCGGGAGCTGGTCAGTGAGGAAGGCCCCGCCCCAGCCCCGCCCACCCCCGCTTAGGCCCCGCCCACCCCAGCTTTGGCCCCGCCCCTGCCCCGCCTCCTGTCCTCTTAGAGGCACCCTTCCCCTACGGCATTGCGCGGGGACACCAGTTAAATGCATCTTCACTCTGGGACTGCCCCTGGGAACGCTCATTTTAAATAAACGCCATGGGGGACGTTGATTCTGAACTCCAGATCGGCCCACGCCACCTGGCGCAATGCTGTACTGCCTACTCCCCTTCCAGCTTCGTCCATCGCCAGCTCCTGCCCCGAGCCCGGTGCCCGGCTGCGCTCCGCCCTCGTCCCCGCTCCCATCCCCGCCCCGCGCGCTTCTCCGGCACACAGCGCCTCAGCGGACTGGGGTCTTCTAAAGGAACCGGAACCGGGGGCGGGGCCTCTGCCGTGCGGCTCTGCGCGTGCGCGCGCGACGTCTTGCATCATTTGGCCGCGCCCAGGTTCTACGGCGCCGGCCCCGGGTCCAGGAAGCGCAGGTGACGGGGGGACCGGAGGTTGTCCTTGGCAGGTTTTCCTCGGCGCTTCTCCATGGAGGAGGCGGTACGCACGGCTTCAGCCCCGAATGCTCGCACCTCTCACTGGACGGCGACGAAGGCGGCGGCCGCGCGAGCGCAGGACCGGGCGGCCTGCGTGGGGGTGTGAGCCGCGGCGCCCCGGGCAGCCGCGCGGCGGGCCTGCGGGCCAGGGTGAGGTCGCCGCTCCTTCCTTGCGGGCGAGCCTGCCCGTCGGGAGTCGGGGACGGGCTCTTCAGGCGCCTTTCCTTTCCGGGGGTTCGGAGTCGGAAGCGCTTCTCCTGGCCGGGAAGCGGACTGCGGTTCGGTCCCGCGGAAGCCCGGCGGGCCGGCCGCGTCGGGACGCGTGCTGGTGGGGATAGCTGCGCTCGTCTCGGTGAGTCTCGGAAGGTCGCTTCCGCTGCCGGGGGATCGTGACTGATCGTTCGACAGGCCTTGGAAGTCTGCTGTGACGTTTTGAGCCCGGCCGTTTTAATTTCCTAACTTTTATAAAATCCCGGAAGCCTGTTTTCCTCTCTAAAAAACTCTGTGTGTTTCGTTTTGGGTTTGTGCCTCAATTTTTCTTTCTTTCTTTTTTTTTTTCTTTTAACTCCAAAATTTAAATACAAGCCTCCTTAATTTCTTTACTAGGTTGTCAGTTCATTTAATACAGGACTGCATGTTAAGTTCTGCTTTTAGAAATTCTGCATGTAGCCATTTGCCCGGCTAATACTTTTTTTTTTAATAAGGGGAAATAGAGTCAAGAGTTTCCATTCCAGTGGGCTGCCTGTGGAAGCAGTAGTTACGCTCGATGGAGTAGGTTTTTTGTTGATTGGTTAGCAAAATGAGTATGAAGGCTAGTAACTAAATTTAAAACGTACTCAGTAACCTTAGTCGTTTTGCCTACTTCTGTCTTTTCTTCTTTCCAGGCTGGAGCTACACTCGGCCAGGGTTTAAGACTTTAAATGGGAATAAAGGGTAGTATTTACGAGGAAATGAGAGTGAATAAGTCATCTCTAACCTCTTCCAGCCTTTTTTTCATAAGAGAGACCATATTAAACTTACATGTAAGTTAAAATTTTAATTTATAACAATTGTTGCCTAGTTAGGGTTGGAGATTTAGGTTCTGTAATATTTATAAGTACAGTACTGCTTTGAAAACTTATTAGCTAAGTGAGAGGTTGGAAAAAATGAAAGCTAACTTTATGTATATATTTAATTTTTTTGAGACAGGATCTTGCTCTGTCCCCAGGCTAGAGGGTGTGCTCTGGGCCCACTGCAACTTCTGCTTCCCAGGCTCAAGGGATCCTTAAACATCCTCCCCAGTAGCTGGGACCACAGACCTGCGCTACCATGCCTCGCTAATTTTTGTTAATTTTTTTTTAGAGCCGGGGGTTTCATTATGTTACACAATTTCGTCTCCAGCTCCTGGTCTCTAGTGATCCAACCACCTTGGCCTCCAAAGTGTGGGGATTACAGGCATGAAGCACCGAGCCGGACCTAAGCTAGCTTAGATTGCAGTGGAAACCAAGCAGTAAAGATCTAGTAAAGACTAAGAGCGCTGTATATATATTTTTTTTTTCCGAGAGGGAGACTTGCTTTGTCACCCAGGCTGGAGTGCAGTGGCACAATCTCGGCTCACTGCTACGTTGGCCTCCTGGGTTCAAGCAATTCCGCTGCCTCAGCCTCCCGAGTAGCTGGGATTACAGGCTATTGTCACGTCGCCCGGCTTATTTTTGTGTTTTTAGTAGAGACAGGGTTTCCTCATGTTGGCCAGGATAGTCTGGAACTCCTAAACTCTGGTAATCCTCATGCCTCTGCCTTCCAAAGTGCTGAGATTACAGGCCTGAGCCACTGCGTCGGACCTAAGAGGTCTAAAGTTTCAATGTAATATGGGCAGCTGGGAGTAGAAGTCAAGTCCCTTTCTATGTGGTCCTCTTCATGTGACTCTTTTACCTCTGGGAGATTTGGTTTCTTAGGTGTAAAGTGATCTTTCATCTCATTGTTGTGTAGAATAGAAATGAGTAGTGTGGAACAGTGCCTGGGTCGTCGGTGCTCAGTAAGTGGTAGCTGTTGTTAGAGAGAGATCATAATAAAAAGAATTTCACATGTTTTCAGCATATTTCTTTCTTTCTTTCTTTCTTTTTTTTTTTTTGAGACGGAGTTTCCCTCTTGTTACCCAGGCTGGAGTGCAATGGCGCGATCTCGGCTCACCGCAACCTCAACCTCCTGGGTTCAGGCAATTCTCCTGCCTCAGCGTCCTGAGTAGCTGGGATTACAGGCACGCACCACCATGCCCAGCTGATTTTTTGTATTTTTAGTAGAGACGGGGTTTCACCATGTTGACCAGGATGGTCTTGATCTCTTGACCTCGTGATCCACCCACTTCGGCCTCCCAAAGTGCTGGGATTACAGGCGTGAGCCACCACGCCCAGCGTTTTCAGAATATTTCTAATATGTAAATACGGTTTATTCATATTTAAAATGCATGACTTTGAATATTACATTTTTTCCCCATAGAAGGTATAATAAGCTTAAACTCTGATTTGATTGCTTTACATCCTGATATGGAACAGAAAGATAAGACTTCCCTAGAGAATAAAAGGTAGGGTGGGAGTGGGAGAGGAAATGGGAGATAAGGATTCCAGATGAAAATAAATTATGATCTGGCCAAATAAATGGGTTGGAGATCTGTTCCATGCGTTTTGGATTTGGTATGGCCCATAGGGCCTCATGTGATCTAATACTTACCGTTTTTTTTTTTTTTTTTTTTTTTGAGGTAGAGTTTCACTCCTGTTGCCCAGGCCGGAGTGCAGTGGCATGATCTCAGCTGAGTGCAGCCTCTGCCTACCGGTTTCAAGTGATTCTTCCGCCTCAGCCTCCTGAATAGCTAGGATTACAGGCGCCTGCCACCACACCAGGCTGATTTTTGTGTTTTTAGTAGAGATGGGGTTTCACCATGTTGGCCAGGCTTCGAACTCCTGACCTCATGATCCATCTGCCTCGGCCTCCCAAAGTGTTGGGATTACAGGCATAAACCACCGCGCCCCGCTGACACTCACCTTTTTACTCTAATGTGGTATCTCGCACCTCAATCACCGTCAGCCACAGTGGCCTTTGTTTTCTTAGGAAACTGCACACCTGCTAACGCCCAGAGCCTCTGCACTTGTTTCTTTCTCCCTTGTTCTTTTCAAAAAGCTCTTTCCAGCTTTTACTCAAGTGTTACCTGCTCAGAAAGGCCTAATAACAGTAATTAAAGAGTCCCCTGTCTCAACTCCCCAGTGCCCTTAACATGTTGTCTGTTTCACCAGAACATTTGCCACTTTCCAGAATAATGTATGCATTTTGTTTTTATTTCGCCCTACCTCTCGCAGGAGATAAGCTCCATGTGGGCTGTTGTACCCCTGCTCCTAGAATATTGTGCGTGCTCATTCAATGTTTGTTGGTTGAGTAAATGATATAAACAAACCTCGTGTTCACTGGGAGCCCCATTGAAGGCAGTATGAGTATCAAAGTAACCGTAACAGAGGGGTAGTTAGTGTAAAGAAAATATGGAGGACAGGTAGGAGCAGGTCAGAATAGCAGCAGAGTGCTGACCTGGGTAGAACACAGGACGTGTGAAATACGGTGTGGGAAATAAGATCTAAAAGGGAGGTTTCTGGAGGCTGAAGTACAGTGGCGCAGTCTTGGCTCACTGCAACCCCTGCCTCCCAGGTTCAAGTGATTCTCCTGCCTCAGCCTCCCCAGTAGCAGGGATTGCAGGCACTTGCCATCACGGCTGGCTAATTTTCCTAGTTTTGTAGAGACAGGTTTTCGCCATGTTGGCCAGGCTGGTCTTGAACTCCTGATCTCAGGTGATTCGCCTACTTCGGTCTCCCACAGTGCTAGGATTACAGGCGTAAGCCACCGCACCCCACCCATTTGGTGTAGTTTTTAAAGTTTGCTAATTTTGGTGATTATGTTGCCTCCTGATAGTCATTTTGCAAAGCAGGTCCTAGTTTAGGTTTTCCTCGTTAGAATACTAGTCCATTTTTGCTGAGTGTGGGGGCTCACGCCTGTAATTCCAACACTTTGGGAGGCCAAGGTGGGGCAGATCACCTGGGGTTGGGAGTTTGAGACCAGCCTGAGCAACATGGAGAAACTTAGTCTGTACTAAAAATACAAAATTGGCTGGGCGTGGTGGCGCATGCCTTTAATCCCAGCTATTCGGAAGGCTGAGGCAGGAGAATCATTTGAAGCTGGGAGGCTGAGGTGGCGGTGAGCCAAGGAAAAAAAAAAAGAATACTAGTCCATCTTTGCCTGTTCCTTAAATTATGTGTTTTCCACATTATTTAAGGTGGGCCAATTTCGTAATTTTGTTTTCTTTGAGATGTATTTATTTCATTCATTTTTTAAAATTTTTTTTATTTGAGACGGAGTTTCGATCTTGTTACCCAGGCTGGAGTGCAATGGCGCCATCTCGGCTCACCGCAACCTCCGCCTCCTGGGTTCAAGCGATTCTCCTGCCTCAGCCTCCTGAGTAGCTGGGATTACAGGCACGCGCCACCACGCCCAGCTAATTTTTTGTATTTTTAGTAGAGACGGGGTTTCACCATGTTGACCAGGATGGTCTCGACCTCCTGACCTCGTGATCCACCCGCCTCGGCCTCCCAAAGTGCTGGGATTACAGGCTTGAGCCACCGTATTTCATTCTTGACATGATTTATATTTAGTGGAAGTGTACAAGTACGAGTAAAATCAATTGTGAAAATTGAGTTTTTTAAAACCTAGAGAGAACAAGCAGAACAGAAACATCAGCTGGGTGTGCTGGTGCATGTCTGTGGCCCTGTGGGTCCGAGAGGCTGAGGTGGGAGTCTACTGCAGCCCAGGCATTCCAGGCAGCACCATTGCACTCCAGCCTGGGCCGCAGAGCAGGACATGGCCTCAAAGCACCAGGAAAACACCCCGCACATAAAGAATGAGAAGCAGAAAATCGTAAGCTTCTTTAAAAGAGTTTAAAACTTCAATAGTTTCTTTTTGGAATTTTTAATTCTCTTAGTTGTGGAATCTTTGAGGAAAGTCCCTTTGATCATCTTTACAACTTCAGTGCCTGGCAAATAATAGCTGCTCAGTGTTTTTTGAGCAATGGCCACAGCTGGGATGACTCCCCTGAGTCCCTCTAAGTAATTTGGGCAGGTTCACCAGCTGGAGCTTCTCATCAACATGTTTGGGAACCTAGTTGAAGGGAAATTTAGTAAGTTTTATTGTTTAGCTGTTTTTAATACTGGCCCTGCGTCATGGCTAATCCTTAAGAATAAAAAATATCTCTGTTGCAGGCTCTCCCAGCTGTGATTGACCTTCAGTTACAGAGAGAGGGTGCAGAGTGGGACCAGGTCTGAGAATAGTGAAGTAACTCATTCCTTTCAGGACATTCCCTCGGATGTCCTATTTTCTAACTGTAAGTCAGAATGAGATCACTTATTTTCTTAGTGGCAGCAGGCTGCTTTATAATTTCAAGGCTTGCAAATTTTATGTTGCTTGTCATCTCCCACCACTCCACACTTGAACACTGGTACAGTTCCATGAACGAACAAACAAAACAACTGAATAACCCTATTTGGTGATAAGCCTTATTCTAGAAACGCTTGTAAATCAAATTTGCTACTGTAAATGAGTGCCTTTTGTGAGGAAACCACCACAGAAAACCTAAATCTTTGTCTTTAAGGAACTTAAAGAGTTTACCTTGAAGATAGAACAGTAATTGAGAATTAAATTTAAAAGGCTAACTAAATAGTGGAAAGAGGAGAAAATGCCTCTGGGCTGGAGCTAATTGCAGAAGTCTTTGTAGCACAGCTTAAGGTGCACCCTGGCCTTGAGTGGAGAACGGGCTCTGGGTTGCAGGAGGAGCGGGGGAAGGCCTGTCTGAGGGGGTCAGGTCAGGTTCCTGTGCTGGGAAATGAAGTGGGCAGGAGAGGGGTGGCTAGTCAAGGGATTCTTGAAATCCATATGCACCTGATGGACCCAACTGGTCAGAAAAGGCCTTCTCTCTGATTTTGGTGTTTGAAATGTTCCATAACACATAGATTAAAATAAAAGGGAAAGGGAAAATAGATTTTAAGTAGCATCACTGTAACTTTATGTAAAATAAATGTGGAGAAAATTTCATATGATAGCCTTAGGTTAGGAATAATTTTCAGTGACCCTAGGATTAAATGAATACAGTTCCATTATATGTATTTTTTTTTTTTTTTTGAGACGGAGTTTCACTCTTGTTACCCAGGCTGGAGTGCAATGGCGCGATCTCGGCTCACCACAACCTCCGCCTCCTGGGTTCAGGCAATTCTCCTGCCTCAGCCTCCTGAGTAGCTGGGATTACAGGCACGCGCCACCATGCCCAGCTAATATATGTATTGTTTTAATCACTTCTTCACCTGGTCAGTGGGAGAAGGATTTCCACCCCACAATACTAACACTGGGCCGATGAGATGGACAGAAGTTTTAGTCTTTCCTTCTGAATGGAATGGAGAACCAGGGGCTGCGGGGGAGGCAGGCTTTGTGGTAACAAAACTGCCTGTGGTTCCTGCAGAAAGACTTTAATAATTGCTTTAATAATTCCTTGGGCTGGCAGGGCAGTGGGGCCTACTCCTCAGGTATAAGCAGGAACTGTACCTATGTCTGGTCACTGTAATGAGAATTGTTCGGCAGCACAGGGAGGGGGACTTGCATTGAGTCCGTGAAAAGCTCTCCCAGTTTTTACCAGACGTCAAGGCAACATGTGATGTTGGGTCTTAATTTTAGACCTTACACCACATGTATGTAACTTGCTTTTAGTGAAAGATAAGATGAAGTGTTAGTAAAGATTAGTAAATTAAGTAGATATAAATTAGTTATTTAAAAGTCAGGTTCATAGTATAAATAAAATCTGGACAGAATGCTGTGGCTCACACCTATAATCTAGCACTTTGGGAGGCTGAGGCAGGCAGATTGCTTGAGCTCGGGGGTTACCAGCCTGGGAAACATGGTGAAACTGTATCTACAAAAAATACCAAAATTAGCCAGGTGTAGTGTTGCACACTTGTGGTCCCAGCTACTTGAGAGGCTGAGGTAGGAGGATCACTTGAGCCTGGGAAGTCGAGGCTGCAGTGAACCATGATGGTGCCACTGCACTACAGCCTGGGTGACAGAATGAAACCATGTCTCAAAAAAAAATTTAAATTTGGATTTATGAGTCTGTTGTTACACTGGGGTTAGAATTGTAGATAAACGGAGCCGGGCGCGGTGGCTCACGCCTGTAATCCCAGCACTTTGGGAGGCCGAGGCGGGTGGATCACGAGGTCAAGAGATCGAGACCATCCTGGTCAACATGGTGAAACCCCGTCTCTACTAAAAATACAAAAAATCAGCTGGTCATGGTGGCGCATGCCAGTAATCCCAGCTACTCAGGAGGCTGAGGCAGGAGAATTGCCTGAACCCAGGAGGCGGAGGTTGCGGTGAGCCGAGATGGCGCCATTGCACTCCAGCCTGGGTAACGAGAGCGAAACTCTAAAAAAAAAAAAAAAAAAAAAGAATTGTAGATAAACGGCTGGATGTGGTGGCTCAGGCCTGTAATGCCAGCATATTGGGAGGCTGAGGCAGGCAAATTACCTGAGGTTAGAAGTTCGAGACCACCCTGACCAACACTGAGAACCCCTCGTCTCTACTAAAAATATGCCTTTAATCCCAGCTACTCGGGGCGCGGAGGCAGGAGAATTGCTTGAACCTGGGAGGTGGAGGTTGTGGTGAGCTGAGATTGTGCCATTGCACTCCAAGCTGGGTGACAGAGAAAGACTTTGTCTCAAAAAAAAAGAAAAAAGGGGGCCGGGCGCGGTGGCTCAAGCCTGTAATCCCAGCACTTTGGGAGGCCGAGGCGGGTGGATCACAAGGTCAAGAGATTGAGACCATCCTGGTCAACATGGTGAAACCCCGTCTCTACTAAAAATACAAAAAAGTAGCTGGGCATGGTGGCATATGCCTGTAATCCAAGCTACTCAGGAGGCTGAGGCAGGAGAATTGCCTGAACCCAGGAGGCGGAGGTTGCGGTGAGCCGAGATCGTGCCATTGCACTCCAGCCTGGGTAACAAGAGCGAAACTCCGTCTCAAAAAAAAAAAAAAAAAAAAAAAGAATTATTCCATTCATCCATATTCACCCCGAAAACATGTATTAAGACTTATTTTGAGTCCACCAGATAGTATGTGTATAGGCTAAAAGGGTGAATCACATGCATGAGCCCAGGAGCTTATGGACTCATAAACACGGATCAGCAAGTCATGTAGGTTGTCGTGGGAGTAGTGTAAGCACACTTGGTTTTTTGTTGCAGTCTTTTTTGTTTTTGAGAAGGAGTCTCACTCTGTTGCCCTGGCTGGAGTGCGGTGATGCTGATGCGATCTCTCACCACATCTGCCTCTCTGGTTCAAGCGATTGTCCTGCCTCAGCCTCTTGAGTAGCTGGGATTACAGGCATGCACCACCATGCCCAGCTAATTTTTGTCTCTTTAGTAGAGACAGGATTTTGCCTCCCAAAGTGTTGGGATTACAGGCGTGAGCCACAGTGCTCGGCCCTGCAATCTTACATGAAATGATTGTTCTTGACATCTTTTTTTTTTTTTTTTTCTTTTGAGACAGAGTTTCGCTCTTGTTACCCAGGCTGGAGTGCAATGGCGCCATCTCGGCTCACCGCAACCTCCACCTCCTGGGTTCAGGCAATTCTCCTGCCTCAGCCTCCTGAGTAGCTGGGATTACAGGCACGTGCCACCATGCCCAGCTAATTTTTTGTATTTTTAGTAGAGACGGGGTTTCACCATGTTGATCAGAATGGTCTCGATCTCTCGACCTCGTGATCCACCCGCCTCGGCCTCCCTGTTCTTGACATCTTGTTCCCAAGTTCTTCTACCTCGTCTTGAAATGTATTTATGTCAGTGAGACTCACCTGTCTAAAATTGTTCCATAGGTATGCTGAAGTTAACTTGAGGCTTGAGATGACCAGTATCTTGCACATAAAGTGGGTAAAACCTTATTTATGAGCCAGTCTTCCTCACCAGACTGTTTAACTTGTTTGTTTTCATGTATGTATCTGTTAATGTTGTAACTTACCCAAGATCTCACTCCCAGCTGGAAGCAAGATGGATCTCCAAACTCCCCACCTAAGACTTTTTTCATGGAATCATCTTGCCTTATGAATGGCATGGAGAGGACTAGGGATGCTTTTCCAAATTAAGGGAGGTGTCAGTTCTGGAAAGCTTTCGGGTAGACAGTCTCACTCACGAGATTATGACTGACACTGTTAAGAACTCAGTACCTTTTTGACTTGAGTGACTTCTTTCAGTGTTTTGGTATTATTTTGTCTTAGGTTGTGGGGTGACCTTTCTTTTGGGACTTTGGTAGTTTCTACCTTGGCATTCTTGTACCTTTTGAGCACTGAAGGTTGTATTTTATCCTCTTTTTTTTTTTTTTTTTTTGAGACGGAGTTTCGCTCTTGTTACCCAGGCTGGAGTGCAATGGCGCCATCTCGGCTCACCGCAACCTCCGCCTCCTGGGCTCAGGCAATTCTCCTGCCTCAGCCTCCAGTAGCTGGGATTACAGGCACGCGCCACCACGCCCAGCTAATTTTTTGTATTTTTAGTAGAGACGGGGTTTCACCATGTTGACCAGGATGGTCTCGATCTCTTGACCTCGTGATCCACCCGCCTCGGCCTCCCAAAGTGCTGGGATTACAGGCTTGAGCCACCGCGCCCGGCCGAAGGTTGTATTTTAAAAACAGTAATATGGAAAGGTTCAGAAATACATAAGAGCAGATACAGTAATACAGTGAGTTCCTGTGTATCCATCACCCAGCTTTTACCCATCACTGAATCCCTGTTTTCTACAGAAAATTTTTGGTTTTTCAAAAATTAGGGTGGAAATTTTATACTTGTAGTAAGCCTGTTGGTATGTAAGAGTTAGCTGTCTTGGTGGCATATAGGAATAAGCACTTAGATCATTCTCACAGTTCTGTGAGTCACTGGGACCATTTTGTTCTGTGCCCTGTTGTGATCAGGAGATGCTCTTCATGTGGCTATGGCAGGGTGTGAAGGGGTAGGCAGAAGTAGGAGAGGCCTCTAGGGGTAGACTCAGAACTGGAACGCTGTTGCTTACACCTGCCTCCCATTGGCCAAAGCAAGCTTGATGGCCAAGGTGCAAATCAGGGGTGAGGGAGGATAGTCTTCTCATGTAATCATACAGGAAGCATATGTGCTTTGATGGGTAAATAAAAAACATTAGCCTTTTTCGTTTCTTGGGAGTAATACCAACTCAGTGTGATAATGTTGTCTTTACCATTATTGTAGTATTATCACTCCTTATTTAACTATCTCTTGTCTCTCTTCTTTGTGAAGACTAAAGGCTCTCACTTTTGTCTAGATCGCTTAGCATAATGAACACTTAGCGCATGCAGCACATATCCAGTAAATACTGCTTGAGTGGATGGATAAAGTAATTGAGGGGCCAGGTGGACGGCAAGTTAAGTTGCTTTGATTAAAAGCCAGTGTCTTATAACTTGCAGAATGGAAAAACTTAGCTAGTTAGGGTCCTGACTGAATTGCAGGTTAGTTTTGGGACTCAGTAGTTAACTGTGGGACTGAGAAATCCCAAGATGGGCCGGGCGCGGTGGATCACGCCGGTAATCCCAGCACTTTGGAAGACCGAGGAGGGTAGATCACGAGGTCAAGAGATTGAGACCATCCTGGCCAACATGGTGAAACTCTGTAAAAATATAAAAAATTAGCTGGGCATGGTGGCACGCGCCTGTAGTCCCAGCTACTCGGGAGGCTGAGGCAGGAGAATTGCCTGAACCCAAGAGGCGGAGGTTGCGGTGAGCCGAGATCGCGCCATTGCACTCCAGCCTGGGTAACGAGCGAAACTCTGTCTCAAAAAAAAAAAAAGAAATCCCAGGATATGCTAGAAAGCTGGATTGGCTGTTATAACCAGTCATAAACCTTGTTGCTAAAAACTATTTTTTCTCTGCTATCCACACTTTGCTTTAGTTTATTTGTCAACTGACTTTATGAGTTGTCCATTTGGGAAAAAACAATTGCAGTCTTTGGGAAGCCTCTGCTCCCTTTCTGGCCTTGAGGCTTGAGCCTTTTAGGTGCCATGGTCCTCACGTTCTCCAGAGGCCACCAGTACCATCCCACACACCCCAGCAGACACCTCTCCACAAGAATTGTTATCCTCTGATAACTGATACTGTGAAATCTTCTCAGCACGTGCCCAAATAGGCTAAATAAATAAATTAGCATATGCTTATATCCACGTGTTGTTAAGAAAACATATGAATGAGGCAATTTTGAGTTTCTTTGTATAGATTATTCAAAAGGACACATTTGAGAAACTGATAAATGTGTTTATAAACCAGATTTGTATATTGTAATGCCCAATTTTTTATTCTGCACTTACTTTTCTTACCAGATTTTTTTTTTTTCTTTTTTTGAAATGGAGTCTTGCTCTGCCACCAGGCTGGAGTGCAGTGGTGCAATTTCGGCTCACCGCAACCTCTCCCTCCTGGGTTTAAGTGATTCTTCCTCCTCAGCCTCCCAAGTAGCTGGGACCACAGGCGCGTGCCACCATGCCTGGCTAATTTTTTTGTATTTTTAGTAGAGACGGAGTTTCACTGTGTTGGCCAGGATGGTCTCGATCTCTTGACCTTGTGATCTGCCCACCTCGGCCTCCCAAAGTGCTGGGATTATAGGCGTGAGCCACCAAGCCCGGCCTATCAGAAAGCTTTGTTAATAAAGACTAGAACCTTTTTTAAAAAAAAAACATGGGATCAGAGTTTATGAAATCAGTTTTAACTTGGTGTTATATCATGATCCTAACTTTCTTCATAATTTGAAGAAATACACAGATTGGTGCTAGATTTAAATAATAAATATATTCATAATCAGTTAGTAATGAAGGAGATATTTTTTAGGAGAAGAGAAATGGAGTAAAATTTTGAATTGCATGTGAGCTGTCATGAGCATTCTATGAAAACCTCGTTTCATTTTGTATTATTTAGATTTGAAGACTGCTTCATTCTGCCTCCATTACCAGTGGTTTCTCTGTTCTGTGATCAATGTGATTCCCAAGAACTTCTTACGTAACAAACGAAATGAGCCAGGGGCGTGGAAAATATGACTTCTATATTGGTCTGGGATTGGCTATGAGCTCCAGCATTTTCATTGGAGGAAGTTTCATTTTGAAAAAAAAAGGCCTTCTTCGACTTGCCAGGAAAGGCTCTATGAGAGCAGGTAGGTTATGCCTTGTGTGACTTTGAAATGACTTCAGTGTGTACCTACATACGCAGGTTCTTTGATTGTGAAAGAGCACATCTTCATTCCTAGTGAGTGTATTTGGAACTTTGAACTGTTAAAGAGTTCTAAATGTTTACAGAATTGATGTTTGGTTATTTACAGTGAGAAAAGAAGTGAGAAGATGTCATAATTAGTTAACTCTACTCAGTCTTGCAGTTATCATCAAAGTAGGAGCAGGGAGCGATGCCAAATTAGCATACAGCATATTCTTTAAATTTTTTTTTTTTTTTTTTTTTTTTTTTGAGACGGAGTTTCGCTCTTGTTACCCAGGCTGGAGTGCAATGGCTCGATCTCGGCTCACCGCAACCTCCGCCTCCCGGGTTCAGGCAATTCTCCTGCCTCAGCCTCCTGAGTAGCTGGGATTACAGGCACACGCCACCATGCCCAGCTAATGTTTTGTATTTTTAGTAGAGACGGGGTTTCACCATGTTGACCGGGATGGTCTCGATCTCTTGACCTCGTGATCCACCCGCCTCGGCCTCCCAAAGTGCTGGGATTACAGGCTTGAGCCACCGCGCCCGGCCCATATTCTTTAAATTTTGATATGCCTGCAGGTTAGGCTGGGCATGGTGGCTCATGCCTGTAATCCCAGCACTTTGGGAGGCCAAGGCAGGCGGATCACCTGAGGTCACAAGTTCGAGACCAGGCTGGCCAACATGGTGAAACCCGTCTCTACTAAAATACAGAAATTGGCTGGGCACACTGGCCTGGCTTGTAATCCCAGTTACTCGGGAGGCTGAGGCAGGAGCTTGAACCTGGGAGGTGGAGGTTGCCAGTGAGCCGAGATCGAGCCTCTGCACTCCAGCCTGTGTGACAGAGTGAGACTTTGTCTCAAAAAGAAAAGTTCGTGGTTAGAATCAGAATTTATTTATTTATTTTTATTTTTTATTTTTTGGGAGACCGAGTCTTGCTCTGTCACCCAGGCTGGAGTGCAATGGCCTGGTCTCAGCTCATTGCAATTTCTGCCTCCCAAGTTCAAGCGATTCTCCTGCCCCAGCCTCCTCAGTAGCTGGGATTGCACACGCCTGCCACCACACCTGGCTAATTTTTGTGTTTTTAGTAGAGACAGGGTTTCACCATGCTGGCCAGGCTAGTCTCAAACTCCTGACCTTGTGATCCGCCCACCTCAGCCTCCCAAAGTGCTGGGATTAACAGGTGTGTGCCACCGCCCCTGGTCAGAATCAGAATTTATTAAAGACTGTACTCTTTTGTCCATGATAGTAGAAGTTCTGGCTTTGACCTTTGACATTTTGGCAGGAAGGAAAGAAAGGGTTTCCCTTGCTAGAAGAGTATCCAGTTTAGTGAACTTCTGGGTGGTGTAGGTTGTTTCTCTAGAAATCACTGACAAGTCCTAAGACCCTGTGGGGTAATCAGGGTGATTGGCCCCACTCTTGACTCCTGTATCAGGGATATTCATGGTAGCCTCAATGTTAAGTGGCATTATGGTCACATCCCATTATTCTGCCCTGGCTTCATTTCTAGACCTGATTGGACCTCATGAGGAGATCTGCTTTGGCAGTAAACAGTACCACGATTCTCTCTACCCTGTGCCATCTCTGTGGCAAACCTAATTCAGCAGTCTCAAAAACATGAAATGATAACCTCTGTAGGGTTTAGTGGACAGAGGAGAAACAAACTGACAGCATCTACTGCTTGTTCCCCCAGTCCCTGATGCTCGGTCCTGAGGCAGGTGCTCTCACTGTTCATGGTGGATACGCTTCATTCACCTTGGCAAGATAATCATTAAGAAATTGTCAGAGAAATCCCCTGAGTCATGCAGAAACCTTTATTTAAAGTAGCAACTGAGATAATTAAAATCTGTCATTATTAATAGTTACAATTTATACAGGAGTCTGACAATCTTCCAAAGATGTGAAATATCTTTTCATTCACAGGTCAAGGTGGCCATGCGTATCTTAAGGAATGGTTGTGGTGGGCCGGACTGCTGTCGAGTATGTATAAAGAACATTGCAAGAAAAATATGATAGCTGTGTATTAAAATATTTGCATATGGTCTTATAGTCTCATTACTAGCAAGTTTTAAAACTTTAAGTCTTGTTTTTTAATTAACATAATTGAAATAATATAATTTAAAAGTTCAGCAGTTTAGTATCACTTTCTTTTGGTTTTTTAATTATTTGTAGGCAGATAGGTAATTATTTAGTAGGTATTAAATGATACACGAGATGCTTTGATAAAGGCATGCAGTGTGAAATAACTGCATCATGGTGTACGTGGGGTATCTGTCCCCTCAATAATTACCCTTTGTGGTACAAACAATCCAGTTAGTACTCTTTCTTTTTGAGATAGGGTCTCACTCTGTCGCCCAGCCTGGTGTGCAGTAGTGTGATCATGACTCACTGGTGTTAACCTTCCAGGCTCAAGCAGTCCTCCTGCCTTAGCCCGCTCCGTAGCTAGGACTACAAGTGCGTGCCACCATGGCCGACTATTTTTTTTAATTTTAATTTTATTTATTTACAGGGTCTTGCCATGTTGCCTAGGCTGTTCTCGAACGTCTGGGCTCAAGCATTCCTTGAGCCTCACCTCTCAAAGTGCTGGTCCCAGTTATGCCCTTAGTTATTTTAAAATGTACAATTATTGGGCCAGGCGTGGTGGCTCGCACTTTTGGAGGCCGAGGTGGGCAGATCACTTGTGGTCAGGAATTTGAGGCCAGCCTGGCCCACATGGTGAAACCCCATCTCTACTAAAAGTATAAAAAATTAGCTGGGCAGGATGGTGGACTCTTGTAATCACAGCTACTTGGGAGGCTGAGGCACGAGAATCGCTTGAACTTGGGAGGTGGAGGTTGCAGTGAGCTGATGTTGCACCACTGGGCTCCAGCCTGGGAGATAGAGCAAGACTCAGTCTCAGAAAAATAAATAAGTAGATAGGTAGGTAGGTAGGTAGGTAGGTAGGTAGATAGATAGATAGAGAGCCTGTAGTCACCTCGTTGTGCTATCAGATACTTGGTGTTAGTCACAAAGTATTCAAGTCTTTCTATTTCTTGTACCGTAATAGGGCATTTAAGTAGAATGATGAGGCTTTCTTTTTACCCATCTGATTAAAACATGTTTGATATGCCTGTATGTTTTTAAAATTTTTGCTTAATGTAAGAAAGTAATTTTGAAAGTGAAAGTTAAGAATTTTATCTTAGTTTGTTCCCCCTGTTTGTTCTCATTCCAAATTGAAAAGAGGCATTCGTTTGATAAGAGTTATCAAATAAAAATACAAAAAATCAGGGCCGGGCCCGGTGGCTCAAGCCTGTAATCCCAGCACTTTGGGAGGCCGAGATGGGTGAATCACAAGGTCGAGAGATCGAGACCATCCTGGTCAACATGGTGAAACCCCGTCTCTACTAAAAAAAGATACAGAAAATTAGCTGGGCATGGTGGCACGTGCCTGTAATCCCAGCTACTCAGGAGGCTGAGGCAGGAGAATTGCCTGAGCCCAGGAGGCGGAGGTTGCGGTGAGCCGAGATTGCGCCATTGCACTCCAGCCTGGGTAACGAGCGAAACTCCGTCTCAAAAAAAAAAAAAAAAATACAAAAAATCATCATGCCTATATTGGTGATGCCCTTTGAAAAGGTACATGGAAGAAAATTATTCTGAAGACACTGACCCTTGACTGTTGAGTCAGCAAATACCTACTGATCATATCTTGTACGCCAGGCATTCTTCTAGGTGCTAGAGACACTTTAGTGAGAGGAAATCTCCACCCACATGAAGTTTACATTGTAGATGGGAGACATCAAACAAGATGAAGAAGTCAAAATGTGTGTGTGTGTGTGTGCGCCTGTGTGTGGTGATAAATGAGAAGGAGTATTATGAAACAGGTTAGACAGGTTTATTGGTATGTTAGATTGGGAGCCAGGGCCAGCTTCTCTGAAAGACACTTGTGTGATGATGTAAAGGAAGCGAGTGATCTGCCCAGATGATATTTGGGGGAAACACTTGAAGCACAAGGAAACTGCAGCTGTGAAGGCCATGGTGTGGGCGCGCATGCCACGCCCATTAGTGTGTATAGATAGCCCTCAGGGACTCACCTGGTGTTCGTACCTTTCTCTAATCCCCTTTCACAGTGACTCAGTGCAGTTCAAAACAGTGATCCAAGAACACCACCGAAATGATGACATTTGGCTTCTAGCACTGCAGCTTTTTCCTTGATGCCTTGACTTGCTCACTTTGAGGGAAGCCAGCTTCTCAGGTGTATGAGTACACTCTGGCAGGTTAGAGAGCTCCCCGGGCTCTCACCGTGCCAGGACTTACTTGCCGGTCCTGAGAGTGAGCACCTCGGATATGGGTCCTCTGGCTCCTACTCAGTCTTCAGATGACTGCAGCCCTGGCTTTAATCTTTTTATTTACTTATTTATTTGAGACAGGGTCTCACTCTGTTGCCCAGGCTGGAGTGCAGTGGCATGATATGGCTCACTGCATCCTCAACCTGCCAGTTTCCACTTCAGCCTCCCAAGTAGCTGGGACCACAGGTTCATGCCACTAGGCTGGCTAATTTTTGTTTATTTTTTTTCAGAGACGAGGTCTCACTGTGTTACCTAGGTTGGTCTTCAGTTCCTGGGCTCAAGCAATCCTCCTACCTTGCCCTCCCAAAATGCTGGGATTATAGGCATGAACCACCACACCCTGCCTTAAATCTTGGCTTTACCCTCTTTTTTTTTTTTTTCTCCTGAGACGGAGTTTCACTCTTATTACCCATGCTGGAGTACAATGGCGCAGTCTCGGCTCACCGCAACCTCCACCTCCTGGGTTCAGGCAATTCTCCTGCCTCAGCCTCCTGAGTAGCTGGGATTACAGGCACGCGCCACCATGCCCAGCTAATGTTTTGTATTTTTAGTAGAGACGGGGTTTCACCATGTTGACCGGGATGGTCTCGATCTCTCGACCTCGTGATCCACCCGCCTCAGCCTCCCAAAGTGCTGGGATTACACGTGTGAGCCACCGCGCCCGGCCGGCTTCACCCTCTTGAAAGACCCTAAGTGAGAACTACTTACCTCTTTCTAAAGTCTTGACTAACAGGAACCATGGGGGGAAATGGTTATTATTGTTCTAAACTGCCAAATTTTGGGGTGCTTTGTTAAGCAATATTAGATTACCAAAACTTTGGGAAACATTAAAGGGGCAGGTGTAGGAGTAAGGGAGTGAACGTAGGGGAAAGTAGCAAGAAGTAAGTTCAGAGAACTCAAGAGGCCCAGATTATGTGGGGCCATGTAGGTAAATGAGAAGGATTTTTTTTTTCTCTTTTTTTGAGATGGCGTTTTGCTCTTGATGCCCAGGCTGGAGTGCAGTGGCGTGATCTTGGCTCACTGCAACCTCCACCTCCCGGGTTCAAGTGATTCTCCTGCCTCAGCCTCCCGAGTAGCTGGGATTACAGGCCTGCACCATCATGCTAATTTTTTTTTTTTTTTTGAGGCAGAGTGTCTCTCTCTCTCTTACCCAGGCTGGAGTGTAGTGGCATGATCTTGGCTCAGTGCAACCTCTGACTCCCTGATTCAAGCGATTCTCCTGTTTCAGCCTTCTAAGTAGCTGGGATTACAGGCTTGTGCCACCATGCCCAGCCAATTTTTGTATTTTTAGTAGAAACAGGGTTTCACCATGTTGGTCAGGCTGGTCTTGAACTCCCGACCTCAGATGATCCGCCCGCCTCGGCCTCCCAAAATGCTGGGATTACAGGCGTGAGCCACTGTGCCTGGCCCAGGACTTCTCTAATGGGAAGTCATTAAAGACTTGAGCAGAGTGATATGGATAGTCTTAGATTTTAATAGGATCTCTCTGCTGTGTTGAAGCATAGCCTGCACAGGGGCAGAAGCAGAGAAACCAGTTAAGAGGCCACTGCAGTAATCAGGTAAAAGGTGATGATAGGATTCCAGTGTAGTAGCATTGTGGTGAGATGTGGGAGGGTTCTGGATCTGTTTTGAAGGTACAACTGACAAGATTTGCTCATTCACCCAAATGTAGGGTATGAAAGACGAGAGTTCAGAATGTCATGATGGTTTTCTGCCGTAGTAACTGGAAGAATTGAGTTGCCTTATGGTAAGACTGCAGGAAGGACCTGGGCCGATGGTGTGGGGGGATAGCAGGAGTTTGATCTGGATGTGTTCCAGTTAGAAATGCCTGTAAGATATTCAAGTAGGTTTGTGAAGTTGGTAGATCTCAGAGGAAAAAGCTAGAGAAACTTCCGCTCTAGAGGTAACTGCAGACTCTAGAGGAGGTAGCTGAGACAGTGAACCTTTGAACAGAACCAACACAGCTCAGAGTCCGGTGCTGCCAAGAGCAGGAGCCACCACCTGCTCTGACTCACAGACTCTACAGATACTGGAGGTGTCATGACCCTAAAACAAATGTTTTTACCACAAGTAACTCATTCTTACAATAACCTAGACCACAGTGACATTATAGATTTGCAAAACAACTAGAAATTACAGAATTAAAAACAGTAATGAAAATGAGTGAATTGACTTAACAGTAGGTTAGATATGACTGAAGAAAGTCTTAGTGAACCAGAGGTAGTTGGGAAGAGATTGTCTAGAGTGAAGCAAGCAAGAAAAAAGGATAGAAAATGTAGATAAGAGGGTTATGCAACTTAGGATTCAGCAAATAGTTGAAGTCTCAATAAAAAGGGACACAGAATCAGAAGCAATGTTCTAAGAGAAATGGCTGAGAATTTTCTGAAACTGACCAAAGTTATCAAACCACAGACCCAAGAAGCCCTATAAAACCTACGCAGAACCTATGAAAAGAAAACTGGGCCTAAACATAGCATGGTAAAACCGATGAAAAGCAAAGACAGAGTATCTTAAAAGCATCCCAAGAAAAACCTCATAGTACCCTCAAGGGGGCAGCAGATTGACACCTAAGTTTCAGCAACATTGGAAGTAGAAAACAGTTGGAGATACATCTTCAAAGTGCTGAAAAAGTAGCTGGCAGTACAATACTCAGTGAAAATATCTTTGAAGAATGAAACTAGGCTGGGCATGGTGGATTACATGCCTATAATCCCAGCACTTTGGAGGCCCAGGCAGGTGGATCACAAGGTCAGGAGTTAGAAACCAGCCTGGCCAACACAGTGAAATTTTTGTTATTTCTGTCTCTACTAAAAGTACAAAAAATCAGCTGAGTGTGGTGGTGCACACCTGTAGTCCCAGTTACTCAGGAGGCTGAGGCAGAATAATCTCTGGAACCTGGGAGGAGGAGGTTGCACTCCAGCCTGGGTAACCGTGCAAGACTTGATCTCAAAAAAAAAACCAAAAAACTAAAAACTAAAAAATGTTTTGGATAAACTGAGACTGTAATTATACTAAAGCAGATTTAACAGAGTATTCAGGCCACGCGCAGTGGCTCATGCCTGTAATCTTAGCACTTTGGGAGGCCGAGGCACACGTGAGGTCAGGAGTTCAAGACCAGCCTGACCAATATGATGAAACCCCGTCTCTATTAAAAAATACAAAAATTAGTGTGATCAGGTGTGGTGGCGCACGCCTGTAATCCCAGCACTTTGGGAAGCCAAGGTGGGTGGATCACCTGAGGTCAGGAGTTTGAGACCAGCCTGGCCAACATGGTGAGACTAAAAATACAAAAAATTATCCAGGCATCGTGATGGGTGCCTGTAATCCCAGCTACTCGGGAGGCGGAGGCAGGAGGATTGCTTGAACCCAGGAAGTAGAGGTTGCAGTGAGCCAAGATTGCGCCACAGCACTCCAGCCTGGGCGACAGAGTGCGACTCTGTCTCAAAAAACGAACAAAAAACATCTGTCTTAATGGAAGTTTAGAAATTCAGAAGGGAAAAAAAATACAGGAGGAAAAGTGATGAGTACATCTGAGTGAATGCTGATGACTAAACATAAGAGATGGCTCATGGACTTAATATCCATGCATAAAATTTAAAAAATAACTGATGAAATCAACTGGAAGGAAGACAACGGATTACGAGTTCTAAGGTTAGAAATAGGTGAAAATAACCTTGAAGAATGAAACTAGGTCCGGAACGGTGACTCACACCTATAATGCCAGCATCATTCAGAAGGAAATAAAGCTAAATATTAACATTAGACTTGACAAGTTAAGTATACATATAAAAAAACTAGAGTATTCAATTTAAAAAATGGGTAATTTTCTAATTAAAAAGCTGGGCTGGGCACAGTGGCTCATCCTGTAATCCCATCACTTTGGGAGGCTGAGGTGGGCAGATCACAGGCCAAGAGATCAAGCTGACCATCCTGGCCAACATGGTGAAACCTCATCTCTACTAAAAAAAAAAAAAAAAAGAGGTGGATGTGGTGGCACATGCCTGTAGTCCCAGCCACTCTGGAGGCTGAGGCAGAATTGCTGAACCTGGAAGCAGAGGTTGCAGTGAGCGGAGATTGTGCCATTGCACCCCAGCTTGACAAAGGAGCTATCAAAAAAAAAAAAGTTTGGTAAAAGCTTTTTCTTTTCTTTCTCTTTCTTTCTTTCTTTTTTTTAAAAGTCAATTCTAGATAAATAGGAATTAGTGAATAAAAAGAGATTTGAGGCATTGCTATCAAATTCCTTGACTGAATTTTAATGGTAACAAACCATGTTTAAAAGGCATTTTAGGAATTAAAAAGGAGAGAGTCTACTAAGAGAATAAAAAGACAAATTGCAGACATTATGAATGAAGATAATTGTCCTAAGTTGAACTAACAAAAGATTTATGTCTGAAATGTATAAAGAATTACCTTAAATCAATAAGAGAAAATGGAAGATAAACTTGAACAGTAATTCCCTAAAAGATTTCACAGGGTCAGTAAACAAATGAAAATGAGAAAAGCAAACAAAGTGTAGCAGAGTTGTCCGATACCCCTCGCAGATCAGCCGGGCAGAAGTGGGGCAATGGGAGCTCTTAGATGCTGCTGAGTGAAAATCAGCGTAACTATTTTGGAAAAACCAGAAGCCAAGAAGCTTCCTTTTTTGAGATCATGCCTCTTCCCTGCGTAGGGTTCAATTTAGGTAATTCCTTTTGGGACTTAATTTCCAAATGTTCTCAAGTTTCCTTATCAGAGAGCCCCTGTCTAATGACGTGACACCTAGTAGCAAGCCTTCTCTTTCACTAACACTCGCTGTTTTTCTTCATAACACTTTTAACTTCTTGGCACATGTGCTCACTAAGTCTGTCTTCCCTCACTGAAAGTTTTATGAGAGCAGAGTCTTGGTTTTGCTCCCTGCTGTATTTCCTGTTCCTGGAACAGGACCTGGCATATCTCATGATTTGCATTTTTAAAAAGAACCAGTATGGCTTCTTGTAAGTGATTTTTATTTACTGCCCTAGGATATGAATATCTATTTAGAATTTATATTAAAATTCCTTTATGTCAGCATGAACTAGATTTCTTCAGTTAGATTATAGATATGATATGTGTTGTTTCTTGAATGTTTCTAATTGACTTGGACTCTTACTGTAATGTTGGAAATTTACAGAACCATAACCGTTATTAATACATTGGAGAAATATGGAGGTTACTAAATTCAGTTGAAATAATCTATAGATATTGTATAAAATGAAGGCATTTCCAAGTTGGGTACATATATTCTTATCTGAGATTGTTTCTTTTGTCTGTCTCCAAGTGGGAGCTGGTGAGGTGGCCAACTTTGCTGCTTATGCGTTTGCACCAGCCACCCTAGTGACTCCATTAGGCGCTCTCAGCGTTCTCGTAAGGTAAGGACACAATATTTTTCATCTAGAAACAGTATAGTGAGTATCTTAGTCTGTAAAATATTAGTTACCATCTGATTACATGTGTTCAACACAGTTTACATTTCAACAACC
Organism: Saimiri boliviensis; assembly: GCF_048565385.1. NCBI lineage: Eukaryota > Metazoa > Chordata > Mammalia > Primates > Cebidae > Saimiri > Saimiri boliviensis. Next base: position 151,266,075 of record NC_133453.1, read on the forward strand.
TGGAGAACTTTGCTTTTTACACTATGTAGCACTTACTTTTAAAACGTTATTTTCTGTGTATAGGCAAGCTATTGATTTGTGAAAGAAAATGCTTTGTCTTCTTGTATTCAGAGCCAGTACTAGTTCTACTTTGAGTTCAGTTTTTTAAAATTCAAAGTTGGCCAGGCACGGTGGCTCACGCCTGTAATCCCAACACTATGGGAGGCTGAGGCGGGTGGGTCACCTGAGGTCAGGAGCTCGACACCAGCCAGACTAACATGGTAAAACCCCGTCTCTACTAAAAATACAAAAATTAGCCGTGAGCGGTGGCGGGCGCCTGTAGTCTGAGCTACCTGGGAGGATGAGACAGGAGAATTGCTTGAACCTGGGAGGCGGAGGTTACAGTGAGCTGAGAATGCACCACTGCACTCTAGCCTGGGCTGCAGAGCGATACTCTTATTTCAAAAATAAATAAATAAAAAATAGGCCGGGCGCGGTGGCTCAAGCCTGTAATCCCAGCACTTTGGGAGGCCGAGGCGGGTGGATCACGAGGTCAAGAGATCGAGACCATCCTGGTCAACATGGTGAAACCCCTTCTCTACTAATGGTGCAAAAAATTAGCTGAGCATGGTGGCGCGTGCCTGTAATCCCAGCTACTCAGGAGGCTGACGCAGGAGAATTGCCTGAACCCAGGAGGTGGAGGTTGCGGTGAGCCGAGATCGCGCCATTGCACTCCAGCCTGGGTAACAAGGGCGAAACTCCGTCTCAAAAAAAAAAAAAAAAAAAAATACATAGGTAAAATTCAAAGTTAGGCCTGGCACGGTGGCTCACGCCTGTAATCCCAGCACTTTGGGAGGCTGAGGCGGGTGGATCACGAGGTCAAGAGATCGAGACCATCCTGATCAACATGGTGAAACCCCGTCTCTACTAAAAATACAAAAAAATTAGCTGGCCATGGTGGCGCACGTCTGTAATCTCGGCTACTCAGGAGGCTGAGGCAGGAGAATTGCCTGAACCCAGGAGGCGGAGGTTGCGGCGAGCTGAGATTGCACCATTGCACTCCAGCCTGGGTAACAAGAGTGAAACTCCGTCTCAAAAAAAAAAAAAAATTCAAAGTTACACTCAACTCAGCATTTATCATTGAGTGCATGTGCACTTTGGTAGGGCTTGGTAGCTGATGAGTAGATTTCTATGCCTGGCCTGGGGTGCTTGTTTTGAATGAGTGATCTAAGACTTGTCCCATTTCTGCTTTTTAATGATTAGCCCAAACATTGCTAAGCCCATACTGAAGTCTGGATCTTGGTTACCATTCCCAAAGTGGATTGACCGATTTTTATCTGATTTTTTTTCCCCCAAAAAACCACTATAAATAAAATGGGGTTATGGTAAAAGTTATTGCCCTTTACCCTTTACCCTTAATGTTCTTTATAGTAGACTTACTACTGTATTTGTTGGTTTATGCTGTATTTTCTTTGTAGGGTTAGCTAAAACTAGCTATAAGTTATTAAAATCTGATAATTGAATAGGCAAATTGTATACAATTAAATGAACACATAAGAGGGGTGCATCACCCAATAGAAATAACTTAAGACTGAGCAAATTTTAAGCGTTGGTGGTTTGTATATAGATTATTATTATTATTATTATTATTATTTTTATTTTTCCTTTGGAGATGGAGTCTCACTGTGTCACCCAGGCTGGAGTGCAGTGGTGCTATCTTGACTCACTGCAACCTCCGCCCTCCGGCTCCTGCCTCAGCCTCCTGAGTAGCTGGGATTTATAGGTGCCTGCCACCAGGCCTGACTGATTTTTGTATTTTTAGTAGGAGGTTTTGCTATGTTGGCTAGCCTGATCTTGAACTCCTGACCTGAGGTGATTCACCTGCCTTGGGCTCGGAAAGTGCTGGGATGACAGGTGTGAGCCACCATGCCTGGCCTGGATATAGGTTCTTAATTAGGATATAAATTTATACAAATTCATTCTTTATTATAAATTTCATATCGACTTCCTGCAGTGGAAAGATGTTAAGTATACAGGTGTAGTGTATGATGAAGCAAATGATTCCTTAGAAACATTTGCGTGTTATGACAGAATGTACTTTTTTATTCCCTTGGCGAAAGCCAGAATCTTCATAAGTTCACATTGTTTTAGTTTGAGTTCAATGATTTAAATTAGGAGTTTTATTGGTATTTGTAAAAGAAAAGTAGCTGAATATTTTAACGTTCTCAACCTTTTTTCCTCCCCGTTTTAGTGCCATTCTTTCTTCATACTTTCTAAATGAAAGACTTAATCTTCATGGGAAAATTGGGTGTTTGCTAAGTATTCTAGGATCTACGGTTATGGTCATTCACGCTCCAAAAGAAGAGGAGATTGAGACTCTAAATGAAATGTCTCACAAGCTAGGTGATCCAGGTAAGAAAAAGAAAAGTCTGACTAGTCTTCTTGCGGTTTGTTTTTTAACTTAGTTTTTACTGTAATGAGAACGTGGTGTGCACGTAAGGAGAGAGAACTTGTCCTTCCTGGTTAGTCGTCTTCCCTACTTTGTCTTATCAGTCCCAAGCCTGTGTTTTTTCTGTTCTTTAACTCTGTATATGTAAATTGCATGCTTCTATTGCTAGTACTTAAGTCCTTGGCTTTAGGCATTATCTGTTTTCCCTTTTATTATTATTATTATTATTATTATTATTTTGAGACAGACTCTCTGTCACCAGGCTGGAGTGCAGTGGCATGATCTGGCCTCACTGCAACCTCCGCCTCCCAGGTTCAAGCGATTCTCCTGCCTCAGCATCCCGAGTAGCTGGGACTACAGGCGCACACCACCATGGCCAGCGGATTTTTGTATTTTTAGTAGAGACAAGGTTTCACCATGTTGGCCAGCATAGTCTTGATCTCTTGGCCTTGTGATCTGCCTGCCTCGGCCTCCCAAAGTGCTGGGATTACAGGCGTGAGCCATCACGCCCGGCCATTTGTTTTACCTTTTATCTACTGTATTTGTATAGTTTTATTTGGAGTATTTGTTTACATTATCATCATCGTTGATACATAACTTTATTATTTTTTTTTTTTTGAGACAGTCTTGCTCTGTCACCAGGCGCCAGGCTGGAGTGCAATGGCATGATCTCGGCTCACTGCAACCTCCGCCTCCTGCGTTCAGGCAATTCTCCTGCCTCAAACTCCCAAGTAGCTGGGACTACAGACGTGTGCCACCACACCCAGCTAATTTTTATATTTTAGTAGAGACCGGGTTTCACTATGTTGGCCAGGATGGTCTCGATCTCTTGACCTCGTGATCCGCCTGCCTCGGCCTCCCAAAGTGCTGGGATTAACAGGTGTGAGCCACTGCGCCTGGCTATAACTTTATTCTTATCTTAGCCTTTATTATGATTACTTTTCCTTTCCTGTATGATTTAAGTTTTTCCAGAACTAGTAATTATCTTGTTTGCACAGTTTTTTATGAATTGATCCATGTAAGGTGAAACTCTTCCCCAGTTGACTTATTCTACTCTCAGTAATTTCAGAGAGGTATTCTATGTTTCATCTGTTTTGGAAATTTCTCTCAGTGCCTTCTGTGCGGCCTGAATCTAGGTGGGTGTCTCCAGGCTGCCAGCACAGCTGTTACTTGCATTTCCCTTCAGCAGCTCCCTGGGGATTCCCTCCAGTTTGCTTTTTCTTGGATCCCTTATTTCCAGATTCCTGAGTTTGCTACTTCATTTTGGTGGTGCCACTCTAGAGGAGGCAAGAACAGGCATGAAAAGATGAGACTTTTCAAGACCTTGTTTATCTCAAAATGTCTTTACCGGATTGTGACCACCACTGTCTTCTCATTTCTGGTATTACTGCGGAGAAATCAAACAGTTTATTCCTTATCTTTTACATGCAACCAAGTTTTTTGTTTTTGGAAACATGTAGGATATTCTCTTTCCCTACGATGTCTGAAATTTCCCACTGACATACCTAGATATGGATCCATTTATGCCCATTGTGCTGGGTGCCTGATGGTTGATTTTATTTTGAGACAGGGTCTTGCTCTGCTGCCCAGGCTGGAGTGCAGTGGCGTACTCTCAGCTCACCGCAGCCTTCTCCTCCCCACCTCAAGTGATTCTTCCACCTCAGCCTCCCAGGTAGCTGGGACTACAGGTGTGTGCCACTGTGTCCAGCCAGTTTTTAAATTTTTTTGGGTAGAAACGGGGTTTTGCCATTTTGGCCAGGCTGGTGTTGACAAACTGCTGACCTCCAGTAATCTGCCCACCTCAGCGTCCCAAAGTGCTGCGATTGCAGGTGTGAGCTACTGCGCCCCGCCTGATGGTGTGAGCTACTGCGCCCCACCTGATGGTGTGTTTTTCTTTTTCTTTTAATTTTTTTTTTTTTTTGAGACAGTTTTGCTCTTGTTGCCCAGGCTGGAGTGCAATGGTGCAATCTCGGCTCACTGCAACCTCTGCCTCCTGGGTTCACACGATTCTCCTGGCTCGGCCTCCCAAGTAGCTGGGATTTCAGGCGCCTGCCACCCATGCCCAGCTAGTTTTTGTATTTTCAGTAGAAACCGAATTTCACCATGTTGGCCAGGATGGTCTTAACTCCTGATCTCGGGTGATCCACCTCAGCCTCCCAGTGCTGGGATTACAGGTGTCAGCCATGGTGCCTGGCCTGACGGGTCTTTTAAATTTGAAAATTTATGTGTGACTTTTGGGAGCTGAATACTCCTTTGATACTCTTTCTTGCTTTTTCTTTGCAAGATTCTTACTCATCTGTTTATTGATGTTCTTGATATAGAACCCTAACCCTAACCTAGATCATTAGTTATTTTCCCCTCATTTTACCATTTTGTCTTTTTGCTCTGCCTTTGGGGAGATTTGCTCTTTTTTTCTCCCCAGCCCTTTTGAGTTTTTATTTCTGTGGTTATATTGTTAATTTCTAAGAGTTTACGGAGTCTGTTCTTTGAATTGTTAGTTACTTTAAAATTGTCGTCTGCTAACGTTAGTTTCTGACTTCTTTGTGGGCCTGATTCTGTGTGTTTCTTTTTTGTTTTTAGGCGTTTAGTTTTGCCTTTTGTCTTTTTTTTTTTTTTAAGATGGAGTCTCACTCTTACTTGCCCAGGCTTGAGTGCAATGGTGTGATCTTGGCTCACTGCAACATCCGCCTCCTGAGTTCCAGCAGTTCTCCTGCCTCAGCCTCCTGAGTAGCTGGGATTACAGGCGCGTACTGCCATGCCTGGCTAATTTTCTATTTTTTGGTAGAGACGGGGTTTCTCCATGTTGGTCAGGCTGTTCTTGAACTTCTGACCTCAAATGGCCGCCTGCCTTGGCCTCCCAAAGCGCTGGGATTCCAAGTGTGAGCCACTGCACCTGGCGTTGCCTTTTTTTTTTTTTTTTTTTTTTTTTTTGAGACAGAGTTTCGGTCTTGTTACCCAGGCTGGAGTGCAATGGCGCGATCTCGGCTCACCGCAACCTCCGCCTCCTGGGCTCAGGCAATTCTCCTGCCTCAGCCTCCTGAGTAGCTGGGATTACAGGCACGCGCCACCATGCCCAGCTCATTTTTAGTATTTTTAGTAGAGACGGGGTTTCACCATGTTGACCAGCATAGTCTCGATCTCTTGACCTCGTGATCCACCCGCCTCGGCCTCCCAAAGTACTGGGATTACAGGCTTGAGCCACCGCGCCCGGCCGGCTTTTTTTTATTGAATGCTGGACATAGGATATTAGAAGGTGTAAAGGTTTTAAGTGATGTTTTTCTTCCTTCAGAGAGAATGTAAATTTCTTATGTTAGGCAGAAAAGAATACGGCAGATCACCTTCATCCTGAAGAAGGTGTTGTTTTAAGCTTTGTTGATCCTGGTTTCTTTTTTTTTTTTTTTTTTTTTTTTTTTTTTTTTTTGAGACGGAATTTCGCCCTTGTTACCCAGGCTGGAGTGCAATGGCGCGATCTCGGCTCACCGCAACCTCCGCCTCCTGGGTTCAGGCCATTCTCCTGCCTCAGCCTCCTGAGTAGCTGGGATTACAGGCACGTGCCACCATGCCCAGCTAATTTTTTGTATTTTTAGTAGAGACGGGGTTTCACCATGTGGACCAGGATGGTCTCGATCTCTTGACCTCGGACTCCCAAAGTGCTGGGATTATAGGCTTGAGCCACCGTGCCCGGCCCGGCTAATTTTTCTATCTTTTTTTGTTTGCTTTTTTTTTAAACGGAGTCTCACACTGTCACCCAGGCTGGAGCACAGTGGTGTGATCTTGGCTTACTGCAGCCTCTGCCTCCTGGATTAAAGTGATTCTCCCACTTCACCCTCCCAGATAGTTGCAATTACAGGCACGCACCACTGTGCCTGGCCTAATTTTTGTTGTTTTTTTTTTGGTAGAGACTTTATTCATTTTGGCCAGGCTGGTCTTGAGCTCCTGGGCTCAAGTGATCCTCCTGCCTCGGCCTCCCAAGGTGCTGGGATTATAGGCATGAGCCACCACACCTGGCTCAGTTTGCCTTTACTCTTGTCTGTAACTCTGTTGCTCTCAACTCATAGCTTCAGATTTTGGTTTGGACCCCTCCACCTGAGAAACTGAGAGCTCCAGGGTCTGTTCCTAAGTACTGGAGATGCTCAAATCCCTGCTTAGCCTTGTGGCCTCCTGACCAGGCTTTCCATTTGGCTCCTCTGACCTTGGCTGTGTGGCTTGTGTGCCAGGAAGCACCATAAGGGGAAGTGCACACAGAAATTTGGGCTCACTAGTCTTCCTTTCTGGGTCTTGGTCCAGTAAGTCCCAGCCGCTTAGGCGGCCCAGATTCCAGCTTGTTTTTAGGGAGTCCAGGCATGCGGAGGCTTCAGACCGTCTCACCCCTTGCTTTAGCGGTCGCCCCAGGGGAGAAGGCAGAGGTACGAGTTGGTCTGATTGTTCTCTTTTCTCTGAATTTTGGCTCCTTAAGTCCTGGCTACTTGGATGCTCTTTGATGCCCTCAAATAAATGTTCTTTTTGTTTGTTTGGGTTTTTTTTGTTGATTGGTATTTGGGATGCCAGGTTCGGCTGTTTCATCATTTCTCTGAGGATATTAATAATAGTTTTTCTTGTTTCTCTGAGGATGTTCGTTTTCTTGTTTTTAGAGGGACGGTGGTTTATTTTGAAGCTTTCCTCATCTGTGTGGGAGAAACGGGCTTTGCGCTTTTCTGTTTGTTTTGGCTTCTCTCCACTGCACTGGACAGGAAACTCCTGCAGCCAGGCTTCAACTTCAGTCTTGCCTTTACCCCACTGCAGAGAGACTCTTTGTACCTTTTGAGCATTCTGTGCTTTAAGCTGAATTGCTTTTTAATGTTTGATCACAGCTGATGTGTAGTATTCAGGTTTCTTGGATCTGTGTATCAGTTATTAGCCTTTGCTTTCTGACTTATAAAGTATTGTTATCTTTGGTCCTTTTTTTTTTTTGAGACAATCTCACTCTGTTTCCCAGGCTAGAGTGCAGTGGCTCGAACTTGGCTCATTGCAACCTCCGCCTCCCAGGTTCAGGCGATTCTCCTGCCTTAGCTCCCCAGGTAGCTGGGATTACAGGCATCTGCTACCATGCCCGGCTATTTTTTGTATATTCAGTAGAGGCGGGGTTTCACCATGTTGGCCAGGGAGGTCTCAAACTCCTGACCTCAAGTGATCTGCCCTTCTTGGCCTCCCAAAGTGCTGGGATTAAAGGTTTGATCCACTGCACCTGGTGTCTGTTCTTAATTTTGTACATTTGTGTCTTTAAAAATCCTATTACCGTGTATTAGTGGAGTTTGAGGAAGGAAGAGTATATTCATGTGACCTCTGTGCCTCAGTTTCCTCATCTGAAGATGCAGGTGGTAGTATCTGCGACACAGGGTAGTTGAGTGCAAATTGCTGAGAAAAATGCCCGGCCCGCTGTTCCACACAGTTACTGGCTGTTACCATGCTGCTGGCTTCAATTCTCCGTATCAACCAGAACCCCAACGGTATCTTTCAAGTTACCCAGTTGATTTCCTGGTTACTCCAGCAGTTGTCTGCAAATTTTAAAAAAAGTTTACCCCTTTTAGGGAAAACCTGATGAATAACTCTTTTCTTTTTAAGATGGAGTTTTGCTCTTGTTGCCCAGGCTGGAGTGCAGTGGCGCATTCTCGGCTCACCACAACGTCCACCTCCTGTGTTAAAGCGATTCTCCTGCCTCAGCCTCCCAAGTAGCTGGGATTGCAGGTGCCCATCACCACGCCGGGCTAATTTTGTATTTTTAGCAGAATCGGGGTTTCTCCATGTTGGTCAAGCTAGTCTCAAACTCCTGACCTCAGGGGATCCGCCTGCTTCAGCCTCCCAAGGTGCTGGAATTACAGGCCTGAGCCGCTGCTCCCAGCCACATCTATAAATTGTTGGGCATTCAGGGCCACCTCGTGGTTTCTCCTCCCCCGTTTTGGTCTCTGTTCTGATCCCACTGTCCCTGTTGCCTTGTGAGTTAGAACACTTCAGTAGGCATGAAATGCTGCTTCAGAAATGTTAGGGGTGTGACAATTTGTGACTCTGAAGCACACATTAATCTTCAGTGTGTACATTTAAGTAAACTTTGTGGTTGAGTCTGCTAGGGCAGCAAAATGAAGCTGATTTTTATTTCCAGGTCATACCTTTTCTCCCTATCGAGCTTATATTGTTTTGGATACTGTGTTTAAGAGCAGCTAACCAGCCACGTACGGTGGCTCATGCCTGTAATCCTAACACTTTGGGAGGCCAAGGCAGGTGGATCACGAAGTCAAGAGATCGAGACCATCCTGGCCAACATGGTGAAACCCCATCTGTACTAAAAATACAAAAATTAGCTGGTCGTGGTGGCACTCACCTGTAGTTCCAGCTTCTTGGGAGGCTGAGACGGGAGAATTGCTTGAACCTGGGAGGTGGAGGTTGCAGTGAGCCGAGATTCTGCCACTGCACTGAAGCCTGGCGACAGAGCAAGACTGTCTTAAAAAAAAAAAAAGAGAGAGAAAGCAGCTAACCATTTTGACTCATGTTAACTTTTCTTTGCCTCCTTCAGGTTTTGTGGTCTTTGCAACCCTTGTGGTCATTGTGGCCTTGATACTAATCTTCGTGGTGGGTCCTCGCCATGGACAGACAAACATTCTTGTGTACATCACAATCTGCTCTGTGATCGGCGCGCTTTCCGTCTCCTGTGTGAAGGGCCTGGGCATCGCCATCAAGGAGCTGTTTGCCGGAAAGCCTGTTCTGCGGTACCCGCTGGCCTGGGTGCTGCTGCTGAGCCTCCTCGTCTGTGTGAGCACACAGATTAATTACCTGAATCGGGCCCTGGATATATTCAACACTTCTATCGTGACTCCAATCTATTATGTATTCTTTACAACATCTGTTTTAACTTGTTCAGCTATTCTTTTTAAGGAGTGGCAGGATATGCCTGTTGATGATGTCATTGGTACTTTGAGTGGCTTCTTTACAATCATTGTGGGGATATTCCTGTTGCATGCCTTTAAAGACGTCAGCTTTAGTCTAGCAAGTCTGCCTGTGTCTTTTCGAAAAGACGAGAAAGCAATGAATGGCAATCTCTCTAATATGTATGAAGTTCTTAATAATAATGAAGAAAGCTTAACCTGTGGAATCGAACAGCACACTGGCGACAGTATCTCCCGAAGAAATGGAAATCTGACAGCTTTTTAAGAAAGATGTAATTAAAGGTTAATCTGTGATTGTTATGAAGTGAATTTGAATATCAGAATGTGTCTGAAAAAGCATTGTCCTCAAATAATGTTCTTTAAAGGCAATCTTTTTAAAGATTTCACTCATTTGGACCACGAAATTACTTTTTTCTTCTATTTAAACAATGGTAGCTCACTAAAATGACCTCAGCAACATTGTATTGTTGTAGAAGTATTTTACATTTTCATCCCTTCTCCAAAATCTGAATGCACTAATGACAGTTTTAAGTCTATAAAAATGTTTTATTTTTCCATTGGTGATGAAAGTCTGAAATGTGCATTTGTCATCCCCATTCCATCAATCCCTGACCATATAAGGCTTTTTTATTTTAAAAAAGAACACAGTTATCCCAATACATTATCCTATGATTTACCTTACCTATAAAAGTGGCTCCTGTTTGATGATTGGTTTTATTTTTGAAATATTAAGGGAAAACTAAGTTACTAAAGGAAGGAAACTCTTACAAGACAAAAAAAAGGGTGGAAATCACCACAAGGAATTATTTCTCAGGTTGTGATTTATCACCGTGAATCCGGCTTCCTGTGTGCATTCGATGGCCGCCTTAGCACCTTCTCAGACCAGCGCCTCCTGCCTGTTGTTGCAACCTGGCTGGGTTTGTTCTTCAGTTACCCGAATCCCATGCTGCCTGGAACCTTGATGATGACCGTTTTATATCAGCTCTTGTACTTTTCAGTATATTTTCATAATGAATTATATTGTCATTTAGACTTGGAACAGCTCTCGGAAATAGACTAGGGTTATCTCTTAAATTTAGCTCCTGTTACAATAAAAAGTTGAAAAGAAGCTCTTTTCTAAGTCTGAATGCTTAGAACAGACTTAAAATGTTTATAAAATATCGTCTGTTTGTACCAGGTACTTTGCTTAAGAGCTCCTTTGGGCCACTATATATTTTGGTTTCTAGAAAATGTTTATGAAGAAGTTGATGGAAAATTGCAAACACATGCAGAAAAGGTAGAATAATACAAAAGGTCTAATGAACCCACCCCTTGCAGCTGTTGAACCTGTCCACTCATAACCACTGACTGGCCTTTAGTATCGGCAGAGTTAATTTCCACCTGGTGATGGGAAGAGAACGTTCATCTGTTCCAGTCGGTGGTTCCTGCCTGGAGGTCACCCAAAGGTGTGCTACCAAACCTTGGGTCCCCAAGAGCCTCCCACGCTGACGGTGCTGGCATCCCATGCTGCTCACCATTGGCTGCATGGAAAGTCCCTTTTTTCTGAGTTTAGTGTTGGCCTTCTAAGGAGCTGTTCTAGATGTTTTTTCCTAACTGCATCTTCTGTGTCATTTAATACTACAGATGTACTCTATATCTGTTTATATACTGTACCTGCATCTGTGCTTTGTATATAAAAGAACCAGTTTTCACCCCCTTGAGGATAGAGCCCTTGTTGAACAAAGGTTAATAACAAAAATGTTTTTTCTAATAAAAAATTCTTAGTGAACATTTTATAGCACTTGAGATTGTCTTATACGTAAATATTACATTATATATTTGGTATGTAATTAAGCCTTATAAAACTTGGTAATTTTTTTTTTTTTTTAGACAGAAGAGTCTTGCTCTGTCGCCAGGCTGGAGTACGGTGGCACAATCTCAGCTCCCCGCAACCTCCGCCTCCCGGGTTCAAGTGAGTCTCCTGCCTCAGCCTCCCGAGTAGCTGGGACTATAGGCATGTGCCGTCACGCCCAGCTAATTTTATATTTTTTACTAGAGATGGGGTTTCCCTGTGGTGGCCAGGATGGCCCTGATCTCTTGACCTCGTGATCTGCCTGCCTCTGCCTCCTAAAAGGTTGGGATTATAGGTGTGAGCCACCGCACTGGGCCAAAACTTGGCAATTTAAATGACAGTAATTTTTCCATCTGTTTGTGTCCTCTCATTTCCTTGAGCAGTGGTTTGTACTTCTCCTTGAAGGGGTCCTTCACATCCCTTGTTACTTGTATTCCTAGGTGTTTTATTCTCTTTGTAGCAATTGTGAACGGGGGTTCGCTCATGATTTGGCTCTGTTAGTCTGTTATTGGCGTAGAGGAATGCTTGTGATTTTTGCACATTGATTTTTTTATCCTGAGACTTTGCTGAAGTAGCTTATCAGCTTAAGAAGCTTCTGGGCTGAGATGATGGGGTCTTCTAAATATACAGTCAGTTCATCTGCAAACAGGTACAATTTGATGTCCTCTCTTCCTATTCGAATACCCTTTATTTCACTCTCTTGCATAATGGCCCTAGCCAGAAATTCCAATGCTGTGTTCAATAGGAGTGGTGAGAGAGGGCATTCTTGTCTTGTGCTGGTTTTCAAAGGGAATGCTTCCAGTTTTTGCCCATTCAGTATGATACTGGCTGTGGGTTTGCCATAAATAGCTCTTATTATTTTGAGATATATCCATCGATACCTAGTTTATTGCGTTTTTAGCATAACGGGCTGTTGAATTTTGTCACAGGCCTTCTCTGCATCTTGAGACAATTGTGGTTCTTCTTTGGTTTTGTTGATGTGATGGATTACGTTACTAGATTTGCATATGTTGAACCAGCCTTGCATCCTCAGGGTGAAGCTGACTTGATCGTGATGGATAAGCTTTTTAATGGGCTGTTGGATTCATTTTGCCCAGTATTTTATTAAAGATTTTTTTCTATCAGTGTTTGTCAAGGACATTGGCCTGAAATTTTCTTTTTCAGTTGTGTCTCTGCCAGGTTTTGGTATCAGGATGATGTTGGTCTCATAAAATGAGTGAGGGAGGACTCCCGCTTTTTGTATTGTTTGGAATCGTTTCAGAAGGAGTGGTACCAACTCCTCTTTGTACCTCTGGTAGAATTTGGCTGTGAACCCGTCTGGTCTATTAATTGCTGCCTCAACTTCAAAGCTTGTTATTGGGCTGTTCACGAATTCAACTTCTTCCTGGTTTAGTTTGGGAGGGTGTATGTCTCCAGGAATTTACCCATTTCTTCTAGATTTACTGGTTTATTTGCATAATGGTGTTTGTAGTAGTCTTTGATGGTAGTTTGCATTTCTGTGGAGTTGGTGGTGATATCCCCTTTATAATTGTTTTATTGCATCTATTTGAATATTGTCTCTCTTCCTTTTTATTAGTCTGGTTAGTGGTCTGTTTTGTTCATCTTTTCAAAAAACCAGCTCCTGGAATTACTGATTTGTTGAAGGTTTTTTGTGTGTGTCTGTATATCCTTTAATTCTGCTTTGATCTTAGTTATTTCTTGCCTTCTGCTGTTGAATTTGTTGGATCTTGCTCCTTTAGTTCCCCTCCCCCCACCCCCGAGATGGAGTCTTGCTGTCACCCAGGCTGGAGTGCAGTGGCACAATCTGGACTCAGTGCAACCTCCGCCTCCTGGGTTCAAGCAGTTCTCCTGCCTCAGTCTCCCAAGTAGCTGGGATTACAGGCACCTGCCACTACGTCCAGCCAACTTTTTTTGCATTTTTAGTAGAGATGGCATTTTACCATGTTGGCCAGGCTGGTCTCCACTCCTGACCTGGTGATCCGTCCGCCTCAGCCTCCCAAAGTGGTGCGGTTACAGGCATGAGCCACTGCAACCAGCCTCCTCTAGTTCTTTTAATTGTGACGTTGGATTTTGTATCTTACCGTGCTTCTCTGGAGGCATTTAGTGCTATATATTTCTCTCTAGACACTGCTTTAAATGCGTCCCAGAGTGTCTGGCACGTTCTGTCTTCATTCTCATTGGTGTTGAAGAACATCTGTGTCTCTGCCTTCATTACTGATTCCGTAGTCATTCAGGAGCAGGTTGTTACTTTCCATGTAATGGTGTGGTTTTGAGTGAGTTTCTTAATCCTGAGTTCTAATTTGATTGCACCGTGGTCTGATAGACTGTTAGGATTTCCGTTCTTTTGGATTTGCTGAGGAGTGATTTACTGCCGCTTATGTAGTCAACTTTAGAGTAAGTGCGATGTGCTGAGAAGACTGTGTATTCTATCGTTTTGGGGTGGAGAGTTCTGTAGATGGCTATTAGGTCTGCTTTGTCCAGATCTGAGTTCAAGTCCTGGATATCCTTGTTAATTTTCTGTCTCATTGATCTAATATTGACAGTGGAGTTTTAAAGTCTCCCACAGTTATTGTGCCAGAGTCTAAGTCTCTTTGTAAGAACTTGCTTTGTGTGTCTGGGTGCTCCTGTATTGGGTACATATTTAGGATAGTTAGCTCTTGTTGTTGCATTGATCTCCTTACCATTATGTAATGCCGTTCTTTGTCTCTTGATGTTTGTTGGTTTAAAGTCTGCTTTATTGGAGACCAGGACTGCAGCCCTGCCTTTATTTGCTCTCCAGTTGCTTGGTAAGTATTCCTCTGTCCCTTTATTTTGAGCCTTTGTGTGTCTTTGCACGTCAGATGGGATTTCTTTTCATCTTATTCTATAGATAAGCATAGCCGCCACCTCTAAATCTGCAGCAGAATGCTGGCCCCAGGGTTATTTACATTACCAAAAGCATTTTTAGGGAATTTTTTTATAAGGAAAGATGGTTGTGTTCAGCTGCTTGTCACTCAGGTTTGGCAGTACAGCAGGATGGTTCACTTTCTTTTTCTTTATTAATTTTGAGACGGAGTTTCACTCTTGTTACCCAGGCTGGAGTGCAATGGCGCGATCTCGGCTCACCGCAACCTCCGCCTCCTGGGTTCAGGCAATTCTCCTGCCTCAACCTCCTGAGCAGCTGGGACTACAGGCACGCGCCACCATGCCCAGCTAATTTTTTGCATTTTTTAGCAGAGGCGGGGTTTCACTATGTTGACCAAGATGGTCTCGATCTCTTGACCTCATGATCCACCCGCCTCGGCCTCCCAAAGTGCTGGGATTACAGCCTTGAGCCACCGCGCCCTGCGGTTCACTTTCTTTTCTGTGCCATGTGTGATGCTTCTGGAGTTTCCAAAGGCCTATGGAAAAGTCAGTAGGCGAGGCCCACTTTTTATGGGAACGTGGCATCCACAGAAAATGTCAGAATTGAAGAAAGTTGCAGTACTCCAAATAATATAAAACGACTGCCAGGTTACGCCACAAGGTGAGTTCAGTTAACATGCTGGCCTGTGTTTCTCTGTAGTATTTGTTTACAATAGACAGGCCTCACTTTTTTTTTTTTCCAGTTAGGCTTTTCAGAACCTCACTGCCTTAATACTTTCAGGTTTGGCTTTAGTTTCTCAATTCTAAACATGTTGATGATTCTACGGGTCGTCTAAACTGACTATCTTTCATTCTGACAGGTCATGTGGCCCAGCTTCAGCCATGTGAGCCCTGTGTAATGAGGGGAACAGATGAAGGCTGGATTGAAGTGCCCCCCGGCCCCTTTCTGGAGCACCCACTGTCCCTGGCTGATCCCCTCCCACAGTGCAGGCCTCCTCCAGCTCGTGGGTACAGGGAACAGGCACCGAGCAGCCTCTCCATGTCGAGCTTCATGTCCAGATTGGAACAGCCCACATGGCCGTTCCATACCTCATTGGCCTGCGGAATCCTACGTAAAAGGTGCAGGTCTGAGCTGGGCCTGTTGTGCGAGTTCCTTGCCAAGCCAAGCAGCACAGGTCTGTAAGTAAATAACAGCGAACACAGATAGACCTCACTGGTTTTATTTCTCTATCCTTTTGGTCTGATCTCATGTTAGATTTTGTCACAACTGGATTTAGTGGAAGCAGGAGAATCAAGTTCATTGTCTTCTGAAACACTGATACATAAAAGGGATGGATACAGTGACTCAGAACTAAGATTGTTCATAAAAGACCGCGAGAAAGACCCTAAACAAAAGCTGAATAGTTACATTCAATGGTAACTGGTAAGGGATTTAATATGTTTGCTGGTATTACATTTCTTTTGGAATGAATCGTAGCTAGCTGCCAGAACATCCCATAGAAAAGACAGTGATTTTGTACGAATGTGATGGCAACAATCAGCAGCCAGTATGCTCAGAGTTCCTAATTAACAAAAGCATATACAATTTTAGTCTAGAAAAATAAGTCAGTTTTACAAAATTAAGCTTTTAGATGAAAAGCACCCCCTTTGACAGGTACAGAGATACTGAAAAATAGTCCCTAAAAATCTCACCGAATACCCAGAGAAAAGCATGCCACGCTGAGTTACGGAGTGCAGCCCGTGCCCTCAGCTGCTGGCCAAGGACTGGTGGATGGGCGGCTGGAAGCAGCGCACGTGCTCCACTGGGGTGCTCTCCCCGTCGCCCGACTTCAGGTACTTATCCAGGATGGTGATGATCTCATCATTGAGAATCTGGAACTTGCGAATTCTCTCCACCATCTTCTTCAAAGGCTACAACCGTGAATATTAGGATGTTTTACTATTAACACCTGAACATTCATTTATTCTTCATGTTTCACAATGTTAAGATTCTTATATTTTCTCAGAAAAATAATAGCAAACGGAATTGACACTCATACTTGTTTTTTTTTTTTTTAAGACAGATAGGGTGTCACTCTAATGCCCCGGCTGGCATGCAGTGGCATGATCAGCGCCCACTGTAGCCTCACCCTCCTGGGCTTAGGAGATCTTCCCACCTCAACCTCCTGAGTAGCTGGGATCACAGGCATGTACCACCACATGCAGCTAATTAAAAATTTTTTTTTTGTAGAGGTATGGTCTGTTGCCCAGGATGGTCTTGAACTCCTGACCTCAAGCAATCCTCCTCTGCCTCAGCCTCCCAAACTGTTGAGACTATAGTTACAAGCCACCACTCCCAGCCACATCCCATCTCTTTAATGCAACAGATGGAACAATGAATATATTTTGAATTTAGAATTCCTCTGTTGGTTTCCTGCTGCTGTAGATTCATTCATGTGCACAACTTACAGGCCTATTCCTTCTGCATCAGCAATTAAGAACCTACTGTGTGCACAAAGCTGGGGATCTACAGATGAAGATGATGATGTCAGTGGACAAAGGCCCGTCAAGTAACACAAGTTTTAGACTTCCAGTGTGGAAATACTGACAGGATACTTTGACAGATCCCCCTCCTGCTGCAATAGGAATAGAGAATGTGAATAAAGAACATCCACACAAACCAAAAACTTTGAAAAGCACTGCTGGTTCTGCCCGTGGCAGGTGGTCAGGGGGTAGCCAGTGCCCTGAGTGGATGTGCAGATGCAAGTGCGTGTCTTGGGAGGAAAGCAATCTACATTAAGTCCAATTAGATATAGACCCCCCAGTAACCCGACACACGAGGAAAGAGAGTTTTAAACACCGCCAAGGCCTTCAGATATTAGAATGAAAAGATACAGAATACAGAATACATGAACTGGATAAAGAAGTAAGAGATGGAAAAAATTCAGTTAAGACAATAAAACTGTCAGTTAACAGCAAGATTTGAAGAGCTGAGGAAAAGGTCAGCAGATTAGCGCTGAAGTGAGAGCTCACGAAGACACGTGAAGACAGTACTCTGGATACAGCTCTGGGAGCCGTGGGAATAGTGTGGGACCACGAGGCCCATGACCTGGAGTCTGTGACTGCGGGGCCTCTGCTGCACAGAGCCTGGGTGGGAGTGTTAAACCTGGACTGTTAGACACAGAGAGTATCTGGGTTGTCCTCTCAGTATCATCAGATCGGGAATGTTCTCTGGCTGGCAGCAGAAGACTAGAAGCTGAAACTGCCCGACCCACCGTTGCTGGAGGGAGCCACCTGGAAAGATGAGCAGGAAGGGTGACCCAGTCCTAGAGCTGCAAGCTGTGCCTAAGACTGAAGGCCTCCAGGGTGAACACAACACCTTGGACACATTGATTTTGGCTTCATGAAACCAAGCAGATGACCTAGCTGAGCCCGGCTGCACCCTGGCATCTGACTTAAGAGAACCGTGAGATCATCAGTGGTGTTTAAATTGCCAAGCCTGTGGTGATTTGTTGTTATGGAAGCAACAGAAAACTAATACGACAGGGCTGGGTGCGGTGTCTCACGCCTGTAGTCCCAGTATTTTGGGAGGCCAAGGTGGGTGGAGCACCTCAGGTCAGGGGTTCAAGATCAGCCTGGCCAACATGGTGAAACCCCATCTCTACTAAAAATGCAAAAATCAGCTGGGTATGGTGGCGGGCACCTGTAATCCCAGCTACATGGGAGTCAGGAGAATGACTTGAACCCGGGAGGCGGAGGTTGCAGTGAGCCGAGATTGGGCCACTGCACTCCAGCCTAGGCAACAAGAGCAAAACTCTGTCTCAAACAAAACAAAACTAATTCAACAGAGGGATGTGAAGAATGGAAACGAGAAGGTCTAATACATGTCTAACTGAAGTCCCGAATGGCAGGAACAGGGAGAATGGAAGGGAGGCGAAAATATTTCAAAAGATAATGGCTGAGTATCTTCCAGAATTCAACTATGAGGAAGCCATAAAATGACAAACACAGCAGGCCTTTAAAGCAGCCAAAACACACACATTTGACTTCTAGGGAGCCTGAAGACTGGAATAGTTGCCAAAGGTCTGAAAATGCAGAATCCTGTAAGACTGGAAGTAAATCTAAGTACCTTGAGAAGGAAAACGGAGCAGTGAGGATTTTCTCTGCCAGTTATATCTAGATTCATTTTGGGAATGAAAAGAAAGTTTCTGTTGGTGGTACCTTAGGTACTAGGTCAGAAAACATCCACCGAAACAAGAACTTGTAACATAGATAGTGGGAGATTTTCATCCACATACCACATTTTTAATAATCTCGTCTTTGCCGTCGTGTTTCTGGACTTTAAGTAGATGGTAGCAGAAATCCAGCACAGCAAAACGCCGCTGCTGCCCAAGAAGCACGATGATCATACAGCCGGCCCAGTGTAGCCCGTCACCAAAGCACTGCCTAGAAACGAGCAAACAGAACGGGAGGTGAGGGACATGTCACCGAGTCTCTTCTGTCTGCAGATGTCAGTGACCAAGCCGTCTGCACTACTCTGTGCCACAGCCAGGAAGAGAATGCTAGGCAGCAGCCGGCTGTTGCCTCATTTTGGTAAATACCTTTTTTGGGCTATTTTGGTGTGCTACTTCCTAATGCTTTTTTTTTTTTTTTTTTGAGACAGAGTTTCGCTCTTGTTACCCAGGCTGGAGTGCAATGGCGTGATCTTGGCTCACCGCAACCTCCGCCTCCTGGGTTCAGGCAGTTCTCCTGCCTCAGCCTCCCGAGTAGCTGGGATTACAGGCACGCACCACCATGCCCAGCTAATTTTTTGTATTTTTAGTAGAGACGGGGTTTCACCATGTTGACCAGGATGGTTTCGATCTCTTGTGATCCACCCGCCTCGGCCTCCCAAAGTGCTGGGATTACAGGCGTGAGCCACCGCGCCCGGCCTCCTAATGCTTTTTAAGTCATATCCCCTTTGTGGTGAATGACTTACAGACCTCCCACCTAGAAAAATGCATGTCCAGCTCGTATACAATTGCTGTGGTTCGGAGACTCCCAGAACACTAAAGTCCTGAGTGAGCTCTTCAGCATCAAGGCAGAATCCCCACTGAGGAGGCTGAAAGGCCGCTCAGTGAGCTTCTGGTCACTTCCCAAGGAGCATGGCTGGCCTAACACCCTCCCCTGCTGCACAGCCCGTCTCCTCCCCTGGGGCTCTGTCCTGCTCTGAGCACACACTTACTCGACTGTGAACTCGTGTGTCCCCACGGGAATGCAGTACACGAACTGCATGGCACTCCACAGTCTGTGGAACTCCACACACTCGTCCACATGCATGACCCCATTGCTGGGCAGAGGCCCGCGCCAGATCGGGTCGTCCAGAAAGCTCCGGATCCGCGTCAGGATGACCTCAAACATGGACAGGCCGCAGCAGAGGCGCTCCTTGGTCAGCAGGTCCCCCTCTCTCGCGATGGCAATTTGCTGCAGGAGGAACAAGTGGCGGAATGCTGTGGGCCCTGCAGGCATCCAGCTACTCCACGTCCCGTTTGTTTTAAGACAGGATCTCGCTCTGCTGCTGAGGCTGGGGTGCAGTGGCATAATCATAGCTCACTGCAGCCTTGGCTTCCCAGGCTCAAGCGACCCTCCTGACTCAGCCCTCCCAGGGGCTGAGATGACAGATGCATGCCGCCACACCTGGATAATTTTTATATTTTGTGTAGAGACAGGGTTTTGCCATCTTGTCCAGGCTGGTCTCAAACTCCTGTCTTGGCCTCCCAAAGTGCTGGGATGACAGGAATGAACCATGGCTCTTGGCCCTGGAAACACATTTTGGGTGGGGTAGGTTTTGCTGGCATCCTGACTTAGTGTAAGCTGCTGGATCACTGTGGGGCTCTGCCCTGACACCTTGCCTCCTGGCCTCATTTCTTCCATTCTTAAACACCTGTGGAAAAGCCTTCTTCTTGACGGGCTGGACACTGACAAGTGACATCTGTAACAGTCTTACGTGCCAGGTGATGTGCTAAGCCCTTTCCCAGTGTTAGCTCACTTGGAGTCCCCGACCACCCTGGGAAGCAGTCCGGGCGCACTCCCCACTTGCAACACTGAAGCCTGAGCGGCCACGCAGGCATTGGGTTTCACGATGCCCTCCAGTCTGGCTCCCAACCAGGCCACCTGGGCTGACATGGATGCCCAGCTTGCAAAAGCCACAGCCGCCACAGCACACATTACCTGAGGGGTCCCCAGTCTTTCAATCAGTGGGACAAGATGCAGCGGCGCGTACTTTGATTCTAGTCTTTTCATTTTGGCATCAAGTCTCTCCCCCTCTGCAGCAGAAAAAATACTTTAAATTGTGCCCCTTTGTATGAAAGGATAATTGCAAAAGTTTAAATTTGTTTAAAAAAACAAAAGATTTTAAAGTTAACATCATGTATACACATTTTCTTTAAAAACTATCTTACAGACTTGGCTCAGTTAACATTTTTTATTTCAAACTGGCAGGGCTGATTATTCATCTTTCACTTACTGAATATTTCAAATGTAATGAAAAGCAGAAAATGGCACAATGAGCCCCCATGATCCACTACAGCAATTATCAGCTCATGGCCACTCTTTGCTTCTTATATACCCATCTCCCCTGTGATTAATACTTGGAAGCAGTTCTGAGACGTCGGATCATTGCAGCCCTGTTTCTGACTTCACATAACTAGGTTCTGTACACTCCTCATTACTGCTGCATATGATTAAACAGGCACCAAACCCTCAATCTGCACTGGCCCTTAGCTCTCCAGCTGCATAGAGTAGGTACCACCCCCACAGACGGCAGTCTGGACTCCCGGCGGGGCGGGGTGGGTTCTGCAGGCTCACCTTTCACGTGGACTCGCGGCAAGATATTCTGGAAGGGAGCCGCATGCAGGAGGTCGCAGACTTCTTCTAAAGACTAGAGCAGAGAAATTGAAGGGCACACTAGGGAGAGGATCTCGCCACAGAGAGCTGCTGCTGAAAACAAAGAGCCTCTTTGCCTTTTACTTGAAGTAAACTCTTTGTGATCATGGAAATGCTTGTCTGTCCTTCCATAATGGCAGCCACCAGGCCATGCATGGCTAGTATGTACTTGGAATGTGGTTTGTGCACTTGAGGAACTGAATTTTTAATTTTAGTTACATTTAATTAATTTAAATATGGACCCAGGTAAGACCCAGTGTTGAAAGTGACTGTTTTCCAGGCTTTCCCGGCGTGGCAGCTCTCTCCCCATCCTTCCCTGCTAATTTGCCACCAGGCTCTTAAGAACCACAGGGTGTGATGAGACCCCACCGCACTGACAGAAGGCAAGGGCATCTGCAAACAAGGGAGGTGGAAGTAACAGGGGAGGCCCACCCTGGTGTCCACACCCCTTATTCTCCACAGAGCCCAAAATAAAGTTGAGGGTCATCATGCTGAACCTACTAATGGGTCACAAACTTCTTTATGAGGTAATAAAAATCCCACACGAGGCCCATTCTCCAGGGTAACACGTACATAGGGAAAATGCACCTCCAGGATCATGAGGATGGCAGAACCCCCAAAATCGACCATGAACCCAGATGCTAAAAAATAGTTCAACTGCTGTTCATCTTTAGAGGAGAGGGCTCTCGGGCCACCACAGTGCGCTCAACACCCCACGGAGCAGGCAGAAGATGATGGGGCCTTCGGTGCCTCCTACACTACAGCCATGCTGAAATCTTGGAGTTACACAGGAGTAAAAGAAATGATTAAACAAAGAAACAGCTACTGTAAAAGCGAATAAATGCTGACAATGAGATTTCAATTTCTGAGGACCTCCCAGAGATGATGGCAAAACTAAAAGCAAGAGGAAGAAAAGCAGACTTTTCCATACTCATCACTGCCGGTCCAGTGCCAGCAGCCAGCCCGACACCATCTGCTCCACTCGTCTCCCTAAGCTGCTAATGCAGCATCAGGCTCCATCCAGAAGCCAGTGGAGGGCCAGCTGCTGCCATGGCAATGCACGGAAACTGAGCTAAGAGACTGTGCCAGGAGATTCTGTCCTGCCTGCTTCATACTTGTGTGGTTCTGTAAGTACTTATGTCCATCCCAGGGCTCCTTGACATTCATTTCGTAGGTAAAGGAAGTTGTGAGTTTGTCTTATTTCCAGAAAGGACACCTGGACAGAAGAGAAACCAGCCATAATGGGTCCTCGCCACCATCTAAATCAGTTCCACACGCCGTCTCTCCTTTAGGAAAGCCTGGTCTCACCTGGCCGACCTGAGGCCAGTAACTGGACAGCCATCCTCAGGCTTGGACATCCACAGAGGCTGTGATGTGGATGTGCTGTGTCCCTGCCAGAACTCATGGTGAGACTTAACTGCCAATCTAGCAGTGTTGGAAGGTGCTCTGTTTGAGAGGTGACGGATTTCTTACAAGACTGGGTTTGTTCTCCCATGACTGGATTAGTTCCTGCCGGAATGGATGAGTTCCTGTGAGAGCAGGTTGTTGGAAACAGGGTTGCCTTTCACGTTCGTTGGTTTTGCATACGCCCCCCTCCCTTTCTGCCTTCCCTGCGAGCTGAAGCAGCATGAGGCCCTGACAGATGAGCCCTCTGATCTTGGACTTCCCAGTCTCCAGAGTCATGAGTGAAATACATTCCTTTTCTTTATAAATTACTCAGTCTCGGGCACTGCCACGGCAATGCAAGATGGACTAAGACAGCGGATGAGACGGGGTACACCTGCTGTACGCCCACCTCACTAGTCACGAGGGAAGGCAGGAGAGGCCTCAGGAAACACCACCCATGAAGGGAATATTCCTACATTAAATACTTAAAATTCATAGCAGGAGATTACATTTAAAGAGATGCTTCCTAGCATCTCTGGCTTTTAAAAAGTCACAATTATTTGCGGAATAGGTCCTTAGAGCAGGGCCACCCTGGGCCCTGGCTTCTTGCTAGCCTGAACACAGGTGGGTTCTCCATCTTGTGCCCCTCACACTCGCAGTGGGGAGTGCAGCATGGGAGGGGACGCTCACCTGGGGGCCCCACCAAGCCTGTGGGTGGCCAGGACAATGAGGGCCTGAGGGTGCCACTGTCCCTCTTTGAAACCACTTAGGGGTCAGCCTAGGAGTGCGAGGATACAGGGAAATGGAGGCGGTCAGCTCCCAGATGCGTCAGGCCTGGCCCGGGACTCCCCTGACACCTGAGCCAAGGCACTCTTTTACTGGCAGGCAGGTGTGAGGCGGATGGTTCACAGGCTCAGTCCCCAGAGGCCCGGCAGTCTGTCCCTGTTCTTCCCAAATACAACTCTGCCTTTGCAAAGCTACCGGTGACCTGAAGACGAGAGAGTGCTTTGAGAAACCACACAGGAAAGGTCTCCCTGGGCAGCTCTGGAGATACATCCAGTTCCCACACACAAGCCAGTACGTTTCGCCAGGGCCTGTGGCGAACCAATCCGAAAGTGGCAGAGCAAAGAGCCCTGAGGAGGGACCACGCCGAGGTGGGAATCGAGTCTTGTCAGAAACGATGAGCAAGACGACATGCCATGATGCCAGAGACAGACCCCTAGACCAGCAGGTGCGGCAGGACGCCGGGAGACGGGCCAGTGTGCCCACGAAAAGTGGGCAGGTGGCAGAGGAGGAGGAGCCCTTCAGCCCCTAGAGAAGGGACAATGGGGTCCCCACTGGGAAAGAAAGACGCTTCCTCCGCATCTCACGGTACACACAAAGGCCCACTCCAGAAGGATCATAAACTTGCACGCAGAAGGCAGAGCTCAAAGTCTACATGAGCGCGTAAAGGAATGTCTTCATGACCCCAAGCCAGGGAAAACAGCTTTAAAAACATACTCCAAGTTCTGTGTAAACATGGCGAATTAAAAAATAAAGATGTCGAAAGTGCTAATCGTTAAAAAAGGGCTACATTCAAATTAAGAGCAGTTTATCAAAAATCACCACATCAGAGTAAAAGGATAAACCACAAATGGAAGAAGAATTTACAGTATGAGCAGCGCTGAGCCGTAGAAAAACAGGCACAAGAACCCAGTGGGGCATTTCACAGAAAAAGAAACAAGGTGCAGTGAACGATCAGACACGCCCACCTCGCCACGAGGGAAGGCGGGAGAGGGCCACGCGAGATTCCACTTCCCGATGGCTTTCCCACTCCAGGAGGTCGTACGCTGAGCTGCTGTGGCGTACAGGACAGGGACAGCCAGATGGCACCACAAGGAGAAGTCAAGGAAGCGAGGTGTCCACCGTGCCACACCCTAAGAGGGGGTGGGCTCCTGGGGGCCCCTTGCGCTGTCCGCCATGGGGTACATGTAGCTGTTCAGATTTAAATCAGTTGTAATTCAGTAATATTCAGCACTCAGTTCCTCAGTCACACTGAGCCGCACGCCACTGCTCCGTGGCCTCAGGCACACAGAGCCCTCCTAGGCAGCCGTGCTTTAGCCCTCAGTGTGTTCATTTAGATGTTGAAAACATCACATCATAAAATCGTTCTATTATGTTCACACAGAACAACATTGAGACAGTGAACTACAGTACATTTCTGTTTTTCAATTGTAGGGAACAAATTCAAACTAAAGTCTCGGTCATGAAAAAGAATGATGCTTTACCACACTGCTGCTGCCACACCCCCACTAAAGAACCCACCAAAGGAAGCCCCGCCAGTGGCCAGTGGGCTGGGCCAGGCCAGATGGGCACTCACCAGGCTCTGCTCGATGAGCAGGCAGAAGAGGACGGCGTTCCCCACTTCCCGCAGGTTCTGGAAGCACACCGTCTTCAGCTCCGCATACTCCACAATGTCCTTCAGCTGGTGGTGGAAGAACTCCAGGATACCTGCGGTGGTGGGAGGAGGGCGCGGTTGGGGGGTGGAGGGGCCAGGACCCAGCAACCTGGTCCACAGCCGGGCACACCTCCCGGCCCTCAGCACGGCTGGGGACTCGGTCCCACTTGTCGGGGGGGCGGGGACGTCCCCAGCAAGCTTTCCCTGGGCCACACTGGGCCAGGATGGCTTCCCCTCAACATCTGAAATTTTCACCTCCAGTCATGACACACGCATTGGTTTGAGCATCCCAGCACTCCTCATCTACTTTCTGACAATCAACTGAAATTGGATTCTCCTGAGCCAGGGCTGTGCTGATGGTCACTTCCCCACAGAGGCTGAGGGGTACCCCACATGCTCATGGTCACTTCCCCAAGGGGGCTGAGGAAGACACCTTATCTTCTCAAACACCAGCCATAGACCTGGGCAGGTGCCAGAAAGCAGAACGTCCTGGGCAGTGTTCAAGGGCTCAGCCAGGCTGAGGGACTGCCCATCAAGACAGTGTCTCACTGGTCACCCACGTGCAGGCTCAAGTCACTTTACAAGACAAGGCTAGTGTTCAACTGTCCAGCTTTCAAGAAAACTCTGCCAGGTAAGAGACTAAAAGCAGTTTTGTTACGTGACAAAGGTCCCTGTCATAGTTCTACCATAGGACAGTGCTTTTTGAGATCACTAAAGCTGTTTATCTGCATAGCCCCAAACCAGCCCCCAAGTCCTGCGGGCCTGTCCCTAAGAACACACCTGCCTGAGGGCCACACAGCAGGACCTGCAACTGGACGGGACTGCCTGGGGGCAGGGGTGCAGCTGTCTCTGAGGCTCAAGCCCCCACAGGCCCCGGCAGTGGGTTCCCTGGCCTCAGCTGGTGGCTGGTTGTTTCACAGGCCGCAGGAGTGTGTGGCGTTCAGGGGCCCGTCGTCTCAACTCCTGTGGGTGGATCTCTTGGGCCCCCAGCTCTCCACCTGCAGACAGTGACAGCAGTAACCTCCTTTCTGGTTGTAAGGTGCATCTGTCTGTCTACCGCCTTCTCCCACGTGGCAGATCTAATCCTTTTCAATCATTCTGAGTTGAATTCCTTTCTGACCTCCCCCCGGACAGCACTGTGAGCTCTGCGTGCCCGGAGGCGCCCGCACTCACCGGGAGAGCCGTACTCGTGCCGGGGCAGGCGGCAGATCTTGGGCATCACCTCCATCAGCGTCTTCACGTACTGCAGGATGGTGCCCTGCAGCTGCGGGGGAGACGAGACAGGCTGCGTCAGCCTCCCCACCCCACTCCGCTAGCACCGGAGCTCACGCCCTGAAACGCGTCTGTCAGCGAAGAGCTGGGCAGTGAGCAGGCTGCAGGGTTGCGTGGCTGGGGAATGAAATCTGCCCCTGAAGAGGCAGCAACCGTCACCAGGTGGCCTCCCATGGCTGGAGCCACGTTCTGAAACGGGGCTCTCCTTTCAAGATGGAAGTGGCCCCGAAGTGCCACCAGGTGTCTCCCCTGGGGAGGAGGAGATGCCCCTGAATGCGGTGAGCACGGCCAGCTTCAGGCTCCCCCAGGACGCCATCTGTGCTCCTGGGTGCAGCTCCATGCTCAGCTGTGATAAGGTCTAAGCTGCCACAGGTTTTGGGTGAGAGTCCCCCAGTGGGGGTCCTGGAAGAAGCTGTTTAGGTCCTGGGGTGACAGCTGTGTCAATTGACCAAACTCACACGGCCTCAGGCACAGAAGATTATTAACATAATAAAAAAGGATGGGCCGGGCGTGGTGGCGCAGGCCTGTAATCCCAGCACTTTAGGAGGCTGAAGCGGGTGGATCACCTGAGGTCGGGAGTTCAAGACCAGCCTAACATGGACAAACCCTAAAATAAAGTATCTCTACTAAAAATAAAACATTAGCCAGGTGTGGTGGCGTGTGCCTGTTATTCTAGCTGTGCAGGAGGCTCAGGCAGGAGAATTGCTTGAACCCAGGAGGTGGAGGTTGCAGTGAGCCGAGATTACACCACTGTACTCCAGCCTAGGCAACAAGAGCAAAACTCCATCTGAATAAATAAGACTATAAAAAGTTCTCTCTCAGTGAATGACTAATATGTTATGCATAGAAAACTAAATTCAGGCTGGCCAAGATGGCCCACATAGCAAGACCCCGTCTCTATACATAAAAATAAAAACTCTATGTATCAGTTAAAACAACCTGGACCCATTCTCTTGAGTTTGGAAAGACGAGGCACGTACCAAACTATATATGGTTAGAAGTGTTTGAAACCAAACTGAATTAATCCAGCTGTTGGAGAATCACAGTCCAGATAGGTGAGACCCCTTTGCTTGCATGCCCTGGGAATCCAGGCTATGAAGGAGGGGTGTCTAGGGACACTCACCAGGCTCTTGACGACCTTCAGCAGCTCCTCCATGACCACAGCAATACCCTGGTAGCCAAGGAGCCGGCAGATGACTTGAAAATGCGGAGGCCCCACAAAGTGCCGGTAGCTGCCGTAAATGCTGGAGTAGGCCAAGTTCAAAGCCTGGAAAACAGGGCACAGAGCTCTCAGCATGGTCGCTGTACACACGTGCTGATGAGGAATCGTGTGGGACGATCAGTCACCACACCAGCTCAGGTGAAGTCTCCTGCCTTGTAAAATCGACTGCCCGTAACTGGCATAGTTACAAAACCCACTCAGCTTGCCAGTGAAAAGAAACCTGCTAAAATGAAAACAAAACCATTTGGTGTTTCAACATGTGTTTAACTGCCAATTCGCTAGATGCCATTTTGAAGTCTGCAATGAGAAATGAATACAACCCAGAGTCTCCCCTGCCTGGCAGTGTCCCGGCAGGATGCCGGAGGTCAGACCCTGAGGGGGCCAGGGGAGCTCCCTTCTCAGCATGCACAGGGTGCCCTGGAGCTGGGAGAGAGGCACCTGTCGGGGGGGAGGGTGAGGAGGGCAGTTAGGGTGTGTCTGAGTCCATTTTCACACTGCTATATAGAAATACCTGAGACTGCATAATTTATTTTTCAAAAGCAGGTTTAATTGACTCACAGTTCCATATGGATGGGGACGCCTCAGGAAACTTACAGCTATGCAGAAGTTGAAGGGGAAACAAGCACCCTTTTCAGAGAAGGCAGGAAAGAGATAGCAAAAGAACTGCCCATAAAACCATCAGATCTCATGAGAACTCACTATCACCAAAACAGCTTATGGGAAACTGCCACCATGAGCCAATCAGCTCCCACCAGGTCCTGCCCTTGACATGTGGGGATAGTGGGGATTACAATTTGAGGTCAGTTTTGGGTGGGGACACAGCCAGACCGTATCCATCATTCTTCCCCGGTCCCTAGTCCCTCATGAGTCTTCACATTTCAAAACACAATCCTGCCTTCCCAACAGTCTCACAAAGCCTTAACTCATTCCAGCATTAAGCCAAAGTCCAAGTGCAAAGTCTCATCTGAGACAAGTCCCTTCCACCTATGACCCTGTATAATCAAAAACAAGTTAGCTACTTCCAAGATACAACAGGGGTACAGGCATTAGATAAATATTCCCATTGCAAATGGGAGAAACCGGCTAAAACAAAAGGGATACAGGCTCCATGCCAGTCTGATATTCAGTGGGGCAGTCATTAAATCTTAACCTTCAAAATAATCTCCTTTGACTCCATGTCTCACATCCAGGTCACAATAAGAGGTAAGCTCCTGTGGTCTTGGGCAGCTCCACCCTTGTGGCTTTGCAGGATGGAGTCCCCCTCCCAGCTGTTTTCACAGGCTGACGTTGAGTGCAGTTTTTCCAGGTGCACGGTGCAAGCTCACTGGGGTCTGGAACAGGGTGGCCTTCTTTTCACAGCTCCACTAGGCAGTACTCCAGTGGGCACTTAGTGTGTGGGGCTCCAACCCCACATTCCCCTTCTGTACTGTCCTACCAGAGGTTCTCCATGATGGCCCCACCCCTGCATCAAACTTCTGCCTGGACATTTGGGCATCTCCACATATTGTTCGAAATCCAGATGGTCCAACACCATGTGGAAGCCACCAAGACTTGGGGCTTGCACCCTGTGAAGCAACAACCTGAGCTGTATTGTTGGCACCTTTTAGCAACTGGAATGCAGGGGCCCTGGGCCCAGGCCAGGAAACCATTTTTCCCTCCTAGACCTCTGGGTCTGTGATGGGAGGGGGCTGCCTCGTACATGCCCTGGAGACATCTTCCCCAATGTCTTGGTGATGGACATTCAAAATTCTGCAGCCATCTTGAATTTTTCCCCAGAAAAGGAGCTTTTCTTTCCTATCGCATCACCAGGGTGCAAATTTTCCAAACTTTTATACTCTGCTTCCCTTTTAAACATAAGCTCAAATTTCAGATCATCGCTTTCAAGTTCAATGTTCCACAGATCTCTAGGGTGGGACAAAATGCCACCAGTCTCTTTGCTACAGTTCAGTAAGAATGACCTTTGCTCCAGTTCCCAACAAGTTCATCTCCATCTGAGACCACCTCAGCCTGGACTTTACTGTCCATATCACCATCAGCTTCTTGGTCAAAACCACTCAACAAGTCTCTAGAAAGTTCCAAACTTTCCCACATCTTCCTGTCTTCTTCGGAGCCCTCCTACCTGTTCCCACCTCTGCCTGTTACCTGGTTCCAAAGTTGCTTCTGTATTTTTGGGTGTCTTTATAGCGGTTCCCAACTCTACCAGTACCAATTTACTGTGAGTCCATTTTCACCCTACTATAAAGAAATACCCGAGACTGGGTAATTTATAAAGGAAAGCGGTTTAATTGACTGATAGCTCCACATGGCTGGGGAGGCCTCAGAAAACTTCAGTCATGGCAGAACTCAAAGGGGAAGCAAGGATGTTCTTCACCTGCTGGCAGGAATGAGAAGAGACTGTGAAGGGGGAAGAGCCCTTATAAAACCATCAGATCTGCTAGAACTCACTCACTACCACGAGAACATCATGGGGGAACCACGCCCACGATCCAATCACCTCCCACCAGGTTCCTCTCTTGACACATGGGGGATATGGGGCTTACAATCTGAGATGAGATTCGGGTGGTGATATGGAGCCAAACCGTATCAAGGTGGCTCCTGCAGAAGGACGTCACTCAGCTTGTCTGAGGGCACTGGTGCAGACAGACAGCAGGAGACCCCTACTGTGAGGATTCAGTGCTGTAAATTTCCCTCTCAGCACTTATTCAGCTGCATACCACAAATCTTGGTATGTTTACATTTCGTTCAATTCAATGTATTTTTTAATTTTCCTTGAGACTTCCTCTTCGACCCAAGGATTATCTAAAAGTGGGCTCATGCCGGGCGCGGTGGCTCAAGCCTGTAATCCCAGCACTTTGGGAGGCCGAGGCAGGTGGATCACGAGGTCCAGAGATCGAGACCATCCTGGTCAACATGGTGAAACCCCGTCTCTACTAAAAATACAAAAAATGAGCTGGGCATGGTGGCGCGTGCCTGTAATCCCAGCTACTCAGGAGGCTGAGGCAGGAGAATGGCCTGAACCCAGGAGGCGGAGGTTGCGGTGAGCCGAGATCACGCCATTGCACTCCAGCCTGGGTAACAAGGGCGAAACTCCGTCTCAAAAAATAAATAAATAAAAAATAAAAAATAAAAAAAAATAAAAGTGGGCTCATCTCCAAGCATACAGAGATTTTCTCGTTAGATATCTTTTTGTTACTGGTCTCTGGTTTGAGTTCACTGTGGTCAGAGAACACTCTCCACAGGATTTCAGTTCTTTAACTTTTGTTGAGGAGGTGGAGAGGCACGGTCTCAAACGTTGTGCTGTGGAAGACAGACTCAGAAGAGGAAGCACTCCGGACGCCCAGCCACACAGCTCAGTTCAAGACAGACTCTGCTGCCCGTGCTCCAGCCTCGTTCTAAAGGCAGAGGTGGGTCACACCACACGGAGCCGGCTCTGGACTTGCCCGTCGTGCAACTGGGGTTCTCTAATTTTCATGACACTCTGAGCCTTCATCAATTGGGGATAATCTTACTTGAGAGAGAAAGAACACCAGAGCAGGCATGCTGTAAGTGGTGGGATGACCAAGAACCAAAAAGGTAACACTGCATAAATGGGTCACTGAGTTAATTTTATTCCTGCAAGATACTAGCCCTAGTTCAGTATTCATTAAAAAAAGCATTCACTGTGTGTTTCATAATCGCACAGACATAAAACACTGTGACTCATACTGCAGCAGAAGCAGGTGTGCGTGGCAAGCATGAGAGCCTGTGGGTACAGAGGCTGTCTGCTGTGAGCATACGACTCAACTCAGACATCATCTGTTTTAGTACCCAGCCTTTTTTTGAGTGAGTCCCTTGAAAAGTGTTATACAGTATGTATAAGGTGGGTGGCCAACATCAATGCTACCTGTATGTGTCTAAATAACCTAATAGAAAATTACTGCTGGGTGTGGTAGCTCACGCCTGTAATCCCAGCACTTTGAGAGGCCGAGGTGGGTGGATCATGAGGTCAGGAGTTCAAGACCAGCCTGGCCAAGATGGTGAAACCCTGTCTCTACTAAAACTATCGAAATTAGCCAGGCGCAGTGACAGGCGCCTATAATCCCAGCTACTCAGGAAGTGGAGGCAGGAGAATCACTTGAAATAAGGGCAGCAGAGGTTGCAGTGAGCCAAGACTGCACCACTGCACTCCAGCCTGGGAGACAGAGTGAGACTCCATCTCAAAAGAAAGGCCAGGTGCAGTGGCTCACGCCTGTAATCCCAGCATTTTGGGAGGCTGAGGCGGGCGGATCACGAGGTCAAGAGATTGAGACCATCCCGGCCAACACGGTCAAACCCCATCTCTACTAAAAATACAAAAAAAATTAGCAGGGCATGGTGGCACGTGTCTGTGGTCCCACTTACTCAGGAGGCTGAGGCGGAAGAATCGCTTGAACCCAGGAGGCAGAGGTTGCAGTGAGCCGAGACTGCACCACTGCACTCTAGCCTGGTGACAGAGCACTCTCTCTCCAAAAAAAAAAAAAAAAAAAAAAAAAAAAAATTACTGTTTTAAGGCTGGACATGGTAGCTCACATCTGCAGTCCCAGCACTTTGGGAGGCCAAGGCAGGAGAACTGCTTGAGCTAAGGAGTTCGAGACCACCCTGGGCAACACGGTAAAAACCCATCTCTATAAAAAAACACAAAAATTAGCCAGGACTGGTGGTGCATGCCAGTAGTCCTAGCTACTTGGGAGGCTGAGGCAGGAGGACTGCTTAAGTCTGGGAGGCAGAGGTTTCACTGAGCTGTGATTGTGCCATTATATTCCAGCATGGGTGACAAAGTGAAACCCTGTCTCCAAACAAACAAACAAACAAACAAACAAAAAAAAAACAAAAAAAAAAAACTGGTTTATGGCCGGCACAGTGGCTCATGCCTTAATCCCAGCCTTTGGGAGGCTGAGGTGTGCAGATCACTTGAGGTCAGGAGTTCAAGACCAGCCTGGCCAACATGGTGAAACCCCACCTCTACTAAAAATACAAAAATTGGCCAGGCGTGGTGGCGCTCGCCTGTAATCCCAGCTACTCGGGATGCTGAGGCAGGAGAATCACTGGAACCAGAGAAGCAGAGATTGCAGTGACCCGAGATCACACCACTGCACTCCAGCCTGGGTGACAGACTCTGTCGGGAAAAAAACAATTCACTGTTTTTGTTTGTAATAAAACAACACAGACAGTTTCTGAAAGGGAGGCAGAAATCTCTTACATTGAGATTCAAATTCAGTTACAAATAGGTGAATTTAAAAAAAAATCAAATTCATACCTTCAAATATTTCTTTCCCTCCAAAAGGGCATCAGCTTTGCAAATGCCCCTAAGTGCCCATTCCCTGGAGCCATCCCGAGGGGGTGGCCATGCACACAGGGGAGCAGGGTGCTCTGACAGTGTGGGGGCCACCTGAAGGCAAATGTGCACCACTGCCCCAGAACTATGGGCTCAGGTCTGTGCCTTAATGGCAGCAACAGTGCCTCCCTGCCTCCTGGAGGAGAATCCTAGAGAATAAAAATATGTCAAGATCCTTTAACACCACAAAGGGCACACAGACACGCAGGCAGCAAGGATGTCACCACAGTGCTATCCTGGGATCTCAAACACCAACCCCACATGGCCCCTCCCAGGACTCGAGCCAGCAGAGCTGCACACGGTCCGGCTGCCTGCCTGCCCGGGGCCCGATTCCCTCTCCGGGCAGGGGCGGGGAAGGAGCATCTCTGCCTGATGCCCTCTGTGCACAAGCACCTCTCTCTTCATCAGGAAGTGACAAAAACTTATTTTATTGTTATGCCTAAAACAGGGATTAAAAATTTCAAAGCAGGCCGGGCGCGGTGGCTCACGCCTGTCATCCCAGCACTTTGGGAGGCCGAGGCGGGTGGATCACGAGGTCGAGAGATCGAGACCATCCTGGTCAACACGGTGAAACCCCGTCTCTACTAAAAATACAAAAAACTAGCTGGCCGTGGTGGCGCGTGCCTGTGATCCCAGCTACTCAGGAGGCTGAGGCAGGAGAATTGCCTGAACCC
The DNA here is from genome assembly GCF_048565385.1 of Saimiri boliviensis. Taxonomy (NCBI): domain Eukaryota; kingdom Metazoa; phylum Chordata; class Mammalia; order Primates; family Cebidae; genus Saimiri; species Saimiri boliviensis. Next base: position 151,299,342 of record NC_133453.1, read on the forward strand.
AGGAGGCGGAGGTTGCGGTGAGCCGAGATCGCGCCATTGCACTCCAGCCTGGGTAACAAGAGCGAAACTCCGTCTCAAAAAAAAAAAAAAAAAAATTTCAAAGCAGAGAAGAGCCCACAGCAATCTTTTAGTTCACAGAGACCCAAGAAAGGATTCTTACTCGCTCAACTTTCTAGTCCTATCTTCTAAAATAACAAAATCTCTCTGTGCTCTAAAGGTAAAACACTACAATTGACTTTCAGAAGCAGAAGCATCGGACGCTTATCTGAATCCTTTAAAGAAACATCCTTTTGAGTATAACTAATTATTGCGTAAAAGTCAACTTCAGTCCTGGCACCACCAATGGCTCACACCTGTAATCTCAACACTTCGGAAAGACGTGGCAGGTTCAAGACCAGCCTGGCCAACATGGTGAAACCCCATCACTACTAAAACTAAATACAAAAAATCAGCTGGGCATGGTGCCTGTAATCGCAAGTACTCAGGAGGCTGAGGCAGGAGAAACCCTTGAACCCAGGAGGTGGAGGCTGCAGTGAGCCGAGATCACACCACTGCATTCCATCCTAGGCGACAAAGCGAGACTCCATTTCAGAAAGAGAACATATTTTCAAAGTCATGATCTTGACAGAGCCACCCCGTTTCCTGAAGAAGAGCCTCACATCCCTTAATGACATCACTGCCCACAGCTGACGGACAGTGAGAAGACGATCCCTCTCTCCTGCTCGGGGATGCTCTGACTGCACTGAAAGTCACCCCCGGCTCACACTTGCTCTTTTCAGGGGTGGGAGAGGGGCGGTGCACGCGGAGGCTCAGGCCCTCCACAAACCAAAGCCCCAGTTCAGTGTTTGCTGCTTCCCGTGAGAAGGAAGGCACCCAGAAGACTGGAGTGATCTCGCTCTGAAGCACAGAGGGTTAGAAAGGAAACAGTGAGAAGCATCATTTCTGCAACTCAGACCCAGCTGGTGCCTTAGAAGGCACCCAGCTGCAGGCCGTGTGCGGGCAGCAGGGCCCGGGCCCGCCCCGTCCTGGCTCCAGGCATTCCGCAGATGGGGCAGACAATTCCTGACTGTCCCTGCTTCCTGCAAGTGAGGACACTTAAATACCCATGAGTGCCCGCAACCCCGCCCCACCACGGAGCCGGGGACACCTCCACCCGCAGCAGGGGAGAAGGCTTCACTCCTCACAGGGTAGCCGGGCCCCCTGCCCATCTCGCCGGCGCTGGGGGTCTACTTTATTTGCTCTGCTGTATTTTTGTGACTATCTGCTCATTTCATCTTTCTTCTTTGCTACAGTGTTTACATTTTCCTTACTAAATCATATGGGTGCTTGAAACAAAGAAACTAGCCCTTAAAATACTCAGACTTGTGACAAGCCCAGCCACCCCAGGGTGGACACGACCCCATCTCACATATGGTAGACCGGGTTCCCGGTCTTCCGCCCTCCGGGCACAGGCTGACATCCTTGTTTCTGGGTGTCAGACCTTCCCTGCGCTTACCTTTCCAGCTCAGCTCTTCCATCAGGGCGTCAGGCCTGGCAGCCACCCTGGGCCTCCTTGTCTCAGGGCTTGGTATTTTTAAACCTTTAATCTTTCAACGGTCTCACTGGTGTGTGTGCAGGGAATGAGGCCAGCCCAAGCCTGACACCCATCACGATGCCAAGCTGGCCCAACACCATGTACGCCCTAGTTCCAGAGAAGGGCTTTTTTGGTTTGGTTGGCTGGTTTTTGTTTTAAATTACTTTAAATTCCTTTTCAGGAAGATGCTAATGGAAAGGAAGAAAAAAACAACGTACATGGCCCGCTGTATTTAAGTCACTGCAACCAAACCAGCTGAACTACACTTGAAAACGTGCTTCATTATGAACTTGAGACTTGGGGCGCGAGCCCAGAAGTGCCTACCTTGGACCCGTGCAGGTACTGGGGCTGTGCAGTAGGCTGCTTATCTCTCTGAAATTCCTGAGAAAACGGTAGTACTGTCCGAACAAACCTAAACAGGATTTAAAAAAGAAAAAGAAACCAAATTTAACAACAGTTCTTTAAAATTCAGAACTTTGCCATAATCCATCTACTAAATCTTCCTCCCAGTCAACTGACACAATCATCAAACAGGAAAATTCTAGTGAATCAAAAACCATAGAATGAATATCAATAGTCAAATATGACAAACGCATGCAAAGCTCAGAACCACAGCGGGAAGCCCTGGGGCCTGGTGCATTGTACCAGAGCCTCCTGGAGCCCAACGCAAGCCTGAGGTCGCTCGTGGGCTCTGCTGCGCTTCCAGACGCGGGGGGTGAGCCCGGCAGCGCAGCCGTCTGTGAGGAGCACAGTGACACCCCAGTGATTCAGATCACCTGGCACACACCACCAGGGATGAACAGGGACCCCTCTGAGCATTTGTAACCCACTCGATTAGTAAAAGATTATGTCTTGCCGGGCGTGGTGGCTCACGCCTGTAATCCCAGCACTTTGGGAGGCCAAGGCGGTCGGATCACGAGGTCAAGAGATCGAGACCATCCTGGTCAACATGGTAAAACCCCGTCTCTACTAAAAATACAAAAATTAGCTGGGCATGGTGGCATGTGCCTGTAATCCCAGCTACTCAGGAGGCTGAGGTAGGACAATTGCCTGAACCCGGGAGGCGGAGGTTGCGGTGAGCCGAGATGGCGCCATTGCACTCCAGCCTGGGTAACAAGAGCGAAACTCCGTCTCAAAAAAAAAAAAGATTATGTCTTGATAATGGATTACGGGCCACTTAAATTCAAATGTGTCCGTTTTCAAGGAGAAACATCAAACTTGGCTAAGGCTTTCAAACAGGAAGGGTTCATTTAAATACATAAAACTTCCACAAAGAAATGTAAGAAAGAAAATGTGCATCTGCTAATAATCTAATTCCAAGTACCTGACTAACTCACCCTGCACTTCAGGAAATGAAAATGGATGTAATTGTCCAAGTCCTGCAGTCACACAGAATGTGTGCATGTGAGGGGGTGCTCTGGGCAGGGGAGCAGCCACGAGGCCCCTGGCGACCCACCGGGACACTGCTGTGTGCACCTTTCCAAAAGGACCCTATCCTGGATGCCTGTGCTGTCAGCATGCCCACATCCCGGGGCGCCACAGTCCTCAGCGCTGGGCGTGTGTGTCTGCGTACATCTCTGTGTATCCGTACCTGCGTGTGTCCGTGCATGGAGGATCTGCATGTGTTATATGCATGTGGATGTGCGTGTGTCTATGCGTCCCTGCGCCTGTGTTCTTACACCCTTTCCAGGAAGAGCATTCCATCAGGAGGCGCCAAGGTCAGAACCCCATTCCCCAGAGAATCCTGGGCAATGCTCACACCCTTGGCTGCAGCACACCTTCAAAGCCATGGCACACGCATCAGCCTCTGTTCACCTCTGACGGGGATGGTGGGGTTGGGGAGAGGAGAGGACAGCAAATAAAAAAATCAGAGTACAAATCCACATAGGGAGCCAAGTGCCAGGGTACGACGGCACTTAGGTTACAGGAGGCTTTCCTACGTCTGCATACACACACACACACACACAACTACATACACACATACGCTACATACACACACACACTACACACACACACTACATACACACATATACTACACATACACTACACACACTACATATACACTACATACACACACCACACACACTACACACATAACACCATATACACACAAACTACATACACACGTAACTACACACACTACATACACACACTACACACACACACTACATACACACACACTACACACATGCATTATATACACACACCCATACACTACACACACACACACACACACACACACACACACACACCCATACACATACACACGCACGTTTTTTGTCACCCAGGCTGGAGTGCAGTGGTGTGATCCTGACTCACTGCAGCCTCAACCTCCTGGACTCAAGTGATCCTCCCACCTCAGCCTCATGAGTATCTGGGACTACAGGCCACCATGCCTAATTTTTGTATTTTTTTGTAGAGACGGGGTCTTGCCATGTTGGCCAGGCTGGTCTCGAACTCCTGGGCTCAAGCGATCCGCCTGCTTTGGCCTCCCAAAGTGCCGAGATTACAGGTGTGAGTCACTGTGCTTGGCCTCTGTATTTCTAAATACATTTCTACAACTTCTGGATTTATCAAGTTTAGATGCTGACTGACTTGGTAGGATTTGGCGGCCTCTGGCCCAGTTCCAGGAGGCTCCCTCTACACCCTTGTTTCTGAGTGACAGGAATGACTGGTATCACGGGGCCACACCTATCTCTATGCTAGCAAGATGACTCAACAAGGGGCTGGCCGCGCCAGGAAGATGGCCTGGGCTGTGTGCCTGGTGAACCCACCGACCTCCTGGGAGGTGAAGGGCTGGAGGCTGCGCTCAGCCACGTGGCCATTCAGTCAACTGTGCCCCAACAAAACTGGACACCACGGCCAGAGTGAGCGTCCTCGGCTCGCGGTACCAAGGAGCATCCCGTGTCCCTGAGTGAGGACGGGGGAAACTCTGCACATGGAACCTCCCAGGCTTTGCCCTGCACGTCCCTCTAATGCGCATCCTTTCCTCGAACTGACCGTAATCGTGTCAGTTCAGTGAGTACCGCGGACCTGCCACCTGAGCTGCTGAGGGCAGATCCTGAACTGTCACCTGCTGGCTGGATGTGAAGGTGGCCCCGAGGATCCCAGATGTGTGGCTGGTGTCTGCAGCAAAGGCAGTCTCAGGGAGGACTCTGCAGCGAGACAGTCAATGCAACCCCGAGAGGAAAACGAAGCTTCAGCACCAACACCCTAAGCCCCCACTGCACGTGCCTCAGGTAAACTGAGGCTCAGCTCCAGCCTGATTCACCCTGGTTAGTGCTGGGCCCAGGGCCTTTTTTCTTTTGTGTTGATCCTGCTCGAGGTTTACTGAGCTTCTTGTACCTGTAGGTTTATCATTTTTTATCAAATCTGAAATTCAAGGGCATTAATTTTGAAATCTTTTCTGCCGACCCACAACCTCTTACCAGGATTCCAGTCACAGGCACATTAGAATCTCTGACATTGTCTCTCAGTTTGCTGAGGCCCTTCTCATGTTTTCCTTGTGGTGTTTCAGTGCAGACAGTTTCCACTGTTATAACCACAAGCTCACTGAACTTCCGCAAAGTCTAACCTGATATTCGGCCCAACAGGTCATTTTTCATTCCTGATACTGCATTTCAGCTTTAATTCACTTGATTCTTTTCTCTAACACCCATTTCTCTCTGCAACGTTTTACATTTGCATAATCGGTGTCTGAACACCCTTGTCTGCAAATTCCTTCGTCTCTGTCATTTCTGTGTCTGTTTTGTACAGACTCCTTTTTTTCTCCAGGTTATGGGTTGCACTTTCCTGACTCTTGGCATATCTAGTAATTCTTGATTGGGTGGTGGGCATTTCAGTGCCATGGTGCTTGACTTTGTCACTGTCTTTTAGAGTCTTGAGTGTCTTGGGGCGGTCAGAAAGCTGACTCGTCAGTCTGCTGGGTCTTGTCATGATGCGTTTTTGGCACCTCTAGGGGTGGTATAGTTCATTATCTCTGGCACCTCTAATGAACACCTGGGTGTTCAACAGGGTTTTGCTTTGTTTTAATAGAGAGTCTCACTCTGCCACCCAGGCTGGAGTGCGGTCAAGTGTTCTTGGCTCACTGCAGCCTCGACCTCCCGGGTTCCTCCCACCTCAGCCTCCCGAATAGCTGGGACTACAGGTGCCCACCACCATGCCTGGCTACTTGTTTGTGTTTTTAGTACAGACGGGGTTTCACCATGTTGGCCAGGCTAGTTTCAAACTCCTGACCTCAAGTGATCTGCCTGCTTTGGCCTCCCAAAGTGCAGGGATTACAGGCGTGAGCCACCGTGCCCAACCTCAGAAAGGTTCCATTCTTCTTGCTGGTAGGAACTCAGAAGCGTCCCACCATTGGGTGACTGCTGTGAATCACGCAGCTAACAGCTCTCTGGTATGTGCACAGTTTAGTACTCAAGCAAAGACTATGGGACATCTACATGGTTTCAGGACCTGTTTCTGCTAAGCTCTCTCTTCTCTCACACCCCGCCCTGCAAATCCCAGCTGCCTCAGCTTCCCCAAGTTCCAATTTGTCCCCTCTACCAAGCAGGAACTTCCAAGCTGTACTTGAACTGTTCCTCTCTAAACTTGGTCCAGAAACTGCTTCCGGATGGAAAGCCAGGGAGGCTTACCTCCCCACTCGCTTCCCTCCCCTCAGGGAAATGTCTGAGCCTGAACAGTCGGTCCATGTGCTCTGTCCAGCTTTCCACTTAAGGAGAAATAAATCCATCCCTGTTACTCTATAATTCCAAAGATTTTATTTTATCTACCTACCTACCTATCTATGCAGTTTTATTCTACCTATCTACAGATCTTGCTCTGTTGCCCAGGCTGGAGTGCAGTGGCAATCTCAGCTCACTGCAACCTCCGGCTTCTGGGTTCCAGCGATTCTCCTGCCTCAGCCTTCCAAGTAGCTGGGACTGCAGGCACATGCCACCGTGCCTGGCTAAAGAATTTAAAACACAGTATTTTCTATATATTCTCAATCTAAAGACAAAATTTGATAACAAATGTTGAACTGCAGTTGGGAGGTTTGTGTTTCATGATGGAAAAATCAGCAATTCTTTCCCTTTTTTTTTTTGAGACAAGGTCTTGCTTTGCTGCTCAGGCTGCAGTGCAGTGGCATGATCATGGCTCACTACAGCCTAGACTTCTCAGGCTCAAGTGATCCTCCCATGTCAGCCTTCTAAGCAGGTGAGACCACAGCGGTGCGCCACCACACCCAGCTAATTTCTAAAAACTTTTTGCAGGGCGGGTGTGGTGGTTTATACCTGTAATCCCAGCACTTTGGGAGGCTGAGGTGGGCGGATCAAGAGGTCAGGAGATCGAGACCATCTTGGCTAACACGGTGAAACCCCATCTCTACTAAAAATACAAAAAAATAGCTGGGCATGGTGGCGTGCACCTGTAGTCCCACCTATTTGGGAGGCTGAGGCAGGAGAATCACTTGAATCTGGGAGGTGGAGGTTGCAGTGGGCCGAGCCTGAGCCACTGGACTCCAGCCTGGGTGACAGAGCGAGACTCTGTCTCAAAAAAATTTTTTTTCTGTAGAGAGACGAGGTCTCCTCATGTTGCCTAGGCTGTTCTTGACCTCCTGGATTAGAGAGGTCTTCCTGCCTTGGCCTCCCAAAGTGCTAGGATCACAGGTGTGAGCCACTGCCCCCAGCCAGGATTAGCAACTGTGAAACTACTTTCTCTGTTTTTTGGAATGAGTAAATGAGTAATATACTAAGAATAATGAAGCAAGGATTCTCAGTGTTTAAGGAGGTCAGAAAAGAGAGAGGGAGAAGACTCAACTCTGCAGTGTTGAATGGAACTGGAACTATCCATATACACTCACAGCTTTAACATACAGATAACTATCTAGAAATAAACATGCACAGTGATATGGTCTGGCTGTGTCCTCACCTAAAACTCATCTTGAATTGTAACTCCCACAATTCCCGTGTGTCATGAGTGGGACTCATTGGGATCTCACTGAATAACAGGGGCAGGTCTTCCCCATGCTTTTCTTGTGATAGTGAGTAAGTCTCACGAGATCTCATGGTTTTAAAAGGGGAGTCTCCCTGCACAAGGTCTCTCTCTTCTCGTCTGCTGCCATGTGAGATGTGCCCTTCCCCTTCCACCATGACGGTGAGGCCTGGCCATGTGGAACCGTAAGTCCATTTAAACTTCCTTCTTTTGTAAATTGCCCAGTCTCAGGTATGTCTTTATTGGCAGTGTGAAAAAGACTAATACACATGTACACACGTGCTATGGGTCGTATTGTGTCTCTGAAAAAGATACGTTTGGTTGGGTGTGGTGACTCACGCCTGTCATCCCAGAACTTTGGGAGGCTGAGGTAGGCGGATCGCCTGAGATCGGGAGTTTGAGACCAGCCTGGCCAACACGGTGAAACCCCATCTATTCTAAAAACACAAAAATTAGCCAGGTGTAGTGGCATGCACCTGTAATCCCAGCTACTCAGGAGGCTGAGGCAGGAGAATCGCTTGAGCCCACTGGAGGTTGCGGTGAGCCGGGATCGCGCCACTGCACTCCAGCCAGTGAGACTCTGTTGAAAAAGACACGCTCAGTCCTCACTCGCAGTACCTGAGAATGTGAAGTTTGTTGGAAAGAAGGTCACCGCCTAAGTGCCTGCTTAAGACAAGGTCACACTAGAGTAGCATGGTAGGTTCTGGACCCAGTAAGACTGGAGTCCTTCTGAGAAGAAAGGAGACCCAGAGACAGAGACACGCAGGGAGGACAGGAGTGAAGACAGGAGGCTGGAGTGATGCCAAGAACACTCATAACTGAGGCCACTGCTAGAAGTAAGGGCTCCACCCGGCGTCTCAGAGGGTGCATGGTCCGGCTGACACCCGGGTGTCGGACTTCTGGACTCCACAACCCTGAGAGAATAGATGTCCGTTCTTTAAGCCACCCCGTATGTGGCAGCCACAGGAACCCAGGCAGGCCACATGTGAGGATGTGCTGGCTCTGACCCCCAAGAGCATCTAGAAACAATGACACCCCCGAAAGCAATTAGCACCCATCACACCCAGCCTCCGTTTCTAAATGCCATTCTGCACTGGGAGGAACGGGAGAAAGGACAGGTTGCTAGGACCGCGTGGGGAAAGTGCAGGACGAGCCTGGGGCATCCTGCGATGCTGAAGGTTGGCCGTGCAGGAAGAACGGGGAGATGGCCCCCGGAGACCGAAACCAAGCAGGCGGCACCCACCCCGGCCTGAAACTCCACAGTAATGGGTGATAACCCTGGGTTAGATCAAATAAGCACAAGATTATAAATGCTACCAAGTACAGCAGAATGCCAGCTAGTTCCTGCAGAGAGAATGACGGAGTTAAAACTCAGCTGGGGCCGGGCGTGGTGGCTCAAGCCTGTAATCCCAGCACTTTGGGAGGCCGAGGCGGGTGGATCACGAGGTCGAGAGATCGAGACCGTCCTGGTCAACATAGTGAAACCCCGTCTCTACTAAAAATACTAAAAAAAAATTAGCTGGGCATGGTGGCGTGTGCCTGTAATCCCAGCCACTCAGGAGGCTGAGGCAGGAGAATTGCCTGAGCCCAGGAGGTGGAGGTTGCGGTGAGCCGAGATCGCGCCATTGCACTCCAGCCTGGGTAACGAGAGGGAAACTCTGTCTCAAAAAAAAAAAAAAAAAAAAAAACTCAGCTGGGCACGGCGGCTCAGGCCTGTAATCCCAGCACTTTGGGAGGCTGAGGCAGGCAGATCACCTGAGCTCAGGAGTTTGAGATCAGCCTGGCCAACATGGTAAAACCCAGTCTCTACTAAAAATATAAAAATTAGCTGGGCATGGTGGCATGCACCTGTAATTCCAGGAGCTCGGAAGGCTGAGGCAGGAGAATCCCTCGAACCTGGGAGGCAGAGGCTGCAGTGAGCCGAGACCTCCTAACTGTACTCCGGCCTGGGCTACAGAGTAACACTCCGTCTCAAAACAAAACAACACCACGAACCAAACCACAGCTCACTGTTCAACCACCAGCAGTGTGAAGATAACTGATTCGGCAAGGAATCGTCAACAGATCTAAAATGACTGGGTCGAATTTTAATGAGGGAGTTTGTTTACATCATCTCAAATGATCTCCCTACCAATTATTTATAACTTTTAAACTGAAAAATGGTAACATGATAGTGGGGACACAGGGCAGCCGCCACCACACCCCAGGCACAGAAGTCACCATGAGCAGCGAGGGGACAGGTGTGGCCTTGGGCTCCGGGGTGCCTCACTGACGACACACTCTCCATCTATGGCCTTCCGGCAGAGAGGCCTGACTCTGGACCCGAGGAAATACCCTTCCGCCAGCTTCCTTCCAGAATAGCAGCATTATCACACGCTTATTCACGTACAGGTTAAATTCCGGTCGCAGACCCCTAAGTCACCTCCCCGAGCCACAGTGCGTTAACTCACTAGCCGCAAGTCTGGCCAGGCAACAAGCGAAGTCCTGGCTTGCGTCACGCAGCTCTCAGAAAAGCCTCAGGCATAGGACTGAAATCCCGGGTAACATGGTTTTGGGTGTCTTCTCAGGATTCAGCACAGAACTTGGATACACAAAATCCTGTTTTAAAATGCCTTTTCCTGATCACAGAGCTTTCCCGACTCCACCAGAAGACTCGTGGGAAATGCAGGCACAACGGCTTCTACCAACACTCATGGAAGGCGGAGGCTGCTGACTAAACTGGAGCTTGTCTGCAGAAAATGCCCGTGACAAGCTAGGGGTCCCCGTGAATGGCACCTCAAGGCTCCCCAGGCACCAGGTGGCTCAGGTGACTGCATGCTGACCTCTGCCCAACAGGTGTGGTCCCAGGGAGCAGCTCTGGGTCTCTTGGGGAGACAGGTGACACACGTGAAACTGGGTTCCAGGTAAGATGGAGCCAGCCTGCCTGTGTCCAGAGGCCCCCGTGTGTCCAGGACCCCCATGTATCCAGGGGCCTCCTGCCACCCACAGTGGGGACGAGTGTGGCTGCCTGGGTGTAAGGCCCCCACAGATGGCCCCGAGCAGCTGCGCACATGGCACTGGGTGTTCACGTCAGCTCCCGGGGTGTGGAGAAGGAGGTGCCTGGCCACCCTTCTCTGCTGCTGTGATGTATGTGGTCCTGCAGCGGTGCAGCCTCAGGGGATGGAGGGGCTGAGGGCCACCAACGCCTTGCTTTAGAGGACAAACACATTTCTACCAAGGAAACCTCTGGGGAGTTCCCCACTTTTTCTCTCATCTATGTATCCATGATTTCTCATTTTTCCATAATGTTGATGCATTACTTGTGTAAGAATATTTTTTCAATTAATTCCAAGCATAAACATCTTTTAAAAATGTTGAGGCAAATGGGCACCATCAAGGTGAGTTAAACAGGCAAAGTCTTCACAGTTCGGTTGCCACAGACCACTCCATCCCAGCCTGGAGGCCCCCTGAGCTGAGAAGCCAAGCCAGGTACCACCACCGGCAGCCCACAGCTCACGGCCACAACCCTGGAGAACGGCCTCAGTGACCCTGACGCAGGGTCCCACAGGAAACACGGCCCTGCCCCCAGGGGTCCTGAACTGACAACGGCCACAGCAGGAAGAACTGGCCCGCGGGACAAGTGCCCTCTCCTCTGCCCTCGTAGCTCGGCACCCTGTCTCCCGAGACACAAAACTCTGGGCCTGAATTGGGAGAATTCAGCCCCATGTGGGTGGGACACGGAGATCCAGGGGTAAGCACGGCACTCGTGTGTAAAAGTGCTCCTAACACGTGTCTGCACGTACCTGCACTCCTCTATCTATGGGTGGAGCTCAGCAGCCAGGCACCTTGCTTGGGGCCCCAGTCATCACCCAGGCTGCTGGTGTCTGGGAAGGCATGGTGAGCGACACACACACGTCCCTGGCACACGCTGACACCGTATGCGAGCCAAGCTCAGCGTGCAGAGAAGGAACCTCAGCCAGAATGGCGGCCGCCCGGCATGTGGAGCCCAAGGCAGGGCTGTCCCAGGAGGCTGAACTCAGGGGACTGCCAGCATCCACCATTTCACCACCAGTCACATCACTTCATGTTGTCCAACACCGTGGCACCATGGGTGGTGGGTGGGAGGGTGGCTCCCCCAAATCCCAACATCCCAGGACAGAAGCATGAGAAGCAGGCACCCCCTTTCCACCAACAGGCAGACGGCAAGCCAGGAGAAGCTCCACGTGCGAAGCAGTGACTGTCCACGCGAGGGTGGACACGGATGCCAATGGAGGGCCGCGTGGCTCGCGTGCCCTGTGAGACGTGATGGGGAGCGGAAAGCGTGCGGAGGCAGGGACCTGGTGGCACGGAGGAAGCCTGCAGGGCGTGGGTCCGCGAGCTCCTCCCTGCAGGCGCCCACGCGGCAGACACACTCACCGGTTGGTAGAGCCGTTGTAGCAGTAGTTGGGCAGGAAGTCGTAGTTGAGCTCCCAGAAGACGTGCAGGGTGATCCTCCCATAGGGCGCCGACACGTTGTGGTTGGCCTCCCGGAACATGGCGTCGAAGCTGTCCAGCGTCAGGTACCGGCTCAGAAGCTTGTGTGTCATGCGGTTGATTTCCAACAGGCCGTCCAGCTCCTGCGGGGCCGAGGACAGGGGTGGGGACAGAGCTGGTCCAGGCGGGAAGGAGGCGCCCACGGCCTCTGATCCCACCCGGGCTTCATGGTCCCTGGCAGGGCTACACCGAGGCAGCCCCGGGAGAGCACAGGCTCTGACAGGTGACAGCAGCTTGCTTCGTGGCCCCCCACTTTCTCCATCACCCCCACTGGGCCATGCCTTTCTCCACTCACCTCCATGCCACCGACCTCTGCCGTCCAGTACCCTCTGGGGCAGAGTGTACGCACGGCCTGCTCCCGCCACCCCTCCGTGCACGCACCCACTGAGCCCCCGCCCTGCCCCGCAGCCCAGCCCAGCCGCGGCGCCCCGCCGGGTATCGAAGCCGAGCGGCTTCCTCTGAGGCCGGCGGAGCTCGTCCAGGCCGTGCCCTCCAATGCGGCCGCCGGGCCGGGGGCCGCAGCTCAGCTGCTCCCACCTGAGACCAGATTTCAAAGACTGAGAAGGAAGAGACAGGCTAGCCAAAGGTCCACCGCAGTTACAGTGCCACAGGAATGCTGCTGTGAACTGATAATACGGGGTGCAGCAGGTTCGGTTGGGTGTGTCACTAAAAACAACTTCGCCTGTGTGCCTTTCTAACGTGACTATGGGAAAACTTCAAATCACGGATATGACTTGCATTCTACTTCTATTGGACAGTAATGGCCTTGGTCAAAGCCTTGACCAATGATTTTACTTGAAATCATAGTTGGCCAATGCCGACGGAAACACCAAATGACACTCGCAGAAGAAGGCCGCCCAAGAAGTAAGGGCTCTGCCCGGTGTCTCAGAGGGGCCGTGCTCTCTTTCTGAGTCCCAGCCTCTTTGACTCAGGGAAAACTCGGAGGGCCCTGCTCTGTGGTACAGAGATGCTCAAAGGGACATGTGCCGGGCCGTCACCGCCCAGCGCCCAGCGCCTGCCAGCCAAGGTCTGCTCTCCAGGAATGCACGATCCTCCCGATTCTGGCATGTCCATCCCCATCTGTCGGCAGCCTTTACTCCAAGAAGACTGATGTGGCTGGCGACCAAACCCTTGATGCACATTTCCCTTCCTTGGCTCTGCCAAAGGTCTGAGGACAATCGACTTTTCCTTCCCTGCCTACTCAGCCTTGAGGAATATCCTCCCTGGACACTGGGTTTCCCAAGACCACCACACCCGTAACTATGTAATTTGCCTCACTCTCCCCTTTGGTTGCAACTGATAACCCCACCTGTTTGTAACAGATCCCTACCCTTGTGACCATGTATCCTGTGACACCCTTCCCCTCCCCAAGACAGATTACTACCTTTAACTGACCACTCGCCCCAACCTATAAAACCAATTCCTACCCCACTGCCCTCCGCCAACTCTCTTTTCGGACTCAGCCCACCTGCACCCAGATGAATAAACAGCCATGCTGCTCACACAAAACCTGCCTGCTGGTCTCTTTATGTGAGCAACATGCCTAACAGGAAAAGTCTCCAGTGAAACAGACAGCATAAATAAAAAACACTCACTTCTGGCCAGGCATGGTGGCTCACGCCTGTAATCCCAGCACTTTGGGAGGCCGAGGCGGGTGGATCACAAGGTCAGGAGATCAAGACCGTCTTGGCCAACATGGTGAAACCCCACCTCTACTAAAAACTACAAATATTAGCCGGGCGTGGTGGCACACACCTGTAGTCCCAGCTACTTGGGAGGCTGAGGCAGGAGAATTGCTTGAACCCAGGAGGCGGAGGTTGCAGTGAGCCAAGATCGCGCCATTGCACTCCAGCCTGGCGCCTGGCAACAGAGCAAGACTCCGTCTCAAAAAACAAAACAAAACAAAACAAAAAAACAAAAAAAAAACCCCACTCACTTCTGAAAATGGAGAACACAGAGAAATGCAAAAGGCACCTGAAAGTCTCAGCAAAAGAATCAAACAACTAGAAGAAAGAACTTCAGAGCTCAAAGACAAGGTTTTTGAGTTAACCCAATCTGACAAGGACAAAGAAAAAAGAATTTTTAACTGTGAACAAAGCCTCCAAGAAGTTGGGATTCTGTTAAACAACCAAACCTCAGAATAACTGGTGCTCCTGAGGAAGAAGAGAAATCCGAAACTTTGGAAAACATATTTGAGGGAATGATCAAGGAAAACTTCCCTGGCATTGCTAGAGACCTAGACATCCAAATATAAGAAGCTCAAAGAAAGCCCAGGAAACTCATCACAGAAAGATCATCATCACCTAGGCACACGTCATCGGTTATCTAACGTCAAGATAAAGGAAAGAATCTTAAGAGCTGTGAGGCAAAAGCATCAGGTAATCTATAAAGGAAAACTACCAGAATAACAGATTTCTCAGCAGAAGCTCTACAAGCTAGAAAGAATTGTGGTCTGATCTTTAGCCTCCTTAAACAAAACAATTATCAGCCAAGAATTTTCTATCTAGTGAAACTAAGCTTCATAAATAAAGGAAACTACACTCTTTTTCACACAAACTAACAGTGAGATAATTTATCACTGACCAAATCAGCACTACAAAACTGCTAAAAGGAGCTCTAAATCTTGAAACAGATCCTCAAAATATACCAAAACAGAACCTCCAGAAAGCATAAATCTCACAGAACCTATAAAACAGTAACACAAGAAAAAAAAGATGACAATGTATTCAGGCAACAACTAGCATGATGAATAGAACAGTACTTCACATCACAATACCAACGCTGAATGCCGACAGCCTAAACGCTCCGCATACAAGATACAGAGTTGTGGAACTGATACCGACCAAGTTTCTGCTGTTCTTCAGGAGACTCACCTGACACATAAGAACTCACATAAACTTAAGGTAAAGGGATGGAAAAAGATATTCCATGCAAATGGATACCAAAAATGAGCAGAAGTAGCCATTCTTACATCAGACAAAGCAAACTTTAAAGCAACAGGGTTAAAAAAGACAAACAGGGACATTATACAATGATAAAAGGACTTGTCCAACAGGGAAACATCACAGCCCTAAATATATATGCACCTAACACTGGAGCTCCCAAATTTATAAAACAATTACTATGACACCAAACAAATGAGATAGACAGCAACACAGTAACAGTAGGGGCCTTCAATACTCCCCGGACAGCACTAGACAGAAAGTCAACAAAGAAACAATGGACTCAAACTATACCCCAGAACAAACGGACTTACTCGTTATTTACAGAATATTCTACCCAACAACTACAGAATATATATTCTACTCATCAGCACATGGAACATTCTGCAAGACAGACCATATGACAGGCCACAAACCAAGTCTTAATAAATTTAAGAAAATATAAAAATTTTATCAAGTACCCTGTCAGACCACAGCGGAATAAAACTAGAAACCAACTGCAAAAGGAACCCTCAAAATCATGCAAACACATGGAAATGAAACAACAAACAACCCGAATGATCGCTGGGTCAACAATGAAATCCAGAAGGAAATTTAAAAATTCTTTGAACTGAGTGATAATAATGATACAACCTATCAAAAGCTCTGGTGCACAGCCGAAGGGGTGCTTAGAGGAAAGTCTGTACCGTTAAACGCCTCCATCAGAAAGTTCTGAAAGAGCACAAACAATCTAAGGTGACACCTCAAAGAACTGGAGAAACAAGAACAAACTAAACCCAAACCCAGCAAAAGAAAGTAACAAAGATCGGAGCCAAACTGAATGAAGCTGAAACAAACAAACGAAAAACAACACAAAATATGAATCAAGGCTGGGCGCGGTGGCTCAAGCCTGTCATCCCAGCACTTTGGGAGGCCGAGGTGAGTGGATCACGAGGTCAAGAGATCGAGACCATCCTGGTCAACATGGTGAAACCCCGTCTCTACTAAAAATACAAAAAATGAGCTGGGCATGGTGGTGCGTGCCTGTAATCCCAGCTACTCAGGAGGCTGAGGCAGGAGAATTGCCTGAATCCAGGAGGCAGAGGTTGCGGTGAGCCGAGATCGCGCCATTGCACTCCAGCCTGGGTAACTCAAAAAAAAAAAAAAAAAAAAAAAACACAAAAGAAAAAAAAAATGAATGAAACAAAAAACTTGTTCTTTGAAAAGATAAACAAAACAGACCATTAGTGAGATTAACCAAGAAAAGGGAGAAGATCCATATACCCTCAACTGGAAACAAAATTGGAGATGTTACAGTGACACTATGGAAACAGAAAAATCCTGCAAGGCTACTATGAATGCCTCTGTGCATAAACTAGAAAACTCAGAGGCAGGGGATACATTCCTGGAAGGATACAACCCTCCTAGCTCTAATCAGGAAGATTGAGATACCCTAACAGACCAGTAACAAGCAGCAAGACTGAAATGGTAATAAAAAAAATTGCTAACGAAAAGAAGTCCAGGACCAGATTCACAGCTGAATTCTATCAGACATTCAAAGAAGAAATGATACCAATCCTATTGACACTAGAAGGAATCCTCTGTAAGTCATTCCATGAAGCCCGGGTTACCCTAATACCAAAACTAGCGAAGAACGTAAGAAGAAAAGAAACTACAGACCAATATCCCTGATGAACCTAGATCCAAAAATTCTCAACAAAATGCTAACTAACCAAATCAAACAGCATATCAAATAAAAAGGTAAAATAAAAAGATAATTCACCATCATCAAGTGGGTTTCATACCAGAGATGCAGGGATGGTTTAACATATGCAAGTCAATAAATGTGATACACCACATAAATAAAATTGAAAACAAAAATCACATGATCATTTCAATAGACACAGAAAAAGCATTTGACAAAATCCAGCATCTCAGCATCTCTTTAGATTAAAATCATCAGCAAAATCGGTATAGAAGGGGCATACCTTTCATTAACAAAAGCCGCCTGGCATGGTGGCTCACGTCTGTAATCCCAGCACTTTGAAAGGCCCAGGTGGGTGGATCACCTGAGGTCAGGAGTTTGAGACCAGCCTGGCCAACATGGTGAAATCCCGTCTCTACTAAAGATACCAAAAAAAAAAAAAAAAAAAAAAAAAAAAAAAAAAAAATTAGTCCGGTGTCGTGGCACGTGCCTATAATGCTAGCTACTCTGGGGGCTGAGAAATGAGAATCACTTGAACAGGGGAAGTGGAGGTTGCAGTGACCCAAGATCCCGCCGCTGCACTCCAGCCTGGGTGACAGAGTGAGACTTTGTTTAAAAAAAAAAAAAAAAGTAATAAAAGCCATCTATGACAAACCCACTGCAACATTACATTGAAAAAGTTGAAAGCATTCTCTTTGAGAACCAGAATAAGACAAGGATGTCCACTTTCACCATTTTCATTCAATACAATACTGGAAGTCCTACCGGAGCAATCAGACAAAAGAAAGAAAGGGCATCTATACTGGTAAAGAGGAAGCCAAACTGTCGCTGTTTGCTGATGATATGATCACATACCTGGAAAACCCTAAAGACTCATCCAAAAGCTCCTAGAACCAATAAATGAATTTATTAAAGTTTCAGGATACAAAATTAATGTATACAAATCGGTAGCACTGCTACACACCGACAGCAACCAAGCTGAGAATCAAGAACTCAACCCCTTTTATAACACACACACACACACACACACGCACTCTTAAAACTATATCTAACCAAGAAGGTGAAAGACCTCTACAAGGAATACTATCAAACACTGCTGAAAGAAATCACAGAGGACCCAAACAAATGGAAATACAGCCCATGCTCATGGGGGAGAGGGTAGAATCGATATTGTGAAAATAACCATACTGCCAAAAGCACTCTAGAAATTCAGTGCCATTCCCATCAAAATACCACCATCATTTTTCACAGAAGTAGAAAAACAATCCTAAAATTCCTATGGAACCAAAAAAGAGCCCATACAGTCAAAGCAAGACTAAGCAAAAAGAACAAATCTGGAGGTATCACATTACCTGACTTCAAACTATAAAAGCGGGAAAAGGACCCCCTATTCAACAAATGCTGCTGGGCTAACTGGCAAGCCACGTGCAGAAGAATGAAACCGATCCTCATCTCTCACCCTATACCGAAAGCAATTCAGGATGGATCAATGACTTGAATCAAAGACCTGAAACAATTAAAATTCTAGAAGACAACACTGGCTTAGGCAAAGACTTCAAGACCAAGAACCCAATAGCAAATGCAACAAAAACAAGGATAAATAGACATGATTTAATTAAACTAAAAAGCTTCTGCACAGCCAAAGAAATAATCAGAACAGTAAACAAAGTCAAAAGTTAAACTCTCACTGTTAGCCGCTGGTATGATCATGCACCTAGAAAAAGCTCATTCAAAAAGCTCCTAGACCTGATAAGTGAATTCAGCACAACTCACAGAGTGGGATAAAATATTCACAAACTATGCACCCAACAAAGGACTAATATCCAGAATCTACAGGGAATTCAAATCATCAAGAAAAAAAAAAAAATTACATCAGAAAGTGGTCTAAGGACATGAATGGACAATTCTGAAAAGAAGACACGCAAATGGCCAAGAAACATATGAAAAAATGCTGAACATCAGTATCAGGGAAATGCAAATCAAAACAACAATGTGACACTGCCTTACTCCTGTAAGAACAGCTTTAATCAAAACCTAAAAAAATAATATGTGTTGGCATGAATGTGGTGAAAAGGGAACACTTTTACACTATTGGTAGTAATGTAAACTAGTACAACCACTATGGAAAACAGTGTAGAGATTCCTCAAAGAACTAAAAGTAGATCTGCCATTTGATCCAGCAATCCCACTCCTGGGTGTCTCCCCAGAGGAAAAGAAGTCATTATACAAAACGGATACATGCACCTGCATGTTTATAGGAGCACACTTCGCAAATGCAAAAATACGAACCAGCCCAAATGCCCATCAATCAAGGAATGGATAAATATAATGTGGTATATGTACCCATGGAATACTACTCAGCCATAAAAAGGAATGAAATAATGGCATCTGTAGCAACCTGAATGGAATCAGAGCCCACTATTCTAAGCAAAGTAACTCAGGAATGGAAAACCAAACATTGTATG
This sequence comes from Saimiri boliviensis, assembly GCF_048565385.1. Classification (NCBI taxonomy): domain Eukaryota; kingdom Metazoa; phylum Chordata; class Mammalia; order Primates; family Cebidae; genus Saimiri; species Saimiri boliviensis. Next base: position 151,318,491 of record NC_133453.1, read on the forward strand.
TTCTCACTCGTTAAGTGTGAGCTAAGTTATGAGAACACAAAGGCCTAAGAATTATACAACGGACTTTAGGAACGCGAGGGAAAAGGCTGTGGTGGTCAGGGATAAAGGACTCCACATTGGGTACAGTGCACACTGCTTGGGCGACGGGCACACCAAAATCCCAGAAATCACCACTAAAGAACTCATCTACGTAACCAAACACAAACTGTTCCGCCGAAACCTACTGAAATAAAAAATAATAAAACAAAAAAAAGCATGACATAGAAAACAAAAACAAACGAAATTGCTACACACATGATCAAGATTATTATGTTCTTTATGTCTAGAATATCTATTTGATTCTTTTTTATAGATTCTAATTCTCTGATGAAATTCTCCTTTTTGGCCAGGCATGGTGGTTCACGCCTGTAATTCCAGCACTTTGTGAAGCCGAGGCGGGTGGATCACATGAAGTCAGGAGATCGAGACCATCCTGGCTAACACGGTGAAACCTCGTCTCTACTAAAAATACAAAAATTAGTCAGGCATAGTGGCACAAACCTGTAGTCCCACCTACTCAGGAGGCTGAGGCAGGAGAATTGCTTGAACCCAGGAGGTGGAGGTTGCAGTGAGCTGATATTGCACCACTGCACACCAGCCTGGGTGACAGAGGAAGACTCCATCTCAAAAAAAAGAAAAAAAAAAGAAAAAAGAAAAAAAGGAAGTCCCCTAATCCATCATTTCTTCCAACTTCTTGGACATATTAATCAGAATTATGATAAGTCCTTGTGTGCTAGGTCAGTATCACCAAAGGGTTTGTTTATATTGTCAATCTTCTCTCTTGGTGGGGTCATAGGTTCTTTTGTGTCTAGGAATTCTTAATTGAGTGCTAAGCATTGTATATTTTTAAAATTGTGGAGGCTCCTACAGCAGTTATTTTCACAGAGCACACCCCTGCTCTCCCCTGCAAGGCATAAAGAACTGGGGCCTGAACACCACGGTCCCATTAGGGACAGAACTGAGTGAAGGCTGGGCTGCAGTTCTGGTGAGACCCTGTGTACCTCTAGTTTGGCCTCTAGTCGTCTTTCAGTTAGGAGCGCAGCAGGTCTCTAACCCTCAGCACAATGAGCCCGGGAAATTCTGCTTCTGGAGATTCTGCTGCTTGGCTTTCGCCTATTGTCCTCTACTGCAAAAGCAACTGTAATCCCCAAACTCTGGGCTGAGGGGTCTGCCCTATCTGGAACTGTGGTCCCTCCCATCCTTATGGACTTGCAGTTCTGGGATGGCTTTCCCATTTGATTTTGGCATTTTATTCGGCCTTCCTGGTTGTCCTGTGCAGTACTGCTGGCCTGCCACAAACCACTGCACTCCATTTGGAATCAGAAGCTGAGTCTTACGGAGGTAACTTCTGCTCTTCCCTTCCATTTAGAGAACAAGCATGACCAGCATGACTGCCCCGCCCCAGCTTTCCAGGTGAAGTACCCTATTCTACTCTGTTCCTCTGGGCTGGTTAACTTTTGCTTTCCAAAAAAACACCATGCTATTTCATTTATTGCTGACATATAATACATTTCTGACATCTAAGAGGAGATCAGTTTCCTCCCGTTAACTTTTTAAAAGTCAGAGTAGCACTTGCTAATCTTGACAGCTTATTTTACCAAGTAAACTTTGTAATGATTTTATACAATTTTATCAAATACTTACAATCGAGTGGTGATTACACGAAATCTCTAGACTACTTAAGGAACTAATTTTTACTGCTTTTTTTTGAGACAAAGTCTCACTCTGTCACCCAGGCTGGAGAGCAGTGGCGTGATCTTGACTCAATGTAACCTCTGCCTCCTGGGTTCATATGATTCTCCTGCCTCAACCTCCTGAGTAGCTGTGATTACAGGTGCCCGCCAGCATGCCTGGCTAATTTTTTTGTTTTTAGTACAGACGGGGTTTCAACATGTTGGCCAGGCTGGTCTTGAACTCCTGACCTCGGGGTGATCTGCCTGCCTCGACTTCTCAAAGTGCTGGGATTACAGGTGTGAGCCACTGTGCCTGGCCAATTTTTATGGTTTTCATCGAAGTTTTTCCATTTAAAAGAATGCTTTGTTTTTCAATTTACTCAAGAAAAAGAATGTGCACTGGAGTTCTTCCATTCCTTCGTATAAATTTTATCATGTCAGGTTTACTTCCAATCTTTTAGTGATTACTAGGTAAAAAGTTAAACATTTTTATCTCCTAGCTCATTACTACTAAAATATAAACATGTTATTAAGTGGTGTCCTACCTTTTGCTACAGTTGGCGATTTTTTTCAAGACTGGGGTTATTTGTTTGTTAAGGTCAATGTAGCATTGTGAACACTGAATGTAGATGCTGAAAAGAGGCTTGGGATAGGCCATGCTCAATGAGTGCATCTCCTTTATTACCTACACAACAACTGGACCTGCTCTTACTTCGATTATCAATAGGGCGAAGTAAAATTTGTTCCAGTACTTACAACTATGGAGGTCAAATCTTCACTTTCAAATCGTCCAATCGCCAGTTCCAGGGACTTATATACGGCTGCTGAGACGCGCTGGGTGATCAGGCGATTGAGGTCTATTGACCTGCCGAGGAGCTGGTGTGCACAGAGAAGGAGTGAACAGGAGCAGCTCGAAAGCAATAAAAGTTACCTCACCAGGGACCCTGGAGAAGCCGGTCTATTGGTAACGACAACCTTTAAAACGATGTTCAGGACCCATCTCCCCACAGACATAGCAGTCTGGTGTGTCTTTTTACAGGTGTTACAATAATAAGTAAGAGAAAATTACTGCATCTCTATTTCAACGTACTAGGAACATATCCATCCTTCAGTGCTGCTTCAACATGAAAATATGAGAAAGCCCTGGTGAAAATGTCCCAAAATGTGCATGGTGATTGCTGACGGATAGCGAGTAGAATTAAATCCAATTTTTTTCACAGTTTTCCATATTTTACTCGTTTTATGCATGTAATATAATATTACTTTTAATTTCTAAATTTTTTGTTAATGTCTGTGGGTACACAGTAAGTATGTATTTACAGGGTACATGAGATGTTTTGATACAGGCATGCAATGTGTATCACTTTGTTAAAAAAAAAAAACTGTAAAAAAATTAAGTACTATGTATCTTTAAATTCTTCCGGCTGGCCAGGAGAAAGTTCTGTCTGGTGCTTTGAGTTGATGAAGGTGTTTCTTCACCTTTGTTCTTTTTAAGCTCTGGCTTCTGGGCTCCTGGAGAAGAGCTGACTCCTCCAGGCTATGCCTGCCCCCAGAAGCCGCAGGGCAGATAGAGAATACTGCAGATGCTCCCTGTGTGTGAGGTGACCCAATAGAAACGAAGTGTCTTTCAATGCCTAAGTTTTTTATTATTATTATTTTTTGAGATGGAGTCTCACTCTGTCCCCCAGGCTGGAATGCAATGGTGCGATCTTGGCTTACTGCAGCCTCTGCCTCCTGAGTTCAACTGATTCTCCTGCCTCAGCCACCTGATTAGATGGGACTACAGGTGTATGCCACCACACCTGACTAATTTTTGTATTTTCAGTAGAGACGAGGTTTCACCGTGTTAGCCAGGATGGTCTCGATCTCCTGACCTCAAGTGATCCACCTGCCTCGGCTTCCCAAAGTGCTGGGATTACAGGTATGAGCCACTGTGCCTGGCCTGCCTAACACTTTATAAGAACGTCTGAAGTCACAAGGTGTGGTGATATCTAGTAAAACCAAGTTAGCTTTAAGAAATACCAATTTCTTTTCTTTTTTTTTTTTTTTTGAGATGGAGTCTCACTTACTCTGTCGCCCAGGCTGGAGTGCAGTGATGCAATCTCAGCTCACTGCAACCTCCACCTCCTAGGTTCAGGCGATTCTCTTGCTTCAGCCTCCCAGAGTAGCTAGGACGACAGGCACCCATCACCACGGCCGGCCAATTTTTGTATTTTTAGTAGAGATAGGGTTTTGCCATGTTGGCCAGCCTGGCCTCGAACTCCTGACCAGATGATCCGCCTGCCTTGGCCTCTCAAAGTGCTGGGATTGTTACAGGTGTGAGCCACTGCGCCCCGCTGAAAACCCAGTTTTTTCAATCCATGCTCTATGTCTCCACCACAGCCCGGCCTCGCTCACCTGCACATGCCTCTGCTTCAGCAGCGTTTCGTAGCGGTTAGAAGGTGGGAGGTGGATCGTGGCTCCCTGATTCTTGCATTCTGATCGTAACCGTTTATCAAGAAGCAAACTAGTATAGAAGGAAGACAGGAAGTTTTTCATACACTATAAATTATAACAGGAATGTCAGATCAAATTATGCAACATTTTGAATCAAAATCACACACCAGATACTCACCTTCCTGCCATAACCTTGTAATATGCAAATATCTGGTCTGCCAGCTTGTAAACAAATTGGTCAAAACATAGATTCACCTGAAAAAAAAGAAAGTATATGTTACAGTTTGATTCCCTAAAGCAAGATCAAAATACTAGTTGAAAAACCAAATGTTTCATTCAGGCAAACTAACTGAGGCTCTTTTATTTTTTTGAGACGGGGTCTTGCTCTGTTGCCCAAGCTAAAGCACAGTGGTGCGATCTCAGCTCACTGCAACCTGTGCCTCCCAGATTCAAGTGATCCTCCTGCCTCAGCTTCCGAGCAGCTGGGATTACAGGTACCCATCACCACGCCATGTCGGGTTAATGTTTGTATTTTTAATATCGACGGGGTTTCTGAATGTTGGTCAGGCTGGTCTTGAACTTGTAAACTCAGGTGATCTGCCTGCCTCAGCCTCCCAAAGTGCTGTGATTGCAGAAGTGAGTCACCGTACCCAGCCTGAGGCTCTTCTTAGGAAAAAGAAATTAGGCCAGCCATGGTGGTTTACACCTATAATCCCAGCACTGTGGAAGGCCGAGGTGGGCAAATCACTTGAGGTCAGGAGCTTGAGACCAGCCTGGCCAACATGGTAAAACCCCATCTTTACTAAAAATACAAAAAACTAGCCTGGCATGGTGGCACCTGCCTATGGTCCCAGCTAGTTGGGAGGCTAAGGCATGAGAATTGCTTTAACTTGGGAGGTGGAAGTTACAGTGAGCAGAGATTGCGCCACTATACTGCCTGGGTGACAGAGCGAGACTCCACCTCAAAAAAGAAACAAAAAACAAAAGAAACTAGCAATAATCTTACTGTTCAACAACAACACACTAAATAAACTGCAGCGTGGCCAGGAGTGACTACCACATTGCCACAGAAAACTAGAACAGAACCAGTCTCACTGAGGGAAAAAAATATTCCATTCTCTTAACTGCAAGAGAGAATGAACAAGTCTGTCTTCACCATGTGCAGCGACCACAGGGGCTACTGTGCATTGCAGGTGACTCCCCACCCTGGGTGGCTCTGCTTACTGTGCACTCCGGGAGCCACCACGGAGGGCCGGCTCCTGGGCCTTCCCTGGAACAAAGCGGCCCTTCTGGGTGTGAGGTTGGTCAGGAGACACCCTCAAAAGACCCTTACTTGCAGAGGGGGCTAGCACTACCTCCTGCAACGTGAGGAGGAGGCAAGTGGGACCCAGGACCCAGGGTGCCCGGCAGACAGGGCCAAGAAGGGCACCTCTGCCCTCCTCCCAGCCTGCAGTGCTGGGACCTGTGACACCTCCCTGAAGAACCATCGCAGATGGTCTTTCTGAGGAGGAAGAGGAGGCGATGTGTGCAGTGATCCCACACACCAGAATTCCACCTGCGGGAATCTGTTCTATAGAAATCGCATGACACCAGGCGGTGCATCGGAGTGCCAGTTACACCATCCGAAACAAAAAGGCTAGAGAAATGAAACAGGAGTCGCTTCAGTGCAAGATCACATTCGTAACCGCAAACAGGAGAGGACACGCAGTCAGGCGGAAGAGCGCAGCCTGCACGCGCCACGGGAGCAGACCCACAGAGGAAGGCTCACTGCCACATGCTTGCTTCGTGGCTTACGCTGTCTTGTATTTTAAAGAAAGTTTATCACTTACAAGAAAACAAAATGAGAAAGGAGAAACGAGCGGAAATGGAGCTGCGTAGGCCTCACCTCAGCCTCAATTTCGTCGTAGAGGAACTGCTTGTTGAACCTGGTGAGCGCGTAGTGGGCGCTGTCATTGTACAGGTCCAGGGAGTAGAGCACGTACCTGCAGGGGACAGCGGCCGTATCACCAGCGGCCTCCGCCACGCATTTGTGGCTCCCACAGCCTCCTCGCCTCAGAAACTAAACTCCATTTTTTACCTCTCGTGTGAGGAAGAACAATTTTCACTTCCAACACCAAATGGGGCTCCTGCGAAAGCCCCTGGTGGCTGCACCTGCGGTGGCCGCCACACCTGCCAGGCAGTGAGGACGCTTGGGACATGTCACGCTCACTCAAAGCCACACATGCACAAGGCCCTCCACCTGCCTGCATCTTCTCATTTACAGGGCTTTAAAATATTTCACTACAAGTACAAAGCATTTTTTTCAGTAACAAGAAAATTGAGTTATCTTCTTATTTCAAGAATGAACTACGAGGGTCAGGTCTGGTGGCTCACATCTATAATCCCAGCATTTTGGAGGCCGAGGTAGGCAGGTCACTTGAGGTCAGGAGTTCCAGACCAGCCTGGGCAATACGGCAAGACCGTCTCTAACAAAAGTACAAAAAATTATCTGGGCATGGTGGCGCACACCGGTAGTTGCAGCTACTTGGGAGGCTGAGGTAGAAGGATCACTGGAGCCTGAGAGGTCAAGGCTGCAGTGAGCCGAGATCATGCCACTGCACTATAGCCTGCGTGACAGAGTGAGACCCTATCAAAAAAAATAAAATAAAAGAGAACAGGCCGGGCGCGGTGGCTCATGGTTGTAATCCCAGCACTTTGGAAGGCCAAGGCGGGTGGATCATGAGGTCAGGAGTTTGAGAACAGCCTGGCCAATACGGTGAAACCCTGTCTCCACAAACACCACAAAAATTAGCTGGGCGTGGTGGCGCATGCCTGTAATCCCAGCTACTCGAGAGGCTGAGGCAGGAGAAACGCTTGAACCCGGGAGGCGGTGGTTGCAGTGAGCCGAGATCAGGCCATTGCACTCCAGCCTGGGTAGAAAGAGTGAAACTCGTCTTACTTTAGAGAGAACGAACACTCCAGTACATTAGGTGGATGAGGCGAGAAGACCGGGAGCCTGAGACCAGGCTGGACAACAGAGCAAGACCCCAACTCCATGAAACATAAAACAATTAGCCAGGTGTGGCCATCAGGAGGCTGAGGTAGGAGAATCGCCTGAGCCTAGGAGGTTGAAGCTGCAGTAAGCTGTCTTTGCACCACACTCAGGCCTGGGCAATAAATAGAGTAAGACCCTATTATCTATTGGGGGAAAAAAAAAAGAATGAACTGACTGGAAAAGAACAAAGGTGGGCCAGGTGCGTTGGCTCACGCCTGTAATCCTAGCACTTTGGGAGACCGAGGTGGGTGGATCACTTGAGGTTGGGAGTTCAAGAGCAGCCTGGCCAACATGATAAAACTCGTCTCTACCAAAAATACGAAAATTAACTGGCATGGTGGTGGATGCCTGTAGCCCCGGCTACTTGGGAGACCGGAGCAGGAGAACTGCTTGAACCCAGGAGGCAGAGGTTGCAGTGAGCTGAGATTGTGCCACTGCACTCCAGCCTGGGTGACAGAGTGAGACTCTGTCTCCAAAAAAAAAAAAAAGAGAGAAGAATAAACAACAACAACCAAAAAAAAAGAAAAAATAACAACAACAAAAGAAAAAAGATGAAGGTCCTGGATTCCACAGCTGACCAGGACCATGTCCGGCGTGGGCCCGTGGTTGAAGGCTCGTCTCCCGCTACCTCATGTCTAGACAAAGGCCATGGCCGGGGCAAAGGAGGCCCATGCCTAGAGGAGGCCTCTGAGCCGGTTCCAGCTCCTCAAGCCACCCCAATGCCATGAAATGAGCCATCAGAGGCTCTGCCCACACAGCTGGCATGGCCACGCCATGGCCACAGAGTGGAAGGCGACTGTCCTTACCACCTCCCGGGCACCAGGAGGGAAGCATGAGGACTGACACGCAGGAACTCGGAGCTTCCCACTCGTGGTGCTCAGAAGACAGACCTGCTAGGTCGCTCCCCAGTCAGACAACCTTTTCCAAGCGTTTCCCCTTACACAGACTTCGCGTTTTGAAAGACTGACCCCTTCATCTAGGTCCAGTGTCCTGACGCCCAAAACAAAGCTGTTCGATCAATACTTCCTTTCCCCGCTTCACCTGGGTCAGAGGCTGCAGCACACGAGAGGCCAGGCCACGGGGGCTCCTGCACCACAGCTCCCGGGCACGGCCGGCCAGCCACCTCACAGGGCCTGCGTAACGAAGGCCTGGGAAGGCCCAGCTTCATCCATCTCTCTGGTCCAGGCTCAGGCCTCAGGCACCAGCCAGTACCCATGCAAAGCAGGAACGTCACTGGTTCTAGTGCCTGAGCTCTCGATTCCAGTCTGAGGCCAAGAAACTGGTTACTTGTATTAATCTCTAAAGCTTTACCTCAGGAAACATGACTTCCTTTTTTTTTTGAAGATAGGTTCTTGCTACGTGGCCAGACTGGAGTGCAGTGGCGCAATCATAGCTACATGCAGCCTCAAACTTCAGTGGCAAAGCAATCCTCCCGCGTCGGCCACCCCAGCAGGCTAAGTTTTCTTATTTTTGTAGAGACGGGGTCTTGGTATTTTGCCCAGGCCCGGAGACACGATTTCACATAAAATACTAAATACAGTCCAGGCCCCTCCTCCACCTTGAGGACCCCCGGTTGCCACATGCAAAGGCCCGACACAGGCCTGCGGGACACTCACTCCATCATGGACGCCTCCTTGGTCTCCAGGATGTGGTCCGTCAGGATCCAGGGCATGGACATCTCGATGGGGAACTGGATCCTGCGGCCCATGGTCAGCTCCAGGAAGAACTCTCGGAACCACAGCTGCGAAAGGTCACAGCACTGCTGCAGCGTTTCTGGGCGGGTTCAAACACACCATGTTATCTCCCACAAGCAGAAAAACCTTTACAGAGACGACACGAGGTGCTGTGTGCCTGGCGCCAGCTCCTCCTCCCTCAGCTGCAAGCCATGCAGCGTGGACACGAGGCAGAAGGGATCACTGAGGCCTTGCACCAGGGACAGGACTGGCTGGGCACGGCTGCAGGTAAAGCCACCTTAGCAACCTTCTGAGCCCTTCAGTGGGATCCAGGGGGAAAGCGTTATTTTTGTTTTGTTTTTTGTTTGAGACAGGGTGTCTCTCAGTGTCACCCAGGCTAGAGGGCAGTGGCACGATCACAGCTCACTGCAGCCTTGAACTGGGCTCACGCCATCCTCTTGCCTCAGCCTCCCGAGTAGCTGAGACCACAGGCATGTGCCACCAAACCTAACTAACGTTTGTGTTTTTTGTAGGGATGGGGGTCTCGCCATGTTGCCCAGGCTGGTCTCAAGCTCCCAGCTTCAAGTGATTCTCTTGCCTTGACTTCCCAAAGTGGTAGGATTACAGGTGTGAGCCACTGTGTTTGACCTGAAAATGTTATTTTCCAAAGGAGACATAGAAATGGGACTTCCTTACTTCTAGTGAGTATAAAAACCAGCGTCCAGGCTGCACCCTTACAGGCACCCTCAGGGAGGTCCGGCTAATGCAAGAGGAGACCACACTCGACCTCCATCATTCCACAGAGTCAACAGCAACAGTGGTGCCAGTTCCTCCACACCTGCAGCACCCCAGCCAAGACAGCGGGGCTCCTGTTCTGAGCAAGAGGTGGACACGGACAGCTCGATGCGGACACGGGGCAGACACACTGAGGGCAGAGGTTGCACCCACCGCTGGCCGGTGAGGGGGCCGGGTGTCACCCAGGATGGGCTAGCCTGGCACAGCGCGCCTGCTACCTTCCCTCGTCTTTGGTGTTTATTTCAGGCCAGGCACCAGATTACATTTGCCTGTGTTTCTGACCCCACATAGGTTGAAAAGATTTTCTGTTCATGTCGTGGGGCCAGCCCGGGCTCCTCAGCTCTTACCCTTACAGGGGCCACGCCCTGTGGGGCAAGCTCAGGCCAGGGGCGTCCAGCCACCGCCACGGGGGCAGGACGCGTCACCGTCTGGGTGCACCAAGGGACGGGGTAGGGGATGGTCAGGCAGGCGGAAGCATTGTAGACACGTTAGTGGTGTTAGGTCATGCTGGGCCGGACGCTGGTCAGCAGTATCTCTTACCACTGAAATTTATCAAGTGAGTGTAGAAGAATGACTCTCGATGAAATTTTTCAATGTCCAATATGGTGGGCCCCTCAAGGCTACTTCTCAGGGTTTTCTTGGAACCACTTTTGTCTGCAATGAGGGACTCTAGCATGGTTCTCACCATGTAAAGCTGGATTATCCAAGGAAACATTTGCGGGGAGAAAATACACACGGTACGTTAGTTACGCCAAACTCAGAAAGCCCACGAGAGGACTGCTCCACCACGCCCTGGCCGAGAGGGTCCCCCGAGGGTCCGGGGCCTACGCGGCTGCCTTGCTGCTGCTTGCGGGGAAGAACAGCTTGCGGTGGAGCAGCTTGTCTCCGTGAGGAACGTCAAGAGAAACAAACGATGTCTTACCACCGAAGGTTAAAAGGGGGAGGTAGGTGCGCGACTGCCTCAGAAACGTGTTAACCGCATGCAAGAGCCTCTCCATGCCCAGAGACTTGAGCTGCCGGAGCAGCTCGGCCGAGCCCAAGGACTCAGCCATGGTGCGGACCAGGTAGAGCTAGACACGGACAGACAGAGGGAGAGGCGGGAGAGAGACGTTAGTCACGAGACACGCTCCAGGCGGGGAGAGACAAGGGACACACGGGACACACGGGAGGGCGGCCGGCCCCGCGCACAGGCCCAGGGCCGTCCCCGGGCCCCTCCTGCAGGGCCGGCAGTGTGCACTGCTGGTGACTTTCCAGAGAGTGGCAAAGAGATTAACAGCCTCCAGCAGAGAGATGAGGGAGAAAACCAGCCGGAGGACGGAGGACAGACGCAGCGGAGCGGATTAAACGAGCAGGAAAGTCGTGAGAAGCACCCCGGAGAGGCCGGAACACACCCGCAGACAGGACCACGAGACACGTTTCCCACGCCCCATCTGTGGGACGGTTATTCGTAGACATCAGACAGACACAGACACCCAGCAGGAAACACAGGATGAAGACGGACACGTGGACTGGGGCCCACATTTTTGGGACAGAGTTGAAATGGAGTCAGACTTCTTAGTGCACGTGACACATCTGACAGTCAAGGTGTGACTCTCACTCCCAACTCACTCAGGTGGGAAACAGGAGCAGCAGAAACCACGGGCGCCGCTGGCTCTGTCTGAGCAGGCAACGGGGACCTCATTTCACCCCCACCTCGCCAGCCCAACCCACTTACAGCTCAGGGTGGGTCCCCACTCTGGGTGGGGCTCAAGGGACAAGAAGCTCAGGGTGGGTCCCCCCCAGGGAGAGGGTGCAGGAGGGACTCAAGGGACGAGAACCTGAGTACTGGAGGGTCCGACGGCACGGCGTGGCACTTTTATGTCGAAGCCGCTCTTGGGGTCCTTCTCGCCCCGCAGGGCGGGGTCATTGAAGGGCTCGTGCCCCGTCTCCCAGTCGCACACGGTCTTCCTGATAGCCTGCAGGACACTGAACGCCCCGCCAAGTCACCAGCAAGGCCCAGAAGTTGAGACCCCCAACCTCGCAATCACAGTGTCTCCTTGCCCAACTACTATCTCAGAACAGCCCCCAAGAAAATACAAATTCCTCTGGGGGCCGTGGAGGGAGGTGGTAACGGACCAGCCCAAAAGGCAAGTTTAAAAGCAGGCTGCCTTCTGGAGAGCACTGCTACTCCCAAAAGACTGTCCTGAGCTGCACTGGCATCTGCTAGCCGGGGCAGCAGCGAGGTAGCTGGGAGTCATGCTGCGGGCAGGGAGAGGGCAGAACACAGCTTCCACCAGCAGCAGAGCTGGGCACCACCTGCCTACAGCCAGCGGTCCCAGGAACCAAGGGGGATGTGAAGTCACCCATGTAACTGGAGCCTGGGCCTGTCTCTCGACAGGTTTGGAACACAACCCCATTACCAACAGGGCTCCACCGTGCGGAGACCCCCATGGACACCATGCACAAGCCCCAGACACTGTGAGCCTGGGATAAACGCACCTTGTCCCGGTCCTCGCACGCCCTAGGCATTCTGCAGTTTACTTTTATGTCCACTGTTTGGGTAATAATTGGACTCATGCATTACTTTTAGAGGTAATGCACCAAGAGGGCATCCGGAGGTTGAAGACGAATGTATTAAAATCGTTTTTGAGAATTTAACACTCCTATTGTTTGAACCCACGTTCACCCTAGGACGTGTGCGTGCAGCGGGCACGGGGCGTGGGGAAGGCTGACCTCTGGATGACGTTCTTCTTCTTCTTGATGGCCTGCCGCAGCGGCTCCCTGAGGGTCACCTGGGAGAAGTCCTGCAGCGCGGCGTAGACGGTATGGCGGATGGCGTGGTTGAACACGCTCTCCATCCTGCCCATCAGCACCTGCAGGCCTTTGATCATGGCGATCACCTGCGGGGACAGCCACAGGGACGGCCCTTCTTTGGGCGGCACTGCCGGGGGCTGCTCCTCCTCGGCCCCAGGCCCTCCCACGTTCCTGCCCTGCAGTGGCCCTCTCCCAAATGACTTCTCCAGATCTGTAGGCAATGCAACTGCCCGTCTGACTCCGAATCAGACCGTGAGCACCTGGAGGAAAGCGACGCATCTGACTGAAAACACACGCATCCACTCCGCACGCCCTCCCGTGACAGAATCCAAATGGGAAAGAAGAAAAAGATACGGGAAAGCAGGCACGATAGGAACTAGAAAAAGAAGTTACAAGAGGTTGTAGCCCAAATCCCACATCGTCACAACAAAGGGACACTGAATTGCCATTCACAGAAAAAGCCTGAAGACTTCGATTGAACATAATTACATGACAAAAAGCTTCCAGAGTAAATCCTGGGACAGAAAAATGTGGCCAGCGGCTGATTATCTCCCTGTTTGCAGCCAGTGATTTTGCAATTACACTGTGTTTTTATTACTTCTGAATAAACAACTGAAGGGTGCAAACCACGCATGACCTTTACAAGGGCATGAGCCTTCTTACTGCTTTTGCAGTTTATAAATATTTCTACAGCCAACTTCCCAATAGCCATTTGAGACCCAGAAACCTCTCTGAAAGCAGTAAGTGAGGCAGAGCAAGACAGACTTGCCCCAAGTCCACCCTGTCGTGTGGACACCTGACGTCAAAGACACTGAAGCAGAACATTCCATAGCACCAGGAAAACATAATTCACTCCCTTTTACTTTTTAAATAGCACGTTGTACTTAAGACTAATACATCTGGGAAAATCTTAAAAACCCTTCTTTGGCCAGGCACGGTAGCTCACAGTTATAATTCCAGTACTTTGGAAGGCTCATGTGGGAGAATCACTTGACACCAGAGTTCAAGATCAGCCTGAACAACATGGCCAGACTCCATCTCCACAAAAAATTTAAAAACTAACCAGGTGTGGTGATATGAGTGTGTAGTCTCTGCTACTCAGGAGGCTGAGGAAGGAGGATCACCCGAGCCTAGGAGTTCAAGGCTGCAGTGAGCCATGACTATGCCACTGTACTCCAGCCTGGGAGACAGAGCTGGACCCTTTTTCAAACAAAACAAAATAAAAGAAAACACTCGCTTCAACATCTGAAAATGGTCTTTGGTCCACAGTAATCATTTTAAAAGGGTTTTTTTTTTTTTTAAGTTTTTGACAGATTCAAAACTAATGCAGCTTTTCTTTTTTGAGACAGAATCTCGCTCTGTCACCAGGGCTGGAGTGAGGTGGCGTGACCATAGCTCACTGCCGTCTTGAACTCCCAGGCTCAAGTGAATTTCCTACCTCAGCCTCCTGGATAACTTGGTTTGAAGTTCACTCTACAAGAACACAAATGTGTTTTTCCAGTACTTCGCACGGTCTCCCTCTATCGCTTTCCAGTTTTATTCACACCTTTTGTGTTCCTCGTTACAGCTTTATAAACAGCCAGATTCATGGGTAAATGTAGACGTTTCTGACAAGTATTTGAAACATGGCTTACGTGATTTTGGTGTTTTTCTTTTTCATAAAATTTTGAGGTGGAAAAGTTGACAGTCTGCTTTTAATTCATCCTTATATAACGTAAAGAATTTCCAAATAGACTCTTTTCATGTAAGACTCATGGTCTTTACGCGATTAAAATAATGAAAATTTTAGAAAAGAAAAAGTCTGGAAGAAAATGCACTCAACTTCCCAGCGCCACCTCCGTGAAGGCGTGGCAGGCACTGCACCTTCTCAATGCCATGCTTGTGTTCTCGGAGTGCTTGCCTGGGAAAACTGGTGGATGATTCTACACTGCTTCTCTAATCAACAAGAAAGAAAAGTTCTGTTTAGAAAAGCAAATGAGGAGGCCGGGCGCAGTGGCTCATGCCTGTAATCCCAGCACTTTGGGAGGCCGAGGCGGGTGGATCACAAGGTCGAGAGATCGAGACCATCCTGGTCAACATGGTGAAATCCCGTCTCTACTAAAAATACAAAAAATTAGCTGGGCATGGTGGCGCGTGCCTGTAATCCCAGCTACTCAGGAGGCTGAGGCAGGAGAATTGCCTGAGCCCAGGAGGCGGAGGTTGCGGTGAGCCAAGATCGCGCCATTGCACTCCAGCCTGGGTAACAAGAGCGAAACTCCGTCTCAAAAAAAAAAAAAAAAAAAAAAAGAGAATTAAGAGTCCCGAAGTTAACTTACATTTACAGTCAACATTTCAGTAGGGTGCCCAACAATTCGATGGGGAAACACCATCTTTTCGACAAATAGTTCTGACAACTGGACGTGCACATGGGAGAGAGTAAAGCTGGACCAGACAGTCTCTGCTAACAAGGTGACTCATGGTGACCTCTTGTGTGAGGTCTGAGTAGCCGAGGTCAGCCATGTGACTGGCTCCCAGCAGAAACCCAGGACCCCCAAGGCACAGGGGAGCTGCCCTGGTTAGCCAGACTTTGCGTGTGTTTTCACACACCATCACTGGGAGAAATAAGCACATTCTGTAGAGTTCCACCAGCAGGGCACAGCTAGAAGTTTACACCTGGATTTTCTGGACTTCACCAATATGCCTTCTCCCTTTGCTGACCTGACTCTTGGCTGCAATGAGTCACAACCTTCAGTGTAACAACTACCAAGCCCTGTGAGTCCTCCGAGCCAGTTGGGGGATGGAGGGTGGCCTGGAGGGCCCCTGACACAACCTTGTCACATGCTGCATAAAAATCCACTCGAAGTGGATCAAATATTTAAATTAGGCAGCAAAACTATTAAAACTTTTAGAAGAAGCCGGCCGCAGTGGCTCATGCCTGTAATCCTACCACTTTGGAAGGCTAAGCCGGGTGATCATCTGAGGTCAGGGGTTCAGGACCAGCCTGGCCAACATGGTGAAACCCCATCTCTACTAAAAATACAGAAATTAGCCGAGTATGGTGGCGCCGTAATCTCAGCTACTCAGGAGGCTGAGGCAGGAGAATCGCTTGAACCCAGGAGGTCAATGAGCTGACCCAGGTGGCAGTGAGCTGAGATCGTGCTGGGCCACAGAGCAAGAGTCCATCTCAAAACAAAAACTAAAACTTTTAGAAGCAAGCACAGGAGGAAGCAGGGGCCACCCCTCCTTCACCTCCCTTGCCCGTACCCGACACTCCTCTCCATCTAGACGCAAGCCCAGGAGCCAGCTCCGCACACAGGAGCTGTCAGTGCAGACCCAGGACCGACAGCCACCGTTTCTCTAACGCATCCTGCTCCGACTGCTCTGCAGATGGAAAGGGCGGCCCGCGCAGGAGCGGTGAGTCAACAGGCAGCAACTGCAGCGTGCGGCCGGAGCAGCGCGCGTCCTACCTCCACCAGGGCGAACTTCTCCTCGCTGGTGTAGTTGTAGCGCGTGGCGCGCTCGTACTCCTCGGCGCTGTCGGGGCAGTCCTTGTTGGAGTACTTGTCCGTGGGGTGCACAAGCTTCCACGAATACTGCGGTGGCCGAAAGAGCAGAGATGTTCCATACTGCATGCAAAACGCCTGGCTTCTGGTCGGACTCACACAACCGTGGCCAAAGCCAGAAGGCTGGCCTCCTAACCCTTGCTGTGTTATGAAAGTCACACACGAGGGCACACACACGGTCCATCTCCACAGATGGGCAGAAGACCCTGGCCCTGTAACGTCTCGTTTAAAAAACCTACCTGGCAAAATGGCCTGGACAGTGAGTGCCGAGTATCTAAGACTCTAGGCATTTCATCCTCATTTTAAAAAGGATTGTGGGCCGGGCACGGTGGCTCATGCCTATAACCGCAATACTTTGGGAGGCCGAGGTGGGAGGACCACTGGAGCCCAGGAGTTCAAGACCAGCCTAAGCAATATAGTGAGGCCTCATCTCTATAAAAACTAAAATAGGCCGGGCGCGGTGGCTCACGCCTGTAATCCCAGCACTTTGAGAGGCCGAGGCGGGTGGATCACGAGGTCAAGAGATCGAGACCATCCTGGTCAACATGGTGAAACCCAGTCTCTACTAAGAATACAAAAATTAGCTGGGCATGGTGGCGCACGCCTGTAGTCCCAGCTACTAGGGAGGCGGAGGCAGGAGAATTGCCTGAACCCAGGAGGCGGAGGTTGCGGTGAGCCGAGATCGCGCCATTGCACTCCAGCCTGGGTAACAAGAGTGAAACTCCGTCTCAAAAAAAAAAAAAACAAAAAAAAAACTAAAATAATAAAAGTAAAAAAAAAAAAGATTTTGCCTTTCACGTGATCATGTACTCTTCCAATTTGATAATTTTTATGTGATCAAAATAAATCACAAAAGGGAAACATTTTATAACTTACAGGTATCCAAATCTTTATATGGCACCTGAACAATTTACTCATGTTCAACAAAAGATACTGAGACACTGATGGCTGGAGCTCCAAAGAGAAAATGTGACTTTAAAAATGCGAGGGACAAAGAGACATTAATGGGTACAAATATACAGTTTGACATTAGAAATAAGAACCGGTGTCTGATGGATCAATTAGGGTGGCTATTCATTAAAATAATTTATGGTACATTTCAGAATAGACAGAGAAGAACTGGAATGCTTCTCGCATAAGGACATCCCAATCACACCAACTGGAGCTCTGCAAACTGTGTGACTATTAAATTATCACATGTATCCTGAAGCTATGTACCCCTATTATGCATCCATACAGTGACAGGGTGAGATCCTGTCTCAAAAAAGAGAGAGACCTAAGGACCATCGTAATGGCATAAATTCAATTCCATCAAGAGGTTTTTTAAAATGAGGCTCTGTTTGTAACACACATACATGAAATGTACTTTCAGGCACCTTGGAAACATTTCTGCTGATAAATGTTCGTCTTTCTGGGGCCAAAGAAAAAAAGCTCAAAGACCAAAAGTTACTCTGAATAAAGTGCCCAAGGAGGCTTTGGAGGAGGGCTGGGGTGGGGGCCAGGCCTACCACTTCCATCACGTGCGCGCTCCACTGGGACAGCAGCTGCAGGCCCTGCAGCGCCAGGTCGAACAGCTTCCGGTACTCCGCGTCTGTCTTCTGGGCCTCCTGGCGGCCTGAGCCTGTGACCACCTGCACAAGGCGGGCACAGTCCCGTGAGAAAGCCATGCCCTCCCCCCACCCGGTCCGCCCATCCTGGGGATCCACCCGGAGAATCCACCCAAAGTCACATGCGTGAAAACATGAAACGTTGTGGGTGCTGGGAACTCCCCCCGGGAAAACGGTGGCCACGGGTGTGCTACAGAGCGCAGAGCAAGGGACAGGCCGCTGCCACCGCCACCACCTGGGGGCACCGTGGGCCAGGCTCGGGGCTGTCACGAACGTGGGCTTGGCACACTTCCACTAGGCTGCGGAAGGCAACACCCAAGTCACATGGGTTTGTGTCTATCAGATAACGACCTCCTAACGTTAAAGATGTGATGTGCGGGGAGGAAAGGGCAGCGTGGAGAAGGCCGGCTTCTTGGAACAGACCTCCTTCTATAGATGTGATGTTAGGACCATGCAAATATTTTACGTAATTAGGACACAGAATTAAATGAGATGGGAAATGCAATCCCTAGAAGTCAAAAGCAAAATGAAACAATGTCTGGAATGGGAACCTGCATGGAGTTCCCAGGACAGCCACGGAGAGGACCCCCTTGAGCAGCTCTAAACACCATGCTGTGACTTAAAATTCTCTGAGCAGGAAGCTCAAGGGCAAAATCACCTGCAAAACAAACCCTAAAGCTATTTATTTTCTTTTTTTGCAGTTTTTTAAAAAATTGTACTTTAGGTTCTGGGGTACATGTGCAGATCATGCAGGACTGTTGCCTAGGTACACACATGGCAACGTGGTTTGCTGCCCCCATCCCCTCATCACCTCTATCTGGTATTTCTCACTCGGTCACCCAGGCTGGAGTGCAGTGGCGCGATCTCAGCTCACTGCAACCTCTACCTCCTGGGTTCAAGTGATTCTCCTGCCTCAGCCTCCCGAGTAGCTGGGACTACAGGCATGTGCCACCACGCCCAGCTAATTTTTTTTTTTTAGTAGAGACAGGGTTTCACCATGTTGGCCAGGTTGGTCTTGATCTCGCCCTTGTGATCTGGCCACCTTGGTCTCCCAAAGTGCTGGGATTACAGGCGTGAGCCACAACGCCCGGCCTATAAATCCTAAAGCAATTTCTAGTCACTGTAATTAGGAGTGCTTTTTGAAGACTAGATTTTGACATATATCACATTATGCTGGCACCGTTCACCAGGATGTTCAGCTTTCAGAAAAAAGAAAATCAACAAACCCAAAGTGGAATCACTTCAAAATAGTATTCAGAAAAAAACTGATTTGTGACCTTAGACAATGCCAGAGAACCAATTACAGTCAGATGCCAAAACTAAGGGGCTTGACCATGTTGGCCAGGCTGGTCTCGAACTCCCAACCTAAGGTTATCTGCCCACCTCGGCCTCTCCAAGTGCTGTGATTACAGGCGTGAGCCACCACGCCTGGCCCAAAATGCTCTTTATAAAACTATATGAAGTAAAAAAGTGACAGTAAGATAAGGCTAATTTGCTATTCAAGAAAGAAAAAGACTTTTTTGAGACAATTTCGCTCTGCCACCCAGGCTGAAGTACAGTGGCACAATCTCGGCTCACTGCAACCTCCGCCTCTTGGGTTCAAGAGATTCTGTCTCAGCCTCCTGAGTAGCTGCGTTTACAGGCGCACGCCACCATACCCAGCTACTTTTTTCCTACGTTTAGTAGAGATGGGGTTTCACCATGTTGGTCAGGCTGGTCTTGAACTCCTGACCTCGTGACCCGCCTGCCTCTGCCTCCCAAGGTGCTGGGATTACAGGCGTGAACCACCGCTTGGCTAGAAAATGACTTTTTAAAAATTTAGCATAGCCTAAGCATACAGTGTTCATAAGGTCTACACGACTGCACAGTGACGTCCGAGGGCTTCCCATGGGCTCTCACCACTCACTCACTCACCACTCACCCTCCCACCCACCCAGCCAGCCTCCATGTCTCACGTGCCCAAGCACTTACCAGGGGTGTGTGTTAGAAGCAGCAGATAACCCAAGATTTCTAGACTACTGGGTTGTCAGTCATTTTGGTTACATGATGACTGGTAACCATAGTAGGCGGGGGACAGGGGTGCTCATCGTCATGCAGTAGTACAGTAGGTGGGGCCAATGTCCACAGAGATGTCCCTACTGAGGTCAATGGTCCTCCTGAGAACCTTTAGAGACCAACCGGCCCAGCAAAGCAACCTGGGCGTATGCCCTAAAACCTGCGGTCCCTGCCAGCAATTTGTGGCACAGACATGCCAGCAGCTGTGGCTCCCAGCCAACCTGGGAGGGTGGGGAGAATGGGAGCAGCCAAAACGCAGACATGGCAAACCCAGCTGCGAAGCTCGAAGGAGCTAAAGAGAAAGCACCTGTCCTCTGCACCCAACTCCAGGCCCACCTCCTGGACACACAGGCCCAATGCCCCTTGGCAGGCTCCTGACGGCAGCCCAGAGGCTCCTGCTCACCTCTGGCCTCAGGACTTCCTTCCTTTCTAGACTTAAAGGGATCCCGGGTCAGAAACACCCTTTCATTCCAGCGTCTTCCCTTCTCTACCCATCTTTCGAGTTGCTTGGCATCACGGTACTAGACTAGGAAATACTACTTAATTATCTGGTCTCTGTCCTTTCTCTTGGGATCCCTATTACGTTTTCCTGAAAAAAATTTAAAAAGATGCTCTTTGTATAGCTGAACAGAGAGACCACACGATTTCACTGCCTTGTCAATTACAATGGGTGCTTTTGAAGTAGTCATGCACCACCCTTGGGCGATGACAGCGTGCAGACGTGCAGACGGTGGTCCCGTTAAGGGCATGACACCATCTTTTCACTGTACCTTTTCTATGTTTAGACATGTTTAGATACACAAAGATGTACCATTGTGTTCCAACTACCCAGAGTCTTCAGCACAGCAGTGTGCTCCGCAGGTGCGTGGCCTAGGAGTCGTGGGCTGCACCTGTGGCCTAGCTGTGCCACGGGCTGTGCCATCCAGGTTAACATGAGGACCCGATGCCGTTCCCACAGTAAGGAAAATGCCTGACAACACATTTATCAGCACCTGTCCTTGTCATTGTGTGACATGTGACTGTATCTGGTAGTAAACTGTTTTCAAAGCAATTAAACCTAAGATCTGGGTGCTAAGACACACAGGCCACCCCCGGGTGCCCATGCGACTCCGCGCCGTGGGGCGCACCTCGCTGTTGCTGTAGCGTGCCAGCTCCGAGATGAAGCGCATGTGGTCCTCACGGATCTGGATCATCTGCTCACAGATGTTGTACTGCGGGCTGCTGCCGGACGATGTGCACGTCCACCTGTACGCAGAGAAAGCACCTGTTACCCGCAGGAGTGCTGGCAGCCACGGCACAGGGGCAGCTAAGGATGCCTTGTGTGACGCCTGAGACACACAAACAGCTGTCACTTTTTTTTTTTTTTTTTTTGAGAGTCTTACTCAGTGGCCCAGGCTGGAGTACAGTGGTGCAATCTCGGCTTGCTGCAGCCTCCACCTCCCGGGTTGAAGCGATTCTCATGCCTCAGCCTCCCAAGTACTTGGGACTACAGGCACGTGCCACCACACCTGGCTAATTTTTGTATTTTTAATAAGGGTTTCACCATGTTGGCCATGCTTGTCTTGAACTCCTGACCTCACGTGATCCGCCTGCCTCGGCCTCCCAAAGTGCTGGGATGACAAGCTTGAGCCACCACGCCTGGCCAGCTTTTACATTTTTAAAGTGTTGTTAAAAACCACAGAAGAATACACAATGGAGACCACCTGTGGCCTGTCAAGCCTAAAATATTTGCTGTCTGTCCTTTACTGAAAAGGGTTCTCAACCCCTGAGACTGAGATGCAACTTTGCCAAAATCGTGGCTGAATGGTGACCGTAGGTTGGCTATGGGCACAGTGCTCAGTACAAGTGCAGGAAAGCCTCCAGAGGATCAGATGGCTCTGTAGAGTCTGCAGTGCGAGGACGGTCTGCCAGCAACCGGAACTGTGCTATGGATCCCTATAGTGGGGCTGGTGGTTCTCCACAGAGTAAGATGGTATACGGTTTAGGAGTTAGGGCCATACTGTCTGCACATGTCACATCTGTCATACTGTCAGTTTCTTCTTGTTTTCTTTTTCTGAGGCAGGGTCTCGATCTGCTGCCCAGGCTGGAGTGCAGTGGGGTCATCTTGGTTCACTGCAACCTCCACCTCCCAGGCTCAAGTGATCCTACCACTTCAGCCTCCCGAGTAGCTAGGACTACAGGTGTGTGCCACCATGCCCAGCTAATTTTTGTATTTTTTTGTAAAGATGAGGTCTCATCGTGTTGCCCAGGCTGGTCTCAAAACTCCCGAGTTCAAGAGATCCATCCATCTCGGCCTCCCAAAGTGCTGGGATTACAGGTGTGAGCCACATACCCTGCCCTATTTTTTTTTTTTAAGACTACCACCCAACACTGTCCAGTAGGGAACCCTAGGATGACGAAAATGTTCTATAACTGTGCTGTACAACACAGTAGCTACCAACTACTGAACATTTCTTTGTTTTCTTTTTTTTTTTTTTTTTTTGAGTTTCACTCTTGTTGCCCAGGCTGGAGTGCAATGGCATGATCTCGGCTCACCGCAACCTCTATCTCCTGGGTTCAAGCAATTCTCTAGCCTCAGCCTCCCAAGTAGCTGGGATTACAGGCAAGCACAATCATGCCTAGCTAATTTTTGTATTTTTAGTAGAGACATGGTTTCTCCATGTTGGTCAGCCTGGACTCGAACTCCTGACCTCAGGTGATCTGCCTGCCTCAGCCTCCTAAAGTGCTGGGATTACCAGGGTAAGCCACCACACCCAGCTTACTACTGAACATTTCAAAACGTGGCTGTTCTAAGGAAATTAAAATTTCTATTGTATTTTTCAATAAACTTAAATGTAAATAGTCACATGTGGGAAAGAGGCTACAATACTGGACATTCAGCACCAGCCTGAGAATGTTAACAGTGTTAATCTCTAGATAAACAAGCAGGATGTTCTCAAACTGCATGTTGAGGACACTGAAGAAAGCTCAAACCGGGCAGCTTTTCTCTCCTCCTACCGAGATTTATTTTCCTCGTAGTGGGCGCTGGTCTTGATGTATCTTGCCAGTTCTATTTGCATGTCCCCAAATAGTGGAACCACCTGGAGTTGCTGTATTCAAAGAACAAAAAAATAGGGTCATTATGTATGTTAAGTCACCACATACATAAGCACAAGGAAACTGTGCAATGCTAGTAAGTACTCTGGTTTGAATGCTACCTCTGCAAATAATTCATTACGAAAAAACTGTAAATAACTTCTACATTCGGTTTGAGAGGAACAAAATACAATTTAAAAACCAACATCTACAAAAACTATTCAAATGTTAAAATTAACCTACCTACCCTGTTGCTAGATTCACAGTCATGAAGAAATCAGCGGTATTTCCATATACTAGCAACAATTAGAATACCAAAAATTAAAGAGAAATACTTTGCAATAGCACCAAAAAAAAAAAAAAAAAAAAAAAACCATGAGTAAATCTAACAAAAAAATGTGCAAGACCTCTAAACAAAAATACTACCCCATAAATTCTAGAAAAGGTTCTCGATAAATGGAGAAATAGATCATGTTTGTGCCTAGGAAGGGTTCATATTTTTTAAATGTCCGTTCTCTCAACATGGATCTATCATCAATCCCAAGCAATATTCCAGGAGGAAAAGAATGGTTTTGGGGGGGAATCATGTGTAAATCAGGAAACCAATTCTAAAATGCATTTCCAAAGGTGAAGTGATGATATCTGAGACTGTCTTGAAGTGTTGAGATACGTTAAGTTTATGAATACTGAGGAATGCTGAGTGTACGACAGAATGTATGGTTTGCTAGGAAGAACGATGGGAAGGAAAACGTAGCCAACCCCCACCCCAGAGTAGAAAACTACTGGGGGCATTCCTAAGTGGCAGGACAACGTATAAATATCAAACACCAGTTAAAACAATGACATAAGACACCTGCCCCTGTGGCTCCCTTGTGGAGAATATGGTTTTGTTTGTCTGTGATCAGTGGTAAGCAGGCACCAGCTGCCTACTTGGTATATTTTGTGCATTATAAAATACCGATTATTGTTAATAATCATCACCTGTTCAGAGAATAAATGCGTGGGTCAGTGTCTACTCAGGGCCTTCAGCCCTGAATGCTGTCAGCCCCTGAGGCTCTCAGCTCAGAAGGCTGCTGTCCCCCAGTCAGCACTAGATCCACTTTGCTGTTCTATCTGGGTGTCTGCCGCTCAATTCCTTTAGCGCCGTCTGGGTGGAGATCTCTACGGCCAAGCTGGCTCACAGTATTAAAGGACACTGGAAGACACACCCTTTCAGATGAGGAGACCTGTTAGGAAGCTACAACCATGAAGGCAGTGTGGCCTGGAACAGCCGGGGAGCCTTGTGCACAGGACAGAGAACCTGCACAGAGCCACAGGCAGATTCACGACCTGAGCAGCACTGCAGAACAAGGGGCTTTGCAATAAATGGGCGGGCCCAACTGGGGAGCCACCCTGGGAAGGACCCAAGGAAGTGAAACCCCCACCTCCTACCACGCACGGAAGCCAGTTCCAGGGGGGTCAGATCCAGATGAAAAAGGAAACAATGCTTCTAGAAGCTAACACAGCAGAAAAGTCTCATGAGCTGGATGTCAACCAAGCTTTACTTAGGCGGACAGTAATGACAAGATTCATCTATGGGACTATGCTAACATTACGAACTTCTGTTCAGCACGTAACACCACTGAGAAAGCAAAAAAGCCATTGGAGGTGGGAGGAGGAAGGAACTATGTTGGTCAAAGCATGTAAGTTTCCATTTCACAGCTCAGGTAAGTTCTGGAGACCTCATCTATGGACCAGTAGTTATGGTTAATAATGCACTGAATGCTTGAAATGTGCTGAAAGAGTGGAGCTTGACTGTTCTCATCACACACAAAAAAACAGCGTTGTGAGGTGATGGACATGTCAATGAGCTTGAATTCATCATTTCACAACATGCATGTGTATCAAAATATCACATTGTACACCATAAACATATATAATTTTTATTTGTCAACTATATCTTAACAAAGCTAGGAAAAAAATGAAAGGGTAATCCTCTCAGGGGAGAACACATGTATGTTGAAACTTAAGGCCAGGTGCAATGGCTGAGGCCTGTAACCTCAGCACTTTGGGCAGTCAGGGCTGGGCAACATAGGGAGACCTTGTCACCACTGAGTTTAAAAACTAGCCAGGCGTGCTGGCAAGCGCCTGTAGTCACAGGGACTTGAGAGGCTGAGGTGGGAGGAATCACCATGGCCTGCTACACTCCAGCTTAGATGACAAAGCAAGTGCCTGACTCAGAAAAAAAACCAAACAAACCAAAAAAAAATCTCACTTGTACCCAACAAAGGACATGTATCCAGAATATACAAAGAACTGCAAATCAACATGGAAAAAAGAGCAGAAGACTTGAAGCGGCGCCCCACAGAGGGAACAGGCTAGTAACACGGAAGGCCATGAGGGAAACATGAATGAAACTACAACGAAACAGGAGCCAATTCGTATTCATCCTCCAGATGCCCACCCCCCAAAACACGACAGCGCTAAGTGCTGGCAAGGATGTGGCACCCGGGAGCACGCTCACTGCTGATGGGAACGCAGATCAGGACAGCTGTGCTGGGAAGTCGTCAGGCCGTAGGTAACTACCAGCCCTGAGAACAGACACGCCCTGTGACCCCCGGTCCCTCTCCTGGGTATGCACTCAACAGACGGCACTCAACACTGGAACAGAGAAGTCCCGGGGCAGTCGTAACACCATGACGGAAAGTTATGAGTGACAGCTACAGGCTCCCTCCAGGATGCACCTCGGTGACAGAAGCCAGACGCAGCAGAGCACAAACGGCACAATTCCCTTTGTATGAAGCTCCACCCAGGCAAAACCAGGGCAGTGCAGAACAGAGCGAGGCTGCCTCTGCAGACAGCAGAAAGCGCGTGCCCCAGACTCCACTCAGCCTCAGCATTTCCTGACGCAGATCATGGTTTCACACAGGACTCACTTCCCCAAAACTCAAACTGCGCACAAGTCAATAAAAACATTGATCTAAAAACAGGTAACTCACCTTGAAGTACTTGTCAATTTTGGATAAGTTTATTCTTTTCTTGGCATCTAACTTATAGATGTTACTGACACTCCCATCCATCAGGTACAGCCCAAATCCCATCACCTGAAAGCCAGAAAATGAATGAGGCAATAAAGCCCAGAACTGCAGATTTAATTATCCATAATTATGGACTTACACTGTAACAGCTGACAACTTCGAAGACACAATTGGAAACACATCACAAAGCTCTATCTTTAGGCTGCTTGTCCCGTGCTCAAAAAGCATCATTTCATCCTCACTGAAACTGTGCTACAAAGTGGGGCTGGGCTTCTAGGTCGGTCGCTAAAAGCTGAAAAAACAAATCCTCTAGTAGCATATCCCAAGCAGTAGGGCTACTCCAGAGCTATTAGCTTGGTGCAAAAGTAATCGTGGTTTTCTTGTCATTACAAGTAATGTCCAATGTGCAGCCACATGTAACCAGTTACATTTTGGTGTCTGCAAACTACAAATTCTTTTGAGATGGAGTCTCGCTCTGTCATCCAGGCTGGAGTGCAGTGGCCCAATCTCAGCTCACGGCAACCTCCGCCTCCCAAGTTCAAGCAATTCTTCTGCCTCAGCCTCCCAAGTAGCTGGAAAAACAGGCACCCATCACCATCATGCCTGGCTAACTGTTTTATTTTTTATTTTTAGTAGAGACAGGGTTTCACCATGTTGGTCAGGCTGGTGTCGAACTCCTGACCTGAAGTGATCCAGCCGCCTCAGCCTCCAAAGTGCTGGGATTACAGGCGTGAACCACCGCGCCTGGCCAGAAACTAAAAGTTCTTAACGTGGACTAGCCAACTGCATGCTCCAGTGCTCCACAGGGGCTCGTGGCCAGGGCTCCCACTCCAGCTGGTGCAAACACAGTTTCTGCTGTCACAAAGCACTCCATGGACAGTGCTCCTTCAGCCCTGAGTTCCTGCCAGTGCTCTCCTGCTCAGGAAGAGTCTGGGGGGCTGGACTGGTGGGACACCCAGCAAAGGGTCCCCCAAGGCCACCCTGCAGAGGTAGAGAATAGAACTGCCGCCCATGTTTCCTGTGAGAAACGCAAATGATAGCCAGGCACGATGGTGATGGGCGCCTGTAATCCCAGTTACTTGGGAGGCTGAGGCAGGAGAATCGCTTGAACCCAGGAGACCGAGGTTGCAGTGAGCTCAGACCGCGCCACTGCATTCCTGCACTCCAGCCTGGGCAACAGAGCGAGACTCTGTCTCGAAATAAATAAAGAGAAATACAGACGAAAACACAGATTATATGAACAACAATAAAGAATATGGTGAACCAGCAAAAGCCTACTTTAATTAAAATGGATGACACAGGTATAGAAATCCTAGGAATCACATCCTTGACAAGTAGAATCTTGGATAACCTCTGTCGCAAAACAGCTTAAAGGCTGGGCGTGGTAGTTTACACCTGTAATCTCAGCACTTTGCAGGGGACAAGGCAAGAGGATTGATTGAGCCCAGGAGTTCAAGACCAGCCCGGGCAGCAAGTGAGACCTCATCTCTACAAAAATTCAAAAAGCTTGGCATTGGTGCCAAGGCCTGTGGTCCCAGTTACTCAGGAGCCTGAGGCGGAAAGATGACTTGAGCCAAGGAGGTTGAGGATACAGCGGGCTGTGTCTTCTGCACCACTGCACTCCAGCTCGTGACAGAGCAAGACCCTGTTTCAAATTAAAAAAAAAAATGCTGGGTGCAGTGGCTCAAGCTTGTAATCACAGAGCTTTGGGAGGCAAAGGCAGGAGGGTTACTTGAGCCCAGGAGTTTGGGAATAGCCTGTACAACATGGCAAGATTCTCTCTCTACAAAAAATTAAAAAAATTAGCCAGGCATGGTGGCATGCATCTGTAGTCCCAGCTACAGGGAGGTGGGAGGATCGCCTGAGCCCAGGTGGTTGAGGCTACAGTGAGCTGTGATCGTGCCGCTGCACGCCAGCCTGGTCAAGAGCAAGACCCTGCCTCAAAAATAAAACAAAAAAGCAGCTTAATGCTGAGAGAATTTTTGAACCAGATCTCCTGGCTGGCACCTTCCCCAGCGTCAGCGTGTGACACACTCGTGGGTTTGTGAGAGCCTGTCGCGCGGGTGTGTGCAAGAGCAGGGCGCTGTTCACGCACACGGCAGCATGCGAATGAGACAAGGCTGGCAAAAGGACTCTGGGTGAAGCAAGCACAGCCTACTGACAAGAGCAAGGCCATCCCTCGGCAGAGCCACCGGCTGGCATCCCCACACACGTACTTTGAGAAGCATGTGTTTCTCACTGGGCGTCAAATACATCCTGTTCTCGTAGTAATCCACACACAGATTCACGATGTCTGCCAGGAGCTCCTCGTAGCCAGAAATCACTTCGAGCTGCTGCTGCAGAGACTGAAACGCAGAGCAAGAGACTCATGCAGGGGCCCGGTGCCCAGCCGGCAGCTGAGCCCGTCAACCTGAATGTGCACACATCAGCCCTACCTGTGTGATCTTGTTGTGATTGGCCAGGAACATGGACAGATTCTGCGATTCCTGGATGGACTGCGGATCTGCCATTTTACGTAGAAATTGAGCGGCCCTTTGAAAACAAAAAGAGTTCATCCCAAAACGCACCAATGTGCCCCGTTAAAAAAAAAAAGCCTGGCTTGAATGGGATCCTTTTCCTCTACAGTCATCTGCAGAAATGTGGATTGATCTCGGAGGCCAGCCATGATTTCAGCCTTTCCAGGCATCTCTGGCCCTGTACTCCAGGTCACTCTTCTGCCAACTTAGACACGTCGTGCACAGCCTGGGACAGCTCTGCACCCTGATGGTCACAGCTGACCGGCTTCCTACAGGGCCCCTGTACACTGGTACACGCCCACCTCATCTAGGGGCCTAGGGCTCCTGGACTCTGAGTCTAAGAAGGGTCACCACCACCTCCGTGACTCCCACAAGCCCGGCCATGAAGACAGCTGGCACTGGTGACGTTCTCTGCTGGGAACCCTCTGGACCACACCTCCCCAGGCCACCTCAGGGACCACTGGTGCCCAAAGCCCTGAGACAGAGCCCTGGCTTTTGCCACCAATTTGTGGCTACACAATTTGGTGTGCACAAAAGGACCCGTACAATGAGGCCCAACAATACAAAACCACAAGGCTGTGCTGAGCTGCGAGGTCTGGCAGAGCGGGGTGAAGGTGGGGTGTGAGGATTCTGATCGTCTAGGGCTGGACCCCCAAGAAGGTTCAGTGGAAACGGCCCACATACGGATGGGTGTATGCAACCCGAGCCTTGCCGGTTTCGTTTTAAAAGTTTCCACGGTGGCCGGGCACGGTGGCTCACGCCTGTAATCCCAGCACTTTGGGAGGCCGAGGCGGGTGGATCACAAAGTCGAGAGATCGAGACCAACCTGGTCAACATGGTGAAACCCTGTCTCTACTAAAAATACAAAAAAAATTAGCTGGACATGGCGGCGCGTGCCTGTAATCCCAGCTACTCAGGAGGCTGAGGCAGGAGAATCGCCTGAGCCCAGGAGGCGGAGGTTGCAGTGAGCCGAGATCGCGCCATTGCACTCCAGCCTGGGTAACAAGAGCAAAACTCTGTCTCAAAAAAAAAAAAAAAAAAAAAAAAAGTTTCCATGGCAAAGACTGATAACTTATCCCAACCTTCATTTCTTGCCCTTCCTCTTTAGGAACGAGCCACAGGGGCATACCACCATGCCTGGCTAGTTTTTTTTGGCTTTTGTTTTTGTGTTTTTTTTTTTTTTTTTTACAGATAGGGTCTTTCTGTGTTACTCAGGCTGGTCTCAAATTCCTGGGCTCAAATAATCCTTCTGCCTCAGCCTCTCAGGGTGCTGGGATTACAGGTGTGAGCCATTGCACCTGGCCACGTTTGCTTTATTGATTTGAGTACTTGCTGAGGCAGCAGGTAGGGGACCAAGGAAAGGGTCAAGGACATATTTTCTGTATTCCTCAAGCCTCACCCTAACCACACGAGTTGTCTTGGCAATGACACTTAGAAGACGTTATACTAGCAGCTACTAGCAGATACCAAAAAAGCCAGGTGCATGTGTCAGTGTGTATGGCGGGGGTCTTGGGGGGAGTGGTGGTCTGGGAAGGTGAACCAACAGGGGTCCCAGACAGAGGTCAGAAGAAGAGGCAGCGGTAGGAGCTATGGAGCTGCCCCAGGCCCACTGTTTGGTGCTCAGGGGAACCTGGAGGTGGTGAACACACTGGGGAAGGGGCTCCTGGAGGGGAAATCCTCCTCCCTACCACCTTGCACGAAGCAGCCCCATCTGCAAACTGTTTTACAGAGTAGACTTTAGAATAAAGGCGCTGCTGCTAAAAGGAAAAAACTCCACAACTTATAAGTACTTTTAAATATTGAAAATCACTGATGCTGGCCACCTCCCCCATTTCGCTGAAAAGCCCACACAGAGGCTGAGAACACTGCTGAAAATCACACAGAACTGGGTTGTTCGGCTGGGACCTGAGCCCATGCCAACCAGGGAGTCCTGAGGCCAGAATCCCACAGATGCTGATATCAAACGAGGACCCCTTCAGACCTCCAACCTGAGAGGGGCTCACAGGTCAACCCCAGAGACCTTTCTCTAGTTCTGAAGATCCAGGCTTCTGTGCAGAGCTGGTGATTTTAGGTGATAAATGGAACAGTGCCTTATTTCACACGAATGAGGCTTAAAATTCTGCCTGACCTAGCTTGACTCCTACTGCTGCCTCATTTTGTCCCAAGTGGGTTTTGTTTTTTTTAATAAAGACACAGCAACAGTTGTATGATTTAAAATGAAACATAACTAGAGCATATTGAGATGCAAAGTAAGGTCTCTTCAAATTTAATTTTAGAGCTGAGATGCCTTACTTAGTAGAGGAAATAGAAGTCAGCATCTCATTCCAGCAAAACATGTCTTCAACAGCACAGAGCACAGGCTAAGCAGAACTGCCTGCCTGTCTGCCACCCACCACCCCGCAATGCCCCAGGAGCACATGCCGGGCCATGACCACCTCCTCGGCTTGTCTCGTCAGCATCTCCAGAAGCTCTATACATCCAAAAAGAAAACCACCAGGGACAGGAGCTGCATGGAGGACCTCGAAGCGCAGTGTGACCTCAAGACACCCCGTGACTGTGCATGGGCCCTGTCCCTATGATAGGGGATGGTGCTCACGTGCTAGGGACCCCTGCGGGCGAATGACCAGCACTGAGGACGGCAGCCCTGACGTCCAAGGGGCTGCAGAGGCCACCTGACACCTTGCCAAGATGCTCCCTGAGCCTGATGCCTGTGCTGTGTGAGCTGCGCCTCCATCTTGTGCGTGTCTGTCTTCCCAGGGGCGCAAAGATCCTCCACCATATGTGACGACAGCCAGGGTGTCCAGAGCCTGCTCTAGCTTTGCAAAGCCACATGCACTTATCTGCTGGCTCCCCTCACCTTATCCCTCAGAGCAGGCGCTCACACAGCCCAGGCACTGAGAAGTAGCTGCTGCCTGCAAGAATTGATGACTTCACACCCACGGACACATAACGTGCTAAGCGCAAGACAGGCCACGGAGCTGGGTGCTCGCAGGAGGCCCGTGGTGTGGCGCAAGGCCAGCGCTCACCTCTTGTACGCCGAGTGGTCATTCTTCACGCTGCACTTCATGTTCTTCAGCTCGTCCAGCACCGCGAACATGTTGATGAACTTGCCTAGCGTGATCAGGTAGGCTTCGGACACAAAGTCCTTCCTCCTCTCCGCGTGGCAGAGGCGCCGCACCTCGCCACAGAAGCGCTCAATGGCGTTCCTCTGTGCAGAGGAAGCAGGAAGGCGGAAAACTGCAGATCAGTGAGGAGCCAATCCCACGTCCCAGCTTCAAGCACCTGCAGTCACTGCTCCTCATTAGAAAAGTGTTTACAGCGTGGGCAACCGCCCCTCACTGAAAGCCGCTCCCAACCGCCTGCTCCATCATCACCTGTCTTACACTTTATAAACTACGTCACTACAGTAACAAAATCCTGCTGATTATTTCAGCACAATTACTGAGGTAAATGCTCCCGTAAAACATCTGTCAAACTCAGATGCTCTAATTTTCAGAAGTGAAAAGGGGAGAGATGTTTTCTTCCTGGTAACTTTTAAGGTAAAACAAAAATTCATCTCCTAGTTAGTTCCATCTCATCTCTTTGCTAAAGGACACCATCATAAAAAATACAGATGTTTCCAGAATATTTCTTTAAAAAGCATGCCTAGCCAAGGC
Organism: Saimiri boliviensis; assembly: GCF_048565385.1. NCBI lineage: Eukaryota > Metazoa > Chordata > Mammalia > Primates > Cebidae > Saimiri > Saimiri boliviensis. Next base: position 151,350,402 of record NC_133453.1, read on the forward strand.
CAGGGTGAGGACCACCAAAAACGGACAGTCAGGTTGAAGCTGACAGCAAATAAATACCTGAAAGACCAGATGAATCAAAAGCACAAACTGGCCGGGAGCGGTGGCACACACCTGTAATCCCAGCACTCTGGAAGGACAAAGCAGGGGGATCACTTGAGGTCAGGAGTTCGAGATCACCCTGGCCAACATGGTGAAACCCCATCTCTACTAAAAACATAAAAATCAGCTGGGCATGATGGCAGGTGCTTATAATCCCAGGTACTCTGGAAGCTGAGGCGGGACAATCACTTGAACCTGGGAGCGGAGGTTGCAATGAGCCGAGATCACGCCGAGAGCACTCCAGCCTGGGAAACAGTGAGACTGTCTCAAAAAAAAAAGAAAAAAAAAAAAAAAAGTACAAACTGGCAGAAAGTCAAAGCATTGCACTTGAAAATGACAGAAAGCAGGCTCCATGAGGAAACACGAATTCACTCTCAGAGAAGAGAAGGGAACCAGAGAAGGAGTGCTGACTCCAAAAGAGCATGTGACACTTCAGACTGTCAAAGCTTTGGCCCCATTTGTCTCAGGAACGGTTACGGCTGCTTTAATCTGCAGCCACTCTGTTCAGGGCATTCACAGTGGCAGCGACGGGCAGGAAGGCATCAGCAACCCGCCCCTCGGTGTTATGCCCCCAGATTATTTTGCCATTTTACCTGGAAGTACATAAAATTCATCAGTTTTGTGACCTCAGGCTCCAGAACCTCCACGGTTTTCTCATAAATTTCCACTCTGTTAGGCTGCTCGTTACATTTGACCTGGGAATAAAGAAACAGGGATGACATAAAAGGCTTCAGTCCAGCCAGAAGCAGCCGCTGGGCTGCTACAGCTGGCAATCCCGCCCTGCCGTGGAGCAGGAACTGGGAGGAGAGTGGGCCAGGCGTGCGGGGCGGGGCGGACCTGGCAGGGTGTGGCTGGAGGGGAAGAGGCAGGGGCGGGCACCTGAGGGATGGCCCGGGAGCAGCTCCTCCAGGTGTACAGCATGACAGCATATTCCTGGCCCTCCTCCAGCATCTCGTTCTGCAACAGAACACAGGGCAAATCAAAGGCAGGCAGGGAACAAGCATGGAAAGCAGATGCCAGCTGCCAGTATCTGGACAAAGCGCCATGAACTCTCCTGAGCACCGGAGCCTGCATGCCAAGACACAGTCGCTGAGAAGCTAGGGACGCTGCAGTTTGGCGCCGGGGGGGCCACAATGACCACCCGAAACACCCCACAACTTCTGCAGGCGAGAGGGGCGTCAGAGATGTGTGGGCATCTCTGAGGGATGCCACAGGCGCCACACTGTGCCTCCACTCAGCCCTAAACAGCCTGCTGGCATGAGCCCTGCAGGTGAGAACACGGGCGGAGGGCTCGGGGCAGACGCCCCACCCAGTGTGAGCACACACAGCATCCTCGTGGCTTCTTCACTGGCTCAGAGGACCGCCCAGTCCCAGAGAGGACGAGAGGCAGGGCTGCCAGCCCCAGGTGTGCTGAAGGAAAAGCTAGGAGCATGCCCACAGCACTGAAAATCTAGGCAGTGTCCACAGGAAGAGGGCTGTCATTACTGCTGTAAAATTGCTTTTGCTTTCCATTGGTTTTTTTTTTTTTTTTGAGATGGAGTTTTGTTCTTGACATCCAGGCTGGAGTGCAGTGATGAGATCTGGGCTCACGGCAACCTCCACCTCCCGGGTTCAAGTGATTCTCCTGCCTCAGCCTCCCAAGTAGCTGGGACTACAGGTGCCTACCACCATGTCGGGCTAATTTTGTATTTTTAGTAGAGGTATGGTTTCGCCGTGTTGGCCAGGCTGGTCTCAAACTCCAGACCTCAGGTGATCTGCCCACCTCAGCCTCCCAAAGTGCTGGGTTTACAGGCATGAGCCACTACACCCAGCTAGTTATGCATTTTAATGATCTCATGGACATTTTTTCTTTTTTTTTTGAGACAGGGTCTCAGTCAGGTTGTGCAGGCTGGAGCGCAGTGGTGTGATCAGGGCTCACTACAGCCTCAACCTCCTGTTGCTCAAGCAATTCTTCCACCTGAGCCACCTGAGTAGCTGGGACTACAGGCACATGCCACCATGCCCAGCTACTTTTTAATATTTTGTGTAAAGGCGGGGTCTCACCATGTTGCCCAGGCTGGTCTTGAACACCTGGACTCAAGCAGTTTGCCCACCCAGCCTTCCAAAGTACTGGGATTACAGGCCTGAGCCACTGCGCCTGGACAAGAATATTTTCATGTCATGAAAGTGTACTGGAGAAAGCAATCCTTAATGGCTACGTAAACCATTTTGTAAATGTGCACAATTCAACTGTTTCGGCACACTTACTTAGTTTTTCCTTTTATCTCTTTTTATTATGTAAAAAAAAATGCTGCTGGCCGGGGGCGTTGTGGCTCACACCTGTAATCCCAGCACTTTGGGAGGCCGAGGCGGGTGGATCACGAGGTCAAGAGATCAAGACCATCCTGGTCAACATGGTGAAACCCCGTTTCTACTAAAAATACAAAAATTAGCTGGGCATGGTGGCACGCGCCTGTAGTCCCAGCTACTCAGGAGGCTGAGGCAGGAGAATCGCTTGAACCCAGGAGGCGGAGGTTGCGGTGAGCCGAGATCGTGCCATTGCACTCCAGCCTGGGTAACAAGAGCGAAACTCCGTCTCAAAAAAAAAAAAAAAGGAAAAAAAGCGGAACTGTAATAATGCGATTCCTTTATAAATCCCACATGGGCGCACACCTGGTGTGTGTGTGTTCAGCATGAGCATTAACAGGGGACGCCCTCGAAACACTGACAAAGGTTTTCTGTGGGCCAGAGACACTGAATTTTCAGAAAGAGCGAGCACTGTTTTTATACTAAGAAAAACAAAGACTGTCTTAAAAATATAAGGCATTCCATTCACTTTCTTCCCTTTTTCCTCACTGCATAGTATGGGATACTACGGGATAATCCCAACAAGTATACATCTCCCCTTCACCGAGCCCTTCGCTTTGTTCCCAGACAGAACAAAGACACCGCAGTGTTACCATGCTGGAGTGGACGGTGGCTTGCTCAATGTATCTCGCGATGCCAGTGACAAATGCATTTCTGTCTTCAAAGTTAGTGTTGAAATTTGGCTGAAAGCAAGAGAAAACCCGTCAGGTGGGGTCGGACCGCAGGCTGCACGTGCACAGCTGCTGCGCACCCACCTGGTAGAGCAGCGAGGACGGCGGGGGCTCGATGCACGGCTGCTGGTCGGGCAGGGGCAGCTCCTCCAGGAGCTCCACGTTGGACAGCGCGTCCTCCAGCGTCACCTGGGCCGCCATCCTGGGCTGGAATGACACACAAGGACCCCTGTTCTGTGACGAGGAGGGGGCACCTGACAAGCTACGAGGCGGGTGCCCAGGCCTCCAACCCCTTCCCACTCTTCTGAGGGCACTGGAGATGGCTGACGTGGCATGACCGATGCTTGGAGTCACGCATCCCTCAGGGCACACAGACCCGTGGGCTGAGAGGCCCTGTGCAGCTTTCCTTCCACACTCACTGAGAACAGGCTGTCCTGGCTTCCAGGAGGGTCACAGTGTGGGGGGCATGGTTCCTGCCACCACGCCCACTATGGGGGCTGCCCCACCCCAAGTTGCTGGTGCTGAGGATTCTGGAGGCTCTGACAACCCCTCACAGTGCCGGAGGGCTAGCCCCTCTCCAACGGCACATCTGCCCACCAGAGCCTCCCTGAATTCGGCCGCGTCCCAGGTGGTGCTCTGAACACTCCAGGGACTGACATAGAAAAGACAGGTGCTCTGCTGCCTGACACCAGCTGTCTAGCTGCACAGACAGGCTGAGATCACAAAGAGTGGGGGGCGGCTGCAGCGGACAGAAAGTGCCACGCTGCACCTGGAGCAGAGGTGAAGAAATGAAGGCAGACATTGTCTAAACACGCCTTCGGTGCCAGCTCCAGGGAGAGGGGACAATCTGTCTTCTGCTGAATCTGCTCCAGTCTCAAGGGGTACTCAGGGGCAGCCCTGCCCTGGAATGGGACCAGAGGCAGGTGGGCGGCATTCTAAGAAGGAAAGAGCAGCAGGTGGCCTGGAGGAGACACTGAACAGAAGGAGCCCCAAGTCTCTCCTCCTCCAGCACCAGCATGGGCATAGAGTTGCACAGCAGGGATGGGTAGCCAGTCCCGGTGCACTGGCCGAGGGTGGAGAAGGGAAGCTCCAGGGACCCAGGAAGCCCCAGGGGCAGTGTAGAGAGGAAGAAGCTCAGAAGAGACAGCTGACAAAATTGCTCATGAGCTTCGAGCCCATCCTCAAGCTGCATGGGTGTGGATCTGATCCTCTCCACACCCACACCCTGAGCCCACAGCCAGATGGCCACCAGCAGCACACAGGGGACAGGTCCAAGAGGCAGAGCAGGGGCTGTGAAGCCTGAACTGACATGGAGCTGCCGTCCACTGAAGGCAAGTCTCCTTCAAAATAAAAATACCAGCATCCTCCTAGCATTTTAACAAGACCCATATCTCATATACTGTAACATCCAACCATCCACCTACAGTCCAGGCTAGTCAGCACACAAAGAAAGAGCAATGTCTGAGCTCCTGCGGGAAAAGACAGTCAACACGCTCCAACTCCAGAATAACACAGGTGTTGCAATTACCCATCTGACTTTAACGCAACTACTGTGTTCAGAAATGCTTTAATGATCATTCGCACTTCAAACTGAATTAAAACATGGAAATCAGCAAACAGCAAGCAAAAGCACGATATAAAAAAGAACCACATGGAAATTTCAAAACTAAAAGACACACTACTGTAATGTTAAAAAGAAAAAAAACAAAACTTGGGAAAGATTCAGTGAACTTGAAGATAGACCAATGTAAGTTACCTAATCCGAATACCAGAGAGAAAAAAGACTGAAAAAATTGGGAGGACCTTTGGGACAAGAGAAAGCCTAATCTGTCATGAGAGTGCAAAAGGAACAGGAGAAAGCAAGCAGTGATGAAACACAGCTGAAAAAAATGACAGAAAACTCCCTACATTTGGAAGAAGACTTTGTCTACAGATTCAAGAAGCTCTTGTTTCGATCCCAAACAAGGCAAACTCAAAGAAATCCACACCCAAGGCTGGGTGCAGTGGCTCATGCCTGTAATCCCAGCACTTTGGGAGGCTGAGGTGGGAGGATTACCTGAGGTCAGGAGTTTGAGACCAGCCTGACCAACATGGAGAAACCCCGTCTCTACTAAAAATACAAAATTAGCCGGGTGCGGTGGTGCACGCCTGCAATCCCAGCTACTCGGGAAGTTGAGGCAGGAGAATCGCTTGAATCTGGGAGGAGGAGGTTGCGGTGAGCTGAGATTGTGTCATTGCACTCCAACTTGGGCAACAAGAGCAAAACTCCATCTCAAAAGAAAGAAAGAAAGAAAGAAAGAAATCCACACCCAGACGCGTCACAGTCAAACTGTTGAAAACTAAAGATAAAGGAAAACAAATGTTGACAACAGCAGGAGAAAAGTGACACCCGACAGAACACAGAGCCGTGGTGAGAGGCCTGTGGATTCTCCCCGGGGCCAGACAGGCCAGAGGGTGGGCACAGCGTGCCTAAGCCTTTCTTCCTTTCAGCCAAATTTCAACACTAACTTTGAAGACAGAAATGCATTTGTCACTGGCATCGCGAGATACATCGAACAACTTGGTGCCAACTTGGGATCCTACCTCACGGCAGAATGTGTCCTCTAGGAAGGAAGGTGAAGCCAGGACGTGGGCAGAGGAGGAAAATAAAGAGCACGCCAGCCGGCCCGTGGCTCAGGCTGACAGGAAGGGAGGTGGAGGGAGGCGTGGGCCGTGACCCATCAAGCAGAGGCAGTAGCCAGGGTAAGCAGCAGCATGCCGGACAGGCAACAACCCCCCAGCTCTTCAAAAGTGCTTGGTGGTCAAAAGCAAAACTCAAAGTACTATCTGATGAGCCTTCCAGTGTACATACATGTAAATTACATACATACATAACATAAACTATAAAATACTTCTAGATACATAATTGTAGAAATCATATTACGGAGAACCAGCTCGGCCGTAGACATCCCCACCTGGGTGGTGCTGAAGGTACTGAGAAGCACACACCCAGACAGAACAGCAAAGTGGGTCTATCCAGGGGGCCGACAGCCTTCTGAGCTTAGAGCCGCAGGGGCTGACAGCACTGCAAGCTGAGGGCCCAAGCAGACTCTGGCCCACACAGTCATTCTCTCTGAACAGGTGATGATTATTAACAAACAGATGTTTGGTATTTTGTCATAACAAAAATACACCAAGCAGGCAGCTGGTGCCCACTTATCACTGATCACAGACAAACTAAAAAGTATTCTCCACGAGGTAGCCACAGGGGCAGGGCCAGATGTCCCCCACTTAAGGAATTGTTGTAACTGGTGTGTGATATTTACACATTGTCCTGCCACTTTAGAATGTCCCAAGTAGTTTTCTACTGGGGTCGGGGGGTGGGGGTGGCAAGCAGCAAGAGGAAACAATATGTTCTATCATACACTCAGCATTTCTCAACATGTTATTAACAAGACAACTGTAACGTAAAAGTGGGGGGTAAACCCGTATGGGGTAAGATTTATGTGTGCCACTAGAAGTAGTGAAAAGCAGACTTCTCCCATGCTATGCAGAATGTGAAACGCTAATAAGCATGGACTTGGAAAGCCTTAGAGCAACCTCTGAGGAAAGCTGTACAGCCAGGCGTGCCGGTGCGCGCTGCAGTCCCAGCTACTTGGGCGGCTGAGAGAGGAGCACTTGAGCCTGGGAGTTCAAGGCCTGCCTGGGCAACACAGTGAAACCCTGTCTCTTTAAAAAAAGAATTAAAGATTCTTTTCAAAAAAGCTATCGAAAGCAAAATAGATAACATATAGATAATTCAGAATAAATTAAAACAGAATACTATGTTTAAAAAGACCTCAAAGGAAATACAGCAATGATAAAGATAGCGATACAACGAAAGTCACAGAACAAAATGGTAGACCCGAATAGAAATATATTGATAATTAAACTATGATAATCTAAAAACAGCAATTAAAAAAGATTGTCAAGGCCGGGCGTGGTGGCTCAAGCCTGTAATCCCAGCACTTTGGGAGGCCGAGGCGGGTGGATCACGAGGTCAAGAGATCGAGACCATCCTGGTCAACATGGTGAAACCCCGTCTCTACCAAAAATACAAAACATTAGCTGGGCATGGTGGTGCGTGCCTGTAATCCCAGCTACTCGGGAGGCTGAGGCAGGAGAATTGCCTGAACCCAGGAGGCGGAGGTTGCGGTGAGTCGAGATCGCGCCATTGCACTCCAGCCTGGGTAACAAGAGCAAAACTCTGTCTCAAAAAAAAAAAAAAAAAAAAGATTGTCAGAATAGATAAATAAAACCCTAACCCAACTTCGTGCCATGTATACAATAAACTCACTTCAAATATACTGGTACAAGTAGGTAGGTTGAAAGCAAAAGAGGAAAAAGATGGAGCCAGGCCAGCACTGGCCAAAAGGAAGCCGGGGTAGCTATGTTAGCACCGGACACAGCTGGCCTCAGAGCAAGGAACTTACGGAGAGAGAGAAAAGAGGGGTCAGCTCCCCAAGGAGCAAGAACAACCCTAAGTATGTACGCACCCAGCCAAAAAGCTTCTCATCACTCCAGGCAAAAACTGACAGAGCTGGAAGGACAAATGCCGTAGCCACCCACGAATATCAGTTTCATTTTCTGCAATTTCAATCACCGGAGGTCAACTACCCTCAAAAACACTAAAAGAAAAACTCCATTCACGAACAATGGCTAAGTTTTCAATAGTGCGCTGTTCTGAGTGAGGAGATGAACTCTCAGGAGGCCCTGCTCCCCCACCGGTACAGGAATCGCCCCTTGACCGGTATGTCCACGCTGTCCGTGCAGGCTGCCTGCGAGCCACTCAGTGGCCAGCACGGGACTGCAGCGGGGTCACCAGGCTGGAGGTCACGCTCAGTGGCAGCTGAAGGCAGCATCGCGATGCCTGTGCCCTCACCTCGCCGTGCCCTGCGGCATCTCACCACGGGCACCAAAGGGAGGGCACCGTACCACAGAGTATTCTGAGAGAGAGACCACATTCATGTAACCTTTATGACAGTACACTGTTACAACTGTCCTATTATTAGTTACTGCTGTAATCTCCTACCGTGCTTATTTACAAATTAAAGTTTATCATTAGTATGCTAGTGTGGAAACACACAGACTCTGCAGGGGAGGCTCAGGCATCCCCCAGGAGAGTTGAGCCAGCTCCACAGCTATGAGGGCACCACTGCAGGTCAGTCCCCAGTGCCACCCATTCTCTCAGGAACTGACTGGAATCAGGGAGAACAGAGGCACTGGACCCACTGCCAGCCACCTGGACCACCCTGCCCCACCACCCCACATGTAAGGGGACTCTCCGGACAGCAGGTTAATCCTGCATGTTTCTCACTAGAAATCTACATGTAGCAGAAACTCTCATCCACTTCCTTCTACATCACAGCTTCCTGTTCCACACACTTCAGAAAGGAGAAGTTCGGGGCAGCCCTGGCTGGGTGGGGGCAGGGTCTAGCCTGGTGCCGCTGCAGACCTAGCAGAGGGGGGCCTCGTGTCCACACAGGCAGCTGTGAGCCGATGGTGCTCCAAGATGCCAGGCTGCCTAAGGACACACCTCGGCCCCCCAGGGGCTGCCAGTGTCCTGTGGCTCCAGCCCAGAGTCCCTCAGTATGCCCTTTCTGTGGCCTGAACCCAGACAGTGCCAGAAGAGGCCTGGGGGCGCATCCAGCCATGCCCAGGTCCCACGCAGGTCAGTGGGTCAGCGAGGAGACAGCTCGGGAAGTAGCCTGGGAAGCCACAAAGCCCACATGGCACCCACAGAGCCTTGCCTCCTGAACCCACGGTAGGGGAGGGTGGGGAGGGGGGCCCCAGACAGGGAGAACTGCTCGTGCCTCAGCCGGGATTCATCACAGCGACACACTGATGTCACACCCACGGAAAAACACCAGACGCACAGCTTGTTCCACGTCAGTGCTGGCGGACTTCTTTCTTTTTTCCTGAGACAGAGTCTTGTTCTGTTGCCAGGTTGGAGTGCAGAGGCAGGACCTCAGCTCACTGCAACCTCCGCATCCTGGGTTCAAGCGATTCTCCTGCCTCAGCCTCCTGAGTAGCTGGGACTACAGGCTCCCACCACCACGCCCGGCTGATTTTTGTATTTTTAGTAGAGACGGGGTTTCACCATGTTGGCCAGGATGGTCTCGATCTCTTGATCTCGTGATCCACCTGCCTCAGCCTCCCAAAGTGCTGGGATTACAGGCGCGAGCCACCGCACCCTTTATGGACTTCTTTCTTTGTACAGAAATAAGAGTATTTAAGCTGGGTGCGGTGACTCACGCCTGTAATCCCAGCACTTTGGGAGGCTGAGGTGGGGGGATCACCTGAGGTCGGGAGTTTGAGACCAGCCTGACCACTGTGGAGAAAGCATGTCTCTACTAAAAAATACAAAAAAAAATTGGCTGGGCATGGTGGTGGGCGCCTGTAATCCCAGCTACTCGGGAGGCTGAGACGGGAGAATCACTTGAACCCAGGATGTGGAGGTCACAGTGAGCCAAGATCGCACCACTGCACTCCAGCCTGGGTTACCAGAGCAAAACTCTGTCTCAAAAAAAAAAAGTATATAAACACCGCATGATTCCACTCATATGAATTACCTAAAGCAGTCAAACAGAGACAGAGAACGGTGGTGACGGGCTGCATGGCGGGGTGGGGAGCTGGTGTTTATCGGCGCAGAGCTTCGGCATACAAAGATGAAGAGCTCCAGATGACGGCGGAGGTGACTGCAGAATAAGTGGAATGTCACTGAGCTATACACCTACAATGGTGAAGACAGGGTAAAGTTTACGTCATGCCTATTCTACCGCAATCAAAAACAGCAACCTTGTTGCTGATGAACCAGGAAACACTGAAAAGGAAAAAGGAAACTTAAGTGAATCATCCTATCACCCCTTACGAAAACAAGGTATTATCATACAAACTGCTCTGTGAGCTGCTTTTTTCACCCAGCTTCCACACGCGCCTCAGGTCATCAGTGCCCCCTGCAGACTGCTGCCTGGGGCCCTGCGGGGCAGACTCCTGCTCTCGCCTGCTCTTCACGGCTTCATTTTTCAGGTTTTTCAGGATCTTAGCCCTCCCACGCTCGCCTGGGTGTGTGAGGCCAAGCAGCTGGCACCACATGCGCACGGCCTGGGCCCGGCCCGTGTCCAAGGGCCCTCTGTCCATGCGTCTTCCACAGATGTGACCCTGTCACACAGACTTAGAGTAATCGGTGCTAAATCCCAGTCCCCAAGGTCTCAGCCCTGGCAGCGTGGGTGCAGGGTCTGGCCCCGGCACCATCTGCAGAGCCAGCGTGGGGGCGCTGGTGGTGTCCACTCCACACGCGCACTTCAGAGCTCATGTCTCATCCCACCTTGCTCTCTGAGTCCTCACAGTCCCACCTCCCATATCTCTTCGCAGTTCATCTACTTTGTCTGTAACTGTCGCCAGCCGACCCTGCACTGCTCGTCAGCACTGTACTGCTGCGGACAAGGCAGTGGCCGGCTCCAGCCGCCCGGGCCTTGCAATTTTGTCTGCCCTCCGTCTGTCCTCCCATGTCCTCCCATGAGTGCCACGTCCCTCCCGTGGGGATGTTCCCCGGCACCGGCATCCACACAGCCTCTCGTCTCCTTGCGTGTCTACAAGGCGCCTCAGTTCCCAGGCAGGAGCACCAGGTCGGGCCTGGTCACTGTAAAGCCGGTGTCCACCGCCCCTGGGATAGAGCCTTGGCTGTACCTGACCAGCCTCTATAAGTGGCACAAATATCCCACAGCATAATTAAAGTTATGTATTTGGAACGGCGGGCAAACTGCTCCGCTGGCACTACCAACCAGCACTTCAGAGTTTAACAGCAGGATCACATTTGCGTCCCTGCTCGTTCAGCTCACACGGACAGGTACCCTGATGTCCACTGCTCAGGGCGTGGTCAGAGCAGGAAATGGTGAGCAGACACGAGGGAAGACCACGTGAGGACACAGAGGGAAGGTGGCCATTCACAAGCAGAGGCCAACCCTACTGGCCCCCTGATCTCAGACTCCCAGCTCCAGAGCTGAGAGAAGGAAATTCCTGCCTGATCTGTGGTGTTTTGTTAACCGTGGCCCTAGCAAACACCTGTACCGTGCCAGAACAGGTCAGGCAGAGTCACCCAGGCAGGACCCAGAGTCCCTGCACTGTCTGCCGGGTAAGAACCCACACGAACTGGTATTTTGCTGATCAGAAAACCAATACGTGCTCCATGCAGAAAGAGCACACTGCTGGAAGAAAACAAGCCAGCTGGACCTGCAGGCGCTTGGCCACAACGTGCCAGCGTGCCACGGGTCCGGTCTTACGTGTCCCCAGCCTCCCCAGGCGGAGAATCCACCCGAAAATAACATGCCCAGCCTCGGTGTATGTCACTGAAGAACACAAAGAGATGTTTTTTCCGTGCTTGACTGATTCTCTATCAGCAGCAGTTCTCAACCCTCAAGTTTGATTCCAAATCCTATAGCTTGTCAAGTAATAAAAATGAACTTAAATATGGCAGGGGAACTGCTGTTTTAACAAGCCATCAATTCATTTATTTTATAAATTTAATAGTTTTTTAAAAATAAAGAGTTTAAAGGAAGACACACCCATCATACTTTGCTACTCTTCAAATGATGTTCTCTGCTGGGCACGGTGGCTCACGCATGGAATCCTAGCACTTTGGGAGGCCAAGGCGGGCAGATCGCAAGGTCAGGAGTTTGAGATCTGTCTGGCCAACATAGTGAAATCCCGATCTCTACTAAAAACACAAAAAATCAGCCAGACTGAGCGGCGGGCACCTGTGATCCCAGCTACTTGGGAGGCTGAGGCAGGAGAACTGTGTGTTCCTGGTAGGCAGAGGCTGCAGTGAGCCGAGAGAGCACTATTGCAGTCCAGCCTGGGCAACAGTGAGAGACTCTGTCTCAAAAAAAAAAAAAAAAAAAATGATGTTCTCAGTGTCCCGGGGTCAATCTCTGAGTGTCTTGTGGCAGCTGCACGGCATTTGCAGAGGGCGCGACATCCACCAGCAGGCAGGCTGGCCGGGTGTCTGAGCTCACACCACCCTGCGCACCTCACTCATCTGCTCCATCAGGGAACCCCAGGTGGGCTTCAGGGGACCCATGGCGGGCAGGAGGCCGAGGATCCCAGTGCCACCCACTGGAAGGGCAGTGCCCACAGGGCATGCTGGGGGCTCTATGGGTCCACCTCCTTCCCTCCACATGTCCCCTCAGCCTCATATCCACCCAGATGCAGTCTCAAGAAGTGGTCTTCATGGCTGCCTTAAGGTGGAGGTCACCCCGACACCCTGGCAAATGAGTGGAGGGAGGCTGGGCAGGGTCGCCAGCTGCCCCAGGGCCACAGCCGCAGAGCAAGGATAAGAACCACCCCGACCCAGTGCCAGGTGCCCACCGAGAGGGTCAAGGCCAGAGGCACAGAAGTCCACACAGCGACTTTCCAAGTACAAGTGGAGGTGCTGGAGACTGGCTCAGGCCTGCGGACTCAGGCAGCACGGGGCTGGAGCCGCAGACAGAGCTGCCCGGGGGTGGGCAGAGGGCAGGTGCTGGAGACTGGCTCAGGCCTGTGGACTCAGGCAGCACGGGGCTGGAGCCGCAGACAGAGCTGCCCGGGGGTGGGCAGAGGGCAGGTGCTGGAGACTGGCTCAGGCCTGAGGACTCAGGCAGCACGGGGCTGGAGCCACAGACAGAGCTGCCCGGGGGTGGGCAGAGGGCAGGGGCGGGGAAGGCAGGGGAGCAGGGTCAAGGACCCAACCCCTTTCCTGCCCTGCTGGCCCCAGCAGAGCCCTGAGGATGCTGCGAAAGTTGAGGACAGCAGGCTGGGGGCAAAGGAGGCACAGGAGGCCTGCACCGGCACTTCCACCAACTAGGAAACTCCCGGCCCTTTACCCATGCAGATGTGGTCAACCCTCACCCACTACCCTGCAAGCTCAGGGCATCAGCCAGTGCCTCCCCATACTGCCCTCGGGGAACCCAGTTCTCCACACAGCGGAAGTCCCAGGAGAAGGGAGGGTGATTTCTGTGAAACTTCACAGTCATCACATGCTTCAAAACAAAGAACAGTGAGCCGGGCGCGGTGGCTCAAGCCTGTAATCCCAGCACTTTGGGAGGCTGAGGCGGGTGGATCACGAGGTCAAGAGATCGAGACCATCCTGGTCAACATGGTGAAACCCCGTGTCTACTAAAGATACAAAAAAATTAGCTGGGCATGGTGGCACGTGCCTGTAATCCCAGCTACTCAGGAGGCTGAGGCAGGAGAATTGCTTGAACCCAGGAGGCGGAGGTTGCGGTGAGCCGAGATCGCGCCATTGCACTCCAGCCTGGGTAACAAGAGCGAAACTCCGTCTCAAAAAAAAAAAAAACAAAGAACAGTGAATCACAGAATTTTTTTTTAAATGTGATTTGGGGTCAGGCACAGTGGCTCACGCCTGTAATCCCAGCACTTTGGGAGGCTGAAGTGGGTGGATCCCTTGAGTTTAGGAGTTCGAAACCAGCCTGATCAACATGGAGAAACCCCATCTCTCCTAAATATACAAAGTTAGCTGGGTGTGGTGGCACACGCCTGTGATCCCAGCTACATGGGAGACTGAGGCAGCAGAATAGCTTGAACCTGGCAGGTAGAGGTTGTGGTGAGATGAGATGGTGCCACTGCACTCCAGCCTGAGCAACAAGAGCAAAACTCCATCTCAAAAAAAAAAAAAAAAACAATCAGCTGGGTGTGGTAGCGTGCGCCTGTAATCCCAGCTGCTTCGGAAATTGAGGCAGGAGAATTGCTTGAATCCGGGAGGCAGAGGTTGTAGTGAGCTGAGATCGTGCCACTGCACTCCAGCCTGGGCGGAAGCGTGAGACTCTCCCAAAAAATAAAATAAATAAAATTAAATTAAATTAATGTGATCTGGTTCTTTTCCCTGTGTCTGGGCAGCACGAGGGCAGGCAAGAAAGAGATCCTCTCGTGCTCAGTCAGGAGTTCATAACCCTGAATCCTGGCATCACTCAACATGTTGAAAGTGAAAAAAGACACTAGGCTGCAAAAACAAATGGAAACTAAAGCAGCCAAGACTAACTTTAACCTGGAAGCAGGGCTGGTGCCAGGAGATTAAAAAAGAAAACGGAAAAAAAAAAAAAAAAGCTTGTGTGTACGAGTGTGCATGTGTGTGAGTGTCTTCAGTAAGCCAGCATCCCTGGGAGAAACCAGCCTCAGACACCAGAGAAAACAAAGGAGTCAGGACAGGCAGGGGCTTCGGAGACGGGCATCTCCGGGGAGGCTGGAGGGCAGGTGGCCGGGAGGGGTGGGGGCTGGTAAAGGGGGATGGAGTGGGCCGCACCACCCAGATGGCCCCACAGCCACCCCGAGACGGCAGCGTACACGGAGCCACTCTGGCCGGGCCCAGGCCCCGAGGTGCCAGCAAAGCCCGCTCCAGTCAGCCCCTGGGCACGGAGGGACCTTGTATTTTATCAGATTAGAAGATAAACTTTTGAGACGTGTTTACTTCTTGAGAGGGAGCTTTCCACGTGGACTGAACGGCGTCGTCTCTGTAGTACAGTGTTAAAATAGAACTGCCAAGACAGCTCGACACCAAGGTTGCAAAACACGGAGAAGGCACAATCCAGAAAATGCAGAAGCGAAGGCCTCAGCCACACAGGCGGCACGCGAGACCGACCCCCCACTGCGGCCCGCACGGAGAGGGCGCTCTGCTAGAAAGAGGGTCTTCCCACCACTTCTAAACCAGTCATTTAAAAATCTTACAACCTGTAAGCATTCCACTTGCCCAACTAAATAGCGGACTCAAATCAACACAACCTATGAAATGTTTCTGCCAACGTGCACAAGGCGTGAGCTGACCTTCCTCTTCCACATGCAAATAATGGCCCTTTCCAGAAAAGTAGAAACTTCCAATTTATTTATGTAATCTGTTCATGTAAAATGACACAAAATAAATTAACTGAAGAAGAAAAGCATACTTTGCTGTCCCCTTCTCTCCCGGGTGTAGAAAGAACGTGCTCTTCCGTATGGCCAAGCATGTTAAGAGCTGGTTTTCCCCAGGTTACACGGCCCCATGGCAGGGCTGCAGTACAGAGACAGGCTGTCATAACCAGCAAGGCAAGCAGGACACAGTTAAAAACCAGCAGCACATCTTCTAGCCTAGCTTTATTACTGAAGTCATTTTTTTTTTTTTTGAGACGGAGTCTCGTCTTGTCACCCAGGTGAGTACAGTGGCACAATCTCGGCTCATTGCAACCTCTTCCGTCCAAATCCAAGCAATTTTCCTGCCTCAGCCTCCTGAGTAGCTGGGATTACAGGCGCACACCACCATGCCCAGCTAAGTTTTTTTTGTATTTTTACTAGAGACGGGGTTTCACCATGCTGGCAAGGCTGGTCTTGAACTCCTGACCTCAGGGGATCCACCTGCCTTGGCCTCCCACAGTGCTAAGATTACAGGTGTGAGGTAATTTCCTTTTTTTAATGCACAAAAAATTCAAATTCAATTCTCAAATTTGGCCACTCAAACCCAACTCAAAAGAATGACCTCATCAACAGAGAAACAGACATCAAGTTTGAAAATCACAATGAGGGCCGGGCGCGGTACCAGCACTTTGGGAGGCCAAGGCCGGTGGATCACGAGGTCGAGAGATCGAGACCATCCTGGTCAACATGGTGAAACCCCGTCTCTACTAAAAATACAAAAAATGAGCTGGGCATGGTGGTGCGTGCCTGTAATCCCAGCTACTCAGGAGGCTGAGGCAGGAGAATTGCCTGAGCCCAGGAGGCGGAGGTTGCGGTGAGCCGAGATCGCGCCATTGCACTCCAGCCTGGGTAACAAGAGCGAAACTCCGTCTCAAAATCATTAAAAAAAAAAAAAGAAAAAAGAAAAAAAAAGAAAATCACAATGAGGTGCTGACACCTAAAATGGGGTGTGCCAAGGAACTCTGAGACAGAGCGTGCCCCCACGCCACACGGCCTCCGTCCCCTGCAGCCAGGGCCAGGCTGCCTCCGGGAGGGGTCTCCCAAGACCGAGTGGTCTCACAGCCTCCTAATGTGGCCCCTGCAGCCTTCCCGCTGCTGTCCGGTGCAGCGTGACCGTCTCGGACGCCCCCGACGGTGCCTCACCTGCCTCTGCCTCTGATTCTCTCCTGTCAGTCTCCTGCTCATGTTTTCAATGGCTCTCTCTGCCTACAGCTGTGGTTTTCAAACCATGAACTTCAGAGTGCCCCAGGATAGCAAGGGAGACTAGTTCTGTCTTTATCTGTCAAATTTGTATAAAAAAAAACTATTCTGATACTAAAAGGAATTAATAAGAGGCAGGGAAAGGGTCCAGTATGCCACAGAAGAAAGTCTCAGTCCCTCACACAACAGCCAAGGGCCCCCTCAGCGCCCACACCCTTGTGTCACGGAGGACCCGCTGTGCCTCCACCATTCCCACTGCTTCAGGTGAGACCCCAGGACCATGAGAACACGTACCTCAGCCGGGGGCAGGGCTGCCAGGCACACACAGCTCGGGGAAGCCTGGCCGGCCCACCTGCCAGATGTCTGTGGTGGGAGGGGCTGTTTCTCCCCTACCTGGGGGCACCCGGGCTGCACGCAGACGGCACGACCAACTACAGAGTGCTCCTGGACGGGCATTCCTTCATCTCACCCGAATCCTGTGCATGTTTAAGAGGCACAGAAGGAAGAGGACAGCGCTTCCCACCCCACCTGCTCTTCCTGTTAGAGCAGACCCAGCACGGTGGTCTCCAGGAGGGCCGTCATACCACAGGGGGGCACGGCAAACTCAGGAGTAGAGTAGGGTCCCCATTCACAGGTGCAGACACCGAGCCTGGAGAGACTGGGAGGCTGCCGCAGTCCCGTGGCCTACCTCATGTGCCTCAGTGGCGTGGCCCATGTGGCCAGGCAGTCCCACCTGCTCAGGAGACCATGTGCTCAGCTGGGCACCAGACGTAGCCTCGGGTGCTTGGAAAAGCAGCACCAGCATTGGCCATTCTGGCTGGGGTTCTCGGCCTGCTCTGATTCCTGCAGCTTGAAGGGGAGGAACTGGCTGCTGTCCACCTTGTCCCCCACCTTATCACTTTATTGCCCGACGAGCCATGTGTGTTCTGGGTCCTGTGGCACGAGGCTGAGGAATAGAGCCCATGGGTGACGTAGCCCCTGTGCTTCCCCTCCCCACCAGCCTCTCAGGGCCCAGAAGGCTGCAGGTTGAGAACCAAAGGTCATGTGGCGGCCACCAGATCATCCTCACGCAGCACCCACACCTCCCTTTGTGTTCGTTCTTCTCTCCTTGTCTCTCCCTCCCCCAGCAAGAACCTGGACCCCCGAATCCCCACGGCTGGCTTGCGTGTGGCCTGGCCCTGCCAAGGTCTGGCATAGCCCAGCAGCAGCTCAGCCCTTGTCCTGCGCCAAGTGCACCCACAGGGTGAAGGCTCCCCCAGTGCGCCCAGCCTGTGGGCCAAGTGTCTCCTGGGATCCCCTACTGCTTCCAGCCTGAGGTCAAATCCACGACCTTGGCTGCCACCTACAATACACCCCACTCCACAGTCTCTACCAAGGATCCTGCTGTCAAGACCCTCGGGCGGGAAACAGCAGTATCAACCTCGCCAGCTTTCTCTACATGCACCAACAGACATCACAGTTCTCATGCAGCGGGGCGGTCTGTGCCTTTGGGTGCCCCATTTTAGCTGGCTTGTGGTCTGGGATGTCCCAGGGACCTCGCTGGAGACATCTCTGCAGAGGCAGGAGTTCTGATAAGCAGGAGGCTCACAGCACATCCCCAGCAACTGTGAACCGAGCGGGGACCTACGGGGGAGCTTCTCAGGTAAACCAGAATCCTGATCTTAAAGCCAGCTCCCTCCTGGTCTTCATGAAAACTGTGGGAAAGGTGCCCAGGCCATGCAGCTGTCCATCACAAGAACAAAAGCAGGGAGCAGCACAGGGAAGTCATGCAAATCTCGCCATCGTTATATTCTGCACGTCTAGAAGATGTGAAGGAAACACCACCAGCCTATGCATGAACTATGCAGCCTGCTTCAGGTGGCCTGCCCTCCCCCTGCCTGAGCCTGAGACAAGCCTGACAGTATCCACCCTGGGCAGAGAAGCCTTGAGTGTGTTTTCAGATGACTTTCCTAGCAGCACACCCCAGGAGCTTTCTTAGGTCACACAACTGTCTTTAAACTGCAAGTGGCTTTCCCTCCAGCAAGGGCCTGCTGACAAGGTGGGGCCAGACTCCAGCATGGCGCTTCCCAACAGCATCCAGGGGCCACTTCTGTTTTTATCATTTAATCTGAATGTTCTTTTAATTTGTATTTCTTTTATTTATTTATTTTTGTTTTTATTTTTGAGATGGAGTTTTCCTCTTGTTGCCCAGGCTGGAGTGCAATGATGTGATCTCGGCTCATTGCAACCTCCGCCTCCCGAGTTCAAGCGATTCTCCTGCCTCAGCCTCCCGAGTAGCTCGGATTACAGGAATGCGCAACCACGCCCAGCTAATTTTGTATTTTTAGTAGAGACTGGGTTTCTCCATGTAGGTCAGGCTGGTCTCAAACTGCTGACCTCAGCTGATCTGCCCACCTCAGCCTCCCAAAGTGCTGCGATTACAGGTGTGAGCCAACGTGACCGGCCTTATTTATTTTTAAGACAGAGTCTAACTGTGTCACCCAGGCTGGAGTGTAGTGGCATGATTTCAGCTCACTGCAACCTTTGCCTCCTGGGTTCAAGTGATTCTCCTGCCTCAGTCTCCCGAGTAGCTGGGATTACAGGCGTGCATGAACATGCCTGACTAATTTTTGTATTTTTAGCAGAGACGGTTTCACCACGTTTGCCAGGGTGGTCTCGGAACTCCTGACCTCAAGTGATCCGCCTGCATTGGCCTTCCAAAGTACTGGGATTGCAGGCGTGAGCCACTGCGCCTGGCCTTAATTTTCATTTCTTTTATTATCACTGAGATGAAACATATGTCTATTCATTAACCAGTTTGATTTTCTTTTTTGAGACAGGGTCTGTCAACCAGCCTGAAATGCAGTGGCATGATCACAGCTTACTGCATACTCAACTTCTCAGGGTCAAGTGATCTTCCCACCTCAGCCCCTGAGGTAGCCGGGACTACAGGCGTGCAACACCATGTCTGGCTAATTTTTTTAAAGGTTAGTAGACGGGGTCTCGCCATGTTGCCTGGGTTGGTCTTGAACTCCTGGGCTCAAGTGATCCTCCAGCCTCGGCTCCGAAAGATGCTGAAATTATAGGCACGAGCCACTTTCCCCTGCCTGCTTTTCTTCATTGGTGACGTGCCAGCTTGGGTTGTTTGCCTGTTTGTTTGTTTGTTTTAATGCTTTGGAATCTTGGTATTTTCTTCAACAACTGACAAATGGACTTACTATACTAACAGCATTAAAGATATTAAAGCTTTAGGCCGGGCTCGGTGGCTCAAGCCTGTAATCCCAACACTTTGGGAGGCCGAGGAGGGTGGATCACGAGGTCGAGAGATCGAGACCATCTTGGTCAACATAGTGAAACCCCGTCTCTACTAAAAATACAAAAAACTAGCTGGGCGTGGTGGTGCGTGCCTGTAATCCCAGCTACTTAGGAGGCTGAGGCAGGAGAATTGCCTGAGCCCAGAAGGCAGAGGTTGCGGTGAGCCGAGATCGCGCCATTGCACTCCAGCCTGGGTAACCAGAGCGAAACTCCGTCTCAAAAAAAAAAAAAAAGATATTAAAGCTTTAGCCGGGCGCGGTGGCTCAAGCCTGTCATCCCAGCACTTTGAGAGGCCAAGGCGGGTGGATCACGAGGTCGAGAGATCGAGATCATCCTGGTCAACATGGTGAAACCCCGTCTCTACTAAAAATACAAAAAAATTAGCTGGGCATGGTGGCGCGTGCCTGTAATCCCAGCTACTCAGGAGGCTGAGGCAGGAGAATTGCCTGAACCCAGGAGGCGGAGGTTGCAGTGAGTCGAGATCGCGCCATTGCACTCCAGCCTGGGTAACAGGAGCGAAACTCCGTCTCCAAAAAAAAAAAAAAAAGATATTAAACTTTGTGAGAGTTACTACAAAACCTTTTCCAGGTCAAGCTACTTTCTTTTTCACTTCACTTACTATTTTCTTTGAAACTAAGTTTTAACTTTTTATCATATTAGCCTTTCCCTTTGGAATTTCCTGTTTCACTTCTAAATTTACCAAGTAGGGAGAACTCTGCAAGTCCCAACCCAGGGAAGGAAGTGGTTTCTAATCATAGCCCCAGTTTCTGCAAATTGCTGTTGCCACTATGGGAAGCCAAACAACTCCTCAGGTAAGAAATAGTGTGAAGGCAGCCAGAGCAATCAGGCAAGAAAAAGAAATAAAGGGTATTCAAATACGAAAGGAGGAAGTCAGATTGTCTCTATTTGCAGACGACATGATTGTGTATCAAGAAGACCCCATCATCTCAGCCCACAATCTCCTGAAACTGATAAGCAACTTCAGCAAATTCTCAGGATACAAAATCAACGTGCAAAAATCACAAGCATTCCTATACACCAGTAACAGACTTCAAGAGAGCCAAATCAAGAACGAACTGCCATTCGCAATTGCTACAAAGAGAATAAAATACCTAGGAATACAACTAACAAGGAATGTAAAGGACCTCTTCAAGGAGAACTACAAGCCATTGCTCAACGAAATCAGAGAGTACACAAACAGATGGAGAAACATTCCATGTTCATGGTTAGGAAGAATCAACATCGTGAAAATGGCCATACTGCCCAAAGTAATTTACAGATTCAACACTATTCCCATCAAGCTACCAATGACCTTCTTCACAGAACTGGAAAAAAAACACCTTAAACTTCATATGGAACCAAAAGAGAGCCCGCATAGCCAAGTCAATTCTAAGCAATAAGAACAAAGCAGAAGGCATCACACTACTGGACTTCAATCTATACAAGTCTACGGTAATCAAAACAGCATGGTACTGGTACCAAAAATGAGATATAGACCAATGGAACAGAACAGAGGCCTCAGGGGCAACACAACATATCTACGACCATCTGAGCTTTGACAAACCTGACAAAAACAAGCAATAGGGAAAGGATTCCCTGTTTAATAAATGGTGTTGGGAAAACTGGCTAGCCATGTGCAGAAAGCAGAAACAGGACCCCTTCCTGACACCTTACACTAAAATTAACCCCAAATGGATTAAAGACTTAAACATAAGACCTAACACCATAAAAACCCTAGAAGAAAGTCTAGGCAAAACCATTCAGGACATAGGCGTAGGCAAGGACTTCATGACCAAAACACCAAAAGCATTGGCAACAAAAGCCAAAATAGACAAATGGGACCTAATGAAACTCCACAGTTTCTGCGCAGCAAAAGAAACAGTCATCAGACTGAATTGGCAACCAAGAGAATGGGAAAAATTTTTGCAGTTTACCCATCTGACAAAGGGGCCGATATCCAGAATCTACAAAGAACTAAAACAGATCTACAAGAAAAAAACAAAACAAGCCCGTTCAAAAGTGGGCGAAGGATATGAACAGACACTTTACAAAAGAAGACATACCTGAGGCCAAGAAACATATGAAAAAATGCTCATCATCAGTGATTATTAGAGAAATGCAAATCAAAACTACATTGAGATACCATCTCACACCAGTTAGAATGGCGATCATTAAAAAATCTGGAGACAACGGATGCTGGAGAGGATGTGGAGAAAGAGGAACACTCTTACGCTGTTGGTGGGAGTGTAAATTAGTTCAACCATTGTGGAAGACAGTGTGGCGATTCCTCAAGGACCTTGAAATAGAAATTCCATTTGACCCAGCAATCCCATTACTGAGTATATATCCACAGGATTATAAATTGTTCTACTATAAGGACACGTGCACACGAATGTTCATTGCAGCACTGCTTACAATAGCAAAGACCTGGAACCAACCCAAATGCCCATCGATGATAGACTGGAGAGGGAAAACGTGGCACATATACACCATGGAATATTATGCAGCCATCAAAAATGATGAGTTCGTGTCCTTTGTAGGGACATGGATGAACCTGGAAACCATCATTCTCAGGAAATTGACACAAGAGCAGAAAATCAAACACCGCATGCTCTCACTCATAGGCGGGTGTTGAACAATGAGAACACATGGACAGGGAGGGGAGCATCACACACTGGGGTCCGTTGGGGGGAAATAGGGGAGAGACAGCGGGGCGTGGGGAGTTGGGGAGAGATAGCATGGGGAGAAATGCCAAATATAGCTGGTGGGGAGGAAGGCAGCAAACCACACTGCCATGTGTGCACCTATGCAACAATCTTGCATGTTCTTCACATGTACCCCAAAACCTAAAATACAAGTAAAAAAGAAAAAAAGAAACAGTGTGGAGGCAGCACTACGACAGGTAACCTCAGAGAATTTATTTAAAAGTAATCTTGAAATTAATAGAAATTTTAGCAAACTGATTGGTAGGAGGATTTTTAAAACCGGGCCTCAGATACATAATAATTCTTGGATTCTGACCTGCTGTCGCTGTAATTAGCGATGTTTAATGAAGTCAAAGATGTGTCAACCCACCACCCACACCAAAAGTCAGAGTCCTGCTTGTGATCCAGTGAGCCCTACAGCCCGTCTGCACCCTCAGGCGTTGAGCCCCTTTTCTGCTGCATAAATTACATCTCAGCTGTATTCATAAAAAGCATCTTTTAGTTGAGTTATTACAAAAGGGATATTATCTACATACAGTCACTTGACCCACACTGCTATTATGAAACGCACGCACACTGCCGGGCGATGTTCCCAAAACGGCATTTTGATGTGTGTGTGCTCTTCCACACAACCAACAAGTAGGCTGCATGTCCTGCTGGTCAGAACCAGCAGCAGGTGTGGTACCTGGCTGTCCTGACCTGGGAGGAACGTTCTTGCACGCAAATACACGGGCAGCACGTTCTCCAGCGCAGGGCTCAGCCAGTGTTTTCTACACAAGGCCGGCCGTCGACAGGTGTCCCGCGGCACGCAAGACAACATGCTCACCCCCAGGAAACAGACGCTGACGTGTTCTGAGAAAAAGGGCCTCAAGTGGTTGGAGAATTGTTTGAATTTTGCTCTTTGTCTTATTTTTATTTTTGCTACGTTTTATAAGTTTGAAGCAATTTAAAATGAGTGAGAATTAAATCTCCCCCTGAAAACCTTTTGTGAACATAAGGGGAAGGCCTCTGAAACGTCTGAAATGGACACGTCCCAGCTCCTGGAGCGGAAGTGTGTTTTGATCTCCCCCAACTCCCATGCCCTGGGCAGGCTGGACATTGGCACGTATCGCAGGCTGAACCTGTCTTGCCAGGCATAGCACAGCCTCAGCATGCCCATGTCTGCCCAGAGAACAGTTTTGCCCAGAGTCGCGCAGTCCTGGGCAGAAAATTTTTACCCCCACGCCTCCCCCCCGCCATCGTAAGAGGCGCCTGGGCACCATGCCCTCTTAGGCACAGCATGTAGAGAGGACCTTCCAGGCCCAGTCAGCCCTGGGAGTAAACATCAGTGTTATAATCAGAATGCTTCAGACCACTGCAAAAGAGCCAGGTTTTGTTTGTCATGGATAGGCCAGACTGATTTATTATGAGACAGAAACTATAGACTGGCATGTTTTCATATAAATTAAGGTATTGTTGACAAATAAAAATTGTATATATTTACTGCATAGAATGAGAGGCTGACACACAGGCATACCTATGGAATAGTTATGTCCAGCTATTTTGCAGATCTGTCACCTCACATACTTTTTTTTTTCCTTTCTGAAGCAAGAACAGCAACTTTCCCAGCCAGGTGCTGAGGTTAAAATATGTCAACCCAGCCCACCCTCACACAGAGTGAGCCCACACCTCCTCATCACACACACACACACACACACACACACACACCCTGGCAGTCCTGACACACATATACACAGTGTACACACACACCTCCCCGGCAGTCCTGACACACATATACACACAGTACACACACACACACACACCACACAGACCCTGGCAATCCTGACACACATTACACACAGTACACACACACACACACACACACAGACACACACACACCCTGGTAGTCCTGAGACACATATACACACAGTACACACACACACACCCACATACCCCCTGGCAGTCCTGACACACATATACACACAGTACACATACACCCTGGCAGTCCTGACACACATATACACACACACACACACACACACACACACACCCTGGCAGTCCTGACACACATATACACACAGTATACACACACACACACACACACAGACACACACACACACCCTGGCAGTCCTGAGACACATATACACACAGTACATACACACACCCATACACCCACTGGCAGTCCTGACACACATATACACACAGTACACACACACCCTGGCAGTCCTGACACCCATATACACACAGTACACACACACACACACACACACACACAAACACACACACCCTGGCAGTCCTGACACACATATACACACAGTACACACACACACCCACACCCACACACACCCTGGCAGTCCTGACACACATATACACACAGTACACACACACACACACACCCTGGCAGTCCTGACACACATACACACACTGTACACACACACACACCACACACACACCCTGGCAGTCCTGACACACATATACACACAGTACACACACACACACACACCCTGGCAGTCCTGACACACATATACACACAGTACACACACACACCCCACACACACACCCTGGCAGTCCTGACACACATATACACACAGTACACACAGTACACACACACACACACCCTGGCAGTCCTGACACACATATACACACAGTACAGACACACACACACCCTGGCAGTCCTGACACACATATACACACGGTACACACATATACACACATACACACACACCCCGGCAGCCCCAACAGCAGACTTGGCCTGGCAGTCCCGACACACACTCCATAATTTGGGCCTCATCCCACCAGTTAAAGGCCTTGAAAGAAAAAAGACCGAACTCTCCTAAGAGGAAATCTTGCCTCCAGGTTGCCTTCAGACTCGGGCTGCGACATCAACTCTCCCGTGGGCCTCCCTTGCGAATGCTGGACTTGCCAGCCCCCACAGCGTGAGTCCGTTCCTTAAAGTCAGTCTCTCCAGATGCACAGGTACAGGCTGCTGCTTCTGTTTCTCTGGAGAACCGTAACTAACACAGCATCTCTACCACCTCCACACTCTGTCATGAAGACAAACAGAAAACGCAACGTGTGCACATAAAAATCCTTATCACTGTGGTCTCCTGGACAGGAACGAGCCTACCTCTCCAGAGTCTGTGACGTTTTTGTGCAGGTGCACAAGTCTGCTCAACTTAGCACACTCAGTTACTCAGTGATCTCTGGGGGCCCAAGAGTCCAAGGCTCACTGGTTTCGTGGAGACTGGTCCTTCCAGGAACAGCCTGAAAAGTCGAGCTTTGGACAGGGACTCAAATGTAAGGCAGAGCTTCACCACCTTGGCTGCGGTTCTTCAGAGCAAGCACACCTCCTTCCGTGAGTGTCTTCAAGGACAAATCGACACTCATCCCCACTCTGCTGGCCAGGACAACATGAGTGCACAGAGTGACCACACAGGCTCTGAGCATCAAATTTTGGCTAGGGAATCAGATTTCAAGACGGAAGCCACTGTTTTCAGAGTGTTTTCTTTTTCCCCCTCCCCTGTGATGCAAAAGTCCCTGAATGTGCTGGGGAAAGCAAAGAACAGGTCACAGCAGCTCTCATGGTACATCTGTCTTATTCCCGTCTAAAAAAGCTGGAAGCCACAGTTCAACAGGCATCATCTCTGCCCCATGGAGGGCCAAGCCACAGCCAGTGTGTGAAGAAAATGTGGTCACAACGAACTTGGATGGGGGAGCCACCAGAAAAACAAACGCCCAGTGAGCTTTGGCTGAATAGCATAGATGCGCATCAGGCTCAGAACCAACACAACGGTAAAAAAAAAAACAAACACACATCCCAGGCCGGGCGCGGTGGCTCACGCCTGTAATCCCAGCAGTTTGGGAGGCCGAGGCGGGTGGATCACGAGGTCAAGAGATCGAGACCATCCTGGTCAATATGGTGAAACCCCGTCTCTACTAAAAATACAAGAAATTAGCTGGACATGGTGGCGCGTGCCTGTAATCCCAGCTACTCAGGAGGCTGAGGCAGGAGAATTGCCTGAACCCGGGAGGCGGAGGTTGCGGTGAGCCGAGATCGCGCCATTGCACTCCAGCCTGGGTAACAAGAGCGAAACTCCGTCCCCCAAAAAAAACCCAAAAAACAAAAACACATCCCTATTTTCTTGAGACCATGTGCTAACAGGCTTTTCATGCAAAAAAATTTCATATAAACGTCAATCTTGTCCCTGGAATGCTCTGGAATCCTTCTATTAGATAACCCTCCTATTAGAAATCAGGTTGGAGCTGGGCGCGGTGGCTCAAGCCTGTAATCCCGGCACTTTGGGAGGCTGAGGCGGGTGGATCACGAGGTCGAGAGATCGAGACCATCCTGGTCAATGTGGTAAAACCCCGTCTCTACTAAAAATACAAAAAATTAGCTGGGCCTGGTTGTGCGCGCCTGTAGTTCCAGCTACTCAGGAGGCTGAGGCAGGAGAATTGCTTGAACCCAGGAGGCGGAGGTTGCGGTGAGCCGAGATCGTGCCATTGCACTCCAGCCTGGGTAACAAGAGTGAAACTCTGTCTCAAAAAAAAAAAAAAAAAAAAAAATAGCTAAATACAAGTTTCAATTTAAAAAAAATATAACCAAGGTGAAAGACTTAACACACTAAAAAATATAAAACACTGCTGAAAGAAATTAAATACAAATAAATGGAAAGACATCTTTGTTCATGGACTGGAATACATAATATTGTTAAGATGACAATACAATCCAAAGCCTTTAAATACTCAATGCAATCCCTTTGAAAATTCCAACAGTGCTTTTTTGTTTTTTCAAAAATAACCCATTTGAAAATTCATAGGAATCTCCAAGGACCCAGAATAGCCAAAATAAACTTGAAAAAGATGAACAAAGTTGAAGACTTCACTCCTTTTTATTTCAAAATTTACTATAAAGCTACAGTAATTAAAACAGTATGGTACTGGCATAAAGAAAGGACTGGCCAAATAACAGAATAAGGAGTCCAGAAATAAACCTTTACATATGTGGTCAAACGATTTTCAACAAGTGTCAAGATCATTCAATGGAAAAATAGTCTTTTCAACATATTGTGTTAGGCAAACTGAATACCCACACACAGAAGAATTATGTTAGACCATTACCTTGTATAATATGCACAAAAGTTAATTCAAAACAGATCGAAAGCCTCAGCATCGGATTTAAAAGCGTAAAACTCTTAAAAGAAAACAAGAGAAATGCTTTATGACATCAGATTTAGCAATGATTTCGTGGATATGACACCAAAACCACTGGCAACAACAGAAATAATGGACAGGGTGCCATGACTCACACCCCTAATTCCAACACTTTGTGAAGATGAGGTGGGAGGGTCATTGAGCTCAGAAGTTCAAGACTAGCCTGGGCAACATAGCTAGACCTCGTCTCTACTGAAAAATAAAGTGAAAATTAGCCGGACATGGTGGCTCACACCTGTAGTCCCAGATACTCAGGAGGCTGAAGTGGGAAGATGGCTTGAGCCCAGGATATCAAAGCTTCAATGAGCCCTGATTGTACCGCTGACTCCAGCCTGGGTAACAGAGTGACACCTCATCTCAAAAAATAAATAAACAAACAACAGATACTACCCAAAGCCATCTACAGATTCAAAGCAATCTACACATTCAGTGCAATCTCTTTAAAAAATACCAATCATATTCTTCACAGAAACAGAAAAAGAAATCCTAAAATTGGTATGGAATCACAAAAGACTTGAAATAGCAAAAGCTATCCTGAGAAAAGTAACAAGGCTGGGGGCATCACACTACCTGACTTCAAAATATACTACATAGGCTGGGCATGGTGGCTTATGCCTGTAATCCCAGCACTCTGGGAGCCAAGGCGGGTGGATCACCTGAGCTCAGGAGTTAGAGAACACCTGGCCGACACGGTAAAACCCCATCTCTACTAAAAATACAAAAATTAGCCGGATGTGATGGCGTGCACCTATAATCCCCAGCTACTCAGGAGGCTGAGGCAGGAGAATCACTTGAAACTGGCAGAGGTTGCAGTGAGCTGAGACTGCACCACTGCACTCCAGTCTGGGTGACAGAGTGAGACTCTGTCAAAAAAACAAAACAAAGGCCGGGCGCGGTTCAAGCCTGTAATCCCAGCACTTTGGGAGGCCGAGGCGGGTGGATCACGAGGTTGAGAGATCGAGACCATCCCGGTCAACATGGTGAAACCCCGTCTCTACTAAAAATACAGAAAATTAGCTGGGCATGGTGGCACGTGCCTGTAATCCCAGCTACTCAGGAGGCTGAGGCAGGAGAATTGCCTGAACCCGGGAGGCGGAGGTTGCGGTGAGCCGAGATGGTGCCACTGCACTCCAGCCTGGGCAACAAGAGCGAAACTCCGTCTCAAAAACAAAAAACAAACAAACAAAAAGAACAAAAACGAAACAAAACTACAGAGCTATAGTAACCCAAACAGCACAGTATTGGCATAAAAACAGACACATAAACCAACGGAAAAGAATAGAGCATGGAAATAAATCCACGCGTTTACAGACAACTGATTTTTTACAAGGGTGCCAAGAACACACACAATGAGAAAAGGATAGGCTCTTCAATAAACGGTGTTGGGAAAGCTAGACACTTACATACAAAAGAATAACAATAAATACGGTCAGCTGCGGTGGCTCAGCTGATAATCCCTGAGAAGCCCAGGCAGGAGGATCACTTGCGCTCAGGAGTTTGAGACCATCTTGGGCAACATGGCGAAACTTCATCTCCACAAAAAAAAATTCAAAAATCAGGCAGTGGCTCATGCCTGTAATCCCAACACTTTGGGAGGCTGAAGCGGGCGGATCACTTGAGGTCAGACATTTGAGACAAGCCTGATGAACATGGTGAAACCCCACCTCTACTAAAAATACAAAACTAGCTGGGCATAGTTGTGCACACATATAATCCCAGCTACTCGGGAGGCTGAGGCAGGAGAATCACTTGAACCAGGGAGGCAGAGGTTGCAGTGAGCTGAGATCACACCACTGCACGCCAACCTGGGTGACAGAGCGAGACTCCGTCTTAAAGAAAAACAAAAAACAAAGACAGAATTTAGCCAGGCATGATGGTGCCTACTTGTAGTGCCAAGTACTAGAGAGACGTAGAGGTGGGAGAATCGCTTAGGCCCAGGAGGTCGGGGCTGCAGTAAGCCATGACGGCCCTCACCACATCCCAGCCTGGGTGACACACAAGACCCTGTCCAAAAAAAAAAGAAAAGAAAAGAAAAAAAGAAGAAAGAAGAAGGAGGAGGAGGAGGAGGAGGAGGGGGCAGTGGAGAAACCCCCTAACCATCAGCAGTCATTCTCAGTGTTTCTGCCTGTTCTTCATGTATTCCTTCTCCCCAACTTTCTGGCCCCAGGTAATCACCTGTCCACTTTCTGTCCCTGTGTATTTGCCGCTTCTGGACTTGCCCCCTTCTATCTAACTCTAAGTATCTATCTTTCCCCCTTCTATCTAACTGTATCCTTTGACCAACATCTTCCCCTCTCTGGTTCCTCAGCCACCACAGCCTCTGGTAACCACCATTCTACTCTGTCCTTCTGTGACTCTGGCGTTTTCAGATACATATGAGTGAGATCATGCAGTACTTGTCTTTTTGTGTCTGGCTTATTTTGAAGCAACAAAGCCTCAAAAGCAAAGGCAACAAAAGGAAAAACAGACAAATCGGATTATTTCAAACCAAAAAGATTCTGCACAGCAAAGGAATCAATCAACAGAGTAAAGTGACAATCTACAGAATGCGAGAAAATATTTGCAAACCATGTAACTAATAAGGGATTAATATTGAAAATATACAAAGAACTCAAACAACTCAACAGTAAAAGATCTGAATGGATATTTCTCAAAAGAAGGTGTACAAATGGCCAACAGGTACATGAAAAATGCTCTGCATCACTAATCATTGGGGAAATGCAAACTAAAACCTCACGCCTGTTAGATTGGCCCTTGTCAAAAAGGCAGAAGATAGCCAGTGTTGTCCAGGGTGTGGGGAAAGGAAACAGTTGCACACCGTTGGTGGGGACATAGATCAGTATGGCCATTATGGAAAACAGTGCTGGGGGTTCCTTAAAATATTAAAAATAGAACTGCCCTATGACCCAGCAATGCTACTACTGGGTATATATCCAAAAGAAGTAAAATTGGTATGTCCAAGAGACATCTGCATCCCATGTTTATTGCAGTACCTTTCACAACAGCCAAGACATGGAATTAACCTAACTGTCCATCAGCAGATGAGGATTGGCACAGTGGCTCATATCTGTACACTTTCAGGGGGAAAGGAGGATTGCTTCAGCCCAGGAATTCAAGATCAGCCTGGGCAACACAGTGACATCCCATCTCCATTAAAAAAATAATTAATCCCAGCACTTTGGGAGGCTGAGGCAGGTGGATCACGAGGTCGAGAGATCGAGACCATCCTGGTCAACATGGTGAAACCCCGTCTCTACTAAAGATACAAAAAAAAATTAGCTGGGCATGGTGGCACGTGCCTGTAATCTCAGCTACTCAGGAGGCTGAGGCAGGAGAATTGCCTGAGCCCAGGAGGCGGAGGTTGCGGTGAGCCGAGATCGCGCCATTGCACTCCAGCCTGGGTAACAAGAGCGAAACTCCGTCTCAAAAAAAAAATAAATAAATAAAATAATTAAAATGGGCCGGGCGCGGTGGTTCAAGCCTGTAATCCCAGCACTTTGGGAGGCCGAGGCGGGTGGATCACCAGGTCAAGAGATCGAGACCATCCTGGTCAACATGGTGAAACCTCATCTCTACTAAAAATACAAAAAATTAGCTGGGCATGGTGGTGCGTGCCTGTAATCCCAGCTATTCAGGAGGCTGAGGCGGAGAATTGCCTGAGCCCAGGAGGCGGAGGTTGCGGTGAGCCGAGATCGTGCCATTGCACTCCAGCCTGGGTAACAAGAGCAAAACTCCGTCTCAAAAAATAGTAATAATAATAATAATAATAATAATAATGAAAAAACACAAAAACAGGCCAGGCATGGTGGCTCATGTCTGTAATCCCAGCACTTTGGGAGGCCGAGGCAGCTGGATCACTGAGACCAGCCTGGCCAACGTGGTGAAACCCTATCTCTACTAAAAATACAAAAATTAGTCAGGCGTGGTGGCGCATGCCTGTAATCCCAACTACTCAGGAGGCTGAGGCAGGAGAATCGCTTGAACCCGGGAGGTGGTGGTTGCAGTGAGCTGAGATCAGACCACTGTGCCCCAGCCTGGGTGACAGTGAGAGCCTGTCTCAAAAACAAAACAAAACAAACAAACAAAAATAACCCAAAAAGCTGGGTTATGGTGATGCTTGCACAGCTCCAGAAATCTTCTAAAAATTGTACAGTTGACCCCGAAACAACACGTGTTACAACTGTGCAGGTCCACTTATTTGCAGACTTTTTCCAGTAAAAGTCACATGGAGTACAGCTGCCTCTCCAGCCCTGCTTCCACCTCCTCCACTTCTGCCTCTTCCACCCCATGACAGCAAAACCAACCCTCCCACTTCCTCCTCCTCTGCCTGCTCAGCATGAGGTCTCAGAGGATGGAGACTTTTCTGATCCACTTCCACTTGATGAGTAGTCAGTATATTTCTCTTCCTCATGATTTTCTTTTTCTTTTTTTTTTTTTTGAGACTGAGTTTCGCTCTTGTTACCCAGCCTGGAGTGCAATGGCGCCATCTCGGCTCACCGCAACCTCTGC
This sequence comes from Saimiri boliviensis, assembly GCF_048565385.1. Lineage (NCBI taxonomy): Eukaryota > Metazoa > Chordata > Mammalia > Primates > Cebidae > Saimiri > Saimiri boliviensis. Next base: position 151,382,374 of record NC_133453.1, read on the forward strand.
CTCCTGGGTTCAGGCAATTCTCCTGCCTCAGCCTCCTGAGTAGCTGGGATTACAGGCACACACCACCATGCCCAGCTAATGTTTTGTATTTTTAGTAGAGACGGAGTTTCACCATGTTGACCACGATGGTCTCGATCTCTTGACCTTGTGATCCACCCGCCTTGGCCTCCCAAAGTGCTGGGATTACAGGCGTGAGCCACGGTGCCCGGCTCCTCATGATCTTCTTAACAACATTTTCTTTTCTGTAGCTTACTTTATTATGAGAACACATATAATTTAAAAAATCTGTGTTAACCAAATATTTATGTTATCAGTAACGTTTCCGGTCAACAGCAGGCTATTCGTACTTTTAACTTTTGGGAAGTCATGTAGTTTTAACTTTTGGGAAGTCAAAAGTTAGTCTCATCCAGCCCTGCCAACATGGTGAAACCCCATCTCTACTAAAAATACAAAATTAGCCGGGCATGGTGGCAGGCACCTGTAATCTCTCCTACTCGAGAGGCCCAGGCAGGAGACCTGCTTGAACCCGGGAGGCAGAGGTTGCAGGGAGCAGAGATGGTGCCACTGCACTCCAGCCTGGGCGACAGAGTGAGACTTAAAAAAAAAAAAAAAAAAAAAAAAAGGTATAGGCTGGGCGCGGTGGCTCACACCTATAATCCCAGCACTCTCACAGGCTGAGGTGGGCAGATCACTTGAGGACAGGGGTTCGAGACTAGCCCAGCCAACATGGTAAAACTCTGTCTCTACTAAAGCCGGGCACGGTGGTGCATGCCTGTAATCCCAGTCATTTGGGAGGGTGAGGCAGGGGAATCACTTAAACTCGGGAGGTGGAGGTTGCAGTGAGCCAAGGTCACACCACTGCACTCCAGCCTGGGCAACGAGTGGAACTCCATCTAAAAAAAAAAAAAACGCTCAGATTTTCAGCTGCACAGGGGGTTGGCATTCCTAACCCCCTTGTTAATGGGCCAGCCACATGGATACTTAAAAGGAGGTGAATTTTATAAAGCAGGTACATTACAGTTTAATAAAGCTGTTTAAAATTTTTGTTTTTAAATCATGCTAATTTTCTTTAATTGAAATTGGGTTAAATTTATAAATCAAGATAAAGAGAACTGATGTCTTTTCTATGCTGAGTGTTCCAACCCCTGACCCTGACCATGGTATGTTCCCTCATTTACTTAAATGATCTTTGATTTCTGTCATCTCCAGCACACAGCTCCTGTAAGTGATATTCAAGGTATACCTAAGTATTTGATTCTTCTGAAACAGAGAAACGGTGTTTTTGAATTTAACTTTCTTTTTTTTTTGAGACAGAGTTTCGCTCCTGTTACCCAGGCTGGAGTGCAATGGCGCGATCTCGGCTCACCGCAACCTCCGCCTCCTGGGTTCCGGCAATTCTCCTGCCTCAGCCTCCTGAGTAGCTGGGATTACAGGCACGCGCCACCATGCCCAGCTAATGTTTTGTATTTTTAATAGAGACGGGGTTTCACCATGTTGACCGGGATGGTCTCGATCTCTTGACCTCGTGATCCACCCGCCTCAGCCTCCCTAAGTACTGGGATTACAGGCGTGAGCCACCGCGCCCGGTCGAATTTAACTTTCTAATGGCACATTGCTAGTACAGCAGTCCCCACTTATCTGTAGTTTCATTATCTGCAATTTCTGTTTTCCCAGTTACAGCTGCCTGCAGTCAACTGCCCTCCAAAAATAGGTGGGGAGTGCATACAAAGAGATATTTTGAAAGAGAGAACACATTTATGTGGCTCTTACTCAGCATATAATTATCTTATATTACCATTAGTTACTGTTGTCTCTCACTGTGCCTAATTTTTTTTTTTTTTTTTTTTGAGACAGAGTTTCGCCCTTGTTACTCAGGCTGGAGTGCAATGGCGCGATCTCGGCTCACCGCAACCTCCGCCTCCTGGGTTCAGGCAATTCTCCTGCCTCAGCCTCCTGAGTAGCTGGGATTACAGGCACACGCCACCACGCCCAGCTGATTTTTTGTATTTTTAGTAGAGACGGGGTTTCACCATGTTGACCAGGATGGTCTCGATCTCTTGACCTCGTGATGCACCCGCCTCGGCCTCCCAAAGTGCTGGGGTTACAGGCTTGAGCCACCGCGCCCAGCCTTTATTTTGTTTTTTTAGACTGTTGTCCAGGCTGGAGTACAGTGGTATGATCTCAGCTCACTGCAAGCTTTGCCACCCGGGTTCAAGCGATTCTCCTGCTTCAGGCTCCCAAGTACCTGGGATTACAGGCGCATGCTACCACGCCCGTCTAATTTTTGTATTTTTATTAGAGATGGGGGTTTCAGCATCTTGGCCAGGCTGGTCTTGAACTTCTGACCTCATCATCCACCCATCTCAGCCTCCCAAAATGCTGGGATTACAGGCTTGAGCCACTGCGCCTGGCTAACAGTATTTTTTTCTATACATTATCTCATTTGATCTTCACAATTTTTTTTTTTTTTTTTTTGAGACAGACTCTTGCTCTGTTGCCCAGGCTGGAGTGCAGTGGTGTCAGCTCGCCTCCCAGGTGCAAGTGATTCTCCTGCCTCAGCCTCTCAACTAGCTGGGATTACAGGCATGCACCATCACGCCTGGCTAATTTTGTATTTTTAGTAGAGACAACGTTTCACCATGTCGGCCAGGCTGGTCTTGAACTCCTGGCGTCAAGTGATTCGCCCTGCCTTGGTCTCCAAAAGTACTAGGATTACAGGCATGGGCCACCGCACCCAGCCTGCTCCTCATTACTGAAGGAAAATGGGCCATGGTAGGCCAAGCAACATGCCTACCTGGTCTCAGGTGATCACTGCTGGAGCAGACATCAAAGGAAGTTAGCCTTGGCAGCACCCACCTGGGGAAAAGTCTGTCTTTCCTCCTGCCTGCCAGCTGGGTGGTCCCAAGCACCAGCTGAGCTGACGTCTCTGGAAGCTGGTGCTAGGGAAACATTTATCAAAAGCAGGAATATAGACAGGCACACAATGAGAGGTGCTGGGAGGGTGCTGGCCTATCCAGCATCCAAAAGCTGCCAGGAGTGGTACGTAGCAAGCACATGGCTTTCAAAGAACCAGAGGCCAGTGGTTCAGCAGGCGCCTGAGGATCTGGCCACCAGGTCTGACGTTTAGGAGAAGACATTTCGCAGCTTCTTTCTAATCTTTAAACTTGAAGCATGCCAGTCCAACGGATGGGTCAAGGCCTGGCTTGGCCACTGATCAACCACATCACCTTGGACTCCTGCTTTCTCTGTGTCACTTTCCTCATCCACAAAGTGGGGACACTAACTGCACCTCCCTTGGAGGACTATGAGAATAATTAGGGTGTATACGACTTAGAACAGTGGTCAAGAAACTACAGACCACTGCCTCTTTCTGTCCAGAAGTTTCAATGGGACACAGCCAGACTCATTCCCCATACGTATTGTCCACACTGCGTGGGTGCTACAGCCCAGAGACCATACGGCCTGCACGGCTGTCCGCACTCACTACCTGGGCCTTCACACGTAACCTGGCTTAGAAAGATGGCTGGAGCATGAGAAGTACTCATGAAATGTTAGCTATTAATGAAACCCAAAGTCACCTTTAGCGTGATAAATATGAGTATGCGCACAAAGATACAGACACAGGCACTGACTGTAGTGGTGTAAAACAGTAAGAAACTATAACATCAGTAAAAAGAAGGCTGATAAAATTATGGAACATCCACACTACAGAATAGTATAGTCATCTGGCTGGGCACAGTGGCTCATGTTGGTAATCTCAGCACTTTGAGAGGCTGAGGCAGGAGGATCACTTGAAGTCAGGAGTTCAAGACCAGCCTGGGCAACATGGTGAAACTGTCTCTACTAAAAATACAAAAATTAGCAGGGTGTGGTGGCGCATCCCTGTAATCCCAGCTACTTGGGAGGGTGACATGGGAGAATCGCTTGAACCAGGAGGCAGAGGTTGCAGTGAGCCGAGTTTGCACCACTGCACTCTTGTCTGGGCCACAAAGCAAGACTCTGCGTCAAAAAATAAACAAAAAAGTATACAGCCACTTAAAAGACTGAGGGAAATCTGTGTGTATACACTGTATATATCAACATGTAAAGATTGCAAAGATGTTTAAATAACCAAACATCATTAAGTGAAAAATGTATGATGATAACATAGGCAGTATGCTCTGTGTTATAAAAAAATTGCGTATATAGCCGGGCGCGGTGGCTCAAGCCTGTCATCCCAGCACTTTGGGAGGCCGAGGCGGGTGGATCACGAGGTCAAGAGATCGAGACCATCCTGGTCAACATGGTGAAACCCCGTCTCTACCAAAAATACAAAAAATCAGCTGGGCGTGGTGGCGCGTGCCTGTAATCCCAGCTACTCAGGAGGCTGAGGCAGGAGAACTGCCTGAACCCAGCAGGCGGAGGTTGCGGTGAGCCGAGATCGCGCCATTGCACTCCAGCCTGGGTAACAAGAGCAAAACTCTGTCTCAAAAAAAAAAAATTGCGTATACACAGCAAGGACTGTCTAATACTTAAAAGTACCGAGGGAATTTCACTTTCAGCATACGCATCGGTTCCATACTATTTAATGTTTTTAATAAACTATAGCTTCATAATTTTTCTCATCACTGTACCATTTTAGTCTGTCTCTCAGGCTGTATCCGAGAGCCACACTTTTAAAACCTTCGTATCTTTACACTTCAGGGACAAACCAGAGCATGGCTGAATCTCCAGCTCCTTACGCTAGGTGAGGCAAGCCAGACTCCAAGCCCACGTGTGACATCCCGGAAAAGGCAAAGGCGCAGGACCGAGGCACAGGCGGGCGGCCGCAGCAGCGCGGAGGACAGAGGCCGCCTTCCCGAGCGTCCCGACCGCGGCGGCACTCACTGCAGGCCACGCACCTGCTAAAGCTCCCTCAACTAACCGCACACCAAAAAGGCAATCTTACTATACGTGAATTTTAAAGTAAATTTAAACACACGCACAAGCTGAGGAGGTGCATTTTCTCTGAGCGCGGCACGCACACCCGTCTCAGCGCAGGGCTCCGGGGCGCGTCGGTCGCAGGGACCCGGCAAGTGCCCACCCGCCGCGGCCCGCGCCCGCCCGCAACGTGGCCCGTTCCTGCAGGCTCCGTGCCCGCGGGGAAGGAAGGGCCGCACACGCGGGGCTCCCCCGCGGCCCCGGCCACGCCTCATCCCAGAGTCCGCCCGACGACCCTAGGAAACGCCGCGGGAAAACGAACGCTCCCCGCCTCCCTCCGCAGCCGCCCCCGGGTGGACTTCACGGCGGAGCGGGCACCGGCCCGACGCCCCCTCGGCTTTACAGAAAACGCTCACTCGAGCCCGTTTCCAACGACGCCTGCCCCCTCCTAGTCACACCCGCAAACGCAGCTCCGCATTTCAGGCAGAAAATACACAATCGGGAAGGCCCGTGCGAAACAATCGCGCCCCTCAACAAAGCCCGAAACTCCTCTCTCCAAGAACGCGCGGAACGGCCCCGCGGCCCCGGCTCCCCGCGGCCCTCACGGGGGTTCGGATCCCGCGGCGCGAGCTTTGGGCGACGCTGGCGATCTGCCTGCCCCTCACTTTCCAACAAAAACCCGTGAAACACGGAGGTGTCCCTTCCCCACGGGAGCCGCGCCACGTGCCGGGAGCGGAATCGGGGATCCCGGCGCCGGGCCGGGAGCGCGGGGGAGAGGAGCTTGGAGCCGAGGCCGACAGGCCTGGGGCGCAGCGCCCGGGGGAGAGGTTTAGGGGGCGCAGGGACCTGGAGCCCGGGGGGGCGCGGTTTAGGGGGTGCGGGGACCTGGAACCCTGGGGGGCGCGGTTTAGGGGCGCGGGGACCTGGAGCCCGGGGCCGGGAGCTGGAGACGCTGGGGCCAGGGCGGTCCCGGAGGCCGCGCCGCCGGGGGGCTCAGTCCCGGCCCCGCCGCCCTGGCCGGCCCGGGTTCCGAGGGCGACCCGGACCCCACGGAGGCCTCAGGGCGGGCGCGGGCGCACGGGGTTCCTCACCTGGGTCCGCGGAGGCTCGGGGGTCCGGGCGGGGCCCGGGAGTTTCCTTGGCCGAGTGACTCAGTCGGGCGGGCCGGGAATGCGCCAGGAAACGCTCGGCCTCCTCCCCTTCCTCCCGGGGCGGGGGCTCTCCCGGCTCGGCCTCTTCCTCCCGGCGCTCCTCCCTCCCGGCCGCGGCCCCCGCCGCTCCCTCCTCCCGCGGGGCTTCCCCCCGGCCGGCCCTTCCCCGCCGCCGAGCCGAGACCCCGGAGACCCGCCGTCCTGGCCACCTCGCCCGCGCGGGACGGCGGGTTCGCGGCGGAGCGCGCGCGGGGTCGCCCTGAGGGTCCGTCCGCTCGGAGGCGGAGGAACGGGGTCGGCGCGGTGTCCCGGGCCGGGGCGCGCGGGGTCAGGGCGGGGGCGGCCCGGGCTGCGCGGCGGGTTCCGGGACTCCCGGGGGTCCGTCTGGCGCTGCCCTGCGCGGGCGGGTTCCGGGGCGCAGGTCCGAGCCCGCTGGGGAACCCTCCGCCCTCGCCCGGCCGCCGAGGGAGCTCGTCCCGGAAAACAGCCGGGAAAGGCCCGTGGCGTCCGGACCTCACGCGGAAACGCCGAGCGCGCTGAGCTCGGGAAAACCGCCCTGAACGCCCCGGGCGCGCGGCCCCGGCACCCGCGACCCGGCTCTGCCGGAGCACAGCACGGTGGGCGTCGGAGGCCCCAGTCCCGCCTCTCGACGGTGCAGGTTCGGGTCCCCGCCCCGCGCTCCGTGTGAGGCAAGAAGTTAGCGCCGAAGCCGGGCGTGGTGGCTCAAGCCTGTAATCCCAGCACTTTGGGAGGCTGAGGCGGGTGGATCACGAGGTCGAGAGATCGAGACCATCCCGGTCAACATGGTGAAACCCCGACTCTACTAAAGATACAAAACATTAGCTGGGCATGGTGGCGCGTGCCTGTAATCCCGGCTACTCAGGAGGCTGAGGCAGGAGAATTGCCTGAGCCCAGGAGGCGGAGGTTGCGGTGAGCCGAGATCGCGCCATTGCACTCCAGCCTGGGTAATGAGCAAAACGCCGTCTCAAAAAAAAAAAAAAAGAAGTTAGCGCCGAATGGACCCGGACCGGCGCCCCGGACGACCTGCCGGGCGGCTCGAATTCAGTCCCTTGCTCACATTTTTAGTAACATCTGGTTCCCAGTCCCCACATTGCAAATCGGCAGATGACTGCTTTGCTGTGCCTTGGACTGACTCTCACAATTAGATTCCGAAGATTTTTACATTGTAGACGACACGATAGAACCAAAATTCAAGTTATGCTGTGATACTTTAAAACACTGTGGCCGGGCGCAGTGCCTCGCGCCTGTAATCCCAGCACTTTGGGAAACTGAGGCAGGCGGATCACCTGAGGTCAGGAGTGGAGAGCAGTCTGGACAACATGGTGAAACCTCGTCTCTACTAAAAATGCGAATATTAGCCGGGCGTGGTGGTCTGCCCTGTAATCCCAGTTACTTGGGAGGCCGAGACAGGAGACTCCCTTGAACCCAGGAGGCCGAAGGTTGCAGTGAGCGGAGATCTCGCCACTGCACTCTCGAACCCGGCAACAAAGATTATACCAAAAAAAAAAAAAAAAAAACCGCTGTTTTTTGTGTGTGTGTTTTTAATGGTGCTGGAATAGCTGCATCATCATGTGGAAAAACTGAACTTTGACCTCCTCCCCAACAACATGTACAAAAAGTAACTGGCTGTGTATGGATCACAGACCTGAATTTGAAAGCTAAAGATACAAAGCTTCTGGAACAAAACATAAGCAAATAATTTTGTAGCCATGGAGTAGAGGTAGGTAAGATTTCTCAAAGATGTACGGTTAGCACCTTTAGAAAAAAATGATAAATTGATTTGATTGAAATTTAAAACTTCTCATCAAAGGACAATGTTAAAAGTGAAAAGAAAAGGTACAGACAGTACTGCAATACATTTAACAGACAGGACTTGTGTCCAGAATATGTAAAGAACCCCAACAAATCAACAATAAAATGACTGCAGGAAAAACAGGGCAAAAGACTGACTCACACTTCAGAAAGAAATCACTTTGGAAGTCTTTTATAAAATTCAACATATATTTATTCAACATATGTATCTCCTATGACAGTAATTCTACTTCTATGCATTTACCTAATAGAAATATAAATTAATCTCTGCACGGAAACTTGTACAATGAATATTCTTACCAGCTTATTCGTAATTGCAAAAAACTAGAAACAGTGCAAAGTACACAAACAGAATGGGTGAACAAAGACTGTTCATGTAATGGGATATTACTTAGCAATAAAAATAAAAGAACAAACCACAAAGAGATACCATTTCATACTCATCAGGATGCCTCCTATCAACAAACAAAAGGATATGATGAAATTGGAGCTCTATGTACTCTTTGTGGGAATATAAAACAGTGCCACTATGGAAAACATTATGTTTCCCAAAAAAAATAATCTGGATATATACCCAAAATAATTGAAAACAGGAATTTTGGCCGGGCGCGGTGGCTCAAGCCTGTAATCCCAGCACTTTGGGAGGCCGAGGCGGGTGGATCACGAGGTCGAGAGATCGAGACCATCCTGGTCAACATGGTGAAACCCCGTCTCTACTAAAAATACAAAAAATTAGCTGGGCATGGTGGCGCGTGCCTATAATCCCAGCTACTCAGGAGGCTGAGGCAGGAGAATTGCCTGAGCCCAGGAGGCGGAGGTTGCGGTGAGCCGAGATCGCGCCATTGCACTCCAGCCTGGGTAACAAGAGCGAAACTCTGTCTCAAAAAAAAAAAAAAAAAAAAAAAAAAAAGAAAACAGGAATTTTGAAGAGATCTTTGTACATTCTTTTTTTTTTTTTTTTTTTTTCTTAACAGAGTCTTGCTCTGTCACCCAGGCTGGAGTGCAGCAGTAGCATGATCTGAGTTCACTGCAGCCTCTGCCTCCCGGGTTCAAGCGATTCTTCCGGCTCAGCCTCCCGAATACCTGGGACCACAGGCATAGCAACATTCTTCGTAACAGCTAAAATGTGGAAGTAACCAAGTGTCCATTGGCAGGTGAATGGATAAACAAAAGGTAGTACATCTGTACAGTGGGATATTACTCAGATTTTAAAAGTGGAGAAACTGTCACGTGCTGCCAAGCGGACGGACCTGGAGTGTGCTGTGCTGAATGAGATGGGCCTGGCACAAAAGCAGCAGCACCGTGTGATTGTACTCAGATGAGGTGCCTAGGAGTCGTATTTGTGGGACAGGAAGTGGGATGCTGACTGCCAGCGTCTGGGGAAGGGGGAATGGGAGTTGTTGAATGGGTACAGGGTTTTGGGTCTACAAGATGAGTTCTGGATATGGATGATGGTGATGGTTGCACAGCAATGTGAATAAACAACACTACTATGCACTGAAAATGGCTAAGATGGTAAATTTTACGCATATTTTACCACACAAAAATCAAAACATTAAATAATGAAAAAAAGTTTTCAGGCCGGGCGCGGTGGCTCAAGCCTGTAATCCCAGCACTTTGGGAGGCCGAGGCAGGTGGATCACGAGGTCGAGAGATCGAGACCATCCTGGTCAACATGGTGAAACCCCGTCTCTACTAAAAATACAAAAAATTAGCTGGGCATGGTGGCACGTGCCTGTAATCCCAGCTACTCAGGAGGCTGAGGCAGGAGAATTGCCTGAACCCAGGAGGCAGAGGTTGCGGTGAGCCGAGATGGCGCCATTGCACTCCAGCCTGGGTAACAAGAGTGAAACTCCGTCTCAAAAAAAAAAAAAAAAAAAAAAAGCCGGGCGCGGTGCCTCAAGCCTGTAATCCCAGCACTCTGGGAGGCCGAGGCGGGTGGATCACAAGGTCAGGAGATCGAGACCATCCTGGTCAACATGGTGAAACCCCGCCTCTACTAAAAATACAAAACATTAGCTGGGCATGGTGGCACGTGCCTGTAATCCCAGCTACTCAGGAGGCTGAGGCAGGAGAATTGCCTGAACCCAGGAGGCGGAGTTTGCGGTGAGCCCAGATTGCGCCATTGCACTCCAGCCTGGGTAACAAGAGCGAAACTCTGTCTCAAAAAAAAAAAAAAAAAAGTTTTCAAAAGGAGAAGAAAATGGATACAAGTAGTAGTATTAAACAGATGACCCTCGAAATTATTCTGTAATTTTCCACACACAAAAGACAACATACATATTGTGAGATTTCATCTATATGAACTTGCACGACAGACAGCACTACTCATTGGTGATAGAAGTTAGAAATTGACCGGGCGTGGTGGCTCCTGCCTATAATCCCAGTACTTTGGGAGGTCAGGGCAGGCGGATCACTTGAGGTCAGGTGTTCAACACCAGCCTGGCCAACATGGAGAAACCCCCGTCTCTACTAAAAATACAAAAAATTAGCCAGGTGTGGTGGTGGGTGCTGTAATCTCAGTTACAGGGGGCTGAGGCAGGAGAATCACTTGAATCCAGGAGGCGTAGGTTTTGGTGAGCCAAGATCGAGCCACTTAACTCCAGCCTGGGCGACAGAGTGAAACTTTGTCTCCAAAAAAAAAAAGTCAGAAAGCATTTGCCTGGGTGAGGCGTCTGGGAGGAGCAGGATGGACTGAAAAGAGGTGTGTGGGAAACTTCTGGGGACTTGGAAATGTCCTGCATCTTGGTCAGGCTGATAGTTACACAGGCATGTATGTCAGTCAGGGTTCAGCCAGAAAAGCAGAATGAATAGGAAATACAAGTTAGGAGATTTACTGCAAGGAATTGGCTTATGCACTATGGGGGCTGGTTTGGCCAGTCTGAAATCTGGAGGGCAGGCTGTCAGAAAGTTACTGTCCTGCTTTAGGGTTCTGTCATGGTTACGACAAATTTCTACGAATTTAGTGGCTCTGGTAAACTGAAAAAGCCCCAGCAAATACTTGTGTCAAATCCCTGGACCCTGTGAATGAATGTTACTACTATGTTGAACCCCGTCACCACAGTGATGGGATGAGGAGGTGGGGCTTTTGAGAGGCGACAAGTCACAAGAGTAGAGTCCTGGTGAGTGGGATTTGTGCCCTTATAAAAGACACCCCAGAGAACTGCCTTTTCCCTTCCGCCATGTAAAGACACAACGAGAAGGCAGCACCGAGAACCAAACAGTGGGTCCTCACCAGACGCTCTCTGGTGCCTTTGTCTTGGGTTCTCAGCTTTCAGAACTGTGAAAGTCATCTGAAAACAACTTCAGACACTGCACCACTGCAATCCAGCTTGGGTGATAAAGCAAGGCTCTGTCTCAAAAAAACCCCAAAACCCAACAAAACCAAAACCAAAAACCCCAATAGGCTGTACAATCTGCATTTCCACCAGTAACGTAGGAGATTTCCAGTTGCTCCACACCCAGGCCAAGACCTGATACTGTCAAGTTTCTGTTTTGTCATTCTAATAGGTGCATAGTGGTAACTAATTGTACTGAATGTAAAAAATTACTTTTGGCCGGGCGCGGTGGCTCAAGCCTGTAATCCCAGCACTTTGGGAGGCTGAGGTGGGTGGATCACGAGGTCAAGAGATCGAGACCATCCTGGTCAACACGGTGAAACCCCGTCTCCACTAAAAAATCCAAAAAGGCCGGGCGCGGTGGCTCAAGCCTGTAATCCCAGCACTTTGGGAGGCCGAGGCGGGTGGATCACGAGGTCAAGAGATCGAGACCATCCTGGTCAACATGGTGAAACTCCGTCTCTACTAAAAATACTAAAAATTAGCTGGGCATGGTGTCGGGTGCCTGTAATCCCAGCTACTCAGGAGGCTGAGGCAGGAGAATTGCCTGAACCCAGGAGGCGGAGGTTGCAGTGAGCCAAGATCGTGCCATTGCACTCCAGCCTGGGCAACAAGAGCGAAACTCCGTCTCAAAAAAAAAAAAAAAAAAAAAAATCAAAAAAAAATTAGCTGGGGGGCCGGGCACGGTGGCTCAAGCCTGTAATCCCAGCACTTTGGGAGGCCGAGGCGGGTGGATCACGAGGTCGAGAGTTCGAGACCATCCTGGTCGACATGGTGAAACCCCGTCTCTACTAAAAATACAAAAAATCAGCTGGGCATGGTGGCGTGTGCCTGTAATCCCAGCTGCTCGGGAGGCTGAGGCAGGAGAATTGCCTGAACCCAGGAGGCGGAGGTTGCGGTGAGCCGAGATCGTGCCATTGCACTCCAGCCTGGGTAACAAGAGCGAAACTCCGTCTCAAAAAAAAAAAAAAAAAAAAAAAATTAGCTGGGCGTGGTGGCGCGTGCCTGTAATCCGAGCTACTCGGGAGGCTGAGGCAGGAGAATTGCCTGAACCCAGGAGGCGGAGGTTGCGGTGAGCCGAGATCGTGCCATTGCACTCCAGCCTGGGTAACAATCGAAACTCCGTCTCAAAAAAAAAAAAAAAAAAAAAAATCAAAAAAAAATTAGCTGGGGGGCCGGGCACGGTGGCTCAAGCCTGTAATCCCAGCACTTTGGGAGGCCGAGGCGGGTGGATCACGAGGTCGAGAGTTCGAGACCATCCTGGTCGACATGGTGAAACCCCGTCTCTACTAAAAATACAAAAAATCAGCTGGGCATGGTGGCGTGTGCCTGTAATCCCAGCTGCTCGGGAGGCTGAGGCAGGAGAATTGCCTGAACCCAGGAGGCGGAGGTTGCGGTGAGCCGAGATCGTGCCATTGCACTCCAGCCTGGGTAACAAGAGCGAAACTCCGTCTCAAAAAAAAAAAAAAAAAAAAAAAAATTAGCTGGGCGTGGTGGCGCGTGCCTGTAATCCGAGCTACTCGGGAGGCTGAGGCAGGAGAATTGCCTGAACCCAGGAGGCGGAGGTTGCGGTGAGCCGAGATCGTGCCATTGCACTCCAGCCTGGGTAACAATCGAAACTCCGTCTCAAAAAAAAAAAAAAAAAATTACTTTTAATTTAAAAAATTGAGGTGTAAGGCCGGGCGCGGTGGCTCAAGCTTGTAATCCCAGCACTTTGGGAGGCCGAGGCGGGTGGATCACGAGGTCGAGAGATCGAGACCATCCTGGTCAACATGGCGAAACCCCGTCTCTACTAAAAATACAAAAAATTAGCTGGGCATGGTGGCACGTGCCTGTAATCCCAGCTACTCAGGAGGCTGAGGCAGAAGAATTGCCTGAACCCGGGAGATGGAGGTTGCGGTGAGCCGAGATCGCGCCATTGCACTCCAGCCTGGGTAACAAGAGCGAAACTCCGTCTCAAAAAAAAAAAAAAAAAAAAAAAAAGAATTAATAAAAAAGAAAATTGAGGTGTAATGCATATACAGATCTTAAATCTGCAGTTCAGTGAGTTCTGTCACATGCACGTATCTGTGGGACCAACGAAGGTAGAGTTCGCTCCTATCACCCCCAGAAAGTCCTCCTTATCCCCTTTCAGGTAACAAGTCATGCCAGAGACAACCATTGTTGTGATTTCTGTGTTTTCTTTTTTTTTTTTTAAGACAGGGTTTCACCACATTGGTCAGGCTGGTCTTGAACTCCCGACCTCAGGTGATCTGCCCACCTTGGCCTCCAAAGTGCTTGGAGTACAGGCGTGAGCCACCACACCTGGCCCATTGTTGTGATTTCTATCACTGGAGACTAGTTCTACCTGTCCATTAACTTCATGTAAATGGAGTAATAATGGATCCTTTTAAGTCTGGTTGTTTTTTTTTTTTTTTTTTTTTTGAGATAGAGTCTCTCTGTTGCCCATGCTGGAGTGCAGTGGTGTCCAGGGTTCAAGTAGTTCTTCTGCCTCAGCCTCCAGAGTAGCTGGGACTACAGGTGAATACCACCACGCCTGGCTACTTTTTGTATTATTAGTAGAGACAGGGTTTCACCATGTCTCGTTGGAGGCCAGGCTGGTCTTCAACTCCTGACCTCGTGATCTGCCTGCCTTGGCTTCCCAAAGTGCTGGGATTACAGGCTTGAGCCACTGCACCCGGCTATGGAGTGCTTTTTTTTCTTTTTTTCAGCATAAAGTTCTTGAATTCCCTTATGTTGCTATGTATGAGCTGTGTGTTTTCACAGCTGAATTCCATTGCATGCCTATACTTCACTGTTTATCCATCTACCTCTTCATAGTCATCAGGATGTTTCTAGCTTTTAGCTCATGAATATTCAGATACAAATCTCTTGGTTGATGCATTTAAGAATTTATCTTGGATAAACACCTAAGGGTGAACTGCTGTTTCTCAGGAGTACATACATGTTTGACAAAAATGCCATATAGTTTCCCCAAGTGATTGTACTATCTTGTAACTTCCAGTTGCTCTAATCCCTGAAAATTCTTTGACATTGCCGGTCTTTTTATTTCAGCCATTCCAGAGGCTGTGGTGCTTGTGTAGTTTAATTGGCCATGTTGGTGCCTTCCTTGCCTCTTTGTGCTCATTAAAAAAAATGGCTTGGGCCAGATGCAGTGGCGCACACCTGTCATCCCAGCACTTTGGGAGGCTGAGGCCAAAGGACTACTTGGGCCTAGGAGTTCAGATCAGCCGGGAAACAGTGAGACCTTGCCTTTATTTTTATTTTTAAAATTTTTGATTCAGAGCCTTGCTCTGTCGCCCAGGCTGTAGTGCTGTAGCGTCATCTTGGCTCACTGCAACCTCCGCCTCCCAGGTTTAAGTGATTCTCATGCCTCAGCCTCCTGAGTAGCTGGTACTATAGACACATGCTATGATGCCTGGTTAATTTTTGTATTTTTAGTAGAGACAGGGTTTCGCCATATTGGTCAGCCTGGTCTCGAACTCCTGACCTGAGGTGCTCCTCCTGCCTCGGTCTCCCACAGTGCTGGGATCACAGGCATGAGCCACCGTACCCAGCCCCAGCTTTCACATTGAAGTCCATGGTGCATGTCAAATAAATTTTTGTTTATGGTATGAGGTAAAGATTAGCTTTTCTTTTACAGTTACCTAGTTCCAGCACTAGTTATTTACACATTATCCTTCCTCCATTACATTTTATGTTATCTTAGTAAAAAGGAAAACCACCTCAACTGACCATGTATTTCTGGACTCTATTCTGCTTCACTGATCTATTTCTTTATCAGTTTGCTAGTACCATACTATATTGATTACTCTAGCTTTAAAAAGCCTTGAAATCAGGCCAGGTGCAGTGGCTCACAACTGTAATCCCAGCACCTTGGGAGGCTGAGGTGGGCAGTTCATGAGGTCAGGAGTTCTAGGCCAGTGTGGCCAATATGGTGAAACACCATCCCTACTAAAAATATAAAAATTAGACAGGCATGATGGTGCGTGCCTGTAATCCCAGCTACTTGGGAGGCTGAGGCAGAACTGCTTAAAGCCAGGAAGCAGAGGTTGCAATGAGCTGAGATTGCGCCGTTGCAGTCCAGCCTGGGTGACTCCACCTTAAAAAAGAAAAAAAAAAAAAAAAAAAAAAAGCCTTGAAATCAGATAATGTAAGTCCTCTAACATTTTTCCTCTCCTTCCAGATTGCTCTGGCTACTCTAGGCCCTTTGTGTATCCATTTTAGAATCAGCTTGTCAAATTCTACAAAATGTCTGCTGGAATTAATTGGAACTGCAATGATTCTGTAGATCAGTTGGCGACAACTGATCTCTTAACCATGTTACTCTTCTAACTCATAAACATGCTACATCTTTTAATTTTGGTCTTTTTGTTTTTGAGACCGAGTTTCACTTGCTCAAGTTGGAGTGCAACGGGGCGACCCTGGCTCACTGCACCCTCCGCCTCCTGGGTTCAAGTGATTCTTCTGCCTCAGCCTCCCGAGTAGCTGGGATTACAGGTGCCCGTCACCACACCCGGCTAATGTTGTATTTTTAGTAGAGATGGAGGTTTCACCATGTTGGACAGGCTGGTCTTGAACTCCGGACCTCAGGTGACCTACATGCCTGGGCCTCCTAAAGTGCTGGGATTACAGATGTGAGCCACTGCATCTGGTCTATTAAGGCCTTTAGTCATCTCTGAGCAATGCTTTGTGGTTTTTTACATAAAGGAATTGTATATATTGTACCAAATGCATTCCTAGAAAATGGATATTTCCAATGTCATATTTTTTTTTTCCTTGGGAAGATGGGTATCACGACTTACAGGCTTCCTACATGCCTGTCTGGAAAACGACTAACAATTTTTTAAAAAGGTCTTAGAGAACCGTTAAGAAAAATTGAGTGAAAGACCCAATCCATTTTACACATATGATAGGGCTACATGCAGCATGGAGTTTGCTTTTTCACAGACACGAGCAAAGGAACAGCTCTCAGATTTGATGTAAAGATGGCTTTTTATTCAGAAAACTCAAGTGGTACTTGATGAAGGCAGCTAACATGATGATGTGATGTCCAGAGCCCTCTAGGTGCAACTGCCGGCCCCTCAGCGCCTCTGCTGCAGAGGCGCACTCTTCCCAGGGACCTGCAGCCAGTGAGACTGAGGCGTAGAAGGGCCTAGCCATCTTGATCCTACACAGTACCACCTGACGGCCAGTTCTGCTCACCCACATTGCGGACGCTCTCACCTCTGGCCCATCACTCCCTCTGTGCTGTCTGCAGGGCCCTGCTCCACATCTGATTCCACCTCAGAACTGGGCTCAACAATGGTAATTTCCTAAGACTCGGAAGTAGCTGCTCATTTGAAGGCCTCCCCAGTGAACTTCTCCTGAGACTTCTGAATAAAACCCAGGATGTGAATGGGCTACTCTCCAGATTTTGCTGTCTGTATGTAGGAAATGCTGATGCCGAAAGAGACCGTCTCAGGGAAAGGGCGCCCCAGTGCTTCGCTGTGAGGGCTCTTTGGAGTTCAGTGGTTACTTTTCGGAAGGAAATAAATAGTATCGTACTGAGTCACAGGGTTCGAGACATGCTGTGACGGTCGACTTTATGTTTCACCTGACTGGGCCAAGGGATGCTCAGATGGCTGGGAAAACATTACTTGGGGCTGTGTCTTTTGAGTGTTTCCAGAAGAGGTTAGCATTTCAGTTGGTATGAGCAAAGATCACCTTCATCAATGAGGGTGAGCATCATCAATCTGCTGAGAGTCTGAACAGAAGCAAAAGGCAGAGAGTGGAAAGGCCGATTTGCTCTCTGCTTGAGTTGGGATGTCCGCCTTCTCCTTCCCTCCAACACGGGCACTCCCTGGTTCTCCAGCCCTTGAACTCAGACTGGGACACGATCGGCTCTCCTGGTTCTTAGGTCTTCAGGGTTGGCATAGAACTGCACCACTGGCCTCCCCAGACCTCCAAGTTGCAGACAGCAGATCATGGGACTTCATAAGTCACTACTTCATGATAAGTATTTATGTAATCCTATTTATTCGTTTATCTGGAGGATCCTAACACACATGCAAAAAGTATACAAAGTAAATACGGAAAAATTGAATGGCATGGATAATTTTATTGAAAATATAACTGATTAGCTCACAAAAATTGCTCAGAAATATTGCTGGGCACAGTGACTCATGCCTGTAATCCCAGCACTTTGGGAGGCTTGAGGCAGGTAGATGACCTGAGCCCTGGAGTTCAAGACCAGTCTAGCCAACATGGAGAAACCCCCGTCCCACTAAAAATATAAAAATTAGCTGGGTTAGGGTTAGAAAATCACTTGAACCCAGGAGGCGGAGGTTGCAGTGAGCCAAGATTGTGCCACTGCACTGCAGCCTGGGCAATGGAGTGATCTGTTAAAAACAAACAAACAGGCCGGGCGCGGCGGCTCAAGCCTATAATCCCGGCACTTTGGGAGGCCGAGACGGGTGGATCACGAGGTCCAGAGATCGAGACCATCCTGGTCAACATAGTGAAACCCCGTCTCTACTAAAAATACAAAAAATTAGCTGGGCATGGTGGCACGTGCCTGTAATCCCAGCTACTCAGGAGGCTGAGGCAGGAGAATTGCCTGAACCCAGGGGGCGGAGGTTGCGGTGAGCCGAGATCGCGCCATTGCACTCCAGCCTGGGTAACAGGAGCGAAACTCCGTCTCAAAAAACAAACAAACAAACAAACAAAACCAAACAACAGTATGTACCAACAGCTGGCCATAAGTTAAGTTGGCCTTTTACATTTATTGATATTAGGTGAAGGTATTTTCCATGTGGAAATTCTCAGGTGCATAAAACATATAAACTTTTCTTTTTTCTTTTTTTTTTTAGAGACATGTCTTGCTCTGTCATCCAGGCTGGAGTGCAGTGATGCAATCATGGCTCACTGCAGCCTCGACCTCCTCATCTCACGCAATCCTCCCACCTCAGCCTCCCAAGGAGCTGGCACTACAGGCACGTGTCACCATGCTTGGCTAACTTTTTTTTTTTTTTTTTTTTTTTTTTTTTTGAGACGGGGTTTCGCTCTTGTTACCCAGGCTGGAGTGCAATGGCATGATCTTGGCTCACCGCAACCTCCGCCTCCTGGGTTCAAGCAATTTTCCTGCCTCAGCCTCCCTAGTAGCTGGGACTACAGGCGTGCGCCACCATGCCCAGCTAATTTTTGTATTTTTAGTGGAGACAGGGTTTCACCATGTTGACCAGGATGGTCTCGATCTCTTGACCTCGTGATCCACCCGCCTCGGCCTCCCAAAGTGCTGGGATTACAGGCTTGAGCCACCGCGCCCGGCGCTTGGCTAACTTTTAACAAGAAACATGGCAGTTTTAAAAATCAGATTCCATTTTCTCTATAGATTCCATTCTAGGAATAAAAGTGAATTTCAAGGTCTTGAACTTCTAGCCTCATGTAATTCTCTCACCTTAGCCTTTCAAAGTGCTGGGATTACAGGCTTGAGAGACTAAGCCCAGCTAAAATATAAACATTTCTAGACAGCTAAATCTAAGACAACTTTTAGGGAAGACAACATGTAAAACTCTATATAAAAACTTTCTGTGACTGAAGGACAGCAGGGAGAATAAAATAATTTTAAGTCCTTTATTTTGAATATCAGTAATCACATTTTCAAAATATAATTTAAAGGTATCAGTACCATAAATCTGTATCTTACAGTAGGAAATACAGCAGTAAACAGCTTATATACACTTTGCACTATTTACACAATTTTATATACACAACCCTGCATAGTATCTACTAATCTCCAGAAAAACCACCTACAATCCATTTGTCTGGACTGCGGACAAGTGGTTTTTGAGTCAGGGTCTCACTCTCTCACTCAGGTTGCACTGCAGTAGTACAATCATGGCTCACTGCAGCCTTGACCTCCTGGGCTCAAGTAATCCTCCCATCTTGGCCTCCCAAGTATCTGGGACTACAGGCATGTACTACCATGTCTGGGTACATTTTGTATTTTTGGCAGAATGGGGTTTCACCACGTTACCCAGACTGGCCTCGAACTCCTGGGCTCAAGTGATCCATCCGCCTGCCTTGGCCTCCCATAGTGCTGGGATTAGAGGCGTGAGCGACTGTACCTGGCTGACCGTGGACAAGTTTTACAAATAAACCAAAATAAAAAGATTCTCATTTTTCAGCTGCACAGGGTGGAAATGTACATGTGTGACGATGAAGTCTGAGATACTTATTACACTGAAGGTATTTAACTTTGTTCCATGCCAGCCATGAGGGACAGTGCTAGAGATTCCACTGTGGGAAGAATAAAAATAAGGTTAAAACAATAGGTTTAAATTAGTTGAAAAAAAGTTTTATTTGTTTGCTTGTTTTTTCTGAGACCAAGTTCTGCTCTGTCTTCCAGGCTGGAGTGCAGTGGCATGATCTAGGCTCACGGCAACCTCTGCCTCCCGTGTTCAAGCAATTCTCCTGCCTTAGCCTCCCGAGTAGCTAGGATTACAGGCATGTGCCACCATGCCAAGCTAATTTTTAGATTTTTAGTAGAGACAGGGTTTTGTCATGTTGTCCAGGATGGTCTCAAACTCCTGACCTCAATGATTTGGTTGGCCTCCCAAAGTGCTGGGATTACAGACTGAGCCATGGTGCCAGGCCAGGAGCTTTCTATACCTAAAAAAACTTAAAAAGTCTAGATTTGAAAAGGAATAGTTACAAAAGCTACACAAAAGTGAAGTGAGACAGAAATCTATTTGCCATGGACTTTATTTAATGGGAGTTTTAGAAATCTGTTGTAATAAATGGCATACTAGAAAGTAAGATCCTCAGGCTTACAAATTTACATTTGATATTCACTTACCTCACTGCAATGCTTAAAAAGCAATTCAAGGCATGGCACAACTGCTAAGGGACTTTTCGGTTTTGAAAATGGTGAGAAATTCTAATTCTTCATGGGATCAGTAACAAAACAATAACATACACTTAGTTACAAGAAAATACAAAAGTAGAAATATTTTAACATGATATACTCACAATGGGGAAAGGATCCTCTACACACGGCTTTGTTTAAAATGGTTACAAGAAACATATGGCAGTTTTTAAAATCAGACTCCATTTTCTCTATAGATTCCATTCTAGGAAGAAAAGTAAATTTCAAATAAGTAAGTGGGTTGGGGTTTACAGGTAGGCTAAGAGAAGGGGTTTCTTCATATTGGTCAAGCTGGTCTACAACTCCGGAACTCAGGTGATCCACCTGCCTCGGCCTCCCAAAGTGCTGGGATTACAGGCATAAGCCACCGCACCCAGCCCAGATTTAGGATTTTAAATAATTAAACCAAAAAACATTTGAAATTACTCCACAGATATATTGAAAAAGACCGGGTCTTGCTATGTTGCCCAGGCTGCTCTTAAGCTCCTGGGCTCAAGCAATCTTCCCCTCTCAGCCTCCTGAGAAGCTGGGAAAACCCATCTCTAAAAAAAAAAAAAAAAAAAAGCCGAAGCTGAAATGGTTACAGCGCAGATGCTTCAGAAGTCACATACTGCCGGGTGCGGTGGCTCAAGCCTGTAATCCCAGCACTTTGGGAGGCCGAGGCGGGTGGATCACGAGGTCGAGAGATCGAGACCAACCTGGTCAACATGGTGAAACCCCGTCTCTACTAAAAATACAAAAAATTAGCTGGGCATGGTGGCGCGTGCCTATAATCCCAGCTACTCAGGAGGCTGAGGCAGGAGAATTGCCTGAACCCAGGAGGCGGAGGTTGCGGTGAGCCGAGATCGCGCCATTGCACTCCAGCCTGGGTAACAAGAGCGAAACGCCGTCTCAAAAAAAAAAAAAAAAAAAAAAAAGAGTCACATACTTACTGCCAAGCACCCAGGCCCGCCTGCCAACCATCTGCAAACATGAGAGCCAAGTTCAACACCTTCATGATGGCTTCCTTCACGAAGCTGACCTGGAGACCAAGGTCGCAGAATACAAACTGTGTAATGAAGTTTGGACACTGATACCAACACTTATATCTATTTTAAATGAATCACAGAAAAAGCTCATCACCACAGTGACTGCCTTCTATGTTCTAGGCTCTGAACCACACCCATTTGGGACTAGGGGCCCGTGCATTTACTGATTGTAAGGTACAGGTGGTATTAGCAGTAGAGTCAAACCAAAAGAAGAAACTATTAAGATCTTTTCCTAGGATGGCCATTTACATTCACCAATGAAACTAGGACAAGTAATTCTAGCGGTTTTAATATGACTGAATTCAAGTGGACATGCTATTACTCTACAACTGCAGACACAACTTCCCAACTGAATCTCATGTTGCTCTTAGATGCAATTTCTACTGATAGGGCACTCCTCCTTCTGTTTATCTTTAAGAGACTGGGTCTTTCTCTGTTAGCTAAGCTGGGGTGCAGAGTGCAGTGACGTGATCATAGTTCACTGCAGCCTCGAACTCCTGGCCTCAAACAATGCTCCCAGTACAGCTTCTCAAGCAGCTGGGCCTCCACCTGTGCACTATCATGTCTGCTAATCTTTTAAATTTTTTGTGAAGACAGGGTCTTGCTATGTTTCCCAGGCTGGTCTTGAACTCTTGGCCTCATAAGACTCACCCGCCTCAGTTTTCCAAACTGCTGGGATTACAGGCGTGAGCCAGTGTGGCCAGCCTGGGACATTCGCTTGTAACCTCATTTGATCTGGTTCTTCCTTAAAGAATACTCTACAGGACAAAGGCTTAATCATCATAAAATCCCAAAGCAGGCAGACAGCCTAGTTTGCCCAGCAGTGGTCACATCGGCAGGACACAGCTCATGTACCTTTTCTCTCAGCAGACACCGGTCATGGATGGTTGACAGGTACCTATAGTGAATTTTAATCAATTGATCTAAATCCTTGGCTTCCTCGACTTGATGTTGAAACTCCAGGCCCGTACTGTGTAGAATCTTGGAAGAGAAAGATAAAAAGCTTACTCAGCAGCTTCCTTTGAGGACTTGTGTGCCGCCCACAAATCTTTTTACTAAGCTCTTCTACTCCTCTCAAATTCTTCCTTCAATAATCCCATCTACAAAGTTTCTTCAAGTACCATTCTTCAAAGGCTGGCTGGATACTTTGGCGTTCTGATCCTAAGAGGACGGCAGGGGCAGCCACTTGCACAGTGAACGAACGAACGCCAAACTCTGGGCTAACAGACTTTCTGGTAGGAAGGTGCAAGTACATTAAACTGTATAGAAGATACAATGATTAAAAAAAGTCAAATGTGTTACTTTTATACAAATAATTACAGTGATTTTGTTTCTTTCTTTTTTTTTTTTTTGGAGACGGAGTTTCGCTCTTGTTACCCAGGCTGGAGTGCAATGGCGCGATCTCGGCTCACTGCAACCTCTGCCTCCTGGGCTCAGGCAATTCTCCTGCCTCAGCCTCCCGAGTAGCTGGGCTTACAGGCTTGAGCCACCGCGCCCGGCCGAATTTATGTTTCTTAAGTTCCATTTTTCATGCTTCATCTTTCTCTAAAATGAATATGAGTATACTTCCTTCATCTTTCTCTAAAATGAATATGAGTATACTTCCTTCATCTTTCTCTAAAATGATTATGAGTATACTTCCTTTTTTTTTTTTTTTTTTTTTTGAGACGGAGTTTCGCTCTTGTTACCCAGGCTGGAGTGCAATGGCGCGATCTCGGCTCACCGCAACCTCCGCCTCCTGGGTTCAGGCAATTCTCCTGCCTCAGCCTCCTGAGTAGCTGGGATTACAGGCACGCGCCACCATGCCCAGCTAATTTTTTTTGTATTTTTAGTAGAGACGGGGTTTCACCATGTTGACCAGGATGGTCTCGATCTCTGGACCTTGTGATCCACCCGCCTCGGCCTCCCAAAGTGCTGGGATTACAGGCTTGAGCCACCGCGCCCGGCCCCCTTTTTTTTTTTTTAAGACGGAGTTTCGCTGTTGTTACCCAGGCTGGAGTGCAATGGCGCCATCTCCGCTCACCGCAACCTCCGCCTCCTGGGTTCAGGCAATTCTCCTGCCTCAGCCTCCTGAGTAGCTGGGATTACAGGCATGTGCCACCATGCCCAGCTCATTTTTTGTATTTTGAGTAGAGACGGGGTTTCACCATGTTGACCAGGACGGTCTTGATCTCTTGACCTCGTGATCCACCCACCTCGGCCTCCCAAAGTGCTGGGATTAGAGGCATGAGCCACCGCACCCGGCCGAGTATACTTCAAATAAAAAACAAACTAAGAAAAAACTTAAACTCTTATCATTTACTCTTAACAATTCGGGGCTTAATGAAGGCCAGCCTTGTGAAGGTCAGTAATGTAGTCAAGGGAAGCATGGAGCCCCTTTGCCATAGCCTTCACATCCAAAACAGGCTTCAGATGCTCGCTTTATCCAAGCAAGAAAGGTTTCAGAACTCACAGACCAGAACAGGTATAAACAACAACTGAAACCCCAAATGCATTGCTGTCCTCTAATACACTGCTCCTGTTCCAATTTCTGAACTCTACTTTCAGAACTTCCTCTAGAACTGGCTTTTAGATGTATCAGAAGGGCAGTTTCATTACTTTGTAGTGAGTTACTAATTGTTTTTAAGAAAAAACGTTTAAGGCTGGGTGCGGTGGCTCATGCCTGTAATCCCAGCACTTTGGGAGGACAAGGCGGGCAGATCACAAGGTCAAAATTTCAGGACCAGCCTGGCCAAGATGGTGAAACCCTCTCTCTACTAAAAATACAAAAATTAGCTGGGTGTGATGGCACATGCCTATAACCCCAGCTACTCAGGAAACTGAGGCAGGGAACTGCTTGAACCCAGGAGTTGGAGGTTGCAGTGAGCTGAGATCATGCTACTGCACTCCAGCCTGGGCGACAGAGTAAGACTCCGTCTCAAAAAAAAGAAAAAGAAAAAAGAAAAGAAATAAAATATATAACCTAGCTGCATCTTCCTCCCACACACAATGGCCTGTGAATTTTGGCTATTAAACACTGGAGCCATTTTTTTAGGGACAGCTGTCATCAGTAATGAAACCTAAAGGCCTATGTGGTACATTCTGAAGGCAATTCCGAGAGGAGCTGTGGCTGTGCCTGTCCCCAGGGTGACTGGATAGGAGGGACAGCAGCCTCTGGGTACACATACACCAGTATATTTACAAAAACCTTCCTCGTACCACCATGTTGTTTTATGGTTAAATTTGCCACATGTCCCGTTTTCACAGTCTGTAGGTATTTTGTATTTATAAAGATAGGATAAGTAATTCTCTAAGAACTGTATAGATAAGGCACTAAAACTGAAGCAGATGGGAGAGGCACAAACCCTGGTCATGATGTAGTTGTGCAAGCTGTTCACGAAATGCATGAGCTTCACTCTTAAGAGAAACATGCGATGAATCTGCTGTCTCACTGGTTCTTTCTGTGGTCCGAACTGAGTGACTGTGTTTTGTTCATGTACAAGGCCTTCTTTAGGTCGTGGTTTTTCGGCAGTACTAACCAGTTCTGCAAAAGATTGAAAGAGCGAAGTAGAGAGAAAGAGCATCCACTCAAACCCCACCGCACCATGACGCCTGGCAGAAACTCTGAGGGATGCAGCCCTGGCACCACAGGAAGCACTGGCAGGGGTGGCAGACACCGAACCTCAGTGCCTCTGGAAGGTGCAGTGGAAAAATTTCCCTCTGTCACTTTTCTTACTACTGTCATGATACACGACAAAATCTCATTAATGTGTCATTTCAAATTTTTGCATAACACGAGAAAATTTATTGTGGTCAAATTCCTAATCAAGCTGTTGCATTTCAGATCAACTGTGCATAGAACTTCCTGATCTTTCTTTCAGGTATCTGACGTCCGTAAAACTACTGCTAGAATACACGCCATGCTGGCATTTGTGTACACATTGAAAATGATCAACGACCGCCATCCCCATACGATTCCCTTTCCCACCAACCTGTTTTATTAGGACTAAAATTAAATTAAATTACAATGTATCTGCGGAAAACAAATCTTACCACCAAAAAGTAAAACATCCAGACTATATTTTGCCCACTTTATTTGCAGTAAGAGAAGAAACACTTGATTATAAATTTTTTGACATTCCAAACTTATAACAATGTCCACAGGCCACGGGACCTACGAAATAAAAACAAAATTAGGATAGAAAGTAACCTATTACTTGCATTTTTTACTTTGAGTAGGAAACACTGTTCATACAAAGAATATCAGGATATACCTTGTAGCTGAGGGTCAGACCGTCTAAGATATGAACAGGTAGTTTCTTCTTAGCTGTGTCAACATTTTCAAAAGATATAGATAGACTAAAAAAAGAAATTTGTTTTAGTTTGTGAAAGCATTATGTCATACAAAAATGCTCTTTTAAAATAGTATTATTTACATAATACTCCCCACAAAATACGGCATTTCATAAAATAAATGCACACATTCAACACATTTATCTTTTCTGACATATATTCCAGAACAGACATTTGAATGTAGAAATAATGAAGAGGGGGAAAGCTTTTAAATAATGAGTTTAGTTATGGAAGAGACATTTAACAATGGCAGTGATTAAAAAAAGATGAAGCTGGGTAAGACAGTAAACTTCAGGCCATGGCTGGGAAGATGAAGCTTTTGCTGAAGTTGGGGGTGGGCAGAAAAGGGTGAGCAGAGCATCTCGAGGGACACCATTGCTTCGGGAGCCCCATCAGGATGGGGTGGGGTCTGCTTCTACACCACAGGTGTTGTGCATGACTTCATCCACAAGTTCCTGAGACAGGTTTGAATGTGACTCTTAGGGGAAAGCAAGCAACTAACATGGACATGAAAACGTCCACGTGCCAGGAACTATTATGTATCCTTAGCTCATTTAATCCTAAAAATAGTCCCATCAGTGGTTCCTGAGAAATAATGTCCTCTTACAGTCAGAGGCACTAAGAGGGCATGCCCGGATGCACATGAAGGTGGTTTAAAGTGGGGAGTTAACTGCCATACCAGAGCTGTCAGAGGGCAGTGTGTGCTTAAGAACGCTGATCCATGGAACAGGCTCTAGTCAGAAGTTCTAGCTCTTAATGGCCTGACATGCACGCATTGACTCAGTGCTTGGTAGGCATCTACCAAATACGAATACTAAGGTAGGGGCTGCAATGAGCAGGCACAAAGAGCCTCTCACCCCTCCAGGGACTCCCAGCCTGGTGCAGCACATGAAGACATGGGGATGTAAGAGTGAGCAGACCTCTGCCAGGACCAACTGGAGAACGCGTCGCAGGAAGATGGGAGAACAGCACTGGCAGACAACAGAAATATTCTGAAATCCCTGAAATGTGAAGTGAGACAGGAGAACGTGGTGTGTATATGTGCAAGTCATGAGGCTGGGAAAATGGAGGCAGACAGTCAATAGTTTCCTCACTCCTGAGACAAAGTTTAGTCCATCTGTTACCAGGCACCCACGGGGAGCCTGGGCATGAGTGGCGGAAGTCACTGCTGGTGCTCTGAGGTCACTATGGTGAGGGTCAAGTCCGTTTTGGTGGAAATGAGTGAGGCTGAGAGACACAGAGGCCACTGGGGAACTCTGAGACGGTCGTGAGAGCTCAGGGGACTTTTCGAGGAGGCAGGACTGATAAACCTGGTGATGTGTGGGAACTCAGAGAGAGAGAGGAAGCACTGACTCCAAGCATGTGAAGGATGCCCTCAGACCCTGACAGGGTGTATGGTGGCATCTATTTTATTTTTATGTAGGGATGCGGTCCCACTATGTTGCCCAGGCTGTTTGTAAACTCCTGAGCGCAAGCATTCCTCCCACCTAGGACTCCCGAAGTGCTAGGATTACAGGTGTGAGCCACTGCACTTGGCCATATGGTAGCATCTCAAAGTCTTCTCTTGTTTAGTGGGACAGTCACTTAGCTAGCCTCTGCCTCAAATTTCTTTTCTTTTCCATGGAGTCTCATTCTTGTTGCCCAGACTGGAGTGCAGTGGTGCGATCTCAGCAACCTCTGCCTCCTAGGTTCAAGCGATTCTCCTGCTTCAGCCTCCCAAGTAGCTGGGATTACAGGCACCTGCCACCATTCCCAGCTAATTTTTGTATTTTTAGTAGAGATGGGGTTTCATCATGTTGGCTAGACTGGTCCCAAAATTCTGACCTCAGGTGATCCACTGCCTCTGCCTCCCAAAGTGCTGGGATCACAGCTGTGAGCCACCACGCCTGGCCTCAATTTTCTAGTACGTGAAATAATATTAGTAAAATTCAAAGGAATGGTGCAAGGAAAAACACCATGTGTAATTCATAGAAGGCTTACTGGCACATAGTTCATTTTATACTAATTCACATAAAGGTGGCTTCCACATTTTACCGTGAACTATCTTCAGGATAACGCTGTCCTACGGCTTCCTGGAGCTGGACATTAAGAAAAGAGACATTCTGCCAGGTTTCCTTTTCTCTTATTTTATCAAAAATTGATGTGTAGAAGTCATACATGGTATCTCCTCCTTCCATTAAGAAAAAATTCCTCATGGCTTGCAAGTATTCTACCAACCTGAATGGAGAGGACATGAGTGACACAAAGATCTCAACCATTCGTAACGCAGGATTCGGGATCAATACCAGGTTTTGTACGCTATTGTTTTTAGTGAAAAGTTTACAGTCTACCTTTACTAAAATTAGAAATATTAACACCTCTTAAGACCTGTTTCAAGAATAAAAACAGCATAGGTTTTCCTTTCATCATCAGAAGGTAATCTTCTATAACATTATAGAAAATTGGGCAGTCACAGAAATGTAACAAAAAAAAAAATCCAAATCCCATGATTCATGGTGGATTTCCACCATTAATATTTAATATTTGAAATGTTTCTTTCCTGTCTTCTCTTATATGTGTTAAGAAAACCTAGTTCCTACCATATTATATAGCTTACTTTTTTTTTTTTTTTTGAGACGGAGTTTCGCTCTCGTTACCCAGGCTGGAGTGCAATGGCGCCATCTCGGCTCACTGCAACCTCCGCCTCCTGGGCTCAGGCAATTCTCCTGCCTCAGCCTCCTAAGTAGCTGGGATTAGAGGCACGCGCCACCACGCCCAGCTAGTTTTTTGTATTTTTAGTAGAGACAGGGTTTCACTATGTTGACCAGGATGGTCTCGATCTCTCGACCTCGTGATCCACCCGCCTCGGCCTCCCAAAGTGCTGGGATTACAGGCTGAGCCACCGCGCCAGGCCTATAGCTTACTTTTTAACTGCCATAATTTTTATAAACTTTACAAAGTTCACACGTGGGTATATATATGCCATATTTATGGATATGCCATAGTTTAAAGAACTCGTTATCTATCACTAAGTAATTCTGTGTTTTTCATTCTGGTAACAAACTTTTTAACATTTTTCTACAAGCTTTTCCCATATTTCTTTTAAGAAAGATCCTCAGAAATAACTAATTAAGTTTCACAACATAGTTAAGAAAATATTTTTTTTTTTTTTTTTTGAGACGGAGTTTCGCTCTTGTTACCCAGGCTGGAGTGCAATGGCGCGATCTCGGCTCACCGCAACCTCCGCCTCCTGGGTTCAGGCAATTCTCCTGCCTCAGCCTCCTGAGTAGCTGGGATTACAGGCACGCGCCACCATGCCCAGCTATTTTTTTGTAATTTTAGTAGAGACGGGGTTTCACTAAGTTGATCAGGATGGTCTCGATCTCTTGACCTCGTGATCCACCCGCCTCGGCCTCCCAAAGTGCTGGGATTACAGGCTTGAGCCACCGCGCCCGGCCATAGTTAAGAAAATACTGATGGTCAATTGATTTCTCCTATAAAATTGTTTACTGCATATCCATTTCCTACTCTAATAAAAATGGAATTGAAATGTAGGTTTTAAAATAATCTCAACTGCTCTTCAAGTACAATCATCTATTTAGTACTTCCAAAATCAAATTACTCTTTTACCTGTAATCTTTTTTTAGAGTTTGCATGAGATTTCCACAGCAATCCAGATACTGCTTATCAATATGAGGATAGAGGCAGGACCTCAGCGTTAATTCAAAGGTCTGGCATGTCACAGATTCTGATGATCTATCCACACATACATCATCACCAGCAAACTTCTCATGAAAGTCGCTCTGCTCCAAATACATCCTTCAAGATAAAAATGTGAGTCTTCTTATATGAGTGGCTGTCAACGAAATTCTCTTAATACCCCAAATTCCCATTTTTACCTTTAGTCCTAGTTACCAACTATTACAGAAAGAGAAAAATCTTTCTCCCCAAAATATCCTATGAGAGAACCAGTCTCTTGAAGTTGCCACTGAACTAGGGTCAGGTACTAGAGCCAATCTTTCCAGTCATTAGGACTGCACGTAGCAAATGCTGGCCATTAGACAACCCAAAACTGTGTGGGTAATAATGACTTACACTATTGGGATAATTGCCTAAATGCAGCTTAAGCCCAGGACATATGGCAATGGGGACCCTGACTCAATGGATGTCCAGGGCCCACCCACTCATGGCCCAGAGTTCCAGCACATCCTGGGTAAATGATGACGCTTCCAGGGGTCCGAGGGCACAGACACAAGGTCTACCACATGGTGGCAGGGCCAAGTCTGCAGACTTTTACAAATGACACAGAATCCAAACTGTACAAATAGGCAAGCACATTTTGTATTCTGCTCATAAAGGACAGGCAGGGCACGGTGGCTCATGCCTATAATCTCAGCACTTTGGGAGGCCGAGGTGGGTGTATCACCTTAAGTCAGGAGTTTCAGACCAGCCTGGTCAACATGATGAAACCCTGAGAATACAGGCATGGTGGTGCATGTCTACAGTCCAGATACTTGGGAGGCTAAGACAGGAGAATCGCTTAACCTGTGAGGAGGTTGCAGTGAGCCAAGATCGCACCACTGCACTCCATCCTGGAAGACAGAGTGAGGCTCCGTCTCAAAAACAAAACAAGGCTGGGCATGGTGGCTCACGCCTGCAATCCCAGCACTTTTGGAGGCCGAGGCCGTTGGATCACAAGGTCAGAAGATCGAGACCATCCTGGCCAACATGGTGAAACCCCGTCTCTACTAAAATACAAACAGAATTAGCTGGGTGTGGTGGCGCACGTGTCCCAGCTACTCGGGAGGGTGAGGCAGGAGAATTGCTTGAACCCAAGAGGCAGAGGTTGCAGCAAGCCAAGATTGCGGCGCCACTGCACTCCAGCTCTGGCGACAGAGGCAAGACTCTTGTCTCCAAAAAAAAAAAAAAAAAAAAAAAAGAAGGAAAAAACAGAACAAAATATAACAAAACAAAAGAATAGCCTACAAATGTTTTTGTTTTTGGCCCTGGAAAGCCCTACCTTCCAGAAATAAACAGTTACCAAACATTGCACAGATTATGCCATTTCAATCACTAACAATCTTGCAGGTGTGTTATCACCTTGCAAAGTTAATGGCAAGCAGTGGATCGTGAACATCATCCAGTTCAAGATGCCTTTCAGCAATGGATTGCATCTTAATTAGGTTCTCTTTGGTTGCCTGTTGCTCAGTGAGAACATGTGGAGTGGAATCTTCTCCGTGTCGAAGCCGCGACTGTACAGATTCCAGAAAGAGAGTGTATAAGCTTTTTCTTTCTGCATCTGAAACATAAAGAAATATGTAAAGGTGAACTATGTTCTGTTTAATTACATTAAGTAACATTTTTCGAGATGGAGTTTTGCTCTTGCCGCCCAGGCTGGAGTGCAATGCACGATCTCAGCTAACTGCAACCTCTGCCTCCCATGTTCAAGCAATTCTCCTGCCTCAGCCTCCCAATAGCTGGGATTACAAGCATGTGCCACTAAGCCAGGCTAATTTTTTTTTTTTTTTTAAGTAGAGACAGATTTCATCATGTTGGCCAGGCTGGTCTCAAACTCTTGACCTCAAGTGATCCACCTGCCTCAGCTTCCCAAAGTCCTAGGTTTACAGGTGTGAGCCACCATGCCTGGCCCAGGAAATATTAAATTAGCCAGGCGTAGTGGCATGAATCCATGGTCCCAGCTGCTTGGGAGACTGAGGCATGAGAATCACTTGAGTGTTTGGGAGGTAAAGCTTGTGAAGGTTGCAGTGAGCCGAGATAATGCCACTGCACTCCAGTTCAGTTTGGGCAATAGGAGTGAAACCTGTCTCAAAAAAAAAAAGGAGAAACATTAAATAATATCATTCTAATTAAGCCTGCTATTTTCCCTTTGCTCTAGGAAGGTTAATCCCTATTTCTTTACTTTTACCTTTACAGTGTAGCAAAACTAAACATTTTTAGATCCTGTTAAACAACTGCAATGTTCATAGAATCACAACGTATAAGGTATGTTTTTTCTGAACATAGTAAAATTCTAGTCAGAATACTTCAAAGTTATTACCACATTGTATATAACACTATGATAACACTGATAGGAGTCATAGTCTCACTGGAAAAAACTTCTGACAGTGGCTCTGGAAAGTTCATTACATAATAAGGAAACATTCCACAAAGTGAAAATAAGTACTGCATCTATTTATTTCAAGTAGATACAATAATATAATTAATAAGCATTGAGATGATTGAGATGTATAAATAAGGCCACATCTATCTTCCAAGCTACTTTAGTGAGTTGATAAAACTATTTTCTTTTTGAGACAGAGCACTGCTACGCCGCCAGGCTGAAGTACAGTGTGGCATGATCTCGGCTCACAGCAACTTCTGACTCCCTGGTTCAAGCAGTTCTCCTGCCTCAGCCTCCCAATAGTGGGGATTACAGGCATGCACCACCACGCCCAGCTAACTTCTGTACTTTTAGTAGTAACGGAGTTTCACCACATTGGCCAGGATGGTCTTGATCTCCTGACTTTGTGATCCATCCACCTCGGCCTCCCAAAGTGCTGGGATTACAGGATAAAACTTCATTTTCAGGCCGGGCGCGGTGGCTCAAGCCTGTAATCCCAGCACTTTGGGAGGCCGAGGCGGGTGGATCACGAGATCGAGAGATCGAGACCATCCTGGTCAACATGGTGAAACCCCGTCTCTACTAAAAATACAAACAATTAGCTGGGCATGGTGGCACGTGCCTGTAATCCCAGCTACTCAGGAGGCTGAGGCAGGAGAATTGCCTGAACCCAGGAGGCGGAGGTTGCGGTGAGCCGAGATTGCGCCATTGCACTCCAGCCTGGGTAACAAGAGCAAAACTCCGTCTCAAAAAAAAAAAAAAAAAAAACAACAAACTTCATTTTCTTGAAATCTGTGATCGAGTCAGAACTGCTCATCAACAAATTCTTTTTTGTTGTTGTTTGTTTGTTTTTGAGGCGGAGTTTCACTCTTGTTATCCAGGCTGGAGTGCAATGGCGCAATCTCGGCTCACCGCAACCTCCGCCTCCTGGGTTCAGGCAATTCTCCTGCCTCAGCCTCCTGAGTAGCTGGGATTACAGGCACGCGCCACCATGCCCAGCTAATGCTTTGCATTTTTAGTAGAGACGGGGTTTCACCATGTTGACCAGGATGATCTCGATCTCTTGACCTTGTGATCCACCCGCCCCAACCTCCCAAAGTGCTGGGATTACAGGCTTGAGCCACTGTGCCCGGCCTCATCAACAAATTCTTAACAGCCATGGTTCATGGTCCTCAAGGGTTAAACGCTGCACTGCATTAAGAAATGACAGAGAGGCTGGGCATGATGGCTCATACCTGTAATCCCAGTCCTTTGGGAGGCTGAGGCAGGTGGATCACCTGAGGTCAGGAGTTCAAGACCAGGTTGGCCAACATGGTGAAATCCTGTACTAAAAATACAAAAATTAGCCAAGCATGGTGGCCTGAAGTCCTAACTACTTGGGAATCTGAGGTATGAGAATCACTTGAACCCGGGAGGTGAGGCTGCAGATCATGCCACTGCACTCCAGCTTAGGCAACAGAGTGAAACTCAGTCTCAAAAAAAAAAAAAAAAAAAAAAATTCAGAGGGAGTGATGCTTATAAGGCCGCTACCTGGAGACACTCTTCCCCCCCACTGCAAGAGAGGACCACGTCAACAAATCAACAGTTAAGATCTAAGTGGGGTTGAAAGGAGAGTGCTGGGTGCAGTGGAGGAGTGTGACACACTGTTGGTGACTGGAGGTACAGGAGGGCAGTGTGGAGGCTTCCAGCCTCTGCAGACCAGTCTTCCCTTTGCAGATTAGGCTGGTCTGGAGTCAAGAAGGACTTCCTATTGTTGGGTAAGAGTAAGCAGAAGAAACCCACCAGCCGGCCGGGCGCGGTGGCTCAAGCCTGTAATCCCAGCACTTTGGGAGGCCGAGGCGGGTGGATCACGAGGTCGAGAGATCGAGACCACCCTGGTCAACAAGGTGAAACCCCGTCTCTACTAAAAATACAAAAAATTGGCTGGGAATGGTGGCGTGTGCCTGTAATCCCAGCTACTCAGGAGGCTGAGGCAGGAGAATTGCTTGAATCCAGGAGGCGGAGGTTGCGGTGAGCCGAGATCGCGCCATTGCACTCCAGCCTGGGTAACAAGAGCGAAACTCTGTCTCAAAAAAAAAAAAAAAAAAAAAAAAAAAGAAACCCACCAGCCCCCACAAACACCTGCAGTCCTTACTATAAGAGGATTCCACAGTTCCCTTGAGCTCTGAGCCCGGTTTGGACAGCTGCTGGGAATACACGCAGCTACCCTGCCCGGGGTTAAGAGCACAAGGTGTGTCTTTGCCACCCACTCTCTGAGCCAAGCTGCTGCAGCACGGCAACATCTCAAGACCAGAATCACCTCTGGAGCACGCCCTCCTCTGGGCCAGTAGCCACTACACTTCTGCACCCCAGACACAGGGGTGGCTGAATACCACAATCCGAGCTGTGCGGAGCCTGGGCCCAGGATCAGCTGAGATTCTGGTCCTGCACAGCAGGAAAACCACCCCCTACCACTGCACTGTCTGGCAGACCTGACAGAGTGAACTCACCCTTGAATTGAGTTGGCCAAACTGCTGTGCCACTTCCAGAGGGTGGGAACACCCTGAGCTTTCTACCAGTTTACAGGCCTCCAGGCTGGTGGAGCAGCTACAGACCTGTGCCCAGGAGCTGAAGAACAGCCCCATAGCACCAACCCCTTGCAGATAGGCCTATGGCCTACCCAGTGACCCTGGCCAGCATTCAGCATCTGAGAAACAGCCTCAGAGGGTGCCCTGGCAGGCATGCACCTAGGCTTCTTGAGTGGTCTCCGCTGCATTCTTGGCTTGAGAAGAAACCCCACAGGCAGTGCCTGGAAGTCACGGCCCCAGGCAAGCCGAGCAGCCATAGGCCTGCACACTGAGCCTGCCACACAGCCCTGTGGTCTGCCCTTGGTGGGCATGTCTCTAAACCCAGCAAAGCAGCTTGACACCCGTATCCCAAACCTGAGAAAGAGTCTTAAAGTCCACCCCCAGTAAACACACCCCAGGGTCAGCCAAGTAGCCTTCTACCTATATGCTAGGCCTAAGAGGCAGGCTCATGGGCTGCCACTGGCAAATACATATCTAGGCCTGCCAACAAGCCATGTGACCATGTCCCAGGCCTGAGAAAGAGCCCCCTGGACTGTCGAGGCAGACATGCACCCCCAGTAGCCTTGTACCCATATCCTGGGCCTGAGAAATAGCCTTCTAGGCCAGCCCCAGCAAACATACTCCCAGGAGAGCTGAGAAGCCTGAGCTCATGTTCGAGACTTGAGAAATTACTCTGTGGATTGCCTTCATGGAGCCCCCAGGCCTGCCAACCCGTCTTGTGCACACATCCCAGACCTGAGAAATAGCCCCCTGGGGTATTGCTGGCAGGCAGATATGCCTATAGGCTGGCCAAGCAACCACATACTCATCTTCCTTGCCAGAGTAACAGCCTGTGGTTCCAACCTGGCCAAACCAATGTGTACATGCATGTACCCCTGAACTGAGAAACAGTCCAGTAAGCCTACCCCAGCACAGCCAGGCTACTGTTTTTTCGTTTTGGGACAGTCTTGCTCTGCTGCCTAGGCTGGGGCATAGTGGTATCATCTTGGGTAACTGCAACCTCCGCCTTCTGGGTTCCAGTGATGCTTGTGCGTCGGCCTTCCAAGTAGCTGGGATTATAGGCATGTGCCACCACATCCAGCTAATTTTTACATTTTTCGTAGAGACAGGGTTTTGGCATATTGACCAGGCTGGTCTCAAACTCCTGACCTCAAGTGATCCACCTGCCTTGGCCTCCCAAAGTGCTGGGATTACAGGCGTGAGCCATTGTGCCTGGCCAGTTGTGCCATTGTTGCTGCAAACTCCCTCAGTGTTGGTCACTGAGGTACTTGGAAACATCACTGAAGAGGATTGCAACTGTAGAAAGTACATGGAGGCTGTACTACTGCATTCATCCAGAACCAAGGCCAATGCATTCCACTGAACCGACACTCCAAGACCCATTCATAGGAATAATTCTTTCCCTACAAAACGTACTCCATAAAATAGGAAAAGGTGACCTTCCCACCAGATGTGTAGAAATCAATATAGAGGGCCGGGCGCGGTGGCTCACGCGGTCAAGAGATCGAGACCATCCTGGTCAATATGGTGAAACCCCGTCTCTATTAAAAATACAAAAAATTAGCTGGGCATGGTGGCGCGTGCCTGTAATCCCAGCTACTCAGGAGGCTGAGGCAGGAGAATTGCCTGAACCCAGGAGGCGGAGGTTGCGGTGAGCTGAGATCGCGCCATTGCACTCCAGCCTGGGTAACAAGAGTGAGATTCCGTCTCAAAAAAAAAAAAAAAAAAAAAAAAAAAGAAATCAATGTAGAATACGTCAAATGTGAAAGAGCAAAGAAACGTGACACCTCCCAAGGAAAACAGTAACTCTCCAGTAAGAGACTACAATAAGGAAATACAGGAAATGTCAGAAAAATAATTCAGAATTAAAATCTTAAGAAAACTCAGTGAGACACAAGAGAGTACAAATAAACATTCAATAAAATCAGGGAAAGAATGTTTTGAATAAGAAGGTCAACAGAAATAGGTATTTAACAAACAAGTAAATTTTCCAGTGAAAGAATTCAATGAATGAGGCCAGGCGTGGTGGCTCATGCTTGTAATCCCAGCACTTTGGGAGGCCAAGACAGGCAGATCACCTGAGGTCAGGAGTTCAGATCAGCCTGGCTAACATGGTGAAACCCCGTCTCTACTAAAAACACAGAAAATTAACTGGGCGTGGTGGCGGGTGTCTGTAATCCCAACTACTCAGGAGGCTGAGGCAGGAGAATCACTTGAGCCAGGGAGGCAGAGCTTGCAGTGAGCCAAGATTACACCACTGCACTCCAGCCTGGGTGATGGAAGTGAAATCCTGTAACAACAACAACAACAACAACAACAACAACAACAACAACAACAACGGGCAAATGATCCAGAGACATTTCTCCAAAGAAGTCATACAAATGGCCAATGAATAGATGAGAAAGTGCTCAGCATCACTAATTATTAGGGAAAATGCAAGTCAAAACACAATGAGGTATCATTTCAGCCCAGTCAGGATGGCTATTTATCACAAAGACAAAAGATAACAAACGCTGGTGAGGATATGGAGAAAAGGGAACTCTGGCACCATGTTGATGGGACTACAAACTAGTGCAGACACTATGGAGAACAGTTTGAAGGTTCCTCAAAAAAATACAAAGAGAACTACTATCTGATACAGCAGTCCCACTGGTGGGCATTTACCCAAAGGAAAGGAAATCAGGATATCAAAGAGACATCTGTACCCCCATGTTTACTGCAGTACTATTCGCACAGCCAAGATATGAAATCAACGTAGGTGTCCAACAACAGATGAATGGGTAAAGAAATTGTGGTACACACACACACAGAACTGAGAGATAACAAAGGATGAATCCTGCTGTTTGCGGCAATACTGATGGAAATGGTGAACATTATGTGAAGTGAAATAAGCCAGGAACAGGAAGTTAAACACTGCATGTTTTCACTTATGTGTGGTAGCTACAAAACGTTTATCTCATGTCAGTAAAAAGTAGAACAGGATACTAGATGCTCAATTTTGTAGGGGGAAGGAAGGAAGTTATTTGTTAAAGGATACAAATGGCTAGCTGGAAGGAGTAAGTTCTAGTGTTCTGTATCACTACGGGATGACTACAGTTAATAATATAGAGTTGCACACAGCTAAGAGGAGGATACTGAATGTTCCCAACATAAAGAAGTAGTAAATGTTTGAGGTGATGGAAATGCTAATTATCCTGAATTGATACATAAATGTATCAAAAACCCCTATATACTCCACGAATATGTACAATTATGGCGTCAGTTTATAAAAACAATAAAAGAAAACAAATGGCAGGAAATTATTTTTTAAAGTTGCAGTCCTAAGGAATCCGGAGTGAGGAAAATGAAGTGGAACTTATTGTCACCGCCTTTTTAAACACAGCACTAAAGTTTTGCAATAAGATGATCTTTTTAAAAATCAAGAGCAGCATGATTATTAATTCTATCACGATTGATAGTTACCACTGAAATAAGAGGGTGTGATGACTTGCAAACTACAAAATAATCAGGTATCAGGATGACGAGAGGAAGCAGGGTCAGGTGTCCCAACACCGAGGAAGACACAGAACACGGAACAGGTACCTCTGGCTGCAGCCTGGCAAGTGGTGCTCTCTGCACACTGCAGGTTCTTCAGCAGCTGCATGGACTTGCCAGCCATTATGATCTGCTTCAGGACAGGTTTGAGGAAGGACACCATGGTGTGCTGCCTGCTGGAGGGCCCCTGGTCACTGCCGGAACTCGCACTCGCATTATCACTCATTTTTTCTTCACTTTCTGTCTTTTCTGACACGCTGTATAACGTGTAAGTTGCATACCAGAAGTCTCTGTGATTAACCGGAACATTTTTGTTTCTAAAGAGATTCAAAATAATTTTAAACTTTAACTTGCCTTCCTTAAAAGTAGTAAACTTGTTCTAGTTTGTTGTCCAGACATTATAAAATATAGCATTAATTCTTAGTAAACTGAAACAATCTTTAGGCAAATGGGGCAGTTTTAATCTCATCTCAGTTGAAAGACAAAAACGAATAAATAGTTTGCACAGTATAGGTAAAATTTAAATAAGTAGAAACAGTTTCCTGAATTGGAATTATTTAAAATATGACTAATTTTGCACTCTTTAGAAGTAGAATAAAAGTTTTTCCCATTTACCATCTCCTGTGAAACTAATTTGCAGACTTCTCTACCATTTTCCCTACCAAGATTCTTAACTGGACAACTTTTAACAATAAAATGATGGTCAATCATCACCCTACGAGAACAGACAGAGTCCCATTTTTCACAGAAATTCTCAGGTGAGACTGATGAATCAGGACACAGTGACAGACAAGAGACTACGTTGAAGGGAGGTCACTTCCCTTATGTGAGCATTGCATACATATTGCTACGCTTCCAGACCACTAAGGACTTCAAGTTACCCTTCCCGATGTGTTCAATGGATAGCTATCAATAGAAACCGCACATGTAAACACACCACATCATTTACAATTGGGTTAAAAGAGTACGAATAGCTCTACATTATAGTTTATATGATTCTGTTCAGAAAAATTAAATAACTGAAGGGAAATTGTCATAAATGGATTAAGATTTTTTGTGATTGTTTTATTAAATATTTTTTTTTTTTTTTTTTTTTTTGAGACGGAGTTTCGCTCTTGTACCCAGGCTGGAGTGCAATGGCGCGATCTCGGCTCACCGCAACCTCCGCCTCCTGGGTTCAGGCAATTCTCCTGCCTCAGCCTCCTGAGTAGCTGGGATTACAGGCACGCGCCACCATGCCCAGCTAATTTTTTGTATTTTTAGTAGAGACGGGGTTTCACCATGTTGACCAGGATGGTCTCGATCTCTCGACCTCGTGATCCACCCGCCTCGGCCTCCCAAAGTGCTGGGATTACAGGCTTGAGCCACCGCGCCCGGCCAATTAAATATTATATTAAGGTATTGAATTCATTCACTTCAGAGAACAGTAAAAAAATTATAGTGAGGTATTTTTTTTTTTTTTTTACTGTTCTCTGAAGTGAATGAATTCAATACCTTAATATAATATTTAATTGGCCGGGCGCGGTGGCTCAAGCCTGTAATCCCAGCACTTTGGGAGGCCGAGGCGGGTGGATCACGAGGTCGAGAGATCGAGACCATCCTGGTCAACATGGTGAAACCCCGTCTCTACTAAAAATACAAAAAATTAGCTGGTCGTGGTGGCGCGTGCCTGTAATCCCAGCTACTCAGGAGGCTGAGGCAGGAGAATTGCCTGAACCCAGGAGGCGGAGGTTGCGGTGAGCCGAGATCGCGCCATTGCACTCCAGCCTGGGTAACAAGAGCGAAACTCCGTCTCAAAAAAAAAAAAAAAAAAAAAAAAAAAAAAAATTATAGTGAGGTAAAAGAAACGAGTAGCTAATTCTGAGCAATAAATGTATTAGAGGCATATTCTGCAGTATTTCTGTATCTCTTTACTGATACTTTACAGTGGAAATAATGGAAACCATGTGATATCACCTAAACTCATTTTTTGGGAAGCAGTGTATATTAGATAGCCATAAATACACTATCATCCAAAAATATAATTTGCTTAAAAGTTGTGAACTGACAAAACCTGGACAAAGATATTAATAATCGGCTGGTATTACTGACATCTTCCATAAAGATGAAACAGAACTAGCCTATGATGACAACAAGTTCTGTGATGTGGACTGTACTTTCTTAGTACCGTTTGAAAGTAATGCAAGGCTTGATTTTCACGGGGAGCGACCTTGTACTCTGCTGCGACTCACCTCTGGATGATGAACTCCCTGGCGCCGTCCCACAGGTGCCCATGCACGATCCACTCATCCACTGTCTGCAGGTAAGGCCGCACCGTTTCCACCCAGAGAGAGAACAGGAGGGAGACCTGAGGCAGAGAGTGTGCAGGGTCAGCTCTCAGGGCTCCCTGGCCACTAGAACAGAAGGGGGTTTAAACATGTCTGAAATGCCTTGAAATTAAAAAATCCAAAAACATATATTATAAAATCTTTACGAAAAACTCACCTAAGTAGGGAAGGAACATACTGTTTGCGGTCCAGACTGGGAAACTTGAGCGTGAAAACGACACAGAGGCAGGTGTGACCTGAGACAGCCCTGGCAGGCGAGCAAGGCTTCCCTACCCAAATCGTACTACTAGCAAGGTGTCTGTTAAGACTGAGGAAATTACTTAATTCCAGTAGCTCTCAGAGGACAAAAATGGCAGTGCTGAGAGAAAATCAATCTCTTTTATATTGAAATGCAGTATTAAATTGGTGAGAAAAAACGTTATACCAACAAACTGGAAAATACACCTCATATACATACCCAAATAAAACTGCAGCCTTCTAAATTACAGCCTCTAGATAGGTATTTTTTTTTTTTTTGAGACGGAGTTTCGCTCTTGTTACCCAGGCTGGAGTGCAAGGGCGTGATCTCGGCTAACCGCAACCTCCGCCTCCTGGGTTCAGGCAATTCTCCTGCCTCAGCCTCGTGAGTAGCTGGAATTATAGGCACGCGCCACCATGCCCAGCTAATTTTTTGTATTTTCGGTAGAGACGGGGTTTCACCATGTTGACCAGGATGGTCTTGATCTCTTGACCTCATGATCCGCCCGCCTCGGCCTCCCAAAGTGCTAGGATTACAGGCGTGAGCCACCACACCCGGCAGATTTTTTAATTTACATATTGTCTGATACAGGGTCTCGCTCTGTCACACAGCTAAAGTGCAGTGGCGCAAACATGGCTTGCTGGAGCCTCAACCTTCCACACTCCAGCAATCTTCCTGCCTCAGCCTCTCGAGTACCTGGGACCACAGGCATGGCTACTACTCCATAGCTCACTATTTTTTGAGACAGTGTCGCTCTATCGCCCAGGCTGGAGTGTAGTGGCATGATCTACATGATTTTTTTGTAGAGCAAAATCCAGGAGGTATTGCTCACTGCAACCCCTCCTGGATTCAAGTGATTCTCCTGTCTGAGCCTCCCGAGTAGTTGGGACTATAGGTGTTTGCCACCACACTCGGCTAATTTTTGTATTTTTTTGTAGAGACGGGGTTTCATCATGTTGTACAGGCTGGTCTCAAATTCCTGGTGTCACCACACCTGGCTACTTTTAAAATTTTTTTGAGAGACAGGGTCTCAGTATGCTGCCCAAGCTGGTTTCAAATTCCTGGGTTCAAGTGATCCTCTCACCTCAGACTCCTAAGTAGCTGGGACTACAGGCGTAAGCCACTATGTCTGGCATAGATTTGTATTTTTTAAATACAATATAAAATATATAACATAAAATTTCTCATCTTACCTATTTGTTTCTTTTTTAAATTTTAACTTATTTTTTTAAAGACAGGCTCTCACTATATTGGCCAGGCAAGCCTCAAACTCCTGTGCTTAAGCAGTCCTCCCTTGGCCTCCCGAAGTGTTGGGCTCACAGGTGTGAGCCGCTGTGTCCCACCCTCACCATTTGTAAGTACATTCACATTGTTGTGACCAATCTCCAGAACGTTTTCATGTTGTATAACTGAAACTCTGTACCCATTAAATAACAGCTCCCTATTCCCCAGTCCTTGGTAACCACCATTACACCTAGTTTCTGTGGATGTGACTACTTTGGATACTTCATACAACAGACTTAGTTTTATGTAAGAAAGCATGATTGTAAACGGCTACACACATCAGCTAGGTATTTCTCACATGTTGCTTTGCCCTTACCTCATCCTTCTGAGGATCTTGGCAATTAGAGCTCAAGAGTTAGTTTCATACAGCCTCAAATTTGGAAGCTCATTTGAAAAACTCTGAACTGTCCGACAAGTCACCATTTGAGTATCATTTAACACAGAACCATGACCAGCTATCTCCCACCCTCTGCTCTGCAGAATGGAGTCACACACTTTAGGCAGAAGTCTCACATACAGTTTGCTCAGAGGCTTCTCCAACGTTGTCATATTCGAGAATGGCCTTGTACAGGGTGTTGAGCAGGTGGGAGGCCCGGACGACATTTCGAGTATCAGGTGGAACTTCTGCTACTCCGGTACTAAACACTCTGTGCAGAACCTTGAGCTGAGCCAATCGAGGTGACAACTTGTCCACCACTATTGCAAGAGTTATTGTAGCATCTGCAAATATCAACAAATCAAACTCAATAGCAAGGAAAAATACATGCATCTAAAATGCGACATAAATGCTGGCAAATCATCAGGTTTATGGGCAGGCAAGGGAAAATGAAGGATGGTGGATTTTGATCTCACATCACAAGGACCTCAATTCCCTAAGGAAGAACTCCTGCACGTCAT
Organism: Saimiri boliviensis; assembly: GCF_048565385.1. NCBI lineage: Eukaryota > Metazoa > Chordata > Mammalia > Primates > Cebidae > Saimiri > Saimiri boliviensis. The sequence continues at coordinate 151,424,810 of NC_133453.1, forward strand.
GGAGAAAAAGATAACTCAGCAGAAAAAAAACATATAAAGGAACTGATAGTTCATGGAAAAGGAAAAATGAGTGGTTCTAAAACATACAGAAAGTCACAGTTAAGTTACTTATTTTTTTTATTTTTTTATTTTTTTTATTTTTTGAGACGGAGTTTCGCTCTTGTTACCCAGGCTGGAGTGCAATGGCGCGATCTCGGCTCACCGCAACCTCCGCCTCCTGGGTTCAGGCAATTCTCCTGCCTCAGCCTCCTGAGTAGCTGGGATTACAGGCACGCGCCACCATGCGCAGCTGATTTTTATTTTTAGTAGAGACGCGGTTTCACCATGTTGACCAGGATGGTCTCGATCTCTTGACCTCGTGATCCACCCGCCTTGGCCTCCCAAAGTGCTGGGATTACAGGCTTGAGCCACCGCGCCCGGCACGGTAAGTTACTTATAATAGAAGAATACAAATTAAAATTATACAAGGTAAAGCAGAACACCTCCCCATGGGCCAATGTTAGTGCAGGAGGCTGTGCCTACAAAGGGCTGCACAAGCTCCTGTGAGGTGACGGCACAGCTGGGACCTCAACAGGGAAGTCCATGTGGAGCCAGACGTGATAAAATGGCCTGGAACTATACACGAACATACTACACCCACCTCTGCTCAAAGCAACTTCCTGCAACTCTGGTAAAGTGTCAGGTCTGCAGCGTGGCTAGTGGCCCGTGCCAGCGCCGGTCTCCCAGTTTTGATCCTGTACTATAACTATGTGAGGTTTTGCCACCAGGGGAAGCAAAGTAATGGGAACACAGGACCTCTCTGTATTATTTTCTGTGGTAGTTCAAACTAAAAGTTAAGGGTACAAAGCTACATGGGTTCCCATTTTACATCCGCCATAATGGTGAGGATCAAAATGCCTGACAACATACAGATGTCAGGAGTGTGAGGAAACACGTATTCATCTACATGGCTTACAAGAGTATACATTTGTTTACTTGTATCTCCCCATAAAGTAAAGTGGCAAAACTCAGCAAAATCATGCATGGCAATTCCATTTCTAAGAACCTACCCTACATGGTCGGGGGTGTGGTATAATCCCAGCTCACGCCTGTAATACCAGCATTTTGGGAAGCTAAGGTGGGCAGATCACCTGAGGCCAGGAGTTCAAGAGCAGCCTGGTCAACATGGTGAAACCCTGTCTCTATTAAAAATACAAAAAATTGGCCGGGCGCGGTGGCTCAAGCCTGTAATCCCAGCACTTTGGGAGGCCGAGGGGGGTGAATCACGAGGTCAAGAGATTGAGACCATCCTGGTCAACATGGTGAAACCCCGTCTCTACTAAAGGTGCAAAAAATTAGCTGGGCATGGTGGCGCGTGCCTGTAATCCCAGCTACTTAGGAAGCTGAGGCAGGAGAATTGCCTGAGCCCAGGAGGCGGAGGTTGCAGTGAGCCGAGATCGTGCCACTGCACTCCAGCCTGGGTAACAAGAGCGAAACTCCATCTCAAAAAAAAAAAATACAAAAAATTAGCCAGGTTGGTGGCATGTGCCTGTAGTCCCAGCTACTCAGGAGGTTGAGGCAAGACAATAGCTTGAACCCAGGAGGCAGAGGTTGCAGTGAGCTGAGATCGCGCCACTGCACTCCAGCCTGGACAACAGAGCTAGACTCTGTTTCAGAAAAACAACAAATAAAACACCAAGAAGCTCTTCATATTTTTATAGTATTATCCTCAAAATTTAGATTAGAAATATTTGGAGAGAGTAGTGTAATGACTGTTAGGTATGGATGTATGTATACGCACTGCTTGTGTGTGTTGAACTCTTTCTGGAAGGATGTGTAAGCAGCCGAGGACCTGGCTGTCTCTGGGGAGGGGAACCCACTGACTGGGGAACTGGTGCAGGAAGACTAATTTAGATTTTTCAGTGTAAATCCTCTGTAGTTTTTTGATTTTGAGAGATATGAATGGGTTAAGAATACAAATTTAATTTAAAAAATGAAGTATTCCTGAGAACTACTTATTTGCCAGGCAACTTTCAAATCTTATATAATGAAAAATTTAAATGGCATCCCAATTATGAGTTATGTGTAGCATGAGTAAAACTTAAGAACATTTCATACCATTATTGATGATGCACTTCTCAATTTCTGCAAGTTCCTCTTTGAAACTAATGAAGTATTTGTACAGGGCCCACATGAAAGCCTGGTAGGTTCTAAAGGGAGCTTCAGGTGACTTCTTAGGAACAGACCCACTTCCAGGCAGCATGCTTTCGGAACTGTGTCCCATGACTTCATCAATGAACTCCTGGAGTCGAAATACAACCTGGCCATACGCTGCTATTTGTTCCAGCACAGATCGTAAACAGCTCTATGACAGAAGCAAACTGCAATTATTCAAAGGTGATCTTTTGTAAACATCCAAATTCATTTCCCTCTCCCTGTAAAATTGTTATTTATTTATTTATTTGTTTGTTTGTTTGTTTGTTTGTTTGTGAGACGGAGTTTTGCTCGTTACCCAGGCTGGAGTGCAATGGTGCCATCTCGGCTCACCACAACCTCCGCCTCCTGGGTTCAGGCAATTCTCCTGCCTCAGCCTCCTGAGTAGCTGGGATTACAGGCACGCACCACCATGCCCAGCTAATTTTTTTTTGTATTTTTAGTAGAGACGGGGTTTCACCATGTTGACCAGGATGGTCTCGATCTCTTGACCTCGTGATCCACCCGCCTCGGCCTCCCAAAGTGCTGGGATTACAGGCTTGAGCCACCGTGCCCAGCCCTAAAATATTTCTTTTACAATTCTTTTAAACAGTATGTTTAGTAGAAGACAAAGTCATAAAATGATGAATAGTTTTATACATAAAGGAAAAAGGGTGAGCATTAATTTCAATAGACTAGAGAATTATAGCTTATATTTTTAAAAAATATACATAAGGTAATCTACTTAAGGCAAAAAAAAATTACAGTATATAGCTTTTGTAATACAGAATGACACATCTAAACAGCATAAAATGTGAACTGAAATTAAGTATGTCCCAAAGAATATTAAGGAATTCTCTTAAGTACTGTAAACATGCACAACTCAATTTTTCTTTTTGGATATTAAATATTTATTTATTTTTGAGATGGAGTCTTGCTCTGTCACCCAGGCTAGAGTGCAGTGGCATGATCTCAGCTCACTGCAACCTCTGCCTCCTGGGTTCAAGAGATTGTCTTGCCTCAGCCTCCCGAGTAGCTGGGATTACAGGTGCCTGCCACTGCGCCTGGCTGATTTTTTTTTTTTGAGACAGAGTTTCGCTCTTGTTACCCAGGCTGGAGTGCAATGGTGCGATCTCGGCTCACCGCAACCTCCACCTCCTGGGTTCAGGCAATTCTCCTGCCTCAGCCTCCTGAGCAGCTGGGATTACAGGCACGCGCCACCATGCCCAGCTAATTTTTTGTATTTTTAGTAGAGATGGGGTTTCACCATGTTGACCAGGATGGTCTCGATCTCTTGACCTCGTGATCCACCCGCCTCGGCCTCCAAAAGTGCTGGGATTACAGGTGTGAGCCACCGCACCTGGCGCCTGGCTTATTTTTTATTTTTTAGTAGAGACAGGGTTTCACCATCTTGGCCAGGCCGGTCTCAAATTACTGACCTTGTGATCCACTCACCTTGGCCTCCCAAAGTGCTGGGATTACAGGCATGAGCCACCGTGCCTGGCCTGGATATTAAATAGTTTTAAATTAATCTTTTTTGCATAAGGAAGCACAAATGAATTCAATTATAGTTAATTTCAATATTGCAAAATGTTCTAAAATTATATTACCACAGTTTACATAAATCCTATTATTTCTTAAATAATACTAAATATAAATAACTTACATGTGTTAAATGAGTTACTATAATATTGTTTCTCACAGTTACTTTTCCATCTATCAGCTGAAATATAAAGAGCTTCTTCACTCCTGAAAGTAACCTGAAATTAGATAAAAAAAGACGAGTGTACTTTAAGTCTAGAAAAAAATTCATGAGAGTATGCCCAGAAAAAAATGTGTTTCTTTGTTCTTTGTTTTGTTTTTTTACAGGGTCTCACTTTGTCACCCAGACTGGAGTACAGTAGCAATCACAGCTCACTGCAGCCTCAACCTACTGGGTTCAAGTGATTCTTCAGCCTCGGCCTCCTGAATGGCTGGGGCTACAGGGAAATGTCACCATGCCTGGCTAATTTTTGCATTTTTTGTAAAGATGGAGGTTTCACCATGTTGCCTAGGCTGGTCTTGAACTCCTGATCTCAAGTGATCCACCCACCTTGGCCTCCCATAATGCTGGGATTATAGGTGTGAGCCACGACGCCCCACTTCAGGAAATTTTTATTAAATATTCAGAATTAATGGGTAGCAAGGTCAGATAATAAGAAAATGGAAGACATCAATCTTTTCATCTGATTACCTTACTACTCAAGATATTTCAACATCGTCTGAGAGAGAAGTACAAGACATATTGTCAAAGCATCTCCCCCATATACTAGATGACCCAAGAGATCTTCCTATTTCTAAGAAGGCCAGCACCTCAATATCATACTTAGTGGTGAGAGTACCAGACCTGGAATTTTAATAGTAACAGTACCATGTGCTGCATTAGATTCCTGGCTTCGAGGTACGGGTACAGGCTCTCACTGATACTCTCTGCCCATTAGGAATAGTAGTAAACCTTGCTTTGAACTCAAGAGTTAAAGAAGCGATGGAGTAATCTAAGTAAATCATATGCTAAATTATTTAAAACAAAAATCAAGTAAACATGTCAAAATCTCTCAACCTCGACAGTCAAATCTGGTCTGAACTTTATACCTAATGGTCTGTTTCTAGTTTGCATGTGAAAATGCTTCAACAGTTTCCTTTAATAAAAGTTTTGCTTGTCAGTAATCAAGCATCATAAATAAAAACTATTAATTAAGTGAATATATCTTACCACAGCGTTTCACGAATAACCTGAGTCTCGGTAACCAAAACCCTGTCATCTGGAACATACAATGGATCACTGGTGTACAAGTGTTGGTCCCTATGAGACAGCAAAGATAAACGTCAACAGAAAGGTTTCTAAGTAAGTATTCACAATTTAGTGCTAACCCTACTGGCTATCAATTAGCAAGTACATCTAATAAATGGCTCAAATGCCCCCCTATTTTCACACCACTCAAAATCCTAAGAAACACTTTCAGAACAATTGCAATTGTTATGTTTATTGCTAATTTAGGCAAATGTTTACAACTATGTGATGCTGTTTTCTGGAAAACAATATATTGTCTATTTTTATAGTGAGTATACCAAGACAGAAATCAAATAATGCTCTAATATATACCAATACATTTTCCTTGAAGTGAACAAAAAATCAAAATACAGATTATAATTAAATAATACTATAAGTTTACGATTTTCAGCAGCAATTAAATAATCAAAAACTATTCGGCTGGGCGCAGTGGCTCAAGCCTGTAATCCCAGCACTTTGGGAGGCTGAGGCGGGTGGATCATGAGGTCAAGAGATCGAGACCATCCTGGTCAACATGGTGAAACCCCGTCTGTACTAAATATATAAAAAATTAGCTGGGGGCCGGGCGCGGTGGCTCAAGCCTGTAATCCCAGCACTTTGGGAGGCCGAGGCGGGTGGATCACGAGATCAAGAGATCGAGACCATCCTGGTCAACATGGTGAAACCCCGTCTCTACTAAAAATACAAAAAATTAGCTGGGCATGGTGGGGCGTGCCTGTAATCCCAGCTACTCAGGAGGCTGAGGCAGGAGAATTGCCTGAACCCAGGAGGCGGAGGTTGCGGTGAGCCAAGATCGCGCCATTGCACTCCAGCCTGGGTAACAAGAGCGAAACTCCGTCTCAAAAAAAAAAAAAAAAAAAAAAAAAATTAGCTGGGCATGGTGGTGCGTGCCTATAATCCCACCTACTCAGGAGGCTGACGCAGGAGAATTGCCTGAACCCAGGAGGCGGAGGTTGTGGTGAGCCGAGATCGCGCCACTGCACTCCAGTGTGGTGTCTGGTGACAGAGCGAGACTCTGTCAAAAAGAAACAAAAAACAAAAAACAACTATTCAACTAGAATTTTCAACACTGGCCAGGTATGCTGGCTCACGCTTGTAATTCTAGCACTTAGGAAGGCCAAGGCAGGTGTATCACTTGTGGACAGTAGTTCGAGACCAGCCTGGCCAACATGGTGAAACCCCATCTCTACTAAAAATTTAAGAATTAGCTGGGTGTGGTGGTGTGTGCCTATAATCCCAGCTACCTGGGAGGCTGAAGCATGAGAACTGCTGGAATCCGGGAGGCAGAGGCTGCAGTGAGCCACAATGATGCCACTGCACTCCCGACGGGTGACAGAGCAAGACCTACTCTCCAATCGCCAAAAACAAATAAAAAATAAAAAAGTAGTTGGCTGAGGTGAAGACTGCAGTGAGTTATCACCATTGCACTGCAGCCTGGGCAACTAGAGTAAGACTGTGTTAAAAAAAAAAAAATTGTCAAAACCAAAACAAATTTAAGTTTCAGGGAAGAACGGAAGTCACAAATCAAAGCCAAATGTTTAAGCATCAAAGTTTCTTCTACTATCACATTAAGTGAAAACTTTAGCTTCTTACCAGACAGCAGCTAAATTAGAGTGCAAATGTAAGCTATGAGGAAACTGGGAGGGCCTAGCTGTCCAGTACTGATGGACCACGTGATGCTCCAGCCAGCTTCGGTCGTCTGGCTCATCTGCTCGAAAGAAACGTAGTAAGTTTGAGTTATAATAGTTAACAACAATAACAACAACAATACTGGGTCACAATATCTGGACTTAGAGATCCATTTAAATGTAGAGTTGCAAATGGCTTTTTAAAAGTAACAGCTAGCTAACAACATTTACGTATATATGATCATTTATTTTAAACCACATGTATCAGCTGGGTTCTATGGCTCACGCGTATAATCCCAGCCGTTTGGGAAACCAGGGGGGGATGATCACTTCAGTCCAGGAGTTCAAGACTAGCAACACACTTAGAAAGAAACACATACTAAATTTAAGTAATGTAATTGACTAGAAAGTTGAAAAAAATTGTCCCACACACAAAAAGATAAATGGTACATGTTAATAGTCCAGTAACCATTAAGGAAATTGAAACGGTAACCAAAGACCTTCCCAACCACTCTCAAAGCCTCAGTACTGATGCTAAATTTTGAAGGATTAGATGGTGTCTACTTTACATGAGTCGTTTGAAAAAGCAGAAAAAGAGAAAGCCACCTGACATTTTATGAGGCTAATGTAACAGTGACACTTAAACCAGTTAAAGACATGATAAATGTAATTCATCAAAGTATAATGATGAAAAATCCTACATTAAAAAAGCTAACCTGCTGGGCTCAGTGGCTAACACCTGTGAGCCCAGCCTGGGGTGCTCTCTAACATAGTGAAACCACATCTCAAAAAAAAAAAAAAAAAAAAAAAAAGCTGGGTGTGGTCATATGCACCTGAAGTCCCAGCTTCTTAGGAGGCTGACGTGGAAGACAGCTTCAGCTGTCTTTTTTTTTTTTTTTGCTTTTAAAAAATGTTCAATTTCAATAAGTTATGCTTCACCATTAAAACACACGTCTGTTTAAAATGAGGTTGAGGCTGGAGTGAGCTGTGATCATGCTACTGCCCTCCAGCCTGGGTGACAGAGCAGGACCCTATCTTTAAAAAAAAAAAAGTGAATCAAAAATTGAACCCTATCTAATAATGTACTAAAAAATAACATGATCAAACAAGTTTAGGAGAGGAATTCAAGGATAAATCAATATCAAAAAGTCTATTAATGTATTATTAGGATAAAACAGAACAGTTACGAGATTATCTCACAGATAAATAATAGCATTTAATAAAAATTCAACATTTATTTATGATTAAAGATTTGTAGAAAAAAAGGAACAGAAGGAAATTGTCTTAATTTGATAAAGGCTATAATACCCTGAACTGATACCAAACAATTATCACACTTAACGGAGGAGTTTCAGGCATAATGCCCCTTAGGATGTGACCTAGTTGTCCAGGAAGCCCACTCCTGTGAGCTGTTGCTTCTGCTACAGAATAGAGGGCTAGGCTGCTGGGCCAGAAAAGAGATTCGATCACCACATCACAGAGAAGACACAGGCATAAGAACTAGCAGGAAGACATAAGACCATATTTGCAGATGACACTAAAAACCAATTTTAGCAGATGACACTAAAACCATATTTGCACGTAAAAAACAGTATTTGCAGATGACACTAATCATCTATATAAGAAATCAAATGGAATCAACAAAGTATTATGATTCATATCAGAATTAAACAAAAAGGTTGCATGTAAGGACAACTTACAGAAACCAGTATTATTTCCTCTAAATCAGGAATAAACAAAGGAAGTATCATTTACAAAAATAAAAACTGTCACAGATGTAGAAATTAACAAGTAAACTCTCAAGATCTTCAAAAAGAAAATTTCCAAAATCTAGTAAAACTTAAAGAATTACGATAAATGTAGAAATTAACATGTTAAGGCAATCAAATATCCCAAGTTAGATCTATAAATTCTGTGCAATACCAATAAAAATTCCACCTGGATTTTTTTCTTTTTTGAGATAGAGTTTTGTTCTTGTTGCCCAGGATGAGTATAATGGCATGATCTTGGCTCACTGCATCCTCTGACTGCTCGGTTCAAGTGATTCTCCTGCCGCAGCCTCCCAAGTAGCTGGGATTACAGACATGCGCCACCATGTACAGCTAATTTTGTATTTTTAGTAGACATGGGGGTTTCACTATGTTGGTCGGGCTGGTCTCAAACTCCTGACCTCAAGTGATCCACCTGCCTTGGCCTCCCAAAGTACTGGGGTTATAGGCATGAGCCAGGTGGGCCTTTTTTTTTTTTTTTTTTTTAAAGTTTACCAACTTGCTTCTAAAATGTCTATGGAAGAATAAAACTTCACAAATAGCTAAGCCAATTTTGAAAAAGAACAAAGTGGGCTGGGTGCAGTGGTTCACACCCTGTAATCCCCACACTTTGGGAGGCAGAGGCGGGTAGATCAGTTGAGGTCAGAAATTCAAGACCAGCCTGGCCAACATGGAGAAACCCAGCCTCTGCTAATAATATAAAAATTAGCTGAGTGTGGTGGTGTATGTCTTTGTTCCCAGCTACTTGGGGAAGTTGAAAAGGGAGGGAGAAAAAAAAAAAAAAAAAAAAAAGCAAAGTGGGCTGGGCACAGTAGCTTACACCTGTAATCCCAGCACTTTGGGAGGCAAAGGCGGGTGAATTGTTTGAGAACAGGAGTTGGAGACTAGCCTGGGCAACATGGTGAAACCCTGTCTCTACAAAAAATAGCTTGGTGTGGTGGCACTTGCCTGTGGTTCAAGCTACTCAGGAGGCTGAGGTGGGAAGACGGCTTGAACCCAGAAGTCAAAGGCTGCAGTGAGCTGAGATTGCGTCACTGTACTCTAGTCTGGGCAACAGAGTGAGACCCTGTCTCAAAAAAAAAAAAAGAAAGAAAAACAGAGCAAAGTGATTCTCCTGCTTCAGCCTCCCAAGTAGCTGAGAGGAAATCTGCCATCTATGTATTAAGACATGATATTATCAAGCCACAACCGTAACAGTGTCTGTTTCCAGGTCACACTGACACCAACAGCACAGATCAGAGAGTCTGGAATAAATACAGCTGTTCTTCAGTATCCACCAGGGATTGATTGCAGGAACGCTGCAGACACCAAAATCTGTAGGTGCTCAAGTCCCTGATGAAAAATGGCATAGTGGCCGGGCGCAGTGGCTCAAGCCTGTAATCCCAGCACTTTGGGAGGCCGAGGCGGGTGGATCACGACGTCAAGAGATCGAGACCATCCAGTCAACATAGTGAAACCCCGTCTCTACTAAAGATACAAAAAATCAGCTGGGCATGGTGGCGCGTACCTGTAATCCCAGCTACTCGGGAGGCTGAGGCAGGAGAATTGCCTGAACCCGGGAGGCGGAGGTTGCGGTGAGCCGAGATCGCGCCATTGCACTCCAGCCTGGGTAAAAAGAGCAAAATTCTGTCTCAAAAAAAGAAAAGAAAAAAAAAAGGCATAGTGTTTGCATATAATCTGTGGACATCCTCCCTTATAGTTTTTTATTTATTTATTTATTTATTTATTTTTTGAGACGGAGTTTCGCTCTTGTTATCCAGGCTGGAGTGCAATGGCGCGATCTCGGCTCACCGCAACCTCCGCCTCCCGGGTTCAGGCAATTCTCCTGCCTCAGCCTCCTGAGTAGCTGGGATTACAGGCACGCGCCACCATGCCCAGCTGATTTTTTGTATTTTTGGTAGAGACGGGGTTTCACCATGTTGACCAGGATGGTCTCGATCTCTTGACCTTGTGATCCACCAGCCTCGGCCTCCCAAAGTGCTGGGATTACAGGCGTGAGCCACCGTGCCCGGCCTAGTTTTTTATTTTAATTTTTTTTTTGAGACATGGTCTCGCTCTGTCGCTCTAGTGCAGCGGCACAATCTTAGCAAAATCAGTCCTTCTCCAATCAAAAAAAGATGGAAACATTTAGGAATAAGAAAGTTGTCAGAACTATAGGAAAAAAATTATAAAATTACACTCTGCATGAAATAATTCAACAGTACTACTACTAAAGCGTCAGATAGAAAGGATTACTAATGGTTTCAAAAACTGGTTTTATAAAGATGATACCACTTAGCTGATACCTTGATTACAGCGACCTCATCTCAAGCTTGCCTTTTCCTCTGGGGAATTTGTCTATTAGCAAATGCCAGCACCTCACAACACACTGTACCTACCTTTCCAACTGATACAAGGACCCAGTTTTCTGTTTTGATCTTGTTCTTCTAATGGTGTCCTGTCTACCTGAATTCCAGAGTCCTCTCTGCTTAAGGGCTGTTGATCATTTTCCTCATCACTTTCTTCAGACCAATTCTGATTAAAAAAAAAAAAACAAAAACCTTACAGAGTATAACACTTAAAGCTATTTATATTAAAAGACCAAGAAGATTTTGAAGAAAAGCAAAACTTTGAAGCAACATGGAACAGAAAAACAAAAACCAAATCAATTTTTTTTTTCTAAATCTCTTGGAAGTGCCCATTATAGGACTGGAAATATAATTATTACTTTTTCTTTTCTTCTGTAACGTTGAAACAATAAGGAATGGAATTATTTTTGGTGGCAAAAAGTCCCGAGATCAGAGTTCCTTAAGAGATACTTATACTCAACCTTTTTAACTTATTATTTTTTTCTTTTTTTGAGACAGAGTCTCTCTCACTTTGCCACCCGGGTGACAACGTGCAATGGTATGATCTCAGCTAACTGCAACCTCGACCTCCTGGGTTCAGAGATTCTCATGGCTGAGCCTCCCAAGTAGATGCGATTATAGGCGTGTGCCACCACGTACAGCTAACTTTTCGTATTTTTAGTAGATGGGGTTTCACTGTATTGCCCAGGCTTCTCTGGAACTTCTGGCCTCAAGTGATCTACCTGCCTTCGTCTCCCAAAGTACTGGGATTAGAGGTGTGAGCTACTGTGCCCAAACAACATCTTTATTTAAAATTTATTTTTAAGAAATAGACTTAAGATCTCGCTATGTTACCCAGGCTGGTCTCAAATTCCTAAGCTCAAGCAATCCTCCCTCCTCAGCCTCTCAAAGCGCTGAGATTATAGGTGTGAGCCACCATGGTCAGCCCTTTTAACTTCTTAACACTAGTGATTTGGTGCAAAATCCTAACCAGGCTTCCATAATAAATGACTCTAGCTTAGTTAAGAGTGTTCCTGTTTTAGCTAAGTTGACCTAGGGTGGGAAGACATATTAAAATCACCTCGATCACCTGTTGTATATCTAAATTTTTTTTTTTTTTTTGAGATGGAGTTTCGCTCTTGTTACCCAGGCTGGAGTGCAATGGCGCGATCTCGGCTCACTGCAACCTCCGCCTCCTGGGTTCAGGCAACTCTCCTGCCTCAGCCTCCTGAGTAGCTGGGATTACAGGCATGCGCCACCATGCCCAGCTAATTTTTTTGTATTTTTAGTAGAGACGGGGTTTCACCATGTTGACCAGGATGGTCTCGATCTCTCGACCTCGTGATCCACCCGCCTCGGCCTCCCAAAGTGCTGGGATTACAGGCTTGAGCCACCGCGCCCGGCCGTATTTAAATTTTTAATAGCAAAAGTACTGTCACTTACTGGTGTGTCCATGTCTGGACCAATGTCCATTTCTTCGCCTTCCATCAAGTATTTTCCCCAGTCAAAATCATCTTTCTTTTCTAGAATGTAACAGAAGAACTTTACCAGCTTTATTATAGCTATCTTTGAAAAAAACCTCAAAACTAAAAGGAAAAAGACTAACAAGACTGAAAATACAATCAGATAAAAATTTAACAATATTGAAACATTTATTAAATTAATATTCTAAAACATTTAACATTTTAATTAACTCATTCTACAAGGTAAGGGTTCTCATTCTGTATCTGAAGGTAGTTTGTAAAATTAGAATAAATACAGTCATCCCTCAATATCAGAGGGGAACTGGTTCCAGGAGGTACTACACCCTCCATAATGCTCAAGGTTGATAGAAAATGGTGTAGTATGTGCATATAACCTAAATGCACCCTCATGTGTACTTCAAATAATCTCTAGATTACTTGTAATACCATGTAAATGCCATGTAAATACTTGTTAGTTTAAAAAAAAGTATATTAGATTGTTGTATTATTATTTTTAATATTTTTGATCTACAGCTGGTTGACTCTGTGAGTCTGGAACCTAAGGATATAGAGGGCTGACTGCATTTTACATAAAAGTTTACAATTGTGATAGCATCCAAAACAATAGAAATACTTCAGTTTCACAGATTTTTACAAGTTTCTATAAAACTCAATGTTTACTAACTAAATAATCAAACAATTTCTCTTTTACTTCTCATATGTTAAGGAACGTACCCACTTCTTTTTCTCTTGGTGTCTCCACATAATTGCTGTTTGAAGGAGAATCTGACAGACACAGAAGAAGTGACAGTATGGAATAATGTGCATCTGTCTGAAAACAAAAAAATGAAGAACATGAATCTCTGAAGTTGGGAAACGCTTTCTACACTAGATTGAGTAAAGACAACTCCGTGACACTTATATCCCTAAGTTTTTTCCTGGTTTGAGAAAACATGAGTTATACCTAAATAATTCCTAACCTTCAAACTTTTTCACAGCTCAAATGCATACACATGAGAAAACTCAAAGCCACCTGAAGTCTGAGTTCTACATTACTAACAAGTATAAGCTGAGTGGATGAGAGCTTTTATTTCTAAAACGATGGAAATGTCTTTGGGGTGTAACATTATGGTTAAAAATTATTTTCCTGTGGCAATAGGTTACCATGAAGCTCACATGCGTCTAATAGTGTAACTCAGATGTACCATGTTTTATTTAACCAGTCCCCTATTAATGACATTTAGATTTTTCACCTATCTTTCACTATTGCAAACTTATGTTGTTTGATGAGAGTTTATCTATATGATAAATCCCTAAAAAGAGAAATGCTAAGTCAGAGTCTTTGCATTTGAAATTTTGAGAACTAATGTCAAAATATCCTCCATACAGATAATAGAAATATGCATACATATAAAATGACCTGTTCCCCACACCTTTTATTAATCAGGTCAGTGAAAAATGTTATCTGTGTTGCTTTAATTTGCATTTATCTTATCTTATGAAATGACAGGCACTTTTCAATAAGCTTAAAATTCTTGATTTTCCTTTATTGGGTATGACTCTCCTTTGTTCAAATTTCTATTTGATTGGCAGTCTTTTCTTATTTCTATGATTGATTTATGAATTGGGATATTAGCTGAGTTGTGCAGGAAAGCACTAACTCAGCAAGCCTGAGTTGCTGAAGCCTTCAACGTCCCTTAAAAGGGCTTATTTTCATGAATAAGCCTTGGCCAGCTTGTGGTAACTGAGCTCTTGAAATATGTGAACTGGCAAAAGCGTTCTGTATGCTCAGATCTTGAACCATGTTGTACCAGTCTGTTCAGACAGTCTGTGCAAACAGTGTGACTGAAGGTGAATACTTGCTTTCCTTTGAAGGCTCTGGAACTTCAGTCATTGTGGCCACACAGGTACAATGCCTGAGACAAGCCTCCACATAAAAGCCCCGGAATCCTGGACTCAGGTGTCCAGGTAGACAACAATGGCCACGTGACACAGTATGTCAGAAGAGACAGAGCAAGCATCTAAACCAGACTCAGATATGGCAGGAATGTTGGAATTATCAAACCAGGAACTGAAAACAACAATCATTAATATACTTAGGGTGCTAATGAAAAATGTGGATAACAAAGAAGAACGGATGAGTACTATAAGAGGAGACATGGAAACTCCAAGAAAGAATCGAAGTGTTCCACATGAAAAACAAGCTGTCAGAAATGAAGAATGCTTTTGATGGGTTCATCCAGTAGACTGGAATGGCTGTGAAAAGAATCTGTGAGCTTGAAAATGTATCAACAGAAGCCGGGCACGGAGACTCACACCTGTAATCCCAGCACTTTGGGAGGTCGAGGCGGGTGGATCACGAGGTCGAGAGATCGAGACCATCCTGGTCAACATGGTGAAACCCCATCTCTACTAAAAATACAAAAAATTAGCTGGGCATGGTGGCGCGTGCCTGTAATCCCAGCTACTCAGGAGGCTGAGGCAGGAGAATTGCCTGAACCCAGGAGGCGGAGGTTGCGTTGAGCCAAGATTGCACCATTGCACTCCAGCCTGGGCAACAAGAGCAAAACTCCGTCTCAAAAAAAAGAAAAGAAAAGAAAAGAAAAGAAAATGCATCAATAGAGCAGGCCAGGGTGGCTCATGCCTGTAATCCCAACACTTTTGGCGGCCAAGATGGGCAGATCACTTGAGGTCAGCAGTTCAAGATCAGACTGGCCAACATGGTGAAACCCGTCTCTACTAAAAATGTGCCACAGCAGAGCAATGGAACGTGCTCCCATCATGTTCAGGAACCCGCATCTGTTTCCACATGCTTGCCATCCTCAGTTTGACCTCTAGGAGGCTAGAGACTGAGTAGCTAAGGTCAGCCACAAAGGCGCTGCTTGCTGATGTGACCCACCCCCAATGAAAATGCTGGTCACGAAGGCTCAGTTGATTGGCCCTGGAGGGGCAACCCTTTGCACTTGTTGTCATATACTGTTACTGAGAGGCTTAAGTGCATCCCCAGGTGACTCCGCTGGGAAGGAACATTTGGACATGTGTGCCTAGCTTCTCCTAGACTTTGCTCTAGGCACTTCTTCCCTTTGATGACATTTTTTTTTCTTTGAGATGGAGTCTTGCTCTGTCGCCAGGCTGGAGTGCAGCGGGGCGATCTCGGCTCACTGCAACTTCCGCATCCCGGGTTCAAGCTATTCTCCTGCCTCGCCTCCAGAGTAGCTGGGATTACAGGTGCATGCCACTGCACCCAGCTATTCTTTGTATTTTTAGTAGAGATGGGGTTTAACCACATTGGCCAAGAATGGTCTCGATCTCCTGACCTTGAGATCCGCCTTCCTCGGCCTCCCAAAGTGGTGGGACTACACTACAGGCGTGAGCCACCACTTTGGCCTCTTTTAATGATTTTAATCTGTATCCTTTCACTGTAATCAACCATTAACAGTGAGGATAATAGCTTTTTTGAGTTCTGTGAATCGTTTGAGCAAATCACCGTGCCAAAGGGTGGTCTTGGGGAATTCCCCAAACAATATGAAAGTCTACCAGGCATTTTGTAAGCATCTACAGTCACTGCCAAGTGCTGAGAAACCATTTGAAAGTTTCAAGATATTTAAACAATGCTATTACATGTATCAATCTCTGATTGCTCTTTCCCTATAAGGACTGAGGTGAAAAAATGATTTAAATAAGAACAAGCTCTCGGGCCGGGCGCGGTGGCTCAAGCCTGTCATCCCAGCACTTTGGGAGGCCGAGGCGGGTGGATCACGAGGTCGAGAGATCGAGACCATCCTGGTCAACGTGGTGAAACCCCGTCTCTACTAAAAAAAAATACAAAAAATTAGCTGGGCATGGTGGTGCGTGCCTGTAGTCCCAGCTACTCAGGAGGCTGAGGCAGGAGAATTGCTTGAACCCAGGAGGCAGAGGTTGCGGTGAGCCGAGATCGTGCCATTGCACTCCAGCCTGGGTAACAAGAGTGACACTCTGTCTCAAAAAAAAAAAAAAAAAAAAGAACAAGCTCTTTCATCACAAACTGACACATATCTGGTTTCATGGCAATATTCAAGTGACTTTCCAGGACATCCTGTTAGCCAGTGGATAATACTAAAATAGAATGTTTAAATAGTAACAGAAACAAGCCGACAATAATCAGACAGAAAACAGTAAAAAACACAAGGGAGACCTCATAATTGAAGGCATACCTTTATTTCCTTTATGCTGGGAAGCGGTCCATTCAGAAATTCCTCAGTTAATCTCTTCCAACTAGCAGCTTTGCTTAGATCAGAATGAATGACAAATTTTTCATAAATTCTAAAATGTAAAACAAATGATTATAAAGCTGTCTTAAAAACATCTATAAGAAAATACAGGCCAGGCGCAGTGGCTCACGCCTGTAATCCCAGCACTTTGGGAGGCCGAGGTGGGCAGATCAAAAGGCCAGGAGATCCAGTCCACCCTGGCCAACCTGGTGAAACCCCGTCTCTACTAAAAATACAAAAATTAGCTGGGCATGGTGGTGTACACCTGTAATCTCAGGTACTTGGGAGGCTGAAGCAGAAGAATCCCTTGAACCAGGGAATGGGACGTTGCAGTGAGCCGAGATTGAACGCCACTGCACTTCAGCCTGGTGACAGAGTGAGACTCTGTCTCAATAAATAAATAAATAAATAAATAAATAATAAATTAAATTAAATTAAAAAAAAAACGAAAATACATGTATTTCTGAATGTATACATACATACACTGACTTACCCTTCAATTGTTTTTTCTATTTTGTGGCTGTTGACATCCAAGAAACGGTGAAATCTAATAAAGAGAAAATGCAGTTCTTATGCCACTCTGTCACACAGTAAGTGAACTCATCTCATGGTCCTCCGCATCAGCCATATGCTCTCTACTCAGCTACACATTTTCAGAATGCAGTGAACCTCGTCCTTCCTTACCTTCACCATCAGGCAAATAAGCATCATGTCCAAGACTATGCAAGCATCCTTTCCTCAGCATACAAATGCTTCCTCAGCCTCCCAATTTTGTCCTCTGGCTCCTCTATCTTCCCATAAGGTCCCATATCTAAGTCCAGCGGAACACATTCTACAACAGGTGTTCCCAATCTTTCTATGTCATTGTGAGGTCCAGTGAAGCATAAGGACTCCTTCTCTGAATAACGTTTTTAAATGCCACAAAAGAAATACAAAGGAATCCAATTATACTGAGATACAGTTATCAAATATTTCAGAAAGTTTATGGTAAGAAATGTTACTTATGGGGCTGGGCGCGATGGCTCAAGCCTGTAATCCCAGCACTTTGTGAGGCCGAGGCGGGTGGATCATGAGGTCAAGAGATCGAGACCATCCTGGTCAACTTGGTAAAACCCTGTCTCTACTAAAAATACAAAAAGTTAGCTGGGCATGGTGGCGCGTGCCTGTAATTCCAGCTACTCAGGAGGCTGAGGCCGAATTGCCTGAACCCAGGAGGCAGAGGTTGCGCTGAGCCCGGATCGCACCATTGCACTCCAGCCTGGGTAACAAGAGAGAAACTCCGTCTCAAAAAAAAAAAAAAAAAAGTTATTTATGAAAGCATTAAATAACAACATTTAGCAGTAGGTCCAATAACTACTATTAAAATAACAGTAAACAACATTTACAAATATCTACAATTCTTACTACAACGTGAAAACAGTATGCTATTTCTACTGGTGACAAAAGTCACAGGTAGTCTAATACTACACACTATTTTTTTTTTTTTTTTTTTGAGACGGAGTTTTGCTCGTTACCCAGGCTGGAGTGCAATGGCGCCATCTCGGTTCACTGCAACCTCCGCCTCCTGGGTTCAGGCAATTCTCCTGCCTCAGCCTCCTGAGTAGCTGGGATTACAGGCACACGCCACCATGCCCAGCTAATTTCTGGTATTTTTAGTAGAGACGGGGTTTCACCATGTTGACCAGGATGGTCTCGATCTCTCGACCTCGTGATCCACCCGCCTCGGCCTCCCAAAGTGCTGGGATTACAGGCTTGAGCCACCGCACCCGGCTTACACACTATTTTTATAAGTTACAGTTAAGAATTCAGTGTATTACTTCGGAAACTTTGCACGCTTTAAAAGAATTTGAAAGCCCTGTATTCCTATTATGAACCAACTAACTAGCTACTTTACCGGCTATGATCATTAAGGTAACTAAGATTACAGGTTTTGAAAACCTAATCATTATTCAAGAAGATTTTTACTGAAATTAAACAGGTAGAACATTAACATTCTTTCTGCAATAATTTCATTATGAGTAAAGAACTAAAATATTGTTTAATTTACATCTCCCATAAAGAAAAATAGGAGATCTCAATCTACCTAAATATCGAAATTCCCTAAGTCTTTAAAAATTAGTTACAAGAGGCCGGGCGTGGTGCTCACGCTTGTAATCACAGCTCTTTGGGAGGCCGGGCGGGGGGGGGGGGGAGGGGATCAGATCTCGAGGTCAGGAGATTGAGACCATCCTGGCTAATATGGTGAAATCCAGTGTCCACCAAAAAAAAAAAAAAAAAAAAAATTTATATATATATATATATATGGAGGGTGGTGGCACGCGCCTTGGGGAGGCTGAGGTAGGAGAATGGCTTGAACCCGGAGGCGGCGGTTGCAGTGAGCCGTGATCACGCCTCTGCACTCCAGCCTGGGCTACAGAGCCAGACTCCGTCTCAAAAACAAAACAAAAACCAACCAACCAACCAACCAATCAACCAAACATGAGAAACCGCATTAGCAGTTATATCAGTTGACTTAGCGTGCTACGTGCCAGGAGCTGTGCAGGGATGCAGCATTCTAGTTAGTGGAAGCAGAGATCAGTGAGAATACAATCTCGTAATTTAAAAAGAAAAAAATACGTAGATACGGAGTTGCTACGTTGCCCGGTCTGGCCTCGAGTTCCGCCTCGGGCTCCCAGAGCGCTGGCGGTTGCAGGCGCGCGCCCCGCGCTGCAAGCACACAGTTGCACGCTTCCCCCGTGACTATTCGGAGAGCCTGGCCGGCGTGGAGCGGGCTGCGGCCGGGCCTGGGAGGGCTCCGCGAGGCCGCGTCCGCCTCCGCCTCCGCCCCCGCCCCACGCCCCTCCCCGGCGCATCCGGTTCCCAGGCTCCGCGGGACCCACGCCCAGGATCCCGGCTGTGGCCTAGAACCCGCCCCCGCGCCGCGCCCCACACCTAAAGTTGGACCAGGCGAAGTTTTGGGCGAGCTGGAAGTTGGGGTCTGTCTCGTCCTGAAGGCCGGCGACACTCCGGATGAGCGCCCGCACGTCGCGCTCCTGCTGCGCGTCCAGACGGCTCCAAGGCTGTCCGTGCCGCGCCATGCTCCGCCATGTTCCGCGCTCCCGCAGCGCGCGTCTCGCGAATTGGCGGCTGTTCGCGCGAGACTTCGGGCTCCCGCGACAGTCGCTGTCTGAGTTGGCGGTTTTCTCGCGATAGTTCGAGCTCTCGTGCCGGGCCACTGGCGAACGGGCCGCTGTTCTCACGACAGTTCGAGCTCCCGTGGCGGCTACGGCCCGGCGCTGTTCCTTGGCGGGGGCGGGAGTGTGCATTTTCTGGTCGCGCGACGCTACGCTTTCCGTGAGCGGTGTCATCGTGAGTCAGCCATATGAGGATCTCTGGTCAGTGATCTCGAGAGCAGCCCGTTAGGTGCCGGGTCAGCATGGGCGTCGGGACCCGCCTTTCCGGGAACCCTGACCTGCCGAGCTGCCGAACCCTCCAGGCGCTGCAGCTTCTTCCTCCAGTGATGATCTCTGCGGATCTCGGTGCCCCCATCCGCATGACACAGCCAGCGTCGGCCTAGCAGCTATCCCGACCCGGCAGCAACCCCAGCTCGCTCTCGTTCCGCCTGCTCCGCAGGGGCGGCTGGGGGGACTTCATAACCCCACCTGGCCAGAGGTGATGGGGGGCCTTCATAACTCCCTCGGCCAGAGGTGCCGGGGACATCATAACCCCACATGGCCAGATGTCCTGGGGGCGACTTCATATTTGTCACCTGGCCAGAGGTGCTGGGAAGATTGCATAATCCTCGGCTGACCAGAGGTGCAAAACCGTTTTTGTTGTCATCAAAGCTGTACCTCTTCAGTGACAGTTTTAACTATTGCGTCAAGCAAACCCTTCCCCAAACCCATAACAAATCCCTCTTTATGGTTTTCATGTGGCTTATTACCTTGCATTAGTGTAGTAATAGTCGACAACATCTAAAACGTAGACAGCATGCTAGTGCACACATCTCCTTAGGAAGAGAAAATCACAGCATTAGCGATGATTCGACCGAAGGGAAGTCACACTCTGCCTAGGCAGCCTTTTCGCCTCCCGTTTCAGTTCTCCTCTTTATGCTGGTTTCCCATATCTGTATGTGCAGCTCATATTTTTCTTGACACACCAAATCCATAATCTAATTGATGACTGTACATCTCCAGGAATCAAAGTGAGTGTATGTATGCATATATATTTGTTTGCTTATTGTCTGTTTCACCCATTAGCTCCATAAGAGTCTTCCAGCTGACGCCACTGCCATTTATAATATCAGGATCATAACAGACTCAATAAATAGTTAACAAAAGAATAAATTAGTATGTATTGGGGAGGCTCAAACACTCAACTAGATTATTCTCTTGTTTCCCTGGCAGCCTCTCTTCCCCAGTTTTCCATCTTGAGGTAAATACCACATATCCTACATCACCCAGCCAGAAACTCAGTGGTTGTAGCGAATTTCTCTTCCTGCCCGTCTCCCTCACTCTTTCAGGGATAAAGAACAACTTGATTCCTGAATCTTCTCTGAGGTGTACCCTCTCCTCCTCACTGCCTTACCTTAGTTCAGACTCCTGGGAGGCCTCCCAACTGTTGTCTCTGACTCCAACCCCTTATCATAACAGGTCATCCACCTCCACACAGTCAAAGCTGACAACATGGCTCCCCAGCCACTGCCCCTGTCTTGACCTCAGTATTAACAACATTTGGGCTGGACAGTCTTTGGTCATGGAGGGCTGTCTCGTGCACCATTGGACATTTAGCAGCTTCCTTGACCTCTACCCAGGAGATTCCAATAGCAACTCTCTCCATCCCCAGGTGTGACAGCCAAAATGTCTTCAAACATTGCCAAATGTCTTCTTGGAGGGCCGGAGGGAAGGTGCAAACTCACCCCCAATTAAAAACCACTGGCCTATGGGATAACTTTCCAACTCCAGAGCAGTAGGATTCAGGACTTTTTCTGAGCTTGCCTTCCAATCTGCTTCATCTTTTCCTATACAGTTCTATACTGAAGAACTATAGACAGTTCATCTTCATGGGTAAGAAGACTCAATATCATGACAAGTAGCAACTCTTTTCAGATTAATCAATGTAATTTCAATCTGCAAAACAGGCCCCAGATGATCTGCCCTTCTGATACCCCTGGCCTTAAGTTCTTCTGGTTTCTTTTTTAGGTACTTGGAGAGACGATAAAGGGAGAAGGAAATGTCAGAGAAAGGGTCAGTGTCACTGAGGCAAGCCATGGCCTGAGTCCTGGCTCTGATAGACCACTTCTTGCCTCCAAGTGGTACTGAGGCTGAAAGTGCTGTGCTCCTCAGGCCTCCCTGTTGACCCCAGTGAGTACTTCATGCTGAAGCAGAAAGCTGCCTCCCCAAAACACTTCTCATTTTCCCTCTAGTGACTGGGAGACCTGGGGAGCAGGCCCTGGGTCCTGTCACAGTTCCATGTAAGGTGCTAGCTTTGCAAACACCTATCCCAGTGCTCCTGTGTACACTCTGTGAAGGCAGACTGCGAGTCAGAGGACGGGACACAGCCATGGTCTTGCAAGGCCCCTGGTCATCCGTGAGCCTCCCACAAATGCCTCCAAGCCCTCCTCAAAGGGAAGGGACTGTATTCATCTGTTTCTCACACTGCTATAAAGACATTCCAGAGATGGGTAATGTATAAAGAAAAGAGGTTTATTTGGCGCACGGCTATGCAGGCTGTACAGGCATCTTCTGTGGAGGCCTCAGGAAACTTACAGTTGTGGTGGAAAGGGTTAGGGGAAGCAAGGTGTCCTGCGTGACTGGAGCAGGAGGAAGAGAGAGACAAGGAAGTGATGCATACTTCTAAAGAAGCAGATCTCGGGATCACTCTATGAAGGGATGGTGCCGAATCATCAGAAACCACCCCCATGATGGAATTACCTTCCACCAGGCCCCACCTCCAACACTGAGAATTACAATTCCTCATGAGATTTGGGTAGGGACACAAATCCAAACTGTGTTAGGAAGATTGCCATGGGCCCGTCAGGCAGGCCTGGAAAGCACAGGGCCTGAAGGATCAGGCCCTGGTCCTGCGTGGGCCTGGTCATCAGCAGCGTCTCAAGAAAAGGTTTCTGAGTTCTCCTCTGGAGGAGGGAGCCCAGGCCCAGGCCAGTGAGTCTGCCAAGGGAGAGTCCCAGGCCTAGCCATGGCCCTTGCTTCAGACACTCTTTGAGGCAGGGACCAGCCCATGACAGACATAGAGACCCCAGCAACGTGTCCCAGGCCTGGCTGTGGCTGCCAGATGTGCCTTGAAGATGGACACTAGTCTGAGCCAGCCAAAGGCCTGAAGAGGGTGCTTATGGGGCAGCCATGGCCTCACAGGGGATGTGGTCCTAGGAGGCACCCCCAAAGCTAAGTTTCTAGGTCCCACTCATGATGGAGAGCCAGTGAGAACCAAGTGGTGGTCAGTCCTGCATGGGTTTGGTCATCCCATGCAAGCCCCCAAATATTTTCATGTCTCACACCTGAAAAGGGGCACTGCAGGCAAGCCAGGTCCACCCTCATACTACACCCCAGGCTCACCTTGGCCTACGCAGGAACAAGTCATCTGAGGCAATGCCCAACCATTTCCGAGGCTCCCTTTGATGGCAGAAACTGGTCTAGGATGGCCTAGGAGCACTGTGGAAGTGCCTTGGCCCGAGAATGGTCAGGGTTAGGTCCTGGCCATCTGATTTACCTGCGGAAGATATTTCTGTTCTGTGGGTAGCACTGAGCAGGATGCCGTGAGATGGTGCCCCAGGTCCAAACAGTGCTATGTGGGGTCTGGTCACTGGGTGAGCCTCTTGAAATATTATCTAAGTCCCCCTCTGGAAACAAAGACTGTGGGGATGAAGAGGGAGACCCAGTGAAGACACCACCCTGGCCATGTCCCAGGCATGGCTCAGTCACCAGATGCTCCTAAAATATTTTTCTATGTCTCTGGAATGGGTGGCCAGAGATTCCTGTGGGGGGTGTCAGTGTTCTTGCCACTGGTCTAGAAATGTTTCAAAGTCCAGCTCTCCGCTGTGTTGCCTACCCCTGTGTTGGTGGGGACTAGCCAGCCTGAGAAGCCCCCTCAGGGTGCAGGCTCCAGGCTTAATCCATTGGGTCAATGCCTCTCCCTGATGATTTCTATTTCTCTCTGGAGATAGAGACATCTTGGCATGAACAAGAAGGCCCTGGGAATGCCAAGACTAGTTACATTGCTGCATAGGACCTAGTCCCTTTCAGTGGCAGGACTGGCCCATGCCACTGAAAGACCCAGGCTTGTGGGTCTGGTCAGGGCATGAATCTCCCTGAAACATTTCCAAGTAGGCCCTTGGAGTAGGAGCAGTGCGCTGACTAGAGGAACCCAGGGGAAGGCATCTGGCCTCAATCACGCACTGTCTCAGTACTTGGTAAACTAGACCAACAAATCGAGACCAGCACAATTTGGACAGGCCAGAGGAGGGCCCCTCAATCTTGCCACAGCTCCTCATGGGGCACAGATGGATGTGTATCTTAAAAATGTTTCTGTCCCTCTGGCGGACAGTTCCATGGAGGGCCCTGGGGCTCTGTTGCAAGATGCACCTCCAAGGGTTTTCTAAGTCTCCCACTGCAGGGGAAGCAAAGCTAGCCAGGGGACCCAAGGTGGGCCCATGCAGCCCTTGCTGTTGAACATGCCTTTAGGAAACCTTTCCAACTCACTTGCCAAGGTTGACGGTAGCTGGAGCAACTCTTGGTGCGCTGGGAGATTTCCAGGCCCACTGAGGTTTCTAGAGTGGCTGGTCCCTGCATATGCCTCCCAGAAAATGTCAAAGTATTTTTCTGAAAGAAGGGCCCTGCTTGGCTGGGCCTTGGAAGATGGGCTTTTTTTTTTTTTTTTTTTTTGAGACGGAGTTTCGCTCTTGTTACCCGGGCTGGAGTGCAATGGCGCGATCTCGGCTCACCGCAACCTCCGCCTCCTGGGCTCAGGCAATTCTTCTGCCTCAGCCTCCTAAGTAGCTGGGATTACAGGCACGCGCCACCACGCCCAGCTAGTTTTTTGTATTTTTAGTAGAGACGGGGTTTCACAATGTTGACCAGGATGGTCTCGATCTCTCGACCTCGTGATCCACCCGCCTCAGCCTCCCAAAGTGCTGGGATTACAGGCTTGAGCCACCGCGCCCGGCTGGAAGATGGGCTTTTAAAAATTGTCAAGATACTCATCCATGATCAGGCCCAGGCAGGAGCTGACCTTTGGAGTGTGCCTAGAAAACACTTTAGGAAGTGCTTCGATAACTGGGTCCCACAAGGGAATGCATTCCGCTGGTCAAGTAAACCCAGGCAGGCCCCACCCTGGTAGGGAGGTGATGGAAATGTTTTAAGGAGGCATACGTGATGACCAGGCTGGACAAGGGCACTGTCCTCAAATCTCTCCCTAGCCCTGAGATCACTGTCTCCACATGGCCCTGCCACCAGTGGGGACACCTGTTGCACAGACAGCCTGTTATCTCCACTTCTGCACCTTGCACACATACTCTGGTTGACTCAGTCCCACAGCGTATGGACGCCTTGCTCACCTATTCCTTATCATGCTCACATGACTCCGTGCACACCCAGGTGTTCTGTGCACATCTGCTGTTATTATATTGGTTATATATTTTTTTGTTTTAATTTTTATTGACAAATAATGATTGTATGTTTTTATGGGGTGAAGTGTAGTGTTTTGATACATGCGTACGGTACAGAATGATTATAGCAAGGCAATTAACATATCACCCATCACCTCACATATTGCTTTTGTGTGCAGTGATTTATTTATTTAAACGTTTTTTCGAATTGTACATATTTTTGGGTTACATGTGATATTTTGATGTAAGCATCCAATGTGTAATAATCAAATCTGGGTAACTAGCATGTTCATCGCTGGGAACATTTGTCATTTCTTTGTGTTGGGAACATTCTGTCTTTTCTACCAGCTCCTTTGAAAAATCTAATAAATTATTGTCAGCCACAGTTGCCCAGTTGGGCTACTCAACACTAGTCTTATTTCTTACATAGAATTTTATCTTTGTACCCATTAACCAACCTCCTTTATAGCTCCTCTCTGCACTACCCCTTACAGCTTGTGGTAGATGTCATTCTATTTACTACATCTGTGAGGTCTTTTTTTTTTTTTTTAAAGATCCCACATGTGAGTGAGAACATGCAGTATATGTCTTTCTGTGCTTGGCTTATTTCACTTAATATAATATCCTCCAGTTCCACCCATGTTGCTGCAACTGACAAGATTTTAGTCTTTTTTTTGGCTGAATAATATTTCATTGCAAATGTATATCACTCTTTAAAATCCATTCATCCATTGATGGACACTTAGGTTGATTCCGTATCTTGGCTATTGTGAACAATGCTGCAGCAGACGTGGGAATGCAGATATGTCTTCTATCCTGATTTCCCTCCTCTTGGATATATCCCCAGTAGTGGGATTGCCGGATCATATGGTAGCTCTATATATAGTGTGCTGAGGAATCTTCATACTGGTTTTCATAGTGGCTGTACTGATTTACATTCCCACCAAGAGTGCACAAATGTTCCCTTTCTCTGCCTTCTCACCAGCATTTGTTATTTTCTGTGTCTTTAATAATCGTTATTCTGACTAGGCTGATATAACATCTCATTGTGGTTTTGATTTGCATTTCTTTGATGATTAGTGAGGTTGAGCATTTAAAAATATACCCACCGGTCATTTGTATGTCTTCTTCTGAGATGTGTCTGCTCAAATCTTTTGCCTATTATTAAATCAGATTATTATTATTTTTTTGTTACTGTTTGAGTTCCTTATATATTCCGGTTATTAACGTAGTCAGTTAAATAATTTGCAAACATTTTTTTCCCCCATTCTGTATGTTGTCTTTTATCTCTGCTGATTGTTTGCTTTGCTGTGCAGAAGATTTTTAGCTCGATGTTTTCCCATTTGGCAATTTTTGTTTTGGTTGCCTCTGCTTTTGAAATCTTGCTCAAGACATCTTTGCCGAGACCAATGTCCTAAAGCATTTCCCACAGTGTTTTCTTTCAGTAGTTTCAATACAGTTTCAGGTCTTCCACTTAAGCCTTTGATCTATCTTGTGTTCGTTTTTTGTATATGGTGAAGATAGGAGTCTAGTTTCATTCTTCTACATATGAGTATTCAATTTCCCCAGCACCATTTATTGAACAGACTGTCCTTTCCCAAAGTATGTTCTTGGTACCTTTGTAGAAAATGGGTAACTGTAAATGCATTGATTTATTTCTGGATTCTTTATCCTGTGCCACTGGTGTACAGGTCTTTTTTTTTTTTTAATGCCAACGCTATGTTGTTTTGGTTACTATAGCTTTGTAGTACGTACGTATGTATGTATGTATGTATTTGAGATGGAGTCTCACTCTGTCACCCAGGCTGGAGTTAATAGCACAGTCTCGGCTCACTGCAGCCTCTGCCTCCTGAGTTCAAGTGATTCTTCTGCCTCAGCCTCCCAAGTAGCTGGAATTACAGGCATGAGCCACCATGCCTGGCTAATTTTTGTATTTTTAGTAGAGACAGAGTTTTTCCATGTTGGCCCGGCTAGTGTCAAACTCCTGACCTCAAGTGATCTGCCTGCCTCAGCCTCCCAAAGTGCTGAGATTACAGGCACCAGCCACAGTGCCTGGCCATATTTATTATTCATTTTTTATATATTTAGTGGGTACAAGTGCAGTTTTGTTTCATGGGTATACTGCATCGTAGTGAAGTTTGGGCTTTTTGTGTATCCATCACTTGAACAGTGTACATTGTACCTAACAGGTAATTTTTCACCCCTCACCGCACTCCCATCCTCCCCACTTTTGGAGTCTCCAGTGTCTATCATTCCACTCTCTATGTCCATATGTACCTATTGTTCCACTCCAACTTATAAGTAAGAATATGTGGCATTTGACTTTCTGCTTCTGAATTATTTCACTTAGGATAATAGGCTCAAGTTCCATCCATGTTGCTGGGAAAGATGTTATTTAATTCTTTTTAATCGTTGTGTAGTATTCCATAGCCCACATTTTCTGTATCCAATCATTCATTGATTGACACTTAGGTTGATTTCATGACTTTGGTATTGTGAAAAGTGATATGATAAAAATACAAGTGCAGGTGTCTTTCATATAATGATTTGTTTTCCTTTGGGGAGATACCTAGTGCTGGACTGCTCTGTCTAATGGTAGTTCTATTTTTAGCTCTTTGAGAAATCTACATAACATTTTCCACAGAGGTGTACTAATTTATATTTTCGTCAACAGTCTATGAGCATTCCCTTTTTTCTACGTCTTCACTTTTTTTTTTTTTTTTTTTTTTTTTTTTACTTTTTAATAGTAGCCATTCTGACTGGTGCAAGATGGTATCTCCTTGTAGTTTTCATTTGCATTTCTCTGATGAATAGTGATGTTGAGCATTTTTTCATGTTTGTTGGCAGTTCATATGTCTCCTTTTGAAAAACTTCTGTTGGTGGTGTTTACCGATTTTTAATTTTTTAATTTTTTTAGACAGAGTTTCGCTCTTTTTACCCAGGCTGGAGTGCAATGGCGCGATCTTGGCTCACCACAACCTCTGCCTCCTGGGTTCAAGCAATTCTCCTGCCTCAGCCTCCCGAGTAGTTGGGACTACAGGTGCGTGCCGCCGTGCTCGGCTAATTTTTTTGTATGTTTAATAGAGATGGGGTTTCACCATGTTGACCAGGATGGTCTCGATCTCTTGACCTCGTGATCCACCCGCTTCGGCCTCCAAAGTGCTGGGATTATAGGCGTGAGCCACCGCGCCTGGCCTGCCGACTTTTAAATGGGGTTATTTTTTCTGGCTGAGTTCCTTGTAGATTCTGAATATTAGTCCTTTGTCAGGTGCATAGTTTGCAAATATTTTCTCCCACTCTGGTTTGTCTATTTGCTCTGTTGATTATTTCTTTTGCTGTGCAGAAGATTTTCAGTTTAATTAAGTCCCATTTGTCTATTTTTGTTGTATCTGCTTTCGAGGTCCTAGTCATAAAATCTTTACCTAGGTCAACATCCAGAGGAGTTTTTTCTAGGTTTTCTTTTAGAATTTTTTTTTTTTTTTTTTTTTTTGAGACTGAGTTTCGCTCTCGTTACCCAGACTGGAGTGCAATGGCGCGATCTCGGCTCACTGCAACCTCCGCCTCCTGGGTTTAGGCAATTCTCCTGCCTCAGCCTCCTGAGTAGCTGGGATTACAGGCACGCGCCACCATGCCCAGCTAATTTTTTGTATTTTTAGTAGAGACGGGGTTTCACCATGTTGACCAGGATGGTCTCGATATCTTGACCTTGTGATCCACCCGTCTCGGCCTCCCAAAGTGCTGGGATTACAGGCTTGAGCCACCGCGCCCGGCCCCTTTTAGAATTTTTATTGCTTTAGGTGTTACATTTAAGTCTTTAATTCATCTTGAATTAGCCTTGTATATGGCTGGAGGTAGGAGTCCAGTTTCATTCTGCAGTTTCCAATTTTCCCCAGCACCATGTATTGAATAAAATAAATGGGTGTGTTTTGCCTAGTGTCTGTTCTTGTCAATTGTGTTGAAGACCAGCTGGTTTAGGTGTGTGGCTTTATTTCTGGATTTCTTATTCTTTTCCACTGATCTATGTGTCTATTTTTCTATTAGTACCATGCTGTTTTCTTTACTTTTATTGGTGGCCTTATAGTATAGTTTGATGTCAGGTAATTTGATACCTTCCACCTTTTTTTTTTTTTTTTTTTTAAATTTAGGATTGCTTTGGCTATTCAGACTCTTTTTTGGTTTCATATGCATTTTAGGATTGTTTTTCTAGTTCTGTGAAAAATGAAATTGGTAATTTGATAGATATTGTGCTGAATCTGTAGATTGCTTTGGGCAATATGGTTATTTTAACAATATTCTTCCAATCCATGAATATTGGCCAATTTTTCATTTTTTCTCTCAATTTCTTCCATTAGTGTTTTATAGTAGAGATCTTTCACCAGGAGGAAGTGGTGGTGGAAGGTGAAGGGGTGCCATGTGTGCAGAATCACATGAGACAGCAGAAACGAGTGCCAGGAGGGGAGTGTCAGAACCTTTTAAACATTCAGTTCTCATAGGAATTCAGATTAAAAATTCACTCTGTAGAGAGGATGGCATCACCCATTCATAAGGGGTTTGTCCTCATGACACAGATACTTCCTATTAGGCACCATCTCCACATTGGGTACAAATTTTGACATGATATTTGGAGGGAACAAACATCCAACCTTTATCATGTCATCTCAGGCCCCCCAAACCATGTGTACTTCTCACCTTGCAAAATAAAATCACCCTTTCCTAATAGTCCCCTCAAAGTCTTGTTCCCATCATCAGTTCATGAGGTTAAAGTCCAAAGTCTCATTTAAGACTCAAGGCAAAGTTTTTACACCTGTCAGCCTTTACAACTAAAAACAAGTTATTTGCTTTTAAGATAAAATGATAAGACAGATGCTGGACAACAGTTCTTATTTCAAAAGGGGGAAATTGGCCAAAAGAAAGGGTTATTGCAAACCTGAAATTGGCCATGCAAGACTGAAACCTATTGGCAAAGATATTAAACCTTTAAGCTCCAAATTAATATTTGGGTCCATGGACTGAATCCTGGGCATAATGGTGCAGGCTCAGGGTGCACGCTGCTGGTGGTGCTACCGTTCTTGGGTCAGGAAGGTGGCAGCCCTGTTCCCACAGCTCCTTTAAGGCATTGGCCTAACAGGCTTTGTTTTTTTTTTGGGGGGGGTGCACAACCCCACTATTCCACTCAGAATTGTCTAAGTAGAGTTTCTCTTTGGGGGCTCTTCCCCCATAGCAGCTTCCACTTGGGAACCCTGGATTTCTGGTACATCCTCCAACACCTCGATGGAGGCTTCCAAGCCTCCACCACTCCTGAACTTTGGGGACTTAACTCATGTGGAAACTGCCAGGGCTTGCCACTTTCACCATTTGGAGCAGCAGCCCAAGCTGTACTTGAGGCCATTTCAGCTGTGGCTAGAGCCAGAGTGGCTTGGATATGGGAACAGCATTCCAAGGAGGCA
This sequence comes from Saimiri boliviensis, assembly GCF_048565385.1. Classification (NCBI taxonomy): domain Eukaryota; kingdom Metazoa; phylum Chordata; class Mammalia; order Primates; family Cebidae; genus Saimiri; species Saimiri boliviensis. The sequence continues at coordinate 151,455,298 of NC_133453.1, forward strand.
CAAGGCTGTGGCACCTGGGGCCTGGCACCCAAAAACATATGTCCCTCTTAGACCTGGGGCCTGTGATGAAAGGATTGTCCTTGAAGATTTCTAAAATGCCTCTAGGGCTTTCCTTCATTGTCTTGACTATTAGCACCTGGCTCCCTTTTGTCTCTGCCTGTCTCTAGCAAGAGATTGCCCCACTGCCCCCTTGAATTCCTTGTCTAAAATGCTCTTTACTTCTCTACCACATAGCAAGGCTGGATATTTTTCCAAATTTTAATGGTTTATTTCCCTTTTATTTATAAGTTCTACCTTTAAGTTATTCTTTTACTGTCAAATCTGGTCATAGGCCGTTAAAAAGCAGCCAAGCTGGCTGGGCACAGTGGCTCATGCCTGTAATCCCAGGACTTTAGTGAGCAGATCACTTGAGGGCAGGAGTTCAAGGCCAGCCTGGCCAACATAGTGAAAACTCGTCACTACTAAAAATACAAAAATTACCCAGGCATGGTGGTGTACACTTGCAGTCTCAGCTACTTGGGAGGCTGCGGTGGGAGAATCACTTGAACCCAGGAGGTGGAGGTTGCAGTGAGCTGAAATGGTGCCACTGCACTCCATCCTGGGTGACAGAGCAAGACTCTGTCTTGAAAAAAGAAACAAACAGAAAACCCCCCAAAACGCAGCCATGCCACTTCTTGAACACTTTGCTGCTTAACAATTTCTTCTGACAGATACCCTAGCTCATCACTCTTGTTTGTCCTTCCATGAACCCTTGGGACATGGACACAATTCAGCCATGTTCTTTGCTGTGATGTCACAAGTGTGACCTTTGCTCCATTTCTCAATAACCTTCTCATTTCCGTCTGAGACCACATCAGACTGGACTTCACTGTCCATATCATTATCAGCATGTTGGTCACAACCATTCAATCAGTCTTTAGAAAGTTCCAAACTTCCCGTCATCTTCCTCTCTTCTTCTGTGCCCTCTGCGCTTTTCCAACCTCTGCCCATTAACCAGTTCCAGAGCTGCTTCTGCATTTTCAGTTATCTTTATAGCAATGCTCCACTTCTAAGTATCAGTTTTCTGTATTAGTCCATGCATTGCTCTAAATAAATACCTGAGACTGGGTAATTTATGAATAAATAGGTTTTGTTGGCTCACAGTTCCACAGGCTGTATAGGAAGCGTGATGCTGGCATCTGCTTGGCCTCTGGGAAGACCCCAGGAAGCTCCCATTCATGGTAGAATCCAAAGGGAGAGTGTGCACTTCACATGGCCAGTCTGAGGCAGTTTGTTCCTTATCCGTGCTTAAGTGCTGTGCTGGGAGCTCCGTTCCTTCCTTCAGAGCTGCTGGGCAGGGACGTTTTAAGTCTGCTGCAGCGGAACTCACAACTGCTCCTTTTCCCTGGTGCTCTGTCCAAGGAAGGTGTGGTTTTATTCGTAAGTCCCGACAGGCTCCTGCCTTTTTTCAGAGGTGCCCTGCCCAGCAAGGAGGGAGTCTAGTCACAGTCTGCCTGCGGAGGCGTTATTGAGCTGCTGCAGGTACTTCCCAGCTGCTGTGTAAAGTTCTTTGTGCTTTTGTTTGCACAGGTAAGGTTAGAGCTGCCTTGGTAATGGTGGATGTCCCTCCCTTCACTGAGCTCAACCGTCCAGGGTCCAGCTCGATCTGTTGGCTTTGAGGTGAGTGTTTGCCCGGTTTGTTCAAGGAGCAGAGGGAAGTGTATGAGGGGGAGAGGGCCTGGGGAGTTCATGCTCATTTGAGGGCGATGGGAAAGGGGTGTCGCTTGGGCCTCCCACGTGCTGTGAGAAAAGCTCTTCCTTGTTGGTGGGAGCAGGCCTCGAGGCCAAGGTGGGTGTGGGGGCCCCATGGCCCATCTGGTTTGAGAACCTCACAGCTCCCAGGCCCTTCTTCCCCTCCAGACTCCCTGTCCTTCGCTGTCCTGTCGCTGGTGAACACCCCGTATAAGTGAGGATTTTACTGTGGGGATGACTCCATCCGGTACCCCTATCGTCCAGACACCATCACCCTTGGACTCTCGCTGGGGTCACCATCACAGCCACCGTCATCCTTGTAAGGCAGGAGGGGTTCCGAGGGAGAGGGAGGGGGCAGGATGGGGTACAGCCCAACCCTGGGTTCCTGATGGGGGAGCTGGAGGTCTGTGGGGGGCTGGGGGACACAGCCTTGCCCCGAGTGGTACTTGTGGGTAATAGGAACCCCCTTTTGTGTTTTGAGATGAAGTTTTGCTCTTGTTGCCCAGTCTGGAGTGCAATGGCAGGATCTCCGCTCACTGTAACCTCCGCCTCCTGGGTTCAAGTGATTCCCTTGCCTCAGTCTCCCCAGTAGCTGGGACTACAGGCATGCTAATTTTTGTATTTTTAGTAGAGACAGGTTTCACCATGTTGGTCAGGCTGGTCTTGAACGCCCGACCTCAGGTGATCCTCCCGCCTCAGCCTCCCACAGGGCTGGGCTGGCAGGTGTGAGCCCCCGAGCCCAGCTAGGGCGCCTTTAGTGTCCCGAGCTCTGCAGCAGCTTGGGGAGGCCCGTGGGGAGGACTGAGGCCCACTAAGGGCCCATGGGCTGACCAGGACCCCCTCTGGTCACCGCGGCTGCCCCACACGCAGGTCTCAGCGGGAGAAGCCTACCTGGCGCCCACAGACCAGCTCTATTCCTGCTCTGACTTCAATAATTACATGGCTGCTGTGTACAAGGTGCTGGGGACCTTCTTCTTCGGGGCGGCTGTAAGCCAGTCTCTGATGTACCTGGCCAAATACACGATCGGCCACCTGCACCCCAACTTCCTGGCCATCTGTGACCCCGAGTGGAGCTGAGTCAACTGCTCGGTCTATGTGCAGCTGGAGGGCGTGTGCAGGGGAAATGCTGCTGACGTCACCGAGGCCAGGTGAGTGTGGACGAGCAGCCTTCACTCTGGGGGCAGTGGGAGCTGAAGAAGCCGCAGAAGCCAGATGATTAGGAGCCAGCAGGCAGGGGGTCAGGCAGGAGTGGGGCCTCAGGGCTCCAGGTGCCCCGCAGACAGCAGGAGGCCGCGGGGAGCGTGCTGTCTCCCTTGAGTCTCAGCCCTGCCCTCTTCTGCGCTGTCTTCTTCTTCTTCTTTTTTTTTTAAAGATGGGGTTTCACCGTGGTGGCCAGGCTGGTCTTGAATTCCTGACCGCAGGTGATCCACCCACCTTGGCCTCCCAAAGTGCTAGGATTACAGGCATAGGCCACCGCGCCCAGCCATGCGCTGTCTTCTTACCATTTCTACTGATAAGTCCTTAAACGTTTCAACTCATCGTTGTCCTTTTTAAAAAAATCAAAATATTGACCGACAAGCCTAGGGTAATGTCAGACCAAAATAAATAAATAAATAAATAACTAAATCAAAATAAAATTTGTATAAGATAAGTCACCATTTCTTCCATTTTAATGTGTACAGTTCATTTTTAGTACATTCACAATGCTGTACAGCCATCTCCTCTACCTAATTCCAGAATATTTTCATCTCATCAGAAAGAAACCCCGCAGCATAGGTAATATGGCAAAACCCCATCTCTACGACAAATCAAAAAATTAGGCCGAGCTAGGTGGCTCGTGCCCATAATCCCCGCACATTGGGAGGCTGAGGCGGGCAGATTACCGGAGGTTGGGAGTTCGAGACCAGCCTGGCGAACATGGAGAAATCCTGTCTCTACTAAAAATACAAAATTAGCCAGGCATGGTGGCACACGCTTGTAATCCCAGCGAATACCACACCATGAGCAAGAGAACCCTCCAGTGCTCTAGTTGCCATCACGGGAGTGTTGCCAGGACGCTATGGGTAAGAGGGTCTTGCAGTGCCCCAGCGGCCAGCAAGGGACATGACCCCACTACACCGAGAGTAAGAGTGTCCAGCAGCACAGGCACCACACCGTGAGCAAGAGGATGTAGCACTGCCCTGTTTGCCAGCAGTGGGCATATTGCCACTATACTGAGCAAGAGGGCTCTGCAGTGCTCCAGCTGTCAGCAGATGATGCCAGTCACCACACTGTCAGAGGGCCCTGCAGTGGACCTAGCCAGAAGGGGGCGTGGGCACAGCATCGTGAGCAAGAGGGCCCTGCAGTGCAGGCCCCCACACCCACCTTTCAGATTCTTGAGGCTCCTCAACCGGTGTGCATCGTGTCACACCACCAGCGTGCATTGAGTCACAGCAGTCTGCAGAGGTGCGTTCTCCTCCGTATAGAAGTGGGGGGCATTGTGAGGCTGGAACTGCGTCCTCCTCAGCACAGACCTTGGGGCGGGGTTCTGACAGCAAGAGGGGCTTACGGTGGCCCCAGCTGCCATCAGGGGGGATGCGGACACAGGACCATGAGCGAGAGGGCCCTGCACACCTGGCCACCAGCAGTGGGTGCCCGAGTCTGCCTTTTCAGTTGGCGTCACGGCAATCTGCGGAGCTGCGTTCTCCACGGCACAGACGTAGCGGGCACAGCCTTGGTTTGGGACAACTCTGGGCCATGTCCACGGTGAGTGAAACCCTTCCTATTTGCGTTCCTGACTGCTTAGGGTCAGAGACTAGTACGAAGAGCTCTGTGTGGGAAACTGGACACAAAAAGCCCCTCTGAACCCTGCGCACCTGGGTTCTCCCCGCCCAAGGCCAGGCGGCTGCAGTGTGAGGTGCACCCAGCAGCCTCAGAAGACAAATGGAGCGTTCCTGAGGCAGATATGGCCTCTGAAATATGAATACAATAACCCCAGTGCTCAGGTAGCAAACACCTAATGCTAATGCAAGGCCTCAGTCCAAAAATGTTACTATAAAATCCGCACCATTTATTCGGCCCTGCCAGTACAGCAGTTTCAATACTCAAGACGGACATATCAGTGCAAACGTAGAAACCAACGTATGGTTAGGGTTTAGGGTGAGGATTAGGGCTAGCGGATAGGGTTAGAGTTCGGGGTTACCAGTTAGGGGTTAGGATACAGGGGTTAGAAAAATTTTAGGCAAATTTGAAGGAAGGAATGATGCATGAATCATGCCTGAAGCACCAGAACGGAAAACAGGGCTTGGGGCTTTGAGCTCTTAGCGGTGGCATCTGAGTAAGGTTTCTCATGGGCTCCAGCTGGGCGACCGCTGGGGATGGTTCCCTCAGTGTAAATAGTCATACAGCCAGCTGGCAGCTGGGCTTTTTGTCATTAACTAATTGGTTTATTCATGTTTTTAAGTCAGTTTACATGCCTCGAAGTTCGGTTTCCGTTTGCTTTGGCAAGACCTCAGGCTAACGGCTTCCTCCTTTTTTGCTTTAACATATCAAAACCATAATTCATTTTCATTTTATTTTCCTGGCATTAATAAAAGTAAGTTCACATTTTTGTTGTCATTCAGAAAGTCAGTTTAATTGGCAGCCTATTTGTGATGTTGCATAAAATAATGTCTGTTAATTATTAGCATCTTAGATTAGATGAAATATGTTAACTCTATTAAGCTTTGTTATGAAACCATCACAGGAGTTCAGTTGCTTTTTTTCCCTCCTAGGCTTTAACCAATTAAAATACACTCAAGCATCTCCTAACAATGTGGATACTGTCTGAGAAATGTGTCCTTAGTGATTTCATCTTTGTGCAAACACCATCGAGTGTCCTTATAAAACCTGGATGGTGTAGCCCCCTTCACACGTAAGTGATATGGTATAGCTTCTTGCTTTCAGGCTACATACCATACCTGTATAGCTCATCTCTGTACTGAATGCTGATGGTGATTGTGGATTGTGATCCCAAAATATCTGAGTCAGGTCTCAGTCAAGTAGAAAGCTTATTTCACCAAGGTTAAGGACATGCCCATGACACAGCCTCAGGAAAGTCCTGACAACATGGGCCCAAGGTGGTCAGGGTAGAGCTTGCTTTTATATCTTTTAGAGAGACAGGATACACCAATCAATATGTGCAAGATGTAAAGTCATTTGGTTCAGCGAGGTGGAACAACTAGAAGTAGGAAGGCGGGGTGGGGGGTGGTTCTAGGTCAGAAGTAGATAAAACAAAAGTTGCATTCTTCTGAATTTTTTGATCAGCCTTCCACTGAATACAATTTAGTCTGGTTCAGTGAAGTTGCATTTTTACATAGACAGTAGGGCAGAGGAATGGTGTGATCTTGGCCCAGCACATCCGCCTCCTCCCTGGTTTAAGCAATTGTCTTGCCACATCCTCCCCAGTAGCTGGGATTACAGGCATGCACCACCACGCCTGGGTAATTTTTGTATTTTTAGTAGAGATGGGGTTTCTCCGTGTTTGTCAGGCGGGTCTTGAGCTCCCGACCTGTGGTGATCCGCCTGCTTTGGCCCCTCAAAGTCTTGGGATTATAGGCATGAGCCACCATGCCTGGTCAGGAAGCTTATTTTGATTCTGATATTGTCAACTGTATTTCAGGTATAACTTGTTTTCCTTGGAGCGTTAAATACTGCATTGGTATTGTATTACACAAATAAAACACAGATCCCTTTTTATCACATTCATTGCTAGTGATATTGACAACTAAATTTAGATGCATTCCAGAGTCTGGGCTTCCAGTAATTCTTAGCGATCCTCTAAAGGTAAATTACTTTTTCTCACGAGACACAGTGACATCTAATGTCGCATTGATTGTCCTGCCACTTTTGTTTCTCTAGTTTCATCGATTACTTCAAAGCATCTTTGGGGGGATAACTTTGAGTAATCCTTTAAACTTTTCAGTATTAGAAAGCATCATCATGAAACACTGAATAATTGTGGTCACAAATTCCCTTTACAGTCTTCCTTTGAATATTTTTTCCAATGGCAAATATTTGCTTTTGTTGTATTGTAGCTAAAAGGAATGCTGGGAAACAAAACAAAGACAGGCATTCATTATAATAAGTGATTCAGTCACAATCAATTGCTATTTTAATTTTTTTTTTAAAGTTATACTTTTGAAAACGTCCTGCTGTAAATTGAAATAGTGTCCAGGCCGGGCGCGGTGGCTCAAGCCTGTAATCCCAGCACTTTGGGAGGCCGAGGCGGGTGGATCACGAGGTCCACAGATCGAGACCATCCTGGTCAACGTGGTGAAACCCTGACTCTACTAAAAATACAAAAATTAGCTGGGCATGGTGGCGCGTGCCTGTAATCCCAGCTACTCGGGAGGCTGAGGCAGGAGAATTGCCTGAACCCAGGAGGCGGAGGTTGCGGTGAGCCGAGATCGCGCCACTGCACTCTAGCCTGGGTAACAAGAGCGAAACTCCGTCTCAAAAAAAAAAAAAAAAAAAAAAAAAAGAAAAGAAAAGAAATAGTGTCCAAAATCTGAATTCTTTCCTTGGTTCTAAGGTGACCAGATTTCCTAGAGAGTGAACCACACCACCAGAAAAAAGATATGCTAAATATGTTTACATGGATGTGTTATTTTAACATAAATCTTGTAAAATAGGCATTTCATTGAAATTATATGTTTGCATAAATTACTTTGCAGCATCATGAATGCCCTTGTTTTGAAAAGTAGGAGTAGTTAGTGTCAATTACTACTTATTATTAGTACAAATAATTAAGGAGATATTTTAAAAAATTACAATTTTTAAATAAAGGCTTTATTTTAAATTAGTTTTAGAATCACACCGAAATTGGGAGGAAAATGCAGATTTCCTGTGTAGACCCGAACTAGTTTCCCCTCGTATAAACATATCAACATGTATGAGATATTTTGTTAACAATATATATATATATTTTTGAGATGGAGTCTTTCTTGCTCTGTAACCCAGGTTGGAGTGCAGTGGCACGATACTGGCTCATTGCACCCTCTACCTCCCATGTTTAAGCGATTCTCCTGCTTCAGCCTCCCAAGCAGCTGGGATTACAGGTGCCCACCAGCACGTGTGGCTAATTTTTTGTATTTTTAGTAGAGACGGGTTTTGCCATATTGGCCAGGCTGGTCTGGAACTCTGACCTCAGAATATTTTTTTTTTTTTTTTTTTTTTTTGAGACGGAGTTTCGCTCTTGTTACCCAGGCTGGAGTGCAATGGTGCGATCTTGGCTCACCGCAACCTCCGCCTCCTGGGTTCAGGCAATTCTCCTGCCTCAGCCTCCTGAGTAGCTGGGATTACAGGCACGCGCCACCATGCCCAGCTAATTTTTTGTATTTTCAGTAGAGACGGGGTTTCACCATGTTGACCAGGTTGGTCTCGATCTCTCGACCTTGTGATCCACCCGCCTCGGCCTCCCAAAGTGCTGGGATTACAGGCTTGAGCCACCGCTCCCGGCCGACCTCAGAATATTTACCCGTCCAAGCCTTCGAAAGATGTGGGATGACAGGCATGAGCCACCATGTCCTGCCTACTATCAGTATATTTGCTTCGGTTAGGTATCTGTTCAGATATTTACCCAGTTTTAAAATCACGTATGTGTTTTGTCATTATCTTCTCGCATCTCTCTTTTCTTTTTGTTCTCTGCATACTGTTTTGCACAGTAGAATACTTAGTTTTATGACGTCCGTTATCAATATTTTCATGAATGGCATTTGATGTTTTGTGTTACAAGTCAACACCAAACTCAACGTCATATAGATTTTCTTTTAGATTTTTTATAGTTTTCCATTTAAAATTACAGTCTCTGGACTATTTTGAGTAGGTTTTTGTTTTTCTTAATTTGTGTATATATTCATTTGATTCTACATGGCTTCCAAAGTCTTCCATCACCGTCTTTGGGAAGGAATGGCTACAGTGGGCTTCATTTTGGTTTGAATTTCTAAAATTATTACATTGAGTAAACTCAATATTGAATTTTATAGGTATTTCAGGACAGCCAGGCGGGGGTGCACGTCTGCTGAGAAACTGAGCAAGAGTATCTGTGCTGAGCTCTGGTGCCACCAGAGGGCGCACGAACCCACCCCTGACCAACTTCCCTCTGAGGTGCCCGAAGACTTCCTCGGGGCAGCACGACGGTGGTGTCAACTAAGTCTTGTTCATTGGCGAGTAAAAAGCTTCCTTTCCACGGCCCTGAGTGCAGACAAGAGAGTCTTTAGAGTACTCAGCAAAGGAAGAAATTCATCTAGAAAAATGAAATCCCCAAATCCCATCATTACGACTACATCCTCATATCATTGTCAATATCCAGACACAGTGGCTGCTAAGATATGTTCTCACAGTGGCCTCTAATATAATAATCACACCGTGCCCTAACATTACTATGATATCCATACCGTACCCTAACACCAACATAATATCCACACCAATATAATATTCTAACGCTAATCTGATATCCACACTGTTGCTTCTAATGCTAATGTAATACTATCCATATGGTTCCCTGATGTTAATGTAATATCTGCACTGTTCTCCAACACCAATATAATATGTACACTGTGCCCTAACACTAATATCCACACTGTGCAGTAAAACTAATGTGTCCACACAGCAGCCTCTAATACTACTAAGTATAATAATATCTACTAAGTGGAGTTGGTTGACATTGAGGCTTTTATAAGGGTTCACAGCTTTGGATGAAGAGATGAAGAGTAGCCTCTATAGTGGATTTTGGTGACGTCTCTGCTTTTCTGGCATAGTATTGACATGGTTGTTTTAAAAAGTAATTTACTTTTTAATAATGTCATACTTCTAGGAAACTTCCAGTAGCAGTGCAAAATATAACCTGTTTCTTTTCTTAGAGTCCCCACCAGTTATTGCTGTACCAGATTTGCAACATCCCGCAAAATACTCCGGTATATTTTATCCAAAGTGTGGAAACTCTCCTAGGTTACCACCGCATAACCCCTAGATCAAGAAATCAGCATGGTTCCTACATGATAATTCAGTTCACAAACTCATTTAGCTTTTACCTCTTGTCCCGCTTGGGAGTATAATATGTTTTTTCATTCTGATCCAGTTTTCCTGACACTGTTTCCAAGACTTTCCTGCATATTTATGATCTTGACACATTTAAAGAGCATACAAGTTTTTGTTTGAACACCTGTTTTCAGGTCTTTGGGGCATATAGCTAGCAATGGAATCACTGAGTCATACGGTAAATCTACTTGCAACCGTTTGAAGAAACTTCAAATTAGTTCCCAGGGCTCATCCCTCACTTCTATCACATTCACAGAGAAGGCTTCCCTGATTACCTTATCCGCCACCAACACCGCACCCCTGCTCATGCTAGTGTGCATTACACCCACATCTGATTTTGCTTTCCTTTCCTTTCCTTTCATTTTCTTTCTTCTTTCCTTTCCTTTCTCTGGTGTTTTATTTTATAAGAACACCTTATTTTATAAGGACACTAATCTCATCAGGCCAGGGCCCAACCCTATGACTTCATTTAACTTGACTGACTTCCTTAGAGACCCCATCTCTAAATACAGACACACTGTGGGGTTAGGACTTGGACATATGAATTTGTGGGAGATACCAACATTCTATCTGTAGCACATGAAAACTTTTCAGAAATGTTAAATCTTGGGATTTACCATGAAACTACTGTGTCAGAAACCCTAGGATTTGGTCTCAAATATCTCTTTCAATCAGGCTTTTCGGTGTGTCTGAGTTTGAGACCCAATAAGAGTCAATACAGGAAGTGGATGGAGGGGAGATGAAAGAAGTAGATTGTCAGCAGAACGTGGAGAACTTTGAGGCTCAAGAATGCAAAGGCTGCTCTTAGTCAGTGGGACACCTAGAAGGAGAGGAGCTAAATCATTTCTTTTGCCGTCTGTTTGTGGAAGGAAGGGGAGGAAAGAAAGGAGGAGAGAAGGAAAAAAGGACGGAATTAAGAGAAAGGGAAGAAAGGAGAAAGAGAGGGAGGGAATAAGAAAGGGACAGAAGAAGGCCTTTTGGAAAACAGTTTGCCATTTCCGGTGTTTACATTCTAAATACAGTAATGGAGAAATGGATAAATGTGATATATATTATGAAAATCTATAGCTCATTCCAGGGTCAAGCCAGCAAAGGAGAAAGGGGAATCAGGGTAACTTGTAGATCTGTGCAACCTCCCACTGACAAAAATGTGGACGCTCAGATAGGAAGCTGATGTGAGGCACACATTCAGTTTTATTTATTTGTGCTGATGTTAACAGGAGGACATCTAAGTGACTGTGTTTACTAAGATAGAGATATAGTTAAGAGAGCAGTCAGTTCTGAAACTACCTTCAGAAGGTGATTACTGAATCTTGTGGATTCTCTGCAAGTTTGAGGAAGGGCACACAGTGAGAGAGGATAAATAAGGTCACAGAGAAAGCGACTGTTTCAAGGAAAGTAAAGACCCAGAATGAGGGTGAAGATGAGGGCAGGGTAAATCGCAACGACATTTAACTTATTTTGCCAGTTAGCACCTCAAAAGGCATCCCGGTCTGAGCTCTGCAGAAGGGACGTGTTTGCAACTCATTGTGAGTCCTCTGGGTGAATCACTGACTGTGCCTATGAACAGGACCAACTGGCCAAAACTGTGAATTGTGATGACCACCACTGTTGTTAGGCTGAACCCTTGTTAAACAGGATGGTGGTTTTCAGTACCAGCTAAAAGAATTTTAAAATGTTGACCATTTATATTATTTAAGTAATGTGCTACCATTTATAGTCATTTATATGACATTAATATACCATTTATATCACATATGCCATTAAGTAAAATAAAGTCAACATTTATATTACTGAAGCAATGTGCTACAGAAACCCTAAAAGGGTTTCTGTAACATTAAATTGATTGCTCTCTAGTGCAGTACAGAATCACCTGTAGGGCATGTTGGGCCACAGATTGCTGGTTTCCACTCAGAGTCTCTTATTCAGTAGGTCTGGGTGGGGTCTGAGAATCTGCATTTATAATAAGTTCTCAGACACAACTGATGCTGCTGGTTCGGGAACCACAATATGAGAACTATGGTTAAGCCTCACGCCACAGCATTCCTATAGCAAGAGCCACCTGTGCTAATTCAGGGTAACTTGTTGGCTGCAAACTGTAACCATAGGCAACTTCTATAGCAATATAAACCTCTAGATAAAAGAAACACTCGACAGTCATAGTAGAAACACATATGGTCAATGAAATATCTTTTTTCCAAATGGGAACATGTGTCTTACAGCCTCAAAAGAATATTTTCACCTAGACTGCACTAAAGTAACAAGATCAATCTGAAACTAAAACTTAAAACGGCCTTTATGAACAGAAACACTTTGACACCTCAGGTAAAGGGCTACATATTTCCCTCTCTATTTTCATATCTTAGCTTTAAGATGAAATGACATTGTCATTTTACTTATAATAGGAGAACCTACGAATAGGAGAACTTAAATAACATTGTCATTTGACTTAAAACAGGACAACCTAGAAACTTGATTCCCGCTTATTAGTGCAAACCAAAGGGGTTACTTCCAAATATTTTCAGTTTAGTTTTTGTTCATGTGTAATATAAATGATTTAAAAGCCAGGTTTCGGGGAAAGCTGCCATAAATGTGTTTAATAGTTGCTGCCTCAGCATCCATTTTCAGACCTGACCTAAGTTGTCTGAAGCCCAGTCTCACTGTATCCCCTCCGATCTGGGTAACCCTCCCCCTCCCTGAGTGGTCGTGATGCGGCCCATCCCGCTGAGTCAGAACCCACCCATCACACAGCTGCTGGTCATGATAAAACCTAATGGTCGACACCAGAGCCCTGTAAATAAGCCCAGCTCCACGTGTTCTCTTAAATCAGCAAAGCCACACCCTCACGGGAAAGCCCGAGAAGAAAGCTTCAGGCCCTCCCTCTGCTCTCTGGTTCCTCACGGCCTTCAGACTGCCCCTCGGGCTGCAGACGCTCCCCGACCTTCTCCAGGATGTGTAAGTTAGAGATTTCTTCTGTTCCTGTGTTTTGGTGTTGCCTCCTCCTTGTGCCTTACCTGACTGACACCCCAGAGCCTTCCTTTCCTCCTGGCCAGGGCTCTCCTGGAGATGGGCTGGCTTCTGGCCTCCTTTAAAGAGAGACCTCAACCAAATTAGAGAGAAACCTAAATAAATAAATCACAACAGAAAGCTTGGTTTTTTACTTAAAATCCATATTTATAACATAAAATGTGTTTATGCTAGATTTAGAACACACTAGGCCTGTTCTAGCTCTAAATTGCACTGCTATCTTGTAGTATGCAGCTATTCCTCATTTTATTTTCCACTTGAAGTCATTGTATTTCCTCAGTTTATAAACACCTTGAATTCTTGAGCTGAAAAGACAGGGTAACTTGATAGGGCATCTCCCTTAGGAACCATAACCCCCAATGCAGGACAAATTAAATGTGCAAAACTGTGAGCACCATGTCCTATGTTATTAAAGATAGAATATAATGCTGAAAGGCAAGAAAGTCTTTATGAAGAAGTTTAAAGGAGTAGAAGAATGGACATGAACTGGAAATGGAAAGATCAGTTCTCCTTTCCTTTAGGAGTAAGCCCCTTTGGAAACTAGCTGGTAAATGTCAGTCCCTTTAGATGGCAAGGTTAGTGAATACTAAGAAAACACTAGGGTACAAGTGTTCATCACGCAAAGCACACCTGTAATATTTCATCTGGTCTCTCAGTGACCCTAGAAGAAACAAGAGATGTTTTCAGATGAGGAGATTGGGCTTCAGGGTGAAATTAGGAGACTGGTAAGACTCACAGAGAGAGTCAGTGGTGGAACGGAGTTCAGATCCACATTCTTCCAACTGCAAGCACAGGGCATTTTCCACTAATCAGTGCACTAACCCAAGAAATCTAATTTTTCCAAACATTTAAAATGATGCTATGGCCATCTGAGTAAAACCACTTTTGGCCTCTACTTCTGATTCCTCATTACCAGCCTACCATTGTTTATCTGATATGGGCAGCAGAATTAAGATGTAATGAAGTCTAACAGAACCCCTCATTACCTGTGTAGATACAGTAGTAACAGAGATGGTGATATCGTTTGAATGTTTGGGCCCTTCAAGTCTCATGTTGAAATGTGATCCCCAGTGTTGGAGGTAGGGCCTGCTGGGAGGGAGGTGTTGGCTCATCGGGCAGATCCTTCCTGAATGGCTTGGTTCCCTCCTCACAGAAATGGCTGAATTCCTGCTCTCTTCACTCACTGAGATCTGGTTGTTAAAGTGTGATACTGCCCCCGTCTCTCTCTTGCTTCCTCTCTCACTATGTTAGATGCCAGCTCCCCTTTGCCTTCTGCCATGGTTGTAAGCTCCCTGAGGTCTCACAAGAAGCAGATGCTGGTGCCATGCTTCTTGGACAGTCTGCACAACCATGAGTCTAATCACCCTCATTTCCCTATAAATTACCCAGCCTCAGGTATCCCTTTATTACAGCAATGCAAATTGGACTAATACAGATGAAGAGATAAAGTATTAATTTAGAAGATGTTTATATACATATATATAAATATATATATATATATACACACATATACATATGCATATATATGTATATATGTTTAACATTCTCACTGAGACTGGGAGGTGTTAGAGACACATAATTGAAAACGAAATCTCCCCCCAACCAAGAAAACTTCTCCACGAAGGTAGAAGAGAAAGAAATACTATTTTTACACTTTAATTTCCGGGGTACATGTGCAGAACGTGCATTTTGTTACATAGGTATCCACACGTCTTGGTGCTTTGCTGCATCTGATCCTCCCATCAACTACACTAGGTATTTCTCGTGTTATCCCTTCCCAATCCCCCCACCCCTGCCTGTTCCTCCCCACCCCTCCCCCACCACCCACAAGCCCCAGTGTGTGATGTTCCCCTCCCTGTGTCCATGTGGTCTCATTGTTCACCATCCACTTATATTTTAGAAAAAAATATTATGTTTTAAGTTCTGCAATACATGTGGAGATCATGTAGGCTTGTTCAATAGGTATACACATGCCATGGTGGTTGTTACTTCATCCATTGCCCCGTCATCTACATTAGGTATTTCTCCTAATGCTATCCCTCCCCAATTCGCCCACACCCTGCTATTCCTCCCCTAGCCCCTCAGCCCCTGGGCCCCAGTGTGTGATGTTCCCCTACCTGTGTCTGTGTGTTCTCATTATTCAGCACCCACTTATGAGTGAGAACATGCAATGTTGGGTTTTCTGTTCTTGTGTCAGTTTGCTGAGAATGATGGTTTTCAGCTTCATCCATGTTCCAGCAAAGGACATGAAGTTATTTTTTATGGCTGCACAGTATTCCATGGTGTATGTGTGACATATTTTCCTTGTCCAGTCTATCTATGATGGGCATTTGGGTTAGTTCAAAGTCCTTGCTATGGTAAACAGTGCCACAATAAACATATGTGTACACGTGTCTTTATAATTGAAAGTGTTATAATCCCTTGGGTACATATCTAATAATGGGATTCCTGGGTCCAACAATATTTCTATTTCTAGATCCTGAAGGAATCACCACACTGTCTTCCACAATGGTTGAACAATTTACACTCTCAACAGCAGTGTAAAAGCATTCCTGTTTCTCCACATTGTCTCCAACATCTGTTGTCTCCAGATTTTTTAATGATTGCCATTCTAATTGGCATGAGATGGTACCTCAAAGTGGTTTTGATATGCATTTCTCTAGTTATCAGTGATGATGAGCTTTTTTTTTTTTCATGTTTGTTGGCTGCATGAATGTCTTCTTTTGAAAAGTGTCTCTTCATCTCTGTCACAAAATTTTTTGCCCATTCTTTTGGTTGCCAGTTCACTCTAATGCTAATTTCTTTTGCTGTGCAGAAGTTCTTAAGTTTAGATCTCATTTGTCTGTTTTGGCTTCTGTTGCCATTGCTTTTGCTGTTTTAGTCATGAAGTCCTTGCCTATGCTTATGTCCAGAATGGTACTGCCTAGGTTTTTTACGGTGTTAGGTCTTATCTTTAAATCTTGAATCCATCCGGAGTTGATTTTTATATAAGGTGCAAGGAAGGGATCCAGTTTCAGCTTTCTGCATGTGGCTAGCCAGTTTTCCAACACCATTTGTTACCTAGGGTATCCTTTCCCCATGGCTTGTTTTTGTCAGGTTTGTCAAAGATCAGACAGTTGTAGCTGTGTGGTGTTACTTTCGAGGCCTCTGTTCTGTCCCGTTGGTCTACATTGGTACCAGTACCACGGTGTTTTTATTACTGTGGTCTTGTAGTACAGTTTGAAGTCAGGTAGTATGATGTCTCCATAATTGTGTGCTTAGGATTGTCTTGGCTATGTAGGTTCTCTTTTGGTTCCGTATAAAGCTTAAGGTGTTTATTTTCCAATTCTGTGAAGAAAGTCATTGGTAGCTTATGGGGATAGCATTGAATATGTAAATTATTTTGGGCAGTATGGTCATTTTCACAATATCGATTCCTCCTGACCATGCGTATGAAATGTTTTTATATCTGTTTCTGTCCTCTCTTATTTTCTTAAGCAGTGGTTTGTCCTTCTTTTTGAAGAGGTCCTTCACATGTTTTGTTAGTTGTATTTCTAGGTATTTTATTCTCTTTGTAGCAACTGTGAATGGGAGGTCACTCATGATTTGGCTCTCTGTGTGTCTGTTGCTGATGTACAGGAATGCTCATAATTTTTGCACATTGTTTTTGTATCCTGAGACTTTGCTGAAGTTGCTTATCAACTTAAGGAGATTTGGGCTGAGACAATGGGGTCTTTTAAATATACCATCATGTCATCTGCAAATAGAGACAATTTGACTTCCTCTTTTTCTAATTGAATAACCTTTATTTCTTTTAGCATGAAACCAAAGTGAGATGCACTTCTCAGGAAATCAGCTCAGCAGTTGCAAAGACAGGAAAAAAAAAAAAAAAACAACTCTCACCTTTTTATATAAAAAGCAGATACAACCTTTAACATACAAATTCTCAAGGTAAGCAATAACTTGTCCTCAAGGGGACTTTACAGTCCCATTTGTCACACACCTTTCATTTTAAACGTTCTTAGCAATTGGGGTAACCGTCTCTGTTAGACAATTGGCTTTTCCAAAGAAAAAAATAAACTTCTTATGTCTTTATAAAAGGAGGTTGTCTTGCAACTTGGAGTAAGATACCTGCGGAACATACCCTCCCAGCCTCCTACTGAACCTGAGAAATGGAGGTGTTATCTTCCTTGATAATTTTCAAAGTGATGATTCCCAGGCTTTCAGAACAGCATCTTTGGGTCTTAAAATTAATGAGACTAAGTTATCTTTTAAGAATATTTACATACATTTCAATATGACAAAGATGTACAAGCTTTCTATAATAAACGCCCTAAGCAAAAGGTGCTTCTTTTCTTATTTTTAACATGGGGAATATATGAGTCAGTTAGTAATTATAGGCTTCTAACAAAATACTACAGATTGGGTAAGTTAAACAACAGATATTTATTTCCTCACTGTTCTTGAGGCCGAAAGTCTAAGACGAAGGTGCCAGTGGGGTTGGCTTTTGGTGAGACTGCTCTTCCTATCTTGGAGACAGTTACCTTTTCACTCCCTCCCATGTGGCCTTTTCCCCATGCACAGGGAGAGAGATCTCTTGTGTCTCTTTCTCCTCTTAGAAGAACACCAGTCTTATCACACTGAAGCCCAATCCTTGTCATCTCATCTAACCTTAATTAACTCTTTAAAGGCCCTCTCTTCCAATAAAGTCACACTGGAGGGTAGGACTTCCACATGCAAATTTAGTGTGGGGCACAATTCAGTCCTTTACATAGAGTCGAGCTTCTTATTTTTAGTTGGCCTTTGTCCTTATGGGAATAACAAGCCAGGCTGAGTCCTTCTCATCATGGGGCATGTATTGGAAGAAGAGATGATGAAAAGCAAGTACATTTATCACTTGCAAGTAATAATCAAGGAAAGAAACAGTGATGAGTGAAGGCCCTTGGCTCAAGGATGAGAAGATACCTGTGAGCTCCTGGTTAGCCAGGTAGTAAATCAAGCATTCCTGATGATTTGGAAAGAATGGAGCTAGAAAAACCAATTCAGGAAAGCAGAATCATCTAGATAGTCAGTGATATAACTAAGTCGTATGTACTATTTAGGCCATCGATCAATAATTTATCAACATTCCACTTACATATTAGCTCATTTGTTTATGCACTTAACATTTAATCACCCCTAGATTCATTGTACACATCAGTATGGCTGAAAACTACCCAGATAATTTTTTCTTTCCTGCAATCACTTACTACCACTGTAGATTTTATGAAACTATTAATCAGGTTTGAACTTAGATTTCAATTTCAAGCTGTTGTCATGTTGATTTTACACAAAGAATTATGAGGTGACATGTCAGAATTCTCTTCCTACCAGTACAGTTCACAAAACCCATGAAACATTTATATGGCTTGAAGCATCATATGTGCTCAGTTTATGGTGAGAAAACAGTTATCTGCATTTCTTCCCAGTTTTAAAAAAACAACCATCAACTAATTGAAAAAGCATAACTCACTCAAAATAACTGAAAGATGGTCTAAATAAATTTACAAGATTATGTAGTCTGATAACATCCACAGATAGATAGTAAACTTACATCGAAGGAGTTTGGGATGAGTCTTCACTCATGAAGTACTGAGTTTCAGAACTCAGTACTTCCCTCTTCTCAATGTATGGCCATTCTGTTGGTAGGGTGGATTTTCATCACTGGAAGCAGATGTTACACTGCTCCTCCCCTCAGGCAATCTGGCTTAGAGGAAGGCAAGTGAAGGCCAGATGAGACTGAGCCTGCACCCAGCTCCCCATGCCCATCCAACCCTCTGATTCTCTACCCTGCGCATCTTGAAGTCAAGTTAGGTATGTTTTAATGACTGTGTCATAGTTTAAAGAGATGAAAGCGATGATGATTCATTGTGCATTTGTTAAACCAAGTTTCAGATATGATTAACGTGGGCCCTGGACACCAAGCATGGGTGAATTATTTTAGTCTCAGGAAGACAGGTTTTGTAATGTATTTTGTATTAGGCAGAATGAGAAAGTAGAGAGATTGGAGAGTCCTAGATAAGCTCATAGAGAATGGGTAGGACCCCACTGGCACCTTCTCACCCTTCTCCTGACCAGCAGACTGCTGGTTAATCACGGCTTTGTTCTCGCCTAGCTTCCTACGTGGTTCATCAGTGGCAGTGAGGCACAATGCATTATCTGCTGAAACACAAAGAAAATGCTGATGCATTTCACATTTATTTCCTCAAGTCAATTGAACTTTCCCCTAAAATACGGTCACATTATTAATTACTTTAAATCTTGTCTTTGCCACATATTATGTGTAACATTGAGTAAGCAATTTAACTTTTCTACGTCTCATTCCCTCATCTGTAAAATGAGGTTGACAATAGTGTCCCCTGAGGGTGGTTGGTGAGAATATTAAATAAATCAATATATGTAAACCTCTTAGAACCATGCCTAGTGCATAACAAATACTTCATAGAAAGATTCTTTGTTATTTTATTTTATTTTCCACAAGTTATTGGGGTGCAGCTGGTATTTGCTTACATGAGTAAATTCTTTAGTAATGTGTGAGATCCTAGTGTACCCATCGCCTGAGCAGTATACACGGCATTGTATTTGTTGCTTTTGTCCCTTGTGCCTCCCCCCCTCCACCAAGTCATCGAAGTCCACTGTGTCATTCTTAAGCCTTTGTGTACTCATAGCTTAGTTCCCGCATATCAGTGAGAACATACAATATTTGGTTTTCCATTCTCGAGTCGCTTCACTTAGAATAAGTCACCAATCTCATCTAGGTTATGGCAAATGCTGCTAATTTATTCCTTTTTTGGCTGAGTAGTATTCCATCATGTATATGTATGCCAGTTTCTTTATCCACTCATATATTGATGGGTATTTGGGTTGGTCCCATGATTTTGCAGTTGTGAATTGTGTTGCTATAAACATGCATGTGCAAGTATCTTTTCTCAAATAATGACTTTTTTTCTGAGTAGATATCCAGTAGAGGTATTGCTTGATCAAATGGTAATTCTACTTTTAGTTCTTTAAGGAACTCCGCCCTGTTTTCCGTAGTGGCCGTACTAGTTTATATTTCTTCTAGCAGTGTAGAAGTGTTCCCTAATTGCCACAACCATGCCAACATCTACTGTTGTTGTTGTTGTTGTTGTTGTTGTTGTTTTTACATTCTTTGATTATGGCCATTCTTGCAGGAGTAAGGTGGTATTGCATTGTTGTTTTGATTTACATTTCCCACATCATTAGTGATGTTGAGCATTTATTAAATTATTTGCTAGCCATTTGTATGTCTTCTTTGGAGAATTGTCTATTCATGTCTTAGCCCACTTTTGGATGGGGTTGATTGATTTTTTCTTACTGATTTGTTTGAGTTTGTTGTAGATTCTGGATATGAGTCCTTTGTCAGAAGTATATATTGTGAACATTTTCTCTCACTCTGTGAGTTAACTGTTTATTCTGCTGACTGTTATTTTTGCCATGCAAAAGCTCTTTAGTTATCTCTCAGCTATTTATCTTTGTTTATATTGCAATTGCTTTTGGGTTTTTAGTCATAAAATCTTTGCCTAAGCCAATGCCTAAAAGGGTTCTTCCAGTGTTATCTTCTGGAATTTTTATAGTTTCAGGTTTTAGGTTTAAGTCTTTAATCTGTCCTGAGTTGATTTTTGTATAAGGTGAGAGATGAGGATTCAGCTTTATTCTCCTACATGTGGCTGGCCAGTTATCTCAGCACCATTTGTTGAAAAGGGTGTCCTTTCTCCACTTGATGTTTTTGCTTGCTTTACTGAAGATCAGTTGGCTGTAAGTATTTGGTTTTATTTCTGGATTTTCTATTCTGTTCCCATTGATCTATGTGCCTGTTTTTATACCAGTACCATGCTGTTTTGGTGACCATGGCCTTATAGTTTGAAATTAGGAAGTGTGATGCCTCCAGATTTGTTCCTTTTACTTAGTCGTGCTTTGGCTATGTTGGCTCTTGTTTGTTTCCATATGAATTTTAGAACTGCTTTTCTTGAACTCCCGACCTCAGGTGATCCACCCGCCTTGGCCTCCAAAATGCTCGGATTACAGGCATGAGCCACCACGCCCGGCCTTAGAACTATTTTTCTAACTCTGTGAAGAATGATGGTAAAATTTTGATGGGAATTGCATCGTGTTTATACATTGCATGTATTTGTACATTGCAGTATGCTCATTTTTACAATATTGATTCTACCCATCCAGGGCCATGTGATGTGTTTTCATTTCTTTGTGTCATCTATGTTTTCTTTCATCCGTGTTATGTAGTTTTCCTACTAGAGGTCTGTCCACCCTTTTGTTAGATATATTCCTAAGTATTATTTTTTCTTTTTTTTTTCTTTTTTGGCGGCAATGGTGAAAGGGTTTGAGTTCTTGATTTGGTTCTCCATTTTGTCACTGTTGGTGTATAGAAGAGCTGATTTGTGTACATTAATCTCGTATTGGGAAATCTGCTAAATTATTTTATCAGTTCTGTGAGCTTTCTTGGGGAGTCCTTTGGGTTTTCAAGGTAGATGATCATATTGTTAGCAAACAGAGACAGTTTGACTTCCTCTTTATCTGTTTGGATGCCCTTTATTTCTTTCACTTGTCTGATTGCCCTGGCTAGGATTTCCAGTACTATGTGGAAGAGGAATGGTGAGAGTGGCCATCCGTGTCTTGTTTCCATTCTCAGGAGGAATGCTTTCAACTTTTCCCCATTCAGTATTCTGTTGGCTGTGGGTATGGCATAGATGGCCTTTATTACATTAAGGTATGTCCCTTGTGTACCGATTTTGCTGAAGGTTTTAATCAGAAAATGATGCTGGATTTTGTTAAATGCTTTTTCTGCATCTATTGAGATGATCATGTAATATTTGTCTTTAATTCTGTTAATGTGGTACAGCACATTTATTGACATGCTTATGTTACCCCATCCCTGCATCCCTGGTATGAGTCACTTGATCATGGTAGATTATCTGTTTGATATGTTGTTTGATTTGCTTAGCAAGTATTTTATTAAGAATTTTAGCATGTATCTTTATCAAGGACATTGCTCTGTAGTTTTCTTTTTAGTTGTCTCCTTTCCTGGCTTTGGTAATAGGGTGATGCTGGCTTCATAGAACGGATTAAGGAGGGTTCCTTCTTTCTCTGTCTTGTGGAATAGTGTCAAAAGGATTGCTGCCAATTCTTCTTTGAATATCTGGTAGGATTCTGTGGTGATTCCATCTGCTTCTGAACTTTTTATTGTTGGTAATTTTTAAATTACCATTTCAGTCTTGCTACTTGTTATTAGTTTGTTTGGGGCATCTAATTCTTTCTGATTGAAGCTAAGAGGGCTGTATTTTTCCAGGAATTCATCCATCTCTTCTAGCTTTTCTAGTTTATTTCTGTCAAGGTGTTCGTAATAGCCTTGAGTGATCTTTAGTATTTCAGTGGTGTGAGTTGTGATATCTTCCGTTGTGCTTCTCAGTGAGGTTATTGGGATGTTTCTCTCTTCTCTTGGGTAATTCTGCTAATGGTCTACCAGCTTTATTTATCTTTTCAAAGAACCAGCTTTTTGTTTCATTTATCTTTTGTATTTTTGTTCGTTTGTTTCTATTACATTTAGTCTGGTGTTGGCTATTTCCTTTCTTCTGGGTTTGGGTTTGGGTTTGGTTTATGTTTTTCCTCTCATTCCTTGAGGCACGACCTTAGATTGTCTGTTTGTGCTCTTTCAGACTTTTTGACGTAGGTGTTAAGGGCTATGCAGTTTTCTCTTAGCACCTCCTTAGTTGTAGCTCAGAGGTTTTGCTAGGTTGTGTAATTTAAATATGTCATTGAGTTTGACAAATTTTTACATTTCTATCTCAATTTGCTTTGGGACCCAGTGCTCTTTCAGGAGCAGGTTATTTAATTTCCATGTATTTGTGTGGTGTTGAAGGTTCCTCTTTGAGTTTATTTCCAGTTTGATTCCACTGTTGGTATGATAGAGTGCTTGATATAATTTCAGTTGTCTGAAACTTCCTGAGGGTCGTTTTATGGCCTATCTTATGGTCTATACTGGAGAAAGTTCCATGTATTGTTGAACAGAATGTGTATTCTGTGGTTGTTGGATGAAGCGTTCTGTATATATCTGTTAAGTCTATTTATTCCAAGGTATAGTTTAAATCCATTGTATCTTTCTTGACTTTCTGTCTTGATGACCTGTCTAGTGCTGTCAGTGGAGTATTGAAGTCCCCCGCTCTTATGGTGTTGCTGTCTACCTTATTTCTTAGGTCCGTTCGTAATTGTTTTATAAATTTGGGAACTCCAGTGTTAGCCGCATATATGTTTAGGATCGTGGTATTTTCCTGTTGGACAAGGCCTTTTACCATTATGTACTATCTCTCTTTGTCTGTTTTAACTGCTGTTGCTTAAAAATTTGTTTTGTCTGATCTAAGAACAATTATCCCTGCTCAGTTTGGTGTCCTTTTGTATGAAATGCCTTTTTCCAGCCTTTTACTTTAAGTTTCTGTGAGTCCTCATGTGTCAGGCAAGACTCCTGAAGGCAGCAGATGGTTGGTTGGTGAGTTCTTACCCATTTTGCAGTTCCGCATCTTTTAAGTGGAGCATTTGGGCCATTTACATTCGATGTTAGTATTGAAATGTGAGGTATCATTGCAGTCATCATGCTCTTTGTTGCCTGCATAGTCTGTGTTGTTTTGTTTTCGCTTTTTACCTTGTAATTTTGTTTTATTGGTTTTGTGTGATTTATGCGTTAAAGAGATTCTGTTTGCGTGTGATTCCAGGATTTTGTATCAAGATTTAGAGCTCCTTTTATAGCGGTTCTTGTAGTGGTGGTTTGGTAATGGTCAATTCTGTCAGTGTGTGTTTGTCTGAAAATGACTGTATCTTTCCTTCTTAAATAATGCTTAGTTTCACTGGATGCAAAATTCTTGGCCGCTAACTGTTTTGTTTGAGGAGGCTGAAGATAGGACACCAATCCCTTCTAGCTTGTAGGGTTTATGCAGGTAAATCTGCTTTTAATCGGGTGACTTTGGTTTTACAGGTTACCTGGTGCTTCTGTCTCACAGCTCTTAAGAGTCTTTCTTTCCTCTTAACTTTGGATAATTTGATGGCAATATGCCTAGGCAAAGACCTTTCTGTGGTGAATTTCCCATGTCTTCTTCATGCTTCTTGTATTTACATGCCTAGGTCTCTATCTGGGCCAGGGAAGTTTTCCTCAGTTATTTCCCTAAATATGCTTTCCAAACTTTTAGAATTTTCTTCTTCCTCAGGAATACCAATTATTCTTAGGTTTAGTCATTTAACATAATCCCATAATTTGTGGAGGCTTTGTTCATAATTTCTTATTCTTTTTTCTTTGTCTTTGTTGGGTTGGGTTAATTCAAAGTCCTTATCTTTGAGCTCTGAATTTCTCTCTTCCACTTGTTCAATTCTATGGCTGAGACTTTCCAGAGCATTTTACATTTCTAAAAGTATGAACAAATTTTCCTGAATTTTGGATTTTTTTTTTTTCTTGAAGCTGTCTGTTTCCTTTAATATTTCTCCATTCACTTCTAGTATCATTTTTTGGATTTTTTTTTTCCCACCCCCACAGGGCTTTGCCTTTCTCTGGACCCTCCCTGAGTAGCTTAACTAACCTCCTGAATTCTTTTTCAGGGGAATCAGGGATGTCTTCTTGGGTTGAATCCATTGCTGGTGAACTAGTGTGATTTTTGTGGGGTGTTGACACGCCTTGTTTTGCCATATTACCAGGGTTGGTTTTCTGGTTCTTTCTCATTGGGCTAGGCTGTGTTAGAGGCAAAGTCTAGGGCTGAAGGCTGTTCTGATATTTTTTGTCCCATGGGGTGTTCCCGTGGTGTAGTGTTCTCCCTGTTCTCCTGTGGATGTGGCTTCCTGTGAGCTGACTGCAGTGATTGTTGTCTCTTCTGGATCCAGCCACCCAGTGAGTCTATCTGGTTCTGGGCTGGTACTGGGGATCGTTTGCACAGAGTCCTGTGATGTGAACCATCTATGGATCTCTCAGTTGTGGATACCAGTGCCTGTTCCGGAGGAGGTGGTGTAGGGTGCAGCAAACCCATGAGGGTTCTTAACTTTGTTGATTTAGAGGTCTATGTTTGTGCTGATTGGCCTCCTGCCAGGAGGTGGCACATCCCAGAAAGCATCAGCTGTGGTAGTGTGGAGAGAAACCATTGGTGGGTTTCTCTCCCAAGATTATATGCCCTTTGTCTTTCCCTACCAGGGTAGGTAGGGAAGGACCGTCATGTAGGGCAGGGCCAGGTGTGTGTGAGTTCAGACTCTCCTTGGGCAGGTCTTGCTGTGGTTGCTGTGGTGGGTGGGGATGAGACTCCCAGGTCACTGGCATTGTGTACCTAGGATTATGGCTGCCTCTGCTGGATCTTGCAGGTTGTCAGGGAAGTGGGGGAAAGCTGGCAGTCACAGGCCTCACCCAGCTCCCAGGAAACCTGAAGGGCCAGTCTCACTCCCACGATGCCCCCTGCAGCATCCCTGAGTCTGTTTCCAGGTGAATGACGAATCGGGCTCGGAAACTTGCCGGAGGGTTTCCTTCTTTCAGCTTCAGCTTCTCCATTGGGGACGTTTTCCACTTCCACAGCTGGGTCTCTCATAGTATTTGGGGTGTCTCTGGGGTCCTGAGGAAAGAGTCTGTTTCCTTCAGAGGGTCTGTCAGTCATCTCAGTATTGCTGGTTTGTTCTTGGAGTCAATCTGGAGCAAAAATTCACAGTGGAAGCCTCCACATGCTGCTCTGACTGGAGCTGCCACCTACTCCTGCCTCTCGTCTGCCTTGATCCATAAGTAGATTCCTAATTATGGAATTTGTGATTATTTTAAGTTATTTAAGGCAATTGTGTTCAGATCTTATTTTGCCACTAAAACTGCCTTGGAAATACGTTCTCTGCCACTCATGCTAACAGTGGTTATAGTGACACAATGGCATAACAGTTTCTCCAGAAATAATTCAGAATTCTCGGACAGTTTTTATTTGTGTCATTCTTTGGTTTATTTGGACAGATTCCGTTTTCCCGTGAATTACATTTGACCTTGTACAGAAATGTAACCAAATAATTGGAAAGTAATTTTCTATTCATTATACTAGTTATTTAATCTCTTAAATGATTATATAAAATAAATTTCTTCAGAGCATAAGAAATAGTGCATATAAAAATGCCTTTAAGAACTTGAAAAAAAATGTTTTCCAGAGGAGTTTTGGTTGTCTGCTTTAGCTTGGTTTGTTTTTACTAAGCTCATTGGTAATTTCTGTCCAACACCCAGCATGACGGAGTCTAGTTGAGTTGGACAGGGTTTGTGTACTGAGTCTGAAGGTTAAAATCAAAAATACATGTTGACTTCCATCTCAGAGGAGGTTATATGAACCACAAAGTTGTATGTTTTTCATGGCGTATAATATGCTTGTCCCAAGTGTGGGTATTCTTTCTACCAAAAGCACTACATTAAAAAGGATCATTTCTATACCCCATGCCAAACATGCCTCCCTGTGAATTTTAGATGACTCATTTCCCACAAGGGAGGTGGCTATGGAGGCCAGCTTTGTTGTTTTTAGTTTCATGGGATTTTCTTCCAGGAACTGGAATGTAAAGAGTATGGCCATGATGCAAACTTAAATGACGATAAGTCCCAGGCTTGCTTTGAGGAGTTACCACTGATATGCATATGCACACACCCACGTGCAACAAAAACTTCAGAGGCCGAATGACAGCACCAGCAGCTTTATGTATGACCCTGATTGGAGGCACTGCACAGGTGTGAGAACTGGGGATATTGTTTGGATGTTTTGTCTTTTCTGACTCTCATGATGACACGTGATTCACCCAGTGTTGGAGGTGAGGTCTGGCGGGAGGTGTTTGTGTTATGGGAGCAGATCTCTCATGAATGACTTGATGCCCTCCCCAGGGAAATGAGTGATTTATTGCTCTATTAGTTTAGCTGGTTAAGAGTCTGGGACCTCCCTCTTCTCTTGCAATGTGAAACACCGGCTTCCCCTTTGCCTTCCACCACGAGTAAAAGCTCCCAGAGGTCTGACCACTAGTTGAGCAGGTGGTGGTGCCATGCTTGTATTGCCCGCAGAACTGTGAGCCAAAGAAACCTCTTTTCTGAATAAGTTACCCAGTCTCAGATATTCCTTTACAGCAATACAAAATGGACTAACACAACTGGGAAGTCCCATCCTTGGGAAGAGCTGTCCCTAATCTTTTTGACAACAGAGACTGGTTTCCGTCTTGGGCAGCTTTACCCCAAAACCAGTTGGGATGGTTTTTGGATGAAACTGTTCCACTTCAGATCATCAGGCAATAGTTAGATTCTCATATGGAGTGCACAAGCTAGATCCCTCACATGTGCAGTTGACGACAGAGTTTACGCTCCTGTCAGAATCTAATGCTGGCTGATGTAACAGGAGGCAGGTCTCAGGTGGTAATGCTCACTTGCCTGCCACTGACCTCCTGCTGTACAGCCCAGTTCCTAGCAGGCCGCAGACCAGTCTCAGTCCACGGCCTGGGGAGTTAGGAACCCCTGCTCAGGAAGGTCAGAGCCAAAGACAATTGTAGTGCCAGCAAAGAATTCTACCAGGTGCATCAGGAGATGGCTTAACACCTTTGGAATCCAGGGTCCTCTGGTAGAAGGACATTCTACCGAACCTGCAGGCCAACGTTTCTGTGCATGTAAGGGGCTTATTTTAGGTAGCCCAGGGGTTGTGGTCCTCCACTTATGAACCCCAAATATGTCTGGGGTAACATATGGAAGGAGAGGGAAGATTGTTGGGCATGGAGAATTGCCTCTGAGATGCTACAGAAGAGGCAAGAGAGTCACCCCTGTGTAACACATAAAAATTACGATAAAGAATTGAATTTTGATCTTTTTCATGGACTGGTAATCTACACGACACATACTAAGAATGTAAAATATTTGAGTAAATTAATTAGTAAATACTGTATTAACATAATGTAAGAGATGAGGAGACTACTAACATTAATGATAATTTCAGGCGTTAAAAAGCAAGTATGTACGTATTTTATTCTGAGGGTCTAAAAATACATTATGTCCAGCTAATAATGTAAAAAATTTTCCAGTTCTACCTAATTTTGATGGAGGACAATAATGACTTTTTTTTTTTTTCCAAAATTGAGGCATTAAATGTGTTCCAGAAATACGGACTTTGTCTTAATATTTTACCAATGATATAATCGTTTGGGCTACCTAATGAAAGACTATGATGCCTTTTTTTTTTTTTAGATGTTTACATAATAGAAGGGAGTCTAGCTTTTAGACAGGTCAAAATTGTCCATGAATATTTTGTAAGACTCCTAGAATGAGTGGAAGATTTTAACCTCTAAGGTCCTTTTGTAATTCTAAAATTCTATGATATTGAAGTGGGATTTAAAAGTTGAGTGAAAAGCTGTTCATGTACAGGGAGAGTTCGATGCTCTCCAGAGGCACATCCAGGCGCAGCACATATGATTTGGGTGGATTAAAGTTCTGTTGAATCAACCTGAAGGAAGCAACACTAGTAAGGGTTGAAGTTTTCTCAAAAGAATTCAATCGATATTGATTTAGTTCAAGCACCGTAAAATTTAAGTTGTAAAAACTGAGTCAATTTCTATTAATTTGATGTCATAACTTTTACTGAGCATTCTAAATTTTCTGTCTTTTTAAAAGAAAACCTGGGCTCTTTCCATGTCAGAAAATAGTTTAAGCAAAAAGATTGAGCTGTGAGTGTTTATATGAAAATATTCATGCACTTGTTGTCTAGCCGGCACTCAGGAAATGTTAGCTGTATTGTACTGAGGCACAAACATGTATTTGACAAGAGTTTGCTTTCCTTCATTCACTGCAGGAGTATTTGTTTTGTTTATTTCTCTACCCTGGAAACCTGGTACTCAACAAGTATTAAACGGAAAATCGGCAATTGTGCTGTGGTAAAATAATAATAATAGAGTAAAATACTATTCTAATCATATTCTACTTTCCCCACCAAATTTCCCATAATAATCATACATTTCAGTAATAGCTCACTTTACTTTAGCAAATATGTTCATATTCATGACAGCATCTGGTCGCACCTATACAGGTAGATAAGTATTCTCATTCTCATCTTATGAATGGTGGAAAAACAGAGGTTCAGGGAGATTAAATAATCCCATTAGTGACTAGGATACACATCCCTACTTCAAGATTCCCTGTTGAGGACATTTCTAATAAACATGAGGGTTTATGCCAGCTTCAGAGTACAGATCAAGAAAAGAGAAAGGCTGAACAATTTCTTCTCCATTTGATGACGTTTTGCTTGCTTTTGCTTTGACTTTGTGTCTTCTATAAACCTGCAGTGTAATCTCTATTTCTTCAGTACCTACTTGCAATCATTGTTACATTTTTATGTTATTTGTGGATAAAAATGGTAAGAACTATTTCTTTCACTCCAGTAAGACTATCCAACTTTCTAAATGTAAGATTTTTCCAAAGACACTTGTTCATGATGGATCTAGGGCAGGGGGAGGAGAGTCAAGAAAGCGATTGTTCCTATAGTAGTAAAATGTTCCAACGAATGGAAAGACATCGTTGTCTACGTGGTTTTTGAAATTTCCTTTAAGAAGCTTGCTTCAGTGGTTAGCTGTGCAGTGAAAAATTCTTCCCCACGTATAAACAAATTTTCTCTCGGTCTGTGTGAAGCCTATTACATCACATATTTCTGGTCTGTATGGAAACGAAGGACATCTGCTTCTTTGCTTCTTGAGTAGTACTTAGAACATTAAAAAATTGCATTCTCCTCACTCGTCTTTCCTCCGACCTCTTCCGAAGAATTGCACTTAAACTTGAAGAGAGTAGTCATTACCTAGGCCACTGAAATTAAAGACATTAGGAAGATTAACCTCTTCTCTTGCTTTTGTAGTAATTGTTTTAAGTACTTTGTTTTTTATAGGAAGAATTTTTTTAGGTCTAAAATAGCAAGTATATGACCATTTATTAACCTCTTATTCAACCAGGTGATTTGGAACAAAGAGAACAATGGACACCATTCTTCCTCCAGAATAGTTTATGATCTAATTTGGCAGGGCACAATAAACAAGTGTGGTACAGTGAGAGAGTCATTTCATGGTAATACATATTTGTGTGAGAACGTGGCAGGTCCGGGACTGTTTCTTGATCTTATCTAAGTGAGACCTCTCTCAATTCTGCAAGAATAGTATTGTCATCTAGGGAACACTGTGAGGAAAAGGTGTATCTAGGGAGGGATTTTAACGGAGGCATAGGCATATGATTTAGGAATTAGAGGATTTTTCCATGAACATCAAAAGGTGTCACCAAAGGCAAAGACGTATGAATGAGCAAGCTGTATTCAGAGTGTAGGGAAGTGGGCCACATAAGCTGGAGTCGAAGGTCCAATTTGAGAACAAGATGAACTCAGCTAGCTTATGTTAGATTATAGGGGGCCTTTGAGATTCCTTTGCCCCTGTGGTACTGTCCTATTGCTAAATGCACAATAATTTTCAGATTTTAATGTTCCCTGTAACTCACTTTTTTGTACCTTATTTTTCAGATATTTATCGATCAATAACATGTCTGAATTATGTGCCAAATCAGTGTTTGGTTTCTATCTTTTCTATAAAAAATGTGTTTTACCTTTGAAAACAAGTCTTTTTTGCTCTGCATTGATCCCTATTTTATTTATTTATTAATTTTATTGTACTTTAAGTTCTGGGATACACGTACAGATCTTGCAGGATTGTTGTAAAGGTGCACACGTGCCATGGTGGTTTGCTGCCCCCATCCCCCCATCACCCACATCTGGCATTTCTCCCAATGTTATGCCTACCCAGCCTCCCCACTCCCTGCTGTCCCTCCCCTAACTCTGCACCCCCCAACAGAACCCAGTGTGTGATGTTCCCCTCCTGTGCCCATGTGTGCTTATTGTTCATCACCCACCTGTGAGCGAGAACATGGGGTGTTTGGTTTTCTGTTCTTGTGTCAGTTTGCTGAGAATGATGGTTTCCAGATTCATCCATGAACATATGTGTGCATGGGTATTTATAATAGAATGATTTATAATCCTTTGGGCATATACTCAATAATGGGATTGCTGGGTCAAAATGAATTTCGATTTCTAGATCCTTAAGGAATCGCCATACTGTTTTCTACAATGGTTGAACGAATTTACACTCCCACCAACAGTGTAAAAGTGTTCCTATTTCTCCACATCCTCTCCAGGATCTGTTGTCTCCAGATTTTTTAATGATCACCATTCTAACTGGCCTGAAATGGTATCTCAGTGTAGTTTTGATTTGCATTTCTCTAATGACCAGAGATGATGAGCATTTTTTCAGGTATTTATTAGTCTCATCTATGTCTTCTTTTGAAAGGTGTCTGTTTATATCCTTTGTCCACTTGTGAATAGGTTCGTTTTTTCTTGTAAACCTGTTTTAGTTCTTTGTAGATTCTGGATAGCAGTCCTTTGTCAGATGGGTAGGTTGCAAAATTCCTTTCCCATTCTGTTGGTTGCCAGTTCACCCTAGTGATTGTTTCTTTTGCTATGCAGAAACGCTTCAGTTTAATTAGATCCCATTTGTCTATTTTGGCTTTTGTTGCCAGTACTTCTGATGTCTTAGTCATGAAGTCCTTGCCTGTGCCTATGTCCTGAGTGGCTTTGCTTAGGCTTTCTTCTAGGGTTTTTATGGTGTTAGGTCTTATGTTTAAATCTTTAATCTAACTGGAGTTAATTTTTGTATTAGGTGTAAGGAAGGGGTCCAGTTTCAGTTTTCTGCACATGGCTAGCCAGTTTTCCCAACACCATTCATTAAACATGGAATCCTTTCCCCATTGCTTGTTTTCGTCAAGTTTGTCAAAGATTAGATGGTTGTAGATGTGTGGCATTACTTCTGAGGTCTTGGTTCTGTTCCATTGCTCTATATCTCATTTTTGGTACCAGTACCATGCTGTTTTGATTACTGTAGCTTTGAGAATGGTTTGAAGTCAGGTAGCGTGATGCTTCCAGCTTTGTTTATTTTGCTTATGATTGTCGTTTTATGGGCTCTTTTTTTTGGTTATATATGAAGTTTAAAGTGTTTTGTTTTTTTTTTTTCCTAGTTCTGTGAAGAAGGTCAGTGGTAGATTGATGGGGATAGCACTGAATCTATAAATTACTTTGGAAAGTAGGGCCATTTTAACCATACCGATTTTTCCTGACCATAAGCATGGAATGTTTTTCCATCTGTTTGTGTCCTCCCTTATTTCCTTGAGTAGTGGTTTGTAATCCTCCTTGAAGAGGTCCTTCACAGCCTTTGCTAGTTGTATTCCTAGGCATTTTATTTTCTTTGTGGCAATCGTAAATGGGAATTTACTCATTATTTGGCTCTCTGTCTTTTACTGGTGTATAGGAATGCTTGTGATTTTTGCACATCGATTTTGTATTGTGAGACTTTGCTGAAGTTGCTTAGCAGCTTAAGGAGATTTTGGGCCGAGACAATGGGATCTTCTAAATATACAATCATGTCATCTGCAAATAGAGACAATTTAACTTCTTTTTTTCCTAATCGAATACCCTTTATGACGTTTTCTTGCCTGATTGCTCTAGCTAGAACTTCCAATACTATGTTGAATAGAAAGGGTGAGATAGAGCACCTTTGTCTAGTGCCAGTTTTCAAAGGGAATGCTTCCAGTTTTTGCTCATTAAGTTAGATGTTGGCTGTGGGTTTGTCATAAATAGCTTTTTTTATTTTGAAATGTGTTCCATTGATACCTAGTTTATTATTGAGAGTTTTTTTTTTTTTTTTTTTTTTTTTTTTTTTTTTTTTTTTAGCATCAAGGGCTGTAGAAGTTTGTTGAAGGCCTTCTCTGCATCCTTTGAGATGATGTGTTTTTTTTTTTTTTCTTTGTTTATGTGATGGATTACATTTATAGATTTATGTATGCTGAACCAGGCTTGCATCCCCGCGGTGAAGCCTACTTGATTGTGATGGATAAGCGTCTTGATGTGCTGTTGGATTCAGTTTGCCAGTATTTTATTGAAGATTTTTGCATCAATGTTCATCCTGGCTATTGGCCTGAATTTTTTTCTTTTAGTTGTATGTCTGCCAGGTTTTGTCTGAGGATGATGATGGTTTCGTAAAATATGTTAGGGAGTATTCCTTCTTTTTGTATTGTTTCGAAGCGTTTTAGAAGGAGTGATATGAACTCCTCTTTGTACATCTGGTAGAATTCTGCTGTAAATCCATCTGGGCCTGGACTATCTTGGTTGGTAGGCTATTAATTACTGCCTCAACGTCAGTCCTTATTGTTGGTCTATTAAGGGATTAACTCCTTCTTGATTTAGTCTTGGGAGGGTGTAAGTGTCCAGGAGTTTATCCATTTCTTCCAGATTTACTGGTTTATATGCATAGAGTTGTTTGTAGTAATCTCTGATGGTAGTTTGTATTTCTTTGGAATTGGTGGTGATACCCTTTTTATCATTTTGTATTGCATCCATTTGAGTCTTCTCTCTTTTCTATGTCATTAGTATGGCTATCTTGTCTATTTTGTTGACCTTTTCAAAAAACCAGCTGCTTGATTTACCGATTTCTTGAAGAGTTTTTCTTTGCCTCTATCTCCACTTCTGCTCTCATCTTAGTTACTTCTTGTCTTCTGCTAGGTTTTGAACTTTTTTTGATCTTGCTTCTCTAGCTCTTTCCATTTTGATGATAGGGTGACGATTTTACATCTTTCCTCACTTCCAATGTGTCTCAGAAATTTTGGTATGTCGTGTCTTCGTTCTCATTGGTTTCGAAGAAC
Organism: Saimiri boliviensis; assembly: GCF_048565385.1. Taxonomy (NCBI): domain Eukaryota; kingdom Metazoa; phylum Chordata; class Mammalia; order Primates; family Cebidae; genus Saimiri; species Saimiri boliviensis. The sequence goes on from NC_133453.1 coordinate 151,488,884, forward strand.
ATCTTTATTTCTGCCTTCATTTCATTGTTTATCCTGTTGCTGTTCTGGAGCAAATTGTCCCGGTTCCATGTACTCGTGTGGTTTTGAGTGACTTTCTTAATCCTGAGTTCTAATTTGATTTCACAGTGTTCTGAGAGATTGTTAGGATTTTCGTTCTTTTGCATTTGCTGAGGAGCGACTTACTTCCAATTATGTGGTCAGTTTTAGACTAGGTATCATGCAGTGCTGAGAGGAATATATATTCTGTGGATTTGGGGTGGAGATTTCTGTAGATGTCTGTTAGGTCCACTTGGTCCAGATCTGCGTTCAAGTCCCGGATATCCTTGTTGATTTTCTATCTTGTTGATCTGTCAAATAGTGACAGTGGAATGTTAGTCTCCCACGATTATTGTTTGGGAGTCTAAGTCTCTCTGTGGGTCTTTAAAAACACCGCATGTTCTCACGCATAGGCGGGTGTTGAACAGTGAGAACACATGGACACAGGGAGGGGAGCACTACGCACTGGGGTCTGTCGGGGAGAAACAGGGGAGGGACAGCAGGGGGTGGGTAGTTGGGGAGAGATAGCATGGGGAGAAATGCCAGATACAGGTGAAGGGGAGGAAGGCAGCAAATCACACTGCCATGTTGTAGCTATGCAACAATCTTGCATGTTCTTCACATGTACCCCAAAACCTAAAATGCAATTTAAAAAAAGGGAGTATTCCTTCTTTTTGTATTGTTTCAAAGAGTTTTAGAAGGAGTGATATGCTTTACGTATCTGGGTGCTTCTGTATTGGGTGCATACATATTTAGGATACTTAGCTCTTCTTGCATTGATCCTTTTACCGTTATGTAAAAGACCTTGTCTCTTTTGATCTTTGTTGGTTGAAAGTCCATTTTATCAGACCAGGATTGCAACCCCTGCTTCTTTTTGCTCTCCATTTGCTTGGTAAATCTTCTTCCATCCCTTTATTTTGAGTCCATGTGTGTATTTGCACATGAGATGGGTCTCCTGAATACAGCACAACAAAGGATCTTGACTTTTTATCCAGTTTGTCTGTGTCTTTCAATGGGTGCATTTAGACCATTTATATGTAACATTAATATTGATACGTGCCAATTTTATCCTGCCATTTTGTCACTGGTTGGTGGTTTTGCCCGTTAGTCGATGCAGTTTATTCGTTATGTCCTCGGTCTTTACCTTTTGATACGTTTTTGTAGTGGCTGGTAGTGGTTGTTCCTTTCCGTGTTTAGTGCGTCTTTCAGGAACTCTTGTAAGGCAGGTCTGGTGGTGATAAAATCTCTCAGCAGTCGCTTGTCTGTAAAGGATTTTATTTCTCCTTCACTTATGAAGCTTAGTTTGACTGGATATGAAATTCTGTGTTGAAAGTTCTTTTCTTTAAGGGTGTTGAATATTGACCCCCACTCTCTTCCGGCCTGTAGGGTTTCTGCTGAGAGATCCACTGTAAGTCTAATGGGCTTCCGTTTGTTGATGACCCAACCTTTCTCTTTCTAGCTGCCCTTAACATTTTTTCCTTCATTTCAACCCCGGTCAGTCTGTTGATTATGTGCCTTGGGGTTGCACTTTTTGAGAAATATCTTTGTGGTGTTCTCTGTATTTCCAGAATTTGAATGTCAGCTTGCCTTGCGAGGTTAGGGAAGTTCTCTTGGGTAATATTCTGAAGTGTGTTTTCCAGCTCGGATTCATTCTCCCTGTCACATTCAGGTACGTCGATCGTGCATAGATTTGGTTTCTTCACATAATCCCATAGGTCTTGTAGTCTTTATTCATTTTTGTTCACTCTTTTTATTCCTCTAATGTGGCCTTCTCATTTTATATCATAGAGTTGATCTTCAATTTCTGATATTCCTCCTTCCACTTAATTGATTAAACTGCTAAAATTGGCGTGTGCTTTGTGAAGTTCTCCTGCTGTGTTTTTCAGCTCCATTAAGTCGTTTATGTTCTTCTCTAAGCTGGTTATTCTAGTCAGAATTTTGTCTAACCACATTTCCAGCTCAGCGCCTGGATTGTTGAGTAAATTTATCAATCGGAACATTCATAAACCTATGGTTTTGAACTAATTTTATTACCTGAACTGGAAATTGACACACAAAATTGACAGTGCATGGAAAAGATGATAAGCAGTTTTCTAGAATTAAAATAGAACGTGATCTTTACTTACTCAAAGAATGCTCAACTCAAGGGGACACAGATCACTCGTTTTGACTGCATGAGCTACGGGAGGTAGAGACAACTTTTTGAAAATACAGATCTAAAAGTGTCCGTGCTTTGAATGCTAGACAAGATTTTCAGAATACACAGCTAAAACGGTCCCCGCTTTAGCTCTGTATTTTGAAAAAGTTGTGTGCTCTTCAAAGAGAAAGCTACATTTGCTGTGACTTTGGCTTTGAGGGGAAATGGGATGATGAGTGAGAGGGTGGTGACTGAAACCAGCTCATTTCCCATTGACCACTGAGGCCACAACTCTCAGGTGAGAAGCAAAGTGAGAATTTGGACCAGGCACATTCTCCTTAGAGACAATGGGCCAAAGACAGGTCCGATGGAATCGAATGTCTTTTCATGTTGACATCAATCACATCAAGCTCTCGCTAAGCCATTGAAGTGTCACATTGGGTCTGGGGGAGGCGTTGCACACTGTGGAATTACAGGTCCGAAGATTTGGATTTGATTTCCAGCCCTCTGCCAGTCAGTCTGCCAGGCACTTTCATGCGACAAGCCTTAGACGAGTCCATTTCTGTCTCTGATTACAAATTCTTTCACAGGGATTTATGTGGGCCTTAAGGCCCACTAAGAAAAGATCCCTCTTCCGGCTTAGTGCCTGCTTTCATGATTTGATTTGTCAATCTGGACTGAATACACCTTTGGTTTTGGATTGACTCTATTACCTCTCCAAGAAATTAACACACAAAACTGACAGCTGATTGACAAGATGAGAAGCAGTTTTCCAGAATTCAAATTGAACTTAATCCTTTCTTAATAAAAGAATGCTCAATTCAAGGGGACAGAGATCACTAGTTTTCACTTCATGAGCTATGGCAGGTAGAGACAACTTTTTGAAAATACACAGCTAAAACTGTCCGGACTTTGAATGATAGACAAGTTTTTCAGAATACTGCTGTGTATTTTTAAAAGTGGCGTGCTCTTCAAAGAGAAAGCTACTTTTTCTGTGACTTTGGGTTCGAGGGGAAATGGGAGTCCTCTTCAGTCAGCAGGGACGACACCTGAGTCCTTTGCAGTCCTTTTGTCTGCCTCTGAGGGTGATATGAGAGTGGTCCCTGTCATCATGAGCCGTGTCTGAAAGAATTATTCACATTTCCTACGAGAATAGACGGCTGAAATAGCGAAAGGTGTGTGTTTTTTTGGAGTATGGACTGGATCAAAGCCCACCTCAAACCACTAAGTATTTTGCTGAGCACGAGAAGTGGTGTGTGCGGCCTGTGTTTGGGTGTTTTTTGTGACACTGTGTGTGTGTGTGTGTGTGTGTGTGTGTGTGTGTGTGTCTGTCTGAGGGTCTGTGTGTCTGTGTTTCTGTCTCCATTCCTGAGCAGCAAATCTTTTTTACTCTTTTAGCATGTTACTCAGAACTGTGGAGGAAGCCCAGGACTCCAGAAAACACTATAAACGTATGGTTGAAGGAAATTTTCTTGATGATGAGTGAGAGGGTGGTGACTGAAACCAGCTCATTTCCCATTGACCACTGAGGCCACATCTCTCAGGTGAGAAGCAAAGTGAGAATTTGAACCAGGCACATTCTCCTTAGAGACAATGAGCCAAAGACAGGTCCGATGGAATCTAATGTCTCTTCATGTTGACATCCATCACTTCAAGCTCTCCTTAAGCCATTGAAGTGTCACATTGGGCCTGGGGGAGGCGGTGTACCCTGTGGAATTACACGACCGAAGATTTGGATTTGATTTCAAGCCCTCTGCCAGTCAGTCTGCCAGGCACTTTCAAGTGACAAGCCTTAGGCGAGTCCCTTTCTGTCTCTGTTTCCCGATTCCTTCACAGGGATTTATGTGGGCCTTAAGGCTTACTGGGAAAAGATACCTCTTCTGACTCAGTGCCTGCTTTCTTGATTTGACTTGTCAATCTGGAGTTGAATACACCTTAGATTTTGGATTGATTCTATTACCTCTCCTGGAAGTTAACACACAAAACTGACAGTTGATTGACAGGATGAGAAGCAGTTTTCCAGAATTCAAATAGAACTTAATCCTTTCTTACGAAAAGAATGCTCAACTCAAGGGGACAAAGATCACTCGTTTTGACTTCAAGAGCTATGGCATGTAGAGACAACTTTTTGAAAATACACAGCTAAAACTGTCCGTGCTTTGAATGCTAGACAAGTTTTTCAGAATAAACAGCTAAAACGGTCCCCGATTTAAGTGATTTAGTATTTGTATTTTTGAAAATATCACACCTTGGGGGTGTATTTGTATTATATTCAAAAATACAACTAAGAGTCGTATTTGTATTTTTGAAAATAACCCAACTTGGGGGTGTATTTCTATTATATTCAAAAATAAAACTAAGAGTTGTATTTGTATTTTTGAAAATGACACAGCTTGGGGGTGTATTTGCATTATTTTCAAAAATACAACAGAGAGTTGTATTTGTATTTTTGAAAATAACACAGCTTGGGGGTGTATTTGTATTATTTTCCAAGGTACAGCAAAGGGTTGGATTTGTATTTTTGAAAATAACACAGTTTGGGTGTGTATTTGTATTATTTTCCAAGGTACAGCTAAGGGTTGGATTTTTATTTTTAAAAATAACACAGCTTGGGGGTGTATTTGTATTATTTTCAAAGATACAAGTAAGGGTTGTATTTTTATTTTTGAAAATAACACAGCTTGTGGGTGTATTTGTATTGTTGCCCAAGATAGAGCTAAGGGTTGTTTTTGTCTTTTTGAAAATAACACAGCTTGGGGGTGTATTTGTATTTTTTTCCAAGTTGCAGCTAAGTGTTTTATTTGTATTTTTGAAAATAACAGAGCTTGGGGGTGTATTTGTATTATTTTCCAAGATAGAGCTAAGGGTGGTATTTGTATTTTTGAAAATAACACAGCTTGGGGGTGTTTTTGTATTATATTCCAAGACACAGCTAAGGGTTGTATTTGCATTTTTGACAACAACACAGCTTGGGGGTGTTTTTGTATTATATTCCAAGATACAGCTAAGGGTTGTATTTGTATTTTTGAAAATAACACAATTAGGGGGTGTATTTGTATTATTTTCCAATATACAGCTAAGGGTTTTATTTGTATTTTTGAAAATAACACAGCTTGGGGGTGTATTTGTATTATTTTCCAAGATACAGCTAAAGGTTGTATTTGTATTTTTGACAATAACACAGCTTGGGAGTGTATTTGTATTATTTTCCAATATACAGCTAAGGGTTGTATTTGTATTTTTGAGAATAACACAGCATGCGGGAGTATTTGCATTATTTTCCAAGATACAGCTAAGGGTTGTATTTGTATTTTTGACAATAACACAGCTTGGGGGTGTATTTGTACTATTCTCCAAGATTCAGCTAAGGGTTGTATTTGTCTTTTTGAAAATAACACAGCTTGCGGGTGTATTTGTATTATTTTCCAAGATACAGCTAACGGTTGTATTTGTATTTTTGACAATAACACAGCTTGTGGGTGTATTTGTGTTATTTTCAAAGATAGAGCTAAGGGTTGTATGTGTATTTTTGAAAATAACACAGCTTGGGTGTGTATTTGTACTATTTTCCAAGATACAACAAAGGGTTGTATTTGTATTTTTGAAAATAACACAGCTTGGGGTTGTATTTGTATTATTTTCCGAGATAATGCTAAGGGTTGTATTTGTATTCTTGAAAATAACACAGCTTGGGGGTGTATTTGTATTATTTTCCAAGATACAGCTAAGGGCTGTATTTGTATTTTTGAAAATAACACATCTTGGGGGTGTTTATGTATTATTTTCCAAGATTCAGCTAAGGGTTGTATTTGTATTTTTGAAAATAACAGAGATTGGGGGTGTATTTGTATTATTCTCCAAGATACAGCTAAGGGATGTATTTGTATTATTGAGAATCACACAGCTTAGGGGTGTATTTGTATTATTTTCCAAGATACAGCTAAGGGTTGTATTTTTATTTTTGACAATAACACAGCTTCGGGTTGTATTTGAATTATTTTCAAAATACAGCTAATGGTTGTATTTGTATTTTTTATAATAACACAACTTGGGGGTGTATTTGTATTATTTTCCAAGATACAGCTAAGGGTGGTATTTGTATGTTTGAAAATAACACAGCTTGGGGGTGTATTTGTATTATTTTCCAAGATACAGCTAAGGGTTGTATTTGTATTTTTTAAAATAACACAGCTTGGGGGTGTATTTGTATTATTTTCCAAGATACAGCTAAGGGTTGTATTGGTATTTTGGAAAATCCCACACCTTGGGGGTGTATTTGTATTATTTTACAAGATACAGCTAAGGGTCGTATTTGTAGTTTTGAAAATAACACAGCTTGTGGGTGTATTTGTATCATTTTTCTAGATACAGGGAAGGGTTTTATTTTTATTTTTGAAAATAACACAGCTTGGGGGAGTATTTGTATCATTTTCAAAGATACGGCTAAGGGTTATATTTGTATTTCAGAAAATAACACAGATTGGGGATGTATTTGTATTATTTTCCAAGATACAGCTAAGGGTTGTATTTGTATTTTTGAAAATACCACAGCTTGGGGGTGTATTGTATTATTTTCCAAGATACAGCTAAGGGTTGTATTTGTATTTTTGAAAATAACACAGCTTGGGGGTGTATTTGTATTATTTTCCAAGATACTGCTAAGGGTTGTATTTGTATTTTTGAAAATAACACACCTTGGGGGTGTATTTGTATTATTTTCCAAGATACAGCTAAGGGTTGCATTTGTATTTATGAAAATAACACAGCTTTCGGGTGTATTTTTTTTATTTTCCAAGATACAGCTAAGGGTTGTATTTGTATTTTTGAAAATAGCACAGATATGGGGTGTATTTGTATTATTTTCCAAGATACTTCTAAGGGTTGTATTTGTATTTTCGTCAATAACACAGCTTGGGGGTGTATTTGTATTATTTTCCAAGATACAGCTAAGGGTTGTATTTGTATTTTTGAAAATAACACAGCTTGGGGGTGTATTTGTATTATTTGCAAAGACACACCTAAGGTTTGTATTTGTATTTTTGAAAATAACACAGCCTGGGTGTGTATTTGTATTATTTTCCAAGATACAGCTAATGGTGTATTTGTATTTTTGACAATAACACAGCTTGGGGGTGTATTTGTATTATTTTCCAAGATACAGCTATGGGTTGTATTTGTATTTTTGACAGTAAAACAGATTGGGGGTGTATTTATGTTATTTTCAAAGATACAGCTAAGGGTTCTATTTGTATTTTTGAAAATAACACAGCTTGGGGGTGTATTGTATTATTTTCCAAGATACAGCTAAGGGTTTTATTTGCATTTTTGACAACAACACAGCTTGTGGATGTTTTTGTATTATATTCCAAGATACAGCTAAGGGTTGTATTTGTATTTTTGAAAATAACACAGCTTTTGGGTGCATATGTATTATTTTCCAAGATACAGGTAAGTGTTGTATTTTTGAAAATAACACAGATGGGCGTGTATATGTATTATTTTCCAAGATACAGCTAAGGGATGTATTTGTATTTTTGAAAATAACACAGCTTGGAGGTGTATTTGTAATATTTTCCAAGATACAGCTAAGGGTTGTATTTTTATTTTTGAAAATAACACAGCTTGCGGGTGTATTTGTATTATATTCCAAGATACAGCTAAGGGTTGTATTTGTATTTTTGACAATAACACAGCTTGGGTGTGTATTGGTATTATTTTCCAAGATAAAGCTAAGCGTTGTATTTGTACTTTTGACAATAACACAACTTGGGGGTGTATTTATGTTATTTTCAAAGATACAACTAAGGGTTCTATTTGTATTTTGAAAATAACACAGCTTGTGGGTGTTTTGTATTATTTTCAAAGATACAGCTAAGGGTTGTATTTGTATTTTTGAAAATAACACATATTGGGGGTGTATTATATCATTTTCCAAGGTACTGCTAAGGGTTGTATTTGTATTTTTGAAAATAACACAGCTTGGGGGTGTATTTGTATTATTTTCTAAGATACAGCTAAGGGATGTATTTGTATTTTTGAAAGTAACACAGCTTTCGTGTGTTTTGTTTTATTTTCCAAGATACAGCTAAGGGTTGTATTTGTGTTTTTGAAAATAACACAGATTGGGGGTGTATTTGTATTATTTTCCAAGATACTTCTAAGGGTTATATTTGTATTTTCGTCAGTAACACAGCTTGGGGGTGTATTTGTATTATTTTCCAAGATACTGCTAAGGGTTGTATTTGTATTTTTGGAAATAACACAGCTTGCGGGAGTATTTGTATTATTTTCCAAGATACAGCTAATTGTTGTATTTGTATTTTTGACAATAACACAGCTTGTGGGTGTTTTTGTGTTATTTTCAAATATACAGCTAAGAATTCTATTTGTACTTTTGACAATAACACAGCTTGGGGGTGTATTTGTATTATTTTCAAAGATACAGCTAAGGGTTGTATTTGTATTTTTGACAATAACACAGATTGGGGGTGTATTTATGTTATTTTCAAAGATACAGCTAAGAGTTCTATTTGTATTTTTGAAAATAATAACACAGCTTAGGTGTGTATTGTACTATTGTCCAAGATACAGCAAAGGGTTGTATTTGTATTTTTGACAATAACACAGCTTGTGGGTGTTTTTGTGTTATTGTCAAAGAAACAGCAAAGAGTTCTATTTGTATTTTTGACAATAACACAGCTTAAGTGTGTATTTGAATTATTTTCAAATATACAGCTAAGGGTTGTATTTGTATTTTTGACAATAACACATCTTTGGGTTGTATTTGAATTATTTTCAAAATACAGCTAAAGGTTGTATTTGTATTTTTTAAAATAACAAAACTTGGGGTGTATTTGTATTATTTTCCAAGATACAGCTAAGGGTTGTATTTGTATTTTTGAAAATAACACAGCTTGGGGGTGTATTTGCATTATTTTCCAAGATACAGCTAAGGGATGTATTGGTATTTTTGAAAATAACACAGTTTGGGGATGTATTTGTATTATTTTCCAAGATACAGCTAAGAGTTGTATTGGTATTTTGGAAAATAACACAGCTTTGGGGTGTATTTGTATTATTTTCCAAGATACAGATAAGGGTTGTATTTGTATTTTTTAAAATAACACACCTTGGGGGTGTATTTGTATTATTTTACAAGATACAGCTAAGGGTCTTATTTGTATTTTTGAAAATTACACAGCTTGTGGGTGTATTTGAATCATTTTTCTAGATACAGCGAAGGGTTGTATTTTTATTTTTGAAAATAACACAGCTTGGGGGAGTATTTGTATCATTTTCAAAGATACGGCTAAGGGTTGTATTTGTATTTTTGAAAATAAAACAGCTTGGGTATGTATTTGTATTATTCTCCAAGATACAGATAAGAGTTTTATTTGTATTTTTTAAAATAACAAAGATTGGGTGTGTATTTGTATTATTTCCCAAGGTAGAGCTAAGGGTTTTATTTGTATTTTTGAAAATAACACAGCTTTTGGGTGTATATGTATTATTTTCCAAGATACAGGTTAGTGTTGTATTTTTGAAAATAACACAGTTGGGCGTGTATATGTATTATTTTCCAAGATACAGCTAAGGGATGTATTTGTATTTTTGAAAATAACACAGCTTGGAGGTGTATTTGTAATATTTTCCAAGATACAGCTAAGGGTTGTATTTGTATTTCTGAAAATAACCCAGCTTGCGGGTGTATTTGTATTATATTCCAAGATACAGCTAAGGGTTGTATTTGTATTTTTGACAATAACACAGCTTGGGTGTGTATTGGTATTATTTTCCAAGGTAAAGCTAAGCGTTGTATTTTATTTTTGAAAATAACACATCTTGGGTGTGTATCTATGTTATTTTCAAAGATACAGCTAAGGTTTCTGTTTGTATTTTTGAAAATAACACAGCTTGTGGGTGTTTTGTATTATTTTCCAAGATACAGCTAATGGTTGTATTTTTATTTTTGAAAATAACACAGCTTGGGGGTGTATTTGTATCATTTTCCAAGATACTGCTAAGGGTTGTATTTGTATTTTTGAAAATAACACAGCTTTGGGGTGTATTTGTATTATTTTCTGCGATACACCTAAGGGTTGTATCTGTATTTTTGAAAAGAACACAGCTTGGGGGTGTATTTGTATTATTTTCCGAGATACAGCTAAGGGTTGTATTTGTATTTTTGACAATAACACAGCTTGGGGGTGTATTTGTATTATTTTCCGAGATACAGCTAAGGGTTGTATTTGTATTTTTGAAATTAACACAGCTTGGGGGTGTACTTGTCTTATTTTCTGAATTACCGCTAAGTTCAGTATTTTTGTATTTTTGAAAATAACACAGTTTGGGGTGTATTTGTATTATTTTCCAAGATACAGCTAAGGGTTGTATTTTTATTTTTGAAAATAACACAACATGTGGGTGTATTAGTATTATTTTCAAAGATACAGCCAAGGGTTGAATTTGTATTTTTGAAAATAACACAACTTGGGGGTGTATTTGTATTATTTTCTGATATACGGCTAAGGGTTGTATTTGTATTTTTGAAAATAACACAGCTTGCGGGTGTATTTGTATTATTTTCTGACATACGGCTAAGGGTTGTATTTGTATTTTTGAAAATAACACATCTCGGGGGTGTATTTGTATTATTTTCCGAGATACAGCTAAGGGTTGTATTTGTTTTTTTGTAACTAACACAGCTTCGGGTTGTATTTGTATTATTTTCCGAGATACAGCTAAGGGTTGTTTGTATATTTGATAATAACACAGCTTGGGGGTATATTTGTATTCTTTTCCGAGATACAGCTAATGATTGTATTTGTATTTTTGAAAATAACACAGCTTGGGGGTGTATTTTTATTATTTTCCAAGATACAGCTAAGTGTTGTATTTCTTTTTTGACAATAACACAGCATGGGGGCGTATTTGTATTATTTTCAAAGATAGAGCTAAGGGTTTTATTTGTACTTTTGACAATAACACAGGTTGGGGTTGTATTTGTAATAATTTCAAAGTTACAGCTAAGTTTTTTATTTGTATTTTTGACAATAACAAAGCTGGGGGTGTATTCGTATTATTTTCCAAGATACAGCTAAAAGTTGTATTTGTATTTTTGACAATAACACAGCGTGGGGGTGTATTTTTATTATTTTCCAAGATACAGCTAAGGATTTTATTTGTATTTTTGACAATAACACAGATTCGGGGTGTTTTTGTATTATTTTCCATGATACAGCTAAGGGTTGTATTTGTATTTTTGAAAATAACACAGCTTGGGGGTGTATTTGTATTATTTTCCGAGTTACAGCTAAGGGTTGTATATGTATTTTTGACTATAAAACAGCTTGAGTGTGTCTTTTTACTATTTTGTGAGATACAGCTAAGGGTTGTATATGTATTTTTGAAAATAACACAGCTTGGGGGTGTATTTGTATTATTTTCCGAGATACAGCTTAGGGTTTTATCTGAATTTTTGACAATAGCACAGCTTGGGTGTGTATTTGTATTTTTTTCCAAGATACAGCTAAGGGTTGTATTTGTATTTTTGAAAATAACTCAGCTTGTGGGTGTATTTGTAATATTTTCGGAGATACAGCTGTGGGTTGTATTTGTATTTTTGAAAATAACACAGCTTGGGGGTGAATTTGTATTATTTTCCAAGATAGAGCTAAGGATTGTATTTTTATTTTTGAAAATAACACCGCTTTGGGGTGTATCTGTATTATTTTCCGAGATACAGCTAAGGGTTGTATTTGTATTTTTGAAAATACCACAGCTTTTGGGTGTATTTGAATTATTTTCTGAATTACGTCAATGGGCTGTATTTTTGCATTTTTGAAAATAACACCGCTTGGGGTTGAATTTTTATTATTTTCCAAGATACAGCTAAGGGTTGTATTTGTATATTTGAAAATAACAGCGCTTGGGGGTGTATTTGTATTATTTTCCTAGATACAGCTATGGGCTGTGTTTGTATTTTTGAAAATAACACAGCTTGGGGGTGTATTTTATTATTTTCCGACATACAGCAAAGGGTTGTACTTGTATTTTTGAAAATAACACTGCTTGGGGATGTATTTGTATTATTTTCCAAGATACAGCTAAGGGTTGTATTGGTATTTTGGAAAATCCCACACCTTGGGGGTGTATTTGTATTATTTTACAAGATACAGCTAAGGGTCGTATTTCTATTTTTGAAAATAACACAGCTTGTGGGTGTATTTGTATCATTTTTCTAGATACAGCGAAGGGTTTTATTTTTATTTTTGAAAATAACACAGCTTGGGGGAGTATTTGTATCATTTTCAAAGATACGGCTAAGGGTTATATTTGTATTTCAGAAAATAACACAGATTGGGGATGTATTTGTATTATTTTCCAAGATACAGCTAAGGGTTGTATTTGTAGTTTTGAAATTACCACAGCTTGGTGGTGTATTGTATTATTTTCCAAGATACAGCTAAGGGTTGTATTTGTATTTTTGAAAATAACACAGCTTGGGGGTGTATTTGTATTATTTTCCAAGATACTGCTAAGGGTTGAATTTCTATTTTTGAAAATAACACACCTTGGGGGTGTATTTGTATTATTTTCCAAGATACAGCTAAGGGTTGTATTTGTATTTTTGAAAATATCACAGCTTTCGGGTGTATTTTTTTTATTTTCCAAGATACAGCTAAGGGTTGTATTTGTATTTTTGAAAATAACACAGATTTGGGGTGTATTTGTATTATTTTCCAAGATACTTCTAAGGGTTGTATTTGTATTTTCGTCAATAACACAGCTTGGTGGTGTATTTGTATTATTTTCCAAGATACAGCTAAGGGTTGTATTTGTATTTTTGAAAATAACACAGCTTGGGGGTGTATTTGTATTATTTTCAAAGACACACCTAAGGTTTGTATTTGTATTTTTGAAAATAACACAGCCTGGGTGTGTATTTGTATTATTTTCCAAGATACAGCTAATGGTGTATTTGTATTTTTGACAATAACACAGCTTGGGGGTGTATTTGTATTATTTTCCAAGATACAGCTAAGGGTTGTATTTGTATTTTTGACAGTAACACAGATTGGGGGTGTATTTATGTTATTTTCAAAGATACAGCTAAGGGTTCTATTTGTATTTTTGAAAATAACACAGCTTTTGGGTGTATATGTATTATTTTCCAAGATACAGGTAAGTATTGTATTTTTGAAAATAACACAGATGGGCGTGTATATGTATTATTTTCCAAGATACAGCTAAGGGATGTATTTGTATTTTTGAAAATAACACAGCTTGGAAGTGTATTTGTAATATTTTCCAAGATACAGCTAAGGGTTGTATTTTTATTTTTGAAAATAACACAGCTTGCGGGTGTATTTGTATTATATTTTAAGATACAGCTAAGGGTTGTATTTGTATTTTTGACAATAACACAGCTTGGGTGTGTATTGGTATTATTTTCCAAAATAAAGCTAAGCGTTGTATTTGTACTTTTGACAATAACACAGCTTGGGGGTGTATTTATGTTATTTTCAAAGATACAGCTAAGGGTTCTATTTGTATTTTTGAAAATAACACATCTTGTGGGTGTTTTGTATTATTTTCCAAGATACAGCTAAGGGTTGTATTTGTATTTTTGAAAATAACACAGCTTGGGGGTGTATTGTATCATTCTCCAAGATACTGCTAAGGGTTGTATTTGTATTTTTGAAAATAACACAGCTTGGGGGTGTATTTGTATTATTTTCCAAGATACAGCTAAGGGTTGTATTTGTATTTTTGAAAATAACACAGCTTTCTTGTGTTTTGTTTTATTTTCCAAGATACAGCTAAGGGTTGTATTTGTGTTTTTGAAAATAACACAGATTGGGGGTGTATTTGTATTATTTTCCAAGATACTTCTAAGGGTTGTATTTGTATTTTCGTCAGTAACACAGCTTGGGGGTGTATTTGTATTATTTTCCAAGATACTGCTAAGGGTTGTATTTGTATTTTTGGAAATAATGCAGCTTGCGGGTGTATTTGTATTATTTTCCAAGATACAGCTAATTGTTGTATTTGTATTTTTGACAATAACACAGCTTGGGGGTGTGTTTGTATTATTTTCAAAGATAGAGCTAATGTTTGTATTTGTATTTTTGAAAACAACAGAGCTTGGGTGTGAATTTGTATGATTTTCCAAGGTACAGCTAATGGTTGTATTTGTATTTTTGACAATAACACAGATTGGGGGTGTATTTGTATTATTTTCCAAGATACAGCTAAGGGTTGTATTTGTATTTTTGACAATAACACAGTTTGGGGGTTTATTTATGTTATTTTCAAAGATACAGCTAAAAGTTCTATTTGTATTTTTGAAAATAACACAGCGTGGGGGTGTATTGTATTATTTTCCAAGATACAGCTAAGGGTTGTATTTGTATTTTTGACAATAACACAGCTTGGGGGTCTATTTGTATTATATTCAAAGATACAGCTAAGTGTTGCATTTGTATTTTTGACAATAACACAGCTTGTGGGTGTTTTTGTGTTATTTTCAAATATACAGCTAAGAATTCTATTTGTACTTTTGACAATAACACAGCTTGGGGGTGTATTTGTATTATTTTCAAAGATACAGCTATGGGTTGTATTTGTATTTTTGACAATAACACAGCTTGGGGTTGTATTTGAATTATTTTCAAAATACAGCTAAATTTTGTATTTGTATTTTTTAAAATAACAAAACTTGGGGGTGTATTTGTATTATTTTCCAAGATTCAGCTAAGGGTTGTATTTGTATTTTTGAAAATAACACAGCTTGGGGATGTATTTGTATTATTTTCCAAGATACAGCTAAGGGTTGTATTGGTATTTTGGAAAATAACACAGCTTTGGGGTGTATATGTATTATTTTCCAAGATACAGATAAGGGTTGTATTTGTATTTTTTTAAAATAACACACCTTGGGGGTGTATTTGTATTATTTTACAAGATACAGCTAAGGGTCTTATTTGTATTTTTGAAAATTGCACCGCTTTTGGGTGTATTTGAATCATTTTTCTAGATACAGCGAAGGGTTGTATTTTTATTTTTGAAAATAACACAGCTTGGGGGAGTATTTGTATCATTTTCAAAGATACGGCTAAGGGTTGTATTTGTATTTTTGAAAATAAAACAGCTTGGGTATGTATTTGTATTATTCTCCAAGCTACAGATAAGAGTTTTATTTGTATTTTTTAAAATAACAAAGATTGGGTGTGTATTTGTATTATTTCCCAAGGTAGAGCTAAGGGTTTTATTTGTATTTTTGAAAATAACACAGCTTTTGGGTGTATATGTATTATTTTCCAAGATACAGGTTAGTGTTGTATTTTTGAAAATAACACAGTTGGGCGTGTATATGTACTATTTTCCAAGATAAGGCTAAGGGATGTATTTGTATTTTTGAAAATAACACGGCTTGGAGGTGTATTTGTAATATTTTCCAAGATACAGCTAAGGGTTGTATTTGTATTTCTGAAAATAACACAGCTTGCGGGTGTATTTGTATTATATTCCAAGATACAGCTAAGGGTTGTATTTGTATTTTTGACAATAACACAGCTTGGGTGTGTATTGGTATTATTTTCCAAGATAAAGCTAAGCGTTGTATTTTATTTTTGAAAATAACACATCTTGGGTGTGTATCTATGTTATTTTCAAAGATACAGCTAAGGTTTCTATTTGTATTTTTGAAAATAACACAGCTTGTGGGTGTTTTGTATTATTTTCCAAGATACAGCTAATGGTTGTATTTTTATTTTTGAAAATAACACAGCTTGGGGGTGTATTTGTATCATTTTCCAAGATACTGCTAAGGGTTGTATTTGTATTTTTGAAAATAACACAGCTTTGGGGTGTATTTGTATTATTTTCTGTGATACACCTAAGGGTTGTATCTGTATTTTTGAAAATAACACAGCTTGGGGGTGTATTTGTATTATTTTCCGAGATACAGCTAAGGGTTGTATTTGTATTTTTGGAAATAACAAAGCTTGGAGGTGTATTTGTATTATTTTCCTAGATACAGCTATGGGTTGTGTTTGTATTTTTGAAAAGAACACAGCTTGGGGGTGTATTTGTATTATTTTCCGAGATACAGCTAAGGGTTGTATTTGTATTTTTGACAATAACACAGCTTGGGGGTGTATTTGTATTATTTTCCGAGATACAGCTAAGGGTTGTATTTGTATTTTTGAAATTAACACAGCTTGGGGGTGTACTTGTCTTATTTTCTGAATTACCGCTAAGTTCAGTATTTTTGTATTTTTGAAAATAACACAGCTTGGGGGTGTATTTGTATTATTTTCCAAGAAACAGCTAAGGGTTGTATTTTTATTTTTGAAAATAACACAACATGTGGGTGTATTAGTATTATTTTCAAAGATACAGCCAAGGGTTGAATTTGTATTTTTGAAAATAACACAACTTGGGGGTGTGTTTGTATTATTTTCTGATATACGGCTAAGGGTTGTATTTGTATTTTTGAAAATAACACAGCTTGCGGGTGTATTTGTATTATTTTCCGAGATACAGCTAAGGGTTGTATTTGAATTTTTGTAACTAACACAGCTTCGGGTTGTATTTGTATTATTTTCCGAGATACAGCTAAGGGTTGTTTGTATTTTTGAAAATAACACAGCTTGGGGGTATATTTGTATTCTTTTCCGAGATACAGCTAATGATTTTATTTGTATTTCTGAAAATAACACAGCTTGGGGGTGTATTTTTATTATTTTTCAAAATACAGCTAAGTGTTGTATTCCTTTTTTGACAATAACACAGCATGGGGGCGTATTTGTATTATTTTCAAAGATAGAGCTAAGGGTTCTATTTGTATTTTTGACAATAACACAGGTTGGGGGTGTATTTGTAATAATTTCAAAGTTACAGCTAAGTTTTGTATTTGTATTTTTGACAATTACAAAGCTGGGGGTGTATTTGTATTATTTTCCAAGATACAGCTAAAAGTTGTATTTGTATTTTTGACAATAATACAGCGTGGGGGTGTATTTTTATTATTTTCCAAGATACAGCTAAGGATTTTATTTGTATTTTTGACAATAACACAGATTCGGTGTGTTTTTGTATTATTTTCCAAGATACAGCTAAGGGTTGTATTTGTATTTTTGAAAATAACACAGCTTGGGGGTGTATTTGTATTATTTTTTGAGTTACAGCTATGGGTTGTATATGTATTTTTGACTATAAAACAGCTTGAGTGTGTATTTTTACTATTTTGTGAGATACAGCTAAGGGTTGTATATGTATTTTTGAAAATAACACAGCTTGGGGGTGTATTTGTATTATTTTCCGAGATACAGCTTAGGGTTTTATCTGAATTTTTGACAATAACACAGCTTGGGTGTGTATTTGTATTTTTTTCCAAGATACAGCTAAGGGTTGTATTTGTATTTTTGAAAATAACACAGCTTGGGGGTGTATTTGTAATATTTTCGGAGATACAGCTGAGGGTTGTATTTGTATTTTTGAAAATAACACAGCTTGGGGGTGTATTTGTATTATTTTCCAAGATAGAGCTAAGGATTTTATTTTTATTTTTGAAAATAACACAGCTTTGGGGTGTATCTGTATTATTTTCCGAGATACAGCTAAATGTTGTATTTGTATTTTTGAAAATACCACTGCTTGTGGGTGTATTTGAATTATTTTCTGAATTACGTCAAAGGGCTGTATTTTTGCATTTTTGAAAATAACACCGCTTGGGGTTGAATTTTTATTATTTTCCAAGATACAGCTAAGGGTTGTATTTGTATATTTGAAAATAACAGCGCTTGGGGGTGTATTTGTATTATTTTCCTAGATACAGCTATGGGCTGTGTTTGTATTTTTGAAAATAACACAGCTTGGGGGTGTATTTTATTATTTTCCGACATACAGGAAAGGGTTGTACTTGTATTTTTGAAAATAACACTGCTTGGGGTTGTATTTGTATTATTTTCCGAGATACAGCTAAGGGTTGTATTTGTATGTTTGAAAATAACACAGCTTGGGGGTGTATTTGTATTATTTTCTGACATACAGCTAAGGGTTGTATTTGTATTTTTGAAAATAACACCGCTTTGGGTTGTATTTGTATTATTTTCCAAGATACAGCTAATTGTTGTATTTGTATTTTTTAAAATAACTGTGCTTGGGGGTTTATTTGTATTATTTTCCTATATACCGCTAAGGGTTGTGTTTGTATTTTTGAAAATAACCCAGCTTGGGGGTGTATTTGTATTATTTTCAGTGATACAGCTAAGGGTTGTATTTGTATTTTTGAAACTAATACCGCTTGGGGGTGTATTTGTATTATTTTCCGAGATACACCTAAGGGTTGTATTTGCGTTTTTGAAAATAACACAGCTTCGGGTTGTATTTGTATTATTTTCCAAGATACAGCTAAGAGTTGTATTTGTATTTTTGAAAATTAAACAGCTTGGTGGTGTATTTGTATTATTTTCCGAGATACAGCTAAGGGTTGTATTTGTATTTTTGAAAATAACACAGCTTGGGGGCGTATTTTTATTATTTTCAAAGATACAGCTAAGGGTTTTATTTGTATTTTTGACAATAACACAGGTTGTGGGTGTATTTGTATTAATTTCAAAGTTACAGCTAAGTGTTGTATTTGTATTTTTGACAATAACAAAGCTGGGGGCGTATTTGTATTATTTTCCGAGATACAGCTAAGGGTTGTATTTGTATTTTTGGAAATAACACAGCTTGGGGGCATATTTTTATTATTTTCAAAGATACAGCTAAGGGTTTTATTTGTATTTTTGACAATAACACAGGTTGTGGGTGTATTTGTATTAATTTCAAAGTTACAGCTAAGTGTTGTATTTGTATTTTTGACAGTAACAAAGCTGGGGGCGTATTTGTATTATTTTCCAAGATACAGCTAAAAGTTGTATTTGTATTTTTGACAATAACACAGCTTATGGGTGTATTTTTATTATTTTCCGAGATACAGCTAAGGATTGTATTTCTATTTTTGACAATAACACAGATTGGGGGTGCTTTTGTATTATTTTCCAAGATACAGCTAAGGGTTGTATTTGTATTTTTGAAAATAACACAGCTTCGGTGTGTATTTATATTATTTTTCAAGATACAGCTAAGAGTTGTATTTGTATTTTTGACAATAACAGAGCTTGAGTGTGTATTTGTATTATTTTCCAAGATAGAGTTAAGGTTTGTATTTGTATTTTTCATAATAAAACATCTTGGGAGTGTATTTGTATTATTTTCCAAGATACAGCTAAGGGTTGTATTTGTATTTTTGAAAATAACACAGCTTGCGTGTGTATTTGTATTATTTTCCGAGATACAGCTAAGTGTTGTATCTGTATTTTTTACAATAACACAGCTTTGGGGATTATTTGTATTATTTTATGAGATTAAGCTCAGGGTTGTATCTGTATTTTTGACAATAACACAGCTTGGGTGTTTATTTGTATTATTTTCCGAGTTACAGCTAAGGGTTGTATATGTATTTTTGAGTATAAAACAGCTTAGGTGTGTATTTCTATTATTTTCCAAGATAGAGCTAAGGGTTGTATTTTCATTTTTGAAAATAACACAGCTTGGGGGTGTCTTTTTATTATATTCAAAGATACAGCTAAGGGTTGTATTTTTAATTTTGAAAATAACACAGCTTTGTGGTGTATCTGTATTATTTTCCGAGATAAAGCTAAGGGTTGTATTTTTATTTTTGAAAATAGCACAGCTTGTTAGTGTATTTGTATTATTTTCTGAATTATGGCTAAGGGCTGTATTTTCATATTTTTGAAAATAAC
Source organism: Saimiri boliviensis (assembly GCF_048565385.1). Taxonomy (NCBI): domain Eukaryota; kingdom Metazoa; phylum Chordata; class Mammalia; order Primates; family Cebidae; genus Saimiri; species Saimiri boliviensis. The sequence continues at coordinate 151,508,876 of NC_133453.1, forward strand.
ACAGCTTGGGGGTGTATTTGTATTATTTTCCAAGATACAGCTAAGGGTTGTATTTGTATTTTTGAAAATAGCACAGCTTCGGAGTGTATTTGTATTACTTTCCAAGATACAGCTAAGGTTTGTATTTTTATTTTTGACAATAACACAGCTTGGGGGTGAATTTGTATTATTTTCCAAGATAAGGCTAAGGGTTGTGTTTGCATTTTTGAAAATAACACAGCTTGGGGGTGTATTTGTATTATTTTCCAAGATACAGCTAAGGGTTGTATATGTTTTTTTGACTATAAAACAGCTTGGGTGTGTATTTGTATTATTTTGCGAGATACAGCTAAGGGTTGTATCTGTATTTTTGAAAATAACAGAGCTTGGGGGTGTATTTGTATTACTTTCCGAGTTACAGCTTAGGGTTGTATCTGAATTTTTGACAATAACACAGCTTGGGTGTGTATTTGTATTATTTTCCAAGGTACAGCTAAGGGTTGTATTTGTATTTTTGAAAATAACACAGCTAGTGGGCGTATTTGTATTATTTTCAAAGATAGAGCTAAGGGTTTTATTTGTATTTTTGACAATAATACAGGTTGGGGGTGTATTTGTAATAATTTCAAAGTTACAGCTAAGTATTGTATTTGTATTTTTGACAATAACAAAGCTGGGGGTGTATATGTATTATTTTCCAAGATACAGCTAATGGTTGAATTTGTATTTTTGAAAATAACACAGCTTTGGGGTTTATTTGTATTATTTTCCGAGATACAGCTAAGGTTTGTATTTTTATTTTTGAAAATAACACAGCTAGTGGGTGTGTTTGTATTATTTTCAAAGATACAGCTAAGTGTTGTATTTGTATTTTTGAAAATAACAGAGCTTGGGGGTGTATTTGTATTATTTTCCGAGATACAGCTAAGCGTTGAATTTGTATTTTTGAAAATACCACAGCTTGGGTGTGTATTTGTATTATTTTCTGACATACAGCTAAGGGCTGTATTTGTATTTTTGAAAATAACACAGCTTGGTGGTTTATTTGTATTATTTTCCAAGATAGAGCTAAGGGTTGTATTTTTATTTTTGAAAATAAGACAGCTTGGGGGTGTCTTTGTATTATTTTCCAAGATACAGCTAAGGGTTGTATTTTTATTTTTGAAAATAACACAGCTTTGGGGTGTATCTGTATTATTTTCCGAGATACAGTTAAGGTTTGTATTTGTATTTTTGAAAAAAACACAGCTTGTGGGTGTATTTGTATTATTTTCTGAATTAAGGCTACGGTCTGTATTTTCAAATTTTTGAAAATAACACCGCTTGATGGTGTATTTGTATTATTTTCCAAGAGAGAGCTAAGGGTTGTATTTGTATTTTTCAAAATAACACAGCTTCGGAGTGTATTCGTATTACTTTCCAAGATACAGCAAAGGGTTGCATTTGTATTTTTGACAATAACACAGCTTGGGGGTGTATTTGTATTATTTTCAAATATAAGGCTAAGGGTTGTATTTGTATTTTTGACAATAACACAGCTTGGGGCTGTATTTGTATTATTTTCCGAGATACAGCTAAGGTTTGTATTTGTATTTTTGAGAAATAACACAGCTTGTGGGTGTATTTGTATTATTTTCCAAGATACAGCTTTGGGTTGTATTTGTATTTTTGAAAATAACACAGCTTGGGGGTGTATTTGTAGTATTTTCCAAGATACAGCTAATGGTTGTATTTGTATTTTTGAAAATAACACAGCTTTGTGGTTTATTTGTATTATTTTCCGAGATACAGCTAAGGGTTGTATTTTTATTTTTGAAAATAACACAGCTAGTGGGTGTGTTTGTATTATTTTCAAAGATACAGCTAAGGGATGTATTTGTATTATTGAGAATCACAGAGCTTAGGGGTGTATTTGTATTATTTTCCAAGATACAGCTAAGGGTTGTATTTTTATTTTTGACAATAACACAGCTTCGGGTTGTATTTGAATTATTTTCAAAATACAGCTAAGGGTTGTATTTGTATTTTTTATAATAACACAACTTGGGGGTGTATTTGTATTATTTTCCAAGATACAGCTAAGGGTTGTATTTGTATGTTTGAAAATAACACAGCTTGGGGGTGTATTTGTATTATTTTCCAAGATACAGCTAAGGGTTGTATTTGTATTTTTGAAAATAACACAGCTTGGGGGTGTATTTGTATTATTTTCCAAGATACAGCTAAGGGTTGTATTGGTATTTTGGAAAATCCCACACCTTGGGGGTGTATTTGTATTATTTTACAAGATACAGCTAAGGGTCGTATTTGTGTTTTTGAAAATAACACAGCTTGTGGGTGTATTTGTATCATTTTTCTAGATACAGGGAAGGGTTTTATTTTTATTTTTGAAAATAACACAGCTTGGGGGAGTATTTGTATCATTTTCAAAGATACGGCTAAGGGTTATATTTGTATTTCAGAAAATAACACAGATTGGGGATGTATTTGTATTATTTTCCAAGATACAGCTAAGGGTTGTATTTGTATTTTTGAAAATACCACAGCTCGGGGGTGTATTGTATTATTTTCCAAGATACAGCTAAGGGTTGTATTTGTATTTTTGAAAATAACACAGCTTGGGGGTGTATTTGTATTATTTTCCAAGATACTGCTAACGGTTGTATTTGTATTTTTGAAAATAACACACCTTGGGGGTGTATTTGTATTATTTTCCAAGATACAGCTAAGGGTTGTATTTGTATTTATGAAAATAACACAGCTTTCGGGTGTATTATTTTTATTTTCCAAGATACAGCTAAGGGTTGTATTTGAATTTTTGAAAATAACACAGATATGGGGTGTATTTGTATTATTTTCCAAGATACTTCTAAGGGTTGTATTTGTATTTTCGTCAATAACACAGCTTGGGGGTGTATTTGTATTATTTTCCAAGATACAGCTAAGGGTTGTATTTGTATTTTTGAAAATAACACAGCTTGGGGGTGTATTTGTATTATTTTCAAAGACACACCTAAGGTTTGTATTTGTATTTTTGAAAATAACACAGCCTGGGTGTGTATTTGTATTATTTTCCAAGATACAGCTAATGGTGTATTTGTATTTTTGACAATAACACAGCTTGGGTGTGTATTTGTATTATTTTCCAAGATACAGCTATGGGTTGTATTTGTATTTTTGACAGTAAAACAGATTGGGGGTGTATTTATGTTATTTTCAAAGATACAGCTAAGGGTTCTATTTGTATTTTTGAAAATAACACAGCTTGGGGTGTATTGTATTATTTTCCAAGATACAGCTAAGGGTTGTATTTGCATTTTTGACAACAACACAGCTTGTGGATGTTTTTGTATTATATTCCAAGATACAGCTAAGGGTTGTATTTGTATTTTTGAAAATAACACAGCTTTTGGGTGTATATGTATTATTTTCCAAGATACAGGTAAGTGTTGTATTTTTGAAAATAACACAGATGGGCGTGTATATGTATTATTTTCCAAGATACAGCTAAGGGATGTATTTGTATTTTTGAAAATAACACATCTTGGAGGTGTATTTGTAATATTTTCCAAGATACAGCTAAGGGTTGTATTTGTATTTTTGAAAATAACACAGCTTGCGGGTGTATTTGTATTATATTCCAAGATACAGCTAAGGGTTGTATTTGTATTTTTGACAATAACACAGCTTGGGTGTGTATTGGTATTATTTTCCAAGATAAAGCTAAGCGTTGTATTTGTACTTTTGACAATAACACAGCTTGGGGGTTTATTTATGTTATTTTCAAAGATACAACTAAGGATTCTATTTGTATTTTGAAAATAACACAGCTTGTGGGTGTTTTGTATTATTTTCAAAGATACAGCTAAGGGTTGTATTTGTATTTTTGAAAATAACACATGTTGGGGGTGTATTATATCATTTTCCAAGATACTGCTAAGGGTTGTATTTGTATTTTTGAAAATAACACAGCTTGGGGGTGTATTTGTATTATTTTCTAAGATACAGCTAAGGGATGTATTTGTATTTTTGAAAATAACACAGCTTTCGTGTGTTTTGTTTTATTTTCCAAGATACAGCTAAGGGTTGTCTTTGTGTTTTTGAAAATAACACAGATTGGGGGTGTATTTGTATTATTTTCCAAGATACTTCTAAGGGTTGTATTTGTATTTTCGTCAGTAACACAGCTTGGGGGTGTATTTGTATTATTTTCCAAGATACTGCTAAGGGTTGTATTTGTATTTTTGGAAATAACACAGCTTGCGGGAGTATTTGTATTATTTTCCAAGATACAGCTAATTGTTGTATTTGTATTTTTGACAATAACACAGCTTGTGGGTGTTTTTGTGTTATTTTCAAATATACAGCTAAGAATTCTATTTGTACTTTTGACAATAACACAGCTTGGGGGTGTATTTGTATTATTTTCAAAGATACAGCTAAGGGTTGTATTTGTATTTTTGACAATAACACAGATTGGGGGTGTATTTATGTTATTTTCAAAGATACAGCTAAGAGTTCTATTTGTATTTTTGAAAATAATAACACACCTTGGGTGTGTATTGTACTATTGTCCAAGATACAGCAAAGGGTTGTATTTGTATTTTTGACAATAACACAGCTTGTGGGTGTTTTTGTGTTATTGTCAAAGAAACAGCAAAGAGTTCTATTTGTATTTTTGACAATAACATAGCTTGAGTGTGTATTTGAATTATTTTCAAATATACAGCTAAGGGTTGTATTTGTATTTTTGACAATAACACATCTTTGGGTTGTATTTGAATTATTTTCAAAATACAGCTAAAGGTTGTATTTGTATTTTTTAAAATAACAAAACTTGGGGTGTATTTGTATTATTTTCCAAGATACAGCTAAGGGTTGTATTTGTATTTTTGAAAATAACACAGCTTGGGGGTGTATTTGTATTATTTTCCAAGATACAGCTAAGGGATGTATTGGTATTTTTGAAAATAACACAGTTTGGGGATGTATTTGTATTATTTTCCAAGATACAGCTAAGAGTTGTATTGGTATTTTGGAAAATAACACAGCTTTGGGGTGTATTTGTATTATTTTCCAAGATACAGATAAGGGTTGTATTTGTATTTTTTAAAATAACACACCTTGGGGGTGTATTTGTATTATTTTACAAGATACAGCTAAGGGTCTTATTTGTATTTTTGAAAATTACACAGCTTGTTCGTGTATTTGAATCATTTTTCTAGATTCAGCGAAGGGTTGTATTTTTATTTTTGAAAATAACACAGCTTGGGGGAGTATTTGTATCATTTTCAAAGATACGGCTAAGGGTTGTATTTGTATTTTTGAAAATAAAACAGCTTGGGTATGTATTTGTATTATTCTCCAAGATACAGATAAGAGTTTTATTTGTATTTTTTAAAATAACAAAGATTGGGTGTGTATTTGTATTATTTCCCAAGGTAGAGCTAAGGGTTTTATTTGTATTTTTGAAAATAACACAGCTTTTGGGTGTATATGTATTATTTTCCAAGATACAGGTTAGTGTTGTATTTTTGAAAATAACACAGTTGGGCGTGTATATGTATTATTTTCCAAGATACAGCTAAGGGTTGTATTTTTATTTTTGAAAATAACACAGCTTGGGGGTGTATTTGTATTATATTCTGCGATACACCTAAGGGTTGTATCTGTGTTTTTGAAAATAACACAGCTTGGGGGTGTATTTGTATTATTTTCCGAGATACAGCTAAGGGTTGTATTTTTATTTTTGGAAATAACACAGCTTGGGTGTGTATTTGTACTCTTTTCCAAGATACAGCAAAGGGTTGTATTTGTATTTTTGAAAATAACACAGCTTGGGGTTGTATTTGTATTATTTTCCGAGATAAAGCTAAGGGTTGTATTTGTATTCTTGAAAATAACACAGCTTGGGGGTGTATTTGTATTATTTTCCAAGATACAGCTAACGGTTGTATTTGTATTTTTGAAAATAACACAGCTTGGGGTGGAATTTCTATTATTTTCCAAGATACAGCTAAGTGTTGTATTTGTATTTTTTAAAATAACACAGCTTGGGGGTGTATTTGTATTATTTTCCAAGATAAAGCTGAGGGATGTATTTGTATTCTTGAAAATAACACAACTTGGGGGTGTATTTGTATTATTTTCCAAGATACAGCTAAGGGCTGTATTTGTATTTTTGAAAATAACACATCTTGGGGGTGTTTATGTATTATTTTCCAAGATTCAGCTAAGGGTTGTATTTGTATTTTTGAAAATAACACAGATTGGGTGAGTATTTGTATTATTTTCCAAGATACAGCTAAGGGATGTATTTGTATTACTGAGAATCACACAGCTTAGGGGTGTAATTGTATTATTTTCCAAGACACAGCTAAGGGTTGTATTTTTATTTTTGACAATAACACAGCTTCGGGTTGTATTTGAATTATTTTCAAAATACAGCTAAGGGTTGTATTTTTATTTTTTATAATAACACTACTTGGGGGTGTATTTTTTTATTTTCCAAGATACAGCTAAGGGTTGTATTTGTATGTTTGAAAATAACACAGCTTGGGGGTGTATTTGTATTATTTTCCAAGATACAGCTAAGGGATATATTGGTATTTTTGAAAATAACACAGCTTGGGGATGTATTTGTATTATTTTCCAAGATACAGCTAAGGGTTGTATTGGTATTTTGGAAAATCCCACACCTTGGGGGTGTATTTGTATTATTTTACAAGATACAGCTTAGGGTCGTATTTGTATTTTTGAAAATAACACAGCTTGGGGGAGTATTTGTATCATTTTCAAAGATACGGCTAAGGGTTATATTTGTATTTCAGAAAATAACACAGATTGGGGATGAATTTGTATTATTTTCCAAAATACAGCTAAGAATTTTATATGTATTTTTTAAAATAACACAGCTTGGGGGTGTATTTGTGTTACTTTCCAAGATACAGCTAAGGGTTGTATTTGTATTTTTGAAAATAACACAGCTTGGGGGTGTATTTGTATTATTTTCCAAGATACAGCTAAGGGTTGTATTTGTATTTTTGACAATAACACAGCTTGGTGGTGTATTTGTATTATTTTCAAAGATAAAGCTAAGCGATATATTTGTATTTTTGACCATAACACAGGTTGGGGGTTTATTTATGTTATTTTCAAAGATACAGCTAAGGGTTCTATTTGTATTTTTGAAAATACCACAGCTTGGGGGTGTATTGTATTATTTTCCAAGATACAGCTAAGGGTTGTATTTGTATTTTTGAAAATAACACAGCTTGGGGGTGTATTTGTATTATTTTCCAAGATACTGCTAAGGGTTGTATTTGTATTTTTGAAAATAACACAGCTTGGGGGTGTATTGTATTATTTTCCAAGATACAGCTAAGGGTTGTATTTGCATTTTTGACAACAACACAGCTTGTGGGTGTTTTTGTATTATATTCCAAGATACAGCTAAGGGTTGTATTTGTATTTCTGAAAATAACACAGCTTTTGGGTGTATACGTATTATTTTCCAAGATACAGGTAAGGGTTGTATTTTTGAAAATAACACAGATGTGCGTGTATATGTATTATTTTCCAAGATACAGCTAAGGGATGTATTTCTATTTTTGAAAATAACACAGCTTTTGTGTGTATACGTATTATTTTCCAAGATACAGGTAAGTGTTGTATTTTTGAAAATAACACAGATGTGCGTGTATATGTATTATTTTCCAAGATACAGCTAAGGGATATATTTGTATTTTTGAAAATAACACAGCTTGGAGGTGTATTTGTAATATTTTCCAAGATACAGCTAAGGGATGTATTTGTATTTTTGAAAATAACACAGCTTGCGGGTGTATATGTATTATATTCCAAGATACAGCTAAGGGTTGTATTTGTATTTTTGACAATAACACAGCTTGGGTGTGTATTGGTATTATTTTCCAAGATAAAGCTAAGCGTTTTATTTGTTCTTTTGACAATAACACAGCTTGGGGGTGTATTTATGTTATTTTCAAAGATACAGCTAAGGGTTCTATTTGTATTTTTGAAAATAACACAGCTTGTGGGTGTTTTGTATTATTTTCCAAGATACAGCTAAGGGTTGTATTTGTATTTTTGAAAATAACACAGCTTTCGTGAGTTTTGTTTTATTTTCCAAGATACAGCTAAGGGTTGTATTTGTGTTTTTGAAAATAACACAGATTGGGGGTGTATTTGTATTATTTTCCAAGATACTTCTAAGGGTTATATTTGTATTTTCGTCAGTAACACAGCTTGGGGGTGTATTTGTATTATATTCAAAGATACAGCTGAGTGTTGCATTTGTATTTTTGACAATAACACAGCTTGTGGGTGTTTTTGTGTTATTTTCAAATATACAGCTAAGAATTTTATTTGTACTTTTGACAATAACACAGCTTGGGGGTGTATGTTTATTATTTTCAAAGATACAGCTAAGGGTTGTATTTGCATTTTTGACAATAACACAGCTTTGGGGTGTATTTGTATTATTTTCCAAGATAAAGCTAAGCATTGTATTTGTATTTTTGACAATAACACAGCTTGGGGGTGTATTTATGTTATTTTCAAAGATACAGCTAAGAGTTCTATTTGTATTTTTGAAAATAACACAGCTTGGGGGTGTATTGTAGTATTGTCCAAGATACAGTAAAGGGTTGTATTTGTATTTTTGACAATAACACAGCTTGTGGGTGTTTTTGTGTTATTTTCAAAGAAACAGCAAAGAGTTCTATTTGTATTTTTGACAATAACACAGCTTGAGTGTGTATTTGAATTATTTTCAAATATACAGCTAAGGGTTGTATTTGTATTTTTGACAATAACACATCTTGGGGTTGTATTTGAATTATTTTCAAAATACAGCTAAAGGTTGTATTTGTATTTTTTAAAATAACAAAACTTGGGGGTGTATTTGTATTATTTTCCAAGATACAGCTAAGGGTTGTATGTGTATTTTTGAAAATAACACAGCTTGGGGGTGTATTTGTATTATTTTCCAAGATACAGCTAAGGGATGTATTGGTATTTTTGAAAATAACACAGCTTGGGGATGTATTTGTATTATTTTCCAAGATACAGCTAAGGGTTGTATTGGTATTTTGGAAAATAACACAGCTTTGGGGTGTATTTGTATTATTTTCCAAGATACAGATAAGGGTTGTATTTGTATTTTTTAAAATAACACACCTTGGGGGTGTATTTGTATTATTTTACAAGATAAAGCTAAGGGTCTTATTTGTATTTTTGAAAATTACACAGCTTGTGGGTGTATTTGAATCATTTTTCTAGATACAGCGAAGGGTTGTATTTTTATTTTTGAAAATAACACAGCTTGGGGGAATATTTGTATCATTTTCAAAGATACGGCTAAGGGTTGTATTTGTATTTTTGAAAATAAAACAGCTTGGGTATGTATTTGTATTTTTCTCCAAGATACAGCTAAGAGTTTTATTTGTATTTTTTAAAATAACAAAGATTTGGTGTGTATTTGTATTATTTCCCAAGGTAGACCTAAGGGTTTTATTTGTATTTTTGAAAATAACACAGCTTTTGGGTGTATATGTATTATTTTCCAAGATACAGGTTAGTGTTGTATTTTTGAAAATAACAAAGTTGGGCGTGTATATGTATTATTTTCCAAGATACAGCTAAGGGATGTATTTGTATTTTTGAAAATAACACAGCTTGGAGGTGTATTTGTAATATTTTCCAAGATACAGCTAAGGGTTGTATTTGTATTTTTGAAAATAACACAGCTTGCGGGTGTATTTGTATTATATTCCAAGATACAGCTAAGGGTTGTATTTTTATTTTTGACAATAACACAGCTTGGGTGTGTATTGGTATTATTTTCCAAGGTAAAGCTAAGCGTTGTATTTTATTTTTGACAATAACACATCTTGGGTGTGTATCTATGTTATTTTCAAAGATACAGCTAAGGTTTCTATTTGTATTTTTGAAAATAACACAGCTTGTGTGTGTTTTGTATTATTTTCCAAGATACATCTAAGGGTTGTATTTTTATTTTTGAAAATAACACAGCTTGGGGGTGTATTTGTATCATTTTCCAAGATACTGCTAAGGGTTGTATTTGTATTTTTGAAAATAACACAGCTTTGGGGTGTATTTGTATTATTTTCTGCGATACACCTAAGGGTTGTATCTGTATTTTTGAAAATAGCACAGCTTGGTGGTTTATTTGTATTATTTTCAGAGATACAGCTAAGGGTTGTATTTGTATTTTTGGAAATAACAAAGCTTGGAGGTGTATTTGTATTATTTTCCTAGATACAGCTATGGGTTGTGTTTGTATTTTTGAAAAGAACACAGCTTGGGGGTGTATTTGTATTATTTTCCGAGATACAGCTAAGTGTTGTATTTGTATTTTTGACAATAACACAGCGTGGGGGTGTATTTTTATTATTTTCCAAGATACAGCTAAGGATTTTATTTGTATTTTTGACAATAACACAGATTCGGGGTGTTTTTGTATTATTTTCCAAGATACAGCTAAGGGTTGTATTTGTATTTTTGAAAATAACACAGCGTGGGGGTGTATTTGTATTATTTTCCGAGTTACAGCTAAGGGTTGTATATGTATTTTTGACTATAAAACAGCTTGAGTGTGTCTTTTTACTATTTTGTGAGTTACAGCTAAGGGTTGTATATGTATTTTTGAAAATAACACAGCTTGGGGGTGTATTTGTATTATTTTCCGAGATACAGCTTAGGGTTTTATCTGAATTTTTGACAATAGCACAGCTTGGGTGTGTATTTGTATTTTTTTCCAAGATACAGCTAAGGGTTGTATTTGTATTTTTGAAAATAACTCAGCTTGTGGGTGTATTTGTAATATTTTCGGATATACAGCTGTGGGTTGTATTTGTATTTTTGAAAATAACACAGCTTGGGGGTGTATTTGTATTATTTTCCAAGATAGAGCTAAGGATTGTATTTTTATTTTTGAAAATAACACAGCTTTGGGGTGTATCTGTATTATTTTACGAGATACAGCTAAGGGTTGTATTTGTATTTTTGAAAATACCACAGCTTTTGGGTGTATTTGAATTATTTTCTGAATTACGTCAAAGGGCTGTATTTTTGCATTTTTGAAAATAACACCGCTTGGGGTTGAATTTTTATTATTTTCCAAGATACAGCTAAGGGTTGTATTTGTATATTTGAAAATAACAGCGCTTGGGGGTGTATTTGTATTATTTTCCTAGATACAGCTATGGGCTGTGTTTGTATTTTTGAAAATAACACAGCTTGGGGGTGTATTTTATTATTTTCCAAGATACAGCTAAGGGTTGTACTTGTATTTTTGAAAATAACACTGCTTGGGTATGTATTTGTATTATTTTCCAAGATACAGCTAAGGGTTGTATTGGTATTTTGGAAAATCCCACACCTTGGGGGTGTATTTGTATTATTTTACAAGATACAGCTAAGGGTCGTATTTGTATTTTTGAAAATAACACAGCTTGTGGGTGTATTTGTATCATTTTTCTAGATACAGCGAAGGGTTTTATTTTTATTTTTGAAAATAACACAGCTTGGGGGAGTATTTGTATCATTTTCAAAGATACCGCTAAGGGTTATATTTGTATTTCAGAAAATAACAGCGATTGGGGATGTATTTGTATTATTTTCCAAGATACAGCTAATGGTTGTGTTTGTATTTTTGAAAATACCACAGCTTGGTGGTGTATTGTATTATTTTCCACGATACAGCTAAGGGTTGTATTTGTATTTTTGAAAATAACACAGCTTGGGGGTGTATTTGTATTATTTTCCAAGATACTGCTAACGGTTGTATTTGTATTTTTGAAAATAACACACCTTGGGGGTGTATTTGTATTATTTTCCAAGATACAGCTAAGGGTTGTATTTGTATTTTTGAAAATAACACAGCTTTCGGGTGTATTTTTTTTATTTTCCAAGATACAGCTAAGGGTTGTATTTGTATTTTTGAAAATAACACAGATTTGGGGTGTATTTGTATTATTTTCCAAGATACTTCTAAGGGTTGTATTTGTATTTTCGTCAATAACACAGCTTGGTGGTGTATTTGTATTATTTTCCAAGATACAGCTAAGGGTTGTATTTGTATTTTTGAAAATAACACAGCTTGGGGGTGTATTTGTATTATTTTCAAAGGCACACCTAAGGTTTGTATTTGTATTTTTGAAAATAACACAGCCTGGGTGTGTATTTGTATTATTTTCCAAGATACAGCTAATGGTGTATTTGGATTTTTGACAATAACACAGCTTGGGGGTGTATTTGTATCATTTTCCAAGATACAGCTAAGGGTTGTATTTGTATTTTTGACAGTAACACAGATTGGGGGTGTATTTATGTTATTTTCAAAGATACAGCTAAGGGTTCTATTTGTATTTTTGAAAATAACACAGCTTGGGGGTGTATTGTATTATTTTCCAAGATACAGCTAAGGGTTGTATTTGCATTTTTGACAACAACACAGCTTGTGGGTGTTTTTGTATTATATTTCAAGATACAGCTAAGGGTTGTATTTGTATTTTTGAAAATAACACAGCTTTTGGGTTTATATGTATTATTTTCCAAGATACAGGTAAGTGTTGTATTTTTGAAAATAACACAGATGGGCGTGTATATGTATTATTTTCCAAGATACAGCTAAGGGATGTATTTGTATTTTTGAAAATAACACAGCTTGGAGGTGTATTTGTAATATTTTCCAAGATACAGCTAAGGGTTGTATTTGTATTTTTGAAAATAACACAGCTTGTGGGTGTATTTGTGTTATATTCCAAGATACAGCTAAGGGTTGTATTTGTATTTTTGACAATAACACAGCTTGGGTGTTTATTGGTATTATTTTCCAAGATAAAGCTAAGCGTTGTATTTGTACTTTTGACAATAACACAGCTTGGGGGTGTATTTATGTTATTTTCAAAGATACAGCTAAGGGTTCTATTTGTATTTTTGAAAATAACACAGCTTGTGGGTGTTTTGTATTATTTTCCAAGATACAGCTAAGGGTTGTATTTGTATTTTTGAAAATAACACAGCTTGGGGGTGTATTGTATCATTTTCCAAGATACCGCTAAGGGTTGTATTTGTATTTTTGAAAATAACACAGCTTTGGGGTGTATTTGTATTATTTTCTGCGATACACCTAAGGGTTGTATCTGTATTTTTGAAAATAACACAGCTTGGTGGTTTATTTGTATTATTTTCCGAGATACAGCTAAGGGTTGTATTTGTATTTTTGGAAATAACAAGGCTTGGAGATGTATTTGTATTATTTTCCTAGATACAGCTCTGGGTTGTGTCTGTATTTTTGAAAAGACCACAGCTTGGGGGTGTATTTGTATTATTTTCCGAGATACAGCTAAGGGTTGTATTTGTATTTTTGACAATAACATAGCTTGGGGGTGTATTTGTATTATTTTCCGAGATACAGCTAAGGGTTGTATTTGTATTTTTGAAATTAACACAGCTTGGGGGTGTACTTGTCTTATTTTCTGAATTACCGCTAAGTTCAGTATTTTTGTATTTTTGAAAATAACACAGCTTGGGGGTGTATTTGTATTATTTTCCAAGATACAGCTAAGGGTTGTATTTTTATTTTTGAAAATAACACAACATGTGGGTGTATTAGTATTATTTTCAAAGATACAGCCAAGGGTTGAATTTGTATTTTTGAAAATAACACAACTTGGGGGTGTATTTGTATTATTTTCTGATATACGGCTAAGGGTTGTATTTGTATTTTTGAAAATAACACAGCTTGCGGGTGTATTTGTATTATTTTCTGACATACGGCTAAGGGTTGTATTTGTATTTTTGAAAATAACACATCTTGGGGGTGTATTTGTATTATTTTCCGAGATACAGCTAAGGGTTGTATTTGTTTTTTTGTAACTAACACAGCTTCGGGTTGTATTTGTATTATTTTCCGAGATACAGCTAAGGGTTGTTTGTATTTTTGATAATAACACAGCTTGGGGGTATATTTGTATTCTTTTCCGAGATACAGCTAATGATTGTATTTGCATTTTTGAAAATAACACAGCTTGGGGGTGTATTTTTATTATTTTCCAAGATACAGCTAAGTGTTGTATTGCTTTTTTGACAATAACACAGCATGGGGGCGTATTTGTATTATTTTCAAAGATAGAGCTAAGGGTTTTATTTGTACTTTTGACAATAACACAGGTTGGGGGTGTATTTGTAATAATTTCAAAGTTACAGCTAAGTTTTTTATTTGTATTTTTGACAATAACAAAGCTGGGGGTGTATTCGTATTATTTTCCAAGATACAGCTAAAAGTTGTATTTGTATTTTTGACAATAACACAGCGTGGGGGTGTATTTTTATTATTTTCCAAGATACAGCTAAGGATTTTATTTGTATTTTTGACAATAACACAGATTCGGGGTGTTTTTGTATTATTTTCCATGATACAGCTAAGGGTTGTATTTGTATTTTTGAAAATAACACAGCGTGGGGGTGTATTTGTATTATTTTCCGAGTTACAGCTAAGGGTTGTATATGTATTTTTGACTATAAAACAGCTTGAGTGTGTCTTTTTACTATTTTGTGAGTTACAGCTAAGTGTTGTATATGTATTTTTGAAAATAACACAGCTTGGGGGTGTATTTGTATTATTTTCCGAGATACAGCTTAGGGTTTTATCTGAATTTTTGACAATAGCACAGCTTGGGTGTGTATTTGTATTTTTTTCCAAGATACAGCTAAGGGTTGTATTTGTATTTTTGAAAATAACTCAGCTTGTGGGTGTATTTGTAATATTTTCGGAGATACAGCTGTGGGTTGTATTTGTATTTTTGAAAATAACACAGCTTGGGGGTGAATTTGTATTATTTACCAAGATAGAGCTAAGGATTGTATTTTTATTTTTGAAAATAACACAGCTTTGGGGTGTATCTGTATTATTTTCCGAGATACAGCTAAGGGTTGTATTTGTATTTTTGAAAATACCACAGCTTTTGGGTGTATTTGAATTATTTTCTGAATTACGTCAAAGGGCTGTATTTTTGCATTTTTGAAAATAACACCGCTTGGGGTTGAATTTTTATTATTTTCCAAGATACAGCTAAGGGTTGTATTTGTATATTTGAAAATAACAGCGCTTGGGGGTGTATTTGTATTATTTTCCTAGATACAGCTATGGGCTGTGTTTGTATTTTTGAAAATAACACAGCTTGGGGGTGTATTTTATTATTTTCCGACATACAGCAAAGGGTTGTACTTGTATTTTTGAAAATAACACTGCTTGGGGATGTATTTGTATTATTTTCCAAGATACAGCTAAGGGTTGTATTGGTATTTTGGAAAATCCCACACCTTTGGGGTGTATTTGTATTATTTTACAAGATACAGCTAAGGGTCGTATTTGTATTTTTGAAAATAACACAGCTTGTGGGTGTATTTGTATCATTTTTCTAGATACAGCGAAGGGTTTTATTTTTATTTTTGAAAATAACACAGCTTGGGGGAGTATTTGTATCATTTTCAAAGATACGGCTAAGGGTTATATTTGTATTTCAGAAAATAACAGCGATTGGGGATGTATTTGTATTATTTTCCAAGATACAGCTAATGGTTGTATTTGTATTTTTGAAAATACCACAGCTTGGTGGTGTATTGTATTATTTTCCACGATACAGCTAAGGGTTGTATTTGTATTTTTGAAAATAACACAGCTTGGGGGTGTATTTGTATTATTTTCCAAGATACTGCTAACGGTTGTATTTGTATTTTTGAAAATAACACACCTTGGGGGTGTATTTGTATTATTTTCCAAGATACAGCTAAGGGTTGTATTTGTATTTTTGAAAATAACACAGCTTTCGGGTGTATTTTTTTTATTTTCCAAGATACAGCTAAGGGTTGTATTT
This sequence comes from Saimiri boliviensis, assembly GCF_048565385.1. NCBI lineage: Eukaryota > Metazoa > Chordata > Mammalia > Primates > Cebidae > Saimiri > Saimiri boliviensis. Next base: position 151,524,778 of record NC_133453.1, read on the forward strand.
GTATTTTTGAAAATAACACAGATTTGGGGTGTATTTGTATTATTTTCCAAGATACTTCTAAGGGTTGTATTTGTATTTTCGTCAATAACACAGCTTGGTGGTGTATTTGTATTATTTTCCAAGATACAGCTAAGGGTTGTATTTGTATTTTTGAAAATAACACAGCTTGGGGGTGTATTTGTATTATTTTCAAAGGCACACCTAAGGTTTGTATTTGTATTTTTGAAAATAACACAGCCTGGGTGTGTATTTGTATTATTTTCCAAGATACAGCTAATGGTGTATTTGGATTTTTGACAATAACACAGCTTGGGGGTGTATTTGTATTATTTTCCAAGATACAGCTAAGGGTTGTATTTGTATTTTTGACAGTAACACAGATTGGGGGTGTATTTATGTTATTTTCAAAGATACAGCTAAGGGTTCTATTTGTATTTTTGAAAATAACACAGCTTGGGCGTGTATTGTATTATTTTCCAAGATACAGCTAAGGGTTGTATTTGCATTTTTGACAACAGCACAGCTTGTGGGTGTTTTTGTATTATATTTCAAGATACAGCTAAGGGTTGTATTTGTATTTTTGAAAATAACACAGCTTTTGGGTTTATATGTATTATTTTCCAAGATACAGGTAAGTGTTGTATTTTTGAAAATAACACAGATGGGCGTGTATATGTATTATTTTCCAAGATACAGCTAAGGGATGTATTTGTATTTTTGAAAATAACACAGCTTGGAGGTGTATTTGTAATATTTTCCAAGATACAGCTAAGGGTTGTATTTGTATTTTTGAAAATAACACAGCTTGTGGGTGTATTTGTGTTATATTCCAAGATACAGCTAAGGGTTGTATTTGTATTTTTGACAATAACACAGCTTGGGTGTTTATTGGTATTATTTTCCAAGATAAAGCTAAGCGTTGTATTTGTACTTTTGACAATAACACAGCTTGGGGGTGTATTTATGTTATTTTCAAAGATACAGCTAAGGGTTCTATTTGTATTTTTGAAAATAACACAGCTTGTGGGTGTTTTGTATTATTTTCCAAGATACAGCTAAGGGTTGTATTTGTATTTTTGAAAATAACACAGCTTGGGGGTGTATTGTATCATTTTCCAAGATACTGCTAAGGGTTGTATTTGTATTTTTGAAAATAACACAGCTTTGGGGTGTATTTGTATTATTTTCTGCGATACACCTAAGGGTTGTATCTGTATTTTTGAAAATAACACAGCTTGGTGGTTTATTTGTATTATTTTCCGAGATACAGCTAAGGGTTGTATTTGTATTTTTGGAAATAACACAGCTTGGAGGTGTATTTGTATTATTTTCCTAGATACAGCTCTGGGTTGTGTCTGTATTTTTGAAAAGAACACAGCTTGGGGGTGTATTTGTATTATTTTCCGAGATACAGCTAAGGGTTGTATTTGTATTTTTGACAATAACATAGCTTGGGGGTGTATTTGTATTATTTTCCGAGATACAGCTAAGGGTTGTATTTGTATTTTTGAAATTAACACAGCTTGGGGGTGTATTTGTATTATATTCGGAGATACAGCTAAGGGTTCTATTTGTATTTTTGAAAATAACACAGATTGTGGGTGTTTTGTATTATTTTCCAAGATACAGCTAAGGGTTGTATTTGTATTTTTGAAAATAACACAGCTTGGGGGTGTATTGTATCATTTTCCAAGATACTGCTAAGGGTTGTATTTGTATTTTTGAAAATAACACAGCTTTGGGGTGTATTTGTATTATTTTCTGCGATACACCTAAGGGTTGTATCTGTATTTTTGAAAATAACACAGCTTGGTGGTTTATTTGTATTATTTTCCGAGATACAGCTAAGGGTTGTATTTGTATTTTTGGAAATAACACAGCTTGGAGGTGTATTTGTATTATTTTCCTAGATACAGCTCTGGGTTGTGTCTGTATTTTTGAAAAGAACACAGCTTGGGGGTGTATTTGTATTATTTTCCGAGATACAGCTAAGGGTTGTATTTGTATTTTTGACAATAACATAGCTTGGGGGTGTATTTGTATTATTTTCCGAGATACAGCTAAGGGTTGTATTTGTATTTTTGAAATTAACACAGCTTGGGGGTGTACTTGTCTTATTTTCTGAATTACCGCTAAGTTCAGTATTTTTGTATTTTTGAAAATAACACAGCTTGGGGGTGTATTTGTATTATTTTCCAAGATACAGCGAAGGGTTGTATTTTTATTTTTGAAAATAACACAACATGTGGGTGTATTAGTATTATTTTCAAAGATACAGCCAAGGGTTGAATTTGTATTTTTGAAAATAACACAACTTGGGGGTGTATTTGTATTATTTTCTGATATACGGCTAAGGGTTGTATTTGTATTTTTGAAAATAACACAGCTTGCGGGTGTATTTGTATTATTTTCTGACATACGGCTAAGGGTTGTATTTGTATTTTTGAAAATAACACGTCTTGGGGGTGTATTTGTATTATTTTCCGAGATACAGCTAAGGGTTGTATTTGTTTTTTTGTAACTAACACAGCTTCGGGTTGTATTTGTATTATTTTCCGAGATACAGCTAAGGGTTGTTTGTATTTTTGACAATAACACAGCTTGGTGGTGTATTTGTATTATTTTCAAAGATAAAGCTAAGCGATATATTTGTATTTTTGACCATAACACAGGTTGGGGGTTTATTTATGTTATTTTCAAAGATACAGCTAAGGGTTCTATTTGTATTTTTGAAAATACCACAGCTTGGGGGTGTATTGTATTATTTTCCAAGATACAGCTAAGGGTTGTATTTGTATTTTTGAAAATAACACAGCTTGGGGGTGTATTTGTATTATTTTCCAAGATACTGCTAAGGGTTGTATTTGTATTTTTGAAAATAACACAGCTTGGGGGTGTATTGTATTATTTTCCAAGATACAGCTAAGGGTTGTATTTGCATTTTTGACAACAACACAGCTTGTGGGTGTTTTTGTATTATATTCCAAGATACAGCTAAGGGTTGTATTTGTATTTCTGAAAATAACACAGCTTTTGGGTGTATACGTATTATTTTCCAAGATACAGGTAAGGGTTGTATTTTTGAAAATAACACAGATGTGCGTGTATATGTATTATTTTCCAAGATACAGCTAAGGGATGTATTTCTATTTTTGAAAATAACACAGCTTTTGTGTGTATACGTATTATTTTCCAAGATACAGGTAAGTGTTGTATTTTTGAAAATAACACAGATGTGCGTGTATATGTATTATTTTCCAAGATACAGCTAAGGGATATATTTGTATTTTTGAAAATAACACAGCTTGGAGGTGTATTTGTAATATTTTCCAAGATACAGCTAAGGGATGTATTTGTATTTTTGAAAATAACACAGCTTGCGGGTGTATATGTATTATATTCCAAGATACAGCTAAGGGTTGTATTTGTATTTTTGACAATAACACAGCTTGGGTGTGTATTGGTATTATTTTCCAAGATAAAGCTAAGCGTTTTATTTGTTCTTTTGACAATAACACAGCTTGGGGGTGTATTTATGTTATTTTCAAAGATACAGCTAAGGGTTCTATTTGTATTTTTGAAAATAACACAGCTTGTGGGTGTTTTGTATTATTTTCCAAGATACAGCTAAGGGTTGTATTTGTATTTTTGAAAATAACACAGCTTTCGTGAGTTTTGTTTTATTTTCCAAGATACAGCTAAGGGTTGTATTTGTGTTTTTGAAAATAACACAGATTGGGGGTGTATTTGTATTATTTTCCAAGATACTTCTAAGGGTTATATTTGTATTTTCGTCAGTAACACAGCTTGGGGGTGTATTTGTATTATATTCAAAGATACAGCTGAGTGTTGCATTTGTATTTTTGACAATAACACAGCTTGTGGGTGTTTTTGTGTTATTTTCAAATATACAGCTAAGAATTTTATTTGTACTTTTGACAATAACACAGCTTGGGGGTGTATGTTTATTATTTTCAAAGATACAGCTAAGGGTTGTATTTGCATTTTTGACAATAACACAGCTTTGGGGTGTATTTGTATTATTTTCCAAGATAAAGCTAAGCATTGTATTTGTATTTTTGACAATAACACAGCTTGGGGGTGTATTTATGTTATTTTCAAAGATACAGCTAAGAGTTCTATTTGTATTTTTGAAAATAACACAGCTTGGGGGTGTATTGTAGTATTGTCCAAGATACAGTAAAGGGTTGTATTTGTATTTTTGACAATAACACAGCTTGTGGGTGTTTTTGTGTTATTTTCAAAGAAACAGCAAAGAGTTCTATTTGTATTTTTGACAATAACACAGCTTGAGTGTGTATTTGAATTATTTTCAAATATACAGCTAAGGGTTGTATTTGTATTTTTGACAATAACACATCTTGGGGTTGTATTTGAATTATTTTCAAAATACAGCTAAAGGTTGTATTTGTATTTTTTAAAATAACAAAACTTGGGGGTGTATTTGTATTATTTTCCAAGATACAGCTAAGGGTTGTATGTGTATTTTTGAAAATAACACAGCTTGGGGGTGTATTTGTATTATTTTCCAAGATACAGCTAAGGGATGTATTGGTATTTTTGAAAATAACACAGCTTGGGGATGTATTTGTATTATTTTCCAAGATACAGCTAAGGGTTGTATTGGTATTTTGGAAAATAACACAGCTTTGGGGTGTATTTGTATTATTTTCCAAGATACAGATAAGGGTTGTATTTGTATTTTTTAAAATAACACACCTTGGGGGTGTATTTGTATTATTTTACAAGATAAAGCTAAGGGTCTTATTTGTATTTTTGAAAATTACACAGCTTGTGGGTGTATTTGAATCATTTTTCTAGATACAGCGAAGGGTTGTATTTTTATTTTTGAAAATAACACAGCTTGGGGGAATATTTGTATCATTTTCAAAGATACGGCTAAGGGTTGTATTTGTATTTTTGAAAATAAAACAGCTTGGGTATGTATTTGTATTTTTCTCCAAGATACAGCTAAGAGTTTTATTTGTATTTTTTAAAATAACAAAGATTTGGTGTGTATTTGTATTATTTCCCAAGGTAGACCTAAGGGTTTTATTTGTATTTTTGAAAATAACACAGCTTTTGGGTGTATATGTATTATTTTCCAAGATACAGGTTAGTGTTGTATTTTTGAAAATAACAAAGTTGGGCGTGTATATGTATTATTTTCCAAGATACAGCTAAGGGATGTATTTGTATTTTTGAAAATAACACAGCTTGGAGGTGTATTTGTAATATTTTCCAAGATACAGCTAAGGGTTGTATTTGTATTTTTGAAAATAACACAGCTTGCGGGTGTATTTGTATTATATTCCAAGATACAGCTAAGGGTTGTATTTTTATTTTTGACAATAACACAGCTTGGGTGTGTATTGGTATTATTTTCCAAGGTAAAGCTAAGCGTTGTATTTTATTTTTGACAATAACACATCTTGGGTGTGTATCTATGTTATTTTCAAAGATACAGCTAAGGTTTCTATTTGTATTTTTGAAAATAACACAGCTTGTGTGTGTTTTGTATTATTTTCCAAGATACATCTAAGGGTTGTATTTTTATTTTTGAAAATAACACAGCTTGGGGGTGTATTTGTATCATTTTCCAAGATACTGCTAAGGGTTGTATTTGTATTTTTGAAAATAACACAGCTTTGGGGTGTATTTGTATTATTTTCTGCGATACACCTAAGGGTTGTATCTGTATTTTTGAAAATAGCACAGCTTGGTGGTTTATTTGTATTATTTTCAGAGATACAGCTAAGGGTTGTATTTGTATTTTTGGAAATAACAAAGCTTGGAGGTGTATTTGTATTATTTTCCTAGATACAGCTATGGGTTGTGTTTGTATTTTTGAAAAGAACACAGCTTGGGGGTGTATTTGTATTATTTTCCGAGATACAGCTAAGTGTTGTATTTGTATTTTTGACAATAACACAGCGTGGGGGTGTATTTTTATTATTTTCCAAGATACAGCTAAGGATTTTATTTGTATTTTTGACAATAACACAGATTCGGGGTGTTTTTGTATTATTTTCCAAGATACAGCTAAGGGTTGTATTTGTATTTTTGAAAATAACACAGCGTGGGGGTGTATTTGTATTATTTTCCGAGTTACAGCTAAGGGTTGTATATGTATTTTTGACTATAAAACAGCTTGAGTGTGTCTTTTTACTATTTTGTGAGTTACAGCTAAGGGTTGTATATGTATTTTTGAAAATAACACAGCTTGGGGGTGTATTTGTATTATTTTCCGAGATACAGCTTAGGGTTTTATCTGAATTTTTGACAATAGCACAGCTTGGGTGTGTATTTGTATTTTTTTCCAAGATACAGCTAAGGGTTGTATTTGTATTTTTGAAAATAACTCAGCTTGTGGGTGTATTTGTAATATTTTCGGATATACAGCTGTGGGTTGTATTTGTATTTTTGAAAATAACACAGCTTGGGGGTGTATTTGTATTATTTTCCAAGATAGAGCTAAGGATTGTATTTTTATTTTTGAAAATAACACAGCTTTGGGGTGTATCTGTATTATTTTACGAGATACAGCTAAGGGTTGTATTTGTATTTTTGAAAATACCACAGCTTTTGGGTGTATTTGAATTATTTTCTGAATTACGTCAAAGGGCTGTATTTTTGCATTTTTGAAAATAACACCGCTTGGGGTTGAATTTTTATTATTTTCCAAGATACAGCTAAGGGTTGTATTTGTATATTTGAAAATAACAGCGCTTGGGGGTGTATTTGTATTATTTTCCTAGATACAGCTATGGGCTGTGTTTGTATTTTTGAAAATAACACAGCTTGGGGGTGTATTTTATTATTTTCCAAGATACAGCTAAGGGTTGTACTTGTATTTTTGAAAATAACACTGCTTGGGTATGTATTTGTATTATTTTCCAAGATACAGCTAAGGGTTGTATTGGTATTTTGGAAAATCCCACACCTTGGGGGTGTATTTGTATTATTTTACAAGATACAGCTAAGGGTCGTATTTGTATTTTTGAAAATAACACAGCTTGTGGGTGTATTTGTATCATTTTTCTAGATACAGCGAAGGGTTTTATTTTTATTTTTGAAAATAACACAGCTTGGGGGAGTATTTGTATCATTTTCAAAGATACCGCTAAGGGTTATATTTGTATTTCAGAAAATAACAGCGATTGGGGATGTATTTGTATTATTTTCCAAGATACAGCTAATGGTTGTGTTTGTATTTTTGAAAATACCACAGCTTGGTGGTGTATTGTATTATTTTCCACGATACAGCTAAGGGTTGTATTTGTATTTTTGAAAATAACACAGCTTGGGGGTGTATTTGTATTATTTTCCAAGATACTGCTAACGGTTGTATTTGTATTTTTGAAAATAACACACCTTGGGGGTGTATTTGTATTATTTTCCAAGATACAGCTAAGGGTTGTATTTGTATTTTTGAAAATAACACAGCTTTCGGGTGTATTTTTTTTATTTTCCAAGATACAGCTAAGGGTTGTATTTGTATTTTTGAAAATAACACAGATTTGGGGTGTATTTGTATTATTTTCCAAGATACTTCTAAGGGTTGTATTTGTATTTTCGTCAATAACACAGCTTGGTGGTGTATTTGTATTATTTTCCAAGATACAGCTAAGGGTTGTATTTGTATTTTTGAAAATAACACAGCTTGGGGGTGTATTTGTATTATTTTCAAAGGCACACCTAAGGTTTGTATTTGTATTTTTGAAAATAACACAGCCTGGGTGTGTATTTGTATTATTTTCCAAGATACAGCTAATGGTGTATTTGGATTTTTGACAATAACACAGCTTGGGGGTGTATTTGTATCATTTTCCAAGATACAGCTAAGGGTTGTATTTGTATTTTTGACAGTAACACAGATTGGGGGTGTATTTATGTTATTTTCAAAGATACAGCTAAGGGTTCTATTTGTATTTTTGAAAATAACACAGCTTGGGGGTGTATTGTATTATTTTCCAAGATACAGCTAAGGGTTGTATTTGCATTTTTGACAACAACACAGCTTGTGGGTGTTTTTGTATTATATTTCAAGATACAGCTAAGGGTTGTATTTGTATTTTTGAAAATAACACAGCTTTTGGGTTTATATGTATTATTTTCCAAGATACAGGTAAGTGTTGTATTTTTGAAAATAACACAGATGGGCGTGTATATGTATTATTTTCCAAGATACAGCTAAGGGATGTATTTGTATTTTTGAAAATAACACAGCTTGGAGGTGTATTTGTAATATTTTCCAAGATACAGCTAAGGGTTGTATTTGTATTTTTGAAAATAACACAGCTTGTGGGTGTATTTGTGTTATATTCCAAGATACAGCTAAGGGTTGTATTTGTATTTTTGACAATAACACAGCTTGGGTGTTTATTGGTATTATTTTCCAAGATAAAGCTAAGCGTTGTATTTGTACTTTTGACAATAACACAGCTTGGGGGTGTATTTATGTTATTTTCAAAGATACAGCTAAGGGTTCTATTTGTATTTTTGAAAATAACACAGCTTGTGGGTGTTTTGTATTATTTTCCAAGATACAGCTAAGGGTTGTATTTGTATTTTTGAAAATAACACAGCTTGGGGGTGTATTGTATCATTTTCCAAGATACCGCTAAGGGTTGTATTTGTATTTTTGAAAATAACACAGCTTTGGGGTGTATTTGTATTATTTTCTGCGATACACCTAAGGGTTGTATCTGTATTTTTGAAAATAACACAGCTTGGTGGTTTATTTGTATTATTTTCCGAGATACAGCTAAGGGTTGTATTTGTATTTTTGGAAATAACAAGGCTTGGAGATGTATTTGTATTATTTTCCTAGATACAGCTCTGGGTTGTGTCTGTATTTTTGAAAAGACCACAGCTTGGGGGTGTATTTGTATTATTTTCCGAGATACAGCTAAGGGTTGTATTTGTATTTTTGACAATAACACAGCTTGGGTGTTTATTGGTATTATTTTCCAAGATAAAGCTAAGCGTTGTATTTGTACTTTTGACAATAACACAGCTTGGGGGTGTATTTATGTTATTTTCAAAGATACAGCTAAGGGTTCCATTTGTATTTTTGAAAATAACACAGATTGTGGGTGTTTTGTATTATTTTCCAAGATACAGCTAAGGGTTGTATTTGTATTTTTGAAAATAACACAGCTTGGGGGTGTATTGTATCATTTTCCAAGATACTGCTAAGGGTTGTATTTGTATTTTTGAAAATAACACAGCTTTGGGGTGTATTTGTATTATTTTCTGCGATACACCTAAGGGTTGTATCTGTATTTTTGAAAATAACACAGCTTGGTGGTTTATTTGTATCATTTTCCGAGATACAGCTAAGGGTTGTATTTGTATTTTTGGAAATAACACAGCTTGGAGGTGTATTTGTATTATTTTCCTAGATACAGCTCTGGGTTGTGTCTGTATTTTTGAAAAGAACACAGCTTGGGGGTGTATTTGTATTATTTTCCGAGATACAGCTAAGGGTTGTATTTGTATTTTTGACAATAACATAGCTTGGGGGTGTATTTGTATTATTTTCCGAGATACAGCTAAGGGTTGTATTTGTATTTTTGAAATTAACACAGCTTGGGGGTGTACTTGTCTTATTTTCTGAATTACCGCTAAGTTCAGTATTTTTGTATTTTTGAAAATAACACAGCTTGGGGGTGTATTTGTATTATTTTCCAAGATACAGCTAAGGGTTGTATTTTTATTTTTGAAAATAACACAACATGTGGGTGTATTAGTATTATTTTCAAAGATACAGCCAAGGGTTGAATTTGTATTTTTGAAAATAACACAACTTGGGGGTGTATTTGTATTATTTTCTGATATACGGCTAAGGGTTGTATTTGTATTTTTGAAAATAACACAGCTTGCGGGTGTATTTGTATTATTTTCTGACATACGGCTAAGGGTTGTATTTGTATTTTTGAAAATAACACATCTTGGGGGTGTATTTGTATTATTTTCCGAGATACAGCTAAGGGTTGTATTTGTTTTTTTGTAACTAACACAGCTTCGGGTTGTATTTGTATTATTTTCCGAGATACAGCTAAGGGTTGTTTGTATTTTTGATAATAACACAGCTTGGGGGTATATTTGTATTCTTTTCCGAGATACAGCTAATGATTGTATTTGCATTTTTGAAAATAACACAGCTTGGGGGTGTATTTTTATTATTTTCCAAGATACAGCTAAGTGTTGTATTGCTTTTTTGACAATAACACAGCATGGGGGCGTATTTGTATTATTTTCAAAGATAGAGCTAAGGGTTTTATTTGTACTTTTGACAATAACACAGGTTGGGGGTGTATTTGTAATAATTTCAAAGTTACAGCTAAGTTTTTTATTTGTATTTTTGACAATAACAAAGCTGGGGGTGTATTCGTATTATTTTCCAAGATACAGCTAAAAGTTGTATTTGTATTTTTGACAATAACACAGCGTGGGGGTGTATTTTTATTATTTTCCAAGATACAGCTAAGGATTTTATTTGTATTTTTGACAATAACACAGATTCGGGGTGTTTTTGTATTATTTTCCATGATACAGCTAAGGGTTGTATTTGTATTTTTGAAAATAACACAGCGTGGGGGTGTATTTGTATTATTTTCCGAGTTACAGCTAAGGGTTGTATATGTATTTTTGACTATAAAACAGCTTGAGTGTGTCTTTTTACTATTTTGTGAGTTACAGCTAAGTGTTGTATATGTATTTTTGAAAATAACACAGCTTGGGGGTGTATTTGTATTATTTTCCGAGATACAGCTTAGGGTTTTATCTGAATTTTTGACAATAGCACAGCTTGGGTGTGTATTTGTATTTTTTTCCAAGATACAGCTAAGGGTTGTATTTGTATTTTTGAAAATAACTCAGCTTGTGGGTGTATTTGTAATATTTTCGGAGATACAGCTGTGGGTTGTATTTGTATTTTTGAAAATAACACAGCTTGGGGGTGAATTTGTATTATTTACCAAGATAGAGCTAAGGATTGTATTTTTATTTTTGAAAATAACACAGCTTTGGGGTGTATCTGTATTATTTTCCGAGATACAGCTAAGGGTTGTATTTGTATTTTTGAAAATACCACAGCTTTTGGGTGTATTTGAATTATTTTCTGAATTACGTCAAAGGGCTGTATTTTTGCATTTTTGAAAATAACACCGCTTGGGGTTGAATTTTTATTATTTTCCAAGATACAGCTAAGGGTTGTATTTGTATATTTGAAAATAACAGCGCTTGGGGGTGTATTTGTATTATTTTCCTAGATACAGCTATGGGCTGTGTTTGTATTTTTGAAAATAACACAGCTTGGGGGTGTATTTTATTATTTTCCGACATACAGCAAAGGGTTGTACTTGTATTTTTGAAAATAACACTGCTTGGGGATGTATTTGTATTATTTTCCAAGATACAGCTAAGGGTTGTATTGGTATTTTGGAAAATCCCACACCTTTGGGGTGTATTTGTATTATTTTACAAGATACAGCTAAGGGTCGTATTTGTATTTTTGAAAATAACACAGCTTGTGGGTGTATTTGTATCATTTTTCTAGATACAGCGAAGGGTTTTATTTTTATTTTTGAAAATAACACAGCTTGGGGGAGTATTTGTATCATTTTCAAAGATACGGCTAAGGGTTATATTTGTATTTCAGAAAATAACAGCGATTGGGGATGTATTTGTATTATTTTCCAAGATACAGCTAATGGTTGTATTTGTATTTTTGAAAATACCACAGCTTGGTGGTGTATTGTATTATTTTCCACGATACAGCTAAGGGTTGTATTTGTATTTTTGAAAATAACACAGCTTGGGGGTGTATTTGTATTATTTTCCAAGATACTGCTAACGGTTGTATTTGTATTTTTGAAAATAACACACCTTGGGGGTGTATTTGTATTATTTTCCAAGATACAGCTAAGGGTTGTATTTGTATTTTTGAAAATAACACAGCTTTCGGGTGTATTTTTTTTATTTTCCAAGATACAGCTAAGGGTTGTATTTGTATTTTTGAAAATAACACAGATTTGGGGTGTATTTGTATTATTTTCCAAGATACTTCTAAGGGTTGTATTTGTATTTTCGTCAATAACACAGCTTGGTGGTGTATTTGTATTATTTTCCAAGATACAGCTAAGGGTTGTATTTGTATTTTTGAAAATAACACAGCTTGGGGGTGTATTTGTATTATTTTCAAAGGCACACCTAAGGTTTGTATTTGTATTTTTGAAAATAACACAGCCTGGGTGTGTATTTGTATTATTTTCCAAGATACAGCTAATGGTGTATTTGGATTTTTGACAATAACACAGCTTGGGGGTGTATTTGTATTATTTTCCAAGATACAGCTAAGGGTTGTATTTGTATTTTTGACAGTAACACAGATTGGGGGTGTATTTATGTTATTTTCAAAGATACAGCTAAGGGTTCTATTTGTATTTTTGAAAATAACACAGCTTGGGCGTGTATTGTATTATTTTCCAAGATACAGCTAAGGGTTGTATTTGCATTTTTGACAACAGCACAGCTTGTGGGTGTTTTTGTATTATATTTCAAGATACAGCTAAGGGTTGTATTTGTATTTTTGAAAATAACACAGCTTTTGGGTTTATATGTATTATTTTCCAAGATACAGGTAAGTGTTGTATTTTTGAAAATAACACAGATGGGCGTGTATATGTATTATTTTCCAAGATACAGCTAAGGGATGTATTTGTATTTTTGAAAATAACACAGCTTGGAGGTGTATTTGTAATATTTTCCAAGATACAGCTAAGGGTTGTATTTGTATTTTTGAAAATAACACAGCTTGTGGGTGTATTTGTGTTATATTCCAAGATACAGCTAAGGGTTGTATTTGTATTTTTGACAATAACACAGCTTGGGTGTTTATTGGTATTATTTTCCAAGATAAAGCTAAGCGTTGTATTTGTACTTTTGACAATAACACAGCTTGGGGGTGTATTTATGTTATTTTCAAAGATACAGCTAAGGGTTCTATTTGTATTTTTGAAAATAACACAGCTTGTGGGTGTTTTGTATTATTTTCCAAGATACAGCTAAGGGTTGTATTTGTATTTTTGAAAATAACACAGCTTGGGGGTGTATTGTATCATTTTCCAAGATACTGCTAAGGGTTGTATTTGTATTTTTGAAAATAACACAGCTTTGGGGTGTATTTGTATTATTTTCTGCGATACACCTAAGGGTTGTATCTGTATTTTTGAAAATAACACAGCTTGGTGGTTTATTTGTATTATTTTCCGAGATACAGCTAAGGGTTGTATTTGTATTTTTGGAAATAACAAGGCTTGGAGATGTATTTGTATTATTTTCCTAGATACAGCTCTGGGTTGTGTCTGTATTTTTGAAAAGACCACAGCTTGGGGGTGTATTTGTATTATTTTCCGAGATACAGCCAAGGGTTGTATTTGTATTTTTGACAATAACACAGCTTGGGTGTTTATTGGTATTATTTTCCAAGATAAAGCTAAGCGTTGTATTTGTACTTTTGACAATAACACAGCTTGGGGGTGTATTTATGTTATTTTCAAAGATACAGCTAAGGGTTCTATTTGTATTTTTGAAAATAACACAGATTGTGGGTGTTTTGTATTATTTTCCAAGATACAGCTAAGGGTTGTATTTGTATTTTTGAAAATAACACAGCTTGGGGGTGTATTGTATCATTTTCCAAGATACTGCTAAGGGTTGTATTTGTATTTTTGAAAATAACACAGCTTTGGGGTGTATTTGTATTATTTTCTGCGATACACCTAAGGGTTGTATCTGTATTTTTGAAAATAACACAGCTTGGTGGTTTATTTGTATTATTTTCCGAGATACAGCTAAGGGTTGTATTTGTATTTTTGGAAATAACACAGCTTGGAGGTGTATTTGTATTATTTTCCTAGATACAGCTCTGGGTTGTGTCTGTATTTTTGAAAAGAACACAGCTTGGGGGTGTATTTGTATTATTTTCCGAGATACAGCTAAGGGTTGTATTTGTATTTTTGACAATAACATAGCTTGGGGGTGTATTTGTATTATTTTCCGAGATACAGCTAAGGGTTGTATTTGTATTTTTGAAATTAACACAGCTTGGGGGTGTACTTGTCTTATTTTCTGAATTACCGCTAAGTTCAGTATTTTTGTATTTTTGAAAATAACACAGCTTGGGGGTGTATTTGTATTATTTTCCAAGATACAGCGAAGGGTTGTATTTTTATTTTTGAAAATAACACAACATGTGGGTGTATTAGTATTATTTTCAAAGATACAGCCAAGGGTTGAATTTGTATTTTTGAAAATAACACAACTTGGGGGTGTATTTGTATTATTTTCTGATATACGGCTAAGGGTTGTATTTGTATTTTTGAAAATAACACAGCTTGCGGGTGTATTTGTATTATTTTCTGACATACGGCTAAGGGTTGTATTTGTATTTTTGAAAATAACACATCTTGGGGGTGTATTTGTATTATTTTCCGAGATACAGCTAAGGGTTGTATTTGTTTTTTTGTAACTAACACAGCTTCGGGTTGTATTTGTATTATTTTCCGAGATACAGCTAAGGGTTGTTTGTATTTTTGATAATAACACAGCTTGGGGGTATATTTGTATTCTTTTCCGAGATACAGCTAATGATTGTATTTGTATTTTTGAAAATAACACAGCTTGGGGGTGTATTTTTATTATTTTCCAAGATACAGCTAAGTGTTGTATTTCTTTTTTGACAATAACACAGCATGGGGGCGTATTTGTATTATTTTCAAAGATAGAGCTAAGGGTTTTATTTGTACTTTTGACAATAACAGAGGTTTGGGGTGTATTTGTAATAATTTCAAAGTTACAGCTAAGTTTTGTATTTGTATTTTTGACAATAACAAAGCTGGGGGTGTATTTGTATTATTTTCCAAGATACAGCTAAATGTTGTATTTGTATTTTTGACAATAACACAGCGTGGGGGTGTATTTTTATTATTTTCCAAGATACAGCTAATGATTTTATTTGTATTTTTGACAATAACACAGATTCGGGGTGTTTTTGTATTATTTTCCAAGATACAGCTAAGGGTTGTATTTGTATTTTTGAAAATAACACAGCTTGGGGGTGTATTTGTATTATTTTCCGAGTTACAGCTAAGGGTTGTATATGTATTTTTGACTATAAAACAGCTTGAGTGTGTCTTTTTACTATTTTGTGTGATACAGCTTAGGGTTGTATATGTATTTTTGAAAATAACACAGCTTGGGGGTGTATTTGTATTATTTTCCAAGATACTGCTAAGGGTTGAATTTCTATTTTTGAAAATAACACACCTTGGGGGTGTATTTGTATTATTTTCCAAGATACAGCTAAGGGTTGTATTTGTATTTTTGAAAATATCACAGCTTTCGGGTGTATTTTTTTTATTTTCCAAGATACAGCTAAGGGTTGTATTTGTATTTTTGAAAATAACACAGATTTAGGGTGTGTTTGTATTATTTTCCAAGATACTTCTAAGGGTTGTATTTGTATTTTCGTCAATAACACAGCTTGGTGGTGTATTTGTATTATTTTCCAAGATACAGCTAAGGGTTGTATTTGTATTTTTGAAAATAACACAGCTTGGGGGTGTATTTGTATTATTTTCAAAGACACACCTAAGGTTTGTATTTGTATTTTTGAAAATAACACAGCCTGGGTGTGTATTTGTATTATTTTCCAAGATACAGCTAATGGTGTATTTGTATTTTTGACAGTAACACAGCTTGGGGGTGTATTTGTATTATTTTCCAAGATACAGCTAAGGGTTGTATTTGTATTTTTGACAGTAACACAGATTGGGGGTGTATTTATGTTATTTTCAAAGATACAGCTAAGGGTTCTATTTGTATTTTTGAAAATAACACAGCTTGGGGGTGTATTGTATTATTTTCCAAGATACAGCTAAGGGTTGTATTTGTATTTTTGAAAATAACAGAGCTTTTGGGTGTATATGTATTATTTTCCAAGATACAGGTTAGTATTGTATTTTTGAAAATAACACAGATGGGCGTGTATATGTATTATTTTCCAAGATACAGCTAAGGGATGTATTTGTATTTTTGAAAATAACACAGCTTGGAGGTGTATTTGTAATATTTTCCAAGATACAGCTAAGGGTTGTATTTGTATTTTTGAAAATAACACAGCTTGCGGGTGTATTTGTATTATATTCCAAGATACAGCTAAGGGTTGTATTTGTATTTTTGACAATAACACAGCTTGGGTGTGTATTGGTATTATTTTCCAAGATAAAGCTAAGCGTTTTATTTGTTCTTTTGACAATAACACAGCTTGGGGGTGTATTTATGTTATTTTCAAAGATAGAGCTAAGGGTTCTATTTGTATTTTTGAAAATAACACAGCTTGTGGGTGTTTTGTATTATTTTCCAAGATACAGCTAAGGGTTGTATTTGTGTTTTTGAAAATAACACAGCTTGGGGGTGTATTGTATCATTTTCCAAGATACTGCTAAGGGTTGTATTTGTATTTTTGAAAATAACACAGCTTGGGGGTGTATTTGTATTATTTTCCAAGATACAGCTAAGGGTTGTATTTGTATTTTTGAAAATAACACAGCTTTCGTGTGTTTTGTTTTATTTTCCAAGATACAGCTAAGGGTTGTATTTGTGTTTTTGAAAATAACACAGATTGGGGGTGTATTTGTATTATTTTCAAAGATACTTCTAAGGGTTGTATTGGTATTTTCGTCAGTAACACAGCTTGGGGGTGTATTTGTATTATTTTCCAAGATACTGCTAAGGGTTGTATTTGTATTTTTGGAAATAACGCAGCTTGCGGGTGTATTTGTATTATTTTCCAAGATACAGCTAATTGTTGTATTTGTATTTTTGACAATAACACAGCTTGGGGGTGTGTTTGTATTATTTTCAAAGATAGAGCTAATGTTTGTATTTGTATTTTTGAAAACAACAGAGCTTGGGTGTGTATTTGTATGATTTTCCAAGATACAGCTAATGGTTGTATTTGTATTTTTGACAATAACACAGATTGGGGGTGTATTTGTATTATTTTCCAAGATACAGCTAAGGGTTGTATTTGTATTTTTGACAATAACACAGTTTGGGGGTTTATTTCTGTTATTTTCAAAGATACAGCTAAAAGTTCTATTTGTATTTTTGAAAATAACACAGCGTGGGGGTGTATTGTATTATTTTCCAAGATACAGCTAAGGGTTGTATTTGTATTTTTGACAATAACACAGCTTGGGGGTGTATTTGTATTATATTCAAAGATACAGCTAAGTGTTGCATTTGTATTTTTGACAATAACACAGCTTGTGGGGGTTTTTGTGTTATTTTCAAATATACAGCTAAGAATTCTATTTGTACTTTTGACAATAACACAGCTTGGGGGTGTATTTGTATTATTTTCAAAGATACAGCTATGGGTTGTATTTGTATTTTTGACAATAACACAGCTTGGGGTTGTATTTGAATTATTTTCAAAATACAGCTAAAGGTTGTATTTGTATTTTTTAAAATAACAAAACTTGGGGGTGTATTTGTATTATTTTCCAAGATTCAGCTAAGGGTTGTATTTGTATTTTTGAAAATAACACAGCTTGGGGTTGTATTTGTATTATTTTCCAAGATACAGCTAAGGGATGTATTGGTATTTTTGAAAATAACACAGCTTGGGGATGTATTTGTATTATTTTCCAAGATACAGCTAAGGGTTGTATTGGTATTTTGGAAAATAACACAGCTTTGGGGTGTATATGTATTATTTTCCAAGATACAGATAAGGGTTGTATTTGTATTTTTTAAAATAACACACCTTGGGGGTGTATTTGTATTATTTTACAAGATACAGCTAAGGGTCTTATTTGTATTTTTGAAAATTGCACAGCTTTTGGGTGTATTTGAATCATTTTTCTAGATACAGCGAAGGGTTGTATTTTTATTTTTGAAAATAACACAGCTTGGGGGAGTATTTGTATCATTTTCAAAGATACGGCTAAGGGTTGTATTTGTATTTTTGAAAATAAAACAGCTTGGGTATGTATTTGTATTATTCTCCAAGATACAGCTAAGAGTTTTATTTGTATTTTTTAAAATAACAAAGATTGGGTGTGTATTTTTATTATTTCCCAAGGTAGAGTTAAGGGTTTTATTTGTATTTTTGAAAATAACACAGCTTTTGGGTGTATATGTATTATTTTCCAAGATATAGGTTAGTGTTGTATTTTTGAAAATAACACAGTTGGGGGTGTATATGTATTATTTTCCAAGATACAGCTAAGGGATGTATTTGTATTTTTGAAAATAACACAGCTTGGAGGTGTATTTGTAATATTTTCCAAGATACAGCTAAGGGTTGTATTTGTATTTCTGAAAATAACACAGCTTGCCGGTGTATTTGTATTATATTCCAAGATACAGCTAAGGGTTGTATTTGTATTTTTGACAATAACACAGCTTGGGTGTGTATTGGTATTATTTTCCAAGATAAAGCTAAGCGTTGTATTTTATTTTTGACAATAACACATCTTGGGTGTGTATCTATGTTATTTTCAAAGATACAGCTAAGGTTTCTATTTGTATTTTTGAAAATAACACAGCTTGTGGGTGTTTTGTATTATTTTCCAAGATACAGCTAATGGTTGTATTTTTATTTTTGAAAATAACACAGCTTGGGGGTGTATTTGTATCATTTTCTAAGATACTGCTAAGGGTTGTATTTGTATTTTTGAAAATAACACAGCTTGGGGGTGTATTTGTATTATTTTCTGCGATACACCTAAGGGTTGTATCTGTATTTTTGAAAATAACACAGCTTGGGGGTGTATTTGTATTATTTTCCGAGATACAGCTAAGGGTTGTATTTGTATTTTTGGAAATAACAAAGCTTGGAGGTGTATTTGTATTATTTTCCTAGATACAGCTATGGGTTGTGTTTGTATTTTTGAAAAGAACACAGCTTGGGGGTGTATTTGTATTATTTTCCGAGATACAGCTAAGGTTTGTATTTGTATTTTTGACAATAACACAGCTTGGGGGTGTATTTGTATTATTTTCCGAGATACAGCTAAGGGTTGTATTTGTATTTTTGAAATTAACACAGCTTGGGGGTGTACTTGTCTTATTTTCTGAATTACCGCTAAGTTCAGTATTTTTGTATTTTTGAAAATAACACAGCTTTGGGGTGTATTTGTATTATTTTCCAAGATACAGCTAAGGGTTGTATTTTTATTTTTGAAAATAACACAACATGTGGGTGTATTAGTATTATTTTCAAAGATACAGCCAAGGGTTGAATTTGTATTTTTGAAAATAACACAACTTGGGGGTGTATTTGTATTATTTTCTCATATACGGCTAAGGGTTGTATTTGTATTTTTGAAAATAACACAGCTTGCGGGTGTATTTGTATTATTTTCTGACATACGGCTAAGGGTTGTATTTGTATTTTTGAAAATAACACATCTTGGGGGTGTATTTGTATTATTTTCCGAGATACAGCTAAGGGTTGTATTTGTATTTTTGTAACTAACACAGCTTCGGGTTGTATTTGTATTATTTTCCGAGATACAGCTAAGGGTTGTTTGTATTTTTGAAAATAACACAGCTTTGGGGTATATTTGTATTCTTTTCCGAGATACAGCTAATGATTTTATTTGTATTTCTGAAAATAACACAGCTTGGGGGTGTATTTTTATTATTTTCCAAGATACAGCTAAGTGTTGTATTTCTTTTTTGACAATAACACAGCATGGGGGCGTATTTGTATTATTTTCAAAGATAGAGCTAAGGGTTTTATTTGTATTTTTGACAATAACACAGGTTGGGGGTGTATTTGTAATAATTTCAAAGTTACAGCTAAGTTTTGTATTTGTATTTTTGACAATAACAAAGCTGGGGGTGTATTTGTATTATTTTCCAAGATACAGCTAAATGTTGTATTTGTATTTTTGACAATAACACAGCGTGGGGGTGTATTTTTATTATTTTCCAAGATACAGCTAAGGATTTTATTTGTATTTTTGACAATAACACAGATTCGGGGTGTTTTTGTATTATTTTCCAAGATACAGCTAAGGGTTGTATTTGTATTTTTGAAAATAACACAGCTTGGGGGTGTATTTGTATTATTTTCCGAGTTACAGCTATGGGTTGTATATGGATTTTTTCTATAAAACAGCTTGAGTGTGTATTTTTACTATTTTGTGAGATACAGCTAAGGGTTGTATATGTATTTTTGAAAATAACACAGCTTGGGGGTGTATTTGTATTATTTTCCGAGACACAGCTTAGGGTTTTATCTGAATTTTTGACAATAACACAGCTTGGGTGTGTTTTTGTATTTTTTTCCAAGATACAGCTAAGGGTTGTATTTGTATTTTTGAAAATAACACAGCTTGGGGGTGTATTTGTAATATTTTCGGAGATACAGCTGAGGGTTGTATTTGTATTTTTGAAAATAACACAGCTTGTGGGTGTATTTGTATTATTTTCCAAGATAGAGCTAAGGATTGTATTTTTATTTTTGAAAATAACACGGCTTTGGGGTGTGTCTGTATTATTTTCCGAGATACAGCTAAGGGTTGTATTTGTATTTTTGAAAATACCACAGCTTGTGGGTGTATTTGAATTATTTTCTGAATTACGTCAAAGGGCTGTATTTTTGCATTTTTGAAAATAACACCGCTTGGGGTTGAATTTTTATTATTTTCCAAGATACAGCTAAGGGTTTTATTTGTATATTTGAAAATAACAGCGCTTGGGGTTGTATTTGTATTATTTTCCTAGATACAGCTATGGGCTGTGTTTGTATTTTTGAAAATAACACAGCTTGGGGGTGTATTTTATTATTTTCCGACATACAGCAAAGGGTTGTACTTGTATTTTTGAAAATAACACTGCTTGGGGTTGTATTTGTATTATTTTCCGAGATACAGCTAAGGGTTGTATTTGTATTTTTGAAAATAACACAACTTCGGTGTGTATTTATATTATTTTTCAAGATACAGCTAAGAGTTGTATTTGTATTTTTGACAATAACAGAGCTTGAGTGTGTATTTGTATTATTTTCCAAGATAGAGTTAAGGTTTGTATTTGTATTTTTCATAATAAAACATCTTGGGAGTGTATTTGTATTATTTTCCAAGATACAGCTAAGGGTTGTATTTGTATTTTTGAAAATAACACAGCTTGCGTGTGTATTTGTATTATTTTCCGCGATACAGCTAAGTGTTGTATCTGTATTTTTTACAATAACACAGCTTTGGGGATTATTTGTATTATTTTACGAGATTAAGCTAAGGGTTGTATCTGTATTTTTGACAATAACACAGCTTGGGTGTTTATTTGTATTATTTTCCGAGTTACAGCTAAGGGTTGTATATGTATTTTTGAGTATAAAACAGCTTAGGTGTGTATTTCTATTATTTTTTAAGATAGAGCTAAGGGTTGTATTTTCATTTTTGAAAATAACACAGCTTGGGGGTGTCTTTTTATTATATTCAAAGATACAGCTAAGGGTTGTATTTTTAATTTTGAAAATAACACAGCTTTGTGGTGTATCTGTATTATTTTCCGAGGCAAAGCTAAGGGTTGTATTTTTATTTTTGAAAATAGCACAGCTTGTTAGTGTATTTGTATTATTTTCTGAATTATGGCTAAGGGCTGTATTTTCATATTTTTGAAAATAACACAGCTTGGGGGTGTAGTTGTATTATTTCCCAAGATACAGCTAAGGGTTGTATTTGTATTTTTGAAAATAACACAGCTTCGGAGTGTATTTGTATTACTTTCCAAGATACAGCTAAGGTTTGTATTTATATTTTTGACAATAACACAGCTTGGGGGTGTATTTGTATTATTTTCCAAGATAAGGCTAAGGGTTGTGTTTGCATTTTTGAAAATAACACAGCTTGGGGGTGTATTTGTATTATTTTCCAAGATACAGCTAAGGGTTGTATATGTTTTTTTGACTATAAAACAGCTTGGGTGTGTATTTGTATTATTTTGCGAGATACAGCTAAAGGTTGTATCTGTATTTTTGAAAATAACAGAGCTTGGGGATGTTTTTGTATTACTTTCCGAGTTACAGCTTAGGGTTGTATCTGAATTTTTGACAATAACACAGCTTGGGTGTGTATTTGTATTATTTTCCAAGGTAGAGCTAAGGGTTGTATTTGTATTTTTGAAAATAACACAGCTAGTGGGCGTTTTTGTATTATTTTCAAAGATAGAGCTAAGGGTTTTATTTGTATTTTTGACAATAATACAGGTTGGGGGTGTATTTGTAGTAATTTCAAAGTTACAGCTAAGTATTGTATTTGTATTTTTGACAATTACAAAGCTGGGGGTGTATTTGTATTATTTTCCAAGATACAGCTAATGGTTGTATTTGTATTTTTGAAAATAACACAGCTTTGGGGTTTATTTGTATTATTTTCCGAGATACAGCTAAGGGTTGTATTTTTATTTTTGAAAATAACACAGCTAGTGGGTGTGTTTGTATTATTTTCAAAGATACAGCTAAGGGTTTTATTTGTATTTTTGAAAATAACAGAGCTTGGGGGTGTATTTGTATTATTTTCCGAGATACAGCTAAGGGTTGAATTTGTATTTTTGAAAATACCACAGCTTGGGTGTGTATTTGTATTATTTTCTGACATACAGCTAAGGGTTGTATTTGTATTTTTGAAAATAACACAGCTTGGTGGTTTATTTGTATTATTTTCCAAGATAGAGCTAAGGGTTGTATTTTTATTTTTGAAAATAAGACAGCTTGGGGGTGTCTTTGTATTATTTTCCAAGATACAGCTAAGGGTTGTATTTTTATTTTAGAAAATAACACAGCTTTGGGGTGTATCTGTATTATTTTCCGAGATACAGTTAAGGTTTGTATTTGTATTTTTGAAAAAAACACAGCTTGTGGGTGTATTTGTATTATTTTCTGAATTAAGGCTACGGTCTGTATTTTCAAATTTTTGAAAATAACACAGCTTGATGTTGTATATGTATTATTTTCCAAGAGAGAGCTAGGGGTTGTATTTGTATTTTTCAAAATAACACAGCTTCGGAGTGTATTCGTATTACTTTCCAAGATACAGCAAAGGGTTGCATTTGTATTTTTGACAATAACACAGCTTGGCGGTGTATTTGTATTATTTTCAAATATAAGTCTAAGGGTTGTATTTGTATTTTTGACAATAACACAGCTTGGGGGTGTATTTGTATTATTTTCCGAGATACAGCTAAGGTTTGTATTTGTATTTTTGAGAAATAACACAGCTTGTGGGTGTATTTGTATTATTTTCCAAGATACAGCTATGGGTTGTATTTGTATTTTTGAAAATAACACAGCCTGGGAGTGTATTTATATTACTTTTCAAGATACAGCTAAGGGTTGTATTTGTATTTTTGACAATAACACAGCTTGGGGGTGTATTGTATTACTTTCCAAGATACAGCTAAGGGTTGTATTTGCATTTTTGAAAATAACACAGATAGGGGCTGTATTTGTATTACTTTCCGAGATACAGCTAAGGGTTGTATTTGTATTTTTGAAAATAACACCGCTTGGGGTTGAAATTGTATTATTTTCCGAAATACAGCTAAGTGTTGTATGTGTATTTTTTAAAAAAACAGCGCTTGGGGGTGTATTTGTATTATTTTCCTAGATAAAGCTAAGGGTTGTGTTTGTATTTTTGAAAATAACACAGCTTGGGGCTGTATTTGTGTTATTTTCCGAGATACAGCTAAGGGTTGTATTTGTATTTTAGACAATAACACAGCTGGGGGTGTATTTGTATTATTTTCCGAGATACAGCTAAGGGTTTTATTTGTGTTTTTGAAATTAACACAGCTTGGGGGTGTATTTTTCTTATTTTCTGAATTACGCCTAAGTTCTGTATTTTTGTATTTTTGAAAATAACACAGCTTGGGGGTGTATTTGTATTATTTACCGAGTTACAGCTTAGGGTTGTATCTGAATTTTTGACAATAACACAGCTTGGGTGTGTATTTGTATTGTTTTCCGAGATACAGCTAAGGGTTGTAACTGTATTTTTGAAAATAACACAGCTAGTGGGTGTATTTTTATTATTTTCAAAGATACAGCTAAGGGTTGTATTTGTATTTTTGAAATTAACACAGCTTGTTGGTGTATTTGTCTTATTTTCTGAATTACGGCTAAGATCTCTATTTTTGTATTTTTGAAAATAACACAGCTTGGCTGTGTGTTTGTATTATTTTCGAAGATATAGCTAAGGGTTGTATTTGTATTTTTGAAAATAACACAGCTTTGGAGTGTATTTGTATTACTTTCCAAGATACAGCTATGGGTTGTATTTGTATTTTTGACAATAACACAGCTTGTGGGTGTATCTGTATTATTTTCCGAGATACAGCTAAGGGTTTTATTTGTATTTTTGAAAATAACACAGCTTTGGGGTGTATCTGTATTATTTTCCGAGATACAGCTAAGGGTTTTATTTGTATTTTTGAAAATAACACAGCTTGTGGGTGTATTTGTATTATTTTCTCAATTACGGCTAAGGGCTCTTTTTTCATATTTTTGAAAATAACACAGCTTGTGGGTGTATTTGTATTATTTTCCAAGATACAGCTAAGGATTTTATTTGTATTTTTGACAATAACACAGATTCGGGGTGTTTTTGTATTATTTTCCAAGATACAGCTAAGGGTTGTATTTGTATTTTTGAAAATAACACAGCTTGGGGGTGTATTTGTATTATTTTCCGAGTTACAGCTATGGGTTGTATATGTATTTTTGACTATAAAACAGCTTGAGTGTGTATTTTTACTATTTTGTGAGATACAGCTAAGGGTTGTATATGTATTTTTGAAAATAACACAGCTTGGGGGTGTATTTGTATTATTTTCCGAGATAAGCTTAGGGTTTTATCTGAATTTTTGACAATAACACAGCTTGGGTGTGTATTTGTATTTTTTTCCAAGATACAGCTAAGGGTTGTATTTGTATTTTTGAAAATAACACAGCTTGGGGGTGTATTTGTAATATTTTCGGAGATACAGCTGAGGGTTGTATTTGTATTTTTGAAAATAACACAGCTTGGGGGTGTATTTGTATTATTTTCCAAGATAGAGCTAAGGATTGTATTTTTATTTTTGAAAATAACACAGCTTTGGGGTGTATCTGTATTATTTTCCGAGATACAGCTAAGGGTTGTATTTGTATTTTTGAAAATACCACAGCTTGTGGGTGTATTTGAATTATTTTCTGAATTACGTCAATGGGCTGTATTTTTGCATTTTTGAAAATAACACCGCTTGGGGTTGAATTTTTATTATTTTCCAAGATACAGCTAAGGGTTGTATTTGTATATTTGAAAATAACAGCGCTTGGGGGTGTATTTGTATTATTTTCCTAGATACAGCTATGGGCTGTGTTTGTATTTTTGAAAATAACACAGCTTGGGGGTGTATTTTATTATTTTCCGACATACAGCAAAGGGTTGTACTTGTATTTTTGAAAATAACACTGCTTGGGGTTGTATTTGTATTATTTTCCGAGATACAGCTAAGGGTTGTATTTGTATGTTTGAAAATAACACAGCTTGGGGGTGTATTTGTATTATTTTCTGACATACAGCTAAGGGTTGTATTTGTATTTTTGAAAATAACACCGCTTTGGGTTGTATTTGTATTATTTTCCAAGATACAGCTAATTGTTGTATTTGTATTTTTTAAAATAACAGTGCTTGGGGGTGTATTTGTATTATTTTCCTATATACCGCTAAGGGTTGTGTTTGTATTTTTGAAAATAACCCAGCTTGGGGGTGTATTTGTATTATTTTCAGTGATACAGCTAAGGGTTGTATTTGTATTTTTGAAACTAATACCGCTTCGGGGTGTATTTGTATTATTTTCCGAGATACACCTAAGGGTTGTATTTGCATTTTTGAAAATAACACAGCTTCGGGTTGTATTTGTATTATTTTCCAAGATACAGCTAAGGGTTGTATTTGTATTTTTGAAAATTAAACAGCTTGGTGGTGTATTTGTATTATTTTCCGAGATACAGCTAAGGGTTGTATTTGTATTTTTGAAAATAACACAGCTTGGGGGCGTATTTTTATTATTTTCAAAGATACAGCTAAGGGTTTTATTTGTATTTTTGACAATAACACAGGTTGTGGGTGTATTTGTATTAATTTCAAAGTTACAGCTAAGTGTTGTATTTGTATTTTTGACAATAACAAAGCTGGGGGCGTATTTGTATTATTTTCCAAGATACAGCTAAAAGTTGTATTTGTATTTTTGACAATAACACAGCTTATGGGTGTATTTTTATTATTTTCCAAGATACAGCTAAGGATTGTATTTCTATTTTTGACAATAACACAGATTGGGGGTGCTTTTGTATTATTTTCCAAGATACAGCTAAGGGTTGTATTTGTATTTTTGAAAATAACACAGCTTCGGTGTGTATTTATATTATTTTTCAAGATACAGCTAAGAGTTGTATTTGTATTTTTGACAATAACAGAGCTTAAGTGTGTATTTGTATTATTTTCCAAGATAGAGCTAAGGTTTGTATTTGTATTTTTCATAATAAAACATCTTGGGAGTGTATTTGTATTATTTTCCAAGATACAGCTAAGGGTTGTATTTGTATTTTTGAAAATAACACAGCTTGCGTGTGTATTTGTATTATTTTCCGAGATACAGCTAAGTGTTGTATCTGTATTTTTTACAATAACACAGCTTTGGGGATTATTTGTATTATTTTACGAGATTAAGCTAAGGGTTGTATCTGTATTTTTGACAATAACACAGCTTGGGTGTTTATTTGTATTATTTTCCGAGTTACAGCTAAGGGTTGTATATGTATTTTTGAGTATAAAACAGCTTAGGTGTGTATTTCTATTATTTTCCAAGATAGAGCTAAGGGTTGTATTTTCATTTTTGAAAATAACACAGCTTGGGGGTGTCTTTTTATTATATTCAAAGATACAGCTAAGGGTTGTATTTTTAATTTTGAAAATAACACAGCTTTGTGGTGTATCTGTATTATTTTCCGAGATAAAGCTAAGGGTTGTATTTTTATTTTTGAAAATAGCACAGCTTGTTAGTGTATTTGTATTATTTTCTGAATTATGGCTAAGGGCTGTATTTTCATATTTTTGAAAATAACACAGCTTGGGGGTGTATTTGTATTATTTTCCAAGATACAGCTAAGGGTTGTATTTGTATTTTTGAAAATAACACAGCTTCGGAGTGTATTTGTATTACTTTCCAAGATACAGCTAAGGTTTGTATTTTTATTTTTGACAATAACACAGCTTGGGGGTGTATTTGTATTATTTTCCAAGATAAGGCTAAGGGTTGTATTTGCATTTTTGAAAATAACACAGCTTGGGGGTGTATTTGTATTATTTTCCAAGATACAGCTAAGGGTTGTATATGTTTTTTTGACTATAAAACAGCTTGGGTGTGTATTTGTATTATTTTGCGAGATACAGCTAAGGATTGTATCTGTATTTTTGAAAATAACAGAGCTTGGCGGTGTATTTGTATTACTTTCCGAGTTACAGCTTAGGGTTATATCTGAATTTTTGACAATAACACAGCTTGGGTGTGTATTTGTATTATTTTCCAAGATACAGCTAAGGGTTGTATTTGTATTTTTGAAAATAACACAGCTAGTGGGCGTATTTGTATTATTTTCAAAGATAGAGCTAAGGGTTTTATTTGTATTTTTGACAATAATACAGGTTGGGGGTGTATTTGTAATAATTTCAAAGTTACAGCTAAGTATTGTATTTGTATTTTTGACAATAACAAAGCTGGGGGTGTATTTGTATTATTTTCCAAGATACAGCTAATGGTTGTATTTGTATTTTTGAAAATAACACAGCTTTGGGGTTTATTTGTATTATTTTCCGAGATACAGCTAAGGGTTGTATTTTTATTTTTGAAAATAACACAGCTAGTGGGTGTGTTTGTATTATTTTCAAAGATACAGCTAAGGGTTGTATTTGTATTTTTGAAAATAACAGAGCTTGGGTGTGTATTTGTATTATTTTCTGACATACAGCTAAGGGTTGTATTTGTATTTTTGAAAATAACACAGCTTGGTGGTTTATTTGTATTATTTTCCAAGATAGAGCTAAGGGTTGTATTTTTATTTTTGAAAATAAGACAGCTTGGGGGTGTCTTTGTATTATTTTCCAAGATACAGCTAAGGGTTGTATTTTTATTTTAGAAAATAACACAGCTTTTGGGTGTATCTGTATTATTTTCCGAGATACAGTTAAGGTTTGTATTTGTATTTTTGAAAAAAACACAGCTTGTGGGTGTATTTGTATTATTTTCTGAATTAAGGCTACGGTCTGTATTTTCAAATTTTTGAAAATAACACAGCTCGATGGTGTATTTGTATTATTTTCCAAGAGAGAGCTAAGGGTTGTATTTGTATTTTTCAAAATAACACAGCTTCGGAGTGTATTCGTATTACTTTCCAAGATACAGCAAAGGGTTGCATTTGTATTTTTGACAAAAACACAGCTTGGGGGTGTATTTGTATTATTTTCAAATATAAGGCTAAGGGTTGTATTTGTATTTTTGACAATAACACAGCTTGGGGGTGTATTTGTATTATTTTCCGAGATACAGCTAAGGTTTGTATTTGTATTTTTGAGAAATAACACAGCTTGTGGGTGTATTTGTATTATTTTCCAAGATACAGCTATGGGTTGTATTTGTATTTTTGAAAATAACACAGCCTGGGAGTGTATTTATATTACTTTCCAAGATACAGCTAAGGGTTGTATTTGTATTTTTGACAATAACACAGCTTGGGGGTGTATTGTATTACTTTCCAAGATACAGCTAAGGGTTGTATTTGCATTTTTGAAAATAACACAGATAGGGGCTGTATTTGTATTACTTTCTGAGATACAGCTAAGGGTTGTATTTGTATTTTTGAAAATAACACCGCTTGGGGTTGAAATTGTATTATTTTCCGAGATACAGCTAAGTGTTGTATGTGTATTTTTTAAAACAACAGCGCTTGGGGGTGTATTTGTATTATTTTCCTAGATAAAGCTAAGGGTTGTGTTTGTATTTTTGAAAATAACACAGCTTGGGGCTGTATTTGTATTATTTTCCGAGATACAGCTAAGGGTTGTATTTGTATTTTTGACAATAACACAGCTGGGGGTGTATTTGTATTATTTTCCGAGATACAGCTAAGGGTTTTATTTGTGTTTTTGAAATTAACACAGCTTGGGGGTGTATTTTTCTTATTTTCTGAATTACGCCTAAGTTCTGTATTTTTGTATTTTTGAAAATAACACAGCTTGGGGGTGTATTTGTATTATTTACCGAGTTACAGCTTAGGGTTGTATCTGAATTTTTGACAATAACACAGCTTGGGTGTGTATTTGTATTGTTTTCCGAGATACAGCTAAGGGTTGTAACTGTATTTTTGAAAATAACACAGCTAGTGGGTGTATTTTTATTATTTTCAAAGATACAGCTAAGGGTTGTATTTGTATTTTTGAAATTAACACAGCTTGTTGGTGTATTTGTCTTATATTCTGAATTACGGCTAAGATCTGTATTTTTGTATTTTTGAAAATAACACAGCTTGGCTGTGTGTTTGTATTATTTTCGAAGATATAGCTAAGGGTTGTATTTGTATTTTTGAAAATAACACAGCTTTGGAGTGTATTTGTATTACTTTCCAAGATACAGCTATGGGTTGTATTTGTATTTTTGACAATAACACAGCTTGTGGGTGTATCTGTATTATTTTCCGAGATACAGCTAAGGGTTTTATTTGTATTTTTGAAAATAACACAGCTTTGGGGTGTATCTGTATTATTTTCCGAGATACAGCTAAGCGTTTTATTTGTATTTTTGAAAATAACACAGCTTGTGGGTGTATTTGTATTATTTTCTCAATTACGGCTAAGGGCTCTATTTTCATATTTTTGAAAATAACACAGCTTGTTGGTGTATTTGTATTATTTTCTAAGATACAGCTAAGGGTTGTATTTGTATTTTTGAAATTAACACAGCTTGTGGGTGTGTTTGTATTATTTTTTGAGATACAGCTAAGGGTTGTATTTGTATTTTTGTAAATAACACAGCTTGTGGGTGTATCTGTATTATTTTCCGAGATACAGCTAAGGGTTGTATTTGTATTTTTGAAAATAACACAGCTTTTGGGTGTATCTGTATTATTTTCCGAGATACAGCTAAGGGTTTTATTTGTATTTTTGACAATAACACAGCTTGGGGGTGTATTTGTATTATTTTCCAAGATAAGGCTAAGGGTTGTATTTGTATTTTTGACAATAACACAACTTGGGGCTGTATTTGTACTGTTTTCCGAGATACGGCTAAGTTTTGCATTTGTATTTTTGAGAAATAACACAGCTTGGGTGTGTATTTGTATTATTTTCAAAGATACAGCTAAAGGTTGTATTTGTGTTTTTGAAAATAACACAGCTTTGGAGTGTATTTGTATTACTTTCCAAGATACAGCTAAGGGTTGTATTTGTATTTTTGAAAATAACACAGACTGGGGGTGTACTTGTATTATTTTCCGAGATACAGCTAAGGGTTGTATTTGTATTTTTGAAATTAACACAGTTTGGGGGTGTATTTGTCTTATTTTCTGAATTACGGCTATGGTCTGTATTTTTGTATTTTTGAAAATAACACAGCTTAGGAGTGTATTTGTATTACTTTACAAGATACAGCTAAGGGTTGTATTTGTATTTTTGAAAATAACACCGCTTGGGGTTGTATTTTTATTATTTTCCGAGATACTGCTAAGGGTTGTGTTTGTAATTTTGGAAATAACACAGCTTGGAGGTGTATTTGTATTATTTTCCGAGATACAGCTAAGGGTTGTATTTGTATTTTTGAAAATAACACAGCTTGGGGGTGTTTTTGTATTATTTTCCGAGATACAGCTAAGGGTTGTATTTGTATTTTAGACAATAAGACAGCTTGGGGGTGTATTTGTATTATTTTCTGAGATACAGCTAAGGGTTGTATTTGTAGTTTTGAAAATAACACAGCTTCGTGTTGTATTTGTATAATTTTCCGAGATAAAGCTAAGGGTTGTATTTGCATTTTTGAAAATTACACAGCTTGGGTGTGTATTTGTATTGTTTTCCAAGATACAGCTAAGGGTTGTATTTCTTTTTGACAATAACACAGCATGGGGGCGTATTTGTATTATTTTCAAAGATATAGCTAATGGTTTTATTTGTATTTTTGACAATAACACAGGTTTGGGGTGTAATTGTATTAATTTCAAAGTTAAAGCTAAGTGTTCTATTTGTATTTTTGACAATAACAATTCTGAGGGTGTTTTTGTATTATTTTCCAAGATACAGATAAGGTTTGTATTTGTATTTTTGACAATAACACAGCTTGGGGTTGTATTTTTATTATTTAGCAAGATACAGCTAAGTATTGTATTTCTATTTTTGACAATAACACAGATTGGGGGTGTTTTTGTATTATTTTCCAAGATAGAGCCAAGGGTTTTAATTGTATTTTTGAAAATAACACAGCTTCGGGGTGTATTTATATTATTTTCCAAGATACAGCTAAGGGTTTATTTGTATTTTTGACAATAACACAGCTTGAGTGTGTATTTGTATTATTTTCCAAGATAGAGTTAAGGGTTGTATTTGTATTTTTCATAGTAAAACATCTTTGGGGTGTATTTATATTATTTTCCAAGATACAGCTAAGGGTTGTATTTTTATTTTTGAAAAAAACAAAGCTTGGGGGTGTATTTGTATTATTTTCCGAGTTACAGCTAATGGTTGTATATGTATTTTTAACTATAAAACAGCTTGGGTGTGTATTTTTATTATTTTCCGAGATACAGCTTAGGGTTTTATCTTAATTTTTGACAATAACACAGCTTGGGTGTGTATTTTTATTATTTTTCGAGATACAGCTTAGGGTTGTATTTGTATTTTTGAAAATAACACAGCTTGTGGGTGTATTTGTATTATTTTCTAAGATACAGCTAAGGATTGTATTTGTATTTTTGAAAATAACACAGCTTGCAGGTTTATTTGTATTATTTTCCGAGATACAGCTAAGGGTTGTATTTTTATTTTTGAAAATAACACAGCTTGTGGGTGTATTTTTATTATTTTCAAAGATACAGGTAAGGGATATATTTGTATTTTTGAAAATAAAACAGCTTTTGGGTGTATTTGTATTATTTTCTGAATTACGGCTATGGGCTGTATTTACATATTTTTGAAAATAACACAGCTTGGGGGTGTATTTGTATTATTTTCCAAGATATAGCTAAGGGTTGCATTTGTATTTTTGAAAATAACACCACTTGGGAGTGTATTTGTTTTACTTTGAAGATACAGCTAAGGTTTGAATTTGTATTTTTGACAATAACACAGCTTGGGGGTGTGTTTGTATTATTTTCCAAGATAAGGCTAAGGTTTGTTTTTGTATTTTTGACAATAACACAGCTTGGGCGTGTATTTGTATTATTTTCCGAGATACAGCTAAGGGTTTTATTTGTATTTTTGAAATTAACACAGTTTGGGGGTGTATTTGTCTTATTTTCTGAATTACAGCTAAGTTCTGTATTTTTGTATTTTTGAAAATAGCACAGCTTGGGAGTGTATTTGTATTACTTTACAAGATACAGCTAAGGGTTTTATTTGTATTTTTGAAAATAACACCGCTTGGGGTTGTATTTGTATTATTTTCCGAGATACAGCTATGTATTGTATTTGTATTTTTTAAAATAACAGCGCTTGGGGGTGTATTTTTATTATTTTCCTAAATACAGCTAAGGGTTGTTTTTGTATTTTTGAAAATAACCCAGCTTGGGGGTGTATTTGTATTATTTTCCGACATACTGCTAAGGGTTGTAATTGTATTTTTGAAAATAACACCGCTTCGGGGTGTATTTGTATTATTTTCTGCGATACAGCTAAGGGTTGTATTTGTATTTTTGAAAATAACACAGCTTGGGGTTGTATTAGTATTATTTTCCGAGATACAGCTAAGGGTTGTATTTGTATTTTTGGAAATAACGCAACTTGGAGATGTATTTGTATTATTTTCCTAGATACAGCTAAGGGTTTTATTTGTATTTTTGAAAATAACACAGCTTGGGGGTGTATGTGTACTATTTTCCGAGATACAGCTTAGGGTTTTATTTGTATTTTTGACAATAACACAGCTTGGGGGTGTATTTGTATTATTTTCCGAGATACTGCTAAGGGTTGTATTTGCATTTTTGAAAATCACACAGCTTGAATATGTATTTGTATTATTTTCCGAGATACAGCTAAGGGTTGTATTTGTATTTTTGAAAATAACACAACTTGTGGGTGTATTTGTATTATTTTCCGAGATACAGCTAAGAGTTGTATTTGTACTTTTGAAAATAACATAGCTTGGGGGTGTGTATGTATTATTTTCCGAGATACAGCTAAGGGTTTTATTTTTATTTTTGAAAATAACACAACTTGTGGGTGTATTTGTATTATTTTCAAAGATATAGCCAAGGGTTGTATTTGTATTTTTGAAAATACCAGAGCTTGGGGGTGTATTTGTACTATTTTCTGACATACAGCTAAGGGTTGTATTTGTATTTTTGAAAATAACACAGCTTGTGGGTGTATTTGTATTTTTTTCCGAGATACAGCTAAGGGTTGTATTTGTATTTTTGAAAATAACACCGCTTGGGGCTGTATTTGTATTATTTTCCGAGATACAGTATGGGTTGTATTTGTATTTTTGAAAATAACACAGCTTTGGGCTGTATATGTATTATTTTCCAAGATAGAGCTAAGGGTTGTATTTGTATTTTTGAAAATAACACAGCTTGTGGGTGTATTTGTATTATTGTCCTAGATACAGCTAAGGGTTGTATTTGTGTTTTTGAAAATAACACAGCTTGTGTGTGTATTTGTTCTATTTTCCGAGATACAGCTAAAAGTTGTATTTGTATTTTTGACAATAACACAGCTTGGGGGTGTATTTGTATTATTTTCCGAGATACAGCTAAGGGTTGTATTTGTATTTTTGAAAATCACAAAGCTTGGGTGTGTATTTGTATTATTTTCCAAGATACAGCTAAGGGTTGTATTTGTATTTTTGAAAATAACACAGACTGGGGGTGTATTTCTATTATTTTCCGAGATACCGCTAAGGGTTGTATTTGAATTTTTGAAATTAACACAGCTTGGGGGTGTATTTGTCTTATTTTCTGAATTACGGCTAAGTTCTGTATTTTTGTATTTTTGAAAATAACACAGCTTGGGGTTGTATTTGTATTATTTTCCAAGATACAGCTAAGGGTTGTATTTGTATTTTTGAAAATAACACAGCTTGGGAGTGTATTTGTATTACTTACTAAGATACAGCTAGGGGGTGTATTTGTATTTTTGACAGTAACACAGCTTGGGAGTGTATTTGTATTACTTTCGAAGATAAAGCTAAGGGTTGTATTTGTCTTTTTGACAATAACACAGCTTGGGGGAGTATTTGTATTATTTTCCAAGATACAGCTAAGGGTTGTATTTGTATTTTTTAAAATAACACAGACTGTGGGTGTATTTGTATTATTTTCCGAGATACAGCTAAGGCTTGTATTTGTATTTTTGAAATTAACACAGCTTGGCGGTGTATTTGTCTTATTTTCTGAATTACGGCTAAGTTCTGCATTTTTGTATTTTTGAAAATAACACAGCTTGGGTGTGTATTTTTATTATTTTCTGCGATACTGCTAAGCGTTGTATTTGTGTTTTTGAAAATAACACAGCTTGTGGGTGTATTAGTATTATTTTCCGAGATACAGCTAAGGGTTGTATTTCTGTTTTTGGAAATAACACAGCTTGGAGGTGTATTTGTATTATTTTCCAAGATACACCTAAGGGTTGTATTTATATTTTTGAAAATAACACAGCTTGTGGGTGTATTTGTATTATTTTCTGAAATACGGCAAAGGGCTGTATTTTCATATTTTCGAAAATAACATATATTGGGGGTGTATTTGTATTATTATCCAAGATAGAGCTAAGGGTTGTATTTGTATTTTTGAAAATAACACAGCTTGGGAGTGTATTTGTATTACTTTCCAAGATACAGCTAAGGGTTGTATTTGTGTTTTTCACAATAACACAGCTTGGGGGTGTATTAGTATTATTTTCCGAGATACAGCTAAGGGTTGTATTTCTATTTTTGGAAATAACACAGCTTGGAGGTGTATTTGTATTATTTTCCTAGATACAGCTAAGTGTTGTATTTGTATTTTAGAAAATAACACAGCTTGGGGGTGTATTTGTACTATATTCCGAGATACACCTAAGGGTTTTATTTGTATTTTTGACAATAACACAGCCTGGGGGTGTATTTGTATTATTTTCCGAGATACAGCTAAGGGTTGTATTCGTATTTTTGAAAATCACACAGCTTGAGTGTGTATTTGTATTATTTTCTGAGATACAGCTAAGGGTTGTATTTGTACTTTTGAAAATAACATAGCTTGGGGGTGTGTTTGTATTATTTTCCGAGATACAGCTAAGGTTTTTATTTTTATTTTTGAAAATAACACAAATTGTGGGTGTATTTGTATTATTTTCAAAGATATAGCCAAGGGTTGCATTTGTATTTTTGAAAATACCACAGCTTGAGGGTGTATTTGTACTATTTTCTGACATACAGCTAAGGGATGTATTTGTATTTTTGACAATAACACAGCTTGGACGTGTATTTGTATTATTTTCCGAGATACAGCTAAGGGTTTTATTTGTATTTTTGAAATTAACACAGTTTGGGGGTGTATTTGTCTTATTTTCTGAATTACAGCTAAGTTCTGTATTTTTGTATTTTTGAAAATAGCACAGCTTGGGAGTGTATTTGTATTACTTTACAAGATACAGCTAAGGGTTTTATTTGTATTTTTGAAAATAACACCGCTTGGGGTTGTATTTGTATTATTTTCCGAGATACAGCTATGTGTTGTATTTGTATTTTTTAAAATAACAGCGCTTGGGGGTGTATTTTTATTATTTTCCTAAATACAGCTAAGGGTTGTGTTTGTATTTTTGAAAATAACCCAGCTAGGGGTGTATTTGTATTATTTTCTGACATACTGCTAAGGGTTGTAATTGTATTTTTGAAAATAACACCGCTTCGGGGTGTATTTGTATTATTTTCTGCGATACAGCTAAGGGTTGTATTTGTATTTTTGAAAATAACACAGCTTGGGGGTGTATTAGTATTATTTTCCGAGATACAGCTAAGGGTTGTATTTGTATTTTTGGAAATAACGCAACTTGGAGATGTATTTGTATTATTTTCCTAGATACAGCTAAGGGTTTTATTTGTATTTTTGATAATAACACAGCTTGGGGGTGTATTTGTATTATTTTCCGAGATACTGCTATGGGTTGTATTTGCATTTTTGAAAATCACACAGCTTGAATATGTATTTGTATTATTTTCCGAGATACAGCTAAGGGTTGTATTTGTATTTTTGAAAATAACACAGTTTGTGGGTGTATTTGTATTATTTTCCGAGATACAGCTAAGAGTTGTATTTGTACTTTTGAAAATAACATAGCTTGGGGGTGTGTATGTATTATTTTCCGAGATACAGCTAAGGGTTTTATTTTTATTTTTGAAAATAACACAACTTGTGGGTGTATTTGTATTATTTTTAAAGATATAGCCAAGGGTTGTATTTGTATTTTTGAAAATACCAGAGCTTGGGGGTGTATTTGTACTATTTTCTGACATACAGCTAAGGGTTGTATTTGTATTTTTGAAAATAACACAGCTTGTGGGTGTATTTGTATTATTTTCCGAGATACAGCTAAGGGTTGTATTTGTATTTTTGAAAATAACACCGTTTGGGGGTGTATTTGTATTATTTTCCGAGATACAAGTATGGGTTGTATTTGTATTTTTGAAAATAACACAGCTTTGGGCTGTATATGTATTATTTTCCAAGATAGAGCTAAGGGTTGTATTTGTATTTTTGAAAATAACACAGCTTGTGGGTGTATTTGTATTATTGTCCTAGATACAGCTAAGGGTTGTATTTGTGTTTTTGAAAATAACACAGCTTGTGTGTGTATTTGTTCTATTTTCCGAGATACAGCTAAGGGTTGTATTTGTATTTTTGACAATAACACAGCTTGGGGGTGTATTTGTATTATTTTCCGAGATACAGCTAAGGGTTGTATTTGTATTTTTGAAAATCACAAAGCTTGGGTGTGTGTTTGTATTATTTTCCAAGATACTGCTAAGGGTTGTATTTGTATTTTTGAAAATAACACAGACTGGGGGTGTATTTCTATTATTTTCTGAGATACCGCTAAGGGTTGTATTTGTATTTTTGAAATTAACACAGCTTGGGGGTGTATTTGTCTTATTTTCTGAATTTCGGCTAAGTTCTGTATTTTTGTATTTTTGAAAATAACACAGCTTGGGGTTGGATTTGTATTATTTTCCAAGATACAGCTAAGGGTTGTATTTGTATTTTTGAAAATAACACAGCTTGGGAGTGTATTTGTATTACTTACCAAGATACAGCTAGGGGGTGTATTTGTATTTTTGACAATAACACAGCTTGGGAGTGTATTTGTATTACTTTCGAAGATAAAGCTAAGGGTTGTATTTGTCTTTTTGACAATAACACAGCTTGGGGGAGTATTTGTATTATTTTCCAAGATACAGCTAAGGGTTGTATTTGTATTTTTTAAAATAACACAGACTGTGGGTGTATTTGTATTATTTTCCGAGATACAGCTAAGGCTTGTATTTGTATTTTTGAAATTAACACAGCTTGGCGGTGTATTTGTCTTATTTTCTGAATTACGGCTAAGTTCTGCATTTTTGTATTTTTGAAAATAACACAGCTTGGGTGTGTATTTTTATTATTTTCTGCGATACTGCTAAGCGTTGTATTTGTATTTTTGAAAATAACACAGCTTGTGGGTGTATTAGTATTATTTTCCGAGATACAGCTAAGGGTTGTATTTCTATTTTTGGAAATAACACAGCTTGGAGGTGTATTTGTATTATTTTCCAAGATACACCTAAGGGTTGTATTTGTATTTTTGAAAATAACACAGCTTGTGGGTGTATTTGTATTATTTTCTGAAATACGGCAAAGGGCTGTATTTTCATATTTTCGAAAATAACATATATTGGGGGTGTATTTGTATTATTATCCAAGATAGAGCTAAGGGTTGTACTTGTATTTTTGAAAATAACACAGCTTGGGAGTGTATTTTTATTACTTTCCAAGATACAGCTAAGGGTTGTATTTGTATTTTTCACAATAACACAGCTTGGGGGTGTATTAGTATTATTTTCCGAGATACAGCTAAGGGTTGTATTTCTATTTTTGGAAATAACACAGCTTGGAGGTGTATTTGTATTATTTTCCTAGATACAGCTAAGTGTTGTATTTGTATTTTAGAAAATAACACAGCTTGGGGGTGTATTTGTACTATATTCCGAGATACACCTAAGGGTTTTATTTGTATTTTTGACAATAACACAGCCTGGGGGTGTATTTGTATTATTTTCCGAGATACAGCTAAGGGTTGTATTCGTATTTTTGAAAATCACACAGCTTGAGTGTGTATTTGTATTATTTTCTGAGATACAGCTAAGGGTTGTATTTGTACTTTTGAAAATAACATAGCTTGGGGGTGTGTTTGTATTATTTTCCGAGATACAGCTAAGGTTTGTATTTTTATTTTTGAAAATAACACAAATTGTGGGTGTATTTGTATTATTTTCAAAGATATAGCCAAGGGTTGCATTTGTATTTTTGAAAATACCACAGCTTGAGGGTGTATTTGTACTATTTTCTGACATACAGCTAAGGGATGTATTTGTATTTTTGAAAATAACATAGCTTGTGGGTGTATTTGTATTATTTTCCGAGATACAGCTAAGGGTTATATTTTTATTTTTGAAAATAACACCGCTTGGGGGTGGATTTGTATTATTTTCCGAGATACAGGTAAGGTTTGTATTTGTATTTTTGAAAACAACACAGCGTGGGGATGTATATGTATTATTTTCCAAGATAGAGCTAAGTGTTGTATTTGTATTTTTGAAAATAACCCAGCTTGTGGGTGTATTTGTATTATTGTCCTAGATACAGCTAAGGGTTTTATTTGTGTTTTTGAAAATAACACATCTTGGGTGTGTATTTGTACTATTTTCCGAGATACAGCTAAGGGTTGTATTTGTATTTTTGACAATAACACAGCTTGGGAGTGTATTTGTATTATTTTCCGAGACACAGCTAAGGGTTGTATTTGTATTTTTGAAAATCACACAGCTTGGGGGTGTATTTGTATTATTTTCCAAGATACAGCTAAGGGTTGTATTTGTATTTTTGACCATAACACAGCTTGGGGGTGTATTTGTATTATTTTCCAAGATACATCTAAGGGTTGTATTTGTATTTTTGACAATAACACAGCTTGTGGTTGTATTTGAATTATTTTCAAAGAAACAGCTAAGGGTTGCATTTGTATTTTTGAAAATAACAGAGCTTGTCGGTGTATTTGTATTATTTTCCAAGATACAGATAAGGGTTGTATTTGTATTTTTGAAAATAACACAGCTTGGGGCTGTATTTGTATTATTTTCCGAGATAGAGCTAAGGATTCTATTTGTGTTTTTGAAAATAACACAGCTTGGGGTTGTATTTGAATTATTTTCAAAGAAACAGCTAAGGGTTGCATTTGTATTTTTGAAAATAACACAGCTTGGGGGTGTATTTGTATTATTTTTAAAGACACAGCTAAGGGTTGTATTTGTATTTTTGAAAATAAAACAGCTTGTGGGTGTATTTGTATTATTTTCCGAGATGCAGCTAAGGGTTGTATTTGTATTTTTGAAAATAACACCGCTTGGGGTATGTATTTGTATTATTTTCCGAGATACAAGTAATGGTTGTATTTGTATTTTTGAAAATAACACAGCTTGGGGGTTTATTTGTATTATTTTCCGAGATAAAGCTAAGGGTTGTATTTGTATTTTTGAAAATAACACAGCTTGGGGGTGTATTTGTATCATTTTCCGATATACAGCTAAGGGTTGTATTTGTATTTTTAAAAATAACACAGCTTGGGGGTGTATTTGTATTATTTTCCGAGATACAGCTAAGGGTTGTATTTGTATTTTTGAAAATAACACAGCTTTGGAGAGTATTTGTATTTTTTTCCGATATACAGCCAAGGGTTGTATTTGTATTTTTGAAAATAACACAGCTTGGGGGTGTATTTGTATTATTTTCTGAGCTACAGCTGAGGGTTGTATTTGTATTTTTGAAAATAATATAGCTTCGGGGTGTATTTATATTATTTTCCGAGATAGAGCTAAGGGTTGTATTTGTATTTTTGACAATAACAAATCCGGCGGTGTATTTGTATTATTTTCCAAGATACAGCTAAGGGTTGTATTTGAATTTTTGTCAGTAACACAGCTAGGGGTTGTATTTGTATTATTTTTCGAGATACAGCTAATGGTTGTATTTGTGTTTTAGAAAATAACACATCTTGGGGGAGTCTTTGTATTATTTTCAAAGATACAGCTAAGGGGTGTATTTTTATTTTTGAAAATAACAGAGCTTTGGGGTGTATCTATATTATGTTCCGAGATACAACTAAGGGTTGTATTTGTATTTTTGAAAAAAACACAGCTTGTGGGTGTATTTGTATTATTTTCTGAATTACGGTAAAGGGCTGTATTTTCATATTTTTGAAAATAACTCATCTTGGGGGTGTATTTGTATTATTATCCAAGATAAAGCTAAGGGTTGTATTTGTATTTTTGAAAATAACACAGCTTGGGAGTGTATTTGTATTACTTTCCAAGAAACAGCTATAGGTTGTATTTGTATTTTTCACAATAACACAGCTGGGGGTGTATTTGTATTATTTTCCAAGATAAGTCTAAAGGTTGTATTTGTATTTTTGACAATAAGACAGATTGGGGGAGTATTGTATTATTTTCCGAGATACAGCTAACATTGGTATTTGTATTTTGGAGAAATAACACAGCTTGGGGGTGTATTTGTATTATTTTCCAAGATACAGCTAAGAGTTGTATTTGTATTTTTGAAAATAACACAGCCTGGGTGTGTATTTGTCTTATTTTCCGATATAGAGCTAAGGTTTGTATTTGTATTTTGAAAATAACAAGGCTTGTGGATGTATTTGTATGATTTTCTGAATTACGGCTAAGGGCTGTATTTTTGTATTTTTGAAAATAACACAGCTTGGGGGTGTATTTGTATTATTTTCCAAGATTCATCTAAGGGTTGTATTTGTATTTTTGAAAATAACACAGCTTGGGAATGTATTTGTATTACTTTCCAAGATACAGCTAAGGGTTGTATTTGAATTTTTGACAATAACACAGCTTGGGGGTGTATTTGTATTATTTTCCAACTTACAATTAAGGGTTGTATTTGTATTTTTGAAAATAACACAGCTTGGGAGTGTATTTGTATTACATTCCAAGATACCGCTAAGGGTTGTATTTGTATTTTTGACAATAACAAAGCTTGGGGGTGTATTTGTATTATTTTCCAAGATACAGCTAAGGGTTGTTTTTGTATTTTTGAAAATAACACAGCTTGGGGGTATATTTGTATTATTTTCTGAGATACAGCTAAGGGTTGTATTTGTATTTTTGGAAATAACACAGCTTGGGGGTGTATTTGTACTATTTTCCTAGATACAGCTAAGGGTTGTATTTGAATTTTTGAAAATAACACAGCTTGTGGGTGTATTTGTATTATTTTCAGAGATACAGCTAAGGGTTGTATTTGAATTTTTGAAAATAACTCAGTTTGGGGGTTTATTTGTATTATTTTCCGAGATACAGCTAAGGGTTGTATTTTTATTTTTGAAAATAACACAGCTTGTGGGTGTATTTGTATTATTTTCCAAGATACATCTAAGGGTTGTATTTGTATTTTTGAAAATAACACAGCTTGGGGCTGTATTTGTATTATTTTCCGAGATAGAGCTAAGGATTCTATTTGTGTTTTTGAAAATAACACAGCTTCATCGTGTATTTGTATTATTTTCCAAGATACAGCTAAGGGTTTTATTTGTGTTTTTTTTTAAAATAACACAGCGTGGGTGTGTATTTGTATTATTTTCCAAAGATACAGCTAAGTGTTGTATTTGTATTTTTCAAAATAACACAGCTTGGGGGTGTATTTGAATTATTTTACAAGATACAGCTAAGGGTTGTATTTGTATTTTTGAAAATAACAAAGACGGGGGTGTATTTATATTATTTTCCAAGATACAGCTAAGAGTTGTATTTGTATTTTTGACAATAACTCAGCTTGAGGGTGTATTTGTATTATTTTCTAAGATACAGCTAAGAGTTGTATTTATATTTTTGACGATAACACAGCTTCGGGGTGTATTTGTACTATTTTCCAAGATACAGATTAGGGTTGTACTTGTATTTTAGAAAATACCGAAGCTTGGGGGTGTTTTTGTATCATTTTTCAAGATACAGCTAAGGGTTGTATTTGTATTTTTGACAATAACAAAGCTTGGGAGTGTATTTGTATTATTTTCCAGGATACAGCTAAGGGTTGTATTTGTATTTTTGAAAATAACACAGCTTGGGGTTGTATTTGTATTATTATCCAAGGTATGGCTAAGGGTTGTATATGTATTTTTGAAAATAACACAGCTTTGGGGTGTATTTTTATTATTTTCAAAGACACAGCTAAGGGTGGTATTTGTAGTTTTGAAAATATCACAGCTTGGGGGTGTATTTGTATTATTTTCCAAGATACAGCTAAGGGTTGTATTTGTATTTTTGAAAATAACACAGCTTGGGGGTGTATTTGTATTATTTACCAAGATACAGCTAACGGTTGTATATTTATTTTTGACAATAACACAGCTTCGCGGTGTATTTGTATTATTTTCCAAGATACAGCTAAGGGTTGTATTTGTATTTTAGAAAATAACGTAGCTTGGGGGTGTATTTGTATCATTTCCCAAGATACAGCTAAGGGTTGTATTTGTATTTTTGACAATAACAAAGCTTGGGGGTATATTTGTATTATTTTCCAAGTTACAGCTAAGGGTTGTATTTGTATTTTTGAAAATAACACAGCTAAGGGGTTTATTTGTATTATTATCCAAGATAGAGCTAAGGGTTGTATTTGTATTTTTGAAAATAACACAGCTTGGGGGTGTATTTGTATTATATTCAAAGATACAGCTAAGGCTTGTATTTGTGTTTTTGAAAATAACACAGATTGGGTGTGTATTTGCATTATTTTCCAAGATACAGCTAAGGGTTGTATTTGTATTTTTCAAAATAACACAGCTTGAAGGTGTATTTGCATTATTTTACAGATACAGCAAAGGGTAGTATTTGTATTTTTGACAATAACAAAGCCTGTGGGTGTATTTGTATTATTTTCCAAACTGTAGCTGAGGTTTGTATTTGTATTT
Organism: Saimiri boliviensis; assembly: GCF_048565385.1. Classification (NCBI taxonomy): domain Eukaryota; kingdom Metazoa; phylum Chordata; class Mammalia; order Primates; family Cebidae; genus Saimiri; species Saimiri boliviensis. The sequence goes on from NC_133453.1 coordinate 151,568,352, forward strand.
TTGAAAATAACACAGCTTGGGGTGTATTTGTATAATTTTCCAAGATACATCTTTGGGTTGTATTTGTATTCTTTACACTCACACAGCTTGGGGGTGTATTTGTATTAATTTCCAAGATACTGCTAAGGGTTGTATTTGTATTTTTTACAATAACACAGCTTGGAGGTGTATTTGTATTATTTTCAAAGACACAGCTAAGGGTTGTATTTGTATTTTTGAAAATAACACAGCTTGGGGCTGTATTTGTATTACTTTCTGAGATACAGCGAAGTGTTGTATTTGTATTTTTGAAAATAACACAGCTTGAGAGAGTATTTGTATTATTTTCCAAGATACAGCTAAGGGTTGCATATGTATTTTTGAAAATAACATATCTTTGGGGTGTATTTTTATTATTTTCAAAGACACAGCTAAGTGTGGTATTTGTAGTTTTCGAAATATCACAGCTTGGGGTGTATTTGTATTATTTTCCAAGATACAGCTAAGGGTTGTATTTGTATTTTAAAATAACACAGGTTCGGGATGTATTTGTAGTATTTTCTAAGATACAGCTAAGGGTTGTATTTGTATTTTTGAAAATAACAGAGCTTGTGGGTGTATTTGTATTATTTTTAGAGGTAAAGCTAAGGGTTGTATTTGTATTTTTGAAAGTAACATAGCTTGGGGGTGTATTTGTATGATTTACCAAGATACAGTTAATGGTTGTATATTTATTTTTGACAATAACACAGCTTCGGGGTGTATTTGTATTATTTTCCAAGATACAGCTAAGGGTTTTCTTTGTATTTTTGAAAATAACACAGCTTTGGGTTGTATTTGTATTATTTTCCAAGATACAGCTAAGAGTTGTATTTGTATTTTTGAAAATAACACAGCTTGTGGTGTATTTGTATTATTTTCCAAGATACAGCTAAGGGTTGTATTTGTATTTTAGAAAATAACGTAGCTTGGGGTTGTATTTGTATCATTTCCCAAATACAACTAAGGGTTGTATTTGTATTTTCGACAATAACAAAGCTTGGGGGTGTATTTGTATTATTTTCCAAGATACAGCTAAGGTCGTATTTTTATTTTTGAAAATAAGACAGCTTGGGGGTGTATTTGTATTATTATCCAAGATACAGCTAAGGGTTGTATTTGTATTTTTGAAAATAACACAGCTTGGGGGTGTATTTGTATTATTTTCAAAGACACAGCTAAGGGTGTTATTTGTAGTTTTGAAAATAACACAGATTGGGGGTGCATTTGTATTATCTTCCAAGATACAGCTAAGGGTTGTATTCGCTGTTTTGAAAATAACACAGCTTGGGGGTGTATTTGTATTATTTCCAAGATACAGCTAAGGGTTGTATTTGTATTTTTGAAAATAACACAGCTTGCGGGTGTATTTGTATTATTTTCCAAGATAAAGCTAAGGGTTGTATTTGTATTTTTGAAAATTACACAGCTTGGTTGTGTATTTGTATTATATTCAAAGATACAGCTAAGGCTTGTATTTGTGTTTTTGAAAATAACACAGCTTAGTTGTGTATTTGCATTATTTTCCAAGATACAGCTAAGGGTTGTATTTGTATTTTTGGAAATAACACAGCTTGAAGGTGTATTTGTATTATTTTACAGATACAGCAAAGGGTAGTATTTGTATTTTTACAATAACAAAGCCTGTGGGTGTATTTGTATAATTTTCCAAAGTATAGCTAAGGTTTGTATTTGTATTTTTGAAAATAACACAGTTGGGGTGTATTTGTATTATTTTCCAAGATACATCTTTGGGTTGTATTTGTGTTTTTGAAAATAACACAGCTACGGGGTGTATTTTTATTATTTTCCAAGATACAGCTACGGGTTGTATTTGTATTTTTGAAAAAAACACAGATTGGTGGAGTATTTGAATTATTTTACAAGATACAGCTAAGTGTTGTATTTGTGTTTTAGGTAATAACAAAGCATGGGGTGTATTTGTATTATTTTCCAAGATACAGCTAAAGGTTTTATTTGTATTTTTGACAATAACACAGCCTGTGGGTGTATTTGTATTATTTTCCAAGATACAGCTAAGGGTTGTATTTGTATTTTTGACAATAACACAGGTTGTGGCTGTGTTTGAATTATTTTCCAAGAAACAACTACGGGTTGTATTTGTATTTTTGAAAATAACACAGATTGGGATTGTATTTGTATTATTTTACAAGATACAGCTACGAGTTTTATTTGTATTTTTGACAATAACACAGATTGAGGGTGTATTTGTATTATTTTCTAAGATAGAGCTAAGGGTTGTATTTATATTTTTGACAATAACACAGCTTCCTGGTGTATTTGTATTATTTTCCAAGATACAGCTAATGGTTGTATTTGTATTTTTGAAAATAACATAGCTTGTCGTTTTATTTGTATTATTTTCCAAGATAAAGCTAAGGGTTGTATTTGTATTTTTGAAAATAACAGAGCTTGCGGGTGTATTTGTATTATATTCCAAGATACAGCTAAGTGTCCTATTTGTGTTTTTGAAAATAACACAGCTTCGTGGTGTATTTGTATTATTTTCCAAGATACAGTAAGGGTTGTTTTTGTATTTTTGACAATAACACAGCTTGTGGTTGTATTTCTATTATTTTCCAAGATACAGCTAAGGGTAGTATTGGTGTTTTTTTAAAATAACACAGCTTGGGTGTGTATTTGTATTATTTTCCAAAGATACAGCTAATGGTAGTATTTGTGTTTTTTTTTAAATAACACAGCTTGGGTGTGTATTTGTATTATTTTCCAAAGATACAGCTAAGTGTTGTATTTGTATTTTTGAAAATAACACAGCTTGGTGTGTATTTGAATTATTTTACAAGATACTGCTAAGGGTTGTATTTGTATTTATGACAATAACAATGCCGGGGGTGTATATATATTATTTTCCAAGATACAGCTAAGAGTTGTATTTGTATTTTTGACAATAACTCAGCTTGAGGGTGTATTTGTATTATTTTCTAAGATAGAGCTAAGAGTTGTATTTATATTTTTGACAATAACACAGGTTCTGTGTGTATTTTTACTATTTTCCAAGATACAGATTAGGGTTGTATTTGTATTTTAGAAAATAACGCAGCTTGGGTGTGTTTTTGTATCATTTTCCAAGATACAGCTAAGAGTTGTATTTGTATTTTTGACAATAACAAAGCTTGGGAGTGTATTTGTATTATTTTCCAGGATACAGCTAAGGGTTGTATTTGTATTTATGAAAATAACACAGCTTAGGGGTGAGTTCGTATTATTATCCAAGATACAGCTAAGCGTTGTAAATGTATTTTTGAAAATAATACAGCTTTGGTGTGTATTTTTATTATTTTCAAAGACACAGCTAAGGGTGGTATTTGTAGTTTTGAAAATATCACAGCTTGGGGTTGTATTTGTATTATTTTCCAAGATACAGCTAAGGGTTGTATTTGTATTTTTGAAAATAACACCGGTTCGGAATGTATTTGTAGTATTTTCCAAGATACAGCTAAGGGTTTTTGAAAATAACACAGCTTGGGGATGTATTTGTATTATTTTCCAAGATACAGCTAAGGGTTTTATTTGTATTTTTGAAAATAACACAGCTTTGCGGTGTATTTGTATTATTTTCCAAGATACAGCTAAGGCTTGTATTTGTGTAGTTGAAAATAACACAGCTTGGGTGTGTATTTGCATTATTTTCCAAGATACAGCTAAGGGTTGTATTTCTATTTTTGAAAATAACACAGTTTGAAGGTGTATTAGTATTATTTTACAGATACAGCAAAGGGTAATATTTGTATTTTTGACAATAACAAAGCCTGTGGGTTTATTTTTATTATTTTCCAAAGTATAGCTAAGGTTTGTATTTGTATTTTTGAAAATAACACAGCTTGGGGTGTATTTGTATTATTTTCCAAGATACATCTTTGGGTTGTATTTGTATTTTTTACACTAACACAGATTGGGGGTGTATTTGTATTATTTTCCAAGATACAGCTAAGGGTTGTATTTGTATTTTTGACAATAACACAGCTTGGAGGTGTATTTGTATTATTTTCAAAGACACAGCTAAGGGTTGTGTTTGTATTTTTGAAAATAACACAGCTTGGGGGTGTATTTGTATTATTTTCTGAGATACAGCGAAGGGTTGTATTTGTATTTTTGAAAATAACACAGCTTGGGGGTGTATTTGTATTATTTTCCGAGAAACAGCTAAGGTTTGTTTTTGTATTTTTTAAAATAACACAGCTTGGGAGAGTATTTGTATTTTTTTCCGAGATACAGCTAAGGGTTGTATTTGTTTTTTTGAAAATAACACAGTTGTGGTTGCATTGTATTATTTTCTGAGATACAGCTAAGGGTTGTATTTGTATTTTTGAAAATAACACTGCTTGGGGGTGTATTTGTATTATTTTCCAAGACAAAGCTGTGGGTTGTATTTGTATTTTTTAAATAACACAGCTTGTGTGTGTATTTGTATTATTTTGCCAGATACAGCTATGGGTTGTATATATATTTTTGTAAATAACACAGATTGGGTTGTATTTGTATTATTTTCCAAGATACATCTTTCGGTTGTATTTGTATTTTTTACACTAATACAGCTTGGGGGTGTATTTGTATTATTTTCCAAGATACAGCTAAGGGCTTTATTTGTATTTTTGACAATAAAACAGCTTGGAGGTGTATTTGTATTATTTTCAAAGACACAGCTAAGGGTTGTATTTGTATTTTTGAAAATAACACAGCATGGTGGTGTATTTGTATTATTTTGCCAGATACAGCTATGGGTTGTATTTGTATTTTTGAAAATAACACAGATTGGGGGTGTATTTGTATTATTGCCAAGATACAGCTAAGGGTTGTATTTGTGTTTTTGAAAATAACACAGCTTGGTGGTGTATTTGTATTATTTTCGGAGATACAGCTTAGGGTTGTATTTGTATTTTTGAAAATAACACAGCATGGGGGTGTATTTGTATTATATTTCAAGATACACCTAAGGGTTGTATTTGTGTTTTTGAAAATAACACAGCTTGGGGGTGTATTTTTATTATTTTCCAAGATACAGCTAAGGGTTGTATTTGTATTTTTTAAAAAAACACAGCTTGGTGGTGTATTTGAATTATTTTACAAGATACAGCTAAGTGTTGTATTTGTATTTTTGACAATAACAAAGCAGGGGATGTGTTTGTATTATTTTCCAAGATACAGCTAAAGGTTTTATTTGTATTTTTGACAATAACACAGCCTGTGGGTGTATTTGTATTATTTTCCAAGATAAAGCTAAGGGTTGTATTTGTATTTTTGACAATAACACAGCTTGGGGGTGTATTTGAATTATTTTCCAAGAAACAGCTAAGGGTTTTATTTGTATTTTTGAAAATAACACAGCTTGAAGGTGTATTTCTATTATTATCCAAGATACAGCTAAGGGTTGTATATGTATTTTTGAAAATAACACAGCTTTTGGATGTATTTTTATTATTTTCAAAGACACAGCTAAGGGTGGTATTTGTAGTTTTGAAAATATCACAGCTTTAGGGTGTATTTGTATTATTTTCCAAGATACAGCTAAGGGTTGTATTTGTATTTTTGAAAATAACACAGGTTCGGGATGTATTTGTAGTATTTTCCAAGATAAAGCTAAGGGTTGTATTTTTATTTTTGAACATAACACAGCTTGGGGGTGTATTTGTATTATTTTTCGAGATACAGCTAAGGGTTGTATTTGTGTTTTTGAAAATAACACAGCTTGGGGGTGTATTTGTATTATTCTCGAAAGATACAGCTAAGTGATGTATTTGTATTTTTGAAAATAACACAGCTTAGGGGTGTATTTGAATTATTTTACAAGACACAGCTATGTGTTGTATTTGTACTTTTGACAATATCAAAGCCGGGGGTGAATTTATATTATTTTCTATGATACAGCTAAGGGTGGTGTTTGTACTTTTGACAATAACACAGCTTTTGGGTGTATTTGTATTATTTTACAAGATACAGCTATGGGTTCTATTTGTATTTTTGACAATAACACAGCTTGGGGGTGTATTTGAATTATTTTCCAAGATACATCTAAGGGTTGTATTTATATTTTTGACAATAACACAGCTTCGGTGTGTATTTGTATTATTTTCCAAGACACAGCTAAGGGTTGTATTTGTATTTTTGAAAATAACACAGCTTGTGTGTGTATTTGCATTATTTTCCAAGAAACAGATAAGAGTTGTATTTGTATTTTTGAAAATAACACAGCTTGAAGGTGTATTTGTATTATTTTACAAGATACAGCTAAGGGTTGTATTTGTATTTTTGACAATAACAAAGACTGTGGGTGTATTTGTGTTATTTTCCAAGGTATAGCTAAGGTTTGTATTTGTATTTTTAAAAATAAGACAACTTCGGTGTGTATTTTTATTATTTTCCAAGACACAGCTAAGGGTTGTATTTGTATTTTTGAAAATAAAACAGGTTGGGGGTGTATTTGTATTATTTTCCAAGATACAGCTAAGGGTTGTATTTGTATTTTTGATAATAACACAGCTTAGGGTTGTATTTGTATAATTATCCAAGATACAGCTCAGGTTTGTATTTGTATTTTCGAAAATAACACAGTTTGTGGTTTTATTTGTATTATTTTCCGAGATACAGCTAAGGGTTGTATTTGTCTTTTTGAAAATAACACAGCTTGGGTGTGTATTTGCATTATATTCCACGATACAGCTAAGGGTTGTATTTGTGTTTTTGAAAATAACACAGCTTGGGGGTGTATTTCTATTATTTTCCAAGATACTGCTAACGGTTGTATTTGTATTTTTGAAAATAACACAGCTTGGGGTGTAATTGTATTATTTTCCAAGATAGAGATAAGGGTTGTATTTGCTTTTTTGAAAATAACACAGCTTGGGGGTGTATTGGTATTATTTTCCAAGATACAGCTAAGGGTTTTATTTGTGTTTTTGAAAATAACACAGCTTGAAGGTGTATTTGTATTATTTTACAGATAGAGATAAGGGTTGTACATGTATTTTTGACAATAACGAAGCCTGTGGTAGTAGTTGTATTATTTAATTTCTAAAGCAGTTAAAGCGGGGACCGTTTTAGCTGTGTATTTTGAAAAAGTTGTGTGCTCTTCAAAGAGAAAGCTACTCTTGCTGTGTCTTTGGGTTCGAGGGGAAATGGGAGTCCTCTTCAGTCAGCAGGGACGACACCTGAGTCCTCTGAAGTCCTCTTGTCTGCCTCTGAGGGTGAAATGAGAGTGGTCCCTGTCATCATGAGCCATGTCTGAAAGAATTATTCACATTCCCTACGAGAATAGACGGGTGAAATAGCAAAAGGTGTGTCTTCGTTTGGAGCATGGACGGGTTCAAGCCCACCTCACATCACTAAGTATTTTGCTGAACACGAGCAGTTGTGTGTGCGGCCTGTGTTTGGGTGATTTTTGTGTCGTGTGTGTGTGTGTGTGTGTGTGTGTGTGTGTGTCTGTGTGTGTGTGTCTGTATTTCTGTCTCCATTCCTGAGCAGCAAATCTTTTTTCCTCTTTTAGCATGTTACTCACAACTGTGGATGAAGCCCAGCACTCCTGAAAACACAATCCATGTATGGTTGAAGGAAATTTTCTTGGTGATGAGTGAGAGGTTTGTGACTGAATCCAGCTTATTTCCCATTGACCACTGAGGTCACATTTCTCAGGTGAGAAGCAAAGTGAGAATTTGAACCAGGCACATTCTCCTTAGAGACAATGGGCCAAAGACAGGTCCGATGGAATCGAATGTCTTTTCATGTTGACATCCATCCCGTCAAGCCCTCGTTAAGCCATTGAAGTGTCACATTGGGCCTGGGGGAGGCGGTGCACCCTGTGAAATTACACGTCTGAAGGTTTGGATTTGATTTCCAGCCCTCTGCCAGTCAGTCTGCCAGGCACTTTCATGTGACAAGCCTTAGGCGAGTCCCTTTCCGTCTCTGATTCCCGATTCCTTCACAGGGATTTATGTGGGCCTCAACGCCCTCTGGGAAAAGATCCCTCTGCCAGCTCAGTGCCTGCTTTCTTGGTTTGACTTGTCAATCTGGACTTGAATACACCTTTGGTTTTGGATTGACTCTATTACCTCTCCTAGAAATTAACACACAAAACTGACAGCTGATTGACAAGATGAGAAGCAGTTTTCCAAAATTCAAATTGAAATTAATCCTTTCTTACTAAAAGAATTCTCAAATCAAGGAGACACAGCTCACTCGTTTTGACTTCATGAGCTATGGCAGGTAGAGACAACTTTTTGAAAATACACAGCTAAAACTGTCCGTGCTTTGAATGCTAGACATGTTTTTCAGAATACACAGCTAAAACGGTCCCCGCTTTAAGTGCTAAAGCACTTAAAGCACTTTTTTTTTTCAATAGTGTCTTCTAATTTTATTGATGCTTCAGTTTTCATAAAGTGCAATAAACAAATAAATTGATGAGAAAAGCTTTGAAGATTTATATATAGTTTTGAGATTAAGAGAAATTACTGACTATATTCCTTTCAGCCCTTTAACTTTGTGAAAGCTGTAACGTACACGGAAAGCACATTGAAGCAGGTAGCATAATCTTTTCCCCCCTAGATCAATCTACTATTAACGAGTATATAAATATGCAAGCTTATTCTATAACACAAGGCTAGACTACAGGGAAAATTTTTGTGCTACAGACTAAATCCAGATACAGTCAGGTGCTGAGCATTATTCCTGGCTTCAAAATAGGAGGTATCTGTTTCGTCATCTGGCTGGGGAATGAAAGGCATAGTTTGATGCTGCAGATTTTCCCAGTCCACATCACTGAAGAGAGGATGACATTTTAGCTCTTTCATTCCAGCTCTCTTTGTATCATCAATGGTTAAAAGTATTTCTACTGCACTTTGAGCATTATCAGATAACTTTTATTCACCTTCTGGCCAAGGAATATCTCTTTTCAGAATATTCTGGAATACTTGTTGTGGTGTTTCATCATTGAAAGGGGGAATTCCTGCTAAAGCACTTAAAGCGGGGACCGTTTTAGCTGTGTATTTTGAAAAAGTTGTGTGCTCTTCAAAGAGAAAGCTACTTTTGCTGTGTCTTTGGGTTCTAGGGGAAATGGGAGTCCTCTTCAGTCAGCATGGACGACACCTGAGTCCTTTGCAGTCCTCTTGTCTGCCTCTGAGGGTGAAATGAGAGTGGTCCCTGTCATCATGAGCCATGTCTGAAAGAATTATTCACATTCCCTACGAGAATAGACGGGTGAAATAGCAAAAGCTGTGTCTTCCTTTGGAGCATGGACGGGTTCAAAGCCCACCTCATACCACTAAGTATTTTGCTGAACACGAGTAGTTGTGTGTGCGGCATGTGTTTGGGTGATTTTTGTGTCGTGTGTGTGTGTGTCTGTATTTCTGTCTCCATTCCTGAGCAGCAAATCTTTTTTCCTCTTTTAGCATGTTACTCACAACTGTGGATGAAGCCCAGCACTCCTGAAAACACAATCCATGTATGGTTGAAGGAAATTTTCTTGGTGATGAGTGAGAGGTTGGTGACTGAAACCAGCTCATTTCCCATTGACCACTGAGGTCACATCTCTCAGGTGAGAAGCAAAGTGAGAATTTGAACCAGGCACATTCTCCTTCGAGACAATGGGCCAAAGACAGGTCCGATGGAATCGAATGTCTTTTCATGTTGACATCCATCCCGTCAAGCCCTCGTTAAGCCATTGAAGTGTCACATTGGGCCTGGGGGAGGCGGTGCACCCTGTGAAATTACACGTCCGAAGATTTGGATTTGATTTCCAGCCCTCTGCCAGTCAGTCTGCCAGGCACTTTCATGTGACAAGCCTTAGGCGAGTCCCTTTCTGTCTCTGATTCCCGATTCCTTCACAGGGATTTATGTGGGCCTTAACGCCCACTGGGAAAAGATCCCTCTGCCAGCTCAGTGCCTGCTTTCTTGGTTTGACTTGTCAATCTGGACTTGAATACACCTTTGGTTTTGGATTGACTCTATTACCTCTCCTAGAAATTAACACACAAAACTGACAGCTGATTGACAAGATGAGAAGCAGTTTTCCAAAATTCAAATTGAACCTAATCCTTTCTTACTAAAAGAATGCTCAAATCAAGGGGACACAGCTCACTCGTTTTGACTTCATGAGCTATGGCAGGTAGAGACAACTTTTTGAAAATACACAGCTAAAACTGTCCGTGCTTTGAATGCTAGACATGTTTTTCAGAATACACAGCTGAAACGGTCCCCGCTTTATGTGCTAAAGCACTTAAAGCGGGGACCGTTTCAGCTGTGTATTTTGAAAAAGTTGTGTGCTCTTCAAAGAGAAAGCTACTTTTGCTGTGTCTTTGGGTTCGAGGGGAAATGGGAGTCCTCTTCAGTCAGCAGGGACGACACCTGAGTCCTTTGCAGTCCTCTTGTCTGCCTCTGAGGGTGAAATGAGAGTGGTCCCTGTCATCATGAGCCATGTCTGAAAGAATTATTCACATTCCCTACGAGAATAGACGGGTGAAATAGCAAAAGGTGTGTCTTCCTTTGGAGCATGGACGGGTTCAAAGCCCACCTCATACCACTAAGTATTTTGCTGAACACGAGCAGTTGTGTGTGCGGCCTGTGTTTGGGTGATTTTTGTGTCATGTGTGTGTGTGTGTGTGTGTGTGTGTGTGTCTGTGTGTGTGTGTCTGTATTTCTGTCTCCATTCCTGAGCAGCAAATCTTTTTTCCTCTTTTAGCATGTTACTCACAACTGTGGATGAAGCCCAGCACTCCTGAAAACACAATCCATGTATGGTTGAAGGAAATTTTCTTGGTGATGAGTGAGAGGTTGGTGACTGAAACCAGCTCATTTCCCATTGACCACTGAGGTCACATCTCTCAGGTGAGAAGCAAAGTGAGAATTTGAACCAGGCACATTCTCCTTCGAGACAATGGGCCAAAGACAGGTCCGATGGAATCGAATGTCTTTTCATGTTGACATCCATCCCGTCAAGCCCTCGTTAAGCCATTGAAGTGTCACATTGGGCCTGGGGGAGGCGGTGCACCCTGTGAAATTACACGTCCGAAGATTTGGATTTGATTTCCAGCCCTCTGCCAGTCAGTCTGCCAGGCACTTTCATGTGACAAGCCTTAGGCGAGTCCCTTTCTGTCTCTGATTCCCGATTCCTTCACAGGGATTTATGTGGGCCTTAACGCCCACTGGGAAAAGATCCCTCTGCCAGCTCAGTGCCTGCTTTCTTGGTTTGACTTGTCAATCTGGACTTGAATACACCTTTGGTTTTGGATTGACTCTATTACCTCTCCTAGAAATTAACACACAAAACTGACAGCTGATTGACAAGATGAGAAGCAGTTTTCCAAAATTCAAATTGAACCTAATCCTTTCTTACTAAAAGAATGCTCAAATCAAGGGGACACAGCTCACTCGTTTTGACTTCATGAGCTATGGCAGGTAGAGACAACTTTTTGAAAATACACAGCTAAAACTGTCCGTGCTTTGAATGCTAGACATGTTTTTCAGAATACACAGCTGAAACGGTCCCCGCTTTATGTGCTAAAGCACTTAAAGCGGGGACCGTTTCAGCTGTGTATTTTGAAAAAGTTGTGTGCTCTTCAAAGAGAAAGCTACTTTTGCTGTGTCTTTGGGTTCGAGGGGAAATGGGAGTCCTCTTCAGTCAGCAGGGACGACACCTGAGTCCTTTGCAGTCCTCTTGTCTGCCTCTGAGGGTGAAATGAGAGTGGTCCCTGTCATCATGAGCCATGTCTGAAAGAATGATTCACATTCCCTACGAGAATAGACGGGTGAAATAGCAAAAGGTGTGTCTTCCTTTGGAGCATGGACGGGTTCAAAGCCCACCTCATACCACTAAGTATTTTGCTGAACACGAGCAGTTGTGTGTGCGGCCTGTGTTTGGGTGATTTTTGTGTATGTGTGTGTGTGTGTGTGTGTGTGTGTGTGTGTGTGTGTGTGTCTGTATTTCTGTCTCCATTCCTGAGCAGCAAATCTTTTTTCTCTTTTAGCATGTTACTCACATCTGTGGATGAAGCCCAGCACTCCTGAAAACACAATCCATGTATGGTTGAAGGAAATTTTCTTGGTGATGAGTGAGAGGTTGGTGACTGAAAGCAGCTCATTTCCCATTGACCACTGAGGTCACATCTCTCAGGTGAGAAGCAAAGTGAGAATTTGAACCAGGCACATTCTCCTTCGAGACAATGGGCCAAAGACAGGTCCGATGGAATCGAATGTCTTTTCATGTTGACATCCATCCCGTCAAGCCCTCGTTAAGCCATTGAAGTGTCACATTGGGCCTGGGGGAGGCGGTGCACCCTGTGAAATTACACGTCCGAAGATTTGGATTTGATTTCCAGCCCTCTGCCAGTCAGTCTGAAAGGCACTTTCATGTGACAAGCCTTAGGCGAGTCCCTTTCTGTCTCTGATTCCCGATTCCTTCACAGGGATGTATGTGGGCCTTAACGCCCACTGGGAAAAGATCCCTCTGCCAGCTCAGTGCCTGCTTTCTTGGTTTGACTCGTCAATCTGGACTTGAATACACCTTTGGTTTTGGATTGACTCTATTACCTCTCCTAGAAATTAACACACAAAACTGACAGCTGATTGACAAGATGAGAAGCAGTTTTCCAAAATTCAAATTGAACCTAATCCTTTCTTACTAAAAGAATGCTCAAATCAAGGGGACACAGCTCACTCGTTTTGACTTCATGAGCTATAGCAGGTAGAGACAACTTTTTGAAAATACACAGCTAAAACTGTCCGTGCTTTGAATGCTAGACATGTTTCTCAGAATACACAGCTGAAACGGTCCCCGCTTTAAGTGCTAAAGCACTTAAAGCGGGGACCGTTTCAGCTGTGTATTTTGAAAAAGTTGTGTGCTCTTCAAAGAGAAAGCTACTTTTGCTGTGTCTTTGGGTTCGAGGGGAAATGGGAGTCCTCTTCAGTCAGCAGGGACGACACCTGAGTCCTTTGCAGTCCTCTTGTCTGCCTCTGAGGGTGAAATGAGAGTGGTCCCTGTCATCATGAGCCATGTCTGAAAGAATGATTCACATTCCCTACGAGAATAGACGGGTGAAATAGCAAAAGGTGTGTCTTCCTTTGGAGCATGGACGGGTTCAAAGCCCACCTCATACCACTAAGTATTTTGCTGAACACGAGCAGTTGTGTGTGCGGCCTGTGTTTGGGTGATTTTTGTGTCATGTGTGTGTGTGTGTGTGTGTGTGTGTGTGTGTGTGTCTGTGTGTGTGTGTCTGTATTTCTGTCTCCATTCCTGAGCAGCAAATCTTTTTTCCTCTTTTAGCATGTTACTCACAACTGTGGATGAAGCCCAGCACTCCTGAAAACACAATCCATGTATGGTTGAAGGAAATTTTCTTGGTGATGAGTGAGAGGTTGGTGACTGAAACCAGCTCATTTCCCATTGACCACTGAGGTCACATCTCTCAGGTGAGAAGCAAAGTGAGAATTTGAACCAGGCACATTCTCCTTCGAGACAATGGGCCAAAGACAGGTCCGATGGAATCGAATGTCTTTTCATTTTGACATCCATCCCGTCAAGCCCTCGTTAAGCCATTGAAGTGTCACATTGGGCCTGGGGGAGGCGGTGCACCCTGTGAAATTACACGTCCGAAGATTTGGATTTGATTTCCAGCCCTCTGCCAGTCAGTCTGCCAGGCACTTTCATGTGACAAGCCTTAGGCGAGTCCCTTTCTGTCTCTGATTCCCGATTCCTTCACAGTGATTTATGTGGGCCTTAACGCCCACTGGGAAAAGATCCCTCTGCCAGCTCAGTGCCTGCTTTCTTGGTTTGACTTGTCAATCTGGACTTGAATACACCTTTGGTTTTGGATTGACTCTATTACCTCTCCTAGAAATTAACACACAAAACTGACAGCTGATTGACAAGATGAGAAGCAGTTTTCCAAAATTCAAATTGAACTTAATCCTTTCTTACTAAAAGAATGCTCAAATCAAGGGGACACAGCTCACTCGTTTTGACTTCATGAGCTATGGTAGGTAGAGACAACTTTTTGAAAATACACAGCTAAAACTGTCCGTGCTTTGAATGCTAGACATGTTTTTCAGAATACACAGCTGAAACGGTCCCCGCTTTATGTGCTAAAGCACTTAAAGCGGGGACCGTTTTAGCTGTGTATTTTGAAAAAGTTGTGTGCTCTTCAAAGAGAAAGCTACTTTTGCTGTGTCTTTGGGTTCGAGGGGAAATGGGAGTCCTCTTCAGTCAGCAGGGACGACACCTGAGTCCTTTGCAGTCCTCTTGTCTGCCTCTGAGGGTGAAATGAGAGTGGTCCCTGTCATCATGAGCCATGTCTGAAAGAATTATTCACATTCCCTACGAGAATAGACGGGTGAAATAGCAAAAGGTGTGTCTTCCTTTGAAGCATAGACGGGTTCAAAGCCCACCTCATAACACAGTCTGGTGGTGTATTTGTATTATTTTCCGAGATACAGCTAAGGGTTGTATTTGTATTTTTGAAAATAACACAGCTTGGGGGTGTATTTGTATTATTTTCCTAGATACAGCTAAGAGTTGTATTTGTATTTTTGAAAATAACACAGCCTGGGTGTGTATTTGTATTATTTTCCGTGATACAGCTAAGGTTTGTATTTGTATTTTGAAAATAACAAGTCTTGTGGGTGTATTTGTATGATTTTCTGAATTAAGGCTAAGGGCTGTATTTTTGTATTTTTGAAAATAACACAGCTTGGGGGTGTATTTGTATTATTTTCCAAGATTCAGCTAAGGGTTGTATTTGTATTTTTGAAAATAACACAGCTTGTGAGTGTATTTGTATTACTTTCCAATATACAGCTAAGGGTTGTATTTGGATTTTTGACAATAACACAGCTTGGGGGTGTATTTGTATTATATTCCAAGATACAACCAAGGGTTGTATTTGTATTTTTGAAAATAATACAGCTTGGGATTTTATTTGTATTACATTCCAAGATACCGCTAAGGGTTGTATTTGTATTTTTGACAACAACACAGCTTGGGGGTGTATTTGTATTATTTTCCTAGATACAGCTAAGGGTTGTATTTGAATTTTTCAAAATAACACAGCTTGTGGGTGTATTTGTATTATTTTCCGAGATACAGCTAAGGGTTGTATTTGTATTTTTGGAAATAGCACCGCTTGGGGGTTTATTTGTATTATTTTCCGAGATGCAGCCAAGGGTTTTATTTTTATTTTTGAAAATAACACAGCTTGGTGGTGTATTTGTATTATTTTCTGAGATACAGCTGAGGGTTGTATTTGTATTTTTGAAAACAACACTGCTTGTGGCTTTATTTGTATTATTTTCCGAAATACAGCTAAGTCTTGTATTTGTATTTTTGAAAATAACACAGCGTGGACATGTATTTGTATTATTTTCCAAGATAAAGCTAAGGGTTGTAATTGTATTTTTACAAATAACACAGCTTAGGAGTGTATTTGTATTCCTTTCCAAGATACAGCTAAGTGTTGTATTTGTATTTTTGACAATAACACGGTTGGGGGTGTATTTGTATTATTTTCCCAGATAAGGCTAAGGGTTGTATTTGTATTTTTGGCAATAACACAGCTTGGGGGTGTATTTGTTTTATTTTCCGATTTAAAGCTAAGGTTTGTATTTGTATTTTTGAGAAATAACACAGCTTGGGGGTGTATTTGTATTATTTTCCTAGATACATCTAAGAGTTGTATTTGTATTTTTGAAAATAACACAGCCTGGGTGTGTATTTGTATTATTTTCCGAGATACAGCTAAGGTTTGTATTTGTATTTTGAAAATCACACAGCGTGTGGGTGTATTTGTATGATTTTCTGAATTACGGCTAAAGGCTGTATTTTTGTATTTTTGAAAATAACACAGCTTGGGGGTGTATTTGTATTATTCTCTTACATAGAGCTAACGGTTGTATTTGTATTTTTGAAAATAACATAGCTTCGCTGTGTATTTGTATTATTTTCCGAGATACAGTTAAGGGTTTTCTTTGTATTTTTGAAAATAACACTGCTTGGGGGTGTATTTGTATTATTTTCCGAGAAACAGCTAAGGGTTGTATTTGTATTTTTGAAAATAACACCGCTTGGGAGTGTATTTGTATTATTGTCCGAGATACAGCTAAAGGTTGTATTTGTATTTTTGAAAATAACACACCTTGACGTTGTATTTTTATTATTTTCCAAGATACAGCTAATGGTTGTATTTTTATTTTTAAAAATAACACAGCTTGGGGTGGATTTGTATTATTTTTCGAGATGCAGCTAAGGGTTTTATTTGTATTTTTGAAAATCACAGAGCTTGGTGGTGTATTAGTATTATTTTCCGAGATACTGCTAAGGGTTATATTTGTATTTTTGAAAACAACACTGCTTGTGGCTTTATTTGTATTATTTTCCGAAATACAGCTAAGTGTTGTATTTGTATTTTTGAAAATAACACAGCGTGGGCATGTATTTTTATTATTTTTTAAGATACAGCTAAGAGTTGTATATTTAATTTGAAAATAACACAGCTTGAGGGTGTATTTGTATTATTTTCAAAGATACAGCTAAGGGTTGTATTTGTATTTTTGAAAATATCACAGCTTGTGGGTGTATTTGTATTATTTTCCGAGATACAGCTAAGGGTTGTATTTGTATTTTTGAAAATAACACAGCTTGTGGGTGTATTTGTATTACTTTCTGAATTAAGGCAAAGGTCTGTATTTTCATATTTTCGAAAATAACACACCATGGGGGTGTATTTGTATTATTATCCAAGATACAGCTAAGGGTTGTATTTGTATTTCTCACAATAACACAGCTCGGGGTGTATTTGTTTTATTTATCAAGATAAGTCTAAAGTTTGTATTTGTATTTTTGACAATAAAACAGATTGGGGGTGTATTTGTATTATTTTCCGAGATACAGCTAAGGTTTGTATTTGTATTTTTGAGAAATAACACAGCTAGGGGGTGTATTTGTATTATTTTCCTAGATACAGCTAAGAGTTGTATTTGTATTTTTGAAAATAACACAGCCTGGGTGTGTATTTGTATTATTTTCCGAGATACAGCTAAGGTTTGTATTTTTATTTTGAAAATAACAAGGCTTGTGGGTGTATTTGTATGATTTTCTGAATTACGGCTAAGGGCTGTATTTTTGTATTTTTGAAAATAACACAGCTTGGGGGTGTATTTGTATTATTTTCCAAGATTCAGCTAAGGGTTGTATTTGTATTTTTGAAAATAACACAGCTTGGGAGTGTATTTGTATTACTTTCCAATATACAGCTAAGGGTTGTATTTGTATTTTTGACAATAACACAGCTTGGGGGTGTATTTGTATTATATTCCAAGACACAACCAAGGGTTGTATTTTTTATTTTTGAAAATAACACAGCTTGGGATTTTATTTGTATTACATTCCAAGATACCGCTAAGGGTTATATTTGTATTTTTGACAATAACACAGCTTGGGGATGTATTTGTATTATTTTCCAAGATACAGGTAAGGGTTGTATTTGTATTTTTGAAAATAACACAGCTTGGGGGTGTATTTGTATTATATTCCGAGATACAGCTAAGGCTTGTATTTGTATTTTTGCAAATAACACAGCTTTGGGGTGTATTTGTATTATTTTCCTAGATACAGCTAAGGCTTGTATTTGAATTTTTGAAAATAACACAGCTTTTGGGTGTATTTGTATTATTTTCCGAGATACAGCTAAGGTTTGTATTTGTATTTTTGGAAATAACACACCTTGGTTGTTTATTTGTATTATTTTCCGAGATGCAGCTAAGGGTTGCATTTTTATTTTTGAAAATAACACAGCTTGTGGGTGTATTTGTATTATTTTCTAAGATACAGCTAAGGGTTGTATTTGTATTTTTGAAAATAACAGAGCTTGGGGGTGTATTTGTATTATTTTCCAAGATACAGTTAAGCGTTGAATTTGTATTTTTGAAAATACCACAGCTTGGGGGTGTATTTGAATTATTTTACAAGATACAGCTAAGGGTTCTATTTGTATTTTTGACAATATCAAAGCCTGGGTTGTATTTATATTATTTTCCATGATACAGCTAAGGGTTGTGTTTGTATTTTTGACAATAACACACCTTATGGATGTATTTGTATTATTTTCAAAGATACAGCTAAGGGTTGTATTTGTATTTTTGAAAATAACGCAAGTTGGGGGTTTATCTGATTATTTTCCAAGATACAGCTAAGGGTTGTATGTATATTTTGGCAATAACACAGCTTGTGGATGTATTTGTATTATTTTCCAAGATACAGCTAAGGGTTGTATTTGTATTTTTGAAAAGAACACAGCTTGTTGTTGTATTTGTATTATTTTCCAAGATACAACTAAGGATTGTATTCGTATTTTTCAAAATAACACAGCTTGGGAGGTGTATTTGTATTATTTTCCAAGATACAGCTAAGGGTTGTATTTGTATTTTTGACAATAACAAAACTTGCGGGTGTATTTGTATTATTTTCCAAGATACAGCTAAGGGTTGTATTTGTATTTTTGAAAATAACACAGCTTGGGTGTGTATTTGTATTATAATCCAAGATACAGCTAAGGTTTGTATTTGTATTTTTGAAAATAACACAGCTTGGGCGTGTATTTGTATTATTTTCAAAGACACAGGTAAGGGTGGTATTTGTAGTTTTGAAAATAAAACAGCTTGGGGGTGTATTTGTATTATTTTCCAAGATACAGCTAAGGGTTGTATTTGTATTTTTGAAAATAACACAGCTACGGGGTGTATTTGTATTATTTTCCAAGATACAGCTAAGGGTTGTATTTGTATTTTTGAAAATAACACAGCTTGGGGGTGTATTTGTATTATTTTCCGAGATAAAGCTAAGGGTTGTATTTGTATTTTTGAAAATAACACAGCTTGGGGGTGTATTTGTATCATTTTCCGAGATACAGCTAAGGGTTGTATTTGTATTTTTAAAAATACCACAGCTTGGGGGTGTATTTGTATTATTTTCCGAGATACAGCTAAGGATTTTATTTGTATTTTTGAAAATAACACACCTTGGGGGTGTATTTGTACTATTTTCCGAGATAGAGCTAAGGGTTGTATTTGTATTTTTGTAAATAACACAGCTTTGGAGAGTATTTGTATTTTTTTCTGATATACAGCCAAGAATTGTTTTTGTGTTTTTAAAAATAACACAGCTTCGGGGTGTATTTGTATTACTTTCTGAGATACAGCTGAGGGTTGTATTTGTATTTTTGAAAATAATATAGCTTGGGGGTGTATTTATATTATTTTCCGAGATAGAGCTAAGGGTTGTATTTGTATTTTTGAGAATAACAAATCCGGCGGTGTATTTGTATTATTTTCCAAGATACAGCTAAGGGTTGTATTTGTATTTTTGTCAATAACACAGCTTGGGGTTGTATTTGTATTGTTTTTCGAGAAACAGCTTAGGGTTGTATTTGTGTTTTTGAAAATAACACAGCTTGGGGGTGTATTTGTATTATTTTCCAAAGATACAGCTAAGTGTTGTATTTGTATTTTTGAAAATAACACAGCTTGGGGGTGTATTTGGATTATTTTACAAGATACAGCTAAGGGATGTTTTTGTATTTTTGACAATAACAAAGCCGGAGGTGTATTTATATTATTTTCCAAAATACAGCTAAGGGTTGTGTTTGTATTTTTGACAATAATACAGCTTGTGTGTGTATTTGTATTATTTCCAATGATACAGCTAACGGTTGTATTTGTATTATTGTCAGTAACACTGCTTGGGGATGTATATGAATTATTTTCCAAGATACAGCTAATGGTTGTATTTATATTTTTGACAATAGTATAGATTCGGGGTGTATTTGTATTATTTTCCAAGATACAGCTAAGGGTTGTATTTGTATTTTTGACAATAACACAGCTTGGGGTTGTATTTGTATTATTTTCCGAGATACAGCTTAGGGTTGTATTTGTGTTTTTGAAAATAACACAGCTTGGGGGTGTATTTGTATTATTTTCCAAATATACAGCTATGTGTTGTATTTGTATTTTTGAAAATAACACAGGTTGGGGGTGTATTTGTGTTATTATCCAAGATACAGCTAAGGGTTGTATTTGTATTTTTGAAAATAACACAGCTTGGGGGTGTCTTTGTATTGTTTTCAAAGACACAGCTAAGGGTGGTATTTGTATTTTTGAAAATAACACAGCTTGGGGGAGTATTTGTATTATTTTCCGAGTAAAAGCTAAGGGTTGTATTTGTATTTCTGAAAATAACACAGCTTTGGGTTGTATTTGTATTATTTTCCGAGATACAGCTAAGGGTTGTATTTGTCTTTTTGAAAATAACACATTTTGTGGGTGTATTTGTATTATATTCCAACATAAAGTTAAGGGGTGTATTTGTGTTTTTGAAAATAACAGAGCTTGGGGTGTATGTGTATTATTTTCAAAGATACAGCTTAGGGTTGTATTTGTATTTTTGAAAAACACTCAGCTTGGAGTTGTATTTGAATTATTTTACAAGATACAGCTCTGGGTTGTGTTTGTATTTTTGACAATAACAAAACCACAGGTGTATTTGTATTATTTCCCAAGATACAGCTTAGGGTTGTATTTGTATTTTTGAAAATAACACAGCTTGGGGGTGTTTTTGTATTATTTTCCAAGATACAGCTAAGGGGTGTATTTGTATTTTTGAAAATAATACAGCTTGGGGGTTTATTTCTATTATTTTCCAAGACACAGCTAAGGTTTGTATTTGTATTTTAGTAAATAACGCAGCTTGGGGGTGTATTTGTATCATTTCCCAAGATACAGCTAAGGGTTGTATTTGTATTTTTGACAATAATACAGCTTGGGGTTGAATTTGTATTATTTTGCAAGATACAGCTAAGGGTTTTATTTGTATTTTTGAAAATAACACAGCTTTGTGGTGTATTTGTATTATTTACAAAGACACAGCTAATGGTGGTATTTGTAGTTTTGAAAATAACACAGCTTGGCGGTGTATTTGTATTATATTCCAAGATACAGCTAAGTGTTGTATTTGCTTTATTGAAAATAACACAGTTTTGGGGTGTATTTTTATTATTTTGCAAGATACAGCTAAGGGTTTTATTTGTATTTTTGAAAATAACACAGCTTGGGGGTATATTTGTATTATTTTCCGAGTAAAAGCTAAGGGTTGTATTTGTATTTTGGAAAATAACACAGCTTGGGGGTGTATTTGTATTATCTTACAAGATACAGCTAAGGGTTGTATTTGTATTTTTGACAATAACAAAGCCTGGGGGTGTACTTGTATTATTTTCCAAGATACAGGTAAGATTTGTATTTGTATTTTTGATAATAACACAGCTTGAGGGTGTATTTGTATTATTTTCTGAGATACAGCTAAGGGTTGTATTTGTATTTTTGAAAATAACACAGATTTGTGGTGTATTTGTATTACTTTCCGAGACACAGCTAAGGGTTGTATTTGTATTTTTGAAGATAACACAGCTTGTGGTTGTATTTATATTATTTTCAGAGATACAGCAAAGGGATGTATTTGTATTTTTGAAAATAACACAGCTTGGGGGTGTATTTGTATTATTTTCGGAGAGAGAGCTAAGGGTTGTATTTGTGTTTTTGAAAATAACACAGCTTGGGATTGTTTTTGTATTAATTTCCAAGACACACCTAAGGGTTGTATTTGTATTTTTGAAAATAACACAGCTTGTGGGTGTATTTGTATTATTTTCCAAGACACAGCTATGGGTTGTATTTGTATTTTTGAAAATCACACAGCTTGGGGGTGTATTTGTATTATTTTCCGAGACACAGCTATGGGATGTTTTTGTATTTTTGAAAATAACACAGCTTGGGGGTGTATTTGTATTATATTCCAACATAAAGCTAAGGGTTGTATTTGTGTTTTTGAAAATAACACAGCTTGGGGTGTATGTGTATTATTTTCAAAGATACAGCTAAGTGTTGTATTTGTATTTTTGACAATAACAAAGCCACAGGTGTATTTGTATTATTTCCCAAGATACAGCTTAGGGTTGTATTTGTATTTTTGAAAATAACACATTTGGGGGTGTATTTGTATTATTTTCCAAGATACAGCTAAGGGTTGTATTGGTATTTTTTAAAATAACACAGCTTAGGAGAGTATTTGTATTTTTTTGATATACAGCTAAGGGTTGTATTTGTATTTTTGAAAATAACACAGCTTGGGGGTGTATTTGTATTATTTTCTGAGATAAAGCTGAGGGTTGTATTTGTATTTTTGAAAATAATATAGCTTGGGGGTGTATTTATATTATTTTCCGAGATAGAGCTAATTGTTGTATTTGTATTTTTGACAATAACAAAGCCGGCGGTGTATTTATATTATTTTCCAAAATACAGCTAAGGGTTGTGTTTGTATTTTTGACAGTAATACAGCTTGTGGGTGTATTTGTATTATTTTCAAAGATACAGCTATTTGTTGTATTGGTATTTTTGACAATAACACTGCTTGGGGGTGTATATGAATTATTTTCCAAGATACAGCTAAGGGTTGTATTTATATTTTTGACAATAGTACAGCTTCGGGGTGTATTTCTATTATTTTCCAAGATACAGCTAAGGGTTGTATTTCTTTTTTTGACAATAACACAGCTTGGGGTTGTATTTGTATTATTTTCTGTGATACAGCTTAGGGTTGTATTTGTGTTTTTGAAAATAACACAGGTTGGGGGTGTATTTGTATTATTATCCAAGATACATCTAAGGGTTTTATTTGTATTTTTGAAAATAACACAGCTTGGGTGTGTCTTTGTACTATTTTCAAAGACACAGCTAAGGTTGGTATTTGTATTTTTGAAAATAACACAGCTTGGGGGTGTATTTGTATTATTTTCCGAGTAAAAGCTAAGGGTTGTATTTGTATTCTTGAAAATAACACAATTTGGGGGTGTATTTGTATTATATTCCAACATAAAGCTAAGGGTTGTATTTGTGTTTTTGAAAATAACACAGCTTGGGGTGTATGTGTATTATTTTCAAAGATACAGCTAAGGGTTGTATTTGTATTTTTGACAATAACAAAGCCACAGGTGTATATGTATTATTTCCCAAGATACAGCTTAGGGTTGTATTTGTATTTTTGAAAATAACACAGCTTGGGGGTTTATTTGTATTATTTTCGAAGATACAGCTAAGGGGTGTATTTGTATTTTTGAAAATAACACAGCTTGTGGGTGTATTTGTATTACTTTCCAAGATACAGCTAAGGTTTGTATTTGTATTTCAGTAAATAACGCAGCTTGGGGGTGTATTTGTATCATTTCCCAAGATACAGCTAAGGGTTGTATTTGTATTTTTGACAATAACAAATCTTGGGGGTGTATTTGTATTATTTTCCAAGATACAGCTAAGGGTTGTATTTGCTTTATTGAAAATTACACAGTTTGGGGGTGTATTTGTATTATTTTGCAAGATACAGCTAAGGGTTTTATTTGTATTTTTGAAAATAACACAGCTTGGGGGTGTATTTGTATTATTTTCCGAGTAAAAGCTATGGGTTGTATTTGTATTTTTGAAAATAACACAGCTTGGGAGTGTATTTGTATTATTTTCCAAGATACAGCTAAGGGTTGTATTTGTATTTTTGACAATAACACAGCTTGGAGGTGTATTTGTATTATTTTCAAAGACACAGCTAAGGGTTGTATTTGTAGTTTTGAAAATAACACAGCTTTGGGATGTATTTGTATTATTTTCCAAGACACAGCTAAGGCTTGTATTTGTGTTTTTGAAAATAACAAAGATTGGGAGTGCATTTGCATTATTTTCCAAGAAACAGCTAAGGGTTTTATTTGTATTTTTGAAAATAAAACATATTGGGGGTGTATTTGTATTATTTTACAAGATACAGCTAAGGGTTCTATTTGTGTTTTTGAAAATAACACAGCTTGGGGATGTATTTGTATTATTTTAAAAGATACAGCTAAGGGTTGTATTTTATTTTTGAAAAAAACAGAGCCTGGGGGTGTATTTGAATTATTTTACAAGATACAGCTAACGGTTGTATTTGCATTTTTGACAATAACAAAGCCGGTGTTGTATTTGTATTATGTTCCAATAACACCGATTGTGGGTGTATTTTTATTATTTTCCGAGATACAGCTAAAAGTTGTATTTGTATTTTTGAAAATAACACAGCTTTGGGGTGTATTTGTATTATTTTCCGAGATACAGCTAAGGGTTGTATTTGTATGTTTGAAAATAACACAGCCTGGGGGTGTATTTGTATTATCTTACAAGATACAGCTAACGGTTGTATTTGCATTTTTGACAATAACAAAGCCGGTGTTGTATTTGTATTATGTTCCAATAACACCGCTTGTGGGTGTATTTGTATTATTTTCCGAGATACAGCTAAAAGTTGTATTTGTATTTTTGAAAATAACACAGCTTGAGGGTGTATTTGTATTATTTTCTGAGATACAGCTAAGGGTTGTATTTGTATTTTTGAAAATAACACAGCTATGGGGTGTATTTGTATTATTTTCCGAGATACAGCTAAGGGTTGTATTTGTTTATTTGGGCCAAGCTGAGGAATGCAACCTGGGAACACAGATTCAAGTTGTCCTGAATCCATACTCCAATCGGCAGTACACATGGGCTTTTTTTTTTTTTTTTTTTTTTTTTTTTTTGGAGACAGAGTTTCGCTCTTGTTACCCAGGCTGGAGTGCAATGGCGCGATCTCGGCTCACCGCAACCTCCGCCTCCTGGGTTCAGGCAATTCTCCTGCCTCAGCCTCCTAAGTAGCTGGGATTACAGGCACGCGCCACCATGCCCAGCTAATGTTTTGTATTTTAGTAGAGACGGGGTTTCACCATGTTGACCTGGATGGTCTCGATCTCTTGACCCCGTGATCCACCAGCCTCAGCCTCCCAAAGTGCAGGGATTACAGGCTTGAGCCACCGCGCCCGGCTTAAGGGTTGTATTTGTATTTTTGAAAATAACACAGCTAGGGGTTGTATTTATATTATTTTCAGAGATACAGCTAAGGGATGTATTTGTATTTTTGAAAATAACACAGCTTGGGGTTGTATTTGTATTATTTTCGGAGATAGAGCTAATGGTTTTATTTGTATTTTTGAAAATAACACAGCTTGGGAGAGTGTTTGTATTTTTTTCCGAGATACAGCTAAGGGTTCTATTTATATTTTTGAAAAAAACAGAGCTTGTGGGTGTATTTGAATTATTTTACAAGATACAGCTAACGGTTGTATTTGCATTTTTGACAATAAAAAAGCCGGTGGTGTATTTGTATTATTTTATAAGATACAGCGAAGGGTTGTACTTGTATTTTTGACAATAACACACGTTTTAGGTGTATTGTATTATTTTCCAAGTTACAGCTAAGCGTTTTATTTGTATTTTTGACAATAACAAAGCTTGCGGGTGTATTTGTATTATTTTCCAAGATACAGCTAAGGGTTGTATTTGTATTTTTGAAAATAACACAGCTTGGGTGTCTATTTGAATTATTATCCAAGATACAGCTAAGGGTTGTATTTGTATTTTTCAAAATTACACAGCTTGGGATTGTATTTGTATTATTTTTCCAGATACAGCTAAAGGTTGTATTTTTATTTTTGACAATAACACAGCTTCGGGGAGTATTTGTATTATTTTCCAAGATACAATTAATGGTTGTATTTGTATTTTTGAAAATAACACAGCTTGGGGGTGTATTTGCATTATTTTCCAAGATACAGATAAGGGTTGTATTTGTATTGTTGAAAATAACACAGCTTGGGGGTGTATTTGTATTATTTTCCGAGATACAGCTAAGGGTTGTATTTGTATTTTTGAAAATAACACAGCTTTGGAGAGTATTTGTATTTTTTTCGATATACAGCTAAGAGTTGTATTTGTATTTTTGAAAATAAAACAGCTTGGGGGTGTATTTGTATTATTTTCTGAGATAAAGCTGAGGGTTGTATTTGTATTTGTGAAAATAATATAGTTTGGGGGTGTATTTATATTATTTTCCGAGATAGAGCTAAGGGTTGTATTTGTATTTTTGACAATAACAAAGCCGGCGGTGTATTTATATTGTTTTCCAAAATACAGCTAAGGGTTGTGTTTGTATTTTTGACAGTAATACAGCTTGTGGGTGTATTTGTATTATTTTCAAAGATACGGCTAAGAGTTGTATTTGTATTTTTGACAATAACACTGCTTGGGGGTGTATATGAATTATTTTCCAAGATACAGCTAAGGGTTGTATTTATATTTTTGACAATAGTACAGCTTCGGGGTGTACTTGTATTATTTTCCAAGATACAGCTAAGGGTTTTATTTGTATTTTTGACAGTAACACAGCTTGGGGGTGTATTTGTATTATTTTCCGAGATACAGATAAGGGTTGTATTTGTGTTTTTGAAAATAACACAGCTTGGGGGTGTATTTGTATTATTTTCCAAAGATACAGCTAAGTGTTGTATTTGTATTTTTGAAAATAACACAGGTTAGGGGTTTATTTGTATTATTATCCAAGATACAGCTAAGGGTTGTATTTGTATTTTTGAAAATAACGCAGCTTGTGGGTGTCTTTGTATTAATTCAAAGACACAGCTAAGGGTGGTATTTGTAGTTTTGAAAATATCACCGCTTGGGGGAGTATTTGTATTATTTTCCAATATACAGCTAAGGGTTGTATTTGTATTTTTGAAAATAACACAGGTTGGGGGCGTATTTGTATTATTTTACAAGATACAGCTAAGGGTTGTATTTATATTTTTGAAAATAACACAGCTTGGTTTTGTATTTGTATTATTTTCTGAGATAAAGCTAAGGGTTGTATTTGTATTTTTGAAAATAACACAGCTAGGGGGTGTATTTGTATTATTTTCCAAGATACAGCTTAGGGTTGTATTTTTATTTTTGAAAATAACACAGCTTGGGGGTGTATTTTTATTATTTTCCAAGATACAGCTAAGGGTTGTATTTGTATTTTTGAAGATAACACAGCTTGGGGTTGTATCTGTATTATTTTCCGAGATACAGCTAAGGGTTGTATTTGTGTTTTTGAAAATAACACAGTTCGGGGGTGTATTTGTATTATATTCCAACATAAAGATAAGGGTTGTATTTGTGTTTTTGAAAATAACACAGCTTGGGGTGTATGTGTATTATTTTCAAAGATACAGCTAAGTGTTGTATTTGTATTTTTTAAAAAAAGTCAGCTTGGAGGTGTATTTGAATTATTTTACAAGATACAGCTAAGGGTTGTATTTGTATTTTTGACAATAACAAAGCCACAGGTGTATTTGTATTATTTCCCAAGATACAGCTAAGGGGTGTTTTTGTATTTTTGAAAATAACACATCTTGGGGGTGTATTTGTATTACTTTCCAAGATACAGCTAAGGTTTGTATTTGTATTTTAGTAAATAACGCAGCTTGGGAGTGTATTTGTATCATTTCCACAGATACAGGTAAGGGTTGTATTTGTATTTTTGACAATAACAAAGATTGGGGGTGTATTTGTATTATTTTCCAAGATACAGCAAGGGTTGTATATGTATTTTTGAAAATAACACAGCTTGGGTGTGTATTTGTATTATTATCCAAGATACAGCTAATGGTTTTATTTGTAAAATAACACAGCTTTGTGGAGTATTTGTATTATTTTGAAAATAACACAGCTTTGTGGAGTATTTGTATTATTTACAAAGACACAGCTAAGTGTGGTATTTGTAGTTTTGAAAATAACACAGCTTGGCGGTGTATTTGTATTATTTTCCAGATACAGCTAGGGGTTGTATTTGCTTTATTGAAAATAACACAGTTTGGGGGTGTATTTGTATTATTTTGCAAGATACAGCTAAGGGTTTTATTTGTATTTTTGAAAATAACACAGCTTGGGGGTGTATTTGTATTATTTTCCAAGATACAGCTAAAGGTTGTATTTCTATTTTTGACAATAACACAGCTTGGAGTTGTATTTTTATTATTTTCAAAGACACAGCTAAGGGTTGTATTTGTAGTATTGAAAATAACACAGCTTTGGGATGTATTTGTATTATTTTCCAAGACGCAGCTAAGGCTTGTATTTGTGTTTTTGAAAATAACAAAGATTGGGAGTGAATTTGCATTATTTTCCAAGAAACAGCTAAGGGTTGTATTTGTATTTTTGAAAATAACACAGCTTGGGATTGTATTTGTATTATTATTCAAGATACAGCTAAGGGTTGTATTTTTATTTTTGACAATAACACAGCTTCGGGGAGTATTTGAATTATTTTCCAAGATACAGTTAAGGGTTGTATTTGTATTTTTGAAAATAACACAGCTTGGGTGTGTATTTGCATTATTTTCCAAGTTATAGATAAGGGTTGTATTTGTATTTTTGAAAATATCACATATTGGGGGTGTATTTGTATTATTTTCGGAGATACAGCTAAGGGTTGTATTTGTGTTTTTGAAAATAACACAGCTTGGGGGTGTATTTGTATTATTTTCCAAGATACAGCTGAGTGTTGTATTTGTATTTTTGAAAATAACATGGCTTGGCGGTGTATTTGTATCATTTTCCAAGATACAGCTAAGTGTTGTATTTGTATTTTTGAAAATAACACAACTTGGGGTTGTATTTGTATTATTTTCTGTGATACAGCTAAGGGTTGTATTTGTGTTTTTGAAAATAACACAGCTTGGGGGTGTATTTGTATTATTTTCCAAGATACAGCTGAGGGTTTTATTTGTATTTTTGACAATAACAAAGCTTGCGGGTGTATTTGTATTATTTTCCAAGATACAGCTAAGGGTTGTATTTGTATTTTTTAAAATAACACAGCTACAGGGTGTATTTGTATTATTTTTTAAGATACAGCTAAGGGTTGTATATGTATTTTTGAAAATAACACAGCTTGGGGGTGTATTTGTATTATTTTCCGAGATAAAGCTAAGGGTTGTATTTGTATTTTTGAAAATAACACAGCTTGGGGGTGTATTTGTATTATTTTCCAAGATACAGCTAAGGGTTGTATTTGTATTTTTGAAAATAACACAGCTTGGGAGAGTATTTGTATTTTTTTCCGATATACAGCTAAGGGTTGTATTTGTATTTTTGAAAATAACACAGTTGGGGGTGTATTTGTATTATTTTCTGAGATACAGCTAAGGGTTTTATTTGTATTTTTGAAAATAACATAGCTTGGGGGTGTATTTATATTATTTTCCGAGATAGAGCTATGGGTTGTATTTGTATTTTTTACAATAACAAAGCCGGCGGTGTATTTGTATTATTTTCCAAGATACAGCTAAGGGTTGTATTTGTATTTTTGACAATAACACAGCATGTGGTTGCATTTATATTATTTTCAAAGATACAGGTAAGGGTTGTATTTTTATTTTTGACAATAACACAGCTTCGGGGAGTATTTGTATTACTTTCCAAGATACAGTTAAGGGTTGTATTTGTATTTTTGAAAATAACACAGCTTGGGTGTGTATTTGCATTATTTTCCAAGATACAGCTAAGGGTTTATTTGTGTTTTTGAAAATAACACAGCTTGTGGGTGTATTTGTATTATTTTCCAAGACACAGCTATGGGTTGTATTTGTGTTTTTGAAAATAACACAGGTTGGGGGTGTATTTGTATTATTATCCAAAATACAGCTAAGGGTTTTATTTGTATTTTTGAAAATAACACAGGTTGGGGGCGTATTTGTATTATTTTGCAAGATACAGCTTAGGGCTGTATTTTTATTTTTGAAAATAACACAGCTTGGGGGTGTATTTTTATTATTTTCCAAGATACAGCTAAGGGTTGTATTTGTATTTTTGAAGATAACACAGCTTGGGGTTGTATCTGTATTATTTTCCGAGATACAGCTAAGGGTTGTATTTGTGTTTTTGAAAATAACACAGCTTGGGGTGTATGTGTATTATTTTCAAAGATACAGCTAAGGGTTGTATTTGTATTTTTTAAAATAACACAGCTTGGAGAGTATTTGTATTTTTTTCCGAGATACAGCTAAGGGTTGTATTTGTGTTTTTGGAAATAACACAGTTGGGGTTGTATTTGTATTATTTTCTGAGATACAGCTAAGGGTTGTGTTTGTATTTTTGAAAATAACAGAGCTTGGGGGTGTTTTTGTATTATTTTCCAGGACAAAGCTGTGGTTTGTATTTGTATTTTTGAAAATAACAGAGCTTGGTGGTGTATTTGTATTATTTTGCCAGATACAGCTACGGGTAGTATTTGTATTTTTGAAAATAACACAGATTGGGGGTGTATTTGTATTATTGCCAAGATATAGCTAAGGGTTGTATTTGTGTTTTTGAAAATAACACAGCTTGGTGGTGTATTTGTATTATTTTCGGAGATACAGCTTAGGGTTGTATTTGTATTTTTGAAAATAACACAGCATGGGGGTGTATTTGTATTATATTCCAAGATAGAGCTAAGGGTTGTATTTGTGTTTTTGATAATAACACAGCTTGGGGGTGTATTTTTATTATTTTCCAAGATACAGCTAAGGGTTGTATTTGTATTTTTGAAAAAAACACAGCTTGGTGGTGTATTTGAATTATTTTACAAGATACAGCTAAGTGTTGTATTTGTATTTTTGACAATAACAAAGCAGGGGATGTATTTGTATTATTTTCCAAGATATAGCTAAGGGTCGTATTTCTATTTTTGAAAATAACAGAGCTTGGGGGTGTATTTGTATCATTTTCAAAGATACAGCTAAGGATTTTATTTGTGTTTTTGAAAATAACACAGCTCGTGTGTGTATTTGTATTATTTTACAAGATACAGCTTAGGGTTGTATTTTCATCTTTGAAAATAACAGCTTGGGGTTGTATTTGTATTATTTTCCAAGATACAGCTAAGGGTTGTAGTTGTATTTTTCAAAACAACACAGCTTGTGGGTGTATTTCTATTATTTTCCAAGATACAGCTAAGGGTTCTACTTTTATTTTTGAAAATAACACAGCATGGGGGTGTATTTGTATTATTTTCAAAGATACATCTAAGGGTTGTATGAGTATTTTTCACAATAATGCAGCTTATGGGTGTATTTGTATTATTTTCAAAGATACAGCTAATGGTTGTATTTGTATTTTTGACTATAATTCAGCTTGGGGGTGTATTTGATTTCTTTTTAAAGATACAGCCAAGGGTTGTATTTGTCTTTTTGTAAATAACACAGCTTGAGGGTGTATTTGTATTATTTTCTAAGATACAGCCCAGGGTTGTATTTGTATTTTTGAAAATAACACAGCTTGGGGCTGTATTTGCATTATTTTCCAAGATACAGCTAAGGGTTGTATTTGTATTTTTGACAATAACACAGCTTAAGGGTGTATTTGTATTATTTTCCAAGATACAGCTAAGGGTTGTATTTGTATTTTTGAAAATAACACAGCTTGGGAGAGTATTTGTATTTTTTTCCGATATACAGCTAAGGGTTGTATTTGTATTTTTGAAAATAACACAGTTGGGGGTGTATTTGTATTATTTTCTGAGATACAGCTAAGGGTTTTATTTGTATTTTTGAAAATAACATAGCTTGGGGGTGTATTTATATTATTTTCCGAGATAGAGCTATGGGTTGTATTTGTATTTTTTACAATAACAAAGCCGGCGGTGTATTTGTATTATTTTCCAAGATACAGCTAAGGGTTGTATTTGTATTTTTGACAATAACACAGCATGTGGTTGCATTTATATTATTTTCAAAGATACAGGTAAGGGTTGTATTTTTATTTTTGACAATAACACAGCTTCGGGGAGTATTTGTATTACTTTCCAAGATACAGTTAAGGGTTGTATTTGTATTTTTGAAAATAACACAGCTTGGGTGTGTATTTGCATTATTTTCCAAGATACAGCTAAGGGTTTATTTGTGTTTTTGAAAATAACACAGCTTGTGGGTGTATTTGTATTATTTTCCAAGACACAGCTATGGGTTGTATTTGTGTTTTTGAAAATAACACAGGTTGGGGGTGTATTTGTATTATTATCCAAAATACAGCTAAGGGTTTTATTTGTATTTTTGAAAATAACACAGGTTGGGGGCGTATTTGTATTATTTTGCAAGATACAGCTTAGGGCTGTATTTTTATTTTTGAAAATAACACAGCTTGGGGGTGTATTTTTATTATTTTCCAAGATACAGCTAAGGGTTGTATTTGTATTTTTGAAGATAACACAGCTTGGGGTTGTATCTGTATTATTTTCCGAGATACAGCTAAGGGTTGTATTTGTGTTTTTGAAAATAACACAGCTTGGGGTGTATGTGTATTATTTTCAAAGATACAGCTAAGGGTTGTATTTGTATTTTTTAAAATAACACAGCTTGGAGAGTATTTGTATTTTTTTCCGAGATACAGCTAAGGGTTGTATTTGTGTTTTTGGAAATAACACAGTTGGGGTTGTATTTGTATTATTTTCTGAGATACAGCTAAGGGTTGTGTTTGTATTTTTGAAAATAACAGAGCTTGGGGGTGTTTTTGTATTATTTTCCAGGACAAAGCTGTGGTTTGTATTTGTATTTTTGAAAATAACAGAGCTTGGTGGTGTATTTGTATTATTTTGCCAGATACAGCTACGGGTAGTATTTGTATTTTTGAAAATAACACAGATTGGGGGTGTATTTATATTATTGCCAAGATATAGCTAAGGGTTGTATTTGTGTTTTTGAAAATAACACAGCTTGGTGGTGTATTTGTATTATTTTCGGAGATACAGCTTAGGGTTGTATTTGTATTTTTGAAAATAACACAGCATGGGGGTGTATTTGTATTATATTCCAAGATAGAGCTAAGGGTTGTATTTGTGTTTTTGATAATAACACAGCTTGGGGGTGTATTTTTATTATTTTCCAAGATACAGCTAAGGGTTGTATTTGTATTTTTGAAAAAAACACAGCTTGGTGGTGTATTTGAATTATTTTACAAGATACAGCTAAGTGTTGTATTTGTATTTTTGACAATAACAAAGCAGGGGATGTATTTGTATTATTTTCCAAGATATAGCTAAGGGTCGTATTTCTATTTTTGAAAATAACAGAGCTTGGGGGTGTATTTGTATCATTTTCAAAGATACAGCTAAGGATTTTATTTGTGTTTTTGAAAATAACACAGCTCGTGTGTGTATTTGTATTATTTTACAAGATACAGCTTAGGGTTGTATTTTCATCTTTGAAAATAACAGCTTGGGGTTGTATTTGTATTATTTTCCAAGATACAGCTAAGGGTTGTAGTTGTATTTTTCAAAACAACACAGCTTGTGGGTGTATTTCTATTATTTTCCAAGATACAGCTAAGGGTTCTACTTTTATTTTTGAAAATAACACAGCATGGGGGTGTATTTGTATTATTTTCAAAGATACAGCTAAGGGTTGTATGAGTATTTTTCACAATAATGCAGCTTATGGGTGTATTTGTATTATTTTCAAAGATACAGCTAATGGTTGTATTTGTATTTTTGACTATAATTCAGCTTGGGGGTGTATTTGATTTCTTTTTAAAGATACAGCCAAGGGTTGTATTTGTCTTTTTGTAAATAACACAGCTTGAGGGTGTATTTGTATTATTTTCTAAGATACAGCCCAGGGTTGTATTTGTATTTTTGAAAATAACACAGCTTGGGGCTGTATTTGCATTATTTTCCAAGATACAGCTAAGGGTTGTATTTGTATTTTTGACAATAACACAGCTTAAGGGTGTATTTGTATTATTTTCCAAGATACAGCTATGGGTTGTATATGTATTTTTGCCAATAACACAGCTTGGGGGTGTTTTTGTATTATTATCCAAGATACAGCTAAGGGTTGTATTTGTATTTTTGACAGTAACACATCTTGGGCGTGTATTTGTATTATTTTCCGAGATACAGCTAAGCGTTGTCTATGTATTTTCGACAATAACACAGGTTGGGAGTGTATTTGTATTATTTTCCAAGATACAGCTAATGGTTGTATTTGTATTTTTGACAATAACACTGCTTGTGGGTGTTTTTGTATTATGTTCCAACATACAGCTAAGGGTTGTATTTGTATCTTTGACAATAACACAGCCTGGGGGTGTATTTGAATTATTTTCCGAGATACAGCTAAACGGTGAATTTGTATTTTTGAAATTAACACAGCTTGGGTGTGTATTTGTAATATTTTCCGAGATACAGCTAAGGGTTTCATTTGTATTTTTGAAAATAACACTGCTTGGGGGTGTATTTGTATTATTTTCCGAGATACAGCTAAGGTTTGTATTGGTATTTTTGAAAATAAGACACCTTGGGGTTGTATTTGTATTATTTTCCAAGATACAGCTAAGAATTGTATATTTATTTTTGAAAATAACACAGCTTGGGGGTGAATTTGTATTATTTTCCAAGATAGAGCTAAGGGTTATATTTTTATTTTAGAAAATAACACATCTTGGGGGTGTCTTTGTATTATTTTCAAAGATACAGCTAAGGGGTGTATTTTTATTTTTGAAAATAACACAGCTTTTGGGTGTATCTGTATTCTATTCCGAGATACAGCTAAGGGTTGTATTTGTATTTTTGAAAATAACACAGCTTGTGGGTGTATTTGTATTATTTTCTGAATTAAGGTAAAGGGCTGTATCTTCATATTTTTGAAAATAACACATCTTTGGGGTGTATTTGTATTATTATCCAAGATAAAGCTAAGGGTTGTATTTGTATTTTTGAAAATAACACAGCTTGGGAGTGTATTTGTATTACTTTCCAAGAAACAGCTATGGGTTGTATTTGTATTTTTCACGATAACACAGCTGGGGGTGTATTTGTATTATTTTCCAAGATACAGATAAGGGTTGTATTTGTATTTTTGAAAAAAACACAGCTTGGTGGTGTATTTGAATTATTTTACAAGATACAGCTAAGTGTTGTATTTGTATTTTTGACAATAACAAAGCAGGGGGTGTATTTGTATTATTTTCCAAGATACAGCTAAAGGTTTTATTTGTATTTTTGACAATAACACAGCCTGTGGGTGTATTTGAATTATTTTCAAAGATACAGCTAACGGTTGTATTTGTATTTTTGACAATAACACAGCTTGTGGGTGTATTTGAATTATTTTCCAAGAAACAGCTACGGGTTGTATTTGTATTTTTGAAAATAACACAGCTTGGGATTGTATTTGTATTATTTTCCAAGATACAGCTACGAGTTTTATTTGTTTTTTTGACAATAACACAGATTGAGGGTGTATTTGTATTATTTTCTAAGATACAGCTAAGGGTTGTATTTATATTTTTGACAATAACACAGCTTCCTGGTGTATTTGTATTATTTTCCAAGATACAGCTAATGGTTGTATTTGTATTTTTGAAAATAACATAGCTTGTTGGTGTATTTGTATTATTTTCCAAGATACAGCTAAGGGTTGTATTTGTATTTTTGAAAATAACACAGCTTGGGGCTCTATTTCTATTATTTTCCGAGATACAGCTAAGGATCCTATTTGTGTTTTTGAAAATAACACAGCTTCGTGGTGTATTTGTATTATTTTCCAAGACACAGCTAAGGGTTGTTTTTGTATTTTGGACAATAACACAGCTTGTGGTTGTATTTCTATTATTTTCCAATATACAGCTAAGGGTAGTATTGGTGTTTTTTTAAAATAACACAGCTTGGGTGTGTATTTGTATTATTTTCCAAAGATACAGATAAGTGTTGTATTTGTGTTTTTGAAAATAACACAGCTTGGGGGTGTATCTGAATTATTTTACAAGATACAGCTAAGGGTTGTATTTGTATTTTTGACAATAACAATGCCGGGGGTGTATTTATATTATTTTCCAAGATACAGCTAAGAGTTGTATTTGTATTTTTGGCAATAACTCAGCTTGAGGGTGTATTTGTATTATTTTCTAAGATACAGCTAAGAGTTCTATTTATATTTTTGACAATAACACAGCTTCGGTGTGTATTTGTACTATTTTCCAAGATACAGATTAGGTTTGTATTTGTATTTTAGAAAATAACGCAGCTTGGGGGTGTTTTTGTATCATTTTCCAAGATACAGCTAAGTGTTGTATTTGTATTTTAGAAAATAACGTAGCTTGGGGGTGTATTTGTATCATTTCCCAAGTACAACTAATGGTTGTATTTGTATTTTTGACAATAACAAAGCTTTGGGGTGTATTTGTATTGTTTTCCAAGATACAGCTAAGGGTTGTATTTTTATTTTTGAAAATAACAGAGTTTGGGGGTGTATTTGTATTATTATCCAAGATACAGCTAAGGGAGGTATTTGTAGTTTTGAAAATAACACAGATTGGGGGTGTATTTGTACTATTTTCCAAGATACAGCTAAGGGTTGTATTCGCTGTTTTGAAAATAACACAGCTTGGGGGTGTATTTGTATTATTTTCCAAGATACAGCTAAGGGTTGTATTTGTATTTTTGAAAATAACACAGCTTGCGTGTGTATTTGTATTATTTTCCAAGATAAAGCTAAGGGTTGTATTTGTATTTTTGAAAATAACACAGCTTGGTGGTGTATTTGTATTATATTCAAAGATACAGCTAAGGCTTGTATTTTTGTTTATGGAAATAACACAGCTTGGGTGTGTATTTGCATTATTTTCCAAGATAAAGCTAAGGGTTGTATTTTTATTTTTGCAAATAACACAGCTTGAAGGTGTATTTGTATTATTTTACAGATACAGCAAAGGGTAATACTTGTATTTTTGACAATAACAAAGCCTGTGGGTGTATTTGTATTATTTTCCAAAGTATAGCTAAGGTTTGTATTTGTATTTTTGAAAATAACACAGCTTGGGGTGTATTTGTAGTATTTTCCAAGATACAACTTTGGGTTGTATTTGTATTTTTTACACTAACACAGCTTGGGGGTGTATTTGTATTATTTTCCAAGATACAGCTAAGTGTTGTATTTGTATTTTTGACAATAACACAGCTTGGAGGTGTGTTTGTATTATTTTCAAAGACAGAGGTAAGGGCTGTATTTGTATCTTTGAAAATAACACAGCTTGGGGGTGTATTTGTATTATTTTCTAAGATACAGCGAAGGGTTGTATTTGTATTTTTGAAAATAACACAGCTTGGGAGTGTATTTGTATTATTTTCCAAGACAAAGCTATGGGTTGTATTTGTATTTTTGAAAATAACACAGCTTGGTGGTGTATTTGTATTATTTTGGCAGATAAAGCTATGGGTTGTATTTGTATTTTTGAAAATAACACAGATTGGTGGTGTATTTGTATTATTGCCAAGATAAAGCTAAGGGTTGTATTGTGTTTTTGAAAATAACACAGCTTGGTGGTGTATTTGTATTATTTTCGGAGATACATCTAAGTGTTGTATTTGTATTTTTGAAAATAACACAGCATGGGGGTGTATTTGTATTATATTCCAAGATACAGCTAAGGGTTGTATTTGTGTTTTTGAAAATAACACAGCTAAGGGGTGTATTTTTATTATTTTCCAAGATACAGCTAAGGTTCGTATTTGAATGTTTGAAAAAAAAACACAGTTTGGTGGTGTATTTGAATTATTTTACAAGATACAGCTAAGTGTTGTATTTGTATTTTTGACAATAACAAAGCATGGGGTGTATTTGTATTATTTTCCAAGATACAGCTAAAGGTTTTATTTGTATTTTTGACAATATCACAGCCTGTGGGTGTATTTGTATTGTTTTCCAAGATACAGCTAATGGTTGTATTTGTATTTTTGACAATAACACAGCTTGGGTGTGTATTTGAATTATTTTCCAAGAAACAGCTAATGGTTGTATTTGTATTTTTGAAAATAACACAGCTTGGGATACTATTTGTATTATTTTCCAAGATACAGCTACGAGTTGTATTTGTATTTTTGACAATAACACAGCTTGGGGTTGTATTTGTATTATTTTCCAAGATAGAGCTAAGGGTTGTATTTATATTTTAGAAAATAACACAGCTTGGGGGTGTCTTTGTGTTATTTTCAAAGATACAGCTAAGGGTTGTATTTTTATCTTTTAAAATAACACAGCTTTGGGGTGTATCTGTATTATTTTCCGAGATACAGCTAAGGGTTGTATTTGTATTTTTGAAAATAACACAGCTTGTGGGTGTATTTGTATTATTTTCTGAATTATGGCAAAGTGCTGTATTTTCATATTTTCGAAAATAACACATCTTGGGGGTGTATTTGTATTATTATCCAAGATACAGCTAAGGGTTGTATTTGTATTTTTGAAAATAACACAGCTTGGGAGTGTATTTGTATTACTTTCCAAGATACAGCTAAGGGTTTTATTTGTATTTTTCACAATAACTCAGCTGGGGGTGTATTTGTATTATTTTCCAAGATAAGTTTAAAGGTTGTATTTGTATTTTTGACAGTAAGACAGATTGTGGGTTTATTTGTATTATTTTCCGAGATACAGCTAAGGTTTGTATTTGTATTTTGAAAATAACAAGGCTTGTGGGTGTATTTGTATGTTTTTCTGAATTTCGGCTAAGGGCTTTATTTTTGTATTTTTGAAAATAACACAGCTTGGGGTTGTATTTGTATTATTTTCCAAGATTTAGCTAAGGGTTGTATTTGTATTTTTGAAAATAACACAGCTTGTGAGTGTATTTGTATTACTTTCCAAGATACAGCTAAGGGTTGTAGTTGTATTTTTGACAATAACACAACTTGGGGGTGTATTTGTATTATTATCGAAGATACAGCTAAGGGTTGTATTTGTATTTTTGACAATAACACAGCTTCGGGGTGTATTTGTATTATTTTCCAAGATACAGCTAATGGTTGTATTTGTATTTTTGAAAATAACACAGGTGTGTCGGTCTATTTGTATTATTTTCCAAGATACAGCTAAGGGTTGTATTGGTATTTTTGAAAATAACACAGCTTGGGTCTGTATTTGTATTATTTTCCGAGATATAGCTAAGGATTCTATTTGTGTTTTTGAAAATAACACAGCTTCGTGGTGTATTTGTATTATTTTCCAAGATACAGCTAAGGGTTGTTTTTGTATTTTTGACAATAACACAGCTTGTGGTTGTATTTGTATTATTTCCCAAGATACAGCTAATAGTAGTATTTGTGTTTTTTTTTAAATAACACAGCTTGGGTGTGTGTTTGTATTATTTTTCAAAGATACAGCTAAGTGTTGTATTTGTATTTTTGGAAATAACACAGCTTGGTGTGTATTTGAATTATTTTACAAGATACAGCTAAGGTTTGTATTTGTATTTATGACAATAACAATGCCGGGGGTGTATTTATATTATTTTCCAAGATACAGCTAAGAGTTGTATTTGTATTTTTGACAATAACTCAGCTTGAGGGTGTATTTGTATTATTTTCTAAGATACAGCTAAGAGTTGTATTTATATTTTTGACAATAACACAGCTTCGGGGTGTATTTTTACTATTTTCCAAGATACAGATTAGGGTTGTATTTGTATTTCAGAAAATAACGCAGCTTGGGTGTGTTTTTGTATCATTTTCCAAGATACAGCTAAGAGTTGTATTTGTATTTTTGACAATAACAAAGCTTGGGAGTGTATTTGTATTATTTTCCAGGATACAGCTAAGGGTTGTATTAGTATTTATGAAAATAACACAGCTTGGGAATGAGTTCGTATTATTATCCAAGATACAGCTAAGGGTTTTAAATGTATTTTTGAAAATAACACAGCTTTGGTGTGTATTTTTATTATTTTCAAAGACACAGCTAAGGGTGGTATTTGTAGTTTTGAAAATATCACAGCTTGGGGGTGTATTTGTATTATTTTCCAAGATACAGCTAAGGGTTGTATTTGTATTTTTGAAAATAACACAGGTTCGGAATATATTTGTAGTATTTTCCAAGATACAGCTAAGGGTTTTTGAAAATAACACAGCTTGGGGATGTATTTGTATTATTTTCCAAGATATAGCTAAGGGTTTTATTTGTAGTTTTGAAAATAACACAGCTGTGCACTGTATTTGTATTATTTTCCAAGATACAGCTAAGGCTTGTATTTGTGTTGTTGAAAATAACACACCTTGGGTGTGGATTTGCATTATTTTCCAAGATACAGCTAAGGGTTTTATTTGTATTTTTGAAAATAACACAGCTTGAAGGTGTATTAGTATTATTTTACAGATACAGCAAAGGGTAGTATTTGTATTTTTGAAAATAACAAAGCCTATGGGTTTATTTTTATTATTTTACAAATTATAGCTAAGGTTTATATTTGTATTTTTGAAAATAACACAGCTTGGGGTGTATTTGTATTATTTTCCAAGATACATCTTTGGGTTGTATTTGTATTTTTTACACTAACACAGCTTGGGGGTGTATTTGTATTATTTTCCAAGATACAGCTAAGGGTTGTATTTGTATTTTTGACAGTAACACATCTTGGGCGTGTATTTGTATTATTTTCCGAGATACAGCTAAGGGTTGTATTGGTATTTTTGACAATAACACTGCTTGTGGGTGTTTTTGTATTATTTTCCAACATACAGCTAAGGGTTGTATTTGTATTTTTGACAATAACACAGCCTGGGGGTGTATTTGAATTATTTTCCGAGATACAGCTAAGGGGTGAATTTGTGTTTTTGAAATTAACACAGATTGGGTGTGTATTTGTAATATTTTCCTAGATACAGCTAAGGGTATTATTTGTATTTTTGAAAATAACACTGCTTGGGGGTGTATTTGTATTATTTTCCGAGATACAGCTAAGGGTTGTATTGGTATTTTTGAAAATAAGACACCTTGGGGTTGTATTTGTATTATTTTCCAAGATAGAGCTAAGAATTGTATATTTATTTTTGAAAATATCACAGCTTGGGGGTGTATTTGTTATATTTTCAAAGATACAGCTAAGGGTTGTATTTGTATTTTTGAAAATAACACAGCTTGGGGGTGTATTTGTATTATTTTCCGAGATACAGCTAAGGGTTGTATTTGTATTTTTGAAAATAACACAGCTTGGGGTTGTATTTGTATTATTTTCCAAGATAGAGCTAAGGGTTATATTTTTATTTTAAAAAATAACACATCTTGGGGGTGTCTTTGTATTATTTTCAAAGATACAGCTAAGGGGTGTATTTTTATTTTTGAAAATAACACAGCTTTGGGGTGTATCTGTATTCTATTCCGAGATACAGCTAAGGGTTGTATTTGTATTTTTGAAAATAACACAGCTTGTGGGTGTATTTGTATTATTTTCTGAATTACGGTAAAGGGCTGTATTTTCATATTTTTGAAAATAACACATCTTTGGGGTGTATTTGTATTATTATCCAAGCTAAAGCTAAGGGTTGTATTTGTATTTTTGAAAATAACACAGCTTGGGAGTGTATTTGTATTACTTTCCAAGAAACAGCTAAGGGTTGTATTTGTATTTTTCACAATAACACAGATGGGGGTGTATTTGTATTATTTTCCGAGATAGAGCTAAGGTTTGTATTTGTATTTTTGAGAAATAACACAGCTTGGTGGTGTATTTGTACTATTTTCCAAGATACAGCTAAGAGTTGTATTTGTATTTTTGAAAATAACTCAGCCAGGGTGTGTATTTGTCTTATTTTCCGAGATACAGCT
This sequence comes from Saimiri boliviensis, assembly GCF_048565385.1. Lineage (NCBI taxonomy): Eukaryota > Metazoa > Chordata > Mammalia > Primates > Cebidae > Saimiri > Saimiri boliviensis. The sequence continues at coordinate 151,609,940 of NC_133453.1, forward strand.
AAGGTTTGTATTTGTATTTTGAAAATAACAAGGCTTTTGGGTGTATTTCTATGATTTTCTGAATTACGGCTAAGGGCTGTATTTTTGTATTTTTGAAAATAACAAATCTTGGGGGTGTATTTGTATTATATTCCAAGATTCATCTAAGGGTTGTATTTGTATTTTTGAAAATAACACAGCTTGGGAATGTATTTGTATTACTTTCCAAGATACAGCTAAGGGTTGTATTTGTATTTTTGACAATAACACAGCTTGGGGGTGTATTTGTATTATTTTCCAACATACAACTAAGGGTTGTATTTGTATTTTTGAAAATAACACAGCTTGGGAGTGTATTTGTATTACATTCCAACGTACCGCAAAGGGTTGTATTTGTATTTTTGACAATAACACAGCTTGGGGGTGTATTTGTATTATTTTCCAAGATACAGCTAAGGGTTGTATTTGTATTTTTGAAAATAACACAGCTTGGGGGTATATTTGTATTATTTTCCGAGATACAGCTAAGGTTTGTATTTGTATTTTTGGAAATAACACAGCTTGGGGGTGTATTTTATTATTTTCCTAGATACAGCTAAGGGTTGTATTTGAAGTTTTGAAAATAACACAACTTGTGGGTGTATTTGTATTATTTTCCGAGATACAGCTAAGGGTTGTATTTGAATTTTTGAAAATAACACAGTTTGGGGGTTTATTTGTATTATTTTCCGAGATACAGCTAAGGGTTGTATTTTTATTTTTGAAAATAACACAGCTTGTGGGTGTATTTGTATTATTTTCCAAGATACATCTAAGGGTTGTATTTGTATTTTTAACAATAACACAGCTTGGGGTTGTATTTGAATTATTTTCCAAGAAACAGGTAAGGGTTGCATTTGTATTTTTGAAAATAACACAGCTTGTCGGGGTATTTGTATTATTTTCCAAGAAACAGCTACGGGTTGTATTTGTATTTTTGAAAATAACACAGCTTGGGATTGTATTTGTATTATTTTCCAAGATACAGCTACGAGTTTTATTTGTATTTTTGAAAATAACACAGATTGAGGGTGTATTTGTATTATTTCCTAAGATACAGCTAAGGGTTGTATTTATATTTTTGACAATAACACAGCTTCCTGGTGTATTTGTATTATTTTCCAAGATACAGCTAATGGTTGTATTTGTATTTTTGAAAATAACATAGCTTGTTGGTGTATTTGTATTATTTTCCAAGATACAGCTAAGGGTTGTATTTGTATTTTTGAAAATAACACAGCTTGGGGCTCTATTTGTATTATTTTCCGAGATACAGCTAAGGATCCTATTTGTGTTTTTGAAAATAACACAGCTTCGTGGTGTATTTGTATTATTTTCCAAGACACAGCTAAGGGTTGTTTTTGTATTTTGGACAATAACACAGCTTGTGGTTGTATTTCTGTTATTTTCCAAGATACAGCTAAGGGTAATATTGGTGTTTTTTTTAAAATAACACAGCTTGGGTGTGTATTTGTATTATTTTCCAAAGATACAGCTAAGTGTTGTATTTGTGTTTTTGAAAATAACACAGCTTCGGGGTGTATTTGAATTATTTTACAAGATACAGCTAAGGGTTTTATTTGTATTTTTGACAATAACAATGCCGGGTGTGTATTTATATTATTTTTCAAGATACAGCTAAGAGTTGTATTTGTATTTTTGGCAATAACTCAGCTTGAGGGTGTATTTGTATTATTTTCTAAGATACAGCTAAGAGTTCTATTTATATTTTTGACAATAACACAGCTTCGGTGTGTATTTGTACTATTTTCCAAGATACAGATTAGGGTTGTATTTGTATTTTAGAAAATAACGCAGCTTGGGGGTGTTTTTGTATCATTTTCCAAGATACAGCTAAGTGTTGTATTTGTATTTTAGAAAATAACGTAGCTTGGGGGTGTATTTGTATTATTTCCCAAGTACAACTAATGGTTGTATTTGTATTTTTGACAATAACAAAGCTTTGGGGTGTATTTGTATTGTTTTCCAAAATACAGCTAAGGGTTGTATTTTTATTTTTGAAAATAACAGAGTTTGGGGGTGTATTTGTATTATTATCCAAGATACAGCTAAGGGTGGTATTTGTAGTTTTGAAAATAACACAGATTGGGGGTGTATTTGTATTATTTTCCAAGATACAGCTAAGGGTTGTATTCACTGTTTTGAAAATAACACAGCTTGGGGGTGTATTTGTATTATTTTCCAAGATACAGCTAAGGGTTGTATTTGTATTTTTGAAAATAACACAGCTTGCGTGTGTATTTGTATTATTTTCCAAGATAAAGCTAAGGGTTGTATTTGTATTTTCGAAAATAACACAGCTTGGTGGTGTATTTGTATTATATTCAAAGATACAGCTAAGGCTTGTATTTGTGTTTATGGAAATAACACAGCTTGGGTGTGTATTTGCATTATTTTCCAAGATAAAGCTAAGGGTTGTATTTTTATTTTTGCAAATAACACAGCTTGAAGGTGTATTTGTATTATTTTACAGATACAGCAAAGGGTAATATTTGTATTTTTGACAATAACAAAGCCTGTGGGTGTATTTGTATTATTTTCCAAAGTATAGCTAAGGTTTGTATTTGTATTTTTGAAAATAACACAGCTTGGGTTGTATTTTTATTATTTTCAAAGACACAGCTAAGGGTGGTATTTGTAGTTTTGAAAAGATGACAGCTTGGGGGTGTATTTGTATTATTTTCCAAGATACAGCTAAGGGTTGTATTTGTATTTTTGAAAATAACACAGGTTCGGAATGTATTTGTAGTATTTTCCAAGATACAGCTAAGGGTTTTTGAAAATAACACAGCTTGGGGATGTATTTGTATTATTTTCCAAGATACAGCTAAGGGTTTTATTTGTATTTTTGAAAATAACACAGCTGTGCGCTGTATTTGTATTATTTTCCAAGATACAGCTAAGGCTTGTATTGTGTTGTTGAAAATAACACAGCTTGGGGTGTATTTGTATTATTTTCCAAGATACATCTTTGGGTTGTATTTGTATTTTTTACACTAACACAGCTTGGGGGTGTATTTGTATTATTTTCCAAGATACAGCTAAGGGTTGTATTTGTATTTTTGACAATAAAACAGCTTGGAGGTTTATTTGTATTATTATCCAAGATACAGCTAAGGGTTGTATTTGTATTTTTGACAGTAACACATCTTGGGCGTGTATTTGTATTATTTTCCGAGATACAGCTAAGGGTTGTATTGGTATTTTTGACAATAACACTGCTTGTGGGTGTTTTTGTATTATTTTCCAACATACAGCTAAGGGTTGTATTTGTATTTTTGACAATAACACAGCCTGGGGGTGTATTTGAATTATTTTCCGAGATACAGCTAAGGGGTGAATTTGCATTTTTGAAATTAACACAGCTTCGGTGTTTATTTGTAATATTTTCCGAGATACAGCTAAGGGTATTATTTGTATTTTTGACAATAACACAGCATGGGGGTGTATTTGTATTATTTTCTGAGATATAGCTAAGGGTTTTATTGGTATTTTTGAAAATAAGACACCTTGGGGTTGTATTTGTATTATTTTCCAAGATAGAGCTAAGAATTGTATATTTATTTTTGAAAATATCACAGCTTGGGGGTGTATTTGTATTATTTTCAAAGATACTGCTAAGGGTTGTATTTGTATTTTTGTAAATAACACAGCTTGTGGGTGTTTTTGTATAATTTTCCGAGATACAGCTAAGGGTTGTATTTGTATTTTTGAAAATAACACAGCTTGGGGTTGTATTTGTATTATTTTCCAAGATAGAGCTAAGGGTTATATTTTTATTTTAGAAAATAGCACATCTTGGGGGTGTTTTTGTATTATTTTCAAAGATACAGCTAAGGGGTGTATTTTTATTTTTGAAAATAACACAGCTTTGGGGTGTATCTGTATTATATTCCGAGATACAGCTAAGGGTTGTATTTGTATTTTTGAAAATAACACAGCTTGTGGGTGTATTTGTATTATTTTCTGAATTACGGTAAAGGGCTGTATTTTCATATTTTTGAAAATAACAAATCTTGGGGGTGTATTTGTATTATTATCCAAGATAAAGCTAAGGGTTGTATTTGTATTTTTGAAAATAACACAGCTTGGGAGTGTATTTGTATTACTTTCCAAGAAACAGCTAAGGGTTGTATTTGTATTTTTCACAATAACACAGATGGGGGTGTATTTGTATTATTTTCCAAGATAAGTCTAAAGGTTGTATTTGTATTTTTGACAATAAGACAGATTGGGGGTGTATTTGTTTTATTTTCCGAGATAGAGCTAAGGTTTGTATTTGTATTTTTGAGAAATATCACAGCTTGGTGGTGTATTTGTATTATTTTCCAAGATACAGCTAAGAGTTGTATTTGTATTTTTGAAAATAACACAGCCAGGGTGTGTATTTGTCTTATTTTCCGAGATACAGCTAAGGTTTGTATTTGTATTTTGAAAATAACAAGGCTTTTGGGTGTATTTCTATGATTTTCTGAATTACGGCTAAGGGCTGTATATTTGTATTTTTGAAAATAACACATCTTGGGGGTGTATTTGTATTATTTTCCAAGATTCATCTTAGGGTTGTATTTGTATTTTTGAAAATAACACAGCTTGGGAATGTATTTGTATTACTTTCCAAGATACAGCTAAGGGTTGTATTTGTATTTTTGACAATAACACAGCTTGGGGGAGTATTTGTATTATTTTCCAACATACAACTAAGGGTTGTATTTGTATTTTTGAAAATAACACATCTTGAGAGTGTATTTGTATTACATTCCAACGTACCGCAAAGGGTTGTATTTGTATTTGTATTTTTGACAATAACACAGCTTGGGGGTGTATTTGTATTATTTTCCAAGACACAGCTAAGGGTTGTTTTTGTATTTTTGAAAATAACACAGCTTGGGGGTATATTTGTATTATTTTCCGATATACAGCTAAGGGTTGTATTTGTATTTTTGGAAATAACACAGCTTGGGGGTGTATTTTATTATTTTCCTAGATACAGCTAAGGGTTGTATTTGAAGTTTTGAAAATAACACAACTTGTGGGTGTATTTGTATTATTTTCCGAGATACAGCTAAGGGTTGTATTTGAATTTTTGAAAATAACACAGTTTGGGGGTTTATTTGTATTATTTTCCGAGATACAGCTAAGGGTTGTATTTTTATTTTTGAAAATAACACAGCTTGTGGGTGTATTTGTATTATTTTCCAAGATACATCTAAGGGTTGTATTTTTGACAATAACACAGCTTGGGGTTTTATTTGAATTATTTTCCAAGAAACAGGTAAGTGTTGCATTTGTATTTTTGAAAATAACACAGCTTGTCGGTGTATTTGTATTATTTTCCAAGAAACAGCTACGGGTTGTATTTGTATTTTTGAAAATAACACAGCTTGGGATTGTATTTGTATTATTTTCCAAGATACAGCTACGAGTTTTATTTGTTTTTTTGACAATAACACAGATTGAGGGTGTATTTGTATTATTTTCTAAGATACAGCTAAGGGTTGTATTTATATTTTTGACAATAACACAGCTTCCTGGTGTATTTGTATTATTTTCCAAGATACAGCTAATGGTTGTATTTGTATTTTTGAAAATAACGTAGCTTGTTGGTGTATTTGTATTATTTTCCAAGATACTGCTAAGGGTTGTATTTGTATTTTTGAAAATAACACAGCTTGGGGCTCTATTTGTATTATTTTCCGAGATACAGCTAAGGATCCTATTTGTGTTTTTGAAAATAACACAGCTTCGTGGTGTATTTGTATTATTTTCCAAGACACAGCTAAGGGTTGTTTTTGTATTTTGGACAATAACACGGCTTGTGGTTGTATTTCTATTATTTTCCAAGATACAGCTAAGGGTAGTATTGGTGTTTTTTTAAAATAACACAGCTTGGGTGTGTATTTGTATTATTTTCCAAAGATACAGCTAAGTGTTGTATTTGTGTTTTTGAAAATAACACAGCTTGGGGGTGTATTTGAATTATTTTACAAGATACAGCTAAGGGTTGTATTTGTATTTTTGACAATAACAATGCCGGGGGTGTATTTATATTATTTTCCAAGATAGAGCTAAGTGTTGTATTTGTATTTTTGGCAATAACTCAGCTTGAGGGTGTATTTGTATTATTTTCTAAGATACAGCTAAGAGTTCTATTTATATTTTTGACAATGACACAGCTTCGGTGTGTATTTGTACTATTTTCCAAGATACAGATTAGGGTTGTATTTGTATTTTAAAAAATAACGCAGCTTGGGGGTGTTTTTGTATCATTTTCCAAGATAAAGCTAAGTGTTGTATTTGTATTTTAGAAAATAACGTAGCTTGGGGGTGTATTTGTATCATTTCCCAAGTACAACTAATGGTTGTATTTGTATTTTTGACAATAACAAAGCTTTGGGGTGTATTCGTATTGTTTTCCAAGATACAGCTAAGGGTGGTATTTGTAGTTTTGAAAATAACACAGATTGGGGTTGTATTTGTATTATTTTCCAAGATACAGCTAAGGGTTGTATTCGCTGTTTTGAAAATAACACAGCTTGGGGGTGTATTTGTATTATTTTCCAAGATACAGCTAAGGGTTGTATTTGTATTTTTGAAAATAACACAGCTTGCGTGTGTATTTGTATTATTTTCCAAGATAAAGCTAAGGGTTGTATTTGTATTTTTGAAAATAACACAGCTTGGTGGTGTATTTGTATTATATTCAAAGATACAGCTAAGGCTTGTATTTGTGTTTATGGAAATAACACAGCTTGGGTGTGTATTTGCATTATTTTTCAAGATAAAGCTAAGGGTTGTATTTTTATTTTTGCAAATAACACAGCTTGAAGGTGTATTTGTATTATTTTACAGATACAGCAAAGGGTAATATTTATATTTTTGACAATAACAAAGCCTGTGGGTGTATTTGTATTATTTTCCAAAGTATAGCTAAGGTTTGTATTTGTATTTTTGAAAATAACACAGCTTGGGGTGTATTTGTAGTATTTTCCAAGATAAAACTTTGGGTTGTATTTGTATTTTTTACACTAACACAGCTTGGGGGTGTATTTGTATTATTTTCCAAGATACAGCTAAGGGTTGTATTTGTATTTTTGACAATAAAACAGCTTGGAGGTGTATTTGTATTATTATCCAAGATACAGCTAAGGGTTTTATTTGTATTTTTGACAATAACACAGCTTGGAGGTGTGTTTGTATTATTTTCAAAGACACAGGTAAGGGTTGTATTTGTATTTTTGAAAATAACACAGCTTGGGGGTGTATTTGTATTATTTTCTAAGATACAGCGAAGTGTTGTATTTGTATTTTTGAAAATATCACAGCTTGGGAGTGTATTTGTATTATTGTCCAAGACATAGCTATGGGTTGTATTTGTATTTTTGAAAATAACACAGCTTGGTGGTGTATTTGTATTATTTTGGCAGATAAAGCTATGGGTTGTATTTGTATTTTTGAAAATAACACAGATTGGGGGTGTATTTGTATTATTGCCAAGATAAAGCTAAGGGTTGTATTGTGTTTTTGAAAATAACACAGCTCGGTGTTGTATTTGTATTATTTTCGGAGATATATCTAAGGGTTGTATTTGTATTTTTGAAAATAACACAGCATGGGGGTGTATTTGTATTATATTCCAAGATACAGCTAAGGGTTGTATTTGTGTTTTTGAAAATAACACAGCTAGGGGGTGTATTTTTATTATTTTCCAAGATACAGCTAAGGTTTGTATTTGAATTTTTGAAAAAAAAACACAGTTTGGTGGTGTATTTGAATTATTTTACAAGATACAGCTAAGTTTTGTATTTGTATTTTTGACAATAACAAAGCATCGGGTGTATTTGTATTATTTTCCAAGATACAGCTAAAGGTTTTATTTGTATTTTTGACAATATCACAGACTGTGGGTGTATTTGTATTATTTTCCAAGATACACCTAATGGTTGTATTTGTATTTTTGACAATAACACAGCTTGGGGGTGTATTTGAATTATTTTCCAAGAAACAGCTAAGGGTTGTATTTGTATTTTTGAAAATAACACAGCTTGGGAGTGTATTTGTATTACTTTCCAAGATACAGCTAAGGGTTGTATTTGTATTTTTCACAATAACTTAGCTGGGGGTGTATTTGTATTATTTTCCAAGATAAGTCTAAAGGTTGTATTTGTATTTTTGACAGTAAGACAGATTGGGGGTGTATTTGTATTATTTTCCGAGATACAGCTAAGGTTTGTATTTGTATTTTGAAAATAACAAGGCTTGTGGGTGTATTTGTATGTTTTTCTGAATTACAGCTAAGGGCTGTATTTTTGTATTTTTGAAAATAACACAGTTTGGGGGTGTATTTGTATTATTTTCCAAGATTTAGCTAAGGGTTGTATTTGTATTTTTGAAAATAACACAGCTTGTGAGTGTATTTGTATTACTTTCCAAGATACAGCTTAGGGTTGTATTTGTATTTTTGACAATAACACAACTTGGGTGTGTATTTGTATTATTATCGAAGATACAGCTAAGGGTTGTATTTATATTTTTGACAATAACACAGCTTCGGGGTGTATTTGTATTATTTTCCAAGATACAGCTAATGGTTGTATTTGTATTTTTGAAAATAACACAGGTTGTCGGTCTATTTGTATTATTTTCCAAGATACAGCTAAGGGTTGTATTGGTATTTTTGAAAATAACACAGCTTGGGTCTGTATTTGTATTATTTTCCGAGATATAGCTAAGGATTCTATTTGTGTTTTTGAAAATAACACAGCTTCGTGGTGTATTTGTATTATTTTCCAAGATACAGCTAAGGGTTGTTTTTGTATTTTTGACAATAACACAGCTTGTGGTTGTATTTGTATTATTTTCCAAGATACAGCTAATGGTAGTATTTGTGTTTTTTTTTAAATAACACAGCTTGGGTGTGTATTTGTATTATTTTCCGAAGATACAGCTAAGTGTTGTATTTGTATTTTTGAAAATAACACAGCTTGGTGTGTATTTGAATTATTTTACAAGATACAGCTAAGGTTTGTATTTGTATTTATGACAATAACAATGCCGGGGGTGTATTTATATTATTTTCCAAGATACAGCTAAGAGTTGTATTTGTATTTTTGACAATAACTCAGCTTGAGGGTGTATTTGTATTATTTTCTAAGATACAGCTAAGAGTTGTATTTATATTTTTGACAATAACACAGCTTCGGGGTGTATTTTTACTATTTTCCAAGATACAGATGAGGGTTGTATTTGTATTTCAGAAAATAACGCAGCTTGGGTGTGTTTTTGTATCATTTTCCAAGATACAGCTAAGAGTTGTATTTGTATTTTTGACAATAACAAAGCTTGGGAGTGTATTTGTATTATTTTCCAGGATACAGCTAAGGGTTGTATTAGTATTTATGAAAATAACACGGCTTGGGAATGAGTTCGTATTATTATCCAAGATACAGCTAAGGGTTGTATTTGTATTTTTGAAAATAACACAGGTTCGGAATGTATTTGTAGTATTTTCCAAGATACAGCTAAGGGTTTTTGAAAATAATACAGCTTGGGGATGTATTTGTATTATTTTCCAAGATACAGCTAAGGGTTTTATTTGTATTTTTGAAAATAACACAGCTGTGCGCTGTATTTGTATTATTTTCCAAGATACAGCTAAGGCTTGTATTTGTTTTGTTGAAAATAACACAGCTTGGGTGTGTATTTGCATTATTTTCCAAGATACAGCTAAGGGTTGTATTTGTATTTTTGAAAATAACACAGCTTGAAGGTGTATTAGTATTATTTTACAGATACAGCAAAGGGTAGTATTTGTATTTTTGAAAATAACAAAGCCTGTGGGTTTATTTTTATTATTTTCCAAAGTATAGCTAAGGTTTATATTTGTATTTTTGAAAATAACACAGCTTGGGGTGTATTTGTATTATTTTCCAAGATACATCTTTGGGTTGTATTTGTATTTTTTACACTAACACAGCTTGGGGGTTTATTTGTATTGTTTTCCAAGATACAGCTAAGGGTTGTATTTGTATTTTTGACAATAAAACAGCTTGGAGGTGTATTTGTATTATTATCCAAGATACAGCTATGGGTTGTATTTGTATTTTTGACAGTAACACATCTTGGGCGTGTATTTGTATTATTTTCCGAGATACAGCTAAGGGGTGTATTGGTATTTTTGACAATAACACTGCTTGTGGGTGTTTTTGTATTATTTTCCAACATACAGCTAAGGGTTGTATTTGTATTTTTGACAATAACACAGCCTGGGGGTGTATTTGAATTATTTTCCGAGATACAGCTAAGGGGTGAATTTGTATTTTTGAAATTAACACAGCTTGGGTGTGTATTTGTAATATTATCCGAGATACAGCTAAGGGTATTATTTGTATTTTTGAAAATAACACTGCTTGGGGGTGTATTTGTATTATTTTCCGAGATACAGCTAAGGGTTGTATTTGTATTTTTGAAAATAACACAGCTTGGGGTTGTATTTGTATTATTTTCCAAGATAGAGCTAAGGGTTATATTTTTATTTTAGAAAATAACACATCTTGGGGGTGTCTTTGTATTATTTTCAAAGATACAGCTAAGGGGTGTATTTTTATTTTTGAAAATAACACAGCTTTGGGGTGTATCTGTATTATATTCCGAGATACAGCTAAGGGTTGTATTTGTATTTTTGAAAATAACACAGCTTGTGTGTGTATTTGTATTATTATCTGAATTACGGTAAAGGGCTGTATTTTCATATTTTTGAAAATAACACATCTTGGGGGTGTATTTGTATTATTATCCAAGATAAAGCTAAGGGTTGTATTTGTATTTTTGAAAATAACACAGCTTGGGAGTGTATTTGTATTACTTTCCAAGAAACAGCTAAGGGTTGTATTTGTATTTTTCACAATAACACAGATGGGGGTGTATTTGTATTATTTTCCAAGATAAGTCTAAAGGTTGTATTTGTATTTTTGACAATAAGACAGATTGGGGGTGTATTTGTATTATTTTCCGAGATAGAGCTAAGGTTTGTATTTGTATTTTTGAGAAATAACACACCTTGGTGGTGTATTTGTATTATTTTCCAAGATACAGCTAAGAGTTGTATTTGTATTTTTGAAAATAACACAGCCACGGTGTGTATTTGTCTTATTTTCCGAGATACAGCTAAGGTTTGTATTTGTATTTTGAAAATAACAAGGCTTTTGGGTGTATTTCTATGATTTTTTGAATTACGGCTAAGGGCTGTATTTTTGTATTTTTGAAAATAACACATCTTGCGGGTGTATTTGTATTATTTTCCAAGATTCATCTAAGGGTTGTATTTGTATTTTTGAAAATAACACAGCTTGGGAATGTATTTGTATTACTTTCCAAGATACAGCTAAGGGTTGTATTTGTATTTTTGACAATAACACAGCTTGGGGGTGTATTTGTATTATTTTCCAACATACAACTAAGGGTTGTATTTGTATTTTTGAAAATAACACAGCTTGGGAGTGTATTTGTATTACATTCCAACGTACCGCTAAGGGTTGTATTTGTATTTTTGACAATAACACAGCTTGGGGGTGTATTTGTATTATTTTCCAAGATACAGCTAAGGGTTGTATTTGTATTTTTGAAAATAACACAGCTTGGGGGTATATTTGTATTATTTTCCGAGATACAGCTAAGGTTTGTATTTGTATTTTTGGAAATAACACAGCTTGGGGGTGTATTTGTATTATTTTCCTAGATACAGCTAAGGGTTGTATTTGAATTTTTGAAAATAACACAACTTGTGGGTGTATTTGTATTATTTTCCGAGATACAGCTAAGGGTTGTATTTGAATTTTTGAAAATAACACAGTTTGGGGGTTTATTTGTATTATTTTCCGAGATACAGCTAAGGGTTGTATTTTTATTTTTGAAAATAACACAGCTTGTGGGTGTATTTGTATTATTTTCCAAGATACATCTAAGGATTGTATTTGTATTTTTGACAATAACACAGCTTGGGGTTGTATTTGAATTATTTTCCAAGAAACAGGTAAGGGTTGCATTTGTATTTTTGAAAATAACACAGCTTGTCGGTGTATTTGTATTATTTTCCAAGATACAGATAAGGGTTGTATTTGTATATTTGAAAATAACACAGCTTGGGGCTGTATTTGTATTATTTTCCGAGATAGAGCTAAGGATTCTATTTGTGTTTTTGAAAATAACACAGCTTCTTGGTGTATTTGTATTATTTTCCAAGATAAAGCTAAGGGTTTTATTTGTGTTTTTTTTTAAATAACACAGCTTGGGTGTGTATTTGTATTATTTTCCAAAGATACAGCTAAGTGTTTTATTTGTATTTTTGAAAATAACACAGCTTGGGGGTATATTTGTATTATTTTTCAGGATACAGCTAAGGGTTTTATTTGTATTTTTGAAAATAACACAGCTTGGGGGTTTATTTGTACTATTTTCTGACATACAGCTAAGGGTTGTATCTGTATTTTTGAAAATAACACAGATTGGGGTGTATTTGTATTATTTTCCAAGATACATCTTTCGGTTGTATTTGTATTTTTTACACTAACACTGCTTGGGGGTGTATTTGTATTATTTTCCAAGATACAGCTAAGGGCTTTATTTGTATTTTTGACAATAAAACAGCTTGGAGGTGTATTTGTATTATTTTCAAAGACACAGCTAAGGTTTGTATTTGTATTTTTGAAAATAACACAGCTTGGGGGTGTATTTGTATTATTTTCTGAGATACAGCGAAGGGTTGTATTTGTATTTTTGAAAATAACACAGCTTGGGGTTGTATTTGTATTATCTTTCAGGATACAGCTAAGGTTTTTATTTGTATTTTTTAAAATAACACAGCTTGAGGGTGTATTTGTATTATTTTCCGAGATACAGCTAAGGGTTGTATTTGTATTTTTTAAAATAACACAGCTTGGGGAGTATTTGTATTTTTTTCCGAGATACAGCTAAGGGTTGTATTTGTGTTTTTGGAAATAACACAGTTGGGGTTGTATTTGTATTATTTTCTGAGATACAGCTAAGGGTTGTGTTTATATTTTTGAAAATAACAGAGCTTGGGGGTGTATTTGTATTATTTTCCAGGACAAAGCTGTGGTTTGTATTTGTATTTTTGAAAATAACAGATCTTGGTGGTGTATTTGTATTATTTTGCCAGATACAGCTATGGGTTGTATTTGTATTTTTGAAAATAACACAGATTGGGGGTGTATTTGTATTATTGCCAAGATATAGCTAAGTGTTGTATTTGTGTTTTTGAAAATAACACAGCTTGGTGGTGTATTTGTATTATTTTCTGAGATACAGCTTAGGGTTGTATTTGTATTTTTGAAAATAACACAGCATGGGGGTGTATTTGTATTATATTCCAAGATACAGCTAAGGGTTGTATTTGTGTTTTTGATAATAACACAGCCTGGGGGTGTATTTTTATTATTTTCCAAGATACAGCTAAGGGTTGTATTTGTATTTTTGAAAAAAACACAGCTTGGTGGTGTATTTGAATTATTTTACAAGATACAGCTAAGTGTTGTATTTGTATTTTTGACAATAACAAAGCAGGGGATGTATTTGTATTATTTTCCAAGATATAGCTAAGGGTCGTATTTCTATTTTTGAAAATAACAGAGCTTGTGGGTGTATTTGTATCATTTTCAAAGATACAGCTAAGGATTTTATTTGTGTTTTTGAAAATAACACAGCTCGTGTGTGTATTTGTATTATTTTACAAGATACAGCTTAGGGTTGTATTTTCATCTTTGAAAATAACAGCTTGGGGTTGTATTTGTATTATTTTCCAAGATACAGCTAAGGGTTGTAGTTGTATTTTTCAAAACAACACAGCTTGTGGGTGTATTTCTATTATTTTCCAAGATACAGCTAAGGGTTGTATTTTTATTTTTGAAAATATCACAGCCTGTGGGTGTATTTGTATTATTTTCAAAGATACATCTAAGGGTTGTATTAGTATTTTTCACAATAATGCAGCTTATGGGTGTATTTGTATTATTTTCAAAGATACAGCTAATGGTTGTATTTGTATTTTTGACTATAATTCAGCTTGGGGGAGTATTTGATTTCTTTTTAAAGATACAGCCAAGTGTTGTATTTGTCTTTTTGAAAATAACACAGCTTGAGGGTGTATTTGTATTATTTTCTAAGATACAGCCCAGGGTTGTATTTGTATTTTTGAAAATAACACAGCTTGGGGCTGTATTTGCATTATTTTCCGAGATACAGCTAAGGGTTGTATTTGTATTTTTGACAATAACACAGCTTAAGGATGTATTTGTATTATTTTCCAAGATACAGCTATGGGTTGTATATGTATTTTTGCCAATAACACAGCTTGGGGGTGTTTTTGTATTATTATCCAAGATACAGCTAAAGGTTGTATTTGTATTTTTGACAGTAACACATCTTGGGCGTGTATTTGTATTATTTTCCGAGATACAGCTAAGGGTTGTCTATGTATTTTCGACAATAACACAGGTTGGGAGTGTATTTGTATTATTTTCCAAGATACAACTAATGGTTGTATTTGTATTTTTGACAATAACACTGCTTGTGGGTGTTTTTGTATTATTTTCCAACATACAGCTAAGGGTTGTATTTGTATTTTTAACAATAACACAGCCTGGGGGTGTATTTTTATTATTTTCCAAGATACAGCTAAGGGTTGTATTTGTATTTTTGAAAAAAACACAGCTTGGTGGTGTATTTGAATTATTTTACAAGATACAGCTAAGTGTTGTATTTGTATTTTTGACAATAACAAAGCAGGGGATGTATTTGTATTATTTTCCAAGATACAGCTAAAGGTTTTATTTCTCTTTTTGACAATAACACAGCCTGTGGGTGTATTTGTATTATTTTCCAAGATACAGCTAAGGGTTGTATTTGTATTTTTGACAATAACACAGCTTGGGGGTGTATTTGAATTATTTTCCAGGAAACAGCTAAGGGTTGTATTTGTATTTTTGAAAATGACACAGCTTGGGATTGTATTTGTATTATTTTCCAAGATACAGCTACAAGTTGTATTTGTATTTTTGACAATAACACAGCTTGAGGGTGTATTTGTATTATTTTCTAAGATACAGCTAAGGGATGTATTTATATTTTTGACAGTAACACAGCTTCGGGGTGTATTTGTATTATTTTCCAAGATACAGCTAATGGTTGTATTTGTATTTTTGAAAATAACACAGCTTGTCGGTGTATTTGTATTATTTTCCAAGATAGAGCTAAGGGTTGTTTTTGTATTTCTGACAATAACACAGATTGTGGTTGTATTTGTATTATTTTGCAAGATAGAGCTAAGGGTAGTATTTGTGTTTTTTTAAAATAACACAGCTTGTGTGTGTATTTGTATTATTTTCCGAAGATACACCTAAGTGTTGTATTTGTATTTTTGAAAATAACACAGGTTGGGGGTGTATTTGAATTATTTTACACGATACAGCTAAAAGTTGTATTTGTATTTTTGACAATAACAAAGCTGGGGGTGTATTTATATTATTTTCCAATATACAGCTAAGAATTGTATTTGTATTTTTGACAGTAACTCAGCTTGATGGTGTATTTGTATTATTTTCAAAGATACAGCTAAGAGTTGTATTTATATTTTTGACAATAACACAGATTCGGGGTGTATTTGTACTATTTTCCAAGATACAGATTAGGGTTGTATTTGTATTTTAGAAAATAAAGCAGCTTGGGGGTGTTTTTGTATCATTTTCCAAGATACAGGTAAGGGTTGTATTTGTATTTTTGACAATAACAAAGGTTGGGAGTGTATTTGTATTATTTTCCAGGATACAGTTAAGGGTTTTATTTGTATTTTTGAAAATAACATAGCTTGAAGGTGTATTTCTGTTATTATCCAAGATACAGCTAAGGGTTGTATATGTATTTTTGAAAATAACACAGCTTTTGGGTGTATTTTTATTATTTTCAAAGACACAGCTAAGGGTGATATTTGTAGTTTTGAAAATATCACAGCTTGGGGGTGTATTTGTATTATTTTCCAAGATACAGCTAAGGGTTGTATTTGTATTTTTGAAAATGACACTGGTTCGGGATGTATTTGTAGTATTTTCCAAGATAAAGCTAAGGGTTGTATTTGTATTTTTGAAAATAACACAGCTTGGGGGTGTATTTGTATTATTTTTCGAGATACAGCTAAGGGTTGTATTTGTGTTTTTGAAAATAACACAGCTTGGGTGTGTATTTGTATTATTTTCGAAAGATACAGCTAAGTGATGTATTTGTATTTTTGAAAAAAACACAGCTTGGGGGTGTATTTGAATTATTTTACAAGACACAGCTATGGGTTGAATTTGTATTTTTGACAATATCAATGCCGGGCGTGAATTTATATTATTTTCCATGATACAGCTAAGGGTGGTGTTTTTATTTTTGACAATAACACAGCTTGTGGGTGTATTTGTATTATTTTACAAGATACAGCTATGGTTTCTATTTGTATTTTTGACAATAACACAGCTTGGGGGTGTATTTGAATTATTTTCCAAGATACAGCTAAGGGTTGTATTTGCATTTTTGAACATAATACAGCTTGGGGGTGTATTTGTATTACTTTCCGAGATACAGCTAAGGGACGTATTTGTATTTTTGAAAATATCACCGCTTGGGGTTGAATTTGTATTATTTGCCGAGACACAGCTACGTGTTGTATGTGTATTTTTTAAAACAACAGCACTTGGGGGTGTCTTTGTATTATTTTCAAAGATACAGCTAAGGGTTGTATTTTTATTTTTGAAAATAACACAGCTTTGGGGTGTATCTGTATTATTTTCCGAGATACGGTTAAGGGTTGTATTTGTATTTTTGAAAATAACACAGCTTGGGAGTGTGTTTGTATTACTTTCCAAGACACAGCAAAGGGTTGCATTTGTATTTTTTACAATAACACAGCTTGGGGGTGTATTTGTATTATTTTCCGAGATACAGCTAAGGTTTGTATTTGTATTTTAGAGAAATAACACAGCTAGGGGTTGTATTTGTATTATTTTCCAAGATACAGCTAAGGGTTGTATTTGTATTTTTGAAAATAACACAGCTTGGGAGTGTATTTGTATTACTTTCCAAGATACAGCAAAGGGTTGTATTTGTATTTTTGACAATAACACAGCTTGGGGGTGTATTTGAATTATTTTTCAAGATACAGCTAAGGGTTGTATTTGTATTTTTGAAAATCACACAGCTTGTGGTTGTATTTGTATTATTTTCCAAGATACAGCCAAGGTTTGTATTTGTATTTTTGAAAATAACACATACAGGGGGTGTATTTGTATTATTTTCCGAGATACAGCTAAGGGTTGTATTTGTATTTTTGAAATTAACACAGCTTGGTGGTGTATTTGTCTTATTTTCTGAATTATGGCTAAGTTCTGTATTTTTGTATTTTTGAAAATAACACAGCTTGGGGGTGTATTTGTATTACTTTCCGAGATACAGCTAAGGGATATATTTGTATTTTTCAAAATAACAGCGCTTGGGGTTGAATTTGTATTATTTTCCGAGATACAGCTAAGTGTTGTTTGTGTATTTTTTAAAACAACAGCGCTTGGGGGTGTATTTGTATTATTTTCCTAGATGCAGCTAAGGGTTGTGTTTATATTTTTGAAAATAACACAGCTTGGGGGTGTATTTGTATTATTTTCCGAGATACAGCTAAGAGTAGTATTTGTATTTTTGACAATAACACAGCTTGGGGGTATATTTGTATTATTTTCCGAGATACAGCTAAGGGTTTTATTTGTATTTTTGAAAATAACACAGCTTGGGGTTGTATTTGTATTACTTTCCAAGATACAGCTAAGGGATTTATTTGTATTTTGGAAAATAACACAGTCTGGTGGTGTATTTGTATTATTTTCCAAGATACAGCTAAGGGTTGTATTTTTATTTTTGAAATTAACACTGCTTGGGGGTGTATTTGTCTTACTTTCTGAATTACGGCTAAGTACTGTATTTTTGTATTTTTGAAAATAACACAGCTTGGTGGTGTATTTGTATTATTTTCCCGAGTTAGAGCTTAGGGTTGTATCTGAATTTTTGACAATAACACAGCTTGGGTGTGTATTTGTATTATTTTCCGGGATACAGCTAAGGGTTGTAATTGAATTTTTGAAAATAACACAGCTAGTGGGTGTACTCGTATTATTTTCCGAGATACAGCTAAGGGTTGTATTTGTATTTTTGAAAATAACACAGCTTTGGGGTTTATTTGTATTATTTTCCGAGATACAGCTAAGGGTTGTATTTTTATTTTTGAAAATAACACAGATGGTGGGTGTGTTTGTATTATTTTCAAAGATACAGCTAAGGGTTGTATTTGTATTTTTGAAAATAACAGAGCTTGGTGGTGTATTTGTATTATTTTCCGATATACAGCCAAGGATTGAATTTTTATTTTTGAAAATACCACAGCTTGGGTGTGTATTTGTATTATTTTCTGATATACAGCTAATGGTTGTATTTGTATTCTTGAAAATAACAGAGCTTGGGGGTGTATTTGTATTATTTTCCAAGATAGAGCTAAGAGCTGTGTCTTTGTATTATTTTCAAAGATACAGCTAAGGTTTGTATTTTTATTTTTGAAAATAACCCAGCTTTGGGGTGTATCTGTATTATTTTCCGAGATACAGTTAAAGGTTGTATTTGTATTTTTGAAAAGAACACATCTTGTGGGTGTATTTGTATTATTTTCTGAATTACCGCTAAGGTCCGTATTTTCATATTTTTGAAAATAACACAGCTTGAGGGTGTATTTGTATTATTTTCCAAGATAGAGCTAAGGGTTGTATTTATATTTTTGAAAATAACACATCTTGGGAGTGTATTTGTATTACTTTCCAAGATACAGTAAAAAGTTGCATTTGTATTTTTGACAATAACACCGCTTGGGGGTGTATTTGTATTATTTTCCGAGATACAGCTAAGGGTTGTATTTGTATTTTTGAAAATAACACAGCTTTGTGGTGTATTTGTATTATTTTCCGAGATAGAGCTAAGGGTTGTATTTGTATTTTTGAAAATAACACAGCTTGTGGGTGTATTTGTATTATTTTCCGAGATACAGCTATGGGTTGTATTTGTGTTTTTGAAAATAACACAGCTTGGGGGTGTATCTGTACTATTTTCCGAGATACAGCTAAAGGTTGTGTTTGTATTTTTGACAATAACACAGCCTGTGGGTGTATTTGTATTATTTTCCGAGATACAACTAAGGGTTGTATTTGTATTTTTGAAAATCACACAGCTTGGGGGTGTATTTGTATTATTTTCCAAGATACAGCTAAGAGTTGTTTTTGTATTTTTGAAAATAACACAGACTGGGGGTGTATTTCTATTATTTTCTGCGATACAGCTAAGGGTTGTATTTGTATTTTTGAAATTAACACAGCTTGGGTGTGTATTTGTCTTATTTTCTGAATTATGGCTAAGTTCTGTATTTTTGTATTTTTGAAAATAACACAGCTTGGGGGTGTATTTGTATTATTTTCCAAGATACAGCTAAGAGTTGTATTTGTATTTTTGAAAATAACACAGCTTGGGAGTGTATTTGTATTACTTTACAAGATACAGCTAAGGGTTGTATTTGTATTTTTGACAATAACACAGCTTGGGGTTGTATTTGTATTATTTTCCAAGATACTGCTAAGGGTTGTATTTGTATTTTTGAAAATTCCCGGGCGCGGTGGCTCAAGCCTGTAATCCCAGCACTTTGGGAGGCCGAGGCGGGTGGATCACGAGGTCAAGATATCGAGAGCATCCTGGTCAACATGGTGAAACCCCGTCTCTACTAATGGTGCAAAAAATTAGCTGAGCATGGTGGCGCGTGCCTGTAATTCCAGCTACTCCGGAGGCTGAGGCAGGAGAATTGCCTGAACCCAGGAGGCAGAGGTTGCGGTGAGCCGAGATCGCGCCTTTGCACTCCAGCCTGGGTAACAAGAGCGAAACTCCGTCTCAAAAAAAAAAAAAAAATAAAAAAGAAAATAACACAGACTGGGGGTGTCTTTGTATTATTTTCCGAGATATAGCTAAGGGTTGTATTTGTATTTTTGAAATTAACACAGTTTGGGGGTGTATTTGTCTTATTTTCTGAATAACGGCTAAGTTCCGTATTTTTGTATTTTTGAAAATAACACAGCTTGGGAGTGTATTTGTATTACTTTACAAGATACAGCTAAGGGTTGTATATGTATTTTTGAAAATAACACCGCTTTGGGTTGTATTTGTATTATTTTCCGAGATAAAGCTAAGTGTTGTATTTGTATTTTTTAAAATAACAGCGCTTGGGGGTGTATTTGTATTATTTTCCTAGATACAGCTAAGAGTTGTGTTTGTATTTTTTAAAATAACCCAGCTTGGGGTTATATTTGTATTATTTTCCGACATACAGCAAAGAGTTGTACTTGTATTTTTGAAAATAACACCGCTTCGGGGTGTATTTGTATTATTTTCTGCGATACAGCTAAGGGTTGTATTTGTATTTTTGAAAATAACACAGCTTGTGGGTGTATTTGTATTATTTTCCGAGATACAGCTAAGGGTTGTATTTGTATTTTTGAAAATATCACCGCTTGGGCGTGTATTTGTATTATTTTCCAAGATACAGCTAAGGGTTGTATTTGTATTTTTGAAAATAACACAGCTTGGGGGTGTATTTGTACTATTTTCCGAGATACTGCTATGGGTTGTATTTGTATTTTTGACAATAACACAGATTAGGTGTGTATTTGTATTATTTTCTGAGATACAGCTAAGGGTTGTATTTGTATTTTTGAATATCACACAGCTTGGGGGTGTATTCGTATTATTTTCCAAGATACAGCTAAGGGTTGTATTTGTATATTTGAAAATAACACAGCTTGGGAGTGTATTTGTATTACTTTACAAGATAGAGCTCAGGGTTGTATTTGTATTTTTGACAATAACACAGCTTGGGGGTGTATTTGTATTATTTTCCAATATACAGCTAAGGGTTGTATTTATATTTTTGAAAATAACACAGCTTGGGGTTGTATTTTTATTATTTTCGAAGATACAGCTAAGGGTTGTATTTGTATTTTTGAAAATAACACAGACTGGGTGTGTATTTGTATTATTTTCCGAGATTCAGCTAAGGGTTTTATTTGTATTTTTGAAATTAACACAGTTTGGGGGTTTATTTGTCTTATTTTCTGAATAACGGCTAAGTTCTGTATTATTGTATTTTTGAAAATAACGCAGCTTGGGGGTGTTTTTGTATCATTTTCTAAGATACAGCTAAGTGTTGTATTTGTATTTTAGAAAATAACGTAGCTTGGGGGTGTATTTGTATCATTTCCCAAGTACAGCTGATGGTTGTATTTGTATTTTTGACAATATCAAAGCTTTGGGGTGTATTTGTATTGTTTTCCAAGATACAGCCAAGGGTTGTATTTTTATTTTTGAAAATAACAGAGTTTGGGGGTGTATTTGTATTATTATCCAAGATACAGCTAAGGGTGGTATTTGTAGTTTTGAAAATAACACAGATTGGGGGTGTATTTGTATTATTTTCCAAGATACAGCTAAGGGTTGTATTCGCTGTTTTGAAAATAACACAGCTTGGGGGTGTATTTGTATTATTTTCCAAGATACAGCTAAGGGTTGTATTTGTATTTTTGAAAATAACACAGCTTGGTGTTGTATTTGTATTATTTTCGAATATACAGCTAAGGGTTGTATTTGTATTTTTGAAAATAACACTGACTGGGTGTGTATTTGTATTATTTTCCGAGATACAGCTAAGGGTTTTATTTGTATTTTTGAAATTAACACAGTTTGGGGGTTTATTTGTCTTATTTTCTGAATAACGGCTAAGTTCTGTATTTTTGTATTTTTGAAAATAACACAGCTTGGGAGTGTATTTGTATTACTTTACAAGATACAGCTACGGGTTGTATTTGTATTTTTGAAAATAACACCGCTTTGGGTTGTATTTGTGTTATTTTCCGAGATACAGCTAAGTGTTGTATTTGTATTTTTTAAAATAACAGCGCTTGGGGGTGTATTTGTATTATTTTCCTAGATACAGCTAAGGGTTGTGTTTATATTTTTTAAAATAACCCAGCTTGGGGGTGTATTTGTATTATTTTCCGACATACAGCTAAGGGTTGTACTTTTATTTTTGAAAATAACACCACTTCGGTGTGTATTTGTATTATTTTCTGCGATACAGCTAATGGTTGTATTTGTATTTTTGAAAATAACACAGTTTGGTGGTGTATTTGTATTATTTTCCGAGATACAGCTAAGGGTTGTATTTGTAATTTTGGAAATAACACAGCTTGGAGGTGTATTTGTATTATTTTCCTAGATACAGCTAAGGGTTGTATTTGTATTTTTGAAAATAACACAGCTTGGGGGTGTATTTGTATTATTTTCCGAGATACAGCTAAGGGTTGTATTTGTATTTTTGAAAATAACAGAGCTTCGGGTTGTATTTGTATTATTTTCCAAGATACAGCTAAGGATTGGATTTGTATTTTTGAAAATAACACAGCTTGTGTGTGTATTTGTATTATTTTCCAAGATACAGCTAAGGGTTGTATTTGTATTTTTGAAAATAACACAGACTAGGGGTGTATTTGTATTATTTTCCGAAATACAGCTAAGG
This sequence comes from Saimiri boliviensis, assembly GCF_048565385.1. Classification (NCBI taxonomy): domain Eukaryota; kingdom Metazoa; phylum Chordata; class Mammalia; order Primates; family Cebidae; genus Saimiri; species Saimiri boliviensis. The sequence goes on from NC_133453.1 coordinate 151,632,672, forward strand.
ATTTTATTTGTATTTTTGAAATTAACACAGCTTGGCGGTGTATTTGTCTTATTTTCTGAATTACGGCTAAGTTCTGTATTTTTGTATTGTTGAAAATAACACAGCTTGGGGGTGTATTTGTATTATTTTCCGAGATACAGCTAAAGGTTTTATTTGTATTTTTGGAAATAACACAGCTTGGATGTGTATTTGTATTATTTTCCTAGATAAAGCTAAGGTTTGTGTTTGTATTTTTTAAAATAACACAGCTTGGCGGTGTATTTGTACTATTTTCCGAGATACAGCTAAGGGATTTATTTGTATTTTTGACAATAACACAGCTTGGGGATGTATTTGTATTCTTTTCTGAGATACAGCTAAATGTTGTGTTTGTATTTTTGAAAATCACACAGCTTGGGTGTGTATTTGTATTATTTTCCGAGATACAGCTAAGGGTTGTATTTGTATTTTTGAAAATAACAAAGCTTGCGGGTGTATTTGTATTATTTTCAAAGATATAGCCAAGGGTTTTATTTGTATTTATGAAAATACCACAGCTTGGTGGTGTATTTGTACTATTTTCTGACATACAGCTAAGGGTTGTATTTGTATTTTTGAAAATAACACAGCTTGTTCATGTATTTGTATTATTTTCCGAGATACAGCTAAGGGTTGTATTTGTATTTTTGAAAATAACACAGCTTGGGGGTGTATTTGTATTATTTTCCGAGATAGAGCTAAGGGTTGTATTTGTATTTTTGAAAATAACACAGCTTGTGGGTGTATTTGTATTATTTTCCGAGATACAGCTAAGGGTTGTATTTGTATTTTTGAAAATAACACAGCTTGGGGGTGTATTTGTACTATTTTCCGAGATGCAGCTAAGGGTTGTATTTGTATTTTTGACAATAACACAGCTTGGGTGTGTATTTGTATTATTTTCCGAGATACAGCTAAGGTTTGTATTTGTATTTTTGAAAATCACACAGCTTGGGGGTGTATTTGTATTATTTTCGGAGATACAGCTAAGGGTTGTATTTGTATTTTTGAAAATAACACAGACTGGGGGTGTACTTGTATTATTTTCGGCGATACAGCTAAGGGTTGTATTTGTGTTTTTGGAATTAACACAGCTTGGTGGTGTATTTGTCTTATTTTCTGAATTACGGCTAAGTTCTGTATTATTGTATTTTTGAAAATAACACAGCTTCGGGGTGTATTTGTATTATTTTCCAAGATATAACTAAGTGTTGTATTTGTATTTTTGAAAATAACACAACTTGAGAGTGTATTTGTATTGCTTTCCAAGATACAGCGAAGGGTTTTATTTGTATTTTTGACAATAACACAGCTTGAGGTTGTATTTGTATTATTTTCCAAGATACAGCTAAGGTTTGTATTTGCATTTTTGAAAATAACACAGACTGGGTGTGTATTTGTATTATTTTCCGAGATACAGCTAAGGGTTGTATTTGTATTTTTGAAATTAACACAGCTTGGCGGTGTATTTGTCTTATTTTCTGAATTACGGCTAAGTTCTGTATTTTTTTATTTTTGAAAATAACACAGCTTGTGGGTGTGTTTGTATTATTTTCCAAGATACAGCTAAGGGTTGTATTTGTATTTTTGAAAATAACTCAGCTTGGGAGTGTATTTGTATTACTTTACAAGATACAGCTAAGGGCTGTATTTGTATTTTTGACAATAACACAGCTTGGGGTTGTATTTGTATTATATTCCAAGATACAGCTAAGGGTTGTATTTGTATTTTTAAAAATAACACAGACTGGGGGTGTATTTATATTATTTTCCGAGATACAGCTAAGGGTTGTATTTGTATTTTTGAAATTAACACAGTATGGGGGTGTATTTGTCTTATTTTCTGAATAACGGCTAAGTTCTGTATTTTTGTATTTTTGAAAATAACACAGCTTGGGAGTGTATTTGTATTACTTTACAAGATACAGCTAAGGGTTGTATATGTATTTTTGAAGATAACACCGCTTTGGGTTGTATTTGTATTATTTTCCGAGATACAGCTAAATGTTGTATTTGTATTTTTTAAAATAACAGCGCATGGGGGTGTATTTGTATTATTTTCCTAGATACAGCTAAGGGTTTTTTTTTGTATTTTTTAAAATAACCCAGCTTGGGGGTATATTTGTATTATTTTCCGACATACAGCAAAGGGTTGTACTTGTATTTTTGAAAATAACACCGCTTCGGGGTGTATTTGTATTATTTTCTGCGATACAGCTAAGGGTTGTATTTGTATTTTTGAAAATAACACATCTTGGGGGTGTATTAGTATTATTTTCCGAGATACAGCTAAGGGTTGTATTTGTAATTTTGGAAATAACACACCTTGGAGCTGTATTTGTAGTATTTTCCTTGATACAGCTAAGGGTTGTATATGTATTTTTGAAAATAACACAGCTTGGGGGTGTATTTATATTATTTTCCGAGATACAGCTAAGTGTTGTATTTTTATTTTTGAAAATAACACAACTTCTGTGTGTATTTGTATTATTTTCAAAGATATAGCCAAGGGTTGTATTGGTATTTTGAAAATACCACAGCTTGGGGGTGTATTTGTACTATTTTCTGACATACAGCTAAGGGTTGTATTTGTATTTTTGAAAATAACACAGCTTGGGGGTGTATTTGTATTATTTTCCGAGATAAAGCTAAGTGTTGTATTTTTATTTTTGAAAATAACACAACTTCTGTGTGTATTTGTATTATTTTCAAACATATAGCCAAGGGTTGTATTTGTATTTTTGAAAATAACACAGCTTCGGGTTGTATTTGTATTATTTTCCAAGATACAGCTAAGGGTTGTATTTGTATTTTTGAAAATTACATAGCTTGGTGGTGTATTTGTATTATTTTCCGATATACAGATAAGGGTTGTTTGTATTTTTGAAAATAACACAGCTTGGGTGTGTATTTGTATTATTTTCCGAGATACAGCTAAGGTTGGTATTTGTATTTTTGAGAAATAACACAGCTTGTTGGTGTATTTGTATTATTTTCCTAGATACAGCTAAGAGTTGTATGTGTATTATTGAAAATAACACAGCCTGGGTGAGTATTTGTATTATTTTCTGAGATACAGCTAAGGTTTGTATTTGTATTTTGAAAATAACACAGCTTGTGGTTGTATTTGTATGATTTTCTGAATTACGGCTAAGGTCTGTATTTTTGTATTTTTAAAATAACACAGCTTGGGGGTGTATTTGTATTATTTTCCAAGATTCATCTAAGGGTTGTATTTGTATTTTTGAAAATACAACAGCTTGTGGGTGTGTTTGTATTATTTTTAAAGATACAGCTAAGGATTGTATTTGTATTTTTGACAATAACACAGCTTGGGGGTGTATTTGTATTATTTTCCGAGATACAGCTAAGGGATGAATTTGTATTTTTGAAAATAACACAGCTTGGGGGTGTATTTGTATTATTTTCTGACATACAGCTAAGGGTTTTATTTGTATTTTTGAAAATAACACAGCTTTGGGGTGTATTTGTATTATTTTCCGAGATACAGCTAAGTGTTGTATTTGTATTTTTGACAATAACACAGCTTGGGTGTGTATTTGTATTATTTTCCGAGATACAAGTATGGGTTGTATTTGTATTTTTGAAAATAACACAGCTTGGGGGTGTATTTGTATTATTTTCCAAGATACAGCTAAGGGTTGTATTTGTAGTTTTGAAAATAACACAGACTGGGGGTGTACTTGTATTATTTTCCGAGATACAGCTAAGGGTTGTATTTGTATTTTTGAAATTAACACAGTTTGGGGGTGTATTTGTCTTATTTTCTGAATTACGGCTATGGTCTGTATTTTTGTATTTTTGAAAATAACACAGCTTAGGAGTGTATTTGTATTACTTTACAAGATACAGCTAAGGGTTGTATTTGTATTTTTGAAAATAACACCGCTTGTGGTTGTATTTGTATTATTTTCCGAGATACAGTTAAGGGTTGTATTTGTAATTTTGGAAATAACACAGCTTGGAGGTGTATTTGTATTATTTTCCGAGATACAGCTAAGGGTTGTATTTGTATTTTTGAAAATAACACAGCTTGGGGGTGTTTTTGTATTATTTTCCGAGATACAGCTAAGGGTTGTATTTGTATTTTTGACAATAACACAGCTTTGGGGTGTATTTGTATTATTTTCTGAGATACAGCTAAGGGTTGTATTTGTATTTTTGAAAATAACACAGCTTCGTGTTGTATTTGTATAATTTTCCGAGATACAGCTAAGGGTTGTATTTGTATTTTTGAAGATTACACAGCTTGGGTGTGTATTTGTATTGTTTTCCAAGATACAGCTAAGGGTTGTATTTCTTTTTGACAATAACACAGCATGGGGGCGTATTTGTATTATTTTCAAAGATACAGCTAATGGTTTTATTTGTATTTTTGACAATAACACAGGTTGGGGTGTAATTGTATTAATTTCAAAGTTACAGCTAAGTGTTCTATTTGTATTTTTGACAATAACAATTCTGAGGGTGTTTTTGTATTATTTTTCAAGATACAGATAAGGTTTGTATTTGTATTTTTGACAATAACACAGCTTGGGGTTGTATTTTTATTATTTAGCAAGGTACAGCTAAGTATTGTATTTGTATTTTTGACAATAACACAGATTGGGGGTGTTTTTGTATTATCTTCCAAGATAGAGCCAAGGGTTGTATTTGTATTTTTGAAAATAACACAGCTTCGGGGTGTATTTATATTATTTTCCAAGATACAGCTAAGGGTTTATTTGTATTTTTGAAAATAACACAGCTTGAGTGTGTATTTGTATTATTTTCCAAGATAGAGTTAAGGGTTGTATTTGTATTTTTCATAGTAAAACATCTTTGGGGTGTATTTATATTATTTTCCAAGATACAGCTAAGGGTTGTATTTGTATTTTTGAAAATAACAAAGCTTGGGGGTGTATTTGTATTATTTTCCGAGTTACAGCTAATGGTTGTATATGTATTTTTGACTATAAAACAGCTTGGGTGTGTATTTTTATTATTTTCCGAGATACAGCTTAGGGTTTTATCTTAATTTTTGACAATAACACAGCTTGGGTGTGTATTTTTATTATTTTCCGAGATACAGCTAAGGGTTGTATTTGTATTTTTGAAAATAACACAGTTTGGGGTGTATTTGTATTATTTTCTAAGATACAGCTAAGGAATGTATTTGTATTTTTGAAAATAACACAGCTTGCAGGTTTATTTGTATTATTTTCCGAGATACAGCTAAGGGTTGTATTTTTATTTTTGAAAATAACACAGCTTGTGGGTGTATTTGTATTATTTTCAAAGACACAGGTAAGGGATATATTTGTATTTTTGAAAATAACACAGCTTTTGGGTGTATTTGTATTATTTTCTGAATTACGGCTGAGGGCTCTATATAAATATTTTTGAAAATAACACAGCTTGGGGGTGTATTTGTATTATTTTCCAAGATATAGCTAAGGGTTGTATTTGTATTTTTGAAAATAACACCACTTGGGAGTGTATTTGTTTTACTTTCCAAGATACAGCTAAGGTTTGTATTTGTATTTTTGACAATAACACAGCTTGGGGGTGTGTTTGTATTATTTTCCAAGATAAGGCTAAGGTTTGTTTTTGTATTTTTGACAATAACACAGCTTGGGGGTGTATTTGTATTATTTTCCAAGATACAGCTAAGGGTTTTATTTGTATTTTTGAAAATAACACAGCTTCTGGGTGTATTTGTATTATTTTCCGAGATACAGCTATGGGTTGTATTTGTATTTTTGAAAATAACACAGCTTGGGGGTGTATCTGTACTATTTTCCGAGATACAGCTAAAGGTTGTGTTTGTATTTTTGACAATAACACAGCCTGGGGGTGTATTTGTATTATTTTCCGAGATACAACTAAGGGTTGTATTTGTATTTTTGAAAATCACACAGCTTGGGGGTGTATTTGTATTATTTTCCAAGATACAGCTAAGAGTTGTTTTTGTATTTTTGAAAATAACACAGACTGGGGGTGTATTTCTATTATTTTCTGCGATACAGCTAAGGGTTGTATTTGTATTTTTGAAATTAACACAGCTTGGGGTTGTATTTGTCTTATTTTCTGAATTATGGCTAAGTTCTGTATTTTTGTATTTTTGAAAATAACACAGCTTGGGGGTGTATTTGTATTATTTTCCAAGATACAGCTAAGAGTTGTATTTGTATTTTTGAAAATAACACAGCTTGGGAGTGTATTTGTATTACTTTACAAGATACAGCTAAGGGTTGTATTTGTATTTTTGACAATAACACAGCTTGGGGTTGTATTTGTATTATTTTCCAAGATACTGCTAAGGGTTGTATTTGTATTTTTGAAAATTGCCGGGCGCGGTGGCTCAAGCCTGTAATCCCAGCACTTTGGGAGGCCGAGGCGGGTGGATCACGAGGTCAAGATATCGAGAGCATCCTGGTCAACATGGTGAAACCCCGTCTCTACTAATGGTGCAAAAAATTAGCTGAGCATGGTGGCGCGTGCCTGTAATTCCAGCTACTCCGGAGGCTGAGGCAGGAGAATTGCCTGAACCCAGGAGGCAGAGGTTGCGGTGAGCCGAGATCGCGCCTTTGCACTCCAGCCTGGGTAACAAGAGCGAAACTCCGTCTCAAAAAAAAAAAAAAAAATAAAAAAGAAAATAACACAGACTGGGGGTGTCTTTGTATTATTTTCCGAGATATAGCTAAGGGTTGTATTTGTATTTTTGAAATTAACACAGTTTGGGGGTGTATTTGTCTTATTTTCTGAATAACGGCTAAGTTCCGTATTTTTGTATTTTTGAAAATAACACAGCTTGGGAGTGTATTTGTATTACTTTACAAGATACAGCTAAGGGTTGTATATGTATTTTTGAAAATAACACCGCTTTGGGTTGTATTTGTATTATTTTCCGAGATAAAGCTAAGTGTTGTATTTGTATTTTTTAAAATAACAGCGCTTGGGGGTGTATTTGTATTATTTTCCTAGATACAGCTAAGAGTTGTGTTTGTATTTTTTAAAATAACCCAGCTTGGGGTTATATTTGTATTATTTTCCGACATACAGCAAAGAGTTGTACTTGTATTTTTGAAAATAACACCGCTTCGGGGTGTATTTGTATTATTTTCTGCGATACAGCTAAGGGTTGTATTTGTATTTTTGAAAATAACACAGCTTGTGGGTGTATTTGTATTATTTTCCGAGATACAGCTAAGGGTTGTATTTGTATTTTTGAAAATATCACCGCTTGGGCGTGTATTTGTATTATTTTCCAAGATACAGCTAAGGGTTGTATTTGTATTTTTGAAAATAACACAGCTTGGGGGTGTATTTGTACTATTTTCCGAGATACTGCTATGGGTTGTATTTGTATTTTTGACAATAACACAGATTAGGTGTGTATTTGTATTATTTTCTGAGATACAGCTAAGGGTTGTATTTGTATTTTTGAATATCACACAGCTTGGGGGTGTATTCGTATTATTTTCCAAGATACAGCTAAGGGTTGTATTTGTATATTTGAAAATAACACAGCTTGGGAGTGTATTTGTATTACTTTACAAGATAGAGCTCAGGGTTGTATTTGTATTTTTGACAATAACACAGCTTGGGGGTGTATTTGTATTATTTTCCAATATACAGCTAAGGGTTGTATTTATATTTTTGAAAATAACACAGCTTGGGGTTGTATTTTTATTATTTTCGAAGATACAGCTAAGGGTTGTATTTGTATTTTTGAAAATAACACAGACTGGGTGTGTATTTGTATTATTTTCCGAGATTCAGCTAAGGGTTTTATTTGTATTTTTGAAGTTAACACAGTTTGGGGGTTTATTTGTCTTATTTTCTGAATAACGGCTAAGTTCTGTATTATTGTATTTTTGAAAATAACGCAGCTTGGGGGTGTTTTTGTATCATTTTCTAAGATACAGCTAACTGTTGTATTTGTATTTTATAAAATAACGTAGCTTGGGGGTGTATTTGTATCATTTCCCAAGTACAACTGATGGTTGTATTTGTATTTTTGACAATATCAAAGCTTTGGGGTGTATTTGTATTGTTTTCCAAGATACAGCCAAGGGTTGTATTTTTATTTTTGAAAATAACAGAGTTTGGGGGTGTATTTGTATTATTATCCAAGATACAGCTAAGGGTGGTATTTGTAGTTTTGAAAATAACACAGATTGGGGGTGTATTTGTATTATTTTCCAAGATACAGCTAAGGGTTGTATTCGCTGTTTTGAAAATAACACAGCTTGGGGGTGTATTTGTACTATTTTCCAAGATACAGCTAAGGGTTGTATTTGTATTTTTGAAAATAACAGAGCTTGGGGTTGTATTTGTATTATTTTCGAATATACAGCTAAGGGTTGTATTTGTATTTTTGAAAATAACACTGACTGGGTGTGTATTTGTATTATTTTCCGAGATACAGCTAAGGGTTTTATTTGTATTTTCGAAATTAACACAGTTTGGGGGTTTATTTGTCTTATTTTCTGAATAACGGCTAAGTTCTGTATTTTTGTATTTTTGAAAATAACACAGCTTGGGAGTGTATTTGTATTACTTTACAAGATACAGCTACGGGTTGTATTTGTATTTTTGAAAATAACACCGCTTTGGGTTGTATTTGTGTTATTTTTCGAGATACAGCTAAGTGTTGTATTTGTTTTTTTTAAAATAACAGCGCTTGGGGGTGTATTTGTATTATTTTCCTAGATACAGCTAAGGGTTGTGTTTATATTTTTTAAAATAACCCAGCTTGGGGGTGTATTTGTATTATTTTCCGACATACAGCTAAGGGTTGTACTTTTATTTTAGAAAATAACACCACTTCGGGGTGTATTTGTATTATTTTCTGCGATACAGCTAAGGGTTGTATTTGTATTTTTGAAAATAACACAGCTTGGAGGTGTATTTGTATTATTTTCCGAGATACAGCTAAGGGTTGTATTTGTAATTTTGGAAATAACACAGCTTGGAGGTGTATTTGTATTATTTTCCTAGATACAGCTAAGGGTTGTATTTGTATTTTTGAAAATAACACAGCTTCGGGGTGTATTTGTATTATTTTCCGAGATACAGCTAAGGGTTGTATTTGTATTTTTGAAAATAACACAGCTTCGTGGTGTATTTGTATTATTTTCCAAGATACAGCTAAGGGTTGTTTTTGAATTTTTGACAATAACACAGCTTGTGGTTGAATTTGTATTATTTTCCAAGATACAGCTAAGAGTTGTATTTGTATTTTTGGAAATAACACAGCTTGAAGGTGTATTTGTATTATTTTACAGATACAGCAAAGGGTAGTATTTGTATTTTTACAATAACAAAGCCTGTGGGTGTATTTGTATAATTTTCCAAAGTATAGCTAAGGTTTGTATTTGTATTTTTGAAAATAACACAGCTTGGGGTGTATTTGTATTATTTTCCAAGATACATCTTTGGGTTGTATTTGTGTTTTTTTTAAAATAACACAGCTAGGGGGTGTATTTGTATTATTTTCCAAGATACAGCTAAAGGTTTTATTTGTATTTTTGACAATAACACAGCCTGTGGGTGTATTTGTATTATTTTCCAAGATACAGCTAAGGGTTGTATTTTTATTTTTGACATTAACACAGCTTGTGGCTGTATTTGAATTATTTTCCAAGAAACAACTACGGGTTGTATTTGTATTTTTGAAAATAACACAGATTGGGATTGTATTTGTATTATTTTCCAAGATACAGCTACGAGTTTTATTTGTATTTTTGACAATAACACAGATTGAGGGTGTATTTGTATTATTTTCTAAGATACAGCTGAGGGTTGTATTTATATTTTTGACAATAACACAGCTTCGTGGTGTATTTGTATTATTTTCCAAGATACAGCTAATGGTTGTATTTGTATTTTTGAAAATAACATAGCTTGTCCGTGTATTTGTATTATTTTCCAAGATACAGCTAAGGGTTGTATTTGTATTTTTGAAAATAACACAGCTTGGGGCTCTATTTGTATTATTTTCCGAGATACAGCTAAGGATCCTATTTGTGTTTTTGAAAATAACACAGCTTCGTGGTGTATTTGTATTATTTTCCAAGATACAGTAAGGGTTGTTTTTGTATTTTTGACAATAACACAGCTTGTGGTTGTATTTCTATTATTTTCCAAGATACAGCTAAGGGTAGTATTGGTGTTTTTTTAAAATAACACAGCTTGGGTGTGTATTTGTATTATTTTCCAAAGATACAGCTAAGTGTTGTATTTTTTTTTTGAAAATAACACAGCTTGGGGGTGTATTTGAATTATTTTACAAGATACAGCTAAGGGTTGTATTTGTATTTTTGACAATAACAATGCCGGGGGTGTATTTGTATTATTTTCCAATATACAGCTAAGAGTTGTATTTGTATTTTTGACAATAACTCAGCTTGAGGGTGTATTTGTATTATTTTCTAAGATACAGCTAAGAGTTGTATTTATATTTTTGACAATAACACAGCTTCGGTGTGTATTTGTACTATTTTCCAAGATACAGATTAGGGTTGTATTTGTATTTTAGAAAATAACGCAGCTTGGGGGTGTTTTTGTATCATTTTCCAAGATACAGCTAAGTGTTGTATTTGTATTTTAGAAAATAACGTAGCTTGGGGGTGTATTTGTATCATTTCCCAAATACAACTAAGGTTTGTATTTGTATTTTTGACAATAACAAAGCTTGGGGGTGTATTTGTATTATTTTCCAAGATACAGCTAAGGGTTGTATTTTTATTTTTGAAAATAACACAGCTGGGGGTGTATTTGTATTATTATCCAAGATACAGCTAAGGGTTGTATTTGTATTTTTGAAAATAACACAGCTATGGGGTGAATTTTTATTATTTTCCAAGATACAGCTAAGGCTTTTATTTGTGTTTTTGAAAATAACACAGCTTGGGTGTGTATTTGCATTATTTTCCAAGATACAGCTAAGGGTTGTATTTGTATTTTTGAAAATAACACAGCTTGCGGGTGTATTTGTATTATTTTCCAAGATGAAGCTAAGGGTTGTATTTGTATTTTTGAAAATAACACAGCTTGGGGGTGTATTTGTATTATATTCAAAGATACAGCTAAGGCCTGTATTTGTGTTTTTGAAAATAACACAGCTTGGGTGTGTATTTGCATTATTTTCCAGGATACAGCTAAGGGCTGTATTTTTATTTTTGCAAATAAAACAGGTTGAAGGTGTATTTGTATTATTTTACAGATACAGCAAAGGATAATATTTGTATTTTTGACAATAACAAAGCCTGTGGGTGTATTTGTATTATTTTCCAAAATATAGCTATGGTTTGTATTTGTATTTTTGAAAATAACACAGCTTGGGGTGTATTTGCATTATTTTCCAAGACACATCTCTGGGTTGTATTTGTATTTTTTACACTAAGACAGCTTGTGGGTGTATTTGTATTATTTTCCAAGATACAGCTAAGGGTTGTATGTGTATTTTTGACAATAACACAGTTTGGAGGTGTATTTGTATTATTTTTAAAGACACAGCTAAGGGTTGTATTTGTATTTTTGAAAATAACACAACTTTGGGGTGTATTTGTATTATTTTCTGAGATACAGCGAAGGGTTGTATTTGTATTTTTGAAAATAACGCAGCTTGGGAGTGTATTTGTATTATTCTCCAAGACAAAGCTATGGGTTGTATTTGTATTTTTGAAAATAACACAGCTTGGTGGTGTATTTTTATTATTTTCGGAGATACAGCTAAGGGTTGTATTTGAATTTTTGAAAGTAACACAGCATGGGGGTGTATTTGTATTATATTCCAAGATACAACTAAGGGTCGTATTTGTGTTTTAGAAAATAACACAGCTAGGGGGTGTATTTTGATTATTTTCCAAGATACAGCTAAGGGTTGTATTTGAATTTTTGAAAAAAAACACAGTTTGGTGGTGTATTTGAATTATTTTACAAGATACAGCTAAGTGTTGTATTTGTATTTTTGACAATAACAAAGCAGGGGGTGTATTTGTATTATTTTCCAAGATACAGCTAAAGGTTTTATTTGTATTTTTGAAAATAACACAGCCTGTGGGTGTATTTGTATTACTTTCCAAGATACAGCTAATGGTTGTATTTGTATTTTTGACAATAACACAGCTGGCGGGTGTATTTGAATTATTTTCCAAGAAACAGCTAAGGGTTGTATTTGTATTTTTGAAAATAACACAGCTTGGGATTCTATTTGTATTATTTTCCAAGATACAGCTACGAGTTGTATTTGTATTTTTGACAACAACACAGCTTGGGGTGGTATTTGTATTATTTTCCAAGATAGAGCTAAGGGTTTTATTTATATTTTAGAAAATAACACAGCTGGGGGTGTCTTTGTGTTATTTTCAAAGATACAGCTAAGGGTTGTATTTTTAATTTTGAAAATAACACAGCTTTGGGGTGTATCTGTATTATTTTCCAAGACACAGCTAAGGGTTGTATTTGTATTTTTGAAAATAACACAGCTTGTGGGTGTATTTGTATTATTTTCTGAATTATGGCAAAGGGCTGTATTTTCATATTTTCGAAAATAACACATCTTGGGGGTGTATTTGTATTATTATCCAAGATACAGCTAAGGGTTGTATTTGTATTTTTGAAAATAACACAGCTTGGGAGTGTATTTGTATTACTTCCAAGATACAGCTAAGGGTTGTATTTGTATTTTTCACAATAACTCAGCTGGGGGTGTATTTGTATTATTTTCCAAGATAAGTCTAAAGGTTGTATTTGTATTTTTGACAGTAAGACAGATTGGGGGTGTATTTGTATTATTTTCCGAGATACAGCTAAGGTTTGTATTTGTATTTTCAAAATAACAAGGCTTGTGGGTGTATTTGTATGATTTTCTGAATTACGGCTAAGGGCTGTATTTTTGTATTTTTGAAAATAACACAGCTTGGGGGTGTATTTGTTTTATTTTCCAAGATTCAGCTAAGGGTTGTATTTGTAGTTTTGAAAATAACACAGCTTGTGAGTGTATTTGTATTACATTCCAAGATACAGCTAAGGGTTGTATTTGTATTTTTGACAATAACACAGCTTGGGGGTGTATTTTTATTATTTTCCAAGATACAGCTAAGGGTTGTATTTATATTTTTGACAATAACACAGCTTCGGGGTGTATTTGTATTATTTTCCAAGATACAGCTAATGGTTGTATTTGTATTTTTGAAAATAACACAGCTTGTCGGTGTGTTTGTATTATTTTCCAAGATACAGCTAAGGGTTGTATTTGTATTTTTGAAAATAACACAGCTTGGGTCTGTATTTGTATTATTTTCCGAGATACAGCTAAGGATTCTATTTGTGTTTTTGAAAATAACACAGCTTCGTGGTGTATTTGTATTATTTTCCAAGATACAGCTAAGGGTTGTTTTTGAATTTTTGACAATAACACAGCTTGTGGTTGAATTTGTATTATTTTCCAAGATACAGCTAATGGTAGTATTTGTGTTTTTTTTAAAATAACACAGCTTGGGTGTGTATTTGTACTATTTTCCAAAGATACAGCTAAGTGTTGTATTTGTATTTTTGAAAATAACACAGCTTGGCGTGTATTTGAATTATTTTACAAGATACTGCTAAGGGTTGTATTTGTATTTATGACAATAACAATGCCGGGGGTGTATTTATATTATTTTCCAAGATACAGCTAAGAGTTGTATTTGTATTTTTGACAATAACTCAGCTTGAGGGTGTATTTGTATTATTTTCTAAGATACAGCTAAGAGTTGTATTCATATTTTTGACAATAACACAGCTTCTGTGTGTATTTTCACTATTTTCCAAGATACAGATTAGGGTTGTATTTGTATTTTAGAAAATAACGCAGCTTGGGTGTGTTTTTGTATCATTTTCCAAGATACAGCTAAGAGTTGTATTTGTATTTTTGACAATAACAAAGCTTGGGAGTGTATTTGTATTATTTTCCAGGATACAGCTAAGGGTTGTATTTGTATTTATGAAAATAACACAGCTTAGGGGTGAGTTCGTATTATTATCCAAGATACAGCTAAGGGTTGTAAATGTATTTTTGAAAATAACACAGCTTTGGTGTGTATTTTTATTATTTTCAAAGACACAGCTAAGAGTGGTATTTGTAGTTTTGAAAATATCACAGCTTGGGGGTGTATTTGTATTATTTTCCAAGATACAGCTAAGGGTTTTATTTGTATTTTTGAAAATAACACAGCTTTGCGGGGTATTTGTATTATTTTCCAAGATACAGGTAAGGCTTGTATTTGTGTTGTTGAAAATAACACAGCTTGGGTGTGTATTTGCATTATTTTCCAAGATACAGCTAAGGGTTGTATTTGTATTTTTGAAAATAACACAGCTTGAAGGTGTATTAGTATTATTTTACAGATACAGCAAAGGGTAGTATCTGTATTTTTGACAATAACAAAGCCTGTGGGTTTATTTTTATTATTTTCCAAAGTATAGCTAAGGTTTGTATTTGTATTTTTGAAAATAACACAGCTTGGGATTCTATTTGTATTATTTTCCAAGATACAGCTACGAGTTGTATTTGTATTTTTGACAACAACACAGCTTGGGGTGGTATTTGTATTATTTTCCAAGATAGAGCTAAGGGTTTTATTTATATTTTAGAAAATAACACAGCTGGGGGTGTCTTTGTGTTATTTTCAAAGATACAGCTAAGGGTTGTATTTTTAATTTTGAAAATAACACAGCTTTGGGGTGTATCTGTATTATTTTCCAAGACACAGCTAAGGGTTGTATTTGTATTTTTGAAAATAACACAGCTTGTGGGTGTATTTGTATTATTTTCTGAATTATGGCAAAGGGCTGTATTTTCATATTTTCGAAAATAACACATCTTGGGGGTGTATTTGTATTATTATCCAAGATACAGCTAAGGGTTGTATTTGTATTTTTGAAAATAACACAGCTTGGGAGTGTATTTGTATTATTTCCAAGATACAGCTAAGGGTTGTATTTGTATTTTTCACAATAACTCAGCTGGCGGCGTATTTGTATTATTTTCCAAGATAAGTCTAAAGGTTGTATTTGTATTTTTGACAGTAAGACAGATTGGGGGTGTATTTGTATTATTTTCCGAGATACAGCTAAGGTTTGTATTTGTATTTTCAAAATAACAAGGCTTGTGGGTGTATTTGTATGATTTTCTGAATTACGGCTAAGGGCTGTATTTTTGTATTTTTGAAAATAACACAGCTTGGGGGTGTATTTGTTTTATTTTCCAAGATTCAGCTAAGGGTTGTATTTGTAGTTTTGAAAATAACACAGCTTGTGAGTGTATTTGTATTACATTCCAAGATACAGCTAAGGGTTGTATTTGTATTTTTGACAATACCACAGCTTGGGGGTGTATTTTTATTATTTTCCAAGATACAGCTAAGGGTTGTATTTATATTTTTGACAATAACACAGCTTCGGGGTGTATTTGTATTATTTTCCAATATACAGCTAATGGTTGTATTTGTATTTTTGAAAATAACACAGCTTGTCGGTGTATTTGTATTATTTTCCAAGATACAGCTAAGGGTCGTATTTGTATTTTTGAAAATAACACAGCTTGGGTCTGTATTTGTATTATTTTCCGAGATACAGCTAAGGATTCTATTTGTGTTTTTGAAAATAACACAGCTTCGTGGTGTATTTGTATTATTTTCCAAGATACAGCTAAGGGTTGTTTTTGAATTTTTGACAATAACACAGCTTGTGGTTGAATTTGTATTATTTTCCAAGATACAGCTAATGGTAGTATTTGTGTTTTTTTTTAAATAACACAGCTTGGGTGTGTATTTGTACTATTTTCCAAAGATACAGCTAAGTGTTTTATTTGTATTTTTGAAAATAACACAGCTTGGCGTGTATTTGAATTATTTTACAAGATACTGCTAAGGGTTGTATTTGTATTTATGACAATAACAATGCCGGTGGTGTATTTATATTATTTTCCAAGATACAGCTAAGAGTTGTATTTGTATTTTTGGAAATAACACAGCTTGAAGATGTATTTGTATTATTTTACAGATACAGCAAAGGGTAGTATTTGTATTTTTACAATAACAAAGCCTGTGGGTGTATTTGTATAATTTTCCAAAGTATAGCTAAGGTTTGTATTTGTATTTTTGAAAATAACACAGCTTGGGGTGTATTTGTATTATTTTCCAAGATACATCTTTGGGTTGTATTTGTGTTTTTTTTAAAATAACACAGCTAGGGGGTGTATTTGTATTATTTTCCAAGATACAGCTAAAGGTTTTATTTGTATTTTTGACAATAACACAGCCTGTGGGTGTATTTGTATTATTTTCCAAGATACAGCTAAGGGTTGTATTTGTATTTTTGACATTAACACAGCTTGTGGCTGTATTTGAATTATTTTCCAAGAAACAACTACGGGTTGTATTTGTATTTTTGAAAATAACACAGATTGGGATTGTATTTGTATTATTTTCCAAATACAGCTACGAGTTTTATTTGTATTTTTGACAATAACACAGATTGAGGGTGTATTTGTATTATTTTCTAAGATACAGCTGAGGGTTGTATTTATATTTTTGACAATAACACAGCTTCGTGGTGTATTTGTATTATTTTCCAAGATACAGCTAATGGTTGTATTTGTATTTTTGAAAATAACATAGCTTGTCCGTGTATTTGTATTATTTTCCAAGATACAGCTAAGGGTTGTATTTGTATTTTTGAAAATAACACAGCTTGGGGCTCTATTTGTATTATTTTCCGAGATACAGCTAAGGATCCTATTTGTGTTTTTGAAAATAACACAGCTTCGTGGTGTATTTTTATTATTTTCCAAGATACAGTAAGGGTTGTTTTTGTATTTTTGACAATAACACAGCTTGTGGTTGTATTTCTATTATTTTCCAAGATACAGCTAAGGGTAGTATTGGTGTTTTTTAAAAATAACACAGCTTGGGTGTGTATTTGTATTATTTTCCAAAGATACAGCTAAGTGTTGTATTTTTTTTTGGAAAATAACACAGCTTGGGGGTGTATTTGAATTATTTTACAAGATACAACTAAGGGTTGTATTTGTATTTTTGACAATAACAATGCCGGGGGTGTATTTATATTATTTTCCAATATACAGCTAAGAGTTGTATTTGTATTTTTGACAATAACTCAGCTTGAGGCTGTATTTGTATTATTTTCTAAGATACAGCTAAGAGTTGTATTTATATTTTTGACAATAACACAGCTTCGGTGTGTATTTGTACTATTTTCCAAGATACAGATTAGGGTTGTATTTGTATTTTAGAAAATAACGCAGCTTGGGGGTGTTTTTGTATCATTTTCCAAGATACAGCTAAGTGTTGTATTTGTATTTTAGAAAATAACGTAGCTTGGGGGTGTATTTGTATCATTTCCCAAAAACAACTAAGGTTTGTATTTGTATTTTTGACAATAACAAAGCTTGGGGGTGTATTTGTATTATTTTCCAAGATACAGCTAAGGGTTGTATTTTTATTTTTGAAAATAACACAGCTGGGGGTGTATTTGTATTATTATCCAAGATACAGCTAAGGGTTGTATTTGTATTTTTGAAAATAACACAGCTATGGGGTGAATTTTTATTATTTTCCAAGATACAGCTAAGGCTTGTATTTGTGTTTTTGAAAATAACACAGCTTGGGTGTGTATTTGCATTATTTTCCAAGATACAGCTAAGGGTTGTATTTGTATTTTTGAAAATAACACAGCTTGCGGGTGTATTTGTATTATTTTCCAAGATAAAGCTAAGGGTTGTATTTGTATTTTTGAAAATAACACAGCTTGGGGGTGTATTTGTATTATATTCAAAGATACAGCTAAGGCCTGTATTTGTGTTTTTGAAAATAACACAGCTTGGGTGTGTATTTGCATTATTTTCCAGGATACAGCTAAGGGCTGTATTTTTATTTTTGCAAATAAAACAGGTTGAAGGTGTATTTGTATTATTTTACAGATACAGCAAAGGATAATATTTGTATTTTTGACAATAACAAAGCCTGTGGGTGTATTTGTATTATTTTCCAAAATATAGCTATGGTTTGTATTTGTATTTTTGAAAATAACACAGCTTGGGGTGTATTTGTATTATTTTCCAAGACACATCTCTGGGTTGTATTTGTATTTTTTACACTAAGACAGCTTGTGGGTGTATTTGTATTATTTTCCAAGATACAGCTAAGGGTTGTATGTGTATTTTTGACAATAACACAGCTTGGAGGTGTATTTGTATTATTTTTAAAGACACAGCTAAGGGTTGTATTTGTATTTTTGAAAATAACACAACTTTGGGGTGTATTTGTATTATTTTCTGAGATACAGCGAAGGGTTGTATTTGTATTTTTGAAAATAACGCAGCTTGGGAGTGTATTTGTATTATTCTCCAAGACAAATCTATGGGTTGTATTTGTATTTTTGAAAATAACACAGCTTGGTGGTGTATTTGTATTATTTTCGGAGATACAGCTAAGGGTTGTATTTGAATTTTTGAAAGTAACACAGCATGGGGGTGTATTTGTATTATATTCCAAGATACAACTAAGGGTCGTATTTGTGTTTTAGAAAATAACACAGCTAGGGGGTGTATTTTGATTATTTTCCAAGATACAGCTAAGGGTTGTATTTGAATTTTTGAAAAAAAACACAGTTTGGTGGTGTATTTGAATTATTTTACAAGATACAGCTAAGTGTTGTATTTGTATTTTTGACAATAACAAAGCAGGGGGTGTATTTGTATTATTTTCCAAGATACAGCTAAAGGTTTTATTTGTATTTTTGAAAATAACACAGCCTGTGGGTGTATTTGTATTACTTTCCAAGATACAGCTAATGGTTGTATTTGTATTTTTGACAATAACACAGCTGGCGGGTGTATTTGAATTATTTTCCAAGAAACAGCTAAGGGTTGTATTTGTATTTTTGAAAATAACACAGCTTGGGATTCTATTTGTATTATTTTCCAAGATACAGCTACGAGTTGTATTTGTATTTTTGACAACAACACAGCTTGGGGTGGTATTTGTATTATTTTCCAAGATAGAGCTAAGGGTTTTATTTATATTTTAGAAAATAACACAGCTGGGGGTGTCTTTGTGTTATTTTCAAAGATACAGCTAAGGGTTGTATTTTTAATTTTGAAAATAACACAGCTTTGGGGTGTATCTGTATTATTTTCCAAGACACAGCTAAGGGTTGTATTTGTATTTTTGAAAATAACACAGCTTGTGGGTGTATTTGTATTATTTTCTGAATTATGGCAAAGGGCTGTATTTTCATATTTTCGAAAATAACACATCTTGGGGGTGTATTTGTATTATTATCCAAGATACAGCTAAGGGTTGTATTTGTATTTTTGAAAATAACACAGCTTGGGAGTGTATTTGTATTACTTCCAAGATACAGCTAAGGGTTGTATTTGTATTTTTCACAATAACTCAGCTGGGGGTGTATTTGTATTATTTTCCAAGATAAGTCTAAAGGTTGTATTTGTATTTTTGACAGTAAGACAGATTGGGGGTGTATTTGTATTATTTTCCGAGATACAGCTAAGGTTTGTATTTGTATTTTCAAAATAACAAGGCTTGTGGGTGTATTTGTATGATTTTCTGAATTACGGCTAAGGGCTGTATTTTTGTATTTTTGAAAATAACACAGCTTGGGGGTGTATTTGTTTTATTTTCCAAGATTCAGCTAAGGGTTGTATTTGTAGTTTTGAAAATAACACAGCTTGTGAGTGTATTTGTATTACATTCCAAGATACAGCTAAGGGTTGTATTTGTATTTTTGACAATAACACAGCTTGGGGGTGTATTTTTATTATTTTCCAAGATACAGCTAAGGGTTGTATTTATATTTTTGACAATAACACAGCTTCGGGGTGTATTTGTATTATTTTCCAAGATACAGCTAATGGTTGTATTTGTATTTTTGAAAATAACACAGCTTGTCGGTGTGTTTGTATTATTTTCCAAGATACAGCTAAGGGTTGTATTTGTATTTTTGAAAATAACACAGCTTGGGTCTGTATTTGTATTATTTTCCGAGATACAGCTAAGGATTCTATTTGTGTTTTTGAAAATAACACAGCTTCGTGGTGTATTTGTATTATTTTCCAAGATACAGCTAAGGGTTGTTTTTGAATTTTTGACAATAACACAGCTTGTGGTTGAATTTGTATTATTTTCCAAGATACAGCTAATGGTAGTATTTGTGTTTTTTTTAAAATAACACAGCTTGGGTGTGTATTTGTACTATTTTCCAAAGATACAGCTAAGTGTTGTATTTGTATTTTTGAAAATAACACAGCTTGGCGTGTATTTGAATTATTTTACAAGATACTGCTAAGGGTTGTATTTGTATTTATGACAATAACAATGCCGGGGGTGTATTTATATTATTTTCCAAGATACAGCTAAGAGTTGTATTTGTATTTTTGACAATAACTCAGCTTGAGGGTGTATTTGTATTATTTTCTAAGATACAGCTAAGAGTTGTATTCATATTTTTGACAATAACACAGCTTCTGTGTGTATTTTCACTATTTTCCAAGATACAGATTAGGGTTGTATTTGTATTTTAGAAAATAACGCAGCTTGGGTGTGTTTTTGTATCATTTTCCAAGATACAGCTAAGAGTTGTATTTGTATTTTTGACAATAACAAAGCTTGGGAGTGTATTTGTATTATTTTCCAGGATACAGCTAAGGGTTGTATTTGTATTTATGAAAATAACACAGCTTAGGGGTGAGTTCGTATTATTATCCAAGATACAGCTAAGGGTTGTAAATGTATTTTTGAAAATAACACAGCTTTGGTGTGTATTTTTATTATTTTCAAAGACACAGCTAAGGGTGGTATTTGTAGTTTTGAAAATATCACAGCTTGGGGGTGTATTTGTATTATTTTCCAAGATACAGCTAAGGGTTTTATTTGTATTTTTGAAAATAACACAGCTTTGCGGGGTATTTGTATTATTTTCCAAGATACAGCTAAGGCTTGTATTTGTGTTGTTGAAAATAACACAGCTTGGGTGTGTATTTGCATTATTTTCCAAGATACAGCTAAGGGTTGTATTTGTATTTTTGAAAATAACACAGCTTGAAGGTGTATTAGTATTATTTTACAGATACAGCAAAGGGTAGTATCTGTATTTTTGACAATAACAAAGCCTGTGGGTTTATTTTTATTATTTTCCAAAGTATAGCTAAGGTTTGTATTTCTATTTTTGAAAATAACACAGCTTGGGGGTGTATTTGTATTATTTTCCAAGATACAGCTAAGGGTTGTATTTTTATTTTTGAAAATAACACAGCTAGGGGGTGTATTTTTATTATTTTCCAAGATACAGCTAAGGGTTGTATTTATATTTTTGAAAATAACACAGCTTGGGTGTGTCTTTGTACTATTTTCAAAGACACAGCTAAGGTTGGTATTTGTATTTTTGAAAATAACACAGCTTGGGGGTGTATTTGTATTATTTTCCGAGTAAAAGCTAAGGGTTGTATTTGTATTTTTGAAAATAACACAGTTTGGGGGTGTATTTGTATTATATTCCAACATAAAGCTAAGGGTTGTATTTGTGTTTTTGAAAATAACACAGCTTGGGGTGTATGTGTATTATTTTCAAAGATACAGCTAAGGGTTGTATTTGTATTTTTGACAATAAGAAAGCCACAGGTGTATTTGTATTATTTCCCAAGATACAGCTTAGGGTTGTATTTGTATTTTTGAAAATAAGACAGCTTGGGGGTTTATTTGTATTATTTTCGAAGATACAGCTAAGGGGTGTATTTGTATTTTTGAAAATAACACAGCTTGGTGGTGTATTTGTATTATTTTCCAAGATACAGCTAAGGTTTGTATTTGTATTTCAGTAAATAACGCAGCTTGGGGGTGTATTTGTATCATTTCCCAAGATACAGCTAAGGGTTGTTATTGTATTTTTGACAATAACAAATCTTGGGTGTGTATTTGTATTATTTTCCAAGATACAGCAAGGGTTGTATATGTATTTTTGAAAATAACACAGCTTGGGGGTGTATTTGTATTATTTTCCGAGAAACAGCTATGGGATGTATTTGTATTTTTGAAAATAACACAGCTTGGTGGTGTATTTGTATTATATTCCAACATAAAGCTAAGGGTTGTATTTGTGTTTTTGAAAATAACACAGCTTGGGGTGTATGTGTATTATTTTCAAAGATACAGCTAAGTGTTGTATTTGTATTTTTGACAATAACAAAGCCACAGGTGTATTTCTATTATTTCCCAAAATACAGCTTAGGGTTGTATTTGTATTTTTGAAAATAACACAGCTTGGGGGTGTATTTGTATTATTTTCCAAGATACAGCTAAGGGTTGTATTTGTATTTTTGAAAATAACACAGCTTTGGAGAGTATTTGTATTTTTTTGATATACAGCTAAGGGTTGTATTTGTATTTTTGAAAATAACACAGCTTGGGGGTGTATTTGTATTATTTTCTGAGATAAAGCTGAGGGTTGTATTTGTATTTTTGAAAATAATATAGCTTGGGGGTGTATTTATATTATTTTCCGAGATAGAGCTAAGGGTTGTATTTGTATTTTTGACAATAACAAAGCCGGCGGTGTATTTATATTATTTTCCAAAATACAGCTAAGGGTTGTGTTTGTATTTTTGACAGTAATACAGCTTGTGGGTGTATTTGTATTATTTTCAAAGATACAGCTAAGGGTTGTATTTGTATTTTTGAAAATAACACAGGTTCGGGATGTATTTGTAGTATTTTCCAAGATACAGCTAAGGGTTGTATTTGTATTTTTGAAAATAACACAGCTTGTGGGTGTATTTGTATTATTTTTAGAGGTAAAGCTAAGGGTTATATTTGTATTTTTGAAAATAACATAGCTTGGGGGTGTATTTGTATGATTTACCAAGATACAGCTAATGGTTGTATATTTATTTTTGACAATAACACAGCTTCGGGGTGTATTTGTATTATTTTCCAAGATACAGCTAAGGGTTTTATTTGTATTTTTGAAAATAACACAGCTTTGAGTTGTATTTTTATTATTTTCCAAGATACAGCTAAGAGTTGTATTAGTATTTTTGAAAATAACACAGCTTGTGGTGTATTTGTATTATTTTCCAAGATACAGCTAAGGGTTGTATTTGTATTTTAGAAAATAACGTAGCTTGGGGGTGTATTTGTATCATTTCCCAAATACAACTAAGGGTTGTATTTGTATTTTCGACAATAACAAAGCTTTGGGGTGTATTTGTATTATTTTCCAAGATACAGCTAAGGGTTGTATTTTTATTTTTGAAAATAAGACAGCTTGGGGGTGTATTTGTATTATTATCCAAGATACAGCTAAGGGTTGTATTTGTATTTTTGAAAATAACACAGCTTGGGGGTGTATTTGTATTATTTTCAGAGACACAGCTAAGGGTGGTATTTGTAGTTTTGAAAATAACACAGATTGGGGATGTATTTGTATTATCTTCCAAGATACAGCTAAGGGTTGTATTCGCTGTTTTGAAAATAACACAGCTTGCGGGTGTATTTGTATTATTTTCCAAGATACAGCTAAGGGTTGTATTTGTATTTTTGAAAATAACACAGCTTGCGGGTGTATTTGTATTATTTTCCAAGATAAAGCTAAGGGTTGTATTTGTATTTTTGAAAATAACACAGCTTGGGGGTGTATTTGTATTATATTCAAAGATACAGCTAAGGCTTGTATTTGTGTTTTTGAAAATAACACAGCTTAGTTTTGTATTTGCATTATTTTCCAAGATACAGCTAAGGGTTGTATTTGTATTTTTGGAAATAACACAGCTTGAAGGTGTATTTGTATTATTTTACAGATACAGCAAAGGGTAGTATTTGTATTTTTACAATAACAAAGCCTGTGGGTGTATTTGTATAATTTTCCAAAGTATAGCTAAGGTTTGTATTTGCATTTTTGAAAATAACACAGCTTGGGGTGTATTTGTATTATTTTCCAAGATACATCTTTGGGTTGTATTTGTGTTTTTCTTTTTAAAATAAGACAGCTAGGGGGTGTATTTTTATTATTTTCCAAGATACAACTAAGGGTTGTATTTGTATTTTTGAAAAAAACACAGCTTGGTGGTGTATTTGAATTATTTTACAAGATACAGCTAAGGGTTGTATTTGTATTTTTGACAATAACACAGCTTGTGGCTGTATTTGAATTATTTTCCAAGAAACAACTACGGGTTGTATTTGTATTTTTGAAAATAACACAGATTGGGATTGTATTTGTATTATTTTCCAAGATACAGCTACGAGTTTTATTTGTATTTTTGACAATAACACAGATTGAGGGTGTATTTGTATTATTTTCTAAGATACAGCTAAGGGTTGTATTTATATTTTTGACAATAACACAGCTTCGTGGTGTATTTGTATTATTTTCCAAGATACAGCTAATGGTTGTATTTGTATTTTTGAAAATAACATAGCTTGTCGGTGTATTTGTATTATTTTCCAAGATACAGCTAAGGGTTGTATTTGTATTTTTGAAAATAACACAGCTTTGGGCTCTATTTCTATTATTTTCCGAGATACAGCTAAGGATCCTATTTGTGTTTTTGAAAATAACACAGCTTCGTGGTGTATTTGTATTATTTTCCAAGATACAGTAAGGGTTGTTTTTGTATTTTTGACAATAACACAGCTTGTGGTTGTAATTCTATTATTTTCCAAGATACAGCTAAGGGTAGTATTGGTGTTTTTTTAAAATAACACAGCTTGGGTGTGTATTTGTATTATTTTCCAAAGATACAGCTAAATGTTGTATTTGTGTTTTTGAAACTAACACAGCTTGGGGGTGTATTTGAATTATTTTACAAGATACAGCTAAGGTTTGTATTTGTATTTTTGACAATAACAATGCCGGGGGTGTATTTATATTATTTTCCAAGATACAGCTAAGAGTTGCATTTGTATTTTTGACAATAACTCAGCTTGAGGGTGTATTTGTATTACTTTCTAAGATACAGCTAAGAGTTGTATTTATATTTTTGAGAATAACACAGCTTCGGTGTGTATTTGTACTATTTTCCAAGATACAGATTAGGGTTGTATTTGTATTTTAGAAAATACCGCAGCTTGGGGGTGTTTTTGTATCATTTTCCAAGATACAGCTAAGTGTTGTATTTGTATTTTAGAAAATAACGTAGCTTGGTGGTGTATTTGTATCATTTCCCAAATACAACTAAGGTTTGTATTTGTATTTTTGACAATAACAAAGCTTGGGGGTGTATTTGTATTATTTTCCAAGATACAGCTAAGGGTTGTATTTTTATTTTTGAAAATAACACAGCTGGGGGTGTATTTGTATTATTATCCAAGATACAGCTAAGGGTTGTATTTTTATTTTTGAAAATAACACAGCTGGGGGTGTATTTGTATTATTATCCAAGATACAGCTAAGGGTTGTATTTGTATTTTTGAAAATAACACAGCTATGGGGTGAATTTTTATTATTTTCCAAGATACAGCTAAGGCTTGTATTTGTGTTTTTGAAAATAACACAGCTTGGGTGTGCATTTGCATTATTTTCCAAGATACAGCTAAGGGTTGTATTTTTATTTTTGAAAATAAGACAGCTTGGGGGTGTATTTGTATTATTATCCAAGATACAGCTAAGGGTTGTATTTGTATTTTTGAAAATAACACAGCTTGGGGGTGTATTTGTATTATTTTCAAAGACACAGCTAAGGGTGGTATTTGTAGTTTTGAAAATAACACAGATTCGGGGTGTATTTGTATTATCTTCCAAGATACAGCTAAGGGTTGTATTCGCTGTTTTGAAAATAACACAGCTTGGGGGTGTATTTGTATTATTTTCCAAGATACAGCTAAGGGTTGTATTTGTATTTTGGAAAATAACACAGCTTGCGGGTATATTTGTATTATTTTCCAAGATAAAGCTAAGGGTTGTATTTATATTTTTGAAAATAACACAGATTGGGGGTGTATTTGTATTATATTCAAAGATACAGCTAAGGCTTGTATTTGTGTTTTTGAAAATAACACAGATTAGTTGTGTATTTGCACTATTTTCCAAGATACAGCTAAGGGTTGTATTTGTATTTTTGGAAATAACACAGCTTGAAGGTGTATTTGTATTATTTTACAGATACAGCAAAGTGTAGTATTTGTATTTTTACAATAACAAAGCCTGTGGGTGTATTTGTATAATTTTCCAAAGTATAGCTAAGGTTTGTATTTGCATTTTTGAAAATAACACAGCTTGGGGTGTATTTGTATTATTTTCCAAGATACATCTTTGGGTTGTATTTGTGTTTTTTTTTAAAATAACACAGCTAGGGGGTGTATTTTTATTATTTTCCAAGATACAGCTAAGGGTTGTATTTGTATTTTTGAAAAAAACACAGCTTGGTGGTGTATTTGAATTATTTTACAAGATACAGCTAAGGGTTGTATTTGTATTTTTGACAATAACACAGCTTGTGGCTGTATTTGAATTATTTTCCAAGAAACAACTACGGGTTGTATTTGTATTTTTGAAAATAACACAGATTGGGATTGTATTTGTATTATTTTCCAAGATACAGGTACGAGTTTTATTTGTATTTTTGACAATAACACAGATTGAGGGTGTATTTGTATTATTTTCTAAGATACAGCTAAGGGTTGTATTTATATTTTTGACAATAACACAGCTTCCTGGTGTATTTGTATTATTTTCCAAGATACAGCTAATGGTTGTATTTGTATTTTTGAAAATAACATTGCTTGTCGGTGTATTTGTATTATTTTCCAAGATACAGCTAAGGGTTTTATTTGTATTTTTGAAAATAACACAGCTTGGGGCTCTATTTCTATTATTTTCCGAGATACAGCTAAGGATCCTATTTGTGTTTTTGAAAATAACACAGCTTCGTGGTGTATTTGTATTATTTTCCAAGATACAGTAAGGGTTGTTTTTGTATTTTTGACAATATCACAGCTTGTGGTTGTATTTCTATTACTTTCCAAGATACAGCTAAGGGTAGTATTGGTGTTTTTTTAAAATAACACAGCTTGGGTGTGTATTTGTATTATTTTCCAAAGATACAGCTAAGTGTTGTATTTGTGTTTTTGAAAATAACACAGCTTGGGGGTGTATTTGAATTATTTTACAAGATACAGCTAAGGGTTGTATTTGTATTTTTGACAATAACAATGCCGGGGGTGTATTTATATTATTTTCCAAGATACAGCTAAGAGTTGTATTTGTATTTTTGGCAATAACTCAGCTTTAGGGTGTATTTGTATTATTTTCTAAGATACAGCTAAGAGTTGTATTTATATTTTTGACAATAACACAGCTTCGGTGTGTATTTGTACTATTTTCCAAGATACAGATTAGGGTTGTATTTGTGTTTTAGAAAATAACGCAGCTTGGGGGTGTTTTTGTATCATTTTCCAAGATACATCTTTGGGTTGTATTTGTATTTTTTACACTAACACAGCTTGGGGGTGTATTTGTATTATTTTCCAAGATACAGCTAAGGGTTGTATTTGTATTTTTGACAATAAAACAGCTTGGAGGTGTATTTGTATTATTATCCAAGATACAGCTAAGGGTTGTATTTGTATTTTTGACAGTAACACATCTTGGGCGTGTATTTGTATTATTTTCCGAGATACAGCTAAGGGTTGTATTGGTATTTTTGACAATAACACTGCTTGTGGGTGTTTTTGTATTATTTTCCAACATACAGCTAAGGGTTGTATTTGTATTTTTGACAATAACACAGCCTGGGGGTATATTTGAATTATTTTCCGAGATACAGCTAAGGGGTGAATTTGTATTTTTGAAATTAACACATCTTGGGTGTGTATTTGTAATATTTTCCGAGATACAGCTAAGGGTATTATTTGTATTTTTGAAAATAACACTGCTTGGGGGTGTATTTGTATTTTTTTCCGAGATACAGCTAAGGGTTGTATTGGTATTTTTGAAAATAAGACACCTTGGGGTTGTATTTGTATTATTTTCCAAGATAGAGCTAAGAATTGTATATTTATTTTTGAAAATATCACAGCTTGGGGGTGTATTTGTATTATTTTCAAAGATACAGCTAAGGGTTGTATTTGTATTTTTGAAAATAACACAGCTTGGGGGTGTATTTGTATTATTTTCCGAGATACAGCTAAGGGTTGTATTTGTATTTTTGAAAATAACACAGCTTGTGGTTGTATTTGTATTATTTTCCAAGATAGAGCTAAGGGTTATATTTTTATTTTAGAAAATAACACATCTTGGGGGTGTCTTTGTATTATTTTCAAAGATACAGCTAAGGGGTGTATTTTTATTTTTGAAAATAACACAGCTTGGGGTGTATCTGTATTCTATTCCGAGATACAGCTAAGGGTTGTATTTGTATTTTTGAAAATAACACAGCTTGGGGGTGTATTTGTATTATTTTCTGAATTACGGTAAAGGGCTGTATTTTCATATTTTTGAAAATAACACATCTTGGGGGTGTATTTGTATTATTATCCAAGATAAAGCTAAGGGTTGTATTTGTATTTTTGAAAATAACACAGCTTGGGAGTGTATTTGTATTACTTTCCAAGAAACAGCTAAGGGTTGTATTTGTATTTTTCACAATAACACAGATGGGGGTGTATTTGTATTATTTTCCAAGATAAGTCTAAAGGTTGTATTTGTATTTTTGACAATAAGACAGATTGGGGGTGTATTTGTATTATTTTCCGAGATAGAGCTAAGGTTTGTATTTGTATTTTTGAGAAATAACACAGCTTGGTGGTGTATTTGTATTATTTTCCAAGATACAGCTAAGAGTTGTATTTGTATTTTTGAAAATAACACAGCCAGGGTGTGTATTTGTCTTATTTTCCGAGATACAGCTAAGGTTTGTATTTGTATTTTGAAAATAACAAGGCTTTTGGGTGTATTTCTATGATTTTCTGAATTACCGCTAAGGGCTGTATTTTTGTATTTTTGAAAATAACACATCTTGGGGGTGTATTTGTATTATTTTCCAAGATTCATCTAAGGGTTGTATTTGTATTTTTGAAAATAACACAGCTTGGGAATGTATTTGTATTACTTTCCAAGATACAGCTAAGGGTTGTGTTTGTATTTTTGACAATAACACAGCTTGGGGGTGTATTTGTATTATTTTCCAACATACAACTAAGGGTTGTATTTGTATTTTTGAAAATAACACAGCTTGGGAGTGTATTTGTATTACATTCCAACGTACCGCTAAGGGTTGTATTTGTATTTTTGACAATAACACAGCTTGGGGGTGTATTTGTATTATTTTCCAAGATACAGCTAAGGGTTGTATTTGTATTTTTGAAAATAACACAGCTTGGGGGTATATTTGTATTATTTTCCGAGATACAGCTAAGGTTTGTATTTGTATTTTTGGAAATAACACAGCTTGGGGGTGTATTTGTATTATTTTCCTAGATACAACTAAGGGTTGTATTTGAAGTTTTGAAAATAACACAACTTGTGGGTGTATTTGTATTATTTTCCGAGATACAGCTAAGGGTTGTATTTGAATTTTTGAAAATAACACAGTTTGGGGGTTTATTTGTATTATTTTCCGATATACAGCTTAGGGTTGTATTTTTATTTTTGAAAATAACACAGCTTGTGGGTGTATTTGTATTATTTTCCAAGATACATCTAAGGATTGTATTTGTATTTTTGACAATAACACAGCTTGGGGTTGTATTTGAATTATTTTCCAAGAAACAGGTAAGGGTTGCATTTGTATTTTTGAAAATAACACAGCTTGTCCGTGTATTTGTATTATTTTCCAAGATACAGATAAGGGTTGTATTTGTATTTTTGAAAATAACACAGCTTGGGGCTGTATTTGTATTATTTTCCGAGATAGAGCTAAGGATTCTATTTGTGTTTTTGAAAATAACACAGCTTCTTGGTGTATTTGTATTATTTTCCAAGAAAAAGCTAAGGGTTTTATTTGTGTGTTTTTTTTTAAATAACACAGATTGGGTGTGTATTTGTATTATTTTCCAAAGATACAGCTAAGTGTTTTATTTGCATTTTTGAAAATAACACAGCTTGGGGGTGTATTTGTATTATTTTTCAGGATACAGCTAAGGGTTTTATTTGTATTTTTGAAAATAACACAGATTGGGGTGTATTTGTATTATTTTCCAAGATACATCTTTCGGTTGTATTTGTATTTTTTACACTAACACAGCTTTGGGGTGTATTTGTATTATTTTCCAAGATACAGCTAAGGGCTTTATTTGTATTTTTGACAATAAAACAGCTTGGAGGTGTATTTGTATTATTTTCTGAGATACAGCGAAGGGTTGTATTTGTATTTTTGAAAATAACACAGCTTGGGGTTGTATTTGTATTATCTTTCCGGATACAGCTAAGGTTTTTATTTGTATTTTTTAAAATAACACAGCTTGAGGGTGTATTTGTATTATTTTCCGAGATACAGCTAAGGGTTGTATTTGTATTTTTTAAAATAACACAGCTTGAGGGTGTATTTGTATTATTTTCCGAGATACAGCTAAGGGTTGTATTTGTATTTTTTAAAATAACACAGCTTGGAGAGTATTTGTATTTTTTTCCGAGATACAGCTAAGGGTTGTATTTGTGTTTTTGGAAATAACACAGTTGGGGTTGTATTTGTATTATTTTCTGAGATACAGCTAAGGGTTGTGTTTGTGTTTTTGAAAATAACAGAGCTTGGGGGTGTATTTGTATTATTTTCCAGGACAAAGCTGTGGTTTGTATTTGTATTTTTGAAAATAACAGAGCTTGGTGGTGTATTTGTATTATTTTGCCAGATACAGTTATGGGTTGTATTTGTATTTTTGAAAATAACACAGATTGGGGGTGTATTTGTATTATTGCCAAGATATAGCTAAGGGATGTATTTGTGTTTTTGAAAATAACACAGCTTGGTGGTGTATTTGTATTATTTTCGGAGATACAGCTTAGGGTTGTATTTGTATTTTTGATAATAACACAGCATGGGGGTGTATTTGTATTATATTCCAAGATACAGCTAAGGGTTGTATTTGTGTTTTTGATAATAACACAGCTTGGGGGTGTATTTTTATTATTTTCCAAGATACAGCTAAGGGTTGTATTTGTATTTTTGAAAAAAACACAGCTTGGTGGTGTATTTGAATTATTTTACAAGATACAGCTAAGTGTTGTATTTGTATTTTTGACAATAACAAAGCAGGGGATGTATTTGTATTATTTTCCAAGATATAGCTAAGGGTAGTATTTCTATTTTTGAAAATAACAGAGCTTGGGGGTGTATTTGTATCATTTTCAAAGATAAAGCTAAGGATTTTATTTGTGTTTTTGAAAATAACACAGCTCGTGTGTGGATTTGTATTATTTTCCAAGATACAGCTTAGGGTTGTATTTTCATCTTTGAAAATAACAGCTTGGGGTTGTATTTGTATTATTTTCCAAGATACAGCTAAGGGTTGTAGTTGTATTTTTCAAAACAACACAGCTTGTGGTTGTATTTCTATTATTTTCCAAGATACAGCTAAGGGTTGTATTTTTATTTTTGAAAATAACACAGCATGGGGGTGTATTTGTATTATTTTCAAAGATACATCTAAGGGTTGTATTAGTATTTTTCACAATTATGCAGCTTATGGGTGTATTTGTATTATTTTCAAAGATACAGCTAATGGTTGTATTTGTATTTTTGACTATAATTCAGCTTGGGGGTGTATTTGATTTCTTTTTAAAGATACAGCCAAGGGGAGGGGACTTTCAAGATGGCCGCCTAAGAACAGCTCAGGACTTCAGCTCCCAGTGAAAGTGCAGAGGGTGAGTGGACGCCGCATTTCCAGACGAACTCTTATTGCCCACAGACCAGGAGATACCCAGGCAGAGGGGTCGCCAGCGTCGCAGTCCCAGCCGGTGCGGCTGTTTTGGCCCCCGCGGGGCTGATTCCGCCCGCGCGGCTGCTGTGACCACTCCCTGTTGCTGCGGTTCTCCGTACAAAAGCCACTGGGCTGGGAGCCCTCTTAGCTGGCGAGCAGAGCCTTGAGACGGCAGAATAGCCCATTCATCTGAAATAGCGAGCCAGGCCAGGAGATTCCTAGGCAAAAAATCCGCCAGGAGCCGGCGCCGCGGTTCGAGCCGACTCCGTGAGTCGCAGCACGGGAGATCCCGGCGCCTTTTCAACAAGCGACCGGAACGCGGGGTCGTTTAACTTAAAAGAAAAGACTCTGAGTCAGGGAGCCAGGTGATCAGGCTCGGTTGGTCCCACCCCTCCACCCCCAACAACAACGAAAACAAAAACAGTAATTGGAAACCCTCTGGGTTGAGCCCTTCAAACCAAGCACAGCTGAACCGGGACGGTCCGGCTCCGTGGGGGAGGGGCTTCCGCCATTACTGAGACTCTCCACCGCTACGGAGGCAGGCTGCCGTTGCCGAGGCAACCCGCCGTTGCCGAGGCAACCTGCCACAACAGAGAGAGTCCGCCATAACAGAGGCGGGGCCACCATTGCCCAGACAGTTCTAACTACGCCCATATAAAAAGGACTACAGGGAAGAGCTCAGGGCAGCTGGGCGGAGCCCACAGCAGCTCAGCAAAGCCCCTGCGGGCAGGGAGAGGCTAGGCGTGCTGCTAGCTGGGCGGGTCCGACCTGAAAAAAAAAAAAAATCAAAAAAGGCAGTAGTGCAACGGAAACTCATAAAGCTCCAACTCCCTGGGACAGAGACAGACAACAGGTGGATAAACCCACAAAAATGGGTAGAAACCAGCGTAAAAAGGATGAAAACTCCCGAAACCAGAACACCTCTCCTCCTAAAAGTGATCACAACTCCTCACCAGCAAGGGAACCAGACCGGATGGAGAAGGAGGGTGATGAAATGACAGAATCAGACTTCAGAAGATGGGTAGTAAGAAACTACAATGAGCTAAAAGAACATGTTCTAACCCATCGCAAAGAAAATAGGAACCTTGAAAAAAGATTGGACGAACTGCTGACGAGAATGGACAGCATAGAGAGGAGAATAAGTGAATTGATGGAGCTGAAAAACGCAACACGAGAACTTCGTGAAGCATGCACAAGCTTCAACAGCCGAATTGACCAAGCAGAAGAAAGGATATCAGAGGTCGAAGACCAACTCAATGAAATAAAAAGAGAAGGCAAGAACAGAGAAAAAAGCGCAAAAAGGAATGAACAAAATCTTCAAGAAATGTGGGACTATGTGAAAAGACCTAATCTACGTCTGATAGGTGTACCTGAATGTGATGAAGAGAATGAATCCAAGCTGGAAAATACTCTTCAGGATATTATCCAGGAAAACTTCCCCAACCTAGCAAGGCAGACCAATATTCAAATCCAGGAAATACAGAGAACACCACAGAGATATTCCTCAAGAAGAGCAACCCCAAGGCACATAATCGTCAGATTCACCAGGGTTGAAATGAAAGAGAAAATGCTAAGGGCAGCCAGAGAGAAAGGTCGGGTTACCCACAAAGGGAAGCCCATTAGACTCACAGCAGATCTCTCAGCAGAAACCCTACAAGCCAGAAGAGACTGGGGGCCAATATTCAACATCCTTAAAGAAAAGAACTTTCAACCCAGAATCTCCTATCCAGCCAAACTCAGCTTCATAAGTGAAGGAAAAATAAAATCCTTTGTGAACAAGCAAGCACTCAGAGATTTCATCACCACCAAACCTGCTCTACAAGAACTCCTGAAAGAGGCTCTACACATATAAAGGAACAACCAGTACCAGCCACTCCAAAAACACACCAAATGGTAAAAAAGCAGCAACACAATCAAGAATCTGCATCAACTAACCAACAAAACAGCCAGGTAGCATCAAAATGACAGCATCAAATTCACACATAACAATACTATCCCTAAATGTCAATGGACTAAATGCCCCAATCAAAAGACACAGACTGGCAAATTGGATAAAAAGCCAAAACCCATCAGTGTGCTGTATCCAGGAAACCCATCTTACATGCAAGGATACACAAAGGCTCAAAATAAAGGGATGGAGGAAGATCTACCAAGCAAATGGAGAGCAAAAAAAGGCAGGAGTTGCAATTCTCATCTCTGATAAAATAGACTTTAAAGCAACAAAGATCAAAAGAGACAAAGAAGGACATTACATAATGGTAAAAGGATCACTGCAACAAGAAGAGCTAACGATCCTAAATATATATGCACCCAATACAGGAGCACCCAGATACATAAGGCAAGTTCTTAATGGCTTACAAAGAGACTTAGACTCCCACACAATAATAGTGGGAGACTTTAACACCCCATTGTCAATATTAGACAGATCAACCAGACAGAAAATCAACAAGGATATCCAAGACCTGAACACAGACCTGGAACGAGCAAACCTAATAGACATTTACAGAACTCTCCACCCCAAATCCACAGAATATACATTCTTCTCAGCACCACATCACACCTACTCTAAAATTGACCACATAATTGGCAATAAATCACTCCTCAGCAAATGCAAAAGAACAGAAATCATAACAAACAGTCTCTCAGACCACAGTGCAATCGAGTTAGAACTCAGAATGCAGAAACTAACTCAGAACCGCACAGCTTCATGGAAACTGAACAACTTGCTCTTGAATGTTGACTGGATAAACAATGAAATGAAGGCAGAAATAAAGATGTTCTTCGAAACCAATGAGAACGAAGACACAACATACCAGAATCTCTGGGACACATTTAAAGCAGTCTCTAGAGGAAAATATATAGCAATGAGTGCCCACATGAGAAGAAAGGAGAGATCGAAAATTGACACCCTATCATCAAAATTGAAAGAGCTAGAGGAGCAAGATCAAAAAAACTCAAAACCTAGCAGAAGACAGGAAATAACTAAGATCAGAGCAGAACTGAAGGAAATAGAGACACAAAAAACTCTTCAAAAAATCAATAAATCCAGGAGCTGGTTTTTTGAAAAGATCAACAAAATAGACAGACCACTAGCCAGATTAATAAAAAAGAAAAGAGAGAATAACCAAATTGATGCAATAAAAAACGATAAAGGGGATATCACCACAGATTCCACAGAAATCCAAACCATCATCAGAGATTATTACAAACAACTCTATGCACATAAACTAGTAAACCTGGAAGAAATGGATAAATTCCTGGACACCTGCAACCTCCCAAGCCTAAACCTGGAAGAAGCCGAAACCCTGAATAGACCAATAACATGGTCTGAAGTCGAGGCAGCAATAAAGAGCCTACCACCCAAAAAAAGCCCAGGTCCAGATGGGTTCACAGCTGAATTCTACCAGACATACAAGGAGGAGCTGATACCATTCCTTCTGAAACTATTCCAGACAATCCAAAAAGAGGGAATCCTTCCCAAATCATTTTACGAGACAAACATCATCCTGATACCAAAACCCGGCAGAGACTCAACAAGAAAAGAAAATTTCAGGCCAATATCCATGATGAACATAGATGCAAAAATCTTCAATAAAATACTGGCAAACCGATTGCAACAGCATATCAAAAAGCTCATCCACCATGATCAAGTAGGATTCATCCCGGGGATGCAAGGCTGGTTCAACATACGCAAGTCCATAAACGTAATTCACCACATAAACAGAACCAAAGACAAAAACCACATGATTATCACGATTGATGCAGAGAAGGCTTTTGACAAAATTCAACAACCCTTTATGCTAAAAACCCTCAATAAACTAGGTATTGACGGAACGTATCTCAAAACAATAAAAGCTATTTACGACAAACCAACAGCCAATATCATACTGAATGGGCAAAAACTGGAAGCATTCCCTTTGAAATCTGGCACTAGACAAGGATGCCCTCTCTCACCACTCCTATTCAATATAGTACTGGAAGTTCTAGCCAGAGCAATCAGGCAAGAAAAAGAAATAAAGGGTATCCAAATTGGAAAGGAGGAAATCAAATTGTCTCTATTTGCAGATGACATGATTGTATATCTGGAAGACCCCATCATCTCAGCCCAAAATCTCCTGAAACTGATAAACAACTTCAGCAAAGTCTCAGGATACAAAATCAACGTGCAAAAATCACAAGCATTCCTATACACCAGTAATAGACTTCAAGAGAGCCAAATCAAGAACGAACTGCCATTCACAATTGCTACAAAGAGAATAAAGTACCTAGGAATACAACTAACAAGGAACGTAAAGGACCTCTTCAAGGAGAACTACAAGCCATTGCTCAACGAAATAAGAGAGGATACAAACAGATGGAGAAACATTCCATGTTCATGGTTAGGAAGAATCAACATCGTGAAAATGGCCATACTGCCCAAAGTAATTTACAGATTCAACGCTATTCCCATC
Organism: Saimiri boliviensis; assembly: GCF_048565385.1. Classification (NCBI taxonomy): domain Eukaryota; kingdom Metazoa; phylum Chordata; class Mammalia; order Primates; family Cebidae; genus Saimiri; species Saimiri boliviensis. The sequence goes on from NC_133453.1 coordinate 151,669,084, forward strand.
AAGCTACCAATGACCTTCTTCACAGAACTGGAAAAAAACACCTTAAACTTCATATGGAACCAAAAGAGAGCCCGCATAGCCAAGTCAATTCTAAGCAAAAAGAACAAAGCGGGAGGCATCACACTACCGGACTTCAAACTATACTACAAGGCTACAGTAATCAAAACAGCATGGTACTGGTACCAAAACAGAGATATAGACCAATGGAACAGAACAGAGGCCTCACAGGAAATACAACATACCCACAACCATCTGATCTTCGACAAACCTGACAAAAACAAGCAATGGGGAAAGGACTCCCTGTTTAATAAATGGTGTTGGGAAAACTGGCTAGCCATGTGCAGAAAGCAGAAACAGGACCCCTTCCTGACACCTTACACCAAAATTAACTCCAGATGGATTAAAGACTTAAACATCAGACCTAATACCATAAAAACCTTAGAAGAAAATCTAGGCAAAACCATTCAGGACATAGGTGTAGGCAAGGACTTCATGACCAAAACGCCAAAAGCAATGGCAACAAAAGCCAAAATAGACAAATGGGACCTAATCAAACTCCACAGCTTCTGCACGGCAAAAGAAACAGTCAGTAGAGTGAATCGGCAACCAACAGAATGGGAAAAAATTTTTGCAGTCTACCCATCTGACAAGGGGCTGATATCCAGAATTTACAAAGAACTAAAGCAGATCTACAAGAAAAAAACAAACAAGCCCATTCAAAAATGGGCAAAGGATATGAACAGATACTTTACAAAAGAAGACATACAGGAGGCCAACAAACATATGAAAAAATGCTCATCATCACTGGTCATCAGAGAAATGCAAATCAAAACCACATTGAGATACCATCTCACACCAGTTAGAATGGCGATCATTAAAAAATCGGGAAACAACAGATGCTGGAGAGGATGTGGAGAAATAGGAACACTTTTACACTGTTGGTGGGAATGTAAATTAATTCAACCATTGTGGAAGACAGTGTGGCGATTCCTCAAGGACTTAAAAATAGAAATCCCATTTGACCCAGCAATCCCATTACTAGGTATATATCCAAAGGATTATAAATCATTCTACTACAAGGACACGTGCACACGAATGTTCATTGCAGCACTGTTTACAATAGCAAAGACCTGGAACCAACCCAAATGCCCAACGATGATAGACTGGATAGGGAAAATGTGGTACATATACACCATGGAATATTATGCAGCCATCAAAAACGATGAGTTCACGTCCTTTATAGGGACATGGATGAACCTGGAAACCATCATTCTCAGCAAACTGACACAAGAGCAGAAAATCAAACACCGTATATTCTCGCTCATAGGCGGGTGTTGAACAATGAGAACACATGCACACTGGGAGGGGAGCACTACACACTGGGGTCTGTTGGGGGGAAATGGGGGAGGGGTGGGGGGTAGGGAGGTGGGAAGAGATAGCATGGGGAGAAATGACAGATACAGGTGAGGGGACGGAAGGCAGCAAAGCACACTGCCATGTGTGTACCTATGCAACAATCTTGCATGTTCATCACATGTACCCCAAAACCTAAAATGCAATATAAAAAAAAAAAAAAAAAAAAAAAAAAAAAAGATATCAGCGTCTCTATCAGACTGTTTCACTATGTGGAACAAAGGTACCTCCAGTGCTTACCTGGTTGGCCCACACTGAACTTATATCCTGAGCTCAAAATAAACCTTCGTTTTAAGTCAAAAAAAAAAAAAAAAAAAAAGATACAGCCAAGGGTTGTATTTGTCTTTTTGAAAATAACACAGCTTGAGGGTGTATTTGTATTATTTTCCAAGATACAGCCCAGGGTTGTATTTGTATTTTTGAAAATAACACAGCTTGGGGCTGTATTTGCATTATTTTCCAAGATACAGCTAAGGGTTGTATTTGTATTTTTGACAATAACACAGCTTAAGGGTGTATTTGTATTATTTTCCAAGATACAGCTATGGGTTGTATATGTATTTTTGCCAATAACACAGCTTGGGGGTGTTTTTGTATTATTATCCAAGATACAGCTAAGGGTTGTATTTGTATTTTTGACAGTAACACATCTTGGGCGTGTATTTGTATTATTTTCCGAGATACAGCTAAGGGTTGTCTATGTATTTTCGACAATAACACAGGTTGGGAGTGTATTTGTATTATTTTCCAAGATACAGCTAATGGTTGTATTTGTATTTTTGACAATAACACTGCTTTTGGGTGTTTTTGTATTATTTTCCAACATACAGCTAAGGGTTGTATTTGTATTTTTGACAATAACACAGCCTGGGGGTGTATTTGAATTATTTTCCGAGATACAGCTAAGGGGTGAATTTGTATTTTTGAAATTAACACAGCTTGGGTGTGTATTTGTAATATTTTCCGAGATACAGCTAAGGGTTTCATTTGTATTTTTGAAAATAACACTGCTTGGGGGTGTATTTGTATTATTTTCCGAGATACAGCTAAGGGTTGTATTGGTATTTTTGAAAATAAGACACCTTGGGGTTGTATTTGTATTATTTTCCAAGATACAGCTAAGAATTGTATATTTATTTTTGAAAATAACACAGCTTGGGGGTGTATTTGTATTATTTTCAAAGATAAAGCTAAGGGTTGCATTTGTATTTTTGTAAATACACAGCTTGTGGGTGTATTTGTATTATTTTCCGAGATACAGCTAAGGGTTGTATTTGTATTTTTGAAAATAACACAGCTTGTGGGTGTATTTGTATTATTTTCCAAGATAGAGCTAAGGGTTGTATTTATATTTTAGAAAATAACACAGCTTGGGGGTGTCTTTGTGTTATTTTCAAAGATAAAGCTATGGGTTGTATTTTTATTTTTGAAAATAACACAGCTTTGGGGTGTATCTGTATTATTTTCCGAGATACAGCTAAGGGTTGTATTTGTATTTTTGAAAATAACACAGCTTGTGGGTGTATTTGTATTATTTTCTGAATTATGGCAAAGGGCTGTATTTTCATATTTTCAAAAATAACACATCTTGGGGGTGTATTTGTATTATTATCCAAGATACAGCTAAGGGTTGTATTTGTATTTTTGAAAATAACACAGCTTGGGAGTGTATTTGTATTACTTTCCAAGATACAGCTAAGGGTTGTATTTGTATTTTTCACAATAACTTAGCTGGGGGTGTATTTGTATTATTTTCCAAGATAAGTCTAAAGGTTGTATTTGTATTTTTGACAGTAAGACAGATTGGGGGTGTATTTGTATTATTTTCCGAGATACAGCTAAGGTTTGTATTTGTATTTTGAAAATAACAAGGCTTGTGGGTGTATTTGTATGTTTTTCTGAATTACGGCTAAGGGCTGTATTTTTGTATTTTTGAAAATAACACAGTTTGGGGGTGTATTTGTATTATTTTCCAAGATTTAGCTAAGGGTTGTATTTGTATTTTTGAAAATAACACAGCTTGGGAGTGTATTTGTATTACTTTCCAAGATACAGCTAAGGGTTGTATTTGTATTTTTGACAATAACACAACTTGGGGGTGTATTTGTATTATTATCGAAGATACAGCTAAGGGTTGTATTTATATTTTTGACAATAACACAGCTTTGGGGTGTATTTGTATTATATTCCAAGATACAGCTAATGGTTGTATTTGTATTTTTGAAAATAACACAGGTTGTCGGTCTATTTGTATTATTATCCAAGATACAGCTAAGGGTTGTATTTGTATTTTTGAAAATAACACAGCTTGGGTCTGTATTTGTATTATTTTCCGAGATATAGCTAAGGATTCTATTTGTGTTTTTGAAAATAACACAGCTTCGTGGTGTATTTGTATTATTTTCCAAGATACAGCTAAGGGTTGTTTTTGTATTTTTGACAATAACACAGCTTGTGGTTGTATTTGTATTATTTTCCAAGATACAGCTAATGGTAGTATTTGTGTTTTTTTTTAAATAACACAGCTTGGGTGTGTATTTGTATTATTTTCCGAAGATACAGCTAAGTGTTGTATTTGTATTTTTGAAAATAACACAGCTTGGTGTGTATTTGAATTATTTTACAAGATACAGCTAAGGTTTGTATTTGTATTTATGACAATAACAATGCCGGGGGTGTATTTATATTATTTTCCAAGATACAGCTAAGAGTTGTATTTGTATTTTTGACAATAACTCAGCTTGAGGGTGTATTTGTATTATTTTCTAAGATACAGCTAAGAGTTGTATTTATATTTTTGACAATAAGACAGCTTCGGGGTGTATTTTTACTATTTTCCAAGATACAGATTAGGGTTGTATTTGTATTTCAGAAAATAACGCAGCTTGGGTGTGTTTTTGTATCATTTTCCAAGATACAGCTAAGAGTTGTATTTGTATTTTTGACAATAACAAAGCTTGGGAGTCTATTTGTATTATTTTCCAGGATACAGCTAAGGGTTGTATTAGTATTTATGAAAATAACACAGCTTGGGGGTGAGTTCGTATTATTATCCAAGATACAGCTAAGGGTTGTAAATGTATTTTTGAAAATAACACAGCTTTGGTGTGTATTTTTATTATTTTCAAAGACACAGCTAAGGGTGGTATTTGTAGTTTTGAAAATATCACAGCTTGGGGGTGTATTTGTATTATTTTCCAAGATACAGCTAAGGGTTGTATTTGTATTTTTGAAAATAACACAGGTTCGGAATGTATTTGTAGTATTTTCCAAGATACAGCTAACCGTTTTTGAAAATAACACAGCTTGGGGATGCATTTGTATTATTTTCCAAGATACAGCTAAGGGTTTTATTTGTATTTTTGAAAATAACACAGCTGTGCGCTGTATTTGTATTATTTTCCAAGATACAGCTAAGGCTTGTATTTGTGTTGTTGAAAATAACACAGCTTGTCGGTGTATTTGTATTATTTTCCAAGATACAGATAAGGGTTGTATTTGTATTTTTGAAAATAACACAGCTTGGGGCTGTATTTGTATTATTTTCCGAGATAGAGCTAAGGATTCTATTTGTGTTTTTGAAAATAACACAGCTTCTTGGTGTATTTGTAATATTTTCCAAGATAAAGCTAGGGGTTTTATTTGTGTTTTTTTTTTAAATAACACAGCTTGGGTGTGTATTTGTATTATTTTCCAAAGATACAGCTAAGTGTTTTATTTGTATTTTTGAAAATAACACAGCTTGGGGGTGTATTTGTATTATTTTCCAAGATACAGCTAAGGGTTGTATTTGTATTTTTGACAATAACACAGCTTGGGGGTGTATTTGTACTATTTTCTGACATACAGCTAAGGGTTGTATTTGTATTTTTGAAAATAACACAGATTGGGGTGTATTTGTATTATTTTCCAAGATACATGTTTCAGTTGTATTTGTATTTTTGACAATAACACAGCTTGGGGGTGTATTTGTATTGTTTTCCAACATACAGCTAAGGGTTGTATTTGTATTTTTGACAATATAACAGCTTGGAGGTGTATTTGTATTATTTTCAAAGACACAGCTAAGGTTTTTATTTGTGTTTTTGAAAATAACACAGCTTGGGGGTGTATTTGTATTATTTTCAAAGATACAGCTTAGGGTTGTATTTGTATTTTTGAAAATAACACTGCTTGGGGGTGTATTTGTATTATTTTCCGAGACACAGCTAAGGGTTGTATTTGTATTTTTGAAAATAACACAGCTTGGGGTTGTATTTGTATTATTTTCCAAGATAGAGCTAAGGGTTACATTTTTATTTTAGAAAATAACACATCTTGGGGGTGTCTTTGTATTATTTTCAAAGATACAGCTAAGGGGTGTATTTTTATTTTTGAAAATAACACAGCTTTGGGGTGTATCTGTATTATATTCCGAGATACAGCTAAGGGTTGTATTTGTATTTTTGAAAATAACACAGCTTGTGGGTGTATTTGTATTATTTTCTGAATTACGGTAAAGGGCTGTATTTTCATATTTTTGATAATAACACATCTTGGGGGTGTATTTTTATTATTATCCAAGATAAAGCTAAGGGTTGTATTTGTATTTTTGAAAATAACACAACTTGGGAGTGTATTTGTATTACTTTCCAAGAAACAGCTAAGGGTTGTATTTGTATTTTTCACAATAACACAGATGGGGGTGTATTTGTATTATTTTCCAAGATAAGTCTAAAGGTTGTTTTTGTATTTTTGACAATAAGACAGATTGGGGGTGTATTTGTATTATTTTCCGAGATAGAGCTAAGGTTTGTATTTGTATTTTTGAGAAATAACACAGCTTGGTGGTGTATTTGTATTATTTTCCAAGATACAGCTAAGAGTTGTATTTGTATTTTTGAAAATAACACAGCCAGGGTGTGTATTTGTCTTATTTTCCGAGATACAGCTAAGGTTTGTATTTGTATTTTGAAAATAACAAGGCTTTTGGGTGTATTTCTATGATTTTCTGAATCACGGCTAAGGGCTGTATTTTTGTATTTTTGAAAATAACACATCTTGGGGGTGTATTTGTATTATTTTCCCAGATTCATCTAAGGGTTGTATTTGTATTTTTGAAAATAACACAGCTTGGGAATGTATTTGTATTACTTTCCAAGATACAGCTAAGGGTTGTATTTGTATTTTTGACAATAACACAGCTTGGGGGTGTATTTGTATTATTTTCCAACATACAACTAAGGGTTGTATTTGTATTTTTGAAAATAACACAGCTTGGGAGTGTATTTGTATTACATTCCAACGTACCGCTAAGGGTTGTATTTGTATTTTTGACAATAACACAGCTTGGGGGTGTATTTGTATTATTTTCCAAGATACAGCTAAGGGTTGTATTTGTATTTTTGAAAAAAAAAAAAAGCTTGGGGGTATATTTGTATTATTTTCCGAGATACAGCTAAGGTTTGTATTTGTATTTTTGGAAATAACACAGCTTGGGGGTGTATTTGTATTATTTTCCTAGATACAGCTAAGGGTTGTATTTGAATTTTTGAAAATAACACAACTTGTGGGTGTATTTGTATTATTTTCCGAGATACAGCTAAGGTTTGTATTTGAATTTTTGAAAATAACACAGTTTGGGGGTTTATTTGTATTATTTTCCGAGATACAGCTTAGGGTTGTATTTTCATCTTTGAAAATAACACAGCTTGTGGGTGTATTTGTATTATTTTCCAAGATACAGCTAAGGGTTGTAGTTGTATTTTTCAAAACAACACAGCTTGTGGGTGTATTTCTATTATTTTCCAAGATACAGCTAAGGGTTGTATTTTTATTTTTGAAAATAACACAGCATGGGGGTGTATTTGTATTATTTTCAAAGATACATCTAAGGGTTGTATTAGTATTTTTCACAATAATGCAGCTTATGGGTGTATTTGTATTATTTTCAAAGATACAGCTAATGGTTGTATTTGTATTTTTTTTTTTTTTTTTTTTTTTTTGAGTCGGAGTTTCGCTCTTGTTACCCAGGTTGGAGTGCAATGGCGCGATCTCGGCTCACCGCAACCTCCGCCTCCTGGGTTCAGGCAATTCTCCTGCCTCAGCCTCCTGAGTGGCTGGGATTACAGGCACGTGCCACCATGCCCAGCTCATTTTTTGTATTTTTAGTAGAGACGGGGTTTCACCATGTTGACCAGGATGGTCTCGATCTCTCGACCTCGTGATTCATCCGCCTCGGCCTCCCAAAGTGCTGGGATTACAGGCTTGAGCCACTGCGCCCGGCCGTATTTGTATTTTTGACTATAATTCAGCTTGAAGGTGTATTTGATTTCTTTTTAAAGATACAGCCAAGGATTGTATTTGTCTTTTTGAAAATAACACAGCTTGAGGGTGTATTTGTATTATTTTCTAAGATACAGCCCAGGGTTGTATTTGTATTTTTGAAAATAACACAGCTTGGGGCTGTATTTGCATTATTTTCCAAGATACAGCTAAGGGTTGTATTTGTATTTTTGACAATAACACAGCTTAAGGATGTATTTGTATTATTTTCCAAGATACAGCTATGGGTTGTATATGTATTTTTGCCAATAACACAGCTTGGGGGTGTTTTTGTATTATTATCCAAGATACAGCTAAGGGTTGTTTTTGTATTTTTGACAGTAACACATCTTGGGCGTGTATTTGTATTATTTTCCGAGATACAGCTAAGGGTTGTCTATGTATTTTCGACAATAACACAGGTTGGGAGTGTATTTGTATTATTTTCCAAGATACAGTTAATGGTTGTATTTGTATTTTTGACAATAACACTGCTTGTGGGTGTTTTTGTATTATTTTCCAACATACAGCTAAGGGTTGTATTTGTATTTTTGACAATAACACAGCCTTGGGGTGTATTTTTATTATTTTCCAAGAGACAGCTAAGGGTTGTATTTGTGTTTTTGAAAAAAACACAGCTTGGTGGTGTATTTGAATTATTTTACAAGATACAGCTAAGTGTTCTATTTGTATTTTTGACAATAGCAAAGCAGGGGATGTATTTGTATTATTTTCCAAGATACAGCTAAAGGTTTTATTTCTATTTTTGACAATAACACAGCCTGTGGGTGTATTTGTATTATTTTCCGAGATACAGCTAAGTGTTGTATTTGTATTTTTTAAAATAACAGCGCTTGGGGGTGTATTTGTATTATTTTCCTAGATACAGCTAAGAGTTGTGTTTGTATTTTTTAAAATAACCCAGCTTGGGGTTATATTTGTATTATTTTCCGACATACAGCTAAGAGTTGTACTTGTATTTTTGAAAATAACACCGCTTCGGGGTGTATTTGTATTATTTTCTGCGATACAGCTAAGGGTTGTATTTGTATTTTTGAAAATAACACAGCTTGTGGGTGTATTTGTATTATTTCCCGAGATACAGCTAAGGGTTGTATTTGTATTTTTGAAAATATCACCGCTTGGGCGTGTATTTGTATTATTTTCCGAGATACAGCTAAGGGTTGTATTTGTATTTTTGAAAATAACACAGCTTGGGTTTGTATTTGTACTATTTTCCGAGATACAGCTATGGGTTGTATTTGTATTTTTGACAATAACACAGATTAGGTGTGTATTCGTATTATTTTCCGAGATACAGCTAAGGGTTGTATTTGTATTTTTGAAAATCACACAGCTTGGGGGTGTATTCGTATTATTTTCCAAGATACAGCTAAGGGTTGTATTTGTATATTTGAAAATAACACAGCTTGGGAGTGTATTTGTATTACTTTACAAGATAGAGCTCAGGGTTGTATTTGTATTTTTGACAATAACACAGCTTGGGGGTGTATTTGTATTATTTTCCAATATACAGCTAAGGGTTGTATTTATATTTTTGAAAATAACACAGCTTGGGGTTGTATTTGTATTATTTTCGAAGATACAGCTAAGGGTTGTATTTGTATTTTTGAAAATAACACAGACTGGGTGTGTATTTGTATTATTTTCTGAGATACAGCTAAGGGTTTTATTTGTATTTTTGAAATTAACACAGTTTGGGGGTTTATTTGTCTTGTTTTCTGAATAACGGCTAAGTTGTGTATTTTTGTATTTTTGAAAATAACGCAGCTTGGGGGTGTTTTTGTATCATTTTCCAAGATACAGCTAAGTGTTGTATTTGTATTTTAGAAAATAACGTAGCTTGGGGGTGTATTTGTATCATTTCCCAAGTACAACTAATGGTTGTATTTGTATTTTTGACAATAACAAAGCTTTGGGGTGTATTTGTATTGTTTTCCAAGATACAGCTAAGGGTTGTATTTTTATTTTTGAAAATAACAGAGTTTGGGGGTGTATTTGTATTATTATCCAAGATACAGCTAAGGGTGGTATTTGTAGTTTTGAAAATAACACAGATTGGGGGTGTATTTGTATTATTTTCCAAGATACAGCTAAGGATTGTATTTGTATTTTTGAAAATAACACATCTTGGGGGTGTAGTATTATTTTCCGAGATACAGCTAAGGGTTGTATTTGTAATTTTGGAAATAACACACCTTGGAGCTGTATTTGTAGTATTTTCCTTGATACAGCTAAGGGTTGTATATGTATTTTTGAAAATAACACAGCTTGGGGGTGTATTTGTGTTATTTTCCGAGATACAGCTAAGTGTTGTATTTTTATTTTTGAAAATAACACAACTTCTGTGTGTATTTGTATTATTTTCAAAGATATAGCCAAGGGTTGTGTTTGTATTTTTGAAAATACCACAGCTTGGGGGTGTATTTGTACTATTTTCTGACATACAGCTAAGGGTTGGATTTGTATTTTTGAAAATAACACAGCTTGGGGGTGTATTTTTATTATTTTCCGAGATACAGCTAAGGGTTGTATTTGTATTTTTGAAAATAACACAGTTTCGTGTTGTATTTGTATGATTTTCCAAGATACAGCTATGGGTTGTATTTGTATTTTGGAAAATTACATAGCTTGGTGGTATATTTGTATTATTTTCCGATATACAGATAAGGGTTGTTTGTATTTTTGAAAATAACACAGCTTGGGTGTTTATTTGTATTATTTTCCTAGATACAGCTAAGGGTTGTATTTGTATTTTTGACAATAAGACAGATTGGGGGTGTATTTGTATTATTTTCCGAGATACAGCAAAGGTTGGTATTTGTATTTTTGAGAAATAACACAGCTTGTGGGTGTATTTGTATTATTTTCCTAGATACAGCTAAGAGTTGTATGTGTATTATTGAAAATAACACAGCCTGGGTGAGTATGTGTATTATTTTCCGAGATACAGCTAAAGTTTGTATTTGTATTTTGAAAATAACACAGCTTGTGGTTGTATTTGTATGATTTTCTGAATTACGGCTAAGGTCTGTATTCTTGTATTTTTAAAATAACACAGCTTGGGGGTGTATTTGTATTATTTTCCAAGATTCATCTAAGGGTTGTATTTGTATTTTTGAAAATACAACAGCTTGTGGGTGTGTTTGTATTATTTTTAAAGATACACCTAAGGATTGTATTTGTATTTTTGACAATAACACAGCTTGGGGGTGTATTTGTATTATTTTCCGAGATACAGCTAAGGGATGAATTTGTATTTTTGAAAATAACACAGCTTGGGGGTGTATTTGTATTATTTTCTGACATACAGCTAAGGGTTTTATTTGTATTTTTGAAAATAACACAGCTTGGGGGTGTATTTGTATTATTTTCCGAGATACAGCTAAGTGTTGTATTTGTATTTTTGACAATAACACAGCTTGGGGTTGTATTTGTATGATTTTCCGAGATACAAGTATGGGTTGTATTTGTATTTTTGAAAATAACACAGCTTGGGGGTGTATTTGTATTATTTTCCAAGATACAGCTAAGGGTTGTATTTGTAGTTTTGAAAATAACACAGACTGGGGGTGTACTTGTATTATTTTCCGAGATACAGCTAAGGGTTGTATTTGTATTTTTGAAATTAACACAGTTTGGGGGTGTATTTGTCTTATTTTCTGAATTACGGATATGGTCTGTATTTTTGTATTTTTGAAAATAACACAGCTTAGGAGTGTATTTGTATTACTTTACAAGATACAGCTAAGGGTTGTATTTGTATTTTTGAAAATAACACCGCTTGGGGTTGTATTTGTATTATTTTCCGAGATACAGTTAAGGGTTGTATTCGTAATTTTGGAAATAACACAGCTTGGAGGTGTATTTGTATTATTTTCCGAGATACAGCTAAGGGTTGTATTTGTATTTTTAAAATAACACAGCTTGGGGGTGTTTCTGTATTATTTTCCGAGATACAGCTAAGGGTTTTATTTGTATTTTTGACAATAACACAGCTTTGGGGTGTATTTGTATTATTTTCTCAGATACAGCTAAGGGTTGTATTTGTATTTTTGAAAATAACACAGCTTCGTGTTGTATTTGTATAATTTTCCGAGATACAGCTAAGGGTTGTATTTGTATTTTTGAAAATTACACAGCTTGGGTGTGTATTTGTATTGTTTTCCAAGACACAGCTAAGGGTTGTATTTCTTTTTGACAATAACACAGCATGGGGGCGTATTTGTATTATTTTCAAAGATACAGCTAATGGTTTTATTTGTATTTTTGACAATAACACAGGTTGGGGGTGTAATTGTATTAATTTCAAAGTTACAGCTAAGTGTTCTATTTGTATTTTTGACAATAACAATTCTGAGGGTGTTTTTGTATTATTTTCCAAGATACAGATAAGGTTTGTATTTGTATTTTTGACAATAACACAGCTTGGGGTTGTATTTTTATTATTTAGCAAGGTACAGCTAAGTATTGTATTTGTATTTTTGACAATAACACAGATTGGGGGTGTTTTTGTATTATCTTCCAAGATAGAGCCAAGGGTTGTATTTGTATTTTTGAAAATAACACAGCTTCGGGGTGTATTTATATTATTTTCCAAGATACAGCTAAGGGTTTATTTGTATTTTTGACAATAACACAGCTTGAGTGTGTATTTGTATTATTTTCCAAGATAGAGTTAAGGGTTGTATTTGTATTTTTCATAGTAAAACATCTTTGGGGTGTATTTATATTATTTTCCAAGATACAGCTAAGGGTTGTATTTGTATTTTTGAAAATAACAAAGCTTGGGAGTGTATTTGTATTATTTTCCGAATTACAGCTAATGGTTTTATATGTATTTTTGACTATAAAACAGCTTGGGTGTGTATTTTTATTATTTTCCGAGATACAGCTTAGGGTTTTATTTTAATTTTTGACAATAACACAGCTTGGGTGTGTATTTTTATTATTTTCCGAGATACAGCTAAGGGTTGTATTTGTATTTTTGAAAATAACACAGCTTGTGGGTGTATTTGTATTATTTTCTAAGATACAGCTAAGGATTGTATTTGTATTTTTGAAAATAACACAGCTTGCAGGTTTATTTGTATTATTTTCCGAGATACACCTAAGGGTTGTATTTTTATTTTTGAAAATAACACAGCTTGTGGGTGTATTTGTATTATTTTCAAAGATACAGGTAAGGGATATATTTGTATTTTTGATAATAACACAGCTTTTGGGTGTATTTGTATTATTTTCTGAATTACGGCTAAGGGCTCTATATACATATTTTTGAAAATAACACAGCTTGGGGGTGTATTTGTATTATTTTCCAAGATATAGCTAAGGGTTGTATTTGTATTTTTGAAAATAACACCGCTTGGGAGTGTATTTGTTTTACTTTCCAAGATACAGCTAAGGTTTTTATTTGTATTTTTGACAATAACACAGCTTGGGGGTGTGTTTGTATTATTTTCCAAGATAAGGCTAAGGTTTGTTTTTGTATTTTTGACAATAACACAGCTTGGGGGTGTATTTGTATTATTTTCCAAATACAGCTAAGGGTTTTATTTGTATTTTTGAAATTAACACAGTTTGGGGGTGTATTTGTCTTATTTTCTGAATTACGGCTAAGTTCTGTATTTCTGTATTTTTGAAAATAACACAGCTTGGGAGTGTATTTGTATTACTTTACAAGATACAGCTAAGGGTTTTATTTGTATTTTTGAAAATAACACCGCTAGGGGTTGTATTAGTATTATTTTCCGAGATACAGCTATGTGTTGTATTTGTATTTTTTAAAATAACAGCGCTTGGGGGTGTATTTTTATTATTTTCCGAGATACAGCTAAGGGTTGTGTTTGTATTTTTGAAAATAACCTAGCTTGGGCATGTATTTGTATTATTTTCCGACATACTGCTAAGGGTTGTAATTGTATTTTTGAAAATAACACCGCTTCGGTGTGTATTTGTATTATTTTCTGCGATACAGCTAAGGGTTGTATTTGTATTTTTGAAAATAACACAGCTTGGGGGTGTATTAGTATTATTTTCCGAGATACAGCTAAGGGTTGTATTTGTATTTTTGGAAATAACGCAGCTGGGAGATGTATTTGTATTATTTTCCTAGATACAGCTTTGGGTTTTATTTGTATTTTTGAAAATAACACAGCTTGGGGGTGTATTTGTATTATTTTCAAAGATATAGCCAAGGGTTGTATTTGTATTTTTGAAAATACCACAGCTTGGGGGTGTATTTGTACTATTTTCTGACATACAGCTAAGGGTTGTATTTGTATTTTTGAAAATAACACAGCTTGTGGGTGTATTTGTATTATTGTCCTAGATACAGCGAAGGGTTGTATTTGTGTTTTTGAAAATAACACAGCTTGTGTGTGTATTTGTTCTATTTTCCGAGATACAGCTAAGGGTTGTATTTGATTTTTGACAATAACACAGCTTGGGGATGTATTTGTATTATTTTCCGAGATACAGCTAAGGGTTGTATTTGTATTTTTGAAAAACACACAGCTTGGGTGTGTATTTGTATTATTTTCCAAGATACAGGTAAGGGTTGTATTTGTATTTTTGAAAATAACACAGACTGGGGGTGTATTTTTATTATTTTCCGAGATACAGATAAGGGTTGTATTTGTATTTTTGAAATAAACACAGCTTGGGGGTGTATTTGTCTTATTTTCTGAATTACGGCTAAGTTCTGTATTTTTGTATTTTTGAAAATAACACAGCTTGGGGGTGTATTTGTATTATTTTCCAAGATACAGCTAAGGGTTGTATTTGTATTTTTGAAAATAACACAGCTTGGGAGTGTATTTGTATTACTTACCAAGATACAGCTGGGGGTTGTATTTGTATTTTTGACAATAATACAGCTTGGGAGTGTATTTGTATTACTTTCCAAGATACAGCTAAGGGTTGTATTTATATTTTTGACAATAACACAGCTTGGGGTAGTATTTGTATTATTTTCCAAGGTACAGCTAAGAGTTGTATTTGTATTTTGGAAAATAACACAGACTGGGGTATATTTGTATTATTTTCCGAGATACAGCTAAGGCTTGTATTTGTATTTTTGAAATTAACACAGCTTGGCGGTGTATTTGTCTTATTTTCTGAATTACGGCTAAGTTCTGTATTATTGTATTTTTGAAAATAACACAGCTTGGGGGTGTATTTTTATTATTTTCTGCGATACTGCTAAGCGTTGTATTTGTATTTTTGAAAATAACACAGCTTGTGGGTGTATTAGTATTATTTTCTGAGATAGAGCTAAGGGTTTTATTTCTATTTTTGGAAATAACACAGCTTGGAGGTGTATTTGTATTATTTTCCAAGATACAGCTAAGGGTTGTATTTGTATTTTTGAAAATAACACAGCTTGTGGGTGTATTTGTATTATTTTCTGAAATACGGCAAAGGGCTGTATTTTCATATTTTCGAAAATAACACATCTTGGGGGTGTATTTGTATTATTATCCAAGATAGAGCTAAGGGTTGTATTTGAATTTTGGAAAATAACACAGCTTGGGAGTGTATTTGTATTACTTTCCAAGATACAGCTAAGGGTTGTATTTGTATTTTTCACAATAACACAGCTTGGTGGTGTATTAGTATTATTTTCCGAGATACAGCTAAAGGTTTTATTTCTATTTTTGGAAATAACACAGCTTGGAGGTGTATTTGTATTATTTTCCTAGATACAGCTAAGTGTTGTATTTGTATTTTTGAAAATAACACAGCTTGGGGGTGTATTTGTACTATTTTCCGAGATACAGCTAAGGGTTTTATTTGTATTTTTGACAATAACACAGCCAGGGGGTGTATTTGTATTATTTTCCGAGATACAGCTAAGGGTTGTATTCGTATTTTTGAAAATCACACAGCTTGAGTGTGTATTTGTATTATTTCCCGAGATACTGCAAAGGGTTGTATTTGTATTTTTGAAAATAACACAGCTTGTGGGTATATTTGTATTATTTTCCGAGATACAGCTAAGGGTTGTATTTGTACTTTTGAAAATAACATAGCTTGGGTGTTTGTTTGTATTATATTCCGAGATACAGCTAAGGGTTGTATTTTTATTTTTGAAAATAACACAAATAGTGGTTGTATTTGTATTATTTTCAAAGATTTAGCCAAGGGTTGCATTTGTATTTTTGAAAATACCACAGCTTGAGGGTGTATTTGTACTATTTTCTGACATACAGCTAAGGGTTATATTTGTATTTTTGAAAATAACACAGTTTGTGGGTGTATTTGTATTATTTTCCGAGATACAGCTAAGGGTTATATTTGTATTTTTGAAAATAACACCGCTTGGGGGTGGATTTGTATTATTTTCCGAGATACAAGTAAGGGTTGTATTTGTATTTTTGAGAACAACACAGCGTGGGGGTGTATATGTATTATTTTCCAAGATAGAGCTAAGTGTTGTAATTGTATTTTTGAAAATAACACAGCTTGTGGGTTTATTTGTATTATTGTCCTAGATACAGCTAAGGGTTGTATTTGTGTTTTTGAAAATAACACAGCTTGGGTGTGTATTTGTACTATTTTCTGAGATACAGCTAAGGGTTGTATTTGTATTTTTGACAATAACACAGATTCGGGGTGTATTTGTATTATTTTCCGAGATACAGCTAAGGGTTGTATTTGTATTTTTGAAAATCACGCAGCTTGGGGGTGTATTTGTATTATTTTCCAAGATACAGCTAAGGGTTGTATTTGTATTTTTTACCGTAACCCAGCTTGGGGGTGTATTTGTATTATTTTCCAAGATACCTCTAAGGGTTGTATTTGTATTTTTGACAATAACGCAGCTTGGGGTTGTATTTGAATTATTTTCAAAGAAACAGCTAAGGGTTGCATTTGTATTTTTGAAAATAACAGAGCTTGTCGGTGTATTTGTATTATTTTCCAAGATACAGATAAGGGTTGTATTTGTATTTTTGAAAATAACACAGCTTGGGGCTGTATTTGTATTATTTTCCGAGATAGAGCTAAGGATTCTATTTGTGTTTTTGAAAATAACACAGCTAGGGGTTGTATTTGAATTATTTTCAAAGAAACAGCTAAGGGTTGCATTTGTATTTTTGAAAATAACACAGTTTGGGGGTGTATTTGTATTATTTTCAAAGACACAGCTAAGGGTTGTATTTGTATTTTTGAAAATAAAACAGCTTGTGGGTGTATTTGTATTATTTTCTGAGATGCAGCTAAGGGTTGTATTTGTATTTTTGAAAATAACACCGCTGGGGGTGTGTTTGTATTATTTACCAAGATACAGCTAACGGTTGTATATTTATTTTTGACAATAACACAGCTTCGGGTTGTATTTGTATTATTTTCCAAGATACAGCTAAGGGTTGTATTTGTATTTTTGAAAATAATACAGCTTGGGAGGGTATTTGTATTATTTTCAAAGATACAGCTAAGGGTTGTATTTGGTATTTTGAAAATAACACAGCTTGTTGGTGTATTTGTATTATTTTCCAAGATAGAGCTAAGGCTTGTATTTGTATTTTTAAAAATAACAGAGATGCGGGTGTATTTGTATTATTTTCCAAGGTAAAGCTAAGGGATGTATTTGTATTTTTGAAAATAACACAGCTTGGGGGTGTATTTGTATTATATTCAAAGATACAGCTAAGGCTTGTATTTGTGTTTTTGAAAATAACACAGCTTGGGTGTGTTTTTGCATTATTTTCCAAGATACAGCTAAGGGTTGTATTTGTATTTTTCAAAATAACACAGCTTGAAGGTGTATTTGTATTATTTTACAGATACAGCAAAGGGTAGTATTTGTATTTTTGACAATAACAAACCTGTGGGTGTATTTGTATTATTTTCCAAAGTGTAGCTGAGGTTTGTGTTTGTATTTTTGAAAATAACACTGCTTGGGGTGTATTTGTATAATTTTCCAAGATACATCTTTGGGTTGTATTTGTATTCTTTACACTAACACAGCTTGGGGGTGTATTTGTATTATTTTCCAAGATACTGCTAAGGGTTGTATTTGTATTTTTGACAATAACACAGCTTGGAGGTGTATTTGTATTATTTTCAAAGACACAGCTAAGGGTTGTATTTGTATTTTTGAAAATAACACAGCTTGGGGGTGTATTTGTATTATTTTCCAAGATACAGTTAAGGGTTGTATTTGTATTTTTGAAAATAACACAGCTTGTGGGTGTATTTGTATTATTTTTAGAGGTAAAGCTAAGGGTTGTATTTGTATTTTTTAAAATAACACAGCTTGAGAGAGTATTTGTATTATTTTCCAAGATACAGCTAAGGGTTGCATATGTATTTTTGAAAATAACACATCTTTGGGGTGTATGTTTATTATTTTCAAAGACAGAGCTAAGGGTGGTTTTTGTAGTTTTCGAAATATCACAGCTTGGGGGTGTATTTCTATTATTTTCCAAGATACAGCTAAGGGTTGTATTTGTATTTTTGAAAATAACACAGGTTCGGGATGTATTTGTAGTATTTTCCAAGATACAGCTAAGGGTTGTATTTGTATTTTTGAAAATAACACAGCTTGTGGGTGTATTTGTATTATTTTTAGAGGTAAAGCTAAGGGTTGTATTTGTATTTTTGAAAATAACATTGCTTGGGGGTGTATTTGTATGATTTACCAAGATACAGCTAATGGTTGTATATTTATTTTTGACAATAACACAGCTTCGGGGTGTATTTGTATTATTTTCCAAGATACAGCTAAGGGTTTTATTTGTATTTTTGAAAATAACACAGCTTTGGGTTGTATTTGTATTATTTTCCAAGATACAGCTAAGAGTTGTATTTGTATTTTTGAAAATAACACAGATTGTGGTGTATTTGTATTATTTTCCAAGATACAGCTAAGGGTTGTATTTGTATTTTAGAAAATAACGTAGCTTGGGGGTGTATTTGTATCATTTCCCAAATACAACTAAGGGTTGTATTTGTATTTTCGACAATAACAAAGATTTGGGGTGTATTTGTATTATTTTCCAAGATACAGCTAAGGGTTGTATTTTTATTTTTCAAAATAAGACAGCTTGGGGGTGTATTTGTATTATTATCCAAGATACAGCTAAGGGTTGTATATGTATTTTTGAAAATAACACAGCTTGGGGGTGTATTTGTATTATTTTCAAAGACACAGCTAAGGGTGGTATTTGTAGTTTTGAAAATAACACAGATTGGGGGTGTATTTGTATTATCTTCCAAGATACAGCTAAGGGTTGTATTCGCTGTTTTGAAAATAACACAGCTTGGGGGTGTATTTGTGTTATTTTCAAAGATACAGCTAAGGGTTGTATTTGTATTTTTGAAAATAACACAGCTTGCGGGTATATTTGTATTATTTTCCAAGATAAAGCTAAGGGTTGTATTTGTATTTTTGAAAATAACACAGCTTGGGGTTGTATTTGTATTATATTCAAAGATACAGCTAAGGCTTGTATTTGTGTTTTTGAAAATAACACAGCTTAGTTTTGTATTTGCATTATTTTCCAAGATACAGCTACGGGTTGTATTTGTATTTTTGGAAATAACACAGCTTGAAGGTGTATTTGTATTATTTTACAGATACAGCAAAGGGTAGTATTTGTATTTTTACAATAACAAACTCTTTGGGTGTATTTGTATAATTTTCCAAAGTATAGCTAAGGTTTGTATTTGTATTTTTGAAAATAACACAGCTTGGGTTGTATTTGTATTATTTTCCAAGATACATTTTTGGGTTGTATTTGTGTTTTTTTTAAAATAACACAGCTAGGGGGTGTATTTTTATTATTTTCCAAGATACAGCTAAGGGATGTATTTGTATTTTTGAAAAAAACACAGCTTGGTGGTGTATTTGAATTATTTTACAAGATACAGCTAAGTGTTGTATTTGTGTTTTTGGCAATAACAAAGCATGGGGTGTATTTGTATTATTTTCCAAGATACAGCTAAAAGTTTTATTTGTATTTATGACAATAACACAGCCTGTGGGTGTATTTGTATTATTTTCCAAGATACAGCTAAGTGTTGTATTTGTATTTTTGACAATAACACAGCTTGTGGCTGTATTTGAATTATTTTCCAAGAAACAACTACGGGTTGTATTTGTATTTTTGAAAATATCACAGATTGGGATTGTATTTGTATTATTTTCCAAGATACAGCTACGAGTTTTATTTGTATTTTTGACAATAACACAGATTGAGGGTGTATTTGTATTATTTTCTAAGATACAGCTAAGTGTTGTATTTATATTTTTGACAATAACACAGCTTCCTGGTGTATTTGTATTATTTTCCAAGATACAGCTAATGGTTGTATTTGTATTTTTGAAAATAACATAGCTTGTCGGTGTAATTGTATTATTTTCCAAGATACAGCTAAGGGTTGTATTTGTATTTTTGAAAATAACACAGCTTGGGGCTCTATTTGTATTATTTTCCGAGATACAGCTAAGGATCCTATTTGTGTTTTTGAAAATAACACAGCTTCGTGGTGTATTTGTATTATTTTCCAAGATACAGTAAGGGTTGTTTTTGTATTTTTGACAATATCACAGCTTGTGGTTGTATTTCTATTATTTTCCAAGATACAGCTAAGGGTAGTATTGGTGTTTTTTTAAAATAACACAGCTTGGGTGTGTATTTGTATCATTTTCCAAAGATACAGCTAAGTGTTGTATTTGTGTTCTTGAAAATAACACAGCTTAGTTTTGTATTTGAATTATTTTACAAGATACAGCTCAGGGTTGTATTTGTATTTTTGGAAATAACACAGCTTGAAGGTGTATTTGTATTATTTTACAGATACAGCAAAGGGTAGTATTTGTATTTTTACAATAACAAAGCCTGTGGGTGTATTTGTATAATTTTCCAAAGTATAGCTAAGGTTTGTATTTGTATTTTTGAAAATAACACAGCTTGGGGTGTATTTGTATTATTTTCCAAGATACAGCTAAAGGTTTTATTTGTATTTTTGACAATAACACAGCCTGTGGGTGTATTTGTATTATTTTCCAAGATACAGCTAAGGGTTGTATTTGTATTTTTGACAATAACACAGCTTGTGGCTGTATTTGAATTATTTTCCAAGAAACAACTACGGGTTGTATTTGTATTTTTGAAAATAACACAGATTGGGATTGTATTTGTATTATTTTCCAAGATACAGCTACGAGTTTTATTTGTATTTTTGACAATAACACAGATTGAGGG
This sequence comes from Saimiri boliviensis, assembly GCF_048565385.1. NCBI lineage: Eukaryota > Metazoa > Chordata > Mammalia > Primates > Cebidae > Saimiri > Saimiri boliviensis. The sequence goes on from NC_133453.1 coordinate 151,690,035, forward strand.
TGTATTTGTATTATTTTCTAAGATACAGCTAAGGGTTGTATTTATATTTTTGACAATAACACAGCTTCCTGGTGTATTTGTATTATTTTCCAAGATACAGCTAATGGTTGTATTTGTATTTTTGAAAATAACATAGCTTGTCGGTGTATTTGTATTATTTTCCAAGATACAGCTAAGGTTTGTATTTGTATTTTTGAAACTAACACAGCTTGGGGCTCTATTTGTATTATTTTCCGAGATACAGCTAAGGATCCTATTTGTGTTCTTGAAAATAACACAGCTTCGTGGTGTATTTGTATTAATTTCCAAGATACAGTAAGGGTTGTTTTTGTATTTTTGACAATAACACAGCTTGTGGTTGTATTTCTATTATTTTCCAAGATACAGCTAAGGGTAGTATTGGTGTTTTTTTAAAATAACACAGCTTGGGTGTGTATTTGTATTATTTTCCAAAGATACAGCTAAGTGTTGTATTTGTGTTTTTGAAAATAACACAGCTTGGGGGTGTATTTGAATTATTTTACAAGATACAGCTAAGGGTTGTATTTGTATTTTTGACAATAACAATGCCGGGGGTGTATTTATATTATTTTCCAAGATACAGCTAAGAGTTGTATTTGTATTTTTGACAATAACTCAGCTTCAGGGTGTATTTGTATTATTTTCTAAGATACAGCTAAGAGTTGTATTTATATTTTTAGACAATAACACAGCTTCGGTGTGTATTTGTACTATATTCCAAGATACAGATTAGGGTTGTATTTGTATTTTAGAAAATAACGCAGCTTGGGGGTGTTTTTGTATCATTTTCCAAGATACAGCTAAGTGTTGTATTTGTATTTTAGAAAATAACGTAGCTTGGGGGTGTATTTGTATCATTTCCCAAATACAACTAAGGTTTGTATTTGTATTTTTGACAATAACAAAGCTTGGGGGTGTATTTGTATTATTTTCCAAGATACAGCTAAGGGTTGTGTTTTTATTTTTCAAAATAACACAGCTTGAAGGTGTATTTGTATTATTTTACAGATACAGCAAAGGGTAGTATTTGTATTTTTGACAATAACAAACCTGTGGGTGTATTTGTATTATTTTCCAAAGTGTAGCTGAGGTTTGTATTTGTATTTTTGAAAATAACACTGCTTGGGGTGTATTTGTATAATTTTCCAAGATACATCTTTGGGTTGTATTTGTATTCTTTACACTAACACAGCTTGGGGGTGTATTTGTATTATTTTCCAAGATACTGCTAAGGGTTGTATTTGTATTTTTGACAATAACACAGCTTGGAGGTGTATTTGTATTATTTTCAAAGACACAGCTAAGGGTTGTATTTGTATTTTTGAAAATAACACAGCTTGGGGGTGTATTTGTATTATTTTCCAAGATACAGTTAAGGGTTGTATTTGTATTTTTGAAAATAACACAGCTTGTGGGTGTATTTGTATTATTTTTAGAGGTAAAGCTAAGGGTTGTATTTGTATTTTTTAAAATAACACAGCTTGAGAGAGTATTTGTATTATTTTCCAAGATACAGCTAAGGGTTGCATATGTATTTTTGAAAATAACACATCTTTGGGGTGTATGTTTATTATTTTCAAAGACAGAGCTAAGGGTGGTTTTTGTAGTTTTCGAAATATCACAGCTTGGGGGTGTATTTCTATTATTTTCCAAGATACAGCTAAGGGTTGTATTTGTATTTTTGAAAATAACACAGGTTCGGGATGTATTTGTAGTATTTTCCAAGATACAGCTAAGGGTTGTATTTGTATTTTTGAAAATAACACAGCTTGTGGGTGTATTTGTATTATTTTTAGAGGTAAAGCTAAGGGTTGTATTTGTATTTTTGAAAATAACATTGCTTGGGGGTGTATTTGTATGATTTACCAAGATACAGCTAATGGTTGTATATTTATTTTTGACAATAACACAGCTTCGGGGTGTATTTGTATTATTTTCCAAGATACAGCTAAGGGTTTTATTTGTATTTTTGAAAATAACACAGCTTTGGGTTGTATTTGTATTATTTTCCAAGATACAGCTAAGAGTTGTATTTGTATTTTTGAAAATAACACAGATTGTGGTGTATTTGTATTATTTTCCAAGATACAGCTAAGGGTTGTATTTGTATTTTAGAAAATAACGTAGCTTGGGGGTGTATTTGTATCATTTCCCAAATACAACTAAGGGTTGTATTTGTATTTTCGACAATAACAAAGATTTGGGGTGTATTTGTATTATTTTCCAAGATACAGCTAAGGGTTGTATTTTTATTTTTCAAAATAAGACAGCTTGGGGGTGTATTTGTATTATTATCCAAGATACAGCTAAGGGTTGTATATGTATTTTTGAAAATAACACAGCTTGGGGGTGTATTTGTATTATTTTCAAAGACACAGCTAAGGGTGGTATTTGTAGTTTTGAAAATAACACAGGTTGGGGGTGTATTTGTATTATCTTCCAAGATACAGCTAAGGGTTGTATTCGCTGTTTTGAAAATAACACAGCTTGGGGGTGTATTTGTGTTATTTTCAAAGATACAGCTAAGGGTTGTATTTGTATTTTTGAAAATAACACAGCTTGCGGGTATATTTGTATTATTTTCCAAGATAAAGCTAAGGGTTTTATTTGTATTTTTGAAAATAACACAGCTTGGGGGTGTATTTGTATTATATTCAAAGATACAGCTAAGGCTTGTATTTGTGTTTTTGAAAATAACACAGCTTAGTTGTGTATTTGCATTATTTTCCAAGATACAGCTACGGGTTGTATTTGTATTTTTGGAAATAACACAGCTTGAAGGTGTATTTGTATTATTTTACAGATACAGCAAAGGGTAGTATTTGTATTTTTACAATAACAAACTCTTTGGGTGTATTTGTATAATTTTCCAAAGTATAGCTAAGGTTTGTATTTGTATTTTTGAAAATAACACAGCTTGGGTTGTATTTGTATTATTTTCCAAGATACATTTTTGGGTTGTATTTGTGTTTTTTTTAAAATAACACAGCTAGGGGGTGTATTTTTATTATTTTCCAAGATACAGCTAAGGGTTGTATTTGTATTTTTGAAAAAAACACAGCTTGGTGGTGTATTTGAATTATTTTACAAGATACAGCTAAGTGTTGTATTTGTGTTTTTGGCAATAACAAAGCATGGGGTGTATTTGTATTATTTTCCAAGATACAGCTAAAAGTTTTATTTGTATTTTTGACAATAACACAGACTGTGGGTGTATTTGTATTATTTTCCAAGATACAGCTAAGTGTTGTATTTGTATTTTTGACAATAACACAGCTTGTGGCTGTATTTGAATTATTTTCCAAGAAACAACTACGGGTTGTATTTGTATTTTTGAAAATATCACAGATTGGGATTGTATTTGTATTATTTTCCAAGATACAGCTACGAGTTTTATTTGTATTTTTGACAATAACACAGATTGAGGGTGTATTTGTATTATTTTCTAAGATACAGCTAAGTGTTGTATTTATATTTTTGACAATAACACAGCTTCCTGGTGTATTTGTATTATTTTCCAAGATACAGCTAATGGTTGTATTTGTATTTTTGAAAATAACATAGCTTGTCGGTGTAATTGTATTATTTTCCAAGATACAGCTAAGGGTTGTATTTGTATTTTTGAAAATAACACAGCTTGGGGCTCTATTTGTATTATTTTCCGAGATACAGCTAAGGATCCTATTTGTGTTTTTGAAAATAACACAGCTTCGTGGTGTATTTGTATTATTTTCCAAGATACAGTAAGGGTTGTTTTTGTATTTTTGACAATATCACAGCTTGTGGTTGTATTTCTATTATTTTCCAAGATACAGCTAAGGGTAGTATTGGTGTTTTTTTAAAATAACACAGCTTGGGTGTGTATTTGTATCATTTTCCAAAGATACAGCTAAGTGTTGTATTTGTGTTCTTGAAAATAACACAGCTTAGTTTTGTATTTGAATTATTTTACAAGATACAGCTCAGGGTTGTATTTGTATTTTTGGAAATAACACAGCTTGAAGGTGTATTTGTATTATTTTACAGATACAGCAAAGGGTAGTATTTGTATTTTTACAATAACAAAGCCTGTGGGTGTATTTGTATAATTTTCCAAAGTATAGCTAAGGTTTGTATTTGTATTTTTGAAAATAACACAGCTTGGGGTGTATTTGTATTATTTTCCAAGATACAGCTAAAGGTTTTATTTGTATTTTTGACAATAACACAGCCTGTGGGTGTATTTGTATTATTTTCCAAGATACAGCTAAGGGTTGTATTTGTATTTTTGACAATAACACAGCTTGTGGCTGTATTTGAATTATTTTCCAAGAAACAACTACGGGTTGTATTTGTATTTTTGAAAATAACACAGATTGGGATTGTATTTGTATTATTTTCCAAGATACAGCTACGAGTTTTATTTGTATTTTTGACAATAACACAGATTGAGGGTGTATTTGTATTATTTTCTAAGATACAGCTAAGGGTTGTATTTATATTTTTGACAATAACACAGCTTCCTGGTGTATTTGTATTATTTTCCAAGATACAGCTAATGGTTGTATTTGTATTTTTGAAAATAACATAGCTTGTCGGTGTATTTGTATTATTTTCCAAGATACAGCTAAGGTTTGTATTTGTATTTTTGAAACTAACACAGCTTGGGGCTCTATTTGTATTATTTTCCGAGATACAGCTAAGGATCCTATTTGTGTTCTTGAAAATAACACAGCTTCGTGGTGTATTTGTATTAATTTCCAAGATACAGTAAGGGTTGTTTTTGTATTTTTGACAATAACACAGCTTGTGGTTGTATTTCTATTATTTTCCAAGATACAGCTAAGGGTAGTATTGGTGTTTTTTTAAAATAACACAGCTTGGGTGTGTATTTGTATTATTTTCCAAAGATACAGCTAAGTGTTGTATTTGTGTTTTTGAAAATAACACAGCTTGGGGGTGTATTTGAATTATTTTACAAGATACAGCTAAGGGTTGTATTTGTATTTTTGACAATAACAATGCCGGGGGTGTATTTATATTATTTTCCAAGATACAGCTAAGAGTTGTATTTGTATTTTTGACAATAACTCAGCTTCAGGGTGTATTTGTATTATTTTCTAAGATACAGCTAAGAGTTGTATTTATATTTTTAGACAATAACACAGCTTCGGTGTGTATTTGTACTATATTCCAAGATACAGATTAGGGTTGTATTTGTATTTTAGAAAATAACGCAGCTTGGGGGTGTTTTTGTATCATTTTCCAAGATACAGCTAAGTGTTGTATTTGTATTTTAGAAAATAACGTAGCTTGGGGGTGTATTTGTATCATTTCCCAAATACAACTAAGGTTTGTATTTGTATTTTTGACAATAACAAAGCTTGGGGGTGTATTTGTATTATTTTCCAAGATACAGCTAAGGGTTGTGTTTTTATTTTTCAAAATAACACAGCTTGAAGGTGTATTTGTATTATTTTACAGATACAGCAAAGGGTAGTATTTGTATTTTTGACAATAACAAACCTGTGGGTGTATTTGTATTATTTTCCAAAGTGTAGCTGAGGTTTGTATTTGTATTTTTGAAAATAACACTGCTTGGGGTGTATTTGTATAATTTTCCAAGATACATCTTTGGGTTGTATTTGTATTCTTTACACTAACACAGCTTGGGGGTGTATTTGTATTATTTTCCAAGATACTGCTAAGGGTTGTATTTGTATTTTTGACAATAACACAGCTTGGAGGTGTATTTGTATTATTTTCAAAGACACAGCTAAGGGTTGTATTTGTATTTTTGAAAATAACACAGCTTGGGGGTGTATTTGTATTATTTTCCAAGATACAGTTAAGGGTTGTATTTGTATTTTTGAAAATAACACAGCTTGTGGGTGTATTTGTATTATTTTTAGAGGTAAAGCTAAGGGTTGTATTTGTATTTTTTAAAATAACACAGCTTGAGAGAGTATTTGTATTATTTTCCAAGATACAGCTAAGGGTTGCATATGTATTTTTGAAAATAACACATCTTTGGGGTGTATGTTTATTATTTTCAAAGACAGAGCTAAGGGTGGTTTTTGTAGTTTTCGAAATATCACAGCTTGGGGGTGTATTTCTATTATTTTCCAAGATACAGCTAAGGGTTGTATTTGTATTTTTGAAAATAACACAGGTTCGGGATGTATTTGTAGTATTTTCCAAGATACAGCTAAGGGTTGTATTTGTATTTTTGAAAATAACACAGCTTGTGGGTGTATTTGTATTATTTTTAGAGGTAAAGCTAAGGGTTGTATTTGTATTTTTGAAAATAACATTGCTTGGGGGTGTATTTGTATGATTTACCAAGATACAGCTAATGGTTGTATATTTATTTTTGACAATAACACAGCTTCGGGGTGTATTTGTATTATTTTCCAAGATACAGCTAAGGGTTTTATTTGTATTTTTGAAAATAACACAGCTTTGGGTTGTATTTGTATTATTTTCCAAGATACAGCTAAGAGTTGTATTTGTATTTTTGAAAATAACACAGATTGTGGTGTATTTGTATTATTTTCCAAGATACAGCTAAGGGTTGTATTTGTATTTTAGAAAATAACGTAGCTTGGGGGTGTATTTGTATCATTTCCCAAATACAACTAAGGGTTGTATTTGTATTTTCGACAATAACAAAGATTTGGGGTGTATTTGTATTATTTTCCAAGATACAGCTAAGGGTTGTATTTTTATTTTTCAAAATAAGACAGCTTGGGGGTGTATTTGTATTATTATCCAAGATACAGCTAAGGGTTGTATATGTATTTTTGAAAATAACACAGCTTGGGGGTGTATTTGTATTATTTTCAAAGACACAGCTAAGGGTGGTATTTGTAGTTTTGAAAATAACACAGGTTGGGGGTGTATTTGTATTATCTTCCAAGATACAGCTAAGGGTTGTATTCGCTGTTTTGAAAATAACACAGCTTGGGGGTGTATTTGTGTTATTTTCAAAGATACAGCTAAGGGTTGTATTTGTATTTTTGAAAATAACACAGCTTGCGGGTATATTTGTATTATTTTCCAAGATAAAGCTAAGGGTTTTATTTGTATTTTTGAAAATAACACAGCTTGGGGGTGTATTTGTATTATATTCAAAGATACAGCTAAGGCTTGTATTTGTGTTTTTGAAAATAACACAGCTTAGTTGTGTATTTGCATTATTTTCCAAGATACAGCTACGGGTTGTATTTGTATTTTTGGAAATAACACAGCTTGAAGGTGTATTTGTATTATTTTACAGATACAGCAAAGGGTAGTATTTGTATTTTTACAATAACAAACTCTTTGGGTGTATTTGTATAATTTTCCAAAGTATAGCTAAGGTTTGTATTTGTATTTTTGAAAATAACACAGCTTGGGTTGTATTTGTATTATTTTCCAAGATACATTTTTGGGTTGTATTTGTGTTTTTTTTAAAATAACACAGCTAGGGGGTGTATTTTTATTATTTTCCAAGATACAGCTAAGGGTTGTATTTGTATTTTTGAAAAAAACACAGCTTGGTGGTGTATTTGAATTATTTTACAAGATACAGCTAAGTGTTGTATTTGTGTTTTTGGCAATAACAAAGCATGGGGTGTATTTGTATTATTTTCCAAGATACAGCTAAAAGTTTTATTTGTATTTTTGACAATAACACAGACTGTGGGTGTATTTGTATTATTTTCCAAGATACAGCTAAGTGTTGTATTTGTATTTTTGACAATAACACAGCTTGTGGCTGTATTTGAATTATTTTCCAAGAAACAACTACGGGTTGTATTTGTATTTTTGAAAATATCACAGATTGGGATTGTATTTGTATTATTTTCCAAGATATAGCTACGAGTTTTATTTGTATTTTGGACAATAACACAGATTGAGGGTGTATTTGTATTATTTTCTAAGATACAGCTAAGGGTTGTATTTATATTTTTGACAATAACACAGCTTCCTGGTGTATTTGTATTATTTTCCAAGATACAGCTAATGGTTGTATTTGTATTTTTGAAAATAACATAGCTTGTCGGTGTAATTGTATTATTTTCCAAGATACAGCTAAGGGTTGTATTTGTATTTTTGAAAATAACACAGCTTGGGGCTCTATTTGTATTATTTTCCGAGATACAGCTAAGGATCCTATTTGTGTTTTTGAAAATAACACAGCTTCGTGGTGTATTTGTATTATTTTCCAAGATACAGTAAGGGTTGTTTTTGTATTTTTGACAATATCACAGCTTGTGGTTGTATTTCTACTATTTTCCAAGATACAGCTAAGGGTAGTATTGGTGTTTTTTTAAAATAACACAGCTTGGGTGTGTATTTGTATCATTTTCCAAAGATACAGCTAAGTGTTGTATTTGTGTTCTTGAAAATAACACAGCTTAGTTTTGTATTTGAATTATTTTACAAGATACAGCTAAGGGTTGTATTTGTATTTTTGGAAATAACACAGCTTGAAGGTGTATTTGTATTATTTTACAGATACAGCAAAGGGTAGTATTTGTATTTTTACAATAACAAAGCCTGTGGGTGTATTTGTATAATTTTCCAAAGTATAGCTAAGGTTTGTATTTGTATTTTTGAAAATAACACAGCTTGGGGTGTATTTGTATTATTTTCCAAGATACAGCTAAAGGTTTTATTTGTATTTTTGACAATAACACAGCCTGTGGGTGTATTTGTATTATTTTCCAAGATACAGCTAAGGGTTGTATTTGTATTTTTGACAATAACACAGCTTGTGGCTGTATTTGAATTATTTTCCAAGAAACAACTACGGGTTGTATTTGTATTTTTGAAAATAACACAGATTGGGATTGTATTTGTATTATTTTCCAAGATACAGCTACGAGTTTTATTTGTATTTTTGACAATAACACAGATTGAGGGTGTATTTGTATTATTTTCTAAGATACAGCTAAGGGTTGTATTTATATTTTTGACAATAACACAGCTTCCTGGTGTATTTGTATTATTTTCCAAGATACAGCTAATGGTTGTATTTGTATTTTTGAAAATAACATAGCTTGTCGGTGTATTTGTATTATTTTCCAAGATACAGCTAAGGTTTGTATTTGTATTTTTGAAACTAACACAGCTTGGGGCTCTATTTGTATTATTTTCCGAGATACAGCTAAGGATCCTATTTGTGTTCTTGAAAATAACACAGCTTCGTGGTGTATTTGTATTAATTTCCAAGATACAGTAAGGGTTGTTTTTGTATTTTTGACAATAACACAGCTTGTGGTTGTATTTCTATTATTTTCCAAGATACAGCTAAGGGTAGTATTGGTGTTTTTTTAAAATAACACAGCTTGGGTGTGTATTTGTATTATTTTCCAAAGATACAGCTAAGTGTTGTATTTGTGTTTTTGAAAATAACACAGCTTGGGGGTGTATTTGAATTATTTTACAAGATACAGCTAAGGGTTGTATTTGTATTTTTGACAATAACAATGCCGGGGGTGTATTTATATTATTTTCCAAGATACAGCTAAGAGTTGTATTTGTATTTTTGACAATAACTCAGCTTGAGGGTGTATTTGTATTATTTTCTAAGATACAGCTAAGAGTTGTATTTATATTTTTAGACAATAACACAGCTTCGGTGTGTATTTGTACTATATTCCAAGATACAGATTAGGGTTGTATTTGTATTTTAGAAAATAACACAGCTTGGGGGTGTTTTTGTATCATTTTCCAAGATACAGCTAAGTGTTGTATTTGTATTTTAGAAAATAACGTAGCTTGGGGGTGTATTTGTATCATTTCCCAAATACAACTAAGGTTTGTATTTGTATTTTTGACAATAACAAAGCTTGGGGGTGTATTTGTATTATTTTCCAAGATACAGCTAGGGGTTGTATTTTTATTTTTGAAAATAACACAGCTGGGGGTGTATTTGTATTATTATCCAAGATACAGCTAAGGGTTGTATTTGTATTTTTGAAAATAACACAGCTATGGGGTGAATTTTTATTATTTTCCAAGATACAGCTAAGGCTTGTATTTGTGTTTTTGAAAATAACACAGCTTGGGTGTGTATTTGCATTATTTTCCAAGATACAGCTAAGGGTTGTATTTGTATTTTTGAAAATAACACAGCTTGCGGGTGTATTTGTATTATTTTCCAAGATAAAGCTAAGGGTTGTATTTGTATTTTTGAAAATAACAAAGCTTGGGGGTGTATTTGTATTATATTCAAAGATACAGCTAAGGCCTGTATTTGTGTTTTTGAAAATAACACAGCTTGGGTGTGTATTTGCATTATTTTCCAGGATACAGCTAAGGGTTGTATTTTTATTTTTGCAAATAAAACAGGTTGAAGGTGTATTTGTATTATTTTACAGATACAGCAAAGGATAATATTTGTATTTTTGACAATAACAAAGCCTGTGGGTGTATTTGTATTATTTTCCAAAGTATAGCTAAGGTTTGTATTTGTATTTTTGAAAATAACACAGCTTGGGGTGTATTTGTATTATTTTCCAAGATACATCTTTGGGTTGTATTTGTATTTTTTACACTAACACAGCTTGGGGGTGTATTTGTATTATTTTCCAAGATACAGCTAAGGGTTGTATGTGTATTTTTGACAATAACACAGCTTGGAGGTGTATTTGTATTATTTTTAAAGACACAGCTAAGGGTTGTATTTGTATTTTTGAAAATGACACAGCTTTGGGGTGTATTTGTATTATTTTCTGAGATACAGCGAAGGGTTGTATTTGTATTTTTGAAAATAACACAGCTTGGGAGTGTATTTGTATTATTTTCCAAGACAAAGCTATGGGTTGTATTTGTATTTTTGAAAATAACACAGCTTGGTGGTGTATTTGTATTATTTTCGGAGATACAGCTAAGGGTTGTATTTGAATTTTTGAAAATAACACAGCATGGTGGTGTATTTGTATTATATACAAAGATACAGCTAAGGCTTGTATTTGTGTTTTTGAAAATAACACAGCTTGGGTGTGTATTTGCATTATTTTCCAAGATACAGCTAAGGGTTGTATTTGTATTTTTGAAAATAACACAGCTTGCGGGTGTATTTGTATTATTTTCCAAGATATAGCTAAGGGTTGCATATGTATTTTTGAAAATAACACATCTTTTGGGTGTATTTTTATCATTTTCACAGACAGAGCTAAGGGTGTTTTTTGTAGTTTTCAAAATATCACAGCTTGGGGGTGTATTTGTATTATTTTCCAAGATACAGCTAAGGGTTGTATTTTTATTTTTGAAAATAACACAGCTTGGGGGTGTATTTGTATTATTTTCCGAGATACAGCTAAGGGTTGTATTTGTATTTTTTAAAATAACACAGCTTGAGAGAGTATTTGTATTATTTTCCAAGATACAGCTAAGGGTTGCATATGTATTTTTGAAAATAACACATCTTTGGGGTGTATTTTTATTATTTTCAAAGACAGAGCTAAGGGTGGTTTTTGTAGTTTTCAAAATATCACTGCTTGGGGGTGTATTTCTATTATTTTCCAAGATACAGCTAAGGGTTGTATTTGTATTTTTGAAAATAACACAGGTTCGGGATGTATTTGTAGTATTTTCCAAGATACAGCTAAGGGTTGTATTTGTATGTTTGAAAATAACACAGCTTGTGGGTGTATTTGTATTATTTTTAGAGGTAAATCTAAGGGTTGTATTTGTATTTTTGAAAATAACATAGCTTGGGGGTGTATTTGTATGATTTACCAAGATACAGCTAATGGTTGTATATTTATTTTTGACAATAACACAGCTTCGGTGTGTATTTGTATTATTTTCCACGATACAGCTAAGGGTTTTATTTGTATTTTTGAAAATAACACAGCTTTGGGTTGTATTTGTATTATTTTTCAAGATACAGCTAAGAGTTGTATTTGTATTTTTGAAAATAACACAGCTTGTGGTGTATTTGTATTATTTTCCAAGATACAGCTAAGGGTTGTATTTGTATTTTAGAAAATAACGTAGCTTGGGGGTGTATTTGTATCATTTCCCAAATACAACTAAGGGTTGTATTTGTATTTTCGACAATAAAAAAGCTTTGGGTTGTATTTGTATTATTTTCCAAGATACAGCTAAGGGTTGTATTTTTATTTTTGAAAATAAGACAGCTTGGGGGTGTATTTGTATTATTATCCAAGATACAGCTAAGGGTTGTATTTGTATTTTTGAAAATAACACAGCTTGGTGGTGTATTTGTATTATTTTCAAAGACACAGCTAAGGGTGGTATTTGTAGTTTTGAAAATAACACAGATTGGGGATGTATTTGTATTATCTTCCAAGATACAGCTAAGGGTTGTATTCGCTGTTTTGAAAATAACACAGCTTGCGGGTGTATTTGTATTATTTTCCAAGATACAGCTAAGGGTTGTATTTGTATTTTTGAAAATAACACAGCTTGCGGGTGTATTTGTATTATTTTCCAAGGTAAAGCTAAGGGTTGTATTTGTATTTTTGAAAATAACACAGCTTGGGGGTGTATTTGTATTATATTCAAAGATACAGCTAAGGCTTGTATTTGTGTTTTTGAAAATAACACAGCTTAGTTTTGTATTTGCATTATTTTCCAAGATACAGCTAAGGGTTGTATTTGTATTTTTGGAAATAACACAGCTTGAAGGTGTATTTGTATTATTTTACAGATACAGCAAAGGGTAGTATTTGTATTTTTACAATAACAAAGCCTGTGGGTGTATTTGTATAATTTTCCAAAGTATAGCTAAGGTTTGTATTTGTATTTTTGAAAATAACACAGCTTGGGGTGTATTTGTATTATTTTCCAAGATACAGCTAAAGGTTTTATTTGTATTTTTGACAATAACACAGCCTGTGGGTGTATTTGTATTATTTTCCAAGATACAGCTAAGGGTTGTATTTGTATTTTTGACAATAACACAGCTTGTGTCTGTATTTGAATTATTTTCCAGGAAACAACTACGGGTTGTATTTGTATTTTTGAAAATAACACAGATTGGGATTGTATTTGTATTATTTTCCAAGATACAGCTACGAGTTTTATTTGTATTTTTGACAATAACAAAGTTTGGTGGTGTATTTGTATTATTATCCAAGATACAGCTAAGGGTTGTATTTGTATTTTTGAAAATAACACAGCTTGGGGAGTAATTTTATTATTTTCCAAGATACAGATAAGGGTTGTATTATATTATAGAAAATATCGTAGCTTGGGGGTGTATTTGTATCATTTCCCAAGATACAACTAAGGGTTGTATTTGTATTTTTGACAATAACAAAGTTTGGTGGTGTATTTGTATTATTATCCAAGATACAGCTAAGGGTTGTATTTTTATTTTTGAAAATAACACAGCTTGGGGGTGTACGTATTATTTTCAGAGACACAGCTAAGTGTGGTATTTGTACTTCTGTAAATAACACAGATTGGGTGTGTATTTGTATTATTTTCCAAGATACAGCTAAGGGTTTTATTTGTGTTTTTGAAAATAACACAGCTTGAAGGTGTATTTGTATTATTTTACAGATACAGCTAAGGGTTGTATTTGTTTTTTGACAATAACGAAGCCTGTGGTTGTATTTGTATTATTTAAATTCTAAAGCACTTAACGCGGGGACCGTTTTAGCTGTGTATTTTGAAAAAGTTGTGTGCTTTTCAAAGAGAAAGCTACTTTTGCTGTGCATTTGCGTTCGAGGGGAAATGGGAGTCCTACTCAGTCAGCAGGGACGACACCTGAGTCCTTTGCAGTCCTCTTGTCTGCACCTGATGGTGAAAAGAGAGTGGTCCCTGTCATCATGAGCCATGTCTGAAAGAATTTTTCACATTCCCTACGAGAATAGACCGGTGAAATAGCGAAAGGTGTGTCTTCCTATGGAGGATGGACGGATTCAAAGCCGACATCATACCACTAAGTATTTTGCTGAACACGAGCAGTTGTGTGTGCGACCTGTGTTTGGGTGTTTTCTGTGTCGTGTGTGTGTGTGTCTGTGTGTGTCTGTGTGTGTGTGTCTGTATTTCTGTCTCCATTCCTGAGCAGCAAATCTTTTTTCCTCTTTTAGCATGTTACTCACAACTGTGGATGAAGCCCAGCACTCGTGAAAACACAATCCATGTATGGTTGAAGGAAATTTTCTTGGTGATGAGTGAGAGGTTGGTGACTGAAACCAGCTCATTTCCCATTGACCACTGAGGTCACATCTCTCAGGTGAGAAGGAAAGTGAGAATTTGAACCAGGCACATTCTCCTTAGAGACAATGGGCCAAAGACAGGTCCGATGGAATCGAATGTGTTTTCATGTTGACATCCATCCCGTCAAGCCCTCGTTAAGCCATTGAAGTGTCACATTGGGCCTCGGGGAGGCATTACACGTCCGAAGATTTGGATTTGATTTCCAGCCCTCTGCCAGTCAGTCTGCCAGGCACTTTCATGTGACAAGCCTTAGGCGAGTCCCTTTCTGTCTCTGATTCCCGATTCCTTCACAGGGATTTATGTGGGCCTTAACGCCCACTGGGAAAAGATCCCTCTGTCAGCTCAGTGCCTGCTTTCTTGGTTTGACTTGTCAATCTGGACTTGAATACACCTTTGGTTTTGGATTGACTCTATTACCTCTCCTAGAAATTAACACACAAAACTGACAGCTGATTGACAATATGAGAAGCAGTTTTCCAAAATTCAAATTGAACTTAATCCTTTCTTACTAAAAGAATGCTCAAATCAAGGGGACACAGCTCACTCGTTTTGACTTCATGAGCTATGGCAGGTAGAGACAACTTTTTGAAAATACACAGCTAAAACTGTCCGTGCTTTGAATGCTAGACATGTTTTTCAGAATACACAGCTAAAACGGTCCCCGCTTTAAGTGCTAAAGCGCTTAAATCGGGGACCGTTTTAGCTGTGTATTTTGAAAAAGTTTTGTGCTCTTCAAAGAGAAAGCTACTTTTGCTCTGTCTTTGGGTTCGAGGGGAAATGGGAGTCCTCTTCAGTCAGCAAGGACGACACCTGAGTCCTTTGCAGTCCACTTGTCTGTCTCTGAGGGTGAAATGAGAGTGGTCCCTGTCATCATGAGCCATGTCTGAAAGAATTATTCACATTCCCTACGAGAATAGACGGGTGAAATAGCAAAAGGTGTGTCTTCCTTTGGAGCATGGACGGGTTCAAAGCCCACCTCATACCACTAAGTATTTTGCTGAACACGAGCAGTTGTGTGTGCGGCCTGTGTTTGGGTGATTTTTTTGTCCTGTGTGTGTGTGTGTGTGTGTGTGTTTGTCTGTGTGTGTGTGTCTGTATTTCTGTCTCCATTCCTGAACAGCAAACCTTTTTTCCTCTTTTAGCATGTTACTCACAGCTGTGGATGAAGCCCAGCACTCCTGAAAACACAATCCATGTATGGTTGAAGGAAATTTTCTTGGTGATGAGTGAGAGGTTGGTGACTGAAACCAGCTCATTTCCCATTGACCACTGAGGTCACATTTCTCAGGTGAGAAGCAAAGTGAGAATTTGAACCAGGCACATTCTCCTTAGAGACAATGGGCCAAAGACAGGTCCGATGGAATCGAATGCCTTTTCATGTTGACATCCATCCCGTCAAGCCCTCGTTAAGCCATTGAAGTGTTACATTGGGCCTGGGGGAGGCGGTGCACCCTGTGAAATTACACGTCCGAAGATTTGGATTTGATTTCCAGCCCTCTGCCAGTCAGTCTGCCAGGCACTTTCATGTGACAAGCCTTAGGCGAGTCCCTTTCTGTCTTGATTCCCGATTCCTTCACAGGGATTTATGTGGGCCTTAACGCCCACTGGGAAAAGATCCCTCTGCCAGCTCAGTGCCTGCTTTTTTGGTTTGACTTGTCAATCTGGACTTGAATACACCTTTGGTTTTGGATTGACTCTATTACCTCTCGTAGAAATTAACACACAAAACTGACAGCTGATTGACAAGATGAGAAGCAGTTTTCCAAAATTCTAATTGAACTTAATCCTTTCTTACTAAAAGAATGCTCAAATCAAGGGGACACAGCTCACTCGTTTTGACTTCATGAGCTATGGCAGGTAGAGACAACTTTTTGAAAATACACAGCTAAAACTGTCCGTGCTTTGAATGCTAGACATGTTTTTCAGAATACACAGCTAAAAAATTCCTGAGCAGCAAATCTTTTTTCCTCTTTTAGCATGTTACTCACAACTGTGGATGAAGCCCAGCACTCGTGAAAACACAATCCATGAATGGTTGAAGGAAATTTTCTTGGTGATGTGTGAGAGCTTGGTGACTGAATCCAGCTCATTTCCCATTGACCACTGAGGTCACATCTCTCAGGTGAGAAGGAAAGTGAGAATTTGAACCAGGCACATTCTCCTTAGAGACAATGGGCCAAAGACAGGTCCGATGGAATCGAATGTCTTTTCATGTTGACATCCATCCCGTCAAGCCCTCGTTAAGCCATTGAAGTGTCATATTGGGCCTCGGGGAGGCGGTGCACCCTGTGAAATTACACGTCCGAAGATTTGGATTTGATTTCCAGCCCTCTGCCAGTCAGTCTGCCAGGCACTTTCATGTGACAAGCCTTAGGCGAGTCCCTTTCTGTCTCTGATTCCCGATTCCTTCACAGGGATTTATGAGGGCCTTAACGCCCACTGGGAAAAGATCCCTCTGCCAGCTCAGTGCCTGCTTTCTTGGTTTGACTTGTCAATCTGGACTTGAATACACCTTTGGTTTTGGATTGACTCTATTACCTCTCCTAGAAATTAACACACAAAACTGACAGCTGATTGACAAGATGAGAAGCAGTTTTCCAAAATTCAAATTGAACTTAATCCTTTCTTACTAAAAGAATGCTCAAATCAAGGGGACACAGCTCACTCGTTTTGACTTCATGAGCTATGGCAGGTAGAGACAACTTTTTGAAAATACACAGCTAAAACTGTCCGTGCTTTGAAAGCTAGACATGTTTTTCAGAATACACAGCTAAAACGGTCCCCGCTTTAAGTGCTAAAGCGCTTAAATCGGGGACCGTTTTAGCTGTGTATTTTGAAAAAGTTGTGTGGTCTTCAAAGAGAAAGCTACTTTTGCTGTGTCTTTGGGTTCGAGAAGAAATGGGAGTCCTCTTCAGTCAGCAGGGACGACACCTGAGTCCTCTGCAGTCCTCTTGTCTGCCTCTGAGGGTGAAATGAGAGTGGTCCCTGTCATCATGAGCCATGTCTGAAAGAATTATTCACATTCCCTACGAGAATAGATGGGTGAAATAGCAAAAGGTGTGTCTTCCTTTGGAGCATGGACGGGTTCAAAGCCCACCTCATACCACTAAGTATTTTGCTGAACACGAGCAGTTGTGTGTGCGGCCTGTGTTTGGGTGATTTTTGTGTCATGTGTGTGTGTGTGTGTGTATGTGTGTGTCTGTGTGTGTCTGTGTGTGTGTGCCTGTATTTCTGTCTCCATTCCTGAGCAGCAAATCTTTTTTCCTCTTTTAGCATGTTACTCACAACTGTGGATGAAGCCCAGCACTGCTGAAAACACAATCCATGTATGGTTGAAGGAAATTTTCTTGGTGATGAGTGAGAGGTTGGTGACTGAAACCAGCTCATTTCCCATTGACCACTGAGGTCACATCTCTCAGGTGAGAAGCAAAGTGAGAATTCGAACCAGGCACATTCTCCTTAGAGACAATGGGCCAAAGACAGGTCCGATGGAATCGAATGTCTTTTCATGTTGACATCCATCCCGTCAAGCCCTCGTTAAGCCATTGAAGTGTCACATTGGGCCTGGGGGAGGCGGTGCACCCTGTGAAATTACACGTCCGAAGATTTGGATTTGATTTCCAGCCCTCTGCCAGTCAGTCTGCCAGGCACTTTCATGTGACAAGCCTTAGGCGAGTCCCTTTCTGTCTTGATTCCCGATTCCTTCACAGGGATTTATGTGGGCCTTAACGCCCACTGGGAAAAGATCCCTCTGCCAGCTCAGTGCCTGCTTTCTTGGTTTGACTTGTCAATCTGGACTTGAATACACCTTTGGTTTTGGATTGACTCTATTACCTCTCCTAGAAATTAACACACAAAACTGACAGCTGATTGACAAGATGAGAAGCAGTTTTCCAAAATTCAAATTGAACTTAATCCTTTCTTACTAAAAGAATGCTCAAATCAAGGGGACACAGCTCACTCGTTTTGACTTCATGAGCTATGGCAGGTAGAGACAACTTTTTGAAAATACACAGCTAAAACTGTCCGTGCTTTGAATGCTAGACATGTTTTTCAGAATACACAGCTAAAAAATTCCTGAGCAGCAAATCTTTTTTCCTTTTTTAGCATGTTACTCACAACTGTGTATGAAGCCCAGCACTCGTGAAAACACAATCCATGTATGGTTGAAGGAAATTTTCTTGGTGATGTGTGAGAGCTTGGTGACTGAATCCAGCTCATTTCCCATTGACCACTGAGGTCACATCTCTCAGGTGAGAAGGAAAGTGAGAATTTGAACCAGGAACATTCTCTTTAGAGACAATGGGCCAAAGACAGGTCGGATGGAATCGAATGTGTTTTCATGTTGACATCCATCCCGTCAAGCCCTCGTTAAGCCAATGAAGTGTCATATTGGGCCTCGGGGAGACGGTGCACCCTGTGAAATTACACGTCCGAAGATTTGGATTTGATTTCCAGCCCTCTGCCAGTCAGTCTGCCAGGCACTTTCATGTGACAAGCTTTAGGCAAGTCCCTTTCTGTCTCTGATTCCCGATTCCTTCACAGGGATTTATGTGGCCCTTAACGCCCACTGGGAAAAGATCCCTCTGCCAGCTCAGTGCCTGCTTTCTTGGTTTGACTTGTGAATCTGGACTTGAATACACCTTTGGTTTTGGATTGACTCTATTACCTCTCCTAGAAATTAACACACAAAACTGACAGCTGATTGACAAGATGAGAAGCAGTTTTCCAAAATTCAAATTGAACTTAATCCTTTCTTACTAAAAGAATGCTCAAATCAAGGGGACACAGCTCACTCGTTTTGACTTCATGAGCTATGGCAGGTAGAGACAACTTTTTGAAAATACACAGCTAAAACTGTCCGTGCTTTGAAAGCTAGACATGTTTTTCAGAATACAGAAAAAACGGTCCCCGCTTTAAGTGCTAAAGCGCTTAAATCGGGGACAGTTTTAGCTGTGTATTTTGAAAAAGTTGTGTGCTCTTCAAAGAGAAAGCTACTTTTGCTGTGTCTTTGGGTTCGAGGGGAAATGGGAGTCCTCTTCAGTCAGCAGGGACGACACCTGGGTCCTTTGCAGTCCTCTTGTCTGCCTCTGAGGGTGAAATGAGAGTGGTCCCTGTCATCATGAGCCATGTCTGAAAGAATTATTCACATTCCCTACGAGAATAGACGGGTGAAATAGCAAAAGGTGTGTCTTCCTTTGGAGAATGGACGGGTTCAAAGCCCACCTCATACCACTAAGTATTTTGCTGAACACGAGCAGTTGTGTGTGCGGCCTGTGTTTGGGTGATTATTGTGTCATGTGTGTGTGTGTGTGTGTGTGTGTGTGTGTTTGTCTGTGTGTGTGTGCCTGTAATTCTGTCTCCATTCCTGAGCAGCAAATCTTTTTTCCTCTTTTAGCATGTTACTCACAACTGTGGATGAAGCCCAGCACTCCTGAAAACACAATCCATGTATGGTTGAAGGAAATTTTCTTGGTGATGAGTGAGACGTTGGTGACTGAAACCAGCTCATTTCCCATTGACCACTGAGGTCACAACTCTCAGGTGAGAAGCAAAGTGAGAATTTGAACCAGGCACATTCTCCTTCGAGACAATGGGCCAAAGACAGGTCCGATGGAATCGAATGGGTTTTCATGTTGACATCCATCCCGTCAAGCCGTCGTTAAGCCATTGAAGTGTCACATTGGGCCTGGGGGAGGCGGTGCACCCTGTGAAATTACACGTCCGAAGATTTGGATTTGATTTCCAGCCCTCTGCCAGTCAGTCTGCCAGGCACTTTCATGTGACAAGCCTTAGGCGAGTCCCTTTCTGTCTCTGATTCCCGATTCCTTCACAGCGATTTATGTGGGCCTTAACGCCCACTGGGAGAAGATCCCTCTGCCAGCTCAGTGCCTGATTACTTGGTTTGACTTGCCAATCTGGACTTGAATACACCTTTGGTTTTGGATTGACTCTATTACCTCTCCTAGAAATTAACACACAAAAGTGACAGCTGATTGACAAGATGAGAAGCAGTTTTCCAAAATTCAAATTGAACTTAATCCTGTCTTACTAAAAGAATGCTCAAATCAAGGGGACACAGCTCACTCGTTTTGACTTCATGAGCTATGGCAGGTAGAGACAACTATTTGAAAATACACAGCTAAAACTGTCCGTGCTTTGAATGCTAGACATGTTTTTCAGAATACACAGCTAAAAAATTCCTGAGCAGCAAATCTTTTTTCCTCTTTTAGCATGTTACTCACAACTGTGGATGAAGCCCAGCACTCCTGAAAACACAATCCATGTATGGTTGAAGGAAATTTTCTTGGTGATGAGTGAGAGGTTGGTGACTGAAACCAGCTCATTTCCCATTGACCACTGAGGTCACATCTCTCAGGTGAGAAGCAAAGTGAGAATTTGAACCAGGCACATTCTCCTTAGAGACAATGGGCCAAAGACAGGTCCGATGGAATCGAATGTCTTTTCATGTTGACATCCATCCCGTCTAGCCCTCGTTAAGCCATGGAAGTGTCACATTGGGCCTGGGGGAGGCGGTGCACCCTGTGAAATTACACGTCCGAAGATTTGGATTTGATTTCCAGCCCTCTGCCAGTCAGTCTGCCAGGCACTTTCATGTGACAAGCCTTAGGCGAGTCTCTTTCTGTCTCTGATTCCCGATTCCTTCACAGGGATTTATGTGGGCCTTAACGCCCACTGGGAAAAGATCCCTCTGCCAGCTCAGTGCCTGCTTTCTTGGTTTGACTTGTCAATCTGGACTTGAATACACCTTTGGTTTTGGATTGACTCTATTACCTCTCCTAGAAATTAACACACAAAACTGACAGCTGATTGACAAGATGAGAAGCAGTTTTCCAAAATTCAAATTGAACTTAATCCTTTCTTACTAAAAGAATGCTCAAATCAAGGGGACACAGCTCACTCGTTTTGACTTCATGAGCTATGGCAGGTAGAGACAACTTTTTGAAAATACACAGCTAAAACTGTCCGTGCTTTGAATGCTAGACATGTTTTTCACAATACACAGCTAAAACGGTCCCCGCCTTTAGCACTTAAAGCGGGGACCGTTTTAGCTGTGTATTTTGAAAAAGTTGTGTGCTCTTCAAAGAGAAAGCTACTTTTGCTGTTTCTTTGTGTTCGAGGGGAAATGGGAGTCCTCTTCAGTCAGCAGGGACGACACATGAGTCCTTTGCAGTCCTCTTGTCTGCCTCTGAGGGTGAAATGAGAGTGGTCCCTGTCATCATGAGCCATGTCTGAAAGAATGATTCACATTCCCTACGAGAATAGACGGGTGAAATAGCAAAAGGTGTGTCTTCCTTTGGAGCATGGACGGGTTCAAAGCCCACCTCATACCACTAAGTATTTTGCTGAACACGAGCAGTTGTGTGTGCGGCCTGTGTTTGGGTGATTTTTGTGTCGTGTGTGTGTGTGTGTGTGTGTGTGTGTGTGTGTCTGAATGTGTGTGTCTGTATTTCTGTCTCCATTCCTGAGCAGCAAATCTTTTTTCCTCTTTTAGCATGTTACTCACAACTGTGGATGAAGCCCAGCACTCCTGAAAACACAATCCATGTATGGTTGAAGGAAATTTTCTTGGTGATGATTGAGAGGTTGGTGACTGAAACCAGCTCATATCCCATTGACCACTGAGGTCACATCTCTCAGGTGAGAAGCAAAGTGAGAATTTGAACCAGGCACATTCTCCTTAGAGACAATGGGCCAAAGACAGGTCCGATGGAATCAAATGTCTTTTCATGTTGACATCCATCCCGTCAAGCCCTCGTTAAGCCATTGAAGTGTCACATTGGGCCTGGGGGAGGCGGTGCACCCTGTGAAATTACACGTCCGAAGATTTGGATTTGATTTCCAGCCCTCTGCCAGTCAGTCTGCCAGGCACTTTCATGTGACAAGCCTTAGGCGAGTCCCTTTCTGTCTCTGATTCTCGATTCCTTCACAGGGATTTATGTGGGCCTTAACGCCCACTGGGAAAAGATCCCTCTGCCAGCTCAGTGCCTGCTTTCTTGGTTTGACTTGTCAATCTGGACTTGAATACACCTTTGGATTTGGATTGACTCTATTACCTCTCCTAGAAATTAACACACAAAACTGACAGCTGATTGACAAGATGAGAAGCAGTTTTCCAAAATACAAATTGAACTTAATCCTTTCTTACTAAAAGAATGCTCAAATCCAGGGGACACAGCTCACTCGTTTTGACTTCATGAGCTATGGCAGGTAGAGACAACTTTTTGAAAATACACAGCTAAAACTGTCCGTGCTTTGAATGCTATACATGTTTTTCAGAATACACAGCTAAAATGGTCCCCGCTTTAAGTGCTAAAGTACTTAAAGCGGGGACCATTTTAGCTGTGTATTTTGAAAAAGTTGTGTGCTCTTCAAAGAGAAAGCTACTTTTGCTGTGTCTTTGGGTTCGAGGGGAAATGGGAGTACTCTTCAGTCAGCAGGGACGACACCTGAGTCCTTTGCAGTCCTCTTGTCTTCCTCTGAGGGTGAAATGAGAGTGGTCCCTGTCATCATGAGCCATGTCTGAAAGAATTATTCACATTCCCTACGAGAATAGACGGGTGAAATAGGAAAAGGTGTGTCTTCCTTTGGAGAATGGACGGGTTCAAAGCCCACCTCATACCACTAAGTATTTTGCTGAACATGAGCAGTTGTGTGTGCGGCCTGTGTTTGGGTGATTTTTGTGTCGTGTGTGTGTGTGTGTGTGTGTGTCTGTGTGTGTGTGTCTGTATTTCTGTCTCCATTCCTGAGCAGCAAATCTTTTTTCCTCTTTTAGCATGTTACTCACAACTGTGGATGAAGCCCAGCACTCCTGAAAACACAATCCATGTATGGTTGAAGGAAATTTTCTTGGTGATGAGTGAGAGGTTGGTGACTGAAACCAGCTCATTTCCCATTGACCACTGAGGTCACATCTCTCAGGTGAGAAGCAAAGTGAGAATTTGAACCAGGCACATTCTCCTTAGAGACAATGGGCCAAAGACAGGTCCGATGGAATCGAATGTGTTTTCATGTGGACATCCATCCCGTCAAGCCCTCGTTAAGCCATTGAAGTGTCACATTGGGCCTGGGGGAGGCGGTGCACCCTGTGAAATTACACGTCCGAAGATTTGGATTTGATTTCCAGCCCTCTGCCAGTCAGTCTGCCAGGCACTTTCATGTGACAAGCCTTAGGCGAGTCCCTTTCTGTCTCTGATTCTCGATTCCTTCACAGGGATTTATGTGGACCTTAACGCCCACTGGGAAAAGATCCCTCTGCCAGCTCAGTGCCTGCTTTCTTGGTTTGACTTGTCAATCTGGGCTTGAATACACCTTTGGTTTTGGATTGACTCTATTACCTCTCCTAGAATTTAACACACAAAACTGACAGCTGATTGACAAGATGAGAAGCAGTTTTCCAAAATTCAAATTGAACTTAATCCTTTCTTACTAAAAGAATGCTCAAATCAAGGGGACACAGCTCACTCGTTTTGACTTCATGAGCTATGGCAGGTAGAGACAACTTTTTGAAAATACACAGCTAAAACTGTCCGTGCTTTGAATGCTAGACGTGTTTTTCAGAATACACAGCTAAAACCGACCCCGCTTTTAGTGCTAAAGCACTTAAAGCGGGGACCGCTTTAGCTGTGTATTATGAAAAAGTTGTGTGCTCTTCAAAGAGAAAGCTACTTTTGCTGTGTCTTTGGGTTCGAGGGGAAATGGGAGTCCTCTTCAGTCAGCAGGGACGACACCTGAGTCCTTTGCAGTCCTCTTGTCTGCCTCTGAGGGTGAAATGAGAGTGGTCCCTGTCATCATGAGCCATGTCTGAAAGAATTATTCACATTCCCTACGAGAATAGACGGGTGAAATAGCAAAAGGTGTGTCTTCCTTTGGAGCATGGACGGGTTCAAAGCCCACCTCATACCACTAAGTATTTTGCTGAACACGAGCAGTTGTGTGTGCGGCCTGTGTTTGGGTGATTTTTGTGTCATGTGTGTGTGTGTGTTTGTGTGTCTGTGTGTGTGTGTCTGTATTTCTGTCTCCATTCCTGAGCAGGAAATCTTTTTTCCTCTTTTAGCATGTTACTCACAACTGTGGATGAAGCCCAGCACTGCTGAAAACACAATCCATGTATGGTTGAAGGAAATTTTCTTGGTGATGAGTGAGAGGTTGGTGACTG
Organism: Saimiri boliviensis; assembly: GCF_048565385.1. Taxonomy (NCBI): domain Eukaryota; kingdom Metazoa; phylum Chordata; class Mammalia; order Primates; family Cebidae; genus Saimiri; species Saimiri boliviensis. Next base: position 151,714,405 of record NC_133453.1, read on the forward strand.
AAACCAGCTCATTTCCCATTGACCACTGAGGTCACATCTCTCAGGTGAGAAGCAAAGTGAGAATTTGAACCAGGCACATTCTCCTTAGAGATAATGGGCCAAAGACAGGTCCGATGGAATCGAATGTCTTTTCATGTTGACATCCATCCCGTCAAGCCCTCGTTAAGCCATTGAAGTGTCACATTGGGCCTGGGGGAGGCGGTGCACCCTGTGAAATTACACGTCCGAAGATTTGGATTTGATTTCCAGCCCTCTGCCAGTCAGTCTGCCAGGCACTTTCATGTGACAAGCCTTAGGCGAGTCCCTTTCTGTCTCTGATTCCCGATTCCTTCACAGGGATTTATGTGGGCCTTAACGCCCACTGGGAAAAGATCCCTCTGCCAGCTCAGTGCCTGCTTTCTTGGTTTGACTTGTCAATCTGGACTTGAATACACCTTTGATTTTGGATTGACTCTATTACCTCTCCTAGAAATTAACACACAAAACTGACAGCTGATTGACAAGATGAGAAGCAGTTTCCAAAATTCAAAATGAACTTAATCTTTTCTTACTAAAAGAATGCTCAAATCAAGGGGACACAGCTCACTCGTTTTGACTTCATGACCTATGGCAGGTAGAGACAACTTTTTGAAAATACACAGCTAAAACTGTCCGTGCTTTGAATGCTAGACATGTTTTTCAGAATACACAGCTAATGCGGGGGCCGTTTTCGCTGTGTATTTTGAAAACGTTGTGTGCTCTTCAAAGAGAAAGCTACTTTTGCTGTATCTTTGGGTTCGAGGGGAAATGGGAGTCCTCTTCAGTCAGCAGGGACGACACCTGAGTCCGTTGCAGTCCTCTTGTCTGCCTCTGAGGGTGAAATGAGAGTGGTCCCTGTCATCATGAGCCATGTCTGAAAGAATTATTCACATTCCCTACGAGAATAGACGGGTGAAATAGCAAAAGGTGTGTCTTCCTTTGGAGCATGGACGGGTTCAAAGCCCACCTCATACCACTAAGTATTTTGCTGAACACGAGCAGTTGTGTGTGCGGCCTGTGGTTGGGTGATTTTTGTGTCATGTGTGTGTGTGTGTGTGTGTGTGTGTGTCTGTGTGTGTGTGTCTGTATTTCTGTCTCCATTCCTGAGCAGCAAATCTCTTTTCCTCTTTTAGCATGTTACTCACAACTGTGGATGAAGCCCAGCACTCCTGAAAACACAATCCATGTATGGTTGAAGGAAATTTTCTTGGTGGTGAGTGAGAGGTTGGTGACTGAAACCAGCTCATTTCCCATTGACCACTGAGGTCACATCTCTCAGGTGAGAAGCAAAGTGAGAATTTGAACCAGGCACATTCTCCTTAGAGACAATGCGCCAAAGACAGGTCCGATGGAATCGAATGTCTTTTCATGTTGACATCCATCCCGTCAAGCCCTCGTTAAGCCATTGAAGTGTCACATTGGGCCTGGGGGAGGCGGTGCACGCTATGAAATTACACGTCCGAAGATTTGGATTTGATTTCCAGCCCTCTGCCAGTCAGTCTGCCAGGCACTTTCATGTGACAAGCCTTAGGCGAGTACCATTCTGTCTCTGATTCCCGATTCCTTCACAGGGATTTATGTGGGCCTTAACGCCCACTGGGAAGAGATCCCTCTGCCAGCTCAGTGCCTGCTTTCTTGGTTTGACTTGTCAATCTGGACTTGAATACACCTTTGGTTTTGGATTGACTCTATTATCTCTCCTAAAAATTAACACACAAAACTGACAGCTGATTGACAAGATGAGAAGCAGTTTCCAAAATTCAAATTGAACTTAATCCTTTCTTACTAAAAGAATGCTCAAATCAAGGGGACACAGCTCACTCGTTTTGACTTCATGAGCTATGGCAGGTAGAGACAACTTTTTGAAAATACACAGCTAAAACTGTCCGTGCTTTGAATGCTAGACATGTTTTTCCGAATACACAGCTAAAACGGTCCCCGCTTTAAGTGCTAAAAGCGGGGACCGTTTTAGCTGTGTATTTTGAAAAAGTTGAGTGCTCTTCAAAGAGAAAGCTACTTTTGCTGTGTCTTTGGGTTCGAGGGGAAATGGGAGTCCTCTTCAGTCAGCAGGGACGACACCTGAGTCCTTTGCAGTCCTCTTGTTTGTCTCTGAGGGTGAAATGAGAGTGGTCCCTGTCATCATGAGCCATGTCTGAAAGAATTATTCACATTCCCTACGAGAATAGACGGGTGAAATAGCAAAAGGTGTGTCTTCCTTTGGAGCATGGACGGGTTCAAAGCCCACCTCATACCACTAAGTATTTTGCTGAACACGAGCAGTTGTGTGTGCGGCCTGTGTTTGGGTGATTTTTGTGTCGTGTGTGTGTGTGTGTGTGTGTGTGTGTGTGTGTGTCTGTATTTCTGTCTCCATTCCTGAGCAGCAAATCTTTTTTCCTCTTTTAGCATGTTACTCACAACTGTGGATGAAGCCCAGCACTCCTGAAAACACAATCCATGTATGGTTGAAGGAAATTTTCTTGGTGATGAGTGAAAGGTTGTTGACTGAAACCAGCTCATTTCCCATTGACCACTGAGGTCACATCTCTCAGGTGAGAAGCAAAGTGAGAATTTGAACCAGGCATATTCTCCTTAGAGACAATGGGCCAAAGACAGGTCCGATGGAATCGAATGTCTTTTCATGTTGACATCCATCCCGTCAAGCCCTCGGTAAGCCATTGAAGTGTCACATTGGGCCTGGGGGAGGCGGTGCACCCTGTGAAATTACACGTCCGAAGATTTGGATTTGATTTCCAGCCCTCTGCCAGTCAGTCTGCCAGGCACTTTCATGTGACAAGCCTTAGGCGAGTCCCTTTCTGTCTCTGATTCTCGATTCCTTCACAGGGATTTATGTGGACCTTAACGCCCACTGGGAAAAGATCCCTCTGCCAGCTCAGTGCCTGCTTTCTTGGTTTGACTTGTCAATCTGTGCTTGAATACACCTTTGGTTTTGGATTGACTCTATTACCTCTCCTAGAAATTAACACACAAAACTGACAGCTGATTGACAAGATGAGAAGCAGTTTTCCAAAATTCAAATTGAACTTAATCCTTTCTTACTAAAAGAATGCTCAAATCAAGGGGACACAGCTCACTCGTTTTGACTTCATGAGCTATGGCAGGTAGAGACAACTTTTTGAAAATACACAGCTAAAACTGTCCGTGCTTTGAATGCTAGACGTGTTTTTCAGAATACACAGCTAAAACCGACCCCGCTTTTAGTGCTAAAGCACTTAAAGCGGGGACCGCTTTAGCTGTGTATTATAAAAAAGTTGTGTGCTCTTCAAAGAGAAAGCTACTTTTGCTGTGTTTTTGGGTTCGAGGGGAAATGGGAGTCCTCTTCAGTCAGCAGGGACGACACCTGAGTCCTTTGCAGTCCTCTTGTCTGCCTCTGAGGGTGAAAAGAGAGTGGTCCCTGTCATCATGAGCCATGTCTGAAAGAATTATTCACATTCCCTACGAGAATAGACGGGTGAAACAGCAAAAGGTGTGTCTTCCTTTGGAGCATGGACGGGTTCAAAGCCCACCTCATACCACTAAGTATTTTGCTGAACACGAGCAGTTGTGTGTGCGGCCTGTGTTTGGGTGTTTTTTGTGTCAGGTGTTCGTGTGTGTGTGTGTATGTGTGTGTGTGTGGGTGTGTCTGTGTGTGTGTGTCTGTATTTCTGTCTCCATTCCTGAGCAGCAAATCTTTTTTCCTCTTTTAGCATGTTACTCACAACTGTGGATGAAGCCCAGCACTGCTGAAAACACAATCCATGTATGGTTGAAGGAAATTTTCTTGGTGATGAGTGAGAGGTTGGTGACTGAAACCAGCTCATTTCCCATTGACCACTGAGGTCACATCTCTCAGGTGAGAAGCAAAGTGAGAATTTGAACCAGGCACATTCTCCTCGGAGACAATGGGCCAAACACAGGTCCGATGGAATCGAATGTCTTTTCATGTTGACATCCATCCCGTCAAGCCCTCGTTAAGCCATAGAAGTGTCACATTGGGCCTGGGGGAGGCGGTGCCCCCTGTGAAATTACACGTCCGAAGATTTGGATTTGATTTCCAGCCCTCTGCCAGTCAGTCTGCCAGGCACTTTCATGTGACAAGCCTTAGGCGAGTCCCTTTCTGTCTCTGATTGCCGATTCCTTCACAGGGATTTAGGTGGGCCTTAACGCCCACTGGGAAAAGATCCCTCTGCCAGCTCAGTGCCTGCTTTCTTGGTTTGACTTGTCAATCTGGACTTGAATACACCTTTGGTTTTGGATTGACTCTATTACCTCTCCTAGAAATTAACACACAAAACTGACAGCTGATTGACAAGATGAGAAGCAGTTTTCCAAAATTCAAATTGAACTTAATCCTTTCTTACTAAAAGAATGCTCAAATCAAGGGGATACAGCTCACTCGTTTTGACTTCATGAGCTATGGCAGGTAGAGACAACTTTCTGAAAATACACAGCTAAAACTGTCCGTGCTTTGAATGCTAGACATGTTTTTCAGAATACACAGCTAAAGCGGGGACCGTTTTAGCTGTGTATTTTGAAAAAGTTGTGTGCTCTTCAAAGAGAAAGCTACTTTTGCTGTGTCTTTGGGTTCGAGGGGAAATGGGAGTCCTCTTCAGTCAGCAGGGACGACACCTGAGTCCTTTGCAGTCCTCTTTTCTGCCTCTGAGGGTGAAATGAGAGTGGTCCCTGTCATCATGAGCCAGGTCTGAAAGAATTATTCACATTCCCTACGAGAATAGACGGGTGAAATAGCAAAAGGTGTGTCTTCCTTTGGAGCATGGACGGGTTCAAAGCCCACCTCATACCACTAAGTATTTTGCTGAACACGAGCAGTTGTGTGTGCGGCCTGTGTTTGGGTGATTTTTGTGTCATGTGTGTGTGTGTGTGTGTGTGTGTGTGTGTGTGTCTGTGTCTGTATTTCTGTCTCCATTCCTGAGCAGCAAATCTTTTTTCCTCTTTTAGCATGTTACTCACAACTGTCGATGAAGCCCAGCACTCCTGAAAACACAATCCATGTATGGTTGAAGGAAATTTTCTTGGCGATGAGTGAGAGGTTGGTGACTGAAACCAGCTCATTTCCCATTGACCACTGAGGTCACATCTCTCATGTGAGAAGCAAAGTGAGAATTTGAATCAGGCACATTCTCCTTGGAGACAATGGGCCAAACACAGGTCCGATGGAATCGAATGTCTTTTCATGTTGACATCCATCCCGTCAAGCCCTCGTTAAGCCATTGAAGTGTCACATTGGGCCTGGGGGAGGCGGTGCACCCTGTGAAATTACACGTCCGAAGATTTGGATTTGATTTCCAGCCCTCTGCCAGTCAGTCTGCCAGGCACTTTCATGTGACAAGCCTTAGGCGAGTCCCTTTCTGTCTCTGATTCCCGATTCCTTCACAGGGATTTATGTGGGCCTTAACGCTCACTGGGGAAAGATCCCTCTGCCAGCTCAGTGCCTGCTTTCTTGGTTTGACTTCTCAATCTGGACTTGAATACACCTTTGGTTTTGGATTGACTCTATTACCTCTCCTAGAAATTAACAAACAAAACTGACAGCTGATTGACAAGATGAGAAGCAGTTTTCCAAAATTCAAATTGAACTTAATCCTTTCTTACTAAAAGAATGCTCAAATCAAGGGGACACATCTCACTCGTTTTGACTTCACGAGCTATGGCAGGTAGAGACAACTTTTTGAAAATACACAGCTAAAACTGTCCGTGCTTTGAATGCTAGACATGTTTTTCAGAATACACAGCTAAAACGGACCCCGCTTTATGTGCTAAAGCACTTAAAGCGGGGACCGTTTTAGCTGTGTATTTTGAAAAAGTTGTGTGCTCTTCAAAGAGAAAGCTACTTTTTCTGTGTCTTTGGGTTCGAGGGGAAATGGGAGTCCTCTTCAGTCAGCAGGGACGACACCTGAGTCCTTTACAGTCCTCTTGTCTGCCTCTGAGGGTGAAATGAGAGTGGTCCCGGTCATCATGAGCCATGTCTGAAAGAATTATTCACATTCCCTACGAGAATAGACGGGTGAAATAGCAAAAGGTGTGTCTTCCTTTGGAGCATTGACGGGTTCAAAGCCCACCTCACACCACTAAGTATTTTGCTGAACACCAGCAGTTCTGTGTGCAGCCTGTGTTTGGGTGATTTTTGTGTCGTGTGTGTGTGTGTGTGTGTGTGTGTGTGTGTCTGTGTGTGTGTGTCTGTGTTTCTGTCTCCATTCCTGAGCAGCAAATCTTTTTTCCTCTTTTAGCATGTTACTCACAACTGTGGATGAAGCCCAGCACTCCTGAAAACACAATCCATGTATGGTTGAAGGAAATTTTCTTGGTGATGAGTGAGAGGTTGGTGACTGAAACCAGCTCATTTCCCATTGACCACTGAGGTCACATCTCTCAGGTGAGAAGCAAAGTGAGAATTTGAACCAGGCACATTCTCCTTAGAGACAATGGGCCAAAGACAGGTCCGATGGAATCGAATGTCTTTTCATGTTGACATCCATCCCGTCAAGCCCTCGTTAAGCCATTGAAGTGTCACATTGGGCCTGGGGGAGGTGGTGCACCCTGTGAAATTACACGTGCGAAGATTTGGATTTGATTTCCAGCCCTCTGCCAGTCAGTCTGCCAGGCACTTTCATGTGACAAGCCTTAGGCGAGTCCCTTTCTGTCTCTGATTCCCGATTCCTTCACAGGGATTTATGTGGGACTTAACGCCCACTGGGAAAAGATCCCTCTGCCAGCTCAGTGCCTGCTTTCTTGGTTTGACTTGTCAATCTGGACTTGAATACACCTTTGGATTTGGATTGACTCTATTACCTCTCCTTGAAATTAACACACAAAACTGACAGCTGATTGATAAGATGAGAAGCAGTTTTCCAAAATTCAAATTGAACTTAATCCTTTCTTCCTAAAAGAATGCTCAAATCAAGGGGACACAGCTCACTCGTTTTGACTTCATGAGCTATGGCAGGTAGAGACAACTTTTTGAAAATACACAGCTAAATCTGTCCGTGCTTTGAATGCTAGACATGTTTTTCAGAATACACAGCTAAAACGGTCCCCGCTTTACGTGCTAAAACACGTAAAGCGGGGAACGTTTTAGCAGTGTATTTTGAAAAATTTGTGTGCTCTTCAAAGAGAAAGCTACTTTTGCTGTGTCTTTGGGTTCGAGGGGAAATGGGAGTCCTCTTCAGTCAGCAGGGACGACACCTGAGTCCTTTGCAGTCCTCTTGTCTGCCTCTGAGGGTGAAATGAGAGTGGTCCCTGTCATCATGAGCCATGTCTGAAAGAATTATTCACATTCCCTACGAGAATAGACGGGTGAAATAGCAAAAGGTGTGTCTTCCTTTGGAGCATGGACGGGTTCAAAGCCCACCTCATACCACTAAGTATTTTGCTGAACACGAGCAGTTGTGTGTGCGGCCTGTGTTTGGGTGATTTTTGTGTCGTGTGTGTGTGTGTGTGTGTGTGTCTGTGTGTGTGTGTCTGTATTTCTGTCTCCATTCCTGAGCAGCAAATCTTTTTTCCTCTTTTAGCATGTTACTCACAACTGTGGATGAAGCCCAGCACTCCTGAAAACACAATCCATGTATGGTTGAAGGAAATTTTCTTGGTGATGAGTGAGAGGTTGGTGACTGAAACCAGCTCATTTCCCATTGACCACTGAGGTCACATCTCTCAGGTGAGAAGCAAAGTGAGAATTTGAACCAGGGACATTCTCCTTAGAGACAATGGGCCAAAGACAGGTCCGATGGAATCGAATGTCTTTTCATGTTGACATCCATCCCGTCAAGCCCTCGTTAAGCCATTGAAGTGTCACATTGGGCCTGGGGGAGGCGGTGCACCCTGTGAAATTACACGTCCGAAGATTTGGATTTGATTTCCAGCCCTCTGCCAGTCAGTCTGCCAGGCACTTTCATGTGACAAGCCTTAGGCGAGTCCCTTTCTGTCTCTGATTCCCGATTCCTTCACAGGGATTTATGTGGGCCTTAACGCCCACTGGGAAAAGATCCCTCTGCCAGCTCAGTGCCTGCTTTCTTGCTTTGAATTGTCAATCTGGACTTGAATACACCTTTGGTTTTGGATTGACTCTATTACCTCTCCTAGAAATTAACACACAAAACTGACAGCTGATTGACAAGATGAGAAGCAGTTTTCCAAAATTCAAATTGAACTTAATCCTTTCTTACTAAAAGAATGCTCAAATCAAGGGGACACAGCTCACTCGTTTTGACTTCATGAGCCATGGCAGGTAGAGACAACTTTTTGAAAATACACAGCTAAAACTGTCCGTGCTTTGAATGCTTGACATGCTTTTCAGTTTTAACTGCTTTAGCACTTAAAGCGGGACCGTTTTAGCTGTGTATTTTGAAAAAGTTGTGTGCTCTTCAAAGAGAAAGCTACTTTTGCTGTGTCTTTGGGTTCGAGGGGAAATGGGAGTCCTTTTCAGTCAGCAGGGACGACACCTGAGTCCTTTGCAGTCCTCTTGTCTGCCTCTGAGGGTGAAATGAGAGTGGTCCCAGTCATCATGAGCCACATCTGAAAGAATTATTCACATTCCCTACGAGAATAGACGGGTGAAATAGCAAAAGGTGTGTCTTCCTTTGGAGCATGGACGGGTTCAAAGCCCACCTCATACCACTAAGTATTTTGCTGAACACGAGCAGTTGTGTGTGCGGCCTGTGTTTGGGTGATTTTTGTGTGATGTTTGTGTGTGTGTGTGTGTTTGTGTGTGTGTGTGTCTGTGTGTCTGTGTTTGTGTGTCTGTATTTCTGTCTCCATTCCTGAGCAGCAAATCTTTTTTCCTCTTTTAGCATGTTACTCACAACTGTGGATGAAGCCCAGCACTCCTGAAAACACAATCCATGTATGGTTGAAGGAAATTTTCTTGGTGATGAGTGAGAGGTTGGTGACTGAAACCAGCTCATTTCCCATTGACCACTGAGGTCACATCTCTCAGGTGAGAAGCAAAGTGAGAATTTGAACCAGGCACCTTCTCCTTAGAGACAATGGGCCAAAGACTGGTCCGATGGAATCGAATGTCTTTTCATGTCGACATCCATCCGGTCAAGCCCTCGTTAAGCCATTGAAGTGTCACATTGGGCCTGGGGGAGGCGGTGCACCCTGTGAAATTACACGTCCGAAGATTTGGATTTGATTTCCAGCCCACTGCCTGTCACTCTGCCAGGCACTTTCATGTGACAAGCCTTAGGCGAGTCCCTTTCTGTCTCTGATTCCCGATTCCTTCACAGGGATTTATGTGGGCCTTAACACCCACTGGGAAAAGATCCCTCTGCCAGCTCAGTGCCTGCTTTCTTGGTTTGACTTGTCAATCTGGACTTGAATACACCTTTGGTTTTGGATTGACTCTATTACCTCTCCTAGAAATTAACACACAAAACTGACAGCTGATTGACAAGATGAGAAGCAGTTTTCCAAAATTCAAATTGAACTTAATCCTTTCTGACTAAAAGAATGCTCAAATCAAGGGGACACAGTTCACTCGTTTTGACTTCATGAGCTATGGCAGGTAGAGACAACTTTTTGAAAATACACAGCTAAAACTGTCCGTGCTTTGAATGCTAGACATGTTTTTCAGAATACACAGCTAAAACGGTCCCCTCTTTAAGTGTTAAAGCACTTAAAGTTGTGTGCTCTTCAAAGAGAAAGCTACTTTTGCTGTGTCTTTGGGTTCGAGGGGAAATGGGAGTCCTCTTCAGTCAGCAGGGACGACACCTGAGTCCTCTGCAGTCCTCTTGTCTGCCTCTGAGGGTGAAATGAGAGTGGTCCCTGTCATCATGAGCCATGTCTGAAAGAATTATTCACATTCCCTACGAGAATAGACGGGTGAAATAGCAAAAGGTGTGTCTTCCTTTGGAGCATGGACGGGTTCAAAGCCCACCTCATACCACTAAGTACTTTGCTGAACACGAGCAGTTGTGTGTGCGGCCTGTGTTTGGGTGATTTTTGTGTCGTGTGTGTGTGTGTTTGTGTGTGTGTGTGTCTGTGTGTGTGTGTCTGTATTTCTATCTCCATTCCTGAGCAGCAAATCTTTTTTCCTCTTTTAGCATGTTACTCACAACTGTGGATGAAGCCCAGCACTCCTGAAAACACAATCCATGTATGGTTGAAGGAAATTTTCTTGGTGATGAGTGAGAGGTTGGTGACTGAATCCAGCTCATTTCCCATTGACCACTGAGGTCACATCTCTCAGGTGAGAAGCAAAGTGAGAATTTGAACCAGGCACATTCTCCTTAGAGACAATGGGCCAAAGACAGGTCCGATGGAATCGAATGTCTTTTCATGTTGACATCCATTCCGTCAAGCCCTCGTTAAGCCATTGAAGTGTCACATTGGGCCTGAAGGAGGCGGTGCACCCTGTGAAATTACACGTCCGAAGATTTGGATTTGATTTCCAGCCCTCTGCCAGTCAGTCTGCCAGGCACTTTCATGTGACAAGCCTTAGGCGAGTCCCTTTCTGTCTCTGATTCCCGATTCCTTCACAGGGATTTATGTCGGCATTAACGCCCACTGGGAAAAGATCCCTCTGCCAGCTTAGTACCTGCTTTCTTGGTTTGACTTGTCAACCTGGACTTGAATACACCTTTGGTTTTGGATTGACTCTATTACCTCTCCTAGAAATTAACACACAAAACTGACAGCTGATTGACAAGATGAGAAGCAGTTTTCCAAAATTCAAATTGAACTTATTCCTTTCTTACTAAAAGAATGCTCAAATCAAGGGGACACAGCTCACTCGTTTTGACTTCATGAGCTATGGCAGGTAGAGACAACTTTTTTAAAATACACAGCTAAAACTGTCCGTGCTTTGAATGCTAGACATGTTTTTCAGAATACGCAGCTAAAACGGTCCCCGCTTTACGTGTTAAAGCACGTAAAGCGGGCACCGTTTCAGCTGTGTATTTTGAAAAATTTGTGTGCTGTTCAAAGAGAAAGCTACTTTTGCTGTGTCTTTGGGTTCGAGGGGAAATGGGAGTCCTCTTCAGTCAGCAGGGACGACACCTGAGTCCTTTGCAGTCCTCTTGTCTGCCTCTGAGGGTGAAATGAGAGTGGTCCCTGTCATCATGAGCCATGTCTGAAAGAATTATTCACATTCCCTACGAGAATAGACGGGTGAAATAGCAAAAGGTGTGTCTTCCTTTGGAGCATAGACGGGTTCAAAGCCCACCTCATACCACTAAGTATTTTGCTGAACACGAGCAGTTGTGTGTGCGGCCTGTGTTTGGGTGATTTTTGTGTCATGTGTGTGTGTGTGTGTGTGTGTGTCTGTGTGTGTGTGTCTGTATTTCTGTCTCCATTCCTGAGCAGCAAATCTTTTTTCCTCTTTTAGCATGTTACTCACAACTGTGGATGAAGCCCAGCACTCCTGAAAACACAATCCATGTATGGTTGAAGGAAATTTTCTTGGTGATGAGTGAGAGGTTGGTGACTGAAACCAGCTCATTTCCCATTGACCACTGAGGTCACATCTCTCAGGTGAGAAGCAAAGTGAGAATTTGAACCAGGCACATTCTCCTTAGAGACAATGGGCCAAAGACAGGTCCGATGGAATCGAATGTCTTTTCATGTTGACATCCATCCCGTCAAGCCCTCGTTAAGCCATTGAAGTGTCACATTGGGCCTGGGGGAGGCGGTGCACCCTGTGAAATTACACGTCCGAAGATTTGGATTTGATTTCCAGCCCTCTGCCAGTCAGTCTGCCAGGCACTTTCATGTGACAAGCCTTAGGCGAGTCCCTTTCTGTCTCTGATTCCCGATTCCTTCACAGGGATTTATGTGGGCCTTAACGCCCACTGGGAAAAGATCCCTCTGCCAGCTGAGTGCCTGCTTTCTTGGCTTGACTTGTCAATCTGGACTTGAATACACCTTTGGTTTTGGATTGACTCTATTACCTCTCCTAGAAATTAACACACAAAACTGACAGCTGATTGACAAGATGAGAAGCAGTTTTCCAAAATTCAAATTGAACTTAATCCTTTCTTACTAAAAGAATGCTCAAATCAAGGGGACACAGCTCACTCGTTTTGACTTCATGAGCTATGGCAGGTAGAGACAACTTTTTGAAAATACACAGCTAAAACTGTCCGTGCTTTGAATGCTAGACATGTTTTTCAGAATACACAGCTAAAACGGTCCCCGCTTTAAGTGCATTATTAGCTGTGTATTTTGAAAAAGTTGTGTGCTCTTCAAAGAGAAATCTACTTTTGCTGTGTCTTTGGTTTCGAGGGGAATTGGGAGTCCTCTTCAGTCAGCAGGGATAACACCTGAGTCCTTTGCAGTCCTCCTGTCTGCCTCTGAGGGTGAAATGAGAGTGGTCCCTGTCATCATGAGCCATGTCTGAAAGAATTATTCACATTCCCTACGAGAATAGACGGGTGAAATAGCAAAAGGTGTGTCTTCCTTTGGAGCATGGACGGGTTCAAAGCCCACGTCATACCACTAAATATTTTGCTGAACACGAGCAGTTGCGTGTGCGGCCTGTGTTTGGGTGATTTTTGTGTTATGTGCGTGTGTGTGTGTGTGTGTTTGTGTGTGTGTGTGTCTGTGTGTGTGTGTCTGTATTTCTGTCTCCATTCCTGAGCAGCAAATCTTTTTTCCTCTTTTAGCATGTTACTCACAACTGTGGATGAAGCCCAGCACTCCTGAAAACACAATCCATGTATGGTTGAAGGAAATTTTCTTGGTGATGAGTGAGAGGTTGGTGACTGAAACCAGCTCATTTCCCATTGACAACTGAGGTCACATCTCTCAGGTGAGAAGCAAAGTGAGAATTTGAACCAGGCACATTCTCCTTAGAGACAATGGGCCAAAGACAGGTCCGATGGAATCGAATGTCTTTTCATGTTGACATCCATCCCGTCAAGCCCTCGTTAAGCCATTGAAGTGTCACATTGGGCCTGGGGGAGGCGGTGCACCCTGTGAAATTACACGTCCGAAGATTTGGATTTGATTTCCAGCCCTCTGCCAGTCAGTCTGCCAGGCACTTTCATGTGACAAGCCTTAGGCGAGTCCCTTTCTGTCTCTGATTCCCGATTCCTTCACATGGATTTATGTGGGCCTTAACGCCCACTGGGAAAAGATCCCTCTGCCAGCTCAGTGCCTGCTTTCTTGGTTTGACTTGTCACTCTGGACTTGAATACACCTTTGGTTTTGGATTGACTCTATTACCTCTCCTAGAAATTAACACACAAAACTGACAGCTGATTGACAAGATGAGAAGCAGTTTTCCAAAATTCAAATTGAACTTAATCCTTTCTTCCTAAAAGAATGCTCAAATCAAGGGGACACAGCTCACTCGTTTTGACTTCATGAGCTATGGCAGGTAGAGACAACTTTTTAAAATACACAGCTAAAACTGTCCGTGCTTTGAATGCTAGACATGTTTTTCAGAATACACAGCTAAAACGGTCCCCGCTTTAAGTGCATTATTAGCTGTGTATTTTGAAAAAGTTGTGTGCTCTTCAAAGAGAAAGCTACTTTTGCTGTGTCTTTGGGTTCGAGGGGAATTGGGAGTCCTCTTCAGTCAGCAGGGATAACACCTGAGTCCTTTGCAGTCCTCCTGTCTGCCTCTGAGGGTGAAATGAGAGTGGTCCCTGTCATCATGAGCCATGTCTGAAAGAATTATTCACATTCCCTACGAGAATAGACGGTTGAAATAGCAAAAGGTGTGTCTTCCTTTGGAGCATGGACGGGTTCAAAGCCCACCTCATACCACTAAATATTTTGCTGAACACGAGCAGTTGCGTGTGCGGCCTGTGTTTGGGTGATTTTTGTGTTATGTGCGTGTGTGTGTGTGTGTGTTTGTGTGTGTGTGTGTCTGTGTGTGTGTGTCTGTATTTCTGTCTCCATTCCTGAGCAGCAAATCTTTTTTCCTCTTTTAGCATGTTACTCACAACTGTGGAGGAAGCCCAGCACTCCTGAAAACACAATCCATGTATGGTTGAAGGAAATTTTCTTGGTGATGAGTGAGAGGTTGGTGACTGAAACCAGCTCATTTCCCATTGACCACTGAGGTCACATCTCTCAGGTGAGAAGCAAAGTGAGAATTTGAACCAGGCACATTCTCCTTAGAGACAATGGGCCAAAGACAGGTCCGATGGAATCGAATGTCTTTTCATGTTGACATCCATCCCGTCAAGCCCTCGTTAAGCCATTGAAGTGTCACATTGGGCCTGGGGGAGGCGGTGCACCCTGTGAAATTACACGTCCGAAGATTTGGATTTGATTTCCAGCCCTCTGCCAGTCAGTCTGCCAGGCACTTTCATGTGACAAGCCTTAGGCGAGTCCCTTTCTGTCTCTGATTCCCGATTCCTTCACTGGGATTTATGTGGGCCTTAACGCCCACTGGGAAAAGATCCCTCTGCCAGCTCAGTGCCTGCTTTCTTGGTTTGACTTGTCAATCTGGACTTGAATACACCTTTGGTTTTGGATTGACTCTATTACCTCTCCTAGAAATTAACACACAAAACTGACAGCTGATTGACAAGATGAGAAGCAGTTTTCCAAAATTCAAATTGAACTTAATACTTTCTTACTAAAAGAATGCTCAAATCAAGGGGACACAGCCCACTCGTTTTGACTTCATGAGCTATGGCAGGTAGAGACAACTTTTTGAAAATACACAGCTAAAACTGTCCGTGCTTTGAATGCTAGACAAGTTTTTCAGAATACACAGCTAAAACGGTCCACGCTTTAAGTGCATTATTAGCTGTGTATTTTGAAAAAGTTGTGTGCTCTTCAAAGAAAAAGCTACTTTTGCTGTGTCTTTGGGTTCGAGGGGAATTGGGAGTCCTCTTCAGTCAGCAGGGATAACATCTGAGTCCTTTGCAGTCCTCCTGTCTGCCTCTGAGGGTGAAATGAGAGTGGTCCCTGTCATCATGAGCCATGTCTGAAAGAATTATTCACATTCCCTACGAGAATAGACGGGTGAAATAGCAAAAGGTGTGTCTTCCTTTGGAGCATGGACGGGTTCAAAGCCCACGTCATACCACTAAATATTTTGCTGAACACGAGCAGTTGTGTGTGCGGCCTGTGTTTGGGTGATTTTTGTGTTATGTGCGTGTGTGTGTGTGTGTTTGTGTGGGTGTGTGTCTGTGTGTGTGTGTCTGTATTTCTGTCTCCATTCCTGAGCAGCAAATCTTTTTTCCTCTTTTAGCATGTTACTCACAACTGTGGATGAAGCCCAGCACTCCTGAAAACACAATCCATGTATGGTTGAAGGAAATTTTCTTGGTGATGAGTGAGAGGTTGGTGACTGAAACCAGCTCTTTTCCCATTGACCACTGAGGTCACATCTCTCAGGTGAGAAGCAAAGTGAGAATTTGAACCAGGCACATTCTCCTTAGAGACAATGGGCCAAAGACAGGTCCGATGGAATCGAATGTCTTTTCATGTTGACATCCATCCCGTCAAGCCCTCGTTAAGCCATTGAAGTGTCACATTGGGCCTGCGAGAGGCGGTGCACCCTGTGAAATTACACGTCCGAAGATTTGGATTTGATTTCCAGCCCTCTGCCAGTCAGTCTGCCAGGCACTTTCATGTGACAAGCCTTAGGCGAGTCCCTTTCTGTCTCTGATTCCCGATTCCTTCACAGGGATTTATGTGGGCCTTAACGCCCACTGGGAAAAGATCCCTCTGCCAGCTCAGTGCCTGCTTTCTTGGTTTGACTTGTCACTCTGGACTTGAATACACCTTTGGTTTTGGATTGACTCTATTACCTCTCCTAGAAATTAACACACAAAACTGACAGCTGATTGACAAGATGAGAAGCAGTTTTCCAAAATTCAAATTGAACTTATTCCTTTCTTACTAAAAGAATGCTCAAATCAAGGGGACACAGCTCACTCGTTTTGACTTCATGAGCTATGGCAGGTAGAGACAACTTTTTGAAAATACACAGCTAAAACTGTCCGTGTTTGAATGCTAGACATGTTTTTCAGAATACACAGCTAAAACGGTCCCCGCTTTAAGTGCTTTATTAGCTGTGTATTTTGAAAAAGTTGTGTGCTCTTCAAAGAGAAAGCTACTTTTGCTGTGTCTTTGGGTTCGAGGGGAAATGGGAGTCCTCTTCAGTCAGCAGGGACGACACCTGAGTCCTTTGCAGTCCTCTTGTCTGCCTCTGAGGGTGAAATGAGAGTGTTCCCTGTCATCATGAGCCACGTCTGAAAGAATTATTCACATTCCCTACGAGAATAGACGGGTGAAATAGCAAAAGATGTGTCTTTCTTTGGAGCATGGACGGGTTCAAAGCCCACCTCATACCACTAAGTATTTTGCTGAACACGAGCAGTTGTGTGTGCGGCCTGTGTTAGGGTGATTTTTGTGTCGTGTGTGTGTGTGTGTGTGTGTGTGTGAGTGTCTGTGTGTGTGTGTCTGTATTTCTGTCTCCATTCCTGAGCAGCAAATCTTTTTTCCTCTTTTAGCATGTTACTCACAACTGTGGATGAAGCCCAGCACTCCTGAAAACACAATCCATGTATGGTTGAAGGAAATTTTCTTGGTGATGAGTGAGAGGTTGGTGACTGAAACCAGCTCATTTCCCATTGACCACTGAGGTCACATCTCTCAGGTGAGAAGCAAAGTGAGAATTTGAACCAGGCACATTCTCCTTAGAGACAATGGGCCAAAGACAGGTCCGATGGAATCGAATGTCTTTTCATGTTGACATCCATCCCGTCAAGCCCTCGTTAAGCCATTGAAGTGTCACATTGGGCCGGGGGAGCCGGTGTACCCTGTGAAAATACACGTCCGAAGATTTGGATTTGATTTCCAGCCCTCTGCCAGTCAGTCTGCCAGGCACTTTCATGTGACAAGCCTTAGGCGAGTCCCTTTCTGTCTCTGATTCCCGATTCCTTCACAGGGATTTATGTGGGCCTTAACGCCCACTGGGAAAAGATTCCTCTGCCAGCTCAGTGCCTGCTTTCTTGGTTTGACTTGTCAATCTGGACTTGAATACACCTTTGGTTTTTGATTGACTCTATTACCTCTCCTAGAAATTAACACACAAAACTGACAGCTGATTGACAAGATGAGAAGCAGTTTTCCAAAATTCAAATTGAACTTAATCCTTTCTTACTAAAAGAATGCTCAAATCAAGGGGACACAGCTCACTCGTTTTGACTTCATGAACTATGGCAGGTAGAGACAAATTTTTGAAAATACACAGCTAAAACTGTCCGTGCTTTGAATGCTAGACAAGTTTCTCAGAATACACAGCTAAAACGGTCCCCGCTTTAAGTGCTTTATTAGCTGTGTATTTTGAAAAAGTTGTGTGCTCCTCAAAGAGAAAGCTACTTTTGCTGTGTCTTTGGGTTCGAGGGGAAATGGGAGTCCTCTTCAGTCAGCAGGGACGACACCTGAGTCCTTTGCAGTCCTCTTGTCTGCCTCTGAGGGTGAAATGAGAGTGGTCCCTGTCATCATGAGCCATGTCTGAAAGAATTATTCACATTCCCTACGAGAATAGACGGGTGAAATAGCAAAAGGTGTGTCTTCCTTTGGAGCATGGACGGGTTCAAATCCCACCTCATACCACTAAGTATTTTGCTGAAGACGAGCAGTTGTGTGTGCGGCCTGTGTTTGGGTGATTTTTGTGTCATGTGCGTGTGTGTGTGTGTGTGTTTGTGTGTGTGTGTGTCTGTGTGTGTGTGTCTGTATTTCTGTCTCCATTCCTGAGCAGCAAATCTTTTTTCCTCTTTTAGCATGTTACTCACAACTGTGGATGAAGCCCAGCACTCCTGAAAACACAATCCATGTATGGTTGAAGGAAATTTTCTTGGTGATGAGTGAGAGGTTGGTGACTGAAACCAGCTCATTTCCCATTGACCACTGAGGGCACATCTCTCAGGTGAGAAGCAAAGTGAGAATTTGAACCAGGCACATTCTCCTTAGAGACAATGGGCCAAAGACAGGTCCGATGGAATCGAATGTCTTTTCATGTTGACATCCATCCCGTCAAGCCCTCGTTAAGCCATTGAAGTGTCACATTGGGCCTGTGGGAGGCGGTGCACCCTGTGAAATTACACGTCCGAAGATTTGGATTTGATTTCCAGCCCTCTGCCAGTCAGTCTGCCAGGCACTTTCATGTGACAAGCCTTAGGCGAGTCCCTTTCTGTCTCTGATTCCCGATTCCTTCACAGGGATTTATGTGGGCCTTAACGCCAACTGGGAAAAGATCCCTCTGCCAGCTCAGTGCCTGCTTTCTTGGTTTGATTTGTCAATCTGGACTTGAATACACCTTTGGTTTTGGATTGACTCTATTACCTCTCCTAGAAATTAACACACAAAACTGACAGCTGATTGACAAGATGAGAAGCAGTTTTCCAAAATTCAAATTGAACTTAATCCTTTCTTACTAAAAGAATGCTCAAATCAAGGGGACACAGCTCACTCGTTTTGACTTCATGAGCTATGGCAGGTAGAGACAACTTTTTGAAAATACACAGCTAAAACTGTCCGTGTTTGAATGCTAGACATGTTTTTCAGAATACACAGCTAAAACGGTCCCCGCTTTAAGTGCTTTATTAGCTGTGTATTTTGAAAAAGTTGTGTGCTCTTCAAAGAGAAAGCTACTTTTGCTGTGTCTTTGGGTTCGAGGGGAAATGGGAGTCCTCTTCAGTCAGCAGGGACGACACCTGAGTCCTTTGCAGTCCTCTTGTCTGCCTCTGAGGGTGAAATGAGAGTGGTCCCTGTCATCATGAGCCATGTCTGAAAGAATTATTCACATTCCCTACGAGAACAGACGGGTGAAATAGCAAAAGATGTGTCTTCCTTTGGAGCATGGACGGGTTCAAAGCCCACCTCATACCACTAAGTATTTTGCTGAACACGAGCAGTTGTGTGTGCGGCCTGTGTTTGGGTGATTTTTGTGTCATGTGCGTGTGTGTGTGTGTGTGTTTGTGTGTGTGTGTGTCTGTGTGTGTGTGTCTGTATTTCTGTCTCCATTCCTGAGCAGCAAATCTTTTTTCCTCTTTTAGCATGTTACTCACAACTGTGGATGAAGCCCAGCACTCCTGAAAACACAATCCATGTATGGTTGAAGGAAATTTTCTTGGTGATGAGTGAGAGGTTGGTGACTGAAACCAGCTCATTTCCCATTGACCACTGAGGTCACATCTCTCAGGTGAGAAGCAAAGTGAGAATTTGAACCAGGCACATTCTCCTTAGAGACAATGGGCCAAAGACAGGTCCGATGGAATCGAATGTCTTTTGATGTTGACATCCATCCCGTCAAGCCCTCGTTAAGCCATTGAAGTGTCACATTGGGCCTGGGGGAGGCGGTGCACCCTGTGAAATTACACGTCCGAAGATTTGGATTTGATTTCCAGCCCTCTGCCATCAGTCTGCCAGGCACTTCCATGTGACAAGCCTTAGGCGAGTCCCTTTCTGTCTCTGATTCCCGATTCCTTCACAGGGATTTATGTGGGCCTTAACGCCCACTGGGAAAAGATCCCTCTGCCAGCTCAGTGCCTGCTTTCTTGGTTTGACTTGTCAATCTGGACTTGAATACACCTTTGGTTTTGGATTGACACTATTACCTCTCCTAGAAATTAACACACAAAACTGACAGCTGATTGACAAGATGAGAAGCAGTTTTCCAAAATTCAAATTGAACTTAATCCTTTCTTACTAAAAGAATGCTCAAATCAAGGGGACACAGCTCACTCGTTTTGACTTCATGAGCTATGGCAGGTAGAGACAACTTTTTGAAAATACATAGGTAAAACTGTCCGTGCTTTGAATGCTAGACATGTTTTTCAGAATACACAGCTAAAACGGTCCCTGCTTTAAGTGCTTTATTACCTGTGTATTTTGAAAAAGTTGTGTGCTCTTCAAAGAGAAAGCTACTTTTGCTGTGTCTTTGGGTTCGAGGGGAAATTGGAGTCCTCTTCAGTCAGCAGGGATGACACCTGAGTCCTTTGCAGTCCTCTTGTCTGCCTCTGAGGGTGAAATGAGAGTGGTCACTGTCATCATGAGCCATGTCTGAAAGAATTATTCACATTCCCTACGAGAATAGACGGGTGAAATAGCAAAATGTGTGTCTTCCTTTGGAGCATGGACGGGTTCAAAGCCCACCTCATACCACTAAGTACTTTGCTGAAGACGAGCAGTTGTGTGTGCGGCCTGTGTTTGGGTGATTTTTGTGTCATGTGCGTGTGTGTGTGTGTGTGTTTGTGTGTGTGTGTGTCTGTGTGTGTGTGTCTGTATTTCTGTCTCCATTCCTGAGCAGCAAATCTTTTTTCCTCTTTTAGCATGTTACTCACAACTGTGGATGAAGCCCAGCACTCCTGAAAACACAATCCATGTATGGTTGAAGGAAATTTTCTTGGTGATGAGTGAGAGATTGGTGACTGAAACCAGCTCATTTCCCATTGACCACTGAGGGCACATCTCTCAGGTGAGAAGCAAAGTGAGAATTTGAACCAGGCACATTCTCCTTAGAGACAATGGGCCAAAGACAGGTCCGATGGAATCGAATGTCTTTTCATGTTGACATCCATCCCGTCAAGCCCTCGTTAAGCCATTGAAGTGTCACATTGGGCCTGGGGGAGGCGGTGCACCCTGTGAAATTACACGTCCGAAGATTTGGATTTGATTTCCAGCCCTCTGCCAGTCAGTCTGCCAGGCACTTTCATGTGACAAGCCTTAGGCGAGTCCCTTTCTGTCTCTGATTCCCGATTCCTTCACAGGGATTTATGTGGGCCTTAACGCCAACTGGGAAAAGATCCCTCTGCCAGCTCAGTGCCTGCTTTCTTGGTTTGATTTGTCAATCTGGACTTGAATACACCTTTGGTTTTGGATTGACTCTATTACCTCTCCTAGAAATTAACACACAAAACTGACAGCTGATTGACAAGATGAGAAGCAGTTTTCCAAAATTCAAATTGAACTTAATCCTTTCTTACTAAAAGAATGCTCAAATCAAGGGGACACAGCTCACTCGTTTTGACTTCATGAGCTATGGCAGGTAGAGACAACTTTTTGAAAATACACAGCTAAAACTGTCCGTGCTTTGAATGCTAGACATGTTTTTCAGAATACACAGCTAAAACGGTCCCCGCTTTAGCACTTAAAGCGGGTCCGTGTTAGCTGTGTATTTTGAAAAAGTTGTGTGCTCTTCAAAGAGAAAGCTACTTTTGCTGTGTCTTTGGGTTCGAGGGGAAATGGGAGTCCTCTTCAGTGAGCAGGGACGACACCTGAGTCTTTTGCAGTCCTCTTGTCTGCCTCTGAGGGTGAAATGAGAGTGGTCCCTGTCATCATGAGCCATGTCTGAAAGAAATATTCACATTCCCTACGAGAATAGACGGGTGAAATAGCGAAAGTTGTGTCTTCCTTTGGAGCATGGACGGGTTCAAAGCCCACCTCATACCACTAAGTATTTTGCTGAACACGAGCAGTTGTGTGTGCGCCCTGTGTTTGGGTGATTTTTGTGTCGTGTGTGTGTGTGTGTGTGTGTGTGTCTGTGTGTGTGTGTCTGTATTTCTGTCTCCATTCCTGAGCAGCAAATCTTTTTTCCTCTTTTAGCATGTTACTCACAACTGTGGATGAAGTCCAGCACTCCTGAAAACACAATCCATGTATGGTTGAAGGAAATTTTCTTGGTGATGAGTGAGAGGTTGGTGACTGAAACCAGCTCATTTCCCATTGACCACTGAGGTCACATCTCTCAGGTGAGAAGCAAAGTGAGAATTTGAACCAGGCACATTCTCCTTAGAGACAATGGGCCAAAGACAGGTCCGATGGAATCGAATGTCTTTTCATGTTGACATCCATCCCGTCAAGCCCTCGTTAAGCCATTGAAGTGTCACATTGGGCCTGGGGGAGGCGGTGCACCCTGTGAAATTACACGTCCGAAGATTTGGATTTGATTTCCAGCCCTCTGCCAGTCAGTCTGCCAGGCACTTTCATGTGACAAGCCTTAGGCGAGTCCCTTTCTGTCTCTGATTCCCGATTCCTTCACTGGGATTTATGTGGGCCTTAACGCCCACTGGGAAAAGATCCCTCTGCCAGCTCAGTGCCTGCTTTCTTGGTTTGACTTGTCAATCTGGACTTGAATACACCTTTGGTTTTGGATTGACTCTATTACCTCTCCTAGAAATTAACACACAAAACTGACAGCTGATTGACAAGATGAGAAGCAGTTTTCCAAAATTCAAATTGAACTTAATCCTTTCTTACTAAAAGAATGCTCAAATCAAGGGGACACAGCCCACTCGTTTTGACTTCATGAGCTATGGCAGGTAGAGACAACTTTTTGAAAATACACAGCTAAAACTGTCCGTGCTTTGAATGCTAGACATGTTTTTCAGAATACACAGCTAAAACGGTCCCCGCTTTAAGTGCATTATTAGCTGTGTATTTTGAAAAAGTTGTGTGCTCTTCAAAGAAAAAGCTACTTTTGCTGTGTCTTTGGGTTCGAGGGGAATTGGGAGTCCTCTTCAGTCAGCAGGGATAACACCTGAGTCCTTTGCAGTCCTCCTGTCTGCCTCTGAGGGTGAAATGAGAGTGGTCCCTGTCATCATGAGCCATGTCTTAAAGAATTATTCACATTCCCTACGAGAATAGACGGGTAAAATAGCAAAAGGTGTGTCTTCCTTTGGAGCATGGACGGGTTCAAAGCCCACGTCATACCACTAAATATTTTGCTGAACACGAGCAGTTGTGTGTGCGGCCTGTGTTTGGGTGATTTTTGTGTCATGTGCGTGTGTGTGTGTGTGTGTTTGTGTGTGTGTGTGTCTGTATTTCTGTCTCCATTCCTGAGCAGCAAATCTTTTTTCCTCTTTTAGCATGTTACTCACAACTGTGGATGAAGCCCAGCACTCCTGAAAACACAATCCATGTATGGTTGAAGGAAATGTTCTTGGTGATGAGTGAGAGGTTGGTGACTGAAACCAGCTCTTTTCCCATTGACCAATGAGGTCACATCTCTCAGGTGAGAAGCAAAGTGAGAATTTGAACCAGGCACATTCTCCTTAGAGACAATGGGCCAAAGACAGGTCCGATGGAATCGAATGTCTTTTCATGTTGACATCCATCCCGTCAAGCCCTCGTTAAGCCATTGAAGTGTCACATTGGGCCTGCGAGAGGCGGTGCACCCTGTGAAATTACACGTCCGAAGATTTGGATTTGATTTCCAGCCCTCTGCCAGTCAGTCTGCCAGGCACTTTCATGTGACAAGCCTTAGGCGAGTCCCTTTCTTTCTCTGATTCCCGATTCCTTCACAGGGATTTATGTGGGACTTAACGCCCACTGGGAAAAGATCCCTCTGCCAGCTGAGTGCCTGCTTTCTTGGTTTGACTTGTCACTCTGGACTTGAATACACCTTTGGTTTTCGATTGACTCTATTACCTCTCCTAGAAATTAACACACAAAACTGACAGCTGATTGACAAGATGAGAAGCAGTTTTCCAAAATTCAAATTGAACTTAATCCTTTCTTCCTAAAAGACTGCTCAAATCAAGGGGACACAGCTCACTCGTTTTGACTTCATGAGCTATGGCAGGTAGAGACAACTTTTTGAAAATACACAGCTAAAACTGTCCGTGCTTTGAATGCTAGACATGTTTTTCAGAATACACAGCTAAAACGGTCCCCGCTTTAGCACTTAAAGCGGGTCCGTTTTAGCTGTGTATTTTGAAAAAGTTGTGTGCTCTTCAAAGAGAAAGCTACTTTTGCTGTGTCTTTGGGTTCGAGGGGAAATGGGAGTCCTCTTCAGTGAGCAGGGACGACACCTGAGTCTTTTGCAGTCCT
This sequence comes from Saimiri boliviensis, assembly GCF_048565385.1. Classification (NCBI taxonomy): domain Eukaryota; kingdom Metazoa; phylum Chordata; class Mammalia; order Primates; family Cebidae; genus Saimiri; species Saimiri boliviensis. Next base: position 151,738,180 of record NC_133453.1, read on the forward strand.
CTTGTCTGCCTCTGAGGGTGAAATGAGAGTGGTCCCTGTCATCATGAGCCATGTCTGAAAGAAATATTCACATTCCCTATGAGAATAGACGGGTGAAATAGCGAAAGGTGTGTCTTCCTTTGGAGCATGGACGTGTTCAGAGCCCACCTCATACCACTAAGTATTTTGCTGATCACGAGCATTTGTGTGTGCGGCCTGTGTTTGGGTGTTTTTTGTGTCGTGTGTGTGTGTGTGTGTGTTTGTGTGTCTGTGTCTGTGTGTGTGTGTCTGTATTTCTGTCTCCATTCCTGAGCAGCAAATCTTTTTTCCTCTTTTAGCATGTTACTCCGAACTGTGGATGAAGCCCAGCACTCCTGAAAACATAGTCCATGTATGGTTGAAGGAAATTTTCTTGGTGATGAGTGAGAGGTTGGTGACTGAAACCAGCTCATTTCCCATTGACCACTGAGGTCACATCTCTCAGGTGAGAAGCAAAGTGAGAATTTGGACCAGACACATTCTCCTTAGAGACAATGGGCCAAAGACAGGTCCGATGGAATCGAATGTCTTTTCATGTTGACATCCATCCCGTCAAGCCCTCGTTAAGGCATTGAAGTGTCACACTGGGCCTGGGGGAGGCAGTGCACCCTGTGAAATTACACGTCCGAAGATTTGGATTTGATTTCCAGCCCTCTGCCAGTCAGTCTGCCAGGCACTTTCATATGACAAGCTTTACGCGAGTCCCTTTCTGTCTCTGTTTCCCGATTCCTTCACAGGGATTTATGTGGGCCTTAACGCCCACTGGGGAAACATCCCTCTGCCTGCTCAGTGCCTGCTTTCTTGGTTTGACTTGTCAATCTGGACTAGAATACACCTTTGGTTTTGGATTGACTCTATTACCTCTCCTAGAAATTAACACACAAAACTGACAGCTGATTGACAAGATGAGAAGCAGTTTTCCAAAATTCAAATTGAACTTAATCCTTTCTTACTAAAAGAATGCTCAACTCAAGGGGGCACAGCTCACTCGTTTTGACTTCATGAGCTATGGCAGGTAGAGACAACTTTTTGAAAATACACAGCTAAAACTGTCCGTGATTTGAATGGGAGACATGTTTTTCAGAATACACAGCTAAAACGGTCCCCGCATTACGTGGTTTATTACTTAAAGCGGAGACGTTTTAGCTGTGTATTTTGAAAAATTTGTGTGCTCTTCAAAGAGAAAGCTACTTTTGCTGTGTCTTTGGGTTCGAGCGGAAATGGGAGTCCTCTTCAGTCAGCAGGGACGACACATGATTCCTTTGCAGTCCTCTTTTCTGCCTCTGAGGGTGAAATGAGAGTGGTCCCTGGCATCATGAGCCATGTCTGAAAGAATTATTCACATTCCCTACGAGAATAGACGGGTGAAATAGCGAAAGGTTTGTCTTCCTTTGGAGCATGGACGGGTTCAAAGCCCACCTCATACCACTCAGTATTTTGCTGAACACGAGCAGTTGTGTGTGCGGCCTGTGTTTGGGTGTTTTTTTGTGTCAGGTGTTCGTGTGTGTGTGTATGTGTGTGTGTGGGTGTGTCTGTGTGTGTGTGTCTGTATTTCTGTCTCCATTCCTGAGCAGCAAATCTTTTTTCCTCTTTTAGCATGTTACTCACAACTGTGGATGAAGCCCAGCACTCCTGAAAACACAATCCATGTATGGTTGAAGGAATTTTTCTTGGTGATGAGTGAGGGGTTGGTGACTGAAACCAGCTCATTTCCCATTGACCAAAGAGGTCACATCTCTCAGGTGAGAAGCAAAGTGAGAATTTGAACCAGGCACATTCTCCTTAGAGACAATGGGCCAAAGACAGGTCCGATGGAATGTAATGTCTTTTCATGTTGACATCCATCCCGACAAGCTCTCGTTAAGCCATTGAAGTGTCACATTGGGCCTGGGGGAGGCGGTGCACCCTGTGAAATTACACGTCCGAAGATTTGGATTTGATTTCCAGGCCTCTGCCAGTCACTCTGTTAGGCACTTTCATGTGACAAGCCTTAGGCGAGTCCCTTTCTGTCTCTGTTTCCTGATTCCTTCACAGGGATTTATGTGGTTTTTAAGGCCCAGTGGGAAAAGTTTCCTCTTCCAGCTCAGTGCCTGTTTTCTTGGTTTGACTTGTCAATCTGGACTTGAATACACCTTTGGTTTTGGATTGACTCTATTACCTCTGCTGGAAATTAACGCACAAACTGAGAGCTGATTGACAAGATGAGAAGCCGTTTTCCAGAATTCAAATCCAACTTAATCCTTTCTTACAAATAGAATGCTCAACTCAAGGGGACACTGATCACTCATTTTGACTTCATGAGCTATGGAAGGTAGAGACAACTTTTTGAAAATACACAGCTAAAACTGTCCGTGCTTTGAATGCTAGACATGTTTTTCAGAATACACAGCTAAAACGGTCCCCGCTTTAAGGGCTAAAGCACTTAAAGCGGGGACCGTTTTAGTTGTGTATTTTGAAAAAGTTGTGTGCTCTTCAAAGAGAAAGCTGCTTTTGCTGTGCCTTTGGGTTTGAGGGGAAATGGGAGTCCTCTTCAGTCAGCAGGGATGACACCTGAGTCCTTTGCAGTCCTCTTGTCTGCCTCTGAGGGTGAAATGAGAGTGGTCCCTGTCATCATGAGCCATGTCTGAAAGAATTATTCACATTCCCTACGAGAATAGACGGGTGAAATAGCGAAAGGTGTGTCTTCCTTTGGAGCATGGACGGGTTCAAAGCCCACCTCATACCACTAAGTATTTTGCTGAACACGAGCAGTTGTGTGTGCGGCCTGTGTTTGGGTGTTTTTTGTGTCACGTGTTCGTGTGTGTGTGTGTGTGTGTGTGTGTAGGTGTGTCTGTGTGTGTGTGTCTGTATTTCTGTCTCCATTCCTGATCAGCAAATCTTTTTTCCTCTTTTTGCATGTTACTGAGAACTGTGGATGAAGCCCAGCACTCCTGAAAACACAATCTATGTATGGTTGAAGTAATTTTTCTTGGTGATGAGTGAGAGGTTGGTGACTGAAACCAGCTCATTTCCCATTGACCACTGAGGTCACATCTCTCAGGTGAGAAGCAAAGTGAGAATTTGAACCAGGCACATTCTCCTTAGAGACAATGAGCCAAAGACAGGTCCGATGGAATCGAATGTCTTTTCATGTTGACATCCATCCCGTCAAGCCCTCGTTAAGCCATTGAAGTGTCACATTGGGCCTAGGGGAGGCGGTGCACCCTGAGAAATTACACGTCCGAAGATTTGGATTTGATTTCCAGCCCTCTGCCAGTCAGTCTGCCAGGCACTTTCATGTGACAAGAATTAGGCGAGTCCCTTTCTGTCTCTGATTCCCGATTCCTTCACAGGGATTTATGTGGGCCTTAACGCCCACTGGGAAAAGATCCCTCTGCCAGCTCAGTGCCTGCTCCACTCAAGGGGACACAGATCACTCGTTTTAACATCATGAGCTTTGGCAGCTAGAGAGAACTTTTTGAAAATACACAGCTAAAACTGTCCGTGCTTTGAATGCTAGACAAGTTTTTCAGAATACTCAGCTAAAACGGTCTTTTTTTTTTTATATATATATATATACTGAATCTTGCTCTGTCACCTAGGCTAGGGTGCAGTGGCATGATAGCTCGCTGCAACCTCTGCCTCATTGGTTCAAGGGATTCTCCTGCCTCAGCCATCCAAGTATCTGTGATTACAGGCACCTGCCACCACACCCAGCTAATTTTTGTATTTTTCATAGAGATGGGGTTTCTTTTTTTCTTTTTCTTTGAGACGGAGTTTCTCTCTTGTTACCCAGGCTTGAGTGCAGTGTCATGATCTCAGCTCACCACAACCTCTGCCTTCTGGGTTCAGGCAATTGTCCTTCCTCTGCCTCCCGTGTAGCTGGGATTACAGGCATGCGCCACCATGCTTAGCTAATTTTTTGTATTTTTCGTAGAGACGGGGTTTCACCATGTTGTCCAGGATGGCCTCGATCTCTTGACTTTTTGATCCGCCCACCTCGGCCTCCCAAAGTGCTGGGATTACAGGCTTGAGCCACCGTGCCCGGCCCAGAGATGGTGTTTCACCATATTGGCCTGTCTGGTCTTGAACTGACCTGGTGATCTGCCCACCTTGGCCTCTGATAGTGCTCGGATTGCAGGCATGAGCCACCACGCCTTGTACCTAATTCCTATTCACTGGTCGTGGATGGGAGCTATGGAATCTCTTCCTACAAAACATCCTGGCCGCATCAGAATGTGAGAGTTAAGTTTTCTAAGAGATGGTTCCTCTGTTTGTGCTCCACACCCAAATAATCGATCTTACTTCACTGTCAGACAACTTCCAGTTATTACAGTGGCTGTAGTCTAGCTGGAAAAACGCTAAGTAGACCCCCGGGACTCTCTTGACTCAGCCACTAACAACTTAGTGTGGCTCTGGGAAACAAAGAAGCTGGAGCAACCACGCCTGTAATCCCAGCACTTTGGGAGGTCGACGTGGGAGGATTGCTTGAGCCCAGGAGTTTGACAGCAGCCTGGGCAACATAGCAAGACCCCATCTCTACAAAAAAAAAAATCAAAAAAATTATTGCGGTGTGGTGGTGTCACCCTGTAGTCCCAGCTATTCAGGAGGCTAAAGTGGGAGGATCACTTGAGTCCCAGAAGTCAAGACTGCAGTGAGCCAAGATCATGCCACTGCCCTCAAGCTTGGGCTTCAAAGTGAGACACTGTCTCAGGAGGGAAAAAACAAAACAAAACAAAACAAAAAAACTGGAGCTTTTGTTTTCTCATTTGTTAAAGGTGGATGATATTATCTCCTTCATGGAATTACTGTGAGGATGGAAGTACAATTTTTTTCCCCTTTCCTTTTAGAAATACAATGAGATAGGCATAGTGGCCAGGTGAGGTGGCTCATGCCTGTAATCCCAGCACTTTGGGAGCCTGAAGCAGGTGGATCACCTGAGGTCAGGAGTTCAAGACCATCCTGGCCACCATGGTGAAACCCTGACTCCACTAAAATTACAAAAATTAGCCTAGCGTGGTGGCACGTGCCTACAATCGCAGCTACTCAGGAAGCTGAGGCAGGAGAATGGCTTGAACCTGGGAGGTGGAGGGTGTAGTGAGCAGAGATCATCCCATGGCACTCCAGTCTGGACGACAGAGTGAGACTCCATCTCAAAAAAATAAAATGCCAGATGTGGTGGCTCATGCCTGTAAACCCAGCATTTTGGGAGGCAGAGGAAGGTGGATCACCTGAGGTCAGGAGTTCAAGACCAGCCTGACCAACATGCAGAAACCCCATCTCTAATAAACATATAAAATTCGCCAAGCATGGTGGCACATGCCTGTAATCCCAACTATTTGGGAGGCTGAGGCAGGAGAATCGCTTGAACCTGGGAAGTGGAGGTTGCAGTGAGCCAAGATTGCACTCCTGCATGGACGAGAAGAAGGAAACTGTGTCTCAAAAACAATAATTAGATAGGCATAGTGCACAAGATAATGTCAGGTGACACGTGCACTACCACTTAGTACCACTGTGAGTCCGGACAGATGACATAGGTCTCCGTGCCTCAGTTTTTCCACCTGTCAAATAGGAACCATATGAGGATGTACTCGTAAGATGATGCTCAAGGCTAAATAATGTAATCCATGAACGTGCTTAGACCAGCACCTCCTGCATTTTAAATACTCTTCCCTTTTGGCTGCTGTTGCTACTATTTTACTAACTGGGTTGATTTCTAGCCTGCAAAAAAAAGGATCACAAGTTTGTGAACAAGACCATTATTCCTTACCAAATGATTCATAACCCCAATTTTTCTTTTGCTTTTTTTTTTTGTTTGTTTGTTTGTGTTTTTGGAAACAGAGTCTCACTCCCACTCCCAGGCTCAAGTGATTCTCCTGCTCAGTCTCATGAGTAACTGGGATTAAAGGTACCCACAACTAGGCCCAGCTAATTTTTGTATTTTTAGTACAGATGGGGTTTCACCATGTTGGCCAGGCTGATCTCAGACTCCTGACCTCACGTAATCCATCCACCTCGGCCTCCCAAAGTGCTGGGATTATAGGCATGTGCCACCCCACCAGCCTATAACCCCAGTTTCTTTTTACCAACTTAGATTATGGAACTTGGCATGATGCCCAGATTCCCATAATGCAAATTGTCCTCCCCAATTATAACTACCAGTTTTTTTCATCTAAGAAAAACAAAACAAAAATTGAAATGCTGGTCATTTTTGTGGACAAAAAGATAAGTATGGCCAGGGGTAGTGGCTCAGGCCTGTAATTCCAGCACTTTGAGAGGCTGAGGCGGGAACATCACTGGAAGCCAGAAGTTCGAGACCAGCCTGACCAACACGGTGAATCCCCCTCTCTACTAAAACTACAAAAATGAGCCACGTGGGCTGGTGTGCGCCTGCAGTCCCAGCTACTCAGGAGGCTGAGGCAGGAGAATCACTTAACCCAGGAGGCAGAGGTTGCAGTGAAAAGAGATCATGCCACTGCAGTCCAGCTTGGGCAACAAGATCAGAACTCCATCTCAAAAAACAAACAAAAACAAGTAATGCGACTGCTATTTTCTGGTTATAATCACAGAGTTCATGTAGAAAAGCTAAGCAATATGAAAAAATACAGAGTTAAAGTTTTTAAAAATTACCCCAAATTGGATCAGCAAACTTTTTTTTTTTTTTTTTTTCCCTCTTGAGACAGACTAGGTCTTGCTGCTGCCCAAGCTGGTGTACAGTGACACAATCACAGATGACTGCAGCCTCGACCTCCTGGACTGGCTCTGTGCTCCTGCCTCCCAAGGAGCTGGGACTACAGGTGCATATTCCTATACCCAGCTAATTTTTTTTTTAATTGGTTTTGTAGAGGTGAAGTCTCATTATGTTGCTCAGGCTGGTCTCGAGCTCTGGCCTCAAGTAATCCTCCCGCTTCAGCCTTCCAAAGTGCTGGAATTACAAGCATGAACTTATTTGGAGACTGGGTCATTACAGAGGTCATCAAGTTAAAATGGGTCATGAATGTGGGGCCCTGATGCTATATAACTGTTGTCCTTACTAAAAGAAAAATTTGTTGCCTGTGAAAGAAAAAGAAAGAATAAAATATTTTTTCCTTGAGACAGGTCTTGTTCTGTCACCCAGGCTGGAGTGAAGTGGTGTGATCTCAGCTCACTGCAGCCTCATCCTCCCTGACTCAAGCAATCCTCCAACCTCAGCCTCCTGAGTAGCTTGGGAACACAGGTACATGCAACCATACCTGGCTTTTTTTTTTTTTTTTCCCGAGATGGATTCTTGCTCTTTCCTCCAGTCTGGAGTGCAGTGGTGCAATCTCAGCTCACTGCAACCTCCACCTCTGGGTTCAAGCAGTTCTCCTGCCTCAGCCTCCTGAGTAGCTAGGATGGCAGGCGTGCACCACCACAGCCAGCTAATTTTTATATTTTTAGTAGAGATGGGGTTTCACCATGTTGGCTATGCTGGTCTCAAACTCCTGACCTCTTGATCTGCCAACCTCAGCCTCCCAAAGTGCTAGGATTACAGGTGTGAGCCACCACTCCCGGCTGTATTGTTTTTAGTACAGGTGGGGTTTCATCCTGTTGGCCTGGCTGGTATTGAACTCCTGACCTGAAGTTATCCTCTCACTCATGCTCCCAAAGTACAGGGATTACAGACATGAGCCACGGCATCTGGCCTGAGACAATAAATTTGTCTTATTCTAAGCCACTTAGTTGGTGGCACTTTGTTACAGCATCCCCAGCAAAGTTATATCCAACGAATAATCCATTTCATTGTTGTTGTTGTTGTTGTTGTTGTTGTTGTTGTGGTTGTGGTTATTGTTGTTTTTGAAACGGAGTTTCGCTCTTGTTACCCAGGCTGGAGTGCAATGGCACGATCTCGGCTCACCGCAACCTCTGCCTCCTGGGTTCAGGCAATTATCCTGCCTCAGCCTCCTCAGTAGCTGGGATTACAGGCACGCACCACCATGCCCAGCTAATTTTTTGTATTTTTAGTAGAGAGGGGATTTCACCATGTTGACCAGGATGGTCTGGATCTCTTGACCTCGTGATCCACCCGCCTCAGCCTCCCAAAGTGCTGAGATTACAGGCTTGAGACACCACGCCCGGCCGTTGTTGTTGTTTTTAAGGAAAAAAAAAAAGGAAAGAAAGAAAGAAAAAAGAATAATTAAAAAGAATGAAGGAGAGGAAGAAAGAGGAAGAGGAAGAGAGAACGGGAGTGTTGCTTTATTGCCCAGGCTAGAATGCAGTCTAAAAACGGGTATTGAAAACGTCTTTTATGCCAGTAGTTTTGCTTAATAATGGAGACAGGAAAAAAATGAGGAAAGAAAATAACAAACAAGCAGCCAACCAATAATTCATTTAAACCTGTAAGTAGGTATGATGTGGTACTGATAAGAGTGTATATTTTTGTGTATTTAAAATGGAGAGTTCTATAAATGTTTATTAAGTTTACTTGTTCCGGATGTGAGTTCAAGTCCTGGATATCCTTGTTAATTTTCTGTCTCGCTGATCTGTCTAATATTGATGTTGAAGTCTCCCCCTATTATTGTGTGGGAGTCTGTCTCTTTATAAGTCTTACGTAATCTGGGTGTTCCTGTATTGGGTGCGTATATATTTAGGATCGTTAGCTCTTCTCGTTGCATTGATCCTTTGACCATTATGTAATGTCCTTCTTTGCCTCTTTTGATCTTTGTTGCTTTAAAGTTTATTTTATCAGAGGCGAGATTTGCAACTCCTGCTTTTTATTAATTAACTTATTTTTGCTCTCAAGTTGGTTGGTAATTCTTTCTCCATCCATTTATGTTGAGTCTTTGTGTATCCCTGCATGTGAGATGGGTCTGGATGCAGCATACCGATGGATTTTGCATTTCATTGTTAAAGGACACAGAAGCTCATGCTCTCTGTCATTCCCGAATGTGTAATTAGGTTTTGGCCAGGAGCAGAGGCTCATACCTGTAATCCCAGGACTTTGGAAGGCTGAGATGGGAGGATCACTTGAAGCTCAGAGTTTGAGGCCAGCCTGGCCAACATGGTGAGACCCCATCTCCACACACACACACACAAATATTAGTTGGGCATGGTAGCATTCACCTGTAATCCCAGCTACTCAGGAGGCTAAGGTGGGAGGACTGCTTGATCCTGGGAGTAAGAGGCTGCAGTGGGCTATGATTATACCACTGCACTGTAGGCTGAACAACACAGGAATTCCCTATCTATCTCTTAAAAAAGAAAAAAAAAAAAAAAAAGGGCTGGAGTTTGAGTTTGTGTTTTTGTTGTTGTTACTGTTGTTGTTGTTGTCGTCTTTTTTTTAGTCGGAGTTTCACTCTTGTTACCCAGGCTGTAGTGCAATGGCACGATCTCGGCTCACCGCAACGTCCGCCTCCTGGGTTCAGGCAATTGTCCTGCCTCAGCCTCCTGAGTAGCTGGGATTACAGGCATGTGCCACCATGCCCAGCTATTTTTTTATATTTTTTAGTAGAGACGGGGTTTCACCATGTTGACCAGGATGGTCTCAATCTCTTGACCTCGTGATCCACCCGCCTTGGCTTCCCAAAGTGCTGGGGTTACAGGCGTGAGCCACCGGGCCCAGCCTCGTTACTGTTGTTTTTTGAGATGGAGTGTCATGCTCTGCCCGGGCTGGAGTGCGGTGGTTCAATCTCAGCTCATTGCAACTCCACCTCCTGTGTTCAAGTGATTCTCCCACCTCAGCCTCCCAAGTAGCTGGGATTACAGGTGTGCACCCCCACACCTGGCTCATTTTTATATTTTCAGTAGAGATGGGATTTCACCATGTTGGCCAGGCTGGTCTCAAACTCCTGACCTCAGGAGATCCACCGGCCTCGGCCTCCCAAAGTGATGGGATTACAGGTGTGGGTCACTGCGTTCAGTCGATTTAGTGTTTTGGCTGGGTTGGGTCTGGCAGGTGTATGGTTAATAAACCAGGTCTAAATATTTCCAGGAAACTGCTGGGTCAGGCATGCACTGACAGCAATGTTGTGGATGGTGATACTGGCTGTGAACATGGAAGAAAACAAGGTCTGGTCTCCTTTTTTCACCCAGACGGTGTCGATGAGCTGACCTAGGAGATAACAGGACAGGTACATGAGACCCCGTGTACATCCTGGGAAAGGCGGTGGCAACTGCTTGGGACCCCAGCCCACCTGGCCAGTGGCTCTTCCATGTTCCTTACAGCTTTTGAGAGGTTCGCTATTCAAAGGAGGATGAATCAAGGAAAGTACAGGGCTGGGGCACAATTTTGTTAAACATGACAAGGAATATGCCTTGGTTCAAGAAAACCCATGGCTCAGCACGGTGGTTTACACCTGTAATCTCAGCACTTTAGAAGGTGGAGGTGAGAAGATCACCAGAGGTCAGGAGTTCGAGGCCATCACGGCCAACATAGAAACCCCATCTCTACTAAAAATACAGAAATTAGCCAGGTGTGGTGGCACATGCCTGTAGTCCCAGCTACTCAAGAGGCTGAGGCCTGAGAACCCCGGGAGGTGGAGGTTGCAGTGAGCCGAGACCACACCATTGTACTCCAGCCTGGGTGACAGAGTGAGACTCCATCTAAGAAATAAAATGAGAAAATCCGATCCTTCTGCCACGCATGGGGGTGCATGCCTGTAATCCCAGCACTTTGGGAGGCTGAGGTGGGCACATCACTTGAGGTCAGGAGTTCAAGATCAGCCTGGCTAACATGGCAAAACCTTGGCTCTACTAAAAATACAAAAATGAACCGGGTATGGTTGCATGTGCCTGTAATCCCAGCTAATTGGGAGACCGAGGCAGGAGAATCACTTGAACCCTGAAGGTGGAGCTAGCAGTGAGCTTAGATCACGCCACTGCACTTAAGCCTGGGGCCAGAGAAGACTCCATCTCAAAAGAAAAAAGAAAAGGCAATGCAACCCCTACTAGTCTTCTCTATAAGCAGGCTCAGAGTGATGGCCGTGGAGTTTTTGGTCAGCCAGGGGATTGAACACAATGAAATGTCTTCTTTTTTTTTTTTTTTTTTTTTTTTTTTTTTTTTTTTGAGACGGAGTTTTCGCTCTTGTTTACCCAGGCTGGAGTGCAATGGCGCCATCTCAGCTCACCGCAACCTCTGCCTCCTGGGTTCAGGCAATTCTCCTGCCTCAGCCTCCTGAGTAGCTGGGATTACAGGCACGTGCCACCATGCCCAGCTAATTTTTTGTATTTTTTAGTAGAGACGGGGTTTCACCATGCTGACCAGAATGGTCTCGATCTCTTGACCTCGTGATCCACCCGCCTCAGCCTCCCAAAGTGCTGGGATTACAGGCTTGAGCCACTGCGCCCGGCTTGGAATGTCTTCTAATACAGGTAACTATTATAAGCAATAAAACAGGTTGGGTTTGGCAGCTCTCATCTGTAATCCCAGCACTTTGGGAGGCTGAGGCTGGAGGATCGTTTGAGTCCAGCTGTTTGAGATCAGCCCAGGCAGGAGGGTAAAAGCCCATCTCTACAAAAAATAAGTTAGTCTTACATGGTGGTGCACCTGTGGTCCCAGCTACTGGGAGACTGAAGCAGGAGGACTGCTTGAGCCTGAGAGGTGGAGGCTGCAGTGAGCCACAATTGCACCTGGATGCAGTGAGCCTGGATGACAGACTGAGACCCTGTCTTCAAAAAAGAAAAAAAAAAATTCGTTTGTAAGGATAATACAGACTGAGTACAGTGGCTCACCGCTGTAATATCCAGACTTCCAGACTTTGGGAGGCTAAGGCAGGGGGACTGCTTGAAGCCAGGTGTTTGAGACCAGCGTGCATAACATAGAGGGACCCAGTCTCTACAAAAAACACAAAAAAATTAGCCAGGCATGTTGGCATGGTCTTGTAGCCAGCTACTCACGAGGCTGAAGGGGGAGGATCGTTTGAATCCAGGGAAGGTGGAGGCTGCAGTGAGCCATTATGTCACTTCTGCACTCCAGCCTGGGTGCAGTAGTACAGTCAGAACTCAGCACAGCCTGCACCTCCACAGAGCGAGACCCTCTCTCAAAAAAAAAAAAAAAAAAAAAAAAAAAAAAGCTGGGGCTCATGCCTGTAATCCCATCACTTTGGGAGGCTGCGGTGGGCAGATCATGAGGTCAGGAGATCGAGACCATCCTCCCCAACATGGTGAAACTCCATCTCTACTAATAATACAAAAAAAAAAAAAAAATGGTGGGCATGGTGGTACACACCTGTAGTCCTAGCTACTTGGGGGGCTGAGGCAGGAGAACTACTTGAACCCAGGAGGCAGAGATTGCAGTGAGCCAAGACTGAACCACTGAACTATAGTCTGGGATTACAGGTGTGTGCCACCAGGCCTGGCTAATTTTTGTATTTTAGTAGAGATGGGGTTTCACCATGTTAACCAGGCTGGTCTCCAACTCCTGATCTCAGGTGATCCTCCCACTTTAGCCTCCCAAAGTGCTGGGATTGCAGGTGTGAGCCACTGTGCCCAGTCTGATTTTTTTCAAGTATTTAAAAATATAAAACCAATAAACATTCTTGGGCAGCTCATGAGCTGTATAAAAACAGATGGTGAGCTGGGCGCAGTGGCTCAAGCCTGTAATCCCAGCACTTTGGGAGGCCGAGGTGGGTGGATCACGAGGTTGAGAGATCGAGACCATCCTGGTCAACATGGTGAAACCCTGTCTCTACTAAAAATACAAAAAATTAGCTGGGCATGGTGGCACATGCCTGTAATCCCAGCTACTGAGGAGGCTGAGGCAGGAGAATTGCCTGAACCCAGGAGGCGGAGGTTGTGGTGAGCCGAGACAGCGCCGTTGCACTCCAGCCTGGGTAACAAGAGCGAAACTCCATCTCAAAAAAAAAAAAAAAAAAACAGATGGTGGGATCTCTATGTCTCCTGTGTAGATACTATATGCCATGGTTTCCAGAGCCCTGGCTAGATGTTTGTTTGTTTGAGACAGGGTCTCCCTCTGTTGGCCAGGCTGATGCAATGGTGTGATCTCAGCTCACTGCAACCTCCACCTCCAACGTTCAAGCAATTCATGTGCCTCAGCCTCCCTAGTAGCTGGGATTACAGGCACTACCACACCCAGATAATTTTTTTGTATTTTTAGTAGAGATGTGGTTTCAGTACGTTGGGCAGGTGCTCTCAAGCTCCTGGCCTCAGGTGATCATCCTACCTTGGCTTCCCAAAGTACTGGGATCACAGGTATAGGTGATTCTGGCTAAGTACATTTAAATACTAAGTACATTTAAGTACTAAGCCCTGGCTAGGTACCATTAAGGTATAATGGCATATGGAGGCTGAGGTGGGAGGATCACTGGATGCCAGGAGATCAAGGCTAGTCTGAGTAACATACCAACCAGAGAGATCTTATCTTTACAAAAAAAAAAAAATTATATTAACTGGGCATGTTGGTTATAGTGTGCACCTATAGTACTAACTACTTGGGAGGCTGAGGCAGGAGGATCCCTTGAGCCCAGCAGTTCAAGGTTTCAGTGAACTGTGATCACGCCACTGAATTCCAGCTCTGAGACAGAGCAAGACACTCTTTCTAAAAATAGTAAAAAATGTTTTATTTTCTTGAGACAGAGTCTGGCTACATCACCCAGGCTGGAGTGCAGTGGTACAATCTCAGTTCACTGCAACCTCTGCCTCTTGGGTTCAAACAGTTCTCCAGTCTCGGCCCCCTGAGGAGCTGGGATTATAGGCGTGTGCCACTGGGTTTGGCTCATTTTTGTATTTTTAGTAGACACCAGGTTTCACCACGTCAGCCAGGCTGGCCTCCAACTCCTGACCTCAAATGATACACCCATCTTGGCCTCTCAAAGTGCTGAGATTACAGGTGTGAGCCACTGCGCCTGACCTTGTGAAAATGTTAGTGGCATTTTGATTATAATTGAATACTTTTTAAAAAATCAAATGCGCATACATATGATTGTTTTTGGCAGGACTAGGGGCCAGGACTTTTTTCTAATTCCTTCACCTTGTATTCTAGGGCCTTGCAAACATTAGGTGCTTAGCAAATTCAATAGAAGGCACTCAGACAGTGATTGATGTGTAGTGCATACTTGTCTTCATTAGGAAGAAAGAGACAGACAGGAAGAACAAGGGAAAATTCAGGGCAATTGATCAGGTCGACACCATCATTGCTAAAATCAGAGGAGACCAGGCTGTGTGTGGTTGCTCATGCCTGTAATTTCAGCACTTTAGGAGTCTGAGGCAGGTGGATCACTTGATGTCAGGAGTTCAAGACCAGCCTGGACAACATGGCAAAACCTCATCTCTACTGAAAATACAAAACTTAGCCAGGCATGGTGTGGCAGGCCCCTGTAATCCCAGCTACTAAGGAGGCTGAGGCAGGAGAATCAGTTGAACCCGGGAGGTGTAAGTTGCAGTTAGATGAGATTACACCACTGCACTCCAGCCTGAGGGACATTGCAAGACTCCACCAAAAAAAAAAAAAAAAAAAAATCAGAGAAGACCAAGATACCTGCAGATAATGCACTGTGTCACTTTCCCTGTGCATTTTTCCTGCCTCTTGGTAGACAGCTCCTAACATCACCATGAGATCCTGGTGAAGGAGGTGTGGATACTGGGGTTGCTACAGTTTATTGAACCATTTTTTCTCCCAGAGATGCTAATCTTCTGTCAGATTCCTTTGAGTGTTTTTCCGATCCCTGCTGCGGGCAGTTTACCCTCAGGGCACTTCTCCATGGAGCCACCAGCTGGCTCCATTGCTGCATAAGTGAAACTGACTCAAGATTAGAAAGTAGTGTTCCATTGTCTTTGAGCTGGGTGGGGTGGGTCAAACCTGTAATCCCAGTACTTAGGGAGGCTGAGATGGGTAGTTCACTTGAGGCCAGTAGTTCGAGACCAGCCTGGCAACATGGTGAAACCCTATATGGTGAAACCCTAATTTTTATACTAAAAATATAAAAAATAGCCAGGCATAATGATTCACGCCTATAATCCCAGCTACTCGGGAGGCTGAGACAGCATTGGTTGGGAAGCAGAGGTTGCAGTGAGCCAAGATCGGGACACTGCCCTTTAGCCTGGGTAACAAAGCGAGACTCCAGTTTTTTTAAAAAAAAACAGTATTCCTAAGGACTGAGAGGGGAAACTGAGGCATGCAGACTGGAGTTGGGGTGGGGCTTGGGCTTGGCAAGAGAATGGGTTCAAGTAACATGTGAAGGACTCTCAGAAAGTCACAGCAACTTCAAAATCATTTATTCTACCTCCCACTTCCACATTTTCCAGATATAGAAACCAAAGCTGAGAGCGGGAGATAACTATCCCAAAAGCACCACGTCGGTGGGGAGCCGGGTTGCCAGAGAAAACACAGGACATCCAGTGAAGTGTGAGTTTTGGACTCTTCGTGTATGTCTCAAATAATGCACGAGACTTAAACTAAAACCTTATTTACTCTTTGTCTTCGAAGGTAACTGTGCATCTGTATGATGCTTTGCTAAGTCTGACAACCCTCATGAGGGTAAAATGAAGATTAGGGAAATAATTAAATGTAATAAGCAAACATGCAAAATAAAGACAACTCTGTTCCCATTGTACAGACAAGAGAATTGCACATTAGGGAGGTGGCTTGCCCCAAGGCCACACTCACAAGCGTCAGAGTCAGGATTTGAACCTGGTCCTGATTCCAGAGGTCCCAATTTCACTGTTGTGGCCAGGAACATCTCATAGTCCGCCATGTGCGTGCATGTTCTGTCTTGAATATAACCCTCTCCCCATCGTGTAAGTGGACCATTCCCCTCCCTGACATTGAAGAACCCCATATTCAGCAGGTGCCTCCTGACCCAGCAGACCCCCATGAGCCCAGATCCCTGAGACCTGGTGGCTGCCATTATGACATTCCCCGACTGCATCTTAGGACCCAAGTCTGACCCCCTGCAGGATCTGCAGCTGTGTTACAGGAAAGGGGACCCGATCCAGACCCCAAGGGAGGGTTCTTGAATCTCGTGCAAGAAACAACTCGGGGTGAGTACATAAAGTGAAAACACATTTTTTTTTTTTTTTTTTGTTTGGTTGGTGGTTTTTTTTTTTGTTTGTTTTTCAGATGGAGTCTCACTCTGTTGCCCAGGCTAGATAGAGGGCAGTGGTGTGATCTTGGCTCACTACAACCTACTCCTCTGGGGTTCAAGTGATTTTTCTGCTTCAGTCTCCTAAGTAGCTGGGATCACAGGTGCTTGCCACCACACCTGGCTAATTTTTATATTTTTAGTAGAGATGGGGTTTCACCATGTTGGCCAGGCTGCTCTCAAACTCTTGACCTCAGGTGATCCGCCTCCCTCAGCCTCCCAAAGTGCTGGGGTTACAGGTGTGAGCCACAGAGCAAGTTTATGCTTTCCTAGACAAGCAAGTTTTTTAGGAAAGTAAAGATAGAATGGTTACTCCATAGAGCAGCCCAGAGGGCACTGGTGCCCATCTTTAGGGTTATTTCTTCATGACATGCTGAATGGAGGGGTAGATTATTCATGACTCCCCTTTTTTAGATCATACAGGGCAACTTTCTGATGTTGCCATGGCATTTATAAACTGTCAAGGCACTGGTGGCAATGTGGCAGCGAGGACGACCAGAGGTCACTCTCCTGGCCATCTTGGTTTTGATGGGTTTTGGATTGGCTTCTTTACTGCAGCCTGTTTTATCGACAATGTCTCTGTGACCTGTATCTTGTGCTGACCTCCTATGTCATCCTGTGACTTAGAATGCCTTCCCCGCCTGGGAACGCAGCCCAGTAGGTCTCAGCCTCCTTTTACCCATCTCCTATTCAAGATGCAGTTGCTGTGGTTCACACACCTCTGGCAGCTGGGCTCCTTGGGATCTCCTGACATTCTGTGCCCTCTGTGCCCTCCTCCCTCACTGCCATCGCTGTCTTCCTGAGCCTCCTCCTTCTGAATTTCTTCATCACCAAGAAGAGGAATCGCTGTTAGGTTTGGCTTTTGGGAAAGGGATGGACCAGGCAGGCAGTAGGGAGGGAGACACAGGCCCTGGCATGGGCGATGGGGAGGGGAGAGCTGAGTGGGAGCCGGTGGGTCTGTCTTTGTTCTTGTCTCTGTGAGTTGCCCATTGTGCAGATCTGCCCCGCTCCTTCCCCATCGCAATGGATGGGGACTCCTCTCTCTAGTGTTCAGGCCCCGGGCCCTGGGTCAGATCAATGCCTTTTTCTCCTGCACTCCGTTAGTCAGAAGATGTGCTTGGCATCACCTTGAAAATGCATCCAGAAGCAAGGCCCTGGCTCACTCCCTACTTCTGTCCCAGCCTCTCTGCCCTTCCAGCCACAGGAGACCTGTGTGAGCTGAATCCATTGCACCCTCCTCTGCTCAGACCCACAGCGGCCCCATTTTTCTCGATCTGAGCCAAAGGCCCCAGAGTGGCCCACCAGGCTCACCCTGGGCTGCCTCATTGCCTCCAGCCTCACCTTCCACCAGTCTCCCTCCGTTTTCCACCTACCATTCTTCCCCATCCTCACACCTGCCTGATGTTCACACATCCCTCCAGGCATCTGCTTTAGCTGTTCCCTCCACCTGGACCACCCTCCTTCCAGAAGACCATTGTCCCCTCCAGCACCCCCTGCAGTCAGGGCTGCCTCCCTCACCACCATCCAGCAAGGACATGGCCCGCCCATCCCTCTCCTCCCAGCAGCTCCCTTCCTTGGCCTGTCCTGGGTTTGTTTTTGCTTTTCCCCAGCACTTCGCACTTCCTAAAGGGCCCTGCAGGAGGCTCCTGGCAGGGGCCGATGGCCTCGCTCTCCTTAGACTGGAAGCTCCACAGCAGCACGGGCCACTCCCTGTGGCAGACTCAGTATCTAGTTAGTGCTCCTCATGCAGAAGGTGCTGGATCAGTGTTTGAGAACTACAGAAGATAGGAGGGTGGAGAGAAGGGAGGGAGAGATGAAGGGAAGAAAGGAGGGAGGGGAGAAAGGAGAGGAGGGGAGGAGTGAAGAGGAGGGAGGCAAGGACACATAGGAAAGGGGAGGACAGATGGAGGGAAGGAAAGAGTTGAAGGAGGAAGAGAAGGAATGAGGGAGAGAAGGAAGAGAGGGGGGAGGGAGGAAAGGAAAAAAGGGAAGAAAGAAAGGGCGGGAGAGCAGAAGAAAGGAGTAGGGAAGAAAGGAAAGAAAGGCGGGAGAGAGGGAGGGAGGCAAGGGGCATGAAGGGAAGGAGTTTATTTCCTCTCTATGCCCAGCTGTCCCAATGTCCATCTGTCACTTGGACTGTTTCTCCAGCCTCCTGCGTGGCCTCCTTCAGGCATGGTGGCTCACACCTGTAATCCCAGCACTTTGGGAGGTGGAGGCAGGCGGATCACCTGAGATCAGGAGTTCAAAAGCAGCCTGGCCAACATGGCAAAATGCTATTTCTATTAAAAACTACAAAGATTATCTAAGCATGGTGGCAGGCACCTATCATCTCAGCTACTCCAGAATCTCAGGCAGGAGAACCGCTTGAACACAGGAGGCGGAGGTTGCAGTGAGCTGAGATTGCATCACTACACTCCAGCCTGGTAAGAGCAAGACTCCATCTCAAAAAATAAAAATTCTTCTCCAGGCAGCTGCCTTCTGATGATGCCCCCCTCACCCAGTGAAGCACAGGAGACCCCAAATTCCTGCCTGACCCGAAAGTGCCAAGTGACCCTTCCCACACACTCCTCTGGCCGCACTGTGTCCTCTGAGTCATGCTGTTCCCTGTCTCAAAGCCTCCCCTCCCTCTTCCCAGCCCCATCCTCTGCCTTCCTGGTGTCCACCTCCTGGTCATTTTATGTGTAGCTCAGGCTGTAATCCCAGCACTTTAGGAGGCCTAGGGCAGAGGATCACTTGAGCTCAAGAGCTTGAGGCCAGCCAGAGCAACATAGTGAGATCTCCCCCCTCCCCAAACCCCACCAAAAATGTGAAAGGAAGAAAAAAAGATGTAGCTCAGGCATTACTCACCTCCAGGTAGCCTTTCTGATAGTGCCATCCACAGGTGGGCTCAGGGGCAGCCTCTGTTCTCTGGGCATCAGAAGCTGCCTCCCTGGGGAAACGCTCCTGGGTCAGCTCCTGCAGGAGTCCAGACACAGGATAACGGTGGATGGATCAGGACTGAGGGTCAGAGATGCGGAGAGGCAGGCAGCTTTGGGACACACTTGGTGAGATCAGTGGGATTTTCTGCAGGGTGACTGTCAGGGTGCAGGGGATAATTCTGGACCAGCCGTGTCTTCATCTCTCTCTCCCCTCCAATCCCAGGAGAGCAAATGAGGCAGAAGGACTTGAGGGCCCGGCTCAGCAGCTCCATCCTCAGGAACTTGAGGACTATCAAGTTCCATGGCTGGTGAGGTCTGCTGTTCTGAGAGTTCCAGGCTTTTACCGATGTGGGGAGGAGGGTTCAGGTGCAGGTGGGCTGCAGAGGTAGAATCCAGGGTCTGAGTGGCCATATTGGCCAAGCTGGTCTTGAACTCCGAATGTTAAATGATTTGTCCGTCTCAGCCTACCAAAGTGCTGGGATTACAGGTGTGTGTCACCATGAACTGGCTAATTTGGGCATTTTCAGTAGAGAGGTGGTTTTGCTATGTCGTCCTTGCTGGTCTTGAACTCCTGGAGTCACATGATGCACCTGCATCAGCTTCCCCTTGTGCTGGGATTACAGGCATGAACCACCATGGCCATGCTTTCTTTTTTGAGACAGGATCTTATGCTGGCACCCAAGCTGGACTGAAGGTGTGTGCCACTATGAACTGGCTAATTTTTGTATTTCCAGTAGAGAGGTGGTTTTGCTTTGTCATCCTTGCTGGTCTTGAACTCCTGGAGTCACGCAATGCACCTGCCTCAGCTTCCCCTTGTGCTGGGATTACAGGCATCAACTGACGTGCCCAGCTAGTTTTTTTTTCTTTTTGAGGAATTACCGAACTATGTGAAACACAGGATGCACCGATTTTGTTCCCTGTACAGTATTTAAAGATTGTGGTTTCTCTCTCACCTTGCCAACACTTGTTAATTAACATTTGTTGGATTATATCCTTTCTAGTGTGTGTGCGGGAGTATGTCATAGTTTCAGTTTAGATGGCCATAGTCATGATAGTGATCATCTTTTTATGTGCTTGTTTTCCATTAACATGTATTTTTGGCAAAGCGTGTGTATGTCATTGTGTATGACATTGAGTATGTCATACAGTTAAGATGGCCCTAATGATAATGATATTACCCATCTCTTATGTGCCTGTTTTACATTTCAGTGTTTTATTGGCGGAGTGTGGGTTCAGCTGTTTCTCCATTTAGTAATTTGGTTGTTTTTGTTGTTGATTTATACAAATAACACATCGTGGCTAACAGACTGTTAGACATGTAATGCACAAATATTTTCTTCCTTTCTGTGGGTTGTGTTCCCCCTATCTTTTTTTTTTTTTTTTTTTTTTTTTTTTTTCATGAGATGGACAGAGTCTAGCTCTGTTTCCCTGGCTGGAGTGCAGTAGTGTGATCTCGGCTCATGGCAACCTCTACCTCCTGGTTTCAGATGATTCTCCTGCCTCAGCCTGCCAAGTAGCTGACATTACATACTCCCAGTACCATGCCCAGCCAATTTTCTGTATTTATTTATTGATTTTTGAGATGGTGTATTACTGTTGCTGTGTCACCCAGGCAGGAGTGCATTAGTGCAATATCGGCTCACTGCAACTTCCACCTCCAGGGTTCATGCGATTCTTCTCCCTGAGCCTTCTGACTAGCTGGGATTACAGACCTGTGCCACCACGCCCGGCAAATTTTTTGTATTTTTTATAGAGATGTTGTTTCTCCACAATGGTCAGGCTGGTCTCAAACTCTCAACCTCAGTTGATTTGCTTGCCTCAACTCCCCATAGTGCTGGGATTACAGGCGTGAGCCACTGCACCTGCCACTCCTAGGTATTTTGGTTTTCTTTCTTTTTTATTTTGAGATAGGTCTTGCTCTGTCTGCCGGGCTGGAGTGCAGTGGCCTGACAACTACTCACTGGAACCTCTGCCTCCTGGGTTCAAGCAATTCTTGTGCCTCAGCCTCCCAAGTAACTGAGATTACAGGTACCGGGGTTTCACCATGTCGGGCAAGCTGGTATCGAACTCCTGACCTCAAGCGATCTTTCTGCTTCGGCCTCCCAAAATGCTGGGATTACAGGCATGAGCTGCCATGCCCGGCCTTTCTTTTTTGAGACGGGGTCTTGTGCTGTCTCCCAGGCTGGAGTGCAGTGGTGTAATCTCGGCTTACTGCAACCTCCACATTCTGGGCTCAAGCAATCCTCCTGTGTCAGCCTCTCCAGTAGCTGTGACTACAGGTGTGTGCCACCATGCCTGGCTAATTTTTGTATTTTTAGTTGAGATGGGGTTTTGCTAAGTCGTCCTGGGTTATCGTCAACTGCTGGACTCAACGTGATTTACCTGTCTCGGCCTCCCAATGTGCTGTGGTTGCAGGCATCAGCTATTGTGCCCAGACTATTTTTCACTTGTGAGTAAATACGAAACTATGTTAAAAATAGGCTGCACCATTTTATATTCACATGTGGTATTTAAGTATGGTGATTTCTCTCTGACCTTGCTAACACTTGTTATTTTCTATTTATTTGGATTATAGCCTTTTGAGTGTGTGTTAAAGGAGTTTATCATTGTGGTTTCCATGTAGATTGCCATAATGAGAGTTATATTGATCATCCTGTTATGTGCTTGTTTTCCATTTGCATGTCATATTGTTGAAGTGTGTGTTCAGCTGTTTTTAGATTTTGTAATTTGGTTGCTTTTGTTGTTGAGTCAGACAAATTATACACTGTGGTTAACAGACTGTTGTTAGATATATAATGCACTGTGTGCTGTCTTTTCACTTTCTTTTTTTAATTTGAGATGGAGTCTTGCACTTTTACCCAGGCTAAAGTGCAGTGGTGCGATCTCGGCTCACTGCAACCTCCCACTCTTGGGTTCACATGACTCTTGTGTCTCACCTTTCGAGTAGCTGAGATTACAGGCTCCTGTTAACATGCCCAGCTAAGTTTTTGTATTTTTTTTTTTCTTTTGGAGATGGAGTCTCGCTCTGACACCCAGGCCTGGAGTGTAGTAGCACAATCGGCTTACTGCAACTTCCACCTCCCAAGTTCAAGTGATTCCTCAGGTGAGCACCACCACGCCCAGTTAATTTTTGTATTTTCAGTAGAGACGAGGTTTCTCTATGTTGGTAAGGCTGGTCTCAAACTCCCAACCTGAGGTACATGCTCGTCTCAGTCTGCCAAAGTGCTGGATTATAGGCGTGAGCCACTACACTCCTCCAGTCCCAGGCATTATGGTTTTCTTTTCTTTTCTTTCTTTTTCTTTCTTTCTTTCTTTTTTTTTTTTTTTTTTTTTTTTTTTTGGTGCGATCTTGCCTCTCTGTTGGCCAGGCTGGAGTGCAGTGGCCTGATATCAGCTCACTGGAACCTCAGTCTCTTGGGTTCAAGCAATTCTCCTGCCTCAGCCTCCAAAGTAGCTGGGATTACAGGTGCATACCACCACACCCGGATAATTTTCATATTTTTAGTAGAGACCGGGTTTTGCCATGCTGGCCAAGGTGGTTTTTAACTGCTGACTTCAAGAGATCCTTCTGCCTCCACCCCTCAAAGTGCTGGGATTACAGGTGTGAGTCACCATGTTTGGCCTTTCCATTTTGAGATGAGGTCTTGTGCTGTCTCCTAGGCTGCAGTGCAGTGATGCAATCTCAGCTTACTGCAGCCTCCACATTCTGGGCTCACGCAATCCTCCTGTCTCAGCCTCCCATGTAGCTGGGACTACAGGTGTGTGCCACCATGCCTGGTTAATTTTTGTATTTCTAGTAGAGGTTGGGTTTTGCTGTGTCATCCTGGCTAGCTTTTAACTCCCGGGCTCATGTAATCCACCTGTCTCTGTCTCCCAGTGTGCTGTGATTATAGGCATTAGCTATCATGCCCAGCGTATTTTTAACTTTTTGAGGAATCAGCAAACTGTGTTAAAAATAGGCTGCAGTAGAAAAATGCAAATCAACACTACATTGAGATACCATCTCCTGCCAGTTAGAATGGCCATCGTTAAAAAATCTAGAGACGACAGATGCTGGAGAGGATGTGGAGAAATAGGAACACTTTTACACTGTTGGTGGGAGTGCAAATTAGTTCAACCATTGTGGAAGACAGTGTGCCAATTCCTCAAGGACCTAGAAATAGAAATTCCATTTGACCTAGCAATCCCATTACTGAGTATATATCCAAAGGATTATAAATGGTTCTATTACAAGGACACGTGCACACGAATGTTCATTGCAGCATGGTTTACAATAGCAAAGACTTGGAACCAACCCAAATGCCCAACGATGATAGACTGGACAGGGAAAATGTGGCACATATACATAGAAAACGACGAGTTCGTGTCCTTTGTACGGACACGGATGAACCTGGAAAGCATCAATCTCGGCAAACTGACAGAGGAACAGAAAATCAAACACTGCATGTTCTCACTCATAGGCGGGTGTTAAACAGTGAGAACACATGGACAAAGGGAGGTGAGCATCACACACTGGGGTCTGTGGAGGGCATGTAGTGGGAGTTGGGGAGGGATATCATGGGGACAAATGCCAGATATAGGCGATAGGGAGAAAGGCAGCAAACCACATTGCCAAGTATGTACCTATGCGACAATCTTGAATATTCTTCAAATGTACCCCAAAACCTAAATCGCAGTAACATACATGTTTAAACAAAAAAGGCTGCACTATTTTATATTCCCCATACGGTATTTAAGGATGGTCATTTCTCTCAGACCTTGCTAACACTTGTTATTTTACATTTCTTTAGATTATAGCCTTTCTAGTGTGTGTCAAAGGTATATGCCATTGTGGTTTCGGTGTAGATGGTCGTAATGGTAATGATACTGATCATCTTGTTATGTGCCTGATGTCTGTTTGCATGTCTTATTAGTGCAGTGTGTGTTTAACTGTGTCTCTATTTTCCTTTGCAGATGAAGTCTTGCACTGTTGTCCAGGTTCGAGTGTAGTGGGGCGATCTCAGTTCACTGTAACCTTCATTACCTGGGTTCAAAAAGTCCCCTGCCTCAGCCCCCTAAAGTAGTTGAGATTAGTCTCCTACTACCATGCCTAGCTATTTTTTTGTATTTTTCCTTTTTGAGACAGAGTGTAGCTCTGTTGCCAAAGGTGGAGAGCATTAGCACAATCTGTGCTCATTGCAACCTATACTTAACGTGGTTAGGCTCAGGGTTAGGGTTAGGGGTTAGGGATTAGGGGTGGGTTGGGGTTAGGGGCATGTGGTGCATCGTCCCAGCGCCGGCTTGCGTGGTGTGGCATCCAGGCCCTGGCGTGCATCACGTGGCATCCTGCCGGTCTGCGGGGTTGCAGTCTTCTCAGTATATGTCTGTTGGGAACCGTGAGTGTGGAGCTGCATGCTCCATGGCACAGTCCTAGCGGGCATAGCCTCGCTACAACTCTGGGCCACGTCTACAGTGAGTAAATTCCTTCCTGTTCGCAGCCCTTCAATGCTTAGGGTCAGAGACTGGTAAGATCTCGGTATGGAAAACTGGACACCGAAAGCTCCTCTGAATCCTTCGCACCTAGGTTCTCCCCGCCCGAGGCCCGGTGGCTGCAGTGCAAGTTTTAATAATCAACACTGACATATCAGTGCAAACGTAGAAACTAACGTATCGTTAGAGTTTAGGGTGAGGATTAGGGATAAGGGTTACGGTTAAAAGTTAGAATTTAGGGGTTAGAAGAATTTTAGGCAAATTTGAAGGAAGGAATGATGCTTGAATCGTGCCTGAAGCACCAGAGTGAGAAACAGGGCTTGGGTCTTCCAGCTCTCAGCGGTGGCTGCTGAGTGAGGTTTCTCATTGGCTCCAGTTGGGCGACCGCTGGTTGTGGGGATGGTTCCCTCAGCGTCAATAGTCATACAGCCAGCTGGCAGCTGGGTATTTTGTCATTGACTGGTTGGTTGGTTAACGTTTTTAAGTCAGTTCGCATGCCTCGAAGTTCGGTTTCGTTTGCTTAGGGAAGACCTCAGGCTAACAGCTTTCCCCTTTTTTGCTTTAACATGTCAAAACCATGATTCATATTCATTTTACTTTCCTGGCATTAATAGAAGAAAGTTTACATTTTTGTTGTCATTCAGAAAGTTGGTTTAATTGGCAGCCTATTTGTGATGTTGCATAAAATAATGTGTGTTAATTATTAGCATCTTAGATTAGGTGAAATATGTTAACTCTATTAAGCTTTGTTATTAAACCATAACAGGAGTTCAGTTGCTTTTTTTTTTTTTTTTTTTCCTCCTAGGCTTTAACCATTTAAAATACACTCAAGCGTCTCCTAACAATGTGGATACTTTCTAAGAAATGTGTCCTTAGTGATTTCATCTTTGTGCACACACCATCAAGTGTCCTTGTAAAACCTGGATGGTGTAAGTGATATGGTATAGCTTCTTGCTTTCAGGCTACATACCATACCTGTATAGCTCATCTCTGTACTGAATGCTGTAGTCAAATGTCACACCATGGTGATTGTGGATTGTGATCCCTAAATATCTGAGTCAGGTCTCAGTCAAGTAGAAAGCTTATTTTGCCAAGGTTATGGACATACCCATGACACAGCCTCAGGAGGTCCTGACAACATGGGCCCAAGGTGGTCAGGGTAGAGCTTGCTTTTATATATTTTAGAGAGACATGAGACACCAATCAATATGTGCAAGATGTAAAGTCATTCGGTTCAGTGAGGTGGAACAACTGGAGGTAGGAAGGCGGGGTGGGGGGTGGTTCTAGGTAAGAAGTAGATAAAACAAAAGTTACATTCTTTTGAATTTTTTGATCAGCCTTCCACTGAATACAATTTAGTCTGGTTCAGTGAATTTGCATTTTTACACATACAGTAGGGCAGAGGAATGGTGTGATCTTGGCCCAGCACACCCACCTCCTCCCTGGTTTAAGCGATTGTCTTGCCGCATCCTCCCCAGTAGCTGGGATTACAGGCATGCACCACCAAGCCTGGGTAATTTTTGTATTTTTAGTAGAGATGGGGTTTCTCCGTGTTTGTCAGGCGGGTCTCGATCTCCCTACCTCAGATTATCCACCTGCTTTGGCCCCTCAAAGTGTTGGGATTATAGTCATGAGCCACCGTGCCTGGTCAGGAAGCTTATTTTGATTCTGATATTGTCAACTGTATTTCAGGTATAACTTATTTTCCTTGGAGCGTTAAATACTGCATTGGTATTGTATTACAGAAATAAAACACAGATCCCTTTTTATCACCTTCATTGCTAGTGATATTGACAACTAAATTTAGATGCATTCCAGAGTCTGGGTTTCCGGTCATTCTTAGCAATCCTCTAAAGGTAAATTACTTTTTCTCACGAGACACAGTGACATCTAAAGTCGTATTGATTGTCCTGCCACTTTTGTTTCTCTAGTTTCATCGATTACTTCAAAGCATCTTTGGGGGGATAACTTTGAGTAACCCTTTTAACTTTTCAGTATTAGAAAGCATCATCATGAAACATTGAATAATTGTGCTCACAAATTCCCTTTACAGTCTTTCTTTGAATATTTTTTTCCAGTGGCAAATATTTGCTTTTGTTGTATTGTAGCTAAAAGGAATGCTGGGAAACAAAACAAAGACAGGCATTCATTATAATAAGTGATTCAGTCACTATCAATTGCTATTTTAATTTTTTTTAAGTTATACTTTTGAAAACGTCCTGCTGTAAATTGAAATAGTGTCCAAAATCTGAAGTCTTTCCTTGGTTCTAAGGTGACCAGATTTCCTAGAAAGTGAACCACACCACAAGAAAAAATATATGATAAATATGTTTACATGGATGTGTTATTTTAACATAAATCTTGTAAAATAGGCATTTCTTTGAAATTACATATGTTTGCATAAATTACTTTGCAGCATCATGAATGCCCTTGTTTTGAAAAGTGGGAGTAGTTAGTGTCAATTACTGCTTCTTATTAGTACAAATAAGTAAGGAGATATTTTTTAAAATTACAATTTTTAAATAAAGGGAGGAAAATGCAGATTTCCTGTGTAGACCCGAACTAGTTTCCCCTCGTATAAACATATCAACATGTATGAGATGTGTTGTTAACAGTATATATATATATATATATATATATATATATATATATACATATATATTTTTTTGAGATGGAGTCTTTCTTGCTCTGTAACCCAGGTTGGAGTGCAATGACACGATACTGGCTCATTGCACCCTCCACCTCCCATGTTTAAGCGATTCTCCTGCTTCAGCCTCCCAAGCAGCTGGGATTACAGGTGCCCACCAGCACACGTGGCTAATTTTTTGTATTTTTAGTAGAGACGGGTTTCGCCATGTTGGCCAGGCTGGTCTGGAACTCTGACCTCAGAATATTTACCCGTCTAAGCCTTCGAAAGATGTGGGGTGACAGGCATGAGCCACCATGTCCTGCCTGCTATCAGTATATTTGCTTCGGTTAGGTATCTGTTCAGATATTTACCCAGTTTTAAAATCACGTATGTGTTTTGTCATTATCTTCTCGCATCTCTCTTTTCTTTTTGTTCTCTGCATACAGTTTTGCACAGTAGAATACTTAGTTTTATGAAGTCCATTATCAATATTTTCATGAATTGGCATTTGATGTTTTGTGTTACAAGTCAACACCAAACTCAACGTCATATAGATTTTCTTTTAGATTTTTTATAGTTTTGCATTTAAAATTACAGTCTCTGGACTATTTTGAGTAGGTTTTTGTTTTTCTTAATTTGTGTATATATTCATTTGATTCTACATGGCTTCCAAAGTCTTCCATCACCGTCTTTGGGAAGGAATGGCTACAGTGGGCTTCATTTTGGTTTGAATTTCTAAAATTATTACATTGAGTAAACTCAATATTGAATTTTATAGGTATTTCAGGACAGCCAGGCGGGGGTGCACGTCTGCTGAGAAACTGAGCAAGAGTATCTGTGCTGAGCTCTGGTGCCACCAGAGGGCGCACGAACCCACCCCTGACCAACTTCCCTCTGAGGTGCCCGAAGACTTCCTCGGGGCAGCACGACGGTGGTGTCAACTAAGTCTTGTTCATTGGTGAGTAAAAAGCTTCCTTTCCACGGCCTTGAGTGCAGAGAAGAGAGTCTTTAGAGTACTCAGCAAAGGAAGAAATTCATCTAGAAAAATGAAATCCCCAAATCCCATCATTACGACTACATCCTGATATCAATGTCAATATCCAGACACAGTGGCTGCTAAGATATGTTCTCACAGTGGCCTCTAATATAATAATCACACCGTGCCCTAACATTACTATGATATCCATACCGTACCCTAACACCAACATAATATCCACACCAATATAATATTCTAACGCTAATCTGACATCCACACTGTTGCTTCCAATGCTAATGTAATACTATCCGTATGGTTCCCTGATGTTAATGTAATATCTGCACTGTTCTACAACACCAATATAATATGTACACTATGCCCTAACACTAATATCCACACTGTGCAGTAAAACTAATGTGTCCACACAGCAGCCTCTAATACTAGTAAGTATAATAATATCTACTAAGTGGAGTTGGTTGACATTGAGGCTTTTATAAGGGTTCACAGCTTTGGATGAAGAGTAGCCTCTGTAGTGGATTTTGGTGACGTCTCTGCTTTTCTGGCATAGTATTGATATGGTTGTTTTAAAAAGTAATTTACTTTTTAATAATGTCATACTTCTAGGAAACTTCCAGTAGCAGTGCAAAATATAACCTGTTTCTTTTCTTAGAGTCCCCACCAGTTATTGCTGTGCCAGATTTACAACATCCCACAAAATACTCCGGTATATTTTATCCAAAGTGTGGAAACTCTCCTAGGTTACCACCGCATAACCCCTAGATCAAGAAATCAGCATGGTTCCTACATGATAATTCAGTTCACAAACTCATTTACCTTTTACCTCTTGCCCCGCTTGGGAGTAAAATATGTTTTTGCATTCTGATCCAGTTTTCCTGACACTGTTTCCAAGACTTTCCTGCATATTTATGATCTTGACACATTTAAAGAGCATACAAGTTTTTGTTTGAACACCTGTTTTCAGGTCTTTGGGGCATATAGCTAGCAATGGAATCACTGAGTCATACGGTAAATCTACTTGCAACCATTTGAAGAAACTTCAAATTAGTTCCCAGGGCTCATCCCTCACTTCTATCACATTCACAGAGAAGGCTTCCCTGATTATCTTATCCGCCACCAACACTGCACCCCTGCTCATGCTAGTGTGCATTACACCCACATCTGATTTTGCTTTCCTTTCCTTTCCTTTCATTTTCTTTCTTCTTTCCTTTCGTTTCCTTTCTCCTTTCCTTTCCTTTCCTTTTTCTGGTGTTTTATTTTATAAGAACACCTTATTTTATAAGGACACTAATCTCATCAGGCCAGGGCCCAACCCTATGACTTCATTTAACTTGACTGACTTCCTTAGAGACCCCATCTCTAAATACAGACACAGTGTGGGGTTAGGACTTGGACATATGAATTTGTGGGAGATACCAACATTCTATCTGTAGCACATGAAAACTTTTCAAAAATGTTAAATCTTGGGATTTACCATGAAACTACTGTGTCAGAAACCCTAGGATTTGGTCTCAAATATCTCTTTCAATCAGGCTTTTCGGTGTGTCTGAGTTTGAGACACAATAAGAGTCAATACAGGAAGTGGATGGAGGGGAGATGAAAGAAGTAGATTGTCAGCAGAACGTGGAGAACTTTGAGGCTCAAGAATGCAAAGGCTGCTCTTAGTCAGTGGGACACCTAGAAGGAGAGGAGCTAAATCATTTCTTTTGCCATCTGTTTGTGGAAGGAAGGGGAGGAAAGAAAGGAGGAGAGAAGGAAAAAAGGACGGAATTAAGAGAAAGGGAAGAAAGAGAGGGAGGGAATAAGAAAGGGACAGAAGAAGGCCTTTTGGAAAACAGTTTCCCATTTCCGGTGTTTACATTCTAAATACAGTAATGGAGAAATGGATAAATATGATATATATTATGAAAATCTATAGCTCATTCCAGGGTCAAGCCAGCAAAGGAGAAAGGGGAATCAGGGTAACTTGTAGATCTGTGCAACCTCCCACTGACAAAAATGTGGACGCTCAGATAGGAAGCTGATGTGAGGCACACATTCAGTTTTATTTATTTGTGCTGATGTTAACAGGAGGACATGTAAGTGACTGTGTTTACTAAGATAGAGATATAGCTAAGAGAGCAGTCAGTTCTGAAACTACCTTCAGAAGGTGATTACTGAATCTTGTGGATTCTCTGCAAGTTTGAGGAAGGGCACACAGTGAGAGAGGATAAATAAGGTCACAGAGAAAGCGACTGTTTCAAGGAAAGCAAAGACCCAGAATGAGGGTGAAGATGAGGGCAGGGTAAATCGCAACGACATTTAACTTATTTTGCCAGTTAGCACCTCAAAAGGCATCCCGGTCTGAGCTCTGCAGAAGGGATGTGTTTGCAACTCATTGTGAGTCCTCTGGGTGAATCACTGACTGTGTCTATGAACAGGACCAACTGGCCAAAACTGTGAATTGTGATGACCACCACTGTTGTTAGGCTGAACCCTTGTTAAACAGGATGGTGGTTTTCAGTACCAGCTAAAAGAATTTTAAAATGTTGACCATTTATATTATTTAAGTAATGTGCTACCATTTATAGTCATTTATATGACATTAATATACCATTTATATCACATATGCCATTAAGTAAAATAAAGTCAACATTTATATTACTGAAGCAATGTGCTACAGAAACCCTAAAGGGGTTTCTGTAACATTAAATTGATGGCTCTCTAGTGCAGTCCAGAATCACCTGTAGGGCATGTTGGGCCACAGATTGCTGGTTTCCACTCAGAGTCTCTTATTCAGTAGGTCTGGGTGGGGTCTGAGAATCTGCATTTATAATAAGTTCTCAGACACAACTGATGCTGCTGGTTCGGGAACCACAATATGAGAACTATGGTTAAGCCTCACGCCACAGCATTCCTATAGCAAGAGCCACCTGTGCTAATTCAGGGTAACTTGTTGGCTGCAAACTGTAACCATAGGCAACTTCTTTAGCAATATAAACCTCTAGATAAAAGAAACACTCGACAGTCATAGTAGAAACATATATGGTCAATGAAATATCTTTTTTCCAAATGGGAACATGTGTCTTACAGCCTCAAAAGAATATTTTCACCTAGACTGCACTAAAGTAACAAGATCAATCTGAAACTAAAACTTAAAACGGCCTTTATGAACAGAAACACTTTGACACCTCAGGTAAAGGGCTACATATTTCCCTCTCTATTTTCATATCTTAGCTTTAAGATGAAATGACATTGTCATTTTACTTATAATAGGAGAACCTACGAATAGGAGAACTTAAATAACATTGTCATTTGACTTAAAACAGGACAACCTAGAAACTTGATTCCCGCTTATTAGTGGAAACCAAAGGGGTTACTTCCAAATATTTTCAGTTTAGTTTTTGTTCATGTGTAATATAAATGATTTAAAAGCCAGGTTTCGGGGAAAGCTGCCATAAATGTGTTTAATAGTTGCTGCCTCAGCATCCATTTTCAGACCTGACCTAAGTTGTCTGAAGCCCAGTCTCACTGTATCCCCTCCGATCTGGGTAACCCTCCCCCTCCCTGAGTGGTCGTGATGCGGCCCATCCCGCTGAGTCAGAACCCACCCATCACACAGCTGCTGGTCATGATAAAACCTAATGGTCGACACCAGAGCCCTGTAAATAAGCCCAGCTCCACGTGTTCTCTTAAATCAGCAAAGCCACACCCTCACGGGAAAGCCCGAGAAGAAAGCTTCAGGCCCTCCCTCTGCTCTCTGGTTCCTCACGGCCTTCAGACTGCCCCTCGTCCTCCAGACGCTCCCCGACCTTCTCCAGGATGTGTAAGTTAGAGATTTCTTCTGTTCCTGTGTTTTGGTGTTGCCTCCTCCTTGTGCCTTACCTGACTGACACCCCAGAGCCTTCCTTTCCTCCTGGCCAGGGCTCTCCTGGAGATGGGCTGGCTTCTGGCCTCCTTTAAAGAGAGACCTCAACCAAATTAGAGAGAAACCTAAATAAATAAATCACAACAGAAAGCTTGGTTTTTTACTTAAAATCCATATTTATAACATAAAATGTGTTTATGCTAGATTTAGAACACACTAGGCCTGTTCTAGCTCTAAATTGCACTGCTATCTTGTAGTATGCAGTTATTCTTCATTTTATTTTCCACTTGAAGTCATTGTATTTCCTCAGTTTATAAACACCTTGAATTCTTGAGCTGAAAAGACAGGGTAACTTGATAGGGCATCTCCCTTAGGAACCATAACCCCCAATGCAGAACAAATTAAATGTGCAAAACTGTGAGCACCATGTCCTATGTTATTAAAGATAGAATATAATGCTGAAAGGCAAGAAAGTCTTTATGAAGAAGTTTAAAGGAGTAGAAGAATGGACAGATGAACTGGAAATGGAAAGATCAGTTCTCCTTTCCTTTAGGAGTAAGCCCCTTTGGAAACTAGCTGGTAAATGTCAGTCCCTTTAGATGGCAAGGTTAGTGAATACTAAGAAAACACTAGGGTACAAGTGTTCATCACGCAAAGCACACCTGTAATATTTCATCTGGTCTCTCAGTGACCCTAGAAGAAACAAGAGATGTTTTCAGATGAGGAGATTGGGCTTCAGGGTGAAATTAGGAGACTGGTAAGACTCACAGAGAGAGTCAGTGGTGGAACGGAGTTCAGATCCACATTCTTCCAACTGCAAGCACAGGGCATTTTCCACTAATCAGTGCACTAACCCAAGAAATCTAATTTTTCCAAACATTTAAAATGATGCTATGGCCATCTGAGTAAAACCACTTTTGGTCTCTACTTCTGATTCCTCATTACCAGCCTACCATTGTTTATCTGATATGGGCAGCAGAATTAAGATGTAATGAAGTCTAACAGAACTCCTCATTACCTGTGTAGATACAGTAGTAACAGAGATGGTGATATCGTTTGAATGTTTGGGCCCTTCAAGTCTCATGTTGAAATGTGATCCCCAGTGTTGGAGGTAGGGCCTGCTGGGAGGGAGGTGTTGGCTCATCGGGCAGATCCTTCCTGAATGGCTTGGTGCCCTCCTCACAGTAATGGCTGAATTCCTGCTCTCTTCACTCACTGAGATCTGGTTGTTAAAGTGTGATACTGCCCCTGTCTCTCTCTTGCTTCCTCTCTCACTGTTAGATGCCAGCTCCCCTTTGCCTTCTGCCATGGTTGTAAGCTCCCTGAGGTCTCACAAGAAGCAGATGCTGGTGCCATGCTTCTTGGACAGTCTGCACAACCATGAGTCTAATCACCCTCATTTCCCTATAAATTACCCAGCCTCAGGTATCCCTTTATTACAGCAATGCAAATTGGACTAATACAGATGAAGAGATAAAGTATTAATTTAGAAGATGTTTATATACATATATATATAAATATATATATATATATATACATATACATATGCATATATATGTATATATGTATATATGTTTAACATTCTCACGGAGACTGGGAGGTGTTAGAGACACATAATTGAAAACGAAATCTCCCCCCAACCAAGAAAACTTCTCCACGAAGGTAGAAGAGAAAGAAATACTATTATTACACTTTAATTTCCGGGGTACATGTGCAGAGCGTGCATTTTGTTACATAGGTATCCACACGTCTTGGTGCTTTGCTGCATCTGATCCTCCCATCAACTACACTAGGTATTTCTCGTGTTATCCCTTCCCAATCCCCCTACCCCTGCCTGTTCCTCCCCACCCCTCCCCCACCACCCACAAGCCCCAGTGTGTGATGTTCCCCTCCCTGTGTCCATGTGGTCTCATTGTTCACCATCCACTTATATTTTAGAAAAAAATATTATGTTTTAAGTTCTGCAATACATATGGAGATCATGTAGGCTTGTTCAATAGGTATACACATGCCATGGTGGTTGTTACTTCATCCATTGCCCCGTCATCTACATTAGGTATTTCTCCTAATGCTATCCCTCCCCAATTCGCCCACACCCTGCTATTCCTCCCCTAGCCCCTCAGCCCCTGGGCCCCAGTGTGTGATGTTCCCCTACCTGTGTCTGTGTGTTCTCATTATTCAGCACCCACTTATGAGTGAGAACATGCAATGTTGGGTTTTCTGTTCTTGTGTCAGTTTGCTGAGAATGATGGTTTTCAGCTTCATCCATGTTCCAGCAAAGGACATGAAGTTATTTTTTATGGCTGCACAGTATTCCATGGTGTATGTGTGACATATTTTCCTTGTCCAGTCTATCTATGATGGGCATTTGGGTTAGTTCAGAGTCCTTGCTATGGTAAACAGTGCCACAATAAACATATGTGTACACGTGTCTTTATAATTGAAAGTGTTATAATCCCTTGGGTACATATCTAATAATGGGATTCCTGGGTCCAACAATATTTCTATTTCTAGATCCTGAAGGAATCACCACACTGTCTTCCACAATGGTTGAACAATTTACACTCTCAACAGCAGTGTAAAAGCATTCCTGTTTCTCCACATTGTCTCCAACATCTGTTGTCTCCAGATTTTTTAATGATTGCCATTCTAATTGGCATGAGATGGTACCTCAAAGTGGTTTTGATATGCATTTCTCTAGTTATCAGTGATGATGAGCTTTTTTTTTCATGTTTGTTGGCTGCATGAATGTCTTCTTTTGAAAAGTGTCTCTTCATCTCTGTCACAAAATTTTTTGCCCATTCTTTTGGTTGCCAGTTCACTCTAATGCTAATTTCTTTTGCTGTGCAGAAGTTCTTAAGTTTAGATCTCATTTGTCTGTTTTGGCTTCTGTTGCCATTGCTTTTGCTGTTTTAGTCATGAAGTCCTTGCCTATGCTTATGTCCAGAATGGTACTGCCTAGGTTTTTTACGGTGTTAGGTCTTATCTTTAAATCTTGAATCCATCCGGAGTTGATTTTTATATAAGGTGCAAGGAAGGGATCCAGTTTCAGCTTTCTGCATGTGGCTAGCCAGTTTTCCAACACCATTTGTTACCTAGGGTATCCTTTCCCCATGGCTTGTTTTTGTCAGGTTTGTCAAAGATCAGACAGTTGTAGCTGTGTGGTGTTACTTTCGAGGCCTCTGTTCTGTCCCGTATGGTCTACATTGGTACCAGTACCACGGTGTTTTTATTACTGTGGTCTTGTAGTACAGTTTGAAGTCAGGTAGTATGATGTCTCCATAATTGTGTGCTTAGGATTGTCTTGGCTATGTAGGTTCTCTTTTGGTTCCGTATAAAGCTTAAGGTGTTTATTTTCCAATTCTGTGAAGAAAGTCATTGGTAGCTTATGGGGATAGCATTGAATATGTAAATTATTTTGGGCAGTATGGTCATTTTCACAATATCGATTCCTCCTGACCATGCGTATGAAATGTTTTTATATCTGTTTCTGTCCTCTCTTATTTTCTTAAGCAGTGGTTTGTCCTTCTTTTGGACGAGGTCCTTCACATGTTTTGTTAGTTGTATTTCTAGGTATTTTATTCTCTTTGTAGCAACTGTGAATGGGAGGTCACTCATGATTTGGCTCTCTGTGTGTCTGTTGCTGATGTACAGGAATGCTCATAATTTTTGCACATTGTTTTTGTATCCTGAGACTTTGCTGAAGTTGCTTATCAACTTAAGGAGATTTGGGCTGAGACAATGGGGTCTTTTAAATATACCATCATGTCATCTGCAAATAGAGACAATTTGACTTCCTCTTTTTCTAATTGAATAACCTTTATTTCTTTTAGCATGAAACCAAAGTGAGATGCACTTCTCAGGAAATCCGCTCAGCAGTTGCAAAGACAGAAAAAAAAAAACAAAACAAAACAAAAAAAAAACTCTCACCTTTTTATATAAAAAGCAGATACAACCTTTAACATACAAATTCTCAAGGTAAGCAATAACTTGTCCTCAAGGGGACTTTACAGTCCCATTTGTCACACACCTTTCATTTTAAACGTTCTTAGCAATTGGGGTAACCGTCTCTGTTAGACAATTGGCTTTTCCAAAGAAAAAAATAAACTTCTTATGTCTTTATAAAAGGAGGTTGTCTTGCAACTTGGAGTAAGATACCTGCGGAACATACCCTCCCAGCCTCCTACTGAACCTGAGAAATGGAGGTGTTATCTTCCTTGATAATTTTCAAAGTGATGATTCCCAGGCTTTCAGAACAGCATCTTTGGGTCTTAAAATTAATGAGACTAAGTTATCTTTTAAGAATATTTACATACATTTCAATATGACAAAGATGTACAAGCTTTCTAAAATAAACGCCCTAAGCAAAAGGTGCTTCTTTTCTTATTTTTAACATGGAGAATATATGAGTCAGTTAGTAATTATAGGCTTCTAACAAAATACTACAGATTGGGTAAGTTAAACAACAGATATTTATTTCCTCACTGTTCTTGAGGCCGAAAGTCTAAGACGAAGGTGCCAGTGGGGTTGGCTTTTGGTGAGACTGCTCTTCCTATCTTGGAGACAGTTACCTTTTCACTCCCTCCCATGTGGCCTTTTCCCCATGCACAGGGAGAGAGATCTCTTGTGTCTCTTTCTCCTCTTAGAAGAACACCAGTCTTATCACACTGAAGCCTAATCCTTGTCATCTCATCTAACCTTAATTAACTCTTTAAAGGCCCTCTCTTCCAATAAAGTCACACTGGAGGGTAGGACTTCCACATGCAAATTTAGTGTGGGGCACAATTCAGTCCTTTACATAGAGTCGAGCTTCTTATTTTTAGTTGGCCTTTGTCCTTATGGGAATAACAAGCCAGGCTGAGTCCTTCTCATCATGGGGCATGTATTGGAAGAAGAGATGATGAAAAGCAAGTACATTTATCACTTGCAAGTAATAATCAAGGAAAGAAACAGTGATGAGTGAAGGCCCTTGGCTCAAGGATGAGAAGATACCTGTGAGCTCCTGGTTAGCCAGGTAGTAAATCAAGCATTCCTGATGATTTGGAAAGAATGGAGCTAGAAAAACCAATTCAGGAAAGCAGAATCATCTAGATAGTCAGTGATATAACTAAGTCGTATGTACTATTTAGGCCATCGATCAATAATTTATCAACATTCCACTTACATATTAGCTCATTTGTTTATGCACTTAACATTTAATCACCCCTAGATTCATTGTACACATCAGTATGGCTGAAAACTACCCAGATAATTTTTTCTTTCCTGCAATCACTTACTACCACTGTAGATTTTATGAAACTATTAATCAGGTTTGAACTTAGATTTCAATTTCAAGCTGTTGTCATGTTGATTTTACACAAAGAATTATGAGGTGACATGTCAGAATTCTCTTCCTACCAGTACAGTTCACAAAACCCATGAAACATTTATATGGCTTGAAGCATCATATGTGCTCAGTTTATGGTGAGAAAACAGTTATCTGCATTTCTTCCCAGTTTTAAAAAAACAACCATCAACTAATTGAAAAAGCATAACTCACTCAAAATAACTGAAAGATGGTCTAAATAAATTTACAAGATTATGTAGTCTGATAACATCCACAGATAGATAGTAAACTTACATCGAAGGAGTTTGGGATGAGTCTTCACTCATGAAGTACTGAGTTTCAGAACTCAGTACTTCCCTATTCTCAATGTATGGCCATTCTGTTGGTAGGGTGGATTTTCATCACTGGAAGCAGATGTTACACTGCTCCTCCCCTCAGGCAATCTGGCTTAGAGGAAGGCAAGTGAAGGCCAGATGAGACTGAGCCTGCACCCAGCTCCCCATGCCCATCCAACCCTCTGATTCTCTACCCTGCGCATCTTGAAGTCAAGTTAGGTATGTTTTAATGACTGTCATAGTTTAAAGAGATGAAAGCGATGATGATTCATTGTGCATTTGTTAAACCAAGTTTCAGACATGATTAACGTGGGCCCTGGACACCAAGCATGGGTGAATTATTTTAGTCTCAGGAAGACAGGTTTTGTAATGTATTTTGTATTAGGCAGAATGAGAAAGTAGAGAGATTGGAGAGTCCTAGATAAGCTCATAGAGAATGGGTAGGACCCCACTGGCACCTTCTCACCCTTCTCCTGACCAGCAGACTGCTGGTTAATC
This sequence comes from Saimiri boliviensis, assembly GCF_048565385.1. Lineage (NCBI taxonomy): Eukaryota > Metazoa > Chordata > Mammalia > Primates > Cebidae > Saimiri > Saimiri boliviensis. The sequence continues at coordinate 151,776,248 of NC_133453.1, forward strand.
ACGGCTTTGTTCTCGCCTAGCTTCCTACGTGGTTCATCAGTGGCAGTGAGGCACAATGCATTATCTGCTGAAACACAAAGAAAATGCTGATGCATTTCACATTTATTTCCTCAAGTCAATTGAACTTTCCCCTAAAATACGGTCACATTATTAATTACTTTAAATCTTGTCTTTGCCACATATTATGTGTAACATTGAGTAAGCAATTTAACTTTTCTACGTCTCATTCCCTCATCTGTAAAATGAGGTTGACAATAGTGTCCCCTGAGGGTGGTTGGTGAGAATATTAAATAAATCAATATATGTAAACCTCTTAGAACCATGCCTAGTGCATAACAAATACTTCATAGAAAGATTCTTTGTTATTTTATTTTATTTTCCACAAGTTATTGGGGTGCAGCTGGTATTTGCTTACATGAGTAAATTCTTTAGTAATGTGTGAGATCCTAGTGCACCCATCGCCTGAGCAGTATACACGGCATTGTATTTGTTGCTTTTGTCCCTTGTGCCTCCCCCCCTCCACCAAGTCATCGAAGTCCACTGTGTCATTCTTAAGCCTTTGTGTTCTCATAGCTTAGTTCCCGCATATCAGTGAGAACATACAATATTTGGTTTTCCATTCTCGAGTGGCTTCACTTAGAATAAGTCACCAATCTCATCTAGGTTATGGCAAATGCTGCTAATTTATTCCTTTTTTGGCTGAGTAGTATTCCATCATGTATATGTATGCCAGTTTCTTTATCCACTCATATATTGATGGGTATTTGGGTTGGTCCCATGATTTTGCAGTTGTGAATTGTGTTGCTATAAACATGCATGTGCAAGTATCTTTTCTCAAATAATGACTTTTTTTCTGAGTAGATATCCAGTAGTGGTATTGCTTGATCAAATGGTAATTCTACTTTTAGTTCTTTAAGGAACTCCGCCCTGTTTTCCGTAGTGGCCGTACTAGTTTATATTTCTTCTAGCAGTGTAGAAGTGTTCCCTAATTGCCACAACCATGCCAACATCTACTGTTGTTGTTGTTGTTGTTGTTGTTGTTTTTACATTCTTTGATTATGACCATTCTTGCAGGAGTAAGGTGGTATTGCATTGTTGTTTTGATTTACATTTCCCACATCATTAGTGATGTTGAGCATTTATTAAATTATTTGCTAGCCATTTGTATGTCTTCTTTGGAGAATTGTCTATTCATGTCTTAGCCCACTTTTGGATGGGGTTGATTGATTTTTTCTTACTGATTTGTTTGAGTTTGTTGTAGATTCTGGATATGAGTCCTTTGTCAGAAGTATATATTGTGAACATTTTCTCTCACTCTGTGAGTTAACTGTTTATTCTGCTGACTGTTATTTTTGCCATGCAAAAGCTCTTTAGTTATCTCTCAGCTATTTATCTTTGTTTATATTGCAATTGCTTTTGAGTTTTTAGTCATAAAATCTTTGCCTAAGCCAATGCCTAAAAGGGTTCTTCCAGTGTTATCTTCTGGAATTTTTATAGTTTCAGGTTTTAGGTTTAAGTCTTTAATCTGTCCTGAGTTGATTTTTGTATAAGGTGAGAGATGAGGATTCAGCTTTATTCTCCGACATGTGGCTGGCCAGTTATCTCAGCACCATTTGTTGAAAAGGGTGTCCTTTCTCCACTTGATGTTTTTGCTTGCTTTACTGAAGATCAGTTGGCTGTAAGTATTTGGTTTTATTTCTGGATTTTCTATTCTGTTCCCATTGATCTATGTGCCTGTTTTTATACCAGTACCATGCTGTTTTGGTGACCATGGCCTTATAGTTTGAAATCAGGAAGTGTGATGCTCCAGATTTGTTCCTTTTACTTAGTCGTGCTTTGGCTATGTTGGCTCTTGTTTGTTTCCATATGAATTTTAGAACTGCTTTTCTTGAACTCCCGACCTCAGGTGATCCACCCGCCTTGGCCTCCAAAATGCTCGGATTACAGGCATGAGCCACCACGCCCGGCCTTAGAACTATTTTTCTAACCTGTGAAGAATGATGGTAAAATTTTGATGGGAATTGCATCGTGTTTATACATTGCATGTATTTGTACATTGCAGTATGCTCATTTTTACAATATTGATTCTACCCATCCAGGGCCATGTGATGTGTTTTCATTTCTTTGTGTCATCTATGTTTTCTTTCATCCGTGTTATGTAGTTTTCCTACTAGAGGTCTGTCCACCCTTTTGTTAGATATATTCCTAAGTATTTTTTTTTTCTTTTCTTTTTTTTCTTTTTTGGCGGCAATGGTGAAAGGGTTTGAGTTCTTGATTTGGTTCTCCATTTTGTCACTGTTGGTGTATAGAAGAGCTGATTTGTGTACATTAATCTCGTATTGGGAAATCTGCTAAATTATTTTATCAGTTCTGTGAGCTTTCTTGGGGAGTCCTTTGGGTTTTCAAGGTAGATGATCATATTGTTAGCAAACAGAGACAGTTTGACTTCCTCTTTATCTGTTTGGATGCCCTTTATTTCTTTCACTTGTCTGATTGCCCTGGCTAGGATTTCCAGTACTATGTGGAAGAGGAATGGTGAGAGTGGCCATCCGTGTCTTGTTTCCATTCTCAGGAGGAATGCTTTCAACTTTTCCCCATTCAGTATTCTGTTGGCTGTGGGTATGGCATAGATGGCCTTTATTACATTAAGGTATGTCCCTTGTGTACCGATTTTGCTGAAGGTTTTAATCAGAAAATGATGCTGGATTTTGTTAAATGCTTTTTCTGCATCTATTGAGATGATCATGTAATATTTGTCTTTAATTCTGTTAATGTGGTACAGCACATTTATTGACATGCTTATGTTACCCCATCCCTGCATCCCTGGTATGAGTCACTTGATCATGGTAGATTATCTGTTTGATATGTTGTTTGATTTGCTTAGCAAGTATTTTATTAAGAATTTTAGCATGTATCTTTATCAAGGACATTGCTCTGTAGTTTTCTTTTTAGTTGTCTCCTTTCCTGGCTTTGGTAATAGGGTGATGCTGGCTTCATAGAACGGATTAAGGAGGGTTCCTTCTTTCTCTGTCTTGTGGAATAGTGTCAAAAGGATTGCTGCCAATTCTTCTTTGAATATCTGGTAGGATTCTGTGGTGATTCCATCTGCTTCTGAACTTTTTATTGTTGGTAATTTTTAAATTACCATTTCAGTCTTGCTACTTGTTATTAGTTTGTTTGGGGCATCTAATTCTTTCTGATTGAAGCTAAGAGGGCTGTATTTTTCCAGGAATTCATCCATCTCTTCTAGCTTTTCTAGTTTATTTCTGTCAAGGTGTTCGTAATAGCCTTGAGTGATCTTTAGTATTTCAGTGGTGTGAGTTGTGATATCTTCCGTTGTGCTTCTCAGTGAGGTTATTGGGATGTTTCTCTCTTCTCTTGGGTAATTCTGCTAATGGTCTACCAGCTTTATTTATCTTTTCAAAGAACCAGCTTTTTGTTTCATTTATCTTTTGTATTTTTGTTCGTTTGTTTCTATTACATTTAGTCTGGTGTTGGCTATTTCCTTTCTTCTGGGTTTGGGTTTGGGTTTGGTTTATGTTTTTCCTCTCATTCCTTGAGGCACGACCTTAGATTGTCTGTTTGTGCTCTTTCAGACTTTTTGACGTAGGTGTTAAGGGCTATGCAGTTTTCTCTTAGCACCTCCTTAGTTGTAGCTCAGAGGTTTTGATAGGTTGTGTAATTTAAATATGTCATTGAGTTTGACAAATTTTTACATTTCTATCTCAATTTGCTTTGGGACCCAGTGCTCTTTCAGGAGCAGGTTATTTAATTTCCATGTATTTGTGTGGTGTTGAAGGTTCCTCTTTGAGTTTATTTCCAGTTTGATTCCACTGTTGGTATGATAGAGTGCTTGATATAATTTCAGTTGTCTGAAACTTCCTGAGGGTCGTTTTATGGCCTATCATATGGTCTATACTGGAGAAAGTTCCATGTATTGTTGAACAGAATGTGTATTCTGTGGTTGTTGGATGAAGCGTTCTGTATATATCTGTTAAGTCTATTTATTCCAAGGTATAGTTTAAATCCATTGTATCTTTCTTGACTTTCTGTCTTGATGACCTGTCTAGTGCTGTCAGTGGAGTATTGAAGTCTCCCGCTCTTATGGTGTTGCTGTCTACCTTATTTCTTAGGACCGTTCGTAATTGTTTTATAAATTTGGGAACTCCAGTGTTAGCCGCATATATGTTTAGGATCGTGGTATTTTCCTGTTGGACAAGGCCTTTTACCATTATGTACTATCTCTCTTTGTCTGTTTTAACTGCTGTTGCTTTAAAATTTGTTTTGTCTGATCTAAGAACAATTATCCCTGCTCAGTTTGGTGTCCTTTTGTATGAAATGCCTTTTTCCAGCCTTTTACTTTAAGTTTCTGTGAGTCCTCATGTGTCAGGCAAGACTCCTGAAGGCAGCAGATGGTTGGTTGGTGAGTTCTTACCCATTTTGCAGTTCCGCATCTTTTAAGTGGAGCATTTGGGCCATTTACATTCGATGTTAGTATTGAAATGTGAGGTATCATTGCAGTCATCATGCTCTTTGTTGCCTGCATAGTCTGTGTTGTTTTGTTTTCGCTTTTTACCTTGTAATTTTGTTTTATTGGTTTTGTGTGATTTATGCGTTAAAGAGATTCTGTTTGCGTGTGATTCCAGGATTTTGTTTCAAGATTTAGAGCTCCTTTTATAGCGGTTCTTGTAGTGGTGGTTTGGTAATGGTCAATTCTGTCAGTGTGTGTTTGTCTGAAAATGACTGTATCTTTCCTTCTTAAATAATGCTTAGTTTCACTGGATGCAAAATTCTTGGCCGCTAACTGTTTTGTTTGAGGAGGCTGAAGATAGGACACCAATCCCTTCTAGCTTGTAGGGTTTATGCAGGTAAATCTGCTTTTAATCGGGTGACTTTGGTTTTACAGGTTACCTGGTGCTTCTGTCTCACAGCTCTTAAGAGTCTTTCTTTCCTCTTAACTTTGGATAATTTGATGGCAATATGCCTAGGCAAAGACCTTTCTGTGATGAATTTCCCATGTCTTCTTCATGCTTCTTGTATTTACATGCCTAGGTCTCTATCTGGGCCAGGGAAGTTTTCCTCAGTTATTTCCCTAAATATGCTTTCCAAACTTTTAGAATTTTCTTCTTTCTCAGGAATACCAATTATTCTTACGTTTAGTCATTTAACATAATCCCATAATTTGTGGAGGCTTTGTTCATAATGTCTTATTCTTTTTTCTTTGTCTTTGTTGGGTTGGGTTAATTCAAAGTCCTTATCTTTGAGCTCTGAATTTCTCTCTTCCACTTGTTCAATTCTATGGCTGAGACTTTCCAGAGCATTTTACATTTCTAAAAGTATGAACAAATTTTCCTGAATTTTGGATTTTTTTTTTTTTCTTGAAGCTGTCTGTTTCCTTTAATATTTCTCCATTCACTTCTAGTATCATTTTTTGGATTTTTTTTCCCACCCCCACAGGGCTTTGCCTTTCTCTGGACCCTCCCTGAGTAGCTTAACTAACCTCCTGAATTCTTTTTCAGGGGAATCAGGGATGTCTTCTTGGGTTGAATCCATTGCTGGTGAACTAGTGTGATTTTTGTGGGGTGTTGACACGCCTTGTTTTGCCATATTACCAGGGTTGGTTTTCTGGTTCTTTCTCATTGGGCTAGGCTGTGTTAGAGGCAAAGTCTAGGGCTGAAGGCTGTTCTGATATTTTTTGTCCCATGGGGTGTTCCCGTGGTGTAGTGTTCTCCCTGTTCTCCTGTGGATGTGGCTTCCTGTGAGCTGACTGCAGTGATTGTTGTCTCTTCTGGATCCAGCCACCCAGTGAGTCTATCTGGTTCTGGGCTGGTACTGGGGATCGTTTGCACAGAGTCCTGTGATGTGAACCATCTATGGATCTCTCAGTTGTGGATACCAGTGCCTGTTCCGGAGGAGGTGGTGTAGGGTGCAGCAAACCCATGAGGGTTCTTAACTTTGTTGATTGAGAGGTCTATGTTTGTGCTGATTGGCCTCCTGCCAGGAGGTGGCACATCCCAGAAAGCATCAGCTGTGGTATTGTGGAGAGAAACCATTGGTGGGTTTCTCTCCCAAGATTATATGCCCTTTGTCTTTCCCTACCAGGGTAGGTAGGGAAGGACCGTCATGTAGGGCAGGGCCAGGTGTGTGTGAGTTCAGACTCTCCTTGGGCAGGTCTTGCTGTGGTTGCTGTGGTGGGTGGGGATGAGACTCCCAGGTCACTGGCATTGTGTACCTAGGATTATGGCTGCCTCTGCTGGATCTTGCAGGTTGTCAGGGAAGTGGGGGAAAGCTGGCAGTCACAGGCCTCACCCAGCTCCCAGGAAACCTGAAGGGCCAGTCTCACTCCCACGATGCCCCCTGCAGCATCCCTGAGTCTGTTTCCAGGTGAATGACGAATCAGGCTCGGAAACTTGCCAGAGGGTTTCCTTCTTTCAGCTTCAGCTTCTCCATTGGGGACGTTTTCCACTTCCACAGCTGGGTCTCTCATAGTATTTGGGGTGTCTCTGGGGTCCTGAGGAAAGAGTCTGTTTCCTTCAGAGGGTCTGTCAGTCATCTCAGTATTGCTGGTTTGTTCTTGGAGTCAATCTGGAGCAAAAATTCACAGTGGAAGCCTCCACATGCTGCTCTGACTGGAGCTGCCACCTACTCCTGCCTCTCGTCTGCCTTGATCCATAAGTAGATTCCTAATTATGGAATTTGTGATTATTTTAAGTTATTTAAGGCAATTGTGTTCAGATCTTATTTTGCCACTAAAACTGCCTTGGAAATACGTTCTCTGCCACTCATGCTAACAGTGGTTATAGTGACACAATGGCATAACAGTTTCTCCAGAAATAATTCAGAATTCTCGGACAGTTTTTATTTGTGTCATTCTTTGGTTTATTTGGACAGATTCCGTTTTCCCGTGAATTACATTTGACCTTGTACAGAAATGTAACCAAATAATTGGAAAGTAATTTTCTATTCATTATACTAGTTATTTAATCTCTTAAATGATTATATAAAATAAATTTCTTCAGAGCATAAGAAATAGTGCATATAAAAATGCCTTTAAGAACTTGAAAAAAAATGTTTTCCAGAGGAGTTTTGGTTGTCTGCTTTAGCTTGGTTTGTTTTTACTAAGCTCATCGGTAATTTCTGTCCAACACCCAGCATGACGGAGTCTAGTTGAGTTGGACAGGGTTTGTGTACTGAGTCTGAAGGTTAAAATCAAAAATACATGTTGACTTCCATCTCAGAGGAGGTTATATGAACCACAAAGTTGTATGTTTTTCATGGCGTATAATATGCTTGTCCCAAGTGTGGGTATTCTTTCTACCAAAAGCACTACATTAAAAAGGATCATTTCTATACCCCATGCCAAACATGCCTCCCTGTGAATTTTAGATGACTCATTTCCCACAAGGGAGGTGGCTATGGAGGCCAGCTTTGTTGTTTTTAGTTTCATGGGATTTTCTTCCAGGAACTGGAATGTAAAGAGTATGGCCATGATGCAAACTTAAATGACGATAAGTCCCAGGCTTGCTTTGAGGAGTTACCACTGATATGCATATGCACACACCCACGTGCAACAAAAACTTCAGAGGCCGAATGACAGCACCAGCAGCTTTATGTATGACCCTGATTGGAGGCACTGCACAGGTGTGAGAACTGGGGATATTGTTTGGATGTTTTGTCTTTTCTGACTCTCATGATGACACGTGATTCACCCAGTGTTGGAGGTGGGGTCTGGCGGGAGGTGTTTGTGTTATGGGAGCAGATCTCTCATGAATGACTTGATGCCCTCCCCAGGGAAATGAGTGATTTATTGCTCTATTAGTTTAGCTGGTTAAGAGTCTGGGACCTCCCTCTTCTCTTGCAATGTGAAACACCAGCTTCCCCTTTGCCTTCCACCACGAGTAAAAGCTCCCAGAGGTCTGACCACTAGTTGAGCAGGTGGTGGTGCCATGCTTGTATTGCCCGCAGAACTGTGAGCCAAAGAAACCTCTTTTCTGAATAAGTTACCCAGTCTCAGATATTCCTTTACAGCAATACAAAATGGACTAACACAACTGGGAAGTCCCATCCTTGGGAAGAGCTGTCCCTAATCTTTTTGACAACAGAGACTGGTTTCCGTCTTGGGCAGCTTTACCCCAAAACCAGTTGGGATGGTTTTTGGATGAAACTGATCCACTTCAGATCATCAGGCAATAGTTAGATTCTCATATGGAGTGCACAAGCTAGATCCCTCACATGTGCAGTTGACGACAGAGTTTACGCTCCTGTCAGAATCTAATGCTGGCTGATGTAACAGGAGGCAGGTCTCAGGTGGTAATGCTCACTTGCCTGCCACTGACCTCCTGCTGTACAGCCCAGTTCCTAGCAGGCCGCAGACCAGTCTCAGTCCACGGCCTGGGGAGTTAGGAACCCCTGCTCAGGAGGGTCAGAGCCAAAGACAATTGTAGTGCCAGCAAAGAATTCTACCAGGTGCATCAGGAGATGGCTTAACACCTTTGGAATCCAGGGTCCTCTGGTAGAAGGACATTCTACCGAACCTGCAGGCCAACGTTTCTGTGCATGTAAGGGGCTTATTTTAGGTAGCCCAGGGGTTGTGGTCCTCCACTTATGAACCCCAAATATGTCTGGGGTAACATATGGAAGGAGAGGGAAGATTGTTGGGCATGGAGAATTGCCTCTGAGATGCTACAGAAGAGGCAAGAGAGTCACCCCTGTGTAACACATAAAAATTACGATAAAGAATTGAATTTTGATCTTTTTCATGGACTGGTAATCTACACGACACATACTAAGAATGTAAAATATTTGAATAAATTAATTAGTAAATACTGTATTAACATAATGTAAGAGATGAGGAGACTACTAACATTAATGATAATTTCAGGCGTTAAAAAGCAAGTATGTACGTATTTTATTCTGAGGGTCTAAAAATACATTATGTCCAGCTAATAATGTAAAAAATTTTCCAGTTCTACCTAATTTTGATGGAGGACAATAATGACTTTTTTTTTTTCCAAAATTGAGGCATTAAATGTGTTCCAGAAATACGGACTTTGTCTTAATATTTTACCAATGATATAATCGTTTGGGCTACCTAATGAAAGACTATGATGCCTTTTTTTTTTTTTTAGATGTTTACATAATAGAAGGGAGTCTAGCTTTTAGACAGGGCAAAATTGTCCATGAATATTTTGTAAGACTCCTAGAATGAGTGGAAGATTTTAACCTCTAAGGTCCTTTTGTAATTCTAAAATTCTATGATATTGAAGTGGGATTTAAAAGTTGAGTGAAAAGCTGTTCATGTACAGGGAGAGTTCGATGCTCTCCAGAGGCACATCCAGGCGCAGCACATATGATTTGGGTGGATTAAAGTTCTGTTGAATCAACCTGAGGGAAGCAACACTAGTAAGGGTTGAAGTTTTCTCAAAAGAATTCAATCGATATTGATTTAGTTCAAGCACCGTAAAATTTAAGTTGTAAAAACTGAGTCAATTTCTATTAATTTGATGTCATAACTTTTACTGAGCATTCTAAATTTTCTATCTTTTTAAAAGAAAACCTGGGCTCTTTCCATGTCAGAAAATAGTTTAAGCAAAAAGATTGAGCTCTGAGTGTTTATATGAAAATATTCATGCACTTGTTGTCTAGCCGGCACTCAGGAAATGTTAGCTGTATTGTACTGAGGCACAAACATGTATTTGACAAGAGTTTGCTTTCCTTCATTCACTGCAGGAGTATTTGTTTTGTTTATTTCTCTACCCTGGAAACCTGGTACTCAACAAGTATTAAACGGAAAATCGGCAATTGTGCTGTGGTAAAATAATAATAATAGAGTAAAATACTATTCTAATCATATTCTACTTTCCCCACCAAATTTCCCATAATAATCATACATTTCAGTAATAGCTCACTTTACTTTAGCAAATATGTTCATATTCATGACAGCATCTGGTCGCACCTATATAGGTAGATAAGTATTCTCATTCTCATCTTATGAATGGCGGAAAAACAGGTTCAGGGAGATTAAATAATCCCATTAGTGACTAGGATACACATCCCTACTTCAAGATTCCCTGCTGAGGACATTTCTAATAAACATGAGGGTTTATGCCAGCTTCAGAGTACAGATCAAGAAAAGAGAAAGGCTGAACAATTTCTTCTCCATTTGATGACATTTTGCTTGCTTTTGCTTTGACTATGTGTCTTCTATAAACCTGCAGTGTAATCTCTATTTCTTCAGTACCTACTTGCAATCATTGTTACATTTTTATGTTATTTGTGAATAAAAATGGTAAGAACTATTTCTTTCACTCCAGTAAGACTATCCAACTTTCTAAATGTAAGATATTTCCAAAGACACTTGTTCATGATGGATCTAGGGCAGGGGGAGGAGAGTCAAGAAAGCGATTGTTCCTATAGTAGTAAAATGTTCCAACGAATGGAAACACATCGTTGTCTACGTGGTTTTTGAAATTTCCTTTAAGAAGCTTGCTTCAGTGGTTAGCTGTGCAGTGAAAAATTCTTCCCCACGTATAAACAAATTTTCTCTCAGTCTGTGTGAAGCCTATTACATCACATATTTCTGGTCTGTATGGAAACGAAGGACATCTGCTTCTTTGCTTCTTGAGTAGTACTTAGAACATTAAAAAATTGCATTCTCCTCACTCGTCTTTCCTCCGACCTCTTCCGAAGAATTGCACTTAAACTTGAAGAGAGTAGTCATTACCTAGGCCACTGAAATTAAAGACATTAGGAAGATTAACCTCTTCTCTTGCTTTTGTAGTAATTGTTTTAAGTACTTTGTTTTTTTTAGGAAGAATTTTTTTTAGGTCTAAAATAGCAAGTATATGACCATTTATTAACCTCTTATTCAACCAGGTGATTTGGAACAAAGAGAACAATGGACACCATTCTTCCTCCAGAATAGTTTATGATCTAATTTGGCAGGGCACAATAAACAAGTGTGGTACAGTGAGAGAGTCATTTCATGGTAATACATATTTGTGTGAGAACGTGGCAGGTCCGGGACTGTTTCTTGATCTTATCTAAGTGAGACCTCTCTCAATTCTGCAAGAATAGTATTGTCATCTAGGGAACACTGTGAGGAAAAGGTGTATCTAGGGAGGGATTTTAACGGAGGCATATGATTTAGGAATTAGAGGATTTTTCCATGAACATCAAAAGGTGTCACCAAAGGCAAAGACGTATGAATGAGCAAGCTGTATTCAGAGTGTAGGGAAGTGGGCCACATAAGCTGGAGTCGAAGGTCCAATTTGAGAACAAGATGAACTCAGCTAGCTTATGTTAGATTATAGGGGGCCTTTGAGATTCCTTTGCCCCTGTGGTACTGTCCTATTGCTAAATGCACACTAATTTTCAGATTTTAATGTTCCCTGTAACTCACTTTTTTGTACCTGATTTTTCAGACATTTATCGATCAATAGCATGTCTGAATTATGTGCCAAATCAGTGTTTGGTTTCTATCTTTTCTATAAAAAATGTGTTTTACCTTTGAAAACAAGTCTTTTTTGCTCTGCATTGATCCCTATTTTATTTATTTATTAATTTTATTGTACTTTAAGTTCTGGGATACACGTACAGATCTTGCAGGATTGTTGTAAAGGTGCACACGTGCCATGGTGGTTTGCTGCCCCCATCCCCCCATCACCCACATCTGGCATTTCTCCCAATGTTATGCCTACCCAGCCTCCCCACTCCCTGCTGTCCCTCCCCTAACTCTGCACCCCCCAACAGAACCCAGTGTGTGATGTTCCCCTCCTGTGCCCATGTGTGCTTATTGTTCATCACCCACCTGTGAGCGAGAACATGGGGTGTTTGGTTTTCTGTTCTTGTGTCAGTTTGCTGAGAATGATGGTTTCCAGATTCATCCATGAACATATGTGTGCATGGGTATTTATAATAGAATGATTTATAATCCTTTGGGCATATACTCAATAATGGGATTGCTGGGTCAAAATGAATTTCGATTTCTAGATCCTTAAGGAATCGCCATACTGTTTTCTACAATGGTTGAACGAATTTACACTCCCACCAACAGTGTAAAAGTGTTCCTATTTCTCCACATCCTCTCCAGGATCTGTTGTCTCCAGATTTTTTAATGATCACCATTCTAACTGGCCTGAAATGGTATCTCAGTGTAGTTTTGATTTGCATTTCTCTAATGACCAGAGATGATGAGCATTTTTTCAGGTATTTATTAGTCTCATCTATGTCTTCTTTTGAAAGGTGTCTGTTTATATCCTTTGTCCACTTGTGAATAGGTTCGTTTTTTCTTGTAAACCTGTTTTAGTTCTTTGTAGATTCTGGATAGCAGTCCTTTGTCAGATGGGTAGGTTGCAAAATTCCTTTCCCATTCTGTTGGTTGCCAGTTCACCCTAGTGATTGTTTCTTTTGCTATGCAGAAACGCTTCAGTTTAATTAGATCCCATTTGTCTATTTTGGCTTTTGTTGCCAGTACTTCTGATGTCTTAGTCATGAAGTCCTTGCCTGTGCCTATGTCCTGAGTGGCTTTGCTTAGGCTTTCTTCTAGGGTTTTTATGGTGTTAGGTCTTATGTTTAAATCTTTAATCTAACTGGAGTTAATTTTTGTATTAGGTGTAAGGAAGGGGTCCAGTTTCAGTTTTCTGCACATGGCTAGCCAGTTTTCCCAACACCATTCATTAAACATGGAATCCTTTCCCCATTGCTTGTTTTTGTCAAGTTTGTCAAAGATTAGATGGTTGTAGATGTGTGGCATTACTTCTGAGGTCTTGGTTCTGTTCCATTGCTCTATATCTCATTTTTGGTACCAGTACCATGCTGTTTTGATTACTGTAGCTTTGAGAATGGTTTGAAGTCAGGTAGCGTGATGCTTCCAGCTTTGTTTATTTTGCTTATGATTGTCGTTTTATGGGCTCTTTTTTTTGGTTATATATGAAGTTTAAAGTGTTTTGTTTTTTTTTTTCCTAGTTCTGTGAAGAAGGTCAGTGGTAGATTGATGGGGATAGCACTGAATCTATAAATTACTTTGGAAAGTAGGGCCATTTTAACCATACCGATTTTTCCTGACCATAAGCGTGGAATGTTTTTCCATCTGTTTGTGTCCTCCCTTATTTCCTTGAGTAGTGGTTTGTAATCCTCCTTGAAGAGGTCCTTCACAGCCTTTGCTAGTTGTATTCCTAGGCATTTTATTTTCTTTGTGGCAATCGTAAATGGGAATTTACTCATTATTTGGCTCTCTGTCTTTTACTGGTGTATAGGAATGCTTGTGATTTTTGCACATCGATTTTGTATTGTGAGACTTTGCTGAAGTTGCTTAGCAGCTTAAGGAGATTTTGGGCCGAGACAATGGGATCTTCTAAATATACAATCATGTCATCTGCAAATAGAGACAATTTAACTTCTTTTTTTCCTAATCGAATACCCTTTATGACGTTTTCTTGCCTGATTGCTCTAGCTAGAACTTCCAATACTATGTTGAATAGAAACGGTGAGATAGAGCACCTTTGTCTAGTGCCAGTTTTCAAAGGGAATGCTTCCAGTTTTTGCTCATTAAGTTAGATGTTGGCTGTGGGTTTGTCATAAATAGCTTTTTTTATTTTGAAATGTGTTCCATTGATACCTAGTTTATTATTGAGAGTTTTTTTTTTTTTTTTTTTTTTTTTTTTTTTTTTTTTTTTTAGCATCAAGGGCTGTAGAAGTTTGTTGAAGGCCTTCTCTGCATCCTTTGAGATGATGTGTTTTTTTTTTTTTCTTTGTTTATGTGATGGATTACATTTATAGATTTATGTATGCTGAACCAGGCTTGCATCCCCGCGGTGAAGCCTACTTGATTGTGATGGATAAGCGTCTTGATGTGCTGTTGGATTCAGTTTGCCAGTATTTTATTGAAGATTTTTGCATCAATGTTCATCCTGGCTATTGGCCTGAATTTTTTTCTTTTAGTTGTATGTCTGCCAGGTTTTGTCTGAGGATGATGATGGTTTCGTAAAATATGTTAGGGAGTATTCCTTCTTTTTGTATTGTTTCGAAGCGTTTTAGAAGGAGTGATATGAACTCCTCTTTGTACATCTGGTAGAATTCTGCTGTAAATCCATCTGGGCCTGGACTATCTTGGTTGGTAGGCTATTAATTACTGCCTCAACGTCAGTCCTTATTGTTGGTCTATTAAGGGATTAACTCCTTCTTGATTTAGTCTTGGGAGGGTGTAAGTGTCCAGGAGTTTATCCATTTCTTCCAGATTTACTGGTTTATATGCATAGAGTTGTTTGTAGTAATCTCTGATGGTAGTTTGTATTTCTTTGGAATTGGTGGTGATACCCTTTTTATCATTTTGTATTGCATCCATTTGAGTCTTCTCTCTTTTCTATGTCATTAGTATGGCTATCTTGTCTATTTTGTTGACCTTTTCAAAAAACCAGCTGCTGCTTGATTTACCGATTTCTTGAAGAGTTTTTCTTTGCCTCTATCTCCACTTCTGCTCTCATCTTAGTTACTTCTTGTCTTCTGCTAGGTTTTGAACTTTTTTTGATCTTACTTCTCTAGCTCTTTCCATTTTGATGATAGGGTGACGATTTTACATCTTTCCTCACTTCCAATGTGGGCATTTATTGCTATAATTTTTCTCGTAGTCACTGCTTTAAATGTGTCTCAGAAATTTTGGTATGTCGTGTCTTCGTTCTCATTGGTTTCGAAGAACATCTTTATTTCTGCCTTCATTTCATTGTTTATCCTGTTGCTGTTCTGGAGCAAATTGTCCCGGTTCCATGTACTCGTGTGGTTTTGAGTGACTTTCTTAATCCTGAGTTCTAATTTGATTTCACAGTGTTCTGAGAGATTGTTAGGATTTTCGTTCTTTTGCATTTGCTGAGGAGCGACTTACTTCCAATTATGTGGTCAGTTTTAGACTAGGTATCATGCAGTGCTGAGAGGAATATATATTCTGTGGATTTGGGGTGGAGATTTCTGTAGATGTCTGTTAGGTCCACTTGGTCCAGATCTGCGTTCAAGTCCCGGATATCCTTGTTGATTTTCTGTCTTGTTGATCTGTCAAATAGTGACAGTGGAATGTTAGTCTCCCACGATTATTGTTTGGGAGTCTAAGTCTCTCTGTGGGTCTTTAAAAACACCGCATGTTCTCACGCATAGGCGGGTGTTGAACAGTGAGAACACATGGACACAGGGAGGGGAGCACTACGCACTGGGGTCTGTCGGGGAGAAACAGGGGAGGGACAGCAGGGGGTGGGTAGTTGGGGAGAGATAGCATGGGGAGAAATGCCAGATACAGGTGAAGGGGAGGAAGGCAGCAAATCACACTGCCATGTTGTAGCTATGCAACAATCTTGCATGTTCTTCACATGTACCCCAAAACCTAAAATGCAATTTAAAAAAAGGGAGTATTCCTTCTTTTTGTATTGTTTCAAAGAGTTTTAGAAGGAGTGATATGCTTTACGTATCTGGGTGCTTCTGTATTGGGTGCATACATATTTAGGATACTTAGCTCTTCTTGCATTGATCCTTTTACCGTCATGTAAAAGACCTTGTCTCTTTTGATCTTTGTTGGTTGAAAGTCCATTTTATCAGACCAGGATTGCAACCCCTGCTTCTTTTTGCTCTCCATTTGCTTGGTAAATCTTCTTCCATCCCTTTATTTTGAGTCTATGTGTGTATTTGCACATGAGATGGGTCTCCTGAATACAGCACAACAAAGGATCTTGACTTTTTATCCAGTTTGTCTGTGTCTTTCAATGGGTGCATTTAGACCATTTATATGTAACATTAATATTGATACGTGCCAATTTTATCCTGCCATTTTGTCACTGGTTGGTGGTTTTGCCCGTTAGTCGATGCAGTTTATTCGTTATGTCCTCGGTCTTTACCTTTTGATACGTTTTTGTAGTGGCTGGTAGTGGTTGTTCCTTTCCGTGTTTAGTGCGTCTTTCAGGAACTCTTGTAAGGCAGGTCTGGTGGTGATAAAATCTCTCAGCAGTCGCTTGTCTGTAAAGGATTTTATTTCTCCTTCACTTATGAAGCTTAGTTTGACTGGATGTGAAATTCTGTGTTGAAAGTTCTTTTCTTTAAGGGTGTTGAATATTGACCCCCACTCTCTTCCGGCCTGTAGGGTTTCTGCTGAGAGATCCACTGTAAGTCTAATGGGCTTCCGTTTGTTGATGACCCAACCTTTCTCTTTCTAGCTGCCCTTAACATTTTTTCCTTCATTTCAACCCCGGTCAGTCTGATGATTATGTGCCTTGGGGTTGCACTTTTTGAGAAATATCTTTGTGGTGTTCTCTGTATTTCCAGAATTTGAATGTCAGCTTGCCTTGCGAGGTTAGGGAAGTTCTCTTGGGTAATATTCTGAAGTGTGTTTTCCAGCTCGGATTCATTCTCCCTGTCACATTCAGGTACATCGATCGTGCATAGATTTGGTTTCTTCACATAATCCCATAGGTCTTGTAGTCTTTATTCATTTTTGTTCACTCTTTTTTTTCCTCTAATGTGGCCTTCTCATTTTATTTCATACAGTTGATCTTCAATTTCTGATATTCCTCCTTCCACTTAATTGATTAAACTACTAAAATTGGCGTGTGCTTTGTGAAGTTCTCCTGCTGTGTTTTTCAGCTCCATTAAGTCGTTTATGTTCTTCTCTAAGCTGGTTATTCTAGTCAGAATTTTGTCTAACCACATTTCCAGCTCAGCGCCTGGATTGTTGAGTAAATTTATCAATCGGAACTTTCATAAACCTATGGTTTTGAACTAATTTTATTACCTGAACTGGAAATAGACACACATAATGGACAGTGCATTGAAAAGATGATAAGCAGTTTTCTAGAATTAAAATAGAACGTGATCTTTACTTACTCAAAGAATGCTCAACTCAAGGGGACACAGATCACTCGTATTGACTGCATGAGCTACGGGAGGTAGAGACAACTTTTTGAAAATACAGAGCTAAAACTGTCCGTGCTTTGAATGCTAGACAAGATTTTCAGAATACACAGCTAAAACGGTCCCCGCTTTAGCTCTGTATTTTGAAAAAGTTGTGTGCTCTTCAAAGAGAAAGCTACATTTGCTGTGACTTTGGCTTTGAGGGGAAATGGGATGATGAGTGAGAGGGTGGTGACTGAAACCAGCTCATTTCCCATTGACCACTGAGGCCACATCTCTCAGGTGAGAAGCAAAGTGAGAATTTGAACCAGGCACATTCTCCTTAGAGACAATGGGCCAAAGACAGGTCCGATGGAATCTAATGTCTTTTTATGTTGACATCAATCACATCAAGCTCTCGCTAAGCCATTGAAGTGTCACATTGGATCTGGGGGAGGCGGTGCACACTGTGGAATTACATGTCCGAAGATTTGGATTTGATTTCCAGCCCTCTGCCAGTCAGTCTGCCAGGCATTTTCAAGCGACAAGCCTTAGACGAGTCCATTTCTGTCTCTGATTCCAAATTCTTTCACAGGGATTTATGTGGGCCTTAAGGCCCACTAAGAAAAGATCCCTCTTCCGGCTTAGTGCCTGCTTTCGTGATTTGATTTGTCAATCTGGACTGAATACACCTTTGGTTTTGGATTGACTCTATTACCTCTCCTAGAAATTAACACACAAAACTGACAGCTGATTGACAAGATGAGAAGCAGTTTTCCAGAATTCAAATTGAACTTAATCCTTTCTTAATAAAAGAATGCTCAATTCAAGGGGACAGAGATCACTAGTTTTGACTTCATGAGTTATGGCAAGTAGAGACAACTTTTTGAAAATACACAGCTAAAACTGTCCGTACTTTGAATGCTAGACAAGTTTTTCAGAATACTGCTGTGTATTTTTAAAAGTGGCGTGCTCTTCAAAGAGAAAGCTACTTTTTCTGTGACTTTGGGTTCGAGGGGAAATGGGAGTCCTCTTCAGTCAGCAGGGACGACACCTGAGTCCTTTGCAGTCCTTTTGTCTGCCTCTGAGGGTGAAATGAGAGTGGTCACTGTCATCATGAGCCGTGTCTGAAAGAATTATTCACATTTCCTACGAGAATAGATGGCTGAAATAGCGAAAGGTGTGTGTTTTTTTGGAGTATGGACTGGTTCAAAGCCCACCTCAAACCACTAAGTATTTTGCTGAACACGAGAAGTGGTGTGTGCGGCCTGTGTTTGGGTGTTTTTTGTGACACTGTGTGTGTGTGTGTGTGTGTGTGTGTGTGTGTCTGTCTGAGGGTCTGTGTGTCTGTGTTTCTGTCTCCATTCCTGAGCAGCAAATCTTCTTTCCTCTTTTAGCATGTTACTCAGAACTGTGGATGAAGCCCAGCACTCCTGAAAACACTATAAATGTATGGTTGAAGGAAATTTTCTTGATGATGAGTGAGAGGGTGGTGACTGAAACCAGCTCATTTTCCATTGACCACTGAGGCCACATCTCTCAGGTGAGAAGCAAAGTGAGAATTTGAACCAGGCTCATTCTCCTTAGAGACAATGAGCCAAAGACAGGTCCGATGGAATCTAATGTCTCTTCATGTTGACATCCATCACTTCAAGCTCTCCTTAAGCCATTGAAGTGTCACATTGGGCTTGGGGGAGGCGGTGTACCCTGTGGAATTACACGACCGAAGATTTGGATTTGATTTCCAGCCCTCTGCCAGTCAGTCTGCCAGGCCCTTTCAAGTGACAAGCCTTAGGCGAGTCCCTTTCTGTCTCTGTTTCCCGATTCCTTCACAGGGATTTATGTGGGCCTTAAGGCCTACTGGGAAAAGATACCTCTTCTGACTCAGTGCCTGCTTTCTTGATTTGACTTGTCAATCTGGAGTTGAATACATCTTTGATTTTGGATTGATTCTATTACCTCTCCTGGAAGTTAACACACAAAACTGACAGTTGATTGACAGGATGAGAAGCAGTTTTCCAGAATTCAAATAGAACTTAATCCTTTCTTACGAAAAGAATGCTCAACTCAAGGGGACACAGATCACTCGTTTTGACTTCAAGAGCTATGGCATGTAGAGACAACTTTTTGAAAATACACAGCTAAAACTGTCCGTGCTTTGAATGCTAGACAAGTTATTCAGAATAAACAGCTAAAACGGTCCCCGATTTAAGTGATTTAGTATTTGTATTTTTGAAAATATCACACCTTGGGGGTGTATTTGTATTATATTCAAAACTAAAAATAAGAGTCGTATTTGTATTTTTGAAAATAACACAACTTGGGGGTGCATTTCTATTATATTCAAAAATAAAACTAAGAGTTGTATTTGTATTTTTGAAAATAACACAGCTTGGGGGTGTATTTGCATTATTTTCAAAAATAAAAAAGAGAGTTGTATTTGTATTTTTGAAAATAACAGAGCTTGAGGGTGTATTTGTATTATTTTCCAAGGTACAGCTAAGTGTTTTATTTGTATTTTTGAAAATAACAGAGCTTGAGGGTGTATTTGTATTTTTTTCCAAGATGCAGCTAAGTGTTTTATTTGTATTTTTGAAAATAACACAACTTGGGGGTGTATTTGTTTTATTTTCCAAGATACAGCTAAGGGTTGTATTTGTATTTTTGAAAATAACACAGCATGGGGGTGTTTTTGTGTTATTTTCAAAGATACTGCTAAGGGTTGTATCTGTATTTTTGAAAATAACACAGCTTGGGGGTGTATTTGTATTATTTTCCAAGATACAGCTAAGGGTTGTATTTGTATTTTTGAAAATAAAACAGCTTCGTAGTGTATTTGTATTATTTTCAAAGATAAAGCTAAGGTTTGTATTTGTATTCTTGAAAACAACACAGATTGGGGGTGTATTTGTATTATTTTCCGAGATACAGCTAAGGGTTGTATTTGTATTTTTGAAAATAACACAGCTTGGGGTTGTATTTCTATTATTTTCCAAGATACAGCTAAGGGTTGTATTTGTCTTTTTGAAAATAACACAGCTTGGGGGTGTATTTGTACTATTCTCCAAGATTCAGCTAAGGGTTGTATTTGTCTTTTTGAAAATAACACAGCTTGGGGGAGTATTTGTATTATTTTCCAAGATACAGCTAAGGGTTTTATTTGTATTTTTGAAAATAACACACCTTGGGGGTGTATTTGTATTATTTTCCAAGACACAGCTAAGGACTGTATTTGTATTTTTGACAATAACACATCTTGGGGGTGTATTTGTATTATTGTCCAAGATACAGCTAAGGGTTGTATTTGTATTTTTGAAAATAACACAGATTGGGGGTGTATTTGTATTGTTTTCCAAGATACAGCTAAGGGTTGTATTTGTCTTTTTGAAAATAACACAGCTTGGGGGTGTATTTGTACTATTCTCCAAGATTCAGCTAAGGGTTGTATTTGTCTTTTTGAAAATAACACAGCTTGGGGGAGTATTTGTATTATTTTCCAAGATATAGCTAAGGGTTTTATTTGCATTTTTGAGAATAACACAGCTTTCGGGAGTATTTGTATTATTTTCCAAGATACAGCTAAGGGTTGTATTTGTATTTTTGACAATAACACAGCTTGGGGGTGTATTTGTACTATTCTCCAAGATTCAGCTAAGGGTTGTATTTGTCTTTTTAAAAATAACACAGCTTGTGGGTGTATTTGTATTATTTTCCAAGATATAGCTAAGTGTATTATTTGTATTTTTGAAAATAACACCCCTTGGAGATGTATGTCCATTATTTTCCAAGATACAGCTAAGGATTTTATTTGTATTTTTGACAATAACACATCTTGGGGGTGTATTGGTATTATTTTCCAAGATACAGCTAAGAGTTGTATTTGTATTTTTGACAATAACACAGCTTGGGGGTGTATTTGTATTATTTTCCAACATACAGCTAAGGGTTGTATTTGTATTTTTGAGAACAACACAGCTTGCGGGTGTATTTGTATTATTTTCCAAGATACAGCTAAGGGTTGCATATTTCTTTTTGAAAATTACACAATTTGGGGGTGTATTGGTATTATTTTCCAAGATAGAGCTAAGGGTTGTATTTGTAGTTTTGAAAATAACACAGCTTGTGTCTGTATTTGTTTTATTTTCCAAGATAGAGCTAAGGGATGTATTGGTATTTTTGAAAATAACACAGCTTGGGGGTGTATTTGTGATATTTTCCAAGATACAGCTAAGGGTTGTATTGGTATTTTGGAATATAAAACAGCGTTGTGGTGTATTTGTATTATTTTCCAAGATACAGCTAAGGGTTGTATTTTTCTTTTTGAAAATAACACATCTTGGGGGTGTTTATGTATTATTTTCCAAGATTCAGCTAAGGGTTGTATTTGTATTTTTTAAAATAACACAGATTGGGGGTGTATTTGTATTATTTTCCAAGATACAGCTAAGGGAGGTATTTGTATTTTTGAAAATAACACAGCTTAGGGGTGTATTTGTATTATTTTCCAAGATACAGCTAAGGGTTGTATTTGTATTTTTGACAATAACACAGCTTGGGGTTGTATTTGAATTATTTTCAAAATACAGCTAAGGGTTGTATTTGTATTTATTAAAATAACACAACTTGGGGGTGTATTTGTATTATTTTCCAAGTTACAGCTAAGGGTTGTACTTGTATTTTTGAAAATAAAACAGCTTGGGGGTGTATTTGTATTATTTTCCAAGATACAGCTAAGGGATATACTGGTATTTTTGAAAATAACACAACTTGAGGATGTATTTGTATGATTTTCCAAGATACAGCTAAGGGTTGCATTTGTATTTCTGACAATAACACAGCTTGGGGGTGTATTTGTATTATTTTCAAAGATAAAGCTAAGCGTTTTATTTGTATTTTTGACAATAACACAGCTTGGGGGTGTATTTATGTTATTTTCAAAGATACAGCTAAGGGTCCTATTTGTATTTTTGAAAATAACACAGGTTGGGGGTGTATTGTATTATTTTCCAAGATACAGCTAAGGGTTGTATTTGTATTTTTGAAAATAACACAGCTTGGGAGTGTATTTGTATTATTTTCCAAGATACTGCTAAGGGTTGTATTTGTATTTTTGAAAATAACCCAGCTTCGGGGTGTATTTGTATTATTTTCCAAGATACAGCTATGGGTTGTATTTGTATTTTTGAAAATAACACAGCTTTCGGGTGTATTTGTTTTATTTTCCAAGATACAGCTAAGGGTTGTATTTGTATTTTTGAAAATAACACAGATTTGGGGTGTAATTTTATTATTTTCCAAGATACTTCTAAGGGTTCTATTTGTATTTTCGTCAATAACACAGCTTGGGGGTGTATTTGTATTATTTTCCAAGATACTGCTAAGGGTTGTATTTGTATTTTTGGAAATTACACAGCTTGGGGGTTTATTTGTATTATTTTCCAAGATACAGCTAAGGGATGTATTTTTATTTTTGAAAATAACACAGCTTGGGGATGTATTTGTATTATTTTCCAAGACACAGCTAAGGGTTGTATTGGTATTTTGGAAAATAACACAGCTTTGGGGTGTATTTGTATTATTTTCCTAGATAGAGATAAGTGTTGTATTTGTATTTTTTAAAATAACACACCTTGGGGGTGTATTTTTATTATTTTACAAGATACTGCTAAGGGTTGTGTTTGTATTTTTGAAAATAACACAGTTTGGGGGTGTATTTCTATCATTTTTCTAGATACAGCAAAGGGTTGTATATTTATTTTTGAAAATAACACAGCTTGGGGGAGTATTTGTATCATTTTCAAAGATACGGCTAAGGGTTGTATTTGTATTTTCGAAAATAACACAGCTTGGGGATGTATTTGTATTATTTTCGAAGATACAGCTAAGAGTTTTATTTGTATTTTTTAAAATAACAAAGATAGATTGTGTATTTGTATTATTTGCCAAGGTAGAGCTAAGGGTTTTATTTGTATTTTTGAAAATAACACAGCTTTTTGGTGTATATGTATTACTTTCCAAGATAAAGGTAAGTGTTATATTTATGAAAATAACACAGTTTAGGGTGTATATGTATTATTTTCCAAGATACAGCTAAGGGATGTATTTGTATTTTTGAAAAAAACACAGCTTGGGGGTGTATTTGTATTATTTTCCAAGATACTGCTAAGGGTTGTATTTGTATTTTTGAAAATAACACAGTTTGGGGGTGTATTTGTATTATTTTTCAAGATACAACTAAGGGTTGTATTTGTATTTTTGAAAATAACACAGCTTTCGTGTGTATTTGTTTTATTTTCCAAGATGCAGCTAAGGGTTGTATTTGTAGTTTTGAAAATAACACAGATTGGGGGTGTATATGTATTATTTTCCAGGATACTTCTAAGGGTTGTATTTGTATTTTCATGAATAACACAGCTTGGGGGTGTATTTGTATTATTTTCCAAAATAATGCTAAGGGTTGTATTTTTATTTTTGGAAATAACACAGCTTGCGGGTGTATTTGTATTATTTTCCAAGATACAGCAAATTGTTGTATTTTTATTTTTGACAATAACACAGCTTGGGGGTGTATTTGTATTATTTTCAAAGATACAGCTTAGGTTTGTATTTGTATTTTTGAAAACAACACAGCTTGTGTGTGTATTTGTATTATTTTCCAAGTTAGAGCTAATGGTTGTATTTGTATTTTTGACAATAACACAGCTTGCGGGTGTATTTGTATTATTTTCCGAGATACAGCTAAGGGTTGCATTTGTATTTTTGAGAAATAACACAGCTTGGGGGTATATTTGTATTATTTTCAAAGATACAGGTAAGGGTTGTATTTGTATTTTTGACAATAACACAGCTTGGGTGTGTATTTGTATTATATACAAAGATACAGCTAAGTGTTGCATTTGTATTTTTGACAATAACACAGCTTGCGGGTTTATTTGTATTATTTTCCGAGGTACAGCTAAGAGTTGTATTTGTATTTTTGAAAATAACACAGCTTGGGGGTGTATTTGTATTATTTTCCAAGATACAGCTAAGGGTTTTATTTGTATTTTTGAAAATAACACAGCATGTGGGTGAATTTGTATTATTTTCCAAGATACAGCTAAGGGTTTTATTTGTATTCTTGAAAATAACACAGCTTGGGGGTGTATTTGTATTATTTTCCAAGATACAGCTAAGGGTTGTATTTGTATTTTTGAAAATAACACAGCTTGGCGGTGTATTTCTGTTATTTTCCAAGATACAGGTAAGGGTTGTATTTGTATTTTTGAAAATAATGCAGCTTAGCGGTGTATTTGTATTATTTTCAAAGATACAGCTAAGGGTTGTATTTGTATTTTTGACAATAACACAGCTTGGGGGTGTATCTGTATTATTTTCCAAGATAGAGATAAGGGTTGTATTTGTATTTCTGAAAATAATACAGCTTGGGGACGTATTTGTATTATTTTCCAAGATACAGCTAAGGGTTGTATTTGTCTTTTTGAAAATAACACAGCCTGAGGGTGTATTTGTGTTTTTCTCCAAGATACAGCTAAGGGTTGTACTTGTATTTTGGAAAATAACACGGCTTGGGGATGTAATTGTATTATATTCCCAGAGAGAGCTAAGGTTCGTATTTGTATTTTTGAAAATAACACAGCTTGGGTGTGTATTTGTATTATTTTCCAAGATACAGCTAAGTGTCGTATTTGTATTTTTGAAAATAACACAGCTTGGGGGTGTATTTGTATCATTTTCAAAGATACAGCTAAGGATTGTATTTGTACTTTTGAAAATAACACAGCTTGTGGGTGTATTTGTATTATTTTCATAGATACAGCTAAGGGTTGTATTTGTATCTTTGAAAATAACACAGCTTGGGGTTGTATTTGTATTATTTTCCAAGATACAGCTAAGGTTTCTATTTGTATTTTTGAAAACAACACAGCTTGTGGCTGTATTTCCATCATTTTCCAAGATACAGCTAAGGGTTCTATTTGTATTTTTGCAAATAACACAGCTTGGGGGTGTATTTGTATTATTTTCCAAGATAAGGCTATGAATTATATCTGTATTTTTGACAATAACACAGCTTTGGGGTGTATTTGTATTACTTTCCAAGATACAGCTAAGAGTTGTATATGTATTTTTGAAAATAACACAGCTTTGGGGTGTATTTGTATTACTTTCCAAGATAGAGCTAAGTGTTGTGTTTGTATTTTTGACAATAACACAGCTGGGGGGGTGTATTTGTATTATTTTCCAAGATACAGCTAAGGGTTTGGTTTGTATTTTTGAAAATAACACAACTTGTGGGTGTATTTGTATTATATTCAAAGATACAGCGAAGGGTTGTATTTGTATTTTTGAGAAAATCACAACTTGGGGGTGTATTTGTACTATTTTCCGAGATACAGCTAAGGGTTGAATTTGTATTTTTGAAAATAACACAGCTTGGGGGTGTATTTGTATTATTTTCTGACATACGGCTAAAGGTTGTAATTGTATTTTTGAAAATAACACAGCTTGGTGGTGTATTTGTATTATTTTCCGAGATACAGCTAAGGGTTGTATTTGTATTTTTGAAAATCACACAGCTTGGGGGTGTATTTGTATTATTTTCTGAGATACAGCTAAGGGTTTTATTTCTATTTTTGTAAATAACACAGCTTGTGGGTGTATTTGTATTATTTCCGA
Organism: Saimiri boliviensis; assembly: GCF_048565385.1. Classification (NCBI taxonomy): domain Eukaryota; kingdom Metazoa; phylum Chordata; class Mammalia; order Primates; family Cebidae; genus Saimiri; species Saimiri boliviensis. The sequence goes on from NC_133453.1 coordinate 151,801,787, forward strand.
GATACAGCTAAGGGTTGTATTTTTATTTTTGAAAATAACACAACTTGTGGGTGTATTTGTATTATTTTCAAAGATACAGCAAAGGGTTGTATTTGTATTTTTGAAAATACCACAGCTTGGGAGTGTATTTGTACTATTTTCCGAGATACAGCTATGGGTTGAATTTGTATTTTTGAAAATAACACAGCTTGGCGGTGTATTTGTATTATTTTCTGACATACGGGTAAGGGTTGTAATTGTATTTTTGAAAATAACACAGCTTGGTGGTGTATTTGTATTATTTTCCGAGATAAAGCTAAGGGTTGTATTTGTATTTTTGAAAATAACACAGGTTCGGGTTGTATTTGTATTATTTTCCAAGATACATCTATGGGTTGTATTTGTATTTTTGAAAATTATACAGCTTGGTGGTGTATTTGTATTAGTTTCCGATATACAGCTAAGGGTTGTATTTGTATTTTTGAAAATAACACAGCTTTGGGGTTTATTTGTATTATTTTCCGAGATACAGCTAAGGGTTGTATCTTTATTTTTTACAATATCAGAGCTTGCGGGTTTATTTGTATTGTTTACGAGACACAGCTAAGGGTTGTTTCTGTATTTTTGACAATAACAGAGCTTGGGTGTGTATTTGTATTATTTTCCGAGTTACAGCTAAGTGTTGTAAAGTTATTTTTGACTATAAAACAGCTTGGGTGTGTATTTTTATTATTTTGCGAGATACAGCTAAGGGTTTCATTTCTATTTTTGAAAATAACACAGACTGTGGGTGTATTTGTATTATTTTCCGAGATAAAGCTAAGGGTTGTATTTGTATTTTTGAAATTAACACAGCTTGGGGGTGTATTTGTTTTATTTTGCGAGATACAGCTAAGGTTTGTATCTGTATTATTGAAAATAACACAGCTTGGGGGTGTATTTGTATAATTTTCCGAGATACAGCTTAGGGTTTTATCTGTATTTTTGACAATAACACAGCTTGCGTGTGTATTTGTATTATTTTCCGAGTTACAGCTAAAGGTTGTATATGTATTTTTGGCTATAAAAGAGCTTGGGTGCGTATTTGTATTTATTTGCGAGATACAGCTAAGGGTTGAATTTGTATTTCTGAAAATAACACAGCTTGTGGGTGTTTTTGTATTATTTTCCAAGATACAACTAAGGGTTGTATTTGTATTTTTGAAAATAACACAGCTTGGGGGTTTATTTGTATTATTTTCCGAGATACAGCTAAGGGTTCTATTTTTATTTTTGAAAATAACACAGCTAGAGTGTATATTTGTATTATTTTCAAAGATACAGCTAAGGGTTGTATTTGTATTTTTGAAAATAACACAGCTTGGGGGTGTATTTTTATTATTTTACGAGATACAGCTAAGGGTTGAATTTGTATTTTGGAAAATACCACAGTTTGAGGGTGTATTTGTAATATTTTCTGACATACAGCTAAGGGTTGCATTTGTATTTTTGAAAATAACACAGCTTGGGGGTGTATTTGTATTATATTCCTAGATACAGCTAAGGGTTGTATTTGTATTTTGGAAAATAAAACCGTTTGGGGGTGTATTTGTATTATTTTCTGAGATACAGCTATGGGTTGTATTTGTATTTTTGAAAATAACACAGCTTGGGTGTGTATTTGTATTATTTTCCGAGATAGAACTAAGGGTTCTATTTGTATTTTGGAAAATAACAGAGCTTGTGGGTGTATTTGTATTATTTTCCGAGATACAGCTAAGGGTTGTATTTGTATTTTTGACAGTAACACAGCTTTGGGGTGTATTTGTATTATTTTCCAAGTTAGAGCTAAGGGTTGTATTTTTATTTTTGAAAATAATACAGCTTGGGGGTGTCTTTGTATTATTCTCAAAGATACAGCTAAGGGGTGTATTTTTATTTTTGAAAATAACACAGCTTTGGGGTGTATGTGTATTATTTTCCGAGATACAGCTAAGGGTTGTATTTGTATTTTTGAAAATAACACAGCTTGGGGGTGTATTTGTATTATATTCCTAGATATAGCTAAGGTTTGTATTTGTATTTTTGAAAATAAAACCGTTTGGGGGTGTATTTGTATCATTTTCCGAGATACCGTTAAGGGTTGTATTTGTATTTTTGAAAATAACACAACTTGGGGGTGTATTTGTATTATTTTTCGACATTCAGCTAAGGGATGTATTTGTATTTTTGAAAATAACACCGTTTGGGGGTGTATTTGTATTATTTTCTGAGATACAGCTAAGGGTTATATTTGTGTTTTTGAATATAACACACCTTGGGGTTGTATTTGTATTCTTTTCCAAGATACAGTTAATTGTTGTTTTTGTATTTTTGACAATAACAGAGCTTGGGGGTGTATTTGCATTATTTTCCGTGATACAGCTAAGTGTTGTATTTGTATTTTTGAAAATAACACAGCTTGGGGATGTATTTGTATTATTTTCCGAAATACAGCTAAGGGTTTTATTTGTATTTCTGAAAATAACACAGTTTGCGGTTGTATTTGTATTATTTTCCAAGATACAGCTAAGGGTTATATATATATTTTTGAAACTACCACAGCTTGGGGATGTATTTGTATTATTTTCCGAGATAGAGCTAAGGGTTTTGTTTGTATTTTTGAAATTAACACAGCTTGGGTTTGAATTAGTCTTATTTTCTGAATTACGGCTAAGTTCTGTATTTCTGTATTTTTGAAAATAACACTGCTTGGGGGTGTATTTGTATTATTTTCCGAGATACAGCTAAGGGTTTAATTTGTATTTTTGACAATAACATGGCTTGTGGGTGTATTTGTAGTATTTTTCTAGGTACAGCTAAGGGTTGTATTTGTATTTTTGAAAATCACACAGCTTGGGTGTGTATTTGTATTATTTTCCGAGATACAGCTAAGGGTTTTATTTCTATTTTTGAAAATAACACAGCTTGGGGGTGTATTTGTATTATTTTCCGAGATACAGCTAAGGGTTGTATTTTTATTTTTGAAAATTACACAACTTGTGGGTGTATTTGTATTGTTTTCAAATATACAGCAAAGGGTTGTATTTGTATTTTTGAAAATAACACAGCTTGGGGGTGTATTTGTACTATTTTCTGAGATACAGCTAAGGGTTGAATTTGTATTTTTGAAATTAACACAGCTTGGTAGTGTATTTGTCTTATTTTCTGACATACGGCTAAGGGTTGTATTTGTATTTTTGAAAATCACACAGCTTGGGGGTGTATTTGTATTATTTTCCAAGATATAGCTAAGGGTTGTGTTTGTATTTTTGAAAATAACACAGCTTGGGGGTGTGTTTGTATTATTTTCCAAGATAGAGCTAAGGGTTGTATTTGAATTTTTCAAAATAACTCAGCTTGTGGGTGTATTTGTATTATTTTCGGAGATAGAGCTAAGGGTTGTATATGCATTTTTGAAAATAACACAGCTTGTGGGTGTATTTGTATTATTTTCTGAATTAAGGCTAAGGGCTGTATTTTCATATTTTTGAAAATAACACAGCTTGGGGGTGTATTTGTATTATTTTCCAAGATACAACTAAGGGTTGTATTTTTATTTTTGAAAATAACACAGCTTTGGTGTGTATCTGTATTGTTTTCCGAGATACAGCTAAGGGTTTTATTTGTATTTTTGAAAATACCACAGCTTGTGGGTGTATTTGTATTATTTTCTGAATTAAGGCTAAGGGCTGTATTTACATATTTTTGAAAATAACACTGCTTGGGGGTGTATTTGTATTATTTTCCAAGATACAGCTAAGGGTTGTGTTTTTATTTTGAAAATAACACAGCTTGTGTGTGTATTTGTATTATATTCTGAATTACATCTAAGGGCTGTATTTTTGTATTTTTAAAAATAATACTGCTTCGGGTTGAATTTGTATTATTTTCCAAGATAAAGCTAAGGGTTGTATTTGCATTTTTGAAAATAACAGCACTTGGGGGTGTATTTGTATTATTTTCCTAGATACAGCTAAGGGCTGTGTTTGTATTTTTGAAAATAACACAGCTTGGGGGTGTATTTATATTATTTTCCGACATACAGCAAACGGTTGTACTTGTATTTTTGAAAATAACACCGCTTGTGGGTGTATTTGTATTGTTTTCTGCGATAGAGCTAAGGGTTGTATTTGTATTTTTGAAAATAACACAGCTTGGGTGTGTATTTGTATTATTTTCCGAGATACAGCTAATGGTTGTATCTGTATTTTTGGAAATAACAAAGCTTGGAGGTGATTTGTATTATTTTCCTAGATACAGCTAAGGTTTGTATCTGTATTTTTGAAAATAACACAGCTTGGGGGTGTATTTGTATTATTTTCCGAGATACAGCTGAGGTTTGTATTTGTATTTTTGAAAATAACACAGCTTTGGAGTGTATTTGTATTACTTTCCAAGATACAGCTAAGGGTTGTATTTGTATTTTTGACAATAACACAGCTTGGGGGTGTATTTGTATTATTTTCCAAGATACAGCTAAGGGTTGTATTTGTATTTTTGATAATAACACAGCTTGGGAGTGTATTTGTATTACTTTACAAGATACAGCTAAGGGTTGTATTTGTATTTTTGACAATAACACAGCTTGGGGGTGTATTTGTATTATTTTCCAATATACGGCTAAGGGTTGTATTTGTATTTTTGAAAATAACACATCTTGGGGTTGTATTTGTATTATTTTCCAAGATACAGCTAAGGGTTGTATTTGTATTTTTGAAAATAACACAGACTGGGGGTGCATTTGTATTATTTTCCGAGATACAGCTAAGGGTTGTATTTGTATTTTTGACAATAACACAGCTTTGGGGTGTATTTGTATTATTTTCCAAGATACAGCTAAGGGTTGTATTTGTATTTTTGAAAATAACACAGCTTGGGGGTGTATTTGTATTACTTTCCAAGATACAGCTAAGGGTGTATTTGTATTTTTGAAAATAACACCGCTTGGGGTTGTATTTGTATTACTTTCGGAGATACAGATAAGTGCTGTTTTTGTATTTTTTAAAATAACAGCGCTTGGGGGTGTATTTGTATTATTTTCCTGATACAGCTAAGGGTTGTACTTGTATTTTTGAAAATAACACCGCTTGGGGGTGTATTTGTATTATTTTCTGCGATACAGCTAAGGGTTGTAATTGTATTTTTGAAAATAACACAGCTTGGGGGTGTATTTGTATTATTTTCCGAGATACAGCTAAGGGTTTTATTTGTATTTTTGACAATAACACGGCTTAGGGGTGTATTTGTATTATTTTCCGAGATACAGCTAAAGGTTGTATTTGTATTTTTGAAAATCACACGGCTTGTGGGTGTATTTGTATTATTTTCCGAGATACAGCTAAGGGTTGTATTTCTATTTTTGAAAATAACACAGCTTGGGGGTGTATTTGTATTATATTCGGAGATACAGCTAAGGGTTTTATTTTTATTTTTGAAAATAACACAACTTTTGGGTGTATTTGTATTATTTTCAAAGATACAGCTATGGATTTTATTTGTATTTTTGAAAATAACACAGCTTGGGGGTGTATTTGTATTATTTTCCAAGATAGAGCTAAGGGTTGTATTTCTTTTTTGACAATAACACAGCATGGGGGCGTATTTGTATTATTTTCAAAGATACAGCTAATGGTTTTATGTGTATTTTTGACAATAACACAGGTTGGGGGTGTATTTGTATTAATTTCAAAGTTACAGCTAAGTGTTGTATTTGTATTTTTGACAATAACAAAGCCGGGGGTGTATTTGTATTATTTTCCAAGATACAGCTAAAAGTTGTATTTGTATTTTTGACAATAACACAGCGTGTGGGTGTATTTTTATTATTTTCCAAGATACAGCTAAGGATTGTATTTGTATTTTTGACAATAACTCAGCTAGGGGGTGTATTTGTATTATTTTCCAAAATACAGCTAAGGGTTGTATTTGTATTTTTCATAATAAAACATCTTGGGGCTGTATTTGTATTATTTTCCAAGATACAGCTAGGGGTTGTATTTGTATTTTTGAAAATAACACTGCTTGGTGGTGTATTTGTAGTATTTTCCGAGTTACAGCTAAGGGTTGTATACGTATTTTTGACTATAAAACAGCTTGTTTGTGTATTTGTATAAATTTGCGAGATAAAGCTAAGGGTTGTATCTGTAGTTTTGAAAATAACACAGCTTGGGGGTGTCTTTGTATTATTTTCCGAGATACAGCTTAGGGTTGTATCTGAATTTTTGACAATAACACAGCTTGGGTCTGTATTTGTATTATTTTCCGAAATACAGCTAAGGGTTGTATTTGTATTTTTGAAAATAACACAGCTTGGGGGGGTATTTGTATTATTTTCCGAGATAGTGCTAAGGGTCGTATATGAATTTTTGAAAATAACACAGCTTGGGTGTGTATTTGTATTATTTTCTGAGATACCGCTAAGGGTTATATTTGTATTTTTGAAAATAACACCGCTTGGGTGTGTATTTGTGTTATTTTCCGAGATACAGCTAAGGGTTGTACTTGTATTTTTGAAAATAACAGTGATTGGGTGTGTTTTTGAGTTATTTTCCGAGATGCAGCTAAGGGTTGTATCTGTATTTTTGACAGTAAAACAGCTTGGGTGTGTATTTGTATTACTTTACGAGATACAGCTAATTGTTGTATTTGTATTTTTGACAATAACACAGTTTGGGGGTTTATTTGTATTATTTTACGAGATACAGCTAAGGGTTGTATCTGTATTTTTGACAATAACACAGCTTGGGTGTGTATTTGTATTATTTTCCGAGTTATAGATAAAGGTTGTATATGTATTTTTGACTGTAAAACAGCTTGGGTGTGTATTTGTATTATTTTGCGAGATATAGCTAAGGGTTGTATCTGTATTTTTGAAAATAACACAGCTTGGGGGTGTATTTGTATAATTTTCCGAGATACAGCTTAGGGTTTTATCTGTATTTCTGACAATAACACAGCTTGCGTGTGTATTTGTATTATTTTCCGAGTTACAGCTAAAGGTTGTGTATGTATTTTTGACTATAAAAGAGCTTGGGTGCGTATTTGTATTTTTTTGTGAGATACAGCTAAGGGTTGAATTTGTATTTCTGAAAATAACACAGCTTATGGGTGTTTTTGTATTATTTTCCGAGATACAGCTAAGGGTTGTATTTGTATTTTTGAAAATAACACAGCTTGGGGGTTTATTTGTATTATTTTCCGAGATACAGCTAAGGGTTCTATTTTTATTTTTGAAAATAACACAGCTAGAGTGTGTATTTGTATTATTTTGAAACATACAGGTAAGGGTTGTATTTGTCTTTTGGAAAATAACACAGCTTGGGGGTGTATTTGCATTATTTTCCAAGATACAGCTAAGGGTTGAATTTGTATTTTTGAAAATACCACAGCTTTAGGGTGTATTTGTAATATTTTCTGACATACAGCTAAGGGTTGTATTTGTATTTTTGAAAATAACACAGCTTGGGGGTTTATTTGTATTATTTTCCAAGTTAGAGCTAAGGGTTGTATTTTTATTTTTGAAAATAACACAGCTTTGGGGTGTCTTTGTATTATTTTCAAAGATACAGCTAAGGTTTGTATTTTTATTTTTGAAAATGACACAGCTTTGGGGTGTATTTGTATTATTTTCCGAGATACAGCTAAGGGTTGTTTTTGTATTTTTGAAATATCACACCTTGGGGGTGTATTTTTATTATTTTCCGAGATACCGCTAAGGGTTGTATTTGAATTTTTGAAAATAACACAACTTGGGGGTTTATTTGTATTGTTTTCCGAGATTAAGCTAAGGGTTGTATTTGTATTTTTGAAAATAACACCGTTTGGTGGTGTATTTGTATTATTTTCTGAGATACAGCTAAGGGTTGTATTTGTGTTTTTGAAAATAACACACCTTGGGGTTATATTTGTATTCTTTTCCAAGATACATTTAATTGTTGTATTTGTATTTTTGACAATAACAGAGCTTGGGGGTGTATCTGCATTATTTTCCGAGATACAGCTAAGTGTTGTATTTGTATTTTTGGAAATAACACAGCTTGGGGGTGAATTTGTATTATTTTCCGAGTTACAGATAAATGTTGTATATGTATTTTTGACTATAAAACAGATTGGGTGTGTATTTGTATTATTTTGCGAGATACAGCTAAGGGTTGTATCTGTATTTTTGAAAATAACACAGCTTGGGGGTGTATTTGTATTATTTTACGAGATACAGCTAAGGGTTGAATTTGTATTTTTGAAAATACCATAGTTTGAGGGTGTATTTGTAATATTTTCTGACATACAGCTAAGGGTTGCATTTGTATTTTTGAAAATAACACAGCTTGGGGGTGTATTTGTATTATATTCCTAGATACAGCTAAGGGTTGTATTTGTATTTTTGACTATAAAACCGTTTGGGGGTGTATTTGTATTATTTTCTGAGATACAGCTATGGGTTGTATTTGTATTTTTGAAAATAACACAGCTTGGGTGTGTATTTGTATTATTTTCCGAGATAGAACTAAGGGTTGTATTTGTATTTTGGAAAATAACAGAGCTTGTGGGTGTATTTGTATTATTTTCCGAGATACAGCTAAGGGTTGTATTTGTATTTTTGAAAATAACACAGCTTGGGGGTGTATTTGTATTATTTTCCAAGTTAGAGCTAAGGGTTGTATTTTTATTTTTGAAAATAATACAGCTTGGGGGTGTCTTTGTATTATTTTCAAAGATACAGCTAAGGGGTGTATTTTTATTTTTGAAAATAACAGCTTTGGGGTGTATGTGTATTATTTTCCGAGATACAGCTAAGGGTTGTATTTGTATTTTTGAAAATAACACAGCTTGGGGGTGTATTTGTATTATATTCCTAGATATAGCTAAGGGTTGTATTTGTATTTTTGAAAATAAAACCGTTTGGGGGTGTATTTGTATTATTTTCCGAGATACCGCTAAGGGTTGTATTTGTATTTTTGAAAATAACACAACTTGGGGGTGTATTTGTATTATTTTCCGACATTCAGCTAAGGGATGTATTTGTATTTTTGAAAATAACACCGTTTGGGGGTGTATTTGTATTATTTTCTGAGATACAGCTAAGGGTTATATTTGTGTTTTTGAAAACAACACACCTTGGGGTTGTATTTGTATTCTTTTCCAAGATACAGTTAATTGTTGTTTTTGTATTTTTGACAATAACAGAGCTTGGGGGTGTATTTGCATTATTTTTCGTGATACAGCTAAGTGTTGTATTTGTATTTTTGGAAATAACACCGCTTGGGTGTGTGTTTGTATTATTTTCCGAAATACAGCTAAGGGTTGTATTTGTATTTTTGAAAATAACACAGCTTCGGGTTGTATTTGTATTATATTTTAAGATACAGCTAAGGGTTGTATTTGTATTTTTAAAAATAACACAGACTGGGGGTGTATTTGTATTATTTTCCGAGATACAGCTAAGGGTTGTATTTGTATTTTTGAAAATAACACAGCTTGGGGGTGTATTTGTACGATTTTCCGAGATACAGCTAAGGGTTGTATTTGTATTTTTGAAAATAACACTGCTTGGGGTTGTATTTATATTATTTTCCGACATACAGCAAACTGTTGTACTTGTATTTTTGAAAATAACACCTCTTGTGTGTGTATTTGTACTGTTTTCTGCGATAGAGCTAAGGGTTGTATTTGTATTTTTGAAAATAACACAGCTTGGGGTGTATTTGTATTATTTTCCAAATATAGCTCAGGGTTGCATTTGTATTTTTGGAAATAACAAAGCTTGGAGGTGATTTGTATTATTTTCCAACATACAGCTAAGGGTTGTATTTGTATTTTTGAAAATAACACAGCTTGTGGGTGTATTTGTATTATTTTCCGAGATACAGCTAAGGGTTGTATTTGTATTTTTTACAATAACACAGCTTGTGGGTGTATTTGTATTATTTTCCGAGATACAGCTAAGGTTTGTATTTGTATTTTTGAAAATAACACAGCTTCGGGTTGTATTTGTATTATTTTCCAAGATACAGCTAAGGGTTGTATTTGTTTTTTGAAAATTAAACAGCTTGGTTGTGTATTTGTATTATTTTCCGAGATACAGCTAATGGTTGTTTGTATTTTTGAAAATAACACAGCTTGGGGGTGTATTTGTATTATTTTCCAAGATACAGCTAAGGGATGTATTTTTATTTTTGAAAATAACACAGCCTGGGGATGTATTTGTATTATTTTCCAAGATACAGCTAAGGGTTGTATTGGTATTTTGGAAAATAACACAGCTTTGGGGTGTATTTGTATTATTTTCCTAGATAGAGATAAGTGTTGTATTTGTATTTTTTAAAATAACACACCTTGGGGGTGTATTTGTATTATTTTACAAGATACTGCTAAGGGTTGTATTTGTATTTTTGAAAATAACACAGTTTGGGGGTGTATTTCTATCATTTTTCTAGATACAGCAAAGGGTTGTATATTTATTTTTGAAAATAACACAGCTTGGCGGAGTATTTGTATCATTTTCAAAGATACGGCTAAGGGTTGTATTTGTATTTTCGAAAATAACACAGCTTGGGGATGTATTTGTATTATTTTCGAAGATACAGCTAAGAGTTTTATTTGTATTTTTTAAAATAACAAAGATTGATTGTGTATTTGTATTATTTGCCAAGGTAGAGCTAAGGGTTTTATTTGTATTTTTGAAAATAACACAGCTTTCTGGTGTATATGTATTACTTTCGAAGATAAAGGTAAGTGTTATATTTAGGAAAATAACACAGTTTCGGGTGTATATGTATTATTTTCCAAGATACAGCTAAGGGATGTATTTGTATTTTTGAAAAAAACACAGCTTGGGGGTGTATTTGTATTATTTTCCAAGATACTGCTAAGGGTTGTATTTGTATTTTTGAAAATAACACAGTTTGGGGGTGTATTTGTATTATTTTTCAAGATACAACTAAGGGTTGTATTTGTATTTTTGAAAATAACACAGCTTTCGTGTGTATTTGTTTTATTTTCCAAGATGCAGCTAAGGGTTGTATTTGTAGTTTTGAAAATAACACAGATTGGGGGTGTATATGTATTATTTTCCAGGATACTTCTAAGGCTTGTATTTGTATTTTCGTGAATAACACAGCTTGGGGGTGTATTTGTATTATTTTCCAAAATACTGCTAAGGGTTGTATTTGTATTTTTGGAAATAACACAGCTTGGGTGTGTATTTGTATTATTTTCCAAGATACAGCAAATTGTTGTATTTGTATTTTTGACAATAACACAGCTTGGGGGTGTATTTGTATTATTTTCAAGGATACAGCTAAGGTTTGTATTTGTATTTTTGAAAACAACACAGCTTGTGTGTGTATTTGTATTATTTTCCAAGTTACAGCTAATGGTTGTATTTGTATTTTTGACAATAACACAGCTTGCGGGTGTATTTGTATTATTTTCCGAGATATAGCTAAGGGTTGTGTTTGTGTTTTTGAAAATAACACCGCTTGGGGGTGTATTTGTATTATTTTCCAAGATACAGCTAAGGGTTGTGTTTGTATTTTTGAAAATAACACAGCTTGGGGGTGTGTTTGTATTATTTTCCAAGATAGAGCTAAGGGTTGTATTTGAATTTTTCAAAATAACTCAGCTTGTGGGTGTATTTGTATTATTTTCGGAGATAGAGCTAAGGGTTGTATATGTATTTTTGAAAATAACACAGCTTGGGGGTGTATTTGTATTATTTTCCAAGATACAGCTAAGGGTTGTATTTTTATTTTTGAAAATAACACAGCTTTGGTGTGTATCTGTATTATTTTCCGAGATACAGCTAAGGGTTTTATTTGTATTTTTGAAAATACCACAGCTTGTGGGTGTATTTGTATTATTTTCTGAATTAAGGCTAAGGGCTGTATTTACATATTTTTGAAAATAACACTGCTTGGGGGTGTATTTGTATTATTTTCCAAGATACAGCTAAGGGTTGTGTTTGTATTTTGAAAATAACTCAGCTTGTGTGTGTATTTGTATTATATTCTGAATTACATCTAAGGGCTGTATTTTTGTATTTTTAAAAATAATACTGCTTCGGGTTGAATTTGTATTATTTTCCAAGATAAAGCTAAGGGTTGTATTTGCATTTTTGAAAATAACAGCACTTGGGGGTGTATTTGTATTATTTTCCTAGATACAGCTAAGGGCTGTGTTTGTATTTTTGAAAATAACACAGCTTGGGGGTGTATTTATATTATTTTCCGACATACAGCAAACGGTTGTACTTGTATTTTTGAAAATAACACCGCTTGTGGGTGTATTTGTATTGTTTTCTGCGATAGAGCTAAGGGTTGTATTTGTATTTTTGAAAATAACACAGCTTGGGTGTGTATTTGTATTATTTTCCGAGATACAGCTAATGGTTGTATCTGTATTTTTGGAAATAACAAAGCTTGGAGGTGATTTGTATTATTTTCCTAGATACAGCTAAGGGTTGTATCTGTATTTTTGAAAATAACACAGCTTGGGGGTGTATTTGTATTATTTTTCGAGATACAGCTAAAGGTTGTATTTGTATTTTTGACAATAACACAGCTTGCGGGTCTATTTGTATTATTTTCCGAGATACAGCTGAGGTTTGTATTTGTATTTTTGAAAATAACACAGCTTTGGAGTGTATTTGTATTACTTTCCAAGATACAGCTAAGGGTTGTATTTGTATTTTTGACAATAACACAGCTTGTGGGTGTATTTGTATTATTTTCCAAGATACAGCTAAGGGTTGTATTTGTATTTTTGATAATAACACAGCTTGGGAGTGTATTTGTATTACTTTACAAGATACAGCTAAGGGTTGTATTTGTATTTTTGACAATAACACAGCTTGGGGGTGTATTTGTATTATTTTCCAATATACGGCTAAGGGTTGTATTTGTATTTTTGAAAATAACACATCTTGGGGTTGTATTTGTATTATTTTCCAAGATACAGCTAAGGGTTGTATTTGTATTTTTGAAAATAACACAGACTGGGGGTGCATTTGTATTATTTTCCGAGATACAGCTAAGGGTTATATTTGTATTTTTGACAATAACACAGCTTTGGGGTGTATTTGTATTATTTTCCAAGATACAGCTAAGGGTTGTATTTGTATTTTTGAAAATAACACAGCTTGGGGGTGTATTTGTATTACTTTCCAAGATACAGCTAAGGGTGTATTTGTATTTTTGAAAATAACACCGCTTGGGGTTGTATTTGTATTTCTTTCGGAGATACAGATAAGTGCTGTTTTTGTATTTTTTGAAATAACAGCGCTTGGGGGTGTATTTGTATTATTTTCCTGATACAGCTAAGGGTTGTACTTGTATTTTTGAAAATAACACCGCTTGGGGGTGTATTTGTATTATTTTCTGCGATACAGCTAAGGGTTGTAATTGTATTTTTGAAAATAACACAGCTTGGGGGTGTATTTGTATTATTTTCCGAGATACAGCTAAGGGTTTTATTTGTATTTTTGACAATAACACGGCTTAGGGGTGTATTTGTATTATTTTCCGAGATACAGCTAAAGGTTGTATTTGTATTTTTGAAAATCACACGGCTTGTGGGTGTATTTGTATTATTTTCCGAGATACAGCTAAGGGTTGTATTTCTATTTTTGAAAATAACACAGCTTGGGGGTGTATTTGTATTATATTCGGAGATACAGCTAAGGGTTTTATTTTTATTTTTGAAAATAACACAACTTTTGGGTGTATTTGTATTATTTTCAAAGATACAGCTATGGATTTTATTTGTATTTTTGAAAATAACACAGCTTGGGGGTGTATTTGTATTATTTTCCAAGATAGAGCTAAGGGTTGTATTTCTTTTTTGACAATAACACAGCATGGGGGCGTATTTGTATTATTTTCAAAGATACAGCTAAGGGTTTTATGTGTATTTTTGACAATAACACAGGTTGGGGGTGTATTTGTATTAATTTCAAAGTTACAGCTAAGTGTTGTATTTGTATTTTTGACAATAACAAAGCCGGGGGTGTATTTGTATTATTTTCCAAGATACAGCTAAAAGTTGTATTTGTATTTTTGACAATAACACAGCGTGTGGGTGTATTTTTATTATTTTCCAAGATACAGCTAAGGATTGTATTTGTATTTTTGACAATAACTCAGCTAGGGGGTGTATTTGTATTATTTTCCAAAATACAGCTAAGGGTTGTATTTGTATTTTTCATAATAAAACATCTTGGGGCTGTATTTGTATTATTTTCCAAGATACAGCTAGGGGTTGTATTTGTATTTTTGAAAATAACACTGCTTGGTGGTGTATTTGTAGTATTTGCGAGTTACAGCTAAGGGTTGTATACGTATTTTTGACTATAAAACAGCTTGTTTGTGTATTTGTATTAATTTGCGAGATAAAGCTAAGGGTTGTATCTGTAGTTTTGAAAATAACACAGCTTGGGGGTGTCTTTGTATTATTTTCCGAGATACAGCTTAGGGTTGTATCTGAATTTTTGACAATAACACAGCTTGGGTCTGTATTTGTATTATTTTCCGAGATACAGCTAAGGGTTGTATTTGTATTTTTGAAAATAACACAGCTTGTGGGTGTATTTGTATTATTTTCCAAGATACAGCTAAGGGTTGTATTTGTATTTTTGAAAATAACATAGATTGCGGGTTTATTTGAATTATTTTCCGAGATACAGCTAAGGGTTGTATTTTTATTTTTGAAAATAACACAGCAAGAGGGTGTATTTGTATTATTTTCAAAGATACAGCTAAGGGTTGTATTTGTATTTTCGAAAATAACACAGCTTGGGGGTGTATTTGTATTATTTTCCAAGACACAGCTAAGGGTTGTATTTGTATTTTTGAAAATAACATAGCTTGGGAGTGTATTTGTATTACTTTCCAAGATACAGCTAAGGATTGTATTTGTATTTTTGACAATAACAAAGCTTGGGGTTGTATTTGTATTATTTTCCAATATACGGCTAAGGATTGTATTTGTATTTTTGAAAATAACACTGCATGGGGGTGTATTTGTATTATTTTCCGAGATACAGCTAAGGGTTGTATTTCTATTTTTGAAAATAACACAGCTTGGGGGTGTATTTGTATTATATTCGGAGATACAGCTAAGGGTTTTATTTTTATTTTTGAAAATAACACAACTTTTGGGTGTATTTGTATTATTTTCAAAGATACAGCTATGGATTTTATTTGTATTTTTGAAAATAACACAGCTTGGGGGTGTATTTGTATTATTTTCCAAGATAGAGCTAAGGGTTGTATTTCTTTTTTGACAATAACACAGCATGGGGGCGTATTTGTATTATTTTCAAAGATACAGCTAAGGGTTTTATGTGTATTTTTGACAATAACACAGGTTGGGGGTGTATTTGTATTAATTTCAAAGTTACAGCTAAGTGTTGTATTTGTATTTTTGACAATAACAAAGCCGGGGGTGTATTTGTATTATTTTCCAAGATACAGCTAAAAGTTGTATTTGTATTTTTGACAATAACACAGCGTGTGGGTGTATTTTTATTATTTTCCAAGATACAGCTAAGGATTGTATTTGTATTTTTGACAATAACTCAGCTAGGGGGTGTATTTGTATTATTTTCCAAAATACAGCTAAGGGTTGTATTTGTATTTTTCATAATAAAACATCTTGGGGCTGTATTTGTATTATTTTCCAAGATACAGCTAGGGGTTGTATTTGTATTTTTGAAAATAACACTGCTTGGTGGTGTATTTGTAGTATTTTCCGAGTTACAGCTAAGGGTTGTATACGTATTTTTGACTATAAAACAGCTTGTTTGTGTATTTGTATTAATTTGCGAGATAAAGCTAAGGGTTGTATCTGTAGTTTTGAAAATAACACAGCTTGGGGGTGTCTTTGTATTATTTTCCGAGATACAGCTTAGGGTTGTATCTGAATTTTTGACAATAACACAGCTTGGGTCTGTATTTGTATTATTTTCCGAGATACAGCTAAGGGTTGTATTTGTATTTTTGAAAATAACACAGCTTGTGGGTGTATTTGTATTATTTTCCAAGATACAGCTAAGGGTTGTATTTGTATTTTTGAAAGTAACATAGATTGCGGGTTTATTTGAATTATTTTCCGAGATACAGCTAAGGGTTGTATTTTTATTTTTGAAAATAACACAGCAAGAGGGTGTATTTGTATTATTTTCAAAGATACAGCTAAGGGTTGTATTTGTATTTTCGAAAATAACACAGCTTGGGGGTGTATTTGTATTATTTTCCAAGACACAGCTAAGGGTTGTATTTGTATTTTTGAAAATAACATAGCTTGGGAGTGTATTTGTATTACTTTCCAAGATACAGCTAAGGATTGTATTTGTATTTTTGACAATAACAAAGCTTGGGGTTGTATTTGTATTATTTTCCAATATACGGCTAAGGATTGTATTTGTATTTTTGAAAATAACACAGCATGGGGGTGTATTTGTATTATTTTTCGAGATACAGCTAAGGTTTGTATTTGTATTTTTGAGAAATAACACAGCTTGGGGGTGTATTTGTATTATTTTCCTAGATACACCTAAGAGTTGTATTTGTATTTTTGAAAATAACACAGCATGGGTGTGTATTTGTATTATTTTTCGAGATACAGCTAAGGGTTTTATTTGTATTTTGAAAATAACACAGCTTGTGTGTGTATTTGTATTATTTTCTGAATTACGGCTAAGGGCTGTATTTTCGTATTTTTGAAAATAACACCGCTTGGGGTTGAATTTGTATTATTTTCCAAGATAAAGCTAAGGGTTTTATTTGTATTTCTGAAACTAACAGCGCTTGGGTGTGTATTTGTATTATTTTCCTAGATACAACTAAGGGCTGTGTTTGTATTTTTGAAAATAACACAGCTTGGGGGTGTATTTGTATTATTTTCCGAGATACAGCTAAGGGTTGTATTGTTCTTTTTTAAAATAACACAGCCTGGGGGTGTATTTGTATTATTTTCCAAGATACAGCTAATGGTTGTATTTTTTTTTTTTTTCAAAAAAACACAGCTTGGGCGTGTATTTGAATTATTTTACAAGATACAGCTAGGGGTTGTATTTTTATTTTTGACAATAAGAAAGCCGGTGGTGTATTTGAATTATTTTCCAAGATACAGCTAAGTGTTGTATTTGTATTTTTGCAAATAACACTGCTTGGGGGTGTATTTTTATTATTTTCCAGGATACAGCTAAGGTTTGTATTTGCTTTTTTGAAAATAACACAGCTTGGGGCTGTATTTATATTATTTTCCAAGACAAAGCTATGGGTTCTATTTGTATTTTTGAAAATAACACAGCTTGGGGTTGTATTTGTATTATTTTGCCAGATACAGCTATGGGTTGTATTTGTATTTTTGAAAATAACACAGCTTGGAGGTGTCTTTGTATTATTTTCCGAGATACAGCTAAGGGTTTTATCTGTCTTTTTGAAAATAACACAGCTTGGGTGTGTATTTGTATTATATTCCAAGATACAGCTAAGGGTTGTATTTGTGTTTTTGAAAATAACACAGCTTGGGGGTGTGTTTGTATTATTTTCCAAGATACAGCTAAGGGTTGTGTTTGCTTCTTTGAAAATAACACAGCTTGTGGCTGTATTTGTATTATTTTCCAAGATACAGCTAAAGGTTGTATTTGTTTTTTGAAAATAGCACAGCTTGGGGGTGTATTTGTATTATTTTCCGAGATACAGCTAAGGGTTGTATTTGTATTTTTGAAAATAACACAGCTTGGGAGAATATTGGTATTTTTTTCCGAGATACAGCTAAGGATTGTATTTGTATTCTTGAAAATAACACAGCTTGGGGGTGTATTTGTATTATTTTCCAAGGTACAGCTAAGGGTTGTTTTTGTATTCTTGAATATAACACAGCTTGGGGGTGTATTTGTATTATTTTCCAAGATACAGCTAAGGGTTGTATTTGTATTCTTGAAAATAACAGAGCTTGTGGGTGTAGTTGTGTTATTTTCAGAGAAACAACTAAGGGTTGTATTTGTGTTTTTGACAATAACATAGCTTGGGCTTGTATTTGAATTATTTTCAAAATACAGCTAAGGGTTTTATTTGTATTTTGGAGAATAACACAGCTTGGGGGTGTATTTGTATTGTTTTCCAAGATACATCTACGGGTTGTACTTTTATTTTTGAAAATAACACACCTTGTGTGTGTATTTGTATTAGTTTCGAAGATAAACCTAAGTGTTATATATGTATTCTTGAAAATAACACAGCTTGGGGGTGTATTTGTATTATTTTACAAGATACAGCTAAGAGTTGTATTTATATTTTTGAAAATAACACAGCATGTGGGTGTATTTGTATTATTTTCCAAGATACAGCTAAGGGTTTTATTTGTATTTTTGAAAATAACACAGCATGTGGGTGAATTTGTATTATTTTCCAAGATACAGCTAAGGGTTTTATTTGTATTCTTGAAAATAACACAGCTTGGGGGTGTATTTGTATTATTTTCCAAGATACAGCTAAGGGTTTTTTTTGTATTTTTGAAAATAACACAGGTTGGCGGTGTATTTCTGTTATTTTCCAAGATACAGCTAAGGGTTGTATTTGTATTTTTGAAAATAATGCAGCTTGGCGGTGTATTTGTATTATTTTCAAAGATACAGCTAAGGGTTGTATTTGTATTTTTGACAATAACACAGCTTGGTGGTGTATCTGTATTATTTTCCAAGATAGAGATAAGGGTTGTATTTGTATTTCTGAAAATAATACAGCTTGGGGACGTATTTGTATTATTTTCCAAGATACAGCTAAGGGTTGTATTTGTCTTTTTGAAAATAACACAGCCTGAGGGTGTATTTGTGTTTTTCTCCAAGATACAGCTAAGGATTGTACTTGTATTTTGGAAAATAACACGGCTTGGGGATGTAATTGTATTATATTCCAAGATAGAGCTAAGGTTCGTATTTGTATTTTTGAAAATAACACAGCAAGGGGGAGTATTTGTATTATTTTCCAAGATACAGCTAAGTGTCGTATTTGTATTTTTGAAAATAACACAGCTTGGGGGTATATTTGTATCATTTTCAAAGATACAGCTAAGGATTGTATTTGTACTTTTGAAAATAACACAGCTTGTGGGTGTATTTGTATTATTTTCATAGATACAGCTAAGGGTTGTATTTGTATCTTTGAAAATAACACAGCTTGGGGTTGTATTTGTATTATTCTCCAAGATACAGCTAAGGTTTGTATTTGTATTTTTGAAAACAACACAGCTTGTGGCGGTATTTCCATCATTTTCCAAGATACAGCTAAGGGTTCTATTTGTATTTTTGCAAATAACACAGCTTGGGGGTGTATTTGTATTATTTTCCAAGATAAGGCTATGAATTATATCGGTATTTTTGACAATAACACAGCTTTGGGGTGTATTTGTATTACTTTCCAAGATACAGCTAAGAGTTGTATATGTATTTTTGAAAATAACACAGCTTTGGGGTGTATTTGTATTACTTTCCAAGATACTGCTAACGTTTGTATTTGTATTTTTGAAAATAAGACGGCTTGGTGGTGTATTTGTATTACTTTCCAAGATAGAGCTAAGTGTTGTGTTTGTATTTTTGACAATAACACAGCTGGGGGGGTGTATTTGTATTATTTTCCAAGATACAGCTAAGGGTTTGGTTTGTATTTTTGAAAATAACACAACTTGAGGTTGTATTTGTATTATTTTCAAAGATAGAGCTAAGGGTTGTATTTGTGTTTTTGAAAATAACACAGCATTGGGGTGTATTTGTATTATTTTCAAAGATACAACTAAGGGTTTTATTTGTATTTTTCACAATAACGCAGCTTGGGAGTGTATTTGTATTATTTTCAAAGATATAGCTAAGGGTTGTATTTGTATTTTTGACAGTAACTCAGATTGGGGTGTATTTGTATTATTTTCAAAGATACAGCTAAGGGTTGTATTTGTCTTTTTGAAAATAACACATCTTGGGGGTGTATTTGTATTATTTATCAAGGTACAGCTAAGGGTTGTATTTGTATTTTTGAATATAACATAGCTTGGGGTTGTATTTGCAATATTTTCCAGGATACAGCTAAGGGTTGTATTGGTATTTTTGAAAATTACACAGCTTGGGGGTGTATTTGTGTTTTTTTCCAAGATACAGCTAACGGCTGTACTTGTATTTTGGAAAATAACACGGCTTGGGGTTGTATTTCTATTATTTTCCAAGATACAGCTGAGGGTTGTATTTGCAGTTTTGAAAATAACACAGATTTGGTGTGTATTTGTATTATTTTCAAAAATATAGTTATGGGTTGTATTTGTATTTTTGACAATCACAGAGCTTGGGGGGATTTTTGTAGTATTTTGCAAGATACAGCTAAGGATTGTATTGGTGTTTTTGAAAATAACACAGCTTGGGGTTGTATTTGTATTATTTTCCAAGGTACAGCTAAGGGTTGTGTTTGTATTTTTGAAATTAACCCAGATTGGGGTGTATTTGTCTTATTTTCTGAATTACGGCTAAGTTCTGTATTTTTGAAAATAACACAGCTTGGTGTTGTATTTGTATTATTATCCAAGATACAGCTAAGGGTTGTATTTGTATTTTTGGAAATAACACAGCTTGGGCTTCTATTTGTATTATTTTCAAAGATATAGCTAAGGGTTGTATTTGTATTTTTAAAAATAACACAGCATGGGGGTGTATTTGTATTATTTTCAAAGATACAACTAAGGGTTGTATTTGTATTTTTCACAATAACGCGGCTTGGGGGTGTATTTGTATTATTTTTAAAGATACAGCTAAGGGTTGTATTTGTATTTTTGACAATAACTCAGCTTGGGTTGTATTTGTATTATTTTCAAAGATACAGGTAAGGATTGTATTTGTATGTTTGAAAATAACACAGCTTGTGGTTGTATTTGTATTATTTTCCAAGATACAGCTCAGAGTTGTATTTGTATTTTTGAAAATAACAGAGCTTAGGGTTGTATTTGCATTATTTTCCACGATAGAGCTAGGGGTTTTATTGTTATTTTTGAAAATTACACAGATTGTGGGTGTATTTGTGTTTTCTCCCAAGATACTGCTAAGGGTAGTACTTGTATTTTGGAAAATAACACGGCTTGGGGGTGTATTTGTATTATATTCCAAGATACAGCTAAGGGATGTATTTGTATTTTTGAAAATAACACAGCTATGGGGTGTATTTGTATTATTTTCAAAATTACAGTTATGGGTTGTATTTGTATTTTTAACAATCACAGAACTTGGAGGGGTATTTGTATTATTTTACAAGATAGAGCTAAGGGTTGTGTTTGTATTTTTGACAATAACACAGATTGTGGGTGTATTTGTGCTATTTTCAAAGATACAGCTAAGGGTTGTAATTGTATTTTTGACAGTAACACAGCATTGGAGTGTATTTGAATTATTTTCAAAATACAGCTAATGGTTGTATTTGAATTTTTGAGAATAACACAGCTTGGGTGTGTATTTGAATTATTTTCCAAGATACAGCTAAGGTTTCTATTTGTATTTATGAAAATAACACAACTTCTGGGTGTATTTGTATTATTTTCCAATATACAGCTAAGGGGTGTATTTGTATTTTTGAAAATAATACAGCTTGGGGGGGTTATTTGTATTATTTTCCAAGAAAGAGCTATGGGTTGTATTTGTATTTTTGAAAATAACAGAGCTTGTGAGTGTATTTGCATTATTTTCCAAGATACAGCTAAGGGTTTTATTGGTATTTTTGAAAATAACACAGCTTGGGGGTGTATTTGTGTTATTTTTCAAGATACATCTATGGGTTTTATTTGTATTTTGGAAAATAACACAGCTTGGGGGTGTATTTGTATTATTTTCCAATATACAGCTAAGGGTTGTATTTGTATTTTTGAAAATAACACAGCTTGGGGGTGTATTTGTATTAGTTTCAAAGATACAGTTATGGGTTGTGTTTGTATTTTTGACAATAACAGAGCTTTGGGGGGTATTTGTATTATTTTTCAAGGTACAGCTAAGAGTTGTATTTGTATTTTTGACAATAACACAGCTTGTGGGTGTATTTGTGTTATTTTCAAAGATACAGCTAAGGGTTGTATTTGTATTTTTGACAGTAACACAGCTTGAGTGTGTATTTGTGTTATTTTCAAAGATACCGCTAAGGGTTGTATTTGTATTTTTGACAATAACACAGCTTGGGTTTGTATTTGTATTATTTTCAAAGTTACAACTAAGGGTTGTACTTGTATTTTTGAAAATAACAGAGCTTAGGGGTGTATTTGTATTATATTCCAAGACACAGCTAAGGGTTGTATTTGTATTTTTGAAAATAACACAGCTTGGGGGTGTATCTGTATCATTTTCAAAGATACAGCTAAGGACTGTATTTGTATTTTTGAAAATAAAACAGCTCGGGGGTGTGTTTGTATTATTTTCCAAGATACATCTAAGGGTTGTATTTGTATTTTTGAAAATAACACAGCTTGGGGGTGTATATGTATTATTTCCCAAGATACAGCTAAGGGTTGTATTTGTATTCTTGAAAATAACACAGCTTGTAGCTGTATATGTATTATTTTCCAATATACAGCTAAGGGTTTTATTTGTATTTTTGAAAATAACACAGCTTGGAGGTGTATTTATATTATGTTCCAAGATACAGCCAAGGGTTTTATCTGTATTTTCCACAATAACACAGATTTCGGGTGTATTTGTATTACTTTCCAAGATACAGCAAAGGGTTGTATTAGTATTTTTGAAAATAAGATGGCTTTGGGTGTATTTGTATTGCTTTCCAAGATAGAGCTAAGGGTTGTATTTGTATTTTTGACAATAACACAGCTTGGGGGTGTATTTGTATTATTTTCCGAGATACAGCTAGGGGTTGTATTTGTATTTTTGAAAATAACACAGCTTGCGGTGTATTTGTATTACTTTCCGAGATACAGCTAATTGTCGCATTTGTATTTTTGAAAATAACACTGCTTGGGGGTGTATTTGTATTATTTTCCGAGATATAGCTTAGGGTTGTATTTGTATTTTTGAAAATAACACAGCTTGGGTATGTATTTGTATTGTTTTCCGAGATATAGCTAAGGGTTGTATTTGTATTTTGAAATTAACACAGCTTGGGGGTGTATTTGTCTTATTTTCTGAATTACGGCTAAGTTCTGTATTTTTGTATTTTTGAAAATAACACAGCTTGGGGGTGTATTTGTATTATTTTCGAAGATACAGCTAAGGGTTGTGTTTGTATTTTTGAAAATAACATAGCTTGGGAGTGTATGTGTATTACTTTCCAAGATACAGCTAAGGTTTGTATTTGTATTTTTGACAATAACACAGCTTTGGGGTGTATTTGTATTATTTTCCAAGATACAGCTAAGGGTTGTATTTGTATTTTTGAAAATAACACAGCTTGGGGGTGTATTTGTATTACTTTCCAAGATACAGCTAAGGGTGTATTTGTATTTTTGAAAATAACACCGCTTGGGGTTGTATTTGTATTACTTTCGGAGATACAGATAAATGCTGTTTTTGTATTTTTTAAAATAACAGCGCTTGGGGGTGTATTTGTATTATTTTCCTGATACAGCTAAGGGTTGTACTTGTATTTTTGAAAATAACACCGCTTGGGGGTGTATTTGTATTATTTTCTGCGATACAGCTAAGGGTTGTAATTGTATTTTTGAAAATAACACAGCTTGGGGGTGTATTTGTATTATTTTCCGAGATACAGCTAAGGGTTTTATTTGTATTTTTGACAATAACACGGCTTAGGGGTGTATTTGTATTATTTTCCGAGATACAGCTAAAGGCTGTATTTGTATTTTTGAAAATCACACGGCTTTTGGGTGTATTTGTATTATTTTCCGAGATACAGCTAATGGCTGTATTTCTATTTTTGAAAATAACACAGCTTGGGGGTGTATTTGTATTATATTCGGAGATACAGCTAAGGGTTTTATTTTTATTTTTGAAAATAACACAACTTTTGGGTGTATTTGTATTATTTTCAAAGATACAGCTATGGATTTTATTTGTATTTTTGAAAATAACACAGCTTGGGTGTGTATTTGTATTATTTTCCAAGATAGAGCTAAGGGTTGTATTTCTTTTTTGACAATAACACAGCATGGGGGCGTATTTGTATTATTTTTAAAGATACAGCTAAGGGTTTTATGTGTATTTTTGACAATAACACAGGTTGGGGGTGTATTTGTATTAATTTCAAAGTTACAGCTAAGTGTTGTATTTGTATTTTTGACAATAACAAAGCCGGGGGTGTATTTGTATTATTTTCCAAGATACAGCTAAAAGTTGTATTTGTATTTTTGACAATAACACAGCGTGTGGGTGTATTTTTATTATTTTCCAAGATACAGCTAAGGATTGTATTTGTATTTTTGACAATAACTCAGCTAGGGGGTGTATTTGTATTATTTTCCAAAATACAGCTAAGGGTTGTATTTGTATTTTTCATAATAAAACATCTTGGGGCTGTATTTGTATTATTTTCCAAGATACAGCTAGGGGTTGTATTTGTATTTTTGAAAATAACACTGCTTGGTGGTGTATTTGTAGTATTTTCCGAGTTACAGCTAAGGGTTGTATACGTATTTTTGACTATAAAACAGCTTGTTTGTGTATTTGTATTAATTTGCGAGATAAAGCTAAGGGTTGTATCTGTAGTTTTGAAAATAACACAGCTTGGGGGTGTCTTTGTATTATTTTCCGAGATACAGCTTAGGGTTGTATCTGAATTTTTGACAATAACACAGCTTGGGTCTGTATTTGTATTATTTTCCGAGATACAGCTAAGGGTTGTATTTGTATTTTTGAAAATAACACAGCTTGTGGGTGTATTTGTATTATTTTCCAAGATACAGCTAAGGGTTGTATTTGTATTTTTGAAAATAACATAGATTGCGGGTTTATTTGAATTATTTTCCGAGATACAGCTAAGGGTTGTATTTTTATTTTTGAAAATAACACAGCAAGAGGGTGTATTTGTATTATTTTCAAAGATACAGCTAAGGGTTGTATTTGTATTTTCGAAAATAACACAGCTTGGGGGTGTATTTGTATTATTTTCCAAGACACAGCTAAGGGTTGTATTTGTATTTTTGAAAATAACATAGCTTGGGAGTGTATTTGTATTACTTTCCAAGATACAGCTAAGGATTGTATTTGTATTTTTGACAATAACTAAGTTGGGGTTGTATTTGTATTATTTTCCAATATACGGCTAAGGATTGTATTTGTATTTTTGAAAATAACACAGCATGGGGGTGTATTTGTATTATTTTTCGAGATACAGCTAAGGTTTGTATTTGTATTTTTGAGAAATAACACAGCTTGGGGGTGTATTTGTATTATTTTCCTAGATACACCTAAGAGTTGTATTTGTATTTTTGAAAATAACACAGCATGGGTGTGTATTTGTATTATTTTTCGAGATACTGCTAAGGGTTGTATTTGTATTTTGAAAATAACACAGCTTGTGTGTGTATTTGTATTATTTTCTGAATTACGGCTAAGGGCTGTATTTTCGTATTTTTGAAAATAACACCGCTTGGGGTTGAATTTGTATTATTTTCCAAGATAAAGCTAAGGGTTGTATTTGTATTTCTGAAACTAACAGCGCTTGGGTGTGTATTTGTATTATTTTCCTAGATACAACTAAGGGCTGTGTTTGTATTTTTGAAAATAACACAGCTTGGGGGTGTATTTATATTATTTTCCAAGACAAAGCTATGGGTTCTATTTGTATTTTTGAAAATAACACAGCTTGGGGGTGTATTTGTATTATTTTCCGAGATACAGCTAAGGGTTGTATTGTTCTTTTTTAAAATAACACAGCCTGGGGGTGTATTTGTATTATTTTCCAAGATACAGCTAATGGTTGTATTTTTTTTTTTTCAAAAAAACACAGCTTGGGCGTGTATTTGAATTATTTTACAAGATACAGCTAGGGGTTGTATTTTTATTTTTGACAATAAGAAAGCCGATGGTGTATTTGAATTATTTTCCAAGATACAGCTAAGTGTTGTATTTGTATTTTTGCAAATAACACTGCTTGGGGGTGTATTTGTATTATTTTCCAGGATACAGCTAAGGTTTGTATTTGCTTTTTTGAAAATAACACAGCTTGGGGCTGTATTTATATTATTTTCCAAGACAAAGCTATGGGTTCTATTTGTATTTTTGAAATTAACACAGCTTGGGGTTGTATTTGTATTATTTTGCCAGATACAGCTATGGGTTGTATTTGTATTTTTGAAAATAACACAGCTTGGAGGTGTCTTTGTATTATTTTCCGAGATACAGCTAAGGGTTTTATCTGTCTTTTTGAAAATAACACAGCTTGGGTGTGTATTTGTATTATATTCCAAGATACAGCTAAGGGTTGTATTTGTGTTTTTGAAAATAACACAGCTTGGGGGTGTGTTTGTATTATTTTCCAAGATACAGCTAAGGGTTGTGTTTGCTTCTTTGAAAATAACACAGCTTGTGGCTGTATTTGTATTATTTTCCAAGATACAGCTAAGGGTTGTATTTGTTTTTTGAAAATAGCACAGCTTGGTGGTGTATTTGTATTATTTTCCGAGATAAAGCTAAGGGTTGTATTTGTATTTTTGAAAATAACACAGCTTGGGAGAATATTGGTATTTTTTTCCGAGATACAGCTAAGGATTGTATTTGTATTTTTGAAAATAACACAGCTTGGGGGTGTATTTGTATTATTTTCTGAGAAACAGCTAGGTGTTGTATTTGTATTTTTGAAAATAACACAGCTTGGGGGTGTATTGATATTATTTTCCAAGACAAAGCTATGGGTTCTATTTGTATTTTTCAAAATAACACAGCTTGGTGTTGTATTTGTATTATTTTGCCAGATACAGCTATGGGTTGTATTTGTATTTTTGAAAATAGCACAGCTTGGGGGTGTATTTGTATTATTTTCCGAGATACAGCTAAGGGTTTTATTTGTCTTTTAGAAAATAACACAGCTTGGGGGTGTATTTGTATTATATTCCAAGATACAGCTAAGGGTTGTATTTGTGTTTTTGAAAATAACATAGCTTGGGGGTTTATTGATATTATTTTCCAAGACAAAGCTATGGGTTCTATTTGTATTTTTCAAAATAACACAGCTTGGTGTTGTATTTGTATTATTTTCCAAGATACAGCTAAGGGTTGTATTTGTATTTTTGAAAAAAGTACAGCTTGGGAGACTATTTGTATTTTTTTCCGAGATACAGCTAAGGGTTGTATTTGTATTTTTGAAAATAACACGTTTTGGGGGTGTATTTGTATTATTTTCTGAGATACAGCTAAGGGTTGTATTTTTTTTTTGAAAATAACACAGCTTGGTGGTGTATTTATATTATTTTCCAAGACAAAGCTATGGGTTCTATTTGTATTTTTGAAAATAACACAGCTTGAAGGTGTATTTGTATTATTTTACAGATACAGCTAAGGGTTTTATTTGTATTTTTGACAATACCAAAGCCTGTGGGTGTATTTGTATTATTTTCCAAGGTATAGCTAATGTTTGTATTTGTATTATTGAAAATAACACAGCTTGAGGTGTATTTGTATTATTTTCCAAGATACATCTTTGGGTGTATTTGTATTTTTGACGCAACAAAGCTTGGCGGTGTGTTTGTATTATTTTCCAAGATACAGCTAAGGGTTGTATTTGTATTTTTGACAATTACACAGCTTGGAGGTGTATTTTTATTATTTTGAAAGACACAGCTAAGTGTTGTATTTTTAGTTTTGAAAATAAAACAGCTTTGGGGTGTATTTGTATTACTTTCCAAGATACAGCTAAGGCTTGTATTTGTGTTTTTGAAAACAACACAGGTTGGGTGTGCATTTGCATTATTTTCCAAGATACACCTAAGGGTTGTATTTGTATTTTTGAAAATAACACATTTTGTGGGTGTATTTATATTATTTTACACGATACAGCTAAGGGTTTTATTTGTGTTTTTGAAAATTACACAGCTTGGTGTTGTATTTGTATTATTTTGCAAGATAAAGCTGAGGGTTGTATTTGTATTTTTGAAAATAACACAGCTTGGGGGTGTATTTGTATTATTTTCGAAGATACAGCTAAGGGTTGTATTTGTATTTTTGAAAATAACACAGCTTGGGGTTGTATTTGTATTATTTTCAGAGATACAGCTAAGGGTTTTATTTGTCTTTTTTAAAATAACACAGCTTGGGGGTGTATTTTTATTATATTCCAAGATACAGATAAGGGTTGTATTTGTGTTTTTGAAAATAACACAGCTTGGGGGTGTATTTGTATTATTTTCCAAGATACAGCTAAGGGTTGTTTTGTTTTTTTTTTTTTTCAAAAAAACACAGCTTGGGTTTGTTTTTGAATTATTTTACAAGATACAGCTAAGGGTTGTATTTGTATTTTTGACAATAACAAAGCCGGTGGTGTATTTGAATTATTTTCCAAGATTCAGCTATGGGTTGTTTTGGTATTTTTGAAAATAACACAGCTTGGGGTTGTATTTGTATTATTTTCTGAGATACAGCTAAGGATTTTATTTGTATTTTTGAAAATAACGCAGCTTGGGGGTGTATTTCTATTATTTTCCAGGATACAGCTAAGGGTTTTATTTGTAATTTTTAAAATAACACAGCTTGGGTTTGTATTTGTATTATTTTCGGAGATACACCTAAGGGTTGTATTTGTATTTTTGAAAATAACACTGCTTGGAAGAGTATTTGTATTTTTTTCCGAGATACAGCTAAGGGTTGTATTTGTATTTTTGAAAATAACACAGCTTGTGGGTGTATTTGTATTATTTTCTGAGATACAGCTAAGGGTTGTATTTGTATTTTTAAAAATAACACAGCTTGGGGGTGTATTTATATTATTTTCCAAGACAAAGCTATGAGATATATTTGTATTTTTGAAAATAACACAGCTTGGGGTTGTATTTGTATTATTTTGCCATATACAGCTATGGGTTGTATTTATATTTTTGAAAATAACCCAGCTTGGGAGTGTATTTGTATTATTTGCCCAAATACAGCTAAGGGTTCTATTTGTGTTTTTGAAAATAACACAGCTTGGGGGTGTGTTTGTGTTATTTTCCAAGATACAGCTAATGGTTGTATTTGTCTTTTTGAAAATAACACAGCTTGAAGGTGTATTTGTATTATTTTACAGATACAGCTAAGGGTTGTATATATATTTTTGACAATAACAAAACCTGTGGGTGTATTTGTATTATTTTCCAAGGTATAGCTAAGGTTTGTATTTGTATTTTTGAAAATAACACAGCATGGGGTATATTTGTATTACTTTCCAAGATACATCTTTGAGTTGCATTTGTATTTTATACACTAACACAGCTTGGGGGTTTATTTGTATTATTTTCCAAGATACAGCTAAGGGTTGTATTTTTAGTTTTGAAGATAACACAGCTTTGGGGAGTATTTGTATTATTTTCCAAGATACAGCTAAAATTGTATTTGTGTTTTTTAAAATAACACAGCTTGGGTGTGCATTTGCATTATTTTCCAAGATACAGCTAAGGGTTGTATTTGTATTTTTGAAAATAAAACATTTTGTGAGTGTATATGTATTATTTTGCAAGATACAGCTAAGGGTTGTATTTGTGTTTTTGAAAATAACACAGCTTGGGGTTGTATTTGTATTATTTTCCAAGATACAGCTAAGGTTTGTATTTGTATTTTTGAAAACAACACAGCTTGGGGTTGTATATGTATTATTTTCCGAGATATAGCTAAGGGTTGTATTTGTGTTTTTTAAAAAAACACAGCTTGGGAGTGTATTTGAATTATTTTACAAGATACAGCTAAGGATTTTATTTGTATTCTTGACAATAACAAAGCCGGTGGTGTATTTGAATTATTTTCCAAGATACAGCTAAGACTTGTATTTGTATTTTTGAAAATAACACAGCTTGGGTTTGTATTTGTATTATTTTCCAAGATACAGCTAAGTGTTGTATTTGTGTTTTTGAAAATAACACAGCTTGGGGGTGTATTTGTATTATTTTCCAAGGTATAGCTTAGGTTTGTATTTGCTTTTTTGAAAATAACACAGCTTGGGGGTGTCTTTGTATGATTTTCCAAGATACAGCTAAGGGTTGTATTTGTATTTTTGAAAATAACACAGATTGGGTGTGTATTTGTATTATTTTCCCAGATAAAGCTAAGGGTTGTATTTGTATTTTTGAAAATAACACATCTTGGGGGTGTATTTGTATTATTTTCCAAGATACAGGTAAGGCTTGTATTTGTGTTTTTGAAAATAATGCAGCTTGGGTGTGTATTTGCATTATTTTCCAAGATACAGCCAAGAGTTGTATTTGTATTTTTGAAAATAACACAGCTTGAAGGTGTATTTGTATTATTTTCAAAGATACAGCTAAGGGTTGTATTTGTATTTTTGACAATAACACAGCTTGGGGGTGTAATTGAATTATTTTCCAAGATACAGCTAAGGGTTGTATTTGTATTTTTGAAAATAACACAGCTAGGGGGTGTATTTGTATTATTTTCCAAGATGCAGCTAAGGGTTGTATTTGTATTTTTGAAAATAACACAGCTTGAAGGTGTATTTGTATTATTTTACAAATACAGCTAAGGGTTGTATTTGTATTTTTGACAATAACAAAGCCTGTGGGGGTATTTGTATTATTTTCCAAGGTATAGCTAAGGTTTGTATTTGTATTTTTGAAAATAACACAGCTTGTGGTGTATTTGTATTATTTTCCAAGATACATCTTTTCGTTGTATTTGTATTTTTTACACTAACACAGCTTGGGGGTGTATTTGTATTATTTTCCAAGATACAGCTAAGGGTTTTATTTTTAGTTTTGAAAATAACCCAGCTTTGGGGTGTATTTGTATTATTTTCCAAGATACAGCTAAGGCTTTTATGTGTGTTTTTGAAAATAACACAGCTTGGGTGTGCATTTGCATTATTTTCCAAATTACAGCTAAGGGTTGTATTTGTGTTTTTGAATATAACACAGCTTGAGGGTGTATTTGTATTATTTTCCATGATACAGCTAAGGGTTGTATTTGTATTTTTGAAAATAACAGAGCTTGTGGTGTATTTGTATTATTTTCCAAGATACAGCTAATGGTTGTATTTGTATTTTAGAAAATAACGTATCTTGGGGGTGTATTTGTATCATTTCCCAAGATACAACTAAGGTATGTATTTGTATTTTTGACAATAAAAAAGCTAGGGGCTGTATTTGTATTATTTTCTAAGATACAGCTAAGGGTTGTATTTGTATTTTTGAAAATAACACAGCTTGGGGGTGTATTTGTATTATTTTCAAAGACTCAACTAAGGATGGTATTTGTAGTTTTGAAAATAACACAGATTGGGGGTGTATTTGTATTATTTTCCAAGATACAGCTAAGGGTTGTATTTGCTTTTTAGGAAATAACAAAGCTTGGGGGTTTATTTGCATTATTTTCCAAGATACAGCTAAGGGTTGTATTTGTATTTTTGAAAATAACACAGCTTTCTGGTGTATTTGTCTTATTTTCTGAGATAAAGATAAGGGCTGTATTTGTATTTTTGAAAATAACACAGCTTGGGGGTGTATTTGTATTATTTTCCAAGATACAGCTAAGGGTTGTATTTGTGTTTTTGAAAATAACACAGCTTGGGTGTGTATTTGCATTATTTTCCAAGATACAGCTAAGTGTTTTATTTGTATTTTTTAAAATAACACGGCTCGGGGTTGTATTTGTATTATACTCCAAGATACAGCTAAGGGTTGTATTTGTGTTTTTGAAAATAACACAGCTTGGGCGTGTATTTGTATCATTTTCCAAGATACAGCTAAGGGTTGTATTTGCATTTTTGAAAATATCACAGATTGGGGGTGTATTTGTATTATATTCCAAGATACAGCTAAGTGTTGTATTTGTATTTTTGAAAATAACACAGCTTGGGGTTGTATTTACTTTCTTACTAAAAGAATGCTCAACTCAAGGGGACACAGCTCACTCATTTTGACTTCATGAGCTATGGCAGGTAGAGACAACTTTTTGAAAATACACAGCTAAAACTGTCCGTGCTTTGAATGCTAGACATGTTTTTCAGAATACACAGCTAAAACGGTCCCCGTTTTCAGTGCTAAAGCACTTAAAGCGGGGACCGTTTTAGCTGTGTATTTTGAAAAATTTGTGTGCTCTTCAAAGAGAAAGCTACTTTTGCTGTGTCTTTGGGTTCGAGGGGAAATGGGAGTCCTCTTCAGTCAGCAGGGACGACACCTGAGTCCTTTGCAGTCCTCTTGCCTGCCTCTGAGGGTGAAATGAGAGTGGTCCCTGTCATCATGAGCCATGTCTGAAAGAATTATTCACATTCCCTACGAGAATAGACAGGTGAAATAGCGAAAGGTGTGTCTTCCTTTGGAGCATGGACGGGTTCAAAGCCAACCTCATACCACTAAGTATTTTGCTGAACACGAGCATTTGTGTGTGTGGCCTGTGTTGGGGTGTATTTTGTGTCGTGTGTGTGTATGTGTGTGTGTGTGTTTGTGTCTGTGTGTGTGTGTCTGTATTTCTGTCTCCATTCCTGAGCAGCAAATTTTTTTCCTCTTTTAGCATGTTACTCAGAACTGTGGATGAAGCCCAGCACTCCTGAAAACACAATCCATGTATGGTTGAAGGAAATTTTCTTGGTGATGAGTGAGAGGTTGGTGACTGAAACCAGCTCATTTCCCATTGACCACTGAGGTCATATCTCTCAGGTGAGAAGCAAAGTGAGAATTTGAACCAGGCACATTCTCCTTAGAGACAATGGGCCAAAGACAGGTCCGATGGAATCGAATGTCTTTTCATGTTGACATCCATCCCGTCAAGCTCTCGTGAAGCCATTGAAGTGTCACATTGGGCCTGGAGGACGCAGTGCACCCTGTGAAATTACACGTCCGAAGATTTGGATTTGATTTCAGCCCTCTGCCAGTCAGTCTGCCAGGCACTTTCATGTGACAAGCCTTAGGCGTGTCCCTTTCTGTCTCTGATTCCCGATTCCTTCACAGGGATTTATGTGGGCCTTAAGGCCCACTGGGAAATGATCCCTCTGCCAGCTCAGTGCCTGCTTTCTTGGTTTGACTTGTCAATCTGGACTTGAATACACCTTTGGTTTTGGATTGACTCTATTACCTCTCCTAGAAATTAACACACAAAACTGACAGCTGATTGACAAGATGAGAACAGTTTTCCAGAATTCAAATTGAACTTAATCCTTTCTTACAAAAGAATGCTCAACTCAAGGGGACACAGCTCACTCATTTTGACTTCATGAGCTATGGCATGTAGAGACAACTTTTTGAAAATACACAGCTAAAACTGTCCGTGCTTTGAATGCTAGACATGTTTTTCAGAATACACAGCTAAAACGGTCCCCGCTATAGCACTTAAAGCGGGGACCGTTTTAGCTGTGTATTTTGAAAAAGTTGTGTGCTCTTCAAAGAGAAAGCTACTTTTGCTGTGTCTTTGGGTTCGAGGGGAAATGGGAGTCCTCTTCAGTCAGCAGGGACGACACCTGAGTCCTTTGCAGTCCTCTTGTCTGCCTCTGAGGGTGAAATGAGAGTGGTCCCTGTCATCATGAGCCATGTCTGAAAGAATTATTCACATTCCCTACGAGAATAGACGGGTGAAATAGCGAAAGGTGTGTCTTCCTTTGGAGCATGGACGGGTTCAAAGCCCACCTCATACCAGTAAGTATTTTGCTGAACACGAGCATTTGTGTGTGCGGCCTGTGTTTGGGTGTTTTTTGTGTCGTGTGTGTGTGTGTGTGTGTGTGTGTGTGTGTTTGTGTGTATCTGTGTTTCTGCCTTCATTCCTGAGCAGCAAATCTTTTTTCCTCTTTTAGCATGTTACTCAGAACTGTGGATGAAGCCCAGCACTCCTGAAAACACAATCCATGTATGGTTGAGGGAATTTTTCTTGGTGTTGAGTGAGAG
Source organism: Saimiri boliviensis (assembly GCF_048565385.1). NCBI lineage: Eukaryota > Metazoa > Chordata > Mammalia > Primates > Cebidae > Saimiri > Saimiri boliviensis. The sequence continues at coordinate 151,835,783 of NC_133453.1, forward strand.
GTTGGTGACTGAAACCAGCTCATTTTCCATTGACATCTCTCAGGTGAGAAGCAAAGTGAGAATTTGAACCAGGCACATTATCCTTAGAGACAATGGGCCAAAGACCGGTCCGATGGAATCGATTGTCTTTTCATGTTGACATTCATCCTGTCAAGCTCTCGTTAAGCCATTGAAGTGTCACATAGGGCCTGGGGGAGGCGGTGCACCCTGTGAAATATTTGTCTTTTTGAAAATAACACAGCTTGGGAGTGTATTTGTATTACTTTCCAAGATACAGCTAAGGGTTGTATTTGTATTTTTGACAATAACACAGCTTAGGGGTGTATTTTTATTATTTTCCAAGATACAGCTAAGGGTTGTATTTGTATTTTTGAAAACAAAACAGTTTTTGGTTGTATTCGTATTACTTTCCGATATACAGCTAAGGGTTGTATTTGTATTTTTGAAAATAACACCTCTTGGGGTTGAATTTGTATTATTTTCTGAGATACAGCTAAGTGTTGTATGTGTGTTTTTTAAAATAATAGCGCTTGGGGGTGTATTTGTATTATTTTCCTAGATACAGCTAAGGGTTGTGTTTGTATTTTTGAAAATAACACAGCTTGGGGGTGTATTTGTATTATTTTCCGACATACAGCGAAGGGTTGTACTTGTATTTTTGAAAATAACACCGCTTGGGAGTGTATTTGTATTATTTTCCGAGATACATCTAAGGGTTTTATTTGTATTTTTGACAATAACACGGCTTCGGGCTGTATTTGTCTTATTTTCTGAATTACGGCTAAATTCTGTATTTTTGTATTTTTGAAAATAACACAGCTTGGTGGTGGATTTGTATAATTTTCCAAGATACAGCTAAGGGTTGTATTTGTATTTTTGAAAATAACACAGCTTGGGGGTGTATTTGTATTACTTTCCAAGATACAGCTAAGGGTTTTATTTGTATTTTTGAAAATAACACTGTCTGGTGGTGTATTTGTATTATTTTCCGAGATACAGCTAGGGGTTGTATTTGTATTTTTGAAATTAACACAGCTTGGGGGTGTATTTGTCTTATTTTCTGAATTACGGCTAAGTTCTGTATTTTTGTATTTTTGAAAATAACACAGCTTGGGGGTGTATTTGTATTTTTTTCCGAGTTACAGCTTAGGGTTGTAACTGAATTTTTGACAATAACACAGCTTGGGTGTGTATTTGTATTATTTTCCGAGATACAGCTAAGGGTAGTAATTGTATTTTTGAAAATAACACAGCTAGTGGGTGTGTTTTTATTATTTTCCGAGATACAGCTAAGGGTTGTATTAGTATTTTTGAAAATAACACAGCTTGGGGGTTTATTTGTATTATTTTCCGACATACAGCTAAGGGTTGTATTTTTATTTTTGAAAATAACACAGCGGGTGGGTGTGTTTGTATTATTTTCAAAGATACAGCTAAGGGTTGTATTTGTATTTTTGAAAATAACAGAGCTTGGTGGTGTATCTGTATTATTTTCCGAGATACAGCTAAGGGTTGAATTTGTATTTTTGGAAATACCACAGCTTGGGTGAGTGTTTGTATTATTTTCTGACATACAGCTAAGGGTTGTATTTGTATTCTTGAAAATAACACAGCTTGGGGGTGTATTTGTATTATTTTAAAAGATAGAACTAAGAGTTCTATTTTTATTTTTGAAAATAACACAGCTTGGGGGTGTCTTTGTATTATTTTCAATGATACAGCAAAGGGTTGCATTTTTATTATTGAAAATAACACAGCTTTGGGGTGTATCTGTATTATTTTCCGAGATACAGTTAAGGGTTGTATTTGTATTTTTGAAAATAACACATCTTGTGGGTGTATTTGTATTATTTTCTGATTTACGGCTAAGGTCTGTATTTTCATATTTTTGAAAATAATACAGCTTGAGTGTGTATTTGTATTATTTTCCAAGATAGAGCTAAGGGTTGTATTTGTATTTTTGAAAATAACACAGCTTGGGAGTGTATTTGTATTGCTTTCCAAGATACAGCAAAGTGTTCCATTTGTATTTTTGACAATAACACAGCTTTTGGGTGTATTTGTATTATTTTCTGAGATACAGCTAAGGTTTGTATTTGTATTTTTGAGAAATAACACATCTTGGGGGAGTATTTGTATTATTTTCCAAGATACAGCTGAGGGTTGTATTTGTATTTTTGAAAATAACACAGCTTGGGAGTGTATTTGTATTACTTTCCAAGATACAGCAAAGGGTTGTTTTTGTATTTTTGACAATAACACAACTTGGGGGTGTACTTGTATTATTTTCCAAGATACAGCTAAGGGTTGTATTTGTATTTTTGAAAATAACACAGCTTGGGGTTGTATTTGTATTATTTTGCGAAATACAGCCAAGGGTTTTATTTGTTTTTTTGAAAATAACACAAACTGGGGGTGTATTTGTATTATTTTCCGAGATACAGCTAAGGGTTTTATTTGTATTTTTGAAATTAACACAGCTTGGTGGTGTATTTGTCTTAATTTCTGAATTACGGGTAAGTTCTGTATTTTTGTATTTTTTAAAAGAACACAGCTTGGGGGTGTATTTGTATTATTTTCCAAGATAGAGCTAAGGGATGTATTTGTATTTTTGAAAATAACACAGCTTGGGAGTGTATTTGTATTACTTTCCAAGATACAGCTAAGGGTTGTATTTGTATTTTTGACAGTAACACAGCTTGGGGGTGTATTTTTATTATTTTCCGAGATACAGCTAAGGGTTGTATTTGCATTTTTGAAAATAACACAGCTTGGGTGTGTATTTGTATTACTTTCCGAGGTACAACAAAGGGTTGTATTTGTATTTTTGAAAATAACACCGCTTGGGGTTGAATTTGTATTATTTTCCGAGATATAGCTAAGTGTTGTATTTGTATTTTTGGAAATAACACAGCTTGGAGGTGTATTTGTATTATTTTCCTAGATACAGCTAAGGGTTGTATTTGTATTTTTGAAAATAACACAGCTTGGGAGTGTATTTGTATTACTTTCCAAGATACAGCTAAGGGTTGTATTTGTATTTTTGACAATAACACAGCTTGGGGGTGTATTTGTATTATTTTCCAAGATACAGCTAAGGGATGTATTTGTATTTTTGAAAATAACAAAGCTTGGGGGTGTATTTGTACTATTTTCTGACATACAGCTAAGGGATGTATTTGTATTTTTGAAAATAACACAGCTTGTGGGTGTATTTGTATTATTTTCCGAGATACAGCTAAGGGTTGTATTTGTATTTTTGAAAATAACACCGCTTGGGGGTGTGTTTGTATTATTTTTTGAGATACAGCTAAGGGTTGTATTTGTATTTTTGAAAATTACACAGCTTGTGGGTGTATCTGTATTATTTTCCGAGATACAGCTAAGGGTTGTATTTGTATTTTTGCAAATAACACAGCTTTGGGGTGTATTTGTATTATTTTCCGAGATACAGCTAAGGGTTGTGTTTGCATTTTTGAAAATAACACAGCTTGTGGATTTATTTGTATTATTTTCTGACATAGAGCTAAGGGTTGTATTTGTATTTTTGAAAATAACACACCTTGTGCGTGTGTTTGTATTATTTTCCGAGATACAGCTAAGGGATGTATTTTGTATTTTTGAAAATAACACAGCTTGGGGGTGTATTTGTATTATTTTCCAAGATACAGCTAAGGGTTGAATTTGTATTTTTGAAAATAACACAGCTTGGGGGTGTATTTGTATTATTTTCCAAGATACAGCTAAGGGATGTATCGGTATTTTTTAAAATAACACAGCTCAGGTTTGAATTTATATTATTGAAAATAACACAGCTTGGGGGTGTGTTTGTATTATTTTCTAACATAGAGCTAAGGGTTGTATTTGTATTTTTGAAAATAATACAGCTTGGGGGAGTATTTGTATTATTTTCCGAGATACAGCTAAGGGTTCTATTTGTATTTTTGAAAATAACACAGCTTAGGGGTGTATTTGTATTACTTTCCTAGATACAGCTAAGGGTTGTATTTGTATTTTTGAAATTAACACAGCTTGGGGGTGTATTTGTATTATTTTCCGAGACAGAGCTAAGGGTTGTGTTTGTATTTTTGAAATTAACACAGCTTGGGTGTGTATTAGTTTTATTTTGTGAATTACGGCTAAGTTCTGTATTTCTGTATTTTTGAAAATAACACAGCTTGTGGGTGTATTTGTATTATTTTCCAAGATACAGCTAAGGGTTGTATTTGTATTTTTGAAAATAACACAGCTTGGGAGTGTATTTGTATTACTTTCCAAGATACAGCTAAGGGTTGTATTTGTATTTTTGACAATAACACAGCTTGGGGGTGTATTTGTATTACTTTCCGAGATACAGCTAAGGGTTGTATTTGTATTTTTGAAAATAACACCGTTTGGGGTTGTATTTGTATTATTTTCCGAGATACAGCTTGGTGTTGTATTTGTATTTTTTAAAATAACAGCGCTTGGTGGTGTATTTGTATTATTTTCTGAATTACGGCTAAGGGCTATATTTACATATTTTTGAAAATAACACAGCTTGGGGGTGTATTTGTATTACTTTCCAAGATACAGCTAAGGGTTATATTTGCATTTTTGAAAATAACACCACTTGGGGTTGTATTTGTATTATTTTCGAGATACAGCTAAGTGTTGTATTTGTATTTTTTAAAATAACAGCGCTTGGGGGTGTATTTGTATTATTTTCCTACATGCAGCTAAGGGTTGTGTTTGTATTTTTGAAAATAACACAGCTTGGGTGTGTATTTGTATTATTTTCCGACATACAGCTAAGTGTTGTACTTGTGTTTTTGAAAATAACACCGCTTGGGGGTGTATTTGTATTATTTTCTGCGATACAGCTAAGGGTTGTATTTGTATTTTTGGAAATAAAACAATATCGAGGTGTATTTGTATTATTTTCCTAGATACAGCTAAGGGTTGTATTTGTATTTTTAAAAATAACACAGCTTGGTGTTGTATTTGTATTATTTGCCAAGACACAGCTAAGGGTTGTATTTGTATTTTTGAAAATTACACATCCTGGGGGTGTATTTGTATTATTTTCCAAGGTACAGGTAACGGTTGTATTTATATTTTGAAATTAATACAGCTTGGGGGTGTATTTGTCTTATTTTCTGAATTACGGCTAAGTTCTGTATTTTTGTATTTTTAAAAATAACACAGCTTGGGGGTGTGTTTGTATTATTTTCCAAGATACAGCTAAGGGTTGTATTTGTATTTTTGAAAATAACACAGCTTGGGAGTGTATTTGTATTACTTTCCAAGATACAGCTTAGGGTTGTATTTGTATTTTTGACAATAACACGGCTTGGGGGTTTATTTGTATTATTTTTCAAGATACAGCTAAGGGTTGTATTTGTATTTTTGAAAACAACACAGCTTGCAAGTGTATTTGTATTACTCTCCAAGATACAGCTAAGGGTTGTATTTGTATTTTTGAAAATAACACCGCTTAGGGTTGTATTTGTATTATTTTCCGAGATACAGCTAAGTGTTGTATTTGTATTTTTTAAAATAACAGCGCTTCGGGGTGTATTTGTATTATTTTCCTAGATACAGCTAAGGGTTTTGTTTGTATTTTTTAAAATAACACAGATTGGGGGTGTATTTGTATTATTTTCCGACATACAGCTAAGGGTTGTACTTTTATTTTTGAAAATAAAACTGCTTGGGGGTGTATTTGTATTATTTTCTGCGATACAGCTAAGGGTTGTATTTGTATTTTTGAAAATAAAACTGCTTGGGGGTGTATTTTTTATTATTTTCTGCGATACAGCTAAGGGTTGTATTTGTATTTTTGGAAATAACACAGCTTGGAGGTGTATTTGTATTATTTTCCTAGATACAGCTAAGGGTTGTATTTGTATTTTTGAAAATAACACAGCTTGGGGATGTATTTGTATTATTTTCCGAGATACAGCTAAGGGTTTTTTTTGTATTTTTGACAATAACACTGCTTGGGGGTGTATTTGTATTATTTTCGCAGATACAGCTAAGGGTTTTATTTCTATTTTTGAAAATAACACAGCTTGGTGGTGTATTTGTATTATTTTCGGAGACACAGCTAAGGGTTATATTTGTATTTTTGAAAATAACACCGATGGGTGTGTATTTGTATTATTTTCCGAGATACAGCTAAGGGTTGTGTTTGCATTTTTGAAAATAACACACCTTGTTGATGTATTTGTATTATTTTCCGACATAGAGCTAAGGGTTGTATTTGTATTTTTGAAAATAAGACACCTTGGGCGTGTGTTTGTATTACTTTCCAAGATACAGCTAAGGGTTGTATTTGTATTTTTGACAATAACACAGCTTGGGGGTGTATTTGTATTATTTTCCAAGATACAGCTAAGGGATGTATTTGTATTTTTGAAAATAACAAAGCTTGGGGGTGTATTTGTACTATTTTCGGACATACAGCTAAGGGATGTATTTGTATTTTTGAAAATAACACAGCTTGTGGGTGTATTTGTATTATTTTCCGAGATACAGCTAAGGGTTGTATTTGTATTTTTGAAAATAACACCGCTTGGGGGTGTGTTTGTATTATTTTTTCAGATACAGCTAAGGGTTGTATTTGTATTTTTGAAAATAACACAGCTTGTGGGTGTATCTGTATTATTTTCCGAGATACAGCTAAGGGTTGTATTTGTATTTTTGAAAATAACACAGCTTTGGGGTGTATCTGTATTATTTTCCGAGATACAGCTAAGGGTTTTATTTGTATTTTTGAAAATAACACAGCTTGTGGGTGTATTTGTATTATTTTCCAAGATACAGCTGTGGGTTGTATTTGTATTTTTGAAAATAACACAGACTGGGGGTGTACTTGTATTATTTTCCGAGATACAGCTAAGGTTTGTATTTGTATTTTTGAAATTAACACAGTTTGGGGGTGTATTTGTCTTATTTTCTGAATTACGGCTATGGTCTGTATTTTTGTATTTTTGAAAATAACACAGCTTGGGAGTGTATTTGTATTACTTTACAATTACAGCTAAGGGTTGTGTTTGTAGTTTTGAAAATAACACCGCTTGGGGTTGTATTTGTATTATTTTCCGAGATACAGCTAAGGGTTGTATTTGTAATTTTGGAAATAACACAGCTTGGAGGTGTATTTGTATTATTTTCCGAGATACAGCTAAGGGTTGTATTTGTATTTTTGAAAATAACACAGCTTCGTGTTGTATTTGTATTATTTTCCAAATACAGCTAAGGGTTGTATTTGTATTTTTGAAAATTACACAGCTTGGTTGTGTATTTGTATTATTTTCCGAGATACAGCTAAGGGTTGTTTGTATTTTTGAAAATAACACAGCTTGGTTGTGTATTTGTATTATTTTCCAAGATACAGCTAAGGTTTGTATTTCTTTTTTGACAATAACAGCATGGGGGCGTATTTGTATTATTTTCAAAGATACAGCTAAGGGTTTTTTTTGTATTTTTGACAATAACACAGGTTGGGGGTGTAATTGTATTAATTTCAAAGTTACAGCTAAGTGTTCTATTTGTATTTTTGAAAATAACAAATCTGGGGGTGTTTTTGTATTATTTTCCAAGATACAGATAAGGATTGTATTTGTATTTTTGACAATAACACAGCTTGGGGTTGTATTTTTATTATTTTGCTAGATACAGCTAAGGATTGTATTTGTATTTTTGACAATAACACAGATTGGGGGGGTTTTTGTATTATTTTCCAAGATAGAGCTAAGGGTTGTATTTGTATTTTTGAAAATAACACAGCTTCGGGGTGTATTTATATTATTTTCCCAGATACAGCTAAGGGTTGTATTTGTATTTTTGACAATAACACAGCTTGAGTGTGTATTTGTATTATTTTCCAAGATAGAGCTAAGGGTTGTATTTGTATTTTTCATAGTAAAACATCTTGGGGGTGTATTTGTATTATTTTCCAAGATACAGCTAAGGGTTGTATTTGTATTTTTGAAAATAACAAATCTTGGGGGTGTATTTGTATTATTTTCCGAGATACAGCTTAGGGTTTTATCTGAATTTTTGACAATAACACAGCTTGGGTGTGTATTTTTATTATTTTCCGAGATACAGCTAAGGGTTGTATTTGTATTTTTGAAAATAACACAGCTTGTGGGTGTATTTGTATTATTTTCTGAGATACAGCTAAGGATTGTATTTGTATTTTTGAAAATAACACAGCTTGCAGGTATATTTGTATTATTTTCCGAGATACAGCTATGGGTTTTATTTTTATTTTTGAAAATAACACAGCTTGTGGGTGTATTTGTATTATTTTCAAAGATACAGGTAAGGGATATATTTGTATTTTTGAAAATAACACAGCTTTTGGGTGTATTTGTATTATTTTCTGAATTACGGCTAAGGGCTATATTTACATATTTTTGAAAATAACACAGCTTGGGGGTGTATTTGTATTATGTTCCAAGATATAGCTAAGGGTTGTATTTGTATTTTTGAAAATAACACCGCTTGGGGTGTATTGAATTATTTTCCAAGATACAGCTAAGGGTTGTATTTGTATTTTTGAAAATAACACAGCTTGGGGGTGTATTTGTATTATCTTCCAAGATACTGCGAAGGGTTGTATTTGTATTTTTGAAAATAACCCAGCTTGGGGGTGTATTGAATTATTTTCCAAGACACAGCTAAGTGTTGTATTTGTATTTTTGAAAATAACACAGCTTTAGGGTGTATTTGTTTTATTTTCCAAGATACAGCTAAGGGTTGTAATATTAATTTTGAAAATAACACAGATTGGAGGTGTATTTGTATTATTTTCCAAGATACTTCTAAGGGTTGTATTTGTATTTTCGTTAGTAACACAGCTTGGGGGTGTATTTGTATTATTTTCCAAGATACTGCTAAGGGTTGCATTTGTATTTTTGGAAAAAACACAGCTTGCCGGTGTCTTTGTATTATTTTCCAAGATACAGCTAATTGTTGTATTTGTATTTTTGACAATAACACAGCTTGGGGTGTATTTGTATTATTTTCAAAGGTACAGCTAAGGTTTGTATTTGTATTTTTGAAAACAACACAGCTTGGGTGTGTATTTGTATTATTTTACAAGATACAGCTAATGGTTGTATTTGTATTTTTGACAGAAACACAGATTAGGGGTGTATTTGTATTATTTTCCAAGATACAGCTAAGGGTTGTATTTGTATTTTTGACATTAACACAGCTTGGGAGTGTATTTATGTTATTTTCAAAGATACAGCTAAAGGTTCTATTTGTATTTTTGAAAATAACACAGCGTGTGGGTGTATTGTATTATTTTCCAAGATACAGCTGAGGTTTGTATTTGTATTTTTGACAATAACACAGCTTGGGGGTGTATTTGTATTATATTCAAAGATACAGCTAAGTGTTGTATTTGTATTTTTGACAATAACACAGCTTGTGGGTGTTTTTGTGTTATTTTCAAATATACAGCTAAGAGTTCTATTTGTATTTTTGACAATAAAACAGCTTGGGGGTGTATTTGTATTATTTTCAAAGATACAGCTAAGGGTTGTATTTGTTTTTTTGACAATAACACAGCTTGCGGTTGTATTTGAGTTATTTTCAAATACAGCTAAGGGATGTATTTGTATTTTTTAAAGTAACAGAACTTGTGTGTGTATTTGTATTGTTTTCCAAGATACACCTAAGGGTTGTATTTGTATTTTTGAAAATAACATAGCTTGGGGATGTATTTGTATTATTTTCCAAGATACAGCTAAGGGAATTATTTGTATTTTTGAAAATAACAACGCTTGGGTGTGTATTTGTATTATTTTCCGAGATACAGCTTAGGGTTTTATCTGTATTTTTGACAATAACACAGCTTGCGTGTGTATTTGTATTATTTTCCGAGTTACAGCTAAAGGTTGTATATGTATTTTTTACTATAAAAGAGCTTGGGTGCGTATTTGTATTTTTTTGCGAGATACAGCTAAGGGTTGAATTTGTATTTTTGAAAATAACACTGCTTGGGGGTGTATTTGTATTATATTCCGAGATACAGCCAAGGGTTGTATTTGTATTTTTGAAAATAAAACCGTTTGGGGGTGTATTTGTATTATTTTCTGAGAGACAGCTATCGGTTGTATTTGTATTTTTGAAAATAACACAGCTTGTGTGTGTATTTGTATTATTTTCCGAGATAGAGCTAAGGGTTGTATTTGTATTTTGGAAAATAGCAGAGCTTTTGGGTGTAATTGTATTATTTTCCGAGATACAGCTAAGGGTTGTATTTGTATTTTTGAAAATAACACAGCTTGGGGGTGTATTTGTATCATTTTCCAAGTTAGAGCTAAAGGTTGTATTTTTATTTTTGAAAATAACACAGCTTGGGGGTGTCTTTGTATTATTTTCCAAGATACAGCTAAGGGTTGTATTTTTATTTTTGCAAATAACACAGCTTTGGGGTGTATTTGTATTATTTTCCGAGATACAGCTAAGGGTTGTATTTGTATTTTTGAAATAACACACCTTGGCGGTGTATTTTTATTTTCCGAGATACCGCTAAGGGTTGTATTTGTATTTTTGAAAATAACACAACTTGGGGGTGTATTTGTATTATTTTCCGAGATTCAGCCAAGGGTTGTATTTGTATTTTTGAAAATAACACCGTTTGGGGGTGTATTTGTATTATTTTCTGAGATACAGCTAAGGGTTGTATTTGTGTTTTTGAAAATAACACACCTTGGGGTTGTATTTGTATTCTTTTCCAAGATACAGTTAATTGTTGTATTTGTATTTTTGACAATAACAGAGCTTGGGGGTGTATTTGCATTATTTTCCGAGATACAGCTAAGTGTTGTATTTGTATTTTTGGAAATAACACCGCTTGGGTATGTGTTTGTATTATTTTCCGAAATTCAGCTAAGGGTTGTATTTGTATTTTTGAAAATAACACAGCTTGGGGATGTATTTGTATTATTTTCCGAAATACAGCTAAGGGTTTTATTTGTATTTTTGAAAATAACACAGTTTGGGGTTGTGTTTGTATTATTTTCCAAGATACAGCTAAGGGTTATATTTATATTTTTGAAACTAACACAGATTGGGGATGTATTTGTATTATTTTCCGAGATAGAGCTAAGGGTTGTGTTTGTATTTTTGAAATTAACACAGCTTGGGGGTGTATTAGTCTTATTTTCTGAATTACGGCTAAGGTCTGTATTTCTGTATTTTTGAAAATAACACAGCTTGGGGGTGTATTTGTATTATTTGCCGAGATACAGCTAAGGGTTTTATTTCTATTTTTGAAAATAACACCGCTTGTGGGTGTATTTGTAATATTTTCCGAGATACAGCCACGGGTTGTATTTCTATATTTGTAAATAACACAGCTTGTGGGTGTATTTGTATTATTTTCCAAGATACAGCTAAGGGTTGTATTTTTATTTTTGAAAATAACACAACTTGTGGGTGTATTTGTATTATATTCAAAGATACAGCCAATGGTTGTATTTGTATTTTTGAGAATATCACAGCTTGGGTGTGTATTTGTACTATTTTCCGAGATACAGCTAAGGGTTGAATTTGTATTTTTGAAAATAACACAGCTTGGGGGTGTATTTGTATTATTTTCTGAAATACGGCTAAGGGTTGTAATTGTATTTTTGAAAATAACACAGCTTGGTGGTGTATTGGTATTATTTTCCGAGATACAGCTAAGGGTTGTATATGTATTTTTGAAAATCACACAGCTTGGGGGTGTATTTGTATTATTTTCCGAGATACAGCTAAGGGTTTTATTTCTATTTTTGAAAATAACACAGCTTGGGGGTGTATTTGTATTATTTTCCGAGATACAGCTAAGGGTTGTATTTCTATTTTTGTAAATAACACAGCTTGTGGGTGTATTTGTATTATTTTCCGAGATACAGCTAAGGGTTGAATTTGTATTTTTGAAAATAACACAGCTTGGGGGTGTATTTGTATTATTTTCTGACATACGGCTAAGGGTTGTATTTGTATTTTTGAAAATAACACAGCTTCGGGGTTTATTTGCATTATTTTCCGAGATACAGCTAAGGGTTGTATTTGTATTTTTGAAAATAACACAGCTTCGGGTTGTATTTGTATTATTTACCAAGATACAGCTATGGGTTGTATTTGTATTTTTGAAAATTATACAGCTTGGTGGTGTATTTGTATTATTTTCCGAGATACAGCTAAGGGTTGTATTTGTATTTTTGAAAATAACACAGCTTGGGGGTGTATTTGTATTATTTTCCGAGATACAGCTAAGGGTTGTATCTTTATTTTTTACAATATCAGAGCTTACGGGTTTATTTGTATTGTTTTACGAGACACAGCTAAGGGTTGTTTCTGTATTTTTGACAATAACACAGCTTGGGTGTGTATTTGTATTATTTTCCGAGTTACAGCTAAGTGTTATAAAGTTATTTTTGACTATAAAACAGCTTGGGTGTGTATTTGTATTATTTTGCGAGATACAGCTAAGGGTTTTATTTCTATTTTTGAAAATAACACAGACTGTGGGTGTATTTGTATTATTTTCCGAGATAAAGCTAAGGGTTGTATTTGTATTTTTGAAATTAACACAGCTTGGGGGTGTATTTGTTTTATTTTGCGAGATACAGCTAAGGGTTGTATCTGTATTTTTGAAAATAACACAGCTTGGGGGTGTATTTGTATAATTTTCCGAGATACAGCTTAGGGTTTTATCTGTATTTTTGACAATAACACAGCTTGCGTGTGTATTTGTATTATTTTCCGAGTTACAGCTAAAGGTTGTATATGTATTTTTGACTATAAAAGAGCTTGTGTGCATATTTGTATTTTTTTGCGAGATAGAACTAAGGGTTGTATTTGTATTTTAGAAAATAACAGAGCTTGTGGGTGTATTTGTATTATTTTCCGAGATACAGCTAAGGGTTGTATTTGTATTTTTGAAAATAACACAGCTTGGGGGTGTATTTGTATTATTTTCCAAGTTAGAGCTAAGGGTTGTATTTTTATTTTTGAAAATAATACAGCTTGGGGGTGTCTTTGTATTATTTTCAAAGATACAGCTAAGGGGTGTATTTTTATTTTTGAAAATAACACAGATTTGGGGTGTTTGTGTATTATTTTCCGAGATACAGCTAAGGGTTGTATTTGTATTTTTGAAAATAACACAACCTGGGGGTGTATTTGTATTATTTTCTGAGATTCAGCCAAGGGTTGTATTTGTATTTTTGAAAATAACACCGTTTGGGTGTGTATTTGTATTATTTTCTGAGAAACAGCTAAGGGTTGTATTTGTGTTTTTGAAAATAACACACCTTGGGGTTGTATTTGTATTCTTTTCCAAGATACAGTTAATTGTTGTATTTGTATTTTTGACAATAACAGAGCTTGGGGGTGTATTTGCATTATTTTCCGAGATACAGCTAAGTGTTGTATTTGTATTTTAGGAAATAACACCGCTTGGGTATGTGTTTGTATTATTTTCCGAAATTCAGCTAAGGGTTGTATTTGTGTTTTTGAAAATAACACAGCTTGGGGATGTATTTGTATTATTTTCCGAAATACAGCTAAGGGTTTTATTTGTATTTTTGAAAATAACACAGTTTGGGGTTGTGTTTGTATTATTTTCCAAGATACAGCTAAGGGTTATATTTATATTTTTGAAAGTAACACAGATTGGGGATGTATTTGTATTATTTTCCGAGATAGAGCTAAGGGTTGTGTTTGTATTTTTGAAATTAACACAGCTTGGGTTTGAATTAGTCTTATTTTCTGAATTATGGCTAAGGTCTGTATTTCTGTATTTTTGAAAATAACACAGCTTGGGGGTGTATTTGTATTATTTTCCGAGATACAGCTAAGGGTTTTATTTGTATTTTTGACAATAACGCGGCTTGGGGGTGTATTTGTATTATTTTCCTAGATACAGCTAAGGGTTGTATTTTTATTTTTGAAAATCACACAGCTTGGGGGTGTATTTGTATTATTTTCCGAGATACAGCTAAGGGTTTTATTTCTATTTTTGAAAATAACACCGCTTGTGGGTGTATTTGTATTATTTTCCGAGATACAGCCACGGGTTGTATTTCTATATTTGTAAATAACACAGCTTGTGGGTGTATTTGTATTATTTTCCAAGATACAGCTAAGGGTTGTATTTTTATTTTTGAAAATAACACAACTTGTGGGTGTATTTGTATTATATTCAAAGATACAGCCAAGGGTTGTATTTGTATTTTTGAGAATATCACAGCTTGGGTGTGTATTTGTACTATTTTCCGAGATACAGCTAAGGGTTGAATTTGTATTTTTGAAAATAACACAGCTTGGGGGTGTATTTGTATTATTTTCTGACATACGGCTAAGGGTTGTAATTGTATTTTTGAAAATAACACAGCTTGGTGGTGTATTGGTATTATTTTCCGAGATACAGCTTAGGGTTGTATTTGTATTTTTGAAAATCACACAGCTTGGGGGTGTATTTGTATTATTTTCCGAGATACAGCTAAGGGTTTTATTTCTATTTTTGAAAATAACACAGCTTGGGGGTGTATTTGTATTATTTTCCGAGATACAGCTAAGGGTTGTATTTCTATTTTTGTAAATAACACAGCTTGTGGGTGTATTTGTATTATTTTCTGAGATACAGCTAAGGTTTGTATTTGTATTTTTGAGAAATAACACAGCTTGGGGGTGTATTTGTGTTATTTTCCTAGATACACCTAAGAGTTGTATTTGTATTTTTGAAAATAACACAGCATGTGTGTGTATTTGTATTATTTTTCGATTTACAGCTAAGGGTTGTATTTGTATTTTGAAAATAACACAGCTTGTGTGTGTATTTGTATTATTTTCTGAATTACGGCTAAGGGCTGTATTTTCATATTTTTGAAAATATCACCGCTTGGGGTTGAATTTGTATTATTTTCCAAGATAAAGCTAAGGGTTGTATTTGTATTTTTGAAACTAACAGCCCTTGGGGGTGTATTTGTATTATTTTCCTAGATACAACTAAGGGCTGTGTTTGTATTTTTGAAAATAACACAGCTTGGGGGTGTATTTGTATTATTTTCCTACATACAGCAAAGGGTTGTACTTGTATTTTTTAAAATAACACCGCTTGGGGGTGTTTTTGTATTATTTTCTGCGATACAGCTAAGGGTTGTATTTGTATTTTTGAAAATAACACAGCTTGGGTGTGTATTTGTATTATTTTCCGAGATACAGCTAAGGGTTGTATTTGTATTTTTGGGAATAACAAAGCTTGGAGGTGTATTTGTATTATTTTCCTATATACAGCTAAGGGTTTTATTTGTATTTTTGAAAATAACACAGCTTGAGGGTGTATTTGTATTATTTTCCGAGATACAGCTAAGGGTTGTATTTGTATTTTTGACAATAACACAGCTTGGGGGTGTATTTGTATTATTTTCCGAGATACAGCTGAGGGTTGTATTTGTATTTTCCAAATTAACACAGCTTGGGTGTGTATTTGTCTTATTTTCTGAATTACGGCTAAGTTCTGTATTTTTGTATTTTTGAAAATAACACAGCTTGGGGTTTATTTGTATTATATTACAAGATACAACTAAGGGTTTTATTTGTATTTTTGAAAATAACACAGCTTGGGAGTGTATTTGTATTACTTTACAAGATACAGCTAAGGGTTTTATTTGTATTTTTGACAATAAAACCGCTTGGGGTTGTATTTGTATTATTTTCCGAGATACAGCTAATTGTTGTATTTGTATTTTTTAAAATAACAGAGCTTGGGGGTGTATTTGTATTTTTTTCCTAGATACAGCTAAGGGTTGTGTTTGTATTTTTGAAAATAACCCAGCTTGGGGGTGTATTTTTATTATTTCCCGAAATACAGCTAAGGTTTGCACTTGTATTTTTGAAAATAACACCGATTCGGGGTGTATTTGTATTATTTTCTGTGATACAGCTAAGGGTTGTATTTGTATTTCGGAAAATAACACTTCTTGGGGGTGTATTTATATTACTTTCCAAGAAACAGCTAAGGGTTGTATTTGTATTTTTGGAAATAACACAGCTTGGAGGTGTATTTCTATTATTTTCCTAGATACAGCTAAGGGTTGTATTTGTATTTTTGAAAATAACACAGTTTGGGGGTGTATTTGTATTATTTTCCGAGATAAAGCTAAGGGTTATATTTTTATTTTTGACAATAACACAGCTTGGGGGTGTTTTTGTATTATTTTCCGAGATACAGCTAAGGGTTGTATTTGTATTTTTGAAAATCACACAGCTTGGGGGTGTATTTGTATTATTTTCCGAGATACAGCTAAGGGTTGTGATTGTATTTTTGAAAATAACACAGCTTGTGGCTGTATTTGTATTATTTTCCGAGATACAGCTAAGGGTTGTATTGTTCTTTTTTAAAATAACACAGCCTGGGGGTGTATTTGTATTATTTTCCAAGATACAGCTAATGGTTGTATTTTTTTTTTTTTTCAAAAAAACACAGCTTGTGTGTGTATTTGAATTATTTTACAAGATACAGCTAAGGGTTGTATTTTTATTTTTGACAATAAGAAAGCCGGTGGTGTATTTGAATTATTTTCCAAGATACAGCTAAGGATTGTATTTGTATTTTTGCAAATAACAGTGCTTGGGGGTTTATTTGTATTATTTTCCAGGATACAGCTATGGATTGTTTTTGCTTTTTTGAAAATAACACAGCTTGGGGCTGTATTTATATTATTTTCCAAGACAAAGCTATGGGTTCTATTTGTATTTTTGAAAATAACACAGCTTGGGGTTGTATTTGTATTATTTTGCCAGATACAGCTATGGGTTGTATTTGTATTTTTGAAATTAACACAGCTTGGAGGTGTATTTGTATTATTTTCCGAGATACAGCTTAGGGTTTTATTTGTATTTTTGAAAATAACACAGCTTGGGTGTGTATTTGTATTATATTCCAAGATACAGCTAAGGGTTGTATTAGTGTTTTTGAAAATAACACAGCTTTTGGGTGTGTTTGTATTATTTTCCAAGATACAGCTAAGGGTTGTGTTTGCTTCTTTGAAAATAACACAGCTTGTGGCTGTATTTGTATTATTTTCCAAGATACAGCTAAGGGTTGTATTTGTTTTTTGAAAATAGCACAGCTTGGGGGTGTATTTGTATTATTTTCCGAGATAAACCTAAGGGTTGTATTTGTATTTTTGAAAATAACACAGCTTGGGAGAGTATTTGTATTTTTTTCCTAGATACAGCTAAGGATTGTATTTGTATTTTTGAAAATAACACAGCTTGGGGGTGTATTTGTATTATTTTCTGAGAAACAGCTAGGTGTTGTATTTGTATTTTTGAAAATAACACAGCTTGGGGGTGTATTGATATTATTTTCCAAGACAAAGCTATGGGTTCTATTTGTATTTTTGAAAATAACACAGCTTGGTGTTGTATGTGTATTATTTTGCCAGATACAGCTATGGGTTGTATTTGTATTTTTGAAAATAGCACAGGTTGGGGGTGTATTTGTATTATTTTCCGAGATACAGCTAAGGGTTTTATTTGTCTTTTTGAAAATAACACAGCTTGGGGGTGTATTTGTATTATATTCCAAGATACAGCTAAGGGTTGTATTTGTGTTTTTGAAAATAACATAGCTTGGGGGTGTATTTGTATTATTTTCCAAGATACAGCTAAGGGTTGTATTTGTATTTTTGAAAAAAGTACATCTTGGGAGAGTATTTGTATTTTTTTCTGAGATACAGCTATGGGTTGTATTTGTATTTTTGAAAATAACACGGTTTGGGGGTGTATTTGTATTATTTTCTGAGATACAACTAAGGGTTGTATTTTTTTTTTGAAAATAACACAGCTTGGTGGTGTATTTATATTATTGTCCAAGACATAGCTATGGGTTCTATTTGTATTTTTGAAAATAACACAGCTTGAAGGTGTATTTGTATTATTTTACAGATACAGCTAAGGGTTGTATTTGTATTTTTGACAATACCAAAGCCTGTGGGTGTATTTGTATTATTTTCCGAGGTATAGCTAATGTTTGTATTTGTATTGTTGAAAATAACACAGCTTGAGGTGTATTTGTATTATTTTCCAAGATACATCTTTGGGTGTATTTGTATTTTTGACGCTAACACAGCTTGGCGGTGTGTTTGTATTATTTTCCAAGATACAGCTAAGGGTTGTATTTGTATTTTTGACAATAACACAGCTTGGAGGTGTATTTTTATTATTTTCAAAGACACAGCTAAGTGTTGTATTTTTAGTTTTGAAAATAACACAGCTTTGGGGTGTATTTGTATTATTTTCCAAGATACAGCTAAGGCTTGTATTTGTGTTTTTGAAAACAACAGAGCTTGGGTGTGCATTTGCATTATTTTCCAAGATACACCTAATGGTTGTATTTGTATTTTTGAAAATAACACATTTTGTGGGTGTATTTGTATTATTTTACACGATACAGCTAAGGGTTTTATTTGTGTTTTTGAAAATTACACAGCTTGGTGTTGTATTTGTATTATTTTGCAAGATACAGCTTAGGGTTGTATTTGTAGTTTTGAAAATAACACAGCTTGGGGGTGTATTTGTATTATTTTCGAAGATACAGCTAAGGGTTGTATTTGTATTTTTGAAAATAACACAGCTTGGGGTTGTATTTGTATTATTTTCAGAGATACAGCTAAGGGTTTTATTTGTCTTTTTTAAAATAACACAGCTTGGGGGTGTATTTTTATTATATTCCAAATACAGATAAGGGTTGTATTTGTGTTTTTGAAAATAACACAGCTTGGGGATGTATTTGTATTATTTTCCGAGATACAGCTAAGGGTTGTATTTTTTTTTTTTTTTCAAAAAACCACTGCTTCTGGTTGTTTTTGAATTATTTTACAAGATACAGCTAAGGGTTTTATTTGTATTTTTGACAATAACAAAGCCGGTGGTGTATTTGAATTATTTTCCAAGATTCAGCTATGGGTTGTTTTGGTATTTTTGAAAATAACACAGCTTGGGGTTGTATTTGTATTATTTTCTGAGATACAGCTAAGGATTTTATTTGTATTTTTGAAAATAACGTAGCTTGGGTGTGTATTTCTATTATTTTCCAGGATACAGCTAAGGGTTTTATTTGTAATTTTTAAAATAACACAGCTTGGGTGTGTATTTGTATTATTTTCGGAGATACACCTAAGGGTTGTATTTGTATTTTTGAAAATAACACTGCTTGGAAGAGTATTTGTATTTTTTTCCGAGATACAGCTAAGGGTTGTATTTGTATTTTTGAAAATAACACAGCTTGTGGGTGTATTTGTATTATTTTCTGAGATACAGCTAAGGGTTGTATTTGTATTTTTAAAAATAACACAGCTTGGGGGTGTATTTATATTATTTTCCAAGACAAAGCTATGGGTTATATTTGTATTTTTGAAAATAACACAGCTTGGGATTGTATTTGTATTATTTTGCCCTATACAGCTATGAGTTGTATTTATATTTTTGAAAATAACCCAGCTTGGGAGTGTATTTGTATTATTTGCCCAAATACAGCTAAGGGTTCTATTTGTGTTTTTGAAAATAACACAGATTGGGGGTGTGTTTGTGTTATTTTCCAAGATACAGCTAATGGTTGTATTTGTCTTTTTGAAAATAACACAGCTTGAAGGTGTATTTGTATTATTTTACAGATACAGCTAAGGGTTGTATTTGTATTTTTGACAATAACAAAACTTGTGGGTGTATTTGTATTATTTTCCAAGGTATAGCTAAGGTTTGTATTTGTATTTTTGAAAATAACACAGCTTGGGGTATATTTGTATTACTTTCCAAGATACATCTTTGGGTTGCATTTGTATTTTTTACACTAACACAGCTTGGGGGTGTATTTGTATTATTTTCCAAAATACAGCTAAGGGTTGTATTTTTAGTTTTGAAAATAACACAGCTTTGGGGAGTATTTGTATTATTTTCCAAGATACAGCTAAAACTTGTATTTGTGTTTTTTAAAATAACACAGCTTGGGTGTGCATTTGCATTATTTTCCAAGATACAGCTAAGGGTTGTATTTGTATTTTTGAAAATAGAACATTTTGTGAGTGTATTTGTATTATTTTGCAAGATACAGCTAAGGGTTGTATTTGTGTTTTTTAAAATAACACAGCTTGGGGGTGTATTTGTATTATTTTCTAAGATACAGCTTAGGGTTGTATTTGTATTTTTGAAAATAACAAAGCTTGCGGTTGTATTTGTATTATTGTCCAAGATACAGCTAAGGGTTGTATTTGTATTTTTGAAAATAACACAGCTTGGGGTTGTATATGTATTATTTTCTGAGATATAGCTAAGGGTTGTATTTGTGTTTTTTAAAAAAACACAGCTTGGGAGTGTATTTGAATTATTTTACAAGATACAGCTAAGGATTTTATTTGTATTCTTGACAATAACAAAGCCGGTGGTGTATTTGAATTATTTTCCAAGATACAGCTAAGGCTTGTATTTGTATTTTTGAAAATAACACAGCTTGGGTTTGTATTTGTATTATTTTCCAAGATACAGCTAAGTGTTGTATTTGTGTTTTTGAAAATAACACAGCTTGGGGGTGTATTTGTATTATTTTCCAAGGTATAGCTTAGGGTTGTATTTGCTTTTTTGAAAATAACACAGCTTGGGGGTGTATTTGTATGATTTTCCAAGATACAGCTAAGGGTTGTATTTGTATTTTTGAAAATAACACAGATTGTGTGTGTATTTGTATTATTTTCCCAGATGAAGCTAAGGGTTGTATTTGTATTTTTGAAAATAACACATCTTGGGGGTGTATTTGTATTATTTTCCAAGATACAGGTAAGGCTTGTATTTGTGTTTTTGAAAATAATACAGCTTGGGTGTGTATTTGCATTATTTTCCAAGATACAGCCAAGAGTTGTATTTGTATTTTTGAAAATAACACAGCTTGAAGGTGTATTTGTATTATTTTACAGATACAGCTAAGGGTTGTATTTGTATTTTTGACAAAAACAAAGCCGGGGGTGTATTTGTATTATTTTCCAAGATACAGCTAAGGGTTGTATTTGTATTTTTGACAATAACACAGCTTGGGGGTGTAATTGAATTATTTTCCAAGATACAGCTAATGGTTGTATTTGTATTTTTGAAAATAACACACCTTGGGATTGTATTTGTATTATTTTCCAAGATATAGCTAAGGGTTGTATTTGTATTTTTGAAAATAACACAGGTAGGGGGTGTATTTGTATTATTTTCCAAGATGCAGCTAAGGGTTGTATTTGTATTTTTGAAAATAACACAGCTTGAAGGTGTATTTGTATTATTTTACAAATACAGTTAAGTGTTGTATTTGTATTTTTGACAATAACAAAGCCTGTGGGGGTATTTGTATTATTTTCCAAGGTATAGCTAAGGTTTGTATTTGTATTTTTGAAAATAACACAGCTTGTGGTGTATTTGTATTATTTTCCAAGATACATCTTTTCGTTGTATTTATATTTTTTACACTAACACAGCTTGGGGGTGTATTTGTATTATTTTCCAAGATACAGCTAAGGGTTTTATTTTTAGTTTTGAAAATAACCCAGCTTTGGGGTGTATTTGTATTATTTTCCAAGATACAGCTAAGGCTTGTATGTGTGTTTTTGAAATTAACACAGCTTGGGTGTGCATTTGCATTATTTTCCCAATTACAGCTAAGGGTTGTATTTTTGTTTTTGAATATAGCACAGCTTGAGGGTGTATTTGTATTATTTTCCATGATACAGCTAAGGGTTTTATTTGTATTTTTGAAAATAACACAGCTTGAAGGTGTATTTGTATTATTTTACAAATACAGCTAAGTGTTGTATTTGTATTTTTGACAATAACAAAGCCTGTGGGGGTATTTGTATTATTTTCCAAGATACAGCTAAGGGTTGTATTTGTATTTTTGAAAATAGAACATTTTGTGAGTGTATTTGTATTATTTTCCAAGATACAGCTAAGTGTTGTATTTGTGTTTTTGAAAATAACACAGCTTGGGGGTGTATTTGTATTATTTTCCAAGATACAACTTTTCGTTGTATTTATATTTTTTACACTAACACAGCTTGGGGGTGTATTTGTATTATTTTCCAAGATACAGCTAAGGGTTTTATTTTTAGTTTTGAAAATAACCCAGCTTTGGGGTGTATTTGTATTATTTTCCAAGATACAGCTAAGGCTTGTATGTGTGTTTTTGAAATTAACACAGCTTGGGTGTGCATTTGCATTATTTTCCCAATTACAGCTAAGGGTTGTATTTGTGTTTTTGAATATAGCACAGCTTTAGGGTGTATTTGTATTATTTTCCATGATACAGCTAAGGGTTTTATTTGTATTTTTGAAAATAACAGAGCTTGTGGTGTATTTGTATTATTTTCCAAGATACAGCTAATGGTTGTATTTGTATTTTAGAAAATAACGTATCTTGGGGGTGTATTTGTATCATTTCCCAAGATACAACTAAGGTATGTATTTGTATTTTTGACAATAAAAAATCTTGGGGCTGTATTTGTATTATTTTCCAAGATACAGCTAAGGGTTGCATTTGTATGTTTGGAAATAACAAAGATTGGAGGTGATTTGTATTATTTTTCTAGATACAGCTAAGGGTTGTATTTGTATTTTTGAAAATAACACAGCTTGGGGGTGTATTTATATTATTTTCCGAGATACAGCTAAGGGTTGTATTTTTTTTTTTTGAATATTAAACAGCTTGGTGGTGTATTTGTATTATTTTCCGAGATACAGCTACGGTTTGTTTTTATTTTTGAAAATAACACAGCTTGGGGGTGTCTTTGTATTATTTTCAAAGATACAGCTAAGGGTTGTATTTGTATTTTTGAAAATAACGCAGCTTTGGAGTGTATTTGTATTACTTTCCAAGATACAGCTAAGGGTTGTATTTGTATTTTTGACAATAACACAGCTTGGGGGAGTATTTGTATTATTTTCCAAGATACAGCTAAGGGTTGTATTTGTATTTTTGAAAATAACACAGCTTCGGAGTGTATTTGTATTACTTTACAAGATACAGCTAAGGGTTGTATTTGTATTTTTGACAATAACACAGCTTGGGGTTGTATTTGAATTATTTTCAATAAATAGCTAAGGGTTGTATTTGTATTTTTTAAAATAACACAACTTGTGGGTGTATTTGTATTATTTTCCAACATACAAATAAGGGTTGTATTTGTATTTTTGAAAATAACACAGCTTGGGGGTGTATTTGTATTATTTTCCAATATACAGCTAAGGGATGTATTTTTATTTTTGAAAATAACACAGCTTGGGGATGTATTTGTATTATTTTCCAAGATACAGCTAAGGGTTGTATTGGTATTTTGGAAAATAACACAGCTTTGGGGTGTATTTGTATTATTTTCCTAGATAGAGATAAGTGTTGTATTTGTATTTTTTAAAATAACACACCTTGGGGGTGTATTTGTAGTATTTTACAAGATACTGCTAAGGGTTGTATTTGTATTTTTGAAAATAACACAGTTTGGGGGTGTATTTCTATCATTTTTCTAGATACAGCAAAGGGTTGTATATTTATTTTTGAAAATAACACCGCTTGTGGGAGTATTTGTATCATTTTCAAAGATACGGCTAAGGGTTTTATTTGTATTTTCGAAAATAACACAGCGTGGGGATGTATTTGTATTATTTTCGAAGATACAGCTAAGAGTTTTATTTGTATTTTTTAAAATAACAAAGATTGATTGTGTATTTGTATTATTTGCCAAGGTAGAGCTAAGGGTTTTATTTGTATTTTTGAAAATAACTCAGCTTTTTGGTGTATATGTATTACTTTCCAAGATAAAGGTAAGTGTTATATTTATGAAAATAACACAGTTTCGGGTGTATATGTATTATTTTCCAAGATACAGCTAAGGGATGTATTTGTATTTTTGAAAAAAACACAGCTTGGGGGTGTATTTGTATTATTTTCCAAGATACTGCTAAGGGTTGTATTTGTATTTTTGAAAATAACACAGTTTGGGTGTGTATTTGTATTATTTTTCAAGATACAACTAAGGGTTGTATTTGTATTTTTGAAAATAACACAGCTTTCGTGTGTATTTGTTTTATTTTCCAAGATGCAGCTAAGGGTTGTATTTGTAGTTTTGAAAATAACACAGATTGGGGGTGTATATGTATTATTTTCCAGGATACTTCTAAGGGTTGTATTTGTATTTTCGTCAATAACACAGCTTGGGGGTGTATTTGTATTATTTTCCAAAATAATGCTAAGGGTTGTATTTTTATTTTTGGAAATAACACAGCTTGCGGGTGTATTTGTATTATTTTCCAAGATACAGGTAATTGTTGTATTTGTATTTTTGACAATAACACAGCTTGGGGGTGTATTTGTATTATTTTCCAAGATACAGCTAAGGTTTGTATTTGTATTTTTGAAAACAACACAGCTTGTGTGTGTATTTGTATTATTTTCCAAGTTACAGCTAATGGTTGTATTTGTATTTTTGACAATAACACAGCTTGCGGGTGTATTTGTATTATTTTCCGAGATACAGATAAGGGTTGCATTTGTATTTTTGAGAAATAACACAGATTGGGGGTATATTTGTATTATTTTCAAAGATACAGCTAAGGGTTGTATTTGTATTTTTGACAATAACACAGCTTGGGTGTGTATTTGTATTATATACAAAGATACAGCTAGGTGTTGCATTTGTATTTTTGACAATAACACAGCTTGCGGGTTTATTTGTATTATTTTCCAAGATACAGCTAAGGGTTGTATTTGCATTTTTGAAAATAACAGCACTTGGGGGTGTATTTGTATTATTTTCCTAGATACATCTAAGGGCTGTGTTTGTATTTTTGAAAATAACACAGCTTGGGGGTGTATTTATATTATTTTCCGACATACAGCAAACGGTTGTACTTGTATTTTTGAAAATAACACCGCTTGTGGGTGTATTTGTATTGTTTTCTGCGATAGAGCTAAGGGTTGTATTTGTATTTTTGAAAATAACACAGCTTGGGGGTGTATTTGTATTATTTTCCGAGATACAGCTAATGGTTGTATCTGTATTTTTGGAAATAACAAAGCTTGGAGGTGATTTGTATTATTTTCCTAGATACAGCTAAGGGTTGTATTTGTATTTTTGAAAATAACACAGCTTGGGGGTGTATTTGTATTATTTTTCGAGATACAGCTTAGGGTTGTATTTGTATTTTTGACAATAACACAGCTTGGGGGTGTATTTGTATTATTTTCCGAAATACAGCTGAGGTTTGTATTTGTATTTTTGAAAATAACACATCTTCGGGTTGTATTTGTATTATTTTCCAAGATACAGCTAAGGGTTGTATTTGTTTTTTGATAATTAAACAGCTTGGTGGTGTATTTGTATTATTTTCCGAGATACAGCTAAGGGTTTTTTGTATTTTTGAAAATAACACAGCTTTGGAGTGTATTTGTACTACTTTCCAAGATACAGCTTAGGGTTGTATTTGTATTTTTGACAATAACACAGCTTGGGGGTGTATTTGTATTTGTATTATTTTCCAAGATACAGCTAAGGGTTTTTTGTATTTTTGATAATAACACAGCTTGGGACTGTATTTGTATTACTTTACAAGATACAGCTATGGGTTGTATTTGTATTTTTGACAATAACACAGCTTGGGGGTGTATTTGTATTATTTTCCAATATACGGCTAAGGTTTGTATTTGTATTTTTGACAATAACACATCTTGGGGTTGTATTTTTATTATTTTCCAACATACAGCTAAGGGTTGTATTTGTATTTTTGAAAATAACACAGACTGGGGGTGTATTTGTATTATTTTCCGAGATACAGCTAAGGGTTGTATTTGTATTTTTGAAATTAACACAGCTTGGTATTTTATTTGTCTTATTTTCTGAATTACGGTTAAGTTCTGTATTTTTGTATTTTTGAAAATAACACAGCTTGGGGGTGTATTTGTATTATTTTCCAAGATACAGCTAAGGGTTGTATTTGTATTTTTGAAATAACACAGCTTGGGAGTGTATTTGTATTACTTTCCAAGATACAGCTAAGTGTTGTATTTGTATTTTTGACAATAACAGAGCTTGAGGGTGTATTTGTATTATTTTCCAAGATACAGCTAAGGGTTGTATTTGCATTTTTGTAAATAACACAGCTTGGGGGTGTATTTGTATTACTTTCCGAGATACAGCTAAGGGTTGTATTTGTATTTTTGAAAACAACACCGCTTGGGGTTGAATTTGTAATATTTTCCGAGATACAGCTAAGTGTTGTATGTGTATTTTTTAAAACAAAAGCACTTGGGGGTGTATTTGTATTATTTTCCCAGATAGAGCTAAGGGTTGTGTTTGTATTTTTGATAATATCACAGCTTGGGGCTGTATTTGTATTATTTTCCGAGATACAGCTAAGGGTTGTATTTGTATTTTTGACAATAACACAGCTTGGGGGTGTATTTGTATTATTTTCCGAGATACAGCTAAGGGCTTTATTTGTATTTTTGAAAATAACACAGCTTGGGGTTGTATTTGTATTACTTTCAAAGATATAGCTAAGGGTTTTATTTGTATTTTTGAAAATAACACAGTCTGGTGGTGTATTTGTATTATTTTCCGAGATACAGCTAAGGGTTGTATTTGTATTTTTGAAAATAACAGAGCTCGTTGGTCTATTTGTATTATTTTCCGAGATACAGCTAAGGGTTGTATTTGTATTCTTGAAAATAACACAGCTTGGGGGTGTATTTGTATTATTTTCCAAGATACAGCTAAGGGTTGTATTTGTATTCTTGAATATAACACAGCTTGGGGGTGTATTTGTATTATTTTCCAAGATACAGCTAAGGGTTGTATTTGTCTTCTTGAAAATAACAGAGCTTGTGGGTGTAGTTGTGTTATTTTCAGACAAACAACTAAGGGTTGTTTTTGTGTTTTTGACAATAACACAGCTTGGGCTTGTATTTGAATTATTTTCAAAATACAGCTAAGGGTTTTATTTGTATTTTGGAGAATAACACAGCTTGGGGGTGTATTTTTATTGTTTTCCAATATACATCTACGGGTTGTACTTTTATTTTTGAAAATAACACATCTTGTGTGTGTATTTGTATTAGTTTCGAAGATAAACCTAAGTGTTGTATATGTATTCTTGAAAATAACACAGCTTGGGGGTGTATTTGTATTATTTTCCAAGATACAGCTAAGGGTTTTATTTGTATTTTTGAAAATAACACAGCATGTGGGTGAATTTGTATTATTTTCCAAGATACAGCTAAGGGTTTTATTTGTATTCTCGAAAATAACACAGCTTGGGGGTTTATTTGTATTATTTTCCAAGATACAGCTAAGGGTTGTATTTGTATTTTTGAAAATAACACAGCTTGGCGGTGTATTTCTGTTATTTTCCAAGATACAGCTAAGGGTTGTATTTGTATTTTTGAAAATAATGCAGCTTGGCGGTGTATTTGTATTATTTTCAAAGATACAGCTAAGTGTTGTATTTGTATTTTTGACAATAACACAGCTTGGGGATGTATCTGTATTATTTTCCAAGATAGAGATAAGGGTTGTATTTGTATTTCTGAAAATAATACAGCTTGGGGATGTATTTGTATTATTTTCCAAGATACAGCTAAGGGTTGTATTTGTCTTTTTGAAAATAACACAGCCTGTAGGTGTATTTGTGTTTTTCTCCAAGATACAGCTAATGGTTGTACTTGTATTTTGGAAAATAACACGGCTTGTGGATGTAATTGTATTATATTCCAAGATAGAGCTAAGGTTCGTATTTGTATTTTTGAAAATAACACAGCTTGGGGTTGTATTTGTATTATTTTCCAAGATACAGCTAAGGTTTGTATTTGTATTTTTGAAAACAACACAGCTTGTGGCTGTATTTCCATTATTTTCCAAGATACAGCTAAGGGTTCTATTTGTATTTTTGCAAATAACACAGCTTGGGGGTGTATTTGTATTATTTTCCAAGATAACGCTATGAATTACATCTGTATTTTTGACAATAACACAGCTTTGGGGTGTATTTGTATTACTTTCCAAGATACAGCTAAGAGTTGTATATGTATTTTTGAAAATAACACAGCTTTGGGGTGTATTTGTATTACTTTCCAAGATACAGCTAACGTTTGTATTTGTATTTTTGTAAATAAGACGGCTTGGTGGTGTATTTGTATTACTTTCCAAGATAGAGCTAAGTGTTGTGTTTGTATTTTTGACAATAACACAGCTGGGGGGGTGTATTTGTATTATTTTCCAAGATACAGCTAAGGGTTTGGTTTGTATTTTTGAAAATAACACAACTTGAGGTTGTATTTGTATTATTTTCAAAGATAGAGCTAAGGGTTGTATTTGTGTTTTTGAAAATAACACAGCATTGGGGTGTATTTGTATTATTTTCAAAGATAAAACTAAGGGTTTTATTTGTATTTTTCACAATAACGCAGCTTGGGAGTGTTTTTGTATTATTTTCAAAGATATAGCTAAGGATTGTATTTGTATTTTTGACAGTAACTCAGATTGGGGTGTATTTGTATTATTTTCAAAGATACAGCTAAGGGTTGTATTTGTCTTTTTGAAAATAACACATCTTGGGGGTGTATTTGTATTATTTATCAAGGTACAACTAAGGGTTGTATTTGTATTTTTGAAAATAACATAGCTTGCGGTTGTATTTGGATTATTTTCCAAGACACAGCTAAGGGTTGTATTGGTATTTTTGAAAATTACACAGCTTGGGGGTGTATTTGTGTTTTTTTCCAAGATACAGCTAATGGCTGTACTTGTATTTTGGAAAATAACACGGCTTGGTGGTGTATTTCTATTATTTTCCAAGATACAGCTGAGGGTTGTATTTGCAGTTTTGAAAATAACACAGATTTGGTGTGTTTTTGTATTATTTTCAAAAATATAGTTATGGGTTGTATTTGTATTTTTGACAATCACAGAGCTTGGGGGGATTTTTGTAGTATTTTGCAAGATACAGCTAAGGATTGTATTGGTATTTTTGAAAATAACACAGCTTGGGGTTGTATTTGTATTATTTTCCAAGGTACAGCTAAGGGTTGTATTTGTATTTTTGAAATTAACACAGATTGGGGTGTATTTGTCTTATTTTCTGAATTACGGCTAAGTTCTGTATTTTTGAAAATAACACAGCTTGGTGTTGTATTTGTATTATTATCCAAGATACAGCTAAGGGTTGTATTTGTATTTTTGGAAATAACACAGCTTGGGCTTCTATTTGTATTATTTTCAAAGATATAGCTAAGGGTTGTATTTGTATTTTTGAAAATAACACAGCATGGGGGTGTATTTGTATTATTTTCAAAGATACAACTAAGGGTTGTATTTGTATTTTTCACAATAACGCGGCTTGGGGGTGTATTTGTATTATTTTCAAAGATACAGCTAAGGGTTGTATTTGTATTTTTGACAATAACTCAGCTTGGGTTGTATTTGCATTATTTTCAAAGATACAGGAAAGGATTGTATTTGTATTTTTGAAAATAACACAGCTTGTGGTTGTATTTGTGTTATTTTCCAAGATACAGCTCAGAGTTGTATTTGTATTTTTGAAAGTAACACAGCTTAGGGTTGTATTTGCATTATTTTCCACGATAGAGCTAGGGGTTTTATTGTTATTTTTGAAAATTACACAGATTGTGGGTGTAATACAGCTAAGGGATGTATTTGTATTTTTGAAAATAACACAGCTATGGGGTGTATTTGTATTATTTTCAAAATTACAGTTATGGGTTGTGTTTGTATTTTTAACAATCACAGAGCTTGGAGGGTTATTTGTATTATTTTACAAGATAGAGCTAAGGGTTGTGTTTGTATTTTTGACAATAACACAGATTGTGGGTGTATTTGTGCTATTTTCAAAGATACAGCTAAGGGTTGTAATTGTATTTTTGACAGTAACACAGCTTTGGATTGTATTTGAATTATTTTCAAAATACATCTAAGGGTTGTATTTGAATTTTTGAGAATAACACAGCTTGGGTGTGTATTTGAATTATTTTACAAGATACAGCTAAGGTTTCTATTTGTATTTATGAAAATGACACAACTTCTGGGTGTATTTGTATTATTTTCCAATATACAGCTAAGGGGTGTATTTGTATTTTTGAAAATAATTCAGCTTGGGGGGGTTATTTGTATTATTTTCCAAGAAAGAGCTATGGGTTGTATTTGTATTTTTGAAAATAACAGAGCTTGTGAGTGTATTTGCATTATTTTCCAAGATACAGCTAAGGATTTTATTGGTATTTTTGAAAATAACACAGCTTGGGGGTGTATTTGTGTTATTTCTCAAGATACATCTATGGGTTGTATTTGTGTTTTGGAAAATAACACAGCTTGGGGGTGTATTTGTATTATTTTCCAATATACAGCTAAGGGTTGTATTTGTATTTTTGAAAATAACACAGCTTGGGGGTGTATTTGTATTAGTTTCAAAGATACAGTTATGGATTGTGTTTGTATTTTTGACAATAACAGAGGTTTGGGGGGTATTTGTATTATTTTTCAAGATACAGCTAAGAGTTGTATTTGTATTTTTGAAAATAAAACAGCTTCTGGGTGTATTTGGGTTATTTTCAAAGATACAGCTAAGGGTTGTATTTGTATTTTTGACAGTAACACAGCTTGAGTGTGTATTTGTGTTATTTTCAAAGATACCGCTAAGGGTTGTATTTGTATTTTTGACAATAACACAGCTTGGGGTTGTATTTGTATTATTTTCAAAGTTACAGCTAAGGGTTGTACTTGTATTTTTGAAAATAACAGATCTTAGGGGTGTATTTGTATTATATTCAAAGACACAGCTAAGGGTTGTATTTGTATTTTTGAAAATAACACAGCTTGGGGGTATATTTTCATTATTTTCCAAGATAACGCTAAGGGTTGTATTTGTGTTTTTGAAAATAACACAGATTGGGTGTGTATTTGCATTATTTTCCAAGATACAGCTAAGTGTTGTATTTGAATTTTTGAAAATAACACAGCTCGGGGTTGTATTTGTATTATATTCCAAGATACAGCTAAGGGTCGTATTTGTGTTTTTGAAAATAACACAGATTGGGGGTGTATTTGTATTATTTTCCAAGATACAGCTAAGGGTTTTATTTGTATTTTTGAAAATATCACAGATTGGGAGTGTATTTGTATTATATTCCAAGATACAGCTAAGTGTTGTATTTGTATTTTTGACAATAACACAGCTTGGTGTTGTATTTAATTTCTTACTAAAAGAATGCTCAACTCAAGCGGACACAGCTCACTCGTTTTGACTTCATGAGCTATGGCAGGTAGAGACAACTTTTTGAAAATACACAGCTAAAACTGTCCATGCTTTGAATGCTAGACATGTTTTTCAGAATACACAGCTAAAACGGTCCCCGCTTTAAGTGCTAAAGCACTTAAAGCGGGGACCGTTTTAGCTGTGTATTTTGAAAAAGTTGTGTGCTCTTCAAAGAGAAAGCTACTTTTGCTGTGTCTTTGGGTTCGAGGGGAAATGGGAGTCCTCTTCAGTCAGCAGGGTAGACACCTGAGTCCTTTGCAGTCCTCTTGTCTGCCTCTGAGGGTGAAATGAGAGTGGTCCCTGTCATCATGAGCCATGTCTGAAAGAATTATTCACATTCCGTACGAGAATAGACGGGTGAAATAGCAAAATGTGTGTCTTCCTTTGGAGCATGGACGGGTTCAAAGCCCACCTCATACCACTAAGTATTCTGCTGAACACGAGCAGTTGTGTGTGCGGCCTGTGTTTGGGTGATTTTTGTGTCATGTTTGTGTGTGTGTGTGTGTGTTTGTGTGTGTGTGTGCCTGTGTGTGTGTGTCTGTATTTCTGTCTCCATTCCTGAGCAGCAAATCTTTATTCCTCTTTTAGCATGTTACTCACAACTGTGGATGAAGCCCAGCACTCCTGAAAACACAATCCATGTATGGTTGAAGGAAATTTTCTTGGTGATGAGTGAGAGGTTGGTGACTGAATCCAGCTCATTTCCCATTGACCACTGAGGACACATCTCTCAGGTGAGAAGCAAAGTGAGAATTTGAACCAGGCACATTCTCCTTAGAGACAATGGGCCAAAGACAGGTCCGATGGAATCGAATATCTTTTCATGTTGACATCCATCCCGTCAAGCCCTCGTTAAGCCATTGAAGTGTCACATTGGGCCTGGGGGAGGCGGTGCACCCTGTGAAACTACACGTTCGAAGATTTGGATTTGATTTCCAGCCCTCTGCCAGTCAGTCTGCCAGGCACTTTCATGTGACAAGCCTTAGGCGAGTCCCTTTCTGTCTCTGATTCCCGATTCCTTCACAGGGATTTATGTGGGCCTTAACGCCCACTGGGAAAAGATCCCTCTGCCAGCTCAGTGCCTGCTTTCTTGGTTTGACTTGTCAATCTGGACTTGAATACACCTTTGGTTTTGGATTGACTCTATTACCTCTCCTAGAAATTAACACACAAAACTGACAGCTGATTGACAAGATGAGAAGCAGTTTTCCAAAATTCAAATTGAACTTAATCCTTTCTTACTAAAAGAATGCTCAAATCAAGGGGACACAGCTCACTCGTTTTGACTTCATGAGCTCTGGCAGGTAGAGTCAACTTTTTGAAAATACACAGCTAAAACTGTCCGTGCTTTGAATGCTAGACATGTTTTTCAGAATACACAGCTAAAACGGTCCCCGCTTTAAGAGTTAAAGCACTTAAAGCGGGGACCGTTTTAGCTGTGTATTTTGAAAAAGTTGTGTGCTCTTCAAAGAGAAAGCTACTTTTGCTGTGTCTTTGTGTTCGAGGGGAAATGGGAGTCCTCTTCAGTCAACACAGACGACACCTGAGTCCTTTGCAGTCCTCTTGTCTGCCTCTGAGGGTGAAATGAGAGTGGTCCCTGTCATCATGAGCCATGTCTGAAAGAATTATTCACATTCCCTACGAGAATAGACGGGTGAAATAGCAAAAGGTGTGTCTTCCTTTGGAGCATGGACGGGTTCAAAGCCCACCTCATACCACTAAGTATTTTGCTGAACACGAGCTGTTGTGTGTGCGGCCTGTGTTTGGGTGATTTTTGTGTCATGTGTGTGGGTGTGTGTGTGTGTGTGTGTGACTGTGTGTGTGTGTCTGTATTTCTGTCTCCATTCCTGAGCAGCAAATCTTTTTTCCTCTTTTAGCATTTTACTCACAACTGTGGATGAAGCCCAGCACTCCTGAAAACACAATCCATGTATGGTTGAAGGAAATTTTCTTGGTGATGAGTGAGAGGTTGGTGACTGAAACCAGCTCATTTCCCATTGACCACTGAGGTCACATCTCTCAGGTGAGAAGCAAAGTGAGAATTTGAACCAGGCACATTCTCCATAGAGACAATGGGCGAAAGACAGGTCCGATGGAATCGAATGTCTTTTCATGTTGACAACCATCACGTCAAGCCCTCGTTAAGCCATTGAAGTGTCACATTGGGCCTGGGGGAGGCGGTGCACCCTGTGAAATTACATGTCCGAAGATTTGGATTTGATTTCCAGCCCTTTGCCAGTCAGTCTGCCAGGCACTTTCATGTGACAAGCCTTAGGCGAGTCCCTTTCTGTCTCTGATTCCCGATTCCTTCACAGGGATTTATGTGGGTCTTAACGCAAACTGGGAAAAGATCCCTCTGCCAGCTCAGTGCCTGCTTTCTCGGTTTGACTTGTCAATTTGGACTTGAATACACCTTTGGTTTTGGATTGACTCTATTACCTCTCCTAGAAATTAACACACAAAACTGACAGCTGATTGACAAGATGAGAAGCAGTTTTCCAAAATTCAAATTGAACTTAATCCTTTCTTCCTAAAAGAATGCTCAAATAAAGGGGACACAGCTCACTCGTTTTGACTTCATGAGCTATGGCAGGTAGAGACAACTTTTTGAAAATACACAGCTAAAACTGTCCGTGCTTTGAATGCTAGACATGTTTTTCAGAATACACAGATAAAGAACTTAAAGCGGGGACCGTTTTAGCTGTGTATTTTGAAAAAGTTGTGTGCTCTTCAAAGAGAAAGCTACTTTTGCTGTGTCTTTGGGTTCGAAGGGAAATGGGAGTCCTATTCAGTCAGCAGGTACGACACCTGAGTCCTTTGCAGTCCTCTTGTCTGCCTCTGAGGCTTAAATGAGAGTGGTCCCTGTCATCATGAGCCATGTCTGAAAGAATTATTCACATTCCCTACGAGAATAGACGGGTGAAATAGCAAAAGGTGTGTCTTCCTTTGGAGCATGGACGGGTTCAAAGCCCACCTCATACCACTAAGAATTTTGCTGAACACGAGCAGTTGTGTGTGCGGCCTGTGTTTGGGTGATTTTTGTGTCATCTGTGTGTGTGTCTGTGTGTGTGTGTGTGTGTGTGTGTCTGTGTGTGTATGTCTGTATTTCTGTCTCCATTCCTGAGCAGCAAATCTTTTTTCCTCTTTTAGCATGTTACTCACAACTGTGGATGAAGCCCAGCACTCCTGAAAACACAATCCATGTATGGTTGAAGGAAATTTTCTTGGCGATGAGTGAGAGGTTGGTGACTGAAACCAGCTCATTTCCCATTGACCACTGAGGTCACATCTCTCAGGTGAGAAGCAAAGTGAGAATTTGAACCAGGCACATTCTCCTTAGAGACAATGGGCCAAAGGCTGATCCGATGGAATCGAATGTCTTTTCATGTTGACATCCATCCCGTCAAGCCCTCGTTAAGCCATTGAAGTGTCACATTGGGCCTGGGGGAGGCGGTGCACCCTGTGAAATTACATGTCCGAAGATTTGGATTTGATTTCCAGCCCTCTGCCAGTCAGTCTGCCAGGCACTTTCATGTGACAAGCCTTAGGCGAGTCCCTTTCTGTCTCTGATTCCCGATTCCTTCACAGGGATTTATGTGGGCCTTAACGCCCACTGGGGAAAGATCCCTCTGCCAGCTCAGTGCCTGCTTTCTTGGTTTGACTTGTCAATCTTTACTTGAATACACCTTTGGTTTTGGATTGTCTCTATTACCTCTCCTAGAAATTAACACACAAAACGGACAGCTGATTGACAAGATGAGAAGCAGTTTTCCAAAATTCAAATTGAACTCAATCCTTTCTTACTAAAAAAATGCTCAAATCAAGGGGACACAGCTCACTCGTTTTGACTTCATGAGCTATGGCAGGTAGAGACAACTTTTTGAAAATACACAGCTAAAACTGTCCGTGCTTTGAATGCTAGACATGTTTTTCAGAATACACAGCTAAAACGGTCCCCGCTTTAAGTGCTAAAGCACTTAAAGCGGGGACCGTTTTAGCTGTGTATTTTGAAAAAGTTGTGTGCTCTTCAAAGAGAAAGCTACTTTTGCTGTGTCTTTGGGTTAGAGGGGAAATGGGAGTCCTCTTCTGTCAGCAGGGACGACACCTGAGTCCTTTGCAGTCCGCTTGTCTGCCTCTGAGGGTGAAATGAGAGTGGTCCCTGTCATCATGAGCCATGTCTGAAAGAATTATTCACATTCTCTACGAGAATAGACGGGTGAAATAGCAAAAGGTGTGTCTTCCTTTGGAGCATGGACGGGTTCAAAGCCCACCTCATACCACTAAGTATTTTGCTGAACACGAGCTGTTGTGTGTGCGGCCTGTGTTTGGGTGATTTTTGTGTCGTGTATGTGTGTGTGTGTGTGTGTCTGTGTGTCTGTGTCTGTATTTCTGTCTTTATTTCTGAGCAGCAAATCTTTTTTCCTCTTTTAGCATGTTACTCACAACTGTGGATGAAGCCCAGCACTCCTGAAAACACAATCCGTGTATGGTTGAAGGAAATTTTCTTGGTGATGAGTGAGAGGTTGGTGACTGAACCCAGCTCATTTCCCATTGAACACTGATGTCACATCTCTCAGGTGAGAAGCAAAGTGAGAATTTGAACCAGGCACATTCTCCTTAGAGACAATGGGCTAAAGACAGGTCCGATGGAATCGAATGTCTTTTCATGTTGACATCCATCACGTCAAGCCCTCGTTAAGCCATTGAAGTGTCACATTGGGCCTGGGGGAGGCGGTGCACCCTGTGAAATTACACGTCCGAAGATTTGGATTTGATTTCCAGCCCTCTGCCAGTCAGTCTGCCAGGCACTTTCATGTGACAAGCCTTAGGCGAGTCCCTTTCTGTCTCTGATTCCCGATTCCTTCACAGGGATTTATGTGGGCCTTAACGCCCACTGGGAAAAGATCCCTCTTCCAGCTCAGTGCCTGCTTTCTTTGTTTGACTTGTCAATCTGGACTTGAATACACATTTGGTTTTGGATTGACTCTATTACCTCTCCTAGAAATTAACACACAAAACTGACAGCTGATTGACAAGATGAGAAGCAGTTTTCCAAAATTCAAATTGAACTTAATCCTTTCTTACTAAAGGAATGCTCAAATCAACGGGACACAGCTCACTCGTTTTGACTTCATGAGCTATGGCAGGTAGAGACAACTTTTTGAAAATACACAGCTAAAACTGTCCGTGCTTTGAATGCTAGACATGTTTTTCCGAATACACAGCTAAAACGGTCCCCGGTTTAAGTGCTAAAGCACTTAAAAACGGGGACCGTTTTAGCTGTGTATTTTGAAAAAGTTGTGTTCTCTTCAAAGAGACAGCTAATTTTGCTGTGTCTTTGGGTTCGAGGGGAAATGGGAGTCCTCTTCAGTCAGCAGGGACGACACCTGAGTCCTTTGCAGTCCTCTTGTCTGCCTCTGAGGGTGAAATGAGAGTGGTCCCTGTCATCATGAGCCATGTCTGAAAGAATTATTCACATTCCCTACGAGAATAGACGGGTGAAACAGCAAAAGGTGTGTCTTCCTTTGGAGCATGGACGGGTTCAAAGCCAACCTCATACCACTAAGTATTTTGCTGAACACGAGCAGTTGTGTGTGCGGCCTGTGTTTGGGTGATTTTTGTGTCCTGTGTGTTTGTGTGTGTGTGTGTGTGTGTGTGTCTGTGTGTGTGTGTGTCTGTATTT
This sequence comes from Saimiri boliviensis, assembly GCF_048565385.1. Taxonomy (NCBI): domain Eukaryota; kingdom Metazoa; phylum Chordata; class Mammalia; order Primates; family Cebidae; genus Saimiri; species Saimiri boliviensis. Next base: position 151,872,816 of record NC_133453.1, read on the forward strand.
CTGTCTCCATTCCTGAGCAGCAAATCTTTTTTCCTCTTTTAGCATGTTACTCACAACTGTGGATGAAGCCCAGCACTCCTGAAAACACAATCCATGTATGGTTGAAGGAAATTTTCTTGGTGATGAGTGAGAGGTTGGTGACTGAAACCAGCTCATTTCCCATTGACCACTGAGGTCACATCTCTCAGGTGAGAAGCAAAGTGAGAATTTGAACCAGGCACATTCTCCTTAGAGACAATGGGCCAAAGACAGGTCCGATGGAATCGAATGTCTTTTCATGTTGACATCCATCCCCTCAAGCCCTCGTTAAGCCATTGAAGTGTCACATTGGGCCTGGGGGAGGCGGTGCACCCTGTGAAATTACACGTCCGAAGATTTGGATTTGATTTCCAGCCCTCTGCCCGTCAGTCTGCCAGGCACTTTCATGTGACAAGCCTTAGGCGAGTCCCTTTCTGTCTCTGATTCCCGATTCCTTCACAGGGATTTATGTGGGCCTTAACGCCCACTGGGAAAAGATCCCTCTGCCAGCTCAGTGCCTGCTTTCTTGGTTTGACTTGTCAATCTTGACTTGAATACACCTTTGGTTTTGGATTGACTCTATTACCTCTCCTAGAAATTAACACACAAAACTGACAGCTGATTGACAAGATGAGAAGCAGTTTTCCAAAATTCAAATTGAACTTCATCCTTTCTTACTAAAAGAATGCTCAAATCAAGGGAACACAGCTCACTCGTTTTGACTTCATGAGCTATGGCAGGTAGAGACAAATTTTTGAAAATACACAGCTAAAACTGTCCGTGCTTTGAATGCTAGACAAGTTTTTCAGAATACACAGCTAAAACGGTCCCCGCTTTAAGTGCTAAAGCACTTAAAGCGGGGACCGTTTTAGCTGTGTATTTTGAAAAATTTGTGTGCTCTTCAAAGAGAAAGCTACTTTTGCTGTGTCTTTGGGTTCGAGGGGAAATCGGAGTCCTCTTCAGTCAGCAGGGACGACACCTGAGTCCTTTGCAGTCCTCTTGTCTGCCTCTGAGGGTGAAATGAGAGTGGTCCCTGTCATCATGAGCCATGTCTGAAAGAATTATTCACATTCCCTACGAGAATAGACGGGTGAAATAGCAAAAGGTGTGTCTTCCTTTGGAGCATGGACGGGTTCAAAGCCCACCTCATACCACTAAGTATTTTGATGAACACGAGCAGTTGTGTGTGCGGCCTGTGTTTGGGTGATTTTTGTGTCATGTGCGTGTGTGTGTGTGTGTTTGTGTGTGTGTGTGTCTGTGTGTCTGTGTGTGTGTGTCTGTATTTCTGTCTCCATTCCTGAGCAGCAAATCTTTTTTCCTCTTTTAGCATGTTACTCACAACTGTGGATGAAGCCCAGCACTCCTGAAAACACAATCCATGTATGGTTGAAGGAAATTTTCTTGGTGATGAGTGAGAGGTTGGTGACTGAAACCAGCTCATTTCCCATTGACCACTGAGGTCACACCTCTCAGGTGAGAAGCAAAGTGAGAATTTGAACCAGGCACATTCTCCTTAGAGACAATGGGCCAAAGACAGGTCCGATGGAATCGAATGTCTTTTCATGTTGACATCCATCCCGTCAAGCCCTCGTTAAGCCATTGAAGTGTCACATTGGGCCTGGGGGAGGCGGTGCACCCTGTGAAATTACACGTCCGAAGATTTGGATTTGATTTCCAGCCCTCTGCCAGTCAGTCTGCCAGGCACTTTCATGTGACAAGCCTTAGGCGAGTCCCTTTCTGTCTCTGATTCCCGATTCCTTCACAGGGATTTATGTGGGCCTTAACGCCCACTGGGAAAAGATCCCTCTGCCAGCTCATTGCCTGCTTTCTTGGTTTGACTTGTCAATCTTGACTTGAATACACCTTTGGTTTTGGATTGACTCTATTAGCTCTCCTAGAAATTAACACACAAAACTGACAGCTGATTGACAAGATGAGAAGCAGTTTTCCAAAATTCAAATGGAACTTAATCCTTTCTTACTAAAGGAATGCTCAAATCAAGGGGACACAGCTCACTCGTTTTGGCTTCATGAGCTATGGCAGGTAGAGACAACTTTTTGAAAATACACAGCTAAAGCTGCCCGTGCTTTGAATGTTAGACATGTTTTTCAGAATACACAGCTAAATTGGGGACCGTTTTAGCTGTGTATTTTGAAAAAGTTGTGTGCTCTTCAAAGAGAAAGCTACTTTTGCTGTGTCTTTGGGTTCGAGGGGAAATGGGAGTCCTCTTCAGTCAGCAGGGACGACACCTGAGTCCTTTGCAGTCCTCCTGTCTGCCTCTGAGGGTGAAATGAGAGTGGTCCCTGTCATCATGAGCCCTGTCTTAAAGAATTATTCACATTCCCTACGAGAATAGACGGGTGAAATAGCAAAAGGTGTGTCTTCTTTTGGAGCATGGACGGGTTCAAAGCCCACCTCATACCACTAAGTATTTTGCTGAACACGAGCAGTTGTGTGTGCGGCCTGTGTTTGGGTGATTTTTGTGTCGTGTGTGTGTGTGTGTGTGTTTGTGTGTGTGTCTGTGTGTCTGTATTTCTGTCTCCATTCCTGAGCAGCAAATCTTTTTTCCTCTTTTAGCATGTTACTCACAAATGTGGATGAAGCCCAGCACTCCTGAAAACACAATCCATGTATGGTTGAAGGAAATTTTCTTGGTGATGAGTGAGAGGTTGGTGACTGAAACCAGCTCATTTCCCATTGACCACTGAGGTCACATCTCTCAGGTGAGAAGCAAAGTGAGAATTTGAACCAGGCACATTCTCCTTAGAGACAATGGGCCAAAGACAGGTCCGATGGAATCGAATGTCTTTTCATGTTGACATCCATCCCGTCAAGCCCTCGTTAAGCCATTGAAATGCCACATTGTGCCTGGGGGAGGCGGTACACCCTGTGAAATTACACGTCCGAAGATTTGCATTTGATTTCCAGCCCTCTGCCAGTCAGTCTGCCAGGCACTTTCATGTGACAAGCCTTAGGCGAGTCCCTTTCTGTCTCTGATTCCCGATTCCTTCACAGGGATTTATGTGGGCCTTAACGCCCTCTGGGAAAAGATCCCTTTGCCTTCTCAGAGCCTGCTTTCTTGGTTTGACTTGTCAATCTGGACTTGAATACACCTTTGGTTTTGGATTGACTCTATTACCTTTCCGAGAAATTAACACACAAAACTGACAGCTGATTGACAAGATGAGAAGCAGTTTTCCAAAATTCAAATTGAACTTAATCCTTTCTTACTAAAAGAATGCTCATATCAAGGGGACAGAGCTCACTCGTTTTGACTTCATGAGCTATGGCAGGTAGAGACAACTTTTTGAAAATACACAGCTAAAACTGTCCGTGCTTTGAATGCTAGACATGTTTTTCAGAATACACAGCTAAAGCGGGGACCGTTTTAGCTGTCTATTTTGAAAAAGGTGTGTGCTCTTCAAACAGAAAGCTACTTTTGCTGTGTCGTTGGGTTCGAGGGGAAATGGGAGTTCTCTTCATTCAGCAGGGACGACAGCTGAGTCCTTTGCAGTCCTCTTGTCTGCCTCTGAGGGTTAAATGAGAGTGGTCCCTGTCATCATGAGCCACGTCTGAAAGAATTATTCACATTCCCTACGAGAATAGACGGGTGAAATAGCAAAAGGTGTGTCTTCCTTTGGAGCATGGACGGGTTCAAAGCCGACCTCATACCACTAAGTATTTTGCTGATCACGAGCAGTTATGTGTGCGGCCTGTGTTTGGGTGATTTTTGTGTCATGTGTGTGTGTGTGTGTGTGTGTGTGTGTGTGTGTCTGTGTGTGTGTGTCTGTATTTCTGTCTCCATTCCTGAGCAGCAAATCTTTTTTCCTCTTTTAGCATGTTACTCACAACTGTGGATGAAGCCCAGCACTCCTGAAAACACAATCCATGTATGGTTGAAGGAAATTTTCTTGGTGATGAGTGAGAGGTTGGTGACTGAAACCAGATCATTTCCCATTGACCACTGAGGTCACATCTCTCAGGTGAGAAGCAAAGTGAGAATTTGAACCAGGCACATTCTCCTTAGAGACAATGGGCCAAAGACAGGTCCGATGGAATCGAATGTCTTTTCATGTTGACATCCATCCCGTCAAGCCCTCGTTAAGCCATTGAAGTGTCACATTGGGCCTGGGGGAGGTGGTGCACCCTGTGAAATTACACGTCCGAAGATTTGGATTTGATTTCCAGCCCTCTGCCAGTCAGTCTGCCAGGCACTTTCATGTGACAAGCCTTAGGCGAGTCCCTTTCTGTCTCTGATTCCCGATTCCTTCACAGGGATTTATGTGGGCCTTAACGCCCACTGGGAAAAGATCCCTCTGCCAGCTCAGTGCCTGCTTTCTTGGTTTGACTTGTCAATCTGGACTTGAATACACCTTTGGTTTTGGATTGACTCTATTACCTCTCCTAGAAATTAACACACAAAACTGACAGCTGATTGACAAGATGAGAAGCAGTTTTCCAAAATTCAAATTGAACTTAATCCTTTCTTACTAAAAGAATGCTCAAATCAAAGGGACTCAGCTCACTCGTTTTTACTTCATGAGCTATGGCAGGTAGAGACAATTTTTGAAAATACACAGCCAAATCTTTCCGTGCTTTGAATGCTAGACATGTTTTTCAGAATACCCAGCTAAAACGGTCTCCCCTTTAAGTGTTAAACACTTAAAGCGGGGACCGTTTTAGCTGTGTATTTTGAAAAAGTTGTGTGCTCTTCAAAGAGAAAGCTACTTTTGCTGTGTCTTTGGGTTCGAGGGGAAATGGGAGTCCTATTCAGTCAGCAGGGACGACACCTGAGTCCTTTGCAGTCCTCCTGTCTGCCTCTGAGTGTGAAATGAGAGTGGTCCCTGTCATCATGAGCCATGTCTGAAAGAATTATTCACATTCCCTACGAGAATAGACGGTGAAATAGCAAAAGGTGTGTCTTCCTTTGGAGCATGGACAGGTTCAAAGCCCACCTCATATCACTAAGTATTTTGCTGAACACAAGCAGTTGTGTGTGCGGCCTGTGTTTGGGTGATTTTTGTGTGATGTTTGTGTGTGTGTGTGTGTTTGTGTGTGTGTGTGTGTGTGTCTGTGTGTGTGTGTCTGTATTTCTGTCTCCATTCCTGAGCAGCAAATCTTATTTCCTCTTTTAGCATGTTAATCACGACTGTGGATGAAGCAAAGCACTCCTGAAAACACAATCCATGTATGGTTGAAGGAAATTTTCTTGGTGATGAGTGAGAGGTTTGTGACTGAAACCAGCTCATTTCCCATTGACCACTGAGGTCACATCTCTCAGGTGAGAAGCAAAGTGAGAATTTGAACCAGGTACATTCTCCTTAGAGACAAAGGGCCAAAGACAGGTCCGATGGAATCGAATGTCTTTTCATGTTGACATCCATCCCGTCAAGCCCTCGTTAAGAAATTGAAGTGTCACATTGGGCCTGGGGAAGGCGGTGCCCCCTGTGAAATTACACGTCCGAAGATTTGGATTTGATTTCCAGCCCTCTGCCAGTCAGTCTGCCAGGCACTTTCATGTGACAAGCCTTAGGCGAGTCCCTTTCTGTCTCTGATTCCCGATTCCTTCACAGGGATTTATGTGGGCCTTAACGCCCACTGGGAAAAGATCCCTCTGCCAGCTCAGTGCCTGCTTTCTTGGTTTGACTTGTCAATCTGGACTTGAATACACCTTTGGTTTTGGATTGACTCTATTACCTCTCCTAGAAATTAACACACAAAACTGACAGCTGATTGACAAGATGAGAAGCAGTTTTCCAAAATTCAAATTGAACTTAATCCTTTCTTACTAAAAGAATGCTCAAATCAAGGGGACACAGCTCACTCGTTTTGACTTCATGAGCTATGGCAGGTAGAGACAACTTTTTGAAAATACACAGCTAAAACTGTCCGTGCTTCGAATGCTAGACATGTTTTTCAGAATACACAGCTAAAACGGTCCCCGCTTTAAGTGCTAAATCACTTAAAGCGGGGACCGTTTTAGCTGTGTATTTTGAAAAAGTTGTGTGCACTTCAAAGAGAAAGCTACTTTTTCTGTGTCTTTGGGTTCGAGGGGAAATGGGAGTCCTCTTCAGTCAGCAGGGACGACACCTGAGTCCTTTGCAGACCTCTTGTCAGCCTCTGAGGGTGAAATGAGATTGGTCCCTGTCATCATGAGCCATGTCTGAAAGAATTATTCACATTCCCTACGAGAATAGACGGGTGAAATATCAAGAGGTGTGTCTTCCTTTGGAGCATGGACGGGTTCAAAGCCCACCTCATACCAGTAAGTATTTTGCTGAACACGAGCAGTTGTGTGTGCGGTCTGTGTTTGGGTGATTTTTGTGTGATGTTTGTATGTGTGTGTGTGTGTGTGTGTGTGTTTGTGTCTGTGTGTCTGTGTGTGTGTGTCTGTATTTCTGTCTCCATTCCTGAGCAGCAAGTCTTTTTTCCTCTTTTAGCATGTTACTCACAACTGTGGATGAAGCCCAGCACTCCTGAAAACACAATCCATGTATGGTTGAAGGAAATTTTCTTGGTGATGAGTGAGACGTTGGTGACTGAAACCAGCTCATTTCCCATTGACCACTGAGGTCACATCTCTCAGGTGAGAAGCAAAGTGAGAATTTGAACCAGGCACATTCTCCTTAGAGACAATGGGCCAAAGACAGGTCCGATGGAATCGAATGTCTTTTCATGTTGACATCCATCCCGTCAAGCCCTCGTTAAGCCATTGAAGTGTCACATTGGGCCTGGGGGAGGCGGTGCACCCTGTGAAATTACACGTCCGAAGATTTGGATTTGATTTCCAGCCCTCTGCCAGTCAGTCTGCCAGGCACTTTCATGTGACAAGCCTTAGGGGAGTCCCTTTCTGTCTCTGATTCCCGATTCCTTCACAGGGATTTATGTGGGCCTTAACGCCCACTGGGAAAAGATCCCTCTGCCAGCTCAGTGCCTGCTTTCTTGGTTTGACTTGTCAATCTGGACTTGAATACACCTTTGGTTTTGGATTGACTCTATTACCTCTCCTAGAAATTAACACACAAAACTGACAGCTGATTGACAAGATGAGAAGCAGTTTTCCAAAATTCAAATTGAACTTCATCCTTTCTTACTAAAAGAATGCTCAAATCAAGGGGACACAGCTCACTCGTTTTGACTTCATGAGCTATGGCAGGTAGAGACAACTTTTTGAAAATACACAGCTAAAACTGTCCGTGCTTTGAATGCTAGACATGTTTTTCAGAATACACAGCTAAAACGGTCCCCGCTTTAAGTGCTAAACCACTTAAAGCGGGGACCGTTTTAGCTGTGTATTTTGAAAAAGTTGTGTGCTCTTCGAAGAGAAAGCTACTTTTGCTGTGTCTTTGGGTTCGAGGGGAAATGGGAGTCCTCTTCAGTCAGCAGGGATGACACCTGAGTCCTTTGCAGTCCTCTTGTCTGCCTCTGAGGGTGAAATGAGAGTGTTCCCTGTCATCATGAGCCACGTCTGAAAGAATTATTCACATTCCCTATGAGAACAGACGGGTGAAATAGCAAAAGGTGTGTCTTCCTTTGGAGCATGGACGGGTTCAAAGCCCACCTCATACCACTAAGTATTTTGCTGAACACGAGCAGTTGTGTGTGCGGCCTGAGTTTGGGTGATTTTTGTGTCATGTGTGTGTGTGTGTGTGTGTGTGTGTGTGTGTCTGTGTGTGTGTGTCTGTATTTCTGTCTCCATTCCTGAGCAGCAAATCTTTTTTCCTCTTTTAGCATGTTACTCACAACTGTGGATGAAGCCCAGCACTCCTGAAAACACAATCAATGTATGGTTGAAGGAAATTTTCTTGGTGATGAGTGAGAGGTTGGTGACTGAAACCAGCTCATTTCCCAATGACCACTGAGGTCACATCTCTCAGGTGAGAAGCAAAGTGAGAATTTGAACCAGGCACATTCTCCTTAGAGACAATGGGCCAAAGACAGGTCCGATGGAATCGAATGTCTTTTCATGTTGACATCCATCCCGTCAAGCCCTCGTTAAGCCATTGAAGTGTCACATTGGGCCTGGGGGAGGCGGTGCACCCTGTGAAATTACACGTCCGAAGATTTGGATTTGATTTCCAGCCCTCTGCCAGTCAGTCTGCCAGGCACTTTCATGTGACAAGCCTTAGGCGAGTCCCTTTCTGTCTCTGATTCCCGTTTCCTTCACAGGGATTTATGTGGGCCTTAACGCCCATTGGGAAAAGATCCCTCTGCCAGCTCAGTGCCTGCTTTCTTGGTTTGACTTGTCAATCTGGACTTGAATACACCTTTGGTTTTGGATTGACTCTATTACCTCTCCTAGAAATTAACACACAAAATTGACAACTGATTGAGAAGATGAGAAGCAGTTTTCCAAAATTCAAATTGAACTTCATCCTTTCTTACTAAAAGAATGCTCAAATCAAGGGGACACAGCTCACTCGTTTTGACTTCATGAGCTACGGCAGATAGAGACAACTTTTTGAAAATACACAGCTAAAACTGTCCGTGCTTTGAATGCTAGACATGTTTTTCAGAATACACAGCTAAAACGGTCCCCACTTTAAGTGCTAAACCACTTAAAGCGGGGACCGTTTTAGCTGTGTATTTTGAAAAAGTTGTGTGCTCTTCAAAGAGAAAGCTACTTTTGCTGTGTCTTTGGGTTCGAGGGGAAATGGGAGTCCTCTTCAGTCAGCAGGGACGACACCTGAGTCCTTTGCAGTCCTCTTGTCTGCCTCTGAGGGTGAAATGAGAGTGGTCCCTGTCATCATGAGCCATGTCTGAAAGAATTATTCACATTCCCTACGAGAATAGACGGGTGAAATAGCAAAAGGTGTGTCTTCCTTTGGAGCATGGACGGGTTCAAAGCCCACCTCATACCACTACGTATTTTGCTGAACACGAGCAGTTGTGTGTGCGGCCTGTCTTTGGGTGATTTTTGTGTCATGTGTGTTTGTGTGTGTTTGTGTGTGTGTGTGTCTGTGTGTGTGTGTGTCTGTATTTCTGTCTCCATTCCTGAGCAGCAAATCTTTTTTCCTCTTTTAGCATGTTACTCACAACTGTGGATGAAGCCCAGCACTCCTGAAAACACAATCCATGTATGGTTGAAGGAAATTTTCTTGGCGATGAGTGAGAGGTTGGTGACTGAAACCAGCTCATTTCCCATTGACCACTGAGGTCACATCTCTCAGGTGAGAAGCAAAGTGAGAATTTGAACCAGGCACATTCTCCTTAGAGACAACGGGCCAAAGACAGGTCCGATGGAATCGAATGTCTTTTCATGTTGACATCCATCCCGTCAAGCCCTCGTTAAGCCATTGAAGTGTCACATTGGGCCTGGGGGAGGCGGTGCACCCTGTGAAATTACACGTCCGAAGATTTGGATTTGATTTCCAGCCCTCTGCCAGTCAGTCTGCCAGGCACTTTCATGTGACAAGCCTTAGGCGAGTCCCTTTCTGTCTCTGATTCCCGATTCCTTCACAGGGATTTATGTGGGCCTTAACGCCCACTGGGAAAAGATCCCTCTGCCACCTCAGTGCCTGTTTCTTGGTTTGACTTGTCAATCTGGACTTGAATACACCTTTAGTTTTGGATTGACTCTATTACCTCTCCTAGAAATTAACACACAAAACTGACAGCTGATTGACAAGATGAGAAGCAGTTTTCCAAAATTCAAATTGAACTTAATCCTTTCTTACTAAAAGAATGCTCAAATCAAGGGGACACAGCTCACTCGTTTTGACTTCATGAGCTATGGCAGGTAGAGACAACTTTTTGAAAATACACAGCTAAAACTGTCCGTGCTTTGAATGCTAGACATGTTTTTCAGAATACACAGCTAAAACGGCCCCCGCTTTAAGTGCTAAAGCACTTAAAGCGGGGACCGTTTTAGCTGTGTATTTTGAAAAAGTTGTGTGCTCTTCAAAGAGAAAGCTACTTTTGCTGTGTCTTTGGGTTTGAGGGGAAATGGGAGTCCTCTTCAGTCAGCAGGGACGAAACCTGAGTCCTTTGCAGTCCTCTTGTCTGCCTCTGAGGGTGAAATGAGAGTGGTCCCTGTCATCATGAGCCATGTCTGAAAGAATTATTCACATTCCCTACGAGAATAGACGGGTGAAATAGCAAAAGGTGTGTCTTCCTTTGGAGCATGGACGGCTTCAAAGCCCACCTCATACCACTAAGTATTTTGCTGAACACGAGCAGTTGTGTGTGCGGCCTGTGTTTGGGTGATTTTTGTGTCATTTGTGTGTGTGTGTGTGTGTCTGTGTGTGTGTGTCTGTATTTCTGTCTCCATTCCTGAGCAGCAAATCTTATTTCCTCTTTTAGCATGTTACTCACGACTGTGGATGAAGCAAAGCACTCCTGAAAACACAATCCATATATGGTTGAAGGAAATTTTCTTGGTGATGAGTGAGAGGTTGGTGACTGAAACCAGCTCATTTCCCTTGACCACTGAGGTCACATCTCTCAGGTGAGAAGCAAAGTGAGAATTAGAACCAGGCACATTCTCCTTAGAGACAAAGGGCCAAAGACAGGTCCGATGGAATCGAATGTCTTTTCATGTTGACATCCATCCCGTCAAGCCCTCGTTAAGCCATTGAAGTGTCACATTGGGCCTGGGGAAGGCGGTGCCCCCTGTGAAATTACACGTCCGAAGATTTGGATTTGATTTCCAGCCCTCTGCCAGTCAGTCTGCCAGGCACTTTCATGTGACAAGCCTTAGGCGAGTCCCTTTCTGTCTCTGATTCCCGATTCCTTCACAGGGATTTATGTGGGCCTTAACGCCCACTGGGAAAAGATCCCTCTGCCAGCTCAGTGCCTGCTTTCTTGGTTTGACTTGTCAATCTGGACTTGAATACACCTTTGGTTTTGGATTGACTCTATTACCTCTCCTAGAAATTAACACACAAAACTGACAGCTGATTGACAAGATGAGAAGCAGTTTTCCAAAATTCAAATTGAACTTAATCCTTTCTTACTAAAAGAATGCTCAAATCAAGGGGACACAGCTCACTCGTTTTGACTTCATGAGCTATGGCCGGTAGAGAAAACTTTTTGAAAATACACAGCTAAAACTGTCCGTGCTTTGAATGCTAGACATGTTTTTCAGTTTTAAGTGCTTTAGCAGTTAAAGCGGGACCGTTTTAGCTGTGTATTTTGAAAAAGTTGTGTGCTCTTCAAAGAGAAAGCTACTTTTGCTGTGTCTTTGGGTTCGAGGGGAAATGGGAGTCCTCTTCAGTCAGCAGGGACGACACCTGAGTCCTTTGCACTCCTCTTGTCTGCCTCTGAGGGTGAAATGAGAGTGGTCCCTGTCATCATGAGCCATGTCTGAAAGAATTATTCACGTTCCCTACGAGAATAGACGGGTGAAATAGCTAAAGGTGTGTCTTCCTTTGAAGCATGGACGGGTTCAAAGCCCAACTCATACCACTAAGTATTTTGCTGAACACGAGCAGTTGTGTGTGCGGCCTGTGTTTGGGTGATTTTTGTGTCATGTTTGTGTGTGTGTGTGTGTGTGTGTGTGTCTGTGTGTCTGTGTGTGTGTGTCTGTATTTCTGTCTCCATTCCTGAGCAGCAAATCTTTTTTCCTCTTTTAGCATGTTACTCACAACTGTGGATGAAGCCCAGCACTCCTGAAAACACAATCCATGTATGGTTGAAGGAAATTTTCTTGGTGATGAGTGAGAGGTTGGTGACTGAAACCAGCTCATTTCCCATTGACCACTGAGGTCGCATCTCTCAGGTGAGAAGCAAAGTGAGAATTTGAACCAGGCACATTCTCCTTAGAGACAGTGGGCCAAAGACAAGTCCGATGGTATCGAATGTCTTTTCATGTTGACATCCATCCCGTCAAGCCCTCGTTAAGCCATTGAAGTGTCACATTGGGCCTGGGGGATGCGGTGCACCCTGTGAAATTACACGTCCGAAGATTTGGATTTGATTTCCAGCCCTCTGCCAGTCAGTCTGCCAGGCACTTTCATGTGACAAGCCTTAGGCGAGTCCCTTTCTGTCTCTGATTCCCGATTCCTTCACAGGGATTTATGTGGGCCTTAACGCCCACTGGGAAAAGATCCCTCTGCCAGCTCAGTGCCTGCTTTCTTGGTTTGACTTGTCAATCTGGACTTGAATACACCTTTGGTTTTGGATTGACTCTATTACCTCTCCTAGAAATTAACACACAAAACTGACAGCTGATTGACAAGATGAGAAGCAGTTTTCCAAAATTCAAATTGAACTTAATCCTTTCTTCCTAAAAGAATGGTCAAATCAAGGGGACACAGCTCACTCGTTTTGACTTCATGAGCTATGGCAGGTAGAGACAACTTTTTGAAAATACTCAGCTAAAAGTGTCCGTGCTTTGAATGCTAGACATGTCTTTCAGAATACACAGCTAAAAAGGTCCCCGCTTTAAGTGCTAAATCACTTAAAGCGGGACCGTTTTTGCTGTGTATTTTGAAAAAGTTGTGTGCTCTTCAAAGAGAAAGCTACTTTTGCTGTGTCTTTGGGTTCGAGAGGAAATGGGAGTCCTCTTAAGTCAGCAGGGACGACACCTGAGTCCTTTGCAGTCCTCTTGTCTGCCTCTGAGGGTGAAATGAGAGTGGTCCCTGTCATCATGAGCCATGTCTGAAAGAATTATTCACATTCCCTACGAGAATAGACGGGTGAAATAGCAAAAGGTGTGTCTTCCTTTGGAGAATGGATGGGTTCAAAGCCCACCTCATACCACTAAGTATTTGGCTGAACATGAGCAGTTGTGTGTGCGGCCTGTGTTTGGGTGATTTTTGTGTCATGTGTGTGTGTGTGTGTGTGTGTGTGTGTGTGTGTGTGTCTGTATTTCTGTCTCCATTCTTGAGCAGAAAATCTTTTTTCCTCTTTAAGCATGTTACTCACAACTGTGGATGATGCCCAGCACTCCTGAAAACACAATCCATGTATGGTTGAAGGAAATTTTCTTGGTGATGAGTGAGAGGTTGGTGACTGAAACCAGCTCATTTCCCAATGACCACTGAGGTCACATCTCTCAGGTGAGAAGCAAAGTGAGAATTTGAACCAGGCACATTCTCCTTAGAGACAATGGGCCAAAGACAGGTCCGATGGAATCGAATGTCTTTTCATGTTGACATCCATCCCGTCAAGCCCTCGTTAAGCCATTGAAGTGTCACATTGGGCCTGGGGGAGGCGGTGCACCCTGTGAAATTTCACGTCCGAAGATTTGGATTTGATTTCCAGCCCTCTGCCAGTCAGTCTGCCAGGCACTTTCATGTGACAAGCCTTAGGCGAGTCCCTTTCTGTCTCTGATTCCGATTCCTTCACAGGGATTTATGTGGGCCTTAACGCCCACTGGGAAAAGATTCCTCTGCCAGCTCAGTGCCTGCTTTCTTGGTTTGACTTGTCAATCTGGACTTGAATACACCTTTGGTTTTGGATTGACTCTATTACCTCTCCTAGAAATTAACACACAAAACTGACAACTGATTGACAAGATGAGAAGCAGTTTTACAAAATTCAAATTGAACTTCATCCTTTCTTACTAAAAGAATGCTCAAATCAAGGGGACACAGCTCACTCGTTTTGACTTCATGAGCTATGGCAGGTAGAGACAACTTTTTGAAAATACACAGCTAAAACTGTCCGTGCTTTGAATGCTAGACATGTTTTTCAGAATACACAGCTAAAACGGTCCCCACTTTAAGTGCTAAAGCACTTAAAGCGGGGACCGTTTTAGCTGTGTATTTTGAAAAAGTTGTGTGCTCTTCAAAGAGAAAGCTAGTTTTGCTGTGTCTTTGGGTTCGAGGGGAAATGGGAGTCCTCTTCAGTCAGCAGGGACGACACCTGAGTCCTTTGCAGTCCTCTTGTCTGCCTCTGAGGGTGAAATGAGAGTGGTCCCTGTCATCATGAGCCATGTCTGAAAGAATTATTCACATTCCCTACGAGAATAGACGGGTGAAATAGCAAAAGGTGTGTCTTCCTTTGGAGCATGGACGGGTTCAAAGCCCACCTCATACCACTACGTATTTTGCTGAACACGAGCAGTTGTGTGTGCGGCCTGTCTTTGGGTGATTTTTGTGTCATGTGTGTTTGTGTGTGTTTGTGTGTGTGTGTGTCTGTGTGTGTGTGTGTCTGTATTTCTGTCTCCATTCCTGAGCAGCAAATCTTTTTTTCTCTTTTAGCATGTTACTCACAACTGTGGATGAAGCCCAGCACTCCTGAAAACACAATCCATGTATGGTTGAAGGAAATTTTCTTGGCAATGAGTGAGAGGTTGGTGACTGAAACCAGCTCATTTCCCATTGACCACTGAGGTCACATCTCTCAGGTGAGAAGCAAAGTGAGAATTTGAACCAGGCACATTCTCCTTAGAGACAACGGGCCAAAGACAGGTCCGATGGAATCGAATGTCTTTTCATGTTGACATCCATCCCGTCAAGCCCTCGTTAAGCCATTGAAGTGTCACATTGGGCCTGGGGGAGGCGGTGCACCCTGTGAAATTACACGTCCGAAGATTTGGATTTGATTTCCAGCCCTCTGCCAGTCAGTCTGCCAGGCACTTTCATGTGACAAGCCTTAGGCGAGTCCCTTTCTGTCTCTGATTCCCGATTCCTTCACAGGGATTTATGTGGGCCTTAACGCCCACTGGGAAAAGATACCTCTGCCACCTCAGTGCCTGTTTCTTGGTTTGACTTGTCAATCTATACTTGAATACACCTTTGGTTTTGGATTGACTCTATTACCTCTCCTAGAAATTAACACACAAAACTGACAGCTGATTGACAAGATGAGAAGCAGTTTTCCAAAATTCAAATTGAACTTAATCCTTTCTTCCTAAAAGAATGCTCAAATCAAGGGGACACAGCTCACTCGTTTTGACTTCATGAGCTATGGCAGGTAGAGACAACTTTTTGAAAATACACAGCTAAAACTGACCGTGCTTTGAATGCTAGACATGTTTTTCAGAATACACAGCTAAAGCGGGGACCGTTTTAGCAGTGTATTTTGAAAAAGTTGTGTGCTCTTCAAAGAGAAAGCTACTTTTGCTGTGTCTTTGGGTTCGAGGGGAAATGGGAGTCCTCTTCAGTCAGCAGGGACGACACCTGAGTCCTTTGCAGTCCTCCTGTCTGCCTCTGAGGGTGAAATGAGAGTGGTCCCTGTCATCATGAGCCATGTCTGAAAGAATTATTCACATTCCCTACGAGAATAGACGGGTGAAATAGCAAAAGGTGTGTCTTCCTTTGGAGCATGGACGGGTTCAAAGCCGACCTCATACCACTAAGTATTTTGCTGAACAAGAGCAGTTATGTGTGCGGCCTGTGTTTGGGTGATTTTTGTGTCATGTGTGTGTGTGTGTGTGTGTGTGTGTGTCTGTGTGTGTGTGTCTGTATTTCTGTCTCCATTCCTGAGCAGCAAATCTTTTTTCCTCTTTTAGCATGTTACTCACAACTGTGGATGAAGCCCAGCACTCCTGACAAAACAATCCATGTATGGTTGGAGGAAATTTTCTTGGTGATGAGTGAGAGGTTGGTGACTGAAACCAGCTCATTTCCCATTGACCACTGAGGTCACATCTCTCAGGTGAGAAGCAAAGTGAGAATTTGAACCAGGCACATTCTCCTTAGAGACAATGGGCCAAAGACAGGTCCGATGGAATCGAATGTCTTTTCATGTTGACATCCATCCCCTCAAGCCCTCGTTAAGCCATTGAAGTGTCACATTGGGCCTGGGGGAGGCGGTGCACCCTGTGAAATTACACGTCCGAAGATTTGGATTTGATTTCCAGCACTCTGCCAGTCAGTCTGCCAGGCACTTTCATGTGACAAGCCTTAGGCGAGTCCCTTTCTGTCTCTGATTCCCGATTCCTTCACAGGGATTTATGTGGGCCTTAACGCCCACTGGGAAAAGATCCCTCTGCCAGCTCAGTGCCTGCTTTCTTGGTTTGACTTGTCAATCTGGACTTGAATACACCTTTGGTTTTGGATTGACTCTATTACCTCTCCTAGAAATTAACACACAAAACTGACAGCTGATTGACAAGATGAGAAGCAGTTTTCCAAAATTCAAATTGAACTTAATCCTTTCTTACTAACAGAATGCTCAAATCAAGGGAACACAGCTCACTCGTTTTGACTTCATGAGCCATGGCAGGTAGAGACAACTTTTTGAAAATACACAGCTAAAACTGTCCGTGCTTTGAATGCTAGACATGTTTTTCAGAATACACAGCTAAAGCGGGGACCGTTTTAGCTGTGTATTTTGAAAAAGTTGTGTGCTCTTCAAAGAGAAAGCTACTTTTGCTGTGTCGTTGGGTTCGAGGGGAAATGGGAGTCCTCTTCAGTCCGCAGGGACGACACCTGAGTCCTTTGCAGTCCTCTTGTCTGCCTCTGAGGGTGAAATGAGAGTGGTCCCTGTCATCATGAGCCATGTCTGAAAGAATTATTCACATTCCCTACGAGAATAGACGGGTGAAATTGCAAAAGGTGTGTCTTCCTTTGGAGCATGGACGGGTTCAAAGCCCACCTCATACCACTAAGTATTTTGCTGAACACGAGCAGTTGTGTGTGCGGCCTGTGTTTGGGTGATTTTTCTGTCGTGTGTGTGTGTGTGTGTGTGTGTGTGTGTGTGTGTGTGTCTGTGTGTGTGTGTCTGTATTTCTGTCTCCATTCCTGAGCAGCAAATCTTATTTCCTCTTTTAGCATGTTACTCAGAACTGTGGATGAAGCCCAGCACTCCTGAAAACACAATCCATGTATGGTTGAAGGAAATTTTCTTGGTGATGAGTGAGAGGTTGGTGACTGAAACCAGCTCATTTCCCATTGACCACTGAGGTCACATCTCTCAGGTGAGAAGCAAAGTGAGAGTTTGAACCAGGCACATTCTCCTTAGAGACAATGGGCCAAAGACAGGTCCGATGGAATCGAATGTCTTTTCATGTTGACATCCATCCCGTCAAGCCCTCGTTAAGCCATTGAAGTGTCACATTGGGCCTGGGGGAGGCGGTGCACCCTGTGAAATTACACGTCCGAAGATTTGGATTTGATTTCCAGCCCTCTGCCAGTCAGTCTGCCAGGCACTTTCATGTGACAAGCCTTAGGCGAGTCCCTTTCTGTCTCTGATTCCCGATTCCTTCACAGGGATTTATGTGGGCCTTAACGCCCACTGGGGAAATATCCCTCTGCCAGCTCAGTGCCTGCTTTCTTGGTTTGACTTGTCAATCTGGACTTGAATACACCTTTGGTTTTGGATTGACTCTATTACCTCTCCTAGAAATTAACACACAAAACTGACAGCTGATTGACAAGATGAGAAGCAGTTTTCCAAAATTCAAATTGAACTTAATCCTTTCTTCCTAAAAGAATGCTCAAATCAAGGGGACACAGCTCACTCGTTTTGACTTCATGAGCTATGGCAGGTAGAGACAACTTTTTGAAAATACACAGCTAAAACTGTCCGTGCTTTGAATGCTAGACATGTTTTTCAGAATACACAGCTAAAGCGGGGACCGTTTTAGCAGTGTATTTTGAAAAAGTTGTGTGCTCTTCAAAGAGAAAGCTACTTTTGCTGTGTCTTTGGGTTCGAGGGGAAATGGGAGTCCTCTTCAGTCAGCAGGGACGACACCTGAGTCCTTTGCAGTCCTCCTGTCTGCCTCTGAGGGTGAAATGAGAGTGGTCCCTGTCATCATGAGCCATGTCTGAAAGAATTATTCACATTCCCTACGAGAATAGACGGGTGAAATAGCAAAAGGTGTGTCTTCCTTTGGAGCATGGACGGGTTCAAAGCCGACCTCATACCACTAAGTATTTTGCTGAACAAGAGCAGTTATGTGTGCGGCCTGTGTTTGGGTGATTTTTGTGTCATGTGTGTGTGTGTGTGTGTGTGTGTGTGTCTGTGTGTGTGTGTCTGTATTTCTGTCTCCATTCCTGAGCAGCAAATCTTTTTTCCTCTTTTAGCATGTTACTCACAACTGTGGATGAAGCCCAGCACTCCTGACAAAACAATCCATGTATGGTTGGAGGAAATTTTCTTGGTGATGAGTGAGAGGTTGGTGACTGAAACCAGCTCATTTCCCATTGACCACTGAGGTCATATCTCTCAGGTGAGAAGCAAAGTGAGAATTTGAACCAGGCACATTCTCCTTAGAGACAATGGGCCAAAGACAGGTCCGATGGAATCGAATGTCTTTTCATGTTGACATCCATCCCCTCAAGCCCTCGTTAAGCCATTGAAGTGTCACATTGGGCCTGGGGGAGGCGGTGCACCCTGTGAAATTACACGTCCGAAGATTTGGATTTGATTTCCAGCACTCTGCCAGTCAGTCTGCCAGGCACTTTCATGTGACAAGCCTTAGGCGAGTCCCTTTCTGTCTCTGATTCCCGATTCCTTCACAGGGATTTATGTGGGCCTTAACGCCCACTGGGAAAAGATCCCTCTGCCAGCTCAGTGCCTGCTTTCTTGGTTTGACTTGTCAATCTGGACTTGAATACACCTTTGGTTTTGGATTGACTCTATTACCTCTCCTAGAAATTAACACACAAAACTGACAGCTGATTGACAAGATGAGAAGCAGTTTTCCAAAATTCAAATTGAACTTAATCCTTTCTTACTAACAGAATGCTCAAATCAAGGGAACACAGCTCACTCGTTTTGACTTCATGAGCCATGGCAGGTAGAGACAACTTTTTGAAAATACACAGCTAAAACTGTCCGTGCTTTGAATGCTAGACATGTTTTTCAGAATACACAGCTAAAGCGGGGACCGTTTTAGCTGTGTATTTTGAAAAAGTTGTGTGCTCTTCAAAGAGAAAGCTACTTTTGCTGTGTCGTTGGGTTCGAGGGGAAATGGGAGTCCTCTCCAGTCCGCAGGGACGACACCTGAGTCCTTTGCAGTCCTCTTGTCTGCCTCTGAGGGTGAAATGAGAGTGGTCCCTGTCATCATGAGCCATGTCTGAAAGAATTATTCACATTCCCTACGAGAATAGACGGGTGAAATTGCAAAAGGTGTGTCTTCCTTTGGAGCATGGACGGGTTCAAAGCCCACCTCATACCACTAAGTATTTTGCTGAACACGAGCAGTTGTGTGTGCGGCCTGTGTTTGGGTGATTTTTCTGTCGTGTGTGTGTGTGTGTGTGTGTGTGTGTGTGTGTGTCTGTGTGTGTGTGTCTGTATTTCTGTCTCCATTCCTGAGCAGCAAATCTTATTTCCTCTTTTAGCATGTTACTCACAACTGTGGATGAAGCCCAGCACTCCTGAAAACACAATCCATGTATGGTTGAAGGAAATTTTCTTGGTGATGAGTGAGAGGTTGGTGACTGAAACCAGCTCATTTCCCATTGACCACTGAGGTCACATCTCTCAGGTGAGAAGCAAAGTGAGAGTTTGAACCAGGCACATTCTCCTTAGAGACAATGGGCCAAAGACAGGTCCGATGGAATCGAATGTCTTTTCATGTTGACATCCATCCCGTCAAGCCCTCGTTAAGCCATTGAAGTGTCACATTGGGCCTGGGGGAGGCGGTGCACCCTGTGAAATTACACGTCCGAAGATTTGGATTTGATTTCCAGCCCTCTGCCAGTCAGTCTGCCAGGCACTTTCATGTGACAAGCCTTAGGCGAGTCCCTTTCTGTCTCTGATTCCCGATTCCTTCACAGGGATTTATGTGGGCCTTAACGCCCACTGGGGAAATATCCCTCTGCCAGCTCAGTGCCTGCTTTCTTGGTTTGACTTGTCAATCTGGACTTGAATACACCTTTGGTTTTGGATTGACTCTATTACCTCTCCTAGAAATTAACACACAAAACTGACAGCTGATTGACAAGATGAGAAGCAGTTTTCCAAAACTCAAATTGAACTTAATCCTTTCTTACTAAAAGAATGCTCAAATCAAGGCGACACAGCTCACTCGTTTTGACTTCATGAGGTATGTCAGGTAGAGACAACTTTTTGAAAATACACAGCTAAAACTGTCCGTGCTTTGAATGCTAGACATGTTTTTCAGAATACACAGCTAAAGCGGGGACCGTTTTAGCTGTGTATTTTGAAAAAGTTGTGTGCTCTTCAAAGAGAAAGCTACTTTTGCTGTGTCTTTGGGTTCGAGGGGAAATGGGAGTCCTCTTCAGTCAGCAGGGACGACACCTGAGTCCTTTGCAGTCCTCTTGTCTGCCTCTGAGGGTGAAATGAGAGTGGTCCCTGTCATCATGAGCCATGTCTGAAAGAATTAGTCACATTCCCTACGAGAATAGACGGGTGAAATAGCAAAAGTTGTATCTTCCTTTGGAGCATGGACGGGTTCAAAGCCAACCTCATACCACTAAGTATTTTGCTGAACACGAGCAGTTGTGTGTGCGGCCTGTGTTTGGGTGATTTTTGTGTCGTGTGAGTGTGTGTGTGTGTGTGTGTGTGTGTGTGTGTGTCTGTGTGTGTGTGTCTGTATTTCTGTCTCCATTCCTGAGCAGCAAATCTTTTTTCCTCTTTTAGCATGTTACTCACAACTGTGGATGAAGCCCAGCACTCCTTAAAACACAATCCATGAATGGTTGAAGGAAATTTTCTTGGTGATGAGTGAGAGGTTGGTGACTGAAACCAGCTCATTTCCCATTGACCACTGAGGTCACATCTCTCAGGTGAGAAGCAAAGTGAGAATTTGAACCAGGCACATTCTCCTTAGAGACAATGGGCCAAAGACAGGTCCGATGGAATCGAATGTCTTTTCATGTTGACATCCATCCCGTCAAGCCCTCCTTAAGCCATTGAAGTGTCACATTGGGCCTGGGGGAGGCGGTGCACCCAGTGAAATTACACGTCCGAAGATTTGGATTTGATTTCCAGCCCTCTGCCAGTCAGTCTGCCAGGAACGTTCATGTGACAAGCCTTAGGCGAGTCCCTTTCTGTCTCTGATTCCCGATTCCTTCACAGGGATTTATGTGGGCCTTAACGCCCACTGGGAAAAGATCCCTCTGCCAGCTCACTGCCTGCTTTCTTGCTTTGACTTGTCAATCTGGACTTGAATACACCTTTGGTTTTGGACTGACTCTATTACCTCTCCTAGAAATTAACACACAAAACTGACAGCTGATTGACAAGATGAGAAGCAGTTTTCCAAAATTCAAATTGAACTTAATCCTTTCTTACTAAAAGAATGCTCAAATCAAGGGGACACAGCTCACTCGTTTTGACTTCATGAGCTATGGCAGGTAGAGACAAATTTTTGAAAATACACAGCTAAACCTGTCCGTGCTTTGAATGCTAGACATGTTTTTCAGAATACACAGCTAAAACGGTGCTAAAGCACTTAAAGCGGGGACCGTTTTAGCTGTGTATTTTGAAAAAGTTGTGTGCTCTTCAAAGAGAAAGCTACTTTTGCTGTGTCTTTGGGTTCGAGGAGAAATGGGAGTCCTCTTCAGTCAGCAGGGACGACACCTGAGTCCTTTGCAATCCTCTTGTCTGCCTCTGAGGGTGAAATGAGAGTGGTCCCTGTCATCATGAGCCATGTCTGAAAGAATTATTCACATTCCCTAGGAGAATAGACGGGTGAAATAGCAAAAGGTGTGTCTTCCTTTGGATCATGGACGGGTTCAAAGCCCACCTCATACAACTAATTATTTTGCTGAACACGAGCAGTTGTGTGTGCGGCCTGTGTTTTGGTGATTTTTGTGTCGTGTGTGTGTGTGTGTGTGTGTGTGTGTGTTTGTGTGGGTCTGTGTGTCTGTGTGTGTGTGTCTGTATTTCTGTCTCCATTCCTGAGCAACAAATCTTTTTTCCTCTTTTAGCATGTTACTCACAACTGTGGATGAAGCCCAGCACTCCTGAAAACACAATCCATGTATGGTTGAAGGAAATTTTCTTGGTGATGAGTGAGAGTTTGGTGACTGAAACCAGCTCATTTCCCATTGACCACTGAGGTCACATCTCTCAGGTGAGAAGCAAAGTGGGAATTTGAACCAGGCACTTTCTCCTTAGAGACAATGGGCCCAAGACAGGTCCGATGGAATCGAATGTCTTTTCTTGTCGACATCAATCCCGTCAAGCCCTCGTTAAGCCATTGAAGTGTCACATTGGGCCTGGGGGACGCGGTGCACCCTGTGAAATTACACGTCCGAAGATTTGGATTTGATTTCCAGCCCTCTGCCAGTCAGTCTGCCAGGTACTTTCATGTGACAAGCCTTAGGCGAGTCCCTTTCTGTCTCTGATTCCCGATTCCTTCACAGGGATTTATGTGGGCCTTAACGCCCACTGGGAAAAGATCCCTCTGCCAGCTCAGTGCCTGCTTTCTTGGTTTGACTTGTCAATCTGGACTTGAATACACCTTTGGTTTTGGATTGACTCTATTACCTCTCCTAGAAATTAACACACAAAACTGACAGCTGATTGACAAGATGAGAAGCAGTTTTCCAAAATTCAAATTGAACTTAATCCTTTCTTCCTAAAAGAATGCTCAAATCAAGGGGACACAGCTCACTCGTTTTGACTTCATGAGCTATGGCAGGTAGAGACAACTTTTTGAAAATACACAGCTAAAACTGTCCGTGCTTTGAATGCTAGACATGTTTTTCAGAATACACAGCTAAAGCGGGGACCGTTTTAGCAGTGTATTTTGAAAAAGTTGTGTGCTCTTCAAAGAGAAAGCTACTTTTGCTGTGTCTTTGGGTTCGAGGGGAAATGGGAGTCCTCTTCAGTCAGCAGGGACGACACCTGAGTCCTTTGCAGTCCTCCTGTCTGCCTCTGAGGGTGAAATGAGAGTGGTCCCTGTCATCATGAGCCATGTCTGAAAGAATTATTCACATTCCCTACGAGAATAGACGGGTGAAATAGCAAAAGGTGTGTCTTCCTTTGGAGCATGGACGGGTTCAAAGCCGACCTCATACCACTAAGTATTTTGCTGAACAAGAGCAGTTATGTGTGCGGCCTGTGTTTGGGTGATTTTTGTGTCATGTGTGTGTGTGTGTGTGTGTGTGTGTGTCTGTGTGTGTGTGTCTGTATTTCTGTCTCCATTCCTGAGCAGCAAATCTTTTTTCCTCTTTTAGCATGTTACTCACAACTGTGGATGAAGCCCAGCACTCCTGACAAAACAATCCATGTATGGTTGGAGGAAATTTTCTTGGTGATGAGTGAGAGGTTGGTGACTGAAACCAGCTCATTTCCCATTGACCACTGAGGTCACATCTCTCAGGTGAGAAGCAAAGTGAGAATTTGAACCAGGCACATTCTCCTTAGAGACAATGGGCCAAAGACAGGTCCGATGGAATCGAATGTCTTTTCATGTTGACATCCATCCCCTCAAGCCCTCGTTAAGCCATTGAAGTGTCACATTGGGCCTGGGGGAGGCGGTGCACCCTGTGAAATTACACGTCCGAAGATTTGGATTTGATTTCCAGCACTCTGCCAGTCAGTCTGCCAGGCACTTTCATGTGACAAGCCTTAGGCGAGTCCCTTTCTGTCTCTGATTCCCGATTCCTTCACAGGGATTTATGTGGGCCTTAACGCCCACTGGGAAAAGATCCCTCTGCCAGCTCAGTGCCTGCTTTCTTGGTTTGACTTGTCAATCTGGACTTGAATACACCTTTGGTTTTGGATTGACTCTATTACCTCTCCTAGAAATTAACACACAAAACTGACAGCTGATTGACAAGATGAGAAGCAGTTTTCCAAAATTCAAATTGAACTTAATCCTTTCTTACTAACAGAATGCTCAAATCAAGGGAACACAGCTCACTCGTTTTGACTTCATGAGCCATGGCAGGTAGAGACAACTTTTTGAAAATACACAGCTAAAACTGTCCGTGCTTTGAATGCTAGACATGTTTTTCAGAATACACAGCTAAAGCGGGGACCGTTTTAGCTGTGTATTTTGAAAAAGTTGTGTGCTCTTCAAAGAGAAAGCTACTTTTGCTGTGTCGTTGGGTTCGAGGGGAAATGGGAGTCCTCTTCAGTCCGCAGGGACGACACCTGAGTCCTTTGCAGTCCTCTTGTCTGCCTCTGAGGGTGAAATGAGAGTGGTCCCTGTCATCATGAGCCATGTCTGAAAGAATTATTCACATTCCCTACGAGAATAGACGGGTGAAATTGCAAAAGGTGTGTCTTCCTTTGGAGCATGGACGGGTTCAAAGCCCACCTCATACCACTAAGTATTTTGCTGAACACGAGCAGTTGTGTGTGCGGCCTGTGTTTGGGTGATTTTTCTGTCGTGTGTGTGTGTGTGTGTGTGTGTGTGTGTGTGTGTCTGTGTGTGTGTGTCTGTATTTCTGTCTCCATTCCTGAGCAGCAAATCTTATTTCCTCTTTTAGCATGTTACTCACAACTGTGGATGAAGCCCAGCACTCCTGAAAACACAATCCATGTATGGTTGAAGGAAATTTTCTTGGTGATGAGTGAGAGGTTGGTGACTGAAACCAGCTCATTTCCCATTGACCACTGAGGTCACATCTCTCAGGTGAGAAGCAAAGTGAGAGTTTGAACCAGGCACATTCTCCTTAGAGACAATGGGCCAAAGACAGGTCCGATGGAATCGAATGTCTTTTCATGTTGACATCCATCCCGTCAAGCCCTCGTTAAGCCATTGAAGTGTCACATTGGGCCTGGGGGAGGCGGTGCACCCTGTGAAATTACACGTCCGAAGATTTGGATTTGATTTCCAGCCCTCTGCCAGTCAGTCTGCCAGGCACTTTCATGTGACAAGCCTTAGGCGAGTCCCTTTCTGTCTCTGATTCCCGATTCCTTCACAGGGATTTATGTGGGCCTTAACGCCCACTGGGGAAATATCCCTCTGCCAGCTCAGTGCCTGCTTTCTTGGTTTGACTTGTCAATCTGGACTTGAATACACCTTTGGTTTTGGATTGACTCTATTACCTCTCCTAGAAATTAACACACAAAACTGACAGCTGATTGACAAGATGAGAAGCAGTTTTCCAAAACTCAAATTGAACTTAATCCTTTCTTACTAAAAGAATGCTCAAATCAAGGCGACACAGCTCACTCGTTTTGACTTCATGAGGTATGTCAGGTAGAGACAACTTTTTGAAAATACACAGCTAAAACTGTCCGTGCTTTGAATGCTAGACATGTTTTTCAGAATACACAGCTAAAGCGGGGACCGTTTTAGCTGTGTATTTTGAAAAAGTTGTGTGCTCTTCAAAGAGAAAGCTACTTTTGCTGTGTCGTTGGGTTCGAGGGGAAATGGGAGTCCTCTTCAGTCAGCAGGGACGACACCTGAGTCCTTTGCAGTCCTCTTGTCTGCCTCTGAGGGTGAAATGAGAGTGGTCCCTGTCATCATGAGCCATGTCTGAAAGAATTAGTCACATTCCCTACGAGAATAGACGGGTGAAATAGCAAAAGTTGTATCTTCCTTTGGAGCATGGACGGGTTCAAAGCCAACCTCATACCACTAAGTATTTTGCTGAACACGAGCAGTTGTGTGTGCGGCCTGTGTTTGGGTGATTTTTGTGTCGTGTGAGTGTGTGTGTGTGTGTGTGTGTGTGTGTGTGTCTGTGTGTGTGTGTCTGTATTTCTGTCTCCATTCCTGAGCAGCAAATCTTTTTTCCTCTTTTAGCATGTTACTCACAACTGTGGATGAAGCCCAGCACTCCTTAAAACACAATCCATGAATGGTTGAAGGAAATTTTCTTGGTGATGAGTGAGAGGTTGGTGACTGAAACCAGCTCATTTCCCATTGACCACTGAGGTCACATCTCTCAGGTGAGAAGCAAAGTGAGAATTTGAACCAGGCACATTCTCCTTAGAGACAATGGGCCAAAGACAGGTCCGATGGAATGGAATGTCTTTTCATGTTGACATCCATCCCGTCAAGCCCTCCTTAAGCCATTGAAGTGTCACATTGGGCCTGGGGGAGGCGGTGCACCCAGTGAAATTACACGTCCGAAGATTTGGATTTGATTTCCAGCCCTCTGCCAGTCAGTCTGCCAGGAACGTTCATGTGACAAGCCTTAGGCGAGTCCCTTTCTGTCTCTGATTCCCGATTCCTTCACAGGGATTTATGTGGGCCTTAACGCCCACTGGGAAAAGATCCCTCTGCCAGCTCACTGCCTGCTTTCTTGCTTTGACTTGTCAATCTGGACTTGAATACACCTTTGGTTTTGGACTGACTCTATTACCTCTCCTAGAAATTAACACACAAAACTGACAGCTGATTGACAAGATGAGAAGCAGTTTTCCAAAATTCAAATTGAACTTAATCCTTTCTTACTAAAAGAATGCTCAAATCAAGGGGACACAGCTCACTCGTTTTGACTTCATGAGCTATGGCAGGTAGAGACAAATTTTTGAAAATACACAGCTAAACCTGTCCGTGCTTTGAATGCTAGACATGTTTTTCAGAATACACAGCTAAAACGGTGCTAAAGCACTTAAAGCGGGGACCGTTTTAGCTGTGTATTTTGAAAAAGTTGTGTGCTCTTCAAAGAGAAAGCTACTTTTGCTGTGTCTTTGGGTTCGAGGAGAAATGGGAGTCCTCTTCAGTCAGCAGGGACGACACCTGAGTCCTTTGCAATCCTCTTGTCTGCCTCTGAGGGTGAAATGAGAGTGGTCCCTGTCATCATGAGCCATGTCTGAAAGAATTATTCACATTCCCTAGGAGAATAGACGGGTGAAATAGCAAAAGGTGTGTCTTCCTTTGGATCATGGACGGGTTCAAAGCCCACCTCATACAACTAATTATTTTGCTGAACACGAGCAGTTGTGTGTGCGGCCTGTGTTTTGGTGATTTTTGTGTCGTGTGTGTGTGTGTGTGTGTGTGTGTGTGTTTGTTTGGGTCTGTGTGTCTGTGTGTGTGTGTCTGTATTTCTGTCTCCATTCCTGAGCAACAAATCTTTTTTCCTCTTTTAGCATGTTACTCACAACTGTGGATGAAGCCCAGCACTCCTGAAAACACAATCCATGTATGGTTGAAGGAAATTTTCTTGGTGATGAGTGAGAGTTTGGTGACTGAAACCAGCTCATTTCCCATTGACCACTGAGGTCACATCTCTCAGGTGAGAAGCAAAGTGGGAATTTGAACCAGGCACTTTCTCCTTAGAGACAATGGGCCCAAGACAGGTCCGATGGAATCGAATGTCTTTTCTTGTCGACATCAATCCCGTCAAGCCCTCGTTAAGCCATTGAAGTGTCACATTGGGCCTGGGGGACGCGGTGCACCCTGTGAAATTACACGTCCGAAGATTTGGATTTGATTTCCAGCCCTCTGCCAGTCAGTCTGCCAGGTA
This sequence comes from Saimiri boliviensis, assembly GCF_048565385.1. Classification (NCBI taxonomy): domain Eukaryota; kingdom Metazoa; phylum Chordata; class Mammalia; order Primates; family Cebidae; genus Saimiri; species Saimiri boliviensis. The sequence goes on from NC_133453.1 coordinate 151,900,013, forward strand.
CTTTCATGTGACAAGCCTTAGGCGAGTCCCTTTCTGTCTCTGATTCCCGATTCCTTCACAGGGATTTATGTGGGCCTTAACGCCCACTGGGAAAAGATCCCTCTGCCAGCTCAGTGCCTGCTTTCTTGGTTTGACTTGTCAATCTGGACTTGAATACACCTTTGGTTTTGGATTGACTCTATTACCTCTCCTAGAAATTAACACACAAAACTGACAGCTGATTGACAAGATGAGAAGCAGTTTTCCAAAATTCAAATTGAACTTAATCCTTTCTTACTAAAAGAATGCTCAAATCAAGGGGACACAGCTCACTCGTTTTGACTTCATGAGCTATGGCAGGTAGAGACAACTTTTTGAAAATACACAGCTAAAACTGTCCGTGCTTCGAATGCTAGACATGTTTTTCAGAATACACAGCTAAAACGGTCCCCGCTTTAAGTGCTTTAGCACTTAAAGCGGGGACGTTTTAGCTGTGTATTTTGAAAAACTTGTGTGCTCTTCAAAGAGAAAGCTACTTTTGCTGTGTCTTTGGGTTCGAGGGGAAATGGGAGTCCTCTTCAGTCAGCAGGGACGACACCTGAGTCCTTTGCAGTCCTCCTGTCTCCCTCTAAGGGTGAAATGAGAGTGGTCTCTGTCATCATGAGCCATGTCTGAAAGTATTATTCACATTCCCTATAAGAATAGACGGGTGAAACAGCAAAAGGTGTGTCTTCCTTTGGAGTATGGACGGGTTCAAAGCCCACCTCATACCACTAAGTATTTTGCTGAACACGAGCAGTTGTGTGTGCGGCCTGTGTTTGGGTGATTTTTGTGTCGTGTGTGTGTGTGTGTGTGTGTGTGTGTGTGTGCGTGTCTGTGTGTGTGTGTCTGTATTTCTGTCTCCATTCCTGAGCAGCAAATCATTTTTCCTCTTTTAGCATGTTACTCACAACTGTGGATGAAGCCCAGCACTCCTGAAAACACAATCCATGTATGGTTGAAGGAAATTTTCTTGGTGATGAGTGAGAGTTTGGTGACTGAAACCAGCTCATTTCCCATTGACCACTGAGGTCACATCTCTCAGGTGAGAAGCAAAGTGAGAATTTGAACCAGGCACATTCTCCTTAGAGACAATGGGCCAAAGACAGGTCCGATGGAATCGAATGTCTTTTCATGTCGACATCCATCCCGTAAAGCCCTCGTTAAGCCATTGAAGTGTCACATTGGGCCTGTGGGAGGCGGTGCACCCTGTGAAATTACATGTCCGAAGATTTGGATTTGATTTCCAGCCCTCTGCCAGTCAGTCTGCCAGGCACTTTCATGTGACAAGCCTTAGGCGAGTCCCTTTCTGTCTCTGATTCCCGATTCCTTCACAGGGATTTAGGTGGGCCTTAACGCCCACTGGGAAAAGATCCCTCTGCCAGCTCAGTGCCTGCTTTCTTGGTTTGACTTGTCAATCTGGACTTGAATACACCTTTGGTTTTGGATTGACTCTATTACCTCTCCTAGAAATTAACACACAAAACTGACAGCTGATTGACAAGATGAGAAGCAGTTTTCCAAAATTCAAATTGAACTTAATCCTTTCTTACTAAAAGAATGCTCAAATCAAGGGGACACATCTCACTCGTTTTGACTTCATGAGCTATGGCAGGTAGAGACAACTTTTTGAAAATACACAGCTAAAACTGTCCGTGCTTTGAATGCTAGACATGTTTTTCAGTTTTAAGTGGTTTAGCACTTAAAGCGGGACCGTTTTAGCTGTGTATTTTGAAAAAGTTGTGTGCTCTTCAAAGAGAAAGCTACTTTTGCTGTGTCTTTGGGTTCGAGGGGAAATGGGAGTCCTCTTCAGTCAGCAGGGACGACACCTGAGTCCTTTGCAGTCCTCTTGTCTGCCTCTGAGGGTGAAATGAGAGTGGTCCCTGTCATCATGAGCCATGTCTGAAAGAATTATTCACATTCCCTACGAGAATAGACGGGTGAAATAGCAAAAGTTGGGTCTTCCTTTGGATCATGGACGGGTTCAAAGCCCACCTCATACCACTAAGTATTTTGCTGAACACGAGCAGTTGTGTGTGCGGCCTGTGTTTGGGTGATTTTTGTGTCGTGTGTGTGTGTGTGTGTGTGTGTGTGTCTGTGTGTGTGTCTGTATTTCTGTCTCCAGTCCTGAGCAGCAAATCTTTTTTCCTCTTTTAGCATGTTACTCACAACTGTGGATGAAGCCCAGCACTCCTGAAAACACAATCCATGTATGGTTGAAGGAAATTTTCTTGGTGATGAGTGAGAGGTTGGTGACTGAAACCAGCTCATTTCCCATTGACCACTGAGGTCACATCTCTCAGGTGAGAAGCAAAGTGAGAATTTGAACCAGGCACATTCTCCTTAGAGACAATGGGCCAAAGACAGGTCCGATGGAATCGAATGTCTTTTCATGTTGACATCCATCCCGTCAAGCCCTCGTTAAGCCATTGAAGTGTCACATTGGGCCTGGGGGAGGCGGTGCACCCTGTGAAATTACACGTCCGAAGATTTGGATTTGATTTCCAGCCCTCTGCCAGTCAGTCTGCCAGGCACTTTCATGTGAAAAGCCTTAGGCGAGTCCCTTTCTGTCTCTGATTCCCGATTCCTTCACAGGGATTTATGTGGGCCTTAACGCCCACTGGGAAAAGATCCCTCTGCCAGATCAGTGCCTGCTTTCTTGGTTTGACTTGTCAATCTGGACTTGAATACACCTTTGGTTTTGGATTGACTCTATTACCTCTCCTAGAAATTAACACACAAAACTGACAGCTGATTGACAAGATGAGAAGCAGTTTTCCAAAATTCAAATTGAACTTAAGCCTTTCTTACTAACAGAATGCTCAAATCAAGGGGACACAGCTCACTCGTTTTGACTTCATGAGCTATGGCAGGTAGAGACAACTTTTTGAAAATACACAGCTAAAACTGACCGTGCTTTGAATGCTAGACATGTTTTTCAGAATACACAGCTAAAGCGGGGACCGTTTTAGCTGTGTATTTTGAAAAAGTTGTGTGCTCTTCAAAGAGAAAGCTACTTTTGCTGTGTCTCTGGGTTCGAGGGGAAATGGGAGTCCTCTTCAGTCAGCAGGAATGACACCTGAGTCCTTTGCAGTCCTCTTGTCTGCCTCTGAGGGTGAAATGAGAGTGGTCCCTGTCATCATGAGCCATGTCTGAAAGAATTATTCACATTCCCTACGAGAATAGACGGGTGAAATAGCAAAAGGTGTGTCTTCCTTTGGAGCATGGACGGTTTCAAAGCCCACCTCATACCACTAAGTATTTTGCTGAACACGAGCAGTTGTGTGTGCGGCCTGTGTTTGGGTGATTTTTGTGTCGTGTGTGTGTGTGTGTGTGTGTGTCTGTGTGTGTGTGTCTGTGTGTGTGTGTCTATATTTCTGTCTCCATTCCTGAGCAGCAAATCTTTTTTCCTCTTTTAGCATGTTACTCACAACTGTGGATGAAGCCCAGCACTCCTGAAAACACAATCCATGTATGGTTGAAGGAAATTTTCTTGGTGATGAGTGAGAGTTTGGTGACTGAAACCAGCTCATTTCCCATTGACAACTGAGGTCACATCTCTCAGGTGAGAAGCAAAGTGAGAATTTGAACCAGGCACATTCTCCTTAGAGACAATGGGCCAAAGACAGGTCCGATGGAATCGAATGTCTTTTCATGTTGACATCCATCCCGTCAAGCCCTCGTTAAGCCATTGAAGTGCCACATTGGGCCTGGGGGAGGCGGTGCACCCTGTGAAATTACATGTCCGAAGATTTGGATTTGATTTCCAGCCCTCTGCCAGTCAGTCTGCCAGGCATTTTAATGTGACAAGCCTTAGGCGAGTCCCTTTCTGTCTCTGATTACCGATTCCTTCACAGGGATTTATGTGGGCCTTAACGCCCACTGGGAAAAGATCCCTCTGCCAGCTCAGTGCCTGCTTTCTTGGTTTGACTTGTCAATCTGGACTTGAATACACCTTTGGTTTTGGATTGACTCTATTACCTCTCCTAGAAATTAACACACAAAACTGACAGCTGATTGACAAGATGAGAAGCAGTTTTCCAAAATTCAAATTGAACTTAATCCTTTCTTACTAAAAGAATGCTCAAATCAAAGGGACACAGCTCACTCGTTTTGAATTCATGAGCAATGGCAGGTAGAGACAACTTTTTGAAAATACACAGCCAAAACTGTCCGTGCTTTGAATGCTAGACATGTTTTTCAAAATACACAGCTAAAACAGTCCCCGCTTTAAGTGTTAAAGCACTTAAAGCGGGGACCGTTTTAGCTGTGTATTTTGAAAAAGTTGTGTGCTCTTCAAAGAGAAAGCTACTTTTGCTGTATCTTCGGGTTCGAGGGGAAATGGGAGTCCTCTTCAGTCAGCATTGACGACACCTGATTTTTTTGCAGTCCTCCTGTCTGCCTCTGAGGGTGAAATGAGAGTGGTCCCTGTCATCATGAGCCATGTCTGAAAGAATTATTCACATACCCTACGAGAATAGACGGGTGAAATTGCAAAAGGTGTGTCTTCCTTTGGAGCATGGAAGGGTTCAAAGCCCACCTCATACCACTAAGTATTTTGCTGAACACGAGCAGTTGTTTGTGCGGCCTGTGTTTGGGTGATTTTTGTGTCGTGTGTGTGTGTGTGTGTGTGTGTGTGTGTGTCTGTGTGTGTGTGTCTGTATTTCTGTCTCCATTCCTGAGCAGCAAATCTTTTTTCCTCTTTTAGCATGTTACTCACAACTGTGGATGAAGCCCAGCACTCCTGAAAACACAATCCATGTATGGTTAAAGGAAATTTTCTTTGTGATGAGTGAGAGGTTGGTGACTGAAACCAGCTCATTTCCCATTGACCACTGAGGTCACATCTCTCAGGTGAGAAGCAAAGTGAGAATTTGAACCAGGCACATTCTCCTTAGAGACAATGGGCCAAAGACAGGTCCGATGGAATCGAATGTCTTTTCATGTTGACATCCATCCCGTCAAGCCCTCCTTAAGCCATTGAAGTGTCACATTGGGCCTGGGGGAGGCGGTGCACCCTGTGAAATTACACGTCCGAAGATTTGGATTTGATTTCCAGCCCTCTGCCAGTCAGTGTGCCGGGCACTTTCATGTGACAAGCCTTAGGCGAGTCCCTTTCTGTCTCTGATTCCCGATTCCTTCACAGGGATTTATGTGGGCCTTAACGCCCACTGGGAAAAGATCCCTCTGCCAGCTCAGTGTCTGCTTTCTTGCTTTGACTTGTCAATCTGGACTTGAATACACCTTTGGTTTTGGATTGACTCTATTACCTCTCCTAGAAATTAACACACAAAACTGAGAGCTGATTGACAAGATGAGAAGCAGTTTTCCAAAATTCAAATTGAACTTAATCCTTTCTTACTAAAAGAATGCTCAAATCAAAGGGACACAGCTCACTCGTTTTGAATTCATGAGCAATGGCAGGTAGAGACAACTTTTTGAAAATGCACAGCCAAAACTGTCCGTGCTTTGAATGCTAGACATGTTTTTCAAAATACACAGCTAAAAAAGTCCTCGCTTTAAGTGTTAAAGCACTTAAAGCGGGGACCGTTTTAGCTGTGTATTTTGAAAAAGTTGTGTGCTCTTCAAAGAGAAAGCTACTTTTGCTGTGTCTTTGGGTTCGAGGGGAAATGGGAGTCCTCTTCAGTCAGCAGTGACGACACCTGATTTTTTTGCAGTCCTCCTGTCTGCCTCTGATTGTGAAATGAGAGTGGTCCCTGTCATCATGAGCCATGTCTGAAAGAATTATTCACATTCCCTACGAGAATAGACGGGTGAAATTGCAAAAGGTGTGTCTTCCTTTGGAGCATGGAAGGGTTCAAAGCCCACCTCATACCACTAAGTATTTTGCTGAACACGAGCAGTTGTGTGTGCGGCCTGTGTTTGGGTGATTTTTGTGTCGTGTGCGTGTGTGTGTGTGTGTGTGTGTGTGTCTGTGTGTGTGTGTCTGTATTTCTGTCTCCATTCCTGAGCAGCAAATCTTTTTTCCTCTTTTAGCATGTTACTCACAAATGTGGATGAAGCCCAGCACTCCTGAAAACACAATCCATGTATGGTTGAAGGAAATTTTCTTGGTGATGAGTGAGAGGTTGGTGACTGAAACCAGCTCATTTCCCATTGACCACTGAGGTCACATCTCTCAGGTGAGAAGCAAAGTGAGAATTTGAACCAGGCACATTCTCCTTAGAGACAATGGGCCAAAGACTGGTCCGATGGAATCGAATGTCTTTTCATGTTGACATCCATCCCGTCAAGCCCTCGTTAAGCCATTGAAGTGACACATTGGGCCTGGGGGAGGCGGTGCACCCTGTGAAATTACACGTCCGAAGATTTGGATTTGATTTCCAGCCCTCTGCCAGTCAGTGTGCCAGGCACTTTCATGTGACAAGCCTTAGGCGAGTCCCTTTCTGTCTCTGATTCCCGATTCCTTCACAGGGATTTATGTGGGCCTTAACGCCCACTGGGAAAAGATCCCTCTGCCAGCTCAGTGCCTGCTTTCTTGGTTTGACTTGTCAATCTGGACTTGAATACACCTTTGGTTTTGGATTGACTCTATTACCTCTCCTAGAAATTAACACACAAAACTGACAGCTGATTGACAAGATGAGAAGCAGTTTTCCAAAATTCAAATTGAACTTAATCCTTTCTTACTAAAAGAATGCTCAAATCAAGGGGACACAGCTCACTCGTTTTGACTTCATGAGCTATGGCAGGTAGAGACAACTTTTTGAAAATACACAGCTAAAACTGTCCGTGCTTTGAATGCTAGACATGTTTTTCAGTTTTAAGTGCTTTAGCACTTAAAGCGGGACCGTTTTAGCTGTGTATTTTGAAAAAGTTGTGTGCTCTTCAAAGAGAAAGCTACTTTTGCTGTGTCTTTGGGTTCGAGGGGAAATGGGAGTCCTCTTCAGTCAGCAAGGACGACACCTGAGTCCTTTGCAGTCCTCTTGTCTGCCTCTGAGGGTGAAATGAGAGTGGTCCCTGTCATCATGAGCCATGTCTGAAAGAATTATTCACATTCCCTACGAGAATAGACGGGTGAAATAGCAAAAGGTGTTTCTTCCTTTGGAGGATGGACGGGTTCAAAGCCCCCCTCATACCACTAAGTATTTTGCTGAAAACGAGCAGTTGTGTGTGCGGCCTGTGTTTGGGGGATTTTTGTGTCATGTGTGTGTGTGTGTGTGTGTGTGTGTGTGTGTGTGTGTGTCTGTGTGTGTGTGTCTGTATTTCTGTCTCCATTCCTGAGCAGCAAATCTTTTTTCCTCTTTTAGCATGTTACTCACAACTGTGGATGAAGCCCAGCACTCCTGAAAACACAATCCATGTATGGTTGAAGGAAATTTTCTTGGTGATGAGTGAGAGGTTGGTGACTGAAACCAGCTCATTTCCCATTGACCACTGAGGTCAAATCTCTCAGGTGAGAAGCAAAGTGAGAATTTGAACCAGGCACATTCTCCTTAGAGACAATGGGCCAAAGACAGGCCCGATGGAATGGAATGTCTTTTCATGTAGACATCCATCCCGTCAAGCCCTCGTTAAGCCATTGAAGTGTCACATTGGGCCTGGGGGAGGCGGTGCACCCTGTGAAATTACACGTGCGAAGATTTGGATTTGATTTCCAGCCCTCTGCCAGTCAGTCTGCCAGGCACTTTCATGTGACAAGCCTTAGGCGAGTCCCTTTCTGTCTCTGATTCCCGATTCCTTCACAGGGATTTATGTGGGCCTTAACGCCCACTGGGAAAAGATCCCTCTGCCAGCTCAGTGCCTGCTTTCTTGGTTTGACTTGTCAATCTGGACTTGAATACACCTTTGGTTTTGGATTGACTCTATTACCTCTCCTAGAAATTAACACACAAAACTGACAGCTGATTGACAAGATGAGAAGCAGTTTTCCAAAATTCAAATTGAACTTAATCCTTTCTTACTAAAAGAATGCTCAAATCAAGGGGACACAGCTCACTCGTTTTGACTTCATGAGCTATGGCAGGTAGAGACAACTTTTTGAAAATACACAGCTAAAACTGTCCGTGCTTTGAATGCTAGACATGTTTTTCAGTTTTAAGTGGTTTATCACTTAAAGCGGGACCGTTTTAGCTGTGTATTTTGAAAAAGTTGTGTGCTCTTCAAAGAGAAAGCTACTTTTGCTGTGTCTTTGGGTTCGAGGGGAAATGGGAGTCCTCTTCAGTCAGCAGGGACGACACCTGAGTCCTTTGCAGTCCTCTTGTCTGCCTCTGAGGGTGAAATGAGAGTGGTCCCTGTCATCATGAGCCATGTCTGAAAGAATTATTCACATTCCCTACGAGAATAGACGGGTGAAATAGCAAAAGGTGGGTCTTCCTTTGGATCATGGACGGGTTCAAAGCCCACCTCATACCACTAAGTATTTTGCTGAACACGAGCAGTTGTGTGTGCGGCCTGTGTTTGGGTGATTTTTGTGTCGTGTGTGTGTGTGTGTGTGTGTGTGTGTGTCTGTGTGTGTGTGTCTGTATTTCTGTCTCCAGTCCTGAGCAGCAAATCTTTTTTCCTCTTTTAGCATGTTACTCACAACTGTGGATGAAGCCCAGCACTCCTGAAAACACAATCCATGTATGGTTGAAGGAAATTTTCTTGGTGATGAGTGAGAGGTTGGTGACTGAAACCAGCTCATTTCCCATTGACCACTGAGGTCACATCTCTCAGGTGAGAAGCAAAGTGAGAATTTGAACCAGGCACATTCTCCTTAGAGACAATGGGCCAAAGACAGGTCCGATGGAATCGAATGTCTTTTCATGTTGACATCCATCCCGTCAAGCCCTCGTTAAGCCATTGAAGTGTCACATTGGGCCTGGGGGAGGCGGTGCACCCTGTGAAATTACACGTCCGAAGATTTGGATTTGATTTCCAGCCCTCTGCCAGTCAGTCTGCCAGGCACTTTCATGTGAAAAGCCTTAGGCGAGTCCCTTTCTGTCTCTGATTCCCGATTCCTTCACAGGGATTTATGTGGGCCTTAACGCCCACTGGGAAAAGATCCCTCTGCCAGATCAGTGCCTGCTTTCTTGGTTTGACTTGTCAATCTGGACTTGAATACACCTTTGGTTTTGGATTGACTCTATTACCTCTCCTAGAAATTAACACACAAAACTGACAGCTGATTGACAAGATGAGAAGCAGTTTTCCAAAATTCAAATTGAACTTAAGCCTTTCTTACTAACAGAATGCTCAAATCAAGGGGACACAGCTCACTCGTTTTGACTTCATGAGCTATGGCAGGTAGAGACAACTTTCTGAAAATACACAGCTAAAACTGTCCGTGCTTTGAATGCTAGACATGTTTTTCAGAATACACAGCTAAAGCGGGGACCGTTTTAGCTGTGTATTTTGAAAAAGTTGTGTGCTCTTCAAAGAGAAAGCTACTTTTGCTGTGTCTTTGGGTTCGAGGGGAAATGGGAGTCCTCTTCAGTCAGCAGGGACGACACCTGAGTCCTTTGCAGTCCTCTTGTCTGCCTCTGAGGGTGAAATGAGAGTGGTCCCTGTCATCATGAGCCATGTCTGAAAGAATTATTCACATTCCCTACGAGAATAGACGGGTGAAATAGCAAAAGGTGTGTCTTCCTTTGGAGCATGGACGGGTTCAAATCCCACCTCATACCACTAAGTATTTTGCTGAACACGAGCAGTTGTGTGTGCGGCCTGTGTTTGGGTGATTTTTGTGTCATGTGTGTGTGTGTGTGTGTGTGTGTGTGTGTGTGTGTGTGTGTCTGTATTTCTGTCTCCATTCCTGAGCAGCAAATCTTTTTTCCTCTTTTAGCATGTTACTCACAACTATGGATGAAGCCCAGCACTCCTGAAAACACAATCCATGTATGGTTAAAGGAAATTTTCTTTGTGATGAGTGTGAGGTTGGTGACTGAAACCAGCTCATTTCCCATTGACCACTGAGGTCACATCTCTCAGGTGAGAAGCAAAGTGAGAATTTGAACCAGGCACATTCTCCTTAGAGACAATGGGCCAAAGACAGGTCCGATGGAATCGAATGTCTTTTCATGTTGACATCCATCCCGTCAAGCCCTCGTTAAGCCATTGAAGTGTCACATTGGGCCTGGGGGAGGCGGTGCACCCTGTGAAATTACACGTCCGAAGATTTGGATTTGATTTCCAGCCCTCTGCCAGTCAGTGTGCCAGGCACTTTCATGTGACAAGCCTTAGGCGAGTCCCTTTCTGTCTCTGATTCCCGATTCCTTCACAGGGATTTATGTGGGCCTTAACGCCCACTGGGAAAAGATCCCTCTGCCAGCTCAGTGTCTGCTTTCTTGTTTTGACTTGTCAATCTGGACTTGAATACACCTTTGGTTTTGGATTGACTCTATTACCTCTCCTAGAAATTAACACACAAAACTGAGAGCTGATAGACAAGATGAGAAGCAGTTTTCCAAAATTCAAATTGAACTTAATCCTTTCTTACTAAAAGAATGCTCAAATCAAATGGACACAGCTAACTCGTTTTGAATTCATGAGCAATGGCAGGTAGAGACAACTTTTTGAAAATACACAGCCAAAACTGTCCGTGCTTTGAATGCTAGACATGTTTTTCAAAATACACAGCTAAAAAAGTCCTCGCTTTAAGTGTTAAAGCACTTAAAGCGGGGACCGTTTTAGCTGTGTATTTTGAAAAAGTTGTGTGCTCTTCAAAGAGAAAGCTACTTTTGCTGTGTCTTTGGGTTCGAGGGGAAATGGGAGTCCTCTTCAGTCAGCAGTGACGACACCTGATTTTTTTGCAGTCCTCCTGTCTGCCTCTGAGGGTGAAATGAGAGTGGTCCCTGTCATCATGAGCCATGTCTGAAAGAATTATTCACATTCCCTACGAGAATAGACGGGTGAAATTGCAAAAAGTGTGTCTTCCTTTGGAGCATGGAAGGGTTCAAAGCCCACCTCATACCACTAAGTATTTTGCTGAACACGAGCAGTTGTGTGTGCGGCCTGTGTTTGGGTGATTTTTGTGTCGTGTGCGTGTGTGTGTGTGTGTGTGTGTGTGTCTGTGTGTGTGTGTCTGTATTTCTGTCTCCATTCCTGAGCAGCAAATCTTTTTTCCTCTTTTAGCATGTTACTCACAACTGTGGATGAAGCCCAGCACTCCGGAAAACACAATCCATGTATGGTTGAAGGAAATTTTCTTTGTGATGAGTGAGAGGTTGGTGACTGAACCCAGCTCATTTCCCATTGACCACTGAGGTCGCATCTCTCAGGTGAGAAGCAAAGTGAGAATTTGAACCAGGCACATTCTCCTTAGAGACAATGGGCCAAAGAGAAGTCCGATGGAATCGAATGTCTTTTCATGTTGACATCCATCCCGTCAAGCCCTCGTTAAGCCATTGAAGTGTCACATTGGGCCTGGGGGAGGCGGTGCACACTGTGAAATTACACGTCCGAAGATTTGGATTTGATTTCCAGCCCTCTGCCAGTCAGTCTGCCAGGCACTTTCATGTGACAAGCCTTAGGCGAGTCCCTTTCTGTCTCTGATTCCCGATTCCTTCACAGGGATTTATGTGGGCCTTAACGCCCACTGGGAAAAGATCCCTCTGCCAGCTCAGTGCCTGCTTTCTTGCTTTGACTTGTCAATCTGGACTTGAATACACCTTTGGTTTTGGATTGACTCTATTACCTCTCCTAGAAATTAACACACAAAACTGACAGCTGATTGACAAGATGAGAAGCAGTTTTCCAAAATTCAAATTGAACTTAATCCTTTCTTACTAAAAGAATGCTCAAATCAAGGGGACACAGCTCACTCGTTTTGACTTCATGAGCTTTGGCAGGTAGAGACAACTTTTTGAAAATACACAGCTAAAACTGTCCGTGCTTTGAATGCTAGACATGTTTTTCAGAATACACAGCTAAAGCGGGGACCGATTTAGCTGGGTATTTTGAAAAAGTTGTGTGCTCTTCAAAGAGAAAGCTACTTTTGCTGTGTCTTTGGGTTCGAGGGGAAATGGGAGTCCTCTTCAGTCAGCAGGGACGACACCTGAGTCCTTTGCAGTCCTCTTGTCTGCCTCTGAGGGTGAAATGAGAGTGGTCCCTGTCATCATGAGCCACGTCTGAAAGAATTATTCACATTCCCTACGAGAATAGACGGGTGAAATAGCAAAAGTTGTGTCTTCCTTTGGAGCATGGACGGGTTCAAAGCCCACCTCATACCACTAAGTATTTTGCTGAACACGAGCAGTTGTGTGTGCGGCCTGTGTTTGGGTGATTTTTGTGTCATGTGTGTGTGTGTGAGTGTGTTTGTGTGTGTGTGTGTGTGTCTGTGTGTGTGTGTCTGTATTTCTGTCTCCATTCCTGAGCAGCAAATCTTTTTTCCTCTTTTAGCATGTTACTCACAACTGTGGATGAAGCCCAGCACTCCTGAAAACACAATCCATGTATGGTTGAAGGAAATTTTCTTGGTGATGAGTGAGAGGTTGGTGACTGAACCCAGCTCATTTCCCATTGACCACTGAGGTCACATCTCTCAGGTGAGAAGCAAAGTGAGAATTTGAACCAGGCACATTCTCCTTAGAGACAATGGGCCAAAGACAGGTCCGATGGAATCGAATGTCTTTTCTTGTTGACATCCATCCCGTCAAGTCCTCGTTAAGCCATTGAAGTGTCACATTGGGCCTGGGGGAGGCGGTGCACCCTGTGAAATTACACGTCCGAAGATTTGGATTTGATTTCCAGCCCTCTGCCAGTCAGTCTGCCAGGCACTTTCATGTGACAAGCCTTAGGCGAGTCCCTTTCTGTCTCTGATTCCCGATTCCTTCACAGGGATTTATGTGGGCCTTAACGCCCACTGGGAAAAGATCCCTCTGCCAGCTCAGTGCCTGCTTTCTTGGTTTGACTTGTCAATCTGGACTTGAATACACCTTTGGTTTTGGATTGACTCTATTACCTCTCCTAGAAATTAACACACAAAACTGACAGCTGATTGACAAGATGAGAAGCAGTTTTCCAAAATTCAAATTGAACTTAATCCTTTCTTACTAAAAGAATGCTCAAATCAAGGGGACACAGCTCACTCGTTTTGACTTCATGAGCTATGGCAGGTAGAGACAACTTTTTGAAAATACACAGCTAAAACTGTCCGTGCTTTGAATGCTAGACATGTTTTTCAGTTTTAAGTGCTTTAGCACTTAAAGCGGGACCGTTTTAGCTGTGTATTTTGAAAAAGTTGTGTGCTCTTCAAAGAGAAAGCTACTTTTGCTGTGTCTTTGTTTTCGAGGGGAACTGGGAGTCCTCTTCAGTCAGCAGGGACGACACCTGAGTCCTTTGCAGTCCTCTTGTTTGCCTCTGAGGGTGCAATGAGAGTGGTCCCTGTCATCATGAGCCATGTCTGAAAGAATTATTCACATTCCCTACGAGAATAGACGGGTGAAATTGCAAAAGGTGTGTCTTCCTTTGGAGCATGGACGGGTTCAAAGCCCACCTCATACCACTAAGTATTTTGCGGAACACGAGCAGATGTTTTTGCGGCCTGTGTTTGGGTGATTTTGTGTCGTGTGTGTGTGTGTGTGTGTGTGTGTGAGTGTGTGTGTGTCTGTGTGTGTGTGTCTGTATTTCTATCACCATTCCTGAGCAGCAAATCTTTTTTCCTCTTTTAGCATGTTACTCACAACTGTGCATGAAGCCCAGCACTCCTGAAAACACAATCCATGTATGGTTGAAGGAAATGATCTTGGTGATGAGTGAGAAGTTGGTGACTGAAACCAGCTCATTTCCCATTGACCACTGAGGTCACATCTCTCAGGTGAGAAGCAAAGTGAGTATTTGAACCAGGCACATTCTCCTTAGAGACAATGGGCCAAAGACAGGTCCGATGGAATCGAATGTCTTTTCATGTTGACATCCATCCCGTCAAGCCCTCGTTAAGCCATTGAAGTGTCACATTGGGCCTGGGGGAGGCGGTGCACCCTGTGAAATTACACGTCCGAAGATTTGGATTTGATTTCCAGCCCTCTGCCAGTCAGTCTGCCAGGCACTTTCATGTGACAAGCCTTAGGCGAGTCCCTTTCTGTCTCTGATTCCCGATTCCTTCACAGGGATTTATGTGGGCCTTAACGCCCACTGGGAAAAGATCCCTCTGCCAGCTCAGTGCCTGCTTTCTTGGTTTGACTTGTCAATCTGGACTTGAATACACCTTTGGTTTTGGATTGACTCTATTACCTCTCCTAGAAATTAACACACAAAACTGACAGCTGATTGACAAGATGAGAAGCAGTTTTCCAAAATTCAAATTGAACTTAATCCTTTCTTACTAAAAGAATGCTCAAATCAAGGGGACACAGCTCACTCGTTTTGACTTCATGATCTATGGCAGGTAGAGACAACTTTTTGAAAATACACAGCTAAAACTGTCCGTGCTTTGAATGCTAGACATGTTTTTCAGAATACAGAGCTAAAACGGTCCCGCTTTAAGTGCTTTAGCAGTTAAAGCGGGACCGTTTTAGCTGTGTATTTTGAAAAAGTTGTGTGCTCTTCAAAGAGAAAGCTACTTTTGCTGTGTCTTTGGGTTCGAGGGGAAATGGGAGTCCTCTTCAGTCGGCAGGGACGACACCTGAGTCCTTTGCAGTCCTCTTGTCTGCCTCTGAGGGTGAAATGAGAGTGGTCCCTGTCATCATGAGCCATGTCTGAAAGAATTATTCACATTCTCTACAAGAATAGACGGGTGAAATAGCAAAAGGTGTGTCTTCCTTTGGAGCATGGACGGGTTCAAAGCCCACCTCATACCACTAAGTATTTTGCTGAACACGAGCAGTTGTGTGTGCGGCCTTTGTTTGGGTGATTTTTGTGTTGTGTGTGTGTGTGTGTGTGTGTGTGTCTGTGTGTGTGTGTCTGTATTTCTGTCTCCATTCCTGAGCAGCAAATCTTTTTTCCTCTTTTAGCATGTTACTCACAACTGTGGATGAAGCCCAGCACTCCTGAAAACACAATCCATGTATGGTTGAAGGAAATTTTCTTGGTGATGAGTGAGAGGTTGGTGACTGAAACCAGCTCATTTCCCATTGACCACTGAGGTCACATCTCTCAGGTGAGAAGCAAAGTGAGAATTTGAACCAGGCACATTCTCCTTAGAGACAATGGGCCAAAGACAGGTCCGATGGAATCGAATATCTTTTCATGTTGACATCCATCCCGTCAAGCCCTCGTTAAGCCATTGAAGTGTCACATTGGGCCTGGGGGAGGCGGTGCACCCTGTGAAACTACACGTTCGAAGATTTGGATTTGATTTCCAGCCCTCTGCCAGTCAGTCTGCCAGGCACTTTCATGTGACAAGCCTTAGGCGAGTCCCTTTCTGTCTCTGATTCCCGATTCCTTCACAGGGATTTATGTGGGCCTTAACGCCCACTGGGAAAAGATCCCTCTGCCAGCTCAGTGCCTGCTTTCTTGGTTTGACTTGTCAATCTGGACTTGAATACACCTTTGGTTTTGGATTGACTCTATTACCTCTCCTAGAAATTAACACACAAAACTGACAGCTGATTGACAAGATGAGAAGCAGTTTTCCAAAATTCAAATTGAACTTAATCCTTTCTTACTAAAAGAATGCTCAAATCAAGGGGACACAGCTCACTCGTTTTGACTTCATGAGCTATGGCAGGTAGAGACAACTTTTTGAAAATACACAGCTAAAACTGTCCGTGCTTTGAATGCTAGACATGTTTTTCAGTTTTAAGTGCTTTAGCACTTTAAGCGGGACCGTTTTAGCTGTGTATTTTGAAAAAGTTGTGTGCTCTTCAAAGAGAAAGCTACTTTTGCTGTGTCTTTGTTTTCGAGGGGAACTGGGAGTCCTCTTCAGTCAGCAGGGACGACACCTGAGTCCTTTGCAGTCCTCTTGTTTGCCTCTGAGGGTGAAATGAGAGTGGTCCCTGTCATCATGAGCCATGTCTGAAAGAATTATTCACATTCCCTACGAGAATAGACGGGTGAAATTGCAAAAGGTGTGTCTTCCTTTGGAGCATGGACGGGTTCAAAGCCCACCTCATACCACTAAGTATTTTGCGGAACACGAGCAGATGTTTTTGCGGCCTGTGTTTGGGTGATTTTGTGTCATGTGTGTGTGTGTGTGTGTGTGTGTGAGTGTGTGTGTGTCTGTGTGTGTGTGTCTGTATTTCTATCACCATTCCTGAGCAGCAAATCTTTTTTCCTCTTTTAGCATGTTACTCACAACTGTGCATGAAGCCCAGGACTCCTGAAAACACAATCCATGTATGGTTGAAGGAAATTTTCTTGGTGATGAGTGAGAGGTTGGTGACTGAACCCAGCTCATTTCCCATTGACCACTGAGGTCACATCTCTCAGGTGAGAAGCAAAGTGAGAATTTGAACCAGGCACATTCTCCTTAGAGACAATGGGCCAAAGACAGGTCCGATGGAATCGAATGTCTTTTCTTGTTGACATCCATCCCGTCAAGTCCTCGTTAAGCCATTGAAGTGTCACATTGGGCCTGGGGGAGGCGGTGCACCCTGTGAAATTACACGTCCGAAGATTTGGATTTGATTTCCAGCCCTCTGCCAGTCAGTCTGCCAGGCACTTTCATGTGACAAGCCTTAGGCGAGTCCCTTTCTGTCTCTGATTCCCGATTCCTTCACAGGGATTTATGTGGGCCTTAACGCCCACTGGGAAAAGATCCCTCTGCCAGCTCAGTGCCTGCTTTCTTGGTTTGACTTGTCAATCTGGACTTGAATACACCTTTGGTTTTGGATTGACTCTATTACCTCTCCTAGAAATTAACACACAAAACTGACAGCTGATTGACAAGATGAGAAGCAGTTTTCCAAAATTCAAATTGAACTTAATCCTTTCTTACTAAAAGAATGCTCAAATCAAGGGGACACAGCTCACTCGTTTTGACTTCATGAGCTATGGCAGGTAGAGACAACTTTTTGAAAATACACAGCTAAAACTGTCCGTGCTTTGAATGCTAGACATGTTTTTCAGTTTTAAGTGCTTTAGCACTTAAAGCGGGACCGTTTTAGCTGTGTATTTTGAAAAAGTTGTGTGCTCTTCAAAGAGAAAGCTACTTTTGCTGTGTCTTTGTTTTCGAGGGGAACTGGGAGTCCTCTTCAGTCAGCAGGGACGACACCTGAGTCCTTTGCAGTCCTCTTGTTTGCCTCTGAGGGTGCAATGAGAGTGGTCCCTGTCATCATGAGCCATGTCTGAAAGAATTATTCACATTCCCTACGAGAATAGACGGGTGAAATTGCAAAAGGTGTGTCTTCCTTTGGAGCATGGACGGGTTCAAAGCCCACCTCATACCACTAAGTATTTTGCGGAACACGAGCAGATGTTTTTGCGGCCTGTGTTTGGGTGATTTTGTGTCGTGTGTGTGTGTGTGTGTGTGTGTGTGAGTGTGTGTGTGTCTGTGTGTGTGTGTCTGTATTTCTATCACCATTCCTGAGCAGCAAATCTTTTTTCCTCTTTTAGCATGTTACTCACAACTGTGCATGAAGCCCAGCACTCCTGAAAACACAATCCATGTATGGTTGAAGGAAATGATCTTGGTGATGAGTGAGAAGTTGGTGACTGAAACCAGCTCATTTCCCATTGACCACTGAGGTCACATCTCTCAGGTGAGAAGCAAAGTGAGTATTTGAACCAGGCACATTCTCCTTAGAGACAATGGGCCAAAGACAGGTCCGATGGAATCGAATGTCTTTTCATGTTGACATCCATCCCGTCAAGCCCTCGTTAAGCCATTGAAGTGTCACATTGGGCCTGGGGGAGGCGGTGCACCCTGTGAAATTACACGTCCGAAGATTTGGATTTGATTTCCAGCCCTCTGCCAGTCAGTCTGCCAGGCACTTTCATGTGACAAGCCTTAGGCGAGTCCCTTTCTGTCTCTGATTCCCGATTCCTTCACAGGGATTTATGTGGGCCTTAACGCCCACTGGGAAAAGATCCCTCTGCCAGCTCAGTGCCTGCTTTCTTGGTTTGACTTGTCAATCTGGACTTGAATACACCTTTGGTTTTGGATTGACTCTATTACCTCTCCTAGAAATTAACACACAAAACTGACAGCTGATTGACAAGATGAGAAGCAGTTTTCCAAAATTCAAATTGAACTTAATCCTTTCTTACTAAAAGAATGCTCAAATCAAGGGGACACAGCTCACTCGTTTTGACTTCATGAGCTATGGCAGGTAGAGACAACTTTTTGAAAATACACAGCTAAAACTGTCCGTGCTTTGAATGCTAGACATGTTTTTCAGAATACAGAGCTAAAACGGTCCCGCTTTAAGTGCTTTAGCAGTTAAAGCGGGACCGTTTTAGCTGTGTATTTTGAAAAAGTTGTGTGCTCTTCAAAGAGAAAGCTACTTTTGCTGTGTCTTTGGGTTCGAGGGGAAATGGGAGTCCTCTTCAGTCGGCAGGGACGACACCTGAGTCCTTTGCAGTCCTCTTGTCTGCCTCTGAGGGTGAAATGAGAGTGGTCCCTGTCATCATGAGCCATGTCTGAAAGAATTATTCACATTCTCTACAAGAATAGACGGGTGAAATAGCAAAAGGTGTGTCTTCCTTTGGAGCATGGACGGGTTCAAAGCCCACCTCATACCACTAAGTATTTTGCTGAACACGAGCAGTTGTGTGTGCGGCCTTTGTTTGGGTGATTTTTGTGTTGTGTGTGTGTGTGTGTGTGTGTGTGTCTGTGTGTGTGTGTCTGTATTTCTGTCTCCATTCCTGAGCAGCAAATCTTTTTTCCTCTTTTAGCATGTTACTCACAACTGTGGATGAAGCCCAGCACTCCTGAAAACACAATCCATGTATGGTTGAAGGAAATTTTCTTGGTGATGAGTGAGAGGTTGGTGACTGAAACCAGCTCATTTCCCATTGACCACTGAGGTCACATCTCTCAGGTGAGAAGCAAAGTGAGAATTTGAACCAGGCACATTCTCCTTAGAGACAATGGGCCAAAGACAGGTCCGATGGAATCGAATATCTTTTCATGTTGACATCCATCCCGTCAAGCCCTCGTTAAGCCATTGAAGTGTCACATTGGGCCTGGGGGAGGCGGTGCACCCTGTGAAACTACACGTTCGAAGATTTGGATTTGATTTCCAGCCCTCTGCCAGTCAGTCTGCCAGGCACTTTCATGTGACAAGCCTTAGGCGAGTCCCTTTCTGTCTCTGATTCCCGATTCCTTCACAGGGATTTATGTGGGCCTTAACGCCCACTGGGAAAAGATCCCTCTGCCAGCTCAGTGCCTGCTTTCTTGGTTTGACTTGTCAATCTGGACTTGAATACACCTTTGGTTTTGGATTGACTCTATTACCTCTCCTAGAAATTAACACACAAAACTGACAGCTGATTGACAAGATGAGAAGCAGTTTTCCAAAATTCAAATTGAACTTAATCCTTTCTTACTAAAAGAATGCTCAAATCAAGGGGACACAGCTCACTCGTTTTGACTTCATGAGCTATGGCAGGTAGAGACAACTTTTTGAAAATACACAGCTAAAACTGTCCGTGCTTTGAATGCTAGACATGTTTTTCAGTTTTAAGTGCTTTAGCACTTTAAGCGGGACCGTTTTAGCTGTGTATTTTGAAAAAGTTGTGTGCTCTTCAAAGAGAAAGCTACTTTTGCTGTGTCTTTGTTTTCGAGGGGAACTGGGAGTCCTCTTCAGTCAGCAGGGACGACACCTGAGATCTTTGCAGTCCTCTTGTTTGCCTCTGAGGGTGAAATGAGAGTGGTCCCTGTCATCATGAGCCATGTCTGAAAGAATTATTCACATTCCCTACGAGAATAGACGGGTGAAATTGCAAAAGGTGTGTCTTCCTTTGGAGCATGGACGGGTTCAAAGCCCACCTCATACCACTAAGTATTTTGCGGAACACGAGCAGATGTTTTTGCGGCCTGTGTTTGGGTGATTTTGTGTCATGTGTGTGTGTGTGTGTGTGTGTGTGAGTGTGTGTGTGTCTGTGTGTGTGTGTCTGTATTTCTATCACCATTCCTGAGCAGCAAATCTTTTTTCCTCTTTTAGCATGTTACTCACAACTGTGCATGAAGCCCAGGACTCCTGAAAACACAATCCATGTATGGTTGAAGGAAATGATCTTGGTGATGAGTGAGAAGTTGGTGACTGAAACCAGCTCATTTCCCATTGACCACTGAGGTCACATCTCTCAGGTTAGAAGCAAAGTGAGTATTTGAACCAGGCACATTCTCCTTAGAGACAATGGGCCAAAGACAGGTCCGATGGAATCGAATGTCTTTTCATGTTGACATCCATCCCGTCAAGCCCTCGTTAAGCCATTGAAGTGTCACATTGGGCCTGGGGGAGGCGGTGCACCCTGTGAAATTACACGTCTGAAGATTTGGATTTGATTTCCAGCCCTCTGCCAGTCAGTCTGCCAGGCACTTTCATGTGACAAGCCTTAGGCGAGTCCCTTTCTGTCTCTGATTCCCGATTCCTTCACAGGGATTTATGTGGGCCTTAACGCCCACTGGGAAAAGATCCCTCTGCCAGCTCAGTGCCTGCTTTCTTGGTTTGACTTGTCAATCTGGACTTGAATACACCTTTGGTTTTGGATTGACTCTATTACCTCTCCTAGAAATTAACACACAAAACTGACAGCTGATTGACAAGATGAGAAGCAGTTTTCCAAAATTCAAATTGAACTTAATCCTTTCTTACTAAAAGAATGCTCAAATCAAGGGGACACAGCTCACTCGTTTTGACTTCATGAGCTATGGCAGGTAGAGACAACTTTTTGAAAATACACAGCTAAAACTGTCCGTGCTTTGAATGCTAGACATGTTTTTCAGAATACAGAGCTAAAACGGTCCCGCTTTAAGTGCTTTAGCAGTTAAAGCGGGACCGTTTTAGCTGTGTATTTTGAAAAAGTTGTGTGCTCTTCAAAGAGAAAGCTACTTTTGCTGTGTCTTTGGGTTCGAGGGGAAATGGGAGTCCTCTTCAGTCAGCAGGGACGACACCTGAGTCCTTTGCAGTCCTCTTGTTTGCCTCTGAGGGTGAAATGAGAGTGGTCCCTGTCATCATGAGCCATGTCTGAAAGAATTATTCACATTCCCTACGAGAATAGACGGGTGTAATAGCAAAAGGTGTGTCTTCCTTTGGAGCATGGACGGGTTCAAAGCCCACCTCATACCACTAAGTATTTTGCTGAACACGAGCAGTTGTGTGTGCGGCCTTTGTTTGGGTGATTTTTGTGTCGTGTGTGTGTGTGTGTGTGTGTGTGTCTGTGTGTGTGTGTCTGTATTTCTGTCTCCATTCCTGAGCAGCAAATCTTTTTTCCTCTTTTAGCATGTTACTCACAACTGTGGATGAAGCCCAGCACTCCTGAAAACACAATCCATGTATGGTTGAAGGAAATTTTCTTGGTGATGAGTGAGAGGTTGGTGACTGAAACCAGCTCATTTCCCATTGACCACTGAGGTCACATCTCTCAGGTGAGAAGCAAAGTGAGAATTTGAACCAGGCACATTCTCCTTAGAGACAATGGGCCAAAGACAGGTCCGATGGAATCGAATGTCTTTTCATGTTGACATCCATCCCGTCAAGCCCTCGTTAAGCCATTGAAGTGTCACATTGGGCCTGGGGGAGGCGGTGCACCCTGTGAAATGACACGTCCGAAGATTTGGATTTGATTTCCAGCCCTCTGCCAGTCAGTCTGCCAGGCACTTTCATGTGACAAGCCTTAGGCGAGTCCCTTTCTGTCTCTGATTCCCGATTCCTTCACAGGGATTTATGTGGGCCTTAACGCCCACTGGGAAAAGATCCCTCTGCCAGCTCAGTGCCTGCTTTCTTGGTTTGACTTGTCAATCTGGACTTGAATACACCTTTGGTTTTGGATTGACTCTATTACCTCTCCTAGAAATTAACACACAAAACTGACAGCTGATTGACAAGATGAGAAGCAGTTTTCCAAAATTCAAATTGAACTTAATCCTTTCTTACTAAAAGAATGCTCAAATCAAAGGGACACAGCTCACTCGTTTTGTCTTCATGAGCTATGGCAGGTAGAGACAACTTTTTGAAAATACACAGCTAAAACTGTCCGTGCTTTGAATGCTAGACATGTTTTTCAGTTTTAAGTGCTTTAGCACTTAAAGCGGGACCGTTTTAGCTGTGTATTTTGAAAAGGTTGTGTGCTCTTCAAAGAGAAAGCTACTTTTGCTGTGTCTTTGGGTTCGAGGGGAAATGGGAGTCCTCTTCAGTCAGCAGGGACGATACCTGAGTCCTTTGAAGTACTCTTGTCTGCCTCTGAGGGTGAAATGAGAGTGGTCCCTGTCATCATCAGCCATGTCTGAAAGAATTATTCACATTCCCTACGAGAATAGACGGGTGAAATAGCAAAAGGTGTGTCTTCCTTTGGAGCATGGACGGGTTCAAAGCCCACCTCATACCACTAAGTATTTTGCTGAACACGAGCAGTTGTGTGTGCGGCCTGTGTTTGGGTGATTTTTGTGTCATGTGTGTGTTTGTGAGTGTGTGTGTGTGTGTGTGTGTGTGTCTGTGTGTGTGTGTCTGTATTTCTGTCTCCATTCCTGAGCAGCAAATCTTTTTTCCTCTTTTAGCATGTTACTCCCAACTGTGGATGAAGCCCAGCACTCCTGAAAACACAATCCATGTATGGTTGAAGGAAATTTTCTTGGTGATGAGTGAGAGGTTGGTGACTGAAACCAGCTCATTTCCCATTGACCACTGAGGTCACATCTCTCAGGTGAGAAGCAAAGTGAGAATTTGAACCAGGCACATTCTCCTTAGAGACAATGGGCCAAAGACAGGTCCGATGGAATCGAATGTCTTTTCATGTTGACATCCATCCCGTCAAGCCCTCGTTAAGCCATTGAAGTGTCACATTGGGCCTGGGGGAGGCGGTGCACCCTGTGAAATGACACGTCCGAAGATTTGGATTTGATTTCCAGCCCTCTGCCAGTCAGTCTGCCAGGCACTTTCATGTGACAAGCCTTAGGCGAGTCCCTTTCTGTCTCTGATTCCCGATTCCTTCACAGGGATTTATGTGGGCCTTAACGCCCACTGGGAAAAGATCCCTCTGCCAGCTCAGTGCCTGCTTTCTTGGTTTGACTTGTCAATCTGGACTTGAATACACCTTTGGTTTTGGATTGACTCTATTACCTCTCCTAGAAATTAACACACAAAACTGACAGCTGATTGACAAGATGAGAAGCAGTTTTCCAAAATTCAAATTGAACTTAATCCTTTCTTACTAAAAGAATGCTCAAATCAAAGGGACACAGCTCACTCGTTTTGTCTTCATGAGCTATGGCAGGTAGAGACAACTTTTTGAAAATACACAGCTAAAACTGTCCGTGCTTTGAATGCTAGACATGTTTTTCAGTTTTAAGTGCTTTAGCACTTAAAGCGGGACCGTTTTAGCTGTGTATTTTGAAAAGGTTGTGTGCTCTTCAAAGAGAAAGCTACTTTTGCTGTGTCTTTGGGTTCGAGGGGAAATGGGAGTCCTCTTCAGTCAGCAGGGACGATACCTGAGTCCTTTGAAGTACTCTTGTCTGCCTCTGAGGGTGAAATGAGAGTGGTCCCTGTCATCATCAGCCATGTCTGAAAGAATTATTCACATTCCCTACGAGAATAGACGGGTGAAATAGCAAAAGGTGTGTCTTCCTTTGGAGCATGGACGGGTTCAAAGCCCACCTCATACCACTAAGTATTTTGCTGAACACGAGCAGTTGTGTGTGCGGCCTGTGTTTGGGTGATTTTTGTGTCATGTGTGTGTTTGTGAGTGTGTGTGTGTGTGTGTGTGTGTGTCTGTGTGTGTGTGTCTGTATTTCTGTCTCCATTCCTGAGCAGCAAATCTTTTTTCCTCTTTTAGCATGTTACTCCCAACTGTGGATGAAGCCCAGCACTCCTGAAAACACAATCCATGTATGGTTGAAGGAAATTTTCTTGGTGATGAGTGAGAGGTTGGTGACTGAAACCAGCTCATTTCCCATTGACCACTGAGGTCACATCTCTCAGGTGAGAAGCAAAGTGAGAATTTGAACCAGGCACATTCTCCTTAGAGACAATGGGCCAAAGACAGGTCCGATGGAATCGAATGTCTTTTCTTGTTGACATCTATCCCGTCAAGTCCTCGTTAAACCATTGAAGTGTCACATTGGGCCTGGGGGAGGCGGTGCATCCTGTGAAATTACACGTCCGAAGATTTGGATTTGATTTCCTGCGCTCTGCCAGTCAGTCTGCCAGGCACTTTCATGTGACAAGCCTTAGGCGAGTCCCTTTCTGTCTCTGATTCCCGATTCCTTCACAGGGATTTACGTGGGCCTTAACACCCACTAGGAAAAGATCCCTCTGCCAGCTCACTGCCTGCTTTCTTGGTTTGACTTGTCAATCTGGACTTGAATACACCTTTGGATTTGGATTGACTCTATTACCTCTCCTAGAAATTAACACACAAAACTGACAGCTGATTGACAAGATGAGAAGCAGTTTTCCAAAATTCAAATTGAACTTAATCCTTTCTTACTAAAAGAATGCTCAAATCAAGGGGACACAGCTCACTCGTTTTGACTTCATGAGCTATGGCAGGTCGAGACACCTTTTTAAAAATACACAGCTAAAACTGTCCGTGCTTTGAATGCTAGACATGTTTTTCAGTTTTAAGTGCTTTAGCACTTAAAGCGCGACCGTTTTAGCTGTGTATTTTGAAAAAGTTGTGTGCTCTTCAAAGAGAAACCTACTTTTGCTGTGTCTTTGGGTTCGAGGGGAAATGGGAGTCCTCTTCAGTCAGCAGGGACGACACCTGAGTCCTTTGCAGTCCTCTTTTCTGCCTCTGAGGGTGAAATGAGAGTGGTCCCTGTCATCATCAGCCATGTCTGAAAGAATTATTCACATTCCCTACGAGAATAGACGGGTGAAATAGCGAAAGGTGTGTCTTCCTTTGGAGCATGGACGGGTTCAAAGCCCACCTCATACCATTAAGTATTTTGCTGAACACGAGCAGTTGTGTGTGCGGCCTGTGTTTGGGTGATTTTTGTGTCATGTGTGTGTGTGTGTGTGTGTGTGTGTGTCTGTGTGTCTGTGTGTGTGTGTCTGTTTTTCTGTCTCCATGCCTGAGCAGCAAATCTTTTTTCCTCTTTTAGCATGTTACTCACAACTGTGGATGAAGCCCAGCACTCCTGAAAACACAATCCATGTATGGTTGAAGGAAATTTTCTTGGTGATGAGTGAGAGGTTGGTGACTGAAACCAGCTCATTTCCCATTGACCACTGAGGTCACATCTCTCAGGTGAGAAGCAAAGTGAGAATTTGAACCAGGCACATTCTCCTTAGAGACAATGGGCCAAAGACAGGTCCGATGGAATCGAATGTCTTTTCATGTTGACATCCATCCCGTCAAGCCCTCGTTAAGCCATTGAAGTGTCACATTGGGCCTGGGGGAGGCGGTGCACCCTGTGAAATTACACGTCCGAAGATTTGGATTTGATTTCCAGCCCTCTGCCAGTCAGTCTGCCAGGCACTTTCATGTGACAAGCCTTAGGCGAGTCCCTTTCTGTCTCTGATTCCCGATTCCTTCACTGGGATTTATGTGGGCCTTAACGCCCACTGGGAAAAGATCCCTCTGCCAGCTCAGTGCCTGCTTTCTTGGTTTGACTTGTCAATCTGGACTTGAATACACCTTTGGTTTTGGATTGACTCTATTACCTCTCCTAGAATTTAACACACAAAACTGACAGCTGATTGACAAGAAGAGAAGTAGTTTTCCAAAATTCAAATTGAACTTAATCCTTCCTTACTAAAAGAATGCTCAAATCAAGGGGACACAGCTCACTCGTTTTGACGTCGTGAGCTATGGGAGGTAGAGACAACTTTTTGAAAATACACAGCTAAAACTGTCCGTGCTTTGAATGCTAGACATGTTTTTCAGTTTTAAGTGCTTTAGCACTTAAAGCGGGACCGTTTTAGCTGTGTATTTTGAAAAAGTTGTGTGCTCTTCAAGAGAAAGCTACTTTTGCTGTGTCTTTGTGTTCGAGGGGAAATGGGAGTCCTCTTCAGTCAGCAGGAACGACACCTGAGTCCTTTGCAGTCCTCTTTTCTGCCTCTGAGGGTGAAATGAGAGTGGTCCCTGTCATCATGAGCCATGTCTGAAAGAATTATTCACATTCCCTACGAGAATAGACGGGTGAAATAGCAAAAGGTGTGTCTTCCTTTGGAGCATGGACGGGTTCAAAGCCCACCTCATACCACTAAGTATTTTGCTGAACACGAGCAGTTGTGTGTGCGGCCTGTGTTTGGGTGATTTTTGTGTCATGTGTGTGTGTGTGTGTGTGTGTGTGTGTCTGTGTGTCTGTGTGTGTGTGTCTGTATTTCTGTCTCCATTCCTGAGCAGCAAATCTTTTTTCCTCTTTTAGCATGTTACTCACAACTGTGGATGAAGCCCAGCACTCCTGAAAACACAATCCATGTATGGTTGAAGGAAATTTTCTTGATGATGAGTGAGAGGTTGGTGACTGAAACCAGCTCATTTCCCACTGACCACTGAGGTCACATCTCTCAGGTGAGAAGCAAAGTGAGAATGTGAACCAGGCACAGTCTCCTTAGAGACAATGGGCCAAAGACAGGTCCGATGGAATCGAATGTCTTTTCATGTTGACATCCATCCCGTCAAGCCCTCGTTAAGCCATTGAAGTGTCACATTGGGCCTGGGGGAGGCGGTGCACCATGTGAAATTACACGTCCGAAGATTTGGATTTGATTTCCAGCCCTCTGCCAGTCAGTCTGCCAGGCACTTTCATTTGATAAGCCTTAGGCGAGTCCCTTTCTGTCTCTGATTCCCGATTCCTTCACAGGGATTTATGTGGGCCATAACGCCCACTGGGAAAAGATCCCTCTGCCAGCTCAGTGCCCGCTTTCTTGGTTTGACTTGTTAATCTGGACTTGAATACACCTTTGGTTTTGGATTGACTCTATTACCTCTCCTAGAAATTAACACACAAAACCTACAGCTGATTGACAAGATGAGAAGCAGTTTTCCAAAATTCAAATTGAACTTAATCCTTTCTTACTAAAAGAATGCTCAAATCAAGGGGACACAGCTCACTCGTTTTGACTTCATGAGCTATGGCAGGTAGAGACAACTTTTTGAAAATACACAGCTAAAACTGTCCGTGCTTTGAATGCTAGACATGTTTTTCAGAATACACAGCTAAAGCGGGGACCGTTTTAGCTGTGTATTTTGAAAAAGTTGTGTGCTCTTCAAAGAGAAAGCTACTTTTGCTGTGTCTTTGGGTTCGAGGGGAAATGGGAGTCCTCTTCAGTCAGCAGGGACGACACCTGAGTCCTTTGCAGTCCTCCTGTCTGCCTCTGAGGGTGAAATGAGAGTGGTCCCTGTCATCATGAGCTATGTCTTAAAGAATTATTGACATTCCCTACGAGAATAGACGGGTGAAATAGCAAAAGGTGTGTCTTCTTTTGGAGCATGGAAGGGTTCAAAGCCCACCACATACCACTAAGTATTTTGCTGAAAACGAGCAGTTGTGTGTGCGGCCTGTGTTTGGGTGATTTTTGTGTCGTGTGTGTGTGTGTGTGTGTGTGTGTGTGTGTCTGTGTGTGTGTGTCTGTGTGTGTGTGTCTGTATTTCTGTCTCCATTCTTGAGCAGCAAATCTTTTTTCCTCTTTTAGCATGTTACTCACAACTGTGGATGAAGCCCAGCACTCCTGAAAACACAATCCATGTATGGTTGAAGGAAATTTTCTTGGTGATGATTGAGAGGTTGGTGACTGAAACCAGCTCATTTCCCATTGACCACTGAGGTCACATCTCTCAGGTGAGAAGCAAAGTGAGAATTTCAACAAGGCACATTATCCTTAGAGACAATGGGCCAAAGACAGGTCCGATGGAATCGAATGTCTTTTCATGTTGACATCCATCCCGTCAAGCCCTCGTTAAGCCATTGAAGTGTCACATTGGGCCTGGGGGAGGCGGTGCACCCTGTGAAATTACACGTCCGAAGATTTGGATTTGATTTCCAGCCCTCTGCCAGTCAGTCTGCCAGGCACTTTCATTTGACAAGCCTTAGGCGAGTCCCTTTCTGTCTCTGATTCCCGATTCCTTCACAGGGATTTATGTGAGCCTTAACGCCCACTGGGAAAAGATCCCTCTGCCAGCTCAGTGCCCGCTTTCTTGGTTTGACTTGTCAATCTGGACTTGAATACACCTTTGGTTTTGGATTGACTCTATTACCTCTCCTAGAAATTAACACACAAAACCGACAGCTGATTGACAAGATGAGAAGCAGTTTTCCAAAATTCAAATTGAACTTAATCCTTTCTTACTAAAAGAATGCTCAAATCAAGGGGACACAGCTCACTCGTTTTGACTTCATGAGCTATGGCAGGTAGAGACAACTTTTTGAAAATACACAGCTAAAACTGTCCGTGCTTTGAATGCTAGACATGTTTTTCAGAATACACAGCTAAAGCGGGGACCGTTTTAGCTGTGTATTTTGAAAAAGTTGTGTGCTCTTCAAAGAGAAAGCTACTTTTGCTGTGTCTTTGGGTTCGAGGGGAAATGGGAGTCCTCTTCAGTCAGCAGGGACGACACCTGAGTCCTTTGCAGTCCTCCTGTCTGCCTCTGAGGGTGAAATGAGAGTGGTCCCTGTCATCATGAGCCATGTCTTAAAGAATTATTCACATTCCCTACGAGAATAGACGGGTGAAATAGCAAAAGGTGTGTCTTCTTTTGGAGCATGGAAGGGTTCAAAGCCGACCTCATACCACTAAGTATTTTGCTGAACACGCGCAGTTGTGTGTGCGGCCTGTGTTTGGGTGATTTTTGTGTCGTGTGTGTGTGTGTGTGTGTGTGTGTGTGTGTGTGTCTGTATTTCTGTCTCCATTCCTGAGCAGCAAATTTTTTTTCCTCTTTTAGCATGTTACTCACAACTGTGGATGAAGCCCAGCACTCCTGAAAACACAATCCATGTATGGTTGAAGGAAATTTTCTTGGTGATGAGTGAGAGGTTGGTGACTGAAGCCAGCTCATTTCCCATTGACCACTGAGGTCACATCTCTCAGGTGAGAAGCAAAGTGAGAATTTGAACCAGGCACATTCTCCTTAGAGACAATGGGCCAAAGACAGGTCCGATGGAATCGAATGTCTTTTCATGTTGACATCCATCCCGTCAAGACCTCGTTAAGCCATTGAAGTGTCACATTGGGCCTGGGGGAGGCGGTGCACCCTGTGAAATTACACGTCCGAAGATTTGGATTTGATATCCAGCCCTCTGCCAGTCAGTCTGCCAGGCACTTTCATGTGACAAGCCTTAGGCGAGTCCCTTTCTGTCTCTGATTCCCGATTCCTTCACAGGGATTTATGTGAGCCTTAACGCCCACTGGGAAAAGATCCCTCTGCCAGCTCAGTGCCTGCTTTCTTGGTTTCACTTGTCAATCTGGACTTGAATACACCTTTGGTTTTGGATTGACTCTATTACCTCTCCTAGAAATTAACACACAAAACTGACAGCTGATTGACAAGATGAGAAGCAGTTTTCCAAAATTCAAATTGAACTTAATCCTTTCTTACTAAAAGAATGCTCAAATCAAGGCGACACAGCTCACTCGTTTTGACTTCATGAGCTATGGCAGGTAGAGACAACTTTTTGAAAATACACAGCTAAAACTGTCCGTGCTTTGAATGCTAGACATGTTTTTCCGAATACACAGCTAAAACACTCCCCGCTTTAAGTGCTAAAGACCTTAAAGCGGGGACCGTCTTAGCTGTGTATTTTGAAAAAGTTGTGTGCTCTTCAAAGAGAAAGCTACTTTTGCTGTGTCTTTGGGTTCGAGGGGAAATGGGAGTCCTCTTCAGTCAGCAGGGACGACACCTGAGTCCTTTGCAGTCCTCTTGTCTGCCTCTGAGGGTGAAATGAGAGTGGTCCCTGTCATCATGAGCCATGTCTGAAAGAATTATTCACATTCCCTACGAGAATAGACGGGTGAAATAGCAAAAGGTGTGTCTTCCTTTGGAGCATGGACGGGTTCAAAGCCCACCTCATACCACTAAGTATTTTGCTGAACACGCGCAGTTGTGTGTGCGGCCTGTGTTTGGGTGATTTTTGTGTCATGTGTGTGTGTGTGTGTGTCTGTGTGTGTGTGTCTGTGTGTGTGTGTCTGTATTTCTGTCTCCATTCCTGAGCAGCAAATCTTTTTTCCTCTTTTAGCATGTTACTCACAACTGTGGATGAAGCCCAGCACTCCTGAAAACACAATCCATGTATGGTTGAAGGAAATTTTCTTGGTGATGAGTGAGAGGTTGGTGACTGAAACCAGCTCATTTCCCATTGACCACTGAGGTCACATCTCTCAGGTGAGAAGCAAAGTGAGAATTTGAACCAGGCACATTCTCCTTAGAGACAATGGGCCAAAGACAGGTCCGATGGAATCGAATGTCTTTTCATGTTGACATCCATCCCGTCAAGCCCTCGTTAAGCCATTGAAGTGTCACATTGGGCCTGGGGGAGGCGGTGCACCCTGTGAAATTACACGTCCGAAGATTTGGATTTGATTTCCAGCTCTCTGCCAGTCAGTCTGCCAGGCACTTTCATGTGACAAGCCTTAGGCGAGTCCCTTTCTGTCTCTGATTCCCGATTCCTTCACAGGGATTTATGTGAGCCTTAACGCCCACTGGGAAAAGATCCCTCTGCCAGCTCAGTGCCTGCTTTCTTGGTTTGACTTGTCAACCTGGACTTGAATACACCTTTGGTTTTGGATTGACTCTATTACCTCTCCTAGAAATTAACACACAAAACTGACAGCTGATTGACAAGATGAGAAGCAGTTTTCCAAAATTCAAATTGAACTTAATCCTTTCTTACAAAAAGAATGCTCAAATCAAGGGGACACAGCTCACTCGTTTTGACTTCATGAGCTATGGCAGGTAGAGACAACTTTTTGAAAATACACAGCTAAAACTGTCCGTGCTTTGAATGCTAGACATGTTTTTCAGTTTTAAGTGCTTTAGGACTTAAAGCGGGACCGTTTTAGCTGTGTATTTTGAAAAAGTTGTTTGCTCTTCAAAGAGAAAGCTACTTTTGCTGTGTCTTTGTGTTCGAGGGGAAATGGGAGTCCTCTTCAGTCAGCAGGGACGACACCTGAGTACTTTGCAGTCCTCTTGTCTTCCTCTGAGGGTGAAATGAGTGTGGTCCCTGTCATCATGAGCCATGTCTGAAAGAATTATTCACATTCCCTACGAGAATAGACGGGTGAAATAGCAAAAGGTGTGTCTTCCTTTGGAGCATGGACGGGTTCAAAGCCCACCTCATACCACTAAGTATTTTGCTGAACACGAGCAGTTGTGTGTGCTGCCTGTGTTTGGGTGATTTTTGTGTCGTGTGTGTGTGTGTGTGTGTGTGTGTGTGTGTGTCTGTGTGTGTGTGTCTGTATTTCTGTCTCCATTCCTGAGCAGCAAATCTTTTTTCCTCTTTTAGCATGTTACTCACAACTGTGGATGAAGCCCAGCACTCCTGAAAACACAATCCATGTATGGTTGAAGGAAATTTTCTTGGTGATGAGTGAGAGGTTGGTGACTGAAACCAGCTCATTTCCCATTGACCACTGAGGTCACATCTCTCAGGGGAGAAGCAAAGTGAGAATTTGAACCAGGCACATTCTCCTTAGAGACAATGGGCCAAAGACAGGTCCGATTGAATCGAATGTCTTTTCATGTTGATATCCATCCCGTAAAGCCCTCGTTAAGCCATTGAAGTGTCACATTGGGCCTGGGGGACGCGGTGCACTCTGTGAAATTACACGTCCGAAGATTTGGATTTGATTTCCAGCCCTCTGCCAGTCAGTCTGCCAGGCACTTTCATGTGACAAGCCTTAGACGAGTCCCTTTCTGTCTCTGATTCCCGATTCCTTCACAGGGATTTATGTGGGCCTTAACGCCCACTGGGAAAAGATCCCTCTGCCAGCTCAGTGCCTGCTTTCTTGGTTTGACTTGTCAATCTGGACTTGAATACACCTTTGGTTTTGGATTGACTCTATTACCTCTCCTAGAAATTAACACAAAAAACTGACAGCTGATTGACAAGATGAGAAGCAGTTTTCCAAAATTCAAATTGAACTTAATCCTTTCTGAATAAAAGAATGCTCAAATCAAGGGGACACAGCTCACTCGTTTTGACTTCATGAGCTATGGCAGGTAGAGACAACTTTTTGAAAATACACAGCTAAAACTGTCCGTGCTTTGAATGCTAGACATGTTTTTCCGAATACACAGCTAAAACACTCCCCGCTTTAAGTGCTAAAGACCTTAAAGCGGGGACCGTCTTAGCTGTGTATTTTGAAAAAGTTGTGTGGTCTTCAAAGAGAAAGCTACTTTTGCTGTGTCTTTGGGTTCGAGGGGAAATGGGAGTCCTCTTCAGTCAGCAGGGACGACACCTGAGTCCTTTGCAGTCCTCTTGTCTGCCTCTGAGGGTGAAATGAGAGTGGTCCCTGTCATCATGAGCCATGTCTGAAAGAATTATTCACATTCCCTACGAGAATAGACGGGTGAAATAGCAAAAGGTGTGTCTTCCTTTGGAGCATGGACGGGTTCAAAGCCCACCTCATACCACTAAGTATTTTGCTGAACACGCGCAGTTGTGTGTGCGGCCTGTGTTTGGGTGATTTTTGTGTCATGTGTGTGTGTGTGTGTGTCTGTGTGTGTGTGTCTGTGTGTGTGTGTCTGTATTTCTGTCTCCATTCCTGAGCAGCAAATCTTTTTTCCTCTTTTAGCATGTTACTCACAACTGTGGATGAAGCCCAGCACTCCTGAAAACACAATCCATGTATGGTTGAAGGAAATTTTCTTGGTGATGAGTGAGAGGTTGGTGACTGAAACCAGCTCATTTCCCATTGACCACTGAGGTCACATCTCTCAGGTGAGAAGCAAAGTGAGAATTTGAACCAGGCAAATTCTCCTTAGAGACAATGGGCCAAAGACAGGTCCGATGGAATCGAATGTCTTTTCATGTTGACATCCATCCCGTCAAGCCCTCGTTAAACCATTGAAGTGTCACATTGGGCCTGGGGGAGGCGGTGCCCCCTGTGAAATTACACGTCCGAAGATTTGGATTTGATTTCCAGCCCTCTGCCAGTCAGTCTGCCAGGCACTTTCATGTGACAAGCCTTAGGCGAGTCCCTTTCTGTCTCTGATTCCCGATTCCTTCACAGGGATTTATGTGAGCCTTAACGCCCACTGGGAAAAGATCCCTCTGCCAGCTCAGTGCCTGCTTTCTTGGTTTGACTTGTCAACCTGGACTTGAATACACCTTTGGTTTTGGATTGACTCTATTACCTCTCCTAGAAATTAACACACAAAACTGACAGCTGATTGACAAGATGAGAAGCAGTTTTCCAAAATTCAAATTGAACTTAATCCTTTCTTACAAAAAGAATGCTCAAATCAAGGGGACACAGCTCACTCGTTTTGACTTCATGAGCTATGGCAGGTAGAGACAACTTTTTGAAAATACACAGCTAAAACTGTCCGTGCTTTGAATGCTAGACATGTTTTTCAGTTTTAAGTGCTTTAGGACTTAAAGCGGGACCGTTTTAGCTGTGTATTTTGAAAAAGTTGTTTGCTCTTCAAAGAGAAAGCTACTTTTGCTGTGTCTTTGTGTTCGAGGGGAAATGGGAGTCCTCTTCAGTCAGCAGGGACGACACCTGAGTACTTTGCAGTCCTCTTGTCTTCCTCTGAGGGTGAAATGAGTGTGGTCCCTGTCATCATGAGCCATGTCTGAAAGAATTATTCACATTCCCTACGAGAATAGACGGGTGAAATAGCAAAATGTGTGTCTTCCTTTGGAGCATGGACGGGTTCAAAGCCCACCTCATACCACTAAGTATTTTGCTGAACACGAGCAGTTGTGTGTGCTGCCTGTGTTTGGGTGATTTTTGTGTCGTGTGTGTGTGTGTGTGTGTGTGTGTGTGTGTCTGTGTGTGTGTGTCTGTATTTCTGTCTCCATTCCTGAGCAGCAAATCTTTTTTCCTCTTTTAGCATGTTACTCACAACTGTGGATGAAGCCCAGCACTCCTGAAAACACAATCCATGTATGGTTGAAGGAAATTTTCTTGGTGATGAGTGAGAGGTTGGTGACTGAAACCAGCTCATTTCCCATTGACCACTGAGGTCACATCTCTCAGGGGAGAAGCAAAGTGAGAATTTGAACCAGGCACATTCTCCTTAGAGACAATGGGCCAAAGACAGGTCCGATGGAATCGAATGTCTTTTCATGTTGACATCCATCCCGTCAAGCCCTCGTTAAGCCATTGAAGTGTCACATTGGGCCTGGGGGAGGCGGTGCACCCTGTGAAATTACACGTCCGAAGATTTGGATTTGATTTCCAGCCCTCTGCCAGTCAGTCTGCCAGGCACTTTCATTTGACAAGCCTTAGGCGAGTCCCTTTCTGTCTCTGATTCCCGATTCCTTCACAGGGATTTATGTGAGCCTTAACGCCCACTGGGAAAAGATCCCTCTGCCAGCTCATTGCCTGCTTTCTTGGTTTTACTTGTCAACCTGGACTTGAATACACCTTTGGTTTTGGATTGACTCTATTACCTCTCCTAGAAATTAACACATAAAACTGACAGCTGATTGACAAGATGAGAAGCAGTTTTCCAAAATTCAAATTGAACTTAATCCTTTCTTACTAAAAAAATGCTCAAATCAAGGGGACACAGCTCACTCGTTTTGACTTCATGAGCTATGGCAGGTAGAGACAACTTTTTGAAAATACACAGCTAAAACTGTCCGTGCTTTGAATGCTAGACATGTTTTTCAGAATACACAGCTAAAACGGTCCCCGCTTTAAGTGTTAAAGCACTTAAAGCGGGGACCGTTTTAGCTGTGTATTTTGAAAAAGTTGTGTGCTCTTCAAAGAGAAAGCTACTTTTGCTGTGTCTTTGGGTTCGAGGGGAAATGGGAGTCCTCTTCAGTCAGCAGGGACGACACCTGAGTCCTTTGCAGTCCTCTTGTCTGCCTCTGAGGGTGAAATGAGAGTGGTCCCTGTCATCATGAGCCATGTCTGAAAGAATTATTCACATTCCCTACGAGAATAGACGGGTGAAATAGCAAAAGGTGTGTCTTCCTTTGGAGCATGGACGGGTTCAATGCCCACCTCATACCACTAAGCATTTTGCTGAACACGAGCAGTTGTGTGTGCGGCCTGTGTTTGGGTGATTTTTGTATCGTGTGTGTGTGTGTGTTTGTGTGTGTCTGTGTTTGTGTGTCTGTATTTCTGTCTCCATTCCTGAGCAGCAAATCTTTTTTCCTCTTTTAACATGTTACTCACAACTGTGGATGAAGCCCAGCACTCCTGAAAACACAATCCATGTATGGTTGAAGGAAATTTTCTTGGTGATGAGTGAGAGGTTGGTGACTGAAACCAGCTCATTTGCCATTGACAACTGAGGTCACATCTCTCAGGTGAGAAGCAAAGTGAGAATTTGAACCAGGCACATTCTCCTTAGAGACAATGGGCCAAAGACAGGTCCGATGGAATCGAATGTCTTTTCATGTTGACATCCATCCCGTCAAGCCCTCGTTAAGCCATTGAAGTGTCACATTGGGCCTGGGGGAGGCGGTGCACCCTGTGAAATTACACGTCCGAAGATTTGGATTTGATTTCCAGCCCTCTGCCAGTCAGTCTGCCAGGCACTTTCATTTGACAAGCCTTAGGCGAGTCCCTTTCTGTCTCTGATTCCCGATTCCTTCACAGGGATTTATGTGAGCCTTAACGCCCACTGGGAAAAGATCCCTCTGCCAGCTCATTGCCTGCTTTCTTGGTTTTACTTGTCAACCTGGACTTGAATACACCTTTGGTTTTGGATTGACTCTATTACCTCTCCTAGAAATTAACACATAAAACTGACAGCTGATTGACAAGATGAGAAGCAGTTTTCCAAAATTCAAATTGAACTTAATCCTTTCTTACTAAAAAAATGCTCAAATCAAGGGGACACAGCTCACTCGTTTTGACTTCATGAGCTATGGCAGGTAGAGACAACTTTTTGAAAATACACAGCTAAAACTGTCCGTGCTTTGAATGCTAGACATGTTTTTCAGAATACACAGCTAAAACGGTCCCCGCTTTAAGTGTTAAAGCACTTAAAGCGGGGACCGTTTTAGCTGTGTATTTTGAAAAAGTTGTGTGCTCTTCAAAGAGAAAGCTACTTTTGCTGTGTCTTTGGGTTCGAGGGGAAATGGGAGTCCTCTTCAGTCAGCAGGGACGACACCTGAGTCCTTTGCAGTCCTCTTGTCTGCCTCTGAGGGTGAAATGAGAGTGGTCCCTGTCATCATGAGCCATGTCTGAAAGAATTATTCACATTCCCTACGAGAATAGACGGGTGAAATAGCAAAAGGTGTGTCTTCCTTTGGAGCATGGACGGGTTCAATGCCCACCTCATACCACTAAGCATTTTGCTGAACACGAGCAGTTGTGTGTGCGGCCTGTGTTTGGGTGATTTTTGTATCGTGTGTGTGTGTGTGTTTGTGTGTGTCTGTGTTTGTGTGTCTGTATTTCTGTCTCCATTCCTGAGCAGCAAATCTTTTTTCCTCTTTTAACATGTTACTCACAACTGTGGATGAAGCCCAGCACTCCTGAAAACACAATCCATGTATGGTTGAAGGAAATTTTCTTGGTGATGAGTGAGAGGTTGGTGACTGAAACCAGCTCATTTGCCATTGACAACTGAGGTCACATCTCTCAGGTGAGAAGCAAAGTGAGAATTTGAACCAGGCACATTCTCCTTAGAGACAATGGGCCAAAGACAGGTCCGATGGAATCGAATGTCTTTTCATGTTGACATCCATCCCGTCAAGCCCTCGTTAAGCCATTGAAGTGTCACATTGGGCCTGGGGGAGGCGGTGCACCCTGTGAAATTACACGTCCGAAGATTTGGATTTGATTTCCAGCCCTCTGCCAGTCAGTCTGCCAGGCACTTTCATGTGACAAGCCTTAGGCGAGTCCCTTTCTGTCTCTGATTCCCGATTCCTTCACAGGGATTTATGTGGGCCTTAACGCCCACTGGGAAAAGATCCCTCTGCCAGCTCAGTGCCTTCTTTCTTGGTTTGACTTGTCAATCTGGACTTGAATACACCTTTGGTTTTGGATTGACTCTATTACCTCTCCTAGAAATTAACACACAAAACTGACAGCTGATTGACAAGATGAGAAGCAGATTTCCAAAATTCAAATTGAACTTAATCCTTTCTTACTAAAAGAATGCTCAAATCAAGGGGACACAGCTCACTCGTTTTGACTTCATGAGCTATGGCAGGTAGAGACAACTTTTTGAAAATACACAGCTAAAACTGTCCGTGCTTTGAATGCTAGACATGTTTTTCAGAATACACAGCTAAAACTGTCCCTGCTTTAAGTGCTTTAGCACTTAAAGCGGGGACCGTTTTAGCTGTGTATTCTGAAAAAGTTGTGTGCTCTTCAAAGAGAAAGCTACTTTTGCTGTGTCTTTGGGTTCGAGGGGAAATGGGAGTCCTCTTCAGTCAGGAGGGACGACACCTGAGTCCTTTGCAGTCCTCATGTCTGCCTCTGAGGGTGAAATGAGAGTGGTCCCTGTCATCATGAGCCATGTCTGAAAGAATTATTCACATTCCCTACGAGAATAGACGGCTGAAATAGCAAAAGGAGTGTCTTCCTTTGGAGCATGGACGGGTTCAAAGCCCACCTCATACCACTAAGTATTTTGGTGAACAGGAGCAGTTGTGTGTGCGGCCTGTGTTTGGGTGATGTTTGTGTCGTGTGTGTGTGTGTGTGTGTGTGTGTGGGTCTGTGTGTGTGTGTCTGTATTTCTGTCTCCATTCCTGAGCAGCAAATCTTTTTTCCTCTTTTAGCATGTTACTCACAACTGTGGATGAAGCCCAGCACTCCTGAACACACAATCCATGTATGGTTGAAGGAAATTTTCTTGGTGATGAGTGAGAGGTTGGTGACGGAAACCAGCTCATTTCCCATTGACCACTGAGGTCACATCTCTCAGGTGAGAAGCAAAGTGAGAATTTGAACCAGGCACATTCTCCTTAGAGACAATGGGCCAAAGACAGGTCCGATGGAATCGAATGTCTTTTCATGTTGACATCCGTCCCGTCAAGCCCTCGTTAAGCCATTGAAGTGCCACATTGGGCCTGGGGGAGGCGGTGCACCCTGTGAAATTACACGTCCGAAGATTTGGATTTGATTTCCAGCCCTCTGCCAGTCAGTCTGCCAGGCACTTTCATGTGACAAGCCTTAGGCGAGTCCCTTTCTGTCTCTGATTCCCGATTCCTTCACAGGGATTTATGTGGGCCTTAACGCCCACTGGGAAAAGATCCCTCTGCCAGCTCAGTGCCTGCTTTCTTCGTTTGACTTGTCAATCTGGACTTGAATACACCTTTGGTTTGGATTGACTCTATTACCTCTCCTAGAAATTAACACACAAAACTGACAGCTGATTGACAAGATGAGAAGCAGATTTCCAAAATTCAAATTGAACTTAATCCTTTCTTACTAAAAGAATGCTCAAATCAAGGGGACACAGCTCACTCGTTTTGACTTCATGAGCTATGGCAGGTAGAGACAACTTTTTGAAAATACACAGCTAAAACTGTCCGTGCTTTGAATGCTAGACATGTTTTTCAGAATACACAGCTAAAGCGGGGACCGTTTTAGCTGTGTATTTTGAAAAAGTTGTGTGCTCTTCAAAGAGAAAGCTACTTTTGCTGTGTCTTTGGGTTCGAGGGGAAATGGGAGTCCTCTTTAGTCAGCAGGGACGACACCTGAGTCCTTTGCAGTCCTCTTGTCTGCCTCTGAGCGTGAAATGAGAGTGGTCCCTGTCATCATGAGCCATGTCTGAAAGAATTATTCACATTCCCTACGAGAATAGACGGGTGAAATAGCAAAAGGTGTGTCTTCCTTTGGAGCATGGATGGGTTCAAAGCCCACCTCATACCACTAAGTATTTTGCTGAACACGAGCAGTTGTGTGTGCGGCCTGTGTTTGGGTGATTTTTGTGTCATGTGTGTTTGTGTGTGTGTGTGTGTGTGTGTGTGTGTGTCTGTGTGTGTGTGTGTCTGTATTTCTGTCTCCATTCCTGAGCAGCAAATCTTTTTTCCTCTTTTAGCATGTTACTCACAACTGTGGATGAAGCCCAGCACTCCTGAAAACACAATCCTTGTATGGTTGAAGGAAATGTTCTTGGTGATGAGTGAGAGGTTGGTGACTGAAACCAGCTCATTTCCCATTGACCACTGAGGTCACATCTCTCAGGTGAGAAGCAAAGTGAGAATTGGAACCAGGCACATTCTCCATAGAGACAATGGGCGAAAGACAGGTCCGATGGAATCGAATGTCTTTTCATGTTGACATCCATCCCGTCAAGCCCTCGTTAAGCCATTGAAGTGTCACATTGGGCCTGGGGGAGGCGGTGCACCCTGTGAAATTACACGTCCGAAGATTTGGATTTGATTTCCTGCCCTCTGCCAGTCAGTCTGCCAGGCACTTTCTTGTGACAAGCCTTAGGCGAGTCCCTTTCTGTCTCTGATTCCCGATTCCTTCACAGGGATTTATGTGGGCCTTAACGCCCACTGGGAAAAGATCCCTCTGCCAGCTCAGTGCCTGCTTTCTTGGTTTGACTTGTCAATCTGGACTTGAATACACCTTTGGTTTTGGATTGACTCTATTACCTCTCCTAGAAATTAACACACAAATCTGACAGCTGATTGACAAGATGAGAAGCAGTTATCCAAAATTCAAATTGAACTTAATCCTTTCTTACTAAAATAATGCTCAAATCAAGGGGACACAGCTCACTCGTTTTGACTTCATGAGCTATGGCAGGCAGAGACTACTTTTTAAAAATACACAGCTAAAACTGTCCGTGCTTCGAATGCTAGACATGTTTTTCCGAATACACAGCTAAAACGGTCCCCGCTTTAAGTGCTTTAGCACTTAAAGCGGGGACCGTTTTAACTGTGTATTTTGAAAAAGTTGAGTGCTCTTCAAAGAGAAAGCTACTTTTGCTGTGTCTTTGGGTTCGAGGGGAAATTGGAGTCCTCTTCAGTCAGCAGGGACGACACCTGAGTCCTTTGCAGTCCTCTTGTCTGCCTCTGAGGGTCAAATGAGAGTGGTCCCTGTCATCATGAGCCATGTCTGAAAGAATTATTCATATACCCTACGAGAATAGACGGGTGAAATATCAAAAGTTGTGTCTTCCTTTGGAGCATGGACGGGTTCAAAGGCCACCTCATACCAATAAGTATTTTGCTGAACACGAGCAGTTGTGTGTGCGGCCTGTGTTTGGGTGATTTTTGTGTCGTGTGTGTGTGTGTGTGTGTGTGTGTGTGTGTGTGTGTGTCTGTATTTCTGTCTCCATTCCTGAGCAGCAAATCTTTTTTCCTCTTTTAGCATGTTACTCACAACTGTGGATGAAGCCCAGCCCTCCTGAAAACACAATCCATGTATGGTTGAAGGAAATTTTCTTGGTGATGAGTGAGAGGTTGGTGACTGAAACCAGCTCATTTCCCATTGACCACTGAGGTCACATCTCTCAGGTGAGAAGCAAAGTGAGAATTTGAACCAGGCACATTCTCCTTAGAGACAATGGGCCAAAGACAGGTCCGATGGAATCGAATGTCTTTTCATGTTGACATCCGTCCCGTCAAGCCCTCGTTAAGCCATTGAAGTGTCACATTGGGCCTGGGGGAGGTGGTGCACCCTGTGAAATTACACGTCCGAAGATTTGTATTTGATTTCCAGCCCTCTGCCAGTCAGTCTGCCAGGCACTTTCATGTGACAAGCCTTAGGCGAGTCCCTTTCTGTCTCTGATTCCCGATTCCTTCACAGGGATTTATGTGGGCCTTAACGCCCACTGGGAAAAGATCCCTCTGCCAGCTCAGTGCCTGCTTTGTTGGTTTGACTTGTCAATCTGGACTTGAATAAACATTTGGTTTTGGATTGACTCTATTACTTCTCCTAGAAATTAACACACAAAACTGACAGCTGATTGACAAGATGAGAAGCAGTTTTCCAAAATTCAAATTGAACTTAATCCTTTCTTACTAAAAGAATGCTCAAATCAAGGGGACACAGCTCACTCGTTTTGACTTCATGAGCTATGGCAGGTAGAGACAACTTTTTGAAAATACACAGCTAAAACTGTCCGTGCTTTGAATGCTAGCCATGTTTTTCAGTTTTAAGTGCTTTAGCACTTACAGCGGGACCGTTTTAGCTGTGTATTTTGAAAAAGCTGTGTGCTCTTCAAAGAGAAAGCTACTTTTGCTGTGTCTTTGGGTTCGAGGGGAAATGGGAGTCCTCTTCAGTCAGCAGGGACGACACCTGAGTCCTTTGCAGTCCTCTTGTCTGCCTCTGAGTGTGAAATGAGAGTGGTCCCTGTCATCATGAGCCATGTCTGAAAGAATTATTCACATTCCCTACGAGAATAGACGGCTGAAATAGCAAAAGGAGTGTCTTCCTTTGGAGCATGGACGGGTTCAAAGCCCACCTCATACCACTAAGTATTTTGATGAACACAAGCAGTTGTGTGTGCGGCCTGTGTTTGGGTGATTTTTGTGTCGTGTGTGTGTGTGTGTGGGTCTGTGTGTGTGTGTCTGTATTTCTGTCTCCATTCCTGAGCAGCAAATCTTTTTTCCTCTTTTAGCATGTTACTCACAACTGTGGATGAAGCCCAGCACTCCTGAAAACACAATCCATATATGGTTGAAGGAAATTTTCTTGGTGATGAGTGAGAGGTTGGTGACTGAAACCAGCTCATTTCCCATTGACCACTGAGGTCACATCTCTCAGGTGAGAAGCAAAGTGAGAATTTGAACCAGGCACATTCTCCTTAGAGACAATGGGCCAAAGACAGGTCCGATGGAATCGAATGTCTTTTCATGTTGACATCCGTCCCGTCAAGCCCTCGTTAAGCCATTGAAGTGTCACATTGGGCCTGGGGGAGGCGGTGCACCCTGTGAAATTACACGTCCGAAGATTTGGATTTGATTTCCAGCCCTCTGCCAGTCAGTCTGCCAGGCACTTTCATGTGACAAGCCTTAGGCGAGTCCCTTTCTGTCTCTGATTCCCGATTCCTTCACAGGGATTTATGTGGGCCTTAACGCCCACTGGGAAAAGATCCCTCTGCCAGCTCAGTGCCTGCTTTCTTGGTTTGACTTGTCAATCTGGACTTGAATACACCTTTGGTTTTGGATTGATTCTATTACCTTTCCTAGAAATTAACACACAAAACTGACAGCTGATTGACAAGATGAGAAGCAGATTTCCAAAATTCAAATTGAACTTAATCCTTTCTTACTAAAAGAATGCTCAAATCAAGGGGACACAGCTCACTCGTTTTGACTTCATGAGCTATGGCAGGTAGAGACAACTTTTTGGAAATACACAGCTAAAACTGTCCGTGCTTTGAATGCTAGACATGTTTTTCAGAATACACAGCTAAAGCGGGGACCGTTTTAGCTGTGTATTTTGAAAAAGTTGTGTGCTCTTCAAAGAGAAAGCTACTTTTGCTGTGTCTTTGGGTTCGAGGGGAAATGGGCGTCCTCTTCAGTCAGCAGGGACGACACCTGAATCCTTTGCAGTCCTCTTGTCTGCCTCTGAGCGTGAAATGAGAGTGGTCCCTGTCATCATGAGCCATGTCTGAAAGAATTATTCACATTCCCTACGAGAATAGACGGGTGAAATAGCAAAAGGTGTGTCTTCCTTTGGAGCATGGATGGGTTCAAAGCCCACCTCATACCACTAAGTATTTTGCTGAACACGAGCAGTTGTGTGTGCGGCCTGTGTTTGGTTGATTTTTGTGTAATGTGTGTTTGTGTGTGTGTGTGTGTGTGTGTGTCTGTGTGTGTGTGTGTCTGTATTTCTGTCTCCATTCCTGAGCAGCAAATCTTTTTTCCTCTTTTAGCATGTTACTCACAACTGTGGATGAAGCCCAGCACTCCTGAAAACACAATCCTTGTATGGTTGAAGGAAATGTTCTTGGTGATGAGTGAGAGGTTGGTGACTGAAACCAGCTCATTTCCCATTGACCACTGAGGTCACATCTCTCAGGTGAGAAGCAAAGTGAGAATTTGAAGCAGGCACATTCTCCATAGAGACAATGGGCCAAAGACAGGTCCGATGGAATCGAATGTCTTTTCATGTTGACATCCATCCCGTCAAGCCCTCGTTAAGCCATTGAAGTGTCACATTGGTCCTGGGGGAGGCGGTGCACCCTGTGAAATTACACGTCCGAAGATTTGGATTTGATTTCCTGCCCTCTGCCAGTCAGTCTGCCAGGCACTTTCATGTGACAAGCCTTAGGCGAGTCCCTTTCTGTCTCTGATTCCCGATTCCTTCACAGGGATTTATGTGGGCCTTAACGCCCACTGGGAAAAGATCCCTCTGCCAGCTCAGTGCCTGCTTTCTTGGTTTGACTTGTCAATCTGGACTTGAATACACCTTTGGTTTTGG
Source organism: Saimiri boliviensis (assembly GCF_048565385.1). Lineage (NCBI taxonomy): Eukaryota > Metazoa > Chordata > Mammalia > Primates > Cebidae > Saimiri > Saimiri boliviensis. The sequence continues at coordinate 151,943,476 of NC_133453.1, forward strand.
ATTGACTCTATTACCTCTCCTAGAAATTAACAAACAAAACTGACAGCTGATTGACAAGATGAGAAGCAGTTTTCCAAAATTCAAATTGAACTTAATCCTTTCTTACTAAAAGAATGCTAAAATCAAGGGGACACAGCTCACTCGTTTTGACTTCATGAGCTATGGCAGGTAGAGACAACTTTTTGAAAATACACAGCTAAAACTGTCCGTGCTTTGAATGCTAGACCTGTTTTTCCGAATACACAGCTAAAACTGTCCCCGCTTTAACTGCTAAAGACCTTAAAGCGGGGACCGTCTTAGCTGTGTATTCTGAAAAAGTTGTGTGCTCTTCAAAGAGAAAGCTACTTTTGCTGTGTCTTTGGGTTCGAGGGGAAATGGGAGTCCTCTTCAGTCAGCAGGGACGACACCTGAGTCCTTTGCAGTCCTCTTGTCTGCCTCTGAGGGTGAAATGAGAGTGGTCCCTGTCATCATGAGCCATGTCTGAAAGAATTATTCACATTCCCTACGAGAATAGACGGCTGAAATAGCAAAAGGAGTGTCTTCCTTTGGAGCATGGACGGGTTCAAAGCCCACCTCATACCACTAAGTATTTTGGTGAACACGAGCAGTTGTGTGTGCGGCCTGTGTTTGGGTGATTTTTGTGTCGTGTGTGTGTGTGTGTGTGTGTGTGTGTGGGTCTGTGTGTGTGTGTCTGTATTTCTGTCTCCATTCCTGAGCAGCAAATCTTTTTTCCTCTTTTAGCATGTTACTCACAACTGTGGATGAAGCCCAGCACTCCTGAAAACACAATCCATATATGGTTGAAGGAAATTTTCTTGGTGATGAGTGAGAGGTTGGTGACTGAAACCAGCTCATTTCCCATTGACCACTGAGGTCACATCTCTCAGGTGAGAAGCAAAGTGAGAATTTGAACCAGGCACATTCTCCTTAGAGACAATGGGCCAAAGACAGGTCCGATGGAATCGAATGTCTTTTCATGTTGACATCCGTCCCGTCAAGCCCTCGTTAAGCCATTGAAGTGTCACATTGGGCCTGGGGGAGGCGGTGCACCCTGTGAAATTACACGTCCGAAGATTTGGATTTGATTTCCAGCCCTCTGCCAGTCAGTCTGCCAGGCACTTTCATGTGACAAGCCTTAGGCGAGTCCCTTTCTGTCTCTGATTCCCGATTCCTTCACAGGGATTTATGTGGGCCTTAACGCCCACTGGGAAAAGATCCCTCTGCCAGCTCAGTGCCTGCTTTCTTGGTTTGACTTGTCAATCTGGACTTGAATACACCTTTGGTTTTTGATTGACTCTATTACCTCTCCTAGAAATTAACACACAAAACTGACAGCTGATTGACAAGATGAGAAGCAGATTTCCAAAATTCAAATTGAACTTAATCCTTTCTTACTAAAAGAACGCTCAAATCAAGGGGACACAGCTCACTCGTTTTGACTTCATGAGCTATGGCAGGTAGAGACAACTTTTTGGAAATACACAGCTAAAACTGTCCGTGCTTTGAATGCTAGACATGTTTTTCAGAATACACAGCTAAAGCGGGGAACGTTTTAGCTGTGTATTTTGAAAAAGTTGTGTGCTCTTCAAAGAGAAAGCTACTTTTGCTGTGTCTTTGGGTTCGAGGGGAAATGGGCGTCCTCTTCAGTCAGCAGGGACGACACCTGAATCCTTTGCAGTCCTCTTGTCTGCCTCTGAGCGTGAAATGAGAGTGGTCCCTGTCATCATGAGCCATGTCTGAAAGAATTATTCACATTCCCTACGAGAATAGACGGGTGAAATAGCAAAAGGTGTGTCTTCCTTTGGAGCATGGATGGGTTCAAAGCCCACATCATACCACTAAGTATTTTGCTGAACACGAGCAGTTGTGTGTGCGGCCTGTGTTTGGTTGATTTTTGTGTAATGTGTGTTTGTGTGTGTGTGTGTGTGTGTGTGTGTCTGTGTGTGTGTGTGTCTGTATTTCTGTCTCCATTCCTGAGCAGCAAATCTTTTTTCCTCTTTTAGCATGTTACTCACAACTGTGGATGAAGCCCAGCACTCCTGAAAACACAATCCTTGTATGGTTGAAGGAAATGTTCTTGGTGATGAGTGAGAGGTTGGTGACTGAAACCAGCTCATTTCCCATTGACCACTGAGGTCACATCTCTCAGGTGAGAAGCAAAGTGAGAATTTGAAGCAGGCACATTCTCCATAGAGACAATGGGCCAAAGACAGGTCCGATGGAATCGAATGTCTTTTCATGTTGACATCCATCCCGTCAAGCCCTCGTTAAGCCATTGAAGTGTCACATTGGTCCTGGGGGAGGCGGTGCACCCTGTGAAATTACACGTCCGAAGATTTGGATTTGATTTCCTGCCCTCTGCCAGTCAGTCTGCCAGGCACTTTCATGTGACAAGCCTTAGGCGAGTCCCTTTCTGTCTCTGATTCCCGATTCCTTCACAGGGATTTATGTGGGCCTTAACGCCCACTGGGAAAAGATCCCTCTGCCAGCTCAGTGCCTGCTTTCTTGGTTTGACTTGTCAATCTGGACTTGAATACACCTTTGGTTTTGGATTGACTCTATTACCTCTCCTAGAAATTAACACACAAAACTGACAGCTGATTGACAAGATGAGAAGCAGTTTTCTAAAATTCAAATTGAACTTAATCCTTTCTTACTAAAAGAATGCTCAAATCAAGGGGACACAGCTCACTCGTTTTGACTTCATGAGCTATGGCAGGTAGAGACAACTTTTTGAAAATACACAGCTAAAACTGTCCGTGCTTTAAATGCTAGACATGTTTTTCCGAATACACAGCTAAAACTGTCCCCGCTTTAAGTGCTAAAGACCTTAAAGCGGGGACCGTCTTAGCTGTGTATTTTGAAAAAGTTGTGTGCTCTTCAAAGAGAAAGCTACTTTTGCTGTGTCTTTGGGTTCGAGGGGAAATGGGAGTCCTCTTCAGTCAGCAGGGACGACACCTGAGTCCTTTGCAGTCCTCTTGTCTGCCTCTGAGGGTGAAATGAGAGTGGTCCCTGTCATCATGAGCCATGTCTGAAAGAATTATTCACATTCCCTATGAGAGTAGACGGCTGAAATAGCAAAAGGAGTGTCTTCCTTTGGAGCATGGACGGGTTCAAAGCCCACCTCATACCACTAAGTATTTTGGTGAACACGAGCAGTTGTGTGTGCGGCCTGTGTTTGGGTGATTTTTGTGTCGTGTGTGTGTGTGTGTGTGTGTGTCTGTGTGTGTGTGTCTGTATTTCTGTCTCCATTCCTGAGCAGCAAATCTTTTTTCCTCTTTTAGCATGTTACTCACAACTGTGGATGAAGCCCAGCACTCTTGAAAACACAATCCATGTATGGTTGAAGGAAATTTTCTTGGTGATGAGTGAGAGGTTGGTGACTGAAACCAGCTCATTTCCCATTGACCACTGAGGTCACATCTCTCAGGTGAGAAGCAAAGTGAGAATTTGAACCAGGCACATTCTCCTTAGAGACAATGGGCCAAAGACAGGTCCGATGGAATCGAATGTCTTTTCATGTTGACATCCATCCCGTCAAGCACTCGTTAAGCCATTGAAGTGTCACATTGGGCCTGGGGGAGGCGGTGCACCCTGTGAAATTACACGTCCGAAGGTTTGGATTTGATTTCCAGCCCTTTGTCAGTCAGGCTGCCAGGCACTTTCATGTGACAAGCCTTAGGCGAGTCCCTTTCTGTCTCTGATTCCCGATTCCTTCACAGGGATTTATGTGGGCCTTAACGCCCACTGGGAAAAGATCCCTCTGCCAGCTCAGTGCCTGCTTTCTTGGTTTGACTTGTCAATCTGGACTTGAATACACCTTTGGTTTTGGATTGACTCTATTACCTCTCCTAGAAATTAACAAACAAAACTGACAGCTGATTGACAAGATGAGAAGCAGTTTTCCAAAATTCAAATTGAACTTAATCCTTTCTTACTAAAAGAATGCTCAAATCAAGGGGACACAGCTCACTCGTTTTGACTTCATGAGCTATGGCAGGTAGAGACAACTTTTTGAAAATACACAGCTAAAACTGTCCGTGCTTTGAATGCTAGACATGTTTTTCAGAATACACAGCTGAAACGGTCCCCGCTTTAAGTGCTAAAGCAGTTAAAGCGGGGACCGTTTTAGCTGTGTATTTTGAAAAAGTTGTGTGCTCTTCAAAGAGAAAGCTAGTTTTGCTGTGTCTTTGGGTTCGAGGGGAAATGGGAGTCCTCTTCACTCAGCAGGGATGACACCTGAGTCCTTTGCAGTCCTCCTGTCTGCCTCTGAGGGTGAAATGAGAGTGGTCCCTGTCATCATGAGCCATGTCTGAAAGAATTATTCACATTCCCTACGAGAATAGATGGGTGAAATAGCAAAAGGTGTGTCTTCCTTTGGAGCATGGACGGGCTCAAAGCCCACCTCATACCACTAAGTATTTTGCTGAACACGAGCAGTTGTGTGTGCGGCCTGTGTTTGGGTGATTTTTGTGTCATTTATGTGTGTGTGTGTGTGTCTGTGTGTGTGTGTCTGTATTTCTGTCTCCATTCCTGGGCAGCAAATCTTATTTCCTCTTTTAGCATGTTACTCACGACTGTGGATGAAGCAAAGCACTCCTGAAAACACAATCCATGTATGGTTGAAGAAAATTTTCTTGGTGATGAGTGAGAGGTTGGTGACTGAAACCAGCTCATTTCCCATTGACCACTGAGGTCACATCTCTCAGGTGAGAAGCAAAGTGAGAAATTGAACCAGGCACATTCTCCTTAGAGACAAAGGGCCAAAGACAGGTCCGATGGAATCGAATGCCTTTTCATGTTGACATCCATCCCGTCATGCCCTCGTTAAGCCATTGAAGTGTCATATTGGGCCTGGGGAAGGCGGTGCCCCCTGTGAAATTACACGTCCGAAGATTTGGATTTGATTTCCAGCCCTCTGCCAGTCAGTCTGCCAGGCACTTTCATGTGACAAGCCTTAGACGAGTCCCTTTCTGTCTCTGATTCCCGATTCCTTCACAGGGATTTATGTGGGCCTTAACGCCCACTGGGAAAAGATCCCTCTGCCAGCTCAGTGCCTGCTTTCTTGGTTTGACTTGTCAATCTTGACTTGAATACACCTTTGGTTTTGGATTGACTCTATTACCTCTCCTAGAAATTAACACAAAAAACTGACAGCTGATTGACAAGATGAGAAGCAGTTTTCCAAAATTCAAATTGAACTTAATCCTTTCTTACTAAAAGAATGCTCAAATCAAGGGGACACAGCTCACTCGTTTTGACTTCATGAGCTATGGCAGGTAGAGACAACTTTTTGAAAATACACAGCTAAAACTGTCCGTGCTTTAAATGCTAGACATGTTTTTCCGAATACACAGCTAAAACTGTCCCCGCTTTAAGTGCTAAAGACCTTAAAGCGGGGACCGTCTTAGCTGTGTATTCTGAAAAAGTTGTGTGCTCTTCAAAGAGAAAGCTACTTTTGCTGTGTCTTTGGGTTCGAGGGGAAATGGGAGTCCTCTTCAGTCAGCAGGGACGACACCTGAGTCCTTTGCAGTCCTCTTGTCTGCCTCTGAGGGTGAAATGAGAGTGGTCCCTGTCATCATGAGCCATGTCTGAAAGAATTATTCACATTCCCTATGAGAGTAGACGGCTGAAATAGCAAAAGGAGTGTCTTCCTTTGGAGCATGGACGGGTTCAAAGCCCACCTCATACCACTAAGTATTTTGGTGAACACGAGCAGTTGTGTGTGCGGCCTGGGTTTGGGTGATTTTTGTGTCGTGTGTGTGTGTGTGTGTGTGTGTCTGTGTGTGTGTGTCTGTATTTCTGTCTCCATTCCTGAGCAGCAAATCTTTTTTCCTCTTTTAGCATGTTACTCACAACTGTGGATGAAGCCCAGCACTCTTGAAAACACAATCCATGTATGGTTGAAGGAAATTTTCTTGGTGATGAGTGAGAGGTTGGTGACTGAAACCAGCTCATTTCCCATTGACCACTGAGGTCACATCTCTCAGGTGAGAAGCAAAGTGAGAATTTGAACCAGGCACATTCTCCTTAGAGACAATGGGCCAAAGACAGGTCCGATGGAATCGAATGTCTTTTCATGTTGACATCCATCCCGTCAAGCACTCGTTAAGCCATTGAAGTGTCACATTGGGCCTGGGGGAGGCGGTGCACCCTGTGAAATTACACGTCCGAAGGTTTGGATTTGATTTCCAGCCCTTTGTCAGTCAGGCTGCCAGGCACTTTCATGTGACAAGCCTTAGGCGAGTCCCTTTCTGTCTCTGATTCCCGATTCCTTCACAGGGATTTATGTGGGCCTTAACGCCCACTGGGAAAAGATCCCTCTGCCAGCTCAGTGCCTGCTTTCTTGGTTTGACTTGTCAATCTGGACTTGAATACACCTTTGGTTTTGGATTGACTCTATTACCTCTCCTAGAAATTAACAAACAAAACTGACAGCTGATTGACAAGATGAGAAGCAGTTTTCCAAAATTCAAATTGAACTTAATCCTTTCTTACTAAAAGAATGCTCAAATCAAGGGGACACAGCTCACTCGTTTTGACTTCATGAGCTATGGCAGGTAGAGACAACTTTTTGAAAATACACAGCTAAAACTGTCCGTGCTTTGAATGCTAGACATGTTTTTCAGAATACACAGCTGAAACGGTCCCCGCTTTAAGTGCTAAAGCAGTTAAAGCGGGGACCGTTTTAGCTGTGTATTTTGAAAAAGTTGTGTGCTCTTCAAAGAGAAAGCTAGTTTTGCTGTGTCTTTGGGTTCGAGGGGAAATGGGAGTCCTCTTCACTCAGCAGGGATGACACCTGAGTCCTTTGCAGTCCTCCTGTCTGCCTCTGAGGGTGAAATGAGAGTGGTCCCTGTCATCATGAGCCATGTCTGAAAGAATTATTCACATTCCCTACGAGAATAGACGGGTGAAATAGCAAAAGGTGTGTCTTCCTTTGGAGCATGGACGGGCTCAAAGCCCACCTCATACCACTAAGTATTTTGCTGAACACGAGCAGTTGTGTGTGCGGCCTGTGTTTGGGTGATTTTTGTGTCATTTATGTGTGTGTGTGTGTGTCTGTGTGTGTGTGTCTGTATTTCTGTCTCCATTCCTGGGCAGCAAATCTTATTTCCTCTTTTAGCATGTTACTCACGACTGTGGATGAAGCAAAGCACTCCTGAAAACACAATCCATGTATGGTTGAAGGAAATTTTCTTGGTGATGAGTGAGAGGTTGGTGACTGAAACCAGCTCATTTCCCATTGACCACTGAGGTCACATCTCTCAGGTGAGAAGCAAAGTGAGAATTTGAACCAGGCACATTCTCCTTAGAGACAAAGGGCCAAAGACAGGTCCGATGGAATCGAATGCCTTTTCATGTTGACATCCATCCCGTCATGCCCTCGTTAAGCCATTGAAGTGTCATATTGGGCCTGGGGAAGGCGGTGCCCCCTGTGAAATTACACGTCCGAAGATTTGGATTTGATTTCCAGCCCTCTGCCAGTCAGTCTGCCATGCACTTTCATGTGACAAGCCTTAGACGAGTCCCTTTCTGTCTCTGATTCCCGATTCCTTCACAGGGATTTATGTGGGCCTTAACGCCCACTGGGAAAAGATCCCTCTGCCAGCTCAGTGCCTGCTTTCTTGGTTTGACTTGTCAATCTTGACTTGAATACACCTTTGGTTTTGGATTGACTCTATTACCTCTCCTAGAAATTAACACAAAAAACTGACAGCTGATTGACAAGATGAGAAGCAGTTTTCCAAAATTCAAATTGAACTTAATCCTTTCTTACTAAAAGAATGCTCAAATCAAGGGGACACAGCTCACTCGTTTTGACTTCATGAGCTATGGCAGGTAGAGACAACTTTTTGAAAATACACAGCTAAAACTGTCCGTGCTTTGAATGCTAGACATGTTTTTCAGAATACACAGCTAAAAAGGTCTGCACTTTAAGTGCTAAAGCACTTAAACCGGACACCGTTTTAGCTGTGTATTTTGAAAAAGTTGTGTGCTCTTCAAAGAGAAAGCTACTTTTGCTGTGTCTCTGGGTTTGAGAGGAAATGGGAGTCCTCTTCAGTCAGCAGGGACGAAACCTGAGTCCTTTGCAGTCCTCTTGTCTGCCTCTGAGGGTGAAATTAGAGTGGTCCCTGTCATCATGAGCCATGTCTGAAAGAATTATTCACATTCCCTACGAGAATAGACGGGTGAAATAGCAAAAGGTGTGTCTTCCTTTGGAGCAAGGACGGGTTCAAAGCCCACCTCATACCACTAAGTATTTTGCTGAACACGAGCAGTTGTGTGTGTGGCCTGTGTTTGGGTGATTTTTGTGTCGTGTGTGTGTGTGTGTGTGTGTGTGTGTCTGTGTGTGTGTGTCTGTATTTCTGTCTCCATTCCTGAGCAGCAAATCTTTTTTCCTCTTTTAGCATGTTACTCACAACTGTGGATGAAGCCCAGCACTCCTGAAAACACAATCCATGTATGGTTGAAGGAAATTTTCTTGGTGATGAGTGAGAGGTTGGTTACTGAAACCAGCTCATTTCCCATTGACCACTGAGGTCACATCTCTCAGGTGAGAAGCAAAGTGAGAATTTGAACCAGGCACATTCTCCTTAGAGACAATGGGCCAAAGACAGGTCCGATGGAATCGAATGTCTTTTCATGTTGACATCCATCCCGTCAAGCCCTCGTTAAGCCATTGAAGTGTCACATTGGGCCTGGGGGAGGCGGTGCACCCTGTGAAATTACACGTCCGAAGATTTGGATTTGATTTCCAGCCCTCTGCCAGTCAGTCTGCCAGGCACTTTCATGTGACAAGCCTTAGGCGAGTCCCTTTCTGTCTCTGATTCCCGATTCCTTCACAGGGATTTAGGTGGGCCTTAACGCCCACTGGGAAAAAATCCCTCTGCCAGCTCAGTGCCTGCTTTCTTGGTTTGACTTGTCAATCTGGACTTGAATACACCTTTGGTTTTGGATTGACTCTATTACCTCTCCTAGAAATTAACACACAAAACTGACAGCTGATTGACAAGATGAGAAGCAGTTTTCCAAAATTCAAATTGAACTTAATCCTTTCTTACTAAAAGAATGCTCAAATCAAGGGGACACAGCTCACTCGTTTTGACTTCATGAGCTATGGCAGGTAGAGACAACTTTTTGAAAATACACAGCTAAAACTGTCCGTGCTTTGAATGCTAGACATGTTTTTCAGAATACACAGCTAAAACGGTCCCCGCTTTAAGTGCTAAAGCACTTAAAGCGGGGACCGTTTTAGCTGTGTATTTTTAAAAAGTTGTGTGCTCTTCAAAGAGAAAGCTACTTTTGCTGTGTCTTTGGGTTCGAGGGGAAATGGGAGTCCTCTTCAGTCAGCAGGGACGACACCTGAGTCCTTTGCAGTCCTCTTGTCTGCCTCTGAGGGTGAAATGAGAGTGGTCCCTGTCATCATGAGCCATGTCTGAAAGAATTATTCACATTCCCTACGAGAATAGACGGTGAAATAGCAAAAGGTGTGTCTTCCTTTGGAGCATGGACAGGTTCAAAGCCCACCTCATACCACTAAGTATTTTGCTGAACACGAGCAGTTGTGTGTGCGGCCTGTGTTTGGGTGATTTTTGTGTCGTGTGTGTGTGTGTGTGTGTGTGTGTGTGTGTGTGTGTCTGTATTTCTGTCTCCATTCCTGAGCAGCAAATTTTTTTTCCTCTTTTAGCATGTTACTCACAACTGTGGATGAAGCCCAGCACTCCTGAAAACACAATCCATGTATGGTTGAAGGAAATTTTCTTGGTGATGAGAGAGAGGTTGGTGATTGAGACCAGCTCATTTCCCATTGACCACTGAGGTCACATCTCTCAGGTGAGAAGCAAAGTGAGAATTTGAACCAGGCACATTCTCCTCAGAGACAATGGGCCAAAGACAAGTCCGATGGAATCGAATGTCTTTTCATGTTGACATCCATCCCGTCAAGCCCTCGTTAAGCCATTGAAGTGTCACATTGGGCCTGGGGGAGACGGTGCACCCTGTGAAATTACACGTCCGAAGATTTGGATTTGATTTCCAGCCCTCTGCCAGTCAGTCTGCCAGGCACTTTCATGTGACAAGCCTTAGGCGAGTCCCTTTCTGTCTCTGATTCCCGATTCCTTCACAGGGATTTATGTGGGCCTTAACGCCCACTGGGAAAAGATCCCTCTGCCAGCTCAGCGCCTGCTTTCTTGGCTAAAGCACTTAAAGCGGGGACCGTTTTAGCTGTGTATTTTGAAAAAGTTGTGTGCTCTTCAAAGAGAAAGCTACTTTTGCTGTGTCTTTGGGTTCGAGGGGAAATGGGAGTCCTCTTCAGTCAGCAGGGACGACACCTGAGTCCTTTGCAGTCCTCTTGTCTGCCTCTGAGGGTTAAATGAGAGTGGTCCCTGTCATCATGAGCCATGTCTGAAAGAATTATTCACATTCCCTACGAGAATAGACGGGTGAAATAGAAAAAGGTGTGTCTTCCTTTGGAGCATGGACGGGTTCAAAGCCCACCTCATACCACTAAGTATTTTGCTGAACACGAGCAGTTGTGTGTGTGGCCTGTGTTTGGGTGATTTTTGTGTCGTGTGTGTGTGTGTGTGTGTGTGTGTCTGTGTGTGTGTGTCTGTATTTCTGTCTCCATTCCTGAGCATCAAATCTTTTTTCCTCTTTTAGCATGTTACTCACAACTGTGGATGAAGCCCAGCACTCCTGAAAACACAATCCATGTATGGTTGAAGGAAATGTTCTTGGTGATGAGTTAGAGGTTGGTGACTGAAACCAGCTCATTTCCCATTGACCACTGAGGTCACATCTCTCAGGTGAGAAGCAAAGTGAGAATTTGAACGAGGCACATTCTCCTTAGAGACAATGGGCCAAAGACATGTCCGATGGAATCGAATGTCTTTTCATGTTGACATCCATCCCGTCAAGCCCTCGTTAAGCCATTGAAGTGTCACATTGGGCCTGGGGGAGGCGGTGCACCCTGTGAAATTACACGTCCGAAGATTTGGATTTGATTTCCAGCCCTCTGCCAGTCAGTCTGCCAGGCACTTTCATGTGACAAGCCTTAGGCGAGTCCCTTTCTGTCTCTGATTCCCGATTCCTTCACAGGGATTTAGGTGGGCCTTAACGCCCACTGGGAAAAGATCCCTCTGCCAGCTCAGTGCCTGCTTTCTTGGTTTGACTTGTCAATCTGGACTTGAATACACCTTTGGTTTTGGATTGACTCTATTACCTCTCCTAGAAATTAACACACAAAACTGACAGCTGATTGACAAGATGAGAAGCAGTTTTCCAAAATTCAAATTGAACTTAATCCTTTCTTACTAAAAGAATGCTCAAATCAAGGGGACACAGCTCACTCGTTTTGACTTCATGAGCTACGGCAGGTAGAGACAACTTTTTGAAAATACACAGCTAAAACTGTCCGTGCTTTGAATGCTAGACATGTTTTTCAGAATACACAGCTAAAACGGTCCCCGTTTTAAGTGCTAAAGCACTTAAAGTGGGGACCGTTTTAGCTGTGTATTTTGAAAAAGTTGTGTCCTCTTCAAAGAGAAGGCTACTTTTGCTGTGTCTTTGGGTTCGAGGGGATATGGGAGTCCTCTTCAGTCAGCAGGGACGACACCTGAGTCCTTTGCAGTCCTCTTGTCTGCCTCTGAGGGTGAAATGAGAGTGGCCCCTGTCATCATGAGCCATGTCTGAAAGAATTATTCACATTCCTTACGAGAATAGACGGGTGAAATAGCAAAAGGTGTGTCTTCCTTTGGAGCATGGACTGGTTCAAAGCCCACCTCATACCACTAAGTATTTTGCTGAACACGAGCAGTTGTGTGTGCGGATTGTGTTTGGGTGATTTTTGTGTCGTGTGTGTGTGTGTGTGTGTGTGTGTGTGTGTGTGTGTGTGTCTGTATTTCTGTCTCCATTCCTGAGCAGCAAATCTTTTTTCCTCTTTTAGCATGTTACTCACAAGTGTGGATGAAGCCCAGCACTCCTGAAAACACAATCCATGTATGGTTGAAGGAAATTTTCTTGGTGATGAGTGAGAGGTTGGTGACTGAAACCAGCTCATTTCCCATTGACCACTGAGGTCACATCTCTCAGGTGAGAAGCAAAGTGAGAATTTGAACCAGGCACATTCTCCTTAGAGACAATGGGCCAAAGACAGGTCCGATGGAATCGAATGTCTTTTCATGTTGACATCCATCCCGTCAAGCCCTCGTTAAGCCATTGAAGTGTCACATTGGGCCTGGGGGAGGCGGTGCACCCTGTGAAATTACACGTCCGAAGATTTGGATTTGATTTCCAGCCCTCTGCCAGTCAGTCTGCCAGGCACTTTCATGTGACAAGCCTTAGACGAGTCCATTTCTGTCTCTGATTCCCGATTCCTTCACAGGGATTTATGTGGGCCTTAACGCCCACTGGGAAAAGATCCCTCTGCCAGCTCAGTGCCTGCTTTCTTGGTTTGACTTGTCAATCTGGACTTGAATACACCTTTGGTTTTGGATTGACTCTATTACCTCTCCTAGAAATTAACACACAAAACTGACAGCTGATTGACAAGATGAGAAGCAGTTTTCCAAAATTCAAATTGAACTTAATCCTTTCTTACTAAAAGAATGCTCAAATCAAGGGGACACAGCTCACTCGTTTTGACTTCATGAGCTATGGCAGGTAGAGACAACTTTTTGAAAATACACAGCTAAAACTGCCGTGCTTTGAATGCTAGACATGTTTTTCAGAATACACAGCTAAAGTGGGGACAGTTTTAGCTGTGTATTTTGAAAAAGTTGTGTGCTCTTCAAAGAGAAAGCTACTTTTGCTGTGTCTCTGGTTTCCAGGGGAAATGGGAGTCCTCTTCAGTCAGCAGGGACGACACCTGAGTCCTTTGCATTCCTCTTGTCTGCCTCTGAGGGTGAAATTAGAGTGGTCCCTGTCATCATGAGCCATGTCTGAAAGAATTATTCACATTCCCTACGAGAATAGACGGGTGAAATAGCAAAAGGTGTGTCTTCCTTTGGAGCAAGGACGGGTTCAAAGCCCACCTCATACCACTAAGTATTTTGCTGAACACGAGCAGTTGTGTGTGTGGCCTGTGTTTGGGTGATTTTTGTGTCGTGTGTGTGTGTGTGTGTGTGTGTGTGTGTCTGTGTGTGTGTGTCTGTATTTCTGTCTCCATTCCTGAGCAGCAAATTTTTTTTCCTCTTTTAGCATGTTACTCACAACTGTGGATGAAGCCCAGCACTCCTGAAAACACAATCCATGTATGGTTGAAGGAAATTTTCTTGGTGATGAGTGAGAGGTTGGTGACTGAAACCAGCTCATTTCCCATTGACCACTGAGGTCACATCTCTCAGGTGAGAAGCAAAGTGAGAATTTGAACCAGGCACATTCTCCTTAGAGACAATGGGCCAAAGACAGGTCCGATGGAATCGAATGTCTCTTCATGTTGACATCCATCCCGTCAAGCCCTCGTTAAGCCATTGAAGTGTCACATTGGGCCTGGGGGAGGCGGTGCACCCTGTGAAATTACACGTCCGAAGATTTGGATTTGATTTCCAGCCCTCTGCAAGTCAGTCTGCCAGGCACTTTCATGTGACAAGCCTTAGGCGAGTCCCTTTCTGTCTCTGATTCCCTATTCCTTCACAGGGATTTATGTGGGCCTTAACGCCCACTGGGAAAAGATCCCTCTGCCAGCTCAGTGCCTGCTTTCTTGGTTTGACTTGTCAATCTGGACTTGAATACACCTTTGGTTTTGGATTGACTCTATTACCTCTCCTAGAAATTAACACACAAAACTGACAGCTGATTGACAAGATGAGAAGCAGTTTTCCAAAATTCAAATTGAACTTAATCCTTTCTTACTAAAAGAATGCTCAAATCAAGGGGACACAGCTCACTCGTTTTGACTTCATGAGCTATGGCAGGTAGAGACAACTTTTTGAAAATACACAGCTAAAACTGTCCGTGCTTTGAATGCTAGACATGTTTTTCAGAATACACAGCTAAAACGGTCCCCGCTTTAAGTGCTAAAGCACTTAAAGCGGGGACCGTTTTAGCTGTGTATTTTGAAAAAGTTGTGTGCTCTTCAAAGAGAAAGCTACTTTTGCTGTGTCTTTGGGTTCGAGGGGAAATGGGAGTCCTCTTCAGTCAGCAGGGACGACACCTGAGTCCTTTGCAGTCCTCTTGTCTGCCTCTGAGGGTGAAATGAGAGTGGTCCCTGTCATCATGAGCCATGTCTGAAAGAATTATTCACATTCCCTACGAGAATAGACGGGTGAAATAGCAAAAGGTGTGTCTTCCTTTGGAGCATGGACGGGTTCAAAGCCCACCTCATACCACTAAGTATTTTGCTGAACACGAGCAGTTGTGTGTGCGGCCTGTGTTTGGGTGATTTTTGTGTCGTGTGTGTGTGTGTGTGTGTGTGTGTGTGTGTGTGTGTGTGTGTGTCTGTATTTCTGTCTCCATTCCTGAGCAGCAAATCTTTTTTCCTCTTTTAGCATGTTACTCACAACTGTGGATGAAGCCCAGCACTCCTGAAAACACAATCCATGTATGGTTGAAGGAAATTTTCTTGGTGATGAGAGAGAGGTTGGTGATTGAGACCAGCTCATTTCCCATTGACCACTGAGGTCACATCTCTCAGGTGAGAAGCAAAGTGAGAATTTGAACCAGGCACATTCTCCTCAGAGACAATGGGCCAAAGACAGGTCCGATGGAATCGAATGTCTTTTCATGTTGACATCCATCCCGTCAAGCCCTCGTTAAGCCATTGAAGTGTCACATTGGGCCTGGGGGAGACGGTGCACCCTGTGAAATTACACGTCCGAAGATTTGGATTTGATTTCCAGCCCTCTGCCAGTCAGTCTGCCAGGCACTTTCATGTGACAAGCCTTAGGCGAGTCCCTTTCTGTCTCTGATTCCCGATTCCTTCACAGGGATTTATGTGGGCCTTAACGCCCACTGGGAAAAGATCCCTCTGCCAGCTCAGTGCCTGCTTTCTTGGCTAAAGCACTTAAAGCGGGGACCGTTTTAGCTGTGTATTTTGAAAAAGTTGTGTGCTCTTCAAAGAGAAAGCTACTTTTGCTGTGTCTTTGGGTTCGAGGGGAAATGGGAGTCCTCTTCAGTCAGCAGGGACGACACCTGAGTCCTTTGCAGTCCTCTTGTCTGCCTCTGAGGGTTAAATGAGAGTGGTCCCTGTCATCATGAGCCATGTCTGAAAGAATTATTCACATTCCCTACGAGAATAGACGGGTGAAATAGAAAAAGGTGTGTCTTCCTTTGGAGCATGGACGGGTTCAAAGCCCACCTCATACCACTAAGTATTTTGCTGAACACGAGCAGTTGTGTGTGTGGCCTGTGTTTGGGTGATTTTTGTGTCGTGTGTGTGTGTGTGTGTGTGTGTGTCTGTGTGTGTGTGTCTGTATTTCTGTCTCCATTCCTGAGCATCAAATCTTTTTTCCTCTTTTAGCATGTTACTCACAACTGTGGATGAAGCCCAGCACTCCTGAAAACACAATCCATGTATGGTTGAAGGAAATGTTCTTGGTGATGAGTTAGAGGTTGGTGACTGAAACCAGCTCATTTCCCATTGACCACTGAGGTCACATCTCTCAGGTGAGAAGCAAAGTGAGAATTTGAACGAGGCACATTCTCCTTAGAGACGATGGGCCAAAGACAGGTCCGATGGAATCGAATGTCTTTTCATGTTGACATCCATCCCGTCAAGCCCTCGTTAAGCCATTGAAGTGTCACATTGGGCCTGGGGGAGGCGGTGCACCCTGTGAAATTACACGTCCGAAGATTTGGATTTGATTTCCAGCCCTCTGCCAGTCAGTCTGCCAGGCACTTTCATGTGACAAGCCTTAGGCGAGTCCCTTTCTGTCTCTGATTCCCGATTCCTTCACAGGGATTTAGGTGGGCCTTAACGCCCACTGGGAAAAGATCCCTCTGCCAGCTCAGTGCCTGCTTTCTTGGTTTGACTTGTCAATCTGGACTTGAATACACCTTTGGTTTTGGATTGACTCTATTACCTCTCCTAGAAATTAACACACAAAACTGACAGCTGATTGACAAGATGAGAAGCAGTTTTCCAAAATTCAAATTGAACTTAATCCTTTCTTACTAAAAGAATGCTCAAATCAAGGGGACACAGCTCACTCGTTTTGACTTCATGAGCTACGGCAGGTAGAGACAACTTTTTGAAAATACACAGCTAAAACTGTCCGTGCTTTGAATGCTAGACATGTTTTTCAGAATACACAGCTAAAACGGTCCCCGCTTTAAGTGCTAAAGCACTTAAAGTGGGGACCGTTTTAGCTGTGTATTTTGAAAAAGTTGTGTCCTCTTCAAAGAGAAAGCTACTTTTGCTGTGTCTTTGGGTTCGAGGGGATATGGGAGTCCTCTTCAGTCAGCAGGGACGACACCTGAGTCCTTTGCAGTCCTCTTGTCTGCCTCTGAGGGTGAAATGAGAGTGGTCCCTGTCATCATGAGCCATGTCTGAAAGAATTATTCACATTCCTTACGAGAATAGACGGGTGAAATAGCAAAAGGTGTGTCTTCCTTTGGAGCATGGACGAGTTCAAAGCCAACCTCATACCACTAAGTATTTTGCTGAACACGAGCAGTTGTGTGTGCGGCCTGTGTTTGGGTGATTTTTGTGTCATGTGTGTGTGTGTGTGTGTGTGTGTGTGTGTGTGTGTCTGTGTGTGTGTGTCTGTATTTCTGTCTCCATTCCTGAGCAGCAAATCTTTTTTCCTCTTTTAGCATGTTACTCACAAGTGTGGATGAAGCCCAGCACTCCTGAAAACACAATCCATGTATGGTTGAAGGAAATTTTCTTGGTGATGAGTGAGAGGTTGGTGACTGAAACCAGCTCATTTCCCATTGACCACTGAGGTCACATCTCTCAGGTGAGAAGCAAAGTGAGAATTTGAACCAGGCACATTCTCCTTAGAGACAATGGGCCAAAGACAGGTCCGATGGAATCGAATGTCTTTTCATGTTGACATCCATCCCGTCAAGCCCTCGTTAAGCCATTGAAGTGTCACATTGGGCCTGGGGGAGGCGGTGCACCCTGTGAAATTACACGTCCGAAGATTTGGATTTGATTTCCAGCCCTCTGCCAGTCAGTCTGCCAGGCACTTTCATGTGACAAGCCTTAGACGAGTCCATTTCTGTCTCTGATTCCCGATTCCTTCACAGGGATTTATGTGGGCCTTAACGCCCACTGGGAAAAGATCCCTCTGCCAGCTCAGTGCCTGCTTTCTTGGTTTGACTTGTCAATCTGGACTTGAATACACCTTTGGTTTTGGATTGACTCTATTACCTCTCCTAGAAATTAACACACAAAACTGACAGCTGATTGACAAGATGAGAAGCAGTGTTCCAAAATTCAAATTGAACTTAATCCTTTCTTACTAAAAGAATGCTCAAATCAAGGGGACACAGCTCACTCGTTTTGACTTCATGAGCTATGGCAGGTAGAGACAACTTTTTGAAAATACACAGCTAAAACTGCCGTGCTTTGAATGCTAGACATGTTTTTCAGAATACACAGCTAAAGTGGGGACAGTTTTAGCTGTGTATTTTGAAAAAGTTGTGTGCTCTTCAAAGAGAAAGCTACTTTTGCTGTGTCTCTGGGTTCCAGGGGAAATGGGAGTCCTCTTCAGTCAGCAGGGACGACACCTGAGTCCTTTGCATTCCTCTTGTCTGCCTCTGAGGGTGAAATTAGAGTGGTCCCTGTCATCATGAGCCATGTCTGAAAGAATTATTCACATTCCCTACGAGAATAGACGGGTGAAATAGCAAAAGGTGTGTCTTCCTTTGGAGCAAGGACGGGTTCAAAGCCCACCTCATACCACTAAGTATTTTGCTGAACACGAGCAGTTGTGTGTGTGGCCTGTGTTTGGGTGATTTTTGTGTCGTGTGTGTGTGTGTGTGTGTGTGTGTGTCTGTGTGTGTGTGTCTGTATTTCTGTCTCCATTCCTGAGCAGCAAATCTTTTTTCCTCTTTTAGCATGTTACTCACAACTGTGGATGAAGCCCAGCACTCCTGAAAACACAATCCATGTATGGTTGAAGGAAATTTTCTTGGTGATGAGTGAGAGGTTGGTGACTGAAACCAGCTCATTTCCCATTGACCACTGAGGTCACATCTCTCAGGTGAGAAGCAAAGTGAGAATTTGAACCAGGCACATTCTCCTTAGAGACAATGGGCCAAAGACAGGTCCGATGGAATCGAATGTCTCTTCATGTTGACATCCATCCCGTCAAGCACTCGTTAAGCCATTGAAGTGTCACATTGGGCCTGGGGGAGGCGGTGCACCCTGTGAAATTACACGTCCGAAGATTTGGATTTGATTTCCAGCCCTCTGCCAGTCAGTCTGCCAGGCACTTTCATGTGACAAGCCTTAGGCGAGTCCCTTTCTGTCTCTGATTCCCTATTCCTTCACAGGGATTTATGTGGGCCTTAACGCCCACTGGGAAAAGATCCCTCTGCCAGCTCAGTGCCTGCTTTCTTGGTTTGACTTGTCAATCTGGACTTGAATACACCTTTGGTTTTGGATTGACTCTATTACCTCTCCTAGAAATTAACACACAAAACTGACAGCTGATTGACAAGATGAGAAGCAGTTTTCCAAAATTCAAATTGAACTTAATCCTTTCTTACTAAAAGAATGCTCAAATCAAGGGGACACAGCTCACTCGTTTTGACTTCATGAGCTATGGCAGGTAGAGACAACTTTTTGAAAATACACAGCTAAAACTGTCCGTGCTTTGAATGCTAGACATATTTTTCAGAATACACAGCTAAAACGGTCCCCGCTTTAAGTGCTAAAGCACTTAAAGCGGGGACCGTTTTAGCTGTGTATTTTGAAAAAGTTGTGTGCTCTTCAAAGAGAAAGCTACTTTTGCTGTGTCTTTGGGTTCGAGGGGAAATGGGAGTCCTCTTCAGTCAGCAGGGACGACACCTGAGTCCTTTGCAGTCCTCTTGTCTGCCTCTGAGGGTGAAATGAGAGTGGTCCCTGTCATCATGAGCCATGTCTGAAAGAATTATTCACATTCCCTACGAGAATAGACGGGTGAAATAGCAAAAGGTGTGTCTTCCTTTGGAGCATGGACGGGTTCAAAGCCCACCTCATACCACTAAGTATTTTGCTGAACACGAGCAGTTGTGTGTGCGGCCTGTGTTTGGGTGATTTTTGTGTCCTGTGTGTGTGTGTGTGTGTGTGTGTGTGTGTCTGTGTGTGTGTGTCTGTATTTCTGTCTCCATTCCTGAGCAGCAAATCTTTTTTCCTCTTTTAGCATGTTACTCACAACTGTGGATGAAGCCCAGCACTCCTGAAAACACAATCCATGTATGGTTGAAGGAAATTTTCTTGGTGATGAGTGAGAGGTTGGTGACTGAGACCAGCTCATTTCCCATTGACCACTGAGGTCACATCTCTCAGGTGAGAAGCAAAGTGAGAATTTGAACCAGGCACATTCTCCTTAGAGACAATGGGCCAAAGACAGGTCCGATGGAATCGAATTTCTTTTCATGTTGACATCCATCCCGTCAAGCCCTCGTTAAGCCTTTGAAGTGTCACATTGGGCCTGGGGGAGATGGTGCACCGTGTGAAATTACACGTCCGAAGATTTGGATTTGATTTCCAGCCCTCTGCCAGTCAGTCTGCCAGGCACTTTCATGTGACAAGCCTTAGGCGAGTCCCTTTCTGTCTCTGATTCCCGATTCCTTCACAGGGATTTATGTGGGCCTTAACGAACACTGGGAAAAGATCCCTCTGCCAGCTCAGTGCCTGCTTTCTTGGCTAAAGCACTTAAAGCGGTGACCGTTTTAGCTGTGTATTTTGAAAAAGTTGTGTGCTCTTCAAAGAGAAAGCTACTTTTGCTGTGTCTTTGGGTTCGAGGGGAAATGGGAGTCCTCTTCAGTCAGCAGGGACGACACCTGAGTCCTTTGCAGTCCTCTTGTCTGCCTCTGAGGGTGAAATGAGAGTGGTCCCTGTCATCATGAGCCATGTCTGAAAGAATTATTCACATTCTCTACGAGAATAGACGGGTGAAATAGCAAAAGGTGTGTCTTCCTTTCGAGCATGGACGGGTTCAAAGCCCACCTAATACCACTAAGTATTTTGCTGAACACGAGCAGTTGTGTGTGCGGCCTGTGTTTGGGTGATTTTTGTGTCGTGTGTGTGTGTGTGTGTGTGTGTGTGTGTGTGTGTCTGTGTGTGTGTGTCTGTATTTCTGTCTCCATTCCTGAGCAGCAAATCTTTTTTCCTCTTTTAGCATGTTACTCACAACTGTGGATGAAGCCCAGCACTCCTGAAAACACAATCCATGGATGGTTGAAGGAAATTTTCTTGGTGATGAGTGAGAGGTTGGTGACTGAGTCCAGCTCATTTCCCATTGACCACTGAGGTCACATCTCTCAGGTGAGAAGCAAAGTGAGAATTTGAACCAGGCACATTCTCCTTAGAGACAATGGGCCAAAGACAGGTCCGATGGAATCGAATGTCTTTTCATGTTGACATCCATCCCGTCAAGCCCTCGTTAAGCCATTGAAGTGTCACATTGGGTCTGGGGGAGACGGTGCACCCTGTGAAATTACGCGTCCGAAGATTTGGATTTGATTTCCAGCCCTCTGCAAGTCAGTCTGCCAGGCACTTTCATGTGACAAGCCTTAGGCGAGTCCATTTCTGTCTCTGATTCCCGATTCTTTCACAGGGATTTATGTGGGCCTTAACGCCCACTGGGAAAAGATCCCTCTGCCAGCTCAGTGCCTGCTTTCTTGGCTAAAGCACTTAAAGCGGGGACCGTTTTAGCTGTGTATTTTGAAAAAGTTGTGTGCTCTTCAAAGAGAAAGCTACTTTTGCTGTTTCTTCGGGTTCGAGGGGAAATGGGAGTCCTCTTCAGTCAGCAGGGACGATACCTGAGCCCTTTGCAGTCCTCTTGTCTGCCTCTGAGAGTGAAATGAGAGTGGTCCCTGTCATCATGAGCCATGTCTGAAAGAATTATTCACATTCCCTACGAGAATAGACGGGTGAAATAGCAAAAGGTGTGTCTTCCTTTGGAGCATGGACGGGTTTAAAGCCCACCTCATACCACTAAGTATTTTGCTGAACACGAGCAGTTGTGTGTGCGGCATGTGTTTGGGTGATTTTTGTGTCGTGTGTGTGTGTGTGTGTGTGTGTGTTTGTGTGTGTGTGTCTGTATTTCTGTCTCCATTCCTGAGCAGCAAATCTTTTTTCCTCTTTTAGCATGTTACTCACAACTGTGGATGAAGCCCAGCACTCCTGAAAACACAATCCATGTATGGTTGAAGGAAATTTTTTTGGTGATGAGTGAGAGGTTGGTGACTGAAACCAGCTCATTTCCCATTGACCACTGAGGTCACATCTCTCAGGTGAGAAGCAAAGTGAGAATTTGAACCAGGCACATTCTCCTTAGAGACAATGGGCCAAAGACAGGTCCGATGGATTCGAATGTCTTTTCATGTTGACATCCATCCCGTCAAGCCCTCGTTAAGCCATTGAAGTGTCACATTGGGCCTGGGGGAGGCGGTGCACCCTGTGAAATTACACGTCCGAAGATTTGGATTTGATTTCCAGCCCTCTGCCAGTCAGTCTGCCAGGCACTTTCATGTGACAAGCCTTAGGCGAGTCCCTTTCTGTCTCTGATTCCCGATTCCTTCACAGGGATTTATGTGGGCCTTAACGCCCACTGGGAAAAGATCCCTCTGCCAGCTCAGTGCCTGCTTCCTTGGTTTGACTTGTCAATCTGGACTTGAATACACCTTTGGTTTTGGATTGACTCTATTACCTCTCCTAGAAATTAACACACAAAACTGACAGCTGATTGACAAGATGAGAAGAGGTTTTCCAAAATTCAAATTGAACTTAATCCTTTCTTACTAAAAGAATGCTCAAATCAAGGGGACACAGCTCACTCGTTTTGACTTCATGAGCTATGGCAGGCAGAGACAACTTTTTGAAAATACACAGCTAAAACTGTCCGTGCTTTGAATGCTAGACATGTTTTTCAGAATACACAGCTAAAGCACTTAAAGCGGGGACCGTTTTAGCTGTTTATTTTGAAAAAGTTGTGTGCTCTTCAAAGAGAAAGCTACTTTTGCTGTGTCTTTGGGTTCGAGGGGAAATGGGAGTCCTCTTCAGTAAGCAGGGACGACACCTGAGTCCTTTGCAGTCCTCTTGTCTGCCTCTGAGAGTGAAATGAGAGTGGTCCCTGTCATCATGAGCCATGTCTAAAAGAATTATTCACATTCCCTACGAGAATAGACGGGTGAAATAGCAAAAGGTGTGTCTTCCTTTGGAGCTTGGACGGGTTCAAAGCCCACCTCATACCACTAAGAATTTTGCTGAACACGAGCAGTTGTGTGTGCGGCCTGTGTTTGGGTGATTTTTGTGTCATGTGTGTGTGTGTGTGTGTGTGTGTGTGTGTGTGTGTCTGTGTGTGTGTGTCTGTATTTCTGTCTCCATTCCTGAGCAGCAAATCTTTTTTCCTCTTTTAGCATGTTACTCACAAGTGTGGATGAAGCCCAGCACTCCTGAAAACACAATCCATGTATGGTTGAAGGAAATTTTCTTGGTGATGAGTGAGAGGTTGGTGACTGAAACCAGCTCATTTCCCATTGACCACTGAGGTCACATCTCTCAGGTGAGAAGCAAAGTGAGAATTTGAACCAGGCACATTCTCCTTAGAGACAATGGGCCAAAGACAGGTCCGATGGAATCGAATGTCTTTTCATGTTGACATCCATCCCGTCAAGCCCTCGTTAAGCCATTGAAGTGTCACATTGGGCCTGGGGGAGGCGGTGCACCCTGTGAAATTACACGTCCGAAGATTTGGATTTGATTTCCAGCCCTCTGCCAGTCAGTCTGCCAGGCACTTTCATGTGACAAGCCTTAGACGAGTCCATTTCTGTCTCTGATTCCCGATTCCTTCACAGGGATTTATGTGGGCCTTAACGCCCACTGGGAAAAGATCCCTCTGCCAGCTCAGTGCCTGCTTTCTTGGTTTGACTTGTCAACCTGGACTTGAATACACCTTTGGTTTTGGATTGACTCTATTACCTCTCCTAGAAATTAACACACAAAACTGACAGCTGATTGACAAGATGAGAAGCAGTTTTCCAAAATTCAAATGGAACTTAATCCTTTCTTCCGAAAAGAATGCTCAAATCAAGGGGACACAGCTCACTCGTTTTGACTTCATGAGCTATGGCAGGTAGAGACAACTTTTTGAAAATACACAGCTAAAACTGTCCGTGCTTTGAATGCTAGACATGTTTTTCAGAATACACAGCTAAAGCGGGGACCTTTTTAGCTGTGTATTTTGAAAAAGTTGTGTGCTCTTCAAAGAGAAAGCTGCTTTTGCTGTGTCTTTGGGTTCGAGGGGAAATGGGAGTCCTCTTCAGTCAGCAGGGACGACACCTGAGTCCTTTGCAGTCCTCTTGTCTGCCTCTGAGGGTGAAATGAGAGTGGTCCCTGTCATCATGAGCCATGTCTGAAAGAATTATTCACATTCCCTACGAGAATAAACGGGTGAAATAGCAAAAGGTGTGTCTTCCTTTGGAGCATGGACGGGTTCAAAGCCCACCTCATACCACTAAGTATTTTGCTGAACACGCGCAGTTGTGTGTGCGGCCTGTGTTTGGGTGATTTTTGTGTCATGTGTGTGTGTGTGTTTGTGTGTGTGTGTGTGTCTGTGTGTGTGTGTCTGTATTTCTGTCTCCATTCCTAAGCACCAAATCTTTTTTCCTCTTTTAGCATGTTACTCACAACTGTGGATGAAGCCCAGCACTCCTGAAAACACAATCCATGTATGGTTGAAGGAAATTTTCTTGGTGATGAGTGAGAGGTTGGTGACTGAAGCCAGCTCATTTCGCATTGACCACTGAGGTCACATCTCTCAGGTGAGAAGCAAAGTGAGAATTTGAACCAGGCACATTCTCCTTAGAGACAATGGGCCAAAGACAGGTCCGATGGAATCGAATGTCTTTTCATGTTGACATCCATCCTGTCAAGCCCTCGTTAAGCCATTGAAGTGTCACATTGGGCCTGGGGGAGGCGGTGCACCCTGTGAAATTACAAGTCCGAAGATTTGGATTTGATTTCCAGCCCTCTGCCAGTCAGTCTGCCAGGCACTTTCATGTGACAAGACTTAGGCGAGTCCCTTTCTGTCTCTGATTCCCGATTCCTTCACAGGGATTTATGTGGGCCTTAACGCCCACTGGGAAAAGATCCCTCTGCCAGCTCAGTGCCTGCTTTCTTGGTTTGACTTGTCAATCTGGACTTGAATACACCTTTCGTTTTGGATTGACTCTATTACCTCTCCTAGAAATTAACACACAAAACTGACAGCTGATTGACAAGATGAGAAGCAGTTTTTAAAAATTCAAATTGAACTTAATCCTTTCTTCCGAAAAGAATGCTCAAATCAAGGGGACACAGCTCACTCGTTTTGACTTCATGAGCTATGGCAGGTAGAGACAACTTTTTGAAAATACACAGCTAAAATTGTCCGTGCTTTGAATGCTAGACATGTTTTTCAGAATACACAGCTAAAACGGTACCCGCTTTAAGTGCTAAAGCACTTAAAGCGGGGACCGTTTTAGCTGTGTATTTTGAAAAAGTGGTGTGCTCTTCAAAGAGAAAGCTACTTTTGCTGTGTCTTTGGGTTCGATGGGAAATGGGAGTCCACTTCAGTCAGCAGGGACGACACCTGAGTCCTTTGCAGTCCTCTTGTCTGCCTCTGAGGGTGAAATGAGAGTGGTCCCTGTCATCATGAGCCATGTCTGAAAGAATTATTCACATTCCCTACGAGAATAGACGGGTGAAATAGCAAAAGGTGTGTCTTCCTTTGGAGCATGGACGGGTTCGAAGCCCACCTCATACCACTAAGTATTTTGCTGAACACGAGCAGTTGTGTGTGCGGCCTGTGTTTGCGTGATTTTTGTGTCTTGTGTGTGTGTGTGTGTGTGTGTGTGTGTGTGTGTGTGTCTGTGTGTGTGTGTCTGTATTGCTGTCTCCATTCCTGAGCAGCAAATCTTTTTTCCTCTTTTAGCATGTTACTCACAACTGTGGATGAAGCCCAGCACTCCTGAAAACACAATCCATGTATTGGTGAAGGAAATTTTCTTGGTGATGAGTGAGAGGTTGGTGACTGAAACCAGCTCATTTCCCATTGACCACTGAGGTCACATCTCTCAGGTGAGAAGCAAAGTGAGAATTTGAACCAGGCACATTCTCCTTAGAGACAATGGGCCAAAGACTGGTCCGATGGAATCGAATGTCTTTTCATGTTGACATCCATCCCGTCAAGCCCTCGTTAAGACATTGAAGTGTCACATTGGGCCTGGGGGAGGCTGTGCACCCTGTGAAATTACACGTCCAAAGATTTGGATTTGATTTCCAGCCCTCTGCCAGTCAGTCTGCCAGGCACTTTCATGTGACAAGCCTTAGGCGAGTCCCTTTCTGTCTCTGATTCCCGATTCCTTCACAGGGATTTATGTGGGCCTTAACGCCCACTGGGAAAAGATCCCTCTGCCAGCTCAGTGCCTGCTTTCTTGGCTAAAGCACTTAAAGCGGGGACCGTTTTAGCTGTGTATTTTCAAAAAGTTGTATGCTCTTCAAAGACAAAGCTACTTTTGCTGTGTCTTTGGGTTCGAGGGGAAATGGGAGTCCTCTTCAGTCAGCAGGGACGACACCTGAGTCCTTTGCAGTCCTCTTGTCTGCCTCTGAGGGTGAAATGAGAGTGGTCCCTGTCATCATGAGCCATGTCTGAAAGAATTATTCACATTCCCTACGAGAATAGACGGGTGAAATAGCAAAAGGTGTGTCTTCCTTTGGAGCATGGACGGGTTCAAAGCCCACCTCATACCACTAAGTATTTTGCTGAACACGAGCAGTTGTGTGTGCGGCCTGTGTTTGGGTGATTTTTGTGTGATGTTTGTGTGTGTGTGTGTGTGTGTGTGTTTGTGTCTGTGTGTCTGTGTGTGTGTGTCTGTATTTCTGTCCCCATTCCTGAGCAGCAAATCTTTTTTCCTCTTTTAGCATGTTACTCACAACTGTGGATGAAGCCCAGCACTCCTGAAAACACAATCCATGTATGGTTGAAGGAAATTTTCTTGGTGATGAGTGAGAGGTTGGTGACTGAGACCAGCTCATTTCCCATTGAATACTGAGGTCACATCTCTCAGGTGAGAAGCAAAGTGAGAATTTGAACCAGGCACATTCTCCTTAGAGACAATGGGCCAAAGACAGGTCCGATGAAATCGAATGTCTTTTCATGTTGACATCCATCCCGTCAAGCCCTCGTTAAGCCATTGAAGTGTCACATTGGGCCTGGGGGAGACGGTGCACCCTGTGAAATTACACGTCCGAAGATTTGGATTTGATTTCCAGCCCTCTGCCAGTCAGTCTGCCAGGCACTTTCATGTGACAAGCCTTAGGCGAGTCCCTTTCTGTCTCTGATTCTTGATTCCTTCACAGGGATTTATGTGGGCCTTAACGCCCACTGGGAAAAGATCCCTCTGCCAGCTCAGTGCCTGCTTTCTTGGTTTGACTTGTCAATCTGGACTTGAATACACCTTTGGTTTTGGATTGACTCTATTACCTCTCCTAGAAATTAACACACAAAACTGACAGCTGATTGACAAGATGAGAAGCAGTTTTCCAAAATTCAAATTTAACTTAATCCTTTCTTCCGAAAAGAATGCTCAAATCAATGGGACACAGCTCACTCGTTTTGACTTCATGAGCTATGGCAGGTAGAGACAACTTTTTGAAAATACACAGCTAAAACTGTCCGTGCTTTGAATGCTAGACATGTTTTTCAGAATACACAGCTAAAACGGTCCCCGCATAAGTGCTTTAGCACTTAAAGCGGGTACCGTTTTAGCTGTGTATTTTGAAAAATTGTGTGCTCTTCAAAGAGAAAGCTACTTTTGCTGTGTCTTTGGGTTCGAGGGGATATGGGAGTCCTCTTCAGTCAGCAGGGACGACACCTGAGTCCTTTGCAGTCCTCCTGTCTGCCTCTGAGGGTGAAATGAGAGTGGTCCCTGTCATCATGAGCCATGTCTGAAAGAATTATTCACATTGCCTACGAGGATAGACGGGTGAAATAGCAAAAGGTGTGTCTTCCTTTGGAGCATGGACGGGTTCAAAGCCCACCTCATACCACTAAGTATTTTGCTGAACACGAGCAGTTGTGTGTGCGGCCTGTGTTTGGGTGATTTTTGTGTCGTGTGTGTGTGTGTGTGTGTGTGTGTGTGTGTGTGTCTGAGTGTGTGTGTCTGTATTTCTGTCTCCATTCCTGAGCAGCAAATCTTTTTTCCTCTTTTAGCATGTTACTCACAACTGTGGATGAAGCCCAGCACTCCTGAAAACACAATCCATGTATGGTTGAAGGAAATTTTCTTGGTGATGAGTGAGAGGTTGTTGACTGAAACCAGCTCATTTCCCATTGACCACTGAGGTCACATCTCTCAGGTGAGAAGCAAAGTGAGAATTTGAACCAGGCACATTCTCCTTAGAGACAATGGGCCAAAGACAGTTCCGATGGAATCGAATGTCTTTTCTTGTTGACATCCATCCCGTCAAGTCCTCGTTAAGCCATTGAAGTGTCACATTGGGCCTGGGGGAGGCGGTTCACCCTGTGAAATTACACGTCCGAAGATTTGGATTTGATTTCCAGCCCTCTGCCAGTCAGTCTGCCAGGCACTTTCATGTGACAAGCCTTAGGCGAGTCCATTTCTGTCTCTGATTCCCGATTCCTTCACAGAGATTTACGTGGGCCTTAACGCCCACTGGGAAAAGATCCCTCTGCCAGCTCAGTGCCTGCTTTCTTGGTTTGACTTGTCAATCTGGACTTGAATACACCTTTGGTTTTGGATTGACTCTATTACCTCTCCTAGAAATTAACACACAAAACTGACAGCTGATTGACAAGATGAGAAGCAGTTTTCCAAAATTCAAATTGAACTTAATGCATTCTTACTAAAAGAATGCTCAAATCACGGGGACACAGCTCACTCGTTTTGACTTCATGAGCTATGGCAGGTAGAGACAACTTTTTGAAAATACACAGCTAAAACTGTCCGTGCTTTGAATGCTAGACATGTTTTTCAGAATACACAGCTGAAACGGTCCCCGCTTTAAGTGCTAAAGCAATTAAAGCGGGGAACGTTTTAGCAGTGTATTTTGAAAAATTTGTGTGCTCTTCAAAGAGAAAGCTACTTTTGCTGTGTCTTTGGGTTCGAGGGGAAATGGGAGTCCTCTTCAGTCAGCAGGGACGACACCTGAGTCCTTTGCAGTCCTCTTGTCTGCCTCTGAGGGTGAAATGAGAGTGGTCCCTGTCATCATGAGCCATGTCTGAAAGAATTATTCACATTGCCTACGAGAATACACGGGTGAAATAGCAAAAGGTGTGTCTTCCTTTGGAGCATGGAAGGGTTCAAAGCCCACCTCATACCACTAAGTATTTTGCTGAACACGAGCAGTTGTGTGTGCGGCCTGTGTTTGGGTGATTTTTGTGTCATGTGTGTGTGTGTGTGTGTGTGTGTGTGTGTGTGTCTGTGTGTGTGTGTCTGTATTTCTGTCTCCATTCCTGAGCAGCAAATCTTTTTTCCTCTTTTAGCATGTTACTCACAACTGTGGATGAAGCCCAGCACTCCTGAAAACACAATCCATGTGTGGTTGAAGGAAATTTTCTTGGTGATGAATGAGAGGTTGGTGACTGAAACCAGCTCGTTTCCCATTGAACACTGAGGTCACATCTCTCAGGTGAGAAGCAAAGTGAGAATTTGAACCAGGCACATTCTCCTTAGAGACAATGGGCCAAAGACAGGTCCGATGGAATCGAATGTCTTTTCATGTTGACATCCATCCCGTCAAGCCCTCGTTAAGCCATTGAAGTGTCACATTGGGCCTGGGGGAGGCGGTTCCCCCTGTGAAATTACACGTCCGAAGATTTGGATTTGATTTCCAGCCCTCTGCCAGTCAGTCTGCCAGGCACTTTCATGTGACAAGCCTTAGGCGAGTCCCTTTCTGTCTCTGATTCCCGATTCCTTCACAGGGATTTATGTGGGCCTTAACGCCCAGTGGGAAAAGATCCCTCTGCCAGCTCAGTGCCTGCTTTCTTGGTTTGACTTGTCAATCTGGACTTGAATACACCTTTGGTTTTGGATTGACTCTATTACCTCTCCTAGAAATTAACACACAAAACTGACAGCTGATTGACAAGATGAGAAGCAGTTTTCCAAAATTCAAATTGAACTTAATCCTTTCTTACTAAAAGAATGCTCAAATCAAGGGGACACAGCTCACTCGTTTTCACTTCATGAGCTATGGCAGGTAGAGACAACTTTCTGAAAATACACAGCTAAAACTGTCCGTGCTTTGAATGCTAGAAATGTTTTTCAGAATACACAGCTAAAACGGTCCCCGGTTTAAGTGCTAAAGCAATTAACGTTGAGTGCTCTTCAAAGAGAAAGCTACTTTTGCTGTGTCTTTGGGTTCGAGGAGAAATGGGAGTCCTCTTCAGTCAGCAGGGACGACACCTGAGTCCTTTGCAGTCCTCTTGTCTGCCTCTGAGGGTGAAATGTGAGTGGTCCCTGTCATCATGAGCCATGTCTAAAAGAATTATTCGCATTCCCTACGAGAATAGACGGGTGAAATAGCAAAAGGTGTGTCTTCCTTTGGAGCATGGACGGGTTCAAAGCCCACCTCATACCACTAAGTATTTTGCTGAACACGAGCAGTTGTGTGTGCGGCCTGTGTTTGGTTGATTTTTGGGTCGTGGGTGTGTGTGTGTGTGTGTGTGTGTGTGTGTGTGTGTCTGTGTGTGTGTGTCTGTATTTCTGTCTCCATTCCTGAGCAGCAAATCTTTTTTCCTCTTTTAGCATGTTACTCACAACTGTGGATGAAGCCCAGCACTCCTGAAAACACAATCCATGTATGGTTGAAGGAAATTTTCTTGGTGATGAGTGAGAGGTTGGTGACTGAAACCAGCTCATTTCCCATTGACCACTGAGGTCACATCTCTCAGGTGAGAAGCAAAGTGAGAATTTGAACCAGGCACATTCTCCTTAGAGACAATGGGCCAAAGACAGGTCCGATGGAATCGAATGTCTTTTCATGTTGACATCCATCCCGTCAAGCCCTCGTTAAGCCATTGAAGTGTCACATTGGGCCTGGGGGAGGCGGTACCCCCTGTGAAATTACACGTCCTAAGATTTGGATTTGATTTCCAGCCCTCTGCCAGTCAGTCTGCCAGGCACTTTCATGTGACAAGCCTTAGGCGAGTCCCTTTCTGTCTCTGATTCCCGATTCCTTCACAGGGATTTAGGTGGGCCTTAACGCCCACTGGGAAAAGATCCCTCTGCCAGCTCAGTGCCTGCTTTCTTGGTTTGACTTGTCAATCTGGACTTGAATACACCTTTGGTTTTGGATTGACTCTATTACCTCTCCTAGAAATTAACACACAAAACTGACAGCTGATTGACAAGATGAGAAGCAGTTTTCCAAAATTCAAATGGAACTTAATCCTTTCTTCCTAAAAGAATGCTCAAATCAAGGGGACACAGCTCACTCGTTTTGACTTCATGAGCTATGGCAGGTAGAGACAACTTTTTGAAAATACACAGCTAAAACTGTCCGTGCTTTGAATGCTAGACATGTTTTTCAGAATACACAGCTAAGTGCTTTAGCACTTACAGCGGGGACCGTTTTAGCTGTGTATTTTGAAAAAGTTGTGTGCTCTTCAAAGAGAAAGCTACTTTTGCTGTGTCTTTGGGTTCGAGGGGAAATGGGAGTCCTCTTCAGTCAGCAGGGACGACACCTGAGTCCTTTGCAGTCCTCTTGTCTGCCTCTGAGGGTGAAATGAGAGTGGTCCCTGTCATCATGAGCCATGTTTTAAAGAATTATTCACATTCCCTGCGAGAATAGACGGGTGAAATAGCAAAAGGTGTGTCTTCCTTTGGAGCATGGAAGGGTTCAAAGCCCACCTCATACCACTAAGTATTTTGCTGAACACGAGCAGTTGTGTGTGCGGCCTGTGTTTGGTTGATTTTTGGGTCGTGGGTGTGTGTGTGTGTGTGTGTGTGTGTGTGTCTGTGTGTGTGTGTCTGTATTTCTGTCTCCATTCCTGAGCAGCAAATCTTTTTTCCTCTTTTAGCATGTTACTCACAACTGTGGATTAAGCCCAGCACTCCTGAAAACACAATCCATGTATGGTTGAAGGAAATTTTCTTGGTGATGAGTGAGAGGTTGGTGACTGAAACCAGCTCATTTCCCATTGACCACTGAGGTCACATCTCTCAGGTGAGAAGCAAAGTGAGAATTTGAACCAGGCACATTCTCCTTAGAGACAATGGGCCAAAGACAGGTCCGATGGAATCGAATGTCTTTTCATGTTGACATCCATCCCGTCAAGCCCTCGTTAAGCCATTGAAGTGTCACATTGGGCCTGGGGGAGGCGGTGCACCCTGTGAAATTACACGTTCGGAGATTTGGATTTGATTTCCAGCCCTCTGCCAGTCAGTCTGCCAGGCACTTTCATGTGACAAGCCTTAGGCGAGTCCCTTTCTGTCTCTGATTCCCGATTCCTTCACAGGGATTTATGTGGGCCTTAACGCCCACTGGGAAAAGATCCCTCTGCCAGCTCAGTGCCTGCTTTCTTGGTTTGACTTGTCAATCTGGACTTGAATACACCTTTGGTTTTGGATTGACTCTATTACCTCTCCTAGAAATTAACACACAAAACTGACAGCTGATTGACAAGATGAGAAGCAGTTTTCCAAAATTCAAATTGAACTTAATGCTTTCTTACTAAAAGAATGCTCAAATCAAGGGGACACAGCTCACTCGTTTTGACTTCATGAGCTATGGCAGGTAGAGACAACTTTTTGAAAATACACAGCTAAAACTGTCCGTGCTTTGAATGCTAGACATGTTTTTCAGAATACACAGCTAAGTGCTTTAGCACTTACAGCGGGGACCGTTTTAGCTGTGTATTTTGAAAAAGTTGTGTGTTCTTCAAAGAGAAAGCTATATTGCTGTGTTTCTGGGTTCGAGGGGAAATGGGAGTCCTCTTCAGTCAGCAGGGACGACACCTGAGTCCTTTGCAGTCCTCTTGTCTGCCTCTGAGAGTGAAATGAGAGTGGTCCCTGTCATCATGAGCCATGTCTGAAAGAATTATTCACATTCCCTACGAGAATAGACGGGTGAAATAGTAAAAGGTGTGTCTTTATTTGGAGCATGGACGGGTTCAAAGCCCACCTCATACCACTAAGTATTTTGCTGAACACGAGCAGTTGTGTGTGGAGCCTGTGTTTGGGTGATTTTTGTGTTGTGTGTGTTTGTGTGTGTGTGTGTTTGTGTGTCTGTGTGTGTGTGTCTGTATTTCTGTCTCCATTCCTGAGCAGCAAATCTTTTTTCCTCTTTTAGCATGTTACTCACAACTGTGGATGAAGCCCAGCACTCCTGAAAACACAATCCATGTATGGTTGAAGGAAATTTTCTTGGTGATGAGTGAGAGGTTGGTGACTGAAACCAGCTCATTTCCCATTGACCACTGAGGTCACATCTCTCAGGTGAGAAGCAAAGTGAGAATTTGAACCAGGCACATTCTCCTTAGAGACAATGGGCCAAAGACAGGTCCGATGGAATCGAATGTCTTTTCATGTTGACATCCATCCCGTCAAGCCCTCGTTAAGCCATTGAAGTGTCACATTGGGCCTGGGGGAGGCGGTGCACCCTGTGAAATTACACGTTCGGAGATTTGGATTTGATTTCCAGCCCTCTGCCAGTCAGTCTGCCAGGCACTTTCATGTGACAAGCCTTAGGCGAGTCCCTTTCTGTCTCTGATTCCCGATTCCTTCACAGGGATTTATGTGGGCCTTAACGCCCACTGGGAAAAGATCCCTCTGCCAGCTCAGTGCCTGCTTTCTTTGTTTGACTTGTCAATCTTGACTTGAATACACCTTTGGTTTTGGATTGACTCTATTACCTCTCCTAGAAATTAACACACAAAACTGACAGCTGATTGACAAGATGAGAAGCAGTTTTCCAAAATTCAAATTGAACTTAATCCTTTCTTCCTAAAAGAATGCTCAAATCAAGGGGACACAGCTCACTCGTTTTGACTTCATGAGCTATGGCAGGTAGAGACAACTTTTTGAAAATACACAGCTAAAACTGTCCGTGCTTTGAATGCTAGAAATGTTTTTCAGAATACACAGCTAAAACGGTCCCCGCTTTAAGTGCTAAACCAGTAGCACTTAAAGCGGGGACCGTTTTAGCTGTGTATTTTGAAAAAGTTGTGTGCTCTTCAAAGACAAAGCTACTTTTGCTGTGTCTTTGGGTTCGAGGGGAAATGGGAGTCATCTTCAGTCAGCAGGGACGACACCTGAGTCCTTTGCAGTCCTCTTGTCTGCCTCTGAGGGTGAAATGAGAGTGGTCCCTGTCATCATGAGCCATGTCTGGAAGAATTATTCACATTCCCTACGAGAATAGACGGGTGAAATAGCAAAAGGTGTGTCTTCCTTTGGAGCATGGACAGGTTCAAAGCCCACCTCATACCACTAAGTATTTTGCTGAACACGAGCAGTTGTGTGTGCGGCCTGTGTTTGGGTGATTTTTGTGTCATGTGTGTGTGTGTGTGTGTGTTTGTGTGTGGGTGTGTGTGTGTCTGTGTGTGTGTGTCTGTATTTCTGTCTCCATTCCTGAGCAGCAAATCTTTTTCCTCTTTTAGCATGTTACTCACAACTGTGGATGAAGCCCAGCACTCCTGAAAACACAATCCATGTATGGTTGAAGGAAATTTTCTTGGTGATGAGTGAGAGGTTGGTGACTGAAACCAGCTCATTTCCCATTGACCACTGAGGTCACATCTCTCAGGTGAGAAGCAAAGTGAGAATTTGAACCAGGCACATTCTCCTTAGAGACAATGGGCCAAAGACAGGTCCGATGGAATCGAATGTCTTTTCATGTTGACATCCATCCCGTCAAGCCCTCGTTAAGCCATTGAAGTGTCACATTGGGCCTGGGGGAGGCGGTGCACCCTGTGAAATTACACGTCCGAAGATTTGGATTTGATTTCCAGCCCTCTGCCAGTCAGTCTGCCAGGCACTTTCATGTGACAAGCCTTAGGCGAGTCCCTTTCTGTCTCTGATTCCCGATTCCTTCACAGGGATTTATGTGGGCCTTAACGCCCACTGGGAAAAGATCCCTCTGCCAGCTCAGAGCGTGCTTTCTTGGTTTGACTTGTCAATCTGGACTTGAATACACCTCTGGTTTTGGATTGACTCTATTACCTCTCCTAGAAATTAACACACAAAACTGACAGCTGATTGACAAGATGAGAAGCAGTTTTCCAAATTCAAATTGAACTTAATACTTTCTTCCTAAAAGAATGCTCAAATCAAGGGGACACAGCTCACTCGTTTTGACTTCATGAGCTATGGCAGGTAGAGACAACTTTTTGAAAATACACAGCTAAAACTGTCCGTGCTTTGAATGCTAGACATGTTTTTCAGAATACACAGCTAAGTGCTTTAGCACTTACAGCGGGGACCGTTTTAGCTGTGTATTTTGAAAAAGTTGTGTGCTCTTCAAAGAGAAAGCTACTTTTGCTGTGTCTTTGGGTTCGAGGGGAAATGGGAGTCCTCTTCAGTCAGCAGGGACGACACCTGAGTCCTTTGCAGTCCTCTTGTCTGCCTCTGAGGGTGAAATGAGAGTGGTCCCTGTCATCATGAGCCATGTCTGAAAGAATTATTCACATTCCCTGCGAGAATAGACGGGTGAAATAGCAAAAGGTGTGTCTTCCTTTGGAGCATGGAAGGGTTCAAAGCCCACCTCATACCACTAAGTATTTTGCTGAACACGAGCAGTTGTGTGTGCGGCCTGTGTTTGGTTGATTTTTGGGTCGTGGGTGTGTGTGTGTGTGTGTGTGTGTGTGTGTCTGTGTGTGTGTGTCTGTATTTCTGTCTCCATTCCTGAGCAGCAAATCTTTTTTCCTCTTTTAGCATGTTACTCACAACTGTGGATTAAGCCCAGCACTCCTGAAAACACAATCCATGTATGGTTGAAGGAAATTTTCTTGGTGATGAGTGAGAGGTTGGTGACTGAAACCAGCTCATTTCCCATTGACCACTGAGGTCACATCTCTCAGGTGAGAAGCAAAGTGAGAATTTGAACCAGGCACATTCTCCTTAGAGACAATGGGCCAAAGACAGGTCCGATGGAATCGAATGTCTTTTCATGTTGACATCCATCCCGTCAAGCCCTCGTTAAGCCATTGAAGTGTCACATTGGGCCTGGGGGAGGCGGTGCACCCTGTGAAATTACACGTTCGGAGATTTGGATTTGATTTCCAGCCCTCTGCCAGTCAGTCTGCCAGGCACTTTCATGTGACAAGCCTTAGGCGAGTCCCTTTCTGTCTCTGATTCCCGATTCCTTCACAGGGATTTATGTGGGCCTTAACGCCCACTGGGAAAAGATCCCTCTGCCAGCTCAGTGCCTGCTTTCTTGGTTTGACTTGTCAATCTGGACTTGAATACACCTTTGGTTTTGGATTGACTCTATTACCTCTCCTAGAAATTAACACACAAAACTGACAGCTGATTGACAAGATGAGAAGCAGTTTTCCAAAATTCAAATTGAACTTAATGCTTTCTTACTAAAAGAATGCTCAAATCAAGGGGACACAGCTCACTCGTTTTGACTTCATGAGCTATGGCAGGTAGAGACAACTTTTTGAAAATACACAGCTAAAACTGTCCGTGCTTTGAATGCTAGACATGTTTTTCAGAATACACAGCTAAGTGCTTTAGCACTTACAGCGGGGACCGTTTTAGCTGTGTATTTTGAAAAAGTTGTGTGTTCTTCAAAGAGAAAGCTATATTGCTGTGTTTCTGGGTTCGAGGGGAAATGGGAGTCCTCTTCAGTCAGCAGGGACGACACCTGAGTCCTTTGCAGTCCTCTTGTCTGCCTCTGAGAGTGAAATGAGAGTGGTCCCTGTCATCATGAGCCATGTCTGAAAGAATTATTCACATTCCCTACGAGAATAGACGGGTGAAATAGTAAAAGGTGTGTCTTTATTTGGAGCATGGACGGGTTCAAAGCCCACCTCATACCACTAAGTATTTTGCTGAACACGAGCAGTTGTGTGTGGAGCCTGTGTTTGGGTGATTTTTGTGTTGTGTGTGTTTGTGTGTGTGTGTGTTTGTGTGTCTGTGTGTGTGTGTCTGTATTTCTGTCTCCATTCCTGAGCAGCAAATCTTTTTTCCTCTTTTAGCATGTTACTCACAACTGTGGATGAAGCCCAGCACTCCTGAAAACACAATCCATGTATGGTTGAAGGAAATTTTCTTGGTGATGAGTGAGAGGTTGGTGACTGAAACCAGCTCATTTCCCATTGACCACTGAGGTCACATCTCTCAGGTGAGAAGCAAAGTGAGAATTTGAACCAGGCACATTCTCCTTAGAGACAATGGGCCAAAGACAGGTCCGATGGAATCGAATGTCTTTTCATGTTGACATCCATCCCGTCAAGCCCTCGTTAAGCCATTGAAGTGTCACATTGGGCCTGGGGGAGGCGGTGCACCCTGTGAAATTACACGTTCGGAGATTTGGATTTGATTTCCAGCCCTCTGCCAGTCAGTCTGCCAGGCACTTTCATGTGACAAGCCTTAGGCGAGTCCCTTTCTGTCTCTGATTCCCGATTCCTTCACAGGGATTTATGTGGGCCTTAACGCCCACTGGGAAAAGATCCCTCTGCCAGCTCAGTGCCTGCTTTCTTTGTTTGACTTGTCAATCTTGACTTGAATACACCTTTGGTTTTGGATTGACTCTATTACCTCTCCTAGAAATTAACACACAAAACTGACAGCTGATTGACAAGATGAGAAGCAGTTTTCCAAAATTCAAATTGAACTTAATCCTTTCTTCCTAAAAGAATGCTCAAATCAAGGGGACACAGCTCACTCGTTTTGACTTCATGAGCTATGGCAGGTAGAGACAACTTTTTGAAAATACACAGCTAAAACTGTCCGTGCTTTGAATGCTAGAAATGTTTTTCAGAATACACAGCTAAAACGGTCCCCGCTTTAAGTGCTAAACCAGTAGCACTTAAAGCGGGGACCGTTTTAGCTGTGTATTTTGAAAAAGTTGTGTGCTCTTCAAAGACAAAGCTACTTTTGCTGTGTCTTTGGGTTCGAGGGGAAATGGGAGTCATCTTCAGTCAGCAGGGACGACACCTGAGTCCTTTGCAGTCCTCTTGTCTGCCTCTGAGGGTGAAATGAGAGTGGTCCCTGTCATCATGAGCCATGTCTGGAAGAATTATTCACATTCCCTACGAGAATAGACGGGTGAAATAGCAAAAGGTGTGTCTTCCTTTGGAGCATGGACAGGTTCAAAGCCCACCTCATACCACTAAGTATTTTGCTGAACACGAGCAGTTGTGTGTGCGGCCTGTGTTTGGGTGATTTTTGTGTCATGTGTGTGTGTGTGTGTGTGTTTGTGTGTGGGTGTGTGTGTGTCTGTGTGTGTGTGTCTGTATTTCTGTCTCCATTCCTGAGCAGCAAATCTTTTTCCTCTTTTAGCATGTTACTCACAACTGTGGATGAAGCCCAGCACTCCTGAAAACACAATCCATGTATGGTTGAAGGAAATTTTCTTGGTGATGAGTGAGAGGTTGGTGACTGAACCCAGCTCATTTCCCATTGACCACTGAGGTCACATCTCTCAGGTGAGAAGCAAAGTGAGAATTTGAACCAGGCACATTCTCCTTAGAGACAATGGGCCAAAGACAGGTCCGATGGAATCGAATGTCTTTTCATGTTGACATCCATCCCGTCAAGCCCTCGTTAAGCCATTGAAGTGTCACATTGGGCCTGGGGGAGGCGGTGCACCCTGTGAAATTACACGTCCGAAGATTTGGATTTGATTTCCAGCCCTCTGCCAGTCAGTCTGCCAGGCACTTTCATGTGACAAGCCTTAGGCGAGTCCCTTTCTGTCTCTGATTCCCGATTCCTTCACAGGGATTTATGTGGGCCTTAACGCCCACTGGGAAAAGATCCCTCTGCCAGCTCAGAGCGTGCTTTCTTGGTTTGACTTGTCAATCTGGACTTGAATACACCTCTGGTTTTGGATTGACTCTATTACCTCTCCTAGAAATTAACACACAAAACTGACAGCTGATTGACAAGATGAGAAGCAGTTTTCCAAATTCAAATTGAACTTAATACTTTCTTCCTAAAAGAATGCTCAAATCAAGGGGACACAGCTCACTCGTTTTGACTTCATGAGCTATGGCAGGTAGAGACAACTTTTTGAAAATACACAGCTAAAACTGTCCGTGCTTTGAATGCTAGACATGTTTTTCAGAATACACAGCTAAAACGGTCCCTGCCTTAAGTGCTTTAGCACTTAAAGCGGGGACCGTTTTAGGTGTGTATTTTGAAAAAGTTGTGTGCTCTTCAAAGAGAAAGCTACTTTTGCTGTGTCTTTGGGTTCGAGGGGAAATGGGAGTCCTCTACAGTCAGCAGGGACGACACCTGAGTCCTTTGCAGTCCTCTTGTCTGCCTCTGAGGGTGAAATGAGAGTGGTCCCTGTCATCATGAGCCATGTCTGAAAGAATTATTCACATTCCCTACGAGAATAGACGGGTGAAATAACAAAAGGGGTGTCTTCCTTTGGAGCATGGACGGGTTCAAAGCCCACCTCATACCACTAAGTATTTTGCTGAACACTAGCAGTTGTGTGTGTGGTCTGTGTTTGGGTGATTTTTGTGTCGTGTGTGTGTGTGTGTGTGTGTCTGTGTGTGTGTGTCTGTATTTCTGTCACCATTCCTGAGCAGCAAATCTTTTTTCCTCTTTTAGCATGTTACTCACAACTGTGGATGAAGCCCAGCACTCCTGAAAACCCAATCCATGTATGGTTGAAGGAAATTTTCTTGGTGATGAGTGAGAGGTTGGTGACTGAAACCAGCTCATTTCCCATTGACCACTGAGGTCACATCTCTCAGGTGAGAAGCAAAGTGAGAATTTGAACCAGGCACATTCTCCTTAGAAACAATGGGCCAAAGACAGGTCCGATGGAATCGAATGTCGTTTCATGTTGACATCCATCCCGTCAAGCCCTCGTTAAGCCATTGAAGTGTCACATTGGGCCTGGGGGAGGCGGTGCACCCTGTGAAATTACACGTCCGAAGATTTGGATTTGATTTCCAGCCCTCTGCCAGTCAGTCTGCCAGGCACTTTCATGTGACAAGCCTTAGGCGAGTCCCTTTCTGTCTCTGATTCCCGATTCCTTCACAGGGATTTATGTGGGCCTTAACGCCCACTGGGAAAAGATCCCTCTGCCAGCTCAGTGCCTGCTTTCTTGGTTTGACTTGTCAATCTGGACTTGAATACACCTTTGGTTTTGGATTGACTCTATTACCTCTCCTAGAAATTAACACACAAAACTGACAGCTGACTGACAAGATGAGAAGCAGTTTTCCAAAATTCAAATGGAACTTAATCCTTTCTTACTAAAAGAATGCTCAAATGAAGGGGACACAGCTCACTCGTTTTGACTTCATGAGCTATGGCAGGTAGAGACAACTTTTTGCAAATACACAGCCAAAACTGTCCGTGCTTTGAATGCTAGACATGTTTTTAAGAATACACAGCTAAAACGGTCCCCGCTTTAAGTGTTAAAGCACTTAAAGCGGGGACCGTTTTAGCTGTGTATTTTGAAAAAGTTGTGTGCTCTTCAAAGAGAAAGCTACTTTTGCTGTGTCTTTGGGTTCGAGGGGAAATGGGAGTCCTCTTCAGTCAGCAGGGACGACACCTGAGTCCTTTGCAGTCCTCTTGTCTGCCTCTGAGGGTGAAATGAGAGTGGTCCCTGTCATCATGAGCCATGTCTGAAAGAATTATTCACATTCCCTACGAGAATAGACGGGTGAAATAGCAAAAGTTGTGTCTTCCTTTGGAGCATGGACGGGTTGAAAGCCCACCTCATACCACTAAGTATTTTGCTGAACACGAGCAGTTGTGTGTGCGGCCTGTGTTTGGGTGATTTTTGTGTCATGTGTGTGTGTGTGTGTGTGTGTCTGTGTGTGTCTGTGTGTGTGTGTCTGTATTTCTGTCTCCATTCCTGAGCAGCAAATCTTTTTTCCTCTTTTAGCATGTTACTCACAACTGTGGATTAAGCCCATCACTCCTGAAAACACAATCCATGTATGGTTGAAGGAAATTTTCTTGGTGATGAGTGAGAGGTTGGTGACTGAAACCAGCTCATTTCCCATTGACCACTGAGGTCACATCTCTCAGGTGAGAAGCAAAGTGAGAATTTGAACCAGGCATATTCTCCTTAGAGACAATGGGCCAAAGACAGGTCCGATGGAATCGAATGTCTTTTCATGTTGACATCCATCCCGTCAAGCCCTCGTTAAGCCATTGAAGTGTCACATTGGGCCTGGGGGAGGCGGTGCACCCTGTGAAATTACACGTCCGAAGATTTGGATTTGATTTCCAGCCCTCTGCCAGTCAGTCTGCCAGGCACTTTCATGTGACAAGCCTTAGGCGAGTCCCTTTCTGTCTCTGATTCCCGATTCCTTCACAGGGATTTATGTGGGCCTTAACGCCCACTGGGAAAAGATCCCTCTGCCAGCTCAGAGCGTGCTTTCTTGGTTTGACTTGTCAATCTGGACTTGAATACACCTTTGGTTTTGGATTGACTCTATTACCTCTCCTAGAAATTAACACACAAAACTGACAGCTGATTGACAAGATGAGAAGCAGTTTTCCAAAATTCAAATTGAACTTAATCCTTTCTTACTAAAAGAATGCTCAAATCAAGGGGACACAGCTCACTCGTTTTGACTTCATGAGCTATGGCAGGTAGAGACAACGTTTTGAAAATACACAGCTAAAACTGTCCGTGCTTTGAATGCTGGATATGTTTTTCAGAATACACAGCTAAAGAACTTAAAGCGGGGACCGTCTTAGCTGTGTATTTTGAAAAGTTGTGTGCTCTTCAAAGACAAAGCTACTTTTGCTGTGTCTTTGGGTTCGAGGGGAAATGGGAGTCCTCTTCAGTCAGCAGGGACGACACCTGAGTCTTTTGCAGTCCTCTTGTCTGCCTCTGAGGGTGAAAAGAGAGTGGTCCCTGTCATCATGAGCCATGTCTGAAAGAAATATTCACATTCCCTACGAGAATAGACGGGTGAAATAGCGAAAGGTGTGTCTTTCTGTGGAGCATGGACGGGTTCAAAGCCCACCTCATACCACTACGTATTTTGCTGAACACGAGCAGTTGTGTGTGCGGCCTGTGTTTGGGTGATTTTTGTGCATGTGCGTGTGTGTGTGTTTGTGTGTGTGTGTGTCTGTGTGTGTGTGTCTGTATTTCTGTCTCCATTCCTGAGCAGCAAATCTTTTTTCCTCTTTTAGCATGTTACTCACAACTGTGGAAGAAGCCCAGCACTCCTGAAAACACAATCCATGTATGGTTGAAGGAAATTTTCTTGGTGATGACTGAGAGGTTGGTGACTGAAACCAGCTCATTTCCCATTGACCACTGAGGTCACATCTCTCAGGTGAGAAGCAAAGTGAGAATTTGAACCAGGCACATTCTCCTTAGAGACAATGGGCCAAAGACAGGTCCGATGGAATCGAATGTCTTTTCATGTTGACATCCATCCCGTCAAGCCCTCGTTAAGCCATTGAAGTGTCACACTGGGCCTGGTGGAGGCGGTGCACCCTGTGAAATTACACGTCCGAATATTTGGATTTGATTTCCAGCCCTCTGCCAGTCAGTCTGCCAGGCTCTTTCATGTGACAAGCTTTAGGCGAGTCCCTTTCTGTCTCTGTTTCCCGATTCCTTCACAGGGATTTATGTGGGCCTTAAGGCCCACTGGGGAAACATCCCTCTGCCAGCTCAGTGCCTGCTTTCTTGGTTTGACTTGTCAATCTGGACTTGAATACACCTTTGGTTTTGGATTGACTCTATTACCTCTCCTAGAAATTAACACACAAAACTGACAGCTGATTGACAAGATGAGAAGCAGTTTTCCAAAATTCAAATTGAACTTAATCCTTTCTTACTTAAAGAATGCTCAACTCAAGGGGGAACAGCTCACTCGTTTTGACTTCATGAGCTATGGCAGGTAGAGACAACTTTTTGGAAATACACAGCTAAAACTGTCCGTGCTTTGAATGCTAGACATGTTTTTCAGAATACACAGCTAAAACGGTCCCCGCTTTACGTGGTTTAGGACTTAAAGCGGAGACGTTTCAGCTGTGTAT
The DNA here is from genome assembly GCF_048565385.1 of Saimiri boliviensis. Lineage (NCBI taxonomy): Eukaryota > Metazoa > Chordata > Mammalia > Primates > Cebidae > Saimiri > Saimiri boliviensis. The sequence goes on from NC_133453.1 coordinate 151,985,773, forward strand.
TTTGAAACATTTGTGTGCTCTTCAAAGAGAAAGCTACTTTTGCTGTGTCTTTGGGTTCGAGGGGAAATGGGAGTCCTCTTCAGTCAGCAGGGACGACACCTGAGTCCTTTGCAGTCCTCTTGTCTGCCTCTGAGGGTGAAATGAGAGTGGTCCCTGTCATCATGAGCCATGTCTGAAAGAATTATTCACATTCCCTACGAGAATAGACGGGTGAAATAGCAAAAGTTGTGTCTTCCTTTGGAGCATGGACGGGTTGAAAGCCCACCTCATACCACTAAGTATTTTGCTGAACACGAGCAGTTGTGTGTGCGGCCTGTGTTTGGGTGATTTTTGTGTCATGTGTGTGTGTGTGTGTGTGTGTCTGTGTGTGTCTGTGTGTGTGTGTCTGTATTTCTGTCTCCATTCCTGAGCAGCAAATCTTTTTTCCTCTTTTAGCATGTTACTCACAACTGTGGATTAAGCCCAGCACTCCTGAAAACACAATCCATGTATGGTTGAAGGAAATTTTCTTGGTGATGAGTGAGAGGTTGGTGACTGAAACCAGCTCATTTCCCATTGACCACTGAGGTCACATCTCTCAGGTGAGAAGCAAAGTGAGAATTTGAACCAGGCATATTCTCCTTAGAGACAATGGGCCAAAGACAGGTCCGATGGAATCGAATGTCTTTTCATGTTGACATCCATCCCGTCAAGCCCTCGTTAAGCCATTGAAGTGTCACATTGGGCCTGGGGGAGGCGGTGCACCCTGTGAAATTACACGTCCGAAGATTTGGATTTGATTTCCAGCCCTCTGCCAGTCAGTCTGCCAGGCACTTTCATGTGACAAGCCTTAGGCGAGTCCCTTTCTGTCTCTGATTCCCGATTCCTTCACAGGGATTTATGTGGGCCTTAACGCCCACTGGGAAAAGATCCCTCTGCCAGCTCAGTGCCTGCTTTCTTGGTTTGACTTGTCAATCTGGACTTGAATACACCTTTGGTTTTGGATTGACTCTATTACCTCTCCTAGAAATTAACACACAAAACTGACAGCTGATTGACAAGATGAGAAGCAGTTTTCCAAAATTCAAATTGAACTTAATCCTTTCTTACTAAAAGAATGCTCAAATCAAGGGGACACAGCTCACTCGTTTTGACTTCATGAGCTATGGCAGGTAGAGACAACGTTTTGAAAATACACAGCTAAAACTGTCCGTGCTTTGAATGCTGGACATGTTTTTCAGAATACACAGCTAAAGAACTTAAAGCGGGGACCGTTTTAGCTGTGTATTTTGAAAAGTTGTGTGCTCTTCAAAGACAAAGCTACTTTTGCTGTGTCTTTGGGTTCGAGGGGAAATGGGAGTCCTCTTCAGTCAGCAGGGACGACACCTGAGTCTTTTGCAGTCCTCTTGTCTGCCTCTGAGGGTGAAAAGAGAGTGGTCCCTGTCATCATGAGCCATGTCTGAAAGAAATATTCACATTCCCTACGAGAATAGACGGGTGAAATAGCGAAAGGTGTGTCTTCCTGTGGAGCATGGACGGGTTCAAAGCCCACCTCATACCACTACGTATTTTGCTGAACACGAGCAGTTGTGTGTGCGGCCTGTGTTTGGGTGATTTTTGTGCATGTGCGTGTGTGTGTGTTTGTGTGTGTGTGTGTCTGTGTGTGTGTGTCTGTATTTCTGTCTCCATTCCTGAGCAGCAAATCTTTTTTCCTCTTTTAGCATGTTACTCACAACTGTGGAAGAAGCCCAGCACTCCTGAAAACACAATCCATGTATGGTTGAAGGAAATTTTCTTGGTGATGACTGAGAGGTTGGTGACTGAAACCAGCTCATTTCCCATTGACCACTGAGGTCACATCTCTCAGGTGAGAAGCAAAGTGAGAATTTGAACCAGGCACATTCTCCTTAGAGACAATGGGCCAAAGACAGGTCCGATGGAATCGAATGTCTTTTCATGTTGACATCCATCCCGTCAAGCCCTCGTTAAGCCATTGAAGTGTCACACTGGGCCTGGTGGAGGCGGTGCACCCTGTGAAATTACACGTCCGAATATTTGGATTTGATTTCCAGCCCTCTGCCAGTCAGTCTGCCAGGCTCTTTCATGTGACAAGCTTTAGGCGAGTCCCTTTCTGTCTCTGTTTCCCGATTCCTTCACAGGGATTTATGTGGGCCTTAAGGCCCACTGAGGAAACATCCCTCTGCCAGCTCAGTGCCTGCTTTCTTGGTTTGACTTGTCAATCTGGACTAGAATACACCTTTGGTTTTGGATTGACTCTATTACCTCTCCTAGAAATTAACACACAAAACTGACAGCTGATTGACAAGATGAGAAGCAGTTTTCCAAAATTCAAATTGAACTTAATCCTTTCTTACTAAAAGAATGCTCAACTCAAGGGGGCACAGCTCACTCGTTTTGACTTCATGAGCTATGGCAGGTAGAGACAACTTTTTGGAAATACACAGCTAAAACTGTCCGTGCTTTGAATGCTAGACATGTTTTTCAGAATACACAGCTAAAACGGTCCCCGCTTTACGTGGTTTAGGACTTAAAGCGGAGACGTTTCAGCTGTGTATTTTGAAAAATTTGTGTGCTCTTCAAAGAGAAAGCTACTTTTGCTGTGTCTTTGGGTTCGAGGGGAAATGGGAGTCCTCTTCAGTCAGCAGGGACGACACCTGATTCCTTTGCAGTCCTCTTTTCTGCCTCTGAGGGTGAAATGAGAGTGGTCCCTGGCATCATGAGCCATGTCTGAAAGAATTATTCACATTCCCTACGAGAATAGACGGGTGAAATAGCGAAAGCTGTGTCTTCCTTTGGAGCATGGACGGGTTCAAAGCCCACCTCATACCACTAAGTATTTTGCTGAACACGAGCAGTTGTGTGTGCGGCCTGTGTTTGGGTGTTTTTTGTGTCAGGTGTTCGTGTGTGTGTGTGTATGTGTGTGTGTGGGTGTGTCTGTGTGTGTGTGTCTGTATTTCTGTCTCCATTCCTGAGCAGCAAATCTTTTTTCCTCTTTTAGCATGTTACTCACAACTGTGGATGAAGCCCAGCACTCCTGAAAACACAATCCATGTATGGTTGAAGGAATTTTTCTTGGTGATGAGTGACAGGTTGGTGACTGAAACCAGCTCATTTCCCATTGACCACTGAGGTCACATCTCTCAGGTGAGAAGCAAAGTGAGAATTTGAACCAGGCACATTCTCCTTAGAGACAATGGGCCAAAAACAAGTCCGATGGAATGTAATGTCTTTTCTTGTTGACATCCATCCCGACAAGCTCTCGTTAAGCCATTGAAATGTCACATTGGGCCTGGGGGAGGCGGTGCACCCTGTGAAATTACACGTCCGAAGATTTGGATTTGATTTCCAGGCCTCTGCCAGTCACTCTGCCAGGCACTTTCATGTGACAAGCCTTAGGCGAGTCCCTTTCTGTCTCTGTTTCTCGATTCCTTCACAGGGATTTATGTGGTTTTTAAGGCCCAGTGGGAAAAGTTCCCTCTTCCAGCTCAGTGCCTGTTTTCTTGATTTGACTTGTCAATCTGGACTTGAATACACCTTTGGTTTTGGATTGACTCTATTACCTCTGCTATAAATTAACGCACAAAACTGAGAGCTGATTGACAAGATGAGAAGCCGTTTTCCAGAATTCAAATCCAACTTAATCCTTTCTTAGAAATAGAATGCTCAACTCAAGGGGACAATGATCACTCATTTTGACTTCATGAGCTATGGAAGGTAGAGACAACTTTTTGAAAATACACAGCTAAAACTGTCCGTGCTTTGAATGCTAGACATGTTTTTCAGAATACACAGCTAAAACGGTCCCCGCTTTAAGGGCTAAAGCACTTAAAGCGGGGACCGTTTTAGTTGTGTATTTTGAAAAAGTTGTGTGCTCTTCAAAGAGAAAGCTGCTTTTGCTGTGCCTTTGGGTTTGAGGGGAAATGGGAGTCCTCTTCAGTCAGCAGGGATGACACCTGAGTCCTTTGCAGTCCTCTTGTCTGCCTCTGAGGGTGAAATGATAGTGGTCCCTGTCGTCATGAGCCATGTCTGAAAGAATTATTCACATTCCCTACGAGAATAGACGGGTGAAATAGCGAAAGGTGTGTCTTCCTTTGGAGCATGGACGGGTTCAAAGCCCACCTCATACCACTAAGTATTTTGCTGAACACGAGCAGTTGTGTGTGCGGCCTGTGTTTGGGTGTTTTTTGTGTCACGTGTTCGTGTGTGTGTGTGTGTGTGTGTGTGTGTAGGTGTGTCTGTGTGTGTGTGTCTGTATTTCTGTCTCCATTCCTGATCAGCAAATCTTTTTTCCTCTTTTTGCATGTTACTGAGAACTGTGGATGAAGCCCAGCACTCCTGAAAACACAATCTATGTATGGTTGAAGTAATTTTTCTTGGTGATGAGTGAGAGGTTGGTGACTGAAACCAGCTCATTTCCCATTGACCACTGAGGACACATCTCTCAGGTGAGAAGCAAAGTGAGAATTTGAACCAGGCACATTCTCCTTAGAGACAATGGGCCAAAGACAGGTCCGATGGAATCGAATGTCTTTTCATGTTGACATCCATCCCGTCAAGCTCTCGCTAAACCATTGAACTGTCAAATTGTGCCTGGGGGAGGCGGTGCACCCTGTGAAATTACACGTCCGAAGATTTGGATTTGATTTTCAGCCCTCTGCCAGTCAGTCTGCCAGGCACTTTCATTTGACAAGCCTTAGGCGAGTCCCTTTCTGTCTCTGTTTCCCGATTCCTTCACAGGGATTTATGTGGGCCTTAACGCCCACTGGGAAAAGATCCCTCTGCCAGCTCAGTGCCTGCTTTCTTGGTTTGACTTGTCAATCTGGACTTGAATACACCTTTGGTTTTGGATTGACTCTATTACCTCTCCTAGAAATTAACGCACAAAACTGACAGCTGATTGAGAAGATGAGAAGCCGTTTTCCAGAATTCAAATTGAACTTAATCCTTTCTTACTAAAAGAATGCTCCACTCAAGGGGACACAGATCACTCGTTTTAACATCATGAGCTATGGCAGGTAGAGAGAACTTTTTGAAAATACACAGCTAAAACTGTCCGTGCTTTGAATGCTAGACAAGTTTTTCAGAATACTCAGCTAAAACGGTCTTTTTTATATATATTTATATATATAATGAATCTTGCTCTGTCACCTAGGCTAGAGTGCAGTGGCATGATAGCTCGCTGCAACCTCTGCCTCATTGGTTCAAGGGATTCTCCTGCCTCAGCCATCCAAGTATCTGTGATTACAGGCACCTGCCACCACACCCAGCTAATTTTTGTATTTTTCATAGAGATGGGGTTTCTTTTTTTCTTTTTCTTTGAGACGGAGTTTCTCTCTTGTTACCCAGGCTTGAGTGCAGTGTCATGATCTCAGCTCACCACAACCTCTGCCTTCTGGGTTCAGGCAATTGTCCTTCCTCTGCCTCCCGTGTAGCTGGGATTACAGGCATGCGCCACCATGCTTAGCTAATTTTTTGTATTTTTCGTAGAGACGGGGTTTCACCATGTTGTCCAGGATGGCCTCGATCTCTTGACTTTTTGATCCGCCCACCTCGGCCTCCCAAAGTGCTGGGATTACAGGCTTGAGCCACCGTGCCCGGCCCAGAGATGGTGTTTCACCATATTGGCCTGTCTGGTCTTGAACTGACCTGGTGATCTGCCCACCTTGGCCTCTGATAGTGCTCGGATTGCAGGCATGAGCCACCACGCCTTGTACCTAATTCCTATTCACTGGTCGTGGATGGGAGCTATGGAATCTCTTCCTACAAAACATCCTGGCCGCATCAGAATGTGAGAGTTAAGTTTTCTAAGAGATGGTTCCTCTGTTTGTGCTCCACACCCAAATAATCGATCTTACTTCACTGTCAGACAACTTCCAGTTATTACAGTGGCTGTAGTCTAGCTGGAAAAACGCTAAGTAGACCCCCGGGACTCTCTTGACTCAGCCACTAACAACTTAGTGTGGCTCTGGGAAACAAAGAAGCTGGAGCAACCACGCCTGTAATCCCAGCACTTTGGGAGGTCGACGTGGGAGGATTGCTTGAGCCCAGGAGTTTGACAGCAGCCTGGGCAACATAGCAAGACCCCATCTCTACAAAAAAAAAATCAAAAAAATTATTGCGGTGTGGTGGTGTCACCCTGTAGTCCCAGCTATTCAGGAGGCTAAAGTGGGAGGATCACTTGAGTCCCAGAAGTCAAGACTGCAGTGAGCCAAGATCATGCCACTGCCCTCAAGCTTGGGCTTCAAAGTGAGACACTGTCTCAGGAGGGAAAAAACAAAACAAAACAAAACAAAAAAACTGGAGCTTTTGTTTTCTCATTTGTTAAAGGTGGATGATATTATCTCCTTCATGGAATTACTGTGAGGATGGAAGTACAATTTTTTTCCCCTTTCCTTTTAGAAATACAATGAGATAGGCATAGTGGCCAGGTGAGGTGGCTCATGCCTGTAATCCCAGCACTTTGGGAGCCTGAAGCAGGTGGATCACCTGAGGTCAGGAGTTCAAGACCATCCTGGCCACCATGGTGAAACCCTGACTCCACTAAAATTACAAAAATTAGCCTAGCGTGGTGGCACGTGCCTACAATCGCAGCTACTCAGGAAGCTGAGGCAGGAGAATGGCTTGAACCTGGGAGGTGGAGGGTGTAGTGAGCAGAGATCATCCCATGGCACTCCAGTCTGGACAACAGAGTGAGACTCCATCTCAAAAAAATAAAATGCCAGATGTGGTGGCTCATGCCTGTAAACCCAGCATTTTGGGAGGCAGAGGAAGGTGGATCACCTGAGGTCAGGAGTTCAAGACCAGCCTGACCAACATGCAGAAACCCCATCTCTAATAAACATATAAAATTCGCCAAGCATGGTGGCACATGCCTGTAATCCCAACTATTTGGGAGGCTGAGGCAGGAGAATCGCTTGAACCTGGGAAGTGGAGGTTGCAGTGAGCCAAGATTGCACTCCTGCATGGACGAGAAGAAGGAAACTGTGTCTCAAAAACAATAATTAGATAGGCATAGTGCACAAGATAATGTCAGGTGACACGTGCACTACCACTTAGTACCACTGTGAGTCCGGACAGATGACATAGGTCTCCGTGCCTCAGTTTTTCCACCTGTCAAATAGGAACCATATGAGGATGTACTCGTAAGATGATGCTCAAGGCTAAATAATGTAATCCATGAACGTGCTTAGACCAGCACCTCCTGCATTTTAAATACTCTTCCCTTTTGGCTGCTGTTGCTACTATTTTACTAACTGGGTTGATTTCTAGCCTGCAAAAAAAAGGATCACAAGTTTGTGAACAAGACCATTATTCCTTACCAAATGATTCATAACCCCAATTTTTCTTTTGCTTTTTTTTTTTGTTTGTTTGTTTGTGTTTTTGGAAACAGAGTCTCACTCCCACTCCCAGGCTCAAGTGATTCTCCTGCTCAGTCTCATGAGTAACTGGGATTAAAGGTACCCACAACTAGGCCCAGCTAATTTTTGTATTTTTAGTACAGATGGGGTTTCACCATGTTGGCCAGGCTGATCTCAGACTCCTGACCTCACGTAATCCATCCACCTCGGCCTCCCAAAGTGCTGGGATTATAGGCGTGTGCCACCCCACCAGCCTATAACCCCAGTTTCTTTTTACCAACTTAGATTATGGAACTTGGCATGATGCCCAGATTCCCATAATGCAAATTGTCCTCCCCAATTATAACTACCAGTTTTTTTCATCTAAGAAAAACAAAACAAAAATTGAAATGCTGGTCATTTTTGTGGACAAAAAGATAAGTATGGCCAGGGGTAGTGGCTCAGGCCTGTAATTCCAGCACTTTGAGAGGCTGAGGCGGGAACATCACTGGAAGCCAGAAGTTCGAGACCAGCCTGACCAACACGGTGAATCCCCCTCTCTACTAAAACTACAAAAATGAGCCACGTGGGCTGGTGTGCGCCTGCAGTCCCAGCTACTCAGGAGGCTGAGGCAGGAGAATCACTTAACCCAGGAGGCAGAGGTTGCAGTGAAAAGAGATCATGCCACTGCAGTCCAGCTTGGGCAACAAGATCAGAACTCCATCTCAAAAAACAAACAAAAACAAGTAATGCGACTGCTATTTTCTGGTTATAATCACAGAGTTCATGTAGAAAAGCTAAGCAATATGAAAAAATACAGAGTTAAAGTTTTTAAAAATTACCCCAAATTGGATCAGCAAACTTTTTTTTTTTTTTCCCTCTTGAGACAGACTAGGTCTTGCTGCTGCCCAAGCTGGTGTACAGTGACACAATCACAGATGACTGCAGCCTCGACCTCCTGGACTGGCTCTGTGCTCCTGCCTCCCAAGGAGCTGGGACTACAGGTGCATATTCCTATACCCAGCTAATTTTTTTTTTAATTGGTTTTGTAGAGGTGAAGTCTCATTATGTTGCTCAGGCTGGTCTCGAGCTCTGGCCTCAAGTAATCCTCCCGCTTCAGCCTTCCAAAGTGCTGGAATTACAAGCATGAACTTATTTGGAGACTGGGTCATTACAGAGGTCATCAAGTTAAAATGGGTCATGAATGTGGGGCCCTGATGCTATATAACTGTTGTCCTTACTAAAAGAAAAATTTGTTGCCTGTGAAAGAAAAAGAAAGAATAAAATATTTTTTCCTTGAGACAGGTCTTGTTCTGTCACCCAGGCTGGAGTGAAGTGGTGTGATCTCAGCTCACTGCAGCCTCATCCTCCCTGACTCAAGCAATCCTCCAACCTCAGCCTCCTGAGTAGCTTGGGAACACAGGTACATGCAACCATACCTGGCTTTTTTTTTTTTTCCCGAGATGGATTCTTGCTCTTTCCTCCAGTCTGGAGTGCAGTGGTGCAATCTCAGCTCACTGCAACCTCCACCTCTGGGTTCAAGCAGTTCTCCTGCCTCAGCCTCCTGAGTAGCTAGGATGGCAGGCGTGCACCACCACAGCCAGCTAATTTTTATATTTTTAGTAGAGATGGGGTTTCACCATGTTGGCTATGCTGGTCTCAAACTCCTGACCTCTTGATCTGCCAACCTCAGCCTCCCAAAGTGCTAGGATTACAGGTGTGAGCCACCACTCCCGGCTGTATTGTTTTTAGTACAGGTGGGGTTTCATCCTGTTGGCCTGGCTGGTATTGAACTCCTGACCTGAAGTTATCCTCTCACTCATGCTCCCAAAGTACAGGGATTACAGACATGAGCCACGGCATCTGGCCTGAGACAATAAATTTGTCTTATTCTAAGCCACTTAGTTGGTGGCACTTTGTTACAGCATCCCCAGCAAAGTTATATCCAACGAATAATCCATTTCATTGTTGTTGTTGTTGTTGTTGTTGTTGTTGTTGTTGTGGTTGTGGTTATTGTTGTTTTTGAAACGGAGTTTCGCTCTTGTTACCCAGGCTGGAGTGCAATGGCACGATCTCGGCTCACCGCAACCTCTGCCTCCTGGGTTCAGGCAATTATCCTGCCTCAGCCTCCTCAGTAGCTGGGATTACAGGCACGCACCACCATGCCCAGCTAATTTTTTGTATTTTTAGTAGAGAGGGGATTTCACCATGTTGACCAGGATGGTCTGGATCTCTTGACCTCGTGATCCACCCGCCTCAGCCTCCCAAAGTGCTGAGATTACAGGCTTGAGACACCACGCCCGGCCGTTGTTGTTGTTTTTAAGGAAAAAATAAAAAAAGGAAAGAAAGAAAGAAAAAAGAATAATTAAAAAGAATGAAGGAGAGGAAGAAAGAGGAAGAGGAAGAGAGAACGGGAGTGTTGCTTTATTGCCCAGGCTAGAATGCAGTCTAAAAACGGGTATTGAAAACGTCTTTTATGCCAGTAGTTTTGCTTAATAATGGAGACAGGAAAAAAATGAGGAAAGAAAATAACAAACAAGCAGCCAACCAATAATTCATTTAAACCTGTAAGTAGGTATGATGTGGTACTGATAAGAGTGTATATTTTTGTGTATTTAAAATGGAGAGTTCTATAAATGTTTATTAAGTTTACTTGTTCCGGATGTGAGTTCAAGTCCTGGATATCCTTGTTAATTTTCTGTCTCGCTGATCTGTCTAATATTGATGTTGAAGTCTCCCCCTATTATTGTGTGGGAGTCTGTCTCTTTATAAGTCTTACGTAATCTGGGTGTTCCTGTATTGGGTGCGTATATATTTAGGATCGTTAGCTCTTCTCGTTGCATTGATCCTTTGACCATTATGTAATGTCCTTCTTTGCCTCTTTTGATCTTTGTTGCTTTAAAGTTTATTTTATCAGAGGCGAGATTTGCAACTCCTGCTTTTTATTAATTAACTTATTTTTGCTCTCAAGTTGGTTGGTAATTCTTTCTCCATCCATTTATGTTGAGTCTTTGTGTATCCCTGCATGTGAGATGGGTCTGGATGCAGCATACCGATGGATTTTGCATTTCATTGTTAAAGGACACAGAAGCTCATGCTCTCTGTCATTCCCGAATGTGTAATTAGGTTTTGGCCAGGAGCAGAGGCTCATACCTGTAATCCCAGGACTTTGGAAGGCTGAGATGGGAGGATCACTTGAAGCTCAGAGTTTGAGGCCAGCCTGGCCAACATGGTGAGACCCCATCTCCACACACACACACACAAATATTAGTTGGGCATGGTAGCATTCACCTGTAATCCCAGCTACTCAGGAGGCTAAGGTGGGAGGACTGCTTGATCCTGGGAGTAAGAGGCTGCAGTGGGCTATGATTATACCACTGCACTGTAGGCTGAACAACACAGGAATTCCCTATCTATCTCTTAAAAAAGAAAAAAAAAAAAAAAGGGCTGGAGTTTGAGTTTGTGTTTTTGTTGTTGTTACTGTTGTTGTTGTTGTCGTCTTTTTTTAGTCGGAGTTTCACTCTTGTTACCCAGGCTGTAGTGCAATGGCACGATCTCGGCTCACCGCAACGTCCACCTCCTGGGTTCAGGCAATTGTCCTGCCTCAGCCTCCTGAGTAGCTGGGATTACAGGCATGTGCCACCATGCCCAGCTATTTTTTTATATTTTTTAGTAGAGACGGGGTTTCACCATGTTGACCAGGATGGTCTCAATCTCTTGACCTCGTGATCCACCCGCCTTGGCTTCCCAAAGTGCTGGGGTTACAGGCGTGAGCCACCGGGCCCAGCCTCGTTACTGTTGTTTTTTGAGATGGAGTGTCATGCTCTGCCCGGGCTGGAGTGCGGTGGTTCAATCTCAGCTCATTGCAACTCCACCTCCTGTGTTCAAGTGATTCTCCCACCTCAGCCTCCCAAGTAGCTGGGATTACAGGTGTGCACCCCCACACCTGGCTCATTTTTATATTTTCAGTAGAGATGGGATTTCACCATGTTGGCCAGGCTGGTCTCAAACTCCTGACCTCAGGAGATCCACCGGCCTCGGCCTCCCAAAGTGATGGGATTACAGGTGTGGGTCACTGCGTTCAGTCGATTTAGTGTTTTGGCTGGGTTGGGTCTGGCAGGTGTATGGTTAATAAACCAGGTCTAAATATTTCCAGGAAACTGCTGGGTCAGGCATGCACTGACAGCAATGTTGTGGATGGTGATACTGGCTGTGAACATGGAAGAAAACAAGGTCTGGTCTCCTTTTTTCACCCAGACGGTGTCGATGAGCTGACCTAGGAGATAACAGGACAGGTACATGAGACCCCGTGTACATCCTGGGAAAGGCGGTGGCAACTGCTTGGGACCCCAGCCCACCTGGCCAGTGGCTCTTCCATGTTCCTTACAGCTTTTGAGAGGTTCGCTATTCAAAGGAGGATGAATCAAGGAAAGTACAGGGCTGGGGCACAATTTTGTTAAACATGACAAGGAATATGCCTTGGTTCAAGAAAACCCATGGCTCAGCACGGTGGTTTACACCTGTAATCTCAGCACTTTAGAAGGTGGAGGTGAGAAGATCACCAGAGGTCAGGAGTTCGAGGCCATCACGGCCAACATAGAAACCCCATCTCTACTAAAAATACAGAAATTAGCCAGGTGTGGTGGCACATGCCTGTAGTCCCAGCTACTCAAGAGGCTGAGGCCTGAGAACCCCGGGAGGTGGAGGTTGCAGTGAGCCGAGACCACACCATTGTACTCCAGCCTGGGTGACAGAGTGAGACTCCATCTAAGAAATAAAATGAGAAAATCCGATCCTTCTGCCACGCATGGGGGTGCATGCCTGTAATCCCAGCACTTTGGGAGGCTGAGGTGGGCACATCACTTGAGGTCAGGAGTTCAAGATCAGCCTGGCTAACATGGCAAAACCTTGGCTCTACTAAAAATACAAAAATGAACCGGGTATGGTTGCATGTGCCTGTAATCCCAGCTAATTGGGAGACCGAGGCAGGAGAATCACTTGAACCCTGAAGGTGGAGCTAGCAGTGAGCTTAGATCACGCCACTGCACTTAAGCCTGGGGCCAGAGAAGACTCCATCTCAAAAGAAAAAAGAAAAGGCAATGCAACCCCTACTAGTCTTCTCTATAAGCAGGCTCAGAGTGATGGCCGTGGAGTTTTTGGTCAGCCAGGGGATTGAACACAATGAAATGTCTTCTTTTTTTTTTTTTTTTTTTTTTTTTTTTTTTTTTTTTTTGAGACGGAGTTTTCGCTCTTGTTTACCCAGGCTGGAGTGCAATGGCGCCATCTCAGCTCACCGCAACCTCTGCCTCCTGGGTTCAGGCAATTCTCCTGCCTCAGCCTCCTGAGTAGCTGGGATTACAGGCACGTGCCACCATGCCCAGCTAATTTTTTGTATTTTTTAGTAGAGACGGGGTTTCACCATGCTGACCAGAATGGTCTCGATCTCTTGACCTCGTGATCCACCCGCCTCAGCCTCCCAAAGTGCTGGGATTACAGGCTTGAGCCACTGCGCCCGGCTTGGAATGTCTTCTAATACAGGTAACTATTATAAGCAATAAAACAGGTTGGGTTTGGCAGCTCTCATCTGTAATCCCAGCACTTTGGGAGGCTGAGGCTGGAGGATCGTTTGAGTCCAGCTGTTTGAGATCAGCCTAGGCAGGAGGGTAAAAGCCCATCTCTACAAAAAATAAGTTAGTCTTACATGGTGGTGCACCTGTGGTCCCAGCTACTGGGAGACTGAAGCAGGAGGACTGCTTGAGCCTGAGAGGTGGAGGCTGCAGTGAGCCACAACTGCACCTGGATGCAGTGAGCCTGGATGACAGACTGAGACCCTGTCTTCAAAAAAGAAAAAAAAAAATTCGTTTGTAAGGATAATACAGACTGAGTACAGTGGCTCACCGCTGTAATATCCAGACTTCCAGACTTTGGGAGGCTAAGGCAGGGGGACTGCTTGAAGCCAGGTGTTTGAGACCAGCGTGCATAACATAGAGGGACCCAGTCTCTACAAAAAACACAAAAAAATTAGCCAGGCATGTTGGCATGGTCTTGTAGCCAGCTACTCACGAGGCTGAAGGGGGAGGATCGTTTGAATCCAGGGAAGGTGGAGGCTGCAGTGAGCCATTATGTCACTTCTGCACTCCAGCCTGGGTGCAGTAGTACAGTCAGAACTCAGCACAGCCTGCACCTCCACAGAGCGAGACCCTCTCTCAAAAAAAACAAAAAAACAAAAAAAAAAAAAAAAAAAAAAAAAAAAAAAAAAAAAAAGCTGGGGCTCATGCCTGTAATCCCATCACTTTGGGAGGCTGCGGTGGGCAGATCATGAGGTCAGGAGATCGAGACCATCCTCCCCAACATGGTGAAACTCCATCTCTACTAATAATACAAAAAAAAAAAAATGGTGGGCATGGTGGTACACACCTGTAGTCCTAGCTACTTGGGGGGCTGAGGCAGGAGAACTACTTGAACCCAGGAGGCAGAGATTGCAGTGAGCCAAGACTGAACCACTGCACTATAGTCTGGGATTACAGGTGTGTGCCACCAGGCCTGGCTAATTTTTGTATTTTAGTAGAGATGGGGTTTCACCATGTTAACCAGGCTGGTCTCCAACTCCTGATCTCAGGTGATCCTCCCACTTTAGCCTCCCAAAGTGCTGGGATTGCAGGTGTGAGCCACTGTGCCCAGTCTGATTTTTTTCAAGTATTTAAAAATATAAAACCAATAAACATTCTTGGGCAGCTCATGAGCTGTATAAAAACAGATGGTGAGCTGGGCGCAGTGGCTCAAGCCTGTAATCCCAGCACTTTGGGAGGCCGAGGTGGGTGGATCACGAGGTTGAGAGATCGAGACCATCCTGGTCAACATGGTGAAACCCTGTCTCTACTAAAAATACAAAAAATTAGCTGGGCATGGTGGCACATGCCTGTAATCCCAGCTACTGAGGAGGCTGAGGCAGGAGAATTGCCTGAACCCAGGAGGCGGAGGTTGCGGTGAGCCGAGACAGCGCCGTTGCACTCCAGCCTGGGTAACAAGAGCGAAACTCCATCTCAAAAAAAAAAAAAAAAAAAAAAAAAAAAAAAAAAAACAGATGGTGGGATCTCTATGTCTCCTGTGTAGATACTATATGCCATGGTTTCCAGAGCCCTGGCTAGATGTTTGTTTGTTTGAGACAGGGTCTCCCTCTGTTGGCCAGGCTGATGCAATGGTGTGATCTCAGCTCACTGCAACCTCCACCTCCAACGTTCAAGCAATTCATGTGCCTCAGCCTCCCTAGTAGCTGGGATTACAGGCACTACCACACCCAGATAATTTTTTTGTATTTTTAGTAGAGATGTGGTTTCAGTACGTTGGGCAGGTGCTCTCAAGCTCCTGGCCTCAGGTGATCATCCTACCTTGGCTTCCCAAAGTACTGGGATCACAGGTATAGGTGATTCTGGCTAAGTACATTTAAATACTAAGTACATTTAAGTACTAAGCCCTGGCTAGGTACCATTAAGGTATAATGGCATATGGAGGCTGAGGTGGGAGGATCACTGGATGCCAGGAGATCAAGGCTAGTCTGAGTAACATACCAACCAGAGAGATCTTATCTTTACAAAAAAAAAAAATATATATATATTAACTGGGCATGTTGGTTATAGTGTGCACCTATAGTACTAACTACTTGGGAGGCTGAGGCAGGAGGATCCCTTGAGCCCAGCAGTTCAAGGTTTCCGTGAACTGTGATCACGCCACTGAATTCCAGCTCTGAGACAGAGCAAGACACTCTTTCTAAAAATAGTAAAAAATGTTTTATTTTCTTGAGACAGAGTCTGGCTACATCACCCAGGCTGGAGTGCAGTGGTACAATCTCAGTTCACTGCAACCTCTGCCTCTTGGGTTCAAACAGTTCTCCAGTCTCGGCCCCCTGAGGAGCTGGGATTATAGGCGTGTGCCACTGGGTTTGGCTCATTTTTGTATTTTTAGTAGACACCAGGTTTCACCACGTCAGCCAGGCTGGCCTCCAACTCCTGACCTCAAATGATACACCCATCTTGGCCTCTCAAAGTGCTGAGATTACAGGTGTGAGCCACTGCGCCTGACCTTGTGAAAATGTTAGTGGCATTTTGATTATAATTGAATACTTTTTAAAAAATCAAATGCGCATACATATGATTGTTTTTGGCAGGACTAGGGGCCAGGACTTTTTTCTAATTCCTTCACCTTGTATTCTAGGGCCTTGCAAACATTAGGTGCTTAGCAAATGCAATAGAAGGCACTCAGACAGTGATTGATGTGTAGTGCATACTTGTCTTCATTAGGAAGAAAGAGACAGACAGGAAGAACAAGGGAAAATTCAGGGCAATTGATCAGGTCGACACCATCATTGCTAAAATCAGAGGAGACCAGGCTGTGTGTGGTTGCTCATGCCTGTAATTTCAGCACTTTAGGAGTCTGAGGCAGGTGGATCACTTGATGTCAGGAGTTCAAGACCAGCCTGGACAACATGGCAAAACCTCATCTCTACTGAAAATACAAAACTTAGCCAGGCATGGTGTGGCAGGCCCCTGTAATCCCAGCTACTAAGGAGGCTGAGGCAGGAGAATCAGTTGAACCCGGGAGGTGTAAGTTGCAGTTAGATGAGATTACACCACTGCACTCCAGCCTGAGGGACATTGCAAGACTCCACCAAAAAAAAAAAAAAAAAAATCAGAGAAGACCAAGATACCTGCAGATAATGCACTGTGTCACTTTCCCTGTGCATTTTTCCTGCCTCTTGGTAGACAGCTCCTAACATCACCATGAGATCCTGGTGAAGGAGGTGTGGATACTGGGGTTGCTACAGTTTATTGAACCATTTTTTCTCCCAGAGATGCTAATCTTCTGTCAGATTCCTTTGAGTGTTTTTCCGAACCCTGCTGCGGGCAGTTTACCCTCAGGGCACTTCTCCATGGAGCCACCAGCTGGCTCCATTGCTGCATAAGTGAAACTGACTCAAGATTAGAAAGTAGTGTTCCATTGTCTTTGAGCTGGGTGGGGTGGGTCAAACCTGTAATCCCAGTACTTAGGGAGGCTGAGATGGGTAGTTCACTTGAGGCCAGTAGTTCGAGACCAGCCTGGCAACATGGTGAAACCCTATATGGTGAAACCCTAATTTTTATACTAAAAATATAAAAAATAGCCAGGCATAATGATTCACGCCTATAATCCCAGCTACTCGGGAGGCTGAGACAGCATTGGTTGGGAAGCAGAGGTTGCAGTGAGCCAAGATCGGGACACTGCCCTTTAGCCTGGGTAACAAAGCGAGACTCCAGTTTTTTTAAAAAAAACAGTATTCCTAAGGACTGAGAGGGGAAACTGAGGCATGCAGACTGGAGTTGGGGTGGGGCTTGGGCTTGGCAAGAGAATGGGTTCAAGTAACATGTGAAGGACTCTCAGAAAGTCACAGCAACTTCAAAATCATTTATTCTACCTCCCACTTCCACATTTTCCAGATATAGAAACCAAAGCTGAGAGCGGGAGATAACTATCCCAAAAGCACCACGTCGGTGGGGAGCCGGGTTGCCAGAGAAAACACAGGACATCCAGTGAAGTGTGAGTTTTGGACTCTTCGTGTATGTCTCAAATAATGCACGAGACTTAAACTAAAACCTTATTTACTCTTTGTCTTCGAAGGTAACTGTGCATCTGTATGATGCTTTGCTAAGTCTGACAACCCTCATGAGGGTAAAATGAAGATTAGGGAAATAATTAAATGTAATAAGCAAACATGCAAAATAAAGACAACTCTGTTCCCATTGTACAGACAAGAGAATTGCACATTAGGGAGGTGGCTTGCCCCAAGGCCACACTCACAAGCGTCAGAGTCAGGATTTGAACCTGGTCCTGATTCCAGAGGTCCCAATTTCACTGTTGTGGCCAGGAACATCTCATAGTCCGCCATGTGCGTGCATGTTCTGTCTTGAATATAACCCTCTCCCCATCGTGTAAGTGGACCATTCCCCTCCCTGACATTGAAGAACCCCATATTCAGCAGGTGCCTCCTGACCCAGCAGACCCCCATGAGCCCAGATCCCTGAGACCTGGTGGCTGCCATTATGACATTCCCCGACTGCATCTTAGGACCCAAGTCTGACCCCCTGCAGGATCTGCAGCTGTGTTACAGGAAAGGGGACCCGATCCAGACCCCAAGGGAGGGTTCTTGAATCTCGTGCAAGAAACAACTCGGGGTGAGTACATAAAGTGAAAACACATTTTTTTTTTTTTTTTTTTTTGTTTGGTTGGTGGTTTTTTTTTTTTGTTTGTTTTTCAGATGGAGTCTCACTCTGTTGCCCAGGCTAGATAGAGGGCAGTGGTGTGATCTTGGCTCACTACAACCTACTCCTCTGGGGTTCAAGTGATTTTTCTGCTTCAGTCTCCTAAGTAGCTGGGATCACAGGTGCTTGCCACCACACCTGGCTAATTTTTATATTTTTAGTAGAGATGGGGTTTCACCATGTTGGCCAGGCTGCTCTCAAACTCTTGACCTCAGGTGATCCGCCTCCCTCAGCCTCCCAAAGTGCTGGGGTTACAGGTGTGAGCCACAGAGCAAGTTTATGCTTTCCTAGACAAGCAAGTTTTTTAGGAAAGTAAAGATAGAATGGTTACTCCATAGAGCAGCCCAGAGGGCACTGGTGCCCATCTTTAGGGTTATTTCTTCATGACATGCTGAATGGGGGGGTAGATTATTCATGACTCCCCTTTTTTAGATCATACAGGGCAACTTTCTGATGTTGCCATGGCATTTATAAACTGTCAAGGCACTGGTGGCAATGTGGCAGCGAGGACGACCAGAGGTCACTCTCCTGGCCATCTTGGTTTTGATGGGTTTTGGATTGGCTTCTTTACTGCAGCCTGTTTTATCGACAATGTCTCTGTGACCTGTATCTTGTGCTGACCTCCTATGTCATCCTGTGACTTAGAATGCCTTCCCCGCCTGGGAACGCAGCCCAGTAGGTCTCAGCCTCCTTTTACCCATCTCCTATTCAAGATGCAGTTGCTGTGGTTCACACACCTCTGGCAGCTGGGCTCCTTGGGATCTCCTGACATTCTGTGCCCTCTGTGCCCTCCTCCCTCACTGCCATCGCTGTCTTCCTGAGCCTCCTCCTTCTGAATTTCTTCATCACCAAGAAGAGGAATCGCTGTTAGGTTTGGCTTTTGGGAAAGGGATGGACCAGGCAGGCAGTAGGGAGGGAGACACAGGCCCTGGCATGGGCGATGGGGAGGGGAGAGCTGAGTGGGAGCCGGTGGGTCTGTCTTTGTTCTTGTCTCTGTGAGTTGCCCATTGTGCAGATCTGCCCCGCTCCTTCCCCATCGCAATGGATGGGGACTCCTCTCTCTAGTGTTCAGGCCCCGGGCCCTGGGTCAGATCAATGCCTTTTTCTCCTGCACTCCGTTAGTCAGAAGATGTGCTTGGCATCACCTTGAAAATGCATCCAGAAGCAAGGCCCTGGCTCACTCCCTACTTCTGTCCCAGCCTCTCTGCCCTTCCAGCCACAGGAGACCTGTGTGAGCTGAATCCATTGCACCCTCCTCTGCTCAGACCCACAGCGGCCCCATTTTTCTCGATCTGAGCCAAAGGCCCCAGAGTGGCCCACCAGGCTCACCCTGGGCTGCCTCATTGCCTCCAGCCTCACCTTCCACCAGTCTCCCTCCGTTTTCCACCTACCATTCTTCCCCATCCTCACACCTGCCTGATGTTCACACATCCCTCCAGGCATCTGCTTTAGCTGTTCCCTCCACCGGGACCACCCTCCTTCCAGAAGACCATTGTCCCCTCCAGCACCCCCTGCAGTCAGGGCTGCCTCCCTCACCACCATCCAGCAAGGACATGGCCCGCCCATCCCTCTCCTCCCAGCAGCTCCCTTCCTTGGCCTGTCCTGGGTTTGTTTTTGCTTTTCCCCAGCACTTCGCACTTCCTAAAGGGCCCTGCAGGAGGCTCCTGGCAGGGGCCGATGGCCTCGCTCTCCTTAGACTGGAAGCTCCACAGCAGCACGGGCCACTCCCTGTGGCAGACTCAGTATCTAGTTAGTGCTCCTCATGCAGAAGGTGCTGGATCAGTGTTTGAGAACTACAGAAGATAGGAGGGTGGAGAGAAGGGAGGGAGAGATGAAGGGAAGAAAGGAGGGAGGGGAGAAAGGAGAGGAGGGGAGGAGTGAAGAGGAGGGAGGCAAGGACACATAGGAAAGGGGAGGACAGATGGAGGGAAGGAAAGAGTTGAAGGAGGAAGAGAAGGAATGAGGGAGAGAAGGAAGAGAGGGGGGAGGGAGGAAAGGAAAAAAGGGAAGAAAGAAAGGGCGGGAGAGCAGAAGAAAGGAGTAGGGAAGAAAGGAAAGAAAGGCGGGAGAGAGGGAGGGAGGCAAGGGGCATGAAGGGAAGGAGTTTATTTCCTCTCTATGCCCAGCTGTCCCAATGTCCATCTGTCACTTGGACTGTTTCTCCAGCCTCCTGCGTGGCCTCCTTCAGGCATGGTGGCTCACACCTGTAATCCCAGCACTTTGGGAGGTGGAGGCAGGCGGATCACCTGAGATCAGGAGTTCAAAAGCAGCCTGGCCAACATGGCAAAATGCTATTTCTATTAAAAACTACAAAGATTATCTAAGCATGGTGGCAGGCACCTATCATCTCAGCTACTCCAGAATCTCAGGCAGGAGAACCGCTTGAACACAGGAGGCGGAGGTTGCAGTGAGCTGAGATTGCATCACTACACTCCAGCCTGGTAAGAGCAAGACTCCATCTCAAAAAATAAAAATTCTTCTCCAGGCAGCTGCCTTCTGATGATGCCCCCCTCACCCAGTGAAGCACAGGAGACCCCAAATTCCTGCCTGACCCGAAAGTGCCAAGTGACCCTTCCCACACACTCCTCTGGCCGCACTGTGTCCTCTGAGTCATGCTGTTCCCTGTCTCAAAGCCTCCCCTCCCTCTTCCCAGCCCCATCCTCTGCCTTCCTGGTGTCCACCTCCTGGTCATTTTATGTGTAGCTCAGGCTGTAATCCCAGCACTTTAGGAGGCCTAGGGCAGAGGATCACTTGAGCTCAAGAGCTTGAGGCCAGCCAGAGCAACATAGTGAGATCTCCCCCCTCCCCAAACCCCACCAAAAATGTGAAAGGAAGAAAAAAAGATGTAGCTCAGGCATTACTCACCTCCAGGTAGCCTTTCTGATAGTGCCATCCACAGGTGGGCTCAGGGGCAGCCTCTGTTCTCTGGGCATCAGAAGCTGCCTCCCTGGGGAAACGCTCCTGGGTCAGCTCCTGCAGGAGTCCAGACACAGGATAACGGTGGGTGGATCAGGACTGAGGGTCAGAGATGCGGAGAGGCAGGCAGCTTTGGGACACACTTGGTGAGATCAGTGGGATTTTCTGCAGGGTGACTGTCAGGGTGCAGGGGATAATTCTGGACCAGCCGTGTCTTCATCTCTCTCTCCCCTCCAATCCCAGGAGAGCAAATGAGGCAGAAGGACTTGAGGGCCCGGCTCAGCAGCTCCATCCTCAGGAACTTGAGGACTATCAAGTTCCATGGCTGGTGAGGTCTGCTGTTCTGAGAGTTCCAGGCTTTTACCGATGTGGGGAGGAGGGTTCAGGTGCAGGTGGGCTGCAGAGGTAGAATCCAGGGTCTGAGTGGCCATATTGGCCAAGCTGGTCTTGAACTCCGAATGTTAAATGATTTGTCCGTCTCAGCCTACCAAAGTGCTGGGATTACAGGTGTGTGTCACCATGAACTGGCTAATTTGGGCATTTTCAGTAGAGAGGTGGTTTTGCTATGTCGTCCTTGCTGGTCTTGAACTCCTGGAGTCACATGATGCACCTGCATCAGCTTCCCCTTGTGCTGGGATTACAGGCATGAACCACCATGGCCATGCTTTCTTTTTTGAGACAGGATCTTATGCTGGCACCCAAGCTGGACTGAAGGTGTGTGCCACTATGAACTGGCTAATTTTTGTATTTCCAGTAGAGAGGTGGTTTTGCTTTGTCATCCTTGCTGGTCTTGAACTCCTGGAGTCACGCAATGCACCTGCCTCAGCTTCCCCTTGTGCTGGGATTACAGGCATCAACTGACGTGCCCAGCTAGTTTTTTTTTCTTTTTGAGGAATTACCGAACTATGTGAAACACAGGATGCACCGATTTTGTTCCCTGTACAGTATTTAAAGATTGTGGTTTCTCTCTCACCTTGCCAACACTTGTTAATTAACATTTGTTGGATTATATCCTTTCTAGTGTGTGTGCGGGAGTATGTCATAGTTTCAGTTTAGATGGCCATAGTCATGATAGTGATCATCTTTTTATGTGCTTGTTTTCCATTAACATGTATTTTTGGCAAAGCGTGTGTATGTCATTGTGTATGACATTGAGTATGTCATACAGTTAAGATGGCCCTAATGATAATGATATTACCCATCTCTTATGTGCCTGTTTTACATTTCAGTGTTTTATTGGCGGAGTGTGGGTTCAGCTGTTTCTCCATTTAGTAATTTGGTTGTTTTTGTTGTTGATTTATACAAATAACACATCGTGGCTAACAGACTGTTAGACATGTAATGCACAAATATTTTCTTCCTTTCTGTGGGTTGTGTTCCCCCTATCTTTTTTTTTTTTTTTTTTTTCATGAGATGGACAGAGTCTAGCTCTGTTTCCCTGGCTGGAGTGCAGTAGTGTGATCTCGGCTCATGGCAACCTCTACCTCCTGGTTTCAGATGATTCTCCTGCCTCAGCCTGCCAAGTAGCTGACATTACATACTCCCAGTACCATGCCCAGCCAATTTTCTGTATTTATTTATTGATTTTTGAGATGGTGTATTACTGTTGCTGTGTCACCCAGGCAGGAGTGCATTAGTGCAATATCGGCTCACTGCAACTTCCACCTCCAGGGTTCATGCGATTCTTCTCCCTGAGCCTTCTGACTAGCTGGGATTACAGACCTGTGCCACCACGCCCGGCAAATTTTTTGTATTTTTTATAGAGATGTTGTTTCTCCACAATGGTCAGGCTGGTCTCAAACTCTCAACCTCAGTTGATTTGCTTGCCTCAACTCCCCATAGTGCTGGGATTACAGGCGTGAGCCACTGCACCTGCCACTCCTAGGTATTTTGGTTTTCTTTCTTTTTTATTTTGAGATAGGTCTTGCTCTGTCTGCCGGGCTGGAGTGCAGTGGCCTGACAACTACTCACTGGAACCTCTGCCTCCTGGGTTCAAGCAATTCTTGTGCCTCAGCCTCCCAAGTAGCTGAGATTACAGGTACCGGGGTTTCACCATGTTGGGCAAGCTGGTATCGAACTCCTGACCTCAAGCGATCTTTCTGCTTCGGCCTCCCAAAATGCTGGGATTACAGGCATGAGCTACCATGCCCGGCCTTTCTTTTTTGAGACGGGGTCTTGTGCTGTCTCCCAGGCTGGAGTGCAGTGGTGTAATCTCGGCTTACTGCAACCTCCACATTCTGGGCTCAAGCAATCCTCCTGTGTCAGCCTCTCCAGTAGCTGTGACTACAGGTGTGTGCCACCATGCCTGGCTAATTTTTGTATTTTTAGTTGAGATGGGGTTTTGCTAAGTCGTCCTGGGTGATCGTCAACTGCTGGACTCAACGTGATTTACCTGTCTCGGCCTCCCAATGTGCTGTGGTTGCAGGCATCAGCTATTGTGCCCAGACTATTTTTCACTTGTGAGTAAATACGAAACTATGTTAAAAATAGGCTGCACCATTTTATATTCACATGTGGTATTTAAGTATGGTGATTTCTCTCTGACCTTGCTAACACTTGTTATTTTCTATTTATTTGGATTATAGCCTTTTGAGTGTGTGTTAAAGGAGTTTATCATTGTGGTTTCCATGTAGATTGCCATAATGAGAGTTATATTGATCATCCTGTTATGTGCTTGTTTTCCATTTGCATGTCATATTGTTGAAGTGTGTGTTCAGCTGTTTTTAGATTTTGTAATTTGGTTGCTTTTGTTGTTGAGTCAGACAAATTATACACTGTGGTTAACAGACTGTTGTTAGATATATAATGCACTGTGTGCTGTCTTTTCACTTTCTTTTTTTAATTTGAGATGGAGTCTTGCACTTTTACCCAGGCTAAAGTGCAGTGGTGCGATCTCGGCTCACTGCAACCTCCCACTCTTGGGTTCACATGACTCTTGTGTCTCACCTTTCGAGTAGCTGAGATTACAGGCTCCTGTTAACATGCCCAGCTAAGTTTTTGTATTTTTTTTTTCTTTTGGAGATGGAGTCTCGCTCTGACACCCAGGCCTGGAGTGTAGTAGCACAATCGGCTTACTGCAACTTCCACCTCCCAAGTTCAAGTGATTCCTCAGGTGAGCACCACCACGCCCAGTTAATTTTTGTATTTTCAGTAGAGACGAGGTTTCTCTATGTTGGTAAGGCTGGTCTCAAACTCCCAACCTGAGGTACATGCTCGTCTCAGTCTGCCAAAGTGCTGGATTATAGGCGTGAGCCACTACACTCCTCCAGTCCCAGGCATTATGGTTTTCTTTTCTTTTCTTTCTTTTTCTTTCTTTCTTTCTTTTTTTTTTTTTTTTTTTTTTTTTTGGTGCGATCTTGCCTCTCTGTTGGCCAGGCTGGAGTGCAGTGGCCTGATATCAGCTCACTGGAACCTCAGTCTCTTGGGTTCAAGCAATTCTCCTGCCTCAGCCTCCAAAGTAGCTGGGATTACAGGTGCATACCACCACACCCGGATAATTTTCATATTTTTAGTAGAGACCGGGTTTTGCCATGCTGGCCAAGGTGGTTTTTAACTGCTGACTTCAAGAGATCCTTCTGCCTCCACCCCTCAAAGTGCTGGGATTACAGGTGTGAGTCACCATGTTTGGCCTTTCCATTTTGAGATGAGGTCTTGTGCTGTCTCCTAGGCTGCAGTGCAGTGATGCAATCTCAGCTTACTGCAGCCTCCACATTCTGGGCTCACGCAATCCTCCTGTCTCAGCCTCCCATGTAGCTGGGACTACAGGTGTGTGCCACCATGCCTGGTTAATTTTTGTATTTCTAGTAGAGGTTGGGTTTTGCTGTGTCATCCTGGCTAGCTTTTAACTCCCGGGCTCATGTAATCCACCTGTCTCTGTCTCCCAGTGTGCTGTGATTATAGGCATTAGCTATCATGCCCAGCGTATTTTTAACTTTTTGAGGAATCAGCAAACTGTGTTAAAAATAGGCTGCAGTAGAAAAATGCAAATCAACACTACATTGAGATACCATCTCCTGCCAGTTAGAATGGCCATCGTTAAAAAATCTAGAGACGACAGATGCTGGAGAGGATGTGGAGAAATAGGAACACTTTTACACTGTTGGTGGGAGTGCAAATTAGTTCAACCATTGTGGAAGACAGTGTGCCAATTCCTCAAGGACCTAGAAATAGAAATTCCATTTGACCTAGCAATCCCATTACTGAGTATATATCCAAAGGATTATAAATGGTTCTATTACAAGGACACGTGCACACGAATGTTCATTGCAGCATGGTTTACAATAGCAAAGACTTGGAACCAACCCAAATGCCCAACGATGATAGACTGGACAGGGAAAATGTGGCACATATACATAGAAAACGACGAGTTCGTGTCCTTTGTACGGACACGGATGAACCTGGAAAGCATCAATCTCGGCAAACTGACAGAGGAACAGAAAATCAAACACTGCATGTTCTCACTCATAGGCGGGTGTTAAACAGTGAGAACACATGGACAAAGGGAGGTGAGCATCACACACTGGGGTCTGTGGAGGGCATGTAGTGGGAGTTGGGGAGGGATATCATGGGGACAAATGCCAGATATAGGCGATAGGGAGAAAGGCAGCAAACCACATTGCCAAGTATGTACCTATGCGACAATCTTGAATATTCTTCAAATGTACCCCAAAACCTAAATCGCAGTAACATACATGTTTAAACAAAAAAGGCTGCACTATTTTATATTCCCCATACGGTATTTAAGGATGGTCATTTCTCTCAGACCTTGCTAACACTTGTTATTTTACATTTCTTTAGATTATAGCCTTTCTAGTGTGTGTCAAAGGTATATGCCATTGTGGTTTCGGTGTAGATGGTCGTAGTGGTAATGATACTGATCATCTTGTTATGTGCCTGATGTCTGTTTGCATGTCTTATTAGTGCAGTGTGTGTTTAACTGTGTCTCTATTTTCCTTTGCAGATGAAGTCTTGCACTGTTGTCCAGGTTCGAGTGTAGTGGGGCGATCTCAGTTCACTGTAACCTTCATTACCTGGGTTCAAAAAGTCCCCTGCCTCAGCCCCCTAAAGTAGTTGAGATTAGTCTCCTACTACCATGCCTAGCTATTTTTTTGTATTTTTCCTTTTTGAGACAGAGTGTAGCTCTGTTGCCAAAGGTGGAGAGCATTAGCACAATCTGTGCTCATTGCAACCTATACTTAACGTGGTTAGGCTCAGGGTTAGGGTTAGGGGTTAGGGATTAGGGGTGGGTTGGGGTTAGGGGCATGTGGTGCATCGTCCCAGCGCCGGCTTGCGTGGTGTGGCATCCAGGCCCTGGCGTGCATCACGTGGCATCCTGCCGGTCTGCGGGGTTGCAGTCTTCTCAGTATATGTCTGTTGGGAACCGTGAGTGTGGAGCTGCATGCTCCATGGCACAGTCCTAGCGGGCATAGCCTCGCTACAACTCTGGGCCACGTCTACAGTGAGTAAATTCCTTCCTGTTCGCAGCCCTTCAATGCTTAGGGTCAGAGACTGGTAAGATCTCGGTATGGAAAACTGGACACCGAAAGCTCCTCTGAATCCTTCGCACCTAGGTTCTCCCCGCCCGAGGCCCGGTGGCTGCAGTGCAAGTTTTAATAATCAACACTGACATATCAGTGCAAACGTAGAAACTAACGTATCGTTAGAGTTTAGGGTGAGGATTAGGGATAAGGGTTACGGTTAAAAGTTAGAATTTAGGGGTTAGAAGAATTTTAGGCAAATTTGAAGGAAGGAATGATGCTTGAATCGTGCCTGAAGCACCAGAATGAGAAACAGGGCTTGGGTCTTCCAGCTCTCAGCGGTGGCTGCTGAGTGAGGTTTCTCATTGGCTCCAGTTGGGCGACCGCCGGTTGTGGGGATGGTTCCCTCAGCGTCAATAGTCATACAGCCAGCTGGCAGCTGGGTATTTTGTCATTGACTGGTTGGTTGGTTAACGTTTTTAAGTCAGTTCGCATGCCTCGAAGTTCGGTTTCGTTTGCTTAGGGAAGACCTCAGGCTAACAGCTTTCCCCTTTTTTGCTTTAACATGTCAAAACCATGATTCATATTCATTTTACTTTCCTGGCATTAATAGAAGAAAGTTTACATTTTTGTTGTCATTCAGAAAGTTGGTTTAATTGGCAGCCTATTTGTGATGTTGCATAAAATAATGTGTGTTAATTATTAGCATCTTAGATTAGGTGAAATATGTTAACTCTATTAAGCTTTGTTATTAAACCATAACAGGAGTTCAGTTGCTTTTTTTTTTTTTTTTTCCTCCTAGGCTTTAACCATTTAAAATACACTCAAGCGTCTCCTAACAATGTGGATACTTTCTAAGAAATGTGTCCTTAGTGATTTCATCTTTGTGCACACACCATCAAGTGTCCTTGTAAAACCTGGATGGTGTAAGTGATATGGTATAGCTTCTTGCTTTCAGGCTACATACCATACCTGTATAGCTCATCTCTGTACTGAATGCTGTAGTCAAATGTCACACCATGGTGATTGTGGATTGTGATCCCTAAATATCTGAGTCAGGTCTCAGTCAAGTAGAAA
The DNA here is from genome assembly GCF_048565385.1 of Saimiri boliviensis. Taxonomy (NCBI): domain Eukaryota; kingdom Metazoa; phylum Chordata; class Mammalia; order Primates; family Cebidae; genus Saimiri; species Saimiri boliviensis. Next base: position 152,012,872 of record NC_133453.1, read on the forward strand.
GCTTATTTTGCCAAGGTTATGGACATACCCATGACACAGCCTCAGGAGGTCCTGACAACATGGGCCCAAGGTGGTCAGGGTAGAGCTTGCTTTTATATATTTTAGAGAGACATGAGACACCAATCAATATGTGCAAGATGTAAAGTCATTCGGTTCAGTGAGGTGGAACAACTGGAGGTAGGAAGGCGGGGTGGGGGGTGGTTCTAGGTAAGAAGTAGATAAAACAAAAGTTACATTCTTTTGAATTTTTTGATCAGCCTTCCACTGAATACAATTTAGTCTGGTTCAGTGAATTTGCATTTTTACACATACAGTAGGGCAGAGGAATGGTGTGATCTTGGCCCAGCACACCCACCTCCTCCCTGGTTTAAGCGATTGTCTTGCCGCATCCTCCCCAGTAGCTGGGATTACAGGCATGCACCACCAAGCCTGGGTAATTTTTGTATTTTTAGTAGAGATGGGGTTTCTCCGTGTTTGTCAGGCGGGTCTCGATCTCCCTACCTCAGATTATCCACCTGCTTTGGCTCCTCAAAGTGTTGGGATTATAGTCATGAGCCACCGTGCCTGGTCAGGAAGCTTATTTTGATTCTGATATTGTCAACTGTATTTCAGGTATAACTTATTTTCCTTGGAGCGTTAAATACTGCATTGGTATTGTATTACAGAAATAAAACACAGATCCCTTTTTATCACCTTCATTGCTAGTGATATTGACAACTAAATTTAGATGCATTCCAGAGTCTGGGTTTCCGGTCATTCTTAGCAATCCTCTAAAGGTAAATTACTTTTTCTCACGAGACACAGTGACATCTAAAGTCGTATTGATTGTCCTGCCACTTTTGTTTCTCTAGTTTCATCGATTACTTCAAAGCATCTTTGGGGGGATAACTTTGAGTAACCCTTTTAACTTTTCAGTATTAGAAAGCATCATCATGAAACATTGAATAATTGTGCTCACAAATTCCCTTTACAGTCTTTCTTTGAATATTTTTTTCCAGTGGCAAATATTTGCTTTTGTTGTATTGTAGCTAAAAGGAATGCTGGGAAACAAAACAAAGACAGGCATTCATTATAATAAGTGATTCAGTCACTATCAATTGCTATTTTAATTTTTTTAAGTTATACTTTTGAAAACGTCCTGCTGTAAATTGAAATAGTGTCCAAAATCTGAAGTCTTTCCTTGGTTCTAAGGTGACCAGATTTCCTAGAAAGTGAACCACACCACAAGAAAAAATATATGATAAATATGTTTACATGGATGTGTTATTTTAACATAAATCTTGTAAAATAGGCATTTCTTTGAAATTACATATGTTTGCATAAATTACTTTGCAGCATCATGAATGCCCTTGTTTTGAAAAGTGGGAGTAGTTAGTGTCAATTACTGCTTCTTATTAGTACAAATAAGTAAGGAGATATTTTTTAAAATTACAATTTTTAAATAAAGGGAGGAAAATGCAGATTTCCTGTGTAGACCCGAACTAGTTTCCCCTCGTATAAACATATCAACATGTATGAGATGTGTTGTTAACAGTATATATATATATATATATATATATATATATATATATATATACATATATATTTTTTTGAGATGGAGTCTTTCTTGCTCTGTAACCCAGGTTGGAGTGCAATGACACGATACTGGCTCATTGCACCCTCCACCTCCCATGTTTAAGCGATTCTCCTGCTTCAGCCTCCCAAGCAGCTGGGATTACAGGTGCCCACCAGCACACGTGGCTAATTTTTTGTATTTTTAGTAGAGACGGGTTTCGCCATGTTGGCCAGGCTGGTCTGGAACTCTGACCTCAGAATATTTACCCGTCTAAGCCTTCGAAAGATGTGGGGTGACAGGCATGAGCCACCATGTCCTGCCTGCTATCAGTATATTTGCTTCGGTTAGGTATCTGTTCAGATATTTACCCAGTTTTAAAATCACGTATGTGTTTTGTCATTATCTTCTCGCATCTCTCTTTTCTTTTTGTTCTCTGCATACAGTTTTGCACAGTAGAATACTTAGTTTTATGAAGTCCATTATCAATATTTTCATGAATTGGCATTTGATGTTTTGTGTTACAAGTCAACACCAAACTCAACGTCATATAGATTTTCTTTTAGATTTTTTATAGTTTTGCATTTAAAATTACAGTCTCTGGACTATTTTGAGTAGGTTTTTGTTTTTCTTAATTTGTGTATATATTCATTTGATTCTACATGGCTTCCAAAGTCTTCCATCACCGTCTTTGGGAAGGAATGGCTACAGTGGGCTTCATTTTGGTTTGAATTTCTAAAATTATTACATTGAGTAAACTCAATATTGAATTTTATAGGTATTTCAGGACAGCCAGGCGGGGGTGCACGTCTGCTGAGAAACTGAGCAAGAGTATCTGTGCTGAGCTCTGGTGCCACCAGAGGGCGCACGAACCCACCCCTGACCAACTTCCCTCTGAGGTGCCCGAAGACTTCCTCGGGGCAGCACGACGGTGGTGTCAACTAAGTCTTGTTCATTGGTGAGTAAAAAGCTTCCTTTCCACGGCCTTGAGTGCAGAGAAGAGAGTCTTTAGAGTACTCAGCAAAGGAAGAAATTCATCTAGAAAAATGAAATCCCCAAATCCCATCATTACGACTACATCCTGATATCAATGTCAATATCCAGACACAGTGGCTGCTAAGATATGTTCTCACAGTGGCCTCTAATATAATAATCACACCGTGCCCTAACATTACTATGATATCCATACCGTACCCTAACACCAACATAATATCCACACCAATATAATATTCTAACGCTAATCTGACATCCACACTGTTGCTTCCAATGCTAATGTAATACTATCCGTATGGTTCCCTGATGTTAATGTAATATCTGCACTGTTCTACAACACCAATATAATATGTACACTATGCCCTAACACTAATATCCACACTGTGCAGTAAAACTAATGTGTCCACACAGCAGCCTCTAATACTAGTAAGTATAATAATATCTACTAAGTGGAGTTGGTTGACATTGAGGCTTTTATAAGGGTTCACAGCTTTGGATGAAGAGTAGCCTCTGTAGTGGATTTTGGTGACGTCTCTGCTTTTCTGGCATAGTATTGATATGGTTGTTTTAAAAAGTAATTTACTTTTTAATAATGTCATACTTCTAGGAAACTTCCAGTAGCAGTGCAAAATATAACCTGTTTCTTTTCTTAGAGTCCCCACCAGTTATTGCTGTGCCAGATTTACAACATCCCACAAAATACTCCGGTATATTTTATCCAAAGTGTGGAAACTCTCCTAGGTTACCACCGCATAACCCCTAGATCAAGAAATCAGCATGGTTCCTACATGATAATTCAGTTCACAAACTCATTTACCTTTTACCTCTTGCCCCGCTTGGGAGTAAAATATGTTTTTTCATTCTGATCCAGTTTTCCTGACACTGTTTCCAAGACTTTCCTGCATATTTATGATCTTGACACATTTAAAGAGCATACAAGTTTTTGTTTGAACACCTGTTTTCAGGTCTTTGGGGCATATAGCTAGCAATGGAATCACTGAGTCATACGGTAAATCTACTTGCAACCATTTGAAGAAACTTCAAATTAGTTCCCAGGGCTCATCCCTCACTTCTATCACATTCACAGAGAAGGCTTCCCTGATTATCTTATCCGCCACCAACACCGCACCCCTGCTCATGCTAGTGTGCATTACACCCACATCTGATTTTGCTTTCCTTTCCTTTCCTTTCATTTTCTTTCTTCTTTCCTTTCGTTTCCTTTCTCCTTTCCTTTCCTTTCCTTTTTCTGGTGTTTTATTTTATAAGAACACCTTATTTTATAAGGACACTAATCTCATCAGGCCAGGGCCCAACCCTATGACTTCATTTAACTTGACTGACTTCCTTAGAGACCCCATCTCTAAATACAGACACACTGTGGGGTTAGGACTTGGACATATGAATTTGTGGGAGATACCAACATTCTATCTGTAGCACATGAAAACTTTTCAGAAATGTTAAATCTTGGGATTTACCATGAAACTACTGTGTCAGAAACCCTAGGATTTGGTCTCAAATATCTCTTTCAATCAGGCTTTTCGGTGTGTCTGAGTTTGAGACACAATAAGAGTCAATACAGGAAGTGGATGGAGGGGAGATGAAAGAAGTAGATTGTCAGCAGAACGTGGAGAACTTTGAGGCTCAAGAATGCAAAGGCTGCTCTTAGTCAGTGGGACACCTAGAAGGAGAGGAGCTAAATCATTTCTTTTGCCATCTGTTTGTGGAAGGAAGGGGAGGAAAGAAAGGAGGAGAGAAGGAAAAAAGGACGGAATTAAGAGAAAGGGAAGAAAGAGAGGGAGGGAATAAGAAAGGGACAGAAGAAGGCCTTTTGGAAAACAGTTTCCCATTTCCGGTGTTTACATTCTAAATACAGTAATGGAGAAATGGATAAATATGATATATATTATGAAAATCTATAGCTCATTCCAGGGTCAAGCCAGCAAAGGAGAAAGGGGAATCAGGGTAACTTGTAGATCTGTGCAACCTCCCACTGACAAAAATGTGGACGCTCAGATAGGAAGCTGATGTGAGGCACACATTCAGTTTTATTTATTTGTGCTGATGTTAACAGGAGGACATGTAAGTGACTGTGTTTACTAAGATAGAGATATAGCTAAGAGAGCAGTCAGTTCTGAAACTACCTTCAGAAGGTGATTACTGAATCTTGTGGATTCTCTGCAAGTTTGAGGAAGGGCACACAGTGAGAGAGGATAAATAAGGTCACAGAGAAAGCGACTGTTTCAAGGAAAGCAAAGACCCAGAATGAGGGTGAAGATGAGGGCAGGGTAAATCGCAACGACATTTAACTTATTTTGCCAGTTAGCACCTCAAAAGGCATCCCGGTCTGAGCTCTGCAGAAGGGACGTGTTTGCAACTCATTGTGAGTCCTCTGGGTGAATCACTGACTGTGTCTATGAACAGGACCAACTGGCCAAAACTGTGAATTGTGATGACCACCACTGTTGTTAGGCTGAACCCTTGTTAAACAGGATGGTGGTTTTCAGTACCAGCTAAAAGAATTTTAAAATGTTGACCATTTATATTATTTAAGTAATGTGCTACCATTTATAGTCATTTATATGACATTAATATACCATTTATATCACATATGCCATTAAGTAAAATAAAGTCAACATTTATATTACTGAAGCAATGTGCTACAGAAACCCTAAAGGGGTTTCTGTAACATTAAATTGATGGCTCTCTAGTGCAGTCCAGAATCACCTGTAGGGCATGTTGGGCCACAGATTGCTGGTTTCCACTCAGAGTCTCTTATTCAGTAGGTCTGGGTGGGGTCTGAGAATCTGCATTTATAATAAGTTCTCAGACACAACTGATGCTGCTGGTTCGGGAACCACAATATGAGAACTATGGTTAAGCCTCACGCCACAGCATTCCTATAGCAAGAGCCACCTGTGCCAATTCAGGGTAACTTGTTGGCTGCAAACTGTAACCATAGGCAACTTCTTTAGCAATATAAACCTCTAGATAAAAGAAACACTCGACAGTCATAGTAGAAACATATATGGTCAATGAAATATCTTTTTTCCAAATGGGAACATGTGTCTTACAGCCTCAAAAGAATATTTTCACCTAGACTGCACTAAAGTAACAAGATCAATCTGAAACTAAAACTTAAAACGGCCTTTATGAACAGAAACACTTTGACACCTCAGGTAAAGGGCTACATATTTCCCTCTCTATTTTCATATCTTAGCTTTAAGATGAAATGACATTGTCATTTTACTTATAATAGGAGAAACTACGAATAGGAGAACTTAAATAACATTGTCATTTGACTTAAAACAGGACAACCTAGAAACTTGATTCCCGCTTATTAGTGCAAACCAAAGGGGTTACTTCCAAATATTTTCAGTTTAGTTTTTGTTCATGTGTAATATAAATGATTTAAAAGCCAGGTTTTGGGGAAAGCTGCCATAAATGTGTTTAATAGTTGCTGCCTCAGCATCCATTTTCAGACCTGACCTAAGTTGTCTGAAGCCCAGTCTCACTGTATCCCCTCCGATCTGGGTAACCCTCCCCCTCCCTGAGTGGTCGTGATGCGGCCCATCCCGCTGAGTCAGAACCCACCCATCACACAGCTGCTGGTCATGATAAAACCTAATGGTCGACACCAGAGCCCTGTAAATAAGCCCAGCTCCACGTGTTCTCTTAAATCAGCAAAGCCACACCCTCACGGGAAAGCCCGAGAAGAAAGCTTCAGGCCCTCCCTCTGCTCTCTGGTTCCTCACGGCCTTCAGACTGCCCCTCGTCCTCCAGACGCTCCCCGACCTTCTCCAGGATGTGTAAGTTAGAGATTTCTTCTGTTCCTGTGTTTTGGTGTTGCCTCCTCCTTGTGCCTTACCTGACTGACACCCCAGAGCCTTCCTTTCCTCCTGGCCAGGGCTCTCCTGGAGATGGGCTGGCTTCTGGCCTCCTTTAAAGAGAGACCTCAACCAAATTAGAGAGAAACCTAAATAAATAAATCACAACAGAAAGCTTGGTTTTTTACTTAAAATCCATATTTATAACATAAAATGTGTTTATGCTAGATTTAGAACACACTAGGCCTGTTCTAGCTCTAAATTGCACTGCTATCTTGTAGTATGCAGTTATTCTTCATTTTATTTTCCACTTGAAGTCATTGTATTTCCTCAGTTTATAAACACCTTGAATTCTTGAGCTGAAAAGACAGGGTAACTTGATAGGGCATCTCCCTTAGGAACCATAACCCCCAATGCAGAACAAATTAAATGTGCAAAACTGTGAGCACCATGTCCTATGTTATTAAAGATAGAATATAATGCTGAAAGGCAAGAAAGTCATTATGAAGAAGTTTAAAGGAGTAGAAGAATGGACAGATGAACTGGAAATGGAAAGATCAGTTCTCCTTTCCTTTAGGAGTAAGCCCCTTTGGAAACTAGCTGGTAAATGTCAGTCCCTTTAGATGGCAAGGTTAGTGAATACTAAGAAAACACTAGGGTACAAGTGTTCATCACGCAAAGCACACCTGTAATATTTCATCTGGTCTCTCAGTGACCCTAGAAGAAACAAGAGATGTTTTCAGATGAGGAGATTGGGCTTCAGGGTGAAATTAGGAGACTGGTAAGACTCACAGAGAGAGTCAGTGGTGGAACGGAGTTCAGATCCACATTCTTCCAACTGCAAGCACAGGGCATTTTCCACTAATCAGTGCACTAACCCAAGAAATCTAATTTTTCCAAACATTTAAAATGATGCTATGGCCATCTGAGTAAAACCACTTTTGGCCTCTACTTCTGATTCCTCATTACCAGCCTACCATTGTTTATCTGATATGGGCAGCAGAATTAAGATGTAATGAAGTCTAACAGAACCCCTCATTACCTGTGTAGATACAGTAGTAACAGAGATGGTGATATCGTTTGAATGTTTGGGCCCTTCAAGTCTCATGTTGAAATGTGATCCCCAGTGTTGGAGGTAGGGCCTGCTGGGAGGGAGGTGTTGGCTCATCGGGCAGATCCTTCCTGAATGGCTTGGTGCCCTCCTCACAGTAATGGCTGAATTCCTGCTCTCTTCACTCACTGAGATCTGGTTGTTAAAGTGTGATACTGCCCCTGTCTCTCTCTTGCTTCCTCTCTCACTATGTTAGATGCCAGCTCCCCTTTGCCTTCTGCCATGGTTGTAAGCTCCCTGAGGTCTCACAAGAAGCAGATGCTGGTGCCATGCTTCTTGGACAGTCTGCACAACCATGAGTCTAATCACCCTCATTTCCCTATAAATTACCCAGCCTCAGGTATCCCTTTATTACAGCAATGCAAATTGGACTAATACAGATGAAGAGATAAAGTATTAATTTAGAAGATGTTTATATACATATATATATAAATATATATATATATACATATACATATGCATATATATGTATATATGTATATATGTTTAACATTCTCACGGAGACTGGGAGGTGTTAGAGACACATAATTGAAAACAAAATCTCCCCCCAACCAAGAAAACTTCTCCACGAAGGTAGAAGAGAAAGAAATACTATTATTACACTTTAATTTCCGGGGTACATGTGCAGAACGTGCATTTTGTTACATAGGTATCCACACGTCTTGGTGCTTTGCTGCATCTGATCCTCCCATCAACTACACTAGGTATTTCTCGTGTTATCCCTTCCCAATCCCCCTACCCCTGCCTGTTCCTCCCCACCCCTCCCCCACCACCCACAAGCCCCAGTGTGTGATGTTCCCCTCCCTGTGTCCATGTGGTCTCATTGTTCACCATCCACTTATATTTTAGAAAAAAATATTATGTTTTAAGTTCTGCAATACATATGGAGATCATGTAGGCTTGTTCAATAGGTATACACATGTCATGGTGGTTGTTACTTCATCCATTGCCCCGTCATCTACATTAGGTATTTCTCCTAATGCTATCCCTCCCCAATTCGCCCACACCCTGCTATTCCTCCCCTAGCCCCTCAGCCCCTGGGCCCCAGTGTGTGATGTTCCCCTACCTGTGTCTGTGTGTTCTCATTATTCAGCACCCACTTATGAGTGAGAACATGCAATGTTGGGTTTTCTGTTCTTGTGTCAGTTTGCTGAGAATGATGGTTTTCAGCTTCATCCATGTTCCAGCAAAGGACATGAAGTTATTTTTTATGGCTGCACAGTATTCCATGGTGTATGTGTGACATATTTTCCTTGTCCAGTCTATCTATGATGGGCATTTGGGTTAGTTCAGAGTCCTTGCTATGGTAAACAGTGCCACAATAAACATATGTGTACACGTGTCTTTATAATTGAAAGTGTTATAATCCCTTGGGTACATATCTAATAATGGGATTCCTGGGTCCAACAATATTTCTATTTCTAGATCCTGAAGGAATCACCACACTGTCTTCCACAATGGTTGAACAATTTACACTCTCAACAGCAGTGTAAAAGCATTCCTGTTTCTCCACATTGTCTCCAACATCTGTTGTCTCCAGATTTTTTAATGATTGCCATTCTAATTGGCATGAGATGGTACCTCAAAGTGGTTTTGATATGCATTTCTCTAGTTATCAGTGATGATGAGCTTTTTTTTTCATGTTTGTTGGCTGCATGAATGTCTTCTTTTGAAAAGTGTCTCTTCATCTCTGTCACAAAATTTTTTGCCCATTCTTTTGGTTGCCAGTTCACTCTAATGCTAATTTCTTTTGCTGTGCAGAAGTTCTTAAGTTTAGATCTCATTTGTCTGTTTTGGCTTCTGTTGCCATTGCTTTTGCTGTTTTAGTCATGAAGTCCTTGCCTATGCTTATGTCCAGAATGGTACTGCCTAGGTTTTTTACGGTGTTAGGTCTTATCTTTAAATCTTGAATCCATCCGGAGTTGATTTTTATATAAGGTGCAAGGAAGGGATCCAGTTTCAGCTTTCTGCATGTGGCTAGCCAGTTTTCCAACACCATTTGTTACCTAGGGTATCCTTTCCCCATGGCTTGTTTTTGTCAGGTTTGTCAAAGATCAGACAGTTGTAGCTGTGTGGTGTTACTTTCGAGGCCTCTGTTCTGTCCCGTATGGTCTACATTGGTACCAGTACCACGGTGTTTTTATTACTGTGGTCTTGTAGTACAGTTTGAAGTCAGGTAGTATGATGTCTCCATAATTGTGTGCTTAGGATTGTCTTGGCTATGTAGGTTCTCTTTTGGTTCCGTATAAAGCTTAAGGTGTTTATTTTCCAATTCTGTGAAGAAAGTCATTGGTAGCTTATGGGGATAGCATTGAATATGTAAATTATTTTGGGCAGTATGGTCATTTTCACAATATCGATTCCTCCTGACCATGCGTATGAAATGTTTTTATATCTGTTTCTGTCCTCTCTTATTTTCTTAAGCAGTGGTTTGTCCTTCTTTTGGAAGAGGTCCTTCACATGTTTTGTTAGTTGTATTTCTAGGTATTTTATTCTCTTTGTAGCAACTGTGAATGGGAGGTCACTCATGATTTGGCTCTCTGTGTGTCTGTTGCTGATGTACAGGAATGCTCATAATTTTTGCACATTGTTTTTGTATCCTGAGACTTTGCTGAAGTTGCTTATCAACTTAAGGAGATTTGGGCTGAGACAATGGGGTCTTTTAAATATACCATCATGTCATCTGCAAATAGAGACAATTTGACTTCCTCTTTTTCTAATTGAATAACCTTTATTTCTTTTAGCATGAAACCAAAGTGAGATGCACTTCTCAGGAAATCAGCTCAGCAGTTGCAAAGACAGAAAAAAAAAAAAAAAAAAAAAAAAAAAAAAAAAAAAAAACAAAAAAACAACTCTCACCTTTTTATATAAAAAGCAGATACAACCTTTAACATACAAATTCTCAAGGTAAGCAATAACTTGTCCTCAAGGGGACTTTACAGTCCCATTTGTCACACACCTTTCATTTTAAACGTTCTTAGCAATTGGGGTAACCGTCTCTGTTAGACAATTGGCTTTTCCAAAGAAAAAAATAAACTTCTTATGTCTTTATAAAAGGAGGTTGTCTTGCAACTTGGAGTAAGATACCTGCGGAACATACCCTCCCAGCCTCCTACTGAACCTGAGAAATGGAGGTGTTATCTTCCTTGATAATTTTCAAAGTGATGATTCCCAGGCTTTCAGAACAGCATCTTTGGGTCTTAAAACTAATGAGACTAAGTTATCTTTTAAGAATATTTACATACATTTCAATATGACAAAGATGTACAAGCTTTCTATAATAAACGCCCTAAGCAAAAGGTGCTTCTTTTCTTATTTTTAACATGGAGAATATATGAGTCAGTTAGTAATTATAGGCTTCTAACAAAATACTACAGATTGGGTAAGTTAAACAACAGATATTTATTTCCTCACTGTTCTTGAGGCCGAAAGTCTAAGACGAAGGTGCCAGTGGGGTTGGCTTTTGGTGAGACTGCTCTTCCTATCTTGGAGACAGTTACCTTTTCACTCCCTCCCATGTGGCCTTTTCCCCATGCACAGGGAGAGAGATCTCTTGTGTCTCTTTCTCCTCTTAGAAGAACACCAGTCTTATCACACTGAAGCCCAATCCTTGTCATCTCATCTAACCTTAATTAACTCTTTAAAGGCCCTCTCTTCCAATAAAGTCACACTGGAGGGTAGGACTTCCACATGCAAATTTAGTGTGGGGCACAATTCAGTCCTTTACATAGAGTCGAGCTTCTTATTTTTAGTTGGCCTTTGTCCTTATGGGAATAACAAGCCAGGCTGAGTCCTTCTCATCATGGGGCATGTATTGGAAGAAGAGATGATGAAAAGCAAGTACATTTATCACTTGCAAGTAATAATCAAGGAAAGAAACAGTGATGAGTGAAGGCCCTTGGCTCAAGGATGAGAAGATACCTGTGAGCTCCTGGTTAGCCAGGTAGTAAATCAAGCATTCCTGATGATTTGGAAAGAATGGAGCTAGAAAAACCAATTCAGGAAAGCAGAATCATCTAGATAGTCAGTGATATAACTAAGTCGTATGTACTATTTAGGCCATCGATCAATAATTTATCAACATTCCACTTACATATTAGCTCATTTGTTTATGCACTTAACATTTAATCACCCCTAGATTCATTGTACACATCAGTATGGCTGAAAACTACCCAGATAATTTTTTCCTTCCTGCAATCACTTACTACCACTGTAGATTTTATGAAACTATTAATCAGGTTTGAACTTAGATTTCAATTTCAAGCTGTTGTCATGTTGATTTTACACAAAGAATTATGAGGTGACATGTCAGAATTCTCTTCCTACCAGTACAGTTCACAAAACCCATGAAACATTTATATGGCTTGAAGCATCATATGTGCTCAGTTTATGGTGAGAAAACAGTTATCTGCATTTCTTCCCAGTTTTAAAAAAAACAACCATCAACTAATTGAAAAAGCATAACTCACTCAAAATAACTGAAAGATGGTCTAAATAAATTTACAAGATTATGTAGTCTGATAACATCCACAGATAGATAGTAAACTTACATCGAAGGAGTTTGGGATGAGTCTTCACTCATGAAGTACTGAGTTTCATAACTCAGTACTTCCCTATTCTCAATGTATGGCCATTCTGTTGGTAGGGTGGATTTTCATCACTGGAAGCAGATGTTACACTGCTCCTCCCCTCAGGCAATCTGGCTTAGAGGAAGGCAAGTGAAGGCCAGATGAGACTGAGCCTGCACCCAGCTCCCCATGCCCATCCAACCCTCTGATTCTCTACCCTGCGCATCTTGAAGTCAAGTTAGGTATGTTTTAATGACTGTCATAGTTTAAAGAGCCGAAAGCGATGATGATTCATTGTGCATTTGTTAAACCAAGTTTCAGACATGATTAACGTGGGCCCTGGACACCAAGCATGGGTGAATTATTTTAGTCTCAGGAAGACAGGTTTTGTAATGTATTTTGTATTAGGCAGAATGAGAAAGTAGAGAGATTGGAGAGTCCTAGATAAGCTCATAGAGAATGGGTAGGACCCCACTGGCACCTTCTCACCCTTCTCCTGACCAGCAGACTGCTGGTTAATCACGGCTTTGTTCTCGCCTAGCTTCCTACGTGGTTCATCAGTGGCAGTGAGGCACAATGCATTATCTGCTGAAACACAAAGAAAATGCTGATGCATTTCACATTTATTTCCTCAAATCAATTGAACTTTCCCCTAAAATACGGTCACATTATTAATTACTTTAAATCTTGTCTTTGCCACATATTATGTGTAACATTGAGTAAGCAATTTAACTTTTCTACGTCTCATTCCCTCATCTGTAAAATGAGGTTGACAATAGTGTCCCCTGAGGGTGGTTGGTGAGAATATTAAATAAATCAATATATGTAAACCTCTTAGAACCATGCCTAGTGCATAACAAATACTTCATAGAAAGATTCTTTGTTATTTTATTTTATTTTCCACAAGTTATTGGGGTGCAGCTGGTATTTGCTTACATGAGTAAATTCTTTAGTAATGTGTGAGATCCTAGTGCACCCATCGCCTGAGCAGTATACACGGCATTGTATTTGTTGCTTTTGTCCCTTGTGCCTCCCCCCCTCCACCAAGTCATCGAAGTCCACTGTGTCATTCTTAAGCCTTTGTGTTCTCATAGCTTAGTTCCCGCATATCAGTGAGAACATACAATATTTGGTTTTCCATTCTCGAGTCGCTTCACTTAGAATAAGTCACCAATCTCATCTAGGTTATGGCAAATGCTGCTAATTTATTCCTTTTTTGGCTGAGTAGTATTCCATCATGTATATGTATGCCAGTTTCTTTATCCACTCATATATTGATGGGTATTTGGGTTGGTCCCATGATTTTGCAGTTGTGAATTGTGTTGCTATAAACATGCATGTGCAAGTATCTTTTCTCAAATAATGACTTTTTTTCTGAGTAGATATCCAGTAGTGGTATTGCTTGATCAAATGGTAATTCTACTTTTAGTTCTTTAAGGAACTCCGCCCTGTTTTCCGTAGTGGCCGTACTAGTTTATATTTCTTCTAGCAGTGTAGAAGTGTTCCCTAATTGCCACAACCATGCCAACATCTACTGTTGTTGTTGTTGTTGTTGTTGTTTTTACATTCTTTGATTATGACCATTCTTGCAGGAGTAAGGTGGTATTGCATTGTTGTTTTGATTTACATTTCCCACATCATTAGTGATGTTGAGCATTTATTAAATTATTTGCTAGCCATTTGTATGTCTTCTTTGGAGAATTGTCTATTCATGTCTTAGCCCACTTTTGGATGGGGTTGATTGATTTTTTCTTACTGATTTGTTTGAGTTTGTTGTAGATTCTGGATATGAGTCCTTTGTCAGAAGTATATATTGTGAACATTTTCTCTCACTCTGTGAGTTAACTGTTTATTCTGCTGACTGTTATTTTTGCCATGCAAAAGCTCTTTAGTTATCTCTCAGCTATTTATCTTTGTTTATATTGCAATTGCTTTTGGGTTTTTAGTCATAAAATCTTTGCCTAAGCCAATGCCTAAAAGGGTTCTTCCAGTGTTATCTTCTGGAATTTTTATAGTTTCAGGTTTTAGGTTTAAGTCTTTAATCTGTCCTGAGTTGATTTTTGTATAAGGTGAGAGATGAGGATTCAGCTTTATTCTCCTACATGTGGCTGGCCAGTTATCTCAGCACCATTTGTTGAAAAGGGTGTCCTTTCTCCACTTGATGTTTTTGCTTGCTTTACTGAAGATCAGTTGGCTGTAAGTATTTGGTTTTATTTCTGGATTTTCTATTCTGTTCCCATTGATCTATGTGCCTGTTTTTATACCAGTACCATGCTGTTTTGGTGACCATGGCCTTATAGTTTGAAATCAGGAAGTGTGATGCTCCAGATTTGTTCCTTTTACTTAGTCATGCTTTGGCTATGTTGGCTCTTGTTTGTTTCCATATGAATTTTAGAACTGCTTTTCTTGAACTCCCGACCTCAGGTGATCCACCCGCCTTGGCCTCCAAAATGCTCGGATTACAGGCATGAGCCACCACGCCCGGCCTTAGAACTATTTTTCTAACTCTGTGAAGAATGATGGTAAAATTTTGATGGGAATTGCATCGTGTTTATACATTGCATGTATTTGTACATTGCAGTATGCTCATTTTTACAATATTATTCTACCCATCCAGGGCCATGTGATGTGTTTTCATTTCTTTGTGTCATCTATGTTTTCTTTCATCCGTGTTATGTAGTTTTCCTACTAGAGGTCTGTCCACCCTTTTGTTAGATATATTCCTAAGTATTTTTTTTTCTTTTTTTTTTTCTTTTTTGGCGGCAATGGTGAAAGGGTTTGAGTTCTTGATTTGGTTCTCCATTTTGTCACTGTTGGTGTATAGAAGAGCTGATTTGTGTACATTAATCTCGTATTGGGAAATCTGCTAAATTATTTTATCAGTTCTGTGAGCTTTCTTGGGGAGTCCTTTGGGTTTTCAAGGTAGATGATCATATTGTTAGCAAACAGAGACAGTTTGACTTCCTCTTTATCTGTTTGGATGCCCTTTATTTCTTTCACTTGTCTGATTGCCCTGGCTAGGATTTCCAGTACTATGTGGAAGAGGAATGGTGAGAGTGGCCATCCGTGTCTTGTTTCCATTCTCAGGAGGAATGCTTTCAACTTTTCCCCATTCAGTATTCTGTTGGCTGTGGGTATGGCATAGATGGCCTTTATTACATTAAGGTATGTCCCTTGTGTACCGATTTTGCTGAAGGTTTTAATCAGAAAATGATGCTGGATTTTGTTAAATGCTTTTTCTGCATCTATTGAGATGATCATGTAATATTTGTCTTTAATTCTGTTAATGTGGTACAGCACATTTATTGACATGCTTATGTTACCCCATCCCTGCATCCCTGGTATGAGTCACTTGATCATGGTAGATTATCTGTTTGATATGTTGTTTGGTTTGCTTAGCAAGTATTTTATTAAGAATTTTAGCATGTATCTTTATCAAGGACATTGCTCTGTAGTTTTCTTTTTAGTTGTCTCCTTTCCTGGCTTTGGTAATAGGGTGATGCTGGCTTCATAGAACGGATTAAGGAGGGTTCCTTCTTTCTCTGTCTTGTGGAATAGTGTCAAAAGGATTGCTGCCAATTCTTCTTTGAATATCTGGTAGGATTCTGTGGTGATTCCATCTGCTTCTGAACTTTTTATTGTTGGTAATTTTTAAATTACCATTTCAGTCTTGCTACTTGTTATTAGTTTGTTTGGGGCATCTAATTCTTTCTGATTGAAGCTAAGAGGGCTGTATTTTTCCAGGAATTCATCCATCTCTTCTAGCTTTTCTAGTTTATTTCTGTCAAGGTGTTCGTAATAGCCTTGAGTGATCTTTAGTATTTCAGTGGTGTGAGTTGTGATATCTTCCGTTGTGCTTCTCAGTGAGGTTATTGGGATGTTTCTCTCTTCTCTTGGGTAATTCTGCTAATGGTCTACCAGCTTTATTTATCTTTTCAAAGAACCAGCTTTTTGTTTCATTTATCTTTTGTATTTTTGTTCGTTTGTTTCTATTACATTTAGTCTGGTGTTGGCTATTTCCTTTCTTCTGGGTTTGGGTTTGGGTTTGGTTTATGTTTTTCCTCTCATTCCTTGAGGCACGACCTTAGATTGTCTGTTTGTGCTCTTTCAGACTTTTTGACGTAGGTGTTAAGGGCTATGCAGTTTTCTCTTAGCACCTCCTTAGTTGTAGCTCAGAGGTTTTGATAGGTTGTGTAATTTAAATATGTCATTGAGTTTGACAAATTTTTACATTTCTATCTCAATTTGCTTTGGGACCCAGTGCTCTTTCAGGAGCAGGTTATTTAATTTCCATGTATTTGTGTGGTGTTGAAGGTTCCTCTTTGAGTTTATTTCCAGTTTGATTCCACTGTTGGTATGATAGAGTGCTTGATATAATTTCAGTTGTCTGAAACTTCCTGAGGGTCGTTTTATGGCCTATCATATGGTCTATACTGGAGAAAGTTCCATGTATTGTTGAACAGAATGTGTATTCTGTGGTTGTTGGATGAAGCGTTCTGTATATATCTGTTAAGTCTATTTATTCCAAGGTATAGTTTAAATCCATTGTATCTTTCTTGACTTTCTGTCTTGATGACCTGTCTAGTGCTGTCAGTGGAGTATTGAAGTCTCCCGCTCTTATGGTGTTGCTGTCTACCTTATTTCTTAGGACCGTTCGTAATTGTTTTATAAATTTGGGAACTCCAGTGTTAGCCGCATATATGTTTAGGATCGTGGTATTTTCCTGTTGGACAAGGCCTTTTACCATTATGTACTATCTCTCTTTGTCTGTTTTAACTGCTGTTGCTTTAAAATTTGTTTTGTCTGATCTAAGAACAATTATCCCTGCTCAGTTTGGTGTCCTTTTGTATGAAATGCCTTTTTCCAGCCTTTTACTTTAAGTTTCTGTGAGTCCTCATGTGTCAGGCAAGACTCCTGAAGGCAGCAGATGGTTGGTTGGTGAGTTCTTACCCATTTTGCAGTTCCGCATCTTTTAAGTGGAGCATTTGGGCCATTTACATTCGATGTTAGTATTGAAATGTGAGGTATCATTGCAGTCATCATGCTCTTTGTTGCCTGCATAGTCTGTGTTGTTTTGTTTTCGCTTTTTACCTTGTAATTTTGTTTCATTGGTTTTGTGTGATTTATGCGTTAAAGAGATTCTGTTTGCGTGTGATTCCAGGATTTTGTTTCAAGATTTAGAGCTCCTTTTATAGCGGTTCTTGTAGTGGTGGTTTGGTAATGGTCAATTCTGTCAGTGTGTGTTTGTCTGAAAATGACTGTATCTTTCCTTCTTAAATAATGCTTAGTTTCACTGGATGCAAAATTCTTGGCCGCTAACTGTTTTGTTTGAGGAGGCTGAAGATAGGACACCAATCCCTTCTAGCTTGTAGGGTTTATGCAGGTAAATCTGCTTTTAATCGGGTGACTTTGGTTTTACAGGTTACCTGGTGCTTCTGTCTCACAGCTCTTAAGAGTCTTTCTTTCCTCTTAACTTTGGATAATTTGATGGCAATATGCCTAGGCAAAGACCTTTCTGTGATGAATTTCCCATGTCTTCTTCATGCTTCTTGTATTTACATGCCTAGGTCTCTATCTGGGCCAGGGAAGTTTTCCTCAGTTATTTCCCTAAATATGCTTTCCAAACTTTTAGAATTTTCTTCTTTCTCAGGAATACCAATTATTCTTACGTTTAGTCATTTAACATAATCCCATAATTTGTGGAGGCTTTGTTCATAATTTCTTATTCTTTTTTCTTTGTCTTTGTTGGGTTGGGTTAATTCAAAGTCCTTATCTTTGAGCTCTGAATTTCTCTCTTCCACTTGTTCAATTCTATGGCTGAGACTTTCCAGAGCATTTTACATTTCTAAAAGTATGAACAAATTTTCCTGAATTTTGGATTTTTTTTTTTTCTTGAAGCTGTCTGTTTCCTTTAATATTTCTCCATTCACTTCTAGTATCATTTTTTGGATTTTTTTTCCCACCCCCACAGGGCTTTGCCTTTCTCTGGACCCTCCCTGAGTAGCTTAACTAACCTCCTGAATTCTTTTTCAGGGGAATCAGGGATGTCTTCTTGGGTTGAATCCATTGCTGGTGAACTAGTGTGATTTTTGTGGGGTGTTGACACGCCTTGTTTTGCCATATTACCAGGGTTGGTTTTCTGGTTCTTTCTCATTGGGCTAGGCTGTGTTAGAGGCAAAGTCTAGGGCTGAAGGCTGTTCTGATATTTTTTGTCCCATGGGGTGTTCCCGTGGTGTAGTGTTCTCCCTGTTCTCCTGTGGATGTGGCTTCCTGTGAGCTGACTGCAGTGATTGTTGTCTCTTCTGGATCCAGCCACCCAGTGAGTCTATCTGGTTCTGGGCTGGTACTGGGGATCGTTTGCACAGAGTCCTGTGATGTGAACCATCTATGGATCTCTCAGTTGTGGATACCAGTGCCTGTTCCGGAGGAGGTGGTGTAGGGTGCAGCAAACCCATGAGGGTTCTTAACTTTGTTGATTGAGAGGTCTATGTTTGTGCTGATTGGCCTCCTGCCAGGAGGTGGCACATCCCAGAAAGCATCAGCTGTGGTATTGTGGAGAGAAACCATTGGTGGGTTTCTCTCCCAAGATTATATGCCCTTTGTCTTTCCCTACCAGGGTAGGTAGGGAAGGACCGTCATGTAGGGCAGGGCCAGGTGTGTGTGAGTTCAGACTCTCCTTGGGCAGGTCTTGCTGTGGTTGCTGTGGTGGGTGGGGATGAGACTCCCAGGTCACTGGCATTGTGTACCTAGGATTATGGCTGCCTCTGCTGGATCTTGCAGGTTGTCAGGGAAGTGGGGGAAAGCTGGCAGTCACAGGCCTCACCCAGCTCCCAGGAAACCTGAAGGGCCAGTCTCACTCCCACGATGCCCCCTGCAGCATCCCTGAGTCTGTTTCCAGGTGAATGACGAATCAGGCTCGGAAACTTGCCAGAGGGTTTCCTTCTTTCAGCTTCAGCTTCTCCATTGGGGACGTTTTCCACTTCCACAGCTGGGTCTCTCATAGTATTTGGGGTGTCTCTGGGGTCCTGAGGAAAGAGTCTGTTTCCTTCAGAGGGTCTGTCAGTCATCTCAGTATTGCTGGTTTGTTCTTGGAGTCAATCTGGAGCAAAAATTCACAGTGGAAGCCTCCACATGCTGCTCTGACTGGAGCTGCCACCTACTCCTGCCTCTCGTCTGCCTTGATCCATAAGTAGATTCCTAATTATGGAATTTGTGATTATTTTAAGTTATTTAAGGCAATTGTGTTCAGATCTTATTTTGCCACTAAAACTGCCTTGGAAATACGTTCTCTGCCACTCATGCTAACAGTGGTTATAGTGACACAATGGCATAACAGTTTCTCCAGAAATAATTCAGAATTCTCGGACAGTTTTTATTTGTGTCATTCTTTGGTTTATTTGGACAGATTCCGTTTTCCCGTGAATTACATTTGACCTTGTACAGAAATGTAACCAAATAATTGGAAAGTAATTTTCTATTCATTATACTAGTTATTTAATCTCTTAAATGATTATATAAAATAAATTTCTTCAGAGCATAAGAAATAGTGCATATAAAAATGCCTTTAAGAACTTGAAAAAAAATGTTTTCCAGAGGAGTTTTGGTTGTCTGCTTTAGCTTGGTTTGTTTTTACTAAGCTCATCGGTAATTTCTGTCCAACACCCAGCATGACGGAGTCTAGTTGAGTTGGACAGGGTTTGTGTACTGAGTCTGAAGGTTAAAATCAAAAATACATGTTGACTTCCATCTCAGAGGAGGTTATATGAACCACAAAGTTGTATGTTTTTCATGGCGTATAATATGCTTGTCCCAAGTGTGGGTATTCTTTCTACCAAAAGCACTACATTAAAAAGGATCATTTCTATATCCCATGCCAAACATGCCTCCCTGTGAATTTTAGATGACTCATTTCCCACAAGGGAGGTGGCTATGGAGGCCAGCTTTGTTGTTTTTAGTTTCATGGGATTTTCTTCCAGGAACTGGAATGTAAAGAGTATGGCCATGATGCAAACTTAAATGACGATAAGTCCCAGGCTTGCTTTGAGGAGTTACCACTGATATGCATATGCACACACCCACGTGCAACAAAAACTTCAGAGGCCGAATGACAGCACCAGCAGCTTTATGTATGACCCTGATTGGAGGCACTGCACAGGTGTGAGAACTGGGGATATTGTTTGGATGTTTTGTCTTTTCTGACTCTCATGATGACACGTGATTCACCCAGTGTTGGAGGTGGGGTCTGGCGGGAGGTGTTTGTGTTATGGGAGCAGATCTCTCATGAATGACTTGATGCCCTCCCCAGGGAAATGAGTGATTTATTGCTCTATTAGTTTAGCTGGTTAAGAGTCTGGGACCTCCCTCTTCTCTTGCAATGTGAAACACCAGCTTCCCCTTTGCCTTCCACCACGAGTAAAAGCTCCCAGAGGTCTGACCACTAGTTGAGCAGGTGGTGGTGCCATGCTTGTATTGCCCGCAGAACTGTGAGCCAAAGAAACCTCTTTTCTGAATAAGTTACCCAGTCTCAGATATTCCTTTACAGCAATACAAAATGGACTAACACAACTGGGAAGTCCCATCCTTGGGAAGAGCTGTCCCTAATCTTTTTGACAACAGAGACTGGTTTCCGTCTTGGGCAGCTTTACCCCAAAACCAGTTGGGATGGTTTTTGGATGAAACTGATCCACTTCAGATCATCAGGCAATAGTTAGATTCTCATATGGAGTGCACAAGCTAGATCCCTCACATGTGCAGTTGACGACAGAGTTTACGCTCCTGTCAGAATCTAATGCTGGCTGATGTAACAGGAGGCAGGTCTCAGGTGGTAATGCTCACTTGCCTGCCACTGACCTCCTGCTGTACAGCCCAGTTCCTAGCAGGCCGCAGACCAGTCTCAGTCCACGGCCTGGGGAGTTAGGAACCCCTGCTCAGGAGGGTCAGAGCCAAAGACAATTGTAGTGCCAGCAAAGAATTCTACCAGGTGCATCAGGAGATGGCTTAACACCTTTGGAATCCAGGGTCCTCTGGTAGAAGGACATTCTACCGAACCTGCAGGCCAACGTTTCTGTGCATGTAAGGGGCTTATTTTAGGTAGCCCAGGGGTTGTGGTCCTCCACTTATGAACCCCAAATATGTCTGGGGTAACATATGGAAGGAGAGGGAAGATTGTTGGGCATGGAGAATTGCCTCTGAGATGCTACAGAAGAGGCAAGAGAGTCACCCCTGTGTAACACATAAAAATTACGATAAAGAATTGAATTTTGATCTTTTTCATGGACTGGTAATCTACACGACACATACTAAGAATGTAAAATATTTGAATAAATTAATTAGTAAATACTGTATTAACATAATGTAAGAGATGAGGAGACTACTAACATTAATGATAATTTCAGGCGTTAAAAAGCAAGTATGTACGTATTTTATTCTGAGGGTCTAAAAATACATTATGTCCAGCTAATAATGTAAAAAATTTTCCAGTTCTACCTAATTTTGATGGAGGACAATAATGACTTTTTTTTTTTCCAAAATTGAGGCATTAAATGTGTTCCAGAAATACGGACTTTGTCTTAATATTTTACCAATGATATAATCGTTTGGGCTACCTAATGAAAGACTATGATGCCTTTTTTTTTTTTTTAGATGTTTACATAATAGAAGGGAGTCTAGCTTTTAGACAGGGCAAAATTGTCCATGAATATTTTGTAAGACTCCTAGAATGAGTGGAAGATTTTAACCTCTAAGGTCCTTTTGTAATTCTAAAATTCTATGATATTGAAGTGGGATTTAAAAGTTGAGTGAAAAGCTGTTCATGTACAGGGAGAGTTCGATGCTCTCCAGAGGCACATCCAGGCGCAGCACATATGATTTGGGTGGATTAAAGTTCTGTTGAATCAACCTGAGGGAAGCAACACTAGTAAGGGTTGAAGTTTTCTCAAAAGAATTCAATCGATATTGATTTAGTTCAAGCACCGTAAAATTTAAGTTGTAAAAACTGAGTCAATTTCTATTAATTTGATGTCATAACTTTTACTGAGCATTCTAAATTTTCTATCTTTTTAAAAGAAAACCTGGGCTCTTTCCATGTCAGAAAATAGTTTAAGCAAAAAGATTGAGCTCTGAGTGTTTATATGAAAATATTCATGCACTTGTTGTCTAGCCGGCACTCAGGAAATGTTAGCTGTATTGTACTGAGGCACAAACATGTATTTGACAAGAGTTTGCTTTCCTTCATTCACTGCAGGAGTATTTGTTTTGTTTATTTCTCTACCCTGGAAACCTGGTACTCAACAAGTATTAAACGGAAAATCGGCAATTGTGCTGTGGTAAAATAATAATAATAGAGTAAAATACTATTCTAATCATATTCTACTTTCCCCACCAAATTTCCCATAATAATCATACATTTCAGTAATAGCTCACTTTACTTTAGCAAATATGTTCATATTCATGACAGCATCTGGTCGCACCTATATAGGTAGATAAGTATTCTCATTCTCATCTTATGAATGGCGGAAAAACAGGTTCAGGGAGATTAAATAATCCCATTAGTGACTAGGATACACATCCCTACTTCAAGATTCCCTGCTGAGGACATTTCTAATAAACATGAGGGTTTATGCCAGCTTCAGAGTACAGATCAAGAAAAGAGAAAGGCTGAACAATTTCTTCTCCATTTGATGACATTTTGCTTGCTTTTGCTTTGACTATGTGTCTTCTATAAACCTGCAGTGTAATCTCTATTTCTTCAGTACCTACTTGCAATCATTGTTACATTTTTATGTTATTTGTGAATAAAAATGGTAAGAACTATTTCTTTCACTCCAGTAAGACTATCCAACTTTCTAAATGTAAGATATTTCCAAAGACACTTGTTCATGATGGATCTAGGGCAGGGGGAGGAGAGTCAAGAAAGCGATTGTTCCTATAGTAGTAAAATGTTCCAACGAATGGAAACACATCGTTGTCTACGTGGTTTTTGAAATTTCCTTTAAGAAGCTTGCTTCAGTGGTTAGCTGTGCAGTGAAAAATTCTTCCCCACGTATAAACAAATTTTCTCTCAGTCTGTGTGAAGCCTATTACATCACATATTTCTGGTCTGTATGGAAACGAAGGACATCTGCTTCTTTGCTTCTTGAGTAGTACTTAGAACATTAAAAAATTGCATTCTCCTCACTCGTCTTTCCTCCGACCTCTTCCGAAGAATTGCACTTAAACTTGAAGAGAGTAGTCATTACCTAGGCCACTGAAATTAAAGACATTAGGAAGATTAACCTCTTCTCTTGCTTTTGTAGTAATTGTTTTAAGTACTTTGTTTTTTTTAGGAAGAATTTTTTTTAGGTCTAAAATAGCAAGTATATGACCATTTATTAACCTCTTATTCAACCAGGTGATTTGGAACAAAGAGAACAATGGACACCATTCTTCCTCCAGAATAGTTTATGATCTAATTTGGCAGGGCACAATAAACAAGTGTGGTACAGTGAGAGAGTCATTTCATGGTAATACATATTTGTGTGAGAACGTGGCAGGTCCGGGACTGTTTCTTGATCTTATCTAAGTGAGACCTCTCTCAATTCTGCAAGAATAGTATTGTCATCTAGGGAACACTGTGAGGAAAAGGTGTATCTAGGGAGGGATTTTAACGGAGGCATATGATTTAGGAATTAGAGGATTTTTCCATGAACATCAAAAGGTGTCACCAAAGGCAAAGACGTATGAATGAGCAAGCTGTATTCAGAGTGTAGGGAAGTGGGCCACATAAGCTGGAGTCGAAGGTCCAATTTGAGAACAAGATGAACTCAGCTAGCTTATGTTAGATTATAGGGGGCCTTTGAGATTCCTTTGCCCCTGTGGTACTGTCCTATTGCTAAATGCACACTAATTTTCAGATTTTAATGTTCCCTGTAACTCACTTTTTTGTACCTGATTTTTCAGATATTTATCGATCAATAGCATGTCTGAATTATGTGCCAAATCAGTGTTTGGTTTCTATCTTTTCTATAAAAAATGTGTTTTACCTTTGAAAACAAGTCTTTTTTGCTCTGCATTGATCCCTATTTTATTTATTTATTAATTTTATTGTACTTTAAGTTCTGGGATACACGTACAGATCTTGCAGGATTGTTGTAAAGGTGCACACGTGCCATGGTGGTTTGCTGCCCCCATCCCCCCATCACCCACATCTGGCATTTCTCCCAATGTTATGCCTACCCAGCCTCCCCACTCCCTGCTGTCCCTCCCCTAACTCTGCACCCCCCAACAGAACCCAGTGTGTGATGTTCCCCTCCTGTGCCCATGTGTGCTTATTGTTCATCACCCACCTGTGAGCGAGAACATGGGGTGTTTGGTTTTCTGTTCTTGTGTCAGTTTGCTGAGAATGATGGTTTCCAGATTCATCCATGAACATATGTGTGCATG
Organism: Saimiri boliviensis; assembly: GCF_048565385.1. NCBI lineage: Eukaryota > Metazoa > Chordata > Mammalia > Primates > Cebidae > Saimiri > Saimiri boliviensis. The sequence goes on from NC_133453.1 coordinate 152,037,340, forward strand.
GGTATTTATAATAGAATGATTTATAATCCTTTGGGCATATACTCAATAATGGGATTGCTGGGTCAAAATGAATTTCGATTTCTAGATCCTTAAGGAATCGCCATACTGTTTTCTACAATGGTTGAACGAATTTACACTCCCACCAACAGTGTAAAAGTGTTCCTATTTCTCCACATCCTCTCCAGGATCTGTTGTCTCCAGATTTTTTAATGATCACCATTCTAACTGGCCTGAAATGGTATCTCAGTGTAGTTTTGATTTGCATTTCTCTAATGACCAGAGATGATGAGCATTTTTTCAGGTATTTATTAGTCTCATCTATGTCTTCTTTTGAAAGGTGTCTGTTTATATCCTTTGTCCACTTTTGAATAGGTTCGTTTTTCCTTGTAAACCTGTTTTAGTTCTTTGTAGATTCTGGATAGCAGTCCTTTGTCAGATGGGTAGGTTGCAAAATTCCTTTCCCATTCTGTTGGTTGCCAGTTCACCCTAGTGATTGTTTCTTTTGCTATGCAGAAACGCTTCAGTTTAATTAGATCCCATTTGTCTATTTTGGCTTTTGTTGCCAGTACTTCTGATGTCTTAGTCATGAAGTCCTTGCCTGTGCCTATGTCCTGAGTGGCTTTGCTTAGGCTTTCTTCTAGGGTTTTTATGGTGTTAGGTCTTATGTTTAAATCTTTAATCTAACTGGAGTTAATTTTTGTATTAGGTGTAAGGAAGGGGTCCAGTTTCAGTTTTCTGCACATGGCTAGCCAGTTTTCCCAACACCATTCATTAAACATGGAATCCTTTCCCCATTGCTTGTTTTTGTCAAGTTTGTCAAAGATTAGATGGTTGTAGATGTGTGGCATTACTTCTGAGGTCTTGGTTCTGTTCCATTGCTCTATATCTCATTTTTGGTACCAGTACCATGCTGTTTTGATTACTGTAGCTTTGAGAATGGTTTGAAGTCAGGTAGCGTGATGCTTCCAGCTTTGTTTATTTTGCTTATGATTGTCGTTTTATGGGCTCTTTTTTTTGGTTATATATGAAGTTTAAAGTGTTTTGTTTTTTTTTTTCCTAGTTCTGTGAAGAAGGTCAGTGGTAGATTGATGGGGATAGCACTGAATCTATAAATTACTTTGGAAAGTAGGGCCATTTTAACCATACCGATTTTTCCTGACCATAAGCGTGGAATGTTTTTCCATCTGTTTGTGTCCTCCCTTATTTCCTTGAGTAGTGGTTTGTAATCCTCCTTGAAGAGGTCCTTCACAGCCTTTGCTAGTTGTATTCCTAGGCATTTTATTTTCTTTGTGGCAATCGTAAATGGGAATTTACTCATTATTTGGCTCTCTGTCTTTTACTGGTGTATAGGAATGCTTGTGATTTTTGCACATCGATTTTGTATTGTGAGACTTTGCTGAAGTTGCTTAGCAGCTTAAGGAGATTTTGGGCCGAGACAATGGGATCTTCTAAATATACAATCATGTCATCTGCAAATAGAGACAATTTAACTTCTTTTTTTCCTAATCGAATACCCTTTATGACGTTTTCTTGCCTGATTGCTCTAGCTAGAACTTCCAATACTATGTTGAATAGAAACGGTGAGATAGAGCACCTTTGTCTAGTGCCAGTTTTCAAAGGGAATGCTTCCAGTTTTTGCTCATTAAGTTAGATGTTGGCTGTGGGTTTGTCATAAATAGCTTTTTTTATTTTGAAATGTGTTCCATTGATACCTAGTTTATTATTGAGAGTTTTTTTTTTTTTTTTTTTTTTTTTTTTTTTTTTTTTAGCATCAAGGGCTGTAGAAGTTTGTTGAAGGCCTTCTCTGCATCCTTTGAGATGATGTGTTTTTTTTTTTTTTCTTTGTTTATGTGATGGATTACATTTATAGATTTATGTATGCTGAACCAGGCTTGCATCCCCGCGGTGAAGCCTACTTGATTGTGATGGATAAGCGTCTTGATGTGCTGTTGGATTCAGTTTGCCAGTATTTTATTGAAGATTTTTGCATCAATGTTCATCCTGGCTATTGGCCTGAATTTTTTTCTTTTAGTTGTATGTCTGCCAGGTTTTGTCTGAGGATGATGATGGTTTCGTAAAATATGTTAGGGAGTATTCCTTCTTTTTGTATTGTTTCGAAGCGTTTTAGAAGGAGTGATATGAACTCCTCTTTGTACATCTGGTAGAATTCTGCTGTAAATCCATCTGGGCCTGGACTATCTTGGTTGGTAGGCTATTAATTACTGCCTCAACGTCAGTCCTTATTGTTGGTCTATTAAGGGATTAACTCCTTCTTGATTTAGTCTTGGGAGGGTGTAAGTGTCCAGGAGTTTATCCATTTCTTCCAGATTTACTGGTTTATATGCATAGAGTTGTTTGTAGTAATCTCTGATGGTAGTTTGTATTTCTTTGGAATTGGTGGTGATACCCTTTTTATCATTTTGTATTGCATCCATTTGAGTCTTCTCTCTTTTCTATGTCATTAGTATGGCTATCTTGTCTATTTTGTTGACCTTTTCAAAAAACCAGCTGCTGCTTGATTTACCGATTTCTTGAAGAGTTTTTCTTTGCCTCTATCTCCACTTCTGCTCTCATCTTAGTTACTTCTTGTCTTCTGCTAGGTTTTGAACTTTTTTTGATCTTACTTCTCTAGCTCTTTCCATTTTGATGATAGGGTGACGATTTTACATCTTTCCTCACTTCCAATGTGGGCATTTATTGCTATAATTTTTCTCGTAGTCACTGCTTTAAATGTGTCTCAGAAATTTTGGTATGTCGTGTCTTCGTTCTCATTGGTTTCGAAGAACATCTTTATTTCTGCCTTCATTTCATTGTTTATCCTGTTGCTGTTCTGGAGCAAATTGTCCCGGTTCCATGTACTCGTGTGGTTTTGAGTGACTTTCTTAATCCTGAGTTCTAATTTGATTTCACAGTGTTCTGAGAGATTGTTAGGATTTTCGTTCTTTTGCATTTGCTGAGGAGCGACTTACTTCCAATTATGTGGTCAGTTTTAGACTAGGTATCATGCAGTGCTGAGAGGAATATATATTCTGTGGATTTGGGGTGGAGATTTCTGTAGATGTCTGTTAGGTCCACTTGGTCCAGATCTGCGTTCAAGTCCCGGATATCCTTGTTGATTTTCTGTCTTGTTGATCTGTCAAATAGTGACAGTGGAATGTTAGTCTCCCACGATTATTGTTTGGGAGTCTAAGTCTCTCTGTGGGTCTTTAAAAACACCGCATGTTCTCACGCATAGGCGGGTGTTGAACAGTGAGAACACATGGACACAGGGAGGGGAGCACTACGCACTGGGGTCTGTCGGGGAGAAACAGGGGAGGGACAGCAGGGGGTGGGTAGTTGGGGAGAGATAGCATGGGGAGAAATGCCAGATACAGGTGAAGGGGAGGAAGGCAGCAAATCACACTGCCATGTTGTAGCTATGCAACAATCTTGCATGTTCTTCACATGTACCCCAAAACCTAAAATGCAATTTAAAAAAAGGGAGTATTCCTTCTTTTTGTATTGTTTCAAAGAGTTTTAGAAGGAGTGATATGCTTTACGTATCTGGGTGCTTCTGTATTGGGTGCATACATATTTAGGATACTTAGCTCTTCTTGCATTGATCCTTTTACCGTCATGTAAAAGACCTTGTCTCTTTTGATCTTTGTTGGTTGAAAGTCCATTTTATCAGACCAGGATTGCAACCCCTGCTTCTTTTTGCTCTCCATTTGCTTGGTAAATCTTCTTCCATCCCTTTATTTTGAGTCTATGTGTGTATTTGCACATGAGATGGGTCTCCTGAATACAGCACAACAAAGGATCTTGACTTTTTATCCAGTTTGTCTGTGTCTTTCAATGGGTGCATTTAGACCATTTATATGTAACATTAATATTGATACGTGCCAATTTTATCCTGCCATTTTGTCACTGGTTGGTGGTTTTGCCCGTTAGTCGATGCAGTTTATTCGTTATGTCCTCGGTCTTTACCTTTTGATACGTTTTTGTAGTGGCTGGTAGTGGTTGTTCCTTTCCGTGTTTAGTGCGTCTTTCAGGAACTCTTGTAAGGCAGGTCTGGTGGTGATAAAATCTCTCAGCAGTCGCTTGTCTGTAAAGGATTTTATTTCTCCTTCACTTATGAAGCTTAGTTTGACTGGATGTGAAATTCTGTGTTGAAAGTTCTTTTCTTTAAGGGTGTTGAATATTGACCCCCACTCTCTTCCGGCCTGTAGGGTTTCTGCTGAGAGATCCACTGTAAGTCTAATGGGCTTCCGTTTGTTGATGACCCAACCTTTCTCTTTCTAGCTGCCCTTAACATTTTTTCCTTCATTTCAACCCCGGTCAGTCTGATGATTATGTGCCTTGGGGTTGCACTTTTTGAGAAATATCTTTGTGGTGTTCTCTGTATTTCCAGAATTTGAATGTCAGCTTGCCTTGCGAGGTTAGGGAAGTTCTCTTGGGTAATATTCTGAAGTGTGTTTTCCAGCTCGGATTCATTCTCCCTGTCACATTCAGGTACATCGATCGTGCATAGATTTGGTTTCTTCACATAATCCCATAGGTCTTGTAGTCTTTATTCATTTTTGTTCACTCTTTTTTTTCCTCTAATGTGGCCTTCTCATTTTATTTCATACAGTTGATCTTCAATTTCTGATATTCCTCCTTCCACTTAATTGATTAAACTACTAAAATTGGCGTGTGCTTTGTGAAGTTCTCCTGCTGTGTTTTTCAGCTCCATTAAGTCGTTTATGTTCTTCTCTAAGCTGGTTATTCTAGTCAGAATTTTGTCTAACCACATTTCCAGCTCAGCGCCTGGATTGTTGAGTAAATTTATCAATCGGAACTTTCATAAACCTATGGTTTTGAACTAATTTTATTACCTGAACTGGAAATAGACACACATAATGGACAGTGCATTGAAAAGATGATAAGCAGTTTTCTAGAATTAAAATAGAACGTGATCTTTACTTACTCAAAGAATGCTCAACTCAAGGGGACACAGATCACTCGTATTGACTGCATGAGCTACGGGAGGTAGAGACAACTTTTTGAAAATACAGAGCTAAAACTGTCCGTGCTTTGAATGCTAGACAAGATTTTCAGAATACACAGCTAAAACGGTCCCCGCTTTAGCTCTGTATTTTGAAAAAGTTGTGTGCTCTTCAAAGAGAAAGCTACATTTGCTGTGACTTTGGCTTTGAGGGGAAATGGGATGATGAGTGAGAGGGTGGTGACTGAAACCAGCTCATTTCCCATTGACCACTGAGGCCACATCTCTCAGGTGAGAAGCAAAGTGAGAATTTGAACCAGGCACATTCTCCTTAGAGACAATGGGCCAAAGACAGGTCCGATGGAATCTAATGTCTTTTTATGTTGACATCAATCACATCAAGCTCTCGCTAAGCCATTGAAGTGTCACATTGGATCTGGGGGAGGCGGTGCACACTGTGGAATTACACGTCCGAAGATTTGGATTTGATTTCCAGCCCTCTGCCAGTCAGTCTGCCAGGCATTTTCAAGCGACAAGCCTTAGACGAGTCCATTTCTGTCTCTGATTCCAAATTCTTTCACAGGGATTTATGTGGGCCTTAAGGCCCACTAAGAAAAGATCCCTCTTCCGGCTTAGTGCCTGCTTTCGTGATTTGATTTGTCAATCTGGACTGAATACACCTTTGGTTTTGGATTGACTCTATTACCTCTCCTAGAAATTAACACACAAAACTGACAGCTGATTGACAAGATGAGAAGCAGTTTTCCAGAATTCAAATTGAACTTAATCCTTTCTTAATAAAAGAATGCTCAATTCAAGGGGACAGAGATCACTAGTTTTGACTTCATGAGTTATGGCAAGTAGAGACAACTTTTTGAAAATACACAGCTAAAACTGTCCGTACTTTGAATGCTAGACAAGTTTTTCAGAATACTGCTGTGTATTTTTAAAAGTGGCGTGCTCTTCAAAGAGAAAGCTACTTTTTCTGTGACTTTGGGTTCGAGGGGAAATGGGAGTCCTCTTCAGTCAGCAGGGACGACACCTGAGTCCTTTGCAGTCCTTTTGTCTGCCTCTGAGGGTGAAATGAGAGTGGTCACTGTCATCATGAGCCGTGTCTGAAAGAATTATTCACATTTCCTACGAGAATAGATGGCTGAAATAGCGAAAGGTGTGTGTTTTTTTGGAGTATGGACTGGTTCAAAGCCCACCTCAAACCACTAAGTATTTTGCTGAACACGAGAAGTGGTGTGTGCGGCCTGTGTTTGGGTGTTTTTTGTGACACTGTGTGTGTGTGTGTGTGTGTGTGTGTGTGTGTGTCTGTCTGAGGGTCTGTGTGTCTGTGTTTCTGTCTCCATTCCTGAGCAGCAAATCTTCTTTCCTCTTTTAGCATGTTACTCAGAACTGTGGATGAAGCCCAGCACTCCTGAAAACACTATAAATGTATGGTTGAAGGAAATTTTCTTGATGATGAGTGAGAGGGTGGTGACTGAAACCAGCTCATTTTCCATTGACCACTGAGGCCACATCTCTCAGGTGAGAAGCAAAGTGAGAATTTGAACCAGGCTCATTCTCCTTAGAGACAATGAGCCAAAGACAGGTCCGATGGAATCTAATGTCTCTTCATGTTGACATCCATCACTTCAAGCTCTCCTTAAGCCATTGAAGTGTCACATTGGGCTTGGGGGAGGCGGTGTACCCTGTGGAATTACACGACCGAAGATTTGGATTTGATTTCCAGCCCTCTGCCAGTCAGTCTGCCAGGCCCTTTCAAGTGACAAGCCTTAGGCGAGTCCCTTTCTGTCTCTGTTTCCCGATTCCTTCACAGGGATTTATGTGGGCCTTAAGGCCTACTGGGAAAAGATACCTCTTCTGACTCAGTGCCTGCTTTCTTGATTTGACTTGTCAATCTGGAGTTGAATACATCTTTGATTTTGGATTGATTCTATTACCTCTCCTGGAAGTTAACACACAAAACTGACAGTTGATTGACAGGATGAGAAGCAGTTTTCCAGAATTCAAATAGAACTTAATCCTTTCTTACGAAAAGAATGCTCAACTCAAGGGGACACAGATCACTCGTTTTGACTTCAAGAGCTATGGCATGTAGAGACAACTTTTTGAAAATACACAGCTAAAACTGTCCGTGCTTTGAATGCTAGACAAGTTATTCAGAATAAACAGCTAAAACGGTCCCCGATTTAAGTGATTTAGTATTTGTATTTTTGAAAATATCACACCTTGGGGGTGTATTTGTATTATATTCAAAACTAAAAATAAGAGTCGTATTTGTATTTTTGAAAATAACACAACTTGGGGGTGCATTTCTATTATATTCAAAAATAAAACTAAGAGTTGTATTTGTATTTTTGAAAATAACACAGCTTGGGGGTGTATTTGCATTATTTTCAAAAATAAAAAAGAGAGTTGTATTTGTATTTTTGAAAATAACAGAGCTTGAGGGTGTATTTGTATTATTTTCCAAGGTACAGCTAAGTGTTTTATTTGTATTTTTGAAAATAACAGAGCTTGAGGGTGTATTTGTATTTTTTTCCAAGATGCAGCTAAGTGTTTTATTTGTATTTTTGAAAATAACACAACTTGGGGGTGTATTTGTTTTATTTTCCAAGATACAGCTAAGGGTTGTATTTGTATTTTTGAAAATAACACAGCATGGGGGTGTTTTTGTGTTATTTTCAAAGATACTGCTAAGGGTTGTATCTGTATTTTTGAAAATAACACAGCTTGGGGGTGTATTTGTATTATTTTCCAAGATACAGCTAAGGGTTGTATTTGTATTTTTGAAAATAAAACAGCTTCGTAGTGTATTTGTATTATTTTCAAAGATAAAGCTAAGGTTTGTATTTGTATTCTTGAAAACAACACAGATTGGGGGTGTATTTGTATTATTTTCCGAGATACAGCTAAGGGTTGTATTTGTATTTTTGAAAATAACACAGCTTGGGGTTGTATTTCTATTATTTTCCAAGATACAGCTAAGGGTTGTATTTGTCTTTTTGAAAATAACACAGCTTGGGGGTGTATTTGTACTATTCTCCAAGATTCAGCTAAGGGTTGTATTTGTCTTTTTGAAAATAACACAGCTTGGGGGAGTATTTGTATTATTTTCCAAGATACAGCTAAGGGTTTTATTTGTATTTTTGAAAATAACACACCTTGGGGGTGTATTTGTATTATTTTCCAAGACACAGCTAAGGACTGTATTTGTATTTTTGACAATAACACATCTTGGGGGTGTATTTGTATTATTGTCCAAGATACAGCTAAGGGTTGTATTTGTATTTTTGAAAATAACACAGATTGGGGGTGTATTTGTATTGTTTTCCAAGATACAGCTAAGGGTTGTATTTGTCTTTTTGAAAATAACACAGCTTGGGGGTGTATTTGTACTATTCTCCAAGATTCAGCTAAGGGTTGTATTTGTCTTTTTGAAAATAACACAGCTTGGGGGAGTATTTGTATTATTTTCCAAGATATAGCTAAGGGTTTTATTTGCATTTTTGAGAATAACACAGCTTTCGGGAGTATTTGTATTATTTTCCAAGATACAGCTAAGGGTTGTATTTGTATTTTTGACAATAACACAGCTTGGGGGTGTATTTGTACTATTCTCCAAGATTCAGCTAAGGGTTGTATTTGTCTTTTTAAAAATAACACAGCTTGTGGGTGTATTTGTATTATTTTCCAAGATATAGCTAAGTGTATTATTTGTATTTTTGAAAATAACACCCCTTGGAGATGTATGTCCATTATTTTCCAAGATACAGCTAAGGATTTTATTTGTATTTTTGACAATAACACATCTTGGGGGTGTATTGGTATTATTTTCCAAGATACAGCTAAGAGTTGTATTTGTATTTTTGACAATAACACAGCTTGGGGGTGTATTTGTATTATTTTCCAACATACAGCTAAGGGTTGTATTTGTATTTTTGAGAACAACACAGCTTGCGGGTGTATTTGTATTATTTTCCAAGATACAGCTAAGGGTTGCATATTTCTTTTTGAAAATTACACAATTTGGGGGTGTATTGGTATTATTTTCCAAGATAGAGCTAAGGGTTGTATTTGTAGTTTTGAAAATAACACAGCTTGTGTCTGTATTTGTTTTATTTTCCAAGATAGAGCTAAGGGATGTATTGGTATTTTTGAAAATAACACAGCTTGGGGGTGTATTTGTGATATTTTCCAAGATACAGCTAAGGGTTGTATTGGTATTTTGGAATATAAAACAGCGTTGTGGTGTATTTGTATTATTTTCCAAGATACAGCTAAGGGTTGTATTTTTCTTTTTGAAAATAACACATCTTGGGGGTGTTTATGTATTATTTTCCAAGATTCAGCTAAGGGTTGTATTTGTATTTTTTAAAATAACACAGATTGGGGGTGTATTTGTATTATTTTCCAAGATACAGCTAAGGGAGGTATTTGTATTTTTGAAAATAACACAGCTTAGGGGTGTATTTGTATTATTTTCCAAGATACAGCTAAGGGTTGTATTTGTATTTTTGACAATAACACAGCTTGGGGTTGTATTTGAATTATTTTCAAAATACAGCTAAGGGTTGTATTTGTATTTATTAAAATAACACAACTTGGGGGTGTATTTGTATTATTTTCCAAGTTACAGCTAAGGGTTGTACTTGTATTTTTGAAAATAAAACAGCTTGGGGGTGTATTTGTATTATTTTCCAAGATACAGCTAAGGGATATACTGGTATTTTTGAAAATAACACAACTTGAGGATGTATTTGTATGATTTTCCAAGATACAGCTAAGGGTTGCATTTGTATTTCTGACAATAACACAGCTTGGGGGTGTATTTGTATTATTTTCAAAGATAAAGCTAAGCGTTTTATTTGTATTTTTGACAATAACACAGCTTGGGGGTGTATTTATGTTATTTTCAAAGATACAGCTAAGGGTCCTATTTGTATTTTTGAAAATAACACAGGTTGGGGGTGTATTGTATTATTTTCCAAGATACAGCTAAGGGTTGTATTTGTATTTTTGAAAATAACACAGCTTGGGAGTGTATTTGTATTATTTTCCAAGATACTGCTAAGGGTTGTATTTGTATTTTTGAAAATAACCCAGCTTCGGGGTGTATTTGTATTATTTTCCAAGATACAGCTATGGGTTGTATTTGTATTTTTGAAAATAACACAGCTTTCGGGTGTATTTGTTTTATTTTCCAAGATACAGCTAAGGGTTGTATTTGTATTTTTGAAAATAACACAGATTTGGGGTGTAATTTTATTATTTTCCAAGATACTTCTAAGGGTTCTATTTGTATTTTCGTCAATAACACAGCTTGGGGGTGTATTTGTATTATTTTCCAAGATACTGCTAAGGGTTGTATTTGTATTTTTGGAAATTACACAGCTTGGGGGTTTATTTGTATTATTTTCCAAGATACAGCTAAGGGATGTATTTTTATTTTTGAAAATAACACAGCTTGGGGATGTATTTGTATTATTTTCCAAGACACAGCTAAGGGTTGTATTGGTATTTTGGAAAATAACACAGCTTTGGGGTGTATTTGTATTATTTTCCTAGATAGAGATAAGTGTTGTATTTGTATTTTTTAAAATAACACACCTTGGGGGTGTATTTTTATTATTTTACAAGATACTGCTAAGGGTTGTGTTTGTATTTTTGAAAATAACACAGTTTGGGGGTGTATTTCTATCATTTTTCTAGATACAGCAAAGGGTTGTATATTTATTTTTGAAAATAACACAGCTTGGGGGAGTATTTGTATCATTTTCAAAGATACGGCTAAGGGTTGTATTTGTATTTTCGAAAATAACACAGCTTGGGGATGTATTTGTATTATTTTCGAAGATACAGCTAAGAGTTTTATTTGTATTTTTTAAAATAACAAAGATAGATTGTGTATTTGTATTATTTGCCAAGGTAGAGCTAAGGGTTTTATTTGTATTTTTGAAAATAACACAGCTTTTTGGTGTATATGTATTACTTTCCAAGATAAAGGTAAGTGTTATATTTATGAAAATAACACAGTTTAGGGTGTATATGTATTATTTTCCAAGATACAGCTAAGGGATGTATTTGTATTTTTGAAAAAAACACAGCTTGGGGGTGTATTTGTATTATTTTCCAAGATACTGCTAAGGGTTGTATTTGTATTTTTGAAAATAACACAGTTTGGGGGTGTATTTGTATTATTTTTCAAGATACAACTAAGGGTTGTATTTGTATTTTTGAAAATAACACAGCTTTCGTGTGTATTTGTTTTATTTTCCAAGATGCAGCTAAGGGTTGTATTTGTAGTTTTGAAAATAACACAGATTGGGGGTGTATATGTATTATTTTCCAGGATACTTCTAAGGGTTGTATTTGTATTTTCATGAATAACACAGCTTGGGGGTGTATTTGTATTATTTTCCAAAATAATGCTAAGGGTTGTATTTTTATTTTTGGAAATAACACAGCTTGCGGGTGTATTTGTATTATTTTCCAAGATACAGCAAATTGTTGTATTTGTATTTTTGACAATAACACAGCTTGGGGGTGTATTTGTATTATTTTCAAAGATACAGCTTAGGTTTGTATTTGTATTTTTGAAAACAACACAGCTTGTGTGTGTATTTGTATTATTTTCCAAGTTAGAGCTAATGGTTGTATTTGTATTTTTGACAATAACACAGCTTGCGGGTGTATTTGTATTATTTTCCGAGATACAGCTAAGGGTTGCATTTGTATTTTTGAGAAATAACACAGCTTGGGGGTATATTTGTATTATTTTCAAAGATACAGGTAAGGGTTGTATTTGTATTTTTGACAATAACACAGCTTGGGTGTGTATTTGTATTATATACAAAGATACAGCTAAGTGTTGCATTTGTATTTTTGACAATAACACAGCTTGCGGGTTTATTTGTATTATTTTCCGAGGTACAGCTAAGAGTTGTATTTGTATTTTTGAAAATAACACAGCTTGGGGGTGTATTTGTATTATTTTCCAAGATACAGCTAAGGGTTTTATTTGTATTTTTGAAAATAACACAGCATGTGGGTGAATTTGTATTATTTTCCAAGATACAGCTAAGGGTTTTATTTGTATTCTTGAAAATAACACAGCTTGGGGGTGTATTTGTATTATTTTCCAAGATACAGCTAAGGGTTGTATTTGTATTTTTGAAAATAACACAGCTTGGCGGTGTATTTCTGTTATTTTCCAAGATACAGGTAAGGGTTGTATTTGTATTTTTGAAAATAATGCAGCTTAGCGGTGTATTTGTATTATTTTCAAAGATACAGCTAAGGGTTGTATTTGTATTTTTGACAATAACACAGCTTGGGGGTGTATCTGTATTATTTTCCAAGATAGAGATAAGGGTTGTATTTGTATTTCTGAAAATAATACAGCTTGGGGACGTATTTGTATTATTTTCCAAGATACAGCTAAGGGTTGTATTTGTCTTTTTGAAAATAACACAGCCTGAGGGTGTATTTGTGTTTTTCTCCAAGATACAGCTAAGGGTTGTACTTGTATTTTGGAAAATAACACGGCTTGGGGATGTAATTGTATTATATTCCCAGAGAGAGCTAAGGTTCGTATTTGTATTTTTGAAAATAACACAGCTTGGGTGTGTATTTGTATTATTTTCCAAGATACAGCTAAGTGTCGTATTTGTATTTTTGAAAATAACACAGCTTGGGGGTGTATTTGTATCATTTTCAAAGATACAGCTAAGGATTGTATTTGTACTTTTGAAAATAACACAGCTTGTGGGTGTATTTGTATTATTTTCATAGATACAGCTAAGGGTTGTATTTGTATCTTTGAAAATAACACAGCTTGGGGTTGTATTTGTATTATTTTCCAAGATACAGCTAAGGTTTCTATTTGTATTTTTGAAAACAACACAGCTTGTGGCTGTATTTCCATCATTTTCCAAGATACAGCTAAGGGTTCTATTTGTATTTTTGCAAATAACACAGCTTGGGGGTGTATTTGTATTATTTTCCAAGATAAGGCTATGAATTATATCTGTATTTTTGACAATAACACAGCTTTGGGGTGTATTTGTATTACTTTCCAAGATACAGCTAAGAGTTGTATATGTATTTTTGAAAATAACACAGCTTTGGGGTGTATTTGTATTACTTTCCAAGATAGAGCTAAGTGTTGTGTTTGTATTTTTGACAATAACACAGCTGGGGGGGTGTATTTGTATTATTTTCCAAGATACAGCTAAGGGTTTGGTTTGTATTTTTGAAAATAACACAACTTGTGGGTGTATTTGTATTATATTCAAAGATACAGCGAAGGGTTGTATTTGTATTTTTGAGAAAATCACAACTTGGGGGTGTATTTGTACTATTTTCCGAGATACAGCTAAGGGTTGAATTTGTATTTTTGAAAATAACACAGCTTGGGGGTGTATTTGTATTATTTTCTGACATACGGCTAAAGGTTGTAATTGTATTTTTGAAAATAACACAGCTTGGTGGTGTATTTGTATTATTTTCCGAGATACAGCTAAGGGTTGTATTTGTATTTTTGAAAATCACACAGCTTGGGGGTGTATTTGTATTATTTTCTGAGATACAGCTAAGGGTTTTATTTCTATTTTTGTAAATAACACAGCTTGTGGGTGTATTTGTATTATTTCCGAGATACAGCTAAGGGTTGTATTTTTATTTTTGAAAATAACACAACTTGTGGGTGTATTTGTATTATTTTCAAAGATACAGCAAAGGGTTGTATTTGTATTTTTGAAAATACCACAGCTTGGGAGTGTATTTGTACTATTTTCCGAGATACAGCTATGGGTTGAATTTGTATTTTTGAAAATAACACAGCTTGGCGGTGTATTTGTATTATTTTCTGACATACGGGTAAGGGTTGTAATTGTATTTTTGAAAATAACACAGCTTGGTGGTGTATTTGTATTATTTTCCGAGATAAAGCTAAGGGTTGTATTTGTATTTTTGAAAATAACACAGGTTCGGGTTGTATTTGTATTATTTTCCAAGATACATCTATGGGTTGTATTTGTATTTTTGAAAATTATACAGCTTGGTGGTGTATTTGTATTAGTTTCCGATATACAGCTAAGGGTTGTATTTGTATTTTTGAAAATAACACAGCTTTGGGGTTTATTTGTATTATTTTCCGAGATACAGCTAAGGGTTGTATCTTTATTTTTTACAATATCAGAGCTTGCGGGTTTATTTGTATTGTTTACGAGACACAGCTAAGGGTTGTTTCTGTATTTTTGACAATAACAGAGCTTGGGTGTGTATTTGTATTATTTTCCGAGTTACAGCTAAGTGTTGTAAAGTTATTTTTGACTATAAAACAGCTTGGGTGTGTATTTTTATTATTTTGCGAGATACAGCTAAGGGTTTCATTTCTATTTTTGAAAATAACACAGACTGTGGGTGTATTTGTATTATTTTCCGAGATAAAGCTAAGGGTTGTATTTGTATTTTTGAAATTAACACAGCTTGGGGGTGTATTTGTTTTATTTTGCGAGATACAGCTAAGGTTTGTATCTGTATTATTGAAAATAACACAGCTTGGGGGTGTATTTGTATAATTTTCCGAGATACAGCTTAGGGTTTTATCTGTATTTTTGACAATAACACAGCTTGCGTGTGTATTTGTATTATTTTCCGAGTTACAGCTAAAGGTTGTATATGTATTTTTGGCTATAAAAGAGCTTGGGTGCGTATTTGTATTTATTTGCGAGATACAGCTAAGGGTTGAATTTGTATTTCTGAAAATAACACAGCTTGTGGGTGTTTTTGTATTATTTTCCAAGATACAACTAAGGGTTGTATTTGTATTTTTGAAAATAACACAGCTTGGGGGTTTATTTGTATTATTTTCCGAGATACAGCTAAGGGTTCTATTTTTATTTTTGAAAATAACACAGCTAGAGTGTATATTTGTATTATTTTCAAAGATACAGCTAAGGGTTGTATTTGTATTTTTGAAAATAACACAGCTTGGGGGTGTATTTTTATTATTTTACGAGATACAGCTAAGGGTTGAATTTGTATTTTGGAAAATACCACAGTTTGAGGGTGTATTTGTAATATTTTCTGACATACAGCTAAGGGTTGCATTTGTATTTTTGAAAATAACACAGCTTGGGGGTGTATTTGTATTATATTCCTAGATACAGCTAAGGGTTGTATTTGTATTTTGGAAAATAAAACCGTTTGGGGGTGTATTTGTATTATTTTCTGAGATACAGCTATGGGTTGTATTTGTATTTTTGAAAATAACACAGCTTGGGTGTGTATTTGTATTATTTTCCGAGATAGAACTAAGGGTTGTATTTGTATTTTGGAAAATAACAGAGCTTGTGGGTGTATTTGTATTATTTTCCGAGATACAGCTAAGGGTTGTATTTGTATTTTTGACAGTAACACAGCTTTGGGGTGTATTTGTATTATTTTCCAAGTTAGAGCTAAGGGTTTTATTTTTATTTTTGAAAATAATACAGCTTGGGGGTGTCTTTGTATTATTCTCAAAGATACAGCTAAGGGGTGTATTTTTATTTTTGAAAATAACACAGCTTTGGGGTGTATGTGTATTATTTTCCGAGATACAGCTAAGGGTTGTATTTGTATTTTTGAAAATAACACAGCTTGGGGGTGTATTTGTATTATATTCCTAGATATAGCTAAGGTTTGTATTTGTATTTTTGAAAATAAAACCGTTTGGGGGTGTATTTGTATCATTTTCCGAGATACCGTTAAGGGTTGTATTTGTATTTTTGAAAATAACACAACTTGGGGGTGTATTTGTATTATTTTTCGACATTCAGCTAAGGGATGTATTTGTATTTTTGAAAATAACACCGTTTGGGGGTGTATTTGTATTATTTTCTGAGATACAGCTAAGGGTTATATTTGTGTTTTTGAATATAACACACCTTGGGGTTGTATTTGTATTCTTTTCCAAGATACAGTTAATTGTTGTTTTTGTATTTTTGACAATAACAGAGCTTGGGGGTGTATTTGCATTATTTTCCGTGATACAGCTAAGTGTTGTATTTGTATTTTTGAAAATAACACAGCTTGGGGATGTATTTGTATTATTTTCCGAAATACAGCTAAGGGTTTTATTTGTATTTCTGAAAATAACACAGTTTGCGGTTGTATTTGTATTATTTTCCAAGATACAGCTAAGGGTTATATATATATTTTTGAAACTACCACAGCTTGGGGATGTATTTGTATTATTTTCCGAGATAGAGCTAAGGGTTTTGTTTGTATTTTTGAAATTAACACAGCTTGGGTTTGAATTAGTCTTATTTTCTGAATTACGGCTAAGTTCTGTATTTCTGTATTTTTGAAAATAACACTGCTTGGGGGTGTATTTGTATTATTTTCCGAGATACAGCTAAGGGTTTAATTTGTATTTTTGACAATAACATGGCTTGTGGGTGTATTTGTAGTATTTTTCTAGGTACAGCTAAGGGTTGTATTTGTATTTTTGAAAATCACACAGCTTGGGTGTGTATTTGTATTATTTTCCGAGATACAGCTAAGGGTTTTATTTCTATTTTTGAAAATAACACAGCTTGGGGGTGTATTTGTATTATTTTCCGAGATACAGCTAAGGGTTGTATTTTTATTTTTGAAAATTACACAACTTGTGGGTGTATTTGTATTGTTTTCAAATATACAGCAAAGGGTTGTATTTGTATTTTTGAAAATAACACAGCTTGGGGGTGTATTTGTACTATTTTCTGAGATACAGCTAAGGGTTGAATTTGTATTTTTGAAATTAACACAGCTTGGTAGTGTATTTGTCTTATTTTCTGACATACGGCTAAGGGTTGTATTTGTATTTTTGAAAATCACACAGCTTGGGGGTGTATTTGTATTATTTTCCAAGATATAGCTAAGGGTTGTGTTTGTATTTTTGAAAATAACACAGCTTGGGGGTGTGTTTGTATTATTTTCCAAGATAGAGCTAAGGGTTGTATTTGAATTTTTCAAAATAACTCAGCTTGTGGGTGTATTTGTATTATTTTCGGAGATAGAGCTAAGGGTTGTATATGCATTTTTGAAAATAACACAGCTTGTGGGTGTATTTGTATTATTTTCTGAATTAAGGCTAAGGGCTGTATTTTCATATTTTTGAAAATAACACAGCTTGGGGGTGTATTTGTATTATTTTCCAAGATACAACTAAGGGTTGTATTTTTATTTTTGAAAATAACACAGCTTTGGTGTGTATCTGTATTGTTTTCCGAGATACAGCTAAGGGTTTTATTTGTATTTTTGAAAATACCACAGCTTGTGGGTGTATTTGTATTATTTTCTGAATTAAGGCTAAGGGCTGTATTTACATATTTTTGAAAATAACACTGCTTGGGGGTGTATTTGTATTATTTTCCAAGATACAGCTAAGGGTTGTGTTTTTATTTTGAAAATAACACAGCTTGTGTGTGTATTTGTATTATATTCTGAATTACATCTAAGGGCTGTATTTTTGTATTTTTAAAAATAATACTGCTTCGGGTTGAATTTGTATTATTTTCCAAGATAAAGCTAAGGGTTGTATTTGCATTTTTGAAAATAACAGCACTTGGGGGTGTATTTGTATTATTTTCCTAGATACAGCTAAGGGCTGTGTTTGTATTTTTGAAAATAACACAGCTTGGGGGTGTATTTATATTATTTTCCGACATACAGCAAACGGTTGTACTTGTATTTTTGAAAATAACACCGCTTGTGGGTGTATTTGTATTGTTTTCTGCGATAGAGCTAAGGGTTGTATTTGTATTTTTGAAAATAACACAGCTTGGGTGTGTATTTGTATTATTTTCCGAGATACAGCTAATGGTTGTATCTGTATTTTTGGAAATAACAAAGCTTGGAGGTGATTTGTATTATTTTCCTAGATACAGCTAAGGTTTGTATCTGTATTTTTGAAAATAACACAGCTTGGGGGTGTATTTGTATTATTTTCCGAGATACAGCTGAGGTTTGTATTTGTATTTTTGAAAATAACACAGCTTTGGAGTGTATTTGTATTACTTTCCAAGATACAGCTAAGGGTTGTATTTGTATTTTTGACAATAACACAGCTTGGGGGTGTATTTGTATTATTTTCCAAGATACAGCTAAGGGTTGTATTTGTATTTTTGATAATAACACAGCTTGGGAGTGTATTTGTATTACTTTACAAGATACAGCTAAGGGTTGTATTTGTATTTTTGACAATAACACAGCTTGGGGGTGTATTTGTATTATTTTCCAATATACGGCTAAGGGTTGTATTTGTATTTTTGAAAATAACACATCTTGGGGTTGTATTTGTATTATTTTCCAAGATACAGCTAAGGGTTGTATTTGTATTTTTGAAAATAACACAGACTGGGGGTGCATTTGTATTATTTTCCGAGATACAGCTAAGGGTTGTATTTGTATTTTTGACAATAACACAGCTTTGGGGTGTATTTGTATTATTTTCCAAGATACAGCTAAGGGTTGTATTTGTATTTTTGAAAATAACACAGCTTGGGGGTGTATTTGTATTACTTTCCAAGATACAGCTAAGGGTGTATTTGTATTTTTGAAAATAACACCGCTTGGGGTTGTATTTGTATTACTTTCGGAGATACAGATAAGTGCTGTTTTTGTATTTTTTAAAATAACAGCGCTTGGGGGTGTATTTGTATTATTTTCCTGATACAGCTAAGGGTTGTACTTGTATTTTTGAAAATAACACCGCTTGGGGGTGTATTTGTATTATTTTCTGCGATACAGCTAAGGGTTGTAATTGTATTTTTGAAAATAACACAGCTTGGGGGTGTATTTGTATTATTTTCCGAGATACAGCTAAGGGTTTTATTTGTATTTTTGACAATAACACGGCTTAGGGGTGTATTTGTATTATTTTCCGAGATACAGCTAAAGGTTGTATTTGTATTTTTGAAAATCACACGGCTTGTGGGTGTATTTGTATTATTTTCCGAGATACAGCTAAGGGTTGTATTTCTATTTTTGAAAATAACACAGCTTGGGGGTGTATTTGTATTATATTCGGAGATACAGCTAAGGGTTTTATTTTTATTTTTGAAAATAACACAACTTTTGGGTGTATTTGTATTATTTTCAAAGATACAGCTATGGATTTTATTTGTATTTTTGAAAATAACACAGCTTGGGGGTGTATTTGTATTATTTTCCAAGATAGAGCTAAGGGTTGTATTTCTTTTTTGACAATAACACAGCATGGGGGCGTATTTGTATTATTTTCAAAGATACAGCTAATGGTTTTATGTGTATTTTTGACAATAACACAGGTTGGGGGTGTATTTGTATTAATTTCAAAGTTACAGCTAAGTGTTGTATTTGTATTTTTGACAATAACAAAGCCGGGGGTGTATTTGTATTATTTTCCAAGATACAGCTAAAAGTTGTATTTGTATTTTTGACAATAACACAGCGTGTGGGTGTATTTTTATTATTTTCCAAGATACAGCTAAGGATTGTATTTGTATTTTTGACAATAACTCAGCTAGGGGGTGTATTTGTATTATTTTCCAAAATACAGCTAAGGGTTGTATTTGTATTTTTCATAATAAAACATCTTGGGGCTGTATTTGTATTATTTTCCAAGATACAGCTAGGGGTTGTATTTGTATTTTTGAAAATAACACTGCTTGGTGGTGTATTTGTAGTATTTTCCGAGTTACAGCTAAGGGTTGTATACGTATTTTTGACTATAAAACAGCTTGTTTGTGTATTTGTATAAATTTGCGAGATAAAGCTAAGGGTTGTATCTGTAGTTTTGAAAATAACACAGCTTGGGGGTGTCTTTGTATTATTTTCCGAGATACAGCTTAGGGTTGTATCTGAATTTTTGACAATAACACAGCTTGGGTCTGTATTTGTATTATTTTCCGAAATACAGCTAAGGGTTGTATTTGTATTTTTGAAAATAACACAGCTTGGGGGGGTATTTGTATTATTTTCCGAGATAGTGCTAAGGGTCGTATATGAATTTTTGAAAATAACACAGCTTGGGTGTGTATTTGTATTATTTTCTGAGATACCGCTAAGGGTTATATTTGTATTTTTGAAAATAACACCGCTTGGGTGTGTATTTGTGTTATTTTCCGAGATACAGCTAAGGGTTGTACTTGTATTTTTGAAAATAACAGTGATTGGGTGTGTTTTTGAGTTATTTTCCGAGATGCAGCTAAGGGTTGTATCTGTATTTTTGACAGTAAAACAGCTTGGGTGTGTATTTGTATTACTTTACGAGATACAGCTAATTGTTGTATTTGTATTTTTGACAATAACACAGTTTGGGGGTTTATTTGTATTATTTTACGAGATACAGCTAAGGGTTGTATCTGTATTTTTGACAATAACACAGCTTGGGTGTGTATTTGTATTATTTTCCGAGTTATAGATAAAGGTTGTATATGTATTTTTGACTGTAAAACAGCTTGGGTGTGTATTTGTATTATTTTGCGAGATATAGCTAAGGGTTGTATCTGTATTTTTGAAAATAACACAGCTTGGGGGTGTATTTGTATAATTTTCCGAGATACAGCTTAGGGTTTTATCTGTATTTCTGACAATAACACAGCTTGCGTGTGTATTTGTATTATTTTCCGAGTTACAGCTAAAGGTTGTGTATGTATTTTTGACTATAAAAGAGCTTGGGTGCGTATTTGTATTTTTTTGTGAGATACAGCTAAGGGTTGAATTTGTATTTCTGAAAATAACACAGCTTATGGGTGTTTTTGTATTATTTTCCGAGATACAGCTAAGGGTTGTATTTGTATTTTTGAAAATAACACAGCTTGGGGGTTTATTTGTATTATTTTCCGAGATACAGCTAAGGGTTCTATTTTTATTTTTGAAAATAACACAGCTAGAGTGTGTATTTGTATTATTTTGAAACATACAGGTAAGGGTTGTATTTGTCTTTTGGAAAATAACACAGCTTGGGGGTGTATTTGCATTATTTTCCAAGATACAGCTAAGGGTTGAATTTGTATTTTTGAAAATACCACAGCTTTAGGGTGTATTTGTAATATTTTCTGACATACAGCTAAGGGTTGTATTTGTATTTTTGAAAATAACACAGCTTGGGGGTTTATTTGTATTATTTTCCAAGTTAGAGCTAAGGGTTGTATTTTTATTTTTGAAAATAACACAGCTTTGGGGTGTCTTTGTATTATTTTCAAAGATACAGCTAAGGTTTGTATTTTTATTTTTGAAAATGACACAGCTTTGGGGTGTATTTGTATTATTTTCCGAGATACAGCTAAGGGTTGTTTTTGTATTTTTGAAATATCACACCTTGGGGGTGTATTTTTATTATTTTCCGAGATACCGCTAAGGGTTGTATTTGAATTTTTGAAAATAACACAACTTGGGGGTTTATTTGTATTGTTTTCCGAGATTAAGCTAAGGGTTGTATTTGTATTTTTGAAAATAACACCGTTTGGTGGTGTATTTGTATTATTTTCTGAGATACAGCTAAGGGTTGTATTTGTGTTTTTGAAAATAACACACCTTGGGGTTATATTTGTATTCTTTTCCAAGATACATTTAATTGTTGTATTTGTATTTTTGACAATAACAGAGCTTGTGGGTGTATCTGCATTATTTTCCGAGATACAGCTAAGTGTTGTATTTGTATTTTTGGAAATAACACAGCTTGGGGGTGAATTTGTATTATTTTCCGAGTTACAGATAAATGTTGTATATGTATTTTTGACTATAAAACAGATTGGGTGTGTATTTGTATTATTTTGCGAGATACAGCTAAGGGTTGTATCTGTATTTTTGAAAATAACACAGCTTGGGGGTGTATTTGTATTATTTTACGAGATACAGCTAAGGGTTGAATTTGTATTTTTGAAAATACCATAGTTTGAGGGTGTATTTGTAATATTTTCTGACATACAGCTAAGGGTTGCATTTGTATTTTTGAAAATAACACAGCTTGGGGGTGTATTTGTATTATATTCCTAGATACAGCTAAGGGTTGTATTTGTATTTTTGACTATAAAACCGTTTGGGGGTGTATTTGTATTATTTTCTGAGATACAGCTATGGGTTGTATTTGTATTTTTGAAAATAACACAGCTTGGGTGTGTATTTGTATTATTTTCCGAGATAGAACTAAGGGTTGTATTTGTATTTTGGAAAATAACAGAGCTTGTGGGTGTATTTGTATTATTTTCCGAGATACAGCTAAGGGTTGTATTTGTATTTTTGAAAATAACACAGCTTGGGGGTGTATTTGTATTATTTTCCAAGTTAGAGCTAAGGGTTGTATTTTTATTTTTGAAAATAATACAGCTTGGGGGTGTCTTTGTATTATTTTCAAAGATACAGCTAAGGGGTGTATTTTTATTTTTGAAAATAACACAGCTTTGGGGTGTATGTGTATTATTTTCCGAGATACAGCTAAGGGTTGTATTTGTATTTTTGAAAATAACACAGCTTGGGGGTGTATTTGTATTATATTCCTAGATATAGCTAAGGGTTGTATTTGTATTTTTGAAAATAAAACCGTTTGGGGGTGTATTTGTATTATTTTCCGAGATACCGCTAAGGGTTGTATTTGTATTTTTGAAAATAACACAACTTGGGGGTGTATTTGTATTATTTTCCGACATTCAGCTAAGGGATGTATTTGTATTTTTGAAAATAACACCGTTTGGGGGTGTATTTGTATTATTTTCTGAGATACAGCTAAGGGTTATATTTGTGTTTTTGAAAACAACACACCTTGGGGTTGTATTTGTATTCTTTTCCAAGATACAGTTAATTGTTGTTTTTGTATTTTTGACAATAACAGAGCTTGGGGGTGTATTTGCATTATTTTTCGTGATACAGCTAAGTGTTGTATTTGTATTTTTGGAAATAACACCGCTTGGGTGTGTGTTTGTATTATTTTCCGAAATACAGCTAAGGGTTGTATTTGTATTTTTGAAAATAACACAGCTTCGGGTTGTATTTGTATTATATTTTAAGATACAGCTAAGGGTTGTATTTGTATTTTTAAAAATAACACAGACTGGGGGTGTATTTGTATTATTTTCCGAGATACAGCTAAGGGTTGTATTTGTATTTTTGAAAATAACACAGCTTGGGGGTGTATTTGTACGATTTTCCGAGATACAGCTAAGGGTTGTATTTGTATTTTTGAAAATAACACTGCTTGGGGTTGTATTTATATTATTTTCCGACATACAGCAAACTGTTGTACTTGTATTTTTGAAAATAACACCTCTTGTGTGTGTATTTGTACTGTTTTCTGCGATAGAGCTAAGGGTTGTATTTGTATTTTTGAAAATAACACAGCTTGGGGTGTATTTGTATTATTTTCCAAATATAGCTCAGGGTTGCATTTGTATTTTTGGAAATAACAAAGCTTGGAGGTGATTTGTATTATTTTCCAACATACAGCTAAGGGTTGTATTTGTATTTTTGAAAATAACACAGCTTGTGGGTGTATTTGTATTATTTTCCGAGATACAGCTAAGGGTTGTATTTGTATTTTTTACAATAACACAGCTTGTGGGTGTATTTGTATTATTTTCCGAGATACAGCTAAGGTTTGTATTTGTATTTTTGAAAATAACACAGCTTCGGGTTGTATTTGTATTATTTTCCAAGATACAGCTAAGGGTTGTATTTGTTTTTTGAAAATTAAACAGCTTGGTTGTGTATTTGTATTATTTTCCGAGATACAGCTAATGGTTGTTTGTATTTTTGAAAATAACACAGCTTGGGGGTGTATTTGTATTATTTTCCAAGATACAGCTAAGGGATGTATTTTTATTTTTGAAAATAACACAGCCTGGGGATGTATTTGTATTATTTTCCAAGATACAGCTAAGGGTTGTATTGGTATTTTGGAAAATAACACAGCTTTGGGGTGTATTTGTATTATTTTCCTAGATAGAGATAAGTGTTGTATTTGTATTTTTTAAAATAACACACCTTGGGGGTGTATTTGTATTATTTTACAAGATACTGCTAAGGGTTGTATTTGTATTTTTGAAAATAACACAGTTTGGGGGTGTATTTCTATCATTTTTCTAGATACAGCAAAGGGTTGTATATTTATTTTTGAAAATAACACAGCTTGGCGGAGTATTTGTATCATTTTCAAAGATACGGCTAAGGGTTGTATTTGTATTTTCGAAAATAACACAGCTTGGGGATGTATTTGTATTATTTTCGAAGATACAGCTAAGAGTTTTATTTGTATTTTTTAAAATAACAAAGATTGATTGTGTATTTGTATTATTTGCCAAGGTAGAGCTAAGGGTTTTATTTGTATTTTTGAAAATAACACAGCTTTCTGGTGTATATGTATTACTTTCGAAGATAAAGGTAAGTGTTATATTTAGGAAAATAACACAGTTTCGGGTGTATATGTATTATTTTCCAAGATACAGCTAAGGGATGTATTTGTATTTTTGAAAAAAACACAGCTTGGGGGTGTATTTGTATTATTTTCCAAGATACTGCTAAGGGTTGTATTTGTATTTTTGAAAATAACACAGTTTGGGGGTGTATTTGTATTATTTTTCAAGATACAACTAAGGGTTGTATTTGTATTTTTGAAAATAACACAGCTTTCGTGTGTATTTGTTTTATTTTCCAAGATGCAGCTAAGGGTTGTATTTGTAGTTTTGAAAATAACACAGATTGGGGGTGTATATGTATTATTTTCCAGGATACTTCTAAGGCTTGTATTTGTATTTTCGTGAATAACACAGCTTGGGGGTGTATTTGTATTATTTTCCAAAATACTGCTAAGGGTTGTATTTGTATTTTTGGAAATAACACAGCTTGGGTGTGTATTTGTATTATTTTCCAAGATACAGCAAATTGTTGTATTTGTATTTTTGACAATAACACAGCTTGGGGGTGTATTTGTATTATTTTCAAGGATACAGCTAAGGTTTGTATTTGTATTTTTGAAAACAACACAGCTTGTGTGTGTATTTGTATTATTTTCCAAGTTACAGCTAATGGTTGTATTTGTATTTTTGACAATAACACAGCTTGCGGGTGTATTTGTATTATTTTCCGAGATATAGCTAAGGGTTGTGTTTGTGTTTTTGAAAATAACACCGCTTGGGGGTGTATTTGTATTATTTTCCAAGATACAGCTAAGGGTTGTGTTTGTATTTTTGAAAATAACACAGCTTGGGGGTGTGTTTGTATTATTTTCCAAGATAGAGCTAAGGGTTGTATTTGAATTTTTCAAAATAACTCAGCTTGTGGGTGTATTTGTATTATTTTCGGAGATAGAGCTAAGGGTTGTATATGTATTTTTGAAAATAACACAGCTTGGGGGTGTATTTGTATTATTTTCCAAGATACAGCTAAGGGTTGTATTTTTATTTTTGAAAATAACACAGCTTTGGTGTGTATCTGTATTATTTTCCGAGATACAGCTAAGGGTTTTATTTGTATTTTTGAAAATACCACAGCTTGTGGGTGTATTTGTATTATTTTCTGAATTAAGGCTAAGGGCTGTATTTACATATTTTTGAAAATAACACTGCTTGGGGGTGTATTTGTATTATTTTCCAAGATACAGCTAAGGGTTGTGTTTGTATTTTGAAAATAACTCAGCTTGTGTGTGTATTTGTATTATATTCTGAATTACATCTAAGGGCTGTATTTTTGTATTTTTAAAAATAATACTGCTTCGGGTTGAATTTGTATTATTTTCCAAGATAAAGCTAAGGGTTGTATTTGCATTTTTGAAAATAACAGCACTTGGGGGTGTATTTGTATTATTTTCCTAGATACAGCTAAGGGCTGTGTTTGTATTTTTGAAAATAACACAGCTTGGGGGTGTATTTATATTATTTTCCGACATACAGCAAACGGTTGTACTTGTATTTTTGAAAATAACACCGCTTGTGGGTGTATTTGTATTGTTTTCTGCGATAGAGCTAAGGGTTGTATTTGTATTTTTGAAAATAACACAGCTTGGGTGTGTATTTGTATTATTTTCCGAGATACAGCTAATGGTTGTATCTGTATTTTTGGAAATAACAAAGCTTGGAGGTGATTTGTATTATTTTCCTAGATACAGCTAAGGGTTGTATCTGTATTTTTGAAAATAACACAGCTTGGGGGTGTATTTGTATTATTTTTCGAGATACAGCTAAAGGTTGTATTTGTATTTTTGACAATAACACAGCTTGGGGGTCTATTTGTATTATTTTCCGAGATACAGCTGAGGTTTGTATTTGTATTTTTGAAAATAACACAGCTTTGGAGTGTATTTGTATTACTTTCCAAGATACAGCTAAGGGTTGTATTTGTATTTTTGACAATAACACAGCTTGTGGGTGTATTTGTATTATTTTCCAAGATACAGCTAAGGGTTGTATTTGTATTTTTGATAATAACACAGCTTGGGAGTGTATTTGTATTACTTTACAAGATACAGCTAAGGGTTGTATTTGTATTTTTGACAATAACACAGCTTGGGGGTGTATTTGTATTATTTTCCAATATACGGCTAAGGGTTGTATTTGTATTTTTGAAAATAACACATCTTGGGGTTGTATTTGTATTATTTTCCAAGATACAGCTAAGGGTTGTATTTGTATTTTTGAAAATAACACAGACTGGGGGTGCATTTGTATTATTTTCCGAGATACAGCTAAGGGTTATATTTGTATTTTTGACAATAACACAGCTTTGGGGTGTATTTGTATTATTTTCCAAGATACAGCTAAGGGTTGTATTTGTATTTTTGAAAATAACACAGCTTGGGGGTGTATTTGTATTACTTTCCAAGATACAGCTAAGGGTGTATTTGTATTTTTGAAAATAACACCGCTTGGGGTTGTATTTGTATTTCTTTCGGAGATACAGATAAGTGCTGTTTTTGTATTTTTTGAAATAACAGCGCTTGGGGGTGTATTTGTATTATTTTCCTGATACAGCTAAGGGTTGTACTTGTATTTTTGAAAATAACACCGCTTGGGGGTGTATTTGTATTATTTTCTGCGATACAGCTAAGGGTTGTAATTGTATTTTTGAAAATAACACAGCTTGGGGGTGTATTTGTATTATTTTCCGAGATACAGCTAAGGGTTTTATTTGTATTTTTGACAATAACACGGCTTAGGGGTGTATTTGTATTATTTTCCGAGATACAGCTAAAGGTTGTATTTGTATTTTTGAAAATCACACGGCTTGTGGGTGTATTTGTATTATTTTCCGAGATACAGCTAAGGGTTGTATTTCTATTTTTGAAAATAACACAGCTTGGGGGTGTATTTGTATTATATTCGGAGATACAGCTAAGGGTTTTATTTTTATTTTTGAAAATAACACAACTTTTGGGTGTATTTGTATTATTTTCAAAGATACAGCTATGGATTTTATTTGTATTTTTGAAAATAACACAGCTTGGGGGTGTATTTGTATTATTTTCCAAGATAGAGCTAAGGGTTGTATTTCTTTTTTGACAATAACACAGCATGGGGGCGTATTTGTATTATTTTCAAAGATACAGCTAAGGGTTTTATGTGTATTTTTGACAATAACACAGGTTGGGGGTGTATTTGTATTAATTTCAAAGTTACAGCTAAGTGTTGTATTTGTATTTTTGACAATAACAAAGCCGGGGGTGTATTTGTATTATTTTCCAAGATACAGCTAAAAGTTGTATTTGTATTTTTGACAATAACACAGCGTGTGGGTGTATTTTTATTATTTTCCAAGATACAGCTAAGGATTGTATTTGTATTTTTGACAATAACTCAGCTAGGGGGTGTATTTGTATTATTTTCCAAAATACAGCTAAGGGTTGTATTTGTATTTTTCATAATAAAACATCTTGGGGCTGTATTTGTATTATTTTCCAAGATACAGCTAGGGGTTGTATTTGTATTTTTGAAAATAACACTGCTTGGTGGTGTATTTGTAGTATTTGCGAGTTACAGCTAAGGGTTGTATACGTATTTTTGACTATAAAACAGCTTGTTTGTGTATTTGTATTAATTTGCGAGATAAAGCTAAGGGTTGTATCTGTAGTTTTGAAAATAACACAGCTTGGGGGTGTCTTTGTATTATTTTCCGAGATACAGCTTAGGGTTGTATCTGAATTTTTGACAATAACACAGCTTGGGTCTGTATTTGTATTATTTTCCGAGATACAGCTAAGGGTTGTATTTGTATTTTTGAAAATAACACAGCTTGTGGGTGTATTTGTGTTATTTTCCAAGATACAGCTAAGGGTTGTACTTGTATTTTTGAAAATAACAGTGATTGGGTGTGTTTTTGAATTATTTTCCGAGATGCAGCTAAGGGTTGTATCTGTATTTTTGACAGTAACACAGCTTGGGTGTGTATTTGTATTACTTTACGAGATACAGCTAATTGTTGTATTTGTATTTTTGACAATAACACAGTTTGGGGGTTTATTTGTATTATTTTACGAGATACAGCTAAGGGTTGTATCTGTATTTTTGACAATAACACAGCTTGGGTGTGTATTTGTATTATTTTCCGAGTTATAGATAAAGGTTGTATATGTATTTTTGACTGTAAAACAGCTTGGGTGTGTATTTGTATTATTTTGCGAGATATAGCTAAGGGTTGTATCTGTATTTTTGAAAATAACACAGCTTGGGGGTGTATTTGTATAATTTTCCGAGATACAGCTTAGGGTTTTATCTGTATTTCTGACAATAACACAGCTTGCGTGTGTATTTGTATTATTTTCCGAGTTACAGCTAAAGGTTGTGTATGTATTTTTGACTATAAAAGAGCTTGGGTGCGTATTTGTATTTTTTTGCGAGATACAGCTAAGGGTTGAATTTGTATTTCTGAAAATAACACAGCTTGTGGGTGTTTTTGTATTATTTTCCGAGATACAGTTAAGGGTTGTATTTGTATTTTTGAAAATAACACAGCTTGGGGGTTTATTTGTATTATTTTCCGAGATACAGCTAAGGGTTCTATTTTTATTTTTGAAAATAACACAGCTAGAGTGTGTATTTGTATTATTTTGAAACATACAGGTAAGGGTTGTATTTGTCTTTTGGAAAATAACACAGCTTGGGGGTGTATTTGTATTATTTTCCGAGATACAGCTAAGGGTTGAATTTGTATTTTTGAAAATACCACAGCTTTAGGGTGTATTTGTAATATTTTCTGACATACAGCTAAGGGTTGTATTTGTATTTTTGAAAATAACACAGCTTGGGGGTGTATTTGTATTATTTTCCAAGTTAGAGCTAAGGGTTGTATTTTTATTTTTGAAAATAACACAGCTTGGGGGTGTCTTTGTATTATTTTCAAAGATACAGCTAAGGGTTGTATTTTTATTTTTGAAAATGACACAGCTTTGGGGTGTATTTGTATTATTTTCCGAGATACAGCTAAGGGTTGTTTTTGTATTTTTGAAATATCACACCTTGGGGGTGTATTTTTATTATTTTCCGAGATACCGCTAAGGGTTGTATTTGAATTTTTGAAAATAACACAACTTGAAGGTTTATTTGTATTATTTTCCGAGATTAAGCTAAGGGTTGTATTTGTATTTTTGAAAATAACACCGTTTGGTGGTGTATTTGTATTATTTTCTGAGATACAGCTAAGGGTTGTATTTGTGTTTTTGAAAATAACACACCTTGGGGTTGTATTTGTATTCTTTTCCAAGATACAGTTAATTGTTGTATTTGTATTTTTGACAATAACAGAGCTTGGGGGTGTATTTCTATTATTTTCCAAGATACAGCTAAGGATTGTATTTGTATTATTGACAAGCACAGCTTGGGGGTGTATTTGTATTATGTTCCAAGATAGAGCTAAGGGATGTATTTGTATTTTTGAAAATAACACAGCTTGTGGGTGTATTTGTATTATTTTCCGAATTACGGCTAAGGGCTGAATTTTTGTATTTTTGAAGAGAACACAGCTTGGGAGTCTATTTGTATTACTTTTCTAGACACAGCTAAGCGTTGTATTTGTATTTTTCACAATAACCAATCTTGGGGGAGTATTTGTATTATTTTCCAAAAAACAGTTATGAGTTGTATTTGTATTTTTCAAAATAACACAGTTTGGGTGTGTATTTGTATTATTTTCCAAGATACAGCTAAGTGATGTATTTGTATTCCTGACAAAAACACAGCTTTGGGGTGTATTTGTATTATTTTCAAAGATACAGCTAAGGGTTGTATCTGTATTTTTGACAATAACACAGCTTGGAGGTGTATGTGTATTGTTTTCAGAGATAGAGCTAAGGGTAGTATTTGTATTTTTGACAATAACACAGCTTGTGAGTGTTTTTGTATTATTTTCCAACATACAGTTAATCGTTGTATTTGTATATTTGACAATATCACAGCTTGGGGGTGTATTTGTATTATTTTCCAAGATACAGCTAAGGGTTGTATTTGTATTTTTGACAATAACACAGCTAGGGGGTGAATATATATTATTTTCCAAGATACAGCTAAGGATTCTCTTTGTATTTTTGACAATAACACTGCTTGGGGGTGTATTTGTATTATTTTCCAAGATACAGCTATGGGTTTTATTTGTATTTGTGACCATAACACAGCTTGTGGGTGTATTTGAATTATTTTTCAAGATACAGCTAATGGTTGTATTTGTATTTTTGACAATAACCCAGCTTGGGGGTGTATTTGTATTATTTTCCAAGATACAGCTAAGGGATGTATTTGTATTCCTGACAATAACACAGCTTTGGGTTGTATTAGTATTATTTTCAAAGATACAACTAAGGGTTCTATCTGTATTTTTGACAATAACAAAACTTGGGGTTTATGTGTATTATTTTCAGAGATAGAGATAAGGGTTGTATATGTATTTTTGACAATAACACAGTTTGGGCGTGTATTTGTATTATTTTCCGAGATACAGCTAAGGGTTGTATTTGTGTTTTTGAAAATAACACAGCTTGGGGGTGTATTTGTATTATTTTCCGATATACAGCTAAGGTTTTTATTTTTATTTTTGAAAATAACACAGCTTGGGTGTGTGTTTGTATTATTTTATGAGATACAGCTAAGGGTTGTATTGGTATATTTGAAAATAAGACACCGTGCGGTTGTATTTGTATTATTTTCCATGATACAGCTAAGGGTTGTATTTGTATTTTTGAAAAAAAATAGCTTGGGGGTGTATTTGTATTATTTTCTGAGATACAGCTAAGGGTTGTATTTGTATTTTTGAAAATAACACAGCTTGGGGGGGTATTTGTATTATTTTCCGAGATAGTGCTAAGGGTCGTATATGAATTTTTGAAAATAACACAGCTTGGGTTTGTATTTGTATTATTTTCTGAGATACAGCTAAGGGTTATATTTGTATTTTTGAAAATAACACCGCTTGGGTGTGTATTTGTGTTATTTTCCGAGATACAGCTAAGGGTTGTACTTGTATTTTTGAAAATAACAGTGATTGGGTGTGCTTTTGAATTATTTTCCGAGATGCAGCTAAGGGTTGTATCTGTATTTTTGACAGTAACACAGCTTGGGTGTGTATTTGTATTACTTTACGAGATACAGCTAATTGTTGTATTTGTATTTTTGACAATAACACAGTTTGGGGGTTTATTTGTATTATTTTACGAGATACAGCTAAGGGTTGTATCTGTATTTTTGACAATAACACAGCTTGGGTGTGTATTTGTATTATTTTCCGAGTTATAGATAAAGGTTGTATATGTATTTTTGACTGTAAAACAGCTTGGGTGTGTATTTGTATTATTTTGCGAGATACAGCTAAGGGTTGTATCTGTATTTTTGAAAATAACACAGCTTGGGGGTGTATTTGTATAATTTTTCGAGATACAGCTTAGGGTTTTATCTGTATTTCTGACAATAACACAGCTTGCGTGTGTATTTGTATTATTTTCAGAGTTACAGCTAAAGGTGTATATGTATTTTTGACTATAAAAGAGCTAGGGTGCGTATTTGTATTTTTTTTCGAGATACAGCTAAGGGTTGAATTTGTATTTCTGAAAATAACACAGCTTGTGGGTGTTTTTGTATTATTTTCCGAGATACAGCTAAGGGTTGTATTTGTATTTTTGAAAATAACACAGCTAGAGTGTGTATTTGTATTATTTTGAAACATACAGGTAAGGGTTGTATTTGTCTTTGTGAAAATAACACAGCTTGGGGGTGTATTTGTATTATTTTCCAAGATACAGCTAAGGGTTGAATTTGTATTTTTGAAAATACCACAGCTTTAGGGTGTATTTGTAATATTTTCTGACATACAGCTAAGGGTTGTATTTGTATTTTTGAAAATAACACAGCTTGGGGGTGTATTTGTATTATTTTCCAAGTTAGAGCTAAGGGTTGTATTTTTATTTTTGAAAATAACACAGCTTGGGGGTGTCTTTGTATTATTTTCAAAGATACAGCTAAGGGTTGTATTTTTATTTTTGAAAATGACACAGCTTTGGGGTGTATTTGTATTATTTTCCGAGATACAGCTAAGGGTTGTTTTTGTATTTTTGAAATATCAAACCTTGGGGGTGTTTTTTTATTATTTTCCGAGATACCGCTAAGGGTTGTATTTGAATTTTTGAAAATAACACAACTTGGGGGTTTATTTGTATTATTTTCCGAGTTTAAGCTAAGGGTTGTATTTGTATTTTTGAAAATAACACCGTTTGGTGGTGTATTTGTATTATTTTCTGAGATATAGCTAAGGGTTGTGTTTGTGTTTCTGAAAATAACACACCTTGGGGTTGTATTTGTATTCTTTTCCAAGATACAGTTAATTGTTGTATTGGTATTTTTGACCATAACAGAGTTTGGGGGTGTATTTGCATTATTTTCCGAGATACAGCTAAGTGTTGTATTTGTATTTTTGGAAATAACACAGCTTGGGGGTGAATTTGTATTATTTTCCGACTTACAGATAAATGTAGTATATGTATTTTTGACTATAAAACAGCTTGGGTGTGTATTTGTAATATTTTGCGAGATACAGCTAAGGGTTGTATCTGTATTTTTGAAAATAACACAGCTTGGGGGTGTATTTGTATTATTTTACGAGATACAGCTAAGGGTTGAATTTGTATTTTTGAAAATACCATAGTTTGAGGGTGTATTTGTAATATTTTCTGACATACAGCTAAGGGTTGCATTTGTATTTTTGAAAATAACACAGCTTGGGGGTGTATTTGTATTATATTCCTAGATACAGCTAAGGGTTGTATTTGTATTTTTGACTATAAAACCGTTTGGGGGTGTATTTGTATTATTTTCTGAGATTCAGCTATGGGTTGTATTTGTATTTTTGAAAATAACACAGCTTGGGTGTTTATTTGTATTATTTTCCGAGATAGAACTAAGGGTTGTATTTGTATTTTGGAAAATAACAGAGCTTGTGGGTGTATTTGTATTATTTTCCGAGATACAGCTAAGGGTTGTATTTTTATTTTTGAAAATAACACAGCTTGGGGGTGTATTTGTATTATTTTCCAAGTTAGAGCTAAGGGTTGTATTTTTATTTTTGAAAATAATACATCTTGGGGGTGTCTTTGTATTATTTTCAAAGATACAGCTAAGGGGTGTATTTTTATTTTTGAAAATAACACAGCTTTGGTGAGTATGTGTATTATTTTCCGAGATACAGCTAAGGTTTGTATTTGTATTTTTGAAAATAACACAGCTTGGGGGTGTATTTGTATTATATTCCTAGATATAGCTAAGGGTTGTATTTGTATTTTTGAAAATAAAACCGTTTGGGGGTGTATTTGTATTATTTTCCGAGATACCGCTAAGGGTTGTATTTGTATTTTTGAAAATAACACAACTTGGGGGTGTATTTGTATTATTTTCTGACATTCAGCTAAGGGATGTATTTGTATTTTTGAAAATAACACCGTTTGGGGGTGTATTTGTATTATTTTCTGAGATACAGCTAAGGGTTATATTTGTGTTTTTGAAAACAACACACCTTGGGGTTGTATTTGTATTCTTTTCCAAGATACAGTTAATTGTTGTTTTTGTATTTTTGACAATAACAGAGCTTGGGGGTGTATTTGCATTATTTTCTGTGATACAGCTAAGTGTTTTATTTGTATTTTTGGAAATAACACCGCTTGGGTGTGTGTTTGTATTATTTTCCGAAATACAGCTAAGGGTTGTATTTGTATTTTTGAAAATAACACAGCTTCGGGTTGTATTTGTATTATATTCCAAGATACAGCTAAGGGTTGTATTTGTATTTTTGAAAATAACACAGACTGGGGGTGTATTTGTATTATTTTCCGAGATACAGCTAAGGGTTGTATTTGTATTTTTGAAATTAACACAGCTTGGGGGTGTATTTGTCTTATTTTCTGAATTACGGCTAAGTTCTGTTTTTTTGTATTTTTGAAAATAACACAGCTTGGGGGTGTATTTGTACTATTTTCCGAGATACAGCTAAGGGTTGTATTTGTATTTTTGAAAATAACACAGCCTGGGGGTGTATTTATATTATTTTCCGACATACAGCAAACTGTTGTACTTGTATTTTTGAAAATAACACCGCTTGTGGGTGTATTTGTATTGTTTTCTGCGATAGAGCTAAGGGTTGTATTTGTATTTTTGAAAATAACACAGCTTGGGGTGTATTTGTATTATTTTCCGAATATAGCTAAGGGTTGCATTTGTATTTTTGGAAATAACAAAGCTTGGAGGTGATTTGTATTATTTTCCTAGATACAGCTAAGGGTTGTATTTGTATTTTTGAAAATAACACAGCTTGTGTGTGTATTTGTATTATTTTCCGAGATACAGCTAAGGTTTGTATTTTTATTTTTGAAAATAACACAGCTTCGGGTTGTATTTGTATTATTTTCCAAGATACAGCTAAGGGTTGTATTTGTTTTTTGAAAATTAAACAGCTTGGTGGTGTATTTTTATTATTTTCCGAGATACAGCTAAGGGTTGTTTGTATTTTTGAAAATAACACAGCTTGGGTGTGTCTTTGTATTATTTTCAAAGATACAGCTAAGGGTTGTATTTGTATTTTTGAAAATAACACAGCTTTGGAGTGTATTTGTATTACTTTCCAAGATACAGCTAAGGGTTGTATTTGTATTTTTGACAATAACACAGCTTGGGGAGGTATTTGTATTATTTTCCGAGATACAGCTAAGGGTTGTATTTGTATTTTTGAAAATAACACCGCTTCGGAGTGTATTTGTATTACTTTACAAGATACAGCTAAGGGTTGTATTTGTATTTTTGACAATAACACAGCTTGGGGTTGTATTTGAATTATTTTCAATATATAGCTAAGGGTTGTATTTGTATTTTTTAAAATAACACAACTTGTGGGTGTATTTGTATTATTTTCCAACATACAAATAAGGGGTGTATTTGTATTTTTGAAAATAACACAGCTTGGGGGTGTATTTGTATTATTTTCCAAGATACAGCTAAGGGATGTATTTTTATTTTTGAAAATAACACAGCTTGGGGATGTATTTGTATTATTTTCCAAGATACAGCTAAGGGTTGTATTGGTATTTTGGAAAATAACACAGCTTTGGGGTGTACTTGTATTATTTTCCTAGATAGAGATAAGTGTTGTATTTGTATTTTTTAAAATAACACACCTTGGGGGTGTATTTGTATTATTTTACAAGATACTGCTAAGGGTTGTATTTGTATTTTTGAAAATAACACAGTTTGGGGGTGTATTTCTATCATTTTTCTAGATACAGCAAAGGGTTGTATATTTATTTTTGAAAATAACACAGCTTGGGGGAGTATTTGTATCATTTTCAAAGATACGGCTAAGGGTTGTATTTGTATTTTCGAAAATAACCCAGCTTGGGGATGTATTTGTATTATTTTCGAAGATACAGCTAAGAGTTTTATTTGTATTTTTTAAAATAACAAAGATTGATTGTGTATTTGTATTATTTGCCAAGGTAGAGCTAAGGGTTTTATTTGTATTTTTGAAAATAACACAGCTTTTTGGTGTATATGTATTACTTCCCAAGATAAAGGTAAGTGTTATATTTATGAAAATAACACAGTTTCGGGTGTATATGTATTATTTTCCAAGATACAGCTAAGGGATGTATTTGTATTTTTGAAAAAAACACAGCTTGTGGGTGTATTTGTATTATTTTCCAAGATACTGCTAAGGGTTGTATTTGTATTTTTGAAAATAACACAGTTTGGGGGTGTATTTGTATTATTTTTCAAGATACAACTAAGGGTTGTATTTGTATTTTTGAAAATAACACAGCTTTCGTGTGTATTTGTTTTATTTTCCAAGATGCAGCTAAGGGTTTTATTTGTAGTTTTGAAAATAACACAGATTGGGGGTGTATATGTATTATTTTCCAGGATACTTCTAAGGGTTGTATTTGTATTTTCGTGAATAACACAGCTTGGGGGTGTATTTGTATTATTTTCCAAAATACTGCTAAGGGTTGTATTTGTATTTTTGGAAATAACACAGCTTGCGGGTGTATTTGTATTATTTTCCAAGATACAGCTAATTGTTGTATTTGTATTTTTGACAATAACACAGCTTGGGGGTGTATTTGTATTATTTTCAAAGATAGAGCTAAGGTTTGTATTTGTATTTTTGAAAACAACACAGCTTGTGTGTGTATTTGTATTATTTTCCAAGTTACAGCTAATGTTTGTATTTGTATTTTTGACAATAACACAGCTTGTGGGTGTATTTGTATTATTTTCCGAGATACAGCTAAGGGTTGCATTTGTATTTTTGAGAAATAACACAGCTTGGGGGTATATTTGTATTATTTTCAAAGATACAGCTAAGGGTTGTATTTGTATTTTTGACAATATCACAGCTTGGGTGTGTATTTGTATTATATACAAAGATACAGCTAAGTGTTGCATTTGTATTTTTGACAATAACACAGCTTGCGGGTTTATTTGTATTATTTTCCGAGATACAGCTAAGGGTTGTATTTTTGTTTTTGAAAATAACACAGCTTGTGGGTTTATTTGTATTATTTTCCGAGATACAGCTAAGGGTTGTGTTTGTGTTTTTGAAAATAACATCGCTTGGGGGTGTATTTGTATTATTTTCCAAGATACAGCTAAGGGTTGTGTTTTTATTTTTGAAAATAACACAGCTTGGGGGTGTGTTTGTATTATTTTCCAAGATAGAGCTAAGGGTTGTATTTGAATTTTTCAAAATAACTCAGCTTGTGGGTGTATTTTTATTATTTTCGGAGAGAGAGCTAAGGGTTGTATATGTATTTTTGAAAATAACACAGCTTGTGGGTGTATTTGTATTATTTTCTGAATTAAGGCTAAGGGCTGTATTTTCATATTTTTGAAAATAACACAGCTTGGGGGTGTATTTGTATTATTTTCCAAGATACAGCTAAGGGTTGTATTTTTATTTTTGAAAATAACACAGCTTTGGTGTGTATCTGTATTATTTTCCGAGATACAGCTAAATGTTGTATTTGTATTTTTGACAATAACACAGCTTGGGGGTGTATTTGTATTATTTTCCGAGATACAGCTGAGGTTTGTATTTGTATTTTTGAAAATAACACAGCTTTGGAGTGTATTTGTATTACTTTCCAAGATACAGCTAAGGGTTGTATTTGTATTTTTGACAATAACACAGCTTGGGGGTGTATTTGTAATATTTTCCAAGATACAGCTAAGGGTTTTATTTGTATTTTTGATAATAACACAGCTTGGGAGTGTATTTGTATTACTTTACAAGATACAGCTGAGGGTTGTATTTGTATTTTTGACAATAACACAGCTTGGGGTTGTATTTGTATTATTTTCCAATATACGGCTAAGGGTTGTATTTGTATTTTTGAAAATAACACATCTTGGGGTTGTATTTGTATTATTTTCCAAGATACAGCTAAGGGTTGTATTTGTATTTTTGAAAATAACACAGACTGGGGGTGTATTTGTATTATTTTCCGAGATACAGCTAAGGGTTGTATTTGTATTTTTGAAATTAACACAGCTTGGTAGTGTATTTGTCTTATTTTCTGAATTACGCCTAAGTTCTGTATTTTTATATTTTTGAAAATAACACAGCTTGGGGGTGTATTTGTATTATTTTCCAAGATAGAGCTAAGAGTTGTATTTGTATTTTTGAAAATAACACCGCTTGGGGTTGAATTTGTATTATTTTCCGAGATACAGCTAAGTGTTGTATGTGTATTTTTTAAAACAAAAGCACTTGGGGGTGTATTTGTATTATTTTCCCAGATACAGCTAAGGGTTGTGTTTGTATTTTTGATAATATCACAGCTTGGGGCTGTATTTTTATTATTTTCCGAGATACAGCTAAGGGTTGTATTTGTATTTTTGACAATAACACAGCTTGGGGGTGTATTTGTATTGTTTTCCAAGATACATCTACGGGTTGTACTTTTATTTTTGAAAATAACTCATCTTGTGTGTGTATTTGTATTAGTTTCGAAGATAAACCTAAGTGTTATATATGTATTCTTGAAAATAACACAGCTTGGCGGTGTATTTGTATTATTTTACAAGATACAGCTAAGAGTTGTATTTGTATTTTTGAAAATAACACAGCTTGGGGGTGTATTTGTATTATTTTCCAAGATACAGCTAAGGGTTGTATTTGTATTTTTGAAAATAACACAGCATATGGGTGAATTTGTATTATTTTCCAAGATACAGCTAAGGGTTTTATTTGTATTCTTGAAAATAACACAGCTTGGGGGTGTATTTGTATTGTTTTCCAAGATACAGCTAAGGGTTGTATTTGTATTTTTGAAAATAACACAGCTTGGCGGTGTATTTCTGTTATTTTCCAAGATACAGCTAAGGGTTGTATTTGTATTTTTGAAAATAATGCAGCTTGGCGGTGTATTTGTATTATTTTCAAAGATACAGCTAAGGGTTGTATTTGTATTTTTGACAATAACACAGCTTGGGGGTGTATCTGTATTATTTTCCAAGATAGAGATAAGGGTTGTATTTGTATTTCTGAAAATAATACAGCTTGGGGACGTATTTGTATTATTTTCCAAGATACAGCTAAGGGTTGTATTTGTCTTTTTGAAAATTACACAGCCTGATGGTGTATTTGTGTTTTTCTCCAAGATACAGCTAAGGGTTGTACTTGTTTTTTGAAAAATAACACGGCTTGGGGGTATATTTGTATTATTTTCCAAGATACAGCTAAGTGTCGTATTTGTATTTTTGAAAATAACACAGCTTGGGGGTGTATTTCTATCATTTTCAAAGATACAGCTAAGGATTGTATTTGTACTTTTGAAAATAACACAGCTTGTGGGTGTATTTGTATTATTTTCATAGATACAGCTAAGGTTTGTATTTGTATCTTTGAAAATAACACAGCTTGGGGTTGTATTTGTATTATTTTCGAAGATACAG
The DNA here is from genome assembly GCF_048565385.1 of Saimiri boliviensis. NCBI lineage: Eukaryota > Metazoa > Chordata > Mammalia > Primates > Cebidae > Saimiri > Saimiri boliviensis. The sequence continues at coordinate 152,076,727 of NC_133453.1, forward strand.
CTAAGGTTTGTATTTGTATTTTTGAAAACAACACAGCTTGTGGCTGTATTTCCATTATTTTCCAAGATATAGCTAAGGGTTCTCTTTGTATTTTTGCAAATAACACAGCTTGGTGGTGTATTTGTATTATTTTCCAAGATAAGGCTATGAATTATATCTGTATTTTTGACAATAACACAGCTTTGGGGTGTATTTGTATTACTTTCCAAGATACAGCTAAGAGTTGTATATGTATTTTTGAAAATAACACAGCTTTGGGGTGTATTTGTATTACTTTCCAAGATACAGCTAACGTTTGTATTTGTATTTTTGAAAATAAGACGGCTTTGTGGTATATTTGTATTACTTTCCAAGATAGAGCTAAGTGTTGTGTTTGTATTTTTGACAATAACACAGCTGGGGGGGTGAATTTGTCTTATTTTCCAAGATACAGCTAAGGGTTTGGTTTGTATTTTTGAAAATAACACAACTTGAGGTTGTATTTGTATTATTTTCAAAGATAGAGCTAAGGGTTGTATTTGTGTTTTTGAAAATAACACAGCATTGGGGTGTATTAGTATTATTTTCAAAGATACAACTAAGGGTTTTATTTGTATTTTTCACAATAACGCAGCTTGGGAGTGTATTTGTATTATTTTCAAAGATACAGCTAAGGGTTGTATTTGTATTTTTGACAGTAACTCAGATTGGGGTGTATTTGTATTATTTTAAAAGATACAGCTAAGGGTTGTATTTGTCTTTTTGAAAATAACACATCTTGGGGGTGTATTTGTATTATTTATCAAGGTACAGCTAAGGGTTGTATTTGTATTTTTGAAAATAACATAGCTTGGGGTTGTATTTGCATTATTTTCCAGGATACAGCTAAGGGTTGTATTGGTATTTTTGAAAATTACACAGCTTGGTGGTGTATTTGTGTTTTTTTCCAAGATACAGCTAACGGCTGTACTTGTATTTTGGAAAATAACACGGCTTGGGGGTGTATTTCTATTATTTTCCAAGATACAGCTGAGGGTTGTATTTGCAGTTTTGAAAATAACACAGATTTGGTGTGTATTTGTATTATTTTCAAAAATATAGTTATGGGTTGTATTTGTATTTTTGACAATCACAGAGCTTGGGGGGATTTTTGTAGTATTTTGCAAGATACAGCTAAGGATTGTATTGGTATTTCTGAAAATAACACAGCTTGGGGTTGTATTTGTATTATTTTCCAATTTACAGCTAAGGGTTGTATTTGTATTTTTGAAATTAACACAGATTGGGGTGTATTTGTCTTATTTTCTGAATTACGGCTAAGTTCTGTATTTTTGAAAATAACACAGCTTGGTGTTGTATTTGTATTATTATCCAAGATACAGCTAAGGGTTGTATTTGTATTTTTGGAAATAACACAGCTTGGGCTTCTATTTGTATTATTTTCAAAGATATAGCTAAGGGTTGTATTTGTATTTTTGAAAATAACACAGCATGGGGGTGTATTTGTATTATTTTCAAAGATACAACTAAGGGTTGTATTTGTATTTTTCACAATAACGCGGCTTGGGGGTGTATTTGTATTATTTTCAAAGATACAGCTAAGGGTTGTATTTGTATTTTTGACAATAACTCAGCTTGGGTTGTATTTGTATTATTTTCAAAGATACAGGTAAGGATTGTATTTGTATTTTTGAAAATAACACAGCTTGTGGTTGTATTTGTATTATTTTCCAAGATACAGCTCAGAGTTGTATTTGTATTTTTGAAAATAACACAGCTTAGGGTTGTATTTGCATTATTTTCCACGATAGAGCTAGGGGTTTTATTGTTATTTTTGAAAATTACACAGATTGTGGGTGTATTTGTGTTTTCTCCCAAGATACTGCTAAGGGTAGTACTTGTATTTTGGAAAATAACACGGCTTGGGGGTGTATTTGTATTATATTCCAAGATACAGCTAAGGGATGTATTTGTATTTTTGAAAATAACACAGCTATGGGGTGTAATTGTATTATTTTCAAAATTACAGTTATGGGTTGTATTTGTATTTTTAACAATCACAGAGCTTGGAGGGGTATTTGTATTATTTTACAAGATAGAGCTAAGGGTTGTGTTTGTATTTTTGACAATAACACAGATTGTGGGTGTATTTGTGCTATTTTCAAAGATACAGCTAAGGGTTGTAATTGTATTTTTGACAGTAACACAGCTTTGGAGTGTATTTGAATTATTTTCAAAATACAGCTAAGGGTTGTATTTGAATTTTTGAGAATAACACAGCTTGGGTGTGTATTTGAATTATTTTCCAAGATACAGCTAAGGTTTCTATTTGTATTTATGAAAATAACACAACTTCTGGGTGTATTTGTATTATTTTCCAATATACAGCTAAGGGGTGTATTTGTATTTTTGAAAATAATACAGCTTGGGGGGGTTATTTGTATTATTTTCCAAGAAACAGCTATGGGTTGTATTTGTATTTTTGAAAATAACAGGGCTTGTGAGTGTATTTGCATTATTTTCCAAGATACAGCTAAGGGTTTTATTGGTATTTTTGAAAATAACACAGCTTGTGGGTGTATTTGTGTTATTTTTCAAGATACATCTTTGGGTTTTATTTGTATTTTGGAAAATAACACAGCTTGGGGGTGTATTTGTATTATTTTCCTAGATACAGCTAAGGGTTGTATTTGTATTTTTGAAAATAACACAGCTTGGGGATGTATTTGTATTATTTTCCGAGATACAGCTAAGGGTTTTTTTTGTATTTTTGACAATAACACTGCTTGGGGGTGTATTTGTATTATTTTCCCAGATACAGCTAAGGGTTGTATTTGTATTTTTGAAAATCACACAGCTTGGAAGTGTATTTGTATTATTTTCCGAGATACGGCTAAGGGTTTTATTTCTATTTTTGAAAATAACACAGCTTGGTGTTGTATTTGTATTATTTTCCGAGATACAGCTAAGGTTTATATTTGTATTTTTGAAAATAACACCGATGGGTGTGTATTTGTATTATTTTCCGAGATACAGCTAAGGGTTGTGTTTGCATTTTTGAAAATAACACACCTTGTTGATGTATTTGTATTATTTTCCGACATAGAGCTAAGGGTTGTATTTGTATTTTTGAAAATAAGACACCTAGGGCGTGTGTTTGTATTATTTTCCGAGATACAGGTAAGGGATGTATTTTGTATTTTTGAAAATAACACAGCATGGGGGCGTATTTGTATTATTTTCCAAGATACAGCTAAGGGGTGCATTTTTATTTTTGACAGTAACACAGCTTGGTGGCGTATTTGTATTATTTTCAAAGATACAGCTAAGCTTTGTATTTGTATTTTTGACAATAACTCAGCTTCCGCGTGTATTTGTATTAATTTCAAAGTTACAGCTAAGGGTTATATTTGTATTTTTGACAATAAGAAAGCTTGGGGGTGTATTTTTATTATTTTCCAAGATACAGCTAAAAGTTTATTTGTATTTTTGACAATAACAGAGCTTGGGGGTGTATTTCTATTATTTTCCAAGATACAGCTAAGGATTGTATTTGTATTTTTGACAATAACACAGCTTGGGGGTGTATTTGTATTATGTTCCAAGATAGAGCTAAGGGATGTATTTGTATTTTTGAAAATAACACAGCTTGTGGGTGTATTTGTATTATTTTCCGAATTACGGCTAAGGGCTGAATTTTTGTATTTTTGAAAATAACACAGCTTGGGAGTCCATTTGTATTACTTTTCTAGACACAGCTAAGCGTTGTATTTGTATTTTTCACAATAACAAATCTTGGGGGAGTATTTGTATTATTTTCCAAAAAACAGTTGAGAGTTGTATTTGTATTTTTCAAAATAACACAGTTTGGGGGTGTATTTGTATTATTTTCCAAGATACAGCTAAGTGATGTATTTGTATTCCTGACAAAAACACAGCTTTGGGGTGTATTTGTATTATTTTCAAAGATACAGCTAAGGGTTGTATCTGTATTTTTGACAATAACACAGCTTGGAGGTGTATGTGTATTGTTTTCAGAGATAGAGCTAAGGGTAGTATTTGTATTTTTGACAATAACACAGCTTGTGAGTGTTTTTGTATTATTTTCCAACATACAGTTAATCGTTGTATTTGTATATTTGACAATATCACAGCTTGGGGGTGTATTTGTATTATTTTCCAAGATACAGCTAAGGGATGTATTTGTATTTCTGACAATAACACAGCTTTGGGTTGTATTAGTATTATTTTCAAAGATACAACTAAGGGTTCTATCTGTATTTTTGACAATAACAAAACTTGGGGGTTTATGTGTATTATTTTCAGAGATAGAGATAAGGGTTGTATATGTATTTTTGACAATAACACAGTTTGGGCGTGTATTTGTATTATTTTCCGATATACAGCTAAGGGTTATATTTTTATTATTGAAAATAACACAGCTTGTGGGTGTATTTGTATTATTTTCCGAGATACAGCTAAGGGTTGTATTTGTGTTTTTGAAAATAACACAGCTTGGGGGTGTATTTGTATTATTTTCCGATATACAGCTAAGGTTTTTTTTTTTTATTTTTGAAAATAACACAGCTTGGGTGTGTGTTTGTATTATTTTCCGAGATACAGCTAAGGGTTGTATTGGTATATTTGAAAATAAGACACCGTGCGGTTGTATTTGTATTATTTTCCAAGATACAGCTAAGGGTTGTATTTGTATTTTTGAAAATAACACAGCTTGGGGGTGTATTTGTATTATTTTCCGAGATACAGCTAAGGGTTGTATTTGTATTTTTGAAAATAACACAGCTTGGGGGGGTATTTGTATTATTTTCCGAGATAGTGCTAAGGGTCGTATATGAATTTTTGAAAATAACACAGCTTGGGTGTGTATTTGTATTATTTTCTGAGATACAGCTAAGGGTTATATTTGTATTTTTGAAAATAACACCGCTTGGTTGTTTATTTGTGTTATTTTCCGAGATACAGCTATGGGTTGTACTTGTATTTTTGAAAATAACAGTGATTGGGTGTGTTTTTGAATTATTTTCCGAGATGCAGCTAAGGGTTGTATCTGTATTTTTGACAGTAACACAGCTTGGGTGTGTATTTGTATTACTTTACGAGATACAGCTTATTGTTGTATTTGTATTTTTGACAATAACACAGTTTGGGGGTTTATTTGTATTATTTTACGAGATACAGCTAAGGGTTGTATCTGTATTTTTGACAATAACACAGCTTGGGTGTGTATTTGTATTATTTTCCTAGTTATAGAAATAGGTTGTATATGTATTTTTGACTGTAAAACAGCTTGGGTGTGTATTTGTATTATTTTGCGAGATAAAGCTAAGGGTTGTATCTGTATTTTTGAAAATAACACAGCTTGGGGGTGTATTTGTATAATTTTCCGAGATACAGCTTAGGGTTTTATCTGTATTTCTGACAATAACACAGCTTGCGTGTGTATTTGTATTATTTTCAGAGTTACAGCTAAAGGTTTGTATGTATTTTTGACTATAAAAGAGCTTGGGTGCGTATTTGTATTTTTTTGCGAGATACAGCTAAGGGTTGAATTTGTATTTCTGAAAATAACACAGCTTGTGGGTGTTTTTGTATTATTTTCCGAGATACAGCTAAGGGTTGTATTTGTATTTTTGAAAATAACACAGCTTGGGGGTTTATTTGTATTATTTTCCGAGATACAGCTAAGGGTTCTATTTTTATTTTTGAAAATAACACAGCTAGAGTGTGTATTTGTATTATTTTGAAACATACAGGTAAGGGTTGTATTTGTCTTTTGGAAAATAACACAGCTTGGGAGTGTATTTGTATTATTTTTCGAGATACAGCTAAGGGTTGAATTTGTATTTTTGAAAATACCACAGCTTTAGGGTGTATTTGTAATATTTTCTGACATACAGCTAAGGGTTGTATTTGTATTTTTGAAAATAACACAGCTTTGGGGTGTATTTGTATTATTTTCCACGATACAGCTAAGGGTTGTATATTTATTTTTGAAAATAACACAGCTTGGGGGTGTCTTTGTATTATTTTCAAAGATACAGCTAAGGGTTGTATTTTTATTTTTGAAAATGACACAGCTTTGGGGTGTATTTGTATTATTTTCCGAGATACAGCTAAGGGTTGTTTTTGTATTTTTGAAATATCACACCTTGGGGGTGTATTTTTATTATTTTCCGAGATGCCGCTAAGGGTTGTATTTGAATTTTTGAAAATAACACAACTTGGGGGTTTATTTGTATTATTTTCCGAGATTAAGCTAAGTGTTGTATTTGTATTTTTGAAAATAACACCGTTTGTTGGTGTATTTGTATTATTTTCTGAGATACAGCTAAGGGTTGTATTTGTGTTTTTGAAAATAACACACCTTGGGGTTGTATTTGTATTCTTTTCCAAGATAGAGTTAATTGTTGTATTTGTATTTTTGACAATAACAGAGCTTGGGGGTGTATTTCTATTATTTTTCAAGATACAGCTAAGGATTGTATTTGTATTTTTGACAATAACACAGCTTGGGGGTGTATTTGTATTATGTTCCAAGATAGAGCTAAGGGATGTATTTGTATTTTTGAAAATAACACAGCTTGTGGGTGTATTTGTATTATTTTCCGAATTACGGCTAAGGGCTGAATTTTTGTATTTTTGAAAATAACACAGCTTGGGAATCTATTTGTATTACTTTTCTAGACACAGCTAAGCGTTGTATTTGTATTTTTCACAATAACAAATCTTGGGGGAGTATTTGTATTATTTTCCAAAAAACAGTTAAGAGTTGTATTTGTATTTTTCAAAATAACACAGTTTGGGGGTGTATTTGTATTATTTTCCAAGATACAGCTAAGTGATGTATTTGTATTCCTGACAAAAACACAGCTTTGGGGTGTATTTGTATTATTTTCAAAGATACAGCTAAGGGTTGTATCTGTATTTTTGACAATAACACAGCTTGGAGGTGTATGTGTATTGTTTTCAGAGATAGAGCTAAGGGTAGTATTTGTATTTTTGACAATAACACAGCTTGTGAGTGTTTTTGTATTATTTTCCAACATACAGTTAATCGTTGTATTTGTATATTTGACAATATCACAGCTTGGGGGTGTATTTGTATTATTTTCCAAGATACAGCTAAGGGTTGTATTTGTATTTTTGACAATAACACAGCTAGGGGGTGAATTTATATTATTTTCCAAGATACAGCTAAGGATTCTCTTTGTATTTTTGACAATAACACAGCTTGTGGGTGTATTTGTATTATTTTCCGAGATACAGCTAAGGGTTGTATTTGTGTTTTTGAAAATAACACAGCTTGGGTGTGTGTTTGTATTATTTTCTGAGATACAGCTAAGGGTTGTATTGGTATTTTTGAAAATAAGACACCGTGTGGTTGTATTTGTATTATTTTCCAAGATACAGCTAAGGGTTGTATTTGTATTTTTGAAAATAACACAGCTTGGGGGTGTATTTGTATTATTTTCCGACATACAGCTAAGGGTTGTATTTGTATTTTTGAAAATAACACAGCTTGGGGGGGTATTTGTATTATTTTCCGAGATAGTGCTAAGGGTCGTATATGAATTTTTGAAAATAACACAGCTTGGGTGTGTATTTGTATTATTTTCTGAGATACAGCTAAGGGTTATATTTGTATTTTTGAAAATAACACCGCTTGGGTGTGTATTTGTGTTATTTTCCGAGATACAGCTAAGGGTTGTACTTGTATTTTTGAAAATAACAGTGATTGGGTGTGTTTTTGAATTATTTTCCGAGATGCAGCTAAGTGTTGTATCTGTATTTTTGACAGTAACACAGCTTGGGTGTGTATTTGTATTACTTTACGAGATACAGCTAATTGTTGTATTTGTTTTTTTGACAATAACACAGCTTGGGGGTGTATTTGTATTATTTTCCAAGATACAGCTATGGGTTTTATTTGTATTTGTGACAATAACACAGCTTGTGGGTGTATTTGAATTATTTTTCAAGATACAGCTAATGGTTGTATTTGTATTTTTGACAATAACCCAGCTTTGGGGTGTATTTGTATTATTTTCCAAGATACAGCTAAGAGATGTATTTGTATTCCTGACAATAACACAGCTTTGGGTTGTATTAGTATTATTTTCAAAGATACAACTAAGGGTTCTATCTGTATTTTTGACAATAACAAAACTTGGGGGTTTATGTGTATTATTTTCAGAGATAGAGATAAGGGTTGTATATGTATTTTTGACAATAACACAGTTTGGGCGTGTATTTGTATTATTTTCCGATATACAGCTAAGGGTTATATTTTTATTTTTGAAAATAACACAGCTTGTGGGTGTATTTGTATTATTTTCCGAGATACAGCTAAGGGTTGTATTTGTGTTTTTGAAAATAACACAGCTTGGGGGTTTATTTGTATTATTTTCCGAGATACAGCTAAGGTTTTTATTTTTATTTTTGAAAATAACACAGCTTGGGTGTGTGTTTGTATTATTTTCCGAGATACAGCTAAGGGTTGTATTGGTATATTTGAAAATAAGACACCGTGCCGTTGTATTTGTATTATTTTCCACGATACAGCTAAGGGTTGTATTTGTATTTTTGAAAATAACACAGCTTGGGGGTGTATTTGTATTATTTTCTGAGATACAGCTAAGGGTTGTATTTGTATTTTTGAAAATAACACAGCTTGGGGGGGTATTTGTATTATTTTCCGAGATAGTGCTAAGGGTCGTATATGAATTTTTGAAAATAACACAGCTTGGGTGTGTATTTGTATTATTTTCTGAGATACAGCTAAGGGTTATATTTGTATTTTTGAAAATAACACCGCTTGGGTGTGTATTTGTGTTATTTTCCGAGATACAGCTAAGGGTTGTACTGTATTTTTGAAAATAACAGTGATTGGGTGTGTTTTTGAATTATTTTCCGAGATGCAGCTAAGGGTTGTATCTGTATTTTTGACAGTAACACAGCTTGGGTGTGTATTTGTATTACTTTACGAGATACAGCTAATTGTTGTATTTGTATTTTTGACAATAACACAGTTTGGGGGTTTATTTGTATTATTTTACGAGATACAGCTAAGGGTTGTATCTGTATTTTTGACAATAACACAGCTTGGGTGTGTATTTGTATTATTTTCCTAGTTATAGAAAAAGGTTGTATATGTATTTTTGACTGTAAAACAGCTTGGGTGTGTATTTGTATTATTTTGCGAGATATAGCTAAGGGTTGTATCTGTATTTTTGAAAATAACACAGCTTGGGGGTGTATTTGTATAATTTTCCGAGATACAGCTTAGGGTTTTATCTGTATTTCTGACAATAACACAGCTTGCGTGTGTATTTGTATTATTTTCAGAGTTACAGGGGAAGGTTGTGTATGTATTTTTGACTATAAAAGAGCTTGGGTGCGTATTTGTATTTTTTTGCGAGATACAGCTAAGGGTTGAATTTGTATTTCTGAAAATAACACAGCTTGTGGGTGTTTTTGTATTATTTTCCGAGATACAGCTAAGGGTTGTATTTGTATTTTTGAAAATAACACAGCTTGGGGGTTTATTTGTATTATTTTCCGAGATACAGCTAAGGGTTCTATTTTTATTTTTGAAAATAACACAGCTAGAGTGTGTATTTGTATTATTTTGAAACATACAGGTAAGGGTTGTATTTGTCTTTTGGAAAATAACACAGCTTGGGGGTGTATTTGTATTATTTTTCGAGATACAGCTAAGGGTTGAATTTGTATTTTTGAAAATACCACAGCTTTAGGGTGTATTTGTAATATTTTCTGACATACAGCTAAGGGTTGTATTTGTATTTTTGAAAATAACACAGCTTGGGGGTGTATTTGTATTATTTTCCAAGTTAGAGCTAAGGGTTGTATTTTTATTTTTGAAAATAACACAGCTTGGTGGTGTCTTTGTATTATTTTCAAAGATACAGCTAAGGGTTGTATTTTTATTTTTGAAAATGACACAGCTTTGGGGTGTATTTGTATTATTTTCCGAGATACAGCTAAGGGTTGTTTTTGTATTTTTGAAATATCACACCTTGGGGGTGTATTTTTATTATTTTCCGAGATACCGCTAAGGGTTGTATTTGAATTTTTGAAAATAACACAACTTGGGGGTTTATTTGAATTATTTTCCGAGATTAAGCTAAGGGTTGTATTTGTATTTTTGAAAATAACACCGTTTGGTGGTGTCTTTGTATTATTTTCTGAGATACAGCTAAGGGTCGTATTTGTGTTTTTGAAAATAACACACCTTGGGGTTGTATTTGTATTCTTTTCCAAGATACAGTTAATTGTTGTATTTGTATCTTTGGCAATAACAGAGCTTGGGGGTGTATTTGCATTATTTTCCGAGATACAGCTAAGTGTTGTATTTGTATTTTTGGAAATAACACAGCTTGGGGGTGAATTTGTATTATTTTCCGAGTTACAGATAAATGTTGTATATGTATTTTTGACTATAAAACAGCTTGGGTGTGTATTTGTATTGTTTTGCGAGATACAGCTAAGGGTTGAATTTGTATTTTTGAAAATACCATAGTTTGAGGGTGTATTTGTAATATTTTCTGACATACAGCTAAGGGTTGCATTTGTATTTTTGAAAATAACACAGCTTGGGGGTGTATTTGTATTATATTCCTAGTTAAAGCTAAGGGTTGTATTTGTATTTTTGACTATAAAACCGTTTGGGGGTGTATTTGTATTATTTTCTGAGATACAGCTATGGGTTGTATTTGTATTTTTGAAAATAACACAGCTTGGGTGTGTATTTGTATTATTTTCCGAGATAGAACTAAGGGTTGTATTTGTATTTTGGAAAATAACAGAGATTGTGGGTGTATTTGTATTATTTTCGGAGATACAGCTAAGGGTTGTATTTTTATTTTTGAAAATAACACATCTTGGGGGTGTATTTGTATTATTTTCCAAGTTAGAGCTAAGGGTTGTATTTTTATTTTTGAAAATAATACAGCTTGGGGGTGTCTTTGTATTATTTTCAAAGATACAGCTAAGGGGTGTATTTTTATTTTTGAAAATAACACAGCTTTGGGGTGTATGTGTATTATTTTCCGAGATACAGCTAAGGGTTGTATTTGTATTTTTGAAAATAACACAGCTTGGGGGTGTATTTGTATTATTTTCCGAGATACCGCTAAGGGTTGTATTTGTATTTTTGAAAATAACACAACTTGGGGGTGTATTTGTATTATTTTCTGACATTCAGCTAATGGATGTATTTGTATTTTTGAAAATAACACCGTTTGGGGGTGTATTTGTATTATTTTCTGAGATACAGCTAAGGGTTATATTTGTGTTTTTGAAAACAACACACCTTGGGGTTGTATTTGTATTCTTTTCCAAGATACAGTTAATTGTTGTTTTTGTATTTTTGACAATAACAGAGCTTGGGGGTGTATTTGCATTATTTCTCCTGATACAGCTAAGTGTTGTATTTTTGGAAATAACACCGCTTGGGTGTGTGTTTGTATTATTTTCCGAAATACAGCTAAGGGTTGTATTTGTATTTTTGAAAATAACACAGCTTCGGGTTGTATTTGTATTATATTCCAAGATAGAGCTAAGGGTTGTATTTGTATTTTTGAAAATAACACAGACTGGGGGTGTATTTGTATTATTTTCCGAGATACAGCTAAGGGTTGTATTTGTATTTTTGAAATTAACACAGCTTGGGGGTGTATTTGTCTTATTTTCTGAATTACGGCTAAGTTCTGTATTTTTGTATTTTTGAAAATAACAGAGCTTGGGGGTGTATTTGTACTATTTTCCGAGATACAGCTAAGGGTTGTATTTGTATTTTTGAAAATAACACAGCTTGGGGGTGTATTTATATTATTTTCCGACATACAGCAAACTCTTGTACTTGTATTTTTGAAAATAACACCGCTTGTGGGTGTATTTGTACTGTTTTCTGTGATAGAGCTAAGGGTTGTATTTGTATTTTTGAAAATAACACAGCTTGGGGTGTATTTGTATTATTTTCCAAATATAGCTAAGGGTTGCATTTGCATTTTTGGAAATAACAAAGCTTGGAGGTGATTTGTATTATTTTCCTAGATACAGCTAAGGGTTGTATTTGTATTTTTGAAAATAACACAGCTTGGGGGTGTATTTGTATTATTTTCCGAGATACAGCTAAGGGTTGTATTTGTATTTTTGACAATAACACAGCTTGTGGGTGTATTTGTATTATTTTCCGAGATACAGCTAAGGTTTGTATTTGTATTTTTGAAAATAACACAGCTTCGGGTTGTATTTGTATTATTCTCCAAGATACAGCTAAGGGTTGTATTTGTTTTTTGAAAATTAAACAGCTTGGTGGTGTATTTTTATTATTTTCCGAGATACAGCTAAGGGTTGTGTGTATTTTTGAAAATAACACAGCTTGGGGGTGTCTTTGTATTATTTTCAAAGATACAGCTGAGGGTTGTATTTGTATTTTTGAAAATAACACAGCTTTGGAGTGTATTTGTATTACTTTCCAAGATACAGCTAAGGGTTGTATTTGTATTTTTGACAATAACACAGCTTGGGGGGGTATTTGTATTATTTTCCAAGATACTGCTAAAGATTGTATTTGTATTTTTGAAAATAACACCGCTTCGGAGTGTATTTGTATTACTTTACAAGATACAGCTAAGGGTTGTATTTGTATTTTTGACAATAACACAGCTTGTGGTTGTATTTGAATTATTTTCAATATATAGCTAAGGGTTGTATTTGTATTTTTTAAAATAACACAACTTGTGGGTGTATTTGTATTATTTTCCAACATACAAATAAGGGTTGTATTTGTATTTTTGAAAATAACACAGCTTGGGGGTGTATTTGTATTATTTTCCAAGATACAGCTAAGGGATGTATTTTTATTTTTGAAAATAACACAGCTTGGGGATGTATTTGTATTATTTTCCAAGATACAGCTAAGGGTTGTATTGGTATTTTGGAAAATAACACAGCTTTGGGGTGTATTTGTATTATTTTCCTAGATAGAGATAAGTGTTGTATTTGTATTTTTTAAAATAACACACCTTGGGGGTGTATTTGTATTATTTTACAAGATACTGCTAAGGGTTGTATTTGTATTTTTGAAAATAACACAGTTTGGGGGTGTATTTCTATCATTTTTCTAGATACAGCAAAGGGTTGTATATTTATTTTTGAAAATAACACAGCTTGGGGGAGTATTTGTATCATTTTCAAAGATACGGCTAAGGGTTGTATTTGTATTTTCGAAAATAACACAGCTTGTGGATGTATTTGTATTATTTTCGAAGATACAGCTAAGAGTTTTATTTGTATTTTTTAAAATAACAAAGATTGATTGTGTATTTGTATTATTTGCCAAGGTAGAGCTAAGAGTTTTATTTGTATTTTTGAAAATAACACAGCTTTTTGGTGTATATGTATTACTTTCCAAGATAAAGGTAAGTGTTATATTTATGAAAATAACACAGTTTCGGGTGTATATGTATTATTTTCCAAGATACAGCTAAGGGATATATTTGTATTTTTGAAAAAAACACAGCTTGGGGGTTTATTTGTATTATTTTCCAAGATACTGCTAAGGGTTTTATTTGTATTTTTGAAAATAACACAGTTTGGTGGTGTATTTGTATTATTTTTCAAGATACAACTAAGGGTTGTATTTGTATTTTTGAAAATAACACAGCTTTCGTGTGTATTTGTTTTATTTTCCAAGATGCAGCTAAGGGTTGTATTTGTAGTTTTGAAAACAACACAGATTGGGGGTGTATATGTATTATTTTCCAGGATGCTTCTAAGGGTTGTATTTGTATTTTGGTGAATAACACAGCTTGGGGGTGTATTTGTATTATTTTCCAAAATACTGCTAAGGGTTGTATTTGTATTTTTGGAAATAACACAGCTTGCGGGTGTATTTGTATTATTTTCCAAGATACAGCAAATTGTTGTATTTGTATTTTTGAAAATAACACAGCTTGGGGGTGTATTTGTATTATTTTCAAAGATACAGCTAAGGTTTGTATTTGTATTTTTGAAAACAACACAGCTTGTGTGTGTATTTGTATTATTTTCCAAGTTACAGCTAAGGGTTGTATTTGTATTTTTGACAATATCACAGCTTGCGGGTGTATTTGTATTATTTTCCGAGATACAGCTAAGGGTTGCATTTGTATTTTTGAGAAATAACACAGCTTGTGGGTATATTTGTATTATTTTCAAAGATACAGGTAAGGGTTGTATTTGTATTTTTGACAATAACACAGCTTGGTTGTGTATTTGTATTATATACAAAGATACAGCTAAGTGTTGCATTTGTATTTTTGACAATAACACAGCTTGCGGGTTTATTTGTATTATTTTCCGAGATACAACTAAGGGTTGTATTTTTGTTTTTGAAAATAACACAGCTTGTGGGTGTATTTGTATTATTTTCCGAGATACAGCTAAGGATTGTGTTTGTGTTTTTGAAAATAACACCGCTTGGGGGTGTATTTGTATTATTTTCCAAGATACAGCTAAGGGTTGTGTTTGTATTTTTGAAAATAACACAGCTTGGGGGTGTGTTTGTATTATTTTCCAAGATAGAGCTAAGGGTTGTATTTGAATTTTTCAAAATAACTCAGCTTGTGTGTGTATTTGTATTATTTTTGGAGATAGAGCTAAGGGTTGTATATGTATTTTTGAAAATAACACAGCTTGGGGGAGTATTTGTATTATTTTCCAAGATACAGCTAAGGGTTGTATTTTTGTTTTTGAAAATAACACAGCTTTGGTGTGTATCTGTATTATTTTCCGAGATACAGCTATGGGTTTTATTTGTATTTTTGAAAATACCACAGCTTGTGGGTGTATTTGTATTATTTTCTGAATTAAAGCTAAGGGCTGTATTTTCATATATTTGAAAATAACACAGCTTGGGGGTGTATTTGTATTATTTTCCAAGATACAGCTAAGGGTTGTATTTGTATTTTTGAAAATAACACAACTTTGGTGTGTATCTGTATTATTTTCCGAGATACAGCTAAGGGTTTTATTTGTATTTTTGAAAATACCACAGCTTGTGGGTGTATTTGTATTATTTTCTGAATTAAGGCTAAGGGCTGTATTTGCATATTTTTGAAAATAACACTGCTTGGGGGTGTATTTGTATTATTTTCCAAGATACAGCTAAGGGTTGTGTTTGTATTTTGAAAATTACACAGCTTGTGTGTGTATTTGTATTGTATTCTGAATTACATCTAAGGGCTGCATTTTTGTATTTTTAAAAATAATACTGCTTCGGGTTGAATTTGTATTATTTTCCAAGATAAAGCTAAGTGTTGTATTTGCATTTATGAAAATAACAGCACTTGGGGGTGTATTTGTATTATTTTCCTAGATACAGCTAAGGGCTGTGTTGTATTTTTGAAAATAACACAGCTTGGGGGTGTATTTATATTATTTTCCGAAATACAGCAAACGGTTGTACTTGTATTTTTGAAAATAACACCGCTTGTGGGTGTATTTGTATTGTTTTCTGCGATAGAGCTAAGGGTTGTATTTGTATTTTTGAAAATAACACAGCTTGGGTGTGTATTTGTATTATTTTCCGAGATATAGCTAATGGTTGTATTTGTATTTTTGGAAATAACAAATCTTGGAGGTGATTTGTATTATTTTCCTAGATACAGCTAAGGGTTGTATTTGTATTTTTGAAAATAACACAGCTTGTGGGGGTATTTGTATTATTTTTCGAGATACAGCTAAGGGTTGTATTTGTATTTTTGACAATAACACAGCTTGGCGGTGTATTTGTATTATTTTCCGAGATACAGCTGAGGTTTGTATTTGTATTTTTGAAAATAACACAGCTTTGGAGTGTATTTGTATTACTTTCCAAGATACAGCTAAGGGTTGTATTTGTATTTTTGACAATAACACAGCTTGGGGGTTTATTTGTATTATTTTCAAAGATACAGCTAAGGGTTGCTTTTGTATTTTTGATAATAACACAGCTTGGGAGTGTATTTGTATTACTTTACAAGATACATCTAAGGGTTGTATTTGTATTTTTGACAATAACACAGCTTGGGTGTGTATTTGTATTATTTTCCAATATACGGCTAAGGGTTGTATTTGTATTTTTGAAAATAACACATCTTGGGTTTGTATTTGTATTATTTTCCAAGATACAGCTAAGGGTTGTATTTGTATTTTTGTAATTAACACAGCTTGGTAGTGTATTTGTCTTATTTTCTGAATTACGGCTAAGTTCTGTATTTTTATATTTTTGAAAATAACACAGCTTGGGGGTGTATTTGTATTATTTTCCAACATACAGCTAAGGGTTGTATTTGTATTTTTGAAAATAACACAGCTTGGGAGTGTATTTGTATTACTTTCCAAGATACAGCTAAGGGTTGTATTTGTATTTTTGACAATAACACAGCTTGAGGGTGTATTTGTATTATTTTCCAAGATACAGCTAAGGGTTGTATTTGCATTTTTGAAAATAACACAGCTTGGGGTATATTTGTATTATTTTCCAAGATACATCTTTGTGTTGCATTTGTATTTTTTACACTAACACAGCTTGGGGGTGTATTTGTATTATTTTACAAGATACAGCTAAGAGTTGTATTTGTATTTTTGAAAATAACACAGCTTGGGCGTGTATTTGTATTATTTTCCAAGATACATCTAAGGGTTTTATTGGTATTTTTGAAAATAACACAGCATGTGGGTGTATTTGTATTATTTTCCAAGATACAGCTAAGGGTTTTATTTGTATTCTTGAAAATAACACAGCTTGGGGGTGTATTTGTATTATTTTCCAAGGTACAGCTAAGGGTTGTATTTGTATTTTTGAAAATAACACAGCTTGGCGGTGTATTTCTGTTATTTTCCAAGATACAGCTAAGGGTTGTATTTGTCTTTTTGACAATAACACAGCTTGGGGGTGTATCTGTATTATTTTCCAAGATAGAGATAAGGGTTGTATTTGTATTTCTGAAAATAATACAGCTTGGGGACGTATTTGTATTATTTTCCAAGATACAGCTAAGGGTTGTATTTGTCTTTTTGAAAATAACACAGCCTGATGGTGTATTTGTGTTTTTCTCCAAGATACAGCTAAGGGTTGTACTTGTATTTTGGAAAATAACACGGCTTGGGGATGTAATTGTATTATATTCCAAGAGAGAGCTAAGGTTCGTATTTGTATTTTTGAAAATAACACAGCTTGGGGGTGTATTTGTATTATTTTCCAAGATACAGCTAAGTGTCGTATTTGTATTTTTGAAAATAACACAGCTTGGGGGTGTATTTGTATCATTTTCAAAGATACAGCTAAGGATTGTATTTGTACTTTTGAAAATAACACAGCTTGTGGGTGTATTTGTATTATTTTCATAGATACAGCTAAGGGTTGTATTTGTATCTTTGAAAATAACACAGCTGGGGGTTGTATTTGTATTATTTTCCAAGATACAGCTAAGGTTTGTATTTGTATTTTTGAAAACAACACAGCTTGTGGCTGTATTTCCATCATTTTCCAAGATACAGCTAAGGGTTCTCTTTGTATTTTTGCAAATAACACAGCTTGGGGGTGTATTTGTATTATTTTCCAAGATAAGGCTATGAATTATATCTGTGTTTTTGACAATAACACAGTTTTGGGGTGTATTTGTATTACTTTCCAAGATACAGCTAAGAGTTGTATATGTATTTTTGAAAATAACACAGCTTTGGGGTGTATTTGTATTACTTTCCAAGATAAAGCTAACGTTTGTATTTGTATTTTTGAAAATAAGACGGCTTTGTGGTGTATTTGTATTACTTTCCAAGATAGAGCTAAGTGTTGTGTTTGTATTTTTGACAATAACACAGCTGGGGGGGTGTATTTGTATTATTTTCCAAGATACAGCTAAGGGTTTGGTTTGTATTTTTGAAAATAACACAACTTGAGGTTGTATTTGTATTATTTTCAAAGATAGAGCTAAGGGTTGTATTTGTGTTTTTGAAAATAACACAGCATTGGGGTGTATTTGTATTATTTTCAAAGATACAACTAAGGGTTTTATTTGTATTTTTCACAATAACGCAGCTTGGGAGTGTATTTGTATTATTTTCAAAGATACAGCTAAGGGTTGTATTTGTATTTTTGACAGTAACTCAGATTGGGGTGTATTTGTATTATTTTCAAAGATACAGCTAAGGGTTGTATTTGTTTTTTTGAAAATAACACATCTTGGGGGTGTATTTGTATTATTTATCAAGGTACAGCTAAGGGTTGTATTTGTATTTTTGAAAATAACATAGCTTGGGGTTGTATTTGCATTATTTTCCAGGATACAGCTAAGGGTTGTATTGGTATTTTTGAAAATTACACAGCTTGGGGGTGTATTTGTGTTTTTTTCCAAGATACAGCTAACGGCTGTACTTGTATTTTGGAAAATAACACGGCTTGGGGGTGTATTTCTATTATTTTCCAAGATACAGCTGAGGGTTGTATTTGCAGTTTTGAAAATAACACAGATTTGGTGTGTATTTGTATTATTTTCAAAAATATAGTTATGGGTTGTATTTGTATTTTTGACAATCACAGAGCTTGGGGGGATTTTTGTAGTATTTTGCAAGATACAGCTAAGGATTGTATTGGTATTTCTGAAAATAACACAGCTTGGGGTTGTATTTGTATTATTTTCCAAGGTACAGCTAAGGGTTGTATTTGTATTTTTGAAATTAACACAGATTGGTGTGTATTTGTCTTTTTTTCTGAATTACGGCTAAGTTCTGTATTTTTGAAAATAACACAGCTTGGTGTTGTATTTGTATTATTATCCAAGATACAGCTAAGGGTTGTATTTGTATTTTTGGAAATAACACAGCTTGGGCTTCTATTTGTATTTTTTTCAAAGATATAACTAAGTGTTGTATTTGTATTTTTGAAAATAACACAGCATGGGGGTGTATTTGTATTATTTTCAAAGATACAACTAAGGGTTGTATTTGTATTTTTCACAATAACGCGGCTTGGGGGTGTATTTGTATTATTTTCAAAGATACAGCTAAGGGTTGTATTTGTATTTTTGACAATAACTCAGCTTGGGTTGTATTTGTATTATTTTCAAAGATACAGGTAAGGATTGTATTTGTATTTTTGAAAATAACACAGCTTGTGGTTGTATTTGTATTATTTTCCAAGATACAGCTCAGAGTTGTATTTGTATTTTTGAAAATAACACAGCTTAGGGTTGTATTTGCATTATTTTCCACGATAGAGCTAGGGGTTTTATTGTTATTTTTGAAAATTACACAGATTGTGGGTGTATTTGTGTTTTCACCCAAGATACTGCTAAGGGTAGTACTTGTATTTTGGAAAATAACACGGCTTGGGGGTGTATTTGTATTATATTCCAAGATACAGCTAAGGGATGTATTTGTATTTTTGAAAATAACACAGCTATGGGGTGTATTTGTATTATTTTCAAAATTACAGTTATGGGTTGTATTTGTATTTTTAACAATCACAGAGCTTGGAGGGGTATTTGTATTATTTTACAAGATAGAGCTAAGGGTTGTGTTTGTATTTTTGACAATAACACATATTGTGGGTGTATTTGTGCTATTTTCAAAGATACAGCTAAGGGTTGTAATTGTATTTTTGACAGTAACACAGCTTTGGAGTGTATTTGAATTATTTTCAAAATACAGCTAAGGGTTGTATTTGAATTTTTGAGAATAACACAGCTTGGGTGTGTATTTGAATTATTTTCCAAGATACAGCTAAGGTTTCTGTTTGTATTTATGAAAATAACACAACTTCTGGGTGTATTTGTATTATTTTCCAATATACCGCTAAGGGGTGTATTTGTATTTTTGAAAATAATAAAGCTTGGGGGGGTTATTTGTATTATTTTCCAAGAAAGAGCTATGGGTTGTATTTGTATTTTTGAAAATAACAGAGCTTGTGAGTGTATTTGCATTATTTTCCAAGATAGAGCTAAGGGTTTTATTGGTATTTTTGAAAATAACACAGCTTGAGGGTGTATTTGTGTTATTTTTCAAGATACATCTATGGGTTTTATTTGTATTTTGGAAAATAACACAGCTTGGGGGTGTATTTGTATTATTTTCCAATATACAGCTAAGGGTTGTATTTGTATTTTTGAAAATAACACAGCTTGGGGGTGTATTTGTATTAGTTTCAAAGATACAGTTATGGGTTGTGTTTGTATTTTTGACAATAACAGAGGTTTGGGGGGTATTTGTATTATTTTTCAAGATACAGCTAAGAGTTGTATTTGTATTTTTGACAATAACACAGCTTGTGGGTGTATTTGTGTTATTTTCAAAGATACAGCTAAGGGTTGTATTTGTATTTTTGACAGTAACACAGCTTGAGTGTGTATTTGTGTTATTTTCAAAGATACCGCTAAGGGTTGTATTTGTATTTTTGACAATAACACAGCTTGGGTTTGTATTTGTATTATTTTCAAAGTTACAGCTAAGGGTTGTACTTGTATTTTTGAAAATAACAGAGCTTAGGGGTGTATTTGTATTATATTCCAAGAGACAGCTAAGGGTTGTATTTGTATTTTTGAAAATAACACAGCTTGTGGGTGTATCTGTATCATTTTCAAAGATACAGCTAAGGACTGTATTTGTATTTTTGAAAATAAAACAGCCCGGGGGTGTGTTTGTATTATTTTCCAAGATACATCTAAGGGTTGTATTTGTACTTTTGAAAATAACACAGCTTGGGGGTGTATATGTATTATTTCCCAAGATACAGCTAAGGGTTGTATTTGTATTCTTGAAAATAACACAGCTTGTAGCTGTATATGTATTATTTTCCAATATACAGCTAAGGGTTTTATTTGTATTTTTGAAAATAACACAGCTTGGAGGTGTATTTATATTATGTTCCAAGATACAGCCAAGGGTTTTATCTGTATTTTCCACAATAACACAGATTTCGGGTGTATTTGTATTACTTTCCAAGATACAGCAAAGGGTTGTATTAGTATTTTTGAAAATAAGATGGCTTTGGGTGTATTTGTATTGCTTTCCAAGATAGAGCTAAGGGTTGTATTTGTATTTTTGACAATAACACAGCTTGGGGGTGTATTTGTATTATTTTCCGAGATACAGCTAGGGGTTGTATTTGTATTTTTGAAAATAACACAGCTTGGGGTGTATTTGTATTACTTTCCGAGATACATCTAAGGGTCGCATTTGTATTTTCGAAAATAACACTGCTTGGGGGTGTATTTGTATTATTTTCCGAGATATAGCTTAGGGTTGTATTTGTATTTTTGAAAATAACACAGCTTGGGTATGTATTTGTATTATTTTCCGAGATACAGCTAAGGGTTGTATTTGTATTTTGAAATTAACACAGCTTGGGTGTGTATTTGTCTTATTTTCTGAATTACGGCTAAGTTCTGTATTTTTGTATTTTTGAAAATAACACAGCTTGGGGGTGTATTTGTACTATTTTCTGACATACAGCTAAGGGATGTATTTGTATTTTTGAAAAAAACACAGCTTGGGGGTGTATTTGTATTATTTTACAAGATACAGCTAAGGATTTTATTTGTATTCTTGACAATAACAAAGCCGGTGGTGTATTTGAATTATTTTCCAAGATACAGCTAAGGCTTGTATTTGTATTTTTGAAAATAACACAGCTTGGGTTTGTATTTGTATTATTTTCCAAGATACAGCTAAGTGTTGTATTTGTGTTTTGGAAAATAACACAGCTTGGGGGTGTATTTGTATTATTTTCCAAGGTATAGCTTAGGGTTGTATTTGTATTTTTGAAAATAACACAGATTGGGTGTGTATTTGTATTATTTTCCCAGATAAAGCTAAGGGTTGTATTTGTATTTTTGAAAATAACACATCTTGGGGGTGTATTTGTATTATTTTCCAAGATACAGGTAAGGCTTGTATTTGTGTTTTTGAAAATAATACAGCTTGGGTGTCTATTTGCATTATTTTCCAAGATACAGCTAAGGGTTGTATTTGTATTTTTGACAAAAACAAAGCCGGGGGTGTATTTGTATTATTTTCCAAGATACAGCTAATGGTTGTATTTGTATTTTTGACAAAAACAAAGCCGGGGGTGTATTTGTATTATTTTCCAAGATACAGCTAAGGGTTGTATTTGTATTTTTGACAATAACACAGCTTGGGGGTGTAATTGAATTATTTTCCAAGATACAGCTAATGGTTGTATTTGTATTTTTGAAAATAACACACATTGGGATTGTATTTGTATTATTTTCAAAGATACAGCTAAGGGTTGTATTTCTATTTTTGAAAATAACACAGCTAGGGGGTGTATTTGTATTATTTTCCAGATGCAGCTAAGGGTTGTATTTGTATTTTTGAAAATAACACAGCTTGAAGGTGTATTTGTATTATTTTACAAATACAGCTAAGGGATGTATTTGTATTTTTGACAATAACAAAGCCTGTGGGGGTATTTGTATTATTTTTCAAGGTATAGCTAAGGTTTGTATTTGTATTTTTGAAAATAACACAGCTTGTGGTGTATTTGTATTATTTTCCAAGATACATCTTTTCATTGTATTTGTATTTTTTACACTAACACAGCTTGGGGGTGTAATTGTATTATTTTCCAAAATACAGCTAAGGGTTTTATTTTTTGTTTTGAAAATAACCCAGCTTTGGGGTGTATTTGTATTATTTTCCAAGATACAGCTAAAGCTTGTATGTGTGTTTTTGAAAATAACACAGCTTGGGTGTGCATTTACATTATTTTCCAAATTACAGCTAAGGGTTGTATTTGTGTTTTTGAATATAACACAGCTTGAGGGTGTATTTGTATTATTTTCCATGATACAGCTAAGGGTTGTATTTGTATTTTTGAAAATAACAGAGCTTGTGGTGTATTTGTATTATTTTCCAAGATACAGCAAATGGTTGTATTTGTATTTTAGAAAATAACGTATCTTGGGGGTGTATTTGTATCATTTCCCAAGATACAACTAAGGTATGTATTTGTATTTTTGACAATAAAAAAGCTTGGGGGTGTATTTGTATTATTTTCAAAGACACAACTAAGGATGGTATTTGTAGTTTTGAAAATAACACAGATTGGGGGTGTATTTGTATTATTTTCCAAGATACAGCTAAGGGTTGTATTTGCTTTTTTGGAAATAACACAGCTTGGGGGTTTATTTGCATTATTTTCCAAGATACAGCTAAGGGTTGTATTTGTATTTTTGAAAATAACACAGCTTGCGGGTGTATTTGTATTATTTTCTGAGATAAAGATAAGGATTGCATTTGTATTTTTGAAAATAACACAGCTTGGGGGTGTATTTGTATTATTTTCCAAGATACAGCTAAGGCTTGTATTTGTGTTTTTGAAAATAACACAGCTTGGGTGTGTATTTGCATTATTTTCCAAGATACAGCTAAGTGTTGTATTTGTATTTTTGAAAATAACACAGCTCGGGTTTGTATTTGTATTATACTCCAAGATACAGCTAAGGGTTGTATTTGTGTTTTTGAAAATAACACAGCTTGGGCGTGTATTTGTATCATTTTCCAAGATACAGCTAAGTGTTGTATTTGTATTTTTGAAAATAACACAGCTTGGGGTTGTATTTACTTTCTTACTAAAAGAAAGCTCAACTCAAGGGGACACAGCTCACTCATTTTGACTTCATGAGCTATGGCAGGTAGAGACAACTTTTTGAAAATACACAGCTAAAAATGTCTGTGCTTTGAATGCTAGACATGTTTTTCAGAATACACAGCTAAAACGGTCCCCGTTTTCAGTGCTAAAGCACTTAAAGCGGGGACCGTTTTAGCTGTGTATTTTGAAAAATTTGTTTGCTCTTCAAAGAGAAAGCTACTTTTGCTGTGTCTTTGGGTTCGAGGGGAAATGGGAGTCCTCTTCAGTCAGCAGGGACGACACCTGAGTCCTTTGCAGTCCTCTTGTTTGCCTCTGAGGGTGAAATGAGAGTGGTCCCTGTCATCATGAGCCATGTCTGAAAGAATTATTCACATTCCCTACGAAAATAGACGGGTGAAATAGCAAAAGGTGTGTCTTCCTTTGGAGCATGGACGGGTTCAAAGCCCAACTCATACCACTAAGTATTTTGCTGAACACGAGCATTTGTGTGTGCGGCCTGTGTTTGGGTGTATTTTGTGTCATGTGTGTATGTGTGTGTGTGTGTGTGTCTGTGTGTGTGTGTCTGTATTTCTGTCTCCATTCCTGAGCAGCAAATCTTTTTTCCTCTTTTAGCATGTTACTCACAACTGTGGATGAAACCCAGCACTCCTGAAAACACAATCCATGTATGGTTGAAGGAAATTTTCTTGGTGATGAGTGAGAGGTTGGTGACTGAAACCAGCTCATTTCACATTGACCACTGAGGTCACATCTCTCAGGTGAGAAGCAAAGTGAGAATTTGAACCAGGCACATTCTCCTTAGAGACAATGGGCCAAAGACAGGTCCGATGGAATCGAACGTCTTTTCATGTTGACATCCATCACGTCAAGCCCTCGTTATGCCATTGAAGTGTCACATTGGGCCTGGGGGAGGCGGTGCACCCTGTGAAATTACACGTCCGAAGATTTGGATTTGATTTCCAGCCCTTTGCCAGTCAGTCTGCCAGGCACTTTCATGTGACAAGCCTTAGGCGAGTCCCTTTCTGTCTCTGATTCCCGATTCCTTCACAGGGATTTATGTGGGCCTTAACGCCCACTGGGAAATGATCCCTCTGCCAGCTCAGTGCCTGCTTTCTTGGTTTGACTTGTCAATCTGGACATGAATACACCTTTGGTTTTGGATCTACCCTATTACCTCTCCTAGAAATTAACACACAAAACTGACAGCAAATTGACAAGATGAGAAGCAGTTTTTCAGAATTCAAATTGAACTTAATCCCTTCTTACTAAAAGAATGCTCAACTCAAGGGGACACAGCTCACTCGTTTTGACTTCATGAGCTCCGGCAGGCAGAGACAACTTTTTGAAAATACACAGCTAAAACTGTCCGTGCTTTGAATGCTAGACATGTTTTTCAGAATACACAGCTAAAACGGTCCCCACTATAGCACTTAAAGCGGGGACCGTTTTAGCTGTGTTTTTTGAAAAAGTTGTGTGCTCTTCAAAGAGAAAGCTACTTTTGCTGTGTCTTTGGGTTCGAGGGGAAATGGGAGTCCTCTTCAGTCAGCAGGGACGACACCTGAGTCCTTTGCAGTCCTCTTGTCTGCCTCTGAGGGTGAAATGAGAGTGGTCCCTGTCATCATGAGCCATGTCTGAAAGAATTATTCACATTCCCTACGAGAATAGACGGGTGAAATAGCGAAAGGTGTGTCTTCCTTTGGAGCATGGACGGGTTCAAAGCCCACCTCATACCAGTAAGTATTTTGCTGAACACGAGCATTTGTGTGTGCGGCCTGTGTTTGGGTGTTTTTTGTGTCGTGTGTGTGTGTGTGTGTGTGTGTGTGTGTGTGTGTGTGTGTCTGTGTTTCTGCCTTCATTCCTGAGAAGCAAATCTTTTTTCCTCTTTTAGCATGTTACTCAGAACTGTGGATGAAGCCCAGCACTCCTGAAAACACAATGCATGTATGGTTGAAGGAATTTTTCTTGGTGATGAGTGAGAGGTTGGTGACTGAAACCAGCTCATTTCCCATTGACCACTGAGGTCACATCTCTCAGGTGAGAAGCAAAGTGAGAATTTGAACCAGGCACATTCTCCTTAGAGACAATGGGCCAAAGACAGGTCCGATGGAATCGAATATCTTTTCATGTTGACATCCATCCCGTCAAGCTCTCGTGAAGCCATTGAAGTGTCACATTGGGCCTGGGGGAGGCGGTGCACCCTGTGAAATTACACGTCGGAAGATTTGGATTTGATTTCCAGCCCTCAGCCAGTCAGTCTGCCAGGCACATTCATGTGATAAGCCTTAGTCGAGTCCCTTTCTGTCTCTGTTTCCCGATTCCTTCACAGGGATTTATGTGGGCCTTAACGCCCACTGGGAAAAGATCCCTCTGCCAACTCAGTGCCTGCTTTCTTGGTTTGACTTGTCAATCTGGACTTGAATACACCTTTGGTTTTGGATTGACTCTATTACCTCTCCTAGAAATTAACACACAAAACTGACAGCTGATTGACAAGATGAGAAGCAGTTTTCCAGAATTCAAATTGAACTTAATCCTTTCTTACTAAAAGAATGCTCAACTCAAGGGGACACAGCTCACTCGTTTTGACTTCATGAGCTATGGTAGGTAGAGACAACTTTTTGAAAATACACAGCTAAAACTGTCCGTGCTTTGAATGCTAGACATGTTTTTCAGAATACACAGCTAAAACGGTCCCCGCTTTAAGTGCTTTAGCATTTACACCGGGGACCGATTTAGCTGTGTATTTTGAAAAAGTTGTGTGCTCTTCAAAGAGAAAGCTACTTTTGCTGTGTCTTTGGGTTCGAGGGTAAATGGGAGTCCATTTCAGTCAGCAGGGATGACACCTGAGTCCTTTGCAGTCCTCTTTTCTGCCTCTGAGGGTAAAATGAGGGTGGTCCCTCTCATCATGAGCCATGTCTGAAAGAATTATTCACATTCTCTACAAGAATAGATCGGTGACAAACCGAAAGGTGTGTCTTCCTTTGGAGCATGGACTGGTTCAAAGCCCACCTCATACCACTAAGTATTTTGCTGAACACGAGCAGTTGTGTGTGCTGCCTGTGTTTGGGTGTTTTTTGTGTCATGTATGTGTGTGTGTGTGTCTGTGTGTGTGTGTCTGTGTGTGTGTGTCTGTATTTCTGTCTCCATTCCTGAGCAGCAAATATTTTTTCCTCTTTTAGCATGTTACTCACAACTGTGGATGAAGCCCAGCACTCCTGAAAACACAATCCATGTATGGTTGAGGGAATTTTTCTTGGTGTTGAGTGAGAGGTTGGTGACTGAAACCAGCTCATTTCCCATTGACATCTCTCAGGTGAGAAGCAAAGTGAGAATTTGAACCAGGCACATTATCCTTAGAGACAATGGGCCAAAGACCGGTCCGATGGAATCGATTGTCTTTTCATGTTGACATTCATCCCGTCAAGCTCTCGTTAAGCCATTGAAGTGTCACATAGGGCCTGGGGGAGGCGGTGCACCCTGTGAAATATTTGTCTTTTTGAAAATAACACAGCTTGGGAGTGTATTTGTATTACTTTCCAAGATACAGCTAAGGGTTGTATTTGTATTTTTGACAATAACACAGCTTAGGGGTGTATTTTTATTATTTTCCAAGATACAGCTAAGGGTTGTATTTGTATTTTTGAAAACAAAACAGCTTTGGGTTGTATTCGTATTACTTTCCGATATACAGCTAAGGGTTGTATTTGTATTTTTGAAAATAACACCTCTTGGGGTTGAATTTGTATTATTTTCTGAGATACAGCTAAGTGTTGTATGTGTGTTTTTAAAAATAATAGCGCTTGGGGGTGTATTTGTATTATTTTCCTAGATACAGCTAAGGGTTGTGTTTGTATTTTTGAAAATAACACAGCTTGGGGGTGTATTTGTATTATTTTCCGACATACAGCGAAGGGTTGTACTTGTATTTTTGAAAATAACACCGCTTGGGGGTGTATTTGTATTATTTTCCGAGATACATCTAAGGGTTTTATTTGTATTTTTGACAATAACACGGCTTGGGGGTGTATTTGTCTTATTTTCTGAATTACGGCTAAATTCTGTATTTTTGTATTTTTGAAAATAACACAGCTTGGGGGTGGATTTGTATGATTTTCCAAGATACAGCTAAGGTTTGTATTTGTATTTTTGACAATAACACAGCTTGGGGGTGTATTTGTATTATTTTCCAATATACAGCTAAGGGTTGTATTTGTATTTTTGAAAATAACACAGCTTGGGGTTGTATTTGTATTACTTTCCAAGATACAGCTAAGGGTTTTATTTGTATTTTTGAAAATAACACAGTCTGGTGGTGTATTTGTATTATTTTCCGAGATACAGCTAGGGGTTGTATTTGTATTTTTGAAATTAACACAGCTTGGGGGTGTATTTGTCTTATTTTCTGAATTACGGCTAAGTTCTGTATTTTTGTATTTTTGAAAATAACACAGCTTGGGGGTGTATTTGTATTATTTTCCGAGTTACAGCTTAGGGTTGTAACTGAATTTTTGACAATAACACAGCTTGGGTGTGTATTTGTATTATTTTCCGAGATACATCTAAGGGTAGTAATTGTATTTTTGAAAATAACACAGCTAGTGGGTGTGTTTTTATTATTTTCCGAGATACAGCTAAGGGTTGTATTTGTATTTTTGAAAATAACACAGCTTGGGTGTTTATTTGTATTATTTTCCGACATACAGCTAAGGGTTGTATTTTTATTTTTGAAAATAACACAGCTGGTGGGTGTGTTTGTATTATTTTCAAAGATACAGCTAAGGGTTTTATTTGTATTTTTGAAAATAACAGAGCTTGGTGGTGTATCTGTATTTTTTTCCGAGATACAGCTAAGTGTTGAATTTGTATTTTTGAAAATACCACAGCTTGGGTGAGTATTTGTATTATTTTCTGACATACAGCTAAGGGTTGTGTTTGTATTCTTGAAAATAACACAGCTTGGGGGTGTATTTGTATTATTTTCCAAGATAGAACTAAGAGTTCTATTTTTATTTTTGAAAATAACACAGCTTGGGGGTGTCTTTGTATTATTTTCAAAGATACAGCAAAGGGTTGCATTTTTATTATTGAAAATAACACAGCTTTGGGGTGTATCTGTATTATTTTCCGAGATACAGTTAAGGGTTGTATTTGTATTTTTGAAAATAACACATCTTGTGGGTGTATTTGTATTATTTTCTGATTTACGGCTAAGGTCTGTATTTTCATATTTTTGAAAATAATACAGCTTGAGTGTGTATTTGTATTATTTTCCAAGATAGAGCTAACGGTTGTATTTGTATTTTTGAAAATAACACAGCTTGGGAGTGTATTTGTATTACTTTCCAAGATACAGCAAAGTGTTCCATTTGTATTTTTGACACTAACACAGCTTTTGGGTGTATTTGTATTATTTTCTGAGATACAGCTAAGGTTTGTATTTGTATTTTTGAGAAATAACACAGCTTGGGGGTGTATTTGTATTATTTTCCAAGATACAGCTAAGGGTTGTATTTGTATTTTTGAAAATAACACAGCTTGGGAGTGTATTTGTATTACTTTCCAAGATACAGCAAAGGGTTGTATTTGTATTTTTGACAATAACACAACTTGGGGGTGTATTTGTATTATTTTCCAAGATACAGCTAAGGTTTGTATTTGTATTTTTGAAAATAACACAGCTTGGGGTTGTATTTGTATTATTTTCCGAAATACAGCCAAGGGTTTTATTTGTTTTTTTTTAAAATAACACAAACTGGGGGTGTATTTGTATTATTTTCCGAGATACAGCTAAGTGTTTTATTTGTATTTTTGAAATTAACACAGCTTGGTGGTGTATTTGTCTTAATTTCGGAATTACGGGTAAGTTCTGTATTTTTGTATTTTTCAAAATAACACAGCTTGGGGGTGTATTTGTATTATTTTCCAAGATACAGCTAAGGGATGTATTTGTATTTTTGAAAATAACACAGCTTGGGGGTGTATTTGTATTACTTTCTAAGATACAGCTAAGGGTTGTATTTGTATTTTTGACAGTAACACAGCTTGGGGGAGTATTTTTATTATTTTCCGAGATACAGCTAAGGGCTGTATTTGCATTTTTGAAAATAACACCGCTTGGGGGTGTATTTGTATTACTTTCCGAGATACAGCTAAGTGTTGTATTTGTATTTTTGGAAATAACACAGCTTGGAGGTGTATTTGTATTATTTTCCTAGATACAGCTAAGGGTTGTGTTTGTATTTTTGAAAATAACACAGTTTGGGGGTGTATTTGTATTATTTTCCGAGATACAGCTAAGGGTTGTATTTGTATTTTTGGAAATAACAGCTTGGAGGTGTATTTGTATTATTTTCCTAGATACAGCTAAGGGTTGTATTTGTATTTTTGAAAATAACACAGCTTGGGGGTGTATTTGTATTATTTTCCAAGATACAGCTAAGGGATGTATTGGTATTTTTTAAAATATCACAGCTCAGGTTTGAATTTATATTTTTGAAAATAACACAGCTTGGGGGTGTGTTTGTATTATTTTCTAACATAGAGCTAAGGGATGTATTTGTATTTTTGAAAATAATACAGCTTGGGGGAGTATTTGTATTATTTTCCGAGATACAGCTACGGATCTATTTGTATTTTTGAAAATAACACAGCTTAGGGGTGTATTTGTATTGTTTTCCTAGATACAGCTAAGGGTTGTATTTGTATTTTTGAAATTAACACAGCTTTGGGTTGTATTTGTATTATTTTCCGAGACAGAGCTAAGGGTTGTGTTTGTATTTTTGAAATTAACACAGCTTGGGGGTGTATTAGTCTTATTTTGTGAATTAAGGCTAAGTTCTGTATTTCTGTATTTTTGAAAATAACACAGCTTGGGGGTGTATTTGTATTATTTTCCAAGATGCAGCTAAGGGTTGTATTTGTATTTTTGAAAATAACACAGCTTGGGAGTGTATTTGTATTACTTTCCAAGATACAGCTAAGGGTTTTATTTGTATTTTTGACTATAACACAGCTTGGGGGTGTATTTGTATTACTTTCCGAGATACAGCTAAGGGTTGTATTTGTATTTTTGAAAATAACACCGCTTTGGGTTGTATTTGTATTATTTTCCGAGATACAGCTAGGTGTTGTATTTGTATTTTTTAAAATAACAGCGCTTGGTGGTGTATTTGTATTATTTTCCGAGATACAGCTAAGGGTTGTTTGTATTTTTGAAAATAACACAGCTTGGGGGCGTATTTGTATTATTTTCCGAGATACAGCTAAGGATTTTATTTGTATTTTTGAAAATAACACAGCTTGGGGGTGTATTTGCATTATTTTCCAAGATAGAGCTAAGGGTTGTATTTCTTTTTTGACAATAACACAGCATGGCGGCGTATTTGTATTATTTTCAAAGATACAGCTAAGGGTTTTATGTGTATTTTTGACAATAACTCAGGTTGGGGGTGTATTTTTATTAATTTCAAAGTTACAGCTAAGTGTTGTATTTGTATTTTTGACAATAACAAAGCTGGGGGTGTATTTGTATTATTTTCCAAGATACAGCTAAAAGTTGTATTTGTATTTTTGACAATAACACAGCGTGTGGGTGTATTTTTATTATTTTCCAAGATACAGCTAAGGATTGTATTTGTATTTTTGACAATAACACAGCTAGGGGGTGTATTTGTATTATTTTCCAAAATACAGCTAAGGTTTGTATTTGTATTTTTCATATTAAAACATCTTGGGGCTGTATTTGTATTATTTTCCAAGATACAGCTAGGGGTTGTATTTGTATTTTTGAAAATAACACTGCTTGGTGGTGTATTTGTAGTATTTTCCGAGTTACAGCTAAGGGTTGTATACGTATTTTTGACTATAACACAGCTTGTTCGTGTATTTGTATTAATTTGTGAGATAAAGCTAAGGGTTGTATCTGTAGTTTTGAAAATAACACAGCTTGGGGGTGTATTTGTATTATTTTCCGAGATACAGCTTAGGGTTGTATCTGAATTTTTGGCAATAACACAGCTTGGGTCTGTATTTGTATTATTTTCCGAGATACAGCTAAGGGTTGTATTTGTATTTTTGAAAATAACACAGCTTGTGGGTGTATTTGTATTATTTTCCAAGATACAGCTAAGGGTTGTATTTGTATTTTTGAAAATAACATAGATTGCGGGTTTATTTGAATTATTTTCCGAGATACAGCTAAGGGTTGTATTTTTGTTTTTGAAAATAGCACAGCAGGTGGGTGTATTTGTATTATTTTCAAAGATACAGCTAAGGGTTGTATTTGTATTTTCGAAAATAACACAGCTTGGGGGTGTATTTGTATTATTTTCCAAGACACAGCTAAGGGTTGTATTTGTATTTTTGAAAATAACATAGCTTGTGAGTGTATTTGTATTACTTTCCAAGATACAGCTAAGGATTGTATTTGTATTTTTGACAATAACAAAGCTTGGGGGTGTATTTGTATTATTTTCCAATATAAGGCTAAGGGTTGTATTTGTATTTTTGAAAATAACACAGCATGGGGCTGTATTTGTATTATTTTTCGAGATACAGCTAAGGTTTGTATTTGTATTTTTGAGAAATAACACAGCTTGGGGGTGTATTTGTGTTATTTTCCTAGATACACCTAAGAGTTGTATTTGTATTTTTGAAAATAACACAGCATGGGTGTGTATTTGTATTATTTTTCGATTTACAGCTAAGTGTTGTATTTGTATTTTGAAAATAACACAGCTTGTGTGTGTATTTGTATTATTTTCTGAATTACGGCTAAGGGCTGTATTTTCGTATTTATGAAAATAACACCGCTTGGGGTTGAATTTGTATTATTTTCCAAGATAAAGCTAAGGGTTGTATTTGTATTTTTGAAACTAACAGCGCTTGGGGGTGTATTTGTATTATTTTCCTAGATACAACTAAGGGCTGTGTTTGTATTTTTGAAAATAACACAGCTTGGGGCTGTATTTGTATTATTTTCCAAAATACAGCTAGGGGTTGTATTTGTATTTTTGAAAATAACACTGCTTGGTGGTGTATTTGTAGTATTTTCCAAGTTACAGCTAAGGGTTGTATACGTATTTTTGACTATAACACAGCTTGTTCGTGTATTTGTATTAATTTGCGAGATAAAGCTAAGGGTTGTATCTGTAGTTTTGAAAATAACACAGCTTGGGGGTGTATTTGTATTATTTTCCGAGATACAGCTTAGGGTTGTATCTGAATTTTTGGCAATAACACAGCTTGGGTCTGTATTTGTATTATTTTCCGAGATACAGCTAAGGGTTGTATTTGTATTTTTGAAAATAACACAGCTTGTGGGTGTATTTGTATTATTTTCCAAGATACAGCTAAGGGTTGTATTTGTATTTTTGAAAATAACATAGATTGCGGGTTTATTTGAATTATTTTCCGAGATACAGCTAAGGGTTGTATTTTTGTTTTTGAAAATAGCACAGCAGGTGGGTGTATTTGTATTATTTTCAAAGATACAGCTAAGGGTTGTATTTGTATTTTTGAAAATAACACAGCTTGGGGGTGTATTTGTATTATTTTCCAAGACACAGCTAAGGGTTGTATTTGTATTTTTGAAAATAACATACCTTGTGAGTGTATTTGTATTACTTTCCAAGATACAGCTAAGGATTGTATTTGTATTTTTGACAATAACAAAGCTTGGGGGTGTATTTGTATTATTTTCCAATATAAGGCTAAGGGTTGTATTTGTATTTTTGAAAATAACACAGCATGGGGCTGTATTTGTATTATTTTTCGCGATACAGCTAAGGTTTGTATTTGTATTTTTGAGAAATAACACAGCTTGGGGGTGTATTTGTGTTATTTTCCTAGATACACCTAAGAGTTGTATTTGTATTTTTGAAAATAACACAGCATGGGTGTGTATTTGTATTATTTTTCGATTTACAGCTAAGGGTTGTATTTGTATTTTGAAAATAACACAGCTTGTGTGTGTATTTGTATTATTTTCTGAATTACGGCTAAGGGCTGTATTTTCGTATTTTTGAAAATAACACCGCTTGGGGTTGAATTTGTATTATTTTCCAAGATAAAGCTAAGGGTTGTATTTGTATTTTTGAAACTAACAGCGCTTGGGGGTGTATTTGTATTATTTTCCTAGATACAACTAAGGGCTGTGTTTGTATTTTTGAAAATAACACAGCTTGGGGGTGTATTTGTATTATTTTCCTACATACAGCAAAGGGTTGTACTTGTATTTTTTAAAATAACACCGCTTGGGGGTGTATTTGTATTATTTTCTGCGATACAGCTAAGGGTTGTATTTGTATTTTTGAAAATAACACAGCTTGGGTGTGTATTTGTATTATTTTCCGAGATACAGCTAAGGGTTGTATTTGTATTTTTGGGAATAACAAAGCTTGGAGGTGTATTGGTATTATTTTCCTATATACAGCTAAGGATTTTTTTGAATTTTTGAAAATAACACAGCTTGAGGGTGTATTTGTATTATTTTCCGAGATACAGCTAAGGGTTGTATTTGTATTTTTGACAATAACACAGCTTGGGGGTGTATTTGTATTATTTTCCGAGATACAGCTAAGGGTTGTATTTGTATTTTTCAAATTAACACAGCTTGGGTGTGTATTTGTCTTATTTTCTGAATTACGGCTAAGTTCTGTATTTTTGTATTTTTGAAAATAACACAGCTTGGGGTTTATTTGTATTATATTCCAAGATACAACTAAGGGTTTTATTTGTATTTTTGAAAATAACACAGCTTGGGAGTGTATTTGTATTACTTTACAAGATACAGCTAAGGTTTTTATTTGTATTTTTGACAATAAAACGGCTTGGGGTTGTATTTGTATTATTTTCCGAGATACAGCTAATTGTTGTATTTGTATTTTTTAAAATAACAGCGCTTGGGGGTGTATATGTATTTTTTTCCTAGATACAGCTAAGGGTTGTGTTTGTATTTTTGAAAATAACCCAGCTTGGGGGTGTATTTTTATTATTTCCCGAAATACAGCTAAGGTTTGCACTTGTATTTTTGAAAATAACACCGATTCGGGGTGTATTTGTATTATTTTCTGTGATACAGCTAAGGGTTGTATTTGTATTTCGGAAAATAACACTTCTTGGGGGTGTATTTATATTACTTTCCAAGAAACAGCTAAGGGTTGTATTTGTATTTTTGGAAATAACACAGCTTGGAGGTGTATTTCTATCATTTTCCTAGATACAGCTAAGGGTTGTATTTGTATTTTTGAAAATAACACAGTTTGGGGGTGTATTTGTATTATTTTCCGAGATACAGCTAAGGGTTGTATTTGTATTTTTGAAAATCTCACAGCTTGGGGGTGTATTTGTATTATTTTCCGAGATACAGCTAAGGGTTGTGTTTGTATTTTTGAAAATAACACAGCTTGTGGCTGTATTTGTATTATTTTCTGAGATACAGCTAAGGGTTGTATTGTTCTTTTTTAAAATAACACAGCCTGGGGGTGTATTTGTATTATTTTCCAAGATACAGCTAATGGTTGTATTTTTTTTTTTCAAAAAAACACAGCTTGGGTGTGTATCTGAATTATTTTACAAGATACAGCTAAGGGTTGTATTTTTATTTTTGACAATAAGAAAGCCGGTGGTGTATTTGAATTATTTTCCAAGATACAGCTAAGGATTGTATTTGTATTTTTGCAAATAACACTGCTTGGGGGTTTATTTGTATTATTTTCCAGGATACAGCTAAGGGTTGTTTTTGCTTTTTTGAAAATAACACAGCTTGGGGCTGTATTTATATTATTTTCCAAGACAAAGCTATGGGTTCTATTTGTATTTTTGAAAATAACACAGCTTGGGGTTGTATTTGTATTATTTTGCCAGATACAGCTATGGGTTGTATTTGTATTTTTGAAATTAACACAGCTTGGAGGTGTATTTGTATTATTTTCCGAGATACAGCTTAGGGTTTTATTTGTATTTTTGAAAATAACACAGCTTGGGTGTGTATTTGTATTATATTCCAAGATACAGCTAAGGGTTGTATTAGTGTTTTTGAAAATAACACAGATGGGGGTGTGTTTGTATTATTTTCCAAGATACAGCTAAGGGTTGTGTTTGCTTCTTTGAAAATAACACAGCTTGTGGCTGTATTTGTATTATTTTCCAAGATACAGCTAAGGGTTGTATTTGTTTTTTGAAAATAGCACAGCTTGGGGGTGTATTTCTATTATTTTCCGAGATAAAGCTAAGGGTTGTATTTGTATTTTTGAAAATAACACAGCTTGGGAGAGTATTTGTATTTTTGTCCGAGATACAGCTAAGGATTGTATTTGTATTTTTGAAAATAACACAGCTTGGGGGTGTATTTGTATTATTTTCTGAGAAACAGCTAGGTGTTGTATTTGTATTTTTGAAAATAACACAGCTTGGGGGTGTATTGATATTATTTTCCAAGACAAAGCTATGGGTTCTATTTGTATTTTTGAAAATAACACAGCTTGGTGTTGTATTTGTATTATTTTGCCAGATACAGCTATGGGTTGTATTTGTATTTTTGAAAATAGCACAGCTTGGGGGTGTATTTGTATTATTTTCCGAGATACAGCTAAGGGTTTTATTTGTCTTTTTGAAAATAACACAGCTTGGGGGTGTATTTGTATTATTTTCCAAGATACAGCTAAGGGTTGTATTTGTATTTTTGAAAAAAGTACAGCTTGGGAGAGTATTTGTATTTTTTTCCGAGATACAACTATGGGTTGTATTTGTATTTTTGAAAATAACACGGTTTGGGGGTGTATTTGTATTATTTTCTGAGATACAGCTAAGGGTTGTATTTTTTTTTTGAAAATAACACAGCTTGGTGGTGTATTTATATTATTTTCCAAGACAAAGCTATGGGTTCTATTTGTATTTTTGAAAATAACACAGCTTGAAGGTGTATTTGTATTATTTTACAAATACAGCTAAGGGTTGTATTTGTATTTTTGACAATACCAAAGCCTGTGGGTGTATTTGTATTATTTTCCAAGGTATAGCTAATGTTTGTATTTGTATTGTTGAAAATAACACAGCTTGAGGTGTATTTGTATTATTTTTCAAGATACATCTTTGGGTGTATTTGTATTTTTGACGCTAACACAGCTTGGAGGTGTATTTTTATTATTTTCAAAGACACAGCTAAGTGTTGTATTTTTAGTTTTGAAAATAACACAGCTTTGGGGTGTATTTGTATTATTTTCCAAGATACAGCTAAGGCTTGTATTTGTGTTTTTGAAAACAACAGAGCTTGGGTGTGCATTTGCATTATTTTCCACGATACACCTAATGGTTGTATTTGTATTTTTGAAAATAACACATTTTGTGGGTGTATTTGTATTATTTTACACGATACAGCTAAGGGTTTTATTTGCAGTCCTCTTGTCTTCCTCTGAGGGTGAAATGAGAGTGGTCCCTGTCATCATGAGCCATGTCTGAAGGAATTATTCACATTCCCTACGAGAATAGACGGGTGAAATAGCAAAAGGTGTGTCTTCCTTTGGAGCATGGACGGGTTCAACGCCCACCTCATACCACTAAGTATTTTGCTGAACACGAGCATTTGTGTGTGCGGCCTGTGTTTGGGTGATTTTTGTGTCGTGTGTGTATGTGTGTGTGTGTGTGTCTGTGTGTGTGTGTCTGTATTTCTGTCTCCATTCCTGAGCAGCAAATCTTTTTTCCTCTTTTAGCATGTTACTCACAACTGTGGATGAAGCCCAGCACTCCTGAAAACACAATCCATGTATGGTTGAAGGAAATTTTCTTGGTGATGTGTGAGAGGTTGGTGGCTGAAACCAGCTCATTTCCCATTGACCACTGAGGACACATCTCTCAGGTGAAAAGCAAAGTGAGAATTTGAACCAGGCACATTCTCCTTAGAGACAATGGGCAAAAGACTGGTCCGATGGAATCGAATGTCTTTTCATGTTGACATCCATCCCGTCAAGCCCTCGTTAAGCCACTGAAGTGTCACATTGGGCCTGGGGGAGGCGGTGCACCCTGTGAAATTACACGTCCGAAGATTTGGATTTGATTTCCAGCCCTCTGCCAGTCAGTCTGCCAGGCACTTTCATGTGACAAGCCTTAGGCGACTCCCTTTCTGTCTCTGATTCCCGATTCCTTCACAGGGATTTATGTGGGCCTTAACGCCCACTGGGAAAAGATCCCTCTGCCAGCTCAGTGCCTGCTTTCGTGGTTTGACTTGTCAATCTGGACTTGAATTCACCTTTGGTTTTGGATTGACTCTATTAGCTCTCCGAGAAATTAACACACAAAACTGACAGCTGATTGACAAGATGAGAAGCAGTTTTCCAAAATTCAAATTGAACGTAATCCTTTCTTACTAAAAGAATGCTCAAATCAAGGGGACACAGCTCACTCGTTTTGACTTCATGAGCTATGGCAGGTAGAGACAACTTTTTGAAAATACACAGCTAAAACTGTCCGTGCTTTGAATGCTAGACATGTTTTTCAGTTTTAAGTGCTTTAGAAATTAAAGCGGGACCGTTTTGGCTGTGTATTTTGAAAAAGTTGTGTGCTCTTCAAAGAAAAAGCTACTTTTGCTGTGTCTTTGGGTTCGAGGGGAAATGGGAGTCCTCTTCAGTCAGCAGGGACGACACCTGAGTCCTTTGCAGTCCTCTTGTCTGCCTCTGAGGGTTAAATGAGAGTGGTCCCTGTCATCATGAGCCATGTCTGAAATAATTATTCACATTCCCTACGAGAATAGACGGGTGAAATAGCAAAAGGTGTGTCTTCCTTTGGAGCATGGACGGGTTGAAAGCCCACCTCATACCACTAAGTATTTTGCTGAACACGAGCAGTTGTGTGTGCGGCCTGTGTTTGGGTGATTTTTGTGTCATGTGTGTGTTTGTGAGTGTGTGTGTGTGTGTGTGTGTGTGTCTGTGTGTGTGTGTCTGTATTTCTGTCTCCATTCCTGAGCAGCAAATCTTTTTTCCTCTTTTAGCATGTTACTCACAACTGTGGATGAAGCCCAGCACTCCTGAAAACACAATCCATGTATGGTTGAAGGAAATTTTCATGGTGATGAGTGAGAGGTTGGTGACTGAAACCAGCTCATTTCCCATTGACCACTGAGGTCACATCTCTCAGGTGAGAAGCAAAGTGAGAAATTGAACCAGGCACATTCTCCTTAGAGACAATGGGCCAAAAACAGGTCCGATGGAATCGAATGCCTTTTCGTGTTGACATCCATCCCGTCAAGCCCTCGTTAAGCCATTGAAGTGTCACATTGGGCCTGGGGGAGGCGGTGCCCCCTGTGAAATTACACGTCCGAAGATTTGGATTTGATTTCCAGCCCTCTGCCAGTCATTCTGCCAGGCACTTTCATGTGACAAGCCTTAGGCGAGTCCCTTTCTGTCTCTGATTCCCGATTCCTTCACAGGGATTTATGTGGGCCTTAACGCCCACTGGGAAAAGATCCCTCTGCCAGCTCAGTGCCTGCTTTCTTGGTTTGACTTGTCAATCTGGACTTGAATACACCTTTGGTTTTGGATTGACTCTATTACCTCTCCTAGAAATTAACACACAAAACTGACAGCTGATTGACAAGATGAGAAGCAGTTTTCCAAAATTCAAATTGAACTTAATCCTTTCTTACTAAAAGAATGCTCAAATCAAGGGGACACAGCTCACTCGTTTTGACTTCATGAGCTATGGCAGGTAGAGACAACTTTTTGAAAATACACAGCTAAAACTGTCCGTGCTTTGAATGCTAGACATGTTTTTCAGAATACACAGCTAAAGCGGGGACAGTTTTAGCTGTGTATTTTGAAAAAGTTGTGTGCTCTTCAAAGAGAAAGCTACTTTTGCTGTGTCTTTGGGTTCGAGGGGAAATGGGAGTCCTCTTCAGTCACCAGGGACGACACCTGAGTCCTTTGCAGTCCTCTTGTCTGCCTCTGAGGGTGAAATGAGAGTGGTCCCTGTCATCATGAGCCATGTCTGAAAGAATTATTCACATTCCCTACGAGAATAGACGGGTGAAATAGCAAAAGGTGTGTCTTTTTTGGAGCATGGACGGGTTCAAAGCCCACCTCATACCACTAAGTATTTTGCTGAACACGAGCAGTTGTGTGTGCGGCCTGTGTTTGGGTGATTTTTGTGTCATGTGTGTGTGTGTGTGTGTGTGTGTGTCTGTGTGTGTGTGTGTCTGTATTTCTGTCTCCATTCCTGAGCAGCAAATCTTTTTTCCTCTTTTAGCATGTTACTGACAACTGTGGATGAAGCCCAGCACTCCTGAAACACAATCCATGTATGGTTGAAGGAAATTTTCTTGGTGATGAGTGAGAGGTTGGTGACTGAAACCAGCTCATTTCCCATTGACCACTGAGGTCACATCTCTCAGGTGAGAAACAAGTCAGAATTTGAACCAGGCACATTCTCCTTAAAGACAATGGGCAAAAGACTGGTCCGATGGAATCGAATGTCTTTTCATGTTGACATCCATCCCGTCAAGCCCTCGTTAAGCCACTGAAGTGTCACATTGGGCCTGGGGGAGGCGGTGCACCCTGTGAAATTACACGTCCGAAGATTTGGATTTGATTTCCAGCCCTCTGCCAGTCAGTCTGCCAGGCACTTTCATGTGACAAGCCTTAGGCGAGTCCCTTTCTGTCTCTGATTCCCGATTCCTTCACAGGGATTTATGTGGGCCTTAACGCCCACTGGGAAAAGATCCCTCTGCCAGCTCAGTGCCTGCTTTCTTGGTTTGACTTGTCAATCTGGACTTGAATACACCTTTGGTTTTGGATTGACTCTATTACCTCTCCTAGAAATTAACACACAAAACTGACAGCTGATTGACAAGATGAGAAGCAGTTTTCCAAAATTCAAATTGAACTTAATCCTTTCTGACTAAAAGAATGCTCAAATCAAGGGGACACATTTCACTCGTTTTGACTTCATGAGCTATGGCAGGTAGAGACAACTTTTTGAAAATACACAGCTAAAACTGTCCGTGCTTTGAATGCTAGACATGTTTTTCAGAATACACAGCTAAAACTGTCCCCGCTTTATGTGCTAAAGCATGTAAAACGGGGACAGTTTTAGCTGTGTATTTTGAAAAAGTTGTGTGCTCTTCAAAGAGAAAGCTACTTTTGCTGTGTCTTTGCGTTCGAGGGGAAATGGGAGTCCTCTTCAGTCAGCAGGGACGACACCTGAGTCCTTTGCAGTCCTCTTGTCTGCCTCTGAGGGTGAAATGAGAGTGGTCCCTGTCATCATCAGCCATGTCTGAAAGAATTATTCACATTCCCTACGAGAATAGACGGGTGAAATAGCAAAAGGTGTGTCTTCCTTTGGAGCATGGACGGGTTCAAAGCCCACCTCATACCACTAAGTATTTTGCTGAACACGAGCAGTTGTGTGTGCGGCCTGTGTTTGGGTGATTTTTGTGTCATGTGTGTGTTTGTGAGTGTGTGTGTGTGTGTGTGTGTGTGTGTCTGTGTGTGTGTGTCTGTATTTCTGTCTCCATTCCTGAGCAGCAAATCTTTTTTCCTCTTTTAGCATGTTACTCACAACTGTGGATGAAGCCCAGCACTCCTGAAAACACAATCCATGTATGGTTGAAGGAAATTTTCTTGGTGATGTGTCAGAGGCTGGTGACTGAAACCAGCTCATTTCCCATTGACCACTGAGGTCACATCTCTCAGGTGAGAAGCAAAGTGAGAAATTGAACCAGGCACATTCTCCTTAGAGACAATGGGCCAAAGACAGGTCCGATGGAATCGAATGCCTTTTCGTGTTGACATCCATCCCGTCAAGCCCTCGTTAAGCCATTGAAGTGTCACATTGGGCCTGGGGGAGGCGGTGCCCCCTGTGAAATTACACGTCCGAAGATTTGGATTTGATTTCCAGCCCTCTGCCAGTCATTCTGCCAGGCACTTTCATGTGACAAGCCTTAGGCGAGTCCCTTTCTGTCTCTGATTCCCGATTCCTTCACAGGGATTTATGTGGGCCTTAACGCCCACTGGGAAAAGATCCCTCTGCCAGCTCAGTGCCTGCTTACTTGGTTTGACTTGTCAATCTGGACTTGAATACACCTTTGGTTTTGGATTGACTCTATTACCTCTCCTAGAAATTAACACACAAAACTGACAGCTGATTGACAAGAAGAGAAGCAGTTTTTTAAAATTCAAATTGAACTTAATCCTTTCTTACTAAAGAATGCTCAAATCAAGGGGACACAGCTCACTCGTTTTGACTTCATGAGCTATGGCAGGTAGAGACAACTTTTTGAAAATACACAGCTAAAACTGTCCGTGCTTTGAATGCTAGACATGTTTTTCAGAATACACAGCTGAAACGGTCCCCGCTTTAAGTGCTTTAGCGGGGACCGTTTTAGATGTGTATTTTGAAAAAGTTGTGTGCTCTTCATAGAGAAAGCTACTTTTGCTGTGTCTTTGGGTTAGAGGGGAAATGGGAGTCCTCTTCTGTCAGCAGGGACGACACCTGAGTCCTTTGCAGTCCTCTTGTCTGCCTCTGAGGGTGAAATGAGAGTGATCACTGTCATCATGAACCATGTCTGAAAGAATTATTCACATTCCCTACGAGAATAGACGGGTGAAATAGGAAAAGGTGTGTCTTCCTTTGGAGCATGGACGGGTTCAAAGCCCACCTCATACCACTAAGTATTTTGCTGAACACGAGCAGTTGTGTGTGCGGCCTGTGTTTGGGTGATTTTTGTGTCATGTGTGTGTGTGTGTGTGTGTGTGTGTGTCTGTGTGTGTGTGTCTGTATTTCTGTCTCCATTCCTGAGCAGCAAATCTTTTTTCCTCTTTTAGCATGTTACTCACAACTGTGGATGAAGCCCAGCACTCCTGAAAACACAATCCATGTATGGTTGAAGGAAATTTTCTTGGTGATGAGTGAGAGGTTGGTGACTGAAACCAGCTCATTTCCCATTGACCACTGAGGTCACATCTCTCAGGTGAGAAGCAAAGTGAGAATTTGAACCAGGCACATTCTCCTTAGAGACAATGGGCCAAAGACAGGTCCGACGGAATCGAATGTCTTTTCGTGTTGACATCCATCCCGTCAAGTCATCCTTAAGCCATTGAAGTGTCACATTGGGCCTGGGGGAGGCGGTGCACCCTGTGAAATTACACGTCCGAAGATTTGGATTTGATTTCCAGCCCTCTGCCAGTCAGTCTGCCAGGCACTTTCATGTGACAAGCCTTAGGCGAGTCCCTTACTGTCTCTGATTCTCGATTCCATCACACGGATTTATGTGGGCCTTAACGCCCACTGGAAAAGATCCCTCTGCCAGCTCAGTGCCTGCTTTCTTGGTTTGACTTGTCAATCTGGACTTGAATACACCTTTGGTTTTGGATTGACTCTATTACCTCTCCTAGAAATTAACACACAAAACTGACAGCTGATTGACAAGATGAGAAGCAGTTTTCCAAAATTCAAATTGAACTTAATCCTTTCTTCCTAAAAGAATGCTCAAATCAAGGGGACACAGCTCACTCGTTTTGACTTCATGAGCTATGGCAGGTAGAGACAACTTTTTGAAAATACACAGCTAAAACTGTCCGTGCTTTGAATGCTAGACATGTTTTTCAGAATACACAGCTAAAACGGTCCCCGCTTTAAGTGCTAAAGCACTTAAAGCGGGGACCGTTTTAGCTGTGTATTTTGAAAAAGTTGTGTGCTCTTCAAAGAGAAAGCTACTTTTGCTGTGTCTTTGGGTTCGAGGGGAAATGGGAGTCCTCTTCAGT
The DNA here is from genome assembly GCF_048565385.1 of Saimiri boliviensis. Lineage (NCBI taxonomy): Eukaryota > Metazoa > Chordata > Mammalia > Primates > Cebidae > Saimiri > Saimiri boliviensis. The sequence goes on from NC_133453.1 coordinate 152,120,137, forward strand.
CAGCAGGGACGACACCTGAGTCCTTTGCAGTCCTCTTGTCTGCCTCTGAGGGTGAAATGAGAGTGGTCCCTGTCATCATGAGCCATGTCTGAAAGAATTATTCACATTCCGTACGAGAATAGACGGGTGAAATAGCAAAAGGTGTGTCTTCCTTTGGAGCATGGACGGGTTCAAAGCCCACCTCATACCACTAAGTATTTTGCTGAACACGAGCAGTTGTGTGTGCGGCCTGTGTTTGGGTGATTTTTGTGTCGTGTGTGTGTGTGAGTGTGTGTTTCTGTGTGTGTGTGTCTGTATTTCTGTCTCCATTCCTGAGCAGCAAATCTTTTTGCCTCTTTTAGCCTGTTACTCACAACTGTGGATGAAGCCCAGCACTCCTGAAAACACAATCCATGTATGGTTGAAGGAAATTTTCTTGGTGATGAGTGAGAGGTTGGTGACTGAAACCAGCTCATTTCCCATTGACCACTGAGGTCATATCTCTCAGGTGAGAAGCAAAGTGAGAATTTGAACCACGCATATTCTCCTTAGAGACAATGGGCCAAAGACAGGTCCGATGGAATCGAATGTCTTTTCATGTTGACATCCATCCCGTCAAGCCCTCGTTAAGCCATTGAAGTGTCACATTGGGCCTGGGGGAGGCGGTGCACCCTGTGAAATTACACGTCCGAAGATTTGGATTTGATTTCCAGCCCTCTGCCAGTCAGTCTGCCAGGCACTTTCATGTGACAAGCCTTAGGCGAGTCCCTTTCTGTCTCTGATTCCCGATTCCTTCACAGGGATTTATGTGGGCCTTAACGCCCACTGGGAAAAGATCCCTCTGCCAGCTAAGTGCCTGCTTTCTTGGTTTGACTTGTCAATCTGGACTTGAATACACCTTTGGTTTTGGATTGACTCTATTACCTCTCCTAGAAATTAACACACAAAACTGACAGCTGATTGACAAGAAGAGAAGCAGTTTTCCAAAATTCAAATTGAACTTAATACTTTCTTCCTAAAAGAATGCTCAAATCAAGGGGACACAGCTCACTCGTTTTGACTTCATGAGCTATGGCAGGTAGAGACAAATTTTTGAAAATACACAGCTAAAACTGTCCGTGCTTTGAATGCTAGACATGTTTTTCAGAATACACAGCTAAAACGGTCCCCGCTTTAAGTGCTAAAGCACTTAAAAACGGGGACCGTTTTAGCTGTGTATTTTGAAAAAGTTGTGTGCTCTTCAAAGAGAAAGCTACTTTTGCTGTGTCTTTGGGTTCGAGGGGAAATGGGAGTCCTCCTCAGTCAGCAGGGACGACACCTGAGTCCTTTGCAGTCCTCTTGTCTGCCTCTGAGGGTGAAATGAGAGTGGTCCCTGTCATCATGAGCCATGTCTGAAAGAATTATTCACATTCCCTACGAGAATAGACGGGTGAAATAGCAAAAGGTGTGTCTTCCTTTGGAGCATGGACGGGTTCAAAGCCCACCTCATACCACTAAGTATTTTGCTGAACACGAGCAGTTGTGTGTGCGGCCTGTGTTTGGGTGATTTTTGTGTCATGTGTGTGTGTGTGTGTGTGTGTGTCTGTGTGTCTGTGTGTGTGTGTCTGTATTTCTGTCTCCATGCCTGAGCAGCAAATCTTTTTTCCTCTTTTAGCATGTTACTCACAACTGTGGATGAAGCCCAGCACTCCTGAAAACACAATCCATGTATGGTTGAAGGAAATTTTCTTGGTGATGAGTGAGAGGTTGGTGACTGAAACCAGCTCATTTCCCATTGACCACTGAGGTCACATCTCTCAGGTGAGAAGCAAAGTGAGAATTTGAACCAGGCACATTCTCCTTAGAGACAATGGGCCAAAGACAGGTCCGATGGAATCTAATGTCTTTTCATGTTGACATCCATCCCGTCAAGCCCTCGTTAAGCCATTAAAGTGTCACATTGGGCCTGGGGGAGGCGGTGCACCCTGTGAAAGTACACGTCCGAAGATTTGGATTTGATTTCCAGCCCTCTGCCAGTCAGTCTGCCAGGCACTTTCATGTGACAAGCCTTAGGCGAGTCCCTTTCTGTCTCTGATTCCCGATTCCTTCACAGGGATTTATGTGGGCCTTAACGCCCACTGGGAAAAGATCCCTCTGCCAGCTCAGTGCCTGCTTTCTTGGTTTGACTTGTCAATCTGGACTTGAATACACCTTTGGTTTTGGATTGACTCTATTACCTCTCCTAGAAATTAACACACAAAACTGACAGCTGATTGACAAGATGAGAAGCAGTTTTCCAAAATTCAAATTGAACTTAATCCTTTCTTCCTAAAAGAATGCTCAAATCAAGGGGACACAGCTCACTCGTTTTGACTTCATGAGCTATGGCAGGTAGAGACAACTTTTTGAAAATACACAGCTAAAACTGTCCGTGCTTTGAATGCTAGACATGTTTTTCAGAATACACAGCTAAAACGGTCCCCGCTTTAAGTGCTAAAGCACTTAAAAACGGGGACCGTTTTAGCTGTGTATTTTGAAAAAGTTGTGTGCTCTTCAAAGAGAAAGCTACTTTTGCTGTGTCTTTGGGTTCGAGGGGAAATGGGAGTCCTCTTCAGTCAGCAGGGACGACACCTGAGTCCTTTGCAGTCCTCTTGTCTGCCTCTGAGGGTGAAATGAGAGTGGTCCCTGTCATCATGAGCCATGTCTGAAAGAATTATTCACATTCCCTACGAGAATAGACGGGTGAAATAGCAAAAGGTGTGTCTTCCTTTGGAGCATGGACGGGTTCAAAGCCCACCTCATACCACTAAGTATTTTGCTGAACACGAGCATTTGTGTGTGTGGCCTGGGTTTGGGTGATTTTTTTGTCATGTGTGTGTGTCTGTGTGTGTCTGTGTGTGTGTGTCTTTATTTCTGTCTCCATTCCTGAGCAGCAAATCTTTTTTCCTCTTTTAGCATGTTACTCACAACTGTGGATGAAGCCCAGCACTCCTGAAAACACAATCCATGTATGGTTGAAGGAAATTTTCTTGGTGATGAGTCAGAGGCTGGTGACTGAAACCAGCTCATTTCCCATTGACCACTGAGGTCACATCTCTCAGGTGAGAAGCAAAGTGAGAAATTGAACCAGGCACATTCTCCTTAGAGACAATGGGCCAAAGACAGGTCCGATGGAATCGAATGCCTTTTCGTGTTGACATCCATCCCGTCAAGCCCTCGTTAAGCCATTGAATTGTCACATTGGGCCTGGGGGAGGCGGTGCCCCCTGTGAAATTACACGTCCGAAGATTTGGATTTGATTTCCAGCCCTCTGCCAGTCATTCTGCCAGGCACTTTCATGTGACAAGCCTTAGGCGAGTCCCTTTCTGTCTCTGATTCCCGATTCCTTCACAGGGATTTATGTGGGCCTTAACGCCCACTGGGAAAAGATCCCTCTGCCAGCTCAGTGCCTGCTTACTTGGTTTGACTTGTCAATCTGGACTTGAATACACCTTTGGTTTTGGATTGACTCTATTACCTCTCCTAGAAATTAACACACAAAACTGACAGCTGATTGACAAGATGAGAAGCAGTTTTCCAAAATTCAAATTGAACTTAATCCTTTCTTGCTAAAAGAATGCTCAAATCAAGGGGACACAGCTCACTCGTTTTGACTTCATGAGCTATGGCAGGTAGAGACAACTTTTTGAAAATACACAGCTAAAACTGTCCGTGCTTTGAATGCTAGACATGTTTTTCAGAATACACAGCCAAAACGGTCCCCGCTTTAAGTGCTAAAGCACTTAAAGCGGGGACCGTTTTGGCTGTGTATTTTGAAAAAGTTGTGTGCTCTTCAAAGAGAAAGCTACTTTTGCTGTGTCTTTGGGTTCGAGGGGAAATGGGAGTCCTCTTCAGTCAGCAGGGACGTCACCTAAGTCCTTTGCAGTCCTCCTGTCTGCCTCTGAGGGTGAAATGAGAGCGGTCCCTGTCATCATGAGCCATGTCTGAAAGAATTATTCACATTCCCTACGAGAATAGACGGGTGAAATAGCAAAAGGTGTGTCTTCCTTTGGAGCATGGACGGGTTCAAAGCCCACCTCATACCACTAAGTATTTTGCTGAACACGAGCAGTTGTGTGTGCGGCCTGTGTTTGGGTGATTTTTGTGTCATGTGTGTGTGTGTGTGTGTGTGTCTGTGTGTGTGTGTGTCTGTGTGTGTGTGTCTGTATTTCTGTCTCCATTCCTGAGCAGCAAATCTTTTTTCCTCTTTTAGCATGTTACTCACAACTGTGGATGAAGCCCAGCACTCCTGAAAACACAATCCATGTATGGTTGAAGGAAATTTTCTTGGTGATGAGTGAGAGGTTGGTGACTGAAACCAGCTCATTTCCCATTGACCACTGAGGTCACATCTCTCAGGTGAGAAGCAAAGTGAGTATTTGAACCAGGCACATTCTCCTTAGAGACAATGGGCCAAAGACAGGTCCGATGGAATGGAATGTCTTTTCATGTTGACATCCATCCCGTCAAGCCCTCGTAAAGCCATTAAAGTGTCACATTGGGCCTGGGGGAGGCGGTGCACCCTGTGATATTACACGTCCGAAGATTTGGATTTGATTTCCAGCCCTCTGCCAGTCAGTCTGCCAGGCACTTTCATGTGACAAGCCTTAGGCGAGTCCCTTTCTGTCTCTGATTCCCGATTCCTTCACAGGGATTTATGTGGGCCTTAACGCCCACTGGGAAAAGATCCCTCTGCCAGCTCAGTGCCTGCTTTCTTGGTTTGACTTGTCAATCTGGACTTGAATACACCTTTGGTTTTGGATTGACTCTATTACCTCTCCTAGAAATTAACACACAAAACTGACAGCTGATTGACAAGATGAGAAGCAGTTTTTTAAAATTCAAATTGAACTTAATCCTTTCTTACTAAAGAATGCTCAAATCAAGGGGACACAGCTCACTCGTTTTGACTTCATGAGCTATGGCAGGTAGAGACAACTTTTTGAAAATACACAGCTAAAACTGTCCGTGCTTTGAATGCTAGACATGTTTTTCAGAATACACAGCTGAAACGGTCCCCGCTTTAAGTGCTTTAGCGGGGACCGTTTTAGCTGTGTATTTTGAAAAAGTTGTGTGCTCTTCATAGAGAAAGCTACTTTTGCTGTGTCTTTGGGTTAGAGGGGAAATGGGAGTCCTCTTCTGTCAGCAGGGACGACACCTGAGTCCTTTGCAGTCCTCTTGTCTGCCTCTGAGGGTGAAATGAGAGTGATCACTGTCATCATGAAACATGTCTGAAAGAATTATTCACATTCCCTACGAGAATAGACGGGTGAAATAGCAAAAGGTGTGTCTTCCTTTGGAGCATGGACGGGTTCAAAGCCCACCTCATACCACTAAGTATTTTGCTGAACACGAGCAGTTGTGTGTGCGGCCTGTGTTTGGGTGATTTTTGTGTCGTGTGTGTGTGTGAGTGTGTGTTTCTGTGTGTGTGTGTCTGTATTTCTGTCTCCATTCCTGAGCAGCAAATTTTTTTGCCTCTTTTAGCCTGTTACTCACAACTGTGGATGAAGCCCAGCACTCCTGAAAACACAATCCATGTATGGTTGAAGGAAATTTTCTTGGTGATGAGTGAGAGGTTGGTGACTGAAACCAGCTCATTTCCCATTGACCACTGAGGTCATATCTCTCAGGTGAGAAGCAAAGTGAGAATTTGAACCACGCATATTCTCCTTAGAGACAATGGGCCAAAGACAGGTCCGATGGAATCGAATGTCTTTTCATGTTGACATCCATCCCGTCAAGCCCTCGTTAAGCCATTGAAGTGTCACATTGGGCCTGGGGGAGGCGGTGCACCCTGTGAAATTACACGTCCGAAGATTTGGATTTGATTTCCAGCCCTCTGCCAGTCAGTCTGCCAGGCACTTTCATGTGACAAGCCTTAGGCGAGTCCCTTTCTGTCTCTGATTCCCGATTCCTTCACAGGGATTTATGTGGGCCTTAACGCCCACTGGGAAAAGATCCCTCTGCCAGCTAAGTGCCTGCTTTCTTGGTTTGACTTGTCAATCTGGACTTGAATACACCTTTGGTTTTGGATTGACTCTATTACCTCTCCTAGAAATTAACACACAAAACTGACAGCTGATTGACAAGATGAGAAGCAGTTTTCCAAAATTCAAATTGAACTTAATACTTTCTTCCTAAAAGAATGCTCAAATCAAGGGGACACAGCTCACTCGTTTTGACTTCATGAGCTATGGCAGGTAGAGACAACTTTTTGAAAATACACAGCTAAAACTGTCCGTGCTTTGAATGCTAGACGTGTTTTTCAGAATACACAGCTAAAACGGTCCCCGCTTTAAGTGCTAAAGCACTTAAAAACGGGGACCGTTTTAGCTGTGTATTTTGAAAAAGTTGTGTGCTCTTCAAAGAGAAAGCTACTTTTGCTGTGTCTTTGGGTTCGAGGGGAAATGGGAGTCCTCCTCAGTCAGCAGGGACGACACCTGAGTCCTTTGCAGTCCTCTTGTCTGCCTCTGAGGGTGAAATGAGAGTGGTCCCTGTCATCATGAGCCATGTCTGAAAGAATTATTCACATTCCCTACGAGAATAGACGGGTGAAATAGCAAAAGGTGTGTCTTCCTTTGGAGCATGGACGGGTTCAAAGCCCACCTCATACCACTAAGTATTTTGCTGAACACGAGCAGTTGTGTGTGCGGCCTGTGTTTGGGTGATTTTTGTGTCGTGTGTGTGTGTGTGTGTGTGTGTCTGTGTGTCTGTGTGTGTGTGTCTTTATTTCTGTCTCCATTCCTGAGCAGCAAATCTTTTTTCCTCTTTTAGCATGTTACTCACAACTGTGGATGAAGCCCAGCACTCCTGAAAACACAATCCATGTATGGTTGAAGGAAATTTTCTTGGTGATGAGTGAGAGGTTGGTGACTGAAACCAGCTCATTTCCCATTGACCACTGAGGTCACATCTCTCAGGTGAGAAGCAAAGTGAGAATTTGAACCAGGCACATTCTCCTTAGAGACAATGGGCCAAAGACAAGTCCGATGGAATCGAATGTCTTTTCATGTTGACATCCATCCCGTCAAGCCCTCGTTAAGCCATTGAAGTGTCACATTGGGCCTGGGGGAGGCGGTGCACCCTGTGAAATTACACGTCCGAAGATTTGGATTTGATTTCCAGCCCTCTGCCAGTCAGTCTGCCAGGCACTTTCATGTGACAAGCCTTAGGCGAGTCCCTTTCTGTCTCTGATTCCCGATTCCTTCACAGGGATTTATGTGGGCCTTAACGCCCACTGGGAAAAGATCCCTCTGCCAGCTCAGTGCCTGCTTTCTTGCTTTGACTTGTCAATCTGGACTTGAATACACCTTTGGTTTTGGATTGACTCTATTACCTCTCCTAGAAATTAACACACAAAACTGACAGCTGATTGACAAGATGAGAAGCAGTTTTCCAAAATTCAAATTGAACTTAATCCTTTCTTACTAAAAGAATGCTCAAATCAAGGGGACACAGCTCACTCGTTTTGACTTCACGAGCTATGGCAGGTAGAGACAACTTTTTGAAAATACACAGCTAAAACTGTCCGTGCTTTGAATGCTAGACATGCTTTTCAGTTTTAAGTGCTTTAGCACTTAAAGCGGGGACCGTTTTAGCTGTGTATTTTGAAAAAGTTGTGTGCTCTTCAAAGAGAAAGCTACTTTTGCTGTGTCTTTGGGTTCGAGGGGAAATGGGAGTCCTCTTCAGTCAGCAGGGACGACACCTGAGTCCTTTGCAGTCCTCTTGTCTGCCTCTGAGGGTGAAATGAGAGTGGTCCCTGTCATCATGAGCCATGTCTGAAAGAATTATTCACATTCCCTACGAGAATAGACGGGTGAAATAGCAAAAGGTGTGTCTTCCTTTGGAGCATGGACGGGTTCAAAGCCCACCTCATACCACTAAGTATTTTGCTGAACACGAGCAGTTGTGTGTGCGGCCTGTGTTTGGGGGATTTTTGTGTCATGTGTGTGTGTGTGTGTGTGTGTGTGTGTGTGTGTCTGTGTGTGTGTGTCTGTATTTCTTTCTCCATTCCTGAGCAGCAAATCTTTTTTCCTCTTTTGGCATGTTACTCACAACTGTGGATGAAGCCCAGCACTCCTGAAAACACAATCCATGTATGGTTGAAGGAAATTTTCTTGGTGATGAGTGAGAGGTTGGTGACTGAACCCAGCTCATTTCCCATTGAACACTGATGTCACATCTCTCAGGTGAGAAGCAAAGTGAGAATTTGAACCAGGCACATTCTCCTTAGAGACAATGGGCTAAAGACAGGTCCGATGGAATCGAATGTCTTTTCATGTTGACATCCATCACGTCAAGCCCTCGTTAAGCCATTGAAGTGTCACATTGGGCCTGGGGGAGGCGGTGCACCCTGTGAAATTACACGTCCGAAGATTTGTATTTGATTTCCAGCCCTCTGCCAGTCAGTCTGCCAGGCACTTTCATGTGACAAGCCTTAGGCGAGTCCCTTTCTGTCTCTGATTCCCGATTCCTTCACAGGGATTTATGTGGGCCTTAACGCCCACTGGGAAAAGATCCCTCTTCCAGCTCAGTGCCTGCTTTCTTTGTTTGACTTGTGAATCTGGACTTGAGTACACATTTGGTTTTGGATTGACTCTATTACCTCTCCTAGAAATTAACACACAAAACTGACAGCTGATTGACAAGATGAGAAGCAGTTTTCCAAAATTCAAATTGAACTTAATCCTTTCTTACTAAAGGAATGCTCAAATCAACGGGACACAGCTCACTCGTTTTGACTTCATGAGCTATGGCAGGTAGAGACAACTTTTTGAAAATACACAGCTAAAACTGTCCGTGCTTTGAATGCTAGACATGTTTTTCCGAATACACAGCTAAAACGGTCCCCGCTTTAAGTGCTAAAGCACTTAAAGTGGGGACCGTTTTAGCTGTGTATTTTGAAAAAGATGTGTGCTCTTCAAAGAGAAAGCTACTTTTGCTGTGTCTTTGGGTTCGAGGGGAAATGGGAGTCCTCTTCAGTCAGCAGGGACGACACCTGAGTCCTTTGCAGTCCTCTTGTCTGCCTCTGAGGGTGAAATGAGAGTGGTCCCTGTCATCATCAGCCATGTCTGAAAGAATTATTCACATTCCCTACGAGAATAGACGGGTGAAATAGCAAAAGGTGTGTCTTCCTTTGGAGCATGGACGGGTTCAAAGCCCACTTCATACCACTAAGTATTTTGCTGAACACGAGCTGTTGTGTGTGCGGCCTGTGTTTGGGTGATTTTTGTGTCATGTGGGTGTGTGTGTGTGTGTGTATGTGTGTGTGTATTTCTGTCTCCATTCCTGAGCAGCAAATCTTTTTTCCTCTTTTAGCATGTTACTCACAACTGTGGATGAAGCCCAGCACTCCTGAAAACACAATCCATGTATGGTTGAAGGAAATTTTCTTGGTGATGAGTGAGAGGTTGGTGACTGAAACCAGCTCATTTCCCATTGACCACTGAGGTCACATCTCTCAGGTGAGAAGCAAAGTGAGAATTTGAACCAGGCACATTCTCCTTAGAGACAATGGGCCAAAGACAGGTCCGATGGAATGGAATGTCTTTTCATGTTGACATCCATCCCGTCAAGCCCTCGTTAAGCCATTGAAGTGTCACATTGGGCCTGGGGGAGGCGGTGCACCCTGTGAAATTACACGTCCGAAAATTTAGATTTGATTTCCAGCCGTCTGCCAGTCAGTCTGCCAGGCACTTTCATGTGACAAGCCTTAGGCGAGTCCCTTTCTGTCTCTGATTCCCGATCCTTCACAGGGATTTATGTGGGCCTTAACGCCCACTGGGAAATGATCCCTCTGCCAGCTCAGTGCCTGATTTCTTGGTTTGACTAGTCAATCTGGACTTGAATACACCTTTGGTTTTGGATTGACTCTATTACCTCTCCTAGAAATGAACACACAAAAATGACAACTGATTGACAAGATGAGAAGCAGTTCTCCAAAATTCAAATTGAACTTAATCCTTTCTTACTAAAGGAATGCTCAAATCAACGGGACACATCTCACTCGTTTTGACTTCATGAGCTATGGCAGGTAGAGACAACTTTTTGAAAATACACAGCTAAAACTGTCCGTGCTTTGAATGCTAGACATGCTTTTCAGTTTAAAGTGCTTTAGCACTTAAAGCGGGACCGTTTTACCTGTGCATTTTGAAAAAGTTGTGTGTTCTTCAAAGAGAAATCTACTTTTGCTGTGTCTTTGGGTTCGAGGGGAAATGGGAGTCCTCTTCAGTCAGCAGGGACGACACCTGAGTCTTTGCAGTCCTCTTGTCTGCCTCTGAGGATGAAATGAGAGTGGTCCCTGTCATCATGTGCCATGTCTTAAAGAATTATTCACATTCCCTACGAGAATAGACGGGTGAAATAGCAAAAGTTGTGTCTTCCTTTGGAGCATGGACGGGTTCAAAGCACACCTCATACCACTAAGTATTTTACTGAACACGAGCAGTTGTGTGTGCGGCCTGTGTTTGGGTGATTTTTGTGTCATGTGTGTGTGAGTGACTGTGTGTGTGTGTGTGTGTGTCTTTGTGTGTGTGTCTGTATTTCTGTCTCCATGCCTGAGCAGCAAATCTTTTTTCCTCTTTTAGCATGTTACTCACAACTGTGCATGAAGCCTAGCACTCCTGAAAACACAATCCATGTATGGTTGAAGGAAATTTTCTTGGTGATGAGTGAGAGGTTGGTGACTGAAACCAGCTCATTTCCCATTTACCACTGAGGTCACATCTCTCAGGTGAGAAGCAAAGTGAGAATTTGAACCAGGCACATTCTCCTTAGGACAATGGGACAAAGACAGGTCCGATGGAATCGAACGTCTTTTCATGTTGACATCCATCCCGTCAAGCCCTCGATAAGCCATTGAAGTGTCACATTGGGCCTGGGGGAGGCGCGGCACCCTGTGAAATTACACGTCCGAAGATTTGGATTTGATTTCCAGCCCTCTGCCAGACAGTCTGCCAGGCACTTTCATGTGACAAGCCTTAGGCGAGTCCCTTTCTGTCTCTGATTCCCGATTCCTTCACAGGGATTTATGTGGGCCTTAACGCCCACTGGGAATAGATCCCTCTGCCAGCTCAGTGCCTGCTTTCTTTGTTTGACTTGTCAATCTGGACTTGAATACACCTTTGGTTTTGGATTGACTCTATTACCTCTCCTAGAAATTAACACACAAAACTGACAGCTGATTGACAAGATGAGAAGCAGTTTTCCAAAATTCAAATTGAACTTAATCCTTTCTTACTAAAAGAATGCTCAAATCAAGGGGACACAGCTCACTCGTATTGACTTCATGAGCTATGGCAGGTAGAGACAACTTTTTGAAAATACACAGCTAAAACTGTCCGTGCTTTGAATGCTAGACATGTTTTTCAGAATACACAGCTAAAACGGTCCCCGCTTTAAGTGCCAAAGGACTTAAAGCGGGGACCGTTTTAGCTGTGTATTTTGAAAAAGTTGTGTGCTCTTCAAAGAGAAAGCTACTTTTGCTGTGTCTTTGGGTTCGAGGGGAAATGGGAGTCCTCTTTAGTCAGCAGGGACGACACCTGAGTCCTCTGCAGTCCTCTTGTGTGCCTCTGAGGGTGAAATGAGAGTGGTCCCTGTCATCATGAGCCATGTCTGAAAGAATTATTCACATTCCCTACGAGAATAGACGGGTGAAATAGCAAAAGGTGTGTCTTCCTTTGGAGCATGGACGGGTTCAAAGCCCACCTCATACCACTAAGTATTTTGCTGAACACGAGCAGTTGTGTGTGCGGCCTGTGTTTGGGTGATTTTTGTGTCGTGTGTGTGTGTGTGAGTGTGTGTGTGTGTGTGTGTATGTTTGTCTGTGTGTGTGTGTCTGTATTTCTGTCTCCATTCCTGAGCAGCAAATCTTTTTTCCTTTTTTTGCAGGTTACTCACAACTGTGGATGAAGCCCAGCACTCCTGAAAACACAATCCATGTATGGTTGAAGAAAATGTTCTTGGTGATGAGTGAGAGGTTGGTGACTGAAACCAGCTCATTTCCCATTGACCACTGAGGTCACATCTCTCAGGTGAGAAGCAAAGTGAGAATTTGAACCAGGCACATTCTCCTTAGAGACAATGGGCCAAAGACAGGTCCGATGGAATCGAATGTCTTTTCATGTTGACATCCATCCCGTCAAGCCCTCGTTAAGCCATTGAAGTGTCACATTGGGCATGGGGGAGGCGGTGCACCCTGTGAAATTACACGTTCGAAGATTTGGATTTGATTTCCAGCCCTCTGCCCGTCAGTCTGCCAGTCACTTTCATGTGACAAGCCTTAGGCGAGTCCCTTTCTGTCTCTGATTCCCGATTCCGTCACAGGGATTTATGTGGGCCTTAACGCCCACTGGGAAAAGATCCCTCTGCCAGCTCAGTGCCTGCTTTCTTGGTTTGACTTGTCAATCTGGACTTGAATACACCTTTGGTTTTGGATTGACTCTATTACCTCTCCTAGAAATTAACACACAAAACTGACAGCTGATTGACAAGATGAGAAGCAGTTTTCCAAAATTCAAATTGAACTTAATCCCTTCTTACTAAAAGAATGCTCAAATCAAGGGGACACAGCTCACTCGTTTTGACTTCATGAGCTATGGCAGGTAGAGACAACTTTTTGAAAATACACAGCTAAAACTGTCCGTGCTTTGAATGCTAGACATGTTTTTCAGAATACACAGCTAAAACGGTCCCCGCTTTATGTGCTAAAGCACTTAAAGCGGGGACCGTTTTAGCTGTGTATTTTGAAAAAGTTGTGTGCTCTTCAAAGAGAAAGCTACTTTTGCTGTGTCTTTGGGTTCGAGGGGAAATGGGAGTCCTCTTCAGTCAGCAGGGACGACACCTGAGTCCTTTGCAGTCCTCTTGTCTGCCTCTGAGGGTGAAATGAGAGTGGTCCCTGTCATCATGAGCCATGTCTGAAAAAATTATTCACATTCCCTACGAGAATAGACAGGTGAAATAGCAAAAGGTGTGTCTTCCTTTGGAGCATGGACTGGTTCAAAGCCCACCTCATACCACTAAGTATTTTGCTGAACACGAGCAGTTGTGTGTGCGGCCTGTGTTTGGGTGATTTTTGTGTCCAGTGTGTTTGTGTGTGTGTGTGTGTGTGTGTGTGTGTGTGTGTCTGTGTGTGTGTGTGTCTGTATTTCTGTCTCCATTCCTGAGCAGCAAATCTTTTTTCCTCTTTTAGCATGTTACTCACAACTGTGGATGAAGCCCAGCACTCCTGAAAACACAATCCATGTATGGTTGAAGGAAATTTTCTTGGTGATGAGTGAGAGTTTGGTGACTGAAACCAGCTCATTTCCCATTGACCACTGAGGTCACATCTCTCAAGTGAGAAGCAAAGTGAGAATTTGAACCAGGCACATTCTCCTTAGAGACAATGGGCCAAAGACAGGTCCGATGGAATCGAATGCCTTTTTATGTTGACATCCATCCCGTCAAGCCCTCGTTAAGCCATTGAAGTGTCACATTGGGCCTGGGGGAGGCGGTGCCCCCTGTGAAATTACACGTCCGAAGATTTGGATTTGATTTCCAGTACTCTGCCAGTCAGTCTGCCAGGCACTTTCATGTGACAAGCCTTAGGCGAGTCCCTTTCTGTCTCTGATTCCCGATTCCTTCACAGGGATTTATGTGGGCCTTAACGCCCACTGGGAAAAGATCCCTCTGCCAGCTCAGTGCCTGCTTTCTTGGTTTGATTTGTCAATCTGGACTTGAATACACCTTTGGTTTTGGATTGACTCTATTACCTCTCCTAGAAATTAACACACAAAACTGACAGCTGATTGACAAGATGAGAAGCAGTTTTCCAAAATTCAAATTGAACTTAATCCTTTCTTACTAAAAGAATGCTCAAATCAAGGGGACACAGCTCACTCGTTTTGACTTCATGAGCTATGGCAGGTAGAGACAACTTTTTGAAAATACACAGCTAAAACTGTCCGTGCTTTGAATGCTAGACATGTTTTTCAGAATACACAGCTAAAGCGGGGACCGTTTTAGCTGTGTATTTTGAAAAAGGTGTGTGCTCTTCAAACAGAAAGCTACTTTTGCTGTGTCTTTGTGTTCGAGGGGAAATGGGAGTTCTCTTCAGTCAGCAGGGACGACACCTGAGTCCTTTGCAGTTTTCTTGTCTGCCTCTGAGGGTGAAATGAGAGTGGTCCCTGTCATCATTAGCCATGTCTGAGAGAATTATTCACATTCCCTACGAGAATAGACGGGTGAAATAGCAAAAGGTGTGTCTTCCTTTGGAGCATGGACGGGTTCAAAGCCCACCTCATACCACTAAGTATTTTGCTGAACACGAGCAGTTGTGTGTGCGGCCTGTGTTTGGGTGATTTTTGTGTCATGTGTGTGTGTGTGTGTGTGTGTGTGTCTGTGTGTGTGTGTGTCTGTATTTCTGTCTCCATTCCTGAGCAGCAAATCTTTTTTCCTCTTTTAGCATGTTACTCACAACTGTGGATGAAGCCCAGCACTCCTGAAAACACAATCCGTGTATGGTTGAAGGAAATTTTCTTGGTGATGAGTGAGATGTTGGTGACTGAAACCAGCTCATTTCCCATTGACCACTGAGGTCACATCTCTCAGGTGAGAAGCAAAGTGAGAATTTGAACCAGGCACATTCTCCTTAGAGACAATGGGCCAAAGACAGGTCCGATGGAATCGAATGTCTTTTCATGTTGACATCCATCACGTCAAGCCTTCGTTAAGCCATTGAAGTGTCACATTGGGCCTGGGGGAGGCGGTGCACCCTGTGAAATTACACGTCCGAAGATTTGGATTTGATTTCCAGCCCTCTGCCAGTCAGTCTGCCAGGCAATTTCATGTGACAAGCCTTTGGCGAGTCCCTTTCTGTCTCTGATTCCCGATTCCTTCACAGGGATTTATGTGGGCCTTAACGCCCACTGGGAAAAGATCCCTCTGCCAGCTCAGTGCCTGCTTTCTTGCTTTGACTTGTCAATCTGGACTTGAATACACCTTTGGTTTTGGATTGACTCTATTACCTCTCCTAGAAATTAACACACAAAACTGACAGCTGATTGACAAGATGAGAAGCAGTTTTCCAAAATTCAAATTGAACTTAATCCTTTCTTACTAAAAGAATGCTCAAATCAAGGGGACACAGCTCACTCGTTTTGACTTCACGAGCTATGGCAGGTAGAGACAACTTTTTGAAAATACACAGCTAAAACTGTCCGTGCTTTGAATGCTAGACATGCTTTTCAGTTTTAAGTGCTTTAGCACTTAAAGCGGGGACCGTTTTAGCTGTGTATTTTGAAAAAGTTGTGTGCTCTTCAAAGAGAAAGCTACTTTTGCTGTGTCTTTGGGTTCGAGGGGAAATGGGAGTCCTCTTCAGTCAGCAGGGACGACACCTGAGTCCTTTGCAGTCCTCTTGTCTGCCTCTGAGGGTGAAATGAGAGTGGTCCCTGTCATCATGAGCCATGTCTGAAAGAATTATTCACATTCCCTACGAGAATAGACGGGTGAAATAGCAAAAGGTGTGTCTTCCTTTGGAGCATGGACGGGTTCAAAGCCCACCTCATACCACTAAGTATTTTGCTGAACACGAGCAGTTGTGTGTGCGGCCTGTGTTTGGGGGATTTTTGTGTCATGTGTGTGTGTGTGTGTGTGTGTGTGTGTGTGTGTCTGTGTGTGTGTGTCTGTATTTCTTTCTCCATTCCTGAGCAGCAAATCTTTTTTCCTCTTTTGGCATGTTACTCACAACTGTGGATGAAGCCCAGCACTCCTGAAAACACAATCCATGTATGGTTGAAGGAAATTTTCTTGGTGATGAGTGAGAGGTTGGTGACTGAACCCAGCTCATTTCCCATTGAACACTGATGTCACATCTCTCAGGTGAGAAGCAAAGTGAGAATTTGAACCAGGCACATTCTCCTTAGAGACAATGGGCTAAAGACAGGTCCGATGGAATCGAATGTCTTTTCATGTTGACATCCATCACGTCAAGCCCTCGTTAAGCCATTGAAGTGTCACATTGGGCCTGGGGGAGGCGGTGCACCCTGTGAAATTACACGTCCGAAGATTTGTATTTGATTTCCAGCCCTCTGCCAGTCAGTCTGCCAGGCACTTTCATGTGACAAGCCTTAGGCGAGTCCCTTTCTGTCTCTGATTCCCGATTCCTTCACAGGGATTTATGTGGGCCTTAACGCCCACTGGGAAAAGATCCCTCTTCCAGCTCAGTGCCTGCTTTCTTTGTTTGACTTGTGAATCTGGACTTGAGTACACATTTGGTTTTGGATTGACTCTATTACCTCTCCTAGAAATTAACACACAAAACTGACAGCTGATTGACAAGATGAGAAGCAGTTTTCCAAAATTCAAATTGAACTTAATCCTTTCTTACTAAAGGAATGCTCAAATCAACGGGACACAGCTCACTCGTTTTGACTTCATGAGCTATGGCAGGTAGAGACAACTTTTTGAAAATACACAGCTAAAACTGTCCGTGCTTTGAATGCTAGACATGTTTTTCCGAATACACAGCTAAAACGGTCCCCGCTTTAAGTGCTAAAGCACTTAAAGTGGGGACCGTTTTAGCTGTGTATTTTGAAAAAGATGTGTGCTCTTCAAAGAGAAAGCTACTTTTGCTGTGTCTTTGGGTTCGAGGGGAAATGGGAGTCCTCTTCAGTCAGCAGGGACGACACCTGAGTCCTTTGCAGTCCTCTTGTCTGCCTCTGAGGGTGAAATGAGAGTGGTCCCTGTCATCATCAGCCATGTCTGAAAGAATTATTCACATTCCCTACGAGAATAGACGGGTGAAATAGCAAAAGGTGTGTCTTCCTTTGGAGCATGGACGGGTTCAAAGCCCACTTCATACCACTAAGTATTTTGCTGAACACGAGCTGTTGTGTGTGCGGCCTGTGTTTGGGTGATTTTTGTGTCATGTGGGTGTGTGTGTGTGTGTGTATGTGTGTGTGTATTTCTGTCTCCATTCCTGAGCAGCAAATCTTTTTTCCTCTTTTAGCATGTTACTCACAACTGTGGATGAAGCCCAGCACTCCTGAAAACACAATCCATGTATGGTTGAAGGAAATTTTCTTGGTGATGAGTGAGAGGTTGGTGACTGAAACCAGCTCATTTCCCATTGACCACTGAGGTCACATCTCTCAGGTGAGAAGCAAAGTGAGAATTTGAACCAGGCACATTCTCCTTAGAGACAATGGGCCAAAGACAGGTCCGATGGAATGGAATGTCTTTTCATGTTGACATCCATCCCGTCAAGCCCTCGTTAAGCCATTGAAGTGTCACATTGGGCCTGGGGGAGGCGGTGCACCCTGTGAAATTACACGTCCGAAAATTTAGATTTGATTTCCAGCCGTCTGCCAGTCAGTCTGCCAGGCACTTTCATGTGACAAGCCTTAGGCGAGTCCCTTTCTGTCTCTGATTCCCGATCCTTCACAGGGATTTATGTGGGCCTTAACGCCCACTGGGAAATGATCCCTCTGCCAGCTCAGTGCCTGATTTCTTGGTTTGAATAGTCAATCTGGACTTGAATACACCTTTGGTTTTGGATTGACTCTATTACCTCTCCTAGAAATGAACACACAAAAATGACAACTGATTGACAAGATGAGAAGCAGTTCTCCAAAATTCAAATTGAACTTAATCCTTTCTTACTAAAGGAATGCTCAAATCAACGGGACACATCTCACTCGTTTTGACTTCATGAGCTATGGCAGGTAGAGACAACTTTTTGAAAATACACAGCTAAAACTGTCCGTGCTTTGAATGCTAGACATGCTTTTCAGTTTAAAGTGCTTTAGCACTTAAAGCGGGACCGTTTTACCTGTGCATTTTGAAAAAGTTGTGTGTTCTTCAAAGAGAAATCTACTTTTGCTGTGTCTTTGGGTTCGAGGGGAAATGGGAGTCCTCTTCAGTCAGCAGGGACGACACCTGAGTCTTTGCAGTCCTCTTGTCTGCCTCTGAGGATGAAATGAGAGTGGTCCCTGTCATCATGTGCCATGTCTTAAAGAATTATTCACATTCCCTACGAGAATAGACGGGTGAAATAGCAAAAGTTGTGTCTTCCTTTGGAGCATGGACGGGTTCAAAGCACACCTCATACCACTAAGTATTTTACTGAACACGAGCAGTTGTGTGTGCGGCCTGTGTTTGGGTGATTTTTGTGTCATGTGTGTGTGAGTGACTGTGTGTGTGTGTGTGTGTGTCTTTGTGTGTGTGTCTGTATTTCTGTCTCCATGCCTGAGCAGCAAATCTTTTTTCCTCTTTTAGCATGTTACTCACAACTGTGCATGAAGCCTAGCACTCCTGAAAACACAATCCATGTATGGTTGAAGGAAATTTTCTTGGTGATGAGTGAGAGGTTGGTGACTGAAACCAGCTCATTTCCCATTTACCACTGAGGTCACATCTCTCAGGTGAGAAGCAAAGTGAGAATTTGAACCAGGCACATTCTCCTTAGGACAATGGGACAAAGACAGGTCCGATGGAATCGAACGTCTTTTCATGTTGACATCCATCCCGTCAAGCCCTCGATAAGCCATTGAAGTGTCACATTGGGCCTGGGGGAGGCGCGGCACCCTGTGAAATTACACGTCCGAAGATTTGGATTTGATTTCCAGCCCTCTGCCAGACAGTCTGCCAGGCACTTTCATGTGACAAGCCTTAGGCGAGTCCCTTTCTGTCTCTGATTCCCGATTCCTTCACAGGGATTTATGTGGGCCTTAACGCCCACTGGGAATAGATCCCTCTGCCAGCTCAGTGCCTGCTTTCTTTGTTTGACTTGTCAATCTGGACTTGAATACACCTTTGGTTTTGGATTGACTCTATTACCTCTCCTAGAAATTAACACACAAAACTGACAGCTGATTGACAAGATGAGAAGCAGTTTTCCAAAATTCAAATTGAACTTAATCCTTTCTTACTAAAAGAATGCTCAAATCAAGGGGACACAGCTCACTCGTATTGACTTCATGAGCTATGGCAGGTAGAGACAACTTTTTGAAAATACACAGCTAAAACTGTCCGTGCTTTGAATGCTAGACATGTTTTTCAGAATACACAGCTAAAACGGTCCCCGCTTTAAGTGCCAAAGGACTTAAAGCGGGGACCGTTTTAGCTGTGTATTTTGAAAAAGTTGTGTGCTCTTCAAAGAGAAAGCTACTTTTGCTGTGTCTTTGGGTTCGAGGGGAAATGGGAGTCCTCTTTAGTCAGCAGGGACGACACCTGAGTCCTCTGCAGTCCTCTTGTGTGCCTCTGAGGGTGAAATGAGAGTGGTCCCTGTCATCATGAGCCATGTCTGAAAGAATTATTCACATTCCCTACGAGAATAGACGGGTGAAATAGCAAAAGGTGTGTCTTCCTTTGGAGCATGGACGGGTTCAAAGCCCACCTCATACCACTAAGTATTTTGCTGAACACGAGCAGTTGTGTGTGCGGCCTGTGTTTGGGTGATTTTTGTGTCGTGTGTGTGTGTGTGAGTGTGTGTGTGTGTGTGTGTATGTTTGTCTGTGTGTGTGTGTCTGTATTTCTGTCTCCATTCCTGAGCAGCAAATCTTTTTTCCTTTTTTTGCAGGTTACTCACAACTGTGGATGAAGCCCAGCACTCCTGAAAACACAATCCATGTATGGTTGAAGAAAATGTTCTTGGTGATGAGTGAGAGGTTGGTGACTGAAACCAGCTCATTTCCCATTGACCACTGAGGTCACATCTCTCAGGTGAGAAGCAAAGTGAGAATTTGAACCAGGCACATTCTCCTTAGAGACAATGGGCCAAAGACAGGTCCGATGGAATCGAATGTCTTTTCATGTTGACATCCATCCCGTCAAGCCCTCGTTAAGCCATTGAAGTGTCACATTGGGCATGGGGGAGGCGGTGCACCCTGTGAAATTACACGTTCGAAGATTTGGATTTGATTTCCAGCCCTCTGCCCGTCAGTCTGCCAGTCACTTTCATGTGACAAGCCTTAGGCGAGTCCCTTTCTGTCTCTGATTCCCGATTCCGTCACAGGGATTTATGTGGGCCTTAACGCCCACTGGGAAAAGATCCCTCTGCCAGCTCAGTGCCTGCTTTCTTGGTTTGACTTGTCAATCTGGACTTGAATACACCTTTGGTTTTGGATTGACTCTATTACCTCTCCTAGAAATTAACACACAAAACTGACAGCTGATTGACAAGATGAGAAGCAGTTTTCCAAAATTCAAATTGAACTTAATCCCTTCTTACTAAAAGAATGCTCAAATCAAGGGGACACAGCTCACTCGTTTTGACTTCATGAGCTATGGCAGGTAGAGACAACTTTTTGAAAATACACAGCTAAAACTGTCCGTGCTTTGAATGCTAGACATGTTTTTCAGAATACACAGCTAAAACGGTCCCCGCTTTATGTGCTAAAGCACTTAAAGCGGGGACCGTTTTAGCTGTGTATTTTGAAAAAGTTGTGTGCTCTTCAAAGAGAAAGCTACTTTTGCTGTGTCTTTGGGTTCGAGGGGAAATGGGAGTCCTCTTCAGTCAGCAGGGACGACACCTGAGTCCTTTGCAGTCCTCTTGTCTGCCTCTGAGGGTGAAATGAGAGTGGTCCCTGTCATCATGAGCCATGTCTGAAAAAATTATTCACATTCCCTACGAGAATAGACAGGTGAAATAGCAAAAGGTGTGTCTTCCTTTGGAGCATGGACTGGTTCAAAGCCCACCTCATACCACTAAGTATTTTGCTGAACACGAGCAGTTGTGTGTGCGGCCTGTGTTTGGGTGATTTTTGTGTCCAGTGTGTTTGTGTGTGTGTGTGTGTGTGTGTGTGTGTGTGTGTCTGTGTGTGTGTGTGTCTGTATTTCTGTCTCCATTCCTGAGCAGCAAATCTTTTTTCCTCTTTTAGCATGTTACTCACAACTGTGGATGAAGCCCAGCACTCCTGAAAACACAATCCATGTATGGTTGAAGGAAATTTTCTTGGTGATGAGTGAGAGTTTGGTGACTGAAACCAGCTCATTTCCCATTGACCACTGAGGTCACATCTCTCAAGTGAGAAGCAAAGTGAGAATTTGAACCAGGCACATTCTCCTTAGAGACAATGGGCCAAAGACAGGTCCGATGGAATCGAATGCCTTTTTATGTTGACATCCATCCCGTCAAGCCCTCGTTAAGCCATTGAAGTGTCACATTGGGCCTGGGGGAGGCGGTGCCCCCTGTGAAATTACACGTCCGAAGATTTGGATTTGATTTCCAGTACTCTGCCAGTCAGTCTGCCAGGCACTTTCATGTGACAAGCCTTAGGCGAGTCCCTTTCTGTCTCTGATTCCCGATTCCTTCACAGGGATTTATGTGGGCCTTAACGCCCACTGGGAAAAGATCCCTCTGCCAGCTCAGTGCCTGCTTTCTTGGTTTGATTTGTCAATCTGGACTTGAATACACCTTTGGTTTTGGATTGACTCTATTACCTCTCCTAGAAATTAACACACAAAACTGACAGCTGATTGACAAGATGAGAAGCAGTTTTCCAAAATTCAAATTGAACTTAATCCTTTCTTACTAAAAGAATGCTCAAATCAAGGGGACACAGCTCACTCGTTTTGACTTCATGAGCTATGGCAGGTAGAGACAACTTTTTGAAAATACACAGCTAAAACTGTCCGTGCTTTGAATGCTAGACATGTTTTTCAGAATACACAGCTAAAGCGGGGACCGTTTTAGCTGTGTATTTTGAAAAAGGTGTGTGCTCTTCAAACAGAAAGCTACTTTTGCTGTGTCTTTGTGTTCGAGGGGAAATGGGAGTTCTCTTCAGTCAGCAGGGACGACACCTGAGTCCTTTGCAGTTTTCTTGTCTGCCTCTGAGGGTGAAATGAGAGTGGTCCCTGTCATCATTAGCCATGTCTGAGAGAATTATTCACATTCCCTACGAGAATAGACGGGTGAAATAGCAAAAGGTGTGTCTTCCTTTGGAGCATGGACGGGTTCAAAGCCCACCTCATACCACTAAGTATTTTGCTGAACACGAGCAGTTGTGTGTGCGGCCTGTGTTTGGGTGATTTTTGTGTCATGTGTGTGTGTGTGTGTGTGTGTGTGTCTGTGTGTGTGTGTGTCTGTATTTCTGTCTCCATTCCTGAGCAGCAAATCTTTTTTCCTCTTTTAGCATGTTACTCACAACTGTGGATGAAGCCCAGCACTCCTGAAAACACAATCCGTGTATGGTTGAAGGAAATTTTCTTGGTGATGAGTGAGATGTTGGTGACTGAAACCAGCTCATTTCCCATTGACCACTGAGGTCACATCTCTCAGGTGAGAAGCAAAGTGAGAATTTGAACCAGGCACATTCTCCTTAGAGACAATGGGCCAAAGACAGGTCCGATGGAATCGAATGTCTTTTCATGTTGACATCCATCACGTCAAGCCTTCGTTAAGCCATTGAAGTGTCACATTGGGCCTGGGGGAGGCGGTGCACCCTGTGAAATTACACGTCCGAAGATTTGGATTTGATTTCCAGCCCTCTGCCAGTCAGTCTGCCAGGCAATTTCATGTGACAAGCCTTTGGCGAGTCCCTTTCTGTCTCTGATTCCCGATTCCTTCACATGGATTTATGTGGGCATTAAGGCCCACTGGGAAAAGATCCCTCTGCCAGCTCAGTGCCTGCTTTCTTGGTTTGACTTGTCAATCTGGACTTGAATACACCTTTGGTTTTGGATTGACTCTATTACCTCTCCTAGAAATTAACAGACAAAACTGACAGCTGATTGACAAGATGAGAAGCAGTTTTCCAAAATTCAATTTGAACTTAATCCTTTCTTACTAAAAGAATGCTCAAATCAAGGCGACACAGCTCACTCGTTTTGACTTCATGAGCTATGGCAGGTAGAGACAACTTTTTGAAAATACACAGCTAAAACTGTCCGTGCTTTGAATGCTAGACATGTTTTTCAGAATACACAGCTAAAACGGTCCCCGCTTTAAGTGCTAAAGCACTTAAAGCGGGGACCGTTTTAGCTGTGTATTTTGAAAAATTTGTGTGCTCTTCAAAGAGAAAGCTACTTTTGCTGTGTCTTTGGGTTCGAGGGGAAATGGGAGTCCTCTTCAGTCAGCAGGGACAACACCTGAGTCCTTTGCAGTCCTCTTGTCTGCCTCTGAGGGTGAAATGAGAGTGGTCCCTGTCATCATGAGCCATGTCTGAAAGAATTATTCACATTCCCTACGAGAATAGACGGGTGAAATAGCAAAAGGTGTGTCTTCCTTTGGAGCATGGACGGGTTCAAAGCCCACCTCATACCACTAAGTATTTTGCTGAACACGAGCAGTTGTGTGTGCGGCTTGTGTTTGGGTGATTTTTGTGTCATGTTTGTGTGTGTGTGTGTGTGTGTGTGTGTGTCTGTGTGTCTGTGTGTGTGTGTCTGTATTTCTGTCTCCATTCCTGAGCAGCAAATCTTTTTTCCTCTTTTAGCATGTTACTCACAACTGTGGATGAAGCCCAGCACTCCTGAAAACACAATCCATGTATGGTTGAAGGAAATTTTCTTGGTGATGAGTGAGAGGTTGGTGACTGAAACCAGCTCATTTCCCATTGACCACTGAGGTCACATCTCTCAGGTGAGAAGCAAAGTGAGAATTTGAACCAGGCACATTCTCCTTGGAGACAATGGGCCAAAGACAGGTCCGATGGAATGGAATGTCTTTTCATGTTGACATCCATCCCGTCAAGCCCTCGTTAAGCCATTGAAGTGTCACATTGGGCCTGGGGGAGGCGGTGCACCCTGTGAAATTACACGTCCGAAGATTTGGATTTGATTTCCAGCCCTCTGCCAGTCAGTCTGCCAGGCACTTTCATGTGACAAGCCTTAGGCGAGTCCCTTTCTGTCTCTGATTCCCGATTCCTTCACAGGGATTTATGTGGGCCTTAACGCCCACTGGGAAAAGATCCCTCTGCCAGCTCAGTGCCTGCTTTCTTGGTTTGACTTGTCAATCTGGACTTGAATACACCTTTGGTTTTGGATTGACTCTATTACCTCTCCTAGAAATTAACACACAAAACTGACAGCTGATTGACAAGATGAGAAGCAGTTTTCCAAAATTCAAATTGAACTTAATCCTTTCTTACTAAAAGAATGCTCAAATCAAGGGGACACAGCTCACTCGTTTTGACTTCATGAGCTATGGCAGGTAGAGAAAACTTTTTGAAAATACACAGCTAAAACTGTCCGTGCTTTGAATGCTAGACATGTTTTTCAGTTTTAAGTGCTTTAGCAGTTAAAGCGGGACCGTTTTAGCTGTGTATTTTGAAAAAGTTGTGTGCTCTTCAAAGAGAAAGCTACTTTTGCTGTGTCGTTGGGTTCGAGGGGAAATGGGAGTCCTCTTCAGTCAGCAGGGACGACACCTGAGTCCTTTGCAGTCCTCTTGTCTGCCTCTGAGGGTGAAATGAGAGTGGTCCCTGTCATCATGAGCCATGTCTGAAATAATTATTCACATTCCCTACGAGAATAGACGGGTGAAATAGCAAAAGGTGTGTCTTCCTTTGGAGCATGGACGGGTTCAAAGCCCACCTCATACCACTAAGTATTTTGCTGAACACGAGCAGTTGTGTGTACGGCCTGTGTTTGGGTGATTTTTGTGTCATGTGTGTGTGTGAGTGTGTGTGTGTGTGTCTGTGTGTGTGTGTCTGTATTTCTGTCTCCATTCCTGAGCAGCAAATCTTTTTTCCTCTTTTAGCATGTTACTCACAACTGTGGATGAAGCCCAGCACTCCTGAAAACACAATCCATGTATGGTTGAAGGAAATTTTCTTGGTGATGAGTGAGAGGTTGGTGACTGAAACCAGCTCATTTCCCATTGACCACTGAGGTCACATCTCTCAGGTGAGAAGCAAAGTGAGAATTTGAACCAGGCACATTCTCCTTAGAGACAATGGGCCAAAGACAGGTCCGATGGAATCGAATGTCTTTTCATGTTGACATCCATCCCGTCAAGCCCTCGTTAAGCCATTGAAGTGTCACATTGGGCCTGGGGGAGGCGGTGCACCCTGTGAAATTACACGTCCGAAGTTTTGGATTTGATTTCCAGCCCTCTGCCAGTCAGTCTGCCAGGCACTTTCATGTGACAAGCCTTAGGCGAGTCCCTTTCTGTCTCTGATTCCCGATTCCTTCACAGGGATTTATGTGGGCCTTAACGCCCACTGGGAAAAGATCCCTCTGCCACCTCAGTGCCTGTTTCTTGGTTTGACTTGTCAATCTGGACTTGAATACACCTTTGGTTTTGGATTGACTCTATTACCTCTCCTAGAAATTAACACACAAAACTGACAGCTGATTGACAAGATGAGAAGCAGTTTTCCAAATTTCAAATTGAACTTAATCCTTTCTTACTAAGAGAATGCTCAAATCAAGGGGACACAGCTCACTCGTTTTGACTTCATGAGCTATGGCAGGTAGAGACAACTTTTTGAAAATACACAGCTAAAACTGTCCGTGCTTTGAATGCTAGACATGTTTTTCAGAATACACAGCTAAAACGGTCCCCGTTTTAAGTACTAAAGCACTTAAAGTGGGGACCGTTTTAGGTGTGTATTTTGAAAAAGTTGTGTGCTCTTCAAAGAGAAAGCTACTTTTGCTGTGTCTTTGGGTTCGAGGTAAAATGGGAGTCCTCTTCAGTCAGCAGGGACGAAACCTGAGTCCTTTGCAGTCCTCCTGTCTGCGTCTGAGGGTGAAATGAGAGTGGTCCCTGTCATCATGAGCCATGTCTGAAAGAATTATTCACATTCCCTACGAGAATAGACGGGTGAAATAGCAAAAGGTGTGTCTTCCTTTGAAGCATGGACGGGTTCAAAGCCCAACTCATACCACTAAGTATTTTGCTGAACACGAGCAGTTGTGTGTGCGGCCTGTGTTTGGGTGATTTTTGTGTCATTTGTGTGTGTGTGTGTGTGTCTGTGTGTGTGTGTCTGTATTTCTGTCTCCATTCCTGAGCAGCAAATCTTATTTCCTCTTTTAGCATGTTACTCACGACTGTGGATGAAGCAAAGCACTCCTGAAAACACAATCCATATATGGTTGAAGGAAATTTTCTTGGTGATGTGTGAGAGGTTGGTGACTGAAACCAGCTCATTTCCCTTGACCACTGAGGTCACATCTCTCAGGTGAGAAGCAAAGTGAGAATTAGAACCAGGCACATTCTCCTTAGAGACAAAGGGCCAAAGACAGGTCCGATGGAATCGAATGTCTTTTCATGTTGACATCCATCCCGTCAAGCCCTCGTTAAGCCATTGAAGTGTCACATTGGGCCTGGGGAAGGCGGTGCCCCCTGTGAAATTACACGTCCGAAGATTTGGATTTGATTTCCAGCCCTCTGCCAGTCAGTCTGCCAGGCACTTTCATGTGACAAGCCTTAGGCGAGTCCCTTTCTGTCTCTGATTCCCGATTCCTTCACAGGGATTTATGTGGGCCTTAACGCCCACTGGGAAAACTTACCTCTGCCACCTCAGTGCCTGTTTCTTGGTTTGACTTGTCAATCTGGACTTGAATACACCTTTGGTTTTGGATTGACTCTATTACCTCTCCTAGAAATTAACACACAAAACTGACAGCTGATTGACAAGATGAGAAGCAGTTTTCCAAAATTCAAATTGAACTTAATCCTTTCTTACTAAAAGAATGCTCAAATCAAGGGGACACAGCTCACTCGTTTTGACTTCATGAGCTATGGCAGGTAGAGACAACTTTTTGAAAATACACAGCTAAAACTGTCCGTGCTTTGAATGCTAGACATGTTTTTCAGAATACACAGCTAAAACGGTCCCCGCTTTAAGTGCTAAAGCACTTAAAGCGGGGATCGTTTTAGCTGTGTATTTTGAAAAAGTTGTGTGCTCTTCAAAGAGAAAGCTACTTTTGCTGTGTCTTTGTGTTTGAGGGTAAATGGGAGTCCTCTTCAGTCAGCAGGGACGAAACCTGAGTCCTTTGCAGTCCTCTTGTCTGCCTCTGAGGGTGAAATGAGAGTGGTCCCTGTCATCATGAGCCATGTCTGAAAGAATTATTCACATTCCCTACGAGAATAGACGGGTGAAATAGCAAAAGGTGTGTCTTCCTTTGGAGCATGGACGGCTTCAAAGCCCACCTCATACCACTAAGTATTTTGCTGAACACGAGCAGTTGTGTGTGCGGCCTGTGTTTGGGTGATTTTTGTGTCATTTGTGTGTGTGTGTGTGTGTCTGTGTGTGTGTGTCTGTATTTCTGTCTCCATTCCTGAGCAGCAAATCTTATTTCCTCTTTTAGCATGTTACTCACGACTGTGGATGAAGCAAAGCACTCCTGGAAACACAATCCATATATGGTTGAAGGAAATTTTCTTGGTGATGAGTGAGAGGTTGGTGACTGAAACCAGCTCATTTCCCTTGACCACTGAGGTCACATCTCTCAGGTGAGAAGCAAAGTGAGAATTAGAACCAGGCACATTCTCCTTAGAGACAAAGGGCCAAAGACAGGTCCGATGGAATCGAATGTCTTTTCATGTTGACATCCATCCCGTCAAGCCCTCGTTAAGCCATTGAAGTGTCACATTGGGCCTGGGGAAGGCGGTGCCCCCTGTAAAATTACACGTCCGAAGATTTGGATTTGATTTCCAGCCCTCTGCCAGTCAGTCTGCCAGGCACTTTCATGTGACAAGCCTTAGGCGAGTCCCTTTCTGTCTCTGATTCCCGATTCCTTCACAGGGATTTATGTGGGCCTTAACGCCCACTGGGAAAAGATCCCTCTGCCAGCTCAGTGCCTGCTTTCTTGGTTTGACTTGTCAATCTGGACTTGAATACACCTTTGGTTTTGGATTGACTCTATTACCTCTCCTAGAAATTAACACACAAAACTGACAGCTGATTGACAAGATGAGAAGCAGTTTTCCAAAATTCAAATTGAACTTAATCCTTTCTTACTAAAAGAATGCTCAAATCAAGGGGACACAGCTCACTCGTTTTGACTTCATGAGCTATGGCAGGTAGAGACAACTTTTTGAAAATACACAGCTAAAACTGTCCGTGCTTTGAATGCTAGACATGTTTTTCAGAATACACAGCTAAAACGGTCCCCGCTTTAAGTGCTAAAGCACTTAAAGCGGGGACCGTTTTAGCTGTGTATTTTGAAAAAGTTGTGTGCTCTTCAAAGAGAAAGCTACTTTTGCTGTGTCTTTGTGTTTGAGGGTAAATGGGAGTCCTCTTCAGTCAGCAGGGACGAAACCTGAGTCCTTTGCAGTCCTCTTGTCTGCCTCTGAGGGTGAAATGAGAGTGGTCCCTGTCATCATGAGCCATGTCTGAAAGAATTATTCACATTCCCTACGAGAATAGACGGGTGAAATAGCAAAAGGTGTGTCTTCCTTTGGAGCATGGACGGCTTCAAAGCCCACCTCATACCACTAAGTATTTTGCTGAACACGAGCAGTTGTGTGTGCGGCCTGTGTTTGGGTGATTTTTGTGTCATTTGTGTGTGTGTGTGTGTGTCTGTGTGTGTGTGTCTGTATTTCTGTCTCCATTCCTGAGCAGCAAATCTTATTTCCTCTTTTAGCATGTTACTCACGACTGTGGATGAAGCAAAGCACTCCTGGAAACACAATCCATATATGGTTGAAGGAAATTTTCTTGGTGATGAGTGAGAGGTTGGTGACTGAAACCAGCTCATTTCCCTTGACCACTGAGGTCACATCTCTCAGGTGAGAAGCAAAGTGAGAATTAGAACCAGGCACATTCTCCTTAGAGACAAAGGGCCAAAGACAGGTCCGATGGAATCGAATGTCTTTTCATGTTGACATCCATCCCGTCAAGCCCTCGTTAAGCCATTGAAGTGTCACATTGGGCCTGGGGAAGGCGGTGCCCCCTGTAAAATTACACGTCCGAAGATTTGGATTTGATTTCCAGCCCTCTGCCAGTCAGTCTGCCAGGCACTTTCATGTGACAAGCCTTAGGCGAGTCCCTTTCTGTCTCTGATTCCCGATTCCTTCACAGGGATTTATGTGGGCCTTAACGCCCACTGGGAAAAGATCCCTCTGCCAGCTCAGTGCCTGCTTTCTTGGTTTGACTTGTCAATCTGGACTTGAATACACCTTTGGTTTTGGATTGACTCTATTACCTCTCCTAGAAATTAACACACAAAACTGACAGCTGATTGACAAGATGAGAAGCAGTTTTCCAAAATTCAAATTGAACTTAATACTTTCTTACTAAAAGAATGCTCAAATCAAGGGGACACAGCTCACTCGTTTTGACTTCATGAGCTATGGCAGGTAGAGACAACTTTTTGAAAATACACAGCTAAAACTTTCCGTGTTTTGAATGCTAGACCTGTTTTTCAGTTTTAAGTGCTTTAGCACTTAAAGCGGGACCGTTTTAGCTGTGTATTTTGAAAAAGTTGTGTGCTCTTCAAAGAGAAAGCTACTTTTGCTGTGTCTTTGGGTTCGAGGGGAAATGGGAGTCCTCTTCAGTCAGTAGGGACGACACCTGAGTCCTTTGCAGTCCTCTTGTCTGCCTCTGAGGGTGAAATGAGTGTGGTCCCTGTCATCATGAGCCATATCTGAAAGAATAATTCACATTCCCTACGAGAATAGACGGGTGAAATAGCAAAAGGTGTGTCTTCCTTTGGAGCATGGACGGGTTCAAAGCCCACCTCATACCACTAAGTATTTTGCTGAACACGAGCGGTTGTGTGTGCGGCCTATGTTTGGGTGATTTTTGTGTCATGTGTGTGTGTGTGTGTGTGTGTGTCTGTGTGTGTGTGTCTGTATTTCTGTCTCCATTCCTGAGCAGCAAATCTTTTTTCCTCTTTTAGCATGTTACTCACAACTGTGGATGAAGCCCAGCACTCCTGAAAACACAATCCATGTATGGTTGAAGGAAATTTTCTTGGTGATGAGTGAGAGGTTGGTGACTGAAACCAGCTCATTTCCCATTGACCACTGAGGTCACATCTCTCAGGTGAGAAGCAAAGTGAGAATTTGAACCAGGCACATTCTCCTTAGAGACAATGGGCCAAAGACATTTCCGATGGAATCGAATGTCTTTTCATGTTGACATCCATCCCGTCAAGCCCTCGTTAAGCCATTGAAGTGTCACATTGGGCCTGGGGGAGGCGGTGCACCCTGTGAAATTACACGTCCGAAGATTTGTATTTGATTTCCAGCCCTCTGCCAGTCAGTCTGCCAGGCACTTTCATGTGACAAGCCTTAGGCGAGTCCCTTTCTGTCTCTGATTCCCGATTCCTTCACAGGGATTTATGTGGGCCTTAACGCCCACTGGGAAAAGATCCCTCTGCCAGCTCAGTGCCTGCTTTCTTGGTTTGACTTGTCAATCTGGACTTGAATACACCTTTGGTTTTGGATTGACTCTATTACCTCTCCTAGAAATTAACACACAAAACTGACAACTGATTGACAAGATGAGAAGCAGTTTTCCAAAATTCAAATTGAACTTCATCCTTTCTTACTAAAAGAATGCTCAAATCAAGGGGACACAGCTCACTCGTTTTGACTTCATGAGCTATGGCTGGTAGAGACAACTTTTTGAAAATACACAGCTAAAACTGTCCGTGCTTTGAATGCTAGACATGTTTTTCAGAATACACAGCTAAACCGTTCCCGCTTTAAGTGCTAAAGCACTTAAAGCGGGGACCGTTTTAGCTGTGTATTTTGAAAAATTTGTGTGCTCTTCAAAGAGAAAGCTACTTTTGCTGTGTCTTTGGGTTCGAGGGGAAATGGGAGTCCTCTTCAGTCCGCAGGGACGACACCTGAGTCCTTTGCAGTCCTCTTGTCTGCCTCTGAGGGTGAAATGATAGTGGTCCCTGTCATCATGAGCCATGTCTGAAAGAATTATTCACATTCCCTACGAGTATAGACGGGTGAAATAACCAAAGGTGTGTCTTCCTTTGGAGCATGGACGGGTTCAAAGCCCACCTCATACCACTAAGTATTTTGCTGAAAACGAGCAGTTGTGTGTGCGGCCTGTGTTTGGGTGATTTTGGTGTCGTGTGTGTGTGTGTGTGTGTGTGTGTGTGTGTGTGTGTGTGTCTGTGTGTGTGTCTGTATTTCTGTCTCCATTCCTGAGAAGCAAATCTTTTTTCCTCTTTTAGCATGTTACTCACAACTGTGGATGAATCCCAGCACTCCTGAAAACACAATCCATGTATGGTTGAAGGAAATTTTCTTGGTGATGAGTGAGAGGTTGGTGACTGAATCCAGCTCATTTCCCATTGACCACTGAGGTCACATCTCTCAGGTGAGAAGCAAAGTGAGAATTTGAACCAGGCACATTCTCCTTAGAGACAATGGGCCAAAGACAGGTCCGATGGAATCGAATGTCTTTTCATGTTGACATCCATCCCATCAAGCCCTCGTTAAGCCATTGAAGTGTCACATTGGGCCTGGGGGAGGCGGTGCACCCTGTGAAATTACACGTCCGAAGATTTGGATTTGATTTCCAGCCCTCTGCCAGTCAGTCTGCCAGGCACTTTCATGTGACAAGCCTTAGGCGAGTCCCTTTCTGTCTCTGATTCCCGATTCCTTCACAGGGAATTATGTGGGCCTTAACGCCCACTGGGAAAAGATCCCTCTGCCAGCTCAGTGCCTGCTTTCTTTTTTTGACTTGTCAATCTGGACTTGAATACACCTTTGGTTTTGGATTGACTCTATTACCTCTCCTAGAAATTAACACACAAAACTGACAGCTGATTGACAAGATGAGAAGCAGTTTTCCAAAATTCAAATTGAACTTAATCCTTTCTTACTAACAGAATGCTCAAATCAAGGGGACACAGCTCACTCGTTTTGACTTCATGAGCTATGGCAGGTAGAGACAACTTTCTGAAAATACACAGCTAAAACTGTCCGTGCTTTGAATGCTAGACATGTTTTTCAGAATACACAGCTAAAACGGTCCCCTCTTTAAGTGCTAAAGCACTTAAAGTTGTGTGCTCTTCAAAGAGAAAGCTACTTTTGCTGTGTCTTTGGGTTCGAGGGGAAATGGGAGTCCTCTTCAGTCAGCAGGGACGACACCTGAGTCCTCTGCAGTCCTCTTGTCTGCCTCTGAGGGTGAAATGAGAGTGGTCTCTGTCATCATGAGCCATGTCTGAAAGAATTATTCACATTCCCTACGAGAATAGACGGGTGAAATAGCAAAAGGTGTGTCTTCCTTTGGAGCATGGACGGGTTCAAAGCCCACCTCATACCACTAAGTACTTTGCTGAACACGAGCAGTTGAGTGTGCGGCCTGTGTTTGGGTGATTTTTGTGCCGTGTGTGTGTGTGTGTGTGTGTGTGTGTGTGTGTGTGTCTGTGTGTGTGTGTCTGTATTTCTATCTCCATTCCTGAGCAGCAAATCTTTTTTCCTCTTTTAGCATGTTACTCACAACTGTGGATGAAGCCCAGCACTCCTGAAAACACAATCCATGTATGGTTGAAGGAAATTTTCTTGGTGATGAGTGAGAGGTTGGTGACTGAATCCAGCTCATTTCCCATTGACCACTGAGGTCACATCTCTCAGGTGAGAAGCAAAGTGAGAATTTGAACCAGGCACATTCTCCTTAGAGACAATGGGCCAAAGACAGGTCCGATGGAATCGAATGTCTTTTCATGTTGACATCCATCCCGTCAAGCCCTCGTTAAGCCATTGAAGTGTCACATTGGGCCTGGAGGAGGCGGTGCACCCTGTGAAATTACACGTCCGAAGATTTGGATTTGATTTCCAGCCCTCTGCCAGTCAGTGTGCCAGGCACTTTCATGTGACAAGCCTTAGGCGAGTCCCTTTCTGTCTCTGATTCCCGATTCCTTCACAGGTATTTATGTGGGCCTTAACGCCCACTGAGAAAAGATCCCTCTGCCAGCTCAGTGCCTGCTTTCTTGGTTTGACTTGTCAACCTGGACTTGAATACACCTTTGGTTTTGGGTTGACTCTATTACCTCTCCTAGAAATTAACACACAAAACTGACAGCTGACTGACAAGATGAGAAGCAGTTTTCCAAAATTCAAATTGAACTTAATCCATTCTTACTAAAAGAATGCTCAAATCAAGGGGACACAGCTCACTCGTTTTGACTTCATGAGCTATGGCAGGTAGAGACAACTTTTTGAAAATACACAGCTAAAACTGTCCGTGCTTTGAATGCTAGACATGTTTTTCAGAATACACAGCTAAAACGGTCCCCGCTTTCCGTGCTAAAGCACTTAAAGCGGGGACCGTTTTTGCTGTGTATTTTGAAAAAGTTGTGTGCTCTTCAAAGAAAAAGCTACTTTTGCTGTGTCTTTGGGTTCGAGGGGAAATGGGAGTCCTCTTCAGTCAGCAGGGATGACACCTGAGTCCTTTGCAGTCCTCTTGTCTGCCTCTGAGGGTGAAATTAGTGTGGTCCCTGTCATCATGAGCCATATCTGAAAGAATTATTCACATTCCCTACGAGAATAGACGGGTGAAATAGCAAAAGGTGTGTCTTCCTTTGGAGAATGGACGGGTTCAAAGCCCACCTCATACCACTAATTATTTTGCTGAACACGAGCAGTTGTGTGTGCGGCCTGTGTTTGGGTGACTTTTGTGTCATGTGTGTGTGTGTGTGTGTGTGTGTCTGTGTGTGTGTGTCTGTGTGTGTGTATCTGTATTTCTGTCTCCATTCCTGAGCAGCAAATATTTTTTCCTCTTTTAGCATGTTACTCACAACTGTGGATGAAGCCCAGCACTCCTGAAAACACAATCCATGTATGGTTGAAGGAAAATTTCTTGGTGATGAGTGAGAGGTTGGTGACTGAAACCAGCTCATTTCCCATTGACCACTGAGGTCGCATCTCTCAGGTGAGAAACAAAGTGAGAATTTGAATCAGGCACATTCTCATTAGAGACAATGGGCCAAAGACAAGTCCGATGGAATCGAATGTCTTTTCATGTTGACATCCATCCCGTCAAGCCCTCGTTAAGCCATTGAAGTGTCACATTGGGCCTGGGGGAGGCGGTGCACCCTGTGAAATTACACGTCCGAAGATTTGGATTTGATTTCCAGCCCTCTGCCAGTCAGTCTGCCAGGCACTTTCATGTGACAAGCCTTAGGCGAGTCCCTTTCTGTCTCTGATTCCCGATTCCTTCACAGGGATTTATGTGGGCCTTAACGCCCACTGGGAAAAGATCCCTCTGCCAGCTCAGTGCCTGCTTTCTCGGTTTGACTTGTCAATCTGGACTTGAATACACCTTTGGATTTGGATTGACTCTATTACCTCTCCTAGAAATTAACACACAAAACTGACAGCTGATTGACAAGATGAGAAGCAGTTTTCCAAAATTCAAATTGAACTTAATCCTTTCTTACTAAAAGAATGCTCAAATCAAGGGGACACAGCTCACTCGTTTTGACTTCATGAGCTATGGCAGGTAGAGACAACTTTTTGAAAATACACAGCTAAAACTGTCCGTGCTTTGAATGCTAGACATGTTTTTCAGAATACACAGCTAAAACGGTCCCCGCTTTACGTGCTAAAGCACTTAAAGCGGGGACCGTTTTTGCTGTGTATTTTGAAAAAGTTATGTGCTCTTCAAAGAAAAAGGTACTTTTGCTGTGTCTTTGGGATCGAGGGGAAATGGGAGTCCTCTTCAGTCAGCAGGGACGACACCTGAGTCCTTTGCAGTCCTCTTGTCTGCCTCTGAGGGTGAAATGAGTGTGGTCCCTGTCATCATGAGCCATATCTGAAAGAATTATTCACATTCCCTACGAGAATAGACGGGTGAAATAGCAAAAGGTGTGTCTTCCTTTGGAGAATGGACGGGTACAAAGCCCACCTCATACCACTAATTATTTTGCTGAACACGAGCAGTTGTGTGTGCGGCCTGTGTTTGGGTGATTTTTGTGTCGTGTGTGTGTGTGTGTGTGTGTGTGTGTCTGTGTGTGTGTGTCTGTGTGTGTGTATCTGTATTTCTGTCTCCATTCCTGAGCAGCAAATCTTTTTTCCTATTTTAGCATGTTACTCACAACTGTGGATGAAGCCCAGCACTCCTGAAAACACAATCCATGTATGGTTGAAGGAAAATTTCTTGGTGATGAGTGAGAGGTTGGTGACTGAAACCAGCTCATTTCCCATTGACCACTGAGGTCGCATCTCTCAGGTGAGAAACAAAGTGAGAATTTGAATCAGGCACATTCTCCTTAGAGACAATGGGCCAAAGACAGGTCCGATGGAATCGAATGTCTTTTCATGTTGACATCCATCCCGTCAAGCCCTCGTTAAGCCATTGAAGTGTCACATTGGGCCTGGGGGAGGCGGTGCACCCTGTGAAATTACACGTCCGAAGATTTGGATTTGATTTCCAGCCCTCTGCCAGTCAGTCTGCCAGGCACTTTCATGTGACAAGCCTTAGGCGAGTCCCTTTCTGTCTCTGATTCCCGATTCCTTCACAGGGATTTATGTGGGCCTTAACGCCCACTGGGAAAAGATCCCTCTGCCAGCTCAGTGCCTGCTTTCTCGGTTTGACTTGTCAATCTGGACTTGAATACACCTTTGGTTTTGGATTGACTCTATTACCTCTCCTAGAAATTAACACACAAAACTGACAGCTGATTGACAAGATGAGAAGCAGTTTTCCAAAATTCAAATTGAACTTAATCCTTTCTTACTAAAAGAATGCTCAAATCAAGGGGACACAGCTCACTCGTTTTGACTTCATGAGCTATGGCAGGTAGAGACAACTTTTTGAAAATACACAGCTAAAACTGTCCGTGCTTTGAATGCTAGACATGTTTTTCAGAATACACAGCTAAAGCGGGGACCGTTTTAGCTGTGTATTTTGAAAAAGTTGTGTGCTCTTCAAAGAGAAAGCAACTTTTGCTGTGTAATTGGGTTCGAGGGGAAATGGGAGTCCTCTTCAGTCAGCAGGGACGACACCTGAGTCCTTTGCAGTCCTCTTGTCTGCCTCTGAGGGTGAAATGAGAGTGGTCCCTGTCATCATGAGCCATGTCTGAAAGAATTATTCACATTCCCTACGAGAACAGACGGGTGAAATAGCAAAAGGTGTGTCTTCCTTTGGAGCATGGATGGGTTCAAAGCCCACCTCATACCACTAAGTATTTTGCTGAACACGAGCAGTTGTGTGTGCGGCCTGTGTTTGGGTGATTTTTGTGTCGTGTGTGTGTGTGTGTGTGTGTGTGTGTGGGTGTCTGTGTGTCTGTGTGTGTGTCTGTATTTCTTTCTCCATTCCTGAGCAGCAAATCTTTTTTCCTCTTTTAGCATGTTACTCACAACTGTGGATGAAGCCCAGCACTCCTGAAAACACAATCCATGTATGGTTGAAGGAAATTTTCTTGGTGATGAGTGAGAGGTTGGTGACTGAAACCAGCTCATTTCCCATTGACCACTGAGGTCACATATCTCAGGTGAGAAGCAAAGTGAGAATTTGAACCAGGCACATTCTCCATAGAGACAATGGGCCAAAGACAGGTCCGATGGAATCGAATGTCTTTTCATGTTGACATCCATCCCGTCAAGCCCTCGTTAAGCCATTGAAGTGTCACATTGGGCCTGGGGGAGGCGGTGCACCCTTTGAAATTACACGTCCGAAGATTTAGATTTGATTTCCAGACCTCTGCCAGTCAGTCTGCCAGGCACTTTCATGTGACAAGCCTTAGGCGAGTCCCTTTCTGTCTCTGATTCCCGATTCCTTCACAGGGATTTATGTGGGCCTTAACGCCCACTGGGAAAAGATCCCTCTGCCAGCTCAGTGCCTGCTTTCTTGGTTTGACTTGTCAATCTGGACTTGAATACACCTTTGGTTTTGGATTGACTCTATTACCTCTCCTAGAAATTAACACACAAAACTGAGAGCTGATTGTCAAGATGAGAAGCAGTTTTCCAAAACTCAAATTGAACTTAATCCTTTCTTACTAAAAGAATGCTCAAATCAAGGGGACACAGCTCACTCGTTTTGACTTCATGAGCTATGGCAGGTAGAGACAACTTTTTTAAAATACACAGCTAAAACTGTCCGTGCTTTGAATGCTAGACATGTTTTTCAGAATACACAGCTAAAACGGTCCCCGCTTTAGCACTTAAAGCGGGGACCGTTTTAGCTGTGTATTTTGAAACAGTTGTGTGCTCTTCAAAGAGAAAGCTACTTTTGCTGTGTCTTTGGGTTCGAGGGGAAATGGGAGTCCTTTTCAGTCAGCAGGGACGACACCTGAGTCCTTTGCAGTCCTCTTGTCTGCCTCTGAGGGTGAAATGAGAGTGGTCCCAGTCATCATGAGCCACATCTGAAAGAATTATTCACATTCCCTACGAGAATAGACGGGTGAAATAGCAAAAGGTGTGTCTTCCTTTGGAGCATGGACGGGTTCAAAGCCCACCTCATACCACTAAGTATTTTGCTGAACACGAGCAGTTGTGTGTGCGGCCTGTGTTTGGGTGATTTTTGTGTGATGTTTGTGTGTGTGTGTGTGTTTGTGTGTGTGTGTGTCTGTGTGTCTGTGTTTGTGTGTCTGTATTTCTGTCTCCATTCCTGAGCAGCAAATCTTTTTTCCTCTTTTAGCATGTTACTCACAACTGTGGATGAAGCCCAGCACTCCTGAAAACACAATCCATGTATGGTTGAAGGAAATTTTCTTGGTGATGAGTGAGAGGTTGGTGACTGAAACCAGCTCATTTCCCATTGACCACTGAGGTCACATCTCTCAGGTGAGAAGCAAAGTGAGAATTTGAACCAGGCACCTTCTCCTTAGAGACAATGGGCCAAAGACTGGTCCGATGGAATCGAATGTCTTTTCATGTCGACATCCATCCGGTCAAGCCCTCGTTAAGCCATTGAAGTGTCACATTGGGCCTGGGGGAGGCGGTGCACCCTGTGAAATTACACGTCCGAAGATTTGGATTTGATTTCCAGCCCACTGCCTGTCACTCTGCCAGGCACTTTCATGTGACAAGCCTTAGGCGAGTCCCTTTCTGTCTCTGATTCCCGATTCCTTCACAGGGATTTATGTGGGCCTTAACACCCACTGGGAAAAGATCCCTCTGCCAGCTCAGTGCCTGCTTTCTTGGTTTGACTTGTCAATCTGGACTTGAATACACCTTTGGTTTTGGATTGACTCTATTACCTCTCCTAGAAATTAACACACAAAACTGACAGCTGATTGACAAGATGAGAAGCAGTTTTCCAAAATTCAAATTGAACTTAATCCTTTCTGACTAAAAGAATGCTCAAATCAAGGGGACACAGTTCACTCGTTTTGACTTCATGAGCTATGGCAGGTAGAGACAACTTTTTGAAAATACACAGCTAAAACTGTCCGTGCTTTGAATGCTAGACATGTTTTTCAGAATACACAGCTAAAACGGTCCCCTCTTTAAGTGTTAAAGCACTTAAAGTTGTGTGCTCTTCAAAGAGAAAGCTACTTTTGCTGTGTCTTTGGGTTCGAGGGGAAATGGGAGTCCTCTTCAGTCAGCAGGGACGACACCTGAGTCCTCTGCAGTCCTCTTGTCTGCCTCTGAGGGTGAAATGAGAGTGGTCCCTGTCATCATGAGCCATGTCTGAAAGAATTATTCACATTCCCTACGAGAATAGACGGGTGAAATAGCAAAAGGTGTGTCTTCCTTTGGAGCATGGACGGGTTCAAAGCCCACCTCATACCACTAAGTACTTTGCTGAACACGAGCAGTTGTGTGTGCGGCCTGTGTTTGGGTGATTTTTGTGTCGTGTGTGTGTGTGTTTGTGTGTGTGTGTGTCTGTGTGTGTGTGTCTGTATTTCTATCTCCATTCCTGAGCAGCAAATCTTTTTTCCTCTTTTAGCATGTTACTCACAACTGTGGATGAAGCCCAGCACTCCTGAAAACACAATCCATGTATGGTTGAAGGAAATTTTCTTGGTGATGAGTGAGAGGTTGGTGACTGAATCCAGCTCATTTCCCATTGACCACTGAGGTCACATCTCTCAGGTGAGAAGCA
The DNA here is from genome assembly GCF_048565385.1 of Saimiri boliviensis. NCBI lineage: Eukaryota > Metazoa > Chordata > Mammalia > Primates > Cebidae > Saimiri > Saimiri boliviensis. The sequence continues at coordinate 152,159,019 of NC_133453.1, forward strand.
AAGTGAGAATTTGAACCAGGCACATTCTCCTTAGAGACAATGGGCCAAAGACAGGTCCGATGGAATCGAATGTCTTTTCATGTTGACATCCATTCCGTCAAGCCCTCGTTAAGCCATTGAAGTGTCACATTGGGCCTGAAGGAGGCGGTGCACCCTGTGAAATTACACGTCCGAAGATTTGGATTTGATTTCCAGCCCTCTGCCAGTCAGTCTGCCAGGCACTTTCATGTGACAAGCCTTAGGCGAGTCCCTTTCTGTCTCTGATTCCCGATTCCTTCACAGGGATTTATGTGGGCCTTAACGCCCACTGGGAAAAGATCCCTCTGCCAGCTTAGTACCTGCTTTCTTGGTTTGACTTGTCAACCTGGACTTGAATACACCTTTGGTTTTGGATTGACTCTATTACCTCTCCTAGAAATTAACACACAAAACTGACAGCTGATTGACAAGATGAGAAGCAGTTTTCCAAAATTCAAATTGAACTTAATCCTTTCTTACTAAAAGAATGCTCAAATCAAGGGGACACAGCTCACTCGTTTTGACTTCATGAGCTATGGCAGGTAGAGACAACTTTTTGAAAATACACAGCTAAAACTGTCCGTGCTTTGAATGCTAGACATGTTTTTCAGAATACACAGCTAAAACGGTCCCCGCTTTAAGTGCATTATTAGCTGTGTATTTTGAAAAAGTTGTGTGCTCTTCAAAGAGAAATCTACTTTTGCTGTGTCTTTGGTTTCGAGGGGAATTGGGAGTCCTCTTCAGTCAGCAGGGATAACACCTGAGTCCTTTGCAGTCCTCCTGTCTGCCTCTGAGGGTGAAATGAGAGTGGTCCCTGTCATCATGAGCCATGTCTGAAAGAATTATTCACATTCCCTACGAGAATAGACGGGTGAAATAGCAAAAGGTGTGTCTTCCTTTGGAGCATGGACGGGTTCAAAGCCCACGTCATACCACTAAATATTTTGCTGAACACGAGCAGTTGCGTGTGCGGCCTGTGTTTGGGTGATTTTTGTGTTATGTGCGTGTGTGTGTGTGTGTGTTTGTGTGTGTGTGTGTCTGTGTGTGTGTGTCTGTATTTCTGTCTCCATTCCTGAGCAGCAAATCTTTTTTCCTCTTTTAGCATGTTACTCACAACTGTGGATGAAGCCCAGCACTCCTGAAAACACAATCCATGTATGGTTGAAGGAAATTTTCTTGGTGATGAGTGAGAGGTTGGTGACTGAAACCAGCTCATTTCCCATTGACAACTGAGGTCACATCTCTCAGGTGAGAAGCAAAGTGAGAATTTGAACCAGGCACATTCTCCTTAGAGACAATGGGCCAAAGACAGGTCCGATGGAATCGAATGTCTTTTCATGTTGACATCCATCCCGTCAAGCCCTCGTTAAGCCATTGAAGTGTCACATTGGGCCTGGGGGAGGCGGTGCACCCTGTGAAATTACACGTCCGAAGATTTGGATTTGATTTCCAGCCCTCTGCCAGTCAGTCTGCCAGGCACTTTCATGTGACAAGCCTTAGGCGAGTCCCTTTCTGTCTCTGATTCCCGATTCCTTCACATGGATTTATGTGGGCCTTAACGCCCACTGGGAAAAGATCCCTCTGCCAGCTCAGTGCCTGCTTTCTTGGTTTGACTTGTCACTCTGGACTTGAATACACCTTTGGTTTTGGATTGACTCTATTACCTCTCCTAGAAATTAACACACAAAACTGACAGCTGATTGACAAGATGAGAAGCAGTTTTCCAAAATTCAAATTGAACTTAATCCTTTCTTCCTAAAAGAATGCTCAAATCAAGGGGACACAGCTCACTCGTTTTGACTTCATGAGCTATGGCAGGTAGAGACAACTTTTTAAAATACACAGCTAAAACTGTCCGTGCTTTGAATGCTAGACATGTTTTTCAGAATACACAGCTAAAACGGTCCCCGCTTTAAGTGCATTATTAGCTGTGTATTTTGAAAAAGTTGTGTGCTCTTCAAAGAGAAAGCTACTTTTGCTGTGTCTTTGGGTTCGAGGGGAATTGGGAGTCCTCTTCAGTCAGCAGGGATAACACCTGAGTCCTTTGCAGTCCTCCTGTCTGCCTCTGAGGGTGAAATGAGAGTGGTCCCTGTCATCATGAGCCATGTCTGAAAGAATTATTCACATTCCCTACGAGAATAGACGGTTGAAATAGCAAAAGGTGTGTCTTCCTTTGGAGCATGGACGGGTTCAAAGCCCACCTCATACCACTAAATATTTTGCTGAACACGAGCAGTTGCGTGTGCGGCCTGTGTTTGGGTGATTTTTGTGTTATGTGCGTGTGTGTGTGTGTGTGTTTGTGTGTGTGTGTGTCTGTGTGTGTGTGTCTGTATTTCTGTCTCCATTCCTGAGCAGCAAATCTTTTTTCCTCTTTTAGCATGTTACTCACAACTGTGGATGAAGCCCAGCACTCCTGAAAACACAATCCATGTATGGTTGAAGGAAATTTTCTTGGTGATGAGTGAGAGGTTGGTGACTGAAACCAGCTCATTTCCCATTGACCACTGAGGTCACATCTCTCAGGTGAGAAGCAAAGTGAGAATTTGAACCAGGCACATTCTCCTTAGAGACAATGGGCCAAAGACAGGTCCGATGGAATCGAATGTCTTTTCATGTTGACATCCATCCCGTCAAGCCCTCGTTAAGCCATTGAAGTGTCACATTGGGCCTGGGGGAGGCGGTGCACCCTGTGAAATTACACGTCCGAAGATTTGGATTTGATTTCCAGCCCTCTGCCAGTCAGTCTGCCAGGCACTTTCATGTGACAAGCCTTAGGCGAGTCCCTTTCTGTCTCTGATTCCCGATTCCTTCACTGGGATTTATGTGGGCCTTAACGCCCACTGGGAAAAGATCCCTCTGCCAGCTCAGTGCCTGCTTTCTTGGTTTGACTTGTCAATCTGGACTTGAATACACCTTTGGTTTTGGATTGACTCTATTACCTCTCCTAGAAATTAACACACAAAACTGACAGCTGATTGACAAGATGAGAAGCAGTTTTCCAAAATTCAAATTGAACTTAATACTTTCTTACTAAAAGAATGCTCAAATCAAGGGGACACAGCCCACTCGTTTTGACTTCATGAGCTATGGCAGGTAGAGACAACTTTTTGAAAATACACAGCTAAAACTGTCCGTGCTTTGAATGCTAGACAAGTTTTTCAGAATACACAGCTAAAACGGTCCACGCTTTAAGTGCATTATTAGCTGTGTATTTTGAAAAAGTTGTGTGCTCTTCAAAGAAAAAGCTACTTTTGCTGTGTCTTTGGGTTCGAGGGGAATTGGGAGTCCTCTTCAGTCAGCAGGGATAACATCTGAGTCCTTTGCAGTCCTCCTGTCTGCCTCTGAGGGTGAAATGAGAGTGGTCCCTGTCATCATGAGCCATGTCTGAAAGAATTATTCACATTCCCTACGAGAATAGACGGGTGAAATAGCAAAAGGTGTGTCTTCCTTTGGAGCATGGACGGGTTCAAAGCCCACGTCATACCACTAAATATTTTGCTGAACACGAGCAGTTGTGTGTGCGGCCTGTGTTTGGGTGATTTTTGTGTTATGTGCGTGTGTGTGTGTGTGTTTGTGTGGGTGTGTGTCTGTGTGTGTGTGTCTGTATTTCTGTCTCCATTCCTGAGCAGCAAATCTTTTTTCCTCTTTTAGCATGTTACTCACAACTGTGGATGAAGCCCAGCACTCCTGAAAACACAATCCATGTATGGTTGAAGGAAATTTTCTTGGTGATGAGTGAGAGGTTGGTGACTGAAACCAGCTCTTTTCCCATTGACCACTGAGGTCACATCTCTCAGGTGAGAAGCAAAGTGAGAATTTGAACCAGGCACATTCTCCTTAGAGACAATGGGCCAAAGACAGGTCCGATGGAATCGAATGTCTTTTCATGTTGACATCCATCCCGTCAAGCCCTCGTTAAGCCATTGAAGTGTCACATTGGGCCTGCGAGAGGCGGTGCACCCTGTGAAATTACACGTCCGAAGATTTGGATTTGATTTCCAGCCCTCTGCCAGTCAGTCTGCCAGGCACTTTCATGTGACAAGCCTTAGGCGAGTCCCTTTCTGTCTCTGATTCCCGATTCCTTCACAGGGATTTATGTGGGCCTTAACGCCCACTGGGAAAAGATCCCTCTGCCAGCTCAGTGCCTGCTTTCTTGGTTTGACTTGTCACTCTGGACTTGAATACACCTTTGGTTTTGGATTGACTCTATTACCTCTCCTAGAAATTAACACACAAAACTGACAGCTGATTGACAAGATGAGAAGCAGTTTTCCAAAATTCAAATTGAACTTATTCCTTTCTTACTAAAAGAATGCTCAAATCAAGGGGACACAGCTCACTCGTTTTGACTTCATGAGCTATGGCAGGTAGAGACAACTTTTTGAAAATACACAGCTAAAACTGTCCGTGTTTGAATGCTAGACATGTTTTTCAGAATACACAGCTAAAACGGTCCCCGCTTTAAGTGCTTTATTAGCTGTGTATTTTGAAAAAGTTGTGTGCTCTTCAAAGAGAAAGCTACTTTTGCTGTGTCTTTGGGTTCGAGGGGAAATGGGAGTCCTCTTCAGTCAGCAGGGACGACACCTGAGTCCTTTGCAGTCCTCTTGTCTGCCTCTGAGGGTGAAATGAGAGTGTTCCCTGTCATCATGAGCCACGTCTGAAAGAATTATTCACATTCCCTACGAGAATAGACGGGTGAAATAGCAAAAGATGTGTCTTTCTTTGGAGCATGGACGGGTTCAAAGCCCACCTCATACCACTAAGTATTTTGCTGAACACGAGCAGTTGTGTGTGCGGCCTGTGTTAGGGTGATTTTTGTGTCGTGTGTGTGTGTGTGTGTGTGTGTGTGAGTGTCTGTGTGTGTGTGTCTGTATTTCTGTCTCCATTCCTGAGCAGCAAATCTTTTTTCCTCTTTTAGCATGTTACTCACAACTGTGGATGAAGCCCAGCACTCCTGAAAACACAATCCATGTATGGTTGAAGGAAATTTTCTTGGTGATGAGTGAGAGGTTGGTGACTGAAACCAGCTCATTTCCCATTGACCACTGAGGTCACATCTCTCAGGTGAGAAGCAAAGTGAGAATTTGAACCAGGCACATTCTCCTTAGAGACAATGGGCCAAAGACAGGTCCGATGGAATCGAATGTCTTTTCATGTTGACATCCATCCCGTCAAGCCCTCGTTAAGCCATTGAAGTGTCACATTGGGCCGGGGGAGCCGGTGTACCCTGTGAAAATACACGTCCGAAGATTTGGATTTGATTTCCAGCCCTCTGCCAGTCAGTCTGCCAGGCACTTTCATGTGACAAGCCTTAGGCGAGTCCCTTTCTGTCTCTGATTCCCGATTCCTTCACAGGGATTTATGTGGGCCTTAACGCCCACTGGGAAAAGATTCCTCTGCCAGCTCAGTGCCTGCTTTCTTGGTTTGACTTGTCAATCTGGACTTGAATACACCTTTGGTTTTTGATTGACTCTATTACCTCTCCTAGAAATTAACACACAAAACTGACAGCTGATTGACAAGATGAGAAGCAGTTTTCCAAAATTCAAATTGAACTTAATCCTTTCTTACTAAAAGAATGCTCAAATCAAGGGGACACAGCTCACTCGTTTTGACTTCATGAACTATGGCAGGTAGAGACAAATTTTTGAAAATACACAGCTAAAACTGTCCGTGCTTTGAATGCTAGACAAGTTTCTCAGAATACACAGCTAAAACGGTCCCCGCTTTAAGTGCTTTATTAGCTGTGTATTTTGAAAAAGTTGTGTGCTCCTCAAAGAGAAAGCTACTTTTGCTGTGTCTTTGGGTTCGAGGGGAAATGGGAGTCCTCTTCAGTCAGCAGGGACGACACCTGAGTCCTTTGCAGTCCTCTTGTCTGCCTCTGAGGGTGAAATGAGAGTGGTCCCTGTCATCATGAGCCATGTCTGAAAGAATTATTCACATTCCCTACGAGAATAGACGGGTGAAATAGCAAAAGGTGTGTCTTCCTTTGGAGCATGGACGGGTTCAAATCCCACCTCATACCACTAAGTATTTTGCTGAAGACGAGCAGTTGTGTGTGCGGCCTGTGTTTGGGTGATTTTTGTGTCATGTGCGTGTGTGTGTGTGTGTGTTTGTGTGTGTGTGTGTCTGTGTGTGTGTGTCTGTATTTCTGTCTCCATTCCTGAGCAGCAAATCTTTTTTCCTCTTTTAGCATGTTACTCACAACTGTGGATGAAGCCCAGCACTCCTGAAAACACAATCCATGTATGGTTGAAGGAAATTTTCTTGGTGATGAGTGAGAGGTTGGTGACTGAAACCAGCTCATTTCCCATTGACCACTGAGGGCACATCTCTCAGGTGAGAAGCAAAGTGAGAATTTGAACCAGGCACATTCTCCTTAGAGACAATGGGCCAAAGACAGGTCCGATGGAATCGAATGTCTTTTCATGTTGACATCCATCCCGTCAAGCCCTCGTTAAGCCATTGAAGTGTCACATTGGGCCTGTGGGAGGCGGTGCACCCTGTGAAATTACACGTCCGAAGATTTGGATTTGATTTCCAGCCCTCTGCCAGTCAGTCTGCCAGGCACTTTCATGTGACAAGCCTTAGGCGAGTCCCTTTCTGTCTCTGATTCCCGATTCCTTCACAGGGATTTATGTGGGCCTTAACGCCAACTGGGAAAAGATCCCTCTGCCAGCTCAGTGCCTGCTTTCTTGGTTTGATTTGTCAATCTGGACTTGAATACACCTTTGGTTTTGGATTGACTCTATTACCTCTCCTAGAAATTAACACACAAAACTGACAGCTGATTGACAAGATGAGAAGCAGTTTTCCAAAATTCAAATTGAACTTAATCCTTTCTTACTAAAAGAATGCTCAAATCAAGGGGACACAGCTCACTCGTTTTGACTTCATGAGCTATGGCAGGTAGAGACAACTTTTTGAAAATACACAGCTAAAACTGTCCGTGTTTGAATGCTAGACATGTTTTTCAGAATACACAGCTAAAACGGTCCCCGCTTTAAGTGCTTTATTAGCTGTGTATTTTGAAAAAGTTGTGTGCTCTTCAAAGAGAAAGCTACTTTTGCTGTGTCTTTGGGTTCGAGGGGAAATGGGAGTCCTCTTCAGTCAGCAGGGACGACACCTGAGTCCTTTGCAGTCCTCTTGTCTGCCTCTGAGGGTGAAATGAGAGTGGTCCCTGTCATCATGAGCCATGTCTGAAAGAATTATTCACATTCCCTACGAGAACAGACGGGTGAAATAGCAAAAGATGTGTCTTCCTTTGGAGCATGGACGGGTTCAAAGCCCACCTCATACCACTAAGTATTTTGCTGAACACGAGCAGTTGTGTGTGCGGCCTGTGTTTGGGTGATTTTTGTGTCATGTGCGTGTGTGTGTGTGTGTGTTTGTGTGTGTGTGTGTCTGTGTGTGTGTGTCTGTATTTCTGTCTCCATTCCTGAGCAGCAAATCTTTTTTCCTCTTTTAGCATGTTACTCACAACTGTGGATGAAGCCCAGCACTCCTGAAAACACAATCCATGTATGGTTGAAGGAAATTTTCTTGGTGATGAGTGAGAGGTTGGTGACTGAAACCAGCTCATTTCCCATTGACCACTGAGGTCACATCTCTCAGGTGAGAAGCAAAGTGAGAATTTGAACCAGGCACATTCTCCTTAGAGACAATGGGCCAAAGACAGGTCCGATGGAATCGAATGTCTTTTGATGTTGACATCCATCCCGTCAAGCCCTCGTTAAGCCATTGAAGTGTCACATTGGGCCTGGGGGAGGCGGTGCACCCTGTGAAATTACACGTCCGAAGATTTGGATTTGATTTCCAGCCCTCTGCCATCAGTCTGCCAGGCACTTCCATGTGACAAGCCTTAGGCGAGTCCCTTTCTGTCTCTGATTCCCGATTCCTTCACAGGGATTTATGTGGGCCTTAACGCCCACTGGGAAAAGATCCCTCTGCCAGCTCAGTGCCTGCTTTCTTGGTTTGACTTGTCAATCTGGACTTGAATACACCTTTGGTTTTGGATTGACACTATTACCTCTCCTAGAAATTAACACACAAAACTGACAGCTGATTGACAAGATGAGAAGCAGTTTTCCAAAATTCAAATTGAACTTAATCCTTTCTTACTAAAAGAATGCTCAAATCAAGGGGACACAGCTCACTCGTTTTGACTTCATGAGCTATGGCAGGTAGAGACAACTTTTTGAAAATACATAGGTAAAACTGTCCGTGCTTTGAATGCTAGACATGTTTTTCAGAATACACAGCTAAAACGGTCCCTGCTTTAAGTGCTTTATTACCTGTGTATTTTGAAAAAGTTGTGTGCTCTTCAAAGAGAAAGCTACTTTTGCTGTGTCTTTGGGTTCGAGGGGAAATTGGAGTCCTCTTCAGTCAGCAGGGATGACACCTGAGTCCTTTGCAGTCCTCTTGTCTGCCTCTGAGGGTGAAATGAGAGTGGTCACTGTCATCATGAGCCATGTCTGAAAGAATTATTCACATTCCCTACGAGAATAGACGGGTGAAATAGCAAAATGTGTGTCTTCCTTTGGAGCATGGACGGGTTCAAAGCCCACCTCATACCACTAAGTATTTTGCTGAAGACGAGCAGTTGTGTGTGCGGCCTGTGTTTGGGTGATTTTTGTGTCATGTGCGTGTGTGTGTGTGTGTGTTTGTGTGTGTGTGTGTCTGTGTGTGTGTGTCTGTATTTCTGTCTCCATTCCTGAGCAGCAAATCTTTTTTCCTCTTTTAGCATGTTACTCACAACTGTGGATGAAGCCCAGCACTCCTGAAAACACAATCCATGTATGGTTGAAGGAAATTTTCTTGGTGATGAGTGAGAGATTGGTGACTGAAACCAGCTCATTTCCCATTGACCACTGAGGGCACATCTCTCAGGTGAGAAGCAAAGTGAGAATTTGAACCAGGCACATTCTCCTTAGAGACAATGGGCCAAAGACAGGTCCGATGGAATCGAATGTCTTTTCATGTTGACATCCATCCCGTCAAGCCCTCGTTAAGCCATTGAAGTGTCACATTGGGCCTGGGGGAGGCGGTGCACCCTGTGAAATTACACGTCCGAAGATTTGGATTTGATTTCCAGCCCTCTGCCAGTCAGTCTGCCAGGCACTTTCATGTGACAAGCCTTAGGCGAGTCCCTTTCTGTCTCTGATTCCCGATTCCTTCACAGGGATTTATGTGGGCCTTAACGCCAACTGGGAAAAGATCCCTCTGCCAGCTCAGTGCCTGCTTTCTTGGTTTGATTTGTCAATCTGGACTTGAATACACCTTTGGTTTTGGATTGACTCTATTACCTCTCCTAGAAATTAACACACAAAACTGACAGCTGATTGACAAGATGAGAAGCAGTTTTCCAAAATTCAAATTGAACTTAATCCTTTCTTACTAAAAGAATGCTCAAATCAAGGGGACACAGCTCACTCGTTTTGACTTCATGAGCTATGGCAGGTAGAGACAACTTTTTGAAAATACACAGCTAAAACTGTCCGTGCTTTGAATGCTAGACATGTTTTTCAGAATACACAGCTAAAACGGTCCCCGCTTTAGCACTTAAAGCGGGTCCGTGTTAGCTGTGTATTTTGAAAAAGTTGTGTGCTCTTCAAAGAGAAAGCTACTTTTGCTGTGTCTTTGGGTTCGAGGGGAAATGGGAGTCCTCTTCAGTGAGCAGGGACGACACCTGAGTCTTTTGCAGTCCTCTTGTCTGCCTCTGAGGGTGAAATGAGAGTGGTCCCTGTCATCATGAGCCATGTCTGAAAGAAATATTCACATTCCCTACGAGAATAGACGGGTGAAATAGCGAAAGTTGTGTCTTCCTTTGGAGCATGGACGGGTTCAAAGCCCACCTCATACCACTAAGTATTTTGCTGAACACGAGCAGTTGTGTGTGCGCCCTGTGTTTGGGTGATTTTTGTGTCGTGTGTGTGTGTGTGTGTGTGTGTGTCTGTGTGTGTGTGTCTGTATTTCTGTCTCCATTCCTGAGCAGCAAATCTTTTTTCCTCTTTTAGCATGTTACTCACAACTGTGGATGAAGTCCAGCACTCCTGAAAACACAATCCATGTATGGTTGAAGGAAATTTTCTTGGTGATGAGTGAGAGGTTGGTGACTGAAACCAGCTCATTTCCCATTGACCACTGAGGTCACATCTCTCAGGTGAGAAGCAAAGTGAGAATTTGAACCAGGCACATTCTCCTTAGAGACAATGGGCCAAAGACAGGTCCGATGGAATCGAATGTCTTTTCATGTTGACATCCATCCCGTCAAGCCCTCGTTAAGCCATTGAAGTGTCACATTGGGCCTGGGGGAGGCGGTGCACCCTGTGAAATTACACGTCCGAAGATTTGGATTTGATTTCCAGCCCTCTGCCAGTCAGTCTGCCAGGCACTTTCATGTGACAAGCCTTAGGCGAGTCCCTTTCTGTCTCTGATTCCCGATTCCTTCACTGGGATTTATGTGGGCCTTAACGCCCACTGGGAAAAGATCCCTCTGCCAGCTCAGTGCCTGCTTTCTTGGTTTGACTTGTCAATCTGGACTTGAATACACCTTTGGTTTTGGATTGACTCTATTACCTCTCCTAGAAATTAACACACAAAACTGACAGCTGATTGACAAGATGAGAAGCAGTTTTCCAAAATTCAAATTGAACTTAATCCTTTCTTACTAAAAGAATGCTCAAATCAAGGGGACACAGCCCACTCGTTTTGACTTCATGAGCTATGGCAGGTAGAGACAACTTTTTGAAAATACACAGCTAAAACTGTCCGTGCTTTGAATGCTAGACATGTTTTTCAGAATACACAGCTAAAACGGTCCCCGCTTTAAGTGCATTATTAGCTGTGTATTTTGAAAAAGTTGTGTGCTCTTCAAAGAAAAAGCTACTTTTGCTGTGTCTTTGGGTTCGAGGGGAATTGGGAGTCCTCTTCAGTCAGCAGGGATAACACCTGAGTCCTTTGCAGTCCTCCTGTCTGCCTCTGAGGGTGAAATGAGAGTGGTCCCTGTCATCATGAGCCATGTCTTAAAGAATTATTCACATTCCCTACGAGAATAGACGGGTAAAATAGCAAAAGGTGTGTCTTCCTTTGGAGCATGGACGGGTTCAAAGCCCACGTCATACCACTAAATATTTTGCTGAACACGAGCAGTTGTGTGTGCGGCCTGTGTTTGGGTGATTTTTGTGTCATGTGCGTGTGTGTGTGTGTGTGTTTGTGTGTGTGTGTGTCTGTATTTCTGTCTCCATTCCTGAGCAGCAAATCTTTTTTCCTCTTTTAGCATGTTACTCACAACTGTGGATGAAGCCCAGCACTCCTGAAAACACAATCCATGTATGGTTGAAGGAAATGTTCTTGGTGATGAGTGAGAGGTTGGTGACTGAAACCAGCTCTTTTCCCATTGACCAATGAGGTCACATCTCTCAGGTGAGAAGCAAAGTGAGAATTTGAACCAGGCACATTCTCCTTAGAGACAATGGGCCAAAGACAGGTCCGATGGAATCGAATGTCTTTTCATGTTGACATCCATCCCGTCAAGCCCTCGTTAAGCCATTGAAGTGTCACATTGGGCCTGCGAGAGGCGGTGCACCCTGTGAAATTACACGTCCGAAGATTTGGATTTGATTTCCAGCCCTCTGCCAGTCAGTCTGCCAGGCACTTTCATGTGACAAGCCTTAGGCGAGTCCCTTTCTTTCTCTGATTCCCGATTCCTTCACAGGGATTTATGTGGGACTTAACGCCCACTGGGAAAAGATCCCTCTGCCAGCTGAGTGCCTGCTTTCTTGGTTTGACTTGTCACTCTGGACTTGAATACACCTTTGGTTTTCGATTGACTCTATTACCTCTCCTAGAAATTAACACACAAAACTGACAGCTGATTGACAAGATGAGAAGCAGTTTTCCAAAATTCAAATTGAACTTAATCCTTTCTTCCTAAAAGACTGCTCAAATCAAGGGGACACAGCTCACTCGTTTTGACTTCATGAGCTATGGCAGGTAGAGACAACTTTTTGAAAATACACAGCTAAAACTGTCCGTGCTTTGAATGCTAGACATGTTTTTCAGAATACACAGCTAAAACGGTCCCCGCTTTAGCACTTAAAGCGGGTCCGTTTTAGCTGTGTATTTTGAAAAAGTTGTGTGCTCTTCAAAGAGAAAGCTACTTTTGCTGTGTCTTTGGGTTCGAGGGGAAATGGGAGTCCTCTTCAGTGAGCAGGGACGACACCTGAGTCTTTTGCAGTCCTCTTGTCTGCCTCTGAGGGTGAAATGAGAGTGGTCCCTGTCATCATGAGCCATGTCTGAAAGAAATATTCACATTCCCTATGAGAATAGACGGGTGAAATAGCGAAAGGTGTGTCTTCCTTTGGAGCATGGACGTGTTCAGAGCCCACCTCATACCACTAAGTATTTTGCTGATCACGAGCATTTGTGTGTGCGGCCTGTGTTTGGGTGTTTTTTGTGTCGTGTGTGTGTGTGTGTGTGTTTGTGTGTCTGTGTCTGTGTGTGTGTGTCTGTATTTCTGTCTCCATTCCTGAGCAGCAAATCTTTTTTCCTCTTTTAGCATGTTACTCCGAACTGTGGATGAAGCCCAGCACTCCTGAAAACATAGTCCATGTATGGTTGAAGGAAATTTTCTTGGTGATGAGTGAGAGGTTGGTGACTGAAACCAGCTCATTTCCCATTGACCACTGAGGTCACATCTCTCAGGTGAGAAGCAAAGTGAGAATTTGAACCAGACACATTCTCCTTAGAGACAATGGGCCAAAGACAGGTCCGATGGAATCGAATGTCTTTTCATGTTGACATCCATCCCGTCAAGCCCTCGTTAAGGCATTGAAGTGTCACACTGGGCCTGGGGGAGGCAGTGCACCCTGTGAAATTACACGTCCGAAGATTTGGATTTGATTTCCAGCCCTCTGCCAGTCAGTCTGCCAGGCACTTTCATATGACAAGCTTTACGCGAGTCCCTTTCTGTCTCTGTTTCCCGATTCCTTCACAGGGATTTATGTGGGCCTTAACGCCCACTGGGGAAACATCCCTCTGCCTGCTCAGTGCCTGCTTTCTTGGTTTGACTTGTCAATCTGGACTAGAATACACCTTTGGTTTTGGATTGACTCTATTACCTCTCCTAGAAATTAACACACAAAACTGACAGCTGATTGACAAGATGAGAAGCAGTTTTCCAAAATTCAAATTGAACTTAATCCTTTCTTACTAAAAGAATGCTCAACTCAAGGGGGCACAGCTCACTCGTTTTGACTTCATGAGCTATGGCAGGTAGAGACAACTTTTTGAAAATACACAGCTAAAACTGTCCGTGATTTGAATGGGAGACATGTTTTTCAGAATACACAGCTAAAACGGTCCCCGCATTACGTGGTTTATTACTTAAAGCGGAGACGTTTTAGCTGTGTATTTTGAAATATTTGTGTGCTCTTCAAAGAGAAAGCTACTTTTGCTGTGTCTTTGGGTTCGAGCGGAAATGGGAGTCCTCTTCAGTCAGCAGGGACGACACATGATTCCTTTGCAGTCCTCTTTTCTGCCTCTGAGGGTGAAATGAGAGTGGTCCCTGGCATCATGAGCCATGTCTGAAAGAATTATTCACATTCCCTACGAGAATAGACGGGTGAAATAGCGAAAGGTTTGTCTTCCTTTGGAGCATGGACGGGTTCAAAGCCCACCTCATACCACTCAGTATTTTGCTGAACACGAGCAGTTGTGTGTGCGGCCTGTGTTTGGGTGTTTTTTTGTGTCAGGTGTTCGTGTGTGTGTGTATGTGTGTGTGTGGGTGTGTCTGTGTGTGTGTGTCTGTATTTCTGTCTCCATTCCTGAGCAGCAAATCTTTTTTCCTCTTTTAGCATGTTACTCACAACTGTGGATGAAGCCCAGCACTCCTGAAAACACAATCCATGTATGGTTGAAGGAATTTTTCTTGGTGATGAGTGAGGGGTTGGTGACTGAAACCAGCTCATTTCCCATTGACCAAAGAGGTCACATCTCTCAGGTGAGAAGCAAAGTGAGAATTTGAACCAGGCACATTCTCCTTAGAGACAATGGGCCAAAGACAGGTCCGATGGAATGTAATGTCTTTTCATGTTGACATCCATCCCGACAAGCTCTCGTTAAGCCATTGAAGTGTCACATTGGGCCTGGGGGAGGCGGTGCACCCTGTGAAATTACACGTCCGAAGATTTGGATTTGATTTCCAGGCCTCTGCCAGTCACTCTGTTAGGCACTTTCATGTGACAAGCCTTAGGCGAGTCCCTTTCTGTCTCTGTTTCCTGATTCCTTCACAGGGATTTATGTGGTTTTTAAGGCCCAGTGGGAAAAGTTTCCTCTTCCAGCTCAGTGCCTGTTTTCTTGGTTTGACTTGTCAATCTGGACTTGAATACACCTTTGGTTTTGGATTGACTCTATTACCTCTGCTAGAAATTAACGCACAAACTGAGAGCTGATTGACAAGATGAGAAGCCGTTTTCCAGAATTCAAATCCAACTTAATCCTTTCTTACAAATAGAATGCTCAACTCAAGGGGACACTGATCACTCATTTTGACTTCATGAGCTATGGAAGGTAGAGACAACTTTTTGAAAATACACAGCTAAAACTGTCCGTGCTTTGAATGCTAGACATGTTTTTCAGAATACACAGCTAAAACGGTCCCCGCTTTAAGGGCTAAAGCACTTAAAGCGGGGACCGTTTTAGTTGTGTATTTTGAAAAAGTTGTGTGCTCTTCAAAGAGAAAGCTGCTTTTGCTGTGCCTTTGGGTTTGAGGGGAAATGGGAGTCCTCTTCAGTCAGCAGGGATGACACCTGAGTCCTTTGCAGTCCTCTTGTCTGCCTCTGAGGGTGAAATGAGAGTGGTCCCTGTCATCATGAGCCATGTCTGAAAGAATTATTCACATTCCCTACGAGAATAGACGGGTGAAATAGCGAAAGGTGTGTCTTCCTTTGGAGCATGGACGGGTTCAAAGCCCACCTCATACCACTAAGTATTTTGCTGAACACGAGCAGTTGTGTGTGCGGCCTGTGTTTGGGTGTTTTTTGTGTCACGTGTTCGTGTGTGTGTGTGTGTGTGTGTGTGTAGGTGTGTCTGTGTGTGTGTGTCTGTATTTCTGTCTCCATTCCTGATCAGCAAATCTTTTTTCCTCTTTTTGCATGTTACTGAGAACTGTGGATGAAGCCCAGCACTCCTGAAAACACAATCTATGTATGGTTGAAGTAATTTTTCTTGGTGATGAGTGAGAGGTTGGTGACTGAAACCAGCTCATTTCCCATTGACCACTGAGGTCACATCTCTCAGGTGAGAAGCAAAGTGAGAATTTGAACCAGGCACATTCTCCTTAGAGACAATGAGCCAAAGACAGGTCCGATGGAATCGAATGTCTTTTCATGTTGACATCCATCCCGTCAAGCCCTCGTTAAGCCATTGAAGTGTCACATTGGGCCTAGGGGAGGCGGTGCACCCTGAGAAATTACACGTCCGAAGATTTGGATTTGATTTCCAGCCCTCTGCCAGTCAGTCTGCCAGGCACTTTCATGTGACAAGAATTAGGCGAGTCCCTTTCTGTCTCTGATTCCCGATTCCTTCACAGGGATTTATGTGGGCCTTAACGCCCACTGGGAAAAGATCCCTCTGCCAGCTCAGTGCCTGCTCCACTCAAGGGGACACAGATCACTCGTTTTAACATCATGAGCTTTGGCAGCTAGAGAGAACTTTTTGAAAATACACAGCTAAAACTGTCCGTGCTTTGAATGCTAGACAAGTTTTTCAGAATACTCAGCTAAAACGGTCTTTTTTTTTTTATATATATATATATACTGAATCTTGCTCTGTCACCTAGGCTAGGGTGCAGTGGCATGATAGCTCGCTGCAACCTCTGCCTCATTGGTTCAAGGGATTCTCCTGCCTCAGCCATCCAAGTATCTGTGATTACAGGCACCTGCCACCACACCCAGCTAATTTTTGTATTTTTCATAGAGATGGGGTTTCTTTTTTTCTTTTTCTTTGAGACGGAGTTTCTCTCTTGTTACCCAGGCTTGAGTGCAGTGTCATGATCTCAGCTCACCACAACCTCTGCCTTCTGGGTTCAGGCAATTGTCCTTCCTCTGCCTCCCGTGTAGCTGGGATTACAGGCATGCGCCACCATGCTTAGCTAATTTTTTGTATTTTTCGTAGAGACGGGGTTTCACCATGTTGTCCAGGATGGCCTCGATCTCTTGACTTTTTGATCCGCCCACCTCGGCCTCCCAAAGTGCTGGGATTACAGGCTTGAGCCACCGTGCCCGGCCCAGAGATGGTGTTTCACCATATTGGCCTGTCTGGTCTTGAACTGACCTGGTGATCTGCCCACCTTGGCCTCTGATAGTGCTCGGATTGCAGGCATGAGCCACCACGCCTTGTACCTAATTCCTATTCACTGGTCGTGGATGGGAGCTATGGAATCTCTTCCTACAAAACATCCTGGCCGCATCAGAATGTGAGAGTTAAGTTTTCTAAGAGATGGTTCCTCTGTTTGTGCTCCACACCCAAATAATCGATCTTACTTCACTGTCAGACAACTTCCAGTTATTACAGTGGCTGTAGTCTAGCTGGAAAAACGCTAAGTAGACCCCCGGGACTCTCTTGACTCAGCCACTAACAACTTAGTGTGGCTCTGGGAAACAAAGAAGCTGGAGCAACCACGCCTGTAATCCCAGCACTTTGGGAGGTCGACGTGGGAGGATTGCTTGAGCCCAGGAGTTTGACAGCAGCCTGGGCAACATAGCAAGACCCCATCTCTACAAAAAAAAAAATCAAAAAAATTATTGCGGTGTGGTGGTGTCACCCTGTAGTCCCAGCTATTCAGGAGGCTAAAGTGGGAGGATCACTTGAGTCCCAGAAGTCAAGACTGCAGTGAGCCAAGATCATGCCACTGCCCTCAAGCTTGGGCTTCAAAGTGAGACACTGTCTCAGGAGGGAAAAAACAAAACAAAACAAAACAAAAAAACTGGAGCTTTTGTTTTCTCATTTGTTAAAGGTGGATGATATTATCTCCTTCATGGAATTACTGTGAGGATGGAAGTACAATTTTTTTCCCCTTTCCTTTTAGAAATACAATGAGATAGGCATAGTGGCCAGGTGAGGTGGCTCATGCCTGTAATCCCAGCACTTTGGGAGCCTGAAGCAGGTGGATCACCTGAGGTCAGGAGTTCAAGACCATCCTGGCCACCATGGTGAAACCCTGACTCCACTAAAATTACAAAAATTAGCCTAGCGTGGTGGCACGTGCCTACAATCGCAGCTACTCAGGAAGCTGAGGCAGGAGAATGGCTTGAACCTGGGAGGTGGAGGGTGTAGTGAGCAGAGATCATCCCATGGCACTCCAGTCTGGACGACAGAGTGAGACTCCATCTCAAAAAAATAAAATGCCAGATGTGGTGGCTCATGCCTGTAAACCCAGCATTTTGGGAGGCAGAGGAAGGTGGATCACCTGAGGTCAGGAGTTCAAGACCAGCCTGACCAACATGCAGAAACCCCATCTCTAATAAACATATAAAATTCGCCAAGCATGGTGGCACATGCCTGTAATCCCAACTATTTGGGAGGCTGAGGCAGGAGAATCGCTTGAACCTGGGAAGTGGAGGTTGCAGTGAGCCAAGATTGCACTCCTGCATGGACGAGAAGAAGGAAACTGTGTCTCAAAAACAATAATTAGATAGGCATAGTGCACAAGATAATGTCAGGTGACACGTGCACTACCACTTAGTACCACTGTGAGTCCGGACAGATGACATAGGTCTCCGTGCCTCAGTTTTTCCACCTGTCAAATAGGAACCATATGAGGATGTACTCGTAAGATGATGCTCAAGGCTAAATAATGTAATCCATGAACGTGCTTAGACCAGCACCTCCTGCATTTTAAATACTCTTCCCTTTTGGCTGCTGTTGCTACTATTTTACTAACTGGGTTGATTTCTAGCCTGCAAAAAAAAGGATCACAAGTTTGTGAACAAGACCATTATTCCTTACCAAATGATTCATAACCCCAATTTTTCTTTTGCTTTTTTTTTTTGTTTGTTTGTTTGTGTTTTTGGAAACAGAGTCTCACTCCCACTCCCAGGCTCAAGTGATTCTCCTGCTCAGTCTCATGAGTAACTGGGATTAAAGGTACCCACAACTAGGCCCAGCTAATTTTTGTATTTTTAGTACAGATGGGGTTTCACCATGTTGGCCAGGCTGATCTCAGACTCCTGACCTCACGTAATCCATCCACCTCGGCCTCCCAAAGTGCTGGGATTATAGGCATGTGCCACCCCACCAGCCTATAACCCCAGTTTCTTTTTACCAACTTAGATTATGGAACTTGGCATGATGCCCAGATTCCCATAATGCAAATTGTCCTCCCCAATTATAACTACCAGTTTTTTTCATCTAAGAAAAACAAAACAAAAATTGAAATGCTGGTCATTTTTGTGGACAAAAAGATAAGTATGGCCAGGGGTAGTGGCTCAGGCCTGTAATTCCAGCACTTTGAGAGGCTGAGGCGGGAACATCACTGGAAGCCAGAAGTTCGAGACCAGCCTGACCAACACGGTGAATCCCCCTCTCTACTAAAACTACAAAAATGAGCCACGTGGGCTGGTGTGCGCCTGCAGTCCCAGCTACTCAGGAGGCTGAGGCAGGAGAATCACTTAACCCAGGAGGCAGAGGTTGCAGTGAAAAGAGATCATGCCACTGCAGTCCAGCTTGGGCAACAAGATCAGAACTCCATCTCAAAAAACAAACAAAAACAAGTAATGCGACTGCTATTTTCTGGTTATAATCACAGAGTTCATGTAGAAAAGCTAAGCAATATGAAAAAATACAGAGTTAAAGTTTTTAAAAATTACCCCAAATTGGATCAGCAAACTTTTTTTTTTTTTTTTTTTCCCTCTTGAGACAGACTAGGTCTTGCTGCTGCCCAAGCTGGTGTACAGTGACACAATCACAGATGACTGCAGCCTCGACCTCCTGGACTGGCTCTGTGCTCCTGCCTCCCAAGGAGCTGGGACTACAGGTGCATATTCCTATACCCAGCTAATTTTTTTTTTAATTGGTTTTGTAGAGGTGAAGTCTCATTATGTTGCTCAGGCTGGTCTCGAGCTCTGGCCTCAAGTAATCCTCCCGCTTCAGCCTTCCAAAGTGCTGGAATTACAAGCATGAACTTATTTGGAGACTGGGTCATTACAGAGGTCATCAAGTTAAAATGGGTCATGAATGTGGGGCCCTGATGCTATATAACTGTTGTCCTTACTAAAAGAAAAATTTGTTGCCTGTGAAAGAAAAAGAAAGAATAAAATATTTTTTCCTTGAGACAGGTCTTGTTCTGTCACCCAGGCTGGAGTGAAGTGGTGTGATCTCAGCTCACTGCAGCCTCATCCTCCCTGACTCAAGCAATCCTCCAACCTCAGCCTCCTGAGTAGCTTGGGAACACAGGTACATGCAACCATACCTGGCTTTTTTTTTTTTTTTTCCCGAGATGGATTCTTGCTCTTTCCTCCAGTCTGGAGTGCAGTGGTGCAATCTCAGCTCACTGCAACCTCCACCTCTGGGTTCAAGCAGTTCTCCTGCCTCAGCCTCCTGAGTAGCTAGGATGGCAGGCGTGCACCACCACAGCCAGCTAATTTTTATATTTTTAGTAGAGATGGGGTTTCACCATGTTGGCTATGCTGGTCTCAAACTCCTGACCTCTTGATCTGCCAACCTCAGCCTCCCAAAGTGCTAGGATTACAGGTGTGAGCCACCACTCCCGGCTGTATTGTTTTTAGTACAGGTGGGGTTTCATCCTGTTGGCCTGGCTGGTATTGAACTCCTGACCTGAAGTTATCCTCTCACTCATGCTCCCAAAGTACAGGGATTACAGACATGAGCCACGGCATCTGGCCTGAGACAATAAATTTGTCTTATTCTAAGCCACTTAGTTGGTGGCACTTTGTTACAGCATCCCCAGCAAAGTTATATCCAACGAATAATCCATTTCATTGTTGTTGTTGTTGTTGTTGTTGTTGTTGTTGTGGTTGTGGTTATTGTTGTTTTTGAAACGGAGTTTCGCTCTTGTTACCCAGGCTGGAGTGCAATGGCACGATCTCGGCTCACCGCAACCTCTGCCTCCTGGGTTCAGGCAATTATCCTGCCTCAGCCTCCTCAGTAGCTGGGATTACAGGCACGCACCACCATGCCCAGCTAATTTTTTGTATTTTTAGTAGAGAGGGGATTTCACCATGTTGACCAGGATGGTCTGGATCTCTTGACCTCGTGATCCACCCGCCTCAGCCTCCCAAAGTGCTGAGATTACAGGCTTGAGACACCACGCCCGGCCGTTGTTGTTGTTTTTAAGGAAAAAAAAAAAGGAAAGAAAGAAAGAAAAAAGAATAATTAAAAAGAATGAAGGAGAGGAAGAAAGAGGAAGAGGAAGAGAGAACGGGAGTGTTGCTTTATTGCCCAGGCTAGAATGCAGTCTAAAAACGGGTATTGAAAACGTCTTTTATGCCAGTAGTTTTGCTTAATAATGGAGACAGGAAAAAAATGAGGAAAGAAAATAACAAACAAGCAGCCAACCAATAATTCATTTAAACCTGTAAGTAGGTATGATGTGGTACTGATAAGAGTGTATATTTTTGTGTATTTAAAATGGAGAGTTCTATAAATGTTTATTAAGTTTACTTGTTCCGGATGTGAGTTCAAGTCCTGGATATCCTTGTTAATTTTCTGTCTCGCTGATCTGTCTAATATTGATGTTGAAGTCTCCCCCTATTATTGTGTGGGAGTCTGTCTCTTTATAAGTCTTACGTAATCTGGGTGTTCCTGTATTGGGTGCGTATATATTTAGGATCGTTAGCTCTTCTCGTTGCATTGATCCTTTGACCATTATGTAATGTCCTTCTTTGCCTCTTTTGATCTTTGTTGCTTTAAAGTTTATTTTATCAGAGGCGAGATTTGCAACTCCTGCTTTTTATTAATTAACTTATTTTTGCTCTCAAGTTGGTTGGTAATTCTTTCTCCATCCATTTATGTTGAGTCTTTGTGTATCCCTGCATGTGAGATGGGTCTGGATGCAGCATACCGATGGATTTTGCATTTCATTGTTAAAGGACACAGAAGCTCATGCTCTCTGTCATTCCCGAATGTGTAATTAGGTTTTGGCCAGGAGCAGAGGCTCATACCTGTAATCCCAGGACTTTGGAAGGCTGAGATGGGAGGATCACTTGAAGCTCAGAGTTTGAGGCCAGCCTGGCCAACATGGTGAGACCCCATCTCCACACACACACACACAAATATTAGTTGGGCATGGTAGCATTCACCTGTAATCCCAGCTACTCAGGAGGCTAAGGTGGGAGGACTGCTTGATCCTGGGAGTAAGAGGCTGCAGTGGGCTATGATTATACCACTGCACTGTAGGCTGAACAACACAGGAATTCCCTATCTATCTCTTAAAAAAGAAAAAAAAAAAAAAAAAGGGCTGGAGTTTGAGTTTGTGTTTTTGTTGTTGTTACTGTTGTTGTTGTTGTCGTCTTTTTTTTAGTCGGAGTTTCACTCTTGTTACCCAGGCTGTAGTGCAATGGCACGATCTCGGCTCACCGCAACGTCCGCCTCCTGGGTTCAGGCAATTGTCCTGCCTCAGCCTCCTGAGTAGCTGGGATTACAGGCATGTGCCACCATGCCCAGCTATTTTTTTATATTTTTTAGTAGAGACGGGGTTTCACCATGTTGACCAGGATGGTCTCAATCTCTTGACCTCGTGATCCACCCGCCTTGGCTTCCCAAAGTGCTGGGGTTACAGGCGTGAGCCACCGGGCCCAGCCTCGTTACTGTTGTTTTTTGAGATGGAGTGTCATGCTCTGCCCGGGCTGGAGTGCGGTGGTTCAATCTCAGCTCATTGCAACTCCACCTCCTGTGTTCAAGTGATTCTCCCACCTCAGCCTCCCAAGTAGCTGGGATTACAGGTGTGCACCCCCACACCTGGCTCATTTTTATATTTTCAGTAGAGATGGGATTTCACCATGTTGGCCAGGCTGGTCTCAAACTCCTGACCTCAGGAGATCCACCGGCCTCGGCCTCCCAAAGTGATGGGATTACAGGTGTGGGTCACTGCGTTCAGTCGATTTAGTGTTTTGGCTGGGTTGGGTCTGGCAGGTGTATGGTTAATAAACCAGGTCTAAATATTTCCAGGAAACTGCTGGGTCAGGCATGCACTGACAGCAATGTTGTGGATGGTGATACTGGCTGTGAACATGGAAGAAAACAAGGTCTGGTCTCCTTTTTTCACCCAGACGGTGTCGATGAGCTGACCTAGGAGATAACAGGACAGGTACATGAGACCCCGTGTACATCCTGGGAAAGGCGGTGGCAACTGCTTGGGACCCCAGCCCACCTGGCCAGTGGCTCTTCCATGTTCCTTACAGCTTTTGAGAGGTTCGCTATTCAAAGGAGGATGAATCAAGGAAAGTACAGGGCTGGGGCACAATTTTGTTAAACATGACAAGGAATATGCCTTGGTTCAAGAAAACCCATGGCTCAGCACGGTGGTTTACACCTGTAATCTCAGCACTTTAGAAGGTGGAGGTGAGAAGATCACCAGAGGTCAGGAGTTCGAGGCCATCACGGCCAACATAGAAACCCCATCTCTACTAAAAATACAGAAATTAGCCAGGTGTGGTGGCACATGCCTGTAGTCCCAGCTACTCAAGAGGCTGAGGCCTGAGAACCCCGGGAGGTGGAGGTTGCAGTGAGCCGAGACCACACCATTGTACTCCAGCCTGGGTGACAGAGTGAGACTCCATCTAAGAAATAAAATGAGAAAATCCGATCCTTCTGCCACGCATGGGGGTGCATGCCTGTAATCCCAGCACTTTGGGAGGCTGAGGTGGGCACATCACTTGAGGTCAGGAGTTCAAGATCAGCCTGGCTAACATGGCAAAACCTTGGCTCTACTAAAAATACAAAAATGAACCGGGTATGGTTGCATGTGCCTGTAATCCCAGCTAATTGGGAGACCGAGGCAGGAGAATCACTTGAACCCTGAAGGTGGAGCTAGCAGTGAGCTTAGATCACGCCACTGCACTTAAGCCTGGGGCCAGAGAAGACTCCATCTCAAAAGAAAAAAGAAAAGGCAATGCAACCCCTACTAGTCTTCTCTATAAGCAGGCTCAGAGTGATGGCCGTGGAGTTTTTGGTCAGCCAGGGGATTGAACACAATGAAATGTCTTCTTTTTTTTTTTTTTTTTTTTTTTTTTTTTTTTTGAGACGGAGTTTTCGCTCTTGTTTACCCAGGCTGGAGTGCAATGGCGCCATCTCAGCTCACCGCAACCTCTGCCTCCTGGGTTCAGGCAATTCTCCTGCCTCAGCCTCCTGAGTAGCTGGGATTACAGGCACGTGCCACCATGCCCAGCTAATTTTTTGTATTTTTTAGTAGAGACGGGGTTTCACCATGCTGACCAGAATGGTCTCGATCTCTTGACCTCGTGATCCACCCGCCTCAGCCTCCCAAAGTGCTGGGATTACAGGCTTGAGCCACTGCGCCCGGCTTGGAATGTCTTCTAATACAGGTAACTATTATAAGCAATAAAACAGGTTGGGTTTGGCAGCTCTCATCTGTAATCCCAGCACTTTGGGAGGCTGAGGCTGGAGGATCGTTTGAGTCCAGCTGTTTGAGATCAGCCCAGGCAGGAGGGTAAAAGCCCATCTCTACAAAAAATAAGTTAGTCTTACATGGTGGTGCACCTGTGGTCCCAGCTACTGGGAGACTGAAGCAGGAGGACTGCTTGAGCCTGAGAGGTGGAGGCTGCAGTGAGCCACAATTGCACCTGGATGCAGTGAGCCTGGATGACAGACTGAGACCCTGTCTTCAAAAAAGAAAAAAAAAAAATTCGTTTGTAAGGATAATACAGACTGAGTACAGTGGCTCACCGCTGTAATATCCAGACTTCCAGACTTTGGGAGGCTAAGGCAGGGGGACTGCTTGAAGCCAGGTGTTTGAGACCAGCGTGCATAACATAGAGGGACCCAGTCTCTACAAAAAACACAAAAAAATTAGCCAGGCATGTTGGCATGGTCTTGTAGCCAGCTACTCACGAGGCTGAAGGGGGAGGATCGTTTGAATCCAGGGAAGGTGGAGGCTGCAGTGAGCCATTATGTCACTTCTGCACTCCAGCCTGGGTGCAGTAGTACAGTCAGAACTCAGCACAGCCTGCACCTCCACAGAGCGAGACCCTCTCTCAAAAAAAAAAAAAAAAAAAAAAAAAAAAAAAAAAAAAGCTGGGGCTCATGCCTGTAATCCCATCACTTTGGGAGGCTGCGGTGGGCAGATCATGAGGTCAGGAGATCGAGACCATCCTCCCCAACATGGTGAAACTCCATCTCTACTAATAATACAAAAAAAAAAAATGGTGGGCATGGTGGTACACACCTGTAGTCCTAGCTACTTGGGGGGCTGAGGCAGGAGAACTACTTGAACCCAGGAGGCAGAGATTGCAGTGAGCCAAGACTGAACCACTGCACTATAGTCTGGGATTACAGGTGTGTGCCACCAGGCCTGGCTAATTTTTGTATTTTAGTAGAGATGGGGTTTCACCATGTTAACCAGGCTGGTCTCCAACTCCTGATCTCAGGTGATCCTCCCACTTTAGCCTCCCAAAGTGCTGGGATTGCAGGTGTGAGCCACTGTGCCCAGTCTGATTTTTTTCAAGTATTTAAAAATATAAAACCAATAAACATTCTTGGGCAGCTCATGA
Organism: Saimiri boliviensis; assembly: GCF_048565385.1. Taxonomy (NCBI): domain Eukaryota; kingdom Metazoa; phylum Chordata; class Mammalia; order Primates; family Cebidae; genus Saimiri; species Saimiri boliviensis. The sequence continues at coordinate 152,183,786 of NC_133453.1, forward strand.
GCTGTATAAAAACAGATGGTGAGCTGGGCGCAGTGGCTCAAGCCTGTAATCCCAGCACTTTGGGAGGCCGAGGTGGATGGATCACGAGGTTGAGAGATCGAGACCATCCTGGTCAACATGGTGAAACCCTGTCTCTACTAAAAATACAAAAAATTAGCTGGGCATGGTGGCACATGCCTGTAATCCCAGCTACTGAGGAGGCTGAGGCAGGAGAATTGCCTGAACCCAGGAGGCGGAGGTTGCGGTGAGCCGAGACAGCGCCGTTGCACTCCAGCCTGGGTAACAAGAGCGAAACTCCATCTCAAAAAAAAAAAAAAAAAAAAAAAAACAGATGGTGGGATCTCTATGTCTCCTGTGTAGATACTATATGCCATGGTTTCCAGAGCCCTGGCTAGATGTTTGTTTGTTTGAGACAGGGTCTCCCTCTGTTGGCCAGGCTGATGCAATGGTGTGATCTCAGCTCACTGCAACCTCCACCTCCAACGTTCAAGCAATTCATGTGCCTCAGCCTCCCTAGTAGCTGGGATTACAGGCACTACCACACCCAGATAATTTTTTTGTATTTTTAGTAGAGATGTGGTTTCAGTACGTTGGGCAGGTGCTCTCAAGCTCCTGGCCTCAGGTGATCATCCTACCTTGGCTTCCCAAAGTACTGGGATCACAGGTATAGGTGATTCTGGCTAAGTACATTTAAATACTAAGTACATTTAAGTACTAAGCCCTGGCTAGGTACCATTAAGGTATAATGGCATATGGAGGCTGAGGTGGGAGGATCACTGGATGCCAGGAGATCAAGGCTAGTCTGAGTAACATACCAACCAGAGAGATCTTATCTTTACAAAAAAAAAAAAAATTATATTAACTGGGCATGTTGGTTATAGTGTGCACCTATAGTACTAACTACTTGGGAGGCTGAGGCAGGAGGATCCCTTGAGCCCAGCAGTTCAAGGTTTCAGTGAACTGTGATCACGCCACTGAATTCCAGCTCTGAGACAGAGCAAGACACTCTTTCTAAAAATAGTAAAAAATGTTTTATTTTCTTGAGACAGAGTCTGGCTACATCACCCAGGCTGGAGTGCAGTGGTACAATCTCAGTTCACTGCAACCTCTGCCTCTTGGGTTCAAACAGTTCTCCAGTCTCGGCCCCCTGAGGAGCTGGGATTATAGGCGTGTGCCACTGGGTTTGGCTCATTTTTGTATTTTTAGTAGACACCAGGTTTCACCACGTCAGCCAGGCTGGCCTCCAACTCCTGACCTCAAATGATACACCCATCTTGGCCTCTCAAAGTGCTGAGATTACAGGTGTGAGCCACTGCGCCTGACCTTGTGAAAATGTTAGTGGCATTTTGATTATAATTGAATACTTTTTAAAAAATCAAATGCGCATACATATGATTGTTTTTGGCAGGACTAGGGGCCAGGACTTTTTTCTAATTCCTTCACCTTGTATTCTAGGGCCTTGCAAACATTAGGTGCTTAGCAAATGCAATAGAAGGCACTCAGACAGTGATTGATGTGTAGTGCATACTTGTCTTCATTAGGAAGAAAGAGACAGACAGGAAGAACAAGGGAAAATTCAGGGCAATTGATCAGGTCGACACCATCATTGCTAAAATCAGAGGAGACCAGGCTGTGTGTGGTTGCTCATGCCTGTAATTTCAGCACTTTAGGAGTCTGAGGCAGGTGGATCACTTGATGTCAGGAGTTCAAGACCAGCCTGGACAACATGGCAAAACCTCATCTCTACTGAAAATACAAAACTTAGCCAGGCATGGTGTGGCAGGCCCCTGTAATCCCAGCTACTAAGGAGGCTGAGGCAGGAGAATCAGTTGAACCCGGGAGGTGTAAGTTGCAGTTAGATGAGATTACACCACTGCACTCCAGCCTGAGGGACATTGCAAGACCACCAAAAAAAAAAAAAAAAAAAAAAAAAAAAATCAGAGAAGACCAAGATACCTGCAGATAATGCACTGTGTCACTTTCCCTGTGCATTTTTCCTGCCTCTTGGTAGACAGCTCCTAACATCACCATGAGATCCTGGTGAAGGAGGTGTGGATACTGGGGTTGCTACAGTTTATTGAACCATTTTTTCTCCCAGAGATGCTAATCTTCTGTCAGATTCCTTTGAGTGTTTTTCCGATCCCTGCTGCGGGCAGTTTACCCTCAGGGCACTTCTCCATGGAGCCACCAGCTGGCTCCATTGCTGCATAAGTGAAACTGACTCAAGATTAGAAAGTAGTGTTCCATTGTCTTTGAGCTGGGTGGGGTGGGTCAAACCTGTAATCCCAGTACTTAGGGAGGCTGAGATGGGTAGTTCACTTGAGGCCAGTAGTTCGAGACCAGCCTGGCAACATGGTGAAACCCTATATGGTGAAACCCTAATTTTTATACTAAAAATATAAAAAATAGCCAGGCATAATGATTCACGCCTATAATCCCAGCTACTCGGGAGGCTGAGACAGCATTGGTTGGGAAGCAGAGGTTGCAGTGAGCCAAGATCGGGACACTGCCCTTTAGCCTGGGTAACAAAGCGAGACTCCAGTTTTTTTAAAAAAAAAACAGTATTCCTAAGGACTGAGAGGGGAAACTGAGGCATGCAGACTGGAGTTGGGGTGGGGCTTGGGCTTGGCAAGAGAATGGGTTCAAGTAACATGTGAAGGACTCTCAGAAAGTCACAGCAACTTCAAAATCATTTATTCTACCTCCCACTTCCACATTTTCCAGATATAGAAACCAAAGCTGAGAGCGGGAGATAACTATCCCAAAAGCACCACGTCGGTGGGGAGCCGGGTTGCCAGAGAAAACACAGGACATCCAGTGAAGTGTGAGTTTTGGACTCTTCGTGTATGTCTCAAATAATGCACGAGACTTAAACTAAAACCTTATTTACTCTTTGTCTTCGAAGGTAACTGTGCATCTGTATGATGCTTTGCTAAGTCTGACAACCCTCATGAGGGTAAAATGAAGATTAGGGAAATAATTAAATGTAATAAGCAAACATGCAAAATAAAGACAACTCTGTTCCCATTGTACAGACAAGAGAATTGCACATTAGGGAGGTGGCTTGCCCCAAGGCCACACTCACAAGCGTCAGAGTCAGGATTTGAACCTGGTCCTGATTCCAGAGGTCCCAATTTCACTGTTGTGGCCAGGAACATCTCATAGTCCGCCATGTGCGTGCATGTTCTGTCTTGAATATAACCCTCTCCCCATCGTGTAAGTGGACCATTCCCCTCCCTGACATTGAAGAACCCCATATTCAGCAGGTGCCTCCTGACCCAGCAGACCCCCATGAGCCCAGATCCCTGAGACCTGGTGGCTGCCATTATGACATTCCCCGACTGCATCTTAGGACCCAAGTCTGACCCCCTGCAGGATCTGCAGCTGTGTTACAGGAAAGGGGACCCGATCCAGACCCCAAGGGAGGGTTCTTGAATCTCGTGCAAGAAACAACTCGGGGTGAGTACATAAAGTGAAAACACATTTTTTTTTTTTTGTTTGGTTGGTGGTTTTTTTTGTTTGTTTGTTTTTCAGATGGAGTCTCACTCTGTTGCCCAGGCTAGATAGAGGGCAGTGGTGTGATCTTGGCTCACTACAACCTACTCCTCTGGGGTTCAAGTGATTTTTCTGCTTCAGTCTCCTAAGTAGCTGGGATCACAGGTGCTTGCCACCACACCTGGCTAATTTTTATATTTTTAGTAGAGATGGGGTTTCACCATGTTGGCCAGGCTGCTCTCAAACTCTTGACCTCAGGTGATCCGCCTCCCTCAGCCTCCCAAAGTGCTGGGGTTACAGGTGTGAGCCACAGAGCAAGTTTATGCTTTCCTAGACAAGCAAGTTTTTTAGGAAAGTAAAGATAGAATGGTTACTCCATAGAGCAGCCCAGAGGGCACTGGTGCCCATCTTTAGGGTTATTTCTTCATGACATGCTGAATGGGGGGGTAGATTATTCATGACTCCCCTTTTTTAGATCATACAGGGCAACTTTCTGATGTTGCCATGGCATTTATAAACTGTCAAGGCACTGGTGGCAATGTGGCAGCGAGGACGACCAGAGGTCACTCTCCTGGCCATCTTGGTTTTGATGGGTTTTGGATTGGCTTCTTTACTGCAGCCTGTTTTATCGACAATGTCTCTGTGACCTGTATCTTGTGCTGACCTCCTATGTCATCCTGTGACTTAGAATGCCTTCCCCGCCTGGGAACGCAGCCCAGTAGGTCTCAGCCTCCTTTTACCCATCTCCTATTCAAGATGCAGTTGCTGTGGTTCACACACCTCTGGCAGCTGGGCTCCTTGGGATCTCCTGACATTCTGTGCCCTCTGTGCCCTCCTCCCTCACTGCCATCGCTGTCTTCCTGAGCCTCCTCCTTCTGAATTTCTTCATCACCAAGAAGAGGAATCGCTGTTAGGTTTGGCTTTTGGGAAAGGGATGGACCAGGCAGGCAGTAGGGAGGGAGACACAGGCCCTGGCATGGGCGATGGGGAGGGGAGAGCTGAGTGGGAGCCGGTGGGTCTGTCTTTGTTCTTGTCTCTGTGAGTTGCCCATTGTGCAGATCTGCCCCGCTCCTTCCCCATCGCAATGGATGGGGACTCCTCTCTCTAGTGTTCAGGCCCCGGGCCCTGGGTCAGATCAATGCCTTTTTCTCCTGCACTCCGTTAGTCAGAAGATGTGCTTGGCATCACCTTGAAAATGCATCCAGAAGCAAGGCCCTGGCTCACTCCCTACTTCTGTCCCAGCCTCTCTGCCCTTCCAGCCACAGGAGACCTGTGTGAGCTGAATCCATTGCACCCTCCTCTGCTCAGACCCACAGCGGCCCCATTTTTCTCGATCTGAGCCAAAGGCCCCAGAGTGGCCCACCAGGCTCACCCTGGGCTGCCTCATTGCCTCCAGCCTCACCTTCCACCAGTCTCCCTCCGTTTTCCACCTACCATTCTTCCCCATCCTCACACCTGCCTGATGTTCACACATCCCTCCAGGCATCTGCTTTAGCTGTTCCCTCCACCTGGACCACCCTCCTTCCAGAAGACCATTGTCCCCTCCAGCACCCCCTGCAGTCAGGGCTGCCTCCCTCACCACCATCCAGCAAGGACATGGCCCGCCCATCCCTCTCCTCCCAGCAGCTCCCTTCCTTGGCCTGTCCTGGGTTTGTTTTTGCTTTTCCCCAGCACTTCGCACTTCCTAAAGGGCCCTGCAGGAGGCTCCTGGCAGGGGCCGATGGCCTCGCTCTCCTTAGACTGGAAGCTCCACAGCAGCACGGGCCACTCCCTGTGGCAGACTCAGTATCTAGTTAGTGCTCCTCATGCAGAAGGTGCTGGATCAGTGTTTGAGAACTACAGAAGATAGGAGGGTGGAGAGAAGGGAGGGAGAGATGAAGGGAAGAAAGGAGGGAGGGGAGAAAGGAGAGGAGGGGAGGAGTGAAGAGGAGGGAGGCAAGGACACATAGGAAAGGGGAGGACAGATGGAGGGAAGGAAAGAGTTGAAGGAGGAAGAGAAGGAATGAGGGAGAGAAGGAAGAGAGGGGGGAGGGAGGAAAGGAAAAAAGGGAAGAAAGAAAGGGCGGGAGAGCAGAAGAAAGGAGTAGGGAAGAAAGGAAAGAAAGGCGGGAGAGAGGGAGGGAGGCAAGGGGCATGAAGGGAAGGAGTTTATTTCCTCTCTATGCCCAGCTGTCCCAATGTCCATCTGTCACTTGGACTGTTTCTCCAGCCTCCTGCGTGGCCTCCTTCAGGCATGGTGGCTCACACCTGTAATCCCAGCACTTTGGGAGGTGGAGGCAGGCGGATCACCTGAGATCAGGAGTTCAAAAGCAGCCTGGCCAACATGGCAAAATGCTATTTCTATTAAAAACTACAAAGATTATCTAAGCATGGTGGCAGGCACCTATCATCTCAGCTACTCCAGAATCTCAGGCAGGAGAACCGCTTGAACACAGGAGGCGGAGGTTGCAGTGAGCTGAGATTGCATCACTACACTCCAGCCTGGTAAGAGCAAGACTCCATCTCAAAAAATAAAAATTCTTCTCCAGGCAGCTGCCTTCTGATGATGCCCCCCTCACCCAGTGAAGCACAGGAGACCCCAAATTCCTGCCTGACCCGAAAGTGCCAAGTGACCCTTCCCACACACTCCTCTGGCCGCACTGTGTCCTCTGAGTCATGCTGTTCCCTGTCTCAAAGCCTCCCCTCCCTCTTCCCAGCCCCATCCTCTGCCTTCCTGGTGTCCACCTCCTGGTCATTTTATGTGTAGCTCAGGCTGTAATCCCAGCACTTTAGGAGGCCTAGGGCAGAGGATCACTTGAGCTCAAGAGCTTGAGGCCAGCCAGAGCAACATAGTGAGATCTCCCCCCTCCCCAAACCCCACCAAAAATGTGAAAGGAAGAAAAAAAGATGTAGCTCAGGCATTACTCACCTCCAGGTAGCCTTTCTGATAGTGCCATCCACAGGTGGGCTCAGGGGCAGCCTCTGTTCTCTGGGCATCAGAAGCTGCCTCCCTGGGGAAACGCTCCTGGGTCAGCTCCTGCAGGAGTCCAGACACAGGATAACGGTGGATGGATCAGGACTGAGGGTCAGAGATGCGGAGAGGCAGGCAGCTTTGGGACACACTTGGTGAGATCAGTGGGATTTTCTGCAGGGTGACTGTCAGGGTGCAGGGGATAATTCTGGACCAGCCGTGTCTTCATCTCTCTCTCCCCTCCAATCCCAGGAGAGCAAATGAGGCAGAAGGACTTGAGGGCCCGGCTCAGCAGCTCCATCCTCAGGAACTTGAGGACTATCAAGTTCCATGGCTGGTGAGGTCTGCTGTTCTGAGAGTTCCAGGCTTTTACCGATGTGGGGAGGAGGGTTCAGGTGCAGGTGGGCTGCAGAGGTAGAATCCAGGGTCTGAGTGGCCATATTGGCCAAGCTGGTCTTGAACTCCGAATGTTAAATGATTTGTCCGTCTCAGCCTACCAAAGTGCTGGGATTACAGGTGTGTGTCACCATGAACTGGCTAATTTGGGCATTTTCAGTAGAGAGGTGGTTTTGCTATGTCGTCCTTGCTGGTCTTGAACTCCTGGAGTCACATGATGCACCTGCATCAGCTTCCCCTTGTGCTGGGATTACAGGCATGAACCACCATGGCCATGCTTTCTTTTTTGAGACAGGATCTTATGCTGGCACCCAAGCTGGACTGAAGGTGTGTGCCACTATGAACTGGCTAATTTTTGTATTTCCAGTAGAGAGGTGGTTTTGCTTTGTCATCCTTGCTGGTCTTGAACTCCTGGAGTCACGCAATGCACCTGCCTCAGCTTCCCCTTGTGCTGGGATTACAGGCATCAACTGACGTGCCCAGCTAGTTTTTTTTTTTCTTTTTGAGGAATTACCGAACTATGTGAAACACAGGATGCACCGATTTTGTTCCCTGTACAGTATTTAAAGATTGTGGTTTCTCTCTCACCTTGCCAACACTTGTTAATTAACATTTGTTGGATTATATCCTTTCTAGTGTGTGTGCGGGAGTATGTCATAGTTTCAGTTTAGATGGCCATAGTCATGATAGTGATCAACTTTTTATGTGCTTGTTTTCCATTAACATGTATTTTTGGCAAAGCGTGTGTATGTCATTGTGTATGACATTGAGTATGTCATACAGTTAAGATGGCCCTAATGATAATGATATTACCCATCTCTTATGTGCCTGTTTTACATTTCAGTGTTTTATTGGCGGAGTGTGGGTTCAGCTGTTTCTCCATTTAGTAATTTGGTTGTTTTTGTTGTTGATTTATACAAATAACACATCGTGGCTAACAGACTGTTAGACATGTAATGCACAAATATTTTCTTCCTTTCTGTGGGTTGTGTTCCCCCTATCTTTTTTTTTTTTTTTTTTTTTTTTTTTTTTTTTTTTCATGAGATGGACAGAGTCTAGCTCTGTTTCCCTGGCTGGAGTGCAGTAGTGTGATCTCGGCTCATGGCAACCTCTACCTCCTGGTTTCAGATGATTCTCCTGCCTCAGCCTGCCAAGTAGCTGACATTACATACTCCCAGTACCATGCCCAGCCAATTTTCTGTATTTATTTATTGATTTTTGAGATGGTGTATTACTGTTGCTGTGTCACCCAGGCAGGAGTGCATTAGTGCAATATCGGCTCACTGCAACTTCCACCTCCAGGGTTCATGCGATTCTTCTCCCTGAGCCTTCTGACTAGCTGGGATTACAGACCTGTGCCACCACGCCCGGCAAATTTTTTGTATTTTTTATAGAGATGTTGTTTCTCCACAATGGTCAGGCTGGTCTCAAACTCTCAACCTCAGTTGATTTGCTTGCCTCAACTCCCCATAGTGCTGGGATTACAGGCGTGAGCCACTGCACCTGCCACTCCTAGGTATTTTGGTTTTCTTTCTTTTTTATTTTGAGATAGGTCTTGCTCTGTCTGCCGGGCTGGAGTGCAGTGGCCTGACAACTACTCACTGGAACCTCTGCCTCCTGGGTTCAAGCAATTCTTGTGCCTCAGCCTCCCAAGTAACTGAGATTACAGGTACCGGGGTTTCACCATGTCGGGCAAGCTGGTATCGAACTCCTGACCTCAAGCGATCTTTCTGCTTCGGCCTCCCAAAATGCTGGGATTACAGGCATGAGCTGCCATGCCCGGCCTTTCTTTTTTGAGACGGGGTCTTGTGCTGTCTCCCAGGCTGGAGTGCAGTGGTGTAATCTCGGCTTACTGCAACCTCCACATTCTGGGCTCAAGCAATCCTCCTGTGTCAGCCTCTCCAGTAGCTGTGACTACAGGTGTGTGCCACCATGCCTGGCTAATTTTTGTATTTTTAGTTGAGATGGGGTTTTGCTAAGTCGTCCTGGGTTATCGTCAACTGCTGGACTCAACGTGATTTACCTGTCTCGGCCTCCCAATGTGCTGTGGTTGCAGGCATCAGCTATTGTGCCCAGACTATTTTTCACTTGTGAGTAAATACGAAACTATGTTAAAAATAGGCTGCACCATTTTATATTCACATGTGGTATTTAAGTATGGTGATTTCTCTCTGACCTTGCTAACACTTGTTATTTTCTATTTATTTGGATTATAGCCTTTTGAGTGTGTGTTAAAGGAGTTTATCATTGTGGTTTCCATGTAGATTGCCATAATGAGAGTTATATTGATCATCCTGTTATGTGCTTGTTTTCCATTTGCATGTCATATTGTTGAAGTGTGTGTTCAGCTGTTTTTAGATTTTGTAATTTGGTTGCTTTTGTTGTTGAGTCAGACAAATTATACACTGTGGTTAACAGACTGTTGTTAGATATATAATGCACTGTGTGCTGTCTTTTCACTTTCTGTTTTTAATTTGAGATGGAGTCTTGCACTTTTACCCAGGCTAAAGTGCAGTGGTGCGATCTCGGCTCACTGCAACCTCCCACTCTTGGGTTCACATGACTCTTGTGTCTCACCTTTCGAGTAGCTGAGATTACAGGCTCCTGTTAACATGCCCAGCTAAGTTTTTGTATTTTTTTTTTCTTTTGGAGATGGAGTCTCGCTCTGACACCCAGGCCTGGAGTGTAGTAGCACAATCGGCTTACTGCAACTTCCACCTCCCAAGTTCAAGTGATTCCTCAGGTGAGCACCACCACGCCCAGTTAATTTTTGTATTTTCAGTAGAGACGAGGTTTCTCTATGTTGGTAAGGCTGGTCTCAAACTCCCAACCTGAGGTACATGCTCGTCTCAGTCTGCCAAAGTGCTGGATTATAGGCGTGAGCCACTACACTCCTCCAGTCCCAGGCATTATGGTTTTCTTTTCTTTTCTTTCTTTTTCTTTCTTTCTTTCTTTTTTTTTTTTTTTTTTTTTTTTTTTTTTTTTTTTTTTTTTTTTTTTTTTTTTTGGTGCGATCTTGCCTCTCTGTTGGCCAGGCTGGAGTGCAGTGGCCTGATATCAGCTCACTGGAACCTCAGTCTCTTGGGTTCAAGCAATTCTCCTGCCTCAGCCTCCAAAGTAGCTGGGATTACAGGTGCATACCACCACACCCGGATAATTTTCATATTTTTAGTAGAGACCGGGTTTTGCCATGCTGGCCAAGGTGGTTTTTAACTGCTGACTTCAAGAGATCCTTCTGCCTCCACCCCTCAAAGTGCTGGGATTACAGGTGTGAGTCACCATGTTTGGCCTTTCCATTTTGAGATGAGGTCTTGTGCTGTCTCCTAGGCTGCAGTGCAGTGATGCAATCTCAGCTTACTGCAGCCTCCACATTCTGGGCTCACGCAATCCTCCTGTCTCAGCCTCCCATGTAGCTGGGACTACAGGTGTGTGCCACCATGCCTGGTTAATTTTTGTATTTCTAGTAGAGGTTGGGTTTTGCTGTGTCATCCTGGCTAGCTTTTAACTCCCGGGCTCATGTAATCCACCTGTCTCTGTCTCCCAGTGTGCTGTGATTATAGGCATTGGCTATCATGCCCGGCGTATTTTTAACTTTTTGAGGAATCAGCAAACTGTGTTAAAAATAGGCTGCAGTAGAAAAATGCAAATCAACACTACATTGAGATACCATCTCCTGCCAGTTAGAATGGCCATCGTTAAAAAATCTAGAGACGACAGATGCTGGAGAGGATGTGGAGAAATAGGAACACTTTTACACTGTTGGTGGGAGTGCAAATTAGTTCAACCATTGTGGAAGACAGTGTGCCAATTCCTCAAGGACCTAGAAATAGAAATTCCATTTGACCTAGCAATCCCATTACTGAGTATATATCCAAAGGATTATAAATGGTTCTATTACAAGGACACGTGCACACGAATGTTCATTGCAGCATGGTTTACAATAGCAAAGACTTGGAACCAACCCAAATGCCCAACGATGATAGACTGGACAGGGAAAATGTGGCACATATACATAGAAAACGACGAGTTCGTGTCCTTTGTACGGACACGGATGAACCTGGAAAGCATCAATCTCGGCAAACTGACAGAGGAACAGAAAATCAAACACTGCATGTTCTCACTCATAGGCGGGTGTTAAACAGTGAGAACACATGGACAAAGGGAGGTGAGCATCACACACTGGGGTCTGTGGAGGGCATGTAGTGGGAGTTGGGGAGGGATATCATGGGGACAAATGCCAGATATAGGCGATAGGGAGAAAGGCAGCAAACCACATTGCCAAGTATGTACCTATGCGACAATCTTGAATATTCTTCAAATGTACCCCAAAACCTAAATCGCAGTAACATACATGTTTAAACAAAAAAGGCTGCACTATTTTATATTCCCCATACGGTATTTAAGGATGGTCATTTCTCTCAGACCTTGCTAACACTTGTTATTTTACATTTCTTTAGATTATAGCCTTTCTAGTGTGTGTCAAAGGTATATGCCATTGTGGTTTCGGTGTAGATGGTCGTAATGGTAATGATACTGATCATCTTGTTATGTGCCTGATGTCTGTTTGCATGTCTTATTAGTGCAGTGTGTGTTTAACTGTGTCTCTATTTTCCTTTGCAGATGAAGTCTTGCACTGTTGTCCAGGTTCGAGTGTAGTGGGGCGATCTCAGTTCACTGTAACCTTCATTACCTGGGTTCAAAAAGTCCCCTGCCTCAGCCCCCTAAAGTAGTTGAGATTAGTCTCCTACTACCATGCCTAGCTATTTTTTTGTATTTTTCCTTTTTGAGACAGAGTGTAGCTCTGTTGCCAAAGGTGGAGAGCATTAGCACAATCTGTGCTCATTGCAACCTATACTTAACGTGGTTAGGCTCAGGGTTAGGGTTAGGGGTTAGGGATTAGGGGTGGGTTGGGGTTAGGGGCATGTGGTGCATCGTCCCAGCGCCGGCTTGCGTGGTGTGGCATCCAGGCCCTGGCGTGCATCACGCGGCATCCTGCCGGTCTGCGGGGTTGCAGTCTTCTCAGTATATGTCTGTTGGGAACCGTGAGTGTGGAGCTGCATGCTCCATGGCACAGGCCTAGCGGGCATAGCCTCGCTACAACTCTGGGCCACGTCTACAGTGAGTAAATTCCTTCCTGTTTGCAGCCCTTCAATGCTTAGGGTCAGAGACTGGTAAGATCTCGGTATGGAAAACTGGACACCGAAAGCTCCTCTGAATCCTTCGCACCTAGGTTCTCCCCGCCCGAGGCCCGGTGGCTGCAGTGCAAGTTTTAATAATCAACACTGACATATCAGTGCAAACGTAGAAACTAACGTATCGTTAGAGTTTAGGGTGAGGATTAGGGATAAGGGTTACGGTTAAAAGTTAGAATTTAGGGGTTAGAAGAATTTTAGGCAAATTTGAAGGAAGGAATGATGCTTGAATCGTGCCTGAAGCACCAGAGTGAGAAACAGGGCTTGGGTCTTCCAGCTCTCAGCGGTGGCTGCTGAGTGAGGTTTCTCATTGGCTCCAGTTGGGCGACCGCCGGTTGTGGGGATGGTTCCCTCAGCGTCAATAGTCATACAGCCAGCTGGCAGCTGGGTATTTTGTCATTGACTGGTTGGTTGGTTAACGTTTTTAAGTCAGTTCGCATGCCTCGAAGTTCGGTTTCGTTTGCTTAGGGAAGACCTCAGGCTAACAGCTTTCCCCTTTTTTGCTTTAACATGTCAAAACCATGATTCATATTCATTTTACTTTCCTGGCATTAATAGAAGAAAGTTTACATTTTTGTTGTCATTCAGAAAGTTGGTTTAATTGGCAGCCTATTTGTGATGTTGCATAAAATAATGTGTGTTAATTATTAGCATCTTAGATTAGGTGAAATATGTTAACTATATTAAGCTTTGTTATTAAACCATAACAGGAGTTCAGTTGCTTTTTTTTTTTTTTTTTCCTCCTAGGCTTTAACCATTTAAAATACACTCAAGCGTCTCCTAACAATGTGGATACTTTCTAAGAAATGTGTCCTTAGTGATTTCATCTTTGTGCACACACCATCAAGTGTCCTTGTAAAACCTGGATGGTGTAAGTGATATGGTATAGCTTCTTGCTTTCAGGCTACATACCATACCTGTATAGCTCATCTCTGTACTGAATGCTGTAGTCAAATGTCACACCATGGTGATTGTGGATTGTGATCCCTAAATATCTGAGTCAGGTCTCAGTCAAGTAGAAAGCTTATTTTGCCAAGGTTATGGACATACCCATGACACAGCCTCAGGAGGTCCTGACAACATGGGCCCAAGGTGGTCAGGGTAGAGCTTGCTTTTATATATTTTAGAGAGACATGAGACACCAATCAATATGTGCAAGATGTAAAGTCATTCGGTTCAGTGAGGTGGAACAACTGGAGGTAGGAAGGCGGGGTGGGGGGTGGTTCTAGGTAAGAAGTAGATAAAACAAAAGTTACATTCTTTTGAATTTTTTGATCAGCCTTCCACTGAATACAATTTAGTCTGGTTCAGTGAATTTGCATTTTTACACATACAGTAGGGCAGAGGAATGGTATGATCTTGGCCCAGCACACCCACCTCCTCCCTGGTTTAAGCGATTGTCTTGCCGCATCCTCCCCAGTAGCTGGGATTACAGGCATGCACCACCAAGCCTGGGTAATTTTTGTATTTTTAGTAGAGATGGGGTTTCTCCGTGTTTGTCAGGCGGGTCTCGATCTCCCTACCTCAGATTATCCACCTGCTTTGGCCCCTCAAAGTGTTGGGATTATAGTCATGAGCCACCGTGCCTGGTCAGGAAGCTTATTTTGATTCTGATATTGTCAACTGTATTTCAGGTATAACTTATTTTCCTTGGAGCGTTAAATACTGCATTGGTATTGTATTACAGAAATAAAACACAGATCCCTTTTTATCACCTTCATTGCTAGTGATATTGACAACTAAATTTAGATGCATTCCAGAGTCTGGGTTTCCGGTCATTCTTAGCAATCCTCTAAAGGTAAATTACTTTTTCTCACGAGACACAGTGACATCTAAAGTCGTATTGATTGTCCTGCCACTTTTGTTTCTCTAGTTTCATCGATTACTTCAAAGCATCTTTGGGGGGATAACTTTGAGTAACCCTTTTAACTTTTCAGTATTAGAAAGCATCATCATGAAACATTGAATAATTGTGCTCACAAATTCCCTTTACAGTCTTTCTTTGAATATTTTTTTCCAGTGGCAAATATTTGCTTTTGTTGTATTGTAGCTAAAAGGAATGCTGGGAAACAAAACAAAGACAGGCATTCATTATAATAAGTGATTCAGTCACTATCAATTGCTATTTTAATTTTTTTTAAGTTATACTTTTGAAAACGTCCTGCTGTAAATTGAAATAGTGTCCAAAATCTGAAGTCTTTCCTTGGTTCTAAGGTGACCAGATTTCCTAGAAAGTGAACCACACCACAAGAAAAAATATATGATAAATATGTTTACATGGATGTGTTATTTTAACATAAATCTTGTAAAATAGGCATTTCTTTGAAATTACATATGTTTGCATAAATTACTTTGCAGCATCATGAATGCCCTTGTTTTGAAAAGTGGGAGTAGTTAGTGTCAATTACTGCTTCTTATTAGTACAAATAAGTAAGGAGATATTTTTAAAAATTACAATTTTTAAATAAAGGGAGGAAAATGCAGATTTCCTGTGTAGACCCGAACTAGTTTCCCCTCGTATAAACATATCAACATGTATGAGATGTGTTGTTAACAGTATATATATATATATATATATATATATATATATATATACACATATATATATTTTTGAGATGGAGTCTTTCTTGCTCTGTAACCCAGGTTGGAGTGCAATGACACGATACTGGCTCATTGCACCCTCCACCTCCCATGTTTAAGCGATTCTCCTGCTTCAGCCTCCCAAGCAGCTGGGATTACAGGTGCCCACCAGCACACGTGGCTAATTTTTTGTATTTTTAGTAGAGACGGGTTTCGCCATGTTGGCCAGGCTGGTCTGGAACTCTGACCTCAGAATATTTACCCGTCTAAGCCTTCGAAAGATGTGGGGTGACAGGCATGAGCCACCATGTCCTGCCTGCTATCAGTATATTTGCTTCGGTTAGGTATCTGTTCAGATATTTACCCAGTTTTAAAATCACGTATGTGTTTTGTCATTATCTTCTCGCATCTCTCTTTTCTTTTTGTTCTCTGCATACAGTTTTGCACAGTAGAATACTTAGTTTTATGAAGTCCATTATCAATATTTTCATGAATTGGCATTTGATGTTTTGTGTTACAAGTCAACACCAAACTCAACGTCATATAGATTTTCTTTTAGATTTTTTATAGTTTTGCATTTAAAATTACAGTCTCTGGACTATTTTGAGTAGGTTTTTGTTTTTCTTAATTTGTGTATATATTCATTTGATTCTACATGGCTTCCAAAGTCTTCCATCACCGTCTTTGGGAAGGAATGGCTACAGTGGGCTTCATTTTGGTTTGAATTTCTAAAATTATTACATTGAGTAAACTCAATATTGAATTTTATAGGTATTTCAGGACAGCCAGGCGGGGGTGCACGTCTGCTGAGAAACTGAGCAAGAGTATCTGTGCTGAGCTCTGGTGCCACCAGAGGGCGCACGAACCCACCCCTGACCAACTTCCCTCTGAGGTGCCCGAAGACTTCCTCGGGGCAGCACGACGGTGGTGTCAACTAAGTCTTGTTCATTGGTGAGTAAAAAGCTTCCTTTCCACGGCCTTGAGTGCAGAGAAGAGAGTCTTTAGAGTACTCAGCAAAGGAAGAAATTCATCTAGAAAAATGAAATCCCCAAATCCCATCATTACGACTACATCCTGATATCAATGTCAATATCCAGACACAGTGGCTGCTAAGATATGTTCTCACAGTGGCCTCTAATATAATAATCACACCGTGCCCTAACATTACTATGATATCCATACTGTACCCTAACACCAACATAATATCCACACCAATATAATATTCTAACGCTAATCTGACATCCACACTGTTGCTTCCAATGCTAATGTAATACTATCCGTATGGTTCCCTGATGTTAATGTAATATCTGCACTGTTCTACAACACCAATATAATATGTACACTATGCCCTAACACTAATATCCACACTGTGCAGTAAAACTAATGTGTCCACACAGCAGCCTCTAATACTAGTAAGTATAATAATATCTACTAAGTGGAGTTGGTTGACATTGAAGCTTTTATAAGGGTTCACAGCTTTGGATGAAGAGTAGCCTCTGTAGTGGATTTTGGTGACGTCTCTGCTTTTCTGGCATAGTATTGATATGGTTGTTTTAAAAAGTAATTTACTTTTTAATAATGTCATACTTCTAGGAAACTTCCAGTAGCAGTGCAAAATATAACCTGTTTCTTTTCTTAGAGTCCCCACCAGTTATTGCTGTGCCAGATTTACAACATCCCACAAAATACTCCGGTATATTTTATCCAAAGTGTGGAAACTCTCCTAGGTTACCACCGCATAACCCCTAGATCAAGAAATCAGCATGGTTCCTACATGATAATTCAGTTCACAAACTCATTTACCTTTTACCTCTTGCCCCGCTTGGGAGTAAAATATGTTTTTTCATTCTGATCCAGTTTTCCTGACACTGTTTCCAAGACTTTCCTGCATATTTATGATCTTGACACATTTAAAGAGCATACAAGTTTTTGTTTGAACACCTGTTTTCAGGTCTTTGGGGCATATAGCTAGCAATGGAATCACTGAGTCATACGGTAAATCTACTTGCAACCATTTGAAGAAACTTCAAATTAGTTCCCAGGGCTCATCCCTCACTTCTATCACATTCACAGAGAAGGCTTCCCTGATTATCTTATCCGCCACCAACACCGCACCCCTGCTCATGCTAGTGTGCATTACACCCACATCTGATTTTGCTTTCCTTTCCTTTCCTTTCATTTTCTTTCTTCTTTCCTTTCGTTTCCTTTCTCCTTTCCTTTCCTTTCCTTTTTCTGGTGTTTTATTTTATAAGAACACCTTATTTTATAAGGACACTAATCTCATCAGGCCAGGGCCCAACCCTATGACTTCATTTAACTTGACTGACTTCCTTAGAGACCCCATCTCTAAATACAGACACACTGTGGGGTTAGGACTTGGACATATGAATTTGTGGGAGATACCAACATTCTATCTGTAGCACATGAAAACTTTTCAGAAATGTTAAATCTTGGGATTTACCATGAAACTACTGTGTCAGAAACCCTAGGATTTGGTCTCAAATATCTCTTTCAATCAGGCTTTTCGGTGTGTCTGAGTTTGAGACACAATAAGAGTCAATACAGGAAGTGGATGGAGGGGAGATGAAAGAAGTAGATTGTCAGCAGAACGTGGAGAACTTTGAGGCTCAAGAATGCAAAGGCTGCTCTTAGTCAGTGGGACACCTAGAAGGAGAGGAGCTAAATCATTTCTTTTGCCATCTGTTTGTGGAAGGAAGGGGAGGAAAGAAAGGAGGAGAGAAGGAAAAAAGGACGGAATTAAGAGAAAGGGAAGAAAGAGAGGGAGGGAATAAGAAAGGGACAGAAGAAGGCCTTTTGGAAAACAGTTTCCCATTTCCGGTGTTTACATTCTAAATACAGTAATGGAGAAATGGATAAATATGATATATATTATGAAAATCTATAGCTCATTCCAGGGTCAAGCCAGCAAAGGAGAAAGGGGAATCAGGGTAACTTGTAGATCTGTGCAACCTCCCACTGACAAAAATGTGGACGCTCAGATAGGAAGCTGATGTGAGGCACACATTCAGTTTTATTTATTTGTGCTGATGTTAACAGGAGGACATGTAAGTGACTGTGTTTACTAAGATAGAGATATAGCTAAGAGAGCAGTCAGTTCTGAAACTACCTTCAGAAGGTGATTACTGAATCTTGTGGATTCTCTGCAAGTTTGAGGAAGGGCACACAGTGAGAGAGGATAAATAAGGTCACAGAGAAAGCGACTGTTTCAAGGAAAGCAAAGACCCAGAATGAGGGTGAAGATGAGGGCAGGGTAAATCGCAACGACATTTAACTTATTTTGCCAGTTAGCACCTCAAAAGGCATCCCGGTCTGAGCTCTGCAGAAGGGACGTGTTTGCAACTCATTGTGAGTCCTCTGGGTGAATCACTGACTGTGTCTATGAACAGGACCAACTGGCCAAAACTGTGAATTGTGATGACCACCACTGTTGTTAGGCTGAACCCTTGTTAAACAGGATGGTGGTTTTCAGTACCAGCTAAAAGAATTTTAAAATGTTGACCATTTATATTATTTAAGTAATGTGCTACCATTTATAGTCATTTATATGACATTAATATACCATTTATATCACATATGCCATTAAGTAAAATAAAGTCAACATTTATATTACTGAAGCAATGTGCTACAGAAACCCTAAAGGGGTTTCTGTAACATTAAATTGATGGCTCTCTAGTGCAGTCCAGAATCACCTGTAGGGCATGTTGGGCCACAGATTGCTGGTTTCCACTCAGAGTCTCTTATTCAGTAGGTCTGGGTGGGGTCTGAGAATCTGCATTTATAATAAGTTCTCAGACACAACTGATGCTGCTGGTTCGGGAACCACAATATGAGAACTATGGTTAAGCCTCACGCCACAGCATTCCTATAGCAAGAGCCACCTGTGCTAATTCAGGGTAACTTGTTGGCTGCAAACTGTAACCATAGGCAACTTCTTTAGCAATATAAGCCTCTAGATAAAAGAAACACTCGACAGTCATAGTAGAAACATATATGGTCAATGAAATAGCTTTTTTCCAAATGGGAACATGTGTCTTACAGCCTCAAAAGAATATTTTCACCTAGACTGCACTAAAGTAACAAGATCAATCTGAAACTAAAACTTAAAACGGCCTTTATGAACAGAAACACTTTGACACCTCAGGTAAAGGGCTACATATTTCCCTCTCTATTTTCATATCTTAGCTTTAAGATGAAATGACATTGTCATTTTACTTATAATAGGAGAACCTACGAATAGGAGAACTTAAATAACATTGTCATTTGACTTAAAACAGGACAACCTAGAAACTTGATTCCCGCTTATTAGTGCAAACCAAAGGGGTTACTTCCAAATATTTTCAGTTTAGTTTTTGTTCATGTGTAATATAAATGATTTAAAAGCCAGGTTTTGGGGAAAGCTGCCATAAATGTGTTTAATAGTTGCTGCCTCAGCATCCATTTTCAGACCTGACCTAAGTTGTCTGAAGCCCAGTCTCACTGTATCCCCTCCGATCTGGGTAACCCTCCCCCTCCCTGAGTGGTCGTGATGCGGCCCATCCCGCTGAGTCAGAACCCACCCATCACACAGCTGCTGGTCATGATAAAACCTAATGGTCGACACCAGAGCCCTGTAAATAAGCCCAGCTCCACGTGTTCTCTTAAATCAGCAAAGCCACACCCTCACGGGAAAGCCCGAGAAGAAAGCTTCAGGCCCTCCCTCTGCTCTCTGGTTCCTCACGGCCTTCAGACTGCCCCTCGTCCTCCAGACGCTCCCCGACCTTCTCCAGGATGTGTAAGTTAGAGATTTCTTCTGTTCCTGTGTTTTGGTGTTGCCTCCTCCTTGTGCCTTACCTGACTGACACCCCAGAGCCTTCCTTTCCTCCTGGCCAGGGCTCTCCTGGAGATGGGCTGGCTTCTGGCCTCCTTTAAAGAGAGACCTCAACCAAATTAGAGAGAAACCTAAATAAATAAATCACAACAGAAAGCTTGGTTTTTTACTTAAAATCCATATTTATAACATAAAATGTGTTTATGCTAGATTTAGAACACACTAGGCCTGTTCTAGCTCTAAATTGCACTGCTATCTTGTAGTATGCAGTTATTCTTCATTTTATTTTCCACTTGAAGTCATTGTATTTCCTCAGTTTATAAACACCTTGAATTCTTGAGCTGAAAAGACAGGGTAACTTGATAGGGCATCTCCCTTAGGAACCATAACCCCCAATGCAGAACAAATTAAATGTGCAAAACTGTGAGCACCATGTCCTATGTTATTAAAGATAGAATATAATGCTGAAAGGCAAGAAAGTCTTTATGAAGAAGTTTAAAGGAGTAGAAGAATGGACAGATGAACTGGAAATGGAAAGATCAGTTCTCCTTTCCTTTAGGAGTAAGCCCCTTTGGAAACTAGCTGGTAAATGTCAGTCCCTTTAGATGGCAAGGTTAGTGAATACTAAGAAAACACTAGGGTACAAGTGTTCATCACGCAAAGCACACCTGTAATATTTCATCTGGTCTCTCAGTGACCCTAGAAGAAACAAGAGATGTTTTCAGATGAGGAGATTGGGCTTCAGGGTGAAATTAGGAGACTGGTAAGACTCACAGAGAGAGTCAGTGGTGGAACGGAGTTCAGATCCACATTCTTCCAACTGCAAGCACAGGGCATTTTCCACTAATCAGTGCACTAACCCAAGAAATCTAATTTTTCCAAACATTTAAAATGATGCTATGGCCATCTGAGTAAAACCACTTTTGGCCTCTACTTCTGATTCCTCATTACCAGCCTACCATTGTTTATCTGATATGGGCAGCAGAATTAAGATGTAATGAAGTCTAACAGAACCCCTCATTACCTGTGTAGATACAGTAGTAACAGAGATGGTGATATCGTTTGAATGTTTGGGCCCTTCAAGTCTCATGTTGAAATGTGATCCCCAGTGTTGGAGGTAGGGCCTGCTGGGAGGGAGGTGTTGGCTCATCGGGCAGATCCTTCCTGAATGGCTTGGTGCCCTCCTCACAGTAATGGCTGAATTCCTGCTCTCTTCACTCACTGAGATCTGGTTGTTAAAGTGTGATACTGCCCCTGTCTCTCTCTTGCTTCCTCTCTCACTATGTTAGATGCCAGCTCCCCTTTGCCTTCTGCCATGGTTGTAAGCTCCCTGAGGTCTCACAAGAAGCAGATGCTGGTGCCATGCTTCTTGGACAGTCTGCACAACCATGAGTCTAATCACCCTCATTTCCCTATAAATTACCCAGCCTCAGGTATCCCTTTATTACAGCAATGCAAATTGGACTAATACAGATGAAGAGATAAAGTATTAATTTAGAAGATGTTTATATACATATATATATAAATATATATATATATACATATACATATGCATATATATGTATATATGTATATATGTTTAACATTCTCACGGAGACTGGGAGGTGTTAGAGACACATAATTGAAAACGAAATCTCCCCCCAACCAAGAAAACTTCTCCACGAAGGTAGAAGAGAAAGAAATACTATTATTACACTTTAATTTCCGGGGTACATGTGCAGAACGTGCATTTTGTTACATAGGTATCCACACGTCTTGGTGCTTTGCTGCATCTGAACCTCCCATCAACTACACTAGGTATTTCTCGTGTTATCCCTTCCCAATCCCCCTACCCCTGCCTGTTCCTCCCCACCCCTCCCCCACCACCCACAAGCCCCAGTGTGTGATGTTCCCCTCCCTGTGTCCATGTGGTCTCATTGTTCACCATCCACTTATATTTTAGAAAAAAATATTATGTTTTAAGTTCTGCAATACATATGGAGATCATGTAGGCTTGTTCAATAGGTATACACATGCCATGGTGGTTGTTACTTCATCCATTGCCCCGTCATCTACATTAGGTATTTCTCCTAATGCTATCCCTCCCCAATTCGCCCACACCCTGCTATTCCTCCCCTAGCCCCTCAGCCCCTGGGCCCCAGTGTGTGATGTTCCCCTACCTGTGTCTGTGTGTTCTCATTATTCAGCACCCACTTATGAGTGAGAACATGCAATGTTGGGTTTTCTGTTCTTGTGTCAGTTTGCTGAGAATGATGGTTTTCAGCTTCATCCATGTTCCAGCAAAGGACATGAAGTTATTTTTTATGGCTGCACAGTATTCCATGGTGTATGTGTGACATATTTTCCTTGTCCAGTCTATCTATGATGGGCATTTGGGTTAGTTCAGAGTCCTTGCTATGGTAAACAGTGCCACAATAAACATATGTGTACACGTGTCTTTATAATTGAAAGTGTTATAATCCCTTGGGTACATATCTAATAATGGGATTCCTGGGTCCAACAATATTTCTATTTCTAGATCCTGAAGGAATCACCACACTGTCTTCCACAATGGTTGAACAATTTACACTCTCAACAGCAGTGTAAAAGCATTCCTGTTTCTCCACATTGTCTCCAACATCTGTTGTCTCCAGATTTTTTAATGATTGCCATTCTAATTGGCATGAGATGGTACCTCAAATTGGTTTTGATATGCATTTCTCTAGTTATCAGTGATGATGAGCTTTTTTTTTTCATGTTTGTTGGCTGCATGAATGTCTTCTTTTGAAAAGTGTCTCTTCATCTCTGTCACAAAATTTTTTGCCCATTCTTTTGGTTGCCAGTTCACTCTAATGCTAATTTCTTTTGCTGTGCAGAAGTTCTTAAGTTTAGATCTCATTTGTCTGTTTTGGCTTCTGTTGCCATTGCTTTTGCTGTTTTAGTCATGAAGTCCTTGCCTATGCTTATGTCCAGAATGGTACTGCCTAGGTTTTTTACGGTGTTAGGTCTTATCTTTAAATCTTGAATCCATCCGGAGTTGATTTTTATATAAGGTGCAAGGAAGGGATCCAGTTTCAGCTTTCTGCATGTGGCTAGCCAGTTTTCCAACACCATTTGTTACCTAGGGTATCCTTTCCCCATGGCTTGTTTTTGTCAGGTTTGTCAAAGATCAGACAGTTGTAGCTGTGTGGTGTTACTTTCGAGGCCTCTGTTCTGTCCCGTATGGTCTACATTGGTACCAGTACCACGGTGTTTTTATTACTGTGGTCTTGTAGTACAGTTTGAAGTCAGGTAGTATGATGTCTCCATAATTGTGTGCTTAGGATTGTCTTGGCTATGTAGGTTCTCTTTTGGTTCCGTATAAAGCTTAAGGTGTTTATTTTCCAATTCTGTGAAGAAAGTCATTGGTAGCTTATGGGGATAGCATTGAATATGTAAATTATTTTGGGCAGTATGGTCATTTTCACAATATCGATTCCTCCTGACCATGCGTATGAAATGTTTTTATATCTGTTTCTGTCCTCTCTTATTTTCTTAAGCAGTGGTTTGTCCTTCTTTTGGACGAGGTCCTTCACATGTTTTGTTAGTTGTATTTCTAGGTATTTTATTCTCTTTGTAGCAACTATGAATGGGAGGTCACTCATGATTTGGCTCTCTGTGTGTCTGTTGCTGATGTACAGGAATGCTCATAATTTTTGCACATTGTTTTTGTATCCTGAGACTTTGCTGAAGTTGCTTATCAACTTAAGGAGATTTGGGCTGAGACAATGGGGTCTTTTAAATATACCATCATGTCATCTGCAAATAGAGACAATTTGACTTCCTCTTTTTCTAATTGAATAACCTTTATTTCTTTTAGCATGAAACCAAAGTGAGATGCACTTCTCAGGAAATCCGCTCAGCAGTTGCAAAGACAGAAAAAAAAAAAAAAAAAAAAAAAAAAAAAAAAAAAAAAAAAAAAAAAAAAAAAAACAACTCTCACCTTTTTATATAAAAAGCAGATACAACCTTTAACATACAAATTCTCAAGGTAAGCAATAACTTGTCCTCAAGGGGACTTTACAGTCCCATTTGTCACACACCTTTCATTTTAAACGTTCTTAGCAATTGGGGTAACCGTCTCTGTTAGACAATTGGCTTTTCCAAAGAAAAAAATAAACTTCTTATGTCTTTATAAAAGGAGGTTGTCTTGCAACTTGGAGTAAGATACCTGCGGAACATACCCTCCCAGCCTCCTACTGAACCTGAGAAATGGAGGTGTTATCTTCCTTGATAATTTTCAAAGTGATGATTCCCAGGCTTTCAGAACAGCATCTTTGGGTCTTAAAATTAATGAGACTAAGTTATCTTTTAAGAATATTTACATACATTTCAATATGACAAAGATGTACAAGCTTTCTAAAATAAACGCCCTAAGCAAAAGGTGCTTCTTTTCTTATTTTTAACATGGAGAATATATGAGTCAGTTAGTAATTATAGGCTTCTAACAAAATACTACAGATTGGGTAAGTTAAACAACAGATATTTATTTCCTCACTGTTCTTGAGGCCGAAAGTCTAAGACGAAGGTGCCAGTGGGGTTGGCTTTTGGTGAGACTGCTCTTCCTATCTTGGAGACAGTTACCTTTTCACTCCCTCCCATGTGGCCTTTTCCCCATGCACAGGGAGAGAGATCTCTTGTGTCTCTTTCTCCTCTTAGAAGAACACCAGTCTTATCACACTGAAGCCCAATCCTTGTCATCTCATCTAACCTTAATTAACTCTTTAAAGGCCCTCTCTTCCAATAAAGTCACACTGGAGGGTAGGACTTCCACATGCAAATTTAGTGTGGGGCACAATTCAGTCCTTTACATAGAGTCGAGCTTCTTATTTTTAGTTGGCCTTTGTCCTTATGGGAATAACAAGCCAGGCTGAGTCCTTCTCATCATGGGGCATGTATTGGAAGAAGAGATGATGAAAAGCAAGTACATTTATCACTTGCAAGTAATAATCAAGGAAAGAAACAGTGATGAGTGAAGGCCCTTGGCTCAAGGATGAGAAGATACCTGTGAGCTCCTGGTTAGCCAGGTAGTAAATCAAGCATTCCTGATGATTTGGAAAGAATGGAGCTAGAAAAACCAATTCAGGAAAGCAGAATCATCTAGATAGTCAGTGATATAACTAAGTCGTATGTACTATTTAGGCCATCGATCAATAATTTATCAACATTCCACTTACATATTAGCTCATTTGTTTATGCACTTAACATTTAATCACCCCTAGATTCATTGTACACATCAGTATGGCTGAAAACTACCCAGATAATTTTTTCCTTCCTGCAATCACTTACTACCACTGTAGATTTTATGAAACTATTAATCAGGTTTGAACTTAGATTTCAATTTCAAGCTGTTGTCATGTTGATTTTACACAAAGAATTATGAGGTGACATGTCAGAATTCTCTTCCTACCAGTACAGTTCACAAAACCCATGAAACATTTATATGGCTTGAAGCATCATATGTGCTCAGTTTATGGTGAGAAAACAGTTATCTGCATTTCTTCCCAGTTTTAAAAAAACAACCATCAACTAATTGAAAAAGCATAACTCACTCAAAATAACTGAAAGATGGTCTAAATAAATTTACAAGATTATGTAGTCTGATAACATCCACAGATAGATAGTAAACTTACATCGAAGGAGTTTGGGATGAGTCTTCACTCATGAAGTACTGAGTTTCAGAACTCAGTACTTCCCTATTCTCAATGTATGGCCATTCTGTTGGTAGGGTGGATTTTCATCACTGGAAGCAGATGTTACACTGCTCCTCCCCTCAGGCAATCTGGCTTAGAGGAAGGCAAGTGAAGGCCAGATGAGACTGAGCCTGCACCCAGCTCCCCATGCCCATCCAACCCTCTGATTCTCTACCCTGCGCATCTTGAAGTCAAGTTAGGTATGTTTTAATGACTGTCATAGTTTAAAGAGATGAAAGCGATGATGATTCATTGTGCATTTGTTAAACCAAGTTTCAGACATGATTAACGTGGGCCCTGGACACCAAGCATGGGTGAATTATTTTAGTCTCAGGAAGACAGGTTTTGTAATGTATTTTGTATTAGGCAGAATGAGAAAGTAGAGAGATTGGAGAGTCCTAGATAAGCTCATAGAGAATGGGTAGGACCCCACTGGCACCTTCTCACCCTTCTCCTGACCAGCAGACTGCTGGTTAATCACGGCTTTGTTCTCGCCTAGCTTCCTACGTGGTTCATCAGTGGCAGTGAGGCACAATGCATTATCTGCTGAAACACAAAGAAAATGCTGATGCATTTCACATTTATTTCCTCAAGTCAATTGAACTTTCCCCTAAAATACGGTCACATTATTAATTACTTTAAATCTTGTCTTTGCCACATATTATGTGTAACATTGAGTAAGCAATTTAACTTTTCTACGTCTCATTCCCTCATCTGTAAAATGAGGTTGACAATAGTGTCCCCTGAGGGTGGTTGGTGAGAATATTAAATAAATCAATATATGTAAACCTCTTAGAACCATGCCTAGTGCATAACAAATACTTCATAGAAAGATTCTTTGTTATTTTATTTTATTTTCCACAAGTTATTGGGGTGCAGCTGGTATTTGCTTACATGAGTAAATTCTTTAGTAATGTGTGAGATCCTAGTGCACCCATCGCCTGAGCAGTATACACGGCATTGTATTTGTTGCTTTTGTCCCTTGTGCCTCCCCCCCTCCACCAAGTCATCGAAGTCCACTGTGTCATTCTTAAGCCTTTGTGTTCTCATAGCTTAGTTCCCGCATATCAGTGAGAACATACAATATTTGGTTTTCCATTCTCGAGTCGCTTCACTTAGAATAAGTCACCAATCTCATCTAGGTTATGGCAAATGCTGCTAATTTATTCCTTTTTTGGCTGAGTAGTATTCCATCATGTATATGTATGCCAGTTTCTTTATCCACTCATATATTGATGGGTATTTGGGTTGGTCCCATGATTTTGCAGTTGTGAATTGTGTTGCTATAAACATGCATGTGCAAGTATCTTTTCTCAAATAATGACTTTTTTTCTGAGTAGATATCCAGTAGTGGTATTGCTTGATCAAATGGTAATTCTACTTTTAGTTCTTTAAGGAACTCCGCCCTGTTTTCCGTAGTGGCCGTACTAGTTTATATTTCTTCTAGCAGTGTAGAAGTGTTCCCTAATTGCCACAACCATGCCAACATCTACTGTTGTTGTTGTTGTTGTTGTTGTTGTTTTTACATTCTTTGATTATGACCATTCTTGCAGGAGTAAGGTGGTATTGCATTGTTGTTTTGATTTACATTTCCCACATCATTAGTGATGTTGAGCATTTATTAAATTATTTGCTAGCCATTTGTATGTCTTCTTTGGAGAATTGTCTATTCATGTCTTAGCCCACTTTTGGATGGGGTTGATTGATTTTTTCTTACTGATTTGTTTGAGTTTGTTGTAGATTCTGGATATGAGTCCTTTGTCAGAAGTATATATTGTGAACATTTTCTCTCACTCTGTGAGTTAACTGTTTATTCTGCTGACTGTTATTTTTGCCATGCAAAAGCTCTTTAGTTATCTCTCAGCTATTTATCTTTGTTTATATTGCAATTGCTTTTGAGTTTTTAGTCATAAAATCTTTGCCTAAGCCAATGCCTAAAAGGGTTCTTCCAGTGTTATCTTCTGGAATTTTTATAGTTTCAGGTTTTAGGTTTAAGTCTTTAATCTGTCCTGAGTTGATTTTTGTATAAGGTGAGAGATGAGGATTCAGCTTTATTCTCCGACATGTGGCTGGCCAGTTATCTCAGCACCATTTGTTGAAAAGGGTGTCCTTTCTCCACTTGATGTTTTTGCTTGCTTTACTGAAGATCAGTTGGCTGTAAGTATTTGGTTTTATTTCTGGATTTTCTATTCTGTTCCCATTGATCTATGTGCCTGTTTTTATACCAGTACCATGCTGTTTTGGTGACCATGGCCTTATAGTTTGAAATCAGGAAGTGTGATGCTCCAGATTTGTTCCTTTTACTTAGTCGTGCTTTGGCTATGTTGGCTCTTGTTTGTTTCCATATGAATTTTAGAACTGCTTTTCTTGAACTCCCGACCTCAGGTGATCCACCCGCCTTGGCCTCCAAAATGCTCGGATTACAGGCATGAGCCACCACGCCCGGCCTTAGAACTATTTTTCTAACCTGTGAAGAATGATGGTAAAATTTTGATGGGAATTGCATCGTGTTTATACATTGCATGTATTTGTACATTGCAGTATGCTCATTTTTACAATATTGATTCTACCCATCCAGGGCCATGTGATGTGTTTTCATTTCTTTGTGTCATCTATGTTTTCTTTCATCCGTGTTATGTAGTTTTCCTACTAGAGATCTGTCCACCCTTTTGTTAGATATATTCCTAAGTATTTTTTTTTTCTTTTCTTTTTTTTCTTTTTTGGCGGCAATGGTGAAAGGGTTTGAGTTCTTGATTTGGTTCTCCATTTTGTCACTGTTGGTGTATAGAAGAGCTGATTTGTGTACATTAATCTCGTATTGGGAAATCTGCTAAATTATTTTATCAGTTCTGTGAGCTTTC
Source organism: Saimiri boliviensis (assembly GCF_048565385.1). Classification (NCBI taxonomy): domain Eukaryota; kingdom Metazoa; phylum Chordata; class Mammalia; order Primates; family Cebidae; genus Saimiri; species Saimiri boliviensis. Next base: position 152,211,799 of record NC_133453.1, read on the forward strand.
TTGGGGAGTCCTTTGGGTTTTCAAGGTAGATGATCATATTGTTAGCAAACAGAGACAGTTTGACTTCCTCTTTATCTGTTTGGATGCCCTTTATTTCTTTCACTTGTCTGATTGCCCTGGCTAGGATTTCCAGTACTATGTGGAAGAGGAATGGTGAGAGTGGCCATCCGTGTCTTGTTTCCATTCTCAGGAGGAATGCTTTCAACTTTTCCCCATTCAGTATTCTGTTGGCTGTGGGTATGGCATAGATGGCCTTTATTACATTAAGGTATGTCCCTTGTGTACCGATTTTGCTGAAGGTTTTAATCAGAAAATGATGCTGGATTTTGTTAAATGCTTTTTCTGCATCTATTGAGATGATCATGTAATATTTGTCTTTAATTCTGTTAATGTGGTACAGCACATTTATTGACATGCTTATGTTACCCCATCCCTGCATCCCTGGTATGAGTCACTTGATCATGGTAGATTATCTGTTTGATATGTTGTTTGATTTGCTTAGCAAGTATTTTATTAAGAATTTTAGCATGTATCTTTATCAAGGACATTGCTCTGTAGTTTTCTTTTTAGTTGTCTCCTTTCCTGGCTTTGGTAATAGGGTGATGCTGGCTTCATAGAACGGATTAAGGAGGGTTCCTTCTTTCTCTGTCTTGTGGAATAGTGTCAAAAGGATTGCTGCCAATTCTTCTTTGAATATCTGGTAGGATTCTGTGGTGATTCCATCTGCTTCTGAACTTTTTATTGTTGGTAATTTTTAAATTACCATTTCAGTCTTGCTACTTGTTATTAGTTTGTTTGGGGCATCTAATTCTTTCTGATTGAAGCTAAGAGGGCTGTATTTTTCCAGGAATTCATCCATCTCTTCTAGCTTTTCTAGTTTATTTCTGTCAAGGTGTTCGTAATAGCCTTGAGTGATCTTTAGTATTTCAGTGGTGTGAGTTGTGATATCTTCCGTTGTGCTTCTCAGTGAGGTTATTGGGATGTTTCTCTCTTCTCTTGGGTAATTCTGCTAATGGTCTACCAGCTTTATTTATCTTTTCAAAGAACCAGCTTTTTGTTTCATTTATCTTTTGTATTTTTGTTCGTTTGTTTCTATTACATTTAGTCTGGTGTTGGCTATTTCCTTTCTTCTGGGTTTGGGTTTGGGTTTGGTTTATGTTTTTCCTCTCATTCCTTGAGGCACGACCTTAGATTGTCTGTTTGTGCTCTTTCAGACTTTTTGACGTAGGTGTTAAGGGCTATGCAGTTTTCTCTTAGCACCTCCTTAGTTGTAGCTCAGAGGTTTTGATAGGTTGTGTAATTTAAATATGTCATTGAGTTTGACAAATTTTTACATTTCTATCTCAATTTGCTTTGGGACCCAGTGCTCTTTCAGGAGCAGGTTATTTAATTTCCATGTATTTGTGTGGTGTTGAAGGTTCCTCTTTGAGTTTATTTCCAGTTTGATTCCACTGTTGGTATGATAGAGTGCTTGATATAATTTCAGTTGTCTGAAACTTCCTGAGGGTCGTTTTATGGCCTATCATATGGTCTATACTGGAGAAAGTTCCATGTATTGTTGAACAGAATGTGTATTCTGTGGTTGTTGGATGAAGCGTTCTGTATATATCTGTTAAGTCTATTTATTCCAAGGTATAGTTTAAATCCATTGTATCTTTCTTGACTTTCTGTCTTGATGACCTGTCTAGTGCTGTCAGTGGAGTATTGAAGTCTCCCGCTCTTATGGTGTTGCTGTCTACCTTATTTCTTAGGACCGTTCGTAATTGTTTTATAAATTTGGGAACTCCAGTGTTAGCCGCATATATGTTTAGGATCGTGGTATTTTCCTGTTGGACAAGGCCTTTTACCATTATGTACTATCTCTCTTTGTCTGTTTTAACTGCTGTTGCTTTAAAATTTGTTTTGTCTGATCTAAGAACAATTATCCCTGCTCAGTTTGGTGTCCTTTTGTATGAAATGCCTTTTTCCAGCCTTTTACTTTAAGTTTCTGTGAGTCCTCATGTGTCAGGCAAGACTCCTGAAGGCAGCAGATGGTTGGTTGGTGAGTTCTTACCCATTTTGCAGTTCCGCATCTTTTAAGTGGAGCATTTGGGCCATTTACATTCGATGTTAGTATTGAAATGTGAGGTATCATTGCAGTCATCATGCTCTTTGTTGCCTGCATAGTCTGTGTTGTTTTGTTTTCGCTTTTTACCTTGTAATTTTGTTTTATTGGTTTTGTGTGATTTATGCGTTAAAGAGATTCTGTTTGCGTGTGATTCCAGGATTTTGTTTCAAGATTTAGAGCTCCTTTTATAGCGGTTCTTGTAGTGGTGGTTTGGTAATGGTCAATTCTGTCAGTGTGTGTTTGTCTGAAAATGACTGTATCTTTCCTTCTTAAATAATGCTTACTTTCACTGGATGCAAAATTCTTGGCCGCTAACTGTTTTGTTTGAGGAGGCTGAAGATAGGACACCAATCCCTTCTAGCTTGTAGGGTTTATGCAGGTAAATCTGCTTTTAATCGGGTGACTTTGGTTTTACAGGTTACCTGGTGCTTCTGTCTCACAGCTCTTAAGAGTCTTTCTTTCCTCTTAACTTTGGATAATTTGATGGCAATATGCCTAGGCAAAGACCTTTCTGTGATGAATTTCCCATGTCTTCTTCATGCTTCTTGTATTTACATGCCTAGGTCTCTATCTGGGCCAGGGAAGTTTTCCTCAGTTATTTCCCTAAATATGCTTTCCAAACTTTTAGAATTTTCTTCTTTCTCAGGAATACCAATTATTCTTACGTTTAGTCATTTAACATAATCCCATAATTTGTGGAGGCTTTGTTCATAATGTCTTATTCTTTTTTCTTTGTCTTTGTTGGGTTGGGTTAATTCAAAGTCCTTATCTTTGAGCTCTGAATTTCTCTCTTCCACTTGTTCAATTCTATGGCTGAGACTTTCCAGAGCATTTTACATTTCTAAAAGTATGAACAAATTTTCCTGAATTTTGGATTTTTTTTTTTTTTCTTGAAGCTGTCTGTTTCCTTTAATATTTCTCCATTCACTTCTAGTATCATTTTTTGGATTTTTTTTCCCACCCCCACAGGGCTTTGCCTTTCTCTGGACCCTCCCTGAGTAGCTTAACTAACCTCCTGAATTCTTTTTCAGGGGAATCAGGGATGTCTTCTTGGGTTGAATCCATTGCTGGTGAACTAGTGTGATTTTTGTGGGGTGTTGACACGCCTTGTTTTGCCATATTACCAGGGTTGGTTTTCTGGTTCTTTCTCATTGGGCTAGGCTGTGTTAGAGGCAAAGTCTAGGGCTGAAGGCTGTTCTGATATTTTTTGTCCCATGGGGTGTTCCCGTGGTGTAGTGTTCTCCCTGTTCTCCTGTGGATGTGGCTTCCTGTGAGCTGACTGCAGTGATTGTTGTCTCTTCTGGATCCAGCCACCCAGTGAGTCTATCTGGTTCTGGGCTGGTACTGGGGATCGTTTGCACAGAGTCCTGTGATGTGAACCATCTATGGATCTCTCAGTTGTGGATACCAGTGCCTGTTCCGGAGGAGGTGGTGTAGGGTGCAGCAAACCCATGAGGGTTCTTAACTTTGTTGATTGAGAGGTCTATGTTTGTGCTGATTGGCCTCCTGCCAGGAGGTGGCACATCCCAGAAAGCATCAGCTGTGGTATTGTGGAGAGAAACCATTGGTGGGTTTCTCTCCCAAGATTATATGCCCTTTGTCTTTCCCTACCAGGGTAGGTAGGGAAGGACCGTCATGTAGGGCAGGGCCAGGTGTGTGTGAGTTCAGACTCTCCTTGGGCAGGTCTTGCTGTGGTTGCTGTGGTGGGTGGGGATGAGACTCCCAGGTCACTGGCATTGTGTACCTAGGATTATGGCTGCCTCTGCTGGATCTTGCAGGTTGTCAGGGAAGTGGGGGAAAGCTGGCAGTCACAGGCCTCACCCAGCTCCCAGGAAACCTGAAGGGCCAGTCTCACTCCCACGATGCCCCCTGCAGCATCCCTGAGTCTGTTTCCAGGTGAATGACGAATCAGGCTCGGAAACTTGCCAGAGGGTTTCCTTCTTTCAGCTTCAGCTTCTCCATTGGGGACGTTTTCCACTTCCACAGCTGGGTGTCTCATAGTATTTGGGGTGTCTCTGGGGTCCTGAGGAAAGAGTCTGTTTCCTTCAGAGGGTCTGTCAGTCATCTCAGTATTGCTGGTTTGTTCTTGGAGTCAATCTGGAGCAAAAATTCACAGTGGAAGCCTCCACATGCTGCTCTGACTGGAGCTGCCACCTACTCCTGCCTCTCGTCTGCCTTGATCCATAAGTAGATTCCTAATTATGGAATTTGTGATTATTTTAAGTTATTTAAGGCAATTGTGTTCAGATCTTATTTTGCCACTAAAACTGCCTTGGAAATACGTTCTCTGCCACTCATGCTAACAGTGGTTATAGTGACACAATGGCATAACAGTTTCTCCAGAAATAATTCAGAATTCTCGGACAGTTTTTATTTGTGTCATTCTTTGGTTTATTTGGACAGATTCCGTTTTCCCGTGAATTACATTTGACCTTGTACAGAAATGTAACCAAATAATTGGAAAGTAATTTTCTATTCATTATACTAGTTATTTAATCTCTTAAATGATTATATAAAATAAATTTCTTCAGAGCATAAGAAATAGTGCATATAAAAATGCCTTTAAGAACTTGAAAAAAAATGTTTTCCAGAGGAGTTTTGGTTGTCTGCTTTAGCTTGGTTTGTTTTTACTAAGCTCATCGGTAATTTCTGTCCAACACCCAGCATGACGGAGTCTAGTTGAGTTGGACAGGGTTTGTGTACTGAGTCTGAAGGTTAAAATCAAAAATACATGTTGACTTCCATCTCAGAGGAGGTTATATGAACCACAAAGTTGTATGTTTTTCATGGCGTATAATATGCTTGTCCCAAGTGTGGGTATTCTTTCTACCAAAAGCACTACATTAAAAAGGATCATTTCTATATCCCATGCCAAACATGCCTCCCTGTGAATTTTAGATGACTCATTTCCCACAAGGGAGGTGGCTATGGAGGCCAGCTTTGTTGTTTTTAGTTTCATGGGATTTTCTTCCAGGAACTGGAATGTAAAGAGTATGGCCATGATGCAAACTTAAATGACGATAAGTCCCAGGCTTGCTTTGAGGAGTTACCACTGATATGCATATGCACACACCCACGTGCAACAAAAACTTCAGAGGCCGAATGACAGCACCAGCAGCTTTATGTATGACCCTGATTGGAGGCACTGCACAGGTGTGAGAACTGGGGATATTGTTTGGATGTTTTGTCTTTTCTGACTCTCATGATGACACGTGATTCACCCAGTGTTGGAGGTGGGGTCTGGCGGGAGGTGTTTGTGTTATGGGAGCAGATCTCTCATGAATGACTTGATGCCCTCCCCAGGGAAATGAGTGATTTATTGCTCTATTAGTTTAGCTGGTTAAGAGTCTGGGACCTCCCTCTTCTCTTGCAATGTGAAACACCAGCTTCCCCTTTGCCTTCCACCACGAGTAAAAGCTCCCAGAGGTCTGACCACTAGTTGAGCAGGTGGTGGTGCCATGCTTGTATTGCCCGCAGAACTGTGAGCCAAAGAAACCTCTTTTCTGAATAAGTTACCCAGTCTCAGATATTCCTTTACAGCAATACAAAATGGACTAACACAACTGGGAAGTCCCATCCTTGGGAAGAGCTGTCCCTAATCTTTTTGACAACAGAGACTGGTTTCCGTCTTGGGCAGCTTTACCCCAAAACCAGTTGGGATGGTTTTTGGATGAAACTGATCCACTTCAGATCATCAGGCAATAGTTAGATTCTCATATGGAGTGCACAAGCTAGATCCCTCACATGTGCAGTTGACGACAGAGTTTACGCTCCTGTCAGAATCTAATGCTGGCTGATGTAACAGGAGGCAGGTCTCAGGTGGTAATGCTCACTTGCCTGCCACTGACCTCCTGCTGTACAGCCCAGTTCCTAGCAGGCCGCAGACCAGTCTCAGTCCACGGCCTGGGGAGTTAGGAACCCCTGCTCAGGAGGGTCAGAGCCAAAGACAATTGTAGTGCCAGCAAAGAATTCTACCAGGTGCATCAGGAGATGGCTTAACACCTTTGGAATCCAGGGTCCTCTGGTAGAAGGACATTCTACCGAACCTGCAGGCCAACGTTTCTGTGCATGTAAGGGGCTTATTTTAGGTAGCCCAGGGGTTGTGGTCCTCCACTTATGAACCCCAAATATGTCTGGGGTAACATATGGAAGGAGAGGGAAGATTGTTGGGCATGGAGAATTGCCTCTGAGATGCTACAGAAGAGGCAAGAGAGTCACCCCTGTGTAACACATAAAAATTACGATAAAGAATTGAATTTTGATCTTTTTCATGGACTGGTAATCTACACGACACATACTAAGAATGTAAAATATTTGAATAAATTAATTAGTAAATACTGTATTAACATAATGTAAGAGATGAGGAGACTACTAACATTAATGATAATTTCAGGCGTTAAAAAGCAAGTATGTACGTATTTTATTCTGAGGGTCTAAAAATACATTATGTCCAGCTAATAATGTAAAAAATTTTCCAGTTCTACCTAATTTTGATGGAGGACAATAATGACTTTTTTTTTTTTCCAAAATTGAGGCATTAAATGTGTTCCAGAAATACGGACTTTGTCTTAATATTTTACCAATGATATAATCGTTTGGGCTACCTAATGAAAGACTATGATGCCTTTTTTTTTTTTTTAGATGTTTACATAATAGAAGGGAGTCTAGCTTTTAGACAGGGCAAAATTGTCCATGAATATTTTGTAAGACTCCTAGAATGAGTGGAAGATTTTAACCTCTAAGGTCCTTTTGTAATTCTAAAATTCTATGATATTGAAGTGGGATTTAAAAGTTGAGTGAAAAGCTGTTCATGTACAGGGAGAGTTCGATGCTCTCCAGAGGCACATCCAGGCGCAGCACATATGATTTGGGTGGATTAAAGTTCTGTTGAATCAACCTGAGGGAAGCAACACTAGTAAGGGTTGAAGTTTTCTCAAAAGAATTCAATCGATATTGATTTAGTTCAAGCACCGTAAAATTTAAGTTGTAAAAACTGAGTCAATTTCTATTAATTTGATGTCATAACTTTTACTGAGCATTCTAAATTTTCTATCTTTTTAAAAGAAAACCTGGGCTCTTTCCATGTCAGAAAATAGTTTAAGCAAAAAGATTGAGCTCTGAGTGTTTATATGAAAATATTCATGCACTTGTTGTCTAGCCGGCACTCAGGAAATGTTAGCTGTATTGTACTGAGGCACAAACATGTATTTGACAAGAGTTTGCTTTCCTTCATTCACTGCAGGAGTATTTGTTTTGTTTATTTCTCTACCCTGGAAACCTGGTACTCAACAAGTATTAAACGGAAAATCGGCAATTGTGCTGTGGTAAAATAATAATAATAGAGTAAAATACTATTCTAATCATATTCTACTTTCCCCACCAAATTTCCCATAATAATCATACATTTCAGTAATAGCTCACTTTACTTTAGCAAATATGTTCATATTCATGACAGCATCTGGTCGCACCTATATAGGTAGATAAGTATTCTCATTCTCATCTTATGAATGGCGGAAAAACAGGTTCAGGGAGATTAAATAATCCCATTAGTGACTAGGATACACATCCCTACTTCAAGATTCCCTGCTGAGGACATTTCTAATAAACATGAGGGTTTATGCCAGCTTCAGAGTACAGATCAAGAAAAGAGAAAGGCTGAACAATTTCTTCTCCATTTGATGACATTTTGCTTGCTTTTGCTTTGACTATGTGTCTTCTATAAACCTGCAGTGTAATCTCTATTTCTTCAGTACCTACTTGCAATCATTGTTACATTTTTATGTTATTTGTGAATAAAAATGGTAAGAACTATTTCTTTCACTCCAGTAAGACTATCCAACTTTCTAAATGTAAGATATTTCCAAAGACACTTGTTCATGATGGATCTAGGGCAGGGGGAGGAGAGTCAAGAAAGCGATTGTTCCTATAGTAGTAAAATGTTCCAACGAATGGAAACACATCGTTGTCTACGTGGTTTTTGAAATTTCCTTTAAGAAGCTTGCTTCAGTGGTTAGCTGTGCAGTGAAAAATTCTTCCCCACGTATAAACAAATTTTCTCTCAGTCTGTGTGAAGCCTATTACATCACATATTTCTGGTCTGTATGGAAACGAAGGACATCTGCTTCTTTGCTTCTTGAGTAGTACTTAGAACATTAAAAAATTGCATTCTCCTCACTCGTCTTTCCTCCGACCTCTTCCGAAGAATTGCACTTAAACTTGAAGAGAGTAGTCATTACCTAGGCCACTGAAATTAAAGACATTAGGAAGATTAACCTCTTCTCTTGCTTTTGTAGTAATTGTTTTAAGTACTTTGTTTTTTTTAGGAAGAATTTTTTTTAGGTCTAAAATAGCAAGTATATGACCATTTATTAACCTCTTATTCAACCAGGTGATTTGGAACAAAGAGAACAATGGACACCATTCTTCCTCCAGAATAGTTTATGATCTAATTTGGCAGGGCACAATAAACAAGTGTGGTACAGTGAGAGAGTCATTTCATGGTAATACATATTTGTGTGAGAACGTGGCAGGTCCGGGACTGTTTCTTGATCTTATCTAAGTGAGACCTCTCTCAATTCTGCAAGAATAGTATTGTCATCTAGGGAACACTGTGAGGAAAAGGTGTATCTAGGGAGGGATTTTAACGGAGGCATATGATTTAGGAATTAGAGGATTTTTCCATGAACATCAAAAGGTGTCACCAAAGGCAAAGACGTATGAATGAGCAAGCTGTATTCAGAGTGTAGGGAAGTGGGCCACATAAGCTGGAGTCGAAGGTCCAATTTGAGAACAAGATGAACTCAGCTAGCTTATGTTAGATTATAGGGGGCCTTTGAGATTCCTTTGCCCCTGTGGTACTGTCCTATTGCTAAATGCACACTAATTTTCAGATTTTAATGTTCCCTGTAACTCACTTTTTTGTACCTGATTTTTCAGATATTTATCGATCAATAACATGTCTGAATTATGTGCCAAATCAGTGTTTGGTTTCTATCTTTTCTATAAAAAATGTGTTTTACCTTTGAAAACAAGTCTTTTTTGCTCTGCATTGATCCCTATTTTATTTATTTATTAATTTTATTGTACTTTAAGTTCTGGGATACACGTACAGATCTTGCAGGATTGTTGTAAAGGTGCACACGTGCCATGGTGGTTTGCTGCCCCCATCCCCCCATCACCCACATCTGGCATTTCTCCCAATGTTATGCCTACCCAGCCTCCCCACTCCCTGCTGTCCCTCCCCTAACTCTGCACCCCCCAACAGAACCCAGTGTGTGATGTTCCCCTCCTGTGCCCATGTGTGCTTATTGTTCATCACCCACCTGTGAGCGAGAACATGGGGTGTTTGGTTTTCTGTTCTTGTGTCAGTTTGCTGAGAATGATGGTTTCCAGATTCATCCATGAACATATGTGTGCATGGGTATTTATAATAGAATGATTTATAATCCTTTGGGCATATACTCAATAATGGGATTGCTGGGTCAAAATGAATTTCGATTTCTAGATCCTTAAGGAATCGCCATACTGTTTTCTACAATGGTTGAACGAATTTACACTCCCACCAACAGTGTAAAAGTGTTCCTATTTCTCCACATCCTCTCCAGGATCTGTTGTCTCCAGATTTTTTAATGATCACCATTCTAACTGGCCTGAAATGGTATCTCAGTGTAGTTTTGATTTGCATTTCTCTAATGACCAGAGATGATGAGCATTTTTTCAGGTATTTATTAGTCTCATCTATGTCTTCTTTTGAAAGGTGTCTGTTTATATCCTTTGTCCACTTTTGAATAGGTTCGTTTTTCCTTGTAAACCTGTTTTAGTTCTTTGTAGATTCTGGATAGCAGTCCTTTGTCAGATGGGTAGGTTGCAAAATTCCTTTCCCATTCTGTTGGTTGCCAGTTCACCCTAGTGATTGTTTCTTTTGCTATGCAGAAACGCTTCAGTTTAATTAGATCCCATTTGTCTATTTTGGCTTTTGTTGCCAGTACTTCTGATGTCTTAGTCATGAAGTCCTTGCCTGTGCCTATGTCCTGAGTGGCTTTGCTTAGGCTTTCTTCTAGGGTTTTTATGGTGTTAGGTCTTATGTTTAAATCTTTAATCTAACTGGAGTTAATTTTTGTATTAGGTGTAAGGAAGGGGTCCAGTTTCAGTTTTCTGCACATGGCTAGCCAGTTTTCCCAACACCATTCATTAAACATGGAATCCTTTCCCCATTGCTTGTTTTTGTCAAGTTTGTCAAAGATTAGATGGTTGTAGATGTGTGGCATTACTTCTGAGGTCTTGGTTCTGTTCCATTGCTCTATATCTCATTTTTGGTACCAGTACCATGCTGTTTTGATTACTGTAGCTTTGAGAATGGTTTGAAGTCAGGTAGCGTGATGCTTCCAGCTTTGTTTATTTTGCTTATGATTGTCGTTTTATGGGCTCTTTTTTTTGGTTATATATGAAGTTTAAAGTGTTTTGTTTTTTTTTTCCTAGTTCTGTGAAGAAGGTCAGTGGTAGATTGATGGGGATAGCACTGAATCTATAAATTACTTTGGAAAGTAGGGCCATTTTAACCATACCGATTTTTCCTGACCATAAGCATGGAATGTTTTTCCATCTGTTTGTGTCCTCCCTTATTTCCTTGAGTAGTGGTTTGTAATCCTCCTTGAAGAGGTCCTTCACAGCCTTTGCTAGTTGTATTCCTAGGCATTTTATTTTCTTTGTGGCAATCGTAAATGGGAATTTACTCATTATTTGGCTCTCTGTCTTTTACTGGTGTATAGGAATGCTTGTGATTTTTGCACATCGATTTTGTATTGTGAGACTTTGCTGAAGTTGCTTAGCAGCTTAAGGAGATTTTGGGCCGAGACAATGGGATCTTCTAAATATACAATCATGTCATCTGCAAATAGAGACAATTTAACTTCTTTTTTTCCTAATCGAATACCCTTTATGACGTTTTCTTGCCTGATTGCTCTAGCTAGAACTTCCAATACTATGTTGAATAGAAAGGGTGAGATAGAGCACCTTTGTCTAGTGCCAGTTTTCAAAGGGAATGCTTCCAGTTTTTGCTCATTAAGTTAGATGTTGGCTGTGGGTTTGTCATAAATAGCTTTTTTTATTTTGAAATGTGTTCCATTGATACCTAGTTTATTATTGAGAGTTTTTTTTTTTTTTTTTTTTTTTTTTTTTTTTTTTTTTTTTTTTTTTAGCATCAAGGGCTGTAGAAGTTTGTTGAAGGCCTTCTCTGCATCCTTTGAGATGATGTGTTTTTTTTTTTTCTTTGTTTATGTGATGGATTACATTTATAGATTTATGTATGCTGAACCAGGCTTGCATCCCCGCGGTGAAGCCTACTTGATTGTGATGGATAAGCATCTTGATGTGCTGTTGGATTCAGTTTGCCAGTATTTTATTGAAGATTTTTGCATCAATGTTCATCCTGGCTATTGGCCTGAATTTTTTTCTTTTAGTTGTATGTCTGCCAGGTTTTGTCTGAGGATGATGATGGTTTCGTAAAATATGTTAGGGAGTATTCCTTCTTTTTGTATTGTTTCGAAGCGTTTTAGAAGGAGTGATATGAACTCCTCTTTGTACATCTGGTAGAATTCTGCTGTAAATCCATCTGGGCCTGGACTATCTTGGTTGGTAGGCTATTAATTACTGCCTCAACGTCAGTCCTTATTGTTGGTCTATTAAGGGATTAACTCCTTCTTGATTTAGTCTTGGGAGGGTGTAAGTGTCCAGGAGTTTATCCATTTCTTCCAGATTTACTGGTTTATATGCATAGAGTTGTTTGTAGTAATCTCTGATGGTAGTTTGTATTTCTTTGGAATTGGTGGTGATACCCTTTTTATCATTTTGTATTGCATCCATTTGAGTCTTCTCTCTTTTCTATGTCATTAGTATGGCTATCTTGTCTATTTTGTTGACCTTTTCAAAAAACCAGCTGCTTGATTTACCGATTTCTTGAAGAGTTTTTCTTTGCCTCTATCTCCACTTCTGCTCTCATCTTAGTTACTTCTTGTCTTCTGCTAGGTTTTGAACTTTTTTTGATCTTGCTTCTCTAGCTCTTTCCATTTTGATGATAGGGTGACGATTTTACATCTTTCCTCACTTCCAATGTGGGCATTTATTGCTATAATTTTTCTCGTAGTCACTGCTTTAAATGTGTCTCAGAAATTTTGGTATGTCGTGTCTTCGTTCTCATTGGTTTCGAAGAACATCTTTATTTCTGCCTTCATTTCATTGTTTATCCTGTTGCTGTTCTGGAGCAAATTGTCCCGGTTCCATGTACTCGTGTGGTTTTGAGTGACTTTCTTAATCCTGAGTTCTAATTTGATTTCACAGTGTTCTGAGAGATTGTTAGGATTTTCGTTCTTTTGCATTTGCTGAGGAGCGACTTACTTCCAATTATGTGGTCAGTTTTAGACTAGGTATCATGCAGTGCTGAGAGGAATATATATTCTGTGGATTTGGGGTGGAGATTTCTGTAGATGTCTGTTAGGTCCACTTGGTCCAGATCTGCGTTCAAGTCCCGGATATCCTTGTTGATTTTCTGTCTTGTTGATCTGTCAAATAGTGACAGTGGAATGTTAGTCTCCCACGATTATTGTTTGGGAGTCTAAGTCTCTCTGTGGGTCTTTAAAAACACCGCATGTTCTCACGCATAGGCGGGTGTTGAACAGTGAGAACACATGGACACAGGGAGGGGAGCACTACGCACTGGGGTCTGTCGGGGAGAAACAGGGGAGGGACAGCAGGGGGTGGGTAGTTGGGGAGAGATAGCATGGGGAGAAATGCCAGATACAGGTGAAGGGGAGGAAGGCAGCAAATCACACTGCCATGTTGTAGCTATGCAACAATCTTGCATGTTCTTCACATGTACCCCAAAACCTAAAATGCAATTTAAAAAAAGGGAGTATTCCTTCTTTTTGTATTGTTTCAAAGAGTTTTAGAAGGAGTGATATGCTTTACGTATCTGGGTGCTTCTGTATTGGGTGCATACATATTTAGGATACTTAGCTCTTCTTGCATTGATCCTTTTACCGTTATGTAAAAGACCTTGTCTCTTTTGATCTTTGTTGGTTGAAAGTCCATTTTATCAGACCAGGATTGCAACCCCTGCTTCTTTTTGCTCTCCATTTGCTTGGTAAATCTTCTTCCATCCCTTTATTTTGAGTCTATGTGTGTATTTGCACATGAGATGGGTCTCCTGAATACAGCACAACAAAGGATCTTGACTTTTTATCCAGTTTGTCTGTGTCTTTCAATGGGTGCATTTAGACCATTTATATGTAACATTAATATTGATACGTGCCAATTTTATCCTGCCATTTTGTCACTGGTTGGTGGTTTTGCCCGTTAGTCGATGCAGTTTATTCGTTATGTCCTCGGTCTTTACCTTTTGATACGTTTTTGTAGTGGCTGGTAGTGGTTGTTCCTTTCCGTGTTTAGTGCGTCTTTCAGGAACTCTTGTAAGGCAGGTCTGGTGGTGATAAAATCTCTCAGCAGTCGCTTGTCTGTAAAGGATTTTATTTCTCCTTCACTTATGAAGCTTAGTTTGACTGGATATGAAATTCAGTGTTGAAAGTTCTTTTCTTTAAGGGTGTTGAATATTGACCCCCACTCTCTTCCGGCCTGTAGGGTTTCTGCTGAGAGATCCACTGTAAGTCTAATGGGCTTCCGTTTGTTGATGACCCAACCTTTCTCTTTCTAGCTGCCCTTAACATTTTTTCCTTCATTTCAACCCCGGTCAGTCTGATGATTATGTGCCTTGGGGTTGCACTTTTTGAGAAATATCTTTGTGGTGTTCTCTGTATTTCCAGAATTTGAATGTCAGCTTGCCTTGCGAGGTTAGGGAAGTTCTCTTGGGTAATATTCTGAAGTGTGTTTTCCAGCTCGGATTCATTCTCCCTGTCACATTCAGGTACATCGATCGTGCATAGATTTGGTTTCTTCACATAATCCCATAGGTCTTGTAGTCTTTATTCATTTTTGTTCACTCTTTTTTTTCCTCTAATGTGGCCTTCTCATTTTATTTCATACAGTTGATCTTCAATTTCTGATATTCCTCCTTCCACTTAATTGATTAAACTACTAAAATTGGCGTGTGCTTTGTGAAGTTCTCCTGCTGTGTTTTTCAGCTCCATTAAGTCGTTTATGTTCTTCTCTAAGCTGGTTATTCTAGTCAGAATTTTGTCTAACCACATTTCCACCTCAGCGCCTGGATTGTTGAGTAAATTTATCAATCGGAACTTTCATAAACCTATGGTTTTGAACTAATTTTATTACCAGAACTGGAAATAGACACACATAATGGACAGTGCATTGAAAAGATGATAAGCAGTTTTCTAGAATTAAAATAGAACGTGATCTTTACTTACTCAAAGAATGTTCAACTCAAGGGGACACAGATCACTCGTATTGACTGCATGAGCTACGGGAGGTAGAGACAACTTTTTGAAAATACAGAGCTAAAACTGTCCGTGCTTTGAATGCTAGACAAGATTTTCAGAATACACAGCTAAAACGGTCCCCGCTTTAGCTCTGTATTTTGAAAAAGTTGTGTGCTCTTCAAAGAGAAAGCTACATTTGCTGTGACTTTGGCTTTGAGGGGAAATGGGATGATGAGTGAGAGGGTGGTGACTGAAACCAGCTCATTTCCCATTGACCACTGAGGCCACATCTCTCAGGTGAGAAGCAAAGTGAGAATTTGAACCAGGCACATTCTCCTTAGAGACAATGGGCCAAAGACAGGTCCGATGGAATCTAATGTCTTTTCATGTTGACATCAATCACATCAAGCTCTCGCTAAGCCATTGAAGTGTCACATTGGGTCTGGGGGAGGCGGTGCACACTGTGGAATTACACGTCCGAAGATTTGGATTTGATTTCCAGCCCTCTGCCAGTCAGTCTGCCAGGCATTTTCAAGCGACAAGCCTTAGACGAGTCCATTTCTGTCTCTGATTCCAAATTCTTTCACAGGGATTTATGTGGGCCTTAAGGCCCACTAAGAAAAGATCCCTCTTCCGGCTTAGTGCCTGCTTTCGTGATTTGATTTGTCAATCTGGACTGAATACACCTTTGGTTTTGGATTGACTCTATTACCTCTCCTAGAAATTAACACACAAAACTGACAGCTGATTGACAAGATGAGAAGCAGTTTTCCAGAATTCAAATTGAACTTAATCCTTTCTTAATAAAAGAATGCTCAATTCAAGGGGACAGAGATCACTAGTTTTGACTTCATGAGTTATGGCAAGTAGAGACAACTTTTTGAAAATACACAGCTAAAACTGTCCGTACTTTGAATGCTAGACAAGTTTTTCAGAATACTGCTGTGTATTTTTAAAAGTGGCGTGCTCTTCAAAGAGAAAGCTACTTTTTCTGTGACTTTGGGTTCGAGGGGAAATGGGAGTCCTCTTAAGTCAGCAGGGACGACACCTGAGTCCTTTGCAGTCCTTTTGTCTGCCTCTGAGGGTGAAATGAGAGTGGTCACTGTCATCATGAGCCGTGTCTGAAAGAATTATTCACATTTCCTACGAGAATAGATGGCTGAAATAGCGAAAGGTGTGTGTTTTTTTGGAGTATGGACTGGTTCAAAGCCCACCTCAAACCACTAAGTATTTTGCTGAACACGAGAAGTGGTGTGTGCGGCCTGTGTTTGGGTGTTTTTTGTGACACTGTGTGTGTGTGTGTGTGTGTGTGTGTGTGTGTGTGTGTGTGTCTGTCTGAGGGTCTGTGTGTCTGTGTTTCTGTCTCCATTCCTGAGCAGCAAATCTTCTTTCCTCTTTTAGCATGTTACTCAGAACTGTGGATGAAGCCCAGCACTCCTGAAAACACTATAAATGTATGGTTGAAGGAAATTTTCTTGATGATGAGTGAGAGGGTGGTGACTGAAACCAGCTCATTTCCCATTGACCACTGAGGCCACATCTCTCAGGTGAGAAGCAAAGTGAGAATTTGAACCAGGCACATTCTACTTAGAGACAATGAGCCAAAGACAGGTCCGATGGAATCTAATGTCTCTTCATGTTGACATCCATCACTTCAAGCTCTCCTTAAGCCATTGAAGTGTCACATTGGGCTTGGGGGAGGCGGTGTACCCTGTGGAATTACACGACCGAAGATTTGGATTTGATTTCCAGCCCTCTGCCAGTCAGTCTGCCAGGCCCTTTCAAGTGACAAGCCTTAGGCGAGTCCCTTTCTGTCTCTGTTTCCCGATTCCTTCACAGGGATTTATGTGGGCCTTAAGGCCTACTGGGAAAAGATACCTCTTCTGACTCAGTGCCTGCTTTCTTGATTTGACTTGTCAATCTGGAGTTGAATACATCTTTGATTTTGGATTGATTCTATTACCTCTCCTGGAAGTTAACACACAAATCTGACAGTTGATTGACAGGATGAGAAGCAGTTTTCCAGAATTCAAATAGAACTTAATCCTTTCTTACGAAAAGAATGCTCAACTCAAGGGGACACAGATCACTCGTTTTGACTTCAAGAGCTATGGCATGTAGAGACAACTTTTTGAAAATACACAGCTAAAACTGTCCGTGCTTTGAATGCTAGACAAGTTATTCAGAATAAACAGCTAAAACGGTCCCCGATTTAAGTGATTTAGTATTTGTATTTTTGAAAATATCACACCTTGGGGGTGTATTTGTATTATATTCAAAAATAAAAATAAGAGTCGTATTTGTATTTTTGAAAATAACCCAACTTGGGGGTGCATTTCTATTATATTCAAAAATAAAACTAAGAGTTGTATTTGTATTTTTGAAAATAACACAGCTTGGGGGTGTATTTGCATTATTTTCAAAAATACAAAAGAGAGTTGTATTTGTATTTTTGAAAATAACAGAGCTTGAGGGTGTATTTGTATTATTTTCCAAGGTACAGCTAAGTGTTTTATTTGTATTTTTGAAAATAACAGAGCTTGAGGGTGTATTTGTATTTTTTTCCAAGATGCAGCTAAGTGTTTTATTTGTATTTTTGAAAATAACACAACTTGGGGGTGTATTTGTTTTATTTTCCAAGATACAGCTAAGGGTTGTATTTGTATTTTTGAAAATAACACAGCATGGGGGTGTTTTTGTGTTATTTTCAAAGATACTGCTAAGGGTTGTATCTGTATTTTTGAAAATAACACAGCTTGGGGGTGTATTTGTATTATTTTCCAAGATACAGCTAAGGGTTGTATTTGTATTTTTGAAAATAAAACAGCTTCGTAGTGTATTTGTATTATTTTCAAAGATAAAGCTAAGGTTTGTATTTGTATTCTTGAAAACAACACAGATTGGGGGTGTATTTGTATTATTTTCCGAGATACAGCTAAGGGTTGTATTTGTATTTTTGAAAATAACACAGCTTGGGGTTGTATTTCTATTATTTTCCAAGATACAGCTAAGGGTTGTATTTGTCTTTTTGAAAATAACACAGCTTGGGGGTGTATTTGTACTATTCTCCAAGATTCAGCTAAGGGTTGTATTTGTCTTTTTGAAAATAACACAGCTTGGGGGAGTATTTGTATTATTTTCCAAGATACAGCTAAGGGTTTTATTTGTATTTTTGAAAATAACACACCTTGGGGGTGTATTTGTATTATTTTCCAAGACACAGCTAAGGACTGTATTTGTATTTTTGACAATAACACATCTTGGGGGTGTATTTGTATTATTGTCCAAGATACAGCTAAGGGTTGTATTTGTATTTTTGAAAATAACACAGATTGGGGGTGTATTTGTATTGTTTTCCAAGATACAGCTAAGGGTTGTATTTGTCTTTTTGAAAATAACACAGCTTGGGGGTGTATTTGTACTATTCTCCAAGATTCAGCTAAGGGTTGTATTTGTCTTTTTGAAAATAACACAGCTTGGGGGAGTATTTGTATTATTTTCCAAGATATAGCTAAGGGTTTTATTTGTATTTTTGAAAATAACACACCTTGGGGGTGTATTTGTATTATTTTCCAAGATACAGCTAAGGACTGTATTTGTATGTTTGACAATAACACATCTTGGGGGTGTATTTGTATTATTTTCCAAGATACAGCTAAGGGTTGTATTTGTATTTTTGAAAATAACACACCTTGGGGGTGTATTTGTATTATTTTCCAAGATACAGCTAAGGACTGTATTTGTATGTTTGACAATAACACATCATGGGGGTGTATTTGTATTATTTTCCAAGATACAGCTAAGGGTTGTATTTGTATTTTTGATAATAACACAGCTTGGGGGTTTATTTGTATTATTTTCCAATATACATCTAAGGGTTGTATTTGCATTTTTGAGAATAACACAGCTTTCGGGAGTATTTGTATTATTTTCCAAGATACAGCTAAGGGTTGTATTTGTATTTTTGACAATAACACAGCTTGGGGGTGTATTTGTACTATTCTCCAAGATTCAGCTAAGGGTTGTATTTGTCTTTTTAAAAATAACACAGCTTGTGGGTGTATTTGTATTATTTTCCAAGATATAGCTAAGTGTATTATTTGTATTTTTGAAAATAACACCCCTTGGAGATGTATGTCCATTATTTTCCAAGATACAGCTAAGGATTTTATTTGTATTTTTGACAATAACACATCTTGGGGGTGTATTGGTATTATTTTCCAAGATACAGCTAAGAGTTGTATTTGTATTTTTGACAATAACACAGCTTGGGGGTGTATTTGTATTATTTTCCAACATACAGCTAAGGGTTGTATTTGTATTTTTGAGAACAACACAGCTTGCGGGTGTATTTGTATTATTTTCCAAGATACAGCTAAGGGTTGCATATTTCTTTTTGAAAATTACACAATTTGGGGGTGTATTGGTATTATTTTCCAAGATAGAGCTAAGGGTTGTATTTGTAGTTTTGAAAATAACACAGCTTGTGTCTGTATTTGTTTTATTTTCCAAGATAGAGCTAAGGGATGTATTGGTATTTTTGAAAATAACACAGCTTGGGGGTGTATTTGTGATATTTTCCAAGATACAGCTAAGGGTTGTATTGGTATTTTGGAATATAAAACAGCGTTGTGGTGTATTTGTATTATTTTCCAAGATACAGCTAAGGGTTGTATTTTTCTTTTTGAAAATAACACATCTTGGGGGTGTTTATGTATTATTTTCCAAGATTCAGCTAAGGGTTGTATTTGTATTTTTTAAAATAACACAGATTGGGGGTGTATTTGTATTATTTTCCAAGATACAGCTAAGGGAGGTATTTGTATTTTTGAAAATAACACAGCTTAGGGGTGTATTTGTATTATTTTCCAAGATACAGCTAAGGGTTGTATTTGTATTTTTGACAATAACACAGCTTGGGGTTGTATTTGAATTATTTTCAAAATACAGCTAAGGGTTGTATTTGTATTTATTAAAATAACACAACTTGGGGGTGTATTTGTATTATTTTCCAAGTTACAGCTAAGGGTTGTACTTGTATTTTTGAAAATAAAACAGCTTGGGGGTGTATTTGTATTATTTTCCAAGATACAGCTAAGGGATATACTGGTATTTTTGAAAATAACACAACTTGAGGATGTATTTGTATGATTTTCCAAGATACAGCTAGGGGTTGTATTTGTATTTCTGACAATAACACAGCTTGGGGGTGTATTTGTATTATTTTCAAAGATAAAGCTAAGCGTTTTATTTGTATTTTTGACAATAACACAGCTTGGGGGTGTATTTATGTTATTTTCAAAGATACAGCTAAGGGTTCTATTTGTATTTTTGAAAATAACACAGGTTGGGGGTGTATTGTATTATTTTCCAAGATACAGCTAAGGGTTGTATTTGTAGTTTTGAAAATAACACAGCTTGGGGGTGTATTTGTATTATTTTCCAAGATACTGCTAAGGGTTGTATTTGTATTTTTGAAAATAACCCAGCTTCGGGGTGTATTTGTATTATTTTCCAAGATACAGCTATGGGTTGTATTGGTATTTTGGAATATAAAACAGCGTTGTGGTGTATTTGTATTATTTTCCAAGATACAGCTAAGGGTTGTATTTTTCTTTTTGAAAATAACACATCTTGGGGGTGTTTATGTATTATTTTCCAAGATTCAGCTAAGGGTTGTATTTGTATTTTTGAAAATAACACAGATTGGGGGTGTATTTGTATTATTTTCCAAGATACAGCTAAGGGAGGTATTTGTATTTTTGAAAATAACACAGCTTAGGGGTGTATTTGTATTATTTTCCAAGATACAGCTAAGGGTTGTATTTGTATTTTTGACAATAACACAGCTTGGGGTTGTATTTGAATTATTTTCAAAATACAGCTAAGGGTTGTATTTGTATTTATTAAAATAACACAACTTGGGGGTGTATTTGTATTATTTTCCAAGTTACAGCTAAGGGTTGTACTTGTATTTTTGAAAATAAAACAGCTTGGGGGTGTATTTGTATTATTTTCCAAGATACAGCTAAGGGATATACTGGTATTTTTGAAAATAACACAACTTGAGGATGTATTTGTATGATTTTCCAAGATACAGCTAAGGGTTGTATTTGTATTTTTGACAATAACACAGCTTGGGGGTGTATTTGTATTATTTTCAAAGATAAAGCTAAGCGTTTTATTTGTATTTTTGACAATAACACAGCTTGGGGGTGTATTTATGTTATTTTCAAAGATACAGCTAAGGGTTCTATTTGTATTTTTGAAAATAACACAGGTTGGGGGTGTATTGTATTATTTTCCAAGATACAGCTAAGGGTTGTATTTGTATTTTTGAAAATAACACAGCTTGGGGGTGTATTTGTATTATTTTCCAAGATACTGCTAAGGGTTGTATTTGTATTTTTGAAAATAACCCAGCTTCTGGGTGTATTTGTATTATTTTCCAAGATACAGCTAAGGGTTGTATTTGTATTTTTGAAAATAACACAGCTTTCGGGTGTATTTGTTTTATTTTCCAAGATACAGCTAAGGGTTGTATTTGTATTTTTGAAAATAACACAGATTTGGGGTGTAATTTTATTAGTTTCCAAGATACTTCTAAGGGTTCTATTTGTATTTTCGTCAATAACACAGCTTGGGGGTGTATTTGTATTATTTTCCAAGATACTGCTAAGGGTTGTATTTGTATTTTTGGAAATAACACAGCTTGGGGGTGTATTTGTATCATTTTCCAAGATACAGCTAAGGGATGTATTTTTGTTTTTGAAAATAACACAGCTTGGGGATGTATTTGTATTATTTTCCAAGATACAGCTAAGGGTTGTATTGGTATTTTGGAAAATAACACAGCTTTGGGGTGTATTTGTATTATTTTCCTAGATAGAGATAAGTGTTGTATTTGTATTTTTTAAAATAACACACCTTGGGGGTGTATTTTTATTATTTTACAAGATACTGCTAAGGGTTGTGTTTGTATTTTTGAAAATAACACAGTTTGGGGGTGTATTTCTATCATTTTTCTAGATACAGCAAAGGGTTGTATATTTATTTTTGAAAATAACACAGCTTGGGGGAGTATTTGTATCATTTTCAAAGATACGGCTAAGGGTTGTATTTGTATTTTCGAAAATAACACAGCTTGGGGATGTATTTGTATTATTTTCGAAGATACAGCTAAGAGTTTTATTTGTATTTTTTAAAATAACAAAGATTGATTGTGTATTTGTATTATTTGCCAAGGTAGAGCTAAGGGTTTTATTTGTATTTTTGAAAATAACACAGCTTTTTGGTGTATATGTATTACTTTCCAAGATAAAGGTAAGTGTTATATTTATGAAAATAACACAGTTTCGGGTGTATATGTATTATTTTCCAAGATACAGCTAAGGGATGTATTTGTATTTTTGAAAAAAACACAGCTTGGGGGTGTATTTGTATTATTTTCCAAGATACTGCTAAGGGTTGTATTTGTATTTTTGAAAATAACACAGTTTGGGGGTGTATTTGTATTATTTTTCAAGATACAACTAAGGGTTGTATTTGTATTTTTGAAAATAACACAGCTTTCGTGTGTATTTGTTTTATTTTCCAAGATGCAGCTAAGGGTTGTATTTGTAGTTTTGAAAATAACACAGATTGGGGGTGTATATGTATTATTTTCCAGGATACTTCTAAGGGTTGTATTTTTATTTTCATGAATAACACAGCTTGGGGGTGTATTTGTATTATTTTCCAAAATAATGCTAAGGGTTGTATTTTTATTTTTGGAAATAACACAGCTTGCGGGTGTATTTGTATTATTTTCCAAGATACAGCAAATTGTTGTATTTGTATTTTTGACAATAACACAGCTTGGCGGTGTATTTGTATTATTTTCAAAGATACAGCTAAGGTTTGTATTTGTATTTTTGAAAACAACACAGCTTGTGTGTGTATTTGTATTATTTTCCAAGTTACAGCTAATGGTTGTATTTGTATTTTTGACAATAACACAGCTTGCGGGTGTATTTGTATTATTTTCCGAGATACAGCTAAGGGTTGCATTTGTATTTTTGAGAAATAAGACAGCTTGGGGGTATATTTGTATTATTTTCAAAGATACAGGTAAGGGTTGTATTTGTATTTTTGACAATAACACAGCTTGGGTGTGTATTTGTATTATATACAAAGATACAGCTAAGTGTTGCATTTGTATTTTTGACAATAACACAGCTTGCGGGTTTATTTGTATTATTTTCCGAGGTACAGCTAAGAGTTGTATTTGTATTTTTGAAAATAACACAGCTTTGGGGTGTATTTGTATTATTTTCCAAGATACAGCTAAGGGTTTTATTTGAGTTTTTGAAAATAACACAGCATGTGGGTGAATTTGTATTATTTTCCAAGATACAGCTAAGGGTTTTATTTGTATTCTTGAAAATAACACAGCTTGGGGGTGTATTTGTATTATTTTCCAAGATACAGCTAAGGGTTGTATTTGTATTTTTGAAAATAACACAGCTTGGCGGTGTATTTCTGTTATTTTCCAAGATACAGGTAAAGGTTGTATTTGTATTTTTGAAAATAATGCAGCTTAGCGGTGTATTTGTATTATTTTCAAAGATACAGCTAAGGGTTGTATTTGTATTTTTGACAATAACACAGCTTGGGGGTGTATCTGTATTATTTTCCAAGATAGAGATAAGGGTTGTATTTGTATTTCTGAAAATAATACAGCTTGGGGACGTATTTGTATTATTTTCCAAGATACAGCTAAGGGTTGTATTTGTCTTTTTGAAAATAACACAGCCTGAGGGTGTATTTGTGTTTTTCTCCAAGATACAGCTAAGGGTTGTACTTGTATTTTGGAAAATAACACGGCTTGGGGATGTAATTGTATTATATTCCCAGAGAGAGCTAAGTTTCGTATTTGTATTTTTGAAAATAACACAGCTTGGGTGTGTATTTGTATTATTTTCCAAGATACAGCTAAGTGTCGTATTTGTATTTTTGAAAATAACACAGCTTGGGGGTGTATTTGTATCATTTTCAAAGATACAGCTAAGGATTGTATTTGTACTTTTGAAAATAACACAGCTTGTGGGTGTATTTGTATTATTTTCATAGATACAGCTAAGGGTTGTATTTGTATCTTTGAAAATAACACAGCTTGGGGTTGTATTTGTATTATTTTCCAAGATACAGCTAAGGTTTCTATTTGTATTTTTGAAAACAACACAGCTTGTGGCTGTATTTCCATCATTTTCCAAGATACAGCTAAGGGTTCTATTTGTATTTTTGCAAATAACACAGCTTGGGGGTGTACTTGTATTATTTTCCAAGATAAGGCTATGAATTATATCTGTATTTTTGACAATAACACAGCTTTGGGGTGTATTTGTATTACTTTCCAAGATACAGCTAAGAGTTGTATATGTATTTTTGAAAATAACACAGCTTTGGGGTGTATTTGTATTACTTTCCAAGATAGAGCTAAGTGTTGTGTTTGTATTTTTGACA
This sequence comes from Saimiri boliviensis, assembly GCF_048565385.1. NCBI lineage: Eukaryota > Metazoa > Chordata > Mammalia > Primates > Cebidae > Saimiri > Saimiri boliviensis. Next base: position 152,235,793 of record NC_133453.1, read on the forward strand.
ATAACACAGCTGGGGGGGTGTATTTGTATTATTTTCCAAGATACAGCTAAGGGTTTGGTTTGTATTTTTGAAAATAACACAGCTTTGGGGTGTATTTGTATTATTTTCCGAGATACAGCTAAGGGTTGTATTTGTATTTTTGAAATAACACACCTTGGCAGTGTATTTTTATTATTTTCCGAGATACCGCTAAGGGTTGTATTTGTATTTTTGAAAATAACACAACTTGGGGGTGTATTTGTATTATTTTCCGAGATTCAGCTAAGGGTTGTATTTGTATTTTTGAAAATAACACCGTTTGGGGGTGTATTTGTATTATTTTCTGAGATACAGCTAAGGGTTGTATTTGTGTTTTTGAAAATAACACACCTTGTGGTTGTATTTGTATTCTTTTCCAAGATACAGTTAATTTTTGTATTTGTATTTTTGACAATAACAGAGCTTGGGGGTGTATTTGCATTATTTTCCGAGATAGAGCTAAGTGTTGTATTTGTATTTTTGGAAATAACACCGCTTGGGTATGTGTTTGTATTATTTTCCGAAATTCAGCTAAGGGTTGTATTTGTATTTTTGAAAATAACACAGCTTGGTGATGTATTTGTATTATTTTCCGAAATACAGCTAAGGGTTTTATTTGTATTTTTGAAAATAACACAGTTTGGGGTTGTATTTGTATTATTTTCCAAGATACAGCTAAGGGTTATATTTATATTTTTGAAACTAACACAGATTGGGGATGTATTTGTATTATTTTCCGAGATAGAGCTAAGGGTTGTGTTTGTATTTTTGAAATTAACACAGCTTGGGGGTGTATTAGTCTTATATTCTGAATTACGGATAAGGTCTGTATTTCTGTATTTTTGAAAGTAACACAGCTTGGGGGTGTATTTGTATTATTTTCCGAGATACAGCTAAGGGTTTTATTTTTATTTTTGACAATAACACGGCTTGGGGGTGTATTTGTATTATTTTCCTAGATACAGCTAAGGGTTTTATTTTTATTTTTGAAAATCACACAGCTTGGGGGTTTATTTGTATTATTTTCCGAGATACAGCTAAGGGTTTTATTTCTATTTTTGAAAATAACACCGCTTGGGGGTGTATTTGTATTATTTTCCGAGATACAGCCACGGGTTGTATTTCTATTTTTGTCAGTAACACAGCTTGTGGGTGTATTTGTATTATTTTCCAAGATACAGCTAAGGGTTGTATTTTTATTTTTGAAAATAACACAACTTGTGGGTGTATTTGTATTATATTCAAAGATACAGCGAAGGGTTGTATTTGTATTTTTGAGAAAATCACAACTTGGGGGTGTATTTGTACTATTTTCCGAGATACAGCTAAGGGTTGAATTTGTATTTTTGAAAATAACACATCTTGGGGGTGTATTTGTATTATTTTCTGACATACGGCTAAAGGTTGTAATTGTATTTTTGAAAATAACACAGCTTGGTGGTGTATTTGTATTATTTTCCGAGATACAGCTAAGGGTTGTATTTGTATTTTTGAAAATCACACAGCTTGGGGGTGTATTTGTATTATTTTCTGAGATACAGCTAAGGGTTTTATTTCTATTTTTGTCAATAACACAGCTTGTGGGTGTATTTGTATTATTTCCGAGATACAGCTAAGGGTTGTATTTTTATTTTTGAAAATAACACAACTTGTGGGTGTATTTGTATTATTTTCAAAGATACAGCAAAGGGTTGTATTTGTATTTTTGAAAATACCACAGCTTGGGAGTGTATTTGTACTATTTTCCGAGATACAGCTATGGGTTGAATTTGTATTTTTGAAAATAACACAGCTTGGCGGTGTATTTGTATTATTTTCTGACATACGGGTAAGGGTTGTAATTGTATTTTTGAAAATAACACAGCTTGGTGGTGTATTTGTATTATTTTCCGAGATAAAGCTAAGGGTTGTATTTGTATTTTTGAAAATAACACAGGTTCGGGTTGTATTTGTATTATTTTCCAAGATACATCTATGGGTTGTATTTGTATTTTTGAAAATTATACAGCTTGGTGGTGTATTTGTATTAGTTTCCGATATACAGCTAAGGGTTGTATTTGTATTTTTGAAAATAACACAGCTTTGGGGTTTATTTGTATTATTTTCCGAGATACAGCTAAGGGTTGTATCTTTATTTTTTACAATATCAGAGCTTGCGGGTTTATTTGTATTGTTTTACGAGACACAGCTAAGGGTTGTTTCTGTATTTTTGACAATAACACAGCTTGGGTGTGTATTTGTATTATTTTCCGAGTTACAGCTAAGTGTTGTAAAGTTATTTTTGACTATAAAACAGCTTGGGTGTGTATTTTTATTATTTTGCGAGATACAGCTAAGGGTTTCATTTCTATTTTTGAAAATAACACAGACTGTGGGTGTATTTGTATTATTTTCCGAGATAAAGCTAAGGGTTGTATTTGTATTTTTGAAATTAACACAGCTTGGGGATGTATTTGTTTTATTTTGCGAGATACAGCTAAGGTTTGTATCTGTATTATTGAAAATAACACAGCTTGGGGGTGTATTTGTATAATTTTCTGAGATACAGCTTAGGGTTTTATCTGTATTTTTGACAATAACACAGCTTGCGTGTGTATTTGTATTATTTTCCGAGTTACAGCTAAAGGTTGTATATGTATTTTTGGCTATAAAAGAGCTTGGGTGCGTATTTGTATTTATTTGCGAGATACAGCTAAGGGTTGAATTTGTATTTCTGAAAATAACACAGATTGTGGGTGTTTTTGTATTATTTTCCAAGATACAACTAAGGGTTGTATTTGTATTTTTGAAAATAACACAGCTTGGGGGTTTATTTGTATTATTTTCCGAGATACAGCTAAGGGTTCTATTTTTATTTTTGAAAATAACACAGCTAGAGTGTATATTTGTATTATTTTCAAAGATACAGCTAAGGGTTGTATTTGTATTTTTGAAAATAACACAGCTTGGGGGTGTATTTTTATTATTTTACGAGATACAGCTAAGGGTTGAATTTGTATTTTGGAAAATACCACAGTTTGAGGGTGTATTTGTAATATTTTCTGACATACAGCTAAGGGTTGCATTTGTATTTTTGAAAATAACACAGCTTGGGGGTGTATTTGTATTATATTCCTAGATACAGCTAAGGGTTGTATTTGTATTTTGGAAAATAAAACCGTTTGGGGGTGTATTTGTATTATTTTCTGAGATACAGCTATGGGTTGTATTTGTATTTATGAAAATAACACAGCTTGGGTGTGTATTTGTATTATTTTCCGAGATAGAACTAAGGGTTGTATTTGTATTTTGGAAAATAACAGAGCTTGTGGGTGTATTTGTATTATTTTCCGAGATACAGCTAAGGGTTGTATTTGTATTTTTGACAATAACACAGCTTTGGGGTGTATTTGTATTATTTTCCAAGTTAGAGCTAAGGGTTGTATTTTTATTTTTGAAAATAATACAGCTTGGGGGTGTCTTTGTATTATTCTCAAAGATACAGCTAAGGGGTGTATTTTTATTTTTGAAAATAACACAGCTTTGGGGTGTATGTGTATTATTTTCCGAGATACAGCTAAGGGTTGTATTTGTATTTTTGAAAATAACACAGCTTGGGGGTGTATTTGTATTATATTCCTAGATATAGCTAAGGTTTGTATTTGTATTTTTGAAAATAAAACCGTTTGGGGGTGTATTTGTATTATTTTCCGAGATACCGTTAAGGGTTGTATTTGTATTTTTGAAAATAACACAACTTGGGGGTGTATTTGTATTATTTTTCGACATTCAGCTAAGGGGTGTATTTGTATTTTTGAAAATAACACCGTTTGGGGGTGTATTTGTATTATTTTCTGAGATACAGCTAAGGGTTATATTTGTGTTTTTGAAAATAACACACCTTGGGGTTGTATTTGTATTCTTTTCCAAGATACAGTTACTTGTTGTTTTTGTATTTTTGACAATAACAGAGCTTGGGGGTGTATTTGCATTATTTTCCGTGATACAGCTAAGTGTTGTATTTGTATTTTTGAAAATAACACAGCTTGGGGATGTATTTGTATTATTTTCCGAAATACAGCTAAGGGTTTTATTTGTATTTTTGAAAATAACACAGTTTGCGGTTGTATTTGTATTATTTTCCAAGATACAGCTAAGGGTTATATATATATTTTTGAAACTACCACAGCTTGGGGATGTATTTGTATTATTTTCCGAGATAGAGCTAAGGGTTTTGTTTGTATTTTTGAAATTAACACAGCTTGGGTTTGAATTAGTCTTATTTTCTGAATTACGGCTAAGTTCTGTATTTCTGTATTTTTGAAAATAACACTGCTTGGGGGTGTATTTGTATTATTTTCCGAGATACAGCTAAGGGTTTAATTTGTATTTTTGACAATAACATGGCTTGTGGGTGTATTTGTAGTATTTTTCTAGGTACAGCTAAGGGTTGTATTTGTATTTTTGAAAATCACACAGCTTGGGTGTGTATTTGTATTATTTTCCGAGATACAGCTAAGGGTTTTATTTCTATTTTTGAAAATAACACAGCTTGGGGGTGTATTTGTATTATTTTCCGAGATACAGCTAAGGGTTGTATTTTTATTTTTGAAAATTACACAACTTGTGGGTGTATTTGTATTATTTTCAAATATACAGCAAAGGGTTGTATTTGTATTTTTGAAAATAACACAGCTTGGGGGTGTATTTGTACTATTTTCTGAGATACAGCTAAGGGTTGAATTTGTATTTTTGAAATTAACACAGCTTGGTAGTGTATTTGTCTTATTTTCTGACATACGGCTATGGGTTGTATTTGTATTTTTGAAAATCACACAGCTTGGGGGTGTATTTGTATTATTTTCCAAGATATAGCTAAGGGTTGTGTTTGTATTTTTGAAAATAACAGAGCTTGGGGGTGTGTTTGTATTATTTTCCAAGATAGAGCTAAGGGTTGTATTTGAATTTTTCAAAATAACTCAGCTTGTGGGTGTATTTGTATTATTTTCGGAGATAGAGCTAAGGGTTGTATATGCATTTTTGAAAATAACACAGCTTGTGGGTGTATTTGTATTATTTTCTGAATTAAGGCTAAGGGCTGTATTTTCATATTTTTGAAAATAACACAGCTTGGGGGTGTATTTGTATTATTTTCCAAGATACAGCTAAGGGTTGTATTTTTATTTTTGAAAATAACACAGCTTTGGTGTGTATCTGTATTGTTTTCCGAGATACAGCTAAGGGTTTTATTTGTATTTTTGAAAATACCACAGCTTGTGGGTGTATTTGTATTATTTTCTGAATTAAGGCTAAGGGCTGTATTTACATATTTTTGAAAATAACACTGCTTGGGGGTGTATTTGTATTATTTTCCAAGATACAGCTAAGGGTTGTGTTTGTATTTTGAAAATAACACAGCTTGTGTGTGTATTTGTATTATATTCTGAATTACATCTAAGGGCTGTATTTTTGTATTTTTAAAAATAATACTGCTTCGGGTTGAATTTGTATTATTTTCCAAGATAAAGCTAAGGGTTGTATTTGCATTTTTGAAAATAACAGCACTTGGGGGTGTATTTGTATTATTTTCCTAGATACAGCTAAGGGCTGTGTTTGTATTTTTGAAAATAACACAGCTTGGGGGTGTATTTATATTATTTTCCGACATACAGCAAACGGTTGTACTTGTATTTTTGAAAATAACACCGCTTGTGGGTGTATTTGTATTGTTTTCTGCGATAGAACTAAGGGTTGTATTTGTATTTTTGAAAATAACACAGCTTGGGTGTGTATTTGTATTATTTTCCGAGATACAGCTAATGGTTGTATCTGTATTTTTGGAAATAACAAAGCTTGGAGGTGATTTGTATTATTTTCCTAGATACAGCTAAGGGTTGTATCTGTATTTTTGAAAATAACACAGCTTGGGGGTGTATTTGTATTATTTTTCGAGATACAGCTAAGGGTTGTATTTGTATTTTTGACAATAACACAGCTTGGGGGTCTATTTGTATTATTTTCCGAGATGCAGCTGAGGTTTGTATTTGTATTTTTGAAAATAACACAGCTTTGGAGTGTATTTGTATTACTTTCCAAGATACAGCTAAGGGTTGTATTTGTATTTTTGACAATAACACAGCTTGGGGGTGTATTTGTATTATTTTCCAAGATACAGCTAAGGGTTGTATTTGTATTTTTGATAATAACACAGCTTGGGAGTGTATTTGTATTACTTTACAAGATACAGCTAAGGGTTGTATTTGTATTTTTGACAATAACACAGCTTGGGGGTGTATTTGTATTATTTTCCAATATACGGCTAAGGGTTGTATTTGTATTTTTGAAAATAACACATCTTGGGGTTGTATTTGTATTATTTTCCAAGATACAGCTAAGGGTTGTATTTGTATTTTTGAAAATAACACAGACTGGGGGTGCATTTGTATTATTTTCCGAGATACAGCTAAGGGTTGTATTTGTATTTTTGACAATAACACAGCTTTGGGGTGTATTTGTATTACTTTCCAAGATACAGCTAAGGGTGTATTTGTATTTTTGAAAATAACACCGCTTGGGGTTGTATTTGTATTACTTTCGGAGATACAGATAAGTGCTGTTTTTGTATTTTTTAAAATAACAGCGCTTGGGGGTGTATTTGTATTATTTTCCTGATACAGCTAAGGGTTGTACTTGTATTTTTGAAAATAACACCGCTTGGGGGTGTATTTGTATTATTTTCTGCGATACAGCTAAGGGTTGTAATTGTATTTTTGAAAATAACACAGCTTGGGGGTGTATTTGTATTATTTTCCGAGATACAGCTAAGGGTTTTATTTGTATTTTTGACAATAACACGGCTTAGGGGTGTATTTGTATTATTTTCCGAGATACAGCTAAAGGTTGTATTTGTATTTTTGAAAATCACACGGCTTGTGGGTGTATTTGTATTATTTTCCGAGATACAGCTAAGGGTTGTATTTCTATTTTTGAAAATAACACAGCTTGGGGGTGTATTTGTATTATATTCGGAGATACAGCTAAGGGTTTTATTTTTATTTTTGAAAATAACACAACTTTTGGGTGTATTTGTATTATTTTCAAAGATACAGCTATGGATTTTATTTGTATTTTTGAAAATAACACAGCTTGGGGGTGTATTTGTATTATTTTCCAAGATAGAGCTAAGGGTTGTATTTCTTTTTTGACAATAACACAGCATGGGGGCGTATTTGTATTATTTTCAAAGATACAGCTAAGGGTTTTATGTGTATTTTTGAGAATAACACAGGTTGGGGGTGTATTTGTATTAATTTCAAAGTTACAGCTAAGTGTTGTATTTGTATTTTTGACAATAACAAAGCCGGGGGTGTATTTGTATTATTTTCCAAGATACAGCTAAAAGTTGTATTTGTATTTTTGACAATAACACAGCGTGTGGGTGTATTTTTATTATTTTCCAAGATACAGCTAAGGATTGTATTTGTATTTTTGACAATAACTCAGCTAGGGGGTGTATTTGTATTATTTTCCAAAATACAGCTAAGGGTTGTATTTGTATTTTTCATAATAAAACATCTTGGGGCTGTATTTGTATTATTTTCCAAGATACAGCTAGGGGTTGTATTTGTATTTTTGAAAATAACACTGCTTGGTGGTGTATTTGTAGTATTTTCCGAGTTACAGCTAAGGGTTGTATACGTATTTTTGACTATAAAACAGCTTGTTTGTGTATTTGTATTAATTTGCGAGATAAAGCTAAGGGTTGTATCTGTAGTTTTGAAAATAACACAGCTTGGGGGTGTCTTTGTATTATTTTCCGAGATACAGCTTAGGGTTGTATCTGAATTTTTGACAATAACACAGCTTGGGTCTGTATTTGTATTATTTTCCGAGATACAGCTAAGGGTTGTATTTGTATTTTTGAAAATAACACAGCTTGGGGGGGTATTTGTATTATTTTCCGAGATAGTGCTAAGGGTCTTATATGAATTTTTGAAAATAACACAGCTTGGGTGTGTATTTGTATTATTTTCTGAGATACCGCTAAGGGTTATATTTGTATTTTTGAAAATAACACCGCTTGGGTGTGTATTTGTGTTATTTTCCGAGATACAGCTAAGGGTTGTACTTGTATTTTTGAAAATAACAGTGATTGGGTGTGTTTTTGAGTTATTTTCCGAGATGCAGCTAAGGGTTGTATCTGTATTTTTGACAGTAAAACAGCTGGGGTGTGTATTTGTATTACTTTACGAGATACAGCTAATTGTTGTATTTGTATTTTTGACAATAACACAGTTTGGGGGTTTATTTGTATTATTTTACGAGATACAGCTAAGGGTTGTATCTGTATTTTTGACAATAACACAGCTTGGGTGTGTATTTGTATTATTTTCCGAGTTATAGATAAAGGTTGTATATGTATTTTTGACTGTAAAACAGCTTGGGTGTGTATTTGTATTATTTTGCGAGATATAGCTAAGGGTTGTATCTGTATTTTTGAAAATAACACAGCTTGGGGGTGTATTTGTATAATTTTCCGAGATACAGCTTAGGGTTTTATCTGTATTTCTGACAATAACACAGCTTGCGTGTGTATTTGTATTATTTTCCGAGTTACAGCTAAAGGTTGTGTATGTATTTTTGACTATAAAAGAGCTTGGGTGCGTATTTGTATTTTTTTGCGAGATACAGCTAAGGGTTGAATTTGTATTTCTGAAAATAACACAGCTTATGGGTGTTTTTGTATTATTTTCCGAGATACAGCTAAGGGTTGTATTTGTATTTTTGAAAATAACACAGCTTGGGGGTTTATTTGTATTATTTTCCGAGATACAGCTAAGGGTTCTATTTTTATTTTTGAAAATAACACAGCTAGAGTGTGTATTTGTATTATTTTGAAACATACAGGTAAGGGTTGTATTTGTCTTTTGGAAAATAACACAGCTTGGGGGTGTATTTGCATTATTTTCCAAGATACAGCTAAGGGTTGAATTTGTATTTTTGAAAATACCACAGCTTTAGGGTGTATTTGTAATATTTTCTGACATACAGCTAAGGGTTGTATTTGTATTTTTGAAAATAACACAGCTTGGGGGTGTATTTGTATTATTTTCCAAGTTAGAGCTAAGGGTTGTATTTTTATTTTTGAAAATAACACAGCTTTGGGGTTTCTTTGTATTATTTTCAAAGATACAGCTAAGGTTTGTATTTTTATTTTTGAAAATGACACAGCTTTGGGGTGTATTTGTATTATTTTCCGAGATACAGCTAAGGGTTGTTTTTGTATTTTTGAAATATCACACCTTGGGGGTGTATTTTTATTATTTTCCGAGATACCGCTAAGGGTTGTATTTGTATTTTTGAAAATAACACAACTTGGGGGTGTATTTGTATTATTTTCCGAGATTAAGCTAAGGGTTGTATTTGTATTTTTGAAAATAACACCGTTTGGTGGTGTATTTGTATTATTTTCTGAGATACAGCTAAGGGTTGTATTTGTGTTTTTGAAAATAACACACCTTGGGGTTGTATTTGTATTCTTTTCCAAGATACAGTTAATTGTTGTATTTGTATTTTTGACAATAACAGAGCTTGGGGGTGTATTTGCATTATTTTCCGAGATACAGCTAAGTGTTGTATTTGTATTTTTGGAAATAACACAGCTTGGGGGTGAATTTGTATTATTTTCCGAGTTACAGATAAATGTTGTATATTTTTTTTTTTTTGACTATAAAACAGATTGGGTGTGTATTTGTATTATTTTGCGAGATACAGCTAAGGGTTGTATCTGTATTTTTGAAAATAACACAACTTGGGGGTGTATTTGTATTATTTTACGAGATACAGCTAAGGGTTGAATTTGTATTTTTGAAAATACCATAGTTTGAGGGTGTATTTGTAATATTTTCTGACATACAGCTAAGGGTTGCATTTGTATTTTTGAAAATAACACAGCTTGGGGGTGTATTTGTATTATATTCCTAGATACAGCTAAGGGTTGTATTTGTATTTTTGACTATAAAACCGTTTGGGGGTGTATTTGTATTATTTTCTGAGATACAGCTATGGGTTGTATTTGTATTTTTGAAAATAACACAGCTTGGGTGTGTATTTGTATTATTTTCCGAGATAGAACTAAGGGTTGTATTTGTATTTTGGAAAATAACAGAGCTTGTGGGTGTATTTGTATTATTTTCCGAGATACAGCTAAGGGTTGTATTTGTATTTTTGAAAATAACACAGCTTGGGGGTGTATTTGTATTATTTTCCAAGTTAGAGCTAAGGGTTGTATTTTTATTTTTGAAAATAATACAGCTTGTGGGTGTGTTTGTATTATTTTCAAAGATACAGCTAAGGGGTGTATTTTTATTTTTGAAAATAACACAGCTTTGGGGTGTATGTGTATTATTTTCCGAGATACAGCTAAGGGTTGTATTTGTATTTTTGAAAATAACACAGCTTGGGGGTGTATTTGTATTATTTTCCGACATTCAGCTAAGGGATGTATTTGTATTTTTGAAAATAACACCGTTTGGGGGTGTATTTGTATTATTTTCTGAGATACAGCTAAGGGTTATATTTGTGTTTTTGAAAACAACACACCTTGGGGTTGTATTTGTATTCTTTTCCAAGATACAGTTAATTGTTGTTTTTGTATTTTTGACAATAACAGAGCTTGGGGGTGTATTTGCATTATTTTTCGTGATACAGCTAAGTGTTGTATTTGTATTTTTGGAAATAACACCGCTTGGGTGTGTGTTTGTATTATTTTCCGAAATACAGCTAAGGGTTGTATTTGTATTTTTGAAAATAACACAGCTTCGGGTTGTATTTGTATTATATTTTAAGATACAGCTAAGGGTTGTATTTGTATTTTTGAAATTAACACAGCTTGGGGGTGTATTTGTCTTATTTTCTGAATTACGGCTAAGTTCTGTATTTTTGTATTTTTGAAAATAACACAGCTTGGGGGTGTATTTGTACGATTTTCCGAGATAAAGCTAAGGGTTGTATTTGTATTTTTGAAAATAACACTGCTTGGGGGTGTATTTATATTATTTTCCGACATACAGCAAACTGTTGTACTTGTATTTTTGAAAATAACACCTCTTGTGTGTGTATTTGTACTGTTTTCTGCGATAGAGCTAAGGGTTGTATTTGTATTTTTGAAAATAACACAGCTTGGGGTGTATTTGTATTATTTTCCGAATATAGCTAAGGGTTGCATTTGTATTTTTGGAAATAACAAAGCTTGGAGGTGATTTGTATTATTTTCCAAGATACAGCTAAGGGTTGTATTTGTATTTTTGAAAATAACACAGCTTGTGGGTGTATTTGTATTATTTTCCGAGATACAGCTAAGGTTTGTATTTGTATTTTTGAAAATAACACAGCTTCGGGTTGTATTTGTATTATTTTCCAAGATACAGCTAAGGGTTGTATTTGTTTTTTGAAAATTAAACAGCTTGGTTGTGTATTTGTATTATTTTCCGAGATACAGCTAAGGGTTGTTTGTATTTTTGAAAATAACACAGCTTGGGGGTGTCTTTGTATTATTTTCTAAGATACAGCTAAGGGTTGTATTTGTATTTTTGAAAATAACGCAGCTTTGGAGTGTATTTGTATTACTTTCCAAGATACAGCTCAGAGTTGTATTTGTATTTTTGACAATAACACAGCTTGGGGGGGTATTTGTATTATTTTACAAGATACTGCTAAGGGTTGTATTTGTATTTTTGAAAATAACACCGCTTCGGAGTGTATTTGTATTACTTTACAAGATACAGCTAAGAGTTGTATTTGTATTTTTGACAATAACACAGCTTGAGGTTGTATTTGAATTATTTTCAATATATAGCTAAGGGTTGTATTTGTATTTTTTAAAATAACACAACTTGTGGGTGTATTTGTATTATTTTCCAACATACAAATAAGGGTTGTATTTGTATTTTTGAAAATAACACAGCTTGGCGGAGTATTTGTATCATTTTCAAAGATACGGCTAAGGGTTGTATTTGTATTTTCGAAAATAACACAGCTTGGGGATGTATTTGTATTATTTTCGAAGATACAGCTAAGAGTTTTATTTGTATTTTTTAAAATAACAAAGATTGATTGTGTATTTGTATTATTTGCCAAGGTAGAGCTAAGGGTTTTATTTGTATTTTTGAAAATAACACAGCTTTTTGGTGTATATGTATTACTTTCCAAGATAAAGGTAAGTGTTATATTTATGAAAATAACACAGTTTCGGGTGTATATGTATTATTTTCCAAGATACAGCTAAGGGATGTATTTGTATTTTTGAAAAAAACACAGCTTGGGGGTGTATTTGTATTATTTTCCAAGATACTGCTAAGGGTTGTATTTGTATTTTTGAAAATAACAGAGTTTGGGGGTGTATTTGTATTATTTTTCAAGATACAACTAAGGGTTGTATTTGTATTTTTGAAAATAACACAGCTTTCGTGTGTATTTGTTTTATTTTCCAAGATGCAGCTAAGGGTTGTATTTGTAGTTTTGAAAATAACACAGATTGGGGGTGTATATGTATTATTTTCCAGGATACTTCTAAGGCTTGTATTTGTATTTTCGTGAATAACACAGCTTGGGGGTGTATTTGTATTATTTTCCAAAATACTGCTAAGGGTTGTATTTGTATTTTTGGGAATAACACAGCTTGGGTGTGTATTTGTATTATTTTCCAAGATACAGCAAATTGTTGTATTTGTATTTTTGACAATAACACAGCTTGGGGGTGTATTTGTATTATTTTCAAGGATACAGCTAAGGTTTGTATTTGTATTTTTGAAAACAACACAGCTTGTGTGTGTATTTGTATTATTTTCCAAGTTACAGCTAATGGTTGTATTTGTATTTTTGACAATAACACAGCTTGCGGGTGTATTTGTATTATTTTCCGAGATACAGCTAAGGGTTGTGTTTGTGTTTTTGAAAATAACACAGCTTGGGGGTGTGTTTGTATTATTTTCCAAGATAGAGCTAAGGGTTGTATTTGAATTTTTCAAAATAACTCAGCTTGTGGGTGTATTTGTATTATTTTCGGAGATAGAGCTACGGGTTGTATATGTATTTTTGAAAATAACACAGCTTGGGGGTGTATTTGTATTATTTTCCAAGATACAGCTAAGGGTTGTATTTTTATTTTTGAAAATAACACAGCTTTGGTGTGTATCTGTATTATTTCCCGAGATACAGCTAAGGGTTTTATTTGTATTTTTGAAAATACCACAGCTTGTGGGTGTATTTGTATTATTTTCTGAATTAAGGCCAAGGGCTGTATTTACATATTTTTGAAAATAACACTGCTTGGGGGTGTATTTGTATTATTTTCCAAGATAGAGCTAAGGGTTGTGTTTGTATTTTGAAAATAACACAGCTTGTGTGTGTATTTGTATTATATTCTGAATTACATCTAAGGGCTGTATTTTTGTATTTTTAAAAATAATACTGCTTCGGGTTGAATTTGTATTATTTTCCAAGATAAAGCTAAGGGTTGTATTTGCATTTTTGAAAATAACAGCACTTGGGGGTGTATTTGTATTATTTTCCTAGATACAGCTAAGGGCTGTGTTTGTATTTTTGAAAATAACACAGCTTGGGGGTGTATTTATATTATTTTCCGACATACAGCAAACGGTTGTACTTGTATTTTTGAAAATAACACCGCTTGTGGGTGTATTTGTATTGTTTTCTGCGATAGAGCTAAGGGTTGTATTTGTATTTTTGAAAATAACACAGCTTGGGTGTGTATTTGTATTATTTTCCGAGATACAGCTAATGGTTGTATCTGTATTTTTGGAAATAACAAAGCTTGGAGGTGATTTGTATTATTTTCCTAGATACAGCTAAGGGTTGTATCTGTATTTTTGAAAATAACACAGCTTGGGGGTGTATTTGTATTATTTTTCGAGATACAGCTAAGGGTTGTATTTGTATTTTTGACAATAACACAGCTTGGGGGTCTATTTGTATTATTTTCCGAGATACAGCTGAGGTTTGTATTTGTATTTTTGAAAATAACACAGCTTTGGAGTGTATTTGTATTACTTTCCAAGATACAGCTAAGGGTTGTATTTGTATTTTTGACAATAACACAGCTTGGGGGTGTATTTGTATTATTTTCCAAGATACAGCTAAGGGTTGTATTTGTATTTTTGATAATAACACAGCTTGGGAGTGTATTTGTATTACTTTACAAGATACAGCTAAGGGTTGTATTTGTATTTTTGACAATAACACAGCTTGGGGGTGTATTTGTATTATTTTCCAATATACGGCTATGGGTTGTATTTGTATTTTTGAAAATAACACATCTTGGGGTTGTATTTGTATTATTTTCCAAGATACAGCTAAGGGTTGTATTTGTATTTTTGAAAATAACACAGACTGGGGGTGCATTTGTATTATTTTCCGAGATACAGCTAAGGGTTGTATTTGTATTTTTGACAATAACACAGCTTTAGGGTGTATTTGTATTATTTTCCAAGATACAGCTAAGGGTTGTATTTGTATTTTTGAAAATAACACAGCTTGGGGGTGTATTTGTATTACTTTCCAAGATACAGCTAAGGGTGTATTTGTATTTTTGAAAATAACACCGCTTGGGGTTGTATTTGTATTACTTTCGGAGATACAGATAAGTGCTGTTTTTGTATTTTTTAAAATAACAGCGCTTGGGGGTGTATTTGTATTATTTTCCTGATACAGCTAAGGGTTGTACTTGTATTTTTGAAAATAACACCGCTTGGGGGTGTATTTGTATTATTTTCTGCGATACAGCTAAGGGTTGTAATTGTATTTTTGAAAATAACACAGCTTGGGGGTGTATTTGTATTATTTTCCGAGATACAGCTAAGGGTTTTATTTGTATTTTTGACAATAACACGGCTTAGGGGTGTATTTGTATTATTTTCCGAGATACAGCTAAAGGTTGTATTTGTATTTTTGAAAATCACACGGCTTGTGGGTGTATTTGTATTATTTTCCGAGATACAGCTAAGGGTTGTATTTCTATTTTTGAAAATAACACAGCTTGGGGGTGTATTTGTATTATATTCGGAGATACAGCTAAGGGTTTTATTTTTATTTTTGAAAATAACACAACTTTTGGGTGTATTTGTATTATTTTCAAAGATACAGCTATGGATTTTATTTGTATTTTTGAAAATAACACAGCTTGGGGGTGTATTTGTATTATTTTCCATGATAGAGCTAAGGGTTGTATTTCTTTTTTGACAATAACACAGCATGGGGGCGTATTTGTATTATTTTCAAAGATACAGCTAAGGGTTTTATGTGTATTTTTGAGAATAACACAGGTTGGGGGTGTATTTGTATTAATTTCAAAGTTACAGCTAAGTGTTGTATTTGTATTTTTGACAATAACAAAGCCGGGGGTGTATTTGTATTATTTTCCAAGATACAGCTAAAAGTTGTATTTGTATTTTTGACAATAACACAGCGTGTGGGTGTATTTTTATTATTTTCCAAGATACAGCTAAGGATTGTATTTGTATTTTTGACAATAACTCAGCTAGGGGGTGTATTTGTATTATTTTCCAAAATACAGCTAAGGGTTGTATTTGTATTTTTCATAATAAAACATCTTGGGGCTGTATTTGTATTATTTTCCAAGATACAGCTAGGGGTTGTATTTGTATTTTTGAAAATAACACTGCTTGGTGGTGTATTTGTAGTATTTTCCGAGTTACAGCTAAGGGTTGTATACGTATTTTTGACTATAAAACAGCTTGTTTGTGTATTTGTATTAATTTGCGAGATAAAGCTAAGGGTTGTATCTGTAGTTTTGAAAATAACACAGCTTGGGGGTGTCTTTGTATTATTTTCCGAGATACAGCTTAGGGTTGTATCTGAATTTTTGACAATAACACAGCTTGGGTCTGTATTTGTATTATTTTCCGAGATACAGCTAAGGGTTGTATTTGTATTTTTGAAAATAACACAGCTTGTGGGTGTATTTGTATTATTTTCCAAGATACAGCTAAGGGTTGTATTTGTATTTTTGAAAATAACATAGATTGTGGGTTTATTTGAATTATTTTCCGAGATACAGCTAAGGGTTGTATTTTTATTTTTGAAAATAACACAGCTTGGGGGTGTATTTGTATTATTTTCCAAGACACAGCTAAGGGTTGTATTTGTATTTTTGAAAATAACATAGCTTGGGAGTGTATTTGTATTACTTTCCAAGATACAGCTAAGGATTGTATTTGTATTTTTGACAATAACAAAGTTGGGGTTGTATTTGTATTATTTTCCAATATACGGCTAAGGATTGTATTTGTATTTTTGAAAATAACACAGCATGGGGGTGTATTTGTATTATTTTTCGAGATACAGCTAAGGTTTGTATTTGTATTTTTGAGAAATAACACAGCTTGGGGGTGTATTTGTATTATTTTCCTAGATACACCTAAGAGTTGTATTTGTATTTTTGAAAATAACACAGCATGGGTGTGTATTTGTATTATTTTTCGAGATACAGCTAAGGTTGTATTTGTATTTTGAAAATAACACAGCTTGTGTGTGTATTTGTATTATTTTCTGAATTACGGCTAAGGGCTGTATTTTCGTATTTTTGAAAATAACACCGCTTGGGGTTGAATTTGTATTATTTTCCAAGATAAAGCTAAGGGTTGTATTTGTATTTCTGAAACTAACAGCGCTTGGGTGTGTATTTGTATTATTTTCCTAGATACAACTAAGGGCTGTGTTTGTATTTTTGAAAATAACACAGCTTGGGGGTGTATTTGTATTATTTTCCGAGATACAGCTAAGGGTTTTATTGTTCTTTTTTAAAATAACACAGCCTGGGGGTGTATTTGTATTATTTTCCAAGATACAGCTAATGGTTGTATTTTTTTTTTTTCAAAAAAACACAGCTTGGGCGTGTATTTGAATTATTTTACAAGATACAGCTAGGGGTTGTATTTTTATTTTTGACAATAAGAAAGCCGGTGGTGTATTTGAATTATTTTCCAAGATACAGCTAAGTGTTGTATTTGTATTTTTGCAAATAACACTGCTTGGGGGTGTATTTGTATTATTTTCCAGGATACAGCTAAGGTTTGTATTTGCTTTTTTGAAAATAACACAGCTTGGGGCTGTAATTATATTATTTTCCAAGACAAAGCTATGGGTTCTATTTGTATTTTTGAAAATAACACAGCTTGGGGTTGTATTTGTATTATTTTGCCAGATACAGCTATGGGTTGTATTTGTATTTTTGAAAATAACACAGCTTGGAGGTGTCTTTGTATTATTTTCCGAGATACAGCTAAGGGTTTTATCTGTCTTTTTGAAAATAACACAGCTTGGGTGTGTATTTGTATTATATTCCAAGATACAGCTAAGGGTTGTATTTGTGTTTTTGATAATAACACAGCTTGGGGGTGTGTTTGTATTATTTTCCAAGATACAGCTAAGGGTTGTGTTTGCTTCTTTGAAAATAACACAGCTTGTGGCTGTATTTGTATTATTTTCCAAGATACAGCTAAGGGTTGTATTTGTTTTTTGAAAATAGCACAGCTTGGGGGTGTATTTGTATTATTTTCCGAGATACAGCTAAGGGTTGTATTTGTATTTTTGAAAATAACAGAGCTCGTTGGTGTATTTGTATTATTTTCCGAGATACAGCTAAGGGTTGTATTTGTATTCTTGAAAATAACACAGCTTGGGGGTGTATTTGTATTATTTTCCAAGGTACAGCTAAGGGTTGTATTTGTATTCTTGAATATAACACAGCTTGGGGGTGTATTTGTATTATTTTCCAAGATACAGCTAAGGGTTGTATTTGTATTCTTGAAAATAACAGAGCTTGTGGGTGTAGTTGTGTTATTTTCAGAGAAACAACTAAGGGTTGTATTTGTGTTTTTGATAATAACATAGCTTGGGCTTGTATTTGAATTATTTTCAAAATACAGCTAAGGGTTTTATTTGTATTTTGGAGAATAACACAGCTTGGGGGTGTATTTGTATTGTTTTCCAAGATACATCTACGGGTTGTACTTTTATTTTTGAAAATAACACATCTTGTGTGTGTATTTGTATTAGTTTCGAAGATAAACCTAAGTGTTATATATGTATTCTTGAAAATAACACTGCTTGGGGGTGTATTTGTATTATTTTACAAGATACAGCTAAGAGTTGTATTTGTATTTTTGAAAATAACACAGCATGTGGGTGTATTTGTATTATTTTCCAAGATACAGCTAAGGGTTTTATTTGTATTTTTGAAAATAACACAGCATGTGGGTGAATTTGTATTATTTTCCAAGATACAGCTAAGGGTTTTATTTGTATTCTTGAAAATAACACAGCTTGGGGGTGTATTTGTATTATTTTCCAAGATACAGCTAAGGGTTGTATTTGTATTTTTGAAAATAACACAGCTTGGCGGTGTATTTCTGTTATTTTCCAAGATACAGCTAAGGGTTGTATTTGTATTTTTGAAAATAATGCAGCTTGGCGGTGTATTTGTATTATTTTCAAAGATACAGCTAAGGGTTGTATTTGTATTTTTGACAATAACACAGCTTGGGGGTGTATCTGTATTATTTTCCAAGATAGAGATAAGGGTTGTATTTGTATTTCTGAAAATAATACAGCTTGGGGACGTATTTGTATTATTTTCCAAGATACAGCTAAGGGTTGTATTTGTCTTTTTGAAAATAACACAGCCTGAGGGTGTATTTGTGTTTTTCTCCAAGATACAGCTAAGGATTGTACTTGTATTTTGGAAAATAACACGGCTTGGGGATGTAATTGTATTATATTCCAAGATAGAGCTAAGGTTCGTATTTGTATTTTTGAAAATAACACAGCTTAGGGGAGTATTTGTATTATTTTCCAAGATACAGCTAAGTGTCGTATTTGTATTTTTGAAAATAACACAGCTTGGGGGTGTATTTGTATCATTTTCAAAGATACAGCTAAGGATTGTATTTGTACTTTTGAAAATAACAGAGCTTGTGGGTGTATTTGTATTATTTTCATAGATACAGCTAAGGGTTGTATTTGTATCTTTGAAAATAACACAGCTTGGGGTTGTATTTGTATTATTTTCCAAGATACAGCTAAGGTTTGTATTTGTATTTTTGAAAACAACACAGCTTGTGGCTGTATTTCCATCATTTTCCAAGATACAGCTAAGGGTTCTATTTGTATTTTTGCAAATAACACAGCTTGGGGGTGTATTTGTATTATTTTCCAAGATAAGGCTATGAATTATATCTGTATTTTTGACAATAACACAGCTTTGGGGTGTATTTGTATTACTTTCCAAGATACAGCTAAGAGTTGTATATGTATTTTTGAAAATAACACAGCTTTGGGGTGTATTTGTATTACTTTCCAAGATACTGCTAACGTTTGTATTTGTATTTTTGAAAATAAGACGGCTTGGTGGTGTATTTGTATTACTTTCCAAGATAGAGCTAAGTGTTGTGTTTGTATTTTTGACAATAACACAGCTGGGGGGGTGTATTTGTATTATTTTCCAAGATACAGCTAAGGGTTTGGTTTGTATTTTTGAAAATAACACAACTTGAGGTTGTATTTGTATTATTTTCAAAGATAGAGCTAAGGGTTGTATTTTTGTTTTTGAAAATAACACAGCATTGGGGTGTATTTGTATTATTTTCAAAGATACAACTAAGGGTTTTGTTTGTATTTTTCACAATAACGCAGCTTGGGAGTGTATTTGTATTATTTTCAAAGATACAGCTAAGGGTTGTATTTGTATTTTTGACAGTAACTCAGATTGGGGTGTATTTGTATTATTTTCAAAGATACAGCTAAGGGTTGTATTTGTTTTTTTGAAAATAACACATCTTGGGGGTGTATTTGTATTATTTATCAAGGTACAGCTAAGGGTTGTATTTGTATTTTTGAAAATAACATAGCTTGGGGTTGTATTTGCAATATTTTCCAGGATACAACTAAGGGTTGTATTGGTATTTTTGAAAATTACACAGCTTGGGGGTGTATTTGTGTTTTTTTCCAAGATACAGCTAACGGCTGTACTTGTATTTTGGAAAATAACACGGCTTGGGTTTGTATTTCTATTATTTTCAAAGATACAGCTGAGGGTTGTATTTGCAGTTTTGAAAATAACACAGATTTGGTGTGTATTTGTATTATTTTCAAAAATATAGTTATGGGTTGTATTTGTATTTTTGACAATCACAGAGCTTGGGGGGATTTTTGTAGTATTTTGCAAGATACAGCTAAGGATTGTATTGGTATTTTTGAAAATAACACAGCTTGGGGTTGTATTTGTATTATTTTCCAAGGTACAGCTAAGGGTTGTGTTTGTATTTTTGAAATTAACACAGATTGGGGTGTATTTGTCTTATTTTCTGAATTACGGCTAAGTTCTGTATTTTTGAAAATAACACAGCTTGGTGTTGTATTTGTATTATTATCCAAGATACAGCTAAGGGTTGTATTTGTATTTTTGGAAATAACACAGCTTGGGCTTCTATTTGTATTATTTTCAAAGATATAGCTAAGGGTTGTATTTGTATTTTTGAAAATAACACAGCATGGGGGTGTATTTGTATTATTTTCAAAGATACAACTAAGGGTTGTATTTGTATTTTTCACAATAACGCGGCTTGGGGGTGTATTTGTATTATTTTCAAAGATACAGCTAAGGGTTGTATTTGTATTTTTGACAATAACTCAGCTTGGGTTGTATTTGTATTATTTTCAAAGATACAGGTAAGGATTGTATTTGTATTTTTGAAAATAACACAGCTTGTGGTTGTATTTGTATTATTTTCCAAGATACAGCTCAGAGTTGTATTTGTATTTTTGAAAATAACACAGCTTAGGGTTGTATTTGCATTATTTTCCACGATAGAGCTAGGGGTTTTATTGTTATTTTTGAAAATTACACAGATTGTGGGTGTATTTGTGTTTTCTCCCAAGATACTGCTAAGGGTAGTACTTGTATTTTGGAAAATAACACGGCTTGGGGGTGTATTTGTATTATATTCCAAGATACAGCTAAGGGATGTATTTGTATTTTTGAAAATAACACAGCTATGGGGTGTATTTGTATTATTTTCAAAATTACAGTTATGGGTTGTATTTGTATTTTTAACAATCACAGAGCTTGGAGGGGTATTTGTATTATTTTACAAGATAGAGCTAAGGGTTGTGTTTGTATTTTTGACAATAACACAGATTGTGGGTGTATTTGTGCTATTTTCAAAGATACAGCTAAGGGTTATAATTGTATTTTTGACAGTAACACAGCATTGGAGTGTATTTGAATTATTTTCAAAATACAGCTAATGGTTGTATTTGAATTTTTGAGAATAACACAGCTTGGGTGTGTATTTGAATTATTTTCCAAGATACAGCTAAGGTTTCTATTTGTATTTATGAAAATAACACAACTTCTGGGTGTATTTGTATTATTTTCCAATATACAGCTAAGGGGTGTATTTGTATTTTTGAAAATAATACAGCTTGGGGGGGTTATTTGTATTATTTTCCAAGAAACAGCTATGGGTTGTATTTGTATTTTTGAAAATAACAGAGCTTGTGAGTGTATTTGCATTATTTTCCAAGATACAGCTAAGGGTTTTATTGGTATTTTTGAAAATAACACAGCTTGGGGGTGTATTTTTGTTATTTTTCAAGATACATCTATGGGTTTTATTTGTATTTTGGAAAATAACACAGCTTGGGGGTGTATTTGTATTATTTTCCAATATACAGCTAAGGGTTGTATTTGTATTTTTGAAAATAACACAGCTTGGGGGTGTATTTGTATTAGTTTCAAAGATACAGTTATGGGTTGTGTTTGTATTTTTGACAATAACAGAGCTTTGGGGGGTATTTGTATTATTTTTCAAGGTACAGCTAAGAGTTGTATTTGTATTTTTGACAATAACACAGCTTGTGGGTGTATTTGTGTTATTTTCAAAGATACAGCTAAGGGTTGTATTTGTATTTTTGACAGTAACACAGCTTGAGTGTGTATTTGTGTTATTTTCAAAGATACCGCTAAGGGTTGTATTTGTATTTTTGACAATAACACAGCTTGGGTTTGTATTTGTATTATTTTCAAAGTTACAACTAAGGGTTGTACTTGTATTTTTGAAAATAACAGAGCTTAGGGGTGTATTTGTATTATATTCCAAGACACAGCTAAGGGTTGTATTTGTATTTTTGAAAATAACACAGCTTTTGGGTGTATCTGTATCATTTCCAAAGATACAGCTAAGGACTGTATTTGTATTTTTGAAAATAAAACAGCTCGGGGGTGTGTTTGTATTATTTTCCAAGATACATCTAAGGGTTGTATTTGTATTTTTGAAAATAACACAGCTTGGGGGTGTATATGTATTATTTCCCAAGATACAGCTAAGGGTTGTATTTGTATTCTTGAAAATAACACAGCTTGTAGCTGTATATGTATTATTTTCCAATATACAGCTAAGGGTTTTATTTGTATTTTTGAAAATAACACAGCTTGGAGGTGTATTTATATTATGTTCCAAGATACAGCCAAGGGTTTTATCTGTATTTTCCACAATAACACAGATTTCGGGTGTATTTGTATTACTTTCCAAGATACAGCAAAGGGTTGTATTAGTATTTTTGAAAACAAGATGGCTTTGAGTGTATTTGTATTGCTTTCCAAGATAGAGCTAAGGGTTGTATTTGTATTTTTGACAATAACACAGCTTGGGGGTGTATTTGTATTATTTTCCGAGATACAGCTAGGGGTTGTATTTGTATTTTTGAAAATAACACAGCTTGCGGTGTATTTGTATTACTTTCCGAGATACAGCTAAGGGTCGCATTTGTATTTTTGAAAATAACACTGCTGGGAGGTGTATTTGTATTATTTTCCGAGATATAGCTTAGGGTTGTATTTGTATTTTTGAAAATAACACAGCTTGGGTATGTATTTGTATTGTTTTCCGAGATATAGCTAAGGGTTGTATTTGTATTTTGAAATTAACACAGCTTGGGGGTGTATTTGTCTTATTTTCTGAATTACGGCTAAGTTCTGTATTTTTGTATTTTTGAAAATAACACAGCTTGGGGGTGTATTTGTATTATTTTCGAAGATACAGCTAAGGGTTGTGTTGGTATTTTTGAAAATAACACAGCTTGGGAGTGTATGTGTATTTCTTTCCAAGATACAGCTAAGGTTTGTATTTGTATTTTTGACAATAACACAGCTTTGGGGTGTATTTGTATTATTTTCCAAGATACAGCTAAGGGTTGTATTTGTATTTTTGAAAATAACACAGCTTGGGGGTGTATTTGTATTACTTTCCAAGATACAGCTAAGGGTGTATTTGTATTTTTGAAAATAACACCGCTTGGGGTTGTATTTGTATTACTTTCGGAGATACAGATAAGTGCTGTTTTTGTATTTTTTAAAATAACAGCGCTTGGGGGTGTATTTGTATTATTTTCCTGATACAGCTAAGGGTTGTACTTGTATTTTTGAAAATAACACCGCTTGGGGGTGTATTTGTATTATTTTCTGCGATACAGCTAAGGGTTGTAATTGTATTTTTGAAAATAACACAGCTTGGGGGTGTATTTGTATTATTTTCCGAGATACAGCTAAGGGTTTTATTTGTATTTTTGACAATAACACGGCTTAGGGGTGTATTTGTATTATTTTCCGAGATACAGCTAAAGGTTGTATTTGTATTTTTGAAAATCACACGGCTTGTGGGTGTATTTGTATTACTTTCCGAGATACAGATAAGGGTTGCATTTGTATTTTTGAGAAATAACACAGATTGGGGGTATATTTGTATTATTTTCAAAGATACAGCTAAGGGTTGTATTTGTATTTTTGACAATAACACAGCTTGGGTGTGTATTTGTATTATATACAAAGATACAGCTAGGTGTTGCATTTGTATTTTTGACAATAACACAGCTTGCGGGTTTATTTGTATTATTTTCCAAGATACAGCTAGGGGTTGTATTTGCATTTTTGAAAATAACAGCACTTTGGGGTGTATTTGTATTATTTTCCTAGATACAGCTAAGGGCTGTGTTTGTATTTTTGAAAATAACACAGCTTGGGGGTGTATTTATATTATTTTCCGACATACAGCAAATGGTTGTACTTGTATTTTTGAAAATAACACCGCTTGTGGGTGTATTTGTATTGTTTTCTGCGATAGAGCTAAGGGTTGTATTTGTATTTTTGAAAATAACACAGCTTGGGGGTGTATTTGTATTATTTTCCGAGATACAGCTAATGGTTGTATCTGTATTTTTGGAAATAACAAAGCTTGGAGGTGATTTGTATTATTTTCCTAGATACAGCTAAGGGTTGTATTTGTATTTTTGAAAATAACACAGCTTGGGGGTGTATTTGTATTATTTTTCGAGATACAGCTTAGGGTTGTATTTGTATTATTGACAGTAACACAGCTTGGGGGTGTATTTGTATTATTTTCCGAAATACAGCTGAGGTTTGTATTTGTATTTTTGAAAATAACACATCTTCGGGTTGTATTTGTATTATTTTCCAAGATACAGCTAAGGGTTGTATTTGTTTTTTGATAATTAAACAGCTTGGTGGTGTATTTGTATTATTTTCCGAGATACAGCTAAGGGTTATTTGTATTTTTGAAAATAACACAGCTTGGGGGTGTCTTTGTATTATTTTCAAAGATAAAGCTAAGGGTTGTATTTGTATTTTTGAAATTAACACAGCTTTGGAGTGTATTTGTACTACTTTCCAAGATACAGCTTAGGGTTGTATTTGTATTTTTGACAATAACACAGCTTGGGGGTGTATTTGTATTTGTATTATTTTCCAAGATACAGCTAAGGGTTGTATTTGTATTTCTGATAATAACACAGCTTGGGAGTGTATTTGTATTACTTTACAAGATACAGCTATGGGTTGTATTTGTATTTTTGACAATAACACAGCTTGGGGGTGTATTTGTATTATTTTCCAATATACGGCTAAGGTTTGTATTTGTATTTTTGACAATAACACATCTTGGGGTTGTATTTTTATTATTTTCCAAGATACAGCTAAGGGTTGTATTTGTATTTTTGAAAATAACACAGACTGTGGGTGTATTTGTATTATTTTCCGAGATACAGCTAAGGGTTGTATTTGTATTTTTGAAATTAACACAGCTTGGTATTTTATTTGTCTTATTTTCTGAATTACGGCTAAGTTCTGTATTTTTGTATTTTTGAAAATAACACAGCTTGGGGGTGTATTTGTATTATTTTCCAAGATACTGCTAAGGGTTGTATTTGTATTTTTGAAATAACACAGCTTGGGAGTGTATTTGTATTACTTTCCAAGATACAGCTAAGTGTTGTATTTGTATTTTTGACAATAACAGAGCTTGAGGGTGTATTTGTATTATTTTCCAAGATACAGCTAAGGGTTGTATTTGCATTTTTGTAAATAACACAGCTTGGGGGTGTATTTGTATTACTTTCCGAGATACAGCTAAGGGTTGTATTTGTATTTTTGAAAACAACACCGCTTGGGGTTGAATTTGTAATATTTTCCGAGATACAGCTAAGTGTTGTATGTGTATTTTTTAAAACAAAAGCACTTGGGGGTGTATTTGTATTATTTTCCCAGATAGAGCTAAGGGTTGTGTTTGTATTTTTGATAATATCACAGCTTGGGGCTGTATTTGTATTATTTTCCGAGATACAGCTAAGGGTTGTATATGTATTTTTGACAATAACACAGCTTGGGGGTGTATTTGTATTATTTTCCGAGATACAGCTAAGGGCTTTATTTGTATTTTTGAAAATAACACAGCTTGGGGTTGTATTTGTATTACTTTCAAAGATATAGCTAAGGGTTTTATTTGTATTTTTGAAAATAACACAGTCTGGTGGTGTATTTGTATTATTTTCCGAGATACAGCTAAGGGTTGTATTTGTATTTTTGAAAATAACAGAGCTCGTTGGTCTATTTGTATTATTTTCCGAGATACAGCTAAGGGTTGTATTTGTATTCTTGAAAATAACACAGCTTGTGGGTGTATTTGTATTATTTTCCAAGATACAGCTAAGGGTTGTATTTGTATTCTTGAATATAACACAGCTTGAGGGTGTATTTGTATTATTTTCCAAGATACAGCTAAGGGTTGTATTTGTATTCTTGAAAATAACAGAGCTTGTGGGTGTAGTTGTGTTATTTTCAGACAAACAACTAAGGGTTGTTTTTGTGTTTTTGACAATAACACAGTTTGGGCTTGTATTTGAATTATTTTCAAAATACAGCTAAGGGTTTTATTTGTATTTTGGAGGATAACACAGCTTGGGGGTGTATTTTTATTGTTTTCCAATATACATCTACGGGTTGTACTTTTATTTTTGAAAATAACACATCTTGTGTGTGTATTTGTATTAGTTTCGAAGATAAACCTAAGTGTTGTATATGTATTCTTGAAAATAACACAGCTTGGGGGTGTATTTGTATTATTTTCCAAGATACAGCTAAGGGTTTTATTTGTATTTTTGAAAATAACACAGCATGTGGGTGAATTTGTATTATTTTCCAAGATACAGCTAAGGGTTTTATTTGTATTCTCGAAAATAACACAGCTTGGGGGTTTATTTGTATTATTTTCCAAGATACAGCTAAGGGTTGTATTTGTATTTTTGAAAATAACACAGCTTGGCGGTGTATTTCTGTTATTTTCCAAGATACAGCTAAGGGTTGTATTTGTATTTTTGAAAATAATGCAGCTTGGCGGTGTATTTGTATTATTTTCAAAGATACAGCTAAGTGTTGTATTTGTATTTTTGACAATAACACAGCTTGGGGATGTATCTGTATTATTTTCCAAGATAGAGATAAGGGTTGTATTTGTATTTCTGAAAATAATACAGCTTGGGGATGTACTTGTATTATTTTCCAAGATACAGCTAAGGGTTGTATTTGTCTTTTTGAAAATAACACAGCCTGAGGGTGTATTTGTGTTTTTCTCCAAGATACAGCTAATGGTTGTACTTGTATTTTGGAAAATAACACGGCTTGGGGATGTAATTGTATTATATTCCAAGATAGAGCTAAGGTTCGTATTTGTATTTTTGAAAATAACACAGCTTGGGGTTGTATTTGTATTATTTTCCAAGATACAGCTAAGGTTTGTATTTGTATTTTTGAAAACAACACAGCTTGTGGCTGTATTTCCATTATTTTCCAAGATACAGCTAAGGGTTCTATTTGTATTTTTGCAAATAACACAGCTTGGGGGTGTATTTGTATTATTTTCCAAGATAACGCTATGAATTACATCTGTATTTTTGACAATAACACAGCTTTGGGGTGTATTTGTATTACTTTCCAAGATACAGCTAAGAGTTGTTTATGTATTTTTGAAAATAACACAGCTTTGGGGTGTATTTGTATTACTTTCCAAGATACAGCTAACGTTTGTATTTGTATTTTTGTAAATAAGACGGCTTGGTGGTGTATTTGTATTACTTTCCAAGATAGAGCTAAGTGTTGTGTTTGTATTTTTGACAATAACACAGCTGGGGGGGGTGTATTTGTATTATTTTCCAAGATACAGCTAAGGGTTTGGTTTGTATTTTTGAAAATAACACAACTTGAGGTTGTATTTGTATTATTTTCAAAGATAGAGCTAAGGGTTGTATTTGTGTTTTTGAAAATAACACAGCATTGGGGTGTATTTGTATTATTTTCAAAGATAAAACTAAGGGTTTTATTTGTATTTTTCACAATAACGCAGCTTGGGAGTGTTTTTGTATTATTTTCAAAGATACAGCTAAGGGTTGTATTTGTATTTTTGACAGTAACTCAGATTGGGGTGTATTTGTATTATTTTCAAAGATACAGCTAAGGGTTGTATTTGTCTTTTTGAAAATAACACATCTTGGGGGTGTATTTGTATTATTTATCAAGGTACAGCTAAGGGTTGTATTTGTATTTTTGAAAATAACATAGCTTGTGGTTGTATTTGGATTATTTTCCAAGACACAGCTAAGGGTTGTATTGGTATTTTTGAAAATTACACAGCTTGGGGGTGTATTTGTGTTTTTTTCCAAGATACAGCTAATGGCTGTACTTGTATTTTGGAAAATAACACGGCTTGGTGGTGTATTTCTATTATTTTCCAAGATACAGCTGAGGGTTGTATTTGCAGTTTTGAAAATAACACAGATTTGGTGTGTTTTTGTATTATTTTCAAAAATATAGTTATGGGTTGTATTTGTATTTTTGACAATCACAGAGCTTGGGGGGATTTTTGTAGTATTTTGCAAGATACAGCTAAGGATTGTATTGGTATTTTTGAAAATAACACATCTTGGGGTAGTATTTGTATTATTTTCCAAGGTACAGCTAAGGGTTGTATTTGTATTTTTGAAATTAACACAGATTGGGGTGTATTTGTCTTATTTTCTGAATTACGGCTAAGTTCTATATTTTTGAAAATAACACAGCTTGGTGTTGTATTTGTATTATTATCCAAGATACAGCTAAGGGTTGTATTTTTATTTTTGGAAATAACACAGCTTGGGCTTCTATTTGTATTATTTTCAAAGATATAGCTAAGGGTTGTATTTGTATTTTTGAAAATAACACAGCATGGGGGTGTATTTGTATTATTTTCAAAGATACAACTAAGGGTTGTATTTGTATTTTTCACAATAACGCGGCTTGGGGGTGTATTTGTATTATTTTCAAAGATACAGCTAAGGGTTGTATTTGTATTTTTGACAATAACTCAGCTTGGGTTGTATTTGCATTATTTTCAAAGATACAGGTAAGGATTGTATTTGTATTTTTGAAAATAACACAGCTTGTGGTTGTATTTGTGTTATTTTCCAAGATACAGCTCAGAGTTGTATTTGTATTTTTGAAAATAACACAGCTTAGGGTTGTATTTGCATTATTTTCCACGATAGAGCTAGGGGTTTTATTGTTATTTTTGAAAATTACACAGATTGTGGGTGTAATACAGCTAAGGGATGTATTTGTATTTTTGAAAATAACACAGCTATGGGGTGTATTTGTATTATTTTCAAAATTACAGTTATGGGTTGTGTTTGTATTTTTAACAATCACAGAGCTTGGAGGGGTATTTGTATTATTTTACAAGATAGAGCTAAGGGTTGTGTTTGTATTTTTGACAATAACACAGATTGTGGGTGTATTTGTGCTATTTTCAAAGATACAGCTAAGGGTTGTAATTGTATTTTTGACAGTAACACAGCTTTGGATTGTATTTGAATTATTTTCAAAATACATCTAAGGGTTGTATTTGAATTTT
This sequence comes from Saimiri boliviensis, assembly GCF_048565385.1. NCBI lineage: Eukaryota > Metazoa > Chordata > Mammalia > Primates > Cebidae > Saimiri > Saimiri boliviensis. The sequence continues at coordinate 152,265,120 of NC_133453.1, forward strand.
TGAGAATAACACAGCTTGGGTGTGTATTTGAATTATTTTCCAAGATACAGCTAAGGTTTCTATTTGTATTTATGAAAATAACACAACTTCTGGGTGTATTTGTATTATTTTCCAATATACAGCTAAGGGGTGTATTTGTATTTTTGAAAATAATTCAGCTTGGGGGGGTTATTTGTATTATTTTCCAAGAAAGAGCTATGGGTTGTATTTGTATTTTTGAAAATAACAGAGCTTGTGAGTGTATTTGCATTATTTTCCAAGATACAGCTAAGGATTTTATTGGTATTTTTGAAAATAACACAGCTTGGGGGTGTATTTGTGTTATTTCTCAAGATACATCTATGGGTTGTATTTGTGTTTTGGAAAATAACACAGCTTGGGGGTGTATTTGTATTATTTTCCAATATACAGCTAAGGGTTGTATTTGTATTTTTGAAAATAACACAGCTTGGGGGTGTATTTGTATTAGTTTCAAAGATACAGTTATGGATTGTGTTTGTATTTTTGACAATAACAGAGGTTTGGGGGGTATTTGTATTATTTTTCAAGATACAGCTAAGAGTTGTATTTGTATTTTTGACAATAAAACAGCTTCTGGGTGTATTTGGGTTATTTTCAAAGATACAGCTAAGGGTTGTATTTGTATTTTTGACAGTAACACAGCTTGAGTGTGTATTTGTGTTATTTTCAAAGATACCGCTAAGGGTTGTATTTGTATTTTTGACAATAACACAGCTTGGGGTTGTATTTGTATTATTTTCAAAGTTACAGCTAAGGGTTGTACTTGTATTTTTGAAAATAACAGAGCTTAGGGGTGTATTTGTATTATATTCAAAGACACAGCTAAGCGTTGTATTTGTATTTTTGAAAATAACACAGCTTGGGGGTATATTTGCATTATTTTCCAAGATAACGCTAAGGATTGTATTTGTGTTTTTGAAAATAACACAGCTTGGGTGTGTATTTGCATTATTTTCCAAGATACAGCTAAGTGTTGTATTTGAATTTTTGAAAATAACACAGCTCGGGGTTGTATTTGTATTATATTCCAAGATACAGCTAAGGGTCGTATTTGTGTTTTTGAAAATAACACAGATTGGGGGTGTATTTGTATTATTTTCCAAGATACAGCTAAGGGTTTTATTTTTATTTTTGAAAATATCACAGATTGGGAGTGTATTTGTATTATATTCCAAGATACAGCTAAGTGTTGTATTTGTATTTTTGACAATAACACAGCTTGGTGTTGTATTTAATTTCTTACTAAAAGAATGCTCAACTCAAGCGGACACAGCTCACTCGTTTTGACTTCATGAGCTATGGCAGGTAGAGACAACTTTTTGAAAATACACAGCTAAAACTGTCCATGCTTTGAATGCTAGACATGTTTTTCAGAATACACAGCTAAAACGTTCCCCGCTTTAAGTGCTAAAGCACTTAAAGCGGGGACCGTTTTAGCTGTGTATTTTGAAAAAGTTGTGTGCTCTTCAAAGAGAAAGCTACTTTTGCTGTGTCTTTGGGTTCGAGGGGAAATGGGAGTCCTCTTCAGTCAGCAGGGACGACACCTGAGTCCTTTGCAGTCCTCTTGTCTGCCTCTGAGGGTGAAATGAGAGTGGTCCCTGTCATCATGAGCCATGTCTGAAAGAATTATTCACATTCCATACGAGAATAGACGGGTGAAATAGCAAAATGTGTGTCTTCCTTTGGAGCATGGACGGGTTCAAAGCCCACCTCATACCACTAAGTATTCTGCTGAACACGAGCAGTTGTGTGTGCGGCCTGTGTTTGGGTGATTTTTGTGTCATGTGTGTGTGTGTGTGTGTGTTTGTGTGTGTGTGTGCCTGTGTGTGTGTGTCTGTATTTCTGTCTCCATTCCTGAGCAGCAAATCTTTTTTCCTCTTTTAGCATGTTACTCACAACTGTGGATGAAGCCCAGCACTCCTGAAAACACAATCCATGTATGGTTGAAGGAAATTTTCTTGGTGATGAGTGAGAGGTTGGTGACTGAAACCAGCTCATTTCCCATTGACCACTGAGGACACATCTCTCAGGTGAGAAGCAAAGTGAGAATTTGAACCAGGCACATTCTCCTTAGAGACAATGGGCCAAAGACAGGTCCGATGGAATCGAATGTCTTTGCATGTTGACATCCATCCCGTCAAGCCCTCGTTAAGCCATTGAAGTGTCACATTGGGCCTGGGGGAGGCGGTGCACCCTGTGAAATTACACGTCCGAAGATTTGGATTTGATTTCCAGGCCGCTGGCAGTCAGTCTGCCAGGCACTTTCATGTGACAAGCCTTAGGCGAGTCCCTTTCTGTCTCTGATTCCCGATTCCTTCACAGGGATTTATGTGGGCCTTAACGCCCACTGGGAAAAGATCCCTCAGCCAGCTCAGTGCCTGCTTTCTTGGTTTGACTTGTCAATCTGGACTTGAATACACCTTTGGTTTTGGATTGACTCTATTACCTCTGCTAGAAATTAACACACAAAACTGACAGCTGATTGACAAGATGAGAAGCAGTTTTCCAAAATTCAAATTGAACTTAATCCTTTCTTACTAAAAGAATGCTCAAATCAAGGGGACACAGCTCACTCGTTTTGACTTCATGAGCTATGGCAGGTAGAGACAACTTTTTGAAAATACACAGCTAAAACTGTCCGTGCTTTGAATGCTAGACATGTTTTTCAGAATACACGGCTAAAACGGTCCCCGATTTAATTGCTAAAGCACTTAAATCGGGGACCGTTTTAGCTGTGTATTTTGAAAAAGTTGTGTGCTCTTCAAAGAGAAAGCTACTTTTGCTGTGTCTTTGGGTTCGAGGGGAAATGGGAGTCCTCTTCAGTCAGCAGGGACGACACCTGAGTCCTTTGCAGTCCTCTTGTCTGCCTCTGAGGGTGAAATGAGAGTGGTCCCTGTCATCATGAGCCATGTCTGAAAGAATTATTCACATTCCCTACGAGAATAGACGTGTGAAATAGCAAAAGGTGTGTCTTCCTTTGGAGCATGGACGGGTTCAAAGCCCACCTCATACCACTAAGTATTTTGCTGAACACGAGCAGTTGTGTGTGAGGCCTGTGTTTGGGTGATTTTTGTGTCGTGTGTGTGTGTGTGTGTGTGTGTGTCTGTGTGTGTGTGTCTGTATTTCTGTCTCCATTCCTGAGCAGCAAATCTTTATTCCTCTTTTAGCATGTTACTCACAACTGTGGATGAAGCCCAGCACTCCTGAAAACACAATCCATGTATGGTTGAAGGAAATTTTCTTGGTGATGAGTGAGAGGTTGGTGACTGAAACCAGCTCATTTCCCATTGACCACTGAGGACACATCTCTCAGTTGAGAATCAAAGTGAGAATTTGAACCAGGCACATTCTCCTTAGAGACAATGGGCCAAAGACAGGTCCGATGGAATCGAATATCTTTTCATGTTGACATCCATCCCGTCAAGCCCTCGTTAAGCCATTGAAGTGTCACATTGGGCCTGGGGGAGGCGGTGCACCCTGTGAAACTACACGTTCGAAGATTTGGATTTGATTTCCAGCCCTCTTCCAGTCAGTCTGCCAGGCACTTTCATGTGACAAGCCTTAGGCGAGTCCCTTTCTGTCTCTGATTCCCGATTCCTTCACAGGGATTTATGTGGGCCTTAACGCCCACTGGGAAAAGATCCCTCTGCCAGCTCAGTGCCTGCTTTCTTGGTTTGACTTGTCAATCTGGACTTGAATACACCTTTGGTTTTGGATTGACTCTATTACCTCTCCTAGAAATTAACACACAAAACTGACAGCTGATTGACAAGATGAGAAGCAGTTTTCCAAAATTCAAATTGAACTTAATCCTTTCTTACTAAAAGAATGCTCAAATCAAGGGGACACAGCTCACTCGTTGTGACTTCATGAGCTATGGCAGGTAGAGTCAACTTTTTGAAAATACACAGCTAAAACTGTCCGTGCTTTGAATGCTAGACATGTTTTTCAGAATACACAGCTAAAACGGTCCCCGCTTTAAGAGTTAAAGCACTTAAAGCGGGGACCGTTTTAGCTGTGTATTTTGAAAAAGTTGTGTGCTCTTCAAAGAGAAAGCTACTTTTGCTGTGTCTTTGGGTTCGAGGGGAAATGGGAGTCCTCTTCAGTCAGCACAGACGACACCTGAGTCCTTTGCAGTCCTCTTGTCTGCCTCTGAGGGTGAAATGAGAGTGGTCCCTGTCATCATGAGCCATGTCTGAAAGAATTATTCACATTCCCTACGAGAATAGACGGGTGAAATAGCAAAAGGTGTGTCTTCCTTTGGAGCATGGACGGGTTCAAAGCCCACCTCATACCACTAAGTATTTTGCTGAACACGAGCAGTTGTGTGTGCGGCCTTTGTTTGGGTGATTTTTGTGTCATGTGTGTGTGTGTCTGTGTGTGTGTGTGTGTGTGTGTGTGTCTGTGTGTGTGTGTCTGTATTTCTGTCTCCATTCCTGAGCAGCAAATCTTTTTTCCTCTTTTAGCATGTTACTCACAACTGTGGATGAAGCCCAGCACTCCTGAAAACACAATCCATGTATGGTTGAAGGAAATTTTCTTGGCGATGAGTGAGAGGTTGGTGACTGAAACCAGCTCATTTCCCATTGACCACTGAGGTCACATCTCTCAGGTGAGAAGCAAAGTGAGAATTTGAACCAGGCACATTCTCCTTAGAGACAATGGGCCAAAGGCTGGTCCGATGGAATCGAATGTCTTTTCATGTTGACATCCATCCCGTCAAGCCCTCGTTAAGCCATTGAAGTGTCAGATTGGGCCTTGGGGAGGCCGTTCACCCTGTGAAATTACACGTCCGAAGATTTGGATTTGATTTCCAGCCCTCTGCCAGTCAGTCTGCCAGGCACTTTCATGTGACAAGCCTTAGGCGAGTCACTTTCTGTCTCTGATTCCCGATTCCTTCACAGGGATTTATGTGGGCCTTAACGCCCACTGGGAAAAGATCCCTCTGCCAGCTCAGTGCCTGCTTTCTTGGTTTGACTTGTCAATCTGGACTTGAATACACCTTTGGTTTTGGATTGACTCTATTACCTCTCCTAGAAATTAACACACAAAACTGACAGCTGATTGACAAGATGAGAAGCAGTTTTCCAAAATTCAAATTGAACTTAATCCGTTCTTACTAAAAGAATGCTCAAATCAAGGGGACACAGCTCACTCGTTTTGACTTCATGAGCTATGGCAGGTAGAGACAACTTTTTGAAAATACACAGCTAAAACTCTCCGTGCTTTGAATGCTAGACATGTTTTTCAGAATACACACCTAAAACTGTCCCCGCTTTAAGTGCCAAAGGACTTAAAGCGGGGACCGTTTTAGCTGTGTATTTTGAAAAAGTTGTGTGCTCTTCAAAGAGAAAGCTACTTTTGCTGTGTCTTTGGGTTCGAGGGGAAATGGGAGTCCTCTTCAGTCAGCAGGGACGACACCTGAGTCCTCTGCAGTCCTCTTGTCTGCCTCTGAGGGTGAAATGAGCGTGGTCCCTGTCATCATGAGCCATGTCTGAAAGAATTATTCACATTCCCTACGAGAATAGACGGGTGACATAGCAAAAGGTGTGTCTTCCTTTGGAGCATGGATGTGTTCAAAGCCCACCTCATACCACTAAGTATTTTGCTGAACACGAGCAGTTGTGTGTGCGGCCAGTGTTTGGGTGATTTTTATGTCATGTGTGTGTGTGTGAGTGTGTGTGTGTGTGTGTGTGTGTGTGTCTGTGTGTGTGTGTCTGTATTTCTGTCTTTATTTCTTAGCAGCAAATCTTTTTTCCTCTTTTAGCATGTTACTCACAACTGTGGATGAAGCCCAGCACTCCTGAAAACACATTCCATGTATTTTGGAAGGAAATTTTCTTGGTGATGAGTGAGAGGTTGGTGACTGAAACCAGCTCATTTCCCATTGACCACTGAGGTCACATCTCTCAGGTGAGAAGCAAAGTGAGAATTTGAACCAGGCACATTCTCCTTAGAGACAATGGGCCAAAGACAGGTCCGATGGAATCGAATGTCTTTTCATGTTGACATCCATCCCGTCAAGCCCTCGTTAAGCCATTGAAGTGTCACATTGGGCCTCGGGGAGGCGGTGCACCCTGTGAAATTACACGTCCGAAGATTTGGATTTGATTTCCAGCCCTCTGCCAGTCAGTCTGCCAGTCACTTTCATGTGACAAGCCTTAGGCGAGTCCCTTTCTGTCTCTGATTCCCGATTCCTTCACAGGGATTTATGTGGGCCTTAACGCCCACTGGGAAAAGATCCCTCTGCCAGCTCAGTGCCTGCTTTCTTGGTTTGACTTGTCAATCTGGACTTGAATACACCTTTGGTTTTGGATTGACTCTATTACCTCTCCTAGAAATTAACACACAAAACTGACAGCTGATTGACAAGATGAGAAGCAGTTTTCCAAAATTCAAATTGAACCTAATCCTTTCTTACTAAAAGAATGCTCAAATCAAGGGGACACAGCTCACTCGTTTTGACTTCATGAGCTATGGCAGGTAGAGACAACTTTTTGAAAATACACAGCTAAAACTGTCCGTGCTTTGAATGCTAGACATGTTTTTCAGAATACACAGCTGAAACGGTCCCCGCTTTATGTGCTAAAGCACTTAAAGCGGGGACCGTTTCAGCTGTGTATTTTGAAAAAGTTGTGTGCTCTTCAAAGAGAAAGCTACTTTTGCTGTGTCTTTGGGTTCGAGGGGAAATGGGAGTCCTCTTCAGTCAGCAGGGACGACACCTGAGTCCTTTGCAGTCCTCCAGTCTGCCTATGAGGGTGAAATGAGAGTGGTCCCTGTCATCATGAGCCATGTCTGAAAGAATTATTCACATTCCCTACGAGAATAGACGGGTGAAATAGCAAAAGGTGTGTCTTCCTTTGGAGCATGGACGGGTTCAAAGCCCACCTCATACCACTAAGTATTTTGCTGAACACGAGCAGTTGTGTGTGCGGCCTGTGTTTGGGTGATTTTTGTGTCGTGTGTGTGTGTGTGAGTGTGTGTGTGTGTGTTTGTCTGTGTATGTGTGTCTGTATTTCTGTCTCCATTCCTGAGCAGCAAATCTTTTTTCCTCTTTTTGCATGTTACTCACAACTGTGGATGAAGCCCAGCACTCCTGAAAACACAATCCATGTATGGTTGAAGGAAATGTTCTTGGTGATGAGTGAGAGGTTGGTGACTGAAACCAGCTCATTTCCCATTGACCACTGAGGTCACATCTCTCAGGTGAGAAGCAAAGTGAGAATTTGAACCAGGCACATTCTCCTTAGAGACAATGGGCCAAAGACAGGTCCGATGGAATCGAATGTCTTTTCATGTTGACATCCATCCCGTCAAGCCCTCGTTAAGCCATTGAAGTGTCAGATTGGGCCTTGGGGAGGCCGTGCACCCTGTGAAATTACACGTCCGAAGATTTGGATTTGATTTCCAGCCCTCTGCCAGTCAGTCTGCCAGGCACTTTCATGTGACAAGCCTTAGGCGAGTCCCTTTCTGTCTCTGATTCCCGATTCCTTCACAGGGATTTATGTGTGCCTTAACGCCCACTGGGAAAAGATCCCTCTGCCAGCTCAGAGCATGCTTTCTTGGTTTGACTTGTCAATCTGGACTTGAATACACCTTTGGTTTTGGATTGACTCTATTACCTCTCCTAGAAATTAACACACAAAACTGACAGCTGATTGACAAGATGAGAAGCAGTTTTCCAACATTCAAATTGAACTTAATCCTTTCTTCCTAAAAGAATGCTCAAATCAAGGGGAGACAGCTCACTCGTTTTGACTTCATGAGCTATGGCAGGTAGAGACAACTTTTTGAAAATACACAGCTAAAACTGTCCGTGCTTTGAATGCTAGAGATGTTTTTCAGAATACACAGCTAAAACGGTCCCCGCTTTAAGTGCTAAAGCACTTAAAGCGGGGACCGTTTTAGCTGTGTATTTTGAAAAAGTTGTGTGCTCTTCAAAGAGAAAGCTACTTTTGCTGTGTCTTTGGGTTCGAGGGGAATTGGGAGTCCTCTTCAGTCAGGAGGGACGACACCTGAGTCCTCTGCAGTCCTCTTGTCTGCCTCTGAGGGTGAAATGAGAGTGGTCCCTGTCATCATGAGCCATGTCTGAAAGAATTATTCACATTCCCTACGATAATAGACGGGTGAAATAGCAAAAGGTGTGTCTTCCTTCGGAGCATGGACGGGTTCAAAGCCCACCTCATACCACTAAGTATTTTGCTGAACACGATCAGTTGTGTGTGCAGCCTGTGTTTGGGTGATTTTTGTGTCGTGTGTGTGTGTGTGTGTGTGTGTGTGTGCATGTCTGTGTGTGTGTGTCTGTATTTCTGTCTCAATTCCTGAGCAGCAAATATTTTTTCCTCTTTTAGCATGTTACTCACAACTGTGAATGAAGCCTAGCACTCCTGAAAACAAAATCCATGTATGGTTGAAGGAAATTTTCTTGGTGATGAGTGAGAGGTTGGTGACTGAAACCAGCTCATTTCCCATTTACCACTGAGGTCACATCTCTCAGGTGAGAAGCAAAGTGAGAATTTGAACCAGGCACATTCTCCTTAGAGACAATGAGCCAAAGACAGGTCCGATGGGATCGAATGTCTTTTCATGTTGATATCCATCCCGTCAAGCCCTCGATAAGCCATTGAAGTGTCACATTGGGCCTGGGGGAGGCGTGGCACCCTGTGAAATTACACGTCCGAAGATTTGGATTTGATTTCCAGCCCTCTGCCAGTCAGTCTGCCAGGCACTTTCATGTGACAAGCCTTAGGCGAGTCCCTTTCTGTCTCTGATTCCCGATTCCTTCACAAGGATTTATGTGGGCCTTAACGCCCACTGGGAATAGATCCCTCTGCCAGCTCAGTGCCTGCTTTCTTGGTTTGACTTGTCAATCTGGACTTGAATACACCTTTGGTTTTGGATTGACTCTATTACCTCTCCTAGAAATTAACACACAAAACTGACAGCTGATTGACAAGATGAGAAGCAGTTTTCCAAAATTCAAATTGAACTTAATCCTTTCTTACTAAAAGAATGCTCAAATCAAGGGGACACAGCTCACTCGTTTTGACTTCATGAGCTATGGCAGGTAGAGACAAATTTTTGAAAATACACAGCTAAAACTGTCCGTGCTTTGAATGCTAGACATGTTTTTCAGAATACACAGCTAAAACTGTCCCCGCTTTAGCTGTGTATTTTGAAAAAGTTGTGTGCTCTTCAAAGAGAAAGCTACTTTTGCTGTGTCTTTGGGTTCGAGGGGAAATGGGAGTCCTCTTCAGTCAGCAGGGACGACACCTGAGTCCTCTGCAGTCCTCTTGTCTGCCTCTGAGGGTGAAATGAGAGTGGTCCCTGTCATCATGAGCCATGTCTGAAAGAATTATTCACATTCCCTACGATAATAGACGGGTGAAATAGCAAAAGGTGTGTCTTCCTTCGGAGCATGGACGGGTTCAAAGCCCACCTCATACCACTAAGTATTTTGCTGAACACGATCAGTTGTGTGTGCAGCCTGTGTTTGGGTGATTTTTGTGTCGTGTGTGTGTGTGTGTGTGTGTGTGTGTGCATGTCTGTGTGTGTGTGTCTGTATTTCTGTCTCAATTCCTGAGCAGCAAATATTTTTTCCTCTTTTAGCATGTTACTCACAACTGTGAATGAAGCCTAGCACTCCTGAAAACAAAATCCATGTATGGTTGAAGGAAATTTTCTTGGTGATGAGTGAGAGGTTGGTGACTGAAACCAGCTCATTTCCCATTTACCACTGAGGTCACATCTCTCAGGTGAGAAGCAAAGTGAGAATTTGAACCAGGCACATTCTCCTTAGAGACAATGAGCCAAAGACAGGTCCGATGGGATCGAATGTCTTTTCATGTTGATATCCATCCCGTCAAGCCCTCGATAAGCCATTGAAGTGTCACATTGGGCCTGGGGGAGGCGTGGCACCCTGTGAAATTACACGTCCGAAGATTTGGATTTGATTTCCAGCCCTCTGCCAGTCAGTCTGCCAGGCACTTTCATGTGACAAGCCTTAGGCGAGTCCCTTTCTGTCTCTGATTCCCGATTCCTTCACAAGGATTTATGTGGGCCTTAACGCCCACTGGGAATAGATCCCTCTGCCAGCTCAGTGCCTGCTTTCTTGGTTTGACTTGTCAATCTGGACTTGAATACACCTTTGGTTTTGGATTGACTCTATTACCTCTCCTAGAAATTAACACACAAAACTGACAGCTGATTGACAAGATGAGAAGCAGTTTTCCAAAATTCAAATTGAACTTAATCCTTTCTTACTAAAAGAATGCTCAAATCAAGGGGACACAGCTCACTCGTTTTGACTTCATGAGCTATGGCAGGTAGAGACAAATTTTTGAAAATACACAGCTAAAACTGTCCGTGCTTTGAATGCTAGACATGTTTTTCAGAATACACAGCTAAAACTGTCCCCGCTTTAGCTGTGTATTTTGAAAAAGTTGTGTGCTCTTCAAAGAGAAAGCTACTTTTGCTGTGTCTTTGGGTTCGAGGGGAAATGGGAGTCCTCTTCAGTCAGCAGGGACGACACCTGAGTCCTTTGCAGTCCTCCAGTCTGCCTCTGAGGGTGAAATGAGAGTGGTCCCTGTCATCATGAGCCATGTCTGAAAGAATTATTCACATTCCCTACGAGAATAGACGGGTGAAATAGCAAAAGGTGTGTCTTCCTTTGGAGCATGGACGGGTTCAAAGCCCACCTCATACCACTAAGTATTTTGCTGAACACGAGCAGTTGTGTGTGCGGCCTGTGTTTGGGTGATTTTTGTGTCGTGTGTGTGTGTGTGAGTGTGTGTGTGTGTGTGTGTTTGTCTGTGTGTGTGTGTCTGTATTTCTGTCTCCATTCCTGAGCAGCAAATCTTTTTTCCTCTTTTTGCATGTTACTCACAACTGTGGATGAAGCCCAGCACTCCTGAAAACACAATCCATGTATGGTTGAAGGAAATGTTCTTGGTGATGAGTGAGAGGTTGGTGACTGAAACCAGCTCATTTCCCATTGACCACTGAGGTCACATCTCTCAGGTGAGAAGCAAAGTGAGAATTTGAACCAGGCACATTCTCCTTAGAGACAATGGGCCAAAGACAGGTCCGATGGAATCGAATGTCTTTTCATGTTGACATCCATCCCGTCAAGCCCTCGTTAAGCCATTGAAGTGTCAGATTGGGCCTTGGGGAGGCCGTTCACCCTGTGAAATTACACGTCCGAAGATTTGGATTTGATTTCCAGCCCTCTGCCAGTCAGTCTGCCAGGCACTTTCATGTGACAAGCCTTAGGCGAGTCACTTTCTGTCTCTGATTCCAGATTCCTTCACAGGGATTTATGTGGGCCTTAACGCCCACTGGGAAAAGATCCCTCTGCCAGCTCAGTGCCTGCTTTCTTGGTTTGACTTGTCAATCTGGACTTGAATACACCTTTGGTTTTGGATTGACTCTATTACCTCTCCTAGAAATTAACACACAAAACTGACAGCTGATTGACAAGATGAGAAGCAGTTTTCCAAAATTCAAATTGAACTTAATCCGTTCTTACTAAAAGAATGCTCAAATCAAGGGGACACAGCTCACTCGTTTTGACTTCATGAGCTATGGCAGGTAGAGACAACTTTTTGAAAATACACAGCTAAAACTCTCCGTGCTTTGAATGCTAGACATGTTTTTCAGAATACACACCTAAAACTGTCCCCGCTTTAAGTGCCAAAGGACTTAAAGCGGGGACCGTTTTAGCTGTGTATTTTGAAAAAGTTGTGTGCTCTTCAAAGAGAAAGCTACTTTTGCTGTGTCTTTGGGTTCGAGGGGAAATGGGAGTCCTCTTCAGTCAGCAGGGACGACACCTGAGTCCTCTGCAGTCCTCTTGTCTGCCTCTGAGGGTGAAATGAGAGTGGTCCCTGTCATCATGAGCCATGTCTGAAAGAATTATTCACATTCCCTACGATAATAGACGGGTGAAATAGCAAAAGGTGTGTCTTCCTTTGGAGCATGGAAGGGTTCAAAGCCCACCTCATACCACTAAGTATTTTGCTGAACACGATCAGTTGTGTGTGCGGCCTGTGTTTGGGTGATTTTTGTGTCGTGTGTGTGTGTGTGTGTGTGTGTGTGTGTCTGTGTGTGTGTGTCTGTATTTCTGTCTCCATTCCTGAGCAGCAAATCTTTTTTCCTCTTTTAGCATGTTACTCACAACTGTGGATGAAGCCCAGCACTCCTGAAAACACAATCCATGTATGGTTGAAGGAAATTTTCTTGGTGATGAGTGAGAGGTTGGTGACGGAAACCAGCTCATTTCACATTGACCACTGAGGTCACATCTCTCAGGTGAGAAGCAAAGTGAGAATTTGAACCAGGCACATTCTCCTTAGAGACACAGGGCAAAAGACAGGTCCGATGGAATCGAATGTCTTTTCATGTTGACATCCATCCCGTCAAGCCCTCGTTAAGCCATTGAAGTGTCACATTGGGCCTGGGGAAGGTGGTGCCCCCTGTGAAATTACACGTCCGAAGATTTGGATTTGATTTCCAACCCTCTGCCAGTAAGTCTGCCAGGCACTTTCATGTGACAAGCCTTAGGCGAGTCCCTTTCTGTCTCTGATTCCCGATTCCTTCACAGGGATTTATGTGGGCCTTAACGCCCACTGGGAAAAGACCCCTCTGCCAGCTCAGTGCCTACTTTCTTGGTTTGACTTGTCAATCTGGACTTGAATACACCTTTGGTTTTGGATTGACTCTATTACCTCTCCTAGAAATTAACACACAAAACTGACAGCTGATTGACAAGATGAGAAGTAGTTTTCCAAAATTCAAATTGAACTTAATCCTTTCTTACTAAAAGAATGCTCAAATCAAGGGGACACAGCTCACTCGTTTTGACTTCATGAGCTATGGCAGGTAGAGACAACTTTTTGAAAATACACAGCTAAAACTGTCCGTGCTTTGAATGCTAGACATGTTTTTCAGAATACACAGCTAAAGCACTTAAAGCGGGGACCGTTTTAGCTGTGTATTTTGAAAAAGTTGTGTGCTCTTCAAAGAGAAAACTACTTTTGCTGTGTCTTTGGCTTCGAGGGGAATTGGGAGTCCTCTTCAGTCAGCAGGGACGACACCTGAGTCCTCTGCAGTTCTCTTGTCTGCCTCTGAGGGTGAAATGAGAGTGGTCCCTGTCATCATGAGCCATGTCTGAAAGAATTATTCAAATTCCCTACGAGAATAGACGGGTGAAATAGCAAAAGGTGTGTCTTCCTTTGGAGCATGGACGGGGTCAAAGCCCACCCCATACCACTAAGTATTTTGCTGAACACGAGCAGTTTTGTGTGCGGCCTGTGTTTGGGTGATTTTTGTGTCGCGTGTGTGTGTGTGTGTGTGTGTGTGTCTGTGTGTGTCTGTGTGTGTGTTTCTGTATTTCTGTCTCCATTCCTGAGCAGCAAATCTTTTTTCCTCTTTTAGCATGTTACTCACAACTGTGGATGAAGCCCAGCACTCCTGAAAACACAATCCATGTATGGTTGAAGGAAATTTTCTTGGCGATGAGTGAGAGGTTGGTGACTGAAACCAGCTCATTTCCCATTGACAACTGAGGTCACATCTCTCAGGTGAGAAGCAAAGTGAGAATTTGAACCAGGCACATTCTCCTTAGAGACAATGGGCCAAAGACAGGTCCGATGGAATTGAATGTCTTTTCATGTTGACATCCATCCCGTCAAGCCCTCGTTAAGCCATTGAAGTGTCACATTGGGCCTGGGGGAGGCGGTGCACCCTGTGAAATTACGCGTCCGAAGATTTGGATTTGATTTCCAGCCCTCTGCCAGTCAGTCTGCCAGGCACTTTCATGTCACAAGCCTTAGGCGAGTCCCTTTCTGTCTCTGATTCCCGATTCCTTCACAGGGATTTATGTGGGCCTTAACGCCCACTGGGGAAAGATCCCTCTGCCAGCTCAGTGCCTGCTTTCTTGGTTTGACTTGTCAATCTGGACTTGAATACACCTTTGGTTTTGGATTGACTCTATTACCTCTCCTAGAAATTAACACACAAAACTGACAGCTGATTGACAAGATGAGAAGCAGTTTTCCAAAATTCAAATTGAACTTAATCCTTTCTTACTAAAAGAATGCTCAAATCAAGGGGACACAGCTCACTCGTTTTGACTTCATGAGCTATGGCAGGTAGAGACAACTTTTTGAAAATACACAGCTAAAACTGTCCGTGCTTTGAATGCTAGACATGTTTTTCAGAATACACAGCTAAAACGGTCCCCGCTTTCAGTGCTAAAGCACTGAAAGCGGGGACCGTTTTAGCTGTGTATTTTAAAAAAGTTGTGTGCTCTTCAAACAGAAAGCTACTTTTGCTGTGTCTTTGGGTTCGAGGGGAAATGGGAGTCCTCTTCAGTCAGCAGGGACGACACCTGAGTCCTTTGCAGTCATCTTGTCTGCATCTGAGGGTGAAATGAGAGTGGTCCCTGTGATCATGAGCCATGTCTGAAAGAATTATTCACATTCCCTACGAGAATAGACGGGTGAAATAGCAAAAGGTGTGTCTTCCTTTAGAGCATGGACAGGTTCAAAGCCCACCTCATACAACTAAGTATTTTGCTGAACACGAGCAGTTGTGTGTGCGGCCTGTGTTTGGGTGATTTTTGTGTCATGTGTGTGTGTGTGTGAGTGTGTGTGTGTGTGTGTGTGTGTGTGTGTGTCTGTGTGTGTGTGTCTGTATTTCTCTCTCCATTCCTGAGCAGCAAATCTTTTTTCCTCTTTTAGCATGTTACTCACAACTGTGGAAGAAGCCCAGCACTCCTGAAAACGCAATCCATCTATGGTTGAAGGAAATTTTCTTGGTGATGAGTGAGAGGTTGGTGACTGAAACCAGCTCATTTCCCATTGACCACTGTGGTCACATCTCTCAGGTGAGAAGCAAAGTGAGAATTTGAACCAGGCACATTCTCCTTAGAGACAATGGGCCAAAGACAGGTCCGATGGAATCGAATGTCTTTTCATGTTGACATCCATCCCGTCAAGCCCTCGTTAAGCCGTTGAAGTGTCACATTGGGCCTGGGGGAGGCGGTGCACCCTGTGAAATTACACGTCCGAAGATTTGGATTTGATTTCCAGCCCTCTGCCAGTCAGTCTGCCAGGCACTTTCATGTGACAAGCCTTAGGCGAGTCCCTTTCTGTCTCTGATTCCCGATTCCTTCACAGGGATTTATGTGGGCCTTAACGCCCACTGGGAAAAGATCCCTCTGCCAGCTCAGTGCCTGCTTTCTTGGTTTGACTTGTCAATCTGGACTTGAATACACCTTTGGTTTTGGAATGACTCTATTACCTCTCCTAGAAATTAACACACAAAACTGAGAGCTGATTGACAAGATGAGAAGCAGTTTTCCAAAATTCAAATTGAACTTAATCCTTTCTTACTAAAAGAATGCTCAAATCAAGGGGACACAGCTCACTCGTTTTGACTTCATGAGCTATGGCAGGTGGAGACAACTTTTTGAAAATACACAGCTAAAATTGTCCGTGCTTTGAATGCTAGACATGTTTTTCAGAATACACAGCTAAAACGGTCCCTGCCTTAAGTGCTGTAGCACTTAAAGCGGGGACCGTTTTAGCTGTGTATTTTGAAAAAGTTGTGTGCTCTTCAAAGAGAAAGCTACTTTTGCTGTGTCTTTGGGTTCGAGGGGAAATGGGAGTCCTCTTCAGTCAGCAGGGACGACACCTGAGTCCTATGCAGTCCTCTTGTCTGCTTCTGAGGGTGAAATGAGAGTGGTCCCTGTCATCATGAGCCATGTTTGAAAGAATTATTCACATACCTTTGAGAATAGACGGGTGAAATAGCAAAAGGTGTGTCTCCCTTTGGAGCATGGACGGGTTCAAAGTCCACCTCATACCACTAAGTATTCTGCTGAACACGAGCAGTTGTGTGTGCGGCCTGTGTTTGGGTGATTTTTGTGTCATGTGTGTGTGTGTGTGTGTGTGTGTGTGTGTGTGTTTGTGTGTGTGTGTGTGTGTCTGTGTGTGTGTGTCTGTATTTCTGTCTCCATTCCTGAGCAGCAAATCTTTTTTCCTCTTTTAGCATGTTACTCACAACTGTGGATGAAGCCCAGCACTCCTGAAAACACAATCCATGTATGGTTGAAGGAAATGTTCTTGGTGATGAGTGAGAGGTTTGTGACTGAAACCAGCTCATTTCCCATTGACCACTGAGGTCACATCTCTCAGGTGAGAAGCAAAGTGAGAATTTGAACCAGGCACATTCTCCTTAGAGACAATGGGCCAAAGACAGGTCCGATGGAATCGAATGTCTTTTCATGTTGACATCCATCCCGTCAAGCCCTCGTTAAGCCATTGAAGTGTCACATTGGGCCTGGGGGAGGCAGTGCACCCTGTGAAATTACACGTCCGAAGATTTGGATTTGATTTCCAGCCCTCTGCCAGTCAGTCTGCCAGTCACTTTCATGTGACAAGCCTTAGGCGAGTCCCTTTCTGTCTCTGATTCCCGATTCCTTCACAGGGATTTATGTGGGCTTTAACGCCCACTGGGAAAAGATCCCTCTGCCAGCTCAGTGCCTGCTTTCTTCGTTTGACTTGTCAATCTGGACTTGAATACACCTTTGGTTTTGGATTGACTCTATTACCTCTCCTAGAAATTAACACACAAAACTGACAGCTGATTGAGAAGATGAGAAGCAGTTTTCCAAAATTCAAATTGAACTTAATCCTTTCTTCCTAAAAGAATGCTCAAATCAAGGGGACACAGCTCACTCGTTTTGACTTCATGAGCTATGGCAGGTAGAGACAACTTTTTGAAAATACACAGCTAAAACTGTCCGTGCTTTGAATGCTAGACATGTTTTTCAGTTTTAAGTGCTTTAGCACTTAAAGCTGGACCGTTTCAGCTGTGTATTTTCAAAAAGTTGTGTGCTCTTCAAAGAGAAAGCTACTTTTGCTGTGTCTTTGGGTTCGAGGGGAAATGGGAGTCCTCTTCAGTCAGCAGGGACGACACCTGAGTCCTTTGCAGTCCTCTTGTCTGCCTCTGAGGGTGAAATGAGAGTGGTCCCTGTCATCATCAGCCATGTCTGAAAGAATTATTCACATTCCCTACGAGAATAGACGGGTGAAATAGCAAGAGGTGTGTCTTCCTTTGGAGCATGGACGGGTTCAAAGCCGACCTCATACCACTAAGTATTTTTCTGAACACGAGCAGTTGTGTGTGTGGCCTGTGTTTGGGTGATTTTTGTGTCATGTGTGTGTTTGTGAGTGTGTGTGTGTGTGTGTGTCTGTGTGTGTGTGTCTGTATTTCTGTCTCCATTCTTGAACAGCAAATCTTTTTTCCTCTTTTAGCATGTTACTCACAACTGTGGATGAAGCCCAGCACTCCTGAAAACACAATCCATGTATGGTTGAAGGAAAATTTCTTGGTGATGAGTGAGAGGTTGGTGACTGAAACCAGCTCATTTCCCATTGACCACTGAGGTCACATCTCTCAGGTGAGAAGCAAAGTGAGAATTTGAACCAGGCACATTCTCCTTAGAGACAATGGGCCAAAGACAGGTCCGATGGAATCGAATGTCTTTTCATGTTGACATCCATCCCGTCAAGCCCTCGTTAAGCCATTGAAGTGTCACATTGGGGCTGGGGGAGGCGGTGCCCCCTGTGAAAATACACGTCCGAAGATTTGGATTTGATTTCCAGCCCTCTGCCAGTCAGTCTGCCAGGCACTTTCATGTGACAAGCCTTAGGCGAGTCCCTTTCTGTCTCTGATTCCCGATTCCTTCACAGGGATTTATGTGTGCCTTAACGCCCACTGGGAAAAGATCCCTCTGCCAGCTCAGAGCATGCTTTCTTGGTTTGACTTGTCAATCTGGACTTGAATACACCTTTGGTTTTGGATTGACTCTATTACCTCTCCTAGAAATTAACACACAAAACTGACAGCTGATTGACAAGATGAGAAGCAGTTTTCCAACATTCAAATTGAACTTAATCCTTTCTTCCTAAAAGAATGCTCAAATCAAGGGGACACAGCTCACTCGTTTTGACTTCATGAGCTATGGCAGGTAGAGACAACTTTTTGAAAATACACAGCTAAAACTGTCCGTGCTTTGAATGCTAGAGATGTTTTTCAGAATACACAGCTAAAACGGTCCCCGCTTTAAGTGCTAAAGCACTTAAAGCGGGGACCGTTTTAGCTGTGTATTTTGAAAAAGTTGTGTGCTCTTCAAAGAGAAAGCTACTTTTGCTGTGTCTTTGGGTTCGAGGGGAATTGGGAGTCCTCTTCAGTCAGGAGGGACGACACCTGAGTCCTTTGCAGTCCTCCTGTCTGCGTCTGAGGGTGAAATGAGAGTGGTCCCTGTCATCTTGAGCCATGTCTTAAAGAATTATTCACATTCCCTACGTGAAAAGACGGGTAAAATAGCAAAAGGTGTGTCTTCTTTTGGAGCATGGACGGGTTCAAAGCCCACCTCATACCACTAAGTATTTTGCTGAACACGAGCAGTTGTGTGTGCGGCCTGTGTTTGGGTGATTTTTGTGTCGTGTGTGTGTGTGTGTGTGTGTCTGTGTGTGTGTGTCTGTATTTCTGTCACCATTCCTGAGCAGCAAATCTTTTTTCTACTTTTAGCATGTTACTCACAACTGTGGATGAAGCCCAGCACTCCTGAAAACACAATCCATGTATGGTTGAAGGAAATTTTCTTGGTGATGAGTGAGAGGTTGGTGACTGAAACCAGCTCATTTCCCATTGACCACTGAGGTCACATCTCTCAGGTGAGAAGCAAAGAGAGAATTTGAACCAGGCACATTCTCCTTAGGGACAATGGGCCAAAGACAGGTCCGATGGAATCGAATGTCTTTTCATGTTGACATCCATCCTGTCAAGCCCTCGTAAAGCCATTGAAGTGTCACATTGGGCCTGGGGAAGCGGTGCACCCTGTGAAATTACACGTCCGAAGATTTGGATTTGATTTCCAGCCCTCTGCCAGTCAGTCTGCCAGGCACTTTCATGTGACAAGCCTTAGGCAAGTCCCTTTCTGTCTCTGATTCCCGATTCCTTCACAGGGATTTATGTGGGACTTAACGCTCACTGGGAAAAGATCCCTCTGCCAGCTCAGTGCCTGCTTTCTTGGTTTGACTTGTCAATCTGGACTTGAATACACCTTTGGTTTTGGATTGACTCTATTACCTCTTCGAGAAATTAACACACAAAACTGACAGCTGATTGACAAGATGAGAAGCAGTTTTCCAACATTCAAATTGAACTTAATCCTTTCTTCCTAAAAGAATGCTCAAATCAAGGGGACACAGCTCACTCGTTTTGACTTCATGAGCTATGGCAGGTAGAGACAACTTTTTGAAAATACACAGCTAAAACTGTCCGTGCTTTGAATGCTAGACATGTTTTTCAGAATACACAGCTAAAACGGTCCCCGCTTTAAGTGCTAAGGCACTTAATGCGGGGACCGTTTTAGCTGTGTATTTTGAAAAAGTTGTGTGCTCTTCAAAGAGAAAGCTACTTTTGCTGTGTCTTTGGGTTCGAGGGGAAATGGGAGTCCTCTTCAGTCAGCAGGGACGACACCTGAGTCCTTTGCAGTCCTCCTGTCTGCCTCTGAGGGTGATATGAGAGTGGTCCCTGTCATCATGAGCCATGTCTGAAAGATTTATTCACATTCCCTACGAGAATAGACGGGTGAAATAGCAAAAGGTGTGTCTTCCTTTGGAGCATAGAAGGGTTCAAAGCCCACCTCATACCACTAAGTATTTTGCTGAACACGAGCAGTTGTGTGTGCGGCCTGTGTTTGGGTGATTTTGTGTCGTGTGTGTGTGTGTGTGTGTGTCTGTGTGTGTGTGTCTGTATTTCTGTCTCCATTCCTGAGCAGCAAATCTTTTTTCCTCTTTTAGCATGTTACTCACAACTGTGGATGAAGCCCAGCACTCCTGAAAACACAATCCATGTATGGTTGAAGGAAATTTTCTTGGTGATGAGTGAGAGGTTGGTGACTGAAACCAGCTCATTTCCCATTGACCCCTGAGGACACATCTCTCAGGTGAGAAGCAAAGTGAGAATTTGAACCAGGCACATTCTCCTTAGAGACAATGGGCCAAAGACAGGTCCGATGGAATCGAATGTCTTTTCATGTTGACATCCATCCCGTCAAGCCCTCGTTAAGCCATTGAAGTGTCACATTGGGCCTGGGGGAGGCGGTGCACCCTGTGAAATTACACGTCCGAAGATTTGGATTTGATTTCCAGCCCTCTGCCAGTCAGTCTGCCAGGCACTTTCATGTGACAAGCCTTAGGCGAGTCCCTTTCTGTCTCTGATTCCTGATTCCTTCACAGGGATTTATGTGGGCCTTAACGCCCACTGGGAAAAGATCCTTCTGCCAGCTCAGTGCCTGCTTTCTTGGTTTGACTTGTCAATCTGGACTTGAGTACACCTTTGGTTTTGGATTGACTCTATTACCTCTCCTAGAAATTAACACACAAAACTGACAGCTGATTGACAAGATGAGAAGCAGTTTTCCAAAATTCAAATTGAACTTAATCCTTTCTTACTAAAAGAATGCTCAAATCAAGGGGACACAGCTCACTCGTTTTGACTTCATGAGCTATAGCAGGTAGAGACACCTTTTTGAAAATACACAGCTAAAACTGTCCGTGCTTTGAATGCTAGACATGTTTTTCAGAATACACAGCTAAAACGGTCCCCGCTTTAAGTGCTAAAGCACTTCAAGCGGGGACCGTTTTAGCTGTGTATTTTGAAAAAGTTGTGTGCTCTTCAAAGAGAAAGCTACTTTTGCTGTGTCTTTGGGTTCGAGGGGAAATGGGAGTCCTCTTCAGTCAGCAGGGACGACACCTGAGTCCTTTGCAGTCCTCTTGTCTGCCTCTGAGGGTGAAATGAGAGTGGTCCCTGTCATCATGAGCCATGTCTGAAAGAATTATTCACATTCCCTACGAGAATAGACGGGTGAAACAGCAAAAGGTGTGTCTTCCTTTGGAGCATGGACGGGTTCAAAGCCCACCTCATACCCCTAAGTATTTTGCTGAACACGAGCAGTTGTGTGTGCGGCGTGTGTTTGGGTGATTTTTGTGTCCTGTGTGTTTGTGTGTGTGTGTGTGTGTGTGTGTGTCTGTGTGTGTGTGTGTCTGTATTTCTGTCTCCATTCCTGAGCAGCAAATCTTTTTTCCTCTTTTAGCATGTTACTCACAACTGTGGATGAAGCCCAGCACTCCTGAAAACACAATCCATGTATGGTTGAAGGAAATTTTCTTGGTGATGAGTGAGAGGTTGGTGACTGAAACCAGCTCATTTCCCATTGACCACTGAGGTCACATCTCTCAGGTGAGAAGCAAAGTGAGAATTTGAACCAGGCACATTCTCCTTAGAGACAATGGGCCAAAGACAGGTCCAATGGAATGGAATGACTTTTCATGTTGACATCCATCCCGTCAAGCCCTCGTTAAGCCATTGAAGTGTCACATTGGGCCTGGGGTAGGCGGTGCACCCTGTGAAATTACACGTCCGAAGATTTGGATTTGATTTCCAGCCCTCTGCCAGTCAGTCTGCCAGGCACTTTCATGTGACAAGCCTTAGGCGAGTCCCTTTCTGTCTCTGATTCCCGATTCCTTCACAGGGATTTATGTGGGCCTTAACGCCAACTGGGAAAAGATCCCTCTGCCAGCTCAGTGCCTGCTTTCTTGGTTTGACTTGTCAATCTTGACTTGAATACACCTTTGGTTTTGGATTGACTCTATTAGCTCTCCTAGAAATTAACACACAAAACTGACAGCTGATTGACAAGATGAGAAGCAGTTTTCCAAAATTCAAATTGAACTTAATCCTTTCTTACTAAACGAATGCTCAAATCAAGGGGACAAAGCTCACTCGTTTTGACTTCATGAGCTATGGCAGGTAGAGACAACTTTTTGAAAATACACAGCTAAAACTGTCCGTGCTTTGAATGTTAGACATGTTTTTCAGAATACACAGCTAAATTGGGGACCGTTTTAGCTGTGTATTTTGAAAAAGTTGTGTGCTCTTCAAAGAGAAAGCTACTTTTGCTGTGTCTTTCGGTTCGAGGGGAAATGGGAGTCCTCTTCAGTCAGCAGGGACGACACCTGAGTTCTATGCAGTCCTCCTGTCTGCCTCTGAGGGTGAAATGAGGGTGGTCCCTGTCATCATGAGCCATGTCTGAAAGAATTATTCACATTCCCTACGAGAATAGAAGGGTGAAATAGCAAAAGGTGTGTCTTCTTTTGGAGCATGGACGGGTTCAAAGCCCACCTCATACCACTAAGTATTTTGCTGAACACGAGAAGTTGTGTGTGCGGCCTGTGTTTGGGTGATTTTTGTGTCATGTGTGTGTGTGTGTGTGTGTGTGTGTGTTTGTGTGTGTGTCTGTGTTTCTGTATTTCTGTCTCCATTCCTGAGCAGCAAATCTTTTTTCCTCTTTTAGCATGTTACTCACAACTGTGGATGAAGCCCAGCACTCCTGAAAACACAATCCATGTATGGTTGAAGGAAATTTTCTTGGTGATGAGTGAGAGGTTGGTGACTGAAACCAGCTCATTTCCCATTGACCACTGAGGTCACATCTCTCAGGTGAGAAGCAAAGTGAGAATTTGAACCAGGCACATTCTCCTTAGAGACAATGTGCCAAAGACAGGTCCGATGGAATCGAATGTCTTTTCATGTTGACATCCATCCCGTCAAGCCCTCGTTAAGCCATTGAAGTGCCACATTGGGCCTGGGGGAGGCGGTGCACCCTGTGAAATTACACGTCCGAAGATTTGGATTTGATTTCCAGCCCTCTGCCAGTCAGTCTGCCAGGCACTTTCATGTGACAAGACTTAGGCGAGTCCCTTTCTGTCTCTGAGTCCCGATTCCTTCACAGGGATTTATGTGGGCCTTAACGCCCTCTGTGAAAAGATCCCTCTGCCTTCTCAGAGCCTGCTTTCTTGGTTTGACTTGTCAATCTGGACTTGAATACACCTTTGGTTTTGGATTGACTCTATTACCTTTCCGAGAAATTAACACACAAAACTGACAGCTGATTGACAAGATGAGAAGCAGTTTTCCAAAATTCAAATTGAACTTAATCCTTTCTTACTAAAAGAATGCTCAAATCAAGGGGACACAGCTCACTCGTTTTGACTTCATGAGCTATGGCAGGTAGAGACAACTTTTTGAAAATACACAGCTAAAACTGTCCGTGCTTTGAATGCTAGACATGTTTTTCAGAATACCCAGCTAAAACGGTCCCCCCTTTAAGTGTTGAACACTTAAAGCGCGGACCGTTTTAGCTGTGTATTTTGAAAAAGTTGTGTGCTCTTCAAAGAGAAAGGTACATTTGCTGTGTCTTTGGGTTCGAGGGGAAATGGGAGTCCTCTTCAGGCAGCAGGGACGACACCTGAGTCCTTTGCAGTCCTCCTGTCTGCCTCTGAGGGTGAAATGAGAGTGGTCTCTGTCATCATGAGCCATGTCTGAAAGAATTATTCACATTCCCTACGAGAATAGACGGTGAAATAGCAAAAGGTGTGTCTTCCTTTGGAGCATGGACGGGTTCAAAGCCCACCTCATACCACTAAGTATTTTGCTGAACACGAGCAGTTGTGTGTGCGGCCTTTGTTTGGGTGATTTTTGTGTGATGATTGTGTGTGTGTGTGTGTGTGTGTGTGTGTGTGTGTGTGTGTCTGTGTGTCTGTGTGTGTGTGTCTGTATTTCTGTCTCCATTCCTGAGCAGCAAGTATTTTTTCCTCTTTTAGCATGTTACTCACAACTGTGGATGAAGCCCAGCACTCCTGAAAACACAATCCATGTATGGTTGAAGGAAATTTTCTTGGTGATGAGTGAGAGGTTGGTGACTGAAACCAGCTCATTTCCCATTGACCACTGAGGTCACATCTCTCAGGTGAGAAGCAAAGTGAGAATTTGAACCAGGCACATTCTCCTTAGAGACAATGGGCCAAAGACAGGTCCGATGGAATCGAATGTCTTTTCATGTTGACATCCATCCCGTCAAGCCCTCGTTAAGCCATTGTAGTGTCAAATTGGGCCTGGGGGAGGCGGTGCACCCTGTGAAATTACACGTCCGAAGATTTGGATTTGATTTCCAGCCCTCTGCCAGTCAGTCTGCCAGGCACTTTCATGTGACAAGCCTTAGGCGAGTCCCTTTCTGTCTCTGATTCCCGATTCCTACACAGGGATTTATGTGGGCCTTAACGCCCACTGGGAAAAGATCCCTCTGCCAGCTCAGTGCCTGCTTTCTTGGTTTGACTTGTCAATCTGGACTTGAATACACCTTTGGTTTTGGATTGACTCTATTACCTCTCCTAGAAATTAACACACAAAACTGACAGCTGATTGACAAGATGAGAAGCAGTTTTCCAAAATTCAAATTGAACTTAATCCTTTCTTCCGAAAAGAATGCTCAAATCAAGTGGACACAGCTCACTCGTTTTGACTTCATGAGCTATGGCAGGTAGAGACAACTTTTTGAAAATACACAGCTAAAACTGTCCGTGCTTTGAATGCTAGACATGTTTTTCAGAATACACAGCTAAAACGGTCCCCGCTTTAAGTGCTAAAGAACTTAAAGCGGGGACCGTTTTAGCTGTGTATTTTGAAAAAGTTGTGTGCTCTTCAAAGAGAAAGCTACTTTTGCTGTGTCTTTGGGTTCGAGGGGAAATGGGAGTCCTCTTCAGTCAGCAGTGTCGACACCTGAGTCCTTTGCAGTCCTCTTGTCTGCCTCTGAGGGTGAAATGAGAGTGGTCCCTGTCATCATGAGCCATGTCTGAAAGAATTATTCACATTCCCTACGAGAATAGACGGGTGAAATAGCAAAAGGTGTGTCTTCCTTTGGAGCATGGACGTGTTCAAAGCCCACCTCATACCACTAAGTATTTTGCTGAACACGAGCAGTTGTGTGTGCGGCCTGTGTTTGGGTGATTTTTGTGTCGTGTGTGTGTGTGTGTGTGTATGTCTGTATTTCTGTCTCCATTCCTGAGCAGCAAATCTTTTTTCCTCTTTTAGCATGTAACTCACAACTGTGGATGAAGACCAGCACTCCTGAAAACACAATCCATGTATGGTTGAAGGAAATTTTCTTGGTGATGAGTGAGAGGTTGGTGACTGAAACCAGCTCATTTCCCATTGACCACTGAGGTCACATCTCTCAGGTGAGAAGCAAAGTGAGAATTTGAACCAGGCACATTCTCCTTAGAGACAATGGGCCCAAGACAGGTCCGATGGAATCGAATGTCTTTTCATGTTGACATCCATCCCGTCAAGCCCTCGTTAAGCCATTGAAGTGTCACATTGGGCCTGGGGGATGCGGTGCACCCTGTGAAATTACACGTCCGAAGATTTGGATTTGATTTCCAGTCCTCTGCCTGTCAGTCTGCCAGGCACTTTCATGTGACAAGACTTAGGCGAGTCCCTTTCTGTCTCTGATTCCCGATTCCTTCACAGGGATTTATGTGGGCCTTAACGCCCACTGGGAAAAGATCCCTCTGCCAGCTCAGTGCCTGCTTTCTTGGTTTGACTTGTCCATCTGGACTTGAATACACCTTTGGTTTTGGATTGACTCTATTACCTCTCCTAGAAATTAACACACAAAACTGACAGCTGATTGACAAGATGAGAAGTAGTTTTCCAAAATTCAAATTGAACTTAATCCTTTCTTACTAAAAGAATGCTCAAATCAAGGGGACACAGCTCACTCGTTTTGACTTCACGAGCTATGGCAGGTAGAGACAACTTTTTGAAAATACACAGCTAAAACTGTCCGTGCTTTGAATGCTAGACATGTTTTTCAGAATACACAGCTAAAACGGTCCACGCTTTATGTGCTAAAGCACTTAAAGCGGGGACCGTTTTAGCTGTGTATTTTGAAAAAGTTGTGTGCTCTTCAAAGAGAAAGCTACTTTTGCTGTGTCTTTGGGTTCGAGGGGAAATGGGAGTCCTCTTGAGTCAGCAGGAACGACACCTGAGTCCTTTGCAGTCCTCTTGTCTGCCTCTGAGGGTGAAATGAGAGTGGTCCCTATCATCATGAGCCATGTCTGAAAGAATTATTCACATTCCCTCCGAGAATAGACGGGTGAAATAGCAAAAGGTATGTCTTCCTCTGGAGCATAGACGGGTTCAAAGCCCACCTCATACCACTAAGTATTTTGCTGAACACGAGCAGTTGTGTGTGCGGCCTGTGTTTGGGTGATTTTTGTGTCGTGTGTGTGTGTGTGTGTGTGTATGTCTGTATTTCTGTCTCCATTCCTGAGTAGCAAATCTTTTTTCCTCTTTTAGCATGTTACTCACAACTGTGGATGAAGCCCAGCACTCCTGAAAACACAATCCATCTATGGTTGAAGGAAATTTTCTTGGTGATGAGTGAGAGGTTGGTGACTGAAACCAGCTCATTTCCCATTGACCACTGAGGACACATCTCACAGGTGAGAAGCAAAGTGAGAATTTGAACCAGGCACATTCTCCTTAGAGACAATGGGCCAAAGACAGGTCCGATGGAATCGAATGTCTTTTCATGTTGACATCCATCCCGTCAAGCCCTCGTTAAGCCATTGAAGTGTCACATTGGGCCTGGGGGAGGCGGTGCACCCTGTGAAATTACACGTCCGAGGATTTGGATTTGATTTCCAGCCCTCTGCCATTCAGTCTGCCAGGCACTTTCATGTGACAAGCCTTAGGCGAGTCACTTTCTGTCTCTGATTTCCGATTCCTTCACAGGGATTTATGTGGGCCTTAACGCCCACTTGGAAAAGATCCCTCTGCCACCTCAGTGCCTGTTTCCTGGTTTGACTTGTCAATCTGGACTTGAATACACCTTTGCTTTTGGATTGACTCTATTACCTCTCCTAGAAATTAACACACAAAACTGACAGCTGATTGACAAGAAGGGAAGCAGTTTTCCAACATTCAAATTGAACTTAATCCTTTCTTACTAAAAGAATGCTCAAATCAAGGGGACACAGCTCACTCGTTTTGACTTCAGGAGCTATGGCAGGTAGAGACAACTTTTTGAAAATACACAGCTAAAACTGTCCGTGCTTTGAATGCTAGACATGTTTTTCTGAATACACAGCTAAAACGGTCCCCGTTTTAAGTGCTAAAGCACTTAAAGTGGGGACCGTTTTAGGTGTGTATTTTGAAAAAGTTGTGTGCTCTTCAAAGAGAAAGCTACTTTTGCTGTGTCTTTGGGTTCGAGGGGAAATGGGAGTCCTCTTCAGTCAGCAGGGACGAAACCTGAGTCCTTTGCAGTCCTCCTGTCTGCGTCTGAGGGTGAAATGAGAGTGGTCCCTGTCATCATTAGCCATGTCTGAGAGAATTATTCACATTCCCTACGAGAATAGACGGGTGAAATAGCAAAAGGTGTGTCTTCCTTTGGAGCATGGATGGGTTCAAAGCCCACCTCATACCACTAAGTATTTTGCTGAACACGAGCAGTTGTGTGTGCGGCCTGTGTTTGGGTGATTTTTGTGTCATGTGTGTTTGTGTGTGTGTGTGTGTGTGTGTGTGTGTGTCTGTGTGTGTGTGTGTCTGTATTTCTGTCTCCATTCCTGTGCAGCAAATCTTTTTTCCTCTTTTAGCATGTTACTCACAACTGTGGATGAAGACCAGCACTCCTGAAAACACAATCCGTGTATGGTTGAAGGAAATTTTCTTGGTGATGAGTGAGATGTTGGTGACTGAAACCAGCTCATTTCCCATTGACCACTGAGGTCACATCTCTCAGGTGAGAAGCAAAGTGAGAATTTGAACCAGGCACATTCTCCTTAGAGACAATGGGCCAAAGACAGGTCCGATGGAATCGAATGTCTTTTCATGTTGACATCCATCCCGTCAAGCCTTCGTTAAGCCATTGAAGTGTCACATTGGGCCTGGGGGAGGCGGTGCACCCTGTGAAATTACACGTCCGAAGATATGGATTTGATTTCCAGCCCTCTGCCAGTCAGTCTGCCAGGCAATTTCATGTGACAAGCCTTAGGCGAGTCCCTTTCTGTCTCTGATTCCCGATTCCTTCACATGGATTTATGTGGGCCTTAAGGCCCACTGGGAAAAGATCCCTCTGCCAGCTCAGTGCCTGCTTTCTTGGTTTGACTTGTCAATCTGGACTTGAATACACCTTTGGTTTTGGATTGACTCTATTACCTCTCCTAGAAATTAACACACAAAACTGACAGCTGATTGACAAGATGAGAAGCAGTTT
The DNA here is from genome assembly GCF_048565385.1 of Saimiri boliviensis. NCBI lineage: Eukaryota > Metazoa > Chordata > Mammalia > Primates > Cebidae > Saimiri > Saimiri boliviensis. The sequence continues at coordinate 152,293,333 of NC_133453.1, forward strand.
TCCAAAATTCAAATTGAACTTAATCCTTTCTTCCTAAAAGAATGCTCAAATCAAGGCGACACAGCTAACTCGTTTTGACTTCATGAGCTATGGCAGGTAGAGACAACTTTTTGAAAATACACAGCTAAAACTGTCCGTGCTTTGAATGCTAGACATGTTTTTCAGAATACACAGCTAAAACGGTCCCCGCTTTAAAGCGGGGACCGTTTTAGCTGTGTATTTTGAAAAAGTTGTGTGCTCTTCAAAGAGAAAGGTACTTTTGCTGTGTCTTTGGGTTCGAGGGGAAATGGGAGTCCTCTTCAGTCAGCAGGGACGACACCTGAGTCCTTTGCAGTCCTCTTGTCTGCCTCTGAGGGTGAAATGAGAGTGGTCCCTGTCATCATGAGCCATGTCTGAAAGAATTATTCACATTCCCTACGAGAATAGAAGGGTGAAATAGCAAAAGGTGTGTCTTCCTTTGGAGCATGGACGGGTTCAAAGCCCACCTCATACCACTAAGTATTTTGCTGAACACGAGCAGTTGTGTGTGCGGCCTGTGTTTGGGTGATTTTTGTGTCATGTGTGTGTGTGTGTGTGTGTGTGTGTGTGTGTGTCTGTGTGTGTGTGTCTGTATTTCTGTCTCCATTCCTGAGCAGCAAATCTTTTATCCTCTTTTAGCATGTTACTCACAACTGTGGATGAAGCCCAGCAATCCTGCAAACACAATCCTTGTATGGTTGAAGGAAATTTTCTTGGTGATGAGTGAGAGGTTGGTGACTGAAACCAGCTCATTTCCCATTGACCACTGAGGTCACATCTCTCAGGTGAGAAGCAAAGTGAGAATTTGAACCAGGGACATTCTCCTTAGAGACAATGGGCCAAAGACAGGTCCGATGGAATCGAATGTCTTTTCATGTTGACATCCATCCCGTCAAGCCCTCGTTAAGCCATTGAAGTGTCACATTGGGCCTGGGGGAGGCGGTGCACCCTGTGAAATTACACGTCCGAAGATTTGGATTTGATTTCCAGCCCTCTGCCAGTCAGTCTGCCAGGCACTTTCATGTGACAAGCCTTAGGCGAGTCCCTATCTGTCTCTGATTCCCGATTCCTTCACAGGGATTTATGTGGGCCTTAACGCCCACTGGGAAAAGATCCCTCTGCCAGCTCAGTGCCTGCTTTCTTGGTTTGACTTGTCAATCTGGACTTGAATACACCTTTGGTTTTGGATTGACTCTATAACCTCTCCTAGAAATTAACACACAAAACTGACAGCTGATTGACAAGATGAGAAGCAGTTTTCCAAAATTCAAATTGAACTTAATCCTTTCTTACTAAAAGAATGCTCAAATCAAGGGGACACAGCTCACTCGTTTTGACTTCATGACCCATGGCAGGTAGAGACAACTTTTTGAAAATACACAGCTAAAACTGTCCGTGCTTTGAATGCTAGACAAGTTTTTCAGAATACACAGCTAAAACGGTCCCGGCTTTAAGTGCTTTATTAGCTGTGAATTTTGAAAAAGTTTTGTGCTCTTCAAAGAGAAAGCTACTTTTGCTGTGTCTTTGGGTTCGAGGGGAAATAGGAGTCCTCTTCAGTCAGCAGGGACGACACCTGAGTCCTTTGCAGTCCTCTTGTCTGCCTCTGAAGGTGAAATGAGAGTGGTCCCTGTCATCATGAGCCATGTCTGAAAGAATTATTCAGATTCCCTACGAGAATAGACGGGTGAAACAGCAAAAGGTGTGTCTTCCTTTGGAGCACGGACGGGTTCAAAGCCCACCTCATACCACTAAGTATTTTGCTGAACACGAGCAGTTGTGTGTGCGGCCTGTGTTTGGGTGATTTTTGTGTCCTGTGTGTTTGTGTGTGTGTGTGTGTGTCTGTGTGTGTGTGTGTCTGTATTTCTGTCTCCATTCCTGAGCAGCAAATCTTTTTTCCTCTTTTAGCATGTTACTCACAACTGTGGATGAAGCCCAGCACTCCTGAAAACACAATCCATGTATGGTTGAAGGAAATTTTCTTGGTGATGAGTGAGAGGTTGGTGACTGAAACCAGCTCATTTCCCATTGACCACTGAGGTCACATCTCTGAGGTGAGAAGCAAAGTGAGAATTTGAACCAGGCACATTCTCCTTAGAGACAATGGGCCAAAGACAGGTCCGATGGAATCGAATGTTTTTTCATGTTGACATCCATCCCGTCAAGCCCTCGTTAAGCCATTGAAGTGTCACACTGGGCCTGGGTGAGGCGGTGCACCATGTGAAATTATACGTCCGAAGATTTGGATTTGATTTCCAGCACTCTGCCAGTCAGTCTGCCAGGCACTTTCATGTGACAAGCCTTAGGCGAGTCCCTTTCTGTCTCTGTTTCCCGATTCCTTCACAGGGATTCATGTGGGCCTTAACGCCCACTGGGAAAAGGTCCCTCTGCCAGCTCAGTGCCTGCTTTCTTGGTTTGACTTGTCAATCTGGACTTGAATACACCTTTGGTTTGGATTGACTCTATTACACCTCCTAGAAATTAACACACAGAACTGACAGCTGATTGACAAGATGAGAAGCAGTTTTCCAAAATTCAAATTGAACTTAATCCTTTCTTACTAAAAGAATGCTCAAATCAAGGCGACACAGCTGACTCGTTTTGACTTCATGAGCTATGGCAGGTAGAGACAACTTTTTGAAAATACACAGCCAAAAGTGTCCGTGCTTTGAATGCTAGACATGTTTTTCAGAATACACAGCTAAAACAGTCCCCGCTTTAAGTGTTAAAGCACTTAAAGCGGGGACCGTTTTAGCTGTGTATTTTGAAAAAGTTGTGTGCTCTTCAAAAAGAAAGCTACTTATGCTGTGTCTTTGGGTTCGAGGGGAAATGGGAGTCCTCTTCAGTCAGCAGGGACGACACCTGAGTCCTTTGCAGTCCTCCTGTCTGCCTCTGAGGGTGAAATGAGAGTGGTCCCTGTCATCATGAGCCATGTCTGTAAGAATTATTCACATTCCCTACGAGAATAGACGGGTGAAATAGCAAAAGGTGTGTCTTCCTTTGGAGCATGGAAGGGTTCAAAGCCCACCTCATACCACTAAGTATTTTGCTGAACACGAGCAGTTGTGTGTGCGGCCTGTGTTTGGGTGATTTTTGTGTCATGTGTGTGTGTGTGTGTGTCTGTGTGTCTGTGTGTGTGTGTCTGTATTTCTGTCTCCATTCCTGAGCAGCAAATCTTTTTTCCTCTTTTAGCATGTTACTCACAACTGTGGATGAAGCCCAGCACTCCTGAAAACACAATCCATGTATGGTTGAAGGAAATTTTCTTGGTGATGAGTGAGAGTTTGGTGACTGAAACCAGCTCATTTCTCATTGACCACTGAGGTCACATCTCTCAGGTGAGAAGCAAAGTGAGAATTTGAACCAGGCACATTCTCCTTAGAGACAATGGGCCAAAGACAGGTCCGATGGAATCGAATGTCTTTTCATGTTGACATCCATCCCGTCAAGCCCTCGTTAAGCCATTGAAGTGTCACATTGGGCCTGGGGGAGGCGGTGCACCCTGTGAAATTACACGTCCGAAGATTTGGATTTGATTTCCAGCCCTCTGCCAGTCAGTCTGCCAGGCACTTTCATGTGACAATCCTTAGGCGAGTCCCTTTCTGTCTCTGATTCCCGATTCCTTCACAGGGATTTATGTGGGCCTTAACGCCCACTGGGAAAAGATCCCTCTGCCAGCTCAGTGCCTGCTTTCTTGGTTTGTCTTGTCAATCTGGACTTGAATACACCTTTGGTTTTGGATTGACTCTATTACCTCTCCTAGAAATTAACACACAAAACTGACAGCTGATTCAGAAGATGAGAAGCAGTTTTCCAAAATTCAAATTGAACTTAATCCTTTCTTACTAAAAGAATGCTCAAATCAAGGGGACACAGCTCACTCTTTTTGACTTCATGAGCTATGGCAGGTAGAGACAACTTTTTGAAAACACACAGCCAAAACTCTCCGTCCTTTGAATGCTAGACATGTTTTTCATAATACACAGCTAAAGCGGGGACCGTTTTAGCTGTGTATTTTGAAAAAGTTGTGTGCTCTTCAAAGAGAAAGCTACTTTTGCTGTGTCTTTGGGTTCGAGGGGAAATGGGAGTCCTCTTCAGTCAGCAGGGACGACACCTGAGTCCTTTGCAGTCCTCTTGTCTGCCTCTTAGGGTGAAATGAGGGTGGTCCCTGTCATCATGAGCCATGTCTGAAAGAATTATTCACATTCCCTACGAGAATAGACGGGTGAAATAGCAAAAGGTGTGTCTTCCTTTGGAGCATGGGCGGGTTCAAAGCCCATCTCATACCACTAAGTATTTTGCTGAACACGAGCAGTTGTGTGTGCGGCCAGGGTTTGGGTGATTTTTGTGTCATGTGTGTTTGTGTGTGTGTGTGTGTGTGTGTCTGTGTGTGTGTGTCTGTATTTCTGTCTCCATTCCTGAGCAGCAAATCTTTTTTCCTCTTTTAGCATGTTACTCACAACTGTGGATGAAGCCCAGCACTCCTGAAAACACAATCCATGTATGGTTGCAGGAAATTTTCTTGGTGATGAGTGAGAGGTTGGTGACTGAAACCAGCTCATTTCCCATTGACCACTGAGGTCACATCACTCAGGTGAGAAGCAAAGTGAGAATTTGAACCAGGCACATTCTCCTTAGAGACAATGGGCCAAAGACAATTCCGATGGAATCGAATGTCTTTTCATGTTGACATCCATCCCGTCAAGCCCTCGTTAAGCCATTGAAGTGTCACATTGGGCCTGGGGGAGGCGGTGCACCCTGTGAAATTACACGTCCGAAGATTTGGATTTGATTTCCAGCCCTCTGCCAGTCAGTCTGCCAGGCACTTTCATGTGACAAGCCTTAGGCGAGTCACTTTCTGTCTCTGATTCCCGATTCCTTCACAGGGATTTATGTGGGCCTTAACGCCCACTGGGAAAAGATCCCTCTGCCAGCTCAGTGCCTGCTTTCTTGGTTTGACTTGTCAATCTGGACTTGAATACACCTTTGGTTTTGGATTGACTCTATTACCTCTCCTAGAAATTAACACACAAAACTGACAGCTGATTGACAAGATGAGAAGCAGTTTTCCAAAATTAAAATTGAACTTAATCCTTTCATCCTAAAAGAATGCTCAAATCAAGGGGACACAGCTCACTCGTTTTGACTTCATGAGCTCTGGCAGGTAGAGACAACTTTTTGAAAATACACAGCTAAAACTGTCCGTGCTTTGAATGCTAGACATGTTTTTCAGAATACACAGCTAAAACAGTCCCCGCTTTAAGTGCTAAAAGGAAATTTTCTTGGTGATGAGTGAGAGGTTGGTGACTGAAACCAGCTCATTTCCCATTGACCACTGAAGTCACATCTCTCAGGTGAGAAGCAAAGTGAGAATTTGAACCAGGCACATTCTCCTTAGAGACAATGGGCCAAAGACAGGTCCGATGGAATCGAATATCTTTTCATGTTGACATCCATCCCGTCAAGCCCTCGTTAAGCCATTGAAATGCCACATTGCGCCTGGGGGAGGCGGTGCACCCTGTGAAATTACACGTCCGAAGATTTGGATTTGATTTCCAGCCCTCTGCCAGTCAGTCTGCCAGGCACTTTCATGTGACAAGCCTTAGGCGAGTCCCTTTCTGTCTCTGATTCCCGATTCCTTCACAGGGATTTATGTGGGCCTTAACGCCCACTGGGAAAAGATCCCTCTGCCAGCTCAGTGCCTGCTTTCTTGGTTTGACTTGTCAATCTGGACTTGAATACACCTTTGGTTTTGGATTGACTCTATTACCTCTCCTAGAAATTAACACACAAAACTGACAGCTGATTGACAAGATGAGAAGCAGTTTTCCAAAATTCAAATTGAACTTAATCCTTTCTTACTAAAAGAATGCTCAAATCAAGGGGACACAGCTCACTCGTTTTGACTTCATGAGCTATGGCAGGTAGAGACAACTTTCTGAAAATACACAGCTAAAACTGTCCGTGCTTTGAATGCTAGACATGTTTTTCAGAATACACAGCTAAAGCGGGGACCGTTTTAGCTGTGTATTTTGAAAAAGTTGTGTGCTCTTCAAAGAGAAAGCTACTTTTGCTGTGTCTTTGGGTTCGAGGGGAAATGGGAGTCCTCTTCATTCAGCAGGGACGACAGTTGAGTCCTTTGCAGTCCTCTTGTCTGCCTCTGAGGGTGAAATGAGAGTGGTCCCTGTCATCATGAGCCATGTCTGAAAGAATTATTCACATTCCCTACGAGAATAGACGGGTGAAATAGCAAAAGGTGTGTCTTCCTTTGGAGCACGAACGGGTTCAAAGCCCACCTCATACCACTAAGTATTTTGTTGAACACGAGCAGTTGTGTGTGCGGCCTGTGTTTGGGTGATTTTTGTGTCCTGTGTGTTTGTGTGTGTGTGTGTGTGTCTGTGTGTGTGTGTGTCTGTATTTCTGTCTCCATTCCTGAGCAGCAAATCTTTTTTCCTCTTTTAGCATGTTACTCACAACTGTGGATGAAGCCCAGCACTCCTGAAAACACAATCCATGTATGGTTGAAGGAAATTTTCTTGGTGATGAGTGAGAGGTTGGTGACTGAAACCAGCTCATTTCCCATTGACCACTGAAGTCACATCTCTCAGGTGAGAAGCAAAGTGAGAATTTGAACCAGGCACATTCTCCTTAGAGGCAATGGGCCCAAGACAGGTCCGATGGAATCGAATGTCTTTTCATGTTGACATGCATCCCGTCAAGACCTCGTTAAGCCATTGAAGTGTCACATTGGGCCTGGGGGAGGCGGTGCACCCTGTGAAATTACACGTCCGAAGATTTGAATTTGATTTCCAGCCCTCTGCCAGTCAGTCTGCCAGGCACTTTCATGTGACAAGCCTTAGGCGAGTCCCTTTCTGTCTCTGATTCCCGATTCCTTCACAGGGATTTATGTGGGCCTTAACGCCCACTGGGAAAAGATCCCTCTGCCAGCTCAGTGCCTGCTTTCTTGGTTTGACTTGTCAATCTGGACTTGAATACACCTTTGGTTTTGGATTGACTCTATTACCTCTCCTAGAAATTAACAAACAAAACTGACAGCTGATTGTCAAGATGAGAAGCAGTTTTCCAAAATTCAAATTGAACTTAATCCTTTCTTACTAAAAGAATGCTCAAATCAAGGGGACACATCTCACTCGTTTTGACTTCACGAGCTATGGCAGGTAGAGACAACTTTTTGAAAATACACAGCTAAAACTGTCCGTGCTTTGAATGCTAGACATGTTTTTCAGAATACACAGCTAAAGCGCGGACCGTTTTAGCTGTGTATTTTGAAAAAGTTGTGTGCTCTTCAAAGAGAAAGCTACTTTTGCTGTGTCGTTGGGTTCGAGGGGAAATGGGAGTCCTCTTCAGTCAGCAGGGACGACACCTGAGTCCTTTGCAGTCCTCTTGTCTGCCTCTGAGGGTGAAATGAGAGTGGTCCCTGTCATCATGAGCCATGTCTGAAAGAATTATTCACATTCCCTACGAGAATAGACGGGTGAAATAGCAAAAGTTGTGTCTTCCTTTGGAGCATGGACGGGTTCAAAGCCCACCTCATACCACTAAGTATTTTGCTGAACACGAGCAGTTGTGTGTGCGGCCTGTGTTTGGGTGATTTTTGTGTCGTGTTTGTGTGTGTGTGTGTGTGTGTGTGTGTGTCTGTGTGTGTGTGTCTGTATTTCTGTCTCCATTCCTGAGCAGCAAATCTTTTTTCCTCTTTTAGCATGTTACTCACAACTGTGGATGAAGCCCAGCACTCCTGAAAACACAATCCATGTATGGTTGTAGGAAATTTTCTTGGTGATGAGTGAGAGGTTGGTGAATGAAACCAGCTCATTTCCCATTGACCACTGAGGTCACATCTCTCAGGTGCGAAGCAAAGTGAGAATTTGAACCAGGCACATTCTCCTTAGAGACAATGGGCCAAAGACAGGTCCGATGGAATCGAATGTCTTTTCAGGTTGACATCCATCCCGTCAAGCCATCGTTAAGCCATTGAAGTGTCACATTGGGCCTGGGGGAGGCGGTGCACGCTGTGAAATTACACGTCCGAAGATTTGGATTTGATTTCCAGCCCTCTGCCAGTCAGTCTGCCAGGCACATTCATGTGACAAGCCTTAGGCGAGTCCCTTTCTGTCTATGATTCCCGATTCCGTCACAGGGATTTATGTGGGCCTTAACGCTCACTGGGAAAAGATCCCTCTGCCAGCTCAGTGTCTGCTTTCTTGGTTTGACTTGTCAATCTGGACTTGAATACACCTTTTGTTTTGGATTGACTCTATTACCTCTCCGAGAAATTAACACACAAAACTGACAGCTGATTGACAAGATGAGAAGCAGTTTTCCAAAATTCAAATTGAACTTAATCCTTTCTTACTAAAAGAATGCTCAAATCAAGTGGACACAGCTCACTCGTTTTGACTTCATGAGCTATGGCATGTAGAGACAACTTTTTGAAAATACACAGCTAAAACTGTCCGTGCTTTGAATGCTAGACATGTTTTTCAGAATACACAGCTAAAACAGTCCCCGCTTTAAGTGCTAAAAGGAAATTTTCTTGGTGATGAGTGAGAGGTTGGTGACTGAAACCAGCTCATTTCCCATTGACCACTGAGGTCAAATCTATCAGGTGAGAAGCAAAGTGAGAATTTGAACCAGGCACATTCTCCTTAGAGACAATGGGCCAAAGACAAGTCCGATGGAATCGAATGTTTTTTCATGTTGACATCCATCCCGTCAAGCCCTCGTTAAGCCATTGAAGTGTCACATTGGGCCTGGGTGAGGCGGTGCACCCTGTGAAATTACACGTCCGAAGATTTGGATTTGATTTCCAGCCCTCTGCCAGTCAGTCTGCCAGGCACTTTCATGTGACAAGCCTTAGGCGAGTCCCTTTCTGTCTCTGATTCCCGATTCCTTCACAGGGATTTATGTGGGCCTTAACGCCCACTGGGAAAAGATCCCTCTGCCAGCTCAGTGCCTGCTTTCTTGGTTTGACTTGTCAATCTGGACTTGAATACACCTTTGGTTTGGATTGACTCTATTACACCTCCTAGAAATTAACACACAGAACTGACAGCTGATTGACAAGATGAGAAGCAGTTTTCCAAAATTAAAATTGAACTTAATCCTTTCTTACTAAAAGAATGCTCAAATCAAGGCGACACAGCTGACTCGTTTTGACTTCATGAGCTATGGCAGGTAGAGACAACTTTTTGAAAATACACAGCTAAAACTGTCCGTGCTTTGAATGCTAGACATGTTTTTCAGAATACACAGCTAAAGCGGGGAACGTTTTAGCTGTGTATTTTGAAAAAGTTGTGTGCTCTTCAAAGAGAAAGCTACTTTTGCTGTGTCTTTGGGTTCGAGGGGAAATGGGAGTCCTCTTCAGTCAGCAGGGACGACACCTGAGTCCTTTGCAGTCCTCTTGTCTGCCTCTGAGGGTGAAATGAGGGTGGTCCCTGTCATCATGAGCCATGTCTGAAAGAATTATTCACATTCCCTACGAGAATAGACGGGTCAAATAGCAAAAGGTGTGTCTTCCTTTGGATCATGGGAGGGTTCAAAGCCCATCTCATACCACTAAGTATTTTGCTGAACACGAGCAGTTGTGTGTGCGGCCAGGGTTTGGGTGATTTTTGTGTCATGTGTGTTTGTGTGTGTGTGTGTGTGTGTGTCTGTGTGTGTGTGTCTGTATTTCTGTCTCCATTCCTGAGCAGCAAATCTTTTTTCCTCTTTTAGCATGTTACTCACAACTGTGGATGAAGCCCAGCACTCCTGAAAACACAATCCATGTATGGTTGAAGGAAATTTTCTTGGTGATGAGTGAGAGGTTGGTGACTGAAACCAGCTCATTTCCCATTGACCACTGAGGTCACATCACTCAGGTGAGAAGCAAAGTGAGAATTTGAACCAGGCACATTCTCCTTAGAGACAATGGGCCAAAGACTGGTCCGATGGAATCGAATGTCTTTTCATGTTGACATCCATCCCGTCAAGCCCTCGTTAAGCCATTGAAGTGTCACATTGGGCCTGGGGGAGGCGGTGCACCCTTTGAAATTAAACGTCCGAAGATTTGGATTTGATTTCCAGCCCTCTGCCAGTCAGTCTGCCAGGCACTTTCATGTGACAAGCCTTAGGCGAGTCCCTTTCTGACTCTGATTCCCGATTCCTTCACAGGGATTTATGTGGGCCTTAACGCCCACTGTGAAAAGATCCCTCTGCCAGCTCAGTGCCTGCTTTCTTGGTTTGACTTGTCAATCTGGACTTGAATACACCTTTGGTTTTGGATTGACTCTATTACCTCTCCTAGAAATTAACACACAAAACTGACAGCTGATTGACAAGATGAGAAGCAGTTTTCCCAAATTCAAATTGAACTTAATCCTTTCTTCCTAAAAGAATGCTCAAATCAAGGGGACACAGCTCACTCGTTTTGACTTCATGAGCTATGGCAGGTAGAGACAACTTTTTGAAAATACACAGCTAAAACTGTCCGTGCTTTGAATGCTAGACATGTTTTTCAGAATACACAGCTAAAACAATCCCCGCTTTAAGTGCTAAAAGGAAATTTTCTTGGTGATGAGTGAGAGGTTGGTGACTGAAACCAGCTCATTTCCCATTGACCCCTGAAGTCACATCTCTCAGGTGAGAAGCAAAGTGAGAATTTGAACCAGGCACATTCTCCTTAGAGACAATGGGCCAAAGACAGGTCCGATGGAATCGAATATCTTTTCATGTTGACATCCATCCCGTCAAGCCCTCGTTAAGCCATTGAAGTGCCACATTGCGCCTGGGGGAGGCGGTGCACCCTGTGAAATTACACGTCCGAAGATTTGGATTTGATTTCCAGCCCTCTGCCAGTCAGTCTGCCAGGCACTTTCATGTGACAAGCCTTAGGCGAGTCCCTTTCTGTCTCTGATTCCCGATTCCTTCACAGGGATTTATGTGGGCCTTAACGCCCACTGGGAAAAGATCCCTCTGCCAGCTCAGTGCCTGCTTTCTTGGTTTGACTTTTCAATCTGGACTTGAATACACCTTTGGTTTTGGATTGACTCTATTACCTCTCCTAGAAATTAACACACAAAACTGACAGCTGATTGACAAAATGAGAAGCAGTTTTCCAAAATTCAAATTGAACTTAATCCTTTCTTACTAAAAGAATGCTCAAATCAAGGGGACACAGCTCACTCGTTTTGACTTCATGAGCTATGGCAGGTAGAGACAACTTTCTGAAAATACACAGCTAAAACTGTCCGTGCTTTGAATGCTAGACATGTTTTTCAGAATACACAGCTAAAGCGGGGACCGTTTTAGCTGTGTATTTTGAAAAAGTTGTGTGCTCTTCAAAGAGAAAGCTACTTTTGCTGTGTCTTTGGGTTCGAGGGGAAATGGGAGTCCTCTTCAGTCAGCAGGGACGACAGCTGAGTCCTTTGCAGTCCTCTTGTCTGCCTCTGAGGGTGAAATGAGAGTGGTCCCTGTCATCATGAGCCATGTCTGAAAGAATTATTCACATTCCCTACGAGAATAGACGGGTGAAATAGCAAAAGGTGTGTCTTCCTTTGGAGCACGAACGGGTTCAAAGCCCACCTCATACAACTAAGTATTTTGTTGAACACGAGCAGTTGTGTGTGCGGCCTGTGTTTGGGTGATTTTTGTGTCCTGTGTGTTTGTGTGTGTGTGTGTGTGTCTGTGTGTGTGTGTGTCTGTATTTCTGTCTCCATTCCTGAGCAGCAAATCTTTTTTCCTCTTTTAGCATGTTACTCACAACTGTGGATGAAGCCCAGCACTCCTGAAAACACAATCCATGTATGGTTGTAGGAAATTTTCTTGGTGATGAGTGAGAGGTTGGTGACTGAAACCAGCTCATTTCCCATTGACCACTGAGGTCACATCTCTCAGGTGCGAAACAAAGTGAGAATTTGAACCAGGCACATTCTCCTTAGAGACAATGGGCCAAAGACAGGTCCGATGTAATCGAATGTCTTTTCAGGTTGACATCCATCCCGTCAAGCCATCGTTAAGCCATTGAAGTGTCACATTGGGCCTGGGGGAGGCGGTGCACCCTGTGAAATTAAACGTCCGAAGATTTGGATTTGATTTCCAGTCCTCTGCCAGTCAGTCTGCCAGGCACTTTCATGTGACAAGCCTTAGGCGAGTCCCTTTCTGTCTCTGATTCCCGATTCCTTCACAGGGATTTATGTGGGCCTTAACGCCCACTGGGAAAAGATCCCTCTGCCAGCTCAGTGCCTGCTTTCTTGGTTTGACTTGTCAATCTGGACTTGAATACACCTTTGGTTTTGGATTGACTCTATAACCTCTCCTAGAAATTAACACACAATACTGACAGCAGATTGACAAGATGAGAAGCAGTTTTCCAAAATTCAAATTGAACTTAATCCTTTCTTACTAAAGGAATGCTCAAATCAACGGGACACAGCTCACTCGTTTTGACATCATGAGCTATGGCATGTAGAGACAACTTTTTGAAAATACACAGCTAAAACTGTCCGTGCTTTGAATGCTAGACAAGTTTTTCAGTTTTAAGTGCTTTAGCACTTAAAGCGGGACCGTTTTAGCTGTGTATTTTGAAAAAGTTGTGTGCTCTTCAAAGAGAAATCTACTTTTGCTGTGTCTTTGGGTTCGAGGGGAAATGGGAGTCCTCTTCAGTCAGCAGGGACGACACCTGAGTCCTTTGCAGTCCTCTTGTCTGCCTCTGAGGGTGAAATGAGAGTGGTCCCTGTCATCATGAGCCATGTCTGAAAGAATTATTCAGATTCCCTACGAGAATAGACGGGTGAAATAGCAAAAGGTGTGTCTTCCTTTGGAGCATGGACGGGTTCAAAGCCCACCTCATACCACTAAGTATTTTGCTGAACACGAGCAGTTGTGTGTGCGGCCTGTGATTGGTTGATTTTTGTGTCATGTGTGTGTGTGTGTGTGCGTGTGTGTCTGTCTGTCTGTCTCTGTCTGTATTTCTGTCTCCATTCATGAGCAGCAAATCTTTTTTCCTCTTTTAGCATGTTACTCACAACTGTGGATGAAGCCCAGCACTCCTGAAAACACAATCCATGTATGGTTGAAGGAAATTTTCTTGGTGATGAGTGAGAGGTTGGTGACTGAAACCAGCTCATTTCCCATTGACCACTGAGGTCACATCTCTCAGGTGAGAAGCTAAGTGACAATTTGAACCAGGCACATTCTCCTTAGAGACAATGGGCCAAAGACTGGTCCGATGGAATCGAATGTCTTTTCATGTTGACATCCATCCCGTCAAGCCCTCGTTAAGCCATTGAAGTGTCACATTGGGCCTGGGGGAGGCGGTGCACCCTGTGAAATTACACGTCCGAAGATTTGGATTTGATTTCCAGCCCTCTGCCAGTCAGTCTGCCAGGCACTTTCATGTGACAAGCCTTAGGCGAGTCGCTTTCTGTCTCTGATTCCCGATTCCTTCACAGGGATTTATGTGGGCCTTAACGCCCACTGGGAAAAGATCCCTCTGCCAGCTCAGTGCCTACTTTCTTGGTTTGACTTGTCAATCTGGACTTGAATACACCTTTGGTTTTGGATTGACTCTATTACCTCTCCTAGAAATTAACACACAAAACTGACAGCTGATTGACAAGATGAGAAGCAGTTTTCCAAAATTCAAATTGAACTTAATCCTTTCTTCCTAAAAGAATGCTCAAATCAAGGGGACACAGCTCACTCGTTTTGACTTCATGAGCTATGGCAGGTAGAGACAACTTTTTGAAAATACACAGCTAAAACTGTCCGTGCTTTGAATGCTAGACATGTTTTTCAGAATACACAGCTAAAACGGTCCCCGCTTTAAGTGTTAACGCACTTAAAGCGGGGACCGTTTTAGCTGTGTATTTTGAAAAAATTGTGTGCTCTTCAAAGAGAAAGCTACTTTTGCTGTGTCTTTGGGTTCGAGGGGAAATGGGAGTCCTCTTCAGTCAGCAAGGACGACACCTGAGTCCTTTGCAGTCCTCTTGTCTGCCTCTGAGGGTGAAATGAGAGTGGTCCCTGTCATCATGAGCCATGTCTGAAAGAATTATTCAGATTCCCTACGAGAATAGACGGGTGAAATAGTAAAAGGTGTGTCTTCCTTTGGAGCATGGACGGGTTCAAAGCCCACCTCATACCACTAAGTATTTTGCTGAACACGAGCAGTTGTGTGTGCGGCCTGTGTTTGGGTGATTTTTGTGTGATGTTTGTGTGTGTGTGTGTGTGTGTGTGCGTGTGTCTGTATTTCTGTCTCCATTCCTGAGCAGCAAATCTTTTTTCCTCTTTTAGCATGTTACTCACAACTGTGGATGAAGCCCAGCACTCCTGAGAACACAATCCATGTATGGTTGAAGGAAATTTTCTCGGTGATGAGTGAGAGGTTGGTGACTGAAACCAGCTCATTTCCCATTGACCACTGAGGTCACATCTCTCAGGTGAAAAGCAAAGTGAGAATTTGAACCAGGCACATTCTCCTTAGAGACAATGGGCCAAAGACTGGTCCGATGGAATCGAATGTCTTTTCATGTTGACATCCATCCCGTCAAGCCCTCGTTAAGCCATTGAAGTGTCACATTGGGCCTGGGGGAGGCGGTGCACCCTTTGAAATTACACGTCCGAAGATTTGGATTTGATTTCCAGCCCTCTGCCAGTCAGTCTGCCAGGCACTTTCATGTGACAAGCCTTAGGCGAGTCCCTTTCTGTCTCTGATTCCCGATTCCTTCACAGGGATTTATATGGGCCTTAACGCCCACTGTGAAAAGATCCCTCTGCCAGCTCAGTGCCTGCTTTCTTGGTTTGACTTGTCAATCTGGACTTGAATACACCTTTGGTTTTGGATTGACTCTATTACCTCTCCTAGAAATTAACACACAAAACTGACAGCTGATTGACAAGATGAGAAGCAGTTTTCCAAAATTCAAATTGAACTTAATCCTTTCTTCCTAAAAGAATGCTCAAATCAAGGGGACACAGCTCACTCGTTTTGACTTCATGAGCTATGGCAGGTAGAGACAACTTTTTGAAAATACACAGCTAAAACTGTCCGTGCTTTGAATGCTAGACATGTTTTTCAGAATACACAGCTAAAACGGTCCCCGCTTTAAGTGCTAAAGCACTTAAAGTTGTGTGCTCTTCAAAGAGAAAGCTACTTTTGCTGTGTCTTTGGGTTCGAGGGGAAATGGGAGTCCTCTTCAGTCAGCAGGGACGACACCGGAGTCCTTTGCAGTCCTCTTGTCTGCCTCTGAGGGTGAAATGAGAGTGGTCCCTGTCATCATCAGCCATGTCTGAAAGAATTATTCACATTCCCTACGAGAATAGACGGGTGAAATAGCAAAAGATGTGTCTTCCTTTGGAGCATGGACGGGTTCAAAGCCCACCTCATACCACTAAGTATTTTGCTGAACACGAGCAGTTGTGTGTGCGGCCGGTGTTTGGGTGATTTTTGTGTCATTGTGTGTGTTTGTGTGTTTGTGTGTATGTGTGTGTCTGTGTGTGTGTGTCTGTATTTCTGTCTCCATTTCTGAGCAGCAAATCATTTTTCCTCTTTTAGCATGTTACTCACAACTGTGGATGAAGCCCAGCACTCCTGAAAACACAATCCATGTATGGTTGAAGGAAATTTTCTTGGTGATGAGTGAGAGGTTGGTAACTGAAACCAGCTCATTTCCCATTGACCACTGAGGTCACATCTCTCAGGTGAGAAGCAAAGTGAGAATTTGAACCAGGCACATTCTCCTTAGAGACAATGGGCCAAAGACAGGTCCGATGGAATCGAATGTCTTTTCATGTTGACATCCATCCCGTCAAGCCCTCGTTAAGCCATTGAAGTGTCACATTGGGCCTGGGGGAGGCGGTGCACCCTGTGAAATTACACGTCTGAAGATTTGGATTTGATTTCCAGCCCTCTGCCAGTCAGTCTGCCAGGCACTTTCATGTGACAAACCTTAGGCGAGTCCCTTTCTGTCTCTGATTCCCGATTCCTTCACAGGGATTTATGTGGGCCTTAACGCCCACTGGGAAAAGATCCCTTTGCCAGCTCAGTGCCTGCTTTCTTGGTTTGACTTGTCAATCTGGACTTGAATACACCTTTGGTTTTGGATTGACTCTATTACCTCTCCTAGAAATTAACATACAAAATTGACAGCAGATTGACAAGATGAGAAGCAGTTTTCCAAAATTCAAATTGAACTTAATCCTTTCTTCCGAAAAGAATGCTCAAATCAAGGGGACACAGCTCACTCGTTTTGACTTCATGAGCTATGGCAGGTAGAGACAACTTTTTAAAAATACACAGCTAAAACTGTCCGTGCTTTGAATGCTAGACATGTTTTTCAGAATACACAGCTAAAGCGGGGACCGTTTTAGCTGTGTATTTTGAAAAAGTTGTGTGCTCTTCAAAGAGAAAGCTACTTTTGCTGTGTCTTTGGGTTCGAGGGGAAATGGGAGTCCTCTTCAGTCAGCAGGGACGACACCTGAGTCCTTTGCAGTCCTCCTGTCTGCCTCTGAGGGTGAAATTAGAGTGGTCCCTGTCATCATGAGCCATGTCTGAAAGAATTATTCACATTCCCTACGAGAATAGACGGGTGAAATAGCAAAAGGTGTGTCTTCCTTTGGAGCATGGACAGGTTCAAAGCCCACCTCATACCACTAAGTATTTTGAGGAACACGAGCAGTTGTGTGTGAGGCCGGTGTTTGGGTGATTTTTGTGTCGTGTGTGAGTGTGTGTGTGTCTGTGTGTGTGTGTCTGTGTGTGTGTCTGTATTTCTGTCTCCATTCCTGAACAGCAAATCTTTTTTCCTCTTTTAGCATGTTACTCACAACCTTGGATGAAGCCCAGCACTCCTGAAAACACAATCCATGTATGGTTGAAGGAAATTTTCTTGGTGATGAGTAAGAGTTTGGTGACTGAAAACAGCTCATTTCCCATTGACCACTGAGGTCACATCTCTCAGGTGAGAAGCAAAGTGAGAATTTGAACCAGGCACATGCTCCTTAGAGACAATGGGCCAAAGACAGGTCCGATGGAATCGAATGTCTTTTCATGTTGACATCCATCCCGTCAGGCCCTCGTTAAGCCATTGAAGTGTCACATTGGGCCTGTGGGAGGCTGTGCACCCTGTGAAATTACACGTTTGAAGATTTGGATTTGATTTCCAGCCCTCTGCCAGTCAGTCTGCCAGGCACTTTCATGTGACAAGCCTTAGGCGAGTCCCTTTCTGTCTCTGATTCCCGATTCCTTCACAGGGATTTATGTGGGCCTTAACGCCCACTGGGAAAAGATCCCTCTGCCAGCTCAGTGCCTGCTTTCTTGGTTTGACTTGTCAATCTGGACTTGAATACACCTTTGGTTTTGGATTGACTCTATTACCTCTCCTAGAAATTAACACACAAAACTGACAGCTGATTGAGAAGATGAGAAGCAGTTTTCCAAAATTCAAATTGAACTTAATCCTTTCTTCCTAAAAGAATGCTCAAATCAAGGGGACACAGCTCACTCGTTTTGACTTCATGAGCTATGGCAGGTAGAGACAACTTTTTGAAAATACACAGCTAAAACTGTCCGTGCTTTGAATGCTAGACATGTTTTTCAGAATACACAGCTAAAACGGTCCCCGCTTTAAGTGCTAAAGCAGTTAAAGTTGTGTGCTCTTCAAAGAGAAAGCTACTTTTGCTGTGTCTTTGGGTTCGAGGGGAAATGGGAGTCCTCTTCAGTCAGCAGGGACGACACCGGAGTCCTTTGCAGTCCTCTTGTCTGCCTCTGAGGGTGAAATGAGAGTGGTCCCTGTCATCATGAGCCATGTCTGAAAGAATTATTCACATTCCCTACGAGAATAGACGGGTGAAATAGCAAACGATGTGTTTTCCTTTGGAGCATGGACGGGTTCAAAGCCCACCTCATACCACTAAGTATTTTGCTGAACACCTGCAGTTGTGTGTGCGGCCGGTGTTTGGGTGATTTTTGTGTCATTGTGTGTGTTTGTGTGTTTGTGTGTATGTGTGTGTCTGTGTGTGTGTGTCTGTATTTCTGTCTCCATTTCTGAGCAGCAAATCATTTTTCCTCTTTTAGCATGTTACTCACAACTGTGGATGAAGCCCAGCACTCCTGAAAACACAATCCATGTATGGTTGAAGGAAATTTTCTTGGTGATGAGTGAGAGGTGGGTGACTGAAACCAGCTCATTTCCCATTGACCACTGAGGTCACATCTCTCAGGTGAGAAGCAAAGTGAGAATTTGAACCAGGCACATTCTCCTTAGAGACAATGGGCCAAAGACAGGTCCGATGGAATCGAATGTCTTTTCATGTTGACATCCATCCCGTCAAGCCCTCGTTAAGCCATTGAAGTGTCACATTGGGCCTGGGGGAGGCGGTGCACCCTGTGAAATTACACGTCCGAAGATTTGGATTTGATTTCCAGCCCTCTGCCAGTCAGTCTGCCAGGCACTTTCATGTGACAAGCCTTAGGCGAGTCCCTTTCTGTCTCTGATTCCCGATTCCTTCACAGGGATTTATGTGGGCCTTAACGACCACTGGGAAAAGATCCCTCTGCCAGCTCAGTGCCTGCTTTCTTGGTTTGACTTGTCAATCTGGACTTGAATACACCTTTGGTTTTGGATTGACTCTATTACCTCTCCTAGAAATTAACACACAAAACTGACAGCTGATTGAGAAGATGAGAAGCAGTTTTCCAAAATTCAAATTGAACTTAATCCTTTCTTCCTAAAAGAATGCTCAAATCAAGGGGACACAGCTCACTCGTTTTGACTTCATGAGCTATGGCAGGTAGAGACAACTTTTTGAAAATACACAGCTAAAACTGTCCGTGCTTTGAATGCTAGACATGTTTTTCAGAATACACAGCTAAAACGGTCCCCGCTTTAAGTGCTAAAGCACTTAAAGTTGTGTGCTCTTCAAAGAGAAAGCTACTTTTGCTGTGTCTTTGGGTTCGAGGGGAAATGGGAGTCCTCTTCAGTCAGCAGGGACGACACCGGAGTCCTTTGCAGTCCTCTTGTCTGCCTCTGAGGGTGAAATGAGAGTGGTCCCTGTCATCATGAGCCATGTCTGAAAGAATTATTCACATTCCCTACGAGAATAGACGGGTGAAATAGCAAACGATGTGTCTTCCTTTGGAGCATGGACGGGTTCAAAGCCCACCTCATACCACTAAGTATTTTGCTGAACACCTGCAGTTGTGTGTGCGGCCGGTGTTTGGGTGATTTTTGTGTCATTGTGTGTGTTTGTGTGTTTGTGTGTATGTGTGTGTCTGTGTGTGTGTGTCTGTATTTCTGTCTCCATTTCTGAGCAGCAAATCATTTTTCCTCTTTTAGCATGTTACTCACAACTGTGGATGAAGCCCAGCACTCCTGAAAACACAATCCATGTATGGTTGAAGGAAATTTTCTTGGTGATGAGTGAGAGGTTGGTGACTGAAACCAGCTCATTTCCCATTGACCACTGAGGTCACATCTCTCAGGTGAGAAGCAAAGTGAGAATTTGAACCAGGCACATTCTCCTTAGAGACAATGGGCCAAAGACAGGTCCGATGGAATCGAATGTCTTTTCATGTTGACATCCATCCCGTCAAGCCCTCGTTAAGCCATTGAAGTGTCACATTGGGCCTGGGGGAGGCGGTGCACCCTGTGAAATTACACGTCCGAAGATTTGGATTTGATTTCCAGCCCTCTGCCAGTCAGTCTGCCAGGCACTTTCATGTGACAAGCCTTAGGCGAGTCCCTTTCTGTCTCTGATTCCCGATTCCTTCACAGGGATTTATGTGGGCCTTAACGCCCACTGGGAAAAGATCCCTCTGCCAGCTCAGTGCCTGCTTTCTTGGTTTGACTTGTCAATCTGGACTTGAATACACCTTTGGTTTTGGATTGACTCTATTACCTCTCCTAGAAATTAACACACAAAATTGACAGCAGATTGACAAGATGAGAAGCAGTTTTCCAAAATTCAAATTGAACTTAATCCTTTCTTCCGAAAAGAATGCTCAAATCAAGGGGACACAGCTCACTCGTTTTGACTTCATGAGCTATGGCAGGTAGAGACAACTTTTTAAAAATACACAGCTAAAACTGTCCGTGCTTTGAATGCTAGACATGTTTTTCAGAATACACAGCTAAAGCGGGGACCGTTTTAGCTGTGTATTTTGAAAAAGTTGTGTGCTCTTCAAAGAGAAAGCTACTTTTGCTGTGTCTTTGGGTTCGAGGGGAAATGGGAGTCCTCTTCAGTCAGCAGGGACGACAACTGAGTCCTTTGCAGTCCTCTTGTCTGCCTCTGAGGGTGAAATGAGAGTGGTCCCTGTCATCATGAGCCATGTCTGAAAGAATTATTCACATTCCCTACGAGAATAGACGGGTGAAATAGCAAAAGGTGTGTCTGCCTTTGGAGCATGGACGGGTTCAAAGCCCACCTCATACCACTAAGTATTTTGCTGAACACGAGCAGTTGTGTGTGCGGCCTGTGTTTGGGTGATATTTGTGTCGTGTGTGTGTGTGTGTGTGTGTGTCTGTGTGTGTGTGTCTGTATTTCTGTCTCTATTCCTGAGCAGCAAATCTTTTTTCCTCTTTTAGCATGTTACTCACAACTGTGGATGAAGCCCAGCACTCCTGAAAACACAATCCATGTATGGTTGAAGGAAATTTTCTTGGTGATGAGTGAGAGGTTGGTGACTGAAACCAGCTCATTTCCCATTGACCACTGAGGTCACATCTCTCAGGTGAGAAGCAAAGTGAGAATTTGAACCAGGCACATTCTCCTTAGAGACAATGGGCCAAAGACCGGTCCGATGGAATCGAATGTCTTTTCATGTTGACATCCATCCCGTCAAGCCCTCGTTAAGCCATTGAAGTGTCACATTGGGCCTGGGGGAAGCGGTGCACCCTGTGAAATTACACGTTTGAAGATTTGGATTTGATTTCCAGCCCTCTGCCAGTTAGTCTGCCAGGCACTTTCATGTGACAAGCCTTAGGCGAGTCCCTTTCTGTCTCTGATTCTTGATTCCTTCACAGGGATTTATGTGGGCCTTAACGCCCACTGGGAAAAGATCCCTCTGCCAGCTCAGTGCCTGCTTTCTTGGTTTGACTTGTCAATCTGGACTTGAATACACCTTTGGTTTTGGATTGACTCTATTACCTCTCCTAGAAATTAACACACAAAACTGACAGCTGATTGACAAGATGAGAAGCAGTTTTCCAAAATTCAAATTGAACTTAATTCTTTCTTCCTAAAAGAATGCTCAAATCAAGGGGACACAGCTCACTCGTTTTGACTTCATGAGCTATGGCAGGTAGAGACAACTTTTTGAAAATACACAGCTAAAACTGTCCGTGCTTTGAATGCTAGACATGTTTTTCAGAATACACAGCTAAAACGGTCCCCGCTTTAAGTGCTAAAGCACTTAAAGTTGTGTGCTCTTCAAAGAGAAAGCTACTTTTGCTGTGTCTTTGGGTTCGAGGGGAAATGGGAGTCCTCTTCAGTCAGCAGGGACAACACCGGAGTCCTTTGCAGTCCTCTTGTCTGCCTCTGAGGGTGAAATGAGAGTGGTCCCTGTCATCATGAGCCATGTCTGAAAGAATTATTCACATTCCCTACGAGAATAGACGGGTGAAATAGCAAAAGGTGTGTCTTCCTTTGGAGCATGGACGGGTTCAAAGCCCACCTCATACCACTAAGTATTTTGCTGAACACGAGCAGTTGTGTGTGCGGCCTGTGTTTGGGTGATTTTTGTGTCGTGTGTGTGTGTGTGTGTGTGTGTGTGTGTGTGTCTGTGTGTGTGTGTCTGTATTTCTGTCTCCATTCCTGAGCAGCAATTCTTTTTTCCTCTTTAACATGTTACTCACAACTGTGGATGAAGCCCAGCACTCCTGAAAACACAATCCATGTATGGTAGAAGGAAATTTTCTTGGTGATGAGTGAGAGGTTGGTGACTGAAACCAGCTCATTTCCCATTGACCACTGAGGTCACATCTCTCAGGTGAGAAGCAAAGTGAGAATTTGAACCAGGCACATTCTCCTTAGAGACAATGGGCCAAAGACTGGTCCGATGGAATGGAATGTCTTTTCATGTTGACATCCATCCAGTCAAGCCCTCGTTAAGCCATTGAAGTGTCACATTGGGCCTGGGGGAGTTTGTGCAACCTGTGAAATTACACGTCCGAAGATTTGGATTTGATTTCCAGCCCTCTGCCTGTCAGTCTGCCAGGCAATTTCATGTGAGAAGCCTTAGGCGAGTCCCTTTCTGTCTCTGATTCCCGATTCCTTCACAGGGATTTATGTGGGCCTTAACGCCCACTGGGAAAAGATCCCTCTGCCAGCTCAGTGCCTGCTTTTTTGGTTTGACTTGTCAATCTGGACTTGAATACACCTTTGGTTTTGGATTGACTCTATTACCTCTCCTAGAAATTAACACACAAAACTGAGAGCTGATTGACAAGATGAGAAGCAGTTTTCCAAAATTCAAATTGAACTTAATCCTTTCTTCCTAAAAGAATGCTCAAATCAAGGGGACACAGCTCACTGGTTTTGACTTCATGAGCTATGGCAGATAGAGACAACTTTTTGAAAATACACAGCTAAAACTGTCCGTGCTTTGAATGCTAGACATGTTTTTCAGAATACACAGCTAAAACCGTCCCCGCTTTAAGTGCTAAAGCACTTAAAGTGGGGACCGTTTTGGCTGTGTATTTTGAAAAAGTTGTGTGCTCTTCAAAGAGAAAGCTACTTTTGCTGTGTCTTTGGGTTCGAGGGGAAATGGGAGTCCTCTTCAGTCAGCAGGGACGACACCTGAGTCTTTGCAGTCCTCTTGTCTGCCTCTGAGGGTGAAATGAGAGTGGTCCCTGTCATCATGAGCCATGTCTGAAAGAATTATTCAGATTCCCTACGAGAATAGACGGGTGAAATAGCAAAAGGTGTGTCTTCCTTTGGAGCATGGACGGGTTCAAAGCCCACCTCATACCACTAAGTATTTTGCTGAACACGAGCAGTTGTGTGTGCGGCCTGTGTTTGGGTGATTTTTGTGTCGTGTGTGTGTGTGTGTGTGTGTGTGTGTGTGTGTGTGTCTGTGTGTGTGTGTCTGTATTTCTGTCTCCATTCCTGAGAAGGAAATCTTTTTTCCTCTTTTAGCATGTTACTCACAACTGTGGATGAAGCCCAGCACTCCTGAAAACACAATCCATGTATGGTTGAAGGAAATTTTCTTGGTGATTAGTGAGAGGTTGGTGACTGAGACCAGCTCATTTCCCATTGACCACTGAGGTCACATCTCTCAGGTGAGAAGCAAAGTGAGAATTTGAACCAGGCACATTCTCCTTAGAGACAATGGGCCAAAGACAGGTCCGATATAATCGAATGTCTTTTCATGTTGACATCCATCCCGTCAAGCCCTCGTTAAGCCATTGAAGTGTCACATTGGGCCTGGGGGAGACGGTGCACCCTGTGAAATTACACGTCCGAAGATTTGGATTTGATTTCCAGCCCTCTGCCAGTCAGTCTGCCAGGCACTTTCATGTGACAAGCCTTAGGCGAGTCCCTTTCTGTCTCTGATTCCCGTTTCCTTCACAGGGATTTATGTGGGCCTTAACGCCCACTGGGAAAAGATCCCTCTGCCAGCTCAGTGCCTGCTTTCTTGGCTAAAGCACTTAAAGCGGGGACCGTTTTAGCTGTGTATTTTCAAAAAGTTGTGTGCTCTTCAAAGACAAAGCTACTTTTGCTGTGTCTTTGGGTTCGAGGGGAAATGGGAGTCCTCTTCAGTCAGCAGGGACGACACCTGAGTCCTTTGCAGTCCTCTTGTTTGCCTCTGAGGGTGAAATGAGAGTGGTCCCTGTCATCATGAGCCATGTCTGAAAGAATTATTCACATTCCCTACGAGATTAGACGGGTGAAATAGCAAAAGGTGTGTCTTCCTTTGGAGCATGGACGGGTTCAAAGCCCACCTCATACCACTAAGTATTTTGCTGAACACGAGCAGTTGTGTGTGCGGCCTGTGTTTGGGTTATTTTTGTGTGATGTTTGTGTGTGTGTGTGTGTGTGTGTTTGTGTCTGTGTGTCTGTGTGTGTGTGTCTGTATTTCTGTCTCCATTCCTGAGCAGCAAATCTTTTTTCCTCTTTTAGCATGTTACTCACAACTGTGGATGAAGCCCAGCACTCCTGAAAACACAATCCATGTATGGTTGAAGGAAATTTTCTTGGTGATGAGTGAGAGGTTGGTGACTGAGACCAGCTCATTTCCCATTGAATACTGAGGTCACATCTCTCAGGTGAGAAGCAAAGTGAGAATTTGAACCAGGCACATTCTCCTTAGAGACAATGGGCCAAAGACAGGTCCGATGGAATCGAATGTCTTTTCATGTTGACATCCATCCCGTCAAGCCCTCGTTAAGCCATTGAAGTGTCACATTGGGCCTGGGGGAGACGGTGCACCCTGTGAAATTACACGTCCGAAGATTTGGATTTGATTTCCAGCCCTCTGCCAGTCACTCTGCCAGGCACTTTCATGTGACAAGCCTTAGGCGAGTCCCTTTCTGTCTCTGTTTCCCGATTCCTTCACAGGGATTTATGTGGGCCTTAACGCCCACTGGGAAAAGATCCCTCTGCCAGCTCAGTGCCTGCTTTCTTGGTTTTACTTGTCAATCTGGACTTGACTACACCTTTGGTTTTGGATTGACTCTATTACCTCTCCTAGAAATTAACACACAAAACTGACAGCTGATTGACAAGATGAGAAGCAGTTATTTCAAAATTCAAATTGTACTTAATCCTTTCTTACTAAAAGAATGCTCAAATCAAGGGGACACAGCTCACTCGTTTTGACTTCATGAGCTATGGCAGGTAGAGACAACTTTTTGAAAATACACAGCTAAAACTGTCCGTGCTTTGAATGCTAGACATGGTTTTCAGAATACACAGCTAAAACGGTCCCCGCTTTAAATGCTTTAGCACTTAAAGCGGGGACCGTTTTAGCTGTGTATTTTGAAAAAGTTGTGTGCTCTTCAAAGAGAAAGCTACTTTTGCTGTGTCTTTGGGTTCGAAGGGAATTGGGAGTCCTCTTCAGTCAGCAGGGACGACACCTGAGTCCTTTGCAGTCCTCTTGTCTGCCTCTGAGGGTGAAATGAGAGTGGTCCCTGTCATCATGAGCCATGTCTGAAAGAATTATTCACATTCCCTACGAGAATAGACGGGTGAAATAGCAAAAGGTGTGTCTTCCTTTGGAGCATGGACGGGTTCAAAGCCCACCTCATACCACTAAGTATTTTGATGAACACGAGCAGTTGTGTGTGCGGCCTGTGTTTGAGTGATTTTTGTGTCGTGTGTGAGTGTGTGTGTGTCTCTGTGTGTGTGTCTGTGTGTGTGTCTGTATTTCTGTCTCCATTCCTGAACAGCAAATCTTTTTTCCTCTTTTAGCATGTTACTCACAACCTTGGATGAAGCCCAGCACTCCTGAAAACACAATCCATGTATGGTTGAAGGAAATTTTCTTGGTGATGAGTGAGAGTTTGGTGACTGAAACCAGCTCATTTCCCATTGACCACTGAGGTCACATCTCTCAGGTGAGAAGCAAAGTGAGAATTTGAACCAGGCACATTCTCCTTAGAGACAATGGGCCAAAGACAGGTCCGATGGAATCGAATGCCTTTTCATGTTGACATCCATCCCGTCAAGCCCTCGTTAAGCCATTGAAGTGTCACATTGGGCCTGGGGGAGGCGGTGCACCCTGTGAAATTACACGTTTGAAGATTTGGATTTGATTTCCAGCCCTCTGCCAGTTAGTCTGCCAGGCACTTTCATGTGACAAGCCTTAGGCGAGTCCCTTTCTGTCTCTGATTCTTGATTCCTTCACAGGGATTTATGTGGGCCTTAACGCCCACTGGGAAAAGATTCCTCTGCCAGCTCAGTGCCTGCTTTCTTGGTTTGACTTGTCAATCTGGACTTGAATACACCTTTGGTTTTGGATTGACTCTATTACCTCTCCTAGAAATTAACACACAAAACTGACAGCTGATTGACAAGATGAGAAGCAGTTTTCCAAAATTCAAATTGAACTTAATCCTTTCTTCCTAAAAGAATGCTCAAATCAAGGGGACACAGCTCACTCGTTTTGACTTCATGAGCTATGGCAGGTAGAGACAACTTTTTGAAAATACACAGCTAAAACTGTCCGTGCTTTGAATGCTAGACATGTTTTTCAGAATACACAGCTAAAACGGTCCCCGCTTTAAGTGCTAAAGCACTTAAGCGGGGACCGTTTTAGCTGTGTATTTTGAAAAAGTTGTGTGCTCTTCAAAGAGAAAGCTACTTTTGCTGTGTCTTTGGGTTCGAGGGGAAATGGGAGTCCTCTTCAGTCAGCAGGGACGACACCGGAGTCCTTTGCAGTCCTCTTGTCTGCCTCTGAGGGTGAAATGAGAGTGGTCCCTGTCATCATGAGCCATGTCTGAAAGAATTATTCACATTCCCTTCGAGAATAGACGGGTGAAATAGCAAAAGGTGTGTCTTCCTTTGGAGCATGGACGGGTTCAAAGCCCACCTCATACCACTAAGTATTTTGCTGAACACGAGCAGTTGTGTGTGCGGCCTGTGTTTGGGTGATTTTTGTGTCACTGTGTGTGTGTGTGTGTGTGTTTGTGTGTATGTGTGTGTCTGTGTGTGTGTGTCTGTATTTCTGTCTCCATTTCTGAGCAGCAAATCTTTTTTCCTCTTTTAGCATGTTACTCACAACTGTGGATGAAGCCCAGCACTCCTGAAAACACAATCCATGTATGGTTGAAGGAAATTTTCTTGGTGATGAGTGAGAGGTTGGTGACTGAAACCAGCTCATTTCCCATTGACCACTGAGGTCACATCTCTCAGGTGAGAAGCAAAGTGAGAATTTGAACCAGGCACATTCTCCTTAGAGACAATGGGCCAAAGACAGGTCCGATGGAATCGAATGTCTTTTCATGTTGACATCCATCCCGTCAAGCACTCGTTAAGCCATTGAAGTGTCACATTGGGCCTGGGGGAGACGGTGCACCCTGTGAAATTACACGTCCGAAGATTTGGATTTGATTTCCAGCCCTCTGCCAGTCAGTCTGCCAGGCACTTTCATGTGACAAGCCTTAGGCGAGTCCCTTTCTGGCTCTGATTCCCGTTTCCTTCACAGGGATTTATGTGGGCCTTAACGCCCACTGGGAAAAGATCCCTCTGCCAGCTCAGTGCCTGCTTTCTTGGCTAAAGCACTTAAAGCGGGGACCGTTTTAGCAGTGTATTTTGAAAAAGTTGTGTGCTCTTCAAAGTGAAAGCTCCTTTTGCTGTGTCTTTGGGTTCGAGGGGAAATGGGAGTCCTCTTCAGTCAGCAGGGACGACACCTGAGTCCTTTGCAGTCCTCTTGTCTGCCTCTGAGGGTGAAATGAGAGTGGTCCCTGTCATCATGAGCCATGTCTGAAAGAATTATTCACATTCCCTACGAGAATAGACGGGTGAAATAGCAAAAGGTGTGTCTTCCTTTGGAGCATGGACGGGTTCAAAGTCCACCTCATACCACTAAGTATTTTGCTGAACACGAGCAGTTGTGTGTGCGGCCTGTGTTTGGGTGATTTTTGTGTGATGTTTGTGTGTGTGTGTGTGTGTGTGTGTGTTTGTGTCTGTGTGTCTGTGTGTGTGTGTCTGTATTTCTGTCTCCATTCCTGAGCAGCAAATCTTTTTTCCTCTTTTAGCATGTTACTCACAACTGTGGATGAAGCCCAGCACTCCTGAAAACACAATCCATGTATGGTTGAAGGAAATTTTCTTGGTGATGAGTGAGAGGTTGGTGACTGAGACCAGCTCATTTCCCATTGAATACTGAGGTCACATCTCTCAGGTGAGAAGCAAAGTGAGAATTTGAACCAGGCACATTCTCCTTAGAGACAATGGGCCAAAGACAGGTCCGATGGAATCGAATGTCTTTTCATGTTGACATCCATCCCGTCAAGCCCTCGTTAAGCCATTGAAGTGTCACATTGGGCCTGGGGGAGACGGTGCACCCTGTGAAATTACACGTCCGAAGATTTGGATTTGATTTCCAGCCCTCTGCCAGTCAGTCTGCCAGGCACTTTCATGTGACAAGCCTTAGGCGAGTCCCTTTCTGTCTCTGTTTCCCGATTCCTTCACAGGGATTTATGTGGGCCTTAACGCCCACTGGGAAAAGATCCCTCTGCCAGCTCAGTGCCTGCTTTCTTGGTTTGACTTGCCAATCTGGACTTGAATACACCTTTGGTTTTGGATTGACTCTAATACCTCTCCTAGAAATTAACACACAAAACTGACAGCTGATTGACAAGATGAGAAGCATTTTTTTCAAAATTCAAATTGTACTTAATCCTTTCTTACTAAAAGAATGCTCAAATCAAGGGGACACAGCTCACTCGTTTTGACTTCAGGAGCTATGGCACGTAGAGACTACTTTTTGAAAATACACAGCTAAAACTGTCCGTGCTTTGAATGCTAGACATGTTTTTCAGAATACACAGCTAAAACGGGGACCGTTTTAGCTGTGTATTTTGAAAAAGTTGTGTGCTCTTCAAAGAGAAAGCTACTTTTGCTGTGTCTTTGGGTTCGAGGGGAAATGGGAGTCCTCTTCAGTCAGCAGGGACGCCACCTGAGTCCTTTGCAGTCCTCTTGTCTGCCTCTGAGGGTGAAATAAGGGTGGTCCCTGTCATCATGAGCCATGTCTGAAAGAATTATTCACATTCCCTACGAGAATAGACGGGTGAAATAGCAAAAGGTGTGTCTTCCTTTGGAGCATGGACGGGTTCAAAGCCCACCTCATACCACTAAGTATTTTGCTGAACACGAGCAGTTGTGTGTGCGGCCTGTGTTTGGGTGATTTTTGTGTCATGTGCGTTTGTGTGTGTGTGTGTGTGTGTGTGTGTGTGTCTGTGTGTGTGTGTCTGTATTTCTGTCTCCATTCCTGAGCAGCAAATCTTTTTTCCTCTTTTAGCATGTTACTCACAACTGTGGATGAAGCCCAGCACTCCTGAAAACACAATCCATGTATGGTTGAAGGAAATTTTCTTGGTGATGAGTGAGAGGTTGGTGACTGAAACCAGCTCATTTCCCATTGACCACTGAGGTCACATCTCTCAGGTGAGAAGCAAAATGAGAATTTGAACCAGGCACATTCTCCTTAGAGACAATGGGCCAAAGACAGGTCCGATGGAATCGAATGTCTTTTCATGTTGACATCCATCCCGTCAAGCCCTCGTTAAGCCATTGAAGTGTCACATTGGGCCTGGGGGAGGCGGTGCACCCTGTGAAATTACACGTCCGAAGATTTGGATTTGATTTCCATCCCTCTGCCAGTCAGTCTGCCAGGCACTTTCATGTGACAAGCCTTAGGCGAGTCCCTTTCTGTCTCTGATTCCCGATTCCTTCACAGGGATTTATGGGGGCCTTAACGCCCACTGGGAAAAGATCCCTCTGCCAGCTCAGTGCCTGCTTTCTTGGTTTGACTTGTCAATCTGGACTTGAATACACCTTTGGTTTTGGATTGACTCTATTACCTCTCCTAGAAATTAACACACAAAACTGACAGCTGATTGACAAGATGAGAAGCAGTTTTCCAAAATTCAAATTGAACTTAATCCTTTCTTCCTAAAAGAATGCTCAAATCAAGGGGACACAGCTCACTCGTTTTGACTTCATGAGCTATGGCAGGTAGAGACAACTTTTTGAAAATACACAGCTAAAACTGTCCGTGCTTTGAATGCTAGACATGTTTTTCAGAATACACAGCTAAAACGGTCCCCGCTTTAAGTGCTAAAGCACTTAAGCGGGGACCGTTTTAGCTGTGTATTTTGAAAAAGTTGTGTGCTCTTCAAAGAGAAAGCTACTTTTGCTGTGTCTTTGGGTTCGAGGG
Organism: Saimiri boliviensis; assembly: GCF_048565385.1. Classification (NCBI taxonomy): domain Eukaryota; kingdom Metazoa; phylum Chordata; class Mammalia; order Primates; family Cebidae; genus Saimiri; species Saimiri boliviensis. The sequence continues at coordinate 152,323,226 of NC_133453.1, forward strand.
GAAATGGGAGTCCTCTTCAGTCAGCAGGGACGACACCGGAGTCCTTTGCAGTCCTCTTGTCTGCCTCTGAGGGTGAAATGAGAGTGGTCCCTGTCATCATGAGCCATGTCTGAAAGAATTATTCATATTCCCTACGAGAATAGATGGGTGAAATAGCAAAAGGTGTGTCTTCCTTTGGAGCATGGACGGGTTCAAAGCCCACCTCATACCACTAAGTATTTTGCTGAACACGAGCAGTTGTGTGTGCGGCCTGTGTTTGGGTGGTTTTTGTGTCGTGTGTGTGTGTGTGTGTGTGTGTGTGTGTGTGTGTCTGTGTGTGTGTGTCTGTATTTCTTTCTCCATTCCTGAGCAGCAAATCTTTTTTCCTCTTTTAGCATGTTACTCACAACTGTGGATGAAGCCCAGCACTCCTGAAAACACAATCCATGTATGGTTGAAGGAAATTTTCTTGGTGATGAATGAGAGGTTGGTGACTGAAACCAGCTCATTTCCCATTGACCACTGAGGTCACATCTCTCAGGTGAGAAGCAAAGTGAGAATTTGAACCAGGCACATTCTCCTTAGAGACAATGGGCCAAAGACAGGTCCGATGGAATCGAATGTCTTTTCATGTTGACATCCATCCCGTCAAGCCCTCGTTAAGCCATTGAAGTGTCACATTGGGCCTGTGGGAGGCGGTGCACCCTGTGAAATTACACGTCCGAAGATTTGGATTTGATTTCCAGCCCTCTGCCAGTCAGTCTGCCAGGCACTTTCATGTGACAAGCCTTAGGCGAGTCCCTTTCTGTCTCTGATTCCCGATTCCTTCACAGGGATTTATGTGGGCCTTAACGCCCACTGGGAAAATATCCCTCTGCCAGCTCAGTGCCTGCTTTCTTGGTTTGACTTGTTAATCTGGACTTGAATACACCTTTGGTTTTGGATTGACTCTATTACCTCTCCTAGAAATTAACACACAAATCTGACAGCTGATTGACAAGATGAGAAGCAGTTTTCCAAAATTCAAATTGAACTTAATCCTTTCTTCCGAAAAGAATGCTCAAATCAAGGGGACACAGCTCACTCGTTTTGACTTCATGAGCTATGGCAGGTAGAGACAACTTTTTGAAAATACACGGCTAAAACTGTCCGTGCTTTGAATGCTAGACATGTTTTTCAGAATACACAGCTAAAGCGGGGACCATTTTAGCTGTGTATTTTGAAAATGTTGTGTGCTCTTCAAAGAGAAAGCTACTTTTGCTGTGTCTTTGGGTTCGAGGGGAAATGGGAGTTCTCTTCAGTCAGCAGGGACGACACCTGATTCCTTTGCAGTCCTCTTGTCTGCCTCTGAGGGTGAAATGAGTGTGGTCCCTGTCATCATGAGCCATGTCTGAAAGAATTATCCACATTCCCTACGAGAATAGACGGGTAAAATAGCAAAAGGTGTGTCTGTCGTTTGGAGCATGGACGGGTTCAAAGCCCACCTCATACCACTAAGTATTTTGCTGAACACGAGCAGTTGTGTGTGCGGCCTGTGTTTGGGTGATTTTTGTATCATGTGTGTGTGTGTGTGTGTGTGTCTGTGTGTGTGTGTCTGTGTGTGTATGTCTGTATTTCTTTCTCCATTCCTGAGCAGCAAATCTTTTTTCCTCTTTTAGCATGTTACTCACAACTGTGGATGAAGCCCAGCACTCCTGAAAACTCAATCCATGTATGATTGAAGGAAATTTTCTTGGTGATGAGTGAGAGGTTGGTGACTGAAACCAGCTCATTTCCCATTGACCACTGAGGTCGCATCTCTCAGGTGAGAAGCAAAGTGAGAATTTGAACCAGGCACATTCTCCTTAGAGACAATGGGCCAGAGACAAGTCCGATTGAATCGAATGTCTTTTCATGTTGACATCCATCCCGTCAAGCCCTCGTTAAGCCATTGAAGTGTCACATTGGGCCTGGGGGAGGCGGTGCACCCTGTGAAATTACACGTCCGAAGATTTGGATTTGATTTCCAGCCCTCTGCCAGTCAGTCTGCCAGGCACTTTCATGTGACAAGACTTAGGCGAGTCCCTTTCTGTCTCTGATTCCCGATTCCTTCACAGGGATTTATGTGGGCCTTAACGCCCACTGGGAAAAGATCCCTCTGCCAGCTCAGTGCCTGCTTTCTTGGTTTGACTTGTCAATCTGGACTTGAATACACCTTTGGTTTTGGATTGACTCTATTACCTCTCCTAGAAATTAACACACAAAACTGACAGCTGATTGACAAGATGAGAAGCAGTTTTCCAAAATTCAAATTGAACTTAATCCTTTCTTCCTAAAAGAATGCTCAAATCAAGGGGACACAGCTCACTCGTTTTGACTTCATGAGCTATGGCAGGTAGAGACAACTTTTTGAAAATACACAGCTAAAACTGTCCGTGCTTTGAATGCTAGACATGTTTTTCAGAATACACAGCTAAAACGGTCCCCGCTTTAAGTGCTAAAGCACTTAAGCGGGGACCGTTTTAGCTGTGTATTTTGAAAAAGTTGTGTGCTCTTCAAAGAGAAAGCTACTTTTGCTGTGTCTTTGGGTTCGAGGGGAAATGGGAGTCCTCTTCAGTCAGCAGGGACGACACCGGAGTCCATTGCAGTCCTCTTGTCTGCCTCTGAGGGTGAAATGAGAGTGGTCCCTGTCATCATGAGCCATGTCTGAAAGAATTATTCATATTCCCTACGAGAATAGATGGGTGAAATAGCAAAAGGTGTGTCTTCCTTTGGAGCATGGACGGGTTCAAAGCCCACCTCATACCACTAAGTATTTTGCTGAACACGAGCAGTTGTGTGTGCGGCCTGTGTTTGGGTGGCTTTTGTGTCGTGTGTGTGTGTGTGTGTGTGTGTGTGTGTGTGTCTGTGTGTGTGTGTCTGTATTTCTTTCTCCATTCCTGAGCAGCAAATCTTTTTTCCTCTTTTAGCATGTTACTCACAACTGTGGATGAAGCCCAGCACTCCTGAAAACACAATCCATGTATGGTTGAAGGAAATTTTCTTGGTGATGAATGAGAGGTTGGTGACTGAAACCAGCTCATTTCCCATTGACCACTGAGGTCACATCTCTCAGGTGAGAAGCAAAGTGAGAATTTGAACCAGGCACATTCTCCTTAGAGACAATGGCCCAAAGACAGGTCCGATGGAATCGAATGTCTTTTCATGTTGACATCCATCCCGTCAAGCCCTCGTTAAGCCATTGAAGTGTCACATTGGGCCTGTGGGAGGCGGTGCACCCTGTGAAATTACACGTCCGAAGATTTGGATTTGATTTCCAGCCCTCTGCCAGTCAGTCTGCCAGGCACTTTCATGTGACAAGCCTTAGGCGAGTCCCTTTCTGTCTCTGATTCCCGATTCCTTCACAGGGATTTATGTGGGCCTTAACGCCCACTGGGAAAATATCCCTCTGCCAGCTCAGTGCCTGCTTTCTTGGTTTGACTTGTTAATCTGGACTTGAATACACCTTTGGTTTTGGATTGACTCTATTACCTCTCCTAGAAATTAACACACAAATCTGACAGCTGATTGACAAGATGAGAAGCAGTTTTCCAAAATTCAAATTGAACTTAATCCTTTCTTCCGAAAAGAATGCTCAAATCAAGGGGACACAGCTCACTCGTTTTGACTTCATGAGCTATGGCAGGTAGAGACAACTTTTTGAAAATACACGGCTAAAACTGTCCGTGCTTTGAATGCTAGACATGTTTTTCAGAATACACAGCTAAAGCGGGGACCATTTTAGCTGTGTATTTTGAAAAAGTTGTGTGCTCTTCAAAGAGAAAGCTACTTTTGCTGTGTCTTTGGGTTCGAGGGGAAATGGGAGTTCTCTTCAGTCAGCAGGGACGACACCTGATTCCTTTGCAGTCCTCTTGTCTGCCTCTGAGGGTGAAATGAGTGTGGTCCCTGTCATCATGAGCCATGTCTGAAAGAATTATCCACATTCCCTACGAGAATAGACGGGTAAAATAGCAAAAGTTGTGTCTGTCCTTTGGAGCATGGACGGGTTCAAAGCCCACCTCATACCACTAAGTATTTTGCTGAACACGAGCAGTTGTGTGTGCGGCCTGTGTTTGGGTGATTTTTGTATCATGTGTGTGTGTGTGTGTGTGTGTCTGTGTGTGTGTGTCTGTGTGTGTGTGTCTGTATTTCTTTCTCCATTCCTGAGCAGCAAATCTTTTTTCCTCTTTTAGCATGTTACTCACAACTGTGGATGAAGCCCAGCACTCCTGAAAACTCAATCCATGTATGGTTGAAGGAAATTTTCTTGGTAATGAGTGAGAGGTTGGTGACTGAAACCAGCTCATTTCCCATTGACCACTGTGGTCGCATCTCTCAGGTGAGAAGCAAAGTGAGAATTTGAACCAGGCACATTCTCCTTAGAGACAATGGGACAAAGACAAGTCCGATTGAATCGAATGTCTTTTCATGTTGACATCCATCCCGTCAAGCCCTCGTTAAGCCATTGAAGTGTCACATTGGGCCTGGGGGAGGCGGTGCACCCTGTGAAATTACACGTCCGAAGATTTGGATTTGATTTCCAGCCCTCTGCCAGTCAGTCTGCCAGGCACTTTCATGTGACAAGACTTAGGCGAGTCCCTTTCTGTCTCTGATTCCCGATTCCTTCACAGGGATTTATGTGGGTCTTAACGCCCACTGGGAAAAGATCCCTCTGCCAGCTCAGTGCCTGCTTTCATGGTTTGACTTGTCAATCTGGACTTGAATACACCTTTGGTTTTGGATTGACTCTATTACCTCTCCTAGAAATTAACACACAAAACTGACAGCTGATTGACAAGATGAGAAGCAGTTTTCCAAAATTCAAATTGAACTTAATCCTTTCTTACTAAAAGAATGCTCAAATCAAGGGGACACAGCTAACTCGTTTTGACTTCATGAGCTCTGGCAGGTAGTGACAACTTTTTGGAAATACACAGCTAAAACTGTCCGTGCTTTGAATGCTAGACATGTTTTTCAGAATACACATCTAAAACGGTCCCCGCTTTACGTGCTTAGCACTTAAAGCGGGGACCGTTTTAGCTGTGTATTTTGAAAAAGTTGTGTGCTCTTCAAAGAGAAAGCTACTTTTGCTGTGTCTTTGGGTTCGAGGGGAAATGGGAGTCCTCTTCAGTCAGCAGGGACGACACCTGAGTCCTTTGCAGTCCTCTTGTCTGCCTCTGAGGGTGAAATGAGAGTGGTCCCTGTCATTATGAACCATGTCTGAAAGAATTATTCACATTCCCTACAAGAATAGACGGGTGAAATAGCAAAAGGTGTGTCTTCCTTTGGAGCATGGACGGGTTCAAAGCCCACCTCATACCACTAAGTGTTTTGCTGTACACGAGCAGTTGTGTGTGCGGCCTGTGTTTCGGTGATTTTTGTGTCGTGTGTGTGTGTGTGTGTGTGTGTGTGTGTGTGTCTGTATTTCTGTCTCCATTCCTTAGCAGCAAATCTTTTTTCCTCTTTTAGCATGTTACTCACAACTGTGGATGAAGCCCAGCACTCCTGAAAACACAATCCATGTATGGTTGAAGGAAATTTTCTTGGTGATGAGTGAGAGGTTGGTGACTGAAACCAGCTCATTTCCCATTGACCACTGAGGTCACATCTCTCAGGTGAGAAGCAAAGTGAGAATTTGAACCAGGCACATTCTCCTTAGAGACAATGGGCCAAAGACAGGTCCGATGGAATCGAATGTCTTTTCATGTTGACATCCATCCCGTCAAGCCCTCGTTAAGCCATTGAAGTGTCACATTGGGCCTGGGGGAGGCGGTGCACCCTGTGAAATTACACGTCCGAAGATTTGGATTTGATTTCCAGCCCTCTGCCAGTCAGTCTGCCAGGCACTTTCATGTGACAAGCCTTAGGCGAGTCCCTTTCTGTCTCTGATTCCCGATTCCTTCACAGGGATTTATGTGGGCCTTAACGCCCACTGGGAAAAGATCCCTCTGCCAGCTCAGTGATTGCTTTCTTGGTTTGACTTGTCAATCTGGACTTGAATACACCTTTGGTTTTGGATTGACTCTATTACCTCTCCTAGAAATTAACACACAAAACTGACAGCTGATTGACAAGATGAGAAGCAGTTTTCCAAAATTCAAATTGAACTTAATACTTTCTTACTAAAAGAATGCTCAAATCAAGGGGACACAGCTCACTCGTTTTGACTTCATGAGCTATGGCAGGTAGAGACAACTTTTTGAAAATACACAGCTAAAACTGTCCGTGCTTTGAATGCTAGACATGTTTTTCAGAATACACAGCTAAAACGGTCCCCGCTTTTAGCGCTTAAAGCGGGGACCGTTTTAGCTGTGTATTTTGAAAAATTTGTGTGCTCTTCAAAGAGAAAGCTACTTTTGCTGTGTCTTTGGGTTCGAGGGGAAATGGGAGTCCTCTTCAGTCAGCAGGGACGACACCTGAGTCCTTTGCAGTCCTCTTGTCTGCCTCTGAGGGTGAAATGAGTGTGGTCCCTGTCATCATGAGCCATGTCTGAAAGAATTATTCACATTCCCTATGAGAATAGACGGGTGAAATAGCAAAAGGTGTGTCTTCCTTTGGAGCATGGACGGGTTAAAGCCCACCTCATACCAAAGTATTTTGCTGAACACGAGCAGTTGTGTGTGCGGCCTGTGTTTCGGTGATTTTTGTGTCGTGTGTGTGTGTGTGTGTGTGTGTGTGTGTGTGTGTGTGTGTGTCTGTATTTCTGTCTCCATTCCTGAGCAGCAAATCTTTTTTCCTCTTTTAGCATGTTACTCACAACTGTGGATGAAGCCCAGCACTCCTGAAAACACAATCCATGTATGCTTGAAGGAAATTTTCTTGGTGATGAGTGAGAGGTTGGTGACTGAAACCAGCTCATTTCCCATTGACCACTGAGGTCACATCTCTCAGGTAAGAAGCAAAGTGAGAATTTGAACCAGGCACATTCTCCTTAGAGACAATTGGCCAAAGACAGGTCCGATGGAATCGAATGTCTTTTCATGTTGACATCCATCCCGTCAAGCCCTCGTTAAGCCATTGAAGTGTCACATTGGGCCTGGGGGAGGCGGTGCACCCTGTGAAATTACACGTCCGAAGATTTGGATTTGATTTCCAGCCCTCTGCCAGTCAGTCTGCCAGGCACTTTCATGTGACAAGCCTTAGGCGAGTCCCTTTCTGTCTCTGATTCCCGATTCCTTCACAGGGATTTATGTGGGCCTTAACGCCCACTGGGAAATGATCCCTCTGCCAGCTCAGTGCATGCTTTCTTGGTTTGACTTGTCAATCTGGACTTGAATACACCTTTGGTTTTGGATTGACTCTATTACCTCTCCTAGAAATTAACACACAAAACTGACAGCTGATTCACAAGATGAGAAACAATTTTCCAAAATTCAAATTGAGCTTAACCCTTTCTTACTAAAAGAATGCTCAAATCAAGGGGACACAGCTCACTCGTTTTGACTTCATGAGCTATGGCAGGTAGAGACAACTTTTTGAAAATACACAGCTAAAACTGTCCGTGCTTTGAATGCTAGACATGTTTTTTAGAATAAACAGCTAAAACGTTCCCCGCTTTAAGTGCTTAGCACTTAAAGCGGGGACCGTTTTAGCTGTGTATTTTGAAAAAGTTGTGTGCTCTTCAAAGAGAAAGCTACTTTTGCTGTGTCTTTGGGTTCGAGGCGAAATGGGAGTCCTCTTCAGTCAGCAGGGACGACACCTGAGTCTTTGCAGTCCTCTTGTCTGCCTCTGAGGGTGAAATGAGAGTGGTCCCTGTCATCATGAGCCATGTCTGAAAGAATTATTCACATTCCCTACAAGAATAGACGGGTGAAATAGCAAAAGGTGTGTCTTCCTTTGGAGCATGGACGGGTTCAAAGCCCACCTCATACCACTAAGTATTTTGCTGAACACGAGCAGTTGTGTGTGCGGCCTGTGTTTGGGTGATTTTTGTGTCATGTGTGTGTGTGTGTGTATGTGTGTGTGTGTGTGTGTCTGTATTTCTGTCTCCATTCCTTAGCAGCAAATCTTTTTTCCTCTTTTAGCATGTTACTCACAACTGTGGATGAAGCCCAGCACTCCTGAAAACACAATCCATGTATGGTTGAAGGAAATTTTCTTGGTGATGAGTGAGAGGTTGGTGACTGAAACCAGCTCATTTCCCATTGACCACTGAGGTCACATCTCTCAGGTGAGAAGCAAAGTGAGAATTTGAACCAGGCACATTCTCCTTAGAGACAATGGGCCAAAGACAGGTCCGATGGAATGGAATGTCTTTTCATGTTGACATCCATCCCGTCAAGCCCTCGTTTAGCCATTGAAGTGTCACATTGGGCCTGGGGGAGGCGGTGCACCCTGTGAAATTACACGTCCGAAGATTTGGATTTGATTTCCAGCCCTCTGCCAGTCAGTCTGCCAGGCACTTTCATGTGACAAGCCTTAGGCGAGTCCCTTTCTGTCTCTGATTCCCGATTCCTTCACAGGGATTTATGTGGGCCTTAACGCCCACTGGGAAAAGATCCCTCTGCCAGCTCAGTGCCTGCTTTCTTGGTTTGACTTGTCAATCTGGACTTGAATACACCTTTGGTTTTGGATTGACTCTATTACCTCTCCTAGAAATTAACACACAAAACTGACAGCTGATTGACAAGATGAGAAGCAGTTTTCCAAAATTCAAATTGAACTTAATTCTTTCTTACTAAAAGAATGCTCAAATCAAGGGGACACAGCTCACTCGTTTTGACTTCATGAGCTATGGCAGGTAGAGACAACTTTTTGAAAATACACAGCTAAAACTGTCCGTGCTTTGAATGCTAGACATGTTTTTCAGAATACACAGCTAAAACGGTCCCCGCATAAGTGCTTTAGCACTTAAAGCGGGTACCGTTTTAGCTGTGTATTTTGAAAAATTGTGTGCTCTTTAAAGAGAAAGCTACTTTTGCTGTGTCTTTGGGTTCGAGGCGAAATGGGAGTCCTCTTCAGTCAGCAGGGACGACACCTGAGTCCTTTGCAGTCCTCTTGTCTGCCTCTGAGGGTGAAATGAGAGTGGTCCCTGTCATCATGAGCCCTGTCTGAAAGAATTATTCACATTCCCTACGAGAATAGACGGGTGAAATAGCAAAAGGTGTGTCTTCCTTTGGAGCATGGACGGGTTCAAAGCCCACCTCATACCACTAAGTATTTTGCTGAACACGAGCAGTTGTGTGTGCGGCCTGTGTTTGGGTGATTTTTGTGTCGTGTGTGTGTGTGTGTGTGTGTGTGTGTGTCTGTGCGTGTGTGTCTGTATTTCTGTCTCCATTCCTGAGCAGCAAATCTTTTTTCCTCTTTTAGCATGTTACTCACAACTGTGGATGAAGCCCAGCACTCCTGAAAACACAATCCATGTATGGTTGAAGGAAATTTTCTTGGTGATGAGTGAGAGGTTGGTGACTGAAACCAGCTCATTTCCCATTGACCACTGAGGTCACATCTCTCAGGTGAGAAGCAAAGTGAGAATTTGAACCAGGCATATTCTCCTTAGAGACAACGGGCCAAAGACAGGTCCGATGGAATGGAATGTCTTTTCATGTTGACATCCATCCCGTCAAGCCCTCGTTAAGCCATTGAAGTGTCACATTGGGCCTGGGGAAGCGGTGCACCCTGTGAAATTACACGTTCGAAGATTTGGATTTGATTTCCAGCCCTCTGCCAGTCAGTCTGCCAGGCACTTTCATGTGACAAGCCTTAGGCGAGTCCCTTTCTGTCTCTGATTCCCGATTCCTTCACAGGGATTTATGTGGGCCTTAACGCCCACTGGGAAAAGATCCCTCTGCCAGCTCAGTGCCTGCTTTCTTGGTTTGACTTGTCAATCTGGACTTAAATACACCTTTGGTTTTGGATTGACTCTATTACCTCTCCTAGAAATTAACACACAAAACTGACAGCTGATTGACAAGAAGAGAAGCAGTTTTCCAAAATTCAAATTGAAATTAATCCTTTCTTCCTAAAAGAATGCTCAAATCAAGGGGACACAGCTCACTCGTTTTGACTTCATGAGCTATGGCAGGTAGAGACAACTTTTTGAAAATACACAGCTAAAACTGTCCGTGCTTTGAATGCTAGACATGTTTTTCAGAATACACAGCTAAAACGGTCCCCGCTTTAAGTGCTAAATCACTTAAAGCGGGGACAGTTTTTGCTGTGTATTTTGAAAAAGTTGTGTGCTCTTCAAAGAGAAAGCTACTTTTGCTGTGTCTTTGGGTTCGAGGGGAAATGGGAGTCCTCTTCAGTCAGCAGGGACGACACCTGAGTCCTTTGCAGTCCTCTTGTCTGCCTCTGAGGGTGAAATGAGAGTGGTCCCTGTCATCATGAGCCATGTCTGAAAGAATTATTCACATTCCCTACGAGAATAGACGGGTGAAATAGCAAAAGGTGTGTCTTCCTTTGGAGCATGGACGGGTTCAAAGCCCACCTCATACCACTAAGTATTTTGCTGAACATGAGCAGTTGTGTGTGCGGCCTGTGTTTGGGTTATTTTTGTGTGATGTTTGTGTGTGTGTGTGTGTGTGTGTGTTTGTGTCTGTGTGTCTGTGTGTGTGTGTCTGTATTTCTGTCTCCATTCCTGAGCAGCAAATCTTTTTTCCTCTTTTAGCATGTTACTCACAACTGTGGATGAAGCCCAGCACTCCTGAAAACACAATCCATGTATGGTTGAAGGAAATTTTCTTGGTGATGAGTGAGAGGTTGGTGACTGAGACCAGCTCATTTCCCATTGAATACTGAGGTCACATCTCTCAGGTGAGAAGCAAAGTGAGAATTTGAACCAGGCACATTCTCCTTAGAGACAATGGGCCAAAGACAGGTCCGATGGAATCGAATGTCTTTTCATGTTGACATCCATCCCGTCAAGCCCTCGTTAAGCCATTGAAGTGTCACATATGGCCTGGGGGAGACGGTGCACCCTGTGAAATTACACGTTTGAAGATTTGGATTTGATTTCCAGCCCTCTGCCAGTTAGTCTGCCAGGCACTTTCATGTGACAAGCCTTAGGCGAGTCCCTTTCTGTCTCTGATTCTTGATTCCTTCACAGGGATTTATGTGGGCCTTAACGCCCACTGGGAAAAGATCCCTCTGCCAGCTCAGTGCCTGCTTTCTTGGTTTGACTTGTCAATCTGGACTTGAATACACCTTTGGTTTTGGATTGACTCTATTACCTCTCCTAGAAATTAACACACAAAACTGACAGCTGATTGACAAGATGAGAAGCAGTTTTCCAAAATTCAAATTGAACTTAATCCTTTCTTCCTAAAAGAATGCTCAAATCAAGGGGACACAGCTCACTCGTTTTGACTTCATGAGCTATGGCAGGTAGAGACAACTTTTTGAAAATACACAGCTAAAACTGTCCGTGCTTTGAATGCTAGACATGTTTTTCAGAATACACAGCTAAAACGGTCCCCGCTTTACGTGCTTAGCACTTAAAGCGGGGACCGTTTTAGCTGTGTATTTTGAAAAAGTTGTGTGCTCTTCAAAGAGAAAGCTACTTTTGCTGTGTCTTTGGGTTCGAGGGGAAATGGGAGTCCTCTTCAGTCAGCAGGGACGACACCTGAGTCCTTTGCAGTCCTCTTGTCTGCCTCTGAGGGTGAAATGAGAGTGGTCCCTGTCATTATGAACCATGTCTGAAAGAATTATTCACATTCCCTACAAGAATAGACGGGTGAAATAGCAAAAGGTGTGTCTTCCTTTGGAGCATGGACGGGTTCAAAGCCCACCTCATACCACTAAGTGTTTTGCTGTACACGAGCAGTTGTGTGTGCGGCCTGTGTTTCGGTGATTTTTGTGTCGTGTGTGTGTGTGTGTGTGTGTGTGTGTGTGTGTCTGTATTTCTGTCTCCATTCCTTAGCAGCAAATCTTTTTTCCTCTTTTAGCATGTTACTCACAACTGTGGATGAAGCCCAGCACTCCTGAAAACACAATCCATGTATGGTTGAAGGAAATTTTCTTGGTGATGAGTGAGAGGTTGGTGACTGAAACCAGCTCATTTCCCATTGACCACTGAGGTCACATCTCTCAGGTGAGAAGCAAAGTGAGAATTTGAACCAGGCACATTCTCCTTAGAGACAATGGGCCAAAGACAGGTCCGATGGAATCGAATGTCTTTTCATGTTGACATCCATCCCGTCAAGCCCTCGTTAAGCCATTGAAGTGTCACATTGGGCCTGGGGGAGGCGGTGCACCCTGTGAAATTACACGTCCGAAGATTTGGATTTGATTTCCAGCCCTCTGCCAGTCAGTCTGCCAGGCACTTTCATGTGACAAGCCTTAGGCGAGTCCCTTTCTGTCTCTGATTCCCGATTCCTTCACAGGGATTTATGTGGGCCTTAACGCCCACTGGGAAAAGATCCCTCTGCCAGCTCAGTGATTGCTTTCTTGGTTTGACTTGTCAATCTGGACTTGAATACACCTTTGGTTTTGGATTGACTCTATTACCTCTCCTAGAAATTAACACACAAAACTGACAGCTGATTGACAAGATGAGAAGCAGTTTTCCAAAATTCAAATTGAACTTAATACTTTCTTACTAAAAGAATGCTCAAATCAAGGGGACACAGCTCACTCGTTTTGACTTCATGAGCTATGGCAGGTAGAGACAACTTTTTGAAAATACACAGCTAAAACTGTCCGTGCTTTGAATGCTAGACATGTTTTTCAGAATACACAGCTAAAACGGTCCCCGCTTTTAGCGCTTAAAGCGGGGACCGTTTTAGCTGTGTATTTTGAAAAATTTGTGTGCTCTTCAAAGAGAAAGCTACTTTTGCTGTGTCTTTGGGTTCGAGGGGAAATGGGAGTCCTCTTCAGTCAGCAGGGACGACACCTGAGTCCTTTGCAGTCCTCTTGTCTGCCTCTGAGGGTGAAATGAGTGTGGTCCCTGTCATCATGAGCCATGTCTGAAAGAATTATTCACATTCCCTATGAGAATAGACGGGTGAAATAGCAAAAGGTGTGTCTTCCTTTGGAGCATGGACGGGTTAAAGCCCACCTCATACCAAAGTATTTTGCTGAACACGAGCAGTTGTGTGTGCGGCCTGTGTTTCGGTGATTTTTGTGTCGTGTGTGTGTGTGTGTGTGTGTGTGTGTGTGTGTGTGTGTGTCTGTATTTCTGTCTCCATTCCTGAGCAGCAAATCTTTTTTCCTCTTTTAGCATGTTACTCACAACTGTGGATGAAGCCCAGCACTCCTGAAAACACAATCCATGTATGCTTGAAGGAAATTTTCTTGGTGATGAGTGAGAGGTTGGTGACTGAAACCAGCTCATTTCCCATTGACCACTGAGGTCACATCTCTCAGGTAAGAAGCAAAGTGAGAATTTGAACCAGGCACATTCTCCTTAGAGACAATTGGCCAAAGACAGGTCCGATGGAATCGAATGTCTTTTCATGTTGACATCCATCCCGTCAAGCCCTCGTTAAGCCATTGAAGTGTCACATTGGGCCTGGGGGAGGCGGTGCACCCTGTGAAATTACACGTCCGAAGATTTGGATTTGATTTCCAGCCCTCTGCCAGTCAGTCTGCCAGGCACTTTCATGTGACAAGCCTTAGGCGAGTCCCTTTCTGTCTCTGATTCCCGATTCCTTCACAGGGATTTATGTGGGCCTTAACGCCCACTGGGAAATGATCCCTCTGCCAGCTCAGTGCATGCTTTCTTGGTTTGACTTGTCAATCTGGACTTGAATACACCTTTGGTTTTGGATTGACTCTATTACCTCTCCTAGAAATTAACACACAAAACTGACAGCTGATTCACAAGATGAGAAACAATTTTCCAAAATTCAAATTGAGCTTAACCCTTTCTTACTAAAAGAATGCTCAAATCAAGGGGACACAGCTCACTCGTTTTGACTTCATGAGCTATGGCAGGTAGAGACAACTTTTTGAAAATACACAGCTAAAACTGTCCGTGCTTTGAATGCTAGACATGTTTTTTAGAATAAACAGCTAAAACGTTCCCCGCTTTAAGTGCTTAGCACTTAAAGCGGGGACCGTTTTAGCTGTGTATTTTGAAAAAGTTGTGTGCTCTTCAAAGAGAAAGCTACTTTTGCTGTGTCTTTGGGTTCGAGGCGAAATGGGAGTCCTCTTCAGTCAGCAGGGACGACACCTGAGTCTTTGCAGTCCTCTTGTCTGCCTCTGAGGGTGAAATGAGAGTGGTCCCTGTCATCATGAGCCATGTCTGAAAGAATTATTCACATTCCCTACAAGAATAGACGGGTGAAATAGCAAAAGGTGTGTCTTCCTTTGGAGCATGGACGGGTTCAAAGCCCACCTCATACCACTAAGTATTTTGCTGAACACGAGCAGTTGTGTGTGCGGCCTGTGTTTGGGTGATTTTTGTGTCATGTGTGTGTGTGTGTGTATGTGTGTGTGTGTGTGTGTCTGTATTTCTGTCTCCATTCCTTAGCAGCAAATCTTTTTTCCTCTTTTAGCATGTTACTCACAACTGTGGATGAAGCCCAGCACTCCTGAAAACACAATCCATGTATGGTTGAAGGAAATTTTCTTGGTGATGAGTGAGAGGTTGGTGACTGAAACCAGCTCATTTCCCATTGACCACTGAGGTCACATCTCTCAGGTGAGAAGCAAAGTGAGAATTTGAACCAGGCACATTCTCCTTAGAGACAATGGGCCAAAGACAGGTCCGATGGAATGGAATGTCTTTTCATGTTGACATCCATCCCGTCAAGCCCTCGTTTAGCCATTGAAGTGTCACATTGGGCCTGGGGGAGGCGGTGCACCCTGTGAAATTACACGTCCGAAGATTTGGATTTGATTTCCAGCCCTCTGCCAGTCAGTCTGCCAGGCACTTTCATGTGACAAGCCTTAGGCGAGTCCCTTTCTGTCTCTGATTCCCGATTCCTTCACAGGGATTTATGTGGGCCTTAACGCCCACTGGGAAAAGATCCCTCTGCCAGCTCAGTGCCTGCTTTCTTGGTTTGACTTGTCAATCTGGACTTGAATACACCTTTGGTTTTGGATTGACTCTATTACCTCTCCTAGAAATTAACACACAAAACTGACAGCTGATTGACAAGATGAGAAGCAGTTTTCCAAAATTCAAATTGAACTTAATTCTTTCTTACTAAAAGAATGCTCAAATCAAGGGGACACAGCTCACTCGTTTTGACTTCATGAGCTATGGCAGGTAGAGACAACTTTTTGAAAATACACAGCTAAAACTGTCCGTGCTTTGAATGCTAGACATGTTTTTCAGAATACACAGCTAAAACGGTCCCCGCATAAGTGCTTTAGCACTTAAAGCGGGTACCGTTTTAGCTGTGTATTTTGAAAAATTGTGTGCTCTTTAAAGAGAAAGCTACTTTTGCTGTGTCTTTGGGTTCGAGGCGAAATGGGAGTCCTCTTCAGTCAGCAGGGACGACACCTGAGTCCTTTGCAGTCCTCTTGTCTGCCTCTGAGGGTGAAATGAGAGTGGTCCCTGTCATCATGAGCCCTGTCTGAAAGAATTATTCACATTCCCTACGAGAATAGACGGGTGAAATAGCAAAAGGTGTGTCTTCCTTTGGAGCATGGACGGGTTCAAAGCCCACCTCATACCACTAAGTATTTTGCTGAACACGAGCAGTTGTGTGTGCGGCCTGTGTTTGGGTGATTTTTGTGTCGTGTGTGTGTGTGTGTGTGTGTGTGTGTGTGTCTGTGCGTGTGTGTCTGTATTTCTGTCTCCATTCCTGAGCAGCAAATCTTTTTTCCTCTTTTAGCATGTTACTCACAACTGTGGATGAAGCCCAGCACTCCTGAAAACACAATCCATGTATGGTTGAAGGAAATTTTCTTGGTGATGAGTGAGAGGTTGGTGACTGAAACCAGCTCATTTCCCATTGACCACTGAGGTCACATCTCTCAGGTGAGAAGCAAAGTGAGAATTTGAACCAGGCATATTCTCCTTAGAGACAACGGGCCAAAGACAGGTCCGATGGAATGGAATGTCTTTTCATGTTGACATCCATCCCGTCAAGCCCTCGTTAAGCCATTGAAGTGTCACATTGGGCCTGGGGAAGCGGTGCACCCTGTGAAATTACACGTTCGAAGATTTGGATTTGATTTCCAGCCCTCTGCCAGTCAGTCTGCCAGGCACTTTCATGTGACAAGCCTTAGGCGAGTCCCTTTCTGTCTCTGATTCCCGATTCCTTCACAGGGATTTATGTGGGCCTTAACGCCCACTGGGAAAAGATCCCTCTGCCAGCTCAGTGCCTGCTTTCTTGGTTTGACTTGTCAATCTGGACTTAAATACACCTTTGGTTTTGGATTGACTCTATTACCTCTCCTAGAAATTAACACACAAAACTGACAGCTGATTGACAAGAAGAGAAGCAGTTTTCCAAAATTCAAATTGAAATTAATCCTTTCTTCCTAAAAGAATGCTCAAATCAAGGGGACACAGCTCACTCGTTTTGACTTCATGAGCTATGGCAGGTAGAGACAACTTTTTGAAAATACACAGCTAAAACTGTCCGTGCTTTGAATGCTAGACATGTTTTTCAGAATACACAGCTAAAACGGTCCCCGCTTTAAGTGCTAAATCACTTAAAGCGGGGACAGTTTTTGCTGTGTATTTTGAAAAAGTTGTGTGCTCTTCAAAGAGAAAGCTACTTTTGCTGTGTCTTTGGGTTCGAGGGGAAATGGGAGTCCTCTTCAGTCAGCAGGGACGACACCTGAGTCCTTTGCAGTCCTCTTGTCTGCCTCTGAGGGTGAAATGAGAGTGGTCCCTGTCATCATGAGCCATGTCTGAAAGAATTATTCACATTCCCTACGAGAATAGACGGGTGAAATAGCAAAAGGTGTGTCTTCCTTTGGAGCATGGACGGGTTCAAAGCCCACCTCATACCACTAAGTATTTTGCTGAACATGAGCAGTTGTGTGTGCGGCCTGTGTTTGGGTTATTTTTGTGTGATGTTTGTGTGTGTGTGTGTGTGTGTGTGTTTGTGTCTGTGTGTCTGTGTGTGTGTGTCTGTATTTCTGTCTCCATTCCTGAGCAGCAAATCTTTTTTCCTCTTTTAGCATGTTACTCACAACTGTGGATGAAGCCCAGCACTCCTGAAAACACAATCCATGTATGGTTGAAGGAAATTTTCTTGGTGATGAGTGAGAGGTTGGTGACTGAGACCAGCTCATTTCCCATTGAATACTGAGGTCACATCTCTCAGGTGAGAAGCAAAGTGAGAATTTGAACCAGGCACATTCTCCTTAGAGACAATGGGCCAAAGACAGGTCCGATGGAATCGAATGTCTTTTCATGTTGACATCCATCCCGTCAAGCCCTCGTTAAGCCATTGAAGTGTCACATATGGCCTGGGGGAGACGGTGCACCCTGTGAAATTACACGTTTGAAGATTTGGATTTGATTTCCAGCCCTCTGCCAGTTAGTCTGCCAGGCACTTTCATGTGACAAGCCTTAGGCGAGTCCCTTTCTGTCTCTGATTCTTGATTCCTTCACAGGGATTTATGTGGGCCTTAACGCCCACTGGGAAAAGATCCCTCTGCCAGCTCAGTGCCTGCTTTCTTGGTTTGACTTGTCAATCTGGACTTGAATACACCTTTGGTTTTGGATTGACTCTATTACCTCTCCTAGAAATTAACACACAAAACTGACAGCTGATTGACAAGATGAGAAGCAGTTTTCCAAAATTCAAATTGAACTTAATCCTTTCTTCCTAAAAGAATGCTCAAATCAAGGGGACACAGCTCACTCGTTTTGACTTCATGAGCTATGGCAGGTAGAGACAACTTTTTGAAAATACACAGCTAAAACTGTCCGTGCTTTGAATGCTAGACATGTTTTTCAGAATACACAGCTAAAACGGTCCCCGCTTTAAGTGCTAAAGCACTTAAGCGGGGACCGTTTTAGCTGTGTATTTTGAAAAAGTTGTGTGCTCTTCAAAGAGAAAGCTACTTTTGCTGTGTCTTTGGGTTCGAGGGGAAATGGGAGTCCTCTTCAGTCAGCAGGGACGACACCGGAGTCCTTTGCAGTCCTCTTGTCTGCCTCTGAGGGTGAAATGAGAGTGGTCCCTGTCATCATGAGCCATGTCTGAAAGAATTATTCACATTCCCTACGAGAATAGACGGGTGAAATAGCAAAAGGTGTGTCTTCCTTTGGAGCATGGACGGGTTCAAAGCCCACCTCATACCACTAAGTATTTTGCTGAACACGAGCAGTTGTGTGTGCGGCCTGTGTTTGGGTGATTTTTGTGTCACTGTGTGTGTGTGTGTGTGTGTTTGTGTGTATGTGTGTGTCTGTGTGTGTGTGTCTGTATTTCTGTCTCCATTTCTGAGCAGCAAATCTTTTTTCCTCTTTTAGCATGTTACTCACAACTGTGGATGAAGCCCAGCACTCCTGAAAACACAATCCATGTATGGTTGAAGGAAATTTTCTTGGTGATGAGTGAGAGGTTTGTGACTGAAACCAGCTCATTTCCCATTGACCACTGAGGTCACATCTCTCAGGTGAGAAGCAAAGTGAGAATTTGAACCAGGCACATTCTCCTTAGAGACAATGGGCCAAAGACAGGTCCGATGGAATCGAATGTCTTTTCATGTTGACATCCATCCCGTCAAGCACTCGTTAAGCCATTGAAGTGTCACATTGGGCCTGGGGGAGACGGTGCACCCTGTGAAATTACACGTCCGAAGATTTGGATTTGATTTCCAGCCCTCTGCCAGTCAGTCTGCCAGGCACTTTCATGTGACAAGCCTTAGGCGAGTCCCTTTCTGTCTCTGATTCCCGTTTCCTTCACAGGGATTTATGTGGGCCTTTACGCCCACTGGGAAAAGATCCCTCTGCCAGCTCAGTGCCTGCTTTCTTGGCTAAAGCACTTAAAGCGGGGACCGTTTTAGCAGTGTATTTTGAAAAAGTTGTGTGCTCTTCAAAGAGAAAGCTCCTTTTGCTGTGTCTTTGGGTTCGAGGGGAAATGGGAGTCCTCTTCAGTCAGCAGGGACGACACCTGAGTCCTTTGCAGTCCTCTTGTCTGCCTCTGAGGGTGAAATGAGAGTGGTCCCTGTCATCATGAGCCATGTCTGAAAGAATTATTCACATTCCCTACGAGAATAGACGGGTGAAATAGCAAAAGGTGTGTCTTCCTTTGGAGCATGGACGGGTTCAAAGTCCACCTCATACCACTAAGTATTTTGCTGAACACGAGCAGTTGTGTGTGCGGCCTGTGTTTGGGTGATTTTTGTGTGATGTTTGTGTGTGTGTGTGTGTGTGTGTGTTTGTGTCTGTGTGTCTGTGTGTGTGTGTCTGTATTTCTGTCTCCATTCCTGAGCAGCAAATCTTTTTTCCTCTTTTAGCATGTTACTCACAACTGTGGATGAAGCCCAGCACTCCTGAAAACACAATCCATGTATGGTTGAAGGAAATTTTCTTGGTGATGAGTGAGAGGTTGGTGACTGAGACCAGCTCATTTCCCATTGAATACTGAGGTCACATCTCTCAGGTGAGAAGCAAAGTGAGAATTTGAACCAGGCACATTCTCCTTAGAGACAATGGGCCAAAGACAGGTCCGATGGAATCGAATGTCTTTTCATGTTGACATCCATCCCGTCAAGCCCTCGTTAAGCCATTGAAGTGTCACATTGGGCCTGGGGGAGACGGTGCACCCTGTGAAATTACACGTCCGAAGATTTGAATTTGATTTCCAGCCCTCTGCCAGTCAGTCTGCCAGGCACTTTCATGTGACAAGCCTTAGGCGAGTCCCTTTCTGTCTCTGTTTCCCGATTCCTTCACAGGGATTTATGTGGGCCTTAACGCCCACTGGGAAAAGATCCCTCTGCCAGCTCAGTGCCTGCTTTCTTGGTTTGACTTGCCAATCTGGACTTGAATACACCTTTGGTTTTGGATTGACTCTAATACCTCTCCTAGAAATTAACACACAAAACTGACAGCTGATTGACAAGATGAGAAGCAGTTTTTTCAAAATTCAAATTGTACTTAATCCTTTCTTACTAAAAGAATGCTCAAATCAAGGGGACACAGCTCACTCGTTTTGACTTCAGGAGCTATGGCACGTAGAGACTACTTTTTGAAAATACACAGCTAAAACTATCCGTGCTTTGAATGCTAGACATGTTTTTCAGAATACACAGCTAAAACGGGGACCGTTTTAGCTGTGTATTTTGAAAAAGTTGTGTGCTCTTCAAAGAGAAAGCTACTTTTGCTGTGTCTTTGGGTTCGAGGGGAAATGGGAGTCCTCTTCAGTCAGCAGGGACGCCACCTGAGTCCTTTGCAGTCCTCTTGTCTGCCTCTGAGGGTGAAATGAGGGTGGTCCCTGTCATCATGAGCCATGTCTGAAAGAATTATTCACATTCCCTACGAGAATAGACGGGTGAAATAGCAAAAGGTGTGTCTTCCTTTGGAGCATGGACGGGTTCAAAGCCCACCTCATACCACTAAGTATTTTGCTGAACACGAGCAGTTGTGTGTGCGGCCTGTGTTTGGGTGATTTTTGTGTCATGTGCGTGTGTGTGTGTGTGTGTGTGTGTGTGTGTCTGTGTGTGTGTGTCTGTATTTCTGTCTCCATTCCTGAGCAGCAAATCTTTTTTCCTCTTTTAGCATGTTACTCACAACTGTGGATGAAGCCCAGCACTCCTGAAAACACAATCCATGTATGGTTGAAGGAAATTTTCTTGGTGATGAGTGAGAGGTTGGTGACTGAAACCAGCTCATTTCCCATTGACCACTGAGGTCACATCTCTCAGGTGAGAAGCAAAGTGAGAATTTGAACCAGGCACATTCTCCTTAGAGACAATGGGCCAAAGACAGGTCCGATGGAATCGAATGTCTTTTCATGTTGACATCCATCCCGTCAAGCCCTCGTTAAGCCATTGAAGTGTCACATTGGGCCTGGGGGAGGCGGTGCACCCTGTGAAATTACACGTCCGAAGATTTGGATTTGATTTCCATCCCTCTGCCAGTCAGTCTGCCAGGCACTTTCATGTGACAAGCCTTAGGCGAGTCCCTTTCTGTCTCTGATTCCCGATTCCTTCACAGGGATTTATGGGGGCCTTAACGCCCACTGGGAAAAGATCCCTCTGCCAGCTCAGTGCCTGCTTTCATGGTTTGACTTGTCACTCTGGACTTGAATACACCTTTGGTTTTGGATTGACTCTATTACCTCTCCTAGAAATTAACACACAAAACTGACAGCTGATTGACAAGATGAGAAGCAGTTTTCCAAAATTCAAATTGAACTTAATCCTTTCTTACTAAAAGAATGCTCAAATCAAGGGGACACAGCTCACTCGTTTTGACTTCATGAGCTATGGCAGGTAGAGACAACTTTTTGAAAATACACAGCTAAAACTGTCCGTGCTTTGAATGCTAGACATGTTTTTCAGAATACAAAGCTAAAACGGTCCCCGCTTTAAGTGCTTTATTAGCTGTGTATTTTGAAAAAGGTGTGTGCTCTTCAAAGAGAAAGCTACTTTTGCTCTGTCTTTCGGTTCGAGGGGAAATGGGAGTCCTCTTCAGTCAGCAGGGACGACACCTGAGTCCTTTGCAGTCCTCCTGTCTGCCTCTGAGGGTGAAATGAGAGTGGTCCCTGTCATCATGAGCCATGTCTGAAAGAATTATTCACATTCCCTACGAGAATAGACGGGTGAAATAGCAAAAGGTGTGTCTTCCTTTGGAGCATGGACGGGTTCAAAGCCCACCTCATACCACTAAGTATTTTGCTGAACACGAGCAGTTGTGTGTGCGGCCTGTCTTTGGGTGATTTTTGTGTCGTGTGTGTGTTTGTGTGTGTGTGTGTGTGTGTCTGTGTGTGTGTGTCTGTATTTCTGTCTCCATTCCTGGGCAGCAAATCTTTTTTCCTCTTTTAGCATTTTACTCACAACTGTGGATGAAGCCCAGCACTCCTGAAAACACAATCCATGTATGGTTGAAGGAAATTTTCTTGGTGATGAGTGAGAGGTTGGTGACTGAAACCAGCTCATTTCCCATTGACCACTGAGGTCACATCTCTCAGGTGAGAAGCAAAGTGAGAATTTGAACCAGGCACATTCTCCTTAGAGACAATGGGCCAAAGACAGGTCCGATGGAATCGAATGTCTTTTCATGTTGACATCCATCCCGTCAAGCCCTCGTTAAGCCATTGAAGTGTCACATTGGGCCTGGGGGAGGCGGTGCACCCTGTGAAATTACACGTCCGAAGATTTGGATTTGATTTCCAGCCCTCTGCCAGTCAGTCTGCCAGGCACTTTCATGTGACAAGCCTTAGGCGAGTCCCTTTCTGTCTCTGATTCCCGATTCCTTCACAGGGATTTATGTGGGCCTTAACGCCCACTGGGAAAAGATCCCTCTGCCAGCTCAGTGCCTGCTTTCCTGGTTTGACTTGTCAATCTGGACTTGAATACACCTTTGGTTTTGGATTGACTCTATTACCTCTCCTAGAAATTAACACACAAAACTGACAGCTGATTGACAAGATGAGAAGCAGTTTTCCAAAATTCAAATTGAACTTAATCCTTTCTTACTAAAAGAATGCTCAAATCAAGGGGACACAGCTCACTCGTTTTGACGTCATGAGCTATGGCAGGTAGAGACAACTTTTTGAAAATACACAGCTAAAATTGTCCGTGCCTTGAATGCTAGACAAGTTTTTCAGAATACACAGCTAAAACGGTCCCCGCTTTAAGTCCTTTATTAGCTGTGTATTTTGAAAAAGTTGTGTGCTCTTCAAAGAGAAAGCTACTTTTGCTGTGTCTTTGGGTTCGAGGGGAAATGGGAGTCCTCTTCAGTCAGCAGGGACGACACCTGAGTCCTTTGCAGTCCTCTTGTCTGCCTCTGAGGGTGAAATGAGAGTGGTCCCTGTCATCATGAGCCATGTCTGAAAGAATTATTCACATTCCCTACGAGAATAGACGGGTGTAATAGCAAAAGGTGTGTCTTGCTTTGGAGCATGGACGGGTTCAAAGCCCACCTCATACCACTAAGTATTTTGCTGAACACGAGCAGTTGTGTGTGCGGCCTGTGTTTGGGTGATTTTTGTGTCATGTGCGTGTGTTTGTGTGTCTGTGTGTGTGTGTCTGTATTTCTGTCTCCATTCCTGAGCAGCAAATCTTTTTTCCTCTTTTAGCATGTTATTCACAACTGTGGATGAAGCCCAGCACTCCTGAAAACACAATCCATGTATGCTTGAAGGAAATTTTCTTGGTGATGAGTGAGAGGTTGGTGACTGAAACAAGCTCATTTCACATTGACCACTAGGTCACATCTCTCAGGTGAGAAGCAAAGTGAGAATTTGAACCAGGCACATTCTCCTTAGAGACAATGGGCCAAAGACAGGTCCGATGGAATCGAATGACTTTTCATGTTGACATCCATCCCGTCAAGCCCTCGTTAAGTCATTGAAGTGTCACATTGGGCCTGGGGGAGGCGGTGCACCCTGTGAAATTACACGTCCGAAGATTTGGATTTGATTTCCAGCCCTCTGCCAGGCAATCGGCCAGGCACTTTCATGTGACAAGCCTTAGGCGAGTCCCTTTCTGTCTCTGATTCCCGATTCCTTCACAGGGATTTATGAGGGCCTTAACGCCCACTGGGAAAAGATCCCTCTGCCAGCTCAGTGCCTGCTTTCTTGGTTTGACTTGTCAATCTGGACTTGAATACACCTTTGGTTTTGGATTGACTCTATTGCCTCTCCTAGAAATTAACACACAAAACTGACAGCTGATTGACAAGATGAGAAGCAGTTTTCCAAAATTCAAATTGAACTTAATCCTTTCTTCCTAAAAGAATGCTCAAATCAAGCGGACACAGCTCACTCGTTTTGACTTCATGAGCTATGGCAGGTAGAGACAACTTTTTGAAAATACACAGCTAAATCTGTCCGTGCTTTGAATGCTAGACATGTTTTTCAGAATACACAGCTAAAACGGTCCCCGCTTTAAGTGCTAAATCACTTAAAGCGGGGACCGTTTTAGCTGTGTATTTTGAAAAAGTTGTGTGCTCTTCAAAGAGAAAGCTACTTTTGCTGTGTCTTTGGGTTCGAGGGGAAATGGCAGTCCTCTTCAGTCAGCAGGGACGACACCTGAGTCCTTTGCAGTACTCTTGTCTGCCTCTGAGGGTGAAATGAGAGTGGTCCCTGTCATCATGAGCCATGTCTGAAAGAATTATTCACATTCCCTACGAGAATAGAAGGGTGAAATAGCAAAAGGTGTGTCTTCCTTTGGAGCATGGACGGGTTCAAAGCCCACCTCATACCACTAAGTATTTTGCTGAACATGAGCAGTTGTGTGTGCGGCCTGTGTTTGGGTGGTTTTTGTGTCGTGTGTGTGTGTGTGTGTGTGTGTGTGTGTGTCTGTGTGTGTGTGTCTGTATTTCTTTCTCCATTCCTGAGCAGCAATTCTTTTTTCCTCTTTTAGCATGTTACTCACAACTGTGGATGAAGCCCAGCACTCCTGAAAACACAATCCATGTATGGTTGAAGGAAATTTTCTTGGTGATGAATGAGAGGTTGGTGACTGAAACCAGCTCATTTCCCATTGACCACTGAGGTCACATCTCTCAGGTGAGAAGCAAAGTGAGAATTTGAACCAGGCACATTCTCCTTAGAGACAATGGGCCAAAGACAGGTCCGATGGAATCGAATGTCTTTTCATGTTGACATCCATCCCGTCAAGCCCTCGTTAAGCCATTGAAGTGTCACATTGGGCCTGTGGGAGGCGGTGCACCCTGTGAAATTACACGTCCGAAGATTTGGATTTGATTTCCAGCCCTCTGCCAGTCAGTCTGCCAGGCACTTTCATGTGACAAGCCTTAGGCGAGTCCCTTTCTGTCTCTGATTCCCGATTCCTTCACAGGGATTTATGTGGGCCTTAACGCCCACTGGGAAAATATCCCTCTGCCAGCTCAGTGCCTGCTTTCTTGGTTTGACTTGTTAATCTGGACTTGAATACACCTTTGGTTTTGGATTGACTCTATTACCTCTCCTAGAAATTAACACACAAATCTGACAGCTGATTGACAAGATGAGAAGCAGTTTTCCAAAATTCAAATTGAACTTAATCCTTTCTTCCGAAAAGAATGCTCAAATCAAGGGGACACAGCTCACTCGTTTTGACTTCATGAGCTATGGCAGGTAGAGACAACTTTTTGAAAATACACGGCTAAAACTGTCCGTGCTTTGAATGCTAGACATGTTTTTCAGAATACACAGCTAAAGCGGGGACCATTTTAGCTGTGTATTTTGAAAAAGTTGTGTGCTCTTCAAAGAGAAAGCTACTTTTGCTGTGTCTTTGGGGTCGAGGGGAAATGGGAGTCCTCTTCAGTCAGCAGGGACGACACCTGATTCCTTTGCAGTCCTCTTGTCTGCCTCTGAGGGTGAAATGAGTGTGGTCCCTGTCATCATGGGCCATGTCTGAAAGAATTATTCACATTCCCTACGAGAATAGACGGGTAAAATAGCAAAAGGTGTGTCTTCCTTTGGAGCATGGACGGGTTCAAAGCCCACCTCATACCACTAAGTATTTTGCTGAACACGAGCAGTTGTGTGTGCGGCCTGTGTTTGGGTGATTTTTGTATCATGTGTGTGTGTGTGTGTGTGTGTCTGTGTGTGTGTGTCTGTGTGTGTGTGTCTGTATTTCTTTCTCCATTCCAGAGCAGCAAATCTTTTTTCCTCTTTTAGCATGTTACTCACAACTGTGGATGAAGCCCAGCACTCCTGAAAACTCAATCCATGTATGGTTGAAGGAAATTTTCTTGGTAATGAGTGAGAGGTTGGTGACTGAAACCAGCTCATTTCCCATTGACCACTGTGGTCGCATCTCTCAGGTGAGAAGCAAAGTGAGAATTTGAACCAGGCACATTCTCCTTAGAGACAATGGGCCAAAGACAAGTCCGATTGAATCGAATGTCTTTTCATGTTGACATCCATCCCGTCAAGCCCTCGTTAAGCCATTGAAGTGTCACATTGGGCCTGGGGGAGGCGGTGCACCCTGTGAAATTACACGTCCGAAGATTTGGATTTGATTTCCAGCCCTCTGCCAGTCAGTCTGCCAGGCACTTTCATGTGACAAGACTTAGGCGAGTCCCTTTCTGTCTCTGATTCCCGATTCCTTCACAGGGATTTATGTGGGCCTTAACGCCCACTGGGAAAAGATCCCTCTGCCAGCTCAGTGCCTGCTTTCATGGTTTGACTTGTCAATCTGGACTTGAATACACCTTTGGTTTTGGATTGACTCTATTACCTCTCCTAGAAATTAACACACAAAACTGACAGCTGATTGACAAGATGAGAAGCAGTTTTCCAAAATTCAAATTGAACTTAATCCTTTCTTACTAAAAGAATGCTCAAATCAAGGGGACACAGCTAACTCGTTTTGACTTCATGAGCTCTGGCAGGTAGTGACAACTTTTTGGAAATACACAGCTAAAACTGTCCGTGCTTTGAATGCTAGACATGTTTTTCAGAATACACATCTAAAACGGTCCCCGCTTTACGTGCTTAGCACATAAGCGGGGACCGTTTTAGCTGTGTATTTTGAAAAAGTTGTGTGCTCTTCAAAGAGAAAGCTACTTTTGCTGTGTCTTTGGGTTCGAGGGGAAATGGGAGTCCTCTTCAGTCAGCAGGGACGACACCTGAGTCCTTTGCAGTCCTCTTGTCTGCCTCTGAGGGTGAAATGAGAGTGGTCCCTGTCATTATGAACCATGTCTGAAAGAATTATTCACATTCCCTACAAGAATAGACGGGTGAAATAGCAAAAGGTGTGTCTTCCTTTGGAGCATGGACGGGTTCAAAGCCCACCTCATACCACTAAGTGTTTTGCTGTACACGAGCAGTTGTGTGTGCGGCCTGTGTTTCGGTGATTTTTGTGTCGTGTGTGTGTGTGTGTGTGTGTGTGTGTGTGTGTCTGTATTTCTGTCTCCATTCCTTAGCAGCAAATCTTTTTTCCTCTTTTAGCATGTTACTCACAACTGTGGATTAAGCCCAGCACTCCTGAAAACACAATCCATGTATGGTTGAAGGAAATTTTCTTGGTGATGAGTGAGAGGTTGGTGACTGAAACCAGCTCATTTCCCATTGACCACTGAGGTCACATCTCTCAGGTGAGAAGCAAAGTGAGAATTTGAACCAGGCACATTCTCCTTAGAGACAATGGGCCAAAGACAGGTCCGATGGAATGGAATGTCTTTTCATGTTGACATCCATCCCGTCAAGCCCTCGTTTAGCCATTGAAGTGTCACATTGGGCCTGGGGGAGGCGGTGCACCCTGTGAAATTACACGTCCGAAGATTTGGATTTGATTTCCATCCCTCTGCCAGTCAGTCTGCCAGGCACTTTCATGTGACAAGCCTTAGGCGAGTCCCTTTCTGTCTCTGATTCCCGATTCCTTCACAGGGATTTATGGGGGCCTTAACGCCCACTGGGAAAAGATCCCTCTGCCAGCTCAGTGCCTGCTTTCATGGTTTGACTTGTCACTCTGGACTTGAATACACCTTTGGTTTTGGATTGACTCTATTACCTCTCCTAGAAATTAACACACAAAACTGACAGCTGATTGACAAGATGAGAAGCAGTTTTCCAAAATTCAAATTGAACTTAATCCTTTCTTACTAAAAGAATGCTCAAATCAAGGGGACACAGCTCACTCGTTTTGACTTCATGAGCTATGGCAGGTAGAGACAACTTTTTGAAAATACACAGCTAAAACTGTCCGTGCTTTGAATGCTAGACATGTTTTTCAGAATACAAAGCTAAAACGGTCCCCGCTTTAAGTGCTTTATTAGCTGTGTATTTTGAAAAAGGTGTGTGCTCTTCAAAGAGAAAGCTACTTTTGCTCTGTCTTTCGGTTCGAGGGGAAATGGGAGTCCTCTTCAGTCAGCAGGGACGACACCTGAGTCCTTTGCAGTCCTCCTGTCTGCCTCTGAGGGTGAAATGAGAGTGGTCCCTGTCATCATGAGCCATGTCTGAAAGAATTATTCACATTCCCTACGAGAATAGACGGGTGAAATAGCAAAAGGTGTGTCTTCCTTTGGCGCATGGACGGGTTCAAAGCCCACCTCATACCACTAAGTATTTTGCTGAACACGAGCAGTTGTGTGTGCGGCCTGTCTTTGGGTGATTTTTGTGTCGTGTGTGTGTTTGTGTGTGTGTGTGTGTGTGTCTGTGTGTGTGTGTCTGTATTTCTGTCTCCATTCCTGGGCAGCAAATCTTTTTTCCTCTTTTAGCATTTTACTCACAACTGTGGATGAAGCCCAGCACTCCTGAAAACACAATCCATGTATGGTTGAAGGAAATTTTCTTGGTGATGAGTGAGAGGTTGGTGACTGAAACCAGCTCATTTCCCATTGACCACTGAGGTCACATCTCTCAGGTGAGAAGCAAAGTGAGAATTTGAACCAGGCACATTCTCCTTAGAGACAATGGGCCAAAGACAGGTCCGATGGAATCGAATGTCTTTTCATGTTGACATCCATCCCGTCAAGCCCTCGTTAAGCCATTGAAGTGTCACATTGGGCCTGGGGGAGGCGGTGCACCCTGTGAAATTACACGTCCGAAGATTTGGATTTGATTTCCAGCCCTCTGCCAGTCAGTCTGCCAGGCACTTTCATGTGACAAGCCTTAGGCGAGTCCCTTTCTGTCTCTGATTCCCGATTCCTTCACAGGGATTTATGTGGGCCTTAACGCCCACTGGGAAAAGATCCCTCTGCCAGCTCAGTGCCTGCTTTCCTGGTTTGACTTGTCAATCTGGACTTGAATACACCTTTGGTTTTGGATTGACTCTATTACCTCTCCTAGAAATTAACACACAAAACTGACAGCTGATTGACAAGATGAGAAGCAGTTTTCCAAAATTCAAATTGAACTTAATCCTTTCTTACTAAAAGAATGCTCAAATCAAGGGGACACAGCTCACTCGTTTTGACGTCATGAGCTATGGCAGGTAGAGACAACTTTTTGAAAATACACAGCTAAAATTGTCCGTGCCTTGAATGCTAGACAAGTTTTTCAGAATACACAGCTAAAACGGTCCCCGCTTTAAGTGCTTTATTAGCTGTGTATTTTGAAAAAGTTGTGTGCTCTTCAAAGAGAAAGCTACTTTTGCTGTGTCTTTGGGTTCGAGGGGAAATGGGAGTCCTCTTCAGTCAGCAGGGACGACACCTGAGTCCTTTGCAGTCCTCTTGTCTGCCTCTGAGGGTGAAATGAGAGTGGTCCCTGTCATCATGAGCCATGTCTGAAAGAATTATTCACATTCCCTACGAGAATAGACGGGTGTAATAGCAAAAGGTGTGTCTTGCTTTGGAGCATGGACGGGTTCAAAGCCCACCTCATACCACTAAGTATTTTGCTGAACACGAGCAGTTGTGTGTGCGGCCTGTGTTTGGGTGATTTTTGTGTCATGTGCGTGTGTTTGTGTGTCTGTGTGTGTGTGTCTGTATTTCTGTCTCCATTCCTGAGCAGCAAATCTTTTTTCCTCTTTTAGCATGTTATTCACAACTGTGGATGAAGCCCAGCACTCCTGAAAACACAATCCATGTATGCTTGAAGGAAATTTTCTTGGTGATGAGTGAGAGGTTGGTGACTGAAACAAGCTCATTTCACATTGACCACTAGGTCACATCTCTCAGGTGAGAAGCAAAGTGAGAATTTGAACCAGGCACATTCTCCTTAGAGACAATGGGCCAAAGACAGGTCCGATGGAATCGAATGACTTTTCATGTTGACATCCATCCCGTCAAGCCCTCGTTAAGTCATTGAAGTGTCACATTGGGCCTGGGGGAGGCGGTGCACCCTGTGAAATTACACGTCCGAAGATTTGGATTTGATTTCCAGCCCTCTGCCAGGCAATCGGCCAGGCACTTTCATGTGACAAGCCTTAGGCGAGTCCCTTTCTGTCTCTGATTCCCGATTCCTTCACAGGGATTTATGAGGGCCTTAACGCCCACTGGGAAAAGATCCCTCTGCCAGCTCAGTGCCTGCTTTCTTGGTTTGACTTGTCAATCTGGACTTGAATACACCTTTGGTTTTGGATTGACTCTATTGCCTCTCCTAGAAATTAACACACAAAACTGACAGCTGATTGACAAGATGAGAAGCAGTTTTCCAAAATTCAAATTGAACTTAATCCTTTCTTCCTAAAAGAATGCTCAAATCAAGCGGACACAGCTCACTCGTTTTGACTTCATGAGCTATGGCAGGTAGAGACAACTTTTTGAAAATACACAGCTAAATCTGTCCGTGCTTTGAATGCTAGACATGTTTTTCAGAATACACAGCTAAAACGGTCCCCGCTTTAAGTGCTAAATCACTTAAAGCGGGGACCGTTTTAGCTGTGTATTTTGAAAAAGTTGTGTGCTCTTCAAAGAGAAAGCTACTTTTGCTGTGTCTTTGGGTTCGAGGGGAAATGGCAGTCCTCTTCAGTCAGCAGGGACGACACCTGTGTCCTTTGCAGTACTCTTGTCTGCCTCTGAGGGTGAAATGAGAGTGGTCCCTGTCATCATGAGCCATGTCTGAAAGAATTATTCACATTCCCTACGAGAATAGAAGGGTGAAATAGCAAAAGGTGTGTCTTCCTTTGGAGCATGGACGGGTTCAAAGCCCACCTCATACCACTAAGTATTTTGCTGAACATGAGCAGTTGTGTGTGCGGCCTGTGTTTGGGTGGTTTTTGTGTCGTGTGTGTGTGTGTGTGTGTGTGTGTGTGTGTCTGTGTGTGTGTCTGTATTTCTTTCTCCATTCCTGAGCAGCAAATCTTTTTTCCTCTTTTAGCATGTTACTCACAACTGTGGATGAAGCCCAGCACTCCTGAAAACACAATCCATGTATGGTTGAAGGAAATTTTCTTGGTGATGAATGAGAGGTTGCTGACTGAAACCAGCTCATTTCCCATTGACCACTGAGGTCACATCTCTCAGGTGAGAAGCAAAGTGAGAATTTGAACCAGGCACATTCTCCTTAGAGACAATGGGCCAAAGACAGGTCCGATGGAATCGAATGTCTTTTCATGTTGACATCCATCCCGTCAAGCCCTCGTTAAGCCATTGAAGTGTCACATTGGGCCTGTGGGAGGCGGTGCACCCTGTGAAATTACACGTCCGAAGATTTGGATTTGATTTCCAGCCCTCTGCCAGTCAGTCTGCCAGGCACTTTCATGTGACAAGCCTTAGGCGAGTCCCTTTCTGTCTCTGATTCCCGATTCCTTCACAGGGATTTATGTGGGCCTTAACGCCCACTGGGAAAATATCCCTCTGCCAGCTCAGTGCCTGCTTTCTTGGTTTGACTTGTTAATCTGGACTTGAATACACCTTTGGTTTTGGATTGACTCTATTACCTCTCCTAGAAATTAACACACAAATCTGACAGCTGATTGACAAGATGAGAAGCAGTTTTCCAAAATTCAAATTGAACTTAATCCTTTCTTCCGAAAAGAATGCTCAAATCAAGGGGACACAGCTCACTCGTTTTGACTTCATGAGCTATGGCAGGTAGAGACAACTTTTTGAAAATACACGGCTAAAACTGTCCGTGCTTTGAATGCTAGACATGTTTTTCAGAATACACAGCTAAAGCGGGGACCATTTTAGCTGTGTATTTTGAAAAAGTTGTGTGCTCTTCAAAGAGAAAGCTACTTTTGCTGTGTCTTTGGGGTCGAGGGGAAATGGGAGTCCTCTTCAGTCAGCAGGGACGACACCTGATTCCTTTGCAGTCCTCTTGTCTGCCTCTGAGGGTGAAATGAGTGTGGTCCCTGTCATCATGGGCCATGTCTGAAAGAATTATTCACATTCCCTACGAGAATAGACGGGTAAAATAGCAAAAGGTGTGTCTTCCTTTGGAGCATGGACGGGTTCAAAGCCCACCTCATACCACTAAGTATTTTGCTGAACACGAGCAGTTGTGTGTGCGGCCTGTGTTTGGGTGATTTTTGTATCATGTGTGTGTGTGTGTGTGTGTGTCTGTGTGTGTGTGTCTGTGTGTGTGTGTCTGTATTTCTTTCTCCATTCCAGAGCAGCAAATCTTTTTTCCTCTTTTAGCATGTTACTCACAACTGTGGATGAAGCCCAGCACTCCTGAAAACTCAATCCATGTATGGTTGAAGGAAATTTTCTTGGTAATGAGTGAGAGGTTGGTGACTGAAACCAGCTCATTTCCCATTGACCACTGTGGTCGCATCTCTCAGGTGAGAAGCAAAGTGAGAATTTGAACCAGGCACATTCTCCTTAGAGACAATGGGCCAAAGACAAGTCCGATTGAATCGAATGTCTTTTCATGTTGACATCCATCCCGTCAAGCCCTCGTTAAGCCATTGAAGTGTCACATTGGGCCTGGGGGAGGCGGTGCACCCTGTGAAATTACACGTCCGAAGATTTGGATTTGATTTCCAGCCCTCTGCCAGTCAGTCTGCCAGGCACTTTCATGTGACAAGACTTAGGCGAGTCCCTTTCTGTCTCTGATTCCCGATTCCTTCACAGGGATTTATGTGGGCCTTAACGCCCACTGGGAAAAGATCCCTCTGCCAGCTCAGTGCCTGCTTTCATGGTTTGACTTGTCAATCTGGACTTGAATACACCTTTGGTTTTGGATTGACTCTATTACCTCTCCTAGAAATTAACACACAAAACTGACAGTTGATTGACAAGATGAGAAGCAGTTTTCCAAAATTCAAATTGAACTTAATCCTTTCTTACTAAAAGAATGCTCAAATCAAGGGGACACAGCTAACTCGTTTTGACTTCATGAGCTCTGGCAGGTAGTGACAACTTTTTGGAAATACACAGCTAAAACTGTCCGTGCTTTGAATGCTAGACATGTTTTTCAGAATACACATCTAAAACGGTCCCCGCTTTACGTGCTTAGCACATAAGCGGGGACCGTTTTAGCTGTGTATTTTGAAAAAGTTGTGTGCTCTTCAAAGAGAAAGCTACTTTTGCTGTGTCTTTGGGTTCGAGGGGAAATGGGAGTCCTCTTCAGTCAGCAGGGACGACACCTGAGTCCTTTGCAGTCCTCTTGTCTGCCTCTGAGGGTGAAATGAGAGTGGTCCCTGTCATTGTGAACCATGTCTGAAAGAATTATTCACATTCCCTACAAGAATAGACGGGTGAAATAGCAAAAGGTGTGTCTTCCTTTGGAGCATGGACGGGTTCAAAGCCCACCTCATACCACTAAGTGTTTTGCTGTACACGAGCAGTTGTGTGTGCGGCCTGTGTTTCGGTGATTTTTGTGTCGTGTGTGTGTGTGTGTGTGTGTGTGTGTGTGTCTGTATTTCTGTCTCCATTCCTTAGCAGCAAATCTTTTTTCCTCTTTTAGCATGTTACTCACAACTGTGGATTAAGCCCAGCACTCCTGAAAACACAATCCATGTATGGTTGAAGGAAATTTTCTTGGTGATGAGTGAGAGGTTGGGGACTGAAACCAGCTCATTTCCCATTGACCACTGAGGTCACATCTCTCAGGTGAGAAGCAAAGTGAGAATTTGAACCAGGCACATTCTCCTTAGAGACAATGGGCCAAAGACAGGTCCGATGGAATGGAATGTCTTTTCATGTTGACATCCATCCCGTCAAGCCCTCGTTTAGCCATTGAAGTGTCACATTGGGCCTGGGGGAGGCGGTGCACCCTGTGAAATTACACGTCCGAAGATTTGGATTTGATTTCCAGCCCTCTGCCAGTCAGTCTGCCAGGCACTTTCATGTGACAAGCCTTAGGCGAGTCCCTTTCTGTCTCTGATTCCCGATTCCTTCACAGGGATTTATGTGGGCCTTAACGCCCACTGGGAAAAGATCCCTCTGCCAGCTCAGTGCCTGCTTTCTTGGTTTGACTTGTCAATCTGGACTTGAATACACCTTTGGTTTTGGATTGACTCTATTACCTCTCCTAGAAATTAACACACAAAACTGACAGCTGATTGACAAGATGAGAAGCAGTTTTCCAAAATTCAAATTGAACTTAATTCTTTCTTACTAAAAGAATGCTCAAATCAAGGGGACACAGCTCACTCGTTTTGACTTCATGAGCTATGGCAGGTAGAGACAACTTTTTGAAAATACACAGCTAAAACTGTCCGTGCTTTGAATGCTAGACATGTTTTTCAGAATACACAGCTAAAACGGTCCCCGCATAAGTGCTTTAGCACTTAAAGCGGGTACCGTTTTAGCTGTGTATTTTGAAAAATTGTGTGCTCTTTAAAGAGAAAGCTACTTTTGCTGTGTCTTTGGGTTCGAGGCGAAATGGGAGTCCTCTTCAGTCAGCAGGGACGACACCTGAGTCCTTTGCAGTCCTCTTGTCTGCCTCTGAGGGTGAAATGAGAGTGGTCCCTGTCATCATGAGCCCTGTCTGAAAGAATTATTCACATTCCCTACGAGAATAGACGGGTGAAATAGCAAAAGGTGTGTCTTCCTTTGGAGCATGGACGGGTTCAAAGCCCACCTCATACCACTAAGTATTTTGCTGAACACGAGCAGTTGTGTGTGCGGCCTGTGTTTGGGTGATTTTTGTGTCGTGTGTGTGTGTGTGTGTGTGTGTGTGTGTCTGTGCGTGTGTGTCTATATTTCTGTCTCCATTCCTGAGCAGCAAATCTTTTTTCCTCTTTTAGCATGTTACTCACAACTGTGGATGAAGCCCAGCACTCCTGAAAACACAATCCATGTATGGTTGAAGGAAATTTTCTTGGTGATGAGTGAGAGGTTGGTGACTGAAACCAGCTCATTTCCCATTGACCACTGAGGTCACATCTCTCAGGTGAGAAGCAAAGTGAGAATTTAAACCAGGCACATTCTCCTTAGAGACAATGAGCCAAAGACAGGTCCGATGGAATCGAATGTCTTTCCATGTTGACATCCATCCCGTCAAGCCCTCGTTAAGCCATTGAAGTGTCACATTGGGCCTGGGGGAGGCGGTGCACCCTGTGAAATTTCACGTCCGAAGATTTGGATTTGATTTCCAGCCCTCTGCCAGTCAGTCTGCCAGGCACTTTCATGTCACAAGCCTTAGGCGAGTCCCTTTCTGTCTCTGATTCCCGATTCCTTCACAGGGATTTATGTGGGCCTTAACGCCCACTGGGAAAAGATCCCTCTGCCAGCTCAGTGCCTGCTTTCTTGGTTTGACTTGTCAATCTGGACTTGAATACACCTTTGGTTTTGGATTGACTCTATTACCTCTCCTAGAAATTAACACACAAAACTGACAGCTGATTGACAAGATGAGAAGCAGTTTTCCAAAATTCAAATTGAACTTAATCCTTTCTTACTAAAAGAATGCTCAAATCAAGGGGACACAGCTCACTCGTTTTGACTTCATGAGCTATGGCAGGTAGAGACAACTTTTTGAAAATACACAGCTAAAACTGTCCGTGCTTTGAATGCTAGACATGTTTTTCAGAATACACAGCTAAAACGGTCCCGGCTTTAAGTGCCAAAGCACTTAAAGCGGGGACCGTTTTAGCTGTGTATTTTGAAAAAGTTGTGTGCTCTTCAAAGAGAAAGCTACTTTTGCTGTGTCTTTGGGTTCGAGGGGAAATGGGAGTCCTCTTCAGTCAGCAGGGACGACACCTGAGTCCTCTGCAGTTTTCTTGTCTGCCTCTGAGGGTGAAATGAGAGTGGACCCTGTCATCATGAGCCATGTCTGATAGAATTATTCACATTCCCTACGAGAATAGACGGGTGAAATAGCAAAAGGTGTGTCTTCCTTTGGAGCATGGACGGGTTCGAAGCCCACCACATACCACTAAGTATTTTGCTGAACACGAGCAGTTGTGTGTGCGGACTGGGTTTGGGTGATTTTTGTGTCATGTGGGTGTGTGTGTGTGTGTCTGTGTGTGTGTGTCTGTATTTCTGTCTCCATTCCTGAGCAGCAAATCTTTTTTCCTCTTTTAGCATGTTACTCACGACTGTGGATGAAGCCCAGCACTCCTGAAAACACAATCCATGTATGGTTGAAGGAAATTTTCTTGGTGATGAGTGAGAGGTTGGTGACTGAAACCAGCTCATTTCCCATTGAGAACTGCGGTCGCATCTCTCAGGTGAGAAGCAAAGTGAGAATTTGAACCAGGCACATTCTCCTTAGAGACAATGGGCCAAAGACAAGTTTGATGGAATCGAATGCCTTTTCATGTTGACATCCATCCCGTCAAGCCCTCGTTAAGCCATTGAAGTGTCACATTGGGCCTGGGGGAGGCGTTGCACCCTGTGAAATTACACGTCCGAAGATTTGGATTTGATTTCCAGCCCTCTGCCAGTCAGTCTGCCAGGCACTTTCATGTGACAAGCCTTAGGCGAGTCCCTTTCTGTCTCTGATTCCCGATTCCTTCACAGGGATTTATGTGGGCCATAACGCCCACTGGGAAAAGATCCCTCTGCCAGCTCAGTGCCTGCTTTCTTCGTTTGACTTGTCAATCTGGACTTGAATACACCTTTGGTTTTGGATTGACTCTATTACCTCTCCTAGAAATTAACACACAAAACTGACAGCTGATTGACAAGATGAGAAGCAGTTTTCCAAAATTCAAATTGAACTTAATCCTTTCTTACTAAAAGAATGCTCAAATCAAGGGGACACAGCTCACTCGTTTTGACTTCACGAGCTATGGCAGGTAGAGACAACTTTTTGAAAATACACAGCTAAAAGTGTCCGTGCTTTGAATGCTAGACATGTTTTTCAGAATACACAGCTAAAACGGTCCCCGCTTTATGTGCTAAAGCACTTAAAGCGGGGACCGTTTTAGCTGTGTATTTTGAAAAAGTTGTGTGCTCTTCAAAGAGAAAGCTACTTTTTCT
Organism: Saimiri boliviensis; assembly: GCF_048565385.1. NCBI lineage: Eukaryota > Metazoa > Chordata > Mammalia > Primates > Cebidae > Saimiri > Saimiri boliviensis. The sequence continues at coordinate 152,359,953 of NC_133453.1, forward strand.
GTGTCTTTGGGTTCGAGGGGAAATTGGAGTCCTCTTCAGTCAGCAGGGACGACACCTGAGTCCTTTGCAGTCTTCTTGTCTGCCTCTGAGGGTGAAATGAGAGTGGTCCCTGTCATCATGAGCCATGTCTGAAAGAATTATTCACATTCCCTTCGAGAATAGACGGGTGAAATAGCAAAAGGTGTGTCTTCCTTTGGAGCATGGACGGGTTCAAAGCCCACCTCATACCACTAAGTATTTTGCTGAACACGAGCAGTTGTGTGTGCGGCCTGTGTTTGGGTGATTTTTGTGTCCTGTGTGTTTGTGTGTGTGTGTGTGTCTGTGTGTGTGTGTGTCTGTGTGTGTGTGTGTCTGTATTTCTGTCTCCATTCCTGAGCAGCAAATCTTTTTTCCTCTTTTAGCATGTTACTCACAACTGTGGATGAAGCCCAGCACTCCTGAAAACACAATCCATGTATGGTTGAAGGAAATTTTCTTGGTGATGAGTGAGAGGTTGGTGACTGAAACCAGCTCATTTCCCATTGACCACTGAGGTCACATCTCTCAGGTGAGAAGCAAAGTGAGAATTTGAACCAGGCACATTCTCCTTAGAGACAATGGGCCAAAGACAAGTCCGATGGAATCGAATGTCTTTTCATGTTGACATCCATCCCGTCAAGCCCTCGTTAAGCCATTGAAGTGTCACATTGGGCCTGGGGGAGGCGGTGCACCCTGTGAAATTACACGTCCGAAGATTTGGATTTGATTTCCAGCCCTCTGCCAGTCAGTCTGCCAGGCAATTTCATGTGACAAGCCTTAGGCGAGTCCCTTTCTGTCTCTGATTCCCGATTCCTTCACAGGGATTTATGTGGGCCTTAACGCCCACTGGGAAAAGATCCCTCTGCCAGCTCAGGGCCTGCTTTCTTGGTTTGACTTGTCAATCTGGACTTGAATACACCTTTGGATTTGGATTGACTCTATTACCTCTCCTAGAAATTAACACACAAAACTGACAGCTGATTGACAAGATGAGAAGCAGTTTTCCAAAATTCAAATTGAACTTAATCCTTTCTTACTAAAAGAATGCTCAAATCAAGGGGACACAGCTCACTCGTTTTGACTTCATGAGCTATGGCAGGTAGAGACAACTTTTTGAAAATACACAGCTAAAACTGTCCGTGCTTTGAATGTTAGACATGTTTTTCAGAATACACAGCTAAAGCGGGGACCGTTTTAGCTGTGTATTTTGAAAAAGTTGTGTGCTCTTTAAAGAGAAAGCTACTTTTGCTGTGTCTTTGGGTTCGAGGGGAAATGGGAGTCCTCTTCAGTCAGCAGGGACGACACCTGAGTCCTTTGCAGTCCTCTTGTCTGCCTCTGAGGGTGAAATGAGAGTGGTCCCTGTCATCATGAGCCATGTCTGAAAGAATTATTCACATTCCCTACGAGAATAGACGGGTGAAATAGCAAAAGGTGTGTCTTCCTTTGGAGCATGGACGGGTTCAAAGCCCACCTCATACCACTAAGTATTTTGCTGAACACGAGCAGTTGTGTGTGCAGCCTGTGTTTGGGTGATTTTTGTGTGATGTTTGTGTGTGTGTGTGTGTGTGTGTGTTTGTGTCTGTGTGTCTGTGAGTGTGTGTCTGTATTTCTGTCTACATTCCTGAGCAGCAAATCTTTTTTCCTCTTTTAGCATGTTACTCACAACTGTGGATGAAGCCCAGCACTCCTGAAAACACAATCCATGTATGGTTGAAGGAAATTTTCTTGGTGATGAGTGAGAGGTTGGTGACTGTAACCAGCTCATTTCCCATTGACCACTGAGGTCACATCTCTCAGGTGAGAAGCAAAGTGAGAATTTGAACCAGGCACATTCTCCTTAGAGACAATGGACCAAAGACAGGTCCGATGGAATGGAATGTCTTTTCATGTTGACATCCATCCCGTCAAGCCCTCGTTAAGCCATTGAAGTGTCACATTGGGCCTGGGGGAGGCGGTGCACCCTGTGAAATTACACGTCCGAAGATTTGGATTTGATTTCCAGCCCTCTGCCAGTCAGTCTGCCAGGCACTTTCATGTGACAAGCCTTAGGCGAGTCCCTTTCTGTCTCTGATTCCCGATTCCTTCACAGGGATTTATGTGGACCTTAACGCCCACTGGGAAAAGATCCCTCTGCCAGCTCAGTGCCTGCTTTATTGGTTTGACTTGTCAATCTGGACTTGAATACACCTTTGGTTTTGGATTGACTCTATTACCTCTCCTAGAAATTAACACACAAAACTGACAGCTGATTGACAAGATGAGAAGCAGTTTTCCAAAATTCAAATTGAACTTAATACTTTCTTACTAAAAGAATGCTCAAATCAAGGGGACACAGCTCACTCGTTTTGACTTCATGAGCTATGGCAGGTAGAGACAACTTTTTGAAAATACACAGCTAAAACTGTCCGTGCTTTGAATGTTAGACATGTTTTTCAGAATACACAGCTAAAGCGGGGACCGTTTTAGCTGTGTATTTTGAAAAAGTTGTGTGCTCTTCAAAGAGAAAGCTACTTTTGCTGTGTCTTTGGGTTCGAGGGGAAATGGGAGTCCTCTTCAGTCAGCAGGGACGACACCTGAGTCCTTTGCAGTCCTCTTGTCTGCCTCTGAGGGTGAAATGAGAGTGGTCCCTGTCATCATGAGCCATGTCTGAAAGAATTATTCACATTCCCTACGAGAATAGACGGGTGAAATAGCAAAAGGTGTGTCTTCCTTTGGAGCATGGACGGGTTCAAAGCCCACCTCATACCACTAAGTATTTTGATGAACACGAGCAGTTGTGTGTGCGGCCTGTGTTTGGGTGATTTTTGTGTCGTGTGTGTGTGTGTGTGTGTGTCTGTGTCTGTGTGTGTGTGTCTGTATTTCTGTCTCCATTCCTGAGCAGCAAATCTTTTTTCCTCTTTTAGCATGTTACTCACAACTGTGGATGAAGCCCAGCACTCCTGAAAACACAATCCATGTATGGTTGAAGGAAATTTTCTTGGTGATGAGTGAGAGGTTGGTGACTGTAACCAGCTCATTTCCCATTGACCACTGAGGTCACATCTCTCAGGTGAGAAGCAAAGTGAGAATTTGAACCAGGCACATTCTCCTTAGAGACAATGGGCCAAAGACAGGTCCGATGGAATCGAATGTCTTTTCATGTTGACATCCATCCAGTCAAGCCCTCGTTAAGCCATTGAAGTGTCACATTGGGCCTGGGGGAGGCGGTGCACCCTGTGAAATTACACGTCCGAAGATTTGGATTTGATTTCCAGCCCTCTGCCAGTCAGTCTGCCAGGCACTTTCATGTTACAAGCCTTAGGCGAGTCCCTTTCTGTCTCTGATTCCCGATTCCTTCACAGGGATTTATGTGGGCCTTAACGCCCACTGGGAAAAGATCCCTCCGCCAGCTCAGTGCCTGCTTTCTTGGTTTGACTTGTCAATCTGGACTTGAATACACCTTTGGTTTTGGATTGACTCTATTACCTCTCCTAGAAATTAACACACAAAACTGACAGCTGATTGACAAGATGAGAAGCAGTTTTCCAAAATTCAAATTGAACTTAAACCTTTGTTACTAAAAGAATGCTCAAATCAAGGGGACACAGCTCACTCGTTTTGACTTCATGAGCTATGGCAGGTAGAGACAACTTTTTGAAAATACACAGCTAAAACTGTCCGTGCTTTGAATGCTAGACATGTTTTTCAGAATACAGAGCTAAAGCACTTAAATCGGGGACCGTTTTAGCTGTGTATTTTGAAAAAGTTGTGTGCTCTTCAAAGAGAAAGCTACTTTTTCTGTGTCTTTGGGTTCGAGGGGAAATGGGAGTCCTCTTCAGTCAGCAGGGACGACACCTGAGTCCTTTGCAGTCCTCTTGTCTGCCTCTGAGGGTGAAATGAGAGTGGTCCCTGTCATCATGAGCCATGTCTGAAAGAATTATTCACATTCCCTTCGAGAATAGACGGGTGAAATAGCAAAAGGTGTGTCTTCCTTTGGAGCATGGACGGGTTCAAAGCCCACCTCATACCACTAAGTATTTTGCTGAACACGAGCAGTTGTGTGTGCGGCCTGTGTTTGGGTGATTTTTGTGTCCTGTGTGTTTGTGTGTGTGTGTTGTGTGTGTGTGTGTCTGTGTGTGTGTGTGTCTGTATTTCTGTCTCCATTCCTGAGCAGCAAATCTTTTTTCCTCTTTTAGCATGTTACTCACAACTGTGGATGAAGCCCAGCACTCCTGAAAACACAATCCATGTATGGTTGAAGGAAATTTTCTTGGTGATGAGTGAGAGGTTGGTGACTGAAACCAGCTCATTTCCCATTGACCACTGAGGTCACATCTCTCAGGTGAGAAGCAAAGTGAGAATTTGAACCAGGCACATTCTCCTTAGAGACAATGGGCCAAAGACAGGTCCGATGGAATCGAATGTCTTTTCATGTTGACATCCATCCCGTCAAGCCCTCGTTAAGCCATTGAAGTGTCACATTGGGCCTGGGGGAGGCGGTGCACCCTGTGAAATTACACGTCCGAAGATTTGGATTTGATTTCCAGCCCTCTGCCTGTCAGTCTGCCAGGCACTTTCATGTTACAAGCCTTAGGCGAGTCCCTTTCTGTCTCTGATTCCCGATTCCTTCACAGGGATTTATGTGGGCCTTAACGCCCACTGGGAAAAGATCCCTCCGCCAGCTCAGTGCCTGCTTTCTTGGTTTGACTTGTCAATCTGGACTTGAATACACCTTTGGTTTTGGATTGACTCTATTACCTCTCCTAGAAATTAACACACAAAACTGACAGCTGATTGACAAGATGAGAAGCAGTTTTCCAAAATTCAAATTGAACTTAAACCTTTGTTACTAAAAGAATGCTCAAATCAAGGGGACACAGCTCACTCGTTTTGACTTCATGAGCTATGGCAGGTAGAGACAACTTTTTGAAAATACACAGCTAAAACTGTCCGTGCTTTGAATGCTAGACATGTTTTTCAGAATACAGAGCTAAAGCACTTAAATCGGGGACCGTTTTAGCTGTGTATTTTGAAAAAGTTGTGTGCTCTTCAAAGAGAAAGCTACTTTTTCTGTGTCTTTGGGTTCGAGGGGAAATGGGAGTCCTCTTCAGTCAGCAGGGACGACACCTGAGTCCTTTGCAGTCCTCTTGTCTGCCTCTGAGGGTGAAATGAGAGTGGTCCCTGTCATCATGAGCCATGTCTGAAAGAATTATTCACATTCCCTTCGAGAATAGACGGGTGAAATAGCAAAAGGTGTGTCTTCCTTTGGAGCATGGACGGGTTCAAAGCCCACCTCATACCACTAAGTATTTTGCTGAACACGAGCAGTTGTGTGTGCGGCCTGTGTTTGGGTGATTTTTGTGTCCTGTGTGTTTGTGTGTGTGTGTTGTGTGTGTGTGTGTCTGTGTGTGTGTGTGTCTGTATTTCTGTCTCCATTCCTGAGCAGCAAATCTTTTTTCCTCTTTTAGCATGTTACTCACAACTGTGGATGAAGCCCAGCACTCCTGAAAACACAATCCATGTATGGTTGAAGGAAATTTTCTTGGTGATGAGTGAGAGGTTGGTGACTGAAACCAGCTCATTTCCCATTGACCACTGAGGTCACATCTCTCAGGTGAGAAGCAAAGTGAGAATTTGAACCAGGCACATTCTCCTTAGAGACAATGGGCCAAAGACAGGTCCGATGGAATCGAATGTCTTTTCATGTTGACATCCATCCCGTCAAGCCCTCGTTAAGCCATTGAAGTGTCACATTGGGCCTGGGGGAGGCGGTGCACCCTGTGAAATTACACGTCCGAAGATTTGGATTTGATTTCCAGCCCTCTGCCAGTCAGTCTGCCAGGCACTTTCATGTGACAAGCCTTAGGCGAGTCCCTTTCTGTCTCTGATTCGCGATTCCTTCACAGGGATTTATGTGGGCCTTAACGCCCACTGGGAAAAGATCCCTCTGCCAGCTCAGTGCCTGCTTTATTGGTTTGACTTGTCAATCTGGACTTGAATACACCTTTGGTTTTGGATTGACTCTATTACCTCTCCTAGAAATTAACACACAAAACTGACAGCTGATTGACAAGATGAGAAGCAGTTTTCCAAAATTCAAATTGAACTTAATACTTTCTTACTAAAAGAATGCTCAAATCAAGGGGACACAGCTCACTCGTTTTGACTTCATGAGCTATGGCAGGTAGAGACAACTTTTTGAAAATACACAGCTAAAACTGTCCGTGCTTTGAATGTTAGACATGTTTTTCAGAATACACAGCTAAAGCGGGGACCGTTTTAGCTGTGTATTTTGAAAAAGTTGTGTGCTCTTTAAAGAGAAAGCTACTTTTGCTGTGTCTTTGGGTTCGAGGGGAAATGGGAGTCCTCTTCAGTCAGCAGGGACGACACCTGAGTCCTTTGCAGTCCTCTTGTCTGCCTCTGAGGGTGAAATGAGAGTGGTCCCTGTCATCATGAGCCATGTCTGAAAGAATTATTCACATTCCCTACGAGAATAGACGGGTGAAATAGCAAAAGGTGTGTCTTCCTTTGGAGCATGGACGGGTTCAAAGCCCACCTCATACCACTAAGTATTTTGCTGAACACGAGCAGTTGTGTGTGCAGCCTGTGTTTGGGTGATTTTTGTGTGATGTTTGTGTGTGTGTGTGTGTGTGTGTGTGTTTGTGTCTGTGTGTCTGTGAGTGTGTGTCTGTATTTCTGTCTACATTCCTGAGCAGCAAATCTTTTTTCCTCTTTTAGCATGTTACTCACAACTGTGGATGAAGCCCAGCACTCCTGAAAACACAATCCATGTATGGTTGAAGGAAATTTTCTTGGTGATGAGTGAGAGGTTGGTGACTGTAACCAGCTCATTTCCCATTGACCACTGAGGTCACATCTCTCAGGTGAGAAGCAAAGTGAGAATTTGAACCAGGCACATTCTCCTTAGAGACAATGGGCCAAAGACAGGTCCGATGGAATCGAATGTCTTTTCATGTTGACATCCATCCCGTCAAGCCCTCGTTAAGCCATTGAAGTGTCACATTGGGCCTGGGGGAGGCGGTGCACCCTGTGAAATTACACGTCCGAAGATTTGGATTTGATTTCCAGCCCTCTGCCAGTCAGTCTGCCAGGCACTTTCATGTGACAAGCCTTAGGCGAGTCCCTTTCTGTCTCTGATTCCCGATTCCTTCACAGGGATTTATGTGGGCCTTAACGCCCACTGGGAAAAGATCCCTCTGCCAGCTCAGTGCCTGCTTTATTGGTTTGACTTGTCAATCTGGACTTGAATACACCTTTGGTTTTGGATTGACTCTATTACCTCTCCTAGAAATTAACACACAAAACTGACAGCTGATTGACAAGATGAGAAGCAGTTTTCCAAAATTCAAATTGAACTTAATACTTTCTTACTAAAAGAATGCTCAAATCAAGGGGACACAGCTCACTCGTTTTGACTTCATGAGCTATGGCAGGTAGAGACAACTTTTTGAAAATACACAGCTAAAACTGTCCGTGCTTTGAATGTTAGACATGTTTTTCAGAATACACAGCTAAAGCGGGGACCGTTTTAGCTGTGTATTTTGAAAAAGTTGTGTGCTCTTCAAAGAGAAAGCTACTTTTGCTGTGTCTTTGGGTTCGAGGGGAAATGGGAGTCCTCTTCAGTCAGCAGGGACGACACCTGAGTCCTTTGCAGTCCTCTTGTCTGCCTCTGAGGGTGAAATGAGAGTGGTCCCTGTCATCATGAGCCATGTCTGAAAGAATTATTCACATTCCCTACGAGAATAGACGGGTGAAATAGCAAAAGGTGTGTCTTCCTTTGGAGCATGGACGGGTTCAAAGCCCACCTCATACCACTAAGTATTTTGATGAACACGAGCAGTTGTGTGTGCGGCCTGTGTTTGGGTGATTTTTGTGTCGTGTGTGTGTGTGTGTGTGTGTCTGTGTCTGTGTGTGTGTGTCTGTATTTCTGTCTCCATTCCTGAGCAGCAAATCTTTTTTCCTCTTTTAGCATGTTACTCACAACTGTGGATGAAGCCCAGCACTCCTGAAAACACAATCCATGTATGGTTGAAGGAAATTTTCTTGGTGATGAGTGAGAGGTTGGTGACTGTAACCAGCTCATTTCCCATTGACCACTGAGGTCACATCTCTCAGGTGAGAAGCAAAGTGAGAATTTGAACCAGGCACATTCTCCTTACAGACAATGGGCCAAAGACAGGTCCGATGGAATCGAATGTCTTTTCATGTTGACATCCATCCAGTCAAGCCCTCGTTAAGCCATTGAAGTGTCACATTGGGCCTGGGGGAGGCGGTGCACCCTGTGAAATTACACGTCCGAAGATTTGGATTTGATTTCCAGCCCTCTGCCAGTCAGTCTGCCAGGCACTTTCATGTGACAAGCCTTAGGCGAGTCCCTTTCTGTCTCTGATTCCCGATTCCTTCACAGGGATTTATGTGGGCCTTAACGCCCACTGGGAAAAGATCCCTCCGCCAGCTCAGTGCCTGCTTTCTTGGTTTGACTTGTCAATCTGGACTTGAATACACCTTTGGTTTTGGATTGACTCTATTACCTCTCCTAGAAATTAACACACAAAACTGACAGCTGATTGACAAGATGAGAAGCAGTTTTCCAAAATTCAAATTGAACTTAAACCTTTGTTACTAAAAGAATGCTCAAATCAAGGGGACACAGCTCACTCGTTTTGACTTCATGAGCTATGGCAGGTAGAGACAACTTTTTGAAAATACACAGCTAAAACTGTCCGTGCTTTGAATGCTAGACATGTTTTTCAGAATACAGAGCTAAAGCACTTAAATCGGGGACCGTTTTAGCTGTGTATTTTGAAAAAGTTGTGTGCTCTTCAAAGAGAAAGCTACTTTTTCTGTGTCTTTGGGTTCGAGGGGAAATGGGAGTCCTCTTCAGTCAGCAGGGACGACACCTGAGTCCTTTGCAGTCCTCTTGTCTGCCTCTGAGGGTGAAATGAGAGTGGTCCCTGTCATCATGAGCCATGTCTGAAAGAATTATTCACATTCCCTTCGAGAATAGACGGGTGAAATAGCAAAAGGTGTGTCTTCCTTTGGAGCATGGACGGGTTCAATGCCCACCTCATACCACTAAGTATTTTGCTGAACACGAGCAGTTGTGTGTGCGGCCTGTGTTTGGGTGATTTTTGTGTCCTGTGTGTTTGTGTGTGTGTGTTGTGTGTGTGTGTGTCTGTGTGTGTGTGTGTCTGTATTTCTGTCTCCATTCCTGAGCAGCAAATCTTTTTTCCTCTTTTAGCATGTTACTCACAACTGTGGATGAAGCCCAGCACTCCTGAAAACACAATCCATGTATGGTTGAAGGAAATTTTCTTGGTGATGAGTGAGAGGTTGGTGACTGAAACCAGCTCATTTCCCATTGACCACTGAGGTCACATCTCTCAGGTGAGAAGCAAAGTGAGAATTTGAACCAGGCACATTCTCCTTAGAGACAATGGGCCAAAGACAGGTCCGATGGAATCGAATGTCTTTTCATGTTGACATCCATCCCGTCAAGCCCTCGTTAAGCCATTGAAGTGTCACATTGGGCCTGGGGGAGGCGGTGCACCCTGTGAAATTACACGTCCGAAGATTTGGATTTGATTTCCAGCCCTCTGCCAGTCAGTCTGCCAGGCACTTTCATGTGACAAGCCTTAGGCGAGTCCCTTTCTGTCTCTGATTCCCGATTCCTTCACAGGGATTTATGTGGGCCTTAACGCCCACTGGGAAAAGATCCCTCTGCCAGCTCAGTGCCTGCTTTCTTGGTTTGACTTGTCAATCTGGACTTGAATACACCTTTGGTTTTGGATTGACTCTATTACCTCTCCTAGAAATTAACACACAAAACTGACAGCTGATTGACAAGATGAGAAGCAGTTTTCCAAAATTCAAATTGAACTTAATACTTTCTTACTAAAAGAATGCTCAAATCAAGGGGACACAGCTCACTCGTTTTGACTGCATGAGCTATGGCAGGTAGAGACAACTTTTTGAAAATACACAGCTAAAACTGTCCGTGCTTTGAATGTTAGACATGTTTTTCAGAATACACAGCTAAAGCGGGGACCGTTTTAGCTGTGTATTTTGAAAAAGTTGTGTGCTCTTTAAAGAGAAAGCTACTTTTGCTGTGTCTTTGGGTTCGAGGGGAAATGGGAGTCCTCTTCAGTCAGCAGGGACGACACCTGAGTCCTTTGCAGTCCTCTTGTCTGCCTCTGAGGGTGAAATGAGAGTGGTCCCTGTCATCATGAGCCATGTCTGAAAGAATTATTCACATTCCCTACGAGAATAGACGGGTGAAATAGCAAAAGGTGTGTCTTCCTTTGGAGCATGGACGGGTTCAAAGCCCACCTCATACCACTAAGTATTTTGCTGAACACGAGCAGTTGTGTGTGCAGCCTGTGTTTGGGTGATTTTTGTGTGATGTTTGTGTGTGTGTGTGTGTGTGTGTGTGTTTGTGTCTGTGTGTCTGTGAGTGTGTGTCTGTATTTCTGTCTACATTCCTGAGCAGCAAATCTTTTTTCCTCTTTTAGCATGTTACTCACAACTGTGGATGAAGCCCAGCACTCCTGAAAACACAATCCATGTATGGTTGAAGGAAATTTTCTTGGTGATGAGTGAGAGGTTGGTGACTGTAACCAGCTCATTTCCCATTGACCACTGAGGTCACATCTCTCAGGTGAGAAGCAAAGTGAGAATTTGAACCAGGCACATTCTCCTTAGAGACAATGGGCCAAAGACAGGTCCGATGGAATCGAATGTCTTTTCATGTTGACATCCATCCCGTCAAGCCCTCGTTAAGCCATTGAAGTGTCACATTGGGCCTGGGGGAGGCGGTGCACCCTGTGAAATTACACGTCCGAAGATTTGGATTTGATTTCCAGCCCTCTGCCAGTCAGTCTGCCAGGCACTTTCATGTGACAAGCCTTAGGCGAGTCCCTTTCTGTCTCTGATTCCCGATTCCTTCACAGGGATTTATGTGGGCCTTAACGCCCACTGGGAAAAGATCCCTCTGCCAGCTCAGTGCCTGCTTTATTGGTTTGACTTGTCAATCTGGACTTGAATACACCTTTGGTTTTGGATTGACTCTATTACCTCTCCTAGAAATTAACACACAAAACTGACAGCTGATTGACAAGATGAGAAGCAGTTTTCCAAAATTCAAATTGAACTTAATACTTTCTTACTAAAAGAATGCTCAAATCAAGGGGACACAGCTCACTCGTTTTGACTTCATGAGCTATGGCAGGTAGAGACAACTTTTTGAAAATACAAAGCTAAAACTGTCCGTGCTTTGAATGTTAGACATGTTTTTCAGAATACACAGCTAAAGCGGGGACCGTTTTAGCTGTGTATTTTGAAAAAGTTGTGTGCTCTTCAAAGAGAAAGCTACTTTTGCTGTGTCTTTGGGTTCGAGGGGAAATGGGAGTCCTCTTCAGTCAGCAGGGACGACACCTGAGTCCTTTGCAGTCCTCTTGTCTGCCTCTGAGGGTGAAATGAGATTGGTCCCTGTCATCATGAACCATGTCTGAAAGAATTATTCACATTCCCTACGAGAATAGACGGGTGAAATAGCAAAAGGTGTGTCTTCCTTTGGAGCATGGACGGGTTCAAAGCCCACCTCATACCACTAAGTATTTTGATGAACACGAGCAGTTGTGTGTGCGGCCTGTGTTTGGGTGATTTTTGTGTCGTGTGTTTGTGTGTGTGTGTGTCTGTGTCTGTGTGTGTGTGTCTGTATTTCTGTCTCCATTCCTGAGCAGCAAATCTTTTTTCCTCTTTTAGCATGTTACTCACAACTGTGGATGAAGCCCAGCACTCCTGAAAACACAATCCATGTATGGTTGAAGGAAATTTTCTTGGTGATGAGTGAGAGGTTGGTGACTGTAACCAGCTCATTTCCCATTGACCACTGAGGTCACATCTCTCAGGTGAGAAGCAAAGTGAGAATTTGAACCAGGCACATTCTCCTTAGAGACAATGGGCCAAAGACAGGTCCGATGGAATCGAATGTCTTTTCATGTTGACATCCATCCAGTCAAGCCCTCGTTAAGCCATTGAAGTGTCACATTGGGCCTGGGGGAGGCGGTGCACCCTGTGAAATTACACGTCCGAAGATTTGGATTTGATTTCCAGCCCTCTGCCAGTCAGTCTGCCAGGCACTTTCATGTTACAAGCCTTAGGCGAGTCCCTTTCTGTCTCTGATTCCCGATTCCTTCACAGGGATTTATGTGGGCCTTAACGCCCACTGGGAAAAGATCCCTCCGCCAGCTCAGTGCCTGCTTTCTTGGTTTGACTTGTCAATCTGGACTTGAATACACCTTTGGTTTTGGATTGACTCTATTACCTCTCCTAGAAATTAACACACAAAACTGACAGCTGATTGACAAGATGAGAAGCAGTTTTCCAAAATTCAAATTGAACTTAAACCTTTGTTACTAAAAGAATGCTCAAATCAAGGGGACACAGCTCACTCGTTTTGACTTCATGAGCTATGGCAGGTAGAGACAACTTTTTGAAAATACACAGCTAAAACTGTCCGTGCTTTGAATGCTAGACATGTTTTTCAGAATACAGAGCTAAAGCACTTAAATCGGGGACCGTTTTAGCTGTGTATTTTGAAAAAGTTGTGTGCTCTTCAAAGAGAAAGCTACTTTTGCTGTGTCTTTGGGTTCGAGGGGAAATGGGAGTCCTCCTCAGTCAGCAGGGACGACACCTGAGTCCTTTGCAGTCCTCCTGTCTGCCTCTGAGGGTGAAATGAGAGTGGTCCCTGTCATCATGAGCCTTGTCTTAAAGAATTATTCACATTCCCTACGAGAATAGACGGGTGAAATAGAAAAGGTGTGTCTCCTTTTGGAGCATGGTCGGGTTCAAAGCCCACCTCATACCACTAAGTATTTTGCTGAACACGAGCAGCTGTGTGTGCGGCCTGTGTTTGGGTGATTTTTGTGTCATGTGTGTGTGTGTGTTTGTGTGTGTGTGTGTCTGTGTGTGTGTGTCTGTATTTCTGTCTCCATTCCTGAGCAGCAAATCTTTTTCTTCTTTTAGCATGTTACTCACAACTGTGGATGAAACCCAGCACTCCTGAAAACACAATCCATGTATGGTTGAAGGAAATTTTCTTGGTGATGAGTGAGAGGTTGGTGACTTAAACCAGCTCATTTCCCATTGACCACTGAGGTCACATCTCTCAGGTGAGAAGCAAAGTGAGAATTTGAACCAGGCACATTCTCCTTAGAGACAATGGGCCAAAGACAGGTCCGATGGAATCGAATGTATTTTCATGTTGACATCCCTCCCGTCAAGCCCTCGTTAAGCCATTGAAGTGTCACATTGGGCCTGGGGGAGGTGGTGCACCCTGTGAAATTACATGTCCGAAGATTTGGATTTGATTTAGAGCCCTCTGCCAGTCAGTCTGCCAGGCACTTTCATGTGACAAGCCTTAGGCGAGTCCCTTTCTGTCTCTGATTCCCGATTCATTCACAGGGATTTATGTGGGCCTTAACGCCCACTGGGAAAAGATCCCTCTGCCAGCTCAGTGCCTGCTTTCTTGGTTTGACTTGTTAATCTGGACTTGAATACACCTTTGGTTTTGGATTGACTCTATTACCTCTCCTAGAAATTAACACACAAAACTGACAGCTGATTGACAAGATGAGAAGCAGTTTTCCAAAATTCAAATTGAACTTAATCCTTTCTTACTAAAAGAATGCTCAAATCAAGGGGACACAGCTCACTCGTTTTGACTTCATGAGCTATGGCACTTAGAGACAACTTTCTGAAAATACACAGCTAAAACTGTCCGTGCTTTGAATGCTAGACATGTTTTTCAGAATACACAGCTAAAGCGGGGACCGTTTTAGCTGTGTATTTTGAAAAAGTTGTGTGTTCTTAAAAGAGAAAGCTACTTTTGCTGTGTCTTTGGGTTCGAGGGGAAATGGGAGTCCTCTTCAGTCAGCAGGGACGACACCTGAGTCCTTTGCAGTCCTCTTGTCTGCCTCTGAGGGTGAAATGAGAGTGGTCCCTGTCATCATGAGCCATGTCTGAAAGAATTATTCACATTCCCTACGAGAATAGACGGGTGAAATAGCAAAAGTTGTGTCTTCCTTTGGAGCATGGACGGGTTCAAAGCCGACCTCATACCACTAAGTATTTTGCTGAACACGAGCAGTTGTGTGTGCGGCCTGTGTTTGGGTGATTTTCGTGTCATGTGTGTGTTTGTGAGTGTGTGTTTGTGTGTGTGTGTGTGTCTGTGTGTGTGTGTCTGTATTTCTGTCTCCATTCTTGAGCAGCAAATCTTTTTTCCTCTTTTAGCATGTTACTCACAACTGTGGATGAAGCCCAGCACTCCTGAAAACACAATCCATGTATGGTTGAAGGAAATTTTCTTGATGATGAGTGAGAGGTTGGTGACTGAAACCAGCTCAATTCCCATTGACCACTGAGGTCACATCTCTCAGTTTAGAAGTAAAGTGAGAATTTGAATCAGGCACATTCTCCTTAGAGACAATGGGCCAAAGACAGGTCCGATGGAATCGAATGTCTTTTCATGTTGACATCCATCCCGTCAAGCCCTCGTTAAGCCATTGAAGTGTCACATTGGGCCTGGGGGAGGCGGTGCACCCTGTGAAATTACACGTCCGAAGATTTGGATTTGATTTCCAGCCCTCTGCCAGTCAGTCTGCCAGGCACTTTCATGGGACAAGCCTTAGGCGAGTCCCTTTCTGTCTCTGATTCCCGATTCCTTCACAGGGATTTATGTGGGCCTTAACGCCCACTGGGAAAAGATCCCTCTGCCAGCTCAGTGCCTGCTTTCTTGGTTTGACTTGTCAATCTGGACTTGAATACACCTATGGTTTTGGATTGACTCTATTACCTCTCCTAGAAATTAACACACAAAACTGACAGCTGATTGACAAGATGAGAAGCAGTTTTCCAAAATTCAAATTGAACTTAATCCTTTCTTACTAAAAGAATGCTCAAATCAAGGCGACACAGCTCACTCGTTTTGACTTCATGAGCTATGGCAGGTAGAGACAACTTTTTGAAAATACACAGCTAAAACTGTCCGTGCTTTGAATGCTAGACATGTTTTTCAGTTTTAAGTGCTTTAGCACCTAAAGCGGGACCGTTTTCGCTGTGTATTTTGAAAAAGTTGTGTGCTCTTCAAAGAGAAAGCTACTTTTGCTGTGTCTTTGGGTTCGAGGGGAAATGGGAGTCCTCTTCAGTCAGCAGGGACGACACCTGAGTCCTTTGCAGTCCTCTTGTCTGCCTCTGAGGGTGAGATGAGAGTGGTCCCTGTCATCATGAGCCATGTCTGAAAGAATTATTCACATTCCCTACGAGAATAGACGGGTGAAATAGCAAAAGGTGTGTCTTCCTTTGGAGCATGGACGGGTTCAAAGCCCACCTCATACCACTAAGTATTTTGCTGAACACGAGCAGTTGTGTGTGCGGCCTGTGTTTGGGGGATTTTTGTGTCATTTGTGTGTGTGTGTGTGTGTGTCTGTGTGTGTGTGTCTGTATTTCTGTCTCCATTCCTGAGCAGCAAATCTTTTTTCCTCTTTTAGCATGTTACTCACAACTGTGGATGAAGCCCAGCACTCCAGAAAACACAATCCATGTATGGTTGAAGGAAATTTTCTTGGTGATGAGTGAGAGTTTGGTGATTGAAACCAGCTCATTTCCCATTGACCACTGAGGTCACATCTCTCAGGTGAGAAGCAAAGTGAGAATTTGAACCAGGCACATTCTCCTTAGAGACAATGGGCCAAAGACTGGTCCGATGGAATCGAATGTCTTTTCAGGTTGACATCCATCCCGTCAAGCCATCGTTAAGCCATTGAAGTGTCACATTGGGCCTGGGGGAGGCGGTGCACCCTGTGAAATTACACGTCCGAAGATTTGGATTTGATTTCCAGCCCTCTGCCAGTCAGTCTGCCAGGCACTTTCATGTGACAAGCCTTAGGCGAGTCCCTTTCTGTCTCTGATTCCCGATTCCTTCACAGGGATTTATGTGGGCCTTAACGCCCACTGGGAAAAGATCCCTCTGCCAGCTCAGTGCCTGCTTTCTTGGTTTGACTTGTCAATCTGGACTTGAATACACCTTTGGTTTTGGATTGACTCTATTACCTCTTCTAGAAATTAACAAACAAAACTGACAGCTGATGGACAAGATGAGAAGCAGTTTTCCAAAATTCAAATTGAACTTAATCCTTTCTTACTAAAAGAATGCTCAAATCAAGGGGACACAGCTCACTCGTTTTGACTTCATGAGCTATGGCAGGTAGAGACAACTTTTTGAAAATACACAGCTAAAACTGTCCGTGCTTTGAATGCTAGACATGTTTTTCAGTTTTAAGTGCTTTAGCACTTAAAGCGGGACCGTTTTACCTGTGTATTTTGAAAAAGTTGTGTGCTCTTCAAAGAGAAAGCTACTTTTGCTGTGTCTTTGGGTTCGAGGGGAAATGGGAGTCCTCTTCAGTCAGCAGGGACGACACCTGAGTCCTTTGCAGTCCTCTTGTCTGTCTCTGAGGGTGAAATGAGGGTGGTCCCTGTCATCATAAGCCATGTCTGAAAGAATTATTCACATTCCCTACGAGAATAGACGAGTGAAATAGCAAAAGTTATGTCTTCCTTTGGAGCATGGACGGGTTCAAAGCCGACCTCATACCACTAAGTATTTTGCTGAACACGAGCAGTTGTGTGTGCGGCCTGTGTTTGGGTGATTTTTCTGTCATGTGTGTGTTTGTGAGTGTGTGTGTGTGTGTGTGTGTGTGTGTGTGTCTGTGTGTGTGTGTCTGTATTTCTGTCTCCATTCCTGAGCAGCAAATCTTTTTTCCTCTTTTAGCATGTTACTCACAAGTGTGGATGAAGCCCAGCACTCCTGAAAAAACAATCCATGTATGGTTGAAGGAAATTTTCTTGGTGATGAGTGAGAGTTTGGTGACTGAAACCAGCTTATTTCCCTTTGACCACTGAGGTCACATCTCTCAGGTGAGAAGCAAAGTGAGAATTTGAACCAGGCACATTCTCCTTAGAGACAATGGGCCAAAGACAGGTCCAATGGAATCGAATGTCTTTTCATGTTGACATCCATCCCGTCAAGCCCTCGTTAAGCCATTGAAGTGTCACATTGGGCCTGGGGGAGGCGGTGCCCCCTGTGAAATTACACGTCCGAAGATTTGGATTTGATTTCCAGCCCTCTGCCAGTCAGTCTGCCAGGCACTTTCATGTGACAAGCCTTAGGCGAGTCCCTTTCTGTCTCTGATTCCCGATTCCTTCACAGGGATTTATGTGGGCCTTAACGCCCACTGGGAAAAGATCCCTCTGCCAGCTCAGTGCCTGCTTTCTTGGTTTGACTTGTCAATCTGGACTTGAATACACCTTTGGTTTTGGATTGACTCTATTACCTCTCCTAGAAATTAACACACAAAACTGACAGCTGATTGACAAGGTGAGAAGCAGTTTTCCAAAATTCAAATTGAACTTAATCCTTTCTTACTAAAAGAATGCTCAAATCAAGGCGACACAGCTCACTCGTTTTGACTTCATGAGCTATGGCAGGTAGAGACAACTTTTTGAAAATACACAGCTAAAACTGTCCGTGCTTTGTATGCTAGACATGTTTTTCAGTTTTAAGTGCTTTAGCACCTAAAGCGGGACCGTTTTAGCTGTGTATTTTGAAAAAGTTGTGTGCTCTTCAAAGAGAAAGCTACTTTTGCTGTGTCTTTGGGTTCGAGGGGAAATGGGAGTCCTCTTCAGTCAGCAGGGACGACACCTGAGTCCTTTGCAGTCCTCTTGTCTGCCTCTGAGGGTGAGATGAGAGTGGTCCCTGTCATCATGAGCCATGTCTGAAAGAATTATTCACATTCCCTACGAGAATAGACGGGTGAAATAGCAAAAGGTGTGTCTTCCTTTGGAGCATGGACGGGTTCAAAGCCCACCTCATACCACTAAGTATTTTGCTGAACACGAGCATTTGTGTGTGGGGCCTGTGTTTGGGTGATTTTTGTGTCATGTGTGTGTGTGTGTGTGGTTGTGTGTGTGTGTCTGTGTGTGTGTGTCTGTATTTCTGTCTGCATTCCTGAGCAGCGAATCTTTTTTCCTCTTTTAGCATGTTACTCACAACTGTGGATGAAGCCCAGCACTCCTGAAAACACAATCCATGTATGGTTGAAGGAAATTTTCTTGGTGATGAGTGAGATGTTGGTGACTGAAACCAGCTCATTTCCCATTGACCACTGAGGTCACATCTCTCAGGTGAGAAGCAAAGTGAGAATTTGAACCAGGCACATTCTCCTTAGAGACAATGGGCCAAAGACAGGTCCGATGGAATCGAATGTCTTTTCATGTTGACATCCATCCCGTCAAGCCCTCGTTAAGCCATTGAAGTGTCACATTGGGCCTGGGGGAGGCGGTGCACCCTGTGAAATTACACGTCCGAAGATTTGGATTTGATTTCCAGCCCTCTGCCAGTCAGTCTGCCAGGCACTTTCATGTGACAAGCCTTAGGCGAGTCCCTTTCTGTCTCTGATTCCCGATTCCTTCACAGGGATTTATGTGGGCCTTAACGCCCACTGGGAAAAGATCCCTCTGCCAGCTCAGTGCCTGCTTTCTTGGTTTGACTTGTCAATCTGGACTTGAATACACCTTTGGTTTTGGATTGACTCTATTACCTCTCCTAGAAATTAACACACAAAACTGACAGCTGATTTACAAGATGAGAAGCAGTTTTCCAAAATTCAAATTGAACTTAATCCTTTCTTCCGAAAAGAATGCTCAAATCAAGGGGACACAGCTCACTCGTTTTGACTTCATGAGCTATGGCAGGTAGAGACAACTTTCTGAAAATACACAGCTAAAACTGTCCGTGCTTTGAATGCTAGACATGTTTTTCAGAATACACAGCTAAAGCGGGGACCGTTTTAGCTGTGTATTTTGAAAAGGTTGTGTGCTCTTCAAAGAGAAAGCTACTTTTGCTGTGTCTTTGGGTTCGAGGGGAAATGGGAGTCCTCTTCAGTCAGCAGGGACGACACCTGAGTCCTTTGCAGTCCTCTTGTCTGCCTCTGAGGGTGAAATGAGAGTGGTCCCTGTCATCATGAGCCATGTCTGAAAGAATTATTCACATTCCCAACGAGAATAGACGGGTGAAATAGCAAAAGGTGTGTCTTCCTTTGGAGCATGGACGGGTTCAAAGCCCACCTCATACCACTAAGTATTTTGCTGAACACGAGCAGTTGTGTGTGCGGCCTGTGTTTGGGTGATTTTTGTGTCATGTGTGTGTGTGTGTGTGTGTGTGTGTGTGTGTGTCTGTGTGTGTGTGTCTGTATTTCTGTCTCCATTCCTGAGCAGCAAATCTTTTTTCCTCTTTTAGCATGTTACTCATAACTGTGGATGAAGCCCAGCACTCCTGAAAACACAATCCATGTATGGTTGAAGGAAATTTTCTTGGCGATGAGTGAGAGGTTGGTGACTGAAACCAGCTCATTTCCCATTGACCACTGAGGTCACATCTCTCAGGTGAGAAGCAAAGTGAGAATTTGAACCAGGCACATTCTCCTTAGAGACAATGGGCCAAAGACAGGTCCGATGGAATCGAATGTCTTTTCATGTTGACATCCATCCCGTCAAGCCCTCGTTAAGCCATTGAAGTGTCACATTGTGCCTGGGGGAGGCGGTGCACCCTGTGAAATTACACGTCCGAAGATTTGGATTTGATTTCCAGCCCTCTGCCAGTCAGTCTGCCAGGCACTTTCATGTGACAAGCCTTAGGCGAGTCCCTTTCTGTCTCTGATTCCCGATTCCTTCACAGGGATTTATGTGGGCCTTAACGCCCACTGGGAAATGATCCCTCTGCCAGCTCAGTGCCTGCTTTCTTGGTTTAACTTGTCAACCTGGACTTGAATACACCTTTGGTTTTGGATTGACTCTATTACCTCTCCTAGAAATTAACACACAAAACTGACAGCTGATTGACAAGAAGAGAAGCAGTTTTCCAAAATTCAAATTGAACTTAATTCTTTCTTCCTAAAAGAATGCTCAAATCAAGGGGACACAGCTCACTCGTTTTGACTTCATGAGCTATGGCAGGTAGAGACAACTTTTTGAAAATACACAGCCAAAACTTTTCGTGCTTTGAATGCTAGACATGTTTTTCAGTTTTAAGTGCTTTAGCACTTAAAGCGGGGACCGTTTTAGCTGTGTATTTTTAAAAAGTTGTGTGCTCTTCAAAGAGAAAGCTACTTTTGCTGTGTCTTTGGGTTCGAGGGGAAATGGGAGTCCTCTTCAGTCAGCAGGGACGACACCTGAGTCCTTTGCAGTCCTCTTGTCTGCCTCTGAGGGTGAAATGAGAGTGGTCCCTGTCATCATGAGCCATGTCTGAAAGAATTATTCACATTCCCTACGAGAATAGACGGGTGAAATAGCAAAAGGTGTGTCTTCCTTTGGAGCATGGACGGGTTCAAAGCCCACCTCATAACACTAAGTATTTTGCTGAACACGAGCAGTTGTGTGTGCAGCCTGTGTTTGGGTGATATTTGTGTGATGTTTGTGTGTGTGTGTGTGTGTGTGTGTTTGTGTCTGTGTGTCTGTGAGTGTGTGTCTGTATTTCTGTCTCCATTCCTGAGCAGCAAATCTTTTTTCCTCTTTTAGCATGTTACTCACAACTGTGGATGAAGCCCAGCACTCCTGAAAACACAATCCATGTATGGTTGAAGGAAATTTTCTTGGTGATGAGTGAGAGGTTGGTGACTGAAACCAGCTCATTTCCCATTGACCACTGAGGTCACATCTCTCAGGTGAGAAGCAAAGTGAGAATTTGAACCAGGCACATTCTCCTTAGAGACAATGGGCCAAAGACAGGTCCGATGGAATCGAATGTCTTTTCATGTTGACATCCATCCCGTCAAGCCCTCGTTAAGCCATTGAAGTGTCACATTGGGCCTGGGGGAGGCGGTGCACCCTGTGAAATAACACGTCCGAAGATTTGGATTTGATTTCCAGCCCTCTGCCAGTCAGTATGCCAGGCACTTTCATGTGACAAGCCTTAGGCGAGTCCCTTTCTGTCTCTGATTCCCGAATCATTCACAGGGATTTATGTGGGCCTTAACGCCCACTGGGAAAAGATCCCTCTGCCAGCTCAGTGCCTGCTTTCTTGGTTTGACTTGTCAATCTGGACTTGAATACACCTTTGGTTTTGGATTGACTCTATTACCTCTCCTAGAAATTAACACACAAAACTGACAGCTGATTGACAAGATGAGAAGCAGTTTTCCAAAATTCAAATTGAACTTAATCCTTTCTTACTAAAAGAAAGCTCAAATCAAGGGGACACAGCACACTCGTTTAGACTTCATGAGCTATGGCAGGTAGAGACAACTTCTTGAAAATACACAGCTAAAACTGTCCGTGCTTTGAATGCTAGACCTGTTTTTCAGTTTTAAGTGCTTTAGCACTTAAAGCGGGACCGTTTTAGCTGTGTATTTTGAAAAAGTTGTGTGCTCTTCAAAGAGAAAGCTACTTTTGCTGTGTCTTTGGGTTCGAGGGGAAATGGGAGTCCTCTTCAGTCAGCAGGGACGACACCTGAGTCCTCTGCAGTCCTCTTGTCTGCCTCTGAGGGTGAAATGAGAGTGGTCCCTGTCATCATGAGCCATGTCTGAAAGAATTATTCACATTCCCTACGAGAATAGACGGGTGAAATAGCAAAAGGTGTGTCTTCCTTTGGAGCATGGACGGGTTCAAAGCCCACCTCATACCACTAAGTATTTTGCTGAACACGAGCAGTTGTGTGTGCGGCCTCTGTTTGGGTGATTTTTGTGTCATGTGTGTGTGTGTGTGTGTTTGTGTGTCTGTGTGTCTGTGTGTGTGTGTCTGTATTTCTGTCTCCATTCCTGAGCAGCAAATCTTTTTTCCTCTTTTAGCATGTTACTCACAACTGTGGATGAAGCCCAGCACTCCTGAAAACACAATCCATGTATGGTTGAAGGAAATTTTCTTGGTGATGAGTGAGAGGTTTGTGACTGAAACCAGCTCATTTCCCATTGACCACTGAGGTCACATCTCTCAGGTGAGAAGCAAAGTGAGAATTTGAACCAGGCACATTCTCCTTAGAGACAATGGGCCAAAGACAGGTCCGATGGAATGGAATGTCTTTTCATGTTGACATCCATCCCGTCAAGCCCTCGTTAAGCCATTGAAGTGTCACATTGGGCCTGGGGGAGGCGGTGCACCCTGTGAAATTACACGTCCGAAGATTTGGATTTGATTTCCAGCCCTCTGCCAGTCAGTCTGCCAGGCACTTTCATGTGACAAGCCTTAGGCGAGTCCCTTTCTGTCTCTGATTCCCGATTCCTTCACAGGGATTTATGTGGGCCTTAACGCCCACTGGGAAAAGATCCCTCTGCCAGCTCAGTGCCTGCTTTCTTGGTTTGACTTGTCAATCTGGACTTGAATACACCTTTGGTTTTGGATTGACTCTATTACCTCTCCTAGAAATTAACACACAAAACTGACAGCTGATTGACAAGATGAGAATCAGTTTTCCAAAATTCAAATTGAACTTAATCCTTTCTTCCGAAAAGAATGCTCAAATCAAGGGGACACAGCTCACTCGTTTTGACTTCATGAGCTATGGCAGGTAGAGACAACTTTTTGAAAATACACAGCTAAAACTGTCCGTGCTTTGAATGCTAGACATGTTTTTCAGAATACACAGCTAAAACGGTCCCCGCTTTAAGGGCTTTATTAGCTGTGTATTTTGAAAAAGTTGTGTGCTCTTCAAAGAGAAAGCTACTTTTGCTGTGTCTTTGGGTTCGAGGGGAAATGGGAGTCCTCTTCAGTCAGCAGGGACGACACCTAAGTCCTTTTCAGTCCTCTTGTCTGCCTCTGAGGGTGAAATGAGAGTTGTCCCTGTCATCATGAGCCGTGTCTGAAAGAATTATTCACATTCCCTACGAGAATAGACGGGTGAAATAGCAAAAGGTGTGTCTTCCTTTGGAGCATGGACGGGTTCAAAGCCCACCTCATACCACTAAGTATTTTGCTGAACACGAGCAGTTGTGTGTGCGGCCTGTGTTTGGGTGATTTTTGTGTCATGTGTGTGTGTGTGTGTGTGTGTGTGTGTGTGTGTGTGTGTGTCTCTGTGTGTCTGTATTTCTGTCTCCTTTCCTGAGCAGCAAACCTTTTTTCCTCTTTTAGCATGTTACTCACAACTGTGGATGAAGCCCAGCACTCCTGAAAACACAATCCATGTATGGTTGAAGGAAATTTTCTTGGTGATGAGTGAGAGGTTGGTGACTGAAACCAGCTCATTTCCCATTGACCACTGAGGTCACATCTCTCAGGTGAGAAGCAAAGTGAGAATTTGAACCAGGCACATTCTCCTTAGAGACAATGGGCCAAAGACAGGTCCGATGGAATCGAATGTCTTTTCATGTTGACATCCATCCCGTCAAGCCCTCGTTAAGCCATTGAAGTGTCACATTGGGCCTGGGGGAGGCGGTGCACCCTGTGAAATTACACGTCCGAAGATTTGGATTTGATTTCCAGCCCTCTGCCAGTCAGTCTGCCAGGCACTTTCTTGTGACAAGCCTTAGGCGAGTCCCTTTCTGTCTCTGATTCCCGATTCCTTCACAGGGATTTATGTGGGCCTTAACGCCCACTGGGAAAAGATCCCTCTGCCAGCTCAGTGCCTGCTTTCTTGGTTTGACTTGTCAATCTGGACTTGAATACACCTTTGGTTTTGGATTGACTCTATTACCTCTCCTAGAAATTAACACACAAAACTGACAGCTGATTGACAAGATGAGAAGCAGTTTTCCAAAATTCAAATTGAACTTAATCCTTTCTTCCGAAAAGAATGCTCAAATCAAGGGGACACAACTCACTCGTTTTGACTTCATGAGCTATGGCAGGTAGAGACAACTTTTTGAAAATACACAGATAAAACTGTCCGTGCTTTGAATGCTAGACATGTTTTTCAGAATACACAGCTAAAGCGGGGACCGTTTTAACTGTGTATTTTGAAAAAGTTGTGTGCTTTTCAAAGAGAAAGCTACTTTTGCTGTGTCGTTGGGTTCGAGGGGAAATGGGAGTCCTCTTCAGTCAGCAGGGACGACACCTGAGTCCTTTGCAGTCCTCTTGTCTGCCTCTGAGGGTGAAATGAGAGTGGTCCCTGTCATCATGAGCCATGTCTGAAAGAATTATTCACATTCCCTACGAGAATAGACGGGTGAAATAGCAAAAGTTGTGTCTTCCTTTGGAGCATGGACTGGTTCAAAGCCCACCTCATACCACTAAGTATTTTGCTGAACACGAGCAGTTGAGTGTGCGGCCTGTGTTTGGGTGATTTTTGTGTCGTGTATGTGTGTGTGTGTGTGTGTGTGTGTGTCTGTGTGTGTGTGTCTGTATTTCTGTCTCCATTCCTGAGCAGCATATCTTTTTTCCTCTTTTAGCATGTTACTCACAACTGTGGATGAAGCCCAGCACTCCTGAAAACACAATCCATGTATGGTTGAAGGAAATTTTCTTGGTGATGAGTGAGAGGTTGGTGACTGAAACCAGCTCATTTCCCATTGACCACTGAGGTCACATCTCTCAGGTGAGAAGCAAAGTGAGAATTTGAACCAGGCACATTCTCCTTAGAGACAATGGGCCAAAGACAGGTCCGATGGAATCGAATGTCTTTTCATGTTGACATCCATCCCGTCAAGCCCTCGTTAAGCCATTGAAGTGTCACATTGGGCCTGGGGGAGGCGGTGCCCCCTGTGAAATAACACGTCCGAAGATTTGGATTTGATTTCCAGCCCTCTGCCAGTCAGTCTGCCAGGCACTTTCATGTGACAAGCCTTAGGCGAGTCCCTTTCTGTCTCTGATTCCCGATTCCTTCACAGGGATTTATGTGGGCCTTACGCCCACTGGGAAAAGATCCCTCTGCCAGCTCAGTGCCTGCTTTCTTGGTTTGACTTGTCAATCTGGACTTGAATACACCTTTGGTTTTGGATTGACTCTATTACCTCTCCTAGAAATTAACACACAAAACTGACAGCTGATAGACAAGGTGAGAAGCAGTTTTCCAAAATTCAAATTGAACTTAATCCTTTCTTACTAAAAGAAAGCTCAAATCAAGGGGACACAGCACACTCGTTTAGACTTCATGAGCTATGGCAGGTAGAGACAACTTCTTGAAAATACACAGCTAAAACTGTCCTTGCTTTGAATGCTAGACCTGTTTTTCAGTTTTAAGTGCTTTAGCACTTAAAGCGGGACCGTTTTAGCTGTGTATTTTGAAAAAGTTGTGTGCTCTTCAAAGAGAAAGCTACTTTTGCTGTGTCTTTGGGTTCGAGGGGAAATGGGAGTCCTCTTCAGTCAGCAGGGACGACACCTGAGTCCTTTGCAGTCCTCTTGTCTGCCTCTGAGGGTGAAATGAGAGTGGTCCCTGTCATCATGAGCCATGTCTGAAAGAATTATTCACATTCCCTACGAGAATAGACGGGTGAAATAGCAAAAGGTGTGTCTTCCTTTGGAGCATGGACGGGTTCAAAGCCCACCTCATACCACTAAGTATTTTGCTGAACACGAGCAGTTGTGTGTGCGGCCTCTGTTTGGGTGATTTTTGTGTCATGTGTGTGTGTGTGTGTGTGTGTGTGTCTGTGTGTCTGTGTGTGTGTGTCTGTATTTCTGTCTCCATTCCTGAGCAGCAAATCTTTTTTCCTCTTTTAGCATGTTACTCACAACTGTGGATGAAGCCCAGCACTCCTGAAAACACAATCCATGTATGGTTGAAGGAAATTTTCTTGGTGATGAGTGAGAGGTTTGTGACTGAAACCAGCTCATTTCCCATTGACCACTGAGGTCACATCTCTCAGGTGAGAAGCAAAGTGAGAATTTGAACCAGGCACATTCTCCTTAGAGACAATGGGCCAAAGACAGGTCCGATGGAATCGAATGTCTTTTCATGTTGACATCCATCCCGTCAAGCCCTCGTTAAGCCATTGAAGTGTCACATTGGGCCTGGGGGAGGCGGTGCACCCTGTGAAATTACACGTCCGAAGATTTGGATTTGATTTCCAGCCCTCTGCCAGTCAGTCTGCCAGGCACTTTCATGTGACAAGCCTTAGGCGAGTCCCTTTCTGTCTCTGATTCCCGATTCCTTCACAGGGATTTATGTGGGCCTTAACGCCCACTGGGAAAAGATCCCTCTGCCAGCTCAGTGCCTGCTTTCTTGGTTTGACTTGTCAATCTGGACTTGAATACACCTTTGGTTTTGGATTGACTCTATTACCTCTCCTAGAAATTAACACACAAAACTGACAGCTGATTGACAAGATGAGAAGCAGTTTTCCAAAATTCAAATTGAACTTAATCCTTTCTTACTAAAAGAATGCTCAAATCAAAGGGACACAGCTCACTCGTTTTGACTTCATGAGCTAGGGCAGGTAGAGACAAATTTTTGAAAATACACAGCCGAAACTGTCCGTGCTTTGAATGCTAGACATGTTTTTCAGAATACACAGCTAAAACGGTCCCCGCTTTAAGTGCTAAACCACTTAAAGCCGGGACCGTTTTAGCTGTGTATTTTGAAAAAGTTGTGTGCTCTTCAAAGAGAAAGCTACTTTTGCTGTGTCTTTGGGTTCGAGGGGAAATGGGAGACCTCTTCAGTCAGCAGGGACGACACCTGAGTCCTTTGCAGTCCTCTTGTCTGCCTCTGAGGGTGAAATGAGAGTGGTCCCTGTCATCATGAGCCATGTCTGAAAGAATTATTCACATTCCCTACGAGAATAGACGGGTGAAATAGCAAAAGGTGTGTCTTCCTTTGGAGCATGGACGGGTTCAAAGCCCACCTCATAACACTAAGTATTTTGCTGAACACGAGCAGTTGTGTGTGCGGCCTGTGTTTGGGTGATTTTTGTGTCATGTGTGTGTGTGTGAGTGTGTGTGTCTGTGTGTGTGTGTGTCTGTGTGTGTGTGTCTGTATTTCTCTCTCCATTCCTGAGCAGCAAATCTTTTTTCCTCTTTTAGCATGTTACTCACAACTGTGGATGAAGCCCAGTACTCCTGAAAACACAATCCATGTATGGTTGAAGGAAATTTTCTTGGTGATGAGTGAGAGGTTGGTGACTGAAACCAGCTCATTTCCCATTGACCACTGAGGTCACATCTCTCAGGTGAGAAGCAAAGTGAGAATTTGAACCAGGCACATTCTCCTTAGAGACAATGGGCCAAAGACAGGTCCGATGGAATCGAATGTCTTTTCATGTTGACATCCATCCCGTCAAGCCCTCGTTAAGCCATTGAAGTGTCACATTGGGCCTGGGGGAGGCGGTGCACCCTGTGAAATTACACGTCCGAAGATTTGGATTTGATTTCCAGGCCTCTGCCAGTCAGTCTGCCAGGCACTTTCATGTGACAAGCCTTAGGCGAGTCCCTTTCTGTCTCTGATTCCCGATTCCTTCACAGGGATTTATGTGGGCCTTAACGCCCACTGGGAAAAGATCCCTCTGCCAGCTCAGTGCCTGCTTTCTTGGTTTGACTTGTCAATCTGGACTTGAATACACCTTTGGTTTTGGATTGACTCTATTACCTCTCCTAGAAATTAACACACAAAACTGACAGCTGATTGACAAGATGAGAAGCAGTTTTCCAAAATTCAAATTGAACTTAATCCTTTCTTACTAAAAGAATGCTCAAATCAAGGGGACACAGCTCACTCGTTTTGACTTCATGAGCTATGGCAGGTAGAGACAACTTTTTGAAAATACACAGCTAAAACTGTCCGTGCTTTGAATGCTAGACATGTTTTTCAGAATACACAGCTAAAACGGTCCCCTCTTTAAGTGCTAAAGCACTTAAAGTTGTGTGCTCTTCAAAGAGAAAGCTACTTTTGCTGTGTCTTTGGGTTCGAGGGGATATGGGAGTCCTCTTCAGTCAGCAGGGACGACACCTGAGTCCTTTGTAGTCCTCTTGTCTGCCTCTGAGGGTGAAATGAGAGTGGTCCCTGTCATCATGAGCCATGTCTGAAAGAATTATTCACATTCCCTACGAGAATAGACGGGTGAAATAGCAAAAGGTGTGTCTTCCTTTGGAGCATGGACAGGTTCAAAGCCCACCTCATACCACTAAGTATTTTGCTGAACACTAGCAGTTGTGTGTGCGTCCTGTGTTTCGGTGATTTTTGTGTCGTGTGTGGGTGTGTGTGTGTGTGTGTGTGTCTGTGTGTGTGTGTGTCTGTATTTCTGTCTCCATTCCTGAGCAGCAAAACTTTTTTCCTCTTTTAGCATGTTACTCACAACTGTGGATGAAGAACAGCACTCCTGAAAACACAATCCATGTATGGTTGAAGGAAACTTTCTTGGTGATGAGTGAGCGGTTGGTGACTGAAACCAGCTCATTTCCCATTGACCACTGAGGTCACATCTCTCAGGTGAGAAGCAAAGTGAGAATTTGAACCAGGCACATTCTCCTTAGAGACAATGGGCCAAAGACAGGTCCGATGGAATGGAATGTCTTTTCATGTTGACATCCATCCCGTCAAGCCCTCGTTAAGCCATTGAAGTGTCACATTGGGCCTGGGGGAGGCGGTGCACCCTGTGAAATTACACGTCCGAAGATTTGGATTTGATTTCCAGCCCTCTGCCAGTCAGTCTGCCAGGCACTTTCATGTGACAAGCCTTAGGCGAGTCCCTTTCTGTCTCTGATTCCCGATTCCTTCAAAGGGATTTATGTGGGCCTTAACGCCCACTGGGAAAAGATCCCTCTGCCAGCTCAGTGCCTGCTTTCTTGGTTTGACTTGTCAATCTGGACTTGAATACACCTTTGGTTTTGGATTGACTCTATTACCTCTCCTAGAAATTAACACACAAAACTGACAGCTGATTGACAAGATGAGAATCAGTTTTCCAAAATTCAAATTGAACTTAATCCTTTCTTACTAAAAGAATGCTCAAATCAAGGGGACACAGCTCACTCGTTTTGACTTCATGAGCTATGGCAGGTAGAGACAACTTTTTGAAAATACACAGCTAAAACTGTCCGTGCTTTGAATGCTAGACATGTTTTTCAGAATACACAGCTAAAACGGTCCCCGCTTTAAGGGCTTTATTAGCTGTGTATTTTGAAAAAGTTGTGTGCTCTTCAAAGAGAAAGCTACTTTTGCTGTGTCTTTGGGTTCGAGGGGAAATGGGAGTCCTCTTCAGTCAGCAGGGACGACACCTAAGTCCTTTTCAGTCCTCTTGTCTGCCTCTGAGGGTGAAATGAGAGTTGTCCCTGTCATCATGAGCCGTGTCTGAAAGAATTATTCACATTCCCTACGAGAATAGACGGGTGAAATAGCAAAAGGTGTGTCTTCCTTTGGAGCATGGACGGGTTCAAAGCCCACCTCATACCACTAAGTATTTTGCTGAACACGAGCAGTTGTGTGTGCGGCCTGTGTTTGGGTGATTTTTGTGTCATGTGTGTGTGTGTGTGTGTGTGTGTGTGTGTGTGTGTGTGTCTGTGTGTGTCTGTATTTCTGTCTCCTTTCCTGAGCAGCAAACCTTTTTTCCTCTTTTAGCATGTTACTCACAACTGTGGATGAAGCCCAGCACTCCTGAAAACACAATCCATGTATGGTTGAAGGAAATTTTCTTGGTGATGAGTGAGAGGTTGGTGACTGAAACCAGCTCATTTCCCATTGACCACTGAGGTCACATCTCTCAGGTGAGAAGCAAAGTGAGAATTTGAACCAGGCACATTCTCCTTAGAGACAATGGGCCAAAGACAGGTCCGATGGAATCGAATGTCTTTTCATGTTGACATCCATCCCGTCAAGCCCTCGTTAAGCCATTGAAGTGTCACATTGGGCCTGGGGGAGGCGGTGCACCCTGTGAAATTACACGTCCGAAGATTTGGATTTGATTTCCAGCACTCTGCCAGTCAGTCTGCCAGGCACTTTCTTGTGACAAGCCTTAGGCGAGTCCCTTTCTGTCTCTGATTCCCGATTCCTTCACAGGGATTTATGTGGGCCTTAACGCCCACTGGGAAAAGATCCCTCTGCCAGCTCAGTGCCTGCTTTCTTGGTTTGACTTGTCAATCTGGACTTGAATACACCTTTGGTTTTGGATTGACTCTATTACCTCTCCTAGAAATTAACACACAAAACTGACAGCTGATTGACAAGATGAGAAGCAGTTTTCCAAAATTCAAATTGAACTTAATCCTTTCTTCCGAAAAGAATGCTCAAATCAAGGGGACACAACTCACTCGTTTTGACTTCATGAGCTATGGCAGGTAGAGACAACTTTTTGAAAATACACAGCTAAAACTGTCCGTGCTTTGAATGCTAGACATGTTTTTCAGAATACACAGCTAAAGCGGGGACCGTTTTAGCTGTGTATTTTGAAAAAGTTGTGTGCTCTTCAAAGAGAAAGCTACTTTTGCTGTGTCTTTGGGTTCGAGGGGAAATGGGAGTCCTCTTCAGTCAGCAGGGACGACACCTGAGTCCTTTGCAGTCCTCTTGTCTGCCTCTGAGGGTGAAATGAGAGTGGTCCCTGTCATCATGAGCCATGTCTGAAAGAATTATTCACATTCCCTACGAGAATAGACGGGTGAAATAGCAAAAGTTGTGTCTTCCTTTGGAGCATGGACGGGTTCAAAGCCCACCTCATACCACTAAGTATTTTGCTGAACACGAGCAGTTGAGTGTGCGGCCTGTGTTTGGGTGATTTTTGTGTCGTGTATGTGTGTGTGTGTGTGTGTGTGTGTGTCTGTGTGTGTGTGTCTGTATTTCTGTCTCCATTCCTGAGCAGCATATCTTTTTTCCTCTTTTAGCATGTTACTCACAACTGTGGATGAAGCCCAGCACTCCTGAAAACACAATCCATGTATGGTTGAAGGAAATTTTCTTGGTGATGAGTGAGAGGTTGGTGACTGAAACCAGCTCATTTCCCATTGACCACTGAGGTCACATCTCTCAGGTGAGAAGCAAAGTGAGAATTTGAACCAGGCACATTCTCCTTAGAGACAATGGGCCAAAGACAGGTCCGATGGAATCGAATGTCTTTTCATGTTGACATCCATCCCGTCAAGCCCTCGTTAAGCCATTGAAGTGTCACATTGGGCCTGGGGGAGGCGGTGCCCCCTGTGAAATAACACGTCCGAAGATTTGGATTTGATTTCCAGCCCTCTGCCAGTCAGTCTGCCAGGCACTTTCATGTGACAAGCCTTAGGCGAGTCCCTTTCTGTCTCTGATTCCCGAATCATTCACAGGGATTTATGTGGGCCTTACGCCCACTGGGAAAAGATCCCTCTGCCAGCTCAGTGCCTGCTTTCTTGGTTTGACTTGTCAATCTGGACTTGAATACACCTTTGGTTTTGGATTGACTCTATTACCTCTCCTAGAAATTAACACACAAAACTGACAGCTGATAGACAAGGTGAGAAGCAGTTTTCCAAAATTCAAATTGAACTTAATCCTTTCTTACTAAAAGAAAGCTCAAATCAAGGGGACACAGCACACTCGTTTAGACTTCATGAGCTATGGCAGGTAGAGACAACTTCTTGAAAATACACAGCTAAAACTGTCCTTGCTTTGAATGCTAGACCTGTTTTTCAGTTTTAAGTGCTTTACCACTTAAAGCGGGACCGTTTTAGCTGTGTATTTTGAAAAAGTTGTGTGCTCTTCAAAGAGAAAGCTACTTTTGCTGTGTCTTTGGGTTCGAGGGGAAATGGGAGTCCTCTTCAGTCAGCAGGGACGACACCTGAGTCCTTTGCAGTCCTCTTGTCTGCCTCTGAGGGTGAAATGAGAGTGGTCCCTGTCATCATCAGCCATGTCTGAAAGAATTATTCACATTCCCTACGAGAATAGACGGGTGAAATAGCAAAAGGTGTGTCTTCCTTTGGAGCATGGACGGGTTCAAAGCCCACCTCATACCACTAAGTATTTTGCTGAACACGAGCAGTTGTGTGTGCGGCCTCTGTTTGGGTGATTTTTGTGTCATGTGTGTGTGTGTGTGTGTGTGTGTGTGTGTCTGTGTGTCTGTGTGTGTGTGTCTGTATTTCTGTCTCCATTCCTGAGCAGCAAATCTTTTTTCCTCTTTTAGCATGTTACTCACAACTGTGGATGAAGCCCAGCACTCCTGAAAACACAATCCATGTATGGTTGAAGGAAATTTTCTTGGTGATGAGTGAGAGGTTTGTGACTGAAACCAGCTCATTTCCCATTGACCACTGAGGTCACATCTCTCAGGTGAGAAGCAAAGTGAGAATTTGAACCAGGCACATTCTCCTTAGAGACAATGGGCCAAAGACAGGTCCGATGGAATCGAATGTCTTTTCATGTTGACATCCATCCCGTCAAGCCCTCGTTAAGCCATTGAAGTGTCACATTGGGCCTGGGGGAGGCGGTGCACCCTGTGAAATTACACGTCCGAAGATTTGGATTTGATTTCCAGCCCTCTGCCAGTCAGTCTGCCAGGCACTTTCATGTGACAAGCCTTAGGCGAGTCCCTTTCTGTCTCTGATTCCCGATTCCTTCACAGGGATTTATGTGGGCCTTAACGCCCACTGGGAAAAGATCCCTCTGCCAGCTCAGTGCCTGCTTTCTTGGTTTGACTTGTCAATCTGGACTTGAATACACCTTTGGTTTTGGATTGACTCTATTACCTCTCCTAGAAATTAACACACAAAACTGACAGCTGATTGACAAGATGAGAAGCAGTTTTCCAAAATTCAAATTGAACTTAATCCTTTCTTACTAAAAGAATGCTCAAATGAAAGGGACACAGCTCACTCGTTTTGACTTCATGAGCTAGGGCAGGTAGAGACAAATTTTTGAAAATACACAGCCAAAACTGTCCGTGCTTTGAATGCTAGACATGTTTTTCAGAATACACAGCTAAAACGGTCCCCGCTTTAAGTGCTAAACCACTTAAAGCGGGGACCGTTTTAGCTGTGTATTTTGAAAAAGTTGTGTGCTCTTCAAAGAGAAAGCTACTTTTGCTGTGTCTTTGGGTTCGAGGGGAAATGGGAGACCTCTTCAGTCAGCAGGGACGACACCTGAGTCCTTTGCAGTCCTCTTGTCTGCCTCTGAGGGTGAAATGAGAGTGGTCTCTGTCATCATGAGCCATGTCTGAAAGAATTATTCACATTCCCTACGAGAATAGACGGGTGAAATAGCAAAAGGTGTGTCTTCCTTTGGAGCATGGACGGGTTCAAAGCCCACCTCATAACACTAAGTATTTTGCTGAACACGAGCAGTTGTGTGTGCGGCCTGTGTTTGGGTGATTTTTGTGTCATGTGTGTGTGTGTGAGTGTGTGTGTGTGTGTGTGTGTCTGTGTGTGTGTGTCTGTATTTCTCTCTCCATTCCTGAGCAGCAAATCTTTTTTCCTCTTTTAGCATGTTACTCACAACTGTGGATGAAGCCCAGTACTCCTGAAAACACAATCCATGTATGGTTGAAGGAAATTTTCTTGGTGATGAGTGAGAGGTTGGTGACTGAAACCAGCTCATTTCCCATTGACCACTGAGGTCACATCTCTCAGGTGAGAAGCAAAGTGAGAATTTGAACCAGGCACATTCTCCTTAGAGACAATGGGCCAAAGACAGGTCCGATGGAATCGAATGTCTTTTCATGTTGACATCCATCCCGTCAAGCCCTCGTTAAGCCATTGAAGTGTCACATTGGGCCTGGGGGAGGCGGTGCACCCTGTGAAATTACACGTCCGAAGATTTGGATTTGATTTCCAGGCCTCTGCCAGTCAGTCTGCCAGGCACTTTCATGTGACAAGCCTTAGGCGAGTCCCTTTCTGTCTCTGATTCCCGATTCCTTCACAGGGATTTATGTGGGCCTTAACGCCCACTGGGAAAAGATCCCTCTGCCAGCTCAGTGCCTGCTTTCTTGGTTTGACTTGTCAATCTGGACTTGAATACACCTTTGGTTTTGGATTGACTCTATTACCTCTCCTAGAAATTAACACACAAAACTGACAGCTGATTGACAAGATGAGAAGCAGTTTTCCAAAATTCAAATTGAACTTAATCCTTTCTTACTAAAAGAATGCTCAAATCAAGGGGACACAGCTCACTCGTTTTGACTTCATGAGCTATGGCAGGTAGAGACAACTTTTTGAAAATACACAGCTAAAACTGTCCGTGCTTTGAATGCTAGACATGTTTTTCAGAATACACAGCTAAAACGGTCCCCTCTTTAAGTGCTAAAGCACTTAAAGTTGTGTGCTCTTCAAAGAGAAAGCTACTTTTGCTGTGTCTTTGGGTTCGAGGGGATATGGGAGTCCTCTTCAGTCAGCAGGGACGACACCTGAGTCCTTTGCAGTCCTCTTGTCTGCCTCTGAGGGTGAAATGAGAGTGGTCCCTGTCATCATGAGCCATGTCTGAAAGAATTATTCACATTCCCTACGAGAATAGACGGGTGAAATAGCAAAAGGTGTGTCTTCCTTTGGAGCATGGACAGGTTCAAAGCCCACCTCATACCACTAAGTATTTTGCTGAACACTAGCAGTTGTGTGTGCGTCCTGTGTTTCTGTGATTTTTGTGTCGTGTGTGGGTGTGTGTGTGTGTGTGTGTGTCTGTGTGTGTGTGTCTGTATTTCTGTCTCCATTCCTGAGCAGCAAAACTTTTTTCCTCTTTTAGCATGTTACTCACAACTGTGGATGAAGAACAGCACTCCTGAAAACACAATCCATGTATGGTTGAAGGAAACTTTCTTGGTGATGAGTGTGCGGTTGGTGACTGAAACCAGCTCATTTCCCATTGACCACTGAGGTCACATCTCTCAGGTGAGAAGCAAAGTGAGAATTTGAACCAGGCACATTCTCCTTAGAGACAACGGGCCAAAGACCGGTCCGATGGAATCGAATGTCTTTTCATGTTGACATCCATCCCGTCAAGCCCTCGTTAAGCCATTGAAGTGTCACATTGGGCCTGGGGGAGGCGGTGCACCCTGTGAAATTACACGTCCGAAGATTTGGATTTGATTTCCAGCCCTCTGCCAGTCAGTCTGCCAGGCACTTTCATGTGACAAGCCTTAGGCGAGTCCCTTTCTGTCTCTGATTCCCGATTCCTTCACAGGGATTTATGTGGGCCTTAACGCCCACTGGGAAAAGATCCCTCTGCCAGCTCAGTGCCTGCTTTCTTGGTTTGACTTGTCAATCTGGACTTGAATACACCTTTGGTTTGGATTGACCCTATAACCTCTCCTAGAAATTAACACACAAAACTGACAGCTGATTGACAAGATGAGAAGCAGTTTTCCAAAATTCAAATTGAACTTAATCCTTTCTTCCTAAAAGATTGCTCAAATCAAGGTGACACAGCTCACTCGTTTTGACTTTATGAGCTATGGCAGGTAGAGACAACTTTTTGAAAATACACAGCTAAAACTGTCCGTGCTTTGAATGCTAGATATGTTTTTCAGAATACACAGCTAAAACGGTCCCCGCTTTAAGTGCTAAAGCACTTAAAGCGGGGACCTTTTTAGCTGTGTATTTTGAAACATTTGTGTGCTCTTCAAAGAGAAAGCTACTTTTGCTGTGTCTTTGGGTTCGAGGGGAAATGGGAGACCTCTTCAGTCAGCAGGGACGACACCTGAGTCCTTTGCAGTCCTCTTGTCTGCCTCTGAGGGTGAAATGAGAGTGGTCCCTGTCATCATGAGCCATGTCTGAAAGAATTATTCACATTCCTTACGAGAATAGACGGGTGAAATAGCAAAAGGTGTGACTTCCTTTGGAGCATGGACGGGTTCAAAGCCCACCTCATACCACTAAGTATTTTGCTGAACACGAGCAGTTGTGTGTGCGGCCTGTGTTTGGGTGATTTTTGCGTCTTGAGTGTGTGGTTGTGTGTGTGTATGTGTGTGCGTGTGTGTATCTGTATTTCTGTCTCCATTCCTGAGCAGGAAATCTTTTTTCCTCTTTTAGCCTGTTACTCACAACTGTGGATGAAGCCCAGCACTCCTGAAAACACAATCCATGTATGGTTGAAGGAAATTTTCTTGGTGATGAGTGAGAGGTTGGTGACTGAAACCAGCTCATTTCCCATTGACCACTGAGGTCACATCTCACAGGTGAGAAGCAAAGTGAGAATTTGAATCAGGCACATTCTCCTTAGAGACAATGGGCCAAAGACAGGTCTGATGGAATCGAATGTCTTTTCATGTTGACATGCATCCCGTCAAGCCCTCGTTAAACCATTGAAGTGTCACATTGGGACTGGGGGAGGAGGTGCACCCTGTGAAATTACACTTCCGAAGATTTGGATTTGATTTCCAGGCCTCTGCCAGTCAGTCTGCCAGGCACTTTCATGTGACAAGCCTTAGGCGAGTCCCTTTCTGTCTCTGATTCCCGATTCCTTCACAGGGATTTATGTGGGCCTTAAAGCTTACTGGGAAAAGATCCCTCTGCCAGCTCAGTGCCTGCTTTCTTGGTTTGACTTGTCAATCTGGACTTGAATACACCTTTGGTTTTGGATTGACTCTATTACCTCTCCTAGAAATTAACACACAAAACTGACAGCTGATTGACAAGATGAGAAGCAGTTTTCCAAAATTCAAATTGAACTTAATCCTTTCTTACTAAAAGAATGCTCAAATCAAGGGGACACAGCTCACTCGTTTTGACTTCATGAGCTATGGCAGGTAGAGACAACTTTTTGAAAATACACAGCTAAAACTGTCCGTGCTTTGAATGCTAGACATGTTTTTCAGAATACACAGCTAAAACGGTCCCCTCTTTAAGTGCTAAAGCACTTAAAGTTGTGTGCTCTTCAAAGAGAAAGCTACTTTTGCTGTGTCTTTGGGTTCGAGGGGATATGGGAGTCCTCTTCAGTCAGCAGGGACGACACCTGAGTCCTCTGCAGTCCTCTTGTCTGCCTCTGAGGGTGAAATGAGCGTGGTCCCTGTCATCATGAGCCATGTCTGAAAGAATTATTCACATTCCCTACGAGAATAGATGGTTGAAATAGCAAAAGGTGTGTCTTCCTTTGGAGCATGGACGGTTTCAAAGCCCACCTCATACCACTAAGTATTTTGATGAACACGAGCAGTTGTGTGTGCGGCCTGTGTTTGGGTGATTTTTTTGTCGTGTGTGTGTGTGTGTGTGTGTGTGTGTGTGTGTCTGTGTGTGTGTGTCTGTATTTCTGTCTCCATTCCTGAGCAGCAAATCTTTTTTCCTCTTTTAGCATGTTACTCACAACTGTGGATGAAGCCCAGCACTCCTGAAAACACAATCCATGTATGGTTGAAGGAAATTTTCTTGGTGATGAGTGAGAGTTTGGTGACTGAAACCAGCTCATTTCCCATTGACCACTGAGGTCACATCTCTCAGGTGAGAAGCAAAGTGAGAATTTGAACCAGTCACATTCTCCTTAGGTACAATGGGCCAAAGACAGTTCCGATGGAATCGAATGTCTTTTCATGTTGACATCCATCCCGTCAAGCCCTCGTTAAGCCATTGAAGTGTCACATTGGGCCTGAAGGAGGCGGTGCACCCTGTGAAATTACACGTCCGAAGATTTGGATTTGATTTCCAGCCCTCTGCCAGTCAGCCTGCCAGGCACTTTCATGTGACAAGCCTTAGGCGAGTCCCTTTCTGTCTCTGATTCCCGATTCCTTCACAGGGATTTATGTGGGCCTTAACGCCCACTGGGAAAAGATCCCTCTGCCAGCTCAGTGCCTGCTTTCTTGGTTTGACTTGTCAACCTGGACTTGGATACACCTTTGGTTTGGATTGACTCTATTACCTCTCCTAGAAATTAACACACAAAACTGACAGCTGATTGACAAGATGAGAAGCAGTTTTCCAAAATTCAAATTGAACTTAATCCTTTCTTACTAAAAGAATGCTCAAATCAAGGGGACACAGCTCACTCGTTTTGACTTCATGAGCTATGGCAGGTAGAGACAACTTTTTGAAAATACACAGCTAAAACTGTCCGTGCTTTGAATGCTAGACATGTTTTTCAGAATACACAGCTAAAACGGTCCCCGCTTTAAGTGTTAAAGCAATTAAAGCGGGGACCTTTTTAGCTGTGTATTTTGAAAAATTTGTGTGCTCTTCAAAGAGAAACCTACTTTTGCTGTGTCTTTGGGTTCGAGGGGAAATGGGAGACCTCTTCAGTCAGCAGGGACGACACCTGAGTCCTTTGCAGTCCTCTTGTCTGCCTCTGAGGGTGAAATGAGAGTGGTCCCTGTCATCATGAGCCATGTCTGAAAGAATTATTCACATTCCCTACGAGAATAGACGGGTGAAATAGCAAAAGGTGTGTCTTCCTTTGGAGCATGGACGGGTTTAAAGCCCACCTCATACCACTAAGTATTTTGCTGAACACGAGCAGTTGTGTGTGCGGCCTGTGTTTGGGTGATTTTTGTATCTTGTGTGTGTGGTTGTGTGTGTGTATGTGTGTGCGTGTGTGTGTCTGTATTTCTGTCTCCATTCCTGAGCAGGAAATCTTTTTTCCTCTTTTAGCATGTTACTCACAACTGTGGATGAAGCCCAGCACTCCTGAAAACACAATCCATGTATGGTTGAAGGAAATTTTCTTGGTGATGAGTGAGAGGTTGGTGACTGAAACCAGCTCATTTCCCATTGACCACTGAGGTCACATCTCACAGGTGAGAAGCAAAGTGAGAATTTGAATCAGGCACATTCTCCTTAGAGACAATGGGCCAAAGACAGGTCCGATGGAATCGAATGTCTTTTCATGTTGACATCCATCCCGTCAAGCCCTCGTTAAGCCATTGAAGTGTCACATTGGGCCTGGGGGAGGCGGTGCACCCTGTGAAATTACACGGCCGAAGATTTGGATTTGATTTCCAGCCCTCTGCCAGTCAGTCTGCCAGGCACTTTCATGTGACAAGCCTTAGGCGAGTCCCTTTCTGTCTCTGATTCCCGATTCCTTCACAGGGATTTATGTGGGCCTTAACGCCCACTGGGAAAAGATCCCTCTGCCAGCTCAGTGCCTGCTTTCTTGGTTTGACTTGTCAATCTGGACTTGAATACACCTTTGGTTTTGGATTGACCCTATAACCTCTCCTAGAAATTAACACACAAAACTGACAGCTGATTGACAAGATGAGAAGCAGTTTTCCAAAATTCAAATTGAACTTAATCCTTTCTTCCTACAAGAATGCTCAAATCAAGGTGACACAGCACACTCATTTTGACTTCATGAGCTATGGCAGGTAGAGACAACTTTTTGAAAATACACAGCTAAAACTGTCCGTGCTTTGAATGCTAGACATGTTTTTCAGGATATACAGCTAAAACGGTCCCCGCTTTAAGTGCTAAAGCACTTAAAGTTGTGTGCTCTTCAAAGAGAAAGCTACTTTTGCTGTGTCTTTGGGTTCGAGGGGAAATGGGAGTCCTCTTCAGTCAGCAGTGACGACACCTGAGTCCTTTGCAGTCCTCTTGTCTGCCTCTGAGGGTGAAATGAGAGTGGTCCCTGTCATCAGGAGCCATGTCTGAAAGAATTATTCACATTCCCTACGAGAATAGATGGGTGAAATAGCAAAAGGTGTGTCTTCCTTTGGATCATGGACGGGTTCAAAGCCCACCTCATACCACTAAGTATTTTGCTGAACACGAGCAGTTGTGTGTGCGGCCTGTGTTTGGGTGATTTTTGTGTCGTGTGTGTGTGTGTGTGTGTGTGTGTCTGTGTGTGTGTGTCTGTATTTCTGTCTCCATTCCTGAGCAGCAAATCTTTTTTCCTCTTTTAGCATGTTACTCACAACTCTGGATGAAGCCCAGCACTCCTGAAAACACAATCCATGTATGGTTGAAGGAAATTTTCTTGGTGATGAGTGAGAGGTTGGTGACTGAAACCAGCACATTTCCCATTGACCACAGAGATCACATCTCTCAGGTGAGAAGCAAAGTGAGAATTTGAACCCGGCACATTCTCCTTAGAGACAATGGGCCAAAGACAGGTCCGATGGAATCGAATGTCTTTTCATGTTGACATCCATCCCGTCAAGCCCTCGTTAAGCCATTGAAGTGTCACATTGGGCCTGGGGGAGGCGGTGCACCCTGTGAAATTACACGTCCGAATATTTGGATTTGATTTCCAGCCCTCTGCCAGTCAGTCTGCCAGGCACTTTCATGTGACAAGCCTTAGGTGAGTCCCTTTCTGTCTCTGATTCCCGATTCCTTCACAGGGATTTATGTGGGCCTTAACGCCCACTGGGAAAAGATCCCTCTGCCAGCTCAGTGCCTGCTTTCTTGGTTTGACTTGTCAATCTGGACTTGAATACACCTTTGGTTTTGGATTGACTCTATTACCTCTCCTAGAAATTAGCACACAAAACTGACAGCTGATTGACAAGATGAGAAGCAGTTTTCCAAAATTCAAATTGAACTTAATCCTTTCTTACTAAAAGAATGCTCAAATCAAGGGGACACAGCTCACTCGTTTTGACTTCATGAGCTATGGCAGGTAGAGAAAACTTTTTGAAAATACACAGCTAAAACTGTCCGTGCTTTGAATGCTAGACATGTTTTTCAGTTTTAAGTGCTTTAGCAGTTATAGCGGGACCGTTTTAGCTGTGTATTTTGAAAAAGTTGTGTGCTCTTCAAAGAGAAAGCTACTTTTGCTGTGTCTTTGGGTTCGAGGGAAATGGGAGTTCTCTTCAGTCAGCAGGGACGACACCTGAGTCCTTTGCAGTCCTCTTGTCTGCCTCTGAGTGTGAAATGAGAGTGGTCCCTGTCATCATGAGCCATGTCTGAAAGAATTATCCACATTCCCTACGAGAATAGACGGGTGAAATAGCAAAAGGTGTGTCTTCCTTTGGAAAATGGACGGGTTCAAATCCCACCTCATACCACTAAGTATTTTGCTGAACATGAGCAGTTGTGTGTGCGGCCTGTGTTTGGGTGATTTTTGTGTCATGTGTGTGTGTGTGAGTGTGTGTGTGTGTGTGTGTGTGTGTGTCTGTGTGTGTGTGTCTGTATTTCTGTCTCCATTCCGGAGCAGCATATCTTTTTTCCTCTTTTAGCATGTTACTCACAACTGTGGATGAAGCCCAGCACTCCTGAAAACACAATCCATGTATGGTTGAAGGAAATTTTCTTGGTGATGAGTGAGAGGTTGGTGACTGAAACCAGCTCATTTCTCATTGACCACTGAGGTCACATCTCTCAGGTGAGAAGCAAAGTGAGAATTTGAACCAGGCACATTCTCCTTAGAGACAATGGGCCAAAGACAGGTCCGATGGAATCGAATGTCTTTTCATGTTGACATCCATCCCGTCAAGCCCTCGTTAAGCCATTGAAGTGTCACATTGGGCCTGGGGGAGGCGGTGCACCCTGTGAAATTACACGTCCGAAGATTTGGATTTGATTTCCAGCCCTCTGCCAGTCAGTCTGCCAGGCACTTTCATGTGACAAGCCTTAGGCGAGTCCCTTTCTGTCTCTGATTCCCGATTCCTTCACAGGGATTTATGTGGGCCTTAACGCCCACTGGGAAAAGATCCCTCTGCCAGCTCAGTGCCTGCTTTCTTGGTTTGACTTGTCAATCTGGACTTGAATACACCTTTGGTTTTGGATTGACTCTATTACCTCTCCTAGAAATTAACACACAAAACTGACAGCTGATTGACAAGATGAGAAGCAGTTTTCCAAAATTCAAATTGAACTTAATCCTTTCTTACTAAAAGAATGCTCAAATCAAGGGGACACAGCTCACTCGTTTTGACTTCATGAGCTATGGCAGGTAGAGACAACTTTTTGAAAATACACAGCTAAAACTGTCCGTGCTTTGAATGCTAGACATGTTTTTCAGAATACAAAGCTAAAACGGTCCCCGCTTTAAGTGCTTTATTAGCTGTGTATTTTGAAAAAGTTGTGTGCTCTTCAAAGAGAAAGCTACTTTTGCTGTGTCTTTGGGTTCGAGGGGAAATGGGAGTCCTCTTCAGTCAGCAGGGACGACACCTGAGTCCTTTGCAGTCCTCTTGTCTGCCTCTGAGGGTGAAATGAGAGTGGTCCCTGTCATCATGAGCCATGTCTGAAAGAATTATTCACATTCCCTACGAGAATAGATGGGTGAAATAGCAAAAGGTGTGTCTTCCTTTGGATCATGGACGGGTTCAAAGCCCACTTCATACCACTAAGTATTTTGCTGAACACGAGCAGTTGTGTGTGCGCCCTGTGTTTGGGTGATTTTTGTGTCGTGTGTGTGTGTGTGTGTGTGTGTTTGTGTGTGTGTGTGTGTGTCTGTATTTCTGTCTCCATTCCTGAGCAGCAAATCTTTTTTCCTCTTTTAGCATGTTACTCACAACTCTGGATGAAGCCCAGCACTCCTGAAAACACAATCCATGTATGGTTGAAGGAAATTTTCTTGGTGATGAGTGAGAGGTTGGTGACTGAAACCAGCACATTTTCCATTGACCACTGAGATCACATCTCTCAGGTGAGAAGCAAAGTGAGAATTTGAACCAGGCACATTCTCCTTAGAGACAATGGGCCAAAGACAGGTCCGATGGAATCGAATGTCTTTTCATGTTGACATCCATCCCGTCAAGCCCTCGTTAAGCCATTGAAGTGTCACATTGGGCCTGGGGGAGGTGGTGCACCCTGTGAAATTACACGTCCGAAGATTTGGATTTGATTTCCAGCACTCTGCCAGTCAGTATGCCAGGCACTTTCATGTGACAAGCCTTAGGTGAGTCCCTTTCTGTCTCTGATTCCCGATTCCTTCACAGGGATTTATGTGGGCCTTAACGCCCACTGGGAAAAGATCCCTCTGCCAGCTCAGTGCCTGCTTTCTTGGTTTGACTTGTCTATCTGGACTTGAATACACCTTTGGTTTTGGATTGACCCTATAACCTCTCCTAGAAATTAACACACAAAACTGACAGCTGATTGACAAGATGAGAAGCAGTTTTCCAAAATTCAAATTGAACTTAATCCTTTCTTACTAAAAGAATGCTCAAATCAAGGGGACACAGCTCACTCGTTTTGACTTCATGAGCTATGGCAGGTAGAGAAAACTTTTTGAAAATACACAGCTAAAACTGTCCGTGCTTTGAATGCTAGACATGTTTTTCAGTTTTAAGTGCTTTAGCAGTTTAAGCGGTACCGTTTTAGCTGTGTATTTTGAAAAAGTTGTGTGCTCTTCAAAGAGAAAGCTACTTTTGCTGTGTCTTTGGGTTCGAGGGGAAATGGGAGTCCTCTTCAGTCAGCAGGGACGACACCTGAGTCCTTTGCAGTCCTCTTGTCTGCCTCTGAGGGTGAAATGAGAGTGGTCCCTGTCATCATGAGCCATGTCTGAAAGAATTATTCACATTCCCTACGAGAATAGACGGGTGAAATAGCAAAAGGTGTGTCTTCCTTTGGAACATGGACGGGTTCAAATCCCACCTCATACCACTAAGTATTTTGCTGAACACGAGCAGTTGTGTGTGCGGCCTGTGTTTGGGTGATTTTTGTGTCATGTGTGTGTGTGTGAGTGTGTGTGTGTGTGTGTGTGTGTCTGTGAGTGTGTGTCTGTATTTCTGTCTCCATTCCTGAGCAGCAAATCTTTTTTCCTCTTTTAGCATGTTACTCACAACTGTGGATGAAGCCCAGCACTCCAGAAAACACAATCCATGTATGGTTGAAGGAAATTTTCTTGGTGATGAGTGAGAGGTTGGTCACTGAAACCAGCTCATTTCTCATTGACCACTGAGGTCACATCTCTCAGGTGAGAAGCAATGTGAGAATTTGAACCAGGCACATTCTCCTTAGAGACAATGGGCCAAAGTCAGGTCCGATGGAATCGAATGTCTTTTCATGTTGACATCCATCCCGTCAAGCCCTCGTTAAGCCATTGAAGTGTCACATTGGGCCTGGGGGAGGCGGTGCACCCTGTGAAATTACACGTCCGAAGATTTGGATTTGATTTCCAGCCCTCTGCCAGTCAGTCTGCCAGGCACTTTCATGTGACAAGCCTTAGGCGAGTCCCTTTCTGTCTCTGATTCCCGATTCCTTCACAGGGATTTATGTGGGCCTTAACGCCCACTGGGAAAAGATCCCTCTGCCAGCTCAGTGCCTGCTTTCTTGGTTTGACTTGTCAATCTGGACTTGAATACACCTTTGGTTTTGGATTGACTCTATTACCTCTCCTAGAAATTAACACACAAAACTGACAGCTGATTGACAAGATGAGAAGCAGTTTTCCAAAATTCAAATTGAACTTAATCCTTTCTTACTAAAAGAATGCTCAAATCAAGGGGACACAGCTCACTCGTTTTGACTTCATGAGCTATGGCAGGTAGAGACAACTTTTTGAAAATACACAGCTAAAACTGTCCGTGCTTTGAATGCTAGACATGTTTTTCAGAATACAAAGCTAAAACGGTCCCCGCTTTAAGTGCTTTATTAGCTGTGTATTTTGAAAAAGTTGTGTGCTCTTCAAAGAGAAAGCTACTTTTGCTGTGTCTTTGGGTTCGAGGGGAAATGGGAGTCCTCTTCAGTCAGCAGGGACGACACCTGAGTCCTTTGCAGTCCTCTTGTCTGCCTCTGAGGGTGAAATGAGAGTGGTCCCTGTCATCATGAGCCATATCTGAAAGAATTATTCACATTCCCTACGAGAATAGATGGGTGAAATAGCAAAAGGTGTGTCTTCCTTTGGATCATGGACGGGTTCAAAGC
This sequence comes from Saimiri boliviensis, assembly GCF_048565385.1. Taxonomy (NCBI): domain Eukaryota; kingdom Metazoa; phylum Chordata; class Mammalia; order Primates; family Cebidae; genus Saimiri; species Saimiri boliviensis. Next base: position 152,404,563 of record NC_133453.1, read on the forward strand.
CCACTTCATACCACTAAGTATTTTGCTGAACACGAGCAGTTGTGTGTGCGGCCTGTGTTTGGGTGATTTTTGTGTCGTGTGTGTGTGTGTGTGTGTGTGTTTGTGTGTGTGTGTGTGTGTGTCTGTATTTCTGTCTCCATTCCTGAGCAGCAAATCTTTTTTCCTCTTTTAGCATGTTACTCACAACTCTGGATGAAGCCCAGCACTCCTGAAAACACAATCCATGTATGGTTGAAGGAAATTTTCTTGGTGATGAGTGAGAGGTTGGTGACTGAAACCAGCACATTTTCCATTGACCACTGAGATCACATTTCTCAGGTGAGAAGCAAAGTGAGAATTTGAACCCGGCACATTCTCCTTAGAGACAATGGGCCAAAGACAGGTCCGATGGAATCGAATGTCTTTTCATGTTGACATCCATCCCGTCAAGCCCTCGTTAAGCCATTGAAGTGTCACATTGGGCCTGGGGGAGGTGGTGCACCCTGTGAAATTACACGTCCGAAGATTTGGATTTGATTTCCAGCCCTCTGCCAGTCAGTCTGCCAGGCACTTTCATGTGACAAGCCTTAGGTGAGTCCCTTTCTGTCTCTGATTCCCGATTCCTTCACAGGGATTTATGTGGGCCTTAACGCCCACTGGGAAAAGATCCCTCTGCCAGCTCAGTGCCTGCTTTCTTGGTTTGACTTGTCTATCTGGACTTGAATACACCTTTGGTTTTGGATTGACCCTATAACCTCTCCTAGAAATTAACACACAAAACTGACAGCTGATTGACAAGATGAGAAGCAGTTTTCCAAAATTCAAATTGAACTTAATCCTTTCTTACTAAAAGAATGCTCAAATCAAGGGGACACAGCTCACTCGTTTTGACTTCATGAGCTATGGCAGGTAGAGAAAACTTTTTGAAAATACACAGCTAAAACTGTCCGTGCTTTGAATGCTAGACATGTTTTTCAGTTTTAAGTGCTTTAGCAGTTAAAGCGGTACCGTTTTAGCTGTGTATTTTGAAAAAGTTGTGTGCTCTTCAAAGAGAAAGCTACTTTTGCTGTGTCTTTGGGTTCGAGGGGAAATGGGAGTCCTCTTCAGTCAGCAGGGACGACACCTGAGTCCTTTGCAGTCCTCTTGTCTGCCTCTGAGGTTGAAATGAGAGTGGTCCCTGTCATCATGAGCCATGTCTGAAAGAATTATTCACATTCCCTACGAGAATAGACGGGTGAAATAGCAAAAGGTGTGTCTTCCTTTGGAACATGGACGGGTTCAAATCCCACCTCATACCACTAAGTATTTTGCTGAACACGAGCAGTTGTGTGTGCGGCCTGTGTTTGGGTGATTTTTGTGTCATGTGTGTGTGTGTGAGTGTGTGTGTGTGTGTTTGTGTGTCTGTGAGTGTGTGTCTGTATTTCTGTCTCCATTCGTGAGCAGCAAATCTTTTTTCCTCTTTTAGCATGTTACTCACAACTGTGGATGAAGCCCAGCACTCCAGAAAACACAATCCATGTATGGTTGAAGGAAATTTTCTTGGTGATGAGTGAGAGGTTGGTGACTGAAACCAGCTCATTTCTCATTGACCACTGAGGTCACATCTCTCAGGTGAGAAGCAATGTGAGAATTTGAACCAGGCACATTCTCCTTAGAGACAATGGGCCAAAGTCAGGTCCGATGGAATCGAATGTCTTTTCATGTTGACATCCATCCCGTCAAGCCCTCGTTAAGCCATTGAAGTGTCACATTGGGCCTGGGGGAGGCGGTGCACCCTGTGAAATTACACGTCCGAAGATTTGGATTTGATTTCCAGCCCTCTGCCAGTGAGTCTGCCAGGCACTTTCATGTGACAAGCCTTAGGCGAGTCCCTTTCTGTCTCTGATTCCCGATTCCTTCACAGGGATTTATGTGGGCCTTAACGCCCACTGGGAAAAGATCCCTCTGCCAGCTCAGTGCCTGCTTTCTTGGTTTGACTTGTCAATCTGGACTTGAATACACCTTTGGTTTTGGATTGACTCTATTACCTCTCCTAGAAATTAACACACAAAACTGACAGCTGATTGACAAGATGAGAAGCAGTTTTCCAAAATTCAAATTGAACTTAATCCTTTCTTACTAAAAGAATGCTCAAATCAAGGGGACACAGCTCACTCGTTTTGACTTCATGAGCTATGGCAGGTAGAGACAACTTTTTGAAAATACACAGCTAAAACTGTCCGTGCTTTGAATGCTAGACATGTTTTTCAGAATACAAAGCTAAAACGGTCCCCGCTTTAAGTGCTTTATTAGCTGTGTATTTTGAAAAAGTTGTGTGCTCTTCAAAGAGAAAGCTACTTTTGCTGTGTCTTTGGGTTCGAGGGGAAATGGGAGTCCTCTTCAGTCAGCAGGGACGACACCTGAGTCCTTTGCAGTCCTCTTGTCTGCCTCTGAGGGTGAAATGAGAGTGGTCCCTGTCATCATGAGCCATGTCTGAAAGAATTATTCACATTCCCTACGAGAATAGATGGGTGAAATAGCAAAAGGTGTGTCTTCCTTTGGATCATGGACGGGTTCAAAGCCCACTTCATACCACTAAGTATTTTGCTGAACACGAGCAGTTGTGTGTGCGGCCTGTGTTTGGGTGATTTTTGTGTCGTGTGTGTGTGTGTGTGTGTGTGTTTGTGTGTGTGTGTGTGTGTCTGTATTTCTGTCTCCATTCCTGAGCAGCAAATCTTTTTTCCTCTTTTAGCATGTTACTCACAACTCTGGATGAAGCCCAGCACTCCTGAAAACACAATCCATGTATGGTTAAAGGAAATTTTCTTGGTGATGAGTGAGAGGTTGGTGACTGAAACCAGCACATTTTCCATTGACCACTGAGATCACATCTCTCAGGTGAGAAGCAAAGTGAGAATTTGAACCCGGCACATTCTCCTTAGAGACAATGGGCCAAAGACAGGTCCGATGGAATCGAATGTCTTTTCATGTTGACATCCATCCCGTCAAGCCCTCGTTAAGCCATTGAAGTGTCACATTGGGCCTGGGGGAGGTGGTGCACCCTGTGAAATTACACGTCCGAAGATTTGGATTTGATTTCCAGCCCTCTGCCAGTCAGTCTGCCAGGCACTTTCATGTGACAAGCCTTAGGTGAGTCCCTTTCTGTCTCTGATTCCCGATTCCTTCACAGGGATTTATGTGGGCCTTAACGCCCACTGGGAAAAGATCCCTCTGCCAGCTCAGTGCCTGCTTTCTTGGTTTGACTTGTCTATCTGGACTTGAATACACCTTTGGTTTTGGATTGACCCTATAACCTCTCCTAGAAATTAACACACAAAAGTGACAGCTGATTGACAAGATGAGAAGCAGTTTTCCAAAATTCAAATTGAACTTAATCCTTTCTTACTAAAAGAATGCTCAAATCAAGGGGACACAGCTCACTCGTTTTGACTTCATGAGCTATGGCAGGTAGAGAAAACTTTTTGAAAATACACAGCTAAAACTGTCCGTGCTTTGAATGCTAGACATGTTTTTCAGTTTTAAGTGCTTTAGCAGTTAAAGCGGTACCGTTTTAGCTGTGTATTTTGAAAAAGTTGTGTGCTCTTCAAAGAGAAAGCTACTTTTGCTGTGTCTTTGGGTTCGAGGGGAAATGGGAGTCCTCTTCAGTCAGCAGGGACGACACCTGAGTCCTTTGCAGTCCTCTTGTCTGCCTCTGAGGGTGAAATGAGAGTGGTCCCTGTCATCATGAGCCATGTCTGAAAGAATTATTCACATTCCCTACGAGAATAGACGGGTGAAATAGCAAAAGGTGTGTCTTCCTTTGGAACATGGACGGTTTCAAATCCCACCTCATACCACTAAGTATTTTGCTGAACAAGAGCAGTTGTGTGTGCGGCCTGTGTTTGGGTGATTTTTGTGTCATGTGTGTGTGTGTGAGTGTGTGTGTGTGTGTGTGTGTGTCTGTGAGTGTGTGTCTGTATTTCTGTCTCCATTCCTGAGCAGCAAATCTTTTTTCCTCTTTTAGCATGTTACTCACAACTGTGGATGAAGCCCAGCACTCCAGAAAACACAATCCATGTATGGTTGAAGGAAATTTTCTTGGTGATGAGTGAGAGGTTGGTCACTGAAACCAGCTCATTTCTCATTGACCACTGAGGTCACATCTCTCAGGTGAGAAGCAATGTGAGAATTTGAACCAGGCACATTCTCCTTAGAGACAATGGGCCAAAGTATGGTCCGATGGAATCGAATGTCTTTTCATGTTGACATCCATCCCGTCAAGCCCTCGTTAAGCCATTGAAGTGTCACATTGGGCCTGGGGGAGGCGGTGCACCCTGTGAAATTACACGTCCGAAGATTTGGATTTGATTTCCAGCCCTCTGCCAGTCAGTCTGCCAGGCACTTTCATGTGACAAGCCTTAGGCGAGTCCCTTTCTGTCTCTGATTCCCGATTCCTTCACAGGGATTTATGTGGGCCTTAACGCCCACTGGGAAAAGATCCCTCTGCCAGCTCAGTGCCTGCTTTCTTGGTTTGACTTGTCAATCTGGACTTGAATACACCTTTGGTTTTGGATTGACTCTATTACCTCTCCTAGAAATTAACACACAAAACTGACAGCTGATTGACAAGATGAGAAGCAGTTTTCCAAAATTCAAATTGAACTTAATCCTTTCTTACTAAAAGAATGCTCAAATCAAGGGGACACAGCTCACTCGTTTTGACTTCATGAGCTATGGCAGGTAGAGACAACTTTTTGAAAATACACAGCTAAAACTGTCCGTGCTTTGAATGCTAGACATGTTTTTCAGAATACAAAGCTAAAACGGTCCCCGCTTTAAGTGCTTTATTAGCTGTGTATTTTGAAAAAGTTGTGTGCTCTTCAAAGAGAAAGCTACTTTTGCTGTGTCTTTGGGTTCGAGGGGAAATGGGAGTCCTCTTCAGTCAGCAGGGACGACACCTGAGTCCTTTGCAGTCCTCTTGTCTGCCTCTGAGGGTGAAATGAGAGTGGTCCCTGTCATCATGAGCCATGTCTGAAAGAATTATTCACATTCCCTACGAGAATAGATGGGTGAAATAGCAAAAGGTGTGTCTTCCTTTGGATCATGGACGGGTTCAAAGCCCACTTCATACCACTAAGTATTTTGCTGAACACGAGCAGTTGTGTGTGCGGCCTGTGTTTGGGTGATTTTTGTGTCGTGTGTGTGTGTGTGTGTGTGTGTGTTTGTGTGTGTGTGTGTGTGTCTGTATTTCTGTCTCCATTCCTGAGCAGCAAATCTTTTTTCCTCTTTTAGCATGTTACTCACAACTCTGGATGAAGCCCAGCACTCCTGAAAACACAATCCATGTATGGTTGAAGGAAATTTTCTTGGTGATGAGTGAGAGGTTGGTGACTGAAACCAGCACATTTTCCATTGACCACTGAGATCACATCTCTCAGGTGAGAAGCAAAGTGAGAATTTGAACCCGGCACATTCTCCTTAGAGACAATGGGCCAAAGACAGGTCCGATGGAATCGAATGTCTTTTCATGTTGACATCCATCCCGTCAAGCCCTCGTTAAGCCATTGAAGTGTCACATTGGGCCTGGGGGAGGTGGTGCACCCTGTGAAATTACACGTCCGAAGATTTGGATTTGATTTCCAGCCCTCTGCCAGTCAGTCTGCCAGGCACTTTCATGTGACAAGCCTTAGGTGAGTCCCTTTCTGTCTCTGATTCCCGATTCCTTCACAGGGATTTATGTGGGCCTTAACGCCCACTGGGAAAAGATCCCTCTGCCAGCTCAGTGCCTGCTTTCTTGGTTTGACTTGTCTATCTGGACTTGAATACACCTTTGGTTTTGGATTGACCCTATAACCTCTCCTAGAAATTAACACACAAAACTGACAGCTGATTGACAAGATGAGAAGCAGTTTTCCAAAATTCAAATTGAACTTAATCCTTTCTTACTAAAAGAATGCTCAAATCAAGGGGACACAGCTCACTCGTTTTGACTTCATGAGCTATGGCAGGTAGAGAAAACTTTTTGAAAATACACAGCTAAAACTGTCCGTGCTTTGAATGCTAGACATGTTTTTCAGTTTTAAGTGCTTTAGCAGTTAAAGCGGTACCGTTTTAGCTGTTTATTTTGAAAAAGTTGTGTGCTCTTCAAAGAGAAAGCTACTTTTGCTGTGTCTTTGGGTTCGAGGGGAAATGGGAGTCCTCTTCAGTCAGCAGGGATAACACCTGAGTCCTTTGCAGTCCTCTTGTCTGCCTCTGAGGGTGAAATGAGAGTGGTCCCTGTCATCATGAGCCATGTCTGAAAGAATTATTCACATTCCCTACGAGAATAGACGGGTGAAATAGCAAAAGGTGTGTCTTCCTTTGGAACATGGACGGGTTCAAATCCCACCTCATACCACTAAGTATTTTGCTGAACACGAGCAGTTGTGTGTGAGGCCTGTGTTTGGGTGATTTTTGTGTCGTGTGTGTGTGTGAGTGTGTGTGTGTGTGTCTGTGTGTGTGTGTCTGTGTGTGTGTGTCTGTATTTCTGTCTCCATTCCGGAGCAGCAAATCTTTTTTCCTCTTTTAGCATGTTACTCACAGCTGTGGATGAAGCCCAGCACTCCTGAAAACACAATCCATGTATGGTTGAAGGAAATTTTCTTGGTGATGAGTGAGAGGTTGGTGACTGAAACCAGCTCATTTCCCATTGACCACTGAGGTCACATCTCTCAGGTGAGAAGCAAAGTGAGAATTTGAACCAGGCACATTCTCCTTAGAGACAATGGGCCAAAGACAGGTCCGATGGAATCGAATGTCTTTTCATGTTGACATCCATCCCGTCAAGCCCTCGTTAAGTCATTGAAGTGCCACATTGGGCCTGGGGGAGGCGGTGCCCCCTGTGAAATTACACGTCCGAAGATTTGGATTTGATTTCCAGCCCTCTGCCAGTCAATCTGCCAGGCACTTTCATGTGACAAGCCTTAGGCGAGTCCCTTTCTGTCTCTGATTCCCGATTCCTTCACAGGGATTTATGTGGGCCTTAACGCCCACTGGGAAAAGATCCCTCTGCCAGCTCAGTGCCTGCTTTCTTGGTTTGACTTGTCAATCTGGACTTGAATACACCTTTGGTTTTGGATTGACTCTATTACCTCTGCTAGAAATTAACACACAAAACTGACAGCTGATTGACAAGATGAGAAGCAGTTTTCCAAAATTCAAATTGAACTTAATACTTTCTTCCTAAAAGAATGCTCAAATCAAGCGGACACAGCTCACTCGTTTTGACTTCATGAGCTATGGCAGGTAGAGACAACTTTTTGAAAATACACAGCTAAAACTGTCCGTGCTTTGAATGCTAGACATGTTTTTCAGAATACACAGCTAAAACGGTCCCCGATTTAAGTGCTAAATCACTTAAAGCGGGGACCGTTTTAGCTGTGTATTTTGAAAAAGTTGTGTGCTCTTCAAAGAGAAAGCTACTTTTGCTGTGTCTTTGGGTTCGAGGGGAAATGGGAGTCCTCTTCAGTCAGCAGGGACGACACCTGAGTCCTTTGCAGTCCTCTTGTCTGCCTCTGAGGGTGAAATGAGAGTGGTCCCTGTCATCATGTGCCATGTCTGAAAGAATTATTCACATTCCCTACGAGAATAGACGGGTGAAATAGCAAAAGGTGTGTCTTCCTTTGGAGCATGGACGGGTTCAAAGCCCACCTCATACCACTAAGTATTTTGCTGAGCACGAGCAGTTGTGTGTGCGGCCTGTGATTGGGTGATTTTTGTGTGATGTTTGTGTGTGTGTGTCTGTGTGTGTGTGTGTGTCTGTGTGTCTGTGTGTGTGTGTCTGTATTTCTGTCTCCATTCCTGAGCAGCAAATCTTTTTTCTTCTTTTAGCATGTTACTCACAACTGTGGATGAAGCCCAGCACTCCTGAAAACACAATCCATGTATGGTTGAAGGAAATTTTCTTGGTGATAAGTGAGAGGTTGGTGACAGAAACCAGCTCATTTCCCATTGACCACTGAGGTCACATCTCTCAGGTGAGAAGCAAAGTGAGATTTTGAACCAGGCACATTCTCCTTAGAGACAATGAGCCAAAGACAGGTCCGATGGAATCGAATGTCTTTTCATGTTGACATCCATCCCGTCAAGCCCTCGTTAAGCCATTGAAGTGTCACATTGGGCCTGGGGGAGGCGGTGCACCCTGAGAAATTACACGTCCGAAGATTTGGATTTGATTTCCAGCCCTCTGCCAGTCAGTCTGCCAGGCACTTTCATGTGACAAGCCTTAGGCGAGTCCCTTTCTGTCTCTGATTCCCGATTCCTTCACAGGGATTTATGTGGGCCTTAACGCCCACTGGGAAAAGATCCCTCTGCCAGCTCAGTGCCTGCTTTCTTGTTTTGACTTGTCAATCTGGACTTGAATACACCTTTGGTTTTGGATTGACTCTATTACCTCTCCTAGAAATTAACACACAAAAGTGACAGCTGATTGACAAGATGAGAAGCAGTTTTCCAAAATTCAAATTGAACTTAATCCTTTCTTACTAAAAGAATGCTCAAATCAAGGGGACACAGCTCACTCGTTTTGACTTCATGAGCTATGGCAGGTAGAGACAACTTTTTGAAAATACACAGCTAAAACTGTCCGTGCTTTGAATGCTAGACATGTTTTTCAGTTTTAAGTGCTTTAGCACTTAAAGCGGGACCGTTTTAGCTGTGTATTTTGAAAAAGTTGTGTGCTCTTCAAAGAGAAAGCTACTTTTGCTCTGTCTTGGGGTTCGAGGGGAAATGGGAGTCCTCTTCAGTCAGCAGGGACGACACCTGAGTCCTTTGCAGTCCTCTTGTCTGCCTCTGAGGGTGAAATGGGAGTGGTCCCTGTCATCATGAGCCATGTCTGAAAGAATTATTCACATTCCCTACGAGAATAGACGGGTGAAATAGCAAAAGGTGTGTCTTCCTTTGGAGCATGGACGGGTTCAAAGCCCACCTCATACCACTAAGTATTTTGCTGAACACGAGCATTTGTGTGTGCGGCCTGTGTTTGGGTGATTTTTGTGTCATGTGTGTGTGTGTGTGTGTGTGTGTGTGTGTGTGTGTCTGTGTGTGTGTGTCTGTATTTCTGTCTCCATTCCTGAGCAGCAAATCTTTTTTCCTCTTTTAGCATGTTACTCACAACTGTGGATGAAGCCCAGCACTCCTGAAAACACAATCCATGTATGGTTGAAGGAAATTTTCTTGGTGATGAGGGAGAGGTTGGTGACTGAAACCAGCTCATTTCCCATTGACCACTGAGGTCACATCTCTCAGGTGAGAAGCAAAGTGAGAATTTGAACCAGGCACATTCTCCTTAGAGACAATGGGCCAAAGACAGGTCCGATGGAATCGAATGTCTTTTCATGTTGACATGCATCCCGTCAAGCCCTCGTTAAGCCATTGAAGTGTCACATTGGGCCTGGGGGAGGCGGTGCACCCTGTGAAATTACACGTCCGAAGATTTGGATTTGATTTCCAGCCCTCTGCCAGTCAGTCTGCCAGGCACTTTCATGTGACAAGCCTAAGGCAAGTCCCTTTCTGTCTCTGATTCCCGATTCCTTCACAGGGATTTATGTGGGCCTTAATGCCCACTGGGAAAAGATCCCTCTGCCAGCTCAATGCCTGCTTTCTTGGTTTGACTTGTCAATCTGGACTTGAATACACCTTTGGTTTTGGATTGACTCTATTACCTCTCTGAGAAATTAACACACAAAAGTGACAGCTGATTGACAAGATGAGAAGCAGTTTTCCAAAATTCAAATTGAACTTAATCCTTTCTTACTAAAAGAATGCTCAAATCAAGGGGACACAGCTCACTCGTTTTGACTTCATGAGCTATGGCAGGTAGAGACAACTTTTTGAAAATACACAGCTAAAACTGTCCGTGCTTTGAATGCTAGACATGTTTTTCAGTTTTAAGTGCTTTAGCACTTAAAGCGGGACCGTTTTAGCTGTGTATTTTGAAAAAGTTGTGTGCTCTTCAAAGAGAAAGCTACTTTTGCTGTGTCTTTGGGTTCGAGGGGAAATGGGAGTCCTCTTCAGTCAGCAGGGACGACACCTGAGTCCTTTGCAGTCCTCTTGTCTGCCTCTGAGGGTGAAATGAGAGTGGTCCCTGTCATCATGAGCCATGTCTGAAAGAATTATTCACATTCCCTACGAGAATAGACGGGTGAAATAGCAAAAGGTGTGTCTTCCTTTGGAGCATGGACGGGTTCAAAGCCCACCTCATACCACTAAGTATTTTGCTGAACACGAGCAGTTGTGTGTGCGGCCTGTGTTTGGGTGATTTTTGTGTCGTGTGTGTGTGTGTGTGTGTGTCTGTGTCTGTGTGTGTGTGTCTGTATTTCTGTCTCCATTCCTGAGCAGCAAATCTTTTTTCCTCTTTTAGCATGTTACTCACAACTGTGGATGAAGCCCAGCACTCCTGAAAACACAATCCATGTATGGTTGAAGGAAATTTTCTTGGTGATGAGTGAGAAGTTGGTGACTGAAACCAGCTCATTTCCCATTGACCACTGAGGTCACATCTCTCAAGTGAGAAGCAAAGTGAGAATTTGAACCAGGCACATTCTCCTTAGAGACAATGGGCCAAAGACAGGTCCGATGGAATCGAATGTCTTTTCATGTCGACATCCATCCCGTCAAGCCCTCGTTAAGCCATTGAAGTGTCACATTGGGCCTGGGGGAGGCGGTGCACCCTGTGAAATTACACGTCCGAAGATTTGGATTTGATTTCCAGCCCTCTGCCAGTCAGTCTGCCAGGCACTTTCATGTGACAAGCCTTAGGCGAGTCCCTTTCTGTCTCTGATTCCCGATTCCTTCACAGGGATTTATGTGGGCCTTAACGCCCACTGGGAATAGATCCCTCTGCCAGCTCAGTGCCTGCTTTCTTGGTTTGACTTGTCAATCTGGACTTGAATACACCTTTGGTTTTGGATTGACTCTATTACCTCTCCTAGAAATTAACACACAAAACTGACAGCTGATTGACAAGATGAGAAGCAGCTTTCCAAAATTCAAATTGAACCTAATCCTTTCTTACTATAAGAATGCTCAAATCAAGGGGACACAGCTCACTCGTTTTTACTTCATGAGCTATGGCAGGTAGAGACAACTTTTTGAAAATACACAGCTAAAACTGTCCGTGCTTTGAATGCTAGACATGTTTTTCAGTTTTAAGTGCTTTAGCACTTAAAGCGGGACCGTTTTAGCTGTGTATTTTGAAAAAGTTGTGTGCTCTTCAAAGAGAAAGCTACTTTTGCTCTGTCTTTGGGTTCGAGGGGAAATGGGAGTCCTCTTCAGTCAGCAGGGACGACACCTGAGTCCTTTGCAGTCCTCTTGTCTGCCTCTGAGGGTGAAATGAGAGTGGTCCCTGTCATCATGAGCCATGTCTGAAAGAATTATTCACATTCCCTACGAGAATAGACGGGTGAAATAGCAAAAGGTGTGTCTTCCTTTGGAGCATGGACGGGTTCAAAGCCCACCTCATACCACTAAGTATTTTGCTGAACACGAGCATTTGTGTGTGCGGCCTGTGTTTGGGTGATTTTTGTGTCATGTGTGTGTGTGTGTGTGTGTGTGTGTGTGTCTGTGTGTGTGCGTCTGTATTTCTGTCTCCATTCCTGAGCAGCAAATCTTTTTTCCTCTTTTAGCATGTTACTCACAACTGTGGATGAAGCCCAGCACTCCTGAAAACACAATCCATGTATGGTTGAAGGAAATTTTCTTGGTGATGTGTGAGAGGTTGGTGACTGAAACCAGCTAATTTCCCATTGACCACTGAGGTCACATCTCTCAGGTGAGAAGCAAAGTGAGAATTTGTCCCAGGCACATTCTCCTTAGAGACAATGGGCCAAAGACAGGTCCGATGGAATCGAATGTCTTTTCATGTTGACATGAATCCCGTCAAGCCCTCGTTAAGCCATTGAAGTGTCACATTGGGCCTGGGGGAGGCGGTGCACCCTGTGAAATTACACGTCCCAAGATTTGGATTTGATTTCCAGCCCTCTGCCAGTCAGTCTGCCAGGCACTTTCATGTGACAAGCCTTAGGCGAGTCCCTTTCTGTCTTGATTCCCGATTCCTTCACAGGGATTTATGTGGGCCTTAACGCCCACTGGGAAAAGATCCCTCTGCCAGCTCAGTGCCTGCTTTCTTGGTTTGACTTGTCAATCTGGACTTGAATACACCTTTGGTTTTGGATTGACTCTATTACCTCTCTGAGAAATTAACACACAAAACTGACAGCTGATTGACAAGATGAGAAGCAGTTTTCCAAAATTCAAATTGAACTTAATTCTTTCTTACTAAAAGAATGCTCAAATCAAGGGGACACAGCTCACTCGTTTTGACTTCATGAGCTATGGCAGGTAGAGACAACTTTTTGAAAATACACAGCTAAAACTGTCCGTGCTTTGAATGCTAGACATGTTTTTCTGAATACACAGCTAAAACGGTCCCCGGTTTAAGTGCTAAAGCACTTAAAGCGGGGACCGTTTTAGCTGTGTGTTTTGAAAAAGTTGTGTGGTCTTCAAAGAGAAAGCTACTTTTGCTGTGTCTTTGGGTTCGAGGCGAAATGGGAGTCCTATTCAGTTAGCAGGGACGACACCTGATTCCTTTGCAGTCCTCTTGTCTGCCTCTGAGGGTGAAATGAGTGTGGTCCCTGTCATCATGAGCCATGTCTGAAAGAATTATTCACATTCCCTACGAGAATAGACGGGTGAAATAGCAAAAGGTGTGTCTTCCTTTGGAGCATGGACGGGTTCAAAGCCCACCTCATACCACTAAGTATTTTGCTGAACACGAGCAGTTGTGTGTGCGGTCTGTGTTTGGTTGATTTTTGTGTCATGTGTGTGTGTGTGTGTGTGTCTGTGTGTGTGTGTCTGTGTGTGTGTGTCTATATTTCTGTCTCCATTCCTGAGTAGCAAATCTTTTTTCCTCTTTTAGCATGTTACTCACAACTGTGGATGAAGCCCAGCACTCCTGAAAACACAATCCATGTATGGTTGAAGGAAATTTTCTTGGTGATGAGTGAGAGTTTGGTGACTGAAACCAGCTCATTTCCCATTGACCACTGAGGTCGCATCTCTCAGGTAAGAAGCAAAGTGAGAATTTGAACCAGGCACATTCTCCTTAGAGACAATAGGCCAAAGACAAGTCCGATGGAATCGAATGTCTTTTCATGTTGACATCAATCCCGTCAAGCCCTCGTTAAGCCATTGAAGTGTCACATTGGGCCTTGGGGAGGCGGTGCACCCTTTGAAATTACACGTCCGAAGATTTGGATTTGATTTCAAGCCCTCTGCCAGTCAGTCTGCCAGGCAATTTCATGTCACAAGCCTTAGGCGAGTCCCTTTCTGTCTCTGATTCCCGATTCCTTCAAAGGGATTTATGTGGGCCTTAACGCCCACTGGGAAAAGATCCCTCTGCCAGCTCAGTGCCTGCTTTCTTGCTTTGACTTGTCAATCTGGACTTGAATACACCTTTGGTTTTGGATTGACTCTATTACCTCTCCTAGAAATTAACACACAAAACTGACAGCTGATTGACAAGATGAGAAGCAGTTTTCCAAAATTCAAATTGAACTTAATCCTTTCTTACTAAAAGAATGCTCAAATCAAGGGGACACAGCTCACTCGTTTTGACTTCATGAGCTATGGCAGGTAGAGGCAACTTTTTGAAAATACACAGCTAAAACTGTCCGTGCTTTGAATGCTAGACATGTTTTTCAGAATACACAGCTTAAACGGTCCCCGCATAAGTGCTTTAGCACTTAAAGCGGGTACCGTTTTAGCTGTGTATTTTGAAAAATTGTGTGCTCTTCAAAGAGAAAGCTACTTTTGCTGTGTCTTTGGGTTCGAGGGGAAATGGGAGTCCTCATCAGTCAGCAGGGACGACACCTGAGTCCTTTGCAGTCCTCTTGTCTGCCTCTGAGGGTGAAATGAGAGTGGTCCCTGTCATCATGAGCCATGTCTGAAAGAATTATTCACATTCCGTACGAGAATAGACGGGTGAAATAGCAAAAGGTGTGTCTTCCTTTAGAGCATGGACAGGTTCAAAGCCCACCTCATACCACTAAGTATTTTGCTGAACACGAGCAGTTGTGTGTGCGGCCTGTGTTTGGGTGATTTTTGTGTCATGTTTGTGTGTGTGTCTGTGTGTGTGTGTGTGTCTGTGTGTGTGTGTCTGTATTTCTGTCTCCATTCCTGAGCAGCAAATCTTTTTTCCTCTTTTAGCATGTTACTCACAACTGTGGATGAAGCCCAGCACTCCTGAAAACACAATCCATGTATGGTTGAAGGAAATTTTCTTGGTGATGAAAGAGAGGTTGGTGACTGAAACCAGCTCATTTCCCATTGACCACTGAGGTCACATCTCTCAGGTGAGAAGCAAAGTGAGAAATTGAACCAGGCACATTCTCCTTAGAGACAATGGGCCAAAGACTGGTCCGATGGAATCGAATGTCTTTTCATGTTGACATCCATCCCGTCAAGCCCTCGTTAAGCCATTGAAGTGTCACATTGGGCCTGGTGGAGGCGGTGCACCCTGTAAAATTACACGTCCGAAGATTTGGATTTGATTTCCAGCCCTCTGCCAGTCAGTCTGCCAGGCACTTTCATGTGACAAGCCTTAGGCGAGTCCCTTTCTGTCTCTGATTCCCGATTCCTTCACAGGGATTTATGTGGGCCTTAACGCCCACTGGGAAAAGATCCCTCTGCCAGCTCAGTGCCTGCTTTCTTGCTTTGACTTGTCAATCTGGACTTGAATACACCTTTGGTTTTGGATTGACTCTATTACCTCTCCTAGAAATTAACACACAAAAGTGACAGCTGATTGACAAGATGAGAAGCATTTTTCCAAAATTCAAATTGAACCTAATCCTTTCTTACTAAAAGAACGCTCAAATCAAGGGGACACAGCTCACTCGTTTTGACTTCATGAGCTATGGCAGGTAGAGACAACTTTTTGAAAATACACAGGTAAAACTGTCCGTGCTTTGAATGCTAGACATGTTTTTCAGAATACACCGCTAAAACGGTCCCCGCTTTAAGTGCTAAATCACTTAAAGCGGGGACCGTTTTAGCTGTGTATTTTGAAAAAGTTGTGTGCTCTTCAAAGAGAAAGCTACTTTTGCTGTGTCTTTGGGTTCGAGGGGAAATGGGAGTCCTCTTCAGTCAGCAGGGACGACACCTGAGTCCTTTGCAGTCCTCTTGTCTGCCTCTGAGGGTGAAATGAGAGTGGTCCCTGTCATCATGTGCCATGTCTGAAAGAATTATTCACATTCCCTACGAGAATAGACGGGTGAAATAGCAAAAGGTGTGTCTTCCTTTGGAGCATGGACGGGTTCAAAGCCCACCTCATACCACTAAGTATTTTGCTGAACACGAGCAGTTGTGTGTGCGGCCTGTGTTTGGGTGATTTTTGTGTCGTGTGTGTGTGTGTGTGTGTGTGTGTGTGTGTGTGTCTGTGTGTGTGTGTCTGTATTTCTGTCTCCATTCCTGAGCAGCAAATCTTTTTTCCTCTTTTAGCATGTTACTCACAACTGTGGATGAAGCCCAGCACTCCTGAAAACACAATCCATGTATGGTTGAAGGAAATTTTCTTGGTGATGAGTGAGAAGTTGGTGACTTAAACCAGCTCATTTCCCATTGACCACTGAGGTCACATCTCTCAAGTGAGAAGCAAAGTGAGAATTTGAACCAGGCACATTCTCCTTAGAGACAATGAGCCAAAGACAGGTCCGATGGAATCGAATGTCTTTTCATGTCGACATCCATCCCGTCAAGCCCTCGTTAAGCCATTGAAGTGTCACATAGGACCTGGGGGAGGCGGTGCACCCTGTGAAATTACACGTCCGAAGATTTGGATTTGATTTCCAGCCCTCTGCCAGTCAGTCTGCCAGGCACTTTCATGTGACAAGCCTTAGGCGAGTCCCTTTCTGTCTCTGATTCCCGATTCATTCACAGGGATTTATGTGGGCCTTAACGCCCACTGGGAATAGATCCCTCTGCCAGCTCAGTGCCTGCTTTCTTGGTTTGACTTGTCAATCTGGACTTGAATACACCTTTGGTTTTGGATTGACTCTATTACCTCTCCTAGAAATTAACACACAAAACTGACAGCTGATTGACAAGATGAGAAGCAGCTTTCCAAAATTCAAATTGAACTTAATCCTTTCTGACTAAAAGAATGCTCAAATCAAGGGGATACAGCTCACTCGTTTTGACTTCATGAGCTATGGCAGGTAGAGACAACTTTTTGAAAATACACAGCTAAAACTGTCCGTGCTTTAAATGCTAGACATGTTTTTCAGTTTTAAGTGCTTTAGCACTTAAAGCGGGACCGTTTTAGCTGTGTATTTTGAAAAAGTTGTGTGCTCTTCAAAGAGAAAGCTACTTTTGCTCTGTCTTTGGGTTCGAGGGGAAATGGGAGTCCTCTTCAGTCAGCAGGGACGACACCTGAGTCCTTTGCAGTCCTCTTGTCTGCCTCTGAGGGTGAAATGAGAGTGGTCCCTGTCATCATGAGCCATGTCTGAAAGAATTATTCACATTCCCTACGAGAATAGACGGGTGAAATAGCAAAAGGTGTGTCTTCCTTTGGAGCATGGACGGGTTCAAAGCCCACCTCATACCACTAAGTATTTTGCTGAACACGAGCATTTGTGTGTGCGGCCTGGGTTTGGGTGATTTTTGTGTCGTGTGTGTGTGTGTGTGTGTGTGTGTGTGTGTGTGTGCGTCTGTATTTCTGTCTCCATTCCTGAGCAGCAAATCTTTTTTCCTCTTTTAGCATGTTACTCACAACTGTGGATTAAGCCAGCACTCCTGAAAACACAATCCATGTATGGTTGAAGGAAATGTTCTTGGTGATGAGTGAGAGGTTGGTGACTGAAACCAGCTCATTTCCCATTGACCACTGAGGTCACATCTCTCAGGTGAGAAGCAAAGTGAGAATTTGAACCAGGCACATTCTCCTTAGAGACAATGGGCCAAAGACAGGTCCGATGGTATCGAATGTCTTTTCATGTTGACATCCATCCCGTCAAGCCCTAGTTAAGCCATTGAAGTGTCACATTGGTCCTGGGGGAGGCGGTGCACCCTGTGAAATTACACGTCCGTAGATTTGGATTTGATTTCCAGCACTCTGCCAGTCAGTCTGCCAGGCACTTTCATGTGACAAGCCTTAGGCGAGTCCCTTTCTGTCTCTGATTCCCGATTCCTTCACAGGGATTTATGTGGGCCTTAACGCCCACTGGGAAAAGATCCCTCTGCCAGCTCAGTGCCTGCTTTCTTGCTTTGACTTGTCAATCTGGACTTGAATACACCTTTGGTTTTGGATTGACTCTATTACCTCTCCTAGAAATTAACAAACAAATCTGACAGCTGACTGACAAGATGAGAAGCAGTTTTCCAAAATTCAAATTGAACTTAATCCATTCTTACTAAAAGAATGCTCAAATCAAGGGGACACAGCTCACTCGTTTTGACTTCATGAGCTATGGCAGGTAGAGACAACTTTTTGAAAATACACAGCAAAAACTGTCCGTGCTTTGAATGCTAGACATGTTTTTCAGTTTTAAGTGCTTTAGCACTTAAAGCGGGACCGTTTTAGCTGTGTATTTTGAAAAAGTTGTGTGCTCTTCAAAGAGAAAGCTACTTTTGCTGTGTCTTTGGGTTCGAGGGGAAATGGGAGTCCTCTTCAGTCAGCAGGGACGACACCTGAGTCCTTTGCAGTCCTCTTGTCTGCCTCTGAGGGTGAAATGAGAGTGGACCCTGTCATCATCAGCCATGTCTGAAAGAATTATTCACATTCCCTACGAGAATAGAGGGGTGAAATAGCAAAAGGTGTGTCTTCCTTTGGAGCATGGACGGGTTCAAAGCCCACCTCATACCACTAAGTATTTTGCTGAACACGAGCAGTTGTGTGTGCGGCCTGTGTTTGGGTGATTTTTGTGTCATGTGTGTGTTTGTGAGTGTGTGTGTGTGTGTGTGTGTGTCTGTGTGTGTGTGTCTGTATTTCTGCCACCATTCCTGAGCAGCAAATCTTTTTTCCTCTTTTAGCATGTTACTCACAACTGTGGATGAAGCCCAGCACTCCTGAAAACACAATCCATGTATGGTTGAAGGAAATTTTCTTGGTGATGAGTGAGAGGTTGTTGACTGAAACCAGCTCATTTCCCATTGACCACTGAGGTCACATCTCTCAGGTGAGAAGCAAAGTGAGAATTTGAACCAGGCATATTCTCCTTAGAGACAATGGGCCAAAGACAGGTCCGATGGAATCGAATGTCTTTTCTTGTTGACATCCATCCCGTCAAGTCCTCGTTAAGCCATTGAAGTGTCACATTGGGCCTGGGTGAGGCGGTGCACCCTGTGAAATTACACGTCCGAAGATTTGGATTTGATTTCCAGCCCTCTGCCAGTCAGTCTGCCAGGCACTTTCATGTGACAAGCCTTAGGCGAGTCCCTTTCTGTCTCTGATTCCCAATTCCTTCACAGTGATTTATGTGGGCCTTAACGCCCACTGGGAAAAGATCCCTCTGCCAGCTCAGTGCCTGCTTTCTTGCTTTGACTTGTCAATCTGGACTTGAATACACCTTTGGTTTTGGATTGACTCTATTACCTCTCCTAGAAATTAACACACA
The DNA here is from genome assembly GCF_048565385.1 of Saimiri boliviensis. Taxonomy (NCBI): domain Eukaryota; kingdom Metazoa; phylum Chordata; class Mammalia; order Primates; family Cebidae; genus Saimiri; species Saimiri boliviensis. The sequence goes on from NC_133453.1 coordinate 152,423,171, forward strand.
AAACTGACAGCTGATTGACAAGATGAGAAGCAGTTTTCCAAAATTCAAATTGAACTTAATCCTTTCTTACTAAAAGAATGCTCAAATCAAGGGGACACAGCTCACTCGTTTTGACTTCATGAGCTATGGCAGGTAGAGACAACTTTTTGAAAATACACAGCTAAAACTGTCCGTGCCTTGAATGCTAGACTTGTTTTTCAGAATACACAGCTAAAACGGTCCCCGCTTTAAGTGCTAAAGCACTTAAAGCGGGGACCGTTTTAGCTGTGTATTTTGAAAAAGTTGTGTGCTCTTCAAAGAGAAAGCTACTTTTGCTGTGTCTTTGTGTTCGAGGGGAAATGGGAGTCCTCTTCAGTCAGCAGGGACGACACCTGAGTCCTTTGCACTCCTCTTGTCTGCCTCTGAGGGTGAAATGAGAGTGGTCCCTGTCATCATGAGCCATGTCTGAAAGAATTTTTCACATTCCCTACGAGAATAGACGGGTGAAATAGCAAAAGGTGTGTCTTCCTTTGGAGCATGGACGGGTTCAAAGCCCACCTCATACCACTAAGTATTTTGCTGAACACGAGCAGTTGTGTGTGCGGCCTGTGTTTGGGTGATTTTTGTGTCATGTTTGTGTGTGTGTGTGTGTGTGTGTGTGTGTGTGTCTGTGTGTGTGCGTCTGTATTTCTGTCTCCATTCCTGAGCAGCAAATCTTTTTTCCTCTTTTAGCATGTTACTCACAACTGTGGATGAAGCCCAGCACTCCTGAAAACACAATCCATGTATGGTTGAAGGAAATGTTCTTGGTGATGAGTGAGAGGTTGGTGACTGAAACCAGCTCATTTCCCATTGACCACTGAGGTCACATCTCTCAGGTGAGAAGCAAAGTGAGAATTTGAAACAGGCACCTTCTCCTTAGAGACAATGGGACAAAGACAGGTCCGATGGAATCGAATGTCTTTTCATGTTGACATCCATCCCGTCAAGCCCTCGTTAAGCCATTGAAGTGTCACATTGGGCCTGGGGGTGGCGGTGTACCCTGTGAAATTACACGTCCGAAGATTTGGATTTGATTTCCAGCCCTCTGCCAGTCAGTCTGCCAGGCACTTTCATGTGACAAGCCTTAGACGAGTCCCTTTCTATCTCTGATTCCCGATTCCTTCACAGCGATTTATGTGGGCCTTAACGCCCACTGGGAAAAGATCCCTCTGCCAGCTCAGTGCCTGCTTTCTTGGTTTCACTTGTCAATCTGGACTTGAATACACCTTTGGTTTTGGATTGACTCTATTACCTCTCCTAGAAATTAACACACAAAACTGACAGCTGATTGACAAGATGAGAAGCAGTTTTCCAAAATTCAAATTGAACTTAATCCTTTCTTACTAAAAGAATGCTCAAATCAAGGGGACACAGCTCACTCGTTTTGACTTCATAAGCTATGGCAGGTAGAGACAACTTTTTGAAAATACACAGCTAAAACTGTCCGTGCTTTGAATGCTAGACATGTTTTTCAGAATACACAGCTAAAACGGTCCCCGCTTTAAGTGCTAAAGCACTTAAAGCGGGGACCGTTTTAGCTGTGTATTTTGAAAAAGTTGTGTGCTCTTCAAAGAGAAAGCTACTTTTGCTGTGTCTTTGTGTTCGAGGGGAAATGGGAGTCCTCTTCAGTCAGCAGGGACGACACCTGAGTCCTTTGTACTCCTCTTGCCTGCCTCTGAGGGTGAAATGAGAGTGGTCCCTGTCATCATGAGCCATGTCTGAAAGAATTATTCACATTCCCTACGAGAATAGACTTGTGAAATAGCAAAAGGTGTGTCTTCCTTTGGAACATGTACGGGTTCAAAGCCCACCTCATACCACTACGTATTTTGCTGAACACGAGCAGTTGTGTGTGCGGCCTGTGTTTGGGTGATTTTGGTGTCGTGTGTGTGTGTGTGTGTGTGTGTGTGTGTGTGTGTGTGTCTGTGTGTGTTTCTGTATTTCTGTCTCCATTTCTGAGCAGCAAATCATTTTTCCTCTTTTAGCATGTTACTCACAACTGTGGATGAAGCCCAGCACTCCTGAAAACACAATCCATGTATGGTTGAAGGAAATGTTCTTGGTGATGAGTGAGAGGTTGGTGACTGAAACCAGCTCATTTCCCATTGACCACTGAGGTCACATCTCTCAGGTGAGAAGCAAAGTGAGAATTTGAACCAGGCACATTCTCCTTAGAGACAATGGGCCAAAGACAGGTCCGATGGAATCGAATGTCTTTTCATGTTGACATCCATCCCGTCAAGCCCTCGTTAAGCCATTGAAGTGTCACATTGGGCCTGGGGGAGGCGGTGCACCCTGTGAAATTACACGTCCGAAGATTTGGATTTGATTTCCAGCCCTCTGCCAGTCAGTCTGCCAGGCACTTTCATGTGACAAGCCTTAGGCGAGTCCCTTTCTGTCTCTGATTCCCGATTCCTTCACAGGGATTTATGTGGGCCTTAACGCCCACTGGGAAAAGATCCCTCTGCCAGCGCAGTGCCTGCTTTCTTGGTTTGAATTGTCAATCTGGACTTGAATACACCTTTGGTTTTGGATTGACTCTATTACCTCTCCTAGAAATTAACACACAAAATTGACAGCAGATTGACAAGATGAGAAGCAGTTTTCCAAAATTCAAATTGAACTTAATCCTTTCTTCCGAAAAGAATGCTCAAATCAAGGGGACACAGCTCACTCGTTTTGACTTCATGAGCTATGGCAGGTGGAGACAACTTTTTAAAAATACACAGCTAAAACTGTCCGTGCTTTGAATGCTAGACATGTTTTTCAGAATACACTGCTAAAGTGGGGACCGTTTTGGCTGTGTATTTTGAAAAAGTTGGGTGCTCTTCAAAGAGAAAGCTACTTTTGCTGTGTCTTTGGGTTCGAGGGGAAATGGGAGTCCTCTTCTGTCAGCAGGGACGACACCTGAGTCCTTTGCAGTCCTCTTGTCTGCCTCTGAGGGTGAAATGAGAGTGGTCCCTGTCATCATGAGCCATGTCTGAAAGAATTATTCACATTCCCTACGAGATTAGACGGGTGAAATAGCAAAAGGTGTGTCTTCCTTTGGAGCATGGACGGGTTCAAAGCCCACCTCATACCACTAAGTATTTTGCTGAACACGAGCAGTTGTGTGTGCGGCCTGTGTTTGGGTGATTTTTGTGTCATGTGTGTGTGTGTTTGTGTGTGTGTGTGTCTGTGTGTGTGTGTCTGTATTTCTGTCTCCATTCCTGAGCAGCAAATCTTTTTTCCTCTTTTGGCATGTTACTCACAACTGTGGATGAAGCCCAGCACTCCTGAAAACACAATCCATGTATGGTGGAAGGAAATTTTCTTGGTGATGAGTGAGAGGTTGGTGACTGAAACCAGCTCATTTCCCATTGACCACTGAGGTCACATCTCTCAGGTGAGAAGCAAAGTGAGAATTTGAACCAGGCACATTCTCCTTAGAGACAATGGGCCAAAGACAGGTCCGATGGAATCGAATGTCTTTTCATGTTGACATCCATCCCGTCAAGCCCTCGTTAAGCCGTTGAAGTGTCACATTGGGCCTGGGGGAGGCGGTGCACTCTGTGAAATTACACGTCCGAATATTTGGATTTGATTTCCAGCCCTCTGCCAGTCAGTCTGCCAGGCACTTTCATGTGACAAGCCTTAGGCGAGTCCCTTTCTGTCTCTGATTCCCGATTCCTTCACAGGGATTTATGTGGGCCTTAACGCCCACTGGGAAAAGATCCCTCTGCCAGCTCAGTGCCTGCTTTCTTGGTTTGACTTGTCAATCTGGACTTGAATACACCTTTGGTTTTGGATTGACTCTATTACCTCTCCTAGAAATTAACACACAAATCTGACAGCTGATTGACAAGATGAGAAGCAGTTTTCCAAAATTCAAATTGAACTTAATCCTTTCTTCCTAAAAGAATGCTCAAATCAAGGGGACACAGCTCACTCGTTTTGACTTCATGAGATATGGGAGGTAGAGACAACTTTTTGAAAATACACAGCTAAAAGTGTCCGTGCTTTGAATGCTAGACATGTTTTTCAGAATACACAGCTAAAACGGTCCCCGCTTTAAGTGCTAAAGCACTTAAAGCGGGCACCGTTTTAGCTGTGTATTTTGAAAAAGTTGTGTGCTCTTCAAAGAGAAAGCTACTTTTGCTGTGTCTTTGGGTTCGAGGGGAAATGGGAGTCCTCTTCAGTCAGCAGGGACGACACCTGAGTCCTTTGCAGTCCTCTTGTCTGCCTCTGAGGGTGAAATGAGAGTGGTCCCTGTCATCATGAGCCATGTCTGAAAGAATTATTCACATTCCCTACGAGAATAGACGGGTGAAATAGCAAAAGGTGTGTCTTCCTTTGGAGCATGGACGGGTTCAAAGCCCACCTCATACCACTAAGTATTTTGCTGAACACGAGCAGTTGTGTGTGCGGCCTGTGTTTGGGTGATTTTTGTGTCGTGTGTGTGTGTGTGTGTGTGTGTGTGTGTGTCTGTGTGTGTGTGTCTGTATTTCTGTCTCCATTCCTGAGCAGCAAATCTTTTTTCCTCTTTTAGCATGTTACTCACAACTGTGGATGAAGCCCAGCACTCCTGAAAACACAATCCATGTATGGTTGAAGGAAATTTTCTTAATGATGAGTGAGAGGTTTGTGACTGAAACCAGCTCATTTCACATTGACCACTGAGGTCCCATCTCTCAGGTGAGAAGCAAAGTGAGAATTTGAACCAGGCACATTCTCCTTAGAGACAACAGGCCAAAGACAGGTCCGATGGAATCGAATGTTTTTCATGTTGACATCCATTTCGTTAAGCCATCGTTAAGCCATTGAAGTGTCACATTGGGCCTGGGGGAGGCGGAGCACCCTGTGAAATTACACGTCCGAAGATTTGGATTTGATTTCCAGCCCTCTGCCAGTCAGTTTGCCAGGCAATTTCATGTGACAAGCCTTAGGCGAGTCCCTTTCTGTCTCTGATACCCGATTCCTTCACAGGGATTTATGTGGGCCTTAACGCCCACTGGGAAAAGATCCCTCTGCCAGCTCAGTGCCTGCTTTCTTGGTTTGACTTGTCAATCTGGACTTGAATACACCTTTGGTTTTGGATTGACTCTATTACCTCTCCTAGAAATTAACACACAAAACTGACAGCTGATTGACAAGATGAGAAGCAGTTTTCCAAAATTCAAATTGAACTTAATCCTTTCTTACTAAAAGAATGCTCAAATCAAGGGGACACAGCTCACTCGTTTTGACTTCATGAGCTATAGCAGGTAGAGACAACTTTTTGAAAATACACAGCTAAAACTGTCCGTACTTTGAATGCTAGACATGTTTTTCAGAATACACAGCTAAAACGGTCCCCGCTTTAAGTGCTAAAGCACTTAATGCGGGGACCGTTTTAGCTGTGTATTTTGAAAAATTGGTGTGCTCTTCAAAGAGAAAGCTACTTTTGCTGTGTCTTTGGGTTCGAGGGGAAATGGGAGTCCTCTTCAGTCAGCAGGGACGACACCTGAGTCCTTTGCAGTCCTCTTGTCTGCCTCTGAGGGTGAAATGAGAGTGGTCCCTGTCATCATGAGCCATGTCTGAAAGAATTATTCACATTCCCTACGAGAATAGACGGGTGAAATAGCAAAAGGTGTGTCTTCCTTTGGAGCATGGACGTGTTCAAAGCCCACCTCATACCACTAAGTATTTTGCTGAACACGAGCAGTTGTGTGTGCGTCCTGTGTTTGGGTGATTTTTGTGTCGTGTGTGTGTGTGTGTGTGTGTGTGTGTGTGTGTGTGTCTGTGTGTGTGTGTCTGTATTTCTGTCTCCATTCCTGAGCAGCAAATCTTTTTTCCTCTTTTAGCATGTTACTCACAACTGTGGATGAAGCCCAGCACTCCTGAAAACACAATCCATGTATGGTTGAAGGAAATTTTCTTGGTGATGAGTGAGAAGTTGGTGACTGAAACCAGCTCATTTCCCATTGACCACTGAGGTCACATCTCTCAAGTGAGAAGCAAAGTGAGAATTTGAACCAGGCACATTCTCCTTAGAGACAATGAGCCAAAGACAGGTCCGATGGAATCGAATGTCTTTTCATGTCGACATCCATCCCGTCAAGCCCTCGTTAAGCCATTGAAGTGTCACATAGGACCTGGGGGAGGCGGTGCACCCTGTGAAATTACACGTCCGAAGATTTGGATTTGATTTCCAGCCCTCTGCCAGTCAGTCTGCCAGGCACTTTCATGTGACAAGCCTTAGGCGAGTCCCTTTCTGTCTCTGATTCCCGATTCATTCACAGGGATTTATGTGGGCCTTAACGCCAGCTGGGAATATATCCCTCTGCCAGCTCAGTGCCTGCTTTCTTGGTTTGACTTGTCAATCTGGACTTGAATACACCTTTGGTTTTGGATTGACTCTATTACCTCTCCTAGAAATTAACACACAAAACTGACAGCTGATTGACAAGATGAGAAGCAGCTTTCCAAAATTCAAATTGAACTTAATCCTTTCTGACTAAAAGAATGCTCAAATCAAGGGGACACAGCTCACTCGTTTTGACTTCATGAGCTATGGCAGGTAGAGACAACTTTTTGAAAATACACAGCTAAAACTGTCCGTGCTTTAAATGCTAGACATGTTTTTCAGTTTTAAGTGCTTTAGCACTTAAAGCGGGACCGTTTTAGCTGTGTATTTTGAAAAAGTTGTGTGCTCTTCAAAGAGAAAGCTACTTTTGCTCTGTCTTTGGGTTCGAGGGGAAATGGGAGTCCTCTTCAGTCAGCAGGGACGACACCTGAGTCCTTTGCAGTCCTCTTGTCTGCCTCTGAGGGTGAAATGAGAGTGGTCCCTGTCATCATGAGCCATGTCTGAAAGAATTATTCACATTCCCTACGAGAATAGACGGGTGAAATAGCAAAAGGTGTGTCTTCCTTTGGAGCATGGACGGGTTCAAAGCCCACCTCATACCACTAAGTATTTTGCTGAACACGAGCATTTGTGTGTGCGGCCTGGGTTTGGGTGATTTTTGTGTCATGTGTGTGTGTGTGTGTGTGTGTGTGTGTGTGTCTGTGTGTGTGCGTCTGTATTTCTGTCTCCATTCCTGAGCAGCAAATCTTTTTTCCTCTTTTAGCATGTTACTCACAACTGTGGATTAAGCCAGCACTCCTGAAAACGCAATCCATGTATGGTTGAAGGAAATGTTCTTGGTGATGAGTGAGAGGTTGGTGACTGAAACCAGCTCATTTCCCATTGACCACTGAGGTCACATCTCTCAGGTGAGAAGCAAAGTGAGAATTTGAACCAGGCACATTCTCCTTAGAGACAATGGGCCAAAGACAGGTCCGATGGTATCGAATGTCTTTTCATGTTGACATCCATCCCGTCAAGCCCTAGTTAAGCCATTGAAGTGTCACATTGGTCCTGGGGGAGGCGGTGCACCCTGTGAAATTACACGTCCGTAGATTTGGATTTGATTTCCAGCACTCTGCCAGTCAGTCTGCCAGGCACTTTCATGTGACAAGCCTTAGGCGAGTCCCTTTCTGTCTCTGATTCCCGATTCCTTCACAGGGATTTATGTGGGCCTTAACGCCCACTGGGAAAAGATCCCTCTGCCAGCTCAGTGCCTGCTTTCTTGCTTTGACTTGTCAATCTGGACTTGAATACACCTTTGGTTTTGGATTGACTCTATTACCTCTCCTAGAAATTAACAAACAAATCTGACAGCTGACTGACAAGATGAGAAGCAGTTTTCCAAAATTCAAATTGAACTTAATCCATTCTTACTAAAAGAATGCTCAAATCAAGGGGACACAGCTCACTCGTTTTGACTTCATGAGCTATGGCAGGTAGAGACAACTTTTTGAAAATACACAGCAAAAACTGTCCGTGCTTTGAATGCTAGACATGTTTTTCAGTTTTAAGTGCTTTAGCACTTAAAGCGGGACCGTTTTAGCTGTGTATTTTGAAAAAGTTGTGTGCTCTTCAAAGAGAAAGCTACTTTTGCTGTGTCTTTGGGTTCGAGGGGAAATGGGAGTCCTCTTCAGTCAGCAGGGACGACACCTGAGTCCTTTGCAGTCCTCTTGTCTGCCTCTGAGGGTGAAATGAGAGTGGACCCTGTCATCATCAGCCATGTCTGAAAGAATTATTCACATTCCCTACGAGAATAGATGGGTGAAATAGCAAAAGGTGTGTCTTCCTTTGGAGCATGGACGGGTTCAAAGCCCACCTCATACCAATAAGTATTTTGCTGAACACGAGCAGTTGTGTGTGCGGCCTGTGTTTGGGTGATTTTTGTGTCATGTGTGTGTTTGTGAGTGTGTGTGTGTGTGTGTGTGTGTCTGTGTGTGTGTGTCTGTATTTCTGCCACCATTCCTGAGCAGCAAATCTTTTTTCCTCTTTTAGCATGTTACTCACAACTGTGGATGAAGCCCAGCACTCCTGAAAACACAATCCATGTATGGTTGAAGGAAATTTTCTTGGTGATGAGTGAGAGGTTGTTGACTGAAACCAGCTCATTTCCCATTGACCACTGAGGTCACATCTCTCAGGTGAGAAGCAAAGTGAGAATTTGAACCAGGCATATTCTCCTTAGAGACAATGGGCCAAAGACAGGTCCGATGGAATCGAATGTCTTTTCTTGTTGACATCCATCCCGTCAAGTCCTCGTTAAGCCATTGAAGTGTCACATTGGGCCTGGGTGAGGCGGTGCACCCTGTGAAATTACACGTCCGAAGATTTGGATTTGATTTCCAGCCCTCTGCCAGTCAGTCTGCCAGGCACTTTCATGTGACAAGCCTTAGGCGAGTCCCTTTCTGTCTCTGATTCCCGATTCCTTCACAGTGATTTATGTGGGCCTTAACGCCCACTGGGAAAAGATCCCTCTGCCAGCTCAGTGCCTGCTTTCTTGCTTTGACTTGTCAATCTGGACTTGAATACACCTTTGGTTTTGGATTGACTCTATTACCTCTCCTAGAAATTAAAACACAAAACTGACAGCTGATTGACAAGATGAGAAGCAGTTTTCCAAAATTCAAATTGAACTTAATCCTTTCTTACTAAAAGAATGCTCAAATCAAGGGGACACAGCTCACTCGTTTTGACTTCATGAGCTATGGCAGGTAGAGACAACTTTTTGAAAATACACAGCTAAAACTGTCCGTGCCTTGAATGCTAGACTTGTTTTTCAGAATACACAGCTAAAACGGTCCCCGCTTTAAGTGCTAAAGCACTTAAAGCGGGGACCGTTTTAGCTGTGTATTTTGAAAAAGTTGTGTGCTCTTCAAAGAGAAAGCTACTTTTGCTGTGTCTTTGGGTTCGAGGGGAAATGGGAGTCCTCTTCAGTCAGCAGGGACGACACCTGAGTCCTTTGCACTCCTCTTGTCTGCCTCTGAGGGTGAAATGAGAGTGGTCCCTGTCATCATGAGCCATGTCTGAAAGAATTTTTCACATTCCCTACGAGAATAGACGGGTGAAATAGCAAAAGGTGTGTCTTCCTTTGGAGCATGGACGGGTTCAAAGCCCACCTCATACCACTAAGTATTTTGCTGAACACGAGCAGTTGTGTGTGCGGTCTGTGTTTGGGTGATTTTTGTGTCATGTTTGTGTGTGTGTGTGTGTGTGTGTGTGTGTGTGTGTCTGTGTGTGTTTCTGTATTTCTGTCTCCATTTCTGAGCAGCAAATCATTTTTCCTCTTTTAGCATGTTACTCACAACTGTGGATGAAGCCCAGCACTCCTGAAAACACAATCCATGTATGGTTGAAGGAAATTTTCTTGGTGATGAGTGAGAGGTTGGTGACTGAAACCAGCTCATTTCCCATTGACCACTGAGGTCACATCTCTCAGGTGAGAAGCAAAGTGAGAATTTGAACCAGGCACATTCTCCTTAGAGACAATGGGCCAAAGACAGGTCCGATGGAATCGAATGTCTTTTCATGTTGACATCCATCCCGTCAAGCCCTCGTTAAGCCATTGAAGTGTCACATTGGGCCTGGGGGAGGCGGTGCACCCTGTGAAATTACACGTCCGAAGATTTGGATTTGATTTCCAGCCCTCTGCCAGTCAGTCTGCCAGGCACTTTCATGTGACAAGCCTTAGGCGAGTCCCTTTCTGTCTCTGATTCCCGATTCCTTCACAGGGATTTATGTGGGCCTTAACGCCCACTGGGAAAAGATCCCTCTGCCAGCGCAGTGCCTGCTTTCTTGGTTTGAATTGTCAATCTGGACTTGAATACACCTTTGGTTTTGGATTGACTCTATTACCTCTCCTAGAAATTAACACACAAAATTGACAGCAGATTGACAAGATGAGAAGCAGTTTTCCAAAATTCAAATTGAACTTAATCCTTTCTTCCGAAAAGAATGCTCAAATCAAGGGGACACAGCTCACTCGTTTTGACTTCATGAGCTATGGCAGGTGGAGACAACTTTTTAAAAATACACAGCTAAAACTGTCCGTGCTTTGAATGCTAGACATGTTTTTCAGAATACACTGCTAAAGTGGGGACCGTTTTGGCTGTGTATTTTGAAAAAGTTGGGTGCTCTTCAAAGAGAAAGCTACTTTTGCTGTGTCTTTGGGTTCGAGGGGAAATGGGAGTCCTCTTCTGTCAGCAGGGACGACACCTGAGTCCTTTGCAGTCCTCTTGTCTGCCTCTGAGGGTGAAATGAGAGTGGTCCCTGTCATCATGAGCCATGTCTGAAAGAATTATTCACATTCCCTACGAGATTAGACGGGTGAAATAGCAAAAGGTGTGTCTTCCTTTGGAGCATGGACGGGTTCAAAGCCCACCTCATACCACTAAGTATTTTGCTGAACACGAGCAGTTGTGTGTGCGGCCTGTGTTTGGGTGATTTTTGTGTCATGTGTGTGTGTGTTTGTGTGTGTGTGTGTCTGTGTGTGTGTGTCTGTATTTCTGTCTCCATTCCTGAGCAGCAAATCTTTTTTCCTCTTTTGGCATGTTACTCACAACTGTGGATGAAGCCCAGCACTCCTGAAAACACAATCCATGTATGGTGGAAGGAAATTTTCTTGGTGATGAGTGAGAGGTTGGTGACTGAAACCAGCTCATTTCCCATTGACCACTGAGGTCACATCTCTCAGGTGAGAAGCAAAGTGAGAATTTGAACCAGGCACATTCTCCTTAGAGACAATGGGCCAAAGACAGGTCCGATGGAATCGAATGTCTTTTCATGTTGACATCCATCCCGTCAAGCCCTCGTTAAGCCGTTGAAGTGTCACATTGGGCCTGGGGGAGGCGGTGCACTCTGTGAAATTACACGTCCGAATATTTGGATTTGATTTCCAGCCCTCTGCCAGTCAGTCTGCCAGGCACTTTCATGTGACAAGCCTTAGGCGAGTCCCTTTCTGTCTCTGATTCCCGATTCCTTCACAGGGATTTATGTGGGCCTTAACGCCCACTGGGAAAAGATCCCTCTGCCAGCTCAGTGCCTGCTTTCTTGGTTTGACTTGTCAATCTGGACTTGAATACACCTTTGGTTTTGGATTGACTCTATTACCTCTCCTAGAAATTAACACACAAATCTGACAGCTGATTGACAAGATGAGAAGCAGTTTTCCAAAATTCAAATTGAACTTAATCCTTTCTTCCTAAAAGAATGCTCAAATCAAGGGGACACAGCTCACTCGTTTTGACTTCATGAGATATGGGAGGTAGAGACAACTTTTTGAAAATACACAGCTAAAACTGTCCGTGCTTTGAATGCTAGACATGTTTTTCAGAATACACAGCTAAAACGGTCCCCGCTTTAAGTGCTAAAGCACTTAAAGCGGGCACCGTTTTAGCTGTGTATTTTGAAAAAGTTGTGTGCTCTTCAAAGAGAAAGCTACTTTTGCTGTGTCTTTGGGTTCGAGGGGAAATGGGAGTCCTCTTCAGTCAGCAGGGACGACACCTGAGTCCTTTGCAGTCCTCTTGTCTGCCTCTGAGGGTGAAATGAGAGTGGTCCCTGTCATCATGAGCCATGTCTGAAAGAATTATTCACATTCCCTACGAGAATAGACGGGTGAAATAGCAAAAGGTGTGTCTTCCTTTGGAGCATGGACGGGTTCAAAGCCCACCTCATACCACTAAGTATTTTGCTGAACACGAGCAGTTGTGTGTGCGGCCTGTGTTTGGGTGATTTTTGTGTCGTGTGTGTGTGTGTGTGTGTGTGTGTGTGTGTCTGTGTGTGTGTGTCTGTATTTCTGTCTCCATTCCTGAGCAGCAAATCTTTTTTCCTCTTTTAGCATGTTACTCACAACTGTGGATGAAGCCCAGCACTCCTGAAAACACAATCCATGTATGGTAGAAGGAAATTTTCTTAATGATGAGTGAGAGGTTTGTGACTGAAACCAGCTCATTTCACATTGACCACTGAGGTCCCATCTCTCAGGTGAGAAGCAAAGTGAGAATTTGAACCAGGCACATTCTCCTTAGAGACAACAGGCCAAAGACAGGTCCGATGGAATCGAATGTTTTTCATGTTGACATCCATTTCGTTAAGCCATCGTTAAGCCATTGAAGTGTCACATTGGGCCTGGGGGAGGCGGAGCACCCTGTGAAATTACACGTCCGAAGATTTGGATTTGATTTCCAGCCCTCTGCCAGTCAGTTTGCCAGGCAATTTCATGTGACAAGCCTTAGGCGAGTCCCTTTCTGTCTCTGATACCCGATTCCTTCACAGGGATTTATGTGGGCCTTAACGCCCACTGGGAAAAGATCCCTCTGCCAGCTCAGTGCCTGCTTTCTTGGTTTGACTTGTCAATCTGGACTTGAATACACCTTTGGTTTTGGATTGACTCTATTACCTCTCCTAGAAATTAACACACAAAACTGACAGCTGATTGACAAGATGAGAAGCAGTTTTCCAAAATTCAAATTGAACTTAATCCTTTCTTACTAAAAGAATGCTCAAATCAAGGGGACACAGCTCACTCGTTTTGACTTCATGAGCTATAGCAGGTAGAGACAACTTTTTGAAAATACACAGCTAAAACTGTCCGTACTTTGAATGCTAGACATGTTTTTCAGAATACACAGCTAAAACGGTCCCCGCTTTAAGTGCTAAAGCACTTAATGCGGGGACCGTTTTAGCTGTGTATTTTGAAAAATTGGTGTGCTCTTCAAAGAGAAAGCTACTTTTGCTGTGTCTTTGGGTTCGAGGGGAAATGGGAGTCCTCTTCAGTCAGCAGGGACGACACCTGAGTCCTTTGCAGTCCTCTAGTCTGCCTCTGAGGGTGAAATGAGAGTGGTCCCTGTCATCATGAGCCATGTCTGAAAGAATTATTCACATTCCCTACGAGAATAGACGGGTGAAATAGCAAAAGGTGTGTCTCCCTTTGGAGCATGGACGGGTTCAAAGCCCACCTCATACCAATAAGTATTTTGCTGAATACGAGCAGTTGTGTGTGCGGCCTGTGTTTGGGTGATTTTTGTGTCGTGTGTGTGTGTGTGTGTGTGTGTGTGTGTGTGTGTGTCTGTGTGTGTGTGTCTGTATTTCTGTCTCCATTCCTGAGACGCAAGTCTTTTTTTCTCTTTTAGCATGTTACTCACAACTGTGAATGAAGCCCAGCACTCCTGAAAACACAATCCATGTATGGTTGAAGGAAATTTTCTTGGTGATGAGTGAGAGGTTGCTGACTGAAACCAGCTCATTTCCCATTGACCACTGAGGACACATCTCTCAGGTGAGAAGCAAAGTGAAAATTTGAACCAGGCACATTCTCCTTAGAGACAATGGGCCAAAGACAGGTCCGATGGAATCGAGTGTCTTTTCATTTTGACATCCATCCCGTCAAGCCCTCGTTAAGCCATTGAAGTGTCACATTGGGCCTGGGGGAGGCGGTGCACCCTGTGAAATTACACGTCCGAAGATTTGGATTTGATTTCCAGCCCTCTGCCAGTCAGTCTGCCAGGCACTTTCATGTGACAAGCCTTAGGCGAGTCCCTTTCTGTCTCTGATTCCCGATTCCTTCACAGGGATTTATGTGGGCCTTAACGCCCACTGGGAAAAGATCCCTCTGCCAGCTCAGTGCCTGCTTTCTTGGTTTGACTTGTCAATCTGGACTTGAATACACCTTTGGTTTTGGATTGACTCTATTACCTCTCCGAGAAATTAACACACAAAACTGACAGCTGATTGACAAGATGAGAAGCAGTTTTCCAAAATTCAAATTGAACTTAATCCTTTCTGACTAAAAGAATGCTCAAATCAAGGGGACACAGCTCACTCGTTTTGACTTCATGAGCTCTGGCAGGTAGAGACAACTTTTTGAAAATACACAGCTAAAACTGTCCGTGCTTTGAATGCTAGACATGTTTTTCAGAATACACAGCTAAAACGGTCCCCGCTTTAAGTGCTAAAGCACTTAAAAACGGGGACCGTTTTAGCTGTGTACTTTGAAAAAGTTGTGTGCTCTTCAAAGAGAAAGCTACTTTTGCTGTGTCTTTGGGTTCGAGGGGAAATGGGAGTCCTCTTCAGTCAGCAGGGACGACACCTGAGTCCTTTGCAGTCCTCTTGTCTGCCTCTGAGGGTGAAATGAGAATGGTCCCTGTCATCATGAGCCATGTCTGAAAGAATTATTCACATTCCCTACGAGAATAGACGGGTGAAATAGCAAAAGCTGTGTCTTCCTTTGGAGCATGGACGGGTTCAACGCCCACCTCATACCACTAAGTATTTTGCTGAACACGAGCAGTTGTGTGTGCGGCCTGTGTTTCGTTGATTTTTGTGTTGTGTGTGTGTGTGTGTGTGTCTGTGTGTGTGTGTCTGTATTTCTGTCTCCATTCCTGAGCAGCAAATCTTTTTTCCTCTTTTAGCATGTTACTCACAACTGTGGATGAAGCCCAGCACTCCTGAAAACACAATCCATGTATGGTTGAAGGAAATTATCTTGGTGATGAGTGAGAGGTTGGTGACTGAAACCAGCTCATTTCCCATTGACCACTGAGGTCACATCCCTCAGGTTAGAAGCAAAGTGAGAATTTGAACCAGGCACATTCTCCTTAGAGACAATGGGCCAAAGACAGGTCCGATGGAATCGAATGTCTTTTCATGTTGACATCCATCCCGTCAAGCCCTCGATAAGCCATTGAAGTGTCACATTGGGCCTGAGGGAGGCGGTGCCCCCTGTGAAATTACACGTCCGAAGATTTGGATTTGATTTCCAGTACTCTGCCAGTCATTCTGCCAGGCACTTTCATGTGACAAGCCTTAGGCGAGTCCCTTTCTGTCTCTGATTCCCGATTCCTTCACAGGGATTTATGTGGGCCTTAACGCCCACTGGGAAAAGATCCCTCTGCCAGCTCAGTGTCTGCTTTCTTGGTTTGACTTGTCAATCTGGACTTGAATACACCTTTGGTTTTGGATTGACTCTGTTACATCTCCTAGAAATTAACACACAAAACTGACAGCTGATTGACAAGATGAGAAGCAGTTTTCCAAAATTCAAATTGAACTTAATCCTTTCTTACTAAAAGAATGCTCAAATGAAGGGGACACAGCTCACTCGTTTTGACTTCATGAGCTATGGCAGGTAGAGACAACTTTTTGAAAATACACAGCTAAAACTGTCCGTGCTTTGAATGCTAGACATGTTTTTCAGTTTTAAGTGCTTTAGCACTTAACGCGGGACCGTTTTAGCTGTGTATTTTGAAAAAGTTGTGTGCTCTTCAAAGAGAAAGCTACTTTTGCTGTGTCTTTGGGTTCGAGGGGAAATGGGAGTCCTCTTCAGTCAGCAGGGACGACACCTGAGTCCTTTGCAGTCCTCTTGTCTGCCTCTGAGGGTAAAATGAGAGTGGTCCCTGTCATCATGAGCCATGTCTGAAAGAATTATTCACATTCCCTACGAGAATAGACGGGTGAAATAGCAAAAGTTAGGTCTTCCTTTGGAGCATGGACGGGTTCAAAGCCCACCTCATACCACTAAGTATTTTGCTGAACACGAGCAGTTGTGTGTGCGGCCTGTGTTTGGGTGATTTTTGTGTCATGTGTGTGTGTGTGAGTGTGTTTGTGTGTGTGTGTGTGTGTCTGTGTGTGTGTGTCTGTATTTCTGTCTCAATTCCTGAGCAGCAAATCTTTTTTCCTCTTTTAGCATGTTACTCACAACTGTGGATGAAGCCCAGCACTCCTGAAAACACAATCCATGTATGATTGAAGGAAATTTTCTTGGTGATGAGTGAGAGTTTGGTGACTGAAACCAGCTCATTTCCCATTGACCAGTGAGGTCACATCTCTCAGGTGAGAAGCAAAGTGAGAATTTGAACCAGGCACATTCTCCTTAGAGACAATGGGCCAAAGACAGGTCCGATGGAATCGAATGTCTTTTCATGTTGACATCCATCCCGTCAAGCCCTCGTTAAGCCATTGAAGTGTCACATTGGGCCTGGGGGAGGCGGTGCACCCTGTGAAATTACACGTCCGAAGATTTGGATTTGATTTCCAGCCCTCTGCCAGTCAGTCTGCCAGGCACTTTCATGTGACAAGCCTTAGGCGAGTCCCTTTCTGTCTCTGATTCCCGATTCCTTCACAGGGATTTATGTGGGCCTTAACGCCCACTGGGAAAAGATCCCTCTGCCAGCTCAGTGCCTGCTTTCTTGGTTTGACTTGTCAATCTGGACTTGAATACACCTTTGGTTTTGGATTGACTCTATTATCTCTCCTAGAAATTAACACACAAAACTGACAGCTGATTGACAAGATGAGAAGCAGTTTTCCAAAATTCAAATTGAACTTAATCCTTTCTTACTAAAAGAATGCTCAAATCAAGGGGACACAGCTCACTCGTTTTGACTTCATGAGCTATGGCAGGTAGAGACAACTTTTTGAAAATACATAGCTAAAACTGTCCGTGCTTTGAATGCTAGACATGTTTTTCAGTTTTAAGTGCTTTAGCACTTAAAGTGGGACCGTTTTAGCTGTTTATTTTGAAAAAGTTGTGTGCTCTTCAAAGAGAAAGCTACTTTTGCTGTGTCTTTGGGTTCGAGGGGAAAAGGGAGTCCTCTTCAGTCAGCAGGGACGACACCTGAGTCCTTTGCAGTCCTCTTGTCTGCCTCTGAGGGTGAAATGAGAGTGGTCCCTGTCATCATGAGCCATGTCTGAAAGAATTATTCACATTCCCTACGAGAATAGATGGGTGAAATAGCAAAAGGTGTGTCTTCCTTTGGAGCATGGACGGGTTCGAAGCCCACCTCATACCACTAAGTATTTTGCTGAACACTAGCAGTTGTGTGTGCGGCCTGAGTTTGGGTGATTTTTGTGTCATGTGTGTGTGTGTGTGTGTGTGTGTGTGTCTGTGTGTGTGTGTCTGTATTTCTGTCTCCATTCCTGAGCAGCAAATCTTTTTTCTTCTTTTAGCATGTTACTCACAACTGTGGATGAAACCCAGCACTCCTGAAAACACAATCCATGTATGGTTGAAGGAAATTTTCTTGGTGATGAGTGAAAGGTTGGTGACTGAAACCAGCTCATTTCCCATTGACCACTGAGGTCACATCTCTCAGGTGAGAAGCAAAGTGAGAATTTGAACCAGGCACATTCTCCTTAGAGACAATGGGCCAAAGACAGGTCCGATGGAATGGAATGTCTTTTCATGTTGACATCCATCCCGTCAAGCCCTCGTTAAGCCTTTGAAGTGTCACATTGGGCCTGGGGGAGGCGGTGCACCCTGTGAAATTACACGTCCGAAGATTTGGATTTGATTTCCAGGCCTCTGCCAGTCAGTATGCCAGGCACTTTCATGTGACAAGCCTTAGGCGAGTCCCTTTCTGTCTCTGATTCCCGATTCCTTCACAGGGATTTATGTGGGCCTTAACGCCCACTGGGAAAAGATCCCTCTGCCAGCTCAGTGCCTGCTTTCTTGGTTTGACTTGTCAATCTGGACTTGAATACACCTTTGGTTTTGGATTGACTCTATTACCTCTCCTAGAAATTAACACACAAAACTGACAGCTGATTGACAAGATGAGAAGCAGTTTTCCAAAATTCAAATTGAACTTAACCCTTTCTTCCTAAAAGAATGCTCAAATCAAGGGGACACAGCTCACTCGTTTTGACTTCATGAGCTATGGCAGGTAGAGACAACTTTTTGAAAATACACAGCTAAAACTGTCCGTGCTTTGAATGCTAGACATGTTTTAGCTGTGTATTTTGAAAAAGTTGTGTGCTCTTCAAAGAGAAAGCTACTTTTGCTGTGTCTTTGTGTTCGAGGGGAAATGGGAGTCCTCTTCAGTCAGCAGGGACGACACCTGAGTCCTTTGCAGTCCTCTTGTCTGCTTCTGAGGGTGAAATGAGAGTGTTCCCTCTCATCATGAGCCATGTCTGAAAGAATTATTCACATTCCCTACGAGCAGAGACGGGTGAAATAGCAAAAGGTGTGTCTTCCTTTGGAGCATGGACGGGTTCAAAGCCCACCTCATACCACTAAGTATTTTCCTGAACACGAGCAGTTGTGTGTGCGGCCTGTGTTTGGGTGATTTTTGTGTCATGTTTGTGTGTGTGTGTGTGTGTGTGTGTGTGTGTGTGTGTGTGTCTGTATTCCTGTCTCCATTCCTGAGCAGCAAATCTTTTTTCCTGTTTTAGCATGTTACTCACAACTGTGGATGAAGCCCAGCACTCCTGAAAACACAATCCATGTATGGTTGAAGGAAATGTTCTTGGTGATGAGTGAGAGGTTGGTGACTGAAACCAGCTCATTTCCCATTGACCACTGAGGTCACATCTCTCAGGTGAGAAGCAAACTGAGAATTTGAACCAGGCACATTCTCCTTAGAGACAATGGGCCAAAGACAGGTCCGATGGAATCGAAGGTCTTTTCATGTTGACATCCATCCCGTCAAGCCCTCGTTAAGCCATTGAAGTGTCACATTGGTCCTGGGAGAGGCGGTGCACCCTGTGAAATTACACGTCCGAAGATTTGGATATGATTTCCAGCCCTCTGCCAGTCAGTCTGCCAGTCAATTTCATGTGACAAGCCTTAGGCGAGTCCCTTTCTGTCTCTGATTCCCGATTCCTTCACAGGGATTAATGTGGGCCTTAACGCCCACTGGGAAAAGATCCCACTGCCAGCTCAGTGCCTGCTTTCTTGTTTTGACTTGTCAATCTGGACTTGAATAAACCTTTGGTTTTGGATTGACTCTATTACCTCTCCTAGAAATTAACACACAAAACTGACAGCTGATTGACAAGATGAGAAGCAGTTTTCCAAAATTCAATTTGAACTTAATCCTTTCTTACTAAAAGAATGCTTAAATCAAGGGGACACAGCTCACTCGTTTTGACTTCATGAGCTATGGCAGGTAGAGACAACTTTTTGAAAATACACAGCTAAAACTGTCCGTGCTTTGAATGCCAGACATGTTTTTCAGAATACACAGCAAAAACGGTCCCCGCTTAAAGTGCTAAAGCACTTAAAGCGGGGACCATTTTAGCTGTGTATTTTGAAAAAAATGTGTGCTCTTCAAAGAGAAAGCTAATTTTGCTGTGTCTTTGGGTTCGAGGGGAAATGGGAGTCCTCTCCAGTCCGCAGGGACGACACCTGAGTCCTTTGCAGTCCTCTTGTCTGCCTCTGAGGGTGAAATGAGAGTGGTCCCTGTCATCATGAGCCATGTCTGAAAGAATTATTCACATTCCCTACGAGAATATACGGGTGAAATAGCAAAAGGTGTGTCTTCCTTTGGAGCATGGACGGGTTCAAAGCCCAGCTCATACCACTAAGTATTTTGCTGAACACGAGCCGTTGTGTGTTCGGCCTGTGTTTGGGTGATTTTTGTGTCATGTGTGTGTGTGTGTGTGTGTGTGTGTCTGTGTGTGTGTGTGTCTGTGTGTGTGTGTGTCTGTGTTTCTGTCTCCATTCCTGAGCAGCAAATCTTTTTTCCTCTTTTAGCATGTTACTCACAACTGTGGATGAAGCCCAGCACTCCTGAAAACACAATCCATGTATGGTTGAAGGAAATTTTCTTGGTGATGAGTGAGAGTTTGGTGACTGAAACCAGCTCATTTCCCATTGACCACTGAGGTCACATCTCTCAGGTGAGAAGCAAAGTGAGAATTTGAACCAGGCACATTCTCCTTAGAGACAATGGGCCAAAGACAGATCCGATGGAATCGAATGTCTTTTCATGTTGACATCCATCCCGTCAAGCCCTCGTTAAGCCATTGAAGTGTCACATTGGGCCTGGGGGAGGTGGTGCACCCTGTGAAATTACACGTCCGAAGATTTGGATTTGATTTCCAGCCCTCTGCCAGTCACTCTGCCAGGCAATTTCATGTGACAAGCCTTAGGCGAGTCCCTTTCTGTCTCTGATTCCCGATCCCTTCACAGGGATTTATGTGGGCCTTAACGCCCACTGGGAAAAGATCCCTCTGCCAGCTCAGTGCCTGCTTTATTGGTTTGACTTGTCAATCTGGACTTGAATAAAGCTTTGGTTTTGGATTGACTCTATTACCTCTCCTAGAAATTAACACACAAAACTGACAGCTGATTGACAAGATGAGAAGCAGTTTTCCAAAATTCAATTTGAACTTAATCCTTTCTTACTAAAAGAATGCTCAAATCAAGGGGACACAGCTCACGCGTTTTGACTTCATGAGCTATGGCAGGTAGAGACAACTTTTTGAAAATACACAGCTAAAACTCTCCGTGCTTTGAATGCAAGACATGTTTTTCAGAATACACAGCAAAAATGGTCCCCGCTTAAAGTGCTAAAGCACTTAAAGCGGGGACCGTTTTAGCTGTGTATTTTGAAAAAGTTGTGTGCTCTTCAAAGAGAAAGCTACTTTTGCTGTGTCTTTTGGTTCGAGGGGAAATGGGAGTCCTCTTCAGTCAGCAGGGACGACACCTGAGTCCTTTGCAGTCCTCTTGTCTGCCTCTGAGGGTGAAATGAGAGTGGTCCCTGTCATCATGAGCCATGTCTGAAAGAATTATTCATATTCCCTACGAGAATAGACGGGTGAAATAGCAAAAGGTGTTTCTACATTTGGAGCATGGACGGGTTCAAAGCCCACCTCATACCACTAAGTATTTTGCTGAACACGAGCAGTTGTGTGTGCGGCCTGTGTTTGGGTGATTTTTCTGTGATGTTTGTGTGTGTGTGTGTGTGTGTGTGTGTGTCTGTGTGTCTGTGTGTGTGTGTCTGTATTTCTGTCTCCATTCCTGAGCAGCAAATCTTTTTTCCTCTTTTAGCATGTTACTCACAACTGTGGATGAAGCCCAGCACTCCTGAAAACACAATCCATGTATGGTTGAAGGAAATTTTCTTGGTGATGAGTGAGAGGTTGGTGACTGAAACCAGCTCATTTCCCATTGAACACTCAGGTCACATCTCTTAAGTGAGAAGCAAAGTGAGAATTTGAACCAGGCACATTCTCCTTAGAGACAATGGGCCAAAGACAGGTCCGATGGAATCGAACGTCTTTTCATGTCGACATCCATCCCGTCAAGCCCTCGTTAAGCCATTGAAGTGTCACATTGGGCCTGGGGGAGGCGGTGCACCCTGTGAAATTACACGTCCGAAGATTTGGATTTGATTTCCAGCCCTCTGCCAGTCAGTCTGCCAGGCAATTTCATGTGACAAGCCTTAGGCTAGTCCCTTTCTCTCTCTGATTCCCGATTCCTTCACAGGGATTTATGTGGGCCTTAACGCCCACTGGGAAAAGATCCCTCTGCCAGCTCAGTGCCTGCTTTCTTGGTTTGACTTGTCAATCTGGACTTGAATACACCTTTGGTTTTGGATTGACTCTATTACCTCTCCTAGAAATTAACACACAAAACTGACAGCTGATTGACAAGATGAGAAGCAGTTTTCCAAAATTCAAATTGAACTTAATGCTTTCTTACTAAAAGAATGCTCAAATCAAGGGGACACAGCTCACTCGTTTTGACTTCATGAGCTATTGCAGGTAGAGACAACTTTTTGAAAATACACAGCTAAAACTGTCCGTGCTTTGAATGCTAGACATGTTTTTCAGAATACACAGCTAAAACGGTCCCCGCTTTACGTGCTAAAGCACTTAAAAACGGTGACCGTTTTAGCTGTGTATTTTGAAAAAGTTGTGTGCTCTTCAAAGAGAAAACTACTTTTGCTGTGTCTTTGGGTTCGAGGGGAAATGGGAGTCCTCTTCAGTCAGCAGGGACGACACCTGAGTCCTTTGCAGTCCTCTTGTCTGCCTCTGAGGGTGAAATGAGAGTGCTCCCTGTCATCATGAGCCATGTGTGAAAGAATTATTCACATTTCCTACGAGAATAGACGGGTGAAATAGCAAAAGGTGTGTCTTCCTTTGGAGCATGGACGGGTTCAAAGCCCACCTCATACCACTAAGTATTTTGCTGAACACGAGCAGTTGTGTGTGCGGCCTGTGTTTGGGTGATTTTTGTGTCCTGTGTGTTTGTGTGTGTGTCTGTGTGTGTGTGTCTGTCTGTGTGTGTGTGTGTCTGTATTTCTGTCTCCATTCCTGAGCAGCAAATCTTTTTTCCTCTTTTAGCATGTTACTCACAACTGTGGATGAAGCCCAGCACTCCTGAAAACACAATCCATGTATGGTTGAAGGAAATTTTCTTGGTGATGAGTGAGAGGTTGGTGACTGAAACCAGCTCATTTCCCATTGACCACTGCGGTCACATCTCTCAGGTGAGAAGCAAAGTCAGAATTTGAACCAGGCACATTCTCCTTAGAGACAATGGGCCAAAGAAAAGTCCGATGGAATCGAATGTCTTTTCATGTTGACATCCATCCCGTCAAGCCCTCGTTAAGCCATTGAAGTGTCACATTGGGCCTGGGGGAGGCGGTGCACCCTGTGAAATTACACGTCCGAAGATTTGGATTTGATTTCCAGCCCTCTGCCAGTCAGGCTGCCAGGCAATTTCATGTGACAAGCCTTAGGCGAGTCCCTTTCTGTCTCTGATTCCCGATTCCTTCACAGGGATTTATGTGGGCCTTAACGCCAACTGGGAAAAGATCCCTCTGCCAGCTCAGTGCCTGCTTTCTTGGTTTGACTTGTCAATCTGGACTTGAATACACCTTTGGTTTTGGATTGACTCTATTACCTCTCCTAGAAATTAACACACAAAACTGAGAGCTGATTGACAAGATGAGAAGCAGTTTTCCAAAATTCAAATTGAACTTAATGCTTTCTTACTAAAAGAATGCTCAAATCAAGGGGACACAGCGCACTCGTTTTGACTTCACGAGCTATGGCAGGTAGAGACAACTTTTTGAAAATACACAGCTAAAACTGTCCGTGCTTTGAATGCTAGACATGTTTTTCAGAATACACAGCTAAAACGGTCACCGCTTTATGTGCTAAAGCACTTAAAGCGGGGACCGTTTTAGCTGTGTATTTTGAAAAAGTTGTGTGCTCTTCAAAGAGAAAGCTACTTTTTTGTGTCTTTGGGTTCGAGGGGAAATGGGAGTCCTCTTCAGTCAGCAGGGACGACACCTGAGTCCTTTGCAGTCCTCTTGTCTGCCTCTGAGGGTGAAATGAGAGTGCTCCCTGTCATCATGAGCCATGTGTGAAAGAATTATTCACATTTCCTACGAGAATAGACGGGTGAAATAGCAAAAGGTGTGTCTTCCTTTGGAGCATGGACGGGTTCAAAGCCCACCTCATACCACTAAGTATTTTGCTGAACACGAGCAGTTGTGTGTGCGGCCTCTGTTTGGGTGATTTTTGTGTCATGTGTGTGTGTGTGTGTGTGTGTGTGTTTGTGTGTGTGTCTGTTTGTCTGTATTTCTGTCTCCATTTCTGAGCAGCAAATCTTTTTTCCTCTTTTAGCATGTTACTCACAACTGTGGATGAAGCCCAGCACTCCTGAAAACACAATCCATGTATGGTTGAAGGAAATTTTCTTGGTGATGAGTGAGAGGTTGGTGACTGAAACCAGCTCATTTCCCATTGACCACTGAGGTCACATCTCTCAGGTGAGAAGCAAAGTGAGAATTTGAACCAGGTACATTCCCCTTAGAGACAATGGGCCAAAGACAGGTCCGATGGAATCGAATGTCTTTTCATGTTGACATCCATCCCGTCAAGCCCTCGTTAAGCCATTGAAGTGCCACATTGGGCCTGGGGGAGGCGGTGCACCCTGTGAAATTACACGTCCGAAGATTTGGATTTGATTTCCAGCCCTCTGCCAGTCAGTCTGCCAGGCACTTTCATGTGACAAGCCTTAGGCGAGTCCCTTTCTGTCTCTGATTCCCGATTCCTTCACAGGGATTTATGTGGGCCTTAACGCCCACTGGGAAAAGATCCCTCTGCCAGCTCAGTGCCTGCTTTCTTGGTTTGACTTGTCAATCTGGACTTGAATACACCTTTGGTTTTGGATTGACTCTATTACCTCTCCTAGAAATTAACACACAAAACTGACAGCTGATTGACAAGATGAGAAGCAGTTTTCCAAAATTCAAATTGATCTTAATCAATTTCTTACTAAAAGAATGCTCAAATCAAGGGGACACAGCTCACTCGTTTTGACTTCATGAGCTATGGCAGGTAGAGACAACTTTCTGAAAATACACAGCTAAAACTGTCCGTTCTTTGAATGCTAGACATGTTTTTCAGAATACACAGCTAAAGCGGGGACCGTTTTAGCTGTGTATTTTGAAAAAGTTGTGTGCTCTTCAAAGAGAAAGCTACTTTTGCTGTGTCTTTGGGTTCGAGGGGAAATGGGAGTCCTCTTCAGTCAGCAGGGACGACACCTGAGTCCTTTGCAGTCCTCTTGTCTGCCTCTGAGGGTGAAATGAGAGTGGTCCCTGTCATCATGAGCCATGTCTGAAAGAATTATTCACATTCCCTACGAGAATAGACGGGTGAAATAGCAAAAGGTGTGTCTTCCTTTGGAGCATGGACGGGTTAAAAGCCCTCCTCATACCACTTAGTATTTTGCTGAACACGAGCAGTTGTGTGTGCGGCCTGTGTTTGGGTGATTTTTGTGTCATGTGTGTGTGTGTGTGTGTGGGTGTGTGTGTGTGTGTGTGTGTCTGTATTTCTGTCTCCATTCCTGAGCAGCAAATCTTTTTTCCTCTTTTAGCATGTTACTCACAACTGTGGATGAAGCCCAGCACTCCTGAAAACACAATCCATGTATGGTTGAAGGAAATTTTCTTGGTGATGAGTGAGAGGTTGGTGACTGAAACCAGCTCATTTCCCATTGACCACTGAGGTCACCTCTCTCAGGTGAGAAGCAAAGTGAGAATTTGAACCAGGCACATTCTCCTTAGAGACAATGGGCCAAAGACAGGTCCGATGGAATCGAATGTCTTTTCATGTTGACATCCATCCCGTCAAGCCCTCGTTAAGCCATTGAAGTGTCACATTGGGCCTGGGGGAGGCGGTGCACCCTGTGAAATTACACGTCCGAAGATTTGGATTTGATTTCCAGCCCTCTGCCAGTCAGTCTGCCAGGCACTTTCATGTGTCAAGCCTTAGGCGAGTCCCTTTCTGTCTCTGATTCCTGATTCCTTCACAGGGATTTATGTGGGCCTTAACGCCCACTGGGAAAAGACCCCTCTGCCAGCTCAGTGCCTGCTTTCTTGGTTTGACTTGTCAATCTGGACTTGAATACACCTTTGGTTTTGGATTGACTCTATTACCTCTCCTAGAAATTAACACACAAAACTGACAGCTGATTGACAAGATGAGAAGCAGTTTTCCAAAATTCAATTTGAACTTAATCCTTTCTTACTAAAAGAATGCTCAAATCAAGGGGACATAGCTCACTCGTTTTGACTTCATGAGCTATGGCAGTTAGAGACAACTTTTTGAAAATACACAGCTAAAACTGTCCGTGCTTTGAATGCTAGACTTGTTTTTCAGAATACACAGCTAAAACGGTCCCCGCTTTAACTGCTAAAGCACTTAAAGCGGGGACCGTTTTAGCTGTGTATTTTGAAAAAGTTGTGTGCTCTTCAAAAAGAAAGCTAATTTTACTGTGTCTTTTGGTTCGAGGGGAAATGGGAGTCCTCTTCAGTCAGCAGGGACGACACCTGAGTCCTTTGCAGTCCTCTTGTCTGCCTCTGAGGGTGAAATGAGAGTGGTCCCTGTCATCATGAGCCATGTCTGAAAGAATTATTCACATTCCCTACGAGAATAGACGGAAGAAATAGCAAAAGGTGTGTCTTCCTTTGGAGCATGGACGGGTTCAAAGCCCACCTCATACCACTAAGTATTTTGCTGAACACGAGCAGTTGTGTGTGCGGCCTGTGTTTGGGTGATTTTTGTGTCATGTGTGTGTGTGTGTGTGTGTGTGTGTGTGTGTGTCTGTGTGTGTGTGTGTCTGTGTTTCTGTCTCCATTCCTGAGCAGCAAATCTTTTTTCCTCTTTTAGCATGTTACTCACAACTCTGGATGAAGCCCAGCACTCCTGAAAACACAATCCATGTATGGTTGAAGGAAATTTTCTTGGTTATGAGTGAGAGGTTGGTGACTGAAACCAGCTCATTTCCCATTGACCACTGAGGTCACATCTCTCAGGTGAGAAGCAAAGTGAGAATTTGAACCAGGCACATTCTCCTTAGAGACAATGGGCCAAAGACAGGTCCGATGGAATCGAATGTCTTTTCATGTTGACATCCATCCCGTCAAGCCCTCGTTAAGCTATTGAAGTGTCACATTGGGCCTGGGAGAGGTGGTGCACCCTGTGAAATTACACGTCCGATGATTTGGATTTGATTTCCAGCCCTCTGCCAGTCAGTCTGCCAGGCACTTTCATGTGACAAGCCTTAGGCGAGTCCCTTTCTGTCTCTGATTCCCGATTCCTTCACAGGGATTTATGTGGGCCTTAACGCCCACTGGGAAAAGATCCCTCTGCCAGCTCAGTTCCTGCTTTCTTGGTTTGACTTGTCAATCTGGACTTGAATACACCTTTGGTTTTGGATTGACTCTATTACGTCTCCTAGAAATTAACACACAAAACTGACAGCTGATTGACAAGATGAGAAGCAGTTTTCCAAAATTCAAATTAAACTTAATCCTTTTTTACTAAAAGAATGCTCAAATCAAGGGGACACAGCTCACTCGATTTGACTTCATGAGCTATGGCAGGTAGAGACAACTTTTTGAAAATACACAGCTAAAACTGTCCGTGTTTGAATGCTAGACATGTTTTTCAGAATACACAGCTAAAACGGTCCCCGCTTTAAGTGCTAAAGCACTTAAAACGGGGACCGTTTTAGCTGTGTATTTTGAAAAAGTTGTGTGCTCTTCAAAGAGAAAGCTACTTTTGCTGTGTCTTAGGGTTCGAGGGGAAATGGGAGTCCTCTTCAGTCAGCAGGGACGACACCTGAGTCCTTTGCAGTCCTCTTGTCTGCCTCTGAGGGTGAAATGAGAGTGGTCCCTGTCATCATGAGCCATGTCTGAAAGAATTATTCACATTCCCTACGAGAATAGACGGGTGAAATAGCAAAAGGTGTGTCTTCCTTTGGAGCATGGACGGGTTAAGAGCCCACCTCATACCACTAAATATTTTGCTGAACACGAACAGTTGTGTGTGCGGCCTGTGTTTGGGTGATTTTTGTGTCCTGTGTGTTTGTGTGTGTGTGTGTGTGTGTGTGTGTTTGTGTGTGTGTGTGTGTGTCTGTATTTCTGTCTCCATTCCTGAGCAGCAAATATTTTTGACTCTTTTAGCATGTTACTCACAACTGTGGATGAAGCCCTGCACTCCTGAAAACACAATCCATGTATGGTTGAAGGAAATTTTCTTGGTGATGAGTGAGAGGTTGGTGACTGAAACCAGCTCATTTCCCATTGACCACTGAGGTCACATCTCTCAGGTGAGAAGCAAAGTGAGAATTTGAACCAGGCACATTCTCCTTAGAGACAATGGGCCAAAGACAGGTCCGATGGAATCGAATGTCTTTTCATGTTGACATCCATCCCGTCAAGCCCTCGTTAAGCCATTGAAGTGTCACATTGGGCCTGGGGGAGGCGGTGCACCCTGTGAAATTACACGTCCGAAGATTTGGATTTGATTTCCAGCCCTCTGCCAGTCAGTCTGCCAGGCACTTTCATGTGACAAGCCTTAGGCGAGTCCCTTTCTGTCTCTGATTCCCGATTCCTTCACAGGGTTTTATGTGGGCCTTAACGCCCACTTTGAAAGGATCCCTCTGCCAGCTCAGTGCCTGCTTTCTTGGTTTGACTTGTCAATCTGGACTTGAATACACCTTTGGTTTTGGATTGACTCTATTACCTCTCCTAGAAATTAACACACAAAACTGACAGCTGATTGACAAGATGAGAAGCAGTTTTCCAAAATTCAAATTGAACTTAATCCTTTCTTACTAAAAGAATGCTCAAATCAAGGGGACACAGCTCACTCGTTTTGACTTCACGAGCTATGGCAGGTAGAGACAACTTTTTGAAAATACACAGCTAAAACTGTCCGTGCTTTGAATGCTAGACAGGTTTTTCAGAATACACAGCTAAAACAGTCCCCGCTTTATGTGCTAAAGCACTTAAAGCGGGTACCGTTTTAGCTGTGTATTTTGAAAAAGTTGTGTGCTCTTCAAAGAGAAAGCTACTTTTGCTGTGTCTTTGGGTTCGAGGGGAAATGGGAGTCCTCTTCAGTCAGCAGGGACGACACCTGAGTCCTTTGCAGTCCTCTTGTCTGCCTCTGAGGGTGAAATGAGAGTGGTCCCTGTCATCATGAGCCATGTCTGAAAGAATTATTCACATTCCCTACGAGAATAGACGGGTGAAATAGCAAAACGTGTGTCTTCCTTTGGAGCATGGACGGGTTCAAAGCCCACCTCAGACCACTAAGTATTTTGCTGAACACGAGCAGTTGTGTGTGCGGCCTGTGTTTGGGTGATTTTTGTGTCCTGTGTGTTTGTGTGTGTGTGTGTGTGTGTGTGTGTGTGTGTGTGTGTGTGTGTGTCTGTGTGTTTGTGTCTGTATTTCTGTCTCCATTCCTGAGCAGCAAATCTTTTTTCTCTATTAGCATGTTACTCACAACTGTGGATGAAGCCCAGCACTCCTGAAAACACAATCCTTGTATGGTTGAAGGAAATTTTCTTGGTGATGAGTGAGAGGTTGGTGACTGAAACCAGCTCATTTCCCATTGACCACTGAGGTCACATCTCTCAGGTGAGAAGCAAAGTGAGAATTTGAACCAGGCACATTCTCCTTAGAGACAATGGGCCAAAGACAGGTCCGATGGAATGGAATGTCTTTTCATGTTGACATCCATCCCGTCAAGCCCTCGTTAAGCCATTGAAGTGTCACATTGGGCCTGGGGGAGGCGGTGCACCCTGTGAAATTACACGTCCGAAGATTTGGATTTGATTTCCAGCCCTCTGCCAGTCAGTCTGCCAGGCACTTTCATGTGACAAGCCTTAGGCGAGTCCCTTTCTGTCTCTGATTCCCGATTCCTTCACAGGGATTTATGTCGGCCTTAACGCCCACTGGGAAAAGATCCCTCTGCCAGCTCAGTGCCTGCTTTCTTGGTTTGACTTGTCAATCTGGACTTGAATACACCTTTGGTTTTGGATTGACTCTATTACCTCTCCTAGAAATTAACACACAAAACTGACAGCTGATTGACAAGATGAGAAGCAGTTTTCCAAAATTCAAATTGAACTTAATCCTTTCTTACTAAAAGAATGCTCAAATCAAGGGGACACAGCTCACTCGTTTTGACTTCATGAGCTATGGCAGGTAGAGACAACTTTTTGAAAATACACAGCTAAAACTGTCCGTGCGTTGAATGTTAGACATGTTTTTCAGAATACACAGCTAAAGTGGGGACCGTTAGCACTTAAAACGGGGACCGTTTTAGCTGTGTATTCTGAAAAAGTTGTGTGCTCTTCAAAGAGAAAGCTACTTTTGCTGTGTCTTTGGGTTCGAGGGGAAATGGGAGTCCTCTTCAGTCAGCAGGGACGACACCTGAGTCCTTTGCAGTCCTCTTGTCTGCCTCTGAGGGTGAAATGAGAGTGGTCCCTGTCATCATGAGCCATGTCGGAAAGAATTATTCACATTCCCTACGAGAATAGACGGGTGAAATAGCAAAAGGTGTGTCTTCCTTTGGAGCATGAACGGGTTCAAAGC
Organism: Saimiri boliviensis; assembly: GCF_048565385.1. NCBI lineage: Eukaryota > Metazoa > Chordata > Mammalia > Primates > Cebidae > Saimiri > Saimiri boliviensis. The sequence continues at coordinate 152,453,177 of NC_133453.1, forward strand.
ACACCTCATACCACTAAGTATTTTGTTGAACACGAGCAGTTGTGTGTGCGGCCTGTGTTTGGGTGATTTTTGTGTCGTGTGTTTGTGTGTGTGTGTGTGTGTGTGTGTGTGTGTGTGTCTGTAATTCTGTCTCCATTCCTGAGCAGCAAATCTTTTTTTCCTCTTTTAGCATGTTACTCACAACTGTGGATGAAGCCCAGAACTCCTGAAAACACAATCCATGTATGGTTGAAGGAAATTTTCTTGGCGATGAGTGAGAGGTTGGTGACTGAAACCAGCTCATTTCCCATTGACCACTGAGGTCACATCTCTCAGGTGAGAAGCAAAGTGAGAATTTGAACCAGGCACATTCTCCTTAGAGACAATGGGCCAAAGACAGGTCCGATGGAATCGAATGTCTTTTCATGTTGACATCCATCCCGTCAAGCCCTCGTTAAGCCATTGAAGTGTCACATTGGGCCTGGGGGAGGCGGTGCACCCTGTGAAATTACACGTCCGAAGATTTGGGTTTGATTTCCAGCCCTCTGCCAGTCAGTCTGCCAGGCACTTTCATATGACAAGCCTTAGGCGAGTCCCTTTCTGTCTCTGATTCCCGATTCCTTCACAGGGATTTATGTGGGCCTTAACGCCCACTGGGAAAAGATCCCTCTGCCAGCTCAGTGCCTGCTTTCTTGGTTTGACTTGTCAATCTGGACTTGAATACACCTTTGGTTTTGGATTGACTCTATTACCTCTCCTAGAAATTAACACACAAAACTGACAGCTGATTGACAAGATGAGAAGCAGTTTTCCAAAATTCAAATTGAACTTAATCCTTTCTTAATAAAAGAATGCTCAAATCAAGGGGACACAGCTCACTCGTTTTGACATCATGAGTTATGGCAGGTAGAGACAACTTTTTGAAAATACACAGCTAAAACTGTCCGTGGTTTGAATGCTAGACATGTTTTAGCTGTGTATTTTGAAAAAGTTGTGTGCTCTTCAAAGAGAAAGCTACTTTGGCTGTGTCTTTGGGTTCGAGGGGAAATGGGAGTCCTCTTCAGTCAGCAGGGACGACACCTGAGTCCTTTGCAGTCCTCTTGTCTGCCTCTGAGGGTGAAATGAGAGTGGTCCCTCTCATCATGAGCCATGTCTGAAAGAATTATTCACATTCCCTACGAGAATAGATGGGTGAAATAGCAAAACGTGTGTCTTCCTTTGGAGCATGGATGGGTTCAAAGCCCACCTCATACCACTAAGTATTTTGCTGAACACGAGCAGTTGTGTGTGCGACCTGTGTTTGGGTGATTTTTGTGTCAAGTGTTTGTGTGTGTGTGTGTGTGTGAGTGTGTGTGTGTCTGTATTTCTGTCTCCATTCCTGAGCAGCAAATCTTTTTTCCTCTTTTAGCATGTTACTCACAACTGTGGATGAAGCCCAGCACTCCTGAAAACACAATCCATGTATGGTTGAAGGAAATTTTCTTGGTGATGTGTGAGAGGTTGGTGACTGAAACCAGCTCATTTCCCATTGACCACTGAGGTCACATCTCTCAGGTGAGAAGCAAAGTGAGAATTTGAACCAGGCACATTCTCCTTAGAGACAATGGGCCAAAGACAGGTCCGATGGAATCGAATGTCTTTTCATATTGACATCCATCCCGTCAAGCCCTCGTTAAGCCATTGAAGTGTCACATTGGGCCTGGGGGAGGCGGTGCACCCTGTGAAATTACACGTCCGAAGATTTGGATTTGATTTTCAGCCCTCTGCCAGTCAGTCTGCCAGGTACTTTCATGTGACAAGCCTTAGGCGAGTCCCTTTCTGTCTCTGATTCCCGATTCCTTCACAGGGATTTATGTGGGCCTTAACGCCCACTGGGAAAAGATCCCTCTGCCAGCTCAGTGCCTGCTTTCTTGGTTTGACTTGTCAATCTGGACTTGAATACACCTTTGGTTTTGGATTGACTCTATTACCTCTCCTAGAAACTAACACACAAAACTGACAGCTGATTGACAAGATGAGAAGCAGTTTTCCAAAATTCAAATTGAACTTAATCCTTTCTTACTAAAAGAATGCTCAAATCAAGGGGACACAGCTCACTCGTTTTGACTTCATGAGCTATGGCAGGTAGAGACAACTTTTTGAAAATACACAGCTAAAACTGTCCGTGCTTTGAATGCTAGACATGTTTTTCAGAATACACAGCTAAAACGGTCCCCGCTTTAAGGGCTTTATTAGCTGTGTATTTTGAAAAAGTTGTGTGCTCTTCAAAGAGAAAGCTACTTTTGCTGTGTCTTTGGTTTCGAGGGGAAATGGGAGTCCTCTTCAGTCAGCAGGGACGACACCTGAGTCCTTTTCAGTCCTCTTGTCGGCCTCTGAGGGTGAAATGAGAGTTGTCCCTGTCATCATGAGCCGTGTCTGAAAGAATTATTCACATTCCCTACGAGAATAGACGGGTGAAATAGCAAAAGGTGTGTCTTCCTTTGGAGCATGGACGGGTTCAAAGCCCACCTCATACCACTAAGTATTTTGCTTAACACGAGCAGTTGTGTGTGCGGCCTGTGTTTGGGTGATTTTTGTGTCCTGTGTGTGTGTGTGTGTGTGTGTGTGTGTGTGTGTGTGTGTCTCTGTGTGTGTCTGTATTTCTGTCTCCATTCCTGAGCAGCAAACCTTTTTTCCTCTTTTAGCATGTTACTCACAACTGTGGATGAAGCCCAGCACTCCTGAAAACACAATCCATGTATGGTTGAAGGAAATTTTCTTGGTGATGAGTGAGAGGTTGGTGACTGAAACCAGCTCATTTCCCATTGACCACTGAGGTCACATCTCTCAGGTGAGAAGCAAAGTGAGAATTTGAACCAGGCACATTCTCCTTAGAGACAATGGGCCAAAGACAGGTCCGATGGAATCGAATGTCTTTTCATGTTGACATCCATCCCGTCAAGCCCTCGTTAAGCCATTGAAGTGTCACATTGGGCCTGGGGGAGGCGGTGCACCCTGTGAAATTACACGTCCGAAGATTTGGATTTGATTTCCAGCCCTCTGCCAGTCAGTCTGCCAGGCACTTTCATGTGACAAGCCTTAGGCGAGTCCCTTTCTGTCTCTGATTCCCGATTCCTGCACAGGGATTTATGTGGGCCTTAACGCCCAATGGGAAAAGATCCCTCTGCCAGGTCAGTGCCTGCTTTCTTGATTTGACTTGTCAATCTGGACTTGAATACACCTTTGGTTTTGGATTGACTCTATTACCTCTCCTAGAAATTAACACACAAAACTGACAGCTGATTGACAATATGAGAAGCAGTTTTCCAAAATTCAAATTGAACTTAATCCTTTCTTCCGAAAAGAATGCTCAAATCAAGGGGACACAACTCACTCGTTTTGACTTCATGAGCTATGGCAGGTAGAGACAACTTTGTGAAAATACACAGCTAAAACTGTCCGTGCTTTGAATGCTAGACATGTTTTTCAGAATACACAGCTAAAGCGGGGACCGTTTTAGCTGTGTATTTTGAAAAAGTTGTGTGCTCTTCAAAGAGAAAGTTACTTTTGCTGTGTCTTTGGGTTCGAGGGGAAATGGGAGTCCTCTTCAGTCAGCAGGGACGACACCTGAGTCGTTTGCAGTCCTCTTGTCTGCCTCTGAGGGTGAAATGAGAGTGGTCCCTGTCATCATGAGCCATGTCTGAAAGAATTATTCACATTCCCTACGAGAATAGACGGGTGAAATAGCAAAAGGTGTGTCTTCATTTGGAGCATGGACTGGTTCAAAGCCCACCTCATACCACTAAGTATTTTGCTGAACACGAGCAGTTGTGTGTGCGGACTGTGTTTGGGTGATTTTTGTGTCGTGTGTGTGTGTGTGTGTGTGTGTGTGTGTGTGTGTGTGTGTCTGTATTTCTGTCTCCATTCCTGAGCAGCAAATCTTTTTTCCTCTTTTAGCATGTTACTCACAACTGTGGATGAAGCCCAGCACTCCTGAAAACACAATCCATGTATGGTTGAAGGAAATTTTCTTGGTGATGAGTGAGAGTTTGGTGACTGAAACCAGCTCATTTCCCATTGACCACTGAGGTCACATCTCTCAGGTGAGAAGCAAAGTGAGAATTTGAATCAGGCACATTCTCCTTGGAGACAATGGGCCAAAGACAGGTCCGATGGAATCGAATGTCTTTTCATGTTGACATCCATCCCGTCAAGCCCTCGTTAAGCCATTGAAGTGTCACATTGGGCCTGGGGGAGGCGGTGCACCCTGTGAAATTACACGTCCGAAGATTTGGATTTGATTTCCAGCCCTCTGCCAGTCAGTCTGCCAGGCACTTTCATGTGACAAGCCTTAGGCGAGTCCCTTTCTGTCTCTGATTCCCGATTCCATCACAGGGATTTATGTGGGCCTTAACGCCCAATGGGAAAAGATCCCTCTGCCAGCTCAGTGCCTGCTTTCTTGGTTTGACTTGTCAATCTTGACTTGAATACACCTTTGGTTTTGGATTGACTCTATTACCTCTCCTAGAAATTAACACACAAAACTGACAGCTGATTGACAAGATGAGAAGCAGTTTTCCAAAATTCAAATTGAACTTAATCCTTTCTTAATAAAAGAATGCTCAAATCAAGGGGACACAGCTCACTCGTTTTGACATCATGAGTTATGGCAGGTAGAGACAACTTTTTGAAAATACACAGCTAAAACTGTCCGTGGTTTGAATGCTAGACATGTTTTAGCTGTGTATTTTGAAAAAGTTGTGTGCTCTTCAAAGAGAAAGCTACTTTGGCTGTGTCTTTGGGTTCGAGGGGAAATGGGAGTCCTCTTCAGTCAGCAGGGACGACACCTGAGTCCTTTGCAGTCCTCTTGTCTGCCTCTGAGGGTGAAATGAGAGTGGTCCCTCTCATCATGAGCCATGTCTGAAAGAATTATTCACATTCCCTACGAGAATAGATGGGTGAAATAGCAAAACGTGTGTCTTCCTTTGGAGCATGGATGGGTTCAAAGCCCACCTCATACCACTAAGTATTTTGCTGAACACGAGCAGTTGTGTGTGCGGCCTGTGTTTGGGTGATTTTTGTGTCAAGTGTTTGTGTGTGTGTGTGTGTGTGAGTGTGTGTGTGTCTGTATTTCTGTCTCCATTCCTGAGCAGCAAATCTTTTTTCCTCTTTTAGCATGTTACTCACAACTGTGGATGAAGCCCAGCACTCCTGAAAACACAATCCATGTATGGTTGAAGGAAATTTTCTTGGTGATGTGTGAGTGGTTGGTGACTGAAACCAGCTCATTTCCCATTGACCACTGAGGTCACATCTCTCAGGTGAGAAGCAAAGTGAGAATTTGAACCAGGCACATTCTCCTTAGAGACAATGGGCCAAAGACAGGTCCGATGGAATCGAATGTCTTTTCATGTTGACATCCATCCCGTCAAGCCCTCGTTAAGCCATTGAAGTGTCACATTGGGCCTGGGGGAGGCGGTGCACCCTGTGAAATTACACGTCCGAAGATTTGGATTTGATTTCCAGCCCTCTGCCAGTCAGTCTGCCAGGTACTTTCATGTGACAAGCCTTAGGCGAGTCCCTTTCTGTCTCTGATTCCCGATTCCTTCACAGGGATTTATGTGGGCCTTAACGCCCACTGGGAAAAGATCCCTCTGCCAGCTCAGTGCCTGCTTTCTTGGTTTGACTTGTCAATCTGGACTTGAATACACCTTTGGTTTTGGATTGACTCTATTACCTCTCCTAGAAATTAACACACAAAACTGACAGCTGATTGACAAGATGAGAAGCAGTTTTCCAAAATTCAAATTGAACTTAATCCTTTCTTCCGAAAAGAATGCTCAAATCAAGGGGACACAGCTCACTCGTTTTGACTTCATGAGCTATGGCAGGTAGAGACAACTTTTTGAAAATACACAGCTAAAACTGTCCGTGCTTTGAATGCTAGACATGTTTTTCAGAATACACAACTAAAGCGGGGACCGTTTTAGCTGTGTATTTTGAAAAAGTTGTGTGCTCTTCAAAGAGAAAGCTACTTTTGTTGTGTCTTTGGGTTCGAGGGGAAATGGGAGTCCTCTTCAGTCAGCAGGGACGACACCTGAGTCCTTTGCAGTCCTCTTGTCTGCCTCTGAGGGTGAAATGAGAGTGGTCCCTGTCATCATGAGCCATGTCTGAAAGAATTATTCACATTCCCTACGAGAATAGACGGGTGAAATAGCAAAAGGTGTGTCTTCCTTTGGAGCATGGACTGGTTCAAAGCCCACCTCATACCACTAAGTATTTTGCTGAACACGAGCAGTTGTGTGTGCGGCCTGTGTTTGGGTGATTTTTGTGTCATGTGTGTGTGTGTGTGTGTGTGTGTGTGTGTGTGTGTGTGTGTGTCTGTATTTCTGTCTCCATTCCTGAGCAGCAAATCTTTTTTCCTCTTTTAGCATGTTACTCACAACTGTGGATGAAGCCCAGCACTCCTGAAAACACAATCCATGTATGGTTGAAGGAAATTTTCTTGGTGATGAGTGAGAGGTTGGTGACTGAAACCAGCTCATTTCCCATTGACCACTGAGGTCACATCTCTCAGGTGAGAAGCAAAGTGAGAATTTGAATCAGGCACATTCTCCTTGGAGACAATGGGCCAAAAACAGGTCCGATGGAATCGAATGTCTTTTCATGTTGACATCCATCCCGTCAAGCCCTCGTTAAGCCATTGAAGTGTCACATTGGGCCTGGGGGAGGCGGTGCACCCTGTGAAATTACACGTCCGAAGATTTGGATTTGATTTCCAGCCCTCTGCCAGTCAGTCTGCCAGGCACTTTCATGTGACAAGCCTTAGGCGAGTCCCTTTCTGTCTCTGATTCCGGATTCCTTCACAGGGATTTATGTGGGCCTTAACGCCCACTGGGGAAAGATCCCTCTGCCAGCTCAGTGCCTGATTTCTTGGTTTGACTTGTCAATCTGGACTTGAATACACCTTTGGTTTTGGATTGACTCTATTACCTCTCCTAGAAATTAACACACAAAACTGACAGCTGATTGACAAGATGAGAAGCAGTTTTCCAAAATTCAAATTGAACTTAATCCTTTCTTACTAAAAGAATGCTCAAATCAAGGCGACACAGCTCACTCGTTTTGACTTCATGAGCTATGGCAGGTAGAGACAACTTTTTGAAAATACACAGCTAAAACTGTCCGTGCTTTGAATGCTAGACGTGTTTTTCAGAATACACAGCTAAAACGGTCAATGCTTTAAGTGTTAAAGCACTTAAAGCGGGGACCGTTTTAGCTGTGTATTTTGAAAAATTTGTGTGCTCTTCAAAGTGAAAGCTACTTTTGCTCTGTCTTTGGGTTCGACGGGAAATGGGAGTCCTCTTCTGTCAGCAGGGACGACACCTGAGTCCTTTGCAGTCCTCTTGTCTACCTCTGAGGGTGAAATGAGAGTGGTCCCTGTCATCATGAGCCATGTCTGAAAGAATTATTCACATTCCCTACGAGAATAGACGGGTGAAATAGCAAAATGTGTGTCTTCCTTTGGAGCATGGACGGGTTCAAAGCCCACCTCATACCACTAAGTATTTTGCTGAACACTAGCAGTTGTGTGTGCGGCCTGTGTTTGGGTGATTTTTGTGTCGTGTGTGGGTGTGTGTATGTGTGTGTGTGTCTGTGTGTGTGTGTGTCTGTATTTCTGTCTCCATTCCTGAGCAGCAAATCTTTTTTCCTCTTTTAGCATGTTACTCACCACTGTGGATGAAGACCAGAACTCCTGAAAACACAATCCATGTATGGTTGAAGGAAACTTTCTTGGTGATGAGTGAGAGTTTGGTGACTGAAACCAGCTCATTTCCCATTGACCACTGAGGTCACATCTCTCAGGTGAGAAGCAAAGTGAGAATTTGAATCAGGCACATTCTCCTTAGAGACAATGGGCCAAAGACAGGTACGATGGAATCGAATGTCTTTTCATGTTGACATCCATCCCGTCAAGCCCTCGTTAAACCATTGAAGTGTCACATTGGGCCTGGGGGAGGCGGTGCACCCTGTGAAATTACACGTCCGAAGATTTGGGTTTGATTTCCAGCCCTCTGCCAGTCAGTCTGCCAGGCACTTTCATATGACAAGCCTTAGGCGAGTCCCTTTCTGTCTCTGATTCCCGATTCCTTCACAGGGATTTATGTGGGCCTTAACGCCCACTGGGAAAAGATCCCTCTGCCAGCTCAGTGCCTGCTTTCTTGGTTTGACTTGTCAATCTGGACTTGAATACACCTTTGGTTTTGGATTGACTCTATTACCTCTCCTAGAAATTAACACACAAAACTGACAGCTGATTGACAAGATGAGAAGCAGTTTTCCAAAATTCAAATTGAACTTAATCCTTTCTTAATAAAAGAATGCTCAAATCAAGGGGACACAGCTCACTCGTTTTGACATCATGAGTTATGGCAGGTAGAGACAACTTTTTGAAAATACACAGCTAAAACTGTCCGTTGTTTGAATGCTAGACATGTTTTAGCTGTGTATTTTGAAAAAGTTGTGTGCTCTTCAAAGAGAAAGCTACTTTGGCTGTGTCTTTGGGTTCGAGGGGAAATGGGAGTCCTCTTCAGTCAGCAGGGACGACACCTGAGTCCTTTGCAGTCCTCTTGTCTGCCTCTGAGGGTGAAATGAGAGTGGTCCCTCTCATCATGAGCCATGTCTGAAAGAATTATTCACATTCCCTACGAGAATAGATGGGTGAAATAGCAAAACGTGTGTCTTCCTTTGGAGCATGGATGGGTTCAAAGCCCACCTCATACCACTAAGTATTTTGCTGAACACGAGCAGTTGTGTGTGCGACCTGTGTTTGGGTGATTTTTGTGTCAAGTGTTTGTGTGTGTGTGTGTGTGTGAGTGTGTGTGTGTCTGTATTTCTGTCTCCATTCCTGAGCAGCAAATCTTTTTTCCTCTTTTAGCATGTTACTCACAACTGTGGATGAAGCCCAGCACTCCTGAAAACACAATCCATGTATGGTTGAAGGAAATTTTCTTGGTGATGTGTGAGAGGTTGGTGACTGAAACCAGCTCATTTCCCATTGACCACTGAGGTCACATCTCTCAGGTGAGAAGCAAAGTGAGAATTTGAACCAGGCACATTCTCCTTAGAGACAATGGGCCAAAGACAGGTCCGATGGAATCGAATGTCTTTTCATATTGACATCCATCCCGTCAAGCCCTCGTTAAGCCATTGAAGTGTCACATTGGGCCTGGGGGAGGCGGTGCACCCTGTGAAATTACACGTCCGAAGATTTGGATTTGATTTTCAGCCCTCTGCCAGTCAGTCTGCCAGGTACTTTCATGTGACAAGCCTTAGGCGAGTCCCTTTCTGTCTCTGATTCCCGATTCCTTCACAGGGATTTATGTGGGCCTTAACGCCCACTGGGAAAAGATCCCTCTGCCAGCTCAGTGCCTGCTTTCTTGGTTTGACTTGTCAATCTGGACTTGAATACACCTTTGGTTTTGGATTGACTCTATTACCTCTCCTAGAAACTAACACACAAAACTGACAGCTGATTGACAAGATGAGAAGCAGTTTTCCAAAATTCAAATTGAACTTAATCCTTTCTTACTAAAAGAATGCTCAAATCAAGGGGACACAGCTCACTCGTTTTGACTTCATGAGCTATGGCAGGTAGAGACAACTTTTTGAAAATACACAGCTAAAACTGTCCGTGCTTTGAATGCTAGACATGTTTTTCAGAATACACAGCTAAAACGGTCCCCGCTTTAAGGGCTTTATTAGCTGTGTATTTTGAAAAAGTTGTGTGCTCTTCAAAGAGAAAGCTACTTTTGCTGTGTCTTTGGTTTCGAGGGGAAATGGGAGTCCTCTTCAGTCAGCAGGGACGACACCTGAGTCCTTTTCAGTCCTCTTGTCGGCCTCTGAGGGTGAAATGAGAGTTGTCCCTGTCATCATGAGCCGTGTCTGAAAGAATTATTCACATTCCCTACGAGAATAGACGGGTGAAATAGCAAAAGGTGTGTCTTCCTTTGGAGCATGGACGGGTTCAAAGCCCACCTCATACCACTAAGTATTTTGCTTAACACGAGCAGTTGTGTGTGCGGCCTGTGTTTGGGTGATTTTTGTGTCCTGTGTGTGTGTGTGTGTGTGTGTGTGTGTGTGTGTGTGTGTGTCTCTGTGTGTGTCTGTATTTCTGTCTCCATTCCTGAGCAGCAAACCTTTTTTCCTCTTTTAGCATGTTACTCACAACTGTGGATGAAGCCCAGCACTCCTGAAAACACAATCCATGTATGGTTGAAGGAAATTTTCTTGGTGATGAGTGAGAGGTTGGTGACTGAAACCAGCTCATTTCCCATTGACCACTGAGGTCACATCTCTCAGGTGAGAAGCAAAGTGAGAATTTGAACCAGGCACATTCTCCTTAGAGACAATGGGCCAAAGACAGGTCCGATGGAATCGAATGTCTTTTCATGTTGACATCCATCCCGTCAAGCCCTCGTTAAGCCATTGAAGTGTCACATTGGGCCTGGGGGAGGCGGTGCACCCTGTGAAATTACACGTCCGAAGATTTGGATTTGATTTCCAGCCCTCTGCCAGTCAGTCTGCCAGGCACTTTCATGTGACAAGCCTTAGGCGAGTCCCTTTCTGTCTCTGATTCCCGATTCCTGCACAGGGATTTATGTGGGCCTTAACGCCCAATGGGAAAAGATCCCTCTGCCAGGTCAGTGCCTGCTTTCTTGATTTGACTTGTCAATCTGGACTTGAATACACCTTTGGTTTTGGATTGACTCTATTACCTCTCCTAGAAATTAACACACAAAACTGACAGCTGATTGACAAGATGAGAAGCAGTTTTCCAAAATTCAAATTGAACTTAATCCTTTCTTCCGAAAAGAATGCTCAAATCAAGGGGACACAACTCACTCGTTTTGACTTCATGAGCTATGGCAGGTAGAGACAACTTTGTGAAAATACACAGCTAAAACTGTCCGTGCTTTGAATGCTAGACATGTTTTTCAGAATACACAGCTAAAGCGGGGACCGTTTTAGCTGTGTATTTTGAAAAAGTTGTGTGCTCTTCAAAGAGAAAGTTACTTTTGCTGTGTCTTTGGGTTCGAGGGGAAATGGGAGTCCTCTTCAGTCAGCAGGGACGACACCTGAGTCGTTTGCAGTCCTCTTGTCTGCCTCTGAGGGTGAAATGAGAGTGGTCCCTGTCATCATGAGCCATGTCTGAAAGAATTATTCACATTCCCTACGAGAATAGACGGGTGAAATAGCAAAAGGTGTGTCTTCATTTGGAGCATGGACTGGTTCAAAGCCCACCTCATACCACTAAGTATTTTGCTGAACACGAGCAGTTGTGTGTGCGGACTGTGTTTGGGTGATTTTTGTGTCGTGTGTGTGTGTGTGTGTGTGTGTGTGTGTGTGTGTGTGTGTGTCTGTATTTCTGTCTCCATTCCTGAGCAGCAAATCTTTTTTCCTCTTTTAGCATGTTACTCACAACTGTGGATGAAGCCCAGCACTCCTGAAAACACAATCCATGTATGGTTGAAGGAAATTTTCTTGGTGATGAGTGAGAGTTTGGTGACTGAAACCAGCTCATTTCCCATTGACCACTGAGGTCACATCTCTCAGGTGAGAAGCAAAGTGAGAATTTGAATCAGGCACATTCTCCTTGGAGACAATGGGCCAAAGACAGGTCCGATGGAATCGAATGTCTTTTCATGTTGACATCCATCCCGTCAAGCCCTCGTTAAGCCATTGAAGTGTCACATTGGGCCTGGGGGAGGCGGTGCACCCTGTGAAATTACACGTCCGAAGATTTGGATTTGATTTCCAGCCCTCTGCCAGTCAGTCTGCCAGGCACTTTCATGTGACAAGCCTTAGGCGAGTCCCTTTCTGTCTCTGATTCCCGATTCCATCACAGGGATTTATGTGGGCCTTAACGCCCAATGGGAAAAGATCCCTCTGCCAGCTCAGTGCCTGCTTTCTTGGTTTGACTTGTCAATCTTGACTTGAATACACCTTTGGTTTTGGATTGACTCTATTACCTCTCCTAGAAATTAACACACAAAACTGACAGCTGATTGACAAGATGAGAAGCAGTTTTCCAAAATTCAAATTGAACTTAATCCTTTCTTAATAAAAGAATGCTCAAATCAAGGGGACACAGCTCACTCGTTTTGACATCATGAGTTATGGCAGGTAGAGACAACTTTTTGAAAATACACAGCTAAAACTGTCCGTGGTTTGAATGCTAGACATGTTTTAGCTGTGTATTTTGAAAAAGTTGTGTGCTCTTCAAAGAGAAAGCTACTTTGGCTGTGTCTTTGGGTTCGAGGGGAAATGGGAGTCCTCTTCAGTCAGCAGGGACGACACCTGAGTCCTTTGCAGTCCTCTTGTCTGCCTCTGAGGGTGAAATGAGAGTGGTCCCTCTCATCATGAGCCATGTCTGAAAGAATTATTCACATTCCCTACGAGAATAGATGGGTGAAATAGCAAAACGTGTGTCTTCCTTTGGAGCATGGATGGGTTCAAAGCCCACCTCATACCACTAAGTATTTTGCTGAACACGAGCAGTTGTGTGTGCGGCCTGTGTTTGGGTGATTTTTGTGTCAAGTGTTTGTGTGTGTGTGTGTGTGTGAGTGTGTGTGTGTCTGTATTTCTGTCTCCATTCCTGAGCAGCAAATCTTTTTTCCTCTTTTAGCATGTTACTCACAACTGTGGATGAAGCCCAGCACTCCTGAAAACACAATCCATGTATGGTTGAAGGAAATTTTCTTGGTGATGTGTGAGTGGTTGGTGACTGAAACCAGCTCATTTCCCATTGACCACTGAGGTCACATCTCTCAGGTGAGAAGCAAAGTGAGAATTTGAACCAGGCACATTCTCCTTAGAGACAATGGGCCAAAGACAGGTCCGATGGAATCGAATGTCTTTTCATGTTGACATCCATCCCGTCAAGCCCTCGTTAAGCCATTGAAGTGTCACATTGGGCCTGGGGGAGGCGGTGCACCCTGTGAAATTACACGTCCGAAGATTTGGATTTGATTTCCAGCCCTCTGCCAGTCAGTCTGCCAGGTACTTTCATGTGACAAGCCTTAGGCGAGTCCCTTTCTGTCTCTGATTCCCGATTCCTTCACAGGGATTTATGTGGGCCTTAACGCCCACTGGGAAAAGATCCCTCTGCCAGCTCAGTGCCTGCTTTCTTGGTTTGACTTGTCAATCTGGACTTGAATACACCTTTGGTTTTGGATTGACTCTATTACCTCTCCTAGAAATTAACACACAAAACTGACAGCTGATTGACAAGATGAGAAGCAGTTTTCCAAAATTCAAATTGAACTTAATCCTTTCTTCCGAAAAGAATGCTCAAATCAAGGGGACACAGCTCACTCGTTTTGACTTCATGAGCTATGGCAGGTAGAGACAACTTTTTGAAAATACACAGCTAAAACTGTCCGTGCTTTGAATGCTAGACATGTTTTTCAGAATACACAGCTAAAGCGGGGACCGTTTTAGCTGTGTATTTTGAAAAAGTTGTGTGCTCTTCAAAGAGAAAGCTACTTTTGTTGTGTCTTTGGGTTCGAGGGGAAATGGGAGTCCTCTTCAGTCAGCAGGGACGACACCTGAGTCCTTTGCAGTCCTCTTGTCTGCCTCTGAGGGTGAAATGAGAGTGGTCCCTGTCATCATGAGCCATGTCTGAAAGAATTATTCACATTCCCTACGAGAATAGACGGGTGAAATAGCAAAAGGTGTGTCTTCCTTTGGAGCATGGACTGGTTCAAAGCCCACCTCATACCACTAAGTATTTTGCTGAACACGAGCAGTTGTGTGTGCGGCCTGTGTTTGGGTGATTTTTGTGTCATGTGTGTGTGTGTGTGTGTGTGTGTGTGTGTGTGTGTGTGTCTGTATTTCTGTCTCCATTCCTGAGCAGCAAATCTTTTTTCCTCTTTTAGCATGTTACTCACAACTGTGGATGAAGCCCAGCACTCCTGAAAACACAATCCATGTATGGTTGAAGGAAATTTTCTTGGTGATGAGTGAGAGGTTGGTGACTGAAACCAGCTCATTTCCCATTGACCACTGAGGTCACATCTCTCAGGTGAGAAGCAAAGTGAGAATTTGAATCAGGCACATTCTCCTTGGAGACAATGGGCCAAAAACAGGTCCGATGGAATCGAATGTCTTTTCATGTTGACATCCATCCCGTCAAGCCCTCGTTAAGCCATTGAAGTGTCACATTGGGCCTGGGGGAGGCGGTGCACCCTGTGAAATTACACGTCCGAAGATTTGGATTTGATTTCCAGCCCTCTGCCAGTCAGTCTGCCAGGCACTTTCATGTGACAAGCCTTAGGCGAGTCCCTTTCTGTCTCTGATTCCGGATTCCTTCACAGGGATTTATGTGGGCCTTAACGCCCACTGGGGAAAGATCCCTCTGCCAGCTCAGTGCCTGATTTCTTGGTTTGACTTGTCAATCTGGACTTGAATACACCTTTGGTTTTGGATTGACTCTATTACCTCTCCTAGAAATTAACACACAAAACTGACAGCTGATTGACAAGATGAGAAGCAGTTTTCCAAAATTCAAATTGAACTTAATCCTTTCTTACTAAAAGAATGCTCAAATCAAGGGGACACAGCTCACTCGTTTTGACTTCATGAGCTATGGCAGGTAGAGACAACTTTTTGAAAATACACAGCTAAAACTGTCCGTGCTTTGAATGCTAGACATGTTTTTCAGAATACACAGCTAAAACGGTCCCCGCTTTAAGGGCTTTATTAGCTGTGTATTTTGAAAAAGTTGTGTGCTCTTCAAAGAGAAAGCTACTTTTGCTGTGTCTTTGGTTTCGAGGGGAAATGGGAGTCCTCTTCAGTCAGCAGGGACGACACCTGAGTCCTTTTCAGTCCTCTTGTCGGCCTCTGAGGGTGAAATGAGAGTTGTCCCTGTCATCATGAGCCGTGTCTGAAAGAATTATTCACATTCCCTACGAGAATAGACGGGTGAAATAGCAAAAGGTGTGTCTTCCTTTGGAGCATGGACGGGTTCAAAGCCCACCTCATACCACTAAGTATTTTGCTTAACACGAGCAGTTGTGTGTGCGGCCTGTGTTTGGGTGATTTTTGTGTCCTGTGTGTGTGTGTGTGTGTGTGTGTGTGTGTGTGTGTGTGTGTCTCTGTGTGTGTCTGTATTTCTGTCTCCATTCCTGAGCAGCAAACCTTTTTTCCTCTTTTAGCATGTTACTCACAACTGTGGATGAAGCCCAGCACTCCTGAAAACACAATCCATGTATGGTTGAAGGAAATTTTCTTGGTGATGAGTGAGAGGTTGGTGACTGAAACCAGCTCATTTCCCATTGACCACTGAGGTCACATCTCTCAGGTGAGAAGCAAAGTGAGAATTTGAACCAGGCACATTCTCCTTAGAGACAATGGGCCAAAGACAGGTCCGATGGAATCGAATGTCTTTTCATGTTGACATCCATCCCGTCAAGCCCTCGTTAAGCCATTGAAGTGTCACATTGGGCCTGGGGGAGGCGGTGCACCCTGTGAAATTACACGTCCGAAGATTTGGATTTGATTTCCAGCCCTCTGCCAGTCAGTCTGCCAGGCACTTTCATGTGACAAGCCTTAGGCGAGTCCCTTTCTGTCTCTGATTCCCGATTCCTGCACAGGGATTTATGTGGGCCTTAACGCCCAATGGGAAAAGATCCCTCTGCCAGGTCAGTGCCTGCTTTCTTGATTTGACTTGTCAATCTGGACTTGAATACACCTTTGGTTTTGGATTGACTCTATTACCTCTCCTAGAAATTAACACACAAAACTGACAGCTGATTGACAAGATGAGAAGCAGTTTTCCAAAATTCAAATTGAACTTAATCCTTTCTTCCGAAAAGAATGCTCAAATCAAGGGGACACAACTCACTCGTTTTGACTTCATGAGCTATGGCAGGTAGAGACAACTTTGTGAAAATACACAGCTAAAACTGTCCGTGCTTTGAATGCTAGACATGTTTTTCAGAATACACAGCTAAAGCGGGGACCGTTTTAGCTGTGTATTTTGAAAAAGTTGTGTGCTCTTCAAAGAGAAAGTTACTTTTGCTGTGTCTTTGGGTTCGAGGGGAAATGGGAGTCCTCTTCAGTCAGCAGGGACGACACCTGAGTCGTTTGCAGTCCTCTTGTCTGCCTCTGAGGGTGAAATGAGAGTGGTCCCTGTCATCATGAGCCATGTCTGAAAGAATTATTCACATTCCCTACGAGAATAGACGGGTGAAATAGCAAAAGGTGTGTCTTCATTTGGAGCATGGACTGGTTCAAAGCCCACCTCATACCACTAAGTATTTTGCTGAACACGAGCAGTTGTGTGTGCGGACTGTGTTTGGGTGATTTTTGTGTCGTGTGTGTGTGTGTGTGTGTGTGTGTGTGTGTGTGTGTGTGTCTGTATTTCTGTCTCCATTCCTGAGCAGCAAATCTTTTTTCCTCTTTTAGCATGTTACTCACAACTGTGGATGAAGCCCAGCACTCCTGAAAACACAATCCATGTATGGTTGAAGGAAATTTTCTTGGTGATGAGTGAGAGTTTGGTGACTGAAACCAGCTCATTTCCCATTGACCACTGAGGTCACATCTCTCAGGTGAGAAGCAAAGTGAGAATTTGAATCAGGCACATTCTCCTTGGAGACAATGGGCCAAAGACAGGTCCGATGGAATCGAATGTCTTTTCATGTTGACATCCATCCCGTCAAGCCCTCGTTAAGCCATTGAAGTGTCACATTGGGCCTGGGGGAGGCGGTGCACCCTGTGAAATTACACGTCCGAAGATTTGGATTTGATTTCCAGCCCTCTGCCAGTCAGTCTGCCAGGCACTTTCATGTGACAAGCCTTAGGCGAGTCCCTTTCTGTCTCTGATTCCCGATTCCATCACAGGGATTTATGTGGGCCTTAACGCCCAATGGGAAAAGATCCCTCTGCCAGCTCAGTGCCTGCTTTCTTGGTTTGACTTGTCAATCTTGACTTGAATACACCTTTGGTTTTGGATTGACTCTATTACCTCTCCTAGAAATTAACACACAAAACTGACAGCTGATTGACAAGATGAGAAGCAGTTTTCCAAAATTCAAATTGAACTTAATCCTTTCTTAATAAAAGAATGCTCAAATCAAGGGGACACAGCTCACTCGTTTTGACATCATGAGTTATGGCAGGTAGAGACAACTTTTTGAAAATACACAGCTAAAACTGTCCGTGGTTTGAATGCTAGACATGTTTTAGCTGTGTATTTTGAAAAAGTTGTGTGCTCTTCAAAGAGAAAGCTACTTTGGCTGTGTCTTTGGGTTCGAGGGGAAATGGGAGTCCTCTTCAGTCAGCAGGGACGACACCTGAGTCCTTTGCAGTCCTCTTGTCTGCCTCTGAGGGTGAAATGAGAGTGGTCCCTCTCATCATGAGCCATGTCTGAAAGAATTATTCACATTCCCTACGAGAATAGATGGGTGAAATAGCAAAACGTGTGTCTTCCTTTGGAGCATGGATGGGTTCAAAGCCCACCTCATACCACTAAGTATTTTGCTGAACACGAGCAGTTGTGTGTGCGGCCTGTGTTTGGGTGATTTTTGTGTCAAGTGTTTGTGTGTGTGTGTGTGTGTGAGTGTGTGTGTGTCTGTATTTCTGTCTCCATTCCTGAGCAGCAAATCTTTTTTCCTCTTTTAGCATGTTACTCACAACTGTGGATGAAGCCCAGCACTCCTGAAAACACAATCCATGTATGGTTGAAGGAAATTTTCTTGGTGATGTGTGAGTGGTTGGTGACTGAAACCAGCTCATTTCCCATTGACCACTGAGGTCACATCTCTCAGGTGAGAAGCAAAGTGAGAATTTGAACCAGGCACATTCTCCTTAGAGACAATGGGCCAAAGACAGGTCCGATGGAATCGAATGTCTTTTCATGTTGACATCCATCCCGTCAAGCCCTCGTTAAGCCATTGAAGTGTCACATTGGGCCTGGGGGAGGCGGTGCACCCTGTGAAATTACACGTCCGAAGATTTGGATTTGATTTCCAGCCCTCTGCCAGTCAGTCTGCCAGGTACTTTCATGTGACAAGCCTTAGGCGAGTCCCTTTCTGTCTCTGATTCCCGATTCCTTCACAGGGATTTATGTGGGCCTTAACGCCCACTGGGAAAAGATCCCTCTGCCAGCTCAGTGCCTGCTTTCTTGGTTTGACTTGTCAATCTGGACTTGAATACACCTTTGGTTTTGGATTGACTCTATTACCTCTCCTAGAAATTAACACACAAAACTGACAGCTGATTGACAAGATGAGAAGCAGTTTTCCAAAATTCAAATTGAACTTAATCCTTTCTTCCGAAAAGAATGCTCAAATCAAGGGGACACAGCTCACTCGTTTTGACTTCATGAGCTATGGCAGGTAGAGACAACTTTTTGAAAATACACAGCTAAAACTGTCCGTGCTTTGAATGCTAGACATGTTTTTCAGAATACACAGCTAAAGCGGGGACCGTTTTAGCTGTGTATTTTGAAAAAGTTGTGTGCTCTTCAAAGAGAAAGCTACTTTTGTTGTGTCTTTGGGTTCGAGGGGAAATGGGAGTCCTCTTCAGTCAGCAGGGACGACACCTGAGTCCTTTGCAGTCCTCTTGTCTGCCTCTGAGGGTGAAATGAGAGTGGTCCCTGTCATCATGAGCCATGTCTGAAAGAATTATTCACATTCCCTACGAGAATAGACGGGTGAAATAGCAAAAGGTGTGTCTTCCTTTGGAGCATGGACTGGTTCAAAGCCCACCTCATACCACTAAGTATTTTGCTGAACACGAGCAGTTGTGTGTGCGGCCTGTGTTTGGGTGATTTTTGTGTCATGTGTGTGTGTGTGTGTGTGTGTGTGTGTGTGTGTGTGTGTGTCTGTATTTCTGTCTCCATTCCTGAGCAGCAAATCTTTTTTCCTCTTTTAGCATGTTACTCACAACTGTGGATGAAGCCCAGCACTCCTGAAAACACAATCCATGTATGGTTGAAGGAAATTTTCTTGGTGATGAGTGAGAGGTTGGTGACTGAAACCAGCTCATTTCCCATTGACCACTGAGGTCACATCTCTCAGGTGAGAAGCAAAGTGAGAATTTGAATCAGGCACATTCTCCTTGGAGACAATGGGCCAAAAACAGGTCCGATGGAATCGAATGTCTTTTCATGTTGACATCCATCCCGTCAAGCCCTCGTTAAGCCATTGAAGTGTCACATTGGGCCTGGGGGAGGCGGTGCACCCTGTGAAATTACACGTCCGAAGATTTGGATTTGATTTCCAGCCCTCTGCCAGTCAGTCTGCCAGGCACTTTCATGTGACAAGCCTTAGGCGAGTCCCTTTCTGTCTCTGATTCCGGATTCCTTCACAGGGATTTATGTGGGCCTTAACGCCCACTGGGGAAAGATCCCTCTGCCAGCTCAGTGCCTGATTTCTTGGTTTGACTTGTCAATCTGGACTTGAATACACCTTTGGTTTTGGATTGACTCTATTACCTCTCCTAGAAATTAACACACAAAACTGACAGCTGATTGACAAGATGAGAAGCAGTTTTCCAAAATTCAAATTGAACTTAATCCTTTCTTACTAAAAGAATGCTCAAATCAAGGCGACACAGCTCACTCGTTTTGACTTCATGAGCTATGGCAGGTAGAGACAACTTTTTGAAAATACACAGCTAAAACTGTCCGTGCTTTGAATGCTAGACATGTTTTTCAGAATACACAGCTAAAACGGTCAATGCTTTAAGTGTTAAAGCACTTAAAGCGGGGACCGTTTTAGCTGTGTATTTTGAAAAATTTGTGTGCTCTTCAAAGTGAAAGCTACTTTTGCTCTGTCTTTGGGTTCGACGGGAAATGGGAGTCCTCTTCTGTCAGCAGGGACGACACCTGAGTCCTTTGCAGTCCTCTTGTCTACCTCTGAGGGTGAAATGAGAGTGGTCCCTGTCATCATGAGCCATGTCTGAAAGAATTATTCACATTCCCTACGAGAATAGACGGGTGAAATAGCAAAATGTGTGTCTTCCTTTGGAGCATGGACGGGTTCAAAGCCCACCTCATACCACTAAGTATTTTGCTGAACACTAGCAGTTGTGTGTGCGGCCTGTGTTTGGGTGATTTTTGTGTCGTGTGTGGGTGTGTGTATGTGTGTGTGTGTCTGTGTGTGTGTGTGTCTGTATTTCTGTCTCCATTCCTGAGCAGCAAATCTTTTTTCCTCTTTTAGCATGTTACTCACCACTGTGGATGAAGACCAGAACTCCTGAAAACACAATCCATGTATGGTTGAAGGAAACTTTCTTGGTGATGAGTGAGAGTTTGGTGACTGAAACCAGCTCATTTCCCATTGACCACTGAGGTCACATCTCTCAGGTGAGAAGCAAAGTGAGAATTTGAATCAGGCACATTCTCCTTAGAGACAATGGGCCAAAGACAGGTACGATGGAATCGAATGTCTTTTCATGTTGACATCCATCCCGTCAAGCCCTCGTTAAACCATTGAAGTGTCACATTGGGCCTGGGGGAGGCGGTGCACCCTGTGAAATTACACGTCCGAAGATTTGGATTTGATTTCCAGGCCTCTGCCAGTCAGTCTTCCAGGCACTTTCATGTGACAAGCCTTAGGCGAGTCCCTTTCTGTCTCTGAATCCCGATTCCTTCACAGGGATTTATGTGGGCCTTAACTATTACTGGGAAAAGATCCCTCTGCCAGCTCAGTGCCTGCTTCCTTGGTTTGACTTGTCAATCTGGACTTGAATACACCTTTGGTTTTGGATTGACTCTATTACCTCTCCTAGAAATTAACACACAAAACTGACAGCTGATTGACAAGATGAGAAGCAGTTTTCCAAAATTCAAATTGAACTTAATCCTTTCTTACTAAAAGAATGTTCAAATCAAGGGGACACAGCTCACTCGTTTTGACTTCATGAGCTATGGCAGGTAGAGACAACTTTTTGAAAATACACAGCTAAAACTGTCCGTGCTTTGAATGCTAGACATGTTTTTCAGAATACACAGCTAAAACGGTCCCCTCTTTAAGTGCTAAAGCACTTAAAGTTGTGTGCTCTTCAAAGAGAAAGCTACTTTTGCTGTGTCTTTGGGTTCGAGGGGAAATGGGAGTCCTCTTCAGTCAGCAGGGACGACACCTGAGTCCTCTGCAGTCCTCTTGTCTGCCTCTGAGGGTGAAATGAGAGTGGTCCCTGTCATCATGAGCCATGTCTGAAAGAATTATTCACATTCCCTACGAGAATAGACGGGTGAAATAGCAAAAGGTGTGTCTTCCTTTGGAGCATGGACGAGTTCAAAGCCCACCTCATACCACTAAGTATTTTGCTGAACACGAGCAGTTGTGTGTGCGGCCTGTGTTTGGGTGATTTTTTTGTCGTGTGTGTGTGTGTGTGTGTGTGTTTGTGTGTCTGTGTGTGTGTGTCTGTATTTCTGTCTCCATTCCTGAGCAGCAAATCTTTTTTCCTCTTTTAGCATGTTACTCTCAACTGTGGATGAAGCCCAGCACTCCTGAAAACGCAATCCATGTATGGTTGAAGGAAATTTTCTTGGTGATGAGTGAGAGGTTGGTGACTGAAACCAGCTCATTTCCCATTGACCACTGAGGTCACATCTCTCAGGTGAGAAGCAAAGTGGGGATTTGAACCAGGCACATTCTCCTTAGAGACAATGGGCCAAAGAAAGGTCCGATGGAATCGAATGTCTTTTCATGTTGACATCCATCCCGTCAAGCCCTCGTTAAGCCATTGAAGTGTCACATTGGGCCTGGGGGAGGCGGTGCACCCTGTGAAATTACACGTCCGAAGATTTGGATTTGATTTCCAGCCCTCTGCCAGTCAGTCTGCCAGGCACTTTCATGTGACAAGCCTTAGGCGAGTCCCTTTCTGTCTCTGATTCCCGATTCCTTCACAGGGATTTATGTGGGCCTTAACGCCCACTGGGAAAAGATCCCTCTGCCAGCTCAGTGCCTGCTTTCTTGGTTTGACTTGTCACTCTGGACTTGAATACACCTTTGGTTTTGGATTGACTCTATTACCTCTCCTAGAAATTAACACACAAAACTGACAGCTGATTGACAAGATGAGAAGCAGTTTTCCAAAATTCAAATTGAACTTAATCCTTTCTTACTAAAAGAATGCTCAAATCAAGAAGACACAGCTCACTCGTTTTGACTTCATGAGCTATGGCAGGTAGAGACAACTTTTTGAAAATACACAGCTAAAACTGTCCGTGCTTTGAATGCTAGACATGTTTTTCAGAATACAAAGCTAAAACGGTCCCCGCTTTAAGTGCTTTATTAGCTGTGTATTTTGAAAAAGTTGTGTGCTCTTCAAAGAGAAAGCTACTTTTGCTGTGTCTTTGGGTTCGAGGGGAAATGGGAGTCCTCTTCAGTCAGCAGGGACGACACCTGAGTCCTTTGCAGTCCTCTTGTCTGCCTCTGAGGGTGAAATGAGAGTGGTCCCTGTCATCATGAGCCCTGTCTGAAAGAATTATTCACATTCCCTACGAGAATAGACGGGTGAAATAGCAAAAGGTGTGTCTTGCTTTGGAGCATGGACGGGTTCAAAGCCCACCTCATACCACTAAGTATTTTGCTGAACACGAGCAGTTGTGTGTGTGGCCTGTGTTTGGGTGATTTTTGTGTCATGTGCGTGTATGTGTGTGTGTGTTTGTGTGTGTGTGTGTCTGTGTGTGTGTGTCTGTATTTCTGTCTCCATTCCTGAGCAGCAAATCTTTTTTCCTCTTTTAGCATGTTACTCACAACTGTGGATGAAGCCCAGCACTCCTGAAAACACAATCCATGTATGGTTGAAGGAAATTTTCTTGGTGATGAGTGAGAGGTTGGTGACTGAAACCAGCTCATTTCACATTGACCACTGAGGTCACATCTCTCAGGTGAGAAGCAAAGTGAGAATTTGAACCAGGCACATTCTCCTTAGAGACAATGGGCCAAAGACAGGTCCGATGGAATCGAATGTCTTTTCATGTTGACATCCATCCCGTCAAGCTCTCGTTAAGTCATTGAAGTGTCACATTGGGCCTGGGGGAGGCGGTGCACCCTGTGAAATTACACGTCCGAAGATTTGGATTTGATTTCCAGCCCTCTGCCAGTCAATCGGCCAGGCACTTTCATGTGACAAGCCTTAGGCGAGTCCCTTTCTGTCTCTGATTCCCGATTCCTTCACAGGGATTTATGAGGGCTTTAACGCCCACTGGGAAAAGATCCCTCTGCCAGCTCAGTGCCTGCTTTCTTGATTTGACTTGTCAATCTGGACTTGAATACACCTTTGGTTTTGGATTGACTCTATTACCTCTCCTAGAAATTAACACACAAAACTGACAGCTGATTGACAAGATGAGAAGCAGTTTTCCAAAATTCAAATTGAACTTAATCCTTTCTTCCTAAAATAATGCTCAAATCAAGCGGACACAGCTCACTCGTTTTGACTTCATGAGCTATGGCAGGTAGAGACAACTTTTTGAAAATACACAGCTAAATCAGTCCGTGCTTTGAATGCTAGACATGTTTTTCAGAATACACAGCTAAAACGGTCCCCGCTTTAAGTGCTAAATCACTTAAAGCAGGGACCGTTTTAGCTGTGTATTTTGAAAAAGTTGTGTGCTCTTCAAAGAGAAAGCTACTTTTGCTGTGTCTTTGGGTTCGAGGGGAAATGGGAGTCCTCTTCAGTCAGCAGGGACGACACCTGAGTCCTTTGCCGTCCTCTTGTCTACCTCTGAGGGTGAAATGAGAGTGGTCCCTGTCATCATGAGCCCTGTCTGAAAGAATTATTCACATTCCCTACGAGAATAGACGGGTGAAATAGCAAAAGGTGTGTCTTCCTTTGGAGCATGGACGGGTTCAAAGCCCACCTCACACCACTAAGTATTTTGCTGAACACGAGCAGTTGTGTGTGCGGCCTGTGTTTGGGTGATTTTTGTGTCATGTGCGTGTGTGTGTGTGTGTGTGTGTGTGTGTCCGTGTATGTGTGTCTGTATTTCTGTCTCCATTCCTGAGCAGCAAATCTTTTTTCCTCTTTTAGCATGTTACTCACAACTGTGGATGAAGCCCAGCACTCCTGAAAACAGAATCCATGTATGGTTGAAGGAAATTTTCTTGGTGATGAGTGAGAGGTTGGTGACTGAAACCAGCTCATTTCCCATTGACCACTGAGGTCACATCTCTCAGGTGAAAAGCAAAATGAGAATTTGAACCAGGCACATTCTCCTTAGAGACAATGTGCCAAAGACAGGTCCGATGGAATCAAATGTCTTTTCATGTTGACATCCATCCCGTTAAGCCCTCGTTAAGCCATTGAAGTGTCACATTGGACCTGGGGGAGGCGGTGCACCCTGTGAAATTACACGTCCGAAGATTTGGATTTGATTTCCAGCCCTCTGCCAGTCAGTCTGCCAGGCACTTTCATGTGACAAGCTTTAGGCGAGTCCCTTTCTGTCTCTGATTCCCGATTCCTTCACAGGGATTTATGTGGGACTTAACGCCCACTGGGAAAAGATCCCTCTGCCAGCTCAGTGCCTGCTTTCTTGGTTTGACTTGTCACTCTGGACTTGAATACACCTTTGGTTTTGGATTGACTCTATTACCTCTCCTAGAAATTAACACACAAAACTGACAGCTGATTGACAAGATGAGAAGCAGTTTTCCAAAATTCAAATTGAACTTAATCCTTTCTTACAAAAAGAATGCTCAAATCAAGGGGACACAGCTCACTCGTTTTGACTTCATGAGCTATGGCAGGTAGAGACAACTTTTTGAAAATACACAGCTAAAACTGTCCGTGCTTTGAATGCTAGACGTGTTTTTCAGAATACAAAGCTAAAACGTTCCCCGCTTTAAGTGCTTAATTAGCTGTGTATTTTGAAAAAGTTGTGTGCTCTTCAAAGAGAAAGCTACTTTTGCTGTGCCTTTGGGTTCGAGGGGAAATGGGAGTCCTCTTCAGTCAGCCGGGACTACACCTGAGTCCTTTGCAGTCCTCTTGTCTGCCTCTGAGGGTGAAATGAGAGTGGTCCCTGTCATCATGAGCCATGTCTGAAAGAATTATTCACATTCCCTACGAGAATAGACTGGTGAAATAGCAAAAGGTGTGTCTTGCTTTGGAGCATGGACGGGTTCAAAGCCCACCTCATACCACTAAGTATTTTGCTGAACACGAGCAGTTGTGTGTGCGGCCTGTGTTTGGGTGATTTTTGTGTCATGTGCGTGTATGTGTGTGTGTGTTTGTGTGTGTGTGTGTCTGTGTGTGTGTGTCTGTATTTCTGTCTCCATTCCTGAGCAGCAAATCTTTTTTCCTCTTTTAGCATGTTACTCACAACTGTGGATGAAGCCCAGCACTCCTGAAAACACAATCCATGTATGCTTGAAGGAAATTTTCTTGGTGATGAGTGAGAGTTTGGTGACTGAAACCAGCTCATTTCACATTGACCACTGAGGTCACATCTCTCAGGTGAGAAGCAAAGTGAGAATTTGAACCAGGCACATTCTCCTTAGAGACAATGGGCCAAAGACAGGTCCGATGGAATCGAATGTCTTTTCATGTTGACATCCATCCCGTCAAGCTCTCGTTAAGTCATTGAAGTGTCACATTGGGCCTGGGGGAGGCGGTGCACCCTGTGAAATTACACGTCCGAAGATTTGGATTTGATTTCCAGCCCTCTGCCAGTCAATCGGCCAGGCACTTTCATGTGACAAGCCTTAGGCGAGTCCCTTTCTGTCTCTGATTCCCGATTCCTTCACAGGGATTTATGAGGGCCTTAACGCCCACTGGGAAAAGATCCCTCTGCCAGCTCAGTGCCTGCTTTCTTGATTTGACTTGTCACTCTGGACTTGAATACACCTTTGGTTTTGGATTGACTCTATTACCTCTCCTAGAAATTAACACACAAAACTGACAGCTGATTGACAAGATGAGAAGCAGTTTTCCAAAATTCAAATTGAACTTAATCCTTTCTTCCTAAAATAATGCTCAAATCAAGCGGACACAGCTCACTCGTATTGACTTCATGAGCTATGGCAGGTAGAGACAACTTTTTGAAAATACACAGCTAAATCTGTCCGTGCATTGAATGCTAGACATGTTTTTCAGAATACACAGCTAAAACGGTCCCCGCTTTAAGTGCTAAATCACTTAAAGCGGGGACCGTTTTAGCTGTGTATTTTGAAAAAGTTGTGTGCTCTTCAAAGAGAAAGCTACTTTTGCTGTGCCTTTGGGTTCGAGGGGAAATGGGAGTCCTCTTCAGTCAGCCGGGACTACACCTGAGTCCTTTGCAGTCCTCTTGTCTGCCTCTGAGGGTGAAATGAGAGTGGTCCCTGTCATCGTGAGCCATGTCTGAAAGAATTATTCACATTCCCTACGAGAATAGACGGGTGAAATAGCAAAAGGTGTGTCTTGCTTTGGAGCATGGACGGGTTCAAAGCCCACCTCATACCACTAAGTATTTTGCTGAACACGAGCAGTTGTGTGTGCGCCCTGTGTTTGGGTGATTTTTGTGTCATGTGCGTGTATGTGTGTGTGTGTTTGTGTGTGTGTGTGTCTGTGTGTGTGTGTCTGTATTTCTGTCTCCATTCCTGAGCAGCAAATCTTTTTTCCTCTTTTAGCATGTTACTCACAACTGTGGATGAAGCCCAGCACTCCTGAAAACAGAATCCATGTATGGTTGAAGGAAATTTTCTTGGTGATGAGTGAGAGGTTGGTGACTGAAACCAGCTCATTTCCCATTGACCACTGAGGTCACATCTTTCAGGTGAGAAGCAAAATGAGAATTTGAACCAGGCACATTCTCCTTAGAGACAATGGGCCAAAGACAGGTCCGATGGAATCAAATGTCTTTTCATGTTGACATCCATCCCGTTAAGCCCTCGTTAAGCCATTGAAGTGTCACATTGGACCTGGGGGAGGCGGTGCACCCTGTGAAATTACACGTCCGAAGATTTGGATTTGATTTCCAGCTCTCTGCCAGTCAGTCTGCCAGGCACTTTCATGTGACAAGCCTTAGGCGAGTCCCTTTCTGTCTCTGATTCCCGATTCCTTCACAGGGATTTATGTGGGCCTTAACGCCCACTGGGAAAAGATCCCTCTGCCAGCTCAGTGCCTGCTTTCTTGGTTTGACTTGTCACTCTGGACTTGAATACACCTTTGGTTTTGGATTGACTCTATTACCTCTCCTAGAAATTAACACACAAAACTGACAGCTGATTGACAAGATGAGAAGCAGTTTTCCAAAATTCAAATTGAACTTAATCCTTTCTGACTAAAAGAATGCTCAAATCAAGGGGACACAGCTCACTCGTTTTGACTTCATGAGCTATGGCAGGTAGAGACAACTTTTTGAAAATACACAGCTAAAACTGTCCGTGCTTTGAATGCTAGACATGTTTTTCAGAATACAAAGCTAAAACGGTCCCCGCTTTTAGTGCTTTATTAGCTGTGTATTTTGAAAAAGTTGTGTGCTCTTCAAAGAGAAAGCTACTTTTGCTGTGTCTTTGGGTTCGAGGGGAAATGGGAGTCCTCTTCAGTCAGCAGGGACGACACCTGAGTCCTTTGCAGTCCTCCTATCTGCCTCTGAGGGTGAAATGAGGGTGGTCCCTGTCATCATGAGCCATGTCTGAAAGAATTATTCACATTCCCTACGAGAATAGACGGGTGAAATAGCAAAAGGTGTGTCTTCCTTTGGAGCATGGACAGGTTCAAAGCCCACCTCATACCACTAAATATTTTGCTGAACACGAGCAGTTGTGTGTGCGGCCTGTGTTTGGGTGATTTTTGTGTCATGTGTGTGTGTGTGTGTGTGTGTGTGTGTGTGTGTCTGTGTGTGTGTGTCTGTATTTCTGTCTCCATTCCTGAGCAGCAAATCTTTTTTCCTCTTTTAGCATGTTACTCACAACTGTGGATGAAGCCCAGCACTCCTGAAAACACAATCCATGTATGGTTGAAGGAAATGTTCTTGGTGATGAGTGAGAGGTTGGTGACTGAAACCAGCTCATTTCCCATTGACCACTGAGGTCACATCTCTCAGGTGAGAAGCAAAGTGAGAATTTGAACCAGGCACATTCTCCTTAGAGACAATGGGCCAAAGACAGGTCCGATGGAATCAAATGTCTTTTCATGTTGACATCCATCCCGTCAAGCCCTCGTTAAGCCATTGAAGTGTCACATTGGGCCTGGGGGAGGCGGTGCACCCTGTGAAATTACACGTCCGAAGATTTGGATTTGATTTCCAGCCCTCTGCCAGTCAGTCTGCCAGGCACTTTCATGTGACAAGCCTTAGGCGAGTCCCTTTCTGTCTCCGATTCCCGATTCCTTCACAGGGATTTATGTGGGCCTTAACGCCCACTGGGAAAAGATCCCTCTGCCAGCTCAGTGCCTGCTTTCTTGGTTTGACTTGTCAATCTGGACTTGAATACACCTTTGGTTTTGGATTGACTCTATTACCTCTCCTAGAAATTAACACACAAAACTGACAGCTGATTGACAAGATGAGAAGCAGTTTTCCAAAATTCAAATTGAACTTAATCCTTTCTTACTAAAAGAATGCTCAAATCAAGGGGACACAGCTCACTCGTTTTGACGTCATGAGCTATGGCAGGTAGAGACAACTTTTTGAAAATACACAGCTAAAATTGTCCGTGCTTTGAATGCTAGACAAGTTTTTCAGAATACACAGCTAAAACGGTCCCCGCTTTAAGTGCTTTATTAACTGTGTATTTTGAAAAAGTTGTGTGCTCTTCAAAGAGAAAGCTACTTTTGCTGTGTCTTTGGGTTCGAGGGGAAATGGGAGTCCTCTTCAGTCAGCAGGGACGACACCTGAGTCCTTTGCAGTCCTCTTGTCTGCCTCTGAGGGTGAAATGAGAGTGGTCCCTGTCATCATGAGCCATGTCTGAAAGAATTATTCACATTCCCTACGAGAATAGACGGGTGAAATAGCAAAAGGTGTGTCTTGCTTTGGAGCATGGACGGGTTCAAAGCCCACCTCATACCACTAAGTATTTTGCTGAACACGAGCAGTTGTGTGTGCGGCCTGTGTTTGGGTGATTTTTGTGTCATATGCGTGTGTGTGTGTGTGTGTTTGTGTGTGTGTGTGTCTGTGTGTGTGTGTCTGTATTTCTGTCTCCATTCCTGAGCAGCAAATCTTTTTTCCTCTTTTAGCATTTTACTCACAACTGTGGATGAAGCCCAGCACTCCTGAAAACACAATCCATGTATGCTTGAAGGAAATTTTCTTGGTGATGAGTGAGAGGTTGGTGACTGAAACCAGCTCATTTCACATTGACCACTGAGGTCACATCTCTCAGGTGAGAAGCAAAGTGAGAATTTGAACCAGGCACATTCTCCTTAGAGACAATGGGCCAAAGACAGGTCCGATGGAATCGAATGTCTTTTCATGTTGACATCCATCCCGTCAAGCCCTCGTTAAGCCATTGAAGTGTCACATTGGGCCTGGGGGAGGCGGTGCACCCTGTGAAATTACACGTCCGAAGATTTGGATTTGATTTCCAGCCCTCTGCCAGTCAGTCTGCCAGGCACTTTCATGTGACAAGCCTTAGGCGAGTCCCTTTCTGATTCTGATTCCCGATTCCTTCACAGGGATTTATATGGGCCTTAACGCCCACTGGGAATAGATCCCTCTGCCAGCTCAGTGCCTGCTTTCTTGGTTTGACTTGTCAATCTGGACTTGAATACACATTTGGTTTTGGATTGACTCTATTACCTCTCCTAGAAATTAACACACAAAACTGACAGCTGATTGACAAGATGAGAAGCAGTTTTCCAAAATTCAAATTGAACTTAATCCTTTCTTACTAAAGGAATGCTCAAATCAAGGGGACACAGCTCACTCGTTTTGACTTCATGAGCTATGGCAGGTAGAGACAACTTTTTGAAAATACACAGCTAAAACTGTCGGTGCTTTGAATGCTAGACATGTTTTTCAGAATACACAGCTAAAAAGGTCCCCGCTTTAAGTGCTAAATCACTTAAAGCGGGGACAGTTTTTGCTGTGTATTTTGAAAAAGTTGTGTGCTCTTCAAAGAGAAAGCTACTTTTGCTGTGTCTTTGGGTTCGAGGGGAAATGGGAGTCCTCTTCAGTCAGCAGGGACGACACCTGAGTCCTTTGCAGTCCTCTTGTCTGCCTCTGAGGGTGAAATGAGAGTGGTCCCTGTCATGATGAGCCATGTCTGAAAGAATTATTCACATTCCCTACGAGAATAGACGGGTGAAATAGCAAAAGCTGTGTCTTCCTTTGGAGTATGGACAGGTTCAAAGCCCACCTCATACCACTAAGTATTTTGCTGAACACGAGCAGTTGTGTGTGCGGCCTGTGTTTGGGTGATTTTTGTGTCGTGTGTGTGTGTGTGTGTGTGTGTGTGTGTGTGTCTGTGTGTGTGTGTCTTTATTTCTGTCTCCATTCCTGAGCAGCAAATCTTTTTGCCTCTTTTAGCATGTTACTCACAACTGTGGATGAAGCCCAGCACTCCTGAAAACACAATCCATGTATGGTTGAAGGAAATTTTCTTGGTGTTGAGTGAGAGGTTGGTGACTGAAACCAGCTCATTTCCCATTGACCACTGAGGTCACATCTCTCAGGTGAGAAGCAAAGTGAGAATTTGAACCAGGCACATTCTCCTTAGAGACAATGGGCCAAAGACAGGTCCGATGGAATCGAATGTCTTTTCATGTTGACATCCATCCCGTCAAGCCCTCGTTAAGCCATTGAAGTGTCACATTGGGCCTGGGGGAGGCGGTGCACCCTGTGAAATTACACGACCGAAGATTTGGATTTGATTTCCAGCCCTCTGCCAGTCAGTCTGCCAGGCACGTTCATGTGACAAGCCTTAGGCGAGTCCCTTTCTGTCTCTGATTCCCGATTCCTTCACAGGGATTTATGTGGGCCTTAACGCCCACTGGGAAAAGATCCCTCTGCCAGCTCAGTGCCTGCTTTCTTGGTTTGACTTGTCAATCTGGACTTGAATACACCTTTGGATTTGGATTGACTCTATTACCTCTCCTGGAAATTAACACACAAAACTGACAGCTGATTGACAAGATGAGAAGCAGTTTTCCAAAATTCAAATTGAACTTAATCCTTTCTTACTAAAAGAATGCTCAAATCAAGGGTACACAGCTCACTCGTTTTGACTTCATGAGCTATGGCAGGTAAAGAAAACTTTTTGAAAATACACAGCTAAATCTTTTCGTGCTTTGAATGCTAGACATGTTTTTCAGTTTTAAGTGCTTTAGCACTTAAAGCGGGACCGTTTTAGCTGTGTATTTTGAAAAAGTTGTGTGCTCTTCAAAGAGAAAGCTACTTTTGCTGTGTCTTTGGGTTCGAGGGGAAATGGGAGTCCTCTTCAGTCAGCAGGGAGGACACCTGAGTCCTTTGCAGTCCTCTTGTCTGCCTCTGAGGGTGAAATGAGAGTGG
The DNA here is from genome assembly GCF_048565385.1 of Saimiri boliviensis. Taxonomy (NCBI): domain Eukaryota; kingdom Metazoa; phylum Chordata; class Mammalia; order Primates; family Cebidae; genus Saimiri; species Saimiri boliviensis. The sequence goes on from NC_133453.1 coordinate 152,484,582, forward strand.
TCACTGTCATCATGAGCCATGTCTGAAAGAATTATTCACATTCCCTACGAGAATAGACGGGTGAAATAGCAAAAGTTGGGTCTTCCTTTAAAGCATGGACGGGTTCAAAGCCCACCTCATACCACTAAGTATTTTGCTGAACACGAGCAGTTGTGTGTGCGGCCTGTGTTTGGGTGATTTTTGTGTCGTGTGTGTGTGTGTGTGTGTGTGTGTCTGTGTGTGTGTGTCTGTATTTCTGTCTCCATTCCTGAGCAGCAAATCATTTTTCCTCTTTTAGCATGTTACTCACAACTGTGGATGAAGCCCAGCACTCCTGAAAACACAATCCATGTATGGTTGAAGGAAATTTTCTTGGTGATGAGTGAGAGGTTGGTGACTGAAACCAGCTCATTTCCCATTGACCACTGAGGTCACATCTCTCAGTTGAGAAGCAAAGTGAGAATTTGAACCAGGCACATTCTCCTTAGAGACAATGGGCCAAAGACAGGTCCGATGGAATCGAATGTCTTTTCATGTTGACATCCATCCCGTCAAGCCCTCGTTAAGCCATTGAAGTGTCACATTGGGCCTGGGGGAGGCGGTGCACCCTGTGAAATTACACGTCCGAAGATTTGGATTTGATTTCCAGCCCTCTGCCAGTCAGTCTGCCAGGCACTTTCATGTGACAAGCCTTAGGCGAGTCCCTTTCTGACTCTGATTCCCGATTCCTTCACAGGGATTTATATGGGCCTTAAAGCCCACTGGGAATAGATCCCTCTGCCAGCTCAGTGCCTGCTTTCTTGGTTTGACTTGTCAATCTGGACTTAAATACACATTTGGTTTTGGATTGACTCTATTACCTCTCCTAGAAATTAACACACAAAACTGACAACTGATTGACAAGATGAGAAGCAGTTTTCCAAAATTCAAATTGAACTTAATCCTTTCTTACTAAAGGAATGCTCAAATCAAGGGGACACAGCTCACTCGTTTTGACTTCATGAGCTATGGCAGGTAGAGACAACTTTTTGAAAATACACAGCTAAAACTGTCGGTGCTTTGAATGCTAGACATGTTTTTCAGAATACACAGCTAAAACGGTCCCCGCTTTAAGTGCTAAATCACTTAAAGCGGGAACAGTTTTTGCTGTGTATTTTGAAAAAGTTGTGTGCTCTTCAAAGAGAAAGCTACTTTTGCTGTGTCTTTGGGTTCGAGGGGAAATGGGAGTCCTCTTCAGTCAGCAGGGACGACACCTGAGTCCTTTGCAGTCCACTTGTCTGCCTCTGAGGGTGAAATGAGAGTGGTCCCTGTCATCATGAGCCATGTCTGAAAGAATTATTCACATTCCCTGCGAGAATAGACGGGTGAAATAGCAAAAGGTGTGTCTTCCTTTGGAGCATGGACGGGTTCAAAGCCCACCTCATACCACTAAGTATTTTGCTGAATACGAGCAGTTGTGTGTGCGGCCTGTGTTTGGGTGATTTTTGTGTCGTGTGTGTGTGTGTGTGTGTGTGTGTGTCTGTGCGTGTGTGTCTGTATTTCTGTCTCCATTCCTGAGCAGCAAATCCTTTTTCCTCTTTTAGCATGTTACTCACAACTGTGGATGAAGCCCAGCACTCATGAAAACACAATCCATGTATGGTTGAAGGAAATTTTCTTGGTGATGAGTGAGAGGTTGGTGACTGAAACCAGCTCATTTCCCATTGACCACTGAGGTCACATCTCTCAGGTGAGAAGCAAAGTGAGAATTTGAACCAGGCACATTCTCCTTAGAGACAATGGGCCAAAGACAGGTCCGATGGAATCGAATGTCTTTTCATGTTGACATCCATCCCGTCAAGCCCTCGTTAAGCCATTGAAGTGTCACATTGGGCCTGGGGGAGGCGGTGCACCCTGTGAAATTACATGTCCGAAGATTTGGATTTGATTTCCAGCCCTCTGCCAGTCAGTCTGTCAGGCACTTTCATGTGACAAGCCTTAGGCTAGTCCCTTTCTGACTCTGATTCCCGATTCCTTCACAGGGATTTATGTGGGCCTTAACGCCCACTGGGAAAAGATCCCTCTGCCAGCTCAGTGCCTGCTTTCTTGGTTTGACTTGTCAATCTGGACTTGAATACACCTTTGGTTTTGGATTGACACTATTACCTCTCCTAGAAATTAACACACAAAACTGACAGCTGATTGACAAGATGAGAAGCAGTTTTCCAAAATTCAAATTGAACTTAATCCTTTCTTCTAAAAAGAATGCTCAAATCAAGGGGACACAGCTCACTCGTTGTGACTTCATGAGCCATGGCAGGTAGAGACAACTTTGTGAAAATACACAGCTAAAACTGTCCGTGCTTTGAATGCTAGACATGTTTTTCAGAATACACAGCTAAAGCGGGGACCGTTTTAGCTGTGTATTTTGAAAAAGTTGTGTGCTCTTCAAAGAGAAAGCTACTTTTGCTGTGTCTTTGTGTTCGAGGGGAAATGGGAGTCCTCTTCAGTCAGCAGGGACGACACCTGAGTCCTTTGCAGTCCTCTTGTCTGCCTCTGAGGGTGAAATGAGAGTGGTCCCTGTCATCATGAGCCAGGTCTGAAAGAATTATTCACATTCCCTACGAGAATAGACGGGTGAAATAGCAAAAGGTGTGTCTTCCTTTAAAGCATGGAAGGGTTCAAAGCCCACCTCATACCACTAAGTATTTTGCTGAACACGAGCAGTTGTGTGTGCGGCCTGTGTTTGGGTGATTTTTGTGTCGTGTGTGTGTGTGTGTGTGTGTGTGTGTGTGTGTCTGTGTGTGTGTGTCTGTATTTCTGTCTCCATTCCTGAGCAGCAAATCTTTTTTCCTCTTTTAGCATGTTACTCACAACTGTGGATGAAGCCCAGCACTCCTGAAAACACAATCCATGTATGGTTGAAGGAAATTCTCTTGGTGATGAGTGAGAGGTTGTTGACTGAAACCAGCTCATTTCCCATTGACCACTGAGGTCACATCTCCAGGTGAGAAGCAAAGTGAGAATTTGAACCAGGCACATTCTCCTTAGAGACAATGGGCCAAAGACAGGTCCGATGGAATCGAATGTCTTTTCATGTTGACATCCATCCCGTCAAGCCCTCGTTAAGCCATTGAAGTGTCACATTGGGCCTGGGGGAGGCGGTGCACCCTGTGAAATTACACGTCCGAAGATTTGGATTTGATTTCCAGCCCTCTGCCAGTCAGTCTGCCAGGCACTTTCATGTGACAAGCCTTAGGCGAGTCCCTTTCTGTCTCTGATTCCCGATTCCTTCACAGGGATTTATGTGGGCCTTAACGCCCACTGGGAAAAGATCCCTCTGCCAGCTCAGTGCCTGCTTTCTTGGTTTGACTTGTCACTCTGGACTTGAATACACCTTTGGTTTTGGATTGACTCTATTACCTCTCCTAGAAATTAACACACAAAACTGACAGCTGATTGACAAGATGAGAAGCAGTTTTCCAAAATTCAAATTGAACTTAATCCTTTCTTACTAAAAGAATGCTCAAATCAAGGGGACACAACTCACTCGTTTTGACTTCATGAGCTATGGCAGGTAGAGACAACTTTTTGAAAATACACAGCTAAAACTGTCCGTGCTTTGAATGCTAGACATGTTTTTCAGGATACAGAGCTAAAGCGGGGACCGTTTTAGCTGTGTATTTTGAAAAAGTTGTGTGCTCTTCAAAGAGAAAGCTACTTTTGCTGTGTCTTTGGGTTCGAGGGGAAATGGGAGTCCTCTTCAGTCAGCAGGGACGACACCTGAGTCCTTTGCAGTCCTCTTGTCTGCCTCTGAGGGTGAAATGTGAGTGGTCCCTGTCATCATGAGCCATGTCTGAAAGAATTATTCACATTCCCTACGAGAATAGACGGGTGAAATAGCAAAAGGTGTGTCTTCCTTTGGAGCATGGACGGGTTCAAAGCCCACCTCATACCACTAAGTATTTTGCTGAACACGAGCAGTTGTGTGTGCGGCCTGTGTTTGGGTGATTTTTGTGTCATGTGCGTGTGTGTGTGTGTGTGTGTGTGTGTGTCTGTGTGTGTGTGTCTGTATTTCTGTCTCCATTCCTGAGCAGCAAATCTTTTTTCCTGTTTTAGCATGTTACTCACAACTGTGGATGAAGCCCAGCACTCCTGAAAGCACAATCCATGTATGGTTGAAGGAAATTTTCTTGGTGATGAGTGAGAGGTTGGTGACTGAAACCAGCTCATTTCCCATTGACCACTGAGGTCACATCTCTCAGGTGAGAAGCAAAGTGGGAATTTGAACCAGGCACATTCTCCTTAGAGACAATGGGCCAAAGAAAGGTCCGATGGAATCGAATGTCTTTTCATGTTGACATCCATCCCGTCAAGCCCTCGTTAAGCCATTGAAGTGTCACATTGGGCCTGGGGGAGGCGGTGCACCCTGTGAAATTACACGTCCGAAGATTTGGATTTGATTTCCAGCCCTCTGCCAGTCAGTCTTCCAGGCACTTTCATGTGACAAGCCTTAGGCGAGTCCCTTTCTGTCTCTGATTCCCGATTCCTTCACAGGGATTTATGTGGGCCTTAACGCCCACTGGGAAAAGATCCCTCTGCCAGCTCAGTGCCTGCTTTCTTGGTTTGACTTGTCACTCTGGACTTGAATACACCTTTGGTTTTGGATTGACTCTATTACCTCTCCTAGAAATTAACACACAAAACTGACAGCTGATTGACAAGATGAGAAGCAGTTTTCCAAAATTCAAATTGAACTTAATCCTTTCTTACTAAAAGAATGCTCAAATCAAGGGGACACAGCTCACTCGTTTTGACTTCATGAGCTATGGCAGGTAGAGACAACTTTTTGAAAATACACAGCTAAAACTGTCCGTGCTTTGAATGCTAGACATGTTTTTCAGAATACAAAGCTAAAACGGTCCCCGCTTTAAGTGCTTTATTAGCTGTGTATTTTGAAAAAGTTGTTTGCTCTTCAAGGAGAAAGCTACTTTTGCTGTGTCTTTCGGTTCGATGGGAAATGGGAGTCCTCTTCAGTCAGCAGGGACGACACCTGAGTCCTTTGCAGTCCTCCTATCTGCCTCTGAGGGTGAAATGAGAGTGGTCCCTGTCATCATGAGCCATGTCTGAAAGAATTATTCACATTCCCTACGAGAATAGACGGGTGAAATAGCAAAAGGTGTGTCTTCCTTTGGAGCATGGACGGGTTCAAAGCCCACCTCATACCACTAAGTATTTTGCTGAACACGAGCAGTTGTGTGTGCGGCCTGTGTTTGGGTGATTTTTGTGTCATGTGCGTGTGTGTGTGTGTGTGTTTGTGTGTGTGTGTATCTGTGTGTGTGTGTCTGTATTTCTGTCTCCATTCCTGAGCAGCAAATCTTTTTTCCTCTTTTAGCATGTTACTCACAACTGTGGATGAAGCCCAGCACTCCTGAAAACACAATCCATGTATGGTTGAAGGAAATTTTCTTGGTGATGAGTGAGAGGTTGGTGACTGAAACCAGCTCATTTCACATTGACCACTGATGTCACATCTCTCAGGTGAGAATCAAAGTGAGAATTTGAACCAGGCACATTCTCCTTAGAGACAATGGGCCAAAGACAGGTCCGATGGAATCGAATGTCTTTTCATGTTGACATCCATCCCGTCAAGCTCTCGTTAAGTCATTGAAGTGTCACATTGGGCTGGGGGAGGCGGTGCACCCTGTGAAATTACACGTCCGAAGATTTGGATTTGATTTCCAGCCCTCTGCCAGTCAATCTGCCAGGCACTTTCATGTGACAAGCCTTAGGCGAGTCCCTTTCTGTCTCTGATTCCCGATTCCTTCACAGGGATTTATGTGGGCCTTAACGCCCACTGGGAAAAGATCCCTCTGCCAGCTCAGTGCCTGCTTTCTTGGTTTGACTTGTCAATCTGGACTTGAATACACCTTTGGTTTGGATTGACTCTATTACCTCTCCTAGAAATTAACACACAAAACTGACAGCTGATTGACAAGATGAGAAGCAGTTTTCCAAAATTCAAATTGAACTTAATCCTTTCTTCCTAAAAGAATTCTCAAATCAAGCGGACACAGCTCACTCGTTTTGACTTCATGAGCTATGGCAGGTAGAGACAACGTTTTGAAAATACACAGCTAAAACTGTCCGTGCTTTGAATGCTAGACATGTTTTTCAGTTTTAAGTGCTTTAGTACTTAAAGCGGGACCGTTTTAGCTGTGTATTTTGAAAAAGTTGTGTGCTCTTCAAAGAGAAAGCTACTTTTGCTGTGTCTTTGGGTTCGAGGGGAAATGGGAGTTCTCTTCAGTCAGCAGGGACGACACCTGAGTCCTTTGCAGTCCTCTTGTCTGCCTCTGAAGGTGAAATGGGAGTGGTCCCTGTCATCATGAGCCATGTCTGAAAGAATTATTCAAATTCCCTACGAGAATAGACGGGTGAAATAGCGAAATTTGTGTCTTACTTTGGAGCATGGACGGGTTCAAAGCCCACCTCATACCAGTAAGTATTTTGCTGAACACGAGCAGTTGTGTGTGCGGCCTGTGATTGGGTGATTTTTGTGTCATGTGCGTGTGTGTGTGTGTGTGTTTGTGTGTGTGTGTATCTGTGTGTGTGTGTCTGTATTTCTGTCTCCATTCCTGAGCAGCAAATCTTTTTTCCTCTTTTAGCATGTTACTCACAACTGTGGATGAAGCCCAGCACTCCTGAAAACACAATCCATGTATGGTTGAAGGAAATTTTCTTGGTGATGAGTGAGAGGTTGGTGACTGAAACCAGCTCATTTCACATTGACCACTGATGTCACATCTCTCAGGTGAGAATCAAAGTGAGAATTTGAACCAGGCACATTCTCCTTAGAGACAATGGGCCAAAGACAGGTCCGATGGAATCGAATGTCTTTTCATGTTGACATCCATCCCGTCAAGCTCTCGTTAAGTCATTGAAGTGTCACATTGGGCTGGGGGAGGCGGTGCACCCTGTGAAATTACACGTCCGAAGATTTGGATTTGATTTCCAGCCCTCTGCCAGTCAATCTGCCAGGCACTTTCATGTGACAAGCCTTAGGCGAGTCCCTTTCTGTCTCTGATTCCCGATTCCTTCACAGGGATTTATGTGGGCCTTAACGCCCACTGGGAAAAGATCCCTCTGCCAGCTCAGTGCCTGCTTTCTTGGTTTGACTTGTCAATCTGGACTTGAATACACCTTTGGTTTGGATTGACTCTATTACCTCTCCTAGAAATTAACACACAAAACTGACAGCTGATTGACAAGATGAGAAGCAGTTTTCCAAAATTCAAATTGAACTTAATCCTTTCTTCCTAAAAGAATTCTCAAATCAAGCGGACACAGCTCACTCGTTTTGACTTCATGAGCTATGGCAGGTAGAGACAACGTTTTGAAAATACACAGCTAAAACTGTCCGTGCTTTGAATGCTAGACATGTTTTTCAGTTTTAAGTGCTTTAGTACTTAAAGCGGGACCGTTTTAGCTGTGTATTTTGAAAAAGTTGTGTGCTCTTCAAAGAGAAAGCTACTTTTGCTGTGTCTTTGGGTTCGAGGGGAAATGGGAGTTCTCTTCAGTCAGCAGGGACGACACCTGAGTCCTTTGCAGTCCTCTTGTCTGCCTCTGAAGGTGAAATGGGAGTGGTCCCTGTCATCATGAGCCATGTCTGAAAGAATTATTCAAATTCCCTACGAGAATAGACGGGTGAAATAGCGAAATTTGTGTCTTACTTTGGAGCATGGACGGGTTCAAAGCCCACCTCATACCAGTAAGTATTTTGCTGAACACGAGCAGTTGTGTGTGCGGCCTGTGATTGGGTGATTTTTGTGTCATGTGTGTGTGTGTGAGTCTGTGTGTGTGTGTGTGTCTGTGTGTGTGTGTCTGTATTTCTGTCTCCATTCCGGAGCAGAAAATCTTTTTTCCTCTTTTAGCATGTTACTCACAACTGTGGATGAAGCCCAGCACTCCTGAAAACACAATCCATGTATGGTTGAAGGAAATTTTCTTGGTGATGGGTGAGAGGTTGGTGACTGAAACCAGCTCATTTCCCATTGACCACTGAGGTCACATCTCTCAGGTGAGAAGCAAAGTGAGAATTTGAACCAGGCACATTCTCCTTAGAGACAATGGGCCAAAGACAGGTCCGATGGAATCGAATGTCTTTTCATGTTGACATCCATCCCGTCAAGCCCTCGTTAAGCCATTGAAGTGTCACATTGGGCCTGGGGGAGGCGGTGCACCCTGTGAAATTACACGTCCGAAGATTTGGATTTGATTTCCAGCCCTCTGCCAGTCCGTCTGCCAGGCACTTTCATGTGACAAGCCTTAGGCGAGTCCCTTTCTGTCTCTGATTCCCGATTCCTTCACAGGGATTTATGTGGGCCTTAACGCCCACTGGGAAAAGATCCCTCTGCCAGCTCAGTGCCTGCTTTCTTGGTTTGACTTGTCAATCTGGACTTGAATACACCTTTGGTTTTGGATTGACTCTATTACCTCTCCTAGAAATTAACACACAAAACTGACAGCTGACTGACAAGATGAGAAGCAGTTTTCCAAAATTCAAATTGAACTTAATACTTTCTTACTAAAATAATGCTCAAATCAAGGGGACACAGCTCACTCGTTTTGACTTCATGAGCTATGGCAGGTAGAGACAACTTTTTGAAAATACACAGCTAAAATTTTCCGTGCTTTGAATGCTAGACAAGTTTTTCAGAATACACAGCTAAAACGGTCCCCGCTTTAAGTGCTTTATTAGCTGTGTATTTTGAAAAAGTTGTGTGCTCTTCAAAGAGAAAGCTACCTTTGCTGTGTCTTTGGGTTCGAGGGGAAATGGGAGTCCTCTTCAGTCAGCAGGGACGACACCTGAGTCCTTTGCAGTCCTCTTGTCTGCCTCTGAGGGTGAAATGAGTGTGGTCCCTGTCATCATGAGCCATGTCTGAAAGAATTATTCACATTCCCTACGAGAATAGACGGGTGAAATAGCAAAAGGTGTGTCTTCCTTTGGAGCATGGACGGGTTCAAAGCCCACCTCATACCACTAAGTATTTTGCTGAACACGAGCAGTTGTGTGTGCGGCCTGTGTTTGGGTGATTTTTGTGTCATGTGCGTGTGTGTGTGTGTGTGTTTGTGTGTGTGTGTGTCTGTGTGTGTGTGTCTGTATTTCTGTCTCCATTCCTGAGCAGCAAATCTTTTTTCCTCTTTTAGCATGTTACTCACAACTGTGGATGAAGCCCAGCACTCCTGAAAACACAATCCATGTATGGTTGAAGGAAATTTTCTTGGTGATGAGTGAGAGGTTGGTGACTGAAACCAGCTCATTTCACCTTGACCACTGAGGTCACATCTCTCAGGTGAGAAGCAAAGTGAGAATTTGAACGAGGCACATTCTCCTTAGAGACAATGGGCCAAAGACAGGTCCGATGGAATCGAATGTATTTTCATGTTGACATCCATCCCGTCAAGCCATCGTTAAGTCACTGAAGTGTCACATTGGGCCTGGGGGAGGCGGTGCACCCTGTGAAATTACACGTCCGAAGATTTGGATTTGATTTCCAGCCCTCTGCCAGTCAATCTGCCAGGCACTTTCATGTGACAAGCCTTAGGCGAGTCCCTTTCTGTCTCTGATTCCCGATTCCTTCACAGGGATTTATGTGGGCCTTAACGCCCACTGGGAAAAGATCCCTCTGCCAGCTCAGTGCCTGCTTTCTTGGTTTGACTTGTCACTCTGGACTTGAATACACCTTTGGTTTTGGATTGACTCTATTACCTCTCCTAGAAAACAACACACAAAACTGACAGCTGATTGACAAGATGAGAAGCAGTTTTCCAAAATTCAAATTGAACTTAATCCTTTCTTACTAAAAGAATGCTCAAATCAAGGGGACACAGCTCACTCGTTTTGACTTCATGAGCTATGGCAGGTAGAGACAACTTTTTGAAAATACACAGCTAAAACTGTCCGTGCTTTGAATGCTAGACATGTTTTTCAGAATACAAAGCTAAAACGGTCCCCGCTTTAAGTGCTTTATTAGCTGTGTATTTTGAAAAAGTTGTGTGCTCTTCAAGGAGAAAGCTACTTTTTCTGTGTCTTTCGTTTCGAGGGGAAATGGGAGTCCTCTTCAGTCAGCAGGGACGACACCTGAGTCCTTTGCAGTCCTCTTGTCTGCCTCTGAGGGTGAAATGAGAGTGGTCCCTGTCATCATGAGCCATGTCTGAAAGAATTATTCACATTCCCAACGAGAATAGACGGGTGAAATAGCAAAAGGTGTGTCTTCCTTTGGAGCATGGACGGGTTCAAAGCCCACCTCATACCACTAAATATTTTACTGAACACGAGCAGTTGTGTGTGCGGCCTGTGTTTGGGTGATTTTTGTGTCATGTGCGTGTGTGTGTGTTTGTGTGTGTGTGTGTCTGTGTGTGTGTGTCTGTATTTCTGTCTCCATTCCTGAACAGCAAATCTTTTTTCCTCTTTTAGCCTGTTACTCACAACTGTGGATGAAGCCCAGCACTCCTGAAAACACAATCCATGTATGGTTGGAGGAAATTTTCTTGGTGATGAGTGAGAGGTTGGTGAATGAAACCAGCTCATTTCCCATTGACCACTGAGGTCACATCTCTCAGGTGAGAAGCAAAGTGAGAATTTGAACCAGTCACATTCTCCTTAGAGACAATGGGCCAAAGACAGGTCCGATGGAATCGAATGTCTTTTCATGTTGACATCCATCCCGTCAAGCATTCGTTAAGCCATTGAAGTGTCACATTGGGCCTGGGGGAGGCGGTGCACCCTGTGAAATTACACGTCCGAAGATTTGGATTTCATTTCCAGCCCTCTGCCAGTCAGTCTGCCAGGCACTTTCATGTGACAAGCCTTAGGCGAGTCCCTTTCTGTCTCTGATTCCCGATTCCTTCACAGGGATTTATGTGGGCCTTAACGCCCACTGGGAAAAGATCCCTCTGCCAGCTCAGTGCCTGCTTTCTTGGTTTGACTTGTCACTCTGGACTTGAATACACCTTTGGTTTTGGATTGACTCTATTACCTCTCCTAGAAATTAACACACAAAACTGACAGCTGATTGACAAGATGAGAAGCAGTTTTCCAAAATTCAAATTGAACTTAATCCTTTCTTACTAAAAGAATGCTCAAATCAAGGGGACACAGCTCACTCGTTTTGACTTCATGAGCTATGGCAGGTAGAGACAACTTTTTGAAAATACACAGCTAAAACTGTCCGTGCTTTGAATGCTAGACATGTTTTTCAGAATACACAGCTAAAATGGTCCCCGCTTTAAGTGCTTTATTAGCTGTGTATTTTGAAAAAGTTGTGTGCTCTTCAAAGAGAAAGCTACTTTTGCTGTGTCTTTGGGTTCGAGGGGAAATGGGAGTCCTCTTCAGTCAGCAGGGACGACACCTGAGTCCTTTGCAGTCCTCTTGTCTGCCTCTGAGGGTGAAATGAGAGTGGTCCCTGTCATCATGAGCCATGTCTGAAAGAATTATTCACATTCCCTACGAGAATAGACGGGTGAAATAGCAAAAGGTGTGTCTTCCTTTGGAGCATGGACGGGTTCAAAGCCCACCTCATACCACTAAGTATTTTGCTGAACACAAGCAGTTGTGTGTGCGGCCTGTGTTTGGGTGATTTTTGTGTCGTGTTTGTGTGTGTGTGTGTGTGTGTGTGTGTGTCTGTGTGTGTGTGTCTGTATTTCTGTCTCCATTCCTGAGCAGCAAATCTTTTTTCCTCTTTTAGCATGTTACTCACAACTGTGGATGAAGCCCAGCACTCCTGAAAACACAATCCATGTATGGTTGAAGGAAATTTTCTTGGTGATGGGTGAGAGGTTGGTGACAGAAACCAGCTCATTTCCCATTGACCACTGAGGTCACATCTCACAGGTGAGAAGCAAAGTGAGAATTTGAACCAGACACATTCTCCTTAGAGACAATGGGCCAAAGACAGGTCCGATGGAATCTAATGTCTTTTCATGTTGACATCCATCCCGTCAAGCCCTCGTTAAGCCATTGAAGTGTCACATTGGGCCTGGGGGAGGCGGTGCACCCTGTGAAATTACACGTCCGACGATTTGGATTTGATTTCCAGCCCTCTGCCAGTCCGTCTGCCAGGCACTTTCATGTGACAAGCCTTAGGCGAGTCCCTTTCTGTCTCTGATTCCCGATTCCTTCACAGGGATTTATGTGGGCCTTAACGCCCACTGGGAAAAGATCCCTCTGCCAGCTCAGTGCCTGCTTTCTTGGTTTGACTTGTCACTCTGGACTTGAATACACCTTTGGTTTTGGATTGACTCTATTACCTCTCCTAGAAAACAACACACAAAACTGACAGCTGATTGACAAGATGAGAAGCAGTTTTCCAAAATTCAAATTGAACTTAATCCTTTCTTACTAAAAGAATGCTCAAATCAAGGGGACACAGCTCACTCGTTTTGACTTCATGAGCTATGGCAGGTAGAGACAACTTTTTGAAAATACACAGCTAAAACTGTCCGTGCTTTGAATGCTAGACATGTTTTTCAGAATACAAAGCTAAAACGGTCCCCGCTTTAAGTGCTTTATTAGCTGTGTATTTTGAAAAAGTTGTGTGCTCTTCAAGGAGAAAGCTACTTTTTCTGTGTCTTTCGGTTCGAGGGGAAATGGGAGTCCTCTTCAGTCAGCAGGGACGACACCTGAGTCCTTTGCAGTCCTCTTGTCTGCCTCTGAGGGTGAAATGTGAGTGGTCCCTGTCATCATGAGCCATGTCTGAAAGAATTATTCACATTCCCTACGAGAATAGACGGGTGAAATAGCAAATGGTGTGTCTTCCTTTGGAGCATGGACGGGTTCAAAGCCCACCTCATACCACTAAGTATTTTGCTGAACACAAGCAGTTGTGTGTGCGGCCTGTGTTTGGGTGATTTTTGTGTCGTGTTTGTGTGTGTGTGTGTGTGTGTGTGTGTGTGTCTGTGTGTGTGTGTCTGTATTTCTGTCTCCATTCCTGAGCAGCAAATCTTTTTTCCTCTTTTAGCATGTTACTCACAACTGTGGATGAAGCCCAGCACTCCTGAAAACACAATCCATGTATGGTTGAAGGAAATTTTCTTGGTGATGGGTGAGAGGTTGGTGACTGAAACCAGCTCATTTCCCATTGACCACTGAGGTCACATCTCTCAGGTGAGAATCAAAGTGAGAATTTGAACCAGGCACATTCTCCTTAGAGACAATGGGCCAAAGACAGGTCCGATGGAATCGAATGTCTTTTCATGTTGACATCCATCCCGTCAAGCCCTCGTTAAGCCATTGAAGTGTCACATTGGGCCTGGGGGAGGCGGTGCACCCTGTGAAATTACACGTCCGACGATTTGGATTTGATTTCCAGCCCTCTGCCAGTCCGTCTGCCAGGCACTTTCATGTGACAAGCCTTAGGCGAGTCCCTTTCTGTCTCTGATTCCCGATTCCTTCACAGGGATTTATGTGGGCCTTAACGCCCACTGGGAAAAGATCCCTCTGCCAGCTCAGTGCCTGCTTTCTTGGTTTGACTTGTCAATCTGGACTTGAATACACCTTTGGTTTTGGATTGACTCTATTACCTCTCCTAGAAATTAACACACAAAACTGACAGCTGACTGACAAGATGAGAAGCAGTTTTCCAAAATTCAAATTGAACTTAATACCTTCTTACTAAAATAATGCTCAAATCAAGGGGACACAGCTCACTCGTTTTGACTTCATGAGCTATGGCAGGTAGGGACAACTTTTTGAAAATACACAGCTAAAATTGTCCGTGCTTTGAATGCTAGACAAGTTTTTCAGAATACACAGCTAAAACGGTCCCCGCTTTAAGTGCTTTATTAGCTGTGTATTTTGAAAAAGTTGTGTGCTCTTCAAAGAGAAAGCTACTTTTGCTGTGTCTTTGGGTTCGAGGGGAAATGGGAGTCCTCTTCAGTCAGCAGGGACGACACCTGAGTCCTTTGCAGTCCTCTTGTCTGCCTCTGAGGGTGAAATGAGTGTGGTCCCTGTCATCATGAGCCATGTCTGAAAGAATTATTCACATTCCCTACGAGAATAGACGGGTGAAATAGCAAAAGGTGTGTCTTCCTTTGGAGCATGGACGGGTTCAAAGCCCACCTCATACCACTAAGTATTTTGCTGAACACGAGCAGTTGTGTGTGCGGCCTGTGTTTGGGTGATTTTTGTGTCATGTGCGTGTGTGTGTGTGTGTGTTTGTGTGTGTGTGTGTCTGTGTGTGTGTGTCTGTATTTCTGTCTCCATTCCTGAGCAGCAAATCTTTTTTCCTCTTTTAGCATGTTACTCACAACTGTGGATGAAGCCCAGCACTCCTGAAAACACAATCCATGTATGGTTGAAGGAAATTTTCTTGGTGATGAGTGAGAGTTTGGTGACTGAAACCAGCTCATTTCCCATTGACCACTGAGGTCACATCTCTCAGGTGAGAAGCAAAGTGAGAATTTGAACCAGGCACATTCTCCTTAGAGACAATGGGCCAAAGACAGGTCCGATGGAATCGAATGTCTTTTCATGTTGACATCCATCCCGTCAAGCCATCGTTAAGTCATTGAAGTGTCACATTGGGCCTGGGGGAGGCGGTGCACCCTGTGAAATTACACGTCCGAAGATTTGGATTTGATTTCCAGCCCTCTGCCAGTCAATCTGCCAGGCACTTTCATGTGACAAGCCTTAGGCGAGTCCCTTTCTGTCTCTGATTCCCGATTCCTTCACAGGGATTTATGTGGGCCTTAACGCCCACTGGGAAAAGATCCCTCTGCCAGCTCAGTGCCTGCTTTCTTGGTTTGACTTGTCAATCTGGACTTGAATACACCTTTGGTTTTGGATTGACTCTATTACCTCTCCTAGAAATTAACACACAAAACTGACAGCTAATTGACAAGATGAGAAGCAGTTTTCCAAAATTCAAATTGAACTTAATCCTTTCTTACTAAAAGAATGCTCAAATCAAGCGGACACAGCTCACTCGTTTTGACTTCATGAGCTATGGCAGGTAGAGACAACTTTTTGAAAATACACAGCTAAAACTGTCCGTGCTTTGAATGCTAGACATGTTTTTCAGAATACACAGCTAAAATGGTCCCCGCTTTAAGTGCTTTATTAGCTGTGTATTTTGAAAAAGTTGTGTGCTCTTCAAAGAGAAAGCTACTTTTGCTGTGTCTTTGGGTTCGAGGGGAAATGGGAGTCCTCTTCAGTCAGCAGGGACGACACCTGAGTCCTTTGCAGTCCTCTTGTCTGCCTCTGAGGGTGAAATGAGAGTGGTCCCTGTCATCATGAGCCATGATGGAAAGAATTATTCACATTCCCTACGAGAATAGACGGGTGAAATAGCAAAAGGTGTGTCTTCCTTTGGAGCATGGACGGGTTCAAAGCCCACCTCATACCACTAAGTATTTTGCTGAACACAAGCAGTTGTGTGTGCGGCCTGTGTTTGGGTGATTTTTGTGTCGTGTTTGTGTGTGTGTGTGTGTGTGTGTGTGTGTCTGTGTGTGTGTGTCTGTATTTCTGTCTCCATTCCTGAGCAGCAAATCTTTTTTCCTCTTTTAGCATGTTACTCACAACTGTGGATGAAGCCCAGCACTCCTGAAAACACAATCCATGTATGGTTGAAGGAAATTTTCTTGGTGATGGGTGAGAGGTTGGTGACTGAAACCAGCTCATTTCCCATTGACCACTGAGGTCACATCTCTCAGGTGAGAAGCAAAGTGAGAATTTGAACCAGGCACATTCTCCTTAGAGACAATGGGCCAAAGACAGGTCCGATGGAATCGAATGTCTTTTCATGTTGACATCCATCCCGTCAAGCACTC
Organism: Saimiri boliviensis; assembly: GCF_048565385.1. NCBI lineage: Eukaryota > Metazoa > Chordata > Mammalia > Primates > Cebidae > Saimiri > Saimiri boliviensis. Next base: position 152,500,368 of record NC_133453.1, read on the forward strand.
GTTAAGCCATTGAAGTGTCACATTGGGCCTGGGGGAGGCGGTGCACCCTGTGAAATTACACGTCCGACGATTTGGATTTGATTTCCAGCCCTCTGCCAGTCCGTCTGCCAGGCACTTTCATGTGACAAGCCTTAGGCGAGTCCCTTTCTGTCTCTGATTCCTGATTCCTTCACAGGGATTTATGTGGGCCTTAACGCCCACTGGGAAAAGATCCCTCTGCCAGCTCAGTGCCTGCTTTCTTGGTTTGACTTGTCAATCTGGACTTGAATACACCTTTGGTTTTGGATTGACTCTATTACCTCTCCTAGAAATTAACACACAAAACTGACAGCTGACTGACAAGATGAGAAGCAGTTTTCCAAAATTCAAATTGAACTTAATACTTTCTTACTAAAATAATGCTCAAATCAAGGGGACACAGCTCACTCGTTTTGACTTCATAAGCTATGGCAGGTAGGGACAACTTTTTGAAAATACACAGCTAAAATTGTCCGTGCTTTGAATGCTAGACAAGTTTTTCAGAATACACAGCTAAAACGGTCCCCGCTTTAAGTGCTTTATTAGCTGTGTATTTTGAAAAAGTTGTGTGCTCTTCAAAGAGAAAGCTACTTTTGCTGTGTCTTTGGGTTCGAGGGGAAATGGGAGTCCTCTTCAGTCAGCAGGGACGACACCTGAGTCCTTTGCAGTCCTCTTGTCTGCCTCTGAGGGTGAAATGAGTGTGGTCCCTGTCATCATGAGCCATGTCTGAAAGAATTATTCACATTCCCTACGAGAATAGACGGGTGAAATAGCAAAAGGTGTGTCTTCCTTTGGAGCATGGACGGGTTCAAAGCCCACCTCATACCACTAAGTATTTTGCTGAACACGAGCAGTTGTGTGTGCGGCCTGTGTTTGGGTGATTTTTGTGTCATGTGCGTGTGTGTGTGTGTGTGTTTGTGTGTGTGTGTGTCTGTGTGTGTGTGTCTGTATTTCTGTCTCCATTCCTGAGCAGCAAATCTTTTTTCCTCTTTTAGCATGTTACTCACAACTGTGGATGAAGCCCAGCACTCCTGAAAACACAATCCATGTATGGTTGAAGGAAATTTTCTTGGTGATGAGTGAGAGTTTGGTGACTGAAACCAGCTCATTTCCCATTGACCACTGAGGTCACATCTCTCAGGTGAGAAGCAAAGTGAGAATTTGAACCAGGCACATTCTCCTTAGAGACAATGGGCCAAAGACAGGTCCGATGGAATCGAATGTCTTTTCATGTTGACATCCATCCCGTCAAGCCATCGTTAAGTCATTGAAGTGTCACATTGGGCCTGGGGGAGGCGGTGCACCCTGTGAAATTACACGTCCGAAGATTTGGATTTGATTTCCAGCCCTCTGCCAGTCAATCTGCCAGGCACTTTCATGTGACAAGCCTTAGGCGAGTCCCTTTCTGTCTCTGATTCCCGATTCCTTCACAGGGATTTATGTGGGCCGTAACGCCCACTGGGAAAAGATCCCTCTGCCAGCTCAGTGCCTGCTTTCTTGGTTTGACTTGTCAATCTGGACTTGAATACACCTTTGGTTTTGGATTGACTCTATTACCTCTCCTAGAAATTAACACACAAAACTGACAGCTGATTGACAAGATGAGAAGCAGTTTTCCAAAATTCAAATTGAACTTAATCCTTTCTTACTAAAAGAATGCTCAAATCAAGGGGACACAGCTCACTCGTTTTGACTTCATGAGCTATGGCAGGTAGAGACAACTTTTTGAAAATACACAGCTAAAACTGTCCGTGCTTTGAATGCTAGACATGTTTTTCAGAATACACAGCAAAAACGGTCACCGCTTTAAGTGCTAAATCACTTAAAGCGGGGACCGTTTTAGCTGTGTATTTTGAAAAAGTTGTGTGCTCTTCAAAGAGAAAGCTACTTTTGCTGTGTCTTTGGGTTCGAGGGGAAATGGGAGTCCTCTTCAGTCAGCAGGGACGACACCTGAGTCCTTTGCAGTCCTCTTGTCTGCCTCTGAGGGTGAAATGAGAGTGGTCCCTGTCATCATGAGCCATGTCTGAAAGAATTATTCACATTCCCTACGAGAATAGACGGGTGAAATAGCAAAAGGTGTGTCTTCCTTTGGAGCATGGACGGGTTCAAAGCCCACCTCATACCACTAAGTATTTTGCTGAACATGAGCAGTTGTGTGTGCGGCCTGTGTTTGGGTGGTTTTTGTGTCGTGTGTGTGTGTGTGTGTGTGTGTGTGTGTGTGTGTGTGTCTGTGTGTGTGTGTCTGTATTTCTGTCTCCATTCCTGAGCAGCAAATCTTTTTTCCTCTTTTAGCATGTTACTCACAACTGTGGATGAAGCCCAGCACTCCTGAAAACACAATCCATGTATGGTTGAAGGAAATTTTCTTGGTGATGAGTGAGAGGTTGGTGACTGAAACCAGCTCATTTCCCATTGACCACTGAGGTCACATCTCTCAGGTGAGAAGCAAAGTAAGAATTTGAACCAGGCAAATTCTCCTTAGAGACAATGGGCCAAAGACAGGTCCGATGGAATCGAATGTCTTTTCATGTTGACATCCATCCCGTCAAGCCCTTGTTAAGCTATTGAAGTGTCACATTGGGCCTGGGGGAGGCAGTGCACCCTGTGAAATTACACGTCCGAAGATTTGGATTTGATTTCCAGCCCTCTGCCAGTCAGTCTGCCAGGCACTTTCATGTGACAAGCCTTAGGCGAGTCCCTTTCTGTCTCTGATTCCCGATTCCTTCACAGGGATTTATGTGGGCCTTAACGCCCACTGGGAAAAGATCCCTCTGCCAGCTCAGTGCCTGCTTTCTTGGTTTGACTTGTCACTCTGGACTTGAATACCCCTTTGGTTTTGGATTGACTCTATTACCTCTCCTAGAAAATAACACACAAAACTGACAGCTGATTGACAAGATGAGAAGCAGTTTTCCAAAATTCAAATTGAACTTAATCCTTTCTTACTAAAAGAATGCTCAAATCAAGGGGACACAGCTCACTCGTTTTGACTTCATGAGCTATGGCAGGTAGAGACAACTTTTTGAAAATACACAGCTAAAACTGTCCGTGCTTTGAATGCTAGACATGTTTTTCAGAATACAAAGCTAAAACGGTCCCCGCTTTAAGTGCTTTATTAGCTGTGTATTTTGAAAAAGTTGTGTGCTCTTCAAGGAGAAAGCTACTTTTTCTGTGTCTTTCGGTTCGAAGGGAAATGGGAGTCCTCTTCAGTCAGCAGGGACGACACCTGAGTCCTTTGCAGTCCTCCTATCTGCCTCTGAGGGTGAAATGAGAGTGGTCCCTGTCATCATGAGCCATGTCTGAAAGAATTATTCACATTCCCTACGAGAATAGACGGGTGAAATAGCAAAAGGTGTGTCTTCCTTTGGAGCATGGACTGGTTCAAAGCCCACCTCATACCACTAAATATTTTGCTGAACACGAGCAGTTGTGTGTGCGGCCTGTGTTTGGGTGATTTTTGTGTCATGTGCGTGTGTGTGTGTGTGTTTGTGTGTGTGTGTGTCTGTGTGTGTGTGTCTGTATTTCTGTCTCCATTCCTGAGCAGCAAATCTTTTTTCCTCTTTTAGCCTGTTACTCACAACTGTGGATGAAGCCCAGCACTCCTGAAAACACAATCCATGTATGGTTGGAGGAAATTTTCTTGGTGATGAGTGAGAGGTTGGTGAATGAAACCAGCTCATTTCCCATTGACCACTGATGTCACATCTCTCAGGTGAGAAGCAAAGTGAGAATTTGAACCAGGCACATTCTCCTTAGAGACAATGGGCCAAAGACAGGTCCGATGGAATCGAATGTCTTTTCATGTTGACATCCATCCCGTCAAGCCCTCGTTAAGCCATTGAAGTGTCACACTGGGCCTGGGGGAGGCGGTGCACCCTGTGAAATTACACGTCCGAAGATTTGGATTTGATTTCCAGCCCTCTGCCAGTCAGTCTGCCAGGCACTTTCATGTGACAAGCCTTAGGCGAGTCCCTTTCTGTCTCTGATTCCCGATTCCTTCACAGGGATTTATGTGGGCCTTAACGCCCACTGGGAAAAGATCCCTCTGCCAGCTCAGTGCCTGCTTTCTTGGTTTGACTTGTCACTCTGGACTTGAATACACCTTTGGTTTTGGATTGACTCTATTACCTCTCCTAGAAATTAACACACAAAACTGACAGCTGATTGACAAGATGAGAAGCAGTTTTCCAAAATTCAAATTGAACTTAATCCTTTCTTACTAAAAGAATGCTCAAATCAAGGGGACACAGCTCACTCGTTTTGACTTCATGAGCTATGGCAGGTAGAGACAACTTTTTGAAAATACACAGCTAAAACTGTCCGTGCATTGAATGCTAGACATGTTTTTCAGAATACACAGCTAAAATGGTCCCCACTTTAAGTGCTTTATTAGCTGTGTATTTTGAAAAAGTTGTGTGCTCTTCAAAGAGAAAGCTACTTTTGCTGTGTCTTTGGGTTCGAGGGGAAATGGGAGTCCTCTTCAGTCAGCAGGGACGACACCTGAGTCCTTTGCAGTCCTCTTGTCTGCCTCTGAGGGTGAAATGAGAGTGGTCCCTGTCATCATGAGCCATGTCTGAAAGAATTATCCACATTCCCTACGAGAATAGACGGGTGAAATAGCAAAAGGTGTGTCTTCCTTTGGAGCATGGACGGGTTCAAAGCCCACCTCATACCACTAAGTATTTTGCTGAACACGAGCAGTTGTGTGTGCGGCCTGTGTTTGGGTGATTTTTGTGTCGTGTGTGTGTGTGTGTGTGTGTGTGTGTGTGTGTGTGTGTGTCTTTATTTCTGTCTCCATTCCTGAGCAGCAAATCTTTTTTCCTCTTTTAGCATGTTACTCACAACTGTGGATGAAGCCCAGGACTCCTGAAAACACAATCCATGTATGGTTGAAGGAAATTTTCTTGGTGATGAGTGAGAGGTTGGTGACTGAAACCAGCTCATTTCCCATTGACCACTGAGGTCACATCTCTCAGGTGAGAAGCAAAGTGAGAATTTGAACCAGGCACATTCTCCTTAGAGACAATGGGCCAAAGACAGGTCCGATGGAATCGAATGTCTTTTCATGTTGACATCCATCCCGTCAAGCCCTCGTTAAGCCATTGAAGTGTCACATTGGGCCTGGGGGAGGCGGTGCACCCTGTGAAATTACACGTCCGAAGATTTGGATTTGATTTCCAGCCCTCTGCCAGTCAGTCTGCCAGGCACTTTCATGTGACAAGCCTTAGGCGAGTCCCTTTCTGTCTCTGATTCCCGATTCCTTCACAGGGATTTATGTGGGCCTTAACGCCCACTGGGAAAAGATCCCTCTGCCAGCTCAGTGCCTGCTTTCTTGGTTTGACTTGTCAATCTGGACTTGAATACACCTTTGGTTTTGGATTGACTCTATTACCTCTCCTAGAAATTAACACACAAAACTGACAGCTGATTGACAAGATGAGAAGCAGTTTTCCAAAATTCAAATTGAACTTAATCCTTTCTTACTAAAAGAATGCTCAAATCAAGGGGACACAGCTCACTCGTTTTGACTTCATGAGCTATGGCAGTTAGAGACAACTTTTTGAAAATACACAGCTAAAACTGTCCGTGCTTTGAATGCTAGACATGTTTTAGCTGTGTATTTTGAAAAAGTTGTGTGCTCTTCAAAGAGAAAGCTACTTTTGCTGTGTCTTTGGGTTCGAGGGGAAATGGGAGTCCTCTTCAGTCAGCAGGGACGACACCTGAGTCCTTTGCAGTGCTCTTGTCTGCTTCTGAGGGTGAAATGAGAGTGGTCCCTCTCATCATGAGCCATGTCTGAAAGAATTATTCACATTCCCTACGAGCAGAGACGGGTGAAATAGCAAAAGGTGTGTCTTCCTTTGGAGCATGGACGGGTTCAAAGCCCACCTCATACCACTAAGTTTTTTGCTGAACACGAGCAGTTGTGTGTGCGGCCTGTGTTTGGGTCATTTTTGTGTCATGTTTGTGTGTGTGTGTGTGTGTGTGTGTGTGTGTCTGTGTGTGTGTGTCTGTATTTCTGTCTCCATTCCTGAGCAGCAAATCTTTTTTCCTCTTTTAGCATGTTACTCACAACTGTGGATGGAGCCCAGCACTCCTGAAAACACAATCCATGTATGGTTGAAGGAAATTTTCTTGGTGATGAGTGAGAGGTTGGTGACTGAAACCAGCTCATTTCCCATTGACCACTGAGGTCACATCTCTCAGGTGAGAGGCAAAGTGAGAATTTGAACCAGGCACATTCTCCTTAGAGACAATGGGCCAAAGACAGGTCCGATGGAATCGAATGTCTTTTCATGTTGACATCCATCCCGTCAAGCCCTCGTTAAGCCATTGAAGTGTCACATTGGGCCTGGGGGAGGCGGTGCCCCCTGTGAAATTTCACGTCCGAAGATTTGGATTTGATTTCCAGCCCTCTGCCAGTCAGTCTGCCAGGCACTTTCATGTGACAAGCCTTAGGCGAGTCCCTTTCTGTCTCTGATTCCCGATTCCTTCACAGGGATTTATGTGGGCCTTAACGCCGACTGGGAAAAGATCCCTCTGCCAGCACAGTGCCTGCTTTCTTGGTTTAACTTGTCAATCTGGACTTGAATACACCTTTGGTTTTGGATTGACTCTATTACCTCTCCTAGAAATTAACACACAAAACTGACAGCTGATTGACAAGATGAGAAGCAGTTTTCCAAAATTCAAATTGAACTTAATCCTTTCTTACTAAAAGAATGCTCAAATCAAGGGGACACAGCTCACTCGTTTTGACTTCATGAGCTATGGCAGGTAGAGACAACTTTTTGAAAATACACAGCTAAAACTGTCCGTGCTTTGAATGCTAGACATGTTTCTCAGAATACACAGCTAAAACGGTCCCCGCTTTAAGTGCTTTAGCACTTAAAGCGGGGACCGTTTTAGCTGTGTATTTTGAAAAAGTTGTGTGCTCTTCAAAGAGAAAGCTACTTTTGCTGTGTCTTTGGGTTCGAGGGGAAATGGGAGTCCTCTTCAGTCAGCACGATGACACCTGAGTCCTTTGCAGTCCTCTTGTCTGCCTCTGAGGGTGAAATGAGAGTGGTCCCTGTCATCATGAGCCATGTCTGAAAGAATTATTCACATTCCCTACGAGAACAGACGGGTGAAATAGCAAAAGGTGTGTCTTCCTTTGGAGCATGGACGGGTTCAAAGCCCACCTCATACCACTAAGTATTTTGCTGAACACGACCAGTTGTGTGTGAGGCCTATGTTTGGGTGATTTTTATATAATGTGTGTGTGTGTGTGTGTGTGTGTGTGTGTGTGTGTGTGTGTGTCTGTGTGTGTGTGTCTGTATTTCTGTCTCCATTCCTGAGCAGCAAATCTTTTTTCCTCTTTTAGCATGTTACTCACAACTGTGGATGAAGCCCAGCACTCCTGAAAACACAATCCATGTATAGTTGAAGGAAATTTTCTTGGTGATGGATGAGAGGTTGGTGACTGCAACCAGCTCATTTCCCATTGACCACTGAGGTCACATCTCTCAGGTGAGAAGCAAAGTGAGAATTTGAACCAGGCACATTCTCCTTAGAGACAATGGGCCAAAGACAGGTCCGATGGAATCGAATGTCTTTTCATGTTGACATCCATCACGTCAAGCCCTCGTTAAGCCATTGAAGTTTCACATTGGGCCTGGGGGAGGCGGTGCACCCTGTGAAATTACACGTCCGAAGATTTGGATTTGATTTCCAGCCCTCTGCCAGTCAGTCTGCCAGGCACTTTCATGTGACAAGCCTTAGGCGAGTCCCTTTCTGTCTCTGATTCTCGATTCCTTCACAGGGATTTAGGTGGGCCTTAACGCCCACTTTGAAAAGATCCCTCTGCCAGCTCAGTGCCTGCTTTCTTGGTTTGACTTGTCAATCTGGACTTGAATACACCTTTGGTTTTGGATTGACTCTATTACCTCTCCTAGAAATTAACACACAAAACTGACAGCTGATTGACAAGATGAGAAGCAGTTTTCCAAAATTCAAATTGAACTTAATCCTTTCTTACTAAAAGAATGCTCAAATCAAGGGGACACAGCTCTCTCGTTTTGACTTCACGAGCTATGGCAGGTAGAGACAACTTTTTGAAAATACACAGCTAAAACTGTCCGTGCTTTGAATGCTAGACAGGTTTTTCAGAATACACAGCTAAAACAGTCCCCGCTTTATGTGCTAAAGAACTTAAAGCGGGGACCGTTTTAGCTGTGCATTTTGAAAAAGTTGTGTGCTCTTCAAAGAGAAAGCTACTTTTGCTGTGTCTTTGGGTTCGAGGGGAAATGGGAGTCCTCTTCAGTCAGCAGGGACGACACCTGAGTCCTCTGCAGTCCTCTTGTCTGCCTCTGAGGGTGAAATGAGAGTGGTCCCTGTCATCATGAGCCATGTCTGAAAGAATTATTCACATTCCCTACGAGAATAGACGGGTGAAATAGCAAAAGGTGTGTCTTCCTTTGGAGCATGGACGGGTTCAAAGCCCACCTCATACCACTAAGTATTTTGCTGAACACGAGCAGTTGTGTGTGCGGTCTGTGTTTGGGTGATTTTTGTGTCCTGTGTGTTTGTGTGTGTGTGTGTGTGTGTGTGTGTGTGTCTGTGTGTGTGTGTGTCTGTATTTCTGTCTCCATTCCTGAGCAGCAAATCTTTTTTCCTCTTTCAGCATGTTACTCACAACTGTGGATGAAGCCCAGCACTCCTGAAAACACAATCCATGTATGGTTGAAGGAAATTTTCTTGGTGAGGAGTGAGAGGTTGGTGACTGAAACCAGCTCATTTCCCATTGACCACTGAGGTCACATCTCTCAGGTGAGAAGCAAAGTGAGAATTTGAACCAGGCACATTCTCCTTAGAGACAATGGGCCAAAGACAGGTCCGATGGAATCGAATGTCTTTTCATGTTGACATCCATCCCGTCAAGCCCTCGTTAAGCCATTGAAGTGTCACATTGGGCCTGGGGGAGGCGGTGCACCCTGTGAAATTACACGTCCGAAGATTTGGATTTGATTTCCAGCCCTCTGCCAGTCAGTCTGCCAGGCACTTTCATGTGACAAGCCTTAGGCGAGTCCCTTTCTGTCTCTGATTCCCGATTCCTTCACAGGGATTTATGTGGGCCTTAACGCCCACTGGGAAAAGATCCCTCTGCCAGCTCAGTGCCTGCTTTCTTGGTTTGACTTGTCACTCTGGACTTGAATACACCTTTGGTTTTGGATTGACTCTATTACCTCTCCTAGAAATTAACACACAAAACTGACAGCTGATTGACAAGATGAGAAGCAGTTTTCCAAAATTCAAATTGAACTTAATCCTTTCTTACTAAAAGAATGCTCAAATCAAGGGGACACAGCTCACTCGTTTTGACTTCATGAGCTATGGCAGGTAGAGACAACTTTTTGAAAATACACAGCTAAAACTGTCCGTGCTTTGAATGCTAGACATGTTTTTCAGAATACACAGCAAAAACGGTCACCGCTTTAAGTGCTAAATCACTTAAAGCGGGGACCGTTTTAGCTGTGTATTTTGAAAAAGTTGTGTGCTCTTCAAAGAGAAAGCTACTTTTGCTGTGTCTTTGGGTTCGAGGGGAAATGGGAGTCCTCTTCAGTCAGCAGGGACGACACCTGAGTCCTTTGCAGTCCTCTTGTCTGCCTCTGAGGGTGAAATGAGAGTGGTCCCTGTCATCATGAGCCATGTCTGAAAGAATTATTCACATTCCCTACGAGAATAGACGGGTGAAATAGCAAAAGGTGTGTCTTCCTTTGGAGCATGGACGGGTTCAAAGCCCACCTCATACCACTAAGTATTTTGCTGAACATGAGCAGTTGTGAGTGCGGCCTGTGTTTGGGTGGTTTTTGTGTCGTGTGTGTGTGTGTGTGTGTGTTTGTGTGTGTGTGTGTCTGTGTGTGTGTGTCTGTATTTCTGTCTCCATTCCTGAGCAGCAAATCTTTTTTCCTCTTTTAGCCTGTTACTCACAACTGTGGATGAAGCCCAGCACTCCTGAAAACACAATCCATGTATGGTTGGAGGAAATTTTCTTGGTGATGAGTGAGAGGTTGGTGAATGAAACCAGCTCATTTCCCATTGACCACTGATGTCACATCTCTCAGGTGAGAAGCAAAGTGAGAATTTGAACCAGGCACATTCTCCTTAGAGACAATGGGCCAAAGACAGGTCCGATGGAATCGAATGTCTTTTCATGTTGACATCCATCCCGTCAAGCCCTCGTTAAGCCATTGAAGTGTCACATTGGGCCTGGGGGAGGCGGTGCACCCTGTGAAATTACACGTCCGAAGATTTGGATTTGATTTCCAGCCCTCTGCCAGTCAGTCTGCCAGGCACTTTCATGTGACAAGCCTTAGGCGAGTCCCTTTCTGTCTCTGATTCCCGATTCCTTCACAGGGATTTATGTGGGCCTTAACGCCCACTGGGAAAAGATCCCTCTGCCAGCTCAGTGCCTGCTTTCTTGGTTTGACTTGTCACTCTGGACTTGAATACACCTTTGGTTTTGGATTGACTCTATTACCTCTCCTAGAAATTAACACACAAAACTGACAGCTGATTGACAAGATGAGAAGCAGTTTTCCAAAATTCAAATTGAACTTAATCCTTTCTTACTAAAAGAATGCTCAAATCAAGGGGACACAGCTCACTCGTTTTGACTTCATGAGCTATGGCAGGTAGAGACAACTTTTTGAAAATACACAGCTAAAACTGTCCGTGCTTTGAATGCTAGACATGTTTTTCAGAATACACAGCTAAAATGGTCCCCACTTTAAGTGCTTTATTAGCTGTGTATTTTGAAAAAGTTGTGTGCTCTTCAAAGAGAAAGCTACTTTTGCTGTGTCTTTGGGTTCGAGGGGAAATGGGAGTCCTCTTCAGTCAGCAGGGACGACACCTGAGTCCTTTGCAGTCCTCTTGTCTGCCTCTGAGGGTGAAATGAGAGTGGTCCCTGTCATCATGAGCCATGTCTGAAAGAATTATCCACATTCCCTACGAGAATAGACGGGTGAAATAGCAAAAGGTGTGTCTTCCTTTGGAGCATGGACGGGTTCAAAGCCCACCTCATACCACTAAGTATTTTGCTGAACACGAGCAGTTGTGTGTGCGGCCTGTGTTTGGGTGATTTTTGTGTCGTGTGTGTGTGTGTGTGTGTGTGTGTGTGTGTGTGTGTCTTTATTTCTGTCTCCATTCCTGAGCAGCAAATCTTTTTTCCTCTTTTAGCATGTTACTCACAACTGTGGATGAAGCCCAGGACTCCTGAAAACACAATCCATGTATGGTTGAAGGAAATTTTCTTGGTGATGAGTGAGAGGTTGGTGACTGAAACCAGCTCATTTCCCATTGACCACTGAGGTCACATCTCTCAGGTGAGAAGCAAAGTGAGAATTTGAACCAGGCACATTCTCCTTAGAGACAATGGGCCAAAGACAGGTCCGATGGAATCGAATGTCTTTTCATGTTGACATCCATCCCGTCAAGCCCTCGTTAAGCCATTGAAGTGTCACATTGGGCCTGGGGGAGGCGGTGCACCCTGTGAAATTACACGTCCGAAGATTTGGATTTGATTTCCAGCCCTCTGCCAGTCAGTCTGCCAGGCACTTTCATGTGACAAGCCTTAGGCGAGTCCCTTTCTGTCTCTGATTCCCGATTCCTTCACAGGGATTTATGTGGGCCTTAACGCCCACTGGGAAAAGATCCCTCTGCCAGCTCAGTGCCTGCTTTCTTGGTTTGACTTGTCAATCTGGACTTGAATACACCTTTGGTTTTGGATTGACTCTATTACCTCTCCTAGAAATTAACACACAAAACTGACAGCTGATTGACAAGATGAGAAGCAGTTTTCCAAAATTCAAATTGAACTTAATCCTTTCTTACTAAAAGAATGCTCAAATCAAGGGGACACAGCTCACTCGTTTTGACTTCATGAGCTATGGCAGTTAGAGACAACTTTTTGAAAATACACAGCTAAAACTGTCCGTGCTTTGAATGCTAGACATGTTTTAGCTGTGTATTTTGAAAAAGTTGTGTGCTCTTCAAAGAGAAAGCTACTTTTGCTGTGTCTTTGGGTTCGAGGGGAAATGGGAGTCCTCTTCAGTCAGCAGGGACGACACCTGAGTCCTTTGCAGTGCTCCTGTCTGCTTCTGAGGGTGAAATGAGAGTGGTCCCTCTCATCATGAGCCATGTCTGAAAGAATTATTCACATTCCCTACGAGCAGAGACGGGTGAAATAGCAAAAGGTGTGTCTTCCTTTGGAGCATGGACGGGTTCAAAGCCCACCTCATACCACTAAGTATTTTGCTGAACACGAGCAGTTGTGTGTGCGGCCTGTGTTTGGGTCATTTTTGTGTCATGTTTGTGTGTGTGTGTGTGTGTGTGTGTGTGTGTCTGTGTGTGTGTGTCTGTATTTCTGTCTCCATTCCTGAGCAGCAAATCTTTTTTCCTCTTTTAGCATGTTACTCACAACTGTGGATGGAGCCCAGCACTCCTGAAAACACAATCCATGTATGGTTGAAGGAAATTTTCTTGGTGATGAGTGAGAGGTTGGTGACTGAAACCAGCTCATTTCCCATTGACCACTGAGGTCACATCTCTCAGGTGAGAGGCAAAGTGAGAATTTGAACCAGGCACATTCTCCTTAGAGACAATGGGCCAAAGACAGGTCCGATGGAATCGAATGTCTTTTCATGTTGACATCCATCCCGTCAAGCCCTCGTTAAGCCATTGAAGTGTCACATTGGGCCTGGGGGAGGCGGTGCCCCCTGTGAAATTTCACGTCCGAAGATTTGGATTTGATTTCCAGCCCTCTGCCAGTCAGTCTGCCAGGCACTTTCATGTGACAAGCCTTAGGCGAGTCCCTTTCTGTCTCTGATTCCCGATTCCTTCACAGGGATTTATGTGGGCCTTAACGCCGACTGGGAAAAGATCCCTCTGCCAGCACAGTGCCTGCTTTCTTGGTTTAACTTGTCAATCTGGACTTGAATACACCTTTGGTTTTGGATTGACTCTATTACCTCTCCTAGAAATTAACACACAAAACTGACAGCTGATTGACAAGATGAGAAGCAGTTTTCCAAAATTCAAATTGAACTTAATCCTTTCTTACTAAAAGAATGCTCAAATCAAGGGGACACAGCTCACTCGTTTTGACTTCATGAGCTATGGCAGGTAGAGACAACTTTTTGAAAATACACAGCTAAAACTGTCCGTGCTTTGAATGCTAGACATGTTTCTCAGAATACACAGCTAAAACGGGCCCCGCTTTAAGTGCTTTAGCACTTAAAGCGGGGACCGTTTTAGCTGTGTATTTTGAAAAAGTTGTGTGCTCTTCAAAGAGAAAGCTACTTTTGCTGTGTCTTTGGGTTCGAGGGGAAATGGGAGTCCTCTTCAGTCAGCACGATGACACCTGAGTCCTTTGCAGTCCTCTTGTCTGCCTCTGAGGGTGAAATGAGAGTGGTCCCTGTCATCATGAGCCATGTCTGAAAGAATTATTCACATTCCCTACGAGAACAGACGGGTGAAATAGCAAAAGGTGTGTCTTCCTTTGGAGCATGGACGGGTTCAAAGCCCACCTCATACCACTAAGTATTTTGCTGAACACGACCAGTTGTGTGTGAGGCCTATGTTTGGGTGATATTTATATAATGTGTGTGTGTGTGTGTGTGTGTGTGTGTGTGTGTGTGTGTGTGTGTGTCTGTGTGTGTGTGTGTGTCTGTATTTCTGTCTCCATTCCTGAGCAGCAAATCTTTTTTCCTCTTTTAGCATGTTACTCACAACTGTGGATGAAGCCCAGCACTCCTGAAAACACAATCCATGTATGGTTGAAGGAAATTTTCTTGGTGAGGAGTGAGAGGTTGGTGACTGAAACCAGCTCATTTCCCATTGACCACTGAGGTCACATCTCTCAGGTGAGAAGCAAAGTGAGAATTTGAACCAGGCACATTCTCCTTAGAGACAATGGGCCAAAGACAGGTCCGATGGAATCGAATGTCTTTTCATGTTGACATCCATCCCGTCAAGCCCTCGTTAAGCCATTGAAGTGTCACATTGGGCCTGGGGGAGGCGGTGCACCCTGTGAAATTACACGTCCGAAGATTTGGATTTGATTTCCAGCCCTCTGCCAGTCAGTCTGCCAGGCACTTTCATGTGACAAGCCTTAGGCGAGTCCCTTTCTGTCTCTGATTCCCGATTCCTTCACAGGGATTTATGTGGGCCTTAACGCCCACTGGGAAAAGATCCCTCTGCCAGCTCAGTGCCTGCTTTCTTGGTTTGACTTGTCAATCTGGACTTGAATACACCTTTGGTTTTGGATTGACTCTATTACCTCTCCTAGAAATTAACACACAAAACTGACAGCTGATTGACAAGATGAGAAGCAGTTTTCCAAAATTCAAATTGAACTTAATCCTTTCTTACTAAAAGAATGCTCAAATCAAGGGGACACAGCTCACTCGTTTTGACTTCATGAGCTATGGCAGGTAGAGACAACTTTTTGAAAATACACAGCTAAAACTGTCCGTGCTTTGAATGCTAGACATGTTTTTCAGAATACACAGCTAAAGCGGGGACCGTTTTAGCTGTGTATTTTGAAAAAGTTGTGTGCTCTTCAAAGAGAAAGCTACTTTTGCTGTGTCTTTGGGTTCGAAGGGAAATGGGAGTCCTCTTCAGTCATCTGGGAGGACACCTGATTCCTTTGCAGTCCTCCTGTCTGCCTCTGAGGGTGAAAAGAGAGTGGTCCCTGTCATCATGAGCCATGTCTGAAAGAATTATTCACATTCCCTACGATAATAGACAGGTGAAATAGCAAAAGGTGTGTCTTCCTTTGGAGCATGGACGGGTTCAAAGCCCACTCATACCACTACGTATTTTGCTGAACACGAGCAGTTGTGTGTGTGGCCTGTGTTTGGGTGATTTTTGTGTCGTGTGTGTGCGTGTGTGTGTGTGTGTGTGTCTGTGTGTGTGTGTCTGTATTTCTGTCTCCATTCCTGAGCAGCAAATCTTTTTTCCTCTTTTAGCATGTTACTCACAACTGTGGATGAAGCCCAGCACTCCTGAAAACACAGTCCATGTATGGTTGAAGGAAATTTTCTGGGTGATGAGTGAGAGGTTGGTGACTGAAACCAGCTCATTTCCCATTGACCACTGAGGTCACATCTCTCAGGTGAGAAGCAAAGTGAGAATTTGAACCAGGCACATTCTCCTTAGAGACAATGGGCCAAAGACAGGTCCGATGGAATCGAATGTCTTTTCATGTTGACATCCATCCCGTCAAGCCCTCGTTAAGCCATTGAAGTGTCACATTGGGCCTGGGGGTGGCGGTGCACCCTGTGAAATTACACGTCCGAAGATTTGGACTTGATTTCCAGCCCTCTGCCAGTCGGTCTGCCAGGCACTTTCATGTGACAAGCCTTAGGCGAGTCCCTTTCTGTCTCTGATTCCCGATTCCTTCACAGGGATTTATGTGGGCCTTAACGCCCACTGGGAAAAGATCCCTCTGCCAGATCAGTGCCTGCTTTCTTGGTTTGACTTGTCAATCTGGACTTGAATACACCTTTGGATTTGGATTGACTCTATTACCTCTGCTAGAAATTAACACACAAAACTGACAGCTGATTGACAAGATGAGAAGCAGTTTTTCAAAATTCAAATTCAACTTAATCCTTTCTTACTAAAAGAATGCTCAAATCAAGGGGACACAGCTCACTCGTTTTGACTTCATGAGCTATGGCAGGTAGAGTCACCTTTTTGAAAATACACAGCTAAAACTGTCCGTGCTTTGAATGCTAGACATGTTTTTCAGTTTTAAGTGCTTTAGCACTTAAAGCGGGACCGTTTTAGCTGTGTATTTTGAAAAAGTTGTGTGCTCTTCAAAGAGAAAGCTACTTTTGCTGTGTCTTTGGGTTCGAGGGGAAATGGGAGTCCTCTTCAGTCAGCAGGGACGACACCTGAGTCCTTTGCAGTCCTCTTGTCTGCCTCTGAGGGTGAAATGAGAGTGGTCCCTGTCATCATGAGCCATGTCTGAAAGAATTATTCACATTCCCTACGAGAATAGACGGGTGAAATAGCAAAAGGTGTGTCTTCCTTTGGAGCATGGACGGGTTCAAAGCCCACCTCATACCACTAAGTATTTTGCTGAACACCAGCAGTTCTGTGTGCAGCCTGTGTTTGGGTGATTTTTGTGTCGTGTGTGTGTGTGTGTGTGTGTGTGTGTGTGTCTGTGTGTGTGTGTCTGTGTTTCTGTCTCCATTCCTGAGCAGCAAATCTTTTTTCCTCTTTTAGCATGTTACTCACAACTGTGGATGAAGCCCAGCACTCCTGAAAACACAATCCATGTATGGTTGAAGGAAATTTTCTTGGTGATGAGTGAGAGGTTGGTGACTGAAACCAGCTCATTTCCCATTGACCACTGAGGTCACATCTCTCAGGTGAGAAGCAAAGTGAGAATTTGAACCAGGCACATTCTCCTTAGAGACAATGGGCCAAAGACAGGTCCGATGGAATCGAATGTCTTTTCATGTTGACATCCATCCCGTCAAGCCCTCGTTAAGCCATTGAAGTGTCACATTGGGCCTGGGGGAGGCGGTGCACCCTGTGAAATTACACGTCCGAAGATTTGGATTTGATTTCCAGCCCTCTGCCAGTCAGTCTGCCAGGCACTTTCATGTGACAAGCCTTAGGCGAGTCCCTTTCTGTCTCTGATTCCCGATTCCTTCACAGGGATTTATGTGGGCCTTAACGCCCACTGGGAAAAGATCCCTCTGCCAGCTCAGTGCCTGCTTTCTTGGTTTGACTTGTCAATCTGGACTTGAATACACCTTTGGTTTTGGATTGACTCTATTACCTCTCCTAGAAATTAACACACAAAACTGACAGCTGATTGACAAGATGAGAAGCAGTTTTCCAAAATTCAAATTGAACTTAATCCTTTCTTACTAAAAGAATGCTCAAATCAAGGGGACACAGCTCACTCGTTTTGACTTCATGAGCTATGGCAGGTAGAGACAACTTTTTGAAAATACACAGCTAAAACTGTCCGTGCTTTGAATGCTAGACATGTTTTTCAGAATACACAGCTAAAGCGGGGACCGTTTTAGCTGTGTATTTTGAAAAAGTTGTGTGCTCTTCAAAGAGAAAGCTACTTTTGCTGTGTCTTTGGGTTCGAAGGGAAATGGGAGTCCTCTTCAGTCATCTGGGAGGACACCTGAGTCCTTTGCAGTCCTCCTGTCTGCCTCTGAGGGTGAAAAGAGAGTGGTCCCTGTCATCATGAGCCATGTCTGAAAGAATTATTCACATTCCCTACGATAATAGACAGGTGAAATAGCAAAAGGTGTGTCTTCCTTTGGAGCATGGACGGGTTCAAAGCCCACTCATACCACTACGTATTTTGCTGAACACGAGCAGTTGTGTGTGTGGCCTGTGTTTGGGTGATTTTTGTGTCGTGTGTGTGCGTGTGTGTGTGTGTGTGTGTCTGTGTGTGTGTGTCTGTATTTCTGTCTCCATTCCTGAGCAGCAAATCTTTTTTCCTCTTTTAGCATGTTACTCACAACTGTGGATGAAGCCCAGCACTCCTGAAAACACAGTCCATGTATGGTTGAAGGAAATTTTCTGGGTGATGAGTGAGAGGTTGGTGACTGAAACCAGCTCATTTCCCATTGACCACTGAGGTCACATCTCTCAGGTGAGAAGCAAAGTGAGAATTTGAACCAGGCACATTCTCCTTAGAGACAATGGGCCAAAGACAGGTCCGATGGAATCGAATGTCTTTTCATGTTGACATCCATCCCGTCAAGCCCTCGTTAAGCCATTGAAGTGTCACATTGGGCCTGGGGGTGGCGGTGCACCCTGTGAAATTACACGTCCGAAGATTTGGACTTGATTTCCAGCCCTCTGCCAGTCGGTCTGCCAGGCACTTTCATGTGACAAGCCTTAGGCGAGTCCCTTTCTGTCTCTGATTCCCGATTCCTTCACAGGGATTTATGTGGGCCTTAACGCCCACTGGGAAAAGATCCCTCTGCCAGATCAGTGCCTGCTTTCTTGGTTTGACTTGTCAATCTGGACTTGAATACACCTTTGGATTTGGATTGACTCTATTACCTCTGCTAGAAATTAACACACAAAACTGACAGCTGATTGACAAGATGAGAAGCAGTTTTTCAAAATTCAAATTCAACTTAATCCTTTCTTACTAAAAGAATGCTCAAATCAAGGGGACACAGCTCACTCGTTTTGACTTCATGAGCTATGGCAGGTAGAGTCACCTTTTTGAAAATACACAGCTAAAACTGTCCGTGCTTTGAATGCTAGACATGTTTTTCAGTTTTAAGTGCTTTAGCACTTAAAGCGGGACCGTTTTAGCTGTGTATTTTGAAAAAGTTGTGTGCTCTTCAAAGAGAAAGCTACTTTTGCTGTGTCTTTGGGTTCGAGGGGAAATGGGAGTCCTCTTCAGTCAGCAGGGACGACACCTGAGTCCTTTGCAGTCCTCTTGTCTGCCTCTGAGGGTGAAATGAGAGTGGTCCCTGTCATCATGAGCCATGTCTGAAAGAATTATTCACATTCCCTACGAGAATAGACGGGTGAAATAGCAAAAGGTGTGTCTTCCTTTGGAGCTTGGACGGGTTCAAAGCCCACCTCATACCACTAAGTATTTTGCTGAACACCAGCAGTTCTGTGTGCAGCCTGTGTTTGGGTGATTTTTGTGTCGTGTGTGTGTGTGTGTGTGTGTGTGTGTGTGTGTCTGTGTGTGTGTGTCTGTGTTTCTGTCTCCATTCCTGAGCAGCAAATCTTTTTTCCTCTTTTAGCATGTTACTCACAACTGTGGATGAAGCCCAGCACTCCTGAAAACACAATCCATGTATGGTTGAAGGAAATTTTCTTGGTGATGAGTGAGAGGTTGGTGACTGAAACCAGCTCATTTCCCATTGACCACTGAGGTCACATCTCTCAGGTGAGAAGCAAAGTGAGAATTTGAACCAGGCACATTCTCCTTAGAGACAATGGGCCAAAGACAGGTCCGATGGAATCGAATGTCTTTTCATGTTGACATCCATCCCGTCAAGCCCTCGTTAAGCCATTGAAGTGTCACATTGGGCCTGGGGGAGGCGGTGCACCCTGTGAAATTACACGTCCGAAGATTTGAATTTGATTTCCAGCCCTCTGCCAGTCAGTCTGCCAGGCACTTTCATGTGACAAGCCTTAGGCGAGTCCCTTTCTGTCTCTGATTCCCGATTCCTTCACAGGGGTTTATGTGGGCCTTAACGCCCACTGGGAAAAGATCCCTCTGCCAGATCAGTGCCTGCTTTCTTGGTTTGACTTGTCAATCTGGACTTGAATACACCTTTGGTTTTGGATTGACTCTATTACCTCTGCTAGAAATTAACACACAAAACTGACAGCTGATTGACAAGATGAGAAGCAGTTTTCCAAAATTCAAATTGAACTTAATCCTTTGTTACTAAAAGAATGCTCAAATCAAGGGGACACAGCTCACTCGTTTTGACTTCATGAGCTATGGCAGGTAGAGTCAACTTTTTGAAAATACACAGCTAAAACTGTCCGTGCTTTGAATGCTAGACATGTTTTTCAGAATACACAGCCAAAACGGTCCCCGGTTTAAGTGCTAAAGCACTTAAAGCTGGGACCGTTTTGGCTGTGTATTTTGAAAAAGTTGTGTTCTCTTCAAAGAGAGAGCTACTTTTGCTGTGTCTTTGGGTTCGAGGGGAAATGGGAGTCCTCTTCAGTCAGCAGGGACGACACCTGAGTCCTTTGCAGTCCTCTTGTCTGCCTCTGAGGGTGAAATGAGAGTGGTCCCTGTCATCATGAGCCATGTCTGAAAGAATTATTCACACTGCCTACGAGAATAGACGGGTGAAATAGCAAAAGGTGTGTCTTCCTTTGGAGAATGGACGGGTTCAAAGCCCACCTCATACCACTGAGTATTTTGCTGAACACGAGCAGTTGTGTGTGCGGCCTGTGTTTGTGTGATTTTTGTGTCGTGTGTGTGTGTGTGTGTGTGTGTGTGTGTGTCTGTGTGTGTGCGTCTGTATTTCTGTCTCCATTCCTGAGCAGCAAATCTTTTTTCCTCTTTTAGCATGTTACTCACAACTGTGGATGAAGCCCAGCACTCCTGAAAACACAATCCATGTATGGTTGAAGGAAATTTTCTTGGTGATGAGTGAGAGGTTGGTGACTGAAACCAGCTCATTTCCCATTGACCACTGAGGTCACATCTCTCATGTGAGAAGCAAAGTGAGAATTTGAACCAGGCACATTCTCCTTAGAGACAATGGACCAAAGACAGGTCCGATGGAATCGAATGTCTTTTCATGTTGACATCCATCCCGTCAAGCCCTCGTTAGGCCATTGAAGTGCCACATTGGGCCTGGGGGAGGCGGTGCACCCTGTGAAATTACACGTCCGAAGATTTGGATTTGATTTCCATCCCTCTGCCAGTCAGTCTGCCAGGCACTTTCATGTGACAAGCCTTAGGCGAGTCCCTTTCTGTCTCTGATTCCTGATTCCTTCACAGGGATTTATGTGGGCCTTAACGCCCACTGGGAAAATATCCCTCTGCCAGCTCAGTGCCTGCTTTCTTGGTTTGACTTGTCAATCTGGACTTGAATACACCTTTGGTTTTGGATTGACTCTATTACCTCTCCTAGAAATTAACACACAAAACTGACAGCTGATTGACAAGATGAGAAGCAGTTTTCCAAAATTCAAATTGAACTTAATCCTTTCTTACTAAAAGAATGCTCAAATCAAGGGGACACAGCTCACTCGTTTTGACTTCATGAGCTATGGCAGGTAGAGACAACTTTCTGAAAATACACAGCTAAAGCTGTCCGTGCTTTGAATGCTAGACATGTTTTTCAGCATACACAGCTAAAGCGGGGACCGTTTTAGATGTGTATTTTGAAAAAGTTGTGTGCTCTTCAAAGAGAAAGCTACTTTTGCTGTGTCTTTGTGTTCGAGGGGAAATGGGAGTCCTCTTCAGTCAGCAGGGACGACACCTGAGTCCTTTGCAGTCCTCTTGTCTGCCTCTGAGGGTGAAATGAGAGTGGTCCCTGTCATCATGAGCCAGGTCTGAAAGAATTATTCACATTCCCTACGAGAACAGACGGGTGAAATAGCAAAAGGTGTGTCTTCCTTTGGAGCATGGACGGGTTCAAAGCCCACCTCATACCACTAAGTATTTTGCTGAACACGAGCAGTTGTGTGTGCGGCCTGTGTTTGGGAGATTTTTGTGTCGTGTGTGTGTGTGTGTGTGTGTGTGTGTGTGTGTGTGTCTGTGTCTGTATTTCTGTCTCCATTCCTGAGCAGCAAATCTTTTTTCCTCTTTTAGCATGTTACTCACAACTGTGGATGAAGCCCAGCACTCCTGAAAACACAATCCATGTATGGTTGAAGGAAATTTTCTTGGCGATGAGTGAGAGGTTGGTGACTGAAACGAGCTCATTTCCCATTGACCACTGAGGTCACATCTCTCAGGTGAGAAGCAAAGTGAGAATTTGAATCAGGCACATTCTCTTTGGAGACAATGGGCCAAACACAGGTCCGATGGAATCGAATGTCTTTTCATGTTGACATCCATCCCGTCAAGCCCTCGTTAAGCCATTGAAGTGTCACATTGGGCCTGGGGGAGGCGGTGCACCCTGTGAAATTACACGTCCGAAGATTTGGATTTGATTTCCAGCCCTCTGCCAGTCAGTCTGCCAGGCACTTTCATGTGACAAGCCTTAGGCGAGTCCCTTTCTGTCTCTGATTCCCGATTCCTTCACAGGGATTTATGTGGGCCTTAACGCTCACTGGGGAAAGATCCCTCTGCCAGCTCAGTGCCTGCTTTCTTGGTTTGACTTGTCAATCTGGACTTGAATACACCTTTGGTTTTGGATTGACTCTATTACCTCTCCTAGAAATTAACACACAAAACTGACAGCTGATTGACAAGATGAGAAGCAGTTTTCCAAAATTCAAATTGAACTTAATCCTTTCTTACTAAAAGAATGCTCAAATCAAGGGGACACATCTCACTCGTTTTGACTTCACGAGCTATGGCAGGTAGAGACAACTTTTTGAAAATACACAGCTAAAACTGTCCGTGCTTTGAATGCTAGACATGTTTTTCAGAATACACAGCTAAAACGGTCCCCGCTTTATGTGCTAAAGCACTTAAAGCGGGGACCGTTTTAGCTGTGTATTTTGAAAAAGTTGTGTGCTCTTCAAAGAGAAAGCTACTTTTGCTGTGTCTTTGGGTTCGAGGGGAAATGGGAGTCCTCTTCAGTCAGCAGGGACGACACCTGAGTCCTTTACAGTCCTCTTGTCTGCCTCTGAGGGTGAAATGAGAGTGGTCCCTGTCATCATGAGCCATGTCTGAAAGAATTATTCACATTCCCTACGAGAATAGACGGGTGAAATAGCAAAAGGTGTGTCTTCCTTTGGAGCATGGACGGGTTCAAAGCCCACCTCATACCACTAAGTATTTTGCTGAACACGAGCAGTTGTGTGTGCGGCCTGTGTTTGGGTGATTTTTGTGTCCTGTGTGTTTGTGTGTGTGTGTGTGTGTGTGTGTGTGTGTGTGTGTGTCTGTGTGTGTGTGTGTCTGTATTTCTGTCTCCATTCCTGAGCAGCAAATCTTTTTTCCTCTTTTAGCATGTTACTCACAACTGTGGATGAAGCCCAGCACTCCTGAAAACACAATCCATGTATGGTTGAAGGAAATTTTCTTGGTGATGAGTGAGAGGTTGGTGACTGAAACCAGCTCATTTCCCATTGACCACTGAGGTCACATCTCTCAGGTGAGAAGCAAAGTGAGAATTTGAACCAGGCACATTCTCCTTAGAGACAATGGGCCAAAGACAGGTCCGATGGAATCGAATGTCTTTTCATGTTGACATCCATCCCGTCAAGCCCTCGTTAAGCCATTGAAGTGCCACATTGGGCCTGGGGGAGGCGGTGCACCCTGTGAAATTACACGTCCGAAGATTTGGATTTGATTTCCAGCCCTCTGCCAGTAAGTCTACCAGGCACTTTCATGTGACAAGCCTTAGGCGAGTCCCTTTCTGTCTCTGATTTCCGATTCCTTCACAGGGATTTATGTGGGCCTTAACGCCCACTGGGAAAATATCCCTCTGCCAGCTCAGTGCCTGCTTTCTTGGTTTGACTTGTCAATCTGGACTTGAATACACCTTTGGTTTTGGATTGACTCTATTACCTCTCCTAGAAATTAACACACAAAACTGACAGCTGATTGACAAGATGAGAAGCAGTTTTCCAAAATTCAAATTGAACTTAATCCTTTCTTACTAAAAGAATGCTCAAATCAAGGGGATACAGCTCACTCGTTTTGACTTCATGAGCTATGGCAGGTAGAGACAACTTTCTGAAAATACACAGCTAAAACTGTCCGTGCTTTGAATGCTAGACATGTTTTTCAGAATACACAGCTAAAGCGGGGACCGTTTTAGCTGTGTATTTTGAAAAAGTTGTTTGCTCTTCAAAGAGAAAGCTACTTTTGCTGTGTCTTTGGGTTCGAGGGGAAATGGGAGTCCTCTTCAGTCAGCAGGGACGACACCTGAGTCCTTTGCAGTCCTCTTTTCTGCCTCAGAGGGTGAAATGAGAGTGGTCCCTGTCATCATGAGCCAGGTCTGAAAGAATTATTCACATTCCCTACGAGAATAGACGGGTGAAATAGCAAAAGGTGTGTCTTCCTTTGGAGCATGGGCGGGTTCAAAGCCCACCTCATACCAATAAGTATTTTGCTGAACACGAGCAGTTGTGTGTGCGGCCTGTGTTTGGGTGATTTTTGTGTCATGTGTGTGTGTGTGTGTGTGTGTGTGTGTGTGTGTGTCTGTGTGTGTGTGTCTGTATTTCTGTCTCCATTCCTGAGCAGCAAATCTTTTTTCCTCTTTTAGCATGTTACTCACAACTGTGGATGAAGCCCAGCACTCCTGAAAACACAATCCATGTATGGTTGAAGGAAATTTTCTTGGTGATGAGTGACAGGTTGGTGACTGAAACCAGCTCATTTCCCATTGACCACTGAGGTCACATCTCTCAGGTGAGAAGCAAAGTGAGAATTTGAACCAGGCACATTCTCCTTAGAGACAATGGGCCAAAGACAGGTCCGATGGAATCGAATGTCTTTTCATGTTGACATCCATCCCGTAAAGCCCTCGTTAAGCCATAGAAGTGTCACATTGGGCCTGGGGAAGCGGTGCACCCTGTGAAATTACACGTCCGAAGATTTGGATTTGATTTCCAGCCCTCTGCCAGTCAGTCTGCCAGGCACTTTCATGTGACAAGCCTTAGGCGAGTCCCTTTCTGTCTCTGATTCCAGATTCCTTCACAGGGATTTATGTGGGCCTTAACGCCCACTGGGAAAAGATCCCTCTGCCAGCTCAGTGCCTGCTTTCTTGGTTTGACTTGTCAATCTGGACTTGAATACACCTTTGGTTTTGGATTGACTCTATTACCTCTCCTAGAAATTAACACACAAAACTGACAGCTGATTGACAAGATGAGAAGCAGTTTTCCAAAATTCAAATTGAACCTAATCCTTTCTTCCTAAAAGAATGCTCAAATCAAGGGGACACAGCTCACTCGATTTGACTTCATGAGCTATGGCAGGAAGAGACAACTTTTTGAAAATACACAGCTAAAACTGTCCGTGCTTTGAATGCTAGACATGTTTGTCAGAATACACAGCTAAAACGGTCCCCGCTTTAAGTGATAAATCACTTAAAGCGGGTACCGTTTTTGCTGTGTATTTTGAAAAAGTTGTGTGCTCTTCAAAGAGAAAGCTACTTTTGCTGTGTCTTTGGGTTCGAGGGGAAATGAGAGTCCTCTTCAGTCAGCAGGGACGACACCTGAGTCCTTTGCAGTCCTCTTGTCTGCCTCTGAGGGTGAAATGAGAGTGGTCCCTGTCATCATGAGCCATGTCTGAAAGAATTATTCACATTCCCTACGAGAATAGACGGGTGAAATAGCAAAAGGTGTGTCTTCCTTTGGAGCATGGACGGGTTCAAAGCCCACCTCATAACACTAAGTATTTTGCTGAACACGAGCAGTTGTGTGTGCGGCCTGTGTTTGGGTGATTTTTGTGTCGTGTGTGTGTGTGTGTGTGTGTGTGTGTGTGTGTGTGTCTGTGTGTGTATGTCTGTATTTCTGTCTCCATTCCTGAGCAGCAAATCATTTTTCCTCTTTTAGCATGTTACTCACAACTGTGGATGAAGCCCAGCACTCCTGAAAACACAATCCATGTATGGTTGAAGGAAATTTTCTTGGTGATGAGTGAGAGGTTGGTGACTGAAACCAGCTCATTTCCCATTGACCACTGAGGTCACATCTCTCAGGTGAGAAGCAAAGTGAGAATTTGAACCAGGCACATTCTCCTTAGAGACAATGGGCCCAAGACTGGTCCGATGGAATCGAATGTCTTTTCATGTTGACATCCATCCCGTCAAGCCCTCGTTAAGCCATTGAAGTGTCACATTGGGCCTGGGGGAGGCGGTGCACCCTGTGAAATTACACGTCCGAAGATTTGGATTTGATTTCCAGCCCTCTGCCAGTCAGTCTGCCAGGCACTTTCATGTGACAAGCCTTAGGCGAGTCCCTTTCTGTCTCTGATTCCCGATTCCTTCCCAGGGATTTATGTGGGCCTTAACGCCCACTGGGAAAAGATCCCTCTGCCAGCTCAGTGCCTGCTTTCTTGGTTTGACTTGTCAATCTGGACTTGAATACTCCTTTGGTTTTGGATTGACTCTATTACCTCTCCTAGAAATTAACACACAAAACTGACAGCTGATTGACAAGATGAGAAGCAGTTTTCCAAAATTCAAATTGAACTTAATCCTTTCTTACTAAAAGAATGCTCAAATCAAGGGGACACAGCTCACTCGTTTTGACTTCATGAGCTATGGCAGGTAGAGACAACTTTCTGAAAATACACAGCTAAAACTGTCCGTGCTTTGAATGCTAGACATGTTTTTCAGAATACACAGCTAAAGCGGGGACCGTTTTAGCTGTGTATTTTGAAAAAGTTGTGTGCTCTTCAAAGAGAAAGCTACTTTTGCTGTGTCTTTGGGTTCGAGGGGAAATGGGAGTCCTCTTCAGTCAGCAGGGACGACACCTGAGTCCTTTGCAGTCCTCTTGTCTGCCTCTGAGGGTGAAATGAGAGTGGTCCCTGTCATCATGAGCCATGTCTGAAAGAATTACTCACATTCCCTACGAGAATAGACGGGTGAAATAGCAAAAGATGTGTCTTCCTTTGGAGCATGGACGGGTTCAAAGCCCAACTCATACCACAAAGTATTTTGCTTAACACGAGCAGTTGTGTGTGCGGCCTGTGTTTGGGTGATTTTTGTGTCCTGTGTGTTTGTGTGTGTGTGTGTGTGTGTGTGTGTGTGCGTCTGTGTGTGTGTGTGTCTGTATTTCTGTCTCCATTCCTGAGCAGCAAATCTTTTTTCCTCTTTTAGCATGTTACTCACAACTGTGGATGAAGCCCAGCACTCCTGAAAACACAATCCATGTATTGTTGAAGGAAATTTTCTTGGTGATGAGTGAGAGGTTGGTGACTGAAACCAGCTCATTTCCCATTGACCACTGATGTCACATCTCTCAGGTGAGAAGCAAAGTGAGAATTTGAACCAGGCACATTCTCCTTAGAGACAATGGGCCAAAGACAGGTCCGATGGAATCGAATGTCTTTTCATGTTGACATCCATCCCGTCAAGCCCTCGTTAAGCCATTGAAGTGTCACATTGGGCCTGGGGGAGGCGGTGCACCCTGTGAAATTACACGTCCGAAGATTTGGATTTGATTTCCAGCCCTCTGTCAGTCAGTCTGCCAGGCACTTTCATGTGACAAGCCTTAGGCGAGTCCCTTTCTGTCTCTGATTCCCGATTCCTTCACAGGGATTTATGTGGGCCTTAACGCCCACTGGGAAAAGATCCCTCTGCCAGCTCAGTGCCTGCTTTCTTGGTTTGACTTGTCAATCTGGACTTGAATACACCTTTGGTTTTGGATTGACTCTATTACCTCTCCTAGAAATTAACACACAATACTGACAGCTGATTGACAAGATGAGAAGCAGTTTTCCAAAATTCAAATTGAACTTAATCCTTTCTTACTAAAAGAATGCTCAAATCAAGGGGACACAGCTCACTCGTTTTGACTTCATGAGCTATGGCAGGTAGAGACAAATTTTTGAAAATACACAGCTAAAACTGTCCGTGCTTTGAATGCTAGACATGTTTTACAGAATACACAGCTAAAGCGGGGACCGTTTTAGCTGTGTATTTTGAAAAAGTTGTGTGCTCTTCAAAGAGAAAGCTACTTTTGCTGTGTCGTTGGGTTCGAGGGGAAATGGGAGTCCTCTTCAGTCAGCAGGGACGACACCTGAGTCCTTTGCAGTCCTCTTGTCTGCCTCTGAGGGTGAAATGAGAGTGGTCCCTGTCATCATGAGCCATGTCTGAAAGAATTATTCACATTCCCTATGAGAATAGACGGGTGAAATAGCAAAAGGTGTGTCTTCCTTTGGAGCATGGACGGGTTCAAATCCCACCTCATACCACTAACTATTTTGCTGAACACGAGCAGTTTTGTGTGCGGCCTGTGTTTGGGTGATTTTTGTGTCGTGTCTGTGTGTGTGTGTGTGTGTGTGTGTGTCTGTGTGTGTGTCTCTGTATTTCTGTCTCCATTCCTGAGCAGCAAATCTTTTTTCCTCTTTTAGCATGTTACTCACAACTGTGGATGAAGCCCAGCACTCCTGAAAACACAATCCATGTATGGTTGAAGGAAATTTTCTTGGTGATGAGTGAGAGGTTGGTGACTGAAACCAGCTCATTTCCCATTGACCACTGAGGTCACATCTCTCAGGTGAGAAGCAAAGTGAGAATTTGAACCAGGCACATTCTCCTTAGAGACAATGGGCCAAAGACAGGTCCGATGGAATCGAATGTCTTTTCTTGTTGACATCCATCCCGTCAAGCCCTCGTTAAGCCATTGAAGTGTCACATTGGGCCTGGGGGAGGCGGTGCACCCTGTGAAATTACACGTCCGAAGATTTGGATTTGATTTCCAGCCCTCTGTCAGTCAGTCTGCCAGGCACTTTCATGTGACAAGCCTTAGGCGAGTCCCTTTCTGTCTCTGATTCCCGATTCCTTCACAGGGATTTATGTGGGCCTTAACGCCCACTGGGTAAAGATCCCTCTGCCAGCTCAGTGCCTGCTTTCTTGCTTTGACTTGTCAATCTGGACTTGAATACACCTTTGGTTTTGGATTGACTCTATTACCTCTCCTAGAAATTAACACACGGCCGGGCGCGGTGGCTCAAGCCTGTAATCCCAGCACTTTGGGAGGCCGAGACGGGTGGATCACGAGGTCAAGAGATCGAGACCATCCCGGTCAACATAGTGAAACCCCGTCTCTACTAAAAATACAAAAAATTAGCTGGGCATGGTAGCACGTGCCTGTAATCCCAGCTACTCAGGAGGCTGAGACAGGAGAATTGTCTGAACTCAGGAGGCGGAGGTTGCGGTGAGCCGAGATCGTGCCATTGCACTCCAGCCTTTGTAACAAGAGCGAAACTCCGTCTCAAAAAAAAAAAAAAAAAAAAAAGAAATTAACACACAAAACTGACAGCTGATTGACAAGATGAGAAGCAGTTTTCCAAAATTCAAATTGAAGTTAATCCTTTCTTACTAAAAGAATGCTCAAATCACGGGGACACAGCTCACTCGTTTTGACTTCATGAGCTATGGCAGGTAGAGACAACTTTTTGAAAATACACAGCTAAAACTGTCCGTGCTTTGAATGCTAGACATGCTGTTCAGTTTTAAGTGCTTTAGCACTTAAAGCGGGACCGTTTTAGCTGTGTATTTTGAAAAAGTTGTGTGCTCTTCAAAGAGAAAGCTACTTTTGCTGTGTCTTTGGGTTCGAGGGGAAATGGGAGTCCTCTTCAGTCAGCAGGGACGACACCTGAGTCCTTTGCAGTCCTCTTGTCTGCCTCTGAGGGTGAAATGAGAGTGGTCCCTGTCATCATGAGCCATGTCTGAAAGAATTATTCACATTCCCTACGAGAATAGACGGGTGAAATAGCAAAAGTTGTGTCTTCCTTTGGAGAATGGACGGGTTCAAAGCCCACCTCATACCACTAAGTATTTTGCTGAACACGAGCAGTTGTGTGTGCGGCCTGTGTTTGGGTGATTTTTGTGTCATGTGTGTGTGTGTGTGTGTCTGTGTGTGTGTGTCTGTATTTCTGTCTCCATGCCTGAGCAGCAAATCTTTTTTCCTTTTTTAGCATGTTACTCACAACTGTGGATGAAGCCCAGCACTCCTGAAAACACAATCCATGTATGGTTGAAGGAAATTTTCTTGGTGATGAGTGAGAGGTTGGTGACTGAAACCAGCTCATTTCCCATTGACCACTGAGGTCACATCTCTCAGGTGAGAAGCAAAGTGAGAATTTGAACCAGGCACATTCTCCTTAGAGACAATGGGCCAAAGACCGGTCCGATGGAATCGAATGTCTTTTCATGTTGACATCCATCCCGTCAAGCCCTCGTTAAGCCATTGAAGTGTCACATTGGGCCTGGGGGAGGCGGTGCCCCCTGTGAAATTACACGTCCGAAGATTTGGATTTGATTTTCAGCACTCTGCCAGTCAGTCTGCCAGGCACTTTCATGTGACAAGCCTTAGGCGAGTCCCTTTCTGTCTCTGATTCCCGATTCCTTCACAGGGATTTATGTGGGCCTTAACGCCCCCTGGGAAAAGATCCCTCTGCCAGCTCAGTGCCTGCTTTCTTGGTTTGACTTGTCAATCTGGACTTGAATACACCTTTGGTTTGGATTGACTCTATTACCTCTCCTAGAAATTAACACACAAAACTGACAGCTGATTGACAAGATGAGAAGCAGTTTTCCAAATTCAAATTGAACTTAATCCTTTCTTCCTAAAAGAATGCTCAAATCAAGGGGACACAGCTCACTCGTTTTGACTTCATGAGCTATGGCAGGTAGAGACAACTTTTTGAAAATACACAGCTAAAACTGTCCGTGCTTTGAATGCTAGACATGTTTTTCAGTTTTAAGTTCTTTAGCACTTAAAGCGGGACCGTTTTAGCTGTGTATTTTGAAAAAGTTGTGTGCTCTTCAAAGAGAAAGCTACTTTTGCTGTGTCTTTGGGTTCGAGCGGAAATGGGAGTCCTCTTCAGTCAGCAGGGACGACACCTGAGTCCTTTGCAGTCCTCCTGTCTGCCTCTGAGGGTGAAATGAGAGTGGTCCCTGTCATCATGAGCCATGTCTGAAAGAATTATTCACATTCCCTACGAGAATAGACGGGTGAAATAGCAAAAGGTGTGTCTTCCTTTGGAGCATGGACGGGTTCAAAGCCCACCTCATACCACTAAGTATTTTGCTGAACACGAGCAGTTGTGTGTGCGGCCTGTGTTTGGGTGATTTTTTGTCGTGTGTGGGTGTTTGTGTGTGTGTGTGTGTGTCTGTGTGTGTGTGTGTCTGTATTTCTGTCTCCATTCCTGAGCAGCAAATCTTTTTTCCTCTTTTAGCATGTTACTCACAACTGTGGATGAAGCCCAGCACTCCTGAAAACACAATCCATGTATGGTTGAAGGAATTTTTCTTGGTGATGAGTGAGGGGTTGGTGACTGAAACCAGCTCATTTCCCATTGACCACTGAGGTCACATCTCTCAGGTGAGAAGCAAAGTGAGAATTTGAACCAGGCACATTCTCCTTAGAGACAATGGGCCAAAGACAGGTCCGATGGAATGTAATGTCTTTTCATGTTGACATCCATCCCGACAAGCTCTCGTTAAGCCATTGAAGTGTCACATTGGGCCTGGGGGAGGCGGTGCACCCTGTGAAATTACACGTCCGAAGATTTGGATTTGATTTCCAGGCCTCTGCCAGTCACTCTGTTAGGCACTTTCATGTGACAAGCCTTAGGCGAGTCCCTTTCTGTCTCTGTTTCCCGATTCCTTCACAGGGATTTATGTGGTTTTTAAGGCCCAGTGGGAAAAGTTTCCTCTTCCAGCTCAGTGCCTGTTTTCTTGGTTTGACTTGTCAATCTGGACTTGAATACACCTTTGGTTTTGGATTGACTCTATTACCTCTGCTGGAAATTAACGCACAAAACTGAGAGCTGATTGACAAGATGAGAAGCCGTTTTCCAGAATTCAAATCCAACTTAATCCTTTCTTACAAATAGAATGCTCAACTCAAGGGGACACTGATCACTCATTTTGACTTCATGAGCTATGGAAGTTAGAGACAACTTTTTGAAAATACACAGCTAAAACTGTCCGTGCTTTGAATGCTAGACATGTTTTTCAGAATACAAAGCTAAAATGGTCCCCGCTTTAAGGGCTAAAGCACTTAAAGCGGGGACCCTTTTAGTTGTGTATTTTGAAAAAGTTGTGTGCTCTTCAAAGAGAAAGCTGCTTTTGCTGTGCCTTTGGGTTTGAGGGGAAATGGGAGTCCTCTTCAGTCAGCAGGGATGACACCTGAGTCCTTTGCAGTCCTCTTGTCTGCCTCTGAGGGTGAAATGATAGTGGTCCCTGTCATCATGAGCCATGTCTGAAAGAATTATTCACATTCCCTACGAGAATAGACGGGTGAAATAGCGAAAGGTGTGTCTTCCTTTGGAGCATGGACGGGTTCAAAGCCCACCTCATACCACTAAGTATTTTGCTGAACACGAGCAGTTGTGTGTGCGGCCTGTGTTTGGGTGTTTTTTGTGTCACGTGTTCGTGTGTGTGTGTGTGTGTGTGTGTGTGTAGGTGTGTCTGTGTGTGTGTGTCTGTATTTCTGTCTCCATTCCTGATCAGCAAATCTTTTTTCCTCTTTTTGCATGTTACTGAGAACTGTGGATGAAGCCCAGCACTCCTGAAAACACAATCTATGTATGGTTGAAGTAATTTTTCTTGGTGATGAGTGAGAGGTTGGTGACTGAAACCAGCTCATTTCCCATTGACCACTGAGGACACATCTCTCAGGTGAGAAGCAAAGTGAGAATTTGAACCAGGCACATTCTCCTTAGAGACAATGGGCCAAAGACAGGTCCGATGGAATCGAATGTCTTTTCATGTTGACATCCATCCCGTCAAGCTCTCGCTAAACCATTGAACTGTCAAATTGTGCCTGGGGGAGGCGGTGCACCCTGT
Source organism: Saimiri boliviensis (assembly GCF_048565385.1). NCBI lineage: Eukaryota > Metazoa > Chordata > Mammalia > Primates > Cebidae > Saimiri > Saimiri boliviensis. The sequence goes on from NC_133453.1 coordinate 152,532,551, forward strand.
GAAATTACACGTCCGAAGATTTGGATTTGATTTCCAGCCCTCTGCCAGTCAGTCTGCCAGGCACTTTCATTTGACAAGCCTTAGGCGAGTCCCTTTCTGTCTCTTTTTCCCGATTCCTTCACAGGGATTTATGTGGGCCTTAACGCCCACTGGGAAAAGATCCCTCTGCCAGCTCAGTGCCTGCTTTCTTGGTTTGACTTGTCAATCTGGACTTGAATACACCTTTGGTTTTGGATTGACTCTATTACCTCTCCTAGAAATTAACGCACAAAACTGACAGCTGATTGAGAAGATGAGAAGCCGTTTTCCAGAATTCAAATTGAACTTAATCCTTTCTTACTAAAAGAATGCTCCACTCAAGGGGACACAGATCACTCGTTTTAACATCATGAGCTATGGCAGGTAGAGAGAACTTTTTGAAAATACACAGCTAAAACTGTCCGTGCTTTGAATGCTAGACATGTTTTTCAGTTTTAAGTTCTTTAGCACTTAAAGCGGGACCGTTTTAGCTGTGTATTTTGAAAAAGTTGTGTGCTCTTCAAAGAGAAAGCTACTTTTGCTGTGTCTTTGGGTTCGAGGGGAAATGGGAGTCCTCTTCAGTCAGCAGGGACGACACCTGAGTCCTTTGCATTCCTCCTGTCTGCCTCTGAGGGTGAAATGAGAGTGGTCCCTGTCATCATGAGCCATGTCTGAAAGAATTATTCACATTCCCTACGAGAATAGACGGGTGAAATAGCAAAAGGTGTGTCTTCCTTTGGAGCATGGACGGGTTCAAAGCCCACCTCATACCACTAAGTATTTTGCTGAACACGAGCAGTTGTGTGTGCGGCCTGTGTTTGGGTGATTTTTTGTCGTGTGTGGGTGTTTGTGTGTGTGTGTGTGTGTCTGTGTGTGTGTGTGTCTGTATTTCTGTCTCCATTCCTGAGCAGCAAATCTTTTTTCCTCTTTTAGCATGTTACTCACAACTGTGGATGAAGCCCAGCACTCCTGAAAACACAATCCATGTATGGTTGAAGGAATTTTTCTTGGTGATGAGTGAGGGGTTGGTGACTGAAACCAGCTCATTTCCCATTGACCACTGAGGTCACATCTCTCAGGTGAGAAGCAAAGTGAGAATTTGAACCAGGCACATTCTCCTTAGAGACAATGGGCCAAAGACAGGTCCGATGGAATGTAATGTCTTTTCATGTTGACATCCATCCCGACAAGCTCTCGTTAAGCCATTGAAGTGTCACATTGGGCCTGGGGGAGGCGGTGCACCCTGTGAAATTACACGTCCGAAGATTTGGATTTGATTTCCAGGCCTCTGCCAGTCACTCTGTTAGGCACTTTCATGTGACAAGCCTTAGGCGAGTCCCTTTCTGTCTCTGTTTCCCGATTCCTTCACAGGGATTTATGTGGTTTTTAAGGCCCAGTGGGAAAAGTTTCCTCTTCCAGCTCAGTGCCTGTTTTCTTGGTTTGACTTGTCAATCTGGACTTGAATACACCTTTGGTTTTGGATTGACTCTATTACCTCTGCTGGAAATTAACGCACAAAACTGAGAGCTGATTGACAAGATGAGAAGCCGTTTTCCAGAATTCAAATCCAACTTAATCCTTTCTTACAAATAGAATGCTCAACTCAAGGGGACACTGATCACTCATTTTGACTTCATGAGCTATGGAAGTTAGAGACAACTTTTTGAAAATACACAGCTAAAACTGTCCGTGCTTTGAATGCTAGACATGTTTTTCAGAATACAAAGCTAAAATGGTCCCCGCTTTAAGGGCTAAAGCACTTAAAGCGGGGACCCTTTTAGTTGTGTATTTTGAAAAAGTTGTGTGCTCTTCAAAGAGAAAGCTGCTTTTGCTGTGCCTTTGGGTTTGAGGGGAAATGGGAGTCCTCTTCAGTCAGCAGGGATGACACCTGAGTCCTTTGCAGTCCTCTTGTCTGCCTCTGAGGGTGAAATGATAGTGGTCCCTGTCATCATGAGCCATGTCTGAAAGAATTATTCACATTCCCTACGAGAATAGACGGGTGAAATAGCGAAAGGTGTGTCTTCCTTTGGAGCATGGACGGGTTCAAAGCCCACCTCATACCACTAAGTATTTTGCTGAACACGAGCAGTTGTGTGTGCGGCCTGTGTTTGGGTGTTTTTTGTGTCACGTGTTCGTGTGTGTGTGTGTGTGTGTGTGTGTGTAGGTGTGTCTGTGTGTGTGTGTCTGTATTTCTGTCTCCATTCCTGATCAGCAAATCTTTTTTCCTCTTTTTGCATGTTACTGAGAACTGTGGATGAAGCCCAGCACTCCTGAAAACACAATCTATGTATGGTTGAAGTAATTTTTCTTGGTGATGAGTGAGAGGTTGGTGACTGAAACCAGCTCATTTCCCATTGACCACTGAGGACACATCTCTCAGGTGAGAAGCAAAGTGAGAATTTGAACCAGGCACATTCTCCTTAGAGACAATGGGCCAAAGACAGGTCCGATGGAATCGAATGTCTTTTCATGTTGACATCCATCCCGTCAAGCTCTCGCTAAACCATTGAACTGTCAAATTGTGCCTGGGGGAGGCGGTGCACCCTGTGAAATTACACGTCCGAAGATTTGGATTTGATTTCCAGCCCTCTGCCAGTCAGTCTGCCAGGCACTTTCATTTGACAAGCCTTAGGCGAGTCCCTTTCTGTCTCTGTTTCCCGATTCCTTCACAGGGATTTATGTGGGCCTTAACGCCCACTGGGAAAAGATCCCTCTGCCAGCTCAGTGCCTGCTTTCTTGGTTTGACTTGTCAATCTGGACTTGAATACACCTTTGGTTTTGGATTGACTCTATTACCTCTCCTAGAAATTAACGCACAAAACTGACAGCTGATTGAGAAGATGAGAAGCCGTTTTCCAGAATTCAAATTGAACTTAATCCTTTCTTACTAAAAGAATGCTCCACTCAAGGGGACACAGATCACTCGTTTTAACATCATGAGCTATGGCAGGTAGAGAGAACTTTTTGAAAATACACAGCTAAAACTGTCCGTGCTTTGAATGCTAGACAAGTTTTTCAGAATACTCAGCTAAAACGGTCTTTTTTATATATATTTATATATATAATGAATCTTGCTCTGTCACCTAGGCTAGAGTGCAGTGGCATGATAGCTCGCTGCAACCTCTGCCTCATTGGTTCAAGGGATTCTCCTGCCTCAGCCATCCAAGTATCTGTGATTACAGGCACCTGCCACCACACCCAGCTAATTTTTGTATTTTTCATAGAGATGGGGTTTCTTTTTTTCTTTTTCTTTGAGACGGAGTTTCTCTCTTGTTACCCAGGCTTGAGTGCAGTGTCATGATCTCAGCTCACCACAACCTCTGCCTTCTGGGTTCAGGCAATTGTCCTTCCTCTGCCTCCCGTGTAGCTGGGATTACAGGCATGTGCCACCATGCTTAGCTAATTTTTTGTATTTTTCGTAGAGACGGGGTTTCACCATGTTGTCCAGGATGGCCTCGATCTCTTGACTTTGTGATCCGCCCACCTCGGCCTCCCAAAGTGCTGGGATTACAGGCTTGAGCCACCGTGCCCGGCCCAGAGATGGTGTTTCACCATATTGGCCTGTCTGGTCTTGAACTGACCTGGTGATCTGCCCACCTTGGCCTCTGATAGTGCTCGGATTGCAGGCATGAGCCACCACGCCTTGTACCTAATTCCTATTCACTGGTCGTGGATGGGAGCTATGGAATCTCTTCCTACAAAACATCCTGGCCGCATCAGAATGTGAGAGTTAAGTTTTCTAAGAGATGGTTCCTCTGTTTGTGCTCCACACCCAAATAATCGATCTTACTTCACTGTCAGACAACTTCCAGTTATTACAGTGGCTGTAGTCTAGCTGGAAAAACGCTAAGTAGACCCCCGGGACTCTCTTGACTCAGCCACTAACAACTTAGTGTGGCTCTGGGAAACAAAGAAGCTGGAGCAACCACACCTGTAATCCCAGCACTTTGGGAGGTCGACGTGGGAGGATTGCTTGAGCCCAGGAGTTTGACAGCAGCCTGGGCAACATAGCAAGACCCCATCTCTACAAAAAAAAAATCAAAAAAATTATTGTGGTGTGGTGGTGTCACCCTGTAGTCCCAGCTATTCAGGAGGCTAAAGTGGGAGGATCACTTGAGTCCCAGAAGTCAAGACTGCAGTGAGCCAAGATCATGCCACTGCCCTCAAGCTTGGGCTTCAAAGTGAGACACTGTCTCAGGAGGGAAAAAACAAAACAAAACAAAACAAAAAAACTGGAGCTTTTGTTTTCTCATTTGTTAAAGGTGGATGATATTATCTCCTTCATGGAATTACTGTGAGGATGGAAGTACAATTTTTTTCCCCTTTCCTTTTAGAAATACAATGAGATAGGCATAGTGGCCAGGTGAGGTGGCTCATGCCTGTAATCCCAGCACTTTGGGAGCCTGAAGCAGGTGGATCACCTGAGGTCAGGAGTTCAAGACCATCCTGGCCACCATGGTGAAACCCTGACTCCACTAAAATTACAAAAATTAGCCTAGCGTGGTGGCACGTGCCTACAATCGCAGCTACTCAGGAAGCTGAGGCAGGAGAATGGCTTGAACCTGGGAGGTGGAGGGTGTAGTGAGCAGAGATCATCCCATGGCACTCCAGTCTGGACAACAGAGTGAGACTCCATCTCAAAAAAATAAAATGCCAGATGTGGTGGCTCATGCCTGTAAACCCAGCATTTTGGGAGGCAGAGGAAGGTGGATCACCTGAGGTCAGGAGTTCAAGACCAGCCTGACCAACATGCAGAAACCCCATCTCTAATAAACATATAAAATTCGCCAAGCATGGTGGCACATGCCTGTAATCCCAACTATTTGGGAGGCTGAGGCAGGAGAATCGCTTGAACCTGGGAAGTGGAGGTTGCAGTGAGCCAAGATTGCACTCCTGCATGGACGAGAAGAAGGAAACTGTGTCTCAAAAACAATAATTAGATAGGCATAGTGCACAAGATAATGTCAGGTGACACGTGCACTACCACTTAGTACCACTGTGAGTCCGGACAGATGACATAGGTCTCCGTGCCTCAGTTTTTCCACCTGTCAAATAGGAACCATATGAGGATGTACTCGTAAGATGATGCTCAAGGCTAAATAATGTAATCCATGAACGTGCTTAGACCAGCACCTCCTGCATTTTAAATACTCTTCCCTTTTGGCTGCTGTTGCTACTATTTTACTAACTGGGTTGATTTCTAGCCTGCAAAAAAAAGGATCACAAGTTTGTGAACAAGACCATTATTCCTTACCAAATGATTCATAACCCCAATTTTTCTTTTGCTTTTTTTTTTTTGTTTGTTTGTTTGTGTTTTTGGAAACAGAGTCTCACTCCCACTCCCAGGCTCAAGTGATTCTCCTGCTCAGTCTCATGAGTAACTGGGATTAAAGGTACCCACAACTAGGCCCAGCTAATTTTTGTATTTTTAGTACAGATGGGGTTTCACCATGTTGGCCAGGCTGATCTCAGACTCCTGACCTCACGTAATCCATCCACCTCGGCCTCCCAAAGTGCTGGGATTATAGGCGTGTGCCACCCCACCAGCCTATAACCCCAGTTTCTTTTTACCAACTTAGATTATGGAACTTGGCATGATGCCCAGATTCCCATAATGCAAATTGTCCTCCCCAATTATAACTACCAGTTTTTTTCATCTAAGAAAAACAAAACAAAAATTGAAATGCTGGTCATTTTTGTGGACAAAAAGATAAGTATGGCCAGGGGTAGTGGCTCAGGCCTGTAATTCCAGCACTTTGAGAGGCTGAGGCGGGAACATCACTGGAAGCCAGAAGTTCGAGACCAGCCTGACCAACACGGTGAATCCCCCTCTCTACTAAAACTACAAAAATGAGCCACGTGGGCTGGTGTGCGCCTGCAGTCCCAGCTACTCAGGAGGCTGAGGCAGGAGAATCACTTAACCCAGGAGGCAGAGGTTGCAGTGAAAAGAGATCATGCCACTGCAGTCCAGCTTGGGCAACAAGATCAGAACTCCATCTCAAAAAACAAACAAAAACAAGTAATGCGACTGCTATTTTCTGGTTATAATCACAGAGTTCATGTAGAAAAGCTAAGCAATATGAAAAAATACAGAGTTAAAGTTTTTAAAAATTACCCCAAATTGGATCAGCAAACTTTTTTTTTTTTTCCCTCTTGAGACAGACTAGGTCTTGCTGCTGCCCAAGCTGGTGTACAGTGACACAATCACAGATGACTGCAGCCTCGACCTCCTGGACTGGCTCTGTGCTCCTGCCTCCCAAGGAGCTGGGACTACAGGTGCATATTCCTATACCCAGCTAATTTTTTTTTTAATTGGTTTTGTAGAGGTGAAGTCTCATTATGTTGCTCAGGCTGGTCTCGAGCTCTGGCCTCAAGTAATCCTCCCGCTTCAGCCTTCCAAAGTGCTGGAATTACAAGCATGAACTTATTTGGAGACTGGGTCATTACAGAGGTCATCAAGTTAAAATGGGTCATGAATGTGGGGCCCTGATGCTATATAACTGTTGTCCTTACTAAAAGAAAAATTTGTTGCCTGTGAAAGAAAAAGAAAGAATAAAATATTTTTTCCTTGAGACAGGTCTTGTTCTGTCACCCAGGCTGGAGTGAAGTGGTGTGATCTCAGCTCACTGCAGCCTCATCCTCCCTGACTCAAGCAATCCTCCAACCTCAGCCTCCTGAGTAGCTTGGGAACACAGGTACATGCAACCATACCTGGCTTTTTTTTTTTTTTCCCGAGATGGATTCTTGCTCTTTCCTCCAGTCTGGAGTGCAGTGGTGCAATCTCAGCTCACTGCAACCTCCACCTCTGGGTTCAAGCAGTTCTCCTGCCTCAGCCTCCTGAGTAGCTAGGATGGCAGGCGTGCACCACCACAGCCAGCTAATTTTTATATTTTTAGTAGAGATGGGGTTTCACCATGTTGGCTATGCTGGTCTCAAACTCCTGACCTCTTGATCTGCCAACCTCAGCCTCCCAAAGTGCTAGGATTACAGGTGTGAGCCACCACTCCCGGCTGTATTGTTTTTAGTACAGGTGGGGTTTCATCCTGTTGGCCTGGCTGGTATTGAACTCCTGACCTGAAGTTATCCTCTCACTCATGCTCCCAAAGTACAGGGATTACAGACATGAGCCACGGCATCTGGCCTGAGACAATAAATTTGTCTTATTCTAAGCCACTTAGTTGGTGGCACTTTGTTACAGCATCCCCAGCAAAGTTATATCCAACGAATAATCCATTTCATTGTTGTTGTTGTTGTTGTTGTTGTTGTTGTTGTTGTGGTTGTGGTTATTGTTGTTTTTGAAACGGAGTTTCGCTCTTGTTACCCAGGCTGGAGTGCAATGGCACGATCTCGGCTCACCGCAACCTCTGCCTCCTGGGTTCAGGCAATTATCCTGCCTCAGCCTCCTCAGTAGCTGGGATTACAGGCACGCACCACCATGCCCAGCTAATTTTTTGTATTTTTAGTAGAGAGGGGATTTCACCATGTTGACCAGGATGGTCTGGATCTCTTGACCTCGTGATCCACCCGCCTCAGCCTCCCAAAGTGCTGAGATTACAGGCTTGAGACACCACGCCCGGCCGTTGTTGTTGTTTTTAAGGAAAAAATAAAAAAAGGAAAGAAAGAAAGAAAAAAGAATAATTAAAAAGAATGAAGGAGAGGAAGAAAGAGGAAGAGGAAGAGAGAACGGGAGTGTTGCTTTATTGCCCAGGCTAGAATGCAGTCTAAAAACGGGTATTGAAAACGTCTTTTATGCCAGTAGTTTTGCTTAATAATGGAGACAGGAAAAAAATGAGGAAAGAAAATAACAAACAAGCAGCCAACCAATAATTCATTTAAACCTGTAAGTAGGTATGATGTGGTACTGATAAGAGTGTATATTTTTGTGTATTTAAAATGGAGAGTTCTATAAATGTTTATTAAGTTTACTTGTTCCGGATGTGAGTTCAAGTCCTGGATATCCTTGTTAATTTTCTGTCTCGCTGATCTGTCTAATATTGATGTTGAAGTCTCCCCCTATTATTGTGTGGGAGTCTGTCTCTTTATAAGTCTTACGTAATCTGGGTGTTCCTGTATTGGGTGCGTATATATTTAGGATCGTTAGCTCTTCTCGTTGCATTGATCCTTTGACCATTATGTAATGTCCTTCTTTGCCTCTTTTGATCTTTGTTGCTTTAAAGTTTATTTTATCAGAGGCGAGATTTGCAACTCCTGCTTTTTATTAATTAACTTATTTTTGCTCTCAAGTTGGTTGGTAATTCTTTCTCCATCCATTTATGTTGAGTCTTTGTGTATCCCTGCATGTGAGATGGGTCTGGATGCAGCATACCGATGGATTTTGCATTTCATTGTTAAAGGACACAGAAGCTCATGCTCTCTGTCATTCCCGAATGTGTAATTAGGTTTTGGCCAGGAGCAGAGGCTCATACCTGTAATCCCAGGACTTTGGAAGGCTGAGATGGGAGGATCACTTGAAGCTCAGAGTTTGAGGCCAGCCTGGCCAACATGGTGAGACCCCATCTCCACACACACACACACAAATATTAGTTGGGCATGGTAGCATTCACCTGTAATCCCAGCTACTCAGGAGGCTAAGGTGGGAGGACTGCTTGATCCTGGGAGTAAGAGGCTGCAGTGGGCTATGATTATACCACTGCACTGTAGGCTGAACAACACAGGAATTCCCTATCTATCTCTTAAAAAAGAAAAAAAAAAAAAAAAAGGGCTGGAGTTTGAGTTTGTGTTTTTGTTGTTGTTACTGTTGTTGTTGTTGTCGTCTTTTTTTTAGTCGGAGTTTCACTCTTGTTACCCAGGCTGTAGTGCAATGGCACGATCTCGGCTCACCGCAACGTCCGCCTCCTGGGTTCAGGCAATTGTCCTGCCTCAGCCTCCTGAGTAGCTGGGATTACAGGCATGTGCCACCATGCCCAGCTATTTTTTTATATTTTTTAGTAGAGACGGGGTTTCACCATGTTGACCAGGATGGTCTCAATCTCTTGACCTCGTGATCCACCCGCCTTGGCTTCCCAAAGTGCTGGGGTTACAGGCGTGAGCCACCGGGCCCAGCCTCGTTACTGTTGTTTTTTGAGATGGAGTGTCATGCTCTGCCCGGGCTGGAGTGCGGTGGTTCAATCTCAGCTCATTGCAACTCCACCTCCTGTGTTCAAGTGATTCTCCCACCTCAGCCTCCCAAGTAGCTGGGATTACAGGTGTGCACCCCCACACCTGGCTCATTTTTATATTTTCAGTAGAGATGGGATTTCACCATGTTGGCCAGGCTGGTCTCAAACTCCTGACCTCAGGAGATCCACCGGCCTCGGCCTCCCAAAGTGATGGGATTACAGGTGTGGGTCACTGCGTTCAGTCGATTTAGTGTTTTGGCTGGGTTGGGTCTGGCAGGTGTATGGTTAATAAACCAGGTCTAAATATTTCCAGGAAACTGCTGGGTCAGGCATGCACTGACAGCAATGTTGTGGATGGTGATACTGGCTGTGAACATGGAAGAAAACAAGGTCTGGTCTCCTTTTTTCACCCAGACGGTGTCGATGAGCTGACCTAGGAGATAACAGGACAGGTACATGAGACCCCGTGTACATCCTGGGAAAGGCGGTGGCAACTGCTTGGGACCCCAGCCCACCTGGCCAGTGGCTCTTCCATGTTCCTTACAGCTTTTGAGAGGTTCGCTATTCAAAGGAGGATGAATCAAGGAAAGTACAGGGCTGGGGCACAATTTTGTTAAACATGACAAGGAATATGCCTTGGTTCAAGAAAACCCATGGCTCAGCACGGTGGTTTACACCTGTAATCTCAGCACTTTAGAAGGTGGAGGTGAGAAGATCACCAGAGGTCAGGAGTTCGAGGCCATCACGGCCAACATAGAAACCCCATCTCTACTAAAAATACAGAAATTAGCCAGGTGTGGTGGCACATGCCTGTAGTCCCAGCTACTCAAGAGGCTGAGGCCTGAGAACCCCGGGAGGTGGAGGTTGCAGTGAGCCGAGACCACACCATTGTACTCCAGCCTGGGTGACAGAGTGAGACTCCATCTAAGAAATAAAATGAGAAAATCCGATCCTTCTGCCACGCATGGGGGTGCATGCCTGTAATCCCAGCACTTTGGGAGGCTGAGGTGGGCACATCACTTGAGGTCAGGAGTTCAAGATCAGCCTGGCTAACATGGCAAAACCTTGGCTCTACTAAAAATACAAAAATGAACCGGGTATGGTTGCATGTGCCTGTAATCCCAGCTAATTGGGAGACCGAGGCAGGAGAATCACTTGAACCCTGAAGGTGGAGCTAGCAGTGAGCTTAGATCACGCCACTGCACTTAAGCCTGGGGCCAGAGAAGACTCCATCTCAAAAGAAAAAAGAAAAGGCAATGCAACCCCTACTAGTCTTCTCTATAAGCAGGCTCAGAGTGATGGCCGTGGAGTTTTTGGTCAGCCAGGGGATTGAACACAATGGAATGTCTTCTTTTTTTTTTTTTTTTGAGACGGAGTTTTCGCTCTTGTTTACCCAGGCTGGAGTGCAATGGCGCCATCTCAGCTCACCGCAACCTCTGCCTCCTGGGTTCAGGCAATTCTCCTGCCTCAGCCTCCTGAGTAGCTGGGATTACAGGCACGTGCCACCATGCCCAGCTAATTTTTTGTATTTTTTAGTAGAGACGGGGTTTCACCATGCTGACCAGAATGGTCTCGATCTCTTGACCTCGTGATCCACCCGCCTCAGCCTCCCAAAGTGCTGGGATTACAGGCTTGAGCCACTGCGCCCGGCTTGGAATGTCTTCTAATACAGGTAACTATTATAAGCAATAAAACAGGTTGGGTTTGGCAGCTCTCATCTGTAATCCCAGCACTTTGGGAGGCTGAGGCTGGAGGATCGTTTGAGTCCAGCTGTTTGAGATCAGCCTAGGCAGGAGGGTAAAAGCCCATCTCTACAAAAAATAAGTTAGTCTTACATGGTGGTGCACCTGTGGTCCCAGCTACTGGGAGACTGAAGCAGGAGGACTACTTGAGCCTGAGAGGTGGAGGCTGCAGTGAGCCACAACTGCACCTGGATGCAGTGAGCCTGGATGACAGACTGAGACCCTGTCTTCAAAAAAGAAAAAAAAAAAATTCGTTTGTAAGGATAATACAGACTGAGTACAGTGGCTCACCGCTGTAATATCCAGACTTCCAGACTTTGGGAGGCTAAGGCAGGGGGACTGCTTGAAGCCAGGTGTTTGAGACCAGCGTGCATAACATAGAGGGACCCAGTCTCTACAAAAAACACAAAAAAATTAGCCAGGCATGTTGGCATGGTCTTGTAGCCAGCTACTCACGAGGCTGAAGGGGGAGGATCGTTTGAATCCAGGGAAGGTGGAGGCTGCAGTGAGCCATTATGTCACTTCTGCACTCCAGCCTGGGTGCAGTAGTACAGTCAGAACTCAGCACAGCCTGCACCTCCACAGAGCGAGACCCTCTCTCAAAAAAAAAAAAAAAAAAAAAAAAAAAAAAAAAAAAAAAAAAAAAGCTGGGGCTCATGCCTGTAATCCCATCACTTTGGGAGGCTGCGGTGGGCAGATCATGAGGTCAGGAGATCGAGACCATCCTCCCCAACATGGTGAAACTCCATCTCTACTAATAATACAAAAAAAAAAAAATGGTGGGCATGGTGGTACACACCTGTAGTCCTAGCTACTTGGGGGGCTGAGGCAGGAGAACTACTTGAACCCAGGAGGCAGAGATTGCAGTGAGCCAAGACTGAACCACTGCACTATAGTCTGGGATTACAGGTGTGTGCCACCAGGCCTGGCTAATTTTTGTATTTTAGTAGAGATGGGGTTTCACCATGTTAACCAGGCTGGTCTCCAACTCCTGATCTCAGGTGATCCTCCCACTTTAGCCTCCCAAAGTGCTGGGATTGCAGGTGTGAGCCACTGTGCCCAGTCTGATTTTTTTCAAGTATTTAAAAATATAAAACCAATAAACATTCTTGGGCAGCTCATGAGCTGTATAAAAACAGATGGTGAGCTGGGCGCAGTGGCTCAAGCCTGTAATCCCAGCACTTTGGGAGGCCGAGGTGGGTGGATCACGAGGTTGAGAGATCGAGACCATCCTGGTCAACATGGTGAAACCCTGTCTCTACTAAAAATACAAAAAATTAGCTGGGCATGGTGGCACATGCCTGTAATCCCAGCTACTGAGGAGGCTGAGGCAGGAGAATTGCCTGAACCCAGGAGGCGGAGGTTGCGGTGAGCCGAGACAGCGCCGTTGCACTCCAGCCTGGGTAACAAGAGCGAAACTCCATCTCAAAAAAAAAAAAAAAAAAAAAAAACAGATGGTGGGATCTCTATGTCTCCTGTGTAGATACTATATGCCATGGTTTCCAGAGCCCTGGCTAGATGTTTGTTTGTTTGAGACAGGGTCTCCCTCTGTTGGCCAGGCTGATGCAATGGTGTGATCTCAGCTCACTGCAACCTCCACCTCCAACGTTCAAGCAATTCATGTGCCTCAGCCTCCCTAGTAGCTGGGATTACAGGCACTACCACACCCAGATAATTTTTTTGTATTTTTAGTAGAGATGTGGTTTCAGTACGTTGGGCAGGTGCTCTCAAGCTCCTGGCCTCAGGTGATCATCCTACCTTGGCTTCCCAAAGTACTGGGATCACAGGTATAGGTGATTCTGGCTAAGTACATTTAAATACTAAGTACATTTAAGTACTAAGCCCTGGCTAGGTACCATTAAGGTATAATGGCATATGGAGGCTGAGGTGGGAGGATCACTGGATGCCAGGAGATCAAGGCTAGTCTGAGTAACATACCAACCAGAGAGATCTTATCTTTACAAAAAAAAAAATATATATATATTAACTGGGCATGTTGGTTATAGTGTGCACCTATAGTACTAACTACTTGGGAGGCTGAGGCAGGAGGATCCCTTGAGCCCAGCAGTTCAAGGTTTCCGTGAACTGTGATCACGCCACTGAATTCCAGCTCTGAGACAGAGCAAGACACTCTTTCTAAAAATAGTAAAAAATGTTTTATTTTCTTGAGACAGAGTCTGGCTACATCACCCAGGCTGGAGTGCAGTGGTACAATCTCAGTTCACTGCAACCTCTGCCTCTTGGGTTCAAACAGTTCTCCAGTCTCGGCCCCCTGAGGAGCTGGGATTATAGGCGTGTGCCACTGGGTTTGGCTCATTTTTGTATTTTTAGTAGACACCAGGTTTCACCACGTCAGCCAGGCTGGCCTCCAACTCCTGACCTCAAATGATACACCCATCTTGGCCTCTCAAAGTGCTGAGATTACAGGTGTGAGCCACTGCGCCTGACCTTGTGAAAATGTTAGTGGCATTTTGATTATAATTGAATACTTTTTAAAAAACCAAATGCGCATACATATGATTGTTTTTGGCAGGACTAGGGGCCAGGACTTTTTTCTAATTCCTTCACCTTGTATTCTAGGGCCTTGCAAACATTAGGTGCTTAGCAAATGCAATAGAAGGCACTCAGACAGTGATTGATGTGTAGTGCATACTTGTCTTCATTAGGAAGAAAGAGACAGACAGGAAGAACAAGGGAAAATTCAGGGCAATTGATCAGGTCGACACCATCATTGCTAAAATCAGAGGAGACCAGGCTGTGTGTGGTTGCTCATGCCTGTAATTTCAGCACTTTAGGAGTCTGAGGCAGGTGGATCACTTGATGTCAGGAGTTCAAGACCAGCCTGGACAACATGGCAAAACCTCATCTCTACTGAAAATACAAAACTTAGCCAGGCATGGTGTGGCAGGCCCCTGTAATCCCAGCTACTAAGGAGGCTGAGGCAGGAGAATCAGTTGAACCCGGGAGGTGTAAGTTGCAGTTAGATGAGATTACACCACTGCACTCCAGCCTGAGGGACATTGCAAGACTCCACCAAAAAAAAAAAAAAAAAAAAAAAAAAAAAAAAAAAATCAGAGAAGACCAAGATACCTGCAGATAATGCACTGTGTCACTTTCCCTGTGCATTTTTCCTGCCTCTTGGTAGACAGCTCCTAACATCACCATGAGATCCTGGTGAAGGAGGTGTGGATACTGGGGTTGCTACAGTTTATTGAACCATTTTTTCTCCCAGAGATGCTAATCTTCTGTCAGATTCCTTTGAGTGTTTTTCCGAACCCTGCTGCGGGCAGTTTACCCTCAGGGCACTTCTCCATGGAGCCACCAGCTGGCTCCATTGCTGCATAAGTGAAACTGACTCAAGATTAGAAAGTAGTGTTCCATTGTCTTTGAGCTGGGTGGGGTGGGTCAAACCTGTAATCCCAGTACTTAGGGAGGCTGAGATGGGTAGTTCACTTGAGGCCAGTAGTTCGAGACCAGCCTGGCAACATGGTGAAACCCTATATGGTGAAACCCTAATTTTTATACTAAAAATATAAAAAATAGCCAGGCATAATGATTCACGCCTATAATCCCAGCTACTCGGGAGGCTGAGACAGCATTGGTTGGGAAGCAGAGGTTGCAGTGAGCCAAGATCGGGACACTGCCCTTTAGCCTGGGTAACAAAGCGAGACTCCAGTTTTTTTAAAAAAAAACAGTATTCCTAAGGACTGAGAGGGGAAACTGAGGCATGCAGACTGGAGTTGGGGTGGGGCTTGGGCTTGGCAAGAGAATGGGTTCAAGTAACATGTGAAGGACTCTCAGAAAGTCACAGCAACTTCAAAATCATTTATTCTACCTCCCACTTCCACATTTTCCAGATATAGAAACCAAAGCTGAGAGCGGGAGATAACTATCCCAAAAGCACCACGTCGGTGGGGAGCCGGGTTGCCAGAGAAAACACAGGACATCCAGTGAAGTGTGAGTTTTGGACTCTTCGTGTATGTCTCAAATAATGCACGAGACTTAAACTAAAACCTTATTTACTCTTTGTCTTCGAAGGTAACTGTGCATCTGTATGATGCTTTGCTAAGTCTGACAACCCTCATGAGGGTAAAATGAAGATTAGGGAAATAATTAAATGTAATAAGCAAACATGCAAAATAAAGACAACTCTGTTCCCATTGTACAGACAAGAGAATTGCACATTAGGGAGGTGGCTTGCCCCAAGGCCACACTCACAAGCGTCAGAGTCAGGATTTGAACCTGGTCCTGATTCCAGAGGTCCCAATTTCACTGTTGTGGCCAGGAACATCTCATAGTCCGCCATGTGCGTGCATGTTCTGTCTTGAATATAACCCTCTCCCCATCGTGTAAGTGGACCATTCCCCTCCCTGACATTGAAGAACCCCATATTCAGCAGGTGCCTCCTGACCCAGCAGACCCCCATGAGCCCAGATCCCTGAGACCTGGTGGCTGCCATTATGACATTCCCCGACTGCATCTTAGGACCCAAGTCTGACCCCCTGCAGGATCTGCAGCTGTGTTACAGGAAAGGGGACCCGATCCAGACCCCAAGGGAGGGTTCTTGAATCTCGTGCAAGAAACAACTCGGGGTGAGTACATAAAGTGAAAACACATTTTTTTTTTTTTTTTTTTTTGTTTGGTTGGTGGTTTTTTTTTTTTGTTTGTTTTTCAGATGGAGTCTCACTCTGTTGCCCAGGCTAGATAGAGGGCAGTGGTGTGATCTTGGCTCACTACAACCTACTCCTCTGGGGTTCAAGTGATTTTTCTGCTTCAGTCTCCTAAGTAGCTGGGATCACAGGTGCTTGCCACCACACCTGGCTAATTTTTATATTTTTAGTAGAGATGGGGTTTCACCATGTTGGCCAGGCTGCTCTCAAACTCTTGACCTCAGGTGATCCGCCTCCCTCAGCCTCCCAAAGTGCTGGGGTTACAGGTGTGAGCCACAGAGCAAGTTTATGCTTTCCTAGACAAGCAAGTTTTTTAGGAAAGTAAAGATAGAATGGTTACTCCATAGAGCAGCCCAGAGGGCACTGGTGCCCATCTTTAGGGTTATTTCTTCATGACATGCTGAATGGGGGGGTAGATTATTCATGACTCCCCTTTTTTAGATCATACAGGGCAACTTTCTGATGTTGCCATGGCATTTATAAACTGTCAAGGCACTGGTGGCAATGTGGCAGCGAGGACGACCAGAGGTCACTCTCCTGGCCATCTTGGTTTTGATGGGTTTTGGATTGGCTTCTTTACTGCAGCCTGTTTTATCGACAATGTCTCTGTGACCTGTATCTTGTGCTGACCTCCTATGTCATCCTGTGACTTAGAATGCCTTCCCCGCCTGGGAACGCAGCCCAGTAGGTCTCAGCCTCCTTTTACCCATCTCCTATTCAAGATGCAGTTGCTGTGGTTCACACACCTCTGGCAGCTGGGCTCCTTGGGATCTCCTGACATTCTGTGCCCTCTGTGCCCTCCTCCCTCACTGCCATCGCTGTCTTCCTGAGCCTCCTCCTTCTGAATTTCTTCATCACCAAGAAGAGGAATCGCTGTTAGGTTTGGCTTTTGGGAAAGGGATGGACCAGGCAGGCAGTAGGGAGGGAGACACAGGCCCTGGCATGGGCGATGGGGAGGGGAGAGCTGAGTGGGAGCCGGTGGGTCTGTCTTTGTTCTTGTCTCTGTGAGTTGCCCATTGTGCAGATCTGCCCCGCTCCTTCCCCATCGCAATGGATGGGGACTCCTCTCTCTAGTGTTCAGGCCCCGGGCCCTGGGTCAGATCAATGCCTTTTTCTCCTGCACTCCGTTAGTCAGAAGATGTGCTTGGCATCACCTTGAAAATGCATCCAGAAGCAAGGCCCTGGCTCACTCCCTACTTCTGTCCCAGCCTCTCTGCCCTTCCAGCCACAGGAGACCTGTGTGAGCTGAATCCATTGCACCCTCCTCTGCTCAGACCCACAGCGGCCCCATTTTTCTCGATCTGAGCCAAAGGCCCCAGAGTGGCCCACCAGGCTCACCCTGGGCTGCCTCATTGCCTCCAGCCTCACCTTCCACCAGTCTCCCTCCGTTTTCCACCTACCATTCTTCCCCATCCTCACACCTGCCTGATGTTCACACATCCCTCCAGGCATCTGCTTTAGCTGTTCCCTCCACCGGGACCACCCTCCTTCCAGAAGACCATTGTCCCCTCCAGCACCCCCTGCAGTCAGGGCTGCCTCCCTCACCACCATCCAGCAAGGACATGGCCCGCCCATCCCTCTCCTCCCAGCAGCTCCCTTCCTTGGCCTGTCCTGGGTTTGTTTTTGCTTTTCCCCAGCACTTCGCACTTCCTAAAGGGCCCTGCAGGAGGCTCCTGGCAGGGGCCGATGGCCTCGCTCTCCTTAGACTGGAAGCTCCACAGCAGCACGGGCCACTCCCTGTGGCAGACTCAGTATCTAGTTAGTGCTCCTCATGCAGAAGGTGCTGGATCAGTGTTTGAGAACTACAGAAGATAGGAGGGTGGAGAGAAGGGAGGGAGAGATGAAGGGAAGAAAGGAGGGAGGGGAGAAAGGAGAGGAGGGGAGGAGTGAAGAGGAGGGAGGCAAGGACACATAGGAAAGGGGAGGACAGATGGAGGGAAGGAAAGAGTTGAAGGAGGAAGAGAAGGAATGAGGGAGAGAAGGAAGAGAGGGGGGAGGGAGGAAAGGAAAAAAGGGAAGAAAGAAAGGGCGGGAGAGCAGAAGAAAGGAGTAGGGAAGAAAGGAAAGAAAGGCGGGAGAGAGGGAGGGAGGCAAGGGGCATGAAGGGAAGGAGTTTATTTCCTCTCTATGCCCAGCTGTCCCAATGTCCATCTGTCACTTGGACTGTTTCTCCAGCCTCCTGCGTGGCCTCCTTCAGGCATGGTGGCTCACACCTGTAATCCCAGCACTTTGGGAGGTGGAGGCAGGCGGATCACCTGAGATCAGGAGTTCAAAAGCAGCCTGGCCAACATGGCAAAATGCTATTTCTATTAAAAACTACAAAGATTATCTAAGCATGGTGGCAGGCACCTATCATCTCAGCTACTCCAGAATCTCAGGCAGGAGAACCGCTTGAACACAGGAGGCGGAGGTTGCAGTGAGCTGAGATTGCATCACTACACTCCAGCCTGGTAAGAGCAAGACTCCATCTCAAAAAATAAAAATTCTTCTCCAGGCAGCTGCCTTCTGATGATGCCCCCCTCACCCAGTGAAGCACAGGAGACCCCAAATTCCTGCCTGACCCGAAAGTGCCAAGTGACCCTTCCCACACACTCCTCTGGCCGCACTGTGTCCTCTGAGTCATGCTGTTCCCTGTCTCAAAGCCTCCCCTCCCTCTTCCCAGCCCCATCCTCTGCCTTCCTGGTGTCCACCTCCTGGTCATTTTATGTGTAGCTCAGGCTGTAATCCCAGCACTTTAGGAGGCCTAGGGCAGAGGATCACTTGAGCTCAAGAGCTTGAGGCCAGCCAGAGCAACATAGTGAGATCTCCCCCCTCCCCAAACCCCACCAAAAATGTGAAAGGAAGAAAAAAAGATGTAGCTCAGGCATTACTCACCTCCAGGTAGCCTTTCTGATAGTGCCATCCACAGGTGGGCTCAGGGGCAGCCTCTGTTCTCTGGGCATCAGAAGCTGCCTCCCTGGGGAAACGCTCCTGGGTCAGCTCCTGCAGGAGTCCAGACACAGGATAACGGTGGGTGGATCAGGACTGAGGGTCAGAGATGCGGAGAGGCAGGCAGCTTTGGGACACACTTGGTGAGATCAGTGGGATTTTCTGCAGGGTGACTGTCAGGGTGCAGGGGATAATTCTGGACCAGCCGTGTCTTCATCTCTCTCTCCCCTCCAATCCCAGGAGAGCAAATGAGGCAGAAGGACTTGAGGGCCCGGCTCAGCAGCTCCATCCTCAGGAACTTGAGGACTATCAAGTTCCATGGCTGGTGAGGTCTGCTGTTCTGAGAGTTCCAGGCTTTTACCGATGTGGGGAGGAGGGTTCAGGTGCAGGTGGGCTGCAGAGGTAGAATCCAGGGTCTGAGTGGCCATATTGGCCAAGCTGGTCTTGAACTCCGAATGTTAAATGATTTGTCCGTCTCAGCCTACCAAAGTGCTGGGATTACAGGTGTGTGTCACCATGAACTGGCTAATTTGGGCATTTTCAGTAGAGAGGTGGTTTTGCTATGTCGTCCTTGCTGGTCTTGAACTCCTGGAGTCACATGATGCACCTGCATCAGCTTCCCCTTGTGCTGGGATTACAGGCATGAACCACCATGGCCATGCTTTCTTTTTTGAGACAGGATCTTATGCTGGCACCCAAGCTGGACTGAAGGTGTGTGCCACTATGAACTGGCTAATTTTTGTATTTCCAGTAGAGAGGTGGTTTTGCTTTGTCATCCTTGCTGGTCTTGAACTCCTGGAGTCACGCAATGCACCTGCCTCAGCTTCCCCTTGTGCTGGGATTACAGGCATCAACTGACGTGCCCAGCTAGTTTTTTTTTTTCTTTTTGAGGAATTACCGAACTATGTGAAACACAGGATGCACCGATTTTGTTCCCTGTACAGTATTTAAAGATTGTGGTTTCTCTCTCACCTTGCCAACACTTGTTAATTAACATTTGTTGGATTATATCCTTTCTAGTGTGTGTGCGGGAGTATGTCATAGTTTCAGTTTAGATGGCCATAGTCATGATAGTGATCATCTTTTTATGTGCTTGTTTTCCATTAACATGTATTTTTGGCAAAGCGTGTGTATGTCATTGTGTATGACATTGAGTATGTCATACAGTTAAGATGGCCCTAATGATAATGATATTACCCATCTCTTATGTGCCTGTTTTACATTTCAGTGTTTTATTGGCGGAGTGTGGGTTCAGCTGTTTCTCCATTTAGTAATTTGGTTGTTTTTGTTGTTGATTTATACAAATAACACATCGTGGCTAACAGACTGTTAGACATGTAATGCACAAATATTTTCTTCCTTTCTGTGGGTTGTGTTCCCCCTATCTTTTTTTTTTTTTTTTTTTTTCATGAGATGGACAGAGTCTAGCTCTGTTTCCCTGGCTGGAGTGCAGTAGTGTGATCTCGGCTCATGGCAACCTCTACCTCCTGGTTTCAGATGATTCTCCTGCCTCAGCCTGCCAAGTAGCTGACATTACATACTCCCAGTACCATGCCCAGCCAATTTTCTGTATTTATTTATTGATTTTTGAGATGGTGTATTACTGTTGCTGTGTCA
The DNA here is from genome assembly GCF_048565385.1 of Saimiri boliviensis. NCBI lineage: Eukaryota > Metazoa > Chordata > Mammalia > Primates > Cebidae > Saimiri > Saimiri boliviensis. The sequence goes on from NC_133453.1 coordinate 152,552,645, forward strand.
CCCAGGCAGGAGTGCATTAGTGCAATATCGGCTCACTGCAACTTCCACCTCCAGGGTTCATGCGATTCTTCTCCCTGAGCCTTCTGACTAGCTGGGATTACAGACCTGTGCCACCACGCCCGGCAAATTTTTTGTATTTTTTATAGAGATGTTGTTTCTCCACAATGGTCAGGCTGGTCTCAAACTCTCAACCTCAGTTGATTTGCTTGCCTCAACTCCCCATAGTGCTGGGATTACAGGCGTGAGCCACTGCACCTGCCACTCCTAGGTATTTTGGTTTTCTTTCTTTTTTATTTTGAGATAGGTCTTGCTCTGTCTGCCGGGCTGGAGTGCAGTGGCCTGACAACTACTCACTGGAACCTCTGCCTCCTGGGTTCAAGCAATTCTTGTGCCTCAGCCTCCCAAGTAACTGAGATTACAGGTACCGGGGTTTCACCATGTTGGGCAAGCTGGTATCGAACTCCTGACCTCAAGCGATCTTTCTGCTTCGGCCTCCCAAAATGCTGGGATTACAGGCATGAGCTGCCATGCCCGGCCTTTCTTTTTTGAGACGGGGTCTTGTGCTGTCTCCCAGGCTGGAGTGCAGTGGTGTAATCTCGGCTTACTGCAACCTCCACATTCTGGGCTCAAGCAATCCTCCTGTGTCAGCCTCTCCAGTAGCTGTGACTACAGGTGTGTGCCACCATGCCTGGCTAATTTTTGTATTTTTAGTTGAGATGGGGTTTTGCTAAGTCGTCCTGGGTTATCGTCAACTGCTGGACTCAACGTGATTTACCTGTCTCGGCCTCCCAATGTGCTGTGGTTGCAGGCATCAGCTATTGTGCCCAGACTATTTTTCACTTGTGAGTAAATACGAAACTATGTTAAAAATAGGCTGCACCATTTTATATTCACATGTGGTATTTAAGTATGGTGATTTCTCTCTGACCTTGCTAACACTTGTTATTTTCTATTTATTTGGATTATAGCCTTTTGAGTGTGTGTTAAAGGAGTTTATCATTGTGGTTTCCATGTAGATTGCCATAATGAGAGTTATATTGATCATCCTGTTATGTGCTTGTTTTCCATTTGCATGTCATATTGTTGAAGTGTGTGTTCAGCTGTTTTTAGATTTTGTAATTTGGTTGCTTTTGTTGTTGAGTCAGACAAATTATACACTGTGGTTAACAGACTGTTGTTAGATATATAATGCACTGTGTGCTGTCTTTTCACTTTCTGTTTTTAATTTGAGATGGAGTCTTGCACTTTTACCCAGGCTAAAGTGCAGTGGTGCGATCTCGGCTCACTGCAACCTCCCACTCTTGGGTTCACATGACTCTTGTGTCTCACCTTTCGAGTAGCTGAGATTACAGGCTCCTGTTAACATGCCCAGCTAAGTTTTTGTATTTTTTTTTTCTTTTGGAGATGGAGTCTCGCTCTGACACCCAGGCCTGGAGTGTAGTAGCACAATCGGCTTACTGCAACTTCCACCTCCCAAGTTCAAGTGATTCCTCAGGTGAGCACCACCACGCCCAGTTAATTTTTGTATTTTCAGTAGAGACGAGGTTTCTCTATGTTGGTAAGGCTGGTCTCAAACTCCCAACCTGAGGTACATGCTCGTCTCAGTCTGCCAAAGTGCTGGATTATAGGCGTGAGCCACTACACTCCTCCAGTCCCAGGCATTATGGTTTTCTTTTCTTTTCTTTCTTTTTCTTTCTTTCTTTCTTTTTTTTTTTTTTTTTTTTTTTTTTTTTTTTTTTTTTTTTTTTTTTTGGTGCGATCTTGCCTCTCTGTTGGCCAGGCTGGAGTGCAGTGGCCTGATATCAGCTCACTGGAACCTCAGTCTCTTGGGTTCAAGCAATTCTCCTGCCTCAGCCTCCAAAGTAGCTGGGATTACAGGTGCATACCACCACACCCGGATAATTTTCATATTTTTAGTAGAGACCGGGTTTTGCCATGCTGGCCAAGGTGGTTTTTAACTGCTGACTTCAAGAGATCCTTCTGCCTCCACCCCTCAAAGTGCTGGGATTACAGGTGTGAGTCACCATGTTTGGCCTTTCCATTTTGAGATGAGGTCTTGTGCTGTCTCCTAGGCTGCAGTGCAGTGATGCAATCTCAGCTTACTGCAGCCTCCACATTCTGGGCTCACGCAATCCTCCTGTCTCAGCCTCCCATGTAGCTGGGACTACAGGTGTGTGCCACCATGCCTGGTTAATTTTTGTATTTCTAGTAGAGGTTGGGTTTTGCTGTGTCATCCTGGCTAGCTTTTAACTCCCGGGCTCATGTAATCCACCTGTCTCTGTCTCCCAGTGTGCTGTGATTATAGGCATTAGCTATCATGCCCAGCGTATTTTTAACTTTTTGAGGAATCAGCAAACTGTGTTAAAAATAGGCTGCAGTAGAAAAATGCAAATCAACACTACATTGAGATACCATCTCCTGCCAGTTAGAATGGCCATCGTTAAAAAATCTAGAGACGACAGATGCTGGAGAGGATGTGGAGAAATAGGAACACTTTTACACTGTTGGTGGGAGTGCAAATTAGTTCAACCATTGTGGAAGACAGTGTGCCAATTCCTCAAGGACCTAGAAATAGAAATTCCATTTGACCTAGCAATCCCATTACTGAGTATATATCCAAAGGATTATAAATGGTTCTATTACAAGGACACGTGCACACGAATGTTCATTGCAGCATGGTTTACAATAGCAAAGACTTGGAACCAACCCAAATGCCCAACGATGATAGACTGGACAGGGAAAATGTGGCACATATACATAGAAAACGACGAGTTCGTGTCCTTTGTACGGACACGGATGAACCTGGAAAGCATCAATCTCGGCAAACTGACAGAGGAACAGAAAATCAAACACTGCATGTTCTCACTCATAGGCGGGTGTTAAACAGTGAGAACACATGGACAAAGGGAGGTGAGCATCACACACTGGGGTCTGTGGAGGGCATGTAGTGGGAGTTGGGGAGGGATATCATGGGGACAAATGCCAGATATAGGCGATAGGGAGAAAGGCAGCAAACCACATTGCCAAGTATGTACCTATGCGACAATCTTGAATATTCTTCAAATGTACCCCAAAACCTAAATCGCAGTAACATACATGTTTAAACAAAAAAGGCTGCACTATTTTATATTCCCCATACGGTATTTAAGGATGGTCATTTCTCTCAGACCTTGCTAACACTTGTTATTTTACATTTCTTTAGATTATAGCCTTTCTAGTGTGTGTCAAAGGTATATGCCATTGTGGTTTCGGTGTAGATGGTCGTAGTGGTAATGATACTGATCATCTTGTTATGTGCCTGATGTCTGTTTGCATGTCTTATTAGTGCAGTGTGTGTTTAACTGTGTCTCTATTTTCCTTTGCAGATGAAGTCTTGCACTGTTGTCCAGGTTCGAGTGTAGTGGGGCGATCTCAGTTCACTGTAACCTTCATTACCTGGGTTCAAAAAGTCCCCTGCCTCAGCCCCCTAAAGTAGTTGAGATTAGTCTCCTACTACCATGCCTAGCTATTTTTTTGTATTTTTCCTTTTTGAGACAGAGTGTAGCTCTGTTGCCAAAGGTGGAGAGCATTAGCACAATCTGTGCTCATTGCAACCTATACTTAACGTGGTTAGGCTCAGGGTTAGGGTTAGGGGTTAGGGATTAGGGGTGGGTTGGGGTTAGGGGCATGTGGTGCATCGTCCCAGCGCCGGCTTGCGTGGTGTGGCATCCAGGCCCTGGCGTGCATCACGTGGCATCCTGCCGGTCTGCGGGGTTGCAGTCTTCTCAGTATATGTCTGTTGGGAACCGTGAGTGTGGAGCTGCATGCTCCATGGCACAGTCCTAGCGGGCATAGCCTCGCTACAACTCTGGGCCACGTCTACAGTGAGTAAATTCCTTCCTGTTCGCAGCCCTTCAATGCTTAGGGTCAGAGACTGGTAAGATCTCGGTATGGAAAACTGGACACCGAAAGCTCCTCTGAATCCTTCGCACCTAGGTTCTCCCCGCCCGAGGCCCGGTGGCTGCAGTGCAAGTTTTAATAATCAACACTGACATATCAGTGCAAACGTAGAAACTAACGTATCGTTAGAGTTTAGGGTGAGGATTAGGGATAAGGGTTACGGTTAAAAGTTAGAATTTAGGGGTTAGAAGAATTTTAGGCAAATTTGAAGGAAGGAATGATGCTTGAATCGTGCCTGAAGCACCAGAATGAGAAACAGGGCTTGGGTCTTCCAGCTCTCAGCGGTGGCTGCTGAGTGAGGTTTCTCATTGGCTCCAGTTGGGCGACCGCCGGTTGTGGGGATGGTTCCCTCAGCGTCAATAGTCATACAGCCAGCTGGCAGCTGGGTATTTTGTCATTGACTGGTTGGTTGGTTAACGTTTTTAAGTCAGTTCGCATGCCTCGAAGTTCGGTTTCGTTTGCTTAGGGAAGACCTCAGGCTAACAGCTTTCCCCTTTTTTGCTTTAACATGTCAAAACCATGATTCATATTCATTTTACTTTCCTGGCATTAATAGAAGAAAGTTTACATTTTTGTTGTCATTCAGAAAGTTGGTTTAATTGGCAGCCTATTTGTGATGTTGCATAAAATAATGTGTGTTAATTATTAGCATCTTAGATTAGGTGAAATATGTTAACTCTATTAAGCTTTGTTATTAAACCATAACAGGAGTTCAGTTGCTTTTTTTTTTTTTTTTTCCTCCTAGGCTTTAACCATTTAAAATACACTCAAGCGTCTCCTAACAATGTGGATACTTTCTAAGAAATGTGTCCTTAGTGATTTCATCTTTGTGCACACACCATCAAGTGTCCTTGTAAAACCTGGATGGTGTAAGTGATATGGTATAGCTTCTTGCTTTCAGGCTACATACCATACCTGTATAGCTCATCTCTGTACTGAATGCTGTAGTCAAATGTCACACCATGGTGATTGTGGATTGTGATCCCTAAATATCTGAGTCAGGTCTCAGTCAAGTAGAAAGCTTATTTTGCCAAGGTTATGGACATACCCATGACACAGCCTCAGGAGGTCCTGACAACATGGGCCCAAGGTGGTCAGGGTAGAGCTTGCTTTTATATATTTTAGAGAGACATGAGACACCAATCAATATGTGCAAGATGTAAAGTCATTCGGTTCAGTGAGGTGGAACAACTGGAGGTAGGAAGGCGGGGTGGGGGGTGGTTCTAGGTAAGAAGTAGATAAAACAAAAGTTACATTCTTTTGAATTTTTTGATCAGCCTTCCACTGAATACAATTTAGTCTGGTTCAGTGAATTTGCATTTTTACACATACAGTAGGGCAGAGGAATGGTGTGATCTTGGCCCAGCACACCCACCTCCTCCCTGGTTTAAGCGATTGTCTTGCCGCATCCTCCCCAGTAGCTGGGATTACAGGCATGCACCACCAAGCCTGGGTAATTTTTGTATTTTTAGTAGAGATGGGGTTTCTCCGTGTTTGTCAGGCGGGTCTCGATCTCCCTACCTCAGATTATCCACCTGCTTTGGCCCCTCAAAGTGTTGGGATTATAGTCATGAGCCACCGTGCCTGGTCAGGAAGCTTATTTTGATTCTGATATTGTCAACTGTATTTCAGGTATAACTTATTTTCCTTGGAGCGTTAAATACTGCATTGGTATTGTGTTACAGAAATAAAACACAGATCCCTTTTTATCACCTTCATTGCTAGTGATATTGACAACTAAATTTAGATGCATTCCAGAGTCTGGGTTTCCGGTCATTCTTAGCAATCCTCTAAAGGTAAATTACTTTTTCTCACGAGACACAGTGACATCTAAAGTCGTATTGATTGTCCTGCCACTTTTGTTTCCCTAGTTTCATCGATTACTTCAAAGCATCTTTGGGGGGATAACTTTGAGTAACCCTTTTAACTTTTCAGTATTAGAAAGCATCATCATGAAACATTGAATAATTGTGCTCACAAATTCCCTTTACAGTCTTTCTTTGAATATTTTTTTCCAGTGGCAAATATTTGCTTTTGTTGTATTGTAGCTAAAAGGAATGCTGGGAAACAAAACAAAGACAGGCATTCATTATAATAAGTGATTCAGTCACTATCAATTGCTATTTTAATTTTTTTTAAGTTATACTTTTGAAAACGTCCTGCTGTAAATTGAAATAGTGTCCAAAATCTGAAGTCTTTCCTTGGTTCTAAGGTGACCAGATTTCCTAGAAAGTGAACCACACCACAAGAAAAAATATATGATAAATATGTTTACATGGATGTGTTATTTTAACATAAATCTTGTAAAATAGGCATTTCTTTGAAATTACATATGTTTGCATAAATTACTTTGCAGCATCATGAATGCCCTTGTTTTGAAAAGTGGGAGTAGTTAGTGTCAATTACTGCTTCTTATTAGTACAAATAAGTAAGGAGATATTTTTAAAAATTACAATTTTTAAATAAAGGGAGGAAAATGCAGATTTCCTGTGTAGACCCGAACTAGTTTCCCCTCGTATAAACATATCAACATGTATGAGATGTGTTGTTAACAGTATATATATATATATATATATATATATATATATATACATATATATATTTTTGAGATGGAGTCTTTCTTGCTCTGTAACCCAGGTTGGAGTGCAATGACACGATACTGGCTCATTGCACCCTCCACCTCCCATGTTTAAGCGATTCTCCTGCTTCAGCCTCCCAAGCAGCTGGGATTACAGGTGCCCACCAGCACACGTGGCTAATTTTTTGTATTTTTAGTAGAGACGGGTTTCGCCATGTTGGCCAGGCTGGTCTGGAACTCTGACCTCAGAATATTTACCCGTCTAAGCCTTCGAAAGATGTGGGGTGACAGGCATGAGCCACCATGTCCTGCCTGCTATCAGTATATTTGCTTCGGTTAGGTATCTGTTCAGATATTTACCCAGTTTTAAAATCACGTATGTGTTTTGTCATTATCTTCTCGCATCTCTCTTTTCTTTTTGTTCTCTGCATACAGTTTTGCACAGTAGAATACTTAGTTTTATGAAGTCCATTATCAATATTTTCATGAATTGGCATTTGATGTTTTGTGTTACAAGTCAACACCAAACTCAACGTCATATAGATTTTCTTTTAGATTTTTTATAGTTTTGCATTTAAAATTACAGTCTCTGGACTATTTTGAGTAGGTTTTTGTTTTTCTTAATTTGTGTATATATTCATTTGATTCTACATGGCTTCCAAAGTCTTCCATCACCGTCTTTGGGAAGGAATGGCTACAGTGGGCTTCATTTTGGTTTGAATTTCTAAAATTATTACATTGAGTAAACTCAATATTGAATTTTATAGGTATTTCAGGACAGCCAGGCGGGGGTGCACGTCTGCTGAGAAACTGAGCAAGAGTATCTGTGCTGAGCTCTGGTGCCACCAGAGGGCGCACGAACCCACCCCTGACCAACTTCCCTCTGAGGTGCCCGAAGACTTCCTCGGGGCAGCACGACGGTGGTGTCAACTAAGTCTTGTTCATTGGTGAGTAAAAAGCTTCCTTTCCACGGCCTTGAGTGCAGAGAAGAGAGTCTTTAGAGTACTCAGCAAAGGAAGAAATTCATCTAGAAAAATGAAATCCCCAAATCCCATCATTACGACTACATCCTGATATCAATGTCAATATCCAGACACAGTGGCTGCTAAGATATGTTCTCACAGTGGCCTCTAATATAATAATCACACCGTGCCCTAACATTACTATGATATCCATACCGTACCCTAACACCAACATAATATCCACACCAATATAATATTCTAACGCTAATCTGACATCCACACTGTTGCTTCCAATGCTAATGTAATACTATCCGTATGGTTCCCTGATGTTAATGTAATATCTGCACTGTTCTACAACACCAATATAATATGTACACTATGCCCTAACACTAATATCCACACTGTGCAGTAAAACTAATGTGTCCACACAGCAGCCTCTAATACTAGTAAGTATAATAATATCTACTAAGTGGAGTTGGTTGACATTGAGGCTTTTATAAGGGTTCACAGCTTTGGATGAAGAGTAGCCTCTGTAGTGGATTTTGGTGACGTCTCTGCTTTTCTGGCATAGTATTGATATGGTTGTTTTAAAAAGTAATTTACTTTTTAATAATGTCATACTTCTAGGAAACTTCCAGTAGCAGTGCAAAATATAACCTGTTTCTTTTCTTAGAGTCCCCACCAGTTATTGCTGTGCCAGATTTACAACATCCCACAAAATACTCCGGTATATTTTATCCAAAGTGTGGAAACTCTCCTAGGTTACCACCGCATAACCCCTAGATCAAGAAATCAGCATGGTTCCTACATGATAATTCAGTTCACAAACTCATTTACCTTTTACCTCGTGCCCCGCTTGGGAGTAAAATATGTTTTTTCATTCTGATCCAGTTTTCCTGACACTGTTTCCAAGACTTTCCTGCATATTTATGATCTTGACACATTTAAAGAGCATACAAGTTTTTGTTTGAACACCTGTTTTCAGGTCTTTGGGGCATATAGCTAGCAATGGAATCACTGAGTCATACGGTAAATCTACTTGCAACCATTTGAAGAAACTTCAAATTAGTTCCCAGGGCTCATCCCTCACTTCTATCACATTCACAGAGAAGGCTTCCCTGATTGTCTTATCCGCCACCAACACCGCACCCCTGCTCATGCTAGTGTGCATTACACCCACATCTGATTTTGCTTTCCTTTCCTTTCCTTTCATTTTCTTTCTTCTTTCCTTTCGTTTCCTTTCTCCTTTCCTTTCCTTTCCTTTTTCTGGTGTTTTATTTTATAAGAACACCTTTTTTTATAAGGACACTAATCTCATCAGGCCAGGGCCCAACCCTATGACTTCATTTAACTTGACTGACTTCCTTAGAGACCCCATCTCTAAATACAGACACACTGTGGGGTTAGGACTTGGACATATGAATTTGTGGGAGATACCAACATTCTATCTGTAGCACATGAAAACTTTTCAGAAATGTTAAATCTTGGGATTTACCATGAAACTACTGTGTCAGAAACCCTAGGATTTGGTCTCAAATACCTCTTTCAATCAGGCTTTTCGGTGTGTCTGAGTTTGAGACACAATAAGAGTCAATACAGGAAGTGGATGGAGGGGAGATGAAAGAAGTAGATTGTCAGCAGAACGTGGAGAACTTTGAGGCTCAAGAATGCAAAGGCTGCTCTTAGTCAGTGGGACACCTAGAAGGAGAGGAGCTAAATCATTTCTTTTGCCATCTGTTTGTGGAAGGAAGGGGAGGAAAGAAAGGAGGAGAGAAGGAAAAAAGGACGGAATTAAGAGAAAGGGAAGAAAGAGAGGGAGGGAATAAGAAAGGGACAGAAGAAGGCCTTTTGGAAAACAGTTTCCCATTTCCGGTGTTTACATTCTAAATACAGTAATGGAGAAATGGATAAATATGATATATATTATGAAAATCTATAGCTCATTCCAGGGTCAAGCCAGCAAAGGAGAAAGGGGAATCAGGGTAACTTGTAGATCTGTGCAACCTCCCACTGACAAAAATGTGGACGCTCAGATAGGAAGCTGATGTGAGGCACACATTCAGTTTTATTTATTTGTGCTGATGTTAACAGGAGGACATGTAAGTGACTGTGTTTACTAAGATAGAGATATAGCTAAGAGAGCAGTCAGTTCTGAAACTACCTTCAGAAGGTGATTACTGAATCTTGTGGATTCTCTGCAAGTTTGAGGAAGGGCACACAGTGAGAGAGGATAAATAAGGTCACAGAGAAAGCGACTGTTTCAAGGAAAGCAAAGACCCAGAATGAGGGTGAAGATGAGGGCAGGGTAAATCGCAACGACATTTAACTTATTTTGCCAGTTAGCACCTCAAAAGGCATCCCGGTCTGAGCTCTGCAGAAGGGACGTGTTTGCAACTCATTGTGAGTCCTCTGGGTGAATCACTGACTGTGTCTATGAACAGGACCAACTGGCCAAAACTGTGAATTGTGATGACCACCACTGTTGTTAGGCTGAACCCTTGTTAAACAGGATGGTGGTTTTTAGTACCAGCTAAAAGAATTTTAAAATGTTGACCATTTATATTATTTAAGTAATGTGCTACCATTTATAGTCATTTATATGACATTAATATACCATTTATATCACATATGCCATTAAGTAAAATAAAGTCAACATTTATATTACTGAAGCAATGTGCTACAGAAACCCTAAAGGGGTTTCTGTAACATTAAATTGATGGCTCTCTAGTGCAGTCCAGAATCACCTGTAGGGCATGTTGGGCCACAGATTGCTGGTTTCCACTCAGAGTCTCTTATTCAGTAGGTCTGGGTGGGGTCTGAGAATCTGCATTTATAATAAGTTCTCAGACACAACTGATGCTGCTGGTTCGGGAACCACAATATGAGAACTATGGTTAAGCCTCACGCCACAGCATTCCTATAGCAAGAGCCACCTGTGCTAATTCAGGGTAACTTGTTGGCTGCAAACTGTAACCATAGGCAACTTCTTTAGCAATATAAGCCTCTAGATAAAAGAAACACTCGACAGTCATAGTAGAAACATATATGGTCAATGAAATAGCTTTTTTCCAAATGGGAACATGTGTCTTACAGCCTCAAAAGAATATTTTCACCTAGACTGCACTAAAGTAACAAGATCAATCTGAAACTAAAACTTAAAACGGCCTTTATGAACAGAAACACTTTGACACCTCAGGTAAAGGGCTACATATTTCCCTCTCTATTTTCATATCTTAGCTTTAAGATGAAATGACATTGTCATTTTACTTATAATAGGAGAACCTACGAATAGGAGAACTTAAATAACATTGTCATTTGACTTAAAACAGGACAACCTAGAAACTTGATTCCCGCTTATTAGTGCAAACCAAAGGGGTTACTTCCAAATATTTTCAGTTTAGTTTTTGTTCATGTGTAATATAAATGATTTAAAAGCCAGGTTTCGGGGAAAGCTGCCATAAATGTGTTTAATAGTTGCTGCCTCAGCATCCATTTTCAGACCTGACCTAAGTTGTCTGAAGCCCAGTCTCACTGTATCCCCTCCGATCTGGGTAACCCTCCCCCTCCCTGAGTGGTCGTGATGCGGCCCATCCCGCTGAGTCAGAACCCACCCATCACACAGCTGCTGGTCATGATAAAACCTAATGGTCGACACCAGAGCCCTGTAAATAAGCCCAGCTCCACGTGTTCTCTTAAATCAGCAAAGCCACACCCTCACGGGAAAGCCCGAGAAGAAAGCTTCAGGCCCTCCCTCTGCTCTCTGGTTCCTCACGGCCTTCAGACTGCCCCTCGTCCTCCAGACGCTCCCCGACCTTCTCCAGGATGTGTAAGTTAGAGATTTCTTCTGTTCCTGTGTTTTGGTGTTGCCTCCTCCTTGTGCCTTACCTGACTGACACCCCAGAGCCTTCCTTTCCTCCTGGCCAGGGCTCTCCTGGAGATGGGCTGGCTTCTGGCCTCCTTTAAAGAGAGACCTCAACCAAATTAGAGAGAAACCTAAATAAATAAATCACAACAGAAAGCTTGGTTTTTTACTTAAAATCCATATTTATAACATAAAATGTGTTTATGCTAGATTTAGAACACACTAGGCCTGTTCTAGCTCTAAATTGCACTGCTATCTTGTAGTATGCAGTTATTCTTCATTTTATTTTCCACTTGAAGTCATTGTATTTCCTCAGTTTATAAACACCTTGAATTCTTGAGCTGAAAAGACAGGGTAACTTGATAGGGCATCTCCCTTAGGAACCATAACCCCCAATGCAGAACAAATTAAATGTGCAAAACTGTGAGCACCATGTCCTATGTTATTAAAGATAGAATATAATGCTGAAAGGCAAGAAAGTCTTTATGAAGAAGTTTAAAGGAGTAGAAGAATGGACAGATGAACTGGAAATGGAAAGATCAGTTCTCCTTTCCTTTAGGAGTAAGCCCCTTTGGAAACTAGCTGGTAAATGTCAGTCCCTTTAGATGGCAAGGTTAGTGAATACTAAGAAAACACTAGGGTACAAGTGTTCATCATGCAAAGCACACCTGTAATATTTCATCTGGTCTCTCAGTGACCCTAGAAGAAACAAGAGATGTTTTCAGATGAGGAGATTGGGCTTCAGGGTGAAATTAGGAGACTGGTAAGACTCACAGAGAGAGTCAGTGGTGGAACGGAGTTCAGATCCACATTCTTCCAACAGCAAGCACAGGGCATTTTCCACTAATCAGTGCACTAACCCAAGAAATCTAATTTTTCCAAACATTTAAAATGATGCTATGGCCATCTGAGTAAAACCACTTTTGGCCTCTACTTCTGATTCCTCATTACCAGCCTACCATTGTTTATCTGATATGGGCAGCAGAATTAAGATGTAATGAAGTCTAACAGAACCCCTCATTACCTGTGTAGATACAGTAGTAACAGAGATGGTGATATCGTTTGAATGTTTGGGCCCTTCAAGTCTCATGTTGAAATGTGATCCCCAGTGTTGGAGGTAGGGCCTGCTGGGAGGGAGGTGTTGGCTCATCGGGCAGATCCTTCCTGAATGGCTTGGTGCCCTCCTCACAGTAATGGCTGAATTCCTGCTCTCTTCACTCACTGAGATCTGGTTGTTAAAGTGTGATACTGCCCCTGTCTCTCTCTTGCTTCCTCTCTCACTGTTAGATGCCAGCTCCCCTTTGCCTTCTGCCATGGTTGTAAGCTCCCTGAGGTCTCACAAGAAGCAGATGCTGGTGCCATGCTTCTTGGACAGTCTGCACAACCATGAGTCTAATCACCCTCATTTCCCTATAAATTACCCAGCCTCAGGTATCCCTTTATTACAGCAATGCAAATTGGACTAATACAGATGAAGAGATAAAGTATTAATTTAGAAGATGTTTATATACATATATATATAAATATATATATATATATATATACATATACATATGCATATATATGTATATATGTATATATGTTTAACATTCTCACGGAGACTGGGAGGTGTTAGAGACACATAATTGAAAACGAAATCTCCCCCCAACCAAGAAAACTTCTCCACGAAGGTAGAAGAGAAAGAAATACTATTATTACACTTTAATTTCCGGGGTACATGTGCAGAACGTGCATTTTGTTACATAGGTATCCACACGTCTTGGTGCTTTGCTGCATCTGATCCTCCCATCAACTACACTAGGTATTTCTCGTGTTATCCCTTCCCAATCCCCCTACCCCTGCCTGTTCCTCCCCACCCCTCCCCCACCACCCACAAGCCCCAGTGTGTGATGTTCCCCTCCCTGTGTCCATGTGGTCTCATTGTTCACCATCCACTTATATTTTAGAAAAAAATATTATGTTTTAAGTTCTGCAATACATATGGAGATCATGTAGGCTTGTTCAATAGGTATACACATGCCATGGTGGTTGTTACTTCATCCATTGCCCCGTCATCTACATTAGGTATTTCTCCTAATGCTATCCCTCCCCAATTCGCCCACACCCTGCTATTCCTCCCCTAGCCCCTCAGCCCCTGGGCCCCAGTGTGTGATGTTCCCCTACCTGTGTCTGTGTGTTCTCATTATTCAGCACCCACTTATGAGTGAGAACATGCAATGTTGGGTTTTCTGTTCTTGTGTCAGTTTGCTGAGAATGATGGTTTTCAGCTTCATCCATGTTCCAGCAAAGGACATGAAGTTATTTTTTATGGCTGCACAGTATTCCATGGTGTATGTGTGACATATTTTCCTTGTCCAGTCTATCTATGATGGGCATTTGGGTTAGTTCAGAGTCCTTGCTATGGTAAACAGTGCCACAATAAACATATGTGTACACGTGTCTTTATAATTGAAAGTGTTATAATCCCTTGGGTACATATCTAATAATGGGATTCCTGGGTCCAACAATATTTCTATTTCTAGATCCTGAAGGAATCACCACACTGTCTTCCACAATGGTTGAACAATTTACACTCTCAACAGCAGTGTAAAAGCATTCCTGTTTCTCCACATTGTCTCCAACATCTGTTGTCTCCAGATTTTTTAATGATTGCCATTCTAATTGGCATGAGATGGTACCTCAAAGTGGTTTTGATATGCATTTCTCTAGTTATCAGTGATGATGAGCTTTTTTTTTTCATGTTTGTTGGCTGCATGAATGTCTTCTTTTGAAAAGTGTCTCTTCATCTCTGTCACAAAATTTTTTGCCCATTCTTTTGGTTGCCAGTTCACTCTAATGCTAATTTCTTTTGCTGTGCAGAAGTTCTTAAGTTTAGATCTCATTTGTCTGTTTTGGCTTCTGTTGCCATTGCTTTTGCTGTTTTAGTCATGAAGTCCTTGCCTATGCTTATGTCCAGAATGGTACTGCCTAGGTTTTTTACGGTGTTAGGTCTTATCTTTAAATCTTGAATCCATCCGGAGTTGATTTTTATATAAGGTGCAAGGAAGGGATCCAGTTTCAGCTTTCTGCATGTGGCTAGCCAGTTTTCCAACACCATTTGTTACCTAGGGTATCCTTTCCCCATGGCTTGTTTTTGTCAGGTTTGTCAAAGATCAGACAGTTGTAGCTGTGTGGTGTTACTTTCGAGGCCTCTGTTCTGTCCCGTATGGTCTACATTGGTACCAGTACCACGGTGTTTTTATTACTGTGGTCTTGTAGTACAGTTTGAAGTCAGGTAGTATGATGTCTCCATAATTGTGTGCTTAGGATTGTCTTGGCTATGTAGGTTCTCTTTTGGTTCCGTATAAAGCTTAAGGTGTTTATTTTCCAATTCTGTGAAGAAAGTCATTGGTAGCTTATGGGGATAGCATTGAATATGTAAATTATTTTGGGCAGTATGGTCATTTTCACAATATCGATTCCTCCTGACCATGCGTATGAAATGTTTTTATATCTGTTTCTGTCCTCTCTTATTTTCTTAAGCAGTGGTTTGTCCTTCTTTTGGACGAGGTCCTTCACATGTTTTGTTAGTTGTATTTCTAGGTATTTTATTCTCTTTGTAGCAACTGTGAATGGGAGGTCACTCATGATTTGGCTCTCTGTGTGTCTGTTGCTGATGTACAGGAATGCTCATAATTTTTGCACAATGTTTTTGTATCCTGAGACTTTGCTGAAGTTGCTTATCAACTTAAGGAGATTTGGGCTGAGACAATGGGGTCTTTTAAATATACCATCATGTCATCTGCAAATAGAGACAATTTGACTTCCTCTTTTTCTAATTGAATAACCTTTATTTCTTTTAGCATGAAACCAAAGTGAGATGCACTTCTCAGGAAATCCGCTCAGCAGTTGCAAAGACAGAAAAAAAAAAAAAAAAAAAAAAAAAAAAAAAAAAAAAAAAAAACTCTCACCTTTTTATATAAAAAGCAGATACAACCTTTAACATACAAATTCTCAAGGTAAGCAATAACTTGTCCTCAAGGGGACTTTACAGTCCCATTTGTCACACACCTTTCATTTTAAACGTTCTTAGCAATTGGGGTAACCGTCTCTGTTAGACAATTGGCTTTTCCAAAGAAAAAAATAAACTTCTTATGTCTTTATAAAAGGAGGTTGTCTTGCAACTTGGAGTAAGATACCTGCGGAACATACCCTCCCAGCCTCCTACTGAACCTGAGAAATGGAGGTGTTATCTTCCTTGATAATTTTCAAAGTGATGATTCCCAGGCTTTCAGAACAGCATCTTTGGGTCTTAAAATTAATGAGACTAAGTTATCTTTTAAGAATATTTACATACATTTCAATATGACAAAGATGTACAAGCTTTCGAAAATAAACGCCCTAAGCAAAAGGTGCTTCTTTTCTTATTTTTAACATGGAGAATATATGAGTCAGTTAGTAATTATAGGCTTCTAACAAAATACTACAGATTGGGTAAGTTAAACAACAGATATTTATTTCCTCACTGTTCTTGAGGCCGAAAGTCTAAGACGAAGGTGCCAGTGGGGTTGGCTTTTGGTGAGACTGCTCTTCCTATCTTGGAGACAGTTACCTTTTCACTCCCTCCCATGTGGCCTTTTCCCCATGCACAGGGAGAGAGATCTCTTGTGTCTCTTTCTCCTCTTAGAAGAACACCAGTCTTATCACACTGAAGCCCAATCCTTGTCATCTCATCTAACCTTAATTAACTCTTTAAAGGCCCTCTCTTCCAATAAAGTCACACTGGAGGGTAGGACTTCCACATGCAAATTTAGTGTGGGGCACAATTCAGTCCTTTACATAGAGTCGAGCTTCTTATTTTTAGTTGGCCTTTGTCCTTATGGGAATAACAAGCCAGGCTGAGTCCTTCTCAT
Source organism: Saimiri boliviensis (assembly GCF_048565385.1). Classification (NCBI taxonomy): domain Eukaryota; kingdom Metazoa; phylum Chordata; class Mammalia; order Primates; family Cebidae; genus Saimiri; species Saimiri boliviensis. The sequence goes on from NC_133453.1 coordinate 152,568,878, forward strand.
CATGGGGCATGTATTGGAAGAAGAGATGATGAAAAGCAAGTGCATTTATCACTTGCAAGTAATAATCAAGGAAAGAAACAGTGATGAGTGAAGGCCCTTGGCTCAAGGATGAGAAGATACCTGTGAGCTCCTGGTTAGCCAGGTAGTAAATCAAGCATTCCTGATGATTTGGAAAGAATGGAGCTAGAAAAACCAATTCAGGAAAGCAGAATCATCTAGATAGTCAGTGATATAACTAAGTCGTATGTACTATTTAGGCCATCGATCAATAATTTATCAACATTCCACTTACATATTAGCTCATTTGTTTATGCACTTAACATTTAATCACCCCTAGATTCATTGTACACATCAGTATGGCTGAAAACTACCCAGATAATTTTTTCCTTCCTGCAATCACTTACTACCACTGTAGATTTTATGAAACTATTAATCAGGTTTGAACTTAGATTTCAATTTCAAGCTGTTGTCATGTTGATTTTACACAAAGAATTATGAGGTGACATGTCAGAATTCTCTTCCTACCAGTACAGTTCACAAAACCCATGAAACATTTATATGGCTTGAAGCATCATATGTGCTCAGTTTATGGTGAGAAAACAGTTATCTGCATTTCTTCCCAGTTTTAAAAAAAACAACCATCAACTAATTGAAAAAGCATAACTCACTCAAAATAACTGAAAGATGGTCTAAATAAATTTACAAGATTATGTAGTCTGATAACATCCACAGATAGATAGTAAACTTACATCGAAGGAGTTTGGGATGAGTCTTCACTCATGAAGTACTGAGTTTCAGAACTCAGTACTTCCCTATTCTCAATGTATGGCCATTCTGTTGGTAGGGTGCATTTTCATCACTGGAAGCAGATGTTACACTGCTCCTCCCCTCAGGCAATCTGGCTTAGAGGAAGGCAAGTGAAGGCCAGATGAGACTGAGCCTGCACCCAGCTCCCCATGCCCATCCAACCCTCTGATTCTCTACCCTGCGCATCTTGAAGTCAAGTTAGGTATGTTTTAATGACTGTCATAGTTTAAAGAGATGAAAGCGATGATGATTCATTGTGCATTTGTTAAACCAAGTTTCAGACATGATTAACGTGGGCCCTGGACACCAAGCATGGGTGAATTATTTTAGTCTCAGGAAGACAGGTTTTGTAATGTATTTTGTATTAGGCAGAATGAGAAAGTAGAGAGATTGGAGAGTCCTAGATAAGCTCATAGAGAATGGGTAGGACCCCACTGGCACCTTCTCACCCTTCTCCTGACCAGCAGACTGCTGGTTAATCACGGCTTTGTTCTCGCCTAGCTTCCTACGTGGTTCATCAGTGGCAGTGAGGCACAATGCATTATCTGCTGAAACACAAAGAAAATGCTGATGCATTTCACATTTATTTCCTCAAATCAATTGAACTTTCCCCTAAAATACGGTCACATTATTAATTACTTTAAATCTTGTCTTTGCCACATATTATGTGTAACATTGAGTAAGCAATTTAACTTTTCTACGTCTCATTCCCTCATCTGTAAAATGAGGTTGACAATAGTGTCCCCTGAGGGTGGTTGGTGAGAATATTAAATAAATCAATATATGTAAACCTCTTAGAACCATGCCTAGTGCATAACAAATACTTCATAGAAAGATTCTTTGTTATTTTATTTTATTTTCCACAAGTTATTGGGGTGCAGCTGGTATTTGCTTACATGAGTAAATTCTTTAGTAATGTGTGAGATCCTAGTGCACCCATCGCCTGAGCAGTATACACGGCATTGTATTTGTTGCTTTTGTCCCTTGTGCCTCCCCCCCTCCACCAAGTCATCGAAGTCCACTGTGTCATTCTTAAGCCTTTGTGTTCTCATAGCTTAGTTCCCGCATATCAGTGAGAACATACAATATTTGGTTTTCCATTCTCGAGTCGCTTCACTTAGAATAAGTCACCAATCTCATCTAGGTTATGGCAAATGCTGCTAATTTATTCCTTTTTTGGCTGAGTAGTATTCCATCATGTATATGTATGCCAGTTTCTTTATCCACTCATATATTGATGGGTATTTGGGTTGGTCCCATGATTTTGCAGTTGTGAATTGTGTTGCTATAAACATGCATGTGCAAGTATCTTTTCTCAAATAATGACTTTTTTTCTGAGTAGATATCCAGTAGTGGTATTGCTTGATCAAATGGTAATTCTACTTTTAGTTCTTTAAGGAACTCCGCCCTGTTTTCCGTAGTGGCCGTACTAGTTTATATTTCTTCTAGCAGTGTAGAAGTGTTCCCTAATTGCCACAACCATGCCAACATCTACTGTTGTTGTTGTTGTTGTTGTTGTTGTTTTTACATTCTTTGATTATGACCATTCTTGCAGGAGTAAGGTGGTATTGCATTGTTGTTTTGATTTACATTTCCCACATCATTAGTGATGTTGAGCATTTATTAAATTATTTGCTAGCCATTTGTATGTCTTCTTTGGAGAATTGTCTATTCATGTCTTAGCCCACTTTTGGATGGGGTTGATTGATTTTTTCTTACTGATTTGTTTGAGTTTGTTGTAGATTCTGGATATGAGTCCTTTGTCAGAAGTATATATTGTGAACATTTTCTCTCACTCTGTGAGTTAACTGTTTATTCTGCTGACTGTTATTTTTGCCATGCAAAAGCTCTTTAGTTATCTCTCAGCTATTTATCTTTGTTTATATTGCAATTGCTTTTGGGTTTTTAGTCATAAAATCTTTGCCTAAGCCAATGCCTAAAAGGGTTCTTCCAGTGTTATCTTCTGGAATTTTTATAGTTTCAGGTTTTAGGTTTAAGTCTTTAATCTGTCCTGAGTTGATTTTTGTATAAGGTGAGAGATGAGGATTCAGCTTTATTCTCCGACATGTGGCTGGCCAGTTATCTCAGCACCATTTGTTGAAAAGGGTGTCCTTTCTCCACTTGATGTTTTTGCTTGCTTTACTGAAGATCAGTTGGCTGTAAGTATTTGGTTTTATTTCTGGATTTTCTATTCTGTTCCCATTGATCTATGTGCCTGTTTTTATACCAGTACCATGCTGTTTTGGTGACCATGGCCTTATAGTTTGAAATCAGGAAGTGTGATGCTCCAGATTTGTTCCTTTTACTTAGTCGTGCTTTGGCTATGTTGGCTCTTGTTTGTTTCCATATGAATTTTAGAACTGCTTTTCTTGAACTCCCGACCTCAGGTGATCCACCCGCCTTGGCCTCCAAAATGCTCGGATTACAGGCATGAGCCACCACGCCCGGCCTTAGAACTATTTTTCTAACTCTGTGAAGAATGATGGTAAAATTTTGATGGGAATTGCATCGTGTTTATACATTGCATGTATTTGTACATTGCAGTATGCTCATTTTTACAATATTGATTCTACCCATCCAGGACCATGTGATGTGTTTTCATTTCTTTGTGTCATCTATGTTTTCTTTCATCCGTGTTATGTAGTTTTCCTACTAGAGGTCTGTCCACCCTTTTGTTAGATATATTCCTAAGTATTTTTTTTTCTTTTTTTTTTTCTTTTTTGGCGGCAATGGTGAAAGGGTTTGAGTTCTTGATTTGGTTCTCCATTTTGTCACTGTTGGTGTATAGAAGAGCTGATTTGTGTACATTAATCTCGTATTGGGAAATCTGCTAAATTATTTTATCAGTTCTGTGAGCTTTCTTGGGGAGTCCTTTGGGTTTTCAAGGTAGATGATCATATTGTTAGCAAACAGAGACAGTTTGACTTCCTCTTTATCTGTTTGGATGCCCTTTATTTCTTTCACTTGTCTGATTGCCCTGGCTAGGATTTCCAGTACTATGTGGAAGAGGAATGGTGAGAGTGGCCATCCGTGTCTTGTTTCCATTCTCAGGAGGAATGCTTTCAACTTTTCCCCATTCAGTATTCTGTTGGCTGTGGGTATGGCATAGATGGCCTTTATTACATTAAGGTATGTCCCTTGTGTACCGATTTTGCTGAAGGTTTTAATCAGAAAATGATGCTGGATTTTGTTAAATGCTTTTTCTGCATCTATTGAGATGATCATGTAATATTTGTCTTTAATTCTGTTAATGTGGTACAGCACATTTATTGACATGCTTATGTTACCCCATCCCTGCATCCCTGGTATGAGTCACTTGATCATGGTAGATTATCTGTTTGATATGTTGTTTGATTTGCTTAGCAAGTATTTTATTAAGAATTTTAGCATGTATCTTTATCAAGGACATTGCTCTGTAGTTTTCTTTTTAGTTGTCTCCTTTCCTGGCTTTGGTAATAGGGTGATGCTGGCTTCATAGAACGGATTAAGGAGGGTTCCTTCTTTCTCTGTCTTGTGGAATAGTGTCAAAAGGATTGCTGCCAATTCTTCTTTGAATATCTGGTAGGATTCTGTGGTGATTCCATCTGCTTCTGAACTTTTTATTGTTGGTAATTTTTAAATTACCATTTCAGTCTTGCTACTTGTTATTAGTTTGTTTGGGGCATCTAATTCTTTCTGATTGAAGCTAAGAGGGCTGTATTTTTCCAGGAATTCATCCATCTCTTCTAGCTTTTCTAGTTTATTTCTGTCAAGGTGTTCGTAATAGCCTTGAGTGATCTTTAGTATTTCAGTGGTGTGAGTTGTGATATCTTCCGTTGTGCTTCTCAGTGAGGTTATTGGGATGTTTCTCTCTTCTCTTGGGTAATTCTGCTAATGGTCTACCAGCTTTATTTATCTTTTCAAAGAACCAGCTTTTTGTTTCATTTATCTTTTGTATTTTTGTTCGTTTGTTTCTATTACATTTAGTCTGGTGTTGGCTATTTCCTTTCTTCTGGGTTTGGGTTTGGGTTTGGTTTATGTTTTTCCTCTCATTCCTTGAGGCACGACCTTAGATTGTCTGTTTGTGCTCTTTCAGACTTTTTGACGTAGGTGTTAAGGGCTATGCAGTTTTTTCTTAGCACCTCCTTAGTTGTAGCTCAGAGGTTTTGATAGGTTGTGTAATTTAAATATGTCATTGAGTTTGACAAATTTTTACATTTCTATCTCAATTTGCTTTGGGACCCAGTGCTCTTTCAGGAGCAGGTTATTTAATTCCCATGTATTTGTGTGCTGTTGAAGGTTCCTCTTTGAGTTTATTTCCAGTTTGATTCCACTGTTGGTATGATAGAGTGCTTGATATAATTTCAGTTGTCTGAAACTTCCTGAGGGTCGTTTTATGGCCTATCATATGGTCTATACTGGAGAAAGTTCCATGTATTGTTGAACAGAATGTGTATTCTGTGGTTGTTGGATGAAGCGTTCTGTATATATCTGTTAAGTCTATTTATTCCAAGGTATAGTTTAAATCCATTGTATCTTTCTTGACTTTCTGTCTTGATGACCTGTCTAGTGCTGTCAGTGGAGTATTGAAGTCCCCCGCTCTTATGGTGTTGCTGTCTACCTTATTTCTTAGGACCGTTCGTAATTGTTTTATAAATTTGGGAACTCCAGTGTTAGCCGCATATATGTTTAGGATCGTGGTATTTTCCTGTTGGACAAGGCCTTTTACCATTATGTACTATCTCTCTTTGTCTGTTTTAACTGCTGTTGCTTTAAAATTTGTTTTGTCTGATCTAAGAACAATTATCCCTGCTCAGTTTGGTGTCCTTTTGTATGAAATGCCTTTTTCCAGCCTTTTACTTTAAGTTTCTGTGAGTCCTCATGTGTCTGGCAAGACTCCTGAAGGCAGCAGATGGTTGGTTGGTGAGTTCTTACCCATTTTGCAGTTCCGCATCTTTTAAGTGGAGCATTTGGGCCATTTACATTCGATGTTAGTATTGAAATGTGAGGTATCATTGCAGTCATCATGCTCTTTGTTGCCTGCATAGTCTGTGTTGTTTTGTTTTCGCTTTTTACCTTGTAATTTTGTTTTATTGGTTTTGTGTGATTTATGCGTTAAAGAGATTCTGTTTGCGTGTGATTCCAGGATTTTGTTTCAAGATTTAGAGCTCCTTTTATAGCGGTTCTTGTAGTGGTGGTTTGGTAATGGTCAATTCTGTCAGTGTGTGTTTGTCTGAAAATGACTGTATCTTTCCTTCTTAAATAATGCTTAGTTTCACTGGATGCAAAATTCTTGGCCGCTAACTGTTTTGTTTGAGGAGGCTGAAGATAGGACACCAATCCCTTCTAGCTTGTAGGGTTTATGCAGGTAAATCTGCTTTTAATCGGGTGACTTTGGTTTTACAGGTTACCTGGTGCTTCTGTCTCACAGCTCTTAAGAGTCTTTCTTTCCTCTTAACTTTGGATAATTTGATGGCAATATGCCTAGGCAAAGACCTTTCTGTGATGAATTTCCCATGTCTTCTTCATGCTTCTTGTATTTACATGCCTAGGTCTCTATCTGGGCCAGGGAAGTTTTCCTCAGTTATTTCCCTAAATATGCTTTCCAAACTTTTAGAATTTTCTTCTTTCTCAGGAATACCAATTATTCTTACGTTTAGTCATTTAACATAATCCCATAATTTGTGGAGGCTTTGTTCATAATTTCTTATTCTTTTTTCTTTGTCTTTGTTGGGTTGGGTTAATTCAAAGTCCTTATCTTTGAGCTCTGAATTTCTCTCTTCCACTTGTTCAATTCTATGGCTGAGACTTTCCAGAGCATTTTACATTTCTAAAAGTATGAACAAATTTTCCTGAATTTTGGATTTTTTTTTTTTTCTTGAAGCTGTCTGTTTCCTTTAATATTTCTCCATTCACTTCTAGTATCATTTTTTGGATTTTTTTTCCCACCCCCACAGGGCTTTGCCTTTCTCTGGACCCTCCCTGAGTAGCTTAACTAACCTCCTGAATTCTTTTTCAGGGGAATCAGGGATGTCTTCTTGGGTTGAATCCATTGCTGGTGAACTAGTGTGATTTTTGTGGGGTGTTGACACGCCTTGTTTTGCCATATTACCAGGGTTGGTTTTCTGGTTCTTTCTCATTGGGCTAGGCTGTGTTAGAGGCAAAGTCTAGGGCTGAAGGCTGTTCTGATATTTTTTGTCCCATGGGGTGTTCCCGTGGTGTAGTGTTCTCCCTGTTCTCCTGTGGATGTGGCTTCCTGTGAGCTGACTGCAGTGATTGTTGTCTCTTCTGGATCCAGCCACCCAGTGAGTCTATCTGGTTCTGGGCTGGTACTGGGGATCGTTTGCACAGAGTCCTGTGATGTGAACCATCTATGGATCTCTCAGTTGTGGATACCAGTGCCTGTTCCGGAGGAGGTGGTGTAGGGTGCAGCAAACCCATGAGGGTTCTTAACTTTGTTGATTGAGAGGTCTATGTTTGTGCTGATTGGCCTCCTGCCAGGAGGTGGCACATCCCAGAAAGCATCAGCTGTGGTATTGTGGAGAGAAACCATTGGTGGGTTTCTCTCCCAAGATTATATGCCCTTTGTCTTTCCCTACCAGGGTAGGTAGGGAAGGACCGTCATGTAGGGCAGGGCCAGGTGTGTGTGAGTTCAGACTCTCCTTGGGCAGGTCTTGCTGTGGTTGCTGTGGTGGGTGGGGATGAGACTCCCAGGTCACTGGCATTGTGTACCTAGGATTATGGCTGCCTCTGCTGGATCTTGCAGGTTGTCAGGGAAGTGGGGGAAAGCTGGCAGTCACAGGCCTCACCCAGCTCCCAGGAAACCTGAAGGGCCAGTCTCACTCCCACGATGCCCCCTGCAGCATCCCTGAGTCTGTTTCCAGGTGAATGACGAATCAGGCTCGGAAACTTGCCAGAGGGTTTCCTTCTTTCAGCTTCAGCTTCTCCATTGGGGACGTTTTCCACTTCCACAGCTGGGTCTCTCATAGTATTTGGGGTGTCTCTGGGGTCCTGAGGAAAGAGTCTGTTTCCTTCAGAGGGTCTGTCAGTCATCTCAGTATTGCTGGTTTGTTCTTGGAGTCAATCTGGAGCAAAAATTCACAGTGGAAGCCTCCACATGCTGCTCTGACTGGAGCTGCCACCTACTCCTGCCTCTCGTCTGCCTTGATCCATAAGTAGATTCCTAATTATGGAATTTGTGATTATTTTAAGTTATTTAAGGCAATTGTGTTCAGATCTTATTTTGCCACTAAAACTGCCTTGGAAATACGTTCTCTGCCACTCATGCTAACAGTGGTTATAGTGACACAATGGCATAACAGTTTCTCCAGAAATAATTCAGAATTCTCGGACAGTTTTTATTTGTGTCATTCTTTGGTTTATTTGGACAGATTCCGTTTTCCCGTGAATTACATTTGACCTTGTACAGAAATGTAACCAAATAATTGGAAAGTAATTTTCTATTCATTATACTAGTTATTTAATCTCTTAAATGATTATATAAAATAAATTTCTTCAGAGCATAAGAAATAGTGCATATAAAAATGCCTTTAAGAACTTGAAAAAAAAATGTTTTCCAGAGGAGTTTTGGTTGTCTGCTTTAGCTTGGTTTGTTTTTACTAAGCTCATCGGTAATTTCTGTCCAACACCCAGCATGACGGAGTCTAGTTGAGTTGGACAGGGTTTGTGTACTGAGTCTGAAGGTTAAAATCAAAAATACATGTTGACTTCCATCTCAGAGGAGGTTATATGAACCACAAAGTTGTATGTTTTTCATGGCGTATAATATGCTTGTCCCAAGTGTGGGTATTCTTTCTACCAAAAGCACTACATTAAAAAGGATCATTTCTATATCCCATGCCAAACATGCCTCCCTGTGAATTTTAGATGACTCATTTCCCACAAGGGAGGTGGCTATGGAGGCCAGCTTTGTTGTTTTTAGTTTCATGGGATTTTCTTCCAGGAACTGGAATGTAAAGAGTATGGCCATGATGCAAACTTAAATGACGATAAGTCCCAGGCTTGCTTTGAGGAGTTACCACTGATATGCATATGCACACACCCACGTGCAACAAAAACTTCAGAGGCCGAATGACAGCACCAGCAGCTTTATGTATGACCCTGATTGGAGGCACTGCACAGGTGTGAGAACTGGGGATATTGTTTGGATGTTTTGTCTTTTCTGACTCTCATGATGACACGTGATTCACCCAGTGTTGGAGGTGGGGTCTGGCGGGAGGTGTTTGTGTTATGGGAGCAGATCTCTCATGAATGACTTGATGCCCTCCCCAGGGAAATGAGTGATTTATTGCTCTATTAGTTTAGCTGGTTAAGAGTCTGGGACCTCCCTCTTCTCTTGCAATGTGAAACACCAGCTTCCCCTTTGCCTTCCACCACGAGTAAAAGCTCCCAGAGGTCTGACCACTAGTTGAGCAGGTGGTGGTGCCATGCTTGTATTGCCCGCAGAACTGTGAGCCAAAGAAACCTCTTTTCTGAATAAGTTACCCAGTCTCAGATATTCCTTTACAGCAATACAAAATGGACTAACACAACTGGTAAGTCCTATCCTTGGGAAGAGCTGTCCCTAATCTTTTTGACAACAGAGACTGGTTTCCGTCTTGGGCAGCTTTACCCCAAAACCAGTTGGGATGGTTTTTGGATGAAACTGATCCACTTCAGATCATCAGGCAATAGTTAGATTCTCATATGGAGTGCACAAGCTAGATCCCTCACATGTGCAGTTGACGACAGAGTTTACGCTCCTGTCAGAATCTAATGCTGGCTGATGTAACAGGAGGCAGGTCTCAGGTGGTAATGCTCACTTGCCTGCCACTGACCTCCTGCTGTACAGCCCAGTTCCTAGCAGGCCGCAGACCAGTCTCAGTCCACGGCCTGGGGAGTTAGGAACCCCTGCTCAGGAAGGTCAGAGCCAAAGACAATTGTAGTGCCAGCAAAGAATTCTACCAGGTGCATCAGGAGATGGCTTAACACCTTTGGAATCCAGGGTCCTCTGGTAGAAGGACATTCTACCGAACCTGCAGGCCAACGTTTCTGTGCATGTAAGGGGCTTATTTTAGGTAGCCCAGGGGTTGTGGTCCTCCACTTATGAACCCCAAATATGTCTGGGGTAACATATGGAAGGAGAGGGAAGATTGTTGGGCATGGAGAATTGCCTCTGAGATGCTACAGAAGAGGCAAGAGAGTCACCCCTGTGTAACACATAAAAATTACGATAAAGAATTGAATTTTGATCTTTTTCATGGACTGGTAATCTACACGACACATACTAAGAATGTAAAATATTTGAGTAAATTAATTAGTAAATACTGTATTAACATAATGTAAGAGATGAGGAGACTACTAACATTAATGATAATTTCAGGCGTTAAAAAGCAAGTATGTACGTATTTTATTCTGAGGGTCTAAAAATACATTATGTCCAGCTAATAATGTAAAAAATTTTCCAGTTCTACCTAATTTTGATGGAGGACAATAATGACTTTTTTTTTTCCAAAATTGAGGCATTAAATGTGTTCCAGAAATACGGACTTTGTCTTAATATTTTACCAATGATATAATCGTTCGGGCTACCTAATGAAAGACTATGATGCCTTTTTTTTTTTTTTTTAGATGTTTACATAATAGAAGGGAGTCTAGCTTTTAGACAGGGCAAAATTGTCCATGAATATTTTGTAAGACTCCTAGAATGAGTGGAAGATTTTAACCTCTAAGGTCCTTTTGTAATTCTAAAATTCTATGATATTGAAGTGGGATTTAAAAGTTGAGTGAAAAGCTGTTCATGTACAGGGAGAGTTCGATGCTCTCCAGAGGCACATCCAGGCGCAGCACATATGATTTGGGTGGATTAAAGTTCTGTTGAATCAACCTGAGGGAAGCAACACTAGTAAGGGTTGAAGTTTTCTCAAAAGAATTCAATCGATATTGATTTAGTTCAAGCACCGTAAAATTTAAGTTGTAAAAACTGAGTCAATTTCTATTAATTTGATGTCATAACTTTTACTGAGCATTCTAAATTTTCTATCTTTTTAAAAGAAAACCTGGGCTCTTTCCATGTCAGAAAATAGTTTAAGCAAAAAGATTGAGCTCTGAGTGTTTATATGAAAATATTCATGCACTTGTTGTCTAGCCGGCACTCAGGAAATGTTAGCTGTATTGTACTGAGGCACAAACATGTATTTGACAAGAGTTTGCTTTCCTTCATTCACTGCAGGAGTATTTGTTTTGTTTATTTCTCTACTCTGGAAACCTGGTACTCAACAAGTATTAAACGGAAAATCGGCAATTGTGCTGTGGTAAAATAATAATAATAGAGTAAAATACTATTCTAATCATATTCTACTTTCCCCACCAAATTTCCCATAATAATCATACATTTCAGTAATAGCTCACTTTACTTTAGCAAATATGTTCATATTCATGACAGCATCTGGTCGCACCTATATAGGTAGATAAGTATTCTCATTCTCATCTTATGAATGGCGGAAAAACAGAGGTTCAGGGAGATTAAATAATCCCATTAGTGACTAGGATACACATCCCTACTTCAAGATTCCCTGCTGAGGACATTTCTAATAAACATGAGGGTTTATGCCAGCTTCAGAGTACAGATCAAGAAAAGAGAAAGGCTGAACAATTTCTTCTCCATTTGATGACATTTTGCTTGCTTTTGCTTTGACTTTGTGTCTTCTATAAACCTGCAGTGTAATCTCTATTTCTTCAGTACCTACTTGCAATCATTGTTACATTTTTATGTTATTTGTGAATAAAAATGGTAAGAACTATTTCTTTCACTCCAGTAAGACTATCCAACTTTCTAAATGTAAGATATTTCCAAAGACACTTGTTCATGATGGATCTAGTGCAGGGGGAGGAGAGTCAAGAAAGCGATTGTTCCTATAGTAGTAAAATGTTCCAACGAATGGAAACACATCGTTGTCTACGTGGTTTTTGAAATTTCCTTTAAGAAGCTTGCTTCAGTGGTTAGCTGTGCAGTGAAAAATTCTTCCCCACGTATAAACAAATTTTCTCTCAGTCTGTGTGAAGCCTATTACATCACATATTTCTGGTCTGTATGGAAACGAAGGACATCTGCTTCTTTGCTTCTTGAGTAGTACTTAGAACATTAAAAAATTGCATTCTCCTCACTCGTCTTTCCTCCGACCTCTTCCGAAGAATTGCACTTAAACTTGAAGAGAGTAGTCATTACCTAGGCCACTGAAATTAAAGACATTAGGAAGATTAACCTCTTCTCTTGCTTTTGTAGTAATTGTTTTAAGTACTTTGTTTTTTTTAGGAAGAATTTTTTTTAGGTCTAAAATAGCAAGTATATGACCATTTATTAACCTCTTATTCAACCAGGTGATTTGGAACAAAGAGAACAATGGACACCATTCTTCCTCCAGAATAGTTTATGATCTAATTTGGCAGGGCACAATAAACAAGTGTGGTACAGTGAGAGAGTCATTTCATGGTAATACATATTTGTGTGAGAACGTGGCAGGTCCGGGACTGTTTCTTGATCTTATCTAAGTGAGACCTCTCTCAATTCTGCAAGAATAGTATTGTCATCTAGGGAACACTGTGAGGAAAAGGTGTATCTAGGGAGGGATTTTAACGGAGGCATATGATTTAGGAATTAGAGGATTTTTCCATGAACATCAAAAGGTGTCACCAAAGGCAAAGACGTATGAATGAGCAAGCTGTATTCAGAGTGTAGGGAAGTGGGCCACATAAGCTGGAGTCGAAGGTCCAATTTGAGAACAAGATGAACTCAGCTAGCTTATGTTAGATTATAGGGGGCCTTTGAGATTCCTTTGCCCCTGTGGTACTGTCCTATTGCTAAATGCACACTAATTTTCAGATTTTAATGTTCCCTGTAACTCACTTTTTTGTACCTGATTTTTCAGATATTTATCGATCAATAACATGTCTGAATTATGTGCCAAATCAGTCTTTGGTTTCTATCTTTTCTATAAAAAATGTGTTTTACCTTTGAAAACAAGTCTTTTTTGCTCTGCATTGATCCCTATTTTATTTATTTATTAATTTTATTGTACTTTAAGTTCTGGGATACACGTACAGATCTTGCAGGATTGTTGTAAAGGTGCACACGTGCCATGGTGGTTTGCTGCCCCCATCCCCCCATCACCCACATCTGGCATTTCTCCCAATGTTATGCCTACCCAGCCTCCCCACTCCCTGCTGTCCCTCCCCTAACTCTGCACCCCCCAACAGAACCCAGTGTGTGATGTTCCCCTCCTGTGCCCATGTGTGCTTATTGTTCATCACCCACCTGTGAGCGAGAACATGGGGTGTTTGGTTTTCTGTTCTTGTGTCAGTTTGCTGAGAATGATGGTTTCCAGATTCATCCATGAACATATGTGTGCATGGGTATTTATAATAGAATGATTTATAATCCTTTGGGCATATACTCAATAATGGGATTGCTGGGTCAAAATGAATTTCGATTTCTAGATCCTTAAGGAATCGCCATACTGTTTTCTACAATGGTTGAACGAATTTACACTCCCACCAACAGTGTAAAAGTGTTCCTATTTCTCCACATCCTCTCCAGGATCTGTTGTCTCCAGATTTTTTAATGATCACCATTCTAACTGGCCTGAAATGGTATCTCAGTGTAGTTTTGATTTGCATTTCTCTAATGACCAGAGATGATGAGCATTTTTTCAGGTATTTATTAGTCTCATCTATGTCTTCTTTTGAAAGGTGTCTGTTTATATCCTTTGTCCACTTTTGAATAGGTTCGTTTTTTCTTGTAAACCTGTTTTAGTTCTTTGTAGATTCTGGATAGCAGTCCTTTGTCAGATGGGTAGGTTGCAAAATTCCTTTCCCATTCTGTTGGTTGCCAGTTCACCCTAGTGATTGTTTCTTTTGCTATGCAGAAACGCTTCAGTTTAATTAGATCCCATTTGTCTATTTTGGCTTTTGTTGCCAGTACTTCTGATGTCTTAGTCATGAAGTCCTTGCCTGTGCCTATGTCCTGAGTGGCTTTGCTTAGGCTTTCTTCTAGGGTTTTTATGGTGTTAGGTCTTATGTTTAAATCTTTAATCTAACTGGAGTTAATTTTTGTATTAGGTGTAAGGAAGGGGTCCAGTTTCAGTTTTCTGCACATGGCTAGCCAGTTTTCCCAACACCATTCATTAAACATGGAATCCTTTCCCCATTGCTTGTTTTCGTCAAGTTTGTCAAAGATTAGATGGTTGTAGATGTGTGGCATTACTTCTGAGGTCTTGGTTCTGTTCCATTGCTCTATATCTCATTTTTGGTACCAGTACCATGCTGTTTTGATTACTGTAGCTTTGAGAATGGTTTGAAGTCAGGTAGCGTGATGCTTCCAGCTTTGTTTATTTTGCTTATGATTGTCGTTTTATGGGCTCTTTTTTTTGGTTATATATGAAGTTTAAAGTGTTTTGTTTTTTTTTTTTTTCCTAGTTCTGTGAAGAAGGTCAGTGGTAGATTGATGGGGATAGCACTGAATCTATAAATTACTTTGGAAAGTAGGGCCATTTTAACCATACCGATTTTTCCTGACCATAAGCATGGAATGTTTTTCCATCTGTTTGTGTCCTCCCTTATTTCCTTGAGTAGTGGTTTGTAATCCTCCTTGAAGAGGTCCTTCACAGCCTTTGCTAGTTGTATTCCTAGGCATTTTATTTTCTTTGTGGCAATCGTAAATGGGAATTTACTCATTATTTGGCTCTCTGTCTTTTACTGGTGTATAGGAATGCTTGTGATTTTTGCACATCGATTTTGTATTGTGAGACTTTGCTGAAGTTGCTTAGCAGCTTAAGGAGATTTTGGGCCGAGACAATGGGATCTTCTAAATATACAATCATGTCATCTGCAAATAGAGACAATTTAACTTCTTTTTTTCCTAATCGAATACCCTTTATGACGTTTTCTTGCCTGATTGCTCTAGCTAGAACTTCCAATACTATGTTGAATAGAAAGGGTGAGATAGAGCACCTTTGTCTAGTGCCAGTTTTCAAAGGGAATGCTTCCAGTTTTTGCTCATTAAGTTAGATGTTGGCTGTGGGTTTGTCATAAATAGCTTTTTTTATTTTGAAATGTGTTCCATTGATACCTAGTTTATTATTGAGAGTTTTTTTTTTTTTTTTTTTTTTTTTTTTTTTTTTTTTAGCATCAAGGGCTGTAGAAGTTTGTTGAAGGCCTTCTCTGCATCCTTTGAGATGATGTGTTTTTTTTTTTCTTTGTTTATGTGATGGATTACATTTATAGATTTATGTATGCTGAACCAGGCTTGCATCCCCGCGGTGAAGCCTACTTGATTGTGATGGATAAGCGTCTTGATGTGCTGTTGGATTCAGTTTGCCAGTATTTTATTGAAGATTTTTGCATCAATGTTCATCCTGGCTATTGGCCTGAATTTTTTTCTTTTAGTTGTATGTCTGCCAGGTTTTGTCTGAGGATGATGATGGTTTCGTAAAATATGTTAGGGAGTATTCCTTCTTTTTGTATTGTTTCGAAGCGTTTTAGAAGGAGTGATATGAACTCCTCTTTGTACATCTGGTAGAATTCTGCTGTAAATCCATCTGGGCCTGGACTATCTTGGTTGGTAGGCTATTAATTACTGCCTCAACGTCAGTCCTTATTGTTGGTCTATTAAGGGATTAACTCCTTCTTGATTTAGTCTTGGGAGGGTGTAAGTGTCCAGGAGTTTATCCATTTCTTCCAGATTTACTGGTTTATATGCATAGAGTTGTTTGTAGTAATCTCTGATGGTAGTTTGTATTTCTTTGGAATTGGTGGTGATACCCTTTTTATCATTTTGTATTGCATCCATTTGAGTCTTCTCTCTTTTCTATGTCATTAGTATGGCTATCTTGTCTATTTTGTTGACCTTTTCAAAAAACCAGCTGCTTGATTTACCGATTTCTTGAAGAGTTTTTCTTTGCCTCTATCTCCACTTCTGCTCTCATCTTAGTTACTTCTTGTCTTCTGCTAGGTTTTGAACTTTTTTTGATCTTGCTTCTCTAGCTCTTTCCATTTTGATGATAGGGTGACGATTTTACATCTTTCCTCACTTCCAATGTGGGCATTTATTGCTATAATTTTTCTCGTAGTCACTGCTTTAAATGTGTCTCAGAAATTTTGGTATGTCGTGTCTTCATTCTCATTGGTTTCGAAGAACATCTTTATTTCTGCCTTCATTTCATTGTTTATCCTGTTGCTGTTCTGGAGCAAATTGTCCCGGTTCCATGTACTCGTGTGGTTTTGAGTGACTTTCTTAATACTGAGTTCTAATTTGATTTCACAGTGTTCTGAGAGATTGTTAGGATTTTCGTTCTTTTGCATTTGCTGAGGAGCGACTTACTTCCAATTATGTGGTCAGTTTTAGACTAGGTATCATGCAGTGCTGAGAGGAATATATATTCTGTGGATTTGGGGTGGAGATTTCTGTAGATGTCTGTTAGGTCCACTTGGTCCAGATCTGCGTTCAAGTCCCGGATATCCTTGTTGATTTTCTGTCTTGTTGATCTGTCAAATAGTGACAGTGGAATGTTAGTCTCCCACGATTATTGTTTGGGAGTCTAAGTCTCTCTGTGGGTCTTTAAAAACACCGCATGTTCTCACGCATAGGCGGGTGTTGAACAGTGAGAACACATGGACACAGGGAGGGGAGCACTACGCACTGGGGTCTGTCGGGGAGAAACAGGGGAGGGACAGCAGGGGGTGGGTAGTTGGGGAGAGATAGCATGGGGAGAAATGCCAGATACAGGTGAAGGGGAGGAAGGCAGCAAATCACACTGCCATGTTGTAGCTATGCAACAATCTTGCATGTTCTTCACATGTACCCCAAAACCTAAAATGCAATTTAAAAAAAGGGAGTATTCCTTCTTTTTGTATTGTTTCAAAGAGTTTTAGAAGGAGTGATATGCTTTACGTATCTGGGTGCTTCTGTATTGGGTGCATACATATTTAGGATACTTAGCTCTTCTTGCATTGATCCTTTTACCGTTATGTAAAAGACCTTGTCTCTTTTGATCTTTGTTGGTTGAAAGTCCATTTTATCAGACCAGGATTGCAACCCCTGCTTCTTTTTGCTCTCCATTTGCTTGGTAAATCTTCTTCCATCCCTTTATTTTGAGTCTATGTGTGTATTTGCACATGAGATGGGTCTCCTGAATACAGCACAACAAAGGATCTTGACTTTTTATCCAGTTTGTCTGTGTCTTTCAATGGGTGCATTTAGACCATTTATATGTAACATTAATATTGATACGTGCCAATTTTATCCTGCCATTTTGTCACTGGTTGGTGGTTTTGCCCGTTAGTCGATGCAGTTTATTCGTTATGTCCTCGGTCTTTACCTTTTGATACGTTTTTGTAGTGGCTGGTAGTGGTTGTTCCTTTCCGTGTTTAGTGCGTCTTTCAGGAACTCTTGTAAGGCAGGTCTGGTGGTGATAAAATCTCTCAGCAGTCGCTTGTCTGTAAAGGATTTTATTTCTCCTTCACTTATGAAGCTTAGTTTGACTGGATGTGAAATTCTGTGTTGAAAGTTCTTTTCTTTAAGGGTGTTGAATATTGACCCCCACTCTCTTCCGGCCTGTAGGGTTTCTGCTGAGAGATCCACTGTAAGTCTAATGGGCTTCCGTTTGTTGATGACCCAACCTTTCTCTTTCTAGCTGCCCTTAACATTTTTTCCTTCATTTCAACCCCGGTCAGTCTGATGATTATGTGCCTTGGGGTTGCACTTTTTGAGAAATATCTTTGTGGTGTTCTCTGTATTTCCAGAATTTGAATGTCAGCTTGCCTTGCGAGGTTAGGGAAGTTCTCTTGGGTAATATTCTGAAGTGTGTTTTCCAGCTCGGATTCATTCTCCCTGTCACATTCAGGTACATCGATCGTGCATAGATTTGGTTTCTTCACATAATCCCATAGGTCTTGTAGTCTTTATTCATTTTTGTTCACTCTTTTTTTTCCTCTAATGTGGCCTTCTCATTTTATTTCATACAGTTGATCTTCAATTTCTGATATTCCTCCTTCCACTTAATTGATTAAACTACTAAAATTGGCGTGTGCTTTGTGAAGTTCTCCTGCTGTGTTTTTCAGCTCCATTAAGTCGTTTATGTTCTTCTCTAAGCTGGTTATTCTAGTCAGAATTTTGTCTAACCACATTTCCAGCTCAGCGCCTGGATTGTTGAGTAAATTTATCAATCGGAACTTTCATAAACCTATGGTTTTGAACTAATTTTATTACCTGAACTGGAAATAGACACACATAATGGACAGTGCATTGAAAAGATGATAAGCAGTTTTCTAGAATTAAAATAGAACGTGATCTTTACTTACTCAAAGAATGCTCAACTCAAGGGGACACAGATCACTCGTATTGACTGCATGAGCTACGGGAGGTAGAGACAACTTTTTGAAAATACAGAGCTAAAACTGTCCGTGCATTGAATGCTAGACAAGATTTTCAGAATACACAGCTAAAACGGTCCCCGCTTTAGCTCTGTATTTTGAAAAAGTTGTGTGCTCTTCAAAGAGAAAGTTACATTTGCTGTGACTTTGGCTTTGAGGGGAAATGGGATGATGAGTGAGAGGATGGTGACTGAAACCAGCTCATTTCCCATTGACCACTGAGGCCACATCTCTCAGGTGAGAAGCAAAGTGAGAATTTGAACCAGGCACATTCTCCTTAGAGACAATGGGCCAAAGACAGGTCCGATGGAATCTAATGTCTTTTCATGTTGACATCAATCACATCAAGCTCTCGCTAAGCCATTGAAGTGTCACATTGGGTCTGGGGGAGGCGGTGCACACTGTGGAATTACACGTCCGAAGATTTGGATTTGATTTCCAGCCCTCTGCCAGTCAGTCTGCCAGGCACTTTCAAGCGACAAGCCTTAGACGAGTCCATTTCTGTCTCTGATTCCAAATTCTTTCACAGGGATTTATGTGGGCCTTAAGGCCCACTAAGGAAAGATCCCTCTTCCGGCTTAGTGCCTGCTTTCATGATTTGATTTGTCAATCTGGACTGAATACACCTTTGGTTTTGGATTGACTCTATTACCTCTCCTAGAAATTAACACACAAAACTGACAGCTGATTGACAAGATGAGAAGCAGTTTTCCAGAATTCAAATTGAACTTAATCCTTTCTTAATAAAAGAATGCTCAATTCAAGGGGACAGAGATCACTAGTTTTGACTTCATGAGTTATGGCAAGTAGAGACAACTTTTTGAAAATACACAGCTAAAACTGTCCGTACTTTGAATGCTAGACAAGTTTTTCAGAATACTGCTGTGTATTTTTAAAAGTGGCGTGCTCTTCAAAGAGAAAGCTACTTTTTCTGTGACTTTGGGTTCGAGGGGAAATGGGAGTCCTCTTCAGTCAGCAGGGACGACACCTGAGTCCTTTGCAGTCCTTTTGTCTGCCTCTGAGGGTGAAATGAGAGTGGTCACTGTCATCATGAGCCGTGTCTGAAAGAATTATTCACATTTCCTACGAGAATAGATGGCTGAAATAGCGAAAGGTGTGTGTTTTTTTGGAGTATGGACTGGTTCAAAGCCCACCTCAAACCACTAAGTATTTTGCTGAACACGAGAAGTGGTGTGTGCGGCCTGTGTTTGGGTGTTTTTTGTGACACTGTGTGTGTGTGTGTGTGTGTGTGTGTGTGTGTGTGTGTGTCTGTCTGAGGGTCTGTGTGTCTGTGTTTCTGTCTCCATTCCTGAGCAGCAAATCTTCTTTCCTCTTTTAGCATGTTACTCAGAACTGTGGATGAAGCCCAGCACTCCTGAAAACACTATAAATGTATGGTTGAAGGAAATTTTCTTGATGAAGAGTGAGAGGGTGGTGACTGAAACCAGCTCATTTCCCATTGACCACTGAGGTCACATCTCTCAGGTGAGAAGCAAATTGAGAATTTGAACCAGGCACATTCTCCTTAGAGACAATGAGCCAAAGACAGGTCCGATGGAATCTAATGTCTCTTCATGTTGACATCCATCACTTCAAGCTCTCCTTAAGCCATTGAAGTGTCACATTGGGCTTGGGGGAGGCGGTGTACCCTGTGGAATTACACGACCGAAGATTTGGATTTGATTTCCAGCCCTCTGCCAGTCAGTCTGCCAGGCCCTTTCAAGTGACAAGCCTTAGGCGAGTCCCTTTCTGTCTCTGTTTCCCGATTCCTTCACAGGGATTTATGTGGGCCTTAAGGCCTACTGGGAAAAGATACCTCTTCTGACTCAGTGCCTGCTTTCTTGATTTGACTTGTCAATCTGGAGTTGAATACATCTTTGATTTTGGATTGATTCTATTACCTCTCCTGGAAGTTAACACACAAAACTGACAGTTGATTGACAGGATGAGAAGCAGTTTTCCAGAATTCAAATAGAACTTAATCCTTTCTTACGAAAAGAATGCTCAACTCAAGGGGACACAGATCACTCGTTTTGACTTCAAGAGCTATGGCATGTAGAGACAACTTTTTGAAAATACACAGCTAAAACTGTCCGTGCTTTGAATGCTAGACAAGTTATTCAGAATAAACAGCTAAAACGGTCCCCGATTTAAGTGATTTAGTATTTGTATTTTTGAAAATATCACACCTTGGGGGTGTATTTGTATTATATTCAAAAATAAAAATAAGAGTCGAATTTGTATTTTTGAAAATAACCCAACTTGGGGGTGCATTTCTATTATATTCAAAAATAAAACTAAGAGTTGTATTTGTATTTTTGAAAATAACACAGCTTGGGGGTGTATTTGCATTATTTTCAAAAATACAAAAGAGAGTTGTATTTGTATTTTTGAAAATAACAGAGCTTGAGGGTGTATTTGTATTATTTTCCAAGATACAGCTAAGTGTTTTATTTGTATTTTTGAAAATAACACAACTTGGGGGTGTATTTGTTTTATTTTCCAAGATACAGCTAAGGGTTGTATTTGTATTTTTGAAAATAACACAGCATGGGGGTGTTTTTGTGTTATTTTCAAAGATACTGCTAAGGGTTGTATCTGTATTTTTGAAAATAACACAGCTTGGGGGTGTATTTGTATTATTTTCCAAGATACAGCTAAGGGTTGTATTTGTATTTTTGAAAATAAAACAGCTTCGTAGTGTATTTGTATTATTTTCAAAGATAAAGCTAAGGTTTGTATTTGTATTCTTGAAAACAACACAGATTGGGGGTGTATTTGTATTATTTTCTGAGATACAGCTAAGGGTTGTATATGTATTTTTGAAAATAACACAGCTTGGGGTTGTATTTCTATTATTTTCCAAGACACAGCAAAGGTTTGTATTTGTCTTTTTGAAAATAACACAGCTTGGGGGTGTATTTGTACTATTCTCCAAGATTCAGCTAAGGGTTGTATTTGTCTTTTTGAAAATAACACAGCTTGGGGGAGTATTTGTATTATTTTCCAAGATACAGCTAAGGGTTTTATTTGTATTTTTGAAAATAACACACCTTGGGGGTGTATTTGTATTATTTTCCAAGACACAGCTAAGGACTGTATTTGTATTTTTGACAATAACACATCTTGGGGGTGTATTTGTATTATTGTCCAAGATACAGCTAAGGGTTGTATTTGTATTTTTGAAAATAACACAGATTGGGGTTGTATTTGTATTATTTTCCAAGATACAGCTAAGGGTTGTATTTGTCTTTTTGAAAATAACACAGCTTGGGGGTGTATTTGTACTATTCTCCAAGATTCAGCTATGGGTTGTATTTGTCTTTTTGAAAATAACACAGCTTGGGGGAGTATTTGTATTATTTTCCAAGATATAGCTAAGGGTTTTATTTGTATTTTTGAAAATAACACACCTTGGGGGTGTATTTGTATTATTTTTCAAGATACAGCTAAGGACTGTATTTGTATTTTTGACAATAACACATCTTGGGGGTGTATTTGTATTATTTTCCAAGATACAGCTAAGGGTTGTATTTGTATTTTTGATAACACAGCTTGGGGGTTTATTTGTATTATTTTCCAATATACAGCTGAGGGTTGTATTTGCATTTTTGAGAATAATACAGCTTTCGGGAGTATTTGTATTATTTTCCAAGATACAGCTAAGGGTTGTATTTGTATTTTTGACAATAACACAGCTTGGGGGTGTATTTGTACTATTCTCCAAGATTCAGCTAAGCGTTGTATTTGTCTTTTTAAAAATAACACAGCTTGTGGGTGTATTTGTATTATTTTCCAAGATATAGCTAAGGATATTATTTGTATTTTTGAAAATAACACCCCTTGGAGATGTATTTCCATTATTTTCCAAGATACAGCTAAGAATTTTATTTGTATTTTTGACAACAACACATCTTGGGGGTGTATTGGTATTATTTTCCAAGATACAGCTAAGAGTTGTATTTGTATTTTTGACAATAACACAGCTTGGGGATGTATTTGTATTATTTTCCAACATACAGCTAAGGGTTGTATTTGTATTTTTGAGAAAAACACAGCTTGCGGGTGTATTTGTATTATTTTCCAAGATACAGCTAAGGGTTCCATATTTCTTTTTGAAAATTACAAAATTTGGGGGTGTATTGGTATTATTTTCCAAGATAGAGCTAAGAGTTGTATTTGTAGTTTTGAAAATAACACAGCTTGTGTCTGTATTTGTTTTATTTTCCAAGATAGAGCTAAGGGATGTATTGGTATTTTTGAAAATAACACAGCTTGGGGGTGTATTTGTGATATTTTCCAAGATACAGCTAAGGGTTGTATTGGTATTTTGGAATATAACACAGCTTTGTGGTGTATTTGTATTATTTTCCAAGATACAGCTAAGGGTTGTATTTTTCTTTTTGAAAATAACACATCTTGGGGGTGTTTATGTATTATTTTTCAAGATTCAGCTAAGGGTTGTATTTGTATTTTTGAAAATAACACAGATTGGGGGTGTATTTGTATTATTTTCCAAGATACAGCTAAGGGAGGTATTTGTATTTTTGAAAATAACTCAGCTTAGGGGTGTATTTGTATTATTTTCCAAGAAACAGCTAAGGGTTGTATTTGTATTTTTGACAATAACACAGCTTGTGGTTGTATTTGAATTATTTTCAAAATACAGCTAAGGGTTGTATTTGTATTTTTTAAAATAACACAACTTGGGGGTGTATTTGTATTATTTTCCAAGTTACAGCTAAGGGTTGTACTTGTATTTTTGAAAATAAAACAGCTTGGGGGTGTATTTGTATTATTTTCCAAGATACAACTAAGGGATATACTGGTATTTTTGAAAATAACACAACTTGAGGATGTATTTGTATGATTTTCCAAGATACAGCTAAGGGTTGTATTTGTATTTTTGACAATAACACAGCTTGGGGGTGTATTTGTATTATTTTCAAAGATAAAGCTAAGCGTTTTATTTGTATTTTTGACAATAACACAGCTTGGGTGTGTATTTATGTTATTTTCAAAGATACAGCTAAGGGTTCTATTTGTATTTTTGAAAAAAACACAGGTTGGGGGTGTATTGTATTATTTTCCAAGATACAGCTAAGGGTTGTATTTGTATTTTTGAAAATAACACAGCTTGGGGGTGTATTTGTATTATTTTCCAAGATACTGCTAAGGGTTGTATTTGTATTTTTGAAAATAACCCAGCTTCGGGGTGTATTTGTATTATTTTCCAAGATACAGCTAAGGGTTGTATTTGTATTTTTGAAAATAACACAGCTTTCGGGTGTATTTGTTTCATTTTCCAAGACACAGCTAAGGGTTGTATTTGTATTTTTGAAAATAACACAGATTTGGGGTGTATTTGTATTATTTTCCAAGATACTTCTAAGGGTTGTATTTGTATTTTCGTCAATAACACAGCTTGGGGGAGTATTTGTATTATTTTCCAAGATACTGCTAAGGGTTGTATTTGTATTTTTGGAAATAACACAGCTTGCGGGTGTATTTGTATTATTTTCCAAGATACAGCTAATGGTTGTATTTGTATTTTTGACAATAACCCAGCTTGGGGGTGTATTTGTATTATTTTCCAAGATACAGCTAAGGGATGTATTTGTATTCCTGACAATAACACAGCTTTGGGTTGTATTAGTATTATTTTCAAAGATACAACTAAGGGTTCTATCTGTATTTTTGACAATAACAAAACTTGGGGTTTATGTGTATTATTTTCAGAGATAGAGATAAGGGTTGTATATGTATTTTTGACAATAACACAGTTTGGGCGTGTATTTGTATTATTTTCCGATATACAGCTAAGGGTTATATTTTTATTTTTGAAAATAACACAGCTTGTGGGTGTATTTGTATTATTTTCTGAGATACAGCTTTGGGTTGTATTTGTATTTTTGAAAATAACACAGCTTGGGTGTGTATTTGTAGTATTTTCCGAGATACAGCTAAGGTTTTTATTTTTATTTTTGAAAATAACACAGCTTGGGTGTGTGTTTGTATTATTTTCTGAGATACAGCTAAGGGTTGTATTGGTATATTTGAAAATAAGACACCGTGCGGTTGTATTTGTATTATTTTCCACGATACAGCTAAGGGTTGTATTTGTATTTTTGAAAATAACACAGCTGGGGGTGTATTTGTATTATTTTCTGAGATACAGCTAAGGGTTGTATTTGTATTTTTGAAAATAACACAGCTTGGGGGGGTATTTGTATTATTTTCCGAGATAGTGCTAAGGGTCCTATATGAATTTCTGAAAATAACACAGCTTGGGTGTGTATTTGTATTATTTTCTGAGATACAGCTAAGGGTTATATTTGTATTTTTGAAAATAACACCGCTTGGGTGTGTATTTGTGTTATTTTCCGAGATACAGCTAAGGGTTGTACTTGTATTTTTGAAAATAACAGTGATTGGGTGTGTTTTTGAATTATTTTCCGAGATGCAGCTAAGGGTTGTATCTGTATTTTTGACAGTAACACAGCTTGGGTGTGTATTTGTATTACTTTACGAGATACAGCTAATTGTTGTATTTGTATTTTTGACAATAACACAGTTTGGGGGTTTATTTGTATTATTTTACGAGATACAGCTAAGGGTTGTATCTGTATTTTTGACACTAACACAGCTTGGGTGTGTATTTGTATTATTTTCCGAGTTATAGATAAAGGTTGTATATGTATTTTTGACTGTAAAACAGCTTGGGTGTGTATTTGTATTATTTTGCGAGATACAGCTAAGGGTTGTATCTGTATTTTTGAAAATAACACAGCTTGGGGGTGTATTTGTATAATTTTCCGAGATACAGCTTAGGGTTTTATCTGTATTTCTGACAATAACACAGCTTGCGTGTGTATTTGTATTATTTTCCGAGTTACAGCTAAAGGTTGTGTATGTATTTTTGACTATAAAAGAGCTTGGGTGCGTATTTGTATTTTTTTGCGAGATACAGCTAAGGGTTGAATTTGTATTTCTGAAAATAACACAGCTTGTGGGTGTTTTTGTATTATTTTGCGAGATACCGCTAAGGGTTGTATTAGAATTTTTGAAAATAACACAACTTGGGGGTTTATTTGTATTATTTTCCGAGATTAAGCTAAGGGTTGTATTTGTATTTTTGAAAATAACACCGTTTGGTGGTGTATTTGTATTATTTTCTGAGATACAGCTAAGGGTTGTATTTGTGTTTTTGAAAATAACACACCTTGGGGTTGTATTTGTATTCTTTTCCAAGATACAGTTAATTGTTGTATTTGTATTTTTGACAATAACAGAGCTTGGGGGTGTATTTGCATTATTTTCCGATATACAGCTAAGTGTTGTATTTGTATTTTTGGAAATAACACAGCTTGGGGGTGAATTTGTATTATTTTCCGACTTACAGATAAATGTTGTATATGTATTTTTGACTATAAAACAGCTTGGGTGTGTATTTGTATTATTTTGCGAGATACAGCTAAGGGTTGTATCTGTATTTTTGAAAATAACACAGCTTGGGGGTGTATTTGTATTATTTTACGAGATACAGCTAAGGGTTGAATTTGTATTTTTGAAAATACCATAGTTTGAGGGTGTATTTGTAATATTTTCTGACATACAGCTAAGGGTTGCATTTGTATTTTTGAAAATAACACAGCTTGGGGGTGTATTTGTATTATATTCCTAGATACAGCTAAGGGTTGTATTTGTATTTTTGACTATAAAACCGTTTGGGGGTGTATTTGTATTATTTTCTGAGATACAGCTTTGGGTTGTATTTGTATTTTTGAAAATAACACAGCTTGGGTGTGTATTTGTATTATTTTCCGAGATAGAACTAAGGGTTGTATTTGTATTTTGGAAAATAACAGAGCTTGTGGGTGTATTTGTATTAATTTCCGAGATACAGTTAAGGGTTGTATTTTTATTTTTGAAAATAACACAGCTTGGGGGTGTATTTGTATTATTTTCCAAGTTAGAGCTAAGGGTTGTATTTTTATTTTTGAAAATAATACAGCTTGGGGGTGTCTTTGTATTATTTTCAAAGATACAGCTAAAGGGTGTATTTTTATTTTTGAAAATAACACAGCTTTGGTGTGTATGTGTATTATTTTCCGAGGTACAGCTAAGGGTTGTATTTGTATTTTTGGAAATAACACAGCTTGGGGGTGTACTTGTATTATATTCCTAGATATAGCTAAGGGTTGTATTTGTATTTTTGAAAATAACACAACTTGGGGGTGTATTTGTATTATTTTCCGACATTCAGCTAAGGGATGTATTTGTATTTTTGAAAATAACACCGTTTGGGGGTGTATTTGTATTATTTTCTGAGATACAGCTAAGGGTTATATTTGTGTTTTTGAAAACAACACACCTTGGGGTTGTATTTGTATTCTTTTCCAAGATACATTTAATTGTTGTTTTTGTATTTTTGACAATAACAGAGCTTGGGGGTGTATTTCCATTATTTTCCGTGATACAGCTAAGTGTTGTATTTGTATTTTTGGAAATAACACCGCTTGGGTGTGTGTTTGTATTATTTTCCGAGATACAGCTAAGGGTTTTATTTCTATTTCTGAAAGTAACACAGCTTGGGGGTGTATTTGTATTATTTTCCGAGATACAGCTAAAGGTTGTATTTCTATTTTTGTAAATAACACAGCTTGTGGGTGTATTTGTATTATTTTCCGAGATACAACTAAGGGTTGTATTTTTATTTTTGAAAATAACACAACTTGTGGGTGTATTTGTATTATTTTCAAAGATGCAGCAAAGGGTTGTATTTGTATTTTTGAAAATACCACAGCTTGGGGGTGTATTTGTACTATTTTCCGAGATACAGCTAAGGGTTGAATTTGTATTTTTGAAAATAACACAGCTTGGGGGTGTATTTGTATTATTCTCTGACATACGGCTAAGGGTTGTAATTGTATTTTTGAAAATAACAGAGCTTGGTGGTGTATTTGTATTATTTTCCGAGATAAAGCTAAGGGTTGTATTTGTATTTTTGAAAATAACACAGGTTCGGGTTGTATTTGTATTATTTTCCAAGATACATCTATGGGTTGTATTTGTATTTTTGAAAATTATACAGCTTGGTGGTGTATTTGTATTAGTTTCCGATATACAGCTAAGGGTTGTATTTGTATTTTTGAAAATAACACAGCTTTGGGGTGTATTTGTATTATTTTCCGAGATACAGCTAAGGGTTGTATCTTTATTTTTTACAATATCAGAGCTTGCGGGTTTATTTGTATTGTTTTACGAGACACAGTTAAGGGTTGTTTCTGTATTTTTGACAATAACACAGCTTGGGTGTGTATTTGTATTATTTTCCGAGTTACAGCTAAGTGTTGTAAAGTTATTTTTGACTATAAAACAGCTTGGGTGTGTATTTGTATTATTTTGCGAGATACAGCTAAGGGTTTTATTTCTATTTTTGAAAATAACACAGACTGTGGGTGTATTTGTATTATTTTCCGAGATAAAGCTAAGGGTTGTATTTGTATTTTTGAAATTAACACAGCTTGGGGGTGTATTTGTTTTAGTTTGCGAGATACAGCTAAGGGTTGTATCTGTATTTTTGAAAATAACACAGCTTGGGTGTGTATTTGTATAATTTTCCGAGATACAGCTTAGGGTTTTATCTGTATTTTTGACAATAACACAGCTTGCGTGTGTATTTGTATTATTTTCCGAGTTACAGCTAAAGGTTGTATATGTATTTTTGGCTATAAAAGAGCTTGGGTGCGTATTTGTATTTATTTGCGAGATACAGCTAAGGGTTGAATTTGTATTTCTGAAAATAACACAGCTTGTGGGTGTTTTTGTATTATTTTCCAAGATACAACTAAGGGTTGTATTTGTATTTTTGAAAATAACACAGCTTGGGGGTTTATTTGTATTATTTTCCGAGATACAGCTAAGGGTTCTATTTTTATTTTTGAAAAAAACACAGCTAGAGTGTATATTTGTATTATTTTCAAAGATACAGCTAAGGGTTGTATTTGTATTTTTGAAAATAACACAGCTTGGGGGTGTATTTTTATTATTTTACGAGATACAGCTAAGGGTTGAATTTGTATTTTTGAAAATACCACGGTTTGAGGGTGTATTTGTAATATTTTCTGACATACAGCTAAGGGTTGCATTTGTATTTTTGAAAATAACACAGCTTGAGGGTGTATTTGTATTATATTCCTAGATACAGCTAAGGGTTGTATTTGTATTTTGGAAAATAAAACCGTTTGGGGGTGTATTTGTATTATTTTCTGAGATACAGCTATGGGTTGTATTTGTATTTTTGAAAATAACACAGCTTGGGTGTGTATTTGTATTATTTTCCGAGATAGAACTAAGGGTTGTATTTGTATTTTGGAAAATAACAGAGCTTGTGGGTGTATTTGTATTATTTTCCGAGATTCAGCTAAGGGTTGTATTTGTATTTTTGAAAATAACACAGCTTTGGGGTGTATTTGTATTATTTTCCAAGTTAGAGCTAAGGGTTGTATTTTTATTTTTGAAAATAATACAGCTTGGGGGTGTCTTTGTATTATTTTCAAAGATACAGCTAAGGGGTGTATTTTTATTTTTGAAAATAACACAGCTTTGGGGTGTATGTGTATTATTTTCCGAGATACAGCTAAGGGTTGTATTTGTATTTTTGAAAATAACACAGCTTGGGGGTGTATTTGTATTATATTCCTAGATATAGCTAAGTTTTGTATTTGTATTTTTGAAAATAAAACCGTTTGGGGGTGTATTTGTATTATTTTCCGAGATACCGCTAAGGGTTGTATTTGTATTTTTGAAAATAACACAACTTGAAGGTGTATTTGTATTATTTTCCGACATTCAGCTAAGGGATGTATTTGTATTTTTGAAAATAACACCGTTTGTGGATGTATTTGTATTATTTTCTGAGATACAGCTAAGGGTTATATTTGTGTTTTTGAAAATAACACACCTTGGGGTTGTATTTGTATTCTTTTCCAAGATACAGTTAATTGTTGTTTTTGTATTTTTGACAATAACAGAGCTTGGGGGTGTATTTGCATTATTTTCCGTGATACAGCTAAGTGTTGTATTTGTATTTTTGAAAATAACACAGCTTGGGGATGTATTTGTATTATTTTCCGAAATACAGCTAAGGGTTTTATTTGTATTTTTGAAAATAACACAGTTTGGGGTTGTATTTGTATTATTTTCCAAGATACAGCTAAGGGTTATATATATATTTTTGAAACTAACACAGCTTGGGGATGTATTTGTATTATTTTCCGAGATAGAGCTAAGGGTTTTGTTTGTATTTTTGAAATTAACACAGCTTGGGTTTTTATTAGTCTTATTTTCTGAATTACGGCTAAGTTCTGTATTTCTGTATTTTTGAAAATAACACTGCTTTGGGGTGTATTTGTATTATTTTCCGAGATACAGCTAAGGGTTTAATTTGTATTTTTGACAATAACACGGCTTGGGGGTGTAATTGTAGTATTTTCCTAGGTACAGCTAAGGGTTGTATTTGTATTTTTGAAAATCACACAGCTTGGGGGTGTATTTGTATTATTTTCCGAGATACAGCTAAGGGTTTTATATCTATTTTTGAGAATAACACAGCTTGGGGGTGTATTTGTATTATTTTCCGAGATACAGCTAAGGGTTGTATTTTTATTTTTGAAAATTACACAACTTGTGGGTGTATTTGTATTATTTTCAAATATACAGCTAAGGGTTGTATTTGTATTTTTGAAAATAACACAGCTTGGGGGTGTATTTGTACTATTTTCTGAGATACAGCTAAGGGTTGAATTTGTATTTTTGAAAATAACACAGCTTGGGGGTGTATTTGTATTATTTTCTGACATACGGCTATGTGTTGTAATTGTATTTTTGAAAAAAACACAGCTTGGTTGTGTATTTGTATTATTTTCCAAGATACAGCTAAGGGTTGTATTGGTATTTTGGAAAATAACACAGCTTCGGGTTGTATTTGTATTATATTCCAAGATACAGCTAAGGGTTGTATTTGTATTTTTGAAAATAACACAGACTGGGGGTGTATTTGTATTATTTTCCGAGATACAGCTAAGGGTTGTATTTGTATTTTTGACAAGCACAGCTTGGGGGTGTATTTGTATTATGTTCCAAGATAGAGCTAAGGGATGTATTTGTATTTTTGAAAATAACACAGCTTGTGGGTTTATTTGTATTATTTTCCAAATTACGGCTAAGGGCTGAATTTTTGTATTTTTGAAAATAACACAGCTTGGGAGTCTATTTGTATTACTTTTCTAGACACAGCTAAGCGTTGTATTTGTATTTTTCACAATAACAAATCTTGGGGGAGTATTTGTATTATTTTCTAAAAAACAGTTAAGAGTTGTATTTGTATTTTTCAAAATAACACAGTTTGGGGGTGTATTTGTATTATTTTCCAAGATACAGCTAAGTGATGTATTTGTATTCCTGACAAAAACACAGCTTTGGGGTGTATTTGTATTATTTTCAAAGATACAGCTAAGGGTTGTATCTGTATTTTTGACAATAACACAGCTTGGAGGTGTATGTGTATTGTTTTCAGAGATAGAGCTAAGGGTAGTATTTGTATTTTTGACAATAACACAGCTTGTGAGTGTTTTTGTATTATTTTCCAACATACAGTTAATCGTTGTATTTGTATTTTTGACAATATCACAGCTTGGGGGTGTATTTGTATTATTTTCCAAGATACAGCTAAGGGTTGTATTTGTATTTTTGACAATAACACAGCTAGGGGGTGTATTTATATTATTTTCCAAGATACAGCTAAGGATTCTCTTTGTATTTTTGACAATAATACAGCTTGGGGGTGTATTTGTATTATTTTCCAAGATACAGCTATGGGTTTTATTTGTATTTGTGACAATAACACAGCTTGTGGGTGTATTTGAATTATTTTTCAAGATACAGCTAATGTTTGTATTTGTATTTTTGACAATAACCCAGCTTGGGGGTGTATTTGTATTATTTTCCAAGATACAGCTAAGGGATGTATTTGTATTCCTGACAATAACACAGCTTTGGGTTGTATTAGTATTATTTTCAAAGATACAACTAAGGGTTCTATCTGTATTTTTGACAATAACAAAACTTGGGGTTTATGTGTATTATTTTCAGAGATAGAGATAAGGGTTGTATATGTATTTTTGACAATAACACAGTTTGGGCATGTATTTGCATTATTTTCCGATATACAGCTAAGGGTTATATTTTTATTTTTGAAAATAACACAGCTTGTGGGTGTATTTGTATTATTTTCCGAGATACAGCTAAGGGTTGTATTTGTGTTTTTGAAAATAACACAGCTTGGGGGTGTATTTGTATTATTTTCCGAGATACAGCTAAGGTTTTTATTTTTATTTTTAAAAATAACACAGCTTGGGTGTGTGTTTGTATTATTTTCTGAGATACAGCTAAGGGTTGTATTGGTATATTTGAAAATAAGACACCGTGCGGTTGTGTTTGTATTATTTTCCACGATACAGCTAAGGGTTGTATTTGTATTTTTGAAAAAAAACTGCTTGGGGGTGTATTTGTATTATTTTCTGAGATACAGCTAAGGGTTGTATTTGTATTTTTGAAAATAACACAGCTTGGGGGGGTATTTGTATTATTTTCCGAGATAGTGCTAAGGGTCGTATATGAATTTTTGAAAATAACACAGCTTGGGTTTGTATTTGTATTATTTTCTGAGATACAGCTAAGGTTTATATTTGTATTTTTGAAAATAACACCGCTTGGGTGTGTATTTGTGTTATTTTCCGAGATACAGCTAAGGGTTGTACTTGTATTTTTGAAAATAACAGTGATTGGGTGTGTTTTTGAATTATTTTCCGAGATGCAGCTAAGGGTTGTATCTGTATTTTTGACAGTAACACAGCTTGGGTGTGTATTTGTATTACTTTACGAGATACAGCTAATTGTTGTATTTGTATTTTTGACAATAACACAGTTTGGGGGTTTATTTGTATTATTTTACGAGATACAGCTAAGGGTTGTATCTGTATTTTTGACAATAACACAGCTTGGGTGTGTATTTGTATTATTTTCCGAGTTATAGATAAAGGTTGTATATGTATTTTTGACTGTAAAACAGCTTGGGTGTGTATTTGTATTATTTTGCGAGATACAGCTAAGGGTTGTATCTGTATTTTTGAAAATAACACAGCTTGGGGGTGTATTTGTATAATTTTTCGAGATACAGCTTAGGGTTTTATCTGTATTTCTGACAATAACACAGCTTGCGTATGTATTTGTATTATTTTCAGAGTTACAGCTAAAGGTGTATATGTATTTTTGACTATAAAAGAGCTAGGGTGCGTATTTGTATTTTTTTGCGAGATACAGCTAAGGGTTGAATTTGTATTTCTGAAAATAACACAGCTTGTGGGTGTTTTTGTATTATTTTCCGAGATACAGCTAAGGGTTGTATTTGTATTTTTGAAAATAACACAGCTTGGGGGTTTATTTGTATTATTTTCCGAGATAGAGCTAAGGGTTCTATTTTTATTTTTTGAAAATAACACGGCTAGAGTGTGTATTTGTATTATTTTGAAACATACAGGTAAGGGTTGTATTTGTCTTTTGGAAAATAACACAGCTTGGGGGTGTATTTGTATTATTTTCCAAGATACAGCTAAGGGTTGAATTTGTATTTTTGAAAATACCACAGCTTTAGGGTGTATTTGTAATATTTTCTGACATACAGCTAAGGGTTGTATTTGTATTTTTGAAAATAACACAGCTTGGGGGTGTATTTGTATTATTTTCCAAGTTAGAGCTAAGGGTTGTATTTTTATTTTTGAAAATAACACAGCTTGGGGGTGTCTTTGTATTATTTTCAAAGATACAGCTAAGGGTTGTATTTTTATTTTTGAAAATGACACAGCTTTGGGGTGTATTTGTATTATTTTCCGAGATACAGCTAAGGGTTGTTTTTGTATTTTTGAAATATCACACCTTGGGGGTGTATTTTTATTATTTTCCGAGATACCGCTAAGGGTTGTATTTGAATTTTTGAAAATAACACAACTTGGGGGTTTATTTGTATTATTTTCCTTGATTAAGCTAAGGGTTGTATTTGTATTTTTGAAAATAACACCGTTTGGTGGTGTATTTGTATTATTTTCTGAGATACAGCTAAGGGTTGTGTTTGTGTTTTTGAAAATAACACACCATGGGGTTGTATTTGTATTCTTTTCCAAGATACAGTTAATTGTTGTATTTGTATTTTTGACAATAACAGAGCTTGGGGGTGTATTTGCATTATTTTCCGAGATACAGCTAAGTGTTGTATTTGTATTTTTGGAAATAACACAGCTTGGGGGTGAATTTGTATTATTTTCCGACTTACAGATAAATGTTGTATATGTATTTTTGACTATAAAACAGCTTGGGTGTGTATTTGTATTATTTTGCGAGATACAGCTAAGGTTTGTATCTGTATTTTTGAAAATAACACAGCTTGGGTGTGTATTTGCATTATTTTCCGAGATAGAACTAAGGGTTGTATTTGTATTTTGGAAAATAACAGAGCTTGTGGGTGTATTTGTATTATTTTCCGAGATTCAGCTAAGGGTTGTATTTTTATTTTTGAAAATAACACAGCTTGGAGGTGTATTTGTATTATTTTCCAAGTTAGAGCTAAGGGTTGTATTTTTATTTTTGAAAATAATACAGCTTGGGGTGTCTTTGTATTATTTTCAAAGTTACAGCTAAGGGGTGTATTTTTATTTTTGAAAATAACACAGCTTTGGTGTGTATGTGTATTATTTTCCGAGGTACAGCTAAGGGTTGTATTTGTATTTTTGAAAATAACACAGCTTGGGGGTGTATTTGTGTTATATTCCTAGATATAGCTAAGGGTTGTATTTGTATTTTTGAAAATAACACAACTTGGAGGTGTATATGTATTATTTTCCGACATTCAGCTAAGGGATGTATTTGTATTTTTGAAAATAACACTGTTTGGGGGTGTATTTGTATTATTTTCTGAGATACAGCTAAGGGTTATATTTGTGTTTTTGAAAACAACACACCTTGGGGTTGTATTTGTATTATTTTCCAAGATACATTTAATTGTTGTTTTTGTATTTTTGACAATAACAGAGCTTGGGGGTGTATTTGCATTATTTTCCGTGATACAGCTAAGTGTTGTATTTGTATTTTTGGAAATAACACCGCTTGGGTGTGTTTTTGTATTATTTTCCGAAATACAGCTAAGGGTTGTATTTGTATTTTTGAAAATAACACA
Source organism: Saimiri boliviensis (assembly GCF_048565385.1). Lineage (NCBI taxonomy): Eukaryota > Metazoa > Chordata > Mammalia > Primates > Cebidae > Saimiri > Saimiri boliviensis. The sequence goes on from NC_133453.1 coordinate 152,603,382, forward strand.
GCTTCGGGTTGTATTTGTATTATATTCCAAAATACATCTAAGGGTTGTATTTGTATTTTTGAAAATAACACAGACTGGGGGTGTATTTATATTATTTTCCGAGATACAGCTAAGGGTTGTATTTGTATTTTTGAAATTAACACAGCTTGGGGGTGTATTTGTCTTATTTTCTGAATTACGGCTAAGTTCGGTATTTTTGTATTTTTGAAAATAACACAGCTTGGGGGTGTATTTGTACTATTTTCCGAGATACAGCTAAGGGATGTATTTGTATTTTTGAAAATAACACAGCTTGGGGGTGTATTTGTACTATTTTCCAAGATACTGCTAAGGGTTGTATTTGTATTTTTGAAAATAACACCGCTTCGGAGTGTATTTGTATTACTTTACAACATACAGCTAAGGGTTGTATTTGTATTTTTGACAATAACACAGCTTGGGGTTGTATTTGAATTATTTTCAATATATAGATAAGGGTTGTATTTGTATTTTTTAAAATAACACAACTTGTGGGTGTATTTGTATTATTTTCCAACATACAAATAAGGGTTGTATTTGTATTTTTGAAAATAACACAGCTTGGGGGTGTATTTGTATTATTTTCCAAGATACAGCTAAGGGTTGTATTGGTATTTTGGAAAAAAACACAGCTTTGGGGTGTATTTGTATTATTTTCCTAGATAGAGATAAATGTTGTATTTGTATTTTTTAAAATAACACACCTTGGGGGTGTATTTGTATTATTTTACAAGATACTGCTAAGGGTTGTGTTTGTGTTTTTGAAAATAACACAGTTTGGGGGTGTATTTCTATCATTTTTCTAGATACAGCAAAGGGTTGTATATTTATTTTTGAAAATAACACAGCTTGGGGGAGTATTTGTATCATTTTCAAAGATACGGCTAAGGGTTGTATTTGTATTTTCGAAAATAACACAGCTTGGGGATGTATTTGTATTATTTTCGAAGATACAGCTAAGAGTTTTATTTGTATTTTTTAAAATAACAAAGATTGATTGTGTATTTGTATTGTTTGCCAAGGTAGAGCTAAGGGTTTTATTTGTATTTTTGAAAATAACACAGCTTTTTGGTGTATATGTATTACTTTCCAAGATAAAGGTAAGTGTTATATTTATGAAAATAACACAGTTTCGGGTGTATATGTATTATTTTCCAAGATAAAGCTAAGGGATGTATTTGTATTTTTGAAAAAAACACAGCTTGGGGGTGTATTTGTATTATTTTCCAAGATACTGCTAAGGGTTGTATTTGTATTTTTGAAAATAACACAGTTTGGGGGTGTATTTGTATTATTTTTCAAGATACAACTAAGGGTTGTATTTGTATTTTTGAAAATAACACAGCTTTCGTGTGTATTTGTTTTATTTTCCAAGATGCAGCTAAGGGTTGTATTTGTAGTTTTGAAAATAACACAGATTGGGGGTGTATATGTATTATTTTCCAGGATACTTCTAAGGGTTGTATTTGTATTTTCGTGAATAACACAGCTTGGGGGTGTATTTGTATTATTTTCCAAAATAATGCTAAGGGTTGTATTTTTATTTTTGGAAATAACACAGCTTGCGGGTGTATTTGTATTATTTTCCAAGATACAGCAAATTGTTGTATTTCTATTTTTGACAATAACACAGCTTGGGGGTGTATTTGTATTATTTTCAAAGATACAGCTAAGGTTTGTATTTGCATTTTTGAAAACAACACAGCTTGTGTGTGTATTTGTATTATTTTCCAAGTTACAGCTAATGGTTGTATTTGTATTTTTGACAATAACACAGCTTGCGGGTGTATTTGTATTATTTTCCGAGATACAGCTAAGGGTTGCATTTGTATTTTTGAGAAATAACACAGCTTGGTGGTATATTTGTATTATTTTCAAAGATACAGGTAAGGGTTGTATTTGTATTTTTGACAATAACACAGCTTGGGTGTGTATTTGTATTATATACAAAGATACAGCTAAGTGTTGCATTTGTATTTTTGACAATAACACAGCTTGCGGGTTTATTTGTATTATTTTCCGAGATACAGCTAAGGGTTGTATTTTTGTTTTTGAAAATAACACAGCTTGTGGGTGTATTTGTATTATTTTCCGAGATACAGCTAAGGGTTGTGTTTGTGTTTTTGAAAATAACACCGCTTGTGGGTGTATTTGTATTATTTTCCAAGATACAGCTAAGGGTTGTGTTTGTATTTTTGAAAATAACACAGCTTGGGGGTGTGTTTGTATTATTTTCCAAGATAGAGCTAAGGGTTGTATTTGAATTTTTCAAAATAACACAGCTTGGGGGTGTATTTGTATTATTTTCCAATATACGGCTAAGGGTTGTATTTGTATTTTTGAAAATAACACATCTTGGGGTTGTATTTTTATTATTTTCCAAGATACAGCTAAGGGTTGTATTTGTATTTTTGAAAATAACACAGACTGGGGGTGTATTTGTATTATTTTCCGAGATACAGCTAAGGGTTGTATTTGTATTTTTGAAATTAACACAGCTTGGTAGTGTATTTGTCTTATTTTCTGAATTACGGCTAAGTTCTGTATTTTTATATTTTTGGAAATGACACAGCTTGGGGGTGTATTTGTATTATTTTCCAAGATAAGGCTATGAATTTTATCTGTATTTTTGACAATAACACAGCTTTGGGGTGTATTTGTATTACTTTCCAAGATACAGCTAAGAGTTGTATATGTATTTTTGAAAATAACACAGCTTTGGGGTGTATTTGTATTACTTTCCAAGATACAGCTAACGTTTGTATTTGTATTTTTGAAATTAAGACGGCGTTGTGGTGTATTTGTATTACTTTCCAAGATAGAGCTAAGTGTTGTGTTTGTATTTTTGACAATAACACAGCTGGGGGGGGGGTGTATTTGTATTATTTTCCAAGATACAGCTAAGGGTTTGGTTTGTATTTTTGAAAATTACACAACTTGAATTTGTATTTGTATTATTTTCAAAGATAGAGCTAAGGGTTGTATTTGTGATTTTGAAAATAACACAACATTGGGGTGTATTTGTATTATTTTCAAAGATACAACTAAGGGTTTTATTTGTATTTTTCACAATAACGCAGCTTGGGAGTGTATTTGTATTATTTTCAAAGATACAGCTAAGGGTTGTATTTGTATTTTTGACAGTAACTCAGATTGGGGTGTATTTGTATTATTTTAAAAGATACAGCTAATGGTTGTATTTGTCTTTTTGAAAATAACACATCTTGGGGGTGTATTTGTATTATTTATCAAGGTACAGCTAAGGGTTGTATTTGTATTTTTGAAAATAACATAGCTTGGGGTTGTATTTGCATTATTTTCCAGGATACAGCTAAGGGTTGTATTGGTATTTTTGAAAATTACACAGCATGGGGGTGTATTTGTGTTTTTTTCCAAGATACAGCTAATGGCTGTACTTGTATTTTGGAAAATAACACGGCTTGGGGGTGTATTTCTATTATTTTCCAAGATACAGCTGAAGGTTGTATTTGCAGTTTTGAAAATAACACAGATTTGGTGTGTATTTGTATTATTTTCAAAAATATAGTTATGGGTTGTATTTGTATTTTTGACAATCACAGAGCTTGGGGGGATTTTTGTAGTATTTTGCAAGATACAGCTAAGGAATGTATTGGTATTTTTGAAAATAACACAGCTTGGGGTTGTATTTGTATTATTTTCCAAGGTACAGCTAAGGGTTGTATTTGTATTTTTGAAATTAACACAGATTGGGGTGTATTTGTCTTATTTTCTGAATTACGGCTAAGTTCTGTATTTTTGAAAATAACACAGCTTGGTGTTGTATTTGTATTATTATCCAAGATACAGCTAAGGGTTGTATTTGTATATTTGGAAATAACACAGCTTGGGCTTCTATTTGTATTATTTTCAAAGATATAGCTAAGGGTTGTATTTGTATTTTTGAAAATAACACAGCATGGGGGTGTATTTGTATTATTTTCAAAGATACAACTAAGGGTTGTATTTGTATTTTTCACAATAACGCGGCTTGGGGGTGTATTTGTATTATTTTCAAAGATACAGCTAAGGGTTGCATTTGTATTTTTGACAATAACTCAGCTTGGGTGGTATTTGTATTATTTTCAAAGATACAGGTAAGGATTGTATTTGTATTTTTGAAAATAACACAGCTTGTGGATGTATTTGTATTATTTTCCAAGATACAGCTCAGAGTTGTATTTGTATTTTTGAAAATAACACAGCTTAGGGTTGTATTTGCATTATTTTCCACGATAGAGCTAGGGGTTTTATTGTTATTTTTGAAAATTACACAGATTGTGGGTGTATTTGTGTTTTCTCCCAAGATACTGCTAAGGGTAGTACTTGTATTTTGGAAAATAACACAGCTTGGGGGTTTATTTGTATTATATTCCAAGATACAGCTAAGGGATGTATTTGTATTTTTGAAAATAACACAGCTATGGGGTGTATTTGTATTATTTTCAAAATTACAGTTATGGGTTGTATTTGTATTTTTAACAATCACAGAGCTTGGAGGGGTATTTGTATTATTTTACAAGATAGAGCTAAGGGTTGTATTTGTATTTTTGACAATAACACAGATTGTGGGTGTATTTGTGCTATTTTCAAAGATACAGCTAAGGGTTGTAATTGTATTTTTGACAGTAACACAGCTTTGGAGTGTATTTGAATTATTTTCAAAATACAGCTAAGGGTTGTATTTGAATTTTTGAGAATAACACAGCTTGGGTGTGTATTTGAATTATTTTCCAAGATACAGCTAAGGTTTCTATTTGTATTTATGAAAATAACACAACTTCTGGGTGTATTTGTATTATTTTCCAATATACAGCTAAGGGGTGTATTTGTATTTTTGAAAATAATACAGCTTGGGGGGGTTATTTGTATTATTTTCCAAGAAACAGCTATGGGTTGTATTTGTATTTTTGAAAATAACAGAGCTTGTGAGTGTATTTGCATTATTTTCCAAGATACAGCTAAGGGTTTTATTGGTATTTTTGAAAATAACACAGCTTGGGGGTGTATTTGTGTTATTTTTCAAGATACATCTTTGGGTTTTATTTGTATTTTGGAAAATAACACAGCTTGGTGGTGTATTTGTATTATTTTCCGAGATACAGCTAAGGGTTATATTTGTATTTTTGAAAATAACACCGATGGGTGTGTATTTGTATTATTTTCCGAGATACAGCTAAGGGTTGTGTTTGCATTTTTGAAAATAACACACCTTGTTGATGTATTTGTATTATTTTCCGACATAGAGCTAAGGGTTGTATTTGTATTTTTGAAAATAAGACACCTTGGGCGTGTGTTTGTATTATTTTCCGAGATACAGCTAAGGGATGTATTTTGTAGTTTTGAAAATAACACAGCATGGGGGCGTATTTGTATTATTTTCCAAGATACAGCTAAGGGGTGCATTTTTATTTTTGACAGTAACACAGCTTGGTGGGGTATTTGTATTATTTTCAAAGATACAGCTAAGCTTTGTATTTGTATTTTTGACAATAACACAGCTTCGGGGTGTATTTGTATTAATTTCAAAGTTACAGCTAAGGGTTATATTTGTATTTTTGACAATAAGAAAGCTTGGGGGTGTATTTTTATTATTTTCCAAGATACAGCTAAAAGTTGTATTTGTATTTTTGACAATAACGTAGCTTGGGGGTGTATTTCTATTATTTTCCAAGATACAGCTAAGGATTGTATTTGTATTTTTGACAATAACACAGCTTGGGGGTGTATTTGTATTATGTTCCAAGATAGAGCTAAGGGATGTATTTGTATTTTTGAAAATAACACAGCTTGTGGGTGTATTTGTATTATTTTCCGAATTACGGCTAAGGGCTGAATTTTTGTATTTTTGAAAATAACACAGCTTGGGAGTCTATTTGTATTACTTTTCTAGACACAGCTAACCGTTGTATTTGTATTTTTCACAATAACAAATCTTGGGGGAGTGTTTGTATTATTTTCCAAAAAACAGTTAAGAGTTGTATTTATATTTTTCAAAATAACACAGTTTGGGGGTGTATTTGTATTATTTTCCAAGATACAGCTAAGTGATGTATTTGTATTCCTGACAAAAACACAGCTTTGGGGTGTATTTGTATTATTTTCAAAGATACAGCTAAGCTTTGTATTTGTATTTTTGACAATAACACAGCTTCGGGGTGTATTTGTATTAATTTCAAAGTTACAGCTAAGGGTTATATTTGTATTTTTGACAATAAGAAAGCTTGGGGGTGTATTTTTATTATTTTCCAAGATACAGCTAAAAGTTGTATTTGTATTTTTGACAATAACAGAGCTTGGGGGTGTATTTCTATTATTTTCCAAGATACAGCTAAGGATTGTATTTGTATTTCTGACAATAACACAGCTTGGGGGTGTATTTGTATTATGTTCCAAGATAGAGCTAAGGGATGTATTTGTATTTTTGAAAATAACACAGCTTGTGGGTGTATTTGTATTATTTTCCGAATTACGGCTAAGGGCTGAATTTTTGTATTTTTGAAAATAACACAGCTTGGGAGTCTATTTGTATTACTTTTCTAGACACAGCTAACCGTTGTATTTGTATTTTTCACAATAACAAATCTTGGGGGAGTGTTTGTATTATTTTCCAAAAAACAGTTAAGAGTTGTATTTGTATTTTTCAAAATAACACAGTTTGGGGGTGTATTTGTATTATTTTCCAAGATACAGCTAAGTGATGTATTTGTATTCCTGACAAAAACACAGCTTTGGGGTGTATTTGTATTATTTTCAAAGATACAGCTAAGGGTTGTATCTGTATTTTTGACAATAACACAGCTTGGAGGTGTATGTGTATTGTTTTCAGAGATAGAGCTAAGGGTAGTATTTGTATTTTTGACAATAACACAGCTTGTGAGTGTTTTTGTATTATTTTCCAACATACAGTTAATCGTTGTATTTGTATTTTTGACAATATCACAGCTTGGGGGTGTATTTGTATTATTTTCCAAGATACAGCTAAGGGTTGTATTTGTATTTTTGACAATAACACAGCTAGGGGGTGTATTTACATTATTTTCCAAGATACAGCTAAGGATTCTCTTTGTATTTTTGACAATAACACAGCTTGGGGGTGTATTTGTATTATTTTCCAAGATACAGCTATGGGTTTTATTTGTATTTGTGACAATAACACAGCTTGTGGGTGTATTTGAATTATTTTCCAAGATACAGCTAATGGTTGTATTGGTATTTTTGACAATAACCCAGCTTGGGGGTGTATTTGTATTATTTTCCAAGATACAGCTAAGGGATGTATTTGTATTCCTGACAATAACACAGCTTTGGGTTGTATTAGTATTATTTTCAAAGATACAACTAAGGGTTCTATCTTTATTTTTGACAATAACAAAACTTGGGGGTTTATGTGTATTATTTTCAGAGATAGACATAAGGGTTGTATATGTATTTTTGACAATAACACAGTTTGGGCGTGTATTTGTATTATTTTCCGATATACAGCTAAGGTTTTTATTTTTATTTTTGAAAATAACACAGATTGGATGTGTGTTTGTATTATTTTCCGAGATACAGCTAAGGGTTGTATTGGTATATTTGAAAATAAGACACCGTGCGGTTGTATTTGTATTATTTTCCAAGATACAGCTAAGGGTTGTATTTGTATTTTTGAAAATAACACAGCTTGGGGGTGTATTTGTATTATTTTCCGAGATACAGCTAAGGGTTGTATTTGTATTTTTGAAAATAACACAGCTTGGGGGGGTATTTGTATTATTTTCCGAGATAGTGCTAAGGGTCGTATATGAATTTCTGAAAATAACACAGCTTGGGTGTGTATTTGTGTTATTTTCCGAGATACAGCTAAGGGTTGTACTTGTATTTTTGAAAATAACAGTGATTGGGTGTGTTTTTGAATTATTTTCCGAGATGCAGCTAAGGGTTGTATCTGTATTTTTGACAGTAACACAGCTTGGGTGTGTATTTGTATTACTTTACGAGATACAGCTAATTGTTGTATTTGTATTTTTGACAATAACACAGCTTGGGGGTGTATTTGTATTATTTTCCAAGATACAGCTATGGGTTTTATTTGTATTTGTGACAATAACACAGCTTGTGGGTGTATTTGAATTATTTTTCAAGATACAGCTAATGGTTGTATTTGTATTTTTGACAATAACCCAGCTTGGGGGTGTATTTGTATTATTTTCCAAGATACAGCTAAGGGATGTATTTGTATTCCTGACAATAACACAGCTTTTGGTTGTATTAGTATTATTTTCAAAGATACAACTAAGGGTTCTATCTGTATTTTTGACAATAACAAAACTTGGGGGTTTATGTGTATTATTTTCAGAGATAGAGATAAGGGTTGTACTTGTATTTTCGAAAATAACACAGCTTGGGGGTGTATTTTTATTATTTTCCAAAATACAGCAAAGGGATATATTGGTATTTTTGAAAATAACACTGCTTGGGGATGTATTTGTATTATTTTCCAAGATACAGCTAAGGGATATATTGGTATTTTGGAAAATAACACAGCTTGGGGGTGTATTTTTATTATTTTCCAAGATACAGATAAGGGTTGTATTTATATTTTTGAAAATAACACAGCTTGTGGGTGTATTTGTATCATTTTTCTAGATACAGCGAAGGGTTTTGTTTTTATTTTTGAAAATAACACAGCTTGGGGGAGTATTTGTATCATTTTCAAAGATACGGATAAGAGTTATATTTGTATTTTTTTTAAAATAACAAAGATTGGGTGTGTATTTGTATTATTTCCCAAGCTAGAGCTCAGGGTTTTATTTGTATTTTTGAAAATAACACAGCTTTTGGGTGTATATGTATTATTTTCCAAGATACAGGTAAGTGTTGTATTTTTGAAAATAACACAGTTGTGGGTGTATATGTATTATTTTGCAAGCTACAGCTAAGGGATGTATTTGTATTTTTGAAAATAATACAGCTTGGGGGTGTATTTGTATTATTTTCCAAGATACAGCTAAGGGTTTTATTTGTATTTTTGACAATAACACAGCTTGGGGGTGTATTTGTATTATTTTCAAAGATAAAGCTAAGCGTTGTATTTGTATTTTTGACAATAACAGAGCTTGGGGGTGTATTTATGTTATTTTCAAAAATACAGCTAAGGGTTCTATTTGTATTTTTGAAAATAACAAAGCTTCGGGGTGTATTGTATTATTTTCCAAGATACAGCTAAGGGTTGTATTTGTATTTTTGAAAATAACTCAGATTGGGGGTGTATTTGTATTATTTTCCAAGATACTGCTAAGGGTTGTATTTGTATTTTTGAAAATAACCCAGCTTGGGGGTGTATTTGTATTATTTTCCATGATACAGCTACGGGTTGTATTTGTATTTTTGAAAATAACACACCTTTCGGGTGTATTTGTTTTATTTTCCAAGATACAGGTAAGGGTTGTATTATTATTTTTGAAAATAACACAGATTGGGGGTGTATTTGTATTATTTTCCAAGATACTTCTGAGGGTTGTATTTGTATTTTCGTCAGTAACACAGCTTGGGGGTGTGTTTGTATTATTTTCCAAGATACTGCTAAGGGTTGCATTTGTATTTTTGGAAATAACACAGCTTGCGGGTGTCTTTGTATTATTTTCCAAGATACAGCTAATTGTTGTATTTGTATTTTTGACAATAACACAGCTTGGGGTGTATTTGTATTATTTTCCAAGATACAGCTAAGGTTTGTATTTGTATTTTTGAAAACAACACAGTTTGGATGTGTATTTGTATTATTTTCCAAGATACAGCTAAGGGTTGTATTTGTATTTTTGACAATAACACAGATTGGGGGTGTATTTGTATTATTTTCCAAGATACAGCTAAGGGTTGTATTTGTATTTTTGACAGTAACACAGCTTGGGGGTGTATTTATGTTATTTTCAAAAATACGGCTAAGGGTTCTATTTGTATTTTTGAAAATAACACAGCGTGGGGGTGTACTGTATTATTTTCCAAGATACAGCTAAGGGTTGTATTTGTATTTTTGACAATAACACAGCTTGGGGGTGTATTTGTATTATATTCAAAGACAGCTAAGTGTTGCATTTGTATTTTTGACAATAACACAGCTTGTGGGTGTTTTTGTGTTATTTTCAAATATACAGCTAAGAGTTCTATCTGTTTTTTTGACAATAAAACAGCTTGGGGGTGTATTTGTATTATTTTCAAAGATACAGCTAAGGGTTGTATTTGTTTTTTTGACAATAACACAGCTTGGGGTTGTATTTGAATTATTTTCAAAATACAGCTAAGGGTTGTATTTGTAATTTTTAAAATAACACAACTTGTGAGTGTATTTGTATTATTTTCCAAGATACAGCTAAGGGTTGTATTTGTATTTTTGAAAATAACACACCTTGGGGATGTATTTGTATTATTTTCCAAGATACAGCTAAGGGTTGTATTGGTATTTTGGAAAATAACACAGCTTTGGGGTGTATTTGTATTATTTTCCAAAATACAGATAAGGGTTGTATATGTATTTTTTAAAATAACACACCTTGGGGGTTTATTTGTATTATTTTACAAGATACAGCTAAGGGTCGTCTTTGTATTTTTGAAAATAACACAGCTTGTGGGTGTATTTGCATCATTTTTCTAGATACAGCGAAGGGTTGTATTTTTATTTTTGAAAATAACACAGCTTGGGGGAGTATTTGTATCATCTTCAAAGATACGGCTAAGGGTTGTATTTGTATTTTTGACAATAACACAGCTTGGGGGTGTATTTGTATTATTTTCAAAGATAAAGCTAAGCGTTTTATTTGTATTTTTGACAATAACACAGCTTGGGGTTGTATTTGAATTATTTTCAAAATACAGCTAAGGGTTGTATTTGTATTTTTTAAAATAACACACCTTGGGGGTGTATTTGTATTATTTTACAACGTACAGGTAAGGGTCATATTTGTATTTTTGAAAATAACACAGCTTATGGGTGTATTTGTATAATTTTTCTAGATACACCGAAGGGTTTTATTTTTATTTTTGAAAATAACACAGCTTGGGGGAGTTTTTGTATCATTTTCAAAGATACGGCTAAGGGTTATATTTGTATTTTTGAAAATAACACAGCTTGGGGGTGTATTTGTATTATTTTCCAAGATACAGCTAAGAGTTTTATTTGTACTTTTTAAAATAACAAAGATTGGGTGTGTATTTGTGTTATATCCCAAGGTGGAGCTAAGGGTTTTATTTGTATTTTTGAAAATAACACAGCTTTTGGGTGTATATGTATTATTTTCCAAGATACAGTAAGTGTTGTATTTTTGAAAATAACACAGTTGGGGGTGTATATGTATTATTTTCCAAGATACAGCTAAGGGATGTATTTGTATTTTTGAAAATAATACAGCGTAGGGGTGTATTTGTATTATTTTCCAAGATATTACTAAGGGTTGTATTTGTATTTTGGAAAATAACCCAGCTTGGGGGTGTATTTGTATTATTTTCCAAGATACAGCTAAGTGTTGTATTTTTTTTTTTTTTTTGAAAATAACACAGCTTTCGGGTGTATTTGTTTTAATTTCCAAATTAGAGCTAAGGGTTGTATTAGTATTTTTGAAAATAACACAGATTGGGGGTGTATTTGTATTAGTTTCCAAGATAATTCTAAGGGTTGTATTTGTATTTTCGTCAATAACACAGCTTGGGGGTGTATTTGTATTATTTTCCAAGATACTGCTAAGGGTTGCATTTGAATTTTTGGAAATACCACAGCTTGCCGGTGTCTTTGTATTATTTTCCAAGATACAGCTAATTGTTGTATTTGTATTTTTGACAATAACACAGCTTGGGGTGTATTTGTATTATTTTCAAAGATACAGCTAAGGTTTGTATTTGTATTTTTGAAAAAAACACAGTTTGGATGTGTATTTGTATTATTTTCCAAGATACAGCTAAGGGTTGTATTTGTATTTTTGACAATAACACAGATTGGGGGTGTATTTGTATTATTTTCCAAGATACAGCTAAGGGTTGTATTTGTATTTTTGACAGTAACACAGCTTGGGGTTGTATTTATGTTATTTTCAAAAATACAGCTAAGGGTTCTATTTGTATTTTTGAAAATAACACAGCGTGGGGGTGTACTGTATTATTTTCCAAGATACAGCTAAGGGTTGTATTTGTATTTTTGACAATAACACAGCTTGGGGGTGTATTTGTATTATGTTCAAAGATACAGCTAAGTGTTGCATTTGTATTTTTGACAATAACACAGCTTGTGGGTGTTTTTGTGTTATTTTCAAATATACAGCAAAGAGTTCTATCTGTATTTTTGACAATAAAACAGCTTGGGGGTGTATTTGTATTATTTTCAAAGATACAGCTAAGGGTTGTATTTGTTTTTTTGACAATAACACAGCTTGGGGTTGTATTTGAATTATTTTCAAAATACAGCTAAGGGTTGTATTTGTATTTTTTAAAATAACACAACTTGTGAGTGTATTTGTATTATTTTCCAAGATACAGCTAAGGGTTGTATTTGTATTTTTGAAAATAATACAGCTTGGGGGTGTATTTGTATTATTTTCCAAGATACAGCTAAGGGATGTATTGGTATTTTTGAAAATAACACACCTTGGTGATGTATTTGTATTATTTTCCAAGATACAGCTAAGGGTTTTGTTGGTATTTTGGAAAATAACACAGTTTTGGGGTGTATTTGTATTATTTTCCAAAATACAGATAAGGGTTGTATATGTATTTTTTAAAATAACACACCTTGGGGGTTTATTTGTATTATTTTACAAGATACAGCTAAGGGTCGTCTTTGTATTTTTGAAAATAACACAGCTTGTGGGTGTATTTGCATCATTTTTCTAGATACAGCGAAGGGTTGTATTTTTATTTTTGAAAATAACACAGCTTGGGGGAGTATTTGTATCATCTTCTAAGATACGGCTAAGGGTTGTATTTGTATTTTTGACAATAACACAGCTTGGGGGTGTATTTGTATTATTTTCAAAGATAAAGCTAAGCGTTTTATTTGTATTTTTGACAATAACACAGCTTGGGGGTGTATTTATGTTATTTTCAAAGATACAGCTACGGGTTCTGTTTGTATTTTTGAAAATAACACAGGTTGGGGGTGTATTGTATTATATTCCAAGATACAGCTAAGGGTTGTATTTGTATTTTTGATAATAACACAGCTTGGGGGTGTATTTGTATTATTTTCCAAGATACTGCTAAGGGTTGTATTTGTATTTTTGAAAATAACCCAGATTCGGGGTGTATTTGTATTATTTTCCAAGATACAGCTAAGGGTTGTATTTGTATTTTTGAAAATAACACAGCTTTCGGGTGTATTTTTTTTATTTTCCAAGATACAGCTAAGGGTTGTATTTGTATTTTTGAAAATAACACAGATTTGGGGTGTATTTGTATTATTTTCCAAGATACTTCTAAGGGTTGTATTTGTATTATCATCAATAACACAGCTTGGGGGTGTATTTGTATTATTTTCCAAGATACTGCTAAGGGTTGTATTTGTATTTTTGGAAATAACACAGCTTGCGTGTGTATTTGTATTATTTTCCAAGATACAGCTAAGGGTTGTATTTGTATTTTTGAAAATTACACAGCTTGGGGTTGTATTTGTATTATTTTTCAAGATAAAGCTAAGGGTTGTATTTGTATTCTTGAAAATAACACACCTTGGGGGTGTATTTGTATTATTTTCCAAGATACAGCAAAGGGTTGTATTTGTATTTTTGAAAATAACACAGCTCGGTGTGTATTTGTATTATTTTCCAAGATACAGCTAAGGGTTGAATTTGTATTTTTGACAATAACACAGCTTGGGGGTGTATTTGTATTATTTTCCAATATACAACTTAGGGTTGTATTTGTATTTTTGACAATAACACAGCTTGGGGGTGTATTTGTACTATTCTCCAAGATTCAGCTAAGGGTTGTATTTGTCTTTTTAAAAATAACACAGCTCGTGGGTGTATTTGTATTATTTTCCAAGATATAGCTAAGGGTATTATTTGTATTTTTGAAAATAACACCCCTTGGAGGTGTATTTGCATTATTTTCCAAGATACAGCTAAGGATTTTATTTGTATTTTTGACAATAACACATCTTGGGGGTGTATTTGTATTATTTTGCAAGATACGGCTAAGGGTTGTATTTGTATTTTTTTCAATAACACAGCTTGGGGGTGTATTTGTATTATTTTCCAACATATAGCTAAGGGTTCTATTTGTATTTTTGAGAACAACACAGCTGGCGGGTGTATTTGTATTATTTTCCAAGATACAGCTAAGGGTTTTATTTTTCTTTTTGAAAATAACACAATTTGGAGGTGTAGTGATATTATTTTCCAAGGTACAGCTAAGGGTCATAATTGTAGTTTTGAAAATAACACAGCTTGCGTCTGTATTTGTTTTATTTTCCAAGATAGAGCTAAGGGATGTATTGGTATTTTTGAAAATAACATAGATTGTGGGTGTATTTGTATTATTTTGCAAGATACAGCTAAGGGAGGTATTTTATTTTTGAAAATAACAGAGCTTAGGGGTGTATTTGTATTATTTTCCAAGATACAGCTAAGGGTTGTATTTGTATTTTTGACAACAACACAGCTTGGGGTTGTTTTTGAATTATTTTCAAAATACAGCTAAGGGTTGTATTTGTATTTTTTAAAATAACGCAACTTGGGGGTGTATTTGTGTTATTTTCCAAGATACAGCTAAGGGTTGTACTTGTATTTTCGAAAATAACACAGCTTGGGGGTGTATTTTATTATTTTCCAATATACAGATAAGGGTTGTATTTATATTTTTGAAAATAACACAGCTTGTGGGAGTATTTGTATCATTTTTCTAGATACAGCGAAGGGTTTTATTTTTATTTTTGAAAATAACACAGCTTGGGGGAGTATTTGTATCATTTTCAAAGATACGGATAAGGGTTATATTTGTATTTTTTTAAAAATAACAAAGATTGGGTGTGTATTTGTATTATTTCCCAAGCTAGAGCTCAGGGTTTTATTTGTATTTTTGAAAATAACACAGCTTTTGGGTGTATATGTATTATTTTCCAAGATACAGGTAAGTGTTGTATTTTTGAAAATAACACAGTTGTGGGTGTATATGTATTATTTTGCAAGATACAGCTAAGGGATGTATTTGTATTTTTGAAAATAATACAGCTTGGGGGTGTATTTGTATTATTTTCCAAGATACAGCTAAGGGTTTTATTTGTATTTTTGACAATAACACAGCTTGGGGGTGTATTTGTATTATTTTCAAAGATAAAGCTAAGCGTTGTATTTGTATTTTTGACAATAACAGAGCTTGGGGGTGTATTTATGTTATTTTCAAAAATACAGCTAAGGGTTCTATTTGTATTTTTGAAAATAACACAGCTTGGGGGTGTATTGTATTATTTTCCAAGATACAGCTAAGGGTTGTATTTGTATTTTTGAAAATAACACAGCTTGGGGGTGTATTTGTATTATTTTCCAAGATACTGCTAAGGGTTGTATTTGTATTTTTGAAAATAACCCAGCTTGGGGGTGTATTTGTATTATTTTCCATGATTCAGCTACGGGTTGTATTTGTATTTTTGAAAATAACACACCTTTCGGGTGTATTTGTTTCATTTTCCAAGATACAGCTAAGGGTTGTATTATTATTTTTGAAAATAACACAGATTGGGGGTGTATTTGTATTATTTTCCAAGATACTTCTAAGGGTTGTATTTGTATTTTCGTCAGTAACACAGCTTGGGGGTGTATTTGTATTATTTTCCAAGATACTGCTAAGGGTTGCATTTGTATTTTTGGAAATAACACAGCTTGGGGATGTATTTGTATTATTTTCCAAGATACAGCTAAGGGTTTTATTTGTATTTTTGAAAATAACAGAGCTTGTTGGTGTATATGTATTATTTTCCAAGATACAGCTAAGGGTTGTATTTGAATTTTTGACACTAACACAGCTTGGGGGTGTATTTGTATTATTTTCCAACATACAACTAAGGGTTGTATTTGTATTTTTGACAATAACACAGCTTGGGCTTGTATTTTAATTACATTCAAAATACAGCTAAGGGTTCTATATGTATTTCTGAAAATAACACAGTTTGGGGGTGTATTTGTATTATTTTCTAAGATACAGCTAAGGGTTGTATTTGTATTTTTGAAAATAACACAGCTTGGGGGTGTATTTGTATTATTTTCCAAGATACAGCTAAGGGATATATATGTATTCTTGAAAATAACACAGCTTAAGGGTGTATTTGTATTATTTTCCAAGATACAGCTAAGGGTTTTATTTGTATTTTTGACAATAACACAGCTTGGGTGTGTATTTGTATTTTTTTCAAAGATAAAGCTAAGCGTTGTATTTTTATTTTTGACAATAACACAGCTTGGGGGTGTATTATTGTTATATTCAAAGATACAGCTAAGGGTTCTATTTGTATTTTTGAAAATAACACAGCTTGGGAGTGTATTGTATTATTTTCCAAGATACAGCTAAGGGTTGTATTTGTGTTTTTGAAAATAACACAGCTTGGGGGTGTATTTGTATTATCTTCCAAGATACTGCGAAGGGTTGTATTTGTATTTTTGAAAATAACCCAGCTTGGTGTTGTATTTGTATTATTCTAGAAGATACAGCTACGGGTTGTATTTGTATTTTTGAAAATAACACAGCTTTAGGGTGTATTTGTTTTATTTTCCAAGATACAGCTAAGGGTTGTATTATTAATTTTGAAAATAACACAGATTGGAGGTGTATTTGTATTATTTTCCAAGATACTTCTAAGGGTTGTATTTGTATTTTCGTCAGTAACACAGCTTGGGGGTGTATTTGTATTATTTTCCAAGATACTGCTAAGGGTTGCATTTGTATTTTTGGAAATAACACAGCTTGCCGGTGTCTTTGTATTATTTTCCAAGATACAGCTAATTGTTGTATTTGTATTTTTGACAATAACACAGCTTGGGGTGTATTTGTATTATTTTCAAAGATACAGCTAAGGTTTGTATTTGTATTTTTGAAAAGAACACAGCTTGGGTGTGTATTTGTATTATTTTCCAAGATACAGCTAATGGTTGTATTTGTATTTTTGACAGAAACACAGATTGGGGGTGTATTTGTATTATTTTCCAAGATACAGCTAAGGGTTGTATTTGTATTTTTGACATTAACACAGCTTGGGGGTGTATTTATGTTATTTTCAAAGATACAGCTAAGGGTTCTATTTGTATTTTTTAAAATAACACAGCGTGGGGGTGTATTGTATTATTTTCCAAGATACAGCTAAGGGTTGTATTTGTATTTTTGACAATAACACAGCTTGGGGGTATATTTGTATTATTTTCAAAGATAAAGCTAAGCGTTTTATTTGTATTTTTGACAATAACACAGCTTGGGGTTGTATTTGAATTATTTTCAAAATACAGCTAAGGGTTGTATTTGTATTTTTTAAAATAACACAACTTGGGGGTGTATTTGTATTATTTTCCAAGTTACAGCTAAGGGTTGTACTTGTATTTTTGAAAATAAAACAGCTTGGGGGTGTATTTGTATTATTTTCCAAGATACAGCTAAGGGATATACTGGTATTTTTGAAAATAACACAACTTGAGGATGTATTTGTATTATTTTCCAAGATACAGCTAAGGGTTGTATTGGTATTTTGGAAAATAACACAGCTTGGGGGAGTATTTGTATTATTTTCCAAGATACAGATAAGGGTTGTATTTGTATTTTTTAAAATAACACACCTTGGGGGTGTATTTGTATTATTTTACAACGTACAGCTAAGGGTCGTATTTGTATTTTTGAAAATAACACAGCTTATGGGTGTATTTGTATAATTTTTCCAGATACACCGAAGGGTTTTATTTTTATTTTTGAAAATAACACAGCTTGGGGGAGTTTTTGTATCATTTTCAAAGATACGGCTAAGGGTTATATTTGTATTTTTGAAAATAACACAGCTTGGGGGTGTATTTGTATTATTTTCCAAGATACAGCTAAGAGTTTTATTTGTACTTTTTAAAATAACAAAGATTGGGTGTGTATTTGTGTTATATCCCAAGGTGGAGCTAAGGGTTTTATTTGTATTTTTGAAAATAACACAGCTTTTGGGTGTATATGTATTATTTTCCAAGATACAGTAAGTGTTGTATTTTTGAAAATAACACAGTTGGGGGTGTATATGTATTATTTTCCAAGATACAGCTAAGGGATGTATTTGTATTTTTGAAAATAATACAGCGTAGGGGTGTATTTGTATTATTTTCCAAGATATTGCTAAGGGTTGTATTTGTATTTTGGAAAATAACCCAGCTTGAGGGTGTATTTGTATTATTTTCCAAGATACAGCTAAGTGTTGTATTTTTTTTTTTTTGAAAATAACACAGCTTTCGGGTGTATTTGTTTTAATTTCCAAATTAGAGCTAAGGGTTGTATTAGTATTTTTGAAAATAACACAGATTGGGGGTGTATTTGTATTAGTTTCCAAGATAATTCTAAGGGTTGTATTTGTATTTTCGTCAATAACACAGCTTGGGGGTGTATTTGTATTATTTTCCAAGATACTGCTAAGGGTTGCATTTGAATTTTTGGAAATACCACAGCTTGCCGGTGTCTTTGTATTATTTTCCAAGATACAGCTAATTGTTGTATTTGTATTTTTGACAATAACACAGCTTGGGGTGTATTTGTATTATTTTCAAAGATACAGCTAAGGTTTGTATTTGTATTTTTGAAAAAAACACAGTTTGGATGTGTATTTGTATTATTTTCCAAGATACAGCTAAGGGTTGTATTTGTATTTTTGACAATAACACAGATTGGGGGTGTATTTGTATTATTTTCCAAGATACAGCTAAGGGTTGTATTTGTATTTTTGACAGTAACACAGCTTGGGGTTGTATTTATGTTATTTTCAAAAATACAGCTAAGGGTTCTATTTGTATTTTTGAAAATAACACAGCGTGGGGGTGTACTGTATTATTTTCCAAGATACAGCTAAGGGTTGTATTTGTATTTTTGACAATAACACAGCTTGGGGGTGTATTTGTATTATGTTCAAAGATACAGCTAAGTGTTGCATTTGTATTTTTGACAATAACACAGCTTGTGGGTGTTTTTGTGTTATTTTCAAATATACAGCAAAGAGTTCTATCTGTATTTTTGACAATAAAACAGCTTGGGGGTGTATTTGTATTATTTTCAAAGATACAGCTAAGGGTTGTATTTGTTTTTTTGACAATAACACAGCTTGGGGTTGTATTTGAATTATTTTCAAAATACAGCTAAGGGTTGTATTTGTATTTTTTAAAATAACACAACTTGTGAGTGTATTTGTATTATTTTCCAAGATACAGCTAAGGGTTGTATTTGTATTTTTGAAAATAATACAGCTTGGGGGTGTATTTGTATTATTTTCCAAGATACAGCTAAGGGATGTATTGGTATTTTTGAAAATAACACACCTTGGTGATGTATTTGTATTATTTTCCAAGATACAGCTAAGGGTTTTGTTGGTATTTTGGAAAATAACACAGTTTTGGGGTGTATTTGTATTATTTTCCAAAATACAGATAAGGGTTGTATATGTATTTTTTAAAATAACACACCTTAGGGGTTTATTTGTATTATTTTACAAGATACAGCTAAGGGTCGTCTTTGTATTTTTGAAAATAACACAGCTTGTGGGTGTATTTGCATCATTTTTCTAGATACAGCGAAGGGTTGTATTTTTATTTTTGAAAATAACACAGCTTGGGGGTGTATTGTATTATATTCCAAGATACAGCTAAGGGTTGTATTTGTATTTTTGATAATAACACAGCTTGGGGGTGTATTTGTATTATTTTCCAAGATACTGCTAAGGGTTGTATTTGTATTTTTGAAAATAACCCAGATTCGGGGTGTATTTGTATTATTTTCCAAGATACAGCTAAGGGTTGTATTTGTATTTTTGAAAATAACACAGCTTTCGGGTGTATTTTTTTTATTTTCCAAGATACAGCTAAGGGTTGTATTTGTATTTTTGAAAATAACACAGATTTGGGGTGTATTTGTATTATTTTCCAAGATACTTCTAAGGGTTGTATTTGTATTATCATCAATAACACAGCTTGGGGGTGTATTTGTATTATTTTCCAAGATACTGCTAAGGGTTGTATTTGTATTTTTGGAAATAACACAGCTTGCGTGTGTATTTGTATTATTTTCCAAGATACAGCTAAGGGTTGTATTTGTATTTTTGAAAATTACACAGCTTGGGGTTGTATTTGTATTATTTTTCAAGATAAAGCTAAGGGTTGTATTTGTATTCTTGAAAATAACACACCTTGGGGGTGTATTTGTATTATTTTCCAAGATACAGCAAAGGGTTGTATTTGTATTTTTGAAAATAACACAGCTCGGTGTGTATTTGTATTATTTTCCAAGATACAGCTAAGGGTTGAATTTGTATTTTTGACAATAACACAGCTTGGGGGTGTATTTGTATTATTTTCCAATATACAACTTAGGGTTGTATTTGTATTTTTGACAATAACACAGCTTGGGGGTGTATTTGTACTATTCTCCAAGATTCAGCTAAGGGTTGTATTTGTCTTTTTAAAAATAACACAGCTCGTGGGTGTATTTGTATTATTTTCCAAGATATAGCTAAGGGTATTATTTGTATTTTTGAAAATAACACCCCTTGGAGGTGTATTTGCATTATTTTCCAAGATACAGCTAAGGATTTTATTTGTATATTTTGACAATAACACATCTTGGGGGTGTATTTGTATTATTTTGCAAGATACGGCTAAGGGTTGTATTTGTATTTTTTTCAATAACACAGCTTGGGGGTGTATTTGTATTATTTTCCAACATATAGCTAAGGGTTCTATTTGTATTTTTGAGAACAACACAGCTGGCGGGTGTATTTGTATTATTTTCCAAGATACAGCTAAGGGTTTTATTTTTCTTTTTGAAAATAACACAATTTGGAGGTGTAGTGATATTATTTTCCAAGGTACAGCTAAGGGTCATATTTGTAGTTTTGAAAATAACACAGCTTGCGTCTGTATTTGTTTTATTTTCCAAGATAGAGCTAAGGGATGTATTGGTATTTTTGAAAATAACATAGATTGTGGGTGTATTTGTATTATTTTGCAAGATACAGCTAAGGGAGGTATTTTATTTTTGAAAATAACAGAGCTTAGGGGTGTATTTGTATTATTTTCCAAGATACAGCTAAGGGTTGTATTTGTATTTTTGACAACAACACAGCTTGGGGTTGTTTTTGAATTATTTTCAAAATACAGCTAAGGGTTGTATTTGTATTTTTTAAAATAACGCAACTTGGGGGTGTATTTGTGTTATTTTCCAAGATACAGCTAAGGGTTGTACTTGTATTTTCGAAAATAACACAGCTTGGGGGTGTATTTTATTATTTTCCAATATACAGATAAGGGTTGTATTTATATTTTTGAAAATAACACAGCTTGTGGGAGTATTTGTATCATTTTTCTAGATACAGCGAAGGGTTTTATTTTTATTTTTGAAAATAACACAGCTTGGGGGAGTATTTGTATCATTTTCAAAGATACGGATAAGGGTTATATTTGTATTTTTTTAAAAATAACAAAGATTGGGTGTGTATTTGTATTATTTCCCAAGCTAGAGCTCAGGGTTTTATTTGTATTTTTGAAAATAACACAGCTTTTGGGTGTATATGTATTATTTTCCAAGATACAGGTAAGTGTTGTATTTTTGAAAATAACACAGTTGTGGGTGTATATGTATTATTTTGCAAGATACAGCTAAGGGATGTATTTGTATTTTTGAAAATAATACAGCTTGGGGGTGTATTTGTATTATTTTCCAAGATACAGCTAAGGGTTTTATTTGTATTTTTGACAATAACACAGCTTGGGGGTGTATTTGTATTATTTTCAAAGATAAAGCTAAGCGTTGTATTTGTATTTTTGACAATAACAGAGCTTGGGGGTGTATTTATGTTATTTTCAAAAATACAGCTAAGGGTTCTATTTGTATTTTTGAAAATAACACAGCTTGGGGGTGTATTGTATTATTTTCCAAGATACAGCTAAGGGTTGTATTTGTATTTTTGAAAATAACACAGCTTGGGGGTGTATTTGTATTATTTTCCAAGATACTGCTAAGGGTTGTATTTGTATTTTTGAAAATAACCCAGCTTGGGGGTGTATTTGTATTATTTTCCATGATTCAGCTACGGGTTGTATTTGTATTTTTGAAAATAACACACCTTTCGGGTGTATTTGTTTCATTTTCCAAGATACAGCTAAGGGTTGTATTATTATTTTTGAAAATAACACAGATTGGGGGTGTATTTGTATTATTTTCCAAGATACTTCTAAGGGTTGTATTTGTATTTTCGTCAGTAACACAGCTTGGGGGTGTATTTGTATTATTTTCCAAGATACTGCTAAGGGTTGCATTTGTATTTTTGGAAATAACACAGCTTGGGGATGTATTTGTATTATTTTCCAAGATACAGCTAAGGGTTTTATTTGTATTTTTGAAAATAACAGAGCTTGTTGGTGTATATGTATTATTTTCCAAGATACAGCTAAGGGTTGTATTTGAATTTTTGACACTAACACAGCTTGGGGGTGTATTTGTATTATTTTCCAACATACAACTAAGGGTTGTATTTGTATTTTTGACAATAACACAGCTTGGGCTTGTATTTTAATTACATTCAAAATACAGCTAAGGGTTCTATATGTATTTCTGAAAATAACACAGTTTGGGGGTGTATTTGTATTCTTTTCTAAGATACAGCTAAGGGTTGTATTTGTATTTTTGAAAATAACACAGCTTGGGGGTGTATTTGTATTATTTTCCAAGATACAGCTAAGGGATATATATGTATTCTTGAAAATAACACAGCTTAAGGGTGTATTTGTATTATTTTCCAAGATACAGCTAAGGGTTTTATTTGTATTTTTGACAATAACACAGCTTGGGTGTGTATTTGTATTTTTTTCAAAGATAAAGCTAAGCGTTGTATTTTTATTTTTGACAATAACACAGCTTGGGGGTGTATTATTGTTATATTCAAAGATACAGCTAAGGGTTCTATTTGTATTTTTGAAAATAACACAGCTTGGGAGTGTATTGTATTATTTTCCAAGATACAGCTAAGGGTTGTATTTGTGTTTTTGAAAATAACACAGCTTGGGGGTGTATTTGTATTATCTTCCAAGATACTGCGAAGGGTTGTATTTGTATTTTTGAAAATAACCCAGCTTGGTGTTGTATTTGTATTATTCTAGAAGATACAGCTACGGGTTGTATTTGTATTTTTGAAAATAACACAGCTTTAGGGTGTATTTGTTTTATTTTCCAAGATACAGCTAAGGGTTGTATTATTAATTTTGAAAATAACACAGATTGGAGGTGTATTTGTATTATTTTCCAAGATACTTCTAAGGGTTGTATTTGTATTTTCGTCAGTAACACAGCTTGGGGGTGTATTTGTATTATTTTCCAAGATACTGCTAAGGGTTGCATTTGTATTTTTGGAAATAACACAGCTTGCCGGTGTCTTTGTATTATTTTCCAAGATACAGCTAATTGTTGTATTTGTATTTTTGACAATAACACAGCTTGGGGTGTATTTGTATTATTTTCAAAGATACAGCTAAGGTTTGTATTTGTATTTTTGAAAAGAACACAGCTTGGGTGTGTATTTGTATTATTTTCCAAGATACAGCTAATGGTTGTATTTGTATTTTTGACAGAAACACAGATTGGGGGTGTATTTGTATTATTTTCCAAGATACAGCTAAGGGTTGTATTTGTATTTTTGACATTAACACAGCTTGGGGGTGTATTTATGTTATTTTCAAAGATACAGCTAAGGGTTCTATTTGTATTTTTTAAAATAACACAGCGTGGGGGTGTATTGTATTATTTTCCAAGATACAGCTAAGGGTTGTATTTGTATTTTTGACAATAACACAGCTTGGGGGTGTATTTGTATTATTTTCAAAGATAAAGCTAAGCGTTTTATTTGTATTTTTGACAATAACACAGCTTGGGGTTGTATTTGAATTATTTTCAAAATACAGCTAAGGGTTGTATTTGTATTTTTTAAAATAACACAACTTGGGGGTGTATTTGTATTATTTTCCAAGTTACAGCTAAGGGTTGTACTTGTATTTTTGAAAATAAAACAGCTTGGGGGTGTATTTGTATTATTTTCCAAGATACAGCTAAGGGATATACTGGTATTTTTGAAAATAACACAACTTGAGGATGTATTTGTATTATTTTCCAAGATACAGCTAAGGGTTGTATTGGTATTTTGGAAAATAACACAGCTTGGGGGAGTATTTGTATTATTTTCCAAGATACAGATAAGGGTTGTATTTGTATTTTTTAAAATAACACACCTTGGGGGTGTATTTGTATTATTTTACAACGTACAGCTAAGGGTCGTATTTGTATTTTTGAAAATAACACAGCTTATGGGTGTATTTGTATAATTTTTCCAGATACACCGAAGGGTTTTATTTTTATTTTTGAAAATAACACAGCTTGGGGGAGTTTTTGTATCATTTTCAAAGATACGGCTAAGGGTTATATTTGTATTTTTGAAAATAACACAGCTTGGGGGTGTATTTGTATTATTTTCCAAGATACAGCTAAGAGTTTTATTTGTACTTTTTAAAATAACAAAGATTGGGTGTGTATTTGTGTTATATCCCAAGGTGGAGCTAAGGGTTTTATTTGTATTTTTGAAAATAACACAGCTTTTGGGTGTATATGTATTATTTTCCAAGATACAGTAAGTGTTGTATTTTTGAAAATAACACAGTTGGGGGTGTATATGTATTATTTTCCAAGATACAGCTAAGGGATATATTTGTATTTTTGAAAATAATACAGCGTAGGGGTGTATTTGTATTATTTTCCAAGATATTGCTAAGGGTTGTATTTGTATTTTGGAAAATAACCCAGCTTGGGGGTGTATTTGTATTATTTTCCAAGATACAGCTAAGTGTTGTATTTTTTTTTTTTTGAAAATAACACAGCTTTCGGGTGTATTTGTTTTAATTTCCAAATTAGAGCTAAGGGTTGTATTAGTATTTTTGAAAATAACACAGATTGGGGGTGTATTTGTATTAGTTTCCAAGATAATTCTAAGGGTTGTATTTGTATTTTCGTCAATAACACAGCTTGGGGGTGTATTTGTATTATTTTCCAAGATACTGCTAAGGGTTGCATTTGAATTTTTGGAAATACCACAGCTTGCCGGTGTCTTTGTATTATTTTCCAAGATACAGCTAATTGTTGTATTTGTATTTTTGACAATAACACAGCTTGGGGTGTATTTGTATTATTTTCAAAGATACAGCTAAGGTTTGTATTTGTATTTTTGAAAAAAACACAGTTTGGATGTGTATTTGTATTATTTTCCAAGATACAGCTAAGGGTTGTATTTGTATTTTTGACAATAACACAGATTGGGGGTGTATTTGTATTATTTTCCAAGATACAGCTAAGGGTTGTATTTGTATTTTTGACAGTAACACAGCTTGGGGTTGTATTTATGTTATTTTCAAAAATACAGCTAAGGGTTCTATTTGTATTTTTGAAAATAACACAGCGTGGGGGTGTACTGTATTATTTTCCAAGATACAGCTAAGGGTTGTATTTGTATTTTTGAAAATAACACAGCTTGGGGGTGTATTTGTATTATTTTCCAAGATACTGCTAAGGGTTGTATTTGTATTTTTGAAAATAACCCAGCTTGGGGGTGTATTTGTATTATTTTCCATGATTCAGCTACGGGTTGTATTTGTATTTTTGAAAATAACACACCTTTCGGGTGTATTTGTTTCATTTTCCAAGATACAGCTAAGGGTTGTATTATTATTTTTGAAAATAACACAGATTGGGGGTGTATTTGTATTATTTTCCAAGATACTTCTAAGGGTTGTATTTGTATTTTCGTCAGTAACACAGCTTGGGGGTGTATTTGTATTATTTTCCAAGATACTGCTAAGGGTTGCATTTGTATTTTTGGAAATAACACAGCTTGGGGATGTATTTGTATTATTTTCCAAGATACAGCTAAGGGTTTTATTTGTATTTTTGAAAATAACAGAGCTTGTTGGTGTATATGTATTATTTTCCAAGATACAGCTAAGGGTTGTATTTGAATTTTTGACACTAACACAGCTGGGGGTGTATTTGTATTATTTTCCAACATACAACTAAGGGTTGTATTTGTATTTTTGACAATAACACAGCTTGGGCTTGTATTTTAATTACATTCAAAATACAGCTAAGGGTTCTATATGTATTTCTGAAAATAACACAGTTTGGGGGTGTATTTGTATTATTTTCTAAGATACAGCTAAGGGTTGTATTTGTATTTTTGAAAATAACACAGCTTGGGGGTGTATTTGTATTATTTTCCAAGATACAGCTAAGGGATATATATGTATTCTTGAAAATAACACAGCTTAAGGGTGTATTTGTATTATTTTCCAAGATACAGCTAAGGGTTGCATTTGTATTTTTGAAAATAACACAGCTTAGTGTTGTATTTGTATTATTTTCCAAGATACAGCTAAGGGTTTTATTTGTATTTTTGACAATAACACAGCTTGGGTGTGTATTTGTATTTTTTTCAAAGATAAAGCTAAGCGTTGTATTTTTATTTTTGACAATAACACAGCTTGGGGGTGTATTATTGTTATTTTCAAAGATACAGCTAAGGGTTCTATTTGTATTTTTGAAAATAACACAGCTTGGGAGTGTATTGTATTATTTTCCAAGATACAGCTAAGGGTTGTATTTGTGTTTTTGAAAATAACACAGCTTGGGGGTGTATTTGTATTATCTTCCAAGATACTGCGAAGGGTTGTATTTGTATTTTTGAAAATAACCCAGCTTGGTGTTGTATTTGTATTATTTTAGAAGATACAGCTACGGGTTGTATTTGTATTTTTGAAAATAACACAGCTTTAGGGTGTATTTGTTTTATTTTCCAAGATACAGCTAAGGGTTGTATTATTAATTT
This sequence comes from Saimiri boliviensis, assembly GCF_048565385.1. Classification (NCBI taxonomy): domain Eukaryota; kingdom Metazoa; phylum Chordata; class Mammalia; order Primates; family Cebidae; genus Saimiri; species Saimiri boliviensis. Next base: position 152,630,512 of record NC_133453.1, read on the forward strand.
TGAAAATAACACAGATTGGAGGTGTATTTGTATTATTTTCCAAGATACTTCTAAGGGTTGTATTTGTATTTTCGTCAGTAACACAGCTTGGGGGTGTATTTGTATTATTTTCCAAGATACTGCTAAGGGTTGCATTTGTATTTTTGGAAATAACACAGCTTGCCGGTGTCTTTGTATTATTTTCCAAGATACAGCTAATTGTTGTATTTGTATTTTTGACAATAACACAGCTTGGGGTGTATTTGTATTATTTTCAAAGATACAGCTAAGGTTTGTATTTGTATTTTTGAAAAGAACACAGCTTGGGTGTGTATTTGTATTATTTTCCAAGATACAGCTAATGGTTGTATTTGTATTTTTGACAGAAACACAGATTAGGGGTGTATTTGTATTATTTTCCAAGATACAGCTAAGGGTTGTATTTGTATTTTTGACATTCACACAGCTTGGGGGTGTATTTATGTTATTTTCAAAGATACAGCTAAGGGTTCTATTTGTATTTTTTAAAATAACACAGCGTGGGGGTGTATTGTATTATTTTCCAAGATACAGCTAAGGGTTGTATTTGTATTTTTGACAATAACACAGCTTGGGGGTGTATTTGTATTATTTTCAAAGATAAAGCTAAGCGTTTTATTTGTATTTTTGACAATAACACAGCTTGGGGTTGTATTTGAATTATTTTCAAAATACAGCTAAGGGTTGTATTTGTATTTTTTAAAATAACACAACTTGTGAGTGTATTTGTATTATTTTCCAAGATACAGCTAAGGGTTGTATTTGTATTTTTGAAAATAATACAGCTTGGGGGTGTATTTGTATTATTTTCCAAGATACAGCTAAGGGATGTATTGGTATTTTTGAAAATAACACACCTTGGTGATGTATTTGTATTATTTTCCAAGATACAGCTAAGGGTTTTGTTGGTATTTTGGAAAATAACACAGTTTTGGGGTGTATTTGTATTATTTTCCAAAATACAGATAAGGGTTGTATATGTATTTTTTAAAATAACACACCTTGGGGGTTTATTTGTATTATTTTACAAGATACAGCTAAGGGTCGTCTTTGTATTTTTGAAAATAACACAGCTTGTGGGTGTATTTGCATCATTTTTCTAGATACAGCGAAGGGTTGTATTTTTATTTTTGAAAATAACACAGCTTGGGGGAGTATTTGTATCATCTTCTAAGATACGGCTAAGGGTTGTATTTGTATTTTTGACAATAACACAGCTTGGGGGTGTATTTGTATTATTTTCAAAGATAAAGCTAAGCGTTTTATTTGTATTTTTTACAATAACACAGCTTTGGGGTGTATTTATGTTATTTTCAAAGATACAGCTACGGGTTCTGTTTGTATTTTTGAAAATAACACAGGTTGGGGGTGTATTGTATTATATTCCAAGATACAGCTAAGGGTTGTATTTGTATTTTTGATAATAACACAGCTTGGGGGTGTATTTGTATTATTTTCCAAGATACTGCTAAGGGTTGTATTTGTATTTTTGAAAATAACCCAGATTCGGGGTGTATTTGTATTATTTTCCAAGATACAGCTAAGGGTTGTATTTGTATTTTTGAAAATAACACAGCTTTCGGGTGTATTTTTTTTATTTTCCAAGATACAGCTAAGGGTTGTATTTGTATTTTTGAAAATAACACAGATTTGGGGTGTATTTGTATTATTTTCCAAGATACTTCTAAGGGTTGTATTTGTATTATCATCAATAACACAGCTTGGGGGTGTATTTGTATTATTTTCCAAGATACTGCTAAGGGTTGTATTTGTATTTTTGGAAATAACACAGCTTGCGTGTGTATTTGTATTATTTTCCAAGATACAGCTAAGGGTTGTATTTGTATTTTTGAAAATTACACAGCTTGGGGTTGTATTTGTATTATTTTTCAAGATAAAGCTAAGGGTTGTATTTGTATTCTTGAAAATAACACACCTTGGGGGTGTATTTGTATTATTTTCCAAGATACAGCAAAGGGTTGTATTTGTATTTTTGAAAATAACACAGCTCGGTGTGTATTTGTATTATTTTCCAAGATACAGCTAAGGGTTGAATTTGTATTTTTGACAATAACACAGCTTGGGGGTGTATTTGTATTATTTTCCAATATACAACTTAGGGTTGTATTTGTATTTTTGACAATAACACAGCTTGGGGGTGTATTTGTACTATTCTCCAAGATTCAGCTAAGGGTTGTATTTGTCTTTTTAAAAATAACACAGCTCGTGGGTGTATTTGTATTATTTTCCATGATATAGCTAAGGGTATTATTTGTATTTTTGAAAATAACACCCCTTGGAGGTGTATTTGCATTATTTTCCAAGATACAGCTAAGGATTTTATTTGTATTTTTGACAATAACACATCTTGGGGGTGTATTTGTATTATTTTGCAAGATACGGCTAAGGGTTGTATTTGTATTTTTTTCAATAACACAGCTTGGGGGTGTATTTGTATTATTTTCCAACATATAGCTAAGGGTTCTATTTGTATTTTTGAGAACAACACAGCTGGCGGGTGTATTTGTATTATTTTCCAAGATACAGCTAAGGGTTTTATTTTTCTTTTTGAAAATAACACAATTTGGAGGTGTAGTGATATTATTTTCCAAGGTACAGCTAAGGGTCATAATTGTAGTTTTGAAAATAACACAGCTTGCGTCTGTATTTGTTTTATTTTCCAAGATAGAGCTAAGGGATGTATTGGTATTTTTGAAAATAACATAGATTGTGGGTGTATTTGTATTATTTTGCAAGATACAGCTAAGGGAGGTATTTTATTTTTGAAAATAACAGAGCTTAGGGGTGTATTTGTATTATTTTCCAAGATACAGCTAAGGGTTGTATTTGTATTTTTGACAACAACACAGCTTGGGGTTGTTTTTGAATTATTTTCAAAATACAGCTAAGGGTTGTATTTGTATTTTTTAAAATAACGCAACTTGGGGGTGTATTTGTGTTATTTTCCAAGATACAGCTAAGGGTTGTACTTGTATTTTCGAAAATAACACAGCTTGGGGGTGTATTTTATTATTTTCCAATATACAGATAAGGGTTGTATTTATATTTTTGAAAATAACACAGCTTGTGGGAGTATTTGTATCATTTTTCTAGATACAGCGAAGGGTTTTATTTTTATTTTTGAAAATAACACAGCTTGGGGGAGTATTTGTATCATTTTCAAAGATACGGATAAGGGTTATATTTGTATTTTTTTAAAAATAACAAAGATTGGGTGTGTATTTGTATTATTTCCCAAGCTAGAGCTCAGGGTTTTATTTGTATTTTTGAAAATAACACAGCTTTTGGGTGTATATGTATTATTTTCCAAGATACAGGTAAGTGTTGTATTTTTGAAAATAACACAGTTGTGGGTGTATATGTATTATTTTGCAAGCTACAGCTAAGGGATGTATTTGTATTTTTGAAAATAATACAGCTTGGGGGTGTATTTGTATTATTTTCCAAGATACAGCTAAGGGTTTTATTTGTATTTTTGACAATAACACAGCTTGGGGGTGTATTTGTATTATTTTCAAAGATAAAGCTAAGCGTTGTATTTGTATTTTTGACAATAACAGAGCTTGGGGGTGTATTTATGTTATTTTCAAAAATACAGCTAAGGGTTCTATTTGTATTTTTGAAAATAACACAGCTTGGGGGTGTATTGTATTATTTTCCAAGATACAGCTAAGGGTTGTATTTGTATTTTTGAAAATAACACAGCTTGGGGGTGTATTTGTATTATTTTCCAAGATACTGCTAAGGGTTGTATTTGTATTTTTGAAAATAACCCAGCTTGGGGGTGTATTTGTATTATTTTCCATGATTCAGCTACGGGTTGTATTTGTATTTTTGAAAATAACACACCTTTTGGGTGTATTTGTTTCATTTTCCAAGATACAGCTAAGGGTTGTATTATTATTTTTGAAAATAACACAGATTGGGGGTGTATTTGTATTATTTTCCAAGATACTTCTAAGGGTTGTATTTGTATTTTCGTCAGTAACACAGCTTGGGGGTGTATTTGTATTATTTTCCAAGATACTGCTAAGGGTTGCATTTGTATTTTTGGAAATAACACAGCTTGGGGATGTATTTGTATTATTTTCCAAGATACAGCTAAGGGTTTTATTTGTATTTTTGAAAATAACAGAGCTTGTTGGTGTATATGTATTAATTTCCAAGATACAGCTAAGGGTTGTATTTGAATTTTTGACACTAACACAGCTTGGGGGTGTATTTGTATTATTTTCCAACATACAACTAAGGGTTGTATTTGTATTTTTGACAATAACACTGCTTGGGCTTGTATTTTAATTACATTCAAAATACAGCTAAGGGTTCTATATGTATTTCTGAAAATAACACAGTTTGGGGGTGTATTTGTATTATTTTCTAAGATACAGCTAAGGGTTGTATTTGTACTTTTGAAAATAACACAGCTTGGGGGTGTATTTGTATTATTTTCCAAGATACAGCTAAGGGATATATATGTATTCTTGAAAATAACACAGCTTAAGGGTGTATTTGTATTATATTCCAAGATACAGCTAAGGGTTGCATTTGTATTTTTGAAAATAACACAGCTTAGTGTTGTATTTGTATTATTTTCCAAGATACAGCTAAGGGTTTTATTTGTATTTTTGACAATAACACAGCTTGGGTGTGTATTTGTATTTTTTTCAAAGATAAAGCTAAGCGTTGTATTTTTATTTTTGACAATAACACAGCTTGGGGGTGTATTATTGTTATTTTCAAAGATACAGCTAAGGGTTCTATTTGTATTTTTGAAAATAACACAGCTTGGGAGTGTATTGTATTATTTTCCAAGATACAGCTAAGGGTTGTATTTGTGTTTTTGAAAATAACACAGCTTGGGGGTGTATTTGTATTATCTTCCAAGATACTGCGAAGGGTTGTATTTGTATTTTTGAAAATAACCCAGCTTGGTGTTGTATTTGTATTATTTTAGAAGATACAGCTACGGGTTGTATTTGTATTTTTGAAAATAACACAGCTTTAGGGTGTATTTGTTTTATTTTCCAAGATACAGCTAAGGGTTGTATTATTAATTTTGAAAATAACACAGATTGGAGGTGTATTTGTATTATTTTCCAAGATACTTCTAAGGGTTGTATTTGTATTTTCGTCAGTAACACAGCTTGGGGGTGTATTTGTATTATTTTCCAAGATACTGCTAAGGGTTGCATTTGTATTTTTGGAAATAACACAGCTTGCCGGTGTCTTTGTATTATTTTCCAAGATACAGCTAATTGTTGTATTTGTATTTTTGACAATAACACAGCTTGGGGTGTATTTGTAGTATTTTCAAAGATACAGCTAAGGTTTGTATTTGTATTTTTGAAAAGAACACAGCTTGGGTGTGTATTTGTATTATTTTCCAAGATACAGCTAATGGTTGTATTTGTATTTTTGACAGAAACACAGATTGGGGGTGTATTTGTATTATTTTCCAAGATACAGCTAAGGGTTGTATTTGTATTTTTGACATTAACACAGCTTGGGGGTGTATTTATGTTATTTTCAAAGATACAGCTAAGGGTTCTATTTGTATTTTTTAAAATAACACAGCGTGGGGGTGTATTGTATTATTTTCCAAGATACAGCTAAGGGTTGTATTTGTATTTTTGACAATAACACAACTTGGGGGTGTATTTGTATTATATTCAAAGATACAGCTAAGTGTTGCATTTGTATTTTTGACAATAACACAGCTTGTGGGTGTTTTTGTGTTATTTTCAAATATACAGCTAAGAGTTCTATTTGTATTTTTGACAATAAAACAGCTTGGGGGTGTATTTGTATTATTTTCAAAGATACAGCTAAGGGTTGTATTTGTTTTTTTGACAATAACACAGCTTGGGGTTGTATTTGAATTATTTTCAAATACAGCTAAGGGTTGTATTTGTATTTTTTATAGTAACAGAACTTGTGTGTGTATTTGTATTATTTTCCAAGATACAGCTAAGGGTTGTATTTGTATTTTTGAAAATAACACAGTTTGGGGGTGTCTTTGTATTATTTTCCAAGATACAGCTAAGGGAATTATTTGTATTTTTGAAAATAACAACGCTTGGGTGTGTATTTGTATTATTTTCCGAGATACAGCTAAGGGTTGTGTTTGCATTTTTGAAAATAACACAGCTTGTGGATGTATTTGTATTATTTTCTGACATAGGGCTAAGGGTTGTATTTGTATTTTTGAAAATAACACACCTTGGGCGTGTGTTTGTATTATTTCCCGAGATACAGCTAAGGGATGTATTTTGTATTTTTGAAAATAACACAGCTTGGGGGTGTATTTGTATTATTTTCCAAGATACAGCTAAGGGTTGTATTTGTATTTTTGAAAATAACAGAGCTTGGGGGTGTATTTGTATTATTTTCCAAGATACCTCTAAGGGATGTCTTGTTATTTTTTAAAATAACACAGCTTGTGGATGTATTTGTATTATTTTCCATGATACAGCTAAGGGTTGTATTGGTATTTTGGAAAATAACACAGCTTCGGGGTGTATTTGTATTATTTTCCAAAATACAGATAAGTGCTGTGTTTGTATTTTTTAAAATAACACACTTTGGGGGTTTATTTGTATTATTTTACAAGATACAGCTAAGGGTCGTATTTGTATTTTTGAAAATAACACACCTTGTGTGTGTATTTGTATCATTTTTCTAGATACAGCGAAGGGTTGTATTTTTATTTTTGAAAATAACACAGCTTGGGGGAGTATTTGTATCATTTTCAAAGATACGGCTAAGGGTTGTATTTGTATTTTTGAAAATAACACAGCTTGTGTGTGTATTTGTATTATTTTCCAAGATAGAGCTAAGGGATATATTTGTATTTTTGAAAATAACACAGCTTGTTGGTGTATATGTATTATTTTCCAAGATACAGCTAAGGGTTTTTATTGAATTTTTGATACTAACACAGCTTGGGGGTGTATTTGTATTATTTTCCAACATACAACTAAGGGTTGTATTTGTATTTTTGACATTAACACAGCTTGGGGTTGTAGTTGTATTACTTTCAAAGATAGAGCTAAGTGATCTATTTGCATTTTTGACAATAACACAGCTTGGGCTTGTATTTTAATTATATCCAAAATACAGCTAAGGGTTCTATTTGTATTTCTGAAAATAACACAGCTTGGGGGTGTATTTGTATTATTTTCTTAGATACAGCTAAGGGTTTTATTTGTATTTTTGAAAATAACACAGCTTGGGGGTGTATTTGTATTATTTTCCAACATACAGCTAAGGGATATATTTGTATTTTTGAAAATAACACAGCTTGTGGGTGTATTTGTATTATTTTCCAAGATACAGCTAAAGGTTGTATTTGTATTTTTGAAAATAACACAGCTTGTGTGTGTATTTGTATTATTTTCAAAGATACAGCTAAGGGTTGTATTTTTATTTTTGACAATAACACAGCTTGGGCATGTATTTGGATTATTTTCAAAATACAGCTAAGGGTTGTGTTTGTATTTTTGAAAATAACACAGCTTGGGGATGTATTTGTATTACTTTCCAAGATACATCTACGGGTTGTACTTTTATTTTTGAAAATCACACATCTTGTTTGTGTATTTGTATTAGTTTCGATGATACACCTAAGTGTTTTATATGTATTCTTGAAAATAACACAGCTTGGGGGTGTATTTGTATTATTTTCCAAGATACAGCTAAGAGTTTTATTTGTATTTTTGAAAATAACACAGCATGGGGGTGTATTTGTATTATTTTCCAAGATATCTCTTAGGGTTTTATTTGTATTTTTGAATATAACACAGCTTGTGGGTGTATATGTATTATTTTCCAAAATACAGCTAAGGGTTGTATTTGTATCTTTGAAAATCACACAGCTTGTGGGTGTATTTGTATTATTTTCTAAGATACAGCTAAGGATTGTATTTGTATTTTTGAAAATAACACAGCTTGTGGGTGTATTTGTATTATCTTCCAAGATACAGCTAAGGGTTGTATTTGTATTTTTGAAAATAACACAGCTTGTGGGTGAATTTGTATTATCTTCCAAGATACAGCTAAGGGTTGTATTTGTATTCTTGAAAATAACACAGCTTGGGGGTGTATTTTTACTATTTTCCAAGATACAGCTAAGGGATATATTTGTATTTTTGAAAATAACACAGCTTGTGGGTGTATTTGTATTATTTTCCAAGATACAGCTAAGGGTTGTATTTGTGTTTTTGAAAATAACACAGCTTGTGGGTGAATTTGTATTATTTTCCAAGATATAGCTAAGGGTAGTATTTGTATTCTTGAAAATAACACAGCTTGTGGGTGTATTTGTATTATTTTCCAAGATACAGCTAAGGGTTGTATTTGTACTCTTGAAAATAACAGAGCTTGTGGGTGTAGTTGTGTTATTTTCAAAGATAAAACTAAAGTTTGTATTTGTATTTTTGACAATAACACAGCTTGGGTTTGTATTTGAATTATTTTCCAAGATACAGCTAAGGGTTCTATTTGTATTTTTTAAAATAACACAGCTTGGCGGTGTATTTCTTTTATTTTCCAAGATAAAGCTAAGGGTTGTATTTGTATTTTTGAAAATAAGACGGCTTCTGTGTTTATTTGTATTGCTTTCCAAGATAGAGCTAAGGGTTGTATTTGTATTTTTGACAACAACACAGTTTGGGGGTGTATTTGTATTATTTTCCAAGATACAGCTAAGGGTTGTATTTGTATTTCTGAAAATAACACAGGTTGGGGGTGTGTTTGTATTATTTTCCAAGTTACAGCTACGGGTTGTATTTGTATTTTGGACAATAACACAGCTTGGGTATATTTTTGTATTAATTTCCAATATACAGCTAAGGGTTGTATTTGTATTTTTGACAGTAACACAGCTTCGGGGTGTATTTGTATTATTTTCCAAGATACAACTAAGGGTTGTATTTTTATTTTTGATAAGAATACATCTTGGGGGTTTATTTCTATTATTTTACAAGATACAGCTAAGGGTTGTATTTGTATTTTTAATAATAACACAGATTGGGGGTGTATTTGTATTATTTTCCAAGATACAGCTAAGGGTGGTATTTGTATTTTTGACAATAACACAGCTTGTGTGTGTATGTGTATTATGTTCCAAGAGACAGCTAAGGGTTTTATTTGTGTTTTTGAAAATAACACAGCTTGAGGTTGTATTTGTATTGTTTTCCAAGATACAGCTAAGGGTTGTATTTGTATTTTTGAAAATAACACTGTTTGGGTGTGTATTTTTATTACTTTCCGAGATACAGCTAAGGGATGTATTTTTATTTTTGACAATAACCCAGCTTGGGGGTGTATTTGTATTACTTTCCAAGATACAGCTAATGGTTGTATTTGTATTTTTGAAAATAACACAGCTTGCGGGTTTATTTGTATTATTTTCCGAGATACAGCTAAGGGTTGTATAGGTATTTTTGAAAATAACACACTTTGTGGGTGTATTTGTAGTATTTTCCGAGATACAGCTAAGGGTTATATTTGTATTTTTGAAAATAACAACGCTTGGGTGTGTATTTGTATTATTTTCCGAGATACAGCTAAGGGTTGTGTTTGCATTTTTGAAAATAACACAGCTTGGTGGCGTATTTGTATTATTTTCAAAGATATAGCTAAGGTTTGTATTTGTATTTTTCACAATAACACAGCTTCGGGGTGTATTTGTATCAATTTCAAAGGTACAGCTAAGGGTTGTATTTGTATTTTTGACAATAAGAAAGCTTGGGGGTGTATTTTTATTATTTTGCAAGATACAGCTAAAAGTTGTATTTGTATTTTTGACAATAACACAACTTGGGGGTGTATTTCTATTATTTTCCAAGATACTGCTAGGGATTGTATTTGTATTTTTGACAATAACACAGCTTTGGGGTGTATTTGTATTATGTTCCAAGATAGAGCTAAGGGATGTATTTGTATTTTTGAAAATAACACAGCTTGTGGGTGTATTTGTGTTATTTTCTGAATTACGGCTAAGGGCTGTATTTTTATATTTTTAAAAATAAGACAACTTGGGAGTGTATTTGTATTACATTTCAAGACACAGCTAAGCGTTGTATTTGTATTTTTGACAATAACAAATCTTGGGGAGTATTTGTATTATTTTCCAAAAAACAGTTAAGAGTTGTATTTGTATTTTTCAAAATAACACAGCTTGGGGGTGTATTTGTATTATTTTCTGAGATACAGCTCAGGTTTGAATTTATATTTTTGAAAATAACACAGCTTGGGGGTGTGTTTGTATTATTTCCTAAAATAGAGCTAAGGGTTGTATTTGTATTTTTGAAAATAATACAGCTTGGGGGAGTATTTGTATTATTTTCCGAGATACAGCTAAGGGTTCTATTTGTATTTTTGAAAATAACACAGCTTAGGGGTGTATTTGTATTATTTTCCGAGATACAGCTAAGGGTTGTATTTGTATTTTTGAAATTAACACAGCTTGGGGGTATATTTGTATTATTTTCCGAGACAGAGCTAAGGGTTGTGTTTGTATTTTTGAAATTAACACAGCTTGGGTGTGTATTAGTCTTATTTTGTGAATTACGGCTAAGTTCTGTATTTCTGTATTTTTTAAAATAACACAGCTTGGGGGTGTATTTGTATTATTTTCCAAGATACAGCTAAGGTTTGTATTTGTATTTTTGAAAATAACACAGCTTGGGAGTGTATTTGTATTACTTTCCAAGATACAGCTAAGGATTGTATTTGTATTTTTGACAATAACACAGCTTGGGGGTGTATTTGTATTACTTTCCGAGATACAGCTAAGGGTTGTATTTGTATTTTTGAAAATAACACCGCTTGGGGTTGTATTTGTATTATTTTCCGAGATACAGCTAGGTGTTGTATTTGTATTTTTTAAAATAACAGCGCTTGGTGGTGTATTTGTATTATTTTCCTAGATACAGCTAAGGGTTTTATTTGTATTTTTGAAAATAACACAGCTTGGGGGTGTATTTGTATTACTTTCCAAGATACAGCTAAGGGTTGTATTTGCATTTTTGAAAATAACACCGCTTGGGTTTGTATTTGTATTATTATCCGAGATAGAGCTAAGTGTTGTATTTGTATTTTTTAAAATAACAGCTCTTGGGGGTGTATTTGTATTATTTTCCTACATGCAGCTAAGGGTTGTGTTTGTATTTTTGAAAATAACACAGCTTGGGTGTGTATTTGTATTATTTTCCGACATACAGCTAAGTGTTGTACTTGTGTTTTTGAAAATAACACCGCTTGGGGGTGTATTTGTATTATTTTCTGCGATACAGCTAAGGGTTGTATTTGTATTTTTGGAAATAAAACAGTATCGAGGTGTATTTGTATTATTTTCCTAGATAAAGCTAAGGGTTGTATTTATATTTTTGAAAATAACACAGCTTGGTGTTGTATTTGTATTATTTGCCAAGACACAGCTAAGGGTTGTATTTGTATATTTGAAAATAACACAGCCTGGGGGTGTATTTGTATTATTTTCCGAGGTACAGCTAAGGGTAGTATTTATATTTTGAAATTAATACAGCTTGGGGGTGTATTTGTCTTATTTTCTGAATTACGGCTAAGTTCTGTATTTTTGTATTTTTAAAAATAACACAGCTTGGGGGTGTGTTTGTATTATTTTCCAAGATACAGCTAAGGGTTGTATTTGTATTTTTGAAAATAACACAGCTTGGGAGTGTATTTGTATTACTTTCCAAGATACAGCTTAAGGTTGTATTTGTATTTTTGACAATAACACGGCTTGGGGGTTTATTTGTATTATTTTCCAAGATACAGCTAAGGGTTGTATTTGTATTTTTGAAAACAACGCAGCTTGCGGGTGTATTTGTATTACTCTCCAAGATACAGCTAAGGGTTGTATTTGTATTTTTGAAAATAACACCGCTTAGGGTTGTATTTGTATTATTTTCCGAGATACAGCTAAGTGTTGTATTTGTATTTTTTAAAATAACAGCGCTTCGGGGTGTATTTGTATTATTTTCCTAGATACAGCTAAGGGTTTTGTTTGTATTTTTTAAAATAACACTGTTTGTGTGTGTATTTGTATTATTTTCCGACATACAGCTAAGGGTTGTACTTTTATTTTTGAAAATAACACTACCTGGGGGTGTATTTGTATTATTTTCTGCGATACAGCTAAGGGTTGTATTTGTATTTTTGAAAATAAAACAGCTTGGGGGTGTATTTTTTATCATTTTCTGCGATACCGCTAAGGGTTGTATTTGTATTTTTGGAAATAACACAGCTTGGAGGTGTATTTGTATTATTTTCCTAGATACAGCTAAGGGTTTTATTTGTATTTTTGAAAATAACACAGCTTGGGGATGTATTTGTATTATTTTCCGAGATACAGCTAAGGGTTTTTTTTTTTGTATTTTTGAGAATAACACTGCTTGGGGGTGTATTTGTATTATTTTCCCAGATACAGCTAAGGGTTGTATTTGTATTTTTGAAAATCACACAGCTTGGAAGTGTATTTGTATTATTTTCCGAGATACAGCTAAGGGTTTTATTTCTATTTTTGAAAATAACACAGCTTGGTGGTGTATTTGTATTATTTTCCGAGATACAGCTAAGGATTATATTTGTATTTTTGAAAATAACACCGATGGGTGTGTATTTGTATTATTTTCCGAGATACAGCTAAGGGTTGTGTTTGCATTTTTGAAAATAACACACCTTGTTGATGTATTTGTATTATTTTCCGACATAGAGCTAAGGGTTGTATTTGTATTTTTGAAAATAAGACACCTTGGGCGTGTGTTTGTATTATTTTCCGAGATACAGCTAAGGGATGTATTTTGTATTTTTGAAAATAACACAGCATGGGGGCGTATTTGTATTATTTTCCAAGATACAGCTAAGGGCTGCATTTTTATTTTTGACAGTAACACAGCTTGGTGGCGTATTTGTATTATTTTCAAAGATACAGCTAAGCTTTGTATTTGTATTTTTGACAATAACACAGCTTCGGGGTGTATTTGTATTAATTTCAAAGTTACAGCTAAGGCTTATATTTGTATTTTTGACAATAAGAAAGCTTGGGGGTGTATTTTTATTATTTTCCAAGATACAGCTAAAAGTTGTATTTGTATTTTTGACAATAACAGAGCTTGGGGGTGTATTTCTATTATTTTCCAAGATACAGCTAAGGATTGTATTTGTATTTTTGACAATAACACAGCTTGGGGGTGTATTTGTATTATGTTCCAAGATAGAGCTAAGGGATGTATTTGTATTTTTGAAAATAACACAGCTTGTGGGTGTATTTGTATTATTTTCCGAATTACGGCTAAGGGCTGAATTTTTGTATTTTTGAAAATAACACAGCTTGGGAGTCTATTTGTATTACTTTTCTAGACACAGCTAACCGTTGTATTTGTATTTTTTCACAATAACAAATCTTGGGGGAGTGTTTGTATTATTTTCCAAAAAACAGTTAAGAGTTGTATTTGTATTTTTCAAAATAACACAGTTTGGGGGTGTATTTGAATTATTTTCCAAGATACAGCTAAGTGATGTATTTGTATTCCTGACAAAAACACAGCTTTGGGGTGTATTTGTATTATTTTCAAAGATACGGCAAAGGGTTGTATCTGTATTTTTGACAATAACACAGCTTGGAGGTGTATGTGTATTGTTTTCAGAGATAGAGCTAAGGGTAGTATTTGTATTTTTGACAATAACACAGCTTGTGAGTGTTTTTGTATTATTTTCCAACATACAGTTAATCGTTGTATTTGTATTTTTGACAATAACACAGCTAGGGGGTGTATTTATATTATTTTCCAAGATACAGCTAAGGATTCTCTTTGTATTTTTGACAATAACACAGCTTGGGGGTGTATTTGTATTATTTTCCAAGATACAGCTATGGGTTTTATTTGTATTTGTGACAATAACACAGCTTGTGGGTGTATTTGAATTATTTTTCAAGATACAGCTAATGGTTGTATTTATATTTTTGACAATAACCCAGCTTGGGGGTGTATTTGTATTATTTTCCAAGATACAGCTAAGGGATGTATTTGTATTCCTGACAATAACACAGCTTTGGGTTGTATTAGTATTATTTTCAAAGATACAACTAAGGGTTCTATCTGTATTTTTGACAATAACAAAACTTGGGGGTTTATGTGTATTATTTTCGGAGATAGAGATAAGGGTTGTATATGTATTTTTGACAATAACACAGTTTGGGCGTGTATTTGTATTATTTTCCGATATACAGCTAAGGGTTATATTTTTATTTTTGAAAATAACACAGCTTGTGGGTGTATTTGTATTATTTTCCGAGATACAGCTAAGGGTTGTATTTGTGTTTTTGAAAATAACACAGCTTGGGGGTGTATTTGTATTATTTTCCGAGATACAGCTAAGGTTTTTATTTTTATTTTTGAAAATAACACAGCTTGGGTGTGTGTTTGTATTATTTTCCGAGATACAGCTAAGGGTTGTATTGGTATATTTGAAAATAAGACACCGTGCGGTTGTATTTGTATTATTTTCCACGATACAGCTAAGGGTTGTATTTGTATTTTTGAAAATAACACAGCTTGGGGGTGTATTTGTATTATTTTCTGAGATACAGCTAAGGGTTGTATTTGTATTTTTGAAAATAACACAGCTTGGGGGGGTATTTGTATTATTTTCCGAGATAGTGCTAAGGGTCGTATATTAATTTTTGAAAATTACACAGCTTGGGTGTGTATTTGTATTATTTTCTGAGATACAGCTAAGGGTTATATTTGTATTTTTGAAAATAACACCGCTTGGGTGTGTATTTGTGTTATTTTCCAAGATACAGCTAAGGGTTGTACTTGTATTTTTGAAAATAACAGTGATTGGGTGTGTTTTTGAATTATTTTCCGAGATGCAGCTAAGGGTTGTATCTGTATTTTTGACAGTAACACAGCTTGGGTGTGTATTTGTATTACTTTACGAGATACAGCTAATTGTTGTATTTGTATTTTTGACAATAACACAGTTTGGGGGTTTATTTGTATTATTTTACGAGATACAGCTAAGGGTTGTATCTGTACTCTTGAAAATAACAGAGCTTGTGGGTGTAGTTGTGTTATTTTCAAAGATAAAACTAAAGTTTGTATTTGTATTTTTGACAATAACACAGCTTGGGTTTGTATTTGAATTATTTTCCGAGATACAGCTAAGGGTTCTATTTGTATTTTTTAAAATAACACAGCTTGGCGGTGTATTTCTTTTATTTTCCAAGATAAAGCTAAGGGTTGTATTTGTATTTTTGAAAATAAGACGGCTTCTGTGTTTATTTGTATTGCTTTCCAAGATAGAGCTAAGGGTTGTATTTGTATTTTTGACAACAACACAGTTTGGGGGTGTATTTGTATTATTTTCCAAGATACAGCTAAGGGTTGTATTTGTATTTCTGAAAATAACACAGGTTGGGGGTGTGTTTGTATTATTTTCCAAGTTACAGCTACGGGTTGTATTTGTATTTTGGACAATAACACAGCTTGGGTATATTTTTGTATTAATTTCCAATATACAGCTAAGGGTTGTATTTGTATTTTTGACAGTAACACAGCTTCGGGGTGTATTTGTATTATTTTCCAAGATACAACTAAGGGTTGTATTTTTATTTTTGATAAGAATACATCTTGGGGGTTTATTTCTATTATTTTACAAGATACAGCTAAGGGTTGTATTTGTATTTTTAATAATAACACAGATTGGGGGTGTATTTGTATTATTTTCCAAGATACAGCTAAGGGTGGTATTTGTATTTTTGACAATAACACAGCTTGTGTGTGTATGTGTATTATGTTCCAAGAGACAGCTAAGGGTTTTATTTGTGTTTTTGAAAATAACACAGCTTGAGGTTGTATTTGTATTGTTTTCCAAGATACAGCTAAGGGTTGTATTTGTATTTTTGAAAATAACACTGTTTGGGTTTGTATTTTTATTACTTTCCGAGATACAGCTAAGGGATGTATTTTTATTTTTGACAATAACCCAGCTTGGGGGTGTATTTGTATTACTTTCCAAGATACAGCTAATGGTTGTATTTGTATTTTTGAAAATAACACAGCTTGCGGGTTTATTTGTATTATTTTCCGAGATACAGCTTAGGGTTGTATAGGTATTTTTGAAAATAACACACTTTGTGGGTGTATTTGTAGTATTTTCCGAGATACAGCTAAGGGTTATATTTGTATTTTTGAAAATAACAACGCTTGGGTGTGTATTTGTATTATTTTCCGAGATACAGCTAAGGGTTGTGTTTGCATTTTTGAAAATAACACAGCTTGGTGGCGTATTTGTATTATTTTCAAAGATATAGCTAAGGTTTGTATTTGTATTTTTCACAATAACACAGCTTCGGGGTGTATTTGTATCAATTTCAAAGGTACAGCTAAGGGTTGTATTTGTATTTTTGACAATAAGAAAGCTTGGGGGTGTATTTTTATTATTTTGCAAGATACAGCTAAAAGTTGTATTTGTATTTTTGACAATAACACAACTTGGGGGTGTATTTCTATTATTTTCCAAGATACTGCTAGGGATTGTATTTGTATTTTTGACAATAACACAGCTTTGGGGTGTATTTGTATTATGTTCCAAGATAGAGCTAAGGGATGTATTTGTATTTTTGAAAATAACACAGCTTGTGGGTGTATTTGTGTTATTTTCTGAATTACAGCTAAGGGCTGTATTTTTATATTTTTAAAAATAAGACAACTTGGGAGTGTATTTGTATTACATTTCAAGACACAGCTAAGAGTTGTATTTGTATTTTTGACAATAACAAATCTTGGGGAGTATTTGTATTATTTTCCAAAAAACAGTTAAGAGTTGTATTTGTATTTTTCAAAATAACACAGCTTGGGGGTGTATTTGTATTATTTTCTGAGATACAGCTCAGGTTTGAATTTATATTTTTGAAAATAACACAGCTTGGGGGTGTGTTTGTATTATTTCCTAAAATAGAGCTAAGGGTTGTATTTGTATTTTTGAAAATAATACAGCTTGGGGGAGTATTTGTATTATTTTCCGAGATACAGCTAAGGGTTCTATTTGTATTTTTGAAAATAACACAGCTTAGGGGTGTATTTGTATTATTTTCCGAGATACAGCTAAGGGTTGTATTTGTATTTTTGAAATTAACACAGCTTGGGGGTGTATTTGTATTATTTTCCGAGACAGAGCTAAGGGTTGTGTTTGTATTTTTGAAATTAACACAGCTTGGGTGTGTATTAGTCTTATTTTGTGAATTACGGCTAAGTTCTGTATTTCTGTATTTTTTAAAATAACACAGCTTGGGGGTGTATTTGTATTATTTTCCAAGATACAGCTAAGGTTTGTATTTGTATTTTTGAAAATAACACAGCTTGGGAGTGTATTTGTATTACTTTCCAAGATACAGCTAAGGGTTGTATTTGTATTTTTGACAATAACACAGCTTGGGGGTGTATTTGTATTACTTTCCGAGATACAGCTAAGGGTTGTATTTGTATTTTTGAAAATAACACCGCTTGGGGTTGTATTTGTATTATTTTCCGAGATACAGCTAGGTGTTGTATTTGTATTTTTTAAAATAACAGCGCTTGGTGGTGTATTTGTATTATTTTCCTAGATACAGCTAAGGGTTTTATTTGTATTTTTGAAAATAACACAGCTTGGGGGTGTATTTGTATTACTTTCCAAGATACAGCTAAGGGTTGTATTTGCATTTTTGAAAATAACACCGCTTGGGTTTGTATTTGTATTATTATCCGAGATAGAGCTAAGTGTTGTATTTGTATTTTTTAAAATAACAGCTCTTGGGGGTGTATTTGTATTATTTTCCTACATGCAGCTAAGGGTTGTGTTTGTATTTTTGAAAATAACACAGCTTGGGTGTGTATTTGTATTATTTTCCGACATACAGCTAAGTGTTGTACTTGTGTTTTTGAAAATAACACCGCTTGGGGGTGTATTTGTATTATTTTCTGCGATACAGCTAAGGGTTGTATTTGTATTTTTGGAAATAAAACAGTATCGAGGTGTATTTGTATTATTTTCCTAGATAAAGCTAAGGGTTGTATTTATATTTTTGAAAATAACACAGCTTGGTGTTGTATTTGTATTATTTGCCAAGACACAGCTAAGGGTTGTATTTGTATATTTGAAAATAACACAGCCTGGGGGTGTATTTGTATTATTTTCCGAGGTACAGCTAAGGGTAGTATTTATATTTTGAAATTAATACAGCTTGGGGGTGTATTTGTCTTATTTTCTGAATTACGGCTAAGTTCTGTATTTTTGTATTTTTAAAAATAACACAGCTTGGGGGTGTGTTTGTATTATTTTCCAAGATACAGCTAAGGGTTGTATTTGTATTTTTGAAAATAACACAGCTTGGGAGTGTATTTGTATTACTTTCCAAGATACAGCTTAAGGTTGTATTTGTATTTTTGACAATAACACGGCTTGGGGGTTTATTTGTATTATTTTCCAAGATACAGCTAAGGGTTGTATTTGTATTTTTGAAAACAACGCAGCTTGCGGGTGTATTTGTATTACTCTCCAAGATACAGCTAAGGGTTGTATTTGTATTTTTGAAAATAACACCGCTTAGGGTTGTATTTGTATTATTTTCCGAGATACAGCTAAGTGTTGTATTTGTATTTTTTAAAATAACAGCGCTTCGGGGTGTATTTGTATTATTTTCCTAGATACAGCTAAGGGTTTTGTTTGTATTTTTTAAAATAACACTGTTTGTGTGTGTATTTGTATTATTTTCCGACATACAGCTAAGGGTTGTACTTTTATTTTTGAAAATAACACTACCTGGGGGTGTATTTGTATTATTTTCTGCGATACAGCTAAGGGTTGTATTTGTATTTTTGAAAATAAAACAGCTTGGGGGTGTATTTTTTATCATTTTCTGCGATACCGCTAAGGGTTGTATTTGTATTTTTGGAAATAACACAGCTTGGAGGTGTATTTGTATTATTTTCCTAGATACAGCTAAGGGTTTTATTTGTATTTTTGAAAATAACACAGCTTGGGGATGTATTTGTATTATTTTCCGAGATACAGCTAAGGGTTTTTTTTTTTGTATTTTTGAGAATAACACTGCTTGGGGGTGTATTTGTATTATTTTCCCAGATACAGCTAAGGGTTGTATTTGTATTTTTGAAAATCACACAGCTTGGAAGTGTATTTGTATTATTTTCCGAGATACAGCTAAGGGTTTTATTTCTATTTTTGAAAATAACACAGCTTGGTGGTGTATTTGTATTATTTTCCGAGATACAGCTAAGGATTATATTTGTATTTTTGAAAATAACACCGATGGGTGTGTATTTGTATTATTTTCCGAGATACAGCTAAGGGTTGTGTTTGCATTTTTGAAAATAACACACCTTGTTGATGTATTTGTATTATTTTCCGACATAGAGCTAAGGGTTGTATTTGTATTTTTGAAAATAAGACACCTTGGGCGTGTGTTTGTATTATTTTCCGAGATACAGCTAAGGGATGTATTTTGTATTTTTGAAAATAACACAGCATGGGGGCGTATTTGTATTATTTTCCAAGATACAGCTAAGGGCTGCATTTTTATTTTTGACAGTAACACAGCTTGGTGGCGTATTTGTATTATTTTCAAAGATACAGCTAAGCTTTGTATTTGTATTTTTGACAATAACACAGCTTCGGGGTGTATTTGTATTAATTTCAAAGTTACAGCTAAGGCTTATATTTGTATTTTTGACAATAAGAAAGCTTGGGGGTGTATTTTTATTATTTTCCAAGATACAGCTAAAAGTTGTATTTGTATTTTTGACAATAACAGAGCTTGGGGGTGTATTTCTATTATTTTCCAAGATACAGCTAAGGATTGTATTTGTATTTTTGACAATAACACAGCTTGGGGGTGTATTTGTATTATGTTCCAAGATAGAGCTAAGGGATGTATTTGTATTTTTGAAAATAACACAGCTTGTGGGTGTATTTGTATTATTTTCCGAATTACGGCTAAGGGCTGAATTTTTGTATTTTTGAAAATAACACAGCTTGGGAGTCTATTTGTATTACTTTTCTAGACACAGCTAACCGTTGTATTTGTATTTTTTCACAATAACAAATCTTGGGGGAGTGTTTGTATTATTTTCCAAAAAACAGTTAAGAGTTGTATTTGTATTTTTCAAAATAACACAGTTTGGGGGTGTATTTGAATTATTTTCCAAGATACAGCTAAGTGATGTATTTGTATTCCTGACAAAAACACAGCTTTGGGGTGTATTTGTATTATTTTCAAAGATACGGCAAAGGGTTGTATCTGTATTTTTGACAATAACACAGCTTGGAGGTGTATGTGTATTGTTTTCAGAGATAGAGCTAAGGGTAGTATTTGTATTTTTGACAATAACACAGCTTGTGAGTGTTTTTGTATTATTTTCCAACATACAGTTAATCGTTGTATTTGTATTTTTGACAATAACACAGCTAGGGGGTGTATTTATATTATTTTCCAAGATACAGCTAAGGATTCTCTTTGTATTTTTGACAATAACACAGCTTGGGGGTGTATTTGTATTATTTTCCAAGATACAGCTATGGGTTTTATTTGTATTTGTGACAATAACACAGCTTGTGGGTGTATTTGAATTATTTTTCAAGATACAGCTAATGGTTGTATTTATATTTTTGACAATAACCCAGCTTGGGGGTGTATTTGTATTATTTTCCAAGATACAGCTAAGGGATGTATTTGTATTCCTGACAATAACACAGCTTTGGGTTGTATTAGTATTATTTTCAAAGATACAACTAAGGGTTCTATCTGTATTTTTGACAATAACAAAACTTGGGGGTTTATGTGTATTATTTTCGGAGATAGAGATAAGGGTTGTATATGTATTTTTGACAATAACACAGTTTGGGCGTGTATTTGTATTATTTTCCGATATACAGCTAAGGGTTATATTTTTATTTTTGAAAATAACACAGCTTGTGGGTGTATTTGTATTATTTTCCGAGATACAGCTAAGGGTTGTATTTGTGTTTTTGAAAATAACACAGCTTGGGGGTGTATTTGTATTATTTTCCGAGATACAGCTAAGGTTTTTATTTTTATTTTTGAAAATAACACAGCTTGGGTGTGTGTTTGTATTATTTTCCGAGATACAGCTAAGGGTTGTATTGGTATATTTGAAAATAAGACACCGTGCGGTTGTATTTGTATTATTTTCCACGATACAGCTAAGGGTTGTATTTGTATTTTTGAAAATAACACAGCTTGGGGGTGTATTTGTATTATTTTCTGAGATACAGCTAAGGGTTGTATTTGTATTTTTGAAAATAACACAGCTTGGGGGGGTATTTGTATTATTTTCCGAGATAGTGCTAAGGGTCGTATATTAATTTTTGAAAATTACACAGCTTGGGTGTGTATTTGTATTATTTTCTGAGATACAGCTAAGGGTTATATTTGTATTTTTGAAAATAACACCGCTTGGGTGTGTATTTGTGTTATTTTCCAAGATACAGCTAAGGGTTGTACTTGTATTTTTGAAAATAACAGTGATTGGGTGTGTTTTTGAATTATTTTCCGAGATGCAGCTAAGGGTTGTATCTGTATTTTTGACAGTAACACAGCTTGGGTGTGTATTTGTATTACTTTACGAGATACAGCTAATTGTTGTATTTGTATTTTTGACAATAACACAGTTTGGGGGTTTATTTGTATTATTTTACGAGATACAGCTAAGGGTTGTATCTGTATTTTTGACAATAACACAGCTTGGGTGTGTATTTGTATTATTTTCCTAGTTATAGATAAAGGTTGTATATGTATTTTTGACTGTAAAACAGCTTGGGTGTGTATTTGTATTATTTTGCGAGATATAGCTAAGGGTTGTATCTGTATTTTTGAAAATAACACAGCTTGGGGGTGTATTTGTATAATTTTCCGAGATACAGCTTAGGGTTTTATCTGTATTTCTGACAATAACACAGCTTGCGTGTGTATTTGTATTATTTTCCGAGTTACAGCTAAAGGTTGTGTATGTATTTTTGACTATAAAAGAGCTTCGGTGCGTATTTGTATTTTTTTGAGAGATACAGCTAAGGGTTGAATTTGTATTTCTGAAAATAACACAGCTTGTGGGTGTTTTTGTATTATTTTCCGAGATACAGCTAAGGGTTGTATTTGTATTTTTGAAAATAACACAGCTTGGGGGTTTATTTGTATTATTTTCCGAGATACAGCTAAGGGTTCTATTTTTATTTTTGAAAATAACACAGCTAGAGTGTGTATTTGTATTATTTTGAAACATACAGGTAAGGGTTGTATTTGTCTTTTGGAAAATAACACAGCTTTGGGGTGTATTTGTATTATTTTCCGAGATACAGCTAAGGGTTGAATTTGTATTTTTGAAAATGCCACAGCTTTAGGGTGTATTTGTAATATTTTCTGACATACAGCTTAGGGTTGTATTTGTATTTTTGAAAATAACACAGCTTGGGGGTGTATTTGTATTATTTTCCAAGTTAGAGCTAAGGGTTGTATTTTTATTTTTGAAAATAACACAGCTTGGGGGTGTCTTTGTATTATTTTCAAAGATACAGCTAAGGGTTGTATTTTTATTTTTGAAAATGACACAGCTTTGGGGTGTATTTGTATTATTTTCCGAGATACAGCTAAGGGTTGTTTTTGTATTTTTGAAATATCACACCTTGGGGGTGTATTTTTATTATTTTCCGAGATACCGCTAAGGGTTGTATTTGAATTTTTGAAAATAACACAACTTGAAGGTTTATTTGTATTATTTTCCGAGATTAAGCTAAGGGTTGTATTTGTATTTTTGAAAATAACACCGTTTGGTGGTGTATTTGTATTATTTTCTGAGATACAGCTAAGGGTTGTATTTGTGTTTTTGAAAATAACACACCTTGGGGTTGTATTTGTATTCTTTTCCAAGATACAGTTAATTGTTGTATTTGTATTTTTGACAATAACAGAGCTTGGGGGTGTATTTCTATTATTTTCCAAGATACAGCTAAGGATTGTATTTGTATTATTGACAAGCACAGCTTGGGTGTGTATTTGTATTATGTTCCAAGATAGAGCTAAGGGATGTATTTGTATTTTTGAAAATAACACAGCTTGTGGGTGTATTTGTATTATTTTCCGAATTACGGCTAAGGGCTGAATTTTTGTATTTTTGAAAAGAACACAGCTTGGGAGTCTATTTGTATTACTTTTCTAGAAACAGCTAAGCGTTGTATTTGTATTTTTCACAATAACCAATCTTGGGGGAGTATTTGTATTATTTTCCAAAAAACAGTTATGAGTTGTATTTGTATTTTTCAAAATAACACTGTTTGGGGGTGTATTTGAATTATTTTCCAAGATACAGCTAAGTGATGTATTTGTATTCCTGACAAAAACACAGCTTTGGGGTGTATTTGTATTATTTTCAAAGATACAGCTAAGGGTTGTATCTGTATTTTTGACAATAACACAGCTTGGAGGTGTATGTGTATTGTTTTCAGAGATAGAGCTAAGGGTAGTATTTGTATTTTTGACAATAACACAGCTTGTGAGTGTTTTTGTATTATTTTCCAACATACAGTTAATCGTTGTATTTGTATTTTTGACAATATCACAGCGTGGAGGTGTATTTGTATTATTTTCCAAGATACAGCTAAGGGTTGTATTTGTATTTTTGACAATAACACAGCTAGGGGGTGTATTTATATTATTTTCCAAGATACAGCTAAGGATTCTCTTTGTATTTTTGACAATAACACAGCTTGGGGGTGTATTTGTATTATTTTCCAAGATACAGCTATGGGTTTTATTTGTATTTGTGACCATAACACAGCTTGTGGGTGTATTTGAATTATTTTTCAAGATACAGCTAATGTTTGTATTTGTATTTTTGACAATAACCCAGCTTGGGGGTGTATTTGTATTATTTTCCAAGATACAGCTAAGGGATGTATTTGTATTCCTGACAATAACACAGCTTTGGGTTGTATTAGTATTATTTTCAAAGATACAACTAAGGGTTCTATCTGTATTTTTGACCATAACAAAACTTGGGGTTTATGTGTATTATTTTCAGAGATAGAGATAAGGGTTGTATATGTATTTTTGACAATAACACAGTTTGGGCGTGTATTTGTATTATTTTCCGAGATACAGCTAAGGGTTGTATTTGTGTTTCTGAAAATAACACAGCTTGGAGGTGTATTTGTATTATTTTCCGAGATACAGCTAAGGTTTTTATTTTTATTTTTGAAAATAACACAGCTTGGGTGTGTGTTTGTATTATTTTCTGAGATACAGCTAAGGGTTGTATTGGTATATTTGAAAATAAGACACCTTGCGGTTGTATTTGTATTATTTTCCATGATACAGCTAAGGGTTGTATATGTATTTTTGACAATAACACAGTTTGGGCGTGTATTTGTATTATTTTCCGAGATACAGCTAAGGGTTGTATTTGTGTTTTTGAAAATAACACAGCTTGGGGGTGTATTTGTATTATTTTCCGAGATACAGCTAAGGTTTTTATTTTTATTTTTGAAAATAACACAGCTTGGGTGTGTGTTTGTATTATTTTCTGAGATACAGCTAAGGGTTGTATTGGTATATTTGAAAATAAGACACCGTGCGGTTGTATTTGTATTATTTTCCATGATACAGCTAAGGGTTGTATTTGTATTTTTGAAAAAAAAACAGCTTGGGGGTGTATTTGTATTATTTTCTGAGATACAGCTAAGGGTTGTATTTGTATTTTTGAAAATAACACAGCTTGGGGGGGTATTTGTATTATTTTCCGAGATAGTGCTAAGGGTCGTATATGAATTTTTGAAAATAACACAGCTTGGGTTTGTATTTGTATTATTTTCTGAGATACAGCTAAGGGTTATATTTGTATTTTTGAAAATAACACCGCTTGGGTGTGTATTTGTGTTATTTTCCGAGATACAGCTAAGGGTTGTACTTGTATTTTTGAAAATAACAGTGATTGGGTGTGTTTTTGAATTATTTTCCGAGATGCAGCTAAGGGTTGTATCTGTATTTTTGACAGTAACACAGCTTGGGTGTGTATTTGTATTACTTTACGAGATACAGCTAATTGTTGTATTTGTATTTTTGACAATAACACAGTTTGGGGGTTTATTTGTATTATTTTACGAGATACAGCTAAGGGTTGTATCTGTATTTTTGACAATAACACAGCTTGGGTGTGTATTTGTATTATTTTCCGAGTTATAGATAAAGGTTGTATATGTATTTTTGACTGTAAAACAGCTTGAGTGTGTATTTGTATTATTTTGCGAGATACAGCTAAGGGTTGTATCTGTATTTTTGAAAATAACACAGCTTGGGGGTGTATTTGTATAATTTTTCGAGATACAGCTTAGGGTTTTATCTGTATTTCTGACAATAACACAGCTTGCGTGTGTATTTGTATTATTTTCAGAGTTACAGCTAAAGGTGTATATTTATTTTTGACTATAAAAGAGCTAGGGTGCGTATTTGTATTTTTTTCGAGATACAGCTAAGGGTTGAATTTGTATTTCTGAAAATAACACAGCTTGTGGGTGTTTTTGTATTATTTTCCGAGATACAGCTAAGGGTTGTATTTGTATTTTTGAAAATAACACAGCTTGGGGGTTTATTTGTATTATTTTCCGAGATACAGCTAAGGGTTCTATTTTTATTTTTGAAAATAACACAGCTAGAGTGTGTATTTGTATTATTTTGAAACATACAGGTAAGGGTTGTATTTGTCTTTGTGAAAATAACACAGCTTGGGGGTGTATTTGTATTATTTTCCAAGATACAGCTAAGGGTTGAATTTGTATTTTTGAAAATACCACAGCTTTAGGGTGTATTTGTAATATTTTCTGACATACAGCTAAGGGTTGTATTTGTATTTTTGAAAATAACACAGCTTGGGGGTGTATTTGTATTATTTTCCAAGTTAGAGCTAATGGTTGTATTTTTATTTTTGAAAATAACACAGCTTGGGGGTGTCTTTGTATTATTTTCAAAGATACAGCTAAGGGTTGTATTTTTATTTTTGAAAATGACACAGCTTTGGGGTGTATTTGTATTATTTTCCGAGATACAGCTAAGGGTTGTTTTTGTATTTTTGAAATATCAAACCTTGGGGGTGTATTTTTATTATTTTCCGAGATACCGCTAAGGGTTGTATTTGAATTTTTGAAAATAACACAACTTGGGGGTTTATTTGTATTATTTTCCGAGATTCAGCTAAGGGTTGTATTTGTATTTTTGAAAATAACACCGTTTGGTGGTGTATTTGTATTATTTTCTGAGATACAGCTAAGGGTTGTGTTTGTGTTTTTGAAAATAACACACCTTGGGGTTGTATTTGTATTCTTTTCCAAGATACAGTTAATTGTTGTATTTGTATTTTTGACAATAACAGAGCTTGGGGGTGTATTTGCATTATTTTCCGAGATACAGCTAAGTGTTGTATTTGTATTTTTGGAAATAACACAGCTTGGGGGTGAATTTGTATTATTTTCCGACTTACAGATAAATGTTGTATATGTATTTTTGACTATAAAACAGCTTGGGTGTGTATTTGTAATATTTTGCGAGATACAGCTAAGGGTTGTATCTGTATTTTTGAAAATAACACAGCTTGGGGGTGTATTTGTATTATTTTACGAGATACAGCTAAGGGTTGAATTTGTATTTTTGAAAATACCATAGTTTGAGGGTGTATTTGTAATATTTTCTGACATACAGCTAAGGGTTGCATTTGTATTTTTGAAAATAACACAGCTTGGGGGTGTATTTGTATTATATTCCTAGATACAGCTAAGGGTTGTATTTGTATTTTTGACTATAAAACCGTTTGGGGGTGTATTTGTATTATTTTCTGAGATTCAGCTATGGGTTGTATTTGTATTTTTGAAAATAACACAGCTTGGGTGTTTATTTGTATTATTTTCCGAGATAGAACTAAGGGTTGTATTTGTATTTTGGAAAATAACAGAGCTTGTGGGTGTATTTGTATTATTTTCCGAGATACAGCTAAGGGTTGTATTTTTATTTTTGAAAATAACACAGCTTGGGGGTGTATTTGTATTATTTTCCAAGTTAGAGCTAAGGGTTGTATTTTTATTTTTGAAAATAATACAGCTTGGGGGTGTCTTTGTATTATTTTCAAAGATACAGCTAAGGGGTGTATTTTTATTTTTGAAAATAACACAGCTTTGGTGAGTATGTGTATTATTTTCCGAGATACAGCTAAGGTTTGTATTTGTATTTTTGAAAATAACACAGCTTGGGGGTGTATTTGTATTATATTCCTAGATATAGCTAAGGGTTGTATTTGTATTTTTGAAAATAACACAACTTGGGGGTGTATTTGTATTATTTTCCGACATTCAGCTAAGGGATGTATTTGTATTTTTGAAAATAACACCGTTTGGGGGTGTATTTGTATTATTTTCTGAGATACAGCTAAGGATTCTCTTTGTATTTTTGACAATAACACAGCTTGGGGGTGTATTTGTATTATTTTCCAAGATACAGCTATGGGTTTTATTTGTATTTGTGACCATAACACAGCTTGTGGGTGTATTTGAATTATTTTTCAAGATACAGCTAATGTTTGTATTTGTATTTTTGACAATAACCCAGCTTGGGGGTGTATTTGTATTATTTTCCAAGATACAGCTAAGGGATGTATTTGTATTCCTGACAATAACACAGCTTTGGGTTGTATTAGTATTATTTTCAAAGATACAACTAAGGGTTCTATCTGTATTTTTGACAATAACAAAACTTGGGGTTTATGTGTATTATTTTCAGAGATAGAGATAAGGGTTGTATATGTATTTTTGACAATAACACAGTTTGGGCGTGTATTTGTATTATTTTCCGAGATACAGCTAAGGGTTGTATTTGTGTTTCTGAAAATAACACAGCTTGGAGGTGTATTTGTATTATTTTCCGAGATACAGCTAAGGTTTTTATTTTTATTTTTGAAAATAACACAGCTTGGGTGTGTGTTTGTATTATTTTCTGAGATACAGCTAAGGGTTGTATTGGTATATTTGAAAATAAGACACCTTGCGGTTGTATTTGTATTATTTTCCATGATACAGCTAAGGGTTGTATTTGTATTTTTGAAAAAAAACAGCTTGGGGGTGTATTTGTATTATTTTCTGAGATACAGCTAAGGGTTGTATTTGTATTTTTGAAAATAACACAGCTTGGGGGGGTATTTGTATTATTTTCCGAGATAGTGCTAAGGGTCGTATATGAATTTTTGAAAATAACACAGCTTGGGTTTGTATTTGTATTATTTTCTGAGATACAGCTAAGGGTTATATTTGTATTTTTGAAAATAACACCGCTTGGGTGTGTATTTGTGTTATTTTCCGAGATACAGCTAAGGGTTGTACTTGTATTTTTGAAAATAACAGTGATTGGGTGTGTTTTTGAATTATTTTCCGAGATGCAGCTAAGGGTTGTATCTGTATTTTTGACAGTAACACAGCTTGGGTGTGTATTTGTATTACTTTACGAGATACAGCTAATTGTTGTATTTGTATTTTTGACAATAACACAGTTTGGGGGTTTATTTGTATTATTTTACGAGATACAGCTAAGGGTTGTATCTGTATTTTTGACAATAACACAGCTTGGGTGTGTATTTGTATTATTTTCCGAGTTATATATAAAGGTTGTATATGTATTTTTGACTGTAAAACAGCTTGAGTGTGTATTTGTATTATTTTGCGAGATACAGCTAAGGGTTGTATCTGTATTTTTGAAAATAACACAGCTTGGGGGTGTATTTGTATAATTTTTCGAGATACAGCTTAGGGTTTTATCTGTATTTCTGACAATAACACAGCTTGCGTGTGTATTTGTATTATTTTCAGAGTTACAGCTAAAGGTGTATATTTATTTTTGACTATAAAAGAGCTAGGGTGCGTATTTGTATTTTTTTCGAGATACAGCTAAGGGTTGAATTTGTATTTCTGAAAATAACACAGCTTGTGGGTGTTTTTGTATTATTTTCCGAGATACAGCTAAGGGTTGTATTTGTATTTTTGAAAATAACACAGCTTGGGGGTTTATTTGTATTATTTTCCGAGATACAGCTAAGGGTTCTATTTTTATTTTTGAAAATAACACAGCTAGAGTGTGTATTTGTATTATTTTGAAACATACAGGTAAGGGTTGTATTTGTCTTTGTGAAA
This sequence comes from Saimiri boliviensis, assembly GCF_048565385.1. Lineage (NCBI taxonomy): Eukaryota > Metazoa > Chordata > Mammalia > Primates > Cebidae > Saimiri > Saimiri boliviensis. Next base: position 152,659,813 of record NC_133453.1, read on the forward strand.
ATAACACAGCTTGGGGGTGTATTTGTATTATTTTCCAAGATACAGCTAAGGGTTGAATTTGTATTTTTGAAAATACAACAGCTTTAGGGTGTATTTATAATATTTTCTGACATACAGCTAAGGGTTGTATTTGTATTTTTGAAAATAACACAGCTTGGGGGTGTATTTGTATTATTTTCCAAGTTAGAGCTAAGGGTTGTATTTTTATTTTTGAAAATAACACAGCTTGGGGGTGTCTTTGTATTATTTTCAAAGATACAGCTAAGGGTTGTATTTTTATTTTTGAAAATGACACAGCTTTGGGGTGTATTTGTATTATTTTCCGAGATACAGCTAAGGGTTGTTTTTGTATTTTTGAAATATCAAACCTTGGGGGTGTATTTTTATTATTTTCCGAGATACCGCTAAGGGTTGTATTTGAATTTTTGAAAATAACACAACTTGGGGGTTTATTTGTATTATTTTCCGAGATTCAGCTAAGGGTTGTATTTGTATTTTTGAAAATAACACCGTTTGGTGGTGTATTTGTATTATTTTCTGAGATACAGCTAAGGGTTGTGTTTGTGTTTTTGAAAATAACACACCTTGGGGTTGTATTTGTATTCTTTTCCAAGATACAGTTAATTGTTGTATTTGTATTTTTGACAATAACAGAGCTTGGGGGTGTATTTGCATTATTTTCCGAGATACAGCTAAGTGTTGTATTTGTATTTTTGGAAATAACACAGCTTGGGGGTGAATTTGTATTATTTTCCGACTTACAGATAAATGTTGTATATGTATTTTTGACTATAAAACAGCTTGGGTGTGTATTTGTAATATTTTGCGAGATACAGCTAAGGGTTGTATCTGTATTTTTGAAAATAACACAGCTTGGGGGTGTATTTGTATTATTTTACGAGATACAGCTAAGGGTTGAATTTGTATTTTTGAAAATACCATAGTTTGAGGGTGTATTTGTAATATTTTCTGACATACAGCTAAGGGTTGCATTTGTATTTTTGAAAATAACACAGCTTGGGGGTGTATTTGTATTATATTCCTAGATACAGCTAAGGGTTGTATTTGTATTTTTGACTATAAAACCGTTTGGGGGTGTATTTGTATTATTTTCTGAGATTCAGCTATGGGTTGTATTTGTATTTTTGAAAATAACACAGCTTGGGTGTTTATTTGTATTATTTTCCGAGATAGAACTAAGGGTTGTATTTGTATTTTGGAAAATAACAGAGCTTGTGGGTGTATTTGTATTATTTTCCGAGATACAGCTAAGGGTTGTATTTTTATTTTTGAAAATAACACAGCTTGGGGGTGTATTTGTATTATTTTCCAAGTTAGAGCTAAGGGTTGTATTTTTATTTTTGAAAATAATACAGCTTGGGGGTGTCTTTGTATTATTTTCAAAGATACAGCTAAGGGGTGTATTTTTATTTTTGAAAATAACACAGCTTTGGTGAGTATGTGTATTATTTTCCGAGATACAGCTAAGGTTTGTATTTGTATTTTTGAAAATAACACAGCTTGGGGGTGTATTTGTATTATATTCCTAGATATAGCTAAGGGTTGTATTTGTATTTTTGAAAATAACACAACTTGGGGGTGTATTTGTATTATTTTCCGACATTCAGCTAAGGGATGTATTTGTATTTTTGAAAATAACACCGTTTGGGGGTGTATTTGTATTATTTTCTGAGATACAGCTAAGGATTCTCTTTGTATTTTTGACAATAACACAGCTTGGGGGTGTATTTGTATTATTTTCCAAGATACAGCTATGGGTTTTATTTATATTTGTGACCATAACACAGCTTGTGGGTGTATTTGAATTATTTTTCAAGATACAGCTAATGTTTGTATTTGTATTTTTGACAATAACCCAGCTTGGGGGTGTATTTGTATTATTTTCCAAGATACAGCTAAGGGATGTATTTGTATTCCTGACAATAACACAGCTTTGGGTTGTATTAGTATTATTTTCAAAGATACAACTAAGGGTTCTATCTGTATTTTTGACAATAACAAAACTTGGGGTTTATGTGTATTATTTTCAGAGATAGAGATAAGGGTTGTATATGTATTTTTGACAATAACACAGTTTGGGCGTGTATTTGTATTATTTTCCGAGATACAGCTAAGGGTTGTATTTGTGTTTTTGAAAATAACACAGCTTGGAGGTGTATTTGTATTATTTTCCGAGATACAGCTAAGGTTTTTATTTTTATTTTTGAAAATAACACAGCTTGGGTGTGTGTTTGTATTATTTTCTGAGATACAGCTAAGGGTTGTATTGGTATATTTGAAAATAAGACACCTTGCGGTTGTATTTGTATTATTTTCCATGATACAGCTAAGGGTTGTATTTGTATTTTTGAAAAAAAACAGCTTGGGGGTGTATTTGTATTATTTTCTGAGATACAGCTAAGGGTTGTATTTGTATTTTTGAAAATAACACAGCTTGGGGGGGTATTTGTATTATTTTCCGAGATAGTGCTAAGGGTCGTATATGAATTTTTGAAAATAACACAGCTTGGGTTTGTATTTGTATTATTTTCTGAGATACAGCTAAGGGTTATATTTGTATTTTTGAAAATAACACCGCTTGGGTGTGTATTTGTGTTATTTTCCGAGATACAGCTAAGGGTTGTACTTGTATTTTTGAAAATAACAGTGATTGGGTGTGTTTTTGAATTATTTTCCGAGATGCAGCTAAGGGTTGTATCTGTATTTTTGACAGTAACACAGCTTGGGTGTGTATTTGTATTACTTTATGAGATACAGCTAATTGTTGTATTTGTATTTTTGACAATAACACAGTTTGGGGGTTTATTTGTATTATTTTACGAGATACAGCTAAGGGTTGTATCTGTATTTTTGACAATAATACAGCTTGGGTGTGTATTTGTATTATTTTCCGAGTTATAGATAAAGGTTGTATATGTATTTTTGACTGTAAAACAGCTTGAGTGTGTATTTGTATTATTTTGCGAGATACAGCTAAGGGTTGTATCTGTATTTTTGAAAATAACACAGCTTGGGGGTGTATTTGTATAATTTTTCGAGATACAGCTTAGGGTTTTATCTGTATTTCTGACAATAACACAGCTTGCGTGTGTATTTGTATTATTTTCAGAGTTACAGCTAAAGGTGTATATGTATTTTTGACTATAAAAGAGCTAGGGTGCGTATTTGTATTTTTTTCGAGATACAGCTAAGGGTTGAATTTGTATTTCTGAAAATAACACAGCTTGTGGGTGTTTTTGTATTATTTTCCGAGATACAGCTAAGGGTTGTATTTGTATTTTTGAAAATAACACAGCTTGGGGGTTTATTTGTATTATTTTCCGAGATACAGCTAAGGGTTCTATTTTTATTTTTGAAAATAACACAGCTAGAGTGTGTATTTGTATTATTTTGAAACATACAGGTAAGGGTTGTATTTGTCTTTGTGAAAATAACACAGCTTGGGGGTGTATTTGCATTATTTTCCAAGATACAGCTAAGGGTTGAATTTGTATTTTTGAAAATACAACAGCTTTAGGGTGTATTTGTAATATTTTCTGACATACAGCTAAGGGTTGTATTTGTATTTTTGAAAATAACACAGCTTGGGGGTGTATTTGTATTATTTTCCAAGTTAGAGCTAAGGGTTGTATTTTTATTTTTGAAAATAACACAGCTTGGGGGTGTCTTTGTATTATTTTCAAAGATACAGCTAAGGGTTGTATTTTTATTTTTGAAAATGACACAGCTTTGGGGTGTATTTGTATTATTTTCCGAGATACAGCTAAGGGTTGTTTTTGTATTTTTGAAATATCAAACCTTGGGGGTGTATTTTTATTATTTTCCGAGATACCGCTAAGGGTTGTATTTGAATTTTTGAAAATAACACAACTTGGGGGTTTATTTGTATTATTTTCCGAGATTCAGCTAAGGGTTGTATTTGTATTTTTGAAAATAACACCGTTTGGTGGTGTATTTGTATTATTTTCTGAGATACAGCTAAGGGTTGTGTTTGTGTTTTTGAAAATAACACACCTTGGGGTTGTATTTGTATTCTTTTCCAAGATACAGTTAATTGTTGTATTTGTATTTTTGACAATAACAGAGCTTGGGGGTGTATTTGCATTATTTTCCGAGATACAGCTAAGTGTTGTATTTGTATTTTTGGAAATAACACAGCTTGGGGGTGAATTTGTATTATTTTCCGACTTACAGATAAATGTTGTATATGTATTTTTGACTATAAAACAGCTTGGGTGTGTATTTGTAATATTTTGCGAGATACAGCTAAGGGTTGTATCTGTATTTTTGAAAATAACACAGCTTGGGGGTGTATTTGTATTATTTTACGAGATACAGCTAAGGGTTGAATTTGTATTTTTGAAAATACCATAGTTTGAGGGTGTATTTGTAATATTTTCTGACATACAGCTAAGGGTTGCATTTGTATTTTTGAAAATAACACAGCTTGGGGGTGTATTTGTATTATATTCCTAGATACAGCTAAGGGTTGTATTTGTATTTTTGACTATAAAACCGTTTGGGGGTGTATTTGTATTATTTTCTGAGATTCAGCTATGGGTTGTATTTGTATTTTTGAAAATAACACAGCTTGGGTGTTTATTTGTATTATTTTCCGAGATAGAACTAAGGGTTGTATTTGTATTTTGGAAAATAACAGAGCTTGTGGGTGTATTTGTATTATTTTCCGAGATACAGCTAAGGGTTGTATTTTTATTTTTGAAAATAACACAGCTTGGGGGTGTATTTGTATTATTTTCCAAGTTAGAGCTAAGGGTTGTATTTTTATTTTTGAAAATAATACAGCTTGGGGGTGTCTTTGTATTATTTTCAAAGATACAGCTAAGGGGTGTATTTTTATTTTTGAAAATAACACAGCTTTGGTGAGTATGTGTATTATTTTCCGAGATACAGCTAAGGTTTGTATTTGTATTTTTGAAAATAACACAGCTTGGGGGTGTATTTGTATTATATTCCTAGATATAGCTAAGGGTTGTATTTGTATTTTTGAAAATAACACAACTTGGGGGTGTATTTGTATTATTTTCCGACATTCAGCTAAGGGATGTATTTGTATTTTTGAAAATAACACCGTTTGGGGGTGTATTTGTATTATTTTCTGAGATACAGCTAAGGATTCTCTTTGTATTTTTGACAATAACACAGCTTGGGGGTGTATTTGTATTATTTTCCAAGATACAGCTATGGGTTTTATTTATATTTGTGACCATAACACAGCTTGTGGGTGTATTTGAATTATTTTTCAAGATACAGCTAATGTTTGTATTTGTATTTTTGACAATAACCCAGCTTGGGGGTGTATTTGTATTATTTTCCAAGATACAGCTAAGGGATGTATTTGTATTCCTGACAATAACACAGCTTTGGGTTGTATTAGTATTATTTTCAAAGATACAACTAAGGGTTCTATCTGTATTTTTGACAATAACAAAACTTGGGGTTTATGTGTATTATTTTCAGAGATAGAGATAAGGGTTGTATATGTATTTTTGACAATAACACAGTTTGGGCGTGTATTTGTATTATTTTCCGAGATACAGCTAAGGGTTGTATTTGTGTTTTTGAAAATAACACAGCTTGGAGGTGTATTTGTATTATTTTCCGAGATACAGCTAAGGTTTTTATTTTTATTTTTGAAAATAACACAGCTTGGGTGTGTGTTTGTATTATTTTCTGAGATACAGCTAAGGGTTGTATTGGTATATTTGAAAATAAGACACCTTGCGGTTGTATTTGTATTATTTTCCATGATACAGCTAAGGGTTGTATTTGTATTTTTGAAAAAAAACAGCTTGGGGGTGTATTTGTATTATTTTCTGAGATACAGCTAAGGGTTGTATTTGTATTTTTGAAAATAACACAGCTTGGGGGGGTATTTGTATTATTTTCCGAGATAGTGCTAAGGGTCGTATATGAATTTTTGAAAATAACACAGCTTGGGTTTGTATTTGTATTATTTTCTGAGATACAGCTAAGGGTTATATTTGTATTTTTGAAAATAACACCGCTTGGGTGTGTATTTGTGTTATTTTCCGAGATACAGCTAAGGGTTGTACTTGTATTTTTGAAAATAACAGTGATTGGGTGTGTTTTTGAATTATTTTCCGAGATGCAGCTAAGGGTTGTATCTGTATTTTTGACAGTAACACAGCTTGGGTGTGTATTTGTATTACTTTATGAGATACAGCTAATTGTTGTATTTGTATTTTTGACAATAACACAGTTTGGGGGTTTATTTGTATTATTTTACGAGATACAGCTAAGGGTTGTATCTGTATTTTTGACAATAATACAGCTTGGGTGTGTATTTGTATTATTTTCCGAGTTATAGATAAAGGTTGTATATGTATTTTTGACTGTAAAACAGCTTGAGTGTGTATTTGTATTATTTTGCGAGATACAGCTAAGGGTTGTATCTGTATTTTTGAAAATAACACAGCTTGGGGGTGTATTTGTATAATTTTTCGAGATACAGCTTAGGGTTTTATCTGTATTTCTGACAATAACACAGCTTGCGTGTGTATTTGTATTATTTTCAGAGTTACAGCTAAAGGTGTATATGTATTTTTGACTATAAAAGAGCTAGGGTGCGTATTTGTATTTTTTTCGAGATACAGCTAAGGGTTGAATTTGTATTTCTGAAAATAACACAGCTTGTGGGTGTTTTTGTATTATTTTCCGAGATACAGCTAAGGGTTGTATTTGTATTTTTGAAAATAACACAGCTTGGGGGTTTATTTGTATTATTTTCCGAGATACAGCTAAGGGTTCTATTTTTATTTTTGAAAATAACACAGCTAGAGTGTGTATTTGTATTATTTTGAAACATACAGGTAAGGGTTGTATTTGTCTTTGTGAAAATAACACAGCTTGGGGGTGTATTTGTATTATTTTCCAAGATACAGCTAAGGGTTGAATTTGTATTTTTGAAAATACAACAGCTTTAGGGTGTATTTGTAATATTTTCTGACATACAGCTAAGGGTTGTATTTGTATTTTTGAAAATAACACAGCTTGGGGGTGTATTTGTATTAATTTCCAAGTTAGAGCTAATGGTTGTATTTTTATTTTTGAAAATAACACAGCTTGGGGGTGTCTTTGTATTATTTTCAAAGATACAGCTAAGGGTTGTATTTTTATTTTTGAAAATGACACAGCTTTGGGGTGTATTTGTATTATTTTCCGAGATACAGCTAAGGGTTGTTTTTGTATTTTTGAAATATCAAACCTTGGGGGTGTATTTTTATTATTTTCCGAGATACCGCTAAGGGTTGTATTTGAATTTTTGAAAATAACACAACTTGGGGGTTTATTTGTATTATTTTCTGAGATTCAGCTAAGGGTTGTATTTGTATTTTTGAAAATAACACCGTTTGGTGGTGTATTTGTATTATTTTCTGAGATACAGCTAAGGGTTGTGTTTGTGTTTTTGAAAATAACACACCTTGGGGTTGTATTTGTATTCTTTTCCAAGATACAGTTAATTGTTGTATTTGTATTTTTGACAATAACAGAGCTTGGGGGTGTATTTGCATTATTTTCCGAGATACAGCTAAGTGTTGTATTTGTATTTTTGGAAATAACACAGCTTGGGGGTGAATTTGTATTATTTTCCGACTTACAGATAAATGTTGTATATGTATTTTTGACTATAAAACAGCTTGGGTGTGTATTTGTAATATTTTGCGAGATACAGCTAAGGGTTGTATCTGTATTTTTGAAAATAACACAGCTTGGGGGTGTATTTGTATTATTTTACGAGATACAGCTAAGGGTTGAATTTGTATTTTTGAAAATACCATAGTTTGAGGGTGTATTTGTAATATTTTCTGACATACAGCTAAGGGTTGCATTTGTATTTTTGAAAATAACACAGCTTGGGGGTGTATTTGTATTTTATTCCTAGATACAGCTAAGTGTTGTATTTGTATTTTTGACTATAAAACCGTTTGGGGGTGTATTTGTATTATTTTCTGAGATTCAGCTATGGGTTGTATTTGTATTTTTGAAAATAACACAGCTTGGGTGTTTATTTGTATTATTTTCCGAGATAGAACTAAGGGTTGTATTTGTATTTTGGAAAATAACAGAGCTTGTGGGTGTATTTGTATTATTTTCCGAGATACAGCTGAGGGTTGTATTTTTATTTTTGAAAATAACACAGCTTGGGGGTGTATTTGTATTATTTTCCAAGTTAGAGCTAAGGGTTGTATTTTTATTTTTGAAAATAATACAGCTTGGGGGTGTCTTTGTATTATTTTCAAAGATACAGCTAAGGGGTGTATTTTTATTTTTGAAAATAACACAGCTTTGGTGAGTATGTGTATTATTTTCCGAGATACAGCTAAGGTTTGTATTTGTATTTTTGAAAATAACACAGCTTGGGGGTGTATTTGTATTATATTCCTAGATATAGCTAAGGGTTGTATTTGTATTTTTGAAAATAACACAACTTGGGGGTGTATTTGTATTATTTTCCGACATTCAGCTAAGGGATTTATTTGTATTTTTGAAAATAACACCGTTTGGGGGTGTATTTTTATTATTTTCTGAGATACAGCTAAGGGTTATATTTGTGTTTTTGAAAACAACACACCTTGGGGTTGTATTTGTATTCTTTTCCAAGATACAGTTAATTGTTGTTTTTGTATTTTTGACAATAACAGAGCTTGGGGGTGTATTTGCATTATTTCTCCTGATACAGCTAAGAGTTGTATTTTTTGAAATAACACCGCTTGGGTGTGTGTTTGTATTATTTTCCGAAATACAGCTAAGGGTTGTATTTGTATTTTTGAAAATAACACAGCTTTGGGTTGTATTTGTATTATATTCCAAGATACAGCTAAGGGTTGTATTTGTATTTTTGAAAATAACACAGACTGGGGGTGTATTTGTATTATTTTCCGAGATACAGCTAAGGGTTGTATTTGTATTTTTGAAATTAACACAGCTTGGGGGTGTATTTGTCTTATTTTCTGAATTACGGCTAAGTTCTGTTTTTTTGTATTTTTGAAAATAACACAGCTTGGGGGTGTATTTGTACTATTTTCCGAGATACAGCTAAGGGTTGTATTTGTATTTTTGAAAATAACACAGCCTGGGGGTGTATTTATATTATTTTCCGATATACAGCAAACTGTTGTACTTGTATTTTTGAAAATAACACCGCTTATGGGTGTATTTGTATTGTTTTCTGCGAAAGAGCTAAGGGTTGTATTTGTATTTTTGAAAATAACACAGCTTGGGGTGTATTTGTATTATTTTCCGAATATAGCTAAGGGTTGCATTTGTATTTTTGGAAATAACAAAGCTTGGAGGTGATTTGTATTATTTTCCTAGATACAGCTAAGGGTTGTATTTGTATTTTTGAAAATAACACAGCTTGTGTGTGTATTTGTATTATTTTCCAAGATACAGCTAAGGTTTGTATTTGTATTTTTGAAAATAACACAGCTTCGGGTTGTATTTGTATTATTTTCCAAGATACAGCTAAGGGTTGTATTTGTTTTTTGAAAATAACACAGCTTGGGGGTGTATTTGTATTATTTTCCGAGATACAGCTAAGGGTTGTTTGTATTTTTGAAAATAACACAGCTTGTGGGTGTATTTGTATTATTTTCCGAGATACAGCTAAGGGTTGTATTTGTGTTTTTGAAAATAACACAGCTTGGGGGTGTATTTGTATTATTTTCCGATATACAGCTAAGGTTTTTATTTTTATTTTTGAAAATAACACAGCTTGGGGGGGTATTTGTATTATTTTCCGAGATAGTGCTAAGGGTCGTATATGAATTTTTGAAAATAACACAGCTTGGGTGTGTATTTGTATTATTTTCTGAGATACAGCTAAGGGTTATATTTGTATTTTTGAAAATAACACCGCTTGGGTGTGTATTTGTGTTATTTTCCGAGATACAGTTAAGGGTTGTACTTGTATTTTTGAAAATAACAGTGATTGGGTGTGTTTTTGAATTATTTTCTGAGATGCAGCTAAGTGTTGTATCTGTATTTTTGACAGTAACACAGCTTGGGTGTGTATTTGTATTACTTTACGAGATACAGCTAATTGTTGTATTTGTATTTTTGACAATAACACAGCTTGGTGGTGTATTTGTGTTATTTTCCGAGATACAGCTAAGGGTTGTATTTGTGTTTTTGAAAATAACACAGCTTGGGGGTGTATTTGTATTATTTTCCGAGATACAGCTAAGGTTTTTATTTTTATTTTTGAAAATAACACAGCTTGGGTGTGTGTTTGTATTATTTTCCGAGATACAGCTAAGGGTTGTATTGGTATATTTGAAAATAAGACACCGTGCGGTTGTATTTGTATTATTTTCCACGATACAGCTAAGGGTTGTATTTGTATTTTTGAAAATAACACAGCTTGGGGGTGTATTTGTATTATTTTCTGAGATACAGCTAAGGGTTGTATTTGTATTTTTGAAAATAACACAGCTTGGGGGGGTATTTGTATTATTTTCCGAGATAGTGCTAAGGGTCGTATATGAATTTTTGAAAATAACACAGCTTGGGTGTGCATTTGTATTATTTTCTGAGATACAGCTAAGGGTTATATTTGTATTTTTGAAAATAACACCGCTTGGGTGTGTATTTGTGTTATTTTTTGAGATACAGCTAAGGGTTGTACTTGTATTTTTGAAAATAACAGTGATTGGGTGTGTTTTTGAATTATTTTCCGAGATGCAGGTAAGGGTTGTATCTGTATTTTTGACAGTAACACAGCTTGGGTGTGTATTTGTATTACTTTACGAGATACAGCTAATTGTTGTATTTGTATTTTTGACAATAACACAGTTTGGGGGTTTATTTGTATTATTTTACGATATACAGCTAAGGGTTGTATCTGTATTTTTGACAATAACACAGCTTGGGTGTGTATTTGTATTATTTTCCTAGTTATAGAAAAAGGTTGTATATGTATTTTTGACTGTAAAACAGCTTGGGTGTGTATTTGTATTATTTTGCGAGATATAGCTAAGGGTTGTATCTGTATTTTTGAAAATAACACAGCTTGGGGGTGTATTTGTATAATTTTCCGAGATAGAGCTTAGGGTTTTATCTGTATTTCTGTCAATAACACAGCTTGCGTGTGTATTTGTATTATTTTCAGAGTTACAGCTAAAGGTTGTGTATGTATTTTTGACTATAAAAGAGCTTGGGTGCGTATTTGTATTTTTTTGCGAGATACAGCTAAGGTTTGAATTTGTATTTCTGAAAATAACACAGCTTGTGGGTGTTTTTGTATTATTTTCCGAGATACAGCTAAGGGTTGTATTTGTATTTTTGAAAATAACACAGCTTGGGGGTTTATTTGTATTATTTTCCGAGATACAGCTAAGGGTTCTATTTTTATTTTTGAAAATAACACAGCTAGAGTGTGTATTTGTATTATTTTGAAACATACAGTTAAGGGTTGTATTTGTCTTTTGGAAAATAACACAGCTTGGGGGTGTATTTGTATTATTTTTCGAGATACAGCTAAGGGTTGAATTTGTATTTTTGAAAATACCACAGCTTTAGGGTGTATTTGTAATATTTTCTGACATACAGCTAAGGGTTGTATTTGTATTTTTGAAAATAACACAGCTTGGGGGTGTATTTGTATTATTTTCCAAGTTAGAGCTAAGGGTTGTATTTTTATTTTTTAAAATAACACAGCTTGGGGGTGTCTTTGTATTATTTTCAAAGATACAGCTAAGGGTTGTATTTTTATTTTTGAAAATGACACAGCTTTGGGGTGTATTTGTATTATTTTCCAGGATACAGCTAAGGATTGTTTTTGTATTTTCGAAATATCACACCTTGGGGGTGTATTTTTATTATTTTCCGAGATACCGCTAAGGGTTGTATTTGAATTTTTGAAAATAACACAACTTGGGGGTTTATTTGTATTATTTTCCGAGATTAAGCTAAGGGTTGTATTTGTATTTTTGAAAATAACACCGTTTGGTGGTGTATTTGTATTATTTTCTGAGATACAGCTAAGGGTCGTATTTGTGTTTTTGAAAATAACACACCTTGGGGTTGTATTTGTATTCTTTTCCAAGATAGAGTTAATTGTTGTATTTGTATTTTTGACAATAACAGAGCTTGGGGGTGTATTTGCAATATTTTCCGAGATACAGCTAAGTGTTGTATTTGTATTTTTGGAAATAACACAGCTTGGGTGTGAATTTGTATTATTTTCCGAGTTACAGATAAATGTTGTATATGTATTTTTGACTATAAAACAGCTTGGGTGTGTATTTGTATTGTTTTGCGAGATACAGCTAAGGGTTGTATCTGTATTTTTGAAAATAACACAGCTTGGGGGTGTATTTGTATTATTTTACGAGATACAGCTAAGGGTTGAATTTGTATTTTTGAAAATACCATAGTTTGAGGGTGTATTTGTAATATTTTCTGACATACAGCTAAGGGTTGCATTTGTATTTTTGAAAATAACACAGCTTGGGGGTGTATTTGTATTATATTCCTAGTTAAAGCTAAGGGTTGTATTTGTATTTTTGACTATAAAACCGTTTGGGGGTGTATTTGTATTATTTTCTGAGATACAGCTATGGGTTGTATTTGTATTTTTGAAAATAACACAGCTTGGGTGTGTATTTGTATTATTTTCCGAGATAGAACTAAGGGTTGTATTTGTATTTTGGAAAATAACAGAGATTGTGGGTGTATTTGTATTATTTTCCGAGATACAGCTAAGGGTTGTATTTTTATTTTTGAAAATAACACATCTTGGGGGTGTATTTGTATTATTTTCCAAGTTAGAGCTAAGGGTTGTATTTTTATTTTTGAAAATAATACAGCTTGGGGGTGTCTTTGTATTATTTTCAAAGATACAGCTAAGGGGTGTATTTTTATTTTTGAAAATAACACAGCTTTGGGGTGTATGTGTATTATTTTCCAAGATACAGCTAAGGGTTGTATTTGTATTTTTGAAAATAACACAGCTTGGGGGTGTATTTGTATTATATTCCTAGATATAGCTTAGGGTTGTATTTGTATTTTTGAAAATAACACCGTTTGGGGGTGTATTTGTATTATTTTCCTAGATACCGCTAAGGGTTGTATTTGTATTTTTGAAAATAACACAACTTGGGGGTGTATTTGTATTATTTTCTGACATTCAACTAAGGGATGTATTTGTATTTTTGAAAATAACACCTTTTGGGGGTGTATTTGTATTATTTTCTGAGATACAGCTAAGGGTTATATTTGTGTTTTTGAAAACAACACACCTTGGGGTTGTATTTGTATTCTTTTCCAAGATACAGTTAATTGTTGTTTTTGTATTTTTGACAATAACAGAGCTTGGGGGTGTATTTGCATTATTTCTCCTGATACAGCTAAGTGTTGTATTTTTGGAAATAACACCGCTTGGGTGTGTGTTTGTATTATTTTCCGAAACACAGCTAAGGGTTGTATTTGTATTTTTGAAAATAACACAGCTTCGGGTTGTATTTGTATTATATTCCAAGATAGAGCTAAGGGTTGTATTTGTATTTTTGAAAATAACACAGACTGGGGGTGTATTTGTATTATTTTCCGAGATACAGCTAAGGGTTGTATTTGTATTTTTGAAATTAACACAGCTTGGGGGTGTATTTGTCTTATTTTCTGAATTACGGCTAAGTTCTGTATTTTTGTATTTTTGAAAATAACAGAGCTTGGGGGTGTATTTGTACTATTTTCCGAGATACAGCTAAGGGTTGTATTTGTATTTTTGAAAATAACACAGCTTGGGAGTGTATTTATATTATTTTCCGACATACAGCAAACTCTTGTACTTGTATTTTTGAAAATAACACCGCTTGTGGGTGTATTTGTACTGTTTTCTGCGATAGAGCTAAGGGTTGTATTTGTATTTTTGAAAATAACACAGCTTGGGGTGTATTTGTATTATTTTCCAAATATAGCTAAGGGTTGCATTTGTATTTTTGGAAATAACAAAGCTTGGAGGTGATTTGTATTATTTTCCTAGATACAGCTAAGGGTTGTATTTGTATTTTTGAAAATAACACAGCTTGTGTGTGTATTTGTATTATTTTCCGAGATACAGCTAAGGGTTGTATTTGTATTTTTGACAATAACACAGCTTGTGGGTGTATTTGTATTATTTTCCGAGATACAGCTAAGGTTTGTATTTGTATTTTTGAAAATAACACAGCTTCGGGTTGTATTTGTATTATTCTCCAAGATACAGCTAAGGGTTGTATTTGTTTTTTGAAAATTAAACAGCTTGGTGGTGTATTTGTATTATTTTCAAAGATACAGCTAAGTGTTATATATGTATTCTTGAAAATAACACTGCTTGGGGGTGTATTTGTATTATTTTACAAGATACAGCTAAGAGTTGTATTTGTATTTTTGAAAATAACACAGCATGTGGGTGTATTTGTATTATTTTCCAAGATACAGCTAAGGGTTTTATTTGTATTTTTGAAAATAACACAGCATGTGGGTGAATTTGTATTATTTTCCAAGATACAGCTAAGGGTTTTATTTGTATTCTTGAAAATAACACAGCTTGGGGGTGTATTTGTATTATTTTCCAAGATACAGCTAAGGGTTGTATTTGTATTTTTGAAAATAACACAGCTTGGCGGTGTATTTCTGTCATTTTCCAAGATACAGCTAAGGGTTGTATTTGTATTTTTGAAAATAATGCAGCTTGGCGGTGTATTTGTATTATTTTCAAAGATACAGCTAAGGGTTGTATTTGTATTTTTGACAATAACACAGCTTGGGGGTGTATCTGTATTATTTTCCTAGATAGAGATAAGGGTTGTGTTTGTATTTCTGAAAATAATACAGCTTGGGGACGTATTTGTATTATTTTCCAAGATACAGCTAAGGGTTGTATTTGTCTTTTTGAAAATAACACAGCCTGAGGGTGTATTTGTGTTTTTCTCCAAGATACAGCTAAGGATTGTACTTGTATTTTGGAAAATATCACGGCTTGGGGATGTAATTGTATTATATTCCAAGATAGAGCTAAGGTTCGTATTTGTATTTTTGAAAATAACACAGCTTAGGGGAGTATTTGTATTATTTTCCAAGATACAGCTAAGTGTCGTATTTGTATTTTTGAAAATAACACAGCTTGGGGGTGTATTTGTATCATTTTCAAAGATACAGCTAAGGATTGTATTTGTACTTTTGAAAATAACACAGCTTGTGGGTGTATTTGTATTATTTTCATAGATACAGCTAAAGGTTGTATTTGTATCTTTGAAAATAACACAGCTTGGGGTTGTATTTGTATTATTTTCCAAGATACAGCTAAGGTTTGTATTTGTATTTTTGAAAACAACACAGCTTGTGGCTGTATTTCCATCATTTTCCAAGATACAGCTAAGGGTTCTATTTGTATTTTTGCAAATAACACAGCTTGGGGGTGTATTTGTATTATTTTCCAAGATAAGGCTATGAATTATATCTGTATTTTTGACAATAACACAGCTTTGGGGTGTATTTGTATTACTTTCCAAGATACAGCTAAGAGTTGTATATGTATTTTTGAAAATAACACAGCTTTGGGGTGTATTTGTATTACTTTCCAAGATACTGCTAACGTTTGTATTTGTATTTTTGAAAATAAGACGGCTTGGTGGTGTATTTGTATTACTTTCCAAGATAGAGCTAAGTGTTGTGTTTGTATTTTTGACAATAACACAGCTGGGGGGGTGTATTTGTATTATTTTCCAAGATACAGCTAAGGGTTTGGTTTGTATTTTTGAAAATAACACAACTTGAGGTTGTATTTGTATTATTTTCAAAGATAGAGCTAAGGGTTGTATTTGTGTTTTTGAAAATAACACAGCATTGGGGTGTATTTGTATTATTTTCAAAGATACAACTAAGGGTTTTATTTGTATTTTTCACAATAACGCAGCTTGGGAGTGTATTTGTATTATTTTCAAAGATACAGCTAAGGGTTGTATTTGTATTTTTGACAGTAACTCAGATTGGGGTGTATTTGTATTATTTTCAAATTTACAGCTAAGGGTTGTATTTGTCTTTTTGAAAATATCACATCTTGGGGGTGTATTTGTATTATTTATCAAGGTACAGCTAAGGGTTGTATTTGTATTTTTGAAAATAACATAGCTTGGGGTTGTATTTGCAATATTTTCCAGGATACAGCTAAGGGTTGTATTGGTATTTTTGAAAATTACACAGCTTGGGGGTGTATTTGTGTTTTTTTCCAAGATACAGCTAACGGCTGTACTTGTATTTTGGAAAATAACACGGCTTGGGTTTGTATTTCTATTATTTTCCAAGATACAGCTGAGGGTTGTATTTGCAGTTTTGAAAATAACACAGATTTGGTGTGTATTTGTATTATTTTCAAAAATATAGTTATGGGTTGTATTTGTATTTTTGACAATCACAGAGCTTGGGGGGATTTTTGTAGTATTTTGCAAGATACAGCTAAGGATTGTATTGGTATTTTTGAAAATAACACAGCTTGGGGTTGTATTTGTATTATTTTCCAAGGTACAGCTAAGGGTTGTGTTTGTATTTTTGAAATTAACACAGATTGGGGTGTATTTGTCTTATTTTCTGAATTACGGCTAAGTTCTGTATTTTTGAAAATAACACAGCTTGGTGTTGTATTTGTATTATTATCCAAGATACAGCTAAGGGTTGTATTTGTATTTTTGGAAATAACACAGCTTGGGCTTCTATTTGTATTATTTTCAAAGATATAGCTAAGGGTTGTATTTGTATTTTTGAAAATAACACAGCATGGGGGTGTATTTGTATTATTTTCAAAGATACAACTAAGGGTTGTATTTGTATTTTTCACAATAACGCGGCTTGGGGGTGTATTTGTATTATTTTCAAAGATACAGCTAAGGGTTGTATTTGTATTTTTGACAATAACTCAGCTTGGGTTGTATTTGTATTATTTTCAAAGATACAGGTAAGGATTGTATTTGTATTTTTGAAAATAACACAGCTTGTGGTTGTATTTGTATTATTTTCCAAGATACAGCTCAGAGTTGTATTTGTATTTTTGAAAATAACACAGCTTAGGGTTGTATTTGCATTATTTTCCACGATAGAGCTAGGGTTTTTATTGTTATTTTTGAAAATTACACAGATTGTGGGTGTATTTGTGTTTTCTCCCAAGATACTGCTAAGGGTAGTACTTGTATTTTGGAAAATAACACGGCTTGGGGGTTTATTTGTATTATATTCCAAGATACAGCTAAGGGATGTATTTGTATTTTTGAAAATAACACAGCTATGGGGTGTATTTGTATTATTTTCAAAATTACAGTTATGGGTTGTATTTGTATTTTTAACAATCACAGAGCTTGGAGGGGTATTTGTATTATTTTACACGATAGAGCTAAGGGTTGTGTTTGTATTTTTGACAATAACACAGATTGTGGGTGTATTTGTGCTATTTTCAAAGATACAGCTAAGGGTGGTAATTGTATTTTTGACAGTAACACAGCTTTGGAGTGTATTTGAATTATTTTCAAAATACAGCTAAGGGTTGTATTTGAAATTTTGAGAATAACACAGCTTGGGTGTGTATTTGAATTATTTTCCAAGATACAGCTAAGGTTTCTATTTGTATTTATGAAAATAACACAAATTCTGGGTGTATTTGTATTATTTTCCAATATACAGCTAAGGGGTGTATTTGTATTTTTGAAAATAATACAGCTTGGGGGGGTTATTTGTATTATTTTCCAAGAAACAGCTATGGGTTGTATTTGTATTTTTGAAAATAACAGAGCTTGTGAGTGTATTTGCATTATTTTCCAAGATACAGCTAAGGGTTTTATTGGTATTTTTGAAAATAACACAGCTTGGGGGTGTATTTGTGTTATTTTTCAAGATACAACTATGGGTTTTATTTGTATTTTGGAAAATAACACAGCTTGGGGGTGTATTTGTATTATTTTCCAATATACAGCTAAGGGTTGTATTTGTATTTTTGAAAATAACACAGCTTGGGGGTGTATTTGTATTAGTTTCAAAGATACAGTTATGGGTTGTGTTTGTATTTTTGAAAATAACAGAGCTTTGGGGGGTATTTGTATTATTTTTCAAGATACAGCTAAGAGTTGTATTTGTATTTTTGACAATAACACAGCTTGTGGGTGTATTTGTGTTATTTTCAAAGATACAGCTAAGGGTTGTATTTGTATTTTTGACAGTAACACAACTTGAGTGTGTATTTGTGTTATTTTCAAAGATACCGCTAAGGGTTGTATTTGTATTTTTGACAATAACACAGCTTGGGTTTGTATTTGTATTATTTTCAAAGTTACAGCTAAGGGTTGTACTTGTATTTTTGAAAATAACAGAGCTTAGGGGTGTATTTGTATTATATTCCAAGACACAGCTAAGGGTTGTGTTTGTATTTTTGAAAATAACACAGCTTGGGAGTGTATGTGTATTACTTTCCAAGATACAGCTAAGGTTTGTATTTGTATTTTTGACAATAACACAGCTTTGGGGTGTATTTGTATTATTTTCCAAGATACAGCTAAGGGTTGTATTTGTATTTTTGAAAATAACACAGCTTGGGGGTGTATTTGTATTACTTTCCAAGATACAGCTAAGGGTGTATTTGTATTTTTGAAAATAACACCGCTTGGGGTTGTACTTGTATTACTTTCGGAGATACAGATAAGTGTTGTTTTTGTATTTTTTTAAATAACAGCGCTTGGGGGTGTATTTGTATTATTTTCCTGATACAGCTAAGGGTTGTACTTGTATTTTTGAAAATAACACCGCTTGGGGGTGTATTTGTATTATTTTCTGTGATACAGCTAAGGGTTGTAATTGTATTTTTGAAAATAACACAGCTTGGGGGTGTATTTGTATTATTTTCCGAGATACAGCTAAGGGTTTTATTTGTATTTTTAACAATAACACGGCTTAGGGGTGTATTTGTATTATTTTCCGAGATACAGCTAAAGGTTGTATTTGTATTTTTGAAAATCACACGGCTTGTGGGTGTATTTGTATTATTTTCCGAGACACAGCTAAGGGTTGTATTTCTATTTTTGAAAATAACACAGCTTGGGGGTGTATTTGTATTATATTCGGAGATACAGCTAAGGGTTTTATTTTTATTTTTGAAAATAACACAACTTTTGGGTGTATTTGTATTATTTTCAAAGATACAGCTATGGATTTTATTTGTATTTTTGAAAATAACACAGCTTGGGGGTGTATTTGTATTATTTTCCGACATACAGCTAAGGGTTGAATTTGTTTTTTTGAAAATAACACAGCTTGGGGGTTTATTTGTATTATATTCTGACATACGGCTAAGGGTTGTAATTGTATTTTTGACAATAACACAGCTTGGGGGTGTATTTGTATTATTTTCCGAGATACAGCTAAGGGTTGTGTTTGTATTTTTGAAAATAACACAGCTTCGGGTTGTATTTGTATTATTTTCCAAGATACAGCTAAGGGTTGTATTTGTATTTTAGAAAATTACACAGCTTGGTGGTGTATTTGTATTATTTTCCGAGATACAGCTAAGGGTTGTTTGTATTTTTGAAAATAACACAGCTTGGGGGCGTATTTGTATTATTTTCCGAGATACAGCTAAGGATTGTATTTGTATTTTTGTAAATAACACAGCTTGGGGGTGTATTTGTATTATTTTCCAAGATAGAGCTAAGGGTTGTATTTCTTTTTTGACAATAACACAGCATGGGGGCGTATTTGTATTATTTTCAAAGATACAGCTAAGGGATTTATGTGTATTTTTGACAATAACACAGGTTGGGGGTGTATTTGTATTAATTTCAAAGTTACAGCTAAGTGTTGTATTTGTATTTTTGACAATAACAAAGCCGGGGGTGTATTTGTATTATTTTCCAAGATACAGCTAAAAGTTGTATTTGTATTTTTGACAATAACACAGCGTGTGGGTGTATTTTTATTATTTTCCAAGATACAGCTAAGGATTGTATTTGTATTTTTGACAATAACTCAGCTAGGGGGTGTATTTGTATTATTTTCCAAAATACAGCTAAGGGTTGTGTTTGTATTTTTCATAATAAAACATCTTGGGGCTGTATTTGTATTATTTTCCAAGATACAGCTAGGGGTTGTATTTGTATTTTTGAAAATAACACTGCTTGGTGGTGTATTTGTAGTATTTTCCGAGTTACAGCTAAGGGTTGTGTACGTATTTTTGACCATAAAACAGCTTGTTTGTGTATTTGTATTAATTTGCGAGATAAAGCTAAGGGTTTTATCTGTAGTTTTGAAAATAACACAGCTTGGGGGTGTCTTTGTATTATTTTCCGAGATACAGCTTCGGGTTGTATCTGAATTTTTGACAATAACACAGCTTGGGTCTGTATTTGTATTATTTTCCGAGATACAGCTAAGGGTTGTATTTGTATTTTTGATAATAACACAGCTTTTGGGTGTATTTGTATTATTTTCCAAGATACAGCTAAGGGTTGTATTTGTATTTTTGAAAATAACATAGATTGCGGGTTTATTTGAATTATTTTCCGAGATACAGCTAAGGGTTGTCTTTTTATTTTTGAAAATAACACAGCAATTGGGTGTATTTGTATTATTTTCAAAGATACAGCTAAGTGTTGTATTTGTATTTTCGAAAATAACACAGCTTGGGGGTGTATTTGTATTATTTTCCAAGACACAGCTAAGGGTTGTATTTGTATTTTTGAAAATAACACAGCTTGGGGGTGTATTTGTATTATTTTCGAAGATACAGCTAAGGGTTGTATTTGTATTTTTGAAAATAACACAGCTTGGGGTTGTATTTGTATTATTTTCAGAGATACATCTAAGGGTTTTATTTGTCTTTTTTAAAATAACACAGCTTGGGGGTGTATTTTTATTATATTCCAAGATACAGATAAGGGTTGTATTTGTGTTTTTGAAAATAACACAGCTTGGGGTTGTATTTGTATTATTTTCCAAGATACAGCTAAGGGTTGTATTTTTTATTTTTTTCAAAAAAACACAGCTTGGGGTTGTTTTTGAATTATTTTACAAGATACAGCTAAGGGTTGTATTTGTATTTTTGACAATAACAAAGCCGGTGGTGTATTTGAATTATTTTCCAAGATTCAGCTATGGGTTGTTTTGGTATTTTTGAAAATAACACAGCTTGGGGTTGTATTTGTATTATTTTCTGAGATACAGCTAAGGATTTTATTTGTATTTTTGAAAATAACACAGCTTGGGGGTGTATTTCTATTATTTTCCAGGATACAGCTAAGGGTTTTATTTGTAATTTTTAAAATAACACAGCTTGGGTGTGTATTTGTATTATTTTCGGAGATACACCTAAGGGTTGTATTTGTATTTTTGAAAATAACACTGCTTGGAAGAGTATTTGTATTTTTTTCCGAGATACAGCTAAGGGTTGTATTTGTATTTTTGAAAATAACACAGCTTGTGGGTGTATTTGTATTATTTTCTGAGATACAGCTAAGGGTTGTATTTGTATTTTAAAAAATAACACAGCTTGGGGGTGTATTTATATTATTTTCCAAGACAAAGCTATGGGTTGTATTTGTATTTTTGAAAATAACACAGCTTGGGGTTGTATTTGTATTATTTTCCAAGATACAGCTAAGGGTTGTATTTTTTATTTTTTTCAAAAAAACACAGCTTGGGGTTGTTTTTGAATTATTTTACAAGATACAGCTAAGGGTTGTATTTGTATTTTTGACAATAACAAAGCCGGTGGTGTATTTGAATTATTTTCCAAGACTCAGCTATGGGTTGTTTTGGTATTTTTGAAAATAACACAGCTTGGGGTTGTATTTGTATTATTTTCTGAGATACAGCTAAGGATTTTATTTGTATTTTTGAAAATAACGCAGCTTGGGGGTGTATTTCTATTATTTTCCAGGATACAGCTAAGGGTTTTATTTGTAATTTTTAAAATAACACAGCTTGGGTTTGTATTTGTATTATTTTCGGAGATACACCTAAGGGTTGTATTTGTATTTTTGAAAATAACACTGCTTGGAAGAGTATTTGTATTTTTTTCCGAGATACAGCTAAGGGTTGTATTTGTATTTTTGAAAATAACACAGCTTGTGGGTGTATTTGTATTATTTTCTGAGATACAGCTAAGGGTTGTATTTGTATTTTTAAAAATAACACAGCTTGGGGGTGTATTTATATTATTTTCCAAGACAAAGCTATGGGTTGTATTTGTATTTTTGAAAATAACACAGCTTGGGGTTGTATTTGTATTATTTTGCCATATACAGCTATGGGTTCTATTTATATATTTGAAAATACCCCAGCTTGGGAGTGTATTTGTATTATTTGCCCAAATACAGCTAAGGGTTCTATTTGTGTTTTTGAAAATAACACAGCTTGGGGGTGTGTTTGTGTTATTTTCCAAGATACAGCTAATGGTTGTATTTGTCTTTTTGAAAATAACACAGCTTGAAGGTGTATTTGTATTATTTTACAGATACAGCTAAGTGTTGTATATGTATTTTTGACAATAACAAAACCTGTGGGTGTATTTGTATTATTTTCCAAGGTATAGCTAAGGTTTGTATTTCTATTTTTGAAAATAACACAGCTTGGGGTATATTTGTATTACTTTCCAAGATACATCTTTGAGTTGCATTTGTATTTTTTACACTAACACAGCTTGGGGGTTTATTTGTATTATTTTCCAAGATACAGCTAAGTGTTGTATTTTTAGTTTTGAAAATAACACAGCTTTGGGGAGTATTTGTATTATTTTCCAAGATACAGCTAAAACTTGTATTTGTGTTTTTTAAAATAACACAGCTTGGGTGTGCATTTGCATTATTTTCCAAGATACAGCTAAGGGTTGTATTTGTATTTTTGAAAATAAAACATTTTGTGAGTGTATTTGTATTATTTTGCAAGATACAGCTAAGGGTTGTATTTGTGTTTTTGAAAATAACACAGCTTGGGGTTGTATTTGTATTATTTTCCAAGAAACAGCTAAGGGTTGTATTTGTATTTTTGAAAATAACACAGCTTGGGGTTGTATATGTATTATTTTCCGAGATATAGCTAAGGGTTGTATTTGTGTTTTTTAAAAAAACACAGCTTGGGAGTGTATTTGAATTATTTTACAAGATACAGCTAAGGATTTTATTTGTATTCTTGACAATAACAAAGCCGGTGGTGTATTTGAATTATTTTCCAAGATACAGCTAAGGCTTGTATTTGTATTTTTGAAAATAACACAGCTTGGGTTTGTATTTGTATTATTTTCCAAGATACAGCTAAGTGTTGTATTTGTGTTTTTGAAAATAACACAGCTTGGGGGTGTATTTGAATTATTTTCCAAGGTATAGCTTAGGGTTGTATTTGCTTTTTTGAAAATAACACAGCTTGGGGGTGTATTTGTATGATTTTCCAAGATACAGCTAAGGGTTGTATTTGTATTTTTGAAAATAACACAGATTGGGTGTGTATTTGTATTATTTTCCCAGATAAAGCTAAGGGTTGTATTTGTATTTTTGAAAATAACACATCTAGGGGGTGTATTTGTATTATTTTCCAAGATACAGGTAAGGCTTCTATTTGTGTTTTTGAAAATAATACAGCTTGGGTGTGTATTTGCATTATTTTCCAAGATACAGCCAAGAGTTGTATTTGTATTTTTGAAAATAACACAGCTTGAAGGTGTATTTGTATTATTTTACAGATACAGCTAAGGGTTGTATTTGTATTTTTGACAAAAACAAAGCCGGGGGTGTATTTGTATTATTTTCCAAGATACAGCTAAGGGTTGTATTTGTATTTTTGACAATAACACAGCTTGGGGGTGTAATTGAATTATTTTCCAAGATACAGCTAATGGTTGTATTTGTATTTTTGAAAATAACACACCTTGGGATTGTATTTGTATTATTTTCAAAGATACAGCTAAGGGTTGTATTTGTATTTTTGAAAGTAACACAGCTAGGGGGTGTATTTGTATTATTTTCCAGATGCAGCTAAGGGTTGTATTTGTATTTTTGAAAATAACACAGCTTGAAGGTGTATTTGTATTATTTTACAAATACAGCTAAGGGATGTATTTGTATTTTTGACAATAACAAAGCCTGTGGTGGTATTTGTATTATTTTCCAAGGTATAGCTAAGGTTTGTATTTGTATTTTTGAAAATAACACAGCTTGTTGTGTATTTGTATTATTTTCCAAGATACATCTTTTCGTTGTATTTGTATTTTTTACACTAACACAGCTTGGGGGTGTATTTGTATTATTTTCCAAGATACAGCTAAGGGTTTTATTTTTTGTTTTGAAAATAACCCAGGTTTGGGGTGTATTTGTATTATTTTCCAAGATACAGCTAAAGCTTGTATGTGTGTTTTTGAAAATAACACAGCTTGGGTGTGCATTTACATTATTTTCCAAATTACAGCTAAGGGTTGTATTTGTGTTTTTTAATATAACACAGCTTGAGGGTGTATTTGTATTATTTTCCATGATACAGCTAAGGGTTGTATTTGTATTTTTGAAAATAACAGAGCTTGTGGTGTATTTGTATTATTTTCCAAGATACAGCAAATGGTTGTATTTGTATTTTAGAAAATAACGTATCTTGGGGGTGTATTTGTATCATTTCCCAAGATACAACTAAGGTATGTATTTGTATTTTTGACAATAAAAAAGCTTGGGGGTGTATTTGTATTATTTTCAAAGACACAACTAAGGATGGTATTTGTAGTTTTGAAAATAACAGAGATTGGGGGTGTATTTGTATTATTTTCCAAGATACAGCTAAGGGTTGTATTTGCTTTTTTGGAAATAACACAGCTTGGGGGTTTGTTTGCATTATTTTCCAAGATACAGCTAAGGGTTGTATTTGTATTTTTGAAAATAACACAGCTTGCGGGTGTATTTGTATTATTTTCTGAGATAAAGATAAGGGTTGTATTTGTATTTTTGAAAATAACACAGCTTGGGGGTGTATTTGTATTATTTTCCAAGATACAGCTAAGGCTTGTATTTGTGTTTTTGAAAATAACACAGCTTGGGTGTGTATTTGCATTATTTTCCAAGATACAGCTAAGTGTTGTATTTGTATTTTTGAAAATAACACAGCTCGGGTTTGTATTTGTATTATAATCCAAGATACAGCTAAGGGTTGTATTTGTGTTTTTGAAAATAACACAGCTTGGGCGTGTATTTGTATCATTTTCCAAGATACAGCTAAGTGTTGTATTTGTATTTTTGAAAATAACACAGCTTGGGGTTGTATTTACTTTCTTACTAAAAGAATGCTCAACTCAAGGGGACACAGCTCACTCATTTTGACTTCATGAGCTATGGCAGGTAGAGACAACTTTTTGAAAATACACAGCTAAAACTGTCCGTGCTTTGAATGCTAGACATGTTTTTCAGAATACACAGCTAAAACGGTCCCCGTTTTCAGTGCTAAAGCACTTAAAGCGGGGACCGTTTTAGCTGTGTATTTTGAAAAATTTGTGTGCTCTTCAAAGAGAAAGCTACTTTTGCTGTGTCTTTGGGTTCGAGGGGAAATGGGAGTCCTCTTCAGTCAGCAGGGATGACACCTGAGTCCTTTGCAGTCCACTTGTCTGCCTCTGAGGGTGAAATGAGAGTGGTCCCTGTCATCATGAGCCATGTCTGATAGAATTATTCACATTCCCTACGAGAATAGACGGGTGAAATAGCAAAAGGTGTGTCTTCCTTTGGAGCATGGACGGGTTCAAAGCCCAACTCATACCACTAAGTATTTTGCTGAACACGAGCATTTGTGTGTGCGGCCTGTGTTTGGGTGTATTTTGTGTCATGTGTGTATGTGTGTGTGTGTGTGTGTCTGTGTGTGTGTGTCTGTATTTCTGTCTCCATTCCTGAGCAGCAAATCTTTTTTCCTCTTTTAGCATGTTACTCACAACTGTGGATGAAGCCCAGCACTCCTGAAAACACAATCCATGTATGGTTGAAGGAAATTTTCTTGGTGATGAGTGAGAGGTTGGTGACTGAAACCAGCTCATTTCCCATTGACCACTGAGGTCACATCTCTCAGGTGAGAAGCAAAGTGAGAATTTGAACCAGGCACATTCTCCTTAGAGACAATGGGCCAAAGACAGGTCCGATGCAATCGAATGTCTTTTCATATTGACATCCATCCCGTCAAGCCCTCGTTAAGTCATTGAAGTGTCACATTGGGCCTGGGGGAGGCGGTGCCCCCTGTGAAATTACACGTCCGAAGATTTGGATTTGATTTCCAGCCCTCTGCCAGTCAATCTGCCAGGAACTTTCATGTGACAAGCCTTAGGCGAGTCCCTTTCTGTCTCTGATTCCCGATTCCTTCACAGGGATTTATGTGGGCCTTAACGCCCACTGGGAAAAGATCCCTCTGCCAGCTCAGTGCCTGCTTTCTTGGTTTGACTTGTCAATCTGGACTTGAATACACCTTTGGTTTTGGATTGACTCTATTACCTCTCCTAGAAATTAACACACAAAACTGACAGCTGATTGACAAGATGAGAAGCAGTTTTCCAAAATTCAAATTGAACTTAATCCTTTCTTCCTAAAAGAATGCTCAAATCAAGCGGACACAGCTCACTCGTTTTGACTTCATGAGCTATGGCAGGTAGAGACAACTTTTTGAAAATACACAGCTAAAACTGTCCGTGTTTTGAATGCTAGACATGTTTTTCAGAATACACAGCTAAAACGGTCCCCGCTTTAAGTTCTTTGGCACTTAAAGCGGGGACCGTTTTAGCTGTGTATTTTGAAAAATTTGTGTGCTCTTCAAAGAGAAAGCTACTTTTGCTGTGTCTTTGGGTTCGAGGGGAAATGGGAGTCCTCTTCAGTCAGCAGGGACGACACCTGAGTCCTTTGCAGTCCTCTTGTCTGCCTCTGAGGGTGAAATGAGAGTGGTCCCTGTCATCATGAGCCATGTCTGAAAGAATTATTCACATTCCCTACGAGAATAGACGGGTGAAATAGCAAAAGTTGGGTCTTCCTTTGGAGCATGGACAGGTTCAAAGCCCACCTCATACCACTAAGTATTTTGCTGAACACGAGCAGTTGTGTGTGCGGCCTGTGTTTGGGTGATTTTTGTGTCATGTGTGTGTGTGTGAGTGTATGTGTGTGTGTGTGTGTCTGTGTGTGTGTGTCTGTATTTCTGTCTCCATTCCTGAGCAGCAAATCTTTTTTCCTCTTTTAGCATGTTACTCACAACTGTGGATGAAGCCCAGCACTCCTGAAAACACAATCCATGTATGGTTGAAGGAAATTTTCTTGGTGATGAGTGAGAGGTTGGTGACTGAAACCAGCTCATTTCCCATTGACCACTGAGGTCACATCTCTCAGGTGAGAAGCAAAGTGAGAATTTGAACCAGGCACATTCTCCTTAGAGACAATGGGCCAAAGACAGGTCCGATGGAATCGAATGTCTTTTCATGTTGACATCCATCCCGTCAAGCCCTCGTTAAGCCATTGAAGTGTCACATTGGGCCTGGGGGAGGCGGTGCACCCTGTGAAATTACACGTCCGAAGATTTGGATTTGATTTCCGGTACTCTGCAAGTCAGTCTGCCAGGCACTTTCATGTGACAAGCCTTAGGCGAGTCCCTTTCTGTCTCTGATTCCCGATTCCTTCACAGGGATTTATGTGGGCCTTAACGCCCACTGGGAAAAGATCCCTCTGCCAGCTCAGTGCCTGCTTTCTTGGTTTGACTTGTCAATCTGGACTTGAATACACCTTTGGTTTGGATTGACTCTATTACATCTCCTAGAAATTAACACACAAAACTGACAGCTGATTGACAAGATGAGAAGCAGTTTTCCAAAATTCAAATTGAACTTAATCCTTTCTTACTAAAAGAATGCTCAAATCAAGGGGACACAGCTCACTCGTTTTGACTTCATGAGCTATGGCAGGTATAGACAACTTTTTGAAAATACACAGCTAAAAGTGTCCGTGCTTTGAATGCTAGACATGTTTTTCAGAATACACAGCTAAAACGGTCCCCGCTTTAAGTGTTAAAGCACTTAAAGCGGGGACCGTTTTAGCTGTGTATTTTGAAAAAGTTGTGTGCTCTTCAAAGAGAAAGCTACTTTTGCTGTGTCTTTGGGTTCGAGGGGAAATGGGAGTCCTCTTCAGTCAGCAGGGATGACACCTGAGTCCTTTGCAGTCCTCTTGTCTGCCTCTGAGGGTGAAATGAGAGTGGTCCCTGTCATCATGAGCCATGTCTGAAAGAATTATTCACATTCCCTACGAGAATAGACGGGTGAAATAGCAAAAGGTGTGTCTTCCTTTGGAGCATGGACGGTTTCAACGCCCACCTCATACCACTAAGTATTTTGCTGAACACGAGCAGTTGTGTGTGCGGCCTGTGTTTCGTTGATTTTTGTGTTGTGTGTGTGTGTGTGTGTGTGTCTGTGTGTGTGTGTCTGTATTTCTGTCTCCATTCCTGAGCAGCAAATCTTTTTTCTTCTTTTAGCATGTTACTCACAACTGTGGATGAAGGCCAGCACTCCTGAAAACACAATCCATGTATGGTTGAAGGAAATTTTCTTGGTGATGAGTGAGAGGTTGGTGACTGAAACCAGCTCATTTCCCATTGACCACTGAGGTCACATCTCTGAGGTGAGAAGGAAAGTGAGAATTTGAACCAGGCACATTCTCCTTAGAGACAATGGGCCAAAGACAGGTCCGATGGAATCGAATGTCTTTTCATGTTGACATCCATCCCGTCAAGCTCTCGTTAAGCCATTGATGTGTCACATTGGGCCTGGGGGAGGCGGTGCCCCCTGTGAAATTACACGTCCGAAGATTTGGATTTGATTTCCAGCACTCTGCCAGTCAGTCTGCCAGGCACTTTCATGTGACAAGCCTTAGGCGAGTCCCTTTCTGTCTCTGATTCCCGATTCCTTCACAGGGATTTATGTGGGCCTTAACGCCCACTGGGAAAAGATCCCTCTGCCAGCTCAGTGCCTGCTTTCTTGGTTTGACTTGTCAATCTGGACTTGAATACACCTTTGGTTTTGGATTGACTCTATTACCTCTCCTAGAAATTAACACACAAAACTGACAGCTGATTGACAAGATGAGAAGCAGTTTTCCAAAATTCAAATTGAACTTAATCCTTTCTTACTAAAAGAATGCTCAAATCAAGGGGACACAGCTCACTCGTTTTGACTTCATGAGCTATGGCAGGTAGAGACAACTTTTTGAAAATACACAGCTAAAACTGTCCGTGCTTTGAATGCTAGACATGTTTTTCAGAATACACAGCTAAAACGGTCCCCGCTTTAAGTGCTAAATCACTTAAAGCGGGGACCGTTTTAGCTGTGTATTTTGAAAAAGTTGTGTGCTCTTCAAAGAGAAAGCTACTTTTGCTGTGTCTTTGGGTTCGAGGGGAAATGGGAGCCCTCTTCAGTCAGCAGGGATGACACCTGAGTCCTTTGCAGTCCTCTTTTCTGCCTCTGAGGGTGAAATGAGAGTGGTCCCTGTCATCATGAGCCATGTCTGAAAGAATTATTCACATTCCCTACGAGAATAGACGGGTGAAATAGCAAAAGGTGTGTCTTCCTTTGGAGCATGGACGGGTTCAAAGCCCACCTCATACCACTAAGTATTTTGCTGAACAAGAGCAGTTGTGTGTGCGGCCTGTGTTTGGGTGATTTTTGTGTGATGTTTGTGTGTGTGTGTCTGTGTGTGTGTGTCTGTATTTCTGTCTCCATTCCTGAGCAGCAAATCTTTTTTCTTCTTTTAGCATGTTACTCACAACTGTGGATGAAGGCCAGCACTCCTGAAAACACAATCCATGTATGGTTGAAGGAAATTTTCTTGGTGATGAGTGAGAGGTTGGTGACTGAAACCAGCTCATTTCCCATTGACCACTGAGGTCACATCTCTGAGGTGAGAAGCAAAGTGAGAATTTGAACCAGGCACATTCTCCTTAGAGATAATGAGCCAAAGACAGGTCCGATGGAATCGAATGTCTTTTCATGTTGACATCCATTCCGTCAAGCCCTCGTTAAGCCATTGAAGTGTCACATTGGGCCTGGGGGAGGCGGTGCACCCTGTGAAATTACACGTCTGAAGATTTGGATTTGATTTCCTGCCCTCTGCCAGTCAGTCTGCCAGGCACTTTCATGTGACAAGCCTTAGGCGAGTCCCTTTCTGTCTCTGATTCCCGATTCCTTCACAGGGATTTATGTGGGCCTTAACGCCCACTGGGAAAAGATCCCTCTGCCAGCTCAGTGCCTGCTTTCTTGGTTTGACTTGTCAATCTGGACTTGAATACACCTTTGGTTTTGGATTGACTCTATTACATCTCGAAGAAATTAACACACAAAACTGACAGCTGATTGACAAGATGAGAAGCAGTTTTCCAAAATTCAAATTGAACTTAATCCTTTCTTACTAAAAGAATGCTCGAATCAAGGGGACACAGCTCACTCGTTTTGACTTCATGAGCTATGGCAGGTAGAGACAACTTTTTGAAAATACACAGCTAAAACTGTCCGTGCTTTGAATGCTAGACATGTTTTTCAGAATACACAGCTTAAACGGTCCCCGCATAAGTGCTTTAGCACTTAAAGCGGGTACCGTTTTAGCTGTGTATTTTGAAAAATTGTGTGCTCTTCAAAGAGAAAGCTACTTTTGCTGTGTCTTTGGGTTCGAGGGGAAATGGGAGTCCTCTTCAGTCAGCAGGGACGACATCTGAGTCCTTTGCAGTCGTCTTGTCTGACTCTGAGGGTGAAATGAGAGTGGTCCCTGTCATCATGAGCCATGTCTGAAAGAATTATTCACATTCCGTACGAGAATAGACTGGTGAAATAGCAAAAGGTGTGTCTTCCTTTGGAGCATGGACAGGTTCAAAGCCCACCTGATACCACTAAGTATTTTGCTGAACACGAGCAGTTGTGTGTGCGACCTGTGTTTGGGTGATTTTTGTGTCATGTTTGTGTGTGTGTGTGTGTGTGTGTGTGTCTGTGTGTGTGTGTCTGTATTTCTGTCTCCATTCCTGAGCAGCAAATCTTTTTTCCTCTTTTAGCATGTTACTTACAACTGTGGATGAAGCCCAGCACTCCTGAAAACACAATCCATGTATGGTTGAAGGAAATTTTCTTGGTGATGAGTGAGAGGTTGGTGACTGAAACCAGCTCATTTCCCATTGACCACTGAGGTCACATCTCTCAGGTGAGAAGCAAAGTGAGAATTTGAACCAGGCACATTCTCCTTTGAGACAATGGGGCAAAGACTGGTCCGATGGAATCGAATGTCTTTTCATGTTGACATCCATCCCGTCAAGCCCTCGTTAAGCCATTGAAGTGTCATATTGGGCCTGGTGGAGGCGGTGCACCCTGTGAAATTACACGTCCGAAGATTTGGATTTGATTTCCAGCCCTCTGCCAGTCAGTCTGCCAGGCACTTTCATGTGACAAGCCTTAGGCGAGTCCCTTTCTGTCTCTGATTCCCGATTCCTTCACAGGGATTTATGTGGGCCTTAACGCCCACTGGGAAAAGATCCCTCTGCCAGCTCAGTGCCTGCTTTCTTGGTTTGACTTGTCAATCTGGACTTGAATACACCTTTGGTTTTGGATTGACTCTATTACCTCTCCTAGAAATTAACACACAAAACTGACAGCTGATTGACAAGATGAGAAGCAGTTTTTCAAAATTCAAATTGAACCTAATCCTTTCTTACTAAAAGAATGCTCAAATCAAGGGGACACAGCTCACTCGTTTTGACTTCATGAGCTATGGCAGGTAGAGACAACTTTTTGAAAATACACAGCTAAAACTGTCCGTGCTTGGAATGCTAGACATGTTTTTCAGAATACACAGCTAAAACGGTCCCCGCTTTAAGTGCTAAAGCACTTAAAGCGGGGACCGTTTTAGCTGTGTATTTTCAAAAATTTGTGTGCTCTTCAAACAGAAAGCTACTTTTGCTGTGTCTTTGGGTTCGAGGGGAAATGGGAGTCCTCTTCAGTCAGCAGGGACGACACCTGAGTCCTTTGCAGTCCTCTTGTCTGCCTCTGAGGGTGAAATGAGAGTGGTCCCTGTCATCATGAGCCATGTCTGAAAGAATTATTCACATTCCCTACGAGAATAGACGGGTGAAATAGCAAAAGTTGGGTCTTCCTTTGGAGCATGGACGGGTTCAAAGCCCACCTCATACCACTAAGTATTTTGCTGAACACGAGCAGTTGTGTGTGCGGCCTGTGTTTGGGTGATTTTTGTGTCGTGTGTGTGTGTGTGTGTGTGTGTCTGTGTCTGTGTGTGTGTGTCTGTATTTCTGTCTGCATTCCTGAGCAGCAAATCTTTTTTCCTTTTTTATCATGTTACTCACAACTGTGGATGAAGCCCAGCACTCCTGAAAACACAATCCATGTATGGTTGAAGCAAATTTTCTTGGTGATGAGTGAGAAGTTGGTGACTGAAACCAGCTCATTTCCCATTGACCACTGAGGTCACATCTCTCAAGTGAGAAGCAAAGTGAGAATTTGAACCAGGCACATTCTCCTTAGAGACAATGGGCCAAAGACAGGTCCGATGGAATCGAATGTCTTTTGATGTCGACATCCATCCCGTCAAGCCCTCGTTAAGCCATTGAAGTGTCACATTGGGCCTGGGGGAGGCGGTGCACCCTGTGAAATTACACGTCCGAAGATTTGGATTTGATTTCCAGCCCTCTGCCAGTCAGTCTGCCAGGCACTTTCATGTGACAAGCCTTAGGCGAGTCCCTTTCTGTCTCTGATTGCCGATTCCTTCACAGGGATTTATGTGGGCCTTAACGCCCACTGGGAAAAGATCCCTCTGCCAGCTCAGTGCCTGCTTTCTTGGTTTGACTTGTCAATCTGGACTTGAATACACCTTTGGTTTTGGATTGACTCTATTACCTCTCCTAGAAATTAACACACAAAACTGACAGCTGATTGACAAGATGAGAAGCAGCTTTCCAAAATTCAAATTGAACTTAATCCTTTCTTACTAAAAGAATGCTCAAATCAAGGGGACACAGCTCACTCGTTTTGACTTCATGAGCTATGGCAGGTAGAGACAACTTTTTGAAAATACACAGCTAAAACTGTCCGTGCTTTGAATGCTAGACATGTTTTTCAGAATACACAGCTAAAACGGTCCCCGCTTTAAGTGCTAAAGCACTTAAAGCGGGGACCGTTTTAGCTGTGTATTTTGAAAAAGTTGTGTGCTCTTCAAAGAGAAAGCTACTTTTGCTGTGTCTTTGGGTTCGAGGGGAAATGGGAGTCCTCTTCAGTCAGCAGGGATGACACCTGAGTCCTTTGCAGTCCTCTTTTCTGCCTCTGAGGGTGAAATGAGAGTGGTCCCTGTCATCATGAGCCATGTCTGAAAGAATTATTCACATTCCCTACGAGAATAGACGGGTGAAATAGCAAAAGGTGTGTCTTCCTTTGGAGCATGGACGGGTTCAAAGCCCACCTCATACCACTAAGTATTTTGCTGAACACGAGCAGTTGTGTGTGCGGCCTGTGTTTGGGTGATTTTTGTGTCATGTGGGTGTGTGTGTGTGTGTCTGTGTGTGTGTGTCTGTATTTCTGTCTCCATTCCTGAGCAGCAAATCTTTTTTCCTCTTTTAGCATGTTACTCACGACTGTGGATGAAGCCCAGCACTCCTGAAAACACAATCCATGTATGGTTGAAGGAAATTTTCTTGGTGATGAGTGAGAGGTTGGTGACTGAAACCAGCTCATTTCCCATTGACCACTGAGGTCGCATCTCTCAGGTGAGAAGCAAAGTGAGAATTTGAACCAGGCACATTCTCCTTAGAGACAATGGGCCAAAGAGAGGTCCGATGGAATCGAATGTCTTTTCATGTTGACATCCATCCCGTCAAGCCCTCGTTAAGCCATTGAAGTGTCACATTGGGCCTGGGGGAGGCGGTGCACCCTGTGAAATTACACGTCCGAAGATTTGGATTTGATTTCCAGCCCTCTGCCAGTCAGTCTGCCAGGCACTTTCTTGTGACAAGCCTTAGGCGAGTCCCTTTCTGTCTCTGATTCCCGATTCCTTCACAGGGATTTATGTGGGCCTTAACGCCCACTGGGAAAAGATCCCTCTGCCAGCTCAGTGCCTGCTTTCTTGGTTTGACTTGTCAATCTGGACTTGAATACACCTTTGGTTTTGGATTGACTCTATTACCTCTCCTAGAAATTAACACACAAAACTGACAGCTGATTGACAAGATGAGAAGCAGTTTTCCAAAATTCAAATTGAACTTAATCCTTTCTTACTAAAAGAATGCTCAAATCAAGGGGACACAGCTCACTCGTTTTGACTTCATGAGCTATGGCAGGTAGAGACAACTTTTTGAAAATACACAGCTAAAACTGTCCGTGCTTTGAATGCTAGAAATGTTTTTCAGAATACACAGCTAAAACGGTCCCCGCATAAGTGATTTATCACTTAAATCGGGCACCGTTTTAGCTGTGTATTTTGAAAAAGTTGTGTGCTCTTCAAAGAGAAAGCTACTTTTGCTGTGTCTTTGGGTTCGAGGGGAAATGGGAGTCCTCTTCAGTCAGCAGGGACGACACCTGAGTCCTTTGCAGTCCTCTTGTCTGCCTCTGAGGGTGAAATGAGAGTGGTCCCTGTCATCATGAGCCATGTCTGAAAGAATTATTCACATTCCGTACGAGAATAGACGGGTGAAATAGCAAAAGGTGTGTCTTCCTTTGGAGCATGGACGGGTTCAAAGCCCACCTCATACCACTAAGTATTTTGCTGAACACGAGCAGTTGTGTGTGCGGCCTGTGTTTGGGTGATTTTTGTGTCATGTGGGTGTGTGTGTGTGTGTCTGTATGTGTGTGTCTGTATTTCTGTCTCCATTCGTGAGCAGCAAATCTTTTTTCCTCTTTTAGCATGTTACTCACGACTGTGGATGAAGCCCAGCACTCCTGAAAACACAATCCATGTATGGTTGAAGGAAATTTTCTTGGTGATGAGTGAGAGGTTGTTGACTGAAACCAGCTCATTTCCCATTGACCACTGAGGTCGCATCTCTCAGGTGAGAAGCAAAGTGAGAATTTGAACCAGGCACATTCTCCTTAGAGACAATGGGCCAAAGACAGGTCCGATGGAATCGAATGTCTTTTCATGTTGACATCCATCCCGTCAAGCCCTCGTTAAGCCATTGAAGTGTCACATTGGGCCTGGGGGAGGCGGTGCACCCTGTGAAATTACACGACCGAAGATTTGGATTTGATTTCCAGCCCTCTGCCAGTCAGTCTGCCAGGCACTTTCATGTGACAAGCCTTAGGCGAGTCCCTTTCTGTCTCTGATACCCGATTCCTTCACAGGGATTTATGTGGGCCTTAACGCCCACTGGGAAAAGATCCCTCTGCCAGCTCAGTGCCTGCTTTCTTGGTTTGACTTGTCAATCTGGACTTGAATACACCTTTGGTTTTGGATTGACTCTATTACCTCTCCTAGAAATTAACACACAAAACTGACAGCTGATTGACAAGATGAGAAGCAGTTTTCCAAAATTCAAATTGAACTTAATCCTTTCTTACTAAAAGAATGCTCAAATCAAGGGGACACAGCTCACTCGTTTTGACTTCATGAGCTATGGCAGGTAGAGACAACTTTTTGAAAATACACAGCTAAAACTGTCCGTGCTTTGAATGCTAGATATGTTTTTCAGAATACACTGCTAAAACGGTCCCCGCATAAGTGATTTAGCACTTAAAGCGGGCACCGTTTTAGCTGTGTATTTTGAAAAAGTTGTGTGCTCTTCAAAGAGAAAGCTACTTTTGCTGTTTCTTTGGGTTCGAGGGGAAATGGGAGTCCTCTTCAGTCAGCAGGGACGACACCTGAGTCCTTTGCAGTCCTCTTGTCTGTCTCTGAGGGTGAAATGAGAGTGGTCCCTGTCATCATGAGCCATGTCTGAAAGAATTATTCACATTCCGTACGAGAATATACGGGTGAAATAGCAAAAGGTGTGTCTTCCTTTGGAGCATGGACGGGTTCAAAGCCCACCTCATACCACTAAGTATTTTGCTGAACACGAGCAGTTGTGTGTGCGGCCTGTGTTTGGGTGATTTTTGTGTCGTGTGTGTGTGTGTGTGTGTGTGTGTGTGTCTGTCTGTGTGTGTGTTTCTGTATTTCTGTCTCCATTCCTGAGCAGCAAATCTTTTTTCCTCTTTTAGCATGTTACTCCCAACTGTGGATGAAGCCCAGCACTCCTGAAAACACAATCCATGTATGGTTGAAGGAAATTTTCTTGGTGATGAGTGAGAGGTTGGTGACTGAAACCAGCTCATTTCCCATTGACCACTGAGGTCACATCTCTCAGGTGAGAAGCAAAGGGAGAATATGAACCAGGCACATTCTCCTTAGAGACAATGGGCCAAAGACAGGTCCGATGGAATGGAATGTCTTTTCATGTTGACATCCATCCCGTCAAGCCCTCGTTAAGCCATTGAAGTGTCACATTGGGCCTGGGGGAGGCGGTTCACCCTGTGAAATTACACGTCCGAAGATTTGGATGTGATTTCCAGCCCTCTGCCAGTCAGTCTGCCAGGCACTTTCATGTGACAAGCCTTAGGCGAGTCCTTTTCTGTCTCTGATTCCCGATTCCTTCACAGGGATTTATGTGGGCCTTAACGCCCACTGGGAAAAGATCCCTCTGCCAGCTCAGTGCCTGCTTTCTTGGTTTGACTTGTCAATCTGGACTTGAATACACCTTTGGTTTTGGATTGACTCTATTACCTCTCCTAGAAATTAACACACAAAACTGACAGCTGATTGACAAGATGAGAATCAGTTTTCCAAAATTCAAATTGAACTTAATCCTTTCTTCCGAAAAGAATGCTCAAATCAAGGGGACACAGCTCACTCGTTGTGACTTCATGAGCTATGGCACGTAGAGACAACTTTTTGAAAATACACAGCTAAAACTGTCCGTGCTTTGAATGCTAGACATGTTTTTCAGAATACACAGCTAAAACGGTCCCCGCTTTAAGTGTTAAAGCACTTAAAGCGGGGACCGTTTTAGCTGTGTATTTTGAAAAAGTTGTGTGCTCTTCAAAGAGAAAGCTACTTTTGCTGTGTCTTTGGGTTCGAGGGGAAATGGGAGTCCTCTTCAGTCAGCAGGGACGACACCTGAGTCATTTGCAGTCCTCTTGTCTGCCTCTGAGGGTGAAATGAGAGTGGTCCCTGTCATCATGAGCCATGTCTGAAAGAATTATTCACATTCCGTACGAGAATAGACGGGTGAAATAGCAAAAGTTGTGTCTTCCTTTGGAGCATGGACGGGTTCAAAGCCCACCTCATACCACTAAGTATTTTGCTGAACACGAGCAGTTGTGTGTGCGGCCTGTGTTTGGGTGATTTTTGTGTCATGTGTGTGTGTGTTGTGTGTCTGTGTATGTGTGTCTGTATTTCTGTCTCCATGCCTGAGCAGCAAAACTTTTTTCCTCTTTTAGCATGTTACTCACAACTGTGGATGAAGCCCAGCACTCCTGAAAACACAATCCATGTATGGTTGAAGGAAATTTTCTTGGTGATGAGTGAGAGGTTGGTGACTGAAACCAGCTCATTTCCCATTGACCACTGAGGTCACATCTCTCAGGTGAGAAGCAAAGTGAGAATTTGAACCAGGCACATTCTCCTTAGAGACAATGGGCCAAAGACAGGTCCGATGGAATCGAATGTCTTTTCATGTTGACATCCATCCCGTCAAGCCCTCGTTAAGCCATTGAAGTGTCACATTGGGCCTGGGGGAGGCGGTGCCCCCTGTGAAATTACACGTCCGAATATTTGGATTTGATTTCCATCCCTCTGCCAGTCAGTCTGCCAGGCACTTTCATGTGACAAGCCTTAGGCGAGTCCCTTTCTGTCTCTGATTCCCGATTCCTTCACAGGGATTTATGTGGGCCTTAACGCCCACTGGGAAAAGATCCCTCTGCCAGCTCAGAGCGTGCTTTCTTGGTTTGACTTGTCAATCTGGACTTGAATACACCTTTGGTTTTGGATTGACTCTATTACCTCTCCTAGAAATTAACACACAAAACTGACAGCTGATTGACAAGATGAGAAGCAGTTTTCCAAAATTCAAATTGAACTTAATCCTTTCTTCCTAAAAGAATGCTCAAATCAATGGGACACAGCTCACTCGTTTTGACTTCATGAGCTATGGCAGGTAGAGACAACTTTTTGAAAATACACAGCTAAAACTGTCCGTGCTTTTAATGCTAGACATGTTTTTCAGTTTTAAGTGCTTTAGCACTTAAAGCGGGACCGTTTTAGCTGTGTATTTTGAAAAAGTTGTGTGCTCTTCAAAGAGAAAGCTACTTTTGCTGTGTCTTTGGGTTCGAGGGGAAATGGGAGTCCTCTTCAGTCAGCAGGGACGACACCTGAGTCCTTTGCAGTCCTCTTGTCTGCCTCTGAGGGTGAAATGAGAGTGGTCCCTGTCATCATGAGCCATGTCTGAAGGAATTATTCACATTCCGTACGAGAATAGACGGGTGAAATAGCAAAAGGTGTGTCTTCCTTTGGAGCATGGACGGGTTCAAAGCCTACCTCATACCACTAAGTATTTTGCTGAACACGAGCAGTTGTGTTTGCGGCCTGTGTTTGGGGGATTTTTGTGTCATGTGTGTGTGTGTGTGTGTGTG
The DNA here is from genome assembly GCF_048565385.1 of Saimiri boliviensis. NCBI lineage: Eukaryota > Metazoa > Chordata > Mammalia > Primates > Cebidae > Saimiri > Saimiri boliviensis. The sequence continues at coordinate 152,698,511 of NC_133453.1, forward strand.
TCTGTGTGTGTGTGTCTGTATTTCTGTTTCCATTCCTGAGCAGCAAGTCTTTTTTCCTCTTTTAGCATGTTACTCACAACTGTGGATGAAGACCAGCACTCCTGAAAACACAATCCATGAATGATTGAAGGAAATTTTCTTGGTGATTAGTGAGAGGTTGGTGATTGAAACCAGCTCATTTCCCATTGACCACTGAGGTCACATCTCTCAGGTGAGAAGCAAAGTGAGAATTTGAACCAGGCACATTCTCCTTAGAGACAATGGGCCAAAGACAGGTCCGATGGAATCGAATGTCTTTTCACGTTGACATCCATCCCGTCGAGCCCTCGTTAAGCCATTGAAGTGTCACATTGGGCCTGGGGGAGGCGGTGCACCCTGTGAAATTACACGTCCGAAGATTTGGATTTGATTTCCAGCCCTCTGCCAGTCAGTCTGCCAGGCACTTTGATGTGACAAGCCTTAGGCGGTCCCTTTCTGTCTCTGATTCCCGATTCCTTCACAGGGATTTATGTGGGCCTTAACGCCCACTGGGAAAAGATCCCTCTGCCAGCTCAGTGCCTGCTTTCTTGGTTTGACTTGTCAATCTGGACTTGAATACACCTTTGGTTTTGGATTGACTCTATTACCTCTCCTAGAAATTAACAAACAAAACTGACAGCTGATTGACAAGATGAGAAGCAGTTTTCAAAAATTCAAATTGAACTTAATCCTTTCTTCCTAAAAGAATGCTCAAATCAAGGGGACACAGCTCACTCGTTTTGACTTCATGAGCTATGGCAGGTAGAGACAACTTTTTGAAAATACACAGCTAAAACTGTCCGTGCTTTGAATGCTAGACATGTTTTTCAGTTTTAAGTGCTTTAGCACTTAAAACGGGACTGTTTTACCTGTGTATTTTGAAAAAGTTGTGTGCTCTTCAAAGAGAAAGCTACTTTTGCTGTGTCTTTGGGTTCGAGGGGAAATGGGAGTCCTCTTCAGTCAGCAGGGACGACACCTGAGTCCTTTGCAGTCCTCTTGTCTGCCTCTGAGGGTGAAATGAGAGTGGTCCCTGTCATCATCAGCCATGTATGAAAGAATTATTCACATTCCCTACGAGAATAGACGGGTGAAATAGCAAAAGGTGTGTCTTCCTTTGGAGCATGGACGGGTTCAAAGCCGACCTCATACCACTAAGTATTTTGCTGAACACGAGCAGTTGTGTGTGCGGCCTGTGTTTGGGTGATTTTTGTGTCATGTGTGTGTTTGTGAGTGTGTGTGTGTGTGTGTGTGCGTCTGTGTGTGTGTGTCTGTATTTCTGTCTGCATTCCTGAGCAGCGAATCTTTTTTCCTCTTGTAGCATGTTACTCACAACTGTGGATGAAGCCCAGCACTCCTGAAAACACAATCCATGTATGGTTGAAGGAAATTTTCTTGGTGATGAGTGAGATGTTGGTGACAGAAACCAGCTCATTTCCCATTTACCACTGAGGTCACATCTCTCAGGTGAGAAGCAAAGTGAGAATTTGAACCAGGCACATTCTCCTTAGAGACAATGGGCCAAAGACAGGTTCGATGGAATCGAATGTCTTTTCATGTTGACATCCATCCCGTCAAGCCCTCGTTAAGCCATTGAAGTGTCACATTGGGCCTGGGGGAGGCGGTGCACCCTGTGAAATTACACGTGCGAAGATTTGGATTTGATTTCCAGCCCTCTGCCAGTCAGTCTGCCAGGCACTTTCATGTGACAAGCCTTAGGCGAGTCCCTTTCTGTCTCTGATTCCCGATTCCTTCACAGGGATTTATGTGGGCCTTAACGCCCACTGGGAAAAGATACCTCTGCCAGCTCAGAGCGTGCTTTCTTGGTTTGACTTGTCAATCTGGACTTGAATACACCTTTGGTTTTGGATTGACTCTATTACCTCTCCTAGAAATTAACACACAAAACTGACAGCTGATTGACAAGATGAGAAGCAGTTTTCCAAAATTCAAATTGAACTTAATCCTTTCTTACTAAAAGAATGCTCAAATCAATGGGACACAGCTCACTCGTTTTGACTTCATGAGCTATGGCAGGTAGAGACAACTTTTTGAAAATACACAGCTAAAACTGTCCGTGCTTTTAATGCTAGACATGTTTTTCAGTTTTAAGTGCTTTAGCACTTAAAGCGGGACCGTTTTAGCTGTGTATTTTGAAAAAGTTGTGTGCTCTTCAAAGAGAAAGCTACTTTTGCTGTGTCTTTGGGTTCGAGGGGAAATGGGAGTCCTCTTCAGTCAGCAGGGACGACACCTGAGTCCTTTGCAGTCCTCTTGTCTGCCTCTGAGGGTGAAATGAGAGTGGTCCCTGTCATCATGAGCCATGTCTGAAAGAATTATTCACATTCCGTACGAGAATAGACGGGTGAAATAGCAAAAGGTGTGTCTTCCTTTGGAGCATGGACGGGTTCAAAGCCCACCTCATACCACTAAGTATTTTGATGAACACGAGCAGTTGTGTTTGCGGCCTGTGTTTGGGGGATTTTTGTGTCATGTGTGTGTGTGTGTGTGTGTGTCTGTGTGTGTGTGTCTGTATTTCTGTCTCCATTCCTGAGCAGCAAGTCTTTTTTCCTCTTTTAGCATGTTACTCACAACTGTGGATGAAGACCATCACTCCTGAAAACACAATCCATGAATGATTGAAGGAAATTTTCTTGGTGATTAGTGAGAGGTTGGTGATTGAAACCAGCTCATTTCCCATTGACCACTGAGGTCACATCTCTCAGGTGAGAAGCAAAGTGAGAATTTGAACCAGGCACATTCTCCTTAGAGACAATGGGCCAAAGACAGGTCCGATGGAATCGAATGTCTTTTCACGTTGACATCCATCCCATCGAGCCCTCGTTAAGCCATTGAAGTGTCACATTGGGCCTGGGGGAGGCGGTGCACCCTGTGAAATTACACGTCCGAAGATTTGGATTTGATTTCCAGCCCTCTGCCAGTCAGTCTGCCAGGCACTTTGATGTGACAAGCCTTAGGCGGTCCCTTTCTGTCTCTGATTCCCGATTCCTTCACAGGGATTTATGTGGGCCTTAACGCCCACTGGGAAAAGATCCCTCTGCCAGCTCAGTGCCTGTTTTCTTGGTTTGACTTGTCAATCTGGACTTGAATACACCTTTGGTTTTGGATTGACTCTATTACCTCTCCTAGAAATTAACAAACAAAACTGACAGCTGATTGACAAGATGAGAAGCAGTTTTCAAAAATTCAAATTGAACTTAATCCTTTCTTCCTAAAAGAATGCTCAAATCAAGGGGACACAGCTCACTCGTTTTGACTTCATGAGCTATGGCAGGTAGAGACAACTTTTTGAAAATACACAGCTAAAACTGTCCGTGCTTTGAATGCTAGACATGTTTTTCAGTTTTAAGTGCTTTAGCACTTAAAGCGGGACTGTTTTACCTGTGTATTTTGAAAAAGTTGTGTGCTCTTCAAAGAGAAAGCTACTTTTGCTGTGTCTTTGGGTTCGAGGGGAAATGGGAGTCCTCTTCAGTCAGCAGGGACGACACCTGAGTCCTTTGCAGTCCTCTTGTCTGCCTCTGAGGGTGAAATGAGAGTGGTCCCTGTCATCATCAGCCATGTATGAAAGAATTATTCACATTCCCTACGAGAATAGACGGGTGAAATAGCAAAAGGTGTGTCTTCCTTTGGAGCATGGACGGGTTCAAAGCCGACCTCATACCACTAAGTATTTTGCTGAACACGAGCAGTTGTGTGTGCGGCCTGTGTTTGGGTGATTTTTGTGTCATGTGTGTGTTTGTGAGTGTGTGTGTGTGTGTGTGCGTCTGTGTGTGTGTGTCTGTATTTCTGTCTGCATTCCTGAGCAGCGAATCTTTTTTCCTCTTTTAGCATGTTACTCACAACTGTGGATGAAGCCCAGCACTCCTGAAAACACAATCCATGTATGGTTGAAGGAAATTTTCTTGGTGATGAGTGAGATGTTGGTGACAGAAACCAGCTCATTTCCCATTTACCACTGAGGTCACATCTCTCAGGTGAGAAGCAAAGTGAGAATTTGAACCAGGCACATTCTCCTTAGAGACAATGGGCCAAAGACAGGTTCGATGGAATCGAATGTCTTTTCATGTTGACATCCATCCCGTCAAGCCCTCGTTAAGCCATTGAAGTGTCACATTGGGCCTGGGGGAGGCGGTGCACCCTGTTAAATTATACGTCCGAAGATTTGGATTTGATTTCCAGCCCTCTGCCAGTCAGTCTGCCAGGCACTTTCATGTGACAAGCCTTAGGCGAGTCCCTTTCTGTCTCTGATTCCCGATTCCTTCACAGGGATTTATGTGGCCTTAACGCCCACTGGGAAAAGATCCCTCTGCCAGCTCAGTGCCTGCTTTCTTGGTTTGACTTGTCAATCTGGACTTGAATACACCTTTGGTTTTGGATTGACTCTATTACCTCTCCTAGAAATTAACACACAAAACTGACAGCTGATTGACAAGATGAGAAGCAGTTTTCCAAAATTCAAATTGAACTTAATCCTTTCTTACTAAAAGAATGATCAAATCAAGGGGACACAGCTCACTCGTTTTGACTTCATGAGCTATGGCAGGTAGAGACAACTTTTTGAAAATGCACAGCTAAAACTGTCCGTGCTTTGAATGCTAGACATGTTTTTCAGAATACACAGCTAAAACGGTCCCCGCTTTAAGAGCTAAAGCACTTAAAGCGGGGACCATTTTAGCTGTGTATTTTGAAAAAGTTGTGTGCTCTTCAAAGAGAAAGCTACTTTTGCTGTGTCTTTGGGTTCGAGGGGAAATGGGAGTCCTCTTCTGTCCGCAGGGAGGACACCTGAGTCCTTTGCAGTCCTCTTGTCTGCCTCTGTGGGTGAAATGAGAGTGGTCCCTGTCATCATGAGCCATGTCTGAAAGAATTATTAACATTCCCTACGAGAATAGTCGGGTGAAATAGCAAAAGGTGTGTCTTCCTTTGGAGCATGGACGGGTTCAAAGCCCACCTCATACCACTAAGTATTTTGCTGAACACGAGCAGTTGTGTGTGCGGCCTGTGTTTGGGTGATTTTTGTGTCATGTGTGTGTGTGTTGTGTGTCTGTGTATGTGTGTCTGTATTTCTGTCTCCATGCCTGAGCAGCAAAACTTTTTTCCTCTTTTAGCATGTTACTCACAACTGTGGATGAAGCCCAGCACTCCTGAAAACACAATCCATGTATGGTTGAAGGAAATTTTCTTGGTGATGAGTGAGAGGTTGGTGACTGAAACCAGCTCATTTCCCATTGACCACTGAGGTCACATCTCTCAGGTGAGAAGCAAAGTGAGAATTTGAACCAGGCACATTCTCCTTAGAGACAATGGGCCAAAGACAGGTCCGATGGAATCGAATGTCTTTTCATGTTGACATCCATCCCGTCAAGCCCTCGTTAAGCCATTGAAGTGTCACATTGGGCCTGGGGGAGGCGGTGCACCCTGTGAAATTACACTTGCGAAGATTTGGATTTGATTTCCAGCCCTCTGCCAGTCAGTCTGCCAGGCACTTTCATGTGACAAGCCTTAGGCGAGTCCCTTTCTGTCTCTGATTCCCGATTCCTTCACAGGGATTTATGTGGGCCTTAACGCCCACTGGGAAAAGATCCCTCTGCCAGCTCAGAGCGTGCTTTCTTGGTTTGACTTGTCAATCTGGACTTGAATACACCTTTGGTTTTGGATTGACTCTATTACCTCTCCTAGAAATTAACACACAAAACTGACAGCTGATTGACAAGATGAGAAGCAGTTTTCCAAAATTCAAATTGAACTTAATCCTTTCTTACTAAAAGAATGCTCAAATCAATGGGACACAGCTCACTCGTTTTGACTTCATGAGCTATGGCAGGTAGAGACAACTTTTTGAAAATACACAGCTAAAACTGTCCGTGCTTTTAATGCTAGACATGTTTTTCAGTTTTAAGTGCTTTAGCACTTAAAGCGGGACCGTTTTAGCTGTGTATTTTGAAAAAGTTGTGTGCTCTTCAAAGAGAAAGCTACTTTTGCTGTGTCTTTGGGTTCGAGGGGAAATGGGAGTCCTCTTCAGTCAGCAGGGACGACACCTGAGTCCTTTGCAGTCCTCTTGTCTGCCTCTGAGGGTGAAATGAGAGTGGTAGCTGTCATCATGAGCCATGTCTGAAAGAATTATTCACATTCCGTACGAGAATAGACGGGTGAAATAGCAAAAGGTGTGTCTTCCTTTGGAGCATGGACGGGTTCAAAGCCCACCTCATACCACTAAGTATTTTGCTGAACACGAGCAGTTGTGTTTGCGGCCTGTGTTTGGGGGATTTTTGTGTCATGTGTGTGTGTGTGTGTGTGTGTCTGTGTGTGTGTGTCTGTATTTCTGTCTCCATTCCTGAGCAGCAAGTCTTTTTTCCTCTTTTAGCATGTTACTCACAACTGTGGATGAAGACCAGCACTCCTGAAAACACAATCCATGAATGATTGAAGGAAATTTTCTTGGTGATTAGTGAGAGGTTGGTGATTGAAACCAGCTCATTTCCCATTGACCACTGAGGTCACATCTCTCAGGTGAGAAGCAAAGTGAGAATTTGAACCAGGCACATTCTCCTTAGAGACAATGGGCCAAAGACAGGTCCGATGGAATCGAATGTCTTTTCACGTTGACATCCATCCCGTCGAGCCCTCGTTAAGCCATTGAAGTGTCACATTGGGCCTGGGGGAGGCGGTGCACCCTGTGAAATTACACGTCCGAAGATTTGGATTTGATTTCCAGCCCTCTGCCAGTCAGTCTGCCAGGCACTTTGATGTGACAAGCCTTAGGCGGTCCCTTTCTGTCTCTGATTCCCGATTCCTTCACAGGGATTTATGTGGGCCTTAACGCCCACTGGGAAAAGATCCCTCTGCCAGCTCAGTGCCTGCTTTCTTGGTTTGACTTGTCAATCTGGACTTGAATACACCTTTGGTTTTGGATTGACTCTATTACCTCTCCTAGAAATTAACAAACAAAACTGACAGCTGATTGACAAGATGAGAAGCAGTTTTCAAAAATTCAAATTGAACTTAATCCTTTCTTCCTAAAAGAATGCTCAACTCAAGGGGGCACAGCTCACTCGTTTTGACTTCATGAGCTATGGCAGGTAGAGACAACTTTTTGAAAATACACAGCTAAAACTGTCCGTGCTTTGAATGCTAGACATGTTTTTCAGTTTTAAGTGCTTTAGCACTTAAAGCGGGACTGTTTTACCTGTGTATTTTGAAAAAGTTGTGTGCTCTTCAAAGAGAAAGCTACTTTTGCTGTGTCTTTGGGTTCGAGGGGAAATGGGAGTCCTCTTCAGTCAGCAGGGACGACACCTGAGTCCTTTGCAGTCCTCTTGTCTGCCTCTGAGGGTGAAATGAGAGTGGTCCCTGTCATCATCAGCCATGTATGAAAGAATTATTCACATTCCCTACGAGAATAGACGGGTGAAATAGCAAAAGGTGTGTCTTCCTTTGGAGCATGGACGGGTTCAAAGCCGACCTCATACCACTAAGTATTTTGCTGAACACGAGCAGTTGTGTGTGCGGCCTGTGTTTGGGTGATTTTTGTGTCATGTGTGTGTTTGTGAGTGTGTGTGTGTGTGTGTGTGTGTGCGTCTGTGTGTGTGTGTCTGTATTTCTGTCTGCATTCCTGAGCAGCGAATCTTTTTTCCTCTTTTAGCATGTTACTCACAACTGTGGATGAAGCCCAGCACTCCTGAAAACACAATCCATGTATGGTTGAAGGAAATTTTCTTGGTGATGAGTGAGATGTTGGTGACAGAAACCAGCTCATTTCCCATTTACCACTGAGGTCACATCTCTCAGGTGAGAAGCAAAGTGAGAATTTGAACCAGGCACATTCTCCTTAGAGACAATGGGCCAAAGACAAGTTCGATGGAATCGAATGTCTTTTCATGTTGACATCCATCCCGTCAAGCCCTCGTTAAGCCATTGAAGTGTCACATTGGGCCTGGGGGAGGCGGTGCACCCTGTTAAATTATACATCCGAAGATTTGGATTTGATTTCCAGCCCTCTGCCAGTCAGTCTGCCAGGCACTTTCATGTGACAAGCCTTAGGCGAGTCCCTTTCTGTCTCTGATTCCCGATTCCTTCACAGGGATTTATGTGGCCTTAACGCCCACTGGGAAAAGATCCCTCTGCCAGCTCAGTGCCTGCTTTCTTGGTTTGACTTGTCAATCTGGACTTGAATACACCTTTGGTTTTGGATTGACTCTATTACCTCTCCTAGAAATTAACACACAAAACTGACAGATGATTGACAAGATGAGAAGCAGTTTTCCAAAATTCAAATTGAACTTAATCCTTTCTTACTAAAAGAATGATCAAATCAAGGGGACACAGCTCACTCGTTTTGACTTCATGAGCTATGGCAGGTAGAGACAACTTTTTGAAAATGCACAGCTAAAACTGTCCGTGCTTTGAATGCTAGACATGTTTTTCAGAATACACAGCTAAAACGGTCCCCGCTTTAAGAGCTAAAGCACTTAAAGCGGGGACCGTTTTAGCTGTGTATTTTGAAAAAGTTGTGTGCTCTTCAAAGAGAAAGCTACTTTTGCTGTGTCTTTGGGTTCGAGGGGAAATGGGAGTCCTCTTCAGTCCGCAGGGAGGACACCTGAGTCCTTTGCAGTCCTCTTGTCTGCCTCTGTGGGTGAAATGAGAGTGGTCCCTGTCATCATGAGCCATGTCTGAAAGAATTATTAACATTCCCTACGAGAATAGTCGGGTGAAATAGCAAAAGGTGTGTCTTCCTTTGGAGCATGGACGGTTTCAAAGCCCACCTCATACCACTAAGTATTTTGCTGAACTTGAGCAGTTGTGTGTGCGGCCTGTGTTTGGGTGATTTTTGTGTCGTGTGTGTGTGTGTGTGTGTGTGTGTGTGTGTGTGTGTGTCTGTATTTCTGTCTCCATTCCTGAGCAGCAAATCTTTTTTCCTCTTTTAGCATGTTACTCACAACTGTGGATGAAGCCCAGCACTCCTGAAAACACAATCCATGTATGGTTGAAGGAAATTTTCTTGGTGATGAGTGAGAGGTTGGTGACTGAAACCAGCTCATTTCCCATTGACCACTGAGGTCACATCTCTCAGGTGAGAAGCAAAGTGAGAATTTGAACCAGGCACATTCTCCTTAGAGACAATGGGCCAAAGACAGGTCCGATGGAATCGAATGTCTTTTCATGTTGACATCCATCCCGTCAAGCCCTCATTAAGCCATTGAAGTGTCACATTGGGCCTGGGGGAGGCGGTGCACCGTGTGAAATTACACGTCCGAAGATTTGGATTTGATTTCCAGCCCTCTGCCAGTCAGTCTGCCAGTCACTTTTATGTGACAAGCCTTAGGCGAGTCCCTTTCTGTCTCTGATTCCCGATTCCTTCACAGGGATTTATGTGGGCCTTAACGCCCACTGGGAAAAGATCCCTCTGCCAGCTCAGTGCCTGCTTTCTTGGTTTGACTTGCCAATCTGGACTTGAATACACCTTTGGTTTTGGATTGACTCTATTACCTCTCCTAGAAATTAACACACAAAACTGACAGCTGATTGACAAGATGAGAAGCAGTTTTCCAAAATTCAAATTGAACTTAATCCTTTCTTACTAAAAGAATGCTCAAATCAAGGGGACACAGCTCACTCGTTTTGACTTCATGAGCTATGGCAGGTAGAGACAACTTTCTGAAAATACACAGCTAAAACTGTCCGTGCTTTGAATGCTAGACATGTTTTTCAGAATACACAGCTAAAGCGGGGACCGTTTTAGCTGTGTATTTTGAAAAAGTTGTGTGCTCTTCAAAGAGAAAGCTACTTTTGCTGTGTCTTTGGGTTCGACGGGAAATGGGAGTCCTCTTCAGTCAGCAGGGACGACACCTGAGTCCTTTGCAGTCCTCTTGTCTGCCTCTGAGGGTGAAATGAGAGTGGTCCCTGTCATCATGAGCCATGTCTGAAAGAATTATTCACATTCCCTACGAGAATAGACGGGTGAAATAGCAAAAGGTGTGTCTTCCTTTGGAGTATGGACGGGTTCAAAGCCCACCTCATACCACTAAGTATTTTGCTTAACACGAGCAGTTGTGTGTGCGGCCTGTGTTTGGGTGATTTTTGTGTCGTGTGTGTGTGTGTGTGTGTCTGTGTTTGTGTGTCTGTATTTCTGTCTCCATTCCTGAGCAGCAAATCTTTTTTCCTCTTTTAGCATGTTACTCACAACTGTGGATGAAGCCCAGCACTCCTGAAAACACAATCCATGTATGGTTGAAGGAAATTTTCTTGGTGATGAGTGAGAGGTTGGTGACTGAAACCAGCTCATTTCCCATTGACCACTGAGGTCACATCTCTCAGGTGAGAAGCAAAGTGAGAATTTGAACCAGGCACATTCTCCTTAGAGACAATGGGCCAAAGACAGGTCCGATGGAATCGAATGTCTTTTCATGTTGACATCCATCCCGTCAAGCCCTCGTTAAGCCATTGAAGTGTCACATTGGGCCTGGGGGAGGCGGTGCCCCCTGTGAAATTACACGTCCGAATATTTGGATTTGATTTCCATCCCTCTGCCAGTCAGTCTGCCAGGCACTTTCATGTGACAAGCCTTAGGCGAGTCCCTTTCTGTCTCTGATTCCCGATTCCTTCACAGGGATTTATGTGGGCCTTAACGCCCACTGGGAAAAGATCCCTCTGCCAGCTCAGTGCCTGCTTTCTTGGTTTGACTTGTCAATCTGGACTTGAATACACCTTTGGTTTTGGATTGACTCTATTACCTCTCCTAGAAATTAACACACAAAACTGACAGCTGATTGACAAGAGGAGAAGCAGTTTTCCAAAATTCAAATTGAACTTAATCCTTTCTTCCTAAAAGAATGCTCAAATCAAGGGGACACAGCTCACTCGTTTTGACTTCATGAGCTATGGCAGGTAGAGACAACTTTTTGAAAATACACAGCTAAAACTGTCCGTGCTTTGAATGCTAGACATGTTTTTCAGTTTTAAGTGCTATAGCACTTAAAGTGGGACAGTTTTAGCTGTGTATTTTGAAAAAGTTGTGTGCTCTTCAAAGAGAAAGCTACTTTTGCTGTTTCTTTGGGTTCGAGGGGAAATGGGAGTCCTCTTCAGTCAGCAGCGACGAAACCTGAGTCCTTTGCAGTCCTCTTGTCTGCCTCTGAGGGTGAAATGAGAGTGGTCCCTGTCATCATGAGCCATGTCTGAAAGAATTATTCACATTCCCTACGAGAATAGATGGGTGAAATAGCAAAAGGTGTGTCTTCCTTTGGAGCATGGACGGGTTCAAAGCCCACCTCATACCACTAAGTATTTTGCTGAACACGAGCAGTTGTGTGTGCGGCCTGTGTTTGGGTGATTTTTGTGTCGTGTGTGTGTGTGTGTGTGTCTGTGTTTGTGTGTCTGTATTTCTGTCTCCATTCCTGAGCAGCAAATCTTTTTTCCTCTTTTAGCATGTTACTCACAACTGTGGATGAAGCCCAGCACTCCTGAAAACACAATCCATGTATGGTTGAAGGAAATTTTCTTGGTGATGAGTGAGAGGTTGGTGACTGAAACCAGCTCATTTCCCATTGACCACTGAGGTCACATCTCTCAGGTGAGAAGCAAAGTGAGAATTTGAACCAGGCACATTCTCCTTAGAGACAATGGGCCAAAGACAGGTCCGATGGAATCGAATGTCTTTTCATGTTGACATCCATCCCGTCAAGCCCTCGTTAAGCCATTGAAGTGTCACATTGGGCCTGGGGGAGGCGGTGCCCCCTGTGAAATTACACGTCCGAATATTTGGATTTGATTTCCATCCCTCTGCCAGTCAGTCTGCCAGGCACTTTCATGTGACAAGCCTTAGGCGAGTCCCTTTCTGTCTCTGATTCCCGATTCCTTCACAGGGATTTATGTGGGCCTTAACGCCCACTGGGAAAAGATCCCTCTGCCAGCTCAGTGCCTGCTTTCTTGGTTTGACTTGTCACTCTGGACTTGAATACACCTTTGGTTTTGGATTGACTCTATTACCTCTCCTAGAAATTAACACACAAAACTGACAGCTGATTGACAAGAGGAGAAGCAGTTTTCCAAAATTCAAATTGAACTTAATCCTTTCTTCCTAAAAGAATGCTCAAATCAAGGGGACACAGCTCACTCGTTTTGACTTCATGAGCTATGGCAGGTAGAGACAACTTTTTGAAAATACACAGCTAAAACTGTCCGTGCTTTGAATGCTAGACATGTTTTTCAGTTTTAAGTGCTATAGCACTTAAAGTGGGACAGTTTTAGCTGTGTATTTTGAAAAAGTTGTGTGCTCTTCAAAGAGAAAGCTACTTTTGCTGTTTCTTTGGGTTCGAGGGGAAATGGGAGTCCTCTTCAGTCAGCAGCGACGAAACCTGAGTCCTTTGCAGTCCTCTTGTCTGCCTCTGAGGGTGAAATGAGAGTGGTCCCTGTCATCATGAGCCATGTCTGAAAGAATTATTCACATTCCCTACGAGAATAGATGGGTGAAATAGCAAAAGGTGTGTCTTCCTTTGGAGCATGGACGGGTTCGAAGCCCACCTCATACCACTAAGTATTTTGCTGAACACTAGCAGTTGTGTGTGCGGCCTGAGTTTGGGTGATTTTTGTGTCGTGTGTGTGTGTGTGTGTGTGTGTGTGTGTGTGTGTGTGTCTGTGTGTGTGTGTCTGTATTTCTGTCTCCATTCCTGAGCAGCAAATCTTTTTTCCTCTTTTAGCATGTTACTCACAACTGTGGATGAAGCCCAGCACTCCTGAAAACACAATCCATGTATGGTTGAAGGAAATTTTCTTGGTGATGAGTGAGAGGTTGGTGACTGAAACCAGCTCATTTCCCATTGACCACTGAGGTCACATCTCTCAGGTGAGAAGCAAAGTGAGAATTTGAACCAGGCACATTCTCCTTAGAGACAATGGGCCAAAGACAGGTCCGATGGAATCGAATGTCTTTTCATGTTGACATCCATCCCGTCAAGCCCTCGTTAAGCCATTGAAGTGTCACATTGGGCCTGGGGGAGGCGGTGCACCCTGTGAAATTACACGTCCGAAGATTTGGATTTGATTTCCAGCCCTCTGCCAGTCAGTCTGCCAGGCACTTTCATGTGACAAGCCTTAGGCGAGTCCCTTTCTGTCTCTGATTCCCGATTCCTTCACAGGGATTTATGTGGGCCTTAACGCCCACTGGGAAAAGATCCCTCTGCCAGCTCAGTGCCTGCTTTCTTGGTTTGACTTGTCAATCTGGACTTGAATACATTTTTGGTTTTGGATTGACTCTATTACCTCTCCTAGAAATTAACATACAAAACTGACAGCTGATTGACAAGATGAGAAGCAGTTTTCCAAAATTCAAATTGAACTTAATCCTTTCTTACTAAAAGAATGCTCAAATCAAGGGGACACAGCTCACTCGTTTTGACTTCATGAGCTATGGCAGGTAGAGACAACTTTTTGAAAATACACAGCTAAAACTGTCCGTGCTTTGAATGCTAGACATGTTTTTCAGAATACACAGCTAAAACGGTCCCCGCTTTAAGTGTTAAAGCACTTAAAGCGGGGACCGTTTTAGCTGTGTATTTTGAAAAATTTGTGTGCTCTTCAAAGAGAAAGCTACTTTTGCTGTGTCTTTGGGTTCGAGGGGAAATGGGAGTCCTCTTCAGTCAGCAGGGACGACACCTAAGTCCTCTGCAGTCCTCTTGTCTGCCTCTGAGGGTGAAATGAGAGTGGTCCCTGTCATCATGAGCCATGTCTGAAAGAATTATTCACATTCCCTATGAGAATAGACGGGTGAAATAGCAAAAGTTGTGTCTTCCTTTGGAACAAGGACGGGTTCAAAGCCCACCTCATACCACTAAGTATTTTGCTGAACACGAGAAGTTGTGTGTGCGGCCTGTGTTTGGGGGATTTTTGTGTCGTGTGTGTGTGTGTGTGTGTGTGTGTGTGTGTCTGTGTGTGTGTGTCTGTATTTCTGTCTCCATTCCTGAGCAGCAAATCTTTTTTCCTCTTTTAGCATGTTACTCACAACTGTGGATGAAGCCCAGCACTCCTGAAAACACAATCCATGTATGGTTGAAGGAAATTTTCTTGGTGATGAGTGAGAGGTTGGTGACTGAAACCAGCTCATTTCCCATTGACCACTGAGGTCACATCTCTCAGGTGAGAAGCAAAGTGAGAATTTGAACCAGGCACATTCTCCTTAGAGACAATGGGCCAAAGACAGGTCCGATGGAATCGAATGTCTTTTCATGTTGACATCCATCCCGTCAAGCCCTCGTTAAGCCATTGAAGTGTCACATTGGGCCTGGGGGAGGCGGTGCACCCTGTGAAATTACACGTCCGAAGATTTGGATTTGATTTCCAGCCCTCTGCCAGTCAGTCTGCCAGGCACTTTCATGTGACAAGCCTTAGGCGAGTCCCTTTCTGTCTCTGATTCCCGATTCCTTCACAGGGATTTATGTGGGCCTTAACGCCCACTGGGAAAAGATCCCTCTGCCAGCTCAGTGCCTGCTTTCTTGGTTTGACTTGTCAATCTGGACTTGAATACACCTTTGGTTTTGGATTGACTCTATTACCTCTCCTAGAAATTAACACACAAAACTGACAGCTGATTGACAAGATGAGAAGCAGTTTTCCAAAATTCAAATTGAACTTAATCCTTTCTTACTAAAGGAATGCTCAAATCAACGGGACACAGCTCACTCGTTTTGACATCATGAGCTATGGCATGTAGAGACAACTTTTTGATAATACACAGCTAAAACTGTCCGTGCTTTTAATGCTAGACATGTTTTTCAGTTTTAAGTGCTTTAGCACTTAAAGCGGGACCGTTTTAGCTGTGTATTTTGAAAAAGTTGTGTGCTCTTCAAAGAGAAAGCTCCTTTTGCTGTGTCTTTGGGTTTGAGGGGAAATGGGAGTCCTCTTCAGTCAGCAGGGACGACACCTGAGTCCTTTGCAGTCCTCTTGTCTGCCTCTGAGGGTGAAATGAGAGTGGTCCCTGTCATCATGAGCCATGTCTGAAAGAATTATTCACATTCCTTACGAGAATAGACGGGTGAAATAGCAAAAGGTGTGTCTTCCTTTGGAGCATGGACGGGTTCAAAGCCCACCTCATACCACTAAGTATTTTGCTGAACATGAGCAGTTGTGTGTGCGGCCTGTGTTTGGGTGGTTTTTGTGTTGTGTGTGTGTGTGTGTGTGTGTGTGTGTGTGTCTGTGTGTGTGTGTCTGTATTTCTGTCTCCATTCCTGAGCAGCAAATCTTTTTTCCTCTTTTAGCATGTTACTCACAACTGTGGATGAAGCCCAGCACTCCTGAAAACACAATCCATGAGCCATGTCTGAAAGAATTATTCACATTCCCTACGAGAATAGACGGGTGAAATAGCAAAACGTGTGTCTTCCTTTGGAGCATGGACGGGTTCAAAGCCCACCTCATACCACTAAGTATTTTGCTGAACACTAGCAGTTGTGTGTGCGGCCTGTGTCTGGGTGATTTTTGTGTCGTGTGTGGGTCTGTGTGTGTGTGTGTCTGTGTGTCTGTGTGTCTGTATTTCTGTCTCCATTCCTGAGCAGCAAATCTTTTTTCCTCTTTTAGCATGTTACTCACAACTGTGGATGAAGACCAGCACTCCTGAAAACACAATCCATGTATGGTTGAAGGAAACTTTCTTGGTGATGAGTGAGAGGTTGGTGACTGAAACCAGCTCATTTCCCATTGACCACTGAGGTCACATCTCTCAGGTGAGAAACAAAGTTAGAATTTGAACCAGGCACATTCTCCTTAGAGACAACGGGCCAAAGACAGGTCCGATGGAATCGAATGTCTTTTCATGTTGACATCCATCCCGTCAAGCCCTCGTTAAGCCATTGAAGTGTCACATTGGGCCTGGGGGAGGCGGTGCACCCTGTGAAATTACACGTTCGAAGATTTGGATTTGATTTCCAGCCCTCTGCCAGTCAGTCTGCCAGGCACTTTCATGTGACAAGCCTTAGGCGAGTCCCTTTCTGTCTCTGATTCCCGATTCCTTCACAGGGATTTATGTGGGCCTTAACGCCCACTGGGAAAAGATCCCTCTGCCAGCTCAGTGCCTGCTTTCTTGGTTTGACTTGTCAATCTGGACTAGAATACACCTTTGGTTTTGGATTGACTCTATTACCTCTCCTAGAAATTAACACACAAAACTGACAGCTGATTGACAAAATGAGAAGCAGTTTTCCAAAATTCAAATTGAACTTAATCCTTTCTTACTAATAGAATGCTCAAATCAAGGGAACACAGCTCACTCGTTTTGACTTCATGATCTATGGCAGGTAGAGACAACTTTTTGAAAATACACAGCTAAAACTGTCCGTGCTTTGAATGCTAGTCATGTTTTTCAGAATACACAGCTAAAACAGCCCCCGCTTTAAGTGCTAAAGCACTTAAAGCGGGGACCGTTTTAGCTGTGTATTTTGAAAAAGTTGTGTGCTCTTCAAAGAGAAAGCTACTTTTGCTGTGTCTTTGGGTTCGAGGGGAAATGGGAGTCCTCTTCAGTCAGCAGGGACGACACCTGAGTCCTTTGCAGTCCTCTTGTCTGCCTCTGAGGGTGAAATGAGAGTGGTCCCTGTAATCATGAGCCATGTCTGAAAGAATTATTCACATTCCCTACGAGAATAGACGGGTGAAATAGCAAAAGGTGTGTCTTCCTTTGGAGCATGGACGGGTTCAAAGCCCACCTCATACCACTAAGTATTTTGCTGAACACGAGCAGTTGTGTGTGCGGCCAGGGTTTGGGTGATTTTTGTGTCATGTGTGTGTGTGTGTGTGTGTGTGTGTGTCTGTGTGTGTGTGTCTGTATTTCTGTCTCCATTCCTGAGCAGCAAATCTTTTTCCCTCTTTTAGCATGTTACTCACAACTGTGGATGAAGCCCAGCACTCCTGAAAACACAATCCATGTATGGTTGAAGGAAATTTTCTTGGTGATGAGTGAGAGGTTGGTGACTGAAACCAGCTCATTTCCCATTGACCACTGAGGTCACATCTCTCAGGTGAGAAGCAAAGTGAGAATTTGAACCAGGCACATTCTCCTTAGAGACAATGGGCCAAAGACAGGTCCGATGGAATCGAATGTCTTTTCATGTTGACATCCATCCCGTCAAGCCCTCGTTAAGCCATTGAAGTGTCACATTGGGCCTGGGGGAGGCGGTGCACCCTGTGAAATTACACGTCCGAAGATTTGGATTTGATTTCCAGCCCTCTGCCAGTCAGTCTGCCAGGCACTTTCATGTGACAAGCCTTAGGCGAGTCCCTTTCTGTCTCTGATTCCCGATTCCTTCACAGGGATTTATGTGGGCCTTAACGCCCACTGGGAAAAGATCCCTCTGCCAGCTCAGTGCCTGCTTTCTTGGTTTGACTTGTCAATCTGGACTTGAATACATTTTTGGTTTTGGATTGACTCTATTACCTCTCCTAGAAATTAACATACAAAACTGACAGCTGATTGACAAGATGAGAAGCAGTTTTCCAAAATTCAAATTGAACTTAATCCTTTCTTACTAAAAGAATGCTCAAATCAAGGGGACACAGCTCACTCGTTTTGACTTCATGAGCTATGGCAGGTAGAGACAACTTTTTGAAAATACACAGCTAAAACTGTCCGTGCTTTGAATGCTAGACATGTTTTTCAGAATACACAGCTAAAACGGTCCCCGCTTTAAGTGTTAAAGCACTTAAAGCGGGGACCGTTTTAGCTGTGTATTTTGAAAAATTTGTGTGCTCCTCAAAGAGAAAGCTACTTTTGCTGTGTCTTTGGGTTCGAGGGGAAATGGGAGTCCTCTTCAGTCAGCAGGGACGACACCTAAGTCCTCTGCAGTCCTCTTGTCTGCCTCTGAGGGTGAAATGAGAGTGGTCCCTGTCATCATGAGCCATGTCTGAAAGAATTATTCACATTCCCTATGAGAATAGACGGGTGAAATAGCAAAAGGTGTGTCTTCCTTTGGAACAAGGACGGGTTCAAAGCCCACCTCATACCACTAAGTATTTTGCTGAACACGAGAAGTTGTGTGTGCGGCCTGTGTTTGGGGGATTTTTGTGTCGTGTGTGTGTGTGTGTGTGTGTGTGTGTGTCTGTGTGTGTGTGTCTGTATTTCTGTCTCCATTCCTGAGCAGCAAATCTTTTTTCCTCTTTTAGCATGTTACTCACAACTGTGGATGAAGCCCAGCACTCCTGAAAACACAATCCATGTATGGTTGAAGGAAATTTTCTTGGTGATGAGTGAGAGGTTGGTGACTGAAACCAGCTCATTTCCCATTGACCACTGAGGTCACATCTCTCAGGTGAGAAGCAAAGTGAGAATTTGAACCAGGCACATTCTCCTTAGAGACAATGGGCCAAAGACAGGTCCGATGGAATCGAATGTCTTTTCATGTTGACATCCATCCCGTCAAGCCCTCGTTAAGCCATTGAAGTGTCACATTGGGCCTGGGGGAGGCGGTGCACCCTGTGAAATTACACGTCCGAAGATTTGGATTTGATTTCCAGCCCTCTGCCAGTCAGTCTGCCAGGCACTTTCATGTGACAAGCCTTAGGCGAGTCCCTTTCTGTCTCTGATTCCCGATTCCTTCACAGGGATTTATGTGGGCCTTAACGCCCACTGGGAAAAGATCCCTCTGCCAGCTCAGTGCCTGCTTTCTTGGTTTGACTTGTCAATCTGAACTTGAATACACCTTTGGTTTTGGATTGACTCTATTACCTCTCCTAGAAATTAACACACAAAACTGACAGCTGATTGACAAGATGAGAAGCAGTTTTCCAAAATTCAAATTGAACTTAATCCTTTCTTACTAAAGGAATGCTCAAATCAACGGGACACAGCTCACTCGTTTTGACATCATGAGCTATGGCATGTAGAGACAACTTTTTGAAAATACACAGCTAAAACTGTCCGTGCTTTTAATGCTAGACATGTTTTTCAGTTTTAAGTGCTTTAGCACTTAAAGCGGGACCGTTTTAGCTGTGTATTTTGAAAAAGTTGTGTGCTCTTCAAAGAGAAAGCTACTTTTGCTGTGTCTTTGGGTTCGAGGGGAAATGGGAGTCCTCTTCAGTCAGCAGGGACGACACCTGAGTCCTTTGCAGTCCTCTTGTCTGCCTCTGAGGGTGAAATGAGAGTGGTCCCTGTCATCATGAGCCATGTCTGAAAGAATTATTCACATTCCCTACGAGAATAGACGGGTGAAATAGCAAAAGGTGTGTCTTCCTTTGGAGCATGGACGGGTTCAAAGCCCACCTCATACCACTAAGTATTTTGCTGAACATGAGCAGTTGTGTGTGCGGCCTGTGATTGGGTGGTTTTTGTGTTGTGTGTGTGTGTGTGTGTGTGTGTGTGTGTGTGTGTCTGTGTGTGTTTGTCTGTATTTCTGTCTCCATTCCTGAGCAGCAAATCTTTTTTCCTCTTTTAGCATGTTACTCACAACTGTGGATGAAGCCCAGCACTCCTGAAAACACAATCCATGAGCCATGTCTGAAAGAATTATTCACATTCCCTACGAGAATAGACGGTTGAAATAGCAAAACGTGTGTCTTCCTTTGGAGCATGGACGGGTTCAAAGCCCACCTCATACCACTAAGTATTTTGCTGAACACTAGCAGTTGTGTGTGCGGCCTGTGTCTGGGTGATTTTTGTGTCGTGTGTGGGTCTGTGTGTGTGTGTGTCTGTGTGTCTGTGTGTCTGTATTTCTGTCTCCATTCCTGAGCAGCAAATCTTTTTTCCTCTTTTAGCATGTTACTCACAACTGTGGATGAAGACCAGCACTCCTGAAAACACAATCCATGTATGGTTGAAGGAAACTTTCTTGGTGATGAGTGAGAGGTTGGTGACTGAAACCAGCTCATTTCCCATTGACCACTGAGGTCACATCTCTCAGGTGAGAAGCAAAGTGAGAATTTGAACCAGGCACATTCTCCTTAGAGACAATGGGCCAAAGACAGGTCCGATGGAATCGAATGTCTTTTCATGTTGACATCCATCCCGTCAAGCCCTCGTTAAGCCATTGAAGTGTCACATTGGGCCTGGGGGAGGCGGTGCACCCTGTGAAATTACACGTTCGAAGATTTGGATTTGATTTCCAGCCCTCTGCCTGTCAGTCTGCCAGGCACTTTCATGTGACAAGCCTTAGGCGAGTCCCTTTCTGTCTCTGATTCCCGATTCCTTCACAGGGATTTATGTGGGCCTTAACGCCCACTGGGAAAAGATCCCTCTGCCAGCTCAGTGCCTGCTTTCTTGTTTTGACTTGTCAATCTGGACTTGAATACACCTTTGGTTTTGTATTGACTGTATTACCTCTCCTAGTAATTAACACACAAAACTGACAGCTGATTGACAAAATGAGAAGCAGTTTTCCAAAATTCAAATTGAACTTAATCCTTTCTTACTAATAGAATGCTCAAATCAAGGGAACACAGCTCACTCGTTTTGACTTCATGATCTATGGGAGGTAGAGACAACTTTTTGAAAATACACAGCTAAAACTGTCCGTGCTTTGAATGCTAGACATGTTTTTCAGAATACACAGCTAAAACGGTCCCCGCTTTAGCTGTGTATTTTGAAAAATTTGTGTGCTCTTCAAAGAGAAAGCTACTTTTGCTGTGTCTTTGGGTTCGAGGGGAAATGGGAGTCCTCCTCAGTCAGCAGGGACGACACCTGAGTCCTTTGCAGTCCTCTTGTCTGCCTCTGAGGGTGAAATGAGAGTGGTCCCTGTCATCATGAGTCATGTCTGAAAGAATTATTCACATTCCCTACGAGAATAGACGGGTGAAATAGCAAAAGGTGTGTCTTCCTTTAGAGCATGGACGGGTTCAAAGCCCACCTCATACCACTAAGTATTTTGCTGAAAACTAGCAGTTGTGTGTGCGGCCTGTGTTTGGGTGATTTTTGTGTCGTGTGTCGGTGTGTGTGTGTGTGTGTCTGTGTGTGTGTGTGTCTGTATTTCTGTCTCCATTCCTGAGCAGCAAATCTTTTTTCCTCTTTTAGCATGTTACTCACAACTGTGGATGAAGACCAGCACTCCTGAAAACACAATCCGTGTATGGTTGAAGGAAACTTTCTTGGTGATGAGTGAGAGGTTGGTGACTGAAACCAGCTCATTTCCCATTGACTACTGAGGTCACATCTCTCAGGTGAGAAGCAAAGTGAGAATTTGAACCAGGCACATTCTCCTTAGAGGCAACGGGCCAAAGACAGGTCCGATGGAATCGAATGTCTTTTCATGTTGACATCCATCCCGTCAAGCCCTCGTTAAGCCATTGAAGTGTCACATTGGGCCTGGGGGAGGCGGTGCCCCCTGTGAAATTACACGTCCGAAGATCTGGATTTGATTTCCAGCCCTCTGCCAGTCAGTCTGCCAGGCACTTTCATGTGACAAGCCTTAGGCGAGTCCCTTTCTGTCTCTGATTCCCGATTCCTTCACAGGGATTTATGTGGGCATTAACGCCCACTGGGAAAAGATCCCTCTGCCAGCTCAGTGCCTGCTTTCTTGATTTGACTTGTCAATCTGGACTTGAATACACCTTTGGTTTTGGATTGACTCTATTACCTCTCCTAGAAATTAACACACAAAACTGACAGCTGATTGACAAGATGAGAAGCAGTTTTCCAAAATTCAAATTGATCTTAATCCTTTCTTACTAAAAGAATGCTCAAATCAAGGGGACACAGCTCACTCGTTTTGACTTCATGAGCTATGGCAGGTAGAGACAACTTTTTGAAAATACACAGCTAAAACTGTCCGTGCTTTGAATGCTAGACATGTTTTTCAGAATACACAGCTAAAACGGTCCCCGCTTTAAGTGCTAAACCACTTAAAGCGGGGACCGTTTTAGCTGTGTATTTTGAAAAAGTTGTGTGCTCTTCAAAGAGAAAGCTACTTTTGCTGTGTCTTTGGGTTCGAGGGGAAATGGGAGTCCTCTTCAGTCAGCAGGGACGACACCTGAGTCCTTTGCAGTCCTCTTGTCTGCCTCTGAGGGTGAAATGAGAGTGGTTCCTGTCATCATGAGCCATTTCTGAAAGAATTATTCACATTCCCTACGAGAATAGACGGGTGAAATAGCAAAAGGTGTGTCTTCCTTTAGAGCATGGACGGGTTCAAAGCCCACCTCATACCACTAAGTATTTTGCTGAACACGAGCAGTTGTGTGTGCGGCCTGTGTTTGGGTGATTTTTGTGTCATGTGTGTGTGTGTGAGTGTGTGTGTGTGTGTGTGTGTGTGTGTCTGTGTGTGTGTGTCTGTATTTCTCTCTCCATTCCTGAGCAGCAAATCTTTTTTCCTCTTTTAGCATGTTACTCACAACTGTGGATGAAGCCCAGCACTCCTGAAAACACAATCCATGTATGGTTGAAGGAAATTTTCTTGGTGATGAGTGAGAGGTTGGTGACTGAAACCAGCTCATTTCCCATTGACCACTGAGTTCACATCTCTCAGGTGAGAAGCAAAGTGAGAATTTGAACCAGGCACATTCTCCTTAGAGACAATGGGCCAAAGACAGGTCCGATGGAATCGAATGTCTTTTCATGTTGACATCCATCCCGTCAAGCCCTCGTTAAGCCATTGAAGTGTCACATTGGGCCTGGGGGAGGCGGTGCACCCTGTGAAATTACACGTCCGAAGATTTGGATTTGATTTCCTGCCCTCTGCCAGTCAGTCTGCCAGGCACTTTCATGTGACAAGCCTTAGGCGAGTCCCTTTCTGTCTCTGATTCCCGATTCCTTCACAGGGATTTATGTGGGCCTTAACGCGCACTGGAAAAAGATCCCTCTGCCAGCTCAGTGCCTGCTTTCTTGGTTTGACTTGTCAATCTGGACTTGAATACACCTTTGGTTTTGGATTGACTCTATTACCTCTCCTAGAAATTAACACACAAAACTGACAGCTGATTGACAAGATGAGAAGCAGTTTTCCAAAATTCAAATTGAACTTAATCCTTTCTTCCTAAAAGAATGCTCAAATCAAGGGGACACAGCTCACTCGTTTTGAGTTCATGAGCTATGGCAGGTAGAGACAACTTTTTGAAAATACACAGCTAAAACTGTCCGTGCTTTGAATGCTAGACATGTTTTTCAGAATACACAGCTAAAACGGTCCCCGCTTTAATTGCTAAAACAGTTAAAGCGGGGACCGTTTTTGCTGTGTATTTTGAAAAAGTTGTGTGCTCTTCAAAGAGAAAGCTACTTTTGCTGTGTCTTTGGGTTCGAGGGGAAATGGGAGTCCTCTTCAGTCAGCAGGGACGACACCTGAGTCTTTTGCAGTCCTCTTGTCTGCCTCTGAGGGTGAAATGAGAGTGGTCCCTGACATCATGAGCCATGTCTGAAAGAATTATTCACATTCCCTACGAGAATAAACGGGTGAAATAGCAAAAGGTGTGTCTTCCTTTGGAGCATGGACGGGTTCAAAGACCACCTCATACCACTAAGTATTTTGCTGAACACGAGGAGTTGTGTGTGCGGCCTGTGTTTGGGTGATTTTTGTGTCGTGTGTGTGTGTGTGTGTGTGTGTGTGTCTCTGTGTGTGTGTGTCTGTATTTCTGTCTCCATTCCTGAGCAGCAAATCTTTTTTCCTCTTTTACCATGTTACTCACAACTGTGGATGAAGCCCAGCACTCCTGAAAACACAATCCATGTATGGTTGAAGGAAATTTTCTTGGTGATGAGTGAGAGATTGGTGACTGAAACCAGCTCATTTCCCATTGACCACTGAGGTCAC
Source organism: Saimiri boliviensis (assembly GCF_048565385.1). Lineage (NCBI taxonomy): Eukaryota > Metazoa > Chordata > Mammalia > Primates > Cebidae > Saimiri > Saimiri boliviensis. The sequence goes on from NC_133453.1 coordinate 152,722,240, forward strand.
ATCTCTCAGGTGAGAAGCAAAGTGAGAATCTGAACCAGGCACATTCTCCTTAGAGACAATGGGCCAAAGACTGGTCCGATGGAATCGAATGTCTTTTCATGTCGACATCCATCCCGTCAAGCCCTCGTTAAGCCATTGAAGTGTCACATTGGGCCTGGGGGAGGCGGTGCACCCTGTGAAATTACACGTCCGAAGATTTGGATTTGATTTCCAGCCCTCTGCCTGTCAGTCTGCCAGGCACTTTCATGTGACAAGCCTTAGGCGAGTCCCTTTCTGTCTCTGATTCCCGATTCCTTCACAGGGATTTATGTGGGCCTTAACGCCCACTGGGAAAAGATCCCTCTGCCAGCTCAGTGCCTGCTTTCTTGGTTTGACTTGTCAATCTGGACTTGAATACACCTTTGGTTTTGGATTGACTCTATTACCTCTCCTAGAAATTAACACACAAAACTGACAGCTGATTGACAAGATGAGAAGCAGTTTTCCAAAATTCAAATTGAACTTAATCGTTTCTTACTAAAAGAATGCTCAAATCAAGGGGACACAGCTCACTCGTTTTGACTTCATGAGCTATGGCAGGTAGAGACAACTTTTTGAAAATACACAGCTAAAACTGTCCGTGCTTTGAATGCTAGACATGTTTTTCAGAATACACAGCTAAAACGGTCCCCGCTTTAAGTGCTTTAGCGGGGACCGTTTTCGCTGTGTATTTTGAAAAAGTTGTGTGCTCTTCAAAGAGAAAGCTACTTTTGCTGTGTCTTTGGGTTAGAGGGGAAATGGGAGTCCTCTTCTGTCAGCAGGGACGACACCTGAGTCCTTTGCAGTCCTCTTGTCTGCCTCTGAGGGTGAAATGAGAGTGATCCCTGTCATCATGAACCATGTCTGAAAGAATTATTCACATTCCCTACGAGAATAGATGGGTGAAATAGCAAAAGGTGTGTCTTCCTTTGGAGCATGGACGGGTTCAAAGCCCACCTCCTACCACTAAGTATTTTGCTGAACACGAGCAGTTGTGTGTGCGGCCTGTGTTTGGGTGATTTTTGTGTCATGTGTGTGTGTGTGTGTGTGTGTGTGTGTGTGTGTGTCTGTGTGTGTGTGTCTGTATTTCTGTCTCCATTCCTGAGCAGCAAATCTTTTTTCCTCTTTTAGCATGTTACTCACAACTGTGGATGAAGCCCAGCACTCCTGAAAACACAATCCATGTATGGTTGAAGGAAATTTTCTTGGTGATGAGTGAGAGGTTGGTGACTGAAACCAGCTCATTTTCAATTGACCACTGAGGTCACATCTCTCAGGTGAGAAGCAAAGTGAGAATTTGAACCAGGCACATTCTCCTTAGAGACAATGGGCCAAAGACAGGTCCGATGGAATCGAATGTCTTTTCGTGTTGACATCCATCCCGTCAAGCCCTCCTTAAGCCATTGAAGTGTCACATTGGGTCTGGGGGAGGCGGTGCACCCTGTGAAATTACACGTCGGAAGATTTGGATTTGATTTCCAGCCCTCTGCCAGTCAGTCTGCCAGGCACTTTCATGTGACAAGCCTTAGGCGAGTCCCTTTCTGTCTCTGATTCTCGATTCCTTCACAGGGATTTATGTGGGCCTTAACGCCCACTGGAAAAGATCCCTCTGCCAGCTCAGTGCCTGCTTTCTTGGTTTGACTTGTCAATCTCGACTTGAATACACCTTTGGTTTTGGATTGACTCTATTACCTCTCGTAGAAATTAACACACAAAACTGACAGCTGATTGACAAGATGAGAAGCAGTTTTCCAAAATTCAAATTGAACTTAATCCTTTCTTACTAAAAGAATGCTCAAATCAAGGGGACACAGCTCACTCGTTTTGACTTCATGAGCTATGGCAGGTAGAGACAACTTTTTGAAAATACACAGCTAAAACTGTCCGTGCTTTGAATGCTAGATATGTTTTTCAGTTTTAAGTGCTTTAGAACTTAAAGCGGGACCGTTTTTGCTGTGTATTTTGAAAAAGTTTTGTGCTCTTCAAAGAGAAAGCTACTTTTGCTGTGTCTTTGGGTTCGAGGGGAAATGGGAGTCCTCTTCATTCAGCAGGGACGACACCTGAGTCCTTTGCAGTCCTCTTGTCTGCCTCTGAGGGTGAAATGAGAGTGGTCCCTGTCATCATCAGCCATGTCTGAAAGAATTATTCACATTCCCTACGAGAATAGACGGGTGAAATAGCAAAAGTTGTGTCTTCCTTTGGCGCATGGACGGGTTCAAAGCCCACCTCATACCACTAAGTATTTTGCTGAACACGAGCAGTTGTGTGTGCGGCCTGTGTTTGGGTGATTTTTGTGTCATGTGTGTGTGTGTGTGTGTGTCTGTGTGTGTGTGTCTGTATTTCTGTCTCCATTCCTGAGCAGCAAATATTTTTGCCTCTTTTAGCCTGTTACTCACAACTGTGGATGAAGACCAGCACTCCTGAAAACACAATCCATGTATGGTTGAAGGAAATTTTCTTGGTGATGAGTGAGAGGTTGGTGACTGAAACCAGCTCATTTCCCATTGACCACTGAGGTCACATCTCTCAGGTGAGAAGCAAAGTGAGAATTTGAACCACGCATATTCTCCTTAGAGACAATGGGCCAAAGACAGGTCCGATGGAATCGAATGTCTTTTCATCTTGACATCCATCCCGTCAAGTCCTCGTTAAGCCATTGAAGTGTCACATTGGGCCTGGGGGAGGCGGTGCACCCTGTGAAATTACACGTCCGAAGATTTGGATTTGATTTCCAGCCCTCTGCCAGTCATTCTGCCAGGCACTTTCATGTGACAAGCCTTAGGCGAGTCCCTTTCTGTCTCTGATTCCCGATTCCTTCACAGGGATTTATGTGGGCCTTAACGCCCACTGGGAAAAGATCCCTCTGCCAGCTCAGTGCCTGCTTTCTTGGTTTGACTTGTCAATCTGGACTTGAATACACCTTTGGTTTTGGATTGACTCAATTACCTCTCCTAGAAATTAACACACAAAACTGACAGCTGATTGACAAGATGAGAAGCAGTTTTCCAAAATTCAAATTGAACTTAATCCTTTCTTCCTAAAAGAATGCTAAAATCAAGGGGACACAGCTCACTCGTTTTGACTTCATTAGCTATGGCAGGTAGAGACAACTTTTTGAAAATACACAGCCAAAACTGCCCGTGCTTTGAATGCTAGACATGTTTTTCAGAATACACAGCTAAAACGTTCCCCGCTTTAAGTGCTAAAGCACTTAAAAACGGGGACCGTTTTAGCTGTGTATTTTGAAAAAGTTGTGTGCTCTTCAAAGAGAAAGCTACTTTTGCTGTGTCTTTGGGTTCGAGGGGAAATGGGAGTCCTCTTCAGTCAGCAGGGACGACACCTGAGTCCTTTGCAGTCCTCTTGTCTGCCTCTGAGGGTGAAATGAGAGTGGTCCCTGTCATCATGAGCCATGTCTGAAAGAATTATTCACATTCCCTACGAGAACAGATGGGTGAAATAGCAAAAGGTGTGTCTTCCTTTGGAGCATGGACGGGTTCAAAGCCCACCTCATACCACTAAGTATTTTGCTGAACACGAGCAGTTGTGTGTGCGGCCTGTGTTTGGGTGATTTTTGTGTCACGTGTGTGTGTGTGTGTGTGTGTGTGTCTGTGTGTGTGTGTCTGTATTTCTGTCTCCATTCCTGAGCAGCAAATCTTTTTTCCTCTTTTAGCATGTTACTCACAACTGTGGATGAAGCCCAGCACTCCTGAAAACACAATCCATGTATGGTTGAAGGAAATTTTCTTGGTGATGAGTGAGAGGTTGGTGACTGAAACCAGCTCATTTCCCATTGACCACTGAGGTCACATCTCTCAGGTGAGAAGCAAAGTGAGAATTTGAACCAGGCACATTCTCCTTAGAGACAATAGGCCAAAGACAAGTCCGATGGAATCGAATGTCTTTTCATGTTGACCTCCATCCCTTCAAGCCCTCGTTAAGCCATTGAAGTGTCACATTGGGCCTGGGGGAGGCGGTGCCCCCTGTGAAATTACACGTCCGAAGATTTGGATTTGATTTCCAGCCCTCTGCCAGTCAGTCTGCCAGGCACTTTCATGTGACAAGCCTTAGGCGAGTCCCTTTCTGTCTCTGATTCCCGATTCCTTCACAGGGATTTATGTGGGCCTTAACGCCCACTGGGAAAAGATCCCTCTGCCAGCTCAGTGCCTGCTTTCTTGGTTTGACTTGTCAATCTGGACTTGAATACACCTTTGGTTTTGGATTGACTCTATTACCTCTCCTAGAAATTAACACACAAAACTGACAGCTGATTGACAAGATGAGAAGCAGTTTTCCAAAATTCAAATTGAACTTAATCCTTTCTTACTAAAAGAATGCTCAAATCAAGGGGACACAGCTCACTCGTTTTGACTTCACGAACTATGGCAGGTAGAGACAACTTTTTGAAAATACACAGCTAAAACTGTCCGTGCTTTGAATGCTACACATGTATTTCAGAATACACAGCTAAAACGGTCCCCTCTTTATGTGCTAAAGCACTTAAAGCGGGGACCGTTTTAGCTGTGTATTTTGAAAAAGTTGTGTGCTCTTCAAAGAGAAAGCTACTTTTGCTGTGTCTTTGGGTTCGAGGGGAAATGGGAGTCCTCTTCAGTCAGCAGGGACGACACCTGAGTCCTTTGCAGTCCTCTTGTCTGCCTCTGAGGGTGAAATGAGAGTGGTCCCTGTCATCATGAGCCATGTCTGAAAGAATTATTCACATTCCCTACGAGAATAGACGGGTGAAATAGCAAAAGGTGTGTCTTCCTTTGGAGTATGGACGGGTTCAAAGCCCACCTCATACCACTAAGTATTTTGCTGAACACGAGCAGTTGTGTGTGCGGCCTGTGTTTGGGTGATTTTTGTGTCATGTGTGTGTGTGTGTGTGTGTGTTTGTGTGTGTGTGTGTCTGTGTGTGTCTGTCTGTATTTCTGTCTCCATGCCTGAGCAGCAAATCTTTTTTCCTCTTTTAGCATGTTACTCACAACTGTGGATGAAGCCCAGCACTCCTGAAAACACAATCCATGTATGGTTGAAGGAAATTTTCTTGGTGATGAGTGAGAGGTTGGTTACTGAAACCAGCTCATTTCCCATTGACCACTGAAGTCACATCTCTCAGGTGAGAACCAAAGTGAGAATTTGAACCAGGGACATTCTCCTTAGAGACAATGGGCCAAAGACAGGTCCGATGGAATCGAATGTCTTTTCATGTTGACATCCATCGCGTCAAGCCCTCGTTAAGCCATTGAAGTGTCACATTGGGCCTGGGGGAGGCGGTGCACCCTGTGAAATTACACGTCCGAAGATTTGGATTTGATTTCCAGCCCTCTGCCAGTCAGTCTGCCAGGCACTTTCATGTGACAAGCCTTAGGCGAGTCCCTTTCTGTCTCTGATTCCCGATTCCTTCACAGGGATTTATGTGGGCCTTAACGCCCACTGGGAAAAGATCCCTCTGCGAGCTCAGTGCCTGCTTTCTTGGTTTGACTTGTCAATCTGGACTTGAATACACCTTTGGATTTGGATTGACTCTATTACCTCTCCTAGAAATTAACACACAAAACTGAAAGCTGATTGACAAGATGAGAAGCAGTTTTCCAAAATTCAAATTGAACTTAATCCTTTCTTCCTAATAGAATGCTCAAATCAAGGGGACACTGCTCACTCGTTTTGACTTCATGAGCTATGGCAGGTAGAGACAACTTTTTGAAAATACACAGCTAAAACTGTCCGTGCTTTGAATGCTAGACATGTTTTTCAGAATACACAGCTAAAACGGTCCCCGCTTTAAGTGCTAAAGCACTTAAAAACGGGGACCGTTTTAGCTGTGTATTTTGAAAAAGTTGTGTGCTCTTCAAAGAGAAAGCTACTTTTGCTGTGTCTTTGGGTTCGAGGGGAAATGGGAGTCCTCTTCAGTCAGCAGGGACGACACCTGAGTCCTTTGCAGTCCTCTTGTCTGCCTCTGAGGGTGAAATGAGAGTGGTCCCTGTCATCATGAGCCATGTCTGAAAGAATTATTCACATTCCCTACGAGAATAGACGGGTGAAATAGCAAAAGGTGTGTCTTCCTTTGGAGCATGGACGGGTTCAAAGCCCACCTCATACCACTAAGTATTTTGCTGAACACGAGCAGTTGTGTGTGCGGCCTGTGTTTGGGTGATTTTTGTGTCATGTGTGTGTGTGTGTGTGTGTGTGTTTGTGTGTGTGTGTCTGTGTGTGTGTGTCTGTATTTCTGTCTCCATGCCTGAGCAGCAAATCTTTTTTCCTCTTTTAACATGTTACTCACAACTGTGGATGAAGCCCAGCACTCCTGAAAACACAATCCATGTATGGTTGAAGGAAATTTTCTTGGTGATGAGTGAGAGGTTGGTTACTGAAACCAGCTCATTTCCCATTGACCACTGAGGTCACATCTCTCAGGTGAGAACCAAAGTGAGAATTTGAACCAGGGACATTCTCCTTAGAGACAATGGGCCAAAGACAGGTCCGATGGAATCGAATGTCTTTTCGTGTTGACATCCATCCCGTCAAGCCCTCGTTAAGCCATTGAAGTGTTACATTGGGCCTGGGGGAGGCGGTGCACCCTGTGAAATTACACGTCCGAAGATTTGGATTTGATTTCCAGCCCTCTGCCAGTCAGTCTGCCAGGAACTTTCATGTGACAAGCCTTAGGCGAGTCCCTTTCTGTCTCTGATTCCCGATTCCTTCACAGGGATTTATGTGGGCCTTAACGCCCACTGGGAAAAGATCCCTCTGCCAGCTCAGTGCCTGCTTTCTTGGTTTGACTTGTCAATCTGGACTTGAATACACCTTTGGATTTGGATTGACTCTATTACCTCTCCTAGAAATTAACACACAAAACTGACAGCTGATTGACAAGATGAGAAGCAGTTTTCCAAAATTCAAATTGAACTTAATCCTTTCTTCCTAAAAGAATGCTCAAATCAAGGGGACACAGCTCACTCGTTTTGACTTCAGGAGCTATGGCAGGTAGAGACAACTTTTTGAAAATACACAGCTAAAACTGTCCGTGCTTTGAATGCTAGACATGTTTTTCAGAATACACAGCTAAAACAATCCCCGCTTTAAGTGCTAAAGCACTTAAAGCGGGGAACGTTTTAGCAGTGTATTTTGAAAAAGTTGTGTGCTCTTCAAAGAGAAAGCTACTTTTGCTGTGTCTTTGGGTTCGAGGGGAAATGGGAGTCCTCTTCAGTCAGCAGGGACGACACCTGAGTCCTTTGCAGTCCTCTTGTCTGCCTCTGAGGGTGAAATGAGAGTGGTCCCTGTCATCATGAGCCATGTCTGAAAGAATTATTCACATTCCCTACGAGAATAGACGGGTGAAATAGCAAAAGGTGTGTCTTCCTTTGGAGCATGGACGGGTTCAAAGCCCACCTCATACCACTAAGTATTTTGCTGAACACGAGCAGTTGTGTGTGCGGCCTCTGTTTGGGTGATTTCTGTGTCATGTGTGTGTGTGTGTGTGTGTGTGTGTGTGTGTGTGTGTCTGTATGTGTGTGTCTGTATTATTGTCTCCATTCCTGAGCAGCAAATCTTTTTTCCTCTTTTAGCATGTTACTCACAACTGTGGATGAAGCCCAGCACTCCTGAAAACACAATCCATGTATGGTTGAAGGAAATTTTCTTGGTGATGAGTGAGAGGTTGGTGACTGAAACCAGCTCATTTCCCATTGACCACTGAGGTCACATCTCTCAGGTGAGAACCAAAGTGAGAATTTGAACCAGGGACATTCTCCTTAGAGACAATGGGCCAAAGACAGGTCCGATGGAATCGAATGTCTTTTCATGTTGACATCCATCCCGTCAAGCCCTCGTTAAGCCATTGAAGTGTCACATTGGGCCTGGGGGAGGCGGTGCACCCTGTGAAATTACACGACCGAAGATTTGGATTTGATTTCCAGCCCTCTGCCAGTCAGTCTGCCAGGCACTTTCATGTGACAAGCCTTAGGCGAGTCCCTTTCTGTCTCTGATTGCCGATTCCTTCACAGGGATTTATGTGGGCCTTAACGCCCACTGGGAAAAGATCCCTCTGCCAGCTCAGTGCCTGCTTTCTTGGTTTGACTTGTCAATCTGGACTTGAATACACCTTTGGTTTTGGATTGACTCTATTACCTCTCCTAGAAATTAACACACAAAACTGACAGCTGATTGACAAGATGAGAAGCAGTTTTCCAAAATTCAAATTGAACTTAATCCTTTCTTACTAATAGAATGCTCAAATCAAGGGGACACAGCTCACTCGTTTTGACTTCATGAGCTATGGCAGGTAGAGACAATTTTTGAAAATACACAGCTAAAACTGTCCGTGCTTTGAATGCTAGACATGTTTTTCAGAATACACAGCTAAAACGGTCCCCGCTTTAAGTGCTTTGGCGGGGACCGTTTTAGCTGTGTATTTTGAAAAAGTTGTGTGCTCTTCAAAGAGAAAGCTACTTTTGCTGTGTCTTTGGGTTCGAGGGGAAATGGGAGTCCTCTTCTGTCAGCAGGGACGACACCTGAGTCCTTTGCAGTCCTCTTGTCTGCCTCTGAGGGTGAAATGAGAGTGGTCCCTGTCATCATGAGCCATGTCTGAAAGAATTATTCACATTCCCTACGAGAATAGACGGGTGAAATAGCAAAAGGTGTGTCTTCCTTTGGAGCATGGACGGGTTCAAAGCCCACCTCATACCACTAAGTATTTTGCTGAACACGAGCAGTTGTGTGTGCGGCCTGTGTTTGGGTGATTTTTGTGTCATGTGTGTGTGTGTGTGTGTGTGTGTTTGTGTGTGTGTGTGTCTGTGTGTGTGTGTCTGTATTTCTGTCTCCATGCCTGAGCAGCAAATCTTTTTTCCTCTTTTAGCATGTTACTCACAACTGTGGATGAAGCCCAGCACTCCTGAAAACACAATCCATGTATGGTGGAAGGAAATTTTCTTGGTGATGAGTGAGAGGTTGGTGACTGAAACCAGCTCATTTCCCATTGACCACTGAGGTCACATCTCTCAGGTGAGAAGCAAAGTGAGAATTTGAACCAGGCACATTCTCCTTAGAGACAATGGGCCAAAGACAGGTCCGATGGAATCGAATGTCTTTTCATGTTGACATCCATCCCGTCAAGCCTTCGTTAAGACATTGAAGTGTCACATTTTGCCTGGGGGAGGCGGTGCACCCTGTGAAATTACACGTCCGAAGATTTGGATTTGATTTCCAGCCCTCTGCCAGTCACTCTGCCAGGCAATTTCATGTGACAAGCCTTAGGCGAGTCCCTTTCTGTCTCTGATTCCCGATTCCTTCACAGGGATTTATGTGGGCCTTAACGCCCACTGGGAAAAGATCCCTCTGCCAGCTCAGTGCCTGCTTTCTTGGTTTGACTTGTCACTCTGGACTTGAATACACCTTTGGTTTTGGATTGACTCTATTTCCTCTCCTAGAAATTAACACACAAAACTGACAGCTGATTGACAAGATGAGAAACAGTTTTCCAAAATTCAAATTGAACTTAATCCTTTCTTACTAAAAGAATGCTCAAATCAAGGGGACACAGCTCACTCGTTTTGACTTCATGAGCTATGGCAGGTAGAGACAACTTTTTGAAAATACACAGCTAAAACTGTCCGTGCTTTGAATGCTAGACATGTTTTTCAGAATACACAGCTAAAACGGTCCCCGCTTTATGTGCTTATCACTTAAAGCGGGGACCGTTTTAGCTGTGTATTTTGAAAAAGTTGTGTGCTCTTCAAAGAGAAAGCTACTTTTGCTGTGTTTTTTGGTTCGAGGGGAAATGGGAGTCCTCTTCAGTCAGCAGGGACGACACCTGATTCCTTTGAAGTCCTCTTGTCTGCCTCTGAGGGTGAAATGAGTGTGGTCCCTGTCATCATGAGCCATGTCTGAAAGAATTATTCACATTCCCTACGAGAATAGACGGGTGAAATAGCAAAAGGTGTGTCTTCCTTTGGAGCATGGACGGGTTCAAAGCCCACATCATACCACTAAGTATTTTGCTGAACACGAGCAGTTGTGTGTGCGGCCTGTGTTTGGGTGATTTTTGTGTCATGTGTGTGTGTGTGTGTGTGTCTGTGTGTGTGTGTCTGTATTTCTGTCTCCATTCCTGAGCAGCAAATCTTTTTGCCTCTTTTAGCCTGTTACTCACAACTGTGGATGAAGCCCAGCACTCCTGAAAACACAATCCATGTATGGTTGAAGGAAATTTTCTTGGTGATGAGTGAGAGGTTGGTGACTGAAACCAGCTCATTTCCCATTGACCACTGAGGTCACATCTCTCAGGTGAGAAGCAAAGTGAGAATTTGAACCACGCATATTCTCCTTAGAGACAATGGGCCAAAGACAGGTCCGATGGAATCGAATGTCTTTTCATCTTGACATCCATCCCGTCAAGTCCTCGTTAAGCCATTGAAGTGTCACATTGGGCCTGGGGGAGGCGGTGCACCCTGTGAAATTACACGTCCGAAGATTTGGATTTGATTTCCAGCCCTCTGCCAGTCATTCTGCCAGGCACTTTCATGTGACAAGCCTTAGGCGAGTCCCTTTCTGTCTCTGATTCCCGATTCCTTCACAGGGATTTATGTGGGCCTTAACGCCCACTGGGAAAAGATCCCTCTGCCAGCTCAGTGCCTGCTTTCTTGGTTTGACTTGTCAATCTGGACTTGAATACATTTTTGGTTTTGGATTGACTCTATTACCTCTCCTAGAAATTAACACACAAAACTGACAGCTGATTGACAAGATGAGAAGCAGTTTTCCAAAATTCAAATTGAACTTAATCCTTTCTTCCTAAAAGAATGCTCAAATCAAGGGGACACAGCTCACTCGTTTTGACTTCATGAGCTATGGCAGGTAGAGACAACTTTTTGAAAATACACAGCCAAAACTGCCCGTGCTTTGAATGCTAGACATGTTTTTCAGAATACACAGCTAAAACGGTCCCCGCTTTAAGTGCTAAAGCACTTAAAAACGGGGACCGTTTTAGCTGTGTATTTTGAAAAAGTTGTGTGCTCTTCAAAGAGAAAGCTACTTTTGCTGTGTCTTTGGGTTCGAGGGGAAATGGGAGTCCTCTTCAGTCAGCAGGGACGACACCTGAGTCCTTTGCAGTCCTCTTGTCTGCCTCTGAGGGTGAAATGAGAGTGGTCCCTGTCATCATGAGCCATGTCTGAAAGAATTATTCACATTCCCTACGAGAACAGACGGGTGAAATAGCAAAAGGTGTGTCTTCCTTTGGAGCATGGACGGGTTCAAAGCCCACCTCATACCACTAAGTATTTTGCTGAACACGAGCAGTTGTGTGTGCGGCCTGTGTTTGGGTGATTTTTGTGTCACGTGTGTGTGTGTGTGTGTGTGTGTGTCTGTGTGTGTGTGTCTGTATTTCTGTCTCCATTCCTGAGCAGCAAATCTTTTTTCCTCTTTTAGCATGTTACTCACAACTGTGGATGAAGCCCAGCACTCCTGAAAACACAATCCATGTATGGTTGAAGGAAATTTTCTTGGTGATGAGTGAGAGGTTGGTGACAGAAACCAGCTCATTTCCCATTGACCACTGAGGTCACATCTCTCAGGTGAGAAGCAAAGTGAGAATTTGAACCAGGCACATTCTCCTTAGAGACAATAGGCCAAAGACAAGTCCGATGGAATCGAATGTCTTTTCATGTTGACCTCCATCCCGTCAAGCCCTCGTTAAGCCATTGAAGTGTCACATTGGGCCTGGGGGAGGCGGTGCACCCTGTGAAATTACACGTCCGAAGATTTGGATTTGATTTCCAGCCCTCTGCCAGTCAGTCTGCCAGGCACTTTCATGTGACAAGCCTTAGGCGAGTCCCTTTCTGTCTCTGATTCCCGATTCCTTCACAGGGATTTATGTGGGCCTTAACGCCCACTGGGAAAAGATCCCTCTGCCAGCTCAGTGCCTGCTTTCTTGGTTTGACTTGTCAATCTGGACTTGAATACACCTTTGGTTTTGGATTGACTCTATTACCTCTCCTAGAAATTAACACACAAAACTGACAGCTGATTGACAAGATGAGAAGCAGTTTTCCAAAATTCAAATTGAACTTAATCCTTTCTTACTAAAAGAATGCTCAAATCAAGGGGACACAGCTCACTCGTTTTGACTTCACGAACTATGGCAGGTAGAGACAACTTTTTGAAAATACACAGCTAAAACTGTCCGTGCTTTGAATGCTACACATGTATTTCAGAATACACAGCTAAAACGGTCCCCTCTTTATGTGCTAAAGCACTTAAAGCGGGGACCGTTTTAGCTGTGTATTTTGAAAAAGTTGTGTGCTCTTCAAAGAGAAAGCTTCTTTTTCTGTGTCTTTGGGTTCGAGGGGAAATGGGAGTCCTCTTCAGTCAGCAGGGACGACACCTGAGTCCTTTGCAGTCCTCTTGTCTGCCTCTGAGGGTGAAATGAGAGTGGTCTCTGTCATCATGAGCCATGTCTGAAAGAATTATTCACATTCCCTTCGAGAATAGACGGGTGAAATAGCAAAAGGTGTGTCTTCCTTTGGAACATGGACGGGTTCAAAGCCCACCTCATACCACTAAGTATTTTGCTGAACACGAGCAGTTGTGTGTGCGGCCTGTGTTTGGGTGATTTTTGTGTCCTGTGTGTTTGTGTGTGTGTGTGTGTGTGTGTGTGTGTGTGTGTGTGTGTCTGTCTGTATTTCTGTCTCCATTCCTGAGCAGCAAATCTTTTTTCCTCTTTTAGCATGTTACTCACAACTGTGGATGAAGCCCAGCACTCCTGAAAACACAATCCATGTATGGTTGAAGGAAATTTTCTTGGTGATGAGTGAGAGGTTGGTGACAGAAACCAGCTCATTTCCCATTGACCACTGAGGTCACATCTCTCAGGTGAGAAGCAAAGTGAGAATTTGAACCAGGCACATTCTCCTTAGAGACAATGGGCCAAAGACAAGTCCGATGGAATCGAAAGTCTTTTCATGTTGACATCCATCCCGTCAAGCCCTCGTTAAGCCATTGAAGTGTCACATTGGGCCTGGGGGAGGCGGTGCACCCTGTGAAATTACACGTCCGAAGATTTGGATTTGATTTCCAGCCCTCTGCCAGTCAGTCTGCCAGGCACTTTCATGTGACAAGCCTTAGGCGAGTCCCTTTCTGTCTCTGATTCCCGATTCCTTCACAGGGATTTATGTGGGCCTTAACGCCCACTGGGAAAAGATCCCTCTGCCAGCTCAGTGCCTGCTTTCTTGCTTTGACTTGTCAATCTGGACTTGAATACACCTTTGGTTTTGGATTGACTCTATTACCTCTCCTAGAAATTAACACACAAAACTGACAGCTGATTGACAAGATGAGAAGCAGTTTTCCAAAATTCAAATTGAACTTAATCCTTTCTTACTAAAAGAATGCTCAAATCAAGGGGACACAGCTCACTCGTTTTGACTTCATGAGCTATGGCAGGTTGAGACAACTTTTTGAAAATACACAGCTAAAACTGTCCGTGCTTTGAATGCTAGACATGTTTTTCAGAATACACAGCTAAAACGGTCCCCGCTTTAAGTGCTTTGGCGGGGACCGTTTTAGCTGTGTATTTTGAAAAAGTTGTGTGCTCTTCAAAGAGAAAGCTACTTTTGCTGTGTCTTTGGGTTCGAGGGGAAATGGGAGTCCTCTTCTGTCAGCAGGGACGACACCTGAGTCCTTTGCAGTCCTCTTGTCTGCCTCTGAGGGTGAAATGAGAGTGGTCCCTGTCATCATGAACCAGGTCTGAAAGAATTATTCACATTCCCTACGAGAGTAGACGGGTGAAATAGCAAAAGGTGTGTCTTCCTTTGGAGCATGGACGGGTTCAAAGCCCACCTCATACCACTAAGTATTATGCTGAACACGAGCAGTTGTGTGTGCGGCCTGTGTTTGGGTGATTTTTGTGTCATGTGTGTGTGTGAGTGTGTGTGTGTGTGTGTCTGTGTGTGTGTGTCTGTATTTCTGTCTCCATGCCTGAGCAGCAAATCTTTTTTCCTCTTTTAGCATGTTACTCACAACTGTGGATGAAGCCCAGCACTCCTGAAAACACAATCCATATGGTTGAAGGAAATTTTCTTGGTGATGAGTGAGAGGTTGGTGACTGAAACCAGCTCATTTCCCATTGACCACTGAGGTCACATCTCTCAGGTGAGAAGCAAAGTGAGAATTTGAACCAGGCACATTCTCCTTAGAGACAATGGGCCAAAGACAGGTCCGATGGAATCGAATGTCTTTTCATGTTGACATCCATCCCGTCAAGCCTTCGTTAAGACATTGAAGTGTCACATTTTGCCTGGGGGAGGCGGTGCACCCTGTGAAATTACACGTCCGAAGATTTGGATTTGATTTCCAGCCCTCTGCCAGTCACTCTGCCAGGCAATTTCATGTGACAAGCCTTAGGCGAGTCCCTTTCTGTCTCTGATTCCCGATTCCTTCACAGGGATTTATGTGGGCCTTAACGCCCACTGGGAAAAGATCCCTCTGCCAGCTCAGTGCCTGCTTTCTTGGTTTGACTTGTCACTCTGGACTTGAATACACCTTTGGTTTTGGATTGACTCTATTTCCTCTCCTAGAAATTAACACACAAAACTGACAGCTGATTGACAAGATGAGAAACAGTTTTCCAAAATTCAAATTGAACTTAATCCTTTCTTACTAAAAGAATGCTCAAATCAAGGGGACACAGCTCACTCGTTTTGACTTCATGAGCTATGGCAGGTAGAGACAACTTTTTGAAAATACACAGCTAAAACTGTCCGTGCTTTGAATGCTAGACATGTTTTTCAGAATACACAGCTAAAACGGTCCCCGCTTTATGTGCTTAGCACTTAAAGCGGGGACCGTTTTAGCTGTGTATTTTGAAAAAGTTGTGTGCTCTTCAAAGAGAAAGCTACTTTTGCTGTGTTTTTGGGTTCGAGGGGAAATGGGAGTCCTCTTCAGTCAGCAGGGACGACACCTGATTCCTTTGCAGTCCTCTTGTCTGCCTCTGAGGGTGAAATGAGTGTGGTCCCTGTCATCATGAGCCATGTCTGAAAGAATTATTCACATTCCCTACGAGAATAGACGGGTGAAATAGCAAAAGGTGTGTCTTCCTTTGGAGCATGGACGGGTTCAAAGCCCACATCATACCACTAAGTATTTTGCTGAACACGAGCAGTTGTGTGTGCGGCCTGTGTTTGGGTGATTTTTGTGTCATGTGTGTGTGTGTGTGAGTGTCTGTGTGTGTGTGTCTGTATTTCTGTCTCCATTCCTGAGCAGCAAATCTTTTTTCCTCTTTTAGCCTGTTACTCACAACTGTGGATGAAGCCCAGCACTCCTGAAAACACAATCCATGTATGGTTGAAGGAAATTTTCTTGGTGATGAGTGAGAGGTTGGTGACTGAAACCAGCTCATTTCCCATTGACCACTGAGGTCACATCTCTCAGGTGAGAAGCAAAGTGAGAATTTGAACCACGCATATTCTCCTTAGAGACAATGGGCCAAAGACAGGTCCGATGGAATCGAATGTCTTTTCATCTTGACATCCATCCCGTCAAGTCCTCGTTAAGCCATTGAAGTGTCACATTGGGCCTGGGGGAGGCGGTGCACCCTGTGAAATTACACGTCCGAAGATTTGGATTTGATTTCCAGCCCTCTGCCAGTCATTCTGCCAGGCACTTTCATGTGACAAGACTTAGGCGAGTCCCTTTCTGTCTCCGATTCCCGATTCCTTCCCAGG
Organism: Saimiri boliviensis; assembly: GCF_048565385.1. Taxonomy (NCBI): domain Eukaryota; kingdom Metazoa; phylum Chordata; class Mammalia; order Primates; family Cebidae; genus Saimiri; species Saimiri boliviensis. Next base: position 152,737,965 of record NC_133453.1, read on the forward strand.
GATTTATGTGGGCCTTAACGCCCACTGGGAAAAGATCCCTCTGCCAGCTCAGTGCCTGCTTTCTTGGTTTGACTTGTCAATCTGGACTTGAATACACCTTTGGTTTTGGATTGACTCTATTACCTCTCCTAGAAATTAACACACAAAACTGACAGCTGATTGACAAGATGAGAAGCAGTTTTCCAAAATTCAAATTGAACTTAATCCTTTCTTACTAAAAGAATGCTCAAATCAAGGGGACACAGCTCACTCGTTTTGACTTCACGAACTATGGCAGGTAGAGACAACTTTTTGAAAATACACAGCTAAAACTGTCCGTGCTTTGAATGCTACACATGTATTTCAGAATACACAGCTAAAACGGTCCCCTCTTTATGTGCTAAAGCACTTAAAGCGGGGACCGTTTTAGCTGTGTATTTTGAAAAAGTTGTGTGCTCTTCAAAGAGAAAGCTTCTTTTTCTGTGTCTTTGGGTTCGAGGGGAAATGGGAGTCCTCTTCAGTCAGCAGGGACGACACCTGAGTCCTTTGCAGTCCTCTTGTCTGCCTCTGAGGGTGAAATGAGAGTGGTCCCTGTCATCATGAGCCATGTCTGAAAGAATTATTCACATTCCCTACGAGAATAGACGGGTGAAATAGCAAAAGGTGTGTCTTCCTTTGGAACATGGACGGGTTCAAAGCCCACCTCATACCACTAAGTATTTTGCTGAACACGAGCAGTTGTGTGTGCGGCCTGTGTTTGGGTGATTTTTGTGTCCTGTGTGTGTGTGTGTGTGTGTGTGTGTGTGTGTGTGTGTCTATATTTCTGTCTCCATTCCTGAGCAGCAAATCTTTTTTCCTCTTTTAGCATGTTACTCACAACTGTGGATGAAGCCCAGCACTCCTGAAAACACAATCCATGTATGGTTGAAGGAAATTTTCTTGGTGATGAGTGAGAGGTTGGTGACAGAAACCAGCTCATTTCCCATTGACCACTGAGGTCACATCTCTCAGGTGAGAAGCAAAGTGAGAATTTGAACCAGGCACATTCTCCTTAGAGACAATGGGCCAAAGACAAGTCCGATGGAATCGAAAGTCTTTTCATGTTGACATCCATCCCGTCAAGCCCTCGTTAAGCCATTGAAGTGTCACATTGGGCCTGGGGGAGGCGGTGCACCCTGTGAAATTACACGTCCGAAGATTTGGATTTGATTTCCAGCCCTCTGCCAGTCAGTCTGCCAGGCACTTTCATGTGACAAGCCTTAGGCGAGTCCCTTTCTGTCTCTGATTCCCGATTCCTTCACAGGGATTTATGTGGGCCTTAACGCCCACTGGGAAAAGATCCCTCTGCCAGCTCAGTGCCTGCTTTCTTGGTTTGACTTGTCAATCTGGACTTGAATACACCTTTGGTTTTGGATTGACTCTATTACCTCTCCTAGAAATTAACACACAAAACTGACAGCTGATTGACAAGATGAGAAGCAGTTTTCCAAAATTCAAATTGAACTTAATCCTTTCTTACTAAAAGAATGCTCAAATCAAGGGGACACAGCTCACTCGTTTTGACTTCACGAGCTATGGCAGGAAGGGACAACTTTTTGAAAATACACAGCTAAAACTGTCCGTGCTTTGAATGCTAGACATGTTTTTCAGAATACACAGCTAAAACGGTCCCCCTTTAAGTGCTTTAGCGGGGACCGTTTTAGCTGAGTATTTTGAAAAAGTTGTGTGCTCTTCAAAGAGAAAGCTACTTTTGCTGTGTCTTTGGGTTCGAGGGGAAATGGGAGTCCTCTTCTGTCAGCAGGGACGACACCTGAGTCCTTTGCAGTCCTCTTGTCTGCCTCTGAGGGTGAAATGAGAGTGGTCCCTGTCATCATGAACCAGGTCTGAAAGAATTATTCACATTCCCTACGAGAGTAGACGGGTGAAATAGCAAAAGGTGTGTCTTCCTTTGGAGCATGGACGGGTTCAAAGCCCACATCATACCACTAAGTATTTTGCTGAACACGAGCAGTTGTGTGTGCGGCCTGTGTTTGGGTGATTTTTGTGTCATGTGTGTGTGTGTGTGTGTCTGTGTGTGTGTGTCTGTGTGTGTGTGTCTGTATTTCTGTCTCCATTCCTGAGCAGCAAATCTTTTTTCCTCTTTTACCATGTTACTCACAACTGTGGATGAAGCCCCGCACTCCTGAAAACACAATCCATGTATGGTTGAAGGAAATTTTCTTGGTGATGAGTGAGAGGTTGGTGACTGAAACCAGCTCATTTCCCATTGACCACTGAGGTCACATCTCTCAGGTGAGAAGCAAAGTGAGAATTTGAACCAGGCACATTCTCCTTAGAGACAATGGGCCAAAGACAGGTCCGATGGAATCGAATGTCTTTTCATGTTGACATCCATCCCGTCAAGCCCTCGTTAAGCCATTGAAGTGTCACATTGGGCCTGGGGGAGGCGGTGCACCCTGTGAAATTACACGTCCGAAGATTTGGATTTGATTTCCAGCCCTCTGCCAGTCAGTCTGCCAGGCACTTTCATGTGACAAGCCTTAAGCGAGTCCCTTTCTGTCTCTGATTCCCGATTCCTTCACAGGGATTTATGTGGGCCTTAACGCCCACTGGGAAAAGATCCCTCTGCCAGCTCAGTGCCTGCTTTCTTGGTTTGACTTGTCAATCTGGACTTGAATACACCTTTGGTTTTGGATTGACTCTATTACCTCTCCTAGAAATTAACACACAAAACTGACAGCTGATTGACAAGATGAGAAGCAGTTTTCCAAAATTCAAATTGAACTTAATCCTTTCTTCCTAAAAGAATGCTCAAATCAAGGGGACACAGCTCACTCGTTTTGACTTCATGAGCTATGGCAGGTAGAGAAAACTTTTTGAAAATACACAGCTAAAACTGTCCGTGCTTTGAATGCTAGACATGGTTTTCAGAATACACAGCTAAAACGGTCCCCGCTTTAAGTGCTTAGCACTTAAAGCGGGGAACGTTTTAGCTGTGTATTTTGAAAAAGTTGTGTGCTCTTCAAAGAGAAAGCTAATTTTGCTGTGTCTTTTGGTTCGAGGGGAAATGGGAGTCCTCTTCAGTCAGCAGGGACGACACATGAGTCCTTTGCAGTCCTCTTGTCTGCCTCTGAGGGTGAAATGAGAGTGGTCCCTGTCATCATGAGCCATGTCTGAAAGAATTATTCACATTCCCTACGAGAATAGACGGGTGAAATAGCAAAAGTTGTGTCTTCCTTTGGAGCATGGACGGGTTCAAAGCCCACCTCATACCACTAAGTATTTTGCTGAACACGAGCAGTTGTGTGTGCGGCCTGTGTTTGGGTGATTTTTGTGTCATGTGTGTGTGTGTGTGTGTGTGTGTGTGTGTGTGTGTGTGTCTGTGTGTGTGTGTCTGTATTTCTGTCTCCATTCCTGAGCAGCAAATCTTTTTTCCTCTTTTAGCATGTTACTCACAACTGTGGATGGAGCCCAGCACTCGTGAAAACACAATCCATGTATGGTTGAAGGAAATTTTCTTGGTGATGAGTGAGAGGTTGGTGACTGAAACCAGCTCATTTCCCATTGACCACTGAGGTCACATCTCTCAGGTGAGAAGCAAAGTGAGAATTTGAACCAGGCACATTCTCCTTAGAGACAATGGGCCAAAGACAGGTCCGATGGAATCGAATGTCTTTTCATGTTGACATCCATCCCGTCAAGCCCTCGTTAAGCCATTGAAGTGTCACATTGGGCCTGGGGGAGGCGGTGCACCCTGTAAAATTTCACGTCCGAAGATTTGGATTTGATTTCCAGCCCTCTGCCAGTCAGTCTGCCAGGCACTTTCATGTGACAAGCCTTAGGCGAGTCCCTTTCTGTCTCTGATTCCCGATTCCTTCACAGGGATTTATGTGGGCCTTAACGCCCACTGGGAAAAGATCCCTCTGCCAGCTCAGTGCCTGCTTTCTTGGTTTGACTTGTCAATCTGGACTTGAATACACCTTTGGTTTTGGATTGACTCTATTACCTCTCCTAGAAATTAACACACAAAACTGACAGCTGATTGACAAGATGAGAAGCAGTTTTCCAAAATTCAAATTGAACTTAATCCTTTCTTACTAAAAGAATGCTCAAATCAAGGGGACACATCTCACTCGTTTTGACTTCACGAGCTATGGCAGGTAGAGACAACTTTTTGAAAATACACAGCTAAAACTGTCCGTGCTTTGAATGCTAGACATGTTTTTCAGAATACACAGCTAAAACGGTCCCCGCTTTAAGTGCTAAAGCACTTAAATCGGGGACCGTTTTAGCTGTGTATTTTGAAAAAGTTGTGTGCTCTTCAAAGAGAAAGCTACTTTTGCTGTGTCTTTGGGTTCGAGGGGAAATGGGAGTCCTCTTCAGTCAGCACGATGACACCTGAGTCCTTTGCAGTCCTCTTGTCTGCATCTGAGGGTGAAATGAGAGTGTTCCCTGTCATCATGAGCCATGTCTGAAAGAATTATTCACATTCCCTACGAGAATAGACGGGTGAAATAGCAAAAGGTGTGTCTTCCTTTGGAGCATGGACGGGTTCAAAGCCCACCTAATACCACTAAGTATTTTGCTGAAAACGAGCAGTTGTGTGTGCGGCCTGTGTTTGGGTGATTTTTGTGTCATGTGTGTTTGTGTGTGTGTGTGTGTGTGTGTGTGTGTCTGTGTGTGTGTGTCTGTATTTCTGTCTCCATTCCTGAGCAGCAAATCTTTTTTCCTCTTTTAGCATGTTACTCACAACTGTGGATGAAGCCCAGCACTCCTGAAAACACAATCCATGTATGGTTGAAGGAAATTTTCTTGGTGATGAGTGAGAGGTTGGTGACTGAAACCAGCTCATTTCCCATTGACCACTGAGGTCACATCTCTCAGGTGAGAAGCAAAGTGAGAATTTGAACCAGGCATATTCTCCTTAGAGACAACGGGCCAAAGACAGGTCCGATGGAATCGAATGTCTTTTCATGTTGACATCCATCCCGTCAAGCCCTTGTTAAGCCATTGAAGGGTCACATTGGGCCTGGGGGAGGCGGTGCACCCTGTGAAATTACACGTCCGAAGATTTGGATTTGATTTCCAGCCCTCTGCCAGTCAGTCTGCCAGGCAATTTCATGTGACAAGCCTTAGGCGAGTCCCTTTCTGTCTCTGATTCCCGATTCCTTCACAGGGATTTTTGTGGGCCTTAACGCCCACTGGGAAAAGATCCCTCTGCCAGCTCAGTGCCTGCTTTCTTGGTTTGACTTGTCAATCTGGACTTGAATACACCTTTGGTTTTGGATTGACTCTATTACCTCTCCTAGAAATTAACACACAAAACTGACAGCTGATTGACAAGATGAGAAGCAGTTTTCCAAAATTCAATTTGAACTTAATCCTTTCTTACTAAAAGAATGCTCAAATCAAGGGGACACAGCTCACTCGTTTTGACTTCATGAGCTATGGCAGGTAGAGACAACTTTTTGAAAATACACAGCTAAAACTGTCCGTGCTTTGAATGCCAGACATGTTTTTCAGAATACACAGCAAAAACGGTCCCCGCTTAAAGTGCTAAAGCACTTAAAGCGGGGACCGTTTTAGCTGTGTATTTTGAAAAAGTTGTGTGCTCTTCAAAGAGAAAGCTAATTTTGCTGTGTGTTTTGGTTCGAGGGGAAATGGGAGTCCTCTTCAGTCAGCAGGGACGACACCTGAGTCCTTTGCAGTCCTCTTTTCTGCCTCTGAGGGTGAAATGAGAGTGGTCCCTGTCATCATGAGCCATGTCTGAAAGAATTATTCACATTCCCTACGAGAATAGACGGGTGAAATAGCAAAACGTGTGTCTTCTTTGGAGCATGGACGGGTTCAAAGCCCAGCTCATACCACTAAGTATTTTGCTGAACACGAGCAGTTGTGTGTGCGGCCTGTGTTTGGGTGATTTTTGTGTGATGTTTGTGTGTGTGTGTCTGTGTGTGTGTGTCTGTGTGTCTGTGTGTGTGTGTCTGTATTTCTGTCTCCATTCCTGAGCAGCAAATCTTTTTTCCTCTTTTAGCATGTTACTCACAACTGTGGATGAAGCCCAGCACTCCTGAAAACACAATCCATGTATGGTTGAAGGAAATTTTCTTGGTGATGAGTGAGATGTTGGTGACTGAAACCAGCTCATTTCCCATTGACCACTGAGGTCACATCTCTCAGGTGAGAAGCAAAGTGAGAATTTGAACCAGGCACATTCTCCTTAGAGACAATGGGCCAAAGACAGGTCCGATGGAATCGAATGTCTTTTCATGTTGACATCCATCCCGTCAAGCCCTCGTTAAGCCATTGAAGTGTCACATTGGGCCTGGGGGAGGCGGTGCACCCTGTGGAATTACACGTCCGAAGATTTGGATTTGATTTCCAGCCCTCTGCCAGTCATTCTGCCAGGCACTTTCATGTGACAAGCCTTAGGCGAGTCCCTTTCTGTCTCTGATTCCCGATTCCTTCACAGGGATTTATGTGGGCCTTAACGCCCACTGGGAAAATATCCCTCTGCCAGCTCAGTGCCTGCTTTCTTGGTTTGACTTGTCAATCTGGACTTGAATACACCTTTGGTTTTGGATTGACTCTATTACCTCTCCTAGAAATTAACACACAAAACTGACAGCTGATTGACAAGATGAGAAGCAGTTTTCCAAAATTCAATTTGAACTTAATCCTTTCTTACTAAAAGAATGCTCAAATCAAGGGGACACAGCTCACTCGTTTTGACTTCATGAGCTATGGCAGGTAGAGACAACTTTTTGAAAATACACAGCTAAAACTGTCCGTGCTTTGAATGCTAGACATGTTTTTCAGAATACACAGCTAAAACGGTCCGCGCTTTAAGTGCTAAAGCACTTAAAGCGGGGACCGTTTTAGCAGTGTATTTTGAAAATTTGTGTGCTCTTCAAAGAGAAAGCTACTTTTGCTGTGTCTCTGGGTTCGAGGGGAAATGGGAGTCCTCTTCAGTCAGCAGGGACGACACCTGAGTCCTTTGCAGTCCTCTTGTCTGCCACTGAGGGTGAAATGAGAGTGGTCCCTGTCATCATGAGCCATGTCTGAAAGAATTATTCACATTCCCTACGAGAAAAGATGGGTGAAATAGCAAAAGGTGTGTCTTCCTTTGGAGCATGGACGGGTTCAAAGCCCACCTCATACCACTAAGAATTTTGCTGAACACGAGCAGTTGTGTGTGAGGCCTGTGTTTTGGTGATTTTTGTGTCATGTGTGTGTGTGTGTGTGTGTGTGTGTGTGTGTGTCTGTGTGTGTGTGTCTGTATTTCTGTCTCCATTCCTGAGCAGCAAATCTTTTTTCCTCTTTTAGCATGTTACTCACAACTGTGGATGAAGCCCAGCACTCCTGAAGACACAATCCATGTATGGTTGAAGGAAATTTTCTTGGTGATGAGTGAGAGGTTGGTGACTGAAACCAGCTCATTTCCCATTGACCACTGAGGTCACATCTCTCAGGTGAGAAGCAAAGTGAGAATTTGAACCAGGCACATTCTCCTTAGAGACAATGGGCCAAAGACAGGTCCGATGGAATCGAATGTCTTTTCATGTTGACATCCATCCCGTCAAGCCCTCGTTAAGCCATTGAAGTGTCACATTGGGCCTGGGGGAGGCGGTGCACCCTGTGGAATTACACGTCCGAAGATTTGGATTTGATTTCCAGCCCTCTGCCAGTCATTCTGCCAGGCACTTTCATGTGACAAGCCTTAGGCGAGTCCCTTTCTGTCTCTGATTCCCGATTCCTTCACAGGGATTTATGTGGGCCTTAACGCCCACTGGGAAAATATCCCTCTGCCAGCTCAGTGCCTGCTTTCTTGGTTTGACTTGTCAATCTGGACTTGAATACACCTTTGGTTTTGGATTGACTCTATTACCTCTCCTAGAAATTAACACACAAAACTGACAGCTGATTGACAAGATGAGAAGCAGTTTTCCAAAATTCAATTTGAACTTAATCCTTTCTTACTAAAAGAATGCTCAAATCAAGGGGACACAGCTCACTCGTTTTGACTTCATGAGCTATGGCAGGTAGAGACAACTTTTTGAAAATACACAGCTAAAACTGTCCGTGCTTTGAATGCTAGACATGTTTTTCAGAATACACAGCTAAAACGGTCCGCGCTTTAAGTGCTAAAGCACTTAAAGCGGGGACCGTTTTAGCAGTGTATTTTGAAAATTTGTGTGCTCTTCAAAGAGAAAGCTACTTTTGCTGTGTCTCTGGGTTCGAGGGGAAATGGGAGTCCTCTTCAGTCAGCAGGGACGACACCTGAGTCCTTTGCAGTCCTCTTGTCTGCCACTGAGGGTGAAATGAGAGTGGTCCCTGTCATCATGAGCCATGTCTGAAAGAATTATTCACATTCCCTACGAGAAAAGATGGGTGAAATAGCAAAAGGTGTGTCTTCCTTTGGAGCATGGACGGGTTCAAAGCCCACCTCATACCACTAAGAATTTTGCTGAACACGAGCAGTTGTGTGTGAGGCCTGTGTTTTGGTGATTTTTGTGTCATGTGTGTGTGTGTGTGTGTGTGTGTGTGTGTGTGTCTGTGTGTGTGTGTCTGTATTTCTGTCTCCATTCCTGAGCAGCAAATCTTTTTTCCTCTTTTAGCATGTTACTCACAACTGTGGATGAAGCCCAGCACTCCTGAAGACACAATCCATGTATGGTTGAAGGAAATTTTCTTGGTGATGAGTGAGAGGTTGGTGACTGAAACCAGCTCATTTCCCATTGACCACTGAGGTCACATCTCTCAGGTGAGATGCAAAGTGAGAATTTGAACCAGGCACATTCTCCTTAGAGACAATGGGCCAAAGACAGGTCCGATGGAATCGAATGTCTTTTCATGTTGACATCCATCCCGTCAAGCCCTCGTTAAGCCATTGAAGTGTCACATTGGGCCTGGGGGAGGCGGTGCACCCTGTGAAATTACACGTCCGAAGATTTGGATTTGATTTCCAGCCCTCTGCCAGTCAGTCTGCCAGGCACTTTCATGTGACAAGCCTTAGGCGAGTCCCTTTCTGTCTCTGATTCCCGATTCCTTCACAGGGATTTATGTGGGCCTTAACGCCCACTGGGAAAAGATCCCTCTGCCAGCTCAGTGCCTGCTTTCTTGGTTTGACTTGTCAATCTGGACTTGAATACACCTTTGGTTTTGGATTGACTCTATTACTTCTCCTAGAAATTAACACACAAAACTGACAGCTGATTGACAAGATGAGAAGCAGTTTTCCAAAATTCAAATTGAACTTAATCCTTTATTACTAAAAGAATGCTCAAATCAAGGGGACACAGCTCACTCGTTTTGACTTCATGAGCTATGGCAGGTAGAGACAACTTTTTGAAAATACACAGCTAAAACTGTCCGTGCTTTGAATGCTAGACATGTTTTTCAGAATACACAGCTAAAACGGTCCCCGCTTTAAGTGCTTTAGCACTTAAAGCGGGGACCGTTTTAGCTGTGTATTTTGAAAAAGTTGTGTGCTTTTCAAAGAGAAAGCTAATTTTGCTGTGTCTTTTGGTTCGAGGGGAAATGGGAGTCCTCTTCAGTCATCAGGGACGACACATGAGTCCTTTGCAGTCCTCTTGTCTGCCTCTGAGGGTGAAATGAGAGTGGTCCCTGTCATCATGAGCCATGTCTGAAAGAATTATTCACATTCCCTACGAGAATAGACGGGTGAAATAGCAAAAGTTGTGTCTTCCTTTGGAGCATGGACGGGTTCAAAGCCCACCTCATACCACTAAGTATTTTGCTGAACACGAGCAGTTGTGTGTACGGCCTGTGTTTGGGTGATTTTTGTGTCATGTGTGTGTGTGTGTGTGTGTGTGTGTGTGTGTGTGTGTGTCTGTGTGTGTGTGTCTGTATTTCTGTCTCCATTCCTGAGCAGCAAATCTTTTTTCCTCTTTTAGCATGTTACTCACAACTGTGGATGGAGCCCAGCACTCGTGAAAACACAATCCATGTATGGTTGAAGGAAATTTTCTTGGTGATGAGTGAGAGGTTGGTGACTGTAACCAGCTCATTTCCCATTGACCACTGAGGTCACATCTCTCAGGTGAGAAGCAAAGTGAGAATTTGAACCAGGCACATTCTCCTTAGGTACAATGGGCCAAAGACAGGTCCGATGGAATCGAATGTCTTTTCATGTTGACATCCATCCCGTCAAGCCCTCGTTAAGCCATTGAAGTGTCACATTGGGCCTGGGGGAGGCGGTGCACCCTGTAAAATTTCACGTCCGAAGATTTGGATTTGATTTCCAGCCCTCTGCCAGTCAGTCTGCCAGGCAATTTCATGTGACAAGCCTTAGGCGAGTCCCTTTCTGTCTCTGATTCCCGATTCCTTCACAGGGATTTATGTGGGCCTTAACGCCCACTGGGAAAAGATCCCTCTGCCAGCTCAGTGCCTGCTTTCTTGGTTTGACTTGTCAATCTGGACTTGAATACACCTTTGGTTTTGGATTGACTCTATTACCTCTCCTAGAAATTAACACACAAAACTGACAGCTGATTGACAAGATGAGAAGCAGTTTTCCAAAATTCAAATTGAACTTAATCCTTTCTTACTAAAAGAATGCTCAAATCAAGGGGACACATCTCACTCGTTTTGACTTCACGAGCTATGGCAGGTAGAGACAACTTTTTGAAAATACACAGCTAAAACTGTCCGTGCTTTGAATGCTAGACATGTTTTTCAGAATACACAGCTAAAACGGTCCCCGCTTTAAGTGCTAAAGCACTTAAAGCGGGGACCGTTTTAGCTGTGTATTTTGAAAAAGTTGTGTGCTCTTCAAAGAGAAAGCTAATTTTGCTGTGTCTTTTGGTTCGAGGGGAAATGGGAGTCCTCTTCAGTCAGCACGATGACACCTGAGTCCTTTGCAGTCCTCTTGTCTGCCTCTGAGGGTGAAATGAGAGTGTTCCCTGTCATCATGAGCCATGTCTGAAAGAATTATTCACATTCCCTACGAGAATAGACGGGTGAAATAGCAAAAGGTGTGTCTTCCTTTGGAGCATGGACGGGTTCAAAGCCCACCTAATACCACTAAGTATTTTGCTGAAAACGAGCAGTTGTGTGTGCGGCCTGTGTTTGGGTGATTTTTGTGTCATGTGTGTTTGTGTGTGTGTGTGTGTGTGTGTGTGTGTGTGTGTCTGTGTGTGTGTGTCTGTATTTCTGTCTCCATTCCTGAGCAGCAAATCTTTTTTCCTCTTTTAGCATGTTACTCACAACTGTGGATGAAGCCCAGCACTCCTGAAAACACAATCCATGTATGGTTGAAGGAAATTTTCTTGGTGATGAGTGAGAGGTTGGTGACTGAAACCAGCTCATTTCCCATTGACCACTGAGGTCACATCTCTCAGGTGAGAAGCAAAGTGAGAATTTGAACCAGGCATATTCTCCTTAGAGACAACAGGCCAAAGACAGGTCCGATGGAATCGAATGTCTTTTCATGTTGACATCCATCCCGTCAAGCCCTTGTTAAGCCATTGAAGGGTCACATTGGGCCTGGGGGAGGCGGTGCACCCTGTGAAATTACACGTCCGAAGATTTGGATTTGATTTCCAGCCCTCTGCCAGTCAGTCTGCCAGGCAATTTCATGTGACAAGCCTTAGGCGAGTCCCTTTCTGTCTCTGATTCCCGATTCCTTCACAGGGATTTTTGTGGGCCTTAACGCCCACTGGGAAAAGATCCCTCTGCCAGCTCAGTGCCTGCTTTCTTGGTTTGACTTGTCAATCTGGACTTGAATACACCTTTGGTTTTGGATTGACTCTATTACCTCTCCTAGAAATTAACACACAAAACTGAAAGCTGATTGACAAGATGAGAAGCAGTTTTCCAAAATTCAATTTGAACTTAATCCTTTCTTACTAAAAGAATGCTCAAATCAAGGGGACACAGCTCACTCGTTTTGACTTCATGAGCTATAGCAGGTAGAGACAACTTTTTGAAAATACACAGCTAAAACTGTCCGTGCTTTGAATGCCAGACATGTTTTTCAGAATACACAGCAAAAACGGTCCCCGCTTAAAGTGCTAAAGCACTTAAAGCGGGGACCGTTTTAGCTGTGTATTTTGAAAAAGTTGTGTGCTCTTCAAAGAGAAAGCTAATTTTGCTGTGTGTTTTGGTTCGAGGGGAAATGGGAGTCCTCTTCAGTCAGCAGGGACGACACCTGAGTCCTTTGCAGTCCACTTTTCTGCCTCTGAGGGTGAAATGAGAGTGGTCCCTGTCATCATGAGCCATGTCTGAAAGAATTATTCACATTCCCTACGAGAAAAGATGGGTGAAATAGCAAAAGGTGTGTCTTCCTTTGGAGCATGGACGGGTTCAAAGCCCACCTCATACCACTAAGAATTTTGCTGAACACGAGCAGTTGTGTGTGAGGCCTGTGTTTTGGTGATTTTTGTGTCATGTGTGTGTGTGTGTGTGTGTGTGTGTGTGTGTGTGTCTGTGTGTGTGTGTCTGTATTTCTGTCTCCATTCCTGAGCAGCAAATCTTTTTTCCTCTTTTAGCATGTTACTCACAACTGTGGATGAAGCCCAGCACTCCTGAAGACACAATCCATGTATGGTTGAAGGAAATTTTCTTGGTGATGAGTGAGAGGTTGGTGACTGAAACCAGCTCATTTCCCATTGACCACTGAGGTCACATCTCTCAGGTGAGATGCAAAGTGAGAATTTGAACCAGGCACATTCTCCTTAGAGACAATGGGCCAAAGACAGGTCCGATGGAATCGAATGTCTTTTCATGTTGACATCCATCCCGTCAAGCCCTCGTTAAGCCATTGAAGTGTCACATTGGGCCTGGGGGAGGCGGTGCACCCTGTGAAATTACACGTCCGAAGATTTGGATTTGATTTCCAGCCCTCTGCCAGTCAGTCTGCCAGGCACTTTCATGTGACAAGCCTTAGGCGAGTCCCTTTCTGTCTCTGATTCCCGATTCCTTCACAGGGATTTATGTGGGCCTTAACGCCCACTGGGAAAAGTTCCCTCTGCCAGCTCAGTGCCTGCTTTCTTGGTTTGACTTGTCAATCTGGACTTGAATACACCTTTGGTTTTGGATTGACTCTATTACTTCTCCTAGAAATTAACACACAAAACTGACAGCTGATTGACAAGATGAGAAGCAGTTTTCCAAAATTCAAATTGAACTTAATCCTTTATTACTAAAAGAATGCTCAAATCAAGGGGACACAGCTCACTCGTTTTGACTTCATGAGCTATGGCAGGTAGAGACAACTTTTTGAAAATACACAGCTAAAACTGTCCGTGCTTTGAATGCTAGACATGTTTTTCAGAATACACAGCTAAAACGGTCCCCGCTTTAAGTGCTTTAGCACTTAAAGCGGGGACCGTTTTAGCTGTGTATTTTGAAAAAGTTGTGTGCTTTTCAAAGAGAGAGCTAATTTTGCTGTGTCTTTTGGTTCGAGGGGAAATGGGAGTCCTCTTCAGTCAGCAGGGACGACACATGAGTCCTTTGCAGTCCTCTTGTCTGCCTCTGAGGGTGAAATGAGAGTGGTCCCTGTCATCATGAGCCATGTCTGAAAGAATTATTCACATTCCCTACGAGAATAGACGGGTGAAATAGCAAAAGTTGTGTCTTCCTTTGGAGCATGGACGGGTTCAAAGCCCACCTCATACCACTAAGTATTTTGCTGAACACGAGCAGTTGTGTGTACGGCCTGTGTTTGGGTGATTTTTGTGTCATGTGTGTGTGTGTGTGTGTGTGTGTGTGTGTGTGTGTGTGTCTGTGTGTGTGTGTCTGTATTTCTGTCTCCATTCCTGAGCAGCAAATCTTTTTTCCTCTTTTAGCATGTTACTCACAACTGTGGATGGAGCCCAGCACTCGTGAAAACACAATCCATGTATGGTTGAAGGAAATTTTCTTGGTGATGAGTGAGAGGTTGGTGACTGTAACCAGCTCATTTCCCATTGACCACTGAGGTCACATCTCTCAGGTGAGAAGCAAAGTGAGAATTTGAACCAGGCACATTCTCCTTAGGTACAATGGGCCAAAGACAGGTCCGATGGAATCGAATGTCTTTTCATGTTGACATCCATCCCGTCAAGCCCTCGTTAAGCCATTGAAGTGTCACATTGGGCCTGGGGGAGGCGGTGCACCCTGTAAAATTTCACGTCCGAAGATTTGGATTTGATTTCCAGCCCTCTGCCAGTCAGTCTGCCAGGCACTTTCATGTGACAAGCCTTAGGCGAGTCCCTTTCTGTCTCTGATTCCCGATTCCTTCACAGGGATTTATGTGGGCCTTAACGCCCACTGGGAAAAGATCCCTCTGCCAGCTCAGTGCCTGCTTTCTTGGTTTGACTTGTCAATCTGGACTTGAATACACCTTTGGTTTTGGATTGACTCTATTACCTCTCCTAGAAATTAACACACAAAACTGACAGCTGATTGACAAGATGAGAAGCAGTTTTCCAAAATTCAAATTGAACTTAATCCTTTCTTACTAAAAGAATGCTCAAATCAAGGGGACACATCTCACTCGTTTTGACTTCACGAGCTATGGCAGGTAGAGACAACTTTTTGAAAATACACAGCTAAAACTGTCCGTGCTTTGAATGCTAGACATGTTTTTCAGAATACACAGCTAAAACGGTCCCCGCTTTAAGTGCTAAAGCACTTAAAGCGGGGACCGTTTTAGCTGTGTATTTTGAAAAAGTTGTGTGCTCTTCAAAGAGAAAGCTAATTTTGCTGTGTCTTTTGGTTCGAGGGGAAATGGGAGTCCTCTTCAGTCAGCACGATGACACCTGAGTCCCTTGCAGTCCTCTTGTCTGCCTCTGAGGGTGAAATGAGAGTGTTCCCTGTCATCATGAGCCATGTCTGAAAGAATTATTCACATTCCCTACGAGAATAGACGGGTGAAATAGCAAAAGGTGTGTCTTCCTTTGGAGCATGGACGGGTTCAAAGCCCACCTAATACCACTAAGTATTTTGCTGAAAACGAGCAGTTGTGTGTGCGGCCTGTGTTTGGGTGATTTTTGTGTCATGTGTGTTTGTGTGTGTGTGTGTGTGTGTGTGTGTGTGTGTGTCTGTGTGTGTGTGTCTGTATTTCTGTCTCCATTCCTGAGCAGCAAATCTTTTTTCCTCTTTTAGCATGTTACTCACAACTGTGGATGAAGCCCAGCACTCCTGAAAACACAATCCATGTATGGTTGAAGGAAATTTTCTTGGTGATGAGTGAGAGGTTGGTGACTGAAACCAGCTCATTTCCCATTGACCACTGAGGTCACATCTCTCAGGTGAGAAGCAAAGTGAGAATTTGAACCAGGCATATTCTCCTTAGAGACAACGGGCCAAAGACAGGTCCGATGGAATCGAATGTCTTTTCATGTTGACATCCATCCCGTCAAGCCCTTGTTAAGCCATTGAAGGGTCACATTGGGCCTGGGGGAGGCGGTGCACCCTGTGAAATTACACGTCCGAAGATTTGGATTTGATTTCCAGCCCTCTGCCAGTCAGTCTGCCAGGCAATTTCATGTGACAAGCCTTAGGCGAGTCCCTTTCTGTCTCTGATTCCCGATTCCTTCACAGGGATTTATGTGGGCCTTAACGCCCACTGGGAAAAGATCCCTCTGCCAGCTCAGTGCCTGCTTTCTTGGTTTGACTTGTCAATCTGGACTTGAATACACCTTTGGTTTTGGATTGACTCTATTACCTCTCCTAGAAATTAACACACAAAACTGAAAGCTGATTGACAAGATGAGAAGCAGTTTTCCAAAATTCAATTTGAACTTAATCCTTTCTTACTAAAAGAATGCTCAAATCAAGGGGACACAGCTCACTCGTTTTGACTTCATGAGCTATAGCAGGTAGAGACAACTTTTTGAAAATACACAGCTAAAACTGTCCGTGCTTTGAATGCCAGACATGTTTTTCAGAATACACAGCAAAAACGGTCCCCGCTTAAAGTGCTAAAGCACTTAAAGCGGGGACCGTTTTAGCTGTGTATTTTGAAAAAGTTGTGTGCTCTTCAAAGAGAAAGCTAATTTTGCTGTGTGTTTTGGTTCGAGGGGAAATGGGAGTCCTCTTCAGTCAGCAGGGACGACACCTGAGTCCTTTGCAGTCCACTTTTCTGCCTCTGAGGGTGAAATGAGAGTGGTCCCTGTCATCATGAGCCATGTCTGAAAGAATTATTCACATTCCCTACGAGAATAGACGGGTGAAATAGCAAAACGTGTGTCTTCTTTGGAGCATGGACGGGTTCAAAGCCCAGCTCATACCACTAAGTATTTTGCTGAACACGAGCAGTTGTGTTTGCGACCTGTGTTTGGGTGATTTTTGTGTGATGTTTGTGTGTGTGTGTCTGTGTGTGTGTGTCTGTGTGTCTGTGTGTGTGTGTCTGTATTTCTGTCTCCATTCCTGAGCAGCAAATCTTTTTTCCTCTTTTAGCATGTTACTCACAACTGTGGATGAAGCCCAGCACTCCTGAAAACACAATCCATGTATGGTTGAAGGAAATTTTCTTGGTGATGAGTGAGAGGTTGGTGACTGAAACCAGCTCATTTCCCATTGACCACTGAGGTCACATCTCTCAGGTGAGAAGCAAAGTGAGAATTTGAACCAGGCACATTCTCCTTAGAGACAATGGGCCAAAGACAGGTCCGATGGAATCGAATGTCTTTTCATGTTGACATCCATCCCGTCAAGCCCTCGTTAAGCCATTGAAGTGTCACATTGGGCCTGGGGGAGGCGGTGCACCCTGTGGAATTACACGTCCGAAGATTTGGATTTGATTTCCAGCCCTCTGCCAGTCAGTCTGCCAGGCACTTTCATGTGACAAGCCTTAGGCGAGTCCCTTTCTGTCTCTGATTCCCGATTCCTTCACAGGGATTTATGTGGGCCTTAACGCCCACTGGGAAAAGATCCCTCTGCCAGCTCAGTGCCTGCTTTCTTGGTTTGACTTGTCAATCTGGACTTGAATACACCTTTGGTTTTGGATTGACTCTATTACCTCTCCTAGAAATTAACACACAAAACTGACAGCTGATTGACAAGATGAGAAGCAGTTTTCCAAAATTCAATTTGAACTTAATCCTTTCTTACTAAAAGAATGCTCAAATCAAGGGGACACAGCTCACTCGTTTTGACTTCATGAGCTATGGCAGGTAGAGACAACTTTTTGAAAATACACAGCTAAAACTGTCCGTGCTTTGAATGCTAGACATGTTTTTCAGAATACACAGCTAAAACGGTCCGCGCTTTAAGTGCTAAAGCACTTAAAGCGGGGACCGTTTTAGCAGTGTATTTTGAAAATTTGTGTGCTCTTCAAAGAGAAAGCTACTTTTGCTGTGTCTCTGGGTTCGAGGGGAAATGGGAGTCCTCTTCAGTCAGCAGGGACGACACCTGAGTCCTTTGCAGTCCTCTTGTCTGCCTCTGAGGGTGAAATGAGAGTGGTCCCTGTCATCATGAGCCATGTCTGAAAGAATTATTCACATTCCCTACGAGAAAAGATGGGTGAAATAGCAAAAGGTGTGTCTTCCTTTGGAGCATGGACGGGTTCAAAGCCCACCTCATACCACTAAGTATTTTGCTGAACACGAGCAGTTGTGTGTGAGGCCTGTGTTTGGGTGATTTTTGTGTCGTGTGTGTGTGTGTGTGTGTGTGTGTGTGTGTGTGTCTGTGTGTGTGTGTCTGTATTTCTGTCTCCATTCCTGAGCAGCAAATCTTTTTTCCTCTTTTAGCATGTTACTCACAACTGTGGATGAAGCCCAGCACTCCTGAAGACACAATCCATGTATGGTTGAAGGAAATTTTCTTGGTGATGAGTGAGAGGTTGGTGACTGAAACCAGCTCATTTCCCATTGACCACTGAGGTCACATCTCTCAGGTGAGATGCAAAGTGAGAATTTGAACCAGGCACATTCTCCTTAGAGACAATGGGCCAAAGACAGGTCCGATGGAATCGAATGTCTTTTCATGTTGACATCCATCCCGTCAAGCCCTCGTTAAGCCATTGAAGTGTCACATTGGGCCTGGGGGAGGCGGTGCACCCTGTGAAATTACACGTCCGAAGATTTGGATTTGATTTCCAGCCCTCTGCCAGTCAGTCTGCCAGGCACTTTCATGTGACAAGCCTTAGGCGAGTCCCTTTCTGTCTCTGATTCCCGATTCCTTCACAGGGATTTATGTGGGCCTTAACGCCCACTGGGAAAAGTTCCCTCTGCCAGCTCAGTGCCTGCTTTCTTGGTTTGACTTGTCAATCTGGACTTGAATACACCTTTGGTTTTGGATTGACTCTATTACTTCTCCTAGAAATTAACACACAAAACTGACAGCTGATTGACAAGATGAGAAGCAGTTTTCCAAAATTCAAATTGAACTTAATCCTTTATTACTAAAAGAATTCTCAAATCAAGGGGACACAGCTCACTCGTTTTGACTTCATGAGCTATGACAGGTAGAGACAACTTTTTGAAAATACACAGCTAAAACTGTCCGTGCTTTGAATGCTAGACATGTTTTTCAGAATACACAGCTAAAACGGTCCCCACTTTAAGTGCTTTAGCACTTAAAGCGGGGACCGTTTTAGCTGTGTATTTTGAAAAAGTTGTGTGCTCTTCAAAGAGAAAGCTAATTTTGCTGTGTCTTTTGGTTCGAGGGGAAATGGGAGTCCTCTTCAGTCAGCAGGGACGACACATGAGTCCTTTGCAGTCCTCTTGTCTGCCTCTGAGGGTGAAATGAGAGTGGTCCCTGTCATCATGAGCCATGTCTGAAAGAATTATTCACATTCCCTACGAGAATAGACGGGTGAAATAGCAAAAGTTGTGTCTTCCTTTGGAGCATGGACGGGTTCAAAGCCCACCTCATACCACTAAGTATTTTGCTGAACACGAGCAGTTGTGTGTGCGGCCTGTGTTTGGGTGATTTTTGTGTCATGTGTGTGTGTGTGTGTGTGTGTGTGTGTGTGTGTGTGTGTGTCTGTGTGTGTGTGTCTGTATTTCTGTCTCCATTCCTGAGCAGCAAATCTTTTTTCCTCTTTTAGCATGTTACTCACAACTGTGGATGAAGCCCAGCACTCCTGAAAACACAATCCATGTATGGTTGAAGGAAATTTTCTTGGTGATGAGTGAGAGGTTGGTGACTGAAACCAGCTCATTTCCCATTGACCACTGAGGTCACATCTCTCAGGTGAGAAGCAAAGTGAGAATTTGAACCAGGCATATTCTCCTTAGAGACAACGGGCCAAAGACAGGTCCGATGGAATCGAATGTCTTTTCATGTTGACATCCATCCCGTCAAGCCCTTGTTAAGCCATTGAAGGGTCACATTGGGCCTGGGGGAGGCGGTGCACCCTGTGAAATTACACGTCCGAAGATTTGGATTTGATTTCCAGCCCTCTGCCAGTCAGTCTGCCAGGCAATTTCATGTGACAAGCCTTAGGCGAGTCCCTTTCTGTCTCTGATTCCCGATTCCTTCACAGGGATTTTTGTGGGCCTTAACGCCCACTGGGAAAAGATCCCTCTGCCAGCTCAGTGCCTGCTTTCTTGGTTTGACTTGTCAATCTGGACTTGAATACACCTTTGGTTTTGGATTGACTCTATTACCTCTCCTAGAAATTAACACAAAAAACTGACAGCTGATTGACAAGATGAGAAGCAGTTTTCCAAAATTCAATTTGAACTTAATCCTTTCCTACTAAAAGAATGCTCAAATCAAGGGGACACAGCTCACTCGTTTTGACTTCATGAGCTATGGCAGGTAGAGACAACTTTTTGAAAATACACAGCTAAAACTGTCCGTGCTTTGAATGCCAGACATTTTTTTCAGAATACACAGCAAAAACGGTCCCCGCTTAAAGTGCTAAAGCACTTAAAGCGGGGAACGTTTTAGCTGTGTATTTTGAAAAACTTGTGTGCTCTTCAAAGAGAAAGCTAATTTTGCTGTGTGTTTTGGTTCGAGGGGAAATGGGAGTCCTCTTCAGTCAGCAGGGACGACACCTGAATTATTTGCAATCCTCTTGTCTGCCTCTGAGGGTGAAATGAGAGTGGTCCCTGTCATCATGAGCCATGTCTGAAAGAATTATTCACATTCCCTACGAGAATAGACGGGTGAAATAGCAAAACGTGTGTCTTCCTTTGGAGCATGGACGGGTTCAAAGCCCAGCTCATACCACTAAGTATTTTGCTGAACACGAGCAGTTGTGTGTGCGGTCTGTGTTTGGGTGATTTTTGTGTCCTGTGTGTTTGTGTGTGTGTGTGTGTGTGTGTGTGTGTGTCTGTGTGTGTGTGTGTGTGTCTGTATTTCTGTCTCCATTCCTGAGCAGCAAATCTTTTTTCCCCTTTTAGCATGTTACTCACAACTGTGGATGAAGCCCAGCACTCCTGAAAACACAATCCATGTATGGTTGAAGGAAATTTTCTTGGTGAGGAGTGAGAGGTTGGTGACTGAAACCAGCTCATTTCCCATTGACCACTGAGGTCACATCTCTCAGGTGAGAAGCAAAGTGAGAATTTGAACCAGGCACATTCTCCTTAGAGACAATGGGCCAAAGACAGGTCCGATGGAATCGAATGTCTTTTCATGTTGACATCCATCCCGTCAAGCCCTCGTTAAGCCATTGAAGTGTCACATTGGGCCTGGGGGAGGCGGTGCACCCTGTGAAATTACACGTCCGAAGATTTGGATTTGATTTCCAGCCCTCTGCCAGTCTGTCTGCCAGGCACTGTCATGTGACAAGCCTTAGGCGAGTCCCTTTCTGTCTCTGATTCCCGATTCCTTCACAGGGATTTATGTGGGCCTTAACGCCCACTGGGAAAAGATCCCTCTGCCAGCTCAGTGCCTGCTTTCTTGGTTTGACTTGTCAATCTGGACTTGAATACATCTTTGGTTTTGGATTGACTCTATTACCTCTCCTAGAAATTAACACACAAAACTGACAGCTGATTGACAAGATGAGAAGCAGTTTTCCAAAATTCAAATTGAACTTAATCCTTTCTTCCTAAAAGAATTCTCAAATCAAGGGGACACAGCTCACTCGTTTTGACTTCATGAGCTATGGCAAGTAGAGACAATTTTTGAAAATACACAGCTAAAACTGTCCGTGCTTTGAATGCTAGACATGTTTTTCAGGATACAGAGCTAAAGCGGGGACCGTTTTAGCTGTGTATTTGGAAAAAGTTGTGTGCTCTTCAAAGAGAAAGCTACTTTTTCTGTGTCTTTGTGTTCGAGGGGAAATGGGAGTCCTCTTCAGTCAGCAGGGACGACACCTGAGTCCTTTGCAGTCCTCTTGTCTGCCTCTGAGGGTGAAATGAGAGTGGTCCCTGTCATCATGAGCCATGTCTGAAAGAAATATTCACATTCCCTACGAGAATAGACGGGTGAAATAGCAAAAGGTGTGTCTTACTTTGGAGCATGGACGGGTTCAAAGCCCACCTCATACCACTAAGTATTTTGCTGAACACGAGCAGTTGTGTGTGCGGCCTGTGTTTGGGTGATTTTTGTGTCATGTGCGTGTGTGTCTGTGTGTGTGTGTGTGTGTGTGTGTCTGTGTGTGTGTGTCTGTATTTCGGTCTCCATTCCTGAGCAGCAAATCTTTTTTCCTCTTTTAGCATGTTACTCTCAACTGTGGATGAAGCCCAGCACTCCTGAAAACACAATCCATGTATGGTTGAAGGAAATTTTCTTGGTGATGAGTGAGAGGTTGGTGACTGAAACCAGCTCATTTCCCATTGACCACGAGGTCACATCTCTCAGGTGAGAAGCAAAGTGAGAATTTGAACCAGGCACATTCTCCTTAGAGACAATGGGCCAAAGACAGGTCCGATGGAATCGAATGTCTTTTCATGTTGACATCCATCCCGTCAAGCCCTCGTTAAGCCATTGAAGTGTCACATTGGGCCTGGGGGAGGCGGTGCACCCTGTGAAATTACACGTCCGAAGATTTGGATTTGATTTCCAGCCCTCTGCCAGTCAGTCTGCCAGGCACTTTCATTTGACAAGCCTTAGGCGAGTCCCTTTCTGTCTCTGATTCCCGATTCCTTCACAGGGATTTATGTGGGCCTTAACGCCCACTGGGAAAAGATCCCTCTGCCAGCTCAGTGCCTGCTTTCTTGGTTTGACTTGTCACTCTGGACTTGAATACACCTTTGGTTTTGGATTGACTCCATTATCTCTCCTAGAAATTAACACACAAAACTGACAGCTGATTGACAAGATGAGAAGCAGTTTTCCAAAATTCAAATTGAACTTAATCCTTTCTTACTAAAAGAATGCTCAAATCAAGGGGACACAGCTCACTCGTTTTGACTTCATGAGCTATGGCAGGTAGAGACAACTTTTTGAAAATACACAGCTAAAACTGTCCGTGCTTTGAATGCTAGACATGTTTTTCAGAATACAAAGCTAAAACGGTCCCCGCTTTAAGTGCTTTATTAGCTGTGTATTATGAAAAAGTTGTGTGCTCTTCAAAGAGAAAGCTACTTTTGCTGTGTCTTTCGGTTCGAGGGGAAATGGGAGTCCTCTTCAGTCAGCAGGAACGACACCTGAGTCCTTTGCAGTCCTCCTATCTGCCTCTGAGGGTGAAATGAGAGTGGTCCCTGTCACCATGAGCCATGTCTGAAAGAATTATTCACATTCCCTATGAGAATAGACGGGTGAAATAGCAAAAGGTGTGTCTTCCTTTGGAGCATGGACGGGTTCAAAACCCACCTCATACCACTAAATATTTTGCTGAACACGAGCAGTTGTGTGTGCGGCCTGTGTTTGGGTGATTTTTGTGTCATGTGCGTGTGTGTGTGTATTTGTGTGTGTGTGTGTGTCTGTGTGTGTGTGTCTGTATTTCTGTCTCCATTCCTGAGCAGCAAATCTTTTTTCCTCTTTTAGCATGTTACTCACAACTGTGGATGAAGCCCAGGACTCCTGAAAACACAATCCATATATGGTTGGAGGAAATTTTCTTGGTGATGAGTGAGAGGTTGGTGAATGAAACCAGCTCATTTCCCATTAACCACTGAGGTCACATCTCTCAGGTGAGAAGCAAAGTGAGAATTTGAACCAGGCACATTCTCCTTAGAGACAATGGGCCAAAGACAGGTCCGATGGAATCGAATGTCTTTTCATGTTGACATCCATCCCGTCAAGCCCTCGTTAAGCCATTGAAGTGTCACATTGGGCCTGGGGGAGGCGGTGCACCCTGTGAAATTACACGTCCGAAGATTTGGATTTGATTTCCAGCCCTCTGCCAGTCAGTCTGCCAGGCACTTTCATGTGACAAGCCTTAGGCGAGTCCCTTTCTGTCTCTGATTCCCGATTCCTTCACAGGGATTTATGTGGGACTTAACGCCCACTGGGAAAAGATCCCTCTGCCAGCTCAGTGCCTGCTTTCTTGGTTTGACTTGTCACTCTGGACTTGAATACACCTTTGGTTTTGGATTGACTCTATTACCTCTCCTAGAAATCAACACACAAAACTGACAGCTGATTGACTAGATGAGAAGCAGTTTTCCAAAATTCAAATTGAACTTAATCCTTTCTTACTAAAAGAATGCTCAAATCAAGGGGACACAGCTCACTCGTTTTGACTTCATGAGCTATGGCAGGTAGAGACAACTTTTTGAAAATACACAGCTAAAACTGTCCGTGCTTTGAATGCTAGACATGTTTTTCAGAATACACATCTAAAATGGTCCCCGCTTTAAGTGCTTTATTTGCTGTGTATTTTGAAAAAATTGTGTGCTCTTCAAAGAGAAAGCTTCTTTTGCTGTTTCTTTGGGTTCGAGGGGAAATGGGAGTCCTCTTCAGTCAGCAGGGACGACACCTGAGTCCTTTGCAGTCCCCTTGTCTGCCTCTGAGGGTGAAATGAGAGTGGTCCCTGTCATCATGAGCCATGTCTGAAAGAATTATTCACATTCCCTACGAGAATAGACGGGTGAAATAGCAAAAGGTGTGTCTTCCTTTGGAGCATGGACGGGTTCAAAGCCCACCTCATACCACTAAGTATTTTGCTGAACACGAGCAGTTGTGTGTGTGGCCTGTGTTTGGGTGATTTTTGTGTCATGTGTGTGTGTGTGTGTGTGTGTGTGTGTGTTTGTCTGTGTGTGTGTGTCTGTATTTCTGTCTCCATTCCTGAGCAGCAAATCTTTTTTCCTCTTTTAGCATGTTACTCACAACTGTGGATGAAGCCCAGCACTCCTGAAAACACAATCCATGTATGGTTGAAGGAAATTTTCTTGGTGATGAGTGAGAGGTTGGTGACTGAAACCAGCTCATTTCCCATTGACCACTGAGGTCACATCTCTCAGGTGAGAAGCAAAGTGAGAATTTGAACCAGGCACATTCTCCTTAGAGACAATGGGCCAAAGACAACTCCGATGGAATCGAATGTCTTTTCACGTTGACATCCATCCCGTCAAGCCCTCGTTAAGCCATTGAAGTGTCACATTGGGCCTGGGGGAGGTGGTGCACTCTGTGAAATTACACGTCCGAAGATTTGGATTTGATTTCCAGCCCTCTGCCAGTCAGTCTGCCAGGCACTTTCATGTGACAAGCCTTAGGCGAGTCCCTTTCTGTCTCTGATTCCCTATTCCATCACAGGGATTTATGTGGGCCTTAACGCCAACTGGGAAAAGATCCCTCTGCCAGCTCAGTGCCTGCTTTCTTGGTTTGACTTGTCAATCTGGACTTGAATACACCTTTGGTTTTGGATTGACTCTATTACCTCTCCTAGAAATTAACACACAAAACTGACAGCTGATTGACAAGATGAGAAGCAGTTTTCCAAAATTCAAATTGAACTTAATCCTTTCTTACTAAAAGAATGCTCAAATCAAGGGGACACAGCTCACTCGTTTTGACTTCATGAGCTATGGCAGGTAGAGACAACTTTTTGAAAATACACAGCTAAAACTGTCCGTGCTTTGAATGCTAGACATGTTTTTCAGTTTTAAGTGCTTTAGCACTTAAAGCGGGACCGTTTTAGCTGTGTATTTTGAAAAAGTTGTGTGCTCTTCAAAGAGAAAGCTACTTTTGCTGTGTCTTTGGGTTCGAGGGGAAATAGGATTCCTCTTCAGTCAGCAGGGACGACACCTGAGTCCTTTGCAGTCCTCTTGTCTGCCTCTGAAGGTGAAATGAGAGTGGTCCCTGTCATCATGAGCCATGTCTGAAAGAATTATTCACATTCCCTACGAGAATAGATGGGTGAAATAGCGAAATTTGTGTCTTCCTTTGGAGCATGGACGGGTTCAAAGCCCACCTCATACCACTAAGTATTTTGCTGAACACGAGCAGTTGTGTGTGCGGCCTGTGTTTGGGTGATTTTTGTGTCATGTGTGTGTGTGTGACTGTGTGTGTGTGTGTGTGTGTGTGTGTCTGTGTGTGTGGGTCTGTATTTCTGTCTTCATTCCGGAGCAGCAAATCTTTTTTCCTCTTTTAGCATGTTACTCACAACTGTGGATGAAGCCCAGCACTCCAGAAAACACAATCCATGTATGGTTGAAGGAAATTTTCTTGGTGATGAGTGAGAGGTTGGTGACTGAAACCAGCTCATTTCCCATTGACCACTGAGGTCACATCTCTCAGGTGAGAAGCAAAGTGAGAATTTGAACCAGGCACATTCTCCTTAGAGACAATGGGCCAAAGACAGGTCCGATGGAATCGAATGTCTTTTCATGTTGACATCCATCCCGTCAAGCCCTCGTTAAGCCATTGAAGTGTCACATTGGGCCTGGGGGAGGCGGTGCACCCTGTGAAATTAGACGTCCGAAGATTTGGATTTGATTTCCAGCACTCTGCCAGTCAGTCTGCCAGGCACTTTCATGTGACAAGCCTTAGGCGAGTCCCTTTCTGTCTCTGATTCCCGATTCCTTCACAGGGATTTATGTGGGCCTTAACGCCCACTGGGAAAAGATCCCTCTGCCAGCTCAGTGCCTGCTTTCTTGGTTTGACTTGTCAATCTGAACTTGAATACACCTTTGGTTTTGGATTGACTCTATTACCTCTCCTAGAAATTAACACACAAAACTGACAGCTGATTGACAAGATGAGAAGCAGTTTTCCAAAATTCAAATTGAACTTAATCCTTTCTTACTAAAAGAATGCTCAAATCAAGGGGACACAGCTCACTCGTTTTGATTCATGAGCTACGGCAGGTAGAGACAACTTTTTGAAAATACACAGCTAAAACTGTCCGTGCTTTGAATGCTAGACATGTTTTTTAGAATACACAGCTAAAACGGTCCCCGCTTTAAGTGCTAAAGCACTTAAAGCGGGGACCGTTTTAGCTGTGTATTTTGAAAAAGTTGTGTGCTCTTCAAAGAGAAAGCTACTTTTGCTGTGTCTTTGGGTTCGAGGGGAAATGGGAGTCCTCTTCAGTCAGCAGGGACGACACCTGAGTCCTTTGCAGTCCTCTTGTCTGCCTCTGAGGGTGAAATGAGAGTGGTCCCTGTCATCATGAGCCATGTCTGAAAGAATTATTCACATTCCCTACGAGAATAGATGGGTGAAATAGCAAAAGGTGTGTCTTCCTTTGGATCATGGACGGGTTCAAAGCCCACCTCATACCACTAAGTATTTTGCTGAACACGAGCAGTTGTGTGTGCGGCCTGTGTTTGGGTGATTTTTGTGTCGTGTGTGTGTGTGTGTGTGTGTGTGTGTGTCTGTGTGTGTGTGTCTGTATTTCTGTCTCCATTCCTGAGCAGCAAATCTTTTTTCCTCTTTTAGCATGTTACTCACAACTCTGGATGAAGCCCAGCACTCCTGAAAACACAATCCATGTATGGTTGAAGGAAATTTTCTTGGTGATGAGTGAGAGGTTGGTGACAGAAACCAGCTCATTTCCCATTGACCAATGAGATCACATCTCTCAGGTGAGAAGCAAAGTGAGAATTTGAACCCGGCATATTCTCCTTAGAGTAAATGGGCCAAAGACAGGTCCGATGGAATCGAATGTCTTTTCATGTTGACATCCATCCCGTCAAGCCCTCGTTATCCATTGAAGTGTCACATTGGGCCTGGGGGAGGCGGTGCCCCCTGTGAAATTACACGTCCGAAGATTTGGATTTGATTTCCAGCCCTCTGCCAGTCAGTCTGCCAGGCACTTTCATGTGACAAGCCTTAGGCGAGTCCCTTTCTGTCTCTGATTCCCGATTCCTTCACAGGGATTTATGTGGGCCTTAACGCCCACTGGGGAAAGATCCCTCTGCCAGCTCAGTGCCTGCTTTCTTGGTTTGACTTGTCAATCTGGACTTGAATACACCTTTGGTTTTGGATTGACTCTATAACCTCTCCTAGAAATTAACACACAAAACTGACAGCTGATTGACAAGATGAGAAGCAGTTTTCCAAAATTCAAATTGAACTTAATCCTTTCTTACTAAAAGAATGCTCAAATCAAGGGGACACAGCTCACTCGTTTTGACTTCATGAGCTATGGCAGGTAGAGAAAACTTTTTGAAAATACACAGCTAAAACTGTCCGTGCTTTGAATGCTAGACATGTTTTTCAGTTTAAAGTGCTTTAGCAGTTAAAGCGGGACCGTTTTAGCTGTGTATTTTGAAAAAGTTGTGTGCTCTTCAAAGAGAAAGCTACTTTTGCTCTGTCTTTGGGTTCGAGGGGAAATGGGATTCCTCTTCAGTCAGTAGGGACGACACCTGAGTCATTTGCAGTCCTCTTGTCTGCCTCTGAGGGTGAAATGAGAGTGGTCCCTGTCATCATGAGCCATGTCTGAAAGAATTATTCACATTCCCTACGAGAATTGACGGGTGAAATAGCAAAAGGTGTGTCTTCCTTTGGAACATGGACGGGTTCAAATCCCACCTCATACCACTAAGTATTTTGCTGAACACGAGCAGTTGTGTGTGCGGCCTGTGTTTGGGTGATTTTTGTGTCATGTGTGTGTGTGTGAGTGTGTGTGTGTGTGTGTGTGTCTGTGTGTGTGTGTCTGTATTTCTGTCTCCATTCCGGAGCAGCAAATCTTTTTTCCTCTTTTAGCATGTTACTCACAACTGTGGATGAAGCCCAGCACTCCTGAAAACACAATCCATGTATGGTTGAAGGAAATTTTCTTGGTGATGAGTGAGAGGTTGGTGACTGAAACCAGCTCATTTCACATTGACCACTGAGGTCACATCTCTCAGGTGAGAAGCAAAGTGAGAATTTGAACCAGGCACATTCTCCTTAGAGAAAATGGGCCAAAGACAGGTCCGATGGAATCGAATGTCTTTTCATGTTGACATCCATCCCGTCAAGCACTCGTTAAGTCATTGAAGTGTCACATTGGTCCTGGGGGAGGCGGTGCACCCTGTGAAATTACACGTCCGAAGATTTGGATTTGATTTCCAGCCCTCTGCCAGTCAATCTGCCAGGCACTTTCATGTGACAAGCCTTAGGCGAGTCCCTTTCTGTCTCTGATTCCCGATTCCTTCACAGGGATTTATGTGGGCCTTAACGCCCACTGGGAAAAGATCCCTCTGCCAGCTCAGTGCCTGCTTTCTTGGTTTGACTTGTCAATCTGGACTTGAATACACCTTTGGTTTTGGATTGACTCTATTACCTCTCCTAGAAATTAACACACAAAACTGACAGCTGATTGACAAGATGAGAAGCAGTTTTCCAAAATTCAAATTGAACTTAATCCTTTCTTACTAAAAGAATGCTCAAATCAAGGGGACACAGCTCACTCGTTTTGACTTCATGAGCTATGGCAGGTAGAGACAACTTTTTGAAAATACACAGCTAAAACTGTCCGTGATTTGAATGCTAGACATGTTTTTCAGAATACACAGCTAAAACGGTCCCCGCTTTATGTGCTAAAGCACTTAAAGCGGGGACCGTTTTAGCTGTGTATTTTGAAAAAGTTGTGTGCTCTTCAAAGAGAAAGCTACTTTTGCTGTGTCTTTGGGTTCGAGGGGAAATGGGAGTCCTCTTCAGTCAGCAGGGACGACACCTGAGTCCTTTGCAGTCCTCTTGTCTGCCTCTGAGGTTGAAATGAGAGTGGTCCCTGTCATCATGAGCCATGTCTGTAAGAATTATTCACATTCCCTACGAGAATAGACGGGTGAAATAGCAAAAGGTGTGTCTTCCTTTGGATCATGGACGGGTTCAAAGCCCACCTCATACCACTAAGTATTTTGCTGAACACGAGCAGTTGTGTGTGCGGCCTGTGTTTGGGTGATTTTTGTGTCGTGTGTGTGTGTGTGTGTGTGTGTTTCTGTGTGTGTGTGTCTGTATTTCTGTCTCCATTCCTGAGCAGCAAATCTTTTTTCCTCTTTTAGCATGTTACTCACAACTGTGGATGAAGCCCAGCACTCCTGAAAACACAATCCATGTATGGTTGAAGGAAATTTTCTTGGTGATGAGTGAGAGGTTGGTGACTGAAACCAGCTCATTTCCCATTGACCACTGAGGTCACATCTCTCAGGTGAGAAGCAAAGTGAGAATTTGAACCAGGCACATTCTCCTTAGAGACAATGGGCCAAAGACAGGTCCGATGGAATCGAATGTCTTTTCATGTTGACATCCATCCCGTCAAGCCCTCGTTAAGCCATTGAAGTGTCACATTGGGCCTGGGGGAGGCGGTGCACCCTGTGAAATTACACGTGCGAAGATTTGGATTTGATTTCCAGCCCTCTGCCAGTCAGTCTGCCAGGCACGTTCATGTGACAAGCCTTAGGCGAGTCCCTTTCTGTCTCTGATTCCCGATTCCTTCACAGGGATTTATGTGGGCCTTAACGCCCACTGGGAAAAGATCCCTCTGCCAGCTCAGGGCCTGCATTCTTGGTTTGACTTGTCAATCTGGACTTGAATACACCTTTGGATTTGGATTGACTCTATTACCTCTCCTAGAAATTAACACACAAAACTGACAGCTGATTGACAAGATGAGAAGCAGTTTTCCAAAATTCAAATTGAACTTAATCCTTTCTTACTAAAAGAATGCTCAAATCAAGGGGACACAGCTCACTCGTTTTGACTTCATGAGCTATGGCAGGTAGAGAAAACTTTTTGAAAATACACAGCTAAAACTTTTCGTGCTTTGAATGCTAGACATGTTTTTCAGTTTTAAGTGCTTTAGCACTTAAAGCGGGACCTTTTTAGCTGTGTATTTTGAAAAAGTTGTGTGCTCTTCAAAGAGAAAGCTACTTTTGCTGTGTCTTTGGGTTCGAGGGGAAATGGGAGTCCTCTTCAGTCAGCAGGGACGACACCTGAGTCCTTTTCAGTCCTCTTGTCTGCCTCTGAGGGTGAAATGAGAGTGGTCCCTGTCATCATGAGCCATGTCTGAAAGAGTTATTCACATTCCCTACGAGAATAGAAGGGTGAAATAGCAAAAGGTGTGTCTTCCTTTGGATCATGGACGGGTTCAAAGCCCACCTCATACCACTAAGTATTTTGCTGAACACGAGCAGTTGTGTGTGCGGCCTGTGTTTGGGTGATTTTTGTGTCATGTGTGTGTGTGTGTGTGTGTGTGTGTCTGTGTGTGTGTGTCTGTATTTCTGTCTCCATTCCTGAGCAGCAAATCTTTTTTCCTCTTTTAGCATGTTACTCACAACTCTGGATGAAGCCCAGCACTCCTGAAAACACAATCCATGTATGGTTGAAGGAAATTTTCTTGGTGATGAGTGAGAGGTTGGTGACAGAAACCAGCTCATTTCCCATTGACCAATGAGATCACATCTCTCAGGTGAGAAGCAAAGTGAGAATTTGAACCCGGCATATTCTCCTTAGAGTCAATGGGCCAAAGACAGGTCCGATGGAATCGAATGTCTTTTCATGTTGACATCCATCCCGTCAAGCCCTCGTTATCCATTGAAGTGTCACATTGGGCCTGGGGGAGGCGGTGCCCCCTGTGAAATTACACGTCCGAAGATTTGGATTTGATTTCCAGCCCTCTGCCAGTCAGTCTGCCAGGCACTTTCATGTGACAAGCCTTAGGCGAGTCCCTTTCTGTCTCTGATTCCCGATTCCTTCACAGGGATTTATGTGGGCCTTAACGCCCACTGGGGAAAGATCCCTCTGCCAGCTCAGTGCCTGCTTTCTTGGTTTGACTTGTCAATCTGGACTTGAATACACCTTTGGTTTTGGATTGACTCTATAACCTCTCCTAGAAATTAACACACAAAACTGACAGCTGATTGACAAGATGAGAAGCAGTTTTCCAAAATTCAAATTGAACTTAATCCTTTCTTACTAAAAGAATGCTCAAATCAAGGGGACACAGCTCACTCGTTTTGACTTCATGAGCTATGGCAGGTAGAGAAAACTTTTTGAAAATACACAGCTAAAACTTTTCGTGCTTTGAATGCTAGACATGTTTTTCAGTTTTAAGTGCTTTAGCACTTAAAGCGGGACCTTTTTAGCTGTGTATTTTGAAAAAGTTGTGTGCTCTTCAAAGAGAAAGCTACTTTTGCTGTGTCTTTGGGTTCGAGGGGAAATGGGAGTCCTCTTCAGTCAGCAGGGATGACACCTGAGTCCTTTGCAGTCCTCTTGTCTGCCTCTGAGGGTGAAATGAGAGTGGTCCCTGTCATCATGAGCCATGTCTGAAAGAGTTATTCACATTCCCTACGAGAATAGACGGGTGAAATAGCAAAAGTTGGGTCTTCCTTTGGAGCATGGACGGGTTCAAATCCCACCTCATACCACTAAGTATTTTGCTGAACACGAGCAGTTGTGTGTGCGGCCTGTGTTTGGGTGATTTTTGTGTCATGTGTGTGTGTGTGAGTGTGTGTGTGTGTGTGTGTGTGTGTCTGTGTGTGTGTGTCTGTATTTCTGTCTCCATTCCGGAGCAGCAAATCTTTTTTCCTCTTTTAGCATGTTACTGACAACTGTGGATGAAGCCCAGCACTCCAGAAAACACAATCCATGTATGGTTGAAGGAAATTTTCTTGGTGATGAGTGAGAGGTTGGTGACTGAAACCAGCTCATTTCCCATTGACCACTGAGGTCACATCTCTCAGGTGAGAAGCAAAGTGAGAATTTGAACCAGGCACATTCTCCTTAGAGACAATGGGCCAAAGACAGGTCCGATGGAATCGAATATCTTTTCATGTTGACATCCATCCCGTCAAGCCCTCGTTAAGCCATTGAAGTGTCACATTGGGCCTGGGGGAGGCGGTGCACCCTGTGAAATTACACGTCCGAAGATTTGGATTTGATTTCCAGCCCTCTGCCAGTCAGTCTGCCAGGCACGTTCATGTGACAAGCCTTAGGCGAGTCCCTTTCTGTCTCTGATTACCGATTCCTTCACAGGGATTTATGTGGGCCTTAACGCCCATTGGGAAAAGATCCCTCTGCCAGCTCAGTGCCTGCTTTCTTGGTTTGACTTGTCAATCTGGACTTGAATACACCTTTGGTTTTGGATTGACTCTATTACCTCTCCTAGAAATTAACACACAAAACTGACAGCTGATTGACAAGATGAGAAGCAGTTTTCCAAAATTCAAATTGAACTTAATCCTTTCTTACTAAAAGAATGCTCAAATCAAGGGGACACAGCTCACTCGTTTTGACTTCATGAGCTATGGCAGGTAGAGACAACTTTTTGAAAATACACAGCTAAAACTGTCCGTGCTTTGAATGCTAGACATGTTTTTCAGAATACACAGCTAAAACGGTCCCCGCTTTAAGTGCTTTGGCACTTAAAGCGGGGACCGTTTTAGCTGTGTATTTTGAATAATTTGTGTGCTCTTCAAAGAGAAAGCTACTTTTGCTGTGTCTTTGGGTTCGAGGGGAAATGGGAGTCCTCTTCAGTCAGCAGGGACGACACCTGAGTCCTTTGCAGTCCTCTTGTCTGCCTCTGAGGGTGAAATGAGAGTGGTCCCTGTCATCATGACCCATGTCTGAAAGAATTATTCACATTCCCTACGAGAATAGACGGGTGAAATAGCAAAAGGTGTGTCTTCCTTTGGATCATGGACGGGTTCAAAGCCCACCTCATACCACTAAGTATTTTGCTGAACACGAGCAGTTGTTTGTGCGGCCTGCGTTTGGGTGATTTTTGTGTCGTGTGTGTGTGTGTGTGTGTGTGTGTGTGTGTGTGTGTGTCTGTGTGTGTGTGTCTGTATTTCTGTCTCCATTCCAGAGCAGCAAATCTTTTTTCCTCTTTTAGCATGTTACTCACAACTCTGGATGAAGCCCAGCACTCTTGAAAACACAATCCATGTATGGTTGAAGGAAATTTTCTTGGTGATGAGTGAGAGGTTGGTGACTGAAAACAGCTCATTTCCCATTGACCACTGAGGTCACATCTCTCAGGTGAGAAGCAAAGTGAGAATTTGAACCAGGCACATTCTCCTTAGAGACAATGGGCCAAAGACAGGTCCGATGGAATCGAATGTCTTTTCATGTTGACATCCATCCCGTCAAGCCCTCGTTAAGCCATTGAAGTGTCACATTGGGCCTGGGGGAGGCGGTGCACCCTGTGAAATTACACGTCCGAAGATTTGGATTTGATTTCCAGCCCTCTGCCAGTCAGTCTGCCAGGCACGTTCATGTGACAAGCCTTAGGCGAGTCCCTTTCTGTCTCTGATTCCCGATTCCTTCACAGGGATTTATGTGGGCCTTAACGCCCACTGGGAAAAGATCCCTCTGCCAGCTCAGGGCCTGCTCTCTTGGTTTGACTTGTCAATCTGGACTTGAATACACCTTTGGATTTGGATTGACTCTATTACCTCTCCTAGAAATTAACACACAAAACTGACAGCTGATTGACAAGATGAGAAACAGTTTTCCAAAATTCAAATTGAACTTAATCCTTTCTAACTAAAAGAATGCTCAAATCAAGGGGACACAGCTCACTCGTTTTGACTTCATGAGCTATGGCAGGTAGAGAAAACTTTTTGAAAATACACAGCTAAAACTTTTCGTGCTTTGAATGCTAGACATGTTTTTCAGTTTTAAGTGCTAAAGCACTTAAAGCGGGGACCGTTTTAGCTGTGTATTTTGAAAAAGTTGTGTTCTCTTCAAAGAGAAAGCTACTTTTGCTGTGTCTTTGGGTTCGAGGGGAAATGGGAGTCCTCTTCAGTCAGCAGGGACAACACCTGAGTCCTTTGCAGTCCTCTTGTCTGCCTCTGAGGGTGAAATGAGAGTGGTCCCTGTCATCATGAGCCATGTCTGAAAGAATTATTCACATTCCCTACGAGAATAGACGGGTGAAATAGCAAAAGGTGCGTCTTCCTTTGGAGCATGGACGGGTTCAAAGCCCACCTCATACCACTACGTATTTTGCTGAACACGAGCAGTTGTGTGTGCGGCCTGTGTTTGGGTGATTTTTGTGTCGCGTGTGTGTGTGTGTGTGTGTGTGTGTGTGTGTGTGTGTGTGTGTCTGTATTTCTGTCTCCATTCCTGAGCAGCAAATCTTTTTTCCTCTTTTAGCATGTTACTCACAACTGTGGATGAAGCCCAGCACTCCTGAAAACACAATCCATGTATGGTTGAAAGAAATTTTCTTGGTGATGAGTGAGAGGTTGGTGACTGAAACCAGCTCATTTCCCATTGACCACTGAGGTCACATCTCTCAGGTAAGAAGCAAAGTGAGAATTTGAACCAGGCACATTCTCCTTAGAGACAATGGGCCAAAGACAGGTCCGATGGAATCGAATGTCTTTTCATGTTGACATCCATCCCGTCAAGCCCTCGTTAAGCCATTGAAGTGTCACATTGGACTGGGGGAGGCGGTGCACCCTGTGAAATTACACGTCCGAAGATTTGGATTTGATTTCCAGCCCTCTGCCAGTCAGTCTGCCAGGCACTTTCATGTGACAAGCCTTAGGCGAGTCCCTTTCTGTCTCTGATTCCCAATTCCTTCACAGGGATTTGTGTGGGCCTTAACGCCCACTGGGAAAAGATCCCTCTGCCAGCTCAGTGCCTGCTTTCTTGGTTTGACTTGTCAATCTGGACTTGAACACACCTTTGGTTTTGGATTGACTCTATTACCTCTCCTAGAAATTAACACACAAAACTGACAGCTGATTGACAAGATGAGAAGCTGTTTTCCAAAATTCAAATTGAACTTAATCCTTTCTTCCGAAAAGAATGCTCAAATCAAGGGGACACAGCTCACTCGTTTTGACTTCATGAGCTATGGCAGGTAGAGACAACTTTTTGAAAATACACAGCTAAAACTGTCCGTGCTTTGAATGCTAGACATGTTTTTCAGAATACACAGCTAAAGCGGGGACCGTTTTAGCTGTGTATTTTGAAAAAGTTGTGTGCTCTTCAAAGAGAAAGCTACTTTTGCTGTGTCTTTGGGTTCGAGGGGAAATGGGAGTCCTCTTCAGTCAGCAGGGACGACACCTGATTCCTTTCCAGTCCTCTTGTCTGCCTCTGAGGGTGCAATGAGTGTGGTCCCTGTCATCATGAGCCATGTCTGAAAGAATTATTCACATTCCCTACGAGAATAGACGGGTGAAATAGCAAAAGGTGTGTCTTCCTTTGGAGCATGGACGGGTTCAAAGCCCACCTCATACCACTAAGTATTTTGCTGAACACGAGCAGTTGAGTGTGCGGCCTGTGTTTGGGTGATTTTTGTGTCATGTGTGTGTGTGTGTGTGTGTCTCTGTGTGTGTGTCTGTGTGTGTGTGTCTGTATTTCTGTCTCCATTCCTGAGCAGCAAATCTTTTTTCCTCTTTTAGCATGTTACTCACAACTGTGGATGAAGCCCAGCACTCCTGAAAACACAATCCATGTATGGTTGAAGGAAATTTTCTTGGTGATGAGTGAGAGGTTGGTGACTGAAACCAGCTCATTTCCCATTGACCACTGAGGTCACATCTCTCAGGTGAGAAGCAAAGTGAGAATTTGAACCAGGCACATTCTCCTTACAGACAATGGGCCAAAGACAGGTCCGATGGAATCGAATGTCTTTTCATGTTGACATCCATCCCGTCTAGCCCTCGTTAAGCCACTGAAGTGTCACATTGGGCCTGGGGAAGGCGGTGCACCCTGTGAAATTACACGTCCGAAGATTTGGATTTGATTTCCAGCCCTCTGCCAGTCAGTCTGCCAGGCACGTTCATGTGACAAGCCTTAGGCGAGTCCCTTTCTGTCTCTGATTCCCGATTCCTTCACAGGGATTTAGGTGGGCCTTAACGCCCACTGGGAAAAGATCCCTCTGCCAGCTCAGTGCCTGCTTTCTTGGTTTGACTTGTCAATCTGGACTTGAATACACCTTTGGTTTTGGATTGACTCTATTACCTCTCCTAGAAATTAACACACAAAACTGACAGATGATTGACAAGATGAGAAACAGTTTTCCAAAATTCAAATTGAACTTAATCCTTTCTTACTAAAGGAATGCTCAAATCAAGGGGACACAGCTCACTCGTTTTGACTTCATGAGCTATGGCAGGTAGAGACAACTTTTTGAAAATACACAGCTAAAACTGTCCGTGCTTTGAATGCCAAACATGTTTTTCAGAATACACAGCTAAAACGTTCCCCGCTTTAGTGCTTAGCACTTAAAGCGGGGACCGTTTTAGCTGTGTATTTTGAAAAAGTTGTGTGCTCTTCAAAGAGAAAGCTACTTTTGCTGTGTCTTTGGGTTCGAGGGGAAATGGGAGTCCTCTTCAGTCAGCAGGGACGACACCTGAGTCCTTTGCAGTCCTCTTGTCTGCCTCTGAGGGTGAAATGAGAGTGGTCCCTGTCATCATGAGCCATGTCTGAAAGAATTATTCACATTCCGTACGAGAATAGACGGGTGAAATAGC
Organism: Saimiri boliviensis; assembly: GCF_048565385.1. Taxonomy (NCBI): domain Eukaryota; kingdom Metazoa; phylum Chordata; class Mammalia; order Primates; family Cebidae; genus Saimiri; species Saimiri boliviensis. The sequence continues at coordinate 152,774,597 of NC_133453.1, forward strand.
AAAAGGTGTGTCTTCCTTTGGAGCATGGACGGGTTCAAAGCCCACCTCATACCACTAAGTATTTTGCTGAACACGAGCAGTTGTGTGTGCGGCCTGTGTTTGGGTGATTTTTGTGTCATGTGTGTGTGTGTGTGTGTGTGTCTGTGTGTGTGTGTCTGTGTGTGTGTGTCTGTATTTCTGTCTCCATTCCTGAGCAGCAAATCTTTTTTCCTCTTTTAGCATGTTACTCACAACTGTGGATGAAGCCCAGCACTCCTGAAAACACAATCCATGTATGGTTGAAGGAAATTTTCTTGGTGATGAGTGAGAGGTTGGTGACTGAAACCAGCTCATTTCCCATTGACCACTGAGGTCACATCTCTCAGGTGAGAAGCAAAGTGAGAATTTGAACCAGGCACATTCTCCTTAGAGACAATGGGCCAAAGACAGGTCCGATGGAATCGAATGTCTTTTCATGTTGACATCCATCCCGTCTAGCCCTCGTTAAGCCATTGAAGTGTCACATTGGGCCTGGGGGAGGCGGTGCACCCTGTGAAATTACACGTCCGAAGATTTGGATTTGATTTCCAGCCCTCTGCCAGTCAGTCTGCCAGGCACTTTCATGTGACAAGCCTTAGGCGAGTCCCTTTCTGTCTCTGATTAACGATTCCTTCACAGGGATTTATGTGGGCCTTAACGCCCACTGGGAAAAGATCCCTCTGCCAGCTCAGTGCCTGCTTTCTTGGTTTGACTTGTCAATCTGGACTTGAATACACCTTTGGTTTTGGATTGACTCTATTACCTCTCCTAGAAATTAACACACAAAACTGACAGATGATTGACAAGATGAGAAACAGTTTTCCAAAATTCAAATTGAACTTAATCCTTTCTTACTAAAGGAATGCTCAAATCAAGGGGACACAGCTCACTCGTTTTGACTTCATGAGCTATGGCAGGTAGAGACAACTTTTTGAAAATACACAGCTAAAACTGTCCGTGCTTTGAATGCTAGACATGTTTTTCAGAATACACAGCTAAAACGTTCCCCGCTTTAGTGCTTAGCACTTAAAGCGGGGACCGTTTTAGCTGCGTATTTTGAAAAAGTTGTGTGCTCTTCAAAGAGAAAGCTACTTTTGCTGTGTCTTTGGGTTCGAGGGGAAATGGGAGTCCTCTTCAGTCAGCAGGGACGACACCTGAGTCCTTTGCAGTCCTCTTGTCTGCCTCTGAGGGTGAAATGAGAGTGGTCCCTGTCATCATGAGCCATGTCTGAAAGAATTATTCACATTCCGTACGAGAATAGACGGGTGAAATAGCAAAAGGTGTGTCTTCCTTTGGAGCATGGACAGGTTCAAAGCCCACCTCATACCACTAAGCATTTTGCTGAACACGAGCAGTTGTGTGTGCGGCCTGTGTTTGGGTGATTTTTGTGTCATGTTTGTGTGTGTGTGTGTGTGTGTGTGTGTGTGTGTCTGTGTGTGAGTGTCTGTGTGTGTGTGTCTGTATTTCTGTCTCCATTCCGGAGCAGCAAATCTTTTTTCCTCTTTTAGCATGTTACTCACAACTGTGGATGAAGCCCAGCACTCCTGAAAACACAATCCATGTATGGTTGAAGGAAATTTTCTTGGTGATGAGTGAGAGTTTGGTGACTGAAACCAGCTCATTTCACATTGACCACTGAGGTCACATCTCTCAGGTGAGAAGCAAAGTGAGAATTTGAACCAGGCACATTCTCCTTAGAGACAATGGGCCAAAGACAGTTCCGATGGAATCGAATGTCTTTTCATGTTGACATCCATCCCGTCAAGCCCTCGTTAAGTCATTGAAGTGTCACATTGGGCCTGGGGGAGGCGGTGCCCCCTGTGAAATTACACGTCTGAAGATTTGGATTTGATTTCCAGCCCTCTGCCAGTCAATCTGCCAGGCACTTTCATGTGACAAGCCTTAGGCGAGTCCCTTTCTGTCTCTGATTCCCGATTCCTTCACAGGGATTTATGTGGGCCTTAACGCCCACTGGGAAAAGATCCCTCTGCCAGCTCAGTGCCTGCTTTCTTGGTTTGACTTGTCAATCTGGACTTGAATACACCTTTGGTTTTGGATTGACTCTATTACCTCTGCTAGAAATTAACACACAAAACTGACAGCTGATTGACAAGATGAGAAGCAGTTTTCCAAAATTCAAATTGAACTTAATTCTTTCTTCCTAAAAGAATGCTCAAATCAAGCGGACACAGCTCACTCGTTTTGACTTCATGAGCTATGGCAGGTAGAGACAACTTTTTGAAAATACACAGATAAAACTGTCCGTGCTTTGAATGCTAGACATGTTTTTCAGTTTTAAGTGCTTTAGCACTTAAAGCGGGACCGTTTTAGCTGTGTATTTTGAAAAAGTTGTGTGCTCTTCAAAGAGAAAGCTACTTTTGCTGTGTCTTTGGGTTCGAGGGGAAATAGGAGTCCTCTTCAGTCAGCAGGGACGACACCTGAGTCCTTTGCAGTCCTCTTGTCTGCCTCTGAAGGTGAAATGAGAGTGGTCCCTGTCATCATGAGCCATGTCTGAAAGAATTATTCACATTCCCTACGAGAATAGACGGGTGAAATCGCGAAATTTGTGTCTTCCTTTGGAGCATGGACGGGTTCAAAGCCCACCTCATACCACTAAGTATTTTGCTGAACACGAGCAGTTGTGTGTGCGGCCTGAGTTTGGGTGATTTTTGTGTCATGTGTGTGTGTGTGAGTGTGTGTGTGTGTGTGTGTGTGTGTGTCTGTGTGTGTGTGTCTGTATTTCTGTCTCCATTATGGAGCAGCAAATCTTTTTTCCTCTTTTAGCATGTTACTCACAGCTGTGGATGAAGCCCAGCACTCCAGAAAACACAATCCATGTATGGTTGAAGGAAATTTTCTTGGTGATGAGTGAGAGGTTGGTGACTGAAACCAGCTCATTTCCCATTGACCACTGAGGTCACATCTCTTAGGTGAGAAGCAAAGTGAGAATTTGAACCAGGCACATTCTCCTTAGAGACAATGGGCCAAAGACAGGTCCGATGGAATCGAATGTCTTTTCATGTTGACATCCATCCCGTCAAGCCCTCGTTAAGCCATTGAAGTGTCACATTGTGCCTGGGGAGGCGGTGCACCCTGTGAAATTACACGTCCGAAGATTTGGATTTGATATCCAGCACTCTGCCAGTCAGTCTGCCAGGCACTTTCATGTGACAAGCCTTAGGCGAGTCCCTTTCTGTCTCTGATTCCCGATTCCTTCACAGGGATTTATGTGGGCCTTAACGCCCACTGGGAAAAGATCCCTCTGCCAGCTCAGTGCCTGCTTTCTTGGTTTGACTTGTCAATCTGGACTTGAATACACCTTTGGTTTTGGATTGACTCTATTACCTCTCCTAGAAATTAACACACAAAACTGACAGCTGATTGACAAGATGAGAAGCAGTTTTCCAAAATTCAAATTGAACTTAATCCTTTCTTACTAAAAGAATGCTCAAATCAAGGGGACACAGCTCACTCGTTTTGACTTCATGAGCTATGGTAGTTAGAGACAATTTTTTGAAAATACACAGCTAAAACTGTCCGTGCTTTGAATGCTAGACATGTTTTTCAGAATACACAGCTTAAACGGTCCCCGCATAAGTGCTTTAGCACTTAAAGCGGGGACCGTTTTAGCTGTGTATTTTGAAAAATTGTGTGCTCTTCAAAGAGAAAGCTACTTTTGCTGTGTCTTTGGGTTCGAGGGGAAATGGGAGTCCTCATCAGTCAGCAGGGACGACACCTGAGTCCTTTGCAGTCCTCTTGTCTGCCTCTGAGGGTGAAATGAGAGTGGTCCCTGTCATCATGAGCCATGTCTGAAAGAATTATTCACATTCCGTACGAGAATAGACGGGTGAAATAGCAAAAGGTGTGTCTTCCTTTAGAGCATGGACAGGTTCAAAGCCCACCTCATACCACTAAGTATTTTGCTGAACACGAGCAGTTGTGTGTGCGGCCTGTGTTTGGGTGATTTTTGTGTCATGTTTGTGTGTGTGTGTGTGTGTGTGTGTGTCTGTGTGTGTGTGTCTGTATTTCTGTCTCCATTCCTGAGCAGCAAATCTTTTTTCCTCTTTTAGCATGTTACTCACAACTGTGGATGAAGCCCAGCACTCCTGAAAACACAATCCATGTATGGTTGAAGGAAATTTTCTTGGTGATGAAAGAGAGGTTGGTGACTGAAACCAGCTCATTTCCCATTGACCACTGAGGTCACATCTCTCAGGTGAGAAGAAAAGTGAGAATTTGAACCAGGCACATTCTCCTTAGAGACAATGGGCCAAAGACTGGTCCGATGGAATCGAATGTCTTTTCATGTTGACATCCATCCCATCAAGCCCTCGTTAAGCCATTGAAGTGTCACATTGGGCCTGGTGGAGGCGGTGCAACCTGTGAAATTACACGTCCGAAGATTTGGATTTGATTTCCAGCCCTCTGCCAGTCAGTCTGCCAGGCACTTTCATGTGACAAGCCTTAGGCGAGTCCCTTTCTGTCTCTGATTCCCGATTCCTTCACAAGGATTTATGTGGGCCTTAACGCCCACTGGGAAAAGATCCCTCTGCCAGCTCAGTGCCTGCTTTCTTGGTTTGACTTGTCAATCTGGACTTGAATACACCTTTGGTTTTGGATTGACTCTATTACCTCTCCTAGAAATTAACACACAAAAGTGACAGCTGATTCACAAGATGATAAGCATTTTTCCAAAATTCAAATTGAACCTAATCCTTTCTTACTAAAAGAATGCTCAAATCAAGGGGACACAGCTCACTCGTTTTGACTTCATGAGCTATGGCAGGTAGAGACAACTTTTTGAAAATACACAGCTAAAACTGTCCGTGCTTTGAATGCTAGACATGTTTTTCAGAATACACAGCTAAAACGGTCCCCGCTTTAAGTGCTAAATCACTTAAAGCGGGGACCGTTTTAGCTGTGTATTTTGAAAAAGTTGTGTGCTCTTCAAAGAGAAAGCTACTTTTGCTGTGTCTTTGGGTTCGAGGGGAAATGGGAGTCCTCTACAGTCAGCAGGGACGACACCTGAGTCCTTTGCAGTCCTCTTGTCTGCCTCTGAGGGTGAAATGAGAGTGGTCCCTGTCATCATGTGCCATGTCTGAAAGAATTATTCACATTCCCTACGAGAATAGACGGGTGAAATAGCAAAAGGTGTGTCTTCCTTTGGAGCATGGACGGGTTCAAAGCCCACCTCATACCACTAAGTATTTTGCTGAACACGAGCAGTTGTGTGTGCGGCCTGTGTTTGGGTGATTTTTGTGTCGTGTGTGTGTGTGTGTGTGTGTGTGTGTGTCTGTGTGTGTGTGTCTGTATTTCTGTCTCCATTCCTGAGCAGCAAATCTTTTTTCCTCTTTTAGCATGTTACTCACAACTGTGGATGAAGCCCAGCACTCCTGAAAACACAATCCATGTATGGTTGAAGGAAATTTTCTTGGTGATGAGTGAGAAGTTGGTGACTGAAACCAGCTCATTTCCCATTGACCACTGAGATCACATCTCTCAAGTGAGAAGCAAAGTGAGAATTTGAACCAGGCACATTCTCCTTAGAGACAATGGGCCAAAGACAGGTCCGATGGAATCGAATGTCTTTTCATGTCGACATCCATCCCGTCAAGCCCTCGTTAAGCCATTGAAGTGTCACATTGGGCCTGGGGGAGGCGGTGCACCCTGTGAAATTACACGTCCGAAGATTTGGATTTGATTTCCAGCCCTCTGCCAGTCAGTCTGCCAGGCACTTTCATGTGACAAGCCTTAGGCGAGTCCCTTTCTGTCTCTGATTCCCGATTCCTTCACAGGGATTTATGTGGGCCTTAACGCCCACTGGGAATAGATCCCTCTGCCAGCTCAGTGCCTGCTTTCTTGGTTTGACTTGTCAATCTGGACTTGAATACACCTTTGGTTTTGGATTGACTCTATTACCTCTCCTAGAAATTAACACACAAAACTGACAGCTGATTGACAAGATGAGAAGCAGCTTTCCAAAATTCAAATTGAACTTAATCCTTTCTTACTAAAAGAATGCTCAAATCAAGGGGACACAGCTCACTCGTTTTGACTTCATGAGCTATGGCAGGTAGAGACAACTTTTTGAAAATACACAGCTAAAACTGTCCGTGCTTTGAATGCTAGACATGTTTTTCAGTTTTAAGTGCTTTAGCACTTAAAGCGGGACCGTTTTAGCTGTGTATTTTGAAAAAGTTGTGTGCTCTTCAAAGAGAAAGCTACTTTTGCTCTGTCTTTGGGTTCGAGGGGAAATGGGAGTCCTCTTCAGTCAGCAGGGACGACACCTGAGTCCTTTGCAGTCCTCTTGTCTGCCTCTGAGGGTGAAATGAGAGTGGTCCCTGTCATCATGAGCCATGTCTGAAAGAATTACTCACATTCCCTACGAGAATAGACGGGTGAAATAGCAAAAGGTGTGTCTTCCTTTGGAGCATGGACGGGTTCAAAGCCCACCTCATACCACTAAGTATTTTGCTGAACACGAGCAGTTGTGTGTGCGGCCTGTGTTTGGTTGATTTTTGTGTCATGTGTGTGTTTGTGTGTGTGTGTCTGTGTGTGTGTGTCTGTGTGTGTGTGTCTGTATTTCTGTCTCCATTCCTGAGCAGCAAATCTTTTTTCCTCTTTTAGCATGTTACTCACAACTGTGGATGAAGCCCAGCACTCCTGAAAACACAATCCATGTATGGTTGAAGGAAATTTTCTTGGTGATGTGTGAGAGTTTGGTGACTGAAACCAGCTCATTTCCCATTGACCACTGAGGTCGCATCTCTCAGGTGAGAAGCAAAGTGAGAATTTGAACCAGGCACATTCTCCTTAGAGACAATGGGCCAAAGACAAGTCCGATGGAATCGAATGTCTTTTCATGTTGACATCCATCCCGTCAAGCCCTCGTTAAGCCATTGAAGTGTCACATTGGGCCTGGGGGAGGCGGTGCACCCTGTGAAATTACACGTCCGAAGATTTGGATTTGATTTCCAGCCCTCTGCCAGTCAGTCTGCCAGGCACTTTCATGTGACAAGCCTTAGGCGAGTCCCTTTCTGTCTCTGATTCCCGATTCCTTCACAGGGATTTATGTGGGCCTTAACGCCCACTGGGAATAGATCCCTCTGCCAGCTCAGTGAATGCTTTCTTGGTTTGACTTGTCAATCTGGACTTGAATACACCTTTGGTTTTGGATTGACTCTATTACCTCTCCTAGAAATTAACACACAAAACTGACAGCTGATTGACAAGATGAGAAGCAGCTTTCCAAAATTGAAATTGAACTTAATCCTTTCTTCCTAAAAGAATGCTCAAATCAAGCGGACACAGCTCACTCGTTTTGACTTCATGAGCTATGGCAGGTAGAGACAACTTTTTGAAAATACACAGCTAAAACTGTCCGTGCTTTGAATGCTAGACATGTTTTTCAGAATACACAGCTAAAACGGTCCCCGCGTAAGTGCTTTAGCACTTAATGCGGGCACCGTTTTAGATGTGTATTTTGAAAAATCGTGTGCTCTTCAAAGAGAAAGCTACTTTTGCTGTGTCTTTGGGTTCGATGGGAAATGGGAGTCCTCATCAGTCAGCAGGGACGACACCTGAGTCCTTTGCAGTCCTCTTGTCTGCCTCTGAGGGTGAAATGAGAGTGGTCCCTGTCATCATGAGCCATGTCTGAAAGAATTATTCACATTCCGTACGAGAATAGACGGGTGAAATAGCAAAAGGTGTGTCTTCCTTTGGAGCATGGACAGGTTCAAAGCCCACCCTCATACCACTAAGTATTTTGCTGAACACGAGCAGTTGTGTGTGCGGCCTGTGTTTGGGTGATTTTTGTGTCATGTTTGTGTGTGTGTGTGTGTGTGTGTGTGTGTGTGTCTGTGTGTGTGTGTCTGTATTTCTGTCTCCATTCCTGAGCAGCAAATCTTTTTTCCTCTTTTAGCATGTTACTCACAACTGTGGATGAAGCCCAGCACTCCTGAAAACACAATCCATGTATGGTTGAAGGAAATTTTCTTGGTGATGAGTGAGAGGTTGGTGACTGAAACCAGCTCATTTCCCATTGACCACTGAGGTCACATCTCTCAGGTGAGAAGCAAAGTGAGAATTTGAACCAGGCACATTCTCCTTAGAGACAATGGGCCAAAGACAGGTCCGATGGAATCGAATGTCTTTTCATGTTGACATCCATCCCGTCAAGCCCTCGTTAAGCCATTGAAGTGTCACATTGGGCCTGGTGGAGGCGGTGCACCCTGTGAAATTATACGTCCGAAGATTTGGATTTGATTTCCAGCCCTCTGCCAGTCAGTCTGCCAGGCACTTTCATGTGACAAGCCTTAGGCGAGTCCCTTTCTGTCTCTGATTCCCGATTCCTTCACATGGATTTATGTGGGCCTTAACGCCCACTGGGAAAAGATCCCTCTGCCAGCTCAGTGCCTGCTTTCTTCGTTTGACTTGTCAATCTGGACTTGAATACACCTTTGGTTTTTGATTGACTCTATTACCTCTCCTAGAAATTAACACACAAAACTGACAGCTGATTGACAAGATGAGAAGCAGTTTTCCAAAATTCAAATTGAACCTAATCCTTTCTTACTAAAGAATGCTCAAATCAAGGGGACACAGCTCACTCGTTTTGACTTCATGAGCTATGGAAGGTAGAGACAACTTTTTGAAAATACACAGCTAAAACTGTCCGTGCTTTGAATGCTAGACATGTTTTTCAGAATACACAGCTAAAACGGTCCCCGCTTTAAGTGCTAAATCACTTAAAGCGGGGACCGTTTTAGCTGTGTATTTTGAAAAATTTGTGTGCTCTTCAAAGAGAAAGCTACTTTTGCTGTGTTTTGGGTTCGAGGGGAAATGGGAGTCCTCTTCAGTCAGCAGGGACGACACCTGAGTCCTTTGCAGTCCTCTTGTCTGCCTCTGAGGGTGAAATGAGAGTGGTCCCTGTCATCATGTGCCATGTCTGAAAGAATTACTCACATTCCCTACGAGAAGAGACGGGTGAAATAGCAAAAGGTGTGTCTTCCTTTGGAGCGTGGACGGGTTCAAAGCCCACCTCATACCACTAAGTATTTTGCTGAACACGAGCAGTTGTGTGTGCGGCCTGTGTTTGGGTGATTTTTGTGTCGTGTGTGTGTGAGTGTGTGTGTGTGTGTGTCTGTGTGTGTGTGTCTGTATTTCTGTCTCCATTCCTGAGCAGCAAATCTTTTTTCCTCTTTTAGCATGTTACTCACAACTGTGGATGAAGCCCAGCACTCCTGAAAACACAATCCATGTATGGTTGAAGGAAATTTTCTTGGTGATGAGTGAGAAGTTGGTGACTGAAACCAGCTCATTTCCCATTGACCACTGAGGTCACATCTCTCAAGTGAGAAGCAAAGTGAGAATTTGAACCAGGCACATTCTCCTTAGAGACAATGTGCCAAAGACAGGTCCGATGGAATCGAATGTCTTTTCATGTCGACATCCATCCCGTCAAGCCCTCGTTAAGCCATTGAAGTGTCACATTGGGCCTGGGGGAGGCGGTGCACCCTGTGAAATTACACGTCCGAAGATTTGGATTTGATTTCCAGCCCTCTGCCAGTCAGTCTGCCAGGCACTTTCATGTGACAAGCCTTAGGCGAGTCCCTTTCTGTCTCTGATTCCCGATTCCTTCACAGGGATTTATGTGGGCCTTAACGCCCACTGGGAATAGATCCCTCTGCCAGCTCAGTGAATGCTTTCTTGGTTTGACTTGTCAATCTAGACTTGAATACACCTTTGGTTTTGGATTGACTCTATTACCTCTCCTAGAAATTAACACACAAAACTGACAGCTGATTGACAAGATGAGAAGCAGCTTTCCAAAATTCAAATTGAACTTAATCCTTTCTTCCTAAAAGAATGCTCAAATCAAGCGGACACAGCTCACTCGTTTTGACTTCATGAGCTATGGCAGGTAGAGACAACTTTTTGAAAATACACAGCTAAAACTCTCCGTGCTTTGAATGCTAGACATGTTTTTCAGAATACACAGCTAAAACGGTCCCCACTTTAAGTGCTAAAGCACTTAAAGCGGGGACCGTTTTAGCTCTGTATTTTGAAAAAGTTGTGTGCTCTTCAAAGAGAAAGCTACTTTTGCTGTGTCTTTGGGTTCGAGGGGAAATGGGAGTCCTCTTCAGTCAGCAGGGATGACACCTGCGTCCTTTGCAGTCCTCTTTTCTGCCTCTGAGGGTGAAATGAGAGTGGTCCCTGTCATCATGAGCCATGTCTGAAAGAATTATTCACATTCCCTACGAGAATAGACAGGTGAAATAGCAAAAGGTGTGTCTTCCTTTGGAGCATGGACGGGTTCAAAGCCCACCTCATACCACTAAGTATTTTGCTGAACACGAGCAGTTGTGTGTGCGGCCTGTCTTTGGGTGATTTTTGTGTGATGTTTGTGTGTGTGTGTCTGTGTGTGTGTGTGTGTCTGTGTGTCTGTGTGTGTGTGTCTGTATTTCTGTCTCCATTCCTGAGCAGCAAATCTTTTTTCGTCTTTTAGCATGTTACTCACAAATGTGGATGAAGCCCAGCACTCCTGAAAACACAATCCATGTATGGTTGAAGGAAATTTTCTTGGTGATGAGTGAGAGGTTGGTGACTGAAACCAGCTCATTTCCCATTGACCACTGAGGTCACATCTCTCAGGTGAGAAGCAAAGTGAGAATTTGAACCAGGCACATTCTCCTTAGAGACAATGAGCCAAAGACAGGTCCGATGGAATCGAATGTCTTTTCATGTTGACATCCATCCCGTCAAGCCCTCGTTAAACCATTGAAGTGTCACATTCGGCCTGGGGGAGGCGGTGCACCCTGTGAAATTACACGTCCGAAGATTTGGATTTGATTTCCAGCCCTCTGCCAGTCAGTCTGCCAGGCACTTTCATGTGACAAGCCTTAGGCGAGTCCCTTTCTGTCTCTGATTCCCGATTCCTTCACAGGGATTTATGTGGGCCTTAACGCCCACTGGGAAAAGATCCCTCTGCCAGCTCAGTGCCTGCTTTCTTGGTTTGACTTGTCAATCTGGACTTGAATACACCTTTGGTTTTGGATTGACTCTATTACCTCTCCTAGAAATTAACACACAAAACTGACAGCTGATTGACAAGATGAGAAGCAGTTTTCCAAAATTCAAATTGAACTTAATCCTTTCTTACTAAAAGAATGCTCAAATCAAGGGGACAGAGCTCACTCGTTTTGACTTCATCAGCTATGGCAGGTAGAGACAACTTTTTGAAAATACACAGCTAAAACTGTCCGTGCTTTGAATGCTAGACATGTTTTTCAGTTTTAAGTGCTTTAGCACTTAAAGCGGGACCGTTTAGCTGTGTATTTTGAAAAAGTTGTGTGCTCTTCAAAGAGAAAGCTACTTTTGCTCTGTCTTTGGGTTCGAGGGGAAATGGGAGTCCTCTTCAGTCAGCAGGGACGACACCTGAGTCCTTTGCAGTCCTCTTGTCTGCCTCTGAGGGTGAAATGAGAGTGGTCCCTGTCATCATGAGCCATGTCTGAAAGAATTATTCACATTCCCTACGAGAATAGACGGGTGAAATAGCAAAAGGTGTGTCTTCCTTTGGAGCATGGACGGGTTCAAAGCCCACCTCATACCACTAAGTATTTTGCTGAACACGAGCATTTGTGTGTGCGGCCTGTGTTTGGGTGATTTTTGTGTCGTGTGTGTGTGTGTGTGTGTGTGTGTGTGTCTGTGTGTGTGCGTCTGTATTTCTGTCTCCATTCCTGAGCAGCAAATCTTTTTTCCTCTTTTAGCATGTTACTCACAACTGTGGATGAAGCCCAGCACTCCTGAAAACACAATCCATGTATGGTTGAAGGAAATTTTCTTGGTGATGAGTGAGAGGTTGGTGACTGAAACCAGCTAATTTCCCATTGACCACTGAGGTCACATCTCTCAGGTGAGAAGCAAAGTGAGAATTTGAACCAGGCACATTCTCCTTAGAGACAATGGGCCAAAGACAGGTCCGATGGAATCGAATGTCTTTTCATGTTGACATGCATCCCGTAAAGCCCTCGTTAAGCCATTGAAGTGTCACTTTGGGCCTGGGGGAGGCGGTGCACCCTGTGAAATTACACGTCCGAAGATTTGGATTTGATTTCCAGCCCTCTGCCAGTCAGTCTGCCAGGCACTTTCATGTGACAAGCCTAAGGCAAGTCCCTTTCTGTCTCTGATTCCCGATTCCTTCACAGGGATTTATGTGGGCCTTAACGCCCACTGGGAAAAGATCCCTCTGCCAGCTCAGTGCCTGCTTTCTTGGTTTGACTTGTCAATCTGGACTTGAATACACCTTTGGTTTTGGATTGACTCTATTACCTCTCTGAGAAATTAACACACAAAACTGACAGCTGATTGACAAGATGAGAAGCAGTTTTCCAAAATTCAAATTGAACTTAATCCTTTCTTACTAAAAGAATGCTCAAATCAAGGGGACACAGCTCACTCGTTTTGACTTCATGAGCTATGGCAGGTAGAGACAACTTTTTGAAAATACACAGCTAAAACTGTCCGTGCTTTGAATGCTAGACATGTTTTTCAGAATACACAGCTAAAACGGTCCCCGGTTTAAGTGCTAAAGCACTTAAAGCGGGGACCGTTTTAGCTGTGTATTTTGAAAAAGTTGTGTGCTCTTCAAAGAGAAAGCTACTTTTGCTGTGTCTTTGGGTTCGAGGCGAAATGGGAGTCCTCTTCAGTTAGCAGGGACGACACCTGATTCCTTTGCAGTCCTCTTGTCTGCCTCTGAGGTTGAAATGAGTGTGGTCCCTGTCATCATGAGCCATGTCTGAAAGAATTATTCCCATTCCCTACGAGAATAGACGGGTGAAATAGCAAAAGGTGTGTCTTCCTTTGGAGCATGGACGGGTCCAAAGCCCACCTCATACCACTAAGTATTTTGCTGAACACGAGCAGTTGTGTGTGCGGCCTGTGTTTGGTTGATTTTTGTGTCATGTGTGTGTGTGTGTGTGTGTGTCTGTGTGTGTGTGTCTGTGTGTGTGTGTCTGTATTTCTGTCTCCATTCCTGAGCAGCAAATCTTTTTTCCTCTTTTAGCATGTTACTCACAACTGTGGATGAAGCCCAGCACTCCTGAAAACACAATCCATGTATGGTTGAAGGAAATTTTCTTGGTGATGAGTGAGAGTTTGGTGACTGAAACCAGCTCATTTCCCATTGACCACTGAGGTCGCATCTCTCAGGTGAGAAGCAAAGTGAGAATTTGAACCAGGCACATTCTCCTTAGAGACAATGGGCCAAAGACAAGTCCGATGGAATCGAATGTCTTTTCATGTTGACATCCATCCCGTCAAGCCCTCGTCAAGCCATTGAAGTGTCACATTGGGCCTGGGGGAGGCGGTGCACCCTTTGAAATTACACGTCCGAAGATTTGGATTTGATTTCAAGCCCTCTGCCAGTCAGTCTGCCAGGCAATTTCATGTGACAAGCCTTAGGCGAGTCCCTTTCTTTCTCTGATTCCCGATTCCTTCACAGGGATTTATGTGGGCCTTAACGCCCACTGGGAAAAGATCCCTCTGCCAGCTCAGTGCCTGCTTTCTTGCTTTGACTTGTCAATCTGGACTTGAATACACCTTTGGTTTTGGATTGACTCTATTACCTCTCCTAGAAATTAACACAGAAAACTGACAGCTGATTGACAAGATGAGAAGCAGTTTTCCAAAATTCAAATTGAACTTAATCCTTTCTTACTAAAAGAATGCTCAAATCAAGGGGACACAGCTCACTCGTTTTGACTTCATGAGCTATGGCAGGTAGAGGCAACTTTTTGAAAATACACAGCTAAAACTGTCCGTGCTTTGAATGCTAGACATGTTTTTCAGAATACACAGCTTAAACGGTCCCCGCATAAGTGCTTTAGCACTTAAAGCGGATACCGTTTTAGCTGTGTATTTTGAAAAATTGTGTGCTCTTCAAACAGAAAGCTACTTTTGCTGTGTCTTTGGGTTCGAGGGGAAATGGGAGTCCTCATCAGTCAGCAGGGACGACACCTGAGTCCTTTGCAGTCCTCTTGTCTGCCTCTGAGAGTGAAATGAGAGTGGTCCCTGTCATCATGAGCCATGTCTGAAAGAATTATTCACATTCCCTACGAGAATAGACGGGTGAAATAGCAAAAGGTGTGTCTTCCTTTAGAGCATGGACAGGTTCAAAGCCCACCTCATACCACTAAGTATTTTGCTGAACACGAGCATTTGTGTGTGCGGCCTGTGTTTGGGTGATTTTTGTTTCATGTTTGTGTGTGTGTGTGTGTGTGTGTGTGTGTGTGTGTGTCTGTGTGTGTGTGTCTGTATTTCTGTCTCCATTCCTGAGTAGCAAATCTTTTTTCCTCTTTTAGCATGTTACTCACAACTGTGGATGAAGCCCAGCACTCCTGAAAACACAATCCATGTATGGTTGAAGGAAATTTTCTTGGTGATGAAAGAGAGGTTGATGACTGAAACCAGCTCATTTCCCATTGACCACTGAGGTCACATCTCTCAGGTGAGAAGAAAAGTGAGAATTTGAACCAGGCACATTCTCCTTAGAGACAATGGGCCAAAGACTGGTCCGATGGAATCGAATGTCTTTTCATGTCGACATCCATCCCGTCAAGCCCTCGTTAAGCCATTGAAGTGTCACATTGGGCCTGGGGGAGGCGGTGCACCCTGTGAAATTACACGTCCGAAGATTTGGATTTGATTTCCAGCCCTCTGTTAGTCAGTCTGCCAGGCACTTTCATGTGACAAGCCTTAGGCGAGTCCCTTTCTGTCTCTGATTCCCGATTCCTTCATAGGGATTTATGTGGGCCTTAACGCCCACTGGGAAAAGATCCCTCTGCCAGCTCAGTGCCTGCTTTCTTGGTTTGACTTGTCAATCTGGACTTGAATACACCTTTGGTTTTGGATTGACTCTATTACCTCTCCTAGAAATTAACACAGAAAACTGACAGCTGATTGACAAGATTAGAAACAGTTTTCCAAAATTCAAATTGAACTTAATCCTTTCTTACTAAAAGAATGCTCAAATCAAGGGGACACAGCTCACTCGTTTTGACTTCATGAGCTATGGCAGGTAGAGAGAACTTTTTGAAAATACACAGCTAAAACTGTCCGTGCTTTGAATGCTAGACATGTTTTTCAGAATACACAGCTAAAACGTTCCCCGCTTTAGTGCTTAGCACTTAAAGCGAGGACCGTTTTAGCAGTGTATTTTGAAAAAGTTGTGTGCTCTTCAAAGAGAAAGCTACTTTTGAGGTGTCTTTCGGTTCGAGGCGAAATGGGAGTCCTCTTCAGTCAGCAGGGACGACACCTGAGTCCTTTGCAGTCCTCTTGTCTGCCTCTGAGGGTGAAATGAGAGTGGTCCCTGTCATCATGAGCCATGTCTGAAAGAATTATTCACATTCCCTACGAGAATAGACGGGTGAAATAGCAAAAGGTGTGTCTTCCTTTGGAGCATGGACGGGTTCAAAGCCCAGCTCATACCACTAAGTATTTTGCTGAACACGAGCAGTTGTGTGTGCGGCCTGTGTTTGGGTGATTTTTGTGTGATGTTTGTGTGTGTGTGTCTGTGTGTGTGTGTCTGTGTGTCTGTGTGTGTGTGTCTGTATTTCTGTCTCCATTCCTGAGCAGCAAATATTTTTTCCTCTTTTAGCATGTTACTCACAACTGTGGATGAAGCCCAGCACTCCTGAAAACACAATCCATGTATGGTTGAAGGAAATTTTCTTGGTGATGAGTGAGTGGTTGGTGACTGAAACCAGCTCATTTCCCATTGACCACTGAGGTCACATCTCTCAGGTGAGAAGCAAAGTGAGAATTTGAACCAGGCACATTCTCCTTAGAGACAATGGGCCAAAGACAAGTCCGATGGAATCGAATGTCTTTTCATGTTGACATCCATCCCGTCAAGCCCTCGTTAAGCCATTGAAGTGTCACATTGGGCCTGGGGTAGGCGGTGCACCCTGTGAAATTACACGTCCGAAGGTTTGGATTTGATTTCCAGCCCTCTGCCAGTCAGTCTTCCAGGCAATTTCATGTGACAAGCCTTAGGCGAGTCCCTTTCTGTGTCTGATTCCCGATTCCTTCACAGGGATTTATGTGGGCCTTAACGCCCACTGGGAAAAGATCTCTCTGCCAGCTCAGTGCCTGCTTTCTTGGTTTGACTTGTCAATCTGGACTTGAATACACCTTTGGTTTTGGATTGACTCTATTACCTCTCCTAGAAATTAACACACAAAACTGACAGCTGATTGACAAGATGAGAAGCAGTTTTCCAAAATTCAAATTGAACTTAATCCTTTCTTACTAAAAGAATGCTCAAATCAAGGGGACACAGCTCACTCGTTTTGACTTCACGAGCTATGGCAGGTAGAGAAAGCTTTTTGAAAATACACAGCTAAAACTGTCCGTGCTTTGAATGCTAGACATGTTTTTCAGAATACACAGCTAAAAGGGTCCAAGCTTTATGTGCTAAAGCACTTAAAGCGGGGACCGTTTTAGCTGTGTATTTTGAAAAAGTTGTGTGCTCTTCAAAGAGAAAGCTACTTTTGCTGTGTCTTTAAGTTCGAGGGGAAATGGGAGTCCTCTTCAGTCAGCAGGGACGACACCTGAGTCTTTTGCAGTCCACTTGTCTGCCTCTGAGGGTGAAACGAGAGAGGTCCCTGTCATCATGAGCCATGTCTGAAAGAATTTTTCACATTCCCTACGAGAATAGACGGGTGAAATAGCAAAAGGTGTGTCTTCCTTTGGAGCATGGACGGGTTCAAAGCCCACCTCATACCACTATGTATTTTGCTGAACACGAGCAGTTGTGTGTGCGGCCTGTGTCTGGGTGATTTTTGTGTCATGTTTGTGTGTGTGTGTGTGTGTGTGTATGTGTGTGTGTGTGTCTGTGTGTGTGTGTCTGTATTTCTGTCTCCATTCCTGAGCAGCAAATCTTTTTTCCTCTTTTAGCATGTTACTCACAACTGTGGATTAAGCCCAGCACTCCTGAAAACACAGTCCATGTATGGTTGAAGGAAATTTTCTTGGTGATGAGTGAGAGGTTGGTGACTGAAACCAGCTCATTTCCCATTGACCACTGAGGTCACATCTCTCAGGTGAGAAGCAAAGTGAGAATTTGAACCAGGCACATTCTCCTTAGAGACAATGGGCCAAAGACAGGTCCGATGGAATCGAATGTCTTTTCATGTTGACATCCATCCCGTCAAGCCCTCGTTAAGCCATTGAAGTGTCACATTGGGCCTGGGGGAGGCGGTGCACCCTGTGAAATTACACGTCCGAAGATTTGGATTTGATTTCCAGCCCTCTGCCAGTCAGTCTGCCAGGCACTTTCATGTGACAAGCCTTAGGCGAGTCCCTTTCTGTCTCTGATTCCCGATTCCTTCACAGGGATTTATGTGGGCCTTAACGCCCACTGGGAAAAGATCCCTCTGCCAGCTCAGTGCCTGCTTTCTTGGTTTGACTTGTCACTCTGGACTTGAATACACCTTTGGTTTTGGATTGACTCTATTACCTCTCCTAGAAATTAACACACAAAACTGACAGCTGATTTACACGATGAGAAGCAGTTTTCCAAAATTCAAATTGAACTTAATCCTTTCTTACTAAAAGAATGCTCAAATCAAGGGGACACAGCTCACTCGTTTTGACTTCATGAGCTATGGCAGGTAGAGACAACTTTTTGAAAATACACAGCTAAAACTGTCCGTGCTTTGAATGCTAGACATGTTTTTCAGAATACAAAGCTAAAACGGTCCCCGCTTTAAGTGCTTTATTAGCTGTGTATTTTGAAAAAGGTGTGTGCTCTTCAAAGAGAAAGCTACTTTTGCTGTGTCTTTCGGTTCGAGGGGAAATGGGAGTCCTCTTCAGTCAGCAGGGACGACACCTGAGTCCTTTGCAGTCCTCCTATCTGCCTATGAGGGTGAAATGAGAGTGGTCCCTGTCATCATGAGCCATGTCTGAAAGAATTATTCACATTCCCTACGAGAATAGACGGGTGAAATAGCAAAAGGTGTGTCTTCCTTTGGAGCATGGACGGGTTCAAAGCCCACCTCATACCACTAAATATTTTGCTGAACAAGAGCAGTTGTGTGTGCGGCCTGTGTTTGGGTGATTTTTGTGTCATGTGCGTGTGTGTGTGTGTGTGTTTGTGTGTGTGTGTGTCTGTGTGTGTGTGTCTGTATTTCTGTCTCCATTCCTGAGCAGCAAATCTTTTTTCCTCTTTTAGCATGTTACTCACAACTGTGGATGAAGCCCAGCACTCCTGAAAACACAATCCATGTATGGTTGGAGGAAATTTTCTTGGTGATGAGTGAGAGGTTGGTGAATGAAACCAGCTCATTTCACATTGACCACTGAGGTCACATCTCTCAGGTGAGAAGCAAAGTGAGAATTTGAACCAGGCACATTCTCCTTAGAGACAATGGGCCAAAGACAGGTCCGATGGAATCGAATGTCTTTTCATGTTGACATACATCCCATCAAGCCCTCGATAAGCCATTGAAGTGTCACATTGGGCCTGGGGGAGGCGGTGCACCCTGTGAAATTACACGTCCGAAGATTTGGATTTGATTTCCGGCCCTCTGCCAGTCAGTCTGCCAGGCACTTTCATGTGACAAGCCTTAGGCGAGTCCCTTTCTGTCTCTGATTCCCGATTCCTTCACAGGGATTTATGTGGGCCTTAACGCCCACTGGGAAAAGATCCCTCTGCCAGCTCAGTGCCTGCTTTCTTGGTTTGACTTGTCACTCTGGACTTGAATACACCTTTGGTTTTGGATTGACTCTATTACCTCTCCTAGAAATTAACACACAAAACTGACAGCTGATTGACAAGATGAGAAGCAGTTTTCCAAAATTCAAATTGAACTTAATCCTTTCTTACTAAAAGAATGCTCAAATCAAGGGGACACAGCTCACTCGTTTTGACGTCAGGAGCTATGGCAGGTAGAGACAACTTTTTGAAAATACACAGCTAAAATTGTCCGTGCTTTGAATGCTAGACAAGTTTTTCAGAATACACAGCTAAAACGGTCCCCGCCTTAAGTGCTAAATCACTTAAAGTGGGGACCGTTTTAGCTGTGTATTTTGAAAAAGTTGTGTGCTCTTCAAAGAGAAAGCTACTTTTGCTGTGTCTTTGGGTTCGAGGGGAAATGGGAGTCCTCTTCAGTCAGCTGGGACGACACCTGAGTCCTTTGCAGTCCTCTTTTCTGCCTCTGAGGGTGAAATGAGAGTGGTCCCTGTCATCATGAGCCAGGTCTGAAAGAATTATTCACATTCCCTACGAGAATAGACGGGTGAAATAGCAAAAGGTGTGTCTTCCTTTGGAGCAGGGACGGGTTCAAAGCCCACCTCATACCACTAAGTATTTTGCTGAACACGAGCAGTTGTGTGTGCGGCCTGTGTTTGGGTGATTTTTGTGTGATGTTTGTGTGTGTGTGTCTGTGTGTGTGTGTGTGTCTGTGTGTCTGTGTGTGTGTGTCTGTATTTCTGTCTCCATTCCTGAGCAGCAAATCTTTTTTCCTCTTTTAGCATGTTACTCACAACTGTGGATGAAGCCCAGCACTCCTGAAAACACAATCCATGTATGGTTGAAGGAAATTTTCTTGGTGATGAGTGAGAGGTTGGTGACTGAAACCAGCTCATTTCCCATTGACCACTGAGGTCACATCTCTCAGGTGAGAAGCAAAGTGAGAATTTGAACCAGACACATTCTCCTTAGAGACAATGGCCCAAAGACTGGTCAGATGGAATCAAATGTCTTTTTATGTTGACATCCATCCCGTCAAGCCCTCGTTAAGCCATTGAAGTGTCACATTGGGCCTGGGGAAGCGGTGCACCCTGTGAAATTACACGTCCGAAGATTTGGATTTGATTTCCAGGCCTCTGCCAGTCAGTCTGCCAGGCACTTTCATGTGACAAGCCTTAGGCGAGTCCCTTTCTGTCTCTGATTCCCGATTCCTTCACAGGGATTTAGGTGGGCCTTAACGCCCACTGGGAAAAGATCCCTCTGCCAGCTCAGTGCCTGCTTTCTTGGTTTGACTTGTCAATCTGGACTTGAATACACCTTTGGTTTTGGATTGACTCTATTACCTCTCCTAGAAATTAACACACAAAACTGACAGCTGATTGACAAGATGAGAAGCAGTTTTCCAAAATTCAAATTGAACTTAATCCTTTCTTCCTAAAAGAATGCTCAAATCAAGGGGACACAGCTCACTCGTTTTGACTTCATGAGCTATGGCAGGTAGAGACAACTTTTTGAAAATACACAGCTAAAACTGTCCGTGCTTTCAATGCTAGACATGTTTTTCAGAATACACAGCTAAAACGGTCCCCGCTTTAAGTGCTAAATCACTTAAAGCGGGGACAGTTTTTGCTGTGTATTTTGAAAAAGTTGTGTGCTCTTCAAAGAGAAAGCTACTTTTGCTGTGTCTTTGGGTTCGAGGGGAAATGGGAGTCCTCTTCAGTCAGCAGGGACGACACCTGAGTCCTTTGCAGTCCTCTTGTCTGCCTCTGAGGGTGAAATGAGAGTGGTCCCTGTCATCATGAGCCATGTCTGAAAGAATTATTCACATTCCCTACGAGAATAGACGGGTGAAATAGCAACAGGTGTGTCTTTTTTTGGAGCATGGACGGGTTCAAAGCCCACCTCATACCACTAGGTATTTTGCTGAACACGAGCAGTTGTGTGTGCGGCCTGTGTTTGGGTGATTTTTGTGTCGTGTGTGTGTGTGTGTGTGTGTGTGTGTGTCTGTGCGTGTGTGTCTGTATTTCTGTCTCCATTCCTGAGCAGCAAATCCTTTTTCCTCTTTTAGCATGTTACTCACAACTGTGGATGAAGCCCAGCACTCCTGAAAACACAATCCATGTATGGTTGAAGGAAATTTTCTTGGTGATGAGTGAGAGGTTGGTGACTGAAACCAGCTCATTTCCCATTGACCACTGAGGTCACATCTCTCAGGTGAGAAGCAAAGTGAGAATTTGAACCAGACACATTCTCCTTAGAGACAATGGCCCAAAGACTGGTCAGATGGAATCAAATGTCTTTTTATGTTGACATAAATCCCGTCAAGCCCTCGTTAAGCCATTGAAGTGTCACATTGGGCCTGGGGAAGCGGTGCACCCTGTGAAATTACACGTCCGAAGATTTGGATTTGATTTCCAGCCCTCTGCCAGTCAGTCTGCCAGGCACTTTCATGTGACAAGCCTTAGGCGAGTCCCTTTCTGTCTCTGATTCCCGATTCCTTCACAGGGATTTATGTGGGCCTTAACGCCCACTGGGAAAAGATCCCTCTGCCAGCTCAGTGCCTGCTTTCTTGGTTTGACTTGTCAATCTGGACTTGAATACACCTTTGGTTTTGGATTGACTCTATTACCTCTCCTAGAAATTAACACACAAAACTGACAGCTGATTGACAAGATGAGAAGCAGTTTTCCAAAATTCAAATTGAACTTAATCCTTTCTTCCTAAAAGAATGCTCAAATCAAGGGGACACAGCTCACTCGTTTTGACTTCATGAGCTATGGCAGGTAGAGACAACTTTTTGAAAATACACAGCTAAAACTGTCCGTGCTTTGAATGCTAGACATGTTTTTCAGAATACACAGCTAAAACGGTCCCCGCTTTAAGTGCTAAATCACTTAAAGCGGGGACAGTTTTTGCTGTGTATTTTGAAAAAGTTGTGTGCTCTTCAAAGAGAAAGCTACTTTTGCTGTGTCTTTGGGTTCGAGGGGAAATGGGAGTCCTCTTCAGTCAACAGGGACGACACCTGAGTCCTTTGCAGTCCTCTTGTCTGCCTCTGAGGGTGAAATGAGAGTGGTCCCTGTCATCATGAGCCATGTCTGAAAGAATTATTCACATTCCCTACGAGAATAGACGGGTGAAATAGCAACAGGTGTGTCTTCCTTTGGAGCATGGACGGGTTCAAAGCCCACCTCATACCACTAAGTATTTTGCTGAACACGAGCAGTTGTGTGTGCGGCCTGTGTTTGGGTGATTTTTGTGTCGTGTGTGTGTGTGTGTGTGTGTGTGTGTGTCTGTGTGTGTGTGTCTGTATTTCTGTCTCCATTCCTGAGCAGCAAATCCTTTTTCCTCTTTTAGCATGTTACTCACAACTGTGGATGAAGCCCAGCACTCATGAAAACACAATCCATGTATGGTTGAAGGAAATTTTCTTGGTGATGAGTGAGAGGTTGGTGACTGAAACCAGCTCATTTCCCATTGACCACTGAGGTCACATCTCTCAGGTGAGAAGCAAAGTGAGAATTTGAACCAGGCACATTCTCCTTAGAGACAATGAGCCAAAGACAGGTCCGATGGAATCGAATGTCTTTTCATGTTGACATCCATCTCGTCAAGCCCTCGTTAAGCCATTGAAGTGTCACATTGGGCCTAGGGGAGGCCGTGCACCCTGAGATATTACACGTCCGAAGATTTGGATTTGATTTCCAGCCCTCTGCCAGTCAGTCTGCCAGGCACTTTCATGTGACAAGAATTAGGCGAGTCCCTTTCTGTCTCTGATTCCCGATTCCTTCACAGGGATTTATGTGGACCTTAACGCCCACTGGGAAAAGATCCCTCTGCCAGCTCAGTGCCTGCTTTCTTGGTTTGACTTGTCAATCTGTACTTGAATACACCTTTGGTTTTGGATTGACTCTATTACCTCTCCAAGAAATTAACACACAAAACTGACAGCTGATTGACAAGATGAGAAACAGTTTTCCAAAATTCAAATTGAACTTAATCCTTTCTTACTAAAAGAATGCTCAAATCAATGGGACACAGCTCACTCGTTTTGACTTCATGAGCTATGGCAGGTAGAGACAACTTTTTGAAAATACACAGCTAAAACTGTCCGTGCTTTGAATGCTAGACATGATTTTCAGAATACACAGCTAAAACGGTCCCCACATAAGTGCTTTAGCACTTAAAGCGGGTACCGTTTTAGCTGTGTATTTTGAAAAATTGTGTGCTCTTCAAAGAGAAAGCTACTTTTGTTGTGTCTTTGGGTTCGAGGGGAAATGGGAGTCCTCTTCAGTCAGCAGGGACGACACCTGAGTCCTTTGCAGTCCTGTTGTCTGCCTCTGAGGGTGAAATGAGAGTGGTCCCTGTCATCATGAGCCGTGTCTGAAAGAATTATTCACATTCCCTACGAGAATAGACGGGTGAAATAGCAAAAGGTGTGTCTTCCTTTGGAGCATGGACGGGTTCAAAGCCCACCTCATACCACTAAGTATTTTGCTGAACACGAGCAGTTGTGTGTGCGGCCTGTGTTTGGGTGATTTTTGTGTCGTGTGTGTGTGTGTATGTGTGTGTGTGTGTGTGTCTCTGTGTGTGTGTCTGTATTTCTGTCTCCATTCCTGAGCAGCAAACCTTTTTTCCTCTTTTAGCATGTTACTCACAACTGTGGATGAAGCCCAGCACTCCTGAAAACACAATCCATGTATGGTTGAAGGAAATTTTCTTGGTGATGAGTGAGAGGTTGGTGACTGAAACCAGCTCATTTCCCATTGACCACTGAGGTCACATCTCTCAGGTGAGAAGCAAAGTGAGAATTTGAACCAGGCACATTCTCCTTAGAGACAATGGGCCAAAGACAGGTCCGATGGAATCGAATGTCTTTTCATGTTGACATCCATCCCGTCAAGCCCTCGTTAAGCCATTGAAGTGTCACATTGGGCCTGGGGGAGGCGGTGCACCCTGTGAAATTACACGTCCGAAGATTTGGATTTGATTTCCAGCCCTCTGCCAGTCAGTCTGCCAGGCACTTTCATGTGACAAGCCTTAGGCGAGTCCCTTTCTGTCTCTGATTCCCGATTCCTTCACAGGGATTTATGTGGGACTTAACGCCCACTGGGAAAAGATCCCTCTGCCAGCTCAGTGCCTGCTTTCTTGGTTTGACTTGTCAATCTGGACTTGAATACACCTTTGGTTTTGGATTGACTCTATTACCTCTCCTAGAAATTAACACACAAAACTGACAGCTGATTGACAAGATGAGAAGCAGTTTTCCAAAATTCAAATTGAACTTAATCCTTTCTTACTAAAAGAATGCTCGAATCAAGGGGACACAGCTCACTCGTTTTGACTTCATGAGCTTTGGCAGGTAGAGACAACTTTCTGAAAATACACAGCTAAAACTGTCCGTGCTTTGAATGCTAGACATGTTTTTCAGCATACACAGCTAAAGCAGGGACCGTTTTAGCTGTGTATTTTGAAAAAGTTGTGTGCTCTTCAAAGAGAAAGCTACTTTTGCTGTGTCTTTGGGTTCGAGGGGAAATGGGAGTCCTCTTCAGTCAGCAGGGACGACACCTGAGTCCTTTGCAGTCCTCTTGTCTGCCTCTGAGGGTGAAATGAGAGTGGTCCCTGTCATCATGAGCCATGTCTGAAAGAATTATTCACATTCCCTACGAGAATAGACGGGTGAAATAGCAAAAGGTGTGTCTTCCTTTGGAGCATGGACGGGTTCAAAGCCCACTTCATACCACTAAGTATTTTGCTGAACACGAGCAGTTGTGTGTGCGGCCTGTGTTTGGGTGATTTTTGTGTCGTGTGTGTGTGTGTGTGTGTGTGTGTGTGTGTGTGTGTCTGTGTGTGTGTGTCTGTATTTCTGTCTCCATTCCTGAGCAGCAAATCTTTTTTCCTCTTTTAGCATGTTACTCACAACTGTGGATGAAGCCCAGCACTCCTGAAAACACAATCCATGTATGGTTGAAGGAAATTTTCTTGGTGATGAGTGAGAGGTTGGTGACTGAAACCAGCTCATTTCCCATTGACCACTGAGGTCACATCTCTCAGGTGAGAAGCAAAGTGAGAATTTGAACCAGGCACATTCTCCTTAGAGACAATGGGCCAAAGACTGGTCCGATGGAATCGAATGTCTTTTCATGTTGACATCCATCCCGTCAAGCCCTCGTTAAGCCATTGAAGTGTCACATTGATCCTGGGAGAGGCGGTGCCCCCTGTGAAATTACACGTCCGAAAATTTGCATTTGATTTCCAGCACTCTGCCAGTCAGTCTGCCAGGCACTTTCATGTGACAAGCCTTAGTCGAGTCCCTTTCTGTCTCTGATTCCCGATTCCTGCACAGGGATTTATGTGGGCCTTAACGCCCACTGGGAAAAGATCCCTCTGCCAGCTCAGTGCCTGCTTTCTTGATTTGACTTGTCAATCTGGACTTGAATACACCTTTGGTTTGGATTGACTCTATTACCTCTCCTAGAAATTAACACACAAAACTGACAGCTGATTGACAAGATGAGAAGCAGTTTTCCAAAATTCAAATTGAACTTAATCCTTTCTTCCGAAAAGAATGCTCAAATCAAGGGGACACAGCTCACTCGTTTTGACTTCATGAGCTATGGCAGGTAGAGACAACTTTTTGAAAATACACAGCTAAAACTGTCCGTGCTTTGAATGCTAGACATGTCTTTCAGAATACACAGCTAAAACGGTCCCCGCTTTAGGGGCTTTATTAGCTGTGTATTTTGAAAAAGTTGTGTGCTCTTCAAAGAGAAAGCTACTTTTGCTGTGTCTTTGGGTTCGAGGGGAAATGGGAGTCCTCTTCAGTCAGCAGGGACGACACCTGAGTCCTTTGCAGTCCTCTTGTCTGCCTCTGAGGGTGAAATGCGAGTGGTCCCTGTCATCATGAGCCGTGTCTGAAAGAATTATTCACATTCCCTACGAGAATAGACGGGTGAAATAGCAAAAGGTGTGTCTTCCTTTGGAGCATGGACGGGTTCAAAGCCCACCTCATACCACTAAGTATTTTGCTGAACACGAGCAGTTGTGTGTGCGGCCTGTGTTTGGGTGATTTTTGTGTCGTGTGTGTGTGTGTATGTGTGTGTGTGTGTGTGTCTGTGTGTGTGTGTCTGTATTTCTGTCTCCATTCCTGAGCAGCAAATCTTTTTTCCTCTTTTAGCATGTTACTCACAACTGTGGATGAAGCCCAGCACTCCTGAAAACACAATCCATGTATGGTTGAAGGAAATTTTCTTGGTGATGAGTGAGAGGTTGGTGACTGAAACCAGCTCATTTCCCATTGACCACTGAGGTCACATCTCTCAGGTGAGAAGCAAAGTGAGAATTTGAACCAGGCACATTCTCCTTAGAGACAATGGGCCAAAGACAGGTCCGATGGAATCGAATGTCTTTTCATGTTGACATCCATCCCGTCAAGCCCTCGTTAAGCCATTGAAGTGTCACATTGGGCCTGGGGGAGGCGGTGCACCCTGTGAAATTACACGTCCGAAGATTTGTATTTGATTTCCAGCCCTCTGCCAGTCAGTCTGCCAGGCACTTTCATGTGACAAGCCTTAGGCGAGTCCCTTTCTGTCTCTGATTCCCGATTCCTTCACAGGGATTTATGTGGGCCTTAACGCCCACTGGGAGAAGATCCCTCTGCCAGCTCAGTGCCTGCTTTCTTGGTTTGACTTGTCAATCTGGACTTGAATACACCTTTGGTTTTGGATTGACTCTATTACCTCTCCTAGAAATTAACACACAAAACTGAGAGCTGATTGACAAGATGAGAAGCAGTTTTCCAAAATTCAAATTGAACTTAATCCTTTCTTCTGAAAAGAATGCTCAAATCAAGGGGACACAGCTCACTCGTTGTGACTTCAAGAGCTATGGCAGGTAGAGACAACTTTGTGAAAATACACAGCTAAAACTGTCCGTGCTTTGAATGCTAGACATGTTTTTCAGAATACACAGCTAAAGCGTGGACCGTTTTAGCTGTGTATTTTGAAAAAGTTGTGTGCTCTTCAAAGAGAAAGCTACTTTTGCTGTGTCTTTGGGTTCGAGGGGAAATGGGAGTCCTCTTCAGTCAGCAGGGACGACACCTGAGTCCTTTGCAGTCCTCTTGTCTGCCTCTGAGGGTGAAATGAGAGTGGTCCCTGTCATCATGAGCCAGGTCTGAAAGAATTATTCACATTCCCTACGAGAATAGACGGGTGAAATAGCAAAAGGTGTGTCTTCCTTTGGAACACGGACGGGTTCAAAGCCCACCTCATACCACTAAGTATTTTGCTGAACAGGAGCTGTTGTGTGTGCGGCCTGTGTTTGGGTGATTTTTGTGTCATGTGTGTGTGTGTGTGTGTGTGTGTGTGTTTGTTTGTGTGTGTGTCTGTATTTCTGTCTCCATTCCTGAGCAGCAAATCTTTTTTCCTCTTTTAGCATGTTACTCACAACTGTGGATGAAGCCCAGCACTCCTGAAAACACAATCCATGTATGGTTGAAGGAAATTTTCTTGGCGATGAGTGAGAGGTTGGTGACTGAAACCAGCTCATTTCCCATTGACCACTGAGGTCACATCTCTCAGGTGAGAAGCAAAGTGAGAATTTGAATCAGGCACATTCTCCTTGGAGACAATGGGCCAAAAACAAGTCCGATGGAATCGAATGTCTTTTCATGTTGACATCCATCCCGTCAAGCCCTCGTTAAGCCATTGAAGTGACAAATTGGGCCTGGGGGAGGCGGTGCACCCTGTGAAATTACACGTCCGAAGATTTGGATTTGATTTCCAGCCCTCTGCCAGTCAGTCTGCCAGGCACTTTCATGTGACAAGCCTTAGGCGAGTCCCTTTCTGTCTCTGATTCCCGATTCCTTCACAGGGATTTACGTGGGCCTTAACGCCCACTGGGGAAAGATCCCTCTGCCAGCTCAGTGCCTGATTTCTTGGTTTGACTTGTCAATCTGGACTTGAATACAACTTTGGTTTTATATTGACTCTATTACCTCTCCTAGAAATTAAGACACAAAACTGACAGCTGATTGACAAGATGAGAAGCAGTTTTCCAAAATTAAAATTGAACTTAATCCTTTCTTACTAAAAGAATGCTCAAATCAAGGCGACACAGCTCACTCGTTTTGACTTCAAGAGCTATGGCAGGTAGAGACAACTTTTTGAAAATACACAGCTAAAACTGTCCGTGCTTTGAATGCTAGACATGTTTTTCAGAATACACAGCTAAAGAGGGGACCGTTTTAGCTGTGTATTTTGAAAAAGTTGTGTGCTCTTCAAAGAGAAAGCTACTTTTGCTGTGTCTTTGGGTTCGAGGGGAAATGGGAGTCCTCTTCAGTCAACAGGGACGACACCTGAGTCCTCTGCAGTCCTCTTGTCTGCCTCTGAGGGTGAAATGAGAGTGGTCCCTGTCATCATGAGCCATGTCTGAAAGAATTATTCACATTCCCTACGAGAATAGACGGGTGAAATAGCAAAAGGTGTGTCTTCCTTTGGAGCATGGACGGTTTCAAAGCCCACCTCATACCACTAAGTATTTTGCTGAACACGAGCAGTTGTGTGTGCGGCCTGTGTTTGGGTGATTTTTGTGACGTGTGTGTGTGTGTGTGTGTGTGTGTGTGTGTGTGTCTGTGTGTGTGTGTCTGTATTTCTGTCTCCATTCCTGAGCAGCAAATCTTTTTTCCTCTTTTAGGATGTTACTCACAACTGTGAATGAAGCCCAGCACTCCTGAAAACACAATCCATGTATGGTTGAAGGAAATTTTCTTGGTGATGAGTGAGAGGTTGGTGACTGAAACCAGCTCGTTTCCCATTGACCACTGAGGTCACATCTCCAGGTGAGAAGAAAAGTGAGAATTTGAACCAGGCACATTCTCCTTAGAGACAATGGGCCAAAGACAGGTCCGATGGAATCGAATGTCTTTTCATGTTGACATCCATCCCGTCAAGCCCTCGTTAAGCCATTGAAGTGTCACATTGGGCCTGGGGGAGGCGGTGCACCCTGTGAAATTACACGTCCGAAGATTTGGATTTGATTTCCAGCCCTCTGCCAGTCAGTCTGCCAGGCACTTTCATGTGACAAGCCTTAGGCGAGTCCCTTTCTGTCTCTGATTCCCGATTCCTTCACAGGGATTTATGTGGGCCTTAACGCCCACTGGGAAAAGATCCCTCTGCCAGCTCAGTGCCTGCTTTCTTGGTTTGACTTGTCAATCTGGACTTGAATACACCTTTGGTTTTGGATTGACTCTATTACCTCTCCTAGAAATTAACACACAAAACTGAGAGCTGATTGACAAGATGAGAAGCATTTTTCCAAAATTCAAATTGAACTTAATCCTTTCTTCTGAAAAGAATGCTCAAATCAAGGGGACACAGCTCACTCGTTGTGACTTCAAGAGCTATGGCAGGTAGAGACAACTTTGTGAAAATACACAGCTAAAACTG
Organism: Saimiri boliviensis; assembly: GCF_048565385.1. Lineage (NCBI taxonomy): Eukaryota > Metazoa > Chordata > Mammalia > Primates > Cebidae > Saimiri > Saimiri boliviensis. Next base: position 152,803,808 of record NC_133453.1, read on the forward strand.
TCCGTGCTTTGAATGCTAGACATGTTTTTCAGAATACACAGCTAAAGCGTGGACCGTTTTAGCTGTGTATTTTGAAAAAGTTGTGTGCTCTTCAAAGAGAAAGCTACTTTTGCTGTGTCTTTGGGTTCGAGGGGAAATGGGAGTCCTCTTCAGTCAGCAGGGACGACACCTGAGTCCTTTGCAGTCCTCTTGTCTGCCTCTGAGGGTGAAATGAGAGTGGTCCCTGTCATCATGAGCCAGGTCTGAAAGAATTATTCACATTCCCTACGAGAATAGACGGGTGAAATAGCAAAAGGTGTGTCTTCCTTTGGAGCACGGACGGGTTCAAAGCCCACCTCATACCACTAAGTATTTTGCTGAACAGGAGCTGTTGTGTGTGCGGCCTGTGTTTGGGTGATTTTTGTGTCATGTGTGTGTGTGTGTGTGTGTGTGTGTGTGTGTTTGTGTGTGTGTCTGTATTTCTGTCTCCATTCCTGAGCAGCAAATCTTTTTTCCTCTTTTAGCATGTTACTCACAACTGTGGATGAAGCCCAGCACTCCTGAAAACACAATCCATGTATGGTTGAAGGAAATTTTCTTGGCGATGAGTGAGAGGTTGGTGACTGAAACCAGCTCATTTCCCATTGACCACTGAGGTCACATCTCTCAGGTGAGAAGCAAAGTGAGAATTTGAATCAGGCACATTCTCCTTGGAGACAATGGGCCAAAAACAGGTCCGATGGAATCGAATGTCTTTTCATGTTGACATCCATCCCGTCAAGCCCTCGTTAAGCCATTGAAGTGTCACATTGGGCCTGGGGGAGGCGGTGCACCCTGTGAAATTACACGTCCGAAGATTTGGATTTGATTTCCAGCCCTCTGCCAGTCAGTCTGCCAGGCACTTTCATGTGACAAGCCTTAGGCGAGTCCCTTTCTGTCTCTGATTCCCGATTCCTTCACAGGGATTTACGTGGGCCTTAACGCCCACTGGGGAAAGATCCCTCTGCCAGCTCAGTGCCTGATTTCTTGGTTTGACTTGTCAATCTGGACTTGAATACAACTTTGGTTTTATATTGACTCTATTACCTCTCCTAGAAATTAAGACACAAAACTGACAGCTGATTGACAAGATGAGAAGCAGTTTTCCAAAATTAAAATTGAACTTAATCCTTTCTTACTAAAAGAATGCTCAAATCAAGGCGACACAGCTCACTCGTTTTGACTTCAAGAGCTATGGCAGGTAGAGACAACTTTTTGAAAATACACAGCTAAAACTGTCCGTGCTTTGAATGCTAGACATGCTTTTCAGAATACACAGCTAAAGAGGGGACCGTTTTAGCTGTGTATTTTGAAAAAGTTGTGTGCTCTTCAAAGAGAAAGCTACTTTTGCTGTGTCTTTGGGTTCGAGGGGAAATGGGAGTCCTCTTCAGTCAGCAGGGACGACACCTGAGTCCTCTGCAGTCCTCTTGTCTGCCTCTGAGGGTGAAATGAGAGTGGTCCCTGTCATCATGAGCCATGTCTGAAAGAATTATTCACATTCCCTACGAGAATAGACGGGTGAAATAGCAAAAGGTGTGTCTTCCATTGGAGCATGGACGGTTTCAAAGCCCACCTCATACCACTAAGTATTTTGCTGAACACGAGCAGTTGTGTGTGCGGCCTGTGTTTGGGTGATTTTTGTGACGTGTGTGTGTGTGTGTGTGTGTGTGTGTGTGTGTGTCTGTGTGTGTGTGTCTGTATTTCTGTCTCCATTCCTGAGCAGCAAATCTTTTTTCCTCTTTTAGCATGTTACTCACAACTGTGAATGAAGCCCAGCACTCCTGAAAACACAATCCATGTATGGTTGAAGGAAATTTTCTTGGTGATGAGTGAGAGGTTGGTGACTGAAACCAGCTCGTTTCCCATTGACCACTGAGGTCACATCTCCAGGTGAGAAGCAAAGTGAGAATTTGAACCAGGCACATTCTCCTTAGAGACAATGGGCCAAAGACTGGTCCGATGGAATCGAATGTCTTTTCATGTTGACATCCATCCCGTCAAGCCCTCGTTAAGCCATTGAAGTGTCACATTGGGCCTGGGGGAGGCGGTGCACCCTGTGAAATTACACGTCCGAAGATTTGGATTTGATTTCCAGCCCTCTGCCAGTCAGTCTGCCAGGCACTTTCATGTGACAAGCCTTAGGCGAGTCCCTTTCTGTCTCTGATTCCCGATTCCTTCACAGGGATTTATGTGGGCCTTAACGCCCACTGGGAAAAGATCCCTCTGCCAGCTCAGTGCCTTCTTTCTTGGTTTGATTTGTCACTCTGGACTTGAATACACCTTTGGTTTTGGATTGACTCTATTACCTCTCCTAGAAATTAACACACAAAACTGACAGCTGATTGACAAGATGAGAAGCAGTTTTCCAAAATTCAAATTGAACTTAATCCTTTCTTACTAAAAGAATGCTCAAATCAAGGGGACACAACTCACTCGTTTTGACTTCATGAGCTATGGCAGGTAGAGACAACTTTTTGAAAATACACAGCTAAAACTGTCCGTGCTTTGAATGCTAGACATGTTTTTCAGGATACGGAGCTAAAGCGGGGACCGTTTTAGCTGTGTATTTTGAAAAAGTTGTGTGCTCTTCAAAGAGAAAGCTACTTTTGCTGTGTCTTTGGGTTCGAGGGGAAATGGGAGTCCTCTTCAGTCAGCAGGGACAACACCTGAGTCCTTTGCAGTCCTCTTGTCTGCCTCTGAGGGTGAAATGTGAGTGGTCCCTGTCATCATGAGCCATGTCTGAAAGAATTATTCACATTCCCTACGAGAATAGACGGGTGAAATAGCAAAAGGTGTGTCTTCCTTTGGAGCATGGACGGGTTCAAAGCCCACCTCATACCACTAAGTATTTTGCTGAACACGAGCAGTTGTGTGTTCGGCCTGTGTTTGGGTGATTTTTGTGTCATGTGCGTGTGTGTGTGTGTGTGTGTGTGTGTGTCTGTGTGTGTGTGTCTTTATTTCTGTCTCCATTCCTGAGCAGCAAATCTTTTTTCCTCTTTTAGCATGTTACTCACAACTGTGGATGAAGCCCAGCACTCCTGAAAACACAATCCATGTATGGTTGAAGGAAATTTTCTTGGTGATGAGTGAGAGGTTGGTGACTGAAACCAGCTCATTTCCCATTGACCACTGAGGTCACATCTCTCAGGTGAGAAGCAAAGTGGGAATTTGAACCAGGCATATTCTCCTTAGAGACAATGGGCCAAAGAAAGGTCCGATGGAATCGAATGTCTTTTCATGTTGACATCCATCCCGTCAAGCCCTCGTTAAGCCATTGAAGTGTCACATTGGACCTGGGGGAGGCGGTGCACCCTGTGAAATTACACGTCCGAAGATTTGGATTTGATTTCCAGCCCTCTGCCAGTCAGTCTGCCAGGCACTTTCATGTGACAAGCCTTAGGCGAGTCCCTTTCTGTCTCTGATTCCCGATTCCTTCACAGGGATTTAGGTGGGCCTTAACGCCCACTGGGAAAAGATCCCTCTGCCAGCTCAGTGCCTGCTTTCTTGGTTTGACTTGTCAATCTGGACTTGAATACACCTTTGGTTTTGGATTGACTCTATTACCTCTCCTAGAAATTAACACACAAAACTGACAGCTGATTGACAAGATGAGAAGCAGTTTTCCAAAATTCAAATTGAACTTAATCCTTTCTTACTAAAAGAATGCTCAAATCAAGGGGACACAGCTCACTCGTTTTGACTTCATGAGCTATGGCAGGTAGAGACAACTTTTTGAAAATACACAGCTAAAACTGTCCGTGCTTTGAATGCTAGACATGTTTTTCAGAATACAAAGCTAAAACGGTCCCCGCTTTAAGTGCTTTATTAGCTGTGTATTTTGAAAAAGTTGTGTGCTCTTCAAGGAGAAAGCTACTTTTGCTGTGTCTTTCGGTTCGAGGGGAAATGGGAGTCCTCTTCAGTCAGCAGGGACGACACCTGAGTCCTTTGCAGTCCTCCTATCTGCCTCTGAGGGTGAAATGAGAGTGGTCCCTGTCATCATGAGCCATGTCTGAAAGAATTATTCACATTCCCTACGAGAATAGACGGGTGAAATAGCAAAAGGTGTGTCTTCCTTTGGAGCATGGACGGGTTCAAAGCCCACCTCATACCACTAAATATATTGCTGAACACGAGCAGTTGTGTGTGCGGCCTGTGTTTGGGTGATTTTTGTGTCATGTGCGTGTGTGTGTGTGTGTTTGTGTGTGTGTGTGTCTGTGTGTGTGTGTCTGTATTTCTGTCTCCATTCCTGAGCAGCAAATCTTTTTTCCTCTTTTAGCATGTTACTCACAACTGTGGATGAAGCCCAGCACTCCTGAAAACACAATCCATGTATGGTTGGAGGAAAGTTTCTTGGTGATGAGTGAGAGGTTGGTGAATGAAACCAGCTCATTTCCCATTGACCACTGAGGTCACATCTCCAGGTGAGAAGCAAAGAGAGAATTTGAACCAGGCACATTCTCCTTAGAGACAATGGGCCAAAGACAGGTCCGATGGAATCGAATGTCTTTTCATGTTGACATCCATCCCGTCAAGCCCTCGTTAAGCCATTGAAGTGTCACATTGGGCCTGGGGGAGGCGGTGCACCCTGTGAAATTACACGTCCGAAGATTTGGATTTGATTTCCAGCCCTCTGCCAGTCAGTCTGCCAGGCACTTTCATGGGACAAGCCTTAGGCGAGTCCCTTTCTGTCTCTGATTCCCGATTCCTTCACAGGGATTTATGTGGGCCTTAACGCCCACTGGGAAAAGATCCCTCTGCCAGCTCAGTGCCTGCTTTCTTGGTTTGACTTGTCACTCTGGACTTGAATACACCTTTGGTTTTGGATTGACTCTATTACCTCTCCTAGAAATTAACACACAAAACTGACCGCTGATTGACAAGATGAGAAGCAGTTTTCCAAAATTCAAATTGAACTTAATCCTTTCTTACTAAAAGAATGCTCAAATCAAGGGGACACAGCTAACTCGTTTTGACTTCATGAGCTATGGCAGGTAGAGACAACTTTTTGAAAATACACAGCTAAAACTGTCCGTGCTTTGAATGCTAGACATGTTTTTCAGAATACACAGCTAAAATGGTCCCCGCTTTAAGTGCTTTATTAGCTGTGTATTTTGAAAAAGTTGTGTGCTCTTCAAAGAGAAAGCTACTTTTGCTGTGTCTTTGGGTTCGAGGGGAAATGGGAGTCCTCTTCAGTCAGCAGGGACAACACCTGAGTCCTTTGCAGTCCTCTTGTCTGCCTCTGAGGGTGAAATGAGAGTGGTCCCTGTCATCATGAGCCATGTCTGAAAGAATTATTCACATTCCCTACGAGAATAGACGGGTGAAATAGCAAAAGGTGTGTCTTCCTTTGGAGCATGGACGGGTTCAAAGCCCACCTCATACCACTAAGTATTTTGCTGAATACGAGCAGTTGTGTGTGCGGCCTGTGTTTGGGTGATTTTTGTGTCATGTGTGTGTGTGTGTGTGTTTGTGTGTCTGTGTGTGTGTGTCTGTATTTCTGTCTCCATTCCTGAGCAGCAAATCTTTTTTCCTCTTTTAGCATGTTACTCACAACTGTGGATGAAGCCCAGCACTCCTGAAAACACAATCCATGTATGGTTGAAGGAAATTTTCTTGGTGATGAGTGAGAGGTTGGTGACTGAAACCAGCTCATTTCCCATTGACCACTGAGGTCACATCTCTCAGGTGAGAAGCAAAGTGGGAATTTGAACCAGGCACATTCTCCTTAGAGACAATGGGCCAAAGAAAGGTCCGATGGAATCGAATGTCTTTTCATGTTGACATCCATCCCGTCAAGCCCTCGTTAAGCCATTGAAGTGTCACATTGGGCCTGGGGGAGGCGGTGCACCCTTTGAAATTACACGTCCGAAGATTTGGATTTGATTTCCAGCCCTCTGCCAGTCAGTCTGCCAGGCACTTTCATGTGACAAGCCTTAGGCGAGTCCCTTTCTGTCTCTGATTACCGATTCCTTCACAGGGATTTATGTGGGCCTTAACGCCCACTGGGAAAAGATCCCTCTGCCAGCTCAGTGCCTGCTTTCTTGGTTTGACTTGTCAATCTGGACTTGAATACACCTTTGGTTTTGGATTGACTCTATTACCTCTCCTAGAAATTAACACACAAAACTGACAGTTGATTGACAAGATGAGAAGCAGTTTTCCAAAATTCAAATTGAACTTAATCCTTTCTTACTAAAAGAATGCTCAAATCAAGGGGACACAGCTCACTCGTTTTGACTTCATGAGCTATGGCAGGTAGAGACAACTTTTTGAAAATACACAGCTAAAACTGTCCGTGCTTTGAATGCTAGACATGTTTTTCAGAATACAAAGCTAAAACGGTCCCCGCTTTAAGTGCTTTATTAGCTGTGTATTTTGAAAAAGTTGTGTGCTCTTCAAGGAGAAAGCTACTTTTGCTGTGTCTTTCGGTTCGAGGGGAAATGGGAGTCCTCTTCAGTCAGCAGGGACGACACCTGAGTCCTTTGCAGTCCTCCTATCTGCCTCTGAGGGTGAAATGAGAGTGGTCCCTGTCATCATGAGCCATGTCTGAAAGAATTATTCACATTCCCTACGAGAATAGACGGGTGAAATAGCAAAAGGTGTGTCTTACTTTGGAGCATGGACGGGTTCAAAGCCCACCTCATACCACTAAATATTTTGCTGAACACGAGCATTTGTGTGTGCGGCCTGTGTTTGGGTGATTTTTGTGTCATGTGCGTGTGTGTGTGTGTGTTTGTGTGTGTGTGTGTCTGTGTGTGTGTGTCTGTATTTCTGTCTCCATTCCTGAGCAGCAAATCTTTTTTCCTCTTTTAGCATGTTACTCACAACTGTGGATGAAGCCCAGCACTCCTGAAAACACAATCCATGTATGGTTGGAGGAAATTTTCTTGGTGATGAGTGAGAGTTTGGTGAATGAAACCAGCTCATTTCCCATTGACCACTGAGGTCACATCTCCAGGTGAGAAGCAAAGTGAGAATTTGAACCAGGCACATACTCCTTAAAGACAATGGGCCAAAGACAGGTCCGATGGAATCGAATGTCTTTTCATGTTGACATCCATCCTGTCAAGCCCTCGTTAAGCCATTGAAGTGTCTCATTGGGCCTGGGGGAGGCGGTGCACCCTGTGAAATTACACGTCCGAAGATTTGGATTTGATTTCCAGCCCTCTGCCAGTCAGTCTGCCAGGCACTTTCATGTGACAAGCCTTAGGCGAGTCCCTTTCTGTCTCTGATTCCCGATTCCTTCACAGGGATTTATGTGGGCCTTAACGCCCACTGGGAAAAGATCCCTCTGCCAGCTCAGTGCCTGCTTTCTTGGTTTGACTTGTCACTCTGGACTTGAATACACCTTTGGTTTTGGATTGACTCTATTACCTCTCCTAGAAATTAACACACAAAACTGACCGCTGATTGACAAGATGAGAAGCAGTTTTCCAAAATTCAAATTGAACTTAATCGTTTCTTACTAAAAGAATGCTCAAATCAAGGGGACACAGCTCACTCGTTTTGACTTCATGAGCTATGGCAGGTAGAGACAACTTTTTGAAAATACACAGCTAAAACTGTCCGTGCTTTGAATGCTAGACATGTTTTTCAGAATACACAGCTAAAATGGTCCCCGCTTTAAGTGCTTTATTAGCTGTGTATTTTGAAAAAGTTGTGTGCTCTTCAAAGAGAAAGCTACTTTTGCTGTGTCTTTGGGTTCGAGGGGAAATGGGAGTCCTCTTCAGTCAGCAGGGACGACACCTGAGTCCTTTGCAGTACTCTTGTCTGCCTCTGAGGGTGAAATGAGAGTGGTCCCTGTCATCATGAGCCATGTCTGAAAGAATTATTCACATTCCCTACGAGAATAGACGGGTGAAATAGCAAAAGGTGTGTCTTCCTTTGGAGCATGGACGGGTTCAAAGCCCACCTCATACCACTAAGTATTTTGCTGAACACGAGCAGTTGTGTGTGCGGCCTGTGTTTGGGTGATTTTTGTGTCATGTGTGTGTGTGTGTGTGTGTGTGTGTGTGTGTGTGTCTGTGTGTTTGTGTCTGTATTTCTGTCTCCATTCCTGAGCAGCAAATCTTTTTTCCTCTTTTAGCATGTTACTCACAACTGTGGATGAAGCCCAGCACTCCTGAAAACACAATCCATGTATGGTTGAAGGAAATTTTCTTGGTGATGAGTGAGAGGTTGGTGACTGAAACCAGCTCATTTCCCATTGACCACTGAGGTCACATCTCTCAGGTGAAAAGCAAAGTGAGAATTTGAACCAGGCACATTCTCCTTAGAGACAGTGGGCCAAAGACAGGTCCGATGGAATCGAATGTCTTTTCATGTTGACATCCATCCCGTCAAGCCCTCGTTAAGCCATTGAAGTGTCACATTGGGCCTGGGGGAGGCGGTGCACCCTGTGAAATTACACGTCCGAAGATTTGGATTTGATTTCCAGGCCTCTGCCTGTTGGTCTGCCAGGCACTTTCATGTGACAAGCCTTAGGCGAGTCCCTTTCTGTCTCTGATTCCCGATTCCTTCACAGGGATTTATGTGGGCCTTAACGCCCACTGGGAAAAGATCCCTCTGCCAGCTCAGTGCCTGCTTTCTTGGTTTGACTTGTCAATCTGGACTTGAATACACCTTTGGATTTGGATTGACTCTATTACCTCTCCTAGAAATTAACACACAAAACTGACAGCTGATTGACAAGATGAGAAGCAGTTTTCCAAAATTCAAATTGAACTTAATCGTTTCTTACTAAAAGAATGCTCAAATCAAGGGGACACAGCTCACTCGTTTTGACTTCATGAGCTATGGCAGGTAGAGACAACTTTTTGAAAATACACAGCTAAAATTGTCCGTGCTTTGAATGCTAGACAAGTTTTTCAGAATACACAGCTAAAACGGTCCCCGCTTTAAGTGCTTTATTAGCTGTGTATTTTGAAAAAGTTGGGTGCTCTTCAAAGAGAAAGCTACTTTTGCTGTGTCTTTGGGTTCGAGGGGAAATGGGAGTCCTCTTCAGTCAGAAGGGACGACACCTGAGTCCTTTGCAGTCCTCTTGTCTGCCTCTGAGGGTGAAATGAGAGTGGTCCCTGTCATCATGAGCCATGTCTGAAAGAATTATTCACATTCCCTACGAGAATAGACGGGTGAAATAGCAAAAGGTGTGTCTTCCTTTGGAGCATGGACGGGTTCAAAGCCCACCTCATACCACTAAGTATTTTGCTGAACACGAGCAGTTGTGTGTGCGGCCTGTGTTTGGGTGATTTTTGTGTCATGTGCGTGTGTGTGTGTGTGTGTTTGTGTGTGTGTGTATCTGTGTGTGTGTGTCTGTTTTTCTGTCTCCATTCCTGAGCAGCAAATCTTTTTGCCTCTTTTAGCATGTTACTCACAACTGTGGATGAAGCCCAGCACTCCTGAAAACACAATCCCTGTATGGTTGAAGGAAATTTTCTTGGTGATGAGTGAGAGGTTGGTGAATGAAACCAGCTCATTTCCCATTGACCACTGAGGTCACATCTCTCAGGTGAGAAGCAAAGTGGGAATTTGAACCAGGCACATTCTCCTTAGAGACAATGGGCCAAAGAAAGGTCCGATGGAATCGAATGTCTTTTCATGTTGACATCCATCCCGTCAAGCCCTCGTTAAGCCATTGAAGTGTCACATTGGGCCTGGGGGAGGCGGTGCACCCTGTGAAATTACACGTCCGAAGATTTGGATTTGATTTCCAGCCCTCTGCCAGTCAGTCTGCCAGGCACTTTCATGTGACAAGCCTTAGGCGAGTCCCTTTCTGTCTCTGATTACCGATTCCTTCACAGGGATTTATGTGGGCCTTAACGCCCACTGGGAAAAGATCCCTCTGCCAGCTCAGTGCCTGCTTTCTTGGTTTGACTTGTCAATCTGGACTTGAATACACCTTTGGTTTTGGATTGACTCTATTACCTCTCCTAGAAATTAACACACAAAACTGACAGCTGATTGACAAGATGAGAAGCAGTTTTCCAAAATTCAAATTGAACTTAATCCTTTCTTACTAAAAGAATGCTCAAATCAAGGGGACACAGCTCACTCGTTTTGACTTCATGAGCTATGGCAGGTAGAGACAACTTTTTGAAAATACACAGCTAAAACTGTCCGTGCTTTGAACGCTAGACATGTTTTTCAGAATACACAGCTAAAGAGGGGACCGTTTTAGCTGTGTATTTTGAAAAAGTTGTGTGCTCTTCAAAGAGAAAGCTACTTTTGCTGTGTCTTTGGGTTCGAGGGGAAATGGGAGTCCTCTTCAGTCAGCAGGGACGACACCTGAGTCCTCTGCAGTCCTCTTGTCTGCCTCTGAGGGTGAAATGAGAGTGGTCCCTGTCATCATGAGCCATGTCTGAAAGAATTATTCACATTCCCTACGAGAATAGACGGGTGAAATAGCAAAAGGTGTGTCTTCCTTTGGAGCATGGACGGTTTCAAAGCCCACCTCATACCACTAAGTATTTTGCTGAACACGAGCAGTTGTGTGTGCGGCCTGTGTTTGGGTGATTTTTGTGACGTGTGTGTGTGTGTGTGTGTGTGTGTGTGTGTCTGTGTGTGTGTGTCTGTATTTCTGTCTCCATTCCTGAGCAGCAAATCTTTTTTCCTCTTTTAGCATGTTACTCACAACTGTGAATGAAGCCCAGCACTCCTGAAAACACAATCCATGTATGGTTGAAGGAAATTTTCTTGGTGATGAGTGAGAGGTTGGTGACTGAAACCAGCTCGTTTCCCATTGACCACTGAGGTCACATCTCCAGGTGAGAAGAAAAGTGAGAATTTGAACCAGGCACATTCTCCTTAGAGACAATGGGCCAAAGACAGGTCCGATGGAATCGAATGTCTTTTCATGTTGACATCCATCCCGTCAAGCCCTCGTTAAGCCATTGAAGTGTCACATTGGGCCTGGGGGAGGCGGTGCACCCTGTGAAATTACACGTCCGAAGATTTGGATTTGATTTCCAGCCCTCTGCCAGTCAGTCTGCCAGGCACTTTCATGTGACAAGCCTTAGGCGAGTCCCTTTCTGTCTCTGATTCCCGATTCCTTCACAGGGATTTATGTGGGCCTTAACGCCCACTGGGAAAAGATCCCTCTGCCAGCTCAGTGCCTGCTTTCTTGGTTTGACTTGTCAATCTGGACTTGAATACACCTTTGGTTTTGGATTGACTCTATTACCTCTCCTAGAAATTAACACACAAAACTGAGAGCTGATTGACAAGATGAGAAGCAGTTTTCCAAAATTCAAATTGAACTTAATCCTTTCTTCTGAAAAGAATGCTCAAATCAAGGGGACACAGCTCACTCGTTGTGACTTCAAGAGCTATGGCAGGTAGAGACAACTTTGTGAAAATACACAGCTAAAACTGTCCGTGCTTTGAATGCTAGACATGTTTTTCAGAATACACAGCTAAAGCGTGGACCGTTTTAGCTGTGTATTTTGAAAAAGTTGTGTGCTCTTCAAAGAGAAAGCTACTTTTGCTGTGTCTTTGGGTTCGAGGGGAAATGGGAGTCCTCTTCAGTCAGCAGGGACGACACCTGAGTCCTTTGCAGTCCTCTTGTCTGCCTCTGAGGGTGAAATGAGAGTGGTCCCTGTCATCATGAGCCAGGTCTGAAAGAATTATTCACATTCCCTACGAGAATAGACGGGTGAAATAGCAAAAGGTGTGTCTTCCTTTGGAGCACGGACGGGTTCAAAGCCCACCTCATACCACTAAGTATTTTGCTGAACAGGAGCTGTTGTGTGTGCGGCCTGTGTTTGGGTGATTTTTGTGTCATGTGTGTGTGTGTGTGTGTGTGTGTGTGTGTGTTTGTGTGTGTGTCTGTATTTCTGTCTCCATTCCTGAGCAGCAAATCTTTTTTCCTCTTTTAGCATGTTACTCACAACTGTGGATGAAGCCCAGCACTCCTGAAAACACAATCCATGTATGGTTGAAGGAAATTTTCTTGGCGATGAGTGAGAGGTTGGTGACTGAAACCAGCTCATTTCCCATTGACCACTGAGGTCACATCTCTCAGGTGAGAAGCAAAGTGAGAATTTGAATCAGGCACATTCTCCTTGGAGACAATGGGCCAAAAACAGGTCCGATGGAATCGAATGTCTTTTCATGTTGACATCCATCCCGTCAAGCCCTCGTTAAGCCATTGAAGTGTCACATTGGGCCTGGGGGAGGCGGTGCACCCTGTGAAATTACACGTCCGAAGATTTGGATTTGATTTCCAGCCCTCTGCCAGTCAGTCTGCCAGGCACTTTCATGTGACAAGCCTTAGGCGAGTCCCTTTCTGTCTCTGATTCCCGATTCCTTCACAGGGATTTACGTGGGCCTTAACGCCCACTGGGGAAAGATCCCTCTGCCAGCTCAGTGCCTGATTTCTTGGTTTGACTTGTCAATCTGGACTTGAATACAACTTTGGTTTTATATTGACTCTATTACCTCTCCTAGAAATTAAGACACAAAACTGACAGCTGATTGACAAGATGAGAAGCAGTTTTCCAAAATTAAAATTGAACTTAATCCTTTCTTACTAAAAGAATGCTCAAATCAAGGCGACACAGCTCACTCGTTTTGACTTCAAGAGCTATGGAAGGTAGAGACAACTTTTTGAAAATACACAGCTAAAACTGTCCGTGCTTTGAATGCTAGACATGTTTTTCAGAATACACAGCTAAAGAGGGGACCGTTTTAGCTGTGTATTTTGAAAAAGTTGTGTGCTCTTCAAAGAGAAAGCTACTTTTGCTGTGTCTTTGGGTTCGAGGGGAAATGAGAGTCCTCTTCAGTCAGCAGGGACGACACCTGAGTCCTCTGCAGTCCTCTTGTCTGCCTCTGAGGGTGAAATGAGAGTGGTCCCTGTCATCATGAGCCATGTCTGAAAGAATTATTCACATTCCCTACGAGAATAGACGGGTGAAATAGCAAAAGGTGTGTCTTCCTTTGGAGCATGGACGGGTTCAAAGCCCACCTCATACCACTAAGTATTTTGCTGAACACGAGCAGTTGTGTGTGCGGCCTGTGTTTGGGTGATTTTTGTGACGTGTGTGTGTGTGTGTGTGTGTGTGTGTGTGTGTGTCTGTGTGTGTGTGTCTGTATTTCTGTCTCCATTCCTGAGCAGCAAATCTTTTTTCCTCTTTTAGCATGTTACTCACAACTGTGAATGAAGCCCAGCACTCCTGAAAACACAATCCATGTATGGTTGAAGGAAATTTTCTTGGTGATGAGTGAGAGGTTGGTGACTGAAACCAGCTCGTTTCCCATTGACCACTGAGGTCACATCTCCAGGTGAGAAGCAAAGTGAGAATTTGAACCAGGCACATTCTCCTTAGAGACAATGGGCCAAAGACTGGTCCGATGGAATCGAATGTCTTTTCATGTTGACATCCATCCCGTCAAGCCCTCGTTAAGCCATTGAAGTGTCACATTGGGCCTGGGGGAGGCGGTGCACCCTGTGAAATTACACGTCCGAAGATTTGGATTTGATTTCCAGCCCTCTGCCAGTCAGTCTGCCAGGCACTTTCATGTGACAAGCCTTAGGCGAGTCCCTTTCTGTCTCTGATTCCCGATTCCTTCACAGGGATTTATGTGGGCCTTAACGCCCACTGGGAAAAGATCCCTCTGCCAGCTCAGTGCCTGCTTTCTTGGTTTGATTTGTCACTCTGGACTTGAATACACCTTTGGTTTTGGATTGACTCTATTACCTCTCCTAGAAATTAACACACAAAACTGACAGCTGATTGACAAGATGAGAAGCAGTTTTCCAAAATTCAAATTGAACTTAATCCTTTCTTACTAAAAGAATGCTCAAATCAAGGGGACACAACTCACTCGTTTTGACTTCATGAGCTATGGCAGGTAGAGACAACTTTTTGAAAATACACAGCTAAAACTGTCCGTGCTTTGAATGCTAGACATGTTTTTCAGGATACGGAGCTAAAGCGGGGACCGTTTTAGCTGTGTATTTTGAAAAAGTTGTGTGCTCTTCAAAGAGAAAGCTACTTTTGCTGTGTCTTTGGGTTCGAGGGGAAATGGGAGTCCTCTTCAGTCAGCAGGGACAACACCTGAGTCCTTTGCAGTCCTCTTGTCTGCCTCTGAGGGTGAAATGTGAGTGGTCCCTGTCATCATGAGCCATGTCTGAAAGAATTATTCACATTCCCTACGAGAATAGACGGGTGAAATAGCAAAAGGTGTGTCTTCCTTTGGAGCATGGACGGGTTCAAAGCCCACCTCATACCACTAAGTATTTTGCTGAACACGAGCAGTTGTGTGTTCGGCCTGTGTTTGGGTGATTTTTGTGTCATGTGCGTGTGTGTGTGTGTGTGTGTGTGTGTGTGTCTGTGTGTGTGTGTCTTTATTTCTGTCTCCATTCCTGAGCAGCAAATCTTTTTTCCTCTTTTAGCATGTTACTCACAACTGTGGATGAAGCCCAGCACTCCTGAAAACACAATCCATGTATGGTTGAAGGAAATTTTCTTGGTGATGAGTGAGAGGTTGGTGACTGAAACCAGCTCATTTCCCATTGACCACTGAGGTCACATCTCTCAGGTGAGAAGCAAAGTGGGAATTTGAACCAGGTATATTCTCCTTAGAGACAATGGGCCAAAGAAAGGTCCGATGGAATCGAATGTCTTTTCATGTTGACATCCATCCCGTCAAGCCCTCGTTAAGCCATTGAAGTGTCACATTGGACCTGGGGGAGGCGGTGCACCCTGTGAAATTACACGTCCGAAGATTTGGATTTGATTTCCAGCCCTCTGCCAGTCAGTCTGCCAGGCACTTTCATGTGACAAGCCTTAGGCGAGTCCCTTTCTGTCTCTGATTCCCGATTCCTTCACAGGGATTTAGGTGGGCCTTAACGCCCACTGGGAAAAGATCCCTCTGCCAGCTCAGTGCCTGCTTTCTTGGTTTGACTTGTCAATCTGGACTTGAATACACCTTTGGTTTTGGATTGACTCTATTACCTCTCCTAGAAATTAACACACAAAACTGACAGCTGATTGACAAGATGAGAAGCAGTTTTCCAAAATTCAAATTGAACTTAATCCTTTCTTACTAAAAGAATGCTCAAATCAAGGGGACACAGCTCACTCGTTTTGACTTCATGAGCTATTTCAGGTAGAGACAACTTTTTGAAAATACACAGCTAAAACTGTCCGTGCTTTGAATGCTAGACATGTTTTTCAGAATACAAAGCTAAAACGGTCCCCGCTTTAAGGGCTTTATTAGCTGTGTATTTTGAAAAAGTTGTGTGCTCTTCAAGGAGAAAGCTACTTTTGCTGTGTCTTTCGGTTCGAGGGGAAATGGGAGTCCTCTTCAGTCAGCAGGGACGACACCTGAGTCCTTTGCAGTCCTCCTATCTGCCTCTGAGGGTGAAATGAGAGTGGTCCCTGTCATCATGAGCCATGTCTGAAAGAATTATTCACATTCCCTACGAGAATAGACGGGTGAAATAGCAAAAGGTGTGTCTTCCTTTGGAGCATGGACGGGTTCAAAGCCCACCTCATACCACTAAATATATTGCTGAACACGAGCAGTTGTGTGTGCGGCCTGTGTTTGGGTGATTTTTGTGTCATGTGCGTGTGTGTGTGTGTGTTTGTGTGTGTGTGTGTCTGTGTGTGTGTGTCTGTATTTCTGTCTCCATTCCTGAGCAGCAAATCTTTTTTCCTCTTTTAGCATGTTACTCACAACTGTGGATGAAGCCCAGCACTCCTGAAAACACAATCCATGTATGGTTGGAGGAAAGTTTCTTGGTGATGAGTGAGAGGTTGGTGAATGAAACCAGCTCATTTCCCATTGACCACTGAGGTCACATCTCCAGGTGAGAAGCAAAGTGAGAATTTGAACCAGGCACATTCTCCTTAGAGACAATGGGCCAAAGACAGGTCCGATGGAATCGAATGTCTTTTCATGTTGACATCCATCCCGTCAAGCCCTCGTTAAGCCATTGAAGTGTCACATTGGGCCTGGGGGAGGCGGTGCACCCTGTGAAATTACACGTCCGAAGATTTGGATTTGATTTCCAGCCCTCTGCCAGTCAGTCTGCCAGGCACTTTCATGGGACAAGCCTTAGGCGAGTCCCTTTCTGTCTCTGATTCCCGATTCCTTCACAGGGATTTATGTGGGCCTTAACGCCCACTGGGAAAAGATCCCTCTGCCAGCTCAGTGCCTGCTTTCTTGGTTTGACTTGTCACTCTGGACTTGAATACACCTTTGGTTTTGGATTGACTCTATTACCTCTCCTAGAAATTAACACACAAAACTGACCGCTGATTGACAAGATGAGAAGCAGTTTTCCAAAATTCAAATTGAACTTAATCCTTTCTTACTAAAAGAATGCTCAAATCAAGGGGACACAGCTAACTCGTTTTGACTTCATGAGCTATGGCAGGTAGAGACAAGTTTTTGAAAATACACAGCTAAAACTGTCCGTGCTTTGAATGCTAGACATGTTTTTCAGAATACACAGCTAAAATGGTCCCCGCTTTAAGTGCTTTATTAGCTGTGTATTTTGAAAAAGTTGTGTGCTCTTCAAAGAGAAAGCTACTTTTGCTGTGTCTTTGGGTTCGAGGGGAAATGGGAGTCCTCTTCAGTCAGCAGGGACGACACCTGAGTCCTTTGCAGTCCTCTTGTCTGCCTCTGAGGGTGAAATGAGAGTGGTCCCTGTCATCATGAGCCATGTCTGAAAGAATTATTCACATTCCCTACGAGAATAGACGGGTGAAATAGCAAAAGGTGTGTCTTCCTTTGGAGCATGGACGGGTTCAAAGCCCACCTCATACCACTAAGTATTTTGCTGAATACGAGCAGTTGTGTGTGCGGCCTGTGTTTGGGTGATTTTTGTGTCATGTGTGTGTGTGTGTGTGTGTGTGTCTGTGTGTGTGTGTCTGTATTTCTGTCTCCATTCCTGAGCAGCAAATCTTTTTTCCTCTTTTAGCATGTTACTCACAACTGTGGATGAAGCCCAGCACTCCTGAAAACACAATCCATGTATGGTTGAAGGAAATTTTCTTGGTGATGAGTAAGAGGTTGGTGACTGAAACCAGCTCATTTCCCATTGACCACTGAGGTCACATCTCTCAGGTGAGAAGCAAAGTGGGAATTTGAACCAGGCACATTCTCCTTAGAGACAATGGGCCAAAGAAAGGTCCGATGGAATCGAATGTCTTTTCATGTTGACATCCATCCCGTCAAGCCCTCGTTAAGCCATTGAAGTGTCACATTGGGCCTGGGGGAGGCGGTGCACCCTGTGAAATTACACGTCCGAAGATTTGGATTTGATTTCCAGCCCTCTGCCAGTCAGTCTGCCAGGCACTTTCATGTGACAAGCCTTAGGCGAGTCCCTTTCTGTCTCTGATTACCGATTCCTTCACAGGGATTTATGTGGGCCTTAACGCCCACTGGGAAAAGATCCCTCTGCCAGCTCAGTGCCTGCTTTCTTGGTTTGACTTGTCAATCTGGACTTGAATACACCTTTGGTTTTGGATTGACTCTATTACCTCTCCTAGAAATTAACACACAAAACTGACAGCTGATTGACAAGATGAGAAGCAGTTTTCCAAAATTCAAATTGAACTTAATCCTTTCTTACTAAAAGAATGCTCAAATCAAGGGGACACAGCTCACTCGTTTTGACTTCATGAGCTATGGCAGGTAGAGACAACTTTTTGAAAATACACAGCTAAAACTGTCCGTGCTTTGAATGCTAGACATGTTTTTCAGAATACAAAGCTAAAACGGTCCCCGCTTTAAGTGCTTTATTAGCTGTGTATTTTGAAAAAGTTGTGTGCTCTTCAAGGAGAAAGCTACTTTTGCTGTGTCTTTCGGTTCGAGGGGAAATGGGAGTCCTCTTCAGTCAGCAGGGACGACACCTGAGTCCTTTGCAGTCCTCCTATCTGCCTCTGAGGGTGAAATGAGAGTGGTCCCTGTCATCATGAGCCATGTCTGAAAGAATTATTCACATTCCCTACGAGAATAGACGGGTGAAATAGCAAAAGGTGTGTCTTCCTTTGGAGCATGGACGGGTTCAAAGCCCACCTCATACCACTAAATATATTGCTGAACACGAGCAGTTGTGTGTGCGGCCTGTGTTTGGGTGATTTTTGTGTCATGTGCGTGTGTGTGTGTGTGTTTGTGTGTGTGTGTGTCTGTGTGTGTGTGTCTGTATTTCTGTCTCCATTCCTGAGCAGCAAATCTTTTTTCCTCTTTTAGCATGTTACTCACAACTGTGGATGAAGCCCAGCACTCCTGAAAACACAATCCATGTATGGTTGGAGGAAAGTTTCTTGGTGATGAGTGAGAGGTTGGTGAATGAAACCAGCTCATTTCCCATTGACCACTGAGGTCACATCTCCAGGTGAGAAGCAAAGTGAGAATTTGAACCAGGCACATTCTCCTTAGAGACAATGGGCCAAAGACAGGTCCGATGGAATCGAATGTCTTTTCATGTTGACATCCATCCCGTCAAGCCCTCGTTAAGCCATTGAAGTGACACATTGGGCATGGGGGAGGCGGTGCACCCTGTGAAATTACACGTCCGAAGATTTGGATTTGATTTCCAGCCCTCTGCCAGTCAGTCTGCCAGGCACTTTCATGGGACAAGCCTTAGGCGAGTCCCTTTCTGTCTCTGATTCCCGATTCCTTCACAGGGATTTATGTGGGCCTTAACGCCCACTGGGAAAAGATCCCTCTGCCAGCTCAGTGCCTGCTTTCTTGGTTTGACTTGTCACTCTGGACTTGAATACACCTTTGGTTTTGGATTGACTCTATTACCTCTCCTAGAAATTAACACACAAAACTGACCGCTGATTGACAAGATGAGAAGCAGTTTTCCAAAATTCAAATTGAACTTAATCCTTTCTTCCTAAAAGAATGCTCAAATCAAGGGGACACAGCTAACTCGTTTTGACTTCATGAGCTATGGCAGGTAGAGACAAGTTTTTGAAAATACACAGCTAAAACTGTCCGTGCTTTGAATGCTAGACATGTTTTTCAGAATACACAGCTAAAATGGTCCCCGCTTTAAGTGCTTTATTAGCTGTGTATTTTGAAAAAGTTGTGTGCTCTTCAAAGAGAAAGCTACTTTTGCTGTGTCTTTGGGTTCGAGGGGAAATGGGAGTCCTCTTCAGTCAGCAGGGACGACACCTGAGTCCTCTGCAGTCCTCTTGTCTGCCTCTGAGGGTGAAATGAGAGTGGTCCCTGTCATCATGAGCCATGTCTGAAAGAATTATTCACATTCCCTACGAGAATAGACGGGTGAAATAGCAAAAGGTGTGTCTTCCTTTGGAGCATGGACGGGTTCAAAGCCCACCTCATACCACTAAGTATTTTGCTGAATACGAGCAGTTGTGTGTGCGGCCTGTGTTTGGGTGATTTTTGTGTCATGTGTGTGTGTGTGTGTGTGTGTGTCTGTGTGTGTGTGTCTGTATTTCTGTCTCCATTCCTGAGCAGCAAATCTTTTTTCCTCTTTTAGCATGTTACTCACAACTGTGGATGAAGCCCAGCACTCCTGAAAACACAATCCATGTATGGTTGAAGGAAATTTTCTTGGTGATGAGTAAGAGGTTGGTGACTGAAACCAGCTCATTTCCCATTGACCACTGAGGTCACATCTCTCAGGTGAGAAGCAAAGTGGGAATTTGAACCAGGCACATTCTCCTTAGAGACAATGGGCCAAAGAAAGGTCCGATGGAATCGAATGTCTTTTCATGTTGACATCCATCCCGTCAAGCCCTCGTTAAGCCATTGAAGTGTCACATTGGGCCTGGGGGAGGCGGTGCACCCTGTGAAATTACACGTCCGAAGATTTGGATTTGATTTCCAGCCCTCTGCCAGTCAGTCTGCCAGGCACTTTCATGTGACAAGCCTTAGGCGAGTCCCTTTCTGTCTCTGATTACCGATTCCTTCACAGGGATTTATGTGGGCCTTAACGCCCACTGGGAAAAGATCCCTCTGCCAGCTCAGTGCCTGCTTTCTTGGTTTGACTTGTCAATCTGGACTTGAATACACCTTTGGTTTTGGATTGACTCTATTACCTCTCCTAGAAATTAACACACAAAACTGACAGCTGATTGACAAGATGAGAAGCAGTTTTCCAAAATTCAAATTGAACTTAATCCTTTCTTACTAAAAGAATGCTCAAATCAAGGGGACACAGCTCACTCGTTTTGACTTCATGAGCTATGGCAGGTAGAGACAACTTTTTGAAAATACACAGCTAAAACTGTCCGTGCTTTGAATGCTAGACATGTTTTTCAGAATACAAAGCTAAAACGGTCCCCGCTTTAAGTGCTTTATTAGCTGTGTATTTTGAAAAAGTTGTGTGCTCTTCAAGGAGAAAGCTACTTTTGCTGTGTCTTTCGGTTCGAGGGGAAATGGGAGTCCTCTTCAGTCAGCAGGGACGACACCTGAGTCCTTTGCAGTCCTCCTATCTGCCTCTGAGGGTGAAATGAGAGTGGTCCCTGTCATCATGAGCCATGTCTGAAAGAATTATTCACATTCCCTACGAGAATAGACGGGTGAAATAGCAAAAGGTGTGTCTTCCTTTGGAGCATGGACGGGTTCAAAGCCCACCTCATACCACTAAATATTTTGCTGAACACGAGCATTTGTGTGTGCGGCCTGTGTTTGGGTGATTTTTGTGTCATGTGCGTGTGTGTGTGTGTGTTTGTGTGTGTGTGTGTCTGTGTGTGTGTGTCTGTATTTCTGTCTCCATTCCTGAGCAGCAAATCTTTTTTCCTCTTTTAGCATGTTACTCACAACTGTGGATGAAGCCCAGCACTCCTGAAAACACAATCCATGTATGGTTGGAGGAAATTTTCTTGGTGATGAGTGAGAGTTTGGTGAATGAAACCAGCTCATTTCCCATTGACCACTGAGGTCACATCTCCAGGTGAGAAGCAAAGTGAGAATTTGAACCAGGCACATACTCCTTAAAGACAATGGGCCAAAGACAGGTCCGATGGAATCGAATGTCTTTTCATGTTGACATCCATCCCGTCAAGCCCTCGTTAAGCCATTGAAGTGTCTCATTGGGCCTGGGGGAGGCGGTGCACCCTGTGAAATTACACGTCCGAAGATTTGGATTTGATTTCCAGCCCTCTGCCAGTCAGTCTGCCAGGCACTTTCATGTGACAAGCCTTAGGCGAGTCCCTTTCTGTCTCTGATTCCCGATTCCTTCACAGGGATTTATGTGGGCCTTAACGCCCACTGGGAAAAGATCCCTCTGCCAGCTCAGTGCCTGCTTTCTTGGTTTGACTTGTCACTCTGGACTTGAATACACCTTTGGTTTTGGATTGACTCTATTACCTCTCCTAGAAATTAACACACAAAACTGACCGCTGATTGACAAGATGAGAAGCAGTTTTCCAAAATTCAAATTGAACTTAATCGTTTCTTACTAAAAGAATGCTCAAATCAAGGGGACACAGCTCACTCGTTTTGACTTCATGAGCTATGGCAGGTAGAGACAACTTTTTGAAAATACACAGCTAAAACTGTCCGTGCTTTGAATGCTAGACATGTTTTTCAGAATACACAGCTAAAACGGTCCCCGCTTTAAGGGCTAAAGCACTTAAAGCGAAGACCGTTTTAGCTGTGTATTTTGAAAAAGTTGTGTGCTCTTCAAAGAGAAAGCTACTTTTGCTGTGTCTTTGGGTTCGAGGGGAAATGGGAGTCCTCTTCAGTCAGCAGGGATGACACCTGAGTCCTTTGCAGTCGTCTTGTCTGCCTCTGAGGGTGAAATGAGAGTGGTCCCTGTCATCATGAGCCATGTCTGAAAGAATTATTCACATTCCCTATGAGAACAGACGGGTGAAATAGCAAAAGGTGTGTCTTCCTTTGGAGCATGGACGGGTTCAAAGCCCACCTCATACCACTAAGTATTTTGCTGAAAACGAGCAGTTGTGTGTGCGGCCTGTGTTTGGGTGATTTTTGTGTCATGTGTGTTTGTGTGTGTGTGTGTGTGTGTGTGTGTGTGTGTGTGTCTGTATTTCTGTCTCCATTCCTGAGACTCAAATCTTTTTTTCTCTTTTAGCATGTTACTCACAACTGTGGATGAAGCCCAGCACTCCTGAAAACACAATCCATGTATTGTTGAAGGAAATTTTCTTGGTGATGAGTGAGAGGTTGGTGACTGAAACCAGCTCATTTCCCATTGACCACTGAGGACACATCTCTCAGGTGAGAAGCAAAGTCAGAATTAGAACCAGGCACATTCTCCTTAGAGACAATGGGCCAAAGACAGGTCCGATGGAATCGAGTGTCTTTTCATGTTGACATCCATCCAGTCAAGCCCTCGTTAAGCCATTGAAGTGTCACATTGGGCCTGGGGGAGGCGGTGCACCCTGTGAAATTACACGTCCGAAGATTTGGATTTGATTTCCAGCCCTCTGCCAGTCAGTCTGCCAGGCACTTTCATGTGACAAGCCTTAGGCGAGTCCCTTTCTGTCTCTGATTCCCGATTCCTTCACAGGGATTTATGTGGGCCTTAACGCCCACTTGGAAAAGATCCCTCAGCCAGCTCAGTGCCTGCTTTCTTGGTTTGACTTGTCAATCTGGACTTGAATACACCTTTGGTTTTGGATTGACTCTATTACCTCTCCGAGAAATTAACACACAAAACTGACAGCTGATTGACAAGATGAGAAGCAGTTTTCCAAAATTCAAATTGAACTTAATCCTTTCTGACTAAAAGAATGCTCAAATCAAGGGGACACAGCTCACTCGTTTTGACTTCATGAGCTCTGGCAGGTAGAGACAACTTTTTGAAAATACACAGGTAAAACTGTCCGTGCTTTGAATGCTAGACATGTTTTTCAGAATACACAGCTAAAACGGTCCCCGCTTTAAGTGCTAAAGCACTTAAAGCGGGGACCGTTTTAGCTGTGTATTTTGAAAAAGTTGTGTGCTCTTCAAAGAGAAAGCTACTTTTGCTGTGTCTTTGGGTTCGAGGGGAAATGGGAGTCCTCTTCAGTCAGCAGGGACGACACCTGAGTCCTTTGCAGTCCTCTTGTCTGCCTCTGAGGGTGAAATGAGAGTGGTCCCTGTCATCATGAGCCATGTCTGAAAGAATTATTCACATTCCCTACGAGAATAGACAGGTGAAATAGCAAAAGGTGTGTCTTCCTTTGGAGCATGAACGGGTTCAAAGCACACCTCATACCACTAAGTATTTTGCTGAACACGAGCAGTTGTGTGTGCGGCCTGTGTTTGGGTGATTTTTGTGTCGTGTGTTTGTGTGTGTGTGTGTGTGTGTGTGTGTGTGTGTGTGTGTGTGTCTGTATTTCTGTCTCCATTCCTGAGCAGCAAATCTTTTTTCCTCTTTTAGCATGTTACTCACAACTGTGGATGAAGCCCAGGACTCCTGAAAACACAATCCATGTATGGTTGAAGGAAATTTTCTTGGTGATGAGTGAGAGGTTGGTGACTGAAACCAGCTCATTTCCCATTGACCACTGAGGTCACATCTCTCAGGTGAGAAGCAAAGTGAGAATTTGAACCAGGCACATTCTCCTTTGAGACAATGGGCCAAAGACAGGTCCGATGGAATCGAATGTCTTTTCATGTTGACATCCATCCCTTCAAGCCCTCGTTAAGCCATTGAAGTGTCACATTGGGCCTGGGGGAGGCGGTGCACCCTGTGAAATTACACGTCCGAAGATTTGGATTTGATTTCCAGCCCTCTGCCAGTCAGTCTGCCAGGCACTTTCATGTGACAAGCCTTAGGCGAGTCCCTTTCTGTCTCTGATTCCCGATTCCTTCACAGGGATTTATGTGGGCCTTAACGCCCACTGGGAAAAGATCCCTCTGCCAGCTCAGTGCCTGCTTTCTTGGTTTGACTTGTCAATCTGGACTTGAATACACCTTTGGTTTTGGATTGACTCTATTACCTCTCCTAGAAATTAACACACAAAACTGACAGCTGATTGACAAGATGAGAAGCAGTTTTCCAAAATTCAAATTGAACTTAATCCGTTCTTACTAAAAGAATGCTCAAATCAAGGGGACACAGCTCACTCGTTTTGACTTCATGAGCTATGGCAGGTAGAGACAACTTTCTGAAAATACACAGCTAAAACTGTCCGTGCTTTGAATGCTAGACATGTTTTTCAGAATACACAGCTACAACGGTCCCCGCTTTAAGTGCTAAAGCACTTAAAGCGGGGACCGTTTTAGCTGTGTATTTTGAAAAACTTGTGTGCTCTTCAAAGAGAAAGCTACTTTTGCTGTGTCTTTGGGTTCGAGGGGAAATGGGAGTCCTCTTCAGTCAGCAGGGACGACACCTGAGTCCTTTGCAGTCCTCTTGTCTGCCTCTGAGGGTGAAATGAGAGTGGTCCCTGTCATGATGAGCCATGTCTGAAAGAATTATTCACATTCCCTACGAGAATAGACGGGTGAAATAGCAAAAGGTGTGTCTTCCCTTGGAGCATGGACGGGTTCAAAGCCCACCTCATATCACTAAGTATTTTGCTGAACACGAGCAGTTGTGTGTGCGGCCTGTGTTTGGGTGATTTTTGTGTCATGTGTGTGTGTGTGTGTGTGTGTGTGTGTGTGTCTGTGTGTGTGTGTGTCTGTATTTCTGTCTCCATTCCTGAGCAGCAAATCTTTTTTCCTCTTTTAGCCTGTTACTCACAACTGTGGATGAAGCCCAGCACTCCTCAAAACACAATCCATGCATGGTTGAAGGAAATTTTCTTGGCGATGAGTGAGAGGTTGGTGACTGAAACCAGCTCATTTCCCATTGACCACTGAGGTCACATCTCTCAGGTGAGAAGCAAAGTGAGAATTTGAACCAGGCACATTCTCCTTAGAGACAATGGGCCAAAGACAGGTCCGATGGAATCGAATGTCTTTTCATGTTGACATCCATCCCGTCAAGCCCTCGTTAAGCCATTGAAGTGTCACATTGGGCCTGGGGGAGGCGGTGCACCCTGTGAAATTACACGTCCGAAGATTTGGATTTGATTTCCAGCCCTCTGCCAGTCAGTCTGCCAGGCACTTTCATGTGACAAGCCTTAGGCGAGTCCCTTTCTGTCTCTGATTACCGATTCCTTTACAGGGATTTATGTGGGCCTTAACGCCCACTGGGAAAAGATCCCTCTGCCAGCTCAGTGCCTGCTTTCTTGGTTTGACTTGTAAATCTGGACTTGAATACACCTTTGGTTTTGGATTGACTCTATTACCTCTCCTAGAAATTAACACACAAAACTGAGAGCTGATTGACAAGATGAGAAGCAGTTTTCCAAAATTCAAATTGAACTTAATCCTTTCTTACTAAAAGAATGCTCAAATCAAGGGGACACAGCTCACTCGTTTTGACTTCATGAGCTATGGCAGTTAGAGACAACTTTTTGAAAATACACAGCTAAAACTGTCCGTGCTTTGAATGCTAGACATGTTTTAGCTGTGTATTTTGAAAAAGTTGTGTGCTCTTCAAAGAGAAAGCTACTTTTGCTGTGTCTTTGGGTTCGTGGGGAAATGGGAGTCCTCTTCAGTCAGCAGGGACGACACCTGAGTCCTTTGCAGTGCTCTTGTCTGCTTCTGAGGGTGAAATGAGAGTGGTCCCTCTCATCATGAGCCATGTCTGAAAGAATTATTCACATTCCCTACGAGAATTGACGGGTGAAATAGCAAAAGGTTTGTCTTCCTTTGGAGCATGGACGGGTTCAAAGCCCACTTCATACCACTAAGTATTTTGCTGAACACGAGCAGTTGTGTGTGTGGCCTGTGTTTGGGTGATTTTTGTGTCGTGTGTGTGCGTGTGTGTGTGTGTGTGTGCGTGTGTGTGTCTGTATTTCTGTCTCCATTCCTGAGCAGCAAATCTTTTTTCCTCTTTTAGCATGTTACTCACAACTGTGGATGAAGCCCAGCACTCCTGAAAACACAATCCATGTATGGTTGAAGGAAATTTTCTTGGTGATGAGTGAGAGGTTGGTGACTGAAACCAGCTCATTTCCCATTGACCACTGAGGTCACATCTCTCATTTGAGAAGCAAAGTGAGAATTTGAACCAGGCACATTCTCCTTAGAGACAATGGGCCAAAGACAGGTCCGATGGAATCGAATGTCTTTTCATGTTGACATCCATCCCGTCAAGCCCTCGTTAAGCCATTGAAGTGTCACATTGGGCCTGGGGGAGGCGGTGCACCCTGTAAAATTACACGTACGAAGATTTGGATTTGATTTCCAGCCCTCTGCCAGTCAGTCTGCCAGGCACTTTCATGTGACAAGCCTTAGGCGAGTCCCTTTCTGTCTCTGATTCCCGATTCCTTCACAGGGATTTATGTGGGCCTTAACGCCCACTGGGAAAAGATCCCTCTGCCAGCTCAGAGCGTGCTTTCTTGGTTTGACTTGTCAATCTGGACTTGAATACACCTTTGGTTTCGGATTGACTCTATTACCTCTCCGAGAAATTAACACACAAAACTGACAGCTGATTGACAAGATGAGAAGCAGTTTACCAAAATTCAAATTGAACTTAATCCTTTCTTACTAAAAGAATGCTCAAAACAAGGGGACACAGCTCACTCGTTTTGACTTAATGAGCTATGGCAGGTAGAGACAACTTTTTGAAAATACACAGCTAAAACTGTCCGTGCTTTGAATGCTAGACATGTTTTTCAGAATACACAGCTAAAACGGTCCCCGCCTTAAGTGCTGTAGCACTTAAAGCGGGGACCGTTTTAGCTGTGTATTTTGAAAAAGTTGTGTGCTCTTCAAAGAGAAAGCTACTTTTGCTGTGTCTTTGGGTTCGAGGGAAAATGGGAGTCCTCTTCAGTCAGCAGGGACGACACCTGAGTCCTTTTCAGTCCTCTTGTCTGCCTCTGAGGGTGAAATGAGAGTGGTCCCTGTCATCATGAGCCATGTCTGAAAGAATTATTCACATTCCCTACGATAATAGACGGGTGAAATAGCAAAAGGTGTGTCTTCCTTTGGAGCATGGACGGGTTCAACGCCCACCTCATACCACTAAGTATTTTGCTGAACACGAGCAGTTGTGTGTGCGGCCTGTGTTTGGGTGATTTTTGTTTCATGTGTGTGTGTGTGTGAGTGTGTGTGTGTGTGTGTGTGTGTGTGTCTGTGTGTGTGTGTCTGTATTTCTGTCTCCATTCCTGAGCAGCAAATCTTTTTTCCTCTTTTAGCATGTTACTCACAACTGTGGATGAAGCCCAGGACTCCTGAAAACACAATCCATGTATGGTTGAAGGAAATTTTCTTGGTGATGAGTGAGAGGTTGGTGACTGAAACCAGCTCATTTCCCATTGACCACTGAGGTCACATCTCTCAGGTGAGAAGCAAAGTGAGAATTTGAACCAGGCACATTCTCCTTTGAGACAATGGGCCAAAGACAGGTCCGATGGAATCGAATGTCTTTTCATGTTGACATCCATCCCTTCAAGCCCTCGTTAAGCCATTGAAGTGTCACATTGGGCCTGGGGGAGGCGGTGCACCCTGTGAAATTACACGTCCGAAGATTTGGATTTGATTTCCAGCCCTCTGCCAGTCAGTCTGCCAGGCACTTTCATGTGACAAGCCTTAGGCGAGTCCCTTTCTGTCTCTGATTCCCGATTCCTTCACAGGGATTTATGTGGGCCTTAACGCCCACTTGGAAAATATCCCTCTGCCAGCTCAGAGCGTGCTTTCTTGGTTTGACTTGTCAATCTGGACTTGAATACGCCTTTGGTTTTGGATTGACTCTATTACCTCTCCTAGAAATTAACACACAAAACTGACAGCTGATTGACAAGATGAGAAGCAGTTTTCCAAAATTCAAATTGAACTTAATCCTTTCTTACTAAAAGAATGCTCAAATCAAGGGGACACAGCTCACTCGTTTTGACTTCATGAGCTATGGCAGGTAGAGACAACTTTTTGAAAATACAGAGCTAAAACTGTCCGTGCTTTGAATGCTAGACATGTTTTTCAGAATACACAGCTAAAACGGTCCCCGCTTTAAGTGCTAAACCACTTAAAGCGGGGTCCGTTTTAGCTGTGTATTTTGAAAAAGTTGTGTGCCCTTCAAAGAGAAAGCTACTTTTGCTGTGTCTTTGGGTTCGAGGGGAAATGGGAGTCCTCTTCAGTCAGCAGGGACGACACCTGAGTCCTCTGCAGTCCTCTTGTCTGCCTCTGAGGGTGCAATGAGAGTGGTCCCTGTCATCATGAGCCATGTCTGAAAGAATTATTCACATTCCCTATGAGAATAGACGGGTGAAATAGCAAAAGGTGTGTCTTCCTTTGTAGCATGGACGGGTTCTAAGCCCACCTCATACCACTAAGTATTTTCTGAACACGAGCAGTTGTGTGTGCGGCCTGTGTTTGGGTGATTTTTGGGTCGTGTGTGTGTGTGTGTGTGTGTGTCTGTGTGTGTGTCTGTGTGTGTGTGTCTGTATTTCTGTCTCCATTCCTGAGCAGCAAATCTTTTTTCCTCTTTTAGCATGTTACTCACAACTGTGGATGAAGCCCAGCACTCCTGAAAACACAATCCATGTATGGTTGAAAGAAATGTTCTTGGTGATGATTGAGAGGTTGGTGACTGAAACCAGCTCATTTCCCATTGACCACTGAGGTCACATCTCTCAGGTGAGAAGCAAAGTGAGAATTTGAACCAGGCACATTCTCCTTAGAGACAATGGGCCAAAGACAGGTCCGATGGATTCGAATGTCTTTTCATGTTGACATCCATCCCGTCAAGCCCTCGTTAAGCCATTGAAGTGTCACATTGGGCCTCGGGGAGGCCGTGCACCCTGTGAAATTTCACGTCTGAAGATTTGGATTTGATTTCCAGCCCTCTGCCAGTCAGTCTGCCAGGCACTTTCATGTGACAAGCCTTAGGCGAGTCCCTTTCTGTCTCTGATTCCCGATTCCTTCACAGGGATTTATGTGGGCCTTAACGCCCACTGGGAAAAGATCCCTCTGCCAGCTCAGTGCCTGCTTTCTTGGTTTGACTTGTCAATCTGGACTTGAATACACCTTTGGTTTTGGATTGACTCTATTACCTCTCCTAGAAATTAACACATAAAACTGACAGCTGATTGACAAGATGAGAAGCAGTTTTCCAAAATTCAAATTGAACTTAATCCTTTCTTACTAAAAGAATGCTCAAATCAAGGGGACACAGCTCACTCGTTTTGACTTCATGAGCTATGGCAGGTAGAGACAACTTTTTGAAAATACACAGCTAAAACTGTCTGTGCTTTGAATGCTAGACATGTTTTTCAGAATACACAGCTACAACGGTCCCCACTTTAAGTGCCAAAGCACTTAAAGCGGGGACCGTTTTAGCTGTGTATTTTGGAAAAGTTGTGTGCTCTTCAAAGAGAAAGCTACTTTTCCTGTGTCTTTGGGTTCGAGGGGAAATGGGAGTCCTCTTCAGTCAGCAGGGACGACACCTGAGTCCTCTGCAGTCCTCTTGTCTGCCTCTGAGGGTGAAATGAGAGTGGTCCCTGTCATCATGAGCCATGTCTGAAAGAATTATTCACATTCCCTACGAGAATAGACGGGTGAAATAGCAAAAGGTGTGTCTTCCTTTGGAGCATGGACGGGTTCAAAGCCCACCTCATACCACTAAGTATTTTGCTGAACACGAGCAGTTGTGTGTGCGGCCTGTGATTGGGTGATTTTTGTGTCATGTGTGTGTGTGTGTGTGTCTCTGTGTGTGTGTGTCTGTATTTCTGTCTCCATTCCTGAGCAGCAAATATTTTTTTCTCTTTTAGCATGTTACTCACGACTGTGGATGAAGCCCAGCACTCCTGAAAACACAATCCATGTATGGTTGAAGGAAATTTTCTTGGTGATGAGTGAGAGGTTGGTGACTGAAACCAGCTCATTTCCCATTGACCACTGAGGTCACATCTCTCAGGTGAGAAGCAAAGTGAGAATTTGAACCAGGCACATTCTCCTTAGAGACAATGGGCCAAAGACAGGTCCGATGGAATCGAATGTCTTTTCATGTTGACATCCATCCCGTCAAGCCCTCGTTAAGCCATTGAAGTGTCACATTGGGCCTGGGGGAGGCGGTGCACCCTGTGAAATTACACGTCCGAAGATTTGGATTTGATTTCCAGCCCTCTGCCAGTCAGTCTGCCAGGCACTTTCATGGGACAAGCCTTAGGCGAGTCCCTTTCTGTCTCTGATTCCCGATTCCTTCACAGGGATTTATGTGGGCCTTAACGCCCACTGGGAAAAGATCCCTCTGCCAGCTCAGTGCCTGCTTTCTTGGTTTGACTTGTCAATCTGGACTTGAATACACCTTTGGTTTTGGATTGACTCTATTACCTCTCCTAGAAATTAACACACAAAACTGACAGCTGATTGAGAAGATGAGAAGCAGTTTTCCAAAATTCAAATTGAACTTAATCCTTTCTTACTAAAAGAATGCTCAAATCAAGGGGACACAGCTCACTCTTTTTGACTTCATGAGCTATGGCAGGTAGAGACAACTTTTTGAAAATACACAGCCAAAACTGTCCGTCCTTTGAATGCTAGACATGTTTTTCATAATACACAGCTAAAGCGGGGACCGTTTTAGCTGTGTATTTTGAAAAAGTTGTGTGCTCTTCAAAGAGAAAGCTACTTTTGCTGTGTCTTTGGGTTCGAGGGGAAATGGGAGTCCTCTTCAGTCAGCAGGGACGACACCTGAGTCCTTTGCAGTCCTCTTGTCTGCCTCTGAGGGTGAAATGAGAGTGGTCCCTGTCATCATGAGCCATGTCTGAAAGAATTATTCACATTCCCTACGAGAATAGAAGGGTGAAATAGCAAAAGGTGTGTCTTCCTTTGGAGCATGGACGGGTTCAAAGCCCACCTCATACCACTAAGTATTTTGCTGAACATGAGCAGTTGTGTGTGCGGCCTGTGTTTGGGTGATTTTTGTGTCGTGTGTGTGTGTGTGTGTGTGTGTGTGTGTGCGTGTCTGTGTGTGTGTGTCTGTATTTCTGTCTCCATTCCTGAGCAGCAAATCTTTTTTCCTCTTTTAGCATGTTACTCACAACTGTGGATGAAGCCCAGCACTCCTGAAAAAACAATCCATGTATGGTTGAAGGAAATTTTCTTGGTGATGAGTGAGAGGTTGGTGACTGAAACCAGCTCATTTCCCATTGACCACTGAGGTCACATCTCTCAGGTGAGAAGCAAAGTGAGAATTTGAACCAGGCACATTCTCCTTAGAGACAATGGGCCAAAGACAGGTCCGATGGAATCGAATGTCTTTTCATGTTGACATCCATCCCGTCAAGCCCTCGTTAAGCCATTGAAGTGTCACATTGGGCCTGGGGGAGGCGGTGCACCCTGTGAAATTACACGTCCGAAGATTTGGATTTGATTTCCAGCCCTCTGCCAGACAGTCTGCCAGGCACTTTCATGTGACAAGCCTTAGGCGAGTCCCTTTCTGTGTCTGATTCCCGATTCCTTCACAGGGATTTATGTGGGCCTTAACGCCCACTGGGAAAAGATCCCTCTGCCAGCTCAGTGCCTGCTTTCTTGGTTTGACTTGTCAATCTTGACTTGAATAAACCTTTAGTTTTGGATTGACTCTATTACCTCTCCTAGAAATTAACACACAAAACTGACAGCTGATTGTCAAGATGAGAAGCAGTTTTCCAAAATTCAAATTGAACTTAATACTTTCTTACTAAAAGAATGCTCAAATCAAGGGGACACAGCTCACTCGTTTTGACTTCATGAGCTATGGTAGGTAGAGACAACTTTTAGAAAATACACAGCTAAAACTGTCCGTGCTTTGAATGCTAGACATGTTTTTCAGAATACACAGCTAAAAGAGTCCCCGCTTTAAGCACTTAAAGCGGGGACCGTTTTAGCTGTGTATTTTGAAAAAGTTGTGTGCTCTTCAAAGAGAAAGCTACTTTTGCTGTGTCTTTGGGTTCGAGGGGAAATGGGAGTCCTCTTCAGTCAGCAGGGACGACACCTGAGTCCTTTGCAGTCCTCTTGTCTGCCTCTTAGGGTGAAATGAGGGTGGTCCCTGTCATCATGAGCCATGTCTGAAAGAATTATTCACATTCCCTACGAGAATAGACGGGTGAAATAGCAAAAGGTGTGTCTTCCTTTGGAGCATGGGCGGGTTCAAAGCCCATCTCATACCACTAAGTATTTTGCTGAACACGAGCAGTTCTGTGTGCGGCCAGGGTTTGGGTGATTTTTGTGTCATGTGTGTTTGTGTGTGTGTGTGTGTGTGTGTCTGTGTGTGTGTGTCTGTATTTCTGTCTCCATTCCTGAGCAGCAAATCTTTTTTCCTCTTTTAGCATGTTACTCACAACTGTGGATGAAGCCCAGCACTCCTGAAAACACAATCCATGTATGGTTGCAGGAAATTTTCTTGGTGATGAGTGAGAGGTTGGTGACTGAAACCAGCTCATTTCCCATTGACCACTGAGGTCACATCACTCAGGTGAGAAGCAAAGTGAGAATTTGAACCAGGCACATTCTCCTTAGAGACAATGGGCCAAAGACAATTCCGATGGAATCAAACGTCTTTTCATGTTGACATCCATCCCGTCAAGCCCTCGTTAAGCCATTGAAGTGTCACATTGGGCTGGGGGAGGCGGTGCACCCTGTGAAATTACACGTCCGAAGATTTGGATTTGATTTCCAGCCCTCTGCCAGTCAGTCTGCCAGGCACTTTCATGTGACAAGCCTTAGGCGAGTCACTTTCTGTCTCTGATTCCCGATTCCTTCACAGGGATTTATGTGGGCCTTAACGCCCACTGGGAAAAGATCCCTCTGCCAGCTCAGTGCCTGCTTTCTTGGTTTGACTTGTCAATCTGGACTTGAATACCCCTTTGGTTTTGGATTGACTCTATTACCTCTCCTAGAAATTAACACACAAAACTGACAGCTGATTGACAAGATGAGAAGCAGTTTTCCAAAATTCAAATTGAACTTAATCCTTTCTTCCTAAAAGAATGCTCAAATCAAGGGGACACAGCTCACTCGTTTGGACTTCATGAGCTCTGGCAGGTAGAGACAACTTTTTGAAAATACACAGCTAAAACTGTCCGTGCTTTGAATGCTAGACATGTTTTTCAGAATACACAGCTAAAACAGTCCCCGCTTTAAGTGCTAAAAGGAAATTTTCTTGGTGATGAGTGAGAGGTTGGTGACTGAAACCAGCTCATTTCCCATTGACCCCTGAAGTCACATCTCTCAGGTGAGAAGCAAAGTGAGAATTTGAACCAGGCACATTCTCCTTAGAGACAATGGGCCAAAGACAAGTCCGATGGAATCGAATATCTTTTCATGTTGACATCCATCCCGTCAAGCCCTCGTTAAGCCATTGAAGTGCCACATTGCGCCTGGGGGAGGCGGTGCACCCTGTGAAATTACACGTCCGAAGATTTGGATTTGATTTCCAGCCCTCTGCCAGTCAGTCTGCCAGGCACTTTCATGTGACAAGCCTTAGGCGAGTCCCTTTCTGTCTCTGATTCCCGATTCCTTCACAGGGATTTATGTGGGCCTTAACGCCCACTGGGAAAAGATCCCTCTGCCAGCTCAGTGCCTGCTTTCTTGGTTTGACTTGTCAATCTGGACTTGAATACACCTTTGGTTTTGGATTGACTCTATTACCTCTCCTAGAAATTAACACACAAAACTGACAGCTGATTGACAAGATGAGAAGCAGTTTTCCAAAATTCAAATTGAACTTAATCCTTTCTTACTAAAAGAATGCTCAAATCAAGGGGACACAGCTCACTCGTTTTGACTTCATGAGCTATGGCAGGTAGAGACAACTTTCTGAAAATACACAGCTAAAACTGTCCGTGCTTTGAATGCTAGACATGTTTTTCAGAATACACAGCTAAAGCGGGGACCGTTTTAGCTGTGTATTTTGAAAAAGTTGTGTGCTCTTCAAACAGAAAGCTACTTTTGCTGTGTCTTTGGGTTCGAGGGGAAATGGGAGTCCTCTTCAGTCAGCAGGGACGACAGCTGAGTCCTTTGCAGTCCTCTTGTCTGCCTCTGAGGGTGAAATGAGAGTGGTCCCTGTCATCATGAGCCATGTCTGAAAGAATTATTCACATTCCCTACGAGAATAGACGGGTGAAATAGCAAAAGGTGTGTCTTCCTTTGGAGCACGAACGGGTTCAAAGCCCACCTCATACCACTAAGTATTTTGTTGAACACGAGCAGTTGTGTGTGCGGCCTGTGTTTGGGTGATTTTTGTGTTCTGTGTGTTTGTGTGTGTGTGTGTGTGTCTGTGTGTGTGTGTGTCTGTATTTCTGTCTCCATTCCTGAGCAGCAAATCTTTTTTCCTCTTTTAGCATGTTACTCACAACTGTGGATGAAGCCCAGCACTCCTGAAAACACAATCCATGTATGGTTGAAGGAAATTTTCTTGGTGATGAGTGAGAGGTTGGTGACTGAAACCAGCTCATTTCCCATTGACCACTGAGGTCACATCTCTCAGGTGAGAAGCACAGTGAGAATTTGAACCAGGCACATTCTCCTTAGAGACAATGGGCCAAAGACAGGTCCGATGGAATCGAATGTCTTTTCATGTTGACATCCATCCCGTCAAGCCATCGTTAAGCCATTGAAGTGTCACATTGGGCCTGGGGGAGGCGGTGTACCCTGTGAAATTACAGGTCCGAAGATTTGGATTTGATTTCCAGCCCTCTGCCAGACAGTCTGCCAGGCACTTTCATGTGACAAGCCTTAGGCGAGTCCCTTTCTGTCTCTGATTCCCGATTCCTTCACAGGGATTTATGTGGGCCTTAACGCCCAGTGGGAAAAGATCCCTCTGCCAGCTCAGTGCCTGCTTTCTTGGTTTGACTTGTCAATCTGGACTTGAATAAACCTTTGGTTTTGGATTGACTCTATTACCTCTCCTAGAAATTAACACACAAAACTGACAGCTGATTGACAAGATGAGAAGCAGTTTTCCAAAATTCAAATTGAACTTAATCCTTTCTTACTAAAAGAATGCTCAAATCA
Source organism: Saimiri boliviensis (assembly GCF_048565385.1). Lineage (NCBI taxonomy): Eukaryota > Metazoa > Chordata > Mammalia > Primates > Cebidae > Saimiri > Saimiri boliviensis. The sequence continues at coordinate 152,838,755 of NC_133453.1, forward strand.
AGGGGACACAGCTCACTCGTTTTGACTTCATGAGCTATGGTAGGTAGAGACAACTTTTTGAAAATACACAGCTAAAACTGTCCGTGCTTTGAATGCTAGACATGTTTTTCAGAATACACAGTTAAAAGAGTCCCCGCTTTAAGCACTTAAAGCGGGGACCGTTTTAGCTGTGTATTTTGAAAAAGTTGTGTGCTCTTCAAAGAGAAAGCTACTTTTGCTGTGTCTTTGGGTTCGAGGGGAAATGGGAGTCCTCTTCAGTCAGCAGGGACGACACCTGAGTCCTTTGCAGTCCTCTTTTCTGCCTCTGAGGGTGAAATGAGAGTGGTCCCTGTCATCATGAGCCAGGTCTGAAAGAATTATTCACATTCCCTACGAGAATAGACGGGTGAAATAGCAAAAGGTGTGTCTTCCTTTGGAGCATGGACGGGTTCAAAGCCCACCTCATACCACTAAGTATTTTGCTGAACACGAGCAGTTGTGTGTGCGGCCTGTGTTTGGGTGATTTTTGTGTCATGTGTGTGTGTGTGTGTGTGTGTGTGTGTGTGTGTGTGTCTGTGTCTGTATTTCTTTCTCCATTCCTGAGCAGCAAATCTTTTTTCCTCTTTTAGCATGTTACTCACAACTGTCGATGAAGCCCAGCACTCCTGAAAACACAATCCATGTATGGTTGAAGGAAATTTTCTTGGCGATGAGTGAGAGGTTGGTGACTGAAACCAGCTCATTTCCCATTGACCACTGAGGTCACATCTCTCAGGTGAGAAGCAAAGTGAGAATTTGAATCAGGCACATTCTCCTTGGAGACAATGTGCCAAAGACAGGTCCGATGGAATCGAATGTCTTTTCATGTTGACATCCATCCCGTCAAGCCCTCGTTAAGCCATTGAAGTGTCACATTGGGCCTGGGGGAGGCGGTGCACCCTGTGAAATTACACGTCCGAAGATTTGGATTTGATTTCCAGCCCTCTGCCAGTCAGTCTGCCAGGCACTTTCATGTGACAAGCCTTAGGCGAGTCCCTTTCTGTCTCTGATTCCCGATTCCTTCACAGGGATTTATGTGGGCCTTAACGCCCACTGGGAAAAGATCCCTCTGCCAGCTCAGTGCCTGCTTTCTTGGTTTGACTTGTCAATCTGGACTTGAATACACCTTTGGTTTTGGATTGACTCTATTACCTCTCCTAGAAATTAACAAACAAAACTGACAGCTGATTGTCAAGATGAGAAGCAGTTTTCCAAAATTCAAATTGAACTTAATCCTTTCTTACTAAAAGAATGCTCAAATCAAGGGGACACATCTCACTCGTTTTGACTTCACGAGCTATGGCAGGTAGAGACAACTTTTTGAAACTACACAGCTAAAACTGTCCGTGCTTTGAATGCTAGACATGTTTTTCAGAATACACAGCTAAAGCGGGGACCGTTTTAGCTGTGTATTTTGAAAAAGTTGTGTGCTCTTCAAAGAGAAAGCTACTTTTGCTGTGTCGTTGGGTTCGAGGGGAAATGGGAGTCCTCTTCAGTCAGCAGGGACGACACCTGAGTCCTTTGCAGTCCTCTTGTCTGCCTCTGAGGGTGAAATGAGAGTGGTCCCTGTCATCATGAGCCATGTCTGAAAGAATTATTCACATTCACTACGAGAATAGACGGGTGAAATAGCAAAAGTTGTGTCTTCCTTTGGAGCATGGACGGGTTCAAAGCCCACCTCATACCACTAAGTATTTTGCTGAACACGAGCAGTTGTGTGTGCGGCCTGTGTTTGGGTGATATTGTGTCGTGTGTGTGTGTGTGTGTGTGTGTGTGTGTCTGTGTGTGTGTGTCTGTATTTCTGTCTCCATTCCTGAGCAGCAAATCTTTTTTCCTCTTTTAGCATGTTACTCACAACTGTGGATGAAGCCCAGCACTCCTGAAAACACAATCCACGTATGGTTGTAGGAAATTTTCTTGGTGATGAGTGAGAGGTTGGTGACTGAAACCAGCTCATTTCCCATTGACCACTGAGGTCACATCTCTCAGGTGCGAAGCAAAGTGAGAATTTGAACCAGGCACATTCTCCTTAGAGACAATGGGCCAAAGACAGGTCCGATGGAATCGAATGTCTTTTCAGGTTGACATCCATCCCGTCAAGCCATCGTTAAGCCATTGAAGTGTCACATTGGGCCTGGGGGAGGCGGTGCACCCTGTGAAATTACACGTCCGAAGATTTGGATTTGATTTCCAGCCCTGTGCCAGTCAGTCTGCCAGGCACATTCATGTGACAAGCCTTAGGCGAGTCCCTTTCTGTCTATGATTCCCGATTCCGTCACAGGGATTTATGTGGGCCTTAACGCTCACTGGGAAAAGATCCCTCTGCCAGCTCAGTGTCTGCTTTCTTGGTTTGACTTGTCAATCTGGACTTGAATACACCTTTTGTTTTGGATTGACTCTATTACCTCTCCGAGAAATTAACACACAAAACTGACAGCTGATTGACAAGATGAGAAGCAGTTTTCCAAAATTCAAATTGAACTTAATCCTTTCTTACTAAAAGAATGCTCAAATCAAGTGGACACAGCTCACTCGTTTTGACTTCATGAGCTATGGCATGTAGAGACAACTTTTTGAAAATACAAAGCTAAAACTGTCCGTGCTTTGAATGCTAGACATGTTTTTCAGAATACACAGCTAAAACAGTCCCCGCTTTAAGTGCTAAAAGGAAATTTTCTTGGTGATGAGTGAGAGGTTGGTGACTGAAACCAGCTCATTTCCCATTGACCACTGAGGTCAAATCTATCAGGTGAGAAGCAAAGTGAGAATTTGAACCAGGCACATTCTCCTTAGAGACAATGGGCCAAAGACAAGTCCGATGGAATCGAATGTTTTTTCATGTTGACATCCATCCCGTCAAGCCCTCGTTAAGCCATTGAAGTGACACACTGTGCCTGGGTGAGGCGGTGCACCCTGTGAAATTACACATCCGAAGATTTGGATTTGATTTCCAGCCCTCTGCCAGTCAGTCTGCCAGGCACTTTCATGTGACAAGCCTTAGGCGAGTCCCTTTCTGTCTCTGATTCCCGATTCCTTCACAGGGATTTATGTGGGCCTTAACGCCCACTGGGAAAAGATCCCTCTGCCAGCTCAGTGCCTGCTTTCTTGGTTTGACTTGTCAATCTGGACTTGAATACACCTTTGGTTTGGATTGACTCTATTACACCTCCTAGAAATTAACACACAAAACTGACAGCTGATTGACAAGATGAGAAGCAGTTTTCCAAAATTAAAATTGAACTTAATCCTTTCTTACTAAAAGAATGCTCAAATCAAGGCGACACAGCTGACTCGTTTTGACTTCATGAGCTATGGCAGGTAGAGACAACTTTTTGAAAATACACAGCTAAAACTGTCCGTGCTTTGAATGCTAGACATGTTTTTCAGAATACACAGCTAAAGCGGGGAACGTTTTAGCTGTGTATTTTGAAAAAGTTGTGTGCTCTTCAAAGAGAAAGCTACTTTTGCTGTGTCTTTGGGTTCGACGGGAAATGGGAGTCCTCTTCAGTCAGCAGGGATGACACCTGAGTCCTTTGCAGTCCTCCTGTCTGCCTCTGAGGGTGAAATGAGAGTGGTCCCTGTCATCATGAGCCATGTCTGAAAGAATTATTCACATTCCCTACGAGAATAGACAGGTGAAATAGCAAAAGGTGTGTCTTCTTTTGGAGCATGGACGGGTTCAAAGCCTACCTCATACCACTAAGTATTTTGCTGAACACGAGCAGTTGTGTGTGCGGCCTGTGTTTGGGTGATTTTTGTGTCGTGTGTGTGTGTGTGTGTGTCTGTTTGTCTGTGTGTGTGTGTCTTTATTTCTGTCTCCATTCCTGAGCAGCAAATCTTTTTTCCTTTTTTAGCATGTTACTCAAAACTGTGGATGGAGCCCAGCACTCCTGAAAACACAATCCATGTATGGTTGAAAGAAATTTTCTTGGTGATGAGTGAGAGGTTGGTGACTGAAACCAGCTCATTTCCCATTGACCACTGAGGTCACATCTCTGAGGTGAGAAGCAAAGTGAGAATTTGAACCAGGCACATTCTCCTTAGAGACAATGGGCCCAAGACAGATCCGATGGAATCGAATGTCTTTTCATGTTGACATCCATCCCGTCAAGCCCTCGTTAAGCCATTGAAGTGTCACATTGGGCCTGGGGGAGGCGGTGCACCCTGTGAAATTACACGTCCGAAGATTTGGATTTGATTTCCAGCCCTCTGCCAGTCAGGCTGCCAGGCACTTTCATGTGACAAGCCTTAGGCGTGTCCCTTTCTGTCTCTGATTCCCGATTCTTTCACAGTGATTTATGTGGGCCTTAACGCCCACTGGGAAAAGATCCCTCTGCCAGCTCAGTGCCTGCTTTCTTGGTTTGACTTGTCAATCTGGACTTGAATACACCTTTGGTTTTGGATTGACTCTATTACCTCTCCTAGAAATTAACACACAAAACTGAGAGCTGATTGACAAGATGAGAAGTAGTTTTCCAAAATTCAAATTGAACTTAATCCTTTCTTACTAAAAGAATGCTCAAATCAAAGGGACACAGCTCACTCGTTTTGACTTCATGAGCTATGGCAGGTAGAGACAACTTTTTGAAAATACACAGCCAAAACTGTCCGTCCTTTGAATGCTAGACATGTTTTTCAGAATACACAGCTAAAACAGTCCCCGCTTTAAGTGTTAAATCACTTAAAGCGGGGACCGTTTTAGCTGTGTATTTTGAAAAAGTTGTGTGCTCTTCAAAAAGAAAGCTACTTTTGCTGTGTCTTTGGGTTCGAGGGGAAATAGGAGTCCTCTTCAGTCAGCAGGGACTACACCTGAGTCCTTTGCAGTCCTCCTGTCTGCCTCTGAGGGTGAAATGAGAGTGGTCCCTGTCATCATGAGCCATGTCTGAAAGAATTATTCACATTCCCTATGAGAATAGACGGGTGAAATAGCAAAAGGTGTGTCTTCCTTTAAAGCATGGAAGGGTTCAAAGCCCACCTCATACCACTAAGTATTTTGCTGAACACGAGCAGTTGTGTGTGCGGCCTGTGTTGGGGTGATTTTTGTGTCGTGTGTGTGTGTGTGTGTGTGTGTGTGTGTGTGTGTCTGTGTGTGTGTGTCTGTATTTCTGTCTCCATTCCTGAGCAGCAAATCTTTTTTCCTCTTTTAGCATGTTACTCACAACTGTGGATGAAGCCCAGCACTCCTGAAAACACAATCCATGTATGGTTGAAGGAAATTTTCTTGGTGATGAGTGAGAGGTTGGTGACTGAAACCAGCTCATTTCCCATTGACCACTGAGGTCACATCTCTCAGGTGAGAAGCAATGTGAGAATTTGAACCAGGCACATTCTCCTTAGAGACAATGGGCCAAAGACAGGTCCGATGGAATCGAATGTCTTTTCATGTTGACATCCATCCCGTCAATCCCTCCTTAAGCCATTGAAGTGTCACATTGGGCCTGGGGGAGGCGGTGCACCCTGTGAAATTTTACGTCCGAAGATTTGGATTTAATTTCCAGCCCTCTGCCAGTCAGTCTGCCAGGCACTTTCATGTGACAAGCCTTAGGCGAGTCCCTTTCTGTCTCTGATTCCCGATTCCTTCACAGGGATTTATGTGGGCCTTAACGCCCACTGGGAAAAGATCCCTCTGCCAGCTCAGTGCCTGCTTTCTTGGTTTGACTTGTCAATCTGGACTTGAATACACCTTTGGTTTTGGATTGACTCTATTTCCTCTCCTAGAAATTAACACACAATACTGACAGCTGATTGACAAGATGAGAAGCAGTTTTCCAAAATTCAAATTGAACTTAATGCTTTCTTCCGAAAAGAATGCTCAAATCAAGGGGACACAGCTCACTCGTTTTGACTTCATGAGCTATGGCAGGTAGAGACAACTTTTTGAAAATACACAGCTAAAACTGTCCGTGCTTTGAATCCTAGACATGTTTTTCAGAATACACAGCTAAAACGGTCCCCGCTTTAAGTGCTAAAACACTTAAAGCGGGGACCGTTTTAGCTGTGTATTTTGAAAAAGTTGTGTGCTCTTCAAAGAGAAAGCTACTTTTGCTGTGTCTTTGGGTTCGAGGGGAAATGGGAGTCCTCTTCAGTCAGCAGGGACGACACCTGAATACTTTGCAGTCCTCTTGTCTGCCTCTGAGGGTGAAATGAGAGTGGTCCCTGTCATCATGAGCCATGTCTGAAAGAATTATTCAGATTCCCTACGAGAATAGACGGTGAAATAGCAAAAGGTGTGTCTTCCTTTGGAGCATGGACGGGTTCAAAGCCCACCTCATACCACTAAGTATTTTGCTGAACACGAGCAGTTGTGTGTGCGGCCTGTGTTTGGGTGATTTTTGTGTGATGTTTGTGTGTGTGTGTGTGTGTGTGTGTGCGTGTGTCTGTATTTCTGTCTCCATTCCTGAGCAGCAACTCTTTTTTCCTCTTTTAGCATGTTACTCACAACTGTGGATGAAGCCCAGCACTCCTGAAAACACAATCCATGTATGGTTGAAGGAAATTTTCTTGGTGATGAGTGAGAGGTTGGTGACTGAAACCAGCTCATTTCCCATTGACCACTGAGGTCACATCTCTCAGGTGAGAAGCAAAGTGAGAATTTGAACCAGGCACATTCTCCTTAGAGACAATGGACCAAAGACAGGTCCGATGGAATGGAATGTCTTTTCATGTTGACATCCATCCCGTCAAGCCCTCGTTAAGCCATTGAAGTGTCACATTGGGCCTGGGGGAGGCGGTGCACCCTGTGAAATTTTACGTCCGAAGATTTGGATTTGATTTCCAGCCCTCTGCCAGTCAGTCTGCCAGGCACTTTCATGTGACAAGCCTTAGGCGAGTCCCTTTCTGTCTCTGATTCCCGATTCCTTCACAGGGATTTATGTGGGCCTTAACGCCCACTGGGAAAAGATCCCTCTGCCAGCTCAGTGCCTGCTTTCTTGGTTTGACTTGTCAATCTGGACTTGAATACACCTTTGGTTTTGGATTGACTCTATAACCTCTCCTAGAAATTAACACACAATACTGACAGCTGATTGACAAGATGAGAAGCAGTTTTCCAAAATTCAAATTGAACTTAATCCTTTCTTACTAAAGGAATGCTCAAATCAACGGGACACAGCTCACTCGTTTTGACATCATGAGCTATGGCATGTAGAGACAACTTTTTGAAAATACACAGCTAAAACTGTCCGTGCTTTGAATGCTAGACATGTTTTTCAGTTTTAAGTGCTTTAGCACTTAAAGCGGGACCGTTTTAGCTGTGTATTTTGAAAAAGTTGTGTGCTCTTCAAAGAGAAATCTACTTTTGCTGTGTCGTTGGGTTCGAGGGGAAATGGGAGTCCTCTTCAGTCAGCAGGGACGACACCTGAGTCCTTTGCAGTCCTCTTGTCTGCCTCTGAGGGTGAAATGAGAGTGGTCCCTGTCATCATGAGCCATGTCTGAAAGAATTATTCAGATTCCCTACGAGAATAGACGGGTGAAATAGCAAAAGGTGTGTCTTCCTTTGGAGCATGGACGGGTTCAAAGCCCACCTCATACCACTAAGTGTTTTGCTGTACACGAGCAGTTGTGTGTGCGGCCTGTGTTTCGGTGATTTTTGTGTCGTGTGTGTGTGTGTGTGTGTGTGTGTGTGTCTGTATTTCTGTCTCCATTCCTGAGCAGCAAATCTTTTTTCCTCTTTTAGCATGTTACTCACAACTGTGGATGAAGCCCAGCACTCCTGAAAACACAATCCATGTATGGTTGAAGGAAATTTTCTTGGTGATGAGTGAGAGGTTGGTGACTGAAACCAGCTCATTTCCCATTGACCACTGAGGTCACATCTCTCAGGTGAGAAGCAAAGTGAGAATTTGAACCAGGCACATTCTCCTTAGAGACAATGGGCCAAAGACAGGTCCGATGGAATCGAATGTCTTTTCATGTTGACATCCATCCCGTCAAGCCCTCGTTAAGCCATTGAAGTGTCACATTGGGCCTGGGGGAGGCGGTGCACCCTGTGAAATTACACGTCCGAAGATTTGGATTTGATTTCCAGCCCTCTGCCAGTCAGTCTGCCAGGCACTTTCATGTGACAAGCCTTAGGCGAGTCCCTTTCTGTCTCTGATTCCCGATTCCTTCACAGGGATTTATGTGGGCCTTAACGCCCACTGGGAAAAGATCCCTCTGCCAGCTCAGTGCCTGCTTTCTTGGTTTGACTTGTCAATCTGGACTTGAATACACCTTTGGTTTTGGATTGACTCTATTACCTCTCCTAGAAATTAACACACAAAACTGACAGCTGATTGAGAAGATGAGAAGCAGTTTTCCAAAATTCAAATTGAACTTAATCCTTTCTTACTAAAAGAATGCTCAAATCAAGGGGACACAGCTCACTCGTTTTGACTTCATGAGCTATGGCAGGTAGAGACAACTTTTTGAAAATACACAGCCAAAACTGTCCGTCCTTTGAATGCTAGACATGTTTTTCATAATACACAGCTAAAGCGGGGACCGTTTTAGCTGTGTATTTTGAAAAAGTTGTGTGCTCTTCAAAGAGAAAGCTACTTTTGCTGTGTCTTTGGGTTCGAGGGGAAATGGGAGTCCTCTTCAGTCAGCAGGGACGACACCTGAGTCCTTTGCAGTCCTCTTGTCTGCCTCTGAGGGTGAAATGAGAGTGGTCCCTGTCATCATGAGCCATGTCTGAAAGAATTATTCACATTCCCTACGAGAATAGAAGGGTGAAATAGCAAAAGGTGTGTCTTCCTTTGGAGCATGGACGGGTTCAAAGCCCACCTCATACCACTAAGTATTTTGCTGAACATGAGCAGTTGTGTGTGCGGCCTGTGTTTGGGTGATTTTTGTGTCGTGTGTGTGTGTGTGTGTGTGTGTGTGTGTGCGTGTCTGTGTGTGTGTGTCTGTATTTCTGTCTCCATTTCTGAGCAGCAAATCTTTTTTCCTCTTTTAGCATGTTACTCACAACTGTGGATGAAGCCCAGCACTCCTGAAAACACAATCCATGTATGGTTGAAGGAAATTTTCTTGGTGATGAGTGAGAGGTTGGTGACTGAAACCAGCTCATTTCCCATTGACCACTGAGGTCACATCTCTCAGGTGAGAAGCAAAGTGAGAATTTGAACCAGGCACATTCTCCTTAGAGACAATGGGCCAAAGACAGGTCCGATGGAATCGAATGTCTTTTCATGTTGACATCCATCCCGTCAAGCACTCGTTAAGCCATTGAAGTGTCACATTGGGCCTGGGGGAGACGGTGCACCCTGTGAAATTACACGTCCGAAGATTTGGATTTGATTTCCAGCCCTCTGCCTGTCAGTCTGCCAGGCACTTTCATGTGACAAGCCTTAGGCGAGTCCCTTTCTGTCTCTGATTACCGTTTCCTTCACAGGGATTTATGTGGGCCTTAACGCCCACTGGGAAAAGATCCCTCTGCCAGCTCAGTGCCTGCTTTCTTGGCTAAAGCACTTAAAGCGGGGACCGTTTTAGCAGTGTATTTTGAAAAAGTTGTGTGCTCTTCAAAGAGAAAGCTCCTTTTGCTGTGTCTTTGGGTTCGAGGGGAAATGGGAGTCCTCTTCAGTCAGCAGGGACGACACCTGAGTCCTTTGAGGTCCTCTTGTCTGCCTCTGAGGGTGAAATGAGAGTGGTCCCTGTCATCATGAGCCATGTCTGAAAGAATTATTCACATTCCCTACGAGAATAGACGGGTGAAATAGCAAAAGGTGTGTCTTCCTTTGGAGCATGGACGGGTTCAAAGTCCACCTCATACCACTAAGTATTTTGCTGAACACGAGCAGTTGTGTGTGCGGCCTGTGTTTGGGTGATTTTTGTGTGATGTTTGTGTGTGTGTGTGTGTGTGTGTGTTTGTGTCTCTGTGTCTGTGTGTGTGTGTCTGTATTTCTGTCTCCATTCCTGAGCAGCAAATCTTTTTTCCTCTTTTAGCATGTTACTCACAACTGTGGATGAAGCCCAGCACTCCTGAAAACACAATCCATGTATGGTTGAAGGAAATTTTCTTGGTGATGAGTGAGAGGTTGGTGACTGAGACCAGCTCATTTCCCATTGAATACTGAGGTCACATCTCTCAGGTGAGAAGCAAAGTGAGAATTTGAACCAGGCACATTCTCCTTAGAGACAATGGGCCAAAGACAGGTCCGATGGAATCGAATGTCTTTTCATGTTGACATCCATCCCGTCAAGCCCTCGTTAAGCCATTGAAGTGTCACATTGGGCCTGGGGGAGACGGTGCACCCTGTGAAATTACACGTCCGAAGATTTGGATTTGATTTCCAGCCCTCTGCCAGTCAGTCTGCCAGGCACTTTCATGTGACAAGCCTTAGGCGAGTCCCTTTCTGTCTCTGATTCCCGATTCCTTCACAGGGATTTATGTGGGCCTTAACACCCACTGGGAAAAGATCCCTCTGCCAGCTCAGTGCCTGCTTTCTTGGTTTGACTTGCCAATCTGGACTTGAATACACCTTTGGTTTTGGATTGACTCTAATACCTCTCCTAGAAATTAACACACAAAACTGACAGCTGATTGACAAGATGAGAAGCAGTTTTTTCAAAATTCAAATTGTACTTAATCCTTTCTTACTAAAAGAATGCTCAAATCAAGGGGACACAGCTCACTCGTTTTGACTTCAGGAGCTATGGCACGTAGAGACTACTTTTTGAAAATACACAGCTAAAACTGTCCGTGCTTTGAATGCTAGACATGTTTTTCAGAATACACAGCTAAAACGGGGACCGTTTTAGCTGTGTATTTTGAAGAAGTTGTGTGCTCTTCAAAGAGAAAGCTACTTTTGCTGTGTCTTTGGGTTCGAGGGGAAATGGGAGTCCTCTTCAGTCAGCAGGGACGACACCTGAGTCCTTTGCAGTCCTCTTGTCTGCCTCTGAGGGTGAAATGAGGGTGGTCCCTGTCATCATGAGCCATGTCTGAAAGAATTATTCACATTCCCTACGAGAATAGACGGGTGAAATAGCAAAAGGTGTGTCTTCCTTTGGAGCATGGACGGGTTCAAAGCCCACCTCATACCACTAAGTATTTTGCTGAACACGAGCAGTTGTGTGTGCGGCCTGTGTTTGGGTGATTTTTGTGTCATGTGCGTGTGTGTGTGTGTGTGTGTGTGTGTGTGTCTGTGTGTGTGTGTCTGTATTTCTGTCTCCATTCCTGAGCAGCAAATCTTTTTTCCTCTTTTAGCATGTTACTCACAACTGTGGATGAAGCCCAGCACTCCTGAAAACACAATCCATGTATGGTTGAAGGAAATTTTCTTGGTGATGAGTGAGAGGTTGGTGACTGAAACCAGCTCATTTCCCATTGACCACTGAGGTCACATCTCTCAGGTGAGAAGCAAAGTGAGAATTTGAACCAGGCACATTCTCCTTAGAGACAATGGGCCAAAGACAGGTCCGATGGAATCGAATGTCTTTTCATGTTGACATCCATCCCGTCAAGCCCTCGTTAAGCCATTGAAGTGTCACATTGGGCCTGGGGGAGGCGGTGCACCCTGTGAAATTACACGTCCGAAGATTTGGATTTGATTTCCAGCCCTCTGCCAGTCAGTCTGCCAGGCACTTTCATGTGACAAGCCTTAGGCGAGTCCCTTTCTGTCTCTGATTCCCGATTCCTTCACAGGGATTTATGTGGGCCTTAACGCCCACTGGGAAAAGATCCCTCTGCCAGCTCAGTGCCTGCTTTCATGGTTTGACTTGTCACTCTGGACTTGAATACACCTTTGGTTTTGGATTGACCCTATTACCTCTCCTAGAAATTAACACACAAAACTGACAGCTGATTTACAAGATGAGAAGCAGTTTTCCAAAATTCAAATTGAACTTAATCCTTTCTTACTAAAAGAATGCTCAAATCAAGGGGACACAGCTCACTCGTTTTGACTTCATGAGCTATGGCAGGTAGAGACAACTTTTTGAAAATACACAGCTAAAACTGTCCGTGCTTTGAATGCTAGACATGTTTTTCAGAATACAAAGCTAAAACGGTCCCCGCTTTAAGTGCTTTATTAGCTGTGTATTTTGAAAAAGGTGTGTGCTCTTCAAAGAGAAAGCTACTTTTGCTGTGTCTTTCGGTTCGAGGGGAAATGGGAGTCCTCTTCAGTCAGCAGGGACGACACCTGAGTCCTTTGCAGTCCTCCTATCTGCCTCTGAGGGTGAAATGAGAGTGGTCCCTGTCATCATGAGCCATGTCTGAAAGAATTATTCACATTCCCTACGAGAATAGACGGGTGAAATAGCAAAAGGTGTGTCTTTCTTTGGAGCATGGACGGGTTCAAAGCCCACCTCATACCACTAAGTATTTTGTTGAACACGAGCAGTTGTGTGTGCGGCCTGTTTTTGGGTGATTTTTGTGTCGTGTGTGTGTTTGTGTGTGTGTGTGTGTGTGTCTGTGTGTGTGTGTCTGTATTTCTGTCTCCATTCCTGAGCAGCAAATCTTTTTTCCTCTTTTAGCATTTTACTCACAACTGTGGATGAAGCCCAGCACTCCTGAAAACACAATCCATGTATGGTTGAAGGAAATTTTCTTGGTGATGAGTGAGAGGTTGGTGACTGAAACCAGCTCATTTCCCATTGACCACTGAGGTCACATCTCTCAGGTGAGAAGCAAAGTGAGAATTTGAACCAGGCACATTCTCCTTAGAGACAATGGGCCAAAGACAGGTCCGATGGAATCGAATGTCTTTTCATGTTGACATCCATCCCGTCAAGCCCTCGTTAAGCCATTGAAGTGTCACATTGGGCCTGGGGGAGGCGGTGCACCCTGTGAAATTACACGTCCGAAGATTTGGATTTGATTTCCAGCCCTCTGCCAGTCAGTCTGCCATGCACTTTCATGTGACAAGCCTTAGGCGTGTCCCTTTCTGTCTCCGATTCCCGATTCTTTAACAGGGATTTATGTGGGCCTTAACGCCCACTGGGAAAAGATCCCTCTGCCAGCTCAGTGCTTGCTTTCTTGGTTTGACTTGTCAATCTGGACTTGAATACACCTTTGGTTTTGGATTGACTCTATTACCTCTCCTAGAAATTAACACACAAAACTGAGAGCTGACTGACAAGATGAGAAGCAGTTTTCCAAAATTCAAATTGAACTTAATCCTTTCTTACTAAAAGAATGCTCAAATCAAGGGGACACAGCTCACTCGTTTTGACGTCATGAGCTATGGCAGGTAGAGACAACTTTTTGAAAATACACAGCTAAAATTGTCCGTGCCTTGAATGCTAGACAAGTTTTTCAGAATACACAGCTAAAACGGTCCCCGCTTTAAGTGCTTTATTAGCTGTGTATTTTGAAAAAGTTGTGTGCTCTTCAAAGAGAAAGCTACTTTTGCTGTGTCTTTGGGTTCGAGGAGAAATGGGAGTCCTCTTCAGTCAGCAGGGACGACACCTGAGTCCTTTGCAGTCCTCTTGTCTGCCTCTGAGGGTGAAATGAGAGTGGTCCCTGTCATCATGAGCCATGTCTGAAAGAATTATTCACATTCCCTACGAGAATAGACGGGTGTAATAGCAAAAGGTGTGTCTTGCTTTGGAGCATGGACGGGTTCAAAGCCCACCTCATACCACTAAGTATTTTGCTGAACACGAGCAGTTGTGTGTGCGGCCTGTGTTTGGGTGATTTTTGTGTCATGTGCGTGTGTGTGTGTGTCTGTGTGTGTGTGTCTGTATTTCTGTCTCCATTCCTGAGCAGCAAATCTTTTTTCCTCTTTTAGCATGTTATTCACAACTGTGGATGTAGCCCAGCACTCCTGAAAACACAATCCATGTATGCTTGAAGGAAATTTTCTTGGTGATGAGTGAGAGGTTGGTGACTGAAACCAGCTCATTTCACATTGACCACTAGGTCACATCTCTCAGGTGAGAAGCAAAGTGAGAATTTGAACCAGGCACATTCTCCTTAGAGACAATGGGCCAAAGACAGGTCCGATGGAATCGAATGTCTTTTCATGTTGACATCCATCCCGTCAAGCCCTCGTTAAGTCATTGAAGTGTCACATTGGGCCTGGGGGAGGCGGTGCACCCTGTGAAATTACACGTCCGAAGATTTGGATTTGATTTCCAGCCCTCTGCCAGGCAATCGGCCAGGCACTTTCATGTGACAAGCCTTAGGCGAGTCCCTTTCTGTCTCTGATTCCCGATTCCTTCACAGGGATTTATGAGGGCCTTAACGCCCACTGGGAAAAGATCCCTCTGCCAGCTCAGTGCCTGCTTTCTTGGTTTGACTTGTCAATCTGGACTTGAATACACCTTTGGTTTTGGATTGACTCTATTGCCTCTCCTAGAAATTAACACACAAAACTGACAGCTGATTGACAAGATGAGAAGCAGTTTTCCAAAATTCAAATTGAACTTAATCCTTTCTTCCTAAAAGAATGCTCAAATCAAGCGGACACAGCTCACTCGTTTTGACTTCATGAGCTATGGCAGGTAGAGACAACTTTTTGAAAATACACAGCTAAATCTGTCCGTGCTTTGAATGCTAGACATGTTTTTCAGAATACACAGCTAAAACGGTCCCCGCTTTAAGTGCTAAATCACTTAAAGCGGGGACCGTTTTAGCTGTGTATTTTGAAAAAGTTGTGTGCTCTTCAAAGAGAAAGCTACTTTTGCTGTGTCTTTGGGTTCGAGGGGAAATGGCAGTCCTCTTCAGTCAGCAGGGACGACACCTGAGTCCTTTGCAGTCCTCTTGTCTGCCTCTGAGGGTGAAATGAGAGTGGTCCCTGTCATCATGAGCCATGTCTGAAAGAATTATTCACATTCCCTACGAGAATAGAAGGGTGAAATAGCAAAAGGTGTGTCTTCCTTTGGAGCATGGACGGGTTCAAAGCCCACCTCATACCACTAAGTATTTTGCTGAACATGAGCAGTTGTGTGTGCGGCCTGTGTTTGGGTGGTTTTTGTGTCGTGTGTGTGTGTGTGTGTGTGTGTGTTTGTGTGTCTGTGTGTGTGTGTGTCTGTATTTCTTTCTCCATTCCTGAGCAGCAAATCTTTTTTCCTCTTTTAGCATGTTACTCACATCTGTGGATGAAACCCAGCACTCCTGAAAACACAATCCATGTATGGTTGAAGGAAATTTTCTTGGTGATGAGTGAGAGGTTGGTGACTGAAACCAGCTCATTTCCCATTGACCACTGAGGTCACATCTCTCAGGTGAGAAGCAAAGTGAGAATTTGAACCAGGCACATTCTCCTTAGAGACAATGGGCCAAAGACAGGTCCGATGGAATCGAATGTCTTTTCATGTTGACATCCATCCCGTCAAGCCCTCGTTAAGCCATTGAAGTGTCACATTGGGCCTGTGGGAGGCGGTGCACCCTGTGAAATTACACGTCCGAAGATTTGGATTTGATTTCCAGCCCTCTGCCAGTCAGTCTGCCAGGCACTTTCATGTGAAAAGCCTTAGGCGAGTCCCTTTCTGTCTCTGATTCCCGATTCCTTCACAGGGATTTATGTGGGCCTTAACGCCCACTGGGAAAAGATCCCTCTGCCAGCTCAGTGCCTGCTTTCTTGGTTTGACTTGTCAGTCTGGACTTGAATAAACCTTTGGGTTTGGATTGACTCTATTACATCTCCTAGAAATTAACACACAAAACTGACAGCTGATTGACAAGATGAGAAACAGTTTTCCAAAATTCAAATTGAACTTAATCCTTTCTTACTAAAAGAATGCTCAAATCAAGGGGACACAGCTCACTCGTTTTGACTTCATGAGCTATGGCAGGTATAGACAACTTTTTGAAAATACACAGCTAAAAGTGTCCGTGCTTTGAATGCTAGACATGTTTTTCAGAATACACAGCTAAAACGGTCCCCGCTTTAAGTGCTTTAGCACTTAAAGTGGGGACCGTTTTAGCTGTGTATTTTGAAAAAGTTGTGTGCTCTTCAAAGAGAAAGCTACTTTTGCTGTGTCTTTGGGTTCGAGGGGAAATGGGAGTCCTCTTCAGTCAGCAGGGACGATACCTGAGTCCTTTGCAGTCCTCTTGTCTGCCTCTGAGGGTGAAATGAGAGTGGTCCCTGTCATCATGAGCCATGTCTGAAAGAATTATTCACATTCCCTACGAGAATAGACGGGTGAAATAGCAAAAGTTGGGTCTTCCTTTGGAGCATGGACGGGTTCAAAGCCCACCTCATACCACTAAGTATTTTGCTGAACACGAGCAGTTGTGTGTGCGGCCTGTGTTTGGGTGATTTTTGTGTCGTGTGTGTGTGTGTGTCTGTGTGTGTCTGTGTGTGTGTGTCTGTATTTCTGTCTCCATTCCTGAGCAGCAAATCATTTTTCCTCTTTTAGCATGTTACTCACAACTGTGGATGAAGCCCTGCGCTCCTGAAAACACAATCCATGTATGGTTGAAGGAAATTTTCTTGGTGATTAGTGAGAGGTTGGTGACTGAAACCAGCTCATTTCCCATTGACCACTGAGGTCACATCTCTCAGGTGCGAAGCAAAGTGAGAATTTGAACCAGGCACATTCTCCTTAGAGACAATGGGCCAAAGACAGGTCCGATGGAATCGAATGTCTTTTCATTTTGACATCCATCCCGTCAAGCCCTCGTTAAGCCATTGAAGTGTCACATTGGGCCTGGGGGAGGCGTTGCACCCTGTGAAATTACACGTCCGAAGACTTGGATTTGATTTCCAGCCCTCTGCCAGTCAGTCTGCCAGGCACTTTCATGTGACAAGCCTTAGGCGAGTCCCTTTCTGACTCTGATTCCCGATTCCTTCACAGGGATTTATATGGGCCTTAACGCCCACTGGGAAAAGATCCCTCTGCCAGCTCACTGCCTGCTTTCTTGGTTTGTCTTGTCAATCTGGACTTGAATACACATTTGGTTTTGGATTGACTCTATTACCTCTCCTAGAAATTAACACACAAAACTGACAGCTGATTGACAAGATGAGAAGCAGTTTTCCAAAATTCAAATTGAACTTAATCCTTTCTTACTAAAAGAATGCTCAAATCAAGGGGACACAGCTCACTCG
Source organism: Saimiri boliviensis (assembly GCF_048565385.1). Classification (NCBI taxonomy): domain Eukaryota; kingdom Metazoa; phylum Chordata; class Mammalia; order Primates; family Cebidae; genus Saimiri; species Saimiri boliviensis. The sequence goes on from NC_133453.1 coordinate 152,855,749, forward strand.
TTTTGACTTCATGAGCTATGGCAGGTAGAGACAACTTTTTGAAAATACACAGCTAAAACTGTCCGTGCTTTGAATGCTAGACATGTTTTTCAGAATACACAGCTAAAACGGTCCCCGCTTTAAGTGCTTTATTAGCTGTGTATTTTGAAAAAGTTGTGTTCTCTTCAAAGAGAAAGCTACTTTTGCTGTGTCTTTGGGTTCGAGGGGAAATGGGAGTCCTCTTCAGTCAGCAGGGACAACAACTGAGTCCTTTGCAGTCGTCTTGTCTGCCTCTGAGGGTGAAATGAGAGTGGTCCCTGTCATCATGAGCCATGTTTGAAAGAATTATTCACATTCCCTACGAGAATAGACGGGTGAAATAGCAAAAGGTGTGTCTTCCTTTGGAGCATGGACGGGTTCAAAGCCCACCTCATACCACTAAGTATTTTGCTGAACACGAGCAGATGTGTGTGCGGCCTGTGTTTGGGTGATTTTTGTGTCGTGTGTGTGTGTGTGTGTGTGTGTGTGTCTTTGTGTGTCTGTGTGTGTTTGTCTGTATTTCTGTCTCCATTCTTGAGCAGCAAATCTTTTTTCCTCTTTTAGCATGTTACTCACAACTGTGGATGAAGCCCAGCACTCCTGAAAACACAATCCATGTATGGTTGAAGGAAATTTTCTTGGTGATGAGTGAGAGGTTGGTGACTGAAACCAGCTCATTTACCATTGACCACTGAGGACACATCTCTCAGGTAGAAGCAAAGTGAGAATGTGAACCAGGCACATTCTCCTTAGAGACAATGGGCCAAAGACAGGTCCGATGGAATCGAATGTCTTTTCATGTTGACATCCATCCCGTCAAGCCCTCGTTAAGCCATTGAAGTGTCACATTGGGCCTGGGGGAGGCGGTGCACCCTGTGAAATTACACGTCCGAAGATTTGGATTTGATTTCCAGCCCTCTGCCAGTCAGTCTGCCAGGCACTTTCATGTGACAAGCCTTAGGCGAGTCCCTTTCTGTCTCTGATTCCCGATTCCTTCACAGGGATTTATGTGGGCCTTAACGCCCACTGGGAAAATATCCCTCTGCCAGCTCAGTGCCTGCTTTCTTGGTTTGACTTGTTAATCTGGACTTGAATACACCTTTGGTTTTGGATTGAATCTATTACCTCTCCTAGAAATTAACACACAAAACTGACAGCTGATTGACAAGATGAGAAGCAGTTTTCCAAAATTCAAATTGAACTTAATCCTTTCTTCCGAAAAGAATGCTCAAATCAAGGGGACACAGCTCACTCGTTTTGACTTCATGAGCTATGGCAGGTAGAGACAACTTTTTGAAAATACACGGCTAAAACTGTCCGTGCTTTGAATGCTTGACATGTTTTTCAGAATACACAGCTAAAGCGGGGACCATTTTAGCTGTGTATTTTGAAAAAGTTGTGTGCTCTTCAAAGAGAAAGCTACTTTTGCTGTGTCTTTGGGTTCGAGGGGAAATGGGAGTTCTCTTCAGTCAGCAGGGACGACACCTGATTCCTTTGCAGTCCTCTTGTCTGCCTCTGAGGGTGAAATGAGTGTGGTCCCTGTCATCATGAGCCATGTCTGAAAGAATTATTCACATTCCCTACGAGAATAGACGGGTAAAATAGCAAAAGGTGTGTCTTCCTTTGGAGCATGGACGGGTTCAAAGCCCACCTCATACCACTAAGTATTTTGCTGAACACGAGCAGTTGTGTGTGCGGCCTGTGTTTGGGTGATTTTTGTATCATGTGTGTGTGTGTGTGTGTGTGTGTGTGTGTGTGTGTCTGTGTGTGTGTGTCTGTATTTCTTTCTCCATTCCTGAGCAGCAAATCTTTTTTCCTCTTTTAGCATGTTACTCACAACTGTGGATGAAGCCCAGCACTCCTGAAAACACAATCCATGTATGGTTGAAGGAAATTTTCTTGGTGATGAGTGAGATGTTGGTGACTGAAACCAGCTCATTTCCCATTGACCACTGAGGTCACATCTCTCAGGTGAGAAGCAAAGTGAGAATTTGAACCAGGCACATTCTCCTTAGAGACAATGGGCCAAAGACAGGTCCGATGGAATCGAATGTCTTTTCATGTTGACATCCATCCCGTCAAGCCCTCGTTAAGCCATTGAAGTGTCACATTGGGCCTGGGGGAGGCGGTGCACCCTGTGAAATTACACGTCCGAAGATTTGGATTTGATTTCCAGCCCTCTGCCAGTCAGTCTGCCAGGCACTTTCATGTGACAAGCCTTAGGCGAGTCCCTTTCTGTCTCTGATTCCCGATTCCTTCACAGGGATTTATGTGGGCCTTAACGCCCACTGGGAAAAGATCCCTCTGCCAGCTCAGTGCCTGCTTTCTTGGTTTGACTTGTCAATCTGGACTTGAATACACCTTTGGTTTTGGATTGACTCTATTACCTCTCCTAGAAATTAACACACAAAACTGACAGCTGATTGACAAGATGAGAAGCAGTTTTCCAAAATTCAAATTGAACTTAATCCTTTCTTACTAAAAGAATGCTCAAATCAAGGGGACACAGCTCACTCGTTTTGACTTCATGAGCTATGGCAGGTAGAGACAACTTTTTGAAAATACACAGCTAAAACTGTCCGTGCTTTGAATGCTAGACATGTTTTTCAGAATACACAGCTAAAACGGTCCCCGCTTTAAGTGCTAAAGCACTTAAAAAGGGGGACCGTTTTAGCTGTGTATTTTGAAAAAGTTGTGTGCTCTTCAAAGAGAAAGCTACTTTTGCTGTGTCTTTGGGTTCGAGGGGAAATGGGAGTCCTCTTCAGTCAGCAGGGACGACACCTGAGTCCTTTGCAGTCCTCTTGTCTGCCCCTGAGGGTGAAATGAGAGTGTTCCCTGTCATCATGAGCCATGTCTGAAAGAATTATTCACATTCCCTACGAGAATAGACGGGTGAAATAGCAAAAGGTGTGTCTTCGTTTGGAGCATGGACGGGTTCAAAGCCCACCTCATACCACTAAGTATTTTGCTGAACACGAGCAGTTGTGTGTGCGGCCTGTGTTTGGGTGATTTTTGTGTCCTGTGTGTTTGTGTGTGTGTGTGTGTGTCTGTGTTTGTGTTTGTCTGTATTTCTGTCTCCATTCCTGAGCAGCAAATCTTTTTTCCTCTTTTAGCATGTTACTCACAACTGTGGATGAAGCCCAGCACTCCTGAAAACACAATCCATGTATGGTTGAAGGAAATTTTCTTGGTGATGAGTGAGAGGTTGGTGACTGAAACCAGCTCATTTCCCATTGACCACTGAGGTCACATCTCTCAGGTGAGAAGCAAAGTGAGAATTTGAACCAGGCACATTCTCCTTAGAGACAATGGGCCAAAGACAGGTCCGATGGAATCGAATGTCTTTTCATGTTGACATCCATCCCGTCAAGCCCTCGTTAAGCCATTGAAGTGTCACATTGGGCCTGGGGGAGGCGGTGCACCCTGTGAAATTACACGTCCGAAGATTTGGATTTGATTTCCAGCCCTCTGCCAGTCAGTCTGCCAGGCACTTTCATGTGACAAGCCTTAGGCGAGTCCCTTTCTGTCTCTGATTCCCGATTCCTTCACAGGGATTTATGTGGGCCTTAATGCCCACTGGGAAAAGATCCCTCTGCCAGCTCAGTGCCTGCTTTCTCGGTTTGACTTGTCAATCTGGACTTGAATACACCTTTGGTTTTGGATTGACTCTATTACCTCTCCTAGAAATTAACACACAAAACTGACAGCTGATTGACAAGATGAGAAGCAGTTTTCCAAAATTCAAATTGAACTTAATCCTTTCTTACTAAAAGAATGCTCAAATCAAGGGGACACAGCTCACTCGTTTTGACTTCATGAGCTATGGCAGGTAGAGAAAACTTTTTGAAAATACACAGCTAAAACTTTTCGTGCTTTGAATGCTAGACATGTTTTTCAGTTTTAAGTGCTTTAGCACTTAAAGCGGGGACCGTTTTAGCTGTGTATTTTGAAAAAGTTGTGTGGTCTTCAAAGAGAAAGCTACTTTTGCTGTGTCTTTGGGTTCGAGGGGAAATGGGAGTCCTATTCAGTCAGCAGGGACGACACCTGAGTCCTTTGCAGTCCTCCTGTCTGCCTCTGAGGGTGAAATGTGAGTGGTCCCTGTCATCATGAGCCATGTCTGAAAGAATTATTCACATTCCCTACGAGAATAGACGGGTGAAATAGCAAAATGTGTGTCTTCCTTTGGAGCATGGACGGGTTCAACGCCCACCTCATACCACTAAGTATTTTGCTGAACACGAGCAGTTGTGTGTGCGGCCTGTGTTTCGTTGATTTTGGTGTTGTGTGTGTGTGTATGTGTGTGTGTGTGTGTGTGTCTGTGTGTGTGTGTCTGTATTTCTGTCTCCATTCCTGAGCAGCAAATCTTTTTTCCTCTTTTAGCATGTTACTCACAACTGTGGATGAAGCCCAGCACTCCTGGAAACACAATCCATGTATGGTTGAAGGAAATGTTCTTGGTGATGAGTGAGAGGTTGGTGACTGAAACCAGCTCATTTCCCATTGACCACTGAGGTCACATCTCTCAGGTGAGAAGCAAAGTGAGAATTTGAACCAGGCACATTCTCCTTAGAGACAATGGACCAAAGACAGGTCCGATGGAATCGAATGTCTTTTCATGTTGACATCCATCCCGTCAAGCCCTCGTTAAGCCATTGAAGTGTCACATTGAGCCTGGGGGAGGCGGTGCACCCTGTGAAATTACACGTCCGAAGATTTGGATTTGATTTCCAGCCCTCTGCCAGTCAGTCTGCCAGGCACTTTCATGTGACAAGCCTTAGGCGAGTCCCTTTCTGTCTCTGATTCCCGATTCCTTCACAGGGATTTATGTGGGCCTTAACGCCCACTGGGAAAAGATCCCTCTGCCAGCTCAGAGCGTGCTTTCTTGGTTTGACTTGTCAGTCTGGACTTGAATACACCTTTGGTTTTGGATTGACTCTATTACCTCTCCTAGAAATTAACACACAAAACTGACAGCTGATTGACAAGATGAGAAGCAGTTTTCCAAAATTCAAATTGAACTTAATCCTTTCTTACTAAAAGAATGCTCAAATCAAGGGGACACAGCTCACTCGTTTTGACTTCATGAGCTATGGCAGGTAGAGACAACTTTTTGAAAATACACAGCTAAAACTGTCCGTGGTTTGAATGCTAGACATGTTTTTCAGAATACACAGCTAAATCGGTCCCCGCTTTAAGTACTAAAGCACTTAAAGCGGGGACCGTTTTAGCTGTGTATTTTGAAAAAGTTGTGTGCTCTTCAAAGAGAAAGCTACTTTTGCTGTGTCTTTCGGTTCGAGGGGAAATGGGAGTCGTCTTCTGTCAGCAGGGACGACACCTGAGTCCTTTTCAGTCCTCTTGTCTGCCTCTGAGGGTGAAATGAGAGTGGTCCCTGTCATCATGAGCCATGTCTGAAAGAATTATTCACATTCCCTACGAGAATAGACGGGAGAAATAGCAAAAGGTGTGTCTTCCTTTGGAGCATAGACGGGTTCAAAGCCCACCTCATACCACTAAGTATTTTGCTGAACACGAGCAGTTGTGTGTGCGGCCTGTGTTTGGGTGATTTTTGTGTCGTGTGTGTGTGTGTGTGTGTGTGTGTGTGTCTGTGTGTGTGTGTCTGTATTTCTGTCTCCATTCCTGAGCAGCAAATCTTTTTTCCTCTTTTAGCATGTTACTCACAACTGTGGATGAAGCCCAGCACTCCTGAAAACACAATCCATGTATGGTTGAAGGAAATTTTCTTGGTGATGAGTGAGAGGTTGGTGACTGAAACCAGCTCATTTCCCATTGACCACTGAGGTCACATCTCTCAGGTGAGAAGCAAAGTGAGAATTTGAACCAGGCACATTCTCCTTAGAGACAATGGGCCAAAGACAGGTCCGATGGAATCGAATGTCTTTTCATGTTGACATCCATCCCGTCAAGCCCTCGTTAAGCCATTGAAGTGTCACATTGGGCCTGGGGGAGGCGGTGCACCCTGTGAAATTACACGTCCGAAGATCCGGATTTGATTTCCAGCCCTCTGCCAGTCAGTCTGCCAGGCACTTTCATGTGACAAGCCTTAGGCGAGTCCCTTTCTGTCTCTGATTCCCGATTCCTTCACAGGGATTTATGTGGGCCTTAACGCCCACTGGGAAAAGATCCCTCTGCCAGCTCAGAGCGTGCTTTCTTGGTTTGACTTGTCAATCTGGACTTGAATACACCTTTGGTTTTGGATTGACTCTATTACCTCTCCTAGAAATTAACACACAAAACTGACAGCTGATTGACAAGATGAGAAGCAGTTTTCCAAAATTCAAATTGAACTTAATTCTTTCTTCCTAAAAGAATGCTCAAATCAAGGGGACACAGCTCACTCGTTTTGACTTCATGAGCTATGGCAGGTAGAGACAACTTTTTGAAAATACACAGCTAAAACTGTCCGTGCTTTGAATGCTAGACATGTTTTTCATAATACACAGCTAAAACGGTCCCCTCTTTAAGTGCTAAAGCACTTAAAGTTGTGTGCTCTTCAAAGAGAAAGCTACTTTTGCTGTGTCTTTGGGTTCGAGGGTAAATGGTAGTCCTCTTCAGTCAGCAGGGACGACACCTGAGTCCTCTGCAGTCCTCTTGTCTGCCTCTGAGGGTGAAATGAGAGTGGTCCCTGTCATCATGAGCCATGTCTGAAAGAATTATTCACATTCCCTACGAGAATAGACGGGTGAAATAGCAAAAGTTGTGTCTTCCTTTGGAGCATGGACGGTTTCAAAGCCCACCTCATACCACTAAGTATTTTGCTGAACACGAGCAGTTGTGTGTGCGGCCTGTGTTTGGGTGATTTTTTTGTCGTGTGTGTGTGTGTGTGTGTGTGTGTGTGTGTCTGTGTGTGTTTGTCTGTATTTCTGTCTCCATTCCTGAGCAGCAAATCTTTTTTCCTCTTTTAGCATGTTACTCACAACTGTGGATGAAGCCCAGCACTCCTGAAAACACAATCCATGTATGGTTGAAGGAAATTTTCTTGGTGATGAGTCAGAGGCTGGTGACTGAAACCAGCTCATTTCCCATTGACCACTGAGGTCACATCTCTCAGGTGAGAAGCAAAGTGAGAATTTGAACCAGGCACATTCTCCTTAGAGACAATGGGCCAAAGACAGTTCCGATGGAATCGAATGTCTTTTCATGTTGACATCCATCCCGTCAAGCCCTCGTTAAGCCATTGAAGTGTCACATTGGGCCTGAAGGAGGCGGTGCACTTTGTGAAATTACACGTCCGAAGATTTGGATTTGATTTCCAGCCCTCTGCCAGTCAGTCTGCCAGGCACTTTCATGTGACAAGCCTTAGGCGAGTCCCTTTCTGTCTCTGATTCCCGATTCCTTCACAGGGATTTATGTGGGCCTTAACGCCCACTGGGAAATGATCCCTCTGCCAGCTCAGTGCCTGCTTTCTTGGTTTAACTTGTCAACCTGGACTTGAATACACCTTTGGTTTTGGATTGACTCTATTACCTCTCCTAGAAATTAACACACAAAACAGACAGCTGATTGACAAGATGAGAAGCAGTTTTCCAAAATTCAAATTGAACTTAATCCTTTCTTCCTAAAAGAATGCTCAAATCAAGGGGACACAGCTCACTCGTTTTGACTTCATGAGCTATGGCAGGTAGAGACAACTTTTTGAAAATACACAGCTAAAACTGTCCGTGCTTTGAATGCTAGACATGTTTTTCAGAATACACAGCTAAAACGGTCCCCGCTTTAAGTGTTAAAGCACTTAAAGCGGGGACCGTTTTAGCTGTGTATTTTGAAATATTTGTGTGCTCTTCAAAGAGAAAGCTACTTTTGCTCTGTCTCTGGGTTCGAGGGGAAATGGGAGTCCTCTTCAGTCAGCAGGGACGACACCTGAGTCCTTTGCAGTCCTCTTGTCTGCCTCTGAGGGTGAAATGAGAGTGGTCCCTGTCATCATGAGCCATGTCTGAAAGAATTATTCACATTCCCTACGAGAATAGACGGGTGAAATAGCAAAAGGTGTGTCTTCCTTTGGAACTTGGACGAGTTCAAATCCCACCTCATACCACTAAGTATTTTGCTGAACACGAGCAGTTGTGTGTGCGGCCTGTGTTTGGGTGATTTTTGTGTCATGTGTGTGTGTGTGAGTGTGTGTGTGTGTGTGTGTGTGTGTCTGTGTGTGTGTGTCTGTATTTCTGTCTCCATTCCGGAGCAGCAAATCTTTTTTCCTCTTTTAGCATGTTACTCACAACTGTGGATGAAGCCCAGCACTCCTGAAAACACAATCCATGTATGGTTGAAGGAAATTTTCTTGGTGATGAGTGAGAGGTTGGTGACTGAAACCAGCTCATTTCCCATTGACCACTGAGGTCACATCTCTCAGGTGAGAAGCAAAGTGAGAATTTGAACCAGGCACATTCTCCTTAGAGACAATGGGCCAAAGACAGGTCCGATGGAATCGAATGTCTTTTCATGTTGACATCCATCCCGTCAAGCCCTCGTTAAGCCATTGAAGTGTCACATTGGGCCTGGGGGAGGCGGTGCACCCTGTGAAATTACACGTCCCAAGATTTGGATTTGATTTCCAGCCCTCTGCCAGTCAGTCTGCCAGGCACTTTCATGTGACAAGCCTTAGGCGAGTCCCTTTCTGTCTCTGATTCCCGATTCCTTCACAGGGATTTATGTGGGCCTTAACGCCCACTGGGAAAAGATCTCTCTGCCAGCTCAGTGCCTGCTTTCTTGGTTTGACTTGTCAATCTGGACTTGAATACACCTTTGGTGTTGGATTGACTCTATTACCTCTCCTAGAAATTAACACACAAAACTGACAGCTGATTGACAAGATGAGAAGCAGTTTTCCAAAATTCAAATTGAACTTAATCCTTTCTTCCTAAAAGAATGCTCAAATCAAGGGGACACAGCTCACTCGTTTTGACTTCATGAGCTATGGCAGGTAGAGACAACTTTTTGAAAATACACAGCAAAAACTGTCCGTGCTTTGAATGCTAGACATGTTTTTCAGAATACACAGCTAAAACGGTCCCCGCTTTAAGTGCTTTGGCACTTAAAGCGGGGACCGTTTTAGCTGTGTATTTTGAAAAATTTGTGTGCTCTTCAAAGAGAAAGCTACTTTTGCTGTGTCTTTGGGTTCGAGGGGAAATGGGAGTCCTCTTCAGTCAGCAGGGACGACACCTGAGTCCTCTGCAGTCCTCTTGTCTGCCTCGGAGGGTGAAATGAGAGTGGTCCCTGTCATCATGAGCCACGTCTGAAAGAATTATTCACATTTCCTACGAGAATAGACGGGTGAAATAGCAAAAGGTGTGTCTTCCTTTGGATCATGGACGGGTTCAAAGCCCACCTCATACCACTAAGTAGTTTGCTGAACACGAGCAGTTGTGTGTGCGGCCTGTGTTTGGGTGATTTTTGTGTCGTGTGTGTGTGTGAGTGTGTGTGTGTGTGTGTGTGTGTCTGTGTGTGTTTGTCTGTATTTCTGTCTCCATTCCAGAGCAGCAAATCTTTTTTCCTCTTTTAGCATGTTACTCACAACTCTGGAAGAAGCCCAGCACTCCTGAAAACACAATCCATGTATGGTTGAAGGAAATTTTCTTGGTGATGAGTGAGAGGTTGGTGACTGAAACCAGCTCATTTCCCATTGACCACTGAGGTCAATCTCTCAGGTGAGAAGCAAAGTGAGAATTTGAACCAGGCACATTCTCCTTAGAGACAATGGGCCAAAGACAGGTCCGATGGAATCGAATGTCTTTTCATGTTGACATCCATCCCGTCAAGCCCTCGTTAAGCCATTGAAGTGTCACATTGGGCCTGGGAGAGGCGGTGCACCCTGTGAAATTACACGTCCGAAGATTTGGATTTGATTTCCAGCCCTCTGCCAGTCAGTCTGCCAGGCACGTTCATGTGACAAGCCTTAGGCGAGTCCCTTTCTGTCTCTGATTCCCGATTCCTTCACAGGAATTTATGTGGGCCTTAACGCCCACTGGGAAAAGATCCCTCTGCCAGCTCAGTGCCTGCTTTCTTGGTTTGACTTGTCAATCTGGACTTGAATACACCTTTGGATTTGGATTGACTCTATTACCTCTCCTAGAAATTAACACACAAAACTGACACCTGATTGACAAGATGAGAAGCAGTTTTCCAAAATTCAAATTGAACTTAATCCTTTCTTCCTAAAAGAATGCTCAAATCAAGGGGACACAGCTCACTCGTATTGACTTCATGAGCTATGGCAGGTAGAGAAAACTTTTTGAAAATACACAGCTAAAACTTTTCGTGCTTTGAATGCTAGACATGTTTTTCAGTTTTAAGTGCTAAAGCACTTAAAGCGGGACCGTTTTAGCTGTGGATTTTGAAAAAGTTGTGTGCTCTTCAAAGAGAAAGCTACTTTTGCTGTGTCTTTGGGTTCGAGGGGAAATGGGAGTCCTCTTCAGTCAGCAGGGACGACACCTGATTCCTTTGCAGTCCTCTTGTCTGCCTCTGAGGGTGAAATGAGTGTGGTCCCTGTCATCATGAGCCATGTCTGAAAGAAATATTCACATTTCCTACGAGAATAGACGGGTGAAATAGCAAAAGGTTTGTCTTCCTTTGGAGCATGGACGGGTTCAAAGCCCACCTCATACCACTAAGTATTTTGCTGAACACGAGCAGTTGTGTGTGCGGCCTGTGCTTGGGTGATTTTTGTGTCATGTGTGTGTGTGTGTGTGTGTGTGTGTGTGTCTGTGTGTGTGTGTCTGTATTTCTGTCTCCATTCCTGAGCAGCAAATCATTTTTCCTCTTTTAGCATGTTACTCACAACTGTGGATGAAGCCCAGCACTCCTGAAAACACAATCCATGTATGGTTGAAGGAAATGTTCTTGGTGATGAGTGAGAGGTTGGTGACTGAAACCAGCTCATTTCCCATTGACGACTGAAGTCACATCTCTCAGGTGAGAAGCAAAGTGAGAATTTGAACCAGGCACATTCTCCTTAGAGACAATGGGCCAAAGACAGGTCCGATGGAATGGAATGTCTTTTCATGTTGACATCCATCCCGTCAAGCCCTCGTTAAGCCATTGAAGTGTCACATTGGGCCTGGGGGAGGCGGTGCACCCTGTGAAATTACACGTCCGAAGATTTGGATTTGATTTCCAGCCCTCTGCCAGTCAGTCTGCCAGGCACTTTCATGTGACAAGCCTTAGGCGAGTCCCTTTCTGTCTCTGATTCCCGATTCCTTCACAGGGATTTATGTGGGCCTTAACGCCCACTGGGAAAAGATCCCTCTGCCAGCTCAGTGCATGCTTTCTTGGTTTGACTTGTCAATCTGGACTTGAATACACCTTTGGTTTTGGATTGACTCTATTACCTCTCCTAGAAATTAACACACAAAACTGACAGTTGATTGACAAGATGAGAAGCAGTTTTCCAAAATTCAAATTGAACTTAATCCTTTCTTACTAAAAGAATGCTCAAATCAAGGGGACACAGCTCACTCATTTTGACTTCATGAGCTATGGCAGGTAGAGGCAAATTTTTGAAAATACACAGCTAAAACTGTCCGTGCTTTGAATGCTAGACATGTTTTTCAGAATACACAGCTAAAACGGTCCCCGCATAAGTGATTTAGCACTTAAAGCGGGCACCGTTTTAGCTGTGTATTTTGAAAAAGTTGTGTGCTCTTCAAAGAGAAAGCTACTTTTGCTGTGTCTTTGGGTTCGAGGGGAAATGGGAGTCCTCTTCAGTCAGCAGGGACGACACCTGAGTCCTTTGCAGTCCTCTTGTCTGTCTCTGAGGGTGAAATGAGAGTGGTCCCTGTCATCATGAGCCATGTCTGAAAGAATTATTCACATTCCCTACGAGAATAGACGGTTGAAATAGCAAAAGGTGTGTCTTCCTTTGGAGCATGGACGGGTTCAAAGCCCACCTCATACCACTAAGTATTTTGCTGAACACGAGCAGTTGTGTGTGCGGCCTGTGTTTGGGTGATTTTTGTGTCATGTGTGTGTGTGTGTGTGTGTCTGTGTGTGTGTGTCTGTATTTCTGTCTCCATTCCTGAGCAGCAAATCTTTTTTCCTCTTTTAGCATGTTACTCACAACTGTGGATGAAGCCCAGCACTCCTGAAAACACAATCCATTTATGGTTGAAGGAAATTTTCTTGGTGATGAGTGAGAGGTTGGTGACTGAAACCAGCTCATTTCCCATTGACCAGTGAGGTCACATCTCTCAGGTGAGAAGCAAAGTGAGAATTTGAACCAGGCACATTCTCCTTAGAGACAATGGGCCAAAGACAAGTTTGATGGAATCGAATGCCTTTTCATGTTGACATCCATCCCGTCAAGCCCTCGTTAAGCCATTGAAGTGTCACATTGGGCCTGGGGGAGGCGTTGCACCCTGTGAAATTACACGTCCGAAGATTTGGATTTGATTTCCAGCCCTCTGCCAGTCAGTCTGCCAGGCACTTTCATGTGACAAGCCTTAGGCGAGTCCCTTTCTGTCTCTGATTCCCGATTCCTTCACAGGGATTTATGTGGGCCATAACGCCCACTGGGAAAAGATCCCTCTGCCAGCTCAGTGCCTGCTTTCTTGGTTTGACTTGTCAATCTGGACTTGAATACACCTTTGGTTTTGGATTGACTCTATTACCTCTCCTAGAAATTAACACACAAAACTGACAGCTGATTGACAAGATGAGAAGCAGTTTTCCAAAATTCAAATTGAACTTAATCCTTTCTTACTAAAAGAATGCTCAAATCAAGGGGACACAGCTCACTCGTTTTGACTTCACGAGCTATGGCAGGTAGAGACAACTTTTTGAAAATACACAGCTAAAAGTGTCCGTGCTTTGAATGCTAGACATGTTTTTCAGAATACACAGCTAAAACGGTCCCCGCTTTAAGTGCCAAAGCACTTAAAGCGGGGACCGTTTTAGCTGTGTATTTTGAAAAAGTTGTGTGCTCTTCAAAGAGAAAGCTACTTTTTCTGTGTCTTTGGGTTCGAGGGGAATTGGGAGTCCTCTTCAGTCAGCAGGGACGACACCTGAGTCCTTTGCAGTCCTCTTGTCTGCCTCTGAGGGTGAAATGAGAGTGGTCCCTGTCATCATGAGCCATGTCTGAAAGAATTATTCACATTCCCTTCGAGAATAGACGGGTGAAATAGCAAAAGGTGTGTCTTCCTTTGGAGCATGGACGGGTTCAAAGCCCACCTCATACCACTAAGTATTTTGCTGAGCACGAGCAGTTGTGTGTGCGGCCTGTGTTTGGGTGATTTTTGTGTCATGTGTGTGTGTGTGTGTGTCTCTGTGTGTGTGTGTCTGTATTTCTGACTCCATTCCTGAGCAGCAAATCTTTTTTCCTCTTTTAGCATGTTACTCACAACTGTGGATGAAGCCCAGCACTCCTGAAAACACAATCCATGTATGGTTGAAGGAAATTTTCTTGGTGATGAGTGAGAGGTTGGTGACTGAAACCAGCTCATTTCCCATTGACCACTGAGGTCACATCTCTCAGGTGAGAAGCAAAGTGAGAATTTGAACCAGGCACATTCTCCTTAGAGACAATGGGCCAAAGACAGGTCCGATGGAATCGAATGTCTTTTCATGTTGACATCCATCCCGTCAAGCCCTCGTTAAGCCATTGAAGTGTCACATTGGGCCTGGGGGAGGCGGTGCACCCTGTGAAATTACACGTCCGAAGATTTGGATTTGATTTCCAGCCCTCTGCCAGTCAGTCTGTCAGGCACTTTCATGTTACAAGCCTTAGGCGAGTCCCTTTCTGTCTCTGATTCCCGATTCCATCACAGGGATTTATGTGGGCCTTAACGCCCACTGGGAAAAGATCCCTCCGCCAGCTCAGTGCCTGCTTTCTTGGTTTGACTTGTCAATCTGGACTTGAATACACCTTTGGTTTTGGATTGACTCTATTACCTCTCCTAGAAATTAACACACAAAACTGACAGCTGATTGACAAGATGAGAAGCAGTTTTCCAAAATTCAAATTGAACTTAATCCTTTCTTACTAAAAGAATGCTCAAATCAAGGGGACACAGCTCACTCGTTTTGACTTCATGAGCTATGGCAGTTAGAGACAACTTTTTGAAAATACACAGCTAAAACTGTCCGTGCTTTGAATGTTAGACATGTTTTTCAGAATACACAGCTAAAGCGGGGACCGTTTTAGCTGTGTATTTTGAAAAAGTTGTGTGCTCTTCAAAGAGAAAGCTACTTTTGCTGTGTCTTTGGGTTCGAGGGGAAATGGGAGTCCTCTTCAGTCAGCAGGGACGACACCTGAGTCCTTTGCAGTCCTCTTGTCTGCCTCTGAGGGTGAAATGAGAGTGGTCCCTGTCATCATGAGCCATGTCTGAAAGAATTATTCACATTCCCTACGAGAATAGACGGGTGAAATAGCAAAAGGTGTGTCTTCCTTTGGAGCATGGACGGGTTCAAAGCCCACCTCATACCACTAAGTATTTTGATGAACACGAGCAGTTGTGTGTGCGGCCTGTGTTTGGGTGATTTTTGTGTGATGTTTGTGTGTGTGTGTGTGTGTGTGTGTTTGTGTCTGTGTGTCTGTGAGTGTGTGTCTGTATTTCTGTCTCCATTCCTGAGCAGCAAATCTTTTTTCCTCTTTTAGCATGTTACTCACAAGTGTGGATGAAGCCCAGCACTCCTGAAAACACAATCCATGTATGGTTGAAGGAAATTTTCTTGGTGATGAGTGAGAGTTTGGTGACTGAAACCAGCTCATTTCCCTTTGACCACTGAGGTCACATCTCTCAGGTGAGAAGCAAAGTGAGAATTTGAACCAGGCACATTCTCCTTAGAGACAATGGGCCAAAGACAGGTCCAATGGAATCGAATGTCTTTTCATGTTGACATCCATCCCGTCAAGCCCTCGTTAAGCCATTGAAGTGTCACATTGGGCCTGGGGGAGGCGGTGCCCCCTGTGAAATTACACGTCCGAAGATTTGGATTTGATTTCCAGCCCTCTGCCAGTCAGTCTGCCAGGCACTTTCATGTGACAAGCCTTAGGCGAGTCCCTTTCTGTCTCTGATTCCCGATTCCTTCACAGGGATTTATGTGGGCCTTAACGCCCACTGGGAAAAGATCCCTCTGCCAGCTCAGTGCCTGCTTTCTTGGTTTGACTTGTCAATCTGGACTTGAATACACCTTTGGTTTTGGATTGACTCTATTACCTCTCCTAGAAATTAACACACAAAACTGACAGCTGATTGACAAGGTGAGAAGCAGTTTTCCAAAATTCAAATTGAACTTAATCCTTTCTTACTAAAAGAATGCTCAAATCAAGGCGACACAGCTCACTCGTTTTGACTTCATGAGCTATGGCAGGTAGAGACAACTTTTTGAAAATACACAGCTAAAACTGTCCGTGCTTTGAATGCTAGACATGTTTTTCAGTTTTAAGTGCTTTAGCACCTAAAGCGGGACCGTTTTAGCTGTGTATTTTGAAAAAGTTGTGTGCTCTTCAAATAGAAAGCTACTTTTGCTGTGTCTTTGGGTTCGAGGGGAAATGGGAGTCCTCTTCAGTCAGCAAGGATGACACCTGAGTCATTTGCAGTCCTCTTGTCTGCCTCTGAGGGTGAGATGAGAGTGGTCCCTGTCATCATGAGCCATGTCTGAAAGAATTATTCACATTCCCTACGAGAATAGACGGGTGAAATAGCAAAAGTTGTGTCTTCCTTTGGAGCATGGACGGGTTCAAAGCCCACCTCATACCACTAAGTATTTTGCTGAACACGAGCATTTGTGTGTGGGGCCTGTGTTTGGGTGATTTTTGTGTCATGTGTGTGTGTGTGTGTGGGTGTGTGTGTGTGTCTGTGTGTGTGTGTCTGTATTTCTGTCTGCATTCCTGAGCAGCGAATCTTTTTTCCTCTTTTAGCATGTTACTCACAACTGTGGATGAAGCCCAGCACTCCTGAAAACACAATCCATGTATGGTTGAAGGAAATTTTCTTGGTGATGAGTGAGAGGTTGGTGACTGAAACCAGCTCATTTCCCATTGACCACTGAGGTCACATCTCTCAGGTGAGAAGCAAAGTGAGAATTTGAACCAGGCACATTCTCCTTAGAGACAATGGGCCAAAGACAGGTCCGATGGAATCGAATGTCTTTTCATGTTGACATCCATCCCGTCAAGCCCTCGTTAAGCCATTGAAGTGTCACATTGGGCCTGGGGGAGGCGGTGCACCCTGTGAAATTACACGTCCCAAGATTTGGATTTGATTTCCAGCCCTCTGCCAGTCAGTCTGCCAGGCACTTTCATGTGACAAGCCTTAGGCGAGTCCCTTTCTGTCTCTGATTCCCGATTCCTTCACAGGGATTTATGTGGGCCTTAACGCCCACTGGGAAAAGATCCCTCTGCCAGCTCAGTGCCTGCTTTCTTGGTTTGACTTGTCAATCTGGACTTGAATACACCTTTGGTTTTGGATTGACTCTATTACCTCTCCTAGAAATTAACACACAAAACTGACAGCTGATTTACAAGATGAGAAGCAGTTTTCCAAAATTCAAATTGAACTTAATCCTTTCTTCCGAAAAGAATGCTCAAATCAAGGGGACACAGCTCACTCGTTTTGACTTCATGAGCTATGGCAGGTAGAGACAACTTTCTGAAAATACACAGCTAAAACTGTCCGTGCTTTGAATGCTAGACATGTTTTTCAGAATACACAGCTAATGCGGGGACCGTTTTAGCTGTGTATTTTGAAAAAGTTGTGTGCTCTTCAAAGAGAAAGCTACTTTTGCTGTGTCTTTGGGTTCGAGGGGAAATGGGAGTCCTCTTCAGTCAGCAGGGACGACACCTTAGTCCTTTGCAGTCCTCTTGTCTGCCTCTGAGGGTGAAATGAGAGTGGTCCCTGTCATCATGAGCCATGTCTGAAAGAATTATTCACATTCCCAACGAGAATAGACGGGTGAAATAGCAAAAGGTGTGTCTTCCTTTGGAGCATGGACGGGTTCAAAGCCCACCTCATACCACTAAGTATTTTGCTGAACACGAGCAGTTGTGTGTGCGGCCTGTGTTTGGGTGATTTTTGTGTCATGTGTGTGTGTGTGTGTGTGTGTGTGTGTGTGTGTCTGTGTGTGTGTGTCTGTATTTCTGTCTCCATTCCTGAGCAGCAAATCTTTTTTCCTCTTTTAGCATGTTACTCACAACTGTGGATGAAGCCCAGCACTCCTGAAAACACAATCCATGTATGGTTGAAGGAAATTTTCTTGGCGATGAGAGAGAGGTTGGTGACTGAAACCAGCTCATTTCCCATTGACCACTGAGGTCACATCTCTCAGGTGAGAAGCAAAGTGAGAATTTGAACCAGGCACATTCTCCTTAGAGACAATGGGCCAAAGACAGGTCCGATGGAATCGAATGTCTTTTCATGTTGACATCCATCCCGTCAAGCCCTCGTTAAGCCATTGAAGTGTCACATTGTGCCTGGGGGAGGCGGTGCACCCTGTGAAATTACACGTCCGAAGATTTGGATTTGATTTCCAGCCCTCTGCCAGTCAGTCTGCCAGGCACTTTCATGTGACAAGCCTTAGGCGAGTCCCTTTCTGTCTCTGATTCCCGATTCCTTCACAGGGATTTATGTGGGCCTTAACGCCCACTGGGAAATGATCCCTCTGCCAGCTCAGTGCCTGCTTTCTTGGTTTAACTTGTCACTCTGGACTTGAATACACCTTTGGTTTTGGATTGACTCTATTACCTCTCCTAGAAATTAACACACAAAACTGACAGCTGATTGACAAGAAGAGAAGCAGTTTTCCAAAATTCAAATTGAACTTAATTCTTTCTTCCGAAAAGAATGCTCAAATCAAGGGGACACAACTCACTCGTTTTGACTTCATGAGCTATGGCAGGTAGAGACAACTTTGTGAAAATACACAGCTAAAACTGTCCGTGCTTTGAATGCTAGACATGTTTTTCAGAATACACAGCTAAAGCGGGGACCGTTTTAGCTGTGTATTTTGAAAAAGTTGTGTGCTCTTCAAAGAGAAAGCTACTTTTGCTGTGTCTTTGGGTTCGAGGGGAAATGGGAGTCCTCTTCAGTCAGCAGGGACGACACCTGAGTCCTTTGCAGTCCTCTTGTCTGCCTCTGAGGGTGAAATGAGAGTGGTCCCTGTCATCATGAGCCATGTCTGAAAGAATTATTCACATTCCCTACGAGAATAGACGGGTGAAATAGCAAAAGTTGTGTCTTCCTTTGGAGCATGGACTGGTTCAAAGCCCACCTCATACCACTAAGTATTTTGCTGAACACGAGCAGTTGTGTGTGCGGCCTGTGTTTGGGTGATTTTTGTGTCATGTGTGTGTGTGTGTGTGTGTGTGTGGGTGTGTGTGTCTGTATTTCTGTCTCCATTCCGGAGCAGCAAATCTTTTTTCCTCTTTTAGCATGTTACTCACAACTGTGGATGAAGCCCAGCACTCCTGAAAACACAATCCATGTATGGTTGAAGGAAATTTTCTTGGTGATGAGTGAGAGGTTGGTGACTTAAACCAGCTCATTTCCCATTGACCACTGAGGTCACATCTCTCAGGTGAGAAGCAAAGTGAGAATTTGAACCAGGCACATTCTCCTTAGAGACAATGGGCCAAAGACAGGTCCAATGGAATCGAATGTCTTTTCATGTTGACATCCATCCCGTCAAGCCCTCGTTAAGCCATTGAAGTGTCACATTGGGCCTGGGGGAGGCGGTGCACCCTGTGAAATTACACGTCCGAAGATTTGGATTTGATTTCCAGGCCTCTGCCAGTCAGTCTGCCAGGCACTTTCATGTGACAAGCCTTAGGCGAGTCCCTTTCTGTCTCTGATTCCCGATTCCTTCACAGGGATTTATGTGGGCCTTAACGCCCACTGGGAAAAGATCCCTCTGCCAGCTCAGTGCCTGCTTTCTTGGTTTGACTTGTCAAACTGGACTTGAATACACCTTTGGTTTTGGATTGACTCTATTACCTCTCCTAGAAATTAACACACAAAACTGACAGCTGATTGACAAGATGAGAAGCAGTTTTCCAAAATTCAAATTGAACTTAATCCTTTCTTACTAAAAGAATGCTCAAATCAAGGGGACACAGCTCACTCGTTTTGACTTCATGAGCTATGGCAGGTAGAGACAACTTTTTGAAAATACACAGCTAAAACTGTCCGTGCTTTGAATGCTAGACATGTTTTTCAGAATACACAGCTAAAACGGTCCCCTCTTTAAGTGCTAAAGCACTTAAAGTTGTGTGCTCTTCAAAGAGAAAGCTACTTTTGCTGTGTCTTTGGGTTCGAGGGGATATGGGAGTCCTCTTCAGTCAGCAGGGACGACACCTGAGTCCTCTGCAGTCCTCTTGTCTGCCTCTGAGTGTGAAATGAGCGTGGTCCCTGTCATCATGAGCCATGTCTGAAAGAATTATTCACATTCCCTACGAGAATAGACGGGTGAAATAGCAAAAGGTGTGTCTTCCTTTGGAGCATGGACGGTTTCAAAGCCCACCTCATACCACTAAGTATTTTGCTGAACACGAGCAGTTGTGTGTGCGGCCTGTGTTTGGGTGATTTTTTTGTCGTGTGTGTGTGTGTGTGTGTGTGTGTGTGTGTGTGTCTGTGTGTGTGTGTCTGTATTTCTGTCTCCATTCCTGAGCAGCAAATCTTTTTTCCTCTTTTAGCATGTTACTCACAACTGTGGATGAAGCCCAGCACTCCTGAAAACACAATCCATGTATGGTTGAAGGAAATTTTCTTGGTGATGAGTGAGAGGTTGGTGACTGAAACCAGCTCATTTCCCATTGACCACTGAGGTCACATTTCTCAGGTGAGAAGCAAAGTGAGAATTTGAACCAGGCACATTCTCCTTAGGGACAATGGGCCAAAGACAGTTCCGATGGAATCGAATGTCTTTTCATGTTGACATCCATCCCGTCAAGCCCTCGTTAAGCCATTGAAGTGTCACATTGGGCCTGAAGGAGGCGGTGCACCCTGTGAAATTACACGTCCGAAGATTTGGATTTGATTTCCAGCCCTCTGCCAGTCAGTCTGCCAGGCACTTTCATGTGACAAGCCTTAGGCGAGTCCCTTTCTGTCTCTGATTCCCGATTCCTTCACAGGGATTTATGTGGGCCTTAACGCCCACTGGGGAAAGATCCCTCTGCCAGCTCAGTGCCTGCTTTCTTGGTTTGACTTGTCAACCTGGACTTGGATACACCTTTGGTTTTGGATTGACTCTATTACCTCTCCTAGAAATTAACACACAAAACTGACAGCTGATTGACAAGATGAGAAGCAGTTTTCCAAAATTCAAATTGAACTTAATCCTTTCTTACTAAAAGAATGCTCAAATCAAGGGGACACAGCTCACTCGTTTTGACTTCATGAGCTATGGCAGGTAGAGACAACTTTTTGAAAATACACAGCTAAAACTGTCGGTGCTTTGAATGCTAGACATGTTTTTCAGAATACACAGCTAAAACGGTCCCCGCTTTAAGTGTTAAAGCACTTAAAGCGGGGACAGTTTTAGCTGTGTATTTTGAAAAATTTGTGTGCTCTTCAAAGTGAAAGCTACTTTTGCTCTGTCTTTGGGTTCGAGGGGAAATGGGAGTCCTCTTCAGTCAGCAGGGACGACACCTGAGTCCTTTGCAGTCCTCATGTCTGCCTCTGAGGGTGAAATGAGAGTGGTACCTGTCATCATGAGCCATGTCTGAAAGAATTATTCACATTCCCTACGAGAATAGACGGGTGAAATAGCAAAAGGTGTGTCTTCCTTTGGAGCATGGACAGGTTCAAAGCCCACCTCATACCACTAAGTATTTTGCTGAACACTAGCAGTTGTGTGTGCGGCCTGTGTTTCGGTGATTTTTGTGTCGTGTGTGGGTGTGTGTGTGTGTGTGTGTGTCTGTGTGTGTGTGTGTCTGTATTTCTGTCTCCATTCCTGAGCAGCAAAACTTTTTTCCTCTTTTAGCATGTTACTCACAACTGTGGATGAAGAACAGCACTCCTGAAAACACAATCCATGTATGGTTGAAGGAAACTTTCTTGGTGATGAGTGAGAGGTTGGTGACTGAAACCAGCTCATTTCCCATTGACCACTGAGGTCACATCTCTCAGGTGAGAAGCAAAGTGAGAATTTGAACCAGGCACATTCTCCTTAGAGACAACGGGCCAAAGACAGGTCCGATGGAATCGAATGTCTTTTCATGTTGACATCCATCCCGTCAAGCCCTCGTTAAGCCATTGAAGTGTCACATTGGGCCTGGGGGAGGCGGTGCACCCTGTGAAATTACACGGCCGAAGATTTGGATTTGATTTCCAGCCCTCTGCCACTCAGTCTGCCAGGCACTTTCATGTGACAAGCCTTAGGCGAGTCCCTTTCTGTCTCTGATTCCCGATTCCTTCACAGGGATTTATGTGGGCCTTAACGCCCACTGGGAAAAGATCCCTCTGCCAGCTCAGTGCCTGCTTTCTTGGTTTGACTTGTCAATCTGGACTTGAATACACCTTTGGTTTTGGATTGACCCTATAACCTCTCCTAGAAATTAACACACAAAACTGACAGCTGATTGACAAGATGAGAAGCAGTTTTCCAAAATGCAAATTGAACTTAATCCTTTCTTCCTAAAAGATTGCTCAAATCAAGGTGACACAGCTCACTCGTTTTGACTTCATGAGCTATGGCAGGTAGAGACAACTTTTTGAAAATACACAGCTAAAACTGTCCGTGCTTTGAATGCTAGATATGTTTTTCAGAATACACAGCTAAAACGGTCCCCGCTTTAAGTGCTAAAGCACTTAAAGCGGGGCCTTTTTAGCTGTGTATTTTGAAAAATTTGTGTGCTCTTCAAAGAGAAAGCTACTTTTGCTGTGTCTTTGGGTTCGAGGGGAAATGGGAGACCTCTTCAGTCAGCAGGGACGACACCTGAGTCCTTTGCAGTCCTCTTGTCTGCCTCTGAGGGTGAAATGAGAGTGGTCCCTGTCATCATGAGCCATGTCTGAAAGAATTATTCACATTCCCTACGAGAATAGACGGGTGAAATAGCAAAAGGTGTGTCTTCCTTTGGAGCATGGACGGGTTCAAAGCCCACCTCATACCACTAAGTATTTTGCTGAACACGAGCAGTTGTGTGTGCGGCCTGTGTTTGGGTGATTTTTGTGTCTTGAGTGTGTGGTTGTGTGTGTGTATGTGTGTGCGTGTGTGTGTCTGTATTTCTGTCTCCATTCCTGAGCAGGAAATCTTTTTTCCTCTTTTAGCCTGTTACTCACAACTGTGGATGAAGCCCAGCACTCCTGAAAACACAATCCATGTATGGTTGAAGGAAATTTTCTTGGTGATGAGTGAGAGGTTGGTGACTGAAACCAGCTCATTTCCCATTGACCACTGAGGTCACATCTCACAGGTGAAAAGCAAAGTGAGAATTTGAATCAGGCACATTCTCCTTAGAGACAATGGGCCAAAGACAGGTCTGATGGAATCGAATGTCTTTTCATGTTGACATCCATCCCTTCAAGCCCTCGTTAAACCATTGAAGTGTCACATTGGGACTGGGGGAGGAGGTGCACCCTGTGAAATTACACTTCCGAAGATTTGGATTTGATTTCCAGGCCTCTGCCAGTCAGTCTGCCAGGCACTTTCATGTGACAAGCCTTAGGCGAGTCCCTTTCTGTCTCTGATTCCCGATTCCTTCACAGGGATTTATGTGGGCCTTAAAGCTTACTGGGAAAAGATCCCTCTGCCAGCTCAGTGCCTGCTTTCTTGGTTTGACTTGTCAATCTGGACTTGAATACACCTTTGGTTTTGGATTGACTCTATTACCTCTCCTAGAAATTAACACACAAAACTGACAGCTGATTGACAAGATGAGAAGCAGTTTTCCAAAATTCAAATTGAACTTAATCCTTTCTTACTAAAAGAATGCTCAAATCAAGGGGACACAGCTCACTCGTTTTGACTTCATGAGCTATGGCAGGTAGAGACAACTTTTTGAAAATACACAGCTAAAACTGTCCGTGCTTTGAATGCTAGACATGTTTTTCAGAATACACAGCTAAAACGGTCCCCTCTTTAAGTGCTGAAGCACTTAAAGTTGTGTGCTCTTCAAAGAGAAAGCTACTTTTGCTGTGTCTTTGGGTTCGAGGGGATATGGGAGTCCTCTTCAGTCAGCAGGGACGACACCTGAGTCCTCTGCAGTCCTCTTGTCTGCCTCTGAGGGTGAAATGAGCGTGGTCCCTGTCATCATGAGCCATGTCTGAAAGAATTATTCATATTCCCTACGAGAATAGACGGGTGAAATAGCAAAAGGTGTGTCTTCCTTTGGAGCATGGACGGTTTCAAAGCCCACCTCATACCACTAAGTATTTTGATGAACACGAGCAGTTGTGTGTGCGGCCTGTGTTTGGGTGATTTTTTTGTCGTGTGTGTGTGTGTGTGTGTGTGTGTGTGTCTGTGTGTGTGTGTCTGTATTTCTGTCTCCATTCCTGAGCAGCAAATCTTTTTTCCTCTTTTAGCATGTTACTCACAACTGTGGATGAAGCCCAGCACTCCTGAAAACACAATCCATGTATGGTTGAAGGAAATTTTCTTGGTGATGAGTGAGAGGTTGGTGACTGAAACCAGCTCATTTCCCATTGACCACTGAGGTCACATCTCTCAGGTGAGAAGCAAAGTGAGAATTTGAACCAGGCACATTCTCCTTAGGGACAATGGGCCAAAGACAGTTCCGATGGAATCGAATGTCTTTTCATGTTGACATCCATCCCGTCAAGCCCTCGTTAAGCCATTGAAGTGTCACATTGGGCCTGAAGGAGGCGGTGCACCCTGTGAAATTACACGTCCGAAGATTTGGATTTGATTTCCAGCCCTCTGCCAGTCAGTCTGCCAGGCACTTTCATGTGACAAGCCTTAGGCGAGTCCCTTTCTGTCTCTGATTCCCGATTCCTTCACAGGGATTTATGTGGGCCTTAACGCCCACTGGGAAAAGATCCCTCTGCCAGCTCAGTGCCTGCTTTCTTGGTTTGACTTGTCAACCTGGACTTGGATACACCTTTGGTTTTGGATTGACTCTATTACCTCTCCTAGAAATTAACACACAAAACTGACAGCTGATTGACAAGATGAGAAGCAGTTTTCCAAAATTCAAATTGAACTTAATCCTTTCTTCCTAAAAGATTGCTCAAATCAAGGTGACACAGCTCACTCGTTTTGACTTCATGAGCTATGGCAGGTAGAGACAACTTTTTGAAAATACACAGCTAAAACTGTCCGTGCTTTGAATGCTAGACATGTTTTTTAGAATACACAGCTAAAACGGTCCCCGCTTTAAGTGTTAAAGCAATTAAAGCGGGGACCGTTTTAGCTGTGTATTTTGAAAAATTTGTGTGCTCTTCAAAGTGAAAGCTACTTTTGCGCTGTCTTTGGGTTCGAGGGGAAATGGGAGTCCTCTTCAGTCAGCAGGGACGACACCTGAGTCCTTTGCAGTCCTCATGTCTGCCTCTGAGGGTGAAATGAGAGTGGTACCTGTCATCATGAGCCATGTCTGAAAGAATTATTCACATTCCCTACGAGAATAGACGGGTGAAATAGCAAAAGGTGTGTCTTCCTTTGGAGCATGGACAGGTTCAAAGCCCACCTCATACCACTAAGTATTTTGCTGAACACTAGCAGTTGTGTGTGCGGCCTGTGTTTCGGTGATTTTTGTGTCGTGTGTGGGGGTGTGTGTGTGTGTGTGTGTCTGTGTGTGTGTGTGTCTGTATTTCTGTCTCCATTCCTGAGCAGCAAAACTTTTTTCCTCTTTTAGCATGTTACTCACAACTGTGGATGAAGAACAGCACTCCTGAAAACACAATCCATGTATGGTTGAAGGAAACTTTCTTGGTGATGAGTGAGAGGTTGGTGACTGAAACCAGCTCATTTCCCATTGACCACTGAGGTCACATCTCTCAGGTGAGAAGCAAAGTGAGAATTTGAACCAGGCACATTCTCCTTAGAGACAACGGGCCAAAGACAGGTCCGATGGAATCGAATGTCTTTTCATGTTGACATCCATCCCGTCAAGCCCTCGTTAAGCCATTGAAGTGTCACATTGGGCCTGGGGGAGGCGGTGCACCCTGTGAAATTACACGGCCGAAGATTTGGATTTGATTTCCAGCCCTCTGCCACTCAGTCTGCCAGGCACTTTCATGTGACAAACCTTAGGCGAGTCCCTTTCTGTCTCTGATTCCCGATTCCTTCACAGGGATTTATGTGGGTCTTAACGCCCACTGGGAAAAGATCCCTCTGCCAGCTCAGTGCCTGCTTTCTTGGTTTGACTTGTCAATCTGGACTTGAATACACCTTTGGTTTTGGATTGACCCTATAACCTCTCCTAGAAATTAACACACAAAACTGACAGCTGATTGACAAGATGAGAAGCAGTTTTCCAAAATTCAAATTGAACTTAATCCTTTCTTCCTAAAAGATTGCTCAAATCAAGGTGACACAGCTCACTCGTTTTGACTTAATGAGCTATGGCAGGTAGAGACAACTTTTTGAAAATACACAGCTAAAACTGTCCGTGCTTTGAATGCTAGACATGTTTTTCAGAATACACAGCTAAAACGGTCCCCGCTTTAAGTGCTAAAGCACTTAAAGCGGGGACCTTTTTAGCTGTGTATTTTGAAAAATTTGTGTGCTCTTCAAAGAGAAAGCTACTTTTGCTGTGTCTTTGGGTTCGAGGGGAAATGGGAGACCTCTTCAGTCAGCAGGGACGACACCTGAGTCCTTTGCAGTCCTCTTGTCTGCCTCTGAGGGTGAAATGAGAGTGGTCCCTGTCATCATGAGCCATGTCTGAAAGAATTATTCACATTCCCTACGAGAATAGACGGGTGAAATAGCAATAGGTGTGTCTTCCTTTGGAGCATGGACGGGTTCAAAGCCCACCTCATACCACTAAGTATTTTGCTGAACACGAGCAGTTGTGTGTGCGGCCTGTGTTTGGGTGATTTTTGTATCTTGTGTGTGTGGTTGTGTGTGTGTATGTGTGTGCGTGTGTGTGTCTGTATTTCTGTCTCCATTCCTGAGCAGGAAATCTTTTTTCCTCTTTTAGCATGTTACTCACAACTGTGGATGAAGCCCAGCACTCCTGAAAACACAATCCATGTATGGTTGAAGGAAATTTTCTTGGTGATGAGTGAGAGGTTGGTGACTGAAACCAGCTCATTTCCCATTGACCACTGAGGTCACATCTCACAGGTGAGAAGCAAAGTGAGAATTTGAATCAGGCACATTCGCCTTAGAGACAATGGGCCAAAGACAGGTCTGATGGAATCGAATGTCTTTTCATGTTGACATCCATCCCGTCAAGCCCTCGTTAAACCATTGAAGTGTCACATTGGGACTGGGGGAGGAGGTGCACCCTGTGAAATTACACTTCCGAAGATTTGGATTTGATTTCCAGGCCTCTGCCAGTCAGTCTGCCAGGCACTTTCATGTGACAAGCCTTAGGTGAGTCCCTTTCTGTCTCTGATTCCCGATTCCTTCACAGGGATTTATGTGGGCCTTAACGCCCACTGGGAAAAGATCCCTCTGCCAGCTCAGTGCCTGCTTTCTTGGTTTGACTTGTCAATCTGGACTTGAATACACCTTTGGTTTTGGATTGACTCTCTTACCTCTCCTAGAAATTAACACAAAAAACTGACAGCTGATTGACAAGATGAGAAGCAGTTTTCCAAAATTCAAATTGAACTTAATCCTTTCTTACTAAAAGAATGCTCAAATCAAGGGGACACAGCTCACTCGTTTTGACTTCATGAGCTATGGCAGGTAGAGACAACTTTTTGAAAATACACAGCTAAAACTGTCCGTGCTTTGAATGCTAGACATGTTTTTCAGAATACACAGCTAAAACGGTCCCCTCTTTAAGTGCTAAAGCACTTAAAGTTGTGTGCTCTTCAAAGAGAAAGCTACTTTTGCTGTGTCTTTGGGTTCGAGGGGATATGGGAGTCCTCTTCAGTCAGCAGGGACGACACCTGAGTCCTCTGCAGTCCCCTTGTCTGCCTCTGAGGGTGAAATGAGCGTGGTCCCTGTCATCATGAGCCATGTCTGAAAGAATTATTCATATTCCCTACGAGAATAGACGGGTGAAATAGCAAAAGGTGTGTCTTCCTTTGGAGCATGGACGGTTTCAAAGCCCACCTCATACCACTAAGTATTTTGATGAACACGAGCAGTTGTGTGTGCGGCCTGTGTTTGGGTGATTTTTTTGTCGTGTGTGTGTGTGTGTGTGTGTGTGTGTGTGTCTGTGTGTGTGTGTCTGTATTTCTGTCTCCATTCCTGAGCAGCAAATCTTTTTTCCTCTTTTAGCATGTTACTCACAACTGTGGATGAAGCCCAGCACTCCTGAAAACACAATCCATGTATGGTTGAAGGAAATTTTCTTGGTGATGAGTGAGAGGTTGGTGACTGAAACCAGCTCATTTCCCATTGACCACTGAGGTCACATCTCTCAGGTGAGAAGCAAAGTGAGAATTTGAACCAGGCACATTCTCCTTAGGGACAATGGGCCAAAGACAGTTCCGATGGAATCGAATGTCTTTTCATGTTGACATCCATCCCGTCAAGCCCTCTTTAAGCCATTGAAGTGTCACATTGGGCCTGAAGGAGGCGGTGCACCCTGTGAAATTACACGTCCGAAGATTTGGATTTGATTTCCAGCCCTCTGCCAGTCAGTCTGCCAGGCACTTTCATGTGACAAGCCTTAGGCGAGTCCCTTTCTGTCTCTGATTCCCGATTCCTTCACAGGGATTTATGTGGGCCTTAACGCCCACTGGGAAAAGATCCCTCTGCCAGCTCAGTGCCTGCTTTCTTGGTTTGACTTGTCAACCTGGACTTGGATACACCTTTGGTTTTGGATTGACTCTATTACCTCTCCTAGAAATTAACACACAAAACTGACAGCTGATTGACAAGATGAGAAGCAGTTTTCCAAAATTCAAATTGAACTTAATCCTTTCTTACTAAAAGAATGCTCAAATCAAGAGGACACAGCTCACTCGTTTTGACTTCATGAGCTATGGCAGGTAGAGACAACTTTTTGAAAATACACAGCTAAAACTGTCCGTGCTTTGAATGCTAGACATGTTTTTCAGAATACACAGCTAAAACGGTCCCCGCTTTAAGTGTTAAAGCAATTAAAGCGGGGACCGTTTTAGCTGTGTATTTTGAAAAATTTGTGTGCTCTTCAAAGTGAAAGCTACTTTTGCGCTGTCTTTGGGTTCGAGGGGAAATGGGAGTCCTCTTCAGTCAGCAGGGACGACACCTGAGTCCTTTGCAGTCCTCATGTCTGCCTCTGAGGGTGAAATGAGAGTGGTACCTGTCATCATGAGCCATGTCTGAAAGAATTATTCACATTCCCTACGAGAATAGACGGGTGAAATAGCAAAAGGTGTGTCTTCCTTTGGAGCATGGACAGGTTCAAAGCCCACCTCATACCACTAAGTATTTTGCTGAACACTAGCAGTTGTGTGTGCGGCCTGTGTTTCGGTGATTTTTGTGTCGTGTGTGGGTGTGTGTGTGTGTGTGTGTGTCTGTGTGTGTGTGTGTCTGTATTTCTGTCTCCATTCCTGAGCAGCAAAACTTTTTTCCTCTTTTAGCATGTTACTCACAACTGTGGATGAAGAACAGCACTCCTGAAATCACAATCCATGTATGGTTGAAGGAAACTTTCTTGGTGATGAGTGAGAGGTTGGTGACTGAAACCAGCTCATTTCCCATTGACCACTGAGGTCACATCTCTCAGGTGAGAAGCAAAGTGAGAATTTGAACCAGGCACATTCTCCTTAGAGACAACGGGCCAAAGACAGGTCCGATGGAATCGAATGTCTTTTCATGTTGACATCCATCCCGTCAAGCCCTCGTTAAGCCATTGAAGTGTCACATTGGGCCTGGGGGAGGCGGTGCACCCTGTGAAATTACACGTCCGAAGATTTGGATTTGATTTCCAGCCCTCTGCCAGTCAGTCTGTCAGGCACTTTCATGTTACAAGCCTTAGGCGAGTCCCTTTCTGTCTCTGATTCCCGATTCCTTCACAGGGATTTATGTGGGCCTTAACGCCCACTGGGAAAAGATCCCTCCGCCAGCTCAGTGCCTGCTTTCTTGGTTTGACTTGTCAATCTGGACTTGAATACACCTTTGGTTTTGGATTGACCCTATAACCTCTCCTAGAAATTAACACACAAAACTGACAGCTGATTGACAAGATGAGAAGCAGTTTTCCAAAATTCAAATTGAACTTAATCCTTTCTTCCTACAAGAATGCTCAAATCAAGGTGACACAGCACACTCATTTTGACTTCATGAGCTATGGCAGGTAGAGACAACTTTTTGAAAATACACAGCTAAAACTGTCCGTGCTTTGAATGCTAGACATGTTTTTCAGGATACACAGCTAAAACGGTCCCCGCTTTAAGTGCTAAAGCACTTAAAGTTGTGTGCTCTTCAAAGAGAAAGCTACTTTTGCTGTGTCTTTGGGTTCGAGGGGAAATGGGAGTCCTCTTCAGTCAGCAGGGACGACACCTGAGTCCTTTGCAGTCCTCTTGTCTGCCTCTGATGGTGAAATGTGAGTGGTCCCTGTCATCATGAGCCATGTCTGAAAGAATTATTCACATTCCCTACGAGAATAGACGGGTGAAATAGCAAAAGTTGTGTCTTCCTTTGGAGCATGGACAGGTTCAAAGCCCACATCATACCACTAAGTATTTTGCTGAACACGAAGAGTTGTGTGTGCGGCCTGTGATTGGGTGATTTTTGTGTCATGTGCGTGTGTGTGTGAGTGTGTGTGTGTCTGTGTGTGTGTGTCTGTATTTCTGTCTCCATTCCTGAGCAGCAAATCTTTTTTCCTCTTTTAGCATGTTACTCACAACTGTGGATGAAGCCCAGCACTCCTGAAAACACAATCCATGTATGGTTGAAGGAAATTTTCTTGGTGATGAGTGAGAGGTTGGTGACTGAAACCAGCTCATTTCCCATTGACCACTGAGGTCACATCTCTCAGGTGAGAAGCAAAGTGGGAATTTGAACCAGGCACATTCTCCTTAGAGACAATGGGCCAAACAAAGGTCCGATGGAATCGAATGTCTTTTCATGTTGACATCCATCCCGTCAAGCCCTCGTTAAGCCATTGAAGTGTCACATTGGGCCTGGGGGAGGCGGTGCACCCTGTGAAATTACACGTCCGAAGATTTGGATTTGATTTCCGGCCCTCTGCCAGTCAGTCTGCCAGGCACTTTCATGTGACAAGCCTTAGGCGAGTCCCTTTCTGTCTCTGATTCCCGATTCCTTCACAGGGATTTATGTGGGCCTTAACGCCCACTGGGAAAAGATCCCTCTGCCAGCTCAGTGCCTGCTTTCTTGGTTTGACTTGTCACTCTGGACTTGAATACACCTTTGGTTTTGGATTGACTCTATTACCTCTCCTAGAAATTAACACACAAAACTGACATCTGATTGACAAGATGAGAAGCAGTTTTCCAAAATTCAAATTGAACTTAATCCTTTCTTACTAAAAGAATGCTCAAATCAAGAAGACACAGCTCACTCGTTTTGACTTCATGAGCTATGGCAGGTAGAGACAACTTTTTGAAAATACACAGCTAAAACTGTCCGTGCTTTGAATGCTAGACATGTTTTTCAGAATACAAAGCTAAAACGGTCCCCGCTTTAAGTGCTTTATTAGCTGTGTATTTTGAAAAATTGTGTGCTCTTCAAAGAGAAAGCTACTTTTGCTGTGTCTTTGGGTTCGAGGGGAAATGGGAGTCCTCTTCAGTCAGCAGGGACGACACCTGAGTCCTTTGCAGTACTCTTGTCTGCCTCTGAGGGTGAAATGAGAGTGGTCCCTGTCATCATTAGCCATGTCTGAAAGAATTATTCACATTCCCTACGAGAATAGATGGGTGAAATAGCAAAAGGTGTGTCTTCCTTTGGACCATGGACGGGTTCAAAGCCCACCTCATACCACTAAGTATTTTGCTGAACACGAGCAGTTGTGTGTGCGGCCTGTGTTTGGGTGATTTTTGTGTCGTGTGTGTGTGTGTGTGTGTGTGTGTGTCTGTGTGTGTGTCTGTATTTCTGTCTCCATTCCTGAGCAGCAAATCTTTTTTCCTCTTTTAGCATGTTACTCACAACTCTGGATGAAGCACAGCACTCCTGAAAACACAATCCATGTATGGTTGAAGGAAATTTTCTTGGTGATGAGTGAGAGGTTGGTGACTGAAACCAGCACATTTCCCATTGACCACTGAGATCACATCTCTCAGGTGAGAAGCAAAGTGAGAATTTGAACCCGGCACATTCTCCTTAGAGACAATGGGCCAAAGACAGGTCCGATGGAATCGAATGTCTTTTCATGTTGACATCCATCCCGTCAAGCCCTCGTTAAGCCATTGAAGTGTCACATTGGGCCTGGGGGAGGCGGTGCACCCTGTGAAATTACACGTCCGAAGATTTGGATTTGATTTCCAGCCCTCTGCCAGTCAGTCTGCCAGGCACTTTCATGTGACAAGCCTTAGGTGAGTCCCTTTCTGTCTCTGATTCCCGATTCCTTCACAGGGATTTATGTGGGCCTTAACGCCCACTGGAAAAAGATCCCTCTGCCAGCTCAGTGCCTGCTTTCTTGGTTTGACTTGTCAATCTGGACTTGAATACACCTTTGGTTTTGGATTGACTCTATTACCTCTCCTAGAAATTAGCACACAAAACTGACAGCTGATTGACAAGATGAGAAGCAGTTTTCCAAAATTCAAATTGAACTTAATCCTTTCTTACTAAAAGAATGCTCAAATCAAGGGGACACAGCTCACTCGTTTTGACTTCATGAGCTATGGCAGGTAGAGAAAACTTTTTGAAAATACACAGCTAAAACTGTCCGTGCTTTGAATGCTAGACATGTTTTTCAGTTTTAAGTGCTTTAGCAGTTATAGCGGGAACGTTTTAGATGTGTATTTTGAAAAAATTGTGTGCTCTTCAAAGAGAAAGCTACTTTTGCTGTGTCTTTGGGTTCGAGGGAAATGGGAGTTCTCTTCAGTCAGCAGGGACGACACCTGAGTCCTTTGCAGTCCTCTTGTCTGCCTCTGAGGGTGAAATGAGAGTGGTCCCTGTCATCATGAGCCATGTCTGAAAGAATTATCCACATTCCCTACGAGAATAGACGGGTGAAATAGCAAAAGGTGTGTCTTCTTTTGGAAAATGGACGGGTTCAAATCCCACCTCATACCACTAAGTATTTTGCTGAACATGAGCAGTTGTGTGTGCGGCCTGTGTTTGGGTGATTTTTGTGTCATGTGTGTGTGTGTGAGTGTGTGTGTGTGTGTGTGTGTGTGTGTCTGTGTGTGTGTGTCTGTATTTCTGTCTCCATTCCGGAGCAGCATATATTTTTTCCTCTTTTAGTATGTTACTCACAACTGTGGATGAAGCCCAGCACTCCTGAAAACACAATCCATGTATGGTTGAAGGAAATTTTCTTGGTGATGAGTGAGAGGTTGGTGACTGAAACCAGCTCATTTCTCATTGACCACTGAGGTCACATCTCTCAGGTGAGAAGCAAAGTGAGAATTTGAACCAGGCACATTCTCCTTAGAGACAATGGGCCAAAGACAGGTCCGATGGAATCGAATGTCTTTTCATGTTGACATCCATCCCGTCAAGCCCTCGTTAAGCCATTGAAGTGTCACATTGGGCCTGGGGGAGGCGGTGCACCCTGTGAAATTACACGTCCGAAGATTTGGATTTGATTTCCAGCCCTCTGCCAGTCAGTCTGCCAGGCACTTTCATGTGACAAGCCTTAGGCGAGTCCCTTTCTGTCTCTGATTCCCGATTCCTTCACAGGGATTTATGTGGGCCTTAACGCCCACTGGGAAAAGATCCCTCTGCCAGCTCAGTGCCTGCTTTCTTGGTTTGACTTGTCAATCTGGACTTGAATACACCTTTGGTTTTGGATTGACTCTATTACCTCTCCTAGAAATTAACACACAAAACTGACAGCTGATTGACAAGATGAGAAGCAGTTTTCCAAAATTCAAATTGAACTTAATCCTTTCTTACTAAAAGAATGCTCAAATCAAGGGGACACAGCTCACTCGTTTTGACTTCATGAGCTATGGCAGGTAGAGACAACTTTTTGAAAATACACAGCTAAAACTGTCCGTGCTTTGAATGCTAGACATGTTTTTCAGAATACAAAGCTAAAACGGTCCCCGCTTTAAGTGCTTTATTAGCTGTGTATTTTGAAAAAGTTGTGTGCTCTTCAAAGAGAAAGCTACTTTTGCTGTGTCTTTGGGTTCGAGGGGAAATGGGAGACCTCTTCAGTCAGCAGGGACGACACCTGAGTCCTTTGCAGTCCTCTTGTCTGCCTCTGAGGGTGAAATGAGAGTGGTCCCTGTCATCATGAGCCATGTCTGAAAGAATTATTCACATTCCCTACGAGAATAGACGGGTGAAATAGCAAAAGGTGTGTCTTCCTTTGGAGCATGGACGGGTTCAAAGCCCACCTCATACCACTAAGTATTTTGCTGAACACGAGCAGTTGTGTGTGCGGCCTGTGTTTGGGTAATTTTTGTATCTTGTGTGTGTGGTTGTGTGTGTGTATGTGTGTGCGTGTGTGTGTCTGTATTTCTGTCTCCATTCCTGAGCAGGAAATCTTTTTTCCTCTTTTAGCATGTTACTCACAACTGTGGATGAAGCCCAGCACTCCTGAAAACACAATCCATGTATGGTTGAAGGAAATTTTCTTGGTGATGAGTGAGAGGTTGGTGACTGAAACCAGCTCATTTCCCATTGACCACTGAGGTCACATCTCACAGGTGAGAAGCAAAGTGAGAATTTGAATCAGGCACATTCTCCTTAGAGACAATGGGCCAAAGACAGGTCTGATGGAATCGAATGTCTTTTCATGTTGACATCCATCCCGTCAAGCCCTCGTTAAACCATTGAAGTGTCACATTGGGACTGGGGGAGGAGGTGCACCCTGTGAAATTACACTTCTGAAGATTTGGATTTGATTTCCAGGCCTCTGCCAGTCAGTCTGCCAGGCACTTTCATGTGACAAGCCTTAGGCGAGTCCCTTTCTGTCTCTGATTCCCGATTCCTTCACAGGGATTTATGTGGGCCTTAAAGCTTACTGGGAAAAGATCCCTCTGCCAGCTCAGTGCCTGCTTTCTTGGTTTGACTTGTCAATCTGGACTTGAATACACCTTTGGTTTTGGATTGACTCTATTACCTCTCCTAGAAATTAACACACAAAACTGACAGCTGATTGACAAGATGAGAAGCAGTTTTCCAAAATTCAAATTGAACTTAATCCTTTCTTACTAAAAGAATGCTCAAATCAAGGGGACACAGCTCACTCGTTTTGACTTCATGAGCTATGGCAGGTAGAGACAACTTTTTGAAAATACACAGCTAAAACTGTCCGTGCTTTGAATGCTAGACATGTTTTTCAGAATACACAGCTAAAACGGTCCCCTCTTTAAGTGCTAAAGCACTTAAAGTTGTGTGCTCTTCAAAGAGAAAGCTACTTTTGCTGTGTCTTTGGGTTCGAGGGGATATGGGAGTCCTCTTCAGTCAGCAGGGACGACACCTGAGTCCTCTGCAGTCCTCTTGTCTGCCTCTGAGGGTGAAATGAGCGTGGTCCCTGTCATCATGAGCCATGTCTGAAAGAATTATTCATATTCCCTACGAGAATAGACGGGTGAAATAGCAAAAGGTGTGTCTTCCTTTGGAGCATGGACGGTTTCAAAGCCCACCTCATACCACTAAGTATTTTGATGAACACGAGCAGTTGTGTGTGCGGCCTGTGTTTGGGTGATTTTTTTGTCGTGTGTGTGTGTGTGTGTGTGTGTGTGTGTCTGTGTGTGTGTGTCTGTATTTCTGTCTCCATTCCTGAGCAGAAAATCTTTTTTCCTCTTTTAGCATGTTACTCACAACTGTGGATGAAGCCCAGCACTCCTGAAAACACAATCCATGTATGGTTGAAGGAAATTTTCTTGGTGATAAGTGAGAGGTTGGTGACTGAAACCAGCTCATTTCCCATTGACCACTGAGGTCACATCTCTCAGGTGAGAAGCAAAGTGAGAATTTGAACCAGGCACATTCTCCTTAGGGACAATGGGCCAAAGACAGTTCCGATGGAATCGAATGTCTTTTCATGTTGACATCCATCCCGTCAAGCCCTCGTTAAGCCATTGAAGTGTCACATTGGGCCTGAAGGAGGCGGTGCACCCTGTGAAATTACACGTCCGAAGATTTGGATTTGATTTCCAGCCCTCTGCCAGTCAGTCTGCCAGGCACTTTCATGTGACAAGCCTTAGGCGAGTCCCTTTCTGTCTCTGATTCCCGATTCCTTCACAGGGATTTATGTGGGCCTTAACGCCCACTGGGAAAAGATCCCTCTGCCAGCTCATTGCCTGCTTTCTTGGTTTGACTTGTCAACCTGGACTTGGATACACCTTTGGTTTTGGATTGACTCTATTACCTCTCCTAGAAATTAACACACAAAACTGACAGCTGATTGACAAGATGAGAAGCAGTTTTCCAAAATTCAAATTGAACTTAATCCTTTCTTACTAAAAGAATGCTCAAATCAAGGGGACACAGCTCACTCGTTTTGACTTCATGAGCTATGGCAGGTAGAGACAACTTTTTGAAAATACACAGCTAAAACTGTCCGTGCTTTGAATGCTAGACATGTTTTTCAGAATACACAGCTAAAACGGTCCCCGCTTTAAGTGTTAAAGCAATTAAAGCGGGGACCGTTTTAGCTGTGTATTTTGAAAAATTTGTGTGCTCTTCAAAGTGAAAGCTACTTTTGCGCTGTCTTTGGGTTCGAGGGGAAATGGGAGTCCTCTTCAGTCAGCAGGGACGACACCTGAGTCCTTTGCAGTCCTCATGTCTGCCTCTGAGGGTGAAATGAGAGTGGTACCTGTCATCATGAGCCATGTCTGAAAGAATTATTCACATTCCCTACGAGAATAGACGGGTGAAATAGCAAAAGGTGTGTCTTCCTTTGGAGCATGGACAGGTTCAAAGCCCACCTCATACCACTAAGTATTTTGCTGAACACTAGCAGTTGTGTGTGCGGCCTGTGTTTGGGTGATTTTTGTATCTTGTGTGTGTGGTTGTGTGTGTGTATGTGTGTGCGTGTGTGTGTCTGTATTTCTGTCTCCATTCCTGAGCAGGAAATCTTTTTTCCTCTTTTAGCATGTTACTCACGACTGTGGATGAAGCCCAGCACTCCTGAAAACACAATCCATGTTTGGTTGAAGGAAATTTTCTTGGTGATGAGTGAGAGGTTGGTGACTGAAACCAGCTCATTTCCCATTGACCACTGAGGTCACATCTCACAGGTGAGAAGCAAAGTGAGAATTTGAATCAGGCACATTCTCCTTAGAGACAATGGGCCAAAGACAGGTCCGATGGAATCGAATGTCTTTTCATGTTGACATCCATCCCGTCAAGCCCTCGTTAAGCCATTGAAGTGTCACATTGGGCCTGGGGGAGGCGGTGCACCCTGTGAAATTACACGGCCGAAGATTTGGATTTGATTTCCAGCCCTCTGCCAGTCAGTCTGCCAGGCACTTTCATGTGACAAGCCTTAGGCGAGTCCCTTTCTGTCTCTGATTCCCGATTCCTTCACAGGGATTTATGTGGGCCTTAACGCCCACTGGGAAAAGATCCCTCTGCCAGCTCAGTGCCTGCTTTCTTGGTTTGACTTGTCAATCTGGACTTGAATACACCTTTGGTTTTGGATTGACCCTATAACCTCTCCTAGAAATTAACACACAAAACTGACAGCTGATTGACAAGATGAGAAGCAGTTTTCCAAAATTCAAATTGAACTTAATCCTTTCTTCCTACAAGAATGCTCAAATCAAGGTGACACAGCACACTCATTTTGACTTCATGAGCTATGGCAGGTAGAGACAACTTTTTGAAAATACACAGCTAAAACTGTCCGTGCTTTGAATGCTAGACATGTTTTTCAGGATACACAGCTAAAACGGTCCCCGCTTTAAGTGCTAAAGCACTTAAAGTTGTGTGCTCTTCAAAGAGAAAGCTACTTTTGCTGTGTCTTTGGGTTCGAGGGGAAATGGGAGTCCTCTTCAGTCAGCAGGGACGACACCTGAGTCCTTTGCAGTCCTCTTGTCTGCCTCTGATGGTGAAATGTGAGTGGTCCCTGTCATCATGAGCCATGTCTGAAAGAATTATTCACATTCCCTACGAGAATAGACGGGTGAAATAGCAAAAGTTGTGTCTTCCTTTGGAGCATGGACAGGTTCAAAGCCCACCTCATACCACTAAGTATTTTGCTTAACACGAGCAGTTGTGTGTGCGGCCTGTGATTGGGTGATTTTTGTGTCATGTGCGTGTGTGTGTGAGTGTGTGTGTGTCTGTGTGTGTGTGTCTGTATTTCTGTCTCCATTCCTGAGCAGCAAATCTTTTTTCCTCTTTTAGCATGTTACTCACAACTGTGGATGAAGCCCAGCACTCCTGAAAACACAATCCATGTATGGTTGAAGGAAATTTTCTTGGTGATGAGTGAGAGGTTGGTGACTGAAACCAGCTCATTTCCCATTGACCACTGAGGTCACATCTCTCAGGTGAGAAGCAAAGTGGGAATTTGAACCAGGCACATTCTCCTTAGAGACAATGGGCCAAAGAAAGGTCCGATGGAATCGAATGTCTTTTCATGTTGACATCCATCCCGTCAAGCCCTCGTTAAGCCATTGAAGTGTCACATTGGGCCTGGGGGAGGCGGTGCACCCTGTGAAATTACACGTCCGAAGATTTGGATTTGATTTCCGGCCCTCTGCCAGTCAGTCTGCCAGGCACTTTCATGTGACAAGCCTTAGGCGAGTCCCTTTCTGTCTCTGATTCCCGATTCCTTCACAGGGATTTATGTGGGCCTTAACGCCCACTGGGAAAAGATCCCTCTGCCAGCTCAGTGCCTGCTTTCTTGGTTTGACTTGTCACTCTGGACTTGAATACACCTTTGGTTTTGGATTGACTCTATTACCTCTCCTAGAAATTAACACACAAAACTGACATCTGATTGACAAGATGAGAAGCAGTTTTCCAAAATTCAAATTGAACTTAATCCTTTCTTACTAAAAGAATGCTCAAATCAAGAAGACACAGCTCACTCGTTTTGACTTCATGAGCTATGGCAGGTAGAGACAACTTTTTGAAAATACACAGCTAAAACTGTCCGTGCTTTGAATGCTAGACATGTTTTTCAGAATACAAAGCTAAAACGGTCCCCGCTTTAAGTGCTTTATTAGCTGTGTATTTTGAAAAATTGTGTGCTCTTCAAAGAGAAAGCTACTTTTGCTGTGTCTTTGGGTTCGAGGGGAAATGGGAGTCCTCTTCAGTCAGCAGGGACGACACCTGAGTCCTTTGCAGTCCTCTTGTCTGCCTCTGAGGGTGAAATGAGAGTGGTCCCTGTCATCATGAGCCATGTCTGAAAGAATTATTCACATTCCCTACGAGAATAGATGGGTGAAATAGCAAAAGGTGTGTCTTCCTTTGGACCATGGACGGGTTCAAAGCCCACCTCATACCACTAAGTATTTTGCTGAACACGAGCAGTTGTGTGTGCGGCCTGTGTTTGGGTGATTTTTGTGTCGTGTGTGTGTGTGTGTGTGTGTGTGTCTGTGTGTGTGTGTCTGTATTTCTGTCTCCATTCCTGAGCAGCAAATCTTTTTTCCTCTTTTAGCATGTTACTCACAACTCTGGATGAAGCCCAGCACTCCTGAAAACACAATCCATGTATGGTTGAAGGAAATTTTCTTGGTGATGAGTGAGAGGTTGGTGACTGAAACCAGCACATTTCCCATTGACCACTGAGATCACATCTCTCAGGTGAGAAGCAAAGTGAGAATTTGAACCCGGCACATTCTCCTTAGAGACAATGGGCCAAAGACAGGTCCGATGGAATCGAATGTCTTTTCATGTTGACATCCATCCCGTCAAGCCCTCGTTAAGCCATTGAAGTGTCACATTGGGCCTGGGGGAGGCGGTGCACCCTGTGAAATTACACGTCCGAAGATTTGGATTTGATTTCCAGCCCTCTGCCAGTCAGTCTGCCAGGCACTTTCATGTGACAAGCCTTAGGTGAGTCCCTTTCTGTCTCTGATTCCCGATTCCTTCACAGGGATTTATGTGGGCCTTAACGCCCACTGGGAAAAGATCCCTCTGCCAGCTCAGTGCCTGCTTTCTTGGTTTGACTTGTCAATCTGGACTTGAATACACCTTTGGTTTTGGATTGACTCTATTACCTCTCCTAGAAATTAGCACACAAAACTGACAGCTGATTGACAAGATGAGAAGCAGTTTTCCAAAATTCAAATTGAACTTAATCCTTTCTTACTAAAAGAATGCTCAAATCAAGGGGACACAGCTCACTCGTTTTGACTTCATGAGCTATGGCAGGTAGAGAAAACTTTTTGAAAATACACAGCTAAAACTGTCCGTGCTTTGAATGCTAGACATGTTTTTCAGTTTTAAGTGCTTTAGCAGTTATAGCGGGACCGTTTTAGCTGTGTATTTTGAAAAAGTTGTGTGCTCTTCAAAGAGAAAGCTACTTTTGCTGTGTCTTTGGGTTCGAGGGAAATGGGAGTTCTCTTCAGTCAGCAGGGACGACACCTGAGTCCTTTGCAGTCCTCTTGTCTGCCTCTGAGGGTGAAATGAGAGTGGTCCCTGTCATCATGAGCCATGTCTGAAAGAATTATCCACATTCCCTACGAGAATAGACGGGTGAAATAGCAAAAGGTGTGTCTTCTTTTGGAAAATGGACGGGTTCAAATCCCACCTCATACCACTAAGTATTTTGCTGAACATGAGCAGTTGTGTGTGCGGCCTGTGTTTGGGTGATTTTTGTGTCATGTGTGTGTGTGTGAGTGTGTGTGTGTGTGTGTGTGTGTGTCTGTGTGTGTGTGTCTGTATTTCTGTCTCCATTCCGGAGCAGCATATCTTTTTTCCTCTTTTAGCATGTTACTCACAACTGTGGATGAAGCCCAGCACTCCTGAAAACACAATCCATGTATGGTTGAAGGAAATTTTCTTGGTGATGAGTGA
Source organism: Saimiri boliviensis (assembly GCF_048565385.1). Lineage (NCBI taxonomy): Eukaryota > Metazoa > Chordata > Mammalia > Primates > Cebidae > Saimiri > Saimiri boliviensis. Next base: position 152,895,829 of record NC_133453.1, read on the forward strand.
GAGGTTGGTGACTGAAACCAGCTCATTTCTCATTGACCACTGAGGTCACATCTCTCAGGTGAGAAGCAAAGTGAGAATTTGAACCAGGCACATTCTCCTTAGAGACAATGGGCCAAAGACAGGTCCGATGGAATCGAATGTCTTTTCATGTTGACATCCATCCCGTCAAGCCCTCGTTAAGCCATTGAAGTGTCACATTGGGCCTGGGGGAGGCGGTGCACCCTGTGAAATTACACGTCCGAAGATTTGGATTTGATTTCCAGCCCTCTGCCAGTCAGTCTGCCAGGCACTTTCATGTGACAAGCCTTAGGCGAGTCCCTTTCTGTCTCTGATTCCCGATTCCTTCACAGGGATTTATGTGGGCCTTAACGCCCACTGGGAAAAGATCCCTCTGCCAGCTCAGTGCCTGCTTTCTTGGTTTGACTTGTCAATCTGGACTTGAATACACCTTTGGTTTTGGATTGACTCTATTACCTCTCCTAGAAATTAACACACAAAACTGACAGCTGATTGACAAGATGAGAAGCAGTTTTCCAAAATTCAAATTGAACTTAATCCTTTCTTCCTACAAGAATGCTCAAATCAAGGTGACACAGCACACTCATTTTGACTTCATGAGCTATGGCAGGTAGAGACAACTTTTTGAAAATACACAGCTAAAACTGTCCGTGCTTTGAATGCTAGACATGTTTTTCAGGATACACAGCTAAAACGGTCCCCGCTTTAAGTGCTAAAGCACTTAAAGTTGTGTGCTCTTCAAAGAGAAAGCTACTTTTGCTGTGTCTTTGGGTTCGAGGGGAAATGGGAGTCCTCTTCAGTCAGCAGGGACGACACCTGAGTCCTTTGCAGTCCTCTTGTCTGCCTCTGATGGTGAAATGTGAGTGGTCCCTGTCATCATGAGCCATGTCTGAAAGAATTATTCACATTCCCTACGAGAATAGACGGGTGAAATAGCAAAAGTTGTGTCTTCCTTTGGAGCATGGACAGGTTCAAAGCCCACCTCATACCACTAAGTATTTTGCTTAACACGAGCAGTTGTGTGTGCGGCCTGTGATTGGGTGATTTTTGTGTCATGTGCGTGTGTGTGTGAGTGTGTGTGTGTCTGTGTGTGTGTGTCTGTATTTCTGTCTCCATTCCTGAGCAGCAAATCTTTTTTCCTCTTTTAGCATGTTACTCACAACTGTGGATGAAGCCCAGCACTCCTGAAAACACAATCCATGTATGGTTGAAGGAAATTTTCTTGGTGATGAGTGAGAGGTTGGTGACTGAAACCAGCTCATTTCCCATTGACCACTGAGGTCACATCTCTCAGGTGAGAAGCAAAGTGGGAATTTGAACCAGGCACATTCTCCTTAGAGACAATGGGCCAAAGAAAGGTCCGATGGAATCGAATGTCTTTTCATGTTGACATCCATCCCGTCAAGCCCTCGTTAAGCCATTGAAGTGTCACATTGGGCCTGGGGGAGGCGGTGCACCCTGTGAAATTACACGTCCGAAGATTTGGATTTGATTTCCGGCCCTCTGCCAGTCAGTCTGCCAGGCACTTTCATGTGACAAGCCTTAGGCGAGTCCCTTTCTGTCTCTGATTCCCGATTCCTTCACAGGGATTTATGTGGGCCTTAACGCCCACTGGGAAAAGATCCCTCTGCCAGCTCAGTGCCTGCTTTCTTGGTTTGACTTGTCACTCTGGACTTGAATACACCTTTGGTTTTGGATTGACTCTATTACCTCTCCTAGAAATTAACACACAAAACTGACATCTGATTGACAAGATGAGAAGCAGTTTTCCAAAATTCAAATTGAACTTAATCCTTTCTTACTAAAAGAATGCTCAAATCAAGAAGACACAGCTCACTCGTTTTGACTTCATGAGCTATGGCAGGTAGAGACAACTTTTTGAAAATACACAGCTAAAACTGTCCGTGCTTTGAATGCTAGACATGTTTTTCAGAATACAAAGCTAAAACGGTCCCCGCTTTAAGTGCTTTATTAGCTGTGTATTTTGAAAAATTGTGTGCTCTTCAAAGAGAAAGCTACTTTTGCTGTGTCTTTGGGTTCGAGGGGAAATGGGAGTCCTCTTCAGTCAGCAGGGACGACACCTGAGTCCTTTGCAGTCCTCTTGTCTGCCTCTGAGGGTGAAATGAGAGTGGTCCCTGTCATCATGAGCCATGTCTGAAAGAATTATTCACATTCCCTACGAGAATAGATGGGTGAAATAGCAAAAGGTGTGTCTTCCTTTGGACCATGGACGGGTTCAAAGCCCACCTCATACCACTAAGTATTTTGCTGAACACGAGCAGTTGTGTGTGCGGCCTGTGTTTGGGTGATTTTTGTGTCGTGTGTGTGTGTGTGTGTGTGTGTGTCTGTGTGTGTGTGTCTGTATTTCTGTCTCCATTCCTGAGCAGCAAATCTTTTTTCCTCTTTTAGCATGTTACTCACAACTCTGGATGAAGCCCAGCACTCCTGAAAACACAATCCATGTATGGTTGAAGGAAATTTTCTTGGTGATGAGTGAGAGGTTGGTGACTGAAACCAGCACATTTCCCATTGACCACTGAGATCACATCTCTCAGGTGAGAAGCAAAGTGAGAATTTGAACCCGGCACATTCTCCTTAGAGACAATGGGCCAAAGACAGGTCCGATGGAATCGAATGTCTTTTCATGTTGACATCCATCCCGTCAAGCCCTCGTTAAGCCATTGAAGTGTCACATTGGGCCTGGGGGAGGCGGTGCACCCTGTGAAATTACACGTCCGAAGATTTGGATTTGATTTCCAGCCCTCTGCCAGTCAGTCTGCCAGGCACTTTCATGTGACAAGCCTTAGGTGAGTCCCTTTCTGTCTCTGATTCCCGATTCCTTCACAGGGATTTATGTGGGCCTTAACGCCCACTGGGAAAAGATCCCTCTGCCAGCTCAGTGCCTGCTTTCTTGGTTTGACTTGTCAATCTGGACTTGAATACACCTTTGGTTTTGGATTGACTCTATTACCTCTCCTAGAAATTAGCACACAAAACTGACAGCTGATTGACAAGATGAGAAGCAGTTTTCCAAAATTCAAATTGAACTTAATCCTTTCTTACTAAAAGAATGCTCAAATCAAGGGGACACAGCTCACTCGTTTTGACTTCATGAGCTATGGCAGGTAGAGAAAACTTTTTGAAAATACACAGCTAAAACTGTCCGTGCTTTGAATGCTAGACATGTTTTTCAGTTTTAAGTGCTTTAGCAGTTATAGCGGGACCGTTTTAGCTGTGTATTTTGAAAAAGTTGTGTGCTCTTCAAAGAGAAAGCTACTTTTGCTGTGTCTTTGGGTTCGAGGGAAATGGGAGTTCTCTTCAGTCAGCAGGGACGACACCTGAGTCCTTTGCAGTCCTCTTGTCTGCCTCTGAGGGTGAAATGAGAGTGGTCCCTGTCATCATGAGCCATGTCTGAAAGAATTATCCACATTCCCTACGAGAATAGACGGGTGAAATAGCAAAAGGTGTGTCTTCTTTTGGAAAATGGACGGGTTCAAATCCCACCTCATACCACTAAGTATTTTGCTGAACATGAGCAGTTGTGTGTGCGGCCTGTGTTTGGGTGATTTTTGTGTCATGTGTGTGTGTGTGAGTGTGTGTGTGTGTGTGTGTGTGTGTCTGTGTGTGTGTGTCTGTATTTCTGTCTCCATTCCGGAGCAGCATATCTTTTTTCCTCTTTTAGCATGTTACTCACAACTGTGGATGAAGCCCAGCACTCCTGAAAACACAATCCATGTATGGTTGAAGGAAATTTTCTTGGTGATGAGTGAGAGGTTGGTGACTGAAACCAGCTCATTTCTCATTGACCACTGAGGTCACATCTCTCAGGTGAGAAGCAAAGTGAGAATTTGAACCAGGCACATTCTCCTTAGAGACAATGGGCCAAAGACAGGTCCGATGGAATCGAATGTCTTTTCATGTTGACATCCATCCCGTCAAGCCCTCGTTAAGCCATTGAAGTGTCACATTGGGCCTGGGGGAGGCGGTGCACCCTGTGAAATTACACGTCCGAAGATTTGGATTTGATTTCCAGCCCTCTGCCAGTCAGTCTGCCAGGCACTTTCATGTGACAAGCCTTAGGCGAGTCCCTTTCTGTCTCTGATTCCCGATTCCTTCACAGGGATTTATGTGGGCCTTAACGCCCACTGGGAAAAGATCCCTCTGCCAGCTCAGTGCCTGCTTTCTTGGTTTGACTTGTCAATCTGGACTTGAATACACCTTTGGTTTTGGATTGACTCTATTACCTCTCCTAGAAATTAACACACAAAACTGACAGCTGATTGACAAGATGAGAAGCAGTTTTCCAAAATTCAAATTGAACTTAATCCTTTCTTACTAAAAGAATGCTCAAATCAAGGGGACACAGCTCACTCGTTTTGACTTCATGAGCTATGGCAGGTAGAGACAACTTTTTGAAAATACACAGCTAAAACTGTCCGTGCTTTGAATGCTAGACATGTTTTTCAGAATACAAAGCTAAAACGGTCCCCGCTTTAAGTGCTTTATTAGCTGTGTATTTTGAAAAAGTTGTGTGCTCTTCAAAGAGAAAGCTACTTTTGCTGTGTCTTTGGGTTCGAGGGGAAATGGGAGTCCTCTTCAGTCAGCAGGGACGACACCTGAGTCCTTTGCAGTCCTCTTGTCTGCCTCTGAGGGTGAAATGAGAGTGGTCCCTGTCATCATGAGCCATGTCTGAAAGAATTATTCACATTCCCTACGAGAATAGATGGGTGAAATAGCAAAAGGTGTGTCTTCCTTTGGATCATGGACGGGTTCAAAGCCCACTTCATACCACTAAGTATTTTGCTGAACACGAGCAGTTGTGTGTGCGGCCTGTGTTTGGGTGATTTTTGTGTCGTGTGTGTGTGTGTGTGTGTGTGTTTGTGTGTGTGTGTGTGTGTCTGTATTTCTGTCTCCATTCCTGAGCAGCAAATCTTTTTTCCTCTTTTAGCATGTTACTCACAACTCTGGATGAAGCCCAGCACTCCTGAAAACACAATCCATGTATGGTTGAAGGAAATTTTCTTGGTGATTAGTGAGAGGTTGGTGACTGAAACCAGCACATTTTCCATTGACCACTGAGATCACATCTCTCAGGTGAGAAGCAAAGTGAGAATTTGAACCCGGCACATTCTCCTTAGAGACAATGGGCCAAAGACAGGTCCGATGGAATCGAATGTCTTTTCATGTTGACATCCATCCCGTCAAGCCCTCGTTAAGCCATTGAAGTGTCACATTGGGCCTGGGGGAGGTGGTGCACCCTGTGAAATTACACGTCCGAAGATTTGGATTTGATTTCCAGCCCTCTGCCAGTCAGTCTGCCAGGCACTTTCATGTGACAAGCCTTAGGTGAGTCCCTTTCTGTCTCTGATTCCCGATTCCTTCACAGGGATTTATGTGGGCCTTAACGCCCACTGGGAAAAGATCCCTCTGCCAGCTCAGTGCCTGCTTTCTTGGTTTGACTTGTCTATCTGGACTTGAATACACCTTTGGTTTTGGATTGACCCTATAACCTCTCCTAGAAATTAACACAAAAAACTGACAGCTGATTGACAAGATGAGAAGCAGTTTTCCAAAATTCAAATTGAACTTAATCCTTTCTTACTAAAAGAATGCTCAAATCAAGGGGACACAGCTCACTCGTTTTGACTTCATGAGCTATGGCAGGTAGAGAAAACTTTTTGAAAATACACAGCTAAAACTGTCCGTGCTTTGAATGCTAGACATGTTTTTCAGTTTTAAGTGCTTTAGCAGTTAAAGCGGTACCGTTTTAGCTGTGTATTTTGAAAAAGTTGTGTGCTCTTCAAAGAGAAAGCTACTTTTGCTGTGTCTTTGGGTTCGAGGGGAAATGGGAGTCCTCTTCAGTCAGCAGGGACGACACCTGAGTCCTTTGCAGTCCTCTTGTCTGCCTCTGAGGGTGAAATGAGAGTGGTCCCTGTCATCATGAGCCATGTCTGAAAGAATTATTCACATTCCCTACGAGAATAGACGGGTGAAATAGCAAAAGGTGTGTCTTCCTTTGGAACATGGACGGGTTCAAATCCCACCTCATACCACTAAGTATTTTGCTGAACACGAGCAGTTGTGTGTGCGGCCTGTGTTTGGGTGATTTTTGTGTCATGTGTGTGTGTGTGAGTGTGTGTGTGTGTGTGTGTGTGTGTCTGTGAGTGTGTGTCTGTATTTCTGTCTCCATTCCTGAGCAGCAAATCTTTTTTCCTCTTTTAGCATGTTACTCACAACAGTGGATGAAGCCCAGCACTCCAGAAAACACAATCCATGTATGGTTGAAGGAAATTTTCTTGGTGATGAGTGAGAGGTTGGTGACTGAAACCAGCTCATTTCTCATTGACCACTGAGGTCACATCTCTCAGGTGAGAAGCAATGTGAGAATTTGAACCAGGCACATTCTCCTTAGAGACAATGGGCCAAAGTCAGGTCCGATGGAATCGAATGTCTTTTCATGTTGACATCCATCCCGTCAAGCCCTCGTTAAGCCATTGAAGTGTCACATTGGGCCTGGGGGAGGCGGTGCACCCTGTGAAATTACACGTCCGAAAATTTGGATTTGATTTCCAGCCCTCTGCCAGTCAGTCTGCCAGGCACTTTCATGTGACAAGCCTTAGGCGAGTCCCTTTCTGTCTCTGATTCCCGATTCCTTCACAGGGATTTATGTGGGCCTTAACGCCCACTGGGAAAAGATCCCTCTGCCAGCTCAGTGCCTGCTTTCTTGGTTTGACTTGTCAATCTGGACTTGAATACACCTTTGGTTTTGGATTGACTCTATTACCTCTCCTAGAAATTAACACACAAAACTGACAGCTGATTGACAAGATGAGAAGCAGTTTTCCAAAATTCAAATTGAACTTAATCCTTTCTTACTAAAAGAATGCTCAAATCAAGGGGACACAGCTCACTCGTTTTGACTTCATGAGCTATGGCAGGTAGAGACAACTTTTTGAAAATACACAGCTAAAACTGTCCGTGCTTTGAATGCTAGACATGTTTTTCAGAATACAAAGCTAAAACGGTCCCCGCTTTAAGTGCTTTATTAGCTGTGTATTTTGAAAAAGTTGTGTGCTCTTCAAAGAGAAAGCTACTTTTGCTGTGTCTTTGGGTTCGAGGGGAAATGGGAGTCCTCTTCAGTCAGCAGGGACGACACCTGAGTCCTTTGCAGTCCTCTTGTCTGCCTCTGAGGGTGAAATGAGAGTGGTCCCTGTCATCATGAGCCATGTCTGAAAGAATTATTCACATTCCCTACGAGAATAGATGGGTGAAATAGCAAAAGGTGTGTCTTCCTTTGGATCATGGACGGGTTCAAAGCCCACTTCATACCACTAAGTATTTTGCTGAACACGAGCAGTTGTGTGTGCGGCCTGTGTTTGGGTGATTTTTGTGTCGTGTGTGTGTGTGTGTGTGTGTGTTTGTGTGTGTGTGTGTGTGTCTGTATTTCTGTCTCCATTCCTGAGCAGCAAATCTTTTTTCCTCTTTTAGCATGTTACTCACAACTCTGGATGAAGCCCAGCACTCCTGAAAACACAATCCATGTATGGTTGAAGGAAATTTTCTTGGTGATGAGTGAGAGGTTGGTGACTGAAACCAGCACATTTTCCATTGACCACTGAGATCACATCTCTCAGGTGAGAAGCAAAGTGAGAATTTGAACCCGGCACATTCTCCTTAGAGACAATGGGCCAAAGACAGGTCCGATGGAATCGAATGTCTTTTCATGTTGACATCCATCCCGTCAAGCCCTCGTTAAGCCATTGAAGTGTCACATTGGGCCTGGGGGAGGTGGTGCACCCTGTGAAATTACACGTCCGAAGTTTTGGATTTGATTTCCAGCCCTCTGCCAGTCAGTCTGCCAGGCACTTTCATGTGACAAGCCTTAGGTGAGTCCCTTTCTGTCTCTGATTCCCGATTCCTTCACAGGGATTTATGTGGGCCTTAACGCCCACTGGGAAAAGATCCCTCTGCCAGCTCAGTGCCTGCTTTCTTGGTTTGACTTGTCTATCTGGACTTGAATACACCTTTGGTTTTGCATTGACCCTATAACCTCTCCTAGAAATTAACACACAATACTGACAGCTGATTGACAAGACGAGAAGCAGTTTTCCAAAATTCAAATTGAACTTAATCCTTTCTTACTAAAAGAATGCTCAAATCAAGGGGACACAGCTCACTCGTTTTGACTTCATGAGCTATGGCAGGTAGAGAACACTTTTTGAAAATACACAGCTAAAACTGTCCGTGCTTTGAATGCTAGACATGTTTTTCAGTTTTAAGTGCTTTAGCAGTTAAAGCGGTACCGTTTTAGCTGTTTATTTTGAAAAAGTTGTGTGCTCTTCAAAGAGAAAGCTACTTTTGCTGTGTCTTTGGGTTCGAGGGGAAATGGGAGTCCTCTTCAGTCAGCAGGGACGACACCTGAGTCCTTTGCAGTCCTCTTGTCTGCCTCTGAGGGTGAAATGAGAGTGGTCCCTGTCATCATGAGCCATGTCTGAAAGAATTATTCACATTCCCTACGAGAATAGACGGGTGAAATAGCAAAAGGTGTGTCTTCCTTTGGAGCATGGACGGGTTCAAAGCCCACCTCATACCACTAAGTATTTTGCTGAACACGAGCAGTTGTGTGTGCGGCCTGTGTTTGGGTGATTTTTGTGTCATGTGTGTGTGTGTGTGTGTGTGTGTTTGTGTGTGTGTGTGTCTGTGTGTGTGTGTCTGTATTTCTGTCTCCATTCCTGAGCAGCAAATCTTTTTTCTTCTTTTAGCATGTTACTCACAACTGTGGATGAAGCCCAGCACTCCAGAAAACACAATACATGTATGGTTGAAGGAAATTTTCTTGGTGATGAGTGAGAGGTTGGTGACTGAAACCAGCTCATTTCTCATTGACCACTGAGGTCACATCTCTCAGGTGAGAAGCAATGTGAGAATTTGAACCAGGCACATTCTCCTTAGAGACAATGGGCCAAAGTCAGGTCCGATGGAATCGAATGTCTTTTCATGTTGACATCCATCCCGTCAAGCCCTCGTTAAGCCATTGAAGTGTCACATTGGGCCTGGGGGAGGCGGTGCACCCTGTGAAATTACACGTCCGAAGATTTGGATTTGATTTCCAGCCCTCTGCCAGTCAGTCTGCCAGGCACTTTCATGTGACAAGCCTTAGGCGAGTCCCTTTCTGTCTCTGATTCCCGATTCCTTCACAGGGATTTATGTGGGCCTTAACGCCCACTGGGAAAAGATCCCTCTGCCAGCTCAGTGCCCGCTTTCTTGGTTTGACTTGTCAATCTGGACTTGAATACACCTTTGGTTTTGGATTGACTCTATTACCTCTCCAAGAAATTAACACACAAAACTGACAGCTGATTGACAAGATGAGAAGCAGTTTTCCAAAATTCAATTTGAACTTAATCCTTTCTTACTAAAAGAATGCTCAAATCAAGGGGACACAGCTCACTCGTTTTGACTTCATGAGCTATGGCAGGTAGAGACAACTTTTTGAAAATACACAGCTAAAACTGTCCGTGCTTTGAATGCTAGACATGTTTTTCAGAATACACAGCTAAAATGGTCCACGCTTTAAGTGCTTTATTTGCTGTGTATTTTGAAAAACTTGTGTGCTCTTCAAAGAGAAAGCTACTTTTGCTGTTTCTTTGGGTTCGAGGGGAAATGGGAGTCCTCTTCAGTCAGCAGGGACGACACCTGAGTCCTTTGCAGTCCTCTTGTCTGCCTCTGAGGGTGAAATGAGAGTGGTCCCTGTCATCATGAGCCATGTCTGAAAGAATTATTCACATTCCCTACGAGAATAGACGGGTGAAATAGCAAAAGGTGTGTCTTCCTTTGGAGCATGGACGGGTTCAAAGCCCACCTCATACCCCTAAGAATTTTGATGAACACGAGCAGTTGTGTGTGCGGCCTGTGTTTGGGTGATTTTTGTGTCATGCGCGTGTGTGTGTGTGTGTGTTTGTGTGTGTGTGTGTCTGTGTGTGTCTGTCTGTATTTCTGTCTCCATTCCTGAGCAGCAAATCTTTTTTCCTCTTTTAGCATGTTACTCACAACTGTGGATGAAGCCCAGCACTCCTGAAAACACAATCCATGTATGGTTGAAGGAAATTTTCTTGGTGATGAGTGAGAGGTTGGTGACTGAAACCAGCTCATTTCCCATTGACCACTGAGGTCACATCTCTCAGGTGAGAAGCAAAGTGAGAATTTGAACCAGGCACATTCTCCTTAGAGACAATGGGCCAAAGACAGGTCCGATGGAATCGAATGTCTTTTCATGTTGACATCCATCCCGTCAAGCACTCGTTAAGTCATTGAAGTGTCACATTGGGCCTGGGGGAGGCGGTGCACCCTGTGAAATTACACGTCCGAAGATTTGGATTTGATTTCCAGCCCTCTGCCAGTCAATCTGCCAGGCACTTTCATGTGACAAGCCTTAGGCGAGACCCTTTCTGTCTCTGATTCCCGATTCCTTCACAGGGATTTATGTGGGCCTTAACGCCCACTGGGAAAAGATCCCTCTGCCAGCTCAGTGCCTGCTTTCTTGGTTTGACTTGTCAATCTGGACTTGAATACACCTTTGGTTTTGGATTGACTCTATTACCTCTCCTAGAAATTAACACACAAAACTGACAGCTGATTGACAAGATGAGAAGCAGTTTTCCAAAATTCAAATTGAACTTAATCCTTTCTTCCTAAAAGAATGCTCAAATCAAGCGGACACAGCTCACTCGTTTTGACTTCATGAGATATGGCAGTTAGAGGCAACTTTTTGAAAATACACAGCTAAAACTGTCCGTGCTTTGAATGCTAGACATGTTTTTCAGTTTTAAGTGCTTTAGCACTTAAAGCGGGACCGTTTTAGCTGTGTATTTTGAAAAAGTTGTGTGCTCTTCAAAGAGAAAGCTACTTTTGCTGTGTCTTTGGGTTCGAGGGGAAATAGGAGTCCTCTTCAGTCAGCAGGGACGACACCTGAGTCCTTTGCAGTCCTCTTGTCTGCCTCTGAAGGTGAAATGAGAGTGGTCCCTGTCATCATGAGCCATGTCTGAAAGAATTATTCACATTCCCTACGAGAATAGACGGGTGAAATAGCGAAATTTGTGTCTTCCTTTGGAGCATGGACGGGTTCAAAGCCCACCTCATACCACTAAGTATTTTGCTGAACACGAGCAGTTGTGTGTGCGGCCAGTGTTTGGGTGATTTTTGTGTTATGTGTGTGTGTGTGAGTGTGTGTGTGTGTGTGTGTGTGTGTCTGTGTGTGTGTGTCTGTATTTCTGTCTCCATTCCGGAGCAGCAAATCTTTTTTCCTCTTTTAGCATGTTACTCACAACTGTGGATGAAGCCCAGCACTCCTGAAAACACAATCCATGTATGGTTGAAGGAAATTTTCTTGGTGATGAGTGAGAGGTTGGTGACTGAAACCAGCTCATTTCCCATTGACCACTGAGGTCACATCTCTCAGGTGAGAAGCAAAGTGAGAATTTGAACCAGGCACATTCTCCTTAGAGACAATGGGCCAAAAAAAGGTCCGATGGAATCGAATGTCTTTTCATGTTGACATCCATCCCGTCAAGCCCTCGTTAAGCCATTGAAGTGTCACATTGGGCCTGGGGGAGGCGGTGCACCCTGTGAAATTACACGTCCGAAGATTTGGATTTGATTTCCAGCCCTCTGCCAGTCAGTCTGCCAGGCACTTTCATGTGACAAGCCTTAGGCGAGTCCCTTTCTGTCTCTGATTCCCGATTCCTTCACAGGGATTTATGTGGGCCTTAACGCCCACTGGGAAAAGATCCCTCTGCCAGCTCAGTGCCTGCTTTCTTGGTTTGACTTGTCAATCTGGACTTGAATACACCTTTGGTTTTGGATTGACTCTATTACCTCTCCTAGAAATTAACACACAAAACTGACAGCTGATTGACAAGATGAGAAGCAGTTTTCCAAAATTCAAATTGAACTTAATCCTTTCTTACTAAAAGAATGCTCAAATCAAGGGGACACAGCTCACTCGTTTTGACTTCATGAGCTATGGCAGGTAGAGACAACTTTTTGAAAATACACAGCTAAAACTGTCCGTGCTTTGAATGCTAGACATGGTTTTCAGAATACACAGCTAAAACGGTCCCCGCTTTAAGTGCTTTATTAGCTGTGTATTTTGAAAAAGTTGTGTGCTCTTCAAAGAGAAAGCTACTTTTGCTGTGTCTTTGGGTTCGAGGGGAAATGGGAGTCCTCTTCAGTCAGCAGGGACGACACCTGAGTCCTTTGCAGTCCTCTTGTCTGCCTCTGAGGGTGAAATGAGAGTGGTCCCTGTCATCATGAGCCATGTCTGAAAGAATTATTCACATTCCCTACGAGAATAGACGGGTGAAATAGCAAAAGGTGTGTCTTCCTTTGGAGCATGGACGGCTTCAAAGCCCACCTCATACCACTAAGTATTTTGCTGAACATGAGCAGTTGTGTGCGCGGCCTGTGTTTGGGTGGTTTTTGTGTCGTGTGTGTGTGTGTTTGTGTGTGTGTGTGTCTGTGTGTGTGTGTCTGTATTTCTGTCTCCATTCCTGAGCAGGAAATCTTTTTTCCTCTTTTAGCATGTTACTCACAACTGTGGATGAAGCCCAGCACTCCTGAAAACACAATCCATGCATGGTTGAAGGAAATTTTCTTGGTGATGAGTAAGAGGTTGGTGACTGAAACCAGCTCATTTCCCATTGACCACTGAGGTCACATCTCTCAGGTGAGAAGCAAAGTGAGAATTTGAACCAGGCACATTCTCCTTAGAGACAATGGGCCAAAGACAGGTCCGATGGAATCGAATGTGTTTTCATGTTGACATCCATCCCGTCAAGCCCTCGTTAAGCCATTGAAGTGTCACATTGGGCCTGTGGGAGGCGGTGCACCCTGTGAAATTACACGTCCGAAGATTTGGATTTGATTTCCAGCCCTCTGCCAGTCAGTCTGCCAGGCAATTTCATGTGACAAGCCTTAGGCGAGTCCCTTTCTGTCTCTGATTCCCGATTCCTTCTCAGGGATTTATGTGGGCCTTAACGCCCACTGGGAAAAGATCCCTCTGCCAGCTCAGTGCCTGCTTTCTTGGTTTGACTTGTCAATCTGGACTTGAATACACCTTTGGTTTTGGATTAACTCTATTACCTCTCCTAGAAATTAACACACAAAACTGACAGCTGATTGACAAGATGAGAAGCAGTTTTCCAAAATTCAAATTGAACTTAATCCTTTCTTACTAAAAGAATGCTCAAATCAAGGGGACACAGCTCACTCGTTTTGACTTCATGAGCTATTGCAGGTAGAGACAACTTTTTGAAAATACACAGCTAAAACTGTCCGTGCTTTGAATGCTAGACATGTTTTTCAGGATACAGAGCTAAAGCGGGGACCGTTTTAGCTGTGTATTTTGAAAAAGTTGTGTGCTCTTCAAAGAGAAAGCTATTTTTGCTGTGTCTTTGGGTTCGAGGGGAAATGGGAGTCCTCTTCAGTCAGCAGGGACGACACCTGAGTCCTTTGCAGTCCTCTTGTCTGCCTGTGAGGGTGAAATGAGAGTGGTCCCTGTCATCATGAGCCATGTCTGAAAGAATTATTCACATTCCCTACGAGAATAGACGGGTGAAATAGCAAAAGGTGTGTCTTCCTTTGGAGCATGGACGGGTTCAAAGCCCACCTCATACCACTAAGTATTTTGCTTAACACGAGCAGTTGTGTGTGCGGCCTGTGTTTGGGTGATTTTTGTGTCATGTGCGTGTGTGTGTGTGTGTGTGTGTGTGTCCGTGTGTGTGTGTCTGTATTTCTGTCTCCATTCCTGAGCAGCAAATCTTTTTTCCTCTTTTAGCATGTTACTCACAACTGTGGATGAAGCCCAGCACTCCTGAAAACACAATCCATGTATGGTTGAAGGAAATTTTCTTGGTGATGAGTGAGAGGTTGGTGACTGAAACCAGCTCATTTCCCATTGACCACTGAGGTCACATCTCTCAGGTGAGAAGCAAAGTGAGAATTTGAACCAGGCACATTCTCCTTAGAGACAACGGGCCAAAGACAGGTCCGATGGAATCAAAGGTCTTTTCATGTTGACATCCATCCCGTCAAGCCCTCGTTAAGCCATTGAAGTGTCACATTGGGCCTGGGGGAGGCGGTGCACCCTGTGAAATTACACGTCCGAAGATTTGGATTTGATTTCCAGCCCTCTGCCAGTCAGTCTGCCAGGCACTTTCATGTGACAAGCCTTAGGCGAGTCCCTTTCTGTCTCCGATTCCCGATTCCTTCACAGGGATTTATGTGGGCCTTAACGCCCACTGGGAAAAGATCCCTCTGCCAGCTCAGTGCCTGCTTTCTTGGTTTGACTTGTCAATCTGGACTTGAATACACCTTTGGTTTTGGATTGACTCTATTACCTCTCCTAGAAATTAACACACAAAACTGACAGCTGATTGACAAGATGAGAAGCAGTTTTCCAAAATTCAAATTGAACTTAATCCTTTCTTACTAAAAGAATGCTCAAATCAAGGGGACACAGCTCACACGTTTTGACGTCATGAGCTATGGCAGGTAGAGACAACTTTTTGAAAATACACAGCTAAAATTGTCCGTGCTTTGAATTCTAGACAAGTTTTTCAGAATACACAGCTAAAACGGTCCCCGCTTTAAGTGCTTTATTAGCTGTGTATTTTGAAAAAGTTGTGTGCTCTTCAAAGAGAAAGCTACTTTTGCTGTGTCTTTGGGTTCGAGGGGAAATGGGAGTCCTCTTTAGTCAGCAGGGACGACACCTGAGTCCTTTGCAGTCCTCTTGTCTGCCTCTGAGGGTTAAATGAGAGTGGTCCCTGTCATCATGAGCCCTGTCTGAAAGAATTATTCACATTCCCTACGAGAATAGACGGGTGAAATAGCAAAAGGTGTGTCTTGCTTTGGAGCATGGACGGGTTCAAAGCCCACCTCATACCACTAAGTATTTTGCTGAACACGAGCAGTTGTGTGTGTGGCCTGTGTTTGGGTGATTTTTGTGTCATGTGCGTGTATGTGTGTGTGTGTTTGTGTGTGTGTGTGTCTGTGTGTGTGTGTCTGTATTTCTGTCTCCATTCCTGAGCAGCAAATCTTTTTTCCTCTTTTAGCATGTTACTCACAACTGTGGATGAAGCCCAGCACTCCTGAAAACACAATCCATGTATGGTTGAAGGAAATTTTCTTGGTGATGAGTGAGAGGTTGGTGACTGAAACCAGCTCATTTCACATTGACCACTGAGGTCACATCTCTCAGGTGAGAAGCAAAGTGAGAATTTGAACCAGGCACATTCTCCTTAGAGACAATGGGCCAAAGACAGGTCCGATGGAATCGAATGTCTTTTCATGTTGACATCCATCCCGTCAAGCTCTCGTTAAGTCATTGAAGTGTCACATTGGGCCTGGGGGAGGCGGTGCACCCTGTGAAATTACACGTCCGAAGATTTGGATTTGATTTCCAGCCCTCTGCCAGTCAATCGGCCAGGCACTTTCATGTGACAAGCCTTAGGCGAGTCCCTTTCTGTCTCTGATTCCCGATTCCTTCACAGGGATTTATGAGGGCTTTAACGCCCACTGGGAAAAGATCCCTCTGCCAGCTCAGTGCCTGCTTTCTTGATTTGACTTGTCAATCTGGACTTGAATACACCTTTGGTTTTGGATTGACTCTATTACCTCTCCTAGAAATTAACACACAAAACTGACAGCTGATTGACAAGATGAGAAGCAGTTTTCCAAAATTCAAATTGAACTTAATCCTTTCTTCCTAAAATAATGCTCAAATCAAGCGGACACAGCTCACTCGTTTTGACTTCATGAGCTATGGCAGGTAGAGACAACTTTTTGAAAATACACAGCTAAATCAGTCCGTGCTTTGAATGCTAGACATGTTTTTCAGAATACACAGCTAAAACGGTCCCCGCTTTAAGTGCTAAATCACTTAAAGCAGGGACCGTTTTAGCTGTGTATTTTGAAAAAGTTGTGTGCTCTTCAAAGAGAAAGCTACTTTTGCTGTGTCTTTGGGTTCGAGGGGAAATGGGAGTCCTCTTCAGTCAGCAGGGACGACACCTGAGTCCTTTGCAGTCCTCTTGTCTGCCTCTGAGGGTGAAATGAGAGTGGTCCCTGTCATCATGAGCCCTGTCTGAAAGAATTATTCACATTCCCTACGAGAATAGACGGGTGAAATAGCAAAAGGTGTGTCTTCCTTTGGAGCATGGACGGGTTCAAAGCCCACCTCACACCACTAAGTATTTTGCTGAACACGAGCAGTTGTGTGTGCGGCCTGTGTTTGGGTGATTTTTGTGTCATGTGCGTGTGTGTGTGTGTGTGTGTGTGTGTGTGTCCGTGTATGTGTGTCTGTATTTCTGTCTCCATTCCTGAGCAGCAAATCTTTTTTCCTCTTTTAGCATGTTACTCACAACTGTGGATGAAGCCCAGCACTCCTGAAAACAGAATCCATGTATGGTTGAAGGAAATTTTCTTGGTGATGAGTGAGAGGTTGGTGACTGAAACCAGCTCATTTCCCATTGACCACTGAGGTCACATCTCTCAGGTGAGAAGCAAAATGAGAATTTGAACCAGGCACATTCTCCTTAGAGACAATGGGCCAAAGACAGGTCCGATGGAATCAAATGTCTTTTCATGTTGACATCCATCCCGTTAAGCCCTCGTTAAGCCATTGAAGTGTCACATTGGACCTGGGGGAGGCGGTGCACCCTGTGAAATTACACGTCCGAAGATTTGGATTTGATTTCCAGCCCTCTGCCAGTCAGTCTGCCAGGCACTTTCATGTGACAAGCCTTAGGCGAGTCCCTTTCTGTCTCTGATTCCCGATTCCTTCACAGGGATTTATGTGGGCCTTAACGCCCACTGGGAAAAGATCCCTCTGCCAGCTCAGTGCCTGCTTTCTTGGTTTGACTTGTCACTCTGGACTTGAATACACCTTTGGTTTTGGATTGACTCTATTACCTCTCCAAGAAATTAACACACAAAACTGACAGCTGATTGACAAGATGAGAAGCAGTTTTCCAAAATTCAAATTGAACTTAATCCTTTCTTACTAAAAGAATGCTCAAATCAAGGGGACACAGCTCACTCGTTTTGACTTCATGAGCTATGGCAGGTAGAGACAACTTTTTGAAAATACACAGCTAAAACTGTCCGTGCTTTGAATGCTAGACGTGTTTTTCAGAATACAAAGCTAAAACGTTCCCCGCTTTAAGTGCTTTATTAGCTGTGTATTTTGAAAAAGTTGTGTGCTCTTCAAAGAGAAAGCTACTTTTGCTGTGTCTTTGGGTTCGAGGGGAAATGGGAGTCCTCTTCAGTCAGCCGGGACTACACCTGAGTCCTTTGCAGTCCTCTTGTCTGCCTCTGAGGGTGAAATGAGAGTGGTCCCTGTCATCATGAGCCATGTCTGAAAGAATTATTCACATTCCCTACTAGAATAGATGGGTGAAATAGCAAAAGGTGTGTCTTGCTTTGGAGCATGGACGGGTTCAAAGCCCACCTCATACCACTAAGTATTTTGCTGAACACGAGCAGTTGTGTGTGCGGCCTGTGTTTGGGTGATTTTTGTGTCATGTGCGTGTATGTGTGTGTGTGTTTGTGTGTGTGTGTGTCTGTGTGTGTGTGTCTGTATTTCTGTCTCCATTCCTGAGGAGCAAATCTTTTTTCCTCTTTTAGCATGTTACTCACAACTGTGGATGAAGCCCAGCACTCCTGAAAACACAATCCATGTATGGTTGAAGGAAATTTTCTTGGTGATGAGTGAGAAGTTGGTGACTGAAACCAGCTCATTTCCCATTGACCACTGAGGTCACATCTCTCAGGTGAGAAGCAAAGTGAGAATTTGAACCAGGCACATTCTCCTTAGAGACAATGGGCCAAAGACAGTTCCGTTGGAATCGTATGTGTTTTCATGTTGACTTCCATCCCGTCAAGCCCTTGTTAAGCCATTGAAGTGTCACATTGGGCCTGGGGGAGGCGGTGCACCCTGTGAAACTACACGTCCGAAGTTTTGGATTTGATTTCCAGCCCTCTACCAGTCAGTCTGCCAGGCACTTTCATGTGACAAGCCTTAGGCGAGTCCCTTTCTGTCTCTGATTCCCGATTCCTTCACAGGGATTTATGTGGGCCTTAACGCCCACTGGGAAAAGATCCCTCTGCCAGCTCAGTGCCTGCTTTCTTGGTTTGACTTGTCAACCTGGACTTGAATACACCTTTGGTTTTGGATTGACTCTATTACCTCTCCTAGAAATTAACACACAAAACTGACAGCTGATTGACAAGATGAGAAGCAGTTTTCCAAAATTCAAATTGAACTTAATCCTTTCTTCCTAAAAGAATGCTCAAATCAAGGGGACACAGCTCACTCGTTTTGACTTCATGAGCTATGGCAGGTAGAGACAACTTTTTGAAAATACACAGCTAAAACTGTCCGAGCTTGGAATGCTAGACATGTTTTTCAGAATACACAGCTAAAACGGTCCCCGCTTTAAGTGCTAAACCACTTAAAGTGGGGACCGTTTTAGCTGTGTATTTTGAAAAAGTTGTGTGCTCTTCAAAGAGAAAGCTACTTTTGCTGTGTCTTTGGGTTCGAGGGAAATGGGAGTCCTCTTCAGTCAGCAAGGACGACACCTGAGTCCTTTGCAGTCCTCTTGTCTGCCTCTGAGGGTGAAAAAGGGGTGGTCCCTGTCATCATGAGCCATGTCTCAAAGAATTATTCACATTCCCTACGAGAATAGACGGGTGAAATAGCAAAAGGTGTGTCTTCCTTTGGAGTATGGACAGGTTCAAAGCCCACCTCATACCACTAAGTATTTTGCTGAACACGAGCAGTTGTGTGTGCGGCCTGAGTTTGGGTGATTTTTGTGTCGTGTGTGTGTGTGTGTGTGTGTGTGTGTGTGTGTCTGTGTGTGTGTGTCTGTATTTCTGTCTCCATTCCTGAGCAGCAAATCTTTTTGCCTCTTTTAGCATGTTACTCACAACTGTGGATGAAGCCCAGCACTCCTGAAAACACAATCCATGTATGGTTGAAGGAAATTTTCTTGGTGATGAGTGAGATGTTGGTGACTGAAACCAGCTCATTTCCCATTGACCACTGAGGTCACATCTCTCAGGTGAGAAGCAAAGTGAGAATTTGAACCAGGCACATTCTCCTTAGAGACAATGGGCCAAAGACAGGTCCGATGGAATCGAATGTCTTTTCATGTTGACATCCATCCCGTCAAGCCCTCGTTAAGCCATTGAAGTGTCACATTGGGCCTGGGGGAGGCGGTGCACCCTGTGAAATTACACGACCGAAGATTTGGATTTGATTTCCAGCCCTCTGCCAGTCAGTCTGCCAGGCACGTTCATGTGACAAGCCTTAGGCGAGTCCCTTTCTGTCTCTGATTCCCGATTCCTTCACAGGGATTTATGTGGGCCTTAACGCCCACTGGGAAAAGATCCCTCTGCCAGCTCAGTGCCTGCTTTCTTGGTTTGACTTGTCAATCTGGACTTGAATACACCTTTGGATTTGGATTGACTCTATTACCTCTCCTGGAAATTAACACACAAAACTGACAGCTGATTGACAAGATGAGAAGCAGTTTTCCAAAATTCAAATTGAACTTAATCCTTTCTTACTAAAAGAATGCTCAAGTCAAGGGTACACAGCTCACTCGTTTTGACTTCATGAGCTATGGCAGGTAAAGAAAACTTTTTGAAAATACACAGCTAAATCTTTTCGTGCTTTGAATGCTAGACATGTTTTTCAGTTTTAAGTGCTTTAGCACTTAAAGCGGGACCGTTTTAGCTGTGTATTTTGAAAAAGTTGTGTGCTCTTCAAAGAGAAAGCTACTTTTGCTGTGTCTTTGGGTTCGAGGGGAAATGGGAGTCCTCTTCAGTCAGCAGGGAGGACACCTGAGTCCTTTGCAGTCCTCTTGTCTGCCTCTGAGGGTGAAATGAGAGTGGTCACTGTCATCATGAGCCATGTCTGAAAGAATTATTCACATTCCCTACGAGAATAGACGGGTGAAATAGCAAAAGTTGGGTCTTCCTTTGGAGCATGGACGGGTTCAAAGCCCAGCTCATACCACTAAGTATTTTGCTGAACACGAGCAGTTGTGTGTGCGGCCTGTGTTTGGGTGATTTTTGTGTCGTGTGTGTGTGTGTGTGTGTGTGTGTCTTTGTGTGTGTGTCTGTATTTCTGTCTCCATTCCTGAGCAGCAAATCATTTTTCCTCTTTTAGCATGTTACTCACAACTGTGGATGAAGCCCAGCACTCCTGAAAACACAATCCATGTATGGTTGAAGGAAATTTTCTTGGTGATGAGTGAGAGGTTGGTGACTGAAACCAGCTCATTTCCCATTGACCACTGAGGTCACATCTCTCAGTTGAGAAGCAAAGTGAGAATTTGAACCAGGCACATTCTCCTTAGAGACAATGGGCCAAAGACAGGTCCGATGGAATCGAATGTCTTTTCATGTTGACATCCATCCCGTCAAGCCCTCGTTAAGCCATTGAAGTGTCACATTGGGCCTGGGGGAGGCGGTGCACCCTGTGAAATTACACGTCCGAAGATTTGGATTTGATTTCCAGCCCTCTGCCAGTCAGTCTGCCAGGCACTTTCATGTGACAAGCCTTAGGCGAGTCCCTTTCTGACTCTGATTCCCGATTCCTTCACAGGGATTTATATGGGCCTTAACGCCCACTGGGAATAGATCCCTCTGCCAGCTCAGTGCCTGCTTTCTTGGTTTGACTTGTCAATCTGGACTTGAATACACATTTGGTTTTGGATTGACTCTATTACCTCTCCTAGAAATTAACACACAAAACTGACAGCTGATTGACAAGATGAGAAGCAGTTTTCCAAAATTCAAATTGAACTTAATCCTTTCTTACTAAAGGAATGCTCAAATCAAGGGGACACAGCTCACTCGTTTTGACTTCATGAGCTATGGCAGGTAGAGACAACTTTTTGAAAATACACAGCTAAAACTGTCGGTGCTTTGAATGCTAGACATGTTTTTCAGAATACACAGCTAAAACGGTCCCCGCTTTAAGTGCTAAATCACTTAAAGCGGGGACAGTTTTTGCTGTGTATTTTGAAAAAGTTGTGTGCTCTTCAAAGAGAAAGCTACTTTTGCTGTGTCTTTGGGTTCGAGGGGAAATGGGAGTCCTCTTCAGTCAGCAGGGACGACACCTGAGTCCTTTGCAGTCCTCTTGTCTGCCTCTGAGGGTGAAATGAGAGTGGTCCCTGTCATCATGAGCCATGTCTGAAAGAATTATTCACATTCCCTACGAGAATAGACGGGTGAAATAGCAAAAGGTGTGTCTTCCTTTGGATCATGGACGGGTTCAAAGCCCACCTCATACCACTAAGTATTTTGCTGTATACGAGCAGTTGTGTGTGCGGCCTGTGTTTGGGTGATTTTTGTGTCGTGTGTGTGTGTGTGTGTGTGTGTGTGTGTGTGTCTGTGCATGTGTGTCTGTATTTCTGTCTCCATTCCTGAGCAGCAAATCCTTTTTCCTCTTTTAGCATGTTACTCACAACTGTGGATGAAGCCCAGCACTCATGAAAACACAATCCATGTATGGTTGAAGGAAATTTTCTTGGTGATGAGTGAGAGGTTGGTGACTGAAACCAGCTCATTTCCCATTGACCACTGAGGTCACATCTCTCAGTTGAGAAGCAAAGTGAGAATTTGAACCAGGCACATTCTCCTTAGAGACAATGGGCCAAAGACAGGTCCGATGGAATCGAATGTCTTTTCATGTTGACATCCATCCCGTCAAGCCCTCGTTAAGCCATTGAAGTGTCACATTGGGCCTGGGGGAGGCGGTGCACCCTGTGAAATTACACGTCCGAAGATTTGGATTTGATTTCCAGCCCTCTGCCAGTCAGTCTGCCAGGCACTTTCATGTGACAAGCCTTAGGCCAGTCCCTTTCTGACTCTGATTCCCGATTCCTTCACAGGGATTTATATGGGCCTTAACGCCCACTGGGAATAGATCCCTCTGCCAGCTCAGTGTCTGCTTTCTTGGTTTGACTTGTCAATCTGGACTTGAATACACATTTGGTTTTGGATTGACTCTATTACCTCTCCTAGAAATTAACACACAAAACTGACAGCTGATTGACAAGATGAGAAGCAGTTTTCCAAAATTCAAATTGAACTTAATCCTTTCTTACTAAAGGAATGCTCAAATCAAGGGGACACAGCTCACTCGTTTTGACTTCATGAGCTATGGCAGGTAGAGACAACTTTTTGAAAATACACAGCTAAAACTGTCGGTGCTTTGAATGCTAGACATGTTTTTCAGAATACACAGCTAAAACGGTCCCCGCTTTAAGTGCTAAATCACTTAAAGCGGGGACAGTTTTTGCTGTGTATTTTGAAAAAGTTGTGTGCTCTTCAAAGAGAAAGCTACTTTTGCTGTGTCTTTGGGTTCGAGGGGAAATGGGAGTCCTCTTCAGTCAGCAGGGACGACACCTGAGTCCTTTGCAGTCCTCTTGTCTGCCTCTGAGGGTGAAATGAGAGTGGTCCCTGTCATCATGAGCCATGTCTGAAAGAATTATTCACATTCCCTACGAGAATAGACGGGTGAAATAGCAAAAGGTGTGTCTTCCTTTGGATCATGGACGGGTTCAAAGCCCACCTCATACCACTAAGTATTTTGCTGAATACGAGCAGTTGTGTGTGCGGCCTGTGTTTGGGTGATTTTTGTGTCGTGTGTGTGTGTGTGTGTGTGTGTGTGTGTGTCTGTGCATGTGTGTCTGTATTTCTGTCTCCATTCCTGAGCAGCAAATCCTTTTTCCTCTTTTAGCATGTTACTCACAACTGTGGATGAAGCCCAGCACTCATGAAAACACAATCCATGTATGGTTGAAGGAAATTTTCTTGGTGATGAGTGAGAGGTTGGTGACTGAAACCAGCTCATTTCCCATTGACCACTGAGGTCACATCTCTCAGGTGAGAAGCAAAGTGAGAATTTGAACCAGGCACATTCTCCTTAGAGACAATGGGCCAAAGACAGGTCCAATGGAATCGAATGTCTTTTCATGTTGACATCCATCCCGTCAAGCCCTCGTTAAGCCATTGAAGTGTCACATTGGGCCTGGGGGAGGCGGTGCACCCTGTGAAATTACATGTCCGAAGATTTGGATTTGATTTCCAGCCCTCTGCCAGTCAGTCTGCCAGGCACTTTCATGTGACAAGCCTTAGGCTAGTCCCTTTCTGTCTCTGATTCCCGATTCCTTCACAGGGATTTATGTGGGCCTTAACGCCCACTGGGAAAAGATCCCTCTGCCAGCTCAGTGCCTGCTTTCTTGGTTTGACTTGTCAATCTGGACTTGAATACACCTTTGGTTTTGGATTGACACTATTACCTCTCCTAGAAATTAACACACAAAACTGACAGCTGATTGACAAGATGAGAAGCAGTTTTCCAAAATTCAAATTGAACTTAATCCTTTCTTACTAAAAGAATGCTCAAATCAAGGGGACACAGCTCACTCGTTGTGACTTCATGAGCTATGGCAGGTAGAGACAGTTTTGTGAAAATACACAGCTAAAACTGTCCGTGCTTTGAATCCTAGACATGTTTTTCAGAATACACAGCTAAAGCGGGGACCGTTTTAGCTGTGTATTTTGAAAAAGTTGTGTGCTCTTCAAAGAGAAAGCTACTTTTGCTGTGTCTTTGGGTTCGAGGGGAAATGGGAGTCCTCTTCAGTCAGCAGGGACGACACCTGAATCCTTTGCAGTCCTCTTGTCTGCCTCTGAGGGTGAAATGAGAGTGGTCCCTGTCATCATGAGCCAGGTCTGAAAGAATTACTCACATTCCCTACGAGAATAGACGGGTGAAATAGCAAAAGGTGTGTCTTCCTTTGGCGCATGGACGGGTTCAAAGCCCACCTCATACCACTAAGTATTTTGCTGAACAGGAGCTGTTGTCTGTGCGGCCTGTGTTTGGGTGATTTTTGTGTCATGTGTGTGTGTGTGTGTGAGTGTGTGTGTGTTTGTGTGTGTGTCTGTATTTCTGTCTCCATTCCTGAGCAGCAAATCTTTTTTCCTCTTTTAGCATGTTACTCACAACTGTGGATGAAGCCCAGCACTCCTGAAAACACAATCCATGTATGGTTGAAGGAAATTTTCTTGGCGATGAGTGAGAGGTTGGTGACTGAAACCAGCTCATTTCCCATTGACCACTGAGGTCACATCTCTCAGGTGAGAAGCAAAGTGAGAATTTGAATCAGGCACATTCTCCTTGGAGACAATGGGCCAAAAACAGGTCCGATGGAATCGAATGTCTTTTCATGTTGACATCCATCCCGTCAAGCCCTCGTTAAGCCATTGAAGTGTCACATTGGGCCTGGGGGAGGCGGTGCACCCTGTGAAATTACACGTCCGAAGATTTGGATTTGATTTCCAGCCCTCTGCCAGTCAGTCTGCCAGGCACTTTCATGTGACAAGCCTTAGGCCAGTCCCTTTCTGTCTCTGATTCCCGATTCCTTCACAGGGATTTATGTGGGCCTTAATGCCCACTGGGGAAAGATCCCTCTGCCAGCTCAGTGTCTGATTTCTTGGTTTGACTTGTCAATCTGGACTTGAATACACCTTTGGTTTTGGATTGACTCTATTACCTCTCCTAGAAATTAAGACACAAAACTGACAGCTGATTGACAAGATGAGAAGCAGTTTTCCAAAATTAAAATTGAACTTAATCCTTTCTTACTAAAAGAATGCTCAAATCAAGGCGACACAGCTCACTCGTTTTGACTTCATGAGCTATGGCAGGTAGAGACAACTTTTTGAAAATACACAGCTAAAACTGTCCGTGCTTTGAATGCTAGACATGTTTTTCAGAATACACAGCTAAAGAGGGGACCGTTTTAGCTGTGTATTTTGAAAAAGTTGTGTGCTCTTCAAAGAGAAAGCTACTTTTGCTGTGTATTTGGGTTCGAGGGGAAATGGGAGTCCTCTTCAGTCAGCAGGGACGACACCTGAGTCCTCTGCAGTCCTCTTGTCTGCCTCTGAGGGTGAAATGAGAGTGGTCCCTGTCATCATGAGCCATGTCTGAAAGAATTATTCATATTCCGTACGAGAATAGACGGGTGAAATAGCAAAAGGTGTGTCTTCCTTTGGAGCATGGACGGTTTCAAAGCCCACCTCATACCACTAAGTATTTTGCTGAACACGAGCAGTTGTGTGTGCGGCCTGTGTTTGGGTGATTTTTGTGTCGTGTGTGTGTGTGTGTGTGTGTGTGTGTGTGTGTGTGTGTCTGTGTGTGTGTGTCTGTATTTCTGTCTCCATTCCTGAGCAGCAAATCTTTTTTCCTCTTTTAGCATGTTACTCACAACTGTGGATGAAGCCCAGCACTCCTGAAAACACAATCCATGTATGGTTGAAGGAAATTTTCTTGGTGATGAGTGAGAGGTTGGTGACTGAAACCAGCTCATTTCCCATTGACCACTGAGGTCACATCTCCAGGTGAGAAGCAAAGTGAGAATTTGAACCAGGCACATTCTCCTTAGAGACAATGGGCCAAAGACAGGTCCGATGGAATCGAATGTCTTTTCATGTTGACATCCATCCCGTCAAGCCCTCGTTAAGCCATTGAAGTGTCACATTGGGCCTGGGGGAGGCGGTGCACCCTGTGAAATTACACGTCCGAAAATTTGGATTTGATTTCCAGCCCTCTGCCAGTCAGTCTGCCAGGCACTTTCATGTGACAAGCCTTAGGCGAGTCCCTTTCTGTCTCTGATTCCCGATTCCTTCACAGGGATTTATGTGGACCTTAACGCCCACTGGAAAAAGATCCCTCTGCCAGCTCAGTGCCTGCTTTCTTGGTTTGACTTGTCACTCTGGACTTGAATACACCTTTGGTTTTGGATTGACTCTATTACCTCTCCTAGAAATTAACACACAAAACTGACAGCTGATTGACAAGATGAGAAGCAGTTTTCCAAAATTCAAATTGAACTTAATCCTTTCTTACTAAAAGAATGCTCAAATCAAGGGGACACAACTCACTCGTTTTGACTTCATGAGCTATGGCAGGTAGAGACAACTTTTTGAAAATACACAGCTAAAACTGTCCGTGCTTTGAATGCTAGACATGTTTTTCAGGATACAGAGCTAAAGCGGGGACCGTTTTAGCTGGGTATTTTGAAAAAGTTGTGTGCTCTTCAAAGAGAAAGCTACTTTTGCTGTGTCTTTGGGTTCGAGGGGAAATGGGAGTCCTCTTGAGTCAGCAGGGACGACACCTGAGTCCTTTGCAGTCCTCTTGTCTGCCTCTGAGGGTGAAATGTGAGTGGTCCCTGTCATCATGAGCCATGTCTGAAAGAATTATTCACATTCCCTACGAGAATAGACGGGTGAAATAGCAAAAGGTGTGTCTTCCTTTGGAGCATGGACGGGTTCAAAGCCCACCTCATACCACTAAGTATTTTGCTGAACACGAGCAGTTGTGTGTGCGGCCTGTGTTTGGGTGATTTTTGTGTCATGTGTGTGTGTGTGTGTGTGTGTGTGTGTGTGTCTGTGTGTGTGTGTCTGTATTTCTGTCTCCATTCCTGAGCAGCAAATCTTTTTTCCTGTTTTAGCATGTTACTCACAACTGTGGATGAAGCCCAGCACTCCTGAAAGCACAATCCATGTATGGTTGAAGGAAATTTTCTTGGTGATGAGTGAGAGGTTGGTGACTGAAACCAGCTCATTTCCCATTGACCACTGAGGTCACATCTCTCAGGTGAGAAGCAAAGTGGGAATTTGAACCAGGCACATTCTCCTTAGAGACAATGGGCCAAAGAAAGGTCCGATGGAATCGAATGTCTTTTCATGTTGACATCCATCCCGTCAAGCCCTCGTTAAGCCATTGAAGTGTCACATTGGGCCTGGGGGAGGCGGTGCACCCTGTGAAATTACACGTCCGAAGATTTGGATTTGATTTCCAGCCCTCTGCCAGTCAGTCTGCCAGGCACTTTCATGTGACAAGCCTTAGGCGAGTCCCTTTCTGTCTCTGATTCCCGATTCCTTCACAGGGATTTATGTGGGCCTTAACGCCCACTGGGAAAAGATCCCTCTGCCAGCTCAGTGCCTGCTTTCTTGGTTTGACTTGTCAATCTGGACTTGAATACACCTTTGGTTTTGGATTGACTCTATTACCTCTCCTAGAAAATAACACACAAAACTGACAGCTGATTGACAAGATGAGAAGCAGTTTTCCAAAATTCAAATTGAACTTAATCCTTTCTTACTAAAAGAATGCTCAAATCAAGGGGACACAGCTCACTCGTTTTGACTTCATGAGCTATGGCAGGTAGAGACAACTTTTTGAAAATACACAGCTAAAACTGTCCGTGCTTTGAATGCTAGACATGTTTTTCAGAATACAAAGCTAAAACGGTCCCCGCTTTAAGTGCTTTATTAGCTGTGTATTTTGAAAAAGTTGTGTGCGCTTCAAGGAGAAAGCTACTTTTTCTGTGTCTTTCGGTTCGAGGGGAAATGGGAGTCCTCTTCAGTCAGCAGGGACGACACCTGAGTCCTTTGCAGTCCTCCTATCTGCCTCTGAGGGTGAAATGAGAGTGGTCCCTGTCATCATGAGCCATGTCTGAAAGAATTATTCACATTCCCTACGAGAATAGACGGGTGAAATAGCAAAAGGTGTGTCTTCCTTTGGAGCATGGACGGGTTCAAAGCCCACCTCATACCACTAAATATTTTGCTGAACACGAGCAGTTGTGTGTGCGGCCTGTGTTTGGGTGATTTTTGTGTCATGTGCGTGTGTGTGTGTGTGTGTTTGTGTGTGTGTGTGTCTGTGTGTGTGTGTCTGTATTTCTGTCTCCATTCCTGAACAGCAAATCTTTTTTCCTCTTTTAGCCTGTTACTCACAACTGTGGATGAAGCCCAGCACTCCTGAAAACACAATCCATGTATGGTTGGGGGAAATTTTCTTGGTGATGAGTGAGAGGTTGGTGAATGAAACCAGCTCATTTCCCATTGACCACTGATGTCACATCTCTCAGGTGAGAAGCAAAGTGAGAATTTGAACCAGGCACATTCTCCTTAGAGACAATGGGCCAAAGACAGGTCCGATGGAATCGAATGTCTTTTCATGTTGACATCCATCCCGTCAAGCCCTCGTTAAGCCATTGAAGTGTCACATTGGGCCTGGGGGAGGCGGTGCACCCTGTGAAATTACACGTCCGAAGATTTGGATTTGATTTCCAGCCCTCTGCCAGTCAGTCTGCCAGGCACTTTCATGTGACAAGCCTTAGGCGAGTCCCTTTCTGTCTCTGATTCCCGATTCCTTCACAGGGATTTATGTGGGCCTTAACGCCCACTGGGAAAAGATCCCTCTGCCAGCTCAGTGCCTGCTTTCTTGGTTTGACTTGTCACTCTGGACTTGAATACACCTTTGGTTTTGGATTGACTCTATTACCTCTCCTAGAAATTAACACACAAAACTGACAGCTGATTGACAAGATGAGAAGCAGTTTTCCAAAATTCAAATTGAACTTAATCCTTTATTACTAAAAGAATGCTCAAATCAAGGGGACACAGCTCACTCGTTTTGACTTCATGAGCTATGGCAGGTAGAGACAACTTTTTGAAAATACACAGCTAAAACTGTCCGTGCTTTGAATGCTAGACATGTTTTTCAGAATACACAGCTAAAATGGTCCCCACTTTAAGTGCTTTATTAGCTGTGTATTTTGAAAAAGTTGTGTGCTCTTCAAAGAGAAAGCTACTTTTGCTGTGTATTTGGGTTCGAGGGGAAATGGGAGTCCTCTTCAGTCAGCAGGGACGACACCTGAGTCCTTTGCAGTCCTCTTGTCTGCCTCTGAGGGTGAAATGAGAGTGGTCCCTGTCATCATGAGCCATGTCTGAAAGAATTATCCACATTCCCTACGAGAATAGACGGGTGAAATAGCAAAAGGTGTGTCTTCCTTTGGAGCATGGACGGGTTCAAAGCCCACCTCATACCACTAAGTATTTTGCTGAACACGAGCAGTTGTGTGTGCGGCCTGTGTTTGGGTGATTTTTGTGTCGTGTGTGTGTGTGTGTGTGTGTGTGTGTGTGTGTGTGTGTGTCTTTATTTCTGTCTCCATTCCTGAGCAGCAAATCTTTTTTCCTCTTTTAGCATGTTACTCACAACTGTGGATGAAGCCCAGCACTCCTGAAAACACAATCCATGTATGGTTGAAGGAAATTTTCTTGGTGATGAGTGAGAGGTTGGTGACTGAAACCAGCTCATTTCCCATTGACCACTGAGGTCACATCTCTCAGGTGAGAAGCAAAGTGAGAATTTGAACCAGGCACATTCTCCTTAGAGACAATGGGCCAAAGACAGGTCCGATGGAATCGAATGTCTTTTCATATTGACATCCATCCCGTCAAGCCCTCGTTAAGCCATTGAAGTGTCACATTGGGCCTGGGGAGGCGGTGCACCCTGTGAAATTACACGTCCGAAGATTTGGATTTGATTTCCAGCCCTCTGCCAGTCAGTCTGCCAGGCACTTTCATGTGACAAGCCTTAGGCGAGTCCCTTTCTGTCTCTGATTCCCGATTCCTTCACAGGGATTTATGTGGGCCTTAACGCCCACTGGGAAAAGATCCCTCTGCCAGCTCAGTGCTTGCTTTCTTTGTTTGACTTGTCAATCTGGACTTGAATACACCTTTGGTTTTGGATTGACTCTATTACCTCTCCGAGAAATTAACACACAAAACTGACAGCTGATTGACAAGATGAGAAGCAGTTTTCCAAAATTCAAATTGAACTTAATCCTTTCTGACTAAAAGAATGCTCAAATCAAGGGGACACAGCTCACTCGTTTTGACTTCATGAGCTCTGGCAGGTAGAGACAACTTTTTGAAAATACACAGCTAAAACTGTCCGTGCTTTGAATGCTAGACATGTTTTTCAGAATACACAGCTAAAACGGTCCCCGCTTTAAGTGCTTTAGCAATTAAAGCAGGGACCGTTTTAGCTGTGTATTTTGGAAAAGTTGTGTGCTCTTCAAAGAGAAAGCTACTTTTGCTGTGTCTTTGGGTTCGAGGGGAAATGGGAGTCCTCTTCAGTCAGCAGTTACGACACCTGAGTCCTTTGCAGTCCTCTTGTCTGCCTCTGAGGGTGAAATGAGAGTGGTCCCTGTCATCATGAGCCATGTCTGAAAGAATTATTCACATTCCCTACGAGAATAGACGGGTGAAATAGCAAAAGGTGTGTCTTCCTTTGGAGCATGGACGGGTTCAAAGCCCACCTCATACCACTAAGTATTTTGCTGAACACGAGCAGTTGTGTGTGCGGCCTGTGTTTGGGTGATTTTTGTGTCGTGTGTGTGTGTGTGTGTGTGTGTGTGTCTGTGTGTGTGTGTCTGTATTTCTGTCTCCATTCCTGAGCAGCAAATCTTTTTTCCTCTTTTAGCATGTTACTCACAACTGTGGATGAAGCCCAGCACTCCTGAAAACACAATCCATGTATGGTTGAAGGAAATTTTCTTAATGATGAGTGAGAGGTTGGTGACTGAAACCAGCTCATTTCACATTGACCACTGAGGTCCCATCTCTCAGGTGAGAAGCAAAGTGAGAATTTGAACCAGGCACATTCTCCTTAGAGACAACGGGCCAAAGACAGGTCCGATGGAATCGAATGTTTTTCATGTTGACATCCATTTCGTCAAGCCATCGTTAAGCCATTGAAGTGTCACATTGGGCCTGGGGGAGGCGGAGCACCCTGTGAAATTACACGTCCGAAGATTTGGATTTGATTTCCAGCCCTCTGCCAGTCAGTTTGCCAGGCAATTTCATGTGACAAGCCTTAGGCGAGTCCCTTTCTGTCTCTGATACCCGATTCCTTCACAGGGATTTATGTGGGCCTTAACGCCCACTGGGAAAAGATCCCTCTGCCAGCTCAGTGCCTGCTTTCTTGGTTTGACTTGTCAATCTGGACTTGAATACACCTTTGGTTTTGGATTGACTCTATTACCTCTCCTAGAAATTAACACACAAAACTGACAGCTGATTGACAAGATGAGAAGCAGTTTTCCAAAATTCAAATTGAACTTAATCCTTTCTTACTAAAAGAATGCTCAAATCAAGGGGACACAGCTCCCTCGTTTTGACTTCATGAGCTATAGCAGGTAGAGACAAGTTTTTGAAAATACACAGCTAAAACTGTCCGTACTTTGAATGCTAGACATGTTTTTCAGAATACACAGCTAAAACGTTCCCCGCTTTAAGTGCTAAAGCACTTAATGCGGGGACCGTTTTAGCTGTGTATTTTGAAAAATTGGTGTGCTCTTCAAAGAGAAAGCTACTTTTGCTGTGTCTTTGGGTTCGAGGGGAAATGGGAGTCCTCTTCAGTCAGCAGGGACGACACCTGAGTCCTTTGCAGTCCTCTTGTCTGCCTCTGAGGGTGAAATGAGAGTGGTCCCTGTCATCATGAGCCATGTCTGAAAGAATTATTCACATTCCCTACGAGAATAGACGGGTGAAATAGCAAAAGGTGTGTCTCCCTTTGGAGCATGGACTGGTTCAAAGCCCACCTCATACCAATAAGTATTTTGCTGAATACGAGCAGTTGTGTGTGCGGCCTGTGTTTGGGTGATTTTTGTGTCGTGTGTGTGTGTGTGTGTGTGTGTGTGTGTGTGTGTGTCTGTGTGTGTGTGTCTGTATTTCTGTCTCCATTCCTGAGACGCAAGTCTTTTTTTCTCTTTTAGCATGTTACTCACAACTGTGAATGAAGCCCAGCACTCCTGAAAACACAATCCATGTATGGTTGAAGGAAATTTTCTTGGTGATGAGTGAGAGGTTGGTGACTGAAACCAGCTCATTTCCCATTGACCACTGAGGACACATCTCTCAGGTGAGAAGCAAAGTGAGAATTTGAACCAGGCACATTCTCCTTAGAGACAATGGGCCAAAGACAGGTCCGATGGAATCGAGTGTCTTTTCATGTTGACATCCATCCCATCAAGCCCTCGTTAAGCCATTGAAGTGTCACATTGGGCCTGGGGGAGGCGGTGCACCCTGTGAAATTACACGTCCGAAGATTTGGATTTGATTTCCAGCCCTCTGCCAGTCAGTCTGCCAGGCACTTTCATGTGACAAGCCTTAGGCGAGTCCCTTTCTGTCTCTGATTCCCGATTCCTTCACAGGGATTTATGTGGGCCTTAACGCCCACTGGGAAAAGATCCCTCTGCCAGCTCAGTGCCTGCTTTCTTGGTTTGACTTGTCAATCTGGACTTGAATACACCTTTGGTTTTGGATTGACTCTATTACCTCTCCGAGAAATTAACACACAAAACTGACAGCTGATTGACAAGATGAGAAGCAGTTTTCCAAAATTCAAATTGAACTTAATCCTTTCTGACTAAAAGAATGCTCAAATCAAGGGGACACAGCTCACTCGTTTTGACTTCATGAGCTCTGGCAGGTACAGACAAATTTTGAAAATACACAGCTAAAACTGTCCGTGCCATGAATGCTAGACATGTTTTTCAGAATACACAGCTAAAACGGTCCCCGCTTTAAGTGCTTTAGCAATTAAAGCAGGGACCGTTTTAGCGGTGTATTTTGGAAAAGTTGTGTGCTCTTCAAAGAGAAAGCTACTTTTGCTTTGTCTTTGGGTTCGAGGGGAAATGGGAGTCCTCTTCAGTCAGCAGGGACAACACCTGAGTCCTTTGCAGTCCTCTTGTCTGCCTCTGAGGGTGAAATGTGAGTGGTCCCTGTCATCATGAGCCATGTCTGAAAGAATTATTCACATTCCCTACGAGAATAGACGGGTGAAATAGCAAAAGGTGTGTCTTCCTTTGGAGCATGGACGGGTTCAAAGCCCACCTCATACCACTAAGTATTTTGCTGAACACGAGCAGTTGTGTGTGCGGCCTGTGTTTGGGTGATTTTTGTGTCGTGTGTGTGTGTGTGTGTGTGTGTGTGTCTGTGTGTGTGTGTCTGTATTTCTGTCTCCATTCCTGAGCAGCAAATCTTTTTTCCTCTTTTAGCATATTACTCACAACTGTGGATGAAGCCCAGCACTCCTGAAAACACAATCCATGTATGGTTGAAGGAAATTTTCTTGGTGATGAGTGAGAGGTTGGTGACTGAAACCAGCTCATTTCACATTGACCACTGAGGTCCCATCTCTCAGGTGAGAAGCAAAGTGAGAATTTGAACCAGGCACATTCTCCTTAGAGACAACGGGCCAAAGACAGGTCCGATGGAATCGAATGTTTTTCATGTTGACATCCATTTCGTCAAGCCATCGTTAAGCCATTGAAGTGTCACATTGGGCCTGGGGGAGGAGGAGCACCCTGTGAAATTACACGTCCGAAGATTTGGATTTGATTTCCAGCCCTCTGCCAGTCAGTTTGCCAGGCAATTTCATGTGACAAGCCTTAGGCGAGTCCCTTTCTGTCTCTGATACCCGATTCCTTCACAGGGATTTATGTGGGCCTTAACGCCCACTGGGAAAAGATCCCTCTGCCAGCTCAGTGCCTGCTTTCTTGGTTTGACTTGTCAATCTGGACTTGAATACACCTTTGGTTTTGGATTGACTCTATTACCTCTCCTAGAAATTAACACACAAAACTGACAGCTGATTGACAAGATGAGAAGCAGTTTTCCAAAATTCAAATTGAACTTAATCCTTTCTTACTAAAAGAATGCT
Organism: Saimiri boliviensis; assembly: GCF_048565385.1. Taxonomy (NCBI): domain Eukaryota; kingdom Metazoa; phylum Chordata; class Mammalia; order Primates; family Cebidae; genus Saimiri; species Saimiri boliviensis. The sequence continues at coordinate 152,929,496 of NC_133453.1, forward strand.
CAAATCAAGGGGACACAGCTCACTCGTTTTGACTTCATGAGCTATAGCAGGTAGAGACAACTTTTTGAAAATACACAGCTAAAACTGTCCGTACTTTGAATGCTAGACATGTTTTTCAGAATACACAGCTAAAACGGTCCCCGCTTTAAGTGCTAAAGCACTTAATGCGGGGACCGTTTTAGCTGTGTATTTTGAAAAATTGGTGTGCTCTTCAAAGAGAAAGCTACTTTTGCTGTGTCTTTGGGTTCGAGGGGAAATGGGAGTCCTCTTCAGTCAGCAGGGACTACACCTGAGTCCTTTGCAGTCCTCTTGTCTGCCTCTGAGGGTGAAATGAGAGTGGTCCCTGTCATCATGAGCCATGTCTGAAAGAATTATTCACATTCCCTACGAGAATAGACGGGTGAAATAGCAAAAGGTGTGTCTCCCTTTGGAGCATGGACGGGTTCAAAGCCCACCTCATACCAATAAGTATTTTGCTGAATACGAGCAGTTGTGTGTGCGGCCTGTGTTTGGGTGATTTTTGTGTCGTGTGTGTGTGTGTGTGTGTGTGTGTGTGTGTGTGTGTCTGTGTGTTTGTGTCTGTATTTCTGTCTCCATTCCTGAGACGCAAGTCTTTTTTTCTCTTTTAGCATGTTACTCACAACTGTGAATGAAGCCCAGCACTCCTGAAAACACAATCCATGTATGGTTGAAGGAAATTTTCTTGGTGATGAGTGAGAGGTTGGTGACTGAAACCAGCTCATTTCCCATTGACCACTGAGGACACATCTCTCAGGTGAGAAGCAAAGTGAGAATTTGAACCAGGCACATTCTCCTTAGAGACAATGGGCCAAAGACAGGTCCGATGGAATCGAGTGTCTTTTCATGTTGACATCCATCCCGTCAAGCCCTCGTTAAGCCATTGAAGTGTCACATTGGGCCTGGGGGAGGCGGTGCACCCTGTGAAATTACACGTCCGAAGATTTGGATTTGATTTCCAGCCCTCTGCCAGTCAGTCTGCCAGGCACTTTCATGTGACAAGCCTTAGGCGAGTCCCTTTCTGTCTCTGATTCCCGATTCCTTCACAGGGATTTATGTGGGCCTTAACGCCCACTGGGAAAAGATCCCTCTGCCAGCTCAGTGCCTGCTTTCTTGGTTTGACTTGTCAATCTGGACTTGAATACACCTTTGGTTTTGGATTGACTCTATTACCTCTCCGAGAAATTAACACACAAAACTGACAGCTGATTGACAAGATGAGAAGCAGTTTTCCAAAATTCAAATTGAACTTAATCCTTTCTGACTAAAAGAATGCTCAAATCAAGGGGACACAGCTCACTCGTTTTGACTTCATGAGCTATGGCAGGTAGAGACAACTTTTTGAAAATACACAGCTAAAACTGTCCGTGCTTTGAATGCTAGACATGTTTTTCAGAATACACAGCTAAAACGGTCCCCGCTTTAAGTGCTTTAGCAATTAAAGCAGGGACCGTTTTAGCTGTGTATTTTGGAAAAGTTGTGTGCTCTTCAAAGAGAAAGCTACTTTTGCTGTGTCTTTGGGTTCGAGGGGAAATGGGAGTCCTCTTCAGTCAGCAGGGACGACACCTGAGTCCTTTGCAGTCCTCTTGTCTGCCTCTGAGGGTGAAATGAGAGTGGTCCCTGTCATCATGAGCCATGTCTGAAAGAATTATTAACATTCCCTACGAGAATAGACGGGTGAAATAGCAAAAGGTGTGTCTTCCTTTGGAGCATGGACGGGTTCAAAGCCCACCTCATACCACTAAGTATTTTGCTGAACACGAGCATTTGTGTGTGCGGCCTGTGTTTGGGTGATTTTTGTGTCGTGTGTGTGTGTGTGTGTGTGTGTGTGTGTCTGTGTGTGTGTGTCTGTATTTCTGTCTCCATTCCTGAGCAGCAAATCTTTTTTCCTCTTTTAGCATGTTACTCACAACTGTGGATGAAGCCCAGCACTCCTGAAAACACAATCCATGTATGGTTGAAGGAAATTTTCTTGGTGATGAGTGAGAGGTTGGTGACTGAAACCAGCTCATTTCCCATTGACCACTGAGGTCCCATCTCTCAGGTGAGAAGCAAAGTGAGAATTTGAACCAGGCACATTCTCCTTAGAGACAATGGGCCAAAGACAGGTCCGATGGAATCGAATGTTTTTCATGTTGACATCCATTTCGTCAAGCCATCGTTAAGCCATTGAAGTGTCACATTGGGCCTGAGGGAGGCGGTGCACCCTGTGAAATTACACGTCCGAAGATTTGGATTTGATTTCCAGCACTCTGCCAGTCAGTTTGCCAGGCAATTTCATGTGACAAGCCTTAGGCGAGTCCCTTTCTGTCTCTGATACCCGATTCCTTCACAGGGATTTGTGTGGGCCTTAACGCCCACTGGGAAAAGATCCCTCTGCCAGCTCAGTGCCTGCTTTCTTGGTTTGACTTGTCAATCTGGACTTGAATACACCTTTGGTTTTGGATTGACTCTATTACCTCTCCTAGAAATTAACACACAAAACTGACAGCTGATTGACAAGATGAGAAGCAGTTTTCCAAAATTCAAATTGAACTTAATCCTTTCTTACTAAAAGAATGCTCAAATCAAGGGGACACAGCTCACTCGTTTTGACTTCATGAGCTATGGCAGTTAGAGACAACTTTTTGAAAATTCACAGCTAAAACTGTCCGTGCTTTGAATGCTAGACATGTTTTAGCTGTGTATTTTGAAAAAGTTGTGTGCTCTTCAAAGAGAAAGCTACTTTTGCTGTGTCTTTGGGTTCGAGGGGAAATGGGAGTCCTCTTCAGTCAGCAGGGACGACACCTGAGTCCTTTGCAGTGCTCTTGTCTGCTTCTGAGGGTGAAATGAGAGTGGTCCCTCTCATCATGAGCCATGTCTGAAAGAATTATTCACATTCCCTACGAGCAGAGATGGGTGAAATAGCAAAAGGTGTGTCTTCCTTTGGAGCATGGACGGGTTCAAAGCCCACCTCATACAACTAAGTATTTTGCTGAACACGAGCAGTTGTGTGTGCGGCCTGTGTTTGGGTGATTTTTGTGTCATGTTTGTGTATGTGTGTGTGTGTGTTTGTGTGTTTGTGTGTGTGTGTCTTTATTTCTGTCTCCATTGCTGAGCAGCAAATCTTTTTCCTCTTTTAGCATGTTACTCACAACTGTTGATGAAGCCCAGCACTCCTGAAAACACAATCCATGTATGGTTGAATGAAATTTTCTTGGTGATGTGTGAGAGGTTGGTGACTGAAACCAGCTCATTTCCCATTGACAACTGAGGTCACATCTCTCAGGTGAGAAGCAAAGTGAGAATTTGAACCAGGCACATTCTCCTTAGAGACAATGGGCCAAAGACAGGTCCGATGGAATCGAATGTCTTTTCATGTTGACATCCATCACGTCAAGCCCTCGTTAAGCCATTGAAGTTTCACATTGGGCCTGGGGGAGGCGGTGCACCCTGTGAAATTACACGTCCGAAGATTTGGATTTGATTTCCAGCCCTCTGCCAGTCAGTCTGCCAGGCACTTTCATGTGACAAGCCTTAGGCGAGTCCCTTTCTGTCTCTGATTCCCGATTCCTTCACAGGGATTTAGGTGGGCCTTAACGCCCACTTTGAAAAGATCCCTCTGCCAGCTCAGTGCCTGCTTTCTTGGTTTGACTTGTCAATCTGGACTTGAATACACCTTTGGTTTTGGATTGACTCTATTACCTCTCCTAGAAATTAACACACAAAACTGACAGCTGATTGACAAGATGAGAAGCAGTTTTCCAAAATTCAAATTGAACTTAATCCTTTCTTACTAAAAGAATGCTCAAATCAAGGGGACACAGCTCTCTCGTTTTGACTTCACGAGCTATGGCAGGTAGAGACAACTTTTTGAAAATACACAGTTAAAACTGTCCGTGCTTTGAATGCTAGACAGGTTTTTCAGAATACACAGCTAAAACAGTCCCCGCTATATGTGCTAAAGAACTTAAAGCGGGGACCGTTTTAGCTGTGCATTTTGAAAAAGTTGTGTGCTCTTCAAAGAGAAAGCTACTTTTGCTGTGTCTTTGGGTTCGAGGGGAAATGGGAGTCCTCTTCAGTCAGCAGGGACGACACCTGAGTCCTCTGCAGTCCTCTTGTCTGCCTCTGAGGGTGAAATGAGAGTGGTCCCTGTCATCATGAGCCATGTCTGAAAGAATTATTCACATTCCCTACGAGAATAGACGGGTGAAATAGCAAAAGGTGTGTCTTCCTTTGGAGCATGGACGGTTTCAAAGCCCACCTCATACCACTAAGTATTTTGCTGAGCACGAGCAGTTGTGTGTGCGGTCTGTGTTTGGGTGATTTTTGTGTCCTGTGTGTTTGTGTGTGTGTGTGTGTGTGTGTGTGTGTGTGTGTCTGTGTGTGTGTGTGTGTCTGTATTTCTGTCTCCATTCCTGAGCAGCAAATCTTTTTTCCTCTTTTAGCATGTTACTCACAACTGTGGATGAAGCCCAGCACTCCTGAAAACACAATCCATGTATGGTTGAAGGAAATTTTCTTGGTGAGGAGTGAGAGGTTGGTGACTGAAACCAGCTCATTTCCCATTGACCACTGAGGTCACATCTCTCAGGTGAGAAGCAAAGTGAGAATTTGAACCAGGCACATTCTCCTTAGAGACAATGGGCCAAAGACAGGTCCGATGGAATTGAATGTCTTTTCATGTTGACATCCATCCCGTCAAGCCCTCGTTAAGCCATTGAAGTGTCACATTGGGCCTGGGGGAGGCGGTGCACCCTGTGAAATTACACGTCCGAAGATTTGGATTTGATTTCCAGCCCTCTGCCAGTCAGTCTGCCAGGCACTTTCATGTGACAAGCCTTAGGCGAGTCCCTTTCTGTCTCTGATTCCCGATTCCTTCACAGGGATTTATGTGGGCCTTAACGCCCACTGGGAAAAGATCCCTCTGCCAGCTCAGTGCCTGCTTTCTTGGTTTGACTTGTCAATCTGGACTTGAATACACCTTTGGTTTTGGATTGACTCTATTACCTCTCCTAGAAATTAACACACAAAACTGACAGCTGATTGACAAGATGAGAAGCAGTTTTCCAAAATTCAAATTGAACTTAATCCTTTCTTACTAAAACAATGCTCAAATCAAGGGGACACAGCTCACTCGTTTTGACTTCATGAGCTATGGCAGGTAGAGACAACTTTTTGAAAATACACAGCTAAAACTGTCCGTGCTTTGAATGTTAGACATGTTTTTCAGAATACACAGCTAAAGCGGGGACCGTTTTAGCTGTGTATTTTGAAAAAGTTGTGTGCTCTTCAAAGAGAAAACTACTTTTGCTGTGTCTTTGGGTTCGAAGGGAAATGGGAGTCCTCTTCAGTCATCTGGGATGACACCTGAGTCCTTTGCAGTCCTCCTGTCTGCCTCTGAGGGTGAAAAGAGAGTGGTCCCTGTCATCATGAGCCATGTCTGAAAGAATTATTAACATTCCCTACGAGAATAGACGGGTGAAATAGCAAAAGGTGTGTCTTCCTTTGGAGCATGGACGGGTTCAAAGCCCACCTCATACCACTAAGTATTTTGCTGAACACGAGCAGTTGTGTGTGTGGCCTGTGTTTGGGTGAATTTTGTGTCGTGTGTGTGTGTGTGTGTGTGTGTGTGTGTGTGTGTGTCTGTGTGTGTGTGTCTGTATTTCTGTCTCCATTCCTGAGCAGCAAATCATTTTTCCTCTTTTAGCCTGTTACTCACAACTGTGGATGGAGCCCAGCACTCCTGAAAACACAATCCATGTATGGTTGAAGGAAATTTTCTTGGTGATGAGTGAGAGGTTGGTGACTGAAACCAGCTCATTTCCCATTGACCACTGAGGTCGCATCTCTCAGGTGAGAAGCAAAGTGAGAATTTGAACCAGGCACATTCTCCTTAGAGTCAATGGGCCAAAGACAGGTCCGATGGAATCGAATGTCTTTTCATGTTGACATCCATCCCGTCAAGCCCTCGTTAAGCCATTGAAGTGTCACATTGGGCCTGGGGAGGCGGTGCACCCTGTGAAATTACACGTCCGAAGATTTGGATTTGATTTCCAGCCCTCTGCCAGTCAGTCTGCCAGGCACTTTCATGTGACAAGCCTTAGGCGAGTCTCTTTCTGTCTCTGATTCCCGATTCCTTCACAGGGATTTATGTGGGCCTTAACGCCCACTGGGAAAAGATCCCTCTGCCAGCTCAGTGCCTGCTTTCTTGGTTTGACTTGTCAATCTGGACTTGAATACACCTTTGGTTTTGGATTGACTCTATTACCTCTCATAGAAATTAACACACAAAACTGACAGCTGATTGACAAGATGAGAAGCAGTTTTCCAAAATTCAAATTGAACTTAATCCTTTCTTACTAAAAGAATGCTCAAATCAAGGGGACACAGCTCACTCGTTTTGACTTCATGAGCTTTGGCAGGTAGAGACAACTTTTTGAAAATACACAGCTAAAACTGCCCGTGCTTTGAATGCTAGACTTGTTTTTCAGAATACACAGCTAAAACGGTCCCCGCTTTAACTGCTAAAGCACTTAAAGCGGGGTCCGTTTTAGCGGTGTATTTTGAAAAAGTTGTGTGCTCTTCAAAGAGAAAGCTACTTTTGCTGTGTCTTTGGGTTCGAGGGGAAATGGGAGTCCTCATGAGTCAGCAGGAACTACACCTGAGTCCTTTGCAGTCCTCTTGTCTGCCTCTGAGGGTGAAATGAGAGTGGTCCCTGTCATCATGAGCCATGTCTGAAAGAATTATTCACATTCCCTACGAGAATAGACGGGTAAAATAGCAAAAGGTGTGTCTTCCTTTGGAGCATGGACGGGTTCAAAGCCCACCTCATACCACTAAGTATTTTGCTGAACACGAGCAGTTGTGTGTGCGGCCTGTGTTTGGGTGATTTTTGTGTCATGTGTGTTTGTGTGTGTGTGTGTGTGTGTGTGTGTGTCTGTGTGTGTGTGTCTGTATTTCTGTCTCCATTCCTGAGACGCAAGTCTTTTTTTCTCTTTTAGCATGTTACTCACAACTGTGAATGAAGCCCAGCACTCCTGAAAACACAATCCATGTATGGTTGAAGGAAATTTTCTTGGTGATGAGTGAGAGGTTGGTGACTGAAACCAGCTCATTTCCCATTGACCACTGAGGACACATCTCTCAGGTGAGAAGCAGTGAGAATTTGAACCAGGCACATTCTCCTTAGAGACAATGGGCCAAAGACTGGTCCGATGGAATCGAATGTCTTTTCATGTTGACATCCATCCCGTCAAGCCCTCGTTAAGCCATTGAAGTGTCACATTGGGCCTGGGGGAGGCGGTGCACCCTGTGAAATTACACGTCCGAAGATTTGGATTTGATTTCCAGCCCTCTGCCAGTCATTCTGCCAGGCACTTTCATGTGACAAGCCTTAGGCGAGTCCCTTTCTGTCTCTGATTCCCGATTCCTTCACAGGGATTTATGTGGGCCTTAACGCCCACTGGGAAAAGATCCCTCTGCCAGCTCAGTGCCTGCTTTCTTGGTTTGACTTGTCAATCTGGACTTGAATACACCTTTGGTTTTGGATTGACTCTATTACCTCTCCTAGAAATTAACACACAAAACTGACAGCTGATTGACAAGATGAGAAGCAGTTTTCCAAAATTCAAATTGAACTTAATCCTTTCTTACTAAAAGAATGCTCAAATCAAGGGGACACAGCTCACTCGTTTTGACTTCATGAGCTATGGCAGGTAGAGACAACTTTTTGAAAATACACAGCTAAAACTGTCCGTGCGTTGAATGCTAGACATGTTTTTCAGAATACACAGGTAAAACGGTCCCCGCTTTAAGTGCTAAAGCAATTAAAGCGGGGACCGTTTTGGCTGTGTATTTTGAAAAAGTTGTGTGCTCTTCAAAGAGAAAGCTACTTTTGCTGTGTCTTTGGGTTCGAGGGGAAATGGGAGTCCTCTTCAGTCAGCAGGGACTACACCTGAGTCCTTTGCAGTCCTCTTGTCTGCCTCTGAGGGTGAAATGAGAGTGGTCCCTGTCATCATGAGCCATGTCTGAAAGAAATATTCACATTCCCTACGAGAATAGACGGGTGAAATAGCAAAAGGTGTGTCTTTCTTTGGAGCATGGACGGGTTCAAAGCCCACCTCATACCACTAAGTATTTTGCTGAACACGAGCAGTTGTGTGTGCGGCCTGAGTTTGGGTGATTTCTGTGTCGTGTGTGTGTGTGTGTGTGTGTGTGTCTGTGTCTGTGTGTGTGTGTGTCTGTATTTCTGTCTCCATTCCTGAGCAGCAAATCTTTTTTGCTCTTTTAGCATGTTACTCACAACTGTGGATGAAGCCCAGCACTCCTGAAAACACAGTCCATGTATGGTTGAAGGAAATTTTCTTGGTGATGAGTGAGAGGTTGGTGACTGAAACCAGCTCATTTCCCATTGACCACTGAGGTCACATCTCTCAGGTGAGAAGCAAAGTGAGAATTTGAACCAGGCACATTCTCCTTAGAGACAATGCGCCAAAGACAGGTCCGATGGAATCGAATGTCTTTTCATGTTGACATCCATCCCGTCAAGCCCTCGTTAAGCCATTGAAGTGTCACATTGGGCCTGGGGGAGGCGGTGCACCCTGTGAAATTACACGTCCGAAGATTTGGATTTGATTTCCAGCCCTCTGCCAGTCTGTCTGCCAGGCACTGTCATGTGACAAGCCTTAGGCGAGTCCCTTTCTGTCTCTGATTCCCGATTCCTTCACAGGGATTTATGTGGGCCTTAACGCCCACTGGGAAAAGATCCCTCTGCCAGCTCAGTGCCTGCTTTCTTGGTTTGACTTGTCAATCTGGACTTGAATACACCTTTGGTTTTGGATTGACTCTATTACCTCTCCTAGAAATTAACACACAAAACTGACAGCTGATTGACAAGATGAGAAGCAGTTTTCCAAAATTCAAATTGAACTTAATCCTTTCTTACTAAAAGAATGCTCAAATCAAGGGGACACAGCTCACTCGTTTTGACTTCATGAGCTATAGCAGGTAGAGACAACTTTTTGAAAATACACAGCTAAAACTGTCCGTGCTTTGAATGCTAGACATGTTTTTCAGAATACACAGCTAAAGCGGGGACCGTTTTAGCTGTGTATTTTGAAAAAGTTGTGTGCTCTTCAAAGAGAAAGCTACTTTTGCTGTGTCTTTGGGTTCGAAGGGAAATGGGAGTCCTCTTCAGTCAGCAGGGAGGACACCTGAGTCCTTTGCAGTCCTCCTGTCTGCCTCTGATGGTGAAAAGAGAGTGGTCCCTGTCATCATGAGCCATGTCTGAAAGAATTATTCACATTCCCTACGAGAATAGACGGGTGAAATAGCAAAAGGTGTGTCTTCTTTTGGAGCATGGACGGGTTCAAAGCCCACCTCATACCACTAAGTATTTTGCTGAACACGAGCAGTTGTGTGTGCGGCCTGTGTTTGGGTGAATTTTGTGTCGTGTGTGTGTGTGTGTGTGTGTGTCTGTGTGTGTGTGTCTGTATTTCTGTCTCCATTCCTGAGCAGCAAATCTTTTTTCCTGTTTTAGCATGTTACTCACAACTGTGGATGGAGCCCAGCACTCCTGAAAACACAATCCATGTATGGTTGAAGGAAATTTTCTTGGTGATGAGTGAGAGGTTGGTGACTGAAACCAGCTCATTTACCATTGACCACTGATGTCGCATCTCTCAGGTGAGAAGCAAAGTGAGAATTTGAACTAGGCACATTCTCCTTAGAGACAATGGGCCAAAGACAGGTCCGATGGAATCGAATGTCTTTTCATGTTGACATCCATCCCGTCAAGCCCTCGTTAAGCCATTGAAGTGTCACATTGGGCCTGGGGGAGGCGGTGCACCCTGTGAAATTACACGTCCGAAGATTTGGATTTGATTTCCAGCCCTCTGCCAGTCAGTCTGCCAGGCACTTTCATGTGACAAGCCTTAGGCGAGTCCCTTTCTGTCTCTGATTCCCGATTCCTTCACAGGGATTTAGGTGGGCCTTAACGCCCACTGGGAAAAGATCCCTCTGCCAGCTCAGTGCCTGCTTTCTTGGTTTGACTTGTCAATCTGGACTTGAATACACCTTTGGTTTTGGATTGACTCTATTACCTCTCCTAGAAATTAACACACAAAACTGGCAGCTGATTGACAAGATGAGAAGCAGTTTTCCAAAATTCAAATTGAACTTAATCCTTTCTTCCTAAAAGAATGCTCAAATCAAGGGGACACAGCTCACTCGTTTTGACTTCATGAGCTATGGCAGGTAGAGACAACTTTTTGAAAATACACAGCTAAAACTGTCCGTGCTTTGAATGCTAGACATGTTTTTCAGAATACACAGCTAAAACGGTCCGCGCTTTAAGTGCTAAAGCACTTAAAGCGGGGACCGTTTTAGCAGTGTATTTTGAAAATTTGTGTGCTCTTCAAAGAGAAAGCTACTTTTGCTGTGTCTTTGGGTTCGAGGGGAAATGGGAGTCCTCTTCAGTCAGCAGGGACGACACCTGAGTCCTTTGCAGTCCTCTTGTCTGCCTCTGAGGGTGAAATGAGAGTGGTCCCTGTCATGATGAGCCATGTCTGAAAGAATTATTCACATTCCCTACGAGACTAGACGGGTGAAATAGCAAAAGGTGTGTCTTCCTTTGGAGCATGGACGGGTTCAAAGCCCGCCTCATACCACTAAGTATTTTGCTGAACACGAGCAGTTGTGTGTGCGGCCTGTGTTTGGGTGATTTTTGTGTCATGTGTGTGTGTGTGTGTGTGTTTGTGTCTGTGTGTGTGTGTCTGTATTTCTGTCTCCATTCCTGAGCAGCAAATCTTTTTTCCTCTTTTAGCATGTTACTCACAACTGTGGATGAAGCCCAGGACTCCTGAAAACACAATCCATGTATGGTTGAAGGAAATTTTCTTGGTGATGAGTGAGAGGTTGGTGACTGAAACCAGCTCATTTCCCATTGACCACTGAGGTCACATCTCTCAGGTGAGAAGCAAAGTGAGAATTAGAACCAGGCACATTCTCCTTAGAGACAATGGGCCAAAGACAGGTCTGATGGAATCGAATGTCTTTTCATGTTGACATCCATCCCGTCAAGCCCTCGTTAAGCCATTGAAGTGTCACATTGGGCCTGGGGGAGGCGGTGCCCCCTGTGAAATTACACGTCCGAAGATTTGGATTTGATTTCCAGCCCTCTGCCAGTCAGTCTGCCAGGCACTTTCATGTGACAAGCCTTAGGCGAGTCCCTTTCTGTCTCTGATTCCCGATTCCTTCACAGGGATTTATGTGGGCCTTAACGCCCACTGGGAAAAGATCCCTCTGCCAGCTCAGTGCCTGCTTTCTTGGTTTGACTTGTCAATCTGGACTTGAATACACCTTTGGTTTTGGATTGACTCTATTACCTCTCCTAGAAATTAACACACAAAACTGACAGCTGATTGACAAGATGAGAAGCAGTTTTCCAAAATTCAAATAGAACTTAATCCTTTCTTACTAAAAGAATGCTCAAATCAAGGGGACACAGCTCACTCGTTTTGACTTCATGAGCTATGGCAGGTAGAGACAACTTTCTGAAAATACACAGCTAAAACTGTCCGTGCTTTGAATGCTAGACATGTTTTTCAGAATACACAGCTACAACGGTACCCGCTTTAAGTGCTAAAGCACTTAAAGCGGGGACCGTTGTAGCTGTGTATTTTGAAAAACTTGTGTGCTCTTCAAAGAGAAAGCTACTTTTGCTGTGTCTTTGGGTTCGAGGGGAAATGGGAGTCCTCTTCACTCAGCAGGGACGACACCTGAGTCCTTTGCAGTCCTCTTGTCTGCCTGTGAGGGTGAAATGATAGTGGTCCCTGTCATGATGAGCCATGTCTGAAAGAATTATTCACATTCCCTACGAGAATAGACGGGTGAAATTGCAAAAGGTGTGTCTTCCCTTGGAGCATGGACGGGTTCAAAGCCCACCTCATATCACTAAGTATTTTGCTGAAAACGAGCAGTTGTGTGTGCGGCCTGTGTTTGGGTGATTTTTGTGTCATGTGTGTGTGTGTGTCTGTGTGTGCGTGTCTGTGTGTGTGTGACTGTATTTCTGTCTCCATTCCTGAGCAGCAAATCTTTTTTCCTCTTTTAGGATGTTACTCACAACTGTGGATGAAGCCCAGCACTCCTCAAAACACAATCCATGCATGGTTGAAGGAAATTTTCTTGGCGATGAGTGAGAGGTTGGTGACTGAAACCAGCTCATTTCCCATTGACCACTGAGGTCACATCTCTCAGGTGAGAAGCAAAGTGAGAATTTGAACCAGGCACATTCTCCTTAGAGACAATGGGCCAAAGACTGGTCCGATGGAATCGAATGTCTTTTCATGTTGACATCCATCCCGTCAAGCCCTCGTTAAGCCATTGAAGTGTCACATTGGGCCTGGGGGAGGCGGTGCACCCTGTAAAATTTCACGTCCGAAGATTTGGATTTGATTTCCAGCCCTCTGCCAGTCAGTCTGCCAGGCACTTTCATGTGACAAGCCTTAGGCGAGTCCCTTTCTGTCTCTGATTCCCGATTCCTTCACAGGGATTTATGTGGGCCTTAACGCCCGCTGGGAAAAGATCCCTCTGCCAGCTCAGTGCCTGCTTTCTTGGTTTGACTTGTCAATCTGGACTTGAATACACCTTTGGTTTTGGATTGACTCTATTACCTCTCCTAGAAATTAACACACAAAACTGACAGCTGATTGACAAGATGAGAAGCAGTTTTCCAAAATTCAAATTGAACTTAATCCTTTCTTACTAAAAGAATGCTCAAATCAAGGGGACACAGCTCACTCGTTTTGACTTCATGAGCTATGGCAGGTAGAGACAACTTTTTGAAAATACACAGCTAAAACTGCCCGTGCTTTGAATGCTAGACTTGTTTTTCAGAATACACAGCTAAAACGGTCCCCGCTTTAACTGCTAAAGCACTTAAAGCGGGGACCGTTTTAGCGGTGTATTTTGAAAAAGTTGTGTGCTCTTCAAAGAGAAAGCTACTTTTGCTGTGTCTTTGGGTTCGAGGGGAAATGGGAGTCCTCTTGAGTCAGCAGGAACGACACCTGAGTCCTTTGCAGTCCTCTTGTCTGCCTCTGAGGGTGAAATGAGAGTGGTCCCTGTCATCATGAGCCATGTCTGAAAGAATTATTCACATTCCCTACGAGAATAGACGGGTGAAATAGCAAAAGGTGTGTCTTCCTTTGGAGCATGGACGGGTTCAAAGCCCACCTCATACCACTAAGTATTTTGCTGAACACGAGCAGTTGTGTGTGCGGCCTGTGTTTGGGTGATTTTTGTGTCATGTGTGTTTGTGTGTGTGTGTGTGTGTGTGTGTGTGTCTGTGTGTGTGTGTGTCTGTATTTCTGTCTCCATTCCTGAGCAGCAAATCTTTTTTCCTCTTTTAGCATGTTACTCACAACTGTGGATGAAGCCCAGCACTCCTGAAAACACAATCCATGTATGGTTGAAGGAAATTTTCTTGGTGAGGAGTGAGAGGTTGGTGACTGAAACCAGCTCATTTCCCATTGACCACTGAGGTCACATCTCTCAGGTGAGAAGCAAAGTGAGAATTTGAACCAGGCACATTCTCCTTAGAGACAATGGGCCAAAGAAAGGTCCGATGGAATCGAATGTCTTTTCATGTTGACATCCATCCCGTCAAGCCCTCGTTAAGCCAATGAAGTGTCACATTGGGCCTGGGGGAGGCGGTGCACCCTGTGAAATTACACGTCCGAAGATTTGGATTTGATTTCCAGCCCTCTGCCAGTCATTCTGCCAGGCACTTTCATGTAACAAGCCTTAGGCGAGTCCCTTTCTGTCTCTGATTCCCGTTTCCTTCACAGGGATTTATGTGGGCCTTAACGCCCACTGGGAAAAGATCCCTCTGCCAGCTCAGTGCCTGCTTTCTTGGTTTGACTTGTCAATCTGGACTTGAATACACCTTTGGTTTTGGATTGACTCTATTACCTCTCCTAGAAATTAACACACAAAACTGACAGCTGATTGACAAGATGAGAAGCAGTTTTCCAAAATTCAAATTGAACTTAATCCTTTCTTACTAAAAGAATGCTCAAATCAAGGGGACACAGCTCACTCGTTTTGACTTCATGAGCTATGGCAGGTAGAGACAACTTTTTGAAAATACACAGCTAAAACTGTCCGTGCTTTGAATGCTAGACATGTTTTTCAGAATACACAGGTAAAACGGTCCCCGATTTAAGTGCTAAAGCACTTAAAGTGGGGACCGTTTTGGCTGTGTATTTTGAAAAAGTTGTGTGCTCTTCAAAGAGAAAGCTACTTTTGCTGTGTCTTTGGGTTCGAGGGGAAATGGGAGTCCTCTTCAGTCAGCATTGACTACACCTGAGTCCTTTGCAGTCCTCTTGTCTGCCTCTGAGGGTGAAATGATAGTGGTCCCTGTCATCATGAGCCATGTCTGAAAGAAATATTCACATTCCCTACGAGAATAGATGGGTGAAATAGCAAAAGGTGTGTCTTTCTTTGGAGCATGGACGGGTTCAAAGCCCACCTCATACCACTAAGTATTTTGCTGAACACGAGCAGTTGTGTGTGCGGCCTGAGTTTGGGTGATTTCTGTGTCGTGTGTGTGTGTGTGTGTGTGTGTGTGTGTGTCTGTGTGTGTGTGTCTGTATTTCTGTCTCCATTCCTGAGCAGCAAATCTTTTTTCCTCTTTTAGCATGTTACTCACAACTGTGGATGAAGCCCAGCACTCCTGAAAACACAATCCATGTATGGTTGAAGGAAATTTTCTTGGTGAGGAGTGAGAGGTTGGTGACTGAAACCAGCTCATTTCCCATTGACCACTGAGGTCACATCTCTCAGGTGAGAAGCAAAGTGAGAATTTGAACCAGGCACATTCTCCTTAGAGACAATGGGCCAAAGAAAGGTCCGATGGAATCGAATGTCTTTTCATGTTGACATCCATCCCGTCAAGCCCTCGTTAAGCCAATGAAGTGTCACATTGGGCCTGGGGGAGGCGGTGCACCCTGTGAAATTACACGTCCGAAGATTTGGATTTGATTTCCAGCCCTCTGCCAGTCATTCTGCCAGGCACTTTCATGTAACAAGCCTTAGGCGAGTCCCTTTCTGTCTCTGATTCCCGTTTCCTTCACAGGGATTTATGTGGGCCTTAACGCCCACTGGGAAAAGATCCCTCTGCCAGCTCAGTGCCTGCTTTCTTGGTTTGACTTGTCAATCTGGACTTGAATACACCTTTGGTTTTGGATTGACTCTATTACCTCTCCTAGAAATTAACACACAAAACTGACAGCTGATTGACAAGATGAGAAGCAGTTTTCCAAAATTCAAATTGAACTTAATCCTTTCTTACTAAAAGAATGCTCAAATCAAGGGGACACAGCTCACTCGTTTTGACTTCATGAGCTATGGCAGGTAGAGACAACTTTTTGAAAATACACAGCTAAAACTGTCCGTGCTTTGAATGCTAGACATGTTTTTCAGAATACACAGGTAAAACGGTCCCCGATTTAAGTGCTAAAGCACTTAAAGTGGGGACCGTTTTGGCTGTGTATTTTGAAAAAGTTGTGTGCTCTTCAAAGAGAAAGCTACTTTTGCTGTGTCTTTGGGTTCGAGGGGAAATGGGAGTCCTCTTCAGTCAGCATTGACTACACCTGAGTCCTTTGCAGTCCTCTTGTCTGCCTCTGAGGGTGAAATGATAGTGGTCCCTGTCATCATGAGCCATGTCTGAAAGAAATATTCACATTCCCTACGAGAATAGATGGGTGAAATAGCAAAAGGTGTGTCTTTCTTTGGAGCATGGACGGGTTCAAAGCCCACCTCATACCACTAAGTATTTTGCTGAACACGAGCAGTTGTGTGTGCGGCCTGAGTTTGGGTGATTTCTGTGTCGTGTGTGTGTGTGTGTGTGTGTGTGTGTGTGTCTGTGTGTGTGTGTCTGTATTTCTGTCTCCATTCCTGAGCAGCAAATCTTTTTTGCTCTTTTAGCATGTTACTCACAACTGTGGATGAAGCCCAGCACTCCTGAAAACACAGTCCATGTATGGTTGAAGGAAATTTTCTTGGTGATGAGTGAGAGGTTGGTGACTGAAACCAGCTCATTTCCCATTGACCACTGAGGTCACATCTCTCAGGTGAGAAGCAAAGTGAGAATTTGAACCAGGCACATTCTCCTTAGAGACAATGGGCCAAAGACAGGTCCGATGGAATCGAATGTCTTTTCATGTTGACATCCATCTCGTCAAGCCCTCGTTAAGCCATTGAAGTGTCACATTGGGCCTGGGGGAGGCGGTGCACCCTGTGAAATTACACGTCCGAAGATTTGGATTTGATTTCCAGCCCTCTGCCAGTCTGTCTGCCAGGCACTGTCATGTGACAAGCCTTAGGCGAGTCCCTTTCTGTCTCTGATTCCCGATTCCTTCACAGGGATTTATGTGGGCCTTAACGCCCACTGGGAAAAGATCCCTCTGCCAGCTCAGTGCCTGCTTTCTTGGTTTGACTTGTCAATCTGGACTTGAATACACCTTTTGTTTTGGATTGACTCTATTACCTCTCCTAGAAATTAACACACAAAACTGACAGCTGATTGACAAGATGAGAAGCAGTTTTCCAAAATTCAAATTGAACTTAATCCTTTCTTACTAAAAGAATGCTCAAATCAAGGGGACACAGCTCACTCGTTTTGACTTCATGAGCTATGGCAGGTAGAGACAACTTTTTGAAAATACACAGCTAAAACTGTCCGTGCTTTGAATGATAGACATGTTTTCCAGAATACACAGCTAAAACGGTCCCCGCTTTAAGTGCTAAAGCACTTAAAGCGGGGACCGTTTTAGCTGTGTATTTTGAAAAAGTTGTGTGCTCTTCAAAGAGAAAGCTACTTTTGCTGTGTCTCTGGGTTCGAGGGGAAATGGGAGTCCTCTTCAGTCAGCAGGGACGACACCTGAGTCCTTTGCAGTCCTCTTGTCTGCCTCTGAGGGTGAAATGAGAGTGGTCCCTGTCATCATGAGCCATGTCTGAAAGAATTATTCACATTCCCTACGATAATAGACAGGTGAAATAGCAAAAGGTGTGTCTTCCTTTGGAGCATGGACGGGTTCAAAGCCCACTCATACCACTAAGTATTTTGCTGAACACGAGCAGTTGTGTGTGTGGCCTGTGTTTGGGTGATTTTTGTGTCGTGTGTGTGCGTGTGTGTGTGTGTGTGTGTCTGTGTGTGTGTGTCTGTATTTCTGTCTCCATTCCTGAGCAGCAAATCTTTTTGCCTCTTTTAGCATGTTACTCACAACTGTGGATGAAGCCCAGCACTCCTGAAAACACAATCCATGTATGGTTGAAGGAAATGTTCCTGGTGATGAGTGAGAGGTTGGTGACTGAAACCAGCTCATTTCCCATTGACCACTGAGGTCACATCTCTCAGGTGAGAAGCAAAGTGAGAATTTGAACCAGGCACATTCTCCTTAGAGACAATGGGCCAAAGACAGGTCCGATGGAATCGAATGTCTTTTCATGTTGACATCCATCCCGTCAAGCCCTCGTTAAGCCATTGAAGTGTCACATTGGGCCTGGGGGAGGCGGTGCACCCTGTGAAATTACACGTCCGAAGATTTGGATTTGATTTCCAGCCCTCTGCCTGTCAGTCTGCCAGGCACTTTCATGTGACAAGCCTTAGGCGAGTCCCTTTCTGTCTCTGATTCCCGATTCCTTCACAGGGATTTAGGTGGGCCTTAACGCCCACTGGGAAAAGATCCCTCTGCCAGCTCAGAGCGTGCTTTCTTGGGTTGACTTGTCAATCTGGACTTGAATACACCTTTGGTTTCGGATTGACTCTATTACCTCTCCGAGAAATTAACACACAAAACTGACAGCTGATTGACAAGATGAGAAGCAGTTTACCAAATTTCAAATTGAACTTAATCCTTTCTTACTAAAAGAATGCTCAAAACAAGGGGACACAGCTCACTCGTTTTGACTTAATGAGCTATGGCAGGTAGAGACAACTTTTTGAAAATACACAGCTAAAACTGTCCGTGCTTTGAATGCTAGACATGTTTTTCAGAATACACAGCTAAAACGGTCCCCGCCTTAATTGCTGTAGCACTTAAAGCGGGGACCGTTTTAGCTGTGTATTTTGAAAAAGTTGTGTGCTCTTCAAAGAGAAAGCTACTTTTGCTGTGTCTTTGGGTTCGAGGGAAAATGGGAGTCCTCTTCAGTCAGCAGGGACGACACCTGAGTCCTTTGCAGTCCTCTTGTCTGCCTCTGAGGGTGAAATGAGAGTGGTCCCTGTCATCATGAGCCATGTCTGAAAGAATTATTCACATTCCCTACGAGAATAGACGGGTGAAATAGCAAAAGGTGTGTCTTCCTTTGGAGCATGGACGGGTTCAAAGCCCACCTCATACCACTAAGTATTTTGCTGAACACGAGAAGTTGTGTGTGCGGCCTGTGTTTGGGTGATTTTTGTTTCATGTGTGTGTGTGTGAGTGTGTGTGTGTGTGTGTGTGTGTGTGTCTGTGTGTGTGTGTCTGTATTTCTGTCTCCATTCCTGAGCATCAAATCTTTTTTCCTCTTTTAGCATGTTACTCACAACTGTGGATGGAGCCCAGCACTCCTGAAAACACAATCCATGTATGGTTGAAGGAAATTTTCTTGGTGATGAGTGAGAGGTTGGTGACTGAAACCAGCTCATTTACCATTGACCACTGAGGTCGCATCTCTCAGGTGAGAAGCAAAGTGAGAATTTGAACCAGGCACATTCTCCTTAGAGACAATGGGCCAAAGACAGGTCCGATGGAATCGAATGTCTTTTCATGTTGACATCCATCCCGTCAAGCCCTCGTTAAGCCATTGAAGTGTCACATTGGGCCTGGGGGAGGCGGTGCACCCTGTGAAATTACACGTCCGAAGATTTGGATTTGATTTCCAGCCCTCTGCCAGTCAGTCTGCCAGGCACTTTCATGTGACAAGCCTTAGGCGAGTCCCTTTCTGTCTCTGATTCCCGATTCCTTCACAGGGATTTAGGTGGGCCTTAACGCCCACTGAGAAAAGATCCCTCTGCCAGCTCAGTGCCTGCTTTCTTGGTTTGACTTGTCAATCTGGACTTGAATACACCTTTGGTTTTGGATTGACTCTATTACCTCTCCTAGAAATTAACACACAAAACTGACAGCTGATTGACAAGATGAGAAGCAGTTTTCCAAAATTCAAATTGAACTTAATCCTTTCTTCCTAAAAGAATGCTCAAATCAAGGGGACACAGCTCACTCGTTTTGACTTCATGAGCTATGGCAGGTAGAGACAACTTTTTGAAAATACACAGCTAAAACTGTCCGTGCTTGGAATGCTAGACTTGTTTTTCAGAATACACAGCTAAAACGGTCCCCGCTTTAACTGCTAAAGCACTTAAAGCGGGGACCGTTTTAGCTGTGTATTTTGTAAAATTTGTGTGCTCTTCAAAGAGAAAGCTACTTTTGCTGTGTCTTTGGGTTCGAGGGGAAATGGGAGTCCTCTTGAGTCAGCAGGGACGACACCTGAGTCCTTTGCAGTCCTCTTGTCTGCCTCTGAGGGTGAAATGAGAGTGTTCCCTGTCATCATGAGCCATGTCTGAAAGAATTATTCACATACCCTACGAGAATAGACGGGTGAAATAGCAAAAGTTGTGTCATTCTTTGGAGCATGGACGTGTTCAAAGCCCACCTCATACCACTAAGTATTTTGCTGAACACGAGCAGTTGTGTGTGCGGCCTGAGTTTGGGTGATTTTTGTGTCGTGTGTGTGTGTGTGTTTATGTGTGTGTCTGTGTCTGTGTGTGTGTGTCTGTATTTCTGTCTCCATTCCTGAGCAGCAAATCTTTTTTGCTCTTTTAGCATGTTACTCACAACTGTGGATGAAGCCCAGGACTCCTGAAAACACAGTCCATGTATGGTTGAAGGAAATTTTCTTGGTGATGAGTGAGAGGTTGGTGACTGAAACCAGCTCATTTCCCATTGACCACTGAGGTCACATCTCTCAGGTGAGAAGCAAAGTGAGAATTTGAACCAGGCACATTCTCCTTAGAGACAATGGGCCAAAGACAGGTCCGATGGAATCGAATGTCTTTTCATGTTGACATCCATCCCGTCAAGCCCTCGTTAAGGCATTGAAGTGTCACATTGGGCCTGGGGGAGGCGGTGCACCCTGTGAAATTACACGTCCGAAGATTTGGATTTGATTCCCAGCCCTCTGCCAGTCTGTCTGCCAGGCACTGTCATGTGACAAGCCTTAGGCGAGTCCCTTTCTGTCTCTGATTCCCGATTCCTTCACAGGGATTTATGTGGGCCTTAACGCCCACTGGGAAAAGATCCCTCTGCCAGCTCAGTGCCTGCTTTCTTGGTTTGACTTGTCAATCTGGACTTGAATACACCTTTGGTTTTGGATTGACTCTATTACCTCTGCTAGAAATTAACACACAAAACTGACAGCTGATTGACAAGATGAGAAGCAGTTTTCCAAAATTCAAATTGAACTTAATCCTTTCTTACTAAAAGAATGCTCAAATCAAGGGGACACAGCTCACTCGTTTTGACTTCATGAGCTATGGCAGGTAGAGACAACTTTTTGAAAATACACAGCTAAAACTGTCCGTGCTTTGAATGCTAGACATGTTTTTCAGAATACACAGCTAAAACGGTCCCCGCTTTAAGTGCTTTAGCACTTAAAGCGGGGACCGTTTTAGCTGTGTATTTTGAAAAAGTTGTGTGCTCTTCAAAGAGAAAGCTACTTTTGCTGTGTCTCTGGGTTCGAGGGGAAATGGGAGTCCTCTTCAGTCAGCAGGGACGACACCTGAGTCCTTTGCAGTCCTCTTGTCTGCCTCTGAGCGTGAAATGAGAGTGGTCCCTGTCATCATGAGCCATGTCTGAAAGAATTATTCACATTCCCTACGAGAATAGACAGGTGAAATAGCAAAAGGTGTGTCTTCCTTTGGAGCATGGACGGGTTCAAAGCCCACCTCATACCACTAAGTATTTTGCTGAACACGAGCAGTTGTGTGTGTGGCCTGTGTTTGGGTGATTTTTGTATCGTGTGTGTGCGTGTGTGTGTGTGTGTGTGTCTGTGTGTGTGTGTCTGTATTTCTGTCTCCATTCCTGAGCAGCAAATCTTTTTTCCTCTTTTAGCATGTTACTCACAACTGTGGATGAAGCCCAGCACTCCTGAAAACACAGTCCATGTATGGTTGAAGGAAATTTTCTGGGTGATGAGTGAGAGGTTGGTGACTGAAACCAGCTCATTTCCCATTGACCACTGAGGTCACATCTCTCAGGTGAGAAGCAAAGTGAGAATTTGAACCAGGCACATTCTCCTTAGAGACAATGGGCCAAAGACAGGTCCGATGGAATCGAATGTCTTTTCATGTTGACATCCATCCCGTCAAGCCCTCGTTAAGCCATTGAAGTGTCACATTTGGCCTGGGAGATCCGGTGCACCCTGTGAAATTACACGTCCGAAGATTTGGACTTGATTTCCAGCCCTCTGCCAGTCTGTCTGCCAGGCACTGTCATGTGACAAGCCTTAGGCGAGTCCCTTTCTGTCTCTGATTCCCGATTCCTTCACAGGGATTTATGTGGGCCTTAACGCCCACTGGGAAAAGATCCCTCTGCCAGCTCAGTGCCTGCTTTCTTGGTTTGACTTGTCAATCTGGACTTGAATACACCTTTGGTTTTGGATTGACTCTATTACCTCTCCGAGAAATTAACACACAAAACTGACAGCTGATTGACAAGATGAGAAGCAGTTTTCCAAAATTCAAATTGAACTTAATCCTTTCTTACTAAAAGAATGCTCAAATCAAGGGGACACAGCTCACTCGTTTTGACTTCATGAGCTATGGCAGGTAGAGACAACTTTTTGAAAATACACAGCTAAAACTGTCCGTGCTTTGAATGCTAGACATGTTTTTCAGAATACACAGCTAAAGCGGAGACCGTTTTAGCTGTGTATTTTGAAAAAGTTGTGTGCTCTTCAAAGAGAAAGCTACTTTTGCTGTGTCTTTGGGTTCGAAGGGAAATGGGAGTCCTCTTCAGTCATCTGGGATGACACCTGAGTCCTTTGCAGTCCTCCTGTCTGACTCTGAGGGTGAAAAGAGAGTGGTCCCTGTCATCATGAGCCATGTCTGAAAGAATTATTCACATTCCCTACGAGAATAGACGGGTGAAATAGCAAAAGGTGTGTCTTCTTTTGGAGCATGGACGGGTTCAAAGCCCACCTCATACCACTAAGTATTTTGCTGAACACGAGCAGTTGTGTTTGCTGCCTGTGTTTGGGTGAATTTTGTGTCGTGTGTGTGTGTGTGTGTGTGTGTCTGTGTGTGTGTGTCTGTATTTCTGTCTCCATTCCTGAGCAGCAAATCTTTTTTCCTGTTTTAGCATGTTACTCACAACTGTGGATGGAGCCCAGCACTCCTGAAAACACAATCCATGTATGGTTGAAGGAAATTTTCTTGGTGATGAGTGAGAGGTTGGTGACTGAAACCAGCTCATTTACCATTGACCACTGAGGTCGCATCTCTCAGGTGAGAAGCAAAGTGAGAATTTGAACTAGGCACATTCTCCTTAGAGACAATGGGCCAAAGACAGGTCCGATGGAATCGAATGTCTTTTCATGTTGACATCCATCCCGTCAAGCCCTCGTTAAGCCATTGAAGTGTCACATTGGGCCTGGGGGAGGCGGTGCACCCTGTGAAATTACACGTCCGAAGATTTGGATTTGATTTCCAGCCCTCTGCCAGTCAGTCTGCCAGGCACTTTCATGTGACAAGCCTTAGGCGAGACCCTTTCTGTCTCTGATTCCCGATTCCTTCACAGGGATTTAGGTGGGCCTTAACGCCCACTGGGAAAAGATCCCTCTGCCAGCTCAGTGCCTGCTTTCTTGGTTTGACTTGTCAATCTGGACTTGAATACACCTTTGGTTTTGGATTGACTCTATTACCTCTCCTAGAAATTAACACACAAAACTGACAGCTGATTGACAAGACGAGAAGCAGTTTTCCAAAATTCAAATTGAACTTAATCCTTTCTTCCTAAAAGAATGCTCAAATCAAGGGGACACAGCTCACTCGTTTTGACTTCATGAGCTATGGCAGGTAGAGACAACTTTTTGAAAATACACAGCTAAAACTGTCCGTGCTTTGAATGCTAGACTTGTTTTTCAGAATACACAGCTAAAACGGTCCCCGCTTTAACTGCTAAAGCACTTAAAGCGGGGACCGTTTTAGCTGTGTATTTTGAAAAAGTTGTGTGCTCTTCAAAGAGAAAGCTACTTTTGCTGTGTCTTTGGGTTCGAGGGGAAATGGGAGTCCTCTTCAGTCAGCATTGACTACACCTGAGTCCTTTGCAGTCCTCTTGTCTGCCTCTGAGGGTGAAATGATAGTGGTCCCTGTCATCATGAGCCATGTCTGAAAGAAATATTCACATTCCCTACGAGAATAGACGGGTGAAATAGCAAAAGTTGTGTCTTTCTTTGGAGCATGGACGGGTTCAAAGCCCACCTCATACCACTAAGTATTTTGCTGAACACGAGCAGTTGTGTGTGCGGCCTGAGTTTGGGTGATTTTTGTGTCGTGTGTGTGTGTGTGTGTGTGTGTGTGTGTGTGTCTGTGTGTGTGTGTCTGTATTTCTGTCTCCATTCCTGAGCAGCAAATCTTTTTTGCTCTTTTAGCATGTTACTCACAACTGTGGATGAAGCCCAGCACTCCTGAAAACACAGTCCATGTATGGTTGAAGGAAATTTTCTTGGTGATGAGTGAGAGGTTGGTGACTGAAACCAGCTCATTTCCCATTGACCACTGAGGTCACATCTCTCAGGTGAGAAGCAAAGTGAGAATTTGAACCAGGCACATTCTCCTTAGAGACAATGGGCCAAAGACAGGTCCGATGGAATCGAATGTCTTTTCATGTTGACATCCATCTCGTCAAGCCCTCGTTAAGCCATTGAAGTGTCACATTGGGCCTGGGGGAGGCGGTGCACCCTGTGAAATTACACGTCCGAAGATTTGGATTTGATTTCCAGCCCTCTGCCAGTCTGTCTGCCAGGCACTGTCATGTGACAAGCCTTAGGCGAGTCCCTTTCTGTCTCTGATTCCCGATTCCTTCACAGGGATTTAGGTGGGCCTTAACGCCCACTGGGAAAAGATCCCTCTGCCAGCTCAGAGCGTGCTTTCTTGGTTTGACTTGTCAATCAGGACTTGAATACACCTTTGGTTTCGGATTGACTCTATTACCTCTCCGAGAAATTAACACACAAAACTGACAGCTGATTGACAAGATGAGAAGCAGTTTACCAAAATTCAAATTGAACTTAATCCTTTCTTACTAAAAGAATGCTCAAAACAAGGGGACACAGCTCACTCGTTTTGACTTAATGAGCTATGGCAGGTAGAGACAACTTTTTGAAAATACACAGCTAAAACTGTCCGTGCTTTGAATGCTAGACATGTTTTTCAGAATACACAGCTAAAACGGTCCCCGCTTTAAGTGCTAAAGCACTTAAAGCGGGGACCGTTTTAGCTGTGTATTTTGAAAAAGTTGTGTGCTCTTCAAAGAGAAAGCTACTTTTGCTGTGTCTCTGGGTTCGAGGGGAAATGGGAGTCCTCTTCAGTCAGCAGGGACGACACCTGAGTCCTTTGCAGTCCTCTTGTCTGCCTCTGAGGGTGAAATGAGAGTGGTCCCTGTCATCATGAGCCATGTCTGAAAGAATTATTCACATTCCCTACGATAATAGACAGGTGAAATAGCAAAAGCTGTGTCTTCCTTTGGAGCATGGACGGGTTCAAAGCCCACTCATACCACTAAGTATTTTGCTGAACACGAGCAGTTGTGTGTGCGGCCTGTGTTTGGGTGATTTTTGTGTCGTGTGTGTGCGTGTGTGTGTGTGTGTGTGTCTGTGTGTGTGTGTCTGTATTTCTGTCTCCATTCCTGAGCAGCAAATCTTTTTGCCTCTTTTAGCATGTTACTCACAACTGTGGATGAAGCCCAGCACTCCTGAAAACACAATCCATGTATTGTTGAAGGAAATGTTCCTGGTGATGAGTGAGAGGTTGGTGACTGAAACCAGCTCATTTCCCATTGACCACTGAGGTCACATCTCTCAGGTGAGAAGCAAAGTGAGAATTTGAACCAGGCACATTCTCCTTAGAGACAATGGGCCAAAGACAGGTCCGATGGAATCGAATGTCTTTTCATGTTGACATCCATCCCGTCAAGCCCTCGTTAAGCCATTGAAGTGTCACATTGGGCCTGGGGGAGGCGGTGCACCCTGTGAAATTACACGTCCGAAGATTTGGATTTGATTTCCAGCCCTCTGCCAGTCAGTCTGCCAGGCACTTTCATGTGACAAGCCTTAGGCGAGTCCCTTTCTGTCTCTGATTCCCGATTCCTTCACAGGGATTTATATGGGCCTTAACGCCCACTGGGAAAAGATCCCTCTGCCAGCACAGTGCCTGCTTTCTTGGTTTGACTTGTCAATCTGGACTTGAATACACCTTTGGTTTTGGATTGACTCTATTACCTCTCCTAGAAATTAACACACAAAACTGACAGCTGATTGACAAGATGAGAAGCAGTTTTCCAAAATTCAAATTGAACTTAATCCTTTATTCCTAAAAGAATGCTCAAATCAAGGGGACACAGCTCACTCGTTTTGACTTCATGAGCTATGGCAGGTAGAGACAACTTTTTGAAAATACACAGCTAAAACTGTCCGTGCTTGGAATGCTAGACTTGTTTTTCAGAATACACAGCTAAAACGGTCCCCGCTTTAACTGCTAAAGCACTTAAAGCGGGGACCGTTTTAGCTGTGTATTTTGTAAAATTTGTGTGCTCTTCAAAGAGAAAGCTACTTTTGCTGTGTCTTTGGGTTCGAGGGGAAATGGGAGTCCTCTTGAGTCAGCAGGGACGACACCTGAGTCCTTTGCAGTCCTCTTGTCTGCCTCTGAGGGTGAAATGAGAGTGTTCCCTGTCATCATGAGCCATGTCTGAAAGAATTATTCACATACCCTACGAGAATAGACGGGTGAAATAGCAAAAGTTGAGTCATTCTTTGGAGCATGGACGTGTTCAAAGCCCACCTCATACCACTAAGTATTTTGCTGAACACGAGCAGTTGTGTGTGCGGCCTGAGTTTGGGTGATTTTTGTGTCGTGTGTGTGTGTGTGTGTGTGTGTGTGTGTCTGTGTGTGTGTGTCTGTATTTCTGTCTCCATTCCTGAGCAGCAAATCTTTTTTGCTCTTTTAGCATGTTACTCACAACTGTGGATGAAGCCCAGCACTCCTGAAAACACAGTCCATGTATGGTTGAAGGAAATTTTCTTGGTGATGAGTGAGAGGTTGGTGACTGAAACCAGCTCATTTCCCATTGACCACTGAGGTCACATCTCTCAGGTGAGAAGCAAAGTGAGAATTTGAACCAGGCACATTCTCCTTAGAGACAATGGGCCAAAGACAGGTCCGATGGAATCGAATGTCTTTTCATGTTGACATCCATCCCGTCAAGCCCTCGTTAAGGCATTGAAGTGTCACATTGGACCTGGGGGAGGCGGTGCACCCTGTGAAATTACACGTCCGAAGATTTGGATTTGATTCCCAGCCCTCTGCCAGTCTGTCTGCCAGGCACTGTCATGTGACAAGCCTTAGGCGAGTCCCTTTCTGTCTCTGATTCCCGATTCCTTCACAGGGATTTATGTGGGCCTTAACGCCCACTGGGAAAAGATCCCTCTGCCAGCTCAGTGCCTGCTTTCTTGGTTTGAATTGTCAATCTGGACTTGAATACACCTTTGGTTTTGGATTGACTCTATTACCTCTGCTAGAAATTAACACACAAAACTGACAGCTGATTGACAAGATGAGAAGCAGTTTTCCAAAATTCAAATTGAACTTAATCCTTTCTTACTAAAAGAATGCTCAAATCAAGGGGACACAGCTCACTCGTTTTGACTTCATGAGCTATGGCAGGTAGAGACAACTTTTTGAAAATACACAGCTAAAACTGTCCGTGCTTTGAATGCTAGACATGTTTTTCAGAATACACAGCTAAAACGGTCCCCGCTTTAAGTGCTTTAGCACTTAAAGCGGGGACCGTTTTAGCTGTGTATTTTGAAAAAGTTGTGTGCTCTTCAAAGAGAAAGCTACTTTTGCTGTGTCTCTGGGTTCGAGGGGAAATGGGAGTCCTCTTCAGTCAGCAGGGACGACACCTGAGTCCTTTGCAGTCGTCTTGTCTGCCTCTGAGGGTGAAATGAGAGTGGTCCCTGTCATCATGAGCCATGTCTGAAAGAATTATTCACATTCCCTACGAGAATAGACAGGTGAAATAGCAAAAGGTGTGTCTTCCTTTGGAGCATGGACGGGTTCAAAGCCCACCTCATACCACTAAGTATTTTGCTGAACACGAGCAGTTGTGTGTGTGGCCTGTGTTTGGGTGATTTTTGTATCGTGTGTGTGCGTGTGTGTGTGTGTGTGTGTCTGTGTGTGTGTGTCTGTATTTCTGTCTCCATTCCTGAGCAGCAAATCTTTTTTCCTCTTTTAGCATGTTACTCACAACTGTGGATGAAGCCCAGCACTCCTGAAAACACAGTCCATGTATGGTTGAAGGAAATTTTCTGGGTGATGAGTGAGAGGTTGGTGACTGAAACCAGCTCATTTCCCATTGACCACTGAGGTCACATCTCTCAGGTGAGAAGCAAAGTGAGAATTTGAACCAGGCACATTCTCCTTAGAGACAATGGGCCAAAGACAGGTCCGATGGAATCGAATGTCTTTTCATGTTGACATCCATCCCGTCAAGCCCTCGTTAAGCCATTGAAGTGTCACATTGGGCCTGGGGGTGGCGGTGCACCCTGTGAAATTACACGTCCGAAGATTTGGACTTGATTTCCAGCCCTCTGCCAGTCTGTCTGCCAGGCACTGTCATGTGACAAGCCTTAGGCGAGTCCCTTTCTGTCTCTGATTCCCGATTCCTTCACAGGGATTTATGTGGGCCTTAACGCCCACTGGGAAAAGATCCCTCTGCCAGCTCAGTGCCTGCTTTCTTGGTTTGACTTGTCACTCTGGACTTGAATACACCTTTGGTTTTGGATTGACTCTATTACCTCTCCGAGAAATTAACACACAAAACTGACAGCTGATTGACAAGATGAGAAGCAGTTTTCCAAAATTCAAATTGAACTTAATCCTTTCTTACTAAAAGAATGCTCAAATCAAGGGGACACAGCTCACTCGTTTTGACTTCATGAGCTATGGCAGGTAGAGACAACTTTTTGAAAATACACAGCTAAAACTGTCCGTGCTTTGAATGCTAGACATGTTTTTCAGAATACACAGCTAAAGCGGAGACCGTTTTAGCTGTGTATTTTGAAAAAGTTGTGTGCTCTTCAAAGAGAAAGCTACTTTTGCTGTGTCTTTGGGTTCGAAGGGAAATGGGAGTCCTCTTCAGTCATCTGGGATGACACCTGAGTCCTTTGCAGTCCTCCTGTCTGCCTCTGAGGGTGAAAAGAGAGTGGTCCCTGTCATCATGAGCCATGTCTGAAAGAATTATTCACATTCCCTACGAGAATAGACGGGTGAAATAGCAAAAGGTGTGTCTTCTTTTGGAGCATGGACGGGTTCAAAGCCCACCTCATACCACGAAGTATTTTGCTGAACACGAGCAGTTGTGTTTGCGGCCTGTGTTTGGGTGAATTTTGTGTCGTGTGTGTGTGTGTGTGTGTGTGTCTGTGTGTGTGTGTCTGTATTTCTGTCTCCATTCCTGAGCAGCAAATCTTTTTTCCTGTTTTAGCATGTTACTCACAACTGTGGATGGAGCCCAGCACTCCTGAAAACACAATCCATGTATGGTTGAAGGAAATTTTCTTGGTGATGAGTGAGAGGTTGGTGACTGAAACCAGCTCATTTACCATTGACCACTGAGGTCGCATCTCTCAGGTGAGAAGCAAAGTGAGAATTTGAACTAGGCACATTCTCCTTAGAGACAATGGGCCAAAGACAGGTCCGATGGAATCGAATGTCTTTTCATGTTGACATCCATCCCGTCAAGCCCTCGTTAAGCCATTGAAGTGTCACATTGGGCCTGGGGGAGGCGGTGCACCCTGTGAAATTACACGTCCGAAGATTTGGATTTGATTTCCAGCCCTCTGCCAGTCAGTCTGCCAGGCACTTTCATGTGACAAGCCTTAGGCGAGTCCCTTTCTGTCTCTGATTCCCGATTCCTTCACAGGGATTTAGGTGGGCCTTAACGCCCACTGGGAAAAGATCCCTCTGCCAGCTCAGTGCCTGCTTTCTTGGTTTGACTTGTCAATCTGGACTTGAATACACCTTTGGTTTTGGATTGACTCTATTACCTCTCCTAGAAATTAACACACAAAACTGACAGCTGATTGACAAGATGAGAAGCAGTTTTCCAAAATTCAAATTGAACTTAATCCTTTCTTCCTAAAAGAATGCTCAAATCAAGGGGACACAGCTCACTCGTTTTGACTTCATGAGCTATGGCAGGTAGAGACAACTTTTTGAAAATACACAGCTAAAACTGTCCCTGCTTTGAATGCTAGACTTGTTTTTCAGAATACACAGCTAAAACGGTCCCCGCTTTAACTGCTAAAGCACTTAAAGCGGGGACCGTTTTAGCTGTGTATTTTGAAAAATTTGTGTGCTCTTCAAAGAGAAAGCTACTTTTGCTGTGTCTTTGGGTTCGAGGGGAAATGGGAGTCCTCTTGAGTCAGCAGGGACGACACCTGAGTCCTTTGCAGTCCTCTTGTCTGCCTCTGAGGGTGAAATGAGAGTGGTCCCTGTCATCATGAGCCATGTCTGAAAGAATTATTCACATTCCCTACGAGAATAGACGGGTGAAATAGCAAAAGGTGTGTCTTCCTTTGGAGCATGGACGGGTTCAAAGCCCACCTCATACCACTAAGTATTTTGCTGAACACGAGCAGTTGTGTGTGCGGCCTGTGTTTGGGTGATTTTTGTGTCATGTGTGTTTGTGTGTGTGTGTGTGTGTGTGTGTGTGTGTGTGTGTCTGTATTTCTGTCTCCATTCCAGAGCAGCAAATCTTTTTTCCTCTTTTAGCATGTTACTCACAACTGTGGATGAAGCCCAGCACTCCTGAAAACACAATCCATGTATGGTTGAAGGAAATTTTCTTGGTGATGAGTGAGAGGTTGGTGACTGAAACCAGCTCATTTCCCATTGACCACTGAGGTCACATCTCTCAGGTGAGAAGCAAAGTGAGAATTTGAACCAGGCACATTCTCCTTAGAGACAATGGGCCAAAGAAAGGTCCGATGGAATCGAATGTCTTTTCATGTTGACATCCATCCCGTCAAGCCCTCGTTAAGCCATTGAAGTGTCACATTGGGCCTGTGGGAGGCGGTGCACCCTGTGAAATTACACGTCCGAAGATTTGGATTTGATTTCCAGCCCTCTGCCAGTCATTCTGCCAGGCACTTTCATGTAACAAGCCTTAGGCGAGTCCCTTTCTGTCTCTGATTCCCGATACCTTTACAGGGATTTATGTGGGCCTTAACGCCCACTGGGAAAAGATCCCTCTGCCAGCTCAGTGCCTGCTTTCTTGGTTTAACTTGTCAATCTGGACTTGAATACACCTTTGGTTTTGGATTGACTCTATTACCTCTCCTAGAAATTAACACACAAAACTGACAGCTGATTGACAAGATGAGAAGCAGTTTTCCAAAATTCAAATTGAACTTAATCCTTTCTTACTAAAAGAATGCTCAAATCAAGGGGACACAGCTCACTCGTTTTGACTTCATGAGCTATGGCAGGTAGAGACAACTTTTTGAAAATA
Organism: Saimiri boliviensis; assembly: GCF_048565385.1. NCBI lineage: Eukaryota > Metazoa > Chordata > Mammalia > Primates > Cebidae > Saimiri > Saimiri boliviensis. Next base: position 152,960,320 of record NC_133453.1, read on the forward strand.
CACAGCTAAAACTGTCCGTGCTTTGAATGCTAGACATGTTTTTCAGAATACACAGCCAAAACGGTCCCCGGTTTAAGTGCTAAAGCACTTAAAGCTGGGACCGTTTTGGCTGTGTATTTTGAAAAAGTTGTGTTCTCTTCAAAGAGAAAGCTACTTTTGCTGTGTCTTTGGGTTCGAGGGGAAATGGGAGTCCTCTTCAGTCAGCAGGGACGACACCTGAGTCCTTTGCAGTCCTCTTGTCTGCCTCTGAGGGTGAAATGAGAGTGGTCCCTGTCATCATGAGCCATGTCTGAAAGAATTATTCACATTCCCTACAAGAATAGACGGGTGAAATAGCAAAAGGTGTGTCTTCCTTTGGAGAATGGACGGGTTCAAAGCCCACCTCATACCACTGAGTATTTTGCTGAACACGAGCAGTTGTGTGTGCGGCCTGTGTTTGTGTGATTTTTGTGTCGTGTGTGTGTGTGTGTGTGTGTGTGTGTGTGTGTGTCTGTGTGTGTGCGTCTGTATTTCTGTCTCCATTCCTGAGCAGCAAATCTTTTTGCCTCTTTTAGCATGTTACTCACGACTGTGGATGAAGCCCAGCACTCCTGAAAACACAATCCATGTATGGTTGAAGGAAATTTTCTTGGTGATGATTGAGAGGTTGGTGACTGAAACCAGCTCATTTCCCATTGACCACTGAGGTCACATCTCTCAGGTGAGAAGCAAAGTGAGAATTTGAACCAGGGACATTCTCCATAGAGACAATGGGCCACAGACAGGTCCGATGGAATCGAATGTCTTTTCATGTTGACTTCCATCCCGTCAAGCCCTCGTTAAGCCATTGAAGTGTCACATTGGGCCTGGGGGAGGCGGTGCACCCTGTGAAATTACACGTCCGAAGATTTGGATTTGATTTCCAGCCCTCTGCCAGTCAGTCTGGCAGGCACTTTCTTGTGACAAGCCTTAGGCGAGTCCCTTTCTGTCTCTGATTCCCGATTCCTTCACAGGGATTTATGTGGGCCTTAACGCCCACTGGGAAAAGATCCCTCTGCCAGATCAGTGCCTGCTTTCTTGGTTTGACTTGTCAATCTGGACTTGAATACACCTTTGGTTTTGATTGACTCTGTTGCCTCTGCTAGAAATTAACACACAAAACTGACAGCTGATTGACAAGATGAGAAGCAGTTTTCCAAAATTCAAATTGAACTTAATCCTTTGTTACTAAAAGAATGCTCAAATCAAGGGGACACAGCTCACTCGTTTTGACTTCATGAGCTATGGCAGGTAGAGTCAACTTTTTGAAAATACACAGCTAAAACTGTCCGTGCTTTGAATGCTAGACATGTTTTTCAGAATACACAGCCAAAACGGTCTCCGGTTTAAGTGCTAAAGCACTTAAAGCTGGGACCGTTTTGGCTGTGTATTTTGAAAAAGTTGTGTTCTCTTCAAAGAGAGAGCTACTTTTGCTGTGTCTTTGGGTTCGAGGGGAAATGGGAGTCCTCTTCAGTCAGCAGGGACGACACCTGAGTCCTTTGCAGTCCTCTTGTCTGCCTCTGAGGGTGAAATGAGAGTGGTCCCTGTCATCATGAGCCATGTCTGAAAGAATTATTCACACTGCCTACGAGAATAGACGGGTGAAATAGCAAAAGGTGTGTCTTCCTTTGGAGAATGGACGGGTTCAAAGCCCACCTCATACCACTGAGTATTTTGCTGAACACGAGCAGTTGTGTGTGCGGCCTGTGTTTGTGTGATTTTTGTGTCGTGTGTGTGTGTGTGTGTGTGTGTGTGTGTCTGTGTGTGTGCGTCTGTATTTCTGTCTCCATTCCTGAGCAGCAAATCTTTTTTCCTCTTTTAGCATGTTACTCACAACTGTGGATGAAGCCCAGCACTCCTGAAAACACAATCCATGTATGGTTGAAGGAAATTTTCTTGGTGATGAGTGAGAGGTTGGTGACTGAAACCAGCTCATTTCCCATTGACCACTGAGGTCACATCTCTCATGTGAGAAGCAAAGTGAGAATTTGAACCAGGCACATTCTCCTTAGAGACAATGGACCAAAGACAGGTCCGATGGAATCGAATGTCTTTTCATGTTGACATCCATCCCGTCAAGCCCTCGTTAGGCCATTGAAGTGCCACATTGGGCCTGGGGGAGGCGGTGCACCCTGTGAAATTACACGTCCGAAGATTTGGATTTGATTTCCATCCCTCTGCCAGTCAGTCTGCCAGGCACTTTCATGTGACAAGCCTTAGGCGAGTCCCTTTCTGTCTCTGATTCCCGATTCCTTCACAGGGATTTATGTGGGCCTTAACGCCCACTGGGAAAATATCCCTCTGCCAGCTCAGTGCCTGCTTTCTTGGTTTGACTTGTCAATCTGGACTTGAATACACCTTTGGTTTTGGATTGACTCTATTACCTCTCCTAGAAATTAACACACAAAACTGACAGCTGATTGACAAGATGAGAAGCAGTTTTCCAAAATTCAAATTGAACTTAATCCTTTCTTACTAAAAGAATGCTCAAATCAAGGGGACACAGCTCACTCGTTTTGACTTCATGAGCTATGGCAGGTAGAGACAACTTTCTGAAAATACACAGCTAAAGCTGTCCGTGCTTTGAATGCTAGACATGTTTTTCAGCATACACAGCTAAAGCGGGGACCGTTTTAGATGTGTATTTTGAAAAAGTTGTGTGCTCTTCAAAGAGAAAGCTACTTTTGCTGTGTCTTTGTGTTCGAGGGGAAATGGGAGTCCTCTTCAGTCAGCAGGGACGACACCTGAGTCCTTTGCAGTCCTCTTTTCTGCCTCTGAGGGTGAAATGAGAGTGGTCCCTGTCATCATTAGCCAGGTCTGAAAGAATTATTCACATTCCCTACGAGAACAGACGGGTGAAATAGCAAAAGGTGTGTCTTCCTTTGGAGCATGGAGGGGTTCAAAGCCCACCTCATACCACTAAGTATTTTGCTGAACACGAGCAGTTGTGTGTGCGGCCTGTGTTTGGGAGATTTTTGTGTCGTGTGTGTGTGTGTGTGTGTGTGTGTGTGTGTGTGTGTCTGTGTCTGTAATTCTGTCTCCATTCCTGAGCAGCAAATCTTTTTTCCTCTTTTAGCATGTTACTCACAACTGTGGATGAAGCCCAGCACTCCTGAAAACACAATCCATGTATGGTTGAAGGAAATTTTCTTGGCGATGAGTGAGAGGTTGGTGACTGAAACGAGCTCATTTCCCATTGACCACTGAGGTCCCATCTCTCAGGTGAGAAGCAAAGTGAGAATTTGAATCAGGCACATTCTCCTTGGAGACAATGGGCCAAACACAGGTCCGATGGAATCGAATGTCTTTTCATGTTGACATCCATCCCGTCAAGCCCTCGTTAAGCCATTGAAGTGTCACATTGGGCCTGGGGGAGGCGGTGCACCCTGTGAAATTACACGTCCGAAGATTTGGATTTGATTTCCAGCCCTCTGCCAGTCAGTCTGCCAGGCACTTTCATGTGACAAGCCTTAGGCGAGTCCCTTTCTGTCTCTGATTCCCGATTCCTTCACAGGGATTTATGTGGGCCTTAACGCTCACTGGGGAAAGATCCCTCTGCCAGCTCAGTGCCTGCTTTCTTGGTTTGACTTGTCAATCTGGACTTGAATACACCTTTGGTTTTGGATTGACTCTATTACCTCTCCTAGAAATTAACACACAAAACTGACAGCTGATTGACAAGATGAGAAGCAGTTTTCCAAAATTCAAATTGAACTTAATCCTTTCTTACTAAAAGAATGCTCAAATCAAGGGGACACATCTCACTCGTTTTGACTTCACGAGCTATGGCAGGTAGAGACAACTTTTTGAAAATACACAGCTAAAACTGTCCGTGCTTTGAATGCTAGACATGTTTTTCAGAATACACAGCTAAAACGGTCCCCGCTTTATGTGCTAAAGCACTTAAAGCGGGGACCGTTTTAGCTGTGTATTTTGAAAAAGTTGTGTGCTCTTCAAAGAGAAAGCTACTTTTGCTGTGTCTTTGGGTTCGAGGGGAAATGGGAGTCCTCTTCAGTCAGCAGGGACGACACCTGAGTCCTTTACAGTCCTCTTGTCTGCCTCTGAGGGTGAAATGAGAGTGGTCCCTGTCATCATGAGCCATGTCTGAAAGAATTATTCACATTCCCTACGAGAATAGACGGGTGAAATAGCAAAAGGTGTGTCTTCCTTTGGAGCAAGGACGGGTTCAAAGCCCACCTCATACCACTAAGTATTTTGCTGAACACGAGCAGTTGTGTGTGCGGCCTGTGTTTGGGTGATTTTTGTGTCCTGTGTGTTTGTGTGTGTGTGTGTGTGTGTGTGTGTGTGTGTGTGTGTCTGTGTGTGTGTGTGTCTGTATTTCTGTCTCCATTCCTGAGCAGCAAATCTTTTTTCCTCTTTTAGCATGTTACTCACAACTGTGGATGAAGCCCAGCACTCCTGAAAACACAATCCATGTATTGTTGAAGGAAATTTTCTTGGTGATGAGTGAGAGGTTGGTGACTGAAACCAGCTCATTTCCCATTGACCACTGATGTCACATCTCTCAGGTGAGAAGCAAAGTGAGAATTTGAACCAGGCACATTCTCCTTAGAGACAATGGGCCAAAGACAGGTCCGATGGAATCGAATGTCTTTTCATGTTGACATCCATCCCGTCAAGCCCTCGTTAAGCCATTGAAGTGTCACATTGGGCCTGGGGGAGGCGGTGCACCCTGTGAAATTACACGTCCGAAGATTTGGATTTGATTTCCAGCCCTCTGTCAGTCAGTCTGCCAGGCACTTTCATGTGACAAGCCTTAGGCGAGTCCCTTTCTGTCTCTGATTCCCGATTCCTTCACAGGGATTTATGTGGGCCTTAACGCCCACTGGGAAAAGATCCCTCTGCCAGCTCAGTGCCTGCTTTCTTGGTTTGACTTGTCAATCTGGACTTGAATACACCTTTGGTTTTGGATTGACTCTATTACCTCTCCTAGAAATTAACACACAATACTGACAGCTGATTGACAAGATGAGAAGCAGTTTTCCAAAATTCAAATTGAACTTAATCCTTTCTTACTAAAAGAATGCTCAAATCAAGGGGACACAGCTCACTCGTTTTGACTTCATGAGCTATGGCAGGTAGAGACAACTTTTTGAAAATACACAGCTAAAACTGTCCGTGCTTTGAATGCTAGACATGTTTTACAGAATACACAGCTAAAGCGGGGACCGTTTTAGCTGTGTATTTTGAAAAAGTTGTGTGCTCTTCAAAGAGAAAGCTACTTTTGCTGTGTCGTTGGGTTCGAGGGGAAATGGGAGTCCTCTTCAGTCAGCAGGGACGACACCTGAGTCCTTTGCAGTCCTCTTGTCTGCCTCTGAGGGTGAAATGAGAGTGGTCCCTGTCATCATGAGCCATGTCTGAAAGAATTATTCACATTCCCTACGAGAATAGACGGGTGAAATAGCAAAAGGTGTGTCTTCCTTTGGAGCATGGACGGGTTCAAATCCCACCTCATACCACTAACTATTTTGCTGAACACGAGCAGTTTTGTGTGCGGCCTGTGTTTGGGTGATTTTTGTGTCGTGTCTGTGTGTGTGTGTGTGTGTGTGTGTGTGTCTGTGTGTGTGTCTCTGTATTTCTGTCTCCATTCCTGAGCAGCAAATCTTTTTTCCTCTTTTAGCATGTTACTCACAACTGTGGATGAAGCCCAGCACTCCTGAAAACACAATCCATGTATGGTTGAAGGAAATTTTCTTGGTGATGAGTGAGAGGTTGGTGACTGAAACCAGCTCATTTCCCATTGACCACTGAGGTCACATCTCTCAGGTGAGAAGCAAAGTGAGAATTTGAACCAGGCACATTCTCCTTAGAGACAATGGGCCAAAGACAGGTCCGATGGAATCGAATGTCTTTTCTTGTTGACATCCATCCCGTCAAGCCCTCGTTAAGCCATTGAAGTGTCACATTGGGCCTGGGGGAGGCGGTGCACCCTGTGAAATTACACGTCCGAAGATTTGGATTTGATTTCCAGCCCTCTGTCAGTCAGTCTGCCAGGCACTTTCATGTGACAAGCCTTAGGCGAGTCCCTTTCTGTCTCTGATTCCCGATTCCTTCACAGGGATTTATGTGGGCCTTAACGCCCACTGGGTAAAGATCCCTCTGCCAGCTCAGTGCCAGCTTTCTTGCTTTGACTTGTCAATCTGGACTTGAATACACCTTTGGTTTTGGATTGACTCTATTACCTCTCCTAGAAATTAACACACGGCCGGGCGCGGTGGCTCAAGCCTGTAATCCCAGCACTTTGGGAGGCCGAGACGGGTGGATCACGAGGTCAAGAGATCGAGACCATCCCGGTCAACATAGTGAAACCCCGTCTCTACTAAAAATACAAAAAATTAGCTGGGCATGGTAGCACGTGCCTGTAATCCCAGCTACTCAGGAGGCTGAGACAGGAGAATTGTCTGAACTCAGGAGGCGGAGGTTGCGGTGAGCCGAGATCGTGCCATTGCACTCCAGCCTGGGTAACAAGAGCGAAACTCCGTCTCAAAAAAAAAAAAAAAAAAAAAAAAAAAAAAAAAAAAAAAAGAAATTAACACACAAAACTGACAGCTGATTGACAAGATGAGAAGCAGTTTTCCAAAATTCAAATTGAAGTTAATCCTTTCTTACTAAAAGAATGCTCAAATCACGGGGACACAGCTCACTCGTTTTGACTTCATGAGCTATGGCAGGTAGAGACAACTTTTTGAAAATACACAGCTAAAACTGTCCGTGCTTTGAATGCTAGACATGTTTTTCAGAATACACAGCTAAAATGGTCCCCGCTTTAAGTGCTAAAGTACTTAAAGCGGGGACCGTTTTAGCTGTGTATTTTGAAAAAGTTGTGTGCTCTTCAAAGAGAAAGCTACTTTTGCTGTGTCTTTGGGTTCGAGGGGAAATGAGAGTCCTCTTCAGTCAGCAGGGACGACACCTGAGTCCTTTGCAGTCCTCTTGTATGCCTCTGAGGGTGAAGTGAGAGTGGTCCCTGTCATCATGAGCCATGTCTGAAAGAATTATTCACATTCCCTACGAGAATAGACGGGTGAAATAGCAAAAGGTGTGTCTTCCTTTGGAGCATGGACGGGTTCAAAGCCCACCTCATACCACTAAGTATTTTGCTGAACACGAGAAGTTGTGTGTGCGGCCTGTGTTTGGGTGATTTTTGTTTCATGTGTGTGTGTGTGAGTGTGTGTGTGTGTGTGTGTGTGTGTGTGTGTCTGTGTGTGTGTGTCTGTATTTCTGTCTCCATTCCTGAGCAGCAAATCTTTTTTCCTCTTTTAGCATGTTACTCACAACTGTGGATGGAGCCCAGCACTCCTGAAAACACAATCCATGTATGGTTGAAGGAAATTTTCTTGGTGATGAGTGAGAGGTTGGTGACTGAAACCAGCTCATTTACCATTGACCACTGAGGACGCATCTCTCAGGTGAGAAGCAAAGTGAGAATTTGAACCAGGCACATTCTCCTTAGAGACAATGGGCCAAAGACAGGTCCGATGGAATCGAATGTCTTTTCATGTTGACATCCATCCCGTCAAGCCCTCGTTAAGCCATTGAAGTGTCACATTGGGCCTGGGGGAGGCGGTGCACCCTGTGAAATTACACGACCGAAGATTTGGATTTGATTTCCAGCCCTCTGCCAGTCAGTCTGCCAGGCACTTTCATGTGACAAGCCTTAGGTGAGTCCCTTTCTGTCTCTGATTCCCGATTCCTTCACAGGGATTTAGGTGGGCCTTAACGCCCACTGGGAAAAGATCCCTCTGCCAGCTCAGTGCCTGCTTTCTTGGTTTGACTTGTCAATCTGGACTTGAATACACCTTTGGTTTTGGATTGACTCTATTACCTCTCCTAGAAATTAACACACAAAACTGACAGCTGATTGACAAGATGAGAAGCAGTTTTCCAAAATTCAAATTGAACTTAATCCTTTCTTCCTAAAAGAATGCTCAAATCAAGGGGACACAGCTCACTCGTTTTGACTTCATGAGCTATGGCAGGTAGAGACAAATTTTTGAAAATACACAGCTAAAACTGTCCGTGCTTGGAATGCTAGACTTGTTTTTCAGAATACACAGCTAAAACGGTCCCCGCTTTAACTGCTAAAGCACTTAAAGCGGGGACCGTTTTAGCTGTGTATTTTGTAAAATTTGTGTGCTCTTCAAAGAGAAAGCTACTTTTGCTGTGTCTTTGGGTTCGAGGGGAAATGGGAGTCCTCTTGAGTCAGCAGGGACGACACCTGAGTCCTTTGCAGTCCTCTTGTCTGCCTCTGAGGGTGAAATGAGAGTGGTCCCTGTCATCATGAGCCATGTCTGAAAGAATTATTCACATACCCTACGAGAATATACGGGTGAAATAGCAAAAGTTGTGTCATTCTTTGGAGCATGGACGTGTTCAAAGCCCACCTCATACCACTAAGTATTTTGCTGAACACGAGCAGTTGTGTGTGCGGCCTGAGTTTGGGTGATTTTTGTGTCGTGTGTGTGTGTGTGTGTGTGTGTGTGTGTGTGTGTGTCTGTGTGTGTGTGTCTGTATTTCTGTCTCCATTCCTGAGCAGCAAATCTTTTTTGCTCTTTTAGCATGTTACTCACAACTGTGGATGAAGCCCAGCACTCCTGAAAACACAGTCCATGTATGGTTGAAGGAAATTTTCTTGGTGATGAGTGAGAGGTTGGTGACTGAAACCAGCTCATTTCCCATTGACCACTGAGGTCACATCTCTCAGGTGAGAAGCAAAGTGAGAATTTGAACCAGGCACATTCTCCTTAGAGACAATGGGCCAAAGACAGGTCCGATGGAATCGAATGTCTTTTCATGTTGACATCCATCCCGTCAAGCCCTCGTTAAGCCATTGAAGTGTCACATTGGGCCTGGGGGAGGCGGTGCACCCTGTGAAATTACACGTCCGAAGATTTGGATTTGATTCCCAGCCCTCTGCCAGTCTGTCTGCCAGGCACTGTCATGTGACAAGCCTTAGGCGAGTCCCTTTCTGTCTCTGATTCCCGATTCCTTCACAGGGATTTATGTGGGCCTTAACGCCCACTGGGAAAAGATCCCTCTGCCAGCTCAGTGCCTGCTTTCTTGGTTTGACTTGTCAATCTGGACTTGAATACACCTTTGGTTTTGGATTGACTCTATTACCTCTGCTAGAAATTAACACACAAAACTGACAGCTGATTGACAAGATGAGAAGCAGTTTTCCAAAATTCAAATTGAACTTAATCCTTTCTTACTAAAAGAATGCTCAAATCAAGGGGACACAGCTCACTCGTTTTGACTTCATGAGCTATGGCAGGTAGAGACAACTTTTTGAAAATACACAGCTAAAACTGTCCGTGCTTTGAATGCTAGACATGTTTTACAGAATACACAGCTAAAGCGGGGACCGTTTTAGCTGTGTATTTTGAAAAAGTTGTGTGCTCTTCAAAGAGAAAGCTACTTTTGCTGTGTCGTTGGGTTCGAGGGGAAATGGGAGTCCTCTTCAGTCAGCAGGGACGACACCTGAGTCCTTTGCAGTCCTCTTGTCTGCCTCTGAGGGTGAAATGAGAGTGGTCCCTGTCATCATGAGCCATGTCTGAAAGAATTATTCACATTCCCTACGAGAATAGACGGGTGAAATAGCAAAAGGTGTGTCTTCCTTTGGAGCATGGACGGGTTCAAATCCCACCTCATACCACTAACTATTTTGCTGAACACGAGCAGTTTTGTGTGCGGCCTGTGTTTGGGTGATTTTTGTGTCGTGTCTGTGTGTGTGTGTGTGTGTGTGTGTGTGTGTCTGTGTGTGTGTCTCTGTATTTCTGTCTCCATTCCTGAGCAGCAAATCTTTTTTCCTCTTTTAGCATGTTACTCACAACTGTGGATGAAGCCCAGCACTCCTGAAAACACAATCCATGTATGGTTGAAGGAAATTTTCTTGGTGATGAGTGAGAGGTTGGTGACTGAAACCAGCTCATTTCCCATTGACCACTGAGGTCACATCTCTCAGGTGAGAAGCAAAGTGAGAATTTGAACCAGGCACATTCTCCTTAGAGACAATGGGCCAAAGACAGGTCCGATGGAATCGAATGTCTTTTCTTGTTGACATCCATCCCGTCAAGCCCTCGTTAAGCCATTGAAGTGTCACATTGGGCCTGGGGGAGGCGGTGCACCCTGTGAAATTACACGTCCGAAGATTTGGATTTGATTTCCAGCCCTCTGTCAGTCAGTCTGCCAGGCACTTTCATGTGACAAGCCTTAGGCGAGTCCCTTTCTGTCTCTGATTCCCGATTCCTTCACAGGGATTTATGTGGGCCTTAACGCCCACTGGGTAAAGATCCCTCTGCCAGCTCAGTGCCTGCTTTCTTGCTTTGACTTGTCAATCTGGACTTGAATACACCTTTGGTTTTGGATTGACTCTATTACCTCTCCTAGAAATTAACACACGGCCGGGCGCGGTGGCTCAAGCCTGTAATCCCAGCACTTTGGGAGGCCGAGACGGGTGGATCACGAGGTCAAGAGATCGAGACCATCCCGGTCAACATAGTGAAACCCCGTCTCTACTAAAAATACAAAAAATTAGCTGGGCATGGTAGCACGTGCCTGTAATCCCAGCTACTCAGGAGGCTGAGACAGGAGAATTGTCTGAACTCAGGAGGCGGAGGTTGCGGTGAGCCGAGATCGTGCCATTGCACTCCAGCCTGGGTAACAAGAGCGAAACTCCGTCTCAAAAAAAAAAAAAAAAAAAAAAAAGAAATTAACACACAAAACTGACAGCTGTGACAGCTGATTGACAAGATGAGAAGCAGTTTTCCAAAATTCAAATTGAAGTTAATCCTTTCTTACTAAAAGAATGCTCAAATCACGGGGACACAGCTCACTCGTTTTGACTTCATGAGCTATGGCAGGTAGAGACAAATTTTTGAAAATACACAGCTAAAACTGTCCGTGCTTTGAATGCTAGACATGTTTTTCAGAATACACAGCTAAAATGGTCCCCGCTTTAAGTGCTAAAGTACTTAAAGCGGGGACAGTTTTAGCTGTGTATTTTGAAAAAGTTGTGTGCTCTTCAAAGAGAAAGCTACTTTTGCTGTGTCTTTGGGTTCGAGGGGAAATGAGAGTCCTCTTCAGTCAGCAGGGACGACACCTGAGTCCTTTGCAGTCCTCTTGTCTGCCTCTGAGGGTGAAATGAGAGTGGTCCCTGTCATCATGAGCCATGTCTGAAAGAATTATTCACATTCCCTACGAGAATAGACGGGTGAAATAGCAAAACGTGTGTCTTCCTTTGGAGCATGGACGGGTTCAAAGCCCACCTCATACCACTAAGTATTTTGCTGAACACGAGCAGTTGTGTGTGCGGCCTGTGTTTGGTTGATTTTTGTGTCATGTGTGTGTGTGTGTGTGTGTGTGTGTGTGTGTGTGTGTCTGTGTGTGTCTGTCTGTATTTCTGTCTCCATTCCTGAGCAGCAAATCTTTTTTCCTCTTTTAGCATGTTACTCACAACTGTGGATGAAGCCCAGCACTCCTGAAAACACAATCCATGTATGGTTGAAGGAAATTTTCTTGGTGATGAGTGAGAGGTTGGTGACTGAAACCAGCTCATTTCCCATTGACCACTGAGGTCACATCTCTCAGGTGAGAAGCAAAGTGAGAATTTGAACCAGGGACATTCTCCTTAGAGACAATGGGCCAAAGACAGGTCCGATGGAATCGAATGTCTTTTCATGTTGACATCCATCCCGTCAAGCCCTCGTTAACCCATTGAAGTGTCACATTGGGCCTGGGGGAGGCGGTGCACCCTGTGAAATTACACGTCCGAAGATTTGGATTTGATTTCCAGCCCTCTGCCAGTCAGTCTGCCAGGCACTTTCATGTGACAAGCCTTAGGCGAGTCCCTTTCTGTCTCTGTTTCCCGATTCCTTCACAGGGATTTATGTGGGCCTTAACGCCCACTGGGAAAAGATCCCTCTGCCAGCTCAGTGCCTGCTTTCTTGCTTTGAATAGTCAATCTGGACTTGAATACACCTTTGGTTTTGGATTGACTCTATTACCTCTCCTAGAAATTAACACACAAAACTGACAGCTGATTGACAAGATGAGAAGCAGTTTTCCAAAATTCAAATTGAACTTAATCCTTTCTTACTAAAAGAATGCTCAAATCAAGGGGACACAGCTCACTCGTTTTGACTTCATGAGCCATGGCAGGTAAGACAACTTTTTGAAAATACACAGCTAAAACTGTCCGTGCTTTGAATGCTAGACATGCTTTTCAGTTTTAAGTGCTTTAGCACTTAAAGCGGGACCGTTTTAGCTGTGTATTTTGAAAAAGTTGTGTGCTCTTCAAAGAGAAAGCTACTTTTGCTGTGTCTTTGGGTTCGAGGGGAAATGGGAGTCCTCTTCAGTCAGCAGGGACGACACCTGAGTCCTTTGCAGTCCTCTTGTCTGCCTCTGAGGGTGAAATGAGAGTGGTCCCTGTCATCATGAGCCATGTCTGAAAGAATCATTCACATTCCCTACGAGAATAGACGGGTGAAATAGCAAAAGTTGTGTCTTCCTTTGGAGAATGGACGGGTTCAAAGCCCACCTCATACCACTAAGTATTTTGCTGAACACGAGCAGTTGTGTGTGCGGCCTGTGTTTGGGTGATTTTTGTGTCATGTGTGTGTGTGTGTGTGTCTGTGTGTGTGTGTCTGTATTTCTGTCTCCATGCCTGAGCAGCAAATCTTTTTTCCTTTTTTAGCATGTTACTCACAACTGTGGATGAAGCCCAGCACTCCTGAAAACACAATCCATGTATGGTTGAAGGAAATTTTCTTGGTGATGAGTGAGAGGTTGGTGACTGAAACCAGCTCATTTCCCATTGACCACTGAGGTCACATCTCTCAGGTGAGAAGCAAAGTGAGAATTTGAACCAGGCACATTCTCCTTAGAGACAATGGGCCAAAGACCGGTCCGATGGAATCGAATGTCTTTTCATGTTGACATCCATCCCGTCAAGCCCTCGATAAGCCATTGAAGTGTCACATTGGGCCTGGGGGAGGCGGTGCCCCCTGTGAAATTACACGTCCGAAGATTTGGATTTGATTTTCAGCACTCTGCCAGTCAGTCTGCCAGGCACTTTCATGTGACAAGCCTTAGGCGAGTCCCTTTCTGTCTCTGATTCCCGATTCCTTCACAGGGATTTATGTGGGCCTTAACGCCCCCTGGGAAAAGATCCCTCTGCCAGCTCAGTGCCTGCTTTCTTGGTTTGACTTGTCAATCTGGACTTGAATACACCTTTGGTTTGGATTGACTCTATTACCTCTCCTAGAAATTAACACACAAAACTGACAGCTGATTGACAAGATGAGAAGCAGTTTTCCAAATTCAAATTGAACTTAATCCTTTCTTCCTAAAAGAATGCTCAAATCAAGGGGACACAGCTCACTCGTTTTGACTTCATGAGCTATGGCAGGTAGAGACAACTTTTTGAAAATACACAGCTAAAACTGTCCGTGCTTTGAATGCTAGACATGTTTTTCAGTTTTAAGTTCTTTAGCACTTAAAGCGGGACCGTTTTAGCTGTGTATTTTGAAAAAGTTGTGTGCTCTTTAAAGAGAAAGCTACTTTTGCTGTGTCTTTGGGTTCGAGGGGAAATTGGAGTCCTCTTCAGTCAGCAGGGACGACACCTGAGTCCTTTGCAGTCCTCCTGTCTGCCTCTGAGGGTGAAATGAGAGTGGTCCCTGTCATCATGAGCCATGTCTGAAAGAATTATTCACATTCCCTACGAGAATAGACGGGTGAAATAGCAAAAGGTGTGTCTTCCTTTGGAGCATGGACGGGTTCAAAGCCCACCTCATACCACTAAGTATTTTGCTGAACACGAGCAGTTGTGTGTGCGGCCTGTGTTTGGGTGATTTTTTGTCGTGTGTGGGTGTTTGTGTGTGTGTGTGTGTGTCTGTGTGTGTGTGTGTCTGTATTTCTGTCTCCATTCCTGAGCAGCAAATCTTTTTTCCTCTTTTAGCATGTTACTCACAACTGTGGATGAAGCCCAGCACTCCTGAAAACACAATCCATGTATGGTTGAAGGAATTTTTCTTGGTGATGAGTGAGGGGTTGGTGACTGAAACCAGCTCATTTCCCATTGACCACTGAGGTCACATCTCTCAGGTGAGAAGCAAAGTGAGAATTTGAACCAGGCACATTCTCCTTAGAGACAATGGGCCAAAGACAGGTCCGATGGAATGTAATGTCTTTTCATGTTGACATCCATCCCGACAAGCTCTCGTTAAGCCATTGAAGTGTCACATTGGGCCTGGGGGAGGCGGTGCACCCTGTGAAATTACACGTCCGAAGATTTGGATTTGATTTCCAGGCCTCTGCCAGTCACTCTGTTAGGCACTTTCATGTGACAAGCCTTAGGCGAGTCCCTTTCTGTCTCTGTTTCCCGATTCCTTCACAGGGATTTATGTGGTTTTTAAGGCCCAGTGGGAAAAGTTTCCTCTTCCAGCTCAGTGCCTGTTTTCTTGGTTTGACTTGTCAATCTGGACTTGAATACACCTTTGGTTTTGGATTGACTCTATTACCTCTGCTGGAAATTAACGCACAAAACTGAGAGCTGATTGACAAGATGAGAAGCCGTTTTCCAGAATTCAAATCCAACTTAATCCTTTCTTACAAATAGAATGCTCAACTCAAGGGGACACTGATCACTCATTTTGACTTCATGAGCTATGGAAGTTAGAGACAACTTTTTGAAAATACACAGCTAAAACTGTCCGTGCTTTGAATGCTAGACATGTTTTTCAGAATACAAAGCTAAAATGGTCCCCGCTTTAAGGGCTAAAGCACTTAAAGCGGGGACCCTTTTAGTTGTGTATTTTGAAAAAGTTGTGTGCTCTTCAAAGAGAAAGCTGCTTTTGCTGTGCCTTTGGGTTTGAGGGGAAATGGGAGTCCTCTTCAGTCAGCAGGGATGACACCTGAGTCCTTTGCAGTCCTCTTGTCTGCCTCTGAGGGTGAAATGATAGTGGTCCCTGTCATCATGAGCCATGTCTGAAAGAATTATTCACATTCCCTACGAGAATAGACGGGTGAAATAGCGAAAGGTGTGTCTTCCTTTGGAGCATGGACGGGTTCAAAGCCCACCTCATACCACTAAGTATTTTGCTGAACACGAGCAGTTGTGTGTGCGGCCTGTGTTTGGGTGTTTTTTGTGTCACGTGTTCGTGTGTGTGTGTGTGTGTGTGTGTGTGTAGGTGTGTCTGTGTGTGTGTGTCTGTATTTCTGTCTCCATTCCTGATCAGCAAATCTTTTTTCCTCTTTTTGCATGTTACTGAGAACTGTGGATGAAGCCCAGCACTCCTGAAAACACAATCTATGTATGGTTGAAGTAATTTTTCTTGGTGATGAGTGAGAGGTTGGTGACTGAAACCAGCTCATTTCCCATTGACCACTGAGGACACATCTCTCAGGTGAGAAGCAAAGTGAGAATTTGAACCAGGCACATTCTCCTTAGAGACAATGGGCCAAAGACAGGTCCGATGGAATCGAATGTCTTTTCATGTTGACATCCATCCCGTCAAGCTCTCGCTAAACCATTGAACTGTCAAATTGTGCCTGGGGGAGGCGGTGCACCCTGTGAAATTACACGTCCGAAGATTTGGATTTGATTTCCAGCCCTCTGCCAGTCAGTCTGCCAGGCACTTTCATGTGACAAGCCTTAGGCGAGTCCCTTTCTGTCTCTTTTTCCCGATTCCTTCACAGGGATTTATGTGGGCCTTAACGCCCACTGGGAAAAGATCCCTCTGCCAGCTCAGTGCCTGCTTTCTTGGTTTGACTTGTCAATCTGGACTTGAATACACCTTTGGTTTTGGATTGACTCTATTACCTCTCCTAGAAATTAACGCACAAAACTGACAGCTGATTGAGAAGATGAGAAGCCGTTTTCCAGAATTCAAATTGAACTTAATCCTTTCTTACTAAAAGAATGCTCCACTCAAGGGGACACAGATCACTCGTTTTAACATCATGAGCTATGGCAGGTAGAGAGAACTTTTTGAAAATACACAGCTAAAACTGTCCGTGCTTTGAATGCTAGACATGTTTTTCAGTTTTAAGTTCTTTAGCACTTAAAGCGGGACAGTTTTAGCTGTGTATTTTGAAAAAGTTGTGTGCTCTTCAAAGAGAAAGCTACTTTTGCTGTGTCTTTGGGTTCGAGGGGAAATGGGAGTCCTCTTCAGTCAGCAGGGACGACACCTGAGTCCTTTGCATTCCTCCTGTCTGCCTCTGAGGGTGAAATGAGAGTGGTCCCTGTCATCATGAGCCATGTCTGAAAGAATTATTCACATTCCCTACGAGAATAGACGGGTGAAATAGCAAAAGGTGTGTCTTCCTTTGGAGCATGGACGGGTTCAAAGCCCACCTCATACCACTAAGTATTTTGCTGAACACGAGCAGTTGTGTGTGCGGCCTGTGTTTGGGTGATTTTTTGTCGTGTGTGGGTGTTTGTGTGTGTGTGTGTGTGTCTGTGTGTGTGTGTGTCTGTATTTCTGTCTCCATTCCTGAGCAGCAAATCTTTTTTCCTCTTTTAGCATGTTACTCACAACTGTGGATGAAGCCCAGCACTCCTGAAAACACAATCCATGTATGGTTGAAGGAATTTTTCTTGGTGATGAGTGAGGGGTTGGTGACTGAAACCAGCTCATTTCCCATTGACCACTGAGGTCACATCTCTCAGGTGAGAAGCAAAGTGAGAATTTGAACCAGGCACATTCTCCTTAGAGACAATGGGCCAAAGACAGGTCCGATGGAATGTAATGTCTTTTCATGTTGACATCCATCCCGACAAGCTCTCGTTAAGCCATTGAAGTGTCACATTGGGCCTGGGGGAGGCGGTGCACCCTGTGAAATTACACGTCCGAAGATTTGGATTTGATTTCCAGGCCTCTGCCAGTCACTCTGTTAGGCACTTTCATGTGACAAGCCTTAGGCGAGTCCCTTTCTGTCTCTGTTTCCCGATTCCTTCACAGGGATTTATGTGGTTTTTAAGGCCCAGTGGGAAAAGTTTCCTCTTCCAGCTCAGTGCCTGTTTTCTTGGTTTGACTTGTCAATCTGGACTTGAATACACCTTTGGTTTTGGATTGACTCTATTACCTCTGCTGGAAATTAACGCACAAAACTGAGAGCTGATTGACAAGATGAGAAGCCGTTTTCCAGAATTCAAATCCAACTTAATCCTTTCTTACAAATAGAATGCTCAACTCAAGGGGACACTGATCACTCATTTTGACTTCATGAGCTATGGAAGTTAGAGACAACTTTTTGAAAATACACAGCTAAAACTGTCCGTGCTTTGAATGCTAGACATGTTTTTCAGAATACAAAGCTAAAATGGTCCCCGCTTTAAGGGCTAAAGCACTTAAAGCGGGGACCCTTTTAGTTGTGTATTTTGAAAAAGTTGTGTGCTCTTCAAAGAGAAAGCTGCTTTTGCTGTGCCTTTGGGTTTGAGGGGAAATGGGAGTCCTCTTCAGTCAGCAGGGATGACACCTGAGTCCTTTGCAGTCCTCTTGTCTGCCTCTGAGGGTGAAATGATAGTGGTCCCTGTCATCATGAGCCATGTCTGAAAGAATTATTCACATTCCCTACGAGAATAGACGGGTGAAATAGCGAAAGGTGTGTCTTCCTTTGGAGCATGGACGGGTTCAAAGCCCACCTCATACCACTAAGTATTTTGCTGAACACGAGCAGTTGTGTGTGCGGCCTGTGTTTGGGTGTTTTTTGTGTCACGTGTTCGTGTGTGTGTGTGTGTGTGTGTGTGTGTAGGTGTGTCTGTGTGTGTGTGTCTGTATTTCTGTCTCCATTCCTGATCAGCAAATCTTTTTTCCTCTTTTTGCATGTTACTGAGAACTGTGGATGAAGCCCAGCACTCCTGAAAACACAATCTATGTATGGTTGAAGTAATTTTTCTTGGTGATGAGTGAGAGGTTGGTGACTGAAACCAGCTCATTTCCCATTGACCACTGAGGACACATCTCTCAGGTGAGAAGCAAAGTGAGAATTTGAACCAGGCACATTCTCCTTAGAGACAATGGGCCAAAGACAGGTCCGATGGAATCGAATGTCTTTTCATGTTGACATCCATCCCATCAAGCACTCGCTAAACCATTGAACTGTCAAATTGTGCCTGGGGGAGGCGGTGCACCCTGTGAAATTACACGTCCGAAGATTTGGATTTGATTTCCAGCCCTCTGCCAGTCAGTCTGCCAGGCACTTTCATTTGACAAGCCTTAGGCGAGTCCCTTTCTGTCTCTGTTTCCCGATTCCTTCACAGGGATTTATGTGGGCCTTAACGCCCACTGGGAAAAGATCCCTCTGCCAGCTCAGTGCCTGCTTTCTTGGTTTGACTTGTCAATCTGGACTTGAATACACCTTTGGTTTTGGATTGACTCTATTACCTCTCCTAGAAATTAACGCACAAAACTGACAGCTGATTGAGAAGATGAGAAGCCGTTTTCCAGAATTCAAATTGAACTTAATCCTTTCTTACTAAAAGAATGCTCCACTCAAGGGGACACAGATCACTCGTTTTAACATCATGAGCTATGGCAGGTAGAGAGAACTTTTTGAAAATACACAGTTAAAACTGTCCGTGCTTTGAATGCTAGACAAGTTTTTCAGAATACTCAGCTAAAACTGTCTTTTTTATATATATTTATATATATAATGAATCTTGCTCTGTCACCTAGGCTAGAGTGCAGTGGCATGATAGCTCGCTGCAACCTCTGCCTCATTGGTTCAAGGGATTCTCCTGCCTCAGCCATCCAAGTATCTGTGATTACAGGCACCTGCCACCACACCCAGCTAATTTTTGTATTTTTCATAGAGATGGGGTTTCTTTTTTTCTTTTTCTTTGAGACGGAGTTTCTCTCTTGTTACCCAGGCTTGAGTGCAGTGTCATGATCTCAGCTCACCACAACCTCTGCCTTCTGGGTTCAGGCAATTGTCCTTCCTCTGCCTCCCGTGTAGCTGGGATTACAGGCATGTGCCACCATGCTTAGCTAATTTTTTGTATTTTTCGTAGAGACGGGGTTTCACCATGTTGTCCAGGATGGCCTCGATCTCTTGACTTTGTGATCCGCCCACCTCGGCCTCCCAAAGTGCTGGGATTACAGGCTTGAGCCACCGTGCCCGGCCCAGAGATGGTGTTTCACCATATTGGCCTGTCTGGTCTTGAACTGACCTGGTGATCTGCCCACCTTGGCCTCTGATAGTGCTCGGATTGCAGGCATGAGCCACCACGCCTTGTACCTAATTCCTATTCACTGGTCGTGGATGGGAGCTATGGAATCTCTTCCTACAAAACATCCTGGCCGCATCAGAATGTGAGAGTTAAGTTTTCTAAGAGATGGTTCCTCTGTTTGTGCTCCACACCCAAATAATCGATCTTACTTCACTGTCAGACAACTTCCAGTTATTACAGTGGCTGTAGTCTAGCTGGAAAAACGCTAAGTAGACCCCCGGGACTCTCTTGACTCAGCCACTAACAACTTAGTGTGGCTCTGGGAAACAAAGAAGCTGGAGCAACCACGCCTGTAATCCCAGCACTTTGGGAGGTCGACGTGGGAGGATTGCTTGAGCCCAGGAGTTTGACAGCAGCCTGGGCAACATAGCAAGACCCCATCTCTACAAAAAAAAAATCAAAAAAATTATTGTGGTGTGGTGGTGTCACCCTGTAGTCCCAGCTATTCAGGAGGCTAAAGTGGGAGGATCACTTGAGTCCCAGAAGTCAAGACTGCAGTGAGCCAAGATCATGCCACTGCCCTCAAGCTTGGGCTTCAAAGTGAGACACTGTCTCAGGAGGGAAAAAACAAAACAAAACAAAACAAAAAAACTGGAGCTTTTGTTTTCTCATTTGTTAAAGGTGGATGATATTATCTCCTTCATGGAATTACTGTGAGGATGGAAGTACAATTTTTTTCCCCTTTCCTTTTAGAAATACAATGAGATAGGCATAGTGGCCAGGTGAGGTGGCTCATGCCTGTAATCCCAGCACTTTGGGAGCCTGAAGCAGGTGGATCACCTGAGGTCAGGAGTTCAAGACCATCCTGGCCACCATGGTGAAACCCTGACTCCACTAAAATTACAAAAATTAGCCTAGCGTGGTGGCACGTGCCTACAATCGCAGCTACTCAGGAAGCTGAGGCAGGAGAATGGCTTGAACCTGGGAGGTGGAGGGTGTAGTGAGCAGAGATCATCCCATGGCACTCCAGTCTGGACAACAGAGTGAGACTCCATCTCAAAAAAATAAAATGCCAGATGTGGTGGCTCATGCCTGTAAACCCAGCATTTTGGGAGGCAGAGGAAGGTGGATCACCTGAGGTCAGGAGTTCAAGACCAGCCTGACCAACATGCAGAAACCCCATCTCTAATAAACATATAAAATTCGCCAAGCATGGTGGCACATGCCTGTAATCCCAACTATTTGGGAGGCTGAGGCAGGAGAATCGCTTGAACCTGGGAAGTGGAGGTTGCAGTGAGCCAAGATTGCACTCCTGCATGGACGAGAAGAAGGAAACTGTGTCTCAAAAACAATAATTAGATAGGCATAGTGCACAAGATAATGTCAGGTGACACGTGCACTACCACTTAGTACCACTGTGAGTCCGGACAGATGACATAGGTCTCCGTGCCTCAGTTTTTCCACCTGTCAAATAGGAACCATATGAGGATGTACTCGTAAGATGATGCTCAAGGCTAAATAATGTAATCCATGAACGTGCTTAGACCAGCACCTCCTGCATTTTAAATACTCTTCCCTTTTGGCTGCTGTTGCTACTATTTTACTAACTGGGTTGATTTCTAGCCTGCAAAAAAAAGGATCACAAGTTTGTGAACAAGACCATTATTCCTTACCAAATGATTCATAACCCCAATTTTTCTTTTGCTTTTTTTTTTTGTTTGTTTGTTTGTGTTTTTGGAAACAGAGTCTCACTCCCACTCCCAGGCTCAAGTGATTCTCCTGCTCAGTCTCATGAGTAACTGGGATTAAAGGTACCCACAACTAGGCCCAGCTAATTTTTGTATTTTTAGTACAGATGGGGTTTCACCATGTTGGCCAGGCTGATCTCAGACTCCTGACCTCACGTAATCCATCCACCTCGGCCTCCCAAAGTGCTGGGATTATAGGTGTGTGCCACCCCACCAGCCTATAACCCCAGTTTCTTTTTACCAACTTAGATTATGGAACTTGGCATGATGCCCAGATTCCCATAATGCAAATTGTCCTCCCCAATTATAACTACCAGTTTTTTTCATCTAAGAAAAACAAAACAAAAATTGAAATGCTGGTCATTTTTGTGGACAAAAAGATAAGTATGGCCAGGGGTAGTGGCTCAGGCCTGTAATTCCAGCACTTTGAGAGGCTGAGGCGGGAACATCACTGGAAGCCAGAAGTTCGAGACCAGCCTGACCAACACGGTGAATCCCCCTCTCTACTAAAACTACAAAAATGAGCCACGTGGGCTGGTGTGCGCCTGCAGTCCCAGCTACTCAGGAGGCTGAGGCAGGAGAATCACTTAACCCAGGAGGCAGAGGTTGCAGTGAAAAGAGATCATGCCACTGCAGTCCAGCTTGGGCAACAAGATCAGAACTCCATCTCAAAAAACAAACAAAAACAAGTAATGCGACTGCTATTTTCTGGTTATAATCACAGAGTTCATGTAGAAAAGCTAAGCAATATGAAAAAATACAGAGTTAAAGTTTTTAAAAATTACCCCAAATTGGATCAGCAAACTTTTTTTTTTTTTTTCCCTCTTGAGACAGACTAGGTCTTGCTGCTGCCCAAGCTGGTGTACAGTGACACAATCACAGATGACTGCAGCCTCGACCTCCTGGACTGGCTCTGTGCTCCTGCCTCCCAAGGAGCTGGGACTACAGGTGCATATTCCTATACCCAGCTAATTTTTTTTTTAATTGGTTTTGTAGAGGTGAAGTCTCATTATGTTGCTCAGGCTGGTCTCGAGCTCTGGCCTCAAGTAATCCTCCCGCTTCAGCCTTCCAAAGTGCTGGAATTACAAGCATGAACTTATTTGGAGACTGGGTCATTACAGAGGTCATCAAGTTAAAATGGGTCATGAATGTGGGGCCCTGATGCTATATAACTGTTGTCCTTACTAAAAGAAAAATTTGTTGCCTGTGAAAGAAAAAGAAAGAATAAAATATTTTTTCCTTGAGACAGGTCTTGTTCTGTCACCCAGGCTGGAGTGAAGTGGTGTGATCTCAGCTCACTGCAGCCTCATCCTCCCTGACTCAAGCAATCCTCCAACCTCAGCCTCCTGAGTAGCTTGGGAACACAGGTACATGCAACCATACCTGGCTTTTTTTTTTTTTTCCCGAGATGGATTCTTGCTCTTTCCTCCAGTCTGGAGTGCAGTGGTGCAATCTCAGCTCACTGCAACCTCCACCTCTGGGTTCAAGCAGTTCTCCTGCCTCAGCCTCCTGAGTAGCTAGGATGGCAGGCGTGCACCACCACAGCCAGCTAATTTTTATATTTTTAGTAGAGATGGGGTTTCACCATGTTGGCTATGCTGGTCTCAAACTCCTGACCTCTTGATCTGCCAACCTCAGCCTCCCAAAGTGCTAGGATTACAGGTGTGAGCCACCACTCCCGGCTGTATTGTTTTTAGTACAGGTGGGGTTTCATCCTGTTGGCCTGGCTGGTATTGAACTCCTGACCTGAAGTTATCCTCTCACTCATGCTCCCAAAGTACAGGGATTACAGACATGAGCCACGGCATCTGGCCTGAGACAATAAATTTGTCTTATTCTAAGCCACTTAGTTGGTGGCACTTTGTTACAGCATCCCCAGCAAAGTTATATCCAACGAATAATCCATTTCATTGTTGTTGTTGTTGTTGTTGTTGTTGTTGTTGTTGTTGTGGTTGTGGTTATTGTTGTTTTTGAAACGGAGTTTCGCTCTTGTTACCCAGGCTGGAGTGCAATGGCACGATCTCGGCTCACCGCAACCTCTGCCTCCTGGGTTCAGGCAATTATCCTGCCTCAGCCTCCTCAGTAGCTGGGATTACAGGCACGCACCACCATGCCCAGCTAATTTTTTGTATTTTTAGTAGAGAGGGGATTTCACCATGTTGACCAGGATGGTCTGGATCTCTTGACCTCGTGATCCACCCGCCTCAGCCTCCCAAAGTGCTGAGATTACAGGCTTGAGACACCACGCCCGGCCGTTGTTGTTGTTTTTAAGGAAAAAATAAAAAAAGGAAAGAAAGAAAGAAAAAAGAATAATTAAAAAGAATGAAGGAGAGGAAGAAAGAGGAAGAGGAAGAGAGAACGGGAGTGTTGCTTTATTGCCCAGGCTAGAATGCAGTCTAAAAACGGGTATTGAAAACGTCTTTTATGCCAGTAGTTTTGCTTAATAATGGAGACAGGAAAAAAATGAGGAAAGAAAATAACAAACAAGCAGCCAACCAATAATTCATTTAAACCTGTAAGTAGGTATGATGTGGTACTGATAAGAGTGTATATTTTTGTGTATTTAAAATGGAGAGTTCTATAAATGTTTATTAAGTTTACTTGTTCCGGATGTGAGTTCAAGTCCTGGATATCCTTGTTAATTTTCTGTCTCGCTGATCTGTCTAATATTGATGTTGAAGTCTCCCCCTATTATTGTGTGGGAGTCTGTCTCTTTATAAGTCTTACGTAATCTGGGTGTTCCTGTATTGGGTGCGTATATATTTAGGATCGTTAGCTCTTCTCGTTGCATTGATCCTTTGACCATTATGTAATGTCCTTCTTTGCCTCTTTTGATCTTTGTTGCTTTAAAGTTTATTTTATCAGAGGCGAGATTTGCAACTCCTGCTTTTTATTAATTAACTTATTTTTGCTCTCAAGTTGGTTGGTAATTCTTTCTCCATCCATTTATGTTGAGTCTTTGTGTATCCCTGCATGTGAGATGGGTCTGGATGCAGCATACCGATGGATTTTGCATTTCATTGTTAAAGGACACAGAAGCTCATGCTCTCTGTCATTCCCGAATGTGTAATTAGGTTTTGGCCAGGAGCAGAGGCTCATACCTGTAATCCCAGGACTTTGGAAGGCTGAGATGGGAGGATCACTTGAAGCTCAGAGTTTGAGGCCAGCCTGGCCAACATGGTGAGACCCCATCTCCACACACACACACACAAATATTAGTTGGGCATGGTAGCATTCACCTGTAATCCCAGCTACTCAGGAGGCTAAGGTGGGAGGACTGCTTGATCCTGGGAGTAAGAGGCTGCAGTGGGCTATGATTATACCACTGCACTGTAGGCTGAACAACACAGGAATTCCCTATCTATCTCTTAAAAAAGAAAAAAAAAAAAAAAAGGGCTGGAGTTTGAGTTTGTGTTTTTGTTGTTGTTACTGTTGTTGTTGTTGTCGTCTTTTTTTTAGTCGGAGTTTCACTCTTGTTACCCAGGCTGTAGTGCAATGGCACGATCTCGGCTCACCGCAACGTCCACCTCCTGGGTTCAGGCAATTGTCCTGCCTCAGCCTCCTGAGTAGCTGGGATTACAGGCATGTGCCACCATGCCCAGCTATTTTTTTATATTTTTTAGTAGAGACGGGGTTTCACCATGTTGACCAGGATGGTCTCAATCTCTTGACCTCGTGATCCACCCGCCTTGGCTTCCCAAAGTGCTGGGGTTACAGGCGTGAGCCACCGGGCCCAGCCTCGTTACTGTTGTTTTTTGAGATGGAGTGTCATGCTCTGCCCGGGCTGGAGTGCGGTGGTTCAATCTCAGCTCATTGCAACTCCACCTCCTGTGTTCAAGTGATTCTCCCACCTCAGCCTCCCAAGTAGCTGGGATTACAGGTGTGCACCCCCACACCTGGCTCATTTTTATATTTTCAGTAGAGATGGGATTTCACCATGTTGGCCAGGCTGGTCTCAAACTCCTGACCTCAGGAGATCCACCGGCCTCGGCCTCCCAAAGTGATGGGATTACAGGTGTGGGTCACTGCGTTCAGTCGATTTAGTGTTTTGGCTGGGTTGGGTCTGGCAGGTGTATGGTTAATAAACCAGGTCTAAATATTTCCAGGAAACTGGTGGGTCAGGCATGCACTGACAGCAATGTTGTGGATGGTGATACTGGCTGTGAACATGGAAGAAAACAAGGTCTGGTCTCCTTTTTTCACCCAGACGGTGTCGATGAGCTGACCTAGGAGATAACAGGACAGGTACATGAGACCCCGTGTACATCCTGGGAAAGGCGGTGGCAACTGCTTGGGACCCCAGCCCACCTGGCCAGTGGCTCTTCCATGTTCCTTACAGCTTTTGAGAGGTTCGCTATTCAAAGGAGGATGAATCAAGGAAAGTACAGGGCTGGGGCACAATTTTGTTAAACATGACAAGGAATATGCCTTGGTTCAAGAAAACCCATGGCTCAGCACGGTGGTTTACACCTGTAATCTCAGCACTTTAGAAGGTGGAGGTGAGAAGATCACCAGAGGTCAGGAGTTCGAGGCCATCACGGCCAACATAGAAACCCCATCTCTACTAAAAATACAGAAATTAGCCAGGTGTGGTGGCACATGCCTGTAGTCCCAGCTACTCAAGAGGCTGAGGCCTGAGAACCCCGGGAGGTGGAGGTTGCAGTGAGCCGAGACCACACCATTGTACTCCAGCCTGGGTGACAGAGTGAGACTCCATCTAAGAAATAAAATGAGAAAATCCGATCCTTCTGCCACGCATGGGGGTGCATGCCTGTAATCCCAGCACTTTGGGAGGCTGAGGTGGGCACATCACTTGAGGTCAGGAGTTCAAGATCAGCCTGGCTAACATGGCAAAACCTTGGCTCTACTAAAAATACAAAAATGAACCGGGTATGGTTGCATGTGCCTGTAATCCCAGCTAATTGGGAGACCGAGGCAGGAGAATCACTTGAACCCTGAAGGTGGAGCTAGCAGTGAGCTTAGATCACGCCACTGCACTTAAGCCTGGGGCCAGAGAAGACTCCATCTCAAAAGAAAAAAGAAAAGGCAATGCAACCCCTACTAGTCTTCTCTATAAGCAGGCTCAGAGTGATGGCCGTGGAGTTTTTGGTCAGCCAGGGGATTGAACACAATGGAATGTCTTCTTTTTTTTTTTTTTTTGAGACGGAGTTTTCGCTCTTGTTTACCCAGGCTGGAGTGCAATGGCGCCATCTCAGCTCACCGCAACCTCTGCCTCCTGGGTTCAGGCAATTCTCCTGCCTCAGCCTCCTGAGTAGCTGGGATTACAGGCACGTGCCACCATGCCCAGCTAATTTTTTGTATTTTTTAGTAGAGACGGGGTTTCACCATGCTGACCAGAATGGTCTCGATCTCTTGACCTCGTGATCCACCCGCCTCAGCCTCCCAAAGTGCTGGGATTACAGGCTTGAGCCACTGCGCCCGGCTTGGAATGTCTTCTAATACAGGTAACTATTATAAGCAATAAAACAGGTTGGGTTTGGCAGCTCTCATCTGTAATCCCAGCACTTTGGGAGGCTGAGGCTGGAGGATCGTTTGAGTCCAGCTGTTTGAGATCAGCCTAGGCAGGAGGGTAAAAGCCCATCTCTACAAAAAATAAGTTAGTCTTACATGGTGGTGCACCTGTGGTCCCAGCTACTGGGAGACTGAAGCAGGAGGACTGCTTGAGCCTGAGAGGTGGAGGCTGCAGTGAGCCACAACTGCACCTGGATGCAGTGAGCCTGGATGACAGACTGAGACCCTGTCTTCAAAAAAGAAAAAAAAAAAATTCGTTTGTAAGGATAATACAGACTGAGTACAGTGGCTCACCGCTGTAATATCCAGACTTCCAGACTTTGGGAGGCTAAGGCAGGGGGACTGCTTGAAGCCAGGTGTTTGAGACCAGCGTGCATAACATAGAGGGACCCAGTCTCTACAAAAAACACAAAAAAATTAGCCAGGCATGTTGGCATGGTCTTGTAGCCAGCTACTCACGAGGCTGAAGGGGGAGGATCGTTTGAATCCAGGGAAGGTGGAGGCTGCAGTGAGCCATTATGTCACTTCTGCACTCCAGCCTGGGTGCAGTAGTACAGTCAGAACTCAGCACAGCCTGCACCTCCACAGAGCGAGACCCTCTCTCAAAAAAAAAAAAAAAAAAAAAAAAAAAAAAGCTGGGGCTCATGCCTGTAATCCCATCACTTTGGGAGGCTGCGGTGGGCAGATCATGAGGTCAGGAGATCGAGACCATCCTCCCCAACATGGTGAAACTCCATCTCTACTAATAATACAAAAAAAAAAAAAAATGGTGGGCATGGTGGTACACACCTGTAGTCCTAGCTACTTGGGGGGCTGAGGCAGGAGAACTACTTGAACCCAGGAGGCAGAGATTGCAGTGAGCCAAGACTGAACCACTGCACTATAGTCTGGGATTACAGGTGTGTGCCACCAGGCCTGGCTAATTTTTGTATTTTAGTAGAGATGGGGTTTCACCATGTTAACCAGGCTGGTCTCCAACTCCTGATCTCAGGTGATCCTCCCACTTTAGCCTCCCAAAGTGCTGGGATTGCAGGTGTGAGCCACTGTGCCCAGTCTGATTTTTTTCAAGTATTTAAAAATATAAAACCAATAAACATTCTTGGGCAGCTCATGAGCTGTATAAAAACAGATGGTGAGCTGGGCGCAGTGGCTCAAGCCTGTAATCCCAGCACTTTGGGAGGCCGAGGTGGGTGGATCACGAGGTTGAGAGATCGAGACCATCCTGGTCAACATGGTGAAACCCTGTCTCTACTAAAAATACAAAAAATTAGCTGGGCATGGTGGCACATGCCTGTAATCCCAGCTACTGAGGAGGCTGAGGCAGGAGAATTGCCTGAACCCAGGAGGCGGAGGTTGCGGTGAGCCGAGACAGCGCCGTTGCACTCCAGCCTGGGTAACAAGAGCGAAACTCCATCTCAAAAAAAAAAAAAAAAAAAAAAAAAAAAAAAAAAAAAAAAACAGATGGTGGGATCTCTATGTCTCCTGTGTAGATACTATATGCCATGGTTTCCAGAGCCCTGGCTAGATGTTTGTTTGTTTGAGACAGGGTCTCCCTCTGTTGGCCAGGCTGATGCAATGGTGTGATCTCAGCTCACTGCAACCTCCACCTCCAACGTTCAAGCAATTCATGTGCCTCAGCCTCCCTAGTAGCTGGGATTACAGGCACTACCACACCCAGATAATTTTTTTGTATTTTTAGTAGAGATGTGGTTTCAGTACGTTGGGCAGGTGCTCTCAAGCTCCTGGCCTCAGGTGATCATCCTACCTTGGCTTCCCAAAGTACTGGGATCACAGGTATAGGTGATTCTGGCTAAGTACATTTAAATACTAAGTACATTTAAGTACTAAGCCCTGGCTAGGTACCATTAAGGTATAATGGCATATGGAGGCTGAGGTGGGAGGATCACTGGATGCCAGGAGATCAAGGCTAGTCTGAGTAACATACCAACCAGAGAGATCTTATCTTTACAAAAAAAAAAAAATATATATATTAACTGGGCATGTTGGTTATAGTGTGCACCTATAGTACTAACTACTTGGGAGGCTGAGGCAGGAGGATCCCTTGAGCCCAGCAGTTCAAGGTTTCCGTGAACTGTGATCACGCCACTGAATTCCAGCTCTGAGACAGAGCAAGACACTCTTTCTAAAAATAGTAAAAAATGTTTTATTTTCTTGAGACAGAGTCTGGCTACATCACCCAGGCTGGAGTGCAGTGGTACAATCTCAGTTCACTGCAACCTCTGCCTCTTGGGTTCAAACAGTTCTCCAGTCTCGGCCCCCTGAGGAGCTGGGATTATAGGCGTGTGCCACTGGGTTTGGCTCATTTTTGTATTTTTAGTAGACACCAGGTTTCACCACGTCAGCCAGGCTGGCCTCCAACTCCTGACCTCAAATGATACACCCATCTTGGCCTCTCAAAGTGCTGAGATTACAGGTGTGAGCCACTGCGCCTGACCTTGTGAAAATGTTAGTGGCATTTTGATTATAATTGAATACTTTTTAAAAAATCAAATGCGCATACATATGATTGTTTTTGGCAGGACTAGGGGCCAGGACTTTTTTCTAATTCCTTCACCTTGTATTCTAGGGCCTTGCAAACATTAGGTGCTTAGCAAATGCAATAGAAGGCACTCAGACAGTGATTGATGTGTAGTGCATACTTGTCTTCATTAGGAAGAAAGAGACAGACAGGAAGAACAAGGGAAAATTCAGGGCAATTGATCAGGTCGACACCATCATTGCTAAAATCAGAGGAGACCAGGCTGTGTGTGGTTGCTCATGCCTGTAATTTCAGCACTTTAGGAGTCTGAGGCAGGTGGATCACTTGATGTCAGGAGTTCAAGACCAGCCTGGACAACATGGCAAAACCTCATCTCTACTGAAAATACAAAACTTAGCCAGGCATGGTGTGGCAGGCCCCTGTAATCCCAGCTACTAAGGAGGCTGAGGCAGGAGAATCAGTTGAACCCGGGAGGTGTAAGTTGCAGTTAGATGAGATTACACCACTGCACTCCAGCCTGAGGGACATTGCAAGACTCCACCAAAAAAAAAAAAAAAAAAATCAGAGAAGACCAAGATACCTGCAGATAATGCACTGTGTCACTTTCCCTGTGCATTTTTCCTGCCTCTTGGTAGACAGCTCCTAACATCACCATGAGATCCTGGTGAAGGAGGTGTGGATACTGGGGTTGCTACAGTTTATTGAACCATTTTTTCTCCCAGAGATGCTAATCTTCTGTCAGATTCCTTTGAGTGTTTTTCCGAACCCTGCTGCGGGCAGTTTACCCTCAGGGCACTTCTCCATGGAGCCACCAGCTGGCTCCATTGCTGCATAAGTGAAACTGACTCAAGATTAGAAAGTAGTGTTCCATTGTCTTTGAGCTGGGTGGGGTGGGTCAAACCTGTAATCCCAGTACTTAGGGAGGCTGAGATGGGTAGTTCACTTGAGGCCAGTAGTTCGAGACCAGCCTGGCAACATGGTGAAACCCTATATGGTGAAACCCTAATTTTTATACTAAAAATATAAAAAATAGCCAGGCATAATGATTCACGCCTATAATCCCAGCTACTCGGGAGGCTGAGACAGCATTGGTTGGGAAGCAGAGGTTGCAGTGAGCCAAGATCGGGACACTGCCCTTTAGCCTGGGTAACAAAGCGAGACTCCAGTTTTTTTAAAAAAAACAGTATTCCTAAGGACTGAGAGGGGAAACTGAGGCATGCAGACTGGAGTTGGGGTGGGGCTTGGGCTTGGCAAGAGAATGGGTTCAAGTAACATGTGAAGGACTCTCAGAAAGTCACAGCAACTTCAAAATCATTTATTCTACCTCCCACTTCCACATTTTCCAGATATAGAAACCAAAGCTGAGAGCGGGAGATAACTATCCCAAAAGCACCACGTCGGTGGGGAGCCGGGTTGCCAGAGAAAACACAGGACATCCAGTGAAGTGTGAGTTTTGGACTCTTCGTGTATGTCTCAAATAATGCACGAGACTTAAACTAAAACCTTATTTACTCTTTGTCTTCGAAGGTAACTGTGCATCTGTATGATGCTTTGCTAAGTCTGACAACCCTCATGAGGGTAAAATGAAGATTAGGGAAATAATTAAATGTAATAAGCAAACATGCAAAATAAAGACAACTCTGTTCCCATTGTACAGACAAGAGAATTGCACATTAGGGAGGTGGCTTGCCCCAAGGCCACACTCACAAGCGTCAGAGTCAGGATTTGAACCTGGTCCTGATTCCAGAGGTCCCAATTTCACTGTTGTGGCCAGGAACATCTCATAGTCCGCCATGTGCGTGCATGTTCTGTCTTGAATATAACCCTCTCCCCATCGTGTAAGTGGACCATTCCCCTCCCTGACATTGAAGAACCCCATATTCAGCAGGTGCCTCCTGACCCAGCAGACCCCCATGAGCCCAGATCCCTGAGACCTGGTGGCTGCCATTATGACATTCCCCGACTGCATCTTAGGACCCAAGTCTGACCCCCTGCAGGATCTGCAGCTGTGTTACAGGAAAGGGGACCCGATCCAGACCCCAAGGGAGGGTTCTTGAATCTCGTGCAAGAAACAACTCGGGGTGAGTACATAAAGTGAAAACACATTTTTTTTTTTTTTTTTTTTGTTTGGTTGGTGGTTTTTTTTTTTTGTTTGTTTTTCAGATGGAGTCTCACTCTGTTGCCCAGGCTAGATAGAGGGCAGTGGTGTGATCTTGGCTCACTACAACCTACTCCTCTGGGGTTCAAGTGATTTTTCTGCTTCAGTCTCCTAAGTAGCTGGGATCACAGGTGCTTGCCACCACACCTGGCTAATTTTTATATTTTTAGTAGAGATGGGGTTTCACCATGTTGGCCAGGCTGCTCTCAAACTCTTGACCTCAGGTGATCCGCCTCCCTCAGCCTCCCAAAGTGCTGGGGTTACAGGTGTGAGCCACAGAGCAAGTTTATGCTTTCCTAGACAAGCAAGTTTTTTAGGAAAGTAAAGATAGAATGGTTACTCCATAGAGCAGCCCAGAGGGCACTGGTGCCCATCTTTAGGGTTATTTCTTCATGACATGCTGAATGGGGGGGTAGATTATTCATGACTCCCCTTTTTTAGATCATACAGGGCAACTTTCTGATGTTGCCATGGCATTTATAAACTGTCAAGGCACTGGTGGCAATGTGGCAGCGAGGACGACCAGAGGTCACTCTCCTGGCCATCTTGGTTTTGATGGGTTTTGGATTGGCTTCTTTACTGCAGCCTGTTTTATCGACAATGTCTCTGTGACCTGTATCTTGTGCTGACCTCCTATGTCATCCTGTGACTTAGAATGCCTTCCCCGCCTGGGAACGCAGCCCAGTAGGTCTCAGCCTCCTTTTACCCATCTCCTATTCAAGATGCAGTTGCTGTGGTTCACACACCTCTGGCAGCTGGGCTCCTTGGGATCTCCTGACATTCTGTGCCCTCTGTGCCCTCCTCCCTCACTGCCATCGCTGTCTTCCTGAGCCTCCTCCTTCTGAATTTCTTCATCACCAAGAAGAGGAATCGCTGTTAGGTTTGGCTTTTGGGAAAGGGATGGACCAGGCAGGCAGTAGGGAGGGAGACACAGGCCCTGGCATGGGCGATGGGGAGGGGAGAGCTGAGTGGGAGCCGGTGGGTCTGTCTTTGTTCTTGTCTCTGTGAGTTGCCCATTGTGCAGATCTGCCCCGCTCCTTCCCCATCGCAATGGATGGGGACTCCTCTCTCTAGTGTTCAGGCCCCGGGCCCTGGGTCAGATCAATGCCTTTTTCTCCTGCACTCCGTTAGTCAGAAGATGTGCTTGGCATCACCTTGAAAATGCATCCAGAAGCAAGGCCCTGGCTCACTCCCTACTTCTGTCCCAGCCTCTCTGCCCTTCCAGCCACAGGAGACCTGTGTGAGCTGAATCCATTGCACCCTCCTCTGCTCAGACCCACAGCGGCCCCATTTTTCTCGATCTGAGCCAAAGGCCCCAGAGTGGCCCACCAGGCTCACCCTGGGCTGCCTCATTGCCTCCAGCCTCACCTTCCACCAGTCTCCCTCCGTTTTCCACCTACCATTCTTCCCCATCCTCACACCTGCCTGATGTTCACACATCCCTCCAGGCATCTGCTTTAGCTGTTCCCTCCACCGGGACCACCCTCCTTCCAGAAGACCATTGTCCCCTCCAGCACCCCCTGCAGTCAGGGCTGCCTCCCTCACCACCATCCAGCAAGGACATGGCCCGCCCATCCCTCTCCTCCCAGCAGCTCCCTTCCTTGGCCTGTCCTGGGTTTGTTTTTGCTTTTCCCCAGCACTTCGCACTTCCTAAAGGGCCCTGCAGGAGGCTCCTGGCAGGGGCCGATGGCCTCGCTCTCCTTAGACTGGAAGCTCCACAGCAGCACGGGCCACTCCCTGTGGCAGACTCAGTATCTAGTTAGTGCTCCTCATGCAGAAGGTGCTGGATCAGTGTTTGAGAACTACAGAAGATAGGAGGGTGGAGAGAAGGGAGGGAGAGATGAAGGGAAGAAAGGAGGGAGGGGAGAAAGGAGAGGAGGGGAGGAGTGAAGAGGAGGGAGGCAAGGACACATAGGAAAGGGGAGGACAGATGGAGGGAAGGAAAGAGTTGAAGGAGGAAGAGAAGGAATGAGGGAGAGAAGGAAGAGAGGGGGGAGGGAGGAAAGGAAAAAAGGGAAGAAAGAAAGGGCGGGAGAGCAGAAGAAAGGAGTAGGGAAGAAAGGAAAGAAAGGCGGGAGAGAGGGAGGGAGGCAAGGGGCATGAAGGGAAGGAGTTTATTTCCTCTCTATGCCCAGCTGTCCCAATGTCCATCTGTCACTTGGACTGTTTCTCCAGCCTCCTGCGTGGCCTCCTTCAGGCATGGTGGCTCACACCTGTAATCCCAGCACTTTGGGAGGTGGAGGCAGGCGGATCACCTGAGATCAGGAGTTCAAAAGCAGCCTGGCCAACATGGCAAAATGCTATTTCTATTAAAAACTACAAAGATTATCTAAGCATGGTGGCAGGCACCTATCATCTCAGCTACTCCAGAATCTCAGGCAGGAGAACCGCTTGAACACAGGAGGCGGAGGTTGCAGTGAGCTGAGATTGCATCACTACACTCCAGCCTGGTAAGAGCAAGACTCCATCTCAAAAAATAAAAATTCTTCTCCAGGCAGCTGCCTTCTGATGATGCCCCCCTCACCCAGTGAAGCACAGGAGACCCCAAATTCCTGCCTGACCCGAAAGTGCCAAGTGACCCTTCCCACACACTCCTCTGGCCGCACTGTGTCCTCTGAGTCATGCTGTTCCCTGTCTCAAAGCCTCCCCTCCCTCTTCCCAGCCCCATCCTCTGCCTTCCTGGTGTCCACCTCCTGGTCATTTTATGTGTAGCTCAGGCTGTAATCCCAGCACTTTAGGAGGCCTAGGGCAGAGGATCACTTGAGCTCAAGAGCTTGAGGCCAGCCAGAGCAACATAGTGAGATCTCCCCCCTCCCCAAACCCCACCAAAAATGTGAAAGGAAGAAAAAAAGATGTAGCTCAGGCATTACTCACCTCCAGGTAGCCTTTCTGATAGTGCCATCCACAGGTGGGCTCAGGGGCAGCCTCTGTTCTCTGGGCATCAGAAGCTGCCTCCCTGGGGAAACGCTCCTGGGTCAGCTCCTGCAGGAGTCCAGACACAGGATAACGGTGGATGGATCAGGACTGAGGGTCAGAGATGCGGAGAGGCAGGCAGCTTTGGGACACACTTGGTGAGATCAGTGGGATTTTCTGCAGGGTGACTGTCAGGGTGCAGGGGATAATTCTGGACCAGCCGTGTCTTCATCTCTCTCTCCCCTCCAATCCCAGGAGAGCAAATGAGGCAGAAGGACTTGAGGGCCCGGCTCAGCAGCTCCATCCTCAGGAACTTGAGGACTATCAAGTTCCATGGCTGGTGAGGTCTGCTGTTCTGAGAGTTCCAGGCTTTTACCGATGTGGGGAGGAGGGTTCAGGTGCAGGTGGGCTGCAGAGGTAGAATCCAGGGTCTGAGTGGCCATATTGGCCAAGCTGGTCTTGAACTCCGAATGTTAAATGATTTGTCCGTCTCAGCCTACCAAAGTGCTGGGATTACAGGTGTGTGTCACCATGAACTGGCTAATTTGGGCATTTTCAGTAGAGAGGTGGTTTTGCTATGTCGTCCTTGCTGGTCTTGAACTCCTGGAGTCACATGATGCACCTGCATCAGCTTCCCCTTGTGCTGGGATTACAGGCATGAACCACCATGGCCATGCTTTCTTTTTTGAGACAGGATCTTATGCTGGCACCCAAGCTGGACTGAAGGTGTGTGCCACTATGAACTGGCTAATTTTTGTATTTCCAGTAGAGAGGTGGTTTTGCTTTGTCATCCTTGCTGGTCTTGAACTCCTGGAGTCACGCAATGCACCTGCCTCAGCTTCCCCTTGTGCTGGGATTACAGGCATCAACTGACGTGCCCAGCTAGTTTTTTTTTTTCTTTTTGAGGAATTACCGAACTATGTGAAACACAGGATGCACCGATTTTGTTCCCTGTACAGTATTTAAAGATTGTGGTTTCTCTCTCACCTTGCCAACACTTGTTAATTAACATTTGTTGGATTATATCCTTTCTAGTGTGTGTGCGGGAGTATGTCATAGTTTCAGTTTAGATGGCCATAGTCATGATAGTGATCATCTTTTTATGTGCTTGTTTTCCATTAACATGTATTTTTGGCAAAGCGTGTGTATGTCATTGTGTATGACATTGAGTATGTCATACAGTTAAGATGGCCCTAATGATAATGATATTACCCATCTCTTATGTGCCTGTTTTACATTTCAGTGTTTTATTGGCGGAGTGTGGGTTCAGCTGTTTCTCCATTTAGTAATTTGGTTGTTTTTGTTGTTGATTTATACAAATAACACATCGTGGCTAACAGACTGTTAGACATGTAATGCACAAATATTTTCTTCCTTTCTGTGGGTTGTGTTCCCCCTATCTTTTTTTTTTTTTTTTTTTTTTTTCATGAGATGGACAGAGTCTAGCTCTGTTTCCCTGGCTGGAGTGCAGTAGTGTGATCTCGGCTCATGGCAACCTCTACCTCCTGGTTTCAGATGATTCTCCTGCCTCAGCCTGCCAAGTAGCTGACATTACATACTCCCAGTACCATGCCCAGCCAATTTTCTGTATTTATTTATTGATTTTTGAGATGGTGTATTACTGTTGCTGTGTCACCCAGGCAGGAGTGCATTAGTGCAATATCGGCTCACTGCAACTTCCACCTCCAGGGTTCATGCGATTCTTCTCCCTGAGCCTTCTGACTAGCTGGGATTACAGACCTGTGCCACCACGCCCGGCAAATTTTTTGTATTTTTTATAGAGATGTTGTTTCTCCACAATGGTCAGGCTGGTCTCAAACTCTCAACCTCAGTTGATTTGCTTGCCTCAACTCCCCATAGTGCTGGGATTACAGGCGTGAGCCACTGCACCTGCCACTCCTAGGTATTTTGGTTTTCTTTCTTTTTTATTTTGAGATAGGTCTTGCTCTGTCTGCCGGGCTGGAGTGCAGTGGCCTGACAACTACTCACTGGAACCTCTGCCTCCTGGGTTCAAGCAATTCTTGTGCCTCAGCCTCCCAAGTAACTGAGATTACAGGTACCGGGGTTTCACCATGTTGGGCAAGCTGGTATCGAACTCCTGACCTCAAGCGATCTTTCTGCTTCGGCCTCCCAAAATGCTGGGATTACAGGCATGAGCTGCCATGCCCGGCCTTTCTTTTTTGAGACGGGGTCTTGTGCTGTCTCCCAGGCTGGAGTGCAGTGGTGTAATCTCGGCTTACTGCAACCTCCACATTCTGGGCTCAAGCAATCCTCCTGTGTCAGCCTCTCCAGTAGCTGTGACTACAGGTGTGTGCCACCATGCCTGGCTAATTTTTGTATTTTTAGTTGAGATGGGGTTTTGCTAAGTCGTCCTGGGTTATCGTCAACTGCTGGACTCAACGTGATTTACCTGTCTCGGCCTCCCAATGTGCTGTGGTTGCAGGCATCAGCTATTGTGCCCAGACTATTTTTCACTTGTGAGTAAATACGAAACTATGTTAAAAATAGGCTGCACCATTTTATATTCACATGTGGTATTTAAGTATGGTGATTTCTCTCTGACCTTGCTAACACTTGTTATTTTCTATTTATTTGGATTATAGCCTTTTGAGTGTGTGTTAAAGGAGTTTATCATTGTGGTTTCCATGTAGATTGCCATAATGAGAGTTATATTGATCATCCTGTTATGTGCTTGTTTTCCATTTGCATGTCATATTGTTGAAGTGTGTGTTCAGCTGTTTTTAGATTTTGTAATTTGGTTGCTTTTGTTGTTGAGTCAGACAAATTATACACTGTGGTTAACAGACTGTTGTTAGATATATAATGCACTGTGTGCTGTCTTTTCACTTTCTGTTTTTAATTTGAGATGGAGTCTTGCACTTTTACCCAGGCTAAAGTGCAGTGGTGCGATCTCGGCTCACTGCAACCTCCCACTCTTGGGTTCACATGACTCTTGTGTCTCACCTTTCGAGTAGCTGAGATTACAGGCTCCTGTTAACATGCCCAGCTAAGTTTTTGTATTTTTTTTTTCTTTTGGAGATGGAGTCTCGCTCTGACACCCAGGCCTGGAGTGTAGTAGCACAATCGGCTTACTGCAACTTCCACCTCCCAAGTTCAAGTGATTCCTCAGGTGAGCACCACCACGCCCAGTTAATTTTTGTATTTTCAGTAGAGACGAGGTTTCTCTATGTTGGTAAGGCTGGTCTCAAACTCCCAACCTGAGGTACATGCTCGTCTCAGTCTGCCAAAGTGCTGGATTATAGGCGTGAGCCACTACACTCCTCCAGTCCCAGGCATTATGGTTTTCTTTTCTTTTCTTTCTTTTTCTTTCTTTCTTTCTTTTTTTTTTTTTTTTTTTTTTTTTTTTTTGGTGCGATCTTGCCTCTCTGTTGGCCAGGCTGGAGTGCAGTGGCCTGATATCAGCTCACTGGAACCTCAGTCTCTTGGGTTCAAGCAATTCTCCTGCCTCAGCCTCCAAAGTAGCTGGGATTACAGGTGCATACCACCACACCCGGATAATTTTCATATTTTTAGTAGAGACCGGGTTTTGCCATGCTGGCCAAGGTGGTTTTTAACTGCTGACTTCAAGAGATCCTTCTGCCTCCACCCCTCAAAGTGCTGGGATTACAGGTGT
Source organism: Saimiri boliviensis (assembly GCF_048565385.1). NCBI lineage: Eukaryota > Metazoa > Chordata > Mammalia > Primates > Cebidae > Saimiri > Saimiri boliviensis. The sequence continues at coordinate 152,998,012 of NC_133453.1, forward strand.
GAGTCACCATGTTTGGCCTTTCCATTTTGAGATGAGGTCTTGTGCTGTCTCCTAGGCTGCAGTGCAGTGATGCAATCTCAGCTTACTGCAGCCTCCACATTCTGGGCTCACGCAATCCTCCTGTCTCAGCCTCCCATGTAGCTGGGACTACAGGTGTGTGCCACCATGCCTGGTTAATTTTTGTATTTCTAGTAGAGGTTGGGTTTTGCTGTGTCATCCTGGCTAGCTTTTAACTCCCGGGCTCATGTAATCCACCTGTCTCTGTCTCCCAGTGTGCTGTGATTATAGGCATTAGCTATCATGCCCAGCGTATTTTTAACTTTTTGAGGAATCAGCAAACTGTGTTAAAAATAGGCTGCAGTAGAAAAATGCAAATCAACACTACATTGAGATACCATCTCCTGCCAGTTAGAATGGCCATCGTTAAAAAATCTAGAGACGACAGATGCTGGAGAGGATGTGGAGAAATAGGAACACTTTTACACTGTTGGTGGGAGTGCAAATTAGTTCAACCATTGTGGAAGACAGTGTGCCAATTCCTCAAGGACCTAGAAATAGAAATTCCATTTGACCTAGCAATCCCATTACTGAGTATATATCCAAAGGATTATAAATGGTTCTATTACAAGGACACGTGCACACGAATGTTCATTGCAGCATGGTTTACAATAGCAAAGACTTGGAACCAACCCAAATGCCCAACGATGATAGACTGGACAGGGAAAATGTGGCACATATACATAGAAAACGACGAGTTCGTGTCCTTTGTACGGACACGGATGAACCTGGAAAGCATCAATCTCGGCAAACTGACAGAGGAACAGAAAATCAAACACTGCATGTTCTCACTCATAGGCGGGTGTTAAACAGTGAGAACACATGGACAAAGGGAGGTGAGCATCACACACTGGGGTCTGTGGAGGGCATGTAGTGGGAGTTGGGGAGGGATATCATGGGGACAAATGCCAGATATAGGCGATAGGGAGAAAGGCAGCAAACCACATTGCCAAGTATGTACCTATGCGACAATCTTGAATATTCTTCAAATGTACCCCAAAACCTAAATCGCAGTAACATACATGTTTAAACAAAAAAGGCTGCACTATTTTATATTCCCCATACGGTATTTAAGGATGGTCATTTCTCTCAGACCTTGCTAACACTTGTTATTTTACATTTCTTTAGATTATAGCCTTTCTAGTGTGTGTCAAAGGTATATGCCATTGTGGTTTCGGTGTAGATGGTCGTAGTGGTAATGATACTGATCATCTTGTTATGTGCCTGATGTCTGTTTGCATGTCTTATTAGTGCAGTGTGTGTTTAACTGTGTCTCTATTTTCCTTTGCAGATGAAGTCTTGCACTGTTGTCCAGGTTCGAGTGTAGTGGGGCGATCTCAGTTCACTGTAACCTTCATTACCTGGGTTCAAAAAGTCCCCTGCCTCAGCCCCCTAAAGTAGTTGAGATTAGTCTCCTACTACCATGCCTAGCTATTTTTTTGTATTTTTCCTTTTTGAGACAGAGTGTAGCTCTGTTGCCAAAGGTGGAGAGCATTAGCACAATCTGTGCTCATTGCAACCTATACTTAACGTGGTTAGGCTCAGGGTTAGGGTTAGGGGTTAGGGATTAGGGGTGGGTTGGGGTTAGGGGCATGTGGTGCATCGTCCCAGCGCCGGCTTGCGTGGTGTGGCATCCAGGCCCTGGCGTGCATCACGCGGCATCCTGCCGGTCTGCGGGGTTGCAGTCTTCTCAGTATATGTCTGTTGGGAACCGTGAGTGTGGAGCTGCATGCTCCATGGCACAGGCCTAGCGGGCATAGCCTCGCTACAACTCTGGGCCACGTCTACAGTGAGTAAATTCCTTCCTGTTTGCAGCCCTTCAATGCTTAGGGTCAGAGACTGGTAAGATCTCGGTATGGAAAACTGGACACCGAAAGCTCCTCTGAATCCTTCGCACCTAGGTTCTCCCCGCCCGAGGCCCGGTGGCTGCAGTGCAAGTTTTAATAATCAACACTGACATATCAGTGCAAACGTAGAAACTAACGTATCGTTAGAGTTTAGGGTGAGGATTAGGGATAAGGGTTACGGTTAAAAGTTAGAATTTAGGGGTTAGAAGAATTTTAGGCAAATTTGAAGGAAGGAATGATGCTTGAATCGTGCCTGAAGCACCAGAGTGAGAAACAGGGCTTGGGTCTTCCAGCTCTCAGCGGTGGCTGCTGAGTGAGGTTTCTCATTGGCTCCAGTTGGGCGACCGCCGGTTGTGGGGATGGTTCCCTCAGCGTCAATAGTCATACAGCCAGCTGGCAGCTGGGTATTTTGTCATTGACTGGTTGGTTGGTTAACGTTTTTAAGTCAGTTCGCATGCCTCGAAGTTCGGTTTCGTTTGCTTAGGGAAGACCTCAGGCTAACAGCTTTCCCCTTTTTTGCTTTAACATGTCAAAACCATGATTCATATTCATTTTACTTTCCTGGCATTAATAGAAGAAAGTTTACATTTTTGTTGTCATTCAGAAAGTTGGTTTAATTGGCAGCCTATTTGTGATGTTGCATAAAATAATGTGTGTTAATTATTAGCATCTTAGATTAGGTGAAATATGTTAACTCTATTAAGCTTTGTTATTAAACCATAACAGGAGTTCAGTTGCTTTTTTTTTTTTTTTTTCCTCCTAGGCTTTAACCATTTAAAATACACTCAAGCGTCTCCTAACAATGTGGATACTTTCTAAGAAATGTGTCCTTAGTGATTTCATCTTTGTGCACACACCATCAAGTGTCCTTGTAAAACCTGGATGGTGTAAGTGATATGGTATAGCTTCTTGCTTTCAGGCTACATACCATACCTGTATAGCTCATCTCTGTACTGAATGCTGTAGTCAAATGTCACACCATGGTGATTGTGGATTGTGATCCCTAAATATCTGAGTCAGGTCTCAGTCAAGTAGAAAGCTTATTTTGCCAAGGTTATGGACATACCCATGACACAGCCTCAGGAGGTCCTGACAACATGGGCCCAAGGTGGTCAGGGTAGAGCTTGCTTTTATATATTTTAGAGAGACATGAGACACCAATCAATATGTGCAAGATGTAAAGTCATTCGGTTCAGTGAGGTGGAACAACTGGAGGTAGGAAGGCGGGGTGGGGGGTGGTTCTAGGTAAGAAGTAGATAAAACAAAAGTTACATTCTTTTGAATTTTTTGATCAGCCTTCCACTGAATACAATTTAGTCTGGTTCAGTGAATTTGCATTTTTACACATACAGTAGGGCAGAGGAATGGTGTGATCTTGGCCCAGCACACCCACCTCCTCCCTGGTTTAAGCGATTGTCTTGCCGCATCCTCCCCAGTAGCTGGGATTACAGGCATGCACCACCAAGCCTGGGTAATTTTTGTATTTTTAGTAGAGATGGGGTTTCTCCGTGTTTGTCAGGCGGGTCTCGATCTCCCTACCTCAGATTATCCACCTGCTTTGGCCCCTCAAAGTGTTGGGATTATAGTCATGAGCCACCGTGCCTGGTCAGGAAGCTTATTTTGATTCTGATATTGTCAACTGTATTTCAGGTATAACTTATTTTCCTTGGAGCGTTAAATACTGCATTGGTATTGTGTTACAGAAATAAAACACAGATCCCTTTTTATCACCTTCATTGCTAGTGATATTGACAACTAAATTTAGATGCATTCCAGAGTCTGGGTTTCCGGTCATTCTTAGCAATCCTCTAAAGGTAAATTACTTTTTCTCACGAGACACAGTGACATCTAAAGTCGTATTGATTGTCCTGCCACTTTTGTTTCCCTAGTTTCATCGATTACTTCAAAGCATCTTTGGGGGGATAACTTTGAGTAACCCTTTTAACTTTTCAGTATTAGAAAGCATCATCATGAAACATTGAATAATTGTGCTCACAAATTCCCTTTACAGTCTTTCTTTGAATATTTTTTTCCAGTGGCAAATATTTGCTTTTGTTGTATTGTAGCTAAAAGGAATGCTGGGAAACAAAACAAAGACAGGCATTCATTATAATAAGTGATTCAGTCACTATCAATTGCTATTTTAATTTTTTTTAAGTTATACTTTTGAAAACGTCCTGCTGTAAATTGAAATAGTGTCCAAAATCTGAAGTCTTTCCTTGGTTCTAAGGTGACCAGATTTCCTAGAAAGTGAACCACACCACAAGAAAAAATATATGATAAATATGTTTACATGGATGTGTTATTTTAACATAAATCTTGTAAAATAGGCATTTCTTTGAAATTACATATGTTTGCATAAATTACTTTGCAGCATCATGAATGCCCTTGTTTTGAAAAGTGGGAGTAGTTAGTGTCAATTACTGCTTCTTATTAGTACAAATAAGTAAGGAGATATTTTTAAAAATTACAATTTTTAAATAAAGGGAGGAAAATGCAGATTTCCTGTGTAGACCCGAACTAGTTTCCCCTCGTATAAACATATCAACATGTATGAGATGTGTTGTTAACAGTATATATATATATATATATATATATATATATATATATATATATACATATATATATTTTTGAGATGGAGTCTTTCTTGCTCTGTAACCCAGGTTGGAGTGCAATGACACGATACTGGCTCATTGCACCCTCCACCTCCCATGTTTAAGCGATTCTCCTGCTTCAGCCTCCCAAGCAGCTGGGATTACAGGTGCCCACCAGCACACGTGGCTAATTTTTTGTATTTTTAGTAGAGACGGGTTTCGCCATGTTGGCCAGGCTGGTCTGGAACTCTGACCTCAGAATATTTACCCGTCTAAGCCTTCGAAAGATGTGGGGTGACAGGCATGAGCCACCATGTCCTGCCTGCTATCAGTATATTTGCTTCGGTTAGGTATCTGTTCAGATATTTACCCAGTTTTAAAATCACGTATGTGTTTTGTCATTATCTTCTCGCATCTCTCTTTTCTTTTTGTTCTCTGCATACAGTTTTGCACAGTAGAATACTTAGTTTTATGAAGTCCATTATCAATATTTTCATGAATTGGCATTTGATGTTTTGTGTTACAAGTCAACACCAAACTCAACGTCATATAGATTTTCTTTTAGATTTTTTATAGTTTTGCATTTAAAATTACAGTCTCTGGACTATTTTGAGTAGGTTTTTGTTTTTCTTAATTTGTGTATATATTCATTTGATTCTACATGGCTTCCAAAGTCTTCCATCACCGTCTTTGGGAAGGAATGGCTACAGTGGGCTTCATTTTGGTTTGAATTTCTAAAATTATTACATTGAGTAAACTCAATATTGAATTTTATAGGTATTTCAGGACAGCCAGGCGGGGGTGCACGTCTGCTGAGAAACTGAGCAAGAGTATCTGTGCTGAGCTCTGGTGCCACCAGAGGGCGCACGAACCCACCCCTGACCAACTTCCCTCTGAGGTGCCCGAAGACTTCCTCGGGGCAGCACGACGGTGGTGTCAACTAAGTCTTGTTCATTGGTGAGTAAAAAGCTTCCTTTCCACGGCCTTGAGTGCAGAGAAGAGAGTCTTTAGAGTACTCAGCAAAGGAAGAAATTCATCTAGAAAAATGAAATCCCCAAATCCCATCATTACGACTACATCCTGATATCAATGTCAATATCCAGACACAGTGGCTGCTAAGATATGTTCTCACAGTGGCCTCTAATATAATAATCACACCGTGCCCTAACATTACTATGATATCCATACCGTACCCTAACACCAACATAATATCCACACCAATATAATATTCTAACGCTAATCTGACATCCACACTGTTGCTTCCAATGCTAATGTAATACTATCCGTATGGTTCCCTGATGTTAATGTAATATCTGCACTGTTCTACAACACCAATATAATATGTACACTATGCCCTAACACTAATATCCACACTGTGCAGTAAAACTAATGTGTCCACACAGCAGCCTCTAATACTAGTAAGTATAATAATATCTACTAAGTGGAGTTGGTTGACATTGAGGCTTTTATAAGGGTTCACAGCTTTGGATGAAGAGTAGCCTCTGTAGTGGATTTTGGTGACGTCTCTGCTTTTCTGGCATAGTATTGATATGGTTGTTTTAAAAAGTAATTTACTTTTTAATAATGTCATACTTCTAGGAAACTTCCAGTAGCAGTGCAAAATATAACCTGTTTCTTTTCTTAGAGTCCCCACCAGTTATTGCTGTGCCAGATTTACAACATCCCACAAAATACTCCGGTATATTTTATCCAAAGTGTGGAAACTCTCCTAGGTTACCACCGCATAACCCCTAGATCAAGAAATCAGCATGGTTCCTACATGATAATTCAGTTCACAAACTCATTTACCTTTTACCTCGTGCCCCGCTTGGGAGTAAAATATGTTTTTTCATTCTGATCCAGTTTTCCTGACACTGTTTCCAAGACTTTCCTGCATATTTATGATCTTGACACATTTAAAGAGCATACAAGTTTTTGTTTGAACACCTGTTTTCAGGTCTTTGGGGCATATAGCTAGCAATGGAATCACTGAGTCATACGGTAAATCTACTTGCAACCATTTGAAGAAACTTCAAATTAGTTCCCAGGGCTCATCCCTCACTTCTATCACATTCACAGAGAAGGCTTCCCTGATTGTCTTATCCGCCACCAACACCGCACCCCTGCTCATGCTAGTGTGCATTACACCCACATCTGATTTTGCTTTCCTTTCCTTTCCTTTCATTTTCTTTCTTCTTTCCTTTCGTTTCCTTTCTCCTTTCCTTTCCTTTCCTTTTTCTGGTGTTTTATTTTATAAGAACACCTTTTTTTATAAGGACACTAATCTCATCAGGCCAGGGCCCAACCCTATGACTTCATTTAACTTGACTGACTTCCTTAGAGACCCCATCTCTAAATACAGACACACTGTGGGGTTAGGACTTGGACATATGAATTTGTGGGAGATACCAACATTCTATCTGTAGCACATGAAAACTTTTCAGAAATGTTAAATCTTGGGATTTACCATGAAACTACTGTGTCAGAAACCCTAGGATTTGGTCTCAAATACCTCTTTCAATCAGGCTTTTCGGTGTGTCTGAGTTTGAGACACAATAAGAGTCAATACAGGAAGTGGATGGAGGGGAGATGAAAGAAGTAGATTGTCAGCAGAACGTGGAGAACTTTGAGGCTCAAGAATGCAAAGGCTGCTCTTAGTCAGTGGGACACCTAGAAGGAGAGGAGCTAAATCATTTCTTTTGCCATCTGTTTGTGGAAGGAAGGGGAGGAAAGAAAGGAGGAGAGAAGGAAAAAAGGACGGAATTAAGAGAAAGGGAAGAAAGAGAGGGAGGGAATAAGAAAGGGACAGAAGAAGGCCTTTTGGAAAACAGTTTCCCATTTCCGGTGTTTACATTCTAAATACAGTAATGGAGAAATGGATAAATATGATATATATTATGAAAATCTATAGCTCATTCCAGGGTCAAGCCAGCAAAGGAGAAAGGGGAATCAGGGTAACTTGTAGATCTGTGCAACCTCCCACTGACAAAAATGTGGACGCTCAGATAGGAAGCTGATGTGAGGCACACATTCAGTTTTATTTATTTGTGCTGATGTTAACAGGAGGACATGTAAGTGACTGTGTTTACTAAGATAGAGATATAGCTAAGAGAGCAGTCAGTTCTGAAACTACCTTCAGAAGGTGATTACTGAATCTTGTGGATTCTCTGCAAGTTTGAGGAAGGGCACACAGTGAGAGAGGATAAATAAGGTCACAGAGAAAGCGACTGTTTCAAGGAAAGCAAAGACCCAGAATGAGGGTGAAGATGAGGGCAGGGTAAATCGCAACGACATTTAACTTATTTTGCCAGTTAGCACCTCAAAAGGCATCCCGGTCTGAGCTCTGCAGAAGGGACGTGTTTGCAACTCATTGTGAGTCCTCTGGGTGAATCACTGACTGTGTCTATGAACAGGACCAACTGGCCAAAACTGTGAATTGTGATGACCACCACTGTTGTTAGGCTGAACCCTTGTTAAACAGGATGGTGGTTTTCAGTACCAGCTAAAAGAATTTTAAAATGTTGACCATTTATATTATTTAAGTAATGTGCTACCATTTATAGTCATTTATATGACATTAATATACCATTTATATCACATATGCCATTAAGTAAAATAAAGTCAACATTTATATTACTGAAGCAATGTGCTACAGAAACCCTAAAGGGGTTTCTGTAACATTAAATTGATGGCTCTCTAGTGCAGTCCAGAATCACCTGTAGGGCATGTTGGGCCACAGATTGCTGGTTTCCACTCAGAGTCTCTTATTCAGTAGGTCTGGGTGGGGTCTGAGAATCTGCATTTATAATAAGTTCTCAGACACAACTGATGCTGCTGGTTCGGGAACCACAATATGAGAACTATGGTTAAGCCTCACGCCACAGCATTCCTATAGCAAGAGCCACCTGTGCTAATTCAGGGTAACTTGTTGGCTGCAAACTGTAACCATAGGCAACTTCTTTAGCAATATAAGCCTCTAGATAAAAGAAACACTCGACAGTCATAGTAGAAACATATATGGTCAATGAAATAGCTTTTTTCCAAATGGGAACATGTGTCTTACAGCCTCAAAAGAATATTTTCACCTAGACTGCACTAAAGTAACAAGATCAATCTGAAACTAAAACTTAAAACGGCCTTTATGAACAGAAACACTTTGACACCTCAGGTAAAGGGCTACATATTTCCCTCTCTATTTTCATATCTTAGCTTTAAGATGAAATGACATTGTCATTTTACTTATAATAGGAGAACCTACGAATAGGAGAACTTAAATAACATTGTCATTTGACTTAAAACAGGACAACCTAGAAACTTGATTCCCGCTTATTAGTGCAAACCAAAGGGGTTACTTCCAAATATTTTCAGTTTAGTTTTTGTTCATGTGTAATATAAATGATTTAAAAGCCAGGTTTCGGGGAAAGCTGCCATAAATGTGTTTAATAGTTGCTGCCTCAGCATCCATTTTCAGACCTGACCTAAGTTGTCTGAAGCCCAGTCTCACTGTATCCCCTCCGATCTGGGTAACCCTCCCCCTCCCTGAGTGGTCGTGATGCGGCCCATCCCGCTGAGTCAGAACCCACCCATCACACAGCTGCTGGTCATGATAAAACCTAATGGTCGACACCAGAGCCCTGTAAATAAGCCCAGCTCCACGTGTTCTCTTAAATCAGCAAAGCCACACCCTCACGGGAAAGCCCGAGAAGAAAGCTTCAGGCCCTCCCTCTGCTCTCTGGTTCCTCACGGCCTTCAGACTGCCCCTCGTCCTCCAGACGCTCCCCGACCTTCTCCAGGATGTGTAAGTTAGAGATTTCTTCTGTTCCTGTGTTTTGGTGTTGCCTCCTCCTTGTGCCTTACCTGACTGACACCCCAGAGCCTTCCTTTCCTCCTGGCCAGGGCTCTCCTGGAGATGGGCTGGCTTCTGGCCTCCTTTAAAGAGAGACCTCAACCAAATTAGAGAGAAACCTAAATAAATAAATCACAACAGAAAGCTTGGTTTTTTACTTAAAATCCATATTTATAACATAAAATGTGTTTATGCTAGATTTAGAACACACTAGGCCTGTTCTAGCTCTAAATTGCACTGCTATCTTGTAGTATGCAGTTATTCTTCATTTTATTTTCCACTTGAAGTCATTGTATTTCCTCAGTTTATAAACACCTTGAATTCTTGAGCTGAAAAGACAGGGTAACTTGATAGGGCATCTCCCTTAGGAACCATAACCCCCAATGCAGAACAAATTAAATGTGCAAAACTGTGAGCACCATGTCCTATGTTATTAAAGATAGAATATAATGCTGAAAGGCAAGAAAGTCTTTATGAAGAAGTTTAAAGGAGTAGAAGAATGGACAGATGAACTGGAAATGGAAAGATCAGTTCTCCTTTCCTTTAGGAGTAAGCCCCTTTGGAAACTAGCTGGTAAATGTCAGTCCCTTTAGATGGCAAGGTTAGTGAATACTAAGAAAACACTAGGGTACAAGTGTTCATCATGCAAAGCACACCTGTAATATTTCATCTGGTCTCTCAGTGACCCTAGAAGAAACAAGAGATGTTTTCAGATGAGGAGATTGGGCTTCAGGGTGAAATTAGGAGACTGGTAAGACTCACAGAGAGAGTCAGTGGTGGAACGGAGTTCAGATCCACATTCTTCCAACAGCAAGCACAGGGCATTTTCCACTAATCAGTGCACTAACCCAAGAAATCTAATTTTTCCAAACATTTAAAATGATGCTATGGCCATCTGAGTAAAACCACTTTTGGCCTCTACTTCTGATTCCTCATTACCAGCCTACCATTGTTTATCTGATATGGGCAGCAGAATTAAGATGTAATGAAGTCTAACAGAACCCCTCATTACCTGTGTAGATACAGTAGTAACAGAGATGGTGATATCGTTTGAATGTTTGGGCCCTTCAAGTCTCATGTTGAAATGTGATCCCCAGTGTTGGAGGTAGGGCCTGCTGGGAGGGAGGTGTTGGCTCATCGGGCAGATCCTTCCTGAATGGCTTGGTGCCCTCCTCACAGTAATGGCTGAATTCCTGCTCTCTTCACTCACTGAGATCTGGTTGTTAAAGTGTGATACTGCCCCTGTCTCTCTCTTGCTTCCTCTCTCACTGTTAGATGCCAGCTCCCCTTTGCCTTCTGCCATGGTTGTAAGCTCCCTGAGGTCTCACAAGAAGCAGATGCTGGTGCCATGCTTCTTGGACAGTCTGCACAACCATGAGTCTAATCACCCTCATTTCCCTATAAATTACCCAGCCTCAGGTATCCCTTTATTACAGCAATGCAAATTGGACTAATACAGATGAAGAGATAAAGTATTAATTTAGAAGATGTTTATATACATATATATATAAATATATATATATATATATATACATATACATATGCATATATATGTATATATGTATATATGTTTAACATTCTCACGGAGACTGGGAGGTGTTAGAGACACATAATTGAAAACGAAATCTCCCCCCAACCAAGAAAACTTCTCCACGAAGGTAGAAGAGAAAGAAATACTATTATTACACTTTAATTTCCGGGGTACATGTGCAGAACGTGCATTTTGTTACATAGGTATCCACACGTCTTGGTGCTTTGCTGCATCTGATCCTCCCATCAACTACACTAGGTATTTCTCGTGTTATCCCTTCCCAATCCCCCTACCCCTGCCTGTTCCTCCCCACCCCTCCCCCACCACCCACAAGCCCCAGTGTGTGATGTTCCCCTCCCTGTGTCCATGTGGTCTCATTGTTCACCATCCACTTATATTTTAGAAAAAAATATTATGTTTTAAGTTCTGCAATACATATGGAGATCATGTAGGCTTGTTCAATAGGTATACACATGCCATGGTGGTTGTTACTTCATCCATTGCCCCGTCATCTACATTAGGTATTTCTCCTAATGCTATCCCTCCCCAATTCGCCCACACCCTGCTATTCCTCCCCTAGCCCCTCAGCCCCTGGGCCCCAGTGTGTGATGTTCCCCTACCTGTGTCTGTGTGTTCTCATTATTCAGCACCCACTTATGAGTGAGAACATGCAATGTTGGGTTTTCTGTTCTTGTGTCAGTTTGCTGAGAATGATGGTTTTCAGCTTCATCCATGTTCCAGCAAAGGACATGAAGTTATTTTTTATGGCTGCACAGTATTCCATGGTGTATGTGTGACATATTTTCCTTGTCCAGTCTATCTATGATGGGCATTTGGGTTAGTTCAGAGTCCTTGCTATGGTAAACAGTGCCACAATAAACATATGTGTACACGTGTCTTTATAATTGAAAGTGTTATAATCCCTTGGGTACATATCTAATAATGGGATTCCTGGGTCCAACAATATTTCTATTTCTAGATCCTGAAGGAATCACCACACTGTCTTCCACAATGGTTGAACAATTTACACTCTCAACAGCAGTGTAAAAGCATTCCTGTTTCTCCACATTGTCTCCAACATCTGTTGTCTCCAGATTTTTTAATGATTGCCATTCTAATTGGCATGAGATGGTACCTCAAAGTGGTTTTGATATGCATTTCTCTAGTTATCAGTGATGATGAGCTTTTTTTTTTCATGTTTGTTGGCTGCATGAATGTCTTCTTTTGAAAAGTGTCTCTTCATCTCTGTCACAAAATTTTTTGCCCATTCTTTTGGTTGCCAGTTCACTCTAATGCTAATTTCTTTTGCTGTGCAGAAGTTCTTAAGTTTAGATCTCATTTGTCTGTTTTGGCTTCTGTTGCCATTGCTTTTGCTGTTTTAGTCATGAAGTCCTTGCCTATGCTTATGTCCAGAATGGTACTGCCTAGGTTTTTTACGGTGTTAGGTCTTATCTTTAAATCTTGAATCCATCCGGAGTTGATTTTTATATAAGGTGCAAGGAAGGGATCCAGTTTCAGCTTTCTGCATGTGGCTAGCCAGTTTTCCAACACCATTTGTTACCTAGGGTATCCTTTCCCCATGGCTTGTTTTTGTCAGGTTTGTCAAAGATCAGACAGTTGTAGCTGTGTGGTGTTACTTTCGAGGCCTCTGTTCTGTCCCGTATGGTCTACATTGGTACCAGTACCACGGTGTTTTTATTACTGTGGTCTTGTAGTACAGTTTGAAGTCAGGTAGTATGATGTCTCCATAATTGTGTGCTTAGGATTGTCTTGGCTATGTAGGTTCTCTTTTGGTTCCGTATAAAGCTTAAGGTGTTTATTTTCCAATTCTGTGAAGAAAGTCATTGGTAGCTTATGGGGATAGCATTGAATATGTAAATTATTTTGGGCAGTATGGTCATTTTCACAATATCGATTCCTCCTGACCATGCGTATGAAATGTTTTTATATCTGTTTCTGTCCTCTCTTATTTTCTTAAGCAGTGGTTTGTCCTTCTTTTGGACGAGGTCCTTCACATGTTTTGTTAGTTGTATTTCTAGGTATTTTATTCTCTTTGTAGCAACTGTGAATGGGAGGTCACTCATGATTTGGCTCTCTGTGTGTCTGTTGCTGATGTACAGGAATGCTCATAATTTTTGCACAATGTTTTTGTATCCTGAGACTTTGCTGAAGTTGCTTATCAACTTAAGGAGATTTGGGCTGAGACAATGGGGTCTTTTAAATATACCATCATGTCATCTGCAAATAGAGACAATTTGACTTCCTCTTTTTCTAATTGAATAACCTTTATTTCTTTTAGCATGAAACCAAAGTGAGATGCACTTCTCAGGAAATCCGCTCAGCAGTTGCAAAGACAGAAAAAAAAAAAAAAAAAAAAAAAAAAAAAAAAAAAAAAAAAAAAACTCTCACCTTTTTATATAAAAAGCAGATACAACCTTTAACATACAAATTCTCAAGGTAAGCAATAACTTGTCCTCAAGGGGACTTTACAGTCCCATTTGTCACACACCTTTCATTTTAAACGTTCTTAGCAATTGGGGTAACCGTCTCTGTTAGACAATTGGCTTTTCCAAAGAAAAAAATAAACTTCTTATGTCTTTATAAAAGGAGGTTGTCTTGCAACTTGGAGTAAGATACCTGCGGAACATACCCTCCCAGCCTCCTACTGAACCTGAGAAATGGAGGTGTTATCTTCCTTGATAATTTTCAAAGTGATGATTCCCAGGCTTTCAGAACAGCATCTTTGGGTCTTAAAATTAATGAGACTAAGTTATCTTTTAAGAATATTTACATACATTTCAATATGACAAAGATGTACAAGCTTTCTAAAATAAACGCCCTAAGCAAAAGGTGCTTCTTTTCTTATTTTTAACATGGAGAATATATGAGTCAGTTAGTAATTATAGGCTTCTAACAAAATACTACAGATTGGGTAAGTTAAACAACAGATATTTATTTCCTCACTGTTCTTGAGGCCGAAAGTCTAAGACGAAGGTGCCAGTGGGGTTGGCTTTTGGTGAGACTGCTCTTCCTATCTTGGAGACAGTTACCTTTTCACTCCCTCCCATGTGGCCTTTTCCCCATGCACAGGGAGAGAGATCTCTTGTGTCTCTTTCTCCTCTTAGAAGAACACCAGTCTTATCACACTGAAGCCCAATCCTTGTCATCTCATCTAACCTTAATTAACTCTTTAAAGGCCCTCTCTTCCAATAAAGTCACACTGGAGGGTAGGACTTCCACATGCAAATTTAGTGTGGGGCACAATTCAGTCCTTTACATAGAGTCGAGCTTCTTATTTTTAGTTGGCCTTTGTCCTTATGGGAATAACAAGCCAGGCTGAGTCCTTCTCATCATGGGGCATGTATTGGAAGAAGAGATGATGAAAAGCAAGTGCATTTATCACTTGCAAGTAATAATCAAGGAAAGAAACAGTGATGAGTGAAGGCCCTTGGCTCAAGGATGAGAAGATACCTGTGAGCTCCTGGTTAGCCAGGTAGTAAATCAAGCATTCCTGATGATTTGGAAAGAATGGAGCTAGAAAAACCAATTCAGGAAAGCAGAATCATCTAGATAGTCAGTGATATAACTAAGTCGTATGTACTATTTAGGCCATCGATCAATAATTTATCAACATTCCACTTACATATTAGCTCATTTGTTTATGCACTTAACATTTAATCACCCCTAGATTCATTGTACACATCAGTATGGCTGAAAACTACCCAGATAATTTTTTCCTTCCTGCAATCACTTACTACCACTGTAGATTTTATGAAACTATTAATCAGGTTTGAACTTAGATTTCAATTTCAAGCTGTTGTCATGTTGATTTTACACAAAGAATTATGAGGTGACATGTCAGAATTCTCTTCCTACCAGTACAGTTCACAAAACCCATGAAACATTTATATGGCTTGAAGCATCATATGTGCTCAGTTTATGGTGAGAAAACAGTTATCTGCATTTCTTCCCAGTTTTAAAAAAAACAACCATCAACTAATTGAAAAAGCATAACTCACTCAAAATAACTGAAAGATGGTCTAAATAAATTTACAAGATTATGTAGTCTGATAACATCCACAGATAGATAGTAAACTTACATCGAAGGAGTTTGGGATGAGTCTTCACTCATGAAGTACTGAGTTTCAGAACTCAGTACTTCCCTATTCTCAATGTATGGCCATTCTGTTGGTAGGGTGCATTTTCATCACTGGAAGCAGATGTTACACTGCTCCTCCCCTCAGGCAATCTGGCTTAGAGGAAGGCAAGTGAAGGCCAGATGAGACTGAGCCTGCACCCAGCTCCCCATGCCCATCCAACCCTCTGATTCTCTACCCTGCGCATCTTGAAGTCAAGTTAGGTATGTTTTAATGACTGTCATAGTTTAAAGAGATGAAAGCGATGATGATTCATTGTGCATTTGTTAAACCAAGTTTCAGACATGATTAACGTGGGCCCTGGACACCAAGCATGGGTGAATTATTTTAGTCTCAGGAAGACAGGTTTTGTAATGTATTTTGTATTAGGCAGAATGAGAAAGTAGAGAGATTGGAGAGTCCTAGATAAGCTCATAGAGAATGGGTAGGACCCCACTGGCACCTTCTCACCCTTCTCCTGACCAGCAGACTGCTGGTTAATCACGGCTTTGTTCTCGCCTAGCTTCCTACGTGGTTCATCAGTGGCAGTGAGGCACAATGCATTATCTGCTGAAACACAAAGAAAATGCTGATGCATTTCACATTTATTTCCTCAAATCAATTGAACTTTCCCCTAAAATACGGTCACATTATTAATTACTTTAAATCTTGTCTTTGCCACATATTATGTGTAACATTGAGTAAGCAATTTAACTTTTCTACGTCTCATTCCCTCATCTGTAAAATGAGGTTGACAATAGTGTCCCCTGAGGGTGGTTGGTGAGAATATTAAATAAATCAATATATGTAAACCTCTTAGAACCATGCCTAGTGCATAACAAATACTTCATAGAAAGATTCTTTGTTATTTTATTTTATTTTCCACAAGTTATTGGGGTGCAGCTGGTATTTGCTTACATGAGTAAATTCTTTAGTAATGTGTGAGATCCTAGTGCACCCATCGCCTGAGCAGTATACACGGCATTGTATTTGTTGCTTTTGTCCCTTGTGCCTCCCCCCCTCCACCAAGTCATCGAAGTCCACTGTGTCATTCTTAAGCCTTTGTGTTCTCATAGCTTAGTTCCCGCATATCAGTGAGAACATACAATATTTGGTTTTCCATTCTCGAGTCGCTTCACTTAGAATAAGTCACCAATCTCATCTAGGTTATGGCAAATGCTGCTAATTTATTCCTTTTTTGGCTGAGTAGTATTCCATCATGTATATGTATGCCAGTTTCTTTATCCACTCATATATTGATGGGTATTTGGGTTGGTCCCATGATTTTGCAGTTGTGAATTGTGTTGCTATAAACATGCATGTGCAAGTATCTTTTCTCAAATAATGACTTTTTTTCTGAGTAGATATCCAGTAGTGGTATTGCTTGATCAAATGGTAATTCTACTTTTAGTTCTTTAAGGAACTCCGCCCTGTTTTCCGTAGTGGCCGTACTAGTTTATATTTCTTCTAGCAGTGTAGAAGTGTTCCCTAATTGCCACAACCATGCCAACATCTACTGTTGTTGTTGTTGTTGTTGTTGTTGTTTTTACATTCTTTGATTATGACCATTCTTGCAGGAGTAAGGTGGTATTGCATTGTTGTTTTGATTTACATTTCCCACATCATTAGTGATGTTGAGCATTTATTAAATTATTTGCTAGCCATTTGTATGTCTTCTTTGGAGAATTGTCTATTCATGTCTTAGCCCACTTTTGGATGGGGTTGATTGATTTTTTCTTACTGATTTGTTTGAGTTTGTTGTAGATTCTGGATATGAGTCCTTTGTCAGAAGTATATATTGTGAACATTTTCTCTCACTCTGTGAGTTAACTGTTTATTCTGCTGACTGTTATTTTTGCCATGCAAAAGCTCTTTAGTTATCTCTCAGCTATTTATCTTTGTTTATATTGCAATTGCTTTTGGGTTTTTAGTCATAAAATCTTTGCCTAAGCCAATGCCTAAAAGGGTTCTTCCAGTGTTATCTTCTGGAATTTTTATAGTTTCAGGTTTTAGGTTTAAGTCTTTAATCTGTCCTGAGTTGATTTTTGTATAAGGTGAGAGATGAGGATTCAGCTTTATTCTCCGACATGTGGCTGGCCAGTTATCTCAGCACCATTTGTTGAAAAGGGTGTCCTTTCTCCACTTGATGTTTTTGCTTGCTTTACTGAAGATCAGTTGGCTGTAAGTATTTGGTTTTATTTCTGGATTTTCTATTCTGTTCCCATTGATCTATGTGCCTGTTTTTATACCAGTACCATGCTGTTTTGGTGACCATGGCCTTATAGTTTGAAATCAGGAAGTGTGATGCTCCAGATTTGTTCCTTTTACTTAGTCGTGCTTTGGCTATGTTGGCTCTTGTTTGTTTCCATATGAATTTTAGAACTGCTTTTCTTGAACTCCCGACCTCAGGTGATCCACCCGCCTTGGCCTCCAAAATGCTCGGATTACAGGCATGAGCCACCACGCCCGGCCTTAGAACTATTTTTCTAACTCTGTGAAGAATGATGGTAAAATTTTGATGGGAATTGCATCGTGTTTATACATTGCATGTATTTGTACATTGCAGTATGCTCATTTTTACAATATTGATTCTACCCATCCAGGACCATGTGATGTGTTTTCATTTCTTTGTGTCATCTATGTTTTCTTTCATCCGTGTTATGTAGTTTTCCTACTAGAGGTCTGTCCACCCTTTTGTTAGATATATTCCTAAGTATTTTTTTTTCTTTTTTTTTTTCTTTTTTGGCGGCAATGGTGAAAGGGTTTGAGTTCTTGATTTGGTTCTCCATTTTGTCACTGTTGGTGTATAGAAGAGCTGATTTGTGTACATTAATCTCGTATTGGGAAATCTGCTAAATTATTTTATCAGTTCTGTGAGCTTTCTTGGGGAGTCCTTTGGGTTTTCAAGGTAGATGATCATATTGTTAGCAAACAGAGACAGTTTGACTTCCTCTTTATCTGTTTGGATGCCCTTTATTTCTTTCACTTGTCTGATTGCCCTGGCTAGGATTTCCAGTACTATGTGGAAGAGGAATGGTGAGAGTGGCCATCCGTGTCTTGTTTCCATTCTCAGGAGGAATGCTTTCAACTTTTCCCCATTCAGTATTCTGTTGGCTGTGGGTATGGCATAGATGGCCTTTATTACATTAAGGTATGTCCCTTGTGTACCGATTTTGCTGAAGGTTTTAATCAGAAAATGATGCTGGATTTTGTTAAATGCTTTTTCTGCATCTATTGAGATGATCATGTAATATTTGTCTTTAATTCTGTTAATGTGGTACAGCACATTTATTGACATGCTTATGTTACCCCATCCCTGCATCCCTGGTATGAGTCACTTGATCATGGTAGATTATCTGTTTGATATGTTGTTTGATTTGCTTAGCAAGTATTTTATTAAGAATTTTAGCATGTATCTTTATCAAGGACATTGCTCTGTAGTTTTCTTTTTAGTTGTCTCCTTTCCTGGCTTTGGTAATAGGGTGATGCTGGCTTCATAGAACGGATTAAGGAGGGTTCCTTCTTTCTCTGTCTTGTGGAATAGTGTCAAAAGGATTGCTGCCAATTCTTCTTTGAATATCTGGTAGGATTCTGTGGTGATTCCATCTGCTTCTGAACTTTTTATTGTTGGTAATTTTTAAATTACCATTTCAGTCTTGCTACTTGTTATTAGTTTGTTTGGGGCATCTAATTCTTTCTGATTGAAGCTAAGAGGGCTGTATTTTTCCAGGAATTCATCCATCTCTTCTAGCTTTTCTAGTTTATTTCTGTCAAGGTGTTCGTAATAGCCTTGAGTGATCTTTAGTATTTCAGTGGTGTGAGTTGTGATATCTTCCGTTGTGCTTCTCAGTGAGGTTATTGGGATGTTTCTCTCTTCTCTTGGGTAATTCTGCTAATGGTCTACCAGCTTTATTTATCTTTTCAAAGAACCAGCTTTTTGTTTCATTTATCTTTTGTATTTTTGTTCGTTTGTTTCTATTACATTTAGTCTGGTGTTGGCTATTTCCTTTCTTCTGGGTTTGGGTTTGGGTTTGGTTTATGTTTTTCCTCTCATTCCTTGAGGCACGACCTTAGATTGTCTGTTTGTGCTCTTTCAGACTTTTTGACGTAGGTGTTAAGGGCTATGCAGTTTTTTCTTAGCACCTCCTTAGTTGTAGCTCAGAGGTTTTGATAGGTTGTGTAATTTAAATATGTCATTGAGTTTGACAAATTTTTACATTTCTATCTCAATTTGCTTTGGGACCCAGTGCTCTTTCAGGAGCAGGTTATTTAATTCCCATGTATTTGTGTGCTGTTGAAGGTTCCTCTTTGAGTTTATTTCCAGTTTGATTCCACTGTTGGTATGATAGAGTGCTTGATATAATTTCAGTTGTCTGAAACTTCCTGAGGGTCGTTTTATGGCCTATCATATGGTCTATACTGGAGAAAGTTCCATGTATTGTTGAACAGAATGTGTATTCTGTGGTTGTTGGATGAAGCGTTCTGTATATATCTGTTAAGTCTATTTATTCCAAGGTATAGTTTAAATCCATTGTATCTTTCTTGACTTTCTGTCTTGATGACCTGTCTAGTGCTGTCAGTGGAGTATTGAAGTCCCCCGCTCTTATGGTGTTGCTGTCTACCTTATTTCTTAGGACCGTTCGTAATTGTTTTATAAATTTGGGAACTCCAGTGTTAGCCGCATATATGTTTAGGATCGTGGTATTTTCCTGTTGGACAAGGCCTTTTACCATTATGTACTATCTCTCTTTGTCTGTTTTAACTGCTGTTGCTTTAAAATTTGTTTTGTCTGATCTAAGAACAATTATCCCTGCTCAGTTTGGTGTCCTTTTGTATGAAATGCCTTTTTCCAGCCTTTTACTTTAAGTTTCTGTGAGTCCTCATGTGTCTGGCAAGACTCCTGAAGGCAGCAGATGGTTGGTTGGTGAGTTCTTACCCATTTTGCAGTTCCGCATCTTTTAAGTGGAGCATTTGGGCCATTTACATTCGATGTTAGTATTGAAATGTGAGGTATCATTGCAGTCATCATGCTCTTTGTTGCCTGCATAGTCTGTGTTGTTTTGTTTTCGCTTTTTACCTTGTAATTTTGTTTTATTGGTTTTGTGTGATTTATGCGTTAAAGAGATTCTGTTTGCGTGTGATTCCAGGATTTTGTTTCAAGATTTAGAGCTCCTTTTATAGCGGTTCTTGTAGTGGTGGTTTGGTAATGGTCAATTCTGTCAGTGTGTGTTTGTCTGAAAATGACTGTATCTTTCCTTCTTAAATAATGCTTAGTTTCACTGGATGCAAAATTCTTGGCCGCTAACTGTTTTGTTTGAGGAGGCTGAAGATAGGACACCAATCCCTTCTAGCTTGTAGGGTTTATGCAGGTAAATCTGCTTTTAATCGGGTGACTTTGGTTTTACAGGTTACCTGGTGCTTCTGTCTCACAGCTCTTAAGAGTCTTTCTTTCCTCTTAACTTTGGATAATTTGATGGCAATATGCCTAGGCAAAGACCTTTCTGTGATGAATTTCCCATGTCTTCTTCATGCTTCTTGTATTTACATGCCTAGGTCTCTATCTGGGCCAGGGAAGTTTTCCTCAGTTATTTCCCTAAATATGCTTTCCAAACTTTTAGAATTTTCTTCTTTCTCAGGAATACCAATTATTCTTACGTTTAGTCATTTAACATAATCCCATAATTTGTGGAGGCTTTGTTCATAATTTCTTATTCTTTTTTCTTTGTCTTTGTTGGGTTGGGTTAATTCAAAGTCCTTATCTTTGAGCTCTGAATTTCTCTCTTCCACTTGTTCAATTCTATGGCTGAGACTTTCCAGAGCATTTTACATTTCTAAAAGTATGAACAAATTTTCCTGAATTTTGGATTTTTTTTTTTTTCTTGAAGCTGTCTGTTTCCTTTAATATTTCTCCATTCACTTCTAGTATCATTTTTTGGATTTTTTTTCCCACCCCCACAGGGCTTTGCCTTTCTCTGGACCCTCCCTGAGTAGCTTAACTAACCTCCTGAATTCTTTTTCAGGGGAATCAGGGATGTCTTCTTGGGTTGAATCCATTGCTGGTGAACTAGTGTGATTTTTGTGGGGTGTTGACACGCCTTGTTTTGCCATATTACCAGGGTTGGTTTTCTGGTTCTTTCTCATTGGGCTAGGCTGTGTTAGAGGCAAAGTCTAGGGCTGAAGGCTGTTCTGATATTTTTTGTCCCATGGGGTGTTCCCGTGGTGTAGTGTTCTCCCTGTTCTCCTGTGGATGTGGCTTCCTGTGAGCTGACTGCAGTGATTGTTGTCTCTTCTGGATCCAGCCACCCAGTGAGTCTATCTGGTTCTGGGCTGGTACTGGGGATCGTTTGCACAGAGTCCTGTGATGTGAACCATCTATGGATCTCTCAGTTGTGGATACCAGTGCCTGTTCCGGAGGAGGTGGTGTAGGGTGCAGCAAACCCATGAGGGTTCTTAACTTTGTTGATTGAGAGGTCTATGTTTGTGCTGATTGGCCTCCTGCCAGGAGGTGGCACATCCCAGAAAGCATCAGCTGTGGTATTGTGGAGAGAAACCATTGGTGGGTTTCTCTCCCAAGATTATATGCCCTTTGTCTTTCCCTACCAGGGTAGGTAGGGAAGGACCGTCATGTAGGGCAGGGCCAGGTGTGTGTGAGTTCAGACTCTCCTTGGGCAGGTCTTGCTGTGGTTGCTGTGGTGGGTGGGGATGAGACTCCCAGGTCACTGGCATTGTGTACCTAGGATTATGGCTGCCTCTGCTGGATCTTGCAGGTTGTCAGGGAAGTGGGGGAAAGCTGGCAGTCACAGGCCTCACCCAGCTCCCAGGAAACCTGAAGGGCCAGTCTCACTCCCACGATGCCCCCTGCAGCATCCCTGAGTCTGTTTCCAGGTGAATGACGAATCAGGCTCGGAAACTTGCCAGAGGGTTTCCTTCTTTCAGCTTCAGCTTCTCCATTGGGGACGTTTTCCACTTCCACAGCTGGGTCTCTCATAGTATTTGGGGTGTCTCTGGGGTCCTGAGGAAAGAGTCTGTTTCCTTCAGAGGGTCTGTCAGTCATCTCAGTATTGCTGGTTTGTTCTTGGAGTCAATCTGGAGCAAAAATTCACAGTGGAAGCCTCCACATGCTGCTCTGACTGGAGCTGCCACCTACTCCTGCCTCTCGTCTGCCTTGATCCATAAGTAGATTCCTAATTATGGAATTTGTGATTATTTTAAGTTATTTAAGGCAATTGTGTTCAGATCTTATTTTGCCACTAAAACTGCCTTGGAAATACGTTCTCTGCCACTCATGCTAACAGTGGTTATAGTGACACAATGGCATAACAGTTTCTCCAGAAATAATTCAGAATTCTCGGACAGTTTTTATTTGTGTCATTCTTTGGTTTATTTGGACAGATTCCGTTTTCCCGTGAATTACATTTGACCTTGTACAGAAATGTAACCAAATAATTGGAAAGTAATTTTCTATTCATTATACTAGTTATTTAATCTCTTAAATGATTATATAAAATAAATTTCTTCAGAGCATAAGAAATAGTGCATATAAAAATGCCTTTAAGAACTTGAAAAAAAAATGTTTTCCAGAGGAGTTTTGGTTGTCTGCTTTAGCTTGGTTTGTTTTTACTAAGCTCATCGGTAATTTCTGTCCAACACCCAGCATGACGGAGTCTAGTTGAGTTGGACAGGGTTTGTGTACTGAGTCTGAAGGTTAAAATCAAAAATACATGTTGACTTCCATCTCAGAGGAGGTTATATGAACCACAAAGTTGTATGTTTTTCATGGCGTATAATATGCTTGTCCCAAGTGTGGGTATTCTTTCTACCAAAAGCACTACATTAAAAAGGATCATTTCTATATCCCATGCCAAACATGCCTCCCTGTGAATTTTAGATGACTCATTTCCCACAAGGGAGGTGGCTATGGAGGCCAGCTTTGTTGTTTTTAGTTTCATGGGATTTTCTTCCAGGAACTGGAATGTAAAGAGTATGGCCATGATGCAAACTTAAATGACGATAAGTCCCAGGCTTGCTTTGAGGAGTTACCACTGATATGCATATGCACACACCCACGTGCAACAAAAACTTCAGAGGCCGAATGACAGCACCAGCAGCTTTATGTATGACCCTGATTGGAGGCACTGCACAGGTGTGAGAACTGGGGATATTGTTTGGATGTTTTGTCTTTTCTGACTCTCATGATGACACGTGATTCACCCAGTGTTGGAGGTGGGGTCTGGCGGGAGGTGTTTGTGTTATGGGAGCAGATCTCTCATGAATGACTTGATGCCCTCCCCAGGGAAATGAGTGATTTATTGCTCTATTAGTTTAGCTGGTTAAGAGTCTGGGACCTCCCTCTTCTCTTGCAATGTGAAACACCAGCTTCCCCTTTGCCTTCCACCACGAGTAAAAGCTCCCAGAGGTCTGACCACTAGTTGAGCAGGTGGTGGTGCCATGCTTGTATTGCCCGCAGAACTGTGAGCCAAAGAAACCTCTTTTCTGAATAAGTTACCCAGTCTCAGATATTCCTTTACAGCAATACAAAATGGACTAACACAACTGGGAAGTCCCATCCTTGGGAAGAGCTGTCCCTAATCTTTTTGACAACAGAGACTGGTTTCCGTCTTGGGCAGCTTTACCCCAAAACCAGTTGGGATGGTTTTTGGATGAAACTGATCCACTTCAGATCATCAGGCAATAGTTAGATTCTCATATGGAGTGCACAAGCTAGATCCCTCACATGTGCAGTTGACGACAGAGTTTACGCTCCTGTCAGAATCTAATGCTGGCTGATGTAACAGGAGGCAGGTCTCAGGTGGTAATGCTCACTTGCCTGCCACTGACCTCCTGCTGTACAGCCCAGTTCCTAGCAGGCCGCAGACCAGTCTCAGTCCACGGCCTGGGGAGTTAGGAACCCCTGCTCAGGAGGGTCAGAGCCAAAGACAATTGTAGTGCCAGCAAAGAATTCTACCAGGTGCATCAGGAGATGGCTTAACACCTTTGGAATCCAGGGTCCTCTGGTAGAAGGACATTCTACCGAACCTGCAGGCCAACGTTTCTGTGCATGTAAGGGGCTTATTTTAGGTAGCCCAGGGGTTGTGGTCCTCCACTTATGAACCCCAAATATGTCTGGGGTAACATATGGAAGGAGAGGGAAGATTGTTGGGCATGGAGAATTGCCTCTGAGATGCTACAGAAGAGGCAAGAGAGTCACCCCTGTGTAACACATAAAAATTACGATAAAGAATTGAATTTTGATCTTTTTCATGGACTGGTAATCTACACGACACATACTAAGAATGTAAAATATTTGAGTAAATTAATTAGTAAATACTGTATTAACATAATGTAAGAGATGAGGAGACTACTAACATTAATGATAATTTCAGGCGTTAAAAAGCAAGTATGTACGTATTTTATTCTGAGGGTCTAAAAATACATTATGTCCAGCTAATAATGTAAAAAATTTTCCAGTTCTACCTAATTTTGATGGAGGACAATAATGACTTTTTTTTTTCCAAAATTGAGGCATTAAATGTGTTCCAGAAATACGGACTTTGTCTTAATATTTTACCAATGATATAATCGTTTGGGCTACCTAATGAAAGACTATGATGCCTTTTTTTTTTTTTTTTAGATGTTTACATAATAGAAGGGAGTCTAGCTTTTAGACAGGGCAAAATTGTCCATGAATATTTTGTAAGACTCCTAGAATGAGTGGAAGATTTTAACCTCTAAGGTCCTTTTGTAATTCTAAAATTCTATGATATTGAAGTGGGATTTAAAAGTTGAGTGAAAAGCTGTTCATGTACAGGGAGAGTTCGATGCTCTCCAGAGGCACATCCAGGCGCAGCACATATGATTTGGGTGGATTAAAGTTCTGTTGAATCAACCTGAGGGAAGCAACACTAGTAAGGGTTGAAGTTTTCTCAAAAGAATTCAATCGATATTGATTTAGTTCAAGCACCGTAAAATTTAAGTTGTAAAAACTGAGTCAATTTCTATTAATTTGATGTCATAACTTTTACTGAGCATTCTAAATTTTCTATCTTTTTAAAAGAAAACCTGGGCTCTTTCCATGTCAGAAAATAGTTTAAGCAAAAAGATTGAGCTCTGAGTGTTTATATGAAAATATTCATGCACTTGTTGTCTAGCCGGCACTCAGGAAATGTTAGCTGTATTGTACTGAGGCACAAACATGTATTTGACAAGAGTTTGCTTTCCTTCATTCACTGCAGGAGTATTTGTTTTGTTTATTTCTCTACTCTGGAAACCTGGTACTCAACAAGTATTAAACGGAAAATCGGCAATTGTGCTGTGGTAAAATAATAATAATAGAGTAAAATACTATTCTAATCATATTCTACTTTCCCCACCAAATTTCCCATAATAATCATACATTTCAGTAATAGCTCACTTTACTTTAGCAAATATGTTCATATTCATGACAGCATCTGGTCGCACCTATATAGGTAGATAAGTATTCTCATTCTCATCTTATGAATGGCGGAAAAACAGAGGTTCAGGGAGATTAAATAATCCCATTAGTGACTAGGATACACATCCCTACTTCAAGATTCCCTGCTGAGGACATTTCTAATAAACATGAGGGTTTATGCCAGCTTCAGAGTACAGATCAAGAAAAGAGAAAGGCTGAACAATTTCTTCTCCATTTGATGACATTTTGCTTGCTTTTGCTTTGACTTTGTGTCTTCTATAAACCTGCAGTGTAATCTCTATTTCTTCAGTACCTACTTGCAATCATTGTTACATTTTTATGTTATTTGTGAATAAAAATGGTAAGAACTATTTCTTTCACTCCAGTAAGACTATCCAACTTTCTAAATGTAAGATATTTCCAAAGACACTTGTTCATGATGGATCTAGGGCAGGGGGAGGAGAGTCAAGAAAGCGATTGTTCCTATAGTAGTAAAATGTTCCAACGAATGGAAACACATCGTTGTCTACGTGGTTTTTGAAATTTCCTTTAAGAAGCTTGCTTCAGTGGTTAGCTGTGCAGTGAAAAATTCTTCCCCACGTATAAACAAATTTTCTCTCAGTCTGTGTGAAGCCTATTACATCACATATTTCTGGTCTGTATGGAAACGAAGGACATCTGCTTCTTTGCTTCTTGAGTAGTACTTAGAACATTAAAAAATTGCATTCTCCTCACTCGTCTTTCCTCCGACCTCTTCCGAAGAATTGCACTTAAACTTGAAGAGAGTAGTCATTACCTAGGCCACTGAAATTAAAGACATTAGGAAGATTAACCTCTTCTCTTGCTTTTGTAGTAATTGTTTTAAGTACTTTGTTTTTTTTAGGAAGAATTTTTTTTAGGTCTAAAATAGCAAGTATATGACCATTTATTAACCTCTTATTCAACCAGGTGATTTGGAACAAAGAGAACAATGGACACCATTCTTCCTCCAGAATAGTTTATGATCTAATTTGGCAGGGCACAATAAACAAGTGTGGTACAGTGAGAGAGTCATTTCATGGTAATACATATTTGTGTGAGAACGTGGCAGGTCCGGGACTGTTTCTTGATCTTATCTAAGTGAGACCTCTCTCAATTCTGCAAGAATAGTATTGTCATCTAGGGAACACTGTGAGGAAAAGGTGTATCTAGGGAGGGATTTTAACGGAGGCATATGATTTAGGAATTAGAGGATTTTTCCATGAACATCAAAAGGTGTCACCAAAGGCAAAGACGTATGAATGAGCAAGCTGTATTCAGAGTGTAGGGAAGTGGGCCACATAAGCTGGAGTCGAAGGTCCAATTTGAGAACAAGATGAACTCAGCTAGCTTATGTTAGATTATAGGGGGCCTTTGAGATTCCTTTGCCCCTGTGGTACTGTCCTATTGCTAAATGCACACTAATTTTCAGATTTTAATGTTCCCTGTAACTCACTTTTTTGTACCTGATTTTTCAGATATTTATCGATCAATAACATGTCTGAATTATGTGCCAAATCAGTCTTTGGTTTCTATCTTTTCTATAAAAAATGTGTTTTACCTTTGAAAACAAGTCTTTTTTGCTCTGCATTGATCCCTATTTTATTTATTTATTAATTTTATTGTACTTTAAGTTCTGGGATACACGTACAGATCTTGCAGGATTGTTGTAAAGGTGCACACGTGCCATGGTGGTTTGCTGCCCCCATCCCCCCATCACCCACATCTGGCATTTCTCCCAATGTTATGCCTACCCAGCCTCCCCACTCCCTGCTGTCCCTCCCCTAACTCTGCACCCCCCAACAGAACCCAGTGTGTGATGTTCCCCTCCTGTGCCCATGTGTGCTTATTGTTCATCACCCACCTGTGAGCGAGAACATGGGGTGTTTGGTTTTCTGTTCTTGTGTCAGTTTGCTGAGAATGATGGTTTCCAGATTCATCCATGAACATATGTGTGCATGGGTATTTATAATAGAATGATTTATAATCCTTTGGGCATATACTCAATAATGGGATTGCTGGGTCAAAATGAATTTCGATTTCTAGATCCTTAAGGAATCGCCATACTGTTTTCTACAATGGTTGAACGAATTTACACTCCCACCAACAGTGTAAAAGTGTTCCTATTTCTCCACATCCTCTCCAGGATCTGTTGTCTCCAGATTTTTTAATGATCACCATTCTAACTGGCCTGAAATGGTATCTCAGTGTAGTTTTGATTTGCATTTCTCTAATGACCAGAGATGATGAGCATTTTTTCAGGTATTTATTAGTCTCATCTATGTCTTCTTTTGAAAGGTGTCTGTTTATATCCTTTGTCCACTTTTGAATAGGTTCGTTTTTTCTTGTAAACCTGTTTTAGTTCTTTGTAGATTCTGGATAGCAGTCCTTTGTCAGATGGGTAGGTTGCAAAATTCCTTTCCCATTCTGTTGGTTGCCAGTTCACCCTAGTGATTGTTTCTTTTGCTATGCAGAAACGCTTCAGTTTAATTAGATCCCATTTGTCTATTTTGGCTTTTGTTGCCAGTACTTCTGATGTCTTAGTCATGAAGTCCTTGCCTGTGCCTATGTCCTGAGTGGCTTTGCTTAGGCTTTCTTCTAGGGTTTTTATGGTGTTAGGTCTTATGTTTAAATCTTTAATCTAACTGGAGTTAATTTTTGTATTAGGTGTAAGGAAGGGGTCCAGTTTCAGTTTTCTGCACATGGCTAGCCAGTTTTCCCAACACCATTCATTAAACATGGAATCCTTTCCCCATTGCTTGTTTTCGTCAAGTTTGTCAAAGATTAGATGGTTGTAGATGTGTGGCATTACTTCTGAGGTCTTGGTTCTGTTCCATTGCTCTATATCTCATTTTTGGTACCAGTACCATGCTGTTTTGATTACTGTAGCTTTGAGAATGGTTTGAAGTCAGGTAGCGTGATGCTTCCAGCTTTGTTTATTTTGCTTATGATTGTCGTTTTATGGGCTCTTTTTTTTGGTTATATATGAAGTTTAAAGTGTTTTGTTTTTTTTTTTTTTCCTAGTTCTGTGAAGAAGGTCAGTGGTAGATTGATGGGGATAGCACTGAATCTATAAATTACTTTGGAAAGTAGGGCCATTTTAACCATACCGATTTTTCCTGACCATAAGCATGGAATGTTTTTCCATCTGTTTGTGTCCTCCCTTATTTCCTTGAGTAGTGGTTTGTAATCCTCCTTGAAGAGGTCCTTCACAGCCTTTGCTAGTTGTATTCCTAGGCATTTTATTTTCTTTGTGGCAATCGTAAATGGGAATTTACTCATTATTTGGCTCTCTGTCTTTTACTGGTGTATAGGAATGCTTGTGATTTTTGCACATCGATTTTGTATTGTGAGACTTTGCTGAAGTTGCTTAGCAGCTTAAGGAGATTTTGGGCCGAGACAATGGGATCTTCTAAATATACAATCATGTCATCTGCAAATAGAGACAATTTAACTTCTTTTTTTCCTAATCGAATACCCTTTATGACGTTTTCTTGCCTGATTGCTCTAGCTAGAACTTCCAATACTATGTTGAATAGAAAGGGTGAGATAGAGCACCTTTGTCTAGTGCCAGTTTTCAAAGGGAATGCTTCCAGTTTTTGCTCATTAAGTTAGATGTTGGCTGTGGGTTTGTCATAAATAGCTTTTTTTATTTTGAAATGTGTTCCATTGATACCTAGTTTATTATTGAGAGTTTTTTTTTTTTTTTTTTTTTTTTTTTTTTTTTTTTTTTTTTTTTTTAGCATCAAGGGCTGTAGAAGTTTGTTGAAGGCCTTCTCTGCATCCTTTGAGATGATGTGTTTTTTTTTTTCTTTGTTTATGTGATGGATTACATTTATAGATTTATGTATGCTGAACCAGGCTTGCATCCCCGCGGTGAAGCCTACTTGATTGTGATGGATAAGCGTCTTGATGTGCTGTTGGATTCAGTTTGCCAGTATTTTATTGAAGATTTTTGCATCAATGTTCATCCTGGCTATTGGCCTGAATTTTTTTCTTTTAGTTGTATGTCTGCCAGGTTTTGTCTGAGGATGATGATGGTTTCGTAAAATATGTTAGGGAGTATTCCTTCTTTTTGTATTGTTTCGAAGCGTTTTAGAAGGAGTGATATGAACTCCTCTTTGTACATCTGGTAGAATTCTGCTGTAAATCCATCTGGGCCTGGACTATCTTGGTTGGTAGGCTATTAATTACTGCCTCAACGTCAGTCCTTATTGTTGGTCTATTAAGGGATTAACTCCTTCTTGATTTAGTCTTGGGAGGGTGTAAGTGTCCAGGAGTTTATCCATTTCTTCCAGATTTACTGGTTTATATGCATAGAGTTGTTTGTAGTAATCTCTGATGGTAGTTTGTATTTCTTTGGAATTGGTGGTGATACCCTTTTTATCATTTTGTATTGCATCCATTTGAGTCTTCTCTCTTTTCTATGTCATTAGTATGGCTATCTTGTCTATTTTGTTGACCTTTTCAAAAAACCAGCTGCTTGATTTACCGATTTCTTGAAGAGTTTTTCTTTGCCTCTATCTCCACTTCTGCTCTCATCTTAGTTACTTCTTGTCTTCTGCTAGGTTTTGAACTTTTTTTGATCTTGCTTCTCTAGCTCTTTCCATTTTGATGATAGGGTGACGATTTTACATCTTTCCTCACTTCCAATGTGGGCATTTATTGCTATAATTTTTCTCGTAGTCACTGCTTTAAATGTGTCTCAGAAATTTTGGTATGTCGTGTCTTCATTCTCATTGGTTTCGAAGAACATCTTTATTTCTGCCTTCATTTCATTGTTTATCCTGTTGCTGTTCTGGAGCAAATTGTCCCGGTTCCATGTACTCGTGTGGTTTTGAGTGACTTTCTTAATACTGAGTTCTAATTTGATTTCACAGTGTTCTGAGAGATTGTTAGGATTTTCGTTCTTTTGCATTTGCTGAGGAGCGACTTACTTCCAATTATGTGGTCAGTTTTAGACTAGGTATCATGCAGTGCTGAGAGGAATATATATTCTGTGGATTTGGGGTGGAGATTTCTGTAGATGTCTGTTAGGTCCACTTGGTCCAGATCTGCGTTCAAGTCCCGGATATCCTTGTTGATTTTCTGTCTTGTTGATCTGTCAAATAGTGACAGTGGAATGTTAGTCTCCCACGATTATTGTTTGGGAGTCTAAGTCTCTCTGTGGGTCTTTAAAAACACCGCATGTTCTCACGCATAGGCGGGTGTTGAACAGTGAGAACACATGGACACAGGGAGGGGAGCACTACGCACTGGGGTCTGTCGGGGAGAAACAGGGGAGGGACAGCAGGGGGTGGGTAGTTGGGGAGAGATAGCATGGGGAGAAATGCCAGATACAGGTGAAGGGGAGGAAGGCAGCAAATCACACTGCCATGTTGTAGCTATGCAACAATCTTGCATGTTCTTCACATGTACCCCAAAACCTAAAATGCAATTTAAAAAAAGGGAGTATTCCTTCTTTTTGTATTGTTTCAAAGAGTTTTAGAAGGAGTGATATGCTTTACGTATCTGGGTGCTTCTGTATTGGGTGCATACATATTTAGGATACTTAGCTCTTCTTGCATTGATCCTTTTACCGTTATGTAAAAGACCTTGTCTCTTTTGATCTTTGTTGGTTGAAAGTCCATTTTATCAGACCAGGATTGCAACCCCTGCTTCTTTTTGCTCTCCATTTGCTTGGTAAATCTTCTTCCATCCCTTTATTTTGAGTCTATGTGTGTATTTGCACATGAGATGGGTCTCCTGAATACAGCACAACAAAGGATCTTGACTTTTTATCCAGTTTGTCTGTGTCTTTCAATGGGTGCATTTAGACCATTTATATGTAACATTAATATTGATACGTGCCAATTTTATCCTGCCATTTTGTCACTGGTTGGTGGTTTTGCCCGTTAGTCGATGCAGTTTATTCGTTATGTCCTCGGTCTTTACCTTTTGATACGTTTTTGTAGTGGCTGGTAGTGGTTGTTCCTTTCCGTGTTTAGTGCGTCTTTCAGGAACTCTTGTAAGGCAGGTCTGGTGGTGATAAAATCTCTCAGCAGTCGCTTGTCTGTAAAGGATTTTATTTCTCCTTCACTTATGAAGCTTAGTTTGACTGGATGTGAAATTCTGTGTTGAAAGTTCTTTTCTTTAAGGGTGTTGAATATTGACCCCCACTCTCTTCCGGCCTGTAGGGTTTCTGCTGAGAGATCCACTGTAAGTCTAATGGGCTTCCGTTTGTTGATGACCCAACCTTTCTCTTTCTAGCTGCCCTTAACATTTTTTCCTTCATTTCAACCCCGGTCAGTCTGATGATTATGTGCCTTGGGGTTGCACTTTTTGAGAAATATCTTTGTGGTGTTCTCTGTATTTCCAGAATTTGAATGTCAGCTTGCCTTGCGAGGTTAGGGAAGTTCTCTTGGGTAATATTCTGAAGTGTGTTTTCCAGCTCGGATTCATTCTCCCTGTCACATTCAGGTACATCGATCGTGCATAGATTTGGTTTCTTCACATAATCCCATAGGTCTTGTAGTCTTTATTCATTTTTGTTCACTCTTTTTTTTCCTCTAATGTGGCCTTCTCATTTTATTTCATACAGTTGATCTTCAATTTCTGATATTCCTCCTTCCACTTAATTGATTAAACTACTAAAATTGGCGTGTGCTTTGTGAAGTTCTCCTGCTGTGTTTTTCAGCTCCATTAAGTCGTTTATGTTCTTCTCTAAGCTGGTTATTCTAGTCAGAATTTTGTCTAACCACATTTCCAGCTCAGCGCCTGGATTGTTGAGTAAATTTATCAATCGGAACTTTCATAAACCTATGGTTTTGAACTAATTTTATTACCTGAACTGGAAATAGACACACATAATGGACAGTGCATTGAAAAGATGATAAGCAGTTTTCTAGAATTAAAATAGAACGTGATCTTTACTTACTCAAAGAATGCTCAACTCAAGGGGACACAGATCACTCGTATTGACTGCATGAGCTACGGGAGGTAGAGACAACTTTTTGAAAATACAGAGCTAAAACTGTCCGTGCATTGAATGCTAGACAAGATTTTCAGAATACACAGCTAAAACGGTCCCCGCTTTAGCTCTGTATTTTGAAAAAGTTGTGTGCTCTTCAAAGAGAAAGTTACATTTGCTGTGACTTTGGCTTTGAGGGGAAATGGGATGATGAGTGAGAGGATGGTGACTGAAACCAGCTCATTTCCCATTGACCACTGAGGCCACATCTCTCAGGTGAGAAGCAAAGTGAGAATTTGAACCAGGCACATTCTCCTTAGAGACAATGGGCCAAAGACAGGTCCGATGGAATCTAATGTCTTTTCATGTTGACATCAATCACATCAAGCTCTCGCTAAGCCATTGAAGTGTCACATTGGGTCTGGGGGAGGCGGTGCACACTGTGGAATTACACGTCCGAAGATTTGGATTTGATTTCCAGCCCTCTGCCAGTCAGTCTGCCAGGCACTTTCAAGCGACAAGCCTTAGACGAGTCCATTTCTGTCTCTGATTCCAAATTCTTTCACAGGGATTTATGTGGGCCTTAAGGCCCACTAAGGAAAGATCCCTCTTCCGGCTTAGTGCCTGCTTTCATGATTTGATTTGTCAATCTGGACTGAATACACCTTTGGTTTTGGATTGACTCTATTACCTCTCCTAGAAATTAACACACAAAACTGACAGCTGATTGACAAGATGAGAAGCAGTTTTCCAGAATTCAAATTGAACTTAATCCTTTCTTAATAAAAGAATGCTCAATTCAAGGGGACAGAGATCACTAGTTTTGACTTCATGAGTTATGGCAAGTAGAGACAACTTTTTGAAAATACACAGCTAAAACTGTCCGTACTTTGAATGCTAGACAAGTTTTTCAGAATACTGCTGTGTATTTTTAAAAGTGGCGTGCTCTTCAAAGAGAAAGCTACTTTTTCTGTGACTTTGGGTTCGAGGGGAAATGGGAGTCCTCTTCAGTCAGCAGGGACGACACCTGAGTCCTTTGCAGTCCTTTTGTCTGCCTCTGAGGGTGAAATGAGAGTGGTCACTGTCATCATGAGCCGTGTCTGAAAGAATTATTCACATTTCCTACGAGAATAGATGGCTGAAATAGCGAAAGGTGTGTGTTTTTTTGGAGTATGGACTGGTTCAAAGCCCACCTCAAACCACTAAGTATTTTGCTGAACACGAGAAGTGGTGTGTGCGGCCTGTGTTTGGGTGTTTTTTGTGACACTGTGTGTGTGTGTGTGTGTGTGTGTGTGTGTGTGTGTGTGTGTCTGTCTGAGGGTCTGTGTGTCTGTGTTTCTGTCTCCATTCCTGAGCAGCAAATCTTCTTTCCTCTTTTAGCATGTTACTCAGAACTGTGGATGAAGCCCAGCACTCCTGAAAACACTATAAATGTATGGTTGAAGGAAATTTTCTTGATGAAGAGTGAGAGGGTGGTGACTGAAACCAGCTCATTTCCCATTGACCACTGAGGTCACATCTCTCAGGTGAGAAGCAAATTGAGAATTTGAACCAGGCACATTCTCCTTAGAGACAATGAGCCAAAGACAGGTCCGATGGAATCTAATGTCTCTTCATGTTGACATCCATCACTTCAAGCTCTCCTTAAGCCATTGAAGTGTCACATTGGGCTT
This sequence comes from Saimiri boliviensis, assembly GCF_048565385.1. Classification (NCBI taxonomy): domain Eukaryota; kingdom Metazoa; phylum Chordata; class Mammalia; order Primates; family Cebidae; genus Saimiri; species Saimiri boliviensis. Next base: position 153,032,095 of record NC_133453.1, read on the forward strand.
GGGGGAGGCGGTGTACCCTGTGGAATTACACGACCGAAGATTTGGATTTGATTTCCAGCCCTCTGCCAGTCAGTCTGCCAGGCCCTTTCAAGTGACAAGCCTTAGGCGAGTCCCTTTCTGTCTCTGTTTCCCGATTCCTTCACAGGGATTTATGTGGGCCTTAAGGCCTACTGGGAAAAGATACCTCTTCTGACTCAGTGCCTGCTTTCTTGATTTGACTTGTCAATCTGGAGTTGAATACATCTTTGATTTTGGATTGATTCTATTACCTCTCCTGGAAGTTAACACACAAAACTGACAGTTGATTGACAGGATGAGAAGCAGTTTTCCAGAATTCAAATAGAACTTAATCCTTTCTTACGAAAAGAATGCTCAACTCAAGGGGACACAGATCACTCGTTTTGACTTCAAGAGCTATGGCATGTAGAGACAACTTTTTGAAAATACACAGCTAAAACTGTCCGTGCTTTGAATGCTAGACAAGTTATTCAGAATAAACAGCTAAAACGGTCCCCGATTTAAGTGATTTAGTATTTGTATTTTTGAAAATATCACACCTTGGGGGTGTATTTGTATTATATTCAAAAATAAAAATAAGAGTCGAATTTGTATTTTTGAAAATAACCCAACTTGGGGGTGCATTTCTATTATATTCAAAAATAAAACTAAGAGTTGTATTTGTATTTTTGAAAATAACACAGCTTGGGGGTGTATTTGCATTATTTTCAAAAATACAAAAGAGAGTTGTATTTGTATTTTTGAAAATAACAGAGCTTGAGGGTGTATTTGTATTATTTTCCAAGATACAGCTAAGTGTTTTATTTGTATTTTTGAAAATAACACAACTTGGGGGTGTATTTGTTTTATTTTCCAAGATACAGCTAAGGGTTGTATTTGTATTTTTGAAAATAACACAGCATGGGGGTGTTTTTGTGTTATTTTCAAAGATACTGCTAAGGGTTGTATCTGTATTTTTGAAAATAACACAGCTTGGGGGTGTATTTGTATTATTTTCCAAGATACAGCTAAGGGTTGTATTTGTATTTTTGAAAATAAAACAGCTTCGTAGTGTATTTGTATTATTTTCAAAGATAAAGCTAAGGTTTGTATTTGTATTCTTGAAAACAACACAGATTGGGGGTGTATTTGTATTATTTTCTGAGATACAGCTAAGGGTTGTATATGTATTTTTGAAAATAACACAGCTTGGGGTTGTATTTCTATTATTTTCCAAGACACAGCAAAGGTTTGTATTTGTCTTTTTGAAAATAACACAGCTTGGGGGTGTATTTGTACTATTCTCCAAGATTCAGCTAAGGGTTGTATTTGTCTTTTTGAAAATAACACAGCTTGGGGGAGTATTTGTATTATTTTCCAAGATACAGCTAAGGGTTTTATTTGTATTTTTGAAAATAACACACCTTGGGGGTGTATTTGTATTATTTTCCAAGACACAGCTAAGGACTGTATTTGTATTTTTGACAATAACACATCTTGGGGGTGTATTTGTATTATTGTCCAAGATACAGCTAAGGGTTGTATTTGTATTTTTGAAAATAACACAGATTGGGGTTGTATTTGTATTATTTTCCAAGATACAGCTAAGGGTTGTATTTGTCTTTTTGAAAATAACACAGCTTGGGGGTGTATTTGTACTATTCTCCAAGATTCAGCTATGGGTTGTATTTGTCTTTTTGAAAATAACACAGCTTGGGGGAGTATTTGTATTATTTTCCAAGATATAGCTAAGGGTTTTATTTGTATTTTTGAAAATAACACACCTTGGGGGTGTATTTGTATTATTTTCCAAGATACAGCTAAGGACTGTATTTGTATTTTTGACAATAACACATCTTGGGGGTGTATTTGTATTATTTTCCAAGATACAGCTAAGGGTTGTATTTGTATTTTTGATAACACAGCTTGGGGGTTTATTTGTATTATTTTCCAATATACAGCTGAGGGTTGTATTTGCATTTTTGAGAATAATACAGCTTTCGGGAGTATTTGTATTATTTTCCAAGATACAGCTAAGGGTTGTATTTGTATTTTTGACAATAACACAGCTTGGGGGTGTATTTGTACTATTCTCCAAGATTCAGCTAAGCGTTGTATTTGTCTTTTTAAAAATAACACAGCTTGTGGGTGTATTTGTATTATTTTCCAAGATATAGCTAAGGATATTATTTGTATTTTTGAAAATAACACCCCTTGGAGATGTATTTCCATTATTTTCCAAGATACAGCTAAGAATTTTATTTGTATTTTTGACAACAACACATCTTGGGGGTGTATTGGTATTATTTTCCAAGATACAGCTAAGAGTTGTATTTGTATTTTTGACAATAACACAGCTTGGGGATGTATTTGTATTATTTTCCAACATACAGCTAAGGGTTGTATTTGTATTTTTGAGAAAAACACAGCTTGCGGGTGTATTTGTATTATTTTCCAAGATACAGCTAAGGGTTCCATATTTCTTTTTGAAAATTACAAAATTTGGGGGTGTATTGGTATTATTTTCCAAGATAGAGCTAAGAGTTGTATTTGTAGTTTTGAAAATAACACAGCTTGTGTCTGTATTTGTTTTATTTTCCAAGATAGAGCTAAGGGATGTATTGGTATTTTTGAAAATAACACAGCTTGGGGGTGTATTTGTGATATTTTCCAAGATACAGCTAAGGGTTGTATTGGTATTTTGGAATATAACACAGCTTTGTGGTGTATTTGTATTATTTTCCAAGATACAGCTAAGGGTTGTATTTTTCTTTTTGAAAATAACACATCTTGGGGGTGTTTATGTATTATTTTTCAAGATTCAGCTAAGGGTTGTATTTGTATTTTTGAAAATAACACAGATTGGGGGTGTATTTGTATTATTTTCCAAGATACAGCTAAGGGAGGTATTTGTATTTTTGAAAATAACTCAGCTTAGGGGTGTATTTGTATTATTTTCCAAGAAACAGCTAAGGGTTGTATTTGTATTTTTGACAATAACACAGCTTGTGGTTGTATTTGAATTATTTTCAAAATACAGCTAAGGGTTGTATTTGTATTTTTTAAAATAACACAACTTGGGGGTGTATTTGTATTATTTTCCAAGTTACAGCTAAGGGTTGTACTTGTATTTTTGAAAATAAAACAGCTTGGGGGTGTATTTGTATTATTTTCCAAGATACAGCTAAGGGATATACTGGTATTTTTGAAAATAACACAACTTGAGGATGTATTTGTATGATTTTCCAAGATACAGCTAAGGGTTGTATTTGTATTTTTGACAATAACACAGCTTGGGGGTGTATTTGTATTATTTTCAAAGATAAAGCTAAGCGTTTTATTTGTATTTTTGACAATAACACAGCTTGGGTGTGTATTTATGTTATTTTCAAAGATACAGCTAAGGGTTCTATTTGTATTTTTGAAAAAAACACAGGTTGGGGGTGTATTGTATTATTTTCCAAGATACAGCTAAGGGTTGTATTTGTATTTTTGAAAATAACACAGCTTGGGGGTGTATTTGTATTATTTTCCAAGATACTGCTAAGGGTTGTATTTGTATTTTTGAAAATAACCCAGCTTCGGGGTGTATTTGTATTATTTTCCAAGATACAGCTAAGGGTTGTATTTGTATTTTTGAAAATAACACAGCTTTCGGGTGTATTTGTTTCATTTTCCAAGACACAGCTAAGGGTTGTATTTGTATTTTTGAAAATAACACAGATTTGGGGTGTATTTGTATTATTTTCCAAGATACTTCTAAGGGTTGTATTTGTATTTTCGTCAATAACACAGCTTGGGGGAGTATTTGTATTATTTTCCAAGATACTGCTAAGGGTTGTATTTGTATTTTTGGAAATAACACAGCTTGCGGGTGTATTTGTATTATTTTCCAAGATACAGCTAATGGTTGTATTTGTATTTTTGACAATAACCCAGCTTGGGGGTGTATTTGTATTATTTTCCAAGATACAGCTAAGGGATGTATTTGTATTCCTGACAATAACACAGCTTTGGGTTGTATTAGTATTATTTTCAAAGATACAACTAAGGGTTCTATCTGTATTTTTGACAATAACAAAACTTGGGGTTTATGTGTATTATTTTCAGAGATAGAGATAAGGGTTGTATATGTATTTTTGACAATAACACAGTTTGGGCGTGTATTTGTATTATTTTCCGATATACAGCTAAGGGTTATATTTTTATTTTTGAAAATAACACAGCTTGTGGGTGTATTTGTATTATTTTCTGAGATACAGCTTTGGGTTGTATTTGTATTTTTGAAAATAACACAGCTTGGGTGTGTATTTGTAGTATTTTCCGAGATACAGCTAAGGTTTTTATTTTTATTTTTGAAAATAACACAGCTTGGGTGTGTGTTTGTATTATTTTCTGAGATACAGCTAAGGGTTGTATTGGTATATTTGAAAATAAGACACCGTGCGGTTGTATTTGTATTATTTTCCACGATACAGCTAAGGGTTGTATTTGTATTTTTGAAAATAACACAGCTGGGGGTGTATTTGTATTATTTTCTGAGATACAGCTAAGGGTTGTATTTGTATTTTTGAAAATAACACAGCTTGGGGGGGTATTTGTATTATTTTCCGAGATAGTGCTAAGGGTCCTATATGAATTTCTGAAAATAACACAGCTTGGGTGTGTATTTGTATTATTTTCTGAGATACAGCTAAGGGTTATATTTGTATTTTTGAAAATAACACCGCTTGGGTGTGTATTTGTGTTATTTTCCGAGATACAGCTAAGGGTTGTACTTGTATTTTTGAAAATAACAGTGATTGGGTGTGTTTTTGAATTATTTTCCGAGATGCAGCTAAGGGTTGTATCTGTATTTTTGACAGTAACACAGCTTGGGTGTGTATTTGTATTACTTTACGAGATACAGCTAATTGTTGTATTTGTATTTTTGACAATAACACAGTTTGGGGGTTTATTTGTATTATTTTACGAGATACAGCTAAGGGTTGTATCTGTATTTTTGACACTAACACAGCTTGGGTGTGTATTTGTATTATTTTCCGAGTTATAGATAAAGGTTGTATATGTATTTTTGACTGTAAAACAGCTTGGGTGTGTATTTGTATTATTTTGCGAGATACAGCTAAGGGTTGTATCTGTATTTTTGAAAATAACACAGCTTGGGGGTGTATTTGTATAATTTTCCGAGATACAGCTTAGGGTTTTATCTGTATTTCTGACAATAACACAGCTTGCGTGTGTATTTGTATTATTTTCCGAGTTACAGCTAAAGGTTGTGTATGTATTTTTGACTATAAAAGAGCTTGGGTGCGTATTTGTATTTTTTTGCGAGATACAGCTAAGGGTTGAATTTGTATTTCTGAAAATAACACAGCTTGTGGGTGTTTTTGTATTATTTTGCGAGATACCGCTAAGGGTTGTATTAGAATTTTTGAAAATAACACAACTTGGGGGTTTATTTGTATTATTTTCCGAGATTAAGCTAAGGGTTGTATTTGTATTTTTGAAAATAACACCGTTTGGTGGTGTATTTGTATTATTTTCTGAGATACAGCTAAGGGTTGTATTTGTGTTTTTGAAAATAACACACCTTGGGGTTGTATTTGTATTCTTTTCCAAGATACAGTTAATTGTTGTATTTGTATTTTTGACAATAACAGAGCTTGGGGGTGTATTTGCATTATTTTCCGATATACAGCTAAGTGTTGTATTTGTATTTTTGGAAATAACACAGCTTGGGGGTGAATTTGTATTATTTTCCGACTTACAGATAAATGTTGTATATGTATTTTTGACTATAAAACAGCTTGGGTGTGTATTTGTATTATTTTGCGAGATACAGCTAAGGGTTGTATCTGTATTTTTGAAAATAACACAGCTTGGGGGTGTATTTGTATTATTTTACGAGATACAGCTAAGGGTTGAATTTGTATTTTTGAAAATACCATAGTTTGAGGGTGTATTTGTAATATTTTCTGACATACAGCTAAGGGTTGCATTTGTATTTTTGAAAATAACACAGCTTGGGGGTGTATTTGTATTATATTCCTAGATACAGCTAAGGGTTGTATTTGTATTTTTGACTATAAAACCGTTTGGGGGTGTATTTGTATTATTTTCTGAGATACAGCTTTGGGTTGTATTTGTATTTTTGAAAATAACACAGCTTGGGTGTGTATTTGTATTATTTTCCGAGATAGAACTAAGGGTTGTATTTGTATTTTGGAAAATAACAGAGCTTGTGGGTGTATTTGTATTAATTTCCGAGATACAGTTAAGGGTTGTATTTTTATTTTTGAAAATAACACAGCTTGGGGGTGTATTTGTATTATTTTCCAAGTTAGAGCTAAGGGTTGTATTTTTATTTTTGAAAATAATACAGCTTGGGGGTGTCTTTGTATTATTTTCAAAGATACAGCTAAAGGGTGTATTTTTATTTTTGAAAATAACACAGCTTTGGTGTGTATGTGTATTATTTTCCGAGGTACAGCTAAGGGTTGTATTTGTATTTTTGGAAATAACACAGCTTGGGGGTGTACTTGTATTATATTCCTAGATATAGCTAAGGGTTGTATTTGTATTTTTGAAAATAACACAACTTGGGGGTGTATTTGTATTATTTTCCGACATTCAGCTAAGGGATGTATTTGTATTTTTGAAAATAACACCGTTTGGGGGTGTATTTGTATTATTTTCTGAGATACAGCTAAGGGTTATATTTGTGTTTTTGAAAACAACACACCTTGGGGTTGTATTTGTATTCTTTTCCAAGATACATTTAATTGTTGTTTTTGTATTTTTGACAATAACAGAGCTTGGGGGTGTATTTCCATTATTTTCCGTGATACAGCTAAGTGTTGTATTTGTATTTTTGGAAATAACACCGCTTGGGTGTGTGTTTGTATTATTTTCCGAGATACAGCTAAGGGTTTTATTTCTATTTCTGAAAGTAACACAGCTTGGGGGTGTATTTGTATTATTTTCCGAGATACAGCTAAAGGTTGTATTTCTATTTTTGTAAATAACACAGCTTGTGGGTGTATTTGTATTATTTTCCGAGATACAACTAAGGGTTGTATTTTTATTTTTGAAAATAACACAACTTGTGGGTGTATTTGTATTATTTTCAAAGATGCAGCAAAGGGTTGTATTTGTATTTTTGAAAATACCACAGCTTGGGGGTGTATTTGTACTATTTTCCGAGATACAGCTAAGGGTTGAATTTGTATTTTTGAAAATAACACAGCTTGGGGGTGTATTTGTATTATTCTCTGACATACGGCTAAGGGTTGTAATTGTATTTTTGAAAATAACAGAGCTTGGTGGTGTATTTGTATTATTTTCCGAGATAAAGCTAAGGGTTGTATTTGTATTTTTGAAAATAACACAGGTTCGGGTTGTATTTGTATTATTTTCCAAGATACATCTATGGGTTGTATTTGTATTTTTGAAAATTATACAGCTTGGTGGTGTATTTGTATTAGTTTCCGATATACAGCTAAGGGTTGTATTTGTATTTTTGAAAATAACACAGCTTTGGGGTGTATTTGTATTATTTTCCGAGATACAGCTAAGGGTTGTATCTTTATTTTTTACAATATCAGAGCTTGCGGGTTTATTTGTATTGTTTTACGAGACACAGTTAAGGGTTGTTTCTGTATTTTTGACAATAACACAGCTTGGGTGTGTATTTGTATTATTTTCCGAGTTACAGCTAAGTGTTGTAAAGTTATTTTTGACTATAAAACAGCTTGGGTGTGTATTTGTATTATTTTGCGAGATACAGCTAAGGGTTTTATTTCTATTTTTGAAAATAACACAGACTGTGGGTGTATTTGTATTATTTTCCGAGATAAAGCTAAGGGTTGTATTTGTATTTTTGAAATTAACACAGCTTGGGGGTGTATTTGTTTTAGTTTGCGAGATACAGCTAAGGGTTGTATCTGTATTTTTGAAAATAACACAGCTTGGGTGTGTATTTGTATAATTTTCCGAGATACAGCTTAGGGTTTTATCTGTATTTTTGACAATAACACAGCTTGCGTGTGTATTTGTATTATTTTCCGAGTTACAGCTAAAGGTTGTATATGTATTTTTGGCTATAAAAGAGCTTGGGTGCGTATTTGTATTTATTTGCGAGATACAGCTAAGGGTTGAATTTGTATTTCTGAAAATAACACAGCTTGTGGGTGTTTTTGTATTATTTTCCAAGATACAACTAAGGGTTGTATTTGTATTTTTGAAAATAACACAGCTTGGGGGTTTATTTGTATTATTTTCCGAGATACAGCTAAGGGTTCTATTTTTATTTTTGAAAAAAACACAGCTAGAGTGTATATTTGTATTATTTTCAAAGATACAGCTAAGGGTTGTATTTGTATTTTTGAAAATAACACAGCTTGGGGGTGTATTTTTATTATTTTACGAGATACAGCTAAGGGTTGAATTTGTATTTTTGAAAATACCACGGTTTGAGGGTGTATTTGTAATATTTTCTGACATACAGCTAAGGGTTGCATTTGTATTTTTGAAAATAACACAGCTTGAGGGTGTATTTGTATTATATTCCTAGATACAGCTAAGGGTTGTATTTGTATTTTGGAAAATAAAACCGTTTGGGGGTGTATTTGTATTATTTTCTGAGATACAGCTATGGGTTGTATTTGTATTTTTGAAAATAACACAGCTTGGGTGTGTATTTGTATTATTTTCCGAGATAGAACTAAGGGTTGTATTTGTATTTTGGAAAATAACAGAGCTTGTGGGTGTATTTGTATTATTTTCCGAGATTCAGCTAAGGGTTGTATTTGTATTTTTGAAAATAACACAGCTTTGGGGTGTATTTGTATTATTTTCCAAGTTAGAGCTAAGGGTTGTATTTTTATTTTTGAAAATAATACAGCTTGGGGGTGTCTTTGTATTATTTTCAAAGATACAGCTAAGGGGTGTATTTTTATTTTTGAAAATAACACAGCTTTGGGGTGTATGTGTATTATTTTCCGAGATACAGCTAAGGGTTGTATTTGTATTTTTGAAAATAACACAGCTTGGGGGTGTATTTGTATTATATTCCTAGATATAGCTAAGTTTTGTATTTGTATTTTTGAAAATAAAACCGTTTGGGGGTGTATTTGTATTATTTTCCGAGATACCGCTAAGGGTTGTATTTGTATTTTTGAAAATAACACAACTTGAAGGTGTATTTGTATTATTTTCCGACATTCAGCTAAGGGATGTATTTGTATTTTTGAAAATAACACCGTTTGTGGATGTATTTGTATTATTTTCTGAGATACAGCTAAGGGTTATATTTGTGTTTTTGAAAATAACACACCTTGGGGTTGTATTTGTATTCTTTTCCAAGATACAGTTAATTGTTGTTTTTGTATTTTTGACAATAACAGAGCTTGGGGGTGTATTTGCATTATTTTCCGTGATACAGCTAAGTGTTGTATTTGTATTTTTGAAAATAACACAGCTTGGGGATGTATTTGTATTATTTTCCGAAATACAGCTAAGGGTTTTATTTGTATTTTTGAAAATAACACAGTTTGGGGTTGTATTTGTATTATTTTCCAAGATACAGCTAAGGGTTATATATATATTTTTGAAACTAACACAGCTTGGGGATGTATTTGTATTATTTTCCGAGATAGAGCTAAGGGTTTTGTTTGTATTTTTGAAATTAACACAGCTTGGGTTTTTATTAGTCTTATTTTCTGAATTACGGCTAAGTTCTGTATTTCTGTATTTTTGAAAATAACACTGCTTTGGGGTGTATTTGTATTATTTTCCGAGATACAGCTAAGGGTTTAATTTGTATTTTTGACAATAACACGGCTTGGGGGTGTAATTGTAGTATTTTCCTAGGTACAGCTAAGGGTTGTATTTGTATTTTTGAAAATCACACAGCTTGGGGGTGTATTTGTATTATTTTCCGAGATACAGCTAAGGGTTTTATATCTATTTTTGAGAATAACACAGCTTGGGGGTGTATTTGTATTATTTTCCGAGATACAGCTAAGGGTTGTATTTTTATTTTTGAAAATTACACAACTTGTGGGTGTATTTGTATTATTTTCAAATATACAGCTAAGGGTTGTATTTGTATTTTTGAAAATAACACAGCTTGGGGGTGTATTTGTACTATTTTCTGAGATACAGCTAAGGGTTGAATTTGTATTTTTGAAAATAACACAGCTTGGGGGTGTATTTGTATTATTTTCTGACATACGGCTATGTGTTGTAATTGTATTTTTGAAAAAAACACAGCTTGGTGGTGTATTTGTATTATTTTCCAAGATACAGCTAAGGGTTGTATTGGTATTTTGGAAAATAACACAGCTTCGGGTTGTATTTGTATTATATTCCAAGATACAGCTAAGGGTTGTATTTGTATTTTTGAAAATAACACAGACTGGGGGTGTATTTGTATTATTTTCCGAGATACAGCTAAGGGTTGTATTTGTATTTTTGACAAGCACAGCTTGGGGGTGTATTTGTATTATGTTCCAAGATAGAGCTAAGGGATGTATTTGTATTTTTGAAAATAACACAGCTTGTGGGTTTATTTGTATTATTTTCCAAATTACGGCTAAGGGCTGAATTTTTGTATTTTTGAAAATAACACAGCTTGGGAGTCTATTTGTATTACTTTTCTAGACACAGCTAAGCGTTGTATTTGTATTTTTCACAATAACAAATCTTGGGGGAGTATTTGTATTATTTTCTAAAAAACAGTTAAGAGTTGTATTTGTATTTTTCAAAATAACACAGTTTGGGGGTGTATTTGTATTATTTTCCAAGATACAGCTAAGTGATGTATTTGTATTCCTGACAAAAACACAGCTTTGGGGTGTATTTGTATTATTTTCAAAGATACAGCTAAGGGTTGTATCTGTATTTTTGACAATAACACAGCTTGGAGGTGTATGTGTATTGTTTTCAGAGATAGAGCTAAGGGTAGTATTTGTATTTCTGACAATAACACAGCTTGTGAGTGTTTTTGTATTATTTTCCAACATACAGTTAATCGTTGTATTTGTATTTTTGACAATATCACAGCTTGGGGGTGTATTTGTATTATTTTCCAAGATACAGCTAAGGGTTGTATTTGTATTTTTGACAATAACACAGCTAGGGGGTGTATTTATATTATTTTCCAAGATACAGCTAAGGATTCTCTTTGTATTTTTGACAATAATACAGCTTGGGGGTGTATTTGTATTATTTTCCAAGATACAGCTATGGGTTTTATTTGTATTTGTGACAATAACACAGCTTGTGGGTGTATTTGAATTATTTTTCAAGATACAGCTAATGTTTGTATTTGTATTTTTGACAATAACCCAGCTTGGGGGTGTATTTGTATTATTTTCCAAGATACAGCTAAGGGATGTATTTGTATTCCTGACAATAACACAGCTTTGGGTTGTATTAGTATTATTTTCAAAGATACAACTAAGGGTTCTATCTGTATTTTTGACAATAACAAAACTTGGGGTTTATGTGTATTATTTTCAGAGATAGAGATAAGGGTTGTATATGTATTTTTGACAATAACACAGTTTGGGCATGTATTTGCATTATTTTCCGATATACAGCTAAGGGTTATATTTTTATTTTTGAAAATAACACAGCTTGTGGGTGTATTTGTATTATTTTCCGAGATACAGCTAAGGGTTGTATTTGTGTTTTTGAAAATAACACAGCTTGGGGGTGTATTTGTATTATTTTCCGAGATACAGCTAAGGTTTTTATTTTTATTTTTAAAAATAACACAGCTTGGGTGTGTGTTTGTATTATTTTCTGAGATACAGCTAAGGGTTGTATTGGTATATTTGAAAATAAGACACCGTGCGGTTGTGTTTGTATTATTTTCCACGATACAGCTAAGGGTTGTATTTGTATTTTTGAAAAAAAACTGCTTGGGGGTGTATTTGTATTATTTTCTGAGATACAGCTAAGGGTTGTATTTGTATTTTTGAAAATAACACAGCTTGGGGGGGTATTTGTATTATTTTCCGAGATAGTGCTAAGGGTCGTATATGAATTTTTGAAAATAACACAGCTTGGGTTTGTATTTGTATTATTTTCTGAGATACAGCTAAGGTTTATATTTGTATTTTTGAAAATAACACCGCTTGGGTGTGTATTTGTGTTATTTTCCGAGATACAGCTAAGGGTTGTACTTGTATTTTTGAAAATAACAGTGATTGGGTGTGTTTTTGAATTATTTTCCGAGATGCAGCTAAGGGTTGTATCTGTATTTTTGACAGTAACACAGCTTGGGTGTGTATTTGTATTACTTTACGAGATACAGCTAATTGTTGTATTTGTATTTTTGACAATAACACAGTTTGGGGGTTTATTTGTATTATTTTACGAGATACAGCTAAGGGTTGTATCTGTATTTTTGACAATAACACAGCTTGGGTGTGTATTTGTATTATTTTCCGAGTTATAGATAAAGGTTGTATATGTATTTTTGACTGTAAAACAGCTTGGGTGTGTATTTGTATTATTTTGCGAGATACAGCTAAGGGTTGTATCTGTATTTTTGAAAATAACACAGCTTGGGGGTGTATTTGTATAATTTTTCGAGATACAGCTTAGGGTTTTATCTGTATTTCTGACAATAACACAGCTTGCGTATGTATTTGTATTATTTTCAGAGTTACAGCTAAAGGTGTATATGTATTTTTGACTATAAAAGAGCTAGGGTGCGTATTTGTATTTTTTTGCGAGATACAGCTAAGGGTTGAATTTGTATTTCTGAAAATAACACAGCTTGTGGGTGTTTTTGTATTATTTTCCGAGATACAGCTAAGGGTTGTATTTGTATTTTTGAAAATAACACAGCTTGGGGGTTTATTTGTATTATTTTCCGAGATAGAGCTAAGGGTTCTATTTTTATTTTTTGAAAATAACACGGCTAGAGTGTGTATTTGTATTATTTTGAAACATACAGGTAAGGGTTGTATTTGTCTTTTGGAAAATAACACAGCTTGGGGGTGTATTTGTATTATTTTCCAAGATACAGCTAAGGGTTGAATTTGTATTTTTGAAAATACCACAGCTTTAGGGTGTATTTGTAATATTTTCTGACATACAGCTAAGGGTTGTATTTGTATTTTTGAAAATAACACAGCTTGGGGGTGTATTTGTATTATTTTCCAAGTTAGAGCTAAGGGTTGTATTTTTATTTTTGAAAATAACACAGCTTGGGGGTGTCTTTGTATTATTTTCAAAGATACAGCTAAGGGTTGTATTTTTATTTTTGAAAATGACACAGCTTTGGGGTGTATTTGTATTATTTTCCGAGATACAGCTAAGGGTTGTTTTTGTATTTTTGAAATATCACACCTTGGGGGTGTATTTTTATTATTTTCCGAGATACCGCTAAGGGTTGTATTTGAATTTTTGAAAATAACACAACTTGGGGGTTTATTTGTATTATTTTCCTTGATTAAGCTAAGGGTTGTATTTGTATTTTTGAAAATAACACCGTTTGGTGGTGTATTTGTATTATTTTCTGAGATACAGCTAAGGGTTGTGTTTGTGTTTTTGAAAATAACACACCATGGGGTTGTATTTGTATTCTTTTCCAAGATACAGTTAATTGTTGTATTTGTATTTTTGACAATAACAGAGCTTGGGGGTGTATTTGCATTATTTTCCGAGATACAGCTAAGTGTTGTATTTGTATTTTTGGAAATAACACAGCTTGGGGGTGAATTTGTATTATTTTCCGACTTACAGATAAATGTTGTATATGTATTTTTGACTATAAAACAGCTTGGGTGTGTATTTGTATTATTTTGCGAGATACAGCTAAGGTTTGTATCTGTATTTTTGAAAATAACACAGCTTGGGTGTGTATTTGCATTATTTTCCGAGATAGAACTAAGGGTTGTATTTGTATTTTGGAAAATAACAGAGCTTGTGGGTGTATTTGTATTATTTTCCGAGATTCAGCTAAGGGTTGTATTTTTATTTTTGAAAATAACACAGCTTGGAGGTGTATTTGTATTATTTTCCAAGTTAGAGCTAAGGGTTGTATTTTTATTTTTGAAAATAATACAGCTTGGGGTGTCTTTGTATTATTTTCAAAGTTACAGCTAAGGGGTGTATTTTTATTTTTGAAAATAACACAGCTTTGGTGTGTATGTGTATTATTTTCCGAGGTACAGCTAAGGGTTGTATTTGTATTTTTGAAAATAACACAGCTTGGGGGTGTATTTGTGTTATATTCCTAGATATAGCTAAGGGTTGTATTTGTATTTTTGAAAATAACACAACTTGGAGGTGTATATGTATTATTTTCCGACATTCAGCTAAGGGATGTATTTGTATTTTTGAAAATAACACTGTTTGGGGGTGTATTTGTATTATTTTCTGAGATACAGCTAAGGGTTATATTTGTGTTTTTGAAAACAACACACCTTGGGGTTGTATTTGTATTATTTTCCAAGATACATTTAATTGTTGTTTTTGTATTTTTGACAATAACAGAGCTTGGGGGTGTATTTGCATTATTTTCCGTGATACAGCTAAGTGTTGTATTTGTATTTTTGGAAATAACACCGCTTGGGTGTGTTTTTGTATTATTTTCCGAAATACAGCTAAGGGTTGTATTTGTATTTTTGAAAATAACACAGCTTCGGGTTGTATTTGTATTATATTCCAAAATACATCTAAGGGTTGTATTTGTATTTTTGAAAATAACACAGACTGGGGGTGTATTTATATTATTTTCCGAGATACAGCTAAGGGTTGTATTTGTATTTTTGAAATTAACACAGCTTGGGGGTGTATTTGTCTTATTTTCTGAATTACGGCTAAGTTCGGTATTTTTGTATTTTTGAAAATAACACAGCTTGGGGGTGTATTTGTACTATTTTCCGAGATACAGCTAAGGGATGTATTTGTATTTTTGAAAATAACACAGCTTGGGGGTGTATTTGTACTATTTTCCAAGATACTGCTAAGGGTTGTATTTGTATTTTTGAAAATAACACCGCTTCGGAGTGTATTTGTATTACTTTACAACATACAGCTAAGGGTTGTATTTGTATTTTTGACAATAACACAGCTTGGGGTTGTATTTGAATTATTTTCAATATATAGATAAGGGTTGTATTTGTATTTTTTAAAATAACACAACTTGTGGGTGTATTTGTATTATTTTCCAACATACAAATAAGGGTTGTATTTGTATTTTTGAAAATAACACAGCTTGGGGGTGTATTTGTATTATTTTCCAAGATACAGCTAAGGGTTGTATTGGTATTTTGGAAAAAAACACAGCTTTGGGGTGTATTTGTATTATTTTCCTAGATAGAGATAAATGTTGTATTTGTATTTTTTAAAATAACACACCTTGGGGGTGTATTTGTATTATTTTACAAGATACTGCTAAGGGTTGTGTTTGTGTTTTTGAAAATAACACAGTTTGGGGGTGTATTTCTATCATTTTTCTAGATACAGCAAAGGGTTGTATATTTATTTTTGAAAATAACACAGCTTGGGGGAGTATTTGTATCATTTTCAAAGATACGGCTAAGGGTTGTATTTGTATTTTCGAAAATAACACAGCTTGGGGATGTATTTGTATTATTTTCGAAGATACAGCTAAGAGTTTTATTTGTATTTTTTAAAATAACAAAGATTGATTGTGTATTTGTATTGTTTGCCAAGGTAGAGCTAAGGGTTTTATTTGTATTTTTGAAAATAACACAGCTTTTTGGTGTATATGTATTACTTTCCAAGATAAAGGTAAGTGTTATATTTATGAAAATAACACAGTTTCGGGTGTATATGTATTATTTTCCAAGATAAAGCTAAGGGATGTATTTGTATTTTTGAAAAAAACACAGCTTGGGGGTGTATTTGTATTATTTTCCAAGATACTGCTAAGGGTTGTATTTGTATTTTTGAAAATAACACAGTTTGGGGGTGTATTTGTATTATTTTTCAAGATACAGCTAAGGGTTGTATTTGTATTTTTGAAAATAACACAGCTTTCGTGTGTATTTGTTTTATTTTCCAAGATGCAGCTAAGGGTTGTATTTGTAGTTTTGAAAATAACACAGATTGGGGGTGTATATGTATTATTTTCCAGGATACTTCTAAGGGTTGTATTTGTATTTTCGTGAATAACACAGCTTGGGGGTGTATTTGTATTATTTTCCAAAATAATGCTAAGGGTTGTATTTTTATTTTTGGAAATAACACAGCTTGCGGGTGTATTTGTATTATTTTCCAAGATACAGCAAATTGTTGTATTTCTATTTTTGACAATAACACAGCTTGGGGGTGTATTTGTATTATTTTCAAAGATACAGCTAAGGTTTGTATTTGCATTTTTGAAAACAACACAGCTTGTGTGTGTATTTGTATTATTTTCCAAGTTACAGCTAATGGTTGTATTTGTATTTTTGACAATAACACAGCTTGCGGGTGTATTTGTATTATTTTCCGAGATACAGCTAAGGGTTGCATTTGTATTTTTGAGAAATAACACAGCTTGGTGGTATATTTGTATTATTTTCAAAGATACAGGTAAGGGTTGTATTTGTATTTTTGACAATAACACAGCTTGGGTGTGTATTTGTATTATATACAAAGATACAGCTAAGTGTTGCATTTGTATTTTTGACAATAACACAGCTTGCGGGTTTATTTGTATTATTTTCCGAGATACAGCTAAGGGTTGTATTTTTGTTTTTGAAAATAACACAGCTTGTGGGTGTATTTGTATTATTTTCCGAGATACAGCTAAGGGTTGTGTTTGTGTTTTTGAAAATAACACCGCTTGTGGGTGTATTTGTATTATTTTCCAAGATACAGCTAAGGGTTGTGTTTGTATTTTTGAAAATAACACAGCTTGGGGGTGTGTTTGTATTATTTTCCAAGATAGAGCTAAGGGTTGTATTTGAATTTTTCAAAATAACACAGCTTGGGGGTGTATTTGTATTATTTTCCAATATACGGCTAAGGGTTGTATTTGTATTTTTGAAAATAACACATCTTGGGGTTGTATTTTTATTATTTTCCAAGATACAGCTAAGGGTTGTATTTGTATTTTTGAAAATAACACAGACTGGGGGTGTATTTGTATTATTTTCCGAGATACAGCTAAGGGTTGTATTTGTATTTTTGAAATTAACACAGCTTGGTAGTGTATTTGTCTTATTTTCTGAATTACGGCTAAGTTCTGTATTTTTATATTTTTGGAAATGACACAGCTTGGGGGTGTATTTGTATTATTTTCCAAGATAAGGCTATGAATTTTATCTGTATTTTTGACAATAACACAGCTTTGGGGTGTATTTGTATTACTTTCCAAGATACAGCTAAGAGTTGTATATGTATTTTTGAAAATAACACAGCTTTGGGGTGTATTTGTATTACTTTCCAAGATACAGCTAACGTTTGTATTTGTATTTTTGAAATTAAGACGGCGTTGTGGTGTATTTGTATTACTTTCCAAGATAGAGCTAAGTGTTGTGTTTGTATTTTTGACAATAACACAGCTGGGGGGGGGGGTGTATTTGTATTATTTTCCAAGATACAGCTAAGGGTTTGGTTTGTATTTTTGAAAATTACACAACTTGAATTTGTATTTGTATTATTTTCAAAGATAGAGCTAAGGGTTGTATTTGTGATTTTGAAAATAACACAACATTGGGGTGTATTTGTATTATTTTCAAAGATACAACTAAGGGTTTTATTTGTATTTTTCACAATAACGCAGCTTGGGAGTGTATTTGTATTATTTTCAAAGATACAGCTAAGGGTTGTATTTGTATTTTTGACAGTAACTCAGATTGGGGTGTATTTGTATTATTTTAAAAGATACAGCTAATGGTTGTATTTGTCTTTTTGAAAATAACACATCTTGGGGGTGTATTTGTATTATTTATCAAGGTACAGCTAAGGGTTGTATTTGTATTTTTGAAAATAACATAGCTTGGGGTTGTATTTGCATTATTTTCCAGGATACAGCTAAGGGTTGTATTGGTATTTTTGAAAATTACACAGCATGGGGGTGTATTTGTGTTTTTTTCCAAGATACAGCTAATGGCTGTACTTGTATTTTGGAAAATAACACGGCTTGGGGGTGTATTTCTATTATTTTCCAAGATACAGCTGAAGGTTGTATTTGCAGTTTTGAAAATAACACAGATTTGGTGTGTATTTGTATTATTTTCAAAAATATAGTTATGGGTTGTATTTGTATTTTTGACAATCACAGAGCTTGGGGGGATTTTTGTAGTATTTTGCAAGATACAGCTAAGGAATGTATTGGTATTTTTGAAAATAACACAGCTTGGGGTTGTATTTGTATTATTTTCCAAGGTACAGCTAAGGGTTGTATTTGTATTTTTGAAATTAACACAGATTGGGGTGTATTTGTCTTATTTTCTGAATTACGGCTAAGTTCTGTATTTTTGAAAATAACACAGCTTGGTGTTGTATTTGTATTATTATCCAAGATACAGCTAAGGGTTGTATTTGTATATTTGGAAATAACACAGCTTGGGCTTCTATTTGTATTATTTTCAAAGATATAGCTAAGGGTTGTATTTGTATTTTTGAAAATAACACAGCATGGGGGTGTATTTGTATTATTTTCAAAGATACAACTAAGGGTTGTATTTGTATTTTTCACAATAACTCGGCTTGGGGGTGTATTTGTATTATTTTCAAAGATACAGCTAAGGGTTGCATTTGTATTTTTGACAATAACTCAGCTTGGGTGGTATTTGTATTATTTTCAAAGATACAGGTAAGGATTGTATTTGTATTTTTGAAAATAACACAGCTTGTGGATGTATTTGTATTATTTTCCAAGATACAGCTCAGAGTTGTATTTGTATTTTTGAAAATAACACAGCTTAGGGTTGTATTTGCATTATTTTCCACGATAGAGCTAGGGGTTTTATTGTTATTTTTGAAAATTACACAGATTGTGGGTGTATTTGTGTTTTCTCCCAAGATACTGCTAAGGGTAGTACTTGTATTTTGGAAAATAACACAGCTTGGGGGTTTATTTGTATTATATTCCAAGATACAGCTAAGGGATGTATTTGTATTTTTGAAAATAACACAGCTATGGGGTGTATTTGTATTATTTTCAAAATTACAGTTATGGGTTGTATTTGTATTTTTAACAATCACAGAGCTTGGAGGGGTATTTGTATTATTTTACAAGATAGAGCTAAGGGTTGTATTTGTATTTTTGACAATAACACAGATTGTGGGTGTATTTGTGCTATTTTCAAAGATACAGCTAAGGGTTGTAATTGTATTTTTGACAGTAACACAGCTTTGGAGTGTATTTGAATTATTTTCAAAATACAGCTAAGGGTTGTATTTGAATTTTTGAGAATAACACAGCTTGGGTGTGTATTTGAATTATTTTCCAAGATACAGCTAAGGTTTCTATTTGTATTTATGAAAATAACACAACTTCTGGGTGTATTTGTATTATTTTCCAATATACAGCTAAGGGGTGTATTTGTATTTTTGAAAATAATACAGCTTGGGGGGGTTATTTGTATTATTTTCCAAGAAACAGCTATGGGTTGTATTTGTATTTTTGAAAATAACAGAGCTTGTGAGTGTATTTGCATTATTTTCCAAGATACAGCTAAGGGTTTTATTGGTATTTTTGAAAATAACACAGCTTGGGGGTGTATTTGTGTTATTTTTCAAGATACATCTTTGGGTTTTATTTGTATTTTGGAAAATAACACAGCTTGGTGGTGTATTTGTATTATTTTCCGAGATACAGCTAAGGGTTATATTTGTATTTTTGAAAATAACACCGATGGGTGTGTATTTGTATTATTTTCCGAGATACAGCTAAGGGTTGTGTTTGCATTTTTGAAAATAACACACCTTGTTGATGTATTTGTATTATTTTCCGACATAGAGCTAAGGGTTGTATTTGTATTTTTGAAAATAAGACACCTTGGGCGTGTGTTTGTATTATTTTCCGAGATACAGCTAAGGGATGTATTTTGTAGTTTTGAAAATAACACAGCATGGGGGCGTATTTGTATTATTTTCCAAGATACAGCTAAGGGGTGCATTTTTATTTTTGACAGTAACACAGCTTGGTGGGGTATTTGTATTATTTTCAAAGATACAGCTAAGCTTTGTATTTGTATTTTTGACAATAACACAGCTTCGGGGTGTATTTGTATTAATTTCAAAGTTACAGCTAAGGGTTATATTTGTATTTTTGACAATAAGAAAGCTTGGGGGTGTATTTTTATTATTTTCCAAGATACAGCTAAAAGTTGTATTTGTATTTTTGACAATAACGTAGCTTGGGGGTGTATTTCTATTATTTTCCAAGATACAGCTAAGGATTGTATTTGTATTTTTGACAATAACACAGCTTGGGGGTGTATTTGTATTATGTTCCAAGATAGAGCTAAGGGATGTATTTGTATTTTTGAAAATAACACAGCTTGTGGGTGTATTTGTATTATTTTCCGAATTACGGCTAAGGGCTGAATTTTTGTATTTTTGAAAATAACACAGCTTGGGAGTCTATTTGTATTACTTTTCTAGACACAGCTAACCGTTGTATTTGTATTTTTCACAATAACAAATCTTGGGGGAGTGTTTGTATTATTTTCCAAAAAACAGTTAAGAGTTGTATTTATATTTTTCAAAATAACACAGTTTGGGGGTGTATTTGTATTATTTTCCAAGATACAGCTAAGTGATGTATTTGTATTCCTGACAAAAACACAGCTTTGGGGTGTATTTGTATTATTTTCAAAGATACAGCTAAGCTTTGTATTTGTATTTTTGACAATAACACAGCTTCGGGGTGTATTTGTATTAATTTCAAAGTTACAGCTAAGGGTTATATTTGTATTTTTGACAATAAGAAAGCTTGGGGGTGTATTTTTATTATTTTCCAAGATACAGCTAAAAGTTGTATTTGTATTTTTGACAATAACAGAGCTTGGGGGTGTATTTCTATTATTTTCCAAGATACAGCTAAGGATTGTATTTGTATTTCTGACAATAACACAGCTTGGGGGTGTATTTGTATTATGTTCCAAGATAGAGCTAAGGGATGTATTTGTATTTTTGAAAATAACACAGCTTGTGGGTGTATTTGTATTATTTTCCGAATTACGGCTAAGGGCTGAATTTTTGTATTTTTGAAAATAACACAGCTTGGGAGTCTATTTGTATTACTTTTCTAGACACAGCTAACCGTTGTATTTGTATTTTTCACAATAACAAATCTTGGGGGAGTGTTTGTATTATTTTCCAAAAAACAGTTAAGAGTTGTATTTGTATTTTTCAAAATAACACAGTTTGGGGGTGTATTTGTATTATTTTCCAAGATACAGCTAAGTGATGTATTTGTATTCCTGACAAAAACACAGCTTTGGGGTGTATTTGTATTATTTTCAAAGATACAGCTAAGGGTTGTATCTGTATTTTTGACAATAACACAGCTTGGAGGTGTATGTGTATTGTTTTCAGAGATAGAGCTAAGGGTAGTATTTGTATTTTTGACAATAACACAGCTTGTGAGTGTTTTTGTATTATTTTCCAACATACAGTTAATCGTTGTATTTGTATTTTTGACAATATCACAGCTTGGGGGTGTATTTGTATTATTTTCCAAGATACAGCTAAGGGTTGTATTTGTATTTTTGACAATAACACAGCTAGGGGGTGTATTTACATTATTTTCCAAGATACAGCTAAGGATTCTCTTTGTATTTTTGACAATAACACAGCTTGGGGGTGTATTTGTATTATTTTCCAAGATACAGCTATGGGTTTTATTTGTATTTGTGACAATAACACAGCTTGTGGGTGTATTTGAATTATTTTCCAAGATACAGCTAATGGTTGTATTGGTATTTTTGACAATAACCCAGCTTGGGGGTGTATTTGTATTATTTTCCAAGATACAGCTAAGGGATGTATTTGTATTCCTGACAATAACACAGCTTTGGGTTGTATTAGTATTATTTTCAAAGATACAACTAAGGGTTCTATCTTTATTTTTGACAATAACAAAACTTGGGGGTTTATGTGTATTATTTTCAGAGATAGACATAAGGGTTGTATATGTATTTTTGACAATAACACAGTTTGGGCGTGTATTTGTATTATTTTCCGATATACAGCTAAGGTTTTTATTTTTATTTTTGAAAATAACACAGATTGGATGTGTGTTTGTATTATTTTCCGAGATACAGCTAAGGGTTGTATTGGTATATTTGAAAATAAGACACCGTGCGGTTGTATTTGTATTATTTTCCAAGATACAGCTAAGGGTTGTATTTGTATTTTTGAAAATAACACAGCTTGGGGGTGTATTTGTATTATTTTCCGAGATACAGCTAAGGGTTGTATTTGTATTTTTGAAAATAACACAGCTTGGGGGGGTATTTGTATTATTTTCCGAGATAGTGCTAAGGGTCGTATATGAATTTCTGAAAATAACACAGCTTGGGTGTGTATTTGTGTTATTTTCCGAGATACAGCTAAGGGTTGTACTTGTATTTTTGAAAATAACAGTGATTGGGTGTGTTTTTGAATTATTTTCCGAGATGCAGCTAAGGGTTGTATCTGTATTTTTGACAGTAACACAGCTTGGGTGTGTATTTGTATTACTTTACGAGATACAGCTAATTGTTGTATTTGTATTTTTGACAATAACACAGCTTGGGGGTGTATTTGTATTATTTTCCAAGATACAGCTATGGGTTTTATTTGTATTTGTGACAATAACACAGCTTGTGGGTGTATTTGAATTATTTTTCAAGATACAGCTAATGGTTGTATTTGTGTTTTTGACAATAACCCAGCTTGGGGGTGTATTTGTATTATTTTCCAAGATACAGCTAAGGGATGTATTTGTATTCCTGACAATAACACAGCTTTTGGTTGTATTAGTATTATTTTCAAAGATACAACTAAGGGTTCTATCTGTATTTTTGACAATAACAAAACTTGGGGGTTTATGTGTATTATTTTCAGAGATAGAGATAAGGGTTGTACTTGTATTTTCGAAAATAACACAGCTTGGGGGTGTATTTTTATTATTTTCCAAAATACAGCAAAGGGATATATTGGTATTTTTGAAAATAACACTGCTTGGGGATGTATTTGTATTATTTTCCAAGATACAGCTAAGGGATATATTGGTATTTTGGAAAATAACACAGCTTGGGGGTGTATTTTTATTATTTTCCAAGATACAGATAAGGGTTGTATTTATATTTTTGAAAATAACACAGCTTGTGGGTGTATTTGTATCATTTTTCTAGATACAGCGAAGGGTTTTGTTTTTATTTTTGAAAATAACACAGCTTGGGGGAGTATTTGTATCATTTTCAAAGATACGGATAAGAGTTATATTTGTATTTTTTTTAAAATAACAAAGATTGGGTGTGTATTTGTATTATTTCCCAAGCTAGAGCTCAGGGTTTTATTTGTATTTTTGAAAATAACACAGCTTTTGGGTGTATATGTATTATTTTCCAAGATACAGGTAAGTGTTGTATTTTTGAAAATAACACAGTTGTGGGTGTATATGTATTATTTTGCAAGCTACAGCTAAGGGATGTATTTGTATTTTTGAAAATAATACAGCTTGGGGGTGTATTTGTATTATTTTCCAAGATACAGCTAAGGGTTTTATTTGTATTTTTGACAATAACACAGCTTGGGGGTGTATTTGTATTATTTTCAAAGATAAAGCTAAGCGTTGTATTTGTATTTTTGACAATAACAGAGCTTGGGGGTGTATTTATGTTATTTTCAAAAATACAGCTAAGGGTTCTATTTGTATTTTTGAAAATAACAAAGCTTGGGGGTGTATTGTATTATTTTCCAAGATACAGCTAAGGGTTGTATTTGTATTTTTGAAAATAACTCAGATTGGGGGTGTATTTGTATTATTTTCCAAGATACTGCTAAGGGTTGTATTTGTATTTTTGAAAATAACCCAGCTTGGGGGTGTATTTGTATTATTTTCCATGATACAGCTACGGGTTGTATTTGTATTTTTGAAAATAACACACCTTTCGGGTGTATTTGTTTTATTTTCCAAGATACAGGTAAGGGTTGTATTATTATTTTTGAAAATAACACAGATTGGGGGTGTATTTGTATTATTTTCCAAGATACTTCTGAGGGTTGTATTTGTATTTTCGTCAGTAACACAGCTTGGGGGTGTATTTGTATTATTTTCCAAGATACTGCTAAGGGTTGCATTTGTATTTTTGGAAATAACACAGCTTGCGGGTGTCTTTGTATTATTTTCCAAGATACAGCTAATTGTTGTATTTGTATTTTTGACAATAACACAGCTTGGGGTGTATTTGTATTATTTTCCAAGATACAGCTAAGGTTTGTATTTGTATTTTTGAAAACAACACAGTTTGGATGTGTATTTGTATTATTTTCCAAGATACAGCTAAGGGTTGTATTTGTATTTTTGACAATAACACAGATTGGGGGTGTATTTGTATTATTTTCCAAGATACAGCTAAGGGTTGTATTTGTATTTTTGACAGTAACACAGCTTGGGGGTGTATTTATGTTATTTTCAAAAATACGGCTAAGGGTTCTATTTGTATTTTTGAAAATAACACAGCGTGGGGGTGTACTGTATTATTTTCCAAGATACAGCTAAGGGTTGTATTTGTATTTTTGACAATAACACAGCTTGGGGGTGTATTTGTATTATATTCAAAGACAGCTAAGTGTTGCATTTGTATTTTTGACAATAACACAGCTTGTGGGTGTTTTTGTGTTATTTTCAAATATACAGCTAAGAGTTCTATCTGTTTTTTTGACAATAAAACAGCTTGGGGGTGTATTTGTATTATTTTCAAAGATACAGCTAAGGGTTGTATTTGTTTTTTTGACAATAACACAGCTTGGGGTTGTATTTGAATTATTTTCAAAATACAGCTAAGGGTTGTATTTGTAATTTTTAAAATAACACAACTTGTGAGTGTATTTGTATTATTTTCCAAGATACAGCTAAGGGTTGTATTTGTATTTTTGAAAATAACACACCTTGGGGATGTATTTGTATTATTTTCCAAGATACAGCTAAGGGTTGTATTGGTATTTTGGAAAATAACACAGCTTTGGGGTGTATTTGTATTATTTTCCAAAATACAGATAAGGGTTGTATATGTATTTTTTAAAATAACACACCTTGGGGGTTTATTTGTATTATTTTACAAGATACAGCTAAGGGTCGTCTTTGTATTTTTGAAAATAACACAGCTTGTGGGTGTATTTGCATCATTTTTCTAGATACAGCGAAGGGTTGTATTTTTATTTTTGAAAATAACACAGCTTGGGGGAGTATTTGTATCATCTTCAAAGATACGGCTAAGGGTTGTATTTGTATTTTTGACAATAACACAGCTTGGGGGTGTATTTGTATTATTTTCAAAGATAAAGCTAAGCGTTTTATTTGTATTTTTGACAATAACACAGCTTGGGGTTGTATTTGAATTATTTTCAAAATACAGCTAAGGGTTGTATTTGTATTTTTTAAAATAACACACCTTGGGGGTGTATTTGTATTATTTTACAACGTACAGGTAAGGGTCATATTTGTATTTTTGAAAATAACACAGCTTATGGGTGTATTTGTATAATTTTTCTAGATACACCGAAGGGTTTTATTTTTATTTTTGAAAATAACACAGCTTGGGGGAGTTTTTGTATCATTTTCAAAGATACGGCTAAGGGTTATATTTGTATTTTTGAAAATAACACAGCTTGGGGGTGTATTTGTATTATTTTCCAAGATACAGCTAAGAGTTTTATTTGTACTTTTTAAAATAACAAAGATTGGGTGTGTATTTGTGTTATATCCCAAGGTGGAGCTAAGGGTTTTATTTGTATTTTTGAAAATAACACAGCTTTTGGGTGTATATGTATTATTTTCCAAGATACAGTAAGTGTTGTATTTTTGAAAATAACACAGTTGGGGGTGTATATGTATTATTTTCCAAGATACAGCTAAGGGATGTATTTGTATTTTTGAAAATAATACAGCGTAGGGGTGTATTTGTATTATTTTCCAAGATATTACTAAGGGTTGTATTTGTATTTTGGAAAATAACCCAGCTTGGGGGTGTATTTGTATTATTTTCCAAGATACAGCTAAGTGTTGTATTTTTTTTTTTTTTTTGAAAATAACACAGCTTTCGGGTGTATTTGTTTTAATTTCCAAATTAGAGCTAAGGGTTGTATTAGTATTTTTGAAAATAACACAGATTGGGGGTGTATTTGTATTAGTTTCCAAGATAATTCTAAGGGTTGTATTTGTATTTTCGTCAATAACACAGCTTGGGGGTGTATTTGTATTATTTTCCAAGATACTGCTAAGGGTTGCATTTGAATTTTTGGAAATACCACAGCTTGCCGGTGTCTTTGTATTATTTTCCAAGATACAGCTAATTGTTGTATTTGTATTTTTGACAATAACACAGCTTGGGGTGTATTTGTATTATTTTCAAAGATACAGCTAAGGTTTGTATTTGTATTTTTGAAAAAAACACAGTTTGGATGTGTATTTGTAGTATTTTCCAAGATACAGCTAAGGGTTGTATTTGTATTTTTGACAATAACACAGATTGGGGGTGTATTTGTATTATTTTCCAAGATACAGCTAAGGGTTGTATTTGTATTTTTGACAGTAACACAGCTTGGGGTTGTATTTATGTTATTTTCAAAAATACAGCTAAGGGTTCTATTTGTATTTTTGAAAATAACACAGCGTGGGGGTGTACTGTATTATTTTCCAAGATACAGCTAAGGGTTGTATTTGTATTTTTGACAATAACACAGCTTGGGGGTGTATTTGTATTATGTTCAAAGATACAGCTAAGTGTTGCATTTGTATTTTTGACAATAACACAGCTTGTGGGTGTTTTTGTGTTATTTTCAAATATACAGCAAAGAGTTCTATCTGTATTTTTGACAATAAAACAGCTTGGGGGTGTATTTGTATTATTTTCAAAGATACAGCTAAGGGTTGTATTTGTTTTTTTGACAATAACACAGCTTGGGGTTGTATTTGAATTATTTTCAAAATACAGCTAAGGGTTGTATTTGTATTTTTTAAAATAACACAACTTGTGAGTGTATTTGTATTATTTTCCAAGATACAGCTAAGGGTTGTATTTGTATTTTTGAAAATAATACAGCTTGGGGGTGTATTTGTATTATTTTCCAAGATACAGCTAAGGGATGTATTGGTATTTTTGAAAATAACACACCTTGGTGATGTATTTGTATTATTTTCCAAGATACAGCTAAGGGTTTTGTTGGTATTTTGGAAAATAACACAGTTTTGGGGTGTATTTGTATTATTTTCCAAAATACAGATAAGGGTTGTATATGTATTTTTTAAAATAACACACCTTGGGGGTTTATTTGTATTATTTTACAAGATACAGCTAAGGGTCGTCTTTGTATTTTTGAAAATAACACAGCTTGTGGGTGTATTTGCATCATTTTTCTAGATACAGCGAAGGGTTGTATTTTTATTTTTGAAAATAACACAGCTTGGGGGAGTATTTGTATCATCTTCTAAGATACGGCTAAGGGTTGTATTTGTATTTTTGACAATAACACAGCTTGGGGGTGTATTTGTATTATTTTCAAAGATAAAGCTAAGCGTTTTATTTGTATTTTTGACAATAACACAGCTTGGGGGTGTATTTATGTTATTTTCAAAGATACAGCTACGGGTTCTGTTTGTATTTTTGAAAATAACACAGGTTGGGGGTGTATTGTATTATATTCCAAGATACAGCTAAGGGTTGTATTTGTATTTTTGATAATAACACAGCTTGGGGGTGTATTTGTATTATTTTCCAAGATACTGCTAAGGGTTGTATTTGTATTTTTGAAAATAACCCAGATTCGGGGTGTATTTGTATTATTTTCCAAGATACAGCTAAGGGTTGTATTTGTATTTTTGAAAATAACACAGCTTTCGGGTGTATTTTTTTTATTTTCCAAGATACAGCTAAGGGTTGTATTTGTATTTTTGAAAATAACACAGATTTGGGGTGTATTTGTATTATTTTCCAAGATACTTCTAAGGGTTGTATTTGTATTATCATCAATAACACAGCTTGGGGGTGTATTTGTATTATTTTCCAAGATACTGCTAAGGGTTGTATTTGTATTTTTGGAAATAACACAGCTTGCGTGTGTATTTGTATTATTTTCCAAGATACAGCTAAGGGTTGTATTTGTATTTTTGAAAATTACACAGCTTGGGGTTGTATTTGTATTATTTTTCAAGATAAAGCTAAGGGTTGTATTTGTATTCTTGAAAATAACACACCTTGGGGGTGTATTTGTATTATTTTCCAAGATACAGCAAAGGGTTGTATTTGTATTTTTGAAAATAACACAGCTCGGTGTGTATTTGTATTATTTTCCAAGATACAGCTAAGGGTTGAATTTGTATTTTTGACAATAACACAGCTTGGGGGTGTATTTGTATTATTTTCCAATATACAACTTAGGGTTGTATTTGTATTTTTGACAATAACACAGCTTGGGGGTGTATTTGTACTATTCTCCAAGATTCAGCTAAGGGTTGTATTTGTCTTTTTAAAAATAACACAGCTCGTGGGTGTATTTGTATTATTTTCCAAGATATAGCTAAGGGTATTATTTGTATTTTTGAAAATAACACCCCTTGGAGGTGTATTTGCATTATTTTCCAAGATACAGCTAAGGATTTTATTTGTATTTTTGACAATAACACATCTTGGGGGTGTATTTGTATTATTTTGCAAGATACGGCTAAGGGTTGTATTTGTATTTTTTTCAATAACACAGCTTGGGGGTGTATTTGTATTATTTTCCAACATATAGCTAAGGGTTCTATTTGTATTTTTGAGAACAACACAGCTGGCGGGTGTATTTGTATTATTTTCCAAGATACAGCTAAGGGTTTTATTTTTCTTTTTGAAAATAACACAATTTGGAGGTGTAGTGATATTATTTTCCAAGGTACAGCTAAGGGTCATAATTGTAGTTTTGAAAATAACACAGCTTGCGTCTGTATTTGTTTTATTTTCCAAGATAGAGCTAAGGGATGTATTGGTATTTTTGAAAATAACATAGATTGTGGGTGTATTTGTATTATTTTGCAAGATACAGCTAAGGGAGGTATTTTATTTTTGAAAATAACAGAGCTTAGGGGTGTATTTGTATTATTTTCCAAGATACAGCTAAGGGTTGTATTTGTATTTTTGACAACAACACAGCTTGGGGTTGTTTTTGAATTATTTTCAAAATACAGCTAAGGGTTGTATTTGTATTTTTTAAAATAACGCAACTTGGGGGTGTATTTGTGTTATTTTCCAAGATACAGCTAAGGGTTGTACTTGTATTTTCGAAAATAACACAGCTTGGGGGTGTATTTTATTATTTTCCAATATACAGATAAGGGTTGTATTTATATTTTTGAAAATAACACAGCTTGTGGGAGTATTTGTATCATTTTTCTAGATACAGCGAAGGGTTTTATTTTTATTTTTGAAAATAACACAGCTTGGGGGAGTATTTGTATCATTTTCAAAGATACGGATAAGGGTTATATTTGTATTTTTTTAAAAATAACAAAGATTGGGTGTGTATTTGTATTATTTCCCAAGCTAGAGCTCAGGGTTTTATTTGTATTTTTGAAAATAACACAGCTTTTGGGTGTATATGTATTATTTTCCAAGATACAGGTAAGTGTTGTATTTTTGAAAATAACACAGTTGTGGGTGTATATGTATTATTTTGCAAGCTACAGCTAAGGGATGTATTTGTATTTTTGAAAATAATACAGCTTGGGGGTGTATTTGTATTATTTTCCAAGATACAGCTAAGGGTTTTATTTGTATTTTTGACAATAACACAGCTTGGGGGTGTATTTGTATTATTTTCAAAGATAAAGCTAAGCGTTGTATTTGTATTTTTGACAATAACAGAGCTTGGGGGTGTATTTATGTTATTTTCAAAAATACAGCTAAGGGTTCTATTTGTATTTTTGAAAATAACACAGCTTGGGGGTGTATTGTATTATTTTCCAAGATACAGCTAAGGGTTGTATTTGTATTTTTGAAAATAACACAGCTTGGGGGTGTATTTGTATTATTTTCCAAGATACTGCTAAGGGTTGTATTTGTATTTTTGAAAATAACCCAGCTTGGGGGTGTATTTGTATTATTTTCCATGATTCAGCTACGGGTTGTATTTGTATTTTTGAAAATAACACACCTTTCGGGTGTATTTGTTTCATTTTCCAAGATACAGCTAAGGGTTGTATTATTATTTTTGAAAATAACACAGATTGGGGGTGTATTTGTATTATTTTCCAAGATACTTCTAAGGGTTGTATTTGTATTTTCGTCAGTAACACAGCTTGGGGGTGTATTTGTATTATTTTCCAAGATACTGCTAAGGGTTGCATTTGTATTTTTGGAAATAACACAGCTTGGGGATGTATTTGTATTATTTTCCAAGATACAGCTAAGGGTTTTATTTGTATTTTTGAAAATAACAGAGCTTGTTGGTGTATATGTATTATTTTCCAAGATACAGCTAAGGGTTGTATTTGAATTTTTGACACTAACACAGCTTGGGGGTGTATTTGTATTATTTTCCAACATACAACTAAGGGTTGTATTTGTATTTTTGACAATAACACAGCTTGGGCTTGTATTTTAATTACATTCAAAATACAGCTAAGGGTTCTATATGTATTTCTGAAAATAACACAGTTTGGGGGTGTATTTGTATTCTTTTCTAAGATACAGCTAAGGGTTGTATTTGTATTTTTGAAAATAACACAGCTTGGGGGTGTATTTGTATTATTTTCCAAGATACAGCTAAGGGATATATATGTATTCTTGAAAATAACACAGCTTAAGGGTGTATTTGTATTATTTTCCAAGATACAGCTAAGGGTTTTATTTGTATTTTTGACAATAACACAGCTTGGGTGTGTATTTGTATTTTTTTCAAAGATAAAGCTAAGCGTTGTATTTTTATTTTTGACAATAACACAGCTTGGGGGTGTATTATTGTTATATTCAAAGATACAGCTAAGGGTTCTATTTGTATTTTTGAAAATAACACAGCTTGGGAGTGTATTGTATTATTTTCCAAGATACAGCTAAGGGTTGTATTTGTGTTTTTGAAAATAACACAGCTTGGGGGTGTATTTGTATTATCTTCCAAGATACTGCGAAGGGTTGTATTTGTATTTTTGAAAATAACCCAGCTTGGTGTTGTATTTGTATTATTCTAGAAGATACAGCTACGGGTTGTATTTGTATTTTTGAAAATAACACAGCTTTAGGGTGTATTTGTTTTATTTTCCAAGATACAGCTAAGGGTTGTATTATTAATTTTGAAAATAACACAGATTGGAGGTGTATTTGTATTATTTTCCAAGATACTTCTAAGGGTTGTATTTGTATTTTCGTCAGTAACACAGCTTGGGGGTGTATTTGTATTATTTTCCAAGATACTGCTAAGGGTTGCATTTGTATTTTTGGAAATAACACAGCTTGCCGGTGTCTTTGTATTATTTTCCAAGATACAGCTAATTGTTGTATTTGTATTTTTGACAATAACACAGCTTGGGGTGTATTTGTATTATTTTCAAAGATACAGCTAAGGTTTGTATTTGTATTTTTGAAAAGAACACAGCTTGGGTGTGTATTTGTATTATTTTCCAAGATACAGCTAATGGTTGTATTTGTATTTTTGACAGAAACACAGATTGGGGGTGTATTTGTATTATTTTCCAAGATACAGCTAAGGGTTGTATTTGTATTTTTGACATTAACACAGCTTGGGGGTGTATTTATGTTATTTTCAAAGATACAGCTAAGGGTTCTATTTGTATTTTTTAAAATAACACAGCGTGGGGGTGTATTGTATTATTTTCCAAGATACAGCTAAGGGTTGTATTTGTATTTTTGACAATAACACAGCTTGGGGGTGTATTTGTATTATTTTCAAAGATAAAGCTAAGCGTTTTATTTGTATTTTTGACAATAACACAGCTTGGGGTTGTATTTGAATTATTTTCAAAATACAGCTAAGGGTTGTATTTGTATTTTTTAAAATAACACAACTTGGGGGTGTATTTGTATTATTTTCCAAGTTACAGCTAAGGGTTGTACTTGTATTTTTGAAAATAAAACAGCTTGGGGGTGTATTTGTATTATTTTCCAAGATACAGCTAAGGGATATACTGGTATTTTTGAAAATAACACAACTTGAGGATGTATTTGTATTATTTTCCAAGATACAGCTAAGGGTTGTATTGGTATTTTGGAAAATAACACAGCTTGGGGGAGTATTTGTATTATTTTCCAAGATACAGATAAGGGTTGTATTTGTATTTTTTAAAATAACACACCTTGGGGGTGTATTTGTATTATTTTACAACGTACAGCTAAGGGTCGTATTTGTATTTTTGAAAATAACACAGCTTATGGGTGTATTTGTATAATTTTTCCAGATACACCGAAGGGTTTTATTTTTATTTTTGAAAATAACACAGCTTGGGGGAGTTTTTGTATCATTTTCAAAGATACGGCTAAGGGTTATATTTGTATTTTTGAAAATAACACAGCTTGGGGGTGTATTTGTATTATTTTCCAAGATACAGCTAAGAGTTTTATTTGTACTTTTTAAAATAACAAAGATTGGGTGTGTATTTGTGTTATATCCCAAGGTGGAGCTAAGGGTTTTATTTGTATTTTTGAAAATAACACAGCTTTTGGGTGTATATGTATTATTTTCCAAGATACAGTAAGTGTTGTATTTTTGAAAATAACACAGTTGGGGGTGTATATGTATTATTTTCCAAGATACAGCTAAGGGATGTATTTGTATTTTTGAAAATAATACAGCGTAGGGGTGTATTTGTATTATTTTCCAAGATATTGCTAAGGGTTGTATTTGTATTTTGGAAAATAACCCAGCTTGAGGGTGTATTTGTATTATTTTCCAAGATACAGCTAAGTGTTGTATTTTTTTTTTTTTGAAAATAACACAGCTTTCGGGTGTATTTGTTTTAATTTCCAAATTAGAGCTAAGGGTTGTATTAGTATTTTTGAAAATAACACAGATTGGGGGTGTATTTGTATTAGTTTCCAAGATAATTCTAAGGGTTGTATTTGTATTTTCGTCAATAACACAGCTTGGGGGTGTATTTGTATTATTTTCCAAGATACTGCTAAGGGTTGCATTTGAATTTTTGGAAATACCACAGCTTGCCGGTGTCTTTGTATTATTTTCCAAGATACAGCTAATTGTTGTATTTGTATTTTTGACAATAACACAGCTTGGGGTGTATTTGTATTATTTTCAAAGATACAGCTAAGGTTTGTATTTGTATTTTTGAAAAAAACACAGTTTGGATGTGTATTTGTAGTATTTTCCAAGATACAGCTAAGGGTTGTATTTGTATTTTTGACAATAACACAGATTGGGGGTGTATTTGTATTATTTTCCAAGATACAGCTAAGGGTTGTATTTGTATTTTTGACAGTAACACAGCTTGGGGTTGTATTTATGTTATTTTCAAAAATACAGCTAAGGGTTCTATTTGTATTTTTGAAAATAACACAGCGTGGGGGTGTACTGTATTATTTTCCAAGATACAGCTAAGGGTTGTATTTGTATTTTTGACAATAACACAGCTTGGGGGTGTATTTGTATTATGTTCAAAGATACAGCTAAGTGTTGCATTTGTATTTTTGACAATAACACAGCTTGTGGGTGTTTTTGTGTTATTTTCAAATATACAGCAAAGAGTTCTATCTGTATTTTTGACAATAAAACAGCTTGGGGGTGTATTTGTATTATTTTCAAAGATACAGCTAAGGGTTGTATTTGTTTTTTTGACAATAACACAGCTTGGGGTTGTATTTGAATTATTTTCAAAATACAGCTAAGGGTTGTATTTGTATTTTTTAAAATAACACAACTTGTGAGTGTATTTGTATTATTTTCCAAGATACAGCTAAGGGTTGTATTTGTATTTTTGAAAATAATACAGCTTGGGGGTGTATTTGTATTATTTTCCAAGATACAGCTAAGGGATGTATTGGTATTTTTGAAAATAACACACCTTGGTGATGTATTTGTATTATTTTCCAAGATACAGCTAAGGGTTTTGTTGGTATTTTGGAAAATAACACAGTTTTGGGGTGTATTTGTATTATTTTCCAAAATACAGATAAGGGTTGTATATGTATTTTTTAAAATAACACACCTTGGGGGTTTATTTGTATTATTTTACAAGATACAGCTAAGGGTCGTCTTTGTATTTTTGAAAATAACACAGCTTGTGGGTGTATTTGCATCATTTTTCTAGATACAGCGAAGGGTTGTATTTTTATTTTTGAAAATAACACAGCTTGGGGGAGTATTTGTATCATCTTCTAAGATACGGCTAAGGGTTGTATTTGTATTTTTGACAATAACACAGCTTGGGGGTGTATTTGTATTATTTTCAAAGATAAAGCTAAGCGTTTTATTTGTATTTTTGACAATAACACAGCTTGGGGGTGTATTTATGTTATTTTCAAAGATACAGCTACGGGTTCTGTTTGTATTTTTGAAAATAACACAGGTTGGGGGTGTATTGTATTATATTCCAAGATACAGCTAAGGGTTGTATTTGTATTTTTGATAATAACACAGCTTGGGGGTGTATTTGTATTATTTTCCAAGATACTGCTAAGGGTTGTATTTGTATTTTTGAAAATAACCCAGATTCGGGGTGTATTTGTATTATTTTCCAAGATACAGCTAAGGGTTGTATTTGTATTTTTGAAAATAACACAGCTTTCGGGTGTATTTTTTTTATTTTCCAAGATACAGCTAAGGGTTGTATTTGTATTTTTGAAAATAACACAGATTTGGGGTGTATTTGTATTATTTTCCAAGATACTTCTAAGGGTTGTATTTGTATTATCATCAATAACACAGCTTGGGGGTGTATTTGTATTATTTTCCAAGATACTGCTAAGGGTTGTATTTGTATTTTTGGAAATAACACAGCTTGCGTGTGTATTTGTATTATTTTCCAAGATACAGCTAAGGGTTGTATTTGTATTTTTGAAAATTACACAGCTTGGGGTTGTATTTGTATTATTTTTCAAGATAAAGCTAAGGGTTGTATTTGTATTCTTGAAAATAACACACCTTGGGGGTGTATTTGTATTATTTTCCAAGATACAGCAAAGGGTTGTATTTGTATTTTTGAAAATAACACAGCTCGGTGTGTATTTGTATTATTTTCCAAGATACAGCTAAGGGTTGAATTTGTATTTTTGACAATAACACAGCTTGGGGGTGTATTTGTATTATTTTCCAATATACAACTTAGGGTTGTATTTGTATTTTTGACAATAACACAGCTTGGGGGTGTATTTGTACTATTCTCCAAGATTCAGCTAAGGGTTGTATTTGTCTTTTTAAAAATAACACAGCTCGTGGGTGTATTTGTATTATTTTCCAAGATATAGCTAAGGGTATTATTTGTATTTTTGAAAATAACACCCCTTGGAGGTGTATTTGCATTATTTTCCAAGATACAGCTAAGGATTTTATTTGTATTTTTGACAATAACACATCTTGGGGGTGTATTTGTATTATTTTGCAAGATACGGCTAAGGGTTGTATTTGTATTTTTTTCAATAACACAGCTTGGGGGTGTATTTGTATTATTTTCCAACATATAGCTAAGGGTTCTATTTGTATTTTTGAGAACAACACAGCTGGCGGGTGTATTTGTATTATTTTCCAAGATACAGCTAAGGGTTTTATTTTTCTTTTTGAAAATAACACAATTTGGAGGTGTAGTGATATTATTTTCCAAGGTACAGCTAAGGGTCATATTTGTAGTTTTGAAAATAACACAGCTTGCGTCTGTATTTGTTTTATTTTCCAAGATAGAGCTAAGGGATGTATTGGTATTTTTGAAAATAACATAGATTGTGGGTGTATTTGTATTATTTTGCAAGATACAGCTAAGGGAGGTATTTTATTTTTGAAAATAACAGAGCTTAGGGGTGTATTTGTATTATTTTCCAAGATACAGCTAAGGGTTGTATTTGTATTTTTGACAACAACACAGCTTGGGGTTGTTTTTGAATTATTTTCAAAATACAGCTAAGGGTTGTATTTGTATTTTTTAAAATAACGCAACTTGGGGGTGTATTTGTGTTATTTTCCAAGATACAGCTAAGGGTTGTACTTGTATTTTCGAAAATAACACAGCTTGGGGGTGTATTTTATTATTTTCCAATATACAGATAAGGGTTGTATTTATATTTTTGAAAATAACACAGCTTGTGGGAGTATTTGTATCATTTTTCTAGATACAGCGAAGGGTTTTATTTTTATTTTTGAAAATAACACAGCTTGGGGGAGTATTTGTATCATTTTCAAAGATACGGATAAGGGTTATATTTGTATTTTTTTAAAAATAACAAAGATTGGGTGTGTATTTGTATTATTTCCCAAGCTAGAGCTCAGGGTTTTATTTGTATTTTTGAAAATAACACAGCTTTTGGGTGTATATGTATTATTTTCCAAGATACAGGTAAGTGTTGTATTTTTGAAAATAACACAGTTGTGGGTGTATATGTATTATTTTGCAAGCTACAGCTAAGGGATGTATTTGTATTTTTGAAAATAATACAGCTTGGGGGTGTATTTGTATTATTTTCCAAGATACAGCTAAGGGTTTTATTTGTATTTTTGACAATAACACAGCTTGGGGGTGTATTTGTATTATTTTCAAAGATAAAGCTAAGCGTTGTATTTGTATTTTTGACAATAACAGAGCTTGGGGGTGTATTTATGTTATTTTCAAAAATACAGCTAAGGGTTCTATTTGTATTTTTGAAAATAACACAGCTTGGGGGTGTATTGTATTATTTTCCAAGATACAGCTAAGGGTTGTATTTGTATTTTTGAAAATAACACAGCTTGGGGGTGTATTTGTATTATTTTCCAAGATACTGCTAAGGGTTGTATTTGTATTTTTGAAAATAACCCAGCTTGGGGGTGTATTTGTATTATTTTCCATGATTCAGCTACGGGTTGTATTTGTATTTTTGAAAATAACACACCTTTCGGGTGTATTTGTTTCATTTTCCAAGATACAGCTAAGGGTTGTATTATTATTTTTGAAAATAACACAGATTGGGGGTGTATTTGTATTATTTTCCAAGATACTTCTAAGGGTTGTATTTGTATTTTCGTCAGTAACACAGCTTGGGGGTGTATTTGTATTATTTTCCAAGATACTGCTAAGGGTTGCATTTGTATTTTTGGAAATAACACAGCTTGGGGATGTATTTGTATTATTTTCCAAGATACAGCTAAGGGTTTTATTTGTATTTTTGAAAATAACAGAGCTTGTTGGTGTATATGTATTATTTTCCAAGATACAGCTAAGGGTTGTATTTGAATTTTTGACACTAACACAGCTTGGGGGTGTATTTGTATTATTTTCCAACATACAACTAAGGGTTGTATTTGTATTTTTGACAATAACACAGCTTGGGCTTGTATTTTAATTACATTCAAAATACAGCTAAGGGTTCTATATGTATTTCTGAAAATAACACAGTTTGGGGGTGTATTTGTATTATTTTCTAAGATACAGCTAAGGGTTGTATTTGTACTTTTGAAAATAACACAGCTTGGGGGTGTATTTGTATTATTTTCCAAGATACAGCTAAGGGATATATATGTATTCTTGAAAATAACACAGCTTAAGGGTGTATTTGTATTATTTTCCAAGATACAGCTAAGGGTTGCATTTGTATTTTTGAAAATAACACAGCTTAGTGTTGTATTTGTATTATTTTCCAAGATACAGCTAAGGGTTTTATTTGTATTTTTGACAATAACACAGCTTGGGTGTGTATTTGTATTTTTTTCAAAGATAAAGCTAAGCGTTGTATTTTTATTTTTGACAATAACACAGCTTGGGGGTGTATTATTGTTATTTTCAAAGATACAGCTAAGGGTTCTATTTGTATTTTTGAAAATAACACAGCTTGGGAGTGTATTGTATTATTTTCCAAGATACAGCTAAGGGTTGTATTTGTGTTTTTGAAAATAACACAGCTTGGGGGTGTATTTGTATTATCTTCCAAGATACTGCGAAGGGTTGTATTTGTATTTTTGAAAATAACCCAGCTTGGTGTTGTATTTGTATTATTTTAGAAGATACAGCTACGGGTTGTATTTGTATTTTTGAAAATAACACAGCTTTAGGGTGTATTTGTTTTATTTTCCAAGATACAGCTAAGGGTTGTATTATTAATTTTGAAAATAACACAGATTAGAGGTGTATTTGTATTATTTTCCAAGATACTTCTAAGGGTTGTATTTGTATTTTCGTCAGTAACACAGCTTGGGGGTGTATTTGTATTATTTTCCAAGATACTGCTAAGGGTTGCATTTGTATTTTTGGAAATAACACAGCTTGCCGGTGTCTTTGTATTATTTTCCAAGATACAGCTAATTGTTGTATTTGTATTTTTGACAATAACACAGCTTGGGGTGTATTTGTATTATTTTCAAAGATACAGCTAAGGTTTGTATTTGTATTTTTGAAAAGAACA
The DNA here is from genome assembly GCF_048565385.1 of Saimiri boliviensis. Taxonomy (NCBI): domain Eukaryota; kingdom Metazoa; phylum Chordata; class Mammalia; order Primates; family Cebidae; genus Saimiri; species Saimiri boliviensis. Next base: position 153,070,812 of record NC_133453.1, read on the forward strand.
CAGCTTGGGTGTGTATTTGTATTATTTTCCAAGATACAGCTAATGGTTGTATTTGTATTTTTGACAGAAACACAGATTGGGGGTGTATTTGTATTATTTTCCAAGATACAGCTAAGGGTTGTATTTGTATTTTTGACATTAACACAGCTTGGGGGTGTATTTATGTTATTTTCAAAGATACAGCTAAGGGTTCTATTTGTATTTTTTAAAATAACACAGCGTGGGGGTGTATTGTATTATTTTCCAAGATACAGCTAAGGGTTGTATTTGTATTTTTGACAATAACACAACTTGGGGGTGTATTTGTATTATATTCAAAGATACAGCTAAGTGTTGCATTTGTATTTTTGACAATAACACAGCTTGTGGGTGTTTTTGTGTTATTTTCAAATATACAGCTAAGAGTTCTATTTGTATTTTTGACAATAAAACAGCTTGGGGGTGTATTTGTATTATTTTCAAAGATACAGCTAAGGGTTGTATTTGTTTTTTTGACAATAACACAGCTTGGGGTTGTATTTGAATTATTTTCAAATACAGCTAAGGGTTGTATTTGTATTTTTTATAGTAACAGAACTTGTGTGTGTATTTGTATTATTTTCCAAGATACAGCTAAGGGTTGTATTTGTATTTTTGAAAATAACACAGTTTGGGGGTGTCTTTGTATTATTTTCCAAGATACAGCTAAGGGAATTATTTGTATTTTTGAAAATAACAACGCTTGGGTGTGTATTTGTATTATTTTCCGAGATACAGCTAAGGGTTGTGTTTGCATTTTTGAAAATAACACAGCTTGTGGATGTATTTGTATTATTTTCTGACATAGGGCTAAGGGTTGTATTTGTATTTTTGAAAATAACACACCTTGGGCGTGTGTTTGTATTATTTCCCGAGATACAGCTAAGGGATGTATTTTGTATTTTTGAAAATAACACAGCTTGGGGGTGTATTTGTATTATTTTCCAAGATACAGCTAAGGGTTGTATTTGTATTTTTGAAAATAACAGAGCTTCGGGGTGTATTTGTATTATTTTCCAAGATACCTCTAAGGGATGTCTTGTTATTTTTTAAAATAACACAGCTTGTGGATGTATTTGTATTATTTTCCATGATACAGCTAAGGGTTGTATTGGTATTTTGGAAAATAACACAGCTTCGGGGTGTATTTGTATTATTTTCCAAAATACAGATAAGTGCTGTGTTTGTATTTTTTAAAATAACACACCTTGGGGGTTTATTTGTATTATTTTACAAGATACAGCTAAGGGTCGTATTTGTATTTTTGAAAATAACACACCTTGTGTGTGTATTTGTATCATTTTTCTAGATACAGCGAAGGGTTGTATTTTTATTTTTGAAAATAACACAGCTTGGGGGAGTATTTGTATCATTTTCAAAGATACGGCTAAGGGTTGTATTTGTATTTTTGAAAATAACACAGCTTGTGTGTGTATTTGTATTATTTTCCAAGATAGAGCTAAGGGATATATTTGTATTTTTGAAAATAACACAGCTTGTTGGTGTATATGTATTATTTTCCAAGATACAGCTAAGGGTTGTTATTGAATTTTTGATACTAACACAGCTTGGGGGTGTATTTGTATTATTTTCCAACATACAACTAAGGGTTGTATTTGTATTTTTGACATTAACACAGCTTGGGGTTGTAGTTGTATTACTTTCAAAGATAGAGCTAAGTGATCTATTTGCATTTTTGACAATAACACAGCTTGGGCTTGTATTTTAATTATATCCAAAATACAGCTAAGGGTTCTATTTGTATTTCTGAAAATAACACAGCTTGGGGGTGTATTTGTATTATTTTCTTAGATACAGCTAAGGGTTTTATTTGTATTTTTGAAAATAACACAGCTTGGGGGTGTATTTGTATTATTTTCCAACATACAGCTAAGGGATATATTTGTATTTTTGAAAATAACACAGCTTGTGGGTGTATTTGTATTATTTTCCAAGATACAGCTAAAGGTTGTATTTGTATTTTTGAAAATAACACAGCTTGTGTGTGTATTTGTATTATTTTCAAAGATACAGCTAAGGGTTGTATTTTTATTTTTGACAATAACACAGCTTGGGCATGTATTTGGATTATTTTCAAAATACAGCTAAGGGTTGTGTTTGTATTTTTGAAAATAACACAGCTTGGGGATGTATTTGTATTACTTTCCAAGATACATCTACGGGTTGTACTTTTATTTTTGAAAATCACACATCTTGTTTGTGTATTTGTATTAGTTTCGATGATACACCTAAGTGTTTTATATGTATTCTTGAAAATAACACAGCTTGGGGGTGTATTTGTATTATTTTCCAAGATACAGCTAAGAGTTTTATTTGTATTTTTGAAAATAACACAGCATGGGGGTGTATTTGTATTATTTTCCAAGATATCTCTTAGGGTTTTATTTGTATTTTTGAATATAACACAGCTTGTGGGTGTATATGTATTATTTTCCAAAATACAGCTAAGGGTTGTATTTGTATCTTTGAAAATCACACAGCTTGTGGGTGTATTTGTATTATTTTCTAAGATACAGCTAAGGATTGTATTTGTATTTTTGAAAATAACACAGCTTGTGGGTGTATTTTTACTATTTTCCAAGATACAGCTAAGGGATATATTTGTATTTTTGAAAATAACACAGCTTGTGGGTGTATTTGTATTATTTTCCAAGATACAGCTAAGGGTTGTATTTGTATTTTTGAAAATAACACAGCTTGTGGGTGAATTTGTATTATCTTCCAAGATACAGCTAAGGGTTGTATTTGTATTCTTGAAAATAACACAGCTTGGGGGTGTATTTTTACTATTTTCCAAGATACAGCTAAGGGATATATTTGTATTTTTGAAAATAACACAGCTTGTGGGTGTATTTGTATTATTTTCCAAGATACAGCTAAGGGTTGTATTTGTATTTTTGAAAATAACACAGCTTGTGGGTGAATTTGTATTATTTTCCAAGATACAGCTAAGGGTAGTATTTGTATTCTTGAAAATAACACAGCTTGTGGGTGTATTTGTATTATTTTCCAAGATACAGCTAAGGGTTGTATTTGTACTCTTGAAAATAACAGAGCTTGTGGGTGTAGTTGTGTTATTTTCAAAGATAAAACTAAAGTTTGTATTTGTATTTTTGACAATAACACAGCTTGGGTTTGTATTTGAATTATTTTCCAAGATACAGCTAAGGGTTCTATTTGTATTTTTTAAAATAACACAGCTTGGCGGTGTATTTCTTTTATTTTCCAAGATAAAGCTAAGGGTTGTATTTGTATTTTTGAAAATAAGACGGCTTCTGTGTTTATTTGTATTGCTTTCCAAGATAGAGCTAAGGGTTGTATTTGTATTTTTGACAACAACACAGTTTGGGGGTGTATTTGTATTATTTTCCAAGATACAGCTAAGGGTTGTATTTGTATTTCTGAAAATAACACAGGTTGGGGGTGTGTTTGTATTATTTTCCAAGTTACAGCTACGGGTTGTATTTGTATTTTGGACAATAACACAGCTTGGGTATATTTTTGTATTAATTTCCAATATACAGCTAAGGGTTGTATTTGTATTTTTGACAGTAACACAGCTTCGGGGTGTATTTGTATTATTTTCCAAGATACAACTAAGGGTTGTATTTTTATTTTTGATAAGAATACATCTTGGGGGTTTATTTCTATTATTTTACAAGATACAGCTAAGGGTTGTATTTGTATTTTTAATAATAACACAGATTGGGGGTGTATTTGTATTATTTTCCAAGATACAGCTAAGGGTGGTATTTGTATTTTTGACAATAACACAGCTTGTGTGTGTATGTGTATTATGTTCCAAGAGACAGCTAAGGGTTTTATTTGTGTTTTTGAAAATAACACAGCTTGAGGTTGTATTTGTATTGTTTTCCAAGATACAGCTAAGGGTTGTATTTGTATTTTTGAAAATAACACTGTTTGGGTGTGTATTTTTATTACTTTCCGAGATACAGCTAAGGGATGTATTTTTATTTTTGACAATAACCCAGCTTGGGGGTGTATTTGTATTACTTTCCAAGATACAGCTAATGGTTGTATTTGTATTTTTGAAAATAACACAGCTTGCGGGTTTATTTGTATTATTTTCCGAGATACAGCTAAGGGTTGTATAGGTATTTTTGAAAATAACACACTTTGTGGGTGTATTTGTAGTATTTTCTGAGATACAGCTAAGGGTTATATTTGTATTTTTGAAAATAACAACGCTTGGGTGTGTATTTGTATTATTTTCCGAGATACAGCTAAGGGTTGTGTTTGCATTTTTGAAAATAACACAGCTTGGTGGCGTATTTGTATTATTTTCAAAGATATAGCTAAGGTTTGTATTTGTATTTTTCACAATAACACAGCTTCGGGGTGTATTTGTATCAATTTCAAAGGTACAGCTAAGGGTTGTATTTGTATTTTTGACAATAAGAAAGCTTGGGGGTGTATTTTTATTATTTTGCAAGATACAGCTAAAAGTTGTATTTGTATTTTTGACAATAACACAACTTGGGGGTGTATTTCTATTATTTTCCAAGATACTGCTAGGGATTGTATTTGTATTTTTGACAATAACCCAGCTTTGGGGTGTATTTGTATTATGTTCCAAGATAGAGCTAAGGGATGTATTTGTATTTTTGAAAATAACACAGCTTGTGGGTGTATTTGTGTTATTTTCTGAATTACGGCTAAGGGCTGTATTTTTATATTTTTAAAAATAAGACAACTTGGGAGTGTATTTGTATTACATTTCAAGACACAGCTAAGAGTTGTATTTGTATTTTTGACAATAACAAATCTTGGGGAGTATTTGTATTATTTTCCAAAAAACAGTTAAGAGTTGTATTTGTATTTTTCAAAATAACACAGCTTGGGGGTGTATTTGTATTATTTTCTGAGATACAGCTCAGGTTTGAATTTATATTTTTGAAAATAACACAGCTTGGGGGTGTGTTTGTATTATTTCCTAAAATAGAGCTAAGGGTTGTATTTGTATTTTTGAAAATAATACAGCTTGGGGGAGTATTTGTATTATTTTCCGAGATACAGCTAAGGGTTCTATTTGTATTTTTGAAAATAACACAGCTTAGGGGTGTATTTGTATTATTTTCCGAGATACAGCTAAGGGTTGTATTTGTATTTTTGAAATTAACACAGCTTGGGGGTGTATTTGTATTATTTTCCGAGACAGAGCTAAGGGTTGTGTTTGTATTTTTGAAATTAACACAGCTTGGGTGTGTATTAGTCTTATTTTGTGAATTACGGCTAAGTTCTGTATTTCTGTATTTTTTAAAATAACACAGCTTGGGGGTGTATTTGTATTATTTTCCAAGATACAGCTAAGGTTTGTATTTGTATTTTTGAAAATAACACAGCTTGGGAGTGTATTTGTATTACTTTCCAAGATACAGCTAAGGGTTGTATTTGTATTTTTGACAATAACACAGCTTGGGGGTGTATTTGTATTACTTTCCGAGATACAGCTAAGGGTTGTATTTGTATTTTTGAAAATAACACCGCTTGGGGTTGTATTTGTATTATTTTCCGAGATACAGCTAGGTATTGTATTTGTATTTTTTAAAATAACAGCGCTTGGTGGTGTATTTGTATTATTTTCCTAGATACAGCTAAGGGTTTTATTTGTATTTTTGAAAATAACACAGCTTGGGGGTGTATTTGTATTACTTTCCAAGATACAGCTAAGGGTTGTATTTGCATTTTTGAAAATAACACCGCTTGGGTTTGTATTTGTATTATTATCCGAGATAGAGCTAAGTGTTGTATTTGTATTTTTTAAAATAACAGCTCTTGGGGGTGTATTTGTATTATTTTCCTACATGCAGCTAAGGGTTGTGTTTGTATTTTTGAAAATAACACAGCTTGGGTGTGTATTTGTATTATTTTCCGACATACAGCTAAGTGTTGTACTTGTGTTTTTGAAAATAACACCGCTTGGGGGTGTATTTGTATTATTTTCTGCGATACAGCTAAGGGTTGTATTTGTATTTTTGGAAATAAAACAGTATCGAGGTGTATTTGTATTATTTTCCTAGATAAAGCTAAGGGTTGTATTTATATTTTTGAAAATAACACAGCTTGGTGTTGTATTTGTATTATTTGCCAAGACACAGCTAAGGGTTGTATTTGTATATTTGAAAATAACACAGCCTGGGGGTGTATTTGTATTATTTTCCGAGGTACAGCTAAGGGTAGTATTTATATTTTGAAATTAATACAGCTTGGGGGTGTATTTGTCTTATTTTCTGAATTACGGCTAAGTTCTGTATTTTTGTATTTTTAAAAATAACACAGCTTGGGGGTGTGTTTGTATTATTTTCCAAGATACAGCTAAGGGTTGTATTTGTATTTTTGAAAATAACACAGCTTGGGAGTGTATTTGTATTACTTTCCAAGATACAGCTTAAGGTTGTATTTGTATTTTTGACAATAACACGGCTTGGGGGTTTATTTGTATTATTTTCCAAGATACAGCTAAGGGTTGTATTTGTATTTTTGAAAACAACGCAGCTTGCGGGTGTATTTGTATTACTCTCCAAGATACAGCTAAGGGTTGTATTTGTATTTTTGAAAATAACACCGCTTAGGGTTGTATTTGTATTATTTTCCGAGATACAGCTAAGTGTTGTATTTGTATTTTTTAAAATAACAGCGCTTCGGGGTGTATTTGTATTATTTTCCTAGATACAGCTAAGGGTTTTGTTTGTATTTTTTAAAATAACACTGTTTGTGTGTGTATTTGTATTATTTTCCGACATACAGCTAAGGGTTGTACTTTTATTTTTGAAAATAACACTACCTGGGGGTGTATTTGTATTATTTTCTGCGATACAGCTAAGGGTTGTATTTGTATTTTTGAAAATAAAACAGCTTGGGGGTGTATTTTTTATCATTTTCTGCGATACCGCTAAGGGTTGTATTTGTATTTTTGGAAATAACACAGCTTGGAGGTGTATTTGTATTATTTTCCTAGATACAGCTAAGGGTTTTATTTGTATTTTTGAAAATAACACAGCTTGGGGATGTATTTGTATTATTTTCCGAGATACAGCTAAGGGTTTTTTTTTTTTGTATTTTTGAGAATAACACTGCTTGGGGGTGTATTTGTATTATTTTCCCAGATACAGCTAAGGGTTGTATTTGTATTTTTGAAAATCACACAGCTTGGAAGTGTATTTGTATTATTTTCCGAGATACAGCTAAGGGTTTTATTTCTATTTTTGAAAATAACACAGCTTGGTGGTGTATTTGTATTATTTTCCGAGATACAGCTAAGGATTATATTTGTATTTTTGAAAATAACACCGATGGGTGTGTATTTGTATTATTTTCCGAGATACAGCTAAGGGTTGTGTTTGCATTTTTGAAAATAACACACCTTGTTGATGTATTTGTATTATTTTCCGACATAGAGCTAAGGGTTGTATTTGTATTTTTGAAAATAAGACACCTTGGGCGTGTGTTTGTATTATTTTCCGAGATACAGCTAAGGGATGTATTTTGTATTTTTGAAAATAACACAGCATGGGGGCGTATTTGTATTATTTTCCAAGATACAGCTAAGGGCTGCATTTTTATTTTTGACAGTAACACAGCTTGGTGGCGTATTTGTATTATTTTCAAAGATACAGCTAAGCTTTGTATTTGTATTTTTGACAATAACACAGCTTCGGGGTGTATTTGTATTAATTTCAAAGTTACAGCTAAGGCTTATATTTGTATTTTTGACAATAAGAAAGCTTGGGGGTGTATTTTTATTATTTTCCAAGATACAGCTAAAAGTTGTATTTGTATTTTTGACAATAACAGAGCTTGGGGGTGTATTTCTATTATTTTCCAAGATACAGCTAAGGATTGTATTTGTATTTTTGACAATAACACAGCTTGGGGGTGTATTTGTATTATGTTCCAAGATAGAGCTAAGGGATGTATTTGTATTTTTGAAAATAACACAGCTTGTGGGTGTATTTGTATTATTTTCCGAATTACGGCTAAGGGCTGAATTTTTGTATTTTTGAAAATAACACAGCTTGGGAGTCTATTTGTATTACTTTTCTAGACACAGCTAACCGTTGTATTTGTATTTTTTCACAATAACAAATCTTGGGGGAGTGTTTGTATTATTTTCCAAAAAACAGTTAAGAGTTGTATTTGTATTTTTCAAAATAACACAGTTTGGGGGTGTATTTGAATTATTTTCCAAGATACAGCTAAGTGATGTATTTGTATTCCTGACAAAAACACAGCTTTGGGGTGTATTTGTATTATTTTCAAAGATACGGCAAAGGGTTGTATCTGTATTTTTGACAATAACACAGCTTGGAGGTGTATGTGTATTGTTTTCAGAGATAGAGCTAAGGGTAGTATTTGTATTTTTGACAATAACACAGCTTGTGAGTGTTTTTGTATTATTTTCCAACATACAGTTAATCGTTGTATTTGTATTTTTGACAATAACACAGCTAGGGGGTGTATTTATATTATTTTCCAAGATACAGCTAAGGATTCTCTTTGTATTTTTGACAATAACACAGCTTGGGGGTGTATTTGTATTATTTTCCAAGATACAGCTATGGGTTTTATTTGTATTTGTGACAATAACACAGCTTGTGGGTGTATTTGAATTATTTTTCAAGATACAGCTAATGGTTGTATTTATATTTTTGACAATAACCCAGCTTGGGGGTGTATTTGTATTATTTTCCAAGATACAGCTAAGGGATGTATTTGTATTCCTGACAATAACACAGCTTTGGGTTGTATTAGTATTATTTTCAAAGATACAACTAAGGGTTCTATCAGTATTTTTGACAATAACAAAACTTGGGGGTTTATGTGTATTATTTTCGGAGATAGAGATAAGGGTTGTATATGTATTTTTGACAATAACACAGTTTGGGCGTGTATTTGTATTATTTTCCGATATACAGCTAAGGGTTATATTTTTATTTTTGAAAATAACACAGCTTGTGGGTGTATTTGTATTATTTTCCGAGATACAGCTAAGGGTTGTATTTGTGTTTTTGAAAATAACACAGCTTGGGGGTGTATTTGTATTATTTTCCGAGATACAGCTAAGGTTTTTATTTTTATTTTTGAAAATAACACAGCTTGGGTGTGTGTTTGTATTATTTTCCGAGATACAGCTAAGGGTTGTATTGGTATATTTGAAAATAAGACACCGTGCGGTTGTATTTGTATTATTTTCCACGATACAGCTAAGGGTTGTATTTGTATTTTTGAAAATAACACAGCTTGGGGGTGTATTTGTATTATTTTCTGAGATACAGCTAAGGGTTGTATTTGTATTTTTGAAAATAACACAGCTTGGGGGGGTATTTGTATTATTTTCCGAGATAGTGCTAAGGGTCGTATATTAATTTTTGAAAATTACACAGCTTGGGTGTGTATTTGTATTATTTTCTGAGATACAGCTAAGGGTTATATTTGTATTTTTGAAAATAACACCGCTTGGGTGTGTATTTGTGTTATTTTCCAAGATACAGCTAAGGGTTGTACTTGTATTTTTGAAAATAACAGTGATTGGGTGTGTTTTTGAATTATTTTCCGAGATGCAGCTAAGGGTTGTATCTGTATTTTTGACAGTAACACAGCTTGGGTGTGTATTTGTATTACTTTACGAGATACAGCTAATTGTTGTATTTGTATTTTTGACAATAACACAGTTTGGGGGTTTATTTGTATTATTTTACGAGATACAGCTAAGGGTTGTATCTGTATTTTTGATAATAACACAGCTTGGGTGTGTATTTGTATTATTTTCCTAGTTATAGATAAAGGTTGTATATGTATTTTTGACTGTAAAACAGCTTGGGTGTGTATTTGTATTATTTTGCGAGATACAGCTAAGGGTTGTATCTGTATTTTTGAAAATAACACAGCTTGGGGGTGTATTTGTATAATTTTCCGAGATACAGCTTAGGGTTTTATCTGTATTTCTGACAATAACACAGCTTGCGTGTGTATTTGTATTATTTTCAGAGTTACAGCTAAAGGTGTATATTTATTTTTGACTATAAAAGAGCTAGGGTGCGTATTTGTATTTTTTTCGAGATACAGCTAAGGGTTGAATTTGTATTTCTGAAAATAACACAGCTTGTGGGTGTTTTTGTATTATTTTCCGAGATACAGCTAAGGGTTGTATTTGTATTTTTGAAAATAACACAGCTTGGGGGTTTATTTGTATTATTTTCCGAGATACAGCTAAGGGTTCTATTTTTATTTTTGAAAATAACACAGCTAGAGTGTGTATTTGTATTATTTTGAAACATACAGGTAAGGGTTGTATTTGTCTTTGTGAAAATAACACAGCTTGGGGGTGTATTTGTATTATTTTCCAAGATACAGCTAAGGGTTGAATTTGTATTTTTGAAAATACCACAGCTTTAGGGTGTATTTGTAATATTTTCTGACATACAGCTAAGGGTTGTATTTGTATTTTTGAAAATAACACAGCTTGTGGGTGTATTTGTATTATTTTCCAAGTTAGAGCTAATGGTTGTATTTTTATTTTTGAAAATAACACAGCTTGGGGGTGTCTTTGTATTATTTTCAAAGATACAGCTAAGGGTTGTATTTTTATTTTTGAAAATGACACAGCTTTGGGGTGTATTTGTATTATTTTCCGAGATACAGCTAAGGGTTGTTTTTGTATTTTTGAAATATCAAACCTTGGGGGTGTATTTTTATTATTTTCCGAGATACCGCTAAGGGTTGTATTTGAATTTTTGAAAATAACACAACTTGGGGGTTTATTTGTATTATTTTCCGAGATTCAGCTAAGGGTTGTATTTGTATTTTTGAAAATAACACCGTTTGGTGGTGTATTTGTATTATTTTCTGAGATACAGCTAAGGGTTGTGTTTGTGTTTTTGAAAATAACACACCTTGGGGTTGTATTTGTATTCTTTTCCAAGATACAGTTAATTGTTGTATTTGTATTTTTGACAATAACAGAGCTTGGGGGTGTATTTGCATTATTTTCCGAGATACAGCTAAGTGTTGTATTTGTATTTTTGGAAATAACACAGCTTGGGGGTGAATTTGTATTATTTTCCGACTTACAGATAAATGTTGTATATGTATTTTTGACTATAAAACAGCTTGGGTGTGTATTTGTAATATTTTGCGAGATACAGCTAAGGGTTGTATCTGTATTTTTGAAAATAGCACAGCTTGGGGGTGTATTTGTATTATTTTACGAGATACAGCTAAGGGTTGAATTTGTATTTTTGAAAATACCATAGTTTGAGGGTGTATTTGTAATATTTTCTGACATACAGCTAAGGGTTGCATTTGTATTTTTGAAAATAACACAGCTTGGGGGTGTATTTGTATTATATTCCTAGATACAGCTAAGGGTTGTATTTGTATTTTTGACTATAAAACCGTTTGGGGGTGTATTTGTATTATTTTCTGAGATTCAGCTATGGGTTGTATTTGTATTTTTGAAAATAACACAGCTTGGGTGTTTATTTGTATTATTTTCCGAGATAGAACTAAGGGTTGTATTTGTATTTTGGAAAATAACAGAGCTTGTGGGTGTATTTGTATTATTTTCCGAGATACAGCTAAGGGTTGTATTTTTATTTTTGAAAATAACACAGCTTGGGGGTGTATTTGTATTATTTTCCAAGTTAGAGCTAAGGGTTGTATTTTTATTTTTGAAAATAATACAGCTTGGGGGTGTCTTTGTATTATTTTCAAAGATACAGCTAAGGGGTGTATTTTTATTTTTGAAAATAACACAGCTTTGGTGAGTATGTGTATTATTTTCCGAGATACAGCTAAGGTTTGTATTTGTATTTTTGAAAATAACACAGCTTGGGGGTGTATTTGTATTATATTCCTAGATATAGCTAAGGGTTGTATTTGTATTTTTGAAAATAACACAACTTGGGGGTGTATTTGTATTATTTTCCGACATTCAGCTAAGGGATGTATTTGTATTTTTGAAAATAACACCGTTTGGGGGTGTATTTGTATTATTTTCTGAGATACAGCTAAGGATTCTCTTTGTATTTTTGACAATAACACAGCTTGGGGGTGTATTTGTATTATTTTCCAAGATACAGCTATGGGTTTTATTTGTATTTGTGACCATAACACAGCTTGTGGGTGTATTTGAATTATTTTTCAAGATACAGCTAATGTTTGTATTTGTATTTTTGACAATAACCCAGCTTGGGGGTGTATTTGTATTATTTTCCAAGATACAGCTAAGGGATGTATTTGTATTCCTGACAATAACACAGCTTTGGGTTGTATTAGTATTATTTTCAAAGATACAACTAAGGGTTCTATCTGTATTTTTGACAATAACAAAACTTGGGGTTTATGTGTATTATTTTCAGAGATAGAGATAAGGGTTGTATATGTATTTTTGACAATAACACAGTTTGGGCGTGTATTTGTATTATTTTCCGAGATACAGCTAAGGGTTGTATTTGTGTTTCTGAAAATAACACAGCTTGGAGGTGTATTTGTATTATTTTCCGAGATACAGCTAAGGTTTTTATTTTTATTTTTGAAAATAACACAGCTTGGGTGTGTGTTTGTATTATTTTCTGAGATACAGCTAAGGGTTGTATTGGTATATTTGAAAATAAGACACCTTGCGGTTGTATTTGTATTATTTTCCATGATACAGCTAAGGGTTGTATTTGTATTTTTGAAAAAAAACAGCTTGGGGGTGTATTTGTATTATTTTCTGAGATACAGCTAAGGGTTGTATTTGTATTTTTGAAAATAACACAGCTTGGGGGGGTATTTGTATTATTTTCCGAGATAGTGCTAAGGGTCGTATATGAATTTTTGAAAATAACACAGCTTGGGTTTGTATTTGTATTATTTTCTGAGATACAGCTAAGGGTTATATTTGTATTTTTGAAAATAACACCGCTTGGGTGTGTATTTGTGTTATTTTCCGAGATACAGCTAAGGGTTGTACTTGTATTTTTGAAAATAACAGTGATTGGGTGTGTTTTTGAATTATTTTCCGAGATGCAGCTAAGGGTTGTATCTGTATTTTTGACAGTAACACAGCTTGGGTGTGTATTTGTATTACTTTACGAGATACAGCTAATTGTTGTATTTGTATTTTTGACAATAACACAGTTTGGGGGTTTATTTGTATTATTTTACGAGATACAGCTAAGGGTTGTATCTGTATTTTTGACAATAACACAGCTTGGGTGTGTATTTGTATTATTTTCCGAGTTATAGATAAAGGTTGTATATGTATTTTTGACTGTAAAACAGCTTGAGTGTGTATTTGTATTATTTTGCGAGATACAGCTAAGGGTTGTATCTGTATTTTTGAAAATAACACAGCTTGGGGGTGTATTTGTATAATTTTTCGAGATACAGCTTAGGGTTTTATCTGTATTTCTGACAATAACACAGCTTGCGTGTGTATTTGTATTATTTTCAGAGTTACAGCTAAAGGTGTATATTTATTTTTGACTATAAAAGAGCTAGGGTGCGTATTTGTATTTTTTTCGAGATACAGCTAAGGGTTGAATTTGTATTTCTGAAAATAACACAGCTTGTGGGTGTTTTTGTATTATTTTCCGAGATACAGCTAAGGGTTGTATTTGTATTTTTGAAAATAACACAGCTTGGGGGTTTATTTGTATTATTTTCCGAGATACAGCTAAGGGTTCTATTTTTATTTTTGAAAATAACACAGCTAGAGTGTGTATTTGTATTATTTTGAAACATACAGGTAAGGGTTGTATTTGTCTTTGTGAAAATAACACAGCTTGGGGGTGTATTTGTATTATTTTCCAAGATACAGCTAAGGGTTGAATTTGTATTTTTGAAAATACCACAGCTTTAGGGTGTATTTGTAATATTTTCTGACATACAGCTAAGGGTTGTATTTGTATTTTTGAAAATAACACAGCTTGTGGGTGTATTTGTATTATTTTCCAAGTTAGAGCTAATGGTTGTATTTTTATTTTTGAAAATAACACAGCTTGGGGGTGTCTTTGTATTATTTTCAAAGATACAGCTAAGGGTTGTATTTTTATTTTTGAAAATGACACAGCTTTGGGGTGTATTTGTATTATTTTCCGAGATACAGCTAAGGGTTGTTTTTGTATTTTTGAAATATCAAACCTTGGGGGTGTATTTTTATTATTTTCCGAGATACCGCTAAGGGTTGTATTTGAATTTTTGAAAATAACACAACTTGGGGGTTTATTTGTATTATTTTCCGAGATTCAGCTAAGGGTTGTATTTGTATTTTTGAAAATAACACCGTTTGGTGGTGTATTTGTATTATTTTCTGAGATACAGCTAAGGGTTGTGTTTGTGTTTTTGAAAATAACACACCTTGGGGTTGTATTTGTATTCTTTTCCAAGATACAGTTAATTGTTGTATTTGTATTTTTGACAATAACAGAGCTTGGGGGTGTATTTGCATTATTTTCCGAGATACAGCTAAGTGTTGTATTTGTATTTTTGGAAATAACACAGCTTGGGGGTGAATTTGTATTATTTTCCGACTTACAGATAAATGTTGTATATGTATTTTTGACTATAAAACAGCTTGGGTGTGTATTTGTAATATTTTGCGAGATACAGCTAAGGGTTGTATCTGTATTTTTGAAAATAGCACAGCTTGGGGGTGTATTTGTATTATTTTACGAGATACAGCTAAGGGTTGAATTTGTATTTTTGAAAATACCATAGTTTGAGGGTGTATTTGTAATATTTTCTGACATACAGCTAAGGGTTGCATTTGTATTTTTGAAAATAACACAGCTTGGGGGTGTATTTGTATTATATTCCTAGATACAGCTAAGGGTTGTATTTGTATTTTTGACTATAAAACCGTTTGGGGGTGTATTTGTATTATTTTCTGAGATTCAGCTATGGGTTGTATTTGTATTTTTGAAAATAACACAGCTTGGGTGTTTATTTGTATTATTTTCCGAGATAGAACTAAGGGTTGTATTTGTATTTTGGAAAATAACAGAGCTTGTGGGTGTATTTGTATTATTTTCCGAGATACAGCTAAGGGTTGTATTTTTATTTTTGAAAATAACACAGCTTGGGGGTGTATTTGTATTATTTTCCAAGTTAGAGCTAAGGGTTGTATTTTTATTTTTGAAAATAATACAGCTTGGGGGTGTCTTTGTATTATTTTCAAAGATACAGCTAAGGGGTGTATTTTTATTTTTGAAAATAACACAGCTTTGGTGAGTATGTGTATTATTTTCCGAGATACAGCTAAGGTTTGTATTTGTATTTTTGAAAATAACACAGCTTGGGGGTGTATTTGTATTATATTCCTAGATATAGCTAAGGGTTGTATTTGTATTTTTGAAAATAACACAACTTGGGGGTGTATTTGTATTATTTTCCGACATTCAGCTAAGGGATGTATTTGTATTTTTGAAAATAACACCGTTTGGGGGTGTATTTGTATTATTTTCTGAGATACAGCTAAGGATTCTCTTTGTATTTTTGACAATAACACAGCTTGGGGGTGTATTTGTATTATTTTCCAAGATACAGCTATGGGTTTTATTTGTATTTGTGACCATAACACAGCTTGTGGGTGTATTTGAATTATTTTTCAAGATACAGCTAATGTTTGTATTTGTATTTTTGACAATAACCCAGCTTGGGGGTGTATTTGTATTATTTTCCAAGATACAGCTAAGGGATGTATTTGTATTCCTGACAATAACACAGCTTTGGGTTGTATTAGTATTATTTTCAAAGATACAACTAAGGGTTCTATCTGTATTTTTGACAATAACAAAACTTGGGGTTTATGTGTATTATTTTCAGAGATAGAGATAAGGGTTGTATATGTATTTTTGACAATAACACAGTTTGGGCGTGTATTTGTATTATTTTCCGAGATACAGCTAAGGGTTGTATTTGTGTTTCTGAAAATAACACAGCTTGGAGGTGTATTTGTATTATTTTCCGAGATACAGCTAAGGTTTTTATTTTTATTTTTGAAAATAACACAGCTTGGGTGTGTGTTTGTATTATTTTCTGAGATACAGCTAAGGGTTGTATTGGTATATTTGAAAATAAGACACCTTGCGGTTGTATTTGTATTATTTTCCATGATACAGCTAAGGGTTGTATTTGTATTTTTGAAAAAAAACAGCTTGGGGGTGTATTTGTATTATTTTCTGAGATACAGCTAAGGGTTGTATTTGTATTTTTGAAAATAACACAGCTTGGGGGGGTATTTGTATTATTTTCCGAGATAGTGCTAAGGGTCGTATATGAATTTTTGAAAATAACACAGCTTGGGTTTGTATTTGTATTATTTTCTGAGATACAGCTAAGGGTTATATTTGTATTTTTGAAAATAACACCGCTTGGGTGTGTATTTGTGTTATTTTCCGAGATACAGCTAAGGGTTGTACTTGTATTTTTGAAAATAACAGTGATTGGGTGTGTTTTTGAATTATTTTCCGAGATGCAGCTAAGGGTTGTATCTGTATTTTTGACAGTAACACAGCTTGGGTGTGTATTTGTATTACTTTACGAGATACAGCTAATTGTTGTATTTGTATTTTTGACAATAACACAGTTTGGGGGTTTATTTGTATTATTTTACGAGATACAGCTAAGGGTTGTATCTGTATTTTTGACAATAACACAGCTTGGGTGTGTATTTGTATTATTTTCCGAGTTATAGATAAAGGTTGTATATGTATTTTTGACTGTAAAACAGCTTGAGTGTGTATTTGTATTATTTTGCGAGATACAGCTAAGGGTTGTATCTGTATTTTTGAAAATAACACAGCTTGGGGGTGTATTTGTATAATTTTTCGAGATACAGCTTAGGGTTTTATCTGTATTTCTGACAATAACACAGCTTGCGTGTGTATTTGTATTATTTTCAGAGTTACAGCTAAAGGTGTATATGTATTTTTGACTATAAAAGAGCTAGGGTGCGTATTTGTATTTTTTTCGAGATACAGCTAAGGGTTGAATTTGTATTTCTGAAAATAACACAGCTTGTGGGTGTTTTTGTATTATTTTCCGAGATACAGCTAAGGGTTGTATTTGTATTTTTGAAAATAACACAGCTTGGGGGTTTATTTGTATTATTTTCCGAGATACAGCTAAGGGTTCTATTTTTATTTTTGAAAATAACACAGCTAGAGTGTGTATTTGTATTATTTTGAAACATACAGGTAAGGGTTGTATTTGTCTTTGTGAAAATAACACAGCTTGGGGGTGTATTTGTATTATTTTCCAAGATACAGCTAAGGGTTGAATTTGTATTTTTGAAAATACCACAGCTTTAGGGTGTATTTGTAATATTTTCTGACATACAGCTAAGGGTTGTATTTGTATTTTTGAAAATAACACAGCTTGTGGGTGTATTTGTATTATTTTCCAAGTTAGAGCTAATGGTTGTATTTTTATTTTTGAAAATAACACAGCTTGGGGGTGTCTTTGTATTATTTTCAAAGATACAGCTAAGGGTTGTATTTTTATTTTTGAAAATGACACAGCTTTGGGGTGTATTTGTATTATTTTCCGAGATACAGCTAAGGGTTGTTTTTGTATTTTTGAAATATCAAACCTTGGGGGTGTATTTTTATTATTTTCCGAGATACCGCTAAGGGTTGTATTTGAATTTTTGAAAATAACACAACTTGGGGGTTTATTTGTATTATTTTCCGAGATTCAGCTAAGGGTTGTATTTGTATTTTTGAAAATAACACCGTTTGGTGGTGTATTTGTATTATTTTCTGAGATACAGCTAAGGGTTGTGTTTGTGTTTTTGAAAATAACACATTTTGGGGTTGTATTTGTATTCTTTTCCAAGATACAGTTAATTGTTGTATTTGTATTTTTGACAATAACAGAGCTTGGGGGTGTATTTGCATTATTTTCCGAGATACAGTAAGTGTTGTATTTGTATTTTTGGAAATAACACAGCTTGGGGGTGAATTTGTATTATTTTCCGACTTACAGATAAATGTTGTATATGTATTTTTGACTATAAAACAGCTTGGGTGTGTATTTGTAATATTTTGCGAGATACAGCTAAGGGTTGTATCTGTATTTTTGAAAATAACACAGCTTGGGGGTGTATTTGTATTATTTTACGAGATACAGCTAAGGGTTGAATTTGTATTTTTGAAAATACCATAGTTTGAGGGTGTATTTGTAATATTTTCTGACATACAGCTAAGGGTTGCATTTGTATTTTTGAAAATAACACAGCTTGGGGGTGTATTTGTATTTTATTCCTAGATACAGCTAAGTGTTGTATTTGTATTTTTGACTATAAAACCGTTTGGGGGTGTATTTGTATTATTTTCTGAGATTCAGCTATGGGTTGTATTTGTATTTTTGAAAATAACACAGCTTGGGTGTTTATTTGTATTATTTTCCGAGATAGAACTAAGGGTTGTATTTGTATTTTGGAAAATAACAGAGCTTGTGGGTGTATTTGTATTATTTTCCGAGATACAGCTGAGGGTTGTATTTTTATTTTTGAAAATAACACAGCTTGGGGGTGTATTTGTATTATTTTCCAAGTTAGAGCTAAGGGTTGTATTTTTATTTTTGAAAATAATACAGCTTGGGGGTGTCTTTGTATTATTTTCAAAGATACAGCTAAGGGGTGTATTTTTATTTTTGAAAATAACACAGCTTTGGTGAGTATGTGTATTATTTTCCGAGATACAGCTAAGGTTTGTATTTGTATTTTTGAAAATAACACAGCTTGGGGGTGTATTTGTATTATATTCCTAGATATAGCTAAGGGTTGTATTTGTATTTTTGAAAATAACACAACTTGGGGGTGTATTTGTATTATTTTCCGACATTCAGCTAAGGGATGTATTTGTATTTTTGAAAATAACACCGTTTGGGGGTGTATTTTTATTATTTTCTGAGATACAGCTAAGGGTTATATTTGTGTTTTTGAAAACAACACACCTTGGGGTTGTATTTGTATTCTTTTCCAAGATACAGTTAATTGTTGTTTTTGTATTTTTGACAATAACAGAGCTTGGGGGTGTATTTGCATTATTTCTCCTGATACAGCTAAGTGTTGTATTTTTTGAAATAACACCGCTTGGGTGTGTGTTTGTATTATTTTCCGAAATACAGCTAAGGGTTGTATTTGTATTTTTGAAAATAACACAGCTTTGGGTTGTATTTGTATTATATTCCAAGATACAGCTAAGGGTTGTATTTGTATTTTTGAAAATAACACAGACTGGGGGTGTATTTGTATTATTTTCTGAGATACAGCTAAGGGTTGTGTTTGTATTTTTGAAATTAACACAGCTTGGGGGTGTATTTGTCTTATTTTCTGAATTACGGCTAAGTTCTGTATTTTTGTATTTTTGAAAATAACACAGCTTGGGGGTGTATTTGTACTATTTTCCGAGATACAGCTAAGGGTTGTATTTGTATTTTTGAAAATAACACAGCCTGGGGGTGTATTTATATTATTTTCCGATATACAGCAAACTGTTGTACTTGTATTTTTGAAAATAACACCGCTTGTGGGTGTATTTGTATTGTTTTCTGCGAAAGAGCTAAGGGTTGTATTTGTATTTTTGAAAATAACACAGCTTGGGGTGTATTTGTATTATTTTCCGAATATAGCTAAGGGTTGCATTTGTATTTTTGGAAATAACAAAGCTTGGAGGTGATTTGTATTATTTTCCTAGATACAGCTAAGGGTTGTATTTGTATTTTTGAAAATAACACAGCTTGTGTGTGTATTTGTATTATTTTCCGAGATACAGCTAAGGTTTGTATTTGTATTTTTGAAAATAACACAGCTTCGGGTTGTATTTGTATTATTTTCCAAGATACAGCTAAGGGTTGTATTTGTTTTTTGAAAATAACACAGCTTGGGGGTGTATTTGTATTATTTTCCGAGATACAGCTAAGGGTTGTTTGTATTTTTGAAAATAACACAGCTTGTGGGTGTATTTGTATTATTTTCCGAGATACAGCTAAGGGTTGTATTTGTGTTTTTGAAAATAACACAGCTTGGGGGTGTATTTGTATTATTTTCCGATATACAGCTAAGGTTTTTATTTTTATTTTTGAAAATAACACAGCTTGGGGGGGTATTTGTATTATTTTCCTAGATAGTGCTAAGGGTCGTATATGAATTTTTGAAAATAACACAGCTTGGGTGTGTATTTGTATTATTTTCTGAGATACAGCTAAGGGTTATATTTGTATTTTTGAAAATAACACCGCTTGGGTGTGTATTTGTGTTATTTTCCGAGATACAGCTAAGGGTTGTACTTGTATTTTTGAAAATAACAGTGATTGGGTGTGTTTTTGAATTATTTTCCGAGATGCAGCTAAGTGTTGTATCTGTATTTTTGACAGTAACACAGCTTGGGTGTGTATTTGTATTACTTTACGAGATACAGCTAATTGTTGTATTTGTATTTTTGACAATAACACAGCTTGGGGGTGTATTTGTGTTATTTTCCGAGATACAGCTAAGGGTTGTATTTGTGTTTTTGAAAATAACACAGCTTGGGGGTGTATTTGTATTATTTTCCGAGATACAGCTAAGGTTTTTATTTTTATTTTTGAAAATAACACAGCTTGGGTGTGTGTTTGTATTATTTTCCGAGATACAGCTAAGGGTTGTATTGGTATATTTGAAAATAAGACACCGTGCGGTTGTATTTGTATTATTTTCCACGATACAGCTAAGGGTTGTATTTGTATTTTTGAAAATAACACAGCTTGGGGGTGTATTTGTATTATTTTCTGAGATACAGCTAAGGGTTATATTTGTATTTTTGAAAATAACACAGCTTGGGGGGGTATTTGTATTATTTTCCGAGATAGTGCTAAGGGTCGTATATGAATTTTTGAAAATAACACAGCTTGGGTGTGTATTTGTATTATTTTCTGAGATACAGCTAAGGGTTATATTTGTATTTTTGAAAATAACACCGCTTGGGTGTGTATTTGTGTTATTTTTTGAGATACAGCTAAGGGTTGTACTTGTATTTTTGAAAATAACAGTGATTGGGTGTGTTTTTGAATTATTTTCCGAGATGCAGCTAAGGGTTGTATCTGTATTTTTGACAGTAACACAGCTTGGGTGTGTATTTGTATTACTTTACGAGATACAGCTAATTGTTGTATTTGTATTTTTGACAATAACACAGTTTGGGGGTTTATTTGTATTATTTTACGATATACAGCTAAGGGTTGTATCTGTATTTTTGACAATAACACAGCTTGGGTGTGTATTTGTATTATTTTCCTAGTTATAGAAAAAGGTTGTATATGTATTTTTGACTGTAAAACAGCTTGGGTGTGTATTTGTATTATTTTGCGAGATATAGCTAAGGGTTGTATCTGTATTTTTGAAAATAACACAGCTTGGGGGTGTATTTGTATAATTTTCCGAGATAGAGCTTAGGGTTTTATCTGTATTTCTGACAATAACACAGCTTGCGTGTGTATTTGTATTATTTTCAGAGTTACAGCTAAAGGTTGTGTATGTATTTTTGACTATAAAAGAGCTTGGGTGCGTATTTGTATTTTTTTGCGAGATACAGCTAAGGTTTGAATTTGTATTTCTGAAAATAACACAGCTTGTGGGTGTTTTTGTATTATTTTCCGAGATACAGCTAAGGGTTGTATTTGTATTTTTGAAAATAACACAGCTTGGGGGTTTATTTGTATTATTTTCCGAGATACAGCTAAGG
Organism: Saimiri boliviensis; assembly: GCF_048565385.1. Classification (NCBI taxonomy): domain Eukaryota; kingdom Metazoa; phylum Chordata; class Mammalia; order Primates; family Cebidae; genus Saimiri; species Saimiri boliviensis. The sequence goes on from NC_133453.1 coordinate 153,092,585, forward strand.
GTTCTATTTTTATTTTTGAAAATAACACAGCTAGAGTGTGTATTTGTATTATTTTGAAACATACAGTTAAGGGTTGTATTTGTCTTTTGGAAAATAACACAGCTTGGGGGTGTATTTGTATTATTTTTCGAGATACAGCTAAGGGTTGAATTTGTATTTTTGAAAATACCACAGCTTTAGGGTGTATTTGTAATATTTTCTGACATACAGCTAAGGGTTGTATTTGTATTTTTGAAAATAACACAGCTTGGGGGTGTATTTGTATTATTTTCCAAGTTAGAGCTAAGGGTTGTATTTTTATTTTTGAAAATAACACAGCTTGGGGGTGTCTTTGTATTATTTTCAAAGATACAGCTAAGGGTTGTATTTTTATTTTTGAAAATGACACAGCTTTGGGGTGTATTTGTATTATTTTCCAGGATACAGCTAAGGATTGTTTTTGTATTTTTGAAATATCACACCTTGGGGGTGTATTTTTATTATTTTCCGAGATACCGCTAAGGGTTGTATTTGAATTTTTGAAAATAACACAACTTGGGGGTTTATTTGTATTATTTTCCGAGATTAAGCTAAGGGTTGTATTTGTATTTTTGAAAATAACACCGTTTGGTGGTGTATTTGTATTATTTTCTGAGATACAGCTAAGGGTCGTATTTGTGTTTTTGAAAATAACACACCTTGGGGTTGTATTTGTATTCTTTTCCAAGATAGAGTTAATTGTTGTATTTGTATTTTTGACAATAACAGAGCTTGGGGGTGTATTTGCAATATTTTCCGAGATACAGCTAAGTGTTGTATTTGTATTTTTGGAAATAACACAGCTTGGGTGTGAATTTGTATTATTTTCCGAGTTACAGATAAATGTTGTATATGTATTTTTGACTATAAAACAGCTTGGGTGTGTATTTGTATTGTTTTGCGAGATACAGCTAAGGGTTGTATCTGTATTTTTGAAAATAACACAGCTTGGGGGTGTATTTGTATTATTTTACGAGATACAGCTAAGGGTTGAATTTGTATTTTTGAAAATACCATAGTTTGAGGGTGTATTTGTAATATTTTCTGACATACAGCTAAGGGTTGCATTTGTATTTTTGAAAATAACACAGCTTGGGGGTGTATTTGTATTATATTCCTAGTTAAAGCTAAGGGTTGTATTTGTATTTTTGACTATAAAACCGTTTGGGGGTGTATTTGTATTATTTTCTGAGATACAGCTATGGGTTGTATTTGTATTTTTGAAAATAACACAGCTTGGGTGTGTATTTGTATTATTTTCCGAGATAGAACTAAGGGTTGTATTTGTATTTTGGAAAATAACAGAGATTGTGGGTGTATTTGTATTATTTTCCGAGATACAGCTAAGGGTTGTATTTTTATTTTTGAAAATAACACATCTTGGGGGTGTATTTGTATTATTTTCCAAGTTAGAGCTAAGGGTTGTATTTTTATTTTTGAAAATAATACAGCTTGGGGGTGTCTTTGTATTATTTTCAAAGATACAGCTAAGGGGTGTATTTTTATTTTTGAAAATAACACAGCTTTGGGGTGTATGTGTATTATTTTCCGAGATACAGCTAAGGGTTGTATTTGTATTTTTGAAAATAACACAGCTTGGGGGTGTATTTGTATTATATTCCTAGATATAGCTTAGGGTTGTATTTGTATTTTTGAAAATAACACCGTTTGGGGGTGTATTTGTATTATTTTCCTGGATACCGCTAAGGGTTGTATTTGTATTTTTGAAAATAACACAACTTGGGGGTGTATTTGTATTATTTTCTGACATTCAACTAAGGGATGTATTTGTATTTTTGAAAATAACACCTTTTGGGGGTGTATTTGTATTATTTTCTGAGATACAGCTAAGGGTTATATTTGTGTTTTTGAAAACAACACACCTTGGGGTTGTATTTGTATTCTTTTCCAAGATACAGTTAATTGTTGTTTTTGTATTTTTGACAATAACAGAGCTTGGGGGTGTATTTGCATTATTTCTCCTGATACAGCTAAGTGTTGTATTTTTGGAAATAACACCGCTTGGGTGTGTGTTTGTATTATTTTCCGAAACACAGCTAAGGGTTGTATTTGTATTTTTGAAAATAACACAGCTTCGGGTTGTATTTGTATTATATTCCAAGATAGAGCTAAGGGTTGTATTTGTATTTTTGAAAATAACACAGACTGGGGGTGTATTTGTATTATTTTCCGAGATACAGCTAAGGGTTGTATTTGTATTTTTGAAATTCACACAGCTTGGGGGTGTATTTGTCTTATTTTCTGAATTACGGCTAAGTTCTGTATTTTTGTATTTTTGAAAATAACACAGCTTGGGGGTGTATTTGTACTATTTTCCGAGATACAGCTAAGGGTTGTATTTGTATTTTTGAAAATAACACAGCTTGGGGGTGTATTTATATTATTTTCCGACATACAGCAAACTCTTGTACTTGTATTTTTGAAAATAACACCGCTTGTGGGTGTATTTGTACTGTTTTCTGCGATAGAGCTAAGGGTTGTATTTGTATTTTTGAAAATAACACAGCTTGGGGTGTATTTGTATTATTTTCCGAATATAGCTAAGGGTTGCATTTGTATTTTTGGAAATAACAAAGCTTGGAGGTGATTTGTATTATTTTCCTAGATACAGCTAAGGGTTGTATTTGTATTTTTGAAAATAACACAGCTTGTGTGTGTATTTGTATTATTTTCCGAGATACAGCTAAGGGTTGTATTTGTATTTTTGACAATAACACAGCTTGTGGGTGTATTTGTATTATTTTCCGAGATACAGCTAAGGTTTGTATTTGTATTTTTGAAAATAACACAGCTTCGGGTTGTATTTGTATTATTCTCCAAGATACAGCTAAGGGTTGTATTTGTTTTTTGAAAATTAAACAGCTTGGTGGTGTATTTGTATTATTTTCAAAGATACAGCTAAGTGTTATATATGTATTCTTGAAAATAACACTGCTTGGGGGTGTATTTGTATTATTTTACAAGATACAGCTAAGAGTTGTATTTGTATTTTTGAAAATAACACAGCATGTGGGTGTATTTGTATTATTTTCCAAGATACAGCTAAGGGTTTTATTTGTATTTTTGAAAATAACACAGCATGTGGGTGAATTTGTATTATTTTCCAAGATACAGCTAAGGGTTTTATTTGTATTCTTGAAAATAACACAGCTTGGGGGTGTATTTGTATTATTTTCCAAGATACAGCTAAGGGTTGTATTTGTATTTTTGAAAATAACACAGCTTGGTGGTGTATTTCTGTTATTTTCCAAGATACAGCTAAGGGTTGTATTTGTATTTTTGAAAATAATGCAGCTTGGCGGTGTGTTTGTATTATTTTCAAAGATACAGCTAAGGGTTGTATTTGTATTTTTGACAATAACACAGCTTGGGGGTGTATCTGTATTATTTTCCTAGATAGAGATAAGGGTTGTGTTTGTATTTCTGAAAATAATACAGCTTGGGGACGTATTTGTATTATTTTCCAAGATACAGCTAAGGGTTGTATTTGTCTTTTTGAAAATAACACAGCCTGAGGGTGTATTTGTGTTTTTCTCCAAGATACAGCTAAGGATTGTACTTGTATTTTGGAAAATATCACGGCTTGGGGATGTAATTGTATTATATTCCAAGATAGAGCTAAGGTTCGTATTTGTATTTTTGAAAATAACACAGCTTAGGGGAGTATTTGTATTATTTTCCAAGATACAGCTAAGTGTCGTATTTGTAATTTTGAAAATAACACAGCTTGGGGGTGTATTTGTATCATTTTCAAAGATACAGCTAAGGATTGTATTTGTACTTTTGAAAATAACACAGCTTGTGGGTGTATTTGTATTATTTTCATAGATACAGCTAAAGGTTGTATTTGTATCTTTGAAAATAACACAGCTTGGGGTTGTATTTGTATTATTTTCCAAGATACAGCTAAGGTTTGTATTTGTATTTTTGAAAACAACACAGCTTGTGGCTGTATTTCCATCATTTTCCAAGATACAGCTAAGGGTTCTATTTGTATTTTTGCAAATAACACAGCTTGGGGGTGTATTTGTATTATTTTCCAAGATAAGGCTATGAATTATATCTGTATTTTTGACAATAACACAGCTTTGGGGTGTATTTGTATTACTTTCCAAGATACAGCTAAGAGTTGTATATGTATTTTTGAAAATAACACAGCTTTGGGGTGTATTTGTATTACTTTCCAAGATACTGCTAACGTTTGTATTTGTATTTTTGAAAATAAGACGGCTTGGTGGTGTATTTGTATTACTTTCCAAGATAGAGCTAAGTGTTGTGTTTGTATTTTTGACAATAACACAGCTGGGGGGGTGTATTTGTATTATTTTCCAAGATACAGCTAAGGGTTTGGTTTGTATTTTTGAAAATAACACAACTTGAGGTTGTATTTGTATTATTTTCAAAGATAGAGCTAAGGGTTGTATTTGTGTTTTTGAAAATAACACAGCATTGGGGTGTATTTGTATTATTTTCAAAGATACAACTAAGGGTTTTATTTGTATTTTTCACAATAACGCAGCTTGGGAGTGTATTTGTATTATTTTCAAAGATACAGCTAAGGGTTGTATTTGTATTTTTGACAGTAACTCAGATTGGGGTGTATTTGTATTATTTTCAAATTTACAGCTAAGGGTTGTATTTGTCTTTTTGAAAATATCACATCTTGGGGGTGTATTTGTATTATTTATCAAGGTACAGCTAAGGGTTGTATTTGTATTTTTGAAAATAACATAGCTTGGGGTTGTATTTGCAATATATTCCAGGATACAGCTAAGGGTTGTATTGGTATTTTTGAAAATTACACAGCTTGGGGGTGTATTTGTGTTTTTTTCCAAGATACAGCTAACGGCTGTACTTGTATTTTGGAAAATAACACGGCTTGGGTTTGTATTTCTATTATTTTCCAAGATACAGCTGAGGGTTGTATTTGCAGTTTTGAAAATAACACAGATTTGGTGTGTATTTGTATTATTTTCAAAAATATAGTTATGGGTTGTATTTGTATTTTTGACAATCACAGAGCTTGGGGGGATTTTTGTAGTATTTTGCAAGATACAGCTAAGGATTGTATTGGTATTTTTGAAAATAACACAGCTTGGGGTTGTATTTGTATTATTTTCCAAGGTACAGCTAAGGGTTGTGTTTGTATTTTTGAAATTAACACAGATTGGGGTGTATTTGTCTTATTTTCTGAATTACGGCTAAGTTCTGTATTTTTGAAAATAACACAGCTTGGTGTTGTATTTGTATTATTATCCAAGATACAGCTAAGGGTTGTATTTGTATTTTTGGAAATAACACAGCTTGGGCTTCTATTTGTATTATTTTCAAAGATATAGCTAAGGGTTGTATTTGTATTTTTGAAAATAACACAGCATGGGGGTGTATTTGTATTATTTTCAAAGATACAACTAAGGGTTGTATTTGTATTTTTCACAATAACGCGGCTTGGGGGTGTATTTGTATTATTTTCAAAGATACAGCTAAGGGTTGTATTTGTATTTTTGACAATAACTCAGCTTGGGTTGTATTTGTATTATTTTCAAAGATACAGGTAAGGATTGTATTTGTATTTTTGAAAATAACACAGCTTGTGGTTGTATTTGTATTATTTTCCAAGATACAGCTCAGAGTTGTATTTGTATTTTTGAAAATAACACAGCTTAGGGTTGTATTTGCATTATTTTCCACGATAGAGCTAGGGTTTTTATTGTTATTTTTGAAAATTACACAGATTGTGGGTGTATTTGTGTTTTCTCCCAAGATACTGCTAAGGGTAGTACTTGTATTTTGGAAAATAACACGGCTTGGGGGTTTATTTGTATTATATTCCAAGATACAGCTAAGGGATGTATTTGTATTTTTGAAAATAACACAGCTATGGGGTGTATTTGTATTATTTTCAAAATTACAGTTATGGGTTGTATTTGTATTTTTAACAATCACAGAGCTTGGAGGGGTATTTGTATTATTTTACACGATAGAGCTAAGGGTTGTGTTTGTATTTTTGACAATAACACAGATTGTGGGTGTATTTGTGCTATTTTCAAAGATACAGCTAAGGGTGGTAATTGTATTTTTGACAGTAACACAGCTTTGGAGTGTATTTGAATTATTTTCAAAATACAGCTAAGGGTTGTATTTGAAATTTTGAGAATAACACAGCTTGGGTGTGTATTTGAATTATTTTCCAAGATACAGCTAAGGTTTCTATTTGTATTTATGAAAATAACACAAATTCTGGGTGTATTTGTATTATTTTCCAATATACAGCTAAGGGGTGTATTTGTATTTTTGAAAATAATACAGCTTGGGGGGGTTATTTGTATTATTTTCCAAGAAACAGCTATGGGTTGTATTTGTATTTTTGAAAATAACAGAGCTTGTGAGTGTATTTGCATTATTTTCCAAGATACAGCTAAGGGTTTTATTGGTATTTTTGAAAATAACACAGCTTGGGGGTGTATTTGTGTTATTTTTCAAGATACAACTATGGGTTTTATTTGTATTTTGGAAAATAACACAGCTTGGGGGTGTATTTGTATTATTTTCCAATATACAGCTAAGGGTTGTATTTGTATTTTTGAAAATAACACAGCTTGAGGGTGTATTTGTATTAGTTTCAAAGATACAGTTATGGGTTGTGTTTGTATTTTTGAAAATAACAGAGCTTTGGGGGGTATTTGTATTATTTTTCAAGATACAGCTAAGAGTTGTATTTGTATTTTTGACAATAACACAGCTTGTGGGTGTATTTGTGTTATTTTCAAAGATACAGCTAAGGGTTGTATTTGTATTTTTGACAGTAACACAACTTGAGTGTGTATTTGTGTTATTTTCAAAGATACCGCTAAGGGTTGTATTTGTATTTTTGACAATAACACAGCTTGGGTTTGTATTTGTATTATTTTCAAAGTTACAGCTAAGGGTTGTACTTGTATTTTTGAAAATAACAGAGCTTAGGGGTGTATTTGTATTATATTCCAAGACACAGCTAAGGGTTGTGTTTGTATTTTTGAAAATAACACAGCTTGGGAGTGTATGTGTATTACTTTCCAAGATACAGCTAAGGTTTGTATTTGTATTTTTGACAATAACACAGCTTTGGGGTGTATTTGTATTATTTTCCAAGATACAGCTAAGGGTTGTATTTGTATTTTTGAAAATAACACAGCTTGGGGGTGTATTTGTATTACTTTCCAAGATACAGCTAAGGGTGTATTTGTATTTTTGAAAATAACACCGCTTGGGGTTGTACTTGTATTACTTTCGGAGATACAGATAAGTGTTGTTTTTGTATTTTTTTAAATAACAGCGCTTGGGGGTGTATTTGTATTATTTTCCTGATACAGCTAAGGGTTGTACTTGTATTTTTGAAAATAACACCGCTTGGGGGTGTATTTGTATTATTTTCTGTGATACAGCTAAGGGTTGTAATTGTATTTTTGAAAATAACACAGCTTGGGGGTGTATTTGTATTATTTTCCGAGATACAGCTAAGGGTTTTATTTGTATTTTTAACAATAACACGGCTTAGGGGTGTATTTGTATTATTTTCCGAGATACAGCTAAAGGTTCTATTTGTATTTTTGAAAATCACACGGCTTGTGGGTGTATTTGTATTATTTTCCGAGACACAGCTAAGGGTTGTATTTCTATTTTTGAAAATAACACAGCTTGGGGGTGTATTTGTATTATATTCGGAGATACAGCTAAGGGTTTTATTTTTATTTTTGAAAATAACACAACTTTTGGGTGTATTTGTATTATTTTCAAAGATACAGCTATGGATTTTATTTGTATTTTTGAAAATAACACAGCTTGGGGGTGTATTTGTATTATTTTCCGACATACAGCTAAGGGTTGAATTTGTTTTTTTGAAAATAACACAGCTTGGGGGTTTATTTGTATTATATTCTGACATACGGCTAAGGGTTGTAATTGTATTTTTGACAATAACACAGCTTGGGGGTGTATTTGTATTATTTTCCGAGATACAGCTAAGGGTTGTGTTTGTATTTTTGAAAATAACACAGCTTCGGGTTGTATTTGTATTATTTTCCAAGATACAGCTAAGGGTTGTATTTGTATTTTAGAAAATTACACAGCTTGGTGGTGTATTTGTATTATTTTCCGAGATACAGCTGAGGGTTGTTTGTATTTTTGAAAATAACACAGCTTGGGGGCGTATTTGTATTATTTTCCGAGATACAGCTAAGGATTGTATTTGTATTTTTGTAAATAACACAGCTTGGGGGTGTATTTGTATTATTTTCCAAGATAGAGCTAAGGGTTGTATTTCTTTTTTGACAATAACACAGCATGGGGGCGTATTTGTATTATTTTCAAAGATGCAGCTAAGGGATTTATGTGTATTTTTGACAATAACACAGGTTGGGGGTGTATTTGTATTAATTTCAAAGTTACAGCTAAGTGTTGTATTTGTATTTTTGACAATAACAAAGCCGGGGGTGTATTTGTATTATTTTCCAAGATACAGCTAAAAGTTGTATTTGTATTTTTGACAATAACACAGCGTGTGGGTGTATTTTTATTATTTTCCAAGATACAGCTAAGGATTGTATTTGTATTTTTGACAATAACTCAGCTAGGGGGTGTATTTGTATTATTTTCCAAAATACAGCTAAGGGTTGTGTTTGTATTTTTCATAATAAAACATCTTGGGGCTGTATTTGTATTATTTTCCAAGATACAGCTAGGGGTTGTATTTGTATTTTTGAAAATAACACTGCTTGGTGGTGTATTTGTAGTATTTTCCGAGTTACAGCTAAGGGTTGTATACGTATTTTTGACCATAAAACAGCTTGTTTGTGTATTTGTATTAATTTGCGAGATAAAGCTAAGGGTTTTATCTGTAGTTTTGAAAATAACACAGCTTGGGGGTGTCTTTGTATTATTTTCCGAGATACAGCTTCGGGTTGTATCTGAATTTTTGACAATAACACAGCTTGGGTCTGTATTTGTATTATTTTCCGAGATACAGCTAAGGTTTGTATTTGTATTTTTGATAATAACACAGCTTTTGGGTGTATTTGTATTATTTTCCAAGATACAGCTAAGGGTTGTATTTGTATTTTTGAAAATAACATAGATTGCGGGTTTATTTGAATTATTTTCCGAGATACAGCTAAGGGTTGTCTTTTTATTTTTGAAAATAACACAGCAATTGGGTGTATTTGTATTATTTTCAAAGATACAGCTAAGGGTTGTATTTGTATTTTCGAAAATAACACAGCTTGGGGGTGTATTTGTATTATTTTCCAAGACACAGCTAAGGGTTGTATTTGTATTTTTGAAAATAACATAGCTTGGGAGTGTATTTGAATTACTTTCCAAGATACAGCTAAGGATTGTATTTGTATTTTTGACAATAACAAAGCTTGGGATTGTATTTGTATTATTTTCCAATATAAGGCTAAGGATTGTATTTGTATTTTTGAAAATAACACAGCATGGGCGTGTATTTGTATTATTTTTCGAGATACAGCTATGGTTTGTATTTGTATTTTTTAGAAATAACACAGCTTGGGGGTGTATTGGTATTATTTTCCTAGATACACCTAAGAGTTGTATTTGTATTTTTGAAAATAACACAGCATGGGTGTGTATTTGTATTATTTTTCGAGATACAGCTAAGGTTTGTATTTGTATTTTGAAAATAACACAGCTTGTGTGTGTATTTGTATTATTTTCTGAATTACGGATAAGGGCTGTATTTTCGTATTTTTGAAAATAACACCGCTTGGGGTTGAATTTGTATTATTTTCCAAGAGAAAGCTAAGGGTTGTATTTGTATTTTTGAAACTAACAGCACTTGGGGGTGTATTTGTATTATTTTCCTAGATACAACTAAGGGCTGTGTTTGTATTTTTGAAAATAACACAGCTTGGGGCTGTATTTGTATTATTTTCCGAGATACAGCTAAGGGTTGTATTGTTCTTTTTTAAAATAACACAGGCTGGGGGTGTATTTGTATTATTTTCCAAGATACAGCTAATGGTTGTATTTTTTTTTTTTCAAAAAAACAGAGCTTGGGGGTGTATTTGAATTATTTTACAAGATACAGCTAGGGGTTGTATTTTTATTTTTGACAATAAGAAAGCCGGTGGTGTATTTGAATTATTTTCCAAGATACAGCTAAGTGTTGTATTTGTATTTTTGCAAATAACACTGCTTGGGGGTGTATTTGTATTATTTTCCATTATACAGCTAAGGTTTGTATTTGCTTTTTTGAAAATAACACAGCTTGGGGCTGTATTTATATTATTTTCCAAGACAAAGCTATGGGTTCTATTTGTATTTTTGAAAATAACACAGCTTGGGGTTGTATTTGTATTATTTTGCCAGATACAGCTATGGGTTGTATTTGTATTTTTGAAAATAACACAGCTTGGAGGTGTATTTGTATTATTTTCCGAGATACAGCTAAGGGTTTTATTGGTCTTTTTGAAAATAACACAGCTTGGGTGTGTATTTGTATTATATTCCAAGATACAGCTAAGGGTTGTATTTGTGTTTTTGAAAATAACACAGCTTGGGGGTGTGTTTGTATTATTTTCCAAGATACAGCTAAGGGTTGTGTTTGCTTCTTTGAAAATAACACAGCTTGTGGCTGTATTTGTATTATTTTGCAAGATACAGCTAAGGGTTGTATTTGTTTTTTGAAAATAGCACAGCTTGGGGGTGTATTTGTATTATTTTCCGAGATAAAGCTAAGGGTTGTATTTGTATTTTTGAAAATAACACCGCTTGGGGTTGAATTTGTATTATTTTCCAAGATAAAGCTAAGGGTTGTATTTGTATTTTTGAAACTAACAGCACTTGGGGGTGTATTTGTATTATTTTCCTAGATACAACTAAGGGCTGTGTTTGTATTTTTGAAAATAACACAGCTTGGGGGTGTATTTGTATTATTTTCCGAGATACAGCTAAGGGTTGTATTGTTCTTTTTTAAAATAACACAGGCTGGGGGTGTATTTGTATTATTTTCCAAGATACAGCTAATGGTTGTATTTTTTTTTTCAAAAAAACACAGCTTGGGGGTGTATTTGAATTATTTTACAAGATACAGCTAGGGGTTGTATTTTTATTTTTGACAATAAGAAAGCCGGTGGTGTATTTGAATTATTTTCCAAGATACAGCTAAGTGTTGTATTTGTATTTTTGCAAATAACACTGCTTGGGGGTGTATTTGTATTATTTTCCAGGATACAGCTAAGGTTTGTATTTGCTTTTTTGAAAATAACACAGCTTGGGGCTGTATTTATATTATTTTCCAAGACAAAGCTATGGGTTCTATTTGTATTTTTGAAAATAACACAGCTTGGGGTTGTATTTGTATTATTTTGCCAGATACAGCTATGGGTTGTATTTGTATTTTTGAAAATAACACAGCTTGGAGGTGTATTTGTATTATTTTCCGAGATACAGCTAAGGGTTTTATTTGTCTTTTTGAAAATAACATAGCTTGGGTGTGTATTTGTATTATATTCCAAGATACAGCTAAGGGTTGTATTTGTGTTTTTGAAAATAACACAGCTTGGGGGTGTGTTTGTATTATTTTCCAAGATACAGCTAAGGGTTGTGTTTGCTTCTTTGAAAATAACACAGCTTGTGGCTGTATTTGTATTATTTTCCAAGATACAGCTAAGGGTTGTATTTGTTTTTTGAAAATAGCACAGCTTGGGGGTGTATTTGTATTATTTTCCGAGATAAAGCTAAGGGTTGTATTTGTATTTTTGAAAATAACACAGCTTGGGAGAGTATTGGTATTTTTTTCCGAGATACAGCTAAGGATTGTATTTGTATTTTTGAAAATAACACAGCTTGGGGGTGTATTTGTATTATTTTCTGAGAAACAGCTAGGTGTTGTATTTGTATTTTTGAAAATAACACAGCTTGGGGGTGTATTGATATTATTTTCCAAGACAAAGCTATGGGTTCTATTTGTATTTTTCAAAATAACACAGCTTGATGTTGTATTTGTATTATTTTGCCAGATACAGCTATGGGTTGTATTTGTATTTTTGAAAATGGCACAGCTTGGGGGTGTATTTGTATTATTTTCCGAGATACAGCTAAGGGTTTTATTTGTCTTTTTGAAAATAACACAGCTTGGGGGTGTATTTGTATTATATTCCAAGATACAGCTAAGGGTTGTATTTGTGTTTTTGAAAATAACATAGCTTGGGGGTGTATTTGTATTATTTTCCAAGATACAGCTAAGGGTTGTATTTGTATTTTTGAAAAAAGTACAGCTTGGGAGACTATTTGTATTTTTTTCCGAGATACAGCTAAGGGTTGTATTTGTATTTTTGAAAATAACACGTTTTGGGGGTGTATTTGTATTATTTTCTGAGATACAGCTAAGGATTGTATTTTTTTTTGAAAATAACACAGCTTGGTGGTGTATTTATATTATTTTCCAAGACAAAGCTATGGGTTCTATTTGTATTTTTGAAAATAACACAGCTTGAAGGTGTATTTGTATTATTTTACAGATACAGCTAAGGGTTGTATTTGTATTTTTGACAATACCAAATCCTGTGGGTGTATTTGTATTATTTTCCAAGGTATAGCTAATGTTTGTATTTGTATTGTTGAAAATAACACAGCTTGAGGTGTATTTGTATTATTTTCCAAGATACATCTTTGGGTGTATTTGTATTTTTGACGCTAACACAGCTTGGCGATGTGTTTGTATTATTTTCCAAGATACAGCTAAGGGTTGTATTTGTATTTTTGACAATAACACAGCTTGGAGGTGTATTTTTATTATTTTCAAAGACACAGCTAAGTGTTGTATTTTTAGTTTTGAAAATAACACAGCTTTGGGGTGTATTTGTATTATTTTCCAAGATACAGCTAAGGCTTGTATTTGTGTTTTTGAAAACAACACAGCTTGGGTGTGCATTTGCATTATTTTCCAAGATACACCTAAGGGTTGTATTTGTATTTTTGAAAATAACACATTTTGTGGGTGTATTTGTATTATTTTACACGATACAGCTAAGGGTTTTATTTGTGTTTTTGAAAATTACACAGCTTGGTGTTGTATTTGTATTATTTTGCAAGATAAAGCTTAGGGTTGTATTTGTATTTTGGAAAATAACACAGCTTGGGGGTGTATTTGTATTATTTTCGAAGATACAGCTAAGGGTTGTATTTGTATTTTTGAAAATAACACAGCTTGGGGTTGTATTTGTATTATTTTCAGAGATACATCTAAGGGTTTTATTTGTCTTTTTTAAAATAACACAGCTTGGGGGTGTATTTTTATTATATTCCAAGATACAGATAAGGGTTGTATTTGTGTTTTTGAAAATAACACAGCTTGGGGTTGTATTTGTATTATTTTCCAAGATACAGCTAAGGGTTGTATTTTTTATTTTTTTCAAAAAAACACAGCTTGGGGTTGTTTTTGAATTATTTTACAAGATACAGCTAAGGGTTGTATTTGTATTTTTGACAATAACAAAGCCGGTGGTGTATTTGAATTATTTTCCAAGATTCAGCTATGGGTTGTTTTGGTATTTTTGAAAATAACACAGCTTGGGGTTGTATTTGTATTATTTTCTGAGATACAGCTAAGGATTTTATTTGTATTTTTGAAAATAACACAGCTTGGGGGTGTATTTCTATTATTTTCCAGGATACAGCTAAGGGTTTTATTTGTAATTTTTAAAATAACACAGCTTGGGTGTGTATTTGTATTATTTTCGGAGATACACCTAAGGGTTGTATTTGTATTTTTGAAAATAACACTGCTTGGAAGAGTATTTGTATTTTTTTCCGAGATACAGCTAAGGGTTGTATTTGTATTTTTGAAAATAACACAGCTTGTGGGTGTATTTGTATTATTTTCTGAGATACAGCTAAGGGTTGTATTTGTATTTTTAAAAATAACACAGCTTGGGGGTGTATTTATATTATTTTCCAAGACAAAGCTATGGGTTGTATTTGTATTTTTGAAAATAACACAGCTTGGGTTTGTATTTGTATTATTTTCCAAGATACAGCTAAGGGTTGTATTTTTTATTTTTTTCAAAAAAACACAGCTTGGGGTTGTTTTTGAATTATTTTACAAGATACAGCTAAGGGTTGTATTTGTATTTTTGACAATAACAAAGCCGGTGGTGTATTTGAATTATTTTCCAAGACTCAGCTATGGGTTGTTTTGGTATTTTTGAAAATAACACAGCTTGGGGTTGTATTTGTATTATTTTCTGAGATACAGCTAAGGATTTTATTTGTATTTTTGAAAATAACGCAGCTTGGGGGTGTATTTCTATTATTTTCCAGGATACAGCTAAGGGTTTTATTTGTAATTTTTAAAATAACACAGCTTGGGTTTGTATTTGTATTATTTTCGGAGATACACCTAAGGGTTGTATTTGTATTTTTGAAAATAACACTGCTTGGAAGAGTATTTGTATTTTTTTCCGAGATACAGCTAAGGGTTGTATTTGTATTTTTGAAAATAACACAGCTTGTGGGTGTATTTGTATTATTTTCTGAGATACAGCTAAGGGTTGTATTTGTATTTTTAAAAATAACACAGCTTGGGGGTGTATTTATATTATTTTCCAAGACAAAGCTATGGGTTGTATTTGTGTTTTTGAAAATAACACAGCTTGGGGTTGTATTTGTATTATTTTGCCATATACAGCTATGGGTTCTATTTATATATTTGAAAATACCCCAGCTTGGGAGTGTATTTGTATTATTTGCCCAAATACAGCTAAGGGTTCTATTTGTGTTTTTGAAAATAACACAGCTTGGGGGTGTGTTTGTGTTATTTTCCAAGATACAGCTAATGGTTGTATTTGTCTTTTTGAAAATAACACAGCTTGAAGGTGTATTTGTATTATTTTACAGATACAGCTAAGTGTTGTATATGTATTTTTGACAATAACAAAACCTGTGGGTGTATTTGTATTATTTTCCAAGGTATAGCTAAGGTTTGTATTTCTATTTTTGAAAATAACACAGCTTGGGTTATATTTGTATTACTTTCCAAGATACATCTTTGAGTTGCATTTGTATTTTTTACACTAACACAGCTTGGGGGTTTATTTGTATTATTTTCCAAGATACAGCTAAGTGTTGTATTTTTAGTTTTGAAAATAACACAGCTTTGGGGAGTATTTGTATTATTTTCCAAGATACAGCTAAAACTTGTATTTGTGTTTTTTAAAATAACACAGCTTGGGTGTGCATTTGCATTATTTTCCAAGATACAGCTAAGGGTTGTATTTGTATTTTTGAAAATAAAACATTTTGTGAGTGTATTTGTATTATTTTGCAAGATACAGCTAAGGGTTGTATTTGTGTTTTTGAAAATAACACAGCTTGGGGTTGTATTTGTATTATTTTCCAAGAAACAGCTAAGGGTTGTATTTGTATTTTTGAAAATAACACAGCTTGGGGTTGTATATGTATTATTTTCCGAGATATAGCTAAGGGTTGTATTTGTGTTTTTTAAAAAAACACAGCTTGGGAGTGTATTTGAATTATTTTACAAGATACAGCTAAGGATTTTATTTGTATTCTTGACAATAACAAAGCCGGTGGTGTATTTGAATTATTTTCCAAGATACAGCTAAGGCTTGTATTTGTATTTTTGAAAATAACACAGCTTGGGTTTGTATTTGTATTATTTTCCAAGATACAGCTAAGTGTTGTATTTGTGTTTTTGAAAATAACACAGCTTGGGGGTGTATTTGAATTATTTTCCAAGGTATAGCTTAGGGTTGTATTTGCTTTTTTGAAAATAACACAGCTTGGGGGTGTATTTGTATGATTTTCCAAGATACAGCTAAGGGTTGTATTTGTATTTTTGAAAATAACACAGATTGGGTGTGTATTTGTATTATTTTCCCAGATAAAGCTAAGGGTTGTATTTGTATTTTTGAAAATAACACATCTAGGGGGTGTATTTGTATTATTTTCCAAGATACAGGTAAGGCTTCTATTTGTGTTTTTGAAAATAATACAGCTTGGGTGTGTATTTGCATTATTTTCCAAGATACAGCCAAGAGTTGTATTTGTATTTTTGAAAATAACACAGCTTGAAGGTGTATTTGTATTATTTTACAGATACAGCTAAGGGTTGTATTTGTATTTTTGACAAAAACAAAGCCGGGGGTGTATTTGTATTATTTTCCAAGATACAGCTAAGGGTTGTATTTGTATTTTTGACAATAACACAGCTTGGGGGTGTAATTGAATTATTTTCCAAGATACAG
The DNA here is from genome assembly GCF_048565385.1 of Saimiri boliviensis. Lineage (NCBI taxonomy): Eukaryota > Metazoa > Chordata > Mammalia > Primates > Cebidae > Saimiri > Saimiri boliviensis. The sequence goes on from NC_133453.1 coordinate 153,108,892, forward strand.
CTAATGGTTGTATTTGTATTTTTGAAAATAACACACCTTGGGATTGTATTTGTATTATTTTCAAAGATACAGCTAAGGGTTGTATTTGTATTTTTGAAAATAACACAGCTAGGGGGTGTATTTGTATTATTTTCCAGATGCAGCTAAGGGTTGTATTTGTATTTTTGAAAATAACACAGCTTGAAGGTGTATTTGTATTATTTTACAAATACAGCTAAGGGATGTATTTGTATTTTTGACAATAACAAAGCCTGTGGTGGTATTTGTATTATTTTCCAAGGTATAGCTAAGGTTTGTATTTGTATTTTTGAAAATAACACAGCTTGTGGTGTATTTGTATTATTTTCCAAGATACATCTTTTCGTTGTATTTGTATTTTTTACACTAACACAGCTTGGGGGTGTATTTGTATTATTTTCCAAGATACAGCTAAGGGTTTTATTTTTTGTTTTGAAAATAACCCAGGTTTGGGGTGTATTTGTATTATTTTCCAAGATACAGCTAAAGCTTGTATGTGTGTTTTTGAAAATAACACAGCTTGGGTGTGCATTTACATTATTTTCCAAATTACAGCTAAGGGTTGTATTTGTGTTTTTTAATATAACACAGCTTGAGGGTGTATTTGTATTATTTTCCATGATACAGCTAAGGGTTGTATTTGTATTTTTGAAAATAACAGAGCTTGTGGTGTATTTGTATTATTTTCCAAGATACAGCAAATGGTTGTATTTGTATTTTAGAAAATAACGTATCTTGGGGGTGTATTTGTATCATTTCCCAAGATACAACTAAGGTATGTATTTGTATTTTTGACAATAAAAAAGCTTGGGGGTGTATTTGTATTATTTTCAAAGACACAACTAAGGATGGTATTTGTAGTTTTGAAAATAACAGAGATTGGGGGTGTATTTGTATTATTTTCCAAGATACAGCTAAGGGTTGTATTTGCTTTTTTGGAAATAACACAGCTTGGGGGTTTGTTTGCATTATTTTCCAAGATACAGCTAAGGGTTGTATTTGTATTTTTGAAAATAACACAGCTTGCGGGTGTATTTGTATTATTTTCTGAGATAAAGATAAGGGTTGTATTTGTATTTTTGAAAATAACACAGCTTGGGGGTGTATTTGTATTATTTTCCAAGATACAGCTAAGGCTTGTATTTGTGTTTTTGAAAATAACACAGCTTGGGTGTGTATTTGCATTATTTTCCAAGATACAGCTAAGTGTTGTATTTGTATTTTTGAAAATAACACAGCTCGGGTTTGTATTTGTATTATAATCCAAGATACAGCTAAGGGTTGTATTTGTGTTTTTGAAAATAACACAGCTTGGGCGTGTATTTGTATCATTTTCCAAGATACAGCTAAGTGTTGTATTTGTATTTTTGAAAATAACACAGCTTGGGGTTGTATTTACTTTCTTACTAAAAGAATGCTCAACTCAAGGGGACACAGCTCACTCATTTTGACTTCATGAGCTATGGCAGGTAGAGACAACTTTTTGAAAATACACAGCTAAAACTGTCCGTGCTTTGAATGCTAGACATGTTTTTCAGAATACACAGCTAAAACGGTCCCCGTTTTCAGTGCTAAAGCACTTAAAGCGGGGACCGTTTTAGCTGTGTATTTTGAAAAATTTGTGTGCTCTTCAAAGAGAAAGCTACTTTTGCTGTGTCTTTGGGTTCGAGGGGAAATGGGAGTCCTCTTCAGTCAGCAGGGATGACACCTGAGTCCTTTGCAGTCCACTTGTCTGCCTCTGAGGGTGAAATGAGAGTGGTCCCTGTCATCATGAGCCATGTCTGATAGAATTATTCACATTCCCTACGAGAATAGACGGGTGAAATAGCAAAAGGTGTGTCTTCCTTTGGAGCATGGAAGGGTTCAAAGCCCAACTCATACCACTAAGTATTTTGCTGAACACGAGCATTTGTGTGTGCGGCCTGTGTTTGGGTGTATTTTGTGTCATGTGTGTATGTGTGTGTGTGTGTGTGTCTGTGTGTGTGTGTCTGTATTTCTGTCTCCATTCCTGAGCAGCAAATCTTTTTTCCTCTTTTAGCATGTTACTCACAACTGTGGATGAAGCCCAGCACTCCTGAAAACACAATCCATGTATGGTTGAAGGAAATTTTCTTGGTGATGAGTGAGAGGTTGGTGACTGAAACCAGCTCATTTCCCATTGACCACTGAGGTCACATCTCTCAGGTGAGAAGCAAAGTGAGAATTTGAACCAGGCACATTCTCCTTAGAGACAATGGGCCAAAGACAGGTCCGATGGAATCGAATGTCTTTTCATATTGACATCCATCCCGTCAAGCCCTCGTTAAGTCATTGAAGTGTCACATTGGGCCTGGGGGAGGCGGTGCCCCCTGTGAAATTACACGTCCGAAGATTTGGATTTGATTTCCAGCCCTCTGCCAGTCAATCTGCCAGGAACTTTCATGTGACAAGCCTTAGGCGAGTCCCTTTCTGTCTCTGATTCCCGATTCCTTCACAGGGATTTATGTGGGCCTTAACGCCCACTGGGAAAAGATCCCTCTGCCAGCTCAGTGCCTGCTTTCTTGGTTTGACTTGTCAATCTGGACTTGAATACACCTTTGGTTTTGGATTGACTCTATTACCTCTCCTAGAAATTAACACACAAAACTGACAGCTGATTGACAAGATGAGAAGCAGTTTTCCAAAATTCAAATTGAACTTAATCCTTTCTTCCTAAAAGAATGCTCAAATCAAGCGGACACAGCTCACTCGTTTTGACTTCATGAGCTATGGCAGGTAGAGACAACTTTTTGAAAATACACAGCTAAAACTGTCCGTGCTTTGAATGCTAGACATGTTTTTCAGAATACACAGCTAAAACGGTCCCCGCTTTAAGTTCTTTGGCACTTAAAGCGGGGACCGTTTTAGCTGTGTATTTTGAAAAAGTTGTGTGCTCTTCAAAGAGAAAGCTACTTTTGCTGTGTCTTTGGGTTCGAGGGGAAATGGGAGTCCTCTTCAGTCAGCAGGGACGACACCTGAGTCCTTTGCAGTCCTCTTGTCTGCCTCTGAGGGTGAAATGAGAGTGGTCCCTGTCATCATGAGCCATGTCTGAAAGAATTATTCACATTCCCTACGAGAATAGACGGGTGAAATAGCAAAAGTTGGGTCTTCCTTTGGAGCATGGACAAGTTCAAAGCCCACCTCATACCACTAAGTTTTTTGCTGAACACGAGCAGTTGTGTGTGCGGCCTGTGTTTGGGTGATTTTTGTGTCATGTCTGTGTGTGTGAGTGTATGTGTGTGAGTGTGTGTCTGTGTGTGTGTGTCTGTATTTCTGTCTCCATTCCTGAGCAGCAAATCTTTTTTCCTCTTTTAGCATGTTACTCACAACTGTGGATGAAGCCCAGCACTCCTGAAAACACAATCCATGTATGGTTGAAGGAAATTTTCTTGGTGATGAGTGAGAGGTTGGTGACTGAAACCAGCTCATTTCCCATTGACCACTGAGGTCACATCTCTCAGGTGAGAAGCAAAGTGAGAATTTGAACCAGGCACATTCTCCTTAGAGACAATGGGCCAAAGACAGGTCCGATGGAATCGAATGTCTTTTCATGTTGACATCCATCCCGTCAAGCCCTCGTTAAGCCATTGAAGTGTCACATTGGGCCTGGGGGAGGCGGTGCACCCTGTGAAATTACACGTCCGAAGATTTGGATTTGATTTCCGGTACTCTGCAAGTCAGTCTGCCAGGCACTTTCATGTGACAAGCCTTAGGCGAGTCCCTTTCTGTCTCTGATTCCCGATTCCTTCACAGGGATTTATGTGGGCCTTAACGCCCACTGGGAAAAGATCCCTCTGCCAGCTCAGTGCCTGCTTTCTTGGTTTGACTTGTCAATCTGGACTTGAATACACCTTTGGTTTGGATTGACTCTATTACATCTCCTAGAAATTAACACACAAAACTGACAGCTGATTGACAAGATGAGAAGCAGTTTTCCAAAATTCAAATTGAACTTAATCCTTTCTTACTAAAAGAATGCTCAAATCAAGGGGACACAGCTCACTCGTTTTGACTTCATGAGCTATGGCAGGTATAGACAACTTTTTGAAAATACACAGCTAAAAGTGTCCGTGCTTTGAATGCTAGACATGTTTTTCAGAATACACAGCTAAAACGGTCCCCGCTTTAAGTGTTAAAGCACTTAAAGCGGGGACCGTTTTAGCTGTGTATTTTGAAAAAGTTGTGTGCTCTTCAAAGAGAAAGCTACTTTTGCTGTGTCTTTGGGTTCGAGGGGAAATGGGAGTCCTCTTCAGTCAGCAGGGATGACACCTGAGTCCTTTGCAGTCCTCTTGTCTGCCTCTGAGGGTGAAATGAGAGTGGTCCCTGTCATCATGAGCCATGTCTGAAAGAATTATTCACATTCCCTACGAGAATAGACGGGTGAAATAGCAAAAGATGTGTCTTCCTTTGGAGCATGGACGGTTTCAACGCCCACCTCATACCACTAAGTATTTTGCTGAACACGAGCAGTTGTGTGTGCGGCCTGTGTTTCGTTGATTTTTGTGTTGTGTGTGTGTGTGTGTGTGTGTCTGTGTGTGTGTGTCTGTATTTCTGTCTCCATTCCTGAGCAGCAAATCTTTTTTCCTCTTTTAGCATGTTACTCACAACTGTGGATGAAGCCCAGCACTCCTGAAAACACAATCCATGTATGGTTGAAGGAAATTTTCTTGGTGATGAGTGAGAGGTTGGTGACTGAAACCAGCTCATTTCCCATTGACCACTGAGGTCACATCTCTCAGGTGAGAAGCAAAGTGAGAATTTGAACCAGGCACATTCTCCTTAGAGACAATGGGCCAAAGACAGGTCCGATGGAATCGAATGTCTTTTCATGTTGACATCCATCCCGTCAAGCCCTCGTTAAGCCATTGAAGTGTCACATTGGGCCTAGGGGAGGAGGTGCCCCCTGTGAAATTACACGTCCGAAGATTTGGATTTGATTTCCAGTACTCTGCCAGTCAGTCTGCCAGGTACTTTCATGTGACAAGCCTTAGGCGAGTCCCTTTCTGCCTCTGATTCCCGATTCCTTCACAGGGATTTATGTGGGCCTTAACGCCCACTGGGAAAAGATCCCTCTGCCAGCTCAGTGCCTGCTTTCCTGGTTTGACTTGTCAATCTGGACTTGAATACACCTTTGGTTTTGGATTGACTCTATTACATCTCCTAGAAATTAACACACAAAACTGACAGCTGATTGACAAGATGAGAAGCAGTTTTCCAAAATTCAAATTGAACTTAATCCTTTCTTACTAAAAGAATGCTCAAATCAAGGGGACACAGCTCACTCGTTTTGACTTCATGAGCTATGGCAGGTAGAGACAACTTTTTGAAAATACACAGCTAAAACTGTCCGTGCTTCGAATGCTAGACATGTTTTTCTGAATACACAGCTAAAACGGTCCTTGCTTTAAGTGCTTTAGCACTTAAAGCGGGGACCGTTTTAGCTGTGTATTTTGAAAAAGTTGTGTGCTCTTCAAAGAGAAAACTACTTTTGCTGTGTCTCTGGGTTCGCGGGGAAATGGGAATCCTCTTCAGTCAGCAGGGACGACACCTGAGTCCTTTGCAGTCCTCTTGTCTGCCTCTGAGGGTGAAATGAGAGTGGTCCCTGTCATCATGAGCCATGTCTGAAAGAATTATTCACATTCCCTACGAGAATAGACGGGTGAAATAGCAAAAGGTGTGTCTTCCTTTGGAACATGGACGGGTTCAAATCCCACCTCATACCACTAAGTATTTTGCTGAACACGAGCAGTTGTGTGTGCGGCCTGTGTTTGGGTGATTTTTGTGTCATGTGTGTGTGTGTGTGTGTGTGTGTGTGTGTCTGTGTGTGTGTGTCTGTATTTCTGTCTCCATTCCGGAGCAGCAAATCTTTTTTCCTCTTTTAGCATGTTACTCACAACTGTGGATGAAGCCCAGCACTCCAGAAAACACAATCCATGTATGGTTGAAGGAAATTTTCTTGGTGATGAGTGAGAGGTTGGTGACTGAAACCAGCTCATTTCCCATTGACCACTGAGGTCACATCTCTCAGGTCAGAAGCAAAGTGAGAATTTGAACCAGGCACATTCTCCTTAGAGACAATGGGCCAAAGACAGGTCCGATGGAATCGAATGTCTTTTCATGTTGACATCCATCCCGTCAAGCTCTCGTTAAGCCATTGATGTGTCACATTGGGCCTGGGGGAGGCGGTGCCCCCTGTGAAATTACACGTCCGAAGATTTGGATTTGATTTCCAGCACTCTGCCAGTCAGTCTGCCAGGCACTTTCATGTGACAAGCCTTAGGCGAGTCCCTTTCTGTCTCTGATTGCCGATTCCTTCACAGGGATTTATGTGGGCCTTAACGCCCACTGGGAAAAGATCCCTCTGCCAGCTCAGTGCCTGCTTTCTTGGTTTGACTTGTCAATCTGGACTTGAATACACCTTTGGTTTTGGATTGACTCTATTACCTCTCCTAGAAATTAACACACAAAACTGACAGCTGATTGACAAGATGAGAAGCAGTTTTCCAAAATTCAAATTGAACTTAATCCTTTCTTACTAAAAGAATGCTCAAATCAAGGGGACACAGCTCACTCGTTTTGACTTCATGAGCTATGGCAGGTAGAGACAACTTTTTGAAAATACACAGCTAAAACTGTCCGTGCTTTGAATGCTAGACATGTTTTTCAGAATACACAGCTAAAACGGTCCCCGCTTTAAGTGCTAAATCACTTAAAGCGGGGACCGTTTTAGCTGTGTATTTTGAAAAAGTTGTGTGCTCTTCAAAGAGAAAGCTACTTTTGCTGTGTCTTTGGGTTCGAGGGGAAATGGGAGCCCTCTTCAGTCAGCAGGGATGACACCTGAGTCCTTTGCAGTCCTCTTTTCTGCCTCTGAGGGTGAAATGAGAGTGGTCCCTGTCATCATGAGCCATGTCTGAAAGAATTATTCACATTCCCTACGAGAATAGACGGGTGAAATAGCAAAAGGTGTGTCTTCCTTTGGAGCATGGACGGGTTCAAAGCCCACCTCATACCACTAAGTATTTTGCTGAACACGAGCAGTTGTGTGTGCAGCCTGTGTTTGGGTGATTTTTGTGTGATGTTTGTGTGTGTGTGTCTGTGTGTGTGTGTCTGTATTTCTGTCTCCATTCCTGAGCAGCAAATCTTTTTTCTTCTTTTAGCATGTTACTCACAACTGTGGATGAAGGCCAGCACTCCTGAAAACACAATCCATGTATGGTTGAAGGAAATTTTCTTGGTGATGAGTGAGAGGTTGGTGACTGAAACCAGCTCATTTCCCATTGACCACTGAGGTCACATCTCTCAGGTGAGAAGCAAAGTGAGAATTTGAACCAGGCACATTCTCCTTAGAGATAATGAGCCAAAGACAGGTCCGATGGAATCGAATGTCTTTTCATGTTGACATCCATTCCGTCAAGCCCTCGTTAAGCCATTGAAGTGTCACATTGGGCCTGGGGGAGGCGGTGCACCCTGTGAAATTACACGTCTGAAGATTTGGATTTGATTTCCTGCCCTCTGCCAGTCAGTCTGCCAGGCACTTTCATGTGACAAGCCTTAGGCGAGTCCCTTTCTGTCTCTGATTCCCGATTCCTTCACAGGGATTTATGTGGGCCTTAACGCCCACTGGGAAAAGATCCCTCTGCCAGCTCAGTGCCTGCTTTCTTGGTTTGACTTGTCAATCTGGACTTGAATACACCTTTGGTTTTGGATTGACTCTATTACATCTCCTAGAAATTAACACACAAAACTGACAGCTGATTGACAAGATGAGAAGCAGTTTTCCAAAATTCAAATTGAACTTAATCCTTTCTTACTAAAAGAATGCTCGAATCAAGGGGACACAGCTCACTCGTTTTGACTTCATGAGCTATGGCAGGTAGAGACAACTTTTTGAAAATACACAGCTAAAACTGTCCGTGCTTTGAATGCTAGACATGTTTTTCAGAATACACAGCTTAAACGGTCCCCGCATAAGTGCTTTAGCACTTAAAGCGGGTACCGTTTTAGCTGTGTATTTTGAAAAATTGTGTGCTCTTCAAAGAGAAAGCTACTTTTGCTGTGTCTTTGGGTTCGAGGGGAAATGGGAGTCCTCTTCAGTCAGCAGGGACGACACCTGAGTCCTTTGCAGTCCTCTTGTCTGCCTCTGAGGGTGAAATGAGAGTGGTCCCTGTCATCATGAGCCATGTCTGAAAGAATTATTCACATTCCCTACGAGAATAGACGGGTGAAATAGCAAAAGTTGGGTCTTCCTTTGGAGCATGGACGGGTTCAAAGCCCACCTCATACCACTAAGTATTTTGCTGAACACGAGCAGTTCTGTGTGCGGCCTGTGTTTGGGTGATTTTTGTGTCGTGTGTGTGTGTGTGTGTGTGTGTCTGTGTCTGTGTGTGTGTGTCTGTATTTCTGTCTGCATTCCTGAGCAGCAAATCTTTTTTCCTCTTTTAGCATGTTACTCACAACTGTGGATGAAGCCCAGCACTCCTGAAAACACAATCCATGTATGGTTGAAGCAAATTTTCTTGGTGATGAGTGAGAAGTTGGTGACTGAAACCAGCTCATTTCCCATTGACCACTGAGGTCACATCTCTCAAGTGAGAAGCAAAGTGAGAATTTGAACCAGGCACATTCTCCTTAGAGACAATGGGCCAAAGACAGGTCCGATGGAATCGAATGTCTTTTGATGTCGACATCCATCCCGTCAAGCCCTCGTTAAGCCATTGAAGTGTCACATTGGGCCTGGGGGAGGCGGTGCACCCTGTGAAATTACACGTGCGAAGATTTGGATTTGATTTCCAGCCCTCTGCCAGTCAGTCTGCCAGGCACTTTCATGTGACAAGCCTTAGGCGAGTCCCTTTCTGTCTCTGATTGCCGATTCCTTCACAGGGATTTATGTGGGCCTTAACGCCCACTGGGAAAAGATCCCTCTGCCAGCTCAGTGCCTGCTTTCTTGGTTTGACTTGTCAATCTGGACTTGAATACACCTTTGGTTTTGGATTGACTCTATTACCTCTCCTAGAAATTAACACACAAAACTGACAGCTGATTGACAAGATGAGAATCAGTTTTCCAAAATTCAAATTGAACTTAATCCTTTCTTCCGAAAAGAATGCTCAAATCAAGGGGACACAGCTCACTCGTTGTGACTTCATGAGCTATGGCACGTAGAGACAACTTTTTGAAAATACACAGCTAAAACTGTCCGTGCTTTGAATGCTAGACATGTTTTTCAGAATACACAGCTAAAACGGTCCCCGCTTTAAGTGTTAAAGCACTTAAAGCGGGGACCGTTTTAGCTGTGTATTTTGAAAAAGTTGTGTGCTCTTCAAAGAGAAAGCTACTTTTGCTGTGTCTTTGGGTTCGAGGGGAAATGGGAGTCCTCTTCAGTCAGCAGGGACGACACCTGAGTCATTTGCAGTCCTCTTGTCTGCCTCTGAGGGTGAAATGAGAGTGGTCCCTGTCATCATGAGCCATGTCTGAAAGAATTATTCACATTCCGTACGAGAATAGACGGGTGAAATAGCAAAAGTTGTGTCTTCCTTTGGAGCATGGACGGGTTCAAAGCCCACCTCATACCACTAAGTATTTTGCTGAACACGAGCAGTTGTGTGTGCGGCCTGTGTTTGGGTGATTTTTGTGTCCTGTGTGTTTGTGTGTGTGTGTGTGTGTGTGTGTCTGTGTGTGTGTGTCTGTATTTGTCTCCATTCCTGAGCAGCAAATCTTTTTTCCTCTTTTAGCATGTTACTCACAACTGTGGATGAAGCCCAGCACTCCTGAAAACACAATCCATGTATGGTTTAAGGAAATTTTCTTGGTGATGAGTGAGAGGTTGGTGACTGAAACCAGCTCATTTCCCATTGACCACTGAGGTCACATCTCTCAGGTGAGAAGCAAAGTGAGAATTTGAACCAGGCACATTCTCCTTAGAGACAATGGGCCAAAGACAAGTCCGATGGAATCGAATGTCTTTTCATGTTGACATCCATCCCGTCAAGCCCTCGTTAAGCCATTGAAGTGTCACATTGGGCCTGGGGGAGGCGGTGCCCCCTGTGAAATTACACGTCCGAAGATTTGGATTTGATTTCCAGCCCTCTGCCAGTCAGTCTGCCAGGCAATTTCATGTGACAAGCCTTAGGCGAGTCCCTTTGTCTCTGATTCCCGATTCCTTCACAGGGATTTATGTGGGCCTTAACGCCCACTGGGAAAAGATCCCTCTGCCAGCTCAGTGCCTGCTTTCTCGGTTTGACTTGTCAATCTGGACTTGAATACACCTTTGGTTTTGGATTGACTCTATTACCTCTCCTAGAAATTAACACACAAAACTGACAGCCGATTGACAAGATGAGAAGCAGTTTTCCAAAATTCAAATTGAACTTAATCCTTTCTTCCTAAATGAATGCTCAAATCAAGGGGACACAGCTCACTCATTTTGACTTCACGAGCTATGGCAGGTAGAGACAACTTTTTGAAAATACACAGCTAAAACTGTCCGTGCTTTGAATGCTAGACATGTTTTTCAGAATACACAGCTAAAACGGTCCCCGCTTTATGTGCTAAAGCACTTAAAGCGGGGACCGTTTTAGCTGTGTATTTTGAAGAAGTTGTGTGCTCTTCAAAGAGAAAGCTACTTTTTCTGTGTCTTTGGGTTCGAGGGGATATGGGAGTCCTCTTCAGTCAGCAGGGACGACACCTGAGTCCTTTGCAGTCCTCTTGTCTGCCTCTGAGGGTGAAATGAGAGTGGTCCCTGTCATCATGAGCCATGTCTGAAAGAATTATTCACATTCCCTACGAGAATAGACGGGTGAAATAGCAAAAGGTGTGTCTTCCTTTGGAGCATGGACGGGTTCAAAGCCCACCTCATACCACTAAGTATTTTGCTGAACACGAGCAGTTGTGTGTGCGGCCTGTGTTTGGGTGATTTTTGTGTCATGTGTGTGTGTGTTGTGTGTCTGTGTATGTGTGTCTGTATTTCTGTCTCCATGCCTGAGCAGCAAAACTTTTTTCCTCTTTTAGCATGTTACTCACAACTGTGGATGAAGCCCAGCACTCCTGAAAACACAATCCATGTATGGTTGAAGGAAATTTTCTTGGTGATGAGTGAGAGGTTGGTGACTGAAACCAGCTCATTTCCCATTGACCACTGAGGTCACATCTCTCAGGTGAGAAGCAAAGTGAGAATTTGAACCAGGCACATTCTCCTTAGAGACAATGGGCCAAAGACAGGTCCGATGGAATCGAATGTCTTTTCATGTTGACATCCATCCCGTCAAGCCCTCGTTAAGCCATTGAAGTGTCACATTGGGCCTGGGGGAGGCGGTGCACCCTGTGAAATTACACGTGCGAAGATTTGGATTTGATTTCCAGCCCTCTGCCAGTCAGTCTGCCAGGCACTTTCATGTGACAAGCCTTAGGCTAGTCCCTTTCTGTCTCTGATTCCCGATTCCTTCACAGGGATTTATGTGGGCCTTAACGCCCACTGGGAAAAGATCCCTCTGCCAGCTCAGAGCGTGCTTTCTTGGTTTGACTTGTCAATCTGGACTTGAATACACCTTTGGTTTTGGATTGACTCTATTACCTCTCCTAGAAATTAACACACAAAACTGACAGCTGATTGACAAGATGAGAAGCAGTTTTCCAAAATTCAAATTGAACTTAATCCTTTCTTACTAAAAGAATGCTCAAATCAATGGGACACAGCTCACTCGTTTTGACTTCATGAGCTATGGCAGGTAGAGACAACTTTTTGAAAATACACAGCTAAAACTGTCCGTGCTTTTAATGCTAGACATGTTTTTCAGTTTTAAGTGCTTTAGCACTTAAAGCGGGACCGTTTTAGCTGTGTATTTTGAAAAAGTTGTGTGCTCTTCAAAGAGAAAGCTACTTTTGCTGTGTCTTTGGGTTCGAGGGGAAATGGGAGTCCTCTTCAGTCAGCAGGGACGACACCTGAGTCCTTTGCAGTCCTCTTGTCTGCCTCTGAGGGTGAAATGAGAGTGGTCCCTGTCATCATGAGCCATGTCTGAAAGAATTATTCACATTCCGTACGAGAATAGACGGGTGAAATAGCAAAAGGTGTGTCTTCCTTTGGAGCATGGACGGGTTCAAAGCCCACCTCATACCACTAAGTATTTTGCTGAACACGAGCAGTTGTGTTTGCGGCCTGTGTTTGGGGGATTTTTCTGTCATGTGTGTGTGTGTGTGTGTGTGTCTGTGTGTGTGTGTCTGTATTTCTGTCTCCATTCCTGAGCAGCAAGTCTTTTTTCCTCTTTTAGCATGTTACTCACAACTGTGGATGAAGACCATCACTCCTGAAAACACAATCCATGAATGATTGAAGGAAATTTTCTTGGTGATTAGTGAGAGGTTGGTGATTGAAACCAGCTCATTTCCCATTGACCACTGAGGTCACATCTCTCAGGTGAGAAGCAAAGTGAGAATTTGAACCAGGCACATTCTCCTTAGAGACAATGGGCCAAAGACAGGTCCGATGGAATCGAATGTCTTTTCACGTTGACATCCATCCCGTCGAGCCCTCGTTAAGCCATTGAAGTGTCACATTGGGCCTGGGGGAGGCGGTGCACCCTGTGAAATTACACGTCCGAAGATTTGGATTTGATTTCCAGCCCTCTGCCAGTCAGTCTGCCAGGCACTTTGATGTGACAAGCCTTAGGCGGTCATTTTCTGTCTCTGATTCCCGATTCCTTCACAGGGATTTATGTGGGCCTTAACGCCCACTGGGAAAAGATCCCTCTGCCAGCTCAGTGCCTGCTTTCTTGGTTTGACTTGTCAATCTGGACTTGAATACACCTTTGGTTTTGGATTGACTCTATTACCTCTCCTAGAAATTAACAAACAAAACTGACAGCTGATTGACAAGATGAGAAGCAGTTTTCCAAAATTCAAATTGAACTTAATCCTTTCTTCCTAAAAGAATGCTCAAATCAAGGGGACACAGCTCACTCGTTTTGACTTCATGAGCTATGGCAGGTAGAGACAACTTTTTGAAAATACACAGCTAAAACTGTCCGTGCTTTGAATGCTAGACATGTTTTTCAGTTTTAAGTGCTTTAGCACTTAAAGCGGGACTGTTTTACCTGTGTATTTTGAAAAAGTTGTGTGCTCTTCAAAGAGAAAGCTACTTTTGCTGTGTCTTTGGGTTCGAGGGGAAATGGGAGTCCTCTTCAGTCAGCAGGGACGACACCTGAGTCCTTTGCAGTCCTCTTGTCTGCCTCTGAGGGTGAAATGAGAGTGGTCCCTGTCATCATCAGCCATGTCTGAAAGAATTATTCACATTCCCTACGAGAATAGACGGGTGAAATAGCAAAAGGTGTGTCTTCCTTTGGAGCATGGACGGGTTCAAAGCCGACCTCATACCACTAAGTATTTTGCTGAACACGAGCAGTTGTGTGTGCGGCCTGTGTTTGGGTGATTTTTGTGTCATGTGTGTGTTTGTGAGTGTGTGTGTGTGTGTGTGCGTCTGTGTGTGTGTGTCTGTATTTCTGTCTGCATTCCTGAGCAGCGAATCTTTTTTCCTCTTTTAGCATGTTACTCACAACTGTGGATGAAGCCCAGCACTCCTGAAAACACAATCCATGTATGGTTGAAGGAAATTTTCTTGGTGATGAGTGAGATGTTGGTGACAGAAACCAGCTCATTTCCCATTTACCACTGAGGTCACATCTCTCAGGTGAGAAGCAAAGTGAGAATTTGAACCAGGCACATTCTCCTTAGAGACAATGGGCCAAAGACAGGTTCGATGGAATCGAATGTCTTTTCATGTTGACATCCATCCCGTCAAGCCCTCGTTAAGCCATTGAAGTGTCACATTGGGCCTGGGGGAGGCGGTGCACCCTGTTAAATTATACGTCCGAAGATTTGGATTTGATTTCCAGCCCTCTGCCAGTCAGTCTGCCAGGCACTTTCATGTGACAAGCCTTAGGCGAGTCCCTTTCTGTCTCTGATTCCCGATTCCTTCACAGGGATTTATGTGGCCTTAACGCCCACTGGGAAAAGATCCCTCTGCCAGCTCAGTGCCTGCTTTCTTGGTTTGACTTGTCAATCTGGACTTGAATACACCTTTGGTTTTGGATTGACTCTATTACCTCTCCTAGAAATTAACACACAAAACTGACAGATGATTGACAAGATGAGAAGCAGTTTTCCAAAATTCAAATTGAACTTAATCCTTTCTTACTAAAAGAATGATCAAATCAAGGGGACACAGCTCACTCGTTTTGACTTCATGAGCTATGGCAGGTAGAGACAACTTTTTGAAAATGCACAGCTAAAACTGTCCGTGCTTTGAATGCTAGACATGTTTTTCAGAATACACAGCTAAAACGGTCCCCGCTTTAAGAGCTAAAGCACTTAAAGCGGGGACCGTTTTAGCTGTGTATTTTGAAAAAGTTGTGTGCTCTTCAAAGAGAAAGCTACTTTTGCTGTGTCTTTGGGTTCGAGGGGAAATGGGAGTCCTCTTCTGTCCGCAGGGAGGACACCTGAGTCCTTTGCAGTCCTCTTGTCTGCCTCTGTGGGTGAAATGAGAGTGGTCCCTGTCATCATGAGCCATGTCTGAAAGAATTATTAACATTCCCTACGAGAATAGTCGGGTGAAATAGCAAAAGGTGTGTCTTCCTTTGGAGCATGGACGGGTTCAAAGCCCACCTCATACCACTAAGTATTTTGCTGAACACGAGCAGTTGTGTGTGCGGCCTGTGTTTGGGTGATTTTTGTGTCATGTGTGTGTGTGTTGTGTGTCTGTGTATGTGTGTCTGTATTTCTGTCTCCATGCCTGAGCAGCAAAACTTTTTTCCTCTTTTAGCATGTTACTCACAACTGTGGATGAAGCCCAGCACTCCTGAAAACACAATCCATGTATGGTTGAAGGAAATTTTCTTGGTGATGAGTGAGAGGTTGGTGACTGAAACCAGCTCATTTCCCATTGACCACTGAGGTCACATCTCTCAGGTGAGAAGCAAAGTGAGAATTTGAACCAGGCACATTCTCCTTAGAGACAATGGGCCAAAGACAGGTCCGATGGAATCGAATGTCTTTTCATGTTGACATCCATCCCGTCAAGCCCTCGTTAAGCCATTGAAGTGTCACATTGGGCCTGGGGGAGGCGGTGCACCCTGTGAAATTACACGTGCGAAGATTTGGATTTGATTTCCAGCCCTCTGCCAGTCAGTCTGCCAGGCACTTTCATGTGACAAGCCTTAGGCGAGTCCCTTTCTGTCTCTGATTCCCGATTCCTTCTCAGGGATTTATGTGGGCCTTAACGCCCACTGGGAAAAGATCCCTCTGCCAGCTCAGAGCGTGCTTTCTTGGTTTGACTTGTCAATCTGGACTTGAATACACCTTTGGTTTTGGATTGACTCTATTACCTCTCCTAGAAATTAACACACAAAACTGACAGCTGATTGACAAGATGAGAAGCAGTTTTCCAAAATTCAAATTGAACTTAATCCTTTCTTACTAAAAGAATGCTCAAATCAATGGGACACAGCTCACTCGTTTTGACTTCATGAGCTATGGCAGGTAGAGACAACTTTTTGAAAATACACAGCTAAAACTGTCCGTGCTTTTAATGCTAGACATGTTTTTCAGTTTTAAGTGCTTTAGCACTTAAAGCGGGACCGTTTTAGCTGTGTATTTTGAAAAAGTTGTGTGCTCTTCAAAGAGAAAGCTACTTTTGCTGTGTCTTTGGGTTCGAGGGGAAATGGGAGTCCTCTTCAGTCAGCAGGGACGACACCTGAGTCCTTTGCAGTCCTCTTGTCTGCCTCTGAGGGTGAAATGAGAGTGGTCCCTGTCATCATGAGCCATGTCTGAAAGAATTATTCACATTCCGTACGAGAATAGACGGGTGAAATAGCAAAAGGTGTGTCTTCCTTTGGAGCATGGACGGGTTCAAAGCCCACCTCATACCACTAAGTATTTTGCTGAACACGAGCAGTTGTGTTTGCGGCCTGTGTTTGGGGGATTTTTGTGTCATTTGTGTGTGTGTGTGTGTGTGTCTGTGTGTGTGTGTCTGTATTTCTGTCTCCATTCCTGAGCAGCAAGTCTTTTTTCCTCTTTTAGCATGTTACTCACAACTGTGGATGAAGACCAGCACTCCTGAAAACACAATCCATGAATGATTGAAGGAAATTTTCTTGGTGATTAGTGAGAGGTTGGTGATTGAAACCAGCTCATTTCCCATTGACCACTGAGGTCACATCTCTCAGGTGAGAAGCAAAGTGAGAATTTGAACCAGGCACATTCTCCTTAGAGACAATGGGCCAAAGACAGGTCCGATGGAATCGAATGTCTTTTCACGTTGACATCCATCCCGTCGAGCCCTCGTTAAGCCATTGAAGTGTCACATTGGGCCTGGGGGAGGCGGTGCACCCTGTGAAATTACACGTCCGAAGATTTGGATTTGATTTCCAGCCCTCTGCCAGTCAGTCTGCCAGGCACTTTGATGTGACAAGCCTTAGGCGGTCATTTTCTGTCTCTGATTCCCGATTCCTTCACAGGGATTTATGTGGGCCTTAACGCCCACTGGGAAAAGATCCCTCTGCCAGCTCAGTGCCTGCTTTCTTGGTTTGACTTGTCAATCTGGACTTGAATACACCTTTGGTTTTGGATTGACTCTATTACCTCTCCTAGAAATTAACAAACAAAACTGACAGCTGATTGACAAGATGAGAAGCAGTTTTCAAAAATTCAAATTGAACTTAATCCTTTCTTCCTAAAAGAATGCTCAAATCAAGGGGACACAGCTCACTCGTTTTGACTTCATGAGCTATGGCAGGTAGAGACAACTTTTTGAAAATACACAGCTAAAACTGTCCGTGCTTTGAATGCTAGACATGTTTTTCAGTTTTAAGTGCTTTAGCACTTAAAGCGGGACTGTTTTACCTGTGTATTTTGAAAAAGTTGTGTGCTCTTCAAAGAGAAAGCTACTTTTGCTGTGTCTTTGGGTTCGAGGGGAAATGGGAGTCCTCTTCAGTCAGCAGGGACGACACCTGAGTCCTTTGCAGTCCTCTTGTCTGCCTCTGAGGGTGAAATGAGAGTGGTCCCTGTCATCATCAGCCATGTATGAAAGAATTATTCACATTCCCTACGAGAATAGACGGGTGAAATAGCAAAAGGTGTGTCTTCCTTTGGAGCATGGACGGGTTCAAAGCCGACCTCATACCACTAAGTATTTTGCTGAACACGAGCAGTTGTGTGTGCGGCCTGTGTTTGGGTGATTTTTGTGTCATGTGTGTGTTTGTGAGTGTGTGTGTGTGTGTGTGTGTGCGTCTGTGTGTGTGTGTCTGTATTTCTGTCTGCATTCCTGAGCAGCGAATCTTTTTTCCTCTTTTAGCATGTTACTCACAACTGTGGATGAAGCCCAGCACTCCTGAAAACACAATCCATGTATGGTTGAAGGAAATTTTCTTGGTGATGAGTGAGATGTTGGTGACAGAAACCAGCTCATTTCCCATTTACCACTGAGGTCACATCTCTCAGGTGACAAGCAAAGTGAGAATTTGAACCAGGCACATTCTCCTTAGAGACAATGGGCCAAAGACAGGTTCGATGGAATCGAATGTCTTTTCATGTTGACATCCATCCCGTCAAGCCCTCGTTAAGCCATTGAAGTGTCACATTGGGCCTGGGGGAGGCGGTGCACCCTGTTAAATTATACGTCCGAAGATTTGGATTTGATTTCCAGCCCTCTGCCAGTCAGTCTGCCAGGCACTTTCATGTGACAAGCCTTAGGCGAGTCCCTTTCTGTCTCTGATTCCCGATTCCTTCACAGGGATTTATGTGGCCTTAACGCCCACTGGGAAAAGATCCCTCTGCCAGCTCAGTGCCTGCTTTCTTGGTTTGACTTGTCAATCTGGACTTGAATACACCTTTGGTTTTGGATTGACTCTATTAACTCTCCTAGAAATTAACACACAAAACTGACAGATGATTGACAAGATGAGAAGCAGTTTTCCAAAATTCAAATTGAACTTAATCCTTTCTTACTAAAAGAATGATCAAATCAAGGGGACACAGCTCACTCGTTTTGACTTCATGAGCTATGGCAGGTAGAGACAACTTTTTGAAAATGCACAGCTAAAACTGTCCGTGCTTTGAATGCTAGACATGTTTTTCAGAATACACAGCTAAAACGGTCCCCGCTTTAAGAGCTAAAGCACTTAAAGCGGGGACCGTTTTAGCTGTGTATTTTGAAAAAGTTGTGTGCTCTTCAAAGAGAAAGCTACTTTTGCTGTGTCTTTGGGTTCGAGGGGAAATGGGAGTCCTCTTCAGTCCGCAGGGAGGACACCTGAGTCCTTTGCAGTCCTCTTGTCTGCCTCTGTGGGTGAAATGAGAGTGGTCCCTGTCATCATGAGCCATGTCTGAAAGAATTATTAACATTCCCTACGAGAATAGTCGGGTGAAATAGCAAAAGGTGTGTCTTCCTTTGGAGCATGGACGGATTCAAAGCCCACCTCATACCACTAAGTATTTTGCTGAACTTGAGCAGTTGTGTGTGCGGCCTGTGTTTGGGTGATTTTTGTGTCGTGTGTGTGTGTGTGTGTGTGTGTGTGTGTGTGTGTGTGTGTGTGTCTGTATTTCTGTCTCCATTCCTGAGCAGCAAATCTTTTTTCCTCTTTTAGCATGTTAGTCACAACTGTGGATGAAGCCCAGCACTCCTGAAAACACAATCCATGTATGGTTGAAGGAAATTTTCTTGGTGATGAGTGAGAGGTTGGTGACTGAAACCAGCTCATTTCCCATTGACCACTGAGGTCACATCTCTCAGGTGAGAAGCAAAGTGAGAATTTGAACCAGGCACATTCTCCTTAGAGACAATGGGCCAAAGACAGGTCCGATGGAATCGAATGTCTTTTCATGTTGACATCCATCCCGTCAAGCCCTCATTAAGCCATTGAAGTGTCACATTGGGCCTGGGGGAGGCGGTGCACCCTGTGAAATTACACGTCCGAAGATTTGGATTTGATTTCCAGCCCTCTGCCAGTCAGTCTGCCAGTCACTTTTATGTGACAAGCCTTAGGCGAGTCCCTTTCTGTCTCTGATTCCCGATTCCTTCACAGGGATTTATGTGGGCCTTAACGCCCACTGGGAAAAGATCCCTCTGCCAGCTCAGTGCCTGCTTTCTTGGTTTGACTTGTCAATCTGGACTTGAATACACCTTTGGTTTTGGATTGACTCTATTACCTCTCCTAGAAATTAACACACAAAACTGACAGCTGATTGACAAGATGAGAAGCAGTTTTCCAAAATTCAAATTGAACTTAATCCTTTCTTACTAAAAGAATGCTCAAATCAAGGGGACACAGCTCACTCGTTTTGACTTCATGAGCTATGGCAGGTAGAGACAACTTTTTGAAAATACACAGCTAAAACTGTCCGTGCTTTGAATGCTAGACATGTTTTTCAGAATACACAGCTAAAACGGTCCCCGCTTTAGCACTTAAAGCGGGGACCGTTTTAGCTGTGTATTTTGAAAAAGTTGTGTGCTCTTCAAAGAGAAAGCTACTTTTGCTGTATCTTTGTGTTCGAGGGGAAATGAGAGTCCTCTTCAGTCAGCAGGGACGACACCTGAGTCCTTTGCAGTCCTCTTGTCTGCCTCTGAGGGTGAAATGAGAGTGGTCCCTGTCATCATGAGCCATGTCTGAAAGAATTATTCACATTCCCTACGAGAATAGACGGGTGAAATAGCAAAAGGTGTGTCTTCCTTTGGAGTATGGACGGGTTCAAAGCCCACCTCATACCACTAAGTATTTTGCTGAACACGAGCAGTTGTGTGTGCGGCCTGTGTTTGGGTGATTTTTGTGTCGTGTGTGTGTGTGTGTGTGTCTGTGTTTGTGTGTCTGTATTTCTGTCTCCATTCCTGAGCAGCAAATCTTTTTTCCTCTTTTAGCATGTTACTCACAACTGTGGATGAAGCCCAGCACTCCTGAAAACACAATCCATGTATGGTTGAAGGAAATTTTCTTGGTGATGAGTGAGAGGTTGGTGACTGAAACCAGCTCATTTCCCATTGACCACTGAGGTCACATCTCTCAGGTGAGAAGCAAAGTGAGAATTTGAACCAGGCACATTCTCCTTAGAGACAATGGGCCAAAGACAGGTCCGATGGAATGGAATGTCTTTTCATGTTGACATCCATCCCGTCAAGCCCTCGTTAAGCCATTGAAGTGTCACATTTGGCCTGGGGGAGGCGGTGCACCCTGTGAAATTACACGTCCGAAGATTTGGATTTGATTTCCAGCCCTCTGCCAGTCAGTCTGCCAGGCACTTTCATGTGACAAGCCTTAGGCGAGTCCCTTTCTGTCTCTGATTCCCGATTCCTTCACAGGGATTTATGTGGGCCTTAACGCCCACTGGGAAAAGATCCCTCTGCCAGCTCAGTGCCTGCTTTCTTGGTTTGACTTGTCAATCTGGACTTGAATACACCTTTGGTTTTGGATTGACTCTATTACCTCTCCTAGAAATTAACACACAAAACTGACAGCTGATTGACAAGATGAGAAGCAGTTTTCCAAAATTCAAATTGAACTTAATCCTTTCTTACTAAAAGAATTCTCAAATCAAGGGAACACAGATCACTCGTTTTGACTTCATGAGCTATGGCAGGTAGAGACAACTTTCTGAAAATACACAGCTAAAACTGTCCGTGCTTTGAATGCTAGACATGTTTTTCAGAATACACAGCTAAAACGGTCCCCGCCTTAAGTGCTAAAGCACTTAAAGCGGGGACCGTTTTAGCTGTGTATTTTGAAAAATTTGTGTGCTCTTCATAGAGAAAGCTACTTTTGCTGTGTCTTTGGGTTTGAGGGGAAATGGGAGTCCTCTTCAGTCAGCAGGAACGACACATGAGTCCTTTGCAGTCCTCTTGTCTGCCTCTGAGGGTGAAATGAGAGTGGTCCCTGTCATCATGAGCCATGTCTGAAAGAATTATTCACATTCCCTACGAGAATAGATGGGTGAAATAGCAAAAGGTGTGTCTTCCTTTGGAGCATGGACGGGTTCAAAGCCCACCTCATACCACTAAGTATTTTGCTGAACACGAGCAGTTGTGTGTGCGGCCTGTGTTTGGGTGATTTTTGTGTCGTGTGTGTGTGTGTGTGTGTGTGTGTGTGTGTTTGTGTGTGTGTGTCTGTATTTCTGTCTCCATTCCTGAGCAGCAAATCTTTTTTCCTCTTTTAGCATGTTACTCACAACTGTGGATGAAGCCCAGCACTCCTGAAAACACAATCCATGTATGGTTGAAGGAAATTTTCTTGGTGAAGAGTGAGAGGTTGGTGACTGAAACCAGCTCATTTCCCATTGACCACTGAGGTCACGTCTCTCGGGTGAGAAGCAATGTGAGAATTTGAACCAGGCACATTCTCCTTAGAGACAATGGGCCAAAGACTGGTCCGATGGAATCGAATGTCTTTTCATGTTGACATCCATCCCGTCAAGCCCTCGTTAAGCCATTGAAGTGTCACATTGGGCCTCGGGGAGGCGGTGCACCCTGTGAAATCACACGTCCGAAGATTTGGATTTGATTTCCAGCCCTCTGCCAGTCAGTCTGCCAGGCACTTTCATGTGACAAGCCTTAGGCGAGTCCCTTTCTGTCTCTGATTCCCGATTCCTTCACAGGGATTTATGTTGGCCTTAACGCCCACTGGGAAAAGATCCCTCTGCCAGCTCAGTGCCTGCTTTCTTGGTTTGACTTGTCAATCTGGACTTGAATACACCTTTGGTTTTGGATTGACTCTATTACCTCTCCGAGAAATTAACACACAAAACTGACAGCTGATTGACAAGATGAGAAGCAGTTTTCCAAAATTCAAATTGAACTTAATACTTTCTTACTAAAAGAATGCTCAAATCAAGGGGACAGAGCTCACTCGTTTTGACTTCATGAGCTATGGCAGGTAGAGACAACTTTTTGAAAATACACAGCTAAAACTGTCCGTGCTTTGAATGCTAGACATGTTTTTCAGAATACACAGCTAAAACGGTCCCCGCTTTAAGTGCTAAAGCACTTAAAGCGGGGACCGTTTTAGCTGTGTATTTTGAAAAAGTTGTGTGCTCTTCAAAGAGAAAGCTACTTTTGCTGTGTCTTTGGGTTCGAGGGCAAATGGGAGTCCTCTTCAGTCAGCAGGGACGACACCTGAGTTCTTTGCAGTCCTCCTGTCTGCCTCTGAGGGTGAAATGAGAGTGGTCCCTGTCATCATGAGCCATGTCTGAAAGAATTATTCACATTCCCTATGAGAATAGACGGGTGAAATAGCTAAAGGTGTGTCTTCCTTTGGAGCATGGAAGGGTTCGAAGCCCACCTCATACCACTAAGTATTTTGCTGAAAACGAGCAGTTGTGTGTGCGGCCTGTGTTTGGGTGATTTTTGTGTCGTGTGTGTGTGTGTGTGTGTGTGTGTGTGTGTGTTTGTGTGTGTGTGTCTTTATTTCTGTCTCCATTCCTGAGCAGCAAATCTTTTTTCCTCTTTTAGCATGTTACTCACAACTGTGGATGAAGCCCAGCACTCCTGAAAACACAATCCATGTATGGTTGAAGGAAATTTTCTTGGTGATGAGTGAGAGGTTGGTGACTGAAACCAGCTCATTTCCCATTGACCACTGAGGTCACATCTCTCAGGTGAGAAGCAAAGTGAGAATTTGAACCAGGCACATTCTCCTTAGAGACAATGGGCCAAAGACTGGTCCGATGGAATCGAATGTCTTTTCATGTTGACATCCATCCCGTCAAGCCCTTGTTAAGCCATTGAAGTGTCACATTGGGCCTGGGGAAGCGGTTCACCCTGTGAAATTACACGTCCGAAGATTTGGATTTTATTTCCAGCCCTCTGCCAGTCAGTCTGCCAGGCACTTTCATGTGACAAGCCTTAGGCGAGTCCCTTTCTGTCTCTGATTCCCGATTCCTTCACAGGGATTTATGTGGGTATTAACGCCCACTGTGAAAAGATCCCTCTGCCAGCTCAGTGCCTGCTTTCTTGGTTTGACTTGCCAATCTGGACTTGAATACACCTTTGGTTTTGGATTGACTCTATTACCTCTCCGAGAAATTAACACACAAAACTGACAGCTGATTGACAAGATGAGAAGCAGTTTTCCAAAATTCAAATTGAACTTAATCCTTTCTTACTAAAAGAATGCTCAAATCAAGGGGACACAGCTCACTCGTTTTGACTTCATGAGCTATGGCAGGTAGAGACAACTTTCTGAAAATACACAGCTAAAACTGTCCGTGCTTTGAATGCTAGACATGTTTTTCAGAATACACAGCTAAAGCGGGGACCGTTTTAGCTGTGTATTTTTAAAAAGTTGTGTGCTCTTCAAAGAGAAAGCTACTTTTGCTGTGTCTTTGGGTTCGACGGGAAATGGGAGTCCTCTTCAGTCAGCAGGGACGACACCTGAGTCCTTTGCAGTCCTCTTGTCTGCCTCTGAGGGTGAAATGAGAGTGGTCCCTGTCATCATGAGCCATGTCTGAAAGAATTATTCACATTCCCTACGAGAATAGACGGGTGAAATAGCAAAAGGTGTGTCTTCCTTTGGAGTATGGACGGGTTCAAAGCCCACCTCATACCACTAAGTATTTTGCTTAACACGAGCAGTTGTGTGTGCGGCCTGTGTTTGGGTGATTTTTGTGTCGTGTGTGTGTGTGTGTGTGTCTGTGTTTGTGTGTCTGTATTTCTGTCTCCATTCCTGAGCAGCAAATCTTTTTTCCTCTTTTAGCATGTTACTCACAACTGTGGATGAAGCCCAGCACTCCTGAAAACACAATCCATGTATGGTTGAAGGAAATTTTCTTGGTGATGAGTGAGAGGTTGGTGACTGAAACCAGCTCATTTCCCATTGACCACTGAGGTCACATCTCTCAGGTGAGAAGCAAAGTGAGAATTTGAACCAGGCACATTCTCCTTAGAGACAATGGGCCAAAGACAGGTCCGATGGAATGGAATGTCTTTTCATGTTGACATCCATCCCGTCAAGCCCTCGTTAAGCCATTGAAGTGTCACATTTGGCCTGGGGGAGGCGGTGCACCCTGTGAAATTACACGTCCGAAGATTTGGATTTGATTTCCAGCCCTCTGCCAGTCAGTCTGCCAGGCACTTTCATGTGACAAGCCTTAGGCGAGTCCCTTTCTGTCTCTGATTCCCGATTCCTTCACAGGGATTTATGTGGGCCTTAACGCCCACTGGGAAAAGATCCCTCTGCCAGCTCAGTGCCTGCTTTCTTGGTTTGACTTGTCAATCTGGACTTGAATACACCTTTGGTTTTGGATTGACTCTATTACCTCTCCTAGAAATTAACACACAAAACTGACAGCTGATTGACAAGATGAGAAGCAGTTTTCCAAAATTCAAATTGAACTTAATCCTTTCTTACTAAAAGAATTCTCAAATCAAGGGAACACAGATCACTCGTTTTGACTTCATGAGCTATGGCAGGTAGAGACAACTTTCTGAAAATACACAGCTAAAACTGTCCGTGCTTTGAATGCTAGACATGTTTTTCAGAATACACAGCTAAAACGGTCCCCGCTTTAAGTGCTAAAGCACTTAAAGCGGGTACCGTTTTAGCTGTGTATTTTGAAAAATTTGTGTGCTCTTCATAGATAAAGCTACTTTTGCTGTGTCTTTGGGTTTGAGGGGAAATGGGAGTCCTCTTCAGTCAGCAGGGACGACACATGAGTCCTTTGCAGTCCTCTTGTCTGCCTCTGAGGGTGAAATGAGAGTGGTCCCTGTCATCATGAGCCATGTCTGAAAGAATTATTCACATTCCCTACGAGAATAGATGGGTGAAATAGCAAAAGGTGTGTCTTCCTTTGGAGCATGGACGGGTTCAAAGCCCACCTCATACCACTAAGTATTTTGCTGAACACGAGCAGTTGTGTGTGCGGCCTGTGTTTGGGTGATTTTTGTGTCGTGTGTGTGTGTGTGTGTGTGTGTGTGTGTGTTTGTGTGTGTGTGTCTGTATTTCTGTCTCCATTCCTGAGCAGCAAATCTTTTTTCCTCTTTTAGCATGTTACTCACAACTGTGGATGAAGCCCAGCACTCCTGAAAACACAATCCATGTATGGTTGAAGGAAATTTTCTTGGTGAAGAGTGAGAGGTTGGTGACTGAAACCAGCTCATTTCCCATTGACCACTGAGGTCACGTCTCTCAGGTGAGAAGCAAAGTGAGAATTTGAACCAGGCACATTCTCCTTAGAGACAATGGGCCAAAGACAGGTCCGATGGAATGGAATGTCTTTTCATGTTGACATCCATCCCGTCAAGCCCTCGTTAAGCCATTGAAGTGTCACATTTGGCCTGGGGGAGGCGGTGCACCCTGTGAAATTACACGTCCGAAGATTTGGATTTGATTTCCAGCCCTCTGCCAGTCAGTCTGCCAGGCACTTTCATGTGACAAGCCTTAGGCGAGTCCCTTTCTGTCTCTGATTCCCGATTCCTTCACAGGGATTTATGTGGGCCTTAACGCCCACTGGGAAAAGATCCCTCTGCCAGCTCAGTGCCTGCTTTCTTGGTTTGACTTGTCAATCTGGACTTGAATACACCTTTGGTTTTGGATTGACTCTATTACCTCTCCTAGAAATTAACACACAAAACTGACAGCTGATTGACAAGATGAGAAGCAGTTTTCCAAAATTCAAATTGAACTTAATCCTTTCTTACTAAAAGAATTCTCAAATCAAGGGAACACAGATCACTCGTTTTGACTTCATGAGCTATGGCAGGTAGAGACAACTTTCTGAAAATACACAGCTAAAACTGTCCGTGCTTTGAATGCTAGACATGTTTTTCAGAATACACAGCTAAAACGGTCCCCGCTTTAAGTGCTAAATCACTTAAAGCGGGGACCGTTTTAGCTGTGTATTTTGAAAAATTTGTGTGCTCTTCATAGAGAAAGCTACTTTTGCTGTGTCTTTGGGTTTGAGGGGAAATGGGAGTCCTCTTCAGTCAGCAGGGACGACACATGAGTCCTTTGCAGTCCTCTTGTCTGCCTCTGAGGGTGAAATGAGAGTGGTCCCTGTCATCATGAGCCATGTCTGAAAGAATTATTCACATTCCCTACGAGAATAGATGGGTGAAATAGCAAAAGGTGTGTCTTCCTTTGGAGCATGGACGGGTTCAAAGCCCACCTCATACCACTAAGTATTTTGCTGAACACGAGCAGTTGTGTGTGCGGCCTGTGTTTGGGTGATTTTTGTGTCGTGTGTGTGTGTGTGTGTGTGTGTGTGTGTGTTTGTGTGTGTGTGTCTGTATTTCTGTCTCCATTCCTGAGCAGCAAATCTTTTTTCCTCTTTTAGCATGTTACTCACAACTGTGGATGAAGCCCAGCACTCCTGAAAACACAATCCATGTATGGTTGAAGGAAATTTTCTTGGTGAAGAGTGAGAGGTTGGTGACTGAAACCAGCTCATTTCCCATTGACCACTGAGGTCACGTCTCTCGGGTGAGAAGCAAAGTGAGAATTTGAACCAGGCACATTCTCCTTAGAGACAATGGGCCAAAGACTGGTCCGATGGAATCGAATGTCTTTTCATGTTGACATCCATCCCGTCAAGCCCTCGTTAAGCCATTGAAGTGTCACATTGGGCCTCGGGGAGGCGGTGCACCCTGTGAAATCACACGTCCGAAGATTTGGATTTGATTTCCAGCCCTCTGCCAGTCAGTCTGCCAGGCACTTTCATGTGACAAGCCTTAGGCGAGTCCCTTTCTGTCTCTGATTCCCGATTCCTTCACAGGGATTTATGTTGGCCTTAACGCCCACTGGGAAAAGATCCCTCTGCCAGCTCAGTGCCTGCTTTCTTGTTTTGACTTGTCAATCTGGACTTGAATACACCTTTGGTTTTGGATTGACTCTATTACCTCTCCTAGAAATTAACACACAAAACTGACAGCTGATTGACAAGAGGAGAAGCAGTTTTCCAAAATTCAAATTGAACTTAATCCTTTCTTCCTAAAAGAATGCTCAAATCAAGGGGACACAGCTCACTCGTTTTGACTTCATGAGCTATGGCAGGTAGAGACAACTTTTTGAAAATACACAGCTAAAACTGTCCGTGCTTTGAATGCTAGACATGTTTTTCAGAATACACAGCTAAAACGGTCCCCGCTTTAAGTGCTAAAGCACTTAAAAACGGGGACCGTTTTAGCTGTGTATTTTGAAAAAGTTGTGTGCTCTTCAAAGAGAAAGCTACTTTTGCTGTGTCTTTGGGTTCGAGGGGAAATGGGAGTCCTCTTCAGTCAGCAGGGACGACACCGGAGTCCTTTGCAGTCCTCTTGTCTGCCTCTGAGGGTGAAATGAGAGTGGTCACTGTCATCATGAGCCATGTCTGAAAGAATTATTCACATTCCCTACGAGAATAGACGGGTGAAATAGCAAAAGGTGTGTCTTCCTTTGGAGCATGGACGGGTTCAAAGCCCACCTCATACCACTAAGTATTTTGCTGAACACGAGCAGTTGTGTGTGCGGCCTGTGTTTGGGTGATTTTTGTGTCCTGTGTGTTTGTGTGTGTGTGTGTGTGTGTGTGTGTGTGTGTGTGTCTGTGTGTGTGTGTGTCTGTATTTCTGTCTCCATTCCTGAGCATCAAATCTTTTTTCCTCTTTTAGCATGTTACTCACAACTGTGGATGAAGCCCAGCACTCCTGAAAACACAATCCATGTATGGTTGAAGGAAATTTTCTTGGTGATGAGTGAGAGGTTGGTGACTGAAACCAGCTCATTTCCCATTGACCACTGAGGTCACATCTCTCAGGTGAGAAGCAAAGTGAGAATTTGAACCAGGCACATTCTCCTTAGAGACAATGGGCCAAAGACAGGTCCGATGGAATCGAATGTCTTTTCATGTTGACATCCATCCCGCCAAGCCCTCGTTAAGCCACTGAAGTGTCACATTGGGCCTGGGGGAGGCGGTGCACCCTGTGAAATTACACGTCCGAAGATTTGGATTTGATTTCCAGCCCTCTGCCAGTCAGTCTGCCAGGCACTTTCATGTGACAAGCCTTAGGCGAGTCCCTTTCTGTCTCTGATTCCCGATTCCTTCACAGGGATTTATGTGGGCCTTAACGCCCACTGGGAAAAGATCCCTCTGCCAGCTCAGTGCCTGCTTTCTTGGTTTGACTTGTCAATCTGGACTTGAATACACCTTTGGTTTGGATTGACTCTATTACGTCTCCTAGAAATTAACACACAAAACTGACAGCTGATTGACAAGATGAGAAGCAGTTTTCCAAAATTCAAATTGAACTTAATCATTTTTTACTAAAAGAATGCTCATATCAAGGGGACACAGCTCACTCGTTTTGACTTCATGAGCTATGGCAGGTAGAGACAACTTTTTGAAAATACACAGCTAAAACTGTCCGTGCTTTGAATGCTAGACATGTTTTTCAGAATACACAACTAAAACGGTCCCCGCTTTAAGTGCTAAAGCACTTAAAAACGGGGACCGTTTTAGCTGTGTATTTTGAAAAAGTTGTGTGCTCTTCAAAGAGAAAGCTAATTTTGCTGTGTCTTTGGGTTCGAGGGGAAATGGGAGTAGTCTTCAGTCAGCAGGGACGACACCGGAGTCCTTTGCAGTCCTCTTGTCTGCCTCTGAGGGTGAAATGAGAGTGGTCCCTGTCATCATGAGCCATGTCTGAAAAAATTATTCACATTCCCTACGAGAATAGACGGGTGAAATAGCAAAAGGTGTGTCTTCCTTTGGAGCATGGACGGGTTCAAAGCCCACCTGATGCCACTAAGTATTTTGCTGAACACGAGCAGTTGTGTGTGCGGCCTGTGTTTGGGTGATTTTTGTGTCATGTGTGTGTGCGTGTGTGTGTGTCTGTGTGTGTGTGTCTGTATTTCTGTCTCCATTCCTGAGCAGCAAATCTTTTTTCCTCTTTTAGCATGTTACTCACAACTGTGCATGAAGCCCAGCACTCCTGAAAACACAATCCATGTATGGTTGAAGGAAATTTTCTTGGTGATGAGTGAGAGGTTGGTGACTGAAACCAGCTCATTTCCCATTGACCACTGAGGTCACATCTCTCAGGTGAGAAGCAAAGTGAGAATTTGAACCAGGCACATTCTCCTTAGAGACAATGGGCCAAAGACTGGTCCGATGGAATCGAATGTCTTTTGATGTTGACATCCATCCCGTCAAGCCCTCGTTAAGCCATTGAAGTGTCACATTGGGCCTGGGGGAGGCGGTGCACCCTGTGAAATTACACGTCCGAAGATTTGGATTTGATTTCCAGCCCTCTGCCAATCAGTCTGCCAGGCAGTTTCATGTGACAAGCCTTAGGCGAGTCCCTTTCTGTCTCTGATTCCCGATTCCTTCACAGGGATTTATGTGGGCCTTAACGCCCACTGGAAAAATATCCCTCTGCCAGCTCAGTGCCTGCTTTCTTGGTTTGACTTTTCAATCTGGACTTGAATACACCTTTGGTTTTGGATTGACTCTATTACCTCTCCTAGAAATTAACACACAAAACTGACAGCTGATTGACAAGATGAGAAGCAGTTTTCCAAAATTCAAATTGAACTTAATCCTTTCTTCCTAAAAGAATGCTCAAATCAAGGGGACACAGCTCACTCGTTTTGACTTCATGAGCTCTGGCAGGTAGAGACAACTTTTTGAAAATACACAGGTAAAACTGTCCGTGCTTTGAATGCTAGACATGTTTTTCAGAATACACAGCTAAAACGGTCCCCGCTTTAAGTGCTAAAGCACTTAAAGCGGGGACCGTTTTAGCTGTGTATTTTGAAAAAGTTGTGTGCTCTTCAAAGAGAAAGCTACTTTTGCTGTGTCTTTGGGTTCGAGGGGAAATGGGAGTCCTCTTCAGTCAGCAGGGACGACACCTGAGTCCTTTTCAGTCCTCTTGTCTGCCTCTGAGGGTGAAATGAGAGTGGTCCCTGTCATCATGAGCCATGTCTGAAAGAATTATTCACATTCCCTACGAGAATAGACGGGTGAAATAGCAAAAGGTGTGTCTTCCTTTGGAGCATGGACGGGTTCAAAGCCCACCTCATACCACTAAGTATTTTGCTGAACACGAGCAGTTGTGTGTGCGGCCTGTGTTTGGGTGATTTTTGTGTCGTGTGTGTGTGTGTGTGTGTGTGTGTGTGTGTCTCTGTGTGTGTGTCTGTATTTCTGTCTCCATTCCTGAGCAGCAAACCTTTTTTCCTCTTTTAGCATGTTACTCACAACTATGGATGAAGCCCAGCACTCCTGAAAACACAATCCATGTATGGTTGAAGGAAATTTTCTTGGCGATGAGTGAGAGGTTGGTGACTGAAACCAGCTCATTTCCCATTGACCACTGAGGTCACATCTCTCAGGTGAGAAGCAAAGTGAGAATTTGAACCAGGCACATTCTCTTTAGAGACAATAGGCCAAAGACAGGTCCGATGGAATCGAATGTCTTTTCATGTTGACATCCATCCCGTCAAGCCCTCGTTAAGCCATTGAAGTGTCACGTTGGGCCTGGGGGAGGCGGTGCACCCTGTGAAATTACACGTCCGAAGATTTGGATTTGATTTCCAGCCCTCTGCCAGTCAGTCTGCCAGGCACTTTCATGTGACAAGCCTTAGGCGAGTCCCTTTCTGTCTCTGATTCCCGATTCCTTCACAGGGATTTATGTGGGCCTTAACGCCCACTGGGAAAAGATCCCTCTGCCAGCTCAGTGCCTGCTTTCTTGGTTTGACTTGTCAATCTGGACTTGAATACACCTTTGGTTTTGGATTGACTCTATTACCTCTCCTAGAAATTAACACACAAAACTGACAGCTGATTGACAAGATGAGAAGCAGTTTTCCAAAATTCAAATTGAACTTAATCCTTTCTTCCGAAAAGAATGCTCAAATCAAGGGGACACAGCTCACTCGTTGTGACTTCATGAGCTATGGCAGGTAGAGACAACTTTTTGAAAATACACAGCTAAAACTGTCCGTGCTTTGAATGCTAGACATGTTTTTCAGAATACACAGCTAAAGCGGGGGCCGTTTTAGCTGTGTATTTTGAAAAAGTTGTGTGCTCTTCAAACAGAAAGCTACTTTTGCTGTGTCTTTGGGTTCGAGTGGAAATGGGAGTCCTCTTCAGTCAGCAGGGACGACACCTGAGTCCTTTGCAGTTCTCTTGTCTGCCTCTGAGGGTGAAATGAGAGTGGTCCCTGTCATCATGAGCCATGTCTGAAAGAATTATTCACATTCCCTACGAGAATAGACGGGTGAAATAGCAAAAGGTGTGTCTTCCTTTGGAGCATGGACGGGTTCAAAGCCCACCTCATACCACTAAGTATTTTGCTGAACACGAGCAGTTGTGTGTGCGGCCTGTGTTTGGGTGATTTTTGTGTCGTGTGTGTGTGTGTGTGTGTGTGTGTGTGTGTGTGTCTGTGTGTGTGTGTCTGTATTTCTGTCTCCATTCCTGAGCAGCAAATCTTTTTTCCTCTTTTAGCATGTTACTCACAACTGTGGATGAAGCCCAGCACTCCTGAAAACACAATCCATGTATGGTTGAAGGAAATTTTCTTGGTGATGAGTGAGAGGTTGGTGACTGAAACCAGCTCATTTCCCATTGACCACTGAGGTCACATCTCTCAGGTGAGAAGCAAAGTGAGAATTTGAACCAGGCACATTCTCCTTAGAGACAATGGGCCAAAGACAGGTCCGATGGAATCGAATGTCTTTTCATGTTGACATCCATCCCGTCAAGCCCTCGTTAAGCCATTGAAGTGTCACATTGGGCCTGGGGGAGGCGGTGCCCCCTGTGAAATTACACGTCCGAAGATTTGGATTTGATTTCCAGCCCTCTGCCAGTCAGTCTGCCAGGCACTTTCATGTGACAAGCCTTAGGCGAGTCCCTTTCTGTCTCTGATTCCCGATTCCTGCACAGGGATTTATGTGGGCCTTAACGCCCACTGGGAAAAGATCCCTCTGCCAGCTCAGTGCCTGCTTTCTTGGTTTGACTTTTCAATCTGGACTTGAATACACCTTTGGTTTTGGATTGACTCTATTACCTCTCCTAGAAATTAACACACAAAACTGACAGCTGATTGACAAGATGAGAAGCAGTTTTCCAAAATTCAAATTGAACTTAATCCTTTCTTCCGAAAAGAATGCTCAAATCAAGGGGACACAGCTCACTCGTTTTGACTTCATGAGCTATGGCAGGTAGAGACAACTTTATGAAAATACACAGCTAAAACTGTCTGTGCTTTGAATGCTAGACATGTTTTTCAGAATACACAGCTAAAACGGTCCCCGCTTTAAGGGCTTTATTAGCTGTGTATTTTGAAAAAGTTGTGTGCTCTTCAAAGAGAAAGCTACTTTTGCTGTGTCTTTGGGTTCGAGGGGAAATGGGAGTCCTCTTCAGTCAGCAGGGACGACACCTGAGTCCTTTTCAGTCCTCTTGTCTGCCTCTGAGTGTGAAATGACAGTGGTCCCTGTCATCATGAGCCGTGTCTGAAAGAATTATTCACATTCCCTACGAGAATAGACGGGTGAAATAGCAAAAGGTGTGTCTTCCTTTGGAGCATGGACGGGTTCAAAGCCCACCTCATACCACTAAGTATTTTGCTGAACACGAGCAGTTGTGTGTGCGGCCTGTGTTTGGGTGATTTTTGTGTCGTGTGTGTGTGTGTGTGTGTGTGTGTGTGTGTGTGTGTCTGTGTGTGTGTCTGTATTTCTGTCTCCATTCCTGAGCAGCAAATCTTTTTTCCTCTTTTAGCATGTTACTCACAACTGTGGATGAAGCCCAGCACTCCTGAAAACACAATCCATGTATGGTTGAAGGAAATTTTCTTGGTGATGAGTGAGAGGTTGGTGACTGAAACCAGCTCATTTCCCATTGACCACTGAGGTCACATCTCTCAGGTGAGAAGCAAAGTGAGAATTTGAACCAGGCACATTCTCCTTAGAGACAATGGGCCAAAGACAGGTCCGATGGAATCGAATGTCTTTTCATGTTGACATCCATCCCGTCAAGCCCTCGTTAAGCCATTGAAGTGTCACATTGGGCCTGGGGGAGGCGGTGCACCCTGTGAAATTACACGTCCGAAGATTTGGATTTGATTTCCAGCCCTCTGCCAGTCAGTCTGCCAGGCACTTTCATGTGACAAGCCTTAGGCGAGTCCCTTTCTGTCTCTGATTCCCGATTCCTTCACAGGGATTTATGTGGGCCTTAACGCCCACTGGGAAAAGATCCCTCTGCCAGCTCAGTGCCTGCTTTCTTGGTTTGACTTGTCAATCTGGACTTGAATACACCTTTGGTTTTGGATTGACTCTATTACCTCTCCTAGAAATTAACACACAAAACTGACAGCTGATTGACAAGATGAGAAGCAGTTTTCCAAAATTCAAATTGATCTTAATCCTTTCTTACTAAAAGAATGCTCAAATCAAGGGGACACAGCTCACTCGTTTTGACTTCATGAGCTATGGCAGGTAGAGACAACTTTTTGAAAATACACAGCTAAAACTGTCCGTGCTTTGAATGCTAGACATGTTTTTCAGAATACACAGCTAAAACGGTCCCCGCTTTAAGTGCTTAACACTTAAAGCGGGGACCGTTTTAGCTGTGTATTTTGAAAAAGTTGTGTGCTCTTCAAAGAGAAAGCTACTTTTGCTGTGTCTTTGGGTTCGAGGGGAAATGGGAGTCCTCTTCAGTCAGCAGGGACGAAACCTGAGACCTTTGCAGTCCTCCTGTCTGCCTCTGAGGGTGAAATGAGAGTGGTCCCTGTCATCATGAGCCATGTCTGAAAGAATTATTCACATTCCCTACGAGAATAGACGGGTGAAATAGCAAAAGGTGTGTCTTCCTTTGGAGCATGGACGGGTTCAAAGCCCACCTCATACCACTAAGTATTTTGCTGAACACGAGCAGTTGTGTGTGCGGCCTGTGTTTGGGTGATTTTTGTTTCGTGTGTGTGTGTGTGTGTGTGTGTCTGTGTGTGTGTGTCTGTATTTCTGTCTCCATTCCTGAGCAGCAAATCTTTTTTCCTCTTTTAGCATGTTACTCACAACTGTGGATGAAGCCCAGCACTCCTGAAAACACAATCCATGTATGGTTGAAGGAAATTTTCTTGGTGATGAGTGAGAGGTTGTTGACTGAAACCAGCTCATTTCCCATTGATCACTGAGGTCACATCTCTCAGGTGAGAAGCAAAGTGAGAATTTGAACCAGGCACATTCTCCTTAGAGACAATGGGCCAAAGACAGGTCCGATGGAATCGAATGTCTTTTCATGTTGACATCCATCCCGTCAAGCCCTCGTTAAGCCATTGAAGTGTCACATTGGGCCTGGGGGAGGCGGTGCACCCTGTGAAATTACTCGTCGGAAGATTTGGATTTGATTTCCAGCCCTCTGCCAGTCAGTCTGCCAGGCACTTTCATGTGACAAGCCTTTGGCGAGTCCCTTTCTGTCTCTGATTCCCGATTCCTTCACAGGGATTTATGTGGGCCTTAACGCCCACTGGGAAAAGATCCCTCTGCCAGCTCAGTGCCTGCTTTCTTGGTTTGACTTTTCAATCTGGACTTGAATACACCTTTGGTTTTGGATTGACTCTATTACCTCTCCTAGAAATTAACACACAAAACTGACAGCTGATTGACAAGATGAGAAGCAGTTTTCCAAAATTCAAATTGAACTTAATCCTTTCTTACTAAAAGAATGCTCAAATCAAGGGGACACAGCTCACTCGTTTTGACTTCATGAGCTATGGCAGGTAGAGACAACTTTTTGAAAATACACAGCTAAAACTGTCCGTGCTTTGAATGCTAGACATGTTCTTCAGAATACACAGGTAAAACGGTCCCCGCTTTAAGGGCTTTATTAGCTGTGTATTTTGAAAAAGTTGTGTGCTCTTCAAAGAGAAAGCTACTTTTGCTGTGTCTTTGGGTTCGAGGGGAAATGGGAGTCCTCTTCAGTCAGCAGGGACGACACCTGAGTCCTTTTCAGTCATCTTGTCTGCCTCTGAGGGTGAAATGAGAGTGGTCCCTGTCATCATGAGCCGTGTCTGAAAGAATTATTCACATTCCCTACGAGAATAGACGGGTGAAATAGCAAAAGGTGTGTCTTCCTTTGGAGCATGGACGGGTTCAAAGCCCACCTCATACCACTAAGTATTTTGCTGAACACGAGCAGTTGTGTGTGCGGCCTGTGTTTGGGTGATTTTTGTGTCGTGTGTGTGTGTGTGTGTGTGTGTGTGTGTCTCTGTGTGTGTGTCTGTATTTCTGTCTCCATTCCTGAGCAGCAAACCTTTTTTCCTCTTTTAGCATGTTACTCACAACTGTGGATGAAGCCCAGCACTCCTGAAAACACAATCCATGTATGGATGAAGGAAATGTTCTTGGTGATGAGTGAGAGGTTGGTGACTGAAACCAGCTCATTTCCCATGGACCACTGAGGTCACATCTCTCAGGTGAGAAGCAAAGTGAGAATTTGAACCAGGCACATTCTCCTTAGAGACAATGGGCCAAAGACTGGTCCGATGGAATCGAATGTCTTTTCATGTTGACATCCATCCCGTCAAGCCCTCGTTAAGCCATTGAAGTGTCACATTGGGCCTGGGGGAGGCGGTGCACCCTGTGAAATTACACGTCCGAAGATTTGGATTTGATTTCCAGCCCTCTGCCAGTCAGTCTGCCAGGCACTTTCATGTGACAAGCCTTAGGCGAGTCCCTTTCTGTCTCTGATTCCCGATTCCTTCACAGGGATTTATGTGGACCTTAACGCCCACTGGGAAAAGATCCCTCTGCCAGCTCAGTGCCTGCTTTCTTGGTTTGACTTGTCAATCTGGACTTGAATACACCTTTGGTTTTGGATTGACTCTATTACCTCTCCTAGAAATTAACACACAAAACTGACAGCTGATTGAGAAGATGAGAAGCAGTTTTCCAAAATTCAAATTGAACTTAATCCTTTCTTCCGAAAAGAATGCTCAAATCAAGGGGACACAGCTCACTCGTTGTGACTTCATGAGCTATGGCAGGTAGAGACAACTTTTTGAAAATACACAGCTAAAACTGTCCGTGCTTTGAATGCTAGACATGTTTTTCAGAATACACAGCTAAAGCGGGGGCCGTTTTAGCTGTGTATTTTGAAAAAGTTGTGTGCTCTTCAAAGAGAAAGGTACTTTTGCTGTGTCTTTGGGTTCGAGGGGAAATGGGAGTCCTCTTCAGTCAGCAGGGACGACACCTGAGTCCTTTGCAGTCCTCTTGTCTGCCTCTGAGGGTGAAATGACAGTGTTCCCTGTCATCATGAGCCGTGTCTGAAAGAATTATTCACATTCCCTACGAGAATAGACGGGTGAAATAGCAAAAGGTGTGTCTTCCTTTGGAGCATGGACGGGTTCAAAGCCCACCTCATACCACTAAGTATTTTGCTGAACACGAGCAGTTGTGTGTGCGGCCTGTGTTTGGGTGATTTTTGTGTCGTGTGTGTGTGTGTGTGTGTGTGTGTGTGTGTGTGTGTCTGTGTGTGTGTCTGTATTTCTGTCTCCATTCCTGAGCAGCAAATCTTTTTTTCCTCTTTTAGCCTGTTACTCACAACTGTGGATGAAGCCCAGCACTCCTGAAAACACAATCCATGTATGGTTGAAGGAAATTTTCTTGGTGATGAGTGAGAGGTTGGTGACTGAAACCAGCTCATTTCCCATTGACCAGTGAGGACACATCTCTCAGGTGAGAAGCAAAGTGAGAATTTGAACCAGGCACATTCTCCTTAGAGACAATGGGCCAAAGACAGGTCCGATGGAATCGAATGTCTTTTCATGTTGACATCCATCCCGTCAAGCCCTCGTTAAGCCATTGAAGTGTCACATTGGGCCTGGGGGAGGCGGTGCACCCTGTGAAATTACACGTCTGAAGATTTGGATTTGATTTCCAGCCCTCTGCCAGTCAGTCTGCCAGGCACTTTCATGTGACAAGCCTTAGGCGAGTCCCTTTCTGTCTCTGATTCCCGATTCCTTCACAGGGATTTATGTGGGCCTTAACGCCCACTGGGAAAAGATCCCTCTGCCAGCTCAGTGCCTGCTTTCTTGGTTTGACTTGTCAATCTGGACTTGAATACACCTTTGGTTTTGGATTGACTCTATTACCTCTCCTAGAAATTAACACACAAAACTGACAGCTGATTGACAAGATGAGAAGCAGTTTTCCAAAATTCAAATTGATCTTAATCCTTTCTTACTAAAAGAATGCTCAAATCAAGGGGACAGAACTCACTCGTTTTGACTTCATGAGCTATGGCAGGTAGAGACAACTTTTTGAAAATACACAGCTAAAACTGTCCGTGCTTTGAATGCTAGACATGTTTTTCAGAATACACAGCTAAAGCGGGGGACGTTTTAGCTGTGTATTTTGAAAAAGTTGTGTGCTCTTCAAACAGAAAGCTACTTTTGCTGTGTCTTTGGGTTCGAGTGGAAATGGGAGTCCTCTTCAGTCAGCAGGGACGACACCTGAGTCCTTTGCAGTTCTCTTGTCTGCCTCTGAGGGTGAAATGAGAGTGGTCCCTGTCATCATGAGCCATGTCTGAAAGAATTATTCACATTCCCTACGAGAATAGACGGGTGAAATAGCAAAAGGTGTGTCTTCCTTTGGAGCCTGGACGGGTTCAAAGCCCACCTCATACCACTAAGTATTTTGCTGAACACGAGCAGTTGTGTGTGCGGCCTGTGTTTGGGTGATTTTTGTGTCGTGTGTGTGTGTGTGTGTGTGTGTGTGTGTGTCTGTGTGTGTGTGTCTGTATTTCTGTCTCCATTCCTGAGCAGCAAATCTTTTTTCCTCTTTTAGCATGTTACACACAACTGTGGATGAAGCCCAGCACTCCTGAAAACACAATCCATGTATGGTTGAAGGAAATTTTCTTGGTGATGAGTGAGAGGTTGGTGACTGAAACCAGCTCATTTCCCATTGACCACTGAGGTCACATCTCTCAGGTGAGAAGCAAAGTGAGAATTTGAACCAGGCACATTCTCCTTAGAGACAATGGGCCAAAGACAGGTCCGATGGAATCGAATGTCTTTTCATGTTGACATCCATCCCGTCAAGCCCTCGTTAAGCCATTGAAGTGTCACATTGGGCCTGGGGGAGGCGGTGCCCCCTGTGAAATTACACGTCCGAAGATTTGGATTTGATTTCCAGCCCTCTGCCAGTCAGTCTGCCAGGCACTTTCATGTGACAAGCCTTAGGCGAGTCCCTTTCTGTCTCTGATTCCCGATTCCTGCACAGGGATTTATGTGGGCCTTAACGCACACTGGGAAAAGATCCCTCTGCCAGCTCAGTGCCTGCTTTCTTGGTTTGACTTTTCAATCTGGACTTGAATACACCTTTGG
This sequence comes from Saimiri boliviensis, assembly GCF_048565385.1. NCBI lineage: Eukaryota > Metazoa > Chordata > Mammalia > Primates > Cebidae > Saimiri > Saimiri boliviensis. Next base: position 153,147,236 of record NC_133453.1, read on the forward strand.
TTTTGGATTGACTCTATTACCTCTCCTAGAAATTAACACACAAAACTGACAGCTGATTGACAAGATGAGAAGCAGTTTTCCAAAATTCAAATTGAACTTAATCCTTTCTTCCGAAAAGAATGCTCAAATCAAGGGGACACAGCTCACTCGTTTTGACTTCATGAGCTATGGCAGGTAGAGACAACTTTATGAAAATACACAGCTAAAACTGTCTGTGCTTTGAATGCTAGACATGTTTTTCAGAATACACAGCTAAAACGGTCCCCGCTTTAAGGGCTTTATTACCTGTGTATTTTGAAAAAGTTGTGTGCTCTTCAAAGAGAAAGCTACTTTTGCTGTGTCTTTGGGTTCGAGGGGAAATGGGAGTCCTCTTCAGTCAGCAGGGACGACACCTGAGTCCTTTTCAGTCCTCTTGTCTGCCTCTGAGTGTGAAATGACAGTGGTCCCTGTCATCATGAGCCGTGTCTGAAAGAATTATTCACATTCCCTACGAGAATAGACGGGTGAAATAGCAAAAGGTGTGTCTTCCTTTGGAGCATGGACGGGTTCAAAGCCCACCTCATACCACTAAGTATTTTGCTGAACACGAGCAGTTGTGTGTGCGGCCTGTGTTTGGGTGATTTTTGTGTCATGTGCGTGTCTGTGTGTGTGTGTGTCTGTGTGTGTGTGTCTGTATTTCTGTCTCCATTCCTGAGCAGCAAATCTTTTTTCCTCTTTTAGCATGTTACTCACAACTGTGGATGAAGCCCAGCACTCCTGAAAACACAATCCATGTATGGTTGAAGGAAATTTTCTTGGTGATGAGTGAGAGGTTGGTGACTGAAACCAGCTCATTTCCCATTGACCAGTGAGGTCACATCTCTCAGGTGAGAAGCAAAGTGAGAATTTGAACCAGGCACATTCTCCTTAGAGACAATGGGCCAAAGACAGGTCCGATGGAATCGAATGTCTTTTCATGTTGACATCCATCCCGTCAAGCCCTCGTTAAGTCATTGAAGTGTCACTTTGGGCCTGGGGGAGGCGGTGCACCCTGTGAAATTACACGTCCGACGATTTGGATTTGATTTCCAGCCCTCTGCCAGTCAATCTGCCAGGCACTTTCATGAGACAAGGCTTAGGCGAGTCCCTTTCTGTCTCTGATTCCCGATTCCTTCACAGGGATTTATGTGGGCCTTAACGCCCACTGGGAAAAGATCCCTCTGCCAGCTCAGTGCCTGCTTTCTTGGTTTGACTTGTCAATCTGGACTTGAATACACCTTTGGTTTTGGATTGACTCTATTACCTCTCCTAGAAATTAACACACAAAACTGACAGCTGATTGACAAGATGAGAAGCAGTTTTCCAAAATTCAAATTGAACTTAATCCTTTCTTCCTAAAAGAATGCTCAAATCAAGCAGACACAGCTCATTCGTTTTGACTTCATGAGCTATTGCAGGTAGAGACAACTTTTTGAAAATAAACAGCTAAAACTGTCCGTGCTTTGAATGCTAGACATGTTTTTCAGAATACACAGCCAAAACGGTCCCCTCTTTAAGTGCTAAAGCACTTAAAGCGGGGACCCTTTTGGCTGTGTATTTTGAAAAAGTTGTGTGCTCTTCAAAGAGAAAGCTACTTTTGCTGTGTCTTTGGGTTCGAGGGGAAATGGGAGTCCTCTTCAGTCAGCAGGGACGACACCTGAGTCCTTTGCAGTCCTCTTGTCTGCCTCTGAGGGTGAAATGAGAGTGGTCCCTGTCATCATGAGCCATGTCTGAAAGAATTATTCAAATTCCCTACGAGAATAGACGGGTGAAATAGCAAAAGGTGTGTCTTCCTTTGGAGCATGGACGGGTTCAAAGCCAACCTCATACCACTAAGTATTTTGCTGAACACGAGCAGTTGTGTGTGCGGCCTGTGTTTGGGTGATTTTTGTGTCATGTGCATGTGTGTGTGTGTGTGTGTTTGTGTGTGTGTGTGTCTGTGTGTGTGTGTCTGTATTTCTGTCTCCATTCCTGAGCAGCAAATCTTTTTTCCTCTTTTAGCATGTTACTCACATCTGTGGATGAAGCCCAGCACTCCTGAAAACACAATCCATGGATGGTTGAAGGAAATTTTCTTGGTGATGAGTGAGAGTTTGGTGACTGAAACCAGCTCATTTCCCATTGACCACTGAGGTCACATCTCTCAGGTGAGAAGCAAAGTGAGAATTTGAACCAGGCACATTCTCCTTAGAGACAATGGGCCAAAGACAGGTCCGATGGAATCGAATGTCTTTTCATGTTGACATCCATCCCGTCAAGCCCGCGTTAAGCCATTGAAGTGTCACATTGGGCCTGGGGGAGGCGGTGCACCCTGTGAAATGACACGTCCGAAGATTTGGATTTGATTTCCAGCCCTCTGCCAGTCAGTCTGCCAGGCACTTTCATGTGACAAGCCTTAGGCTAGTCCCTTTCTGTCTCTGATTCCCGATTCCTTCACAGGGATTTATGTGGGCCTTAACGCCCACTGGGAAAAGATCCCTCTGCCAGCTCAGTGCCTGCTCTCTTGGTTTGACTTGTCACTCTGGACTTGAATACACCTTTGGTTTTGGATTGACTCTATTACCTCTCCTAGAAATTAACACACAAAACTGACAGCTGATTGACAAGATGAGAAGCAGTTTTCCAAAATTCAAATTGAACTTAATCCTTTCTTACTAAAAGAATGCTCAAATCAAGGGGACACAGCTCACTCGTTTTGACTTCATGAGCTATGGCAGGTAGAGACAACTTTTTGAAAATACACAGCTAAAACTGTCCGTGCTTTGAATGCTAGACATGTTTTTCAGAATACAAAGCTAAAACGGTCCCCGCTTTAAGTGCTTTATTAGCTGTGTATTTTGAAAAAGTTGTGTGCTCTTCAAAGTGAAAGCTACTTTTGCTGTGTCTTTCGGTTTGAGGGGAAATGGGAGTCCTCTTCAGTCAGCAGGGACGACACCTGAGTCCTTTGCAGTCCTCCTATCTGCCTCTGAGGGTGAAATGAGAGTGGTCCCTGTCATCATGAGCCATGTCTGAAAGAATTATTCACATTCCCTATGAGAATAGACGGGTGAAATAGCAAAAGGTGTGTCTTCCTTTGGAGCTTGGACGGGTTCAAAGCCCACCTCATACCACTAAATATTTTGGTGAACACGAGCTGTTGTGTGTGCGGCCTGTGTTTGGGTGATTTTTGTGTCATGTGCGTGTGTGTGTGTGTGTGTTTGTGTGTGTGTGTGTCTGTGTGTGTGTGTCTGTATTTCTGTCTCCATTCCTGAGCAGCAAATCTTTTTTCCTCTTTTAGCATGTTACTCAAAACTGTGGATGAAGCCCAGCACTCCTGAAAACACAATCCATGTATGGTTGGAGGAAATTTTCTTGGTGATGAGTGAGAGGTTGGTGAATGAAACCAGCTCATTTCCCATTGACCACTGAGGTCACATCTCTCAGGTGAGAAGCAAAGTGAGAATTTGAACCAGGCACATTCTCCTTAGAGACAATGGGCCAAAGACAGGTCCGATGGAATCGAATGTCTTTTCATGTTGACATCCATCCCGTCAAGCCCTCGTTAAGCCATTGAAGTGTCACATTGGGCCTGGGGGAGGCGGTGCACCCTGTGAAATTACACGTCCGAAGATTTGGATTTGATTTCCAGCCCTCTGCCAGTCAGTCTGCCAGGCACTTTCATGTGACAAGCCTTAGGCCAGTCCCTTTCTGTCTCTGATTCCCGATTCCTTCACAGGGATTTATGTGGGCCTTAACGTCCACTGGGAAAAGATCCCTCTGCCAGCTCAGTGCCTGCTTTCTTGGTTTGACTTGTCACTCTGGACTTGAATACACCTTTGGTTTTGGATTGACTCTATTACCTCTCCTAGAAATTAACACACAAAACTGACAGCTGATTGACAAGATGAGAAGCAGTTTTCCAAAATTCAAATTGAACTTAATCCTTTCTTACTAAAAGAATGCTCAAATCAAGGGGACACAGCTCACTCGTTTTGACTTCATGAGCTATGGCAGGTAGAGACAACTTTTTGAAAATACACAGCTAAAACTGTCCGTGCTTTGAATGCTAGACATGTTTTTCAGAATACACAGCTAAAATGGTCCCCGATTTAAGTGCTTTATTAGCTGTGTATTTTGAAAAAGTTGTGTGCTCTTCAAAGTGAAAGCTACTTTTGCTGTGTCTTTGGGTTCGAGGGGAAATGGGAGTCCTCTTCAGTCAGCAGGGACGACACCTGAGTCCTTTGCAGTCCTCTTGTCTGCCTCTGAGGGTGAAATGAGAGTGGTCCCTGTCATCATGAGCCATGTCTGAAAGAATTATTCACATTCCCTACGAGAATAGACGGGTGAAATAGCAAAAGGTGTGTCTTCCTTTGGAGCATGGACGGGTTCAAAGCCCACCTCATACCACTAAGTATTTTGCTGAACACGAGCAGTTGTGTGTGCGGCCTGTGTTTGGGTGACTTTTGTGTCGTGTGTGTGTGTGTGTGTGTGTGTTTGTGTGTGTGTGTGTGTGTGTCTGTGTGTGTGTGTCTGTATTTCTGTCTCCATTCCTGAGCAGCAAATCTTTTTTCCTCTTTTAGCATGTTACTCACAACTATGGATGAAGCCCAGCACTCCTGAAAAGACAATCCATGTATGGTTGAAGGAAATTTTCTTGGTGATGTGTGAGAGATTGGTGACTGAAACCAGCTCATTTCCCATTGACCACTGAGGTCACATCTCTCAGGTGAGAAGCAAAGTGAGAATTTGAACCAGGCACATTCTCCTTAGAGACAATGGGCCAAAGACAGGTCCGATGGAATCGAATGTCTTTTCATGTTGACATCCATCCCGTCAAGCCCTCGTTAAGCCATTGAAGTGTCACATTGGGCCTGGGGGAGGCGGTGCACCCTGTGAAATTACACGTCCGACGATTTGGATTTGATTTCCAGCCCTCTGCCAGTCAGTCTGCCAGGCACTTTCATGTGACAAGCCTTAGGCGAGTCCCTTTCTGTCTCTGATTCCCGATTCCTTCACAGGGATTTATATGGGCCTTAACGCCCACTGGGAAAAGATCCCTCTGCCAGCTCAGTGCCTGCTTTCTTGGTTTGACTTGTCAATCTGGACTTGAATACACCTTTGGTTTTGGATTGACTCTATTACATCTCCTAGAAATTAACACACAAAACTGACAGCTGATTGACAAGATGAGAAGCAGTTTTCCAAAATTCAAATTGAACTTAATCCTTTCTTACTAAAAGAATGCTCAAATCAAGGGGACACAGCTCACTCGTTTTGACTTCATGAGCTATGGCAGGTAGAGACAACTTTTTGAAAATACACAGGTAAAATTGTCCGTGCTTTGAATGCTAGACAAGTTTTTCAGAATACACAGCTAAAACGGTCCGCGCTTTAAGTGCTTTATTAGCTGTGTATTTTGAAAAAGTTGTGTGCTCTTCAAAGAGAAAGCTACTTTTGCTGTGTCTTTGGGTTCGAGGGGAAATGGGAGTCCTCTTCAGTCAGCAGGGACGACACCTGAGTCCTTTGCAGTCCTCTTGTCTGCCTCTGAGGGTGAAATGAGAGTGGTCCCTGTCATCATGAGCCATGTCTGAAAGAATTATTCACATTCCCTACGAGAATAGACGGGTGAAATAGCAAAAGGTGTGTCTTCCTTTGGAGCATGGACGGGTTCAAAGCCCACCTCATACCACTAAGTATTTTGCTGAACACGAGCAGTTGTGTGTGCGGCCTGTGTTTGGGTGATTTTTGTGTCATGTGCGTGTCTGTGTGTGTGTGTGTCTGTGTGTGTGTGTCTGTATTTCTGTCTCCATTCCTGAGCAGCAAATCTTTTTTCCTCTTTTAGCATGTTACTCACAACTGTGGATGAAGCCCAGCACTCCTGAAAACACAATCCATGTATGGTTGAAGGAAATTTTCTTGGTGATGAGTGAGAGGTTGGTGACTGAAACCAGCTCATTTCCCATTGACCACTGAGGTCACATCTCTCAGGTGAGAAGCAAAGTGAGAATTTGAACCAGGCACATTCTCCTTAGAGACAATGGGCCAAAGACAGGTCCGATGGAATCGAATGTCTTTTCATGTTGACATCCATCCCGTCAAGCCCTCGTTAAGTCATTGAAGTGTCACATTGGGCCTGGGGGAGGCGGTGCACCATGTGAAATTACACGTCCGACGATTTGGATTTGATTTCCAGCCCTCTGACAGTCAATCTGCCAGGCACTTTCATGAGACAAGGCTTAGGCGAGTCCCTTTCTGTCTCTGATTCCCGATTCCTTCACAGGGATTTATGTGGGCCTTAACGCCCACTGGGAAAAGATCCCTCTGCCAGCTCAGTGCCTGCTTTCTTGGTTTGACTTGTCAATCTGGACTTGAATACACCTTTGGTTTTGGATTGACTCTATTACCTCTCCTAGAAATTAACACACAAAACTGACAGCTGATTGACATGATGAGAAGCAGTTTTCCAAAATTCAAATTGAACTTAATCCTTTCTTCCTAAAAGAATGCTCAAATCAAGCAGACACAGCTCATTCGTTTTGACTTCATGAGCTATTGCAGGTAGAGACAACTTTTTGAAAATAAACAGCTAAAACTGTCCGTGCTTTGAATGCTAGACATGTTTTTCAGAATACACAGCCAAAACGGTCCCCGCTTTAAGTGCTAAAGCACTTAAAGCGGGGACCCTTTTGGCTGTGTATTTTGAGAAAGTTGTGTGCTCTTCAAAGAGAAAGCTACTTTTGCTGTGTCTTTGGGTTCGAGGGGAAATGGGAGTCCTATTCAGTCAGCAGGGACGACACCTGAGTCCTTTGCAGTCCTCTTGTCTGCCTCTGAGGGTGAAATGAGAGTGGTCCCTGTCATCATGAGCCATGCCTGAAAGAATTATTCAAATTCCCTACGAGAATAGACGGGTGAAATAGCAAAAGGTGTGTCTTCCTTTGGAGCATGGACGGGTTCAAAGCCAACCTCATACCACTAAGTATTTTGCTGAACACGAGCAGTTGTGTGTGCGGCCTGTGTTTGGGTGATTTTTGTGTCATGTGCATGTGTGTGTGTGTGTGTGTTTGTGTGTGTGTGTGTCTGTGTGTGTGTGTCTGTATTTCTGTCTCCATTCCTGAGCAGCAAATCTTTTTTCCTCTTTTAGCATGTTACTCACAACTGTGGATGAAGCCCAGCACTCCTGAAAACACAATCCATGGATGGTTGAAGGAAATTTTCTTGGTGATGAGTGAGAGGTTGGTGACTGAAACCAGCTCATTTCCCATTGAACACTGAGGTCACATCTCTCAGGTGAGAAGCAAAGTGAGAATTTGAACCAGGCACATTCTCCTTAGAGACAATGGGCCAAAGACAGGTCCGATGGAATCGAATGTCTTTTCATGTTGACATCCATCCCGTCAAGCCCGCGTTAAGCCATTGAAGTGTCACATTGGGCCTGGGGGAGGCGGTGCACCCTGTGAAATGACACGTCCGAAGATTTGGATTTGATTTCCAGCCCTCTGCCAGTCAGTCTGCCAGGCACTTTCATGTGACAAGCCTTAGGCTAGTCCCTTTCTGTCTCTGATTCCCGATTCCTTCACAGGGATTTATGTGGGCCTTAACGCCCACTGGGAAAAGATCCCTCTGCCAGCTCAGTGCCTGCTCTCTTGGTTTGACTTGTCACTCTGGACTTGAATACACCTTTGGTTTTGGATTGACTCTATTACCTCTCCTAGAAATTAACACACAAAACTGACAGCTGATTGACAAGATGAGAAGCAGTTTTCCAAAATTCAAATTGAACTTAATCCTTTCTTACTAAAAGAATGCTCAAATCAAGGGGACACAGCTCACTCGTTTTGACTTCATGAGCTATGGCAGGTAGAGACAACTTTTTGAAAATACACAGCTAAAACTGTCCGTGCTTTGAATGCTAGACATGTTTTTCAGAATACACAGCTAAAATGGTCCCCGATTTAAGTGCTTTATTAGCTGTGTATTTTGAAAAAGTTGTGTGCTCTTCAAAGTGAAAGCTACTTTTGCTGTGTCTTTGGGTTCGAGGGGAAATGGGAGTCCTCTTCAGTCAGCAGGGACGACACCTGAGTCCTTTGCAGTCCTCTTGTCTGCCTCTGAGGGTGAAATGAGAGTGGTCCCTGTCATCATGAGCCATGTCTGAAAGAATTATTCACATTCCCTACGAGAATAGACGGGTGAAATAGCAAAAGGTGTGTCTTCCTTTGGAGCATGGACGGGTTCAAAGCCCACCTCATACCACTAAGTATTTTGCTGAACACGAGCAGTTGTGTGTGCGGCCTGTGTTTGGGTGACTTTTGTGTCGTGTGTGTGTGTGTGTGTGTGTTTGTGTGTGTGTGTGTGTGTGTGTGTCTGTGTGTGTTTGTCTGTATTTCTGTCTCCATTCCTGAGCAGCAAATCTTTTTTCCTCTTTTAGCATGTTACTCACAACTATGGATGAAGCCCAGCACTCCTGAAAAGACAATCCATGTATGGTTGAAGGAAATTTTCTTGGTGATGTGTGAGAGATTGGTGACTGAAACCAGCTCATTTCCCATTGACCACTGAGGTCACATCTCTCAGGTGAGAAGCAAAGTGAGAATTTGAACCAGGCACATTCTCCTTAGAGACAATGGGCCAAAGACAGGTCCGATGGAATCGAATGTCTTTTCATGTTGACATCCATCCCGTCAAGCCCTCATTAAGCCATTGAAGTGTCACATTGGGCCTGGGGGAGGCGGTGCCCCCTGTGAAATTACACGTCCGAGGATTTGGATTTGATTTCCAGCCCTCTGCCAGTCAGTCTGCCAGGCACTTTCATGTGACAAGCCTTAGGCGAGTCCCTTTCTGTCTCTGATTCCCGATTCCTTCACAGGGATTTATGTGGGCCTTAACGCCCACTGGGAAAAGATCCCTCTGCCAGCTCAGTGCCTGCTTTCTTGGTTTGACTTGTCAATCTGGACTTGAATACACCTTTGGTTTTGGATTGACTCTATTACCTCTCCTAGAAATTAACACACAAAACTGACAGCTGATTGACAAGAGGAGAAGCAGTTTTCCAAAATTCAAATTGAACTTAATCCTTTCTTACTAAAAGAATGCTCAAATCAAGGGGACACAGCTCACTCGTTTTGACTTCATGAGCTATGGCAGGTAGAGACAACTTTTTGAAAATACACAGCTAAAACTGTCCGTGCTTTGAATGCTAGACATGTTTTTCAGAATACACAGCTAAAACGGTCCCCGCATTAAGTGCTAAAGCACTTAAAGCGGGGACCGTTTTAGCTGTGAATTTTGAAAAAGGTGTGTGCTCTTCAAAGAGAAAGCTACTTCTGCTGTGTCTTTGGTTTCGAGGGGAAATGGGAGTTCTCTTCAGTCAGCAGGGACGACACCTGAGTCCTTTGCAGTCCGCTTGTCTGCCTCTGAGTGTGAAATGAGAGTGTTCCCTGTCATCATGAGCCATGTCTGAAAGAATTATTCACATTCCCAACGAGAATAGACGTGTGAAATAGCAAAAGGTGTGTCTTCCTTTGGAGCATGGACGGGTTCAAAGCCCACCTCATACCACTAAGTATTTTGCTGAACACGAGCAGTTGTGTGTGCGTCCTGTTTTTGGGTGATTTTTGTGTCGTGTGTGTGTGTGTGTGTGTGTGTGTGTGTGTCTGTGTGTGTGTGTCTGTATTTCTGTCTCCATTCCTGAGCAGCAAATCTTTTTTCCTCTTTTAGCATGTTACTCACAACTGTGGATGAAGCCCAACACTCCTGAAAACACAATCCATGTATGGTTGAAGGAAATTTTCTTGGTGATGAGTGAGAGGTTGGTGACTGAAACCAGCTCATTTCCCATTGACCACTGAGGTCACATCTCTCAGGTGAGAAGCAAAGTGAGAATTTGAACCAGGCACATTCTCCTTAGAGACAATGGGCCAAAGACAGGTCCGATGGAATCGAATGTCTTTTCATGTTGACATCCATCCCGTCAAGCCCTCGTTAAGCCATTGAAGTGTCACATTGGGCCTGGGGGAGGCGGTGCACCCTGTGAAATTACACGTCCGAAGATTTGGATTTGATTTCCAGCCCTCTGCCAGTCAGTCTGCCAGGCACGTTCATGTGACAAGCCTTAGGCGAGTCCCTTTCCATCTCTGATTCCCGATTCCTTCACAGGGATTTATGTGGTCCTTAACACCCACTGGGAAAAGATCCCTCTGCCAGCTCAGTGCCTGCTTTCTTGGTTTGCCTTGTCAATCTGGACTTGAATACACCTTTGGTTTTGGATTGACTCTATTACCTCTCCTAGAAATTAACACACAAAACTGACAGCTGATTGACAAGATGAGAAGCAGTTTTCCAAAATTCAAATTGAACTTAATCCTTTCTTACTAAAATAATGCTCAAATCAAGGGGACACAGCTCACTCGTTTTGACTTCATGAGCTATGGCAGGTAGAGACAACTTTTTGAAAATACACAGCTAAAACTGTCCGTGCTTTGAATGCTAGACATGTTTTTCAGAATACACAGCTAAAACGGTCCCCGGTTTAAGTGCTAAGGCACTTAAAGCAGGGACCGTTTTAGCTGTGTATTTTGAAAAATTTGTGTGCTCTTCAAAGAGAAAGCTACTTTTGCTGTGTCTTTGGGTTCGAGGGGAAATGGGAGTCCTCTTCAGTCAGCAGGGACGACAACTGAGTCCTTTGCAGTCCTCTTGTCTGCCTCTGAGGGTGAAATGAGAGTGGTCCCTGTCATCATGAGCCATGTCTGAAAGAATTATTCACATTCCCTACGAGAATAGACGGGTGAAATAGCAAAACGTGTGTCTTCCTTTGGAGCATGGACGGGTTCAAAGCCCACCTCATACCAATAAGTATTTTGCTGAACACGAGCAGTTGTGTGTGCCGCCTGTGTTTCGGTTATTTTTGTGTCATGTGTGTGTGTGTGTGTGTGTGTGTTTGTGTGTGTGTGTGTGTGTGTGTGTCTGTGTGTGTGTGTCTGTATTTCTGTCTCCATTCCTGAGCAGCAAATCTTTTTTCCTCTTTTAGCATGTTACTCACAACTGTGGATGAAGCCCAGCACTCCTGAAAACACAATCCATGGATGGTTGAAGGAAATTTTCTTGGTGATGAGTGAGAGGTTGGTGACTGAAACCAGCTCATTTCCCATTGACCACTGAGGTCACATCTCTCAGGTGAGAAGCAAAGTGAGAATTTGAACCAGGCACATTCTCCTTAGAGACAATGGGACAAAGACAGGTCCGATGGAATCGAATGTCTTTTCATGTTGACATCCATCCCGTCAAGCCCGCGTTAAGCCATTGAAGTGTCACATTGGGCCTGGGGGAGGCGGTGCACCCTGTGAAATGACACGTCCGAAGATTTGGATTTGATTTCCAGCCCTCTGCCAGTCAGTCTGCCAGGCACTTTCATGTGACAAGCCTTAGGCGAGTCCCTTTCTGTCTCTGATTCCCGATTCCTTCACAGGGATTTATGTGGGCCTTAACGCCCACTGGGAAAAGATCCCTCTGCCAGCTCAGTGCCTGCTCTCTTGGTTTGACTTGTCACTCTGGACTTGAATACACCTTTGGTTTTGGATTGACTCTATTACCTCTCCTAGAAATTAACATACAATACTGACAGCTGATTGACAAGATGAGAAGCAGTTTTCCAAAATTCAAATTGAACTTAATCCTTTCTTACTAAAAGAATGCTCAAATCAAGGGGACACAGCTCACTCGTTTTGACTTCATGAGCTATGGCAGGTAGAGACAACTTTTTGAAAATACACAGCTAAAACTGTCCGTGCTTTGAATGCTAGACATGTTTTTCAGAATACAAAGCTAAAACGGTCCCCGCTTTAAGTGTTTTATTAGCTGTGTATTTTGAAAAAGTTGTGTGCTCTTCAAATAGAAAGCTACTTTTGCTGTGTCTTTCGGTTCGAGGGGAAATGGGAGTCCTCTTCAGTCAGCAGGGACGACACCTGAGTCCTTTGCAGTCCTCCTATCTGCCTCTGAGGGTGAAATGAGAGTGGTCCCTGTCATCATGAGCCATGTCTGAAAGAATTATTCACATTCCCTACGAGAATAGACGGGTGAAATAGCAAAAGGTGTGTCTTCCTTTGGAGCATGGACGGGTTCAAAGCCCACCTCATACCACTAAATATTTTGGTGAACACGAGCAGTTGTGTGTGCGGCCTGTGTTTGGGTGATTTTTGTGTCATGTGCGTGTCTGTGTGTGTGTGTGTCTGTGTGTGTGTGTCTGTATTTCTGTCTCCATTCCTGAGCAGCAAATCTTTTTTCCTCTTTTAGCATGTTACTCACAACTGTGGATGAAGCCCAGCACTCCTGAAAACACAATCCATGTATGGTTGAAGGAAATTTTCTTGGTGATGAGTGAGAGGTTGGTGACTGAAACCAGCTCATTTCCCATTGACCAGTGAGGTCACATCTCTCAGGTGAGAAGCAAAGTGAGAATTTGAACCAGGCACATTCTCCTTAGAGACAATGGGCCAAAGACAGGTCCGATGGAATCGAATGTCTTTTCATGTTGACATCCATCCCGTCAAGCCCTCGTTAAGTCATTGAAGTGTCACTTTGGGCCTGGGGGAGGCGGTGCACCCTGTGAAATTACACGTCCGACGATTTGGATTTGATTTCCAGCCCTCTGACAGTCAATCTGCCAGGCACTTTCATGAGACAAGGCTTAGGCGAGTCCCTTTCTGTCTCTGATTCCCGATTCCTTCACAGGGATTTATGTGGGCCTTAACGCCCACTGGGAAAAGATCCCTCTGCCAGCTCAGTGCCTGCTTTCTTGGTTTGACTTGTCAATCTGGACTTGAATACACCTTTGGTTTTGGATTGACTCTATTACCTCTCCTAGAAATTAACACACAAAACTGACAGCTGATTGACAAGATGAGAAGCAGTTTTCCAAAATTCAAATTGAACTTAATCCTTTCTTCCTAAAAGAATGCTCAAATCAAGCAGACACAGCTCATTCGTTTTGACTTCATGAGCTATTGCAGGTAGAGACAACTTTTTGAAAATAAACAGCTAAAACTGTCCGTGCTTTGAATGCTAGACATGTTTTTCAGAATACACAGCCAAAACGGTCCCCTCTTTAAGTGCTAAAGCACTTAAAGCGGGGACCCTTTTGGCTGTGTATTTTGAAAAAGTTGTGTGCTCTTCAAAGAGAAAGCTACTTTTGCTGTGTCTTTGGGTTCGAGGGGAAATGGGAGTCCTCTTCAGTCAGCAGGGACGACACCTGAGTCCTTTGCAGTCCTCTTGTCTGCCTCTGAGGGTGAAATGAGAGTGGTCCCTGTCATCATGAGCCATGTCTGAAAGAATTATTCAAATTCCCTACGAGAATAGACGGGTGAAATAGCAAAAGGTGTGTCTTCCTTTGGAGCATGGACGGGTTCAAAGCCAACCTCATACCACTAAGTATTTTGCTGAACACGAGCAGTTGTGTGTGCGGCCTGTGTTTGGGTGATTTTTGTGTCATGTGCATGTGTGTGTGTGTGTGTGTTTGTGTGTGTGTGTGTCTGTGTGTGTGTGTCTGTATTTCTGTCTCCATTCCTGAGCAGCAAATCTTTTTTCCTCTTTTAGCATGTTACTCACATCTGTGGATGAAGCCCAGCACTCCTGAAAACACAATCCATGGATGGTTGAAGGAAATTTTCTTGGTGATGAGTGAGAGTTTGGTGACTGAAACCAGCTCATTTCCCATTGACCACTGAGGTCACATCTCTCAGGTGAGAAGCAAAGTGAGAATTTGAACCAGGCACATTCTCCTTAGAGACAATGGGCCAAAGACAGGTCCGATGGAATCGAATGTCTTTTCATGTTGACATCCATCCCGTCAAGCCCGCGTTAAGCCATTGAAGTGTCACATTGGGCCTGGGGGAGGCGGTGCACCCTGTGAAATGACACGTCCGAAGATTTGGATTTGATTTCCAGCCCTCTGCCAGTCAGTCTGCCAGGCACTTTCATGTGACAAGCCTTAGGCTAGTCCCTTTCTGTCTCTGATTCCCGATTCCTTCACAGGGATTTATGTGGGCCTTAACGCCCACTGGGAAAAGATCCCTCTGCCAGCTCAGTGCCTGCTCTCTTGGTTTGACTTGTCACTCTGGACTTGAATACACCTTTGGTTTTGGATTGACTCTATTACCTCTCCTAGAAATTAACACACAAAACTGACAGCTGATTGACAAGATGAGAAGCAGTTTTCCAAAATTCAAATTGAACTTAATCCTTTCTTACTAAAAGAATGCTCAAATCAAGGGGACACAGCTCACTCGTTTTGACTTCATGAGCTATGGCAGGTAGAGACAACTTTTTGAAAATACACAGCTAAAACTGTCCGTGCTTTGAATGCTAGACATGTTTTTCAGAATACAAAGCTAAAACGGTCCCCGCTTTAAGTGCTTTATTAGCTGTGTATTTTGAAAAAGTTGTGTGCTCTTCAAAGAGAAAGCTACTTTTGCTGTGTCTTTCGGTTTGAGGGGAAATGGGAGTCCTCTTCAGTCAGCAGGGACGACACCTGAGTCCTTTGCAGTCCTCCTATCTGCCTCTGAGGGTGAAATGAGAGTGGTCCCTGTCATCATGAGCCATGTCTGAAAGAATTATTCACATTCCCTATGAGAATAGACGGGTGAAATAGCAAAAGGTGTGTCTTCCTTTGGAGCTTGGACGGGTTCAAAGCCCACCTCATACCACTAAATATTTTGGTGAACACGAGCTGTTGTGTGTGCGGCCTGTGTTTGGGTGATTTTTGTGTCATGTGCGTGTGTGTGTGTGTGTGTTTGTGTGTGTGTGTGTCTGTGTGTGTGTGTCTGTATTTCTGTCTCCATTCCTGAGCAGCAAATCTTTTTTCCTCTTTTAGCATGTTACTCAAAACTGTGGATGAAGCCCAGCACTCCTGAAAACACAATCCATGTATGGTTGGAGGAAATTTTCTTGGTGATGAGTGAGAGGTTGGTGAATGAAACCAGCTCATTTCCCATTGACCACTGAGGTCACATCTCTCAGGTGAGAAGCAAAGTGAGAATTTGAACCAGGCACATTCTCCTTAGAGACAATGGGCCAAAGACAGGTCCGATGGAATCGAATGTCTTTTCATGTTGACATCCATCCCGTCAAGCCCTCGTTAAGCCATTGAAGTGTCACATTGGGCCTGGGGGAGGCGGTGCACCCTGTGAAATTACACGTCCGAAGATTTGGATTTGATTTCCAGCCCTCTGCCAGTCAGTCTGCCAGGCACTTTCATGTGACAAGCCTTAGGCGAGTCCCTTTCTGTCTCTGATTCCCGATTCCTTCACAGGGATTTATGTGGGCCTTAACGTCCACTGGGAAAAGATCCCTCTGCCAGCTCAGTGCCTGCTTTCTTGGTTTGACTTGTCACTCTGGACTTGAATACACCTTTGGTTTTGGATTGACTCTATTACCTCTCCTAGAAATTAACACACAAAACTGACAGCTGATTGACAAGATGAGAAGCAGTTTTCCAAAATTCAAATTGAACTTAATCCTTTCTTACTAAAAGAATGCTCAAATCAAGGGGACACAGCTCACTCGTTTTGACTTCATGAGCTATGGCAGGTAGAGACAACTTTTTGAAAATACACAGCTAAAACTGTCCGTGCTTTGAATGCTAGACATGTTTTTCAGAATACACAGCTAAAATGGTCCCCGATTTAAGTGCTTTATTAGCTGTGTATTTTGAAAAAGTTGTGTGCTCTTCAAAGTGAAAGCTACTTTTGCTGTGTCTTTGGGTTCGAGGGGAAATGGGAGTCCTCTTCAGTCAGCAGGGACGACACCTGAGTCCTTTGCAGTCCTCTTGTCTGCCTCTGAGGGTGAAATGAGAGTGGTCCCTGTCATCATGAGCCATGTCTGAAAGAATTATTCACATTCCCTACGAGAATAGACGGGTGAAATAGCAAAAGGTGTGTCTTCCTTTGGAGCATGGACGGGTTCAAAGCCCACCTCATACCACTAAGTATTTTGCTGAACACGAGCAGTTGTGTGTGCGGCCTGTGTTTGGGTGACTTTTGTGTCGTGTGTGTGTGTGTGTGTGTGTGTTTGTGTGTGTGTGTGTGTGTGTCTGTGTGTGTGTGTTTGTATTTCTGTCTCCATTCCTGAGCAGCAAATCTTTTTTCCTCTTTTAGCATGTTACTCACAACTATGGATGAAGCCCAGCACTCCTGAAAAGACAATCCATGTATGGTTGAAGGAAATTTTCTTGGTGATGTGTGAGAGATTGGTGACTGAAACCAGCTCATTTCCCATTGACCACTGAGGTCACATCTCTCAGGTGAGAAGCAAAGTGAGAATTTGAACCAGGCACATTCTCCTTAGAGACAATGGGCCAAAGACAGGTCCGATGGAATCGAATGTCTTTTCATGTTGACATCCATCCCGTCAAGCCCTCGTTAAGCCATTGAAGTGTCACATTGGGCCTGGGGGAGGCGGTGCACCCTGTGAAATTACACGTCCGACGATTTGGATTTGATTTCCAGCCCTCTGCCAGTCAGTCTGCCAGGCACTTTCATGTGACAAGCCTTAGGCGAGTCCCTTTCTGTCTCTGATTCCCGATTCCTTCACAGGGATTTATATGGGCCTTAACGCCCACTGGGAAAAGATCCCTCTGCCAGCTCAGTGCCTGCTTTCTTGGTTTGACTTGTCAATCTGGACTTGAATACACCTTTGGTTTTGGATTGACTCTATTACATCTCCTAGAAATTAACACACAAAACTGACAGCTGATTGACAAGATGAGAAGCAGTTTTCCAAAATTCAAATTGAACTTAATCCTTTCTTACTAAAAGAATGCTCAAATCAAGGGGACACAGCTCACTCGTTTTGACTTCATGAGCTATGGCAGGTAGAGACAACTTTTTGAAAATACACAGGTAAAATTGTCCGTGCTTTGAATGCTAGACAAGTTTTTCAGAATACACAGCTAAAACGGTCCGCGCTTTAAGTGCTTTATTAGCTGTGTATTTTGAAAAAGTTGTGTGCTCTTCAAAGAGAAAGCTACTTTTGCTGTGTCTTTGGGTTCGAGGGGAAATGGGAGTCCTCTTCAGTCAGCAGGGACGACACCTGAGTCCTTTGCAGTCCTCTTGTCTGCCTCTGAGGGTGAAATGAGAGTGGTCCCTGTCATCATGAGCCATGTCTGAAAGAATTATTCACATTCCCTACGAGAATAGACGGGTGAAATAGCAAAAGGTGTGTCTTCCTTTGGAGCATGGACGGGTTCAAAGCCCACCTCATACCACTAAGTATTTTGCTGAACACGAGCAGTTGTGTGTGCGGCCTGTGTTTGGGTGATTTTTGTGTCATGTGCGTGTCTGTGTGTGTGTGTGTCTGTGTGTGTGTGTCTGTATTTCTGTCTCCATTCCTGAGCAGCAAATCTTTTTTCCTCTTTTAGCATGTTACTCACAACTGTGGATGAAGCCCAGCACTCCTGAAAACACAATCCATGTATGGTTGAAGGAAATTTTCTTGGTGATGAGTGAGAGGTTGGTGACTGAAACCAGCTCATTTCCCATTGACCACTGAGGTCACATCTCTCAGGTGAGAAGCAAAGTGAGAATTTGAACCAGGCACATTCTCCTTAGAGACAATGGGCCAAAGACAGGTCCGATGGAATCGAATGTCTTTTCATGTTGACATCCATCCCGTCAAGCCCTCGTTAAGTCATTGAAGTGTCACATTGGGCCTGGGGGAGGCGGTGCACCATGTGAAATTACACGTCCGACGATTTGGATTTGATTTCCAGCCCTCTGACAGTCAATCTGCCAGGCACTTTCATGAGACAAGGCCTAGGCGAGTCCCTTTCTGTCTCTGATTCCCGATTCCTTCACAGGGATTTATGTGGGCCTTAACGCCCACTGGGAAAAGATCCCTCTGCCAGCTCAGTGCCTGCTTTCTTGGTTTGACTTGTCAATCTGGACTTGAATACACCTTTGGTTTTGGATTGACTCTATTACCTCTCCTAGAAATTAACACACAAAACTGACAGCTGATTGACATGATGAGAAGCAGTTTTCCAAAATTCAAATTGAACTTAATCCTTTCTTCCTAAAAGAATGCTCAAATCAAGCAGACACAGCTCATTCGTTTTGACTTCATGAGCTATTGCAGGTAGAGACAACTTTTTGAAAATAAACAGCTAAAACTGTCCGTGCTTTGAATGCTAGACATGTTTTTCAGAATACACAGCCAAAACGGTCCCCGCTTTAAGTGCTAAAGCACTTAAAGCGGGGACCCTTTTGGCTGTGTATTTTGAGAAAGTTGTGTGCTCTTCAAAGAGAAAGCTACTTTTGCTGTGTCTTTGGGTTCGAGGGGAAATGGGAGTCCTATTCAGTCAGCAGGGACGACACCTGAGTCCTTTGCAGTCCTCTTGTCTGCCTCTGAGGGTGAAATGAGAGTGGTCCCTGTCATCATGAGCCATGTCTGAAAGAATTATTCAAATTCCCTACGAGAATAGACGGGTGAAATAGCAAAAGGTGTGTCTTCCTTTGGAGCATGGACGGGTTCAAAGCCAACCTCATACCACTAAGTATTTTGCTGAACACGAGCAGTTGTGTGTGCGGCCTGTGTTTGGGTGATTTTTGTGTCATGTGCATGTGTGTGTGTGTGTGTGTTTGTGTGTGTGTGTGTCTGTGTGTGTGTGTCTGTATTTCTGTCTCCATTCCTGAGCAGCAAATCTTTTTTCCTCTTTTAGCATGTTACTCACAACTGTGGATGAAGCCCAGCACTCCTGAAAACACAATCCATGGATGGTTGAAGGAAATTTTCTTGGTGATGAGTGAGAGGTTGGTGACTGAAACCAGCTCATTTCCCATTGAACACTGAGGTCACATCTCTCAGGTGAGAAGCAAAGTGAGAATTTGAACCAGGCACATTCTCCTTAGAGACAATGGGCCAAAGACAGGTCCGATGGAATCGAATGTCTTTTCATGTTGACATCCATCCCGTCAAGCCCGCGTTAAGCCATTGAAGTGTCACATTGGGCCTGGGGGAGGCGGTGCACCCTGTGAAATGACACGTCCGAAGATTTGGATTTGATTTCCAGCCCTCTGCCAGTCAGTCTGCCAGGCACTTTCATGTGACAAGCCTTAGGCTAGTCCCTTTCTGTCTCTGATTCCCGATTCCTTCACAGGGATTTATGTGGGCCTTAACGCCCACTGGGAAAAGATCCCTCTGCCAGCTCAGTGCCTGCTCTCTTGGTTTGACTTGTCACTCTGGACTTGAATACACCTTTGGTTTTGGATTGACTCTATTACCTCTCCTAGAAATTAACACACAAAACTGACAGCTGATTGACAAGATGAGAAGCAGTTTTCCAAAATTCAAATTGAACTTAATCCTTTCTTACTAAAAGAATGCTCAAATCAAGGGGACACAGCTCACTCGTTTTGACTTCATGAGCTATGGCAGGTAGAGACAACTTTTTGAAAATACACAGCTAAAACTGTCCGTGCTTTGAATGCTAGACATGTTTTTCAGAATACACAGCTAAAATGGTCCCCGATTTAAGTGCTTTATTAGCTGTGTATTTTGAAAAAGTTGTGTGCTCTTCAAAGTGAAAGCTACTTTTGCTGTGTCTTTGGGTTCGAGGGGAAATGGGAGTCCTCTTCAGTCAGCAGGGACGACACCTGAGTCCTTTGCAGTCCTCTTGTCTGCCTCTGAGGGTGAAATGAGAGTGGTCCCTGTCATCATGAGCCATGTCTGAAAGAATTATTCACATTCCCTACGAGAATAGACGGGTGAAATAGCAAAAGGTGTGTCTTCCTTTGGAGCATGGACGGGTTCAAAGCCCACCTCATACCACTAAGTATTTTGCTGAACACGAGCAGTTGTGTGTGCGGCCTGTGTTTGGGTGACATTTGTGTCGTGTGTGTGTGTGTGTGTGTTTGTGTGTGTGTGTGTGTGTGTGTGTCTGTGTGTGTTTGTCTGTATTTCTGTCTCCATTCCTGAGCAGCAAATCTTTTTTCCTCTTTTAGCATGTTACTCACAACTATGGATGAAGCCCAGCACTCCTGAAAAGACAATCCATGTATGGTTGAAGGAAATTTTCTTGGTGATGTGTGAGAGATTGGTGACTGAAACCAGCTCATTTCCCATTGACCACTGAGGTCACATCTCTCAGGTGAGAAGCAAAGTGAGAATTTGAACCAGGCACATTCTCCTTAGAGACAATGGGCCAAAGACAGGTCCGATGGAATCGAATGTCTTTTCATGTTGACATCCATCCCGTCAAGCCCTCATTAAGCCATTGAAGTGTCACATTGGGCCTGGGGGAGGCGGTGCCCCCTGTGAAATTACACGTCCGAGGATTTGGATTTGATTTCCAGCCCTCTGCCAGTCAGTCTGCCAGGTACTTTCATGTGACAAGCCTTAGGCGAGTCCCTTTCTGTCTCTGATTCCCGATTCCTTCACAGGGATTTATGTGGGCCTTAACGCCCACTGGGAAAAGATCCCTCTGCCAGCTCAGTGCCTGCTTTCTTGGTTTGACTTGTCAATCTGGACTTGAATACACCTTTGGTTTTGGATTGACTCTATTACCTCTCCTAGAAATTAACACACAAAACTGACAGCTGATTGACAAGAGGAGAAGCAGTTTTCCAAAATTCAAATTGAACTTAATCCTTTCTTACTAAAAGAATGCTCAAATCAAGGGGACACAGCTCACTCGTTTTGACTTCATGAGCTATGGCAGGTAGAGACAACTTTTTGAAAATACACAGCTAAAACTGTCCGTGCTTTGAATGCTAGACATGTTTTTCAGAATACACAGCTAAAACGGTCCCCGCATTAAGTGCTAAAGCACTTAAAGCGGGGACCGTTTTAGCTGTGAATTTTGAAAAAGGTGTGTGCTCTTCAAAGAGAAAGCTACTTCTGCTGTGTCTTTGGTTTCGAGGGGAAATGGGAGTTCTCTTCAGTCAGCAGGGACGACACCTGAGTCCTTTGCAGTCCGCTTGTCTGCCTCTGAGGGTGAAATGAGAGTGTTCCCTGTCATCATGAGCCATGTCTGAAAGAATTATTCACATTCCCAACGAGAATAGACGTGTGAAATAGCAAAAGGTGTGTCTTCCTTTGGAGCATGGACGGGTTCAAAGCCCACCTCATACCACTAAGTATTTTGCTGAACACGAGCAGTTGTGTGTGCGTCCTGTTTTTGGGTGATTTTTGTGTCGTGTGTGTGTGTGTGTGTGTGTGTGTGTGTGTCTGTGTGTGTGTGTCTGTATTTCTGTCTCCATTCCTGAGCAGCAAATCTTTTTTCCTCTTTTAGCATGTTACTCACAACTGTGGATGAAGCCCAACACTCCTGAAAACACAATCCATGTATGGTTGAAGGAAATTTTCTTGGTGATGAGTGAGAGGTTGGTGACTGAAACCAGCTCATTTCCCATTGACCACTGAGGTCACATCTCTCAGGTGAGAAGCAAAGTGAGAATTTGAACCAGGCACATTCTCCTTAGAGACAATGGGCCAAAGACAGGTCCGATGGAATCGAATGTCTTTTCATGTTGACATCCATCCCGTCAAGCCCTCGTTAAGCCATTGAAGTGTCACATTGGGCCTGGGGGAGGCGGTGCACCCTGTGAAATTACACGTCCGAAGATTTGGATTTGATTTCCAGCCCTCTGCCAGTCAGTCTGCCAGGCACGTTCATGTGACAAGCCTTAGGCGAGTCCCTTTCCATCTCTGATTCCCGATTCCTTCACAGGGATTTATGTGGTCCTTAACACCCACTGGGAAAAGATCCCTCTGCCAGCTCAGTGCCTGCTTTCTTGGTTTGCCTTGTCAATCTGGACTTGAATACACCTTTGGTTTTGGATTGACTCTATTACCTCTCCTAGAAATTAACACACAAAACTGACAGCTGATTGACAAGATGAGAAGCAGTTTTCCAAAATTCAAATTGAACTTAATCCTTTCTTACTAAAATAATGCTCAAATCAAGGGGACACAGCTCACTCGTTTTGACTTCATGAGCTATGGCAGGTAGAGACAACTTTTTGAAAATACACAGCTACAACTGTCCGTGCTTTGAATGCTAGACATGTTTTTCAGAATACACAGCTAAAACGGTCCCCGGTTTAAGTGCTAAGGCACTTAAAGCAGGGACCGTTTTAGCTGTGTATTTTGAAAAATTTGTGTGCTCTTCAAAGAGAAAGCTACTTTTGCTGTGTCTTTGGGTTCGAGGGGAAATGGGAGTCCTCTTCAGTCAGCAGGGACGACAACTGAGTCCTTTGCAGTCCTCTTGTCTGCCTCTGAGGGTGAAATGAGAGTGGTCCCTGTCATCATGAGCCATGTCTGAAAGAATTATTCACATTCCCTACGAGAATAGACGGGTGAAATAGCAAAACGTGTGTCTTCCTTTGGAGCATGGACGGGTTCAAAGCCCACCTCATACCAATAAGTATTTTGCTGAACACGAGCAGTTGTGTGTGCCGCCTGTGTTTCGGTTATTTTTGTGTCATGTGTGTGTGTGTGTGTGTGTGTTTGTGTGTGTGTGTGTGTGTGTGTGTCTGTGTGTGTGTGTCTGTATTTCTGTCTCCATTCCTGAGCAGCAAATCTTTTTTCCTCTTTTAGCATGTTACTCACAACTGTGGATGAAGCCCAGCACTCCTGAAAACACAATCCATGGATGGTTGAAGGAAATTTTCTTGGTGATGAGTGAGAGGTTGGTGACTGAAACCAGCTCATTTCCCATTGACCACTGAGGTCACATCTCTCAGGTGAGAAGCAAAGTGAGAATTTGAACCAGGCACATTCTCCTTAGAGACAATGGGCCAAAGACAGGTCCGATGGAATCGAATGTCTTTTCATGTTGACATCCATCCCGTCAAGCCCGCGTTAAGCCATTGAAGTGTCACATTGGGCCTGGGGGAGGCGGTGCACCCTGTGAAATGACACGTCCGAAGATTTGGATTTGATTTCCAGCCCTCTGCCAGTCAGTCTGCCAGGCACTTTCATGTGACAAGCCTTAGGCGAGTCCCTTTCTGTCTCTGATTCCCGATTCCTTCACAGGGATTTATGTGGGCCTTAACGCCCACTGGGAAAAGATCCCTCTGCCAGCTCAGTGCCTGCTCTCTTGGTTTGACTTGTCACTCTGGACTTGAATACACCTTTGGTTTTGGATTGACTCTATTACCTCTCCTAGAAATTAACATACAATACTGACAGCTGATTGACAAGATGAGAAGCAGTTTTCCAAAATTCAAATTGAACTTAATCCTTTCTTACTAAAAGAATGCTCAAATCAAGGGGACACAGCTCACTCGTTTTGACTTCATGAGCTATGGCAGGTAGAGACAACTTTTTGAAAATACACAGCTAAAACTGTCCGTGCTTTGAATGCTAGACATGTTTTTCAGAATACAAAGCTAAAACGGTCCCCGCTTTAAGTGTTTTATTAGCTGTGTATTTTGAAAAAGTTGTGTGCTCTTCAAATAGAAAGCTACTTTTGCTGTGTCTTTCGGTTCGAGGGGAAATGGGAGTCCTCTTCAGTCAGCAGGGACGACACCTGAGTCCTTTGCAGTCCTCCTATCTGCCTCTGAGGGTGAAATGAGAGTGGTCCCTGTCATCATGAGCCATGTCTGAAAGAATTATTCACATTCCCTACGAGAATAGACGGGTGAAATAGCAAAAGGTGTGTCTTCCTTTGGAGCATGGACGGGTTCAAAGCCCACCTCATACCACTAAATATTTTGGTGAACACGAGCAGTTGTGTGTGCGGCCTGTGTTTGGGTGATTTTTGTGTCATGTGCATGTGTGTGTGTGTGTGTGTTTGTGTGTGTGTGTGTCTGTGTGTGTGTGTCTGTATTTCTGTCTCCATTCCTGAGCAGCAAATCTTTTTTCCTCTTTTAGCATGTTACTCACAACTGTGGATGAAGCCCAGCACTCCTGAAAACACAATCCATGGATGGTTGAAGGAAATTTTCTTGGTGATGAGTGAGAGGTTGGTGACTGAAACCAGCTCATTTCCCATTGACCACTGAGGTCACATCTCTCAGGTGAGAAGCAAAGTGAGAATTTGAACCAGGCACATTCTCCTTAGAGACAATGGGACAAAGACAGGTCCGATGGAATCGAATGTCTTTTCATGTTGACATCCATCCCGTCAAGCCCGCGTTAAGCCATTGAAGTGTCACATTGGGCCTGGGGGAGGCGGTGCACCCTGTGAAATGACACGTCCGAAGATTTGGATTTTATTTCCAGCCCTCTGCCAGTCAGTCTGCCAGGCACTTTCATGTGACAAGCCTTAGGCGAGTCCCTTTCTGTCTCTGATTCCCGATTCCTTCACAGGGATTTATGTGGGCCTTAACGCCCACTGGGAAAAGATCCCTCTGCCAGCTCAGTGCCTGCTCTCTTGGTTTGACTTGTCACTCTGGACTTGAATACACCTTTGGTTTTGGATTGACTCTATTACCTCTCCTAGAAATTAACACACAAAACTGACAGCTGATTGACAAGAGGAGAAGCAGTTTTCCAAAATTCAAATTGAACTTAATCCTTTCTTACTAAAAGAATGCTCAAATCAAGGGGACACAGCTCACTCGTTTTGACTTCATGAGCTATGGCAGGTAGAGACAACTTTTTGAAAATACACAGCTAAAACTGTCCGTGCTTTGAATGCTAGACATGTTTTTCAGAATACACAGCTAAAACGGTTCCCGCATTAAGTGCTAAAGCACTTAAAGCAGGGACCGTTTTAGCTGTGAATTTTGAAAAAGGTGTGTGCTCTTCAAAGAGAAAGCTACTTCTGCTGTGTCTTTGGTTTCGAGGGGAAATGGGAGTTCTCTTCAGTCAGCAGGGACGACACCTGAGTCCTTTGCAGTCCGCTTGTCTGCCTCTGAGGGTGAAATGAGAGTGTTCCCTGTCATCATGAGCCATGTCTGAAAGAATTATTCACATTCCCAACGAGAATAGACGTGTGAAATAGCAAAAGGTGTGTCTTCCTTTGGAGCATGGACGGGTTCAAAGCCCACCTCATACCACTAAGTATTTTGCTGAACACGAGCAGTTGTGTGTGCGTCCTGTGTTTGGGTGATTTTTGTGTCGTGTGTGTGTGTGTGTGTGTGTGTGTGTCTGTGTGTGTGTGTCTGTATTTCTGTCTCCATTCCTGAGCAGCAAATCTTTTTTCCTCTTTTAGCATGTTACTCACAACTGTGGATGAAGCCCAACACTCCTGAAAACACAATCCATGTATGGTTGAAGGAAATTTTCTTGGTGATGAGTGAGAGGTTGGTGACTGAAACCAGCTCATTTCCCATTGACCACTGAGGTCACATCTCTCAGGTGAGAAGCAAAGTGAGAATTTGAACCAGGCACATTCTCCTTAGAGACAATGGGCCAAAGACAGGTCCGATGGAATCGAATGTCTTTTCATGTTGACATCCATCCCGTCAAGCCCTCGTTAAGCCATTGAAGTGTCACATTGGGCCTGGGGGAGGCGGTGCACCCTGTGAAATTACACGTCCGAAGATTTGGATTTGATTTCCAGCCCTCTGCCAGTCAGTCTGCCAGGCACGTTCATGTGACAAGCCTTAGGCAAGTCCCTTTCCATCTCTGATTCCCGATTCCTTCACAGGGATTTATGTGGTCCTTAACACCCACTGGGAAAAGATCCCTCTGCCAGCTCAGTGCCTGCTTTCTTGGTTTGACTTGTCAATCTGGACTTGAATACACCTTTGGTTTTCGATTGACTCTATTAACTCTCCTAGAAATTAACACACAAAACTGACAGCTGATTGACAAGATGAGAAGCAGTTTTCCAAAATTCAAATTGAACTTAATCCTTTCTTACTAAAATAATGCTCAAATCAAGGGGACACAGCTCACTCGTTTTGACTTCATGAGCTATGGCAGGTAGAGACAACTTTTTGAAAATACACAGCTAAAACTGTCCGTGCTTTGAATGCTAGACATGTTTTTCAGAATACACAGCTAAAACGGTCCCTGGTTTAAGTGCTAAGGCACTTAAAGCAGGGACCGTTTTAGCTGTGTATTTTGAAAAATTTGTGTGCTCTTCAAAGAGAAAGCTACTTTTGCTGTGTCTTTGGGTTCGAGGGGAAATGGGAGTCCTCTTCAGTCAGCAGGGACGACAACTGAGTCCTTTGCAGTCCTCTTGTCTGCCTCTGAGGGTGAAATGAGAGTGGTCCCTGTCATCATGAGCCATGTCTGAAAGAATTATTCACATTCCCTACGAGAATAGACGGGTGAAATAGCAAAAGGTGTGTCTTCCTTTGGAGCATGGACGGGTTCAAAGCCCACCTCATACCACTAAGTATTTTGCTGAACACGAGCAGTTGTGTGTGCGGCCTGTGTTTGGGTGATTTTTGTGTCGTGTGTGTGTGTGTGTGTGTTTGTGTGTGTGTGTGTGTATCTGTGTCTGTATTTCTGTCTCCATTCCTGAGCAGCAAATCTTTTTTCCTCTTTTAGCATGTTACTCACAACTGTGGATGAAGCCCAGCACTCCTGAAAACACAATCCACGTATGGTTGAAGGAAATTTTATTGGTGATGAGTGAGAGGTTGGTGACTGAAACCAGCTCATTTCCCATTGACCACTGAGGTCACATCTCTCAGGTGAGAAGCAAAGTGAGAATTTGAACCAGGCACATTCTCCTTAGAGACAATGGGCCAAAGACAGGTCCGATGGAATCGAATGTCTTTTCATGTTGACATCCATCCCGTCAAGCCCTCGTTAAGCCATTGAAGTGTCACATTGGGCCTGGGGGAGGCGGTGCACCCTGTGAAATTACACGTGCGAAGATTTGGATTTGATTTCCAGCCCTCTGCCAGTCAGTCTGCCAGGCACTTTCATGTGACAAGCCTTAGGCGAGTCCCTTTCTGTCTCTGATTCACGATTCCTTCACAGGGATTTATGTGGGCCTTAACGCCCACTGGGAAAAGATCCCTCTGCCAGCTCAGTGCCTGCTTTCTTGGATTGACTTGTCAATCTGGACTTGAATACAGCTTTGGTTTTGGATTGACTCTATTACCTCTCCTAGAAATTAACACACAAAACTGACAGCTGATTGACAAGATGAGAAGCAGTTTTCCAAAATTCAAATTGAACTTAATCCTTTCTTCCTAAAAGAATGCTCAAATCAAGGGGACAGAGCTCACTCGTTTTGACTTCATGATCTATGGCAGGTAGAGACAATTTTTGAAAATACACAGCTAAAACTGGCCGTGCTTTGAATGCTAGACATGTTTTTTCAGAATACACAGCTAAAGCACTTAAAGCGGGGACCGTTTTAGCTGTGTATTTTGAAAAAGTTGTGTGCTCTTCAAAGAGAAAGCTACTTTTCCTGTGTCGTTGGGTTCGAGGGGAAATGGGAGTCCTCTTCAGTCAGCAGGGACGACACCTGAGTCCTTTGCAGTCCTCTTGTCTGCCTCTGAGGGTGAAATGAGAGTGGTCCCTGTCATCATGAGCCATGTCTGAAAGAATTATTCACATTCCCTACGAGAATAGACGGGTGAAATAGCAAAAGGTGTGTCTTCCTTTGGAGCATGGACGGGTTCAAAGCCGACCTCATACCACTAAGTATTTTGCTGAACACGAGCAGTTGTGTGTGCGGCCTGTGTTTGGGGGATTTTTGTGTCATGTGTGTGTGTGTGTGTGTGTGTGTGTGTGTGTGTGTCTGTGTGTGTGTGTCTGTATTTCTGTCTCCATTCCTGAGCAGCAAATCTTTTTTCCTCTTTTAGCATGTTACTCACAACTGTGGATGAAGCCAGCACTCCTGAAAACACAATCCATGTATGGTTGAAGGAAATGTTCTTGGTGATGAGTGAGAGGTTGGTGTCTGAAACCAGCTCATTTCCCATTGACCACTGAGGTCTCATCTCTCAGGTGAGAAGCAAAGTGAGAATTTGAACCAGGCACATTCTCCTTAGAGACAATGGGCCAAAGACAGGTCCGATGGAATCGAATGTCTTTTCACGTTGACATCCATCCCGTCAAGCCCTAGTTAAGCCATTGAAGTGTCACATTGGGCCTGGGGGAGGCGGTGCACCCTGTGAAATTACACGTCCGAAGATTTGGATTTGATTTCCAGCCCTCTGCCAGTCAGTCTGCCAGGCACTTTCATGTGACAAGCCTTAGGCGAGTCCCTTTCTGTCTCTGATTCCCGATTCCTTCACAGGGATTTATGTGGGCCTTAACGCCCACTGGGAAAAGATCCGTCTGCCAGCTCAGTGCCTGCTTTCTTGGTTTGACTTGTCAATCTGGACTTGAATACACCTTTGGTTTTGGATTGACTCTATTACATCTCCTAGAAATTAACACACAAAACTGACAGCTGATTGAGAAGATGAGAAGCAGTTTTCCAAAATTCAAATTGAACTTAATCCTTTCTTACTAAAAGAATGCTCAAATCAAGGGGACACAGCTCACTCGTTTTGACTTCATGAGCTATGGCAGGTAGAGACAACTTTTTGAAAATACACAGCTAAAACTGTCCGTGCTTTGAATGCTAGACATGTTTTTCAGTTTTAAGTGCTTTAGCACTTAAAGCGGGACCGTTTTAGCTGTGTATTTTGAAAAAGTTGTGTGGTCTTCAAAGAGAAAGCTACTTTTGCTGTGTCTTTGGGTTCGAGGGGAAATGGGAGTCCTCTTCAGTCAGCAGGGAGGACACCTGAGTCCTTTGCAGTCCTCTTGTCTGCCTCTGACGGTGAAATGAGAGTGGTCCCTGTCATCATGAGCCATGTCTGAAAGAATTATTCACATTCCCTACGAGAATAGACGGGTGAAAGAGCAAAAGGTGTGTCTTCCTTTGGAGCATGGACGGGTTCAAAGCCCACCTCATACCACTAAGTATTTTGCTGAACACGAGCAGTTGTGTGTGCGGCCTGTGTTTGGGTGATTTTTGTGTCATGTGTGTGTTTGTGAGTGTGTGTGTGTGTGTGTGTGTGTTTCTGTGTGTGTGTGTGTCTGTATTTCTGCCTCCATTCCTGAGCAGCAAATCTTTTTTCCTCTTTTAGCATGTTACTCACAACTGTGGATGAAGCCCAGCACTCCTGAAAACACAATCCATGTATGGTTGAAGGAAATTTTCTTGGTGATGAGTGAGAGGTTGATGACTGAAACCAGCTCATTTCCCATTGACCACTGAGGTCACATCTCTCAGGTGAGAAGCAAAGTGAGAATTTGAACCAGGCACATTCTCCTTAGAGACAATGGGCCAAAGACAGGTCCGATGGAATCGAATGTCTTTTCATGTTGACATCCATCCCGTCAAGCCCTCGTTAAGCCATTGAAGTGTCACATTGGGCCTGGGGGAGGCGGTGCACCCTGTGAAATTACACGTGCGAAGATTTGGATTTGATTTCCAGCCCTCTGCCAGTCAGTCTGCCAGGCACTTTCATGTGACAAGCCTTAGGCGAGTCCCTTTCTGTCTCTGATTCCCGATTCCGTCACAGGGATTTATGTGGGCCTTAACGCCCACTGGGAAAAGATCCGTCTGCCAGCTCAGTGCCTGCTTTCTTGGTTTGACTTGTCAATCTGGACTTGAATACACCTTTGGTTTTGGATTGACTCTATTACCTCTCCTAGAAATTAACACACAAAACTGACAGCTGATTGACAAGATGAGAAGCAGTTTTCCAAAATTCAAATTGAACTTAATCCTTTCTTACTTAAAGAATGCTCAAATCAAGGGGACACAGCTCACTCGTTTTGACTTCATGAGCTATGGCAGGTAGAGACAACTTTTTGAAAATACACAGCTAAAACTGTCCGTGCTTTGAATGCTAGACATATTTTTCAGAATACACAGCTAAAACGGTCCCCGCTTTAAGTGCTAAAGCACTTAAAAACGGGGACCGATTTAGCTGTGTATTTTGAAAAAGTTGTGTGCTCTTCAAAGAGAAAGCTACTTTTGCTGTGTCTTTGGGTTCGAGGGGAAATGGGAGTCCTCTTCAGTCAGCAGGGACGACACCTGAGTCCTTTGCAGTCCTCTTGTCTGCCTCTGAGGGTGAAATGAGAGTGGTCTCTGTCATCATGAGCCAAGTCTGAAAGAATTATTCACACTCCCTACGAGAATAGACGGGTGAAATAGCAAAAGGTGTGTCTTCCTTTGGAGCATGGACGGGTTCAAAGCCCACCACATACCACGAAGTATTTTGCTGAACACGAGCAGTTGTGTGTGCAGCCTGTGTTTGGGTGATTTTTGTGTCGTGTGTGTGTGTGTGTGTGTGTTTGTGTGTGTGTCTGTATTTCTGTCTCCATTCCTGAGCAGCAAATCTTTTTTCCTCTTTTAGCATGTTACTCACAACTGTGGATGAAGCCCAGCACTCCTGAAAACACAATCCATGTATGGTTGAAGGAAATTTTCTTGGTGATGAGTGAGAGGTTGGTGACTGAAACCAGCTCATTTCCCTTTGACCACTGAGGTCACATCTCTCAGGTGAGAAGCAAAGTGAGAATTTGAACCAGGCACATTCTCCTTAGAGACAATGGGCCAAAGACAGTTCCGATGGAATCGAATGTCTTTTCATGTTGACATCCATCCCGTCAAGCCCGCGTTAAGCCATTGAAGTGTCACATTGGGCCTGGGGGAGGCGGTGCACCCTGTGAAATTACACGTCCGAAGATTTGGATTTGATTTCCAGCCCTCTGCCAGTCAGTCTGCCAGGCACTTTCATGTGACAAGCCTTAGGCGAGTCCATTTCTGTCTCTGATTCCCGATTCCTTCACAGGGATTTATGTGGGCCTTAACGCCCACTGGGAAAAGATCCCTCTGCCAGCTCAGTGCCTGCTTTCTTGGTTTGACTTGTCACTCTGGACTTGAATACACCTTTGGTTTTGGATTGACTCTATTACCTCTCCTAGAAATTAACACACAAAACTGACAGCTGATTGACAAGATGAGAAGCAGTTTTCCAAAATTCAAATTGAACTTAATCCTTTCTTCCTAAAAGAATGCTCAAATCAAGGGGACACAGCTCACTCGTTTTGACTTCATGAGCTATGGCAGGTAGAGACAACTTTTTGAAAACACACAGCTAAAACTGTCCGTGCTTTGAATGCTAGACATGTATTTCAGAATACACAGCTAAAACGGTCCCCGCTTTAAGTGCTTTAGCACTTAAAGCGGGGATCGTTTTAGCTGTGTATTTTGAAAAAGTTGTGTGCTCTTCAAAAAGAAAGCTACTTTTGCTGTGTCTTTGGGTTCGAGGGGAAATGGGAGTCCTCTTCAGTCAGCAGGGACGACACCTGAGTCCTTTGCAGTCCTCTTGTCTGCCTCTGAGGGTGAAATGAGAGTGGTCCCTGTCATCATGAGCCATGTCTGAAAGAATTATTCACATACCCTACGAGAATAGACGGGTGAAATAGCAAAAGTGTGTCTTCCTTTGGAGCATGGACGGGTTCAAAGCCCACCTCATACCACTAAGTATTTTGCTGAACACGAGCAGTTGTGTGTGCGGCCTGTGTTTGGGGGATTTTTGTGTCATGTGTGTGTGTGTGTGTGTGTGTGTGTGTGTGTGTGTGTGTGTGTGTGTGTCTGTATTTCTGTCTCCATTCCTGAGCAGCAAATCTTTTTTCCTCTTTTAGCATGTTACTCACAACTGTGGATGAAGCCAGCACTCCTGAAAACACAATCCATGTATGGTTGAAGGAAATGTTCTTGGTGATGAGTGAGAGGTTGGTGACTGAAACCAGCTCATTTCCCATTGACCACTGAGGTCTCATCTCTCAGGTGAGAAGCAAAGTGAGAATTTGAACCAGGCACATTCTCCTTAGAGACAATGGGCCAAAGACAGGTCCGATGGAATCGAATGTCTTTTCACGTTGACATCCATCCCGTCAAGCCCTAGTTAAGCCATTGAAGTGTCACATTGGGCCTGGGGGAGGCGGTGCGCCCTGTGAAATTACATGTCCGAAGATTTGGATTTGATTTCCAGCCCTCTGCCAGTCAGTCTGCCAGGCACTTTCATGTGACAAGCCTTAGGCGAGTCCCTTTCTGTCTCTGATTCCCGATTCCTTCACAGGGATTTATGTGGGCCTTAACGCCCACTGGGAAAAGATCCCTCTGCCAGCTCAGTGCCTGCTTTCTTGGTTTGACTTGTCAATCTGGACTTGAATACACCTTTGGTTTTGGATTGACTCTATTACCTCTCCTAGAAATTAACACACAAAACTGACAGCTGATTGACAAGATGAGAAGCAGTTTTCCAAAATTCAAATTGAACTTAATCCTTTCTTACTAAAAGAATGCTCAAATCAAGGGGACACAGCTCACTCGTTTTGACTTCATGAGCTATGGCAGGTAGAGACAACTTTTTGAAAATACACAGCTAAAACTGTCCGTGCTTTGAATGCTAGACATGTTTT
The DNA here is from genome assembly GCF_048565385.1 of Saimiri boliviensis. Classification (NCBI taxonomy): domain Eukaryota; kingdom Metazoa; phylum Chordata; class Mammalia; order Primates; family Cebidae; genus Saimiri; species Saimiri boliviensis. The sequence continues at coordinate 153,179,564 of NC_133453.1, forward strand.
TCAGTTTTAAGTGCTTTAGCACTTAAAGCGGGACCGTTTTAGCTGTGTATTTTGAAAAAGTTGTGTGGTCTTCAAAGAGAAAGCTACTTTTGCTGTGTCTTTGGGTTCGAGGGGAAATGGGAGTCCTCTTCAGTCAGCAGGGACGACACCTGAGTCCTTTGCAGTCCTCTTGTCTGCCTCTGAGGGTGAAATGAGAGTGGTCCCTGTCATCATCAGCCATGTCTGAAAGAATTATTCACATTCCCTACGAGAATAGACGGGTGAAATAGCAAAAGGTGTGTCTTCCTTTGGAGCATGGACGGGTTCAAAGCCCACCTCATACCACTAAGTATTTTGCTGAACACGAGCAGTTGTGTGTGCGGCCTGTGTTTGGGTGATTTTTGTGTCATGTGTGTGTTTGTGAGTGTGTGTGTGTGTGTGTGTGTGTCTGTGTGTGTGTGTCTGTATTTCTGCCTCCATTCCTCAGCAGCAAATCTTTATTCCTCTTTTAGCATGTTACTCACAACTGTGGATGAAGCCCAGCACTCCTGAAAACACAATCCATGTATGGTTGAAGGAAATTTTCTTGGTGATGAGTGAGAGTTTGTTGACTGAAACCAGCTCATTTCCCATTGACCACTGAGGTCACATCTCTCAGGTGAGAAGCAAAGTGATAATTTGAACCAGGCACATTCTCCTTAGAGACAATGGGCCAAAGACAGGTCCGATGGAATCGAATGTCTTTTCTTGTTGACATCCATCCCGTCAAGTCCTCGTTAAGCCATTGAAGTGTCACATTGGGCCTGGGGGAGGCAGTGCACCCTGTGAAATTACACGTCTGAAGATTTGGATTTGATTTCCAGCCCTCTGCCAGTCAGTCTGCCAGGCACTTTCATGTGACAAGCCTTAGGCGAGTCCCTTTCTGTCTCTGATTCCCGATTCCTTCACAGTGATTTATGTGGGCCTTAACGCCCACTGGGAAAAGATCCCTCTGCCAGCTCAGTGCCTGCTTTCTTGCTTTGACTTGTCAATCTGGACTTGAATACACCTTTGGTTTTGGATTGACTCTATTACCTCTCCTAGAAATTAACACACAAAACTGACAGCTGATTGACAAGATGAGAAGCAGTTTTCCAAAATTCAAATTGAACTTAATCCTTTCTTACTAAAAGAATGCTCAAATCAAGGGGACACAGCTCACTCGTTTTGACTTCATGAGCTATGGCAGGTAGAGACAACTTTTTGAAAATACACAGCTAAAACTGTCCGTGCTTTGAATGCTAGACCTGTTTTTCAGTTTTAAGTGCTTTAGCACTTAAAGCGGGACCGTTTTAGCTGTGTATTTTGAAAAAGTTGTGTGCTCTTCAAAGAGAAAGCTACTTTTGCTGTGTCTTTGGGTTCGAGGGGAAATGGGAGTCCTCTTCAGTCAGTAGGGACGACACCTGAGTCCTTTGCAGTCCTCTTGTCTGCCTCTGAGGGTGAAATGAGTGTGGTCCCTGTCATCATGAGCCATATCTGAAAGAATAATTCACATTCCCTACGAGAATAGACGGGTGAAATAGCAAAAGGTGTGTCTTCCTTTGGAGCATGGACGGGTTCAAAGCCCACCTCATACCAATAAGTATTTTGCTGAACACGAGCAGTTGTGTGTGCGGCCTGTGTTTGGGTGATTTTTGTGTCGTGTGTGTGTGTGTGTGTGTGTGTGTGTGTGTGTGTGTGTCTGTATTTCTGTCTCCATTCCTGAGCAGCAAATCTTTTTTCCTCTTTTAGCATGTTACTCACAACTGTGGATGAAGCCCAGCACTCCTGAAAACACAATCCATGTATGGTTGAAGGAAATTTTCTTGGTGATGAGTGAGAGGTTGGTGACGGAAACCAGCTCATTTCCCATTGACCACTGAGGTCACATCTCTCAGGTGAGAAGCAAAGTGAGAATTTGAACCAGGCACATTCTCCTTAGAGACAATGGGCCAAAGACAGGTCCGATGGAATCGAATGTCTTTTCATGTTGACATCCATCCCGTCAAGCCCTCGTTAAGCCATTGAAGTGTCACATTGGGCCTGGGGGAGGCGGTGCACCCTGTGAAATTACACGTCCGAAGATTTGGATTTGATTTCCAGCCCTCTGCCAGTCAGTCTGCCAGGCACTTTCATGTGACAAGCCTTAGGCGAGTCCCTTTCTGTCTCTGATTCCCGATTCCTTCACAGGGATTTATGTGGGCCTTAACGCCCACTGGGAAAAGATCCGTCTGCCAGCTCAGTGCCTGCTTTCTTGGTTTGACTTGTCAATCTGGACTTGAATACACCTTTGGTTTTGGATTGACTCTATTACCTCTCCTAGAAATTAACACACAAAACTGACAGCTGATTGACAAGATGAGAAGCAGTTTTCCAAAATTCAAATAGAACTTAATCCTTTCTTACTAAAAGAATGCTCAAATCATGGCGACACAGCTCACTCGTTTTGACTTCATGAGCTATGGCAGGTAGAGACAACTTTTTGAAAATACACAGCTAAAACTGTCCGTGCTTTGAATGCTAGACATGTTTTTCAGAATACACAGCTAAAGCGGGGACCGTTTTAGCTGTGTATTTTGAAAAAGTTGTGTGCTCTTCAAAGAGAAAGCTACTTTTGCTGTGTCGTTGGGTTCGAGGGGAAATGGGAGTCCTCTTCAGTCAGCAGGGACGACACCTGAGTCCTTTGCAGTCCTCTTGTCTGCCTCTGAGGGTGAAATGAGAGTGGTCCCTGTCATCATGAGAAATGTCTGAAAGAATTATTCACATTCCCTACGAGAATAGACGGGTGAAATAGCAAAAGGTGTGTCTTCCTTTGGAGCATGGACGGGTTCAAAGCCCACCTCATACCACTAAGTATTTTGCTGAACACGAGCAGTTGTGTGTGCGGCCTGTGTTTCGGTGATTTTTGTGTCGTGTGTGTGTGTGTGTCTGTGTGTGTGTGTGTGTGTGTGTGTGTGTGTCTGTATTTCTGTCTCCATTCCTGAGCAGCAAATCTTTTTTCCTCTTTTAGCATGTTACTCACAACTGTGGATGAAGCCCAGCACTCCTGAAAACACAATCCATGTATGGTTGAAGGAAATTTTCTTGGTGATGAGTGAGAGGTTGGTGACTGAAACCAGCTCATTTCCCATTGACCACTGAGGTCACATCTCTCAGGTGAGAAGCAAAGTGAGAATTTGAACCAGGCACATACTCCTTAGAGACAATGGGCCAAAGACAGGTCCGATGGAATCGAATGTCTTTTCTTGTTGACATCTATCCCGTCAAGTCCTCGTTAAGCCATTGAAGTGTCACATTGGGCCTGGGGGAGGCGGTGCACCCTGTGAAATTACACGTCCGAAGATTTGGATTTGATTTCCTGCCCTCTGCCATTCAGTCTGCCAGGCACTTTCATGTGACAAGCCTCAGGCGACTCCCTTTCTGTCTCTGATTTCCGATTGCTTCACAGGGATTTATGTGGGCCTTAACGCCCACTGGGAAAAGATCCCTCTGCCAGCTCAGTGCCTGCTTTCTTGGTTTGACTTGTCAATCTGGACTTGAATACACCTTTGGATTTGGATTGACTCTATTACCTCTCCTAGAAATTAACAGACAAAACTGACAGCTGATTGACAAGATGAGAAGCAGTTTTCCAAAATTCAAATTGAACTTAATTCTTTCTTACTAAAAGAATGCTCAAATCAAGGGGACACAGCTCACTCGTTTTGACTTCATGAGCTATGGCAGGTAGAGACAACTTTTTGAAAATACACAGCTAAAACTGTCCGTGTTTTGAATGCTAGACATGTTTTTCAGAATACACAGCTAAAGCGGGGACCGTTTTAGCTGTGTATTTTGAAAAAGTTGTGTGCTCTTCAAAGAGAAAGCTACTTTTGCTGTGTCTTTGGGTTCGAGGGGAAATGGGAGTACTCTTCAGTCAGCAGGGACACCTGAGTCCTTTGCTGTCCTCTTTTCTGCCTCTGAGGGTGAAATGAGAGTGGTCCCTGTCATCATGAGCCATGTCTGAAAGAATTATTCACATTCCCTACGAGAATAGACGGGTGAAATAGCAAAAGGTGTGTCTTCCTTTGGAGCATGGACGGGTTCAAAGCCCACCTCATACCACTAAGTATTTCGCTGAACACGAGCAGTTGTGTGTGCCGCCTGTGTTTGGGTGATTTTTGTGTCGTGTGTGTCTGTGTGTGTGTGTGTCTGTGTGTGTCTGTCTGTATTTCTGTCTCCATTCCTGAGCAGCAAATCTTTTTTCCTCTTTTAGCATGTTACTCACAACTGTGGATGAAGCCCAGCACTCCTGAAAACACAATCCATGTATGGTTGAAGGAAATTTTCTTGGTGATGAGTGAGAGGTTGGTGACTGAAACCAGCTCATATCCCATTGACCACTGAGGTCACAACTCTCAGGTGAGAAGCAAAGTGAGAATTTGAACCAGGCACATTCTCCTTAGAGACAATGGGCCAAAGACAGGTCCGATGGAATCGAATGTCTTTTCATGTTGACATCCATCCCGTCAAGCCCTCGTTAAGCCATTGAAGTGTCACATTGGGCCTGGGGGATGCGGTGCACCCTGTGAAATTACACGTCCGAAGATTTGGATTTGATTTCCAGCCTTCTGCCAGTCAGTCTGCCAGGCACTTTCATGTGAAAAGCCTTAGGCGAGTCCCTTTCTGTCTCTGATTCCCGATTCCTTCACAGGGATTTATGTGGGCCTTAACGCCCACTGGGAAAAGATCCCTCTGCCAGCTCAGTGCCTGCTTTCTTGCTTTGACTTGTCAATCTGGACTTGAATACACCTTTGGTTTTGGATTGACTCTATTACCTCTCCTAGAAATTAACACACAAAACTGACAGCTGATTGACAAGATGAGAAGCAGTTTTCCAAAATTCAAATTGAACTTAATCCTTTCTTACTAAAAGAATGCTCAAATCAAGGGGACACAGCTCACTCGTTTTGACTTCATGAGCTATGGCAGGTAGAGACAACTTTTTGAAAATACACAGCTAAAACTGTCCGTGCTTTGAATGCTAGACATGTTTTTCAGAATACACAGCTAAAACGGTCCCCGCTTTAAGTGTTAAAGCACTTAAAGTGGGGACCGTTTTAGCTGTGTATTTTGAAAAAGTTGTGTGCTCTTCAAAGGGAAAGCTACTTTTGCTGTGTCTCTGGGTTCGAGGGGAAATGGGAGTCCACTTCAGTCAGCAGGGACGACACCTGAGTCCTTTGCAGTCCTCTTGTCTGCCTCTGAAGGTGAAATGAGAGTGGTCCCTGTCATCATGAGCCATTTCTGAAAGAATTATTCACATTCCCTACGAGAATAGACGGGTGAAATGGCAAAAGGTGTGTCTTCCTTTGGAGCATGGACGGTTTCAAAGCCCACCTCATACCACTAAGTATTTTGCTGAACACGAGCAGTTGTGTGTGCGGCCTGTGTTTGGGTGATTTTTGTGTCGTTTGTGTGTGTGTGTGTGTGTGTGTGTCTGTGTGTGTGTGTCTGTGTGTGTGTGTCTGTATTTCTGTCTCCATTCCTGAGCAGCAAATCTGTTTTCCTCTTTTAGCATGTTACTCACAACTGTGGATGAAGCCCAGCACTCCTGAAAACACAATCCATGTATGGTTGAAGGAAATTTTCTTGGTGATGAGTGAGAGGTTGGTGACTGAAACCAGCTCATTTCCCATTAACCACTGAGGTCACATCTCTCAGGTGAGAAGCAAAGTGAGAATTTGAACCAGGCACATTCTCCTTAGAGACAATGGGCCAAAGACAGGTCCGATGGAATGGAATGTCTTTTCATGTTGACATCCATCCCGTCAAGCCCTCGTTAAGCCATTGAAGTGTCACATTGGGCCTGGGGGAGGCGGTGCACCCTGTGAAATTACACGTCCGAAGATTTGGATTTGATTTCCAGCCCTCTGCCAGTCAGTCTGCCAGGCACTTTCATGTGACAAGCCTTAGGCGAGTCCCTTTCTGTCTCTGATTCCCGATTCCTTCACAGGGATTTATGTGGGCCTTAACGCCCACTGGGAAAAGATCCCTCTGCCAGCTCAGTGCCTGCTTTCTTGGTTTGACTTGTCAATCTGGACTTGAATACAGCTTTGGTTTTGGATTGACTCTATTACCTCTCCTAGAAATTAACACACAAAACTGACAGCTGATTGACAAGATGAGAAGCAGTTTTCCAAAATTCAAATTGAACTTAATCCTTTCTTACTAAGAGAATGCTCAAATCAAGGGGACACAGCTATCTCGTTTTGACTTCATGAGCTATGGCAGGTATAGACAAATTTTTGAAAATACACAGCTAAAACTGTCCGTGCTTTGAATGCTAGACATGTTTTTCAGAATACACAGCTAAAGCGGTAACCGTTTTAGCTGTGTATTTTGAAAAACTTGTGTGCTCTTCAAAGAGAAAGCTACTTTTGCTGTGTCTTTGGGTTCGAGGGGAAATGAGAGTCCTCTTCAGTCAGCAGGGACGACACCTGAGTCCTTTGCAGTCCTCTTGTCTGCCTCTGAGTTTGAAATGCGTGTGGTCCCTGTCATCATGAGCCATGTCTGAAAGAATTATTCACATTCCCTACGAGAATAGACGGGTGAAATAGCAAAAGGTGTGTCTTCCTTTGGAGCATGGACGGGTTCAAAGCCCACCTCATATCACTAAGTATTTTGCTGAACACGAGCAGTTGTGTGTGCGGCCTGTGTTTGGGTGATTTTTGTGTCATTGTGTGTGTGTGTGTGTTTGTGTGTATGTGTGTGTCTGTGTGTGTGTGTCTGTATTTCTGTCTCCATTCCTGAGCAGCAAATCTTTTTTCCTCTTTTAGCCTGTTACTCACAACTGTGGATGAAGCCCAGCACTCCTGAAAACACAATCCATGTATGGTTGAAGGAAATTTTCTTGGTGATGAGTGAGAGGTTGGTGACTGAAACCAGCTCATTTCCCATTGACCACTGAGGTCACATCTCTCAGGTGAGAAGCAAAGTGAGAATTTGAACCAGGCACATTCTCCTTAGAGACAATGGGCCAGAGACAGGTCCGATGGAATCGAATGTCTTTTCATGTTGACATCCATCCCGTCAAGCCCTCGTTAAGCCATTGAAGTGTCACATTGGGCCTGGGGGAGGTGGTGCACCCTGTGAAATTACACGTCCGAAGATTTGGATTTGATTTCCAGCCCTCTGCCAGTCAGTCTGCCAGGCACTTTCATGTGACAAGCCTTAGGCGAGTCCCTTTCTGTCTCTGATTCCCGATTCCTTCACAGGGATTTATGTGGGCCTTAACGCCCACTGGGAAAAGATCCGTCTGCCAGCTCAGTGCCTGCTTTCTTGGTTTGACTTGTCAATCTGGACTTGAATACACCTTTGGTTTTGGATTGACTCTATTACCTCTCCTAGAAATTAACACACAAAACTGACAGCTGATTGACAAGATGAGAAGCAGTTTTCCAAAATTCAAATTGAACTTAATCCTTTCTTACTAAAAGAATGCTCAAATCAAGGGGACACAGGTCACTCGTTTTGACTTCATTAGCTATGGCAGGAAGAGACAAATTTTTGAAAATACACAGCTAAACTGTCCGTGCTTTGAATGCTAGACATGTATTTTGAAAAATTTGTGTGCTCTTCAAAGAGAAAGCTACTTTTGCTGTGTCTTTGGGTTCGAGGGGAAATGGGAGTCCTCTTCAGTCAGCAGGGACGACACCTGAGTCCTTTGCAGTCCTCTTGTCTGCCTCTGAGGGTGAAATGAGAGTGGTCCCTGTCATCATGAGCCATGTCTGAAAGAATTATTCACATTCCCTACGAGAATAGACGGGTGAAATAGCAAAAGGTGTGTCTTCCTTTGGAGCATGGACGGGTTCAAAGCCCACCTCATACCACTAAGTATTTTGCTGAACACGAGCAGTTGTGTGTGCGGCCTGTTTTTGGGTGATTTTTTGTCCTGTGTGTTTGTGTGTGTGTGTGTGTGTGTGTGTGTGTGTGTGTGTGTGTGTCTGTGTGTGTGTGTGTCTGTATTTCTCTCTCCATTCCCGAGCAGCAAATCTTTTTTCCTCTTTTAGCATGTTACTCACAACTGTGGATGAAGCCCAGCACTCCTGAAAACACAATCCATGTATGGTTGTAGGAAATTTTCTTGGTGATGAGTGAGAGGTTGGTGACTGAAACCAGCTCATTTCCCATTGACCACTGAGGTCACATCTCTCAGGTGAGAAGCAATGTGAGAATTTAAACCAGGCACATTCTCCTTAGAGACAATGGGCCAAAGACAGGTCCGATGGAATGGAATGTCTTTTCATGTTGACATCCATCCCGTCAAGCCCTCGTTAAGCCATTGAAGTGTCACATTGGGCCTGGGGGAGGCGGTGCACCCTGTGAAATTACACGTCCGAAGATTTGGATTTGATTTCCAGCCCTCTGCCAGTCAGTCTGCCAGGCACTTTCATGTGACAAGCCTTAGGCGAGTCCCTTTCTGTCTCTGATTCCCGATTCCTTCACAGGGATTTATGTGGGCCTTAACGCCCACTGGGAAAAGATCCCTCTGCCAGCTCAGTGCCTGCTTTCTTGGTTTGACTTGTCAATCTGGACTTGAATACACCTTTGGTTTTCGATTGACTCTATTACCTCTCCTAGAAATTAACACACAAAACTGACAGCTGATTGACAAGATGAGAAGCAGTTTTCCAAAATTCAAATTGAACTTAATCCTTTCTTACTAAAAGAATGCTCAAATCAAGGGGACACAGCTCACTCGTTTTGACTTCATGAGCTATGGCAGGTAGAGACAACTTTTTGAAAATACACAGCTAAAACTGTCCGTGCTTTGAATGCTAGACATGTTTTTCAGAATACACAGCTAAAACGGTCCCCGCTTTAAGTGTTAAGGCACTTAAAGCGGGGACCGTTTTAGCTGTGTATTTTGAAAAAGTTGTGTGCTCTTCAAAGAGAAAGCTACTTTTGCTGTGTCTTTGGGTTCGAGGGGAAATGGGAGTCCTCTTCAGTCAGCAGCGACGACACCTGAGTCCTTTGAAGTCCTCTTGTCTGCCTCTGAGGGTGAAAAGAGAGTGGTCCCTGTCATCATGAGCCATGTCTGAAAGAATTATTCACATTCCGTACGAGAATAGACGGGTGAAATAGCAAAAGGTGTGTCTTCCTTTGGAGCATGGACAGGTTCAAAGCCCACCTCATACCACTAAGTATTTTGCTGAACACGAGCAGTTGTGTGTGCGGCCAGGGTTTGGGTGATTTTTGTGTCATGTGTGTGTGTGTGTGTGTGTGTGTGTGTCTGTGTGTGTGTGTCTGTATTTCTGTCTCCATTCCTGAGCAGCAAATCTTTTTTCCTCTTTTAGCATGTTACTCACAACTGTGGATGAAGCCCAGCACTCCTGAAAACACAATCCATGTATGGTTGAAGGAAATTTTCTTGGTGATGAGTGAGAGGTTGGTGACTGAAACCAGCTCATTTCCCATTGACCACTGAGGTCACATCTCTCAGGTGAGAAGCAAAGTGAGAATTTGAACCAGGCACATTCTCCTTAGAGACAATGGGCCAAAGACAGGTCCGATGGAATCGAATGTCTTTTTATGTTGACATCCATCCCGTCAAGCCCTCGTTAAGCCATTGAAGTGTCACATTGGGCCTGGGGGAGGCGGTGCACCCTGTGAAATTACACGTCCGAAGATTTGGATTTGATTTCCAGCCCTCTGCCAGTCAGTCTGCCAGGCAATTTCATGTGACAAGCCTTAGGCGAGTCCCTTTCTGTCTCTGATTCCCGATTCCTTCACAGGGATTTATGTGGGCCTTAACGCCCACTGGGAAAAGATCCCTCTGCCAGCTCAGTGCCTGCTTTCTTGGTTTGACTTGTCAATCTGGACTTGAATACACCTTTGGTTTTGGATTGACTCTATTACCTCTCCTAGAAATTAACACACAAAACTGACAGCTGATTGACAAGATGAGAAGCAGTTTTCCAAAATTCAAATTGAACTTAATCCTTTCTTACTAAAAGAATGCTCAAATCAAGGGGACACAGCTCACTCGTTTTGACTTCATGAGCTATGGCAGGTAGAGACAACTTTTGGAAAATACACAGCTAAAACTGTCCGTGCTTTGAATGCTAGACATGTTTTTCAGAATACACAGCTAAAACGGTCCCCGCTTTAAGTGTTAAAGCACTTAAAGCGGGGACCGTTTTAGCTGTGTATTTTGAAAAAGTTGTGTGCTCTTCAAAGGGAAAGCTACTTTTGCTGTGTCTCTGGGTTCGAGGGGAAATGGGAGTCCACTTCAGTCAGCAGGGACGACACCTGAGTCCTTTGCAGTCCTCTTGTCTGCCTCTGAGGGTGAAATGAGAGTGGTCCCTGTCATCATGAGCCATTTCTGAAAGAATTATTCACATTCCCTACGAGAATAGACGGGTGAAATGGCAAAAGGTGTGTCTTCCTTTGGAGCATGGACGGTTTCAAAGCCCACCTCATACCACTAAGTATTTTGCTGAACACGAGCAGTTGTGTGTGCGGCCTGTGTTTGGGTGATTTTTGTGTCGTTTGTGTGTGTGTGTGTGTGTGTGTGTGTCTGTCTGTGTGTGTCTGTGTGTGTGTGTCTGTATTTCTGTCTCCATTCCTGAGCAGCAAATCTGTTTTCCTCTTTTAGCATGTTACTCACAACTGTGGATGAAGCCCAGCACTCCTGAAAACACAATCCATGTATGGTTGAAGGAAATTTTCTTGGTGATGAGTGAGAGGTTGGTGACTGAAACCAGCTCATTTCCCATTGACCACTGAGGTCACATCTCTCAGGTGAGAAGCAAAGTGAGAATTTGAACCAGGCACATTCTCCTTAGAGACAATGGGCCAAAGACAGGTCCGATGGAATGGAATGTCTTTTCATGTTGACATCCATCCCGTCAAGCCCTCGTTAAGCCATTGAAGTGTCACATTGGGCCTGGGGGAGGCGGTGCACCCTGTGAAATTACACGTCCGAAGATTTGGATTTGATTTCCAGCCCTCTGCCAGTCAGTCTGCCAGGCACTTTCATGTGACAAGCCTTAGGCGAGTCCCTTTCTGTCTCTGATTCCCGATTCCTTCACAGGGATTTATGTGGGCCTTAACGCCCACTGGGAAAAGATCCCTCTGCCAGCTCAGTGCCTGCTTTCTTGGTTTGACTTGTCAATCTGGACTTGAATACAGCTTTGGTTTTGGATTGACTCTATTACCTCTCCTAGAAATTAACACACAAAACTGACAGCTGATTGACAAGATGAGAAGCAGTTTTCCAAAATTCAAATTGAACTTAATCCTTTCTTACTAAGAGAATGCTCAAATCAAGGGGACACAGCTATCTCGTTTTGACTTCATGAGCTATGGCAGGTATAGACAAATTTTTGAAAATACACAGCTAAAACTGTCCGTGCTTTGAATGCTTGACATGTTTTTCAGAATACACAGCTAAAGCGGTAACCGTTTTAGCTGTGTATTTTGAAAAACTTGTGTGCTCTTCAAAGAGAAAGCTACTTTTGCTGTGTCTTTGGGTTCGAGGGGAAATGGGAGTCCTCTTCAGTCAGCAGGGACGACACCTGAGTCCTTTGCAGTCCTCTTGTCTGCCTCTGAGTTTGAAATGCGTGTGGTCCCTGTCATCATGAGCCATGTCTGAAAGAATTATTCACATTCCCTACGAGAATAGACGGGTGAAATAGCAAAAGGTGTGTCTTCCTTTGGAGCATGGACGGGTCAAAGCCCACCTCATATCACTAAGTATTTTGCTGAACACGAGCAGTTGTGTGTGCGGCCTGTGTTTGGGTGATTTTTGTGTCATTGTGTGTGTGTGTGTGTTTGTGTGTATGTGTGTGTCTGTGTGTGTGTGTCTGTATTTCTGTCTCCATTCCTGAGCAGCAAATCTTTTTTCCTCTTTTAGCCTGTTACTCACAACTGTGGATGAAGCCCAGCACTCCTGAAAACACAATCCATGTATGGTTGAAGGAAATTTTCTTGGTGATGAGTGAGAGGTTGGTGACTGAAACCAGCTCATTTCCCATTGACCACTGAGGTCACATCTCTCAGGTGAGAAGCAAAGTGAGAATTTGAACCAGGCACATTCTCCTTAGAGACAATGGGCCAGAGACAGGTCCGATGGAATCGAATGTCTTTTCATGTTGACATCCATCCCGTCAAGCCCTCGTTAAGCCATTGAAGTGTCACATTGGGCCTGGGGGAGGTGGTGCACCCTGTGAAATTACACGTCCGAAGATTTGGATTTGATTTCCAGCCCTCTGCCAGTCAGTCTGCCAGGCACTTTCATGTGACAAGCCTTAGGCGAGTCCCTTTCTGTCTCTGATTCCCGATTCCTTCACAGGGATTTATGTGGGCCTTAACGCCCACTGGGAAAAGATCCGTCTGCCAGCTCAGTGCCTGCTTTCTTGGTTTGACTTGTCAATCTGGACTTGAATACACCTTTGGTTTTGGATTGACTCTATTACCTCTCCTAGAAATTAACACACAAAACTGACAGCTGATTGACAAGATGAGAAGCAGTTTTCCAAAATTCAAATTGAAGTTAATCCTTTCTTACTAAAAGAATGCTCAAATCAAGGGGACACAGGTCACTCGTTTTGACTTCATTAGCTATGGCAGGAAGAGACAAATTTTTGAAAATACACAGCTAAACTGTCCGTGCTTTGAATGCTAGACATGTATTTTGAAAAATTTGTGTGCTCTTCAAAGAGAAAGCTACTTTTGCTGTGTCTTTGGGTTCGAGGGGAAATGGGAGTCCTCTTCAGTCAGCAGGGACGACACCTGAGTCCTTTGCAGTCCTCTTGTCTGCCTCTGAGGGTGAAATGAGAGTGGTCCCTGTCATCATGAGCCATGTCTGAAAGAATTATTCACATTCCCTACGAGAATAGACGGGTGAAATAGCAAAAGGTGTGTCTTCCTTTGGAGCATGGACGGGTTCAAAGCCCACCTCATACCACTAAGTATTTTGCTGAACACGAGCAGTTGTGTGTGCGGCCTGTTTTTGGGTGATTTTTTGTCCTGTGTGTGTGTGTGTGTGTGTGTGTGTGTGTGTGTGTGTGTGTGTCTGTGTGTGTGTGTGTCTGTATTTCTCTCTCCATTCCCGAGCAGCAAATCTTTTTTCCTCTTTTAGCATGTTACTCACAACTGTGGATGAAGCCCAGCACTCCTGAAAACACAATCCATGTATGGTTGAAGGAAATTTTCTTGGTGATGAGTGAGAGGTTGGTGACTGAAACCAGCTCATTTCCCATTGACCACTGAGGTCACATCTCTCAGGTGAGAAGCAATGTGAGAATTTAAATCAGGCACATTCTCCTTAGAGACAATGGGCCAAAGACAGGTCCGATGGAATGGAATGTCTTTTCATGTTGACATCCATCCCGTCAAGCCCTCGTTAAGCCATTGAAGTGTCACATTGGGCCTGGGGGAGGCGGTGCACCCTGTGAAATTACACGTCCGAAGATTTGGATTTGATTTCCAGCCCTCTGCCAGTCAGTCTGCCAGGCACTTTCATGTGACAAGCCTTAGGCGAGTCCCTTTCTGTCTCTGATTCCCGATTCCTTCACAGGGATTTATGTGGGCCTTAACGCCCACTGGGAAAAGATCCCTCTGCCAGCTCAGTGCCTGCTTTCTTGGTTTGACTTGTCAATCTGGACTTGAATACACCTTTGGTTTTCGATTGACTCTATTACCTCTCCTAGAAATTAACACACAAAACTGACAGCTGATTGACAAGATGAGAAGCAGTTTTCCAAAATTCAAATTGAACTTAATCCTTTCTTACTAAAAGAATGCTCAAATCAAGGGGACACAGCTCACTCGTTTTGACTTCATGAGCTATGGCAGGTAGAGACAACTTTTGGAAAATACACAGCTAAAACTGTCCGTGCTTTGAATGCTAGACATGTTTTTCAGAATACACAGCTAAAACGGTCCCCGCTTTAAGTGTTAAAGCACTTAAAGCGGGGACCGTTTTAGCTGTGTATTTTGAAAAAGTTGTGTGCTCTTCAAAGAGAAAGCTACTTTTGCTGTGTCTTTGGGTTCGAGGGGAAATGGGAGTCCTCTTCAGTCAGCAGCGACGACACCTGAGTCCTTTGAAGTCCTCTTGTCTGCCTCTGAGGGTGAAAAGAGAGTGGTCCCTGTCATCATGAGCCATGTCTGAAAGAATTATTCACATTCCGTACGAGAATAGACGGGTGAAATAGCAAAAGGTGTGTCTTCCTTTGGAGCATGGACAGGTTCAAAGCCCACCTCATACCACTAAGTATTTTGCTGAACACGAGCAGTTGTGTGTGCGGCCAGGGTTTGGGTGATTTTTGTGTTATGTGTGTGTGTGTGTGTGTGTGTGTGACTGTGTGTGTGTGTCTGTATTTCTGTCTCCATTCCTGAGCAGCAAATCTTTTTTCCTCTTTTAGCATGTTACTCACAACTGTGGATGAAGCCCAGCACTCCTGAAAACACAATCCATGTATGGTTGAAGGAAATTTTCTTGGTGATGAGTGAGAGGTTGGTGACTGAAACCAGCTCATTTCCCATTGACCACTGAGGTCACATCTCTCAGGTGAGAAGCAAAGTGAGAATTTGAACCAGGCACATTCTCCTTAGAGACAATGGGCCAAAGACAGGTCCGATGGAATCGAATGTCTTTTTATGTTGACATCCATCCCGTCAAGCCCTCGTTAAGCCATTGAAGTGTCACATTGGGCCTGGGGGAGGCGGTGCACCCTGTGAAATTACACGTCCGAAGATTTGGATTTGATTTCCAGCCCTCTGCCAGTCAGTCTGCCAGGCACTTTCATGTGACAAGCCTTAGGCGAGTCCCTTTCTGTCTCTGATTCCCGATTCCTTCACAGGGATTTATGTGGGCCTTAACGCCCACTGGGAAAAGATCCCTCTGCCAGCTCAGTGCCTGCTTTCTTGGTTTGACTTGTCAATCTGGACTTGAATACACCTTTGGTTTTGGATTGACTCTATTACCTCTCCTAGAAATTAACACACAAAACTGACAGCTGATTGACAAGATGAGAAGCAGTTTTCCAAAATTCAAATTGAACTTAATCCTTTCTTACTAAAAGAATGCTCAAATCAAGGGGACACAGCTCACTCGTTTTGACTTCATGAGCTATGGCAGGTAGAGACAACTTTTGGAAAATACACAGCTAAAACTGTCCGTGCTTTGAATGCTAGACATGTCTTTCAGAATACACAGCTAAAACGGTCCCCGCTTTAAGTGTTAAAGCACTTAAAGCGGGGACCGTTTTAGCTGTGTATTTTGAAAAAGTTGTGTGCTCTTCAAAGGGAAAGCTACTTTTGCTGTGTCTCTGGGTTCGAGGGGAAATGGGAGTCCACTTCAGTCAGCAGGGACGACACCTGAGTCCTTTGCAGTCCTCTTGTCTGCCTCTGAGGGTGAAATGAGAGTGGTCCCTGTCATCATGAGCCATTTCTGAAAGAATTATTCACATTCCCTACGAGAATAGACGGGTGAAATGGCAAAAGGTGTGTCTTCCTTTGGAGCATGGACGGTTTCAAAGCCCACCTCATACCACTAAGTATTTTGCTGAACACGAGCAGTTGTGTGTGCGGCCTGTGTTTGGGTGATTTTTGTGTCGTTTGTGTGTGTGTGTGTGTGTGTGTGTCTGTGTGTGTGTGTCTGTATTTCTGTCTCCATTCCTGAGCAGCAAATCTGTTTTCCTCTTTTAGCATGTTACTCACAACTGTGGATGAAGCCCAGCACTCCTGAAAACACAATCCATGTATGGTTGAAGGAAATTTTCTTGGTGATGAGTGAGAGGTTGGTGACTGAAACCAGCTCATTTCCCATTGACCACTGAGGTCACATCTCTCAGGTGAGAAGCAAAGTGAGAATTTGAACCAGGCACATTCTCCTTAGAGACAATGGGCCAAAGACAGGTCCGATGGAATGGAATGTCTTTTCATGTTGACATCAATCCCGTCAAGCCCTCGTTAAGCCATTGAAGTGTCACATTGGGCCTGGGGGAGGCGGTGCACCCTGTGAAATTACACGTCCGAAGATTTGGATTTGATTTCCAGCCCTCTGCCAGTCAGTCTGCCAGGCACTTTCATGTGACAAGCCTTAGGCGAGTCCCTTTCTGTCTCTGATTCCCGATTCCTTCACAGGGATTTATGTGGGCCTTAACGCCCACTGGGAAAAGATCCCTCTGCCAGCTCAGTGCCTGCTTTCTTGGTTTGACTTGTCAATCTGGACTTGAATACAGCTTTGGTTTTGGATTGACTCTATTACCTCTCCTAGAAATTAACACACAAAACTGACAGCTGATTGACAAGATGAGAAGCAGTTTTCCAAAATTCAAATTGAACTTAATCCTTTCTTACTAAGAGAATGCTCAAATCAAGGGGACACAGCTATCTCGTTTTGACTTCATGAGCTATGGCAGGTATAGACAAATTTTTGAAAATACACAGCTAAAACTGTCCGTGCTTTGAATGCTAGACATGTTTTTCAGAATACACAGCTAAAGCGGTAACCGTTTTAGCTGTGTATTTTGAAAAACTTGTGTGCTCTTCAAAGAGAAAGCTACTTTTGCTGTGTCTTTGGGTTCGAGGGGAAATGGGAGTCCTCTTCAGTCAGCAGGGACGACACCTGAGTCCTTTGCAGTCCTCTTGTCTGCCTCTGAGGGTGAAATGAGAGTGGTCCCTGTCATCATGAGCCATGTCTGAAAGAATTATTCACATTCCCTACGAGAATAGACGGGTGAAATAGCAAAAGGTGTGTCTTCCTTTGGAGCATGGACGGGTTCAAAGCCCACCTCATACCACTAAGAATTTTGCTGAACATGAGCAGTTGTGTGTGCGGCCTGTGTTTGGGTGGTTTTTGTGTTGTGTGTGTGTGTGTGTGTGTGTGTGTGTGTGTGTGTGTCTGTGTGTGTGTGTCTGTATTTCTGTCTCCATTCCTGAGCAGCAAATCTTTTTTCCTCTTTTAGCATGTTACTCACAACTGTGGATGAAGCCCAGCACTCCTGAAAACACAATCCATGAGCCATGTCTGAAAGAATTATTCACATTCCCTACGAGAATAGATGGGTGAAATAGCAAAAGGTGTGTCTTCCTTTGGATCATGGACGGGTTCAAAGCCCACCTCATACCACTAAGTATTTTGCTGAACACGAGCAGTTGTGTGTGCGGCCTGTGTTTGGGTGATTTTTGTGTCGTGTGTGTGTGTGTGTGTGTGTGTGTGTGTGTCTGTATGTGTGTGTCTGTATTTCTGTCTGCATTCCTGAGCAGCAAATCTTTTTTCCTCTTTTAGCATGTTACTCACAACTCTGGATGAAGCCCAGGACTCCTGAAAACACAATCCATGTATGGTTGAAGGAAATTTTCTTGGTGATGAGTGAGAGGTTGGTGACTGAAACCAGCTCATTTCCCATTGACCACTGAGATCACACCTCTCAGGTGAGAAGCAAAGTGAGAATTTGAACCAGGCACATTCTCCTTAGAGACAATGGGCCAAAGACAGGTCCGATGGAATCGAATGTCTTTTCATGTTGACATCCATCCCGTCAAGCCCTCGTTAAGCCATTGAAGTGTCACATTGGGCCTGGGGGAGGCGGTGCACCCTGTGAAATTACACGTCCGAAGATTTGGATTTGATTTCCAGCCCTCTGCCAGTCAGTCTGCCAGGCACTTTCATGTGACAAGCCTTAGGCGAGTCCCTTTCTGTCTCTGATTCCCGATTCCTTCCCAGGGATTTATGTGGGCCTTAACGCCCACTGGGAAAAGATCCCTCTGCCAGCTCAGTGCCTGCTTTCTTGGTTTGACTTGTCAATCTGGACTTGAATACACCTTTGGTTTTGTATTGACTCTATAACCTCTCCTAGAAATTAACACACAAAACTGACAGCTGATTGACAAGATGAGAAGCAGTTTTCCAAAATTCAAATTGAACTTAATCCTTTCTTACTAAAAGAATGCTCAAATCAAGGGGACACAGCTCACTCGTTTTGACTTCATGAGCTATGGCAGGTAGAGACAACTTTCTGAAAATACACAGCTAAAACTGTCTGTGCTTTGAATGCTAGACATGTTTTTCAGTTTTAAGTGCTTTAGCACTTAAAGCGGGACCGTTTTAGCTGTGTATTTTGAAAAAGTTGTGTGCTCTTCAAAGAGAAAGCTACTTTTGCTCTGTCTTTCGGTTCGAGGGGAAATGGGAGTCCTCTTCAGTCAGCAGGGACGACACCTGAGTCCTTTGCAGTCCTCTTGTCTGCCTCTGAGGGTGAAATGAGAGTGGTCCCTGTCATCATGAGCCATGTCTGAAAGAATTATTCACATTCCCTACGAGAATAGACGGGTGAAATAGCAAAAGGTGTGTCTTCCTTTTTATCATGGACGGGTTCAAAGCCCACCTCATACCACTAAGTATTTTGCTGAACACGAGCAGTTGTGTGTGCGGCCTGTTTTTGGGTGATTTTTGTGTCGTGTGTGTGTGTGTGTGTGTGTGTGTGTGTGTGTGTGTCTGTATTTCTTTCTCCATTCCTGAGCAGCAAATCTTTTTTCCTCTTTTAGCATGTTAATCACAACTCTGGATGAAGCCCAGCACTCCTGAAAACACAATCCATGTATGGTTGAAGGAAATTTTCTTGGTGATGAGTGAGAGGTTGGTGACTGAAACCAGCTCATTTCCCATTGACCACTGAGGTCACATCTCTCAGGTGAGAAGCAAAGAGAGAATTTGAACCAGGCACATTCTCCTTAGAGACAATGGGCCAAAGACAGGTCCGATGGAATCGAATGTCTTTTCATGTTGACATCCATCCCGTCTAGCCCTCGTTAAGCCATTGAAGTGTCACATTGGGCCTGGGGGAGGCGGTGCACCCTGTGAAATTACACGACCGAAGATTTGGATTTGATTTCCAGCCCTCTGCCAGTCAGTCTGCCAGGCACGTTCATGTGACAAGCCTTAGGCGAGTCCCTTTCTTTCTCTGATTCCCGATTCCTTCACAGGGATTTATGTGGGCCTTAACGCCCACTGGGAAAAGATCCCTCTGCCAGCTCAGTGCCTGCTTTCTTGGTTTGACTTGTCAATCTGGACTGAATACACCTTTGGATTTGGATTGACTCTATTACCTCTCCTAGAAATTAACACACAAAACTGACAGCTGATTGACAAGATGAGAAGCAGTTTTCCAAAATTCAAATTGAACTTAATCCTTTCTTACTAAAAGAATGCTCAAATCAAGGGGACACAGCTCACTCGTTTTGACTTCATGAGCTATGGCAGGTAGAGAAAACTTTTTGAAAATACACAGCTAAAACTTTTCGTGCTTTGAATGCTAGACATGTTTTTCAGTTTTAAGTGCTTTAGCACTTAAAGCGGGACCGTTTTAGCTGTGTATTTTGAAAAAGTTGTGTGCTCTTCAAAGAGAAAGCTACTTTTGCTGTGTCTTTGGGTTCGAGGGGAAATGGGAGTCCTCTTCAGTCAGCAGGGACGACACCTGAGTCCTTTGCAGTCCTCTTTTCTGCCTCTGAGGGTGAAATGAGAGTGGTCCCTGTCATCATGAGCCAGGTCTGAAAAAATTATTCACATTCCCTACGAGAATAGACGGGTGAAATAGCAAAAGGTGTGTCTTCCTTTGGAGCATGGACGGGTTCAAAGCCCACCTCATACCACTAAGTATTTTGCTGAACACGAGCAGTTGTGTGTGCGGCCTGTGTTTGGGTGATTTTTGTGTGATGTTTGTGTGTGTGTGTCTGTGTGTGTGTGTGTGTCTGTGTGTCTGTGTGTGTGTGTCTGTATTTCTGTCTCCATTCCTGAGCAGCAAATCTTTTTTCTTCTTTTAGCATGTTACTCACAACTGTGGATGAAGCCCAGCACTCCTGAAAACTCAATCCATGTATGGTTGAAGGAAATTTTCTTGGTGATGACTGAGAGGTTGGTGACTGAAACCAGCTCATTTCCCATTGACCACTGAGGTCACATCTCTCAGGTGAGAAGCAAAGTGAGAATTTGAACCAGGCACATTCTCCTTAGAGACAATGAGCCAAAGACAGGTCCGATGGAATCGAATGTCTTTTCATGTTGACATCCATCCCGTGAAGCCCTCGTTAAGCCATTGAAGTGTCACATTGGGCCTGGGGGAGGCGGTGCACCCTGTGAAATTACACGTCCGAAGATTTGGATTTGATTTCCAGGCCTCTGCCAGTCAGTCTGCCAGGCAATTTCATGTGACAAGCCTTAGGCGAGTCCCTTTCTGTCTCTGATTCCCGATTCCTTCACAGGGATTTATGTGGGCCTTAACGCCCACTGGGAAAAGATCCCTCTGCCAGCTCAGTGCCTGCTTTCTTGGTTTGACTTGTCAATCTGGACTTGAATACACCTTTGGTTTTGGATTGACTCTATTACCTCTCCTAGAAATTAACACACAAAACTGACAGCTGATTGACAAGATGAGAAGCAGTTTTCCAAAATTCAAATTGAAGTTAATCCTTTCTTACTAAAAGAATGCTCAAATCAAGGGGACACAGCTCACTCGTTTTGACTTCATGAGCTATGGCAGGTAGAGACAACTTTTTGAAAATACACAGCTAAAACTGTCAGTGCTTTGAATGCTAGACATGTTTTTCAGAATACACAGCTAAAACGGTCCCCGCATAAGTGATTTAGCACTTAAAGCGGGCACGGTTTTAGCTGTGTATTTTGAAAAAGTTGTGTGCTCTTCAAAGAGAAAGCTACTTTTGCTGTGTCTTTGGGTTCGAGGGGAAATGGGAGTCCTCTTCAGTCAGCAGGGACGACACCTGAGTCCTTTGCAGTCCTCTTGTCTGCCTCTGAGGGTGAAATGAGAGTGGTCCCTGTCATCATGAGCCATGTCTGAAAGAATTATTCACATTCCGTACGAGAATAGACGGGTGAAATAGCAAAAGGTGTGTCTTCCTTTGGAGCATGGACGGGTTCAAAGCCCACCTCATACCACTAAGTATTTTGCTGAACACGAGCAGTTGTGTGTGCGGCCTGTGTTTGGGTGATTTTTGTGTCGTGTGTGTGTGTGTGTGTGTGTGTGTGTGTGTCTGTCTGTGTGTGTGTTTCTGTATTTCTGTCTCCATTCCTGAGCAGCAAATCTTTTTTCCTCTTTTAGCATGTTACTCACAACTGTGGATGAAGCCCAGCACTCCTGAAAACACAATCCATGTATGGTTGAGGAAATTTACTTGGTGATGAGTGAGAGGTTGGTGACTGAAACCAGCTCATTTCCCATTGACCACTGAGGTCACATCTCTCAGGTGAGAAGCAAAGTGAGAATTTGAACCAGGCACATTCTCCTTAGAGACAATGGGCCAAAGACAGGTCCGATGGAATCGAATGTCTTTTCATGTTGACATCCATCCCGTCAAGCCCTCGTTAAGCCATTGAAGTGTCACATTGGGCCTGGGGGAGGCGGTGCCCCCTGTGAAATTACACGGCCGAAGATTTGGATTTGATTTCCAGCCCTCTGCCAGTCAGTCTGCCAGGCACTTTCATGTGACAAGCCTTAGGCGAGTCCCTTTCTGTCTCTGATTCCCGATTCCTTCACAGGGATTTATGTGGGCCTTAACGCCCACTGGGAAAAGATCCCTCTGCCAGCTCAGTGCCTGCTTTCTTGGTTTGACTTGTCAATCTGGACTTGAATACACCTTTGGTTTTGGATTGACTCTATTACCTCTCCTAGAAATTAACACACAAAACTGACAGCTGATTGAGAAGATGAGAAGCAGTTTTCCAAAATTCAAATTGAACTTAATCCTTTCTTCCTAAAAGAATGCTCAAATCAAGGGGACACAGCTCACTCGTTTTGACTTCATGAGCTATGGCAGGTAGAGACAACTTTTTGAAAATACACAGCTAAAACTGTCCGTGCTTTGAATGCTAGACATGTTTTTCAGAATACACAGCTAAAACGGTCCCCGCTTTAAGTGCCAAAGCACTTAAAGCGGGGACCGTTTTAGCTGTGTAATTTGAAAAAGTTGTGTGCTCTTCAAAGAGAAAGCTACTTTTGCTGTGTCTTTGGGTTCGAGGGGAAATGGGAGTCCTCTTCAGTCAGCAGGGACGACACCTGAGTCCGTTGAAGTCCTCTTGTCTGCCTCTGAGGGTGAAAAAAGAGTGGTCCCTGTCATCATTAGCCATGTCTCAAAGAATTATTCACATTCCCTACGAGAATAGACGGGTGAAATAGCAAAAGGTTTGTCTTCCTTTGGAGTATGGACAGGTTCAAAGTCCACCTCATACCACTAAGTATTTTGCTGAACACGAGCAGTTGTGTGTGCGGCCTGTGTTTGGGTGATTTTTGTGTCGTGTGTGTGTGTGTGTGTGTGTGTGTGTGTCTGTGTGTGTGTGTCTGTATTTCTGTCTCCATTCCTGAGCAGCAAATCTTTTTTCCTCTTTTAGCATGTTACTCACAACTGTGGATGAAGCCCAGCACTCCTGAAAACACTATCCATGTATCGTTGAAGGAAATTTTCTTGGTGATGAGTGAGAGGTTGGTGACTGAAACCAGCTCATTTCCCATTGACCACTGAGGTCACATCTCTCAGGTGAGAAGCAAAGTGAGAATTTGAACCAGGCACATTCTCCTTAGAGACAATGGGCCAAAGACAGGTTCGATGGAATCGAATGTCTTTTCATGTTGACATCCATCCCGTCAAGCCCTCGTTAAGCCATTGAAGTGTCACATTGGGCCTGGGGGAGGCGGTGCACCCTGTGAAATTACACGTCCGAAGATTTGGATTTGATTTCCAGCCCTCTGCCAGTCAGTCTGCCAGGCACTTTCATGTGACAAGCCTTAGGCGAGTCCCTTTCTGTCTCTGATTCCCGATTCCTTCACAGGGATTTATGTGGGCCTTAACGCCCACTGGGAAAAGATCCCTCTGCCAGCTCAGTGCCTGCTTTCTTGGTTTGACTTGTCAATCTGGACTTGAATACACCTTTGGTTTTGGATTGACTCTATTACCTCTCCTAGAAATTAACACACAAAACTGACAGCTGATTGACAAGATGAGAAGCAGTTTTCCAAAATTCAAATTGAACTTAATCCTTTCTTCCTAAAAGAAAGCTCAAATCAAGGGGACACAGCTCACTCGTTTTGACTTCATGAGCTATGGCAGGTAGAGACAACTTTTTGAAAATACACAGCTACAACTGTCCGTGCTTTGAATGCTAGACATGTTTTTCAGAATACACAGCTAAAACGGTCCTCGCTTTAAGTGCTAAAGCACTTAAAAACGGGGACCATTTTAGCTGTGTATTTTGAAATAGTTGTGTGCTCTTCAAAGAGAAAGCTACTTTTGCTGTGTCTTTGGGTTCGAGGAGAAATGGGAGTCCTCTTCAGTCAGCAGGGACGACACCTGAGTCCTTTGCAGTCCTCTTGTCTGCCTCTGAGGGTGAAATGAGAGTGGTCCCTGTCATCATGAGCCATGTCTGAAAGAATTATTCACATTCCGTACGAGAATAGATGGGTGAAATTGCAAAAGGTGTGTCTTCCTTTGGAGCATGGACGGGTTCAACGCCCACCTCGTACCACTAAGTATTTTGCTGAACACGAGCAGTTGTGTGTGCGGCCTGTGTTTGGGTGATTTTTGTGTCGTGTGTGTGTGTGTGTGTGTGTGTGTCTGTGTGTGTGTGTGTCTGTATTTCTGTCTTCATTCCTGAGCAGCAAATCTTTTTTCCTCTTTTAGCATGTTACTCACAACTGTGGATGAAGCCCAGCACTCCTGAAAACACAATCCATGTATGGTTGAAGGAAATTTTCTTGGTGATGAGTGAGAGGTTGGTGACTGAAACCAGCTCATTTCCCATTGACCACTGAGGTCACATCTCTCAGGGGAGAAGCAAAGTGAGAATTTGAACCAGGCACATTCTCCTTAGAGACAATGGGCCAAAGACAGGTCCGATGGAATCGAATGTCTTTTCATGTTGACTTCCATCCCGTGAAGCCCTCGTTAAGCCATTGAAGTGTCACATTGGTCCTGGGGGAGGCGGTGCACCCTGTGAAATTACACGTCCGAAGTTTTGGATTTGATTTCCAGCCCTCTACCAGTCAGTCTGCCAGGCACTTTCATGTGACAAGCCTTAGGCAAGTCCCTTTCTGTCTCTGATTCCCGATTCCTTCACAGGGATTTATGTGGGCCTTAACGCCCACTGGGAAAAGATCCCTCTGCCAGCTCAGTGCCTGCTTTCTTGGTTTGACTTGTCAACCTGGACTTGAATACACCTTTGGTTTTGGATTGACTCTATTACCTCTCCTAGAAATTAACACACAAAACTGACAGCTGATTGACAAGATGAGAAGCAGTTTTCCAAAATTGAAATTGAACTTAATCCTTTCTTACTAAAAGAATGCTCAAATCAAGGGGACACAGCTCACTCGTTTTGACTTCATGAGCTATGGCAGGTAGAGACAACTTTTTGAAAATACACAGCTAAAACTGTCCGTGCTTTGAATGCTAGACATGTTTTTCAGAATACACAGCTAAAACGGTCCCGGCATAAGTGATTTAGCACTTAAAGCGGGCACGGTTTTAGCTGTGCATTTTGAAAAAGTTGTGTGCTCTTCAAAGAGAAAGCTACTTTTGCTGTGTCTTTGGGTTCGAGGCGAAATGGGAGTCCTCTTCAGTCAGCAGGGACGACACCTGAGTCCTTTGCAGTCCTCTTGTCTGCCTCTGAGGGTGAAATGAGAGTGGTCCCTGTCATCATGAGCCATGTCTGAAAGAATTATTCACATTCCCAACGAGAATAGACGGGTGAAATAGCAAAAGGTGTGTCTTCCTTTGGAGCATGGACGGGTTCAAAGCCCACCTCATACCACTAAGTATTTTCCTGAACACGAGCATTTGTGTGTGCGGCCTGTGTTTGGGTGATTTTTGTGTCGTGTGTGTGTGTGTGTGTGTGTGTGTCTGTGTTTGTGTGTCTGTATTTCTGTCTCCATTCCTGAGCAGAAAATCTTTTTGCCTCTTTTAGCATGTTACTCACAACTGTGGATGAAGCCCAGCACTCCTGAAAACACAATCCATGTATGGTTGAAGGAAATTTTCTTGGTGATGAGTGAGAGGTTGGTGACTGAAACCAGCTCATTTCCCATTGACCACTGAGGTCACATCTCTCAGGTGAGAAGCAAAGTGAGAATTTGAACCAGGCACATTCTCCTTAGAGACAATGGGCCAAAGACAGGTCCGATGGAATCGAATGTCTTTTCATGTTGACATCCATCCCGTCAAGCCCTCGTTAAGCCATTGAAGTGTCACATTGGGCCTGGGGGAGGCGGTGCACCCTGTGAAATTACACGTCCGAAGATTTGGATTTGATTTCCAGCCCTCTGCCAGTCAGTCTGCCAGGCACTTTCATGTGACAAGCCTTAGGCGAGTCCCTTTCTGTCTCTGATTCCCGATTCCTTCACAGGGATTTATGTGGGCCTTAACGCCCACTGGGAAAAGATCCCTCTGCCAGCTCAGTGCCTGCTTTCTTGGTTTGACTTGTCAATCTGGACTTGAATACACCTTTGGTTTTCGATTGACTCTATTACCTCTCCTAGAAATTAACACACAAAACTGACAGCTGATTGACAAGATGAGAAGCAGTTTTCCAAAATTCAAATTGAACTTAATCCTTTCTTCCTAAAAGAAAGCTCAAATCAAGGGGACACAGCTCACTCGTTTTGACTTCATGAGCTATGGCAGGTAGAGACAACTTTTTGAAAATACACAGCTACAACTGTCCGTGCTTTGAATGCTAGACATGTTTTTCAGAATACACAGCTAAAACGGTCCTCGCTTTAAGTGCTAAAGCACTTAAAAACGGGGACCATTTTAGCTGTGTATTTTGAAATAGTTGTGTGCTCTTCAAAGAGAAAGCTACTTTTGCTGTGTCTTTGGGTTCGAGGAGAAATGGGAGTCCTCTTCAGTCAGCAGGGACGACACCTGAGTCCTTTGCAGTCCTCTTGTCTGCCTCTGAGGGTGAAATGAGAGTGGTCCCTGTCATCATGAGCCATGTCTGAAAGAATTATTCACATTCCGTACGAGAATAGATGGGTGAAATAGCAAAAGGTGTTTCTTCCTTTGGTGCATGGACGGGTTCAAAGCCCACCTCATACCACTAAGTATTTTGCTGAACACGAGCAGTTGTGTGTGCGGCCTGTGTTTGGGTGATTTTTGTGTCGTGTGTGTGTGTGTGTGTGTGTGTGTCTGTGTGTGTGTGTGTCTGTATTTCTGTCTCCATTCCTGAGCAGCAAATCTTTTTTCCTCTTTTAGCATGTTACTCACAACTGTGGATGAAGCCCAGCACTCCTGAAAACACAATCCATGTATGGTTGAAGGAAATTTTCTTGGTGATGAGTGAGAGGTTGGTGACTGAAACCAGCTCATTTCCCATTGACCACTGAGGTCACATCTCTCAGCTGAGAAGCAAAGTGAGAATTTGAACCAGGCACATTCTCCTTAGAGACAATGGGCCAAAGACAGGTCCGATGGAATCGAATGTCTTTTCATGTTGACATCCATCCCGTCAAGCCCTCGTTAAGCCATTGAAGTGTCACATTGGGCCTGGGGGAGGCGGTGCACCCTGTGAAATTACACGTCCGAAGATTTGGATTTGATTTCCAGCCCTCTGCCAGTCAGTCTGCCAGGCACTTTCATGTGACAAGCCTTAGGCGAGTCCCTTTCTGTCTCTGATTCCCGATTCCTTCACAGGGATTTATGTGGGCCTTAACGCCCACTGGGAAAAGATCCCTCTGCCAGCTCAGTGCCTGCTTTCTTGGTTTGACTTGTCAATCTGGACTTGAATACACCTTTGGTTTTGGATTGACTCTATTACCTCTCCTAGATATTAACACACAAAACTGACAGCTGATTGACAAGATGAGAAGCAGTTTTCCAAAATTCAAATTGAACTTAATCCTTTCTTCCTAAAAGAATGCTCAAATCAAGGGGACACAGCTCACTCGTTTTGACTTCATGAGCTATGGCAGGTAGAGACAACTTTTTGAAAATACACAGCTAAAATTGTCCGTGCTTTGAATGCTAGACATGTTTTTCAGAAAACACAGCTAAAACGGTCCCCGCATAAGTGATTTAGCACTTAAAGCGGGCACGGTTTTAGCTGTGTATTTTGAAAAAGTTGTGTGCTCTTCAAAGAGAAAGCTACTTTTGCTGTGTCTTTGGGTTCGAGGCGAAATGGGAGTCCTCTTCAGTCAGCATGGACGACACCTGAGTCCTTTGCAGTCCTCTTGTCTGCCTCTGAGGGTGAAATGAGAGTGGTCCCTGTCATCATGAGCCATGTCTGAAAGAATTATTCACATTCCCTACGAGAATAGACGGGTGAAATAGCAAAAGTTGTGTCTTCCTTTGGAGCATGGATGGGTTCAAAGCCCACCTCATACCACTAAGTATTTTGCTGAACACGAGCTGTTGTGTGTGCGGCCTCTGTTTGGGTGATTTTTGTGTCATGTGTGTGTGTGTGTGTGTGTGTGTGTGTGTGTCTGTATTTCTGTCTCCATGCCTGAGCAGCAAATCTTTTTTCCTCTTTTAGCATGTTGCTCACAACTGTGGATGAAGCCCAGCACTCCTGAAAACACAATCCATGTATGGTTGAAGGAAATTTTCTTGGTGATGAGTGAGAGGTTGGTGACTGAAACCAGCTCATTTCCCATTGACCACTGAGGTCCCATCTCTCAGGTGAGAAGCAAAGTGAGAATTTGAACCAGGCACATTCTCCTTAGAGACAATGGGCCAAAGACAGGTCCGATGGAATCGAATGTCTTTTCATGTTGACATCCATCCCGTCAAGCCCTCGTTAAGCCATTGAAGTGTCACATTGGGCCTGGGGGAGGCGGTGCACCCTGTGAAATTACACGTCCGCAGATTTGGATTTGATTTCCAGCACTCTGCCAGTCAGTCTGCCAGGCACTTTCATGTGACAAGCCTTAGGTGAGTCCCTTTCTGTCTCTGATTCCCGATTCCTTCACAGGGATTTATGTGGGCCTTAACGCCCACTGGGAAAAGATCCCTCTGCCAGCTCAGTGCCTGCTTTCTTGGTTTGACTTGTCAATCTGGACTTGAATACACCTTTGGTTTTGGATTGACTCTATTACCTCTCCTAGAAATTAACACACAAAACTGAGAGCTGATTGACAAGATGAGAAGCCGTTTTCCAAAATTCAAATTGAACTTAATCCTTTCTTCCTAAAAGAATGCTCAAATCAAGGGGACACAGCTCACTCGTTTTGACTTCATGAGCTATGGCAGGTAGAGACAACTTTTTGAAAATATACAGCTAAAACTGTCCGTGCTTTGAATGCTAGACATGTTTTTCAGAATACACAGCTAAAACAATCCCCGCTTTAAGTGCTAAAGCATTTAAAGCGGGGAACTTTTTAGCAGTGTATTTTGAAAAAGTTGTGTGCTCTTCAAAGAGAAAGCTACTTTTGCTGTGTCTTTTGGTTCGAGGGGAAATGGGAGTCCTCTTCAGTCAGCAGGGACGAAACCTGAGTCCTTTGCAGTCCTCTTGTCTGCCTCTGAGGGTGAAATGAGAGTGGTCCCTGTCATCATGAGCCATGTCTGAAAGAATTATTCACATTCCCAACGAGAAGAGACGGGTGAAATAGCAAAAGGTGTGTCTTCCTTTGGAGCATGGACGGGTACAAAGCCCACCTCATACCACTAAGTATTTTCCTGAACACGAGCAGTTGTGTGTGCGGCCTGTGTTTGGGTGATTTTTGTGTCGTGTGTGTGTGTGTGTGTGTGTGTGTGTGTCTGTGTGTGTGTGTCTGTATTTCTGTCTCCATTCCTGAGCAGCAAATCTTTTTTCCTCTTTTAGCATGTTACTCACAACTGTGGATGAAGCCCAGCACTCCTGAAAACACAATCCATGTATGGTTGAAGGAAATTTTCTTGGTGATGAGTGAGAGGTTGGTGACTGAAACCAGCTCATTTCCCATTGACCACTGAGGTCACATCTCTCAGGTGAGAAGCAAAGTGAGAATTTGAACCAGGCACATTCTCCTTAGAGACAATGGGCCAAAGACAGGTCCGATGGAATGGAATGTCTTTTCATGTCGACATCCATCCCGTCAAGCCCTCGTTAAGCCATTGAAGTGTCACATTGGGCCTGGGGGAGGCGGTGCACCCTGTGAAATTACACGTCCGAAGATTTGGATTTGATTTCCAGCCCTCTGCCAGTCAGTCTGCCAGGCACTTTCATGTGACAAGCCTTAGGCGAGTCCCTTTCTGTCTCTGATTCCCGATTCCCTCACAGGGATTTATATGGGCCTTAACGCCCACTGGGAAAAGATCCCTCTGCCAGCTCAGAGCGAGCTTTCTTGGTTTTACATGTCAATCTGGACTTGAATTCACCTTTGGTTTTGGATTGACTTTATTACCTCTCCTAGAAATAAACACACAAAACTGACAGCTGATTGACAAGATGAGAAGCAGTTTTCCAAAATTCAAATTGAACTTAATCCTTTCTTATTAAAAGAATGCTCAAATCAAGGGGACACAGCTCACTCGTTTTGACTTCATGAGCTATGGCAGGTAGAGACAACTTTTTGCAAATACACAGCTAAAACTGTCCGTGTTTGAATGCTAGACATGTTTTTCAGAATACACAGCTAAAACGGTCCCCGCATAAGTGATTTAGCACTTAAAGCGGGCACGGTTTTAGCTGTGTATTTTGAAAAAGTTGTGTGCTCTTCAAAGAGAAAGCTACTTTTGCTGTGTCTTTGGGTTCGAGGCGAAATGGGAGTCCTCTTCAGTCAGCATGGACGACACCTGAGTCCTTTGCAGTCCTCTTGTCTGCCTCTGAGGGTGAAATGAGAGTGGTCCCTGTCATCATGAGCCATGTCTGAAAGAATTATTCACATTCCCTACGAGAATAGACGGGTGAAATAGCAAAAGTTGTGTCTTCCTTTGGAGCATGGATGGGTTCAAAGCCCACCTCATACCACTAAGTATTTTGCTGAACACGAGCTGTTGTGTGTGCGGCCTCTGTTTGGGTGATTTTTGTGTCATGTGTGTGTGTGTGTGTGTGTGTGTGTGTGTCTGTATTTCTGTCTCCATGCCTGAGCAGCAAATCTTTTTTCCTCTTTTAGCATGTTGCTCACAACTGTGGATGAAGCCCAGCACTCCTGAAAACACAATCCATGTATGGTTGAAGGAAATTTTCTTGGTGATGAGTGAGAGGTTGGTGACTGAAACCAGCTCATTTCCCATTGACCACTGAGGTCACATCTCTCAGGTGAGAAGCAAAGTGAGAATTTGAACCAGGCACATTCTCCTTAGAGACAATGGGCCAAAGACAGGTCCGATGGAATCGAATGTCTTTTCATGTTGACATCCATCCCGTCAAGCCCTCGTTAAGCCATTGAAGTGTCACATTGGGCCTGGGGGAGGCGGTGCACCCTGTGAAATTACACGTCCGCAGATTTGGATTTGATTTCCAGCACTCTGCCAGTCAGTCTGCCAGGCACTTTCATGTGACAAGCCTTAGGCGAGTCCCTTTCTGTCTCTGATTCCCGATTCCTTCACAGGGATTTATGTGGGCCTTAACGCCCACTGGGAAAAGATCCCTCTGCCAGCTCAGTGCCTGCTTTCTTGGTTTGACTTGTCAATCTGGACTTGAATACACCTTTGGTTTTGGATTGACTCTATTACCTCTCCTAGAAATTAACACACAAAACTGACAGCTGATTGACAAGATGAGAAGCAGTTTTCCAAAATTCAAATTGAACTTAATCCTTTCTTCCTAAAAGAATGCTCAAATCAAGGGGACACAGCTCACTCGTTTTGACTTCATGAGCTATGGCAGGTAGAGACAACTTTTTGAAAATATACAGCTAAAACTGTCCGTGCTTTGAATGCTAGACATGTTTTTCAGAATACACAGCTAAAACAATCCCCGCTTTAAGTGCTAAAGCATTTAAAGCGGGGAACTTTTTAGCAGTGTATTTTGAAAAAGTTGTGTGCTCTTCAAAGAGAAAGCTACTTTTGCTGTGTCTTTGGGTTCGAGGGGAAATGGGAGTCCTCTTCAGTCAGCAGGGACGACACCTGAGTCCTTTGCAGTCCTCTTGTCTGCCTCTGAGGGTGAAATGAGAGTGGTCCCTGTCATCATGAGCCATGTCTGAAAGAATTATTCACATTCCCTACGAGAATAGACGGGTGAAATAGCAAAAGGTGTGTCTTCCTTTGGAGCATGGACGGGTTGAAAGCCCACCTCATACCACTAAGTATTTTGCTGAACACGAGCATTTGTGTGTGCGGCCTGTGTTTGGGTGATTTTTGTGTCATGTGTGTGTGTGTGAGTGTGTGTGTGTGTGTGTGTCTGTGTGTGTGTGTCTGTATTTCTCTCTCCATTCCTGAGCAGCAAATATTTTTTCCTCTTTTAGCATGTTACTCACAACTGTGGATGAAGCCCAGCACTCCTGAAAACACAATCCATGTATGGTTGAAGGAAATTTTCTTGGTGATGAGTGAGAGGTTGGTGACTGAAACCAGCTCATTTCCCATTGACCACTGAGGTCACATCTCTCAGGTGAGAAGCAAAGTGAGAATTTGAACCAGGCACATTCTCCTTAGAGACAATGAGCCAAAGACAGGTCCGATGGAATCGAATGTCTTTTCATGTTGACATCCATCCCGTCAAGCCCTCGTTAAGCCATTGAAGTGTCACCTTGGGCCTGGGGGAGGCGGTGCACCCTGTGAAATTATACGTTCGAAGATTTGGATTTGATTTCCAGCCCTCTGCCAGTCAGTCTGCCAGGCACTTTCATGTGACAAGCCTTAGGCGAGTCCCTTTCTGTCTCTGATTCCCGATTCCTTCACAGGGATTTATGTGGGCCTTAACGCCCACTGGGAAAAGATCCCTCTGCCAGCTCAGTGCCTGCTTTCTTGGTTTGACTTGTCAATCTGGACTTGAATTCACCTTTGGTTTTGGATTGACTTTATTACCTCTCCTAGAAATTAACACACAAAACTGACAGCTGATTGACAAGATGAGAAGCAGTTTTCCAAAATTCAAATTGAACTTAATCCTTTCTTCCTAAAAGAAAGCTCAAATCAAGGGGACACAGCTCACTCGTTTTGACTTCATGAGCTATGGCAGGTAGAGACAACTTTTTGAAAATGCACAGCTACAACTGTCCGTGCTTTGAATGCTAGACATGTTTTTCAGAATACACAGCTAAAACGGTCCTTGCTTTAAGTGCTAAAGCACTTAAAAACGGGGACCATTTTAGCTGTGTATTTTGAAATAGTTGTGTGCTCTTCAAAGAGAAAGCTACTTTTGCTGTGTCTTTGGGTTCGAGGAGAAATGGGAGTCCTCTTCAGTCAGCAGGGACGACACCTGAGTCCTTTGCAGTCCTCTTGTCTGCCTCTGAGGGTGAAATGAGAGTGGTCCCTGTCATCATGAGCCATGTCTGAAAGAATTATTCACATTCCGTACGAGAATAGATGGGTGAAATAGCAAAAGGTGTGTCTTCCTTTGGAGCATGGACGGGTTCAAAGCCCACCTCATACCACTAAGTATTTTGCTGAACACGAGCAGTTGTGTGTGCGGCCTGTGTTTGGGTGATTTTTGTGTCGTGTGTGTGTGTGTGTGTGTGTGTGTCTGTGTGTGTGTGTGTCTGTATTTCTGTCTCCATTCCTGAGCAGCAAATCTTTTTTCCTCTTTTAGCATGTTACTCACAACTGTGGATGAAGCCCAGCACTCCTGAAAACACAATCCATGTATGGTTGAAGGAAATTTTCTTGGTGATGAGTGAGAGGTTGGTGACTGAAACCAGCTCATTTCCCATTGACGACTGAGGTCACATCTCTCAGGTGAGAAGCAAAGTGAGAATTTGAACCAGGCACATTCTCCTTAGAGACAATGGGCCAAAGACAGGTCCGATGGAATCGAATGTCTTTTCATGTTGACATCCATCCCGTCAAGCCCTCGTTAAGCCATTGAAGTGTCACATTGGGCCTGGGGGAGGCGGTGCACCCTGTGAAATTACACGTCCGAAGATTTGGATTTGATTTCCCTCCCTCTGCCAGTCAGTCTGCCAGGCACTTTCATGTGACAAGCCTTAGGCGAGTCCCTTTCTGTCTCTGATTCCCGATTCCTTCACAGGGATTTATGTGGGCCTTAACGCCCACTGGGAAAAGATCCCTCTGCCAGCTCAGTGCCTGCTTTCTTGGTTTGACTTGTCAATCTGGACTTGAATACACCTTTGGTTTTGGATTGACTCTATTACATCTCCTAGATATTAACACACAAAACTGACAGCTGATTGACAAGATGAGAAGCAGTTTTCCAAAATTCAAATTGAACTTAATCCTTTCTTCCTAAAAGAATGCTCAAATCAAGGGGACACAGCTCACTCGTTTTGACTTCATGAGCTATGGCAGGTAGAGACAACTTTTTGAAAATACACAGCTAAAACTGTCCGTGCTTTGAATGCTAGACATGTTTTTCAGAAAACACAGCTAAAACGGTCCCCGCTTTAAGTGCTAAAGCACTTAAAAACGGGGACCGTTTTAGCTGTGTATTTTGAAAAACTTGTGTGCTCTTCAAAGAGAAAGCTACTTTTGCTGTGTCTTTGGGTTCGAGGGGAAATGGGAGTCCTCTTCAGTCAGCAGGGACGACACCTGAGTCCTTTGCAGTCCTCTTGTCTGCCTCTGAGGGTGAAATGAGAGTGGTCCCTGTCATCATGAGCCATGTCTGAAAGAATTATTCACATTCCCAACGAGAATAGACGGGTGAAATAGCAAAAGGTGTGTCTTCCTTTGGAGCATGGACAGGTTCAAAGCCCACCTCATACCACTAAGTATTTTCCTGAACACGAGCAGTTGTGTGTGCGGCCTGTGTTTGGGTGATTTTTGTGTCGTGTGTGTGTGTGTGTGTGTGTGTGTGTCTGTGTGTGTGTGTCTGTATTTCTGTCTCCATTCCTGAGCAGCAAATCTTTTTTCCTCTTTTAGCATGTTACTCACAACTGTGGATGAAGCCCAGCACTCCTGAAAACACAATCCATGTATGGTTGAAGGAAATTTTCTTGGTGATGAGTGAGAGGTTGGTGACTGAAACCAGCTCATTTCCCATTGACCACTGAGGTCACATCTCTCAGGTGAGAAGCAAAGTGAGAATTTGAACCAGGCACATTCTCCTTAGAGACAATGGGCCAAAGACAGGTCCGATGGAATCGAATGTCTTTTCATGTCGACATCCATCCCGTCAAGCCCTCGTTAAGCCATTGAAGTGTCACATTGGGCCTGGGGGAGGCGGTGCACCCTGTGAAATTACACGTCCGAAGATTTGGATTTGATTTCCAGCCCTCTGCCAGTCAGTCTGCCAGGCACTTTCATGTGACAAGCCTTAGGCGAGTCCCTTTCTGTCTCTGATTCCCGATTCCCTCACAGGGATTTATATGGGCCTTAACGCCCACTGGGAAAAGATCCCTCTGCCAGCTCAGAGCGTGCTTTCTTGGTTTTACATGTCAATCTGGACTTGAATTCACCTTTGGTTTTGGATTGACTCTATTACCTCTCCTAGAAATTAACACACAAAACTGACAGCTGATTGACAAGATGAGAAGCAGTTTTCCAAAATTCAAATTGAACTTAATCCTTTCTTCCTAAAAGAATGCTCAAATCAAGGGGACACAGCTCACTCGTTTTGACTTCATGAGCTATGGTAGGTAGAGACAACTTTTTGAAAATACACAGCTAAAACTGTCCGTGCTTTGAATGCTAGACATGTTTTTCAGAATACACAGCTAAAACGGTCCCCGCTTTAAGTGCTAAAGCACTTAAAGCGGGGACCGTTTTAGCAGTGTATTTTGAAAATTTGTGTGCTCTTCAAAGAGAAAGCTACTTTTGCTGTGTCTTTGGGTTCGAGGGGAAATGGGAGTCCTCTTCAGTCAGCAGGGACGACACCTGAGTCCTTTGCAGTCCTCTTGTCTGCCTCTGAGGGTGAAATGAGAGTGGTCCCTGTCATCATGAGCCATGTCTGAAAGAATTATTCACATTCCCTACGAGAATAGACGGGTGAAATAGCAAAAGGTGTGTCTTCCTTTGGAGCATAGACGGGTTCAAAGCCCACCTCATACAACTAAGTATTTTGCTGAACACGAGCAGTTGTGTGTGCGGCCTGTGTTTGGGTGACTTTTGTGTCATGTGTGTGTGTGTGTGTGTGTGTGTCTGTGTGTGTGTGTCTGTGTGTGTGTGTCTGTATTTCTGTCTCCATTCCTGAGCAGCAAATCTTTTTTCCTCTTTTATCATGTTACTCACAACTGTGGATGAAGCCCAGCACTCCTGAAAACACAATCCATATGGTTGAAGGAAATTTTCTTGGTGATGAGTGAGAGGTTGGGGACTGAAACCAGCTCATTTCCCATTGACCACTGAGGTCACATCTCTCAGGTGAGAAGCAAAGTGAGAATTTGAATCAGGCACATTCTCCTTAGAGACAATGGGCCAAAGACAGGTCTGATGGAATCGAATGTCTTTTCATGTTGACATCCATCCCGTCAAGCCCTCGTTAAACCATTGAAGTGTCACATTGGGCCTGGGGGAGGCGGTGCACCCTGTGAAATTACACGTCGGAAGATTTGGATTTGATTTCCAGCCCTCTGCCAGTCAGTCTGCCAGGCACTTTCATGTGACAAGCCTTAGGCGAGTCCCTTTCTGTCTCTGATTCCCGATTCCTTCACAGGGATTTATGTGGGCCTTAACGCTTACTGGGAAAAGATCCCTCTGCTAGCTAAGTGCCTGCTTTATTGGTTTGACTTGTCAATCTGGACTTGAATACACCTTTGGTTTTGGATTGACTCTATTACCTCTCCTAGAAATTAACACACAAAACTGACAGCTGATTGACAAGATGAGAAGCAGTTTTCCAAAATTCAAATTGAACTTAATCCTTTCTTACTAAAAGAATGCTGAAATCAAGGGGACACAGCTCACTCGTTTTGACTTCATGAGCTATGGCAGGTAGAGACAACTTTCTGAAAATACACAGCTAAAACTGTCCGTGCTTGAATGCTAGACATGTTTTTCAGAATACACAGCTAAAAAGGTCCCCGCTTTAAGTGCTAAAGCACTTAAAGTTGTGTGCTCTTCAAAGAGAAAGCTACTTTTGCTGTGTCTTTGGGTTCGAGGGGAAATGGGAGTCCTCTTCAGTCAGCAGGGACGACACCTGAGTCCTTTGCAGTCCTCTTGTCTGCCTCTGAGGGTGAAATGAGAGTGGTCCCTGTCATCATGAGCCATGTCTGAAAGAATTATTCACATTCCCTACGAGAATAGACGGGTGAAATAGCAAAACGTGTGTCTTCCTTTGGAGCATGGACTGGTTCAAAGCCCACCTCATACCACTAAGTATTTTGCTGAACACGAGCAGTTGTGTGTGCGGCCTGTGTTTGGGTGATTTTTGTGTTATGTGTGTGTGTGTGTTTGTGTGTTTGTGTGTGTGTCTGTGTGTGTGTGTCTGTATTTCTGTCTCCATTCCTGAGCAGCAAATCTTTTTTCCTCTTTTAGCATGTTACTCACAACTGTGGATGAAGCCCAGCACTCCTGAAAACACAATCCATATGGTTGAAGGAAATTTTCTTGGTGATGAGTGAGAGGTTGGGGACTGAAACCAGCTCATTTCCCATTGACCACTGAGGTCACATCTCTCAGGTGAGAAGCAAAGTGAGAATTTGAATCAGGCACATTCTCCTTAGAGACAATGGGCCAAAGACAGGTCTGATGGAATCGAATGTCTTTTCATGTTGACATCCATCCCGTCAAGCCCTCGTTAAACCATTGAAGTGTCACATTGGGCCTGGGGGAGGCGGTGCACCCTGTGAAATTACACGTCGGAAGATTTGGATTTGATTTCCAGCCCTCTGCCAGTCAGTCTGCCAGGCACTTTCATGTGACAAGCCTTAGGCGAGTCCCTTTCTGTCTCTGATTCCCGATTCCTTCACAGGGATTTATGTGGGCCTTAACGCTTACTGGGAAAAGATCCCTCTGCCAGCTCAGTACCTGCTTTCTTGGTTTGACTTGTCAATCTGGACTTGAATACACCTTTGGTTTTGGATTGACTCTATTACCTCTCCTAGAAATTAACACACAAAACTGACAGCTGATTGACAAGATGAGAAGCAGTTTTCCAAAATTCAAATTGAACTTAATCCTTTCTTCCTAAAAGAATGCTCAAATCAAGGGGACACAGCTCACTCGTTTTGACTTCATGAGCTATGGCAGGTAGAGACAACTTTTTGAAAATACACAGCTAAAACTGTCAGTGCTTTGAATGCTAGACATGTTTTTCAGAATACACAGCTAAAACGGTCCCCGCTTTAATTGCTAAAGCACTTGAAGCGGGGACCTTTTTAGCTGTGTATTTTGAAAAAGTTGTGTGCTCTTCAAAGACAAAGCTACTTTTGCTGTGTCTTTGGGTTCGAGGGGAAATGGGAGACCTCTTCAGTCAGCAGGGACGACACCTGAGTCCTTTGCAGTCCTCTTGTCTGCCTCTGAGGGTGAAATGAGAGTGGTCCCTGTCATCATGAGCCATGTCTGAAAGAATTATTCACATTCCCTACGAGAATAGATTGGTGAAATAGCAAAAGGTGTGTCTTCATTTGGAGCATGGACGGGTTCAAAGCCCACCTCATACCACAAAGTATTTTGCTGAACACGAGCAGTTGTGTGTGCAGCCTGTGTTTGGGTGATTTTTGTGTCTTGTGTGTGTGTGTGTGTGTGTATGTGTGTGTGTGTGTGTGTGTGTCTGTGTGTGTGTGTCTGTATTTCTGTCTCCATTCCTGAGCAGCAAATCTTTTTTCCTCTTTTAGCATGTTACTCACAACTGTGGATGAAGCCCAGCACTCCTGAAAACACAATCCATGTATGGTTGAAGGAAACTTTCTTGGTGATGAGTGAGAGGTTGGTGACTGAAACCAGCTCATTTCCCATTGACCACTGAGGTCACATCTCTCAGGTGAGAACCAAAGTGAGAATTTGAACCAGGGACATTCTCCTTAGAGACAATGGGACAAAGACAGGTCCGATGGAATCGAATGTCTTTTCATGTTGACATCCATCCCGTCAAGCCCTCGTTAAGCCATTGAAGTGTCACATTGGGCCTGGGGGAGGCGGTGCACCCTGTGAAATTACACGTCCGAAGATTTGGATTTGATTTCCAGCCCTCTGCCAGTCAGTCTGCCAGTCACTTTCATGTGACA
The DNA here is from genome assembly GCF_048565385.1 of Saimiri boliviensis. Classification (NCBI taxonomy): domain Eukaryota; kingdom Metazoa; phylum Chordata; class Mammalia; order Primates; family Cebidae; genus Saimiri; species Saimiri boliviensis. The sequence continues at coordinate 153,217,747 of NC_133453.1, forward strand.
AGCCTTAGGCGAGTCCCTTTCTGTCTCTGATTCCCGATTCCTTCACAGGGATTTATGTGGGCCTTAACGCCCACTGGGAAAAGATCCCTCTGCCAGCTCAGTGCCTGCTTTCTTGGTTTGACTTGTCAATCTGGACTTGAATACACCTTTGGATTTGGATTGACTCTATTACCTCTCCTAGAAATTAACACACAAAACTGACAGCTGATTGACAAGATGAGAAGCAGTTTTCCAAAATTCAAATTGAACTTAATCCTTTCTTCCTAAAAGAATGCTCAAATCAAGGGGACACAGCTCACTCGTTTTGACTTCATGAGCTATGGCAGGTAGAGATAACTTTTGGAAAATACACAGCTAAATCTGTCCGTGCTTTGAATGCTAGACATGTTTTTCAGAATACACAGCTAAAACTATCCCCGCTTTAAGTGCTAAAGCACTTAAAGCGGGGAACGTTTTAGCAGTGTATTTTGAAAAAGTTGTGTGCTCTTCAAAGAGAAAGCTACTTTTGCTGTGTCTTTGGGTTCGAGGGGAAATGGGAGTCATCTTCAGTCAGCAGGGACGACACCTGAGTCCTTTGCAGTCCTCTTGTCTGCCTCTGAGGGTGAAATGAGAGTGGTCCCTGTCATCATGAGCCATGTCTGAAAGAATTATTCACATTCCCTACGAGAATAGACGGGTGAAATAGCAAAAGGTGTGTCTTCCTTTGGAGCATGGACGGGTTCAAAGCCCACCTCATACCACTAAGTATCTTGCTGAACACGAGCAGTTGTGTGTGCGGCCTGTGTTTGGGTGATTTTTGTGCCCTGTGTGTTTGTGTGTGTGTGTGTGTGTGTGTGTGTGTGTGTGTGTCTGTGTGTGTGTGTGTCTGTATGTCTGTCTCCATTCCTGAGCAGCAAATCATTTTTCCTCTTTTAGCATGTTACTCACAACTGTGGATGAAGCCCAGCACTCCTGAAAACACAATCCATGTATGGTTGAAGGAAATTTTCTTGGTGATGAGTGAGAGGTTGGTGACTGAAACCAGCTCATTTCCCATTGACCACTGAGGTCACATCTCTCAGGTGAGAAGCAAAGTGAGAATTTGAACCAGGCACATTCTCCTTACAGACAATGGGCCAAAGACAGGTCCGATGGAATCGAATGTCTTTTCATGTTGACATCCATCCCGTCAAGCCCTCGTTAAGCCATTGAAGTGTCACATTGGGCCTGTGGGAGGCGGTACACCCTGTGAAATTACACGTCCGAAGATTTGGATTTGATTTCCAGCCCTCTGCCAGTCAGTCTGCCAGGCACTTTCATGTGACAAGCCTTAGGCGAGTCCCTTTCTGTCTCTGATTCCCGATTCCTTCACAGGGATTTATGTGGGCCTTAACGCCCACTGGGAAAAGATCCCTCTGCCAGCTCAGTGCCTGCTTTCTTGGTTTGACTTGTCAATCTGGACTTGAATACACCTTTGGTTTTGGATTGACTCTATTACCTCTCCTAGAAATTAACACACCAAACTGACAGCTGATTGACAAGATGAGAAGCAGTTTTCCAAAATTCAAATTGAACTTAATCCTTTCTTACTAAAAGAATGCTCAAATCAAGGGGACACAGCTCACTCGTTTTGACTTCATGAGCTATGGCAGGTAGAGACAATTTTTTGAAAATACACAGCTAAAACTGTCCGTGCTTTGAATGCTAGACATGTTTTTCAGAATACACAGCTAAAGTGGGGATCGTTTTAGCAGTGTATTTTGAAAAATTTGTGTGCTCTTCAAAGAGAAAGCTACTTTTGCTGTGTCTTTGGGTTCGAGGGGAAATGGGAGTCCTCTTCAGTCAGCAGGGACGACACCTGAGTCCTTTGCAGTCCTCTTGTCTGCCTCTGAGGGTGAAATGAGAGTGGTCCCTGTCATCATGAGCCATGTCTGAAAGAATTATTCACATTCCCTACGAGAATAGACGGGTGAAATAGCAAAAGGTGTGTCTTCCTTTGGAGCATGGACGGGTTCAAAGCCCACCTCATACCACTAAGTATTTTGCTGAACACGAGCAGTTGTGTGTGCGGCCTGTGTTTGGGTGATTTTTGTGTCGTGTGTGTGTGTGTGTGTGTGTGTGTGTGTGTGTCTGTGTGTGTGTGTGTCTGTATTTCTGTCTCCATTCCTGAGCAGCAAATCTTTTTTCCTCTTTTAGCATGTTACTCACAACTGTGGATGAAGCCCAGCACTCCTGAAAACACAATCCATGTATGGTTGAAGGAAATTTTCTTGGTGATGAGTGAGAGGTTGGTGACTGAAACCAGCTCATTTCCCATTGACCACTGAGGTCACATCTCTCAGGTGAGAAGCAAAGTGAGAATTTGAACCAGGCACATTCTCCTTAGAGACAATGGGCCAAAGACAGGTCCGATGGAATCGAATGTCTTTTCATGTTGACATCCATCCCGTCAAGCCCTCGTTAAGCCATTGAAGTGTCACATTGGGCCTGGGGGAGCGGTACACCCTGTGAAATTACACGTCCGAAGATTTGGATTTGATTTCCAGCCCTCTGCCAGTCAGTCTGCCAGGAACTTTCATGTGACAAGCCTTAGGCGAGTCCCTTTCTGTCTCTGATTCCCGATTCCTTCACAGGGATTTATGTCGGCCTTAACGCCCACTGGGAAAAGATCCCTCTGCCAGCTCAGTGCCTGCTTTCTTGGTTTGACTTGTCAATCTGGACTTGAATACACCTTTGGTTTTGGATTGACTCTATTACCTCTCCTAGAAATTAACACACAAAACTGACAGCTGATTGACAAGATGAGAAGCAGTTTTCCAAAATTCAAATTGAACTTAATCCTTTCTTACTAAAAGAATGCTCAAATCAAGGGGACACAGCTCACTCGTTTTGACTTCATGAGCTATGGCAGGTAGAGACAACTTTTTGAAAATACACAGCTAAAACTGTCCGTGCTTTGAATGCTAGACATGTTTTTCAGAATACACAGATAAAGTGGGGACCGTTTTAGCTGTGTATTTTGTAAAAGTTGTGTGCTCTTCAAAGAGAAAGCTACTTTTGCTGTGTCTTTGGGTTCGAGGGGAAATGGGAGTCCTCTTCAGTCAGCAGGGACGACACCTGAGTCCTTTGCAGTCCTCTTGTCTGCCTCTGAGGGTGAAATGAGAGTGGTCCCTGTCATCATGAGCCATGTCTGAAAGAATTATTCACATTCCCTACGAGAATAGACGGGTGAAATAGCAAAAGGTTTGTCTTCCTTTGGAGCATGGACGGGTTCAAAGCCCACCTCATACCACTAAGTATTTTGCTGAACACGAGCAGTTGTGTGTGCGGCCTGTGTTTGGGTGATTTTTGTGTCCTGTGTGTTTGTGTGTGTGTGTGTGTGTGTGTGTGTGTGTGTGTGTGTGTGTCTGTGTGTGTGTGTCTGTATTTCTGTCTCCATTCCTGAGCAGCAAATCTTTTTTCCTCTTTTAGCATGTTACTCACAACTGTGGATGAAGACCAGCACTCCTGAAAACACAATCCATGTATGGTTGAAGGAAACTTTCTTGGTGATGAGTGAGAGGTTGGTGACTGAAACCAGCTCATTTCCCATTGACCACTGAGGTCACATCTCTCAGGTGAGAAGCAAAGTGAGAATTTGAACCAGGCACATTCTCCTTAGAGACAACGGGCCAAAGAAAGGTCCGATGGAATCGAATGTCTTTTCATGTTGACATCCATCCCGTCAAGCCCTCGTTAAGCCATTGAAGTGTCACATTGGGCCTGGGGGAGGCGGTGCACCCTGTGAAATTACACGTTCGAAGATTTGGATTTGATTTCCAGCCCTCTGCCAGTCAGTCTGCCAGGCACTTTCATGTGACAAGCCTTAGGCGAGTCCCTTTCTGTCTCTGATTCCCGATTCCTTCACAGGGATTTATGTGGGCCTTAACGCCCACTGGGAAAAGATCCCTCTGCCAGCTCAGTGCCTGCTTTCTTGGTTTGACTTGTCAATCTGGACTAGAATACACCTTTGGTTTTGGATTGACTCTATTACCTCTCCTAGAAATTAACACACAAAACTGACAGCTGATTGACAAAATGAGAAGCAGTTTTCCAAAATTCAAATTGAACTTAATCCTTTCTTACTAATAGAATGCTCAAATCAAGGGAACACAGCTCACTCGTTTTGACTTCATGATCTATGGCAGGTAGAGACAACTTTTTGAAAATACACAGCTAAAACTGTCCGTGCTTTGAATGCTAGTCATATTTTTCAGAATACACAGCTAAAACAGCCCCCGCTTTTAGTGCTAAAGCACTTAAAGCGGGGACCGTTTTAGCTGTGTATTTTGAAAAAGTTGTGTGCTCTTCAAAGAGAAAGCTACTTTTGCTGTGTCTTTGGGTTCGAGGGGAAATGGGAGTCCTCTTCAGTCAGCAGGGACGACACCTGAGTCCTTTGCAGTCCTCTTGTCTGCCTCTGAGGGTGAAATGAGAGTGGTCCCTGTAATCATGAGCCATGTCTGAAAGAATTATTCACATTCCCTACGAGAATAGACGGGTGAAATAGCAAAAGGTGTGTCTTCCTTTGGAGCATGGACGGGTTCAAAGCCCACCTCATACCACTAAGTATTATGCTGAACACGAGCAGTTGTGTGTGCGGCCTGTGTTTGGGTGATTTTTGTGTCATGTGTGTGTGTGTGAGTGTGTGTGTGTGTGTGTGTGTGTTTTGTCTGTGTGTGTGTGTCTGTATTTCTCTCTCCATTCCTGAGCAGCAAATCTTTTTTCCTCTTTTAGCATGTTACTCACAACTGTGGATGAAGCCCAGCACTCCTGAAAACACAATCCATGTATGGTTGAAGGAAATTTTCTTGGTGATGAGTGAGAGGTTGGTGACTGAAACCAGCTCATTTCCCATTGACCACTGAGGTCACATCTCTCAGGTGAGAAGCAAAGTGAGAATTTGAACCAGGCACATTCTCCTTAGAGACAATGAGCCAAAGACAGGTCCGATGGAATCGAATGTCTTTTCATGTTGACATCCATCCCGTCAAGCCCTCGTTAAGCCATTGAAGTGTCACATTGGGCCTGGGGGAGGCGGTGCCCCCTGTGAAATTACACGTCCGAAGATCTGGATTTGATTTCCAGCCCTCTGCCAGTCAGTCTGCCAGGCACTTTCATGTGACAAGCCTTAGGCGAGTCCCTTTCTGTCTCTGATTCCCGATTCCTTCACAGGGATTTATGTGGGCATTAACGCCCACTGGGAAAAGATCCCTCTGCCAGCTCAGAGCGTGCTTTCTTGGTTTGACTTGTCAATCTGGACTTGAATACACCTTTGGTTTTGGATTGACTCTATTACCTCTCCTAGAAATTAACACACAAAACTGACAGCTGATTGACAAGATGAGAAGCAGTTTTCCAAAATTCAAATTGAACTTAATCCTTTCTTCCTAAAAGAATGCTCAAATCAAGGGGACACAGCTCACTCGTTTTGACTTCATGAGCTATGGCAGGTAGAGACAACTTTTTGAAAATACACAGCTAAAACTGTCCGTGCTTTGAATGCTAGACATGTTTTTCTGAATACACAGCTAAAACGGTGCCCGCTTTAAGTGCTAAACCACTTAAAGCGGGGACCGTTTTAGCTGTGTATTTTGAAAAAGTTGTGTGCTCTTCAAAGAGAAAGCTACTTTTGCTGTGTCTTTGGGTTCGAGGGGAAATGGGAATCCTCTTCAGTCAGCAGGGACGACACCTGAGTCCTTTGAAGTCCTCTTGTCTGCCTCTGAGGGTGAAATGAGAGTGGTCCCTGTCATCATGAGCCATTTCTGAAAGAATTATTCACATTCCCTACGAGAATAGACGGGTGAAATAGCAAAAGGTGTGTCTTCCTTTGGAGCATGGACGGGTTCAAAGCCCACCTCATACCACTAAGTATTTTGCTGAACACGAGCAGTTGTGTGTGCGGCCTGTGTTTGGGTGATTTTTGTGTCATTTGTGTGTGTGTGAGTGTGTGTGTGTGTGTGTGTGTGTGTGTGTGTCTGTGTGTGTGTGTCTGTATTTCTCTCTCCATTCCTGAGCAGCAAATCTTTTTTCCTCTTTTAGCATGTTACTCACAACTGTGGATGAAGCCCAGCACTCCTGAAAACACAATCCATGTATGGTTGAAGGAAATTTTCTTGGTGATGAGTGAGAGGTTGGTGACTGAAACCAGCTCATTTCCCATTGACCACTGAGGTCACATCTCTCAGGTGAGAAGCAAAGTGAGAATTTGAACCAGGCACATTCTCCTTAGAGACAATGGTCCAAAGACAGGTCCGATGGAATCGAATGTCTTTTCATGTTGACATCCATCCCGTCAAGCCCTCGTTAAGCCATTGAAGTGTCACATTGGGCCTGGGGGAGGCGGTGCACCCTGTGAAATTACACGTTCGAAGATTTGGATTTGATTACCAGCCCTCTGCCTGTCAGTCTGCCAGGCACTTTCATGTGACAAGCCTTAAGCGAGTCCCTTTCTGTCTCTGATTCCCGATTCCTTCACAGGGATTTATGTGGGCCTTAACGCCCACTGGGAAAAGATCCCTCTGCCAGCTCAGTGCCTGCTTTCTTGTTTTGACTTGTCAATCTGGACTTGAATACACCTTTGGTTTTGGATTGACTGTATTACCTCTCCTAGAAATTAACACACAAAACTGACAGCTGATTGACAAAATGAGAAGCAGTTTTCCAAAATTCAAATTGAACTTAATCCTTTCTTACTAATAGAATGCTCAAATCAAGGGAACACAGCTCACTCGTTTTGACTTCATGATCTATGGGAGGTAGAGACAACTTTTTGAAAATACACAGCTAAAACTGTCCGTGCTTTGAATGCTAGACATGTTTTTCAGAATACACAGCTAAAACGGTCCCCGCTTTAAGTGCTTTAGCGGGGACCGTTTTAGCTGTGTATTTTGAAAAAGTTGTGTGCTCTTCAAAGAGAAAGCTACTTTTGCTGTGTATTTGGGTTAGAGGGGAAATGGGAGTCCTCTTCTGTCAGCAGGGACGACACCTGAGTCCTTTGCAGTCCTCTTGTCTGCCTCTGAGGGTGAAATGAGAGTGATCCCTGTCATCATGAACCATGTCTGAAAGAATTATTCACATTCCCTACGAGAATAGACGGGTGAAATAGCAAAAGGTGTGTCTTCCTTTGGAGCATGGACGGGTTCAAAGCCCACCTCATACCACTAAGTATTTTGCTGAACACGAGCAGTTGTGTGTGCGGCCTGTGTTTGGGTGATTTTTGTGTCGTGTGTGTGTGTGTGTGTGTGTGTGTGTGTGTGTGTGTGTCTGTGTGTGTGTGTCTGTATTTCTGTCTCCATTCCTGAGCAGCAAATCTTTTTTCCTCTTTTAGCATGTTACTCACAACTGTGGATGAAGCCCAGCACTCCTGAAAACACAATCCATGTATGGTTGAAGGAAATTTTCTTGGTGATGAGTGAGAGGTTGGTGACTGAAACCAGCTCATTTCCAATTGACCACTGAGGTCACATCTCTCAGGTGAGAAGCAAAGTGAGAATTTGAACCAGGCACATTCTCCTTAGAGACAATGGGCCAAAGACAGGTCCGATGGAATCGAATGTCTTTTCGTGTTGACATCCATCCCGTCAAGCCCTCCTTAAGCCATTGAAGTGTCACATTGGGTCTGGGGGAGGCGGTGCACCCTGTGAAATTACACGTCGGAAGATTTGAATTTGATTTCCAGCCCTCTGCCAGTCAGTCTGCCAGGCACTTTCATGTGACAAGCCTTAGGCGAGTCCCTTTCTGTCTCTGATTCTCGATTCCTTCACAGGGATTTATGTGGGCCTTAACGCCCACTGGAAAAGATCCCTCTGCCAGCTCAGTGCCTGCTTTCTTGGTTTGACTTGTCAATCTCGACTTGAATACACCTTTGGTTTTGGATTGACTCTATTACCTCTCGTAGAAATTAACACACAAAACTGACAGCTGATTGACAAGATGAGAACCAGTTTTCCAAAATTCAAATTGAACTTAATACTTTCTTACTAAAAGAATGCTCAAATCAAGGGGACACAGCTCACTCGTTTTGACTTCATGAGCTATGGCAGGTAGAGACAACTTTTTGAAAATACACAGCTAAAACTGTCCGTGCTTTGAATGCTAGATATGTTTTTCAGTTTTAAGTGCTTTAGAACTTAAAGCGGGACCGTTTTTGCTGTGTATTTTGAAAAAGTTGTGTGCTCTTCAAAGAGAAAGCTACTTTTGCTGTGTCTTTGGGTTCGAGGGGAAATGGGAGTCCTCTTCATTCAGCAGGGACGACACCTGAGTCCTTTGCAGTCCTCTTGTCTGCCTCTGAGGGTGAAATGAGAGTGGTCCCTGTCATCATCAGCCATGTCTAAAAGAATTATTCACATTCCCTACGAGAATAGACGGGTGAAATAGCAAAAGTTGTGTCTTCCTTTGGCGCATGGACGGGTTCAAAGCCCACCTCATACCACTAAGTATTTTGCTGAACACGAGCAGTTGTGTGTGCGGCCTGTGTTTGGGTGATTTTTGTGTCATGTGTGTGTGTGTGTGTGTGTCTGTGTGTGTGTGTCTGTATTTCTGTCTCCATTCCTGAGCAGCAAATATTTTTGCCTCTTTTAGCCTGTTACTCACAACTGTGGATGAAGACCAGCACTCCTGAAAACACAATCCATGTATGGTTGAAGGAAATTTTCTTGGTGATGAGTGAGAGGTTGGTGACTGAAACCAGCTCATTTCCCATTGACCACTGAGGTCACATCTCTCAGGTGAGAAGCAAAGTGAGAATTTGAACCACGCATATTCTCCTTAGAGACAATGGGCCAAAGACAGGTCCGATGGAATCGAATGTCTTTTCATCTTGACATCCATCCCGTCAAGTCCTCGTTAAGCCATTGAAGTGTCACATTGGGCCTGGGGGAGGCGGTGCACCCTGTGAAATTACACGTCCGAAGATTTGGATTTGATTTCCAGCCCTCTGCCAGTCATTCTGCCAGGCACTTTCATGTGACAAGACTTAGGCGAGTCCCTTTCTGTCTCTGATTCCCGATTCCTTCACAGGGATTTATGTGGGCCTTAACGCCCACTGGGAAAAGATCCCTCTGCCAGCTCAGTGCCTGCTTTCTTGGTTTGACTTGTCAATCTGGACTTGAATACACCTTTGGTTTTGGATTGACTCAATTACCTCTCCTAGAAATTAACACACAAAACTGACAGCTGATTGACAAGATGAGAAGCAGTTTTCCAAAATTCAAATTGAACTTAATCCTTTCTTCCTAAAAGAATGCTCAAATCAAGGGGACACAGCTCACTCGTTTTGACTTCATGAGCTATGGCAGGTAGAGACAACTTTTTGAAAATACACAGCCAAAACTGCCCGTGCTTTGAATGCTAGACATGTTTTTCAGAATACACAGCTAAAACGGTCCCCGCTTTAAGTGCTAAAGCACTTAAAAACGGGGACCGTTTTAGCTGTGTATTTTGAAAAAGTTGTGTGCTCTTCAAAGAGAAAGCTACTTTTGCTGTGTCTTTGGGTTCGAGGGGAAATGGGAGTCCTCTTCAGTCAGCAGGGACGACACCTGAGTCCTTTGCAGTCCTCTTGTCTGCCTCTTAGGGTGAAATGAGAGTGGTCCCTGTCATCATGAGCCATGTCTGAAAGAATTATTCACATTCCCTACGAGAACAGACGGGTGAAATAGCAAAAGGTGTGTCTTCCTTTGGAGCATGGACGGGTTCAAAGCCCACCTCATACCACTAAGTATTTTGCTGAACACGAGCAGTTGTGTGTGCGGCCTGTGTTTGGGTGATTTTTGTGTCACGTGTGTGTGTGTGTGTGTGTGTGTGTCTGTGTGTGTGTGTCTGTATTTCTGTCTCCATTCCTGAGCAGCAAATCTTTTTTCCTCTTTTAGCATGTTACTCACAACTGTGGATGAAGCCCAGCACTCCTGAAAACACAATCCATGTATGGTTGAAGGAAATTTTCTTGGTGATGAGTGAGAGGTTGGTGACTGAAACCAGCTCATTTCCCATTGACCACTGAAGTCACATCTCTCAGGTGAGAACCAAAGTGAGAATTTGAACCAGGGACATTCTCCTTAGAGACAATGGGCCAAAGACAGGTCCGATGGAATCGAATGTCTTTTCATGTTGACATCCATCCCGTCAAGCCCTCGTTAAGCCATTGAAGTGTCACATTGGGCCTGGGGGAGGCGGTGCACCCTGTGAAATTACACGTCCGAAGATTTGGATTTGATTTCCAGCCCTCTGCCAGTCAGTCTGCCAGGCACTTTCATGTGACAAGCCTTAGGCGAGTCCCTTTCTGTCTCTGATTCCCGATTCCTTCACAGGGATTTATGTGGGCCTTAACGCCCACTGGGAAAAGATCCCTCTGCGAGCTCAGTGCCTGCTTTCTTGGTTTGACTTGTCAATCTGGACTTGAATACACCTTTGGATTTGGATTGACTCTATTACCTCTCCTAGAAATTAACACACAAAACTGAAAGCTGATTGACAAGATGAGAAGCAGTTTTCCAAAATTCAAATTGAACTTAATCCTTTCTTCCTAATAGAATGCTCAAATCAAGGGGACACTGCTCACTCGTTTTGACTTCATGAGCTATGGCAGGTAGAGACAACTTTTTGAAAATACACAGCTAAAACTGTCCGTGCTTTGAATGCTAGACATGTTTTTCAGAATACACAGCTAAAACGGTCCCCGCTTTAAGTGCTAAAGCACTTAAAAACGGGGACCGTTTTAGCTGTGTATTTTGAAAAAGTTGTGTGCTCTTCAAAGAGAAAGCTACTTTTGCTGTGTCTTTGGGTTCGAGGGGAAATGGGAGTCCTCTTCAGTCAGCAGGGACGACACCTGAGTCCTTTGCAGTCCTCTTGTCTGCCTCTGAGGGTGAAATGAGAGTGGTCCCTGTCATCATGAGCCATGTCTGAAAGAATTATTCACATTCCCTACGAGAATAGACGGGTGAAATAGCAAAAGGTGTGTCTTCCTTTGGAGCATGGACGGGTTCAAAGCCCACCTCATACCACTAAGTATTTTGCTGAACACGAGCAGTTGTGTGTGCGGCCTGTGTTTGGGTGATTTTTGTGTCATGTGTGTGTGTGTGTGTGTGTGTGTTTGTGTGTGTGTGTCTGTGTGTGTGTGTCTGTATTTCTGTCTCCATGCCTGAGCAGCAAATCTTTTTTCCTCTTTTAGCATGTTACTCACAACTGTGGATGAAGCCCAGCACTCCTGAAAACACAATCCATGTATGGTTGAAGGAAATTTTCTTGGTGATGAGTGAGAGGTTGGTGACTGAAACCAGCTCATTTCCCATTGACCACTGAGGTCACATCTCTCAGGTGAGAACCAAAGTGAGAATTTGAACCAGGGACATTCTCCTTAGAGACAATGGGCCAAAGACAGGTCCGATGGAATCGAATGTCTTTTCATGTTGACATCCATCCCGTCAAGCCCTCGTTAAGCCATTGAAGTGTCACATTGGGCCTGGGGGAGGCGGTGCACCCTGTGAAATTACACGACCGAAGATTTGGATTTGATTTCCAGCCCTCTGCCAGTCAGTCTGCCAGGCACTTTCATGTGACAAGCCTTAGGCGAGTCCCTTTCTGTCTCTGATTGCCGATTCCTTCACAGGGATTTATGTGGGCCTTAACGCCCACTGGGAAAAGATCCCTCTGCCAGCTCAGTGCCTGCTTTCTTGGTTTGACTTGTCAATCTGGACTTGAATACACCTTTGGTTTTGGATTGACTCTATTACCTCTCCTAGAAATTAACACACAAAACTGACAGCTGATTGACAAGATGAGAAGCAGTTTTCCAAAATTCAAATTGAACTTAATCCTTTCTTCCTAAAAGAATGCTCAAATCAAGGGGACACAGCTCACTCGTTTTGACTTCATGAGCTATGGCAGGTAGAGACAATTTTTGAAAATACACAGCTAAAACTGTCCGTGCTTTGAATGCTAGACATGTTTTTCAGAATACACAGCTAAAACAATCCCCGCTTTAAGTGCTAAAGCACTTAAAGCGGGGAACGTTTTAGCAGTGTATTTTGAAAAAGTTGTGTGCTCTTCAAAGAGAAAGCTACTTTTGCTGTGTCTTTGGGTTCGAGGGGAAATGGGAGTCCTCTTCAGTCAGCAGGGACGACACCTGAGTCCTTTGCAGTCCTCTAGTCTGCCTCTGAGGGTGAAATGAGAGTGGACCCTGTCATCATGAGCCATGTCTGAAAGAATTATTCACATTCCCTACGAGAATAGACGGGTGAAATAGCAAAAGGTGTGTCTTCCTTTGGAGCATGGACGGGTTCAACGCCCACCTCATACCACTAAGTATTTTGCTGAACACGAGCAGTTGTGTGTGCGGCCTGTGTTTGGTTGATTTTTGTGTTGTGTGTGTGTGTGTGTGTGTGTGTGTGTGTGTGTCTGTGTGTGTGTATCTGTATTTCTGTCTCCATTCCTGAGCAGCAAATCTTTTTTCCTTTTTTAGCATGTTACTCACAACTGTGGATGAAGCCCAGCACTCCTGAAAACACAATCCATGTATGGTTGAAGGAAATTTTCTTGGTGATGAGTGAGAGGTTGGTGACTGAAACCAGCTCATTTCGCATTGACCACCGAGGTCACATCTCTCAGGTGACAAGCCAAGTGAGAATTTGAACCAGGCACATTCTCCTTAGAGACAATGGGCCAAAGTCAAGTCCGATGGAATCGAATGTCTTTTCATGTTGACATCCATCCCGTCAAGCCCTCGTTAAGCCATTGAAGTGTCACATTGGGCCTGGGGGAGGCGGTGCACCCTGTGAAATTACACGTCCGAAGATTTGGATTTGATTTCCAGCCCTCTGCCAGTCAGTCTGCCAGGCACTTTCATGTGACAAGCCTTAGGCGAGTCCCTTTCTGTCTCTGATTCCCGATTCCTTCACAGGGATTTATGTGGGCCTTAACGCCCACTGTGAAAAGATCCCTCTGCCAGCTCAGTGCCTGCTTTCTTGGTTTGACTTGTCAATCTGGACTTGAATACACCTTTGGTTTTGGATTGACTCTATTACCTCTCCTAGAAATTAACAAACAAAACTGACAGCTGATTGACAAGATGAGAAGCAGTTTTCCAAAATTCAAATTGAACTTAATCCTTTCTTACTAAAAGAATGCTCAAATCAAGGGGACACAGCTCACTCGTTTTGACTTCATGAGCTATGGCAGGTTGAGACAACTTTTTGAAAATACACAGCTAAAACTGTCCGTGCTTTGAATGCTAGACATGTTTTTCAGAATACACAGCTAAAACGGTCCCCGCTTTAAGTGCTTTGGCGGGGACCGTTTTAGCTGTGTATTTTGAAAAAGTTGTGTGCTCTTCAAAGAGAAAGCTACTTTTGCTGTGTTTTTGGGTTCGAGGGGAAATGGGAGTCCTCTTCAGTCAGCAGGGACGACACCTGATTCCTTTGCAGTCCTCTTGTCTGCCTCTGAGGGTGAAATGAGTGTGGTCCCTGTCATCATGAGCCATGTCTGAAAGAATTATTCACATTCCCTACGAGAATAGACGGGTGAAATAGCAAAAGGTGTGTCTTCCTTTGGAGCATGGACGGGTTCAAAGCCCACATCATACCACTAAGTATTTTGCTGAACACGAGCAGTTGTGTGTGCGGCCTGTGTTTGGGTGATTTTTGTGTCATGTGTGTGTGTGTGTGTGTGTCTGTGTGTGTGTGTCTGTATTTCTGTCTCCATTCCTGAGCAGCAAATCTTTTTGCCTCTTTTAGCCTGTTACTCACAACTGTGGATGAAGCCCAGCACTCCTGAAAACACAATCCATGTATGGTTGAAGGAAATTTTCTTGGTGATGAGTGAGAGGTTGGTGACTGAAACCAGCTCATTTCCCATTGACCACTGAGGTCACATCTCTCAGGTGAGAAGCAAAGTGAGAATTTGAACCACGCATATTCTCCTTAGAGACAATGGGCCAAAGACAGGTCCGATGGAATCGAATGTCTTTTCATCTTGACATCCATCCCGTCAAGTCCTCGTTAAGCCATTGAAGTGTCACATTGGGCCTGGGGGAGGCGGTGCACCCTGTGAAATTACACGTCCGAAGATTTGGATTTGATTTCCAGCCCTCTGCCAGTCATTCTGCCAGGCACTTTCATGTGACAAGACTTAGGCGAGTCCCTTTCTGTCTCTGATTCCCGATTCCTTCACAGGGATTTATGTGGGCCTTAACGCCCACTGGGAAAAGATCCCTCTGCCAGCTCAGTGCCTGCTTTCTTGGTTTGACTTGTCAATCTGGACTTGAATACACCTTTGGTTTTGGATTGACTCAATTACCTCTCCTAGAAATTAACACACAAAACTGACAGCTGATTGACAAGATGAGAAGCAGTTTTCCAAAATTCAAATTGAACTTAATCCTTTCTTCCTAAAAGAATGCTCAAATCAAGGGGACACAGCTCACTCGTTTTGACTTCATGAGCTATGGCAGGTAGAGACAACTTTTTGAAAATACACAGCCAAAACTGCCCGTGCTTTGAATGCTAGACATGTTTTTCAGAATACACAGCTAAAACGGTCCCCGCTTTAAGTGCTAAAGCACTTAAAAACGGGGACCGTTTTAGCTGTGTATTTTGAAAAAGTTGTGTGCTCTTCAAAGAGAAAGCTACTTTTCCTGTGTCTTTGGGTTCGAGGGGAAATGGGAGTCCTCTTCAGTCAGCAGGGACGACACCTGAGTCCTTTGCAGTCCTCTTGTCTGCCTCTGAGGGTGAAATGAGAGTGGTCCCTGTCATCATGAGCCATGTCTGAAAGAATTATTCACATTCCCTACGAGAACAGACGGGTGAAATAGCAAAAGGTGTGTCTTCCTTTGGAGCATGGACGGGTTCAAAGCCCACCTCATACCACTAAGTATTTTGCTGAACACGAGCAGTTGTGTGTGCGGCCTGTGTTTGGGTGATTTTTGTGTCACGTGTGTGTGTGTGTGTGTGTGTGTGTCTGTGTGTGTGTGTCTGTATTTCTGTCTCCATTCCTGAGCAGCAAATCTTTTTTCCTCTTTTAGCATGTTACTCACAACTGTGGATGAAGCCCAGCACTCCTGAAAACACAATCCATGTATGGTTGAAGGAAATTTTCTTGGTGATGAGTGAGAGGTTGGTGACTGAAACCAGCTCATTTCCCATTGACCACTGAGGTCACATCTCTCAGGTGAGAAGCAAAGTGAGAATTTGAACCAGGCACATTCTCCTTAGAGACAATAGGCCAAAGACAAGTCCGATGGAATCGAATGTCTTTTCATGTTGACCTCCATCCCGTCAAGCCCTCGTTAAGCCATTGAAGTGTCACATTGGGCCTGGGGGAGGCGGTGCACCCTGTGAAGTTACACGTCCGAAGATTTGGATTTGATTTCCAGCCCTCTGCCAGTCAGTCTGCCAGGCACTTTCATGTGACAAGCCTTAGGCGAGTCCCTTTCTGTCTCTGATTCCCGATTCCTTCACAGGGATTTATGTGGGCCTTAACGCCCACTGGGAAAAGATCCCTCTGCCAGCTCAGTGCCTGCTTTCTTGGTTTGACTTGTCAATCTGGACTTGAATACACCTTTGGTTTTGGATTGACTCTATTACCTCTCCTAGAAATTAACACACAAAACTGACAGCTGATTGACAAGATGAGAAGCAGTTTTCCAAAATTCAAATTGAACTTAATCCTTTCTTACTAAAAGAATGCTCAAATCAAGGGGACACAGCTCACTCGTTTTGACTTCACATACTATGGCAGGTAGAGACAACTTTTTGAAAATACACAGCTAAAACTGTCCGTTCTTTGAATGCTACACATGTATTTCAGAATACACAGCTAAAACGGTCCCCTCTTTATGTGCTAAAGCACTTAAAGCGGGGACCGTTTTAGCTGTGTATTTTGAAAAAGTTGTGTGCTCTTCAAAGAGAAAGCTTCTTTTTCTGTGTCTTTGGGTTCGAGGGGAAATGGGAGTCCTCTTCAGTCAGCAGGGACGACACCTGAGTCCTTTGCAGTCCTCTTGTCTGCCTCTGAGGGTGAAATGAGAGTGGTCCCTGTCATCATGAGCCATGTCTGAAAGAATTATTCACATTCCCTTCGAGAATAGACGGGTGAAATAGCAAAAGGTGTGTCTTCCTTTGGAACATGGACGGGTTCAAAGCCCACCTCATACCACTAAGTATTTTGCTGAACACGAGCAGTTGTGTGTGCGGCCTGTGTTTGGGTGATTTTTGTGTCCTGTGTGTTTGTGTGTGTGTGTGTGTGTGTGTGTGTGTGTGTGTGTGTGTCTGTATTTCTGTCTCCATTCCTGAGCAGCAAATCTTTTTTCCTCTTTTAGCATGTTACTCACAACTGTGGATGAAGCCCAGCACTCCTGAAAACACAATCCATGTATGGTTGAAGGAAATTTTCTTGGTGATGAGTGAGAGGTTGGTGACAGAAACCAGCTCATTTCCCATTGACCACTGAGGTCACATCTCTCAGGTGAGAAGCAAAGTGAGAATTTGAACCAGGCACATTCTCCTTAGAGACAATGGGCCAAAGACAAGTCCGATGGAATCGAAAGTCTTTTCATGTTGACATCCATCCCGTCAAGCCCTCGTTAAGCCATTGAAGTGTCACATTGGGCCTGGGGGAGGCGGTGCACCCTGTGAAATTACACGTCCGAAGATTTGGATTTGATTTCCAGCCCTCTGCCAGTCACTCTGCCAGGCAATTTCATGTGACAAGCCTTAGGCGAGTCCCTTTCTGTCTCTGATTCCCGATTCCTTCACAGGGATTTATGTGGGCCTTAACGCCCACTGGGAAAAGATCCCTCTGCCAGCTCAGTGCCTGCTTTCTTGGTTTGACTTGTCACTCTGGACTTGAATACACCTTTGGTTTTGGATTGACTCTATTTCCTCTCCTAGAAATTAACACACAAAACTGACAGCTGATTGACAAGATGAGAAACAGTTTTCCAAAATTCAAATTGAACTTAATCCTTTCTTACTAAAAGAATGCTCAAATCAAGGGGACACAGCTCACTCGTTTTGACTTCATGAGCTATGGCAGGTAGAGACAACTTTTTGAAAATACACAGCTAAAACTGTCCGTGCTTTGAATGCTAGACATGTTTTTCAGAATACACAGCTAAAACGGTCCCCGCTTTATGTGCTTAGCACTTAAAGCGGGGACCGTTTTAGCTGTGTATTTTGAAAAAATTGTGTGCTCTTCAAAGAGAAAGCTACTTTTGCTGTGTTTTTGGGTTCGAGGGGAAATGGGAGTCCTCTTCAGTCAGCAGGGACGACACCTGATTCCTTTGCAGTCCTCTTGTCTGCCTCTGAGGGTGAAATGTGTGTGGTCCCTGTCATCATGAGCCATGTCTGAAAGAATTATTCACATTCCCTACGAGAATAGACGGGTGAAATAGCAAAAGGTGTGTCTTCCTTTGGAGCATGGACGGGTTCAAAGCCCACATCATACCACTAAGTATTTTGCTGAACACGAGCAGTTGTGTGTGCGGCCTGTGTTTGGGTGATTTTTGTGTCATGTGTGTGTGTGTGTGTGTGTCTGTGTGTGTGTGTCTGTATTTCTGTCTCCATTCCTGAGCAGCAAATCTTTTTGCCTCTTTTAGCCTGTTACTCACAACTGTGGATGAAGCCCAGCACTCCTGAAAACACAATCCATGTATGGTTGAAGGAAATTTTCTTGGTGATGAGTGAGAGGTTGGTGACTGAAACCAGCTCATTTCCCATTGACCACTGAGGTCACATCTCTCAGGTGAGAAGCAAAGTGAGAATTTGAACCACGCATATTCTCCTTAGAGACAATGGGCCAAAGACAGGTCCGATGGAATCGAATGTCTTTTCATCTTGACATCCATCCCGTCAAGTCCTCGTTAAGCCATTGAAGTGTCACATTGGGCCTGGGGGAGGCGGTGCACCCTGTGAAATTACACGTCCGAAGATTTGGATTTGATTTCCAGCCCTCTGCCAGTCATTCTGCCAGGCACTTTCATGTGACAAGACTTAGGCGAGTCCCTTTCTGTCTCTGATTCCCGATTCCTTCACAGGGATTTATGTGGGCCTTAACGCCCACTGGGAAAAGATCCCTCTGCCAGCTCAGTGCCTGCTTTCTTGGTTTGACTTGTCAATCTGGACTTGAATACACCTTTGGTTTTGGATTGACTCAATTACCTCTCCTAGAAATTAACACACAAAACTGACAGCTGATTGACAAGATGAGAAGCAGTTTTCCAAAATTCAAATTGAACTTAATCCTTTCTTCCTAAAAGAATGCTCAAATCAAGGGGACACAGCTCACTCGTTTTGACTTCATGAGCTATGGCAGGTAGAGACAACTTTTTGAAAATACACAGCCAAAACTGCCCGTGCTTTGAATGCTAGACATGTTTTTCAGAATACACAGCTAAAACGGTCCCCGCTTTAAGTGCTAAAGCACTTAAAAACGGGGACCGTTTTAGCTGTGTATTTTGAAAAAGTTGTGTGCTCTTCAAAGAGAAAGCTACTTTTGCTGTGTCTTTGGGTTCGAGGGGAAATGGGAGTCCTCTTCAGTCAGCAGGGACGACACCTGAGTCCTTTGCAGTCCTCTTGTCTGCCTCTGAGGGTGAAATGAGAGTGGTCCCTGTCATCATGAGCCATGTCTGAAAGAATTATTCACATTCCCTACGAGAACAGACGGGTGAAATAGCAAAAGGTGTGTCTTCCTTTGGAGCATGGACGGGTTCAAAGCCCACCTCATACCACTAAGTATTTTGCTGAACACGAGCAGTTGTGTGTGCGGCCTGTGTTTGGGTGATTTTTGTGTCACGTGTGTGTGTGTGTGTGTGTGTCTGTGTGTGTGTGTCTGTATTTCTGTCTCCATTCCTGAGCAGCAAATCTTTTTTCCTCTTTTAGCATGTTACTCACAACTGTGGATGAAGCCCAGCACTCCTGAAAACACAATCCATGTATGGTTGAAGGAAATTTTCTTGGTGATGAGTGAGAGGTTGGTGACTGAAACCAGCTCATTTCCCATTGACCACTGAGGTCACATCTCTCAGGTGAGAAGCAAAGTGAGAATTTGAACCAGGCACATTCTCCTTAGAGACAATAGGCCAAAGACAAGTCCGATGGAATCGAATGTCTTTTCATGTTGACCTCCATCCCGTCAAGCCCTCGTTAAGCCATTGAAGTGTCACATTGGGCCTGGGGGAGGCGGTGCACCCTGTGAAATTACACGTCCGAAGATTTGGATTTGATTTCCAGCCCTCTGCCAGTCAGTCTGCCAGGCACTTTCATGTGACAAGCCTTAGGCGAGTCCCTTTCTGTCTCTGATTCCCGATTCCTTCACAGGGATTTATGTGGGCCTTAACGCCCACTGGGAAAAGATCCCTCTGCCAGCTCAGTGCCTGCTTTCTTGGTTTGACTTGTCAATCTGGACTTGAATACACCTTTGGTTTTGGATTGACTCTATTACCTCTCCTAGAAATTAACACACAAAACTGACAGCTGATTGACAAGATGAGAAGCAGTTTTCCAAAATTCAAATTGACCTTAATCCTTTCTTACTAAAAGAATGCTCAAATCAAGGGGACACAGCTCACTCGTTTTGACTTCACGAACTATGGCAGGTAGAGACAACTTTTTGAAAATACACAGCTAAAACTGTCCGTGCTTTGAATGCTACACATGTATTTCAGAATACACAGCTAAAACGGTCCCCTCTTTATGTGCTAAAGCACTTAAAGCGGGGACCGTTTTAGCTGTGTATTTTGAAAAAGTTGTGTGCTCTTCAAAGAGAAAGCTTCTTTTTCTGTGTCTTTGGGTTCGAGGGGAAATGGGAGTCCTCTTCAGTCAGCAGGGACGACACCTGAGTCCTTTGCAGTCCTCTTGACTGCCTCTGAGGGTGAAATGAGAGTGGTCCCTGTCATCATGAGCCATGTCTGAAAGAATTATTCACATTCCCTTCGAGAATAGACGGGTGAAATAGCAAAAGGTGTGTCTTCCTTTGGAGCATGGACGGGTTCAAAGCCCACCTCATACCACTAAGTATTTTGCTGAACACGAGCAGTTGTGTGTGCGGCCTGTGTTTGGGTGATTTTTGTGTTGTGTGTGTGTGTGTGTGTGTGTGTGTGTGTGTGTGTCTGTGTGTGTGTATCTGTATTTCTGTCTCCATTCCTGAGCAGCAAATCTTTTTTCCTTTTTTAGCATGTTACTCACAACTGTGGATGAAGCCCAGCACTCCTGAAAACACAATCCATGTATGGTTGAAGGAAATTTTCTTGGTGATGAGTGAGAGGTTGGTGACTGAAACCAGCTCATTTCGCATTGACCACCGAGGTCACATCTCTCAGGTGAGAAGCCAAGTGAGAATTTGAACCAGGCACATTCTCCTTAGAGACAATGGGCCAAAGTCAAGTCCGATGGAATCAAATGTCTTTTCATGTTGACATCCATCCCGTCAAGCCCTCGTTAAGCCATTGAAGTGTCACATTGGGCCTGGGGGAGGCGGTGCACCCTGTGAAATTACACGTCCGAAGATTTGGATTTGATTTCCAGCCCTCTGCCAGTCAGTCTGCCAGGCACTTTCATGTGACAAGCCTTAGGCGAGTCCCTTTCTGTCTCTGATTCCCGATTCCTTCACAGGGATTTATGTGGGCCTTAACGCCCACTGGGAAAAGATCCCTCTGCCAGCTCAGTGCCTGCTTTCTTGGTTTGACTTGTCAATCTGGACTTGAATACACCTTTGGTTTTGGATTGACTCTATTACCTCTCCTAGAAATTAACACACAAAACTGACAGCTGATTGACAAGATGAGAAGCAGTTTTCCAAAATTCAAATTGAACTTAATCCTTTCTTACTAAAAGAATGCTCAAATCAAGGGGACACAGCTCACTCGTTTTGACTTCATGAACTATGGCAGGTTGAGACAACTTTTTGAAAATACACAGCTAAAACTGTCCGTGCTTTGAATGCTAGACATGTTTTTCAGAATACACAGCTAAAACGGTCCCCCTTTAAGTGCTTTAGCGGGGACCGTTTTAGCTGTGTATTTTGAAAAAGTTGTGTGCTCTTCAAAGAGAAAGCTACTTTTGCTGTGTCTTTGGGTTCGAGGGGAAATGGGAGTCCTCTTCTGTCAGCAGGGACGACACCTGAGTCCTTTGCAGTCCTCTTGTCTGCCTCTGAGGGTGAAATGAGAGTGGTCCCTGTCATCATGAACCAGGTCTGAAAGAATTATTCACATTCCCTACGAGAGTAGACGGGTGAAATAGCAAAAGGTGTGTCTTCCTTTGGAGCATGGACGGGTTCAAAGCCCACATCATACCACTAAGTATTTTGCTGAACACGAGCAGTTGTGTGTGCGGCCTGTGTTTGGGTGATTTTTGTGTCATGTGTGTGTGTGTGTGTGTCTGTGTGTGTGTGTCTGTGTGTGTGTGTCTGTATTTCTGTCTCCATTCCTGAGCAGCAAATCTTTTTTCCTCTTTTAGCATGTTACTCACAACTGTGGATGAAGCCCCGCACTCCTGAAAACACAATCCATGTATGGTTGAAGGAAATTTTCTTGGTGATGAGTGAGAGGTTGGTGACTGAAACCAGCTCATTTCCCATTGACCACTGAGGTCACATCTCTCAGGTGAGAAGCAAAGTGAGAATTTGAACCAGGCACATTCTCCTTAGAGACAATGGGCCAAAGACAGGTCCGATGGAATCGAATGTCTTTTCATGTTGACATCCATCCCGTCAAGCCCTCGTTAAGCCATTGAAGTGTCACATTGGGCCTGGGGGAGGCGGTGCCCCCTGTGAAATTACACGTCCGAAGATTTGGATTTGATTTCCAGCCCTCTGCCAGTCAGTCTGCCAGGCACTTTCATGTGACAAGCCTTAAGCGAGTCCCTTTCTGTCTCTGATTCCCGATTCCTTCACAGGGATTTATGTGGGCCTTAAGGCCCACTGGGAAAAGATCCCTCTGCCAGCTCAGTGCCTGCTTTCTTGGTTTGACTTGTCAATCTGGACTTGAATACACCTTTGGTTTTGGATTGACTCTATTACCTCTCCTAGAAATTAACACACAAAACTGACAGCTGATTGACAAGATGAGAAGCAGTTTTCCAAAATTCAAATTGAACTTAATCCTTTCTTCCTAAAAGAATGCTCAAATCAAGGGGACACAGCTCACTCGTTTTGACTTCATGAGCTATGGCAGGTAGAGAAAACTTTTTGAAAATACACAGCTAAAACTGTCCGTGCTTTGAATGCTAGACATGTTTTTCAGAATACACAGCTAAAACGGTCCCCGCTTTAAGTGCTAAAGAACTTAAAGCGGGGAACGTTTTAGCTGTGTATTTTGAAAAAGTTGTGTGCTCTTCAAAGAGAAAGCTACTTTTGCTGTGTCTTTGGGTTCGAGGGGAAATGGGAGTCCTCTTCAGTCAGCAGGGACGACACCTGAGTCCTTTGCAGTCCTCTTGTCTGCTTCTGAGGGTGAAATGAGAGTGGTCCCTCTCATCATGAGCCATGTCTGAAAGAATTATTCACATTCCCTACGAGCAGAGACGGGTGAAATAGCAAAAGGTGTGTCTTCCTTTGGAGCATGGACGGGTTCAAAGCCCACCTCATACCACTAAGTATTTTGATGAACACGAGCAGTTTTGTGTGCGGCCTGTGTTTGGGTGATTTTTGTGTCATGTTTGTGTGTGTGTGTGTGTGTGTGTGTGTGTGTCTGTATTTCTGTCTCCATTCCTGAGCAGCAAATATTTTTTCCTCTTTTAGCATGTTACTCACAACTGTGGATGGAGCCCAGCACTCCTGAAAACACAATCCATGTATGGTTGAAGGAAATTTTCTTGGTGATGAGTGAGAGGTTGGTGACTGAAACCAGCTCATTTCCCATTGACCACTGAGGTCACATCTCTCAGGTGAGAAGCAAAGTGAGAATTTGAACCAAGCACATTCTCCTTAGAGACAATGGGCCAAAGACAGGTCCGATGGAATCGAATGTCTTTTCATGTTGACATCCATCCCGTCAAGCCCTCGTTAAGCCATTGAAGTGTCACATTGGGAATGGGGGAGGCGGTGCACCCTGTGAAATTACACGTCCGAAGATTTGGTTTTGATTTCCAGCCCTCTGCCAGTCATTCTGCCAGGCACTTTCATGTGACAAGCCTTAGGCGAGTCCCTTTCTGTCTCTGATTCCCGATTCCTTCACAGGGATTTATGTGGGCCTTAACGCCCACTGGGAAAAGATCCCACTGCCAGCTCAGTGCCTGCTTTCTTGGTTTGACTTGTCAATCTGGACTTGAATACACCTTTGGTTTTGGATTGACTCTATTACCTCTCCTAGAAATTAACACACAAAACTGACAGCTGATTGACAAGATGAGAAGCAGTTTTCCAAAATTCAATTTGAACTTAATCCTTTCTTACTAAAAGAATGCTCAAATCAAGGGGACACAGCTCACTCGTTTTGACTTCATGAGCTATGGCAGGTAGAGACAACTTTTTGAAAATACACAGCTAAAACTGTCCGTGCTTTGAATGCCAGACATGTTTTTCAGAATACACAGCAAAAACGGTCCCCGCTTAAAGTGCTAAAGCACTTAAAGCGGGGACCGTTTTAGCTGTGTATTTTGAAAAAGTTGTGTGCTCTTCAAAGAGAAAGCTAATTTTGCTGTGTGTTTTGGTTCGAGGGGAAATGGGAGTCCTCTTCAGTCAGCAGGGACGACACCTGAGTCCTTTGCAGTCCTCTTTTCTGCCTCTGAGGGTGAAATGAGAGTGGTCCCTGTCATCATGAGCCATGTCTGAAAGAATTATTCACATTCCCTACGAGAATAGACGGGTGAAATAGCAAAACGTGTGTCTTCTTTGGAGCATGGACGGGTTCAAAGCCCAGCTCATACCACTAAGTATTTTGCTGAACACGAGCAGTTGTGTGTGCGGCCTGTGTTTGGGTGATTTTTGTGTGATGTTTGTGTGTGTGTGTCTGTGTGTGTGTGTCTGTGTGTCTGTGTGTGTGTGTCTGTATTTCTGTCTCCATTCCTGAGCAGCAAATCTTTTTTCCTCTTTTAGCATGTTACTCACAACTGTGGATGAAGCCCAGCACTCCTGAAAACACAATCCATGTATGGTTGAAGGAAATTTTCTTGGTGATGAGTGAGAGGTTGGTGACTGAAACCAGCTCATTTCCCATTGACCACTGAGGTCACATCTCTCAGGTGAGAAGCAAAGTGAGAATTTGAACCAGGCACATTCTCCTTAGAGACAATGGGCCAAAGACAGGTCCGATGGAATCGAATGTCTTTTCATGTTGACATCCATCCCGTCAAGCCCTCGTTAAGCCATTGAAGTGTCACATTGGGCCTGGGGGAGGCGGTGCACCCTGTGGAATTACACGTCCGAAGATTTGGATTTGATTTCCAGCCCTATGCCAGTCAGTCTGCCAGGCACTTTCATGTGACAAGCCTTAGGCGAGTCCCTTTCTGTCTCTGATTCCCGATTCCTTCACAGGGATTTATGTGGGCCTTAACGCCCACTGGGAAAAGATCCCTCTGCCAGCTCAGTGCCTGCTTTCTTGGTTTGACTTGTCAATCTGGACTTGAATACACCTTTGGTTTTGGATTGACTCTATTACCTCTCCTAGAAATTAACACACAAAACTGACAGCTGATTGACAAGATGAGAAGCAGTTTTCCAAAATTCAATATGAACTTAATCCTTTCTTACTAAAAGAATGCTCAAATCAAGGGGACACAGCTCACTCGTTTTGACTTCATGAGCTATGGCAGGTAGAGACAACTTTTTGAAAATACACAGCTAAAACTGTCCGTGCTTTGAATGCTAGACATGTTTTTCAGAATACACAGCTAAAACGGTCCGCGCTTTAAGTGCTAAAGCACTTAAAGCGGGGACCGTTTTAGCAGTGTATTTTGAAAATTTGTGTGCTCTTCAAAGAGAAAGCTACTTTTGCTGTGTCTCTGGGTTCGAGGGGAAATGGGAGTCCTCTTCAGTCAGCAGGGACGACACCTGAGTCCTTTGCAGTCCTCTTGTCTGCCTCTGAGGGTGAAATGAGAGTGGTCCCTGTCATCATGAGCCATGTCTGAAAGAATTATTCACATTCCCTACGAGAAAAGATGGGTGAAATAGCAAAAGGTGTGTCTTCCTTTGGAGCATGGACGGGTTCAAAGCCCATCTCATACCACTAAGTATTTTGCTGAACACGAGCAGTTGTGTGTGCGGCCTGTGTTTGGTTGATTTTTGTGTTGTGTGTGTGTGTGTGTGTGTGTGTGTGTGTGTCTGTGTGTGTGTATCTGTATTTCTGTCTCCATTCCTGAGCAGCAAATCTTTTTTCCTTTTTTAGCATGTTACTCACAACTGTGGATGAAGCCCAGCACTCCTGAAAACACAATCCATGTATGGTTGAAGGAAATTTTCTTGGTGATGAGTGAGAGGTTGGTGACTGAAACCAGCTCATTTCGCATTGACCACCGAGGTCACATCTCTCAGGTGAGAAGCCAAGTGAGAATTTGAACCAGGCACATTCTCCTTAGAGACAATGGGCCAAAGTCAAGTCCGATGGAATCGAATGTCTTTTCATGTTGACATCCATCCCGTCAAGCCCTCGTTAAGCCATTGAAGTGTCACATTGGGCCTGGGGGAGGCGGTGCACCCTGTGAAATTACACATCCGAAGATTTGGATTTGATTTCCAGCCCTCTGCCAGTCAGTCTGCCAGGCACTTTCATGTGACAAGCCTTAGGCGAGTCCCTTTCTGTCTCTGATTCCCGATTCCTTCACAGGGATTTATGTGGGCCTTAACGCCCACTGGGAAAAGATCCCTCTGCCAGCTCAGTGCCTGCTTTCTTGGTTTGACTTGTCAATCTGGACTTGAATACACCTTTGGTTTTGGATTGACTCTATTACCTCTCCTAGAAATTAACACACAAAACTGACAGCTGATTGACAAGATGAGAAGCAGTTTTCCAAAATTCAAATTGAACTTAATCCTTTCTTACTAAAAGAATGCTCAAATCAAGGGGACACAGCTCACTCGTTTTGACTTCATGAGCTATGGCAGGTTGAGACAACTTTTTGAAAATACACAGCTAAAACTGTCCGTGCTTTGAATGCTAGACATGTTTTTCAGAATACACAGCTAAAACGGTCCCCCTTTAAGTGCTTTAGCGGGGACCGTTTTAGCTGTGTATTTTGAAAAAGTTGTGTGCTCTTCAAAGAGAAAGCTACTTTTCTGTGTCTTTGGGTTCGAGGGGAAATGGGAGTCCTCTTCTGTCAGCAGGGACGACACCTGAGTCCTTTGCAGTCCTCTTGTCTGCCTCTGAGGGTGAAATGAGAGTGGTCCCTGTCATCATGAACCAGGTCTGAAAGAATTATTCACATTCCCTACGAGAGTAGACGGGTGAAATAGCAAAAGGTGTGTCTTCCTTTGGAGCATGGACGGGTTCAAAGCCCACATCATACCACTAAGTATTTTGCTGAACACGAGCAGTTGTGTGTGCGGCCTGTGTTTGGGTGATTTTTGTGTCATGTGTGTGTGTGTGTGTGTGTCTGTGTGTGTGTGTCTGTGTGTGTGTGTCTGTATTTCTGTCTCCATTCCTGAGCAGCAAATCTTTTTTCCTCTTTTAGCATGTTACTCACAACTGTGGATGAAGCCCCGCACTCCTGAAAACACAATCCATGTATGGTTGAAGGAAATTTTCTTGGTGATGAGTGAGAGGTTGGTGACTGAAACCAGCTCATTTCCCATTGACCACTGAGGTCACATCTCTCAGGTGAGAAGCAAAGTGAGAATTTGAACCAGGCACATTCTCCTTAGAGACAATGGGCCAAAGACAGGTCCGATGGAATCGAATGTCTTTTCATGTTGACATCCATCCCGTCAAGCCCTCGTTAAGCCATTGAAGTGTCACATTGGGCCTGGGGGAGGCGGTGCCCCCTGTGAAATTACACGTCCGAAGATTTGGATTTGATTTCCAGCCCTCTGCCAGTCAGTCTGCCAGGCACTTTCATGTGACAAGCCTTAAGCGAGTCCCTTTCTGTCTCTGATTCCCGATTCCTTCACAGGGATTTATGTGGGCCTTAACGCCCACTGGGAAAAGATCCCTCTGCCAGCTCAGTGCCTGCTTTCTTGGTTTGACTTGTCAATCTGGACTTGAATACACCTTTGGTTTTGGATTGACTCTATTACCTCTCCTAGAAATTAACACACAAAACTGACAGCTGATTGACAAGATGAGAAGCAGTTTTCCAAAATTCAAATTGAACTTAATCCTTTCTTCCTAAAAGAATGCTCAAATCAAGGGGACACAGCTCACTCGTTTTGACTTCATGAGCTATGGCAGGTAGAGAAAACTTTTTGAAAATACACAGCTAAAACTGTCCGTGCTTTGAATGCTAGACATGTTTTTCAGAATACACAGCTAAAACGGTCCCCGCTTTAAGTGCTAAAGAACTTAAAGCGGGGAACGTTTTAGCTGTGTATTTTGAAAAAGTTGTGTGCTCTTCAAAGAGAAAGCTACTTTTGCTGTGTCTTTGGGTTCGAGGGGAAATGGGAGTCCTCTTCAGTCAGCAGGGACGACACCTGAGTCCTTTGCAGTCCTCTTGTCTGCTTCTGAGGGTGAAATGAGAGTGGTCCCTCTCATCATGAGCCATGTCTGAAAGAATTATTCACATTCCCTACGAGCAGAGACGGGTGAAATAGCAAAAGGTGTGTCTTCCTTTGGAGCATGGACGGGTTCAAAGCCCACCTCATACCACTAAGTATTTTGATGAACACGAGCAGTTTTGTGTGCGGCCTGTGTTTGGGTGATTTTTGTGTCATGTTTGTGTGTGTGTGTGTGTGTGTGTGTGTGTGTCTGTATTTCTGTCTCCATTCCTGAGCAGCAAATCTTTTTTCCTCTTTTAGCATGTTACTCACAACTGTGGATGGAGCCCAGCACTCCTGAAAACACAATCCATGTATGGTTGAAGGAAATTTTCTTGGTGATGAGTGAGAGGTTGGTGACTGAAACCAGCTCATTTCCCATTGACCACTGAGGTCACATCTCTCAGGTGAGAAGCAAAGTGAGAATTTGAACCAAGCACATTCTCCTTAGAGACAATGGGCCAAAGACAGGTCCGATGGAATCGAATGTCTTTTCATGTTGACATCCATCCCGTCAAGCCCTCGTTAAGCCATTGAAGTGTCACATTGGGAATGGGGGAGGCGGTGCACCCTGTGAAATTACACGTCCGAAGATTTGGTTTTGATTTCCAGCCCTCTGCCAGTCAGTCTGCCAGGCACTTTCATGTGACAAGCCTTAGGCGAGTCCCTTTCTGTCTCTGATTCCCGATTCCTTCACAGGGATTTATGTGGGCCTTAACGCCCACTGGGAAAAGATCCCACTGCCAGCTCAGTGCCTGCTTTCTTGGTTTGACTTGTCAATCTGGACTTGAATACACCTTTGGTTTTGGATTGACTCTATTACCTCTCCTAGAAATTAACACACAAAACTGACAGCTGATTGACAAGATGAGAAGCAGTTTTCCAAAATTCAAATTGAACTTAATCCTTTCTTCCTAAAAGAATGCTCAAATCAAGGGGACACAGCTCACTCGTTTTGACTTCATGAGCTATGGCAGGTAGAGAAAACTTTTTGAAAATACACAGCTAAAACTGTCCGTGCTTTGAATGCTAGACATGTTTTTCAGAATACACAGCTAAAACGGTCCCCGCTTTAAGTGCTAAAGAACTTAAAGCGGGGAACGTTTTAGCTGTGTATTTTGAAAAAGTTGTGTGCTCTTCAAAGAGAAAGCTACTTTTGCTGTGTCTTTGGGTTCGAGGGGAAATGGGAGTCCTCTTCAGTCAGCAGGGACGACACCTGAGTCCTTTGCAGTCCTCTTGTCTGCTTCTGAGGGTGAAATGAGAGTGGTCCCTCTCATCATGAGCCATGTCTGAAAGAATTATTCACATTCCCTACGAGCAGAGACGGGTGAAATAGCAAAAGGTGTGTCTTCCTTTGGAGCATGGACGGGTTCAAAGCCCACCTCATACCACTAAGTATTTTGATGAACACGAGCAGTTTTGTGTGCGGCCTGTGTTTGGGTGATTTTTGTGTCATGTTTGTGTGTGTGTGTGTGTGTGTGTGTGTGTGTCTGTATTTCTGTCTCCATTCCTGAGCAGCAAATCTTTTTTCCTCTTTTAGCATGTTACTCACAACTGTGGATGGAGCCCAGCACTCCTGAAAACACAATCCATGTATGGTTGAAGGAAATTTTCTTGGTGATGAGTGAGAGGTTGGTGACTGAAACCAGCTCATTTCCCATTGACCACTGAGGTCACATCTCTCAGGTGAGAAGCAAAGTGAGAATTTGAACCAAGCACATTCTCCTTAGAGACAATGGGCCAAAGACAGGTCCGATGGAATCGAATGTCTTTTCATGTTGACATCCATCCCGTCAAGCCCTCGTTAAGCCATTGAAGTGTCACATTGGGAATGGGGGAGGCGGTGCACCCTGTGAAATTACACGTCCGAAGATTTGGTTTTGATTTCCAGCCCTCTGCCAGTCAGTCTGCCAGGCACTTTCATGTGACAAGCCTTAGGCGAGTCCCTTTCTGTCTCTGATTCCCGATTCCTTCACAGGGATTTATGTGGGCCTTAACGCCCACTGGGAAAAGATCCCACTGCCAGCTCAGTGCCTGCTTTCTTGGTTTGACTTGTCAATCTGGACTTGAATACACCTTTGGTTTTGGATTGACTCTATTACCTCTCCTAGAAATTAACACACAAAACTGACAGCTGATTGACAAGATGAGAAGCAGTTTTCCAAAATTCAATTTGAACTTAATCCTTTCTTACTAAAAGAATGCTCAAATCAAGGGGACACAGCTCACTCGTTTTGACTTCATGAGCTATGGCAGGTAGAGACAACTTTTTGAAAATACACAGCTAAAACTGTCCGTGCTTTGAATGCTAGACATGTTTTTCAGAATACACAGCTAAAACGGTCCGCGCTTTAAGTGCTAAAGCACTTAAAGCGGGGACCGTTTTAGCAGTGTATTTTGAAAATTTGTGTGCTCTTCAAAGAGAAAGCTACTTTTGCTGTGTCTCTGGGTTCGAGGGGAAATGGGAGTCCTCTTCAGTCAGCAGGGACGACACCTGAGTCCTTTGCAGTCCTCTTGTCTGCCTCTGAGGGTGAAATGAGAGTGGTCCCTGTCATCATGAGCCATGTCTGAAAGAATTATTCACATTCCCTACGAGAAAAGATGGGTGAAATAGCAAAAGGTGTGTCTTCCTTTGGAGCATGGACGGGTTCAAAGCCCACTTCATACCACTAAGTATTTTGCTGAACACGAGCAGTTGTGTGTGAGGCCTGTGTTTTGGTGATTTTTGTGTCATGTGTGTGTGTGTGTGTGTGTGTGTGTGTGTGTGTGTCTGTGTGTGTGTGTCTGTATTTCTGTCTCCATTCCTGAGCAGCAAATCTTTTTTCCTCTTTTAGCATGTTACTCACAACTGTGGATGAAGCCCAGCACTCCTGAAGACACAATCCATGTATGGTTGAAGGAAATTTTCTTGGTGATGAGTGAGAGGTTGGTGACTGAAACCAGCTCATTTCCCATTGACCACTGAGGTCACATCTATCAGGTGAGATGCAAAGTGAGAATTTGAACCAGGCACATTCTCCTTAGAGACAATGGGCCAAAGACAGGTCCGATGGAATCGAATGTCTTTTCATGTTGACATCCATCCTGTCAAGCCCTCGTTAAGCCATTGAATTGTCACATTGGGCCTGGGGGAGGCGGTGCACCCTGTGAAATTACACGTCCGAAGATTTGGATTTGATTTCCAGCCCTCTGCCAGTCAGTCTGCCAGGCACTTTCATGTGACAAGCCTTAGGCGAGTCCCTTTCTGTCTCTGATTCCCGATTCCTTCACAGGGATTTATGTGGGCCTTAACGCCCACTGGGAAAAGTTCCCTCTGCCAGCTCAGTGCCTGCTTTCTTGGTTTGACTTGTCAATCTGGACTTGAATACACCTTTGGTTTTGGATTGACTCCATTACTTCTCCTAGAAATTAACACACAAAACTGACAGCTGATTGACAAGATGAGAAGCAGTTTTCCAAAATTCAAATTGAACTTAATCCTTTATTACTAAAAGAATGCTCAAATCAAGGGGACACAGCTCACTCGTTTTGACTTCATGAGCTATGGCAGGTAGAGACAACTTTTTGAAAATACACAGCTAAAACTGTCCGTGCTTTGAATGCTAGACATGTTTTTCAGAATACACAGCTAAAACGGTCCCCGCTTTAAGTGCTTTAGCACTTAAAGCGGGGACCGTTTTAGCTGTGTATTTTGAAAAAGTTGTGTGCTCTTCAAAGAGAAAGCTAATTTTGCTGTGTCTTTTGGTTCGAGGGGAAATGGGAGTCCTCTTCAGTCAGCAGGGACGACACATGAGTCCTTTGCAGTCCTCTTGTCTGCCTCTGAGGGTGAAATGAGAGTGGTCCCTGTCATCATGAGCCATGTCTGAAAGAATTATTCACATTCCCTACGAGAATAGACGGGTGAAATAGCAAAAGTTGTGTCTTCCTTTGGAGCATGGACGGGTTCAAAGCCCACCTCATACCACTAAGTATTTTGCTGAACACGAGCAGTTGTGTGTGCGGCCTGTGTTTGGGTGATTTTTGTGTCATGTGTGTGTGTGTGTGTGTGTGTGTGTGTGTGTGTGTGTGTGTGTGTCTGTGTGTGTGTGTCTGTATTTCTGTCTCCATTCCTGAGCAGCAAATCTTTTTTCCTCTTTTAGCATGTTACTCACAACTGTGGATGAAGCCCAGCACTCCTGAAAACACAATCCATGTATGGTTGAAGGAAATTTTCTTGGTGATGAGTGAGAGGTTGGTGACTGAAACCAGCTCATTTCCCATTGACCACTGAGGTCACATCTCTCAGGTGAGAAGCAAAGTGAGAATTTGAACCAGGCATATTCTCCTTAGAGACAACGGGCCAAAGACAGGTCCGATGGAATCGAATGTCTTTTCATGTTGACATCCATCCCGTCAAGCCCTTGTTAAGCCATTGAAGGGTCACATTGGGCCTGGGGGAGGCGGTGCACCCTGTGAAATTACACGTCCGAAGATTTGGATTTGATTTCCAGCCCTCTGCCAGTCAGTCTGCCAGGCAATTTCATGTGACAAGCCTTAGGCGAGTCCCTTTCTGTCTCTGATTCCCGATTCCTTCACAGGGATTTTTGTGGGCCTTAACGCCCACTGGGAAAAGATCCCTCTGCCAGCTCAGTGCCTGCTTTCTTGGTTTGACTTGTCAATCTTGACTTGAATACACCTTTGGTTTTGGATTGACTCTATTACCTCTCCTAGAAATTAACACACAAAACTGACAGCTGATTGACAAGATGAGAAGCAGTTTTCCAAAATTCAATTTGAACTTAATCCTTTCTTACTAAAAGAATGCTCAAATCAAGGGGACACAGCTCACTCGTTTTGACTTCATGAGCTATGGCAGGTAGAGACAACTTTTTGAAAATACACAGCTAAAACTGTCCGTGCTTTGAATGCTAGACATGTTTTTCAGAATACACAGCTAAAACGGTCCGCGCTTTAAGTGCTAAAGCACTTAAAGCGGGGACCGTTTTAG
Organism: Saimiri boliviensis; assembly: GCF_048565385.1. Lineage (NCBI taxonomy): Eukaryota > Metazoa > Chordata > Mammalia > Primates > Cebidae > Saimiri > Saimiri boliviensis. The sequence continues at coordinate 153,250,352 of NC_133453.1, forward strand.
CAGTGTATTTTGAAAATTTGTGTGCTCTTCAAAGAGAAAGCTACTTTTGCTGTGTCTCTGGGTTCGAGGGGAAATGGGAGTCCTCTTCAGTCAGCAGGGACGACACCTGAGTCCTTTGCAGTCCTCTTGTCTGCCTCTGAGGGTGAAATGAGAGTGGTCCCTGTCATCATGAGCCATGTCTGAAAGAATTATTCACATTCCCTACGAGAAAAGATGGGTGAAATAGCAAAAGGTGTGTCTTCCTTTGGAGCATGGACGGGTTCAAAGCCCACCTCATACCACTAAGTATTTTGCTGAACACGAGCAGTTGTGTGTGAGGCCTGTGTTTGGGTGATTTTTGTGTCATGTGTGTGTGTGTGTGTGTGTGTGTGTGTCTGTGTGTGTGTGTCTGTATTTCTGTCTCCATTCCTGAGCAGCAAATCTTTTTTCCTCTTTTAGCATGTTACTCACAACTGTGGATGAAGCCCAGCACTCCTGAAGACACAATCCATGTATGGTTGAAGGAAATTTTCTTGGTGATGAGTGAGAGGTTGGTGACTGAAACCAGCTCATTTCCCATTGACCACTGAGGTCACATCTCTCAGGTGAGATGCAAAGTGAGAATTTGAACCAGGCACATTCTCCTTAGAGACAATGGGCCAAAGACAGGTCCGATGGAATCGAATGTCTTTTCATGTTGACATCCATCCCGTCAAGCCATCGTTAAGCCATTGAAGTGTCACATTGGGCCTGGGGGAGGCGGTGCACCCTGTGAAATTACACGTCCGAAGATTTGGATTTGATTTCCAGCCCTCTGCCAGTCAGTCTGCCAGGCACTTTCATGTGACAAGCCTTAGGCGAGTCCCTTTCTGTCTCTGATTCCCGATTCCTTCACAGGGATTTATGTGGGCCTTAACGCCCACTTGGAAAAGTTCCCTCTGCCAGCTCAGTGCCTGCTTTCTTGGTTTGACTTGTCAATCTGGACTTGAATACACCTTTGGTTTTGGATTGACTCTATTACTTCTCCTAGAAATTAACACACAAAACTGACAGCTGATTGACAAGATGAGAAGCAGTTTTCCAAAATTCAAATTGAACTTAATCCTTTATTACTAAAAGAATGCTCAAATCAAGGGGACACAGCTCACTCGTTTTGACTTCATGAGCTATGGCAGGTAGAGACAACTTTTTGAAAATACACAGCTAAAACTGTCCGTGCTTTGAATGCTAGACATGTTTTTCAGAATACACAGCTAAAACGGTCCCCGCTTTAAGTGCTTTAGCACTTAAAGCGGGGACCGTTTTAGCTGTGTATTTTGAAAAAGTTGTGTGCTCTTCAAAGAGAAAGCTAATTTTGCTGTGTCTTTTGGTTCGAGGGGAAATGGGAGTCCTCTTCAGTCAGCATTGACGACACATGAGTCCTTTGCAGTCCTCTTGTCTGCCTCTGAGGGTGAAATGAGAGTGGTCCCTGTCATCATGAGCCATGTCTGAAAGAATTATTCACATTCCCTACGAGAATAGACGGGTGAAATAGCAAAAGTTGTGTCTTCCTTTGGAGCATGGACGGGTTCAAAGCCCACCTCATACCACTAAGTATTTTGCTGAACACGAGCAGTTGTGTGTGCGGCCTGTGTTTGGGTGATTTTTGTGTCATGTGTGTGTGTTTGTGTGTGTGTGTGTGTGTGTGTGTCTGTGTGTGTCTGTGTGTGTGTGTCTGTATTTCTGTCTCCATTCCTGAGCAGCAAATCTTTTTTCCTCTTTTAGCATGTTACTCACAACTGTGGATGAAGCCCAGCACTCCTGAAAACACAATCCATGTATGGTTGAAGGAAATTTTCTTGGTGATGAGTGAGAGGTTGGTGACTGAAACCAGCTCATTTCCCATTGACCACTGAGGTCACATCTCTCAGGTGAGAAGCAAAGTGAGAATTTGAACCAGGCATATTCTCCTTAGAGACAACGGGCCAAAGACAGGTCCGATGGAATCGAATGTCTTTTCATGTTGACATCCATCCCGTCAAGCCCTTGTTAAGCCATTGAAGGGTCACATTGGGCCTGGGGGAGGCGGTGCACCCTGTGAAATTACACGTCCGAAGATTTGGATTTGATTTCCAGCCCTCTGCCAGTCAGTCTGCCAGGCAATTTCATGTGACAAGCCTTAGGCGAGTCCCTTTCTGTCTCTGATTCCCGATTCCTTCACAGGGATTTTTGTGGGCCTTAACGCCCACTGGGAAAAGATCCCTCTGCCAGCTCAGTGCCTGCTTTCTTGGTTTGACTTGTCAATCTGGACTTGAATACACCTTTGGTTTTGGATTGACTCTATTACCTCTCCTAGAAATTAACACACAAAACTGACAGCTGATTGACAAGATGAGAAGCAGTTTTCCAAAATTCAATTTGAACTTAATCCTTTCCTACTAAAAGAATGCTCAAATCAAGGGGACACAGCTCACTCGTTTTGACTTCATGAGCTATGGCAGGTAGAGACAACTTTTTGAAAATACACAGCTAAAACTGTCCGTGCTTTGAATGCCAGACATTTTTTTCAGAATACACAGCAAAAACGGTCCCCGCTTAAAGTGCTAAAGCACTTAAAGCGGGGAACGTTTTAGCTGTGTATTTTGAAAAACTTGTGTGCTCTTCAAAGAGAAAGCTAATTTTGCTGTGTCTTTGGGTTCGAGGGGAAATGGGAGTCCTCTTCAGTCAGCAGGGACGACACCTGAGTCCTTTGCAGTCCTCTTGTCTGCCTCTGAGGGTGAAATGAGAGTGGTCCCTGTCATCATGAGCCATGTCTGAAAGAGTTATTCACATTCCCTACGAGAATAGACGGGTGAAATAGCAAAAGTTGGGTCTTCCTTTGGAGCATGGACGGGTTCAAATCCCACCTCATACCACTAAGTATTTTGCTGAACACGAGCAGTTGTGTGTGCGGCCTGTGTTTGGGTGATTTTTGTGTCATGTGTGTGTGTGTGAGTGTGTGTGTGTGTGTGTGTGTGTGTGTCTGTGTGTGTGTGTCTGTATTTCTGTCTCCATTCCGGAGCAGCAAATCTTTTTTCCTCTTTTAGCATGTTACTGACAACTGTGGATGAAGCCCAGCACTCCAGAAAACACAATCCATGTATGGTTGAAGGAAATTTTCTTGGTGATGAGTGAGAGGTTGGTGACTGAAACCAGCTCATTTCCCATTGACCACTGAGGTCACATCTCTCAGGTGCGAAGCAAAGTGAGAATTTGAACCAGGCACATTCTCCTTAGAGACAATGGGCCAAAGACAGGTCCGATGGAATCGAATGTCTTTTCATGTTGACATCCATCCCGTCAAGCCCTCGTTAAGCCATTGAAGTGTCACATTGGGCCTGGGGGAGGCGGTGCACCCTGTGAAATTAAACGTCCGAAGATTTGGATTTGATTTCCAGCCCTCTGCCAGTCAGTCTGCCAGGCACGTTCATGTGACAAGCCTTAGGCGAGTCCCTTTCTGTCTCTGATTCCCGATTCCTTCACAGGGATTTATGTGGGCCTTAACGCCCATTGGGAAAAGATCCCTCTGCCAGCTCAGTGCCTGCTTTCTTGGTTTGACTTGTCAATCTGGACTTGAATACACCTTTGGTTTTGGATTGACTCTATTACCTCTCCTAGAAATTAACACACAAAACTGACAGCTGATTGACAAGATGAGAAGCAGTTTTCCAAAATTCAAATTGAACTTAATCCTTTCTTACTAAAAGAATGCTCAAATCAAGGGGACACAGCTCACTCGTTTTGACTTCATGAGCTATGGCAGGTAGAGACAACTTTTTGAAAATACACAGCTAAAACTGTCCGTGCTTTGAATGCTAGACATGTTTTTCAGAATACACAGCTAAAACGGTCCCCGCTTTAAGTGCTTTGGCACTTAAAGCGGGGACCGTTTTAGCTGTGTATTTTGAATAATTTGTGTGCTCTTCAAAGAGAAAGCTACTTTTGCTGTGTCTTTGGGTTCGAGGGGAAATGGGAGTCCTCTTCAGTCAGCAGGGACGACACCTGAGTCCTTTGCAGTCCTCTTGTCTGCCTCTGAGGGTGAAATGAGAGTGGTCCCTGTCATCATGAGCCATGTCTGAAAGAATTATTCACATTCCCTACGAGAATAGACGGGTGAAATAGCAAAAGGTGTGTCTTCCTTTGGATCATGGACGGGTTCAAAGCCCACCTCATACCACTAAGTATTTTGCTGAACACGAGCAGTTGTTTGTGCGGCCGGCGTTTGGGTGATTTTTGTGTCGTGTGTGTGTGTGTGTGTGTGTGTGTGTGTGTGTGTCTGTGTGTGTGTGTCTGTATTTCTGTCTCCATTCCAGAGCAGCAAATCTTTTTTCCTCTTTTAGCATGTTACTCACAACTCTGGATGAAGCCCAGCACTCTTGAAAACACAATCCATGTATGGTTGAAGGAAATTTTCTTGGTGATGAGTGAGAGGTTGGTGACTGAAAACAGCTCATTTCCCATTGACCACTGAGGTCACATCTCTCAGGTGAGAAGCAAAGTGAGAATTTGAACCAGGCACATTCTCCTTAGAGACAATGGGCCAAAGACAGGTCCGATGGAATCGAATGTCTTTTCATGTTGACATCCATCCCGTCAAGCCCTCGTTAAGCCATTGAAGTGTCACATTTGGCCTGGGGGAGGCGGTGCACCCTGTGAAATTACACGTCCGAAGATTTGGATTTGATTTCCAGCCCTCTGCCAGTCAGTCTGCCAGGCACGTTCATGTGACAAGCCTTAGGCGAGTCCCTTTCTGTCTCTGATTCCCGATTCCTTCACAGGGATTTATGTGGGCCTTAACGCCCACTGTGAAAAGATCCCTCTGCCAGCTCAGGGCCTGCTTTCTTGGTTTGACTTGTCAATCTGGACTTGAATACACCTTTGGATTTGGATTGACTCTATTACCTCTCCTAGAAATTAACACACAAAACTGACAGCTGATTGACAAGATGAGAAACAGTTTTCCAAAATTCAAATTGAACTTAATCCTTTCTTACTAAAAGAATGCTCAAATCAAGGGGACACAGCTCACTCGTTTTGACTTCATGAGCTATGGCAGGTAGAGAAAACTTTTTGAAAATACACAGCTAAAACTTTTCGTGCTTTGAATGCTAGACATGTTTTTCAGTTTTAAGTGCTAAAGCACTTAAAGCGGGGACCGTTTTAGCTGTGTATTTTGAAAAAGTTGTGTTCTCTTCAAAGAGAAAGCTACTTTTGCTGTGTCTTTGGGTTCGAGGGGAAATGGGAGTCCTCTTCAGTCAGCAGGGACAACACCTGAGTCCTTTGCAGTCCTCTTGTCTGCCTCTGAGGGTGAAATGAGAGTGGTCCCTGTCATCATGAGCCATGTCTGAAAGAATTATTCACATTCCCTACGAGAATAGACGGGTGAAATAGCAAAAGGTGCGTCTTCCTTTGGAGCATGGACGGGTTCAAAGCCCACCTCATACCACTACGTATTTTGCTGAACACGAGCAGTTGTGTGTGCGGCCTGTGTTTGGGTGATTTTTGTGTCGTGTGTTTGTGTGTGTGTGTGTGTGTGTGTGTGTGTCTGTGTGTGTGTGTGTCTGTATTTCTGTCTCCATTCCTGAGCAGCAAATCTTTTTTCCTCTTTTAGCATGTTACTCACAACTGTGGATGAAGCCCAGCACTCCTGAAAACACAATCCATGTATGGTTGAAAGAAATTTTCTTGGTGATGAGTGAGAGGTTGGTGACTGAAACCAGCTCATTTCCCATTGACCACTGAGGTCACATCTCTCAGGTAAGAAGCAAAGTGAGAATTTGAACCAGGCACATTCTCCTTAGAGACAATGGGCCAAAGACAGGTCCGATGGAATCGAATGTCTTTTCATGTTGACATCCATCCCGTCAAGCCCTCGTTAAGCCATTGAAGTGTCACATTGGCCTGGGGGAGGCGGTGCACCCTGTGAAATTACACGTCCGAAGATTTGGATTTGATTTCCAGCCCTCTGCCAGTCAGTCTGCCAGGCACTTTCATGTGACAAGCCTTAGGCGAGTCCCTTTCTGTCTCTGATTCCCAATTCCTTCACAGGGATTTATGTGGGCCTTAACGCCCACTGGGAAAAGATCCCTCTGCCAGCTCAGTGCCTGCTTTCTTGGTTTGACTTGTCAATCTGGACTTGAACACACCTTTGGTTTTGGATTGACTCTATTACCTCTCCTAGAAATTAACACACAAAACTGACAGCTGATTGACAAGATGAGAAGCAGTTTTCCAAAATTCAAATTGAACTTAATCCTTTCTTCCGAAAAGAATGCTCAAATCAAGGGGACACAGCTCACTCGTTTTGACTTCATGAGCTATGGCAGGTAGAGACAACTTTTTGAAAATACACAGCTAAAACTGTCCGTGCTTTGAATGCTAGACATGTTTTTCAGAATACACAGCTAAAGCGGGGACCGTTTTAGCTGTGTATTTTGAAAAAGTTGTGTGCTCTTCAAAGAGAAAGCTACTTTTGCTGTGTCTTTGGGTTCGAGGGGAAATGGGAGTCCTCTTCAGTCAGCAGGGACGACACCTGATTCCTTTCCAGTCCTCTTGTCTGCCTCTGAGGGTGCAATGAGTGTGGTCCCTGTCATCATGAGCCATGTCTGAAAGAATTATTCACATTCCCTACGAGAATAGACGGGTGAAATAGCAAAAGGTGTGTCTTCCTTTGGAGCATGGACGGGTTCAAAGCCCACCTCATACCACTAAGTATTTTGCTGAACACGAGCAGTTGTGTGTGCGGCCTGTGTTTGGGTGATTTTTGTGTCATGTGTGTGTGTGTGTGTGTGTCTCTGTGTGTGAGTCTGTGTGTGTGTGTCTGTATTTCTGTCTCCATTCCTGAGCAGCAAATCTTTTTTCCTCTTTTAGCATTTTACTCACAACTGTGGATGAAGCCCAGCACTCCTGAAAACACAATCCATGTATGGTTGAAGGAAATTTTCTTGGTGATGAGTGAGAGGTTGGTGACTGAAACCAGCTCATTTCCCATTGACCACTGAGGTCACATCTCTCAGGTGAGAAGCAAAGTGAGAATTTGAACCAGGCACATTCTCCTTACAGACAATGGGCCAAAGACAGGTCCGATGGAATCGAATGTCTTTTCATGTTGACATCCATCCCGTCTAGCCCTCGTTAAGCCACTGAAGTGTCACATTGGGCCTGGGGGAGGCGGTGCACCCTGTGAAATTACACGTCCGAAGATTTGGATTTGATTTCCAGCCCTCTGCCAGTCAGTCTGCCAGGCACGTTCATGTGACAAGCCTTAGGCGAGTCCCTTTCTGTCTCTGATTCCCGATTCCTTCACAGGGATTTAGGTGGGCCTTAACGCCCACTGGGAAAAGATCCCTCTGCCAGCTCAGTGCCTGCTTTCTTGGTTTGACTTGTCAATCTGGACTTGAATACACCTTTGGTTTTGGATTGACTCTATTACCTCTCCTAGAAATTAACACACAAAACTGACAGATGATTGACAAGATGAGAAACAGTTTTCCAAAATTCAAATTGAACTTAATCCTTTCTTACTAAAGGAATGCTCAAATCAAGGGGACACAGCTCACTCGTTTTGACTTCATGAGCTATGGCAGGTAGAGACAACTTTTAGAAAATACACAGCTAAAACTGTCCGTGCTTTGAATGCCAAACATGTTTTTCAGAATACACAGCTAAAACGTTCCCCGCTTTAGTGCTTAGCACTTAAAGCGGGGACCGTTTTAGCTGTGTATTTTGAAAAAGTTGTGTGCTCTTCAAAGAGAAAGCTACTTTTGCTGTGTCTTTGGGTTCGAGGGGAAATGGGAGTCCTCTTCAGTCAGCAGGGACGACACCTGAGTCCTTTGCAGTCCTCTTGTCTGCCTCTGAGGGTGAAATGAGAGTGGTCCCTGTCATCATGAGCCATGTCTGAAAGAATTATTCACATTCCGTACGAGAATAGACGGGTGAAATAGCAAAAGGTGTGTCTTCCTTTGGAGCATGGACGGGTTCAAAGCCCACCTCATACCACTAAGTATTTTGCTGAACACGAGCAGTTGTGTGTGCGGCCTGTGTTTGGGTGATTTTTGTGTCATGTGTGTGTGTGTGTGTGTGTGTCTGTGTGTGTGTGTCTGTGTGTGTGTGTCTGTATTTCTGTCTCCATTCCTGAGCAGCAAATCTTTTTTCCTCTTTTAGCATGTTACTCACAACTGTGGATGAAGCCCAGCACTCCTGAAAACACAATCCATGTATGGTTGAAGGAAATTTTCTTGGTGATGAGTGAGAGGTTGGTGACTGAAACCAGCTCATTTCCCATTGACCACTGAGGTCACATCTCTCAGGTGAGAAGCAAAGTGAGAATTTGAACCAGGCACATTCTCCTTAGAGACAATGGGCCAAAGACAGGTCCGATGGAATCGAATGTCTTTTCATGTTGACATCCATCCCGTCTAGCCCTCGTTAAGCCATTGAAGTGTCACATTGGGCCTGGGGGAGGCGGTGCACCCTGTGAAATTACACGTCCGAAGATTTGGATTTGATTTCCAGCCCTCTGCCAGTCAGTCTGCCAGGCACTTTCATGTGACAAGCCTTAGGCGAGTCCCTTTCTGTCTCTGATTAACGATTCCTTCACAGGGATTTATGTGGGCCTTAACGCCCACTGGGAAAAGATCCCTCTGCCAGCTCAGTGCCTGCTTTCTTGGTTTGACTTGTCAATCTGGACTTGAATAAACCTTTGGTTTTGGATTGACTCTATTACCTCTCCTAGAAATTAACACACAAAACTGACAGATGATTGACAAGATGAGAAACAGTTTTCCAAAATTCAAATTGAACTTAATCCTTTCTTACTAAAGGAATGCTCAAATCAAGGGGACACAGCTCACTCGTTTTGACTTCATGAGCTATGGCAGGTAGAGACAACTTTTTGAAAATACACAGCTAAAACTGTCCGTGCTTTGAATGCTAGACATGTTTTTCAGAATACACAGCTAAAACGTTCCCCGCTTTAGTGCTTAGCACTTAAAGCGGGGACCGTTTTAGCTGCGTATTTTGAAAAAGTTGTGTGCTCTTCAAAGAGAAAGCTACTTTTGCTGTGTCTTTGGGTTCGAGGGGAAATGGGAGTCCTCTTCAGTCAGCAGGGACGACACCTGAGTCCTTTGCAGTCCTCTTGTCTGCCTCTGAGGGTGAAATGAGAGTGGTCCCTGTCATCATGAGCCATGTCTGAAAGAATTATTCACATTCCGTACGAGAATAGACGGGTGAAATAGCAAAAGGTGTGTCTTCCTTTGGAGCATGGACAGGTTCAAATCCCACCTCATACCACTAAGCATTTTGCTGAACACGAGCAGTTGTGTGTGCGGCCTGTGTTTGGGTGATTTTTGTGTCATGTTTGTGTGTGTGTGTGTGTGTGTGTGTGTGTGTCTGTGTGTGAGTGTCTGTGTGTGTGTGTCTGTATTTCTGTCTCCATTCCGGAGCAGCAAATCTTTTTTCCTCTTTTAGCATGTTACTCACAACTGTGGATGAAGCCCAGCACTCCTGAAAACACAATCCATGTATGGTTGAAGGAAATTTTCTTGGTGATGAGTGAGAGTTTGGTGACTGAAACCAGCTCATTTCACATTGACCACTGAGGTCACATCTCTCAGGTGAGAAGCAAAGTGAGAATTTGAACCAGGCACATTCTCCTTAGAGACAATGGGCCAAAGACAGTTCCGATGGAATCGAATGTCTTTTCATGTTGACATCCATCCCGTCAAGCCCTCGTTAAGTCATTGAAGTGTCACATTGGGCCTGGGGGAGGCGGTGCCCCCTGTGAAATTACACGTCTGAAGATTTGGATTTGATTTCCAGCCCTCTGCCAGTCAATCTGCCAGGCACTTTCATGTGACAAGCCTTAGGCGAGTCCCTTTCTGTCTCTGATTCCCGATTCCTTCACAGGGATTTATGTGGGCCTTAACGCCCACTGGGAAAAGATCCCTCTGCCAGCTCAGTGCCTGCTTTCTTGGTTTGACTTGTCAATCTGGACTTGAATACACCTTTGGTTTTGGATTGACTCTATTACCTCTGCTAGAAATTAACACACAAAACTGACAGCTGATTGACAAGATGAGAAGCAGTTTTCCAAAATTCAAATTGAACTTAATACTTTCTTCCTAAAAGAATGCTCAAATCAAGCGGACACAGCTCACTCGTTTTGACTTCATGAGCTATGGCAGGTAGAGACAACTTTTTGAAAATACACAGATAAAACTGTCCGTGCTTTGAATGCTAGACATGTTTTTCAGTTTTAAGTGCTTTAGCACTTAAAGCGGGACCATTTTAGCTGTTTATTTTGAAAAAGTTGTGTGCTCTTCAAAGAGAAAGCTACTTTTGCTCTGTCTTTGGGTTCGAGGGGAAATAGGAGTCCTCTTCAGTCAGCAGGGACGACACCTGAGTCCTTTGCAGTCCTCTTGTCTGCCTCTGAAGGTGAAATGAGAGTGGTCCCTGTCATCATGAGCCATGTCTGAAAGAATTATTCACATTCCCTACGAGAATAGACGGGTGAAATAGCGAAATTTGTGTCTTCCTTTGGAGCATGGACGGGTTCAAAGCCCACCTCATACCACTAAGTATTTTGCTGAACACGAGCAGTTGTGTGTGCGGCCTGAGTTTGGGTGATTTTTGTGTCATGTGTGTGTGTGTGAGTGTGTGTGTGTGTGTGTGTGTGTGTGTGTGTGTGTCTGTGTGTGTGTGTCTGTATTTCTGTCTCCATTCCGGAGCAGCAAATCTTTTTTCCTCTTTTAGCATGTTACTCACAGCTGTGGATGAAGCCCAGCACTCCAGAAAACACAATCCATGTATGGTTGAAGGAAATTTTCTTGGTGATGAGTGAGAGGTTGGTGACTGAAACCAGCTCATTTCCCATTGACCACTGAGGTCACATCTCTTAGGTGAGAAGCAAAGTGAGAATTTGAACCAGGCACATTCTCCTTAGAGACAATGGGCCAAAGACAGGTCCGATGGAATCGAATGTCTTTTCATGTTGACATCCATCCCGTCAAGCCCTCGTTAAGCCATTGAAGTGTCACATTGTGCCTGGGGAGGCGGTGCACCCTGTGAAATTACACGTCCGAAGATTTGGATTTGATTTCCAGCACTCTGCCAGTCAGTCTGCCAGGCACTTTCATGTGACAAGCCTTAGGCGAGTCCCTTTCTGTCTCTGATTCCCGATTCCTTCACAGGGATTTATGTGGGCCTTAACGCCCACTGGGAAAAGATCCCTCTGCCAGCTCAGTGCCTGCTTTCTTGGTTTGACTTGTCAATCTGGACTTGAATACACCTTTGGTTTTGGATTGACTCTATTACCTCTCCTAGAAATTAACACACAAAACTGACAGCTGATTGACAAGATGAGAAGCAGTTTTCCAAAATTCAAATTGAACTTAATCCTTTCTTACTAAAAGAATGCTCAAATCAAGGGGACACAGCTCACTCGTTTTGACTTCATGAGCTATGGCAGTTAGAGACAATTTTTTGAAAATACACAGCTAAAACTGTCCGTGCTTTGAATGCTAGACATGTTTTTCAGAATACACAGCTTAAACGGTCCCCGCATAAGTGCTTTAGCACTTAAAGCGGGGACTGTTTTAGCTGTGTATTTTGAAAAATTGTGTGCTCTTCAAAGAGAAAGCTACTTTTGCTGTGTCTTTGGGTTCGAGGGGAAATGGGAGTCCTCATCAGTCAGCAGGGACGACACCTGAGTCCTTTGCAGTCCTCTTGTCTGCCTCTGAGGGTGAAATGAGAGTGGTCCCTGTCATCATGAGCCATGTCTGAAAGAATTATTCACATTCCGTACGAGAATAGACGGGTGAAATAGCAAAAGGTGTGTCTTCCTTTAGAGCATGGACAGGTTCAAAGCCCACCTCATACCACTAAGTATTTTGCTGAACACGAGCAGTTGTGTGTGCGGCCTGTGTTTGGGTGATTTTTGTGTCATGTTTGTGTGTGTGTGTGTGTGTGTGTGTGTCTGTGTGTGTGTGTCTGTATTTCTGTCTCCATTCCTGAGCAGCAAATCTTTTTTCCTCTTTTAGCATGTTACTCACAACTGTGGATGAAGCCCAGCACTCCTGAAAACACAATCCATGTATGGTTGAAGGAAATTTTCTTGGTGATGAAAGAGAGGTTGGTGACTGAAACCAGCTCATTTCCCATTGACCACTGAGGTCACATCTCTCAGGTGAGAAGAAAAGTGAGAATTTGAACCAGGCACATTCTCCTTAGAGACAATGGGCCAAAGACTGGTCCGATGGAATCGAATGTCTTTTCATGTTGACATCCATCCCGTCAAGCCCTCGTTAAGCCATTGAAGTGTCACATTGGGCCTGGTGGAGGCGGTGCAACCTGTGAAATTACACGTCCGAAGATTTGGATTTGATTTCCAGCCCTCTGCCAGTCAGTCTGCCAGGCACTTTCATGTGACAAGCCTTAGGCGAGTCCCTTTCTGTCTCTGATTCCCGATTCCTTCACAGGGATTTATGTGGGCCTTAACGCCCACTGGGAAAAGATCCCTCTGCCAGCTCAGTGCCTGCTTTCTTGGTTTGACTTGTCAATCTGGACTTGAATACACCTTTGGTTTTGGATTGACTCTATTACCACTCCTAGAAATTAACACACAAAAGTGACAGCTGATTCACAAGATGATAAGCATTTTTCCAAAATTCAAATTGAACCTAATCCTTTCTTACTAAAAGAATGCTCAAATCAAGGAGACACAGCTCACTCGTTTTGACTTCATGAGCTATGGCAGGTAGAGACAACTTTTTGAAAATACACAGCTAAAACTGTCCGTGCTTTGAATGCTAGACATGTTTTTCAGAATACACAGCAAAAACGGTCCCCGCTTTAAGTGCTAAATCACTTAAAGCGGGGACCGTTTTAGCTGTGTATTTTGAAAAATTTGTGTGCTCTTCAAAGAGAAAGCTACTTTTGCTGTGTCTTTGGGTTCGAGGGGAAATGGGAGTCCTCTACAGTCAGCAGGGACGACACCTGAGTCCTTTGCAGTCCTCTTGTCTGCCTCTGAGGGTGAAATGAGAGTGGTCCCTGTCATCATGTGCCATGTCTGAAAGAATTATTCACATTCCCTACGAGAATAGACGGGTGAAATAGCAAAAGGTGTGTCTTCCTTTGGAGCATGGACGGGTTCAAAGCCCACCTCATACCACTAAGTATTTTGCTGAACACGAGCAGTTGTGTGTGCGGCCTGTGTTTGGGTGATTTTTGTGTCGTGTGTGTGTGTGTGTGTGTGTGTGTGTCTGTGTGTGTGTGTCTGTATTTCTGTCTCCATTCCTGAGCAGCAAATCTTTTTTCCTCTTTTAGCATGTTACTCACAACTGTGGATGAAGCCCAGCACTCCTGAAAACACAATCCATGTATGGTTGAAGGAAATTTTCTTGGTGATGAGTGAGAAGTTGGTGACTGAAACCAGCTCATTTCCCATTGACCACTGAGGTCACATCTCTCAAGTGAGAAGCAAAGTGAGAATTTGAACCAGGCACATTCTCCTTAGAGACAATGGGCCAAACACAGGTCCGATGGAATCGAATGTCTTTTCATGTCGACATCCATCCCGTCAAGCCCTCGTTAAGCCATTGAAGTGTCACATTGGGCCTGGGGGAGGCGGTGCACCCTGTGAAATTACACGTCCGAAGATTTGGATTTGATTTCCAGCCCTCTGCCACTCAGTCTGCCAGGCACTTTCATGTGACAAGCCTTAGGCGAGTCCCTTTCTGTCTCTGATTCCCGATTCCTTCACAGGGATTTATGTGGGCCTTAACGCCCACTGGGAAAAGATCCCTCTGCCAGCTCAGTGCCTGCTTTCTTGGTTTGACTTGTCAATCTGGACTTGAATACACCTTTGGTTTTGGATTGACTCTATTACCTCTCCTAGAAATTAACACACAAAACTGACAGATGATTGACAAGATGAGAAACAGTTTTCCAAAATTCAAATTGAACTTAATCCTTTCTTACTAAAGGAATGCTCAAATCAAGGGGACACAGCTCACTCGTTTTGACTTCATGAGCTATGGCAGGTAGAGACAACTTTTAGAAAATACACAGCTAAAACTGTCCGTGCTTTGAATGCCAAACATGTTTTTCAGAATACACAGCTAAAACGTTCCCCGCTTTAGTGCTTAGCACTTAAAGCGGGGACCGTTTTAGCTGTGTATTTTGAAAAAGTTGTGTGCTCTTCAAAGAGAAAGCTACTTTTGCTGTGTCTTTGGGTTCGAGGGGAAATGGGAGTCCTCTTCAGTCAGCAGGGACGACACCTGAGTCCTTTGCAGTCCTCTTGTCTGCCTCTGAGGGTGAAATGAGAGTGGTCCCTGTCATCATGAGCCATGTCTGAAAGAATTATTCACATTCCGTACGAGAATAGACGGGTGAAATAGCAAAAGGTGTGTCTTCCTTTGGAGCATGGACGGGTTCAAAGCCCACCTCATACCACTAAGTATTTTGCTGAACACGAGCAGTTGTGTGTGCGGCCTGTGTTTGGGTGATTTTTGTGTCATGTGTGTGTGTGTGTGTGTGTGTCTGTGTGTGTGTGTCTGTGTGTGTGTGTCTGTATTTCTGTCTCCATTCCTGAGCAGCAAATCTTTTTTCCTCTTTTAGCATGTTACTCACAACTGTGGATGAAGCCCAGCACTCCTGAAAACACAATCCATGTATGGTTGAAGGAAATTTTCTTGGTGATGAGTGAGAGGTTGGTGACTGAAACCAGCTCATTTCCCATTGACCACTGAGGTCACATCTCTCAGGTGAGAAGCAAAGTGAGAATTTGAACCAGGCACATTCTCCTTAGAGACAATGGGCCAAAGACAGGTCCGATGGAATCGAATGTCTTTTCATGTTGACATCCATCCCGTCTAGCCCTCGTTAAGCCATTGAAGTGTCACATTGGGCCTGGGGGAGGCGGTGCACCCTGTGAAATTACACGTCCGAAGATTTGGATTTGATTTCCAGCCCTCTGCCAGTCAGTCTGCCAGGCACTTTCATGTGACAAGCCTTAGGCGAGTCCCTTTCTGTCTCTGATTAACGATTCCTTCACAGGGATTTATGTGGGCCTTAACGCCCACTGGGAAAAGATCCCTCTGCCAGCTCAGTGCCTGCTTTCTTGGTTTGACTTGTCAATCTGGACTTGAATAAACCTTTGGTTTTGGATTGACTCTATTACCTCTCCTAGAAATTAACACACAAAACTGACAGATGATTGACAAGATGAGAAACAGTTTTCCAAAATTCAAATTGAACTTAATCCTTTCTTACTAAAGGAATGCTCAAATCAAGGGGACACAGCTCACTCGTTTTGACTTCATGAGCTATGGCAGGTAGAGACAACTTTTTGAAAATACACAGCTAAAACTGTCCGTGCTTTGAATGCTAGACATGTTTTTCAGAATACACAGCTAAAACGTTCCCCGCTTTAGTGCTTAGCACTTAAAGCGGGGACCGTTTTAGCTGCGTATTTTGAAAAAGTTGTGTGCTCTTCAAAGAGAAAGCTACTTTTGCTGTGTCTTTGGGTTCGAGGGGAAATGGGAGTCCTCTTCAGTCAGCAGGGACGACACCTGAGTCCTTTGCAGTCCTCTTGTCTGCCTCTGAGGGTGAAATGAGAGTGGTCCCTGTCATCATGAGCCATGTCTGAAAGAATTATTCACATTCCGTACGAGAATAGACGGGTGAAATAGCAAAAGGTGTGTCTTCCTTTGGAGCATGGACAGGTTCAAATCCCACCTCATACCACTAAGCATTTTGCTGAACACGAGCAGTTGTGTGTGCGGCCTGTGTTTGGGTGATTTTTGTGTCATGTTTGTGTGTGTGTGTGTGTGTGTGTGTGTGTGTCTGTGTGTGAGTGTCTGTGTGTGTGTGTCTGTATTTCTGTCTCCATTCCGGAGCAGCAAATCTTTTTTCCTCTTTTAGCATGTTACTCACAACTGTGGATGAAGCCCAGCACTCCTGAAAACACAATCCATGTATGGTTGAAGGAAATTTTCTTGGTGATGAGTGAGAGTTTGGTGACTGAAACCAGCTCATTTCACATTGACCACTGAGGTCACATCTCTCAGGTGAGAAGCAAAGTGAGAATTTGAACCAGGCACATTCTCCTTAGAGACAATGGGCCAAAGACAGTTCCGATGGAATCGAATGTCTTTTCATGTTGACATCCATCCCGTCAAGCCCTCGTTAAGTCATTGAAGTGTCACATTGGGCCTGGGGGAGGCGGTGCCCCCTGTGAAATTACACGTCTGAAGATTTGGATTTGATTTCCAGCCCTCTGCCAGTCAATCTGCCAGGCACTTTCATGTGACAAGCCTTAGGCGAGTCCCTTTCTGTCTCTGATTCCCGATTCCTTCACAGGGATTTATGTGGGCCTTAACGCCCACTGGGAAAAGATCCCTCTGCCAGCTCAGTGCCTGCTTTCTTGGTTTGACTTGTCAATCTGGACTTGAATACACCTTTGGTTTTGGATTGACTCTATTACCTCTGCTAGAAATTAACACACAAAACTGACAGCTGATTGACAAGATGAGAAGCAGTTTTCCAAAATTCAAATTGAACTTAATACTTTCTTCCTAAAAGAATGCTCAAATCAAGCGGACACAGCTCACTCGTTTTGACTTCATGAGCTATGGCAGGTAGAGACAACTTTTTGAAAATACACAGATAAAACTGTCCGTGCTTTGAATGCTAGACATGTTTTTCAGTTTTAAGTGCTTTAGCACTTAAAGCGGGACCATTTTAGCTGTTTATTTTGAAAAAGTTGTGTGCTCTTCAAAGAGAAAGCTACTTTTGCTCTGTCTTTGGGTTCGAGGGGAAATAGGAGTCCTCTTCAGTCAGCAGGGACGACACCTGAGTCCTTTGCAGTCCTCTTGTCTGCCTCTGAAGGTGAAATGAGAGTGGTCCCTGTCATCATGAGCCATGTCTGAAAGAATTATTCACATTCCCTACGAGAATAGACGGGTGAAATAGCGAAATTTGTGTCTTCCTTTGGAGCATGGACGGGTTCAAAGCCCACCTCATACCACTAAGTATTTTGCTGAACACGAGCAGTTGTGTGTGCGGCCTGAGTTTGGGTGATTTTTGTGTCATGTGTGTGTGTGTGAGTGTGTGTGTGTGTGTGTGTGTGTGTGTGTGTGTGTCTGTGTGTGTGTGTCTGTATTTCTGTCTCCATTCCGGAGCAGCAAATCTTTTTTCCTCTTTTAGCATGTTACTCACAGCTGTGGATGAAGCCCAGCACTCCAGAAAACACAATCCATGTATGGTTGAAGGAAATTTTCTTGGTGATGAGTGAGAGGTTGGTGACTGAAACCAGCTCATTTCCCATTGACCACTGAGGTCACATCTCTTAGGTGAGAAGCAAAGTGAGAATTTGAACCAGGCACATTCTCCTTAGAGACAATGGGCCAAAGACAGGTCCGATGGAATCGAATGTCTTTTCATGTTGACATCCATCCCGTCAAGCCCTCGTTAAGCCATTGAAGTGTCACATTGTGCCTGGGGAGGCGGTGCACCCTGTGAAATTACACGTCCGAAGATTTGGATTTGATTTCCAGCACTCTGCCAGTCAGTCTGCCAGGCACTTTCATGTGACAAGCCTTAGGCGAGTCCCTTTCTGTCTCTGATTCCCGATTCCTTCACAGGGATTTATGTGGGCCTTAACGCCCACTGGGAAAAGATCCCTCTGCCAGCTCAGTGCCTGCTTTCTTGGTTTGACTTGTCAATCTGGACTTGAATACACCTTTGGTTTTGGATTGACTCTATTACCTCTCCTAGAAATTAACACACAAAACTGACAGCTGATTGACAAGATGAGAAGCAGTTTTCCAAAATTCAAATTGAACTTAATCCTTTCTTACTAAAAGAATGCTCAAATCAAGGGGACACAGCTCACTCGTTTTGACTTCATGAGCTATGGCAGTTAGAGACAATTTTTTGAAAATACACAGCTAAAACTGTCCGTGCTTTGAATGCTAGACATGTTTTTCAGAATACACAGCTTAAACGGTCCCCGCATAAGTGCTTTAGCACTTAAAGCGGGGACTGTTTTAGCTGTGTATTTTGAAAAATTGTGTGCTCTTCAAAGAGAAAGCTACTTTTGCTGTGTCTTTGGGTTCGAGGGGAAATGGGAGTCCTCATCAGTCAGCAGGGACGACACCTGAGTCCTTTGCAGTCCTCTTGTCTGCCTCTGAGGGTGAAATGAGAGTGGTCCCTGTCATCATGAGCCATGTCTGAAAGAATTATTCACATTCCGTACGAGAATAGACGGGTGAAATAGCAAAAGGTGTGTCTTCCTTTAGAGCATGGACAGGTTCAAAGCCCACCTCATACCACTAAGTATTTTGCTGAACACGAGCAGTTGTGTGTGCGGCCTGTGTTTGGGTGATTTTTGTGTCATGTTTGTGTGTGTGTGTGTGTGTGTGTGTGTCTGTGTGTGTGTGTCTGTATTTCTGTCTCCATTCCTGAGCAGCAAATCTTTTTTCCTCTTTTAGCATGTTACTCACAACTGTGGATGAAGCCCAGCACTCCTGAAAACACAATCCATGTATGGTTGAAGGAAATTTTCTTGGTGATGAAAGAGAGGTTGGTGACTGAAACCAGCTCATTTCCCATTGACCACTGAGGTCACATCTCTCAGGTGAGAAGAAAAGTGAGAATTTGAACCAGGCACATTCTCCTTAGAGACAATGGGCCAAAGACTGGTCCGATGGAATCGAATGTCTTTTCATGTTGACATCCATCCCGTCAAGCCCTCGTTAAGCCATTGAAGTGTCACATTGGGCCTGGTGGAGGCGGTGCAACCTGTGAAATTACACGTCCGAAGATTTGGATTTGATTTCCAGCCCTCTGCCAGTCAGTCTGCCAGGCACTTTCATGTGACAAGCCTTAGGCGAGTCCCTTTCTGTCTCTGATTCCCGATTCCTTCACAGGGATTTATGTGGGCCTTAACGCCCACTGGGAAAAGATCCCTCTGCCAGCTCAGTGCCTGCTTTCTTGGTTTGACTTGTCAATCTGGACTTGAATACACCTTTGGTTTTGGATTGACTCTATTACCACTCCTAGAAATTAACACACAAAAGTGACAGCTGATTCACAAGATGATAAGCATTTTTCCAAAATTCAAATTGAACCTAATCCTTTCTTACTAAAAGAATGCTCAAATCAAGGAGACACAGCTCACTCGTTTTGACTTCATGAGCTATGGCAGGTAGAGACAACTTTTTGAAAATACACAGCTAAAACTGTCCGTGCTTTGAATGCTAGACATGTTTTTCAGAATACACAGCAAAAACGGTCCCCGCTTTAAGTGCTAAATCACTTAAAGCGGGGACCGTTTTAGCTGTGTATTTTGAAAAATTTGTGTGCTCTTCAAAGAGAAAGCTACTTTTGCTGTGTCTTTGGGTTCGAGGGGAAATGGGAGTCCTCTACAGTCAGCAGGGACGACACCTGAGTCCTTTGCAGTCCTCTTGTCTGCCTCTGAGGGTGAAATGAGAGTGGTCCCTGTCATCATGTGCCATGTCTGAAAGAATTATTCACATTCCCTACGAGAATAGACGGGTGAAATAGCAAAAGGTGTGTCTTCCTTTGGAGCATGGACGGGTTCAAAGCCCACCTCATACCACTAAGTATTTTGCTGAACACGAGCAGTTGTGTGTGCGGCCTGTGTTTGGGTGATTTTTGTGTCGTGTGTGTGTGTGTGTGTGTGTGTGTGTCTGTGTGTGTGTGTCTGTATTTCTGTCTCCATTCCTGAGCAGCAAATCTTTTTTCCTCTTTTAGCATGTTACTCACAACTGTGGATGAAGCCCAGCACTCCTGAAAACACAATCCATGTATGGTTGAAGGAAATTTTCTTGGTGATGAGTGAGAAGTTGGTGACTGAAACCAGCTCATTTCCCATTGACCACTGAGGTCACATCTCTCAAGTGAGAAGCAAAGTGAGAATTTGAACCAGGCACATTCTCCTTAGAGACAATGGGCCAAACACAGGTCCGATGGAATCGAATGTCTTTTCATGTCGACATCCATCCCGTCAAGCCCTCGTTAAGCCATTGAAGTGTCACATTGGGCCTGGGGGAGGCGGTGCACCCTGTGAAATTACACGTCCGAAGATTTGGATTTGATTTCCAGCCCTCTGCCACTCAGTCTGCCAGGCACTTTCATGTGACAAGCCTTAGGCGAGTCCCTTTCTGTCTCTGATTCCCGATTCCTTCACAGGGATTTATGTGGGCCTTAACGCCCACTGGGAATAGATCCCTCTGCCAGCTCAGTGCCTGCTTTCTTGGTTTGACTTGTCAATCTGGACTTGAATACACCTTTGGTTTTGGATTGACTCTATTACCTCTCCTAGAAATTAACACACAAAACTGACAGCTGATTGACAAGATGAGAAGCAGCTTTCCAAAATTCAAATTGAACTTAATCCTTTCTTACTAAAAGAATGCTCAAATCAAGGGGACACAGCTCACTCGTTTTGACTTCATGAGCTATGGCAGGTAGAGACAACTTTTTGAAAATACACAGCTAAAACTGTCCGTGCTTTGAATGCTAGACATGTTTTTCAGTTTTAAGTGCTTTAGCACTTAAAGCGGGACCGTTTTAGCTGTGTATTTTGAAAAAGTTGTGTGCTCTTCAAAGAGAAAGCTACTTTTGCTCTGTCTTTGGGTTCGAGGGGAAATGGGAGTCCTCTTCAGTCAGCAGGGACGACACCTGAGTCCCTTGCAGTCCTTTTGTCTGCCTCTGAGGGTGAAATGAGAGTGGTCCCTGTCATCATGAGCCATGTCTGAAAGAATTATTCACATTCCCTACGAGAATAGACGGGTGAAATAGCAAAAGGTGTGTCTTCCTTTGGAGCATGGACGGGTTCAAAGCCCACCTCATACCACTAAGTATTTTGCTGAACACGAGCAGTTGTGTGTGCGGCCTGTGTTTGGTTGATTTTTGTGTCATGTGTGTGTTTGTGTGTGTGTGTCTGTGTGTGTGTGTCTGTGTGTGTGTGTCTGTATTTCTGTCTCCATTCCTGAGCAGCAAATCTTTTTTCCTCTTTTAGCATGTTACTCACAACTGTGGATGAAGCCCAGCACTCCTGAAAACACAATCCATGTATGGTTGAAGGAAATTTTCTTGGTGATGTGTGAGAGTTTGGTGACTGAAACCAGCTCATTTCCCATTGACCACTGAGGTCGCATCTCTCAGGTGAGAAGCAAAGTGAGAATTTGAACCAGGCACATTCTCCTTAGAGACAATGGGCCAAAGACAAGTCCGATGGAATCGAATGTCTTTTCATGTTGACATCCATCCCGTCAAGCCCTCGTTAAGCCATTGAAGTGTCACATTGGGCCTGGGGGAGGCGGTGCACCCTGTGAAATTACACGTCCGAAGATTTGGATTTGATTTCCAGGCCTCTGCCAGTCAGTCTTCCAGGCACTTTCATGTGACAAGCCTTAGGCGAGTCCCTTTCTGTCTCTGATTCCCGATTCCTTCACAGGGATTTATGTGGGCCTTAACGCCCACTGGGAATAGATCCCTCTGCCAGCTCAGTGAATGCTTTCTTGGTTTGACTTGTCAATCTGGACTTGAATACACCTTTGGTTTTGGATTGACTCTATTACCTCTCCTAGAAATTAACACACAAAACTGACAGCTGATTGACAAGATGAGAAGCAGCTTTCCAAAATTGAAATTGAACTTAATCCTTTCTTCCTAAAAGAATGCTCAAATCAAGCGGACACAGCTCACTCGTTTTGACTTCATGAGCTATGGCAGGTAGAGACAACTTTTTGAAAATACACAGCTAAAACTGTCCGTGCTTTGAATGCTAGACATGTTTTTCAGAATACACAGCTAAAACGGTCCCCGCGTAAGTGCTTTAGCACTTAAAGCGGGTACCGTTTTAGATGTGTATTTTGAAAAATCGTGTGCTCTTCAAAGAGAAAGCTACTTTTGCTGTGTCTTTGGGTTCGATGGGAAATGGGAGTCCTCATCAGTCAGCAGGGACGACACCTGAGTCCTTTGCAGTCCTCTTGTCTGCCTCTGAGGGTGAAATGAGAGTGGTCCCTGTCATCATGAGCCATGTCTGAAAGAATTATTCACATTCCGTACGAGAACAGACGGGTGAAATAGCAAAAGGTGTGTCTTCCTTTGGAGCATGGACAGGTTCAAAGCCCACCCTCATACCACTAAGTATTTTGCTGAACACGAGCAGTTGTGTGTGCGGCCTGTGTTTGGGTGATTTTTGTGTCATGTTTGTGTGTGTGTGTGTGTGTGTGTGTGTGTGTCTGTGTGTTTGTGTCTGTATTTCTGTCTCCATTCCTGAGCAGCAAATCTTTTTTCCTCTTTTAGCATGTTACTCACAACTGTGGATGAAGCCCAGCACTCCTGAAAACACAATCCATGTATGGTTGAAGGAAATTTTCTTGGTGATGAGTGAGAGGTTGGTGACTGAAACCAGCTCATTTCCCATTGAACACTGAGGTCAAATCTCTCAGGTGAGAAGCAAAGTGAGAATTTGAACCAGGCACATTCTCCTTAGAGACAATGGGCCAAAGACAAGTCCGATGGAATCGAATGTTTTTTCATGTTGACATCCATCCCGTCAAGCCCTCGTTAAGCCATTGAAGTGTCACATTGGGCCTGGGGGAGGCGGTGCACCCTGTGAAATTACACGTCCGAAGATTTGGATTTGATTTCCAGCCCTCTGCCAGTCAGTCTGCCAGGCACTTTCATGTGACAAGCCTTAGGCGAGTCCCTTTCTGTCTCTGATTCCCGTTTCCTTCACAGGGATTTATGTGGGCCTTAACGCCCACTGGGAAAAGATCCCTCTGCCAGCTCAGTGCCTGCTTTCTTGGCTAAAGCACTTAAAGTGGGGACCGTTTTAGCTGTGTATTTTGAAAAAGTTGTGTGCTCTTCAAAGACAAAGCTACTTTTGCTGTGTCTTTGGGTTCGAGGGGAAATGGGAGTCCTCTTCAGTCAGCAGGGACGACACCTGAGTCATTTGCAGTCCTCTTGTCTGCCACTGAGGGTGAAATGAGAGTGGTCCCTGTCATCATGAGCCATGTCTGAAAGAATTATTCACATTCCCTACGAGAATAGACGGGTGAAATAGCAAAAGGTGTGTCTTCATTTGGAGCATGGACGGGTTCAAAGCCCACCTCATACCACTAAGTATTTTGCTGAACACGAGCAGTTGTGTGTGCGGCCTGTGTTTGGGTGATTTTTGTGTGATGTTTGTGTGTGTGTGTGTGTGTGTGTGTGTTTGTGTCTGTGTGTCTGTGTGTGTGTGTCTGTATTTCTGTCTCCATTCCTGAGCAGCAAATCTTTTTTCCTCTTTTAGCATGTTACTCACAACTGTGGATGAAGCCCAGCACTCCTGAAAACACAATCCATGTATGGTTGAAGGAAATTTTCTTGGTGATGAGTGAGAGTTTGGTGACTGAAACCAGCTCATTTCCCATTGACCACTGAGGTCACATCTCTCAGGTGAGAAGCAAAGTGAGAATTTGAACCAGGCACATTCTCCTTAGAGACAATGGGCCAAAGACAGGTCCGATGGAATCGAATGTCTTTTCATGTTGACATCCATCCCGTCAAGCCCTCGTTAAGCCATTGAAGTGTCACATTGGGCCTGGGGGAGGCGGTGCACCCTGTGAAATTACACGTCCGAAGATTTGGATTTGATTTCCAGCCCTCTGCCAGTCAGTCTGCCAGGCACTTTCATGTGACAAGCCTTAGGCGAGTCCCTTTCTGTCTCTGATTCCCGATTCCTTCACAGGGATTTATGTGGGCCTTAACGCCCACTGGGAAAAGATCCCTCTGCCAGCTCAGTGCCTGCTTTCTTGGTTTGACTTGTCACTCTGGACTTGAATACACCTTTGGTTTTGGATTGACTCTATTACCTCTCCTAGAAATTAACACACAAAACTGACAGCTGATTTACACGATGAGAAGCAGTTTTCCAAAATTCAAATTGAACTTAATCCTTTCTTACTAAAAGAATGCTCAAATCAAGGGGACACAGCTCACTCGTTTTGACTTCATGAGCTATGGCAGGTAGAGACAACTTTTTGAAAATACACAGCTAAAACTGTCCGTGCTTTGAATGCTAGACATGTTTTTCAGAATACAAAGCTAAAACGGTCCCCGCTTTAAGTGCTTTATTAGCTGTGTATTTTGAAAAAGGTGTGTGCTCTTCAAAGAGAAAGCTACTTTTGCTGTGTCTTTCGGGTCGAGGGGAAATGGGAGTCCTCTTCAGTCAGCAGGGACGACACCTGAGTCCTTTGCAGTCCTCCTATCTGCCTATGAGGGAGAAATGAGAGTGGTCCCTGTCATCATGAGCCATGTCTGAAAGAATTATTCACATTCCCTACGAGAATAGACGGGTGAAATAGCAAAAGGTGTGTCTTCCTTTGGAGCATGGACGGGTTCAAAGCCCACCTCATACCACTAAATATTTTGCTGAACACGAGCAGTTGTGTGTGCGGCCTGTGTTTGGGTGATTTTTGTGTCATCTGCGTATGTGTGTGTGTGTGTTTGTGTGTGTGTGTGTCTGTGTGTGTGTGTCTGTATTTCTGTCTCCATTCCTGAGCAGCAAATCTTTTTTCCTCTTTTAGCATGTTACTCACAACTGTGGATGAAGCCCAGCACTCCTGAAAACACAATCCATGTATGGTTGAAGGAAATTTTCTTGGTGATGAGTGAGAGGTTGGTGACTGAGACCAGCTCATTTCCCAGTGAAAACTGAGGTCACATCTCTCAGGTGAGAAGCAAAGTGAGAATTTGAACTAGGCACATTCTCCTTAGAGACAATGGGCCAAAGACAGGTCCGATGGAATCGAATGTCTTTTCATGTTGACATCCATCCCGTCAAGCCCTCGTTAAGCCATTGAAGTGTCACATTGGGCCTGGGGGAGACGGTGCACCCTGTGAAATTACACGTCCGAAGATTTGGATTTGATTTCCAGCCCTCTGCCAGTCAGTCTGCCAGGCACTTTCATGTGACAAGCCTTAGGCGAGTCCCTTTCTGTCTCTGTTTCCCGATTCATTCACAGGGATTTATGTGGGCCTTAACGCCCACTGGGAAAAGATCCCTCTGCCAGCTCAGTGCCTGCTTTCTTGGTTTGACTTGTCAATCTGGACTTGAATACACCTTTGGTTTTGGATTGACTCTATTACCTCTCCTAGAAATTAACACACAAAACTGACAGCTGATTGACAAGATGAGAAGCAGTTTTTTCAAAATTCAAATTGTACTTAATCCTTTCTTACTAAAAGAATGCTCAAATCAAGGGGACACAGCTCACTCGTTTTGACTTCATGAGCTATGGCAGGTAGAGACAACTTTTTGAAAATACACAGCTAAAACTGTCCGTGCTTTGAATGCTAGACATGGTTTTCAGAATACACAGCTAAAACGGTCCCCGCTTTAAGTGCTTTATTAGCTGTGTATTTTGAAAAAGTTGTGTGCTCTTCAAAGAGAAAGCTACTTTTGCTGTGTCTTTGGGTTCGAGGGGAAATGGGAGTCCTCTTGAGTCAGCAGGGACGACACCTGAGTCCTTTGCAGTCCTCCTGTCTCCCTCTGAGGGTGAAATGAGAGTGGTCCATGTCATCATGAGCCATGTCTGAAAGAATTATTCACATTCCCTACGAGAATAGACGGGTGAAATAGCAAAAGGTGTGTCTTTCTTTGGAGCATGTACGGGTTCAAAGCCCACCTCATACCACTAAGTATTTTGCTGAACACGAGCAGTTGTGTGTGCGGCCCGTGTTTGGGTGATTTTTGAGTCGTGTGTGTGTGTGTGTGTGTGTCTGTGTGTGTGTGTCTGTATTTCTGTCTCCATTCCTGAGCAGCAAATCTTTTTTCCTCTTTTAGCATGTTACTCACAACTGTGGATTAAGCCCAGCACTCCTGAAAACACAGTCCATGTATGGTTGAAGGAAATTTTCTTGGTGATGAGTGAGAGGTTGGTGACTGAAACCAGCTCATTTCCCATTGACCACAGAGGTCACATCTCTCAGGTGAGAAGCAAAGTGAGAATTTGAACCAGGCACATTCTCCTTAGAGACAATGGGCCAAAG
Organism: Saimiri boliviensis; assembly: GCF_048565385.1. Taxonomy (NCBI): domain Eukaryota; kingdom Metazoa; phylum Chordata; class Mammalia; order Primates; family Cebidae; genus Saimiri; species Saimiri boliviensis. Next base: position 153,276,419 of record NC_133453.1, read on the forward strand.
ACAGGTCCGATGGAATCGAATGTCTTTTCATGTTGACATCCATCCCGTCAAGCCCTCGTTAAGCCATTGAAGTGTCACATTGGGCCTGGGGGAGGCGGTGCACCCTGTGAAATTACACGTCCGAAGATTTGGATTTGATTTCCAGCCCTCTGCCAGTCAGTCTGCCAGGCACTTTCATGTGACAAGCCTTAGGCGAGTCCCTTTCTGTCTCTGATTCCCGATTCCTTCACAGGGATTTATGTGGGCCTTAACGCCCACTGGGAAAAGATCCCTCTGCCAGCTCAGTGCCTGCTTTCTTGGTTTGACTTGTCACTCTGGACTTGAATACACCTTTGGTTTTGGATTGACTCTATTACCTCTCCTAGAAATTAACACACAAAACTGACAGCTGATTTACACGATGAGAAGCAGTTTTCCAAAATTCAAATTGAACTTAATCCTTTCTTACTAAAAGAATGCTCAAATCAAGGGGACACAGCTCACTCGTTTTGACTTCATGAGCTATGGCAGGTAGAGACAACTTTTTGAAAATACACAGCTAAAACTGTCCGTGCTTTGAATGCTAGACATGTTTTTCAGAATACAAAGCTAAAACGGTCCCCGCTTTAAGTGCTTTATTAGCTGTGTATTTTGAAAAAGGTGTGTGCTCTTCAAAGAGAAAGCTACTTTTGCTGTGTCTTTCGGTTCGAGGGGAAATGGGAGTCCTCTTCAGTCAGCAGGGACGACACCTGAGTCCTTTGCAGTCCTCCTATCTGCCTATGAGGGTGAAATGAGAGTGGTCCCTGTCATCATGAGCCATGTCTGAAAGAATTATTCACATTCCCTACGAGAATAGACGGGTGAAATAGCAAAAGGTGTGTCTTCCTTTGGAGCATGGACGGGTTCAAAGCCCACCTCATACCACTAAATATTTTGCTGAACACGAGCAGTTGTGTGTGCGGCCTGTGTTTGGGTGATTTTTGTGTCATGTGCGTGTGTGTGTGTGTGTGTTTGTGTGTGTGTGTGTCTGTGTGTGTGTGTCTGTATTTCTGTCTCCATTCCTGAGCAGCAAATCTTTTTTCCTCTTTTAGCATGTTACTCACAACTGTGGATGAAGCCCAGCACTCCTGAAAACACAATCCATGTATGGTTGGAGGAAATTTTCTTGGTGATGAGTGAGAGGTTGGTGAATGAAACCAGCTCATTTCACATTGACCACTGAGGTCACATCTCTCAGGTGAGAAGCAAAGTGAGAATTTGAACCAGGCACATTCTCCTTAGAGACAATGGGCCAAAGACAGGTCCGATGGAATCGAATGTCTTTTCATGTTGACATACATCCCATCAAGCCCTCGATAAGCCATTGAAGTGTCACATTGGGCCTGGGGGAGGCGGTGCACCCTGTGAAATTACACGTCCGAAGATTTAGATTTGATTTCCGGCCCTCTGCCAGTCAGTCTGCCAGGCACTTTCATGTGACAAGCCTTAGGCGAGTCCCTTTCTGTCTCTGATTCCCGATTCCTTCACAGGGATTTATGTGGGCCTTAACGCCCACTGGGAAAAGATCCCTCTGCCAGCTCAGTGCCTGCTTTCTTGGTTTGACTTGTCACTCTGGACTTGAATACACCTTTGGTTTTGGATTGACTCTATTACCTCTCCTAGAAATTAACACACAAAACTGACAGCTGATTGACAAGATGAGAAGCAGTTTTCCAAAATTCAAATTGAACTTAATCCTTTCTTACTAAAAGAATGCTCAAATCAAGGGGACACAGCTCACTCGTTTTGACGTCATGAGCTATGGCAGGTAGAGACAACTTTTTGAAAATACACAGCTAAAATTGTCCGTGCTTTGAATGCTAGACAAGTTTTTCAGAATACACAGCTAAAACGGTCCCCGCTTTAAGTGCTTTATTAGCTGTGTATTTTGAAAAAGTTGTGTGCTCTTCAAAGAGAAAGCTACTTTTGCTGTGTCTTTGGGTTCGAGGGGAAATGGGAGTCCTCTTCAGTCAGCAGGGACGACACCTGAGTCCTTTGCAGTCCTCTTGTCTGCCTCTGAGGGTGAAATGAGAGTGGTCCCTGTCATCATGAGCCATGTATGAAAGAATTATTCACATTCCCTACGAGAATAGACGGGTGAAATAGCAAAAGGTGTGTCTTCCTTTGGAGCATGGACGGGTTCAAAGCCCACCTCATACCACTAAGTATTTTGCTGAACATGAGCAGTTGTGTGTGCGGCCTGTGTTTGGGTGGTTTTTGTGTCGTGTGTGTGTGTGTTTGTGTGTGTGTGTGTCTGTGTGTGTGTGTCTGTATTTCTGTCTCCATTCCTGAGCAGCAAATCTTTTTTCCTCTTTTAGCATGTTACTCACAACTGTGGATGAAGCCCAGCACTCCTGAAAACACAATCCATGTATGGTTGAAGGAAATTTTCTTGGTGATGAGTGAGAGGTTGGTGACTGAAACCAGCTCATTTCCCATTGACCACTGAGGTCACATCTCTCAGGTGAGAAGCAAAGTGAGAATTTGAACCCGGCACATTCTCCTTAGAGACAATGGGCCAAAGACAGTTCCGATGGAATCGAATGTCTTTTCATGTTGACATCCATCCCGTCAAGCCCTCGTTAAGCCATTGAAGTGTCACATTGGACCTGGGGGAGGCGGTGCACCCTGTGAAATTACACGTCCGAAGATTTGGATTTGATTTCCAGCCCTCTGCCAGTCAGTCTGCCAGGCACTTTCATGTGACAAGCCTTAGGCGAGTCCCTTTCTTTCTCTGATTCCCGATTCCTTCACAGGGATTTATGTGGGCCTTAACGCCCACTGGGAAAAGATCCCTCTGCCAGCTCAGTGCCTGCTTTCTTGGTTTGACTTGTCAATCTGGACTTGAATACACCTTTGGTTTTAGATTGACTCTATTACCTCTCCTAGAAATTAACACAGAAAACTGACAGCTGATTGACAAGATGAGAAGCAGTTTTCCAAAATTCAAATTGAACTTAATCCTTTATTACTAAAAGAATGCTCAAATCAAGGGGACACAGCTCACTCGTTTTGACTTCATGAGCTATGGCAGGTAGAGACAACTTTTTGAAAATACACAGCTAAAATTGTCCGTGCTTTGAATGCTAGACAAGTTTTTCAGAATACACAGCTAAAACGGTCCCCGCCTTAAGTGCTAAATCACTTAAAGTGGGGACCGTTTTTGCTGTGTATTTTGAAAAAGTTGTGTGCTCTTCAAAGAGAAAGCTACTTTTGCTGTGTCTTTGGGTTCGAGGGGAAATGGGAGTCCTCTTCAGTCAGCTGGGACGACACCTGAGTCCTTTGCAGTCCTCTTTTCTGCCTCTGAGGGTGAAATGAGTGTGGTCCCTGTCATCATGAGCCAGGTCTGAAAGAATTATTCACATTCCCTACGAGAATAGACGGGTGAAATAGCAAAAGGTGTGTCTTCCTTTGGAGCAGTGACGGGTTCAAAGCCCACCTCATACCACTAAGTATTTTGCTGAACACGAGCAGTTGTGTGTGCGGCCTGTGTTTGGGTGATTTTTGTGTGATGTTTGTGTGTGTGTGTCTGTGTGTGTGTGTGTGTCTGTGTGTCTGTGTGTGTGTGTCTGTATTTCTGTCTCCATTCCTGAGCAGCAAATCTTTTTTCCTCTTTTAGCATGTTACTCACAACTGTGGATGAAGCCCAGCACTCCTGAAAACACAATCCATGTATGGTTGAAGGAAATTTTCTTGGTGATGAGTGAGAGGTTGGTGACTGAAACCAGCTCATTTCCCATTGACCACTGAGGTCACATCTCTCAGGTGAGAAGCAAAGTGAGAATTTGAACCAGGCACATTCTCCTTAGAGACAATGAGCCAAAGACAGTTCCGATGGAATCGAATGTCTTTTCATGTTGACATCCATCCCGTCAAGCCCTCGTTAAGCCATTGAAGTGTCACATTGGGCCTGGGGGAGGCGGTGCACCCTGTGAAATTACACGTCCGAAGATTTGGATTTGATTTCCAGCCCTCTGCCAGTCAGTCTGCCAGGCAATTTCATGTGACAAGCCTTAGGCGAGTCCCTTTCTGTCTCTGATTCCCGATTCCTTCACAGGGATTTATGTGGGCCTTAACACCCACTGGGAAAAGATCCCTCTGCCAGCTCAGTGCCTGCTTTCTTGGTTTGACTTGTCAATCTGGACTTGAATACACCTTTGGATTAGGATTGACTCTATTACCTCTCCTAGAAATTAACACACAAAACTGACAGCTGATTGACAAGATGAGAAGCAGTTTTCCAAAATTCAAATTGAACTTAATCCTTTCTTACTAAAAGAATGCTCAAATCAAGGGGACACAGCTCACTCGTTTTGACTTCATGAGCTATGGCAGGTAGAGACAACTTTTTGAAAATACACAGCTAAAACTGTCCGTGCTTTGAATGCTAGACATGTTTTTCAGAATACACAGCTAAAACGTTCCCCGCTTTAAGTGCTTAGCACTTAAAGCGGGGACCGTTTTAGCTGTGTATTTTGAAAAAGTTGTGTGCTCTTCAAAGAAAAAGCTACTTTTGCTGTGTCTTTGGGTTCGAGGCGAAATGGGAGTCCTCTTCAGTCAGCAGGGACGACACCTGAGTCCTTTGCAGTCCTCTTGTCTGCCTCTGAGGGTGAAATGAGAGTGGTCCCTGTCATCATGAGCCATGTCTGAAAGAATTATTCACATTCCCTACGAGAATAGACGGGTGAAATAGCAAAAGGTGTGTCTTCCTTTGGAGCATGGACGGGTTCAAAGCCCACCTCATACCACTAAGTATTTTGCTGAACACGAGCAGTTGTGTGTGCGGCCTGTGTTTGGGTGATTTTTGTGTCATGTGTGTGTGTGTGTGTATGTGTGTGTGTGTGTGTGTGTGTCTGTATTTCTGTCTCAATTCCTTAGCAGCAAATCTTTTTTCCTCTTTTAGCATGTTACTCACAACTGTGGATGAAGCCCAGCACTCCTGAAAACACAATCCATGTATGGTTGAAGGAAATTTTCTTGGTGATGAGTGAGAGGTTGGTGACTGAAACCAGCTCATTTCCCATTGACCACTGAGGTCACATCTCTCAGGTGAGAAGCAAAGTGAGAATTTGAACCAGGCACATTCTCCTTAGAGACAATGGGAGAAAGACAGGTCCGATGGAATGGAATGTCTTTTCATGTTGACATCCATCCCGTCAAGCCCTCGTTAAGCCATTGAAGTGTCACATTGGGCCTGGGGGAGGCGGTGCACCCTGTGAAATTACACGTCCGAAGATTTGGATTTGTTTTCCAGCCCTCTGCCAGTCAGTCTGCCAGGCACTTTCATGTGACAAGCCTTAGGTGAGTCCCTTTCTGTCTCTGATTCCCGATTCCTTCACAGGGATTTATGTGGGCCTTAACGCCCACTGGGAAAAGATCCCTCTGCCAGCTCAGTGCCTGCTTTCTTGGTTTGACTTGTCAATCTGGACTTGAATACACCTTTGGTTTTGGATTGACTCTATTACCTCTCCTAGAAATTAACACACAAAACTGACAGCTGATTGACAAGATGAGAAGCAGTTTTCCAAAATTCAAATTGAACTTAATTCTTTCTTACTAAAAGAATGCTCAAATCAAGGGGACACAGCTCACTCGTTTTGACTTCATGAGCTATGGCAGGTAGAGACAACTTTTTGAAAATACACAGCTAAAACTGTCCGTGCTTTGAATGCTAGACATGTTTTTCAGAATACACAGCTAAAACGGTCCCCGCATAAGTGCTTTAGCACTTAAAGCGGGTACCGTTTTAGCTGTGTATTTTGAAAAATTGTGTGCTCTTTAAAGAGAAAGCTACTTTTGCTGTGTCTTTGGGTTCGAGGGGAAATGGGAGTCCTCTTCAGTCAGCAGGGACGACACCTGAGTCCTTTGCAGTCCTCTTGTCTGCCTCTGAGGGTGAAATGAGAGTGGTCCCTGTCATCATGAGCCATGTCTGAAAGAATTATTCACATTCCGTACGAGAATAGACGGGTGAAATAGCAAAAGGTGTGTCTTCCTTTGTAGCATGGACGGGTTCAAAGCCCACCTCATACCACTAAGTATTTTGCTGAACACGAGCAGTTCTGTGTGCGGCCTGTGTTTGGGTGATTTTTTTGTCGTGTGTGTGTGTGTGTGTGTGTGTGTGTCTGTGTGTGTGTGTCTGTATTTCTGTCTCCATTCCTGAGCAGCAAATCTTTTTTCCTCTTTTAGCATGTTACTCACAACTGTGGATGAAGCCCAGCACTCCTGAAAACACAATCCATGTATGGTTGAAGGAAATTTTCTTGGTGATGAGTGAGAGGTTGGTGACTGAAACCAGCTCATTTCCCATTGACCACTGAGGTCACATCTCTCAGGTGAGAAGCAAAGTGAGAATTTGAACCAGACACATTCTCCTTAGAGACAATGGCCCAAAGACTGGTCAGATGGAATCAAATGTCTTTTTATGTTGACATCCATCCCGTCAAGCCCTCGTTAAGCCATTGAAGTGTCACATTGGGCCTGGGGAAGCGGTGCACCCTGTGAAATTACACGTCCGAAGATTTGGATTTGATTTCCAGGCCTCTGCCAGTCAGTCTGCCAGGCACTTTCATGTGACAAGCCTTAGGCGAGTCCCTTTCTGTCTCTGATTCCCGATTCCTTCACAGGGATTTATGTGGGCCTTAACGCCCACTGGGAAAAGATCCCTCTGCCAGCTCAGTGCCTGCTTTCTTGGTTTGACTTGTCAATCTGGACTTGAATACACCTTTGGTTTTGGATTGACTCTATTACCTCTCCTAGAAATTAACACACAAAACTGACAGCTGATTGACAAGATGAGAAGCAGTTTTCCAAAATTCAAATTGAACTTAATCCTTTCTTCCTAAAAGAATGCTCAAATCAAGGGGACACAGCTCACTCGTTTTGACTTCATGAGCTATGGCAGGTAGAGACAACTTTTTGAAAATACACAGCTAAAACTGTCCGTGCTTTGAATGCTAGACATGTTTTTCAGAATACACAGCTAAAACGGTCCCCGCTTTAAGTGCTAAATCACTTAAAGCGGGGACAGTTTTTGCTGTGTATTTTGAAAAAGTTGTGTGCTCTTCAAAGAGAAAGCTACTTTTGCTGTGTCTTTGGGTTCGAGGGGAAATGGGAGTCCTCTTCAGTCAGCAGGGACGACACCTGAGTCCTTTGCAGTCCTCTTGTCTGCCTCTGAGGGTGAAATGAGAGTGGTCCCTGTCATCATGAGCCATGTCTGAAAGAATTATTCACATTCCGTACGAGAATAGACGGGTGAAATAGCAACAGGTGTGTCTTCCTTTGGAGCATGGACGGGTTCAAAGCCCACCTCATACCACTAAGTATTTTGCTGAACACGAGCAGTTGTGTGTGCGGCCTGTGTTTGGGTGATTTTTGTGTCGTGTGTGTGTGTGTGTGTGTGTGTGTGTGTCTGTGCGTGTGTGTCTGTATTTCTGTCTCCATTCCTGAGCAGCAAATCCTTTTTCCTCTTTTAGCATGTTACTCACAACTGTGGATGAAGCCCAGCACTCATGAAAACACAATCCATGTATGGTTGAAGGAAATTTTCTTGGTGATGAGTGAGAGGTTGGTGACTGAAACCAGCTCATTTCCCATTGACCACTGAGGTCACATCTCTCAGGTGAGAAGCAAAGTGAGAATTTGAACCAGGCACATTCTCCTTAGAGACAATGAGCCAAAGACAGGTCCGATGGAATCGAATGTCTTTTCATGTTGACATCCATCTCGTCAAGCCCTCGTTAAGCCATTGAAGTGTCACATTGGGCCTAGGGGAGGCCGTGCACCCTGAGATATTACACGTCCGAAGATTTGGATTTGATTTCCAGCCCTCTGCCAGTCAGTCTGCCAGGCACTTTCATGTGACAAGAATTAGGCGAGTCCCTTTCTGTCTCTGATTCCCGATTCCTTCACAGGGATTTATGTGGACCTTAACGCCCACTGGGAAAAGATCCCTCTGCCAGCTCAGTGCCTGCTTTCTTGGTTTGACTTGTCAATCTGTACTTGAATACACCTTTGGTTTTGGATTGACTCTATTACCTCTCCAAGAAATTAACACACAAAACTGACAGCTGATTGACAAGATGAGAAACAGTTTTCCAAAATTCAAATTGAACTTAATCCTTTCTTACTAAAAGAATGCTCAAATCAATGGGACACAGCTCACTCGTTTTGACTTCATGAGCTATGGCAGGTAGAGACAACTTTTTGAAAATACACAGCTAAAACTATCCGTGCTTTGAATGCTAGACATGATTTTCAGAATACACAGCTAAAACGGTTCCCACATAAGTGCTTTAGCACTTAAAGCGGGTACCGTTTTAGCTGTGTATTTTGAAAAATTGTGTGCTCTTCAAAGAGAAAGCTACTTTTGTTGTGTCTTTGGGTTGGAGGGGAAATGGGAGTCCTCTTCAGTCAGCAGGGACGACACCTGAGTCCTTTGCAGTCCTCTTGTCTGCCTCTGAGGGTGAAATGAGAGTGGTCCCTGTCATCATGAGCCGTGTCTGAAAGAATTATTCACATTCCCTACGAGAATAGACGGGTGAAATAGCAAAAGGTGTGTCTTCCTTTGGAGCATGGACGGGTTCAAAGCCCACCTCATACCACTAAGTATTTTGCTGAACACGAGCAGTTGTGTGTGCGGCCTGTGTTTGGGTGATTTTTGTGTCGTGTGTGTGTGTGTATGTGTGTGTGTGTGTGTGTCTCTGTGTGTGTGTCTGTATTTCTGTCTCCATTCCTGAGCAGCAAACCTTTTTTCCTCTTTTAGCATGTTACTCACAACTGTGGATGAAGCCCAGCACTCCTGAAAACACAATCCATGTATGGTTGAAGGAAATTTTCTTGGTGATGAGTGAGAGGTTGGTGACTGAAACCAGCTCATTTCCCATTGACCACTGAGGTCACATCTCTCAGGTGAGAAGCAAAGTGAGAATTTGAACCAGGCACATTCTCCTTAGAGACAATGGGCCAAAGACAGGTCCGATGGAATCGAATGTCTTTTCATGTTGACATCCATCCCGTCAAGCCCTCGTTAAGCCATTTAAGTGTCACATTGGGCCTGGGGGAGGCGGTGCACCCTGTGAAATTACACGTCCGAAGATTTGGATTTGATTTCCAGCCCTCTGCCAGTCAGTCTGCCAGGCACTTTCATGTGACAAGCCTTAGGCGAGTCCCTTTCTGTCTCTGATTCCCGATTCCTTCACAGGGATTTATGTGGGACTTAACGCCCACTGGGAAAAGATACCTCTGCCAGCTCAGTGCCTGCTTTCTTGGTTTGACTTGTCAATCTGGACTTGAATACACCTTTGGTTTTGGATTGACTCTATTACCTCTCCTAGAAATTAACACACAAAACTGACAGCTGATTGACAAGATGAGAAGCAGTTTTCCAAAATTCAAATTGAACTTAATCCTTTCTTACTAAAAGAATGCTCGAATCAAGGGGACACAGCTCACTCGTTTTGACTTCATGAGCTTTGGCAGGTAGAGACAACTTTCTGAAAATACACAGCTAAAACTGTCCGTGCTTTGAATGCTAGACATGTTTTTCAGCATACACAGCTAAAGCAGGGACCGTTTTAGCTGTGTATTTTGAAAAAGTTGTGTGCTCTTCAAAGAGAAAGCTACTTTTGCTGTGTCTTTGGGTTCGAGGGGAAATGGGAGTCCTCTTCAGTCAGCAGGGACGACACCTGAGTCCTTTGCAGTCCTCTTGTCTGCCTCTGAGGGTGAAATGAGAGTGGTCCCTGTCATCATGAGCCATGTCTGAAAGAATTATTCACATTCCCTACGAGAATAGACGGGTGAAATAGCAAAAGGTGTGTCTTCCTTTGGAGCATGGACGGGTTCAAAGCCCACTTCATACCACTAAGTATTTTGCTGAACACGAGCAGTTGTGTGTGCGGCCTGTGTTTGGGTGATTTTTGTGTCGTGTGTGTGTGTGTGTGTGTGTGTGTGTGTGTGTGTGTGTCTGTGTGTGTGTGTCTGTATTTCTGTCTCCATTCCTGAGCAGCAAATCTTTTTTCCTCTTTTAGCATGTTACTCACAACTGTGGATGAAGCCCAGCACTCCTGAAAACACAATCCATGTATGGTTGAAGGAAATTTTCTTGGTGATGAGTGAGAGGTTGGTGACTGAAACCAGCTCATTTCCCATTGACCACTGAGGTCACATCTCTCAGGTGAGAAGCAAAGTGAGAATTTGAACCAGGCACATTCTCCTTAGAGACAATGGGCCAAAGACTGGTCCGATGGAATCGAATGTCTTTTCATGTTGACATCCATCCCGTCAAGCCCTCGTTAAGCCATTGAAGTGTCACATTGATCCTGGGAGAGGCGGTGCCCCCTGTGAAATTACACGTCCGAAAATTTGCATTTGATTTCCAGCCCTCTGCCAGTCAGTCTGCCAGGCACTTTCATGTGACAAGCCTTAGGCGAGTCCCTTTCTGTCTCTGATTTCCGATTCCTGCACAGGGATTTATGTGGGCCTTAACGCCCACTGGGAAAAGATCCCTCTGCCAGCTCAGTGCCTGCTTTCTTGATTTGACTTGTCAATCTGGACTTGAATACACCTTTGGTTTGGATTGACTCTATTACCTCTCCTAGAAATTAACACACAAAACTGACAGCTGATTGACAAGATGAGAAGCAGTTTTCCAAAATTCAAATTGAACTTAATCCTTTCTTCCGAAAAGAATGCTCAAATCAAGGGGACACAGCTCACTCGTTTTGACTTCATGAGCTATGGCAGGTAGAGACAACTTTTTGAAAATACACAGCTAAAACTGTCCGTGCTTTGAATGCTAGACATGTCTTTCAGAATACACAGCTAAAACGGTCCCCGCTTTAGGGGCTTTATTAGCTGTGTATTTTGAAAAAGTTGTGTGCTCTTCAAAGAGAAAGCTACTTTTGCTGTGTCTTTGGGTTCGAGGGGAAATGGGAGTCCTCTTCAGTCAGCAAGGACGACACCTGAGTCCTTTGCAGTCCTCTTGTCTGCCTCTGAGGGTGAAATGCGAGTGGTCCCTGTCATCATGAGCCATGTCTGAAAGAATTATTCACATTCCCTACGAGAATAGACGGGTGAAATAGCAAAAGGTGTGTCTTCCTTTGGAGCATGGACGGGTTCAAAGCCCACCTCATACCACTAAGTATTTTGCTGAACACGAGCAGTTGTGTGTGCGGCCTGTGTTTGGGTGATTTTTGTGTCGTGTGTGTGTGTGTATGTGTGTGTGTGTGTGTGTCTGTGTGTGTGTGTCTGTATTTCTGTCTCCATTCCTGAGCAGCAAATCTTTTTTCCTCTTTTAGCATGTTACTCACAACTGTGGATGAAGCCCAGCACTCCTGAAAACACAATCCATGTATGGTTGAAGGAAATTTTCTTGGTGATGAGTGAGAGGTTGGTGACTGAAACCAGCTCATTTCCCATTGACCACTGAGGTCACATCTCTCAGGTGAGAAGCAAAGTGAGAATTTGAACCAGGCACATTCTCCTTAGAGACAATGGGCCAAAGACAGGTCCGATGGAATCGAATGTCTTTTCATGTTGACATCCATCCCGTCAATCCCTCGTTAAGCCATTGAAGTGTCACATTGGGCCTGGGGGAGGCGGTGCACCCTGTGAAATTACACGTCCGAAGATTTGGATTTGATTTCCAGCCCTCTGCCAGTCAGTCTGCCAGGCACTTTCATGTGACAAGCCTTAGGCGAGTCCCTTTCTGTCTCTGATTCCCGATTCCTTCACAGGGATTTATGTGGGCCTTAACGCCCACTGGGAAAAGATCCCTCTGCCAGCTCAGTGCCTGCTTTCTTGGTTTGACTTGTCAATCTGGACTTGAATACACCTTTGGTTTTGGATTGACTCTATTACCTCTCCTAGAAATTAACACACAAAAGTGAGAGCTGATTGACAAGATGAGAAGCAGTTTTCCAAAATTCAAATTGAACTTAATCCTTTCTTCTGAAAAGAATGCTCAAATCAAGGGGACACAGCTCACTCGTTGTGACTTCAAGAGCTATGGCAGGTAGAGACAACTTTGTGAAAATACACAGCTAAAACTGTCCGTGCTTTGAATGCTAGACATGTTTTTCAGAATACACAGCTAAAGCGTGGACCGTTTTAGCTGTGTATTTTGAAAAAGTTGTGTGCTCTTCAAAGAGAAAGCTACTTTTGCTGTGTCTTTGGGTTCGAGGGGAAATGGGAGTCCTCTTCAGTCAGCAGGGACGACACCTGAGTCCTTTGCAGTCCTCTTGTCTGCCTCTGAGGGTGAAATGAGAGTGGTCCCTGTCATCATGAGCCAGGTCTGAAAGAATTATTCACATTCCCTACGAGAATAGACGGGTGAAATAGCAAAAGGTGTGTCTTCCTTTGGAGCACGGACGGGTTCAAAGCCCACCTCATACCACTAAGTATTTTGCTGAACAGGAGCTGTTGTGTGTGCGGCCTGTGTTTGGGTGATTTTTGTGACGTGTGTGTGTGTGTGTGTGTGTGTGTGTGTGTGTGTCTGTGTGTGTGTGTCTGTATTTCTGTCTCCATTCCTGAGCAGCAAATCTTTTTTCCTCTTTTAGCATGTTACTCACAACTGTGAATGAAGCCCAGCACTCCTGAAAACACAATCCATGTATGGTTGAAGGAAATTTTCTTGGTGATGAGTGAGAGGTTGGTGACTGAAAGCAGCTCGTTTCCCATTGACCACTGAGGTCACATCTCCAGGTGAGAAGCAAAGTGAGAATTTGAACCAGGCACATTCTCCTTAGAGACAATGGGCCAAAGACTGGTCCGATGGAATCGAATGTCTTTTCATGTTGACATCCATCCCGTCAAGCCCTCGTTAAGCCATTGAAGTGTCACATTGGGCCTGGGGGAGGCGGTGCACCCTGTGAAATTACACGTCCGAAGATTTGGATTTGATTTCCAGCCCTCTGCCAGTCAGTCTGCCAGGCACTTTCATGTGACAAGCCTTAGGCGAGTCCCTTTCTGTCTCTGATTCCCGATTCCTTCACAGGGATTTATGTGGGCCTTAACGCCCACTGGGAAAAGATCCCTCTGCCAGCTCAGTGCCTGCTTTCTTGGTTTGATTTGTCACTCTGGACTTGAATACACCTTTGGTTTTGGATTGACTCTATTACCTCTCCTAGAAATTAACACACAAAACTGACAGCTGATTGACAAGATGAGAAGCAGTTTTCCAAAATTCAAATTGAACTTAATCCTTTCTTACTAAAAGAATGCTCAAATCAAGGGGACACAACTCACTCGTTTTGACTTCATGAGCTATGGCAGGTAGAGACAACTTTTTGAAAATACACAGCTAAAACTGTCCGTGCTTTGAATGCTAGACATGTTTTTCAGGATACGGAGCTAAAGCGGGGACCGTTTTAGCTGTGTATTTTGAAAAAGTTGTGTGCTCTTCAAAGAGAAAGCTACTTTTGCTGTGTCTTTGGGTTCGAGGGGAAATGGGAGTCCTCTTCAGTCAGCAGGGACAACACCTGAGTCCTTTGCAGTCCTCTTGTCTGCCTCTGAGGGTGAAATGTGAGTGGTCCCTGTCATCATGAGCCATGTCTGAAAGAATTATTCACATTCCCTACGAGAATAGACGGGTGAAATAGCAAAAGGTGTGTCTTCCTTTGGAGCATGGACGGGTTCAAAGCCCACCTCATACCACTAAGTATTTTGCTGAACACGAGCAGTTGTGTGTTCGGCCTGTGTTTGGGTGATTTTTGTGTCATGTGCGTGTGTGTGTGTGTGTGTGTGTGTGTCTGTGTGTGTGTGTCTTTATTTCTGTCTCCATTCCTGAGCAGCAAATCTTTTTTCCTCTTTTAGCATGTTACTCACAACTGTGGATGAAGCCCAGCACTCCTGAAAACACAATCCATGTATGGTTGAAGGAAATTTTCTTGGTGATGAGTGAGAGGTTGGTGACTGAAACCAGCTCATTTCCCATTGACCACTGAGGTCACATCTCTCAGGTGAGAAGCAAAGTGGGAATTTGAACCAGGCATATTCTCCTTAGAGACAATGGGCCAAAGAAAGGTCCGATGGAATCGAATGTCTTTTCATGTTGACATCCATCCCGTCAAGCCCTCGTTAAGCCATTGAAGTGTCACATTGGGCCTGGGGGAGGCGGTGCACCCTGTGAAATTACACGTCCGAAGATTTGGATTTGATTTCCAGCCCTCTGCCAGTCAGTCTGCCAGGCACTTTCATGTGACAAGCCTTAGGCGAGTCCCTTTCTGTCTCTGATTCCCGATTCCTTCACAGGGATTTAGGTGGGCCTTAACGCCCACTGGGAAAAGATCCCTCTGCCAGCTCAGGGCCTGCTTTCTTGGTTTGACTTGTCAATCTGGACTTGAATACACCTTTGGTTTTGGATTGACTCTATTACCTCTCCTAGAAATTAACACACAAAACTGACAGCTGATTGACAAGATGAGAAGCAGTTTTCCAAAATTCAAATTGAACTTAATCCTTTCTTACTAAAAGAATGCTCAAATCAAGGGGACACAGCTCACTCGTTTTGACTTCATGAGCTATGGCAGGTAGAGACAACTTTTTGAAAATACACAGCTAAAACTGTCCGTGCTTTGAATGCTAGACATGTTTTTCAGAATACAAAGCTAAAACGGTCCCCGCTTTAAGTGCTTTATTAGCTGTGTATTTTGAAAAAGTTGTGTGCTCTTCAAGGAGAAAGCTACTTTTGCTGTGTCTTTCGGTTCGAGGGGAAATGGGAGTCCTCTTCAGTCAGCAGGGACGACACCTGAGTCCTTTGCAGACCTCCTATCTGCCTCTGAGGGTGAAATGAGAGTGGTCCCTGTCATCATGAGCCATGTCTGAAAGAATTATTCACATTCCCTACGAGAATAGACGGGTGAAATAGCAAAAGGTGTGTCTTCCTTTGGAGCATGGACGGGTTCAAAGCCCACCTCATACCACTAAATATATTGCTGAACACGAGTAGTTGTGTGTGCGGCCTGTGTTTGGGTGATTTTTGTGTCATGTGCGTGTGTGTGTGTGTGTTTGTGTGTGTGTGTGTCTGTGTGTGTGTGTCTGTATTTCTGTCTCCATTCCTGAGCAGCAAATCTTTTTTCCTCTTTTAGCATGTTACTCACAACTGTGGATGAAGCCCAGCACTCCTGAAAACACAATCCATGTATGGTTGGAGGAAAGTTTCTTGGTGATGAGTGAGAGGTTGGTGAATGAAACCAGCTCATTTCCCATTGACCACTGAGGTCACATCTCCAGGTGAGAAGCAAAGTGAGAATTTGAACCAGGCACATTCTCCTTAGAGACAATGGGCCAAAGACAGGTCCGATGGAATCGAATGTTTTTTCATGTTGACATCCATCGCGTCAAGCCCTCGTTAAGCCATTGAAGTGTCACATTGGGCCTGGGGGAGGCGGTGCACCCTGTGAAATTACACGTCCGAAGATTTGGATTTGATTTCCAGCCCTCTGCCAGTCAGTCTGCCAGGCACTTTCATGGGACAAGCCTTAGGCGAGTCCCTTTCTGTCTCTGATTCCCGATTCCTTCACAGGGATTTATGTGGGCCTTAACGCCCACTGGGAAAAGATCCCTCTGCCAGCTCAGTGCCTGCTTTCTTGGTTTGACTTGTCACTCTGGACTTGAATACACCTTTGGTTTTGGATTGACTCTATTACATCTCCTAGAAATTAACACACAAAACTGACCGCTGATTGACAAGATGAGAAGCAGTTTTCCAAAATTCAAATTGAACTTAATCCTTTCTTACTAAAAGAATGCTCAAATCAAGGGGACACAGCTAACTCGTTTTGACTTCATGAGCTATGGCAGGAAGAGACAACTTTTTGAAAATACACAGCTAAAACTGTCCGTGCTTTGAATGCTAGACATGTTTTTCAGAATACACAGCTAAAATGGTCCCCGCTTTAAGTGCTTTATTAGCTGTGTATTTTGAAAAAGTTGTGTGCTCTTCAAAGAGAAAGCTACTTTTGCTGTGTCTTTGGGTTCGAGGGGAAATGGGAGTCCTCTTCAGTCAGCAGGGACGACACCTGAGTCCTTTGCAGTCCTCTTGTCTGCCTCTGAGGGTGAAATGAGAGTGGTCCCTGTCATCATGAGCCATGTCTGAAAGAATTATTCACATTCCCTACGAGAATAGACGGGTGAAATAGCAAAAGGTGTGTCTTCCTTTGGAGCATGGACGGGTTCAAAGCCCACCTCATACCACTAAGTATTTTGCTGAATACGAGCAGTTGTGTGTGCGGCCTGTGTTTGGGTGATTTTTGTGTCATGTGTGTGTGTGTGTGTGTGTGTGTCTGTGTGTGTGTGTCTGTATTTCTGTCTCCATTCCTGAGCAGCAAATCTTTTTTCCTCTTTTAGCATGTTACTCACAACTGTGGATGAAGCCCAGCACTCCTGAAAACACAATCCATGTATGGTTGAAGGAAATTTTCTTGGTGATGAGTGAGAGGTTGGTGACTGAAACCAGCTCATTTCCCATTGACCACTGAGGTCACATCTCTCAGGTGAGAAGCAAAGTGGGAATTTGAACCAGGCACATTCTCCTTAGAGACAATGGGCCAAAGAAAGGTCCGATGGAATCGAATGTCTTTTCATGTTGACATCCATCCCGTCAAGCCCTCGTTAAGCCATTGAAGTGTCACATTGGGCCTGGGGGAGGCGGTGCACCCTGTGAAATTACACGTCCGAAGATTTGGATTTGATTTCCAGCCCTCTGCCAGTCAGTCTGCCAGGCACTTTCATGTGACAAGCCTTAGGCGAGTCCCTTTCTGTCTCTGATTCCCGATTCCTTCACAGGGATTTATGTGGGCCTTAACGCCCACTGGGAAAAGATCCCTCTGCCAGCTCAGTGCCTGCTTTCTTGGTTTGACTTGTCAATCTGGACTTGAATACACCTTTGGTTTTGGATTGACTCTATTACCTCTCCTAGAAATTAACACACAAAACTGACAGCTGATTGACAAGATGAGAAGCAGTTTTCCAAAATTCAAATTGAACTTAATCCTTTCTTACTAAAAGAATGCTCAAATCAAGGGGACACAGCTCACTCGTTTTGACTTCATGAGCTATGGCAGGTAGAGACAACATTTTGAAAATACACAGCTAAAACTGTCCGTGCTTTGAATGCTAGACATGTTTTTCAGAATACAAAGCTAAAACGGTCCCCGCTTTAAGTGCTTTATTAGCTGTGTATTTTGAAAAAGTTGTGTGCTCTTCAAGGAGAAAGCTACTTTTGCTGTGTCTTTCGGTTCGAGGGGAAATGGGAGTCCTCTTCAGTCAGCAGGGACGACACCTGAGTCCTTTGCAGTCCTCCTATCTGCCTCTGAGGGTGAAATGAGAGTGGTCCCTGTCATCATGAGCCATGTCTGAAAGAATTATTCAGATTCCCTACGAGAATAGACGGGTGAAATAGCAAAAGGTGTGTCTTCCTTTGGAGCATGGACGGGTTCAAAGCCCACCTCATACCACTAAATATTTTGCTGAACACGAGCATTTGTGTGTGCGGCCTGTGTTTGGGTGATTTTTGTGTCATGTGCGTGTGTGTGTGTGTGTTTGTGTGTGTGTGTGTCTGTGTGTGTGTGTCTGTATTTCTGTCTCCATTCCTGAGCAGCAAATCTTTTTTCCTCTTTTAGCATGTTACTCACAACTCTGGATGAAGCCCAGCACTCCTGAAAACACAATCCATGTATTGTTGGAGGAAATTTTCTTGGTGATGAGTGAGAGTTTGGTGAATGAAACCAGCTCATTTCCCATTGACCACTGAGGTCACATCTCCAGGTGAGAAGCAAAGTGAGAATTTGAACCAGGCACATACTCCTTAAAGACAATGGGCCAAAGACAGGTCCGATGGAATCGAATGTCTTTTCATGTTGACATCCATCCCGTCAAGCCCTCGTTAAGCCATTGAAGTGTCACATTGGGCCTGGGGGAGGCGGTGCACCCTGTGAAATTACACGTCCGAAGATTTGGATTTGATTTCCAGCCCTCTGCCAGTCAGTCTGCCAGGCACTTTCATGTGACAAGCCTTAGGCGAGTCCCTTTCTGTCTCTGATTCCCGATTCCTTCACAGGGATTTATGTGGGCCTTAACGCCCACTGGGAAAAGATCCCTCTGCCAGCTCAGTGCCTGCTTTCTTGGTTTGACTTGTCACTCTGGACTTGAATACACCTTTGGTTTTGGATTGACTCTATTACCTCTCCTAGAAATTAACAAACAAAACTGACCGCTGATTGACAAGATGAGAAGCAGTTTTCCAAAATTCAAATTGAACTTAATCGTTTCTTACTAAAAGAATGCTCAAATCAAGGGGACACAGCTCACTCGTTTTGACTTCATGAGCTATGGCAGGTAGAGACAACTTTTTGAAAATACACAGCTAAAACTGTCCGTGCTTTGAATGCTAGACATGTTTTTCAGAATACACAGCTAAAATGGTCCCCGCTTTAAGTGCTTTATTAGCTGTGTATTTTGAAAAAGTTGTGTGCTCTTCAAAGAGAAAGCTACTTTTGCTGTGTCTTTGGGTTCGAGGGGAAATGGGAGTCCTCTTCAGTCAGCAGGGACGACACCTGAGTCCTTTGCAGTACTCTTGTCTGCCTCTGAGGGTGAAATGAGAGTGGTCCCTGTCATCATGAGCCATGTCTGAAAGAATTATTCACATTCCCTACGAGAATAGACGGGTGAAATAGCAAAAGGTGTGTCTTCCTTTGGAGCATGGACGGGTTCAAAGCCCACCTCATACCACTAAGTATTTTGCTGAACACGAGCAGTTGTGTGTGCGGCCTGTGTTTGGGTGATTTTTGTGTCATGTGTGTGTGTGTGTGTGTGTGTGTGTGTGTCTGTGTGTGTGTGTCTGTATTTCTGTCTCCATTCCTGAGCAGCAAATCTTTTTTCCTCTTTTAGCATGTTACTCACAACTGTGGATGAAGCCCAGCACTCCTGAAAACACAATCCATGTATGGTTGAAGGAAATTTTCTTGGTGATGAGTGAGAGGTTGGTGACTGAAACCAGCTCATTTCCCATTGACCACTGAGGTCACATCTCTCAGGTGAAAAGCAAAGTGAGAATTTGAACCAGGCACATTCTCCTTAGAGACAGTGGGCCAAAGACAGGTCCGATGGAATCGAATGTCTTTTCATGTTGACATCCATCCCGTCAAGCCCTCGTTAAGCCATTGAAGTGTCACATTGGGCCTGGGGGAGGCGGTGCACCCTGTGAAATTACACGTCCGAAGATTTGGATTTGATTTCGAGGCCTCTGCCTGTTGGTCTGCCAGGCACTTTCATGTGACAAGCCTTAGGCGAGTCCCTTTCTGTCTCTGATTCCCGATTCCTTCACAGGGATTTATGTGGGCCTTAACGCCCACTGGGAAAAGATCCCTCTGCCAGCTCAGTGCCTGCTTTCTTGGTTTGACTTGTCAATCTGGACTTGAATACACCTTTGGTTTTGGATTGACTCTATTACCTCTCCTAGAAATTAACACACAAAACTGACAGCTGATTGACAAGATGAGAAGCAGTTTTCCAAAATTCAAATTGAACTTAATCGTTTCTTACTAAAAGAATGCTCAAATCAAGGGGACACAGCTCACTCGTTTTGACTTCATGAGCTATGGCAGGTAGAGACAACTTTTTGAAAATACACAGCTAAAATTGTCCGTGCTTTGAATGCTAGACAAGTTTTTCAGAATACACAGCTAAAACGGTCCCCGCTTTAAGTGCTTTATTAGCTGTGTATTTTGAAAAAGTTGTGTGCTCTTCAAAGAGAAAGCTACTTTTGCTGTGTCTTTGGGTTCGAGGGGAAATGGGAGTCCTCTTCAGTCAGAAGGGACGACACCTGAGTCCTTTGCAGTCCTCTTGTCTGCCTCTGAGGGTGAAATGAGAGTGGTCCCTGTCATCATGAGACATGTCTGAAAGAATTATTCACATTCCCTACGAGAATAGACGGGTGAAATAGCAAAAGGTGTGTCTTCCTTTGGAGCATGGACGGGTTCAAAGCCCACCTCATACCACTAAGTATTTTGCTGAACACGAGCAGTTGTGTGTGCGGCCTGTGTTTGGGTGATTTTTGTGTCATGTGCGTGTGTGTGTGTGTGTGTTTGTGTGTGTGTGTATCTGTGTGTGTGTGTCTGTTTTTCTGTCTCCATTCCTGAGCAGCAAATCTTTTTGCCTCTTTTAGCATGTTACTCACAACTGTGGATGAAGCCCAGCACTCCTGAAAACACAATCCCTGTATGGTTGAAGGAAATTTTCTTGGTGATGAGTGAGAGGTTGGTGACTGAAACCAGCTCATTTCACATTGACCACTGATGCCACATCTCTCAGGTGAGAAGCAAAGTGAGAATTTGAACCAGGCACATTCTCCTTAGAGACAATGGGCCAAAGACAGGTCCGATGGAATCGAATGTCTTTTCATGTTGACATCCATCCCATCAAGCTCTCGTTAAGTCATTGAAGTGTCACATTGGGCCTTGGGGAGGCGGTGCACCCTGTGAAATTACACGTCCGAAGATTTGGATTTGATTTCCAGCCCTCTGCCAGTCAATCTGCCAGGCACTTTCATGTGACAAGCCTTAGGCGAGTCCCTTTCTGTCTCTGATTCCCGATTCCTTCACAGGGATTTATGTGGGCCTTAACGCCCACTGGGAAAAGATCCCTCTGCCAGCTCAGTGCCTGCTTTCTTGGTTTGACTTGTCAATCTGGACTTGAATACACCTTTGGTTTTGGATTGACTCTATTACCTCTCCGAGAAATTAACACACAAAACTGACAGCTGATTTTCAAGATGAGAAGCAGTTTTCCAAAATTCAAATTGAACTTAATCCTTTCTTCCTAAAAGAATGCTCAAATCAAGCGGACACAGCTCACTCGTTTTGACTTCATGAGCTATGGCAGGTAGAGACAACGTTTTGAAAATACACAGCTAAAACTGTCCGTGCTTTGAATGCTAGACATGATTTTCAGTTTTAAGTGCTTTAGCACTTAAAGCGGGACCGTTTTAGCTGTGTATTTTGAAAAAGTTGTGTGCTCTTCAAAGAGAAAGCTACTTTTGCTGTGTCTTTGGGTTCGAGGGGAAATGGGAGTCCTCTTCAGTCAGCAGGGACGACACCTGTGTCCTTTGCAGTCCTCTTGTCTGCCTCTGAGGGTGAAATGAGAGTGGTCCCTGTCATCATGAGCCATGTCTGAAAGAATTATTCACATTCCCTACGAGAATAGATGGGTGAAATAGCAAAAGGTGTGTCTTCCTTTGGATCATGGACGGGTTCAAAGCCCACCTCATACCACTAAGTATTTTGCTGAACACGAGCAGTTGTGTGTGCGGCCTGTGTTTGGGTGATTTTTGTGTCGTGTGTGTGTGTGTGTGTGTGTGTCTGTGTGTGTGTGTCTGTATTTCTGTCTCCATTCCTGAGCAACAAATCTTTTTTCCTCTTTTAGCATGTTACTCACAACTCTGGATGAAGCCCAGCACTCCTGAAAACACAATCCATGTATGGTTGAAGGAAATTTTCTTGGTGGTGAGTGAGAGTTTGGTG
Organism: Saimiri boliviensis; assembly: GCF_048565385.1. Taxonomy (NCBI): domain Eukaryota; kingdom Metazoa; phylum Chordata; class Mammalia; order Primates; family Cebidae; genus Saimiri; species Saimiri boliviensis. The sequence goes on from NC_133453.1 coordinate 153,297,952, forward strand.
ACTGAAACCAGCACATTTCCCATTGACCACTGAGATCACATCTCTCAGGTGAGAAGCAAAGTGAGAATTTGAACCCGGCACATTCTCCTTAGAGACAATGGGCCAAAGACAGGTCCGATGGAATCGAATGTCTTTTCATGTTGACATCCATCCCGTCAAGCCCTCGTTAAGCCATTGAAGTGTCACATTGGGCCTGGGGGAGGCGGTGCACCCTGTGAAATTACACGTCCGAAGAATTGGATTTGATTTCCAGCCCTCTGCCAGTCAGTCTGCCAGGCACTTTCATGTGACAAGCCTTAGGTGATTCCCTTTCTGTCTCTGATTCCCGATTCCTTCACAGGGATTTATGTGGGCCTTAACGCCCACTGGGAAAAGATCCCTCTGCCAGCTCAGTGCCTGCTTTCTTGGTTTGACTTGTCAATCTGGACTTGAATACACCTTTGGTTTTGGATTGACCCTATAACCTCTCCTAGAAATTAACACACAAAACTGACAGCTGATTGACAAGATGAGAAGCAGTTTTCCAAAATTCAAATTGAACTTAATCCTTTCTTACTAAAAGAATGCTCAAATCAAGGGGACACAGCTCACTCGTTTTGACTTCATGAGCTATGGCAGGTAGAGAAAACTTTTTGAAAATACACAGCTAAAACTGTCCGTGCTTTGAATGCTAGACATGTTTTTCAGTTTTAAGTGCTTTAGCAGTTAAAGCGGGACCGTTTTAGCTGTGTATTTTGAAAAAGTTGTGTGCTCTTCAAAGAGAAAGCTACTTTTGCTGTGTCTTTGGGTTCGAGGGGAAATGGGAGTCCTCTTCAGTCAGCAGGGACGACACCTGAGTCCTTTGCAGTCCTCTTGTCTGCCTCTGAGGGTGAAATGAGAGTGGTCCCTGTCATCATGAGCCATGTCTGAAAGAATTATTCACATTCCCTACTAGAATAGACGGGTGAAATAGCAAAAGTTGGGTCTTTATTTGGAGCATGGGCGGGTTCAAAGCCCACCTCACACCACTAAGTATTTTGCTGAACACGAGCAGTTGTGTGTGCGGCCTGTGTTTGGGTGATTTTTGTGTCATGTGTGTGTGTGTGAGTGTGTGTGTGTGTGTGTGTGTGTGTGTCTGTGTGTGTGTGTCTGTATTTCTGTCTCCATTCCTGAGCAGCAAATCTTTTTTCCTCTTTTAGCATGTTACTCACAACTGTGGATGAAGCCCAGCACTCCTGAAAACACAATCCATGTATGGTTGAAGGAAATTTTCTTGGTGATGAGTGAGAGGTTGGTGACTGAAACCAGCTCATTTCCCATTGACCACTGAGGACACATCTCTCAGGTAAGAAGCAAAGTGAGAATTTGAACCAGGCACATTCTCCTTAGAGACAATGGGCCAAAGACAGGTCCGATGGAATCGAATGTCTTTTCACGTTGACATCCATCCCGTCAAGCCCTCGTTAAGCCATTGAAGTGTCACATTGGGCCTGGGGGAGGTGGTGCACCCTGTGAAATTACACGTCCGAAGATTTGGATTTGATTTCCAGCCCTCTGCCAGTCAGTCTGCCAGGCACTTTCATGTGACAAGCCTTAGGCGAGTCCCTTTCTGTCTCTGATTCCCGATTCCTTCACAGGGATTTATGTGGGCCTTAACGCCCACTGGGAAAAGATCCCTCTGCCAGCTCAGTGCCTGCTTTCTTGGTTTGACTTGTCAATCTGGACTTGAATACACCTTTGGTTTTGGATTGACTCTATTACCTCTCCTAGAAATTAACACACACAAAACTGACAGCTGATTGACAAGATGAGAAGCAGTTTTCCAAAATTCAAATTGAACTTAATACTTTCTTCCGAAAAGAATGCTCACATCAAGGGGACACAGCTCACTCGTTTTGACTTCATGAGCTATGGCTGGTAGAGACAACTTTTTGAAAATACACAGCTAAAACTGTCCGTGCTTTGAATGCTAGACATGTTTTTCAGAATACACAGCTAAAACGGTCCCCGCCTTAGCACTTAAAGCGGGGACCGTTTTAGCTGTGTATTTTGAAAAAGTTGTGTGCTCTTCAAAGAGAAAGCTACTTTTGCTGTGTCTTTGGGTTCGAGGGGAAATGGGAGTCCTCTTCAGTCAGCTGGGACGACACCTGAGTCCTTTGCAGTCCTCTTTTCTGCCTCTGAGGGTGAAATGAGAGTGGTCCCTGTCATCATGAGCCAGGTCTGAAAGAATTATTCACATTCCCTACGAGAATAGACGGGTGAAATAGCAAAAGGTGTGTCTTCCTTTGGAGCATGGACGGGTTCAAAGCCCACCTCATACCACTAAGTATTTTGCTGAACACTAGCAGTTGTGTCTGCTTCCTGTGTTTGGGTGGTTTTTGTGTCGTGTGTGTGTGTGTGTGTTTGTGTGTCTGTGTGTGTCTGTGTGTGTGTGTCTGTATTTCTGTCTCCATTCCTGAGCAGCAAATCGTTTTTCCTCTTTTAGCATGTTACTCACAACTGTGGATGAAGCCCAGCACTCCTGAAAACACAATCCATGTATGGTTGAAGGAAATTTTCTTGGTGATGAGTGAGAGGTTGGTGACTGAAACCAGCTCATTTCCCATTGACCACTGAGGTCACATCTCTCAGGTGAGAAGCAAAGTTAGAATTTGAACCAGGCACATTCTCCTTAGAGACAATGGGCCAAAGACAAGTCCGATGGAATCGAATGTCTTTTCATGTTGACATCCATCCCGTCAAGCCCTCGTTAAGCCATTGAAGTGTCACATTGGGCCTGGGGGAGGCGGTGAACCCTGTGAAATTACACGTCCGATGATTTGGATTTGATTTCCAGCCCTCTGCCAGTCAGTCTGCCAGGCACTTTCATGTGACAAGCCTTAGGCGAGTCCCTTTCTGTCTCTGATTCCCGATTCCTTCACAGGGATTTATGTGGGCCTTAACGCCCACTGGGAAAAGATCCCTCTGCCAGCTCAGTGCCTGCTTTCTTGGTTTGACTTGTCAATCTGGACTTGAATACACCTTTGGTTTTGGATTGACTCTATTACCTCTCCTAGAAATTAACACACAAAACTGACAGCTGATTGACAAGATGAGAAGCAGTTTTCCAAAATTCAAATTGAACTTAATCCTTTCTTACTAAAAGAATGCTCAAATCAAGGGGACACAGCTCACTCGTTTTGACTTCATGAGCTATGGCAGGTAGAGACAACTTTCTGAAAATACACAGTTAAACTGTCCGTGCTTTGAATGCTAGACATGTTTTTCAGGATACAGAGCTATAGCGGGGACCGTTTTAGCTGTGTATTTTGAAAAAGTTGTGTGCTCTTCAAAGAGAAAGCTACTTTTGCTGTGTCTTTCGGTTCGAGGGGAAATGGGAGTCCTCTTCAGTCAGCAGGGGCGACACCTGAGTCCTTTGCAGTCCTCCTATCTGCCTCTGAGGGTGAAATGAGAGTGGTCCCTGTCATCATGAGCCATGTCTGAAAGAATTATTCACATTCCCTACGAGAATAGACGGGTGAAATAGCAAAAGGTGTGTCTTCCTTTGGAGCATGGACGGGTTCAAAGCCCACCTCACACCACTACGTATTTTGCTGAACACAAGCAGTTGTGTGTGCGGCCTGTGTTTGGGTGATTTTTGTGTCGTGTGTGTGTGTGTGTGTGTGTGTGTGTGTGTCTGTGTGTGTGTGTCTGTATTTCTGTCTCCATTCCTGAGCAGCAAATCTTTTTTCCTCTTTTAGCATGTTACTCACAACTGTGGATGAAGCCCAGCACTCCTGAAAACACAATCCATGTATGGTTGAAGGAAATTTTCTTGGTGATGGGTGAGAGGTTGGTGACTGAAACCAGCTCATTTCCCATTGACCACTGAGGTCACATCTCTCAGGTGAGAAGCAAAGTGAGAATTTGAACCAGGCACATTCTCCTTAGAGACAATGGGCCAAAGACAGGTCCGATGGAATCGAATGTCTTTTCATGTTGACATCCATCCCGTCAAGCCCTCGTTAAGCCATTGAAGTGTCACATTGGGCCTGGGGGAGGCGGTGCTCCCTGTGAAATTACACGTCCGACGATTTGGATTTGATTTCCAGCCCTCTGCCAGTCCGTCTGCCAGGCACTTTCATGTGACAAGCCTTAGGCGAGTCCCTTTCTGTCTCTGATTCCCGATTCCTTCACAGGGATTTATGTGGGCCTTAACGCCCACTGGGAAAAGATCCCTCTGCCAGCTCAGTGCCTGCTTTCTTGGTTTGACTTGTCAATCTGGACTTGAATACACCTTTGGTTTTGGATTGACTCTATTACCTCTCCTAGAAATTAACACACAAAACTGACAGCTGATTGACAAGATGAGAAGCAGTTTTCCAAAATTCAAATTGAACTTAATCCTTTCTTCCTAAAAGAATGCTCAAATCAAGCGGACACAGCTCACTCGTTTTGACTTCATGAGCTATGGCAGGTAGAGACAACTTTTTGAAAATACACAGCTAAAACTGTCCGTGCTTTGAATGCTAGACATGTTTTTCAGAATACACAGCAAAAACGGTCACCGCTTTAAGTGCTAAATCACTTAAAGCGGGGACCGTTTTAGCTGTGTATTTTGAAAAAGTTGTGTGCTCTTCAAAGAGAAAGCTACTTTTGCTGTGTCTTTGGGTTCGAGGGGAAATGGGAGTCCTCTTCAGTCAGCAGGGACGACACCTGAGTCCTTTGCAGTCCTCTTGTCTGCCTCTGAGGGTGAAATGAGAGTGGTCCCTGTCATCATGAGCCATGTCTGAAAGAATTATTCACATTCCCTACGAGAATTAACGGGTGAAATAGCAAAAGGTGTGTCTTCCTTTGGAGCATGGACGGGTTCAAAGCCCACCTCATACCACTAAGTATTTTGCTGAACATGAGCAGTTGTGTGTGCGGCCTGTGTTTGGGTGGTTTTTGTGTCGTGTGTGTGTGTGTGTGTGTGTGTGTGTGTGTGTGTGTGTGTGTGTCTGTGTGTCTGTGTCTGTATTTCTGTCTCCATTCCTGAGCAGCAAATCTTTTTTCCTCTTTTAGCATGTTACTCACAACTGTGGATGAAGCCCAGCACTCCTGAAAACACAATCCATGTATGGTTGAAGGAAATTTTCTTGGTGATGAGTGAGAGGTTGGTGACTGAAACCAGCTCATTTCCCATTGACCACTGAGGTCACATCTCTCAGGTGAGAAGCAAAGTGAGAATTTGAACCAGGCACATTCTCCTTAGAGACAATGGGCCAAAGACAGGTCCGATGGAATCGAATGTCTTTTCATGTTGACATCCATCCCGTCAAGCCCTTGTTAAGCCATTGAAGTGTCACATTGGGCCTGGGGGAGGCAGTGCACCCTGTGAAATTACACGTCCGAAGATTTGGATTTGATTTCCAGCCCTCTGCCAGTCAGTCTGCCAGGCACTTTCATGTGACAAGCCTTAGGCGAGTCCCTTTCTGTCTCTGATTCCCGATTCCTTCACAGGGATTTATGTGGGCCTTAACGCCCACTGGGAAAAGATCCCTCTGCCAGCTCATTGCCTGCTTTCTTGGTTTGACTTGTCACTCTGGACTTGAATACACCTTTGGTTTTGGATTGACTCTATTACCTCTCCAAGAAAATAACACACAAAACTGACAGCTGATTGACAAGATGAGAAGCAGTTTTCCAAAATTCAAATTGAACTTAATCCTTTCTTACTAAAAGAATGCTCAAATCAAGGGGACACAGCTCACTCGTTTTGACTTCATGAGCTATGGCAGGTAGAGACAACTTTTTGAAAATACACAGCTAAAACTGTCCGTGCTTTGAATGCTAGACATGTTTTTCAGAATACAAAGCTAAAACGGTCCCCGCTTTAAGTGCTTTATTAGCTGTGTATTTTGAAAAAGTTGTGTGCTCTTCAAGGAGAAAGCTACTTTTTCTGTGTCTTTCGGTTCGAGGGGAAATGGGAGTCCTCTTCAGTCAGCAGGGACGACACCTGAGTCCTTTGCAGTCCTCCTATCTGCCTCTGATGGTGAAATGAGAGTGGTCCCTGTCATCATGAGCCATGTCTGAAAGAATTATTCACATTCCCTACGAGAATAGACGGGTGAAATAGCAAAAGGTGTGTCTTCCTTTGGAGCATGGACGGGTTCAAAGCCCTCCTCATACCACTAAATATTTTGCTGAACACGAGCAGTTGTGTGTGCGGCCTGTGTTTGGGTGATTTTTGTGTCATGTGCGTGTGTGTGTGTGTGTGTGTTTGTGTGTGTGTGTGTCTGTGTGTGTGTGTCTGTATTTCTGTCTCCATTCCTGAGCAGCAAATCTTTTTTCCTCTTTTAGCATGTTACTCACAACTGTGGATGAAGCCCAGCACTCCTGAAAACACAATCCATGTATGGTTGAAGGAAATTTTCTTGGTGATGAGTGAGAGGTTGGTGAATGAAACCAGCTCATATCCCATTGACCACTGAGGTCACATCTCTCAGGTGAGAAGCAAAGTGAGAATTTGAACCAGGCACATTCTCCATAGAGACAATGGGCCAAAGACAGGTCCGATGGAATCGAATGTCTTTTCATGTTGACATCCATCCCGTCAAGCCCTCGTTAAGCCATTGAAGTGTCACATTGGGCCTGGGGGAGGCGGTGCACCCTGTGAAATTACACGTCCGAAGATTTGGATTTGATTTCCAGCCCTCTGCCAGTCAGTCTGCCAGGCACTTTCATGTGACAAGCCTTAGGCGAGTCCCTTTCTGTCTCTGATTCCCGATTCCTTCACAGGGATTTATGTGGGCCTTAACGCCCACTGGGAAAATATCCCTCTGCCAGCTCAGAGCGTGCTTTCTTGGTTTGACTTGTCAATCTGGACTTGAATACGCCTTTGGTTTTGGATTGACTCTATTACCTCTCCTAGAAATTAACACACAAAACTGACAGCTGATTGACAAGATGAGAAGCAGTTTTCCAAAATTCAAATTGAACTTAATCCTTTCTTACTAAAAGAATGCTCAAATCAAGGGGACACAGCTCACTCGTTTTGACTTCATGAGCTATGGCAGGTAGAGACAACTTTTTGAAAATACAGAGCTAAAACTGTCCGTGCTTTGAATGCTAGACAAGTTTTTCAGAATACACAGCTAAAACGGTCCCCGCTTTAAGTGCTTTATTAGCTGTGTATTTTGAAAAAGTTGTGTGCTCTTCAAAGAGAAAGCTACTTTTGCTGTGTCTTTGGGTTCGAGGGGAAATGGGAGTCCTCTTCAGTCAGAAGGGACGACACCTGAGTCCTTTGCAGTCCTCTTGTCTGCCTCTGAGGGTGAAATGAGAGTGGTCCCTGTCATCATGAGCCATGTCTGAAAGAATTATTCACATTCCCTACGAGAATAGACGGGTGAAATAGCAAAAGGTGTGTCTTCCTTTGGAGCATGGACGGGTTCAAAGCCCACCTCATACCACTAAGTATTTTGCTGAACACGAGCAGTTGTGTGTGCGGCCTGTGTTTGGGTGATTTTTGTGTCATGTGCGTGTGTGTGTGTGTGTGTTTGTGTGTGTGTGTATCTGTGTGTGTGTGTCTGTTTTTCTGTCTCCATTCCTGAGCAGCAAATCTTTTTGCCTCTTTTAGCATGTTACTCACAACTGTGGATGAAGCCCAGCACTCCTGAAAACACAATCCCTGTATGGTTGAAGGAAATTTTCTTGGTGATGAGTGAGAGGTTGGTGACTGAAACCAGCTCATTTCACATTGACCACTGATGCCACATCTCTCAGGTGAGAAGCAAAGTGAGAATTTGAACCAGGCACATTCTCCTTAGAGACAATGGGCCAAAGACAGGTCCGATGGAATCGAATGTCTTTTCATGTTGACATCCATCCCATCAAGCTCTCGTTAAGTCATTGAAGTGTCACATTGGGCCTTGGGGAGGCGGTGCACCCTGTGAAATTACACGTCCGAAGATTTGGATTTGATTTCCAGCCCTCTGCCAGTCAATCTGCCAGGCACTTTCATGTGACAAGCCTTAGGCGAGTCCCTTTCTGTCTCTGATTCCCGATTCCTTCACAGGGATTTATGTGGGCCTTAACGCCCACTGGGAAAAGATCCCTCTGCCAGCTCAGTGCCTGCTTTCTTGGTTTGACTTGTCAATCTGGACTTGAATACACCTTTGGTTTTGGATTGACTCTATTACCTCTCCGAGAAATTAACACACAAAACTGACAGCTGATTTTCAAGATGAGAAGCAGTTTTCCAAAATTCAAATTGAACTTAATCCTTTCTTCCTAAAAGAATGCTCAAATCAAGCGGACACAGCTCACTCGTTTTGACTTCATGAGCTATGGCAGGTAGAGACAACGTTTTGAAAATACACAGCTAAAACTGTCCGTGCTTTGAATGCTAGACATGTTTTTCAGTTTTAAGTGCTTTAGCACTTAAAGCGGGACCGTTTTAGCTGTGTATTTTGAAAAAGTTGTGTGCTCTTCAAAGAGAAAGCTACTTTTGCTGTGTCTTTGGGTTCGAGGGGAAATGGGAGTCCTCTTCAGTCAGCAGGGACGACACCTGTGTCCTTTGCAGTCCTCTTGTCTGCCTCTGAGGGTGAAATGAGAGTGGTCCCTGTCATCATGAGCCATGTCTGAAAGAATTATTCACATTCCCTACGAGAATAGATGGGTGAAATAGCAAAAGGTGTGTCTTCCTTTGGATCATGGACGGGTTCAAAGCCCACCTCATACCACTAAGTATTTTGCTGAACACGAGCAGTTGTGTGTGCGGCCTGTGTTTGGGTGATTTTTGTGTCGTGTGTGTGTGTGTGTGTGTGTGTGTCTGTGTGTGTGTGTCTGTATTTCTGTCTCCATTCCTGAGCAACAAATCTTTTTTCCTCTTTTAGCATGTTACTCACAACTCTGGATGAAGCCCAGCACTCCTGAAAACACAATCCATGTATGGTTGAAGGAAATTTTCTTGGTGGTGAGTGAGAGTTTGGTGACTGAAACCAGCACATTTCCCATTGACCACTGAGATCACATCTCTCAGGTGAGAAGCAAAGTGAGAATTTGAACCCGGCACATTCTCCTTAGAGACAATGGGCCAAAGACAGGTCCGATGGAATCGAATGTCTTTTCATGTTGACATCCATCCCGTCAAGCCCTCGTTAAGCCATTGAAGTGTCACATTGGGCCTGGGGGAGGCGGTGCACCCTGTGAAATTACACGTCCGAAGAATTGGATTTGATTTCCAGCCCTCTGCCAGTCAGTCTGCCAGGCACTTTCATGTGACAAGCCTTAGGTGATTCCCTTTCTGTCTCTGATTCCCGATTCCTTCACAGGGATTTATGTGGGCCTTAACGCCCACTGGGAAAAGATCCCTCTGCCAGCTCAGTGCCTGCTTTCTTGGTTTGACTTGTCAATCTGGACTTGAATACACCTTTGGTTTTGGATTGACCCTATAACCTCTCCTAGAAATTAACACACAAAACTGACAGCTGATTGACAAGATGAGAAGCAGTTTTCCAAAATTCAAATTGAACTTAATCCTTTCTTACTAAAAGAATGCTCAAATCAAGGGGACACAGCTCACTCGTTTTGACTTCATGAGCTATGGCAGGTAGAGAAAACTTTTTGAAAATACACAGCTAAAACTGTCCGTGCTTTGAATGCTAGACATGTTTTTCAGTTTTAAGTGCTTTAGCAGTTAAAGCGGGACCGTTTTAGCTGTGTATTTTGAAAAAGTTGTGTGCTCTTCAAAGAGAAAGCTACTTTTGCTGTGTCTTTGGGTTCGAGGGGAAATGGGAGTCCTCTTCAGTCAGCAGGAACGACACCTGAGTCCTTTGCAGTCCTCTTGTCTGCCTCTGAGGGTGAAATGAGAGTGGTCCCTGTCATCATGAGCCATGTCTGAAAGAATTATTCACATTCCCTACTAGAATAGACGGGTGAAATAGCAAAAGTTGGGTCTTTATTTGGAGCATGGGCGGGTTCAAAGCCCACCTCACACCACTAAGTATTTTGCTGAACACGAGCAGTTGTGTGTGCGGCCTGTGTTTGGGTGATTTTTGTGTCATGTGTGTGTGTGTGAGTGTGTGTGTGTGTGTGTGTGTGTGTGTCTGTGTGTGTGTGTCTGTATTTCTGTCTCCATTCCTGAGCAGCAAATCTTTTTTCCTCTTTTAGCATGTTACTCACAACTGTGGATGAAGCCCAGCACTCCTGAAAACACAATCCATGTATGGTTGAAGGAAATTTTCTTGGTGATGAGTGAGAGGTTGGTGACTGAAACCAGCTCATTTCCCATTGACCACTGAGGACACATCTCTCAGGTAAGAAGCAAAGTGAGAATTTGAACCAGGCACATTCTCCTTAGAGACAATGGGCCAAAGACAGGTCCGATGGAATCGAATGTCTTTTCACGTTGACATCCATCCCGTCAAGCCCTCGTTAAGCCATTGAAGTGTCACATTGGGCCTGGGGGAGGCGGTGCACCCTGTGAAATTACACGTCCGAAGATTTGGATTTGATTTCCAGCCCTCTGCCAGTCAGTCTGCCAGGCACTTTCATGTGACAAGCCTTAGGCGAGTCCCTTTCTGTCTCTGATTCCCGATTCCTTCACAGGGATTTATGTGGGCCTTAACGCCCACTGGGAAAAGATCCCTCTGCCAGCTCAGTGCCTGCTTTCTTGGTTTGACTTGTCAATCTGGACTTGAATACACCTTTGGTTTTGGATTGACTCTATTACCTCTCCTAGAAATTAACACACACAAAACTGACAGCTGATTGACAAGATGAGAAGCAGTTTTCCAAAATTCAAATTGAACTTAATCCTTTCTTCCGCAAAGAATGCTCACATCAAGGGGACACAGCTCACTCGTTTTGACTTCATGAGCTATGGCTGGTAGAGACAACTTTTTGAAAATACACAGCTAAAACTGTCCGTGCTTTGAATGCTAGACATGTTTTTCAGAATACACAGCTAAAACGGTCCCCGCCTTAGCACTTAAAGCGGGGACCGTTTTAGCTGTGTATTTTGAAAAAGTTGTGTGCTCTTCAAAGAGAAAGCTACTTTTGCTGTGTCTTTGGGTTCGAGGGGAAATGGGAGTCCTCTTTAGTCAGCAGGGACGACACCTGAGTCCTTTGCAGTCCTCTTGTCTGCCTCTGAGGGTGAAATGAGAGTGGTCCCTGTCATCATGAGCCATGTCTGAAAGAATTATTCACATTCCCTACGAGAATAGACGGGTGAAATAGCAAAAGGTGTGTCTTCCTTTGGAGCATGGACGGGTTCAAAGCCCACCTCATACCACTAAGTATTTTGCTGAACACTAGCAGTTGTGTCTGCTTCCTGTGTTTGGGTGGTTTTTGTGTCGTGTGTGTGTGTGTGTGTTTGTGTGTCTGTGTGTGTCTGTGTGTGTGTGTCTGTATTTCTGTCTCCATTCCTGAGCAGCAAATCGTTTTTCCTCTTTTAGCATGTTACTCACAACTGTGGATGAAGCCCAGCACTCCTGAAAACACAATCCATGTATGGTTGAAGGAAATTTTCTTGGTGATGAGTGAGAGGTTGGTGACTGAAACCAGCTCATTTCCCATTGACCACTGAGGTCACATCTCTCAGGTGAGAAGCAAAGTTAGAATTTGAACCAGGCACATTCTCCTTAGAGACAATGGGCCAAAGACAAGTCCGATGGAATCGAATGTCTTTTCATGTTGACATCCATCCCGTCAAGCCCTCGTTAAGCCATTGAAGTGTCACATTGGGCCTGGGGGAGGCGGTGAACCCTGTGAAATTACACGTCCGATGATTTGGATTTGATTTCCAGCCCTCTGCCAGTCAGTCTGCCAGGCACTTTCATGTGACAAGCCTTAGGCGAGTCCCTTTCTGTCTCTGATTCCCGATTCCTTCACAGGGATTTATGTGGGCCTTAACGCCCACTGGGAAAAGATCCCTCTGCCAGCTCAGTGCCTGCTTTCTTGGTTTGACTTGTCAATCTGGACTTGAATACACCTTTGGTTTTGGATTGACTCTATTACCTCTCCTAGAAATTAACACACAAAACTGACAGCTGATTGACAAGATGAGAAGCAGTTTTCCAAAATTCAAATTGAACTTAATCCTTTCTTACTAAAAGAATGCTCAAATCAAGGGGACACAGCTCACTCGTTTTGACTTCATGAGCTATGGCAGGTAGAGACAACTTTCTGAAAATACACAGTTAAACTGTCCGTGCTTTGAATGCTAGACATGTTTTTCAGGATACAGAGCTATAGCGGGGACCGTTTTAGCTGTGTATTTTGAAAAAGTTGTGTGCTCTTCAAAGAGAAAGCTACTTTTGCTGTGTCTTTCGGTTCGAGGGGAAATGGGAGTCCTCTTCAGTCAGCAGGGGCGACACCTGAGTCCTTTGCAGTCCTCCTATCTGCCTCTGAGGGTGAAATGAGAGTGGTCCCTGTCATCATGAGCCATGTCTGAAAGAATTATTCACATTCCCTACGAGAATAGACGGGTGAAATAGCAAAAGGTGTGTCTTCCTTTGGAGCATGGACGGGTTCAAAGCCCACCTCACACCACTAAGTATTTTGCTGAACACAAGCAGTTGTGTGTGCGGCCTGTGTTTGGGTGATTTTTGTGTCGTGTGTGTGTGTGTGTGTGTGTGTGTGTGTGTCTGTGTGTGTGTGTCTGTATTTCTGTCTCCATTCCTGAGCAGCAAATCTTTTTTCCTCTTTTAGCATGTTACTCACAACTGTGGATGAAGCCCAGCACTCCTGAAAACACAATCCATGTATGGTTGAAGGAAATATTCTTGGTGATGGGTGAGAGGTTGGTGACTGAAACCAGCTCATTTCCCATTGACCACTGAGGTCACATCTCTCAGGTGAGAAGCAAAGTGAGAATTTGAACCAGGCACATTCTCCTTAGAGACAATGGGCCAAAGACAGGTCCGATGGAATCGAATGTCTTTTCATGTTGACATCCATCCCGTCAAGCCCTCGTTAAGCCATTGAAGTGTCACATTGGGCCTGGGGGAGGCGGTGCACCCTGTGAAATTACACGTCCGACGATTTGGATTTGATTTCCAGCCCTCTGCCAGTCCGTCTGCCAGGCACTTTCATGTGACAAGCCTTAGGCGAGTCCCTTTCTGTCTCTGATTCCCGATTCCTTCACAGGGATTTATGTGGGCCTTAACGCCCACTGGGAAAAGATCCCTCTGCCAGCTCAGTGCCTGCTTTCTTGGTTTGACTTGTCAATCTGGACTTGAATACACCTTTGGTTTTGGATTGACTCTATTACCTCTCCTAGAAATTAACACACAAAACTGACAGCTGATTGACAAGATGAGAAGCAGTTTTCCAAAATTCAAATTGAACTTAATCCTTTCTTCCTAAAAGAATGCTCAAATCAAGCGGACACAGCTCACTCGTTTTGACTTCATGAGCTATGGCAGGTAGAGACAACTTTTTGAAAATACACAGCTAAAACTGTCCGTGCTTTGAATGCTAGACATGTTTTTCAGAATACACAGCAAAAACGGTCACCGCTTTAAGTGCTAAATCACTTAAAGCGGGGACCGTTTTAGCTGTGTATTTTGAAAAAGTTGTGTGCTCTTCAAAGAGAAAGCTACTTTTGCTGTGTCTTTGGGTTCGAGGGGAAATGGGAGTCCTCTTCAGTCAGCAGGGACGACACCTGAGTCCTTTGCAGTCCTCTTGTCTGCCACTGAGGGTGAAATGAGAGTGGTCCCTGTCATCATGAGCCATGTCTGAAAGAATTATTCACATTCCCTACGAGAATTAACGGGTGAAATAGCAAAAGGTGTGTCTTCCTTTGGAGCATGGACGGGTTCAAAGCCCACCTCATACCACTAAGTATTTTGCTGAACATGAGCAGTTGTGTGTGCGGCCTGTGTTTGGGTGGTTTTTGTGTCGTGTGTGTGTGTGTGTGTGTGTGTGTGTGTGTGTGTGTGTCTGTGTGTCTGTGTCTGTATTTCTGTCTCCATTCCTGAGCAGCAAATCTTTTTTCCTCTTTTAGCATGTTACTCACAACTGTGGATGAAGCCCAGCACTCCTGAAAACACAATCCATGTATGGTTGAAGGAAATTTTCTTGGTGATGAGTGAGAGGTTGGTGACTGAAACCAGCTCATTTCCCATTGACCACTGAGGTCACATCTCTCAGGTGAGAAGCAAAGTGAGAATTTGAACCAGGCACATTCTCCTTAGAGACAATGGGCCAAAGACAGGTCCGATGGAATCGAATGTCTTTTCATGTTGACATCCATCCCGTCAAGCCCTTGTTAAGCCATTGAAGTGTCACATTGGGCCTGGGGGAGGCAGTGCACCCTGTGAAATTACACGTCCGAAGATTTGGATTTGATTTCCAGCCCTCTGCCAGTCAGTCTGCCAGGCACTTTCATGTGACAAGCCTTAGGCGAGTCCCTTTCTGTCTCTGATTCCCGATTCCTTCACAGGGATTTATGTGGGCCTTAACGCCCACTGGGAAAAGATCCCTCTGCCAGCTCATTGCCTGCTTTCTTGGTTTGACTTGTCACTCTGGACTTGAATACACCTTTGGTTTTGGATTGACTCTATTACCTCTCCAAGAAAATAACACACAAAACTGACAGCTGATTGACAAGATGAGAAGCAGTTTTCCAAAATTCAAATTGAACTTAATCCTTTCTTACTAAAAGAATGCTCAAATCAAGGGGACACAGCTCACTCGTTTTGACTTCATGAGCTATGGCAGGTAGAGACAACTTTTTGAAAATACACAGCTAAAACTGTCCGTGCTTTGAATGCTAGACATGTTTTTCAGAATACAAAGCTAAAACGGTCCCCGCTTTAAGTGCTTTATTAGCTGTGTATTTTGAAAAAGTTGTGTGCTCTTCAAGGAGAAAGCTACTTTTTCTGTGTCTTTCGGTTCGAGGGGAAATGGGAGTCCTCTTCAGTCAGCAGGGACGACACCTGAGTCCTTTGCAGTCCTCCTATCTGCCTCTGATGGTGAAATGAGAGTGGTCCCTGTCATCATGAGCCATGTCTGAAAGAATTATTCACATTCCCTACGAGAATAGACGGGTGAAATAGCAAAAGGTGTGTCTTCCTTTGGAGCATGGACGGGTTCAAAGCCCTCCTCATACCACTAAATATTTTGCTGAACACGAGCAGTTGTGTGTGCGGCCTGTGTTTGGGTGATTTTTGTGTCATGTGCGTGTGTGTGTGTGTGTGTGTTTGTGTGTGTGTGTGTCTGTGTGTGTGTGTCTGTATTTCTGTCTCCATTCCTGAGCAGCAAATCTTTTTTCCTCTTTTAGCATGTTACTCACAACTGTGGATGAAGCCCAGCACTCCTGAAAACACAATCCATGTATGGTTGAAGGAAATTTTCTTGGTGATGAGTGAGAGGTTGGTGAATGAAACCAGCTCATTTCCCATTGACCACTGAGGTCACATCTCTCAGGTGAGAAGCAAAGTGAGAATTTGAACCAGGCACATTCTCCATAGAGACAATGGGCCAAAGACAGGTCCGATGGAATCGAATGTCTTTTCATGTTGACATCCATCCCGTCAAGCCCTCGTTAAGCCATTGAAGTGTCACATTGGGCCTGGGGGAGGCGGTGCACCCTGTGAAATTACACGTCCGAAGATTTGGATTTGATTTCCAGCCCTCTGCCAGTCAGTCTGCCAGGCACTTTCATGTGACAAGCCTTAGGCGAGTCCCTTTCTGTCTCTGATTCCCGATTCCTTCACAGGGATTTATGTGGGCCTTAATGCCCACTGGGAAAATATCCCTCTGCCAGCTCAGAGCGTGCTTTCTTGGTTTGACTTGTCAATCTGGACTTGAATACGCCTTTGGTTTTGGATTGACTCTATTACCTCTCCTAGAAATTAACACACAAAACTGACAGCTGATTGACAAGATGAGAAGCAGTTTTCCAAAATTCAAATTGAACTTAATCCTTTCTTACTAAAAGAATGCTCAAATCAAGGGGACACAGCTCACTCGTTTTGACTTCATGAGCTATGGCAGGTAGAGACAACTTTTTGAAAATACAGAGCTAAAACTGTCCGTGCTTTGAATGCTAGACATGTTTTTCAGAATACACAGCTAAAACGGTCCCCGCTTTAAGTGCTAAACCACTTAAAGTGGGGTCCGTTTTAGCTGTGTATTTTGAAAAAGTTGTGTGCCCTTCAAAGAGAAAGCTACTTTTGCTGTGTCTTTGGGTTCGAGGGGAAATGGGAGTCCTCTTCAGTCAGCAGGGACGACACCTGAGTCCTCTGCAGTCCTCTTGTCTGCCTCTGAGGGTGAAATGAGAGTGGTCCCTGTCATCATGAGCCATGTCTGAAAGAATTATTCACATTCCCTATGAGAATAGACGGGTGAAATAGCAAAAGGTGTGTCTTCCTTTGTAGCATGGACGGGTTCTAAGCCCACCTCATACCACTAAGTATTTTCTGAACACGAGCAGTTGTGTGTGCGGCCTGTGTTTGGGTGATTTTTGGGTCGTGTGTGTGTGTGTGTGTGTGTGTGTGTGTGTGTGTGTGTCTGTGTGTGTGTGTCTGTATTTCTGTCTCCATTCCTGAGCAGCAAATCTTTTTTCCTCTTTTAGCATGTTACTCACAACTGTGGATGAAGCCCAGCACTCCTGAAAACACAATCCATGTATGGTTGAAAGAAATGTTCTTGGTGATGATTGAGAGGTTGGTGACTGAAACCAGCTCATTTCCCATTGACCACTGAGGTCACATCTCTCAGGTGAGAAGCAAAGTGAGAATTTGAACCAGGCACATTCTCCTTAGAGACAATGGGCCAAAGACAGGTCCGATGGATTCGAATGTCTTTTCATGTTGACATCCATCCCGTCAAGCCCTCGTTAAGCCATTGAAGTGTCACATTGGGCCTCGGGGAGGCCGTGCACCCTGTGAAATTTCACGTCTGAAGATTTGGATTTGATTTCCAGCCCTCTGCCAGTCAGTCTGCCAGGCACTTTCATGTGACAAGCCTTAGGCGAGTCCCTTTCTGTCTCTGATTCCCGATTCCTTCACAGGGATTTATGTGGGCCTTAACGCCCACTGGGAAAAGATCCCTCTGCCAGCTCAGTGCCTGCTTTCTTGGTTTGACTTGTCAATCTGGACTTGAATACACCTTTGGTTTTGGATTGACTCTATTACCTCTCCTAGAAATTAACACATAAAACTGACAGCTGATTGACGAGATGAGAAGCAGTTTTCCAAAATTCAAATTGAACTTAATCCTTTCTTACTAAAAGAATGCTCAAATCAAGGGGACACAGCTCACTCGTTTTGACTTCATGAGCTATGGCAGGTAGAGACAACTTTTTGAAAATACACAGCTAAAACTGTCCGTGCTTTGAATGTTAGACATGTTTTTCAGAATACACAGCTACAACGGTCCCCGCTTTAAGTGCCAAAGCACTTAAAGCGGGGACCGTTTTAGCTGTGTATTTTGGAAAAGTTGTGTGCTCTTCAAAGAGAAAGCTACTTTTGCTGTGTCTTTGTGTTTGAGGGTAAATGGGAGTCCTCTTCAGTCAGCAGGGACGACACCTGAGTCCTCTGCAGTCCTCTTGTCTGCCTCTGAGGGTGAAATGAGAGTGGTCCCTGTCATCATGAGCCATGTCTGAAAGAATTATTCACATTCCCTACGAGAATAGACGGGTGAAATAGCAAAAGGTGTGTCTTCCTTTGGAGCATGGACGGGTTCAAAGCCCACCTCATACCACTAAGTATTTTGCTGAACACGAGCAGTTGTGTGTGCGGCCTGTGATTGGGTGATTTTTGTGTCATGTGTGTGTGTGTGTGTGTCTCTGTGTGTGTGTGTCTGTATTTCTGTCTCCATTCCTGAGCAGCAAATCTTTTTTCCTCTTTTAGCATGTTACTCACAACTGTGGATGAAGCCCAGCACTCCTGAAAACACAATCCATGTATGGTTGAAGGAAATTTTCTTGGTGATGAGTGAGAGGTTGGTGACTGAAACCAGCTCATTTCCCATTGACCACTGAGGTCACATCTCTCAGGTGAGAAGCAAAGTGAGAATTTGAACCAGGCACATTCTCCTTAGAGACAATGGGCCAAAGACAGGTCCGATGGAATCGAATGTCTTTTCATGTTGACATCCATCCCGTCAAGCCCTCGTTAAGCCATTGAAGTGTCACATTGGGCCTGGGGGAGGCGGTGCACCCTGTGAAATTACACGTCCGAAGATTTGGATTTGATTTCCAGCCCTCTGCCAGTCAGTCTGCCAGGCACTTTCATGTGACAAGCCTTAGGCGAGTCCCTTTCTGTCTCTGATTCCCGATTCCTTCACAGGGATTTATGTGGGCCTTAACGCCCACTGGGAAAAGATCCCTCTGCCAGCTCAGTGCCTGCTTTCTTGGTTTGACTTGTCAATCTGGACTTGAATACACCTTTGGTTTTGGATTGACTCTATTACCTCTCCTAGAAATTAACACACAAAACTGACAGCTGATTGAGAAGATGAGAAGCAGTTTTCCAAAATTCAAATTGAACTTAATCCTTTCTTACTAAAAGAATGCTCAAATCAAGGGGACACAGCTCACTCTTTTTGACTTCATGAGCTATGGCAGGTAGAGACAACTTTTTGAAAATACACAGCCAAAACTGTCCGTCCTTTGAATGCTAGACATGTTTTTCATAATACACAGCTAAAGCGGGGACCGTTTTAGCTGTGTATTTTGAAAAAGTTGTGTGCTCTTCAAAGAGAAAGCTACTTTTGCTGTGTCTTTGGGTTCGAGGGGAAATGGGAGTCCTCTTCAGTCAGCAGGGACGACACCTGAGTCCTTTGCAGTCCTCTTGTCTGCCTCTGAGGGTGAAATGAGAGTGGTCCCTGTCATCATGAGCCATGTCTGAAAGAATTATTCACATTCCCTACGAGAATAGAAGGGTGAAATAGCAAAAGGTGTGTCTTCCTTTGGAGCATGGACGGGTTCAAAGCCCACCTCATACCACTAAGTATTTTGCTGAACATGAGCAGTTGTGTGTGCGGCCTGTGTTTGGGTGATTTTTGTGTCGTGTGTGTGTGTGTGTGTGTGTGTGTGTGTGCGTGTCTGTGTGTGTGTGTCTGTATTTCTGTCTCCATTCCTGAGCAGCAAATCTTTTTTCCTCTTTTAGCATGTTACTCACAACTGTGGATGAAGCCCAGCACTCCTGAAAAAACAATCCATGTATGGTTGAAGGAAATTTTCTTGGTGATGAGTGAGAGGTTGGTGACTGAAACCAGCTCATTTCCCATTGACCACTGAGGTCACATCTCTCAGGTGAGAAGCAAAGTGAGAATTTGAACCAGGCACATTCTCCTTAGAGACAATGGGCCAAAGACAGGTCCGATGGAATCGAATGTCTTTTCATGTTGACATCCATCCCGTCAAGCCCTCGTTAAGCCATTGAAGTGTCACATTGGGCCTGGGGGAGGCGGTGCACCCTGTGAAATTACACGTCCGAAGATTTGGATTTGATTTCCAGCCCTCTGCCAGACAGTCTGCCAGGCACTTTCATGTGACAAGCCTTAGGCGAGTCCCTTTCTGTGTCTGATTCCCGATTCCTTCACAGGGATTTATGTGGGCCTTAACGCCCACTGGGAAAAGATCCCTCTGCCAGCTCAGTGCCTGCTTTCTTGGTTTGACTTGTCAATCTTGACTTGAATAAACCTTTGGTTTTGGATTGACTCTATTACCTCTCCTAGAAATTAACAGACAAAACTGACAGCTGATTGTCAAGATGAGAAGCAGTTTTCCAAAATTCAAATTGAACTTAATACTTTCTTACTAAAAGAATGCTCAAATCAAGGGGACACAGCTCACTCGTTTTGACTTCATGAGCTATGGTAGGTAGAGACAACTTTTAGAAAATACACAGCTAAAACTGTCCGTGCTTTGAATGCTAGACATGTTTTTCAGAATACACAGCTAAAAGAGTCCCCGCTTTAAGCACTTAAAGCGGGGACCGTTTTAGCTGTGTATTTTGAAAAAGTTGTGTGCTCTTCAAAGAGAAAGCTACTTTTGCTGTGTCTTTGGGTTCGAGGGGAAATGGAGTCCTCTTCAGTCAGCAGGGACGACACCTGAGTCCTTTGCAGTCCTCTTGTCTGCCTCTTAGGGTGAAATGAGGGTGGTCCCTGTCATCATGAGCCATGTCTGAAAGAATTATTCACATTCCCTACGAGAATAGACGGGTGAAATAGCAAAAGGTGTGTCTTCCTTTGGAGCATGGGCGGGTTCAAAGCCCATCTCATACCACTAAGTATTTTGCTGAACACGAGCAGTTCTGTGTGCGGCCAGGGTTTGGGTGATTTTTGTGTCATGTGTGTTTGTGTGTGTGTGTGTGTGTGTGTCTGTGTGTGTGTGTCTGTATTTCTGTCTCCATTCCTGAGCAGCAAATCTTTTTTCCTCTTTTAGCATGTTACTCACAACTGTGGATGAAGCCCAGCACTCCTGAAAACACAATCCATGTATGGTTGCAGGAAATTTTCTTGGTGATGAGTGAGAGGTTGGTGACTGAAACCAGCTCATTTCCCATTGACCACTGAGGTCACATCACTCAGGTGAGAAGCAAAGTGAGAATTTGAACCAGGCACATTCTCCTTAGAGACAATGGGCCAAAGACAATTCCGATGGAATCGAACGTCTTTTCATGTTGACATCCATCCCGTCAAGCCCTCGTTAAGCCATTGAAGTGTCACATTGGGCTGGGGGAGGCGGTGCACCCTGTGAAATTACACGTCCGAAGATTTGGATTTGATTTCCAGCCCTCTGCCAGTCAGTCTGCCAGGCACTTTCATGTGACAAGCCTTAGGCGAGTCACTTTCTGTCTCTGATTCCCGATTCCTTCACAGGGATTTATGTGGGCCTTAACGCCCACTGGGAAAAGATCCCTCTGCCAGCTCAGTGCCTGCTTTCTTGGTTTGACTTGTCAATCTGGACTTGAATACCCCTTTGGTTTTGGATTGACTCTATTACCTCTCCTAGAAATTAACACACAAAACTGACAGCTGATTGACAAGATGAGAAGCAGTTTTCCAAAATTCAAATTGAACTTAATCCTTTCTTCCTAAAAGAATGCTCAAATCAAGGGGACACAGCTCACTCGTTTTGACTTCATGAGCTCTGGATGGTAGAGACAACTTTTTGAAAATACACAGCTAAAACTGTCCGTGCTTTGAATGCTAGACATGTTTTTCAGAATACACAGCTAAAACAGTCCCCGCTTTAAGTGCTAAAAGGAAATTTTCTTGGTGATGAGTGAGAGGTTGGTGACTGAAACCAGCTCATTTCCCATTGACCCCTGAAGTCACATCTCTCAGGTGAGAAGCAAAGTGAGAATTTGAACCAGGCACATTCTCCTTAGAGACAATGGGCCAAAGACAAGTCCGATGGAATCGAATATCTTTTCATGTTGACATCCATCCCGTCAAGCCCTCGTTAAGCCATTGAAGTGCCACATTGCGCCTGGGGGAGGCGGTGCACCCTGTGAAATTACACGTCCGAAGATTTGGATTTGATTTCCAGCCCTCTGCCAGTCAGTCTGCCAGGCACTTTCATGTGACAAGCCTTAGGCGAGTCCCTTTCTGTCTCTGATTCCCGATTCCTTCACAGGGATTTATGTGGGCCTTAACGCCCACTGGGAAAAGATCCCTCTGCCAGCTCAGTGCCTGCTTTCTTGGTTTGACTTGTCAATCTGGACTTGAATACACCTTTGGTTTTGGATTGACTCTATTACCTCTCCTAGAAATTAACACACAAAACTGACAGCTGATTGACAAGATGAGAAGCAGTTTTCCAAAATTCAAATTGAACTTAATCCTTTCTTACTAAAAGAATGCTCAAATCAAGGGGACACAGCTCACTCGTTTTGACTTCATGAGCTATGGCAGGTAGAGACAACTTTCTGAAAATACACAGCTAAAACTGTCCGTGCTTTGAATGCTAGACATGTTTTTCAGAATACACAGCTAAAGCGGGGACCGTTTTAGCTGTGTATTTTGAAAAAGTTGTGTGCTCTTCAAACAGAAAGCTACTTTTGCTGTGTCTTTGGGTTCGAGGGGAAATGGGAGTCCTCTTCATTCAGCAGGGACGACAGCTGAGTCCTTTGCAGTCCTCTTGTCTGCCTCTGAGGGTGAAATGAGAGTGGTCCCTGTCATCATGAGCCATGTCTGAAAGAATTATTCACATTCCCTACGAGAATAGACGGGTGAAATAGCAAAAGGTGTGTCTTCCTTTGGAGCACGAACGGGTTCAAAGCCCACCTCATACCACTAAGTATTTTGTTGAACACGAGCAGTTGTGTGTGCGGCCTGTGTTTGGGTGATTTTTGTGTCCTGTGTGTTTGTGTGTGTGTGTGTGTGTCTGTGTGTGTGTGTGTCTGTATTTCTGTCTCCATTCCTGAGCAGCAAATCTTTTTTCCTCTTTTAGCATGTTACTCACAACTGTGGATGAAGCCCAGCACTCCTGAAAACACAATCCATGTATGGTTGAAGGAAATTTTCTTGGTGATGAGTGAGAGGTTGGTGACTGAAACCAGCTCATTTCCCATTGACCACTGAGGTCACATCTCTCAGGTGAGAAGCACAGTGAGAATTTGAACCAGGCACATTCTCCTTAGAGACAATGGGCCAAAGACAGGTCCGATGGAATCGAATGTCTTTTCATGTTGACATCCATCCCGTCAAGCCCTCGTTAAGCCATTGAAGTGTCACATTGGGCCTGGGGGAGGCGGTGTACCCTGTGAAATTACAGGTCCGAAGATTTGGATTTGATTTCCAGCCCTCTGCCAGACAGTCTGCCAGGCACTTTCATGTGACAAGCCTTAGGCGAGTCCCTTTCTGTCTCTGATTCCCGATTCCTTCACAGGGATTTATGTGGGCCTTAACGCCCAGTGGGAAAAGATCCCTCTGCCAGCTCAGTGCCTGCTTTCTTGGTTTGACTTGTCAATCTGGACTTGAATAAACCTTTGGTTTTGGATTGACTCTATTACCTCTCCTAGAAATTAACACACAAAACTGACAGCTGATTGACAAGATGAGAAGCAGTTTTCCAAAATTCAAATTGAACTTAATCCTTTCTTACTAAAAGAATGCTCAAATCAAGGGGACACAGCTCACTCGTTTTGACTTCATGAGCTATGGTAGGTAGAGACAACTTTTTGAAAATACACAGCTAAAACTGTCCGTGCTTTGAATGCTAGACATGTTTTTCAGAATACACAGTTAAAAGAGTCCCTGCTTTAAGCACTTAAAGCGGGGACCGTTTTAGCTGTGTATTTTGAAAAAGTTGTGTGCTCTTCAAAGAGAAAGCTACTTTTGCTGTGTCTTTGGGTTCGAGGGGAAATGGGAGTCCTCTTCAGTCAGCAGGGACGACACCTGAGTCCTTTGCAGTCCTCTTTTCTGCCTCTGAGGGTGAAATGAGAGTGGTCCCTGTCATCATGAGCCAGGTCTGAAAGAATTATTCACATTCCCTACGAGAATAGACGGGTGAAATAGCAAAAGGTGTGTCTTCCTTTGGAGCATGGACGGGTTCAAAGCCCACCTCATACCACTAAGTATTTTGCTGAACACGAGCAGTTGTGTGTGCGGCCTGTGTTTAGGTGATTTTTGTGTCATGTGTGTGTGTGTGTGTGTGTGTGTGTGTGTGTGTCTGTGTCTGTATTTCTGTCTCCATTCCTGAGCAGCAAATCTTTTTTCCTCTTTTAGCATGTTACTCACAACTGTCGATGAAGCCCAGCACTCCTGAAAACACAATCCATGTATGGTTGAAGGAAATTTTCTTGGCGATGAGTGAGAGGTTGGTGACTGAAACCAGCTCATTTCCCATTGACCACTGAGGTCACATCTCTCAGGTGAGAAGCAAAGTGAGAATTTGAATCAGGCACATTCTCCTTGGAGACAATGTGCCAAAGACAGGTCCGATGGAATCGAATGTCTTTTCATGTTGACATCCATCCCGTCAAGCCCTCGTTAAGCCATTGAAGTGTCACATTGGGCCTGGGGGAGGCGGTGCACCCTGTGAAATTACACGTCCGAAGATTTGGATTTGATTTCCAGCCCTCTGCCAGTCAGTCTGCCAGGCACTTTCATGTGACAAGCCTTAGGCGAGTCCCTTTCTGTCTCTGATTCCCGATTCCTTCACAGGGATTTATGTGGGCCTTAACGCCCACTGGGAAAAGATCCCTCTGCCAGCTCAGTGCCTGCTTTCTTGGTTTGACTTGTCAATCTGGACTTGAATACACCTTTGGTTTTGGATTGACTCTATTACCTCTCCTAGAAATTAACAAACAAAACTGACAGCTGATTGTCAAGATGAGAAGCAGTTTTCCAAAATTCAAATTGAACTTAATCCTTTCTTACTAAAAGAATGCTCAAATCAAGGGGACACATCTCACTCGTTTTGACTTCACGAGCTATGGCAGGTAGAGACAACTTTTTGAAACTACACAGCTAAAACTGTCCGTGCTTTGAATGCTAGACATGTTTTTCAGAATACACAGCTAAAGCGGGGACCGTTTTAGCTGTGTATTTTGAAAAAGTTGTGTGCTCTTCAAAGAGAAAGCTACTTTTGCTGTGTCGTTGGGTTCGAGGGGAAATGGGAGTCCTCTTCAGTCAGCAGGGACGACACCTGAGTCCTTTGCAGTCCTCTTGTCTGCCTCTGAGGGTGAAATGAGAGTGGTCCCTGTCATCATGAGCCATGTCTGAAAGAATTATTCACATTCACTACGAGAATAGACGGGTGAAATAGCAAAAGTTGTGTCTTCCTTTGGAGCATGGACGGGTTCAAAGCCCACCTCATACCACTAAGTATTTTGCTGAACACGAGCAGTTGTGTGTGCGGCCTGTGTTTGGGTGATATTGTGTCGTGTGTGTGTGTGTGTGTGTGTGTCTGTGTGTGTGTGTCTGTATTTCTGTCTCCATTCCTGAGCAGCAAATCTTTTTTCCTCTTTTAGCATGTTACTCACAACTGTGGATGAAGCCCAGCACTCCTGAAAACACAATCCACGTATGGTTGTAGGAAATTTTCTTGGTGATGAGTGAGAGGTTGGTGACTGAAACCAGCTCATTTCCCATTGACCACTGAGGTCACATCTCTCAGGTGCGAAGCAAAGTGAGAATTTGAACCAGGCACATTCTCCTTAGAGACAATGGGCCAAAGACAGGTCCGATGGAATCGAATGTCTTTTCAGGTTGACATCCATCCCGTCAAGCCATCGTTAAGCCATTGAAGTGTCACATTGGGCCTGGGGGAGGCGGTGCACCCTGTGAAATTACACGTCCGAAGATTTGGATTTGATTTCCAGCCCTGTGCCAGTCAGTCTGCCAGGCACATTCATGTGACAAGCCTTAGGCGAGTCCCTTTCTGTCTATGATTCCCGATTCCGTCACAGGGATTTATGTGGGCCTTAACGCTCACTGGGAAAAGATCCCTCTGCCAGCTCAGTGTCTGCTTTCTTGGTTTGACTTGTCAATCTGGACTTGAATACACCTTTTGTTTTGGATTGACTCTATTACCTCTCCGAGAAATTAACACACAAAACTGACAGCTGATTGACAAGATGAGAAGCAGTTTTCCAAAATTCAAATTGAACTTAATCCTTTCTTACTAAAAGAATGCTCAAATCAAGTGGACACAGCTCACTCGTTTTGACTTCATGAGCTATGGCATGTAGAGACAACTTTTTGAAAATACAAAGCTAAAACTGTCCGTGCTTTGAATGCTAGACATGTTTTTCAGAATACACAGCTAAAACAGTCCCCGCTTTAAGTGCTAAAAGGAAATTTTCTTGGTGATGAGTGAGAGGTTGGTGACTGAAACCAGCTCATTTCCCATTGACCACTGAGGTCAAATCTATCAGGTGAGAAGCAAAGTGAGAATTTGAACCAGGCACATTCTCCTTAGAGACAATGGGCCAAAGACAAGTCCGATGGAATCGAATGTTTTTTCATGTTGACATCCATCCCGTCAAGCCCTCGTTAAGCCATTGAAGTGACACACTGTGCCTGGGTGAGGCGGTGCACCCTGTGAAATTACACATCCGAAGATTTGGATTTGATTTCCAGCCCTCTGCCAGTCAGTCTGCCAGGCACTTTCATGTGACAAGCCTTAGGCGAGTCCCTTTCTGTCTCTGATTCCCGATTCCTTCACAGGGATTTATGTGTGCCTTAACGCCCACTGGGAAAAGATCCCTCTGCCAGCTCAGTGCCTGCTTTCTTGGTTTGACTTGTCAATCTGGACTTGAATACACCTTTGGTTTGGATTGACTCTATTACACCTCCTAGAAATTAACACACAAAACTGACAGCTGATTGACAAGATGAGAAGCAGTTTTCCAAAATTAAAATTGAACTTAATCCTTTCTTACTAAAAGAATGCTCAAATCAAGGCGACACAGCTGACTCGTTTTGACTTCATGAGCTATGGCAGGTAGAGACAACTTTTTGAAAATACACAGCTAAAACTGTCCGTGCTTTGAATGCTAGACTTGTTTTTCAGAATACACAGCTAAAGCGGGGAACGTTTTAGCTGTGTATTTTGAAAAAGTTGTGTGCTCTTCAAAGAGAAAGCTACTTTTGCTGTGTCTTTGGGTTCGACGGGAAATGGGAGTCCTCTTCAGTCAGCAGGGATGACACCTGAGTCCTTTGCAGTCCTCCTGTCTGCCTCTGAGGGTGAAATGAGAGTGGTCCCTGTCATCATGAGCCATGTCTGAAAGAATTATTCACATTCCCTACGAGAATAGACAGGTGAAATAGCAAAAGGTGTGTCTTCTTTTGGAGCATGGACGGGTTCAAAGCCTACCTCATACCACTAAGTATTTTGCTGAACACGAGCAGTTGTGTGTGCGGCCTGTGTTTGGGTGATTTTTGTGTCGTGTGTGTGTGTGTGTGTGTCTGTTTGTCTGTGTGTGTGTGTCTTTATTTCTGTCTCCATTCCTGAGCAGCAAATCTTTTTTCCTTTTTTAGCATGTTACTCAAAACTGTGGATGGAGCCCAGCACTCCTGAAAACACAATCCATGTATGGTTGAAAGAAATTTTCTTGGTGATGAGTGAGAGGTTGGTGACTGAAACCAGCTCATTTCCCATTGACCACTGAGGTCACATCTCTGAGGTGAGAAGCAAAGTGAGAATTTGAACCAGGCACATTCTCCTTAGAGACAATGGGCCCAAGACAGATCCGATGGAATCGAATGTCTTTTCATGTTGACATCCATCCCGTCAAGCCCTCGTTAAGCCATTGAAGTGTCACATTGGGCCTGGGGGAGGCGGTGCACCCTGTGAAATTACACGTCCGAAGATTTGGATTTGATTTCCAGCCCTCTGCCAGTCAGGCTGCCAGGCACTTTCATGTGACAAGCCTTAGGCGTGTCCCTTTCTGTCTCTGATTCCCGATTCTTTCACAGTGATTTATGTGGGCCTTAACGCCCACTGGGAAAAGATCCCTCTGCCAGCTCAGTGCCTGCTTTCTTGGTTTGACTTGTCAATCTGGACTTGAATACACCTTTGGTTTTGGATTGACTCTATTACCTCTCCTAGAAATTAACACACAAAACTGAGAGCTGATTGACAAGATGAGAAGTAGTTTTCCAAAATTCAAATTGAACTTAATCCTTTCTTACTAAAAGAATGCTCAAATCAAAGGGACACAGCTCACTCGTTTTGACTTCATGAGCTATGGCAGGTAGAGACAACTTTTTGAAAATACACAGCCAAAACTGTCCGTCCTTTGAATGCTAGACATGTTTTTCAGAATACACAGCTAAAACAGTCCCCGCTTTAAGTGTTAAATCACTTAAAGCGGGGACCGTTTTAGCTGTGTATTTTGAAAATGTTGTGTGCTCTTCAAAAAGAAAGCTACTTTTGCTGTGTCTTTGGGTTCGAGGGGAAATAGGAGTCCTCTTCAGTCAGCAGGGACTACACCTGAGTCCTTTGCAGTCCTCCTGTCTGCCTCTGAGGGTGAAATGAGAGTGGTCCCTGTCATCATGAGCCATGTCTGAAAGAATTATTCACATTCCCTATGAGAATAGACGGGTGAAATAGCAAAAGGTGTGTCTTCCTTTAAAGCATGGAAGGGTTCAAAGCCCACCTCATACCACTAAGTATTTTGCTGAACACGAGCAGTTGTGTGTGCGGCCTGTGTTGGGGTGATTTTTGTGTCATGTGTGTGTGTGTGTGTGTGTGTGTGTGTGTGTGTGTGTCTGTGTGTGTGTGTCTGTATTTCTGTCTCCATTCCTGAGCAGCAAATCTTTTTTCCTCTTTTAGCATGTTACTCACAACTGTGGATGAAGCCCAGCACTCCTGAAAACACAATCCATGTATGGTTGAAGGAAATTTTCTTGGTGATGAGTGAGAGGTTGGTGACTGAAACCAGCTCATTTCCCATTGACCACTGAGGTCACATCTCTCAGGTGAGAAGCAAAGTGAGAATTTGAACCAGGCACATTCTCCTTAGAGACAATGGGCCAAAGACAGGTCCGATGGAATCGAATGTCTTTTCATGTTGACATCCATCCCGTCAATCCCTCGTTAAGCCATTGAAGTGTCACATTGGGCCTGGGGGAGGCGGTGCACCCTGTGAAATTTTACGTCCGAAGATTTGGATTTGATTTCCAGCCCTCTGCCAGTCAGTCTGCCAGGCACTTTCATGTGACAAGCCTTAGGCGAGTCCCTTTCTGTCTCTGATTCCCGATTCCTTCACAGGGATTTATGTGGGCCTTAACGCCCACTGGGAAAAGATCCCTCTGCCAGCTCAGTGCCTGCTTTCTTGGTTTGACTTGTCAATCTGGACTTGAATACACCTTTGGTTTTGGATTGACTCTATTTCCTCTCCTAGAAATTAACACACAGAACTGACAGCTGATTGACAAGATGAGAAGCAGTTTTCCAAAATTCAAATTGAACTTAATCCTTTCTTCCGAAAAGAATGCTCAAATCAAGGGGACACAGCTCACTCGTTTTGACTTCATGAGCTATGGCAGGTAGAGACAACTTTTTGAAAATACACAGCTAAAACTGTCCGTGCTTTGAATCCTAGACATGTTTTTCAGAATACACAGCTAAAACGGTCCCCGCTTTAAGTGCTAAAGCACTTAAAGCGGGGACCGTTTTAGCTGTGTATTTTGAAAAAGTTGTGTGCTCTTCAAAGAGAAAGCTACTTTTGCTGTGTCTTTGGGTTCGAGGGGAAATGGGAGTCCTCTTCAGTCAGCAGGGATGACACCTGAGTACTTTGCAGTCCTCTTGTCTGCCTCTGAGTGTGAAATGAGAGTGGTCCCTGTCATCATGAGCCATGTCTGAAAGAATTATTCAGATTCCCTACGAGAATAGACGGTGAAATAGCAAAAGGTGTGTCTTCCTTTGGAGCATGGACGGGTTCAAAGCCCACCTCATACCACTAAGTATTTTGCTGAACACGAGCAGTTGTGTGTGCGGCCTGTGTTTGGGTGATTTTTGTGTGATGTTTGTGTGTGTGTGTGTGTGTGTGTGCGTGTGTCTGTATTTCTGTCTCCATTCCTGAGCAGCAACTCTTTTTTCCTCTTTTAGCATGTTACTCACAACTGTGGATGAAGCCCAGCACTCCTGAAAACACCATCCATGTATGGTTGAAGGAAATTTTCTTGGTGATGAGTGAGAGGTTGGTGACTGAAACCAGCTCATTTCCCATTGACCACTGAGGTCACATCTCTCAGGTGAGAAGCAAAGTGAGAATTTGAACCAGGCACATTCTCCTTAGAGACAATGGACCAAAGACAGGTCCGATGGAATGGAATGTCTTTTCATGTTGACATCCATCCCGTCAAGCCCTCGTTAAGCCATTGAAGTGTCACATTGGGCCTGGGGGAGGCGGTGCACCCTGTGAAATTACACGTCCGAAGATTTGGATTTGATTTCCAGCCCTCTGCCAGTCAGTCTGCCAGGCACTTTCATGTGACAAGCCTTAGGCGAGTCCCTTTCTGTCTCTGATTCCCGATTCCTTCACAGGGATTTATGTGGGCCTTAACGCCCACTGGGAAAAGATCCCTCTGCCAGCTCAGTGCCTGCTTTCTTGGTTTGACTTGTCAATCTGGACTTGAATACACCTTTGGTTTTGGATTGACTCTATAACCTCTCCTAGAAATTAACACACAATACTGACAGCTGATTGACAAGATGAGAAGCAGTTTTCCAAAATTCAAATTGAACTTAATCCTTTCTTACTAAAGGAATGCTCAAATCAACGGGACACAGCTCACTCGTTTTGACATCATGAGCTATGGCATGTAGAGACAACTTTTTGAAAATACACAGCTAAAACTGTCCGTGCTTTGAATGCTAGACATGTTTTTCAGTTTTAAGTGCTTTAGCACTTAAAGCGGGACCGTTTTAGCTGTGTATTTTGAAAAAGTTGTGTGCTCTTCAAAGAGAAATCTACTTTTGCTGTGTCTTTGGGTTCGAGGGGAAATGGGAGTCCTCTTCAGTCAGCAGGGACGACACCTGAGTCCTTTGCAGTCCTCTTGTCTGCCTCTGAGGGTGAAATGAGAGTGGTCCCTGTCATCATGAGCCATGTCTGAAAGAATTATTCAGATTCCCTACGAGAATAGACGGGTGAAATAGCAAAAGGTGTGTCTTCCTTTGGAGCATGGACGGGTTCAAAGCCCACCTCATACCACTAAGTATTTTGCTGAACACGAGCAGTTGTGTGTGCGGCCTGTGTTTGGGTGATTTTTGTGTCGTGTGTGTGTGTGTGTGTGTGTGGGGGTGCGTGTGTGTGTGTCTGTGTGTGTGTGTTTGTATTTCTGTCTCCATTTCTGAGCCGCAAATCTTTTTTCCTCTTTTAGCATGTTACTCACAACTGTGGATGAAGCCCAGCACTCCTGAGAACACAATCCATGTATGGTTGAAGGAAATTTTCTTGGTGATGAGTGAGAGGTTGGTGACTGAAACCAGCTCATTTCCCATTGACCACTGAGGTCACATCTCTCAGGTGAAAAGCAAAGTGAGAATTTGAACCAGGCACATTCTCCTTAGAGACAATGGGCCAAAGACTGGTCCGATGGAATCGAATGTCTTTTCATGTTGACATCCATCCCGTCAAGCCCTCGTTAAGCCATTGAAGTGTCACATTGGGCCTGGGGGAGTCGGTGCACCCTTTGAAATTACACGTCCGAAGATTTGGATTTGATTTCCAGCCCTCTGCCAGTCAGTCTGCCAGGCACTTTCATGTGACAAGCCTTAGGCGAGTCCCTTTCTGTCTCTGATTCCCGATTCCTTCACAGGGATTTATGTGGGCCTTAACGCCCACTGGGAAAAGATCCCTCTGCCAGCTCAGTGCCTGCTTTCTTGGTTTGACTTGTCAATCTGGACTTGAATACACCTTTGGTTTTGGATTGACTCTATTACCTCTCCTAGAAATTAACACACAAAACTGACAGCTGATTGAGAAGATGAGAAGCAGTTTTCCAAAATTCAAATTGAACTTAATCCTTTCTTTCTAAAAGAATGCTCACATCAAGGGGACACAGCTCACTCGTTTTGACTTCATGAGCTATGGCAGGTAGAGACAACTTTTTGAAAATACACAGCTAAAACTGTCCGTGCTTTGAATGCTAGACATGTTTTTCAGAATACACAGCTAAAACGGTCCCCGCTTTAAGTGCTAAAGCACTTAAAGTTGTGTGCTCTTCAAAGAGAAAGCTACTTTTGCTGTGTCTTTGGGTTCGAGGGGAAATGGGAGTCCTCTTCAGTCAGCAGGGACGACACCGGAGTCCTTTGCAGTCCTCTTGTCTGCCTCTGAGGGTGAAATGAGAGTGGTCCCTGTCATCATGAGCCATGTCTGAAAGAATTATTCACATTCCCTACGAGAATAGACGGGTGAAATAGCAAAAGATGTGTCTTCCTTTGGAGCATGGACGGGTTCAATGCCCACCTCATAACACTAAGTATTTTCCTGAACACGAGCAGTTGTGTGTGCTGCCGGTGTTTGGGTGATTTTTGTGTCATTGTGTGTGTTTGTGGGTTTGTGTGTATGTGTGTGTCTGTGTGTGTGTGTCTGTATTTCTGTCTCCATTTCTGAGCAGCAAATCATTTTTCCTCTTTTAGCATGTTACTCACAACTGTGGATGAAGCCCAGCACTCCTGAAAACACAATCCATGTATGGTTGAAGGAAATTTTCTTGGTGATGAGTGAGAGGTTGGTAACTGAAACCAGCTCTTTTCCCATTGACCACTGAGGTCACATCTCTCAGGTGAGAAGCAAAGTGAGAATTTGAACCAGGCACATTCTCCTTAGAGACAATGGGCCAAAGACAGGTCCGATGGAATCGAATGTCTTTTCATGTTGACATCCATCCCGTCAAGCCCTCGTTAAGCCATTGAAGTGTCACATTGGGCCTGGGGGAGGCGGTGCACCCTGTGAAATTACACGTCCGAAGATTTGGATTTGATTTCCAGCCCTCTGCCAGTCAGTCTGCCAGGCACTTTCATGTGACAAGCCTTAGGCGAGTCCCTTTCTGTCTCTGATTCCCGATTCCTTCACAGGGATTTATGTGGGCCTTAACGCCCACTGGGAAAAGATCCCTCTGCCAGCTCAGTGCCTGCTTTCTTGGTTTGACTTGTCAATCTGGACTTGAATACACCTTTGGTTTTGGATTGACTCTATTACTTCTCCTAGAAATTAACACACAAAATTGACAGCAGATTGACAAGATGAGAAGCAGTTTTCCAAAATTCAAATTGAACTTAATCCTTTCTTCCGAAAAGAATGCTCAAATCAAGGGGACACAGCTCACTCGTTTTGACTTCATGAGCTATGGCAGGTAGAGACAACTTTTTAAAAATACACAGCTAAAACTGTCCGTGCTTTGAATGCTAGACATGTTTTTCAGAATACACAGCTAAAGCGGGGACCGTTTTAGCTGTGTATTTTGAAAAATTTGTGTGCTCTTCAAAGAGAAAGCTACTTTTGCTGTGTCTTTGGGTTCGAGGGGAAATGGGAGTCCTCTTCAGTCAGCAGGGACGACACCTGAGTCCTTTGCAGTCCTCCTGTCTGCCTCTGAGGGTGAAATGAGAGTGGTCCCTGTCATCATGAGCCATTTCTGAAAGAATTATTCACATTCCCTACGAGAATAGACGGGTGAAATAGCAAAAGGTGTGTCTGCCTTTGGAGCATGGACGGGTTCAAAGCCCACCTCATACCACTAAGTATTTTGCTGAACACGAGCAGTTGTGTGTGTGGCCTGTGTTTGGGTGATTTTTGTGTGATGTTTGTGTGTGTGTGTGTGTGTGTGTGCGTGTGTCTGTATTTCTGTCTCCATTCATGAGCAGCAACTCTTTTTTCCTCTTTTAGCATGTTACTCACAACTGTGGATGAAGCCCAGCACTCCTGAAAACACAATCCATGTATGGTTGAAGGAAATTTTCTTGGTGATGAGTGAGAGGTTGGTGACTGAAACCAGCTCATTTCCCATTGACCACTGAGGTCACATCTCTCAGGTGAGAAGCAAAGTGAGAATTTGAACCAGGCACATTCTCCTTAGAGACAATGGACCAAAGACAGGTCCGATGGAATGGAATGTCTTTTCATGTTGACATCCATCCCGTCAAGCCCTCGTTAAGCCATTGAAGTGTCACATTGGGCCTGGGGGAGGCGGTGCACCCTGTGAAATTACACGTCCGAAGATTTGGATTTGATTTCCAGCCCTCTGCCAGTCAGTCTGCCAGGCACTTTCATGTGACAAGCCTTAGGCGAGTCCCTTTCTGTCTCTGATTCCCGATTCCTTCACAGGGATTTATGTGGGCCTTAACGCCCACTGGGAAAAGATCCCTCTGCCAGCTCAGTGCCTGCTTTCTTGGTTTGATTGTCAATCTGGACTTGAATACACCTTTGGTTTTGGATTGACTCTATAACCTCTCCTAGAAATTAACACACAATACTGACAGCTGATTGACAAGATGAGAAGCAGTTTTCCAAAATTCAAATTGAACTTAATCCTTTCTTACTAAAGGAATGCTCAAATCAACGGGACACAGCTCACTCGTTTTGACATCATGAGCTATGGCATGTAGAGACAACTTTTTGAAAATACACAGCTAAAACTGTCCGTGCTTTGAATGCTAGACATGTTTTTCAGTTTTAAGTGCTTTAGCACTTAAAGCGGGACCGTTTTAGCTGTGTATTTTGAAAAAGTTGTGTGCTCTTCAAAGAGAAATCTACTTTTGCTGTGTCTTTGGGTTCGAGGGGAAATGGGAGTCCTCTTCAGTCAGCAGGGACGACACCTGAGTCCTTTGCAGTCCTCTTGTCTGCCTCTGAGGGTGAAATGAGAGTGGTCCCTGTCATCATGAGCCATGTCTGAAAGAATTATTCAGATTCCCTACGAGAATAGACGGGTGAAATAGCAAAAGGTGTGTCTTCCTTTGGAGCATGGACGGGTTCAAAGCCCACCTCATACCACTAAGTATTTTGCTGAACACGAGCAGTTGTGTGTGCGGCCTGTGATTGGTTGATTTTTGTGTCATGTGTGTGTGTGTGTGTGCGTGTGTGTCTGTCTGTCTGTCTCTGTCTGTATTTCTGTCTCCATTCATGAGCAGCAAATCTTTTTTCCTCTTTTAGCATGTTACTCACAACTGTGGATGAAGCCCAGCACTCCTGAAAACACAATCCATGTATGGTTGAAGGAAATTTTCTTGGTGATGAGTGAGAGGTTGGTGACTGAAACCAGCTCATTTCCCATTGACGACTGAGGTCACATCTCTCAGGTGAGAAGCAAAGTGAGAATTTGAACCAGGCACATTCTCCTTAGAGACAATGGGCCAAAGACTGGTCCGATGGAATCGAATGTCTTTTCATGTTGACATCCATCCTGTCAAGCCCTCGTTAAGCCATTGAAGTGTCACATTGGGCCTGGGGGAGGCGGTGCACCCTGTGAAATTACACGTCCGAAGATTTGGATTTGATTTCCAGCCCTCTGCCAGTCAGTCTGCCAGGCACTTTCATGTGACAAGCCTTAGGCGAGTCGCTTTCTGTCTCTGATTCCCGATTCCTTCACAGGGATTTATGTGGGCCTTAACGCCCACTGGGAAAAGATCCCTCTGCCAGCTCAGTGCCTACTTTCTTGGTTTGACTTGTCAATCTGGACTTGAATACACCTTTGGTTTTGGATTGACTCTATTACCTCTCCTAGAAATTAACACACAAAACTGACAGCTGATTGACAAGATGAGAAGCAGTTTTCCAAAATTCAAATTGAACTTAATCCTTTCTTCCTAAAAGAATGCTCAAATCAAGGGGACACAGCTCACTCGTTTTGACTTCATGAGCTATGGCAGGTAGAGACAACTTTTTGAAAATACACAGCTAAAACTGTCCGTGCTTTGAATGCTAGACATGTTTTTCAGAATACACAGCTAAAACGGTCCCCGCTTTAAGTGTTAACGCACTTAAAGCGGGGACCGTTTTAGCTGTGTATTTTGAAAAAATTGTGTGCTCTTCAAAGAGAAAGCTACTTTTGCTGTGTCTTTGGGTTCGAGGGGAAATGGGAGTCCTCTTCAGTCAGCAAGGACGACACCTGAGTCCTTTGCAGTCCTCTTGTCTGCCTCTGAGGGTGAAATGAGAGTGGTCCCTGTCATCATGAGCCATGTCTGAAAGAATTATTCAGATTCCCTACGAGAATAGACGGGTGAAATAGCAAAAGGTGTGTCTTCCTTTGGAGCATGGACGGGTTCAAAGCCCACCTCATACCACTAAGTATTTTGCTGAACACGAGCAGTTGTGTGTGCGGCCTGTGTTTGGGTGATTTTTGTGTGATGTTTGTGTGTGTGTGTGTGTGTGTGTGCGTGTGTCTGTATTTCTGTCTCCATTCCTGAGCAGCAAATCTTTTTTCCTCTTTTAGCATGTTACTCACAACTGTGGATGAAGCCCAGCACTCCTGAAAACACAATCCATGTATGGTTGAAGGAAATTTTCTTGGTGATGAGTGAGAGGTTGGTAACTGAAACCAGCTCATTTCCCATTGACCACTGAGGTCACATCTCTCAGGTGAGAAGCAAAGTGAGAATTTGAACCAGGCACATTCTCCTTAGAGACAATGGGCCAAAGACAGGTCCGATGGAATGGAATGTCTTTTCATGTTGACATCCATCCCGTCAAGCCCTCGTTAAGCCATTGAAGTGTCACATTGGGCCTGGGGGAGGCGGTGCACCCTGTGAAATTACACGTCCGAAGATTTGGATTTGATTTCCAGCCCTCTGCCAGTCAGTCTGCCAGGCACTTTCATGTGACAAACCTTAGGCGAGTCCCTTTCTGTCTCTGATTCCCGATTCCTTCACAGGGATTTATGTGGGCCTTAACGCCCACTGGGAAAAGATCCCTTTGCCAGCTCAGTGCCTGCTTTCTTGGTTTGACTTGTCAATCTGGACTTGAATACACCTTTGGTTTTGGATTGACTCTATTACCTCTCCTAGAAATTAACACACAAAATTGACAGCAGATTGACAAGATGAGAAGCAGTTTTCCAAAATTCAAATTGAACTTAATCCTTTCTTCCGAAAAGAATGCTCAAATCAAGGGGACACAGCTCACTCGTTTTGACTTCATGAGCTATGGCAGGTAGAGACAACTTTTTAAAAATACACAGCTAAAACTGTCCGTGCTTTGAATGCTAGACATGTTTTTCAGAATACACAGCTAAAGCGGGGACCGTTTTAGCTGTGTATTTTGAAAAATTTGTGTGCTCTTCAAAGAGAAAGCTACTTTTGCTGTGTCTTTGGGTTCGAGGGGAAATGGGAGTCCTCTTCAGTCAGCAGGGACGACACCTGAGTCCTTTGCAGTCCTCCTGTCTGCCTCTGAGGGTGAAAATAGAGTGGTCCCTGTCATCATGAGCCATGTCTGAAAGAATTATTCACATTCCCTACGAGAATAGACGGGTGAAATAGCAAAAGGTGTGTCTTCCTTTGGAGCATGGACAGGTTCAAAGCCCACCTCATACCACTAAGTATTTTGAGGAACACGAGCAGTTGTGTGTGCGGCCTGTGTTTGGGTGATTTTTGTGTCGTGTGTGAGTGTGTGTGTGTCTGTGTGTGTGTGTCTGTGTGTGTGTCTGTATTTCTGTCTCCATTCCTGAACAGCAAATCATTTTTCCTCTTTTAGCATGTTACTCACAACCTTGGATGAAGCCCAGCACTCCTGAAAACACAATCCATGTATGGTTGAAGGAAATTTTCTTGGTGATGAGTAAGAATTTGGTGACTGAATCCAGCTCATTTCCCATTGACCAGTGAGGTCACATCTCTCAGGTGAGAAGCAAAGTGAGAATTTGAACCAGGCACTTTCTCCTTAGAGACAATGGGCCAAAGACAGGTCCGATTAAATCGAATGTCTTTTCATGTTGACATCCATCCCGTCAAGCCCTCGTTAAGCCATTGAAGTGTCACATTGGGCCTGGGGGAGGCGGTGCACCCTGTGAAATTACACGTTTGAAGATTTGGATTTGATTTCCAGCCCTCTGCCAGTTAGTCTGCCAGGCACTTTCATGTGACAAGCCTTAGGCGAGTCCCTTTCTGTCTCTGATTCTTGATTCCTTCACAGGGATTTATGTAGGCCTTAACGCCCACTGGGAAAAGATCCCTCTGCCAGCTCAGTGCCTGCTTTCTTGGTTTGACTTGTCAATCTGGACTTGAATACACCTTTGGTTTTGGATTGACTCTATTACCTCTCCTAGAAATTAACACACAAAACTGACAGCTGATTGACAAGATGAGAAGCAGTTTTCCAAAATTCAAATTGAACTTAATTCGTTCTTCCTAAAAGAATGCTCAAATCAAGGGGACACAGCTCACTCGTTTTGACTTCATGAGCTATGGCAGGTAGAGACAACTTTTTGAAAATACACAGCTAAAACTGTCCGTGCTTTGAATGCTAGACATGTTTTTCAGAATACACAGCTAAAACGGTCCCCGCTTTAAGTGCTAAAGCACTTAAAGTTGTGTGCTCTTCAAAGAGAAAGCTACTTTTGCTGTGTCTTTGGGTTCGAGGGGAAATGGGAGTCCTCTTCAGTCAGCAGGGACGACACCGGAGTCCTTTGCAGTCCTCTTGTCTGCCTCTGAGGGTGAAATGAGAGTGGTCCCTGTCATCATGAGCCATGTCTGAAAGAATTATTCACATTCCCTACGAGAATAGACGGGTGAAATAGCAAAAGGTGTGTCTTCCTTTGGAGCATGGACGGGTTCAAAGCCCACCTCATACCACTAAGTATTTTGCTGAACACGAGCAGTTGTGTGTGCGGCCTGTGTTTGGGTGATTTTTGTGTCGTGTGTGAGTGTGTGTGTGTCTGTGTGTGTGTGTCTGTGTGTGTGTGTCTGTATTTCTGTCTCCATTCCTGAACAGCAAATCTTTTTTCCTCTTTTAGCATGTTACTCACAACCTTGGATGAAGCCCAGCACTCCTGAAAACACAATCCATGTATGGTTGAAGGAAATTTTCTTGGTGATGAGTGAGAGGTTGGTGACTGAAACCAGCTCATTTCCCATTGACCACTGAGGTCACATCTCTCAGGTGAGAAGCAAAGTGAGAATTTGAACCAGGCACATTCTCCTTAGAGACAATGGGCCAAAGACAGGTCCGATGGAATCGAATGTCTTTTCATGTTGACATCCATCCCGTCAAGCCCTCGTTAAGCCATTGAAGTGTCACATTGGGCCTGGGGGAGGCGGTGCACCCTGTGAAATTACACGTTTGAAGATTTGGATTTGATTTCCAGCCCTCTGCCAGTTAGTCTGCCAGGCACTTTCATGTGACAAGCCTTAGGCGAGTCCCTTTCTGTCTCTGATTCTTGATTCCTAAACAGGGATTTATGTGGGCCTTAACGCCCACTGGGAAAAGATCCCTCTGCCAGCTCAGTGCCTGATTTCTTGGTTTGACTTGTCAATCTGGACTTGAATACACCTTTGGTTTTGGATTGACTCTATTACCTCTCCTAGA
Organism: Saimiri boliviensis; assembly: GCF_048565385.1. Lineage (NCBI taxonomy): Eukaryota > Metazoa > Chordata > Mammalia > Primates > Cebidae > Saimiri > Saimiri boliviensis. The sequence continues at coordinate 153,336,825 of NC_133453.1, forward strand.
AATTAACACACAAAACTGACAGCTGATTGAGAAGATGAGAAGCAGTTTTCCAAAATTCAAATTGAACTTAATCCTTTCTTCCTAAAAGAATGCTCAAATCAAGGGGACACAGCTCACTCGTTTTGACTTCATGAGCTATGGCAGGTAGAGACAACTTTTTGAAAATACACAGCTAAAACTGTCCGTGCTTTAAATGCTAGACATGTTTTTCAGAATACACAGCTAAAACGGTCCCCGCTTTAAGTGCTAAAGCACTTAAAGTTGTGTGCTCTTCAAAGAGAAAGCTACTTTTGCTGTGTCTTTGGGTTCGAGGGGAAATGGGAGTCCTCTTCAGTCAGCAGGGACGACACCGGAGTCCTTTGCAGTCCTCTTGTCTGCCTCTGAGGGTGAAATGAGAGTGGTCCCTGTCATCATGAGCCATGTCTGAAAGAATTATTCACATTCCCTACGAGAATAGACGGGTGAAATAGCAAAAGATGTGTCTTCCTTTGGAGCATGGACGGGTTCAAATCCCACCTCATACCACTAAGTATTTTGCTGAACACGAGCAGTTGTGTGTGCGGCCGGTGTTTGGGTGATTTTTGTGTCATTGTGTGTGTTTGTGTGTTTGTGTGTATGTGTGTGTCTGTGTGTGTGTGTCTGTATTTCTGTCTCCATTTCTGAGCAGCAAATCATTTTTCCTCTTTTAGCATGTTACTCACAACTGTGGATGAAGCCCAGCACTCCTGAAAACACAATCCATGTATGGTTGAAGGAAATTTTCTTGGTGATGAGTGAGAGGTTGGTGACTGAAACCAGCTCATTTCCCATTGACCACTGAGGTCACATCTCTCAGGTGAGAAGCAAAGTGGGAATTTGAACCAGGCACATTCTCCTTAGAGACAATGGGCCAAAGACAGGTCCGATGGAATCGAATGTCTTTTCATGTTGACATCCATCCCGTCAAGCCCTCGTTAAGCCATTGAAGTGTCACATTGGGCCTGGGGGAGGCGGTGCACCCTGTGAAATTACACGTCCGAAGATTTGGATTTGATTTCCAGCCCTCTGCCAGTCAGTCTGCCAGGCACTTTCATGTGACAAGCCTTAGGCGAGTCCCTTTCTGTCTCTGATTCCCGATTCCTTCACAGGGATTTATGTGGGCCTTAAAGACCACTGGGAAAAGATCCCTCTGCCATCTCAGGGCCTGCTTTCTTGGTTTGACTTGTCAATCTGGACTTGAATACACCTTTGGTTTTGGATTGACTCTATTACCTCTCCTAGAAATTAACACACAAAATTGACAGCAGATTGACAAGATGAGAAGCAGTTTTCCAAAATTCAAATTGAACTTAATCCTTTCTTCCGAAAAGAATGCTCAAATCAAGGGGACACAGCTCACTCGTTTTGACTTCATGAGCTATGGCAGGTAGAGACAACTTTTTAAAAATACACAGCTAAAACTGTCCGTGCTTTGAATGCTAGACATGTTTTTCAGAATACACAGCTAAAGCGGGGACCGTTTTAGCTGTGTATTTTGAAAAAGTTGTGTGCTCTTCAAAGAGAAAGCTACTTTTGCTGTGTCTTTGGGTTCGAGGGGAAATGGGAGTCCTCTTCAGTCAGCAGGGACGACACCTGAGTCCTTTGCAGTCCTCCTGTCTGCCTCTGAGGGTGAAATGAGAGTGGTCCCTGTCATCAAGAGCCATGTCTGAAAGAATTATTCACATTCCCTACGAGAATAGACGGGTGAAATAGCAAAAGGTGTGTCTGCCTTTGGAGCATGGACGGGTTCAAAGCCCACCTCATACCACTAAGTATTTTGCTGAACACGAGCAGTTGTGTGTGCGCCCTGTGTTTGGGTGATATTTGTGTCGTGTGTGTGTGTGTGTGTGTGTGTGTCTGTGTGTGTGTGTCTGTATTTCTGTCTCCATTCCTGAGCAGCAAATCTTTTTTCCTCTTTTAGCATGTTACTCACAACTGTGGATGAAGCCCAGCACTCCTGAAAACACAATCCATGTATGGTTGAAGGAAATTTTCTTGGTGATGAGTGAGAGGTTGGTGACTGAAACCAGCTCATTTCCCATTGACCACTGAGGTCACATCTCTCAGGTGAGAAGCAAAGTGAGAATTTGAACCAGGCACATTCTCCTTAGAGACAATGGGCCAAAGACCGGTCCGATGGAATCGAATGTCTTTTCATGTTGAAATACATCCCGTCAAGCCCTCGTTAAGCCATTGAAGTGTCACATTGGGCCTGGGGGAGGCGGTGCACCCTGTGAAATTACACGTTTGAAGATTTGGATTTGATTTCCAGCCCTCTGCCAGTTAGTCTGCCAGGCACTTTCATGTGACAAGCCTTAGGCGAGTCCCTTTCTGTCTCTGATTCTTGATTCCTTCACAGGGATTTATGTGGGCCTTAACGCCCACTGGGAAAAGATCCCTCTGCCAGCTCAGTGCCTGCTTTCTTGGTTTGACTTGTCAATCTGGACTTGAATACACCTTTGGTTTTGGATTGACTCTATTACCTCTCCTAGAAATTAACACACAAAACTGACAGCTGATTGACAAGATGAGAAGCAGTTTTCCAAAATTCAAATTGAACTTAATTCGTTCTTCCTAAAAGAATGCTCAAATCAAGGGGACACAGCTCACTCGTTTTGACTTCATGAGCTATGGCAGGTAGAGACAACTTTTTGAAAATACACAGCTAAAACTGTCCGTGCTTTGAATGCTAGACATGTTTTTCAGAATACACAGCTAAAACGGTCCCCGCTTTAAGTGCTAAAGCACTTAAAGTTGTGTGCTCTTCAAAGAGAAAGCTACTTTTGCTGTGTCTTTGGGTTCGAGGGGAAATGGGAGTCCTCTTCAGTCAGCAGGGACGACACCGGAGTCCTTTGCAGTCCTCTTGTCTGCCTCTGAGGGTGAAATGAGAGTGGTCCCTGTCATCATGAGCCATGTCTGAAAGAATTATTCACATTCCCTACGAGAATAGACGGGTGAAATAGCAAAAGGTGTGTCTTCCTTTGGAGCATGGACGGGTTCAAAGCCCACCTCATACCACTAAGTATTTTGCTGAACACGAGCAGTTGTGTGTGCGGCCTGTGTTTGGGTGATTTTTGTGTAGTGTGTGAGTGTGTGTGTGTCTGTGTGTGTGTGTCTGTGTGTGTGTGTCTGTATTTCTGTCTCCATTCCTGAACAGCAAATCTTTTTTCCTCTTTTAGCATGTTACTCACAACCTTGGATGAAGCCCAGCACTCCTGAAAACACAATCCATGTATGGTTGAAGGAAATTTTCTTGGTGATGAGTGAGAGGTTGGTGACTGAAACCAGCTCATTTCCCATTGACCACTGAGGTCACATCTCTCAGGTGAGAAGCAAAGTGAGAATTTGAACCAGGCACATTCTCCTTAGAGACAATGGGCCAAAGACAGGTCCGATGGAATCGAATGTCTTTTCATGTTGACATCCATCCCGTCAAGCCCTCGTTAAGCCATTGAAGTGTCACATTGGGCCTGGGGGAGGCGGTGCACCCTGTGAAATTACACGTTTGAAGATTTGGATTTGATTTCCAGCCCTCTGCCAGTTAGTCTGCCAGGCACTTTCATGTGACAAGCCTTAGGCGAGTCCCTTTCTGTCTCTGATTCTTGATTCCTAAACAGGGATTTATGTGGGCCTTAACGCCCACTGGGAAAAGATCCCTCTGCCAGCTCAGTGCCTGATTTCTTGGTTTGACTTGTCAATCTGGACTTGAATACACCTTTGGTTTTGGATTGACTCTATTACCTCTCCTAGAAATTAACACACAAAACTGACAGCTGATTGAGAAGATGAGAAGCAGTTTTCCAAAATTCAAATTGAACTTAATCCTTTCTTCCGAAAAGAATGCTCAAATCAAGGGGACACAGCTCACTCGTTTTGACTTCATGAGCTATGGCAGGTAGAGACAACTTTTTGAAAATACACAGCTAAAACTGTCCGTGCTTTAAATGCTAGACATGTTTTTCAGAATACACAGCTAAAACGGTCCCCGCTTTAAGTGCTAAAGCACTTAAAGTTGTGTGCTCTTCAAAGAGAAAGCTACTTTTGCTGTGTCTTTGGGTTCGAGGGGAAATGGGAGTCCTCTTCAGTCAGCAGGGACGACACCGGAGTCCTTTGCAGTCCTCTTGTCTGCCTCTGAGGGTGAAATGAGAGTGGTCCCTGTCATCATGAGCCATGTCTGAAAGAATTATTCACATTCCCTACGAGAATAGACGGGTGAAATAGCAAAAGATGTGTCTTCCTTTGGAGCATGGACGGGTTCAAATCCCACCTCATACCACTAAGTATTTTGCTGAACACGAGCAGTTGTGTGTGCGGCCGGTGTTTGGGTGATTTTTGTGTCATTGTGTGTGTTTGTGTGTTTGTGTGTATGTGTGTGTCTGTGTGTGTGTGTCTGTATTTCTGTCTCCATTTCTGAGCAGCAAATCATTTTTCCTCTTTTAGCATGTTACTCACAACTGTGGATGAAGCCCAGCACTCCTGAAAACACAATCCATGTATGGTTGAAGGAAATTTTCTTGGTGATGAGTGAGAGTTTGGTGACTGAAACCAGCTCATTTCCCATTGACCACTGAGGTCACATCTCTCAGGTGAGAAGCAAAGTGGGAATTTGAACCAGGCACATTCTCCTTAGAGACAATGGGCCAAAGACAGGTCCGATGGAATCGAATGTCTTTTCATGTTGACATCCATCCCGTCAAGCCCTCGTTAAGCCATTGAAGTGTCACATTGGGCCTGGGGGAGGCGGTGCACCCTGTGAAATTACACGTCCGAAGATTTGGATTTGATTTCCAGCCCTCTGCCAGTCAGTCTGCCAGGCACTTTCATGTGACAAGCCTTAGGCGAGTCCCTTTCTGTCTCTGATTCCCGATTCCTTCACAGGGATTTATGTGGGCCTTAAAGACCACTGGGAAAAGATCCCTCTGCCATCTCAGGGCCTGCTTTCTTGGTTTGACTTGTCAATCTGGACTTGAATACACCTTTGGTTTTGGATTGACTCTATTACCTCTCCTAGAAATTAACACACAAAATTGACAGCAGATTGACAAGATGAGAAGCAGTTTTCCAAAATTCAAATTGAACTTAATCCTTTCTTCCGAAAAGAATGCTCAAATCAAGGGGACACAGCTCACTCGTTTTGACTTCATGAGCTATGGCAGGTAGAGACAACTTTTTAAAAATACACAGCTAAAACTGTCCGTGCTTTGAATGCTAGACATGTTTTTCATAATACACAGCTAAAGCGGGGACCGTTTTAGCTGTGTATTTTGAAAAAGTTGTGTGCTCTTCAAAGAGAAAGCTACTTTTGCTGTGTCTTTGGATTCGAGGGGAAATGGGAGTCCTCTTCAGTCAGCAGGGACGACACTTGAGTCCTCTGCAGTCCTCTTGTCTGCCTCTGAGGGTGAAATGAGAGTGGTCCCTGTCATAATGAGCCATGTCTGAAAGAATTATTCACATTCCCTACGAGAATAGACGGGTGAAATAGCAAAAGGTGTGTCTTCCTTTGGAGCATGGACGGGTTCAAAGCCCACCTCATACCACTAAGTATTTTGCTGAACACGAGCAGTTGTGTGTGCGGCCTGTGTTTGGGTGATTTTTGTGTCGTGTGTGTGTGTGTGTGTGTGTGTGTGTGTCTGTGTGTGTGTGTCTGTATTTCTGTCTCCATTCCTGAGCAGCAATTCTTTTTTCCTCTTTAACATGTTACTCACAACTGTGGATGAAGCCCAGCACTCCTGAAAACACAATCCATGTATGGTAGAAGGAAATTTTCTTGGTGATGAGTGAGAGGTTGGTGACTGAAACCAGCTCATTTCCCATTGACCACTGAGGTCACATCTCTCAGGTGAGAAGCAAAGTGAGAATTTGAACCAGGCACATTCTCCTTAGAGACAATGGGCCAAAGACTGGTCCGATGGAATGGAATGTCTTTTCATGTTGGCATCCATCCAGTCAAGCCCTCGTTAAGCCATTGAAGTGTCACATTGGGCCTGGGGGAGTTTGTGCCCCCTGTGAAATTACACGTCCGAAGATTTGGATTTGATTTCCAGCCCTCTGCCTGTCAGTCTGCCAGGCAATTTCATGTGAGAAGCCTTAGGCGAGTCCCTTTCTGTCTCTGATTCCCGATTCCTTCACAGGGATTTATGTGGGCCTTAACGCCCACTGGGAAAAGATCCCTCTGCCAGCTCAGTGCCTGCTTTTTTGGTTTGACTTGTCAATCTGGACTTGAATACACCTTTGGTTTTGGATTGACTCTATTACCTCTCCTAGAAATTAACACACAAAACTGAGAGCTGATTGACAAGATGAGAAGCAGTTTTCCAAAATTCAAATTGAACTTAATCCTTTCTTACTAAAAGAATGCTCAAATCAAGGGGACACAGCTCACTGGTTTTGACGTCATGAGCTATGGCAGATAGAGACAACTTTTTGAAAATACACAGCTAAAACTGTCCGTGCTTTGAATGCTAGACATGTTTTTCAGAATACACAGCTAAAACCGTCCCCGCTTTAAGTGCTAAAGCACTTAAAGTGGGGACCGTTTTGGCTGTGTATTTTGAAAAAGTTGTGTGCTCTTCAAAGAGAAAGCTACTTTTGCTGTGTCTTTGGGTTCGAGGGGAAATGGGAGTCCTCTTCAGTCAGCAGGGACGACACCTGAGGTTTTTGCAGTCCTCTTGTCTGCCTCTGAGGGTGAAATGAGAGTGGTCCCTGTCATCATGAGCCATGTCTGAAAGAATTATTCACATTCCCTACGAGAATAGACGGGTGAAATAGCAAAAGGTGTGTCTTCCTTTGGAGCATGGACGGGTTCAAAGCCCACCTCATACCACTAAGTATTTTGCTGAACACGAGCAGTTGTGTGTGCGGCCTGTGTTTGGGTGATTTTTGTGTCGTGTGTGTGTGTGTGTGTGTGTGTGTGTGTGTGTGTGTCTGTGTGTGTGTGTCTGTATTTCTGTCTCCATTCCTGAGAAGGAAATCTTTTTTCCTCTTTTAGCATGTTACTCACAACTGTGGATGAAGCCCAGCACTCCTGAAAACACAATCCATGTATGGTTGAAGGAAATTTTCTTGGTGATTAGTGAGAGGTTGGTGACTGAGACCAGCTCATTTCCCATTGACCACTGAGGTCACATCTCTCAGGTGAGAAGCAAAGTGAGAATTTGAACCAGGCACATTCTCCTTAGAGACAATGGGCCAAAGACAGGTCCGATATAATCGAATGTCTTTTCATGTTGACATCCATCCCGTCAAGCCCTCGTTAAGCCATTGAAGTGTCACATTGGGCCTGGGGGAGACGGTGCACCCTGTGAAATTACACGTCCGAAGATTTGGATTTGATTTCCAGCCCTCTGCCAGTCAGTCTGCCAGGCACTTTCATGTGACAAGCCTTAGGCGAGTCCCTTTCTGTCTCTGATTCCCGTTTCCTTCACAGGGATTTATGTGGGCCTTAACGCCCACTGGGAAAAGATCCCTCTGCCAGCTCAGTGCCTGCTTTCTTGGCTAAAGCACTTAAAGCGGGGACCGTTTTAGCTGTGTATTTTCAAAAAGTTGTGTGCTCTTCAAAGACAAAGCTACTTTTGCTGTGTCTTTGGGTTCGAGGGGAAATGGGAGTCCTCTTCAGTCAGCAGGGACGACACCTGAGTCCTTTGCAGTCCTCTTGTTTGCCTCTGAGGGTGAAATGAGAGTGGTCCCTGTCATCATGAGCCATGTCTGAAAGAATTATTCACATTCCCTACGAGATTAGACGGGTGAAATAGCAAAAGGTGTGTCTTCCTTTGGAGCATGGACGGGTTCAAAGCCCACCTCATACCACTAAGTATTTTGCTGAACACGAGCAGTTGTGTGTGCGGCCTGTGTTTGGGTTATTTTTGTGTGATGTTTGTGTGTGTGTGTGTGTGTGTGTGTTTGTGTCTGTGTGTCTGTGTGTGTGTGTCTGTATTTCTGTCTCCATTCCTGAGCAGCAAATCTTTTTTCCTCTTTTAGCATGTTACTCACAACTGTGGATGAAGCCCAGCACTCCTGAAAACACAATCCATGTATGGTTGAAGGAAATTTTCTTGGTGATGAGTGAGAGGTTGGTGACTGAAACCAGCTCATTTCCCATTGACCACTGAGGTCACATCTCTCAGGTGAGAAGCAAAGTGAGAATTTGAACCAGGCACATTCTCCTTAGAGACAATGGGCCAAAGACAGGTCCGATGGAATCGAATGCCTTTTCATGTTGACATCCATCCCGTCAAGCCCTCGTTAAGCCATTGAAGTGTCACATTGGGCCTGGGGGAGGCGGTGCACCCTGTGAAATTACACGTTTGAAGATTTGGATTTGATTTCCAGCCTTCTGCCAGTTAGTCTGCCAGGCACTTTCATGTGACAAGCCTTAGGCGAGTCCCTTTCTGTCTCTGATTCTTGATTCCTTCACAGGGATTTATGTGGGCCTTAACGCCCACTGGGAAAAGATCCCTCTGCCAGCTCAGTGCCTGCTTTCTTGGTTTGACTTGTCAATCTGGACTTGAATACACCTTTGGTTTTGGATTGACTCTATTACCTCTCCTAGAAATTAACACACAAAACTGACAGCTGATTGACAAGATGAGAAGCAGTTTTCCAAAATTCAAATTGAACTTAATCCTTTCTTCCTAAAAGAATGCTCAAATCAAGGGGACACAGCTCACTCATTTTGACTTCATGAGCTATGGCAGGTAGAGACAACTTTTTGAAAATACACAGCTAAAACTGTCCGTGCTTTGAATGCTAGACATGTTTTTCAGAATACACAGCTAAAACGGTCCCCGCTTTAAGTGCTAAAGCACTTAAGCGGGGACCGTTTTAGCTGTGTATTTTGAAAAAGTTGTGTGCTCTTCAAAGAGAAAGCTACTTTTGCTGTGTCTTTGGGTTCGAGGGGAAATGGGAGTCCTCTTCAGTCAGCAGGGACGACACCGGAGTCCTTTGCAGTCCTCTTGTCTGCCGCTGAGGGTGAAATGAGAGTGGTCCCTGTCATCATGAGCCATGTCTGAAAGAATTATTCACATTCCCTACGAGAATAGACGGGTGAAATAGCAAAAGGTGTGTCTTCCTTTGGAGCATGGACGGGTTCAAAGCCCACCTCATACCACTAAGTATTTTGCTGAACACGAGCAGTTGTGTGTGCGGCCTGTGTTTGGGTGATTTTTGTGTCACTGTGTGTGTGTGTGTGTGTGTGTTTGTGTGTATGTGTGTGTCTGTGTGTGTGTGTCTGTATTTCTTTCTCCATTCCTGAGCAGCAAATCTTTTTTCCTCTTTTAGCATGTTACTCACAACTGTGGATGAAGCCCAGCACTCCTGAAAACTCAATCCATGTATGGTTGAAGGAAATTTTCTTGGTAATGAGTGAGAGGTTGGTGACTGAAACCAGCTCATTTCCCATTGACCACTGTGGTCGCATCTCTCAGGTGAGAAGCAAAGTGAGAATTTGAACCAGGCACATTCTCCTTAGAGACAATGGGCCAAAGACAAGTCCGATTGAATCGAATGTCTTTTCATGTTGACATCCATCCCGTCAAGCCCTCGTTAAGCCATTGAAGTGTCACATTGGGCCTGGAGGAGGCGGTGCACCCTGTGAAATTACACGTCCGAAGATTTGGATTTGATTTCCAGCCCTCTGCCAGTCAGTCTGCCAGGCACTTTCATGTGACAAGACTTAGGCGAGTCCCTTTCTGTCTCTGATTCCCGATTCCTTCACAGGGATTTATGTGTGCCTTAACGCCCACTGGGAAAAGATCCCTCTGCCAGCTCAGTGCCTGCTTTCATGGTTTGACTTGTCAATCTGGACTTGAATACACCTTTGGTTTTGGATTGACTCTATTACCTCTCCTAGAAATTAACACACAAAACTGACAGCTGATTGACAAGATGAGAAGCAGTTTTCCAAAATTCAAATTGAACTTAATCCTTTCTTACTAAAAGAATGCTCAAATCAAGGGGACACAGCTAACTCGTTTTGACTTCATGAGCTCTGGCAGGTAGTGACAACTTTTTGGAAATACACAGCTAAAACTGTCCGTGCTTTGAATGCTAGACATGTTTTTCAGAATACACAGCTAAAACGGTCCCCGCTTTTAGCGCTTAAAGCGGGGACCGTTTTAGCTGTGTATTTTTAAAAAGTTGTGTGCTCCTCAAAGAGAAAGCTACTTTTGCTGTGTCTTTGGGTTCGAGGGGAAATGGGAGTCCTCTTCAGTCAGCAGTGACGACACCTGAGTCCTTTGCAGTCCTCTTGTCTGCCTCTGAGGGTGAAATGAGTGTGGTCCCTGTCATCATGAGCCATGTCTGAAAGAATTATTCACATTCCCTATGAGAATAGACGGGTGAAATAGCAAAAGGTGTGTCTTCCTTTGGAGCATGGACGGGTTAAAGCCCACCTCATACCAAAGTATTTTGCTGAACACGAGCAGTTGTGTGTGCGGCCTGTGTTTCGATGATTTTTGTGTCGTGTGTGTGTGTGTGTGTGTGTGTGTGTGTGTGTCTGTATTTCTGTCTCCATTCCTGAGCAGCAAATCTTTTTTCCTCTTTTAGCATGTTACTCACAACTGTGGATGAAGCCCAGCACTCCTGAAAACACAATCCATGTATGGTTGAAGGAAATTTTCTTGGTGATGAGTGAGAGGTTGGTGACTGAAACCAGCTCATTTCCCATTGAGAACTGCGGTCGCATCTCTCAGGTGAGAAGCAAAGTGAGAATTTGAACCAGGCACATTCTCCTTAGAGACAATGGGCCAAAGACAGGTCCGATGGAATCGAATGTCTTTTCATGTTGACATCCATCCCGTCAAGCCCTCGTTAAGCCATTGAAGTGTCACATTGGGCCTGGGGGAGGCGGTGCACCCTGTGAAATTACACGTCCGAAGATTTGTATTTGATTTCCAGCCCTCTGCCAGTCAGTCTGCCAGGCACTTTCATGTGACAAGCCTTAGGCGAGTCCCTTTCTGTCTCTGATTCCCGATTCCTTCACAGGGATTTATGTGGGCCTTAACGCCCACTGGGAAAAGATCCCTCTGCCAGCTCAGTGCCTGCTTTCTTGGTTTGACTTGTCAATCTGGACTTGAATACACCTTTGGTTTTGGATTGACTCTATTACCTCTCCTAGAAATTAACACACAAAACTGACAGCTGATTGACAAGATGAGAAGCAGTTTTCCAAAATTCAAATTGAACTTAATCCTTTCTTCCTAAAAGAATGCTCAAATCAAGGGGACACAGCTCACTCGTTTTGACTTCATGAGCTATGGCAGGTAGAGACAACTTTTTGAAAATACACAGCTAAAACTGTCCGTGCTTTGAATGCTAGACATGTTTTTCAGTTTTAAGTGCTTTAGCACTTAAAGCGGGACCGTTTTAGCTGTGTATTTTGAAAAAGTTGTGTGGTCTTCAAAGAGAAAGCTACTTTTGCTGTGTCTTTGGGTTCGAGGGGAAATGGGAGTCCTCTTCAGTCAGCAGGGACGACACCTGAGTCCTTTGCTGTCCTCTTGTCTGCCTCTGAGGGTGAAATGAGAGTGGTCCCTGTCATCATGAGCCATGTCTGAAAGAATTATTCACATTCCCTACGAGAATAGACGGGTGAAATAGCAAAAGGTGTGTCTTCCTTTGGAGCATGGACGGGTTCAAAGCCCACCTCATACCACTAAGTATTTTGCTGAACACGAGCAGTTGTGTGTGCGGCCTGTGTTTGGGTGATTTTTGTTTCGTGTGTGTGTGTGTGTGTGTGTGTGTGTGTGTGTCTGTGTGTGTGTGTCTGTATTTCTGTCTCCATTCCTGAGCAGCAAATCTTTTTGCCTCTTTTAGCATGTTACTCACAACTGTGGATGAAGCCCAGCACTCCTGAAAACACAATCCATGTATGGTTGAAGGAAATTTTCTTGGTGATGAGTGAGAGGTTGGTGACTGAAACCAGCTCATTTCCCATTGACCACTGAGGTCACATCTCTCAGGTGAGAAGCAAAGTGAGAATTTGAACCAGGCACATTCTCCTTAGAGACAATGGGCCAAAGACAGGTCTGATGGAATCGAATGTCTTTTCATGTTGACATCCATCCCGTCAAGCCCTCGTTAAGAAATTGAAGTGTCACATTGGGCCTGGGGGAGGCGGTGCACCCTGTGAAATTACACGTCCGAAGATTTGGATTTGATTTCCAGCCCTCTGCCAGTCAGTCTGCCAGGCACTTTCATGTGACAAGCCTTAGGCGAGTCCCTTTCTGTCTCTGATTCCCGATTCCTTCACAGGGATTTATGTGGGCCTTAACGCCCACTGGGAAAAGATCCCTCTGCCAGCTCAGTGCCTGCTTTCTTGGTTTGACTTGTCAATCTGGACTTGAATACACCTTTGGTTTTGGATTGACTCTATTACCTCTCCTAGAAATTAACACACAAAACTGACAGCTGATTGACAAGATGAGAAGCAGTTTTCCAAAATTCAAATTGAACTTAATCCTTTCTTCCTAAAAGAATGCTCAAATCAAGGGGACACAGCTCACTCGTATTGACTTCATGAGCTATGGCAGGTAGAGACAACTTTTTGAAAATACACAGCTAAAACTGTCCGTGCTTTGAATGCTAGACATGTTTTTCAGAATACACAGCTAAAACGGTCCCCGCTTTAAGTGCTAAAGCACTTAAAAACGGGGACCGTTTTAGCTGTGTATTTTGAAAAAGTTGTGTGCTCTTCAAAGAGAAAGCTACTTTTGCTGTGTCTTTGGGTTCGAGGGGAAATGGGAGTCCTCTTCAGTCAGCAGGGACGACACCTGAGTCCTTTGCAGTCCTCTTGTCTGCCTCTGAGGGTGAAATGAGAGTGGTCCCTGTCATCATGAGCCATGTCTGAAAGAATTATTCACATTCCCTACGAGAATAGACGGGTGAAATAGCAAAAGGTGTGTCTTCCTTTGGAGCATGGACGGGTCCAAAGCCCACCTCATACCACTAAGTATTTTGCTGAACACGAGCAGTTGTGTGTGCGGCCTGTGTTTGGGTGAGTTTTGTGTCATGTGTGTGTGTGTGTGTGTGTCTGTGTGTGTGTGTCTGTATTTCTGTCTCCATTCCTGAGCAGCACATCTTTTTTCCTCTTTTAGCATGTTACTCACAACTGTGGATGAAGCCCAGCACTCCTGAAAACACAATCCATGTATGGTTGAAGGAAATTTTCTTGGTGATGAGTGAGGGTTTGGTGACTGTAACCAGCTCAATTCCCATTGACCACTGAGGTCACATCTCTCAGGTGAGAAGCAAAGTGAGAATTTGAACCAGGCACATTCTCCTTAGAGACAATGGGCCAAAGACAGGTCCGATGGAATCGAATGTCTTTTCATGTTGACATCCATCCCGTCAAGCCCTCGTTAAGCCATTGAAGTGTCACATTGTGCCTGGGGGAGGCGGTGCACCCTGTGAAATTACACGTCCGAAGATTTGGATTTGATTTCCAGCCCTCTGCCAGTCAGTCTGCCAGGCACTTTCATGTGACAAGCCTTAGGCGAGTCCCTTTCTGTCTCTGATTCCCGATTCCTTCACAGGGATTTATGTGGGCCTTAACGCCCACTGGGAAAAGATCCCTCTGCCAGCTCAGTGCCTGCTTTCTTGGTTTGACTTGTCAATCTGGACTTGAATACACCTTTGGTTTTGGATTGACTCTATTACCTCTCCTAGAAATTAACACACAAAACTGACAGCTGATTGACAAGATGAGAAGCAGTTTTCCAAAATTCAAATAGAACTTAATCCTTTCTTACTAAAAGAATGCTCAAATCAAGGAGACACAGCTCACTCGTTTTGACGTCATGAGCTATGGCAGGTAGAGACAACTTTTTGAAAATACACAGCTAAAATTGTCCGTGCTTTGAGTGCTAGACATGTTTTTCTGTTTTAAGTGCTTTAGCACTTAAAGCGGGACCGTTTTAGCTGTGTATTTTGAAAAAGTTGTGTGCTCTTCAAAGAGAAAGCTACTTTTGCTGTGTCTTTGGGTTCGAGGGGAAATGGGAGTCCTCTTCAGTCAGCAGGGACGACACCTGAGTCCTTTGCAGTCCTCTTGTCTGCCTCTGAGGGTGAAATGAGAGTGGTCCCTGTCATCATGAGCCATGTCTGAAAGAATTATTCACATTCCCTACGAGAATAGACGGGTGAAATAGCAAAAGATGTGTCTTCCTTTGGAGCATGGACGGGTTCAAAGCCCACCTCATACCACTAAGTATTTTGCTGAATACGAGCAGTTGTGTGTGCGGCCTGTGTTTGGGTGATTTTTGGTTCGTGTGTGGGTGTGTGTGTGTGTGTGTGTGTGTGTCTGTGTTTGTGTGTCTGTATTTCTGTCTCCATTCCTGAGCAGCAAATCTTTTTTCCTCTTTTAGCATGTTACTCACAACTGTGGATGAAGCCCAGCACTCCTGAAAACACAATCCATGTATGGTTGAAGGAAATTTTCTTGGTGATGAGTGAGAGGTTGGTGACTGAAACCAGCGCATTTCCCATTGACCACTGAGGTCACATCTCTCAGGTGAGAAGGAAAGTGAGAATTTGAACCAGGCACATTCTTCTTAGAGACAATGGGCCAAAGACAGGTCTGATGGAATCGAATGTCTTTTCATGTTGACATCCATCCCGTCAAGCCCTCGTTAAGCCATTGAAGTGTCACATTGGGCCTGGGGGAGGCGGTGCACCCTGTGAAATTACACGTCCGAAGATTTGGATTTGATATCCAGCCCTCTGCCAGTCAGTCTGCCAGGCACTTTCATGTGACAAGCCTTAGGTGAGTCCCTTTCTGTCTCTGATTCCCGATTCCTTCACAGGGATTTATGTGGGCCTTAACGCCCACTGGGAAAAGATCCCTCTGCCAGCTCAGTGCCTGCTTTCTTGGTTTGACTTGTCAATCTGGACTTGAATACACCTTTGGTTTTGGATTGACTCTATTACCTCTCCTAGAAATTAACACACAAAACTGACAGCTGATTGACAAGATGAGAAGCAGTTTTCCAAAATTCAAATTGAACTTAATCCTTTCTTACTAAAAGACTGCTCAAATCAAGGGGACACAGCTCACTCGTTTTGACTTCATGAGCTATGGCAGGTAGAGACAACTTTTTGAAAATACACAGCTAAAACTGTCCGTGCTTTGAATGCTAGACATGTTTTTCAGAATACACAGCTAAAACGGTCCCCGCTTTAAGTGCTAAAGCACTTAAAGCGGGGACCGTTTTAGCTGTGTATTTTGAAAAAGTTGTGTGCTCTTCAAAGAGAAAGCTACTTTTGCTGTGTCTTTGGGTTCGAGGGGAAATGGGAGTCCTCTTCAGTCAGCAGGGACGACACCTGAGTCCTTTGCCGTCCTCTTGTCTGCCTCTGAGGGTGAAATGAGAGTGGTCCCTGTCATCATGAGCCATGTCTGAAAGAATTATTCACATTCCCTACGAGAATAGACGGGTGAAATAGCAAAAGCTGTGTCTTCCTTTGGAGCATGGACGGTTTCAAAGCCCACCTCATACCACTAAGTATTTTGCTGAACACGAACAGTTGTGTGTGCGGCCTGTGATTGGGTGATTTTTGTGTCATGTGTGTGTGTGTGTGTGTGTCTGTGTGTGTGTGTCTGTATTTCTGTCTCCATTCCTGTGCAGCAAATCTTTTTTCCTCTTTTAGCATGTTACTCACAACTGTGGATGAAGCCCAGCACTCCTGAAAACACAATCCATGTATGGTTGAAGGAAATTTTCTTGGTGATGAGTGAGAGGTTGGTGACTGAAACCAGCTCATTTCCCATTGACCACTGAGGTCACATCTCTCAGGTGAGAAGCAAAGTGAGAATTTGAACCAGGCACATTCTCCTTAGAGACAATGGGCCAAAGACAGGTCCGATGGAATCGAATGTCTTTTCATGTTGACATCCATCCCGTCAAGCCCTCGTTAAGCCATTGAAGTGTCACATTGGGCCTGGGGGAGGCGGTGCACCCTGTGAAATTACACGTCCGAAGATTTGGATTTGATTTCCAGCCCTCTGCCAGTCAGTCTGCCAGGCACTTTCATGTGACAAGCCTTAGGCGAGTCCCTTTCAGTCTCTGATTCCCGATTCCTTCACAGGGATTTATGTGGGCCTTAACGCCCACTGGGAAAAGATCCCTCTGCCAGCTCAGTGCCTGCTTTCTTGGTTTGACTTGTCAATCTGGACTTGAATACACCTTTGGTTTTGGATTGACTCTATTACCTCTCCTAGAAATCAACACACAAAACTGACAGCTGATTGACAAGATGAGAAGCAGTTTTTTCAAAATTCAAATTGAACTTAATCCTTTCTTACTAAAATAATGCTCAAATCAAGGGGACACAGCTCACTCGTTTTGACTTCATGAGCTACGGCAGGTAGAGACAACTTTTTGAAAATACACAGCTAAAACTGTCCGTGCTTTGAATGCTAGACATGTTTTTCAGAATACACAGCTAAAACGGTCCCCGATTTAAGTGCTAAAGCATTTAAAGCGGGGAACGATTTAGCAGTGTATTTTGAAAAAGTTGTGTGCTCTTCAAAACAAAGCTACTTTTGCTGTGTCTTTGGGTTCGAGGGGAAAGGGAGTCCTCTTCTGTCAGCAGGGACGACACCTGAGTCCTTTGCAGTCCTCTTGTCTGCCTCTGAGGGTGAAATGAGAGTGGTCCCTGTCATCATGAGCCATGTCTGCAAGAATTATTCACATTCCCTACGAGTATAGACGGGTGAAATAGCAAAAGGTGTGTCTTCCTTTGGAGCATGGACGGGTTCAAAGCCCACCTCATACCACTAAGTATTTTGCTGAACACGAGCAGTTGTGTGTGCGGCTGTGTTTGGGTGATTTTTGTGTCGTGGGTGTGTGTGTGTGTGTGTATGTGTGTGTGTATCTGTGTGTGTTTGTCTGTATTTCTGTCTCCATTCCTGAGCAGCAAATCTTTTTTCTTCTTTTAGCATGTTACTCACAACTGTGGATGAAGCCCAGTACTCCTGAAAACACAATCCATGTATTGTTGAAGGAAATTTTCTTGGTGATGAGTGAGAGGTTGGTGACTGAAACCAGCTCATTTCCCACTGACCACTGAGGTCACATCTCTCAGGTGAGAAGCAAAGTGAGAATTTGAACCAGGCACATTCTCCTTAGAGACAATGGGCCAAAGACAGGTCCGATGGAATCGAATGTCTTTTCATGTTGACATCCATCCCGTCAAACCCTCCTTAAGCCATTGAAGTGTCACATTTGGCCTGGGGAAGCGGTGCACCCTGTGAAATTACACGTCAGAAGATTTGGATTTGATTTCCACCCCTCTGCCAGTCAGTGTGTCAGGCACTTTCATGTGACAAGCCTTAGGCGTGTCCCTTTCTGTCTCTGATTCCCGATTCCTTCACAGGGATTTCTGTGGGCCTTAACGCCCACTGGGAAAAGATCCCTCTGCCAGCTCAGTGCCTGCTTTCTTGGTTTGACTTGTCAATCTGGACTTGAATACACCTTTGGTTTTGGATTGACTCTATTACCTCTCCTAGAAATTAACAAAAAAAACTGACAGCTGATTGACAAGATGAGAAGCAGTTTTCCAAAATTCAAATTGAACTTAATCCTTTCTTACTAAAAGAATGCTCAAATAAAGGGGACACAGCTCACTCGTTTTGACTTCATGAGCTATGGCAGGTAGAGACAACTTTTTGAAAATACACAGCTAAAACTGTCCGTGCTTTGAATGCTAGACATGTTTTTCAGAATACACAGCTAAAACGGTCCCCGCTTTTGCACTTAAAGCGGGGACCGTTTTAGCTGTGTATTTTGAAAAAGTTGTGTGCTCTTCAAAGAGAAAGCTACTTTTGCTGTATCTTTGGGTTCGAGAGGAAATGGGAGTCCTCTTCAGTCAGCAGGGACGACACCTGAGTCCTTTGCAGTCCTCTTGTCTGCCTCTGAGGGTGAAATGAGAGTGGTCCCTGTCATCATGAGCCATGTCTGAAAGAATTATTCACATTCCCTACGAGAATAGACGGGTGAAATAGCAAAAGGTGTGTCTTACTTTGGAGCATGGACGGGTTCAAAGCCCACTTCATACCACTAAGTATTTTGCTGAACACGAGCAGTTGTGTGTGCTGCCTGTGTTTGGGTGATTTTTGTGTCATGTGTGTGTGTGTGTGTGTGTGTGTGTGTGTGTCTGTGTGTGTGTGTCTGTATTTCTGTCTCCATTCCTGAGCAGCAAATCTTTTTTCTTCTTTTAGCATGTTACTCACAACTGTGGATGAAGCCCAGCACTCCTGAAAACACAATCCATGTATGGTTGAAGGAAATTTTCTTGGTGATGAGTGAGAGGTTGGTGACTGAAACCAGCTCATTTCCCATTGACCACTGAGGTCACATCTCTCAGGTGAGAAGCAAAGTGAGAATTTGAACCAGGCACATTCTCCTTAGAGACAATGGGCCAAAGACAGGTCCGATGGAATGGAATGTCTTTTCATGTTGACATCCATCCCGTCAAGCCCTCGTTAAGCCGTTGAAGTGTCACATTGGGCCTGGGGGAGGCGGTGCACCCTGTGAAATTACACGTTCGAAGATTTGGATTTGATTTCCAGCCCTCTGCCAGTCAGTCTGCCAGGCACTTTCATGTGACAAGCCTTAGGCGAGTCCCTTTCTGTCTCTGATTCCCGATTCCTTCACAGGGATTTATGTGGGCCTTAACGCCCACTGGGAAAAGATCCCTCTGCCAGCTCAGTGCCTGCTTTCTTGGTTTGACTTGTCAATCTGGACTTGAATACACCTTTGGTTTTGGATTGACTCTATTACCTCTCCTAGAAATTAACACACAAAACTGACAGCTGATTGACAAGATGAGAAGCAGTTTTCCAAAATTCAAATTGAACTTAATCCTTTCTTCCTAAAAGAATGCTCAAATCAAGGGGACACAGCTCACTCGTTTTGACTTCATGAGCTATGGCAGGTAGAGACAACTTTTTGAAAATACACAGCTAAAACTGTCCGTGCTTTGAATGCTAGACATGTTTTTCAGTTTTAAGTGCTTTAGCACTTAAAGCGGGACCGTTTCAGCTGTGTATTTTGAAAAAGTTGTGTGCTCTTCAAAGAGAAAGCTACTTTTGCTATGTTTTTGGGTTCGAGGGGAAATGGGAGTCCTCTTTAGTCACTAGGGACGACACCTGAGTCCTTTGCAGTCCTCTTGTCTGCCTCTGAGGGTGAAATGAGAGTGGTCCCTGTCATCATGAGGCATGTCTGAAAGAATTATTCACATTCCCTACGAGAATAGACGGGTGAAATAGCAAAAGTTGTGTCTTTTTTTGGAGCATGGACGGGTTCAAAGCCCACCTCATACCACTAAGTATTTTGCTGAACACGAGCAGTTGTGTGTGCGGCCTGTGTTTGGGTGATTTTTGTGTCATGTGTGTGTGTGTGTGTGTGTCTGTGTGTGTGTGTCTGTATTTCTGTCTCCATGTCTGAGCAGCAAATCTTTTTTCCTCTTTTAGCATGTTACTCACAACTGTGGATGAAGCCCAGCACTCCTGAAAACACAATCCATGTATGGTTGAAGGAAATTTTCTTGGTGATGAGTGAGAGGTTGGTGACTGAAACCAGCTCATTTTCCATTGACCACTGATGTCACATCTCTCAGGTGAGAACCAAAGTGAGAATTTGAACCAGGGACATTCTCCTTAGAGACAATGGGCCAAAGACAGGTCCGATGGAATCGAATGTCTTTTCATGTTGACATCCATCCCGTCAAGCCCTCGTTAAGCCATTGAAGTGTCACATTGGGACTGGGGGAGGCGGTGCACCCTTTGAAATTACACGTCCGAAGATTTGGATTTGATTTCCAGCCCTCTGCCAGTCAGTCTGCCAGGCACTTTCATGTGACAAGCCTTAGGCGAGTCCCTTTCTGTCTCTGATTCCCGATTCCTTCACAGGTATTTATGTGGGCCTTAACGCCCACTGGGAAAAGATCCCTCTGCGAGTTCAGTGCCTGCTTTCTTGGTTTGACTTGTCAATCTGGACTTGAATACACCTATGGATTTGGATTGACTCTATTACCTCTCCTAGAAATTAACACACAAAACTGACAGCTGATTGACAAGATGAGAAGCAGTTTTCCAAAATTCAAATTGAACTTAATCCTTTCTTCCTAAAAGAATGCTCAAATCAAGGGGACACAGCTCACTCGTTTTGACTTCATGAGCTATGGCAGGTAGAGACAACTTTTTGAAAATACACAGCTAAAACTGTCCGTGCTTTGAATGCTAGACATGTTTTTCAGAATACACAGCTAAAACAATCCCCGCTTTAAGTGCTAAAGCACTTAAAGCGGGGAACGTTTTAGCAGTGTATTTTGAAAAACTTGTGTGCTCTTCAAAGAGAAAGCTACTTTTGCTTTGTCTTTGGGTTCGAGGGGAAATGGGAGTCCTCTTCAGTCAGCAGGGACGACACCTGATTCCTTTGCAGTCCTCTTGTCTGCCTCTGAGGGTGAAATGAGAGTGGTCCCTGTCATCATGAGCCATGTCTGAAAGAATTATTCACATTCCCTACGAGAATAGACGGGTGAAATAGCAAAAGGTGTGTCTTCCTTTGAAGCATGGACGGGTTCAAAGCCCACCTCATACCATTAAGTATTTAGCTGAACACGAGCAGTTGTGTGTGCGGCCTGTGTTTGGGTGATTTTTGTGTCATGTGTGTGTGTGTGTGTGTGTGTGTGTGTCTGTGTGTGTGTGTCAGTATTTCTGTCTCCATTCCTGAGCAGCAAATCTTTTTTCCTCTTTTAGCATGTTACTCACAACTGTGGATGAAGCCCAGCACTCCTGAAAACACAATCCATGTATGGTTGAAGGAAATTTTCTTGGTGATGAGTGAGATGTTGGTGACTGAAACCACCTCATTTCCCATTGACCACAGAGGTCACATCACTCAGGTGAGAAGCAAAGTGAGAATTTGAACCAGGCACATTCTCCTTAGAGACAACGGGCCAAAGACAGGTCCGATGGAATCGAATGTCTTTTCATGTTGACATCCATCCCGTCAAGCCCTCTTTAAGCCATTGAAGGGTCACATTGGGCCTGGGGGAGGCGGTGCACCCTGTGAAATTACACGTCCGAAGATCTGGATTTGATTTCCAGCCCTCTGCCAGTCAGTCTGCCAGGCACTTTTATGTGACAAGCCTTAGGCGAGTCCCTTTCTGTCTCTGATTCCCGATTCCTTCACAGGGATTTATGTGGGCCTTAACGCCCACTGGGAAAAGATCCCTCTGCCAGCTCAGTGCCTGCTTTCTTGGTTTGACTTGTCAATCTGGACTTGAATACACCTTTGGTTTTGGATTGACTCTATTACCTCTCCTAGAAATTAACACACAAAACTGACAGCTGATTGACAAGATGAGAAGCAGTTTTCCAAAATTCAAATTGAACATAATCCTTTCTTCCTAAAAGAATGCTCAAATTAAGAGGACACAGCTCACTCGTTTTGACTTCATGAGCTATGGCAGGTAGAGACAACTTTTTGAAAATACACAGCTAAAACTGTCCGTGCTTTGAATGCTAGACATGTTTTTCTGAATACACAGCTAAAACGGTCCCCTCTTTAAGTGCTAAAGCACTTAAAGTTTTGTGCTCTTCAAAGAGAAAGCTACTTTTGCTGTGTCTTTGGGTTCGAGGGGAAATGGGAGTCCTCTTCAGTCAGCAGGGACGACACCTGAGTCCCCTGCAGTCCTCTTGTCTGCCTCTGAGGGTGAAATGAGAGTGGTCCCTGTCATCATGAGCCATGTCTGAAAGAATTATTCACATTCCCTATGAAAATAGACGGGTGAAATAGCAAAAGGTGTGTCTTCCTTTGGAGCATGGACGGTTTCAAAGCCCACCTCATACCACTAAGTATTTTGCTGAACACGAGCAGTTGTGTGTGCGGCCTGTGTTTGGGTGATTTTTGTGTCATGTGTGTGTGTGTGTGTGTGTGTGTGTCTGTGTGTTTGTGTCTGTATTTCTGTCTCCATTCCTGAGCAGCAAATCTTTTTTCCTCTTTTAGCATGTTACTCACAACTGTCGATGAAGCCCAGCACTCCTGAAAACACAATCCATGTATGGTTGAAGGAAATGTTCTTGGTGATGAGTGAGAGGTTGGTGACTGAAACCAGCTCATTTCCCATTGACCACTGAGGTCACATCTCTCAGGTGAGAAGCAAAGTGAGAATTTGAACCAGGCACATTCTCCTTAGAGACAATGGACCAAAGACAGGTCCGATGGAATCGAATGTCTTTTCATGTTGACATCCATCCCGTCAAGCCCTCGTTAAGCCATTGAAGTGTCACATTGAGCCTGGGGGAGGCGGTGCACCCTGTGAAATTACACGTCCGAAGATTTGGATTTGATTTCCAGCTTTCTGCCTGTCAGTCTGCCAGGCACTTTCATGTGACAAGCCTTAGGCGAGTCCCTTTCTGTCTCTGATTCCCGATTCCTTCACAGGGATTTATGTGGGCCTTAACGCCCACTGGGAAAAGATCCCTCTGCCAGCTCAGTGCCTGCTTTCTTGGTTTGACTTGTCAATCTGGACTTGAATACACCTTTGGTTTTGGATTGACTCTATTACCTCTCCTAGAAATTAACACACAAAACTGACAGCTGAATGACAAGATCAGAAGCAGTTTTCCAAAATTCAAATTGAACTTAATCCTTTCTTACTAAAAGAATGCTCAAATCAAGGGGACACAGCTCACTCGTTTTGACTTCATGAGCTATGGCAGGTAGAGACAACTTTTTGAAAATACACAGCTAAAACTGTCCGTGCTTTGAATGTTAGACATGTTTTTCAGAATACACAGCTAAAGCGGGGACCGTTTTAGCTGTGTATTTTGAAAAAGTTGTGTGCTCTTCAAAGAGAAAGCTACTTTTGCTTTGTCTTTCGGTTCGAGGGGAAATGGGAGTCCTCCTCAGTCAGCAGGGACGACACCTGAGTCCTTTGCAGTCCTCCTCTCTGCCTCTGAGGGTGAAATGAGAGTGGTCCCTGTCATCATGAGCCATGTCTGAAAGAATTATTCACATTCCCTACGAGAATAGACGGGTGAAATAGAAAAGGTGTGTCTTCTTTTGGAGCATGGACGGGTTCAAAGCCCACCTCATACCACTAAGTATTTTGCTGAACACGAGCAGTTGTGTGTGCGGCCTGTGTTTGGGTGATTTTTGTGTCATGTGTGTGTGTGTGTGTGTGTGTGTGTGTCTGTGTGTGTGTGTCTGTATTTCTGTCTCCATTCCTGAGCAGCAAATCTTTTTTCCTCTTTTAGCATGTTACTCACAACTGTGGATGAAGCCCAGCACTCCTGAAAACACAATCCATGTATGGTTGAAGTAAATTTTCTTGGTGATGAGTGAGAGGTTGGTGACTGAAACCAGCTCATTTCCCATTGACCACTGAGGTCACATCTCTCAGGTGAGAAGCAAAGTGAGAATTTGAACCAGGCACATTCTCCTTAGAGACAATGGGCCAAAGACTGGTCCGATGGAATCGAATGTCTTTTCATGTTGACATCCATCCCGTCAAGCCCTCGTTAAGCCATTGAAGTGTCACATTGTGCCTGGGGGAGGCGGTGCACCCTGTGAAATTACACGTCCGAAGATTTGGATTTGATTTCCAGCCCTCTGCCAGTCAGTCTGCCAGGCACTTTCATGTGACAAGCCTTAGGCGAGTCCCTTTCTGTCTCTGATTCCCGATTCCTTCACAGGGATTTATGTGGGCCTTAACGCCCACTGGGAAAAGATCCCTCTGCCAGCTCAGAGCGTGCTTTCTTGGTTTGACTTGTCAATCTGGACTTGAATACACCTTTGGTTTTGGATTGACTCTATTACCTCTCCTAGAAATTAACACACAAAACTGACAGCTGATTGACAAGATGAGAAGCAGTTTTCCAAAATTCAAATTGAACTTAATCCTTTCTTACTAAAAGAATGCTCAAATCAAGGGGACACAGCTCACTCGTTTTGACTTCATGAGCTATGGCAGGTAGAGACAACTTTTTGAAAATACACAGCTAAAACTGTCCGTGCTTTGAATGCTAGACATGTTTTTCAGAATACACAGCTAAATCGGTCCCCGCTTTAAGTACTAAAGCACTTAAAGCGGGGACCGTTTTAGCTGTGTATTTTGAAAAAGTTGTGTGCTCTTCAAAGAGAAAGCTACTTTTGCTGTGTCTTTGGGTTCGAGGGGAAATGGGAGTCCTCTTCTGTCAGCAGGGACGACACCTGAGTCCTTTGCAGTCCTCTTGTCTGCCTCTGAGGGTGAAATGAGAGTGGTCCGTGTCATCATGAGCCATGTCTGAAAGAATTATTCACATTCACTACGAGAATAGACGGCTGAAATAGCAAAAGGAGTGTCTTCCTTTGGAGCATGGACGGGTTCAAAGC
Organism: Saimiri boliviensis; assembly: GCF_048565385.1. Taxonomy (NCBI): domain Eukaryota; kingdom Metazoa; phylum Chordata; class Mammalia; order Primates; family Cebidae; genus Saimiri; species Saimiri boliviensis. The sequence continues at coordinate 153,361,211 of NC_133453.1, forward strand.
CCACCTCATACCACTAAGTATTTTCCTGAACACGTGCAGTTGTGTGTGCGGCCTGTGTTTGGGTGATTTTTGTGTCGTGTTTGTGTGTGTGTCTGTGTGTGTGTGTCTGTGTGTGTGTTTCTGTATTTCTGTCTCCATTCCTGAGCAGCAAATCTTTTTTCCTCTTTTAGCATGTTACTCACAACTGTGGATGAAGCCCAGCACTCCTGAAAACACAATCCATGTATGGTTGAAGGAAATTTTCTTGGTGATGAGTTAGAGGTTGATGACTGAAACCAGCTCATTTCCCATTGACCACTGAGGTCACATCTCTCATTTGAGAAGCAAAGTGAGAATTTGAACCAGGCACATTCTCCTTAGAGACAATGGGCCAAAGACAGGTCCGATGGAATCGAATGTCTTTTCATGTTGACATCCATCCCGTCAAGCCCTCGTTAAGCCATTGAAGTGTCACATTGGGCCTGGGGGAGGCGGTGCACCCTGTGAAATTACACGTCCGAAGATTTGGATTTGATTTCCAGCCCTCTGCCAGTCAGTCTGCCAGGCACTTTCATGTGACAAGCCTTAGGCGAGTCCCTTTCTGTCTCTGATTCCCGATTCCTTCACAGGGATTTATGTGGGCCCTAACGCCCACTGGGAAAAGATCCCTCTGCCAGCTCAGTGCCTGCTTTCTCGGTTTGACTTGTCAATCTGGACTTGAATACACCTTTGGTTTTGGATTGACTCTATTACCTCTCCTAGAAATTAACACACAAAACTGACAGCTGATTGACAAGATGAGAAGCAGTTTTCCAAAATTCAAATTGAACTTAATACTTTCTTCCTAAAAGAATGCTCAAATCAAGGGGACACAGCTCACTCGTTTTGACTTCATGAGCTATGGCAGGTAGAGACAACTTTTTGAAAATACACAGCTAAAACTGTCCGTGCTTTGAATGCTAGACATGTTTTTCAGAATACACAGCTAAAACGGTCCCCGCTTTAAGTGCTAAAGCACTTAAAGCGGGGACCGTTTTAGCTGTGTATTTTGAAAAATTTGTGTGATCTTCAAAGGGAAAGCTACTTTTGCTGTGTCTTTGGGTTCGAAGGGAAATGGGAGTCCTCTTCAGTCAGCAGGGACGACACCTGAGTCCTTTGCAGTCCTCTTGTCTGCCTCTGAGGGTGAAATGAGAGTGGTCCCTGTCATCATGAGCCATGTCTGAAAGAATTATTCACATTCCCTACGAGAATAGACGGGAGAAATAGCAAAAGGTGTGTCTTCCTTTGGAGCATAGACGGGTTCAAAGCCCACCTCATACCACTAAGTATTTTGCTGAACACGAGCAGTTGTGTGTGCGGCCTGTGTTTGGGTGATTTTTGTGTCGTGTGTGTGTGTGTGTGTGTGTGTGTGTGTCTGTGTGTGTGTGTCTGTATTTCTGTCTCCATTCCTGAGCTGCAAATCTTTTTTCCTCTTTTAGCATGTTACTCACAACTGTGGATGAAGCCCAGCACTCCTGAAAACACAATCCATGTGTGGTTGAAGGAAATTTTCTTGGTGATGAGTGAGAGGTTGGTGACTGAAACCAGCTCATTTCCCATTGACCACTGAGGTCACATCTCTCAGGTGAGAAGCAAAGTGAGAATTTGAACCAGGCACATTCTCCTTAGAGACAATGGGCCAAAGACAGGTCCGATGGAATCGAATGTCTTTTCATGTTGACATCCATCCCGTCAAGCCCTCGTTAAGCCATTGAAGTGTCACATTGGGCCTGGGGGAGGCGGTGCACCCTGTGAAATTACACGTCCGAAGATCCGGATTTGATTTCCAGCCCTCTGCCAGTCAGTCTGCCAGGCACTTTCATGTGACAAGCCTTAGGCGAGTCCCTTTCTGTCTCTGATTCCCGATTCCTTCACAGGGATTTATGTGGGCCTTAACGCCCACTGGGAAAAGATCCCTCTGCCAGCTCAGAGCGTGATTTCTTGGTTTGACTTGTCAATCTGGACTTGAATACACCTTTGGTTTTGGATTGACTCTATTACCTCTCCTAGAAATTAACACACAAAACTGACAGCTGATTGACAAGATGAGAAGCAGTTTTCCAAAATTCAAATTGAACTTAATTCTTTCTTCCTAAAAGAATGCTCAAATCAAGGGGACACAGCTCACTCGTTTTGACTTCATGAGCTATGGCAGGTAGAGACAACTTTTTGAAAATACACAGCTAAAACTGTCCGTGCTTTGAATGCTAGACATGTTTTTCATAATACACAGCTAAAACGGTCCCCTCTTTAAGTGCTAAAGCACTTAAAGTTGTGTGCTCTTCAAAGAGAAAGCTACTTTTGCTGTGTCTTTGGGTTCGAGGGTAAATGGTAGTCCTCTTCAGTCAGCAGGGACGACACCTGAGTCCTCTGCAGTCCTCTTGTCTGCCTCTGAGGGTGAAATGAGAGTGGTCCCTGTCATCATGAGCCATGTCTGAAAGAATTATTCACATTCCCTACGAGAATAGACGGGTGAAATAGCAAAAGTTGTGTCTTCCTTTGGAGCATGGACGGTTTCAAAGCCCACCTCATACCACTAAGTATTTTGCTGAACACGAGCAGTTGTGTGTGCGGCCTGTGTTTGGGTGATTTTTTTGTCGTGTGTGTGTGTGTGTGTGTGTGTGTGTGTGTGTGTGTCTGTGTGTGTTTGTCTGTATTTCTGTCTCCATTCCTGAGCAGCAAATCTTTTTTCCTCTTTTAGCATGTTACTCACAACTGTGAATGAAGCCCAGCACTCCTGAAAACACAATCCATGTATGGTTGAAGGAAATTTTCTTGGTGATGAGTCAGAGGCTGGTGACTGAAACCAGCTCATTTCCCATTGACCACTGAGGTCACATCTCTCAGGTGAGAAGCAAAGTGAGAATTTGAACCAGGCACATTCTCCTTAGAGACAATGGGCCAAAGACAGTTCCGATGGAATCGAATGTCTTTTCATGTTGACATCCATCCCGTCAAGCCCTCGTTAAGCCATTGAAGTGTCACATTAGGCCTGAAGGAGGCGGTGCACTTTGTGAAATTACACGTCCGAAGATTTGGATTTGATTTCCAGCCCTCTGCCAGTCAGTCTGCCAGGCACTTTCATGTGACAAGCCTTAGGCGAGTCCCTTTCTGTCTCTGATTCCCGATTCCTTCACAGGGATTTATGTGGGCCTTAACGCCCACTGGGAAATGATCCCTCTGCCAGCTCAGTGCCTGCTTTCTTGGTTTAACTTGTCAACCTGGACTTGAATACACCTTTGGTTTTGGATTGACTCTATTACCTCTCCTAGAAATTAACACACAAAACAGACAGCTGATTGACAAGAAGAGAAGCAGTTTTCCAAAATTCAAATTGAACTTAATCCTTTCTTCCTAAAAGAATGCTCAAATCAAGGGGACACAGCTCACTCGTTTTGACTTCATGAGCTATGGCAGGTAGAGACAACTTTTTGAAAATACACAGCTAAAACTGTCCGTGCTTTGAATGCTAGACATGTTTTTCAGAATACACAGCTAAAACGGTCCCCGCTTTAAGTGTTAAAGCACTTAAAGCGGGGACCGTTTTAGCTGTGTATTTTGAAATATTTGTGTGCTCTTCAAAGAGAAAGCTACTTTTACTCTGTCTCTGGGTTCGAGGGGAAATGGGAGTCCTCTTCAGTCAGCAGGGACGACACCTGAGTCCTTTGCAGTCCTCTTGTCTGCCTCTGAGGGTGAAATGAGAGTGGTCCCTGTCATCATGAGCCATGTCTGAAAGAATTATTCACATTCCCTACGAGAATAGACGGGTGAAATAGCAAAAGGTGTGTCTTCCTTTGGAACTTGGACGAGTTCAAATCCCACCTCATACCACTAAGTATTTTGCTGAACACGAGCAGTTGTGTGTGCGGCCTGTGTTTGGGTGATTTTTGTGTCATGTGTGTGTGTGTGAGTGTGTGTGTGTGTGTGTGTGTGTGTGTGTCTGTGTGTGTGTGTCTGTATTTCTGTCTCCATTCCGGAGCAGCAAATCTTTTTTCCTCTTTTAGCATGTTACTCACAACTGTGGATGAAGCCCAGCACTCCAGAAAACACAATCCATGTATGGTTGAAGGAAATTTTCTTGGTGATGAGTGAGAGGTTGGTGACTGAAACCAGCTCATTTCCCATTGACCACTGAGGTCACATCTCTCAGGTGAGAAGCAAAGTGAGAATTTGAACCAGGCACATTCTCCTTAGAGACAATGGGCCAAAGACAGGTCCGATGGAATCGAATGTCTTTTCATGTTGACATCCATCCCGTCAAGCCCTCGTTAAGCCATTGAAGTGTCACATTGGGCCTGGGGGAGGCGGTGCACCCTGTGAAATTACACGTCCGAAGATTTGGATTTGATTTCCAGCCCTCTGCCAGTCAGTCTGCCAGGCACTTTCATGTGACAAGCCTTAGGCGAGTCCCTTTCTGTCTCTGATTCCCGATTCCTTCACAGGGATTTATGTGGGCCTTAACGCCCACTGGGAAAAGATCCCTCTGCCAGCTCAGTGCCTGCTTTCTTGGTTTGACTTGTCAATCTGGACTTGAATACACCTTTGGTGTTGGATTGACTCTATTACCTCTCCTAGAAATTAACACACAAAACTGACAGCTGATTGACAAGAAGAGAAGCAGTTTTCCAAAATTCAAATTGAACTTAATCCTTTCTTACTAAAAGAATGCTCAAATCAAGGTGACACAGCTCACTCGTTTTGACTTCATGAGCTATGGCAGGTAGAGACAACTTTTTGAAAATACACAGCTAAAACTGTCCGTGCTTTGAATGCTAGACATGTTTTTCAGAATACACAGCTAAAACGGTCCCCGCTTTAAGTGCTTTGGCACTTAAAGCGGGGACCGTTTTAGCTGTGTATTTTGAAAAATTTGTGTGCTCTTCAAAGAGAAAGCTACTTTTGCTGTGTCTTTGGGTTCGAGGGGAAATGGGAGTCCTCTTCAGTCAGCAGGGACGACACCTGAGTCCTTTGCAGTCCTCTTGTCTGCCTCTGAGGGTGAAATGAGAGTGGTCCCTGTCATCATGAGCCACGTCTGAAAGAATTATTCACATTTCCTACGAGAATAGACGGGTGAAATAGCAAAAGGTGTGTCTTCCTTTGGATCATGGACGGGTTCAAAGCCCACCTCATACCACTAAGTATTTTGCTGAACACGAGCAGTTGTGTGTGCGGCCTGTGTTTGGGTGATTTTTGTGTCGTGTGTGTGTGTGAGTGTGTGTGTGTGTGTGTGTGTGTCTGTGTGTGTTTGTCTGTATTTCTGTCTCCATTCCAGAGCAGCAAATCTTTTTTCCTCTTTTAGCATGTTACTCACAACTCTGGAAGAAGCCCAGCACTCCTGAAAACACAATCCATGTATGGTTGAAGGAAATTTTCTTGGTGATGAGTGAGAGGTTGGTGACTGAAACCAGCTCATTTCCCATTGACCCCTGAGGTCAATCTCTCAGGTGAGAAGCAAAGTGAGAATTTGAACCAGGCACATTCTCCTTAGAGACAATGGGCCAAAGACAGGTCCGATGGAATCGAATGTCTTTTCATGTTGACATCCATCCCGTCAAGCCCTCGTTAAGTCATTGAAGTGTCACATTGGGCCTGGGAGAGGCGGTGCACCCTGTGAAATTACACGTCCGAAGATTTGGATTTGATTTCCAGCCCTCTGCCAGTCAGTCTGCCAGGCACGTTCATGTGACAAGCCTTAGGCGAGTCCCTTTCTGTCTCTGATTCCCGATTCCTTCACAGGAATTTATGTGGGCCTTAACGCCCACTGGGAAAAGATCCCTCTGCCAGCTCAGTGCCTGCTTTCTTGGTTTGACTTGTCAATCTGGACTTGAATACACCTTTGGATTTGGATTGACTCTATTACCTCTCCTAGAAATTAACACGCAAAACTGACACCTGATTGACAAGATGAGAAGCAGTTTTCCAAAATTCAAATTGAACTTAATCCTTTCTTCCTAAAAGAATGCTCAAATCAAGGGGACACAGCTCACTCGTATTGACTTCATGAGCTATGGCAGGTAGAGAAAACTTTTTGAAAATACACAGCTAAAACTGTCCGTGCTTTGAATGCTAGACATGTTTTTCAGTTTTAAGTGCTAAAGCACTTAAAGCGGGACCGTTTTAGCTGTGGATTTTGAAAAAGTTGTGTGCTCTTCAAAGAGAAAGCTACTTTTGCTGTGTCTTTGGGTTCGAGGGGAAATGGGAGTCCTCTTCAGTCAGCAGGGACGACACCTGATTCCTTTGCAGTCCTCTTGTCTGCCTCTGAGGGTGAAATGAGTGTGGTCCCTGTCATCATGAGCCATGTCTGAAAGAAATATTCACATTTCCTACGAGAATAGACGGGTGAAATAGCAAAAGGTTTGTCTTCCTTTGGAGCATGGACGGGTTCAAAGCCCACCTCATACCACTAAGTATTTTGCTGAACACGAGCAGTTGTGTGTGCGGCCTGTGTTTGGGTGATTTTTGTGTCATGTGTGTGTGTGTGTGTGTGTGTGTGTGTCTGTGTGTGTGTGTCTGTATTTCTGTCTCCATTCCTGAGCAGCAAATCTTTTTGCCTCTTTTAGCATGTTACTCACAACTGTGGATGAAGCCCAGCACTCCTGAAAACACAATCCATGTATGGTTGAAGGAAATTTTCTTGGTGATGAGTGAGAGGTTGGTGACTGTAACCAGCTCATTTCCCATTGACCACTGAGGTCACATCTCTCAGGTGAGAAGCAAAGTGAGAATTTGAACCAGGCACATTCTCCTTAGAGACAATGGGCCAAAGACAGGTCCGATGGAATCGAATGTCTTTTCATGTTGACATCCATCCCGTCAAGCCCTCGTTAAGCCATTGAAGTGTCACATTGGGCCTGGGGGAGGCGGTGCACCCTGTGAAATTACACGTCCGAAGATTTGGATTTGATTTCCAGCCCTCTGCCAGTCAGTCTGACAGGCACTTTCATGTTACAAGCCTTAGGCGAGTCCCTTTCTGTCTCTGATTCCCGATTCCTTCACAGGGATTTATGTGGGCCTTAACGCCCACTGGGAAAAGATCCCTCCGCCAGCTCAGTGCCTGCTTTCTTGGTTTGACTTGTCAATCTGGACTTGAATACACCTTTGGTTTTGGATTGACTCTATTACCTCTCCTAGAAATTAACACACAAAACTGACAGCTGATTGACAAGATGAGAAGCAGTTTTCCAAAATTCAAATTGAACTTAAACCTTTGTTACTAAAAGAATGCTCAAATCAAGGGGACACAGCTCACTCGTTTTGACTTCATGAGCTATGGCAGGTAGAGACAACTTTTTGAAAATACACAGCTAAAACTGTCCGTGCTTTGAATGCCAGACATGTTTTTCAGAATACACAGCTAAAACGGTCCCCGCTTTAAGTGCTAAAGCACTTAAAGCGGTGACCGTTTTAGCTGTGTATTTTGAAAAAGTTGTGTGCTCTTCAAAGAGAAAGCTACTTTTGCTGTGTCTTTGGGTTCGAGGGGAAATGGGAGTCCTCCTTAGTCAGCAGGGACGACACCTGAGTCCTTTGCAGTCCTCCTGTCTGCCTCTGAGGGTGAAATTAGAGCGGTCCCTGTCATCATGAGCCTTGTCTTAAAGAATTATTCACATTCCCTACGAGAATAGACGGGTGAAATAGAAAAGGTGTGTCTCCTTTTGGAGCATGGTCGGGTTCAAAGCCCACCTCATACCACTAAGTATTTTGCTGAACACGAGCAGCTTTGTGTGCGGCCTGTGTTTGGGTGATTTTTGTGTCATGTGTGTGTGTGTGTGTGTGTGTGTGTGTGTCTGTGTGTGTGTGTGTCTGTATTTCTGTCTCCATTCCTGAGCAGCAAATCTTTTTTCTTCTTTTAGCATGTTACTCACAACTGTGGATGAAACCCAGCACTCCTGAAAACAAAATCCATGTATGGTTGAAGGAAATTTTCTTGGTGATGAGTGAGAGGTTGGTGACTTAAACCAGCTCATTTCCCATTGACCACTGAGGTCACATCTCTCAGGTGAGAAGCAAAGTGAGAATTTGAACCAGGCGCATTCTCCTTAGAGACAATGGGCCAAAGACAGGTCCGATGGAATCGAATGTATTTTCATGTTGACATCCCTCCCGTCAAGCCCTCGTTAAGCCATTGAAGTGTCACATTGGGCCTGGGGGAGGCGGTGCACCCTGTGAAATTACATGTCCGAAGATTTGGATTTGATTTAGAGCCCTCTGCCAGTCAGTCTGCCAGGCACTTTCATGTGACAAGCCTTAGGCGAGTCCCTTTCTGTCTCTGATTCCCGATTCCTTCACAGGGATTTATGTGGGCCTTAACGCCCACTGGGAAAAGATCCCTCTGCCAGCTCAGTGCCTGCTGTCTTGGTTTGACTTTTTAATCTGGACTTGAATACACCTTTGGTTTTGGATTGACTCTATTACCTCTCCTAGAAATTAACACACAAAACTGACAGCTGATTGACAAGATGAGAAGCAGTTTTCCAAAATTCAAATTGAACTTAATCCTTTCTTACTAAAAGAATGCTCAAATCAAGGGGACACAGCTCACTCGTTTTGACTTCATGAGCTATGGCACTTAGAGACAACTTTCTGAAAATACACAGCTAAAACTGTCCGTGCTTTGAATGCTAGACATGTTTTTCAGAATACACAGCTAAAGCGGGGACCGTTTTAGCTGTGTATTTTGAAAAAGTTGTGTGCTCCTAAAAGAGAAAGCTACTTTTGCTGTGTCTTTGGGTTCGAGGGGAAATGGGAGTCCTCTTCAGTCAGCAGGGACGACACCTGAGTCCTTTGCAGTCCTCTTGTCTGCCTCTGAGGGTGAAATGAGAGTGGTCCCTGTCATCATGAGCCATGTCTGAAAGAATTATTCACATTCCCTACGAGAATAGACGGGTGAAATAGCAAAAGGTGTGTCTTCCTTTGGAGCATGGACGGGTTCAAAGCCGACCTCATACCACTAAGTATTTTGCTGAACACGAGCAGTTGTGTGTGCGGCCTGTGTTTGGGTGATTTTCGTGTCATGTGTGTGTTTGTGAGTGTGTGTTTGTGTGTGTGTGTGTGTGTGTGTGTGTGTCTGTGTGTGTGTGTCTGTATTTCTGTCTCCATTCCTGAGCAGCAAATCTTTTTTCCTCTTTTAGCATGTTACTCACAAGTGTGGATGAAGCCCAGCACTCCTGAAAACACAATCCATGTATGGTTGAAGGAAATTTTCTTGGTGATGAGTGAGAGTTTGGTGACTGAAACCAGCTCATTTCCCTTTGACCACTGAGGTCACATCTCTCAGGTGAGAAGCAAAGTGAGAATTTGAACCAGGCACATTCTCCTTAGAGACAATGGGCCAAAGACAGGTCCGATGGAATCGAATGTCTTTTCATGTTGACATCCATCCCGTCAAGCCCTCGTTAAGCCATTGAAGTGTCACATTGGGCCTGGGGGAGGCGGTGCACCCTGTGAAATTACACGTCCGAAGATTTGGATTTGATTTCCAGCCCTCTGCCAGTCAGTCTGCCAGGCACTTTCATGTGACAAGCCTTAGGCGAGTCCCTTTCTGTCTCTGATTCCCGATTCCTTCACAGGGATTTATGTGGGCCTTAACGCCCACTGGGAAAAGATCCCTCTGCCAGCTCAGTGCCTGCTTTCTTGGTTTGACTTGTCAATCTGGACTTGAATACACCTTTGGTTTTGGATTGACTCTATTACCTCTCCTAGAAATTAACACACAAAACTGACAGCTGATTGACAAGGTGAGAAGCAGTTTTCCAAAATTCAAATTGAACTTAATCCTTTCTTACTAAAAGAATGCTCAAATCAAGGCGACACAGCTCACTCGTTTTGACTTCATGAGCTATGGCAGGTAGAGACAACTTTTTGAAAATACACAGCTAAAACTGTCCTTGCTTTGAATGCTAGACATGTTTTTCAGTTTTAAGTGCTTTAGCACCTAAAGCGGGACCGTTTTAGCTGTGTATTTTGAAAAAGTTGTGTGCTCTTCAAAGAGAAAGCTACTTTTGCTGTGTCTTTGGGTTCGAGGGGAAATGGGAGTCCTCTTCAGTCAGCAAGGATGACACCTGAGTCATTTGCAGTCCTCTTGTCTGCCTCTGAGGGTGAGATGAGAGTGGTCCCTGTCATCATGAGCCATGTCTGAAAGAATTATTCACATTCCCTACGAGAATAGACGGGTGAAATAGCAAAAGTTGTGTCTTCCTTTGGAGCATGGACGGGTTCAAAGCCCACCTCATACCACTAAGTATTTTGCTGAACACGAGCATTTGTGTGTGGGGCCTGTGTTTGGGTGATTTTTGTGTCATGTGTGTGTGTGTGTGTGGGTGTGTGTGTGTGTCTGTGTGTGTGTGTCTGTATTTCTGTCTGCATTCCTGAGCAGCGAATCTTTTTTCCTCTTTTAGCATGTTACTCACAACTGTGGATGAAGCCCAGCACTCCTGAAAACACAATCCATGTATGGTTGAAGGAAATTTTCTTGGTGATGAGTGAGATGTTGGTGACTGAAACCAGCTCATTTCCCATTGACCACTGAGGTCACATCTCTCAGGTGAGAAGCAAAGTGAGAATTTGAACCAGGCACATTCTCCTTAGAGACAATGGTCCAAAGACAGGTCCGATGGAATCGAATGTCTTTTCATGTTGACATCCATCCCGTCAAGCCCTCGTTAAGCCATTGAAGTGTCACATTGTGCCTGGGGGAGGCGGTGCACCCTGTGAAATTACACGTCCGAAGATTTGGATTTGATTTCCAGCCCTCTGCCAGTCAGTCTGCCAGGCACTTTCATGTGACAAGCCTTAGGCGAGTCCCTTTCTGTCTCTGATTCCCGATTCCTTCACAGGGATTTATGTGGGCCTTAACGCCCACTGGGAAATGATCCCGCTGCCAGCTCAGTGCCTGCTTTCTTGGTTTAACTTGTCAACCTGGACTTGAATACACCTTTGGTTTTGGATTGATTCTATTACCTCTCCTAGAAATTAACACACAAAACTGACAGCTGATTGACAAGAAGAGAAGCAGTTTTCCAAAATTCAAATTGAACTTAATTCTTTCTTCCTAAAAGAATGCTCAAATCAAGGGGACACAGCTCACTCGTTTTGACTTCATGAGCTATGGCAGGTAGAGACAACTTTTTGAAAATACACAGCTAAAACTTTTCGTGCTTTGAATGCTAGACATGTTTTTCAGTTTTAAGTGCTTTGGTACTTAAAGCGGGGACCGTTTTAGCTGTGTATTTTGAAAAAGTTGTGTGCTCTTCAAAGAGAAAGCTACTTTTGCTGTGTCTTTGGGTTCGAGGGGAAATGGGAGTCCTCTTCAGTCAGCAGGGACGACACCTGAGTCCTTTGCAGTCCTCCTGTCTGCCTCTGAGGGTGAAATGAGAGTGGTCCCTGTCATCATGAGCCATGTCTGAAAGAATTATTCACATTCCCTACGAGAATAGACGGGTGAAATAGCAAAAGGTGTGTCTTCCTTTGGAGCATGGACAGGTTCAACGCCCACCTCATACCACTAAGTATTTTGCTGAACACGAGCAGTTGTGTGTGCGGCCTGTGTTTCGTTGATTTTTGTGTTGTGTGTGTGTGTGTGTGTGTGTGTGTGTGTGTGTGTGTGTGTGTCTGTGTGTGTGTGTCAGTATTTCTGTCTCCATTCCTGAGCAGCAAATCTTTTTTCCTCTTTTAGCATGTTACTCACAACTGTGGATGAAGCCCAGCACTCCTGAAAACACAATCCATGTATGGTTGAAGGAAATTTTCTTGGTGATGAGTGAGAGGTTGGTGACTGAAACCAGCTCATTTCCCATTGACCACTGAGGTCACATCCCTCAGGTGAGAAGCAAAGTGAGAATTTGAACCAGGCACATTCTCCTTAGAGACAATGGGCCAAAGACAGGTCCGATGGAATCGAATGTCTTTTCATGTTGACATCCATCCCGTCAAGCCCTCGTTAAGCCATTGAAGTGTCACATTGGGCCTGAGGGAGGCGGTGCCCCCTGTGAAATTACACGTCCGAAGATTTGGATTTGATTTCCAGTATTCTGCCAGTCAGTCTGCCAGGCACTTTCATGTGACAAGCCTTAGGCGAGTCCCTTTCTGTCTCTGATTCCCGATTCCTTCACAGGGATTTATGTGGGCCTTAACGCCCACTGGGAAAAGATCCCTCTGCCAGCTCAGTGCCTGCTTTCTTGGTTTGACTTGTCAATCTGGACTTGAATACACCTTTGGTTTTGGATTGACTCTATTACATCTCGTAGAAATTAACACACAAAACTGACAGCTGATTGACAAGATGAGAAGCAGTTTTCCAAAATTCAAATTGAACTTAATCCTTTCTTACTAAAAGAATGCTCAAATCAAGGGGCCACAGCTCACTATTTTTGACTTCATGAGCTATGGCAGGTAGAGACAACTTTTTGAAAATACACAGCTAAAACTGTCCGTGCTTCGAATGCTAGACATGTTTTTCAGAATACACAGCTAAAACGGTCCCCGCTTTAAGTGCCAAAGCACTTAAAGCGGGGACCGTTTTAGCTGTGTATTTTGAAAAAGTTGGGTGCTCTTCAAAGAGAAAGCTACTTTTGCTGTGTCTTTGGGTTCGAGGGGAAATGGGAGTCCTCTTCAGTCAGCAGGGACGAAACCTGAGTCCTCTGCAGTCCTCTTCTCTGCCTCTGAGGGTGAAATGAGAGTGGTCCCTGTCATCATGAGCCATGTCTGAAAGAATTATTCACATTCCCTACGAGAATAGACGGGTGAAATAGCAAAAGGTGTGTCTTCCTTTGGAGCATGGACGGGTTCAAAGCCCACCTCATACCACTAAGTATTTTGCTGAACACGAGCAGTTGTGTGTGCGGCCTGTGTTTGGGTGATTTTTGTGTCCTGTGTGTTTGTGTGTGTGTGTTGTGTGTGTGTGTGTCTGTGTGTGTGTGTGTCTGTATTTCTCTCTCCATTCCTGAGCAGCAAATCTTTTTTCCTCTTTTAGCATGTTACTCACAACTGTGGATGAAGCCCAGCACTCCTGAAAACACAATCCATGTATGGTTGAAGGAAATTTTCTTGGTGATGAGTGAGAGGTTGGTGACTGAAACCAGCTCATTTCCCATTGACCACTGAGGTCACATCTCTCAGGTGAGAAGCAAAGTGAGAATTTGAACCAGGCACATTCTCCTTAGAGACAATGGGCCAAAGACAGATCCGATGGAATCGAATGTCTTTTCATGTTGACATCCATCCCGTCAAGCCCTCGTTAAGCCATTGAAGTGTCACATTGGGCCTGGGGGAGGCGGTGCACCCTGTGAAATTACACGTCCGAAGATTTGGATTTGATTTCCAGCCCTCTGCCAGTCAGTCTGCCAGGCACTTTCATGTGACAAGCCTTAGGCGAGTCCCTTTCTGTCTCTGATTCCCGATTCCTTCACAGGGATTTATGTGGGCCTTAACGCCCACTGGGAAAAGATCCCTCTGCCAGCTCAGTGCCTGCTTTCTTGGTTTGACTTGTCAATCTGGACTTGAATACACCTTTGGTTTTGGATTGACTCTATTACCTCTCCTAGAAATTAACACACAAAACTGACAGCTGATTGACAAGATGAGAAGCAGTTTTCCAAAATTCAAATTGAACTTAATACTTTCTTACTAAAAGAATGCTCAAATCAAGGGGACACAGCTCACTCGTTTTGACTTCATGAGCTATGGCAGGTAGAGACAACTTTTTGAAAATACACAGCTAAAACTGTCCGTGCTTTGAATGTTAGACATGTTTTTCAGAATACACAGCTAAAGCGGGGACCGTTTTAGCTGTGTATTTTGAAAAAGTTGTGTGCTCTTCAAAGAGAAAGCTACTTTTGCTTGGTCTTTGGGTTCGAGGGGAAATGGGAGTCCTCTTCAGTCAGCAGGGACGACACCTGAGTCCTTTGCAGTCCTCTTGTCTGCCTCTGAGGGTGAAATGAGAGTGGTCCCTGTCATCATGAGCCATGTCTGAAAGAATTATTCACATTCCCTACGAGAATAGACGGGTGAAATAGCAAAAGGTGTGTCTTCCTTTGGAGCATGGACGGGTTCAAAGCCCACCTCATACCACTAAGTATTTTGCTGAACACGAGCAGTTGTGTGTGCAGCCTGTGTTTGGGTGATATTTGTGTGATGTTTGTGTGTGTGTGTGTGTGTGTGTGTTTGTGTCTGTGTGTCTGTGAGTGTGTGTCTGTATTTCTGTCTCCATTCCTGAGCAGCAAATCATTTTTCCTCTTTTAGCATGTTACTCACAACTGTGGATGAAGCCCAGCACTCCTGAAAACACAATCCATGTATGGTTGAAGGAAATTTTCTTGGTGATGAGTGAGAGGTTGGTGACTGAAACCAGCTCATTTCCCATTGACCACTGAGGTCACATCTCTCAGGTGAGAAGCAAAGTGAGAATTTGAACCAGGCACATTCTCCTTAGAGACAATGGGCCAAAGACAGGTCCGATGGAATCGAATGTCTTTTCATGTTGACATCCATCCCGTCAAGCCCTCGTTAAGCCATTGAAGTGTCACATTGGGCCTGGGGGAGGCGGTGCACCCTGTGAAATAACACGTCCGAAGATTTGGATTTGATTTCCAGCCCTCTGCCAGTCAGTATGCCAGGCACTTTCATGTGACAAGCCTTAGGCGAGTCCCTTTCTGTCTCTGATTCCCGAATCATTCACAGGGATTTATGTGGGCCTTAACGCCCACTGGGAAAAGATCCCTCTGCCAGCTCAGTGCCTGCTTTCTTGGTTTGACTTGTCAATCTGGACTTGAATACACCTTTGGTTTTGGATTGACTCTATTACCTCTCCTAGAAATTAACACACAAAACTGACAGCTGATTGACAAGATGAGAAGCAGTTTTCCAAAATTCAAATTGAACTTAATCCTTTCTTACTAAAAGAAAGCTCAAATCAAGGGGACACAGCACACTCGTTTAGACTTCATGAGCTATGGCAGGTAGAGACAACTTCTTGAAAATACACAGCTAAAACTGTCCGTGCTTTGAATGCTAGACCTGTTTTTCAGTTTTAAGTGCTTTAGCACTTAAAGCGGGACCGTTTTAGCTGTGTATTTTGAAAAAGTTGTGTGCTCTTCAAAGAGAAAGCTACTTTTGCTGTGTCTTTGGGTTCGAGGGGAAATGGGAGTCCTCTTCAGTCAGCAGGGACGACACCTAAGTCCTTTTCAGTCCTCTTGTCTGCCTCTGAGGGTGAAATGAGAGTTGTCCCTGTCATCATGAGCCGTGTCTGAAAGAATTATTCACATTCCCTACGAGAATAGACGGGTGAAATAGCAAAAGGTGTGTCTTCCTTTGGAGCATGGACGGGTTCAAAGCCCACCTCATACCACTAAGTATTTTGCTGAACACGAGCAGTTGTGTGTGCGGCCTGTTTTTGGGTGATTTTTGTGTCGTGTGTGTGTGTGTGTGTGTGTGTGTGTGTGTGTGTGTGTGTCTGTGTGTGTCTGTATTTCTGTCTCCTTTCCTGAGCAGCAAACCTTTTTTCCTCTTTTAGCATGTTACTCACAACTGTGGATGAAGCCCAGCACTCCTGAAAACACAATCCATGTATGGTTGAAGGAAATTTTCTTGGTGATGAGTGAGAGGTTGGTGACTGAAACCAGCTCATTTCCCATTGACCACTGAGGTCACATCTCTCAGGTGAGAAGCAAAGTGAGAATTTGAACCAGGCACATTCTCCTTAGAGACAATGGGCCAAAGACAGGTCCGATGGAATCGAATGTCTTTTCATGTTGACATCCATCCCGTCAAGCCCTCGTTAAGCCATTGAAGTGTCACATTGGGCCTGGGGGAGGCGGTGCACCCTGTGAAATTACACGTCCGAAGATTTGGATTTGATTTCCAGCCCTCTGCCAGTCAGTCTGCCAGGCACTTTCTTGTGACAAGCCTTAGGCGAGTCCCTTTCTGTCTCTGATTCCCGATTCCTTCACAGGGATTTATGTGGGCCTTAACGCCCACTGGGAAAAGATCCCTCTGCCAGCTCAGTGCCTGCTTTCTTGGTTTGACTTGTCAATCTGGACTTGAATACACCTTTGGTTTTGGATTGACTCTATTACCTCTCCTAGAAATTAACACACAAAACTGACAGCTGATTGACAAGATGAGAAGCAGTTTTCCAAAATTCAAATTGAACTTAATCCTTTCTTCCGAAAAGAATGCTCAAATCAAGGGGACACAACTCACTCGTTTTGACTTCATGAGCTATGGCAGGTAGAGACAACTTTGTGAAAATACACAGCTAAAACTGTCCGTGCTTTGAATGCTAGACATGTTTTTCAGAATACACAGCTAAAGCGGGGACCGTTTTAGCTGTGTATTTTGAAAAAGTTGTGTGCTCTTCAAAGAGAAAGCTACTTTTGCTGTGTCTTTGGGTTCGAGGGGAAATGGGAGTCCTCTTCAGTCAGCAGGGACGACACCTGAGTCCTTTGCAGTCCTCTTGTCTGCCTCTGAGGGTGAAATGAGAGTGGTCCCTGTCATCATGAGCCATGTCTGAAAGAATTATTCACATTCCCTACGAGAATAGACGGGTGAAATAGCAAAAGTTGTGTCTTCCTTTGGAGCATGGACGGGTTCAAAGCCCACCTCATACCACTAAGTATTTTGCTGAACACGAGCAGTTGTGTGTGCGGCCTGTGTTTGGGTGATTTTTGTGTCATGTGTGTGTGTGTGTGTGTGTGTGTGTGTGTGTGTGTGTGTGTCTGTATTTCTGTCTCCATTCCTGAGCAGCAAATCATTTTTCCTCTTTTAGCATGTTACTCACAACTGTGGATGAAGCCCAGCACTCCTGAAAACACAATCCATGTATGGTTGAAGGAAATTTTCTTGGTGATGAGTGAGAGGTTGGTGACTGAAACCAGCTCATTTCCCATTGACCACTGAGGTCACATCTCTCAGGTGAGAAGCAAAGTGAGAATTTGAATCAGGCACATTCTCCTTGGAGACAATGGGCCAAAAACAGGTCCGATGGAATCGAATGTCTTTTCATGTTGACATCCATCCCGTCAAGCCCTCGTTAAGCCATTGAAGTGTCACATTGGGCCTGGGGGAGGCGGTGCACCCTGTGAAATTACACGTCCGAAGATTTGGATTTGATTTCCAGCCCTCTGCCAGTCAGTCTGCCAGGCACTTTCATGTGACAAGCCTTAGGCGAGTCCCTTTCTGACTCTGATTCCCGATTCCTTCACAGGGATTTATGTGGGCCTTAACGCCCACTGGGGAAAGATCCCTCTGCCAGCTCAGTGCCTGATTTCTTGGTTTGACTTGTCAATCTGGACTTGAATACACCTTTGGTTTTGGATTGACTCTATTACCTCTCCTAGAAATTAACACACAAAACTGACAGCTGATTGACAAGATGAGAAGCAGTTTTCCAAAATTCAAATTGAACTTAATCCTTTCTTACTAAAAGAATGCTCAAATCAAGGCGACACAGCTCACTCGTTTTGACTTCATGAGCTATGGCAGGTAGAGACAACTTTTTGAAAATACACAGCTAAAACTGTCCGTGCTTTGAATGCTAGACATGTTTTTCAGAATACACAGCTAAAGCGGGGACCGTTTTAACTGTGTATTTTGAAAAAGTTGTGTGCTTTTCAAAGAGAAAGCTACTTTTGCTGTGTCGTTGGGTTCGAGGGGAAATGGGAGTCCTCTTCAGTCAGCAGGGACGACACCTGAGTCCTTTGCAGTCCTCTTGTCTGCCTCTGAGGGTGAAATGAGAGTGGTCCCTGTCATCATGAGCCATGTCTGAAAGAATTATTCATATTCCCTACGAGAATAGACGGGTGAAATAGCAAAATTTGTGTCTTCCTTTGGAGCATGGACTGGTTCAAAGCCCACCTCATACCACTAAGTATTTTGCTGAACACGAGCAGTTGTGTGTGCGGCCTGTGTTTGGGTGATTTTTGTGTCGTGTATGTGTGTGTGTGTGTGTGTGTGTCTCTGTGTGTGTGTGTCTGTATTTCTGTCTCCATTCCTGAGCAGCATATCTTTTTTCCTCTTTTAGCATGTTACTCACAACTGTGGATGAAGCCCAGCACTCCTGAAAACACAATCCATGTATGGTTGAAGGAAATTTTCTTGGTGATGAGTGAGAGGTTGGTGACTGAAACCAGCTCATTTCCCATTGACCACTGAGGTCACATCTCTCAGGTGAGAAGCAAAGTGAGAATTTGAACCAGGCACATTCTCCTTAGAGACAATGGGCCAAAGACAGGTCCGATGGAATCGAATGTCTTTTCATGTTGACATCCATCCCGTCAAGCCCTCGTTAAGCCATTGAAGTGTCACATTGGGCCTGGGGGAGGCGGTGCCCCCTGTGAAATAACACGTCCGAAGATTTGGATTTGATTTCCAGCCCTCTGCCAGTCCGTCTGCCAGGCACTTTCATGTGACAAGCCTTAGGCGAGTCCCTTTCTGTCTCTGATTCCCGAATCATTCACAGGGATTTATGTGGGCCTTACGCCCACTGGGAAAAGATCCCTCTGCCAGCTCAGTGCCTGCTTTCTTGGTTTGACTTGTCAATCTGGACTTGAATACACCTTTGGTTTTGGATTGACTCTATTACCTCTCCTAGAAATTAACACACAAAACTGACAGCTGATTGACAAGGTGAGAAGCAGTTTTCCAAAATTCAAATTGAACTTAATCCTTTCTTACTAAAAGAAAGCTCAAATCAAGGGGACACAGCACACTCGTTTAGACTTCATGAGCTATGGCAGGTAGAGACAACTTCTTGAAAATACACAGCTAAAACTGTCCTTGCTTTGAATGCTACACCTGTTTTTCAGTTTTAAGTGCTTTAGCACTTAAAGCGGGACCGTTTTAGCTCTGTATTTTGAAAAAGTTGTGTGCTCTTCAAAGAGAAAGCTACTTTTGCTGTGTCTTTGGGTTCGAGGGGAAATGGGAGTCCTCTTCAGTCAGCAGGGACGACACCTGAGTCCTTTGCAGTCCTCTTGTCTGCCTCTGAGGGTGAAATGAGAGTGGTCCCTGTCATCATGAGCCATGTCTGAAAGAATTATTCACATTCCCTACGAGAATAGACGGGTGAAATAGCAAAAGGTGTGTCTTCCTTTGGAGCATGGACGGGTTCAAAGCCCACCTCATACCACTAAGTATTTTGCTGAACACGAGCAGTTGTGTGTGCGGCCTCTGTTTGGGTGATTTTTGTGTCATGTGTGTGTGTGTGTGTGTGTGTGTGTCTGTGTGTCTGTGTGTGTGTGTCTGTATTTCTGTCTCCATTCCTGAGCAGCAAATCTTTTTTCCTCTTTTAGCATGTTACTCACAACTGTGGATGAAGCCCAGCACTCCTGAAAACACAATCCATGTATGGTTGAAGGAAATTTTCTTGGTGATGAGTGAGAGGTTGGTGACTGAAACCAGCTCATTTCCCATTGACCACTGAGGTCACATCTCTCAGGTGAGAAGCAAAGTGAGAATTTGAACCAGGCACATTCTCCTTAGAGACAATGGGCCAAAGACAGGTCCGATGGAATCGAATGTCTTTTCATGTTGACATCCATCCCGTCAAGCCCTCGTTAAGCCATTGAAGTGTCACATTGGGCCTGGGGGAGGCGGTGCACCCTGTGAAATTACACGTCCGAAGATTTGGATTTGATTTCCAGCCCTCTGCCAGTCAGTCTGCCAGGCACTTTCATGTGACAAGCCTTAGGCGAGTCCCTTTCTGTCTCTGATTCCCGATTCCTTCACAGGGATTTATGTGGGCCTTAACGCCCACTGGGAAAAGATCCCTCTGCCAGCTCAGTGCCTGCTTTCTTGGTTTGATTTGTCAATCTGGACTTGAATACACCTTTGGTTTTGGATTGACTCTATTACCTCTCCTAGAAATTAACACACAAAACTGACAGCTGATTGAGAAGATGAGAAGCAGTTTTCCAAAATTCAAATTGAACTTAATCCTTTCTTACTAAAAGAATGCTCAAATCAAAGGGACACAGCTCACTCGTTTTGACTTCATGAGCTAGGGCAGGTAGAGACAAATTTTTGAAAATACACAGCCAAAACTGTCCGTGCTTTGAATGCTAGACATGTTTTTCAGAATACACAGCTAAAACGGTCCCCGCTTTAAGTGCTAAATCACTTAAAGCGGGGACCGTTTTAGCTGTGTATTTTGAAAAAGTTGTGTGCTCTTCAAAGAGAAAGCTACTTTTGCTGTGTCTTTGGGTTCGAGGGGAAATGGGAGACCTCTTCAGTCAGCAGGGACGACACCTGAGTCCTTTGCAGTCCTCTTGTCTGCCTCTGAGGGTGAAATCAGAGTGGTCCCTGTCATCATGAGCCATGTCTGAAAGAATTATTCACATTCCCTACGAGAATAGACGGGTGAAATAGCAAAAGGTGTGTCTTCCTTTGGAGCATGGACGGGTTCAAAGCCCACCTCATAACACTAAGTATTTTGCTGAACACGAGCAGTTGTGTGTGCGGCCTGTGTTTGGGTGATTTTTGTGTCATGTGTGTGTGTGTGAGTGTGTGTGTGTGTGTGTGTGTGTGTCTGTGTGTGTGTGTCTGTATTTCTCTCTCCATTCCTGAGCAGCAAATCTTTTTTCCTCTTTTAGCATGTTACTCACAACTGTGGATGAAGCCCAGCACTCCTGAAAACACAATCCATGTATGGTTGAAGGAAATTTTCTTGGTGATGAGTGAGAGGTTGGTGACTTAAACCAGCTCATTTCCCATTGACCACTGAGGTCACATCTCTCAGGTGAGAAGCAAAGTGAGAATTTGAACCAGGCACATTCTCCTTAGAGACAATGGGCCAAAGACAGGTCCAATGGAATCGAATGTCTTTTCATGTTGACATCCATCCCGTCAAGCCCTCGTTAAGCCATTGAAGTGTCACATTGGGCCTGGGGGAGGCGGTGCACCCTGTGAAATTACACGTCCGAAGATTTGGATTTGATTTCCAGGCCTCTGCCAGTCAGTCTGCCAGGCACTTTCATGTGACAAGCCTTAGGCGAGTCCCTTTCTGTCTCTGATTCCCGATTCCTTCACAGGGATTTATGTGGGCCTTAACGCCCACTGGGAAAAGATCCCTCTGCCAGCTCAGTGCCTGCTTTCTTGGTTTGACTTGTCAATCTGGACTTGAATACACCTTTGGTTTTGGATTGACTCTATTACCTCTCCTAGAAATTAACACACAAAACTGACAGCTGATTGACAAGATGAGAAGCAGTTTTCCAAAATTCAAATTGAACTTAATCCTTTCTTACTAAAAGAATGCTCAAATCAAGGGGACACAGCTCACTCGTTTTGACTTCATGAGCTATGGCAGGTAGAGACAACTTTTTGAAAATACACAGCTAAAACTGTCCGTGCTTTGAATGCTAGACATGTTTTTCAGAATACACAGCTAAAACGGTCCCCTCTTTAAGTGCTAAAGCACTTAAAGTTGTGTGCTCTTCAAAGAGAAAGCTACTTTTGCTGTGTCTTTGGGTTCGAGGGGATATGGGAGTCCTCTTCAGTCAGCAGGGACGACACCTGAGTCCTCTGCAGTCCTCTTGTCTGCCTCTGAGTGTGAAATGAGCGTGGTCCCTGTCATCATGAGCCATGTCTGAAAGAATTATTCACATTCCCTACGAGAATAGACGGGTGAAATAGCAAAAGGTGTGTCTTCCTTTGGAGCATGGACGGTTTCAAAGCCCACCTCATACCACTAAGTATTTTGCTGAACACGAGCAGTTGTGTGTGCGGCCTGTGTTTGGGTGATTTTTTTGTCGTGTGTGTGTGTGTGTGTGTGTGTGTGTGTGTGTCTGTGTGTGTGTGTCTGTATTTCTGTCTCCATTCCTGAGCAGCAAATCTTTTTTCCTCTTTTAGCATGTTACTCACAACTGTGGATGAAGCCCAGCACTCCTGAAAACACAATCCATGTATGGTTGAAGGAAATTTTCTTGGTGATGAGTGAGAGGTTGGTGACTGAAACCAGCTCATTTCCCATTGACCACTGAGGTCACATCTCTCAGGTGAGAAGCAAAGTGAGAATTTGAACCAGGCACATTCTCCTTAGGGACAATGGGCCAAAGACAGTTCCGATGGAATCGAATGTCTTTTCATGTTGACATCCATCCCGTCAAGCCCTCGTTAAGCCATTGAAGTGTCACATTGGGCCTGAAGGAGGCGGTGCACCCTGTGAAATTACACGTCCGAAGATTTGGATTTGATTTCCAGCCCTCTGCCAGTCAGTCTGCCAGGCACTTTCATGTGACAAGCCTTAGGCGAGTCCCTTTCTGTCTCTGATTCCCGATTCCTTCACAGGGATTTATGTGGGCCTTAACGCCCACTGGGGAAAGATCCCTCTGCCAGCTCAGTGCCTGCTTTCTTGGTTTGACTTGTCAACCTGGACTTGGATACACCTTTGGTTTTGGATTGACTCTATTACCTCTCCTAGAAATTAACACACAAAACTGACAGCTGATTGACAAGATGAGAAGCAGTTTTCCAAAATTCAAATTGAACTTAATCCTTTCTTACTAAAAGAATGCTCAAATCAAGGGGACACAGCTCACTCGTTTTGACTTCATGAGCTATGGCAGGTAGAGACAACTTTTTGAAAATACACAGCTAAAACTGTCCGTGCTTTGAATGCTAGACATGTTTTTCAGAATACACAGCTAAAACGGTCCCCTCTTTAAGTGCTAAAGCACTTAAAGTTGTGTGCTCTTCAAAGAGAAAGCTACTTTTGCTGTGTCTTTGGGTTCGAGGGGATATGGGAGTCCTCTTCAGTCAGCAGGGACGACACCTGAGTCCTCTGCAGTCCTCTTGTCTGCCTCTGAGGGTGAAATGAGCGTGGTCCCTGTCATCATGAGCCATGTCTGAAAGAATTATTCATATTCCCTACGAGAATAGACGGGTGAAATAGCAAAAGGTGTGTCTTCCTTTGGAGCATGGACGGTTTCAAAGCCCACCTCATACCACTAAGTATTTTGATGAACACGAGCAGTTGTGTGTGCGGCCTGTGTTTGTCTGATTTTTTTGTCGTGTGTGTGTGTGTGTGTGTGTGTGTGTGTCTGTGTGTGTGTGTCTGTATTTCTGTCTCCATTCCTGAGCAGCAAATCTTTTTTCCTCTTTTAGCATGTTACTCACAACTGTGGATGAAGCCCAGCACTCCTGAAAACACAATCCATGTATGGTTGAAGGAAATTTTCTTGGTGATGAGTGAGAGGTTGGTGACTGAAACCAGCTCATTTCCCATTGACCACTGAGGTCACATCTCTCAGGTGAGAAGCAAAGTGAGAATTTGAACCAGGCACATTCTCCTTAGGGACAATGGGCCAAAGACAGTTCCGATGGAATCGAATGTCTTTTCATGTTGACATCCATCCCGTCAAGCCCTCGTTAAGCCATTGAAGTGTCACATTGGGCCTGAAGGAGGCGGTGCACCCTGTGAAATTACACGTCCGAAGATTTGGATTTGATTTCCAGCCCTCTGCCAGTCAGTCTGCCAGGCACTTTCATGTGACAAGCCTTAGGCGAGTCCCTTTCTGTCTCTGATTCCCGATTCCTTCACAGGGATTTATGTGGGCCTTAACGCCCACTGGGAAAAGATCCCTCTGCCAGCTCAGTGCCTGCTTTCTTGGTTTGACTTGTCAACCTGGACTTGGATACACCTTTGATTTTGGATTGACTCTATTACCTCTCCTAGAAATTAACACACAAAACTGACAGCTGATTGACAAGATGAGAAGCAGTTTTCCAAAATTCAAATTGAACTTAATCCTTTCTTACTAAAAGAATGCTCAAATCAAGGGGACACAGCTCACTCGTTTTGACTTCATGAGCTATGGCAGGTAGAGACAACTTTTTGAAAATACACAGCTAAAACTGTCCGTGCTTTGAATGCTAGACATGTTTTTCAGAATACACAGCTAAAACGGTCCCCGCTTTAAGTGTTAAAGCAATTAAAGCGGGGACCGTTTTAGCTGTGTATTTTGAAAAATTTGTGTGCTCTTCAAAGTGAAAGCTACTTTTGCGCTGTCTTTGGGTTCGAGGGGAAATGGGAGTCCTCTTCAGTCAGCAGGGACGAGACCTGAGTCCTTTGCAGTCCTCATGTCTGCCTCTGAGGGTGAAATGAGAGTGGTACCTGTCATCATGAGCCATGTCTGAAAGAATTATTCACATTCCCTACGAGAATAGACGGGTGAAATAGCAAAAGGTGTGTCTTCCTTTGGAGCATGGACAGGTTCAAAGCCCACCTCATACCACTAAGTATTTTGCTGAACACTAGCAGTTGTGTGTGCGGCCTGTGTTTCGGTGATTTTTGTGTCGTGTGTGGGGGTGTGTGTGTGTGTGTGTGTCTGTGTGTGTGTGTGTCTGTATTTCTGTCTCCATTCCTGAGCAGCAAAACTTTTTTCCTCTTTTAGCATGTTACTCACAACTGTGGATGAAGAACAGCACTCCTGAAAACACAATCCATGTATGGTTGAAGGAAACTTTCTTGGTGATGAGTGAGAGGTTGGTGACTGAAACCAGCTCATTTCCCATTGACCACTGAGGTCACATCTCTCAGGTGAGAAGCAAAGTGAGAATTTGAACCAGGCACATTCTCCTTAGAGACAACGGGCCAAAGACAGGTCCGATGGAATCGAATGTCTTTTCATGTTGACATCCATCCCGTCAAGCCCTCGTTAAGCCATTGAAGTGTCACATTGGGCCTGGGGGAGGCGGTGCACCCTGTGAAATTACACGGCCGAAGATTTGGATTTGATTTCCAGCCCTCTGCCACTCAGTCTGCCAGGCACTTTCATGTGACAAGCCTTAGGCGAGTCCCTTTCTGTCTCTGATTCCCGATTCCTTCACAGGGATTTATGTGGGCCTTAACGCCCACTGGGAAAAGATCCCTCTGCCAGCTCAGTGCCTGCTTTCTTGGTTTGACTTGTCAATCTGGACTTGAATACACCTTTGGTTTTGGATTGACCCTATAACCTCTCCTAGAAATTAACACACAAAACTGACAGCTGATTGACAAGATGAGAAGCAGTTTTCCAAAATTCAAATTGAACTTAATCCTTTCTTCCTAAAAGATTGCTCAAATCAAGGTGACACAGCTCACTCGTTTTGACTTAATGAGCTATGGCAGGTAGAGACAACTTTTTGAAAATACACAGCTAAAACTGTCCGTGCTTTGAATGCTAGACATGTTTTTCAGAATACACAGCTAAAACGGTCCCCGCTTTAAGTGCTAAAGCACTTAAAGCGGGGACCTTTTTAGCTGTGTATTTTGAAAAATTTGTGTGCTCTTCAAAGAGAAAGCTACTTTTGCTGTGTCTTTGGGTTCGAGGGGAAATGGGAGACCTCTTCAGTCAGCAGGGACGACACCTGAGTCCTTTGCAGTCCTCTTGTCTGCCTCTGAGGGTGAAATGAGAGTGGTCCCTGTCATCATGAGCCATGTCTGAAAGAATTATTCACATTCCCTACGAGAATAGACGGGTGAAATAGCAAAAGGTGTGTCTTCCTTTGGAGCATGGACGGGTTCAAAGCCCACCTCATACCACTAAGTATTTTGCTGAACACGAGCAGTTGTGTGTGCGGCCTGTGTTTGGGTGATTTTTGTATCTTGTGTGTGTGGTTGTGTGTGTGTATGTGTGTGCGTGTGTGTGTCTGTATTTCTGTCTCCATTCCTGAGCAGGAAATCTTTTTTCCTCTTTTAGCATGTTACTCACAACTGTGGATGAAGCCCAGCACTCCTGAAAACACAATCCATGTATGGGTGAAGGAAATTTTCTTGGTGATGAGTGAGAGTTTGGTGACTGAAACCAACTCATTTCCCATTGACCACTGAGGTCACATCTCACAGGTGAGAAGCAAAGTGAGAATTTGAATCAGGCACATTCTCCTTAGAGACAATGGGCCAAAGACAGGTCTGATGGAATCGAATGTCTTTTCATGTTGACATCCATCCCGTCAAGCCCTCGTTAAACCATTGAAGTGTCACATTGGGACTGGGGGAGGAGGTGCACCCTGTGAAATTACACTTCCGAAGATTTGGATTTGATTTCCAGGCCTCTGCCAGTCAGTCTGCCAGGCACTTTCATGTGACAAGCCTTAGGCGAGTCCCTTTCTGTCTCTGATTCCCGATTCCTTCACAGGGATTTATGTGGGACTTAAAGCTTACTGGGAAAAGATCCCTCTGCCAGCTCAGTGCCTGCTTTCTTGGTTTGACTTGTCAATCTGGACTTGAATACACCTTTGGTTTTGGATTGACTCTATTACCTCTCCTAGAAATTAACACACAAAACTGACAGCTGATTGACAAGATGAGAAGCAGTTTTCCAAAATTCAAATTGAACTTAATCCTTTCTTACTAAAAGAATGCTCAAATCAAGGGGACACAGCTCACTCGTTTTGACTTCATGAGCTATGGCAGGTAGAGACAACTTTTTGAAAATACACAGCTAAAACTGTCCGTGCTTTGAATGCTAGACATGTTTTTCAGAATACACAGCTAAAACGGTCCCCTCTTTAAGTGCTAAAGCACTTAAAGTTGTGTGCTCTTCAAAGAGAAAGCTACTTTTGCTGTGTCTTTGGGTTCGAGGGGATATGGGAGTCCTCTTCAGTCAGCAGGGACGACACCTGAGTCCTCTGCAGTCCTCTTGTCTGCCTCTGAGGGTGAAATGAGCGTGGTCCCTGTCATCATGAGCCATGTCTGAAAGAATTATTCATATTCCCTACGAGAATAGACGGGTGAAATAGCAAAAGGTGTGTCTTCCTTTGGAGCATGGACGGTTTCAAAGCCCACCTCATACCACTAAGTATTTTGATGAACACGAGCAGTTGTGTGTGCGGCCTGTGTTTGGGTGATTTTTTTGTCGTGTGTGTGTGTGTGTGTGTGTGTGTGTGTCTGTGTGTGTGTGTCTGTATTTCTGTCTCCATTCCTGAGCAGCAAATCTTTTTTCCTCTTTTAGCATGTTACTCACAACTGTGGATGAAGCCCAGCACTCCTGAAAACACAATCCATGTATGGTTGAAGGAAATTTTCTTGGTGATGAGTGAGAGGTTGGTGACTGAAACCAGCTCATTTCCCATTGACCACTGAGGTCACATCTCTCAGGTGAGAAGCAAAGTGAGAATTTGAACCAGGCACATTCTCCTTAGGCACAATGGGCCAAAGACAGTTCCGATGGAATCGAATGTCTTTTCATGTTGACATCCATCCCGTCAAGCCCTCGTTAAGCCATTGAAGTGTCACATTGGGCCTGAAGGAGGCGGTGCACCCTGTGAAATTACACGTCCGAAGATTTGGATTTGATTTCCAGCCCTCTGCCAGTCAGTCTGCCAGGCACTTTCATGTGACAAGCCTTAGGCGAGTCCCTTTCTGTCTCTGATTCCCGATTCCTTCACAGGGATTTATGTGGGCCTTAACGCCCACTGGGAAAAGATCCCTCTGCCAGCTCAGTGCCTGCTTTCTTGGTTTGACTTGTCAACCTGGACTTGGATACACCTTTGGTTTTGGATTGACTCTATTACCTCTCCTAGAAATTAACACACAAAACTGACAGCTGATTGACAAGATGAGAAGCAGTTTTCCAAAATTCAAATTGAACTTAATCCTTTCTTACTAAAAGAATGCTCAAATCAAGGGGACACAGCTCACTCGTTTTGACTTCATGAGCTATGGCAGGTAGAGACAACTTTTTGAAAATACACAGCTAAAACTGTCCGTGCTTTGAATGCTAGACATGTTTTTCAGAATACACAGCTAAAACGGTCCCCGCTTTAAGTGTTAAAGCAATTAAAGCGGGGACCGTTTTAGCTGTGTATTTTGAAAAATTTGTGTGCTCTTCAAAGTGAAAGCTACTTTTGCGCTGTCTTTGGGTTCGAGGGGAAATGGGAGTCCTCTTCAGTCAGCAGGGACGACACCTGAGTCCTTTGCAGTCCTCATGTCTGCCTCTGAGGGTGAAATGAGAGTGGTACCTGTCATCATGAGCCATGTCTGAAAGAATTATTCACATTCCCTACGAGAATAGACGGGTGAAATAGCAAAAGGTGTGTCTTCCTTTGGAGCATGGACAGGTTCAAAGCCCACCTCATACCACTAAGTATTTTGCTGAACACTAGCAGTTGTGTGTGCGGCCTGTGTTTCGGTGATTTTTGTGTCGTGTGTGGGGGTGTGTGTGTGTGTGTGTGTCTGTGTGTGTGTGTGTCTGTATTTCTGTCTCCATTCCTGAGCAGCAAAACTTTTTTCCTCTTTTAGCATGTTACTCACAACTGTGGATGAAGAACAGCACTCCTGAAAACACAATCCATGTATGGTTGAAGGAAACTTTCTTGGTGATGAGTGAGAGGTTGGTGACTGAAACCAGCTCATTTCCCATTGACCACTGAGGTCATATCTCTCAGGTGAGAAGCAAAGTGAGAATTTGAACCAGGCACATTCTCCTTAGAGACAACGGGCCAAAGACAGGTCCGATGGAATCGAATGTCTTTTCATGTTGACATCCATCCCGTCAAGCCCTCGTTAAGCCATTGAAGTGTCACATTGGGCCTGGGGGAGGCGGTGCACCCTGTGAAATTACACGGCCGAAGATTTGGATTTGATTTCCAGCCCTCTGCCAGTCAGTCTGCCAGGCACTTTCATGTGACAAGCCTTAGGCGAGTCCCTTTCTGTCTCTGATTCCCGATTCCTTCACAGGGATTTATGTGGGCCTTAACGCCCACTGGGAAAAGATCCCTCTGCCAGCTCAGTGCCTGCTTTCTTGGTTTGACTTGTCAATCTGGACTTGAATACACCTTTGGTTTTGGATTGACCCTATAACCTCTCCTAGAAATTAACACACAAAACTGACAGCTGATTGACAAGATGAGAAGCAGTTTTCCAAAATTCAAATTGAACTTAATCCTTTCTTCCTAAAAGATTGCTCAAATCAAGGTGACACAGCTCACTCGTTTTGACTTAATGAGCTATGGCAGGTAGAGACAACTTTTTGAAAATACACAGCTAAAACTGTCCGTGCTTTGAATGCTAGACATGTTTTTCAGAATACACAGCTAAAACGGTCCCCGCTTTAAGTGCTAAAGCACTTAAAGCGGGGACCTTTTTAGCTGTGTATTTTGAAAAATTTGTGTGCTCTTCAAAGAGAAAGCTACTTTTGCTGTGTCTTTGGGTTCGAGGGGAAATGGGAGACCTCTTCAGTCAGCAGGGACGACACCTGAGTCCTTTGCAGTCCTCTTGTCTGCCTCTGAGGGTGAAATGAGAGTGGTCCCTGTCATCATGAGCCATGTCTGAAAGAATTATTCACATTCCCTACGAGAATAGACGGGTGAAATAGCAAAAGGTGTGTCTTCCTTTGGAGCATGGACGGGTTCAAAGCCCACCTCATACCACTAAGTATTTTGCTGAACACGAGCAGTTGTGTGTGCGGCCTGTGTTTGGGTGATTTTTGTATCTTGTGTGTGTGGTTGTGTGTGTGTATGTGTGTGCGTGTGTGTGTCTGTATTTCTGTCTCCATTCCTGAGCAGGAAATCTTTTTTCCTCTTTTAGCATGTTACTCACAACTGTGGATGAAGCCCAGCACTCCTGAAAACACAATCCATGTATGGTTGAAGGAAATTTTCTTGGTGATGAGTGAGAGGTTGGTGACTGAAACCAGCTCATTTCCCATTGACCACTGAGGTCACATCTCACAGGTGAGAAGCAAAGTGAGAATTTGAATCAGGCACATTCTCCTTAGAGACAATGGGCCAAAGACAGGTCCGATGGAATCGAATGTCTTTTCATGTTGACATCCATCCCGTCAAGCCCTCGTTAAGCCATTGAAGTGTCACATTGGGCCTGGGGGAGGCGGTGCACCCTGTGAAATTACACGGTCGAAGATTTGGATTTGATTTCCAGCCCTCTGCCACTCAGTCTGCCAGGCACTTTCATGTGACAAGCCTTAGGCGAGTCCCTTTCTGTCTCTGATTCCCGATTCCTTCACAGGGATTTATGTGGGCCTTAACGCCCACTGGGAAAAGATCCCTCTGCCAGCTCAGTGCCTGCTTTCTTGGTTTGACTTGTCAATCTGGACTTGAATACACCTTTGGTTTTGGATTGACCCTATAACCTCTCCTAGAAATTAACACACAAAACTGACAGCTGATTGACAAGATGAGAAGCAGTTTTCCAAAATTCAAATTGAACTTAATCCTTTCTTCCTACAAGAATGCTCAAATCAAGGTGACACAGCACACTCATTTTGACTTCATGAGCTATGTCAGGTAGAGACAACTTTTTGAAAATACACAGCTAAAACTGTCCGTGCTTTGAATGCTAGACATGTTTTTCAGGATACACAGCTAAAACGGTCCCCGCTTTAAGTGCTAAAGCACTTAAAGTTGTGTGCTCTTCAAAGAGAAAGCTACTTTTGCTGTGTCTTTGGGTTCGAGGGGAAATGGGAGTCCTCTTCAGTCAGCAGGGACGACACCTGAGTCCTTTGCAGTCCTCTTGTCTGCCTCTGATGGTGAAATGTGAGTGGTCCCTGTCATCATGAGCCATGTCTGAAAGAATTATTCACATTCCCTACGAGAATAGACGGGTGAAATAGCAAAAGTTGTGTCTTCCTTTGGAGCATGGACAGGTTCAAAGCCCACCTCATACCACTAAGTATTTTGCTGAACACGAGCAGTTGTGTGTGCGGCCTGTGATTGGGTGATTTTTGTGTCATGTGCGTGTGTGTGTGAGTGTGTGTGTGTCTGTGTGTGTGTGTCTGAATTTCTGTCTCCATTCCTGAGCAGCAAATCTTTTTTCCTCTTTTAGCATGTTACTCACAACTGTGGATGAAGCCCAGCACTCCTGAAAACACAATCCATGTATGGTTGAAGGAAATTTTCTTGGTGATGAGTGAGAGGTTGGTGACTGAAACCAGCTCATTTCCCATTGACCACTGAGGTCACATCTCTCAGGTGAGAAGCAAAGTGAGAATTTGAACCAGGCACATTCTCCTTAGAGACAATGGGCCAAAGAAAGGTCCGATGGAATCGAATGTCTTTTCATGTTGACATCCATCCCGTCAAGCCCTCGTTAAGCCATTGAAGTGTCACATTGGGCCTGGGGGAGGCGGTGCACCCTGTGAAATTACACGTCCGAAGATTTGGATTTGATTTCCGGCCCTCTGCCAGTCAGTCTGCCAGGCACTTTCATGTGACAAGCCTTAGGCGAGTCCCTTTCTGTCTCTGATTCCCGATTCCTTCACAGGGATTTATGTGGGTCTTAACGCCCACTGGGAAAAGATCCCTCTGCCAGCTCAGTGCCTGCTTTCTTGGTTTGACTTGTCACTCTGGACTTGAATACACCTTTGGTTTTGGATTGACTCTATTACCTCTCCTAGAAATTAACACACAAAACTGACATCTGATTGACAAGATGAGAAGCAGTTTTCCAAAATTCAAATTGAACTTAATCCTTTCTTACTAAAAGAATGCTCAAATCAAGAAGACACAGCTCACTCGTTTTGACTTCATGAGCTATGGCAGGTAGAGACAACTTTTTGAAAATACACAGCTAAAACTGTCCGTGCTTTGAATGCTAGACATGTTTTTCAGAATACAAAGCTAAAACGGTCCCCGCTTTAAGTGCTTTATTAGCTGTGTATTTTGAAAAATTGTGTGCTCTTCAAAGAGAAAGCTACTTTTGCTGTGTCTTTGGGTTCGAGGGGAAATGGGAGTCCTCTTCAGTCAGCAGGGACGACACCTGAGTCCTTTGCAGTCCTCTTGTCTGCCTCTGAGGGTGAAATGAGAGTGGTCCCTGTCATCATGAGCCATGTCTGAAAGAATTATTCACATTCCCTACGAGAATTGATGGGTGAAATAGCAAAAGATGTGTCTTCCTTTGGACCATGGACGGGTTCAAAGCCCACCTCATACCACTAAGTATTTTGCTGAACACGAGCAGTTGTGTGTGCGGCCTGTGTTTGGGTGATTTTTGTGTCGTGTGTGTGTGTGTGTGTGTGTGTGTCTGTGTGTGTGTGTCTGTATTTCTGTCTCCATTCCTGAGCAGCAAATCTTTTTTCCTCTTTTAGCATGTTACTCACAACTCTGGATGAAGCCCAGCACTCCTGAAAACACAATCCATGTATGGTTGAAGGAAATTTTCTTGGTGATGAGTGAGAGGTTGGTGACTGAAACCAGCACATTTCCCATTGACCACTGAGATCACATCTCTCAGGTGAGAAGCAAAGTGAGAATTTGAACCCGGCACATTCTCCTTAGAGACAATGGGCCAAAGACAGGTCCGATGGAATCGAATGTCTTTTCATGTTGACATCCATCCCGTCAAGCCCTCGTTAAGCCATTGAAGTGTCACATTGGGCCTGGGGGAGGCGGTGCACCCTGTGAAATTACACGTCCGAAGATTTGGATTTGATTTCCAGCCCTCTGCCAGTCAGTCTGCCAGGCACTTTCATGTGACAAGCCTTAGGTGAGTCCCTTTCTGTCTCTGATTCCCGATTCCTTCACAGGGATTTATGTGGGCCTTAACGCACACTGGGAAAAGATCCCTCTGCCAGCTCAGTGCCTGCTTTCTTGGTTTGACTTGTCAATCTGGACTTGAATACACCTTTGGTTTTGGATTAACTCTATTACCTCTCCTAGAAATTAGCACACAAAACTGACAGCTGATTGACAAGATGAGAAGCAGTTTTCCAAAATTCAAATTGAACTTAATCCTTTCTTACTAAAAGAATGCTCAAATCAAGGGGACACAGCTCACTCGTTTTGACTTCATGAGCTATGGCAGGTAGAGAAAACTTTTTGAAAATACACAGCTAAAACTGTCCGTGCTTTGAATGCTAGACATGTTTTTCAGTTTTAAGTGCTTTAGCAGTTATAGCGGGACCGTTTTAGCTGTGTATTTTGAAAAAGTTGTGTGCTCTTCAAAGAGAAAGCTACTTTTGCTGTGTCTTTGGGTTCGAGGGAAATGGGAGTTCTCTTCAGTCAGCAGGGACGACACCTGAGTCCTTTGCAGTCCTCTTGTCTGCCTCTGAGGGTGAAATGAGAGTGGTCCCTGTCATCATGAGCCATGTCTGAAAGAATTATCCACATTCCCTGCGAGAATAGACGGGTGAAATAGCAAAAGGTGTGTCTTCTTTTGGAAAATGGACGGGTTCAAATCCCACCTCATACCACTAAGTATTTTGCTGAACATGAGCAGTTGTGTGTGCGGCCTGTGTTTGGGTGATTTTTGTGTCATGTGTGTGTGTGTGAGTGTGTGTTTGTGTGTGTGTGTGTGTGTCTGTGTGTGTGTGTCTGTATTTCTGTCTCCATTCCGGAGCAGCATATCTTTTTTCCTCTTTTAGCATGTTACTCACAACTGTGGATGAAGCCCAGCACTCCTGAAAACACAATCCATGTATGGTTGAAGGAAATTTTCTTGGTGATGAGTGAGAGGTTGGTGACTGAAACCAGCTCATTTCTCATTGACCACTGAGGTCACATCTCTCAGGTGAGAAGCAAAGTGAGAATTTGAACCAGGCACATTCTCCTTAGAGACAATGGGCCAAAGACAGGTCCGATGGAATCGAATGTCTTTTCATGTTGACATCCATCCCGTCAAGCCCTCGTTAAGCCATTGAAGTGTCACATTGGGCCTGGGGGAGGCGGTGCACCCTGTGAAATTACACGTCCGAAGATTTGGATTTGATTTCCAGCCCTCTGCCAGTCAGTCTGCCAGGCACTTTCATGTGACAAGCCTTAGGCGAGTCCCTTTCTGTCTCTGATTCCCGATTCCTTCACAGGGATTTATGTGGGCCTTAACGCCCACTGGGAAAAGATCCCTCTGCCAGCTCAGTGCCTGCTTTCTTGGTTTGACTTGTCAATCTGGACTTGAATACACCTTTGGTTTTGGATTGACTCTATTACCTCTCCTAGAAATTAACACACAAAACTGACAGCTGATTGACAAGATGAGAAGCAGTTTTCCAAAATTCAAATTGAACTTAATCCTTTCTTACTAAAAGAATGCTCAAATCAAGGGGACACAGCTCACTCGTTTTGACTTCATGAGCTATGGCAGGTAGAGACAACTTTTTGAAAATACACAGCTAAAACTGTCCGTGCTTTGAATGCTAGACATGTTTTTCAGAATACAAAGCTAAAACGGTCCCCGCTTTAAGTGCTTTATTAGCTGTGTATTTTGAAAAAGTTGTGTGCTCTTCAAAGAGAAAGCTACTTTTGCTGTGTCTTTGGGTTCGAGGGGAAATGGGAGTCCTCTTCAGTCAGCAGGGACGACACCTGAGTCCTTTGCAGTCCTCTTGTCTGCCTCTGAGGGTGAAATGAGAGTGGTCCCTGTCATCATGAGCCATGTCTGAAAGAATTATTCACATTCCCTACGAGAATAGATGGGTGAAATAGCAAAAGGTGTGTCTTCCTTTGGATCATGGACGGGTTCAAAGCCCACTTCATACCACTAAGTATTTTGCTGAACACGAGCAGTTGTGTGTGCGGCCTGTGTTTGGGTGATTTTTGTGTCGTGTGTGTGTGTGTGTGTGTGTGTTTGTGTGTGTGTGTGTGTGTCTGTATTTCTGTCTCCATTCCTGAGCAGCAAATCTTTTTTCCTCTTTTAGCATGTTACTCACAACTCTGGATGAAGCCCAGCACTCCTGAAAACACAATCCATGTATGGTTGAAGGAAATTTTCTTGGTGATGAGTGAGAGGTTGGTGACTGAAACCAGCACATTTTCCATTGACCACTGAGATCACATCTCTCAGGTGAGAAGCAAAGTGAGAATTTGAACCCGGCACATTCTCCTTAGAGACAATGGGCCAAAGACAGGTCCGATGGAATCGAATGTCTTTTCATGTTGACATCCATCCCGTCAAGCCCTCGTTAAGCCATTGAAGTGTCACATTGGGCCTGGGGGAGGTGGTGCACCCTGTGAAATTACACGTCCGAAGATTTGGATTTGATTTCCAGCCCTCTGCCAGTCAGTCTGCCAGGCACTTTCATGTGACAAGCCTTAGGTGAGACCCTTTCTGTCTCTGATTCCCGATTCCTTCACAGGGATTTATGTGGGCCTTAACGCCCACTGGGAAAAGATCCCTCTGCCAGCTCAGTGCCTGCTTTCTTGGTTTGACTTGTCAATCTGGACTTGAATACACCTTTGGTTTTGGATTGACCCTATAACCTCTCCTAGAAATTAACACACAAAACTGACAGCTGATTGACAAGATGAGAAGCAGTTTTCCAAAATTCAAATTGAACTTAATCCTTTCTTACTAAAAGAATGCTCAAATCAAGGGGACACAGCTCACTCGTTTTGACTTCATGAGCTATGGCAGGTAGAGAAAACTTTTTGAAAATACACAGCTAAAACTGTCCGTGCTTTGAATGCTAGACATGTTTTTCAGTTTTAAATGCTTTAGCAGTTAAAGCGGTACCGTTTTAGCTGTGTATTTTGAAAAAGTTGTGTGCTCTTCAAAGAGAAAGCTACTTTTGCTGTGTCTTTGGGTTCGAGGGGAAATGGGAGTCCTCTTCAGTCAGCAGGGACGACACCTGAGTCCTTTGCAGTCCTCTTGTCTGCCTCTGAGGGTGAAATGAGAGTGGTCCCTGTCATCATGAGCCATGTCTGAAAGAATTATTCACATTCCCTACGAGAATAGACGGGTGAAATAGCAAAAGGTGTGTCTTCCTTTGGAACATGGACGGGTTCAAATCCCACCTCATACCACTAAGTATTTTGGTGAACACGAGCAGTTGTGTGTGCGGCCTGTGTTTGGGTGATTTTTGTGTCATGTGTGTGTGTGTGAGTGTGTGTGTGTGTGTGTGTGTGTGTCTGTGAGTGTGTGTCTGTATTTCTGTCTCCATTCCTGAGCAGCAAATCTTTTTTCTTCTTTTAGCATGTTACTCACAACTGTGGATGAAGCCCAGCACTCCAGAAAACACAATCCATGTATGGTTGAAGGAAATTTTCTTGGTGATGAGTGAGAGGTTGGTGACTGAAACCAGCTCATTTCTCATTGACCACTGAGGTCACATCTCTCAGGTGAGAAGCAATGTGAGAATTTGAACCAGGCACATTCTCCTTAGAGACAATGGGCCAAAGTCAGGTCCGATGGAATCGAATGTCTTTTCATGTTGACATCCATCCCGTCAAGCCCTCGTTAAGCCATTGAAGTGTCACATTGGGCCTGGGGGAGGCGGTGCACCCTGTGAAATTACACGTCCGAAAATTTGGATTTGATTTCCAGCCCTCTGCCAGTCAGTCTGCCAGGCACTTTCATGTGACAAGCCTTAGGCGAGTCCCTTTCTGTCTCTGATTCCCGATTCCTTCACAGGGATTTATGTGGGCCTTAACGCCCACTGGGAAAAGATCCCTCTGCCAGCTCAGTGCCTGCTTTCTTGGTTTGACTTGTCAATCTGGACTTGAATACACCTTTGGTTTTGGATTGACTCTATTACCTCTCCTAGAAATTAACACACAAAACTGACAGCTGATTGACAAGATGAGAAGCAGTTTTCCAAAATTCAAATTGAACTTAATCCTTTCTTACTAAAAGAATGCTCAAATCAAGGGGACACAGCTCACTCGTTTTGACTTCATGAGCTATGGCAGGTAGAGACAACTTTTAGAAAATACACAGCTAAAACTGTCCGTGCTTTGAATGCTAGACATGTTTTTCAGAATACAAAGCTAAAACGGTCCCCGCTTTAAGTGCTTTATTAGCTGTGTATTTTGAAAAAGTTGTGTGCTCTTCAAAGAGAAAGCTACTTTTGCTGTGTCTTTGGGTTCGAGGGGAAATGGGAGTCCTCTTCAGTCAGCAGGGACGACACCTGAGTCCTTTGCAGTCCTCTTGTCTGCCTCTGAGGGTGAAATGAGAGTGGTCCCTGTCATCATGAGCCATGTCTGAAAGAATTATTCACATTCCCTACGAGAATAGATGGGTGAAATAGCAAAAGGTGTGTCTTCCTTTGGATCATGGACGGGTTCAAAGCCCACTTCATACCACTAAGTATTTTGCTGAACACGAGCAGTTGTGTGTGCGGCCTGTGTTTGGGTGATTTTTGTGTCGTGTGTGTGTGTGTGTGTGTGTGTTTGTGTGTGTGTGTGTGTGTCTGTATTTCTGTCTCCATTCCTGAGCAGCAAATCTTTTTTCCTCTTTTAGCATGTTACTCACAACTCTGGATGAAGCCCAGCACTCCTGAAAACACAATCCATGTATGGTTGAAGGAAATTTTCTTGGTGATGAGTGAGAGGTTGGTGACTGAAACCAGCACATTTTCCATTGACCACTGAGATCACATCTCTCAGGTGAGAAGCAAAGTGAGAATTTGAACCCGGCACATTCTCCTTAGAGACAATGGGCCAAAGACAGGTCCGATGGAATCGAATGTCTTTTCATGTTGACATCCATCCCGTCAAGCCCTCGTTAAGCCATTGAAGTGTCACATTGGGCCTGGGGGAGGTGGTGCACCCTGTGAAATTACACGTCCGAAGATTTGGATTTGATTTCCAGCCCTCTGCCAGTCAGTCTGCCAGGCACTTTCATGTGACAAGCCTTAGGTGAGTCCCTTTCTGTCTCTGATTCCCGATTCCTTCACAGGGATTTATGTGGGCCTTAACGCCCACTGGGAAAAGATCCCTCTGCCAGCTCAGTGCCTGCTTTCTTGGTTTGACTTGTCTATCTGGACTTGAATACACCTTTGGTTTTGCATTGACCCTATAACCTCTCCTAGAAATTAACACACAATACTGACAGCTGATTGACAAGATGAGAAGCAGTTTTCCAAAATTCAAATTGAACTTAATCCTTTCTTACTAAAAGAATGCTCAAATCAAGGGGACACAGCTCACTCGTTTTGACTTCATGAGCTATGGCAGGTAGAGAACACTTTTTGAAAATACACAGCTAAAACTGTCCGTGCTTTGAATGCTAGACATGTTTTTCAGTTTTAAGTGCTTTAGCAGTTAAAGTGGTACCGTTTTAGCTGTTTATTTTGAAAAAGTTGTGTGCTCTTCAAAGAGAAAGCTACTTTTGCTGTGTCTTTGGGTTCGAGGGGAAATGGGAGTCCTCTTCAGTCAGCAGGGACGACACCTGAGTCCTTTGCAGTCCTCTTGTCTGCCTCTGAGGGTGAAATGAGAGTGGTCCCTGTCATCATGAGCCATGTCTGAAAGAATTATTCACATTCCCTACGAGAATAGACGGGTGAAATAGCAAAAGGTGTGTCTTCCTTTGGAGCATGGACGGGTTCAAAGCCCACCTCATACCACTAAGTATTTTGCTGAACACGAGCAGTTGTGTGTGCGGCCTGTGTTTGGGTGATTTTTGTGTCATGTGTGTGTGTGTGTGTGTGTGTGTTTGTGTGTGTGTGTGTCTGTGTGTGTGTGTCTGTATTTCTGTCTCCATTCCTGAGCAGCAAATCTTTTTTCTTCTTTTAGCATGTTACTCACAACTGTGGATGAAGCCCAGCACTCCAGAAAACACAATCCATGTATGGTTGAAGGAAATTTTCTTGGTGATGAGTGAGAGGTTGGTGACTGAAACCAGCTCATTTCTCATTGACCACTGAGGTCACATCTCTCAGGTGAGAAGCAATGTGAGAATTTGAACCAGGCACATTCTCCTTAGAGACAATGGGCCAAAGTCAGGTCCGATGGAATCGAATGTCGTTTCATGTTGACATCCATCCCGTCAAGCCCTCGTTAAGCCATTGAAGTGTCACATTGGGCCTGGGGGAGGCGGTGCACCCTGTGAAATTACACGTCCGAAGATTTGGATTTGATTTCCAGCCCTCTGCCAGTCAGTCTGCCAGGCACTTTCATGTGACAAGCCTTAGGCGAGTCCCTTTCTGTCTCTGATTCCCGATTCCTTCACAGGGATTTATGTGGGCCTTAACGCCCACTGGGAAAAGATCCCTCTGCCAGCTCAGTGCCCGCTTTCTTGGTTTGACTTGTCAATCTGGACTTGAATACACCTTTGGTTTTGGATTGACTCTATTACCTCTCCAAGAAATTAACACACAAAACTGACAGCTGATTGACAAGATGAGAAGCAGTTTTCCAAAATTCAATTTGAACTTAATCCTTTCTTACTAAAAGAATGCTCAAATCAAGGGGACACAGCTCACTCGTTTTGACTTCATGAGCTATGGCAGGTAGAGACATCTTTTTGAAAATACACAGCTAAAACTCTCCGTGCTTTGAATGCTAGACATGTTTTTCAGAATACACAGCTAAAACGGTCCCCGCTTAAAGTGCTAAAGCACTTAAAGCGGGGACCGTTTTAGCTGTGTATTTTGAAAAAGTTGTGTGCTCTTCAAAGAGAAAGCTACTTTTGCTGTGTCTTTTGGTTCGAGGGGAAATGGGAGTCCTCTTCAGTCAGCAGGGACGACACCTGATTCCTTTGCAGTCCTCTTGTCTGCCTCTGAGGGTGAAATGAGAGTGGTCCCTGTCATCATGAGCCATGTCTGAAAGAATTATTCACATTCCCTACGAGAATAGACGGGTGAAATAGCAAAAGTTGTGTCTTCCTTTGGAGCATGGACGGGTTCAAAGCCCACCTCATACCACTAAGTATTTTGCTGAACACGAGCAGTTGTGTGTGCGGCCTGTGTTTGGGTGATTTTTGTGTCGTGTGTTTGTGTGTGTGTGTGTGTGTGTGTGTGTGTGTGTGTGTGTGTCTGTATTTCTGTCTCCATTCCTGAGCAGCAAATCTTTTTCCTCTTTTAGCATGTTACTCACAACTGTGGATGAAGCCCAGGACTCCTGAAAACACAACCCATGTATGGTTGAAGGAAATTTTCTTGGTGATGAGTGAGAGGTTGGTGACTGAAACCAGCTCATTTCCCATTGACCACTGAGGTCACATCTCTCAGGTGAGAAGCAAAGTGAGAATTAGAACCAGGCACATTCTCCTTAGAGACAATGGGCCAAAGACAGGTCCGATGGAATCGAATGTCTTTTCATGTTGACATCCATCCCGTCAAGCCCTCGTTAAGCCATTGAAGTGTCACATTGGGCCTGGGGGAGGCGGTGCACCCTGTGAAATTACACGTCCGAAGATTTGGATTTGATTTCCAGCCCTCTGCCAGTCAGTCTGCCAGGCACTTTCATGTGACAAGCCTTAGGCGAGTCCCTTTCTGTCTCTGATTCCCGATTCCTTCACAGGGACTTATGTGGGCCTTAACGCCCACTGGGAAAAGATCCCTCTGCCAGCTCAGTGCCTGCTTTCTTGGTTTGACTTGTTAATCTGGACTTGAATACACCTTTGGTTTTGGATTGACTCTATTACCTCTCCTAGAAATTAACACACAAAACTGACAGCTGATTGACAAGATGAGAAGCAGTTTTCCAAAATTCAAATAGAACTTAATCCTTTCTTACTAAAAGAATGCTCAAATCAAGGGGACACAGCTCACTCGTTTTGACTTCATGAGCTATGGCAGGTAGAGACAACTTTCTGAAAATACACAGCTAAAACTGTCCGTGCTTTGAATGCTAGACATGTTTTTCAGAATACAGAGCTACAACGGTCCCCGCTTTAAGTGCTAAAGCACTTAAAGCGGGGACCGTTTTAGCTGTGTATTTTGAAAAAGTTGTGTGCTCTTCAAAGAGAAAGCTACTTTTGCTGTGTCTTTGGGTTCGAGGGGAAATGGGAGTCCTCTTCAGTCAGCAGGGACGACACCTGAGTCCTTTGCAGTCCTCTTGTCTGCCTCTGAGGGTGAAATGAGAGTGGTCCCTGTCATGATGAGCCATGTCTGAAAGAATTATTCACATTCCCTACGAGAATAGACGGGTGAAATAGCAAAAGTTGTGTCTTCCTTTGGAGCATGGACTGGTTCAAAGCCCACCTCATACCACTAAGTATTTTGCTGAACACGAGCAGTTGTGTGTGCGGCCTGTGTTTGGGTGATTTTTGTGTCATGTGTGTGTGTGTGTGTGTGTGTGTGTGTGTGTGTGTGTGTCTGTATTTCTGTCTCCATTCCTGAGCAGCAAATCTTTTTTCCCCTTTTAGCATGTTACTCACAACTGTGGATGAAGCCCAGCACTCCTGAAAACGCAATCCATGTATGGTTGAAGGAAATTTTCTTGGTGAGGTGTGAGAGGTTGGTGACTGAAACCAGCTCATTTCCCATTGACCACTGAAGTCACATCTCTCAGGTGAGAAGCAAAGTGAGAATTAGAACCAGGCACATTCTCCTTAGAGACAATGGGCCAAAGACAGGTCCGATGGAATCGAATGTCTTTTCATGTTGACATCCATCCCGTCAAGCCCTCGTTAAGCCATTGAAGTGTCACATTGGGCCTGGGGGAGGCGGTGCACAATGTGAAATTACACGTCCGAAGATTTGGATTTGATTTCCAGCCCTCTGCCAGTCAGTCTGCCAGGCACTTTCATGTGACAAGCCTTAGGCGAGTCCCTTTCTGTCTCTGATTCCCGATTCCTTCACAGGGATTTATGTGGGCCTTAACGCCCACTGGGAAAAGATCCCTCTGCCAGCTCAGTGCCTGCTTTCTTGGTTTGACTTGTCAATCTGGACTTGAATACACCTTTGGTTTTGGATTGATTCTATTACCTCTCCTAGAAATTAACACACAAAACTGACAGCTGATTGACAAGATGAGAAGCAGTTTTCCAAAATTCAAATTGAACTTAATCCTTTCTTACTAAAAGAATGCTCAAATCAAGGGGACACAGCTCACTCGTTTTGACTTCATGAGCTATGGCAGGTAGAGACAACTTTTTGAAAATACACAGCTAAAACTGTCCGTGCTTTGAATGCTAGACATGTTTTTCAGGATACAGAGCTAAAGCGAGGACCGTTTTAGCTGTGTATTTTGAAAAAGTTGTGTGCTCTTCAAAGAGAAAGCTACTTTTGCTGTGTCTTTCGGTTCGAGGGGAAATGGGAGTCCTCTTCAGTCAGCAGGAACGACACCTGAGTCCTTTGCAGTCCTCCTATCTGCCTCTGAGGGTGAAATGAGAGTGGTCCCTGTCATCATGAGCCATGTCTGAAAGAATTATTCACATTCCCTACAAGAATAGACGGGTGAAATAGCAAAAGGTGTGTCTTCCTTTGGAGCATGGACGGGTTCAAAGCCCACCTCATACCACTAAATATTTTGCTGAACACGAGCAGTTGTGTGTGCGGCCTGTGTTTGGGTGATTTTTGTGTCATGTGCGTGTGTGTGTGTGTTTGTGTGTGTGTGTGTCTGTGTGTGTGTGTCTGTATTTCTGTCTCCATTCCTGAGCAGCAAATCTTTTTTCCTCTTTTAGCATGTTACTCACAACTGTGGATGAAGCCCAGCACTCCTGAAAACACAATCCATGTATGGTTGGAGGAAATTTTCTTGGTGATGAGTGAGAGGTTGGTGAATGAAACCAGCTCATTTCCCATTAACCACTGAGGTCACATCTCTCAGGTGAGAAGCAAAGTGAGAATTTGAACCAGGCACATTCTCCTTAGAGACAATGGGCCAAAGACAGGTCCGATGGAATCGAATGTCTTTTCATGTTGACATCCATCCCGTCAAGCCCTCGTTAAGCCATTGAAGTGTCACATTGGGACTGGGGGAGGGGGTGCACCCTGTGAAATTACACGTCCGAAGATTTGGATTTGATTTCCAGCCCTCTGCCAGTCAGTCTGCCAGGCACTTTCATGTGACAAGCCTTAGGCGAGTCCCTTTCTGTCTCTGATTCCCGATTCCTTCACAGGGATTTATGTGGGCCTTAACGCCCACTGGGAAAAGATCCCTCTGCCAGCTCAGTGCCTGCTTTCTTGGTTTGACTTGTCACTCTGGACTTGAATACACCTTTGGTTTTGGATTGACTCTATTACCTCTCCTAGAAATTAACACACAAAACTGACAGCTGATTGACTAGATGAGAAGCAGTTTTCCAAAATTCAAATTGAACTTAATCCTTTCTTACTAAAAGAATGCTCAAATCAAGGGGACACAGCTCACTCGTTTTGACTTCATGAGCTATGGCAGGTAGAGACAACTTTTTGAAAATACACAGCTAAAACTGTCCGTGCTTTGAATGCTAGACATGTTTTTCAGAATACACAGCTAAAATGGTCCACGCTTTAAGTGCTTTATTTGCTGTGTATTTTGAAAAACTTGTGTGCTCTTCAAAGAGAAAGCTACTTTTGCTGTTTCTTTGGGTTCGAGGGGAAATGGGAGTCCTCTTCAGTCAGCAGGGACGACACCTGAGTCCTTTGCAGTCCTCTTGTCTGCCTCTGAGGGTGAAATGAGAGTGGTCCCTGTCATCATGAGCCATGTCTGAAAGAATTATTCACATTCCCTACGAGAATAGACGGGTGAAATAGCAAAAGGTGTGTCTTCCTTTGGAGCATGGACGGGTTCAAAGCCCACCTCATACCCCTAAGAATTTTGATGAACACGAGCAGTTGTGTGTGCGGCCTGTGTTTGGGTGATTTTTGTGTCATGCGCGTGTGTGTGTGTGT
The DNA here is from genome assembly GCF_048565385.1 of Saimiri boliviensis. Taxonomy (NCBI): domain Eukaryota; kingdom Metazoa; phylum Chordata; class Mammalia; order Primates; family Cebidae; genus Saimiri; species Saimiri boliviensis. The sequence goes on from NC_133453.1 coordinate 153,404,623, forward strand.
GTGTTTGTGTGTGTGTGTGTCTGTGTGTGTCTGTCTGTATTTCTGTCTCCATTCCTGAGCAGCAAATCTTTTTTCCTCTTTTAGCATGTTACTCACAACTGTGGATGAAGCCCAGCACTCCTGAAAACACAATCCATGTATGGTTGAAGGAAATTTTCTTGGTGATGAGTGAGAGGTTGGTGACTGAAACCAGCTCATTTCCCATTGACCACTGAGGTCACATCTCTCAGGTGAGAAGCAAAGTGAGAATTTGAACCAGGCACATTCTCCTTAGAGACAATGGGCCAAAGACAGGTCCGATGGAATCGAATGTCTTTTCATGTTGACATCCATCCCGTCAAGCACTCGTTAAGTCATTGAAGTGTCACATTGGGCCTGGGGGAGGCGGTGCCCCCTGTGAAATTACACGACCGAAGATTTGGATTTGATTTCCAGCCCTCTGCCAGTCAATCTGCCAGGCACTTTCATGTGACAAGCCTTAGGCGAGTCCCTTTCTGTCTCTGATTCCCGATTCCTTCACAGGGATTTATGTGGGCCTTAACGCCCACTGGGAAAAGATCCCTCTGCCAGCTCAGTGCCTGCTTTCTTGGTTTGACTTGTCAATCTGGACTTGAATACACCTTTGGTTTTGGATTGACTCTATTACCTCTCCTAGAAATTAACACACAAAACTGACAGCTGATTGACAAGATGAGAAGCAGTTTTCCAAAATTCAAATTGAACTTAATCCTTTCTTCCTAAAAGAATGCTCAAATCAAGCGGACACAGCTCACTCGTTTTGACTTCATGAGATATGGCAGGTAGAGGCAACTTTTTGAAAATACACAGCTAAAACTGTCCGTACTTTGAATGCTAGACATGTTTTTCAGTTTTAAGTGCTTTAGCACTTAAAGCGGGACCGTTTTAGCTGTGTATTTTGAAAAAGTTGTGTGCTCTTCAAAGAGAAAGCTACTTTTGCTGTGTCTTTGGGTTCGAGGGGAAATAGGAGTCCTCTTCAGTCAGCAGGGACGACACCTGAGTCCTTTGCAGTCTTCTTGTCTGCCTCTGAAGGTGAAATGAGAGTGGTCCCTGTCATCATGAGCCATGTCTGAAAGAATTATTCACATTCCCTACGAGAATAGACGGGTGAAATAGCGAAATTTGTGTCTTCCTTTGGAGCATGGACGGGTTCAAAGCCCACCTCATACCACTAAGTATTTTGCTGAACACGAGCAGTTGTGTGTGCGGCCAGTGTTTGGGTGATTTTTGTGTTATGTGTGTGTGTGTGAGTGTGTGTGTGTGTGTGTGTGTGTGTCTGTGTGTGTGTGTCTGTATTTCTGTCTCCATTCCGGAGCAGCAAATCTTTTTTCCTCTTTTAGCATGTTACTCACAACTGTGGATGAAGCCCAGCACTCCTGAAAACACAATCCATGTATGGTTGAAGGAAATTTTCTTGGTGATGAGTGAGAGGTTGGTGACTGAAACCAGCTCATTTCCCATTGACCACTGAGGTCACATCTCTCAGGTGAGAAGCAAAGTGAGAATTTGAACCAGGCACATTCTCCTTAGAGACAATGGGCCAAAGACAGGTCCGATGGAATCGAATGTCTTTTCATGTTGACATCCATCCCGTCAAGCCCTCGTTAAGCCATTGAAGTGTCACATTGGGCCTGGGGGAGGCGGTGCACCCTGTGAAATTACACGTCCGAAGATTTGGATTTGATTTCCAGCCCTCTGCCAGTCAGTCTGCCAGGCACTTTCATGTGACAAGCCTTAGGCGAGTCCCTTTCTGTCTCTGATTCCCGATTCCTTCACAGGGATTTATGTGGGCCTTAACGCCCACTGGGAAAAGATCCCTCTGCCAGCTCAGGGCCTGCATTCTTGGTTTGACTTGTCAATCTGGACTTGAATACACCTTTGGATTTGGATTGACTCTATTACCTCTCCTAGAAATTAACACACAAAACTGACAGCTGATTGACAAGATGAGAAACAGTTTTCCAAAATTCAAATTGAACTTAATCCTTTCTTACTAAAAGAATGCTCAAATCAAGGGGACACAGCTCACTCGTTTTGACTTCATGAGCTATGGCAGGTAGAGAAAACTTTTTGAAAATACACAGCTAAAACTTTTCGTGCTTTGAATGCTAGACATGTTTTTCAGTTTTAAGTTCTTTAGCACTTAAAGCGGGACCGTTTTAGATGTGTATTTTGAAAATGTTGTGTGCTCTTCAAAGAGAAAGCTACTTTTGCTGTGTCTTTGGGTTCGAGGGGAAATGGGAGTCCTCTTCAGTAAGCAGGGACGACACCTGAGTCCTTTGCAGTCCTCTTGTCTGCCTCTGAGGGTGAAATGAGAGTGGTCTCTGTCATCATGAGCCATGTCTGAAAGAATTATTCACATTCCCTACGAGAATAGATGGGTGAAATAGCAAAAGTTGGGTCTTCCTTTGGAGCATGGACGGGTTCAAAGCCCACCTCATACCACTAAGTATTTTGCTGAACACGAGCAGTTGTGTGTGCTGCCTGTGTTTGGGTGATTTTTGTGTCATGTGTGTGTGTGTGAGTGTATGTGTGTGTGTGTGTGTCTGTGTGTGTGTGTCTGTATTTCTGTCTCCATTCCTGAGCAGCAAATCATTTTTCCTCTTTTAGCATGTTACTCACAATTGTGGATGAAGCCCAGCACTCCTGAAAACACAATCCATGTATGGTTGAAGGAAATTTTCTTGGTGATGAGTGAGAGGTTGGTGACTGAAACCAGCTCATTTCCCATTGACCACTGAGGTCACATCTCTCAGGTGAGAAGCAAAGTGAGAATTTGAACCAGGCACATTCTCCTTGGAGACAATGGGCCAAAGACAGGTCCGATGGAATCGAATGTCTTTTCATGTTGACATCCATCCCGTCAAGCCCTCGTTAAGCCATTGAAGTGTCACATTGGGCCTGGGGGAGGCGGTGCACCCTGTGAAATTACACTTCCGAAGATTTGGATTTGATTTCCAGCCCTCTGCCAGTCAGTCTGCCAGGCACTTTCATGTGACAAGCCTTAGGCGAGTCCCTTTCTGACTCTGATTCCCGATTCCTTCACAGGGATTTATATGGGCCTTAACGCCCACTGGGAAAAGATCCCTCTGCCAGCTCAGTGCCTGCTTTCTTGGTTTGACTTGTCAATCTGGACTTGAATACACCTTTGGTTTTGGATTGACTCTATTACCTCTCCTAGAAATTAACACACAAAACTGACAGCTGATTGACAAGATGAGAAGCAGTTTTCCAAAATTCAAATTGAACTTAAACCTTTCTTCCGAAAAGAATGCTCAAATCAAGGGGACACAGCTCACTCGTTTTGACTTCATGAGCTATGTCAGGTAGAGACAACTTTTGAAAATACACAGCTAAAACTGTCCGTGCTTTGAATGCTAGACATGTTTTTCAGAATACACAGCTAAAGCGGGGACCGTTTTAGCTGTGTATTTTGAAAAAGTTGTGTGCTCTTCAAAGAGAAAGCTACTTTTGCTGTGTCTTTGGGTTAGAGGGGAAATGGGAGACCTCTTCAGTCAGCAGGGACGACACCTGATTCCTTTGCAGTCCTCTTGTCTGCCTCTGAGGGTGCAATGAGTGTGGTCCCTCTCATCATGAGCCATGTCTGAAAGAATTTTTCACATTCCCTACGAGAATAGACGGGTGAAATAGCAAAAGGTGTGTCTTCCTTTGGAGCATGGACGGGTTCAAAGCCCACCTCATACCACTAAGTATTTTGCTGAACACGAGCAGTTGTGTGTGCGGCCTGTGTTTGGGTGATTTTTGTGTCATGTGTGTGTGTGTGTGTGTGTGTGTCTGTGTGTGTGTGTCTGTGTGTGTGTGTCTGTATTTCTGTCTCCATTCCTGAGCAGCAAATCTTTTTTCCTCTTTTAGCATGTTACTCACAACTGTGGATGAAGCCCAGCACTCCTGAAAACACAATCCATGTATGGTTGAAGGAAATTTTCTTGGTGATGAGTGAGAGGTTGGTGACTGAAACCAGCTCATTTCCCATTGACCACTGAGGTCACATCTCTCAGGTGAGAAGCAAAGTGAGAATTTGAACCAGGCACATTCTCCTTAGAGACAATGGGCCAAAGACAGGTCCGATGGAATAAATGTCTTTTCATGTTGACATCCATCCCGTCAAGCCCTCGTTAAGCCATTGAAGTGTCTTATTGGGCCTGGGGGAGGCGGTGCACCCTGTGAAATTACACGTCCGAAGATTTGGATTTGATTTCCAGCCCTCTGCCAGTCAGTCTGCCAGGCACATTCATGCGACAAGCCTTAGGCGAGTCCCTTTCTGTCTCTGATTCCCGATTCCTTCACAGGGATTTATGTGGGCCTTAACGCCCACTGGGAAAAGATCCCTCTGCCAGCTCAGTGCCTGCTTTCTTGGTTTGACTTGTCAATCTGGACTTGAATACACCTTTGGTTTTGGATTGACTCTATTACCTCTCCTAGAAATTAACACACAAAACTGAGAGATGATTGACAAGATGAGAAACAGTTTTCCAAAATTCAAATTGAACTTAATCCTTTCTTACTAAAGGAATGCTCAAATCAAGGGGACACAGCTCACTCGTTTTGACTTCATGAGCTATGGCAGGTAGAGACAACTTTTTGAAAATACACAGCTAAAACTGTCCGTGCTTTGAATGCTAGACATGTTTTTCAGAATACACAGCTAAAACGTTCCCCGCTTTAGTGCTTAGCACTTAAAGCGGGGACCGTTTTAGCTGTGTATTTTGAAAAAGTTGTGTGCTCTTCAAAGAGAAAGCTACTTTTGCTGTGTCTTTGGGTTCGAGGGGAAATGGGAGTCCTCTTCAGTCAGCAGGGACGACACCTGAGTCCTTTGCAGTCCTCTTGTCTGCCTCTGAGGGTGCAATGAGTGTGGTCCCTGTCATCATGAGCCATGTCTGAAAGAATTTTTCACATTCCCTACGAGAATAGACGGGTGAAATAGCAAAAGGTGTGTCTTCCTTTGGAGCATGGACGGGTTCAAAGCCCACCTCATACCACTAAGTATTTTGCTGAACACGAGCAGTTGTGTGTGCGGTCTGTGTTTGGGTGATTTTTGTGTCATGTTTGTGTGTGTGTGTGTGTGTGTGTGTGTGTGTGTCTGTGTGTGTGCGTCTGTATTTCTGTCTCCATTCCTGAGCAGCAAATCTTTTTTCCTCTTTTAGCATGTTACTCACAACTGTGGATGAAGCCCAGCACTCCTGAAAACACAATCCATGTATGGTTGAAGGAAATGTTCTTGGTGATGAGTGAGAGGTTGGTGACTGAAACCAGCTCATTTCCCATTGACCACTGAGGTCACATCTCTCAGGTGAGAAGCAAAGTGAGAATTTGAAACAGGCACCTTCTCCTTAGAGACAATGGGACAAAGACAGGTCCGATGGAATCGAATGTCTTTTCATGATGACATCCATCCCGTCAAGCCCTCGTTAAGCCATTGAAGTGTAACATTGGGCCTGGGGGTGGCGGTGCACCCTGTGAAATTACACGTCCGAAGATTTGGATTTGATTTCCAGCCCTCTGCCAGTCAGTCTGCCAGGCACTTTCATGTGACAAGACTTAGGCGAGTCCCTTTCTATCTCTGATTCCCGATTCCTTCACAGCGATTTATGTGGGCCTTAACGCCCACTGGGAAAAGATCCCTCTGCCAGCTCAGTGCCTGCTTTCTTGGTTTCACTTGTCAATCTGGACTTGAATACACCTTTGGTTTTGGATTGACTCTATTACCTCTCCTAGAAATTAACACACAAAACTGACAGCTGATTGACAAGATGAGAAGCAGTTTTCCAAAATTCAAATTGAACTTAATCCTTTCTTACTAAAAGAATGCTCAAATCAAGGGGACACAGCTCACTCGTTTTGACTTCATAAGCTATGGCAGGTAGAGACAACTTTTTGAAAATACACAGCTAAAACTGTCCGTGCTTTGAATGCTAGACCTGTTTTTCAGAATACACAGCTAAAGTGGGGACCGTTTTAGCTGTGTATTTTGAAAAAGTTGTGTGCTCTTCAAAGAGAAAGCTACTTTTGCTGTGTCGTTGGGTTCGAGGGGAAATGGGAGTCCTCTTCAGTCAGCAGGGACGACACCTGAGTCCTTTGCAGTCCTCTTGTCTGCCTCTGAGTGTGAAATGAGAGTGGTCCCTGTCATCATGAGCCATGTCTGAAAGAATTATTCACATTCACTACGAGAATAGACGGGTGAAATAGCAAAAGTTGTGTCTTCCTTTGGAGCATGGACGGGTTCAAAGCCCACCTCATACCACTAAGTATTTTGCTGAACACGAGCAGTTGTGTGTGCGGCCTGTGTTTGGGTGATTTTTGTGTCGTGTGTGTGTGTGTGTGTGTGTGTGTGTGTGTGTGTCTGTGTGTGTGTGTCTGTATTTCTGTCTCCATTCCTGAGCAGCAAATCATTTTTCCTCTTTTAGCATGTTACTCACAACTGTGGATGAAGCCCAGCACTCCAGAAAACACAATCCATGTATGGTTGAAGGAAATTTTCTTGGTAATGAGTGAGAGGTTGGTGACTGAAACCAGCTCATTTCCCATTGACCACTGAGGTCACATCTCTCAGGTGCGAAGCAAAGTGAGAATTTGAACCAGGCACATTCTCCTTAGAGACAATGGGCCAAAGACAGGTCCGATGGAATCGAATGTCTTTTCATTTTGACATCCATCCCGTCAAGCCATCGTTAAGCCATTGAAGTGTCACATTGGGCCTGGGGGAGGCGGTGCACCATGTGAAATTACACGTCCGAAGATTTGGATTTGATTTCCAGCCCTCTGCCAGTCAGTCTGCCAGGCACATTAATGTGACAAGCCTTAGGCGAGTCCCTTTCTGTCTCTGATTCCCGATTCCGTCACAGGGATTTATGTGGGCCTTAACGCTCACTGGGAAAAGATCCCTCTGCCAGCTCAGTGTCTGCTTTCTTGGTTTGACTTGTCAATCTGGACTTGAATACACCTTTGGTTTTGGATTGACTCTATTACCTCTCCGAGAAATTAACACACAAAACTGACAGCTGATTGACAAGATGAGAAACAGTTTTCCAAAATTCAAATTGAACTTAATCCTTTCTTACTAAAAGAATGCTCAAATCAAGTGGACACAGCTCACTCGTTTTGACTTCATGAGCTATGGCAGATAGAGACAACTTTTTGAAAATACACAGCCAAAAATGTCCGTCCTTTGAATGCTAGACATGTTTTTCAGAATACACAGCTAAAACGGTCCCCGCTTTAAGTGTTAAAGCACTTAAAGCGGGGACCGTTTTAGCTGTGTATTTTGAAAAAGTTGTGTGCTCTTCAAAAAGAAAGCTACATTTGCTGTGTCTTTGGGTTCGAGGGGAAATGGGAGTCCTCTTCAGTCAGCAGGGACGACACCTGAGTCCTTTGCAGTCCTCCTGTCTGCCTCTGAGGGTGAAATGAGAGTGGTCCCTGTCATCATGAGCCATGTCTGAAAGAATTATTCACATTCCCTATGAGAATAGACGGGTGAAATAGCAAAAGGTGTGTCTTCCTTTAAATCATGGAAGGGTTCAAAGCCCACCTCATACCATTAAGTATTTTGCTGAACACGAGCAGTTGTGTGTGCGGCCTGTGTTTGGGTGATTTTTGTGTCGTGTGTGTGTGTGTGTGTGTGTGTGGGTGTGTGTGTGTGTGTCTGTGTGTGTGTGTCTGTATTTCTGTCTCCATTCCTGAGCAGCAAATCTTTTTTCCTCTTTTAGCATGTTACTCACAACTGTGGATGAAGCCCAGCACTCCTGAGAACACAATCCATGTATGGTTGAAGGAAATTTTCTTGGTGATGAGTGAGAGGTTGGTGACTGAAACCAGCTCATTTCCCATTGACCACTGAGGTCACATCTCTCAGGTGAGAAGCAAAGTGAGAATTTGAACCAGGCACATTCTCCTTAGAGACAATGGGCCAAAGACTGGTCCGATGGAATCGAATGTCTTTTCATGTTGACATCCATCCCGTCAAGGCCTCGTTAAGCCATTGAAGTGTCACATTGGGCCTGGGGGAGGCGGTGCACCATGTGAAATTACACGTCCGAAGATTTGGATTTGATTTCCAGCCCTCTGCCAGTCAGTCTGCCAGGCACTTTCATGTGACAAGCCTTAGGCGAGTCCCTTTCTGTCTCTGATTCCTGATTCCTTCACAGGGATTTATGTGGGCCTTAACGCCCACTGGGAAAAGATCCCTCTGCCAGCTCAGTGCCTGCTTTCTTGGTTTGACTTGTCAATCTGGACTTGAATACACCTTTGGTTTTGGATTGACTCCATTACCTCTCCTAGAAATTAACACACAAAAATGACAGCTGATTGACAAGATGAGAAGCAGTTTTCCAAAATTCAAATTGAACTTAATCCTTTCTTCCTAAAAGAATGCTCAAATCAAGGGGACACAGCTCACTCGTTTTGACTTCATGAGCTATGGCAGGTAGAGACAACTTTTTGAAAATACACAGCTAAAACTGTCCGTGCTTTGAATGCTAGACATGTTTTTCAGAATACACAGCTAAAACGGTCCCCGCTTTAAGTGTTAAAGCACTTAAAGCGGGGACCGTTTTAGCTGTGTATTTTGAAAAATTTGTGTGCTCTTCAAAGAGAAAGCTATTTTGCTGTGTCTTTGGGTTCGAGGGGAAATGGGAGTCCTCTTCAGTCAGCAGGGACGACACGTAAGTCCTCTGCAGTCCTCTTGTCTGCCTCTGAGGGTGAAATGAGAGTGGTCCCTGTCATCATGAGCCATGTCTGAAAGAATTATTCACATTCCCTACGAGAATAGACGGGTGAAATAGCAAAAGGTGTGTCTTCTTTTGGAACACGGACGGGTTCAAAGCCCACCTCATACCACTAAGTATTTTGCTGAACACGAGCAGTTGTGTGTGCGGCCTGTGTTTGGGGGATTTTTGTGTCGTGTGTGTGTGTGTGTGTGTGTGTGTGTGTGTCTGTGTGTGTGTGTCTGTATTTCTGTCTCCATTCCTGAGCAGCAAATCTTTTTTCCTGTTTTAGCATGTTACTCACAACTGTGGATGAAGCCCAGCACTCCTGAAAACACAATCCATGTATGGTTGAAGGAAATTTTCTTGGTGATGAATGAGAGGTTGGTGACTGAAACCAGCTCATTTCCCATTGACCACTGAGGTCACATCTCTCAGGTGAGAAGCAAAGTGAGAATTTGAACCAGGCACATTCTCCTTAGAGACAATGGGCCAAAGACAGGTCCGATGGAATCGAATGTCTTTTCATGTTGACATCCATCCCGTCAAGCCCTCGTTAAGCCGTTGAAGTGTCACATTGGGCCTGGGGGAGGCGGTGCACCCTGTGAAATTACGCGTCCGAAGATTTGGATTTGATTTCCAGCCCTCTGCCAGTCAGTCTGCCAGGCACTTTCATGTGACAAGCCTTAGGCGAGTCCCTTTCTGTCTCTGATTCCCGATTCCTTCACAGGGATTTATGTGGGCCTTAACGCCCACTGGGAAAAGATCCCTCTGCCAGCTCAGTGCCTGCTTTCTTGGTTTGACTTGTCAATCTGGACTTGAATACACCTTTGGTTTTGGATTGACTCTATTACCTCTCCTAGAAATTAACACACAAAACTGACAGCTGATTGACAAGATGAGAAGCAGTTTTCCAAAATTCAAATTGAACTTAATCCTTTCTTCCTAAAAGAATGCTCAAATCAAGGGGACACAGCTCACTCGTTTTGACTTCATGAGCTATGGCAGGTAGAGACAACTTTTTGAAAATACACAGCTAAAACTGTCCGTGCTTTGAATGCTAGACATGTTTTTCAGAATACACAGCTAAAACGGTCCCCGCTTTAAGTGTTAAAGCACTAAAAGCGGGGACCGTTTTAGCTGTGTATTTTGAAAAAGTTGTGTGCTCTTCAAAGACAAAGCTACTTTTGCTGTGCCTTTGGGTTCGAGGGGAAATGGGAGTCCTCTTCAGTCAGCAGGGACGACACCTGAGTCCTTTGCAGTCCTCCTGTCTGCCTCTGAGGGTTAAATGAGAGTGGTCCCTGTCATCATGAGCCCTGTCTGAAAGAATTATTCACATTCCCTACGAGAATAGACGGGTGAAATAGCAAAAGGTGTGTCTTCCTTTGGAGCATGGACGGGTTCAAAGCCCACCTCATACCACTAAGTATTTTGCTGAACACGAGCAGTTGTGTGTGCGGCCTGTGTTTGGGTGATTTTTGTGTCGTGTGTGTGTGTGTGTGTGTGTGTGGGTGTGTGTGTGTGTCTCTGTGTGTGTGTGTCTGTATTTCTGTCTCCATTCCTGAGCAGCAAATCTTTTTTCCTCTTTTAGCATGTTACTCACAACTGTGGATGAAGCCCAGCACTCCTGAGAACACAATCCATGTATGGTTGAAGGAAATTTTCTTGGTGATGAGTGAGAGGTTGGTGACTGAAACCAGCTCATTTCCCATTGACCACTGAGGTCACATCTCTCAGGTGAGAAGCAAAGTGAGAATTTGAACCAGGCACATTCTCCTTAGAGACAATGGGCCAAAGACTGGTCCGATGGAATCGAATGTCTTTTCATGTTGACATCCATCCCGTCAAGCCCTCGTTAAGCCGTTGAAGTGTCACATTGGGCCTGGGGGAGGCGGTGCACCCTTTGAAATTACACGTCCGAAGATTTGGATTTGATTTCCAGCCCTCTGCCAGTCAGTCTGCCAGGCACTTTCATGTGACAAGCCTTAGGCGAGTCCCTTTCTGTCTCTGATTCCTGATTCCTTCACAGGGATTTATGTGGGCCTTAACGCCCACTGGGAAAAGATCCCTCTGCCAGCTCAGTGCCTGCTTTCTTGGTTTGACTTGTCAATCTGGACTTGAATACACCTTTGGTTTTGGATTGACTCCATTACCTCTCCTAGAAATTAACACACAAAAATGACAGCTGATTGACAAGATGAGAAGCAGTTTTCCAAAATTCAAATTGAACTTAATCCTTTCTTCCTAAAAGAATGCTCAAATCAAGGGGACACAGCTCACTCGTTTTGACTTCATGAGCTATGGCAGGTAGAGACAACTTTTTGAAAATACACAGCTAAAACTGTCCGTGCTTTGAATGCTAGACATGTTTTTCAGAATACACAGCTAAAACGGTCCCCGCTTTAAGTGTTAAAGCACTTAAAGCGGGGACCGTTTTAGCTGTGTATTTTGAAAAATTTGTGTGCTCTTCAAAGAGAAAGCTACTTTTGCTGTGTCTTTGGGTTCGAGGGGAAATGGGAGTCCTCTTCAGTCAGCAGGGACGACACCTGAGTCCTTTGCAGTTTTCCTGTCTGCCTCTGAGGGTGAAATGGGAGTGGTCCCTGTCATCATGAGCCATGTCTGAAAGAATTATTCACATTCCCTACGAGAATAGACGGGTGAAATAGCAAAAGTTGTGTCTTCCTTTGGAGCATTGACGGGTTCAAAGCCCACCTCATACCACTAAGTATTTTGCTGAACACGAGCAGTTGTGTGTGCGGCCTGTGTTTGGGTGATTTTTGTGTCGTGTGTGAGTGTGTGTGTGTCTGTGTGTGTGTGTCTGTGTGTGTGTCTGTATTTCTGTCTCCATTCCTGAACAGCAAATCTTTTTTCCTCTTTTAGCATGTTACTCACAACCTTGGATGAAGCCCAGCACTCCTGAAAACACAATCCATGTATGGTTGAAGGAAATTTTCTTGGTGATGAGTGAGAGTTTGGTGTCTGAAACCAGCTCATTTCCCATTGACCACTGAGGTCACATCTCTCAGGTGAGAAGCAAAGTGAGAATTTGAACCAGGCACATTCTCCTTAGAGACAATGGGCCAAAGACAGGTCCGATGGAATCGAATGTCTTTTCATGTTGACATCCATCCCGTCAGGCCCTCGTTAAGCCATTGAAGTGTCACATTGGGCCTGTGGGAGGCGGTGCACCCTGTGAAATTACAGGTTTGAAGATTTGGATTTGATTTCCAGCCCTCTGCCAGTCAGTCTGCCAGGCACTTTCATGTGACAAGCCTTAGGCGAGTCCCTTTCTGTCTCTGATTCCCGATTCCTTCACAGGGATTTATGTGGGCCTTAACGCCCACTGGGAAAAGATCCCTCTGACAGCTCAGTGCCTGCTTTCTTGGTTTGACTTGTCAATCTGGACTTGAATACACCTTTGGTTTTGGATTGACTCTATTACCTCTCCTAGAAATTAACACACAAAACTGACAGCTGATTGACAAGATGAGAAGCAGTTTTCCAAAATTCAAATTGAACTTAATCCTTTCTTCCTAAAAGAATGCTCAAATCAAGGGGACACAGCTCACTCGTTTTGACTTCATGAGCTATGTCAGGTAGAGACAACTTTTTGAAAATACACAGCTAAAACTGTCCGTGCTTTGAATGCTAGACAGGTTTTTCAGAATACACAGCTAAAACGGTCCCCGCTTTAAGTGCTAAAGCACTTAAAGTTGTGTGCTCTTCAAAGAGAAAGCTACTTTTGCTGTGTCTTTGGGTTCGAGGGGAAATGGGAGTCCTCTTCAGTCAGCAGGGACGACACCGGAGTCCTTTGCAGTCCTCTTGTCTGCCTCTGAGGGTGAAATGAGAGTGGTCCCTGTCATCATGAGCCATGTCTGAAAGAATTATTCACATTCCCTACGAGAATAGATGGGTGAAATAGCAAAAGATGTGTCTTCCTTTGGAGCATGGACGGGTTCAAAGCCCACCTCATACCACTAAGTATTTTGCTGAACACGAGCAGTTGTGTGTGCGGCCTATGTTTGGGTGATTTTTGTGTCATTGTGTGTGTGTGTGTGTTTGTGTGTATGTGTGTGTCTGTGTGTGTGTGTCTGTATTTCTGTCTCCATTTCTGAGCAACAAATCATTTTTCCTCTTTTAGCATGTTACTCACAACTGTGGATGAAGCCCAGCACTCCTGAAAACACAATCCATGTATGGTTGAAGGAAATTTTCTTGGTGATGAGTGAGAGGTTGGTGACTGAAACCAGCTCATTTCCCATTGACCACTGAGGATACATCTCTCAGGTGAGAAGCAAAGTGAGAATTTGAACCAGGCACATTCTCCTTAGAGACAATGGGCCAAAGACAGGTCCGATGGAATCGAATGTCTTTTCATGTTGACATCCATCCCGTCAAGCCCTCGTTAAGCCATTGAAGTGTCACATTGGGCCTGGGGGAGGCGGTGCACCCTGTGAAATTACACGTCCGAAGATTTGGATTTGATTTCCAGCCCTCTGCCAGTCAGTCTGCCAGGCACTTTCATGTGACAAGCCTTAGGCGAGTCCCTTTCTGTCTCTGATTCCCGATTCCTTCACAGGGATTTATTTGGCCTTAACGCCCACTGGGAAAAGATCCCTCTGCCAGCTCAGTGCCTGCTTTCTTGGTTTGACTTGTCACTCTAGACTTGAATACACCTTTGGTTTTGGATTGACTCTATTACCTCTCCTAGAAATTAACACACAAAATTGACAGCAGATTGACAAGATGAGAAGCAGTTTTCCAAAATTCAAATTGAACTTAATCCTTTCTTCCGAAAAGAATGCTCAAATCAAGGGGACACAGCTCACTCGTTTTGACTTCATGAGCTATGGCAGGTAGAGACAAGTTTTTAAAAATACACAGCTAAAACTGTCCGTGCTTTGAATGCTAGACTAGTTTTTCAGAATACACTGCTAAAGTGGGGACTGTTTTGGCTGTGTATTTTGAAAAAGTTGGGTGCTCTTCAAAGAGAAAGCTACTTTTGCTGTGTCTTTGGGTTCGAGGGGAAATGGGAGTCCTCTTCTGTCAGCAGGGACGACACCTGAGTCCTTTGCAGTCCTCTTGTCTGCCTCTGAGGGTGAAATGAGAGTGGTCCCTGTCATCATGAGCCATGTCTGAAAGAATTATTCACATTCCCTACGAGAATAGACGGGTGAAATAGCAAAAGGTGTGTCTTCCTTTGGAGCATGGACGGGTTCAAAGCCCACCTCATACCACTAAGTATTTTGCTGAACACGAGCAGTTGTGTGTGCGGCCTGTGTTTGGGTGATTTTTGTGTCCTGTGTGTTTGTGTGTGTGTCTGTGTGTGTGTGTCTTTCTGTGTGTGTGTGTGTCTGTATTTCTGTCTCCATTCCTGAGCAGCAAATCTTTTTTCCTCTTTTAGCATGTTACTCACAACTGTGGATGAAGCCCAGCACTCCTGAAAACACAATCCATGTATGGTTGAAGGAAATTTTCTTGGTGATGAGTGAGAGGTTGGTGACTGAAACCAGCTCATTTCCCATTGACCACTGAGGTCACATCTCTCAGGTGAGAAGCAAAGTGAGAATTTGAACCAGGCACATTCTCCTTAGAGACAATGGGCCAAAGACAGGTCCGATGGAATCGAATGTCTTTTCATGTTGACATCCATCCCGTCAAGCCCTCGTTAAGCCATTGAAGTGTCACATTGGGCCTGGGGGAGGCGGTGCACCCTGTGAAATTACACGTCCAAAGATTTGGATTTGATTTCCAGCCCTCTGCCAGTCAGTCTGCCAGGCACTTTCATGTGACAAGCCTTAGGCGAGTCCCTTTCTGTCTCTGATTCCCGATTCCTTCACAGGGATTTATGTGGGCCTTAACGCCCACTGGGAAAAGATCCCTCTGCCAGCTCAGTGCTTGCTTTCTTTGTTTGACTTGTCAATCTGGACTTGAATACACCTTTGGTTTTGGATTGACTCTATTACCTCTCCTAGAAATTAACACACAAAACTGACAGCTGATTGACAAGATGAGAAGCAGTTTTCCAAAATTCAAATTGAACTTAATCCTTTCTTACTAAAAGAATGCTCAAATCAAGGGGACACAGCTCACTCGTTTTGACTTCATGAGCTATGGCACGTAGAGACAACTTTTTGAAAATACACAGCTAAAACTGTCCGTGCTTTGAATGCTAGACATGTTTTTCAGAATACACAGCTAAAACGGTCCCCGATTTAAGTGCTAAAGCACTTAAAGCGGGGACCGTTTTAGCTGTGTATTTTGAAAAAGTTGTGTGCTCTTCAAAGAGAAAGCTACTTTTGCTGTGTCTTTGGGTTCGAGGGGAAATGGGAGTCCTCTTCAGTCAGCAGGGACGACACCTGAGTCCTTTGCAGTCCTCTTGTCTGCCTCTGAGGGTGAAATGAGAGTGGTCCCTGTCATCATGAGCCACGTCTGAAAGAATTATTCACATTCCCTACGAGAATAGACGGGTGAAATAGCAAAAGGTGTGTCTTCCTTTGGAGCATGGACGGGTTCAAAGCCCACCTCATACCACTAAGTATTTTGCTGAACACGAGCAGTTGTGTGTGCGGCCTGTGTTTGGGTGATTTTTGTGTCGTGTGTGTGTGTGTGTGTGTGTGTGTGTGTGTGTGTGTCTGTGTGTGTGTGTCTGTATTTCTGTCTCCATTCCTGAGACGCAAGTCTTTTTTTCTCTTTTAGCATGTTACTCACAACTGTGAATGAAGCCCAGCACTCCTGAAAACACAATCCATGTATGGTTGAAGGAAATTTTCTTGGTGATGAGTGAGAGGTTGGTGACTGAAACCAGCTCATTTCCCATTGACCACTGAGGACACATCTCTCAGGTGAGAAGCAAAGTGAGAATTTGAACCAGGCACATTCTCCTTAGAGACAATGGGCCAAAGACAGGTCCGATGGAATCGAGTGTCTTTTCATGTTGACATCCATCCCGTCAAGCCCTCGTTAAGCCATTGAAGTGTCACATTGGGCCTGGGGGAGGCGGTGCACCCTGTGAAATTACACGTCCGAAGATTTGGATTTGATTTCCAGCCCTCTGCCAGTCAGTCTGCCAGGCACTTTCATGTGACAAGCCTTAGGCGAGTCCCTTTCTGTCTCTGATTCCCGATTCCTTCACAGGGATTTATGTGGGCCTTAACGCCCACTGGGAAAAGATCCCTCTGCCAGCTCAGTGCCTGCTTTCTTGGTTTGACTTGTCAATCTGGACTTGAATACACCTTTGGTTTTGGATTGACTCTATTACCTCTCCGAGAAATTAACACACAAAACTGACAGCTGATTGACAAGATGAGAAGAAGTTTTCCAAAATTCAAATTGAACTTAATCCTTTCTGACTAAAAGAATGCTCAAATCAAGGGGACACAGCTCACTCGTTTTGACTTCATGAGCTCTGGCAGGTAGAGACAACTTTTTGAAAATACACAGCTAAAACTGTCCGTGCTTTGAATGCTAGACATGTTTTTCAGAATACACAGCTAAAACGGTCACCGCTTTAAGTGCTTTAGCAATTAAAGCAGGGACCGTTTTAGCTGTGTATTTTGGAAAAGTTGTGTGCTCTTCAAAGAGAAAGCTACTTTTGCTGTGTCTTTGGGTTCGAGGGGAAATGGGAGTCCTCTTCAGTCAGCAGGGACGACACCTGAGTCCTTTGCAGTCCTCTTGTCTGCCTCTGAGGGTGAAATGAGAGTGGTCCCTGTCATCATGAGCCATGTCTGAAAGAATTATTCACATTCCCTACGAGAATAGACGGGTGAAATAGCAAAAGTTGTGTCTTCCTTTGGAGCATGGACGGGTTCAAAGCCCACCTCATACCACTAAGTATTTTGCTGAACACGAGCAGTTGTGTGTGCGGCCTGTGTTTGGGTGATTTTTGTGTCGTGTGTGTGTGTGTGTGTGTGTGTGTGTGTGTCTGTGTGTGTGTGTCTGTATTTCTGTCTCCATTCCTGAGCAGCAAATCTTTTTTCCTCTTTTAGCATGTTACTCACAACTGTGTATGAAGCCCAGCACTCCTGAAAACACAATCCATGTATGGTTGAAGGAAATTTTCTTAATGATGAGTGAGAGGTTGGTGACTGAAACCAGCTCATTTCACATTGACCACTGAGGTCCCATCTCTCAGGTGAGAAGCAAAGTGAGAATTTGAACCAGGCACATTCTCCTTAGAGACAACGGGCCAAAGACAGGTCCGATGGAATCGAATGTTTTTCATGTTGACATCCATTTCGTCAAGCCATCGTTAAGCCATTGAAGTGTCACATTGGGCCTGGGGGAGGCGGAGCACCCTGTGAAATTACACGTCCGAAGATTTGGATTTGATTTCCAGCCCTCTGCCAGTCAGTTTGCCAGGCAATTTCATGTGACAAGCCTTAGGCGAGTCCCTTTCTGTCTCTGATACCCGATTCCTTCACAGGGATTTATGTGGGCCTTAACGCCCACTGGGAAAAGATCCCTCTGCCAGCTCAGTGCCTGCTTTCTTGGTTTGACTTGTCAATCTGGACTTGAATAAACCTTTGGTTTTGGATTGACTCTATTACCTCTCCTAGAAATTAACACACAAAACTGACAGCTGATTGACAAGATGAGAAGCAGTTTTCCAAAATTCAAATTGAACTTAATCCTTTCTTACTAAAAGAATGCTCAAATCAAGGGGACACAGCTCACTCGTTTTGACTTCATGAGCTATAGCAGGTAGAGACAACTTTTTGAAAATACACAGCTAAAACTGTCCGTACTTTGAATGCTAGACATGTTTTTCAGAATACACAGCTAAAACGGTCCCCGCTTTAAGTGCTAAAGCACTTAATGCGGGGACCGTTTTAGCTGTGTATTTTGAAAAATTGGTGTGCTCTTCAAAGAGAAAGCTACTTTTGCTGTGTCTTTGGGTTCGAGGGGAAATGGGAGTCCTCTTCAGTCAGCAGGGACGACACCTGAGTCCTTTGCAGTCCTCTTGTCTGCCTCTGAGGGTGAAATGAGAGTGGTCCCTGTCATCATGAGCCATGTCTGAAAGAATTATTCACATTCCCTACGAGAATAGACGGGTGAAATAGCAAAAGGTGTGTCTCCCTTTGGAGCATGGACGGGTTCAAAGCCCACCTCATACCAATAAGTATTTTGCTGAATACGAGCAGTTGTGTGTGCGGCCTGTGTTTGGGTGATTTTTGTGTCGTGTGTGTGTGTGTGTGTGTGTGTGTGTGTGTGTGTCTGTGTGTTTGTGTCTGTATTTCTGTCTCCATTCCTGAGACGCAAGTCTTTTTTTCTCTTTTAGCATGTTACTCACAACTGTGAATGAAGCCCAGCACTCCTGAAAACACAATCCATGTATGGTTGAAGGAAATTTTCTTGGTGATGAGTGAGAGGTTGGTGACTGAAACCAGCTCATTTCCCATTGACCACTGAGGACACATCTCTCAGGTGAGAAGCAAAGTGAGAATTTGAACCAGGCACATTCTCCTTAGAGACAATGGGCCAAAGACAGGTCCGATGGAATCGAGTGTCTTTTCATGTTGACATCCATCCCGTCAAGCCCTCGTTAAGCCATTGAAGTGTCACATTGGGCCTGGGGGAGGCGGTGCACCCTGTGAAATTACACGTCCGAAGATTTGGATTTGATTTCCAGCCCTCTGCCAGTCAGTCTGCCAGGCACTTTCATGTGACAAGCCTTAGGCGAGTCCCTTTCTGTCTCTGATTCCCGATTCCTTCACAGGGATTTATGTGGGCCTTAACGCCCACTGGGAAAAGATCCCTCTGCCAGCTCAGTGCCTGCTTTCTTGGTTTGACTTGTCAATCTGGACTTGAATACACCTTTGGTTTTGGATTGACTCTATTACCTCTCCGAGAAATTAACACACAAAACTGACAGCTGATTGACAAGATGAGAAGCAGTTTTCCAAAATTCAAATTGAACTTAATCCTTTCTGACTAAAAGAATGCTCAAATCAAGGGGACACAGCTCACTCGTTTTGACTTCATGAGCTATGGCAGGTAGAGACAACTTTTTGAAAATACACAGCTAAAACTGTCCGTGCTTTGAATGCTAGACATGTTTTTCAGAATACACAGCTAAAACGGTCCCCGCTTTAAGTGCTTTAGCAATTAAAGCAGGGACCGTTTTAGCTGTGTATTTTGGAAAAGTTGTGTGCTCTTCAAAGAGAAAGCTACTTTTGCTGTGTCTTTTGGTTCGAGGGGAAATGGGAGTCCTCTTCAGTCAGCAGGGACGACACCTGAGTCCTTTGCAGTCCTCTTGTCTGCCTCTGAGGGTGAAATGAGAGTGGTCCCTGTCATCATGAGCCATGTCTGAAAGAATTATTCACATTCCCTACGAGAATAGACGGGTGAAATAGCAAAAGTTGTGTCTTCCTTTGGAGCATGGACGGGTTCAAAGCCCACCTCATACCACTAAGTATTTTGCTGAACACGAGCATTTGTGTGTGCGGCCTGTGTTTGGGTGATTTTTGTGTCGTGTGTGTGTGTGTGTGTGTGTGTGTGTGTCTGTGTGTGTGTGTCTGTATTTCTGTCTCCATTCCTGAGCAGCAAATCTTTTTTCCTCTTTTAGCATGTTACTCACAACTGTGGATGAAGCCCAGCACTCCTGAAAACACAATCCATGTATGGTTGAAGGAAATTTTCTTGGTGATGAGTGAGAGGTTGGTGACTGAAACCAGCTCATTTCCCATTGACCACTGAGGTCCCATCTCTCAGGTGAGAAGCAAAGTGAGAATTTGAACCAGGCACATTCTCCTTAGAGACAATGGGCCAAAGACAGGTCCGATGGAATCGAATGTTTTTCATGTTGACATCCATTTCGTCAAGCCATCGTTAAGCCATTGAAGTGTCACATTGGGCCTGAGGGAGGCGGTGCACCCTGTGAAATTACACGTCCGAAGATTTGGATTTGATTTCCAGCACTCTGCCAGTCAGTTTGCCAGGCAATTTCATGTGACAAGCCTTAGGCGATTCCCTTTCTGTCTCTGATACCCGATTCCTTCACAGGGATTTGTGTGGGCCTTAACGCCCACTGGGAAAAGATCCCTCTGCCAGCTCAGTGCCTGCTTTCTTGGTTTGACTTGTCAATCTGGACTTGAATACACCTTTGGTTTTGGATTGACTCTATTACCTCTCCTAGAAATTAACACACAAAACTGACAGCTGATTGACAAGATGAGAAGCAGTTTTCCAAAATTCAAATTGAACTTAATCCTTTCTTACTAAAAGAATGCTCAAATCAAGGGGACACAGCTCACTCGTTTTGACTTCATGAGCTATAGCAGGTAGAGACAACTTTTTGAAAATACACAGCTAAAACTGTCCGTACTTTGAATGCTAGACATGTTTTTCAGAATACACAGCTAAAACGGTCCCCGCTTTAAGTGCTAAAGCACTTAAAGCGGGGACCGTTTTAGCTGTGTATTTTGAAAAAGTTGTGTGCTCTTCAAAGAGAAAGCTACTGTTGCTGTGTCTTTGGGTTCGAGGGGAAATGGGAGTCCTCTTCAGTCAGCAGGGACGACACCTGAGTCCTTTGCAGTCCTCTTGTCTGCCTCTGAGGGTGAAATGAGAGTGGTCCCTGTCATCATGAGCCATGTCTGAAAGAATTATTCACATTCCCTACGAGAATAGACGGGTGAAATAGCAAAAGGTGTGTCTTCCTTTGGAGCATGAACGGGTTCAAAGCACACCTCATACCACTAAGTATTTTGCTGAACACGAGCAGTTGTGTGTGCGGCCTGTGTTTGGGTGATTTTTGTGTCGTGTGTTTGTGTGTGTGTGTGTGTGTGTGTGTGTGTGTGTGTGTGTGTGTGTGTGTCTGTATTTCTGTCTCCATTCCTGAGCAGCAAATCTTTTTTCCTCTTTTAGCATGTTACTCACAACTGTGGATGAAGCCCAGCACTCCTGAAAACACAATCCATGTATGGTTGAAGGAAATTTTCTTGGTGATGAGTGAGAGGTTGGTGACTGAAACCAGCTCATTTCCCATTGACCACTGAGGTCACATCTCTCAGGTGAGAAGCAAAGTGAGAATTTGAACCAGGCACATTCTCCTTAGAGACAATGGGCCAAAGACAGGTCCGATGGAATCGAATGTCTTTTCATGTTGACATCCATCCCGTCAAGCCCTCGTTAAGCCATTGAAGTGTCACATTGGGCCTGGGGGAGGCGGTGCACCCTGTGAAATTACACGTCCGAAGATTTGGATTTGATTTCCAGCCCTCTGCCAGTCAGTCTGCCAGGCACTTTCATGTGACAAGCCTTAGGCGAGTCCCTTTCTGTCTCTGATTCCCGATTCCTTCACAGGGATTTATGTGGGCCTTAACGCCCACTGGGAAAAGATCCCTCTGCCAGCTCAGTGCCTGCTTTCTTGGTTTGACTTGTCAATCTGGACTTGAATACACCTTTGGTTTTGGATTGACTCTATTACCTCTCCTAGAAATTAACACACAAAACTGACAGCTGATTGACAAGATGAGAAGCAGTTTTCCAAAATTCAAATTGAACTTAATCCTTTCTTACTAAAAGAATGCTCAAATCAAGGGGACACAGCTCACTCGTTTTGACTTCATGAGCTATGGCAGTTAGAGACAACTTTTTGAAAATACACAGCTAAAACTGTCCGTGCTTTGAATGCTAGACATGTTTTAGCTGTGTATTTTGAAAAAGTTGTGTGCTCTTCAAAGAGAAAGCTACTTTTGCTGTGTCTTTGGGTTCGAGGGGAAATGGGAGTCCTCTTCAGTCAGTAGGGACGACACCTGAGTCCTTTGCAGTCCTCTTGTCTGCCTCTGAGGGTGAAATGAGAGTGGTCCCTGTCATCATGAGCCATGTCTGAAAGAATTATTCACATTCCCTACGAGAATAGACGGGTGAAATAGCAAAACGTGTGTCTTCCTTTGGAGCATGGACGGGTTCAAAGCCCACCTCATACCACTAAGTATTTTGCTGAACACGAGCAGTTGTGTGTGCGGCCTGTGTTTGGGTGATTTTTGTGTGATGTTTGTGTGTGTGTGTGTGTGTGTGTGTGTTTGTGTCTGTGTGTCTGTGTGGGTGTGTCTGTATTTCTGTCTCCATTCCTGAGCAGCAAATCTTTTATACTCTTTTAGCATGTTACTCACAACTGTGGATGAAGCCCAGCACTCCTGAAAACACAATCCATGTATGGTTGAAGGAAATTTTCTTGGTGATGAGTGAGAGGTTGGTGACTGAAACCAGCTCATTTCCCATTGACCACTGAGGTCACATCTCTCAGGTGAGAAGCAAAGTGAGAATTTGAACCAGGCACATTCTCCTTAGAGACAATGGGCCAAAGACAGGTCCGATGGAATCGAATGTCTTTTCATGTTGACATCCATCCCGTCAAGCCCTCGTTAAGCCATTGAAGTGTCACATTGGGCCTGGGGGAGGCGGTGCACCCTGTGAAATTACACGTCCGAAGATTTGGATTTGATTTCCAGCTCTCTGCAAGTCAGTCTGCCAGGCAATTTCATGTGACAAGCCTTAGGCGAGTCCCTTTCTGTCTCTGTTTCCCGATTCCTTCACAGGGATTTATATGGGCCTTAACGCCCACTGGGAAAAGATCCCTCTGCCAGCGCAGTGCCTGCTTTCTTGGTTTGACTTGTAAATCTGGACTTGAATACACCTTTGGTTTTGGATTGACTCTATTACCTCTCCTAGAAATTAACACACAAAACTGACAGCTGATTGACAAGATGAGAAGCAGTTTTCCAAAATTCAAATTGAACTTAATCCTTTCTTACTAAAAGAATGCTCAAATCAAGGGGACACAGCTCACTCGTTTTGACTTCATGAGCTATTGCAGGTAGAGACAACTTTTTGAAAATACACAGCTAAAACTGTCCGTGCTTTGAATGCTAGACATGTTTTTCAGAATACACAGCTAAAACGGTCCCCGCTTTAAGTGCTTTAGCAATTAAAGCAGGGACCGTTTTAGCTGTGTATTTTGGAAAAGTTGTGTGCTCTTCAAAGAGAAAGCTACTTTTGCTGTGTCTTTTGGTTCGAGGGGAAATGGGAGTCCTCTTCAGTCAGCAGGGACGACACCTGAGTCCTTTGCAGTCCTCTTGTCTGCCTCTGAGGGTGAAATGAGAGTGGTCCCTGTCATCATGAGCCATGTCTGAAAGAATTATTCACATTCCCTACGAGAATAGACGGGTGAAATAGCAAAAGTTGTGTCTTCCTTTGGAGCATGGACGGGTTCAAAGCCCACCTCATACCACTAAGTATTTTGCTGAACACGAGCATTTGTGTGTGCGGCCTGTGTTTGGGTGATTTTTGTGTCGTGTGTGTGTGTGTGTGTGTGTGTGTGTCTGTGTGTGTGTGTCTGTATTTCTGTCTCCATTCCTGAGCAGCAAATCTTTTTTCCTCTTTTAGCATGTTACTCACAACTGTGGATGAAGCCCAGCACTCCTGAAAACACAATCCATGTATGGTTGAAGGAAATTTTCTTGGTGATGAGTGAGAGGTTGGTGACTGAAACCAGCTCATTTCCCATTGACCACTGAGGTCCCATCTCTCAGGTGAGAAGCAAAGTGAGAATTTGAACCAGGCACATTCTCCTTAGAGACAATGGGCCAAAGACAGGTCCGATGGAATCGAATGTTTTTCATGTTGACATCCATTTCGTCAAGCCATCGTTAAGCCATTGAAGTGTCACATTGGGCCTGAGGGAGGCGGTGCACCCTGTGAAATTACACGTCCGAAGATTTGGATTTGATTTCCAGCACTCTGCCAGTCAGTTTGCCAGGCAATTTCATGTGACAAGCCTTAGGCGATTCCCTTTCTGTCTCTGATACCCGATTCCTTCACAGGGATTTGTGTGGGCCTTAACGCCCACTGGGAAAAGATCCCTCTGCCAGCTCAGTGCCTGCTTTCTTGGTTTGACTTGTCAATCTGGACTTGAATACACCTTTGGTTTTGGATTGACTCTATTACCTCTCCTAGAAATTAACACACAAAACTGACAGCTGATTGACAAGATGAGAAGCAGTTTTCCAAAATTCAAATTGAACTTAATCCTTTCTTACTAAAAGAATGCTCAAATCAAGGGGACACAGCTCACTCGTTTTGACTTCATGAGCTATAGCAGGTAGAGACAACTTTTTGAAAATACACAGCTAAAACTGTCCGTACTTTGAATGCTAGACATGTTTTTCAGAATACACAGCTAAAACGGTCCCCGCTTTAAGTGCTAAAGCACTTAAAGCGGGGACCGTTTTAGCTGTGTATTTTGAAAAAGTTGTGTGCTCTTCAAAGAGAAAGCTACTGTTGCTGTGTCTTTGGGTTCGAGGGGAAATGGGAGTCCTCTTCAGTCAGCAGGGACGACACCTGAGTCCTTTGCAGTCCTCTTGTCTGCCTCTGAGGGTGAAATGAGAGTGGTCCCTGTCATCATGAGCCATGTCTGAAAGAATTATTCACATTCCCTACGAGAATAGACGGGTGAAATAGCAAAAGGTGTGTCTTCCTTTGGAGCATGAACGGGTTCAAAGCACACCTCATACCACTAAGTATTTTGCTGAACACGAGCAGTTGTGTGTGCGGCCTGTGTTTGGGTGATTTTTGTGTCGTGTGTTTGTGTGTGTGTGTGTGTGTGTGTGTGTGTGTGTGTGTGTGTGTGTCTGTATTTCTGTCTCCATTCCTGAGCAGCAAATCTTTTTTCCTCTTTTAGCATGTTACTCACAACTGTGGATGAAGCCCAGGACTCCTGAAAACACAATCCATGTATGGTTGAAGGAAATTTTCTTGGTGATGAGTGAGAGGTTGGTGACTGAAACCAGCTCATTTCCCATTGACCACTGAGGTCACATCTCTCAGGTGAGAAGCAAAGTGAGAATTTGAACCAGGCACATTCTCCTTAGAGACAATGGGCCAAAGACAGGTCCGATGGAATCGAATGTCTTTTCATGTTGACATCCATCCCGTCAAGCCCTCGTTAAGCCATTGAAGTGTCACATTGGGCCTGGGGGAGGCGGTGCACCCTGTGAAATTACACGTCCGAAGATTTGGATTTGATTTCCAGCCCTCTGCCAGTCAGTCTGCCAGGCACTTTCATGTGACAAGCCTTAGGCGAGTCCCTTTCTGTCTCTGATTCCCGATTCCTTCACAGGGATTTATGTGGGCCTTAACGCCCACTGGGAAAAGATCCCTCTGCCAGCTCAGTGCCTGCTTTCTTGGTTTGACTTGTCAATCTGGACTTGAATACACCTTTGGTTTTGGATTGACTCTATTACCTCTCCTAGAAATTAACACACAAAACTGACAGCTGATTGACAAGATGAGAAGCAGTTTTCCAAAATTCAAATTGAACTTAATCCTTTCTTACTAAAAGAATGCTCAAATCAAGGGGACACAGCTCACTCGTTTTGACTTCATGAGCTATGGCAGTTAGAGACAACTTTTTGAAAATACACAGCTAAAACTGTCCGTGCTTTGAATGCTAGACATGTTTTAGCTGTGTATTTTGAAAAAGTTGTGTGCTCTTCAAAGAGAAAGCTACTTTTGCTGTGTCTTTGGGTTCGAGGGGAAATGGGAGTCCTCTTCAGTCAGCAGGGACGACACCTGAGTCCTTTGCAGTCCTCTTGTCTGCCTCTGAGGGTGAAATGAGAGTGGTCCCTGTCATCATGAGCCATGTCTGAAAGAATTATTCACATTCCCTACGAGAATAGACGGGTGAAATAGCAAAACGTGTGTCTTCCTTTGGAGCATGGACGGGTTCAAAGCCCACCTCATACCACTAAGTATTTTGCTGAACACGAGCAGTTGTGTGTGCGGCCTGTGTTTGGGTGATTTTTGTGTGATGTTTGTGTGTGTGTGTGTGTGTGTGTGTGTTTGTGTCTGTGTGTCTGTGTGGGTGTGTCTGTATTTCTGTCTCCATTCCTGAGCAGCAAATCTTTTATACTCTTTTAGCATGTTACTCACAACTGTGGATGAAGCCCAGCACTCCTGAAAACACAATCCATGTATGGTTGAAGGAAATTTTCTTGGTGATGAGTGAGAGGTTGGTGACTGAAACCAGCTCATTTCCCATTGACCACTGAGGTCACATCTCTCAGGTGAGAAGCAAAGTGAGAATTTGAACCAGGCACATTCTCCTTAGAGACAATGGGCCAAAGACAGGTCCGATGGAATCGAATGTCTTTTCATGTTGACATCCATCCCGTCAAGCCCTCGTTAAGCCATTGAAGTGTCACATTGGGCCTGGGGGAGGCGGTGCACCCTGTGAAATTACACGTCCGAAGATTTGGATTTGATTTCCAGCTCTCTGCAAGTCAGTCTGCCAGGCAATTTCATGTGACAAGCCTTAGGCGAGTCCCTTTCTGTCTCTGTTTCCCGATTCCTTCACAGGGATTTATGTGGGCCTTAACGCCCACTGGGAAAAGATCCCTCTGCCAGCGCAGTGCCTGCTTTCTTGGTTTGACTTGTAAATCTGGACTTGAATACACCTTTGGTTTTGGATTGACTCTATTACCTCTCCTAGAAATTAACACACAAAACTGACAGCTGATTGACAAGATGAGAAGCAGTTTTCCAAAATTCAAATTGAACTTAATCCTTTCTTACTAAAAGAATGCTCAAATCAAGGGGACACAGCTCACTCGTTTTGACTTCATGAGCTATTGCAGGTAGAGACAACTTTTTGAAAATACACAGCTAAAACTGTCCGTGCTTTGAATGCTAGACATGTTTTTCAGAATACACAGCTAAAACGGTCCCCGCTTTACGTGCTAAAGCACTTAAAAACGGTGACCGTTTTAGCTGTGTATTTTGAAAAAGTTGTGTGCTCTTCAAAGAGAAAACTACTTTTGCTGTGTCTTTGGGTTCGAGGGGAAATGGGAGTCCTCTTCAGTCAGCAGGGACGACACCTGAGTCCTTTGCAGTCCTCTTGTCTGCCTCTGAGGGTGAAATGAGAGTGCTCCCTGTCATCATGAGCCATGTGTGAAAGAATTATTCACATTTCCTACGAGAATAGACGGGTGAAATAGCAAAAGGTGTGTCTTCCTTTGGAGCATGGACGGGTTCAAAGCCCACCTCATACCACTAAGTATTTTGCTGAACACGAGCAGTTGTGTGTGCGGCCTGTGTTTGGGTGATTTTTGTGTCCTGTGTGTTTGTGTGTGTGTCTGTGTGTGTGTGTCTTTCTGTGTGTGTGTGTGTCTGTATTTCTGTCTCCATTCCTGAGCAGCAAATCTTTTTTCCTCTTTTAGCATGTTACTCACAACTGTGGATGAAGCCCAGCACTCCTGAAAACACAATCCATGTATGGTTGAAGGAAATTTTCTTGGTGATGAGTGAGAGGTTGGTGACTGAAACCAGCTCATTTCCCATTGACCACTGAGGTCACATCTCTCAGGTGAGAAGCAAAGTGAGAATTTGAACCAGGCACATTCTCCTTAGAGACAATGGGCCAAAGACAGGTCCGATGGAATCGAATGTCTTTTCATGTTGACATCCATCCCGTCAAGCCCTCGTTAAGCCATTGAAGTGTCACATTGGGCCTGGGGGAGGCGGTGCACCCTGTGAAATTACACGTCCGAAGATTTGGATTTGATTTCCAGCCCTCTGCCAGTCAGTCTGCCAGGCACTTTCATGTGACAAGCCTTAGGCGAGTCCCTTTCTGTCTCTGATTCCCGATTCCTTCACAGGGATTTATGTGGGCCTTAACGCCCACTGGGAAAAGATCCCTCTGCCAGCTCAGTGCCTGCTTTCTTGGTTTGACTTGTCAATCTGGACTTGAATACACCTTTGGTTTTGGATTGACTCTATTACCTCTCCTAGAAATTAACACACAAAACTGACAGCTGATTGACAAGATGAGAAGCAGTTTTCCAAAATTCAAATTGAACTTAATCCTTTCTTACTAAAAGAATGCTCAAATCAAGGGGACACAGCTCACTCGTTTTGACTTCATGAGCTATGGCAGTTAGAGACAACTTTTTGAAAATACACAGCTAAAACTGTCCGTGCTTTGAATGCTAGACATGTTTTAGCTGTGTATTTTGAAAAAGTTGTGTGCTCTTCAAAGAGAAAGCTACTTTTGCTGTGTCTTTGGGTTCGAGGGGAAATGGGAGTCCTCTTCAGTCAGCAGGGACGACACCTGAGTCCTTTGCAGTCCTCTTGTCTGCCTCTGAGGGTGAAATGAGAGTGGTCCCTGTCATCATGAGCCATGTCTGAAAGAATTATTCACATTCCCTACGAGAATAGACGGGTGAAATAGCAAAACGTGTGTCTTCCTTTGGAGCATGGACGGGTTCAAAGCCCACCTCATACCACTAAGTATTTTGCTGAACACGAGCAGTTGTGTGTGCGGCCTGTGTTTGGGTGATTTTTGTGTGATGTTTGTGTGTGTGTGTGTGTGTGTGTGTGTTTGTGTCTGTGTGTCTGTGTGGGTGTGTCTGTATTTCTGTCTCCATTCCTGAGCAGCAAATCTTTTATACTCTTTTAGCATGTTACTCACAACTGTGGATGAAGCCCAGCACTCCTGAAAACACAATCCATGTATGGTTGAAGGAAATTTTCTTGGTGATGAGTGAGAGGTTGGTGACTGAAACCAGCTCATTTCCCATTGACCACTGAGGTCACATCTCTCAGGTGAGAAGCAAAGTGAGAATTTGAACCAGGCACATTCTCCTTAGAGACAATGGGCCAAAGACAGGTCCGATGGAATCGAATGTCTTTTCATGTTGACATCCATCCCGTCAAGCCCTCGTTAAGCCATTGAAGTGTCACATTGGGCCTGGGGGAGGCGGTGCACCCTGTGAAATTACACGTCCGAAGATTTGGATTTGATTTCCAGCTCTCTGCAAGTCAGTCTGCCAGGCAATTTCATGTGACAAGCCTTAGGCGAGTCCCTTTCTGTCTCTGTTTCCCGATTCCTTCACAGGGATTTATATGGGCCTTAACGCCCACTGGGAAAAGATCCCTCTGCCAGCGCAGTGCCTGCTTTCTTGGTTTGACTTGTAAATCTGGACTTGAATACACCTTTGGTTTTGGATTGACTCTATTACCTCTCCTAGAAATTAACACACAAAACTGACAGCTGATTGACAAGATGAGAAGCAGTTTTCCAAAATTCAAATTGAACTTAATCCTTTCTTACTAAAAGAATGCTCAAATCAAGGGGACACAGCTCACTCGTTT
Source organism: Saimiri boliviensis (assembly GCF_048565385.1). Lineage (NCBI taxonomy): Eukaryota > Metazoa > Chordata > Mammalia > Primates > Cebidae > Saimiri > Saimiri boliviensis. The sequence goes on from NC_133453.1 coordinate 153,433,512, forward strand.
TGACTTCATGAGCTATTGCAGGTAGAGACAACTTTTTGAAAATACACAGCTAAAACTGTCCGTGCTTTGAATGCTAGACATGTTTTTCAGAATACACAGCTAAAACGGTCCCCGCTTTAAGTGCTTTAGCAATTAAAGCAGGGACCGTTTTAGCTGTGTATTTTGGAAAAGTTGTGTGCTCTTCAAAGAGAAAGCTACTTTTGCTGTGTCTTTTGGTTCGAGGGGAAATGGGAGTCCTCTTCAGTCAGCAGGGACGACACCTGAGTCCTTTGCAGTCCTCTTGTCTGCCTCTGAGGGTGAAATGAGAGTGGTCCCTGTCATCATGAGCCATGTCTGAAAGAATTATTCACATTCCCTACGAGAATAGACGGGTGAAATAGCAAAAGTTGTGTCTTCCTTTGGAGCATGGACGGGTTCAAAGCCCACCTCATACCACTAAGTATTTTGCTGAACACGAGCATTTGTGTGTGCGGCCTGTGTTTGGGTGATTTTTGTGTCGTGTGTGTGTGTGTGTGTGTGTGTGTGTGTGTCTGTGTGTGTGTGTCTGTATTTCTGTCTCCATTCCTGAGCAGCAAATCTTTTTTCCTCTTTTAGCATGTTACTCACAACTGTGGATGAAGCCCAGCACTCCTGAAAACACAATCCATGTATGGTTGAAGGAAATTTTCTTGGTGATGAGTGAGAGGTTGGTGACTGAAACCAGCTCATTTCCCATTGACCACTGAGGTCCCATCTCTCAGGTGAGAAGCAAAGTGAGAATTTGAACCAGGCACATTCTCCTTAGAGACAATGGGCCAAAGACAGGTCCGATGGAATCGAATGTTTTTCATGTTGACATCCATTTCGTCAAGCCATCGTTAAGCCATTGAAGTGTCACATTGGGCCTGAGGGAGGCGGTGCACCCTGTGAAATTACACGTCCGAAGATTTGGATTTGATTTCCAGCACTCTGCCAGTCAGTTTGCCAGGCAATTTCATGTGACAAGCCTTAGGCGATTCCCTTTCTGTCTCTGATACCCGATTCCTTCACAGGGATTTGTGTGGGCCTTAACGCCCACTGGGAAAAGATCCCTCTGCCAGCTCAGTGCCTGCTTTCTTGGTTTGACTTGTCAATCTGGACTTGAATACACCTTTGGTTTTGGATTGACTCTATTACCTCTCCTAGAAATTAACACACAAAACTGACAGCTGATTGACAAGATGAGAAGCAGTTTTCCAAAATTCAAATTGAACTTAATCCTTTCTTACTAAAAGAATGCTCAAATCAAGGGGACACAGCTCACTCGTTTTGACTTCATGAGCTATAGCAGGTAGAGACAACTTTTTGAAAATACACAGCTAAAACTGTCCGTACTTTGAATGCTAGACATGTTTTTCAGAATACACAGCTAAAACGGTCCCCGCTTTAAGTGCTAAAGCACTTAAAGCGGGGACCGTTTTAGCTGTGTATTTTGAAAAAGTTGTGTGCTCTTCAAAGAGAAAGCTACTGTTGCTGTGTCTTTGGGTTCGAGGGGAAATGGGAGTCCTCTTCAGTCAGCAGGGACGACACCTGAGTCCTTTGCAGTCCTCTTGTCTGCCTCTGAGGGTGAAATGAGAGTGGTCCCTGTCATCATGAGCCATGTCTGAAAGAATTATTCACATTCCCTACGAGAATAGACGGGTGAAATAGCAAAAGGTGTGTCTTCCTTTGGAGCATGAACGGGTTCAAAGCACACCTCATACCACTAAGTATTTTGCTGAACACGAGCAGTTGTGTGTGCGGCCTGTGTTTGGGTGATTTTTGTGTCGTGTGTTTGTGTGTGTGTGTGTGTGTGTGTGTGTGTGTGTGTGTGTGTGTCTGTATTTCTGTCTCCATTCCTGAGCAGCAAATCTTTTTTCCTCTTTTAGCATGTTACTCACAACTGTGGATGAAGCCCAGGACTCCTGAAAACACAATCCATGTATGGTTGAAGGAAATTTTCTTGGTGATGAGTGAGAGGTTGGTGACTGAAACCAGCTCATTTCCCATTGACCACTGAGGTCACATCTCTCAGGTGAGAAGCAAAGTGAGAATTTGAACCAGGCACATTCTCCTTAGAGACAATGGGCCAAAGACAGGTCCGATGGAATCGAATGTCTTTTCATGTTGACATCCATCCCGTCAAGCCCTCGTTAAGCCATTGAAGTGTCACATTGGGCCTGGGGGAGGCGGTGCACCCTGTGAAATTACACGTCCGAAGATTTGGATTTGATTTCCAGCCCTCTGCCAGTCAGTCTGCCAGGCACTTTCATGTGACAAGCCTTAGGCGAGTCCCTTTCTGTCTCTGATTCCCGATTCCTTCACAGGGATTTATGTGGGCCTTAACGCCCACTGGGAAAAGATCCCTCTGCCAGCTCAGTGCCTGCTTTCTTGGTTTGACTTGTCAATCTGGACTTGAATACACCTTTGGTTTTGGATTGACTCTATTACCTCTCCTAGAAATTAACACACAAAACTGACAGCTGATTGACAAGATGAGAAGCAGTTTTCCAAAATTCAAATTGAACTTAATCCTTTCTTACTAAAAGAATGCTCAAATCAAGGGGACACAGCTCACTCGTTTTGACTTCATGAGCTATGGCAGTTAGAGACAACTTTTTGAAAATACACAGCTAAAACTGTCCGTGCTTTGAATGCTAGACATGTTTTAGCTGTGTATTTTGAAAAAGTTGTGTGCTCTTCAAAGAGAAAGCTACTTTTGCTGTGTCTTTGGGTTCGAGGGGAAATGGGAGTCCTCTTCAGTCAGCAGGGACGACACCTGAGTCCTTTGCAGTCCTCTTGTCTGCCTCTGAGGGTGAAATGAGAGTGGTCCCTGTCATCATGAGCCATGTCTGAAAGAATTATTCACATTCCCTACGAGAATAGACGGGTGAAATAGCAAAACGTGTGTCTTCCTTTGGAGCATGGACGGGTTCAAAGCCCACCTCATACCACTAAGTATTTTGCTGAACACGAGCAGTTGTGTGTGCGGCCTGTGTTTGGGTGATTTTTGTGTGATGTTTGTGTGTGTGTGTGTGTGTGTGTGTGTTTGTGTCTGTGTGTCTGTGTGGGTGTGTCTGTATTTCTGTCTCCATTCCTGAGCAGCAAATCTTTTATACTCTTTTAGCATGTTACTCACAACTGTGGATGAAGCCCAGCACTCCTGAAAACACAATCCATGTATGGTTGAAGGAAATTTTCTTGGTGATGAGTGAGAGGTTGGTGACTGAAACCAGCTCATTTCCCATTGACCACTGAGGTCACATCTCTCAGGTGAGAAGCAAAGTGAGAATTTGAACCAGGCACATTCTCCTTAGAGACAATGGGCCAAAGACAGGTCCGATGGAATCGAATGTCTTTTCATGTTGACATCCATCCCGTCAAGCCCTCGTTAAGCCATTGAAGTGTCACATTGGGCCTGGGGGAGGCGGTGCACCCTGTGAAATTACACGTCCGAAGATTTGGATTTGATTTCCAGCTCTCTGCAAGTCAGTCTGCCAGGCAATTTCATGTGACAAGCCTTAGGCGAGTCCCTTTCTGTCTCTGTTTCCCGATTCCTTCACAGGGATTTATGTGGGCCTTAACGCCCACTGGGAAAAGATCCCTCTGCCAGCGCAGTGCCTGCTTTCTTGGTTTGACTTGTAAATCTGGACTTGAATACACCTTTGGTTTTGGATTGACTCTATTACCTCTCCTAGAAATTAACACACAAAACTGACAGCTGATTGACAAGATGAGAAGCAGTTTTCCAAAATTCAAATTGAACTTAATCCTTTCTTACTAAAAGAATGCTCAAATCAAGGGGACACAGCTCACTCGTTTTGACTTCATGAGCTATTGCAGGTAGAGACAACTTTTTGAAAATACACAGCTAAAACTGTCCGTGCTTTGAATGCTAGACATGTTTTTCAGAATACACAGCTAAAACGGTCCCCGCTTTAAGTGCTTTAGCAATTAAAGCAGGGACCGTTTTAGCTGTGTATTTTGGAAAAGTTGTGTGCTCTTCAAAGAGAAAGCTACTTTTGCTGTGTCTTTTGGTTCGAGGGGAAATGGGAGTCCTCTTCAGTCAGCAGGGACGACACCTGAGTCCTTTGCAGTCCTCTTGTCTGCCTCTGAGGGTGAAATGAGAGTGCTCCCTGTCATCATGAGCCATGTGTGAAAGAATTATTCACATTTCCTACGAGAATAGACGGGTGAAATAGCAAAAGGTGTGTCTTCCTTTGGAGCATGGACGGGTTCAAAGCCCACCTCATACCACTAAGTATTTTGCTGAACACGAGCAGTTGTGTGTGCGGCCTGTGTTTGGGTGATTTTTGTGTCCTGTGTGTTTGTGTGTGTGTCTGTGTGTGTGTGTCTTTCTGTGTGTGTGTGTGTCTGTATTTCTGTCTCCATTCCTGAGCAGCAAATCTTTTTTCCTCTTTTAGCATGTTACTCACAACTGTGGATGAAGCCCAGCACTCCTGAAAACACAATCCATGTATGGTTGAAGGAAATTTTCTTGGTGATGAGTGAGAGGTTGGTGACTGAAACCAGCTCATTTCCCATTGACCACTGAGGTCACATCTCTCAGGTGAGAAGCAAAGTGAGAATTTGAACCAGGCACATTCTCCTTAGAGACAATGGGCCAAAGACAGGTCCGATGGAATCGAATGTCTTTTCATGTTGACATCCATCCCGTCAAGCCCTCGTTAAGCCATTGAAGTGTCACATTGGGCCTGGGGGAGGCGGTGCACCCTGTGAAATTACACGTCCGAAGATTTGGATTTGATTTCCAGCCCTCTGCCAGTCAGTCTGCCAGGCACTTTCATGTGACAAGCCTTAGGCGAGTCCCTTTCTGTCTCTGATTCCCGATTCCTTCACAGGGATTTATGTGGGCCTTAACGCCCACTGGGAAAAGATCCCTCTGCCAGCTCAGTGCTTGCTTTCTTTGTTTGACTTGTCAATCTGGACTTGAATACACCTTTGGTTTTGGATTGACTCTATTACCTCTCCTAGAAATTAACACACAAAACTGACAGCTGATTGACAAGATGAGAAGCAGTTTTCCAAAATTCAAATTGAACTTAATCCTTTCTTACTAAAAGAATGCTCAAATCAAGGGGACACAGCTCACTCGTTTTGACTTCATGAGCTATGGCACGTAGAGACAACTTTTTGAAAATACACAGCTAAAACTGTCCGTGCTTTGAATGCTAGACATGTTTTTCAGAATACACAGCTAAAACGGTCCCCGCTTTAAGTGCTAAAGCACTTAAAGCGGGGACCGTTTTAGCTGTGTATTTTGAAAAAGTTGTGTGCTCTTCAAAGAGAAAGCTACTTTTGCTGTGTCTTTGGGTTCGAGGGGAAATGGGAGTCCTCTTCAGTCAGCAGGGACGACACCTGAGTCCTTTGCAGTCCTCTTGTCTGCCTCTGAGGGTGAAATGAGAGTGGTCCCTGTCATCATGAGCCATGTCTGAAAGAATTATTCACATTCCCTACGAGAATAGACGGGTGAAATAGCAAAAGGTGTGTCTTCCTTTGGAGCATGGACGGGTTCAAAGCCCACCTCATACCACTAAGTATTTTGCTGAACACGAGCAGTTGTGTGTGCGGCCTGTGTTTGGGTGATTTTTGTGTCGTGTGTGTGTGTGTGTGTGTGTGTGTGTGTGTGTGTGTCTGTGTGTGTGTGTCTGTATTTCTGTCTCCATTCCTGAGACGCAAGTCTTTTTTTCTCTTTTAGCATGTTACTCACAACTGTGAATGAAGCCCAGCACTCCTGAAAACACAATCCATGTATGGTTGAAGGAAATTTTCTTGGTGATGAGTGAGAGGTTGGTGACTGAAACCAGCTCATTTCCCATTGACCACTGAGGACACATCTCTCAGGTGAGAAGCAAAGTGAGAATTTGAACCAGGCACATTCTCCTTAGAGACAATGGGCCAAAGACAGGTCCGATGGAATCGAGTGTCTTTTCATGTTGACATCCATCCCGTCAAGCCCTCGTTAAGCCATTGAAGTGTCACATTGGGCCTGGGGGAGGCGGTGCACCCTGTGAAATTACACGTCCGAAGATTTGGATTTGATTTCCAGCCCTCTGCCAGTCAGTCTGCCAGGCACTTTCATGTGACAAGCCTTAGGCGAGTCCCTTTCTGTCTCTGATTCCCGATTCCTTCACAGGGATTTATGTGGGCCTTAACGCCCACTGGGAAAAGATCCCTCTGCCAGCTCAGTGCCTGCTTTCTTGGTTTGACTTGTCAATCTGGACTTGAATACACCTTTGGTTTTGGATTGACTCTATTACCTCTCCGAGAAATTAACACACAAAACTGACAGCTGATTGACAAGATGAGAAGAAGTTTTCCAAAATTCAAATTGAACTTAATCCTTTCTGACTAAAAGAATGCTCAAATCAAGGGGACACAGCTCACTCGTTTTGACTTCATGAGCTCTGGCAGGTAGAGACAACTTTTTGAAAATACACAGCTAAAACTGTCCGTGCTTTGAATGCTAGACATGTTTTTCAGAATACACAGCTAAAACGGTCACCGCTTTAAGTGCTTTAGCAATTAAAGCAGGGACCGTTTTAGCTGTGTATTTTGGAAAAGTTGTGTGCTCTTCAAAGAGAAAGCTACTTTTGCTGTGTCTTTGGGTTCGAGGGGAAATGGGAGTCCTCTTCAGTCAGCAGGGACGACACCTGAGTCCTTTGCAGTCCTCTTGTCTGCCTCTGAGGGTGAAATGAGAGTGGTCCCTGTCATCATGAGCCATGTCTGAAAGAATTATTCACATTCCCTACGAGAATAGACGGGTGAAATAGCAAAAGGTGTGTCTTCCTTTGGAGCATGGACGGGTTCAAAGCCCACCTCATACCACTAAGTATTTTGCTGAACACGAGCAGTTGTGTGTGCGGCCTGTGTTTGGGTGATTTTTGTGTCGTGTGTGTGTGTGTGTGTGTGTGTGTGTCTGTGTGTGTGTGTCTGTATTTCTGTCTCCATTCCTGAGCAGCAAATCTTTTTTCCTCTTTTAGCATGTTACTCACAACTGTGTATGAAGCCCAGCACTCCTGAAAACACAATCCATGTATGGTTGAAGGAAATTTTCTTAATGATGAGTGAGAGGTTGGTGACTGAAACCAGCTCATTTCACATTGACCACTGAGGTCCCATCTCTCAGGTGAGAAGCAAAGTGAGAATTTGAACCAGGCACATTCTCCTTAGAGACAACGGGCCAAAGACAGGTCCGATGGAATCGAATGTTTTTCATGTTGACATCCATTTCGTCAAGCCATCGTTAAGCCATTGAAGTGTCACATTGGGCCTGGGGGAGGCGGAGCACCCTGTGAAATTACACGTCCGAAGATTTGGATTTGATTTCCAGCCCTCTGCCAGTCAGTTTGCCAGGCAATTTCATGTGACAAGCCTTAGGCGAGTCCCTTTCTGTCTCTGATACCCGATTCCTTCACAGGGATTTATGTGGGCCTTAACGCCCACTGGGAAAAGATCCCTCTGCCAGCTCAGTGCCTGCTTTCTTGGTTTGACTTGTCAATCTGGACTTGAATACACCTTTGGTTTTGGATTGACTCTATTACCTCTCCTAGAAATTAACACACAAAACTGACAGCTGATTGACAAGATGAGAAGCAGTTTTCCAAAATTCAAATTGAACTTAATCCTTTCTTACTAAAAGAATGCTCAAATCAAGGGGACACAGCTCACTCGTTTTGACTTCATGAGCTATAGCAGGTAGAGACAACTTTTTGAAAATACACAGCTAAAACTGTCCGTACTTTGAATGCTAGACATGTTTTTCAGAATACACAGCTAAAACGGTCCCCGCTTTAAGTGCTAAAGCACTTAATGCGGGGACCGTTTTAGCTGTGTATTTTGAAAAATTGGTGTGCTCTTCAAAGAGAAAGCTACTTTTGCTGTGTCTTTGGGTTCGAGGGGAAATGGGAGTCCTCTTCAGTCAGCAGGGACGACACCTGAGTCCTTTGCAGTCCTCTTGTCTGCCTCTGAGGGTGAAATGAGAGTGGTCCCTGTCATCATGAGCCATGTCTGAAAGAATTATTCACATTCCCTACGAGAATAGACGGGTGAAATAGCAAAAGGTGTGTCTCCCTTTGGAGCATGGACGGGTTCAAAGCCCACCTCATACCAATAAGTATTTTGCTGAATACGAGCAGTTGTGTGTGCGGCCTGTGTTTGGGTGATTTTTGTGTCGTGTGTGTGTGTGTGTGTGTGTGTGTGTGTGTGTGTCTGTGTGTTTGTGTCTGTATTTCTGTCTCCATTCCTGAGACGCAAGTCTTTTTTTCTCTTTTAGCATGTTACTCACAACTGTGAATGAAGCCCAGCACTCCTGAAAACACAATCCATGTATGGTTGAAGGAAATTTTCTTGGTGATGAGTGAGAGGTTGGTGACTGAAACCAGCTCATTTCCCATTGACCACTGAGGACACATCTCTCAGGTGAGAAGCAAAGTGAGAATTTGAACCAGGCACATTCTCCTTAGAGACAATGGGCCAAAGACAGGTCCGATGGAATCGAGTGTCTTTTCATGTTGACATCCATCCCGTCAAGCCCTCGTTAAGCCATTGAAGTGTCACATTGGGCCTGGGGGAGGCGGTGCACCCTGTGAAATTACACGTCCGAAGATTTGGATTTGATTTCCAGCCCTCTGCCAGTCAGTCTGCCAGGCACTTTCATGTGACAAGCCTTAGGCGAGTCCCTTTCTGTCTCTGATTCCCGATTCCTTCACAGGGATTTATGTGGGCCTTAACGCCCACTGGGAAAAGATCCCTCTGCCAGCTCAGTGCCTGCTTTCTTGGTTTGACTTGTCAATCTGGACTTGAATACACCTTTGGTTTTGGATTGACTCTATTACCTCTCCGAGAAATTAACACACAAAACTGACAGCTGATTGACAAGATGAGAAGCAGTTTTCCAAAATTCAAATTGAACTTAATCCTTTCTGACTAAAAGAATGCTCAAATCAAGGGGACACAGCTCACTCGTTTTGACTTCATGAGCTATGGCAGGTAGAGACAACTTTTTGAAAATACACAGCTAAAACTGTCCGTGCTTTGAATGCTAGACATGTTTTTCAGAATACACAGCTAAAACGGTCCCCGCTTTAAGTGCTTTAGCAATTAAAGCAGGGACCGTTTTAGCTGTGTATTTTGGAAAAGTTGTGTGCTCTTCAAAGAGAAAGCTACTTTTGCTGTGTCTTTTGGTTCGAGGGGAAATGGGAGTCCTCTTCAGTCAGCAGGGACGACACCTGAGTCCTTTGCAGTCCTCTTGTCTGCCTCTGAGGGTGAAATGAGAGTGGTCCCTGTCATCATGAGCCATGTCTGAAAGAATTATTCACATTCCCTACGAGAATAGACGGGTGAAATAGCAAAAGTTGTGTCTTCCTTTGGAGCATGGACGGGTTCAAAGCCCACCTCATACCACTAAGTATTTTGCTGAACACGAGCATTTGTGTGTGCGGCCTGTGTTTGGGTGATTTTTGTGTCGTGTGTGTGTGTGTGTGTGTGTGTGTGTGTCTGTGTGTGTGTGTCTGTATTTCTGTCTCCATTCCTGAGCAGCAAATCTTTTTTCCTCTTTTAGCATGTTACTCACAACTGTGGATGAAGCCCAGCACTCCTGAAAACACAATCCATGTATGGTTGAAGGAAATTTTCTTGGTGATGAGTGAGAGGTTGGTGACTGAAACCAGCTCATTTCCCATTGACCACTGAGGTCCCATCTCTCAGGTGAGAAGCAAAGTGAGAATTTGAACCAGGCACATTCTCCTTAGAGACAATGGGCCAAAGACAGGTCCGATGGAATCGAATGTTTTTCATGTTGACATCCATTTCGTCAAGCCATCGTTAAGCCATTGAAGTGTCACATTGGGCCTGAGGGAGGCGGTGCACCCTGTGAAATTACAAGTCCGAAGATTTGGATTTGATTTCCAGCACTCTGCCAGTCAGTTTGCCAGGCAATTTCATGTGACAAGCCTTAGGCGATTCCCTTTCTGTCTCTGATACCCGATTCCTTCACAGGGATTTGTGTGGGCCTTAACGCCCACTGGGAAAAGATCCCTCTGCCAGCTCAGTGCCTGCTTTCTTGGTTTGACTTGTCAATCTGGACTTGAATACACCTTTGGTTTTGGATTGACTCTATTACCTCTCCTAGAAATTAACACACAAAACTGACAGCTGATTGACAAGATGAGAAGCAGTTTTCCAAAATTCAAATTGAACTTAATCCTTTCTTACTAAAAGAATGCTCAAATCAAGGGGACACAGCTCACTCGTTTTGACTTCATGAGCTATAGCAGGTAGAGACAACTTTTTGAAAATACACAGCTAAAACTGTCCGTGCTTTGAATGCTAGACATGTTTTTCAGAATACACAGCTAAAACGGTCCCCGCTTTAAGTGCTTTAGCAATTAAAGCAGGGACCGTTTTAGCTGTGTATTTTGGAAAAGTTGTGTGCTCTTCAAAGAGAAAGCTACTTTTGCTGTGTCTTTTGGTTCGAGGGGAAATGGGAGTCCTCTTCAGTCAGCAGGGACGACACCTGAGTCCTTTGCAGTCCTCTTGTCTGCCTCTGAGGGTGAAATGAGAGTGCTCCCTGTCATCATGAGCCATGTGTGAAAGAATTATTCACATTTCCTACGAGAATAGACGGGTGAAATAGCAAAAGGTGTGTCTTCCTTTGGAGCATGGACGGGTTCAAAGCCCACCTCATACCACTAAGTATTTTGCTGAACACGAGCAGTTGTGTGTGCGGCCTGTGTTTGGGTGATTTTTGTGTCCTGTGTGTTTGTGTGTGTGTCTGTGTGTGTGTGTCTTTCTGTGTGTGTGTGTGTCTGTATTTCTGTCTCCATTCCTGAGCAGCAAATCTTTTTTCCTCTTTTAGCATGTTACTCACAACTGTGGATGAAGCCCAGCACTCCTGAAAACACAATCCATGTATGGTTGAAGGAAATTTTCTTGGTGATGAGTGAGAGGTTGGTGACTGAAACCAGCTCATTTCCCATTGACCACTGAGGTCACATCTCTCAGGTGAGAAGCAAAGTGAGAATTTGAACCAGGCACATTCTCCTTAGAGACAATGGGCCAAAGACAGGTCCGATGGAATCGAATGTCTTTTCATGTTGACATCCATCCCGTCAAGCCCTCGTTAAGCCATTGAAGTGTCACATTGGGCCTGGGGGAGGCGGTGCACCCTGTGAAATTACACGTCCGAAGATTTGGATTTGATTTCCAGCCCTCTGCCAGTCAGTCTGCCAGGCACTTTCATGTGACAAGCCTTAGGCGAGTCCCTTTCTGTCTCTGATTCCCGATTCCTTCACAGGGATTTATGTGGGCCTTAACGCCCACTGGGAAAAGATCCCTCTGCCAGCTCAGTGCTTGCTTTCTTTGTTTGACTTGTCAATCTGGACTTGAATACACCTTTGGTTTTGGATTGACTCTATTACCTCTCCTAGAAATTAACACACAAAACTGACAGCTGATTGACAAGATGAGAAGCAGTTTTCCAAAATTCAAATTGAACTTAATCCTTTCTTACTAAAAGAATGCTCAAATCAAGGGGACACAGCTCACTCGTTTTGACTTCATGAGCTATGGCACGTAGAGACAACTTTTTGAAAATACACAGCTAAAACTGTCCGTGCTTTGAATGCTAGACATGTTTTTCAGAATACACAGCTAAAACGGTCCCCGCTTTAAGTGCTAAAGCACTTAAAGCGGGGACCGTTTTAGCTGTGTATTTTGAAAAAGTTGTGTGCTCTTCAAAGAGAAAGCTACTTTTGCTGTGTCTTTGGGTTCGAGGGGAAATGGGAGTCCTCTTCAGTCAGCAGGGACGACACCTGAGTCCTTTGCAGTCCTCTTGTCTGCCTCTGAGGGTGAAATGAGAGTGGTCCCTGTCATCATGAGCCATGTCTGAAAGAATTATTCACATTCCCTACGAGAATAGACGGGTGAAATAGCAAAAGGTGTGTCTTCCTTTGGAGCATGGACGGGTTCAAAGCCCACCTCATACCACTAAGTATTTTGCTGAACACGAGCAGTTGTGTGTGCGGCCTGTGTTTGGGTGATTTTTGTGTCGTGTGTGTGTGTGTGTGTGTGTGTGTGTGTGTGTGTGTCTGTGTGTGTGTGTCTGTATTTCTGTCTCCATTCCTGAGACGCAAGTCTTTTTTTCTCTTTTAGCATGTTACTCACAACTGTGAATGAAGCCCAGCACTCCTGAAAACACAATCCATGTATGGTTGAAGGAAATTTTCTTGGTGATGAGTGAGAGGTTGGTGACTGAAACCAGCTCATTTCCCATTGACCACTGAGGACACATCTCTCAGGTGAGAAGCAAAGTGAGAATTTGAACCAGGCACATTCTCCTTAGAGACAATGGGCCAAAGACAGGTCCGATGGAATCGAGTGTCTTTTCATGTTGACATCCATCCCGTCAAGCCCTCGTTAAGCCATTGAAGTGTCACATTGGGCCTGGGGGAGGCGGTGCACCCTGTGAAATTACACGTCCGAAGATTTGGATTTGATTTCCAGCCCTCTGCCAGTCAGTCTGCCAGGCACTTTCATGTGACAAGCCTTAGGCGAGTCCCTTTCTGTCTCTGATTCCCGATTCCTTCACAGGGATTTATGTGGGCCTTAACGCCCACTGGGAAAAGATCCCTCTGCCAGCTCAGTGCCTGCTTTCTTGGTTTGACTTGTCAATCTGGACTTGAATACACCTTTGGTTTTGGATTGACTCTATTACCTCTCCGAGAAATTAACACACAAAACTGACAGCTGATTGACAAGATGAGAAGAAGTTTTCCAAAATTCAAATTGAACTTAATCCTTTCTGACTAAAAGAATGCTCAAATCAAGGGGACACAGCTCACTCGTTTTGACTTCATGAGCTCTGGCAGGTAGAGACAACTTTTTGAAAATACACAGCTAAAACTGTCCGTGCTTTGAATGCTAGACATGTTTTTCAGAATACACAGCTAAAACGGTCACCGCTTTAAGTGCTTTAGCAATTAAAGCAGGGACCGTTTTAGCTGTGTATTTTGGAAAAGTTGTGTGCTCTTCAAAGAGAAAGCTACTTTTGCTGTGTCTTTGGGTTCGAGGGGAAATGGGAGTCCTCTTCAGTCAGCAGGGACGACACCTGAGTCCTTTGCAGTCCTCTTGTCTGCCTCTGAGGGTGAAATGAGAGTGGTCCCTGTCATCATGAGCCATGTCTGAAAGAATTATTCACATTCCCTACGAGAATAGACGGGTGAAATAGCAAAAGGTGTGTCTTCCTTTGGAGCATGGACGGGTTCAAAGCCCACCTCATACCACTAAGTATTTTGCTGAACACGAGCAGTTGTGTGTGCGGCCTGTGTTTGGGTGATTTTTGTGTCGTGTGTGTGTGTGTGTGTGTGTGTGTGTCTGTGTGTGTGTGTCTGTATTTCTGTCTCCATTCCTGAGCAGCAAATCTTTTTTCCTCTTTTAGCATGTTACTCACAACTGTGTATGAAGCCCAGCACTCCTGAAAACACAATCCATGTATGGTTGAAGGAAATTTTCTTAATGATGAGTGAGAGGTTGGTGACTGAAACCAGCTCATTTCACATTGACCACTGAGGTCCCATCTCTCAGGTGAGAAGCAAAGTGAGAATTTGAACCAGGCACATTCTCCTTAGAGACAACGGGCCAAAGACAGGTCCGATGGAATCGAATGTTTTTCATGTTGACATCCATTTCGTCAAGCCATCGTTAAGCCATTGAAGTGTCACATTGGGCCTGGGGGAGGCGGAGCACCCTGTGAAATTACACGTCCGAAGATTTGGATTTGATTTCCAGCCCTCTGCCAGTCAGTTTGCCAGGCAATTTCATGTGACAAGCCTTAGGCGAGTCCCTTTCTGTCTCTGATACCCGATTCCTTCACAGGGATTTATGTGGGCCTTAACGCCCACTGGGAAAAGATCCCTCTGCCAGCTCAGTGCCTGCTTTCTTGGTTTGACTTGTCAATCTGGACTTGAATACACCTTTGGTTTTGGATTGACTCTATTACCTCTCCTAGAAATTAACACACAAAACTGACAGCTGATTGACAAGATGAGAAGCAGTTTTCCAAAATTCAAATTGAACTTAATCCTTTCTTACTAAAAGAATGCTCAAATCAAGGGGACACAGCTCACTCGTTTTGACTTCATGAGCTATAGCAGGTAGAGACAACTTTTTGAAAATACACAGCTAAAACTGTCCGTACTTTGAATGCTAGACATGTTTTTCAGAATACACAGCTAAAACGGTCCCCGCTTTAAGTGCTAAAGCACTTAATGCGGGGACCGTTTTAGCTGTGTATTTTGAAAAATTGGTGTGCTCTTCAAAGAGAAAGCTACTTTTGCTGTGTCTTTGGGTTCGAGGGGAAATGGGAGTCCTCTTCAGTCAGCAGGGACGACACCTGAGTCCTTTGCAGTCCTCTTGTCTGCCTCTGAGGGTGAAATGAGAGTGGTCCCTGTCATCATGAGCCATGTCTGAAAGAATTATTCACATTCCCTACGAGAATAGACGGGTGAAATAGCAAAAGGTGTGTCTCCCTTTGGAGCATGGACGGGTTCAAAGCCCACCTCATACCAATAAGTATTTTGCTGAATACGAGCAGTTGTGTGTGCGGCCTGTGTTTGGGTGATTTTTGTGTCGTGTGTGTGTGTGTGTGTGTGTGTGTGTGTGTGTGTCTGTGTGTTTGTGTCTGTATTTCTGTCTCCATTCCTGAGACGCAAGTCTTTTTTTCTCTTTTAGCATGTTACTCACAACTGTGAATGAAGCCCAGCACTCCTGAAAACACAATCCATGTATGGTTGAAGGAAATTTTCTTGGTGATGAGTGAGAGGTTGGTGACTGAAACCAGCTCATTTCCCATTGACCACTGAGGACACATCTCTCAGGTGAGAAGCAAAGTGAGAATTTGAACCAGGCACATTCTCCTTAGAGACAATGGGCCAAAGACAGGTCCGATGGAATCGAGTGTCTTTTCATGTTGACATCCATCCCGTCAAGCCCTCGTTAAGCCATTGAAGTGTCACATTGGGCCTGGGGGAGGCGGTGCACCCTGTGAAATTACACGTCCGAAGATTTGGATTTGATTTCCAGCCCTCTGCCAGTCAGTCTGCCAGGCACTTTCATGTGACAAGCCTTAGGCGAGTCCCTTTCTGTCTCTGATTCCCGATTCCTTCACAGGGATTTATGTGGGCCTTAACGCCCACTGGGAAAAGATCCCTCTGCCAGCTCAGTGCCTGCTTTCTTGGTTTGACTTGTCAATCTGGACTTGAATACACCTTTGGTTTTGGATTGACTCTATTACCTCTCCGAGAAATTAACACACAAAACTGACAGCTGATTGACAAGATGAGAAGCAGTTTTCCAAAATTCAAATTGAACTTAATCCTTTCTGACTAAAAGAATGCTCAAATCAAGGGGACACAGCTCACTCGTTTTGACTTCATGAGCTATGGCAGGTAGAGACAACTTTTTGAAAATACACAGCTAAAACTGTCCGTGCTTTGAATGCTAGACATGTTTTTCAGAATACACAGCTAAAACGGTCCCCGCTTTAAGTGCTTTAGCAATTAAAGCAGGGACCGTTTTAGCTGTGTATTTTGGAAAAGTTGTGTGCTCTTCAAAGAGAAAGCTACTTTTGCTGTGTCTTTTGGTTCGAGGGGAAATGGGAGTCCTCTTCAGTCAGCAGGGACGACACCTGAGTCCTTTGCAGTCCTCTTGTCTGCCTCTGAGGGTGAAATGAGAGTGGTCCCTGTCATCATGAGCCATGTCTGAAAGAATTATTCACATTCCCTACGAGAATAGACGGGTGAAATAGCAAAAGTTGTGTCTTCCTTTGGAGCATGGACGGGTTCAAAGCCCACCTCATACCACTAAGTATTTTGCTGAACACGAGCATTTGTGTGTGCGGCCTGTGTTTGGGTGATTTTTGTGTCGTGTGTGTGTGTGTGTGTGTGTGTGTGTGTCTGTGTGTGTGTGTCTGTATTTCTGTCTCCATTCCTGAGCAGCAAATCTTTTTTCCTCTTTTAGCATGTTACTCACAACTGTGGATGAAGCCCAGCACTCCTGAAAACACAATCCATGTATGGTTGAAGGAAATTTTCTTGGTGATGAGTGAGAGGTTGGTGACTGAAACCAGCTCATTTCCCATTGACCACTGAGGTCCCATCTCTCAGGTGAGAAGCAAAGTGAGAATTTGAACCAGGCACATTCTCCTTAGAGACAATGGGCCAAAGACAGGTCCGATGGAATCGAATGTTTTTCATGTTGACATCCATTTCGTCAAGCCATCGTTAAGCCATTGAAGTGTCACATTGGGCCTGAGGGAGGCGGTGCACCCTGTGAAATTACAAGTCCGAAGATTTGGATTTGATTTCCAGCACTCTGCCAGTCAGTTTGCCAGGCAATTTCATGTGACAAGCCTTAGGCGATTCCCTTTCTGTCTCTGATACCCGATTCCTTCACAGGGATTTGTGTGGGCCTTAACGCCCACTGGGAAAAGATCCCTCTGCCAGCTCAGTGCCTGCTTTCTTGGTTTGACTTGTCAATCTGGACTTGAATACACCTTTGGTTTTGGATTGACTCTATTACCTCTCCTAGAAATTAACACACAAAACTGACAGCTGATTGACAAGATGAGAAGCAGTTTTCCAAAATTCAAATTGAACTTAATCCTTTCTTACTAAAAGAATGCTCAAATCAAGGGGACACAGCTCACTCGTTTTGACTTCATGAGCTATAGCAGGTAGAGACAACTTTTTGAAAATACACAGCTAAAACTGTCCGTACTTTGAATGCTAGACATGTTTTTCAGAATACACAGCTAAAACGGTCCCCGCTTTAAGTGCTAAAGCACTTAAAGCGGGGACCGTTTTAGCGGTGTATTTTGAAAAAGTTGTGTGCTCTTCAAAGAGAAAGCTACTGTTGCTGTGTCTTTGGGTTCGAGGGGAAATGGGAGTCCTCTTCAGTCAGCAGGGACGACACCTGAGTCCTTTGCAGTCCTTTTGTCTGCCTCTGAGGGTGAAATGAGAGTGGTCCCTGTCATCATGAGCCATGTCTGAAAGAATTATTCACATTCCCTACGAGAATAGACGGGTGAAATAGCAAAAGGTGTGTCTTCCTTTGGAGCATGAACGGGTTCAAAGCACACCTCATACCACTAAGTATTTTGCTGAACACGAGCATTTGTGTGTGCGGCCTGTGTTTGGGTGATTTTTGTGTCGTGTGTTTGTGTGTGTGTGTGTGTGTGTGTGTGTGTGTGTGTGTGTGTCTGTATTTCTGTCTCCATTCCTGAGCAGCAAATCTTTTTTCCTCTTTTAGCATGTTACTCACAACTGTGGATGAAGCCCAGGACTCCTGAAAACACAATCCATGTATGGTTGAAGGAAATTTTCTTGGTGATGAGTGAGAGGTTGGTGACTGAAACCAGCTCATTTCCCATTGACCACTGAGGTCACATCTCTCAGGTGAGAAGCAAAGTGAGAATTTGAACCAGGCACATTCTCCTTAGAGACAATGGGCCAAAGACAGGTCCGATGGAATCGAATGTCTTTTCATGTTGACATCCATCCCGTCAAGCCCTCGTTAAGCCATTGAAGTGTCACATTGGGCCTGGGGGAGGCGGTGCACCCTGTGAAATTACACGTCCGAAGATTTGGATTTGATTTCCAGCCCTCTGCCAGTCAGTCTGCCAGGCACTTTCATGTGACAAGCCTTAGGCGAGTCCCTTTCTGTCTCTGATTCCCGATTCCTTCACAGGGATTTATGTGGGCCTTAACGCCCACTGGGAAAAGATCCCTCTGCCAGCTCAGTGCCTGCTTTCTTGGTTTGACTTGTCAATCTGGACTTGAATACACCTTTGGTTTTGGATTGACTCTATTACCTCTCCTAGAAATTAACACACAAAACTGACAGCTGATTGACAAGATGAGAAGCAGTTTTCCAAAATTCAAATTGAACTTAATCCTTTCTTACTAAAAGAATGCTCAAATCAAGGGGACACAGCTCACTCGTTTTGACTTCATGAGCTATGGCAGTTAGAGACAACTTTTTGAAAATACACAGCTAAAACTGTCCGTGCTTTGAATGCTAGACATGTTTTAGCTGTGTATTTTGAAAAAGTTGTGTGCTCTTCAAAGAGAAAGCTACTTTTGCTGTGTCTTTGGTTTCGAGGGGAAATGGGAGTCCTCTTCAGTCAGCAGGGACGACACCTGAGTCCTTTGCAGTGCTCTTGTCTGCTTCTGAGGGTGAAATGAGAGTGGTCCCTCTCATCATGAGCCATGTCTGAAAGAATTATTCACATTCCCTACGAGCAGAGATGGGTGAAATAGCAAAAGGTGTGTCTTCCTTTGGAGCATGGACGGGTTCAAAGCCCACCTCATACAACTAAGTATTTTGCTGAACACGAGCAGTTGTGTGTGCGGCCTGTGTTTGGGTGATTTTTGTGTCATGTTTGTGTAAGTGTGTGTGTGTGTTTGTGTGTCTGTGTGTGTGTGTCTTTATTTCTGTCTCCATTGCTGAGCAGCAAATCTTTTTTCCTCTTTTAGCATGTTACTCACAACTGTTGATGAAGCCCAGCACTCCTGAAAACACAATCCATGTATGGTTGAATGAAATTTTCTTGGTGATGTGTGAGAGGTTGGTGACTGAAACCAGCTCATTTCCCATTGACAACTGAGGTCACATCTCTCAGGTGAGAAGCAAAGTGAGAATTTGAACCAGGCACATTCTCCTTAGAGACAATGGGCCAAAGACAGGTCCGATGGAATCGAATGTCTTTTCATGTTGACATCCATCCGGTCAAGCCCTCGTTAAGCCTTTGAAGTGTCACATTGGGCCTGGGGGATGCGGTGCACCCTGTGAAATTACACGTCCGAAGATTTGGATTTGATTTCCAGCCCTCTGCCAGTCAGTCTGCCAGGCACTTTCATGTGACAAGCCTTAGGCGAGTCCCTTTCTGTCTCTGATACCCGATTCCTTCACAGGGATTTATGTGGGCCTTAACGCCCACTGGGAAAAGATCCCTCTGCCAGCTCAGTGCCTGCTTTCTTGGTTTGACTTGTCAATCTGGACTTGAATACACCTTTGGTTTTGGATTGACTCTATTACCTCTCCTAGAAATTAACACACAAAACTGACAGCTGATTGACAAGATGAGAAGCAGTTTTCCAAAATTCAAATTGAACTTAATCCTTTCTTACTAAAAGAATGCTCAAATCAAGGGGACACAGCTCACTCGTTTTGACTTCATGAGCTATGGCAGGTAGAGACAACTTTTTGAAAATACACAGCTAAAACTGTCCGTGCTTTGAATGCTAGACATGTTTTTCAGTATACACAGCTAAAGCGGGGACCGTTTTAGATGTGTATTTTGAAAAAGTTGTGTGCTCTTCAAAGAGAAAGCTACTTTTGCTGTGTCTTTGTGTTCGAGGGGAAATGGGAGTCCTCTTCAGTCAGCAGGGACGACACCTGAGTCCTTTGCAGTCCTTTTTTCTGCCTCTGAGGGTGAAATGAGAGTGGTCCCTGTCATCATTAGCCAGGTCTGAAAGAATTATTCACATTCCCTACGAGAACAGACGGGTGAAATAGCAAAAGGTGTGTCTTCCTTTGGAGCATGGACGGGTTCAAAGCCCACCTCATACCACTAAGTATTTTGCTGAACACGAGCAGTTGTGTGTGCGGCCTGTGTTTGGGAGATTTTTGTGTCGTGTGTGTGTGTGTGTGTGTGTGTGTGTGTGTGTGTCTGTGTCTGTATTTCTGTCTCCATTCCTGAGCAGCCAATCATTTTTCCTCTTTTAGCATGTTACTCACAACTGTGGATGAAGCCCAGCACTCCTGAAAACACAATCCATGTATGGTTGAAGGAAATTTTCTTGGCGATGAGTGAGAGGTTGGTGACTGAAACGAGCTCATTTCCCATTGACCACTGAGGTCCCATCTCTCAGGTGAGAAGCAAAGTGAGAATTTGAATCAGGCACATTCTCCTTGGAGACAATGGGCCAAACACAGGTCCGATGGAATCGAATGTCTTTTCATGTTGACATCCATCCCGTCAAGCCCTCGTTAAGCCATTGAAGTGTCACATTGGGCCTGGGGGAGGCGGTGCACCCTGTGAAATTACACGTCCGAAGATTTGGATTTGATTTCCAGCCCTCTGCCAGTCAGTCTGCCAGGCACTTTCATGTGACAAGCCTTAGGCGAGTCCCTTTCTGTCTCTGATTCCCGATTCCTTCACAGGGATTTATGTGGGCCTTAACGCTCACTGGGGAAAGATCCCTCTGCCAGCTCAGTGCCTGCTTTCTTGGTTTGACTTGTCAATCTGGACTTGAATACACCTTTGGTTTTGGATTGACTCTATTACCTCTCCTAGAAATTAACACACAAAACTGACAGCTGATTGACAAGATGAGAAGCAGTTTTCCAAAATTCAAATTGAACTTAATCCTTTCTTACTAAAAGAATGCTCAAATCAAGGGGACACATCTCACTCGTTTTGACTTCACGAGCTATGGCAGGTAGAGACAACTTTTTGAAAATACACAGCTAAAACTGTCCGTGCTTTGAATGCTAGACATGTTTTTCAGAATACACAGCTAAAACGGTCCCCGCTTTATGTGCTAAAGCACTTAAAGCGGGGACCGTTTTAGCTGTGTATTTTGAAAAAGTTGTGTGCTCTTCAAAGAGAAAGCTACTTTTGCTGTGTCTTTGGGTTCGAGGGGAAATGGGAGTCCTCTTCAGTCAGCAGGGACGACACCTGAGTCCTTTACAGTCCTCTTGTCTGCCTCTGAGGGTGAAATGAGAGTGGTCCCTGTCATCATGAGCCATGTCTGAAAGAATTATTCACATTCCCTACGAGAATAGACGGGTGAAATAGCAAAAGGTGTGTCTTCCTTTGGAGCAAGGACGGGTTCAAAGCCCACCTCATACCACTAAGTATTTTGCTGAACACGAGCAGTTGTGTGTGCGGCCTGTGTTTGGGTGATTTTTGTGTCCTGTGTGTTTGTGTGTGTGTGTGTGTGTGTGTGTGTGTGTGTGTGTGTGTGTCTGTGTGTGTGTGTGTCTGTATTTCTGTCTCCATTCCTGAGCAGCAAATCTTTTTTCTTCTTTTAGCATGTTACTCACAACTGTGGATGAAGCCCAGCACTCCTGAAAACACAATCCATGTATGGTTGAAGGAAATTTTCTTGGTGATGAGTGAGAGGTTGGTGACTGAAACCAGCTCATTTCCCATTGACCACTGAGGTCACATCTCTCAGGTGAGAAGCAAAGTGAGAATTTGAACCAGGCACATTCTCCTTAGAGACAATGGGCCAAAGACAGGTCCGATGGAATCGAATGTCTTTTCATGTTGACATCCATCCCGTCAAGCCCTCGTTAAGCCATTGAAGTGTCACATTGGGCCTGGGGGAGGCGGTGCACCCTGTGAAATTACACGTCCGAAGATTTGGATTTGATTTCCAGCCCTCTGTCAGTCAGTCTGCCAGGCACTTTCATGTGACAAGCCTTAGGCGAGTCCCTTTCTGTCTCTGATTCCCGATTCCTTCACAGGGATTTATGTGGGCCTTAACGCCCACTGGGAAAAGATCCCTCTGCCAGCTCAGTGCCTGCTTTCTTGGTTTGACTTGTCAATCTGGACTTGAATACACCTTTGGTTTTGGATTGACTCTATTACCTCTCCTAGAAATTAACACACAATACTGACAGCTGATTGACAAGATGAGAAGCAGTTTTCCAAAATTCAAATTGAACTTAATCCTTTCTTACTAAAAGAATGCTCAAATCAAGGGGACACAGCTCACTCGTTTTGACTTCATGAGCTATGGCAGGTAGAGACAAATTTTTGAAAATACACAGCTAAAACTGTCCGTGCTTTGAATGCTAGACATGTTTTACAGAATACACAGCTAAAGCGGGGACCGTTTTAGCTGTGTATTTTGAAAAAGTTGTGTGCTCTTCAAAGAGAAAGCTACTTTTGCTGTGTCGTTGGGTTCGAGGGGAAATGGGAGTCCTCTTCAGTCAGCAGGGACGACACCTGAGTCCTTTGCAGTCCTCTTGTCTGCCTCTGAGGGTGAAATGAGAGTGGTCCCTGTCATCATGAGCCATGTCTGAAAGAATTATTCACATTCCCTACGAGAATAGACGGGTGAAATAGCAAAAGGTGTGTCTTCCTTTGGAGCATGGACGGGTTCAAAGCCCACCTCATACCACTAACTATTTTGCTGAACACGAGCAGTTTTGTGTGCGGCCTGTGTTTGGGTGATTTTTGTGTCGTGTCTGTGTGTGTGTGTGTGTGTGTGTGTGTGTGTGTCTGTGTGTGTGTCTCTGTATTTCTGTCTCCATTCCTGAGCAGCAAATCTTTTTTCCTCTTTTAGCATGTTACTCACAACTGTGGATGAAGCCCAGCACTCCTGAAAACACAATCCATGTATGGTTGAAGGAAATTTTCTTGGTGATGAGTGAGAGGTTGGTGACTGAAACCAGCTCATTTCCCATTGACCACTGAGGTCACATCTCTCAGGTGAGAAGCAAAGTGAGAATTTGAACCGGGCACATTCTCCTTAGAGACAATGGGCCAAAGACAGGTCCGATGGAATCGAATGTCTTTTCTTGTTGACATCCATCCCGTCAAGCCCTCGTTAAGCCATTGAAGTGTCACATTGGGCCTGGGGGAGGCGGTGCACCCTGTGAAATTACACGTCCGAAGATTTGGATTTGATTTCCAGCCCTCTGTCAGTCAGTCTGCCAGGCACTTTCATGTGACAAGCCTTAGGCGAGTCCCTTTCTGTCTCTGATTCCCGATTCCTTCACAGGGATTTATGTGGGCCTTAACGCCCACTGGGTAAAGATCCCTCTGCCAGCTCAGTGCCTGCTTTCTTGCTTTGACTTGTCAATCTGGACTTGAATACACCTTTGGTTTTGGATTGACTCTATTACCTCTCCTAGAAATTAACACACGGCCGGGCGCGGTGGCTCAAGCCTGTAATCCCAGCACTTTGGGAGGCCGAGACGGGTGGATCACGAGGTCAAGAGATCGAGACCATCCCGGTCAACATAGTGAAACCCCGTCTCTACTAAAAATACAAAAAATTAGCTGGGCATGGTAGCACGTGCCTGTAATCCCAGCTACTCAGGAGGCTGAGACAGGAGAATTGTCTGAACTCAGGAGGCGGAGGTTGCGGTGAGCCGAGATCGTGCCATTGCACTCCAGCCTGGGTAACAAGAGCGAAACTCCGTCTCAAAAAAAAAAAAAAAAAAAAAAAAAAAAAGAAATTAACACACAAAACTGACAGCTGATTGACAAGATGAGAAGCAGTTTTCCAAAATTCAAATTGAAGTTAATCCTTTCTTACTAAAAGAATGCTCAAATCACGGGGACACAGCTCACTCGTTTTGACTTCATGAGCTATGGCAGGTAGAGACAAATTTTTGAAAATACACAGCTAAAACTGTCCGTGCTTTGAATGCTAGACATGTTTTTCAGAATACACAGCTAAAATGGTCCCCGCTTTAAGTGCTAAAGTACTTAAAGCGGGGACCGTTTTAGCTGTGTATTTTGAAAAAGTTGTGTGCTCTTCAAAGAGAAAGCTACTTTTGCTGTGTCTTTGGGTTCGAGGGGAAATGGGAGTCCTCTTCAGTCAGCAGGGACGACACCTGAGTCCTTTGCAGTCCTCTTGTCTGCCTCTGAGGGTGAAATGAGAGTGGTCCCTGTCATCATGAGCCATGTCTGAAAGAATTATTCACATTCCCTACGAGAATAGACGGGTGAAATAGCAAAAGGTGTGTCTTCCTTTGGAGCATGGACGGGTTCAACGCCCACCTCATACCACTAAGTATTTTGCTGAACACGAGCAGTTGTGTGTGCCGCCTGTGTTTGGTTGATTTTTGTGTCGTGTGTGTGTGTGTGTGTGTGTGTGTCTGTGTGTGTGTGTCTGTATTTCTGTCTCCATTCCTGAGAAGCAAATCTTTTTTCCTCTTTTAGCATGTTACTCACAATTGTGGATGAAGCCCAGCACTCCTGAAAACACAATCCATGTATGGTTGAAAGAAATTTTCTTGGTGATGAGTGAGAGGTTGGTGACTGAAACCAGCTCATTTCCCATTGACCACTGAGGTCACATCTCTCAGGTGAGAAGCAAAGTGAGAATTTGAACCAGGCACATTCTCCTTAGAGACAATGGGCCAAAGACAGGTCCGATGGAATCGAATGTCTTTTCATGTTGACATCCATCCCGTCAAGCCCTCGTTAAGCCATTGAAGTGTCACATTGGGCCTGGGGGAGGTGGTGCACCCTGTGAAATTACACGTCCGAAGATGTGGATTTGATTTCCAGCCCTCTGCCAGTCAGTCTGCCAGGCACTTTCATGTGACAAGCCTTAGGCGAGTCCCTTTCTGTCTCTGATTCCCGATTCCTTCACAGGGATTTATGTGGGCCTTAACGCCCACTGGGAAAAGATCCCTCTGCCAGCTCAGTGCCTGCTTTCTTGGTTTGACTTGTCAATCTGGACTTGAATACACCTTTGGTTTTGGATTGACTCTATTACCTCTCCTAGAAATTAACACACAAAACTGACAGCTGATTGACAAGATGAGAAGCAGTTTTCCAAAATTCAAACTGAACTTAATCCTTTCTTACTAAAAGAATGCTCAAATCAAGGGGACACAGCTCACTCGTTTTGACTTCATGAGCTATGGCAGGTAGAGACACCTTTTTGAAAATACACAGCTAAAACTGTCGGTGCTTTGAATGCTAGACATGTTTTTCAGAATACACAGCTAAAACGGTCCCCGCTTTAAGTGCTTTAGCACTTAAGTGATTTAGCACTTAAAGCGGGACCGTTTTAGCTGTGTATTTTGAAAAAGTTGTGTTCTCTTCAAAGAGAAAGCTACTTTTGCTGTGTCTTTGGGTTCGAGGGGAAATGGGAGTCCTGTTCAGTCAGCAGGGACAACACCTGAGTCCTTTGCATTCCTCTTGTCTGCCTCTGAGAGTGAAATGAGAGTGGTCCCTGTCATCATGAGCCATGTCTGAAAGAATTATTCACATTCCCTACGAGAATAGACGGGTGAAATAGCAAAAGGTGTGTCTTCCTTGGGAGCATGGACGGGTTCAAAGCCCACCACATACCACTAAGTATTTTGCTGAACACGAGCAGTTGTGTGTGCGGCCCGTTTTTGGGTGATTTTTGTGTCGTGTGTGTGTGTGTGTGTGTGTGTGTGTGTGTCTGTGTGTGTGTGTCTGTATTTCTGTCTCCATTCCTGAGCAGCAAATCTTTTTTCCTCTTTTAGCATGTTACTCACAACTGTGGATGAAGCCCAGCACTCCTGAAAACACAATCCATGTATGGTTGAAGGAAATTTTCTTGGTGATGAGTGAGACGTTCGTGACTGAAACCAGCTCATTTCCCATTGACCACTGAGGTCACATCTCTCAGTTGAGAAGCAAAGTGAGAATTTGAACCAGGCACATTCTCCTTAGAGACAATGGGCCAAAGACAGGTCCGATGGAATCGAATGTGTTTTCATGTTGACATCCATCCCGTCAAGCCCTCGTTAAGCCATTGAAGTGTCACATTGGGCCTGGGGGAGGCGGTACACCCTGTGAAATTACACGTCCGAAGATTTGGATTTGATTTCCAGCCCTCTGCCAGTCAGTCTGCCAGGCACTTTCATGTGACAGGCCTTAGGCCAGTCCCTTTCTGTCTCTGATTCCCGATTCCTTCACAGGGTTTTATGTGGGCCTTAACGCCCACTGGGAAAAGATCCCTCTGCCAGCTCAGTGCCTGCTTTCTTGGTTTGACTTGTCAATCTGGACTTGAATACACCTTTGGTTTTGGATTGACTCTATTACCTCTCCTAGAAATTAACACACAAAACTGACAGCTGATTGACAAGATGAGAAGCAGTTTTCCAAAATTCAAATTGAACTTAATCCTTTCTTATTAAAAGAATGCTCAAATCAAGGGGACACAGCTCACTCGTTTTGCCTTCATGAGCTATGGCAGGTAGAAACAACTTTTTGAAAATACACAGCTAAAACTGTTCGTGCTTTGAATGCTAGACATGTTTTTCAGAATACACAGCTAAAACGGTCCCCGCTTTAAGTGCTAAAGCACTTAAAGTTGTGTGCTCTTCAAAGAGAAAGCTACTTTTGCTGTGTCTTTGGGTTCGAGGGGAAATGGGAGTCCTCTTCAGTCAGCAGGGACGACACCTGTGTCCTCTGCAGTCCTCTTGTCTGCCTCTGAGGGTGAAATGAGAGTGGTCCCTGTCATCATGAGCCATGTCTGAAAGAATTATTCACATTCCCTACGAGAATAGACGGGTGAAATAGCAAAAGTTGTGTCTTCCTTTGGAGCATGGACGGGTTCAAAGCCCACCTCATACCACTAAGTATTTTGCTGAACACGAGCAGTTGTGTGTGCGGCCTGTGTTTGGGTGATTTTTGTGTCGTGTGTGTGTGTGTGTGTGTGTGTCTGTGTGTGTGTGTGTCTGTATTTCTCTCTCCATTCCTGAGCAGCAAATCTTTTTTCCTCTTTTAGCATGTTACTCACAACTGTGGAGGAAGACCAGCACTCCTGAAAACACAATCCATGTATGGTTGAAGGAAACTTTCTTGGTGATGAGGGAGAGGTTGGTGACTGAAACCAGCTCATTTCCAATTGACCACTGAGGTCACATCTCTCAGGTGAGAAGCAAAGTGAGAATTTGAACCAGGCACATTCTAATTAGAGACAATGGGCCAAAGACTGGTCCGATGGAATCGAATGTCTTTTCATGTTGACATCCATCCCGTCAAGCCCTCGTTAAGCCATTGAAGTGTCACATTGGGCCTGGGGGAGGCGGTGCACCCTGTGAAATTACACGTTCGATGATTTGGATTTGATTTCCAGCCCTCTGCCAGTCAGTCTGCCAGGCACTTTCATGTGACAAGCCTTAGGCGAGTCCCTTTCTGTCTCTGATTCCCGATTCCTTCACAGGGATTTATGTGGGCCTTAACGCCCACTGGGAAAAGATCCCTCTGCCAGCTCAGTGCCTGCTTTCTTGGTTTGACTTGTCAACCTGGACTTGAATACACCTTTGGTTTTGGATTGACTCAATTACCTCTCCTAGAAATTAAGACACAAAACTGACAGCTGATTGACAAGATGAGAAGCAGTTTTCCAAAATTCAAATTGAACTTAACCCTTTCTTACTAAAAGAATGCTCAAATCAAGGGAACACAGCTCACTCGTTTTGACTTCATGAGCTATGGCAGGTAGAGACAACTTTTTGAAAATACACAGCTAAAACTGTCCGTGCTTTGAATGCTAGACATGTTTTTCAGAATACACAGCTAAAACGGTCCCCGCTTTAAGTGCTTTAGCACTTAAAGCGGGGACCGTTTTAGCTGTGTATTTTGAAAAATTTGTGTGCTCTTCAAATAGAAAGCTACTTTTGCTGTGTCTTTGGGTTCGAGGGGAAATGGGAGTCCTCTTCAGTCAGCAGGGACGACACCTGAGTCCTTTGCAGTCCTCTTGTCTGCCTCTGAGGGTGAAATGAGAGTGGTCCCTGTCATCATGAGCCATGTCTGAAAGGATTATTCACATTCCCTATGAGAATAGACAGGTGAAATAGCAAAACGTGTGTCTTCCTTTGGAGCATGGACTGGTTCAAAGCCCACCTCATACCACTAAGTATTTTGCTGAACACGAGCAGTTGTGTGTGCGGCCTGTGTTTGGGTGATTTTTGTGTCATGCGTGTGTGTGTGTGTGTGTTTGTGTGTGTGTCTGTGTGTGTGTGTCTGTATTTCTGTCTCCATTCCTGAGCAGCAAATCTTTTTTCCTCTTTTAGCATATTACTCACAACTGTGGATGAAGACCAGCACTCCTGAAAACACAATCCATATGGTTGAAGGAAATGTTCTTGGTGATGAGTGAGAGGTTGGTGACTGAAACCAGCTCATTTCCCATTGACCACTGAGGTCACATCTCTCAGGTGAGAAGCAAAGTGAGAATTTGAATCAGGCACATTCTCCTTAGAGACAATGGGCCAAAGACCGGTCTGATGGAATCGAATGTCTTTTCATGTTGACATCCATCCCGTCAAGCCCTCGTTAAACCATTGAAGTGTCACATTGGGCCTTGGGGAGGCGGTGCACCCTGTGAAATTACACGTCCGAAGATTTGGATTTGATTTCCAGCCCTCTGCCAGTCAGTCTGCCAGGCACTTTCATGTGACAAGCCTTAGGCGAGTCCCTTTCTGTCTCTGATTCCCGATTCCTTCACAGGGATTTATGTGGGC
This sequence comes from Saimiri boliviensis, assembly GCF_048565385.1. Lineage (NCBI taxonomy): Eukaryota > Metazoa > Chordata > Mammalia > Primates > Cebidae > Saimiri > Saimiri boliviensis. Next base: position 153,461,790 of record NC_133453.1, read on the forward strand.
CTTAACGCTTACTGGGAAAAGATCCCTCTGCCAGGTCAGTGCCTGCTTTCTTGGTTTGACTTGTCAATCTGGACTTGAATACACCTTTGGTTTTGGATTGACTCTATTACCTCTCCTAGAAATTAACACACAAAACTGACAGCTGATTGACAAGATGAGAAGCAGTTTTCCAAAATTCATATTGAACTTAATCCTTTCTTACTAAAAGAATGCTCAAATCAATGGGACACAGCTCACTCGTTTTGACTTCATGAGCTATGGCAGGTAGAGACAACTTTTTGAAAATACACAACTAAAACTGTCCGTGCTTTGAATGCTAGACATGTTTTTCAGAATACACAGCTAAAACGGTCCCCTCTTTAAGTGCTAAAGCACTTAAAGTTGTGTGCTCTTCAAAGAGAAAGCTACTTTTGCTGTGTCTTTGGGTTCGAGGGGAAATGGGAGTCCTCTTCAGTCAGCAGGGACGACACCTGAGTCCTTTGCAGTCCTCTTGTCTGCCTCTGAGGGTGAAATGAGAGTGGTCCCTGTCATCATGAGCCATGTCTGAAAGAATTATTCACATTCCCTACGAGAATAGACGGGTGAAATAGCAAAAGGTGTGTCTTCCTTTGGAGCATGGACGGGTTCAAAGCCCACCTCATACCACTAAGTATTTTGCTGAACACGAGCATTTGTGTGTGCGGCCTGTGTTTGGGTGATTTTTGTGTCGTGTGTGTGTGTGTGTGTGTGTGTGTGTGTGTGTGTGTGTCTGTGTGTGTGTGTGTCTGTATTTCTGTCTCCATTCCTGAGCAGCAAATCTTTTTTCCTCTTTTAGCATGTTACTCACAACTGTGGATGAAGCCCACCACTCCTGAAAACACAATCCATGTATGGTTGAAGGAAATTTTCTTGGTGATGATTGAGAGGTTGGTGACTGAAACCAGCTCATTTCCCATTGACCACTGAGGTCACATCTCTCAGGTGAGAAGCAAAGTGAGAATTTGAACCAGGCACATTCTCCTTAGAGACAATGGGCCAAAGACAGGTCCGATGGAATCGAATGTCTTTTCATGTTGACATCCATCCCGTCAAGCCCTCGTTAAGCCATTGAAGTGTCACATTGGGCCTGAAGGAGGCGGTGCACCCTGTGAAATTACACGTCCGAAGATTTGGATTTGATTTCCAGCCCTCTGCCAGTCAGTCTGCCAGGCACTTTCATGTGACAAGCCTTAGGCGAGTCCCTTTCTGTCTCTGATTCCCGATTCCTTCACAGGGATTTATGTGGGCCTTAACGCCCACTGGAAAATGATCCCTCTGCCAGCTCAGTGCCTGCTTTCTTGGTTTGACTTGTCAACCTGGACTTGAATACACCTTTGGTTTTGGATTGACTCTATTACCTCTCCTAGAAATTAACACACAAAACTGACAGCTGATTGCCAAGATGAGAAGCAGTTTTCCAAAATTCAAATTGAACTTAATCCTTTCTTCCTAAAAGAATGCTCAAATCAAGGGGACACAGCTCACTCGTTTTGACTTCATGAGCTATGGCAGGTAGAGACAACTTTTTGAAAATACACAGCTAAAACTGTCCGTGCTTTGAATGCTAGACATGTTTTTCAGAATACACAGCTAAAACGGTCCCCGCTTTAAGTGCTAAACCACTTAAAGCGGGGACCGTTTTAACTGTGTATTTTGAAAAAGTTGTGTGCTCTTCAAAGAGAAAGCTACTTTTGCTGTGTCTTTGGGTTCGAGGGGAAATGGGAGTCCTCTTCAGTCAGCAGGGACGACACCTGAGTCCTTTGCAGTCCTCTTGTCTGCCTCTGAGGGTGAAATGAGAGTGGTCCCTGTCACATTGAACCATGTCTGAAAGAATTATTCACATTCCCTACGAGAATAGACGGGTGAAATAGCAAAAGGTGTGTATTCCTTTGGAGCATGGACGGGTTCAAAGCCCACCTCATACCACTAAGTATTTTGCTGAACACGAGCAGTTGTGTGTGCGGCCTGTGTTTGGGTGATTTTTGTGTCATGTTTGTGTGTGTGAGTGTGTGTGTGTGTGTGTGTGTGTGTCTGTGTGTCTGTGTGTGTGTGTGTCTGTATTTCTCTCTCCATTCCTGAGCAGCAAATCTTTTTTCCTCTTTTAGCATGTTACTCAAAACTGTGGATGAAGCCCAGCACTCCTGAAAACACAATCCATGTATGGTTGAAGGAAATTTTCTTGGTGATGAGTGAGAGGTTGGTGACTGAAACCAGCTCATTTCCCATTGACCACTGAGGACACATCTCTCAGGTGAGAAGCAAAGTGAGAATTTGAACCAGGCACATTCTCCTTAGAGACAATGGGCCAAAGACAGGTCCGATGGAATCGAATGTCTTTTCATGTTGACATCCATCCCGTCAAGCCCTCGTTAAGCCATTGAAGTGTCACATTGGGCCTGGGGGAGGCGGTGCACCCTGTGAAATTACACGTCCGAAGATTTGGATTTGATTTCCAGCCCTCTGCCAGTCAGTCTGCCAGGCACTTTCATGTGACAAGCCTTAGGCGAGTCCCTTTCTGTCTCTGATTCCCGATTCCTTCACAGGGATTTATGTGGGCCTTAACGCCCACTGGGAAAAGATCCCTCTGCCAGCTCAGAGCGTGCTTCCTTGGTTTGACTTGTCTATCTGGACTTGAATACACCTTGGTTTTGGATTGACTCTATTACCTCTCCTAGAAATTAACACACAAAACTGACAACTGATTGACAAGATGAGAAGCAGCTTTCCAAAATTCAAATTGAACTTAATCCTTTCTTCCTAAAAGAATGCTCAAATCAAGGGGACACAGCTCACTCGTTTTGACTTCATGAGCTATGGCAGGTAGAGACAACTTTTTGAAAATACACAGCTAAAACTGTCCGTGCTTTGAATGCTAGACATGTTTTTCAGAATACACAGCTAAAACGGTCCCCGCTTTAAGTGCTAAACCACTTAAAGCGGGGACCGTTTTAGCTGTGTATTTTGAAAAAGTTGTGTGCTCTTCAAAGAGAAAGCTACTTTTGCTGTGTCTTTGGGTTCGAGGGGAAATGGGAGTCCTCTTCAGTCAGCAGGGACGACACCTGAGTCCTTTGCAGTCCTCTTGTTTGCCTCTGAGGGTGAAATGAGAGTGGTCCCTGTCATCATGAGCCATGTCTGAAAGAATTATTCACATTCCCTACGAGAATAGACGGGTGAAATAGCAAAACGTGTGTCTTCCTTTGGAGCATGGACGGGTTCAAAGCCCAGCTCATACCACTTAGTATTTTGCTGAACACGAGCAGTTGTGTGTGCGGCCTGTGTTTGGGTGATTTTTGTGTCATGTGTGTGTGTGTGAGTGTGTGAGTGTGTGTGTGTGTGTGTCTGTGTGTGTGTTTCTGTATTTCTCTCTCCATTCCTGAGCAGCAAATCTTTTTTCCTCTTTTAGCATGTTACTCACAACTGTGGATGAAGCCCAGCACTCCTGAAAACACAATCCATGTATGGTTGAAGGAAATTTTCTTGGTGATGAGTGAGAGGTTGGTGACTGAAACCAGCTCATTTCCCATTGACCACTGAGGTCACATCTCTCAGGTGAGAAGCAAAGTGAGAATTTAAACCAGGCACATTCTCCTTAGAGACAACGGGCCAAAGACAGGTCCGATGGAATCGAATGTCTTTTCATGTTGACATCCATCCCGTCAAGCCCTCGTTAAGCCATTGAAGTGTCACATTGGGCCTGGGGGAGGCAGTGCACCCTGTGAAATTACACGTCCGAAGATTTGGATTTGATTTCCAGCCCTCTGCCAGTCAGTCTGCCAGGCACTTTCATGTGACAAGCCTTAGGCGAGTCCCTTTCTGTCTCTGATTCCCGATTCCTTCACAGGGATTTATGTGGGCCTTAACGCTTACTGGGAAAAGATCCCTCTGCCAGCTCAGTGCCTGCTTTCTTGGTTTGACTTGTCAATCTGGACTTGAATACACCTTTGGTTTGGATTGACTCTATTACCTCTCCTAGAAATTAACACACAAAACTGACAGCTGATTGACAAGATGAGAAGCAGTTTTCCAAAATTCAAATTGAACTTAATCCTTTCTTACTAAAAGAATGCTCAAATCAAGGGGACACAGCTCACTCGTTTTGACTTCATGAGCTATGGCAGGTAGAGACAACTTTTTGAAAACACACAACTAAAACTGTCCGTGCTTTGAATGCTAGACATGTTTTTCAGAATACACAGCTAAAACGGTCCCCTCTTTAAGTGCTAAAGCACTTAAAGTTGTGGGCTCTTTAAAGAGAAAGCTACTTTTGCTGTGTCTTTGGGTTCGAGGGGAAATGGGAGTCCTCTTCAGTCAGCAGGGACGACACCTGAGTCCTCTGCAGTCCTCTTGTCTGCCTCTGAGGGTGAAATGAGAGTGGTCCCTGTCATCATGAGCCATGTCTGAAAGAATTATTCACATTCCCTACGAGAATAGACGGGTGAAATAGCAAAAGGAGTGTCTTCCTTTGGAGCATGGACGGTTTCAAAGCCCACCTCATACCACTAAGTATTTTGCTGAACACTAGCAGTTGTGTGTGCGGCCTGTGTTTGGGTGATTTTTGTGTCGTGTGTGGGTGTGTGTGTGTGTGTGTGTGTGTGTCTCTGTGTGTGTGTGTGTCTGTATTTCTGTCTCTATTCCTGAGCAGCAAATCTTTTTTCCTCTTTTAGCATGTTACTCACAACTGTGGATGAAGACCAGCACTCCTGAAAACACAGTCCATGTATGGTTGAAGGAAACTTTCTTGGTGATGAGTGAGAGGTTGGTGACTGAAACCAGCTCATTTCCCATTGACCACTGAGGTCACATCTCTCAGGTGAGAAGCAAAGTGAGAATTTAAACCAGGCACATTCTCCTTAGAGACAACGGGCCAAAGACAGGTCCGATGGAATCGAATGTCTTTTCATGTTGACATCCATCCCGTCAAGCCCTCGTTAAGCCATTGAAGTGTCACATTGGGCCTGGGGGTGGCGGTGCACCCTGTGAAATTACACGGCCGAAAATTTGGATTTGATTTCCAGCCCTCTGCCAGTCAGTCTGCCAGGCACTTTCATGTGACAAGCCTTAGGCGAGTCCCTTTCTGTCTCTGATTCCCGATTCCTTCACAGGGATTTATGTGGGCCTTAACGCCCACTGGGAAAAGATCCCTCTGCCAGCTCAGTGCCTGCTTTCTTGGTTTGACTTGTCAATCTGTACTTGAATACACCTTTGGTTTTGGATTGACTCTATTACCTCTCCTAGAAATTAACACACAAAACTGACAGCTGATTGACAAGATGAGAAGCAGTTTTCCAAAATTCAAATTGAACTTAATCCTTTCTTCCTAAAAGAATGCTCAAATCAAGGGGACACAGCTCACTCGTTTTGACTTCATGACCTATGGCAGGTAGAGACAACTTTTTGAAAATACACAACTAAAACTGTCCGTGCTTTGAATGGTAGACATGTTTTTCAGAATACACAGTTAAAACGGTCCCCTCTTTAAGTGTTAAAGCACTTAAGTTGTGTGCTCTTCAAAGAGAAAGCTACTTTTGCTGTGTCTTTGGGTTCGAGGGGAAATGGGAGTCCACTTCAGTCAGCAGGGACGACACCTGAGTCCTCTGCAGTCCTCTTGTCTGCCTCTGAGGGTGAAATGAGAGTGGTCCCTGTCATCATGAGCCATGTCTGAAAGAATTATTCACATTCCCTACGAGAATAGACGGGTGAAATAGCAAAAGGTGTGTCTTCCTTTGGAGCATGGACGGTTTCATAGCCCACCTCATACCACTAAGTATTTTGCAGAACACTAGCAGTTGTGTGTGCGGCCTGTGTTTGGGTGATTTTTGTGTCGTGTGTGGGTGTGTGTGTGTGTGTATGTGTGTGTGTCTGTGTGTGTGTGTGTCTGTATTTCTGTCTCCATTCCTGAGCAGCAAATCTTTTTTCCTCTTTTAGCATATTACTCACAACTGTGGATGAAGACCAGCACTCCTGAAAACACAATCCATGTATGGTTGAAGGAAACTTTCTTGGTGATGAGTGAGAGGTTGGTGACTGAAACCAGCTCATTTCCCATTGACCACTGAGGTCACATCTCTCAGGTGAGAAGCAAAGTGAGAATTTGAACCAGGCACATTCTCCTTAGAGACAACGGGCCAAAGACAGGTCCGATGGAATCGAATGTCTTTTCATGTTGACATCCATCCCGTCAAGCCCTCGTTAAGCCATTGAAGTGTCACATTGGGCCTGGGGGAGGCGGTGCACCCTGTGAAATTACACGGCCGAAGATTTGGATTTGATTTCCAGCCCTCTGCCAGTCAGTCTGCCAGGCACTTTCATGTGACAAGCCTTAGGCGAGTCCCTTTCTGTCTCTGATTCCCGATTCCTTCACAGGGATTTATGTGGGCCTTAACGCCCACTGGGAAAAGATCCCTCTGCCAGCTCAGTGCCTGCTTTCTTGGTTTGACTTGTCAATCTGGACTTGAATACACCTTTGGTTTTGGATTGACTCTATTACCTCTCCTAGAAATTAACACACAAAACTGACAGCTGATTGACAAGATGAGAAGCAGTTTTCCAAAATTCAAATTGAACTTAATCCTTTCTTCCTAAAAGAATGCTCAAATCAAGGGGACACAGCTCACTCGTTTTGACTTCATGAGCTATGGCAGGTAGAGACAACTTTTTGAAAATACACAGCTAAAACTGTCCGTGCTTTGAATGCTAGACATGTTTTTCAGAATACACAGCTAAAACGGTCCCCGCTTTAAGTGTTAAAGCACTTAAAGCGGGGACCGTTTTAGCTGTGTATTTTGAAAAATTTGTGTGCTCTTCAAAGTGAAAGCTACTTTTACTGTGTCTTTGGGTTCGAGGGGAAATGGGAGTCCTCTTCAGTCAGCAGGGACGACACCTGAGTCCTTTGCAGTCCTCTTGTCTGCCTCTGAGGGTGAAATGAGAGTGGTCCCTGTCATCATGAGCCATGTCTGAAAGAATTATTCACATTCCCTACGAGAATAGACGAGTGAAATAGCAAAAGGTGTGTCTTCCTTTGGAGCATGGACGGGTTCAAAGCCCACCTCATTCCACTAAGTATTTTGCTGAACACTAGCAGTTGTGTGTGCGGCCTGTGTTTGGGTGATTTTTGTGTCGTGTGTGTGTGTGTGTGTGTGTGTGTGTGTCTGTGTGTGTGTGTGTCTGTATTTCTGTCTCCATTCCTGAGCAGCAAATCTTTTTTCCTCTTTTAACATATTACTCACAACTGTGGTTGAAGACCAGCACTCCTGAAAACACAATCCATGTATGGTTGAAGGAAACTTTCTTGGTGATGAGTGAGAGGTTGGTGACTGAAACCAGCTCATTTCCCATTGACCACTGAGGTCACATCTCTCAGGTGAGAAGCAAAGTGAGAATTTGAACCAGGCACATTCTCCTTAGAGACAACGGGCCAAAGACAGGTCCGATGGAATCGAATGTCTTTTCATGTTGACATCCATCCCGTCAAGCCCTCGTTAAGCCATTGAAGTGTCACATTGGGCCTGGGGGAGGCGGTGCACCCTGTGAAATTACACGGCCGAATATTTGGATTTGATTTCCAGCCCTCTGCCAGTCAGTCTGCCAGGCACTTTCATGTGACAAGCCTTAGGAGAGTCCCTTTCTGTCTCTGATTCCCGATTCCTTCACAGGGATTTATGTGGGCCTTAACGCCCACTGGGAAAAGATCCCTCTGCCAGCTCAGTGCCTGCTTTCTTGGTTTGACTTGTCAATCTGTACTTGAATACACCTTTGGTTTTGGATTGACTCTATTACCTCTCATAGAAATTAACACACAAAACTGACAGCTGATTGACAAGATGAGAAGCAGTTTTCCAAAATTCAAATTGAATTTAATCCTTTCTTCCTAAAAGAATGCTCAAATCAAGGGGACACAGCTCACTCGCTTTGACTTCATGAGCTATGGCAGGTAGAGACAACTTTTTGAAAATACACAGCTAAAACTGTCCGTGCTTTGAATGCTAGACCTGTTTTTCAGTTTAAAGTGCTTTAGCACTTAAAGCGGGACCGTTTTAGCTGTGTATTTTGAAAAAGTTGTGTGCTCTTCAAAGAGAAAGCTACTTTTGCTGTGTCTTTGGGTTCGAGGGGAAATGGGAGTCCTCTTCAGTCCGTAGGGACGACACCTGAGTCCTTTGCAGTCCTCTTGTCTGCCTCTGAGGGTGAAATGATTGTGGTCCCTGTCATCATCAGCCATATCTGAAAGAATAATTCACATTCCCTACGAGAATAGACGGGTGAAATAGCAAAAGGTGTGTCTTCCTTTGGAGCATGGACGGGTTCAAAGCCCACCTCATACCACTAAGTATTTTGCTGAACACGAGCAGTTGTGTGTGCGGCCTGGGTTTGGGTAATTTTTGTGTCATGTGTGTGTGTGTGTGTGTGTGTCTGTGTGTGTGTGTCTGTATTTCTGTCTCCATTCCTGAGCAGCAAATCTTTTTTCCTCTTTTAGCATGTTACTCACAACTGTGGATGAAGCCCAGCACTCCTGAAAACACAATCCATGTATGGTTGAAGGAAATTTTCTTGGTGATGGGTGAGAGGTTGGTGACTGAAACCAGCTCATTTCCCATTGACCACTGAGGTCACATCTCTCAGGTGAGCAGCAAAGTGAGAATTTGAATCAGGCACATTATCCTTAGAGACAATGGGCCAAAGACAGGTCTGATGGAATCGAATGTCTTTTCATGTTGACATCCATCCCGTCAAGCCCTCGTTAAACCATTGAAGTGTCACATTGGGCCTGGGGGAGGCGGTGCACCCTGTGAAATTACACGTCCGAAGATTTGGATTTGATTTCCAGCCCTCTGCCAGTCAGTCTGCCAGGCACTTTCATGTGACAAGCCTTAGGCGAGTCCCTTTCTGTCTCTGATTCCCGATTCCTTCACAGGGATTTATGTGGGCCTTAACGCTTACTGGGAAAAGATCCCTCTGCCAGCTCAGTGCCTGCTTTCTTGGTTTGACTTGTCAATCTGGACTTGAATACACCTTTGGTTTTGGATTGACTCTATTACCTCTCCTAGAAATTAACACACAAAACTGACAGCTGATTGACAAGATGAGAAGCAGTTTTCCAAAATTCATATTGAACTTAATCCTTTCTTACTATAAGAATGCTCAAATCAAGGGGACACAGCTCACTCGTTTTGACTTCATGAGCTATGGCAGGTAGAGAAAACTTTTTGAAAATACACAACTAAAACTGTCCGTGCTTTGAATGCTAGACATGTTTTTCAGAATACACAGCTAAAACGGTCCCCTCTTTAAGTGCTAAACCACTTAAAGTTGTGTGCTCTTCAAAGAGAAAGCTACTTTTGCTGTGTCTTTGGGTTCGAGGGGAAATGGGAGTCCTCTTCAGTCAGCAGGGACGACACCTGAGTCCTCTGCAGTCCTCATGTCTGAATCTGAGTGTGAAATGAGAGTGGTCCCTGTCATCATGAGCCATGTCTGAAAGAATTATTCACATTCCCAACGAGAATAGACGGGTGAAATAGCAAAAGGTGTGTCTTCCTTTGGAGCATGGACGGTTTCAAAGCCCACCTCATACCACTAAGTATTTTGCTGAACACTAGCAGTTGTGTGTGCGGCCTGTGTTTGGGTGATTTTTGTGTCGTGTGTGTGTGTGTGTGTGTGTGTGTGTCTGTGTGTGTGTGTGTCTGTATTTCTGTCTCCATTCCTGAGCAGCAAATCTTTTTTTTTCTTTTAGCATGTTACTCACAACTGTGGATGAAGACCAGCACTCCTGAAAACACAATCCATGTATGGTTGAAGGAAACTTTCTTGGTGATGAGTGAGAGGTTGGTGACTGAAACCAGCTCATTTCCCATTGACCACTGAGGTCACATCTCTCAGGTGAGAAGCAAAGTGAGAATTTGAACCAGGCACATTCTCCTTAGAGACAACGGGCCAAAGACAGGTCCGATGGAATCGAATGTCTTTTCATGTTGACATCCATCCCGTCAAGCCCTCGTTAAGCCATTGAAGTGTCACATTGGGCCTGGGGGAGGCGGTGCACCTTGTGTAATTACACCGCCGAAGATTTGGATTTGATTTCCAGCCCTCTGCCAGTCAGTCTGCCAGGCACTTTCATGTGAAAAGCCTTAGGCGAGTCCCTTTCTGTCTCTGATTCCCGATTCCTTCACAGGGATTTATATGGGCCTTAACGCCCACTGGGAAAAGATCCCTATGCCAGCTCAGTGCCTGCTTTCTTGGTTTGACTTGTCAATCTGGACTTGAATACACCTTTGGTTTTGGATTGACTCTATTACCTCTCCTAGAAATTAACACACAAAACTGACAGCTGATTGACAAGATGAGAAGCAGTTTTCCAAAATTCAAATTGAACTTAATCCTTTCTTCCTAAAAGAATGCTCAAATCAAGGGGACACAGCTCACTCGTTTTGACTTCATGAGCTATGGCAGGTAGAGACAACTTTTTGAAAATACATAGCTAAAACTGTCCGTGCTTTGAATGCTAGACATGTTTTTCAGAATACACAGCTAAAACGGTTCCCGCTTTAAGTGCTAAAGCACTTAAAGCGGGGACCTTTTTAGCTGTGTATTTTGAAAAAGTTGTGTGCTCTTCAAAGAGAAAGCTACTTTTGCTGTGTCTTTGTGTTCGAGGGGAATTAGGAGACCTCTTCAGTCAGCAGGGACGACACCTGAGTCCTTTGCAGTCCTCTTGTCTGCCACTGAGGGTGAAATGAGAGTGGTCCCTGTCATCATGAGCCATGTCTGAAAGAATTATTCACATTCCCTACGAGAATAGACGGGTGAAATAGCAAAAGGTGTGTCTTCCTTTGGAGCATGGACTGGTTCAAAGCCCACCTCATAACACTAAGTATTTTGCTGAACACGAGCAGTTGTGTGTGCGGCCTGTGTTTGGGTGATTTTTGTGTCTTGTGTGTGTGTGTGTGTGTGTATGTGTGTGTGTGTGTGTGTGTCTGTATTTCTGTCTCCATTCCTGAGCAGCAAATCTTTTTTCCTCTTTTAGCATGTTACTCACAACTGTGGATGAAGCCCAGCACTCCTGAAAACACAATCCATGTATGGTTGAAGGAAATTTTCTTGGTGATGAGTGAGAGGTTGGTGACTGAAACCAGCTCATTTCCCATTGACCACTGAGGTCACATCTCTCAGTTGAGAAGCAAAGTGAGAATTTGAACCAGGCACATTCTCCTTAGAGACAATGGGCCAAAGACAGTTCCGATGGAATCGAATGTCTTTTCATGTTGACATCCATCCCGTCAAGCCCTCGTTAAGCCATTGAAGTGTCACATTGGGCATGAAGGAGGCGGTGCACCCTGTGAAATTACACGTCCGAAGATTTGGATTTGATTTCCAGCCCTCTGCCAGTCAGTCTGCCAGGCACTTTCATGTGACAAGCCTTAGGCGAGTCCCTTTCTGTCTCTGATTCCCGATTCCTTCACAGGGATTTATGTGGGCCTTAACGCCCACTGGGAAAAGATCCCTCTGCCAGCTCAGTGCCTGCTTTCTTGGTTTGACTTGTCAACCTGGACTTGAATACACCTTTGGTTTTGGATTGACTCTATTACCTCTCCTAGAAATTAACACACAAAACTGACAGCTGATTGCCAAGATGAGAAGCAGTTTTCCAAAATTCAAATTGAACTTAATCCTTTCTTCCTAAAAGAATGCTCAAATCAAGGGGACACAGCTCACTCGTTTTGACTTCATGAGCTATGGCAGGTAGAGACAACTTTTTGAAAATACACAGCTAAAACTGTCCGTGCTTTGAATGCTAGACATGTTTTTCAGAATACACAGCTAAAATGGTCCCCGCTTTAAGTGTTAAAGCACTTAAAGCGGGGACCGTTTTAGCTGTGTATTTTGAAAAATTTGTGTGCTCTTCAAAGTGAAAGCTACTTTTGCTCTGTCTTTGGGTTCGAGGGGAAATGGGAGTCCTCTTCAGTCAGCAGGGACGACACCTGAGTCCTTTGCAGTCCTCTTGTCTGCCTCTGAGTGTGAAATGAGAGTGGTCCCTGTCATCATGAGCCATGTCTGAAAGAATTATTCACATTCCCTACGAGAATAGACGGGTGAAATAGCAAAAGGTGTGTCTTCCTTTGGAGCATGGACGGGTTCAAAGCCCACCTCATACCACTAAGTATTTTGCTGAACACGAGCAGTTGTGTGTGCGGCCTGTGTTTGGGTGATTTTTGTGTCATGTGCGTGTGTGTGTGTGTGTGTGTGTGTCTGTGTGTGTGTGTCTGTATTTCTGTCTCCATTCCTGAGCAGCAAATCTTTTTTCCTCTTTAGCATGTTACTCACAACTGTGGATGAAGCCCAGCACTCCTGAAAACACAATCCATGTATGGTTGAAGGAAATTTTCTTGGTGATGAGTGAGAGGTTGGTGACTGAAACCAGCTCATTTCCCATTGACCACTGAGGTCACATCTCTCAGGTGAGAAGCAAAGTGAGAATTTGAACCAGGCACATTCTCCTTAGAGACAATGGGCCAAAGACAGGTCCGATGGAATCGAATGTCTTTTCATGTTGACATCCATCCCGTCAAGCCCTCGTTAAGCCATTGAAGTGTCACATTGGGCCTGGGGGAGGCGGTGCACCCTGTGAAATTACACGTCCGAAGATTTGGATTTGATTTCCAGCCCTCTGCCAGTCAGTCTGCCAGGCACTTTCATGTGACAAGCCTTAGGCGAGTCCCTTTCTGTCTCTGATTCCCGATTCCTTCACAGGGATTTATGTGGGCCTTAACGCCCACTGGGAAAAGATCCCTCTGCCAGCTCAGTTCCTGCTTTCTTGGTTTGACTTGTCACTCTGGACTTGAATACACCTTTGGTTTGGATTGACTCTATTACCTCTCCTAGAAATTAACACACAAAACTGACAGCTGATTGACAAGATGAGAAGCAGTTTTCCAAAATTCAAATTGAACTTAATCCTTTCTTACTAAAAGAATGCTCAAATCAAGGGGACACAGCTCACTCGTTTTGACTTCATGAGCTATGGCAGGTAGAGACAACTTTTTGAAAATACACAGCTAAAACTGTCCGTGCTTTGAATGCTAGACATGTTTTTCAGTTTTAAGTGCTTTAGCACCTAAAGCGGGACCGTTTTAGCTGTTTATTTTGAAAAAGTTGTGTGCTCTTCAAAGAGAAAGCTACTTTTGCTGTGTCTTTGGGTTCGAGGGGAAATGGGAGTCCTCTTCAGTCAGCAGGGACGACACCTGAGTCCTTTGCAGTCCTCTTGTCTGCCCCTGAGGGTGAGATGAGAGTGGTCCCTGTCATCATGAGCCATGTCTGAAAGAATTATTCACATTCCCTACGAGAATAGACGGGTGAAATAGCAAAAGGTGTGTCTTCCTTTGGAGCATGGACGGGTTCAAAGCCCACCTCATACCACTAAGTATTTTGCTGAACACGAGCATTTGTGTGTGGGGCCTGTGTTTGGGTGAATTTTGTGTCATGTGTGTGTGTGTGTGTGTGTGTCTGTGTGTCTGTGTGTGTGTGTCTGTATTTCTGTCTCCATTCCTGAGCAGCAAATCTTTTTTCCTCTTTTAGCATTTTACTCACAACTGTGGATGAAGCCCAGCACTCCTGAAAACACAATCCATGTATGGTTGAAGGAAATTTTCTTGGTGATGAGTGAGAGGTTGGTGACTGAAACCAGCTCATTTCCCATTGACCACTGAGGTCACATCTCTCAGGTGAGAAGCAAAGTGAGAATTTGAACCAGGCACATTCTCCTTAGAGACAATGGACCAAAGACTGGTCCGATGGAATCGAATGTCTTTTCATGTTGACATCCATCCCGTCAAGCCCTCGTTAAGCCATTGAAGTGTCACATTGGGCCTGGGGAAGCGGTTCACCCTGTGAAATTACACGTCCGAAGATTTGGATTTGATTTCCAGCCCTCTGCCAGTCAGTCTGCCAGGCACTTTCATGTGACAAGCCTTAGGCGAGTCCCTTTCTGTCTCTGATTCCCGATTCCTTCACAGGGATTTATGTTGGCCTTAACGCCCACTGGGAAAAGATCCCTCTGCCAGCTCAGTGCCTGCTTTCTTGGTTTGACTTGCCAATCTGGACTAGAATACACCTTTGGTTTTGGATTGACTCTATTACCTCTCCCAGAAATTAACACACAAAACTGACAGCTGATTGACAAGATGAGAAGCAGTTTTCCAAAATTCAAATTGAACTTAATCCTTTCTTACTAAAAGAATGCTCAAATCAAGGGGACACAGCTCACTCGTTTTGACTTCATGAGCTATGGCAGGTAGAGACAACTTTCTGAAAATACACAGCTAAAACTGTCCGTGCTTTGAATGCTAGACATGTTTTTCAGAATACACAGCTAAAGCGGGGACCGTTTTCGCTGTGTATTTTGAAAAAGTTGTGTGCTCTTCAAAGAGAAAGCTACTTTTGCTGTGTCTTTGGGTTCGAGGGGAAATGGGAGTCCTCTTCAGTCAGCAGGGACGACACCTGAGTCCTTTGCAGTCCTCTTGTCTGCCTCTGAGGGTGAAATGAGAGTGGTCCCTGTCATCATGAGCCATGTCTGAAAGAATTATTCACATTCCCAACGAGAATAGACGGGTGAAATAGCAAAAGGTGTGTCTTCCTTTGGAGCATGGACGGGTTCAAAGCCCACCTCATACCACTAAGTATTTTGCTGAACACGAGCAGTTGTGTGTGCGGCCTGTGTTTGGGTGATTTTTGTGTCATGTGTGTGTGTGTGTGTGTGTGTGTGTGTCTGTGTGTGTGTGTCTGTATTTCTGTCTCCATTCCTGAGCAGCAAATCTTTTTTCCTCTTTTAGCATGTTACTCACAACTGTGGATGAAGCCCAGCACTCCTGAAAACACAATCCATGTATGGTTGAAGGAAATTTTGTTGGCGATGAGTGAGAGGTTGGTGACTGAAACCAGCTCATTTCCCATTGACCACTGAGGTCACATCTCTCAGGTGAGAAGCAAAGTGAGAATTTGAACCAGGCACATTCTCCTTAGAGACAATGGGCCAAAGACAGGTCCGATGGAATCGAATGTCTTTTCATGTTGACATCCATCCCGTCAAGCCCTCGTTAAGCCATTGAAGTGTCACATTGGGCCTGGGGGAGGCGGTGCCCCCTGTGAAATTACACGTCCGAAGATTTGGATTTGATTTCCAGCCCTCTGCCAGTCAGTCTGCCAGGCACTTTCATGTGACAAGCCTTAGGCGAGTCCCTTTCTGTCTCTGATTCCCGATTCCTTCACAGGGATTTATGTGGGCCTTAACGCCCACTGGGAAAAGATCCCTCTGCCACCTCAGTGCCTGCTTTCTTGGTTTGACTTGTCACTCTGGACTTGAATACACCTTTGGTTTTGGATTGACTCTATTACCTCTCCTAGAAATTAACACACAAAACTGACAGCTGATTGACAAGATGAGAAGCAGTTTTCCAAAATTCAAATTGAACTTAATCCTTTCTTACTAAAAGAATGCTCAAATCAAGGGGACACAGCTGACTCGTTTTGACTTCATGAGCTATGGCAGGTAGAGACAACTTTTTGAAAATACACAGCTAAAACTGTCCGTGCTTTGAATGCTAGACATGTTTTTCAGAATACAAATCTAAAACGGTCCCCGCTTTAAGTGCTTTATTAGCTGTGTATTTTGAAAAAGTTGTGTGCAATTCAAGGAGAAAGCTACTTTTTCTGTGTCTTTCGGTTCGAGGGGAAATGGGAGTCCTCTTCAGTCAGCAGGGACGACACCTGAGTCCTTTGCAATCCTCCTATCAGCCTCTGAGGGTGAAATGAGAGTGGTCCCTGTCATCATGAGCCATGTCTGAAAGAATTATTTACATTCCCTACGAGAATAGACGGGTGAAATAGCAAAAGGTGTGTCTTCCTTTGGAGCATGGACGGGTTCAAAGCCCACCTCATACCACTAAATATTTTGCTGAACACGAGCAGTTGTGTGTGCGGCCTGTGTTTGGGTGATTTTTGTGTCATGTGCCTGTGTGTGTGTGTGTGTTTGTGTGTGTGTGTGTCTGTGTGTGTGTGTCTGTATTTCTGTCTCCATTCCTGAGCAGCAAATCTTTTTTCCTCTTTTAGCATGTTACTCACAACTGTGGATGAAGCCCAGCACTCCTGAAAACACAATCCATGTATGGTTGAAGGAAATTTTCTTGGTGATGAGTGAGAGGTTGGTGACAGAAACCAGCTCATTTCCCATTGACCACTGAGGTCACATCTCTCAGGTGAGAAGCAAAGTGAGAATTTGAACCAGGCACATTCTCCTTAGAGACAATGGGCCAAGGACTGGTCCGATGGAATCGAATGTCTTTTCATGTTGACATCCATCCCGTCAAGCCCTCGTTAAGCCATTGAAGTGTCACATTGGGCCTGGGGGAGGCGGTGCACCCTGTGAAATTACACGTCCGAAGATTTGGATTTGATTTCCAGCCCTCTGCCAGTCAGTCTGCCAGGCACTTTCATGTGACAAGCCTTAGGCGAGTCCCTTTCTGTCTCTGATTCCCGATTCCTTCACAGGGATTTATGTGGGCCTTAACGCCCACTGGGAAAAGATCCCTCTGCCAGCTCAGTGCCTGCTTTCTTGGTTTGACTTGTCAATCTGGACTTGAATACACCTTTGGTTTTGGATTGACTCTATTACCTCTCCTAGAAATTAACACACAAAACTGACAGCTGATGGACAAGATGGGAAGCAGTTTTCCAAAATTCAAATTGAACTTAATCCTTTCTTACTAAAAGAATGCTCAAATCAAGGGGACACAGCTCACTCGTTTTGACTTCATGAGCTATGGCAGGTAGAGACAATTTTTGAAAATACACAGCCAAAACTGTCCGTGCTTTGAATGCTAGACATGTTTTTCAGAATACCCAGCTAAAACGGTCCCCCCTTTAAGTGTTGAACACTTAAAGCGGGGACCGTTTTAGCTGTGTATTTTGAAAAAGTTGTGTGCTCTTCAAAGAGAAAGCTACATTTGCTGTGTCTTTGGGTTCGAGGGGAAATGGGAGTCCTCTTCAGGCAGCAGGGACGACACCTGAGTCCTTTGCAGTCCTCCTGTCTGCCTCTGAGGGTGAAATGAGAGTGGTCTCTGTCATCATGAGCCATGTCTGAAAGAATTATTCACATTCCCTACGAGAATAGACGGTGAAATAGCAAAAGGTGTGTCTTCCTTTAGAGCATGGACGGGTTCAAAGCCCACCTCATACAACTAAGTATTTTGCTGAACACGAGCAGTTGTGTGTGCGGCCTGTGTTTGGGTGATTTTTGTGTCATGTGTGTGTGTGTGAGTGTGTGTGTGTGTGTGTGTGTGTGTCTGTGTGTGTGTGTCTGTATTTCTGTCTCCATTCCTGAGCAGCAAATCTTTTTTCCTCTTTTAGCATGTTACTCACAACTGTGGATGAAGCCCAGCACTCCTGAAAACGCAAACCATCTATGGTTGAAGGAAATTTTCTTGGTGATGAGTGAGAGGTTGGTGACTGAAACCAGCTCATTTCCCATTGACCACTGTGGTCACATCTCTCAGGTGAGAAGCAAAGTGAGAATTTGAACCAGGCACATTCTCCTTAGAGACAATGGGCCAAAGACAGGTCCGATGGAATCGAATGTCTTTTCATGTTGACATCCATCCCGTCAAGCCCTCGTTAAGCCGTTGAAGTGTCACATTGGGCCTGGGGGAGGCGGTGCACCCTGTGAAATTACACGTCCGAAGATTTGGATTTGATTTCCAGCCCTCTGCCAGTCAGTCTGCCAGGCACTTTCATGTGACAAGCCTTAGGCGAGTCCCTTTCTGTCTCTGATTCCCGATTCCTTCACAGGGATTTATGTGGGCCTTAACGCCCACTGGGAAAAGATCCCTCTGCCAGCTCAGTGCCTGCTTTCTTGGTTTGACTTGTCAATCTGGACTTGAATACACCTTTGGTTTTGGAATGACTCTATTACCTCTTCTAGAAATTAACACACAAAACTGACAGCTGATTGACAAGATGAGAAGCAGTTTTCCAAAATTCAAATTGAACTTAATCCTTTCTTACTAAAAGAATGCTCAAATCAAGGGGACACAGCTCACTCGTTTTGACTTCATGAGCTATGGCAGGTGGAGACAACTTTTTGAAAATACACAGCTAAAATTGTCCGTGCTTTGAATGCTAGACATGTTTTTTAGAATACACAGCTAAAATGGTCCCTGCCTTAAGTGCTGTAGCACTTAAAGCGGGGACCGTTTTAGCTGTGTATTTTGAAAAAGTTGTGTGCTCTTCAAAGAGAAAGCTACTTTTGCTGTGTCTTTGGGTTCGAGGGGAAATGGGAGTCCACTTCAGTCAGCAGGGACGACACCTGAGTCCTTTGCAGTCCTCTTGTCTGCTTCTGAGGGTGAAATGAGAGTGGTCCCTGTCATCATGAGCCATGTCTGAAAGAATTATTCACATACCTTTGAGAATAAACGGGTGAAATAGCAAAAGGTGTGTCTTCCTTTGGAGCATGGACGGGTTCAAAGTCCACCTCATAACACTAAGTATTCTGCTGAACACGAGCAGCTGTGTGTGCGGCCTGTGTTTGGGTGATTTTTGTGTCATGTGTGTGTGTGTGTGTGTGTGTGTGTGTGTGTGTGTGTGTCTGTGTGTGTGTGTCTGTATTTCTGTCTCCATTCCTGAGCAGCAAATCTTTTTTCCTCTTTTAGCATGTTACTCACAACTGTGGATGAAGCCCAGCACTCCTGAAAACACAATCCATGTATGGTTGAAGGAAATTTTCTTGGTGATGAGTGAGAGGTTGGTGACTGAAACCAGCTCATTTCCCATTGACCACTGAGGTCACATCTCTCAGGTGAGAAGCAAAGTGAGAATTTGAACCAGGCACATTCTCCTTAGAGACAATGTGCCAAAGACAGGTCCGATGGAATCGAATGTCTTTTCATGTTGACATCCATCCCGTCAAGCCCTCGTTAAGCCATTGAAGTGTCACATTGGGCCTGGGGAAGGTGGTGCCCCCTGTGAAATTACACGTCCGAAGATTTGGATTTGATTTCCAACCCTCTGCCAGTAAGTCTGCCAGGCACTTTCATGTGACAAGCCTTAGGCGAGTCCCTTTCTGTCTCTGATTCCCGATTCCTTCACAGGGATTTATGTGGGCCTTAACGCCCACTGGGAAAAGATCCCTCTGCCAGCTCAGTGCCTGCTTTCTTGGTTTGACTTGTCAATCTGGACTTGAATACACCTTTGGTTTTGGATTGACTCTATTACCTCTCCTAGAAATTAACACACAACACTGACAGCTGATTGACAAGATGAGAAGCAGTTTTCCAAAATTCAAATTGAACTTAATCCTTTCTTACTAAAAGAATGCTCAAATCAAAGGGACTCAGCTCACTCGTTTTGACTTCATGAGCTATGGCAGGTAGAGACAATTTTTGAAAATACACAGCCAAAACTGTCCGTGCTTTGAATGCTAGACATGTTTTTCAGAATACCCAGCTAAAACGGTCCCCCCTTTAAGTGTTGAACACTTAAAGCGGGGACCGTTTTAGCTGCGTATTTTGAAAAAGTTGTGTGCTCTTCAAAGAGAAAGCTACATTTGCTGTGTCTTTGGGTTCGAGGGGAAATGGGAGTCCTCTTCAGGCAGCAGGGACGACACCTGAGTCCTTTGCAGTCCTCCTGTCTGCCTCTGAGGGTGAAATGAGAGTGGTCTCTGTCATCATGAGCCATGTCTGAAAGAATTATTCACATTCCCTACGAGAATAGACGGTGAAATAGCAAAAGGTGTGTCTTCCTTTGGAGCATGGACGGGTTCAAAGCCCACCACATACCACTAAGTATTTTGCTGAACACGAGCAATTGTGTGTGCGGCCTGTGTTTGGGTGATTTTTGTGTGATGTTTGTGTGTGTGTGTGTGTTTGTGTGTGTGTGTGTCTTTGTGTGTGTGTCTGTATTTCTGTCTCCATTCCTGAGCAGCAAATCTTATTTCCTCTTTTAGCATGTTAATCACGACTGTGGATGAAGCAAAGCACTCCTGAAAACACAATCCATGTATGGTTGAAGGAAATTTTCTTGGTGATGAGTGAGAGGATGGTGACTGAAACCAGCTCATTTCCCATTGACCACTGAGGTCACATCTCTCAGGTGAGAAGCAAGGTGAGAATTTGAACCAGGTACATTCTCCTTAGAGACAAAGGGCCAAAGACAGGTCCAATGGAATCGAATGTCTTTTCATGTTGACATCCATCCCGTCAAGCCCTCGTTAAGAAATTGAAGTGTCACATTGGGCCTGGGGAAGGCGGTGCCCCCTGTGAAATTACACGTCCGAAGATTTGGATTTGATTTCCAGCCCTCTGCCAGTCAGTCTGCCAGGCACTTTCATGTGACAAGCCTTAGGCGAGTCCCTTTCTGTCTCTGATTCCCGATTCCTTCACAGGGATTTATGTGGGCCTTAACGCCCACTGGGAAAAGATCCCTCTGCCAGCTCAGTGCCTGCTTTCTTGGTTTGACTTGTCAATCTGGACTTGAATACACCTTTGGTTTTGGATTGACTCTATTACCTCTCCTAGAAATTAACACACAAAACTGACAGCTGATTGACAAGATGAGAAGCAGTTTTCCAAAATTCAAATTGAACTTAATCCTTTCTTACTAAAAGAATGCTCAAATCAAGGGGACACAGCTCACTCGTTTTGACTTCATGAGCTATAGCATGTAGAGACAACTTTTTGAAAATACACAGCTAAAACTGTCCGTGCTTCGAATGCTAGACATGTTTTTCAGAATACACAGCTAAAACGGTCCCCGCTTTAAGTGCTAAATCACTTAAAGCGGGGACCGTTTTAGCTGTGTATTTTGAAAAAGTTGTGTGCTCTTCAAAGAGAAAGCTACTTTTTCTGTGTCTTTGGGTTCGAGGGGAAATGGGAGTCCTCTTCAGTCAGCAGGGACGACACCTGAGTCCTTTGCAGTCCTCTTGTCTGCCTCTGAGGGTGAAATGAGAGTGGTCCCTGTCATCATGAGCCATGTCTGAAAGAATTATTCACATTCCCTACGAGAATAGACGGGTGAAATAGCAAAAGGTGTGTCTTCCTTTGGAGCATGGACGGGTTCAAAGCCCAGCTCATACCACTAAGTATTTTGCTGAACACGAGCAGTTGTGTGTGCTGCCTGTGTTTGGGTGATTTTTGTGTCATGTGTGTGTGTGTGAGTGTATGTGTGTGTGTGTGTGTCTGTGTGTGTGTGTCTGTATTTCTGTCTCCATTCCTGAGCAGCAAGTCTTTTTTCCTCTTTTAGCATGTTACTCACAACTGTGGATGAAGCCCAGCACTCCTGAAAACACAATCCATGTATGGTTGAAGGAAATTTTCTTGGTGATGAGTGAGAGTTTGGTGACTGAAACCAGCTCATTTCCCATTGACCACTGAGGTCACATCTCTCAGGTGAGAAGCAAAGTGAGAATTTGAACCAGGCACATTCTCCTTAGAGACAATGGGCCAAAGACAGGTCCGATGGAATCGAATGTCTTTTCATGTTGACATCCATCCCGTCAAGCCCTCGTTAAGCCATTGAAGTGTCACATTGGTCCTGGGGGAGGCGGTGCACCCTGTGAAATTACACGTCCGAAAATTTGGATTTGATTTCCAGCCCTCTGCCTGTCAGTCTGCCAGGCACTTTTATGTGACAAGCCTTAGGCGAGTCCCTTTCTGTCTCTGATTCCCGATTCCTTCACAGGGATTTATGTGGGCCTTAACGCCCACTGGGAAAAGATCCCTCTGCCAGCTCAGTGCCTGCTTTCTTGGTTTGACTTGTCAATCTGGACTTGAATACACCTTTGGTTTTGGATTGACTCTATTACCTCTCCTAGAAATTAACACACAAAACTGACAGCTGATTGACAAGATGAGAAGCAGTTTTCCAAAATTCAAATTGAACTTAATCCTTTCTTCCTAAAAGAATGCTCAAATCAAGTGGACACAGCTCACTCGTTTTGACTTCATGAGCTATGGCAGGTAGAGACAACTTTTTGAAAATACACAGCTAAAACTGTCCGTGCTTTGAATGCTAGACATGTTTTTCAGAATACACAGCTAAAACGGTCCCCGCTTTAAGTGCTAAAGAACTTAAAGCGGGGACCGTTTTAGCTGTGTATTTTGAAAAAATTGTGTGCTCTTCAAAGAGAAAGCTACTTTTGCTGTTTCTTTGGGTTCGAGGGGAAATGGGAGTCCTCTTCAGTCAGCAGTGTCGACACCTGAGTCCTTTGCAGTCCTCTTGTCTGCCTCTGAGGGTGAAATGAGAGTGGTCCCTGTCATCATGAGCCATGTCTGAAAGAATTATTCACATTCCCTACGAGAATAGACGGGTGAAATAGCAAAAGGTGTGTCTTCCTTTGGAGCATGGACGTGTTCAAAGCCCACCTCATACCACTAAGTATTTTGCTGAACACGAGCAGTTGTGTGTGCGGCCTGTGTTTGGGTGATTTTTGTTTCGTGTGTGTGTGTGTGTGTGTATGTCTGTATTTCTGTCTCCATTCCTGAGCAGCAAATCTTTTTTCCTCTTTTAGCATGTTTCTCACAACTGTGGATGAAGACCAGCACTCCTGAAAACACAATCCATGTATGGTTGAAGGAAATTTTCTTGGTGATGAGTGAGAGGTTGGTGACTGAAACCAGCTTATTTCCCATTGACCACTGAGGTCACATCTCTCAGGTGAGAAGCAAAGTGAGAATTTGAACCAGGCACATTCTCCTTAGAGACAATGGGCCCAAGACAGGTCCGATGGAATCGAATGTCTTTTCATGTTGACATCCATCCCGTCAAGCCCTCGTTAAGCCATTGAAGTGTCACATTGGGCCTGGGGGATGCGGTGCACCCTGTGAAATTACACGTCCGAAGATTTGGATTTGATTTCCAGCCCTCTGCCTGTCAGTCTGCCAGGCACTTTCATGTGACAAGCCTTAGGCGAGTCCCTTTCTGTCTCTGATTCCCGATTCCTTCACAGGGATTTATGTGGGCCTTAACGCCCACTGGGAAAAGATCCCTCAGCCAGCTCAGTGCCTGCTTTCTTGGTTTGACTTGTCAATCTGGACTTGAATACACCTTTGGTTTTGGATTGACTCTATTACCTCTGCTAGAAATTAACACACAAAACTGACAGCTGATTGACAAGATGAGAAGCAGTTTTCCAAAATTCAAATTGAACTTAATCCTTTCTTACTAAAAGAATGCTCAAATCAAGGGGACACAGCTCACTCGTTTTGACTTCATGAGCTATGGCAAGTAGAGACAACTTTTTGAAAATACACAGCTAAAACTGTCCGTGCTTTGAATGCTAGACATGTTTTTCAGAATACACGGCTAAAACGGTCCCCGATTTAAGTGCTAAAGCACTTAAATCGGGGACCGATTTAGCTGTGTATTTTGAAAAAGTTGTGTGCTCTTCAAAGAGAAAGCTACTTTTGCTGTGTCTTTGGGTTCGAGGGGAAATGGGAGTCCTCTTCAGTCAGCAGGGACGACACCTGAGTCCTTTGCAGTCCTCTTGTCTGCCTCTGAGGGTGAAATGAGAGTGGTCCCTGTCATCATGAGCCATGTCTGAAAGAATTATTCACATTCCCTACGAGAATAGACGTGTGAAATAGCAAAAGGTGTGTCTTCCTTTGGAGCATGGACGGGTTCAAAGCCCACCTCATACCACTAAGTATTTTGCTGAACACGAGCAGTTGTGTGTGAGGCCTGTGTTTGGGTGATTTTTGTGTCATGTGTGTGTGTGTGTGTGTGTGTGTGTGTCTGTGTGTGTGTGTCTGTATTTCTGTCTCCATTCCTGAGCAGCAAATCTTTATTCTTCTTTTAGCATGTTACTCACAACTGTGGATGAAGCCCAGCACTCCTGAAAACACAATCCATGTATGGTTGAAGGAAATTTTCTTGGTGATGAGTGAGAGGTTGGTGACTGAATCCAGCTCATTTCCCATTGACCACTGAGGACACATCTCTCAGGTGAGAATCAAAGTGAGAATTTGAACCAGGCACATTCTCCTTAGAGACAATGGGCCAAAGACAGGTCCGATGGAATCGAATATCTTTTCATGTTGACATCCATCCCGTCAAGCCCTCGTTAAGCCATTTAAGTGTCACATTGGGCCTCGGGGAGGCGGTGCACCCTGTGAAATTACACGTCCGAAGATTTGGATTTGATTTCCAGCCCTCTGCCAGTCAGTCTGCCAGGCACTTTCATGTGACAAGCCTTAGGCGAGTCCCTTTCTGTCTCTGATTCCCGATTCCTTCACAGGGATTTATGTGGGCCTTAACGCCCACTGGGAAAAGATCCCTCTGCCAGCTCAGTGGCTGCTTTCTTGGTTTGACTTGTCAATCTGGACTTGAATACACCTTTGGTTTTGGATTGACTCTATTACCTCTCCTAGAAATTAACACACAAAACTGACAGCTGATTGACAAGATGAGAAGCAGTTTTCCAAAATTAAATTGAACTTAATCCTTTCTTCCTAAAAGAATGCTCAAATCAAGGGGACATAGCTCACTCGTTTTGACTTCATGAGCTATGCCAGGTAGAGACAACTTTTTGAAAATACACAGCTAAAACTGTCCGTGCTTTGAATGCTAGACATGTTTTTCAGAATACACGGCTAAAACGGTCCCCGATTTAAGTGCTAAAGCACTTAAATCGGGGACCGTTTTAGCTGTGTATTTTGAAAAAGTTGTGTGCTCTTCAAACAGAAAGCTACTTTTGCTGTGTCTTTGGGTTCGAGGGGAAATGGGAGTCCTCTTCAGTCAGCAGGGACGACACCTGAGTCCTTTGCAGTCCTCTTGTCTTCCTCTGAGGGTGAAATGAGAGTGGTCCCTGTCATCATGAGCCATGTCTGAAAGAATTATTCACATTCCCTACGAGAATAGACGTGTGAAATAGCAAAAGGTGTGTCTTCCTTTGGAGCATGGACGGGTTCAAAGCCCACCTCATACCACTAAGTATTTTGCTGAACACGAGCAGTTGTGTGTGCGGCCTGTGTTTGGGTGATTTTTATGTCATGTGTGTGTGTGTGAGTGTGTGTGTGTGTGTGTGTGTCTGTGTGTCTGTGTCTGTATTTCTGTCTTTATTTCTGAGCAGCAAATCTTTTTTCCTCTTTTAGCATGTTACTCACAACTGTGGATGAAGCCCAGCACTCCTGAAAACACAATCCGTGTATGGTTGAAGGAAATTTTCTTGGTGATGAGTGAGAGGTTGGTGACTGAAACCAGCTCATTTCCCATTGAACACTGATGTCACATCTCTCAGGTGAGAAGCAAAGTGAGAATTTGAACCAGGCACATTCTCCTTAGAGACAATGGGCTAAAGACAGGTCCGATGGAATCGAATGTCTTTTCATGTTGACATCCATCACGTCAAGCCCTCGTTAAGCCATTGAAGTGTCACATTGGGCCTGGGGGAGGCGGTGCACCCTGTGAAATTACACGTCCGAAGATTTGGATTTGATTTCCAGCCCTCTGCCAGTCAGTCTGCCAGGCACTTTCATGTGACAAGCCTTAGGCGAGTCCCTTTCTGTCTCTGATTCCCGATTCCTTCACAGGGATTTATGTGGGCCTTAACGCCCACTGGGAAAAGATCCCTCTTCCAGCTCAGTGCCTGCTTTCTTTGTTTGACTTGTCAATCTGGACTTGAATACACATTTGGTTTTGGATTGACTCTATTACCTCTCCTAGAAATTAACACACAAAACTGACAGCTGATTGACAAGATGAGAAGCAGTTTTCCAAAATTCAAATTGAACTTAATCCTTTCTTACTAAAAGAATGCTCAAATCAAAGGGACTCAGCTCACTCGTTTTGACTTCATGAGCTATGGCAGGTAGAGACAATTTTTGAAAATACACAGCCAAAATTGTCCGTGCTTTGAATGCTAGACATGTTTTTCAGAATACCCAGCTAAAACGGTCCCCCCTTTAAGTGTTGAACACTTAAAGCGGGGACCGTTTTAGCTGTGTATTTTGAAAAAGTTGTGTGCTCTTCAAAGAGAAAGCTACATTTGCTGTGTCTTTGGGTTCGAGGGGAAATGGGAGTCCTCTTCAGGCAGCAGGGACGACACCTGAGTCCTTTGCAGTCCTCCTGTCTGCCTCTGAGGGTGAAATGAGAGTGGTCTCTGTCATCATGAGCCATGTCTGAAAGAATTATTCACATTCCCTACGAGAATAGACGGTGAAATAGCAAAAGGTGTGTCTTCCTTTAGAGCATGGACGGGTTCAAAGCCCACCTCATACAACTAAGTATTTTGCTGAACACGAGCAGTTGTGTGTGCGGCCTGTGTTTGGGTGATTTTTGTGTCATGTGTGTGTGTGTGAGTGTGTGTGTGTGTGTGTGTGTGTCTGTGTGTGTGTGTCTGTATTTCTCTCTCCATTCCTGAGCAGCAAATCTTTTTTCCTCTTTTAGCATGTTACTCACAACTGTGGATGAAGCCCAGCACTCCTGAAAACGCAAACCATCTATGGTTGAAGGAAATTTTCTTGGTGATGAGTGAGAGGTTGGTGACTGAAACCAGCTCATTTCCCATTGACCACTGTGGTCACATCTCTCAGGTGAGAAGCAAAGTGAGAATTTGAACCAGGCACATTCTCCTTAGAGACAATGGGCCAAAGACAGGTCCGATGGAATCGAATGTCTTTTCATGTTGACATCCATCCCGTCAAGCCCTCGTTAAGCCGTTGAAGTGTCACATTGGGCCTGGGGGAGGCGGTGCACCCTGTGAAATTACACGTCCGAAGATTTGGATTTGATTTCCAGCCCTCTGCCAGTCAGTCTGCCAGGCACTTTCATGTGACAAGCCTTAGGCGAGTCCCTTTCTGTCTCTGATTCCCGATTCCTTCACAGGGATTTATGTGGGCCTTAACGCCCACTGGGAAAAGATCCCTCTGCCAGCTCAGTGCCTGCTTTCTTGGTTTGACTTGTCAATCTGGACTTGAATACACCTTTGGTTTTGGAATGACTCTATTACCTCTCCTAGAAATTAACACACAAAACTGACAGCTGATTGACAAGATGAGAAGCAGTTTTCCAAAATTCAAATTGAACTTAATCCTTTCTTACTAAAAGAATGCTCAAATCAAGGGGACACAGCTCACTCGTTTTGACTTCATGAGCTATGGCAGGTGGAGACAACTTTTTGAAAATACACAGCTAAAATTGTCCGTGCTTTGAATGCTAGACATGTTTTTTAGAATACACAGCTAAAATGGTCCCTGCCTTAAGTGCTGTAGCACTTAAAGCGGGGACCGTTTTAGCTGTGTATTTTGAAAAAGTTGTGTGCTCTTCAAAGAGAAAGCTACTTTTGCTGTGTCTTTGGGTTCGAGGGGAAATGGGAGTCCACTTCAGTCAGCAGGGACGACACCTGAGTCCTTTGCAGTCCTCTTGTCTGCTTCTGAGGGTGAAATGAGAGTGGTCCCTGTCATCATGAGCCATGTCTGAAAGAATTATTCACATACCTTTGAGAATAGACGGGTGAAATAGCAAAAGGTGTGTCTTCCTTTGGAGCATGGACGGGTTCAAAGTCCACCTCATACCACTAAGTATTCTGCTGAACACGAGCAGCTGTGTGTGCGGCCTGTGTTTGGGTGATTTTTGTGTCATGTGTGTGTGTGTGTGTGTGTGTGTGTGTGTCTGTGTGTGTGTGTCTGTATTTCTGTCTCCATTCCTGAGCAGCAAATCTTTTTTCCTCTTTTAGCATGTTACTCACAACTGTGGATGAAGCCCAGCACTCCTGAAAACACAATCCATGTATGGTTGAAGGAAATTTTCTTGGTGATGAGTGAGAGGTTGGTGACTGAAACCAGCTCATTTCCCATTGACCACTGAGGTCACATCTCTCAGGTGAGAAGCAAAGTGAGAATTTGAACCAGGCACATTCTCCTTAGAGACACAGGGCAAAAGACAGGTCCGATGGAATCGAATGTCTTTTCATGTTGACATCCATCCCGTCAAGCCCTCGTTAAGCCATTGAAGTGTCACATTGGGCCTGGGGAAGGTGGTGCCCCCTGTGAAATTACACGTCCGAAGATTTGGATTTGATTTCCAACCCTCTGCCAGTAAGTCTGCCAGGCACTTTCATGTGACAAGCCTTAGGCGAGTCCCTTTCTGTCTCTGATTCCCGATTCCTTCACAGGGATTTATGTGGGCCTTAACGCCCACTGGGAAAAGATCCCTCTGCCAGCTCAGTGCCTGCTTTCTTGGTTTGACTTGTCAATCTGGACTTGAATACACCTTTGGTTTTGGATTGACTCTATTACCTCTCCTAGAAATTAACACACAAAACTGACAGCTGATTGACAAGATGAGAAGCAGTTTTCCAAAATTCAAATTGAACTTAATCCTTTCTTACTAAAAGAATGCTCAAATCAAAGGGACTCAGCTCACTCGTTTTGACTTCATGAGCTATGGCAGGTAGAGACAATTTTTGAAAATACACAGCCAAAACTGTCCGTGCTTTGAATGCTAGACATGTTTTTCAGAATACCCAGCTAAAACGGTCCCCCCTTTAAGTGTTGAACACTTAAAGCGGGGACCGTTTTAGCTGTGTATTTTGAAAAAGTTGTGTGCTCTTCAAAGAGAAAGCTACATTTGCTGTGTCTTTGGGTTCGAGGGGAAATGGGAGTCCTCTTCAGGCAGCAGGGACGACACCTGAGTCCTTTGCAGTCCTCCTGTCTGCCTCTGAGGGTGAAATGAGAGTGGTCTCTGTCATCATGAGCCATGTCTGAAAGAATTATTCACATTCCCTACGAGAATAGACGGTGAAATAGCAAAAGGTGTGTCTTCCTTTAGAGCATGGACGGGTTCAAAGCCCACCTCATACAACTAAGTATTTTGCTGAACACGAGCAGTTGTGTGTGCGGCCTGTGTTTGGGTGATTTTTGTGTCATGTGTGTGTGTGTGAGTGTGTGTGTGTGTGTGTGTGTGTGTGACTGTGTGTGTGTGTCTGTATTTCTCTCTCCATTCCTGAGCAGCAAATCTTTTTTCCTCTTTTAGCATGTTACTCAGAACTGTGGATGAAGCCCAGCACTCCTGAAAACGCAAACCATCTATGGTTGAAGGAAATTTTCTTGGTGATGAGTGAGAGGTTGGTGACTGAAACCAGCTCATTTCCCATTGACCACTGTGGTCACATCTCTCAGGTGAGAAGCAAAGTGAGAATTTGAACCAGGCACATTCTCCTTAGAGACAATGGGCCAAAGACAGGTCCGATGGAATCGAATGTCTTTTCATGTTGACATCCATCCCGTCAAGCCCTCGTTAAGCCGTTGAAGTGTCACATTGGGCCTGGGCGAGGCGGTGCACCCTGTGAAATTACACGTCCGAAGATTTGGATTTGATTTCCAGCCCTCTGCCAGTCAGTCTGCCAGGCACTTTCATGTGACAAGCCTTAGGCGAGTCCCTTTCTGTCTCTGATTCCCGATTCCTTCACAGGGATTTATGTGGGCCTTAACGCCCACTGGGAAAAGATCCCTCTGCCAGCTCAGTGCCTGCTTTCTTGGTTTGACTTGTCAATCTGGACTTGAATACACCTTTGGTTTTGGAATGACTCTATTACCTCTCCTAGAAATTAACACACAAAACTGACAGCTGATTGACAAGATGAGAAGCAGTTTTCCAAAATTCAAATTGAACTTAATCCTTTCTTACTAAAAGAATGCTCAAATCAAGGGGACACAGCTCACTCGTTTTGACTTCATGAGCTATGGCAGGTGGAGACAACTTTTTGAAAATACACAGCTAAAATTGTCCGTGCTTTGAATGCTAGACATGTTTTTTAGAATACACAGCTAAAATGGTCCCTGCCTTAAGTGCTGTAGCACTTAAAGCGGGGACCATTTTAGCTGTGTATTTTGAAAAAGTTGTGTGCTCTTCAAAGAGAAAGCTACTTTTGCTGTGTCTTTGGGTTCGAGGGGAAATGGGAGTCCACTTCAGTCAGCAGGGACGACACCTGAGTCCTTTGCAGTCCTCTTGTCTGCTTCTGAGGGTGAAATGAGAGTGGTCCCTGTCATCATGAGCCATGTCTGAAAGAATTATTCACATACCTTTGAGAATAGACGGGTGAAATAGCAAAAGGTGTGTCTTCCTTTGGAGCATGGACGGGTTCAAAGTCCACCTCATACCACTAAGTATTCTGCTGAACACGAGCAGCTGTGTGTGCGGCCTGTGTTTGGGTGATTTTTGTGTCATGTGTGTGTGTGTGTGTGTGTGTGTGTGTGTGTGTGTGTCTGTGTGTGTGTGTCTGTATTTCTGTCTCCATTCCTGAGCAGCAAATCTTTTTTCCTCTTTTAGCATGTTACTCACAACTGTGGATGAAGCCCAGCACTCCTGAAAACACAATCCATGTATGGTTGAAGGAAATTTTCTTGGTGATGAGTGAGAGGTTGGTGACTGAAACCAGCTCATTTCCCATTGACCACTGAGGTCACATCTCTCAGGTGAGAAGCAAAGTGAGAATTTGAACCAGGCACATTCTCCTTAGAGACACAGGGCAAAAGACAGGTCCGATGGAATCGAATGTCTTTTCATGTTGACATCCATCCCGTCAAGCCCTCGTTAAGCCATTGAAGTGTCACATTGGGCCTGGGGAAGGTGGTGCCCCCTGTGAAATTACACGTCCGAAGATTTGGATTTGATTTCCAACCCTCTGCCAGTAAGTCTGCCAGGCACTTTCATGTGACAAGCCTTAGGCGAGTCCCTTTCTGTCTCTGATTCCCGATTCCTTCACAGGGATTTATGTGGGCCTTAACGCCCACTGGGAAAAGATCCCTCTGCCAGCTCAGTGCCTGCTTTCTTGGTTTGACTTGTCAATCTGGACTTGAATACACCTTTGGTTTTGGATTGACTCTATTACCTCTCCTAGAAATTAACACACAAAACTGACAGCTGATTGACAAGATGAGAAGCAGTTTTCCAAAATTCAAATTGAACTTAATCCTTTCTTACTAAAAGAATGCTCAAATCAAAGGGACTCAGCTCACTCGTTTTGACTTCATGAGCTATGGCAGGTAGAGACAATTTTTGAAAATACACAGCCAAAACTGTCCGTGCTTTGAATGCTAGACATGTTTTTCAGAATACCCAGCTAAAACGGTCCCCCCTTTAAGTGTTGAACACTTAAAGCGGGGACCGTTTTAGCTGTGTATTTTGAAAAAGTTGTGTGCTCTTCAAAGAGAAAGCTACATTTGCTGTGTCTTTGGGTTCGAGGGGAAATGGGAGTCCTCTTCAGGCAGCAGGGACGACACCTGAGTCCTTTGCAGTCCTCCTGTCTGCCTCTGAGGGTGAAATGAGAGTGGTCTCTGTCATCATGAGCCATGTCTGAAAGAATTATTCACATTCCCTACGAGAATAGACGGTGAAATAGCAAAAGGTGTGTCTTCCTTTGGAGCATGGACGGGTTCAAAGCCCACCACATACCACTAAGTATTTTGCTGAACACGAGCAATTGTGTGTGCGGCCTGTGTTTGGGTGATTTTTGTGTGATGTTTGTGTGTGTGTGTGTGTTTGTGTGTGTGTGTGTCTTTGTGTGTGTGTCTGTATTTCTGTCTCCATTCCTGAGCAGCAAATCTTATTTCCTCTTTTAGCATGTTAATCACGACTGTGGATGAAGCAAAGCACTCCTGAAAACACAATCCATGTATGGTTGAAGGAAATTTTCTTGGTGATGAGTGAGAGGATGGTGACTGAAACCAGCTCATTTCCCATTGACCACTGAGGTCACATCTCTCAGGTGAGAAGCAAGGTGAGAATTTGAACCAGGTACATTCTCCTTAGAGACAAAGGGCCAAAGACAGGTCCGATGGAATCGAATGTCTTTTCATGTTGACATCCATCCCGTCAAGCCCTCGTTAAGAAATTGAAGTGTCACATTGGGCCTGGGGAAGGCGGTGCCCCCTGTGAAATTACACGTCCGAAGATTTGTATTTGATTTCCAGCCCTCTGCCAGTCAGTCTGCCAGGCACTTTCATGTGACAAGCCTTAGGCGAGTCCCTTTCTGTCTCTGATTCCCGATTCCTTCACAGGGATTTATGTGGGCCTTAACGCCCACTGGGAAAAGATCCCTCTGCCAGCTCAGTGCCTGCTTTCTTGGTTTGACTTGTCAATCTGGACTTGAATACACCTTTGGTTTTGGATTGACTCTATTACCTCTCCTAGAAATTAACACACAAAACTGACAGCTGATTGACAAGATGAGAAGCAGTTTTCCAAAATTCAAATTGAACTTAATCCTTTCTTACTAAAAGAATGCTCAAATCAAGGGGACACAGCTCACTCGTTTTGACTTCATGAGCTATAGCATGTAGAGACAACTTTTTGAAAATACACAGCTAAAACTGTCCGTGCTTCGAATGCTAGACATGTTTTTCAGAATACACAGCTAAAACGGTCCCCGCTTTAAGTGCTAAATCACTTAAAGCGGGGACCGTTTTAGCTGTGTATTTTGAAAAAGTTGTGTGCTCTTCAAAGAGAAAGCTACTTTTTCTGTGTCTTTGGGTTCGAGGGGAAATGGGAGTCCTCTTCAGTCAGCAGGGACGACACCTGAGTCCTTTGCAGTCCTCTTGTCTGCCTCTGAGGGTGAAATGAGAGTGGTCCCTGTCATCATGAGCCATGTCTGAAAGAATTATTCACATTCCCTACGAGAATAGACGGGTGAAATAGCAAAAGGTGTGTCTTCCTTTGGAGCATGGACGGGTTCAAAGCCCAGCTCATACCACTAAGTATTTTGCTGAACACGAGCAGTTGTGTGTGCTGCCTGAGTTTGGGTGATTTTTGTGTCATGTGTGTGTGTGTGAGTGTATGTGTGTGTGTGTGTGTCTGTGTGTGTGTGTCTGTATTTCTGTCTCCATTCCTGAGCAGCAAGTCTTTTTTCCTCTTTTAGCATGTTACTCACAACTGTGGATGAAGCCCAGCACTCCTGAAAACACAATCCATGTATGGTTGAAGGAAATTTTCTTGGTGATGAGTGAGAGTTTGGTGACTGAAACCAGCTCATTTCCCATTGACCACTGAGGTCACATCTCTCAGGTGAGAAGCAAAGTGAGAATTTGAACCAGGCACATTCTCCTTAGAGACAATGGGCCAAAGACAGGTCCGATGGAATCGAATGTCTTTTCATGTTGACATCCATCCCGTCAAGCCCTCGTTAAGCCATTGAAGTGTCACATTGGTCCTGGGGGAGGCGGTGCACCCTGTGAAATTACACGTCCGAAAATTTGGATTTGATTTCCAGCCCTCTGCCTGTCAGTCTGCCAGGCACTTTTATGTGACAAGCCTTAGGCGAGTCCCTTTCTGTCTCTGATTCCCGATTCCTTCACAGGGATTTATGTGGGCCTTAACGCCCACTGGGAAAAGATCCCTCTGCCAGCTCAGTGCCTGCTTTCTTGGTTTGACTTGTCAATCTGGACTTGAATACACCTTTGGTTTTGGATTGACTCTATTACCTCTCCTAGAAATTAACACACAAAACTGACAGCTGATTGACAAGATGAGAAGCAGTTTTCCAAAATTCAAATTGAACTTAATCCTTTCTTCCTAAAAGAATGCTCAAATCAAGTGGACACAGCTCACTCGTTTTGACTTCATGAGCTATGGCAGGTAGAGACAACTTTTTGAAAATACACAGCTAAAACTGTCCGTGCTTTGAATGCTAGACATGTTTTTCAGAATACACAGCTAAAACGGTCCCCGCTTTAAGTGCTAAAGAACTTAAAGCGGGGACCGTTTTAGCTGTGTATTTTGAAAAAATTGTGTGCTCTTCAAAGAGAAAGCTACTTTTGCTGTTTCTTTGGGTTCGAGGGGAAATGGGAGTCCTCTTCAGTCAGCAGTGTCGACACCTGAGTCCTTTGCAGTCCTCTTGTCTGCCTCTGAGGGTGAAATGAGAGTGGTCCCTGTCATCATGAGCCATGTCTGAAAGAATTATTCACATTCCCTACGAGAATAGACGGGTGAAATAGCAAAAGGTGTGTCTTCCTTTGGAGCATGGACGTGTTCAAAGCCCACCTCATACCACTAAGTATTTTGCTGAACACGAGCAGTTGTGTGTGCGGCCTGTGTTTGGGTGATTTTTGTGTCGTGTGTGTGTGTGTGTGTGTATGTCTGTATTTCTGTCTCCATTCCTGAGCAGCAAATCTTTTTTCCTCTTTTAGCATGTTTCTCACAACTGTGGATGAAGACCAGCACTCCTGAAAACACAATCCATGTATGGTTGAAGGAAATTTTCTTGGTGATGAGTGAGAGGTTGGTGACTGAAACCAGCTCATTTCCCATTGACCACTGAGGTCACATCTCTCAGGTGAGAAGCAAAGTGAGAATTTGAACCAGGCACATTCTCCTTAGAGACAATGGGCCCAAGACAGGTCCGATGGAATCGAATGTCTTTTCATGTTGACATCCATCCCGTCAAGCCCTCGTTAAGCCATTGAAGTGTCACATTGGGCCTGGGGGATGCGGTGCACCCTGTGAAATTACACGTCCGAAGATTTGGATTTGATTTCCAGCCCTCTGCCTGTCAGTCTGCCAGGCACTTTCATGTGACAAGCCTTAGGCGAGTCCCTTTCTGTCTCTGATTCCCGATTCCTTCACAGGGATTTATGTGGGCCTTAACACCCACTGGGAAAAGATCCCTCTGCAAGCTCAGTGCCTGCTTTCTTGGTTTGACTTGTCAATCTGGACTTGAATACACCTTTGGTTTTGGATTGACTCTATTACCTCTCCTAGAAATTAACACACAAAACTGACAGCTGATTGACAAGATGAGAAGCAGTTTTCCAAAATTCAAATTGAACTTAATCCTTTCTTACTAAAAGAATGCTCAAATCAAGGGGACACAGCTCACTCGTTTTGACTTCATGAGCTATGGCAGGTAGAGACAACTTTTTGAAAATACACAGCTAAAACTGTCCGTGCTTTGAATGCTAGACATGTTTTTCAGAATACACAGCTAAAGCGGTCCCCGCTTTAAGTGCTAAAGCAGTTAAAGCGGGGACCGTTTTAGCTGTGTATATTGAAAAATTTGTGTGCTCTTCAAAGAGAAAGCTACTTTTGCTGTGTCTTTGGTTTCGAGGGGAAATCGGAGTCCTCTTCAGTCAGCAGGGACGACACATGAGTCCTTTGCAGTCCTCCTGTCTGCCTCTGAGGGTGAAATGAGAGTGGTCCCTGTCATCATGAGCCATGTCTGAAAGAATTATTCACATTCCCTACGAGAATAGACGGGTGAAATAGCAAAAGGTGTGTCTTCCTTTGGAGCATGAACAGGTTCAAATACCACCTCATACCACTAAGTATTTTGCTGAACACGAGCAGTTGTGTGTGCGGCCTGTGTTTGGGTGATTTTTGTGTCGTGTGTGTGTGTGTGTGTGTGTGTGTGTGTGTGTCTGTGTGTGTGTGTCTGTATTTCTGTCTCCATTCCTGAGCAGCAAATCTTTTTTCCTCTTTTAGCATGTTACTCACAACTGTGGATGAAGCCCAGCACTCCTGAAAACACAATCCATGTATTGTTGAAGGAAATTTTCTTGGTGATGAGTGAGAGGTTGGTGACTGAAACCAGCTCATTTCCCATTGACCACTGAGGACACATCTCACAGGTGAGAAGCAAAGTGAGAATTTGAACCAGGCACATTCTCCTTAGAGACAATGGGCCAAAGACAGGTCCGATGGAATCGAATGTCTTTTCATGTTGACATCCATCCCGTCAAGCCCTCGTTAAGCCATTGAAGTGTCACATTTGGCCTGGGGGAGGTGGTGCACCCTGTGAAATTACACGTCCGAAGATTTGGATTTGATTTCCAGCCCTCTGCCTGTCAGTCTGCCAGGCACTTTCATGTGACAAGCCTTAGGCGAGTCCCTTTCTGTCTCTGATTCCCGATTCCTTCACAGGGATTTATGTGGGCCTTAACGCCCACTGGGAAAAGATCCCTCTGCCAGCTCAGTGCCTGCTTTCTTGGTTTGACTTGTCAATCTGGACTTGAATACACCTTTGGTTTTCTATTGACTCTATTACCTCTCCTAGAAATTAACACACAAAACTGACAGCTGATTGACAAGATGAGAAGCAGTTTTCCAAAATTCAAATTGAACTTAATCCTTTCTTCCTAAAAGAATGCTCAAATCAAGGGGACACAGCTCACTCGTTTTGACTTCATGAGCTATGGCAGGTAGAGACAACTTTTTGAAAATATACAGCTAAAACTGGCCGTGCTTTGAATGCTAGACATGTTTTTCAGAATACACAGCTAAAGCGCTTATAGCAAGGACCGTTTTAGCTGTGTACTTTGAAAAAGTTGTGTGCTCTTCAAATAGAAAGCTACTTTTGCTGTGTCTTTGTGTTCGAAGGGAAATGGGAGTCATCTTCAGTCAGCGGGGACGACACCTGAGTCCTTTGCAGTCCTCTTGTCTGCCTCTGAGGGTGAAATGAGTGTGGTCCCTGTCATCATGAGCCATGTCTGAAAGAATTATTCACATTCCCTACGAGAATAGATGGGTGAAATAGCAAAAGGTGTGTCTTCCTTTGGAGCATGGACGGGTTCAAAGCCCACCTCATACCAGTAAGTATTTTGCTGAACACGAGCAGTTGTGTGTGCGGTCTGTGTTTGGGTGATTTTTGTGTGATGTTTGTGTGTGTGTGTGTGTGTGTGTGTGTGTGTGTGTGTGTGTGTGTTTGTGTCTGTGTGTCTGTGTGTGTTTGTCTGTATTTCTGTCTCCATTCCTGAGCTGCAAGTCTTTTTTCCTCTTTTAGCATGTTACTCACAACTGTGGATGAAGCCCAGCACTCCTGAAAACACAATCCATGTATGGTTGAAGGAAATTTTCTTGGTGATGAGTGAGAGGTTGGTGACTGAAACCAGCTCATTTCCCATTGACCACTGAGGTCACATCTCTCAGGTGAGAAGCAAAGTGAGAATTTGAACCAGGCACATTCTCCTTAGAGACAATGGGCCAAAGACAGGTCCGATGGAATCGAATGTCTTTTCATGTTGACATCCATCCCGTCAAGCCCTCGTTAAGCCATTGAAGTGTCAGATTGGGCCTGGGGGAGGCGGTGCACCCTGTGAAATTACACGTCCGAAGATTTGGATTTGATTTCCAGCCCTCTGCCAGTCAGTCTGCCAGGCACTTTCATGTGACAAGCCTTAGGCGAGTCCCTTTCTGTCTCTGATTCCCGATTCCTTCACAGGGATTTATGTGGGCCTTAACGCCCACTGGGAAAAGATCCCTCTGCCAGCTCAGTGCCTGCTTTCTTGGTTTGACTTGTCAATCTGGACTTGAATACACCTTTGGTTTTGGATTGACTCTATTACATCTCCTAGAAATTAACACACAAAACTGACAGCTGATTGACAAAATGAGAAGCAGTTTTCCAAAATTCAAATTGAACTTAATCCTTTCTTCCTAAAAGAATGCTCAAATCAAGTGGACACAGCTCACTCGTTTTGACTTCATGAGCTATGGCAGGTAGAGACAACTTTTTGAAAATACACAGCTAAAACTGTCCGTGCTTTGAATGCTAGACATGTTTTTCAGAATACACAGCTAAAACGGTCCCCGCTTTAAGTGCTAAAGCACTTAAAGCGGGGACCGTTTTAGCTGTATATTTTGAAAAATTTGTGTGCTCTTCAAAGAGAAAGCTACTTTTGCTGTGTCTTTGGGTTCGAGGGGAAATGGGAGTCCTCTTCAGTCAGCAGGGATGACACCTGAGTCCTTTGCAGTCCTCTTGTCTGCCTCTGAGGGTGAAATGAGAGTGTTCCCTGTCATCATGAGCCACGTCTGAAAGAATTATTCACATTCCCTACGAGAACAGACGGGTGAAATAGCAAAAGGTGTGTCTTCCTTTGGAGCATGGACGGGTTCAAAGCCCACCTCATACCACTAAGTATTTTGCTGAAAATGAGCAGTTGTGTGTGCGGCCTGTGTTTGGGTGATTTTTGTGTCATGTGTGTGTGTGTGTGTGTGTCTGTGTGTGTGTGTCTGTATTTCTGTCTCCATTCCTGAGCAGCAAATCTTTTTTCCTCGTTTAGCATGTTACTCACAACTGTGGATGAAGCCCAGCACTCCTGAAAACACATTCCATGTATGGTTGAAGGAAATTTTCTTGGTGATGAGTGAGAGGTTGGTGACTGAAACCAGCTCATTTCCCATTGACCACTGAGGACACATCTCACAGGTGAGAAGCAAAGTGAGAATTTGAACCAGGCACATTCTCCTTAGAGACAATGGGCCAAAGACAGGTCCGATGGAATCGAATGTCTTTTCATGTTGACATCCATACCGTCAAGCCCTCGTTAAGCCATTGAAGTGTCGCATTGGGCCTGGGGGAGGCGGTGCACCCTGTGAAATTACACGTCCTTGGATTTGGATTTGATTTCCAGCCCTCTGCCAGTCAGTCTGCCAGGCACTTTCATGTGACAAGCCTTAGGCGAGTCCCTTTCTGTCTCTGATTCCCGATTCCTTCACAGGGATTTATGTGGGCCTTAACGCCCACTGGGAAAAGATCCCTCTGCCAGCTCAGTGCCTGCTTTCTTGGTTTGACTTGTCAATCTGGACTTGAATACACCTTTGGTTTTGGATTGACTCTATTACCTCTCCTAGAAATTAACACACAAAACTGACAGCTGATTGACAAGATGAGAAGCAGTTTTCCAAAATTCAAATTGAACTTAATTCTTTCTTCCTAAAAGAATGCTCAAATCAAGGGGACACAGCTCACTCGTTTTGACTTCATGAGCTATGGCAGGTAGAGACAACTTTTTGAAAATACACAGCTAAAACTGGCCGTGCTTTGAATGCTAGACATGTTTTTCAGAATACACAGCTAAAGCACTTAAAGCGGGGACCGTTTTAGCTGTGTATTTTGAAAAAGTTGTGTGCTCTTCAAAGAGAAAGCTACTTTTGCTGTGTCTTTGTGTTCGAGGGGAAATGGGAGTCCTCTTCAGTCAGCAGGGACGACACCTGAGTCCTTTGCAGTCCTCTTGTCTGCCTCTGATGGTGAAATGAGAGTGGTCCCTGTCATCATGAGCCATGTCTGAAAGAATTATTCACATTCCCTACGAGAATAGACGGGTGAAATAGCAAAAGGTGTGTCTTCCTTTGGAGCATGGACGGGTTCAAAGCCCACCTCATACCACTAAGTATTTTGCTGAACACGAGCAGTTTTGTGTGCGGCCTGAGTTTGGGTGATTTTTGTGTCATGTGTGTGTGTGTGTGTGTGTGTGTGTGTGTCTGTGTGTGTGTGTCTGTATTTCTGTCTCCATTCCTGAGCAGCAAATCTTTTTTCCTCTTTTAGCATGTTACTCACAACTGTGGATGAAGCCCAGCACTCCTGAAAACACAATCCATGTATGGTTGAAGGAAATTTTCTTGGTGATGAGTGAGAGGTTGGTGACTGAAACCAGCTCATTTCCCATTGACCACTGAGGTCACATCTCTCAGGTGAGAAGCAAAGTGAGAATATGAACCAGGCACATTCTCCTTAGAGACAATGGGCCAAAGACAGGTCCGATGGAATCGAATGTCTTTTCATGTTGACATCCATCCCGTCAAGCCCTCGTTAAGCCATTGAAGTGTCACATTGGGCCTGGGGGAGGCGGTGCACCCTGTGAAATTACACGTCCCAAGATTTGGATTTGATTTCCAGCCCTCTGCCAGTCAGTCTGCCAGGCACTTTCATGTGACAAGCCTTAGGCGAGTCCCTTTCTGTCTCTGATTCCCGATTCCTTCTCAGGGATTTATGTGGGCCTTAACGCCCACTGGGAAAAGATCCCTCTGCCAGCTCAGTGCCTGCTTTATTGGTTTGACTTGTCAACCTGGACTTGAATACACCT
Source organism: Saimiri boliviensis (assembly GCF_048565385.1). Taxonomy (NCBI): domain Eukaryota; kingdom Metazoa; phylum Chordata; class Mammalia; order Primates; family Cebidae; genus Saimiri; species Saimiri boliviensis. The sequence goes on from NC_133453.1 coordinate 153,501,626, forward strand.
TTGGTTTTGGATTGACTCTATTACCTCTCCTAGAAATTAACACACAAAACTGACAGCTGATTGCCAAGAGGAGAAGCAGTTTTCCAAAATTCAAATTGAACTTAATCCTTTCTTACTAAAAGAATGCTCAAATCAAGGGGACACAGCTCACTCGTTTTGTCTTCATGAGCTATGGCAGGTAGAGACAACTTTTTGAAAATACACAGCTAAAACTGTCCGTGCTTTGAATGCTAGACATGTTTTTCAGAATACACAGCTAAAACGGTCCCCGCTTTAAGTGCTAATGCACTTAAAGTTGTGTGCTCTTCAAAGAGAAAGCTACTTTTGCTCTGTCTTTGGGTTCGAGGGGAAATGGGAGTCCTCTTCAGTCAGCAGGGACGACAGCTGACTCCTTTGCAGGCCTCTTGTCTGCCTCTGAGGGTGAAATGAGAGTGGTCCCTGTCATCATGAGCCATGTCTAAAAGAATTATTCTCATTCCCTACGAGAATAGACGGGTGAAATTGCAAAAGTTGGGTCTTCCTTTGGAGCATGGACGGGTTCAAAGCCCACCTCATACCACTAAGTATTTTGCTGAACACGAGCAGTTGTGTGTACGGCCTGTGTTTGGGTGATTTTTGTGTCATGTGTGTGTGTGTGAGTGTGTTTGTGTGTGTGTGTGTCTGTGTGTGTGTGTCTGTATTTCTGTCTCCATTCCTGAGCAGCAAATCATTTTTCCTCTTTTAGCATGTTACTCACAACTGTGGATGAAGCCCAGCACTCCTGAAAACACAATCCATGTATGGTTGAAGGAAATTTTCTTGGTGATGAGTGAGAGGTTGGTGACTGAAACCAGCTCATTTCCCATTGACCACTGAGGTCACATCTCTCAGGTGAGAAGCAAAGTGAGAATTTGAACCAGGCACATTCTCCTTAGAGACAATGGGCCAAAGACAGGTCCGATGGAATCGAATGTCTTTTCATGTTGACATCCATCCCGTCAAGCCCTCGTTAAGCCATTGAAGTGTCACATTGGGCCTTGGGGAGGCGGTGCACCCTGTGAAATTACACGTCCGAAGATTTGGATTTGATTTCCAGCCCTCTGCCAGTCAGTCTGCCAGGCACTTTCATGTGACAAGACTTAGGCGAGTCCCTTTCTGTCTCTGATTCCCGATTCCTTCACAGGGATTTATGTGGGCCTTAACGCCCACTGGGAAAAGATCCCTCTGCCACCTCAGTGCCTGTTTCTTGGTTTGACTTGTAAATCTGGACTTGAATACACCTTTGGTTTTGGATTGACTCTATTACCTCTCCTAGAAATTAACACACAAAACTGACAGCTGATTGACAAGATGAGAAGCAGTTTTCCAAAATTCAAATTGAACTTAATCCTTTCTTACTAAAAGAATGCTCAAATCAAGGGGACACAGCTCACTCGTTTTGACTTCATGAGCTATGGCAGGTAGAGACAACTTTTTGAAAATACACAGCTAAAACTGTCCGTGCTTTGAATGCTAGACATGTTTTTCAGAATACACAGCTAAAACGGTCCCCGTTTTAAGTGCTAAAGCACTTAAAGTGGGGACCGTTTTAGGTGTGTATTTTGAAAAAGTTGTGTGCTCTTCAAAGAGAAAGCTACTTTTGCTGTGTCTTTGGGTTCGAGGGGAAATGGGAGTCCTCTTCAGTCAGCAGGTACGAAACCTCAGTCCTTTGCAGTCCTCCTGTCTGCGTCTGAGGGTGAAATGAGAGTGGTCCCTGTCATCATGAGCCATGTCTGAAAGAATTATTCACATTCCCTACGAGAATAGACGGGTGAAATAGCAAAAGGTGTGTCTTCCTTTGGAGCATGGACGGGTTCAAAGCCCACCTCATTCCACTAAGTATTTTGCTGAACACGAGCAGTTATGTGTGCGGCCTGTGTTTGGGTGATTTTTGTGTCATGTGTGTGTGTGTGTGTGTGTGTGTGTGTGTCTGTGTGTGTGTGTCTGTATTTCTGTCTCCATTCCTGAGCAGCAAATCTTTTTTCCTCTTTTAGCATGTTACTCACAACTGTGGATGAAGCCCAGCACTCCTGAAAACACAATCCATGTATGGTTGAAGGAAATTTTCTTGGTGATGAGTGAGAAGTTGGTGACTGAAACCAGCTCATTTCCCATTGACCACTGAGGTCACATCTCTCAGGTGAGAAGCAAAGTGAGAATTTGAACCAGGCACATTCTCCTTTGAGACAATGGGCCAAAGACAGGTCCGATGGAATGGAATGTCTTTTCATATTGACATCCATCCCGTCAAGCCCTCGTTAAGCCATTGAAGTGTCACATTGGGCCTGGGGGAGGCGGTGCACCCTGTGAAATTACACGTCCGAAGATTTGGATTTGATTTCCAGCCCTCTGCCAGTCAGTCTGCCAGGCACTTTCATGTAACAAGCCTTAGGCGAGTCCCTTTCTGTCTCTGATTCCCGATTCCTTCACAGGGATTTATGTGGGCCTTAACGCACACTGGGAAAAGATCCCTCAGCCAGCTCAGTGCCTGCTTTCTTGGTTTGACTTGTCAATCTGGACTTGAATACACCTTTGGTTTTGGATTGACTCTATTACCTCTCCTAGAAATTAACACACAAAACTGACAGCTGATTGACAAAATGAGAAGCAGTTTTCCAAAATTCAAATTGAACTTAATCCTTTCTTATTAAAAGAATGCTCATATCAAGGGGACACAGCTCACTCGTTTTGACTTCATGAGCTATGGCAGGTAGAGACAACTTTTTGAAAATACACAGCTAAAACTGTCCGTGCTTCGAATGCTAGACATGTTTTTCAGAATACACAGCTAAAACGGTCCCCGCTTTAGCACTTAAAGCGGGGACCGTTTTAGCTGTGTATTTTTAAAAAGTTGTGTGCTCTTCAAAGAGAAAGCTACTTTTGCTGTGTCTTTGGGTTCGAGGGGAAATGGGAGTCCTCTTCAGTCAGCAGGGACGACACCTGAGTCTTTTGCAGTCCACTTGTCTGCCTCTGAGGGTGAAACGAGAGAGGTCCCTGTCATCATGAGCCATGTCTGAAAGAATTATTCACATTCCCTACGAGAATAGACGGGTGAAATAGCAAAAGGTGTGTCTTCCTTTGGAGCATGGACTGGTTCAAAGCCCACCTCATACCACTAAGTATTTAGCTGAACACCAGCAGTTGTGTGTGCGGCCTGTGTTTGGGTGATTTTTGTGTCATGTTTGTGTGTGTGTGTGTGTTTGTGTGTGTGTGTGTGTGTGTCTGTGTGTGTGTGTCTGTATTTCTGTCTCCATTCCTGAGCAGCAAATCTTTTTTCCTCTTTTAGCATGTTACTCACAACTGTGGATGAAGCCCAGCACTCCTGACAACACAATCCATGTATGGTTGAAGGAAATTTTCTTGGTGATGAGTGAGAGGTTGGTGACTGAAACCAGCTCATTTCCCATTGACCACTGAGGTCACATCTCTCAGGTGAGAAGCAAAGTGAGAATTTGAACCAGGTACATTCTCCTTAGAGACAAAGGGCCAAAGACAGGTCCGATGGAATCGAATGTCTTTTCATGTTGACATCCATCCCGTCAAGCCCTCGTTAAGAAATTGAAGTGTCACATTGGGCCTGGGGAAGGCGGTGCCACCTGTGAAATTACACGTCCGAAGATTTGGAATTGATTTCCAGCCCTCTGCCAGTCAGTCTGCCAGGCACTTTCATGTGACAAGCATTAGGCGAGTCCCTTTCTGTCTCTGATTCCCGATTCCTTCACAGGGATTTATGTGGGCCTTAACGCCCACTGGGAAAAGATCCCTCTGCCAGCTCAGTGCCTGCTTTCTTGGTTTGACTCGTCAATCTGGACTTGAATACACCTTTGGTTTTGGATTGACTCTATTACCTCTCCTAGAAATTAACACACAAAACTGACAGCTGATTGACAAGATGAGAAGCAGTTTTCCAAAATTCAAATTGAACTTAATCCTTTCTTACTAAAAGAATGCTCAAATCAAGGGGACACAGCTCACTCGTTTTGACTTCATGAGCTACGGCAGGTAGAGACAACTTTTTGAAAATACACAGCCAAAACTGTTGGTGCTTTGAATGCTAGACATGTTTTTCAGAATACACAGCTAAAACGGTCAACGCTTTAAGTGTTAAAGCACTTAAAGCGGGGACCGTTTTAGCTGTGTATTTTGAAAAATTTGTGTGCTCTTCAAAGAGAAAGCTACTTTTGCTGTGTCTTTGGGTTTGAGGGAAATGGGAGTCCTCTTCAGTCAGCAGGGACGACACCTGAGTCCTTTGCAGTCCTCCAGTCTGCCTCTGAGGGTGAAATAGCAAAAGGTGTGTCTTCCTTTGGAGCATGGACGGGTTCAAAGCCCACCTCATACCACTAAGTATTTTGCTGAATACGAGTAGTTGTGTGGGCGGCCTGTGTTTGGGTGATTTTTGTGTCATGTGTGTGTGTGTGTGTGTGTGTGTGTGTGTGTGTGTGTGTGTGTCTGTGTGTGTGTGTCTGTAATCTGTCTCTATTCCTGAGCAGCAAATCTTTTTTCCTCTTTTAGCATGTTACTCACAACTTTGGATGAAGCCCAGCACTCCTGAAAACACAATCCATGTATGGTTGAAGGAAATTTTCTTGGTGATGAGTGAGAGGTTGGTGTCTGAAACCAGCTCATTTCCCATTGACCACTGAGGTCACATCTCTCAGGTGAGAAGCAAAGTGAGAATTTGAACCAGGCACATTCTCCTTAGAGACAATGGGCCAAAGACAGGTCCGATGGAATCGAATGTCTTTTCATGTTGACATCCATCCCGAGAAGCCCTCGTTAAGCCATTGAAGTGTCACATTGGGCCTGGGGGAGGCGGTGCACCCTGTGAAATTACACGTCCGAAGATTTGGATTTGATTTCCAGCCCTCTGCCAGTCAGTCTACCAGGCACTTTCATGTGACAAGCCTTAGGCGAGTCCCTTTCTGTCTCTGATTCCCGATTCCTTCACAGGGATTTATGTGGGCCTTAACGCCCAGTGGGAAAAGATCCCTCTGCCAGCTCAGTGCCTGCTTTCTTGGTTTGACTTGTCAATCTGGACTTGAATACACCTTTGGTTTTGGATTGACTCTATTACCTCTCCTAGAAATTAACACACAAAACTGACAGCTGATTGACAAGATGAGAAGCAGTTTTCCAAAATTCAAATTGAACTTAATCCTTTCTTACTAAAAGAATGCTCAAATCAAAGGGACACAGCTCACTCGTTTTGACTTCATGAGCTATGGCAGATAGAGACACCTTTTTGAAAATACACAGCCAAAACTGTCCGGGCTTTGAATGCTAGACATGTTTTTCAGAATACACAGATAAAACAGTCCCCGCTTTAAGTGTTAAAGCACTTAAAGCGGGGACCGTATTAGCTGTGTATTTTGAAAAAGTTGTGTGCTCTTCAAAGAGAAAGCTACTTTTGCTGTGTCTTTGGGTTCGAGGGGAAATGGGAGTCCTATTCAGTCAGCAGGGTCGACACCTGAGTCCTTTGCAGTCCTCCTGTCTGCCTCTGAGGGTGAAATGAGAGTGGTCCCTGTCATCATGAGCCATGTCTGAAAGAAATATTCACATTCCCTACGAGAATAGACGGGTGAAGTAGCAAAAGGTGTGTCTTCCTTTGGAGCATGGAAGGGTTCAAAGCCCACCTCATACCACTAAGTATTTTGCTGAACACGAGCAGTTGTGTGTGCGGCCTGTGTTTGGGTGATTTTTGTGTCATGTGTGTGTGTGTGTGTGTGTGTCTGTGTGTGTGTGTCTGTATTTCTGTCTCCATTCCTGAGCAGCAAATCTTTTTTCCTCTTTTAGCATGTTACTCACAACTGTGGATGAAGCCCAGCACTCCTGAAAACACAATCCATGTATGGTTGAAGGAAATTTTCTTGGTGATGAGTGAGAAGTTGATGACTGAAACCAGCTCATTTCCCATTGACCACTGAGGTCACATCTCTCAGGTGAGAAGCAAAGTGAGAATTTGAACCAGGCACATTCTCCTTTGAGACAATGAGCCAAAGACAGGTCCGATGGAATGGAATGTCTTTTCATATTGACATCCATCCCGTCAAGCCCTCGTTAAGCCATTGAAGTGTCACATTGGGCCTGGGGGAGGCGGTGCACCCTGTGAAATTACACGTCCGAAGATTTGGATTTGATTTCCAGCCCTCTGCCAGTCAGTCAGCCAGGCACTTTCATGTCACAAGCCTTAGGCGAGTCCCTTTCTGTCTCTGATTCCCGATTCCTTCACAGGGATTTATGTGGGCCTTAACGCACACTGGGAAAAGATCCCTCAGCCAGCTCAGTGCCTGCTTTCTTGGTTTGACTTGTCAATCTGGACTTGAATACACCTTTGGTTTTGGATTGACTCTATTACCTCTCCTAGAAATTAACACACAAAACTGACAGCTGATTGACAAGATGAGAAGCAGTTTTCCAAAATTCAAATTGAACTTAATCCTTTCTTATTAAAAGAATGCTCATATCAAGGGGACACAGCTCACTCGTTTTGACTTCATGAGCTATGGCAGGTAGAGACAACTTTTTGAAAATACACAGCTAAAACTGTCCGTGCTTCGAATGCTAGACATGTTTTTCAGAATACACAGCTAAAACGGTCCCCGCTTTAGCACTTAAAGTGGGGACCGTTTTAGCTGTGTATTTTTAAAAAGTTGTGTGCTCTTCAAAGAGAAAGCTACTTTTGCTGTGTCTTTGGGTTCGAGGGGAAATGGGAGTCCTCTTCAGTCAGCAGGGACGACACCTGAGTCTTTTGCAGTCCACTTGTCTGCCTCTGAGGGTGAAACGAGAGAGGTCCCTGTCATCATGAGCCATGTCTGAAAGAATTATTCACATTCCCTACGAGAATAGACGGGTGAAATAGCAAAAGGTGTGTCTTCCTTTGGAGCATGGACTGGTTCAAAGCCCACCTCATACCACTAAGTATTTTGCTGAACACCAGCAGTTGTGTGTGCGGCCTGTGTTTGGGTGATTTTTGTGTCATGTTTGTGTGTGTGTGTGTGTTTGTGTGTGTGTGTGTGTGTGTCTGTGTGTGTGTGTCTGTATTTCTGTCTCCATTCCTGAGCAGCAAATCTTTTTTCCTCTTTTAGCATGTTACTCACAACTGTGGATGAAGCCCAGCACTTTTGACAACACAATCCATGTATGGTTGAAGGAAATTTTCTTGGTGATGAGTGAGGGGTTGGTGACTGAAACCAGCTCATTTCCCATTGACCACTGAGGTCACATCTCTCAGGTGAGAAGCAAAGTGAGAATTTGAACCAGGTACATTCTCCTTAGAGACAAAGGGCCAAAGACAGGTCCGATGGAATCGAATGTCTTTTCATGTTGACATCCATCCCGTCAAGCCCTCGTTAAGAAATTGAAGTGTCACATTGGGCCTGGGGAAGGCGGTGCCACCTGTGAAATTACACGTCCGAAGATTTGGATTTGATTTCCAGCCCTCTGCCAGTCAGTCTGCCAGGCACTTTCATGTGACAAGCATTAGGCGAGTCCCTTTCTGTCTCTGATTCCCGATTCCTTCACAGGGATTTATGTGGGCCTTAATGCCCACTGGGAAAAGATCCCTCTGCCAGCTCAGTGCCTGCTTTCTTGGTTTGACTTGTCAATCTGGACTTGAATACACCTTTGGTTTTGGATTGACTCTATTACCTCTCCTAGAAATTAACACACAAAACCGACAGCTGATTGACAAGATGAGAAGCAGTTTTCCAAAATTCAAATTGAACTTAATCCTTTCTTACTAAAAGAATGCTCAAATCAAGGGGACACAGCTCACTCGTTTTGACTTCATGAGCTATGGCAGGTATAGACAACTTTTTGAAAATACACAGCTAAAAGTGTCCGTGCTTTGAATGCTAGACATGTTTTTCAGAATACACAGCTAAAACGGTCCCCGCTTTAAGTGCTAAAGCACTTAAAGCGGGGACCGTTTTAGCTGTGTATTTTGAAAAAGTTGTGTGCTCTTCAAAGAGATAGCTACTTTTGCTGTGTCTTTGGGTTCGAGGGGAAATGGGAGTCCTCTTCAGTCAGCAGGGACGACACCTGAGTCCTTTGCAGTCCTCCTGTCTGCCTCTGAGGGTGAAATAGCAAAATGTGTGTCTTTCTTTGGAGCATGGACGGGTTCAAAGCCCACCTCATACCACTAAGTATTTTGCTGAACACGAGTAGTTGTGTGGGCGGCCTGTGTTTGGGTGATTTTTGTGTCATGTGTGTGTGTGTGTGTGTGTGTGTGTGTGTGTGTGTCTGTGTGTGTGTGTCTGTAATCTGTCTCTATTCCTGAGCAGCAAATCTTTTTTCCTCTTTTAGCATGTTACTCACAACTTTGGATGAAGCCCAGCACTCCTGAAAACACAATCCATGTATGGTTGAAGGAAATTTTCTTGGTGATGAGTGAGAGGTTGGTGTCTGAAACCAGCTCATTTCCCATTGACCACTGAGGTCACATCTCTCAGGTGAGAAGCAAAGTGAGAATTTGAACCAGGAACATTCTCCTTAGAGACAATGGGCCAAAGACAGGTCCGATGGAATCGAATGTCTTTTCATGTTGACATCCATCCCGAGAAGCCCTCGTTAAGCCATTGAAGTGTCACATTGGGCCTGGGGGAGGCGGTGCACCCTGTGAAATTACACGTCTGAAGATTTGGATTTGATTTCCAGCCCTCTGCCAGTCAGTCTGCCAGGCACTTTCATGTGACAAGCCTTAGTCGAGTCCCTTTCTGTCTCTGATTCCCGATAACTTCACAGGGATTTATGTGGCCCTTAACGGCCGCTGGGAAAAGATCCCTCTGCCAGCTCAGTGCCTCCTTTCTTGGTTTGACTTGTCAATCTGGACTTGAATACACCTTTGGTTTTGGATTGACTCTATTACCACTCCTAGAAATTAACACACAAAACTGACAGCTGATTGACAAGATGAGAAGCAGTTTTCCAAAATTCAAATTGAACTTAATCCTTTCTTACTAAAAGAATGCTCAAATCAAGGGGACACAGCTCACTCGTTTTGACTTCATGAGCTATGGCAGGTAGAGACAACTTTTTGAAAATACACAGCTAAAACTGTCCGTGCTTTGATTGCTAGACATGTTTTTCAGGATACACAGCTAAAACGGTCCCCGCTTAAATGCTTTAAGCGGGGACCATTTTAGCTGTGTATTTTAAAAAAGTTTTGTGCTCTTCAAAGAGAAAGCTACTTTTGCTGTGTCTTTGGGTTCGAGGGGAAATGGGAGTCCTCTTCAGTCAGCAGGGACGACACCTGAGTCCTTTGCAGTCCCCTTGTCTGCCTCTGAGGGTGAAATGAGAGTGGTCCCTGTCATCATGAGCCATGTCTGAAAGAATTATTCACACTCCCTACGAGAATAGACGGGTGAAATAGCAAAAGTTGTGTCTTCCTTTGGAGCATGGACTGGTTCAAAGCCCACCACATACCACTAAGTATTTTGCTGAACACGAGCAGTTGTGTGTGCGGCCTGTGTTTGGGTGATTTTTGTGTCATGATTGTGTGTGTGTGTGTGTGTGTGTGTGTGTCTGTGTGTGTGCGTCTGTATTTCTGACTCCATTCCTGAGCAGCAAATCTTTTTTCCTCTTTTAGCATGTTACTCACAACTGTGGATGAAGCCCAGCACTCCTGAAAACACAATCCATGTATGGTTGAAGGAAATGTTCTTGGTGATGAGTGAGAGGTTGGTGACTGAAACCAGCTCATTTCCCATTGACCACTGAGGTCACATCTCTCAGGTGAGAAGCAAAGTGAGAATTTGAAACAGGCACCTTCTCCTTAGAGACAATGGGACAAAGACAGGTCCGATGGAATCGAATGTCTTTTCATGTTGACATCCATCCCGTCAAGCCCTCGTTAAGCCATTGAAGTGTCACATTGGGCCTGGGGGAGGCGGTGCACCCTGTGAAATTACACGTCCGAAGATTTGGATTTGATTTGCAGCCCTCTGCCAGTCAGTCTGCCAGGCACTTTCATGTGACAAGCCTTAGGCGAGTCCCTTTCTGTCTCTGATTCCCGATTCCTTCACAGGGATTTATGTGGGCCTTAACGCCCACTGGGAAAAGATCCCTCTGCCAGCTCAGTGCCTGCTTTCTTGGTTTGACTTGTCAACCTGGACTTGAATACACCTTTGGTTTTGGATTGACTCTATTACCTCTCCTAGAAATTAACACAGAAAACTGACAGCTGATTGACAAGATGAGAAGCAGTTTTCCAAAATTCAAATTGAACTTAATCCTTTCTTCCTAAAAGAATGCTCAAATCAAGGGGACACAGCTCACTCGTTTTGACTTCATGAGCTATGGCAGGTAGAGACAACTTTTTGAAAATACACAGCTAAAACTGTCCGTGCTTTGAATGCTCGATATGTTTTTCAGAATACACAGCTAAAACGGTCCCCGCTTTAGCACTTAAAGCGGGGACCGTTTTAGCTGTGTATTTTGAAAAAGTTGTGTGCTCTTCAAAGAGAAAGCTACTTTTGCTGTGTCTTTGGGTTCGAGGGGAAATGGGAGTCCTCTTCAGTCAGCAGGGACGACACCTGAGTCCTTTGCAGTCCTCTTGTCTGCCTCTGAGGGTGAAATGAGGGTGGTCCCTGTCATCATGTGGCATGTCTGAAAGAATTATTCACATTCCCTACGAGAATAGACGGGTGAAATAGCAAAAGGTGTGTCTTCCTTTGGAGCATGGGCGGGTTCAAAGCCCATCTCATACCACTAAGTATTTTGCTGAATACGAGCAGTTGTGTGTGCGGCCAGGGTTTGGGTGATTTTTGTGTCATGTGTGTGTGTGTGTGTGTGTGTGTGTGTGTGTGTCTGTGTGTGTGTGTCTGTATTTCTGTCTCCATTCCTGAGCAGCAAATCTTTTTTCCTCTTTTAGCATGTTACTCACAACTGTGGATGAAGCCCAGCACTCCTGAAAACACAATCCATGTATGGTTGAAGGAAATTTTCTTGGTGATGAGTGAGAGGTTGGTGACTGAAACCAGCTCATTTCACATTGACCACTGAGGTCACATCTCTCAGGTGAGAAGCAAAGTGAGAATTTGAACCAGGCACATTCTCCTTAGAGACAATGGGCCAAAGACAAGTCCGATGGAATCGAATGTCTTTTCATGTTGACATCCATCCCGTCAAGCCCTCGTTAAGCCATTGAAGTGTCACATTGGGCCTGGGGGAGGCGGTGCACCCTGTGAAATTACACGTCCGAAGATTTGGATTTGATTTCCAGCCCTCTGCCAGTCAGTCTGCCAGGCACTTTCATGTGACAAGCCTTAGGCGAATCCCTTTCTGTCTCTGATTCCCGATTCCTTCACAGGGATTTATGTGGGCCTTAACGCCCACTGGGAAAAGATCCCTCTTCCAGCTCAGTGCCTGCTTTCTTGGTTTGACTTGTCAATCTGGACTTGAATACACCTTTGGTTTTGGATTAATTCTATTACCTCTCCTAGAAATTAACACACAAAACTGACAGCTGATTGACAAGATGAGAAGCAGTTTTCCAAAATTCAAATTAAACTTAATCCTTTCTTACTAAAACAATGCTCAAATCAAGGGGACACAGCTCACTCGTTTTGACTTCATGAGCTATGGCAGGTAGAGACAACTTTTTGAAAATACACAGCTAAAACTGTCCGTGCTTTGAATGCTAGACATGTTTTTCAGAATACACAGCTAAAGCACTTAAAGCGGAAACCGTTTTAGCTGTGTATTTTGAAAAAGTTGTGTGCTCTTCAAAGAGAAAGCTACTTTTGCTGTGTCTTTGGGTTCGAGGGGAAATGGGAGTCCTCTTCAGTCAGCAGGGACGACACCTGAGTCCTTTGCAGTCCTCCTGTCTGCCTCTGAGGGTGAAATGAGAGTGGTCCCTGTCATCATGAGCCATGTCTGAAAGAATTATTCACATTCCCTACGAGAATAGACGGGTGAAATAGCAAAAGGTGTGTATTCCTTTGGAGCATGGACGGGTTCAAAGCCCACCTCATACCACTAAGTATTTTGCTGAACACGAGCAGTTGTGTGTGCGGCCTGTGTTTGGGTGATTTTTGTGTCGTGTGTGAGTGTGTGTGTGTCTGTGTGTGTGTGTCTGTGTGTGTGTCTGTATTTCTGTCTCCATTCCTGAACAGCAAATCTTTTTTTCCTCTTTTAGCATGTTACTCACAACCTTGGATGAAGCCCAGCACTCCTGAAAACACAATCCATGTATGGTTGAAGGAAATTTTCTTGGTGATGAGTGAGAGTTTGGTGACTGAAACCAGCTCATTTCCCATTGACCACTGAGGTCACATCTCTCAGGTGAGAAGCAAAGTGAGAATTTGAACCAGGCACATTCTCCTTAGAGACAATGGGCCAAAGACAGGTCCGATGGAATCGAATGTCTTTTCATGTTGACATCCATCCCGTCAGGCCCTCGTTAAGCCATTGAAGTGTCACATTGGGCCTGTGGGAGGCGGTGCACCCTGTGAAATTACACGTTTGAAGATTTGGATTTGATTTCCAGCCCTCTGCCAGTCAGTCTGCCAGGCACTTTCATGTGACAATCCTTAGGCGAGTCCCTTTCTGTCTCTGATTCCCGATTCCTTCACAGGGATTTATGTGGGCCTTAACGCCCACTGGGAAAAGATCCCTCTGCCAGCTCAGTGCCTGCTTTCTTGGTTTGACTTGTCAATCTGGACTTGAATACACCTTTGGTTTTGGATTGACTCTATTACCTCTCCTAGAAATTAACACACAAAACTGACAGCTGATTGAGAAGATGAGAAGCAGTTTTCCAAAATTCAAATTGAACTTAATCCTTTCTTCCTAAAAGAATGCTCAAATCAAGGGGACACAGCTCACTCGTTTTGACTTCATGAGCTATGGCAGGTAGAGACAACTTTTTGAAAATACACAGCTAAAACTGTCCGTGCTTTGAATGCTAGACATGTTTTTCAGAATACACAGCTAAAACGGTCCCCGCTTTAAGTGCTAAAGCACTTAAAGTGGGGACCGTTTTGGCTGTGTATTTTGAAAAAGTTGTGTGCTCTTCAAAGAGAAAGCTACTTTTGCTGTGTCTTTGGGTTCGAGGGGAAATGGGAGTCCTCTTCAGTCAGCAGGGACGACACCGGAGTCCTTTGCAGTCCTCTTGTCTGCCTCTGAGGGTGAAATGAGAGTGGTCCCTGTCATCATGAGCCATGTCTGAAAGAATTATTCACATTCCCTACGAGAATAGACGGGTGAAATAGCAAAAGATGTGTCTTCCTTTGGAGCATGGACGGGTTCAAAGCCCACCTCATACCACTAAGTATTTTGCTGAACACGAGCAGTTGTGTGGGCGGCCGGTGTTTGGGTGATTTTTGTGTCATTGTGTGTGTTTGTGTGTTTGTGTGTATGTGTGTGTCTGTGTGTGTGTGTCTGTATTTCTGTCTCCATTTCTGAGCAGCAAATCATTTTTCCTCTTTTAGCATGTTACTCACAACTGTGGATGAAGCCCAGCACTCCTGAAAACACAATCCATGTATGGTTGAAGGAAATTTTCTTGGTGATGAGTGAGAGGTTGGTGACTGAAACCAGCTCATTTCCCATTGACCACTGAGGTCACATCTCTCAGGTGAGAAGCAAAGTGAGAATTTGAACCAGGCACATTCTCCTTAGAGACAATGGGCCAAAGACAGGTCCGATGGAATCGAATGTCTTTTCATGTTGACATCCATCAAGTCAAGCCCTCGTTAAGCCATTGAAGTGTCACATTGGGCCTGGGGGAGGCGGGGCACCCTGTGAAATTACACGTCCGAAGATTTGGATTTGATTTCCAGCCCTCTGCCAGTCAGTCTGCCAGGCACTTTCATGTGACAAGCCTTAGGCGAGTCCCTTTCTGTCTCTGATTCCCGATTCCTTCACAGGGATTTATGTGGGCCTTAACGCCCACTGGGAAAAGATCCCTCTGCCAGCTCAGTGCCTGCTTTCTTGGTTTGACTTGTCAATCTGGACTTGAATACACCTTTGGTTTTGGATTGACTCTATTACCTCTCCTAGAAATTAACACACAAAATTGACAGCAGATTGACAAGATGAGAAGCAGTTTTCCAAAATTCAAATTGATCTTAATCCTTTCTTCCGAAAAGAATGCTCAAATCAAGGGGACACAGCTCACTCGTTTTGACTTCATGAGCTATGGCAGGTAGAGACAACTTTTTAAAAATACACAGCTAAAACTGTCCGTGCTTTGAATGCTAGACATGTTTTTCAGAATACACAGCTAAAGCGGGGACGTTTTAGCTGTGTATTTTGAAAAAGTTGTGTGCTCTTCAAAGAGAAAGCTACTTTTGCTGTGTCTTTGGGTTCGAGGGGAAATGGGAGTCCTCTTCAGTCAGCAGGGACGACACCTGAGTCCTTTGCAGTCCTCCTGTCTGCCTCTGAGGGTGAAATGAGAGTGGTCCCTGTCATCATGAGCCATGTCTGAAAGAATTATTCACATTCCCTACGAGAATAGACGGGTGAAATAGCAAAAGGTGTGTCTGCCTTTGGAGCATGGACGGGTTCAAAGCCCACCTCATACCACTAAGTATTTTGCTGAACACGAGCAGTTGTGTGTGCGGCCTGTGTTTGGGTGATATTTGTGTCATGTGTGTGTTTGTGTGTGTGTGTGTCTGTGTGTGTGTGTCTGTATTTCTGTCTCCATTCCTGAGCAGCAAATCTTTTTTCCTCTTTTAGCATGTTACTCACAACTGTGGATGAAGCCCAGCACTCCTGAAAACACAATCCATGTATGGTTGAAGGAAATTTTCTTGGTGATGAGTGAGAGGTTGGTGACTGAAACCAGCTCATTTCCCATTGACCACTGAGGTCACATCTCTCAGGTGAGAAGCAAAGTGAGAATTTGAACCAGGCACATTCTCCTTAGAGACAATGGCCAAAGACCGGTCCGATGGAATCGAATGTCTTTTCATGTTGACATCCATCCCGTCAAGCCCTCGTTAAGCCGTTGAAGTGTCACATTGGGCCTGGGGGAGGCGGTGCACCCTGTGAAATTACACGTCCGAAGATTTGGATTTGATTTCCAGCCCTCTGCCAGTCAGTCTGCCAGGCACTTTCATGTGACAAGCCTTAGGCGAGTCGCTTTCTGTCTCTGTTTCCCGATTCCTTCACAGGGATTTATGTGGGCCTTAACGCCCACTGGGAAAAGATCCCTCCGCCAGCTCAGTGCCTGCTTTCTCGGTTTGACTTGTCAATCTGGACTTGAATACACCTTTGGTTTTGGATTGACTCTATTACCTCTCCTAGAAATTAACACACAAAACTGACAGCTGATTGACAAGATGAGAAGCAGTTTTCCAAAATTCAAATTGAACTTAATCCTTTCTTCCTAAAAGAATGCTCAAATCAAGGGGACACAGCTCACTCGTTTTGACTTCATGAGATATGGCAGGTAGAGACAACTTTTTGAAAATACACAGCTAAAACTGTCCGTGCTTTGAATGCTAGACATGTTTTTCAGAATACACAGCTAAAACGGTCCCCGCTTTAAGTGCTAAAGCACTTAAAGTGGGGACCGTTTCGGCTGTGTATTTTGAAAAAGTTGTGTGCTCTTCAAAGAGAAAGCTACTTTTGCTGTGTCTTTGGGTTCGACGGGAAATGGGAGTCCTCTTCAGTCAGCAGGGACGACACCTGAGTCCTTTGCAGTCCTCCTGTCTGCCTCTGAGGGTGAAATGAGAGTGGTCCCTGTCATCATGAGCCATGTCTGAAAGAATTATTCACATTCCCTACGAGAATAGACGGGTGAAATAGCAAAAGGTGTGTCTTCCTTTGGAGCATGGACGGGTTCAAAGCCCACCTCATACCACTAAGTATTTTGCTGAACACGAGCAGTTGTGTGTGCGGCCTGTGTTTGGGTGATTTTTGTGTCATGTGTGTGTGTGTGTGTGTCTGTGTGTGTGTGTCTTTATTTCTGTCTCCATTCCTGAGCAGCAAATCTTTTTTCCTCTTTTAGCATGTTACTCACAACTGTGGATGAAGCCCAGCACTTCTGAAAAAACAATCCATGTATGGTTGAAGGAAATTTTCTTGGTGATGAGTGAGAGGTTGGTGACTGAATCCAGCTCATTTCCCATTGACCACTGAGGTCACATCTCTCAGGTGAGAAGCAAAGTGAGAATTTGAACCAGGCACATTCTCCTTAGAGACAATGGGCCAAAGACAGGTCCGATGGAATCGAATGTCTTTTCATGTTGACATCCATCCCGTCAAGCCCTCGTTAAGCCATTGAAGTGTCACATTGGGCCTGGGGGAGGCGGTGCACCCTGTGAAATTACACGTCCGAAGATTTGGATTTGATTTCCAGCCCTTTGCCAGTCAGTATGCCAGGCACTTTCATGTGACAAGCCTTAGGCGAGTTCCTATCTGTCTCTGATTCCCGAATCCTTCACAGGGATTTATGTGGGCCTTAACGCCCACTGAGAAAAGATCCCTCTGCCAGCTCAGTGCCTGCTTTCTTGGTTTGACTTGTCAATCTGGACTTGAATACACCTTTGGTTTTGGATTGACTCTATTACCTCTCCTAGAAATTAACAGACAAAACTGACAGCTGATTGACAAGATGAGAAGCAGTTTTCCCGAAATTCAAATTGAACTTAATCCTTTCTTACTAAAAGAATGCTCAAATCAAGGGGACACAGCTCACTCGTTTAGACTTCATGAGCTATGGCAGGTAGAGAAAACTTTTTGAAAATACACAGCTAAAACTGTCCGTGCTTTGAATGCTAGACATGTTTTACAGTTTTAAGTGCTTTAGCACTTAAAGCGGGACCGTTTTAGCTGTTTATTTTGAAAAAGTTGTGTGCTTTTCAAAGAGAAAGCTACTTTTGCTGTGTCTTTGGGTTCGAGGGGAAATGGGAGTCCTCTTCAGTCAGGAGGGACGACACCTGAGTCCTTTGCAGTCCTCTTGTCTGCCTCTGAGGGTGAAATGAGAGTGGTCCCTGTCATCATGAGCCATGTCTGAAAGAATTATTCACATTCCCTACGAGAATAGACGAGTGAAATACCAAAAGGTGTGTCTTCCTTTGGAGCATGGACGGGTTCAAAGCCCACCTCATACCACTAAGTATTTTGCTGAACACGAGCAGTTGTGTGTGAGGCCTGTGTTTGGGTGATTTTTGTGTCATGTGTGTGTGTGTGTGTGTGTGTGTGTGTGTCTGTGTGTCTGTGTGTGTGTGTCTGTATTTCTGTCTCCATGCCTGAGCAGCAAATCTTTTTTCCTCTTTTAGCATGTTACTCACAACTGTGGATGAAGCCCAGCACTCCTGAAAACATAATCCATGTATGGTTGAAGGAAATTTTCTTGGTGATGAGTGAGAGGTTGGTGACTGAAACCAGCTCATTTCCCATTGACCACTGAGGTCACATCTCTCAGGTGAGAAGCAAAGTGAGAATTTGAACCAGGCACATTCTCCTTAGAGACAATGGGCCAAAGACAGGTCCGATGGAATTGAATGTCTTTTCATGTTGACATCCATCCCGTCAAGCCCTCGTTAAGCCATTGAAGTGTCACATTGGTCCTGGGGGAGGCGGTGCATCCTGTGAAATTACACGTCCGAAGATTTGGATTTGATTTCCAGCCCTCTGCCAGTCAGTCTGCCAGGCACTTTCATGTGACAAGCCTTAGGCGAGTCCCTTTCTGTCTCTGATTCCCGATTCCTTCACAGGGATTTATGTGGGCCTTAACGCCCACTGGGAAAAGATCCCTCTGCCAGCTCAGTGCCTGCTTTCTTGGTTTGACTTGTCAATCTAGACTTGAATACACCTTTGGTTTTGGATTGACTCTATTACCTCTCCTAGAAATTAACACACAAAACTGACAGCTGATTGACAAGATGAGAAGCAGTTTTCCAAAATTCAAATTGAACTTAATCCTTTCTTACTAAAAGAATGCTCAAATCAAGGGGACACAGCTCACTCGTTTTGACTTCGTGAGCTATGGCAGGTAGAGACAACTTTTTGAAAATACACAGCTAAAACTGTCCGTGCTTTGAATGCTAGACATGTTTTTCAGTTTTAAGTGCTTTAGCACTTAAAGCGGCACCGTTTTAGCTGTGTATTTTGAAAAAGTTGTGTGCTCTTCAAAGAGAAAGCTACTTTTGCTGTGTCTTTGGGTTCGAGGGGAAATGGGAGTCCTCTTCAGTCAGCAGGGACGACACCTGAGTTTTTTGCAGTCCTCTTGTCTGCCTCTGAGGGTGAAATGAGAGTGGTCCCTGTCATCATGAGCCATGTCTGAAAGAATTATTCACATTCCCTACGAGAATAGACGGGTGAAAGAGCAAAAGTTGTGTCTTCCTTTGGAGCATGGACGGGTTCAAAGCCCACCTCATACCACTAAGAATTTTGCTGAACACGAGCAGTTGTGTGTGCGGCCTCAGTTTGGGTGATTTTTGTGTCATGTGTGTGTGTGTGTGTTTGTGTGTGTGTGTGTCTGTGTGTCTGTGTGTGTTTGTCTGTATTTCTGTCTCCATTCCTGAGCAGCAAATCTTTTTTCCTCTTTTAGCATGTTACTCACAACTGTGGATGAAGCCCAGCACTCCTGAAAACACAATCAATGTATGGTTGAAGGAAATTTTCTTGGTGATGAGTGAGAGGTTGGTGACTGAAACCAGCTCATTTCCCATTGACCACTGAGGTCACATCTCTCAGGTGAGAAGCAAAGTGAGAATTTGAACCAGGCACATTCTCCTTAGAGACAATGGGCCAAAGACAGGTCCGATTGAATCGAATGTCTTATCATGTTGACATCCATCCCGTCAAGCCCTCGTTAAGCCATTGAAGTGTCACATTGGGCCTTGGGGAGGCGGTGCCCCCTGTGAAATTACACGTCCGAAGATTTGGATTTGATTTCCAGCCCTCTGCCAGTCAGTCTGCCAGGCACTTTCTTGTGACAAGCCTTAGGCGAGTCCCTTTCTGTCTCTGATTCCCGATTCCTTCACAGGGATTTATGTGGGCCTTAACGACCACTGGGAAAAGATCCCTCTGCCAGCTCAGTGCCTGCTTTCTTGGTTTGACTTGTCAATCCGGACTTGAATACACCTTTGGTTTTGGATTGACTCTATTACCTCTGCTAGAAATTAACACACAAAACTGACAGCTGATTGACAAGATGAGAAGCAGTTTTCCAAAATTCAAATTGACCTTAATCCTTTCTTACTAAAAGAATGCTCAAATCAGGGGGACACAGCTCACTCGTTTTGACTTCATGAGCTATGGCAGGTAGAGTCAACTTTTTGAAAATACACAGCTAAAACTGTCCGTGCTTTGAATGCTAGACATGTTTTTCAGAATACACAGCCAAAACGGTAACCGGTTTAAGTGCTAAAGCACTTAAAGCGGGGACCGTTTTGGCTGTGTATTTTGAAAAAGTTCTGTGCTCTTCAAAGAGAAAGCTACTTTTGCTGTGTCTTTGGGTTCGAGGGGAAATGGGAGTCCTCTTCAGTCAGCAGGGACGACACCTGAGTCCTTTGCAGTCCTCTTGTCTGCCTCTGAGGGTGAAATGAGAGTGGTCCCTGTCATCATCAGCCATGTCTAAAAGAATTATTCACATTCCCTACGAGAATAGACGGGTGAAATAGCAAAAGGTGTGTCTTCCTTTGGAGCATGTACGGGTTCAAAGCCCACCTCATACCACTAAGTATTTTGCTGAACACGAGCAGTTGTGTGTGCGGCCTGTGTTTGGGTGATTTTTGTGTCTTGTTTGTGTGTGTTTGTGTGTATGTGTGTGTGTGTCTGTATTTCTGTCTCCATTCCTGAGCAGCAAATCTTTTTTCCACTTTTAGCATGTTACTCACAACTGTGGATGAAGCCCAGCACTCCTGAAAACACAATCCATGTATGGTTGAAGGAAATTTTCTTGGTGAGGAGTGAGAGGTTGGTGACTGAAACCAGCTCATTTCTTATTGACCACTGAGGTCACATCTCTCAGGTGAGAAGCAAAGTGAGAATTTGAACCAGGCACATTCTCCTTAGAGACAATTGGCCAAAGACAGGTCCGATGGAATCGAATGTCTTTTCATGTTGACATCCATCCCGTCAAGCCCTCGTTAAGCCATTGAAGTGTCACATTGGGCCTGGGGGAGGCGTTGCACCCTGTGAAATTACACGTCCGAAGATTTGGATTTGATTTCCAGCCCTCTGCCAGTCAGTCTGCCAGGCACTTTCATCTGACAAGCCTTAGGCGAGTCCCTTTCTGTCTCTGTTTCCCGATTCCTTCACAGGGATTTATGTGGGCCTTAACGCTTACTGGGAAAAGATCCCTCTGCCAGCTCAGTGCCTGCTTTCTTGGTTTGACTTGTCAATCTGGACTTGAATACACCTTTGGTTTTGGATTGACTCTATTACCTCTCCTAGAAATTAACACACAAAACTGACAGCTGATTGACAAGATGAGAAGCAGTTTTCCAAAATTCAAATTGAACTTAATCCTTTCTTACTAAAAGAATGCTCAAATCAAGGGGACACAGCTCACTCGTTTTGACTTCATGAGCTATGGCAGGTAGAGACAACTTTTTGAAAATACACAGCTAAAACTGTCCGTGCTTTGAATGCTAGACATGTTTTTCAGAATACACAGCTAAAACGGTCCCCTCTTTAAGTGCTAAAGCACTTAAAGTTGTGTGCTCTTCAAAGGGAAAGCTACTTTTGCTGTGTCTTTGTGTTCGAGGGGAAATGGGAGTCCTCTTCAGTCAGCAGGGACGACACCTGAGTCCTCTGCAGTCCTCATGTCTGCCTCTGAGGGTGAAATGAGAGTGGTCCCTGTCATCATGAGCCATGTCTGAAAGAATTATTCACATTCCCTACGAGAATAGACGGGTGAAATAGCAAAAGGTGTGTCTTCCTTTGGAGCATGGACGGTTTCAAAGCCCACCTCATACCACTAAGTATTTTGCTGAACACGAGCAGTTGTGTGTGCGGCCTGTGTTTGGGTGATTTTTTTGTCGTGTGTGTGTGTGTGTGTGTGTGTGTGTGTGTGTCTGTGTGTGTGTGTCTGTATTTCTGTCTCCATTCCTGAGCAGCAAATCTTTTTTCCTCTTTTAGCATGTTACTCACAACTGTGGATGAAGCCCAGCACTCCTGAAAACACAATCCATGTATGGTTGAAGGAAATTTTCTTGGTGATGAGTGAGAGGTTGGTGACTGAAACCAGCTCATTTCCCATTGACCACTGAGGTCACATCTCTCAGGTGAGAAGCAAAGTGAGAATTTGAACCAGGCACATTCTCCTTAGAGACAATGGGCCAAAGACAGGTCCGATGGAATCGAATGTCTTTTCATGTTGACATCCATCCCGTCAAGCCCTCGTTAAGCCATTGAAGTGTCACATTGGGCCTGGGGGAGGCGGTGCACCCTGTGAAATTACACGTCCGAAGATTTGGATTTGATTTCCAGCCCTTTGCCAGTCAGTATGCCAGGCACTTTCATGTGACAAGCCTTAGGCGAGTTCCTATCTGTCTCTGATTCCCGAATCCTTCACAGGGATTTATGTGGGCCTTAACGCCCACTGAGAAAAGATCCCTCTGCCAGCTCAGTGCCTGCTTTCTTGGTTTGACTTGTCAATCTGGACTTGATTACACCTTTGGTTTTGGATTGACTCTATTACCTCTCCTAGAAATTAACAGACAAAACTGACAGCTGATTGACAAGATGAGAAGCAGTTTTCCCGAAATTCAAATTGAACTTAATCCTTTCTTACTAAAAGAATGCTCAAATCAAGGGGACACAGCTCACTCGTTTAGACTTCATGAGCTATGGCAGGTAGAGAAAACTTTTTGAAAATACACAGCTAAAACTGTCCGTGCTTTGAATGCTAGACATGTTTTACAGTTTTAAGTGCTTTAGCACTTAAAGCGGGACCGTTTTAGCTGTTTATTTTGAAAAAGTTGTGTGCTTTTCAAAGAGAAAGCTACTTTTGCTGTGTCTTTGGGTTCGAGGGGAAATGGGAGTCCTCTTCAGTCAGGAGGGACGACACCTGAGTCCTTTGCAGTCCTCTTGTCTGCCTCTGAGGGTGAAATGAGAGTGGTCCCTGTCATCATGAGCCATGTCTGAAAGAATTATTCACATTCCCTACGAGAATAGACGAGTGAAATACCAAAAGGTGTGTCTTCCTTTGGAGCATGGACGGGTTCAAAGCCCACCTCATACCACTAAGTATTTTGCTGAACACGAGCAGTTGTGTGTGAGGCCTGTGTTTGGGTGATTTTTGTGTCATGTGTGTGTGTGTGTGTGTGTGTGTGTGTGTGTGTCTGTGTGTCTGTGTGTGTGTGTCTGTATTTCTGTCTCCATGCCTGAGCAGCAAATCTTTTTTCCTCTTTTAGCATGTTACTCACAACTGTGGATGAAGCCCAGCACTCCTGAAAACACAATCCATGTATGGTTGAAGGAAATTTTCTTGGTGATGAGTGAGAGGTTGGTGACTGAAACCAGCTCATTTCCCATTGACCACTGAGGTCACATCTCTCAGGTGAGAAGCAAAGTGAGAATTTGAACCAGGCACATTCTCCTTAGAGACAATGGGCCAAAGACAGGTCCGATGGAATTGAATGTCTTTTCATGTTGACATCCATCCCGTCAAGCCCTCGTTAAGCCATTGAAGTGTCACATTGGTCCTGGAGGAGGCGGTGCATCCTGTGAAATTACACGTCCGAAGATTTGGATTTGATTTCGAGCCCTCTGCCAGTCAGTCTGCCAGGCACTTTCATGTGACAAGCCTTAGGCGAGTCCCTTTCTGTCTCTGATTCCCGATTCCTTCACAGGGATTTATGTGGGCCTTAACGCCCACTGGGAAAAGATCCCTCTGCCAGCTCAGTGCCTGCTTTCTTGGTTTGACTTGTCAATCTAGACTTGAATACACCTTTGGTTTTGGATTGACTCTATTACCTCTCCTAGAAATTAACACACAAAACTGACAGCTGATTGACAAGATGAGAAGCAGTTTTCCAAAATTCAAATTGAACTTAATCCTTTCTTACTAAAAGAATGCTCAAATCAAGGGGACACAGCTCACTCGTTTTGACTTCGTGAGCTATGGCAGGTAGAGACAACTTTTTGAAAATACACAGCTAAAACTGTCCGTGCTTTGAACGCTAGACATGTTTTTCAGTTTTAAGTGCTTTAGCACTTAAAGCAGCACCGTTTTAGCTGTGTATTTTGAAAAAGTTGTGTGCTCTTCAAAGAGAAAGCTACTTTTGCTGTGTCTTTGGGTTCGAGGGGAAATGGGAGTCCTCTTCAGTCAGCAGGGACGACACCTGAGTTTTTTGCAGTCCTCTTGTCTGCCTCTGAGGGTGAAATGAGAGTGGTCCCTGTCATCATGAGCCATGTCTGAAAGAATTATTCACATTCCCTACGAGAATAGACGGGTGAAAGAGCAAAAGTTGTGTCTTCCTTTGGAGCATGGACGGGTTCAAAGCCCACCTCATACCACTAAGAATTTTGCTGAACACGAGCAGTTGTGTGTGCGGCCTCAGTTTGGGTGATTTTTGTGTCATGTGTGTGTGTGTGTGTGTGTGTGTGTGTGTGTGTCTGTGTGTCTGTGTGTGTTTGTCTGTATTTCTGTCTCCATTCCTGAGCAGCAAATCTTTTTTCCTCTTTTAGCATGTTACTCACAACTGTGGATGAAGCCCAGCACTCCTGAAAACACAATCAATGTATGGTTGAAGGAAATTTTCTTGGTGATGAGTGAGAGGTTGGTGACTGAAACCAGCTCATTTCCCATTGACCACTGAGGTCACATCTCTCAGGTGAGAAGCAAAGTGAGAATTTGAACCAGGCACATTCTCCTTAGAGACAATGGGCCAAAGACAGGTCCGATGGAATCGAATGTCTTATCATGTTGACATCCATCCCGTCAAGCCCTCGTTAAGCCATTGAAGTGTCACATTGGGCCTTGGGGAGGCGGTGCCCCCTGTGAAATTACACGTCCGAAGATTTGGATTTGATTTCCAGCCCTCTGCCAGTCAGTCTGCCAGGCACTTTCATGTGACAAGCCTTAGGCGAGTCCCTTTCTGTCTCTGATTCCCGATTCCTTCACAGGGATTTATGTGGGCCTTAACGACCACTGGGAAAAGATCCCTCTGCCAGCTCAGTGCCTGCTTTCTTGGTTTGACTTGTCAATCTGGACTTGAATACACCTTTGGTTTTTGATTGACTCTATTACCTCTGCTAGAAATTAACACACAAAACTGACAGCTGATTGACAAGATGAGAAGCAGTTTTCCAAAATTCAAATTGACCTTAATCCTTTCTTACTAAAAGAATGCTCAAATCAGGGGGACACAGCTCACTCGTTTTGACTTCATGAGCTATGGCAGGTAGAGTCAACTTTTTGAAAATACACAGCTAAAACTGTCCGTGCTTTGAATGCTAGACATGTTTTTCAGAATACACAGCCAAAACGGTAACCGGTTTAAGTGCTAAAGCACTTAAAGCGGGGACCGTTTTGGCTGTGTATTTTGAAAAAGTTCTGTGCTCTTCAAAGAGAAAGCTACTTTTGCTGTGTCTTTGGGTTCGAGGGGAAATGGGAGTCCTCTTCAGTCAGCAGGGACGACACCTGAGTCCTTTGCAGTCCTCTTGTCTGCCTCTGAGGGTGAAATGAGAGTGGTCCCTGTCATCATCAGCCATGTCTAAAAGAATTATTCACATTCCCTACGAGAATAGACGGGTGAAATAGCAAAAGGTGTGTCTTCCTTTGGAGCATGTACGGGTTCAAAGCCCACCTCATACCACTAAGTATTTTGCTGAACACGAGCAGTTGAGTGTGCGGCCTGTGTTTGGGTGATTTTTGTGTCTTGTTTGTGTGTGTTTGTGTGTATGTGTGTGTGTGTGTGTGTGTGTCTGTATTTCTGTCTCCATTCCTGAGCAGCAAATCTTTTTTCCACTTTTAGCATGTTACTCACAACTGTGGATGAAGCCCAGCACTCCTGAAAACACAATCCATGTATGGTTGAAGGAAATTTTCTTGGTGAGGAGTGAGAGGTTGGTGACTGAAACCAGCTCATTTCTTATTGACCACTGAGGTCACATCTCTCAGGTGAGAAGCAAAGTGAGAATTTGAACCAGGCACATTCTCCTTAGAGACAATTGGCCAAAGACAGGTCCGATGGAATCGAATGTCTTTTCATGTTGACATCCATCCCGTCAAGCCCTCGTTAAGCCATTGAAGTGTCACATTGGGCCTGGGGGAGGCGTTGCACCCTGTGAAATTACACGTCCGAAGATTTGGATTTGATTTCCAGCCCTCTGCCAGTCAGTCTGCCAGGCACTTTCATCTGACAAGCCTTAGGCGAGTCCCTTTCTGTCTCTGTTTCCCGATTCCTTCACAGGGATTTATGTGGGCCTTAACGCTTACTGGGAAAAGATCCCTCTGCCAGCTCAGTGCCTGCTTTCTTGGTTTGACTTGTCAATCTGGACTTGAATACACCTTTGGTTTTGGATTGACTCTATTACCTCTCCTAGAAATTAACACACAAAACTGACAGCTGATTGACAAGATGAGAAGCAGTTTTCCAAAATTCAAATTGAACTTAATCCTTTCTTACTAAAAGAATGCTCAAATCAAGGGGACACAGCTCACTCGTTTTGACTTCATGAGCTATGGCAGGTAGAGACAACTTTTTGAAAATACACAGCTAAAACTGTCCGTGCTTTGAATGCTAGACATGTTTTTCAGAATACACAGCTAAAACGGTCCCCTCTTTAAGTGCTAAAGCACTTAAAGTTGTGTGCTCTTCAAAGGGAAAGCTACTTTTGCTGTGTCTTTGGGTTCGAGGGGAAATGGGAGTCCTCCTCAGTCAGCAGGGACGACACCTGAGTCCTCTGCAGTCCTCAAGTCTGCCTCTGAGGGTGAAATGAGAGTGGTCCCTGTCATCATGAGCCATGTCTGAAAGAATTATTCACATTCCCTACGAGAATAGACGGGTGAAATAGCAAAAGGTGTGTATTCCTTTGGAGCATGGACGGTTTCAAAGCCCACCTCATACCACTAAGTATTTTGCTGAACACGAGCAGTTGTGTGTGCGGCCTGTGTTTGGGTGATTTTTTTGTCGTGTGTGTGTGTGTGTGTGTGTGTGTGTGTGTGTGTGTGTGTCTGTGTGTGTGTGTCTGTATTTCTGTCTCCATTCCTGAGCAGCAAATCTTTTTTCCTCTTCTAGCATGTTACTCACAACTGTGGATGAAGCCCAGCACTCCTGAAAACACAATCCATGTATGGTTGAAGGAAATTTTCTTGGTGATGAGTGAGAGGTTGGTGACTGAAACCAGCTCATTTCCCATTGACCACTGAGGTCACATCTCTCAGGTGAGAAGCAAAGTGAGAATTTGAACCAGGCACATTCTCCTTAGAGACAATGGGCCAAAGACAGGTCCGATGGAATCGAATGTCTTTTCATGTTGACATCCATCCCGTCAAGCCCTCTTTAAGCCATTGAAGTGTCACATTGGGCCTGAAGGAGGCGGTGCACCCTGTGAAATTACACGTCCGCATATTTGGATTTGATTTCCAGCCCTCTGCCAGTCAGTCTGCCAGGCACTTTCATGTGACAAGCCTTAGGCGAGTCCCTTTCTGTCTCTGATTCCCGATTCCTTCACAGGGATTTATGTGGGCCTTAACGCCCACTGGGAAAAGATCCCTCTGCCAGCTCAGTGCCTGCTTTCTTGGTTTGACTTGTCAACCTGGACTTGAATACACCTTTGGTTTTGGATTGACTCTATTACCTCTCCTAGAAATTAACACACAAAACTGACAGCTGATTGACAAGATGAGAAGCAGTTTTCCAAAATTCAAATTGAACTTAATCCTTTCTTCCTAAAAGAATGCTCAAATCAACAGTACACAGCTCACTCGTTTTGACTTCATGAGCTATGGCAGGTAGAGACAACTTTTTGAAAATACACAGCTAAAACTGTCCGTGCTTTGAATGCTAGACATGTTTTTCAGAATACACAGCTAAAACGGTCTCCGCTTTAAGTGTTAAAGCACTTAAAGCGGGGACCGTTTTAGCTGTGTATTTTGAAAAATTTGTGTGCTCTTCAAAGAGAAAGCTACTTTTGCTCTGTCTTTGGGTTCGAGGGGAAATGGGAGTCCTCTTCAGTCAGCAGGGACGACACCTGAGTCCTTTGCAGTCCTCTGGTCTGCCTCTGAGGGTGAAATGAGAGTGGTCTCTGTCATCATGAGCCATGTCTGAAAGAATTATTCACATTCCCTACGAGAATAGACGGGTGAAATAGCAAAAGGTGTGTCTTCATTAGGAGCATGGACGGGTTCAAAGCCCACCTCATACCACTAAGTATTTTGCTGAACACTAGCAGTTGTGTGTGCGGCCTGTGTTTGGGTGATTTTTGTGTCATGTGTGTGTGTGTGTGTGTGTGTGTGTGTGTGTCTGTGTGTGTGTGTCTGTATTTCTGTCTCCATTCCTGAGCAGCAAATCTTTTTTCCTCTTTTAGCATGTTACTCACAACTGTGGATGAAGCCCAGCACTCCTGAAAACACAATCCATGTATGGTTGAAGGAAATTTTCTTGGTGATGAGTGAGAGGTTGGTGACTGAAACCAGCTCATTTCCCATTGACCACTGAGGTCACATCTCTCAGGTGAGAAGCAAAGTGAGAATTTGAACCAGGCACATTCTCCTTAGAGACACAGGGCAAAAGACAGGTCCGATGGAATCGAATGTCTTTTCATGTTGACATCCATCCCGTCAAGCCCTCGTTAAGCCATTGAAGTGTCACATTGGGCCTGGGGAAGGTGGTGCCCCCTGTGAAATTACACGTCCGAAGATTTGGATTTGATTTCTAACCCTCTGCCAGTAAGTCTGCCAGGCACTTTCATGTGACAAGCCTTAGGCGAGTCCCTTTCTGTCTCTGATTCCCGATTCCTTCACAGGGATTTATGTGGGCCTTAACGCCCACTGGGAAAAGATCCCTCTGCCAGCTCAGTGCCTGCTTTCTTGGTTTGACTTGTCAATCTGGACTTGAATACACCTTTGGTTTTGGATTGACTCTATTACCTCTCCTAGAAATTAACACACAAAACTGACAGCTGATTGACAAGATGAGAAGCAGTTTTCCAAAATTCAAATTGAACTTAATCCTTTCTTACTAAAAGAATGCTCAAATCAAAGGGACTCAGCTCACTCGTTTTGACTTCATGAGCTATGGCAGGTAGAGACAATTTTTGAAAATACACAGCCAAAACTGTCCGTGCTTTGAATGCTAGACATGTTTTTCAGAATACCCAGCTAAAACGGTCCCCCCTTTAAGTGTTGAACACTTAAAGCGGGGACCGTTTTAGCTGTGTATTTTGAAAAAGTTGTGTGCTCTTCAAAGAGAAAGCTACATTTGCTGTGTCTTTGGGTTCGAGGGGAAATGGGAGTCCTTTTCAGGCAGCAGGGACGACACCTGAGTCCTTTGCAGTCCTCCTGTCTGCCTCTGAGGGTGAAATGAGAGTGGTCTCTGTCATCATGAGCCATGTCTGAAAGAATTATTCACATTCCCTACGAGAATAGACGGTGAAATAGCAAAAGGTGTGTCTTCCTTTAGAGCATGGACGGGTTCAAAGCCCACCTCATACAACTAAGTATTTTGCTGAACACGAGCAGTTGTGTGTGCGGCCTGTGTTTGGGTGATTTTTGTGTCATGTGTGTGTGTGTGAGTGTGTGTGTGTGTGTGTGTGTGTCTGTGTGTGTGTGTCTGTATTTCTCTCTCCATTCCTGAGCAGCAAATCTTTTTTCCTCTTTTAGCATGTTACTCACAACTGTGGATGAAGCCCAGCACTCCTGAAAACGCAAACCATCTATGGTTGAAGGAAATTTTCTTGGTGATGAGTGAGAGGTTGGTGACTGAAACCAGCTCATTTCCCATTGACCACTGTGGTCACATCTCTCAGGTGAGAAGCAAAGTGAGAATTTGAACCAGGCACATTCTCCTTAGAGACAATGGGCCAAAGACAGGTCCGATGGAATCGAATGTCTTTTCATGTTGACATCCATCCCGTCAAGCCCTCGTTAAGCCGTTGAAGTGTCACATTGGGCCTGGGGGAGGCGGTGCACCCTGTGAAATTACACGTCCGAAGATTTGGATTTGATTTCCAGCCCTCTGCCAGTCAGTCTGCCAGGCACTTTCATGTGACAAGCCTTAGGCGAGTCCCTTTCTGTCTCTGATTCCCGATTCCTTCACAGGGATTTATGTGGGCCTTAACGCCCACTGGGAAAAGATCCCTCTGCCAGCTCAGTGCCTGCTTTCTTGGTTTGACTTGTCAATCTGGACTTGAATACACCTTTGGTTTTGGAATGACTCTATTACCTCTCCTAGAAATTAACACACAAAACTGACAGCTGATTGACAAGATGAGAAGCAGTTTTCCAAAATTCAAATTGAACTTAATCCTTTCTTACTAAAAGAATGCTCAAATCAAGGGGACACAGCTCACTCGTTTTGACTTCATGAGCTATGGCAGGTGGAGACAACTTTTTGAAAATACACAGCTAAAATTGTCCGTGCTTTGAATGCTAGACATGTTTTTTAGAATACACAGCTAAAATGGTCCCTGCCTTAAGTGCTGTAGCACTTAAAGCGGGGACCGTTTTAGCTGTGTATTTTGAAAAAGTTGTGTGCTCTTCAAAGAGAAAGCTACTTTTGCTGTGTCTTTGGGTTCGAGGGGAAATGGGAGTCCACTTCAGTCAGCAGGGACGACACCTGAGTCCTTTGCAGTCCTCTTGTCTGCTTCTGAGGGTGAAATGAGAGTGGTCCCTGTCATCATGAGCCATGTCTGAAAGAATTATTCACATACCTTTGAGAATAGACGGGTGAAATAGCAAAAGGTGTGTCTTCCTTTGGAGCATGGACGGGTTCAAAGTCCACCTCATACCACTAAGTATTCTGCTGAACACGAGCAGCTGTGTGTGCGGCCTGTGTTTGGGTGATTTTTGTGTCATGTGTGTGTGTGTGTGTGTGTGTGTGTGTGTGTCTGTGTGTGTGTGTCTGTATTTCTGTCTCCATTCCTGAGCAGCAAATCTTTTTTCCTCTTTTAGCATGTTACTCACAACTGTGGATGAAGCCCAGCACTCCTGAAAACACAATCCATGTATGGTTGAAGGAAATTTTCTTGGTGATGAGTGAGAGGTTGGTGACTGAAACCAGCTCATTTCCCATTGACCACTGAGGTCACATCTCTCAGGTGAGAAGCAAAGTGAGAATTTGAACCAGGCACATTCTCCTTAGAGGCAATGGGCCAAAGACAGGTCCGATGGAATCAAATGTCTTTTCATGTTGACATCCATCCCGTCAAGCCCTCGTTAAGCCTTTGAAGTGTCACATTGGGCCTGAAGGAGGCGGTGCACCCTGTGAAATTACACGTCCGAAGATTTGGATTTGATTTCCAGCCCTCTGCCAGTCAGTCTGCCAGGCACTTTCATGTGACAAGCCTTAGGCGAGTCCCTTTCTGTCTCTGATTCCCGATTCCTTCACAGGGATTTATGTGGGCCTTAACGCACACTGGGAAATGATCCCTCTGCCAGCTCAGTGCCTGCTTTCTTGGTTTGACTTGTCAACCTGGACTTGAATACACCTTTGGTTTTGGATTGACTCTATTACCTCTCCTAGAAATTAACACACAAAACTGACACCTGATTGACAAGATGAGAAGCAGTTTTCCAAAATTCAAATTGAACTTAATCCTTTCTTACTAAAAGAATGCTCAAATCAAGGGGACACAGCTCACTCGTTTTGACTTCATGAGCTATGGCAGGTAGAAACAACTTTTTGAAAATACACAACTAAAACTCTCCGTGCTTTGAATGCTAGACATGTTTTTCAGAATACACAGCTAAAACGGTCCCCGCATTAAGTGTTAAAGCACTTAAAGCGGGGACCGTTTTAGCTGTGTATTTTGAAAAATTTGTGTGCTCTTCAAAGAGAAAGCTACTTTTGCTCTGTCTTTGGGTTCGAGGGGAAATGGGAGTCCTCTTCAGTCAGCAGGGACGACACCTGAGTCCTTTGCAGTCCTCTTGTCTGCCACTGAGGGTGAAATGAGAGTGGTCCCTGTCATCATGAGCCATGTCTGAAAGAATTATTCACATTCCCTACGAGAATAGACGGGTGAAATAGCAAAAGGTGTGTCTTCCTTTGGAGCATGGACGGGTTCAAAGCCCACCTCATACCACTAAGTATTTTGCTGAACACTAGCAGTTCTGTGTGCGGCCTGTGTTTGGGTGATTTTTGTGTCGTGTGTGTGTGTGTGTGTGTGTGTGTGTGTGTGTGTCTGTGTGTGTGTGTCTGTATTTATGTCTCCATTCCTGAGCTGCAAATCTTTTTTTCCTCTTTTAGCATGTTACTCACAACTGTGGATGAAGCCCAGCACTCCTGAAAACACAATCCATGTATGGTTGAAGGAAATTTTCTTGGTGATGAGTGAGAGGTTGGTGACTGAAACCAGCTCATTTCCCATTGACCACTGAGGTCACATCTCTCAGGTGAGAAGAAAAGTGAGAATTTGAACCAGGCACATTCTCCTTAGAGACAATGGGCCAAAGACAGGTCCGATGGAATCGAATGTCTTTTCATGTTGACATCCATCCCGTCAAGCCCTCGTTAAGCCATTGAAGTGTCACATTGGGCCTGGGGGAGGCGGTGCACCCTGTGAAATTACACGTCCGAAGATCCGGATTTGATTTCCAGCCCTCTGCCAGTCAGTCTGCCAGGCACTTTCATGTGACAAGCCTTAGGCGAGTCCCTTTCTGTCTCTGATTCCCGATTCCTTCACAGGGATTTATGTGGGCCTTAACGCCCACTGGGAAAAGATCCCTCTGCCAGCTCAGAGCGTGCTTTCTTGGTTTGACTTGTCAATCTGGACTTGAATACACCTTTGGTTTTGGATTGACTCTATTACCTCTCCTAGAAATTAACACACAAAACTGACAGCTGATTGACAAGATGAGAAGCAGTTTTCCAAAATTCAAATTGAACTTAATCCTTTCTTCCTAAAAGAATGCTCAAATCAAGGGGACACAGCTCACTCGTTTTGACTTCATGAGCTATGGCAGGTAGAGACAACTTTTTGAAAATACACAGCTAAAACTGTCCGTGCTTTGAATGCTAGACATGTTTTTCATAATACACAGCTAAAACGGTCCCGTCTTTAAGTGCTAAAGCACTTAAAGTTGTGTGCTCTTCAAAGAGAAAGCTACTTTTGCTGTGTCTTTGGGTTCGAGGGTAAATGGTAGTCCTCTTCAGTCAGCAGGGACGACACCTGAGTCCTCTGCAGTCCTCTTGTCTGCCTCTGAGGGTGAAATGAGAGTGGTCCCTGTCATCATGAGCCATGTCTGAAAGAATTATTCACATTCCCTACGAGAATAGACGGGTGAAATAGCAAAAGTTGTGTCTTCCTTTGGAGCATGGACGGTTTCAAAGCCCACCTCATACCACTAAGTATTTTGCTGAACACGAGCAGTTGTGTGTGAGGCCTGTGTTTGGGTGATTTTTTTGTCGTGTGTGTATGTGTGTGTCTGTGTGTGTTTGTCTGTATTTCTGTCTCCATTCCTGAGCAGCAAATCTTTTTTCCTCTTTTAGCATGTTACTCACAACTGTGGATGAAGCCCAGCACTCCTGAAAACACAATCCATGTATGGTTGAAGGAAATTTTCTTGGTGATGAGTCAGAGGCTGGTGACTGAAACCAGCTCATTTCCCATTGACCACTGAGGTCACATCTCTCAGGTGAGAAGCAAAGTGAGAATTTGAACCAGGCACATTCTCCTTAGAGACAATGGTCCAAAGACCGTTCCGATGGAATCGAATGTCTTTTCATGTTGACATCCATCCCGTCAAGCCCTCGTTAAGCCATTGAAGTGTCACATTGGGCCTGAAGGAGGCGGTGCAGTTTGTGAAATTACACGTCCGAAGATTTGGATTTGATTTCCAGCCCTCTGCCAGTCAGTCTGCCAGGCACTTTCATGTGACAAGCCTTAGGCGAGTCCCTTTCTGTCTCTGATTCCCGATTCCTTCACAGGGATTTATGTGGGCCTTAACGCCCACTGGGAAATGATCCCTCTGCCAGCTCAGTGCCTGCTTTCTTGGTTTAACTTGTCAACCTGGACTTGAATACACCTTTGGTTTTGGATTGACTCTATTACCTCTCCTAGAAATTAACACACAAAACTGACAGCTGATTGACAAGAAGAGAAGCAGTTTTCCAAAATTCAAATTGAACTTAATCCTTACTTCCTAAAAGAATGCTCAAATCAAGGGGACACAGCTCACTCGTTTTGACTTCATGAGCTATGGCAGGTAGAGACAACTTTTTGAAAATACACAGCTAAAACTGTCCGTGCTTTGAATGCTAGACATGTTTTTTAGAATACACAGCTAAAACGGTCCCCGCTTTAAGTGTTAAAGCACTTAAAGCGGGGACGGTTTTAGCTGTGTATTTTGAAAAATTTGTGTGCTCTTCAAAGAGAAAGCTACTTTTGCTCTGTCTTTGGGTTCGAGGGGAAATGGGAGTCCTCTTCAGTCAGCAGGGACGACACCTGAGTCCTTTGCAGTCCTCATGTATGCCTCTGAGGGTGAAACGAGAGTGGTCCCTGTCATCATGAGCCATGTCTGAAAGAATTATTCACATTCCCTACGAGAATAGACGGGTGAAATAGCAAAAGGTGTGTCTTCCTTTGGAGCATAGACGGGTTCAAAGCCCACCTCATACCACTAAGTACTTTGCTGAACACGAGCAGTTGTGTGTGCGGCCTGTGTTTGGGTGATTTTTGTGTCGTGTGTGTGTGTGTGTGTGTGTGTGTGTGTGTGTGTGTGTCTGTGTGTGTGTGTCTGTATTTCTGTCTCCATTCCTGAGCAGCAAATCTTTTTTCCTCTTTTAGCATGTTACTCACAACTGTGGATGAAGCCCAGCACTCCTGAAAACACAATCCATTTATGGTTGAAGGAAATTTTCTTGGTGATGAGTGAGAGGTTGGCGACTGAAACCAGCTCATTTCCCATTGACCAGTGAGGTCACATCTCTCAGGTGAGAAGCAAAGTGAGAATTTGAACCAGGCACATTCTCCTTAGAGACAATGGGCCAAAGACAAGTTTGATGGAATCGAATGCCTTTTCATGTTGACATCCATCCCGTCAAGCCCTCGTTAAGCCATTGAAGTGTCACATTGGGCCTGGGGGAGGCGGTGCACCCTGTGAAATTACACGTCCGAAGATTTGGATTTGATTTCCAGCCCTCTGCCAGTCAGTCTGCCAGGCACTTTCATGTGACAAGCCTTAGGCGAGTCCCTTTCTGTCTCTGATTCCCGATTCCTTCACAGGGATTTATGTGGGCCATAACGCCCACTGGGAAAAGATCCCTCTGCCAGCTCAGTGCCTGCTTTCTTGGTTTGACTTGTCAATCTGGACTTGAATACACCTTTGGTTTTGGATTGACTCTATTACCTCTCCTAGAAATTAACACACAAAACTGACAGCTGATTGACAAGATGAGAAGCAGTTTTCCAAAATTCAAATTGAACTTAATCCTTTCTTACTAAAAGAATGCTCAAATCAAGGGGACACAGCTCACTCGTTTTGACTTCACGAGCTATGGCAGGTAGAGACAACTTTTTGAAAATACACAGCTAAAAGTGTCCGTGCTTTGAATGCTAGACATGTTTTTCAGAATACACAGCTAAAACGGTCCCCGCTTTATGTGCTAAAGCACTTAAAGCGGGGACCGTTTTAGCTGTGTATTTTGAAAAAGTTGTGTGCTCTTCAAAGAGAAAGCTACTTTTGCTGTGTCTTTGGGTTCGAGGGGAAATGGGAGTCCTCTTCAGTCAGCAGGGACGACACCTGAGTCATTTGCAGTCCTCTTGTCTGCCTCTGAGGGTGAAATGAGAGTGGTCCCTGTCATCATGTGCGATGTCTGAAAGAATTATTCACATTCCCTACGAGAACAGACGGGTGAAATAGCTAAAGGTGTGTCTTCCTTTGGAGCATGGACGGGTTCAAAGCCCACCTCATACCACTAAGTATTTTGCTGAACACGAGCAGTTGTGTGTGCGGCCTGTGTTTGGGTGATTTTTGTGTCGTGTGTGTGTGTGTGTGTGTGTGTGTGTGTGTGTGTCTGTGTGTCTGTGTGTGTGTGTCTGTATTTCTGTCTCCATTCCTGAGCAGCAAATCTTTTTCCTCTTATAGCATGTTACTCACAACTGTGGATGAAGCCCAGCACTCCTGAAAACACAATCCATGTATGGTTGAAGGAAATGTTCTTGGTGATGAGTGAGAGGTTGGTGACTGAAACCAGCTCATTTCCCATTGACCACTGAGGTCACATCTCTCAGGTGAGAAGCAAAGTGAGAATTTGAACCAGGCACATTCTCCTTAGAGACAATGGGCCAAAGACTGGTCCGATGGAATCGAATGTCTTTTCATGTTGACATCCATCCCGTCAAGCCCTCGTTAAGCCATTGAAGTGTCACATTGGGCCTGGGTAAGCGGCTCACCCTGTGAAATTACACGTCCGAAGATTTGGATTTGATTTCCAGCCCTCTGCCAGTCAGTCTGCCAGGCACCTTCATGTGACAAGCCTTAGGCGAGTCCCTTTCTGTCTCTGATTCCCGATTCTTTCACAGGGATTTATGTGGGCCTTAACGCCCACTGGGAAAAGATCCCTCTGCCAGCTCAGTGCCTGCTTTCTTGGTTTGACTTGCCAATCTGGACTTGAATACACCTTTGGTTTTGGATTGACTCTATTACCTCTCCTAGAAATTAACACACAAAACTGACAGCTGATTGACAAGATGAGAAGCAGTTTTCCAAAATTCAAATTGAACTTAATCCTTTCTTACTAAAAGAATGCTCAAATCAAGGGGACACAGCTCACTCGTTTTGACTTCATGAGCTATGGCAGGTAGAGACAACTTTCTGAAAATACACAGCTAAAACTGTCCGTGCTTTGAATGCTAGACATGTTTTTCAGAATACACAGCTAAAGCGGGGACCGTTTTAGCTGTGTATTTTGAAAATGTTGTGTGCTCTTCAAAGAGAAAGCTACTTTTGCTGTGTCTTTGGGTTCGAGGGGAAATGGGAGTCCTCTTCAGTCAGCAGGGACGACACCTGAGTCCTTTGCAGTCCCCTTGTCTGCCTCTGAGGGTGAAATGAGAGTGGTCCCTGTCATCATGAGCCATGTCTGAAAGAATTATTCACATTCCCAACGAGAATAGACGGGTGAAATAGCAAAAGGTGTGTCTTCCTTTGGAGCATGGACGGGTACAAAGCCCACCTCATACCACTAAGTATTTTGCTGAACACGAGCAGTTGTGTGTGCGGCCTGTGTTTGGGTGATTTTTGTGTCATGTGTGTGTGTGTGTGTGTGTGTGTGTGTGTCTGTGTGTGTGTGTCTGTATTTCTGTCTCCATTCCTGAGCAGCAAATCTTTTTTCCTCTTTTAGCATGTTACTCACAACTGTGGATGAAGCCCAGCACTCCTGAAAACACAATCCATGTATGGTTGAAGGAAATTTTCTTGGCGATGAGTGAGAGGTTGGTGACTGAAACCAGCTCATTTCCCATTGACCACTGAGGTCACATCTCTCAGGTGAGAAGCAAAGTGAGAATTTGAACCAGGCACATTCTCCTTAGAGACAATGGGCCAAAGACAGGTCCGATGGAATCGAATGTCTTTTCATGTTGACATCCATCCCGTCAAGCCCTCGTTAAGCCATTGAAGTGTCACATTGTGACTGGGGGAGGCGGTGCACCCTGTGAAATTACACGTCCGAAGATTTGGATTTGATTTCCAGCCCTCTGCCAGTCAGTCTGCCAGGCACTTTCTTGTGACAAGCCTTAGGCGAGTCCCTTTCTGTCTCTGATTCCCGATTCCTTCACAGGGATTTATGTGGGCCTTAACGCCCACTGGGAAATGATCCCTCTGCCAGCTCAGTGCCTGCTTTCTTGGTTTAACTTGTCAATCTGGACTTGAATACACCTTTGGTTTTGGATTGACTCTATTACCTCTCCTAGAAATTAACACACAAAACTGACAGCTGATTGACAAGAAGAGAAGCAGTTTTCCAAAATTCAAATTGAACTTAATCCTTTCTTCCTAAAAGAATGCTCAAATCAAGGGGACACAGCTCACTCGTTTTGACTTCATGAGCTATGGCAGGTAGAGACAACTTTTTGAAAATACACAGCTAAAACTGTCCGTGCTTTGAATGCTAGACATGTTTTTCAGAATACACAGCTAAAACGGTCCCCGCTTTAAGTGTTAAAGCACTTAAAGCGGGGACCGTTTTAGCTGTGTATTTTGAAAAATTTGTGTGCTCTTCAAAGAGAAAGCTACTTTTGCTCTGTCTTTGGGTTCGAGGGGAAATGGGAGTCCTCTTCAGTCAGCAGGGACGACACCTGAGTCCTTTGCAGTCCTCTTGTCTGCCTCTGAGGGTGAAATGAGAGTGGTCCCTGTCATCATGAGCCATGTCTGAAAGAATTATTCACATTCCCTATGAGAATAGACGGGTGAAATAGCAAAAGGTGTGTCTTCCTTTGGACCATAGACGGGTTCAAAGCCCACCTCATACCACTAAGTACTTTGCTGAACACGAGCAGTTGTGTGTGCGGCCTGTGTTTGGGTGATTTCTGTGTCGTGTGTGTGTGTGTGTGTGTGTGTGTGTGTGTGTGTCTGTGTGTGTGTGTCTGTATTTCTGTCTCCATTCCTGAGCAGCAAATCTTTTTTCCTCTTTTAGCATGTTACTCACAACTGTGGATGAAGCCCAGCACTCCTGAAAACACAATCCATGTATGGTTGAAGGAAATTTTCTTGGTGATGAGTGAGAGGTTGGTGACTGAAACCAGCTCATTTCCCATTGACCACTGAGGTCACATCTCTCAGGTGAGAAGCAAAGTGAGAATTTGAACCAGGCACATTCTCCTTAGAGACAATGGGCCAAAGACAGGTCCGATGGAATCGAATGTCTTTTCATGTTGACATCCATCCCGACAAGCCCTCGTTAAGCCATTGAAGTGTCACATTGGGCCTGGGGGAGGCGGTGCACCCTGTGAAATTACACGTCCGAAGATTTGGATTTGATTTCCAGCCCTCTGCCAGTCAGTCTGCCAGGCACTTTCATGTGACAAGCCTTAGGCGAGTCCCTTTCTGTCTCTGATTCCCGATTCCTTCACAGGGATTTATGTGGGCCTTAACGCCCACTGGGAAAAGATCCCTCTGCCAGCTCAGGGCCTGCTTTCTTGGTTTGACTTGTCAATCTGGACTTGAATACACCTTTGGTTTTGGATTGACTCTATTACCTCTCCTAGAAATTAACACACAAAACTGACAGCTGATTGACAAGATGAGAAGCAGTTTTCCAAAATTCAAATTGAACTTAATCCTTTCTTACTAAAAGAATGCTCAAATCAAGGGGACACAGCTCACTCGTTTTGACTTCATGAGCTATGGCAGGTAGAGACAACTTTTTGAAAATACACAGCTAAAACTGTCCGTGCTTTGAATGCCAGACATGTTTTTCAGAATACACAGCTAAAACGGTCCACGCTTTAAGTGCTAAAGCACTTAAAGCGGTGACCATTTTAGCTGTGTATTTTGAAAAAGTTGTGTGCTCTTCAAAGAGAAAGCTACTTTTGCTGTGTCTTTGGGTTCGAGGGGAAATGGGAGTCCTCCTCAGTCAGCAGGGACGACACCTGAGTCCTTTGCAGTCCTCCTGTCTGCCTCTGAGGGTGAAATGAGAGTGGTCCCTGTCATCATGAGCCATGTCTGAAAGAATTATTCACATTCCCTACGAGAATAGACGGGTGAAATAGCAAAAGGTGTGTCTTCCTTTGGAGCATGGACGGGTTCAAAGCCCACCTCATACCACTAAGTATTTTGCTGAACACGAGCAGTTGTGTGTGCGGCCTGTGTTTGGGTGACTTTTGTGTCGTGTGTGTGTGTGTGTGTGTGTGTGTGTGTGTGTGTGTGTCTGTATTTCTGTCTCCATTCCTGAGCAGCAAATCTTTTTTCCTCTTTTAGCATGTTACTCACAACTGTGGATGAAGCCCAGCACTCCTGAAAACACAATCCATGTATGGTTGAAGGAAATTTTCTTGGTGATGAGTGAGAGGTTGGTGACTGAAACCAGCTCATTTCCCATTGACCACTGAGGTCACATCTCTCAGGTGAGAAGCAAAGTGAGAATTTGAACCAGGCACATTCTCCTTAGAGACAATGGGCCAAAGACAGGTCCGATGGAATCGAATGTCTTTTCATGTTGACATCCATCCCGTCAAGCCCTCGTTAAGCAATTGAAGTGTCACATTTGGCCTGGGGGAGGCGGTGCACCCTGTGAAATTACACGTCTGAAGATTTGGATTTGATTTCCAGCCCTCTGCCAGTCAGTCTGCCAGGCACTTTCATGTGACAAGCCTTAGGCGAGTCCCTTTCTGTCTCTGATTCCCGATTCCTTCACAGGGATTTATGTGGGCCTTAACGCCCACTGGGAAAAGATCCCTCTGCCAGCTCAGTGCCTGCTTTCTTGGTTTGACTTGTCAATCTGGACTTGAATACACCTTTGGTATTGCATTGACTCTATTACCTCTCCTACAAATTAACACACGAAGCTGACAGCTGATTGACAAGATGAGAAGCAGTTTTCCAAAATTCAAATTGAACTTAATCCTTTCTTACTAAAAGAATGCTCAAATCAAGGGGACACAGCTCACTCGTTTTGACTTCATGAGCTCTGGCAGGTAGAGACAACTTTTTGAAAATACACAGCTAAAACTGTCCGTGCTTTGAATGCTAGACATGTTTTAGCTGTGTATTTTGAAAAAGTTGTGTGCTCTTCAAAGAGAAAGCTACTTTTGCTGTGTCTTTGGGTTCGAGGGGAAATGGGAGTCCTCTTCAGTCAGCAGGGACGACACCTGAGTCATTTGCAGTCCTCTTGTCTGCCTCTGAGGGTGAAATGAGAGTGGTCCCTGTCATCATGTGCGATGTCTGAAAGAATTATTCACATTCCCTACGAGAACAGACGGGTGAAATAGCTAAAGGTGTGTCTTCCTTTGGAGCATGGACGGGTTCAAAGCCCACCTCATACCACTAAGTATTTTGCTGAACACGAGCAGTTGTGTGTGCGGCCTGTGTTTGGGTGATTTTTGTGTCGTGTGTGTGTGTGTGTGTGTGTGTGTGTGTGTGTGTCTGTGTGTCTGTGTGTGTGTGTCTGTATTTCTGTCTCCATTCCTGAGCAGCAAATCTTTTTCCTCTTATAGCATGTTACTCACAACTGTGGATGAAGCCCAGCACTCCTGAAAACACAATCCATGTATGGTTGAAGGAAATGTTCTTGGTGATGAGTGAGAGGTTGGTGACTGAAACCAGCTCATTTCCCATTGACCACTGAGGTCACATCTCTCAGGTGAGAAGCAAAGTGAGAATTTGAACCAGGCACATTCTCCTTAGAGACAATGGGCCAAAGACTGGTCCGATGGAATCGAATGTCTTTTCATGTTGACATCCATCCCGTCAAGCCCTCGTTAAGCCATTGAAGTGTCACATTGGGCCTGGGTAAGCGGCTCACCCTGTGAAATTACACGTCCGAAGATTTGGATTTGATTTCCAGCCCTCTGCCAGTCAGTCTGCCAGGCACCTTCATGTGACAAGCCTTAGGCGAGTCCCTTTCTGTCTCTGATTCCCGATTCTTTCACAGGGATTTATGTGGGCCTTAACGCCCACTGGGAAAAGATCCCTCTGCCAGCTCAGTGCCTGCTTTCTTGGTTTGACTTGCCAATCTGGACTTGAATACACCTTTGGTTTTGGATTGACTCTATTACCTCTCCTAGAAATTAACACACAAAACTGACAGCTGATTGACAAGATGAGAAGCAGTTTTCCAAAATTCAAATTGAACTTAATCCTTTCTTACTAAAAGAATGCTCAAATCAAGGGGACACAGCTCACTCGTTTTGACTTCATGAGCTATGGCAGGTAGAGACAACTTTCTGAAAATACACAGCTAAAACTGTCCGTGCTTTGAATGCTAGACATGTTTTTCAGAATACACAGCTAAAGCGGGGACCGTTTTAGCTGTGTATTTTGAAAATGTTGTGTGCTCTTCAAAGAGAAAGCTACTTTTGCTGTGTCTTTGGGTTCGAGGGGAAATGGGAGTCCTCTTCAGTCAGCAGGGACGACACCTGAGTCCTTTGCAGTCCCCTTGTCTGCCTCTGAGGGTGAAATGAGAGTGGTCCCTGTCATCATGAGCCATGTCTGAAAGAATTATTCACATTCCCAACGAGAATAGACGGGTGAAATAGCAAAAGGTGTGTCTTCCTTTGGAGCATGGACGGGTACAAAGCCCACCTCATACCACTAAGTATTTTGCTGAACACGAGCAGTTGTGTGTGCGGCCTGTGTTTGGGTGATTTTTGTGTCATGTGTGTGTGTGTGTGTGTGTGTGTGTGTGTCTGTGTGTGTGTGTCTGTATTTCTGTCTCCATTCCTGAGCAGCAAATCTTTTTTCCTCTTTTAGCATGTTACTCACAACTGTGGATGAAGCCCAGCACTCCTGAAAACACAATCCATGTATGGTTGAAGGAAATTTTCTTGGCGATGAGTGAGAGGTTGGTGACTGAAACCAGCTCATTTCCCATTGACCACTGAGGTCACATCTCTCAGGTGAGAAGCAAAGTGAGAATTTGAACCAGGCACATTCTCCTTAGAGACAATGGGCCAAAGACAGGTCCGATGGAATCGAATGTCTT
This sequence comes from Saimiri boliviensis, assembly GCF_048565385.1. Taxonomy (NCBI): domain Eukaryota; kingdom Metazoa; phylum Chordata; class Mammalia; order Primates; family Cebidae; genus Saimiri; species Saimiri boliviensis. The sequence goes on from NC_133453.1 coordinate 153,543,352, forward strand.
TTCATGTTGACATCCATCCCGTCAAGCCCTCGTTAAGCCATTGAAGTGTCACATTGTGACTGGGGGAGGCGGTGCACCCTGTGAAATTACACGTCCGAAGATTTGGATTTGATTTCCAGCCCTCTGCCAGTCAGTCTGCCAGGCACTTTCTTGTGACAAGCCTTAGGCGAGTCCCTTTCTGTCTCTGATTCCCGATTCCTTCACAGGGATTTATGTGGGCCTTAACGCCCACTGGGAAATGATCCCTCTGCCAGCTCAGTGCCTGCTTTCTTGGTTTAACTTGTCAATCTGGACTTGAATACACCTTTGGTTTTGGATTGACTCTATTACCTCTCCTAGAAATTAACACACAAAACTGACAGCTGATTGACAAGAAGAGAAGCAGTTTTCCAAAATTCAAATTGAACTTAATCCTTTCTTCCTAAAAGAATGCTCAAATCAAGGGGACACAGCTCACTCGTTTTGACTTCATGAGCTATGGCAGGTAGAGACAACTTTTTGAAAATACACAGCTAAAACTGTCCGTGCTTTGAATGCTAGACATGTTTTTCAGAATACACAGCTAAAACGGTCCCCGCTTTAAGTGTTAAAGCACTTAAAGCGGGGACCGTTTTAGCTGTGTATTTTGAAAAATTTGTGTGCTCTTCAAAGAGAAAGCTACTTTTGCTCTGTCTTTGGGTTCGAGGGGAAATGGGAGTCCTCTTCAGTCAGCAGGGACGACACCTGAGTCCTTTGCAGTCCTCTTGTCTGCCTCTGAGGGTGAAATGAGAGTGGTCCCTGTCATCATGAGCCATGTCTGAAAGAATTATTCACATTCCCTATGAGAATAGACGGGTGAAATAGCAAAAGGTGTGTCTTCCTTTGGACCATAGACGGGTTCAAAGCCCACCTCATACCACTAAGTACTTTGCTGAACACGAGCAGTTGTGTGTGCGGCCTGTGTTTGGGTGATTTCTGTGTCGTGTGTGTGTGTGTGTGTGTGTGTGTGTGTGTGTGTCTGTGTGTGTGTGTCTGTATTTCTGTCTCCATTCCTGAGCAGCAAATCTTTTTTCCTCTTTTAGCATGTTACTCACAACTGTGGATGAAGCCCAGCACTCCTGAAAACACAATCCATGTATGGTTGAAGGAAATTTTCTTGGTGATGAGTGAGAGGTTGGTGACTGAAACCAGCTCATTTCCCATTGACCACTGAGGTCACATCTCTCAGGTGAGAAGCAAAGTGAGAATTTGAACCAGGCACATTCTCCTTAGAGACAATGGGCCAAAGACAGGTCCGATGGAATCGAATGTCTTTTCATGTTGACATCCATCCCGACAAGCCCTCGTTAAGCCATTGAAGTGTCACATTGGGCCTGGGGGAGGCGGTGCACCCTGTGAAATTACACGTCCGAAGATTTGGATTTGATTTCCAGCCCTCTGCCAGTCAGTCTGCCAGGCACTTTCATGTGACAAGCCTTAGGCGAGTCCCTTTCTGTCTCTGATTCCCGATTCCTTCACAGGGATTTATGTGGGCCTTAACGCCCACTGGGAAAAGATCCCTCTGCCAGCTCAGGGCCTGCTTTCTTGGTTTGACTTGTCAATCTGGACTTGAATACACCTTTGGTTTTGGATTGACTCTATTACCTCTCCTAGAAATTAACACACAAAACTGACAGCTGATTGACAAGATGAGAAGCAGTTTTCCAAAATTCAAATTGAACTTAATCCTTTCTTACTAAAAGAATGCTCAAATCAAGGGGACACAGCTCACTCGTTTTGACTTCATGAGCTATGGCAGGTAGAGACAACTTTTTGAAAATACACAGCTAAAACTGTCCGTGCTTTGAATGCCAGACATGTTTTTCAGAATACACAGCTAAAACGGTCCACGCTTTAAGTGCTAAAGCACTTAAAGCGGTGACCATTTTAGCTGTGTATTTTGAAAAAGTTGTGTGCTCTTCAAAGAGAAAGCTACTTTTGCTGTGTCTTTGGGTTCGAGGGGAAATGGGAGTCCTCCTCAGTCAGCAGGGACGACACCTGAGTCCTTTGCAGTCCTCCTGTCTGCCTCTGAGGGTGAAATGAGAGTGGTCCCTGTCATCATGAGCCATGTCTGAAAGAATTATTCACATTCCCTACGAGAATAGACGGGTGAAATAGCAAAAGGTGTGTCTTCCTTTGGAGCATGGACGGGTTCAAAGCCCACCTCATACCACTAAGTATTTTGCTGAACACGAGCAGTTGTGTGTGCGGCCTGTGTTTGGGTGACTTTTGTGTCGTGTGTGTGTGTGTGTGTGTGTGTGTGTGTGTGTGTGTGTCTGTATTTCTGTCTCCATTCCTGAGCAGCAAATCTTTTTTCCTCTTTTAGCATGTTACTCACAACTGTGGATGAAGCCCAGCACTCCTGAAAACACAATCCATGTATGGTTGAAGGAAATTTTCTTGGTGATGAGTGAGAGGTTGGTGACTGAAACCAGCTCATTTCCCATTGACCACTGAGGTCACATCTCTCAGGTGAGAAGCAAAGTGAGAATTTGAACCAGGCACATTCTCCTTAGAGACAATGGGCCAAAGACAGGTCCGATGGAATCGAATGTCTTTTCATGTTGACATCCATCCCGTCAAGCCCTCGTTAAGCAATTGAAGTGTCACATTTGGCCTGGGGGAGGCGGTGCACCCTGTGAAATTACACGTCTGAAGATTTGGATTTGATTTCCAGCCCTCTGCCAGTCAGTCTGCCAGGCACTTTCATGTGACAAGCCTTAGGCGAGTCCCTTTCTGTCTCTGATTCCCGATTCCTTCACAGGGATTTATGTGGGCCTTAACGCCCACTGGGAAAAGATCCCTCTGCCAGCTCAGTGCCTGCTTTCTTGGTTTGACTTGTCAATCTGGACTTGAATACACCTTTGGTATTGCATTGACTCTATTACCTCTCCTACAAATTAACACACGAAGCTGACAGCTGATTGACAAGATGAGAAGCAGTTTTCCAAAATTCAAATTGAACTTAATCCTTTCTTACTAAAAGAATGCTCAAATCAAGGGGACACAGCTCACTCGTTTTGACTTCATGAGCTCTGGCAGGTAGAGACAACTTTTTGAAAATACACAGCTAAAACTGTCCGTGCTTTGAATGCTAGACATGTTTTAGCTGTGTATTTTGAAAAAGTTGTGTGCTCTTCAAAGAGAAAGCTACTTTTGCTGTGTCTTTGGGTTCGAGGGGAAATGGGAGTCCTCTTCAGTCAGCAGGGACGACACCTGAGTCCTTTGCAGTCCTCTTGTCTGCTTCTGAGGGTGAAATGAGAGTGGTCCCTCTCATCATGAGCCATGTCTGAAAGAATTTTTCACATTCCCTACGAGCAGAGACGGGTGAAATAGCAAAAGGTGTGTCTTCCTTTGGAGCATGGACGTGTTCAAAGCCCACCTCATAACACTAAGTATTTTGCTGAACACGAGTAGTTGTGTGTGCGGCCTGTGTTTGGGTGATTTTTGTGTCATGTTTGTGTGTGTGTGTGTGTGTGTCTGTGTGTGTGTGTCTGTATTTCTGTCTCCATTCCTGAGCAGCAAATCTTTTTCCTCTTTTAGCATGTTACTCACAACTGTGGATGAAGCCCAGCACTCCTGAAAACACAATCCATGTGTGGTTGAAGGAAATTTTCTTGGTGATGAGTGAGAGGTTGGTGACTGAAACCAGCTCATTTCCCATTGACCACTGAGGTCACATCTCTCAGGTGAGAAGCAAAGTGAGAATTTGAACCAGGCACATTCTCCTTAGAGACAATGGGCCAAAGACAGGTCCGATGGAATCGAATGTCTTTTCATGTTGACATCCATCCCGTCAAGCCCTCGTTAAGCCATTGAAGTGTCACATTGGGCCTGGGGGAGGCGGTGCCCCCTGTGAAATTACACGTCCGAAGATTTGGATTTGATTTCCAGCCCTCTGCCAGTCAGTCTGCCAGTCAATTTAATGTGACAAGCCTTAGTGGAGTCCCTTTCGGTCTCTGATTCCCGATTCCTTCACAGGGATTTATGTGGGCCTTAACGCCCACTGGGAAAAGATCCCACTGCCAGCTCAGTGCCTGCTTTCTTGGTTTGACTTGTCAATCTGGACTTGAATAAACCTTTGGTTTTGGATTGACTCTATTACCTCTCCTAGAAATTAACACACAAAACTGACAGCTGATTGACAAGATGAGAAGCAGTTTTCCAAAATTCAATTTGAACTTAATCCTTTCTTACTAAAAGAATGCTCAAATCAAGGGGACACAGCTCACTCGTTTTGACTTCATGAGCTATGGCAGGTAGAGACAACTTTTTGAAAATACACAGCTAAAACTGTCCGTGCTTTGAATGCCAGACATGTTTTTCAGAATACACAGCAAAAACGGTCCCCGCTTAAAGTGCTAAAGCACTTAAAGCGGGGACCGTTTTAGCTGTGTATTTTGAAAAAGTTGTGTGCTCTTCAAAGAGAAAGCTAATTTTGCTGTGTCTTTTGGTTCGAGGGGAAATGGGAGTCCTCTTCAGTCAGCAGGGACGACACCTGAGTCCTTTGCAGTCCTCTTGTCTGCCTCTGAGGGTGAAATGAGAGTGGTCCCTGTCATCATGAGCCATGTCTGAAAGAATTATTCACATTCCCTACGAGAATAGACGGGTGAAATAGCAAAAGGTGTGTCTTCCTTGGGAGCATGGACGGGTTCAAAGCCCAGCTCATACCACTAAGTATTTTGCTGAACACGAGCAGTTGTGTGTGAGGCCTGTGTTTGGGTGATTTTTGTGTCATGTGTGTGTGTGTGTGTGTGTGTGTCTGTGTGTGTGTGTGTCTGTGTGTGTGTGTGTCTGTGTTTCTGTCTCCATTTCTGAGCAGCAAATCTTTTTTCCTCTTTTAGCATGTTACTCACAACTGTGGATGAAGCCCAGCACTCCTGAAATCACAATCCATGTATGGTTGAAGGAAATTTTCTTGGTGATGAGTGAGAGGTTGGTGACTGAAACCAGCTCATTTCTTATTGACCACTGAGGTCACATCTCTCAGGTGAGAAGCAAAGTGAGAATTTGAACCAGGCACATTCTCCTTAGAGACAATTGGCCAAAGACAGGTCCGATGGAATCGAATGTCTTTTCATGTTGACATCCATCCCGTCAAGCCCTCGTTAAGCCATTGAAGTGTCACATTGGGCCTGGGGGAGGCGTTGCACCCTGTGAAATTACACGTCCGAAGATTTGGATTTGATTTCCAGCCCTCTGCCAGTCAGTCTGCCAGGCACTTTCATCTGACAAGCCTTAGGCGAGTCCCTTTCTGTCTCTGTTTCCCGATTCCTTCACAGGGATTTATGTGGGCCTTAACGCTTACTGGGAAAAGATCCCTCTGCCAGCTCAGTGCCTGCTTTCTTGGTTTGACTTGTCAATCTGGACTTGAATACACCTTTGGTTTTGGATTGACTCTATTACCTCTCCTAGAAATTAACACACAAAACTGACAGCTGATTGACAAGATGAGAAGCAGTTTTCCAAAATTCAAATTGAACTTAATCCTTTCTTACTAAAAGAATGCTCAAATCAAGGGGACACAGCTCACTCGTTTTGACTTCATGAGCTATGGCAGGTAGAGACAACTTTTTGAAAATACACAGCTAAAACTGTCCGTGCTTTGAATGCTAGACATGTTTTTCAGAATACACAGCTAAAACGGTCCCCTCTTTAAGTGCTAAAGCACTTAAAGTTGTGTGCTCTTCAAAGGGAAAGCTACTTTTGCTGTGTCTTTGGGTTCGAGGGGAAATGGGAGTCCTCTTCAGTCAGCAGGGACGACACCTGAGTCCTCTGCAGTCCTCATGTCTGCCTCTGAGGGTGAAATGAGAGTGGTCCCTGTCATCATGAGCCATGTCTGAAAGAATTATTCACATTCCCTACGAGAATAGACGGGTGAAATAGCAAAAGGTGTGTATTCCTTTGGAGCATGGACGGTTTCAAAGCCCACCTCATACCACTAAGTATTTTGCTGAACACGAGCAGTTGTGTGTGCGGCCTGTGTTTGGGTGATTTTTTTGTCGTGTGTGTGTGTGTGTGTGTGTGTGTGTGTGTGTGTGTGTCTGTGTGTGTGTGTCTGTATTTCTGTCTCCATTCCTGAGCAACAAATCTTTTTTCCTCTTCTAGCATGTTACTCACAACTGTGGATGAAGCCCAGCACTCCTGAAAACACAATCCATGTATGGTTGAAGGAAATTTTCTTGGTGATGAGTGAGAGGTTGGTGACTGAAACCAGCTCATTTCCCATTGACCACTGAGGTCACATCTCTCAGGTGAGAAGCAAAGTGAGAATTTGAACCAGGCACATTCTCCTTAGAGACAATGGGCCAAAGACAGTTCCGATGGAATCGAATGTCTTTTCATGTTGACATCCATCCCGTCAAGCCCTCTTTAAGCCATTGAAGTGTCACATTGGGCCTGAAGGAGGCGGTGCACCCTGTGAAATTACACGTCCGCATATTTGGATTTGATTTCCAGCCCTCTGCCAGTCAGTCTGCCAGGCACTTTCATGTGACAAGCCTTAGGCGAGTCCCTTTCTGTCTCTGATTCCCGATTCCTTCACAGGGATTTATGTGGGCCTTAACGCCCACTGGGAAAAGATCCCTCTGCCAGCTCAGTGCCTGCTTTCTTGGTTTGACTTGTCAACCTGGACTTGAATACACCTTTGGTTTTGGATTGACTCTATTACCTCTCCTAGAAATTAACACACAAAACTGACAGCTGATTGACAAGATGAGAAGCAGTTTTCCAAAATTCAAATTGAACTTAATCCTTTCTTCCTAAAAGAATGCTCAAATCAAGGGGAAACAGCTCACTCGTTTTGACTTCATGAGCTATGGCAGGTAGAGACAACTTTTTGAAAATACACAGCTAAAACTGTCCGTGCTTTGAATGCTAGACATGTTTTTCAGAATACACAGCTAAAACGGTCTCCGCTTTAAGTGTTAAAGCACTTAAAGCGGGGACCGTTTTAGCTGTGTATTTTGAAAAATTTGTGTGCTCTTCAAAGAGAAAGCTACTTTTGCTCTGTCTTTGGGTTCGAGGGGAAATGGGAGTCCTCTTCAGTCAGCAGGGACGACACCTGAGTCCTTTGCAGTCCTCTGGTCTGCCTCTGAGGGTGAAATGAGAGTGGTCTCTGTCATCATGAGCCATGTCTGAAAGAATTATTCACATTCCCTACGAGAATAGACGGGTGAAATAGCAAAAGGTGTGTCTTCATTAGGAGCATGGACGGGTTCAAAGCCCACCTCATACCACTAAGTATTTTGCTGAACACTAGCAGTTGTGTGTGCGGCCTGTGTTTGGGTGATTTTTGTGTCATGTGTGTGTGTGTGTGTGTGTGTGTGTGTGTGTCTGTGTGTGTGTGTCTGTATTTCTGTCTCCATTCCTGAGCAGCAAATCTTTTTTCCTCTTTTAGCATGTTACTCACAACTGTGGATGAAGCCCAGCACTCCTGAAAACACAATCCATGTATGGTTGAAGGAAATTTTCTTGGTGATGAGTGAGAGGTTGGTGACTGAAACCAGCTCATTTCCCATTGACCACTGAGGTCACATCTCTCAGGTGAGAAGCAAAGTGAGAATTTGAACCAGGCACATTCTCCTTAGAGACACAGGGCAAAAGACAGGTCCGATGGAATCGAATGTCTTTTCATGTTGACATCCATCCCGTCAAGCCCTCGTTAAGCCATTGAAGTGTCACATTGGGCCTGGGGAAGGTGGTGCCCCCTGTGAAATTACACGTCCGAAGATTTGGATTTGATTTCCAACCCTCTGCCAGTAAGTCTGCCAGGCACTTTCATGTGACAAGCCTTAGGCGAGTCCCTTTCTGTCTCTGATTCCCGATTCCTTCACAGGGATTTATGTGGGCCTTAACGCCCACTGGGAAAAGATCCCTCTGCCAGCTCAGTGCCTGCTTTCTTGGTTTGACTTGTCAATCTGGACTTGAATACACCTTTGGTTTTGGATTGACTCTATTACCTCTCCTAGAAATTAACACACAAAACTGACAGCTGATTGACAAGATGAGAAGCAGTTTTCCAAAATTCAAATTGAACTTAATCCTTTCTTACTAAAAGAATGCTCAAATCAAAGGGACTCAGCTCACTCGTTTTGACTTCATGAGCTATGGCAGGTAGAGACAATTTTTGAAAATACACAGCCAAAACTGTCCGTGCTTTGAATGCTAGACATGTTTTTCAGAATACCCAGCTAAAACGGTCCCCCCTTTAAGTGTTGAACACTTAAAGCGGGGACCGTTTTAGCTGTGTATTTTGAAAAAGTTGTGTGCTCTTCAAAGAGAAAGCTACATTTGCTGTGTCTTTGGGTTCGAGGGGAAATGGGAGTCCTCTTCAGGCAGCAGGGACGACACCTGAGTCCTTTGCAGTCCTCCTGTCTGCCTCTGAGGGTGAAATGAGAGTGGTCTCTGTCATCATGAGCCATGTCTGAAAGAATTATTCACATTCCCTACGAGAATAGACGGTGAAATAGCAAAAGGTGTGTCTTCCTTTAGAGCATGGACGGGTTCAAAGCCCACCTCATACAACTAAGTATTTTGCTGAACACGAGCAGTTGTGTGTGCGGCCTGTGTTTGGGTGATTTTTGTGTCATGTGTGTGTGTGTGAGTGTGTGTGTGTGTGTGTGTGTCTGTGTGTGTGTGTCTGTATTTCTCTCTCCATTCCTGAGCAGCAAATCTTTTTTCCTCTTTTAGCATGTTACTCACAACTGTGGATGAAGCCCAGCACTCCTGAAAACGCAAACCATCTATGGTTGAAGGAAATTTTCTTGGTGATGAGTGAGAGGTTGGTGACTGAAACCAGCTCATTTCCCATTGACCACTGTGGTCACATCTCTCAGGTGAGAAGCAAAGTGAGAATTTGAACCAGGCACATTCTCCTTAGAGACAATGGGCCAAAGACAGGTCCGATGGAATCGAATGTCTTTTCATGTTGACATCCATCCCGTCAAGCCCTCGTTAAGCCGTTGAAGTGTCACATTGGGCCTGGGGGAGGCGGTGCACAATGTGAAATTACACGTCCGAAGATTTGGATTTGATTTCCAGCCCTCTGCCAGTCAGTCTGCCAGGCACTTTCATGTGACAAGCCTTAGGCGAGTCCCTTTCTGTCTCTGATTCCCGATTCCTTCACAGGGATTTATGTGGGCCTTAACGCCCACTGGGAAAAGATCCCTCTGCCAGCTCAGTGCCTGCTTTCTTGGTTTGACTTGTCAATCTGGACTTGAATACACCTTTGGTTTTGGAATGACTCTATTACCTCTCCTAGAAATTAACACACAAAACTGACAGCTGATTGACAAGATGAGAAGCAGTTTTCCAAAATTCAAATTGAACTTAATCCTTTCTTACTAAAAGAATGCTCAAATCAAGGGGACACAGCTCACTCGTTTTGACTTCATGAGCTATGGCAGGTGGAGACAACTTTTTGAAAATACACAGCTAAAATTGTCCGTGCTTTGAATGCTAGACATGTTTTTTAGAATACACAGCTAAAATGGTCCCTGCCTTAAGTGCTGTAGCACTTAAAGCGGGGACCGTTTTAGCTGTGTATTTTGAAAAAGTTGTGTGCTCTTCAAAGAGAAAGCTACTTTTGCTGTGTCTTTGGGTTCGAGGGGAAATGGGAGTCCACTTCAGTCAGCAGGGACGACACCTGAGTCCTTTGCAGTCCTCTTGTCTGCTTCTGAGGGTGAAATGAGAGTGGTCCCTGTCATCATGAGCCATGTCTGAAAGAATTATTCACATACCTTTGAGAATAGACGGGTGAAATAGCAAAAGGTGTGTCTTCCTTTGGAGCATGGACGGGTTCAAAGTCCACCTCATACCACTAAGTATTCTGCTGAACACGAGCAGCTGTGTGTGCGGCCTGTGTTTGGGTGATTTTTGTGTCATGTGTGTGTGTGTGTGTGTGTGTGTGTGTGTGTCTGTGTGTGTGTGTCTGTATTTCTGTCTCCATTCCTGAGCAGCAAATCTTTTTTCCTCTTTTAGCATGTTACTCACAACTGTGGATGAAGCCCAGCACTCCTGAAAACACAATCCATGTATGGTTGAAGGAAATTTTCTTGGTGATGAGTGAGAGGTTGGTGACTGAAACCAGCTCATTTCCCATTGACCACTGAGGTCACATCTCTCAGGTGAGAAGCAAAGTGAGAATTTGAACCAGGCACATTCTCCTTAGAGGCAATGGGCCAAAGACAGGTCCGATGGAATCAAATGTCTTTTCATGTTGACATCCATCCCGTCAAGCCCTCGTTAAGCCTTTGAAGTGTCACATTGGGCCTGAAGGAGGCGGTGCACCCTGTGAAATTACACGTCCGAAGATTTGGATTTGATTTCCAGCCCTCTGCCAGTCAGTCTGCCAGGCACTTTCATGTGACAAGCCTTAGGCGAGTCCCTTTCTGTCTCTGATTCCCGATTCCTTCACAGGGATTTATGTGGGCCTTAACGCCCACTGGGAAATGATCCCTCTGCCAGCTCAGTGCCTGCTTTCTTGGTTTGACTTGTCAACCTGGACTTGAATACACCTTTGGTTTTGGATTGACTCTATTACCTCTCCTAGAAATTAACACACAAAACTGACACCTGATTGACAAGATGAGAAGCAGTTTTCCAAAATTCAAATTGAACTTAATCCTTTCTTACTAAAAGAATGCTCAAATCAAGGGGACACAGCTCACTCGTTTTGACTTCATGAGCTATGGCAGGTAGAAACAACTTTTTGAAAATACACAACTAAAACTCTCCGTGCTTTGAATGCTAAACATGTTTTTCAGAATACACAGCTAAAACGGTCCCCGCATTAAGTGTTAAAGCACTTAAAGCGGGGACCGTTTTAGCTGTGTATTTTGAAAAATTTGTGTGCTCTTCAAAGAGAAAGCTACTTTTGCTCTGTCTTTGGGTTCGAGGGGAAATGGGAGTCCTCTTCAGTCAGCAGGGACGACACCTGAGTCCTTTGCAGTCCTCTTGTCTGCCTCTGAGGGTGAAATGAGAGTGGTCCCTGTCATCATGAGCCATGTCTGAAAGAATTATTCACATTCCCTACGAGAATAGACGGGTGAAATAGCAAAAGGTGTGTCTTCCTTTGGAGCATGGACGGGTTCAAAGCCCACCTCATACCACTAAGTATTTTGCTGAACACTAGCAGTTCTGTGTGCGGCCTGTGTTTGGGTGATTTTTGTGTCGTGTGTGTGTGTGTGTGTGTGTGTGTGTGTGTGTGTGTCTGTGTGTGTGTGTCTGTATTTATGTCTCCATTCCTGAGCTGCAAATCTTTTTTCCTCTTTTAGCATGTTACTCACAACTGTGGATGAAGCCCAGCACTCCTGAAAACACAATCCATGTATGGTTGAAGGAAATTTTCTTGGTGATGAGTGAGAGGTTGGTGACTGAAACCAGCTCATTTCCCATTGACCACTGAGGTCACATCTCTCAGGTGAGAAGCAAAGTGAGAATTTGAACCAGGCACATTCTCCTTAGAGACAATGGGCCAAAGACAGGTCCGATGGAATCGAATGTCTTTTCATGTTGACATCCATCCCGTCAAGCCCTCGTTAAGCCATTGAAGTGTCACATTGGGCCTGGGGGAGGCGGTGCACCCTGTGAAATTACACGTCCGAAGATCCGGATTTGATTTCCAGCCCTCTGCCAGTCAGTCTGCCAGGCACTTTCATGTGACAAGCCTTAGGCGAGTCCCTTTCTGTCTCTGATTCCCGATTCCTTCACAGGGATTTATGTGGGCCTTAACGCCCACTGGGAAAAGATCCCTCTGCCAGCTCAGAGCGTGCTTTCTTGGTTTGACTTGTCAATCTGGACTTGAATACACCTTTGGTTTTGGATTGACTCTATTACCTCTCCTAGAAATTAACACACAAAACTGACAGCTGATTGACAAGATGAGAAGCAGTTTTCCAAAATTCAAATTGAACTTAATCCTTTCTTCCTAAAAGAATGCTCAAATCAAGGGGACACAGCTCACTCGTTTTGACTTCATGAGCTATGGCAGGTAGAGACAACTTTTTGAAAATACACAGCTAAAACTGTCCGTGCTTTGAATGCTAGACATGTTTTTCATAATACACAGCTAAAACGGTCCCGTCTTTAAGTGCTAAAGCACTTAAAGTTGTGTGCTCTTCAAAGAGAAAGCTACTTTTGCTGTGTCTTTGGGTTCGAGGGTAAATGGTAGTCCTCTTCAGTCAGCAGGGACGACACCTGAGTCCTCTGCAGTCCTCTTGTCTGCCTCTGAGGGTGAAATGAGAGTGGTCCCTGTCATCATGAGCCATGTCTGAAAGAATTATTCACATTCCCTACGAGAATAGACGGGTGAAATAGCAAAAGTTGTGTCTTCCTTTGGAGCATGGACGGTTTCAAAGCCCACCTCATACCACTAAGTATTTTGCTGAACACGAGCAGTTGTGTGTGAGGCCTGTGTTTGGGTGATTTTTTTGTCGTGTGTGTATGTGTGTGTCTGTGTGTGTTTGTCTGTATTTCTGTCTCCATTCCTGAGCAGCAAATCTTTTTTCCTCTTTTAGCATGTTACTCACAACTGTGGATGAAGCCCAGCACTCCTGAAAACACAATCCATGTATGGTTGAAGGAAATTTTCTTGGTGATGAGTCAGAGGCTGGTGACTGAAACCAGCTCATTTCCCATTGACCACTGAGGTCACATCTCTCAGGTGAGAAGCAAAGTGAGAATTTGAACCAGGCACATTCTCCTTAGAGACAATGGGCCAAAGACCGTTCCGATGGAATCGAATGTCTTTTCATGTTGACATCCATCCCGTCAAGCCCTCGTTAAGCCATTGAAGTGTCACATTGGGCCTGAAGGAGGCGGTGCAGTTTGTGAAATTACACGTCCGAAGATTTGGATTTGATTTCCAGCCCTCTGCCAGTCAGTCTGCCAGGCACTTTCATGTGACAAGCCTTAGGCGAGTCCCTTTCTGTCTCTGATTCCCGATTCCTTCACAGGGATTTATGTGGGCCTTAACGCCCACTGGGAAATGATCCCTCTGCCAGCTCAGTGCCTGCTTTCTTGGTTTAACTTGTCAACCTGGACTTGAATACACCTTTGGTTTTGGATTGACTCTATTACCTCTCCTAGAAATTAACACACAAAACTGACAGCTGATTGACAAGAAGAGAAGCAGTTTTCCAAAATTCAAATTGAACTTAATCCTTACTTCCTAAAAGAATGCTCAAATCAAGGGGACACAGCTCACTCGTTTTGACTTCATGAGCTATGGCAGGTAGAGACAACTTTTTGAAAATACACAGCTAAAACTGTCCGTGCTTTGAATGCTAGACATGTTTTTTAGAATACACAGCTAAAACGGTCCCCGCTTTAAGTGTTAAAGCACTTAAAGCGGGGACCGTTTTAGCTGTGTATTTTGAAAAATTTGTGTGCTCTTCAAAGAGAAAGCTACTTTTGCTCTGTCTTTGGGTTCGAGGGGAAATGGGAGTCCTCTTCAGTCAGCAGGGACGACACCTGAGTCCTTTGCAGTCCTCTTGTATGCCTCTGAGGGTGAAACGAGAGTGGTCCCTGTCATCATGAGCCATGTCTGAAAGAATTATTCACATTCCCTACGAGAATAGACGGGTGAAATAGCAAAAGGTGTGTCTTCCTTTGGAGCATAGACGGGTTCAAAGCCCACCTCATACCACTATATATTTTGGTGAACACGAGCAGTTGTGTGTGCGGCCTGTGTTTGGGTGATTTTTGTGTCGTGTGTGTGTGTGTGTGTGTGTGTGTGTGTGTGTGTGTCTGTGTGTGTGTGTCTGTATTTCTGTCTCCATTCCTGAGCAGCAAATCTTTTTTCCTCTTTTAGCATGTTACTCACAACTGTGGATGAAGCCCAGCACTCCTGAAAACACAATCCATTTATGGTTGAAGGAAATTTTCTTGGTGATGAGTGAGAGGTTGGCGACTGAAACCAGCTCATTTCCCATTGACCAGTGAGGTCACATCTCTCAGGTGAGAAGCAAAGTGAGAATTTGAACCAGGCACATTCTCCTTAGAGACAATGGGCCAAAGACAAGTTTGATGGAATCGAATGCCTTTTCATGTTGACATCCATCCCGTCAAGCCCTCGTTAAGCCATTGAAGTGTCACATTGGGCCTGGGGGAGGCGGTGCACCCTGTGAAATTACACGTCCGAAGATTTGGATTTGATTTCCAGCCCTCTGCCAGTCAGTCTGCCAGGCACTTTCATGTGACAAGCCTTAGGCGAGTCCCTTTCTGTCTCTGATTCCCGATTCCTTCACAGGGATTTATGTGGGCCATAACGCCCACTGGGAAAAGATCCCTCTGCCAGCTCAGTGCCTGCTTTCTTGGTTTGACTTGTCAATCTGGACTTGAATACACCTTTGGTTTTGGATTGACTCTATTACCTCTCCTAGAAATTAACACACAAAACTGACAGCTGATTGACAAGATGAGAAGCAGTTTTCCAAAATTCAAATTGAACTTAATCCTTTCTTACTAAAAGAATGCACAAATCAAGGGGACACAGCTCACTCGTTTTGACTTCACGAGCTATGGCAGGTAGAGACAACTTTTTGAAAATACACAGCTAAAAGTGTCCGTGCTTTGAATGCTAAACATGTTTTTCAGAATACACAGCTAAAACGGTCCCCGCTTTATGTGCTAAAGCACTTAAAGCGGGGACCGTTTTAGCTGTGTATTTTGAAAAAGTTGTGTGCTCTTCAAAGAGAAAGCTACTTTTTCTGTGTCTTTGGGTTCGAGGGGAAATGGGAGTCCTCTTCAGTCAGCAGGGACGACACCTGAGTCCTTTGCAGTCCTCTTGTCTGCCTCTGAGGGTGAAATGAGAGTGGTCCCTGTCATCATGAGCCATGTCTGAAAGAATTATTCACATTCCCTTCGAGAATAGACGGGTGAAATAGCAAAAGGTGTGTCTTCCTTTGGAGCATGGACGGGTTCAAAGCCCACCTCATACCACTAAGTATTTTGCTGAACACGAGCAGTTGTGTGTGCGGCCTGTGTTTGGGTGATTTTTGTGTCCTGTGTGTTTGTGTGTGTTTGTGTGTCTGTGTGTGTGTGTGTCTGTGTGTTTGTGTGTCTGTATTTCTGTCTCCATTCCTGAGCAGCAAATCTTTTTTCCTCTTTTAGCATGTTACTCACAACTGTGGATGAAGCCCAGCACTCCTGAAAACACAATCCATGTATGGTTGAAGGAAATTTTCTTGGTGATGAGTGAGAGGTTGGTGACTGAAACCAGCTCATTTCCCATTGACCACTGAGGTCACATCTCTCAGGTGAGAAGCAAAGTGAGAATTTGAACCAGGCACATTCTCCTTAGAGACAATGGGCCAAAGACAAGTCCGATGGAATCGAATGTCTTTTCATGTTGACATCCATCCCGTCAAGCCCTCGTTAAGCCATTGAAGTGTCACATTGGGCCTGGGGGAGGCGGTGCACCCTGTGAAATTACACGTCCGAAGATTAGGATTTGATTTCCAGCCCTCTGCCAGTCAGTCTGCCAGGCACGTTCATATGACAAGCCTTAGGCGAGTCCCTTTCTGTCTCTGATTCCCGATTCCTTCACAGGGATTTATGTGGGCCTTAACGCCCACTGGGAAAAGATCCCTCTGCCAGCTCAGGGCCTGCTTTCTTGGTTTGACTTGTCAATCTGGACTTGAATACACCTTTGGATTTGGATTGACTCTATTACCTCTCCTAGAAATTAACACACAAAACTGACAGCTGATTGACAAGATGAGAAGCAGTTTTCCAAAATTCAAATTGAACTTAATCCTTTCTTACTAAAAGAATGCTCAACACAAGGGGACACAGCTCACTCGTTTTGACTTCATGAGCTATGGCAGGTAGAGAAAACTTTTTGAAAATACACAGCTAAAACTTTTCGTGCTTTGAATGCTAGACATGTTTTTCAGTTTTAAGTGCTTTAGCACTTAAAGCGGGGACCGTTTTAGCTGTGTATTTTGAAAAAGTTGTGTGCTCTTCAAAGAGAAAGCTACTTTTGCTGTGTCTTTGGGTTCGAGGGGAAATGGGAGTCCTCTTCAGTCAGCAGGGACGACACCTGAGTCATTTGCAGTCCTCTTGTCTGCCTCTGAGGGTGAAATGAGAGTGGTCCCTGTCATCATGTGCGATGTCTGAAAGAATTATTCACATTCCCTACGAGAACAGACGGGTGAAATAGCTAAAGGTGTGTCTTCCTTTGGAGCATGGACGGGTTCAAAGCCCACCTCATACCACTAAGTATTTTGCTGAACACGAGCAGTTGTGTGTGCGGCCTGTGTTTGGGTGATTTTTGTGTCGTGTGTGTGTGTGTGTGTGTGTGTGTGTGTGTGTGTCTTTGTGTCTGTGTGTGTGTGTCTGTATTTCTGTCTCCATTCCTGAGCAGCAAATCTTTTTCCTCTTATAGCATGTTACTCACAACTGTGGATGAAGCCCAGCACTCCTGAAAACACAATCCATGTATGGTTGAAGGAAATGTTCTTGGTGATGAGTGAGAGGTTGGTGACTGAAACCAGCTCATTTCCCATTGACCACTGAGGTCACATCTCTCAGGTGAGAAGCAAAGTGAGAATTTGAACCAGGCACATTCTCCTTAGAGACAATGGGCCAAAGACTGGTCCGATGGAATCGAATGTCTTTTCATGTTGACATCCATCCCGTCAAGCCCTCGTTAAGCCATTGAAGTGTCACATTGGGCCTGGGTAAGCGGCTCACCCTGTGAAATTACACGTCCGAAGATTTGGATTTGATTTCCAGCCCTCTGCCAGTCAGTCTGCCAGGCACCTTCATGTGACAAGCCTTAGGCGAGTCCCTTTCTGTCTCTGATTCCCGATTCTTTCACAGGGATTTATGTGGGCCTTAACGCCCACTGGGAAAAGATCCCTCTGCCAGCTCAGTGCCTGCTTTCTTGGTTTGACTTGCCAATCTGGACTTGAATACACCTTTGGTTTTGGATTGACTCTATTACCTCTCCTAGAAATTAACACACAAAACTGACAGCTGATTGACAAGATGAGAAGCAGTTTTCCAAAATTCAAATTGAACTTAATCCTTTCTTACTAAAAGAATGCTCAAATCAAGGGGACACAGCTCACTCGTTTTGACTTCATGAGCTATGGCAGGTAGAGACAACTTTCTGAAAATACACAGCTAAAACTGTCCGTGCTTTGAATGCTAGACATGTTTTTCAGAATACACAGCTAAAGCGGGGACCGTTTTAGCTGTGTATTTTGAAAATGTTGTGTGCTCTTCAAAGAGAAAGCTACTTTTGCTGTGTCTTTGGGTTCGAGGGGAAATGGGAGTCCTCTTCAGTCAGCAGGGACGACACCTGAGTCCTTTGCAGTCCCCTTGTCTGCCTCTGAGGGTGAAATGAGAGTGGTCCCTGTCATCATGAGCCATGTCTGAAAGAATTATTCACATTCCCAACGAGAATAGACGGGTGAAATAGCAAAAGGTGTGTCTTCCTTTGGAGCATGGACGGGTACAAAGCCCACCTCATACCACTAAGTATTTTGCTGAACACGAGCAGTTGTGTGTGCGGCCTGTGTTTGGGTGATTTTTGTGTCATGTGTGTGTGTGTGTGTGTGTGTGTGTGTGTCTGTGTGTGTGTGTCTGTATTTCTGTCTCCATTCCTGAGCAGCAAATCTTTTTTCCTCTTTTAGCATGTTACTCACAACTGTGGATGAAGCCCAGCACTCCTGAAAACACAATCCATGTATGGTTGAAGGAAATTTTCTTGGCGATGAGTGAGAGGTTGGTGACTGAAACCAGCTCATTTCCCATTGACCACTGAGGTCACATCTCTCAGGTGAGAAGCAAAGTGAGAATTTGAACCAGGCACATTCTCCTTAGAGACAATGGGCCAAAGACAGGTCCGATGGAATCGAATGTCTTTTCATGTTGACATCCATCCCGTCAAGCCCTCGTTAAGCCATTGAAGTGTCACATTGTGACTGGGGGAGGCGGTGCACCCTGTGAAATTACACGTCCGAAGATTTGGATTTGATTTCCAGCCCTCTGCCAGTCAGTCTGCCAGGCACTTTCTTGTGACAAGCCTTAGGCGAGTCCCTTTCTGTCTCTGATTCCCGATTCCTTCACAGGGATTTATGTGGGCCTTAACGCCCACTGGGAAATGATCCCTCTGCCAGCTCAGTGCCTGCTTTCTTGGTTTAACTTGTCAATCTGGACTTGAATACACCTTTGGTTTTGGATTGACTCTATTACCTCTCCTAGAAATTAACACACAAAACTGACAGCTGATTGACAAGAAGAGAAGCAGTTTTCCAAAATTCAAATTGAACTTAATCCTTTCTTCCTAAAAGAATGCTCAAATCAAGGGGACACAGCTCACTCGTTTTGACTTCATGAGCTATGGCAGGTAGAGACAACTTTTTGAAAATACACAGCTAAAACTGTCCGTGCTTTGAATGCTAGACATGTTTTTCAGAATACACAGCTAAAACGGTCCCCGCTTTAAGTGTTAAAGCACTTAAAGCGGGGACCGTTTTAGCTGTGTATTTTGAAAAATTTGTGTGCTCTTCAAAGAGAAAGCTACTTTTGCTCTGTCTTTGGGTTCGAGGGGAAATGGGAGTCCTCTTCAGTCAGCAGGGACGACACCTGAGTCCTTTGCAGTCCTCTTGTCTGCCTCTGAGGGTGAAATGAGAGTGGTCCCTGTCATCATGAGCCATGTCTGAAAGAATTATTCACATTCCCTACGAGAATAGACGGGTGAAATAGCAAAAGGTGTGTCTTCCTTTGGACCATAGACGGGTTCAAAGCCCACCTCATACCACTAAGTACTTTGCTGAACACGAGCAGTTGTGTGTGCGGCCTGTGTTTGGGTGATTTTTGTGTCGTGTGTGTGTGTGTGTGTGTGTGTGTGTGTGTGTGTGTCTGTGTGTGTGTGTCTGTATTTCTGTCTCCATTCCTGAGCAGCAAATCTTTTTTCCTCTTTTAGCATGTTACTCACAACTGTGGATGAAGCCCAGCACTCCTGAAAACACAATCCATGTATGGTTGAAGGAAATTTTCTTGGTGATGAGTGAGAGGTTGGTGACTGAAACCAGCTCATTTCCCATTGACCACTGAGGTCACATCTCTCAGGTGAGAAGCAAAGTGAGAATTTGAACCAGGCACATTCTCCTTAGAGACAATGGGCCAAAGACTGGTCCGATGGAATCGAATGTCTTTTCATGTTGACATCCATCCCGACAAGCCCTCGTTAAGCCATTGAAGTGTCACATTGGGCCTGGGGGAGGCGGTGCACCCTGTGAAATTACACGTCCGAAGATTTGGATTTGATTTCCAGCCCTCTGCCAGTCAGTCTGCCAGGCACTTTCATGTGACAAGCCTTAGGCGAGTCCCTTTCTGTCTCTGATTCCCGATTCCTTCACAGGGATTTATGTGGGCCTTAACGCCCACTGGGAAAAGATCCCTCTGCCAGCTCAGGGCCTGCTTTCTTGGTTTGACTTGTCAATCTGGACTTGAATACACCTTTGGTTTTGGATTGACTCTATTACCTCTCCTAGAAATTAACACACAAAACTGACAGCTGATTGACAAGATGAGAAGCAGTTTTCCAAAATTCAAATTGAACTTAATCCTTTCTTACTAAAAGAATGCTCAAATCAAGGGGACACAGCTCACTCGTTTTGACTTCATGAGCTATGGCAGGTAGAGACAACTTTTTGAAAATACACAGCTAAAACTGTCCGTGCTTTGAATGCCAGACATGTTTTTCAGAATACACAGCTAAAACGGTCCACGCTTTAAGTGCTAAAGCACTTAAAGCGGGGACCATTTTAGCTGTGTATTTTGAAAAAGTTGTGTGCTCTTCAAAGAGAAAGCTACTTTTGCTGTGTCTTTGGGTTCGAGGGGAAATGGGAGTCCTCCTCAGTCAGCAGGGACGACACCTGAGTCCTTTGCAGTCCTCCTGTCTGCCTCTGAGGGTGAAATGAGAGTGGTCCCTGTCATCATGAGCCATGTCTGAAAGAATTATTCACATTCCCTACGAGAATAGACGGGTGAAATAGCAAAAGGTGTGTCTTCCTTTGGAGCATGGACGGGTTCAAAGCCCACCTCATACCACTAAGTATTTTGCTGAACACGAGCAGTTGTGTGTGCGGCCTGTGTTTGGGTGACTTTTGTGTCGTGTGTGTGTGTGTGTGTGTGTGTGTGTGTGTGTGTGTCTGTATTTCTGTCTCCATTCCTGAGCAGCAAATCTTTTTTCCTCTTTTAGCATGTTACTCACAACTGTGGATGAAGCCCAGCACTCCTGAAAACACAATCCATGTATGGTTGAAGGAAATTTTCTTGGTGATGAGTGAGAGGTTGGTGACTGAAACCAGCTCATTTCCCATTGACCACTGAGGTCACATCTCTCAGGTGAGAAGCAAAGTGAGAATTTGAACCAGGCACATTCTCCTTAGAGACAATGGGCCAAAGACAGGTCCGATGGAATCGAATGTCTTTTCATGTTGACATCCATCCCGTCAAGCCCTCGTTAAGCAATTGAAGTGTCACATTTGGCCTGGGGGAGGCGGTGCACCCTGTGAAATTACACGTCTGAAGATTTGGATTTGATTTCCAGCCCTCTGCCAGTCAGTCTGCCAGGCACTTTCATGTGACAAGCCTTAGGCGAGTCCCTTTCTGTCTCTGATTCCCGATTCCTTCACAGGGATTTATGTGGGCCTTAACGCCCACTGGGAAAAGATCCCTCTGCCAGCTCAGTGCCTGCTTTCTTGGTTTGACTTGTCAATCTGGACTTGAATACACCTTTGGTATTGCATTGACTCTATTACCTCTCCTACAAATTAACACACGAAGCTGACAGCTGATTGACAAGATGAGAAGCAGTTTTCCAAAATTCAAATTGAACTTAATCCTTTCTTACTAAAAGAATGCTCAAATCAAGGGGACACAGCTCACTCGTTTTGACTTCATGAGCTCTGGCAGGTAGAGACAACTTTTTGAAAATACACAGCTAAAACTGTCCGTGCTTTGAATGCTAGACATGTTTTAGCTGTGTATTTTGAAAAAGTTGTGTGCTCTTCAAAGAGAAAGCTACTTTTGCTGTGTCTTTGGGTTCGAGGGGAAATGGGAGTCCTCTTCAGTCAGCAGGGACGACACCTGAGTCCTTTGCAGTCCTCTTGTCTGCTTCTGAGGGTGAAATGAGAGTGGTCCCTCTCATCATGAGCCATGTCTGAAAGAATTTTTCACATTCCCTACGAGCAGAGACGGGTGAAATAGCAAAAGGTGTGTCTTCCTTTGGAGCATGGACGTGTTCAAAGCCCACCTCATAACACTAAGTATTTTGCTGAACACGAGTAGTTGTGAGTGCGGCCTGTGTTTGGGTGATTTTTGTGTCATGTTTGTGTGTGTGTGTGTGTGTGTGTGTGTGTCTGTGTGTGTGTGTCTGTATTTCTGTCTCCATTCCTGAGCAGCAAATCTTTTTTCCTCTTTTAGCATGTTACTCACAACTGTGGATGAAGCCCAGCACTCCTGAAAACACAATCCATGTGTGGTTGAAGGAAATTTTCTTGGTGATGAGTGAGAGGTTGGTGACTGAAACCAGCTCATTTCCCATTGACCACTGAGGTCACATCTCTCAGGTGAGAAGCAAAGTGAGAATTTGAACCAGGCACATTCTCCTTAGAGACAATGGGCCAAAGACAGGTCCGATGGAATCGAATGTCTTTTCATGTTGACATCCATCCCGTCAAGCCCTCGTTAAGCCATTGAAGTGTCACATTGGGCCTGGGGGAGGCGGTGCACCCTGTGAAATTACACGTCCGAAGATTTGGATTTGATTTCCAGCCCTCTGCCAGTCAGTCTGCCAGTCAATTTAATGTGACAAGCCTTAGTGGAGTCCCTTTCGGTCTCTGATTCCCGATTCCTTCACAGGGATTTATGTGGGCCTTAACGCCCACTGGGAAAAGATCCCACTGCCAGCTCAGTGCCTGCTTTCTTGGTTTGACTTGTCAATCTGGACTTGAATAAACCTTTGGTTTTGGATTGACTCTATTACCTCTCCTAGAAATTAACACACAAAACTGACAGCTGATTGACAAGATGAGAAGCAGTTTTCCAAAATTCAATTTGAACTTAATCCTTTCTTACTAAAAGAATGCTCAAATCAAGGGGACACAGCTCACTCGTTTTGACTTCATGAGCTATGGCAGGTAGAGACAACTTTTTGAAAATACACAGCTAAAACTGTCCGTGCTTTGAATGCCAGACATGTTTTTCAGAATACACAGCAAAAACGGTCCCCGCTTAAAGTGCTAAAGCACTTAAAGCGGGGACCGTTTTAGCTGTGTATTTTGAAAAAGTTGTGTGCTCTTCAAAGAGAAAGCTAATTTTGCTGTGTCTTTTGGTTCGAGGGGAAATGGGAGTCCTCTTCAGTCAGCAGGGACGACACCTGAGTCCTTTGCAGTCCTCTTGTCTGCCTCTGAGGGTGAAATGAGAGTGGTCCCTGTCATCATGAGCCATGTCTGAAAGAATTATTCACATTCCCTACGAGAATAGACGGGTGAAATAGCAAAAGGTGTGTCTTCCTTGGGAGCATGGACGGGTTCAAAGCCCAGCTCATACCACTAAGTATTTTGCTGAACACGAGCAGTTGTGTGTGAGGCCTGTGTTTGGGTGATTTTTGTGTCATGTGTGTGTGTGTGTGTGTGTGTGTCTGTGTGTGTGTGTGTCTGTGTGTGTGTGTGTCTGTGTTTCTGTCTCCATTTCTGAGCAGCAAATCTTTTTTCCTCTTTTAGCATGTTACTCACAACTGTGGATGAAGCCCAGCACTCCTGAAATCACAATCCATGTATGGTTGAAGGAAATTTTCTTGGTGATGAGTGAGAGGTTGGTGACTGAAACCAGCTCATTTCCCATTGACCACTGAGGTCACATCTCTCAGGTGAGAAGCAAGGTGAGAATTTGAACCAGGCACATTCTCCTTAGAGACAATGGGCCAAAGACAGATCCGATGGAATCGAATGTCTTTTCATGTTGACATCTATCCCGTCAAGCCCTCGTTAAGCCATTGAAGTGTCACATTGGGCCTGGGGGAGATGGTGCACCCTGTGAAATTACACGTCCGAAGATTTGGATTTGATTTCCAGCCCTCTGCCAGTCAGTCTGCCAGGCAATTTCATGTGACAAGCCTTAGGCGAGTCCCTTTCTGTCTCTGATTCCCGATCCCTTCACAGGGATTTATGTGGGCCTTAACGCCCACTGGGAAAAGATCCCTCTGCCAGCTCAGTGCCTGCTTTCTTGGTTTGACTTGTCAATCTGGACTTGAATACACCTTTGGTTTTGGATTGACTCTATTACCTCTCCGAGAAATTAACACACAAAACTGACAGCTGATTGACAAGATGAGAAGCAGTTTTCCAAAATTCAATTTGAACTTAATCCTTTCTTCCTAAAAGAATGCTCAAATCAAGGGGACACAGCTCACTCGTTTTGACTGCATGAGCTATGGCAGGTAGAGACAACTTTTTGAAAATACACAGCTAAAAATGTCCGTGCTTTGAATGCCAGACATGTTTTTCAGAATACACAGCAAAAACGGTCCCCGCTTAAAGTGCTAAAGCACTTAAAGCGGGGACCGTTTTAGCTGTGTATTTTGAAAAATTTGTGTGCTCTTCAAAGAGAAAGCTAATTTTGCTGTGTCTTTTGGTTCGAGGGGAAATGGGAGTCCTCTTCAGTCAGCAGGGACGACACCTGAGTCCTTTGGAGTCCTCTTGTCTGCCTCTGAGGGTGAAATGAGAGTGGTCCCTGTCATCATGAGCCATGTCTGAAAGAATTATTCACATTCCCTACGAGAATATACGGGTGAAATAGCAAAAGGTGTGTCTTCCTTTGGAGCATGGACGGGTTCAAAGCCCAGCTCATACCACTAAGTATTTTGCTGAACACGAGCAGTTGTGTGTGCGGCCTGTGTTTGGGTGATTTTTGTGTCATGTGTGTGTATGTGTGTGTGTGTTTGTGTCTGTGTGTGTGTGTCTGTATTTCTGTCTCCATTCCTGAGCAGCAAATCTTTTTTCCTCTTTTAGGATGTTACTCACAACTGTGGATGAAGCCCAGCACTCCTGAAAACACAATCCATGTATGGTTGAAGGAAATTTTCTTGGCGATGAGTTAGAGGTTGGTGACTGAAACCAGCTCATTTCCCATTGACCACTGAGGTCACATCTCTCAGTTGAGAAGCAAAGTGAGAATTTGAACCAGGCACATTCTCCTTAGAGACAATGGGCCAAAGACAGTTCCGATGGAATCGAATGTCTTTTCATGTTGACATCCATCCCGTCAAGCCCTCGTTAAGCCATTGAAGTGTCACATTGGGCCTGGAGGAGGCGGTGCACCCTGTGAAATTACACGTCCGAAGATTTGGATTTGATTTCCAGCCCTCTGCCAGTCAGTCTGCCAGGCACTTTCATGTGACAAGCCTTAGGCGAGTCCCTTTCTGTCTCTGATTCCCGATTCCTTCACAGGGATTTATGTGGGCCTTAACGCCCACTGGGAAAAGATCCCTCTGCCAGCTCAGTGCCTGCTTTCTTGGTTTGACTTGTCAATCTGGACTTGAATACACCTTTGGTTTTGGATTGACTCTATTACCTCTCCTAGAAATTAACACACAAAACTGACAGCTGATTGACAAGATGAGAAGCAGTTTTCCAAAATTCAAATTGAACTTAATCCTTTCTTACTAAAAGAATGCTCAAATCAATGGGACACAGCTCACTCGTTTTGACTTCATGAGCTATGGCAGGTAGAGACAACTTTTTGAAAATACACAGCTAAAACTGTCCGTGCTTTGAATGCTAGTCATGTTTTAGCTGTGTATTTTGAAAAAGTTGTGTGCTCTTCAAAGAGAAAGCTACTTTTGCTGTGTCTTTGTGTTCGAGGGGAAATGGGAGTCCTCTTCAGTCAGCAGGGACGACACCTGAGTCCTTTGCAGTCCTCTTGTCTGCTTCTGAGGGTGAAATGAGAGTGGTCCCTCTCATCATGAGCCATGTCTGAAAGAATTATTCACATTCCCTACGAGCAGAGACGGGTGAAATAGCAAAAGGTGTGTCTTCGTTTGGAGCATGGACGGGTTCAAAGCCCACCTCATACCACTAAGTATTTTCCTGAACACGAGCAGTTGTGTGTGCGGCCTGTGTTTGGGTGATTTTTGTGTCATGTTTGTGTGTGTGTGTGTGTGTGTGTGTGTGTCTGTGTGTGTGTGTCTGTATTTCTGTCTCCATTCCTGAGCAGCAAATCTTTTTTCCTGTTTTAGCATGTTACTCACAACTGTGGATGAAGCCCAGCACTCCTGAAAACACAATCCATGTATGGTTGAAGGAAATGTTCTTGGTGATGAGTGAGAGGTTGGTGACTGAAACCAGCTCATTTCCCATTGACCACTGCGGTCACATCTCTCAGGTGAGAAGCAAAGTCAGAATTTGAACCAGGCACATTCTCCTTAGAGACAATGGGCCAAAGAAAAGTCCGATGGAATCGAATGTCTTTTCATGTTGACATCCATCCCGTCAAGCCCTCGTTAAGCCATTGAAGTGTCACATTGGGCCTGGGGGAGGCGGTGCACCCTGTGAAATTACACGTCCGAAGATTTGGATTTGATTTCCAGCCCTCTGCCAGTCAGTCTGCCAGGCAATTTCATGTGACAAGCCTTAGGCGAGTCCCTTTCTGTCTCTGATTCCCGATTCCTTCACAGGGATTTATGTGGGCCTTAACGCCAACTGGGAAAAGATCCCTCTGCCAGCTCAGTGCCTGCTTTCTTGGTTTGACTTGTCAATCTGGACTTGAATACACCTTTGGTTTTGGATTGACTCTATTACCTCTCCTAGAAATTAACACACAAAACTGAGAGCTGATTGACAAGATGAGAAGCAGTTTTCCAAAATTCAAATTGAACTTAATCCTTTCTTACTAAAAGAATGCTCAAATCAAGGGGACACAGCTCACTCGTTTTGACTTCACGAGCTATGGCAGGTAGAGACAACTTTTTGAAAATACACAGCTAAAACTGTCCGTGCTTTGAATGCTAGACATGTTTTTCAGAATACACAGCTAAAACGGTCCCCGCTTTATGTGCTAAAGCAGTTAAAGCGGGGACCGTTTTAGCTGTGTATTTTGAAAAAGTTGTGTGCTCTTCAAAGAGAAAGCTACTTTTTTGTGTCTTTGGGTTGGAGGGGAAATGGGAGTCCTCTTCAGTCAGCAGGGACGACACCTGAGTCCTTTGCAGTCCTCTTGTCTGCCTCTGAGGGTGAAATGAGAGTGGTCCCTGTCATCATGAGCCATGTCTGAAAGAATTATTCACATTCCCTACGAGAATAGACGGGTGAAATAGCAAAAGGTGTGTCTTCCTTTGGAGCATGGACGGGTTCAAAGCCCACCTCATACCACTAAGTATTTTGCTGAACACGAGCAGTTGTGTGTGCGGCCTGTGTTTGGGTGATTTTTGTGTCATGTGTGTTTGTGTGTGTGTGTGTGTGTGTGTTTGTGTGTGTGTGTCTGTGTGTGTGTGTGTCTGTGTTTCTGTCTCCATTCCTGAGCAGCAAATCTTTTTTCCTCTTTTAGCATGTTACTCACAACTGTGGATGAAGCCCAGCACTCCTGAAATCACAATCCATGTATGGTTGAAGGAAATTTTCTTGGTGATGAGTGAGAGGTTGGTGACTGAAACCAGCTCATTTCCCATTGACCACTGAGGTCACATCTCTCAGGTGAGAAGCAAGGTGAGAATTTGAACCAGGCACATTCTCCTTAGAGACAATGGGCCAAAGACAGATCCGATGGAATCGAATGTCTTTTCATGTTGACATCTATCCCGTCAAGCCCTCGTTAAGCCATTGAAGTGTCACATTGGGCCTGGGGGAGATGGTGCACCCTGTGAAATTACACGTCCGAAGATTTGGATTTGATTTCCAGCCCTCTGCCAGTCAGTCTGCCAGGCAATTTCATGTGACAAGCCTTAGGCGATTCCCTTTCTGTCTCTGATTCCCGATCCCTTAACAGGGATTTATTTGGGCCTTAACGCCCACTGGGAAAAGATCCCTCTGCCAGCTCAGTGCCTGCTTTCTTGGTTTGACTTGTCAATCTGGACTTGAATACACCTTTGGTTTTGGATTGACTCTATTACCTCTCCTAGAAATTAACACACAAAACTGACAGCTGATTGACAAGATGAGAAGCAGTTTTCCAAAATTCAATTTGAACTTAATCCTTTCTTCCTAAAAGAATGCTCAAATCAAGGGGACACAGCTCACTCGTTTTGACTGCATGAGCTATGGCAGGTAGAGACAACTTTTTGAAAATACACAGCTAAAAATGTCCGTGCTTTGAATGCCAGACATGTTTTTCAGAATACACAGCAAAAACGGTCCCTGCTTAAAGTGCTAAAGCACTTAAAGCGGGGACCGTTTTAGCTGTGTATTTTGAAAAATTTGTGTGCTCTTCAAAGAGAAAGCTAATTTTGCTGTGTCTTTTGGTTCGAGGGGAAATGGGAGTCCTCTTCAGTCAGTAGGGACGACACCTGAGTCCTTTGGAGTCCTCTTGTCTGCCTCTGAGGGTGTAATGAGAGTGGTCCCTGTCATCATGAGCCATGTCTGAAAGAATTATTCACATTCCCTACGAGAATATACGGGTGAAATAGCAAAAGGTGTGTCTTCCTTTGGAGCATGGACGGGTTCAAAGCCCAGCTCATACCACTAAGTATTTTGCTGAACACGAGCAGTTGTGTGTGCGGCCTGTGTTTGGGTGATTTTTGTGTCAAGTGTGTGTGTGTGTGTGTGTCTGTGTGTGTGTGTGTCTGTGTGTGTGTGTGTCTGTGTTTCTGTCTCCATTCCTGAGCAGCAAATCTTTTTTCCTCTTTTAGCATGTTACTCACAACTGTGGATGAAGCCCAGCACTCCTGAAAACACAATCCATGTATGGTTGAAGGAAATTTTCTTAGTGATGAGTGAGAGTTTGGTGACTGAAACCAGCTCATTTCCCATTGACCACTGAGGTCACATCTCTCAGGTGAGAAGCAAAGTGAGAATTTGAACCAGGCACATTCTCCTTAGAGACAATGGTCCAAAGACAGATCCGATGGAAACGAATGTCTTTTCATGTTGACATCCATCCCGTCAAGCCCTCGTTAAGCCATTGAAGTGTCACATTGGGCCTGGGGGAGGTGGTGCACCCTGTGAAATTACACGTCCGAAGATTTGGATTTGATTTCCAGCCCTCTGCCAGTCAGTCTGCCAGGCAATTTCATGTGACAAGCCTTAGGCGAGTCCCTTTCTGTCTCTGATTCCCGATCCCTTCACAGGGATTTATGTGGGCCTTAACGCCCACTGGGAAAAGATCCCTCTGCCAGCTCAGTGCCTGCTTTCTTGGTTTGACTTGTCAATCTGGACTTGAATACACCTTTGGTTTTGGATTGACTCTATTACCTCTCCTAGAAATTAACACACAAAACTGACAGCTGATTGACAAGATGAGAAGCAGCTTTCCAAAATTCAAATTGAACTTAATCCTTTCTTACTAAAAGAATGCTCAAATCAAGGGGAAACAGCTCACTCGTTTTGACTTCATGAGCTATGGCAGGTAGAGACAACTTTTTGAAAATACACAGCTAAAACTGTCCGTGCTTTGAATGCTAGACATGTTTTTCAGAATACACAGCTAAAACGGTCCCCGCTTTAAGTGCTAAAGCACTTAAAGCGGGGACCGTTTTAGCTGTGTATTTTGAAAAAGTTGTGTGCTCTTCAAAGAGAAAGCTACTTTTGCTGTATCTTTGGGTTCGAGGGGAAATGGGAGTCCTCTTCAGTCAGCAGGGACGACACCTGAGTCCTTTGCAGTCCTCTTGTCTGCCTCTGAGGGTGAAATGAGAGTGGTCCCTGTCATCATGAGCCATGTCTGAAAGAATTATTCACATTCCCTATGAGAATAGACAGGTGAAATAGCAAAACGTGTGTCTTCCTTTGGAGCATGGACTGGTTCAAAGCCCACCTCATACCACTAAGTATTTTGCTGAACACGAGCAGTTGTGTGTGCGGCCTGTGTTTGGGTGATTTTTGTGTCATGTGTGTGTATGTGTGTGTGTGTTTGTGTCTGTGTGTGTGTGTCTGTATTTCTGTCTCCATTCCTGAGCAGCAAATCTTTTTTCCTCTTTTAGCATGTTACTCACAACTGTGGATGAAGCCCAGCACTCCTCAAAACACAATCCATGTATGGTTGAAGGAAATTTTCTTGGCGATGAGTTAGAGGTTGGTGACTGAAACCAGCTCATTTCCCATTGACCACTGAGGTCACATCTCTCAGGTGAGAAGCAAAGTGAGAATTTGAACCAGGCACATTCTCCTTAGAGACAATGGGCCAAAGACAGGTCCGATGGAATGGAATGTCTTTTCATGTTGACATCCATCCCGTCAAGCCCTCGTTAAGCCATTGAAGTGTCACATTGGGCCTGGAGGAGGCGGTGCACCCTGTGAAATTACACGTCCGTAGATTTGGATTTGATTTCCAGCCCTCTGCCAGTCAGTCTGCCAGGCACTTTCATGTGACAAGCCTTAGGCGAGTCCCTTTCTGTCTCTGATTCCCGATTCCTTCACAGGGATTTATGTGGGCCTTAAAGCCCACTGGGAAAAGATCCCTCTGCCAGCTCAGTGCCTGCTTTCTTGGTTTGACTTGTCAATCTGGACTAGAATACACCTTTGGTTTTGGATTGACTCTATTACCTCTCCTAGAAATTAACACACAAAACTGACAGCTGATTGACAAGATGAGAAGCAGTTTTCCAAAATTCATATTGAACTTAATCCTTAATTACTAAAAGAATGCTCAAATCAATGGGACACAGCTCACTCGTTTTGACTTCATGAGCTATGGCAGGTAGAGACAACTTTTTGAAAATACACAGCTAAAACTGTCCGTGCTTTGAATGCTAGACATGTTTTAGCTGTGTATTTTGAAAAAGTTGTGTGCTCTTCAAAGAGAAAGCTACTTTTGCTGTGTCTTTGTGTTCGAGGGGAAATGGGAGTCCTCTTCAGTCAGCAGGGACGACACCTGAGTCCTTTGCAGTCCTCTTGTCTGCTTCTGAGGGTGAAATGAGAGTGGTCCCTCTCATCATGAGCCATGTCTGAAAGAATTTTTCACATTCCCTACGAGCAGAGACGGGTGAAATAGCAAAAGGTGTGTCTTCGTTTGGAGCATGGACGGGTTCAAAGCCCACCTCATACCACTAAGTATTTTCCTGAACACGAGCAGTTGTGTGTGCGGCCTGTGTTTGGGTGATTTTTGTGTCATGTTTGTGTGTGTGTGTGTGTGTGTGTGTGTGTCTGTGTGTGTGTGTCTGTATTTCTGTCTCCATTCCTGAGCAGCAAATCTTTTTTCCTGTTTTAGCATGTTACTCACAACTGTGGATGAAGCCCAGCACTCCTGAAAACACAATCCATGTATGGTTGAAGGAAATGTTCTTGGTGATGAGTGAGAGGTTGGTGACTGAAACCAGCTCATTTCCCATTGACCACTGCGGTCACATCTCTCAGGTGAGAAGCAAAGTCAGAATTTGAACCAGGCACATTCTCCTTAGAGACAATGGGCCAAAGAAAAGTCCGATGGAATCGAATGTCTTTTCATGTTGACATCCATCCCGTCAAGCCCTCGTTAAGCCATTGAAGTGTCACATTGGGCCTGGGGGAGGCGGTGCACCCTGTGAAATTACACGTCCGAAGATTTGGATTTGATTTCCAGCCCTCTGCCAGTCAGTCTGCCAGGCAATTTCATGTGACAAGCCTTAGGCGAGTCCCTTTCTGTCTCTGATTCCCGATTCCTTCACAGGGATTTATGTGGGCCTTAACGCCAACTGGGAAAAGATCCCTCTGCCAGCTCAGTGCCTGCTTTCTTGGTTTGACTTGTCAATCTGGACTTGAATACACCTTTGGTTTTGGATTGACTCTATTACCTCTCCTAGAAATTAACACACAAAACTGAGAGCTGATTGACAAGATGAGAAGCAGTTTTCCAAAATTCAAATTGAACTTAATCCTTTCTTACTAAAAGAATGCTCAAATCAAGGGGACACAGCTCACTCGTTTTGACTTCACGAGCTATGGCAGGTAGAGACAACTTTTTGAAAATACACAGCTAAAACTGTCCGTGCTTTGAATGCTAGACATGTTTTTCAGAATACACAGCTAAAACAGTCCCCGCTTTATGTGCTAAAGCAGTTAAAGCGGGGACCGTTTTAGCTGTGTATTTTGAAAAAGTTGTGTGCTCTTCAAAGAGAAAGCTACTTTTTTGTGTCTTTGGGTTGGAGGGGAAATGGGAGTCCTCTTCAGTCAGCAGGGACGACACCTGAGTCCTTTGCAGTCCTCTTGTCTGCCTCTGAGGGTGAAATGAGAGTGGTCCCTGTCATCATGAGCCATGTCTGAAAGAATTATTCACATTCCCTACGAGAATAGACGGGTGAAATAGCAAAAGGTGTGTCTTCCTTTGGAGCATGGACGGGTTCAAAGCCCACCTCATACCACTAAGTATTTTGCTGAACACGAGCAGTTGTGTGTGCGGCCTGTGTTTGGGTGATTTTTGTGTCATGTGTGTTTGTGTGTGTGTGTGTTTGTTTGTTTGTGTGTGTGTGTCTGTGTGTGTGTGTGTCTGTATTTCTGTCTCCATTCCTGAGCAGCAAATCTTTTTTCCTCTTTTAGCATGTTACTCACAACTGTGGATGAAGCCCAGCACTCCTGAAAACACAATCCATGTATGGTTGAAGGAAATTTTCTTGGTGATGAGTGAGAGGTTGGTGACTGAAACCAGCTCATTTCCCATTGACCACTGAGGTCACATCTCTCAGGTGAGAAGCAAAGTGAGAATTTCAATCAGGCACATTCTCCTTGGAGACAATGGGCCAAAAACAGGTCCGATGGAATCGAATGTCTTTTCATGTTGACATCCATCCCGTCAAGCCCTCGTTAAGCCATTGAAGTGTCACATTGGGCCTGGGGGAGGCGGTGCACCCTGTGAAATTACACGTCCGAAGATTTGGATTTGATTTCCAGCCCTCTGCCAGTCAGTCTGCCAGGCACTTTCATGTGACAAGCCTTAGGCGAGTCCCTTTCTGTCTCTGATTCCCGGTTCCTTCACAGGGATTTATGTGGGCCTTAACGCCCACTGGGGAAAGATCCCTCTGCCAGCTCAGTGCCTGATTTCTTGGTTTGACTTGTCAATCTGGACTTGAATACACCTTTGGTTTTGGATTGACTCTATTACCTCTCCTAGAAATTAACACACAAAACTGACAGCTGATTGACGAGATGAGAAGCAGTTTTCCAAAATTCAAATTGAACTTAATCCTTTCTTACTAAAAGAATGCTCAAATCAAGGCGACACAGCTCACTCGTTTTGACTTCATGAGCTATGGCAGGTAGAGACAACTTTTTGAAAATACACAGCTAAAACTGTCCGTGCTTTGAATGCTAGACATGTTTTTCAGAATACACAGCTAAAGCGTGGACCGTTTTAACTGTGTATTTTGAAAAAGTTGTGTGCTCTTCAAAGAGAAAGCTACTTTTGCTGTGTCTTTGGGTTCGAGGGGAAATGGGAGTCCTCTTCAGTCAGCAGGGACGACACCTGAGTCCTTTGCAGTCCTCTTGTCTGCCTCTGAGGGTGAAATGAGAGTGGTCCCTGTCATCATGAGCCATGTCTGAAAGAATTATTCACATTCCCTACGAGAATAGACGGGTGAAATAGCAAAAGGTGTGTCTTCCTTTGGAGCATGGACGGGTTCAAAGCCCACCTCATACCACTAAGTATTTTGCTGAACACGAGCAGTTGTGTGTGCGGCCTGTGTTTGGGTGATTTTTGTGTCATGTGTGTGTGTGTGAGTGTGTGTGTGTGAGTGTGTGTGTGTCTGTGTGTGTGTGTCTGTATTTCTGTCTCCATTCCTGAGCAGCAAATCTTTTTTCCTCTTTTAGCATGTTACTCACAACTGTGGATGAAGCCCAGCACTCCTGAAAACACAATCCATGTATGGTTGAAGGAAATTTTCTTGGTGATGAGTGAGAGGTTGGTGACTGAAACCAGCTCATTTCCCATTTACCACTGAGGTCACATCTCTCAGGTGAGAAGCAAAGTGAGAATTTGAACCAGGCACATTCTCCTTAGAGACAATGGGCCAAAGACAGGTCCGATGTAATCGAATGTCTTTTCATGTTGACCTCCATCCCGTCAAGCCCTCGTTAAGCCATTGAAGTGTCACATTGGGCCTGGGGGAGGCGGTGCACCCTGTGAAATTACACGTCCGAAGATTTGGATTTGATTTCCAGCCCTCTGCCAGTCAGTCTGCCAGGCACTTTCATGTGACAAGCCTTAGGCGAGTCCCTTTCTGTCTCTGATTCCCGATTCCTTCACAGGGATTTATGTGGGCCTTAACGCCCACTGGGAAAAGATCCCTCTGCCAGCTCAGTGCCTGCTTTCTTGGATTGACTTGTCAATCTGGACTTGAATACACCTTTGGTTTTGGATTGACTCTATTACTTCTCCTAGAAATTAACACACAAAACTGACAGCTGATTGACAAGATGAGAAGCAGTTTTCCAAAATTCAAATTGAACTTAATCCTTTCTTCCTAAAAGAATGCTCAAATCAAGGTGACACAGCTCACTCGTTTTGACTTCATGAGCTATGGCAGGTAGAGACAACTTTTTGAAAATACACAGCTAAAACTGTCCGTGCTTTGAATGCTAGACATGTTTTTCAGAATACACAGCTAAAACGGTCCCCGCTTTAAGTGCTAAAGCACTTAAAGCAGGGACCGTTTTAGCTGTGTATTTTGAAAAAGTTGTGTGCTCTTCAAAGAGAAAGCTACTTTTGCTGTGTCTTTGGGTTCGAGGGGAAATGGGAGACCTCTTCAGTCAGCAGGGACGACACCTGAGTCCTTTGCAGTCCTCTTGTCTGCCTCTGAGGGTGAAATGAGAGTGGTCCCTGTCATCATGAGCCATGTCTGAAAGAATTATTCACATTCCCTACGAGAATAGACGGGTGAAATAGCAAAAGGTGTGTCTTCCTTTGGAGCATGGACGGGTTCAAAGCCCACCTCATAACACTAAGTATTTTGCTGAACACGAGCAGTTGTGTGTGCGGCCTGTGTTTGGGTGAATTTTGTGTCTTGTGTGTGTGTGTGTGTGTGTATGTGTGTGTGTGTGTGTGTGTCTGTATTTCTGTCTCCATTCCTGAGCAGCAAATCTTTTTTCCTCTTTTAGCATGTTACTCACAACTGTGGATGAAGCCCAGCACTCCTGAAAACACAATCCATATGGTTGAAGGAAATTTTCTTGGTGATGAGTGAGAGGTTGGTGACTGAAACCAGCTCATTTCCCATTGACCACTGAGGTCACATCTCTCAGGTGAGAAGCAAAGTGAGAATTTGAATCAGGCACATTCTCCTTAGAGACAATGGGCCAAAGACAGGTCTGATGGAATCGAATGTCTTTTCATGTTGACATCCATCCCGTCAAGCCCTCGTTAAACCATTGAAGTGTCACATTGGGCCTGGGGGAGGCGGTGCACCCTGTGAAATTACACGTCCGAAGATTTGGATTTGATTTCCAGGCCTCTGCCAGTCAGTCTGCCAGGCACTTTCATGTGACAAGCCTTAGGCGAGTCCCTTTCTGTCTCTGATTCCCGATTCCTTCACAGGGATTTATGTGGGCCTTAACGCTTACTGGGAAAAGATCCCTCTGCCAGCTCAGTGCCTGCTTTCTTGGTTTGACTTGTCAATCTGGACTTGAATACACCTTTGGTTTTGGATTGACTCTATTACCTCTCCTAGAAATTAACACACAAAACTGACAGCTGATTGACACGATGAAAAACAGTTTTCCAAAATTCAAATTGAACTTAATCCTTTCTTACTAAAAGAATGCTCAAATCAAGGGGACACAGCTCACTCGTTTTGACTTAATGAGCTATGGCAGGTAGAGAAAACTTTTTGAAAATACACAGCTAAAACTGTCCGTGCTTTGAATGCTAGACATGTTTTTCAGAATACACAGCTAAAACGGTCCCCTCTTTAAGTGCTAAAGCACTTAAAGTTGTGTGCTCTTCAAAGAGAAAGCTACTTTTGCTGTGTCTTTGGGTTCGAGGGGATATGGGAGTCCTCTTCAGTCAGCAGGGACGACACCTGAGTCCTCTGCAGTCCTCTTGTCTGCCTCTGAGGGTGAATTGAGCGTGGTCCCTGTCATCATGAGCCATGTCTGAAAGAATTATTCACATTCCCTACGAGAATAGACGGGTGATATAGCAAAAGGTGTGTCTTCCTTTGGAGCATGGACGGTTTCAAAGCCCACCTCATACCACTAAGTATTTTGCTGAACACGAGCAGTTGTGTGTGCGGCCTGTGTTTGGGTGATTTTTGTGTCATGTGTGTTTGTGTGTGTGTGTGTGTGTGTGTTTGTGTGTGTGTGTCTGTGTGTGTGTGTGTCTGTATTTCTGTCTCCATTCCTGAGCAGCAAATCTTTTTTCCTCTTTTAGCATGTTACTCACAACTGTGGATGAAGCCCAGCACTCCTGAAAACACAATCCATGTATGGTTGAAGGAAATTTTCTTGGTGATGAGTGAGAGGTTGGTGACTGAAACCAGCTCATTTCCCATTGACCACTGAGGTCACATCTCTCAGGTGAGAAGCAAAGTGAGAATTTGAATCAGGCACATTCTCCTTGGAGACAATGGGCCAAAAACAGGTCCGATGGAATCGAATGTCTTTTCATGTTGACATCCATCCCGTCAAGCCCTCGTTAAGCCATTGAAGTGTCACATTGGGCCTGGGGGAGGCGGTGCACCCTGTGAAATTACACGTCCGAAGATTTGGATTTGATTTCCAGCCCTCTGCCAGTCAGTCTGCCAGGCACTTTCATGTGACAAGCCTTAGGCGAGTCCCTTTCTGTCTCTGATTCCCGGTTCCTTCACAGGGATTTATGTGGGCCTTAACGCCCACTGGGGAAAGATCCCTCTGCCAGCTCAGTGCCTGATTTCTTGGTTTGACTTGTCAATCTGGACTTGAATACACCTTTGGTTTTGGATTGACTCTATTACCTCTCCTAGAAATTAACACACAAAACTGACAGCTG
The DNA here is from genome assembly GCF_048565385.1 of Saimiri boliviensis. NCBI lineage: Eukaryota > Metazoa > Chordata > Mammalia > Primates > Cebidae > Saimiri > Saimiri boliviensis. The sequence goes on from NC_133453.1 coordinate 153,579,469, forward strand.
ATTGACGAGATGAGAAGCAGTTTTCCAAAATTCAAATTGAACTTAATCCTTTCTTACTAAAAGAATGCTCAAATCAAGGCGACACAGCTCACTCGTTTTGACTTCATGAGCTATGGCAGGTAGAGACAACTTTTTGAAAATACACAGCTAAAACTGTCCGTGCTTTGAATGCTAGACATGTTTTTCAGAATACACAGCTAAAGCGTGGACCGTTTTAACTGTGTATTTTGAAAAAGTTGTGTGCTCTTCAAAGAGAAAGCTACTTTTGCTGTGTCTTTGGGTTCGAGGGGAAATGGGCGTCCTCTTCAGTCAGCAGGGACGACACCTGAGTCCTTTGCAGTCCTCTTGTCTGCCTCTGAGGGTGAAATGAGAGTGGTCCCTGTCATCATGAGCCATGTCTGAAAGAATTATTCACATTCCCTACGAGAATAGACGGGTGAAATAGCAAAAGGTGTGTCTTCCTTTGGAGCATGGACGGGTTCAAAGCCTACCTTATACCACTAAGTATTTTGCTGAACACGAGCAGTTGTGTGTGCGGCCTGTGTTTGGGTGATTTTTGTGTCATGTGTGTGTGTGTGAGTGTGTGTGTGTGAGTGTGTGTGTGTCTGTGTGTGTGTGTCTGTATTTCTCTCTCCATTCCTGAGCAGCAAATCTTTTTTCCTCTTTTAGCATGTTACTCACGACTGTGGATGTAGCCCAGCACTCCTGAAAACACAATCCATGTATGGTTGAAGGAAATTTTCTTGGTGATGAGTGAGAGGTTGGTGACTGAAACCAGCTCATTTCCCATTTACCACTGAGGTCACATCTCTCAGGTGAGAAGCAAAGTGAGAATTTGAACCAGGCACATTCTCCTTAGAGACAATGGGCCAAAGACAGGTCCGATGGAATCGAATGTCTTTTCATGTTGACCTCCATCCCGTCAAGCCCTCGTTAAGCCATTGAAGTGTCACATTGGGCCTGGGGGAGGCGGTGCACCCTGTGAAATTACACGTCCGAAGATTTGGATTTGATTTCCAGCCCTCTGCCAGTCAGTCTGCCAGGCACTTTCATGTGACAAGCCTTAGGCGAGTCCCTTTCTGTCTCTGATTCCCGATTCCTTCACAGGGATTTATGTGGGCCTTAACGCCCACTGGGAAAAGATCCCTCTGCCAGCTCAGTGCCTGCTTTCTTGGATTGACTTGTCAATCTGGACTTGAATACACCTTTGGTTTTGGATTGACTCTATTACTTCTCCTAGAAATTAACACACAAAACTGACAGCTGATTGACAAGATGAGAAGCAGTTTTCCAAAATTCAAATTGAACTTAATCCTTTCTTCCTAAAAGAATGCTCAAATCAAGGTGACACAGCTCACTCGTTTTGACTTCATGAGCTATGGCAGGTAGAGACAACTTTTTGAAAATACACAGCTAAAACTGTCCGTGCTTTGAATGCTAGACATGTTTTTCAGAATACACAGCTAAAGCGTGGACCGTTTTAACTGTGTATTTTGAAAAAGTTGTGTGCTCTTCAAAGAGAAAGCTACTTTTGCTGTGTCTTTGGGTTCGAGGGGAAATGGGAGACCTCTTCAGTCAGCAGGGACGACACCTGAGTCCTTTGCAGTCCTCTTGTCTGCCTCTGAGGGTGAAATGAGAGTGGTCCCTGTCATCATGAGCCATGTCTGAAAGAATTATTCACATTCCCTACGAGAATAGACGGGTGAAATAGCAAAAGGTGTGTCTTCCTTTGGAGCATGGACGGGTTCAAAGCCCACCTCATAACACTAAGTATTTTGCTGAACACGAGCAGTTGTGTGTGCGGCCTGTGTTTGGGTGAATTTTGTGTCTTGTGTGTGTGTGTGTGTGTGTATGTGTGTGTGTGTGTGTGTGTCTGTATTTCTGTCTCCATTCCTGAGCAGCAAATCTTTTTTCCTCTTTTAGCATGTTACTCACAACTGTGGATGAAGCCCAGCACTCCTGAAAACACAATCCATATGGTTGAAGGAAATTTTCTTGGTGATGAGTGAGAGGTTGGTGACTGAAACCAGCTCATTTCCCATTGACCACTGAGGTCACATCTCTCAGGTGAGAAGCAAAGTGAGAATTTGAATCAGGCACATTCTCCTTAGAGACAATGGGCCAAAGACAGGTCTGATGGAATCGAATGTCTTTTCATGTTGACATCCATCCCGTCAAGCCCTCGTTAAGCCATTGAAGTGTCACATTGGGCCTGAAGGAGGCGGTGCACCCTGTGAAATTACACGTCCGAAGATTTGGATTTGATTTGCAGCCCTCTGCCAGTCAGTCTGCCAGGCACTTTCATGTGACAAGCCTTAGGCGAGTCCCTTTCTGTCTCTGATTCCCGATTCCTTCACAGGGATTTATGTGGGCCTTAACGCCCACTGGGAAAAGATCCCTCTGCCAGCTCAGTGCCTGCTTTCTTGGTTTGACTTGTCAACCTGGACTTGAATACACCTTTGGTTTTGGATTGACTCTATTACCTCTCCTAGAAATTAACACACATAACTGACAGCTGATTGACAAGATGAGAAGCAGTTTTACAAAATTCAAATTGAACTTAATCCTTTCTTACTAAAAGAATGCTCAAATCAAGGGGACACAGCTCACTCGTTTTGACTTCATGAGCTATGGCAGGTAGAGACAACTTTTTGAAAATACACAGCTAAAACTGTCCGTGCTTTGAATGCTGGTCATGTTTTTCAGAATACACAGCTAAAACGGTCCCCGCTTTAAGTGTTAAAGCACTTAAAGCGGGGACAGTTTTAGCTGTGTGTTTTGAAAAAGTTGTGTGCTCTTCAAAGAGAAAGCTACTTTTGCTGTGTCTTTGGGTTCGAGGGGAAATGGGAGTCCTCTTCAGTCAGCAGGGATGACACCTGAGTCCTTTGCAGTCCTCTTGTCTGCCTCTGAGGGTGAAATGAGAGTGGTCCCTGTCATCATGAGCCATGTCTGAAAGAATTATTCACATTCCCTACGAGAACAGACGGGTGAAATAGCAAAAGGTGTGTCTTCCTTTGGAGCATGGACGGGTTCAAAGCCCACCTCATACCACTAAGTACTTTGCTGAACACGAGCAGTTGTGTGTGCGGCCTGTGTTTGGGTGATTTTTGTGTCATGTGTGTTTGTGTGTGTGTGTGTGTGTGTGTGTGTGTGTGTGTGTGTGTGTCTTTATTTCTGTCTCCATTTCTGAGACGCAAATCTTTTTTTATTCTTTTAGCATGTTACTCACAACTGTGGATGAAGCCCAGCACTCCTGAAATCACAATCCATGTATGGTTGAAGGAAATTTTCTTGGTGATGAGTGAGAGGTTGGTGACTGAAACCAGCTCATTTCCCATTGACCACTGAGGACACATCTCTCAGGTGAGAAGCAAAGTCAGAATTTGAACCAGGCAAATTCTCCTTAGAGACAATGGGCCAAAGACAGGTCCGATGGAATCGAGTGTCTTTTCATGTTGCCATCCATCCAGTCAAGCCCTCGTTAAGCCTTTGAAGTGTCACATTGGGCCTGGTGGAGGCGGTGCACCCTGTGAAATTACACGTCCGAAGATTTGGATTTGATTTCCAGCCCTCTGCCAGTCAGTCTGCCAGGCACTTTCATGTGACAAGCCTTAGGCGAGTCCCTTTCTGTCTCTGATTCCTGATTCCTTCACAGGGATTTATGTGGGCCTTAACGCCCACTGGGAAAAGATCCCTCTGCCAGCTCAGTGCCTGCTTTCTTGGTTTGACTTGTCAATCTGGACTTGAATACACCTTTGGTTTTGGATTGACTCTATTACCTCTCCGAGAAATTAACACACAAAACTGACAGCTGATTGACAAGATGAGAAGCAGTTTTCCAAAATTCAATTTGAACTTAATTCTTTCCTATTAAAAGAATGCTCTAATCAAGGGGACACAGCTCACTCGTTTTGACTTCATGAGCTATGGCAGGTAGAGACAACTTTTTGAAAATACACAGCTAAAACTGTCCGTGCTTTGAATGCCAGACATGTTTTTCAGAATACACAGCAAAAACGGTCCCCGCTTAAAGTGCTAAAGCACTTAAAGCGGGGAACGTTTTAGCTGTGTATTTTGAAAAAGTTGTGTGCTCTTCAAAGAGAAAGCTAATTTTGCTGTGTGTTTTGGTTCTAGGGGAAATGGGAGTCCTCTTCAGTCAGCAGGGACGACACCTGAGTCCTTTGCAGTCCTCTTGTCTGTCTCTGAGGGTGAAATGAGAGTGGTCCTGGTCATCATGAGCCATGTCTGAAAGAATTATTCACATTCCGTACGAGAATAGACGGGTGAAATAGCAAAAGGAGTGTCTTCCTTTGGAGCATGGACGGGTTCAAAGCCCACCTCATACCACTAAGTATTTTGCTGAACACGAGCAGTTGTGTGTGCGGCCTGTGTTTGGGTGATTTTTGTGTCGTGTGATTGTGTGTGTGTGTGTGTGTGTGTGTCTGTCTGTGTGTGTGTGTCTGTATTTCTGTCTCCATTCCTGAGCAGCAAATCTTTTTTCCTCTTTTAGCATGTTACTCACAACTGTGGATGAAGCCCAGCACTCCTGAAAACACAATCCATGTATGGTTGAAGGAAATTTTCTTGGTGATGAGTGAGAGGTTGGTGACTGAAACCAGCTCATTTCCCATTGACCACTGAGGTCACATCTCTCAGGTGAGAAGCAAAGTGAGAATTTGAACCAGGCACATTCTCCTTAGAGACAATGGGCCAAAGACAACTCCGATGGAATCGAATGTCTTTTCATGTTGACATCCATCCCGTCAAGCCCTCGTTAAGCCATTGAAGTGTCACATTGGGCCTGGGGGAGGCGGTGCACCCTGTGAAATTACACGACCGAAGATTTGGATTTGATTTCCAGCCCTCTGCCAGTCAGTCTGCCAGGCACTTTCATGTGACAAGCCTTAGGCGAGTCCCTTTCTGTCTCTGATTCCCGATTCCTTCACAGGGATTTATGTGGGCCTTAACGCCCACTGGGAAAAGATCCCTCTGCCAGCTCAGTGCCTGCTTTCTTGGTTTGACTTGTCAATCTGGACTTGAATACACCTTTGGTTTTGGATTGACTCTATTACCTCTCCTAGAAATTAACACACAAAACTGACAGCTGATTGACAAGATGAGAAGCAGTTTTACAAAATTCAAATTGAACTTAATCCTTTCTTACTAAAAGAATGCTCAAATCAAGGGGACACAGCTCACTCGTTTTGACTTCATGAGCTATGGCAGGTAGAGACAACTTTTTGAAAATACACAGCTAAAACTGTCCGTGCTTTGAATGCTAGACATGTTTTTGAGAATACACAGCTAAAACGGTCCCCGCATAAGTGATTTAGCACGTAAAGCGGGGACCGTTTTAGCTGTGTATTTTGAAAAAGTTGTGTGCTCTTCAAAGAGAAAGCTACTTTTGCTGTGTCTTTGGGTTCGAGGGGAAATGGGAGTCCTCTTCAGTCAGCAGGGACGACACCTGAGTCCTTTGCAGTCCTCTTGTCTGTCTCTGAGGGTGAAATGAGAGTGGTCCCTGTCATCATGAGCCATGTCTGAAAGAATTATTCACATTCCGTACGAGAATAGACGGGTGAAATAGCAAAAGGAGTGTCTTCCTTTGGAGCATGGACGGGTTCAAAGCCCACCTCATACCACTAAGTATTTTGCTGAACACGAGCAGTTGTGTGTGCGGCCTGTGTTTGGGTGATTTTTGTGTCGTGTGATTGTGTGTGTGTGTGTGTGTGTTTGTCTGTCTGTGTGTGTGTGTCTGTATTTCTGTCTCCATTCCTGAGCAGCAAATCTTTTTTCCTCTTTTAGCATGTTACTCACAACTGTGGATGAAGCCCAGCACTCCTGAAAACACAATCCATGTATGGTTGAAGGAAATTTTCTTGGTGATGAGTGAGAGGTTGGTGACTGAAACCAGCTCATTTCCCATTGACCACTGAGGTCACATCTCTCAGGTGAGAAGCAAAGTGAGAATTTGAACCAGGCACATTCTCCTTAGAGACAATGGGCCAAAGACAGGTCCGATGGAATCGAATGTCTTTTCATGTTGACATCCATCCCGTCAAGCCCTCGTTAAGCCATTGAAGTGTCACATTGGGCCTGGGGGAGGCGGTGTACCCTGTGAAATTACACGTCCGAAGATTTGGATTTGATTTCCAGCCCTCTGCCAGTCAGTCTGCCAGGCACTTTCATGTGACAAGCCTTAGGCGAGTCCCTTTCTGTCTCTGATTCCCGATTCCTTCACAGGGATTTATGTGGGCCTTAACGCCCACTGGGAAAAGATCCCTCTGCCAGCTCAGTGCCTGCTTTCTTGGTTTGACTTGTCAATCTGGACTTGAATACACCTTTGGTATTGGATTGACTCTATTACCTCTCCTAGAAATTAACACACAAAACTGACAGCTGATTGACAAGATGAGAAGCAGTTTTCCAAAATTCAAATTGAACTTAATCCTTTCTTACTAAAAGAATGCTCAAATCAAGGGGACACAGCTCACTCGTTTTGACTTCATGAGCTATGGCAGGTAGAGACAACTTTCTGAAAATACACAGCTAAAACTGTCCGTGCTTTGAATGCTAGACATGTTTTTCAGAATACACAGCTATAGCGGGGACCGTTTTAGCTGTGTATTTTGAAACAGTTGTGTGCTCTTCAAAGAGAAAGCTACTTTTGCTGTGTCTTTGGGTTCGAGGGGAAATGGGAGTCCTCTTCAGTCAGCAGGTACGACACCTGAGTCCTTTGCAGTCCTCTTGTCTGCCTCTGAGGGTGAAATGAGAGTGGTCCCTGTCATCATGAGCCATGTCTTAAAGAATTATTCACATTCCCTACGAGAATAGACGGGTGAAATAGCAAAAGGTGTGTCTTCGTTTGGAGCATGGACGGGTTCAAAGCCCACCTCATACCACTAAGTATTTTGCTGAACACGAGCAGTTGTGTGTGCGGCCTGTGTTTGGGTGATTTTTGTGTGATGTTTGTGTGTGTGTGTGTGTGTGTGTGTTTGTGTCTGTGTGTCTGTGAGTGTGTGTCTGTATTTCTGTCTCCATTCCTGAGCAGCAAATCTTTTTTCCTCTTTTAGCATGTTACTCACGACTGTGGATGAAGCCCAGCACTCCTGAAAACACAATCCATGTATGGTTGAAGGAAATTTTCTTGGTGATGAGTGAGAGGTTGGTGACTGAAACCAGCTCATTTCCCATTGACCACTGAGGTCGCATCTCACAGGTGAGAAGCAAAGTGAGAATTTGAACCAGGCACATTCTCCTTAGAGACAATGGGCCAAAGACAACTCCGATGGAATCGAATGTCTTTTCATGTTGACATCCATCCCGTCAAGCCCTCGTTAAGCCATTGAAGTGTCACATTGGGCCTGGGGGAGGCGGTGCACCCTGTGAAATTACACGGCCGAAGATTTGGATTTGATTTCCAGCCCTCTGCCAGTCAGTCTGCCAGGCACTTTCATGTGACAAGCCTTAGGCGAGTCCCTTTCTGTCTCTGATTCCCGATTCCTTCACAGGCATTTATGTGGGCCTTAACGCCCACTGGGAAAAGATCCCTCTGCCAGCTCAGTGCCTGCTTTCTTGGTTTGACTTGTCAATCTGGACTTGAATACACCTTTGGTTTTGGATTGACTCTATTACCTCTCCTAGAAATTAACACACAAAACTGACAGCTGATTGACAAGATGAGAAGCAGTTTTCCAAAATTCAAATTGAACTTAATCTTTTCTTACTAAAAGAATGCTCAAATCAAGGTGACACAGCTCACTCGTTTTGACTTCATGAGCTATGGCAGGTAGAGACAACTTTTTGAAAATACACAGCTAAAACTGTCCGTGCTTTGAATGCTAGACATGTTTTTCAGAATACACAGCTAAAAAGGTCCCCGCATAAGTGATTTAGCACTTAAAGCGGGCACCGTTTTAGCTGTGTATTTTGAAAAAATTGTGTGCTCTTCAAAGAGAAAGCTACTTTTGCTGTGTCTTTGGGTTCGAGGGGAAATGGGAGTCCTCTTCAGTCAGCAGGGACGACACCTGAGTCCTTTGCAGTCCTCTTGTCTGCCTCTGAGGGTGAAATGAGAGTGGTCCCTGTCATCATGAGCCATGTCTGAAAGAATTATTCACATTCCGTACGAGAATAGACGGGTGAAATAGCAAAAGGTGTGTCTTCGTTTGGAGCATGGACGGGTTCAAAGCCCACCTCATACCACTAAGTATTTTGCTGAACACGAGCAGTTGTGTGTGCGGCCTGTGTTTGGGTGATTTTTGTGTCGTGTGATTGTGTGTGTGTGTGTGTGTGTGTGTGTCTGTCTGTGTGTGTATGTCTGTATTTCTGTCTCCATTCCTGAGCAGCAAATCTTTTTTCCTCTTTTAGCATGTTACTCACAACTGTGGATGAAGCCCAGCACTCCTGAAAACACAATCCATGTATGGTTGAAGGAAATTTACTTGGTGATGAGTGAGAGGTTGGTGACTGAAACCAGCTCATTTCCCATTGACCACTGAGGTCGCAACTCTCAGGTGAGAAGCAAAGTGAGAATTTGAACCAGGCACATTCTCCTTAGAGACAATGGGCCAAAGACAACTCCGACGGAATCGAATGTCTTTTCACGTTGACATCCATCCCGTCAAGCCCTCGTTAAGCCATTGAAGTGTCACATTGGGCCTGGGGGAGGCGGTGCACCCTGTGAAATTACACGACCGAAGATTTGGATTTGATTTCCAGCCCTCTGCCAGTCAGTCTGCCAGGCACTTTCATGTGACAAGCCTTAGGCGAGTCCCTTTCTGTCTCTGATTCCCGATTCCTTCACAGGGATTTATGTGGGCCTTAACGCCCACTGGGAAAAGATCCCTCTGCCAGCTCAGTGCCTGCTTTCTTGCTTTGACTTGTCAATCTGTACTTGAATACACCTTTGGTTTTGGATTGACTCTATTACCTCTCCTAGAAATTAACACACAAAACTGACAGCTGATTGACAAGATGAGAAGCAGTTTTACAAAATTCAAATTGAACTTAATCCTTTCTTACTAAAAGAATGCTCAAATCAAGGGGACACAGCTCACTCGTTTTGACTTCATGAGCTATGGCAGGTAGAGACAACTTTTTGAAAATACACAGCTAAAACTGTCCGTGCTTTGAATGCTAGACATGATTTTCAGAATACACAGCTAAAACGGTCCCCGCTTTAAGTGCTTTAGCACTTAAAGCGGGGACCGTTTTAGCTGTGTATTTTGAAAAATTTGTGTGCTCTTCAAAGAGAAAGCTACTTTTGCTGTGTCTTTGGGTTCGAGGGGAAATGGGAGTCCTCTTCAGTCAGCAGGGACGACACCTGAGTCCTTTGCAGTCCTCTTGTCTGCCTCTGAGAGTGAAATGAGAGTGGTCCCTGTCATCATGAGCCATGTCTGAAAGAATTATTCACATTCCCTACGAGAATAGACGGGTGAAATAGCAAAAGGTGTGTCTTCCTTTGGAGCATGGACGTGTTCAAAGCCCACCTCATACCACTAAGTATTTTGCTGAACACGAGCAGTTGTGTGTGCGGCCTGTGTTTGGGTGATTTTTGTGTCGTGTGTGTGTGTGTGTGTGTGTGTTTGTCTGTGTTTGTGTGTCTGTATTTCTGTCTCCATTCCTGAGCAGCAAATCTTTTTTCCTCTTTTAGCATGTTACTCACAACTGTGGATGAAGCCCAGCACTCCTGAAAACACAATCCATGTATGGTTGAAGGAAATTTTCTTGGTGATGAGTGAGAGGTTGGTGACTGAAACCAGCTCATTTCCCATTGACCACTGAGGTCACATCTCTCAGGTGAGAAGCAAAGTGAGAATTTGAACCAGGCACATTCTCCTTAGAGACAATGGGCCAAAGACAGGTCCGATGGAATCGAATGTCTTTTCATGTTGACATCCATCCCGTCAAGCCCTCGTTAAGCCATTGAAGTGTCACATTGGGCCTGGGGAAGCGGTTCACCCTGTGAAAGTACACGTCCGAAGATTTGGATTTGATTTCCAGCCCTCTGCCAGTCAGTCTGCCAGGCACTTTCATGTGACAAGCCTTAGGCGAGTCCCTTTCTGTCTCTGATTCCCGATTCCTTCACAGGGATTTATGTGGGCCTTAACGCCCACTGGGAAAAGATCCCTCTGCCAGCTCAGTGCCTGCTTTCTTGGTTTGACTTGTCAATCTGGACTTGAATGCACCTTTGGTTTTGGATTGACTCTATTACCTCTCCTAGAAATTAACACACAAAACTGACAGCTGATTGACAAGATGAGAAGCAGTTTTCCAAAATTCAAATTGAACTTAATCCTTTCTTACTAAAAGAATGCTCAAATCAAGGGAACACAGCTCACTCGTTTTGACTTCATGAGCTATGGCAGGTAGAGACAACTTTCTGAAAATACACAGCTAAAACTGTCCGTGCTTTGAATGCTAGACATGATTTTCAGAATACACAGCTAAAACGGTCCCCGCTTTAAGTGCTAAAGCACTTAAAGCGGGGACCGTTTTAGCTGTGTATTTTGAAAAATTTGTGTGCTCTTCAAAGAGAAAGCTACTTTTGCTGTGTCTTTGGGTTCGAGGGGAAATGGGAGTCCTCTTCAGTCAGCAGGGACGACACCTGAGTCCTTTGCAGTCCTCTTGTCTGCCTCTGAGAGTGAAATGAGAGTGGTCCCTGTCATCATGAGCCATGTCTGAAAGAATTATTCACATTCCGTACGAGAATAGACGGGTGAAATAGCAAAAGGTGTGTCTTCCTTTGGAGCATGGACGTGTTCAAAGCCCACCTCATACCACTAAGTATTTTGCTGAACACGAGTAGTTGTGTGTGCGGCCTGTGTTTGGGTGATTTTTGTGTCGTGTGTGTGTGTGTGTGTGTGTGTGTGTGTGTGTGTGTGTGTGTTTGTCTGTGTTTGTGTGTCTGTATTTCTGTCTCCATTCCTGAGCAGCAAATCTTTTTTCCTCTTTTAGCATGTTACTCACAACTGTGGATGAAGCCCAGCACTCCTGAAAACACAATCCATGTATGGTTGAAGGAAATTTTCTTGGTGATGAGTGAGAGGTTGGTGACTGAAACCAGCTCATTTCCCATTGACCACTGAGGTCACATCTCTCAGGTGAGAAGCAAAGTGAGAATTTGAACCAGGCACATTCTCCTTAGAGACAATGGGCCAAAGACAGGTCCGATGGAATCGAATGTCTTTTCATGTTGACATCCATCCCGTCAAGCCCTCGTTAAGCCATTGAAGTGTCACATTGGGCCTGGGGAAGCGGTTCACCCTGTGAAAGTACACGTCCGAAGATTTGGATTTGATTTCCAGCCCTCTGCCAGTCAGTCTGCCAGGCACTTTCATGTGACAAGCCTTAGGCGAGTCCCTTTCTGTCTCTGATTCCCGATTCCTTCACAGGGATTTATGTGGGCCTTAACGCCCACTGGGAAAAGATCCCTCTGCCAGCTCAGTGCCTGCTTTCTTGGTTTGACTTGTCAATCTGGACTTGAATGCACCTTTGGTTTTGGATTGACTCTATTACCTCTCCTAGAAATTAACACACAAAACTGACAGCTGATTGACAAGATGAGAAGCAGTTTTCCAAAATTCAGATTGAACTTAATCCTTTCTTACTAAAAGAATGCTCAAATCAAGGGAACACAGCTCACTCGTTTTGACTTCATGAGCTATGGCAGGTAGAGACAACTTTCTGAAAATACACAGCTAAAACTGTCCGTGCTTTGAATGCTAGACATGTTTTTCAGAATACACAGCTAAAACGGTCCCCGCTTTAAGTGCTAAAGCACTTAAAGCGGGGACCGTTTTAGCTGTGTATTTTGAAAAATTTGTGTGCTCTTCAAAGAGAAAGCTACTTTTGCTGTGTCTTTGGGTTCGAGGGGAAATGGGAGTCCTCTTCAGTCAGCAGGGACGACACCTGAGTCCTTTGCAGTCCTCTTGTCTGCCTCTGAGGGTGAAATGAGAGTGGTCCCTGTCATCATGAGCCATGTCTGAAAGAATTATTCACATTCCCTACGAGAATAGACGGGTGAAATAGCAAAAGGTGTGTCTTAGTTTGGAGCATGGACGGGTTCAAAGCCCATCTCATACCACTAAGTATTTTGCTGAACACGAGCAGTTGTGTGTGCGGCCTGTGTTTGGGTGATATTTGTGTCGTGTGTGTGTGTGTGTGTGTGTGTGTGTGTGTGTGTTTGTCTGTGTTTGTGTGTCTGTATTTCTGTCTCCATTCCTGAGCAGCAAATCTTTTTTCCTCTTTTAGCATGTTACTCACAACTGTGGATGAAGCCCAGCACTCCTGAAAACACAATCCATGTATGGTTGAAGGAAATTTTCTTGGTGATGAGTGAGAGGTTGGTGACTGAAACCAGCTCATTTCCCATTGACCACTGAGGTCACATCTCTCAGGTGAGAAGCAAAGTGAGAATTTGAACCAGGCACATTCTCCTTAGAGACAATGGGCCAAAGACAGGTCCGATGGAATCGAATGTCTTTTCATGTTGACATCCATCCCGTCAAGCCCTCGTTAAGCCATTGAAGTGTCACATTGGGCCTGGGGGAGGCGGTGCACCCTGTGAAATTACACGTCCGAAGATTTGGATTTGATTTCCAGCCCTCTGCCAGTCAGTCTGCCAGGCACTTTCATGTGACAAGCCTTAGGCGAGTCCCTTTCTGTCTCTGATTCCCGATTCCTTCACAGGGATTTATGTGGGCCTTAACGCCCACTGGGAAAAGATCCCTCTGCCAGCTCAGTGCCTGCTTTCTTGGTTTGACTTGTCAATCTGGACTTGAATACACCTTTGGTTTTGGATTGACTCTATTACCTCTCCTAGAAATTAACACACAAAACTGACAGCTGATTGACAAGATGAGAAGCAGTTTTCCAAAATTAAAATTGAACTTAATCCTTTCTTACTAAAAGAATGCTCAAATCAAGGGGACACAGCTCACTGGTTTTGACTTCATGAGCTATGGCAGGTAGAGACAACTTTTTGAAAATACAGAGCTAAAACTGTCCGTGCTTTGAATGCTAGACATGTTTTTCAGTTTTAAGTGCTTTAGCACTTAACGCGGGACCGTTTTAGCTGTGTATTTTGAAAAAGTTGTGTGCTCTTCAAAGAGAAAGCTACTTTTGCTGTGTCTCTGGGTTCGAGGGGAAATGGGAGTCCTCTTCAGTCAGCAGGGACGACACCTGAGTCCTTTGCAGTCCTCTAGTCTGCCTCTGAGGGTGAAATGAGAGTGGTCCCTGTCATCATGAGCCATGTGTGAAAGAATTATTCACATTCCCTACGAGAATAGACGGGTGAAATAGCAAAAGGTGTGTCTTCCTTTGGAGCATGGACGGGTTCAAAGCCCACCTCATACCACTAAGTATTTTGCTGAACACGAGCAGTTGTGTGTGCGGCCTGTGTTTGGGTGATTTTTGTGTCATGTGTGTGTGTGTGAGTGTGTGTGTGTGTGTCTGTGTGTGTGTGTCTGTGTGTGTGTGTCTGTATTTCTGTCTCCATTCCTGAGCAGCAAATCTTTTTTCCTCTTTTAGCATGTTACTCACAACTGTGGATGAAGCCCAGCACTCCTGAAAACACAATCCATGTATGGTTGAAGGAAATTTTCTTGGTGATGAGTGAGAGGTTGGTGACTGAAACCAGCTCATTTCTCATTGATCACGGAGGTCACATCTCTCAGGTGAGAAGCAAAGTGAGAATTTGAACCAGGCACATTCTCCTTAGAGACAATGGGCCAAAGACAGTTCCGATGGAATCGAATGTCTTTTATTGTTGACATCCATCCCGTCAAGCCCTCGTTAAGCCATTGAAGTGTCACATTGGGACTGGGGGAGGCGGTGCCCCCTGTGAAATTACACGTCCGAAGATTTGGATTTGATTTCCAGCCCTCTGCCAGTCAATCTGCCAGGCACTTTCATGTGACAAGCCTTAGGCGAGTCCCTTTCTGTCTCTGATTCCCGATTCCTTCACAGGGATTTATGTGGGCCTTAACGCCCACTGGGAAAAGATCCCTCTGCCAGCTCAGTGCCTGCTTTCTTGGTTTGACTGGTCTATCTGGACTTGAATACACCTTTGGTTTTGGATTGACTCTACTACCTCTGCTAGAAATTAACACACAAAACTGACAGCTGATTGACAAGATGAGAAGCAGTTTTCCAAAATTCAAATTGAACTTAATCCTTTCTTACTAAAAGAATGCTCAAATCAAGCGGACACAGCTCACTCGTTTTGACTTCATGAGCTATGGCAGGTAGAGACAACTTTTTGAAAATACACAGCTAAAACTGTCCGTGCTTTGAATGCTAGACATGTTTTTCAGTTTTAAGTGCTTTAGCACTTAAAGCGGGACCGTTTTAGCTGTGTATTTTGAAAAAGTTGTGTGCTCTTCAAAGAGAAAGCTACTTTTGCTGTGTCTTTGGGTTCGAGGGGAAATAGGAGTCCTCTTCAGTCAGCAGGGACGACACCTGAGTCCTTTGCAGTCCTCTTGTCTGCCTCTGAAGGTGAAATGAGAGTGGTCCCTGTCATCATGAGCCATGTCTGAAAGAATTATTCACATTCCCTACGAGAATAGACGGGTGAAATAGCGAAATTTGTGTCTTCCTTTGGAGCATGGACGGGTTCAAAGCCCACCTCATACCACTAAGTATTTTGCTGAACACGAGCAGTTGTGTGTGCGGCCTGTGTTTGGGTGATTTTTGTGTGATGTTTGTGTGTGTGTGTCTGTGTGTGTGTGTCTGTGTGTCTGTGTGTGTGTGTCTGTATTTCTGTCTCCATTCCTGAGCAGCAAATCTTTTTTCCTCTTTTAGCATGTTACTCACATCTGTGGATGAAGCCCAGCACTCCTGAAAACACAATCCATGTATGGTTGAAGGAAATTTTCTTGGTGATGAGTGAGAGGTTGGTGACTGAAACCAGCTCATTTCCCATTGACCACTGAGGTCACATCTCTCAGGTGAGAAGCAAGGTGAGAATTTGAACCAGGCACATTCTCCTTAGAGACAATGGGCCAAAGACAGATCCGATGGAATCGAATGTCTTTTCATGTTGACATCTATCCCGTCAAGCCCTCGTTAAGCCATTGAAGTGTCACATTGGGCCTGGGGGAGATGGTGCACCCTGTGAAATTACACGTCCGAAGATTTGGATTTGATTTCCAGCCCTCTGCCAGTCAGTCTGCCAGGCAATTTCATGTGACAAGCCTTAGGCGAGTCCCTTTCTGTCTCTGATTCCCGATCCCTTCACAGGGATTTATGTGGGCCTTAACGCCCACTGGGAAAAGATCCCTCTGCCAGCTCAGTGCCTGCTTTCTTGGTTTGACTTGTCAATCTGGACTTGAATACACCTTTGGTTTTGGATTGACTCTATTACCTCTCCTAGAAATTAACACACAAAACTGACAGCTGATTGACAAGATGAGAAGCAGTTTTCCAAAATTCAATTTGAACTTAATCCTTTCTTCCTAAAAGAATGCTCAAATCAAGGGGACACAGCTCACTCGTTTTGACTGCATGAGCTATGGCAGGTAGAGACAACTTTTTGAAAATACACAGCTAAAAATGTCCGTGCTTTGAATGCCAGACATGTTTTTCAGAATACACAGCAAAAACGGTCCCCGCTTAAAGTGCTAAAGCACTTAAAGCGGGGACCGTTTTAGCTGTGTATTTTGAAAAATTTGTGTGCTCTTCAAAGAGAAAGCTAATTTTGCTGTGTCTTTTGGTTCGAGGGGAAATGGGAGTCCTCTTCAGTCAGTAGGGACGACACCTGAGTCCTTTGGAGTCCTCTTGTCTGCCTCTGAGGGTGAAATGAGAGTGGTCCCTGTCATCATGAGCCATGTCTGAAAGAATTATTCACATTCCCTACGAGAATATACGGGTGAAATAGCAAAAGGTGTGTCTTCCTTTGGAGCATGGACGGGTTCAAAGCCCAGCTCATACCACTAAGTATTTTGCTGAACACGAGCAGTTGTGTGTGCGGCCTGTGTTTGGGTGATTTTTGTGTCAAGTGTGTGTGTGTGTGTGTGTCTGTGTGTGTGTGTGTCTGTGTGTGTGTGTGTCTGTGTTTCTGTCTCCATTCCTGAGCAGCAAATCTTTTTTCCTCTTTTAGCATGTTACTCACAACTGTGGATGAAGCCCAGCACTCCTGAAAACACAATCCATGTATGGTTGAAGGAAATTTTCTTAGTGATGAGTGAGAGTTTGGTGACTGAAACCAGCTCATTTCCCATTGACCACTGAGGTCACATCTCTCAGGTGAGAAGCAAAGTGAGAATTTGAACCAGGCACATTCTCCTTAGAGACAATGGTCCAAAGACAGATCCGATGGAAACGAATGTCTTTTCATGTTGACATCCATCCCGTCAAGCCCTCGTTAAGCCATTGAAGTGTCACATTGGGCCTGGGGGAGGTGGTGCACCCTGTGAAATTACACGTCCGAAGATTTGGATTTGATTTCCAGCCCTCTGCCAGTCAGTCTGCCAGGCAATTTCATGTGACAAGCCTTAGGCGAGTCCCTTTCTGTCTCTGATTCCCGATCCCTTCACAGGGATTTATGTGGGCCTTAACGCCCACTCGGAAAAGATCCCTCTGCCAGCTCAGTGCCTGCTTTCTTGGTTTGACTTGTCAATCTGGACTTGAATACACCTTTGGTTTTGGATTGACTCTATTACCTCTCCTAGAAATTAACACACAAAACTGACAGCTGATTGACAAGATGAGAAGCAGCTTTCCAAAATTCAAATTGAACTTAATCCTTTCTTACTAAAAGAATGCTCAAATCAAGCGGACACAGCTCACTCGTTTTGACTTCATGAGCTATGGCAGGTAGAGACAACTTTTTGAAAATACACAGCTAAAACTGTCCGTGCTTTGAATGCTAGACATGTTTTTCAGTTTTAAGTGCTTTAGCACTTAAAGCGGGACCGTTTTAGCTGTGTATTTTGAAAAAGTTGTGTGCTCTTCAAAGAGAAAGCTACTTTTGCTGTGTCTTTGGGTTCGAGGGGAAATAGGAGTCCTCTTCAGTCAGCAGGGACGACACCTGAGTCCTTTGCAGTCCTCTTGTCTGCCTCTGAAGGTGAAATGAGAGTGGTCCCTGTCATCATGAGCCATGTCTGAAAGAATTATTCACATTCCCTACGAGAATAGACGGGTGAAATAGCGAAATTTGTGTCTTCCTTTGGAGCATGGACGGGTTCAAAGCCCACCTCATACCACTAAGTATTTTGCTGAACACGAGCAGTTGTGTGTGCGGCCTGTGTTTGGGTGATTTTTGTGTGATGTTTGTGTGTGTGTGTCTGTGTGTGTGTGTCTGTGTGTCTGTGTGTGTGTGTCTGTATTTCTGTCTCCATTCCTGAGCAGCAAATCTTTTTTCCTCTTTTAGCATGTTACTCACATCTGTGGATGAAGCCCAGCACTCCTGAAAACACAATCCATGTATGGTTGAAGGAAATTTTCTTGGTGATGAGTTAGAGGTTGGTGACTGAAACCAGCTCATTTCCCATTGACCACTGAGGTCACATCTCTCAGGTGAGAAGCAAAGTGAGAATTTGAACCAGGCACATTCTCCTTAGAGACAATGGGCCAAAGACAGGTCCGATGGAATCGAATGTCTTTTCATGTTGACATCCATCCCGTCAAGCCCTCGTTAAGCCATTGAAGTGTCACATTGGGCCTGGGGGAGGCGGTGCACCCTGTGAAATTACACGTCCGAAGATTTGGATTTGATTTCCAGCCCTCTGCCAGTCAGTCTGCCAGGCACTTTCATGTGACAAGCCTTAGGCGAGTCCCTTTCTGTCTCTGATTCCCGATTCCTTCACAGGGATTTATGTGGGCCTTAACGCCCACTGGGAAAAGATCCCTCTGCCAGCTCAGTGCCTGCTTTCTTGGTTTGACTTGTCAATCTGGACTTGAATACACCTTTGGTTTTGGATTGACTCTATTACCTCTCCTAGAAATTAACACACAAAACTGACAGCTGATTGACAAGATGAGAAGCAGTTTTCCAAAATTCAATTTGAACTTAATCCTTTCTTCCTAAAAGAATGCTCAAATCAAGGGGACACAGCTCACTCGTTTTGACTGCATGAGCTATGGCAGGTAGAGACAACTTTTTGAAAATACACAGCTAAAAATGTCCGTGCTTTGAATGCCAGACATGTTTTTCAGAATACACAGCAAAAACGGTCCCCGCTTAAAGTGCTAAAGCACTTAAAGCGGGGAACGTTTTAGCTGTGTATTTTGAAAAATTTGTGTGCTCTTCAAAGAGAAAGCTACTTTTGCTGTGTCTTTGGGTTCGAGGGGAAATGGGAGTCCTCTTCAGTCAGCAGGGACGACACCTGAGTCCTTTGCAGTCCTCTTGTCTGCCTCTGAGGGTGAAATGAGAGTGGTCCCTGTCATCATGAGCCATGTCTGAAAGAATTATTCACATTCACTACGAGAACAGACGGGTGAAATAGCAAAAGGTGTGTCTTCCTTTGGAGCATGGACGGGTTCAAAGCCCACCTCATACCACTGAGTATTTTGCTGAACACGAACAGTTGTGTGTGCGGCCTGTGTTTGGGTGATTTTTGTGTCGTGTGTTTGTGTGTGTGTGTGTGTGTGTGTGTCTGTATTTCTGTCTCCATTCCTGAGCAGCAAATCTTTTTTCCTCTTTTAGCATGTTACTCACAACTGTGGATGAAGCCCCGCACTCCTGAAAACACAATCCATGTATGGTTGAAGGAAATTTTCTTGGTGATGAGTGAGAGGTTGGTGACTGAAACCAGCTCATTTCCCATTGACCACTGAGGTCACATCTCTCAGGTGAGAAGCAAAGTGAGAATTTGAACCAGGCACATTCTCCTTAGAGACAATGGGCCAAAGACAGGTCCGATGGAATCGAATGTCTTTTCATGTTGACATCCATCCCGTCAAGCCCTCGTTAAGCCATTGAAGTGTCACATTGGGCCTGGGGGAGGCGGTGCCCCCTGTGAAATTACACGTCCGAAGATTTGGATTTGATTTCCAGCCCTCTGCCAGTCAGTCTGCCAGGCACTTTCATGTGACAAGCCTTAGGCGAGTCCCTTTCTGTCTCTGATTCCCGATTCCTTCACAGGGATTTATGTGGGCCTTAACGCCTACTGGGAAAAGATCCCTCTGCCAGCTCAGTGCCTGCTTTCTTGGTTTGACTTGTTAATCTGGACTTGAATACACCTTTGGTTTTGGATTGACTCTATTACCTCTCCTAGAAATTAACACACAAAACTGATAGCTGATTGACAAGATGAGAAGCAGTTTCTTCAAAATTCAAATTGAACTTAATCCATTCTTACTAAAAGAATGCTCAAATCAAGGGGACACAGCTCACTCGTTTTGACTTCATGAGCTATGGCAGGTAGAGACAACTTTTTGAAAATACACAGCTAAAACTGTCCGTGCTTTGAATGCTAGACATGTTTTAGCTGTGTATTTTGAAAAAGTTGTGTGCTCTTCAAAGAGAAAGCTACTTTTGCTGTGTCTTTGGGTTCGAGGGGAAATGGGAGTCCTCTTCAGTCAGCAGGGACGACACCTGAGTCCTTTGCAGTCCTCTTGTCTGCTTCTGAGGGTGAAATGAGAGTGGTCCCTCTCATCATGAGCCATGTCTGAAAGAATTATTCACATTCCCTACGAGCAGAGACGGGTGAAATAGCAAAAGGTGTGTCTTCCTTTGGAGCATGGACGGGTTCAAAGCCCACCTCATACCACTAAGTATTTTGCTGAACACGAGCAGTTTTGTGTGCGGCCTGTGTTTGGGTGATTTTTGTGTCATGTTTGTGTGTGTGTGTATGTGTGTGTGTGTGTGTGTGTCTGTGTGTGTGTGTCTGTATTTCTGTCTCCATTCCTGAGCAGCAAATCTTTTTTCCTCTTTTAGCATGTTACTCACAACTGTGGATGGAGCCCAGCACTCCTGAAAACACAATCCATGTATGGTTGAAGGAAATTTTCTTGGTGATGAGTGAGAGGTTGGTGACTGAAACCAGCTCATTTCCCATTGACCACTGAGGTCACATCTCTCAGGTGAGAAGCAAAGTGAGAATTTGAACCAGGCACATTCTCCTTAGAGACAATGGGCCAAAGACAGGTCCGATGGAATCGAATGTCTTTTCATGTTGACATCCATCCCGTCAAGCCCTCGTTAAGCCATTGAAGTGTCACATTGGGCCTGGGGGAGGCGGTGCACCCTGTGAAATTACACGTCCGAAGATTTGGATTTGATTTCCAGCCCTCTGCCAGTCAGTCTGCCAGGCAATTTCATGTGACAAGCCTTAGGCGAGTCCCTTTCTGTCTCTGATTCCCGATTCCTTCACAGGGATTTATGTTGGCCTTAACGCCCACTGGGAAAAGATCCCACTGCCAGCTCAGTGCCTGCTTTCTTGGTTTGACTTGTCAATCTGGACTTGAATACACCTTTGGTTTTGGATTGACTCTATTACCTCTCCTAGAAATTAACACACAAAACTGACAGCTGATTGACAAGATGAGAAGCAGTTTTCCAAAATTCAATTTGAACTTAATCCTTTCTTACTAAAAGAATGCTCAAATCAAGGGGACACAGCTGACTCGTTTTGACTTCATGAGCTATGGCAGGTAGAGACAACTTTTTGAAAATACACAGCTAAAACTGTCCGTGCTTTGAATGCTAGACTTGTTTTTCAGAATACACAGCAAAAACGGTCCCCGCTTAAAGTGCTAAAGCACTTAAAGCGGGGACCGTTTTAGCTGTGTATTTTGAAAAAGTTGTGTGCTCTTCAAAGAGAAAGCTAATTTTCCTGTGTGTTTTGGTTCGAGGGGAAATGGGAGTGCTCTTCAGTCAGCAGGGACGACACCTGAGTCCTTTGCAGTCCTCTTTTCTGCCTCTGAGGGTGAAATGAGAGTGGCCCCTGTCATCATGAGCCATGTCTGAAAGAATTATTCACATTCCCTACGAGAATAGACGGGTGAAATAGCAAAACGTGTGTCTTCTTTGGAGCATGGACGGGTTCAAGGCCCAGCTCATAGCACTAAGTATTTTGCTGAACACGAGCAGTTGTGTGTGCGGCCTGTGTTTGGGTGATTTTTGTGTGATGTTTGTGTGTGTGTGTCTGTGTGTGTGTGTCTGTGTGTCTGTGTGTGTGTGTCTGTATTTCTGTCTCCATTCCTGAGCAGCAAATCTTTTTTCCTCTTTTAGCATGTTACTCACATCTGTGGATGAAGCCCAGCACTCCTGAAAACACAATCCATGTATGGTTGAAGGAAATTTTCTTGGTGATGAGTGAGAGGTTGGTGACTGAAACCAGCTCATTTCCCATTGACCACTGAGGTCACATCTCTCAGGTGAGAAGCAAAGTGAGAATTTGAACCAGGCACATTCTCCTTAGAGACAATGGGCCAAAGACAGGTCCGATGGAATCGAATGTCTTTTCATGTTGACATCCATCCCGTCAAGCCCTCGTTAAGCCATTGAAGTGTCACATTGGGCCTGGGGGAGGCGGTGCACCCTGTGAAATTACACGTCCGAAGATCTGGATTTGATTTCCAGCCCTCTGCCAGTCAGTCTGCCAGGCACTTTCATGTGACAAGCCTTAGGCGAGTCCCTTTCTGTCTCTGATTCCCGATTCCTTCACAGGGATTTATGTGGGCCTTAACGCCCACTGGGAAAAGATCCCTCTGCCAGCTCAGTGCCTGATTTCTTGGTTTGACTTGTCAATCTGGACTTGAATACACCTTTGGTTTTGGATTGACTCTATTACCTCTCCTAGAAATTAACACACAAAACTGACAGCTGATTGACAAGATGAGAAGCAGTTTTACAAAATTCAAATTGAACTTAATCCTTTCTTACTAAAAGAATGCTCAAATCAAGGGGACACAGCTCACTCGTTTTGACTTCATGAGCTATGGCAGGTAGAGACAACTTTTTGAAAATACACAGCTAAAACTGTCCGTGCTTTGAATGCTAGACTTGTTTTTCAGAATACACAGCTAAAACGGTCCCCACTTTATCTGCTAAAGCACTTAAAGCGGGGACCGTTTTAGCTGTGTATTTTGAAAAAGTTGTGTGCTCTTCAAAGAGAAAGCTACTTTTGCTGTGTCTCTGGGTTCGAGGGGAAATGGGAGTCCTCTTCAGTCAGCAGGGACGACACCTGAGTCCTTTGCAGTCCTCTAGTCTGCCTCTGAGGGTGAAATGAGAGTGGTCCCTGTCATCATGAGCCATGTCTGAAAGAATTATTCACATTCCCTACGAGAATAGACGGGTGAAATAGCAAAAGGTGTGTCTTCTTTTGGAGCATGGACGGGTTCAAAGCCCACCTCATACCACTAAGTATTTTGCTGAACACGAGCAGTTGTGTGTGCGGCCTGTGTTTGGGTGATTTTTGTGTGATGTTTGTGTGTGTGTGTCTGTGTGTGTGTGTCTGTGTGTCTGTGTGTGTGTGTCTGTATTTCTGTCTCCATTCCTGAGCAGCAAATCTTTTTTCCTCTTTTAGCATGTTACTCACATCTGTGGATGAAGCCCAGCACTCCTGAAAACACAATCCATGTATGGTTGAAGGAAATTTTCTTGGTGATGAGTGAGAGGTTGGTGACTGAAACCAGCTCATTTCCCATTGACCACTGAGGTCACATCTCTCAGGTGAGAAGCAAGGTGAGAATTTGAACCAGGCACATTCTCCTTAGAGACAATGGGCCAAAGACAGATCCGATGGAATCGAATGTCTTTTCATGTTGACATCTATCCCGTGAAGCCCTCGTTAAGCCATTGAAGTGTCACATTGGGCCTGGGGGAGATGGTGCACCCTGTGAAATTACACGTCCGAAGATTTGGATTTGATTTCCAGCCCTCTGCCAGTCAGTCTGCCAGGCAATTTCATGTGACAAGCCTTAGGCGAGTCCCTTTCTGTCTCTGATTCCCGATCCCTTCACAGGGATTTATGTGGGCCTTAACGCCCACTGGGAAAAGATCCCTCTGCCAGCTCAGTGCCTGCTTTCTTGGTTTGACTGGTCTATCTGGACTTGAATACACCTTTGGTTTTGGATTGACTCTACTACCTCTGCTAGAAATTAACACACAAAACTGACAGCTGATTGACAAGATGAGAAGCAGTTTTCCAAAATTCAAATTGAACTTAATCCTTTCTTACTAAAAGAATGCTCAAATCAAGCGGACACAGCTCACTCGTTTTGACTTCATGAGCTATGGCAGGTAGAGACAACTTTTTGAAAATACACAGCTAAAACTGTCCGTGCTTTGAATGCTAGACATGTTTTTCAGTTTTAAGTGCTTTAGCACTTAAAGCGGGACCGTTTTAGCTGTGTATTTTGAAAAAGTTGTGTGCTCTTCAAAGAGAAAGCTACTTTTGCTGTGTCTTTGGGTTCGAGGGGAAATAGGAGTCCTCTTCAGTCAGCAGGGACGACACCTGAGTCCTTTGCAGTCCTCTTGTCTGCCTCTGAAGGTGAAATGAGAGTGGTCCCTGTCATCATGAGCCATGTCTGAAAGAATTATTCACATTCCCTACGAGAATAGACGGGTGAAATAGCGAAATTTGTGTCTTCCTTTGGAGCATGGACGGGTTCAAAGCCCACCTCATACCACTAAGTATTTTGCTGAACACGAGCAGTTGTGTGTGCGGCCTGTGTTTGGGTGATTTTTGTGTGATGTTTGTGTGTGTGTGTCTGTGTGTGTGTGTCTGTGTGTCTGTGTGTGTGTGTCTGTATTTCTGTCTCCATTCCTGAGCAGCAAATCTTTTTTCCTCTTTTAGCATGTTACTCACATCTGTGGATGAAGCCCAGCACTCCTGAAAACACAATCCATGTATGGTTGAAGGAAATTTTCTTGGTGATGAGTGAGAGGTTGGTGACTGAAACCAGCTCATTTCCCATTGACCACTGAGGTCACATCTCTCAGGTGAGAAGCAAAGTGAGAATTTGAACCAGGCACATTCTCCTTAGAGACAATGGGCCAAAGACAGGTCCGATGGAATCGAATGTCTTTTCATGTTGACATCCATCCCGTCAAGCCCTCGTTAAGCCATTGAAGTGTCACATTGGGCCTGGGGGAGGCGGTGCACCCTGTGAAATTACACGTCCGAAGATCTGGATTTGATTTCCAGCCCTCTGCCAGTCAGTCTGCCAGGCACTTTCATGTGACAAGCCTTAGGCGAGTCCCTTTCTGTCTCTGATTCCCGATTCCTTCACAGGGATTTATGTGGGCCTTAACGCCCACTGGGAAAAGATCCCTCTGCCAGCTCAGTGCCTGATTTCTTGGTTTGACTTGTCAATCTGGACTTGAATACACCTTTGATTTTGGATTGACTCTATTACCTCTCCTAGAAATTAACACACAAAACTGACAGCTGATTGACAAGATGAGAAGCAGTTTTCCAAAATTCAAATTGAACTTAATCCTTTCTTACTAAAAGAATGCTCAAATCAAGGGGACACAGCTCACTCGTTTTGACTTCATGAGCTATGGCAGGTAGAGACAACTTTTTGAAAATACACAGCTAAAACTGTCCGTGCTTTGAATGCTAGACTTGTTTTTCAGAATACACAGCTAAAACGGTCCCCACTTTATCTGCTAAAGCACTTAAAGCGGGGACCGTTTTAGCTGTGTATTTTGAAAAAGTTGTGTGCTCTTCAAAGAGAAAGCTACTTTTGCTGTGTCTCTGGGTTCGAGGGGAAATGGGAGTCCTCTTCAGTCAGCAGGGACGACACCTGAGTCCTTTGCAGTCCTCTAGTCTGCCTCTGAGGGTGAAATGAGAGTGGTCCCTGTCATCATGAGCCATGTGTGAAAGAATTATTCACATTCCCTACGAGAATAGACGGGTGAAATAGCAAAAGGTGTGTCTTCCTTTGGAGCATGGACGGGTTCAAAGCCCACCTCATACCACTAAGTATTTTGCTGAACACGAGCAGTTGTGTGTGCGGCCTGTGTTTGGGTGATTTTTGTGTCATGTGTGTGTGTGTGAGTGTGTGTGTGTGTGTCTGTGTGTGTGTGTCTGTGTGTGTGTGTCTGTATTTCTGTCTCCATTCCTGAGCAGCAAATCTTTTTTCCTCTTTTAGCATGTTACTCACAACTGTGGATGAAGCCCAGCACTCCTGAAAACACAATCCATGTATGGTTGAAGGAAATTTTCTTGGTGATGAGTGAGAGGTTGGTGACTGAAACCAGCTCATTTCTCATTGATCACGGAGGTCACATCTCTCAGGTGAGAAGCAAAGTGAGAATTTGAACCAGGCACATTCTCCTTAGAGACAATGGGCCAAAGACAGTTCCGATGGAATCGAATGTCTTTTATTGTTGACATCCATCCCGTCAAGCCCTCGTTAAGCCATTGAAGTGTCACATTGGGACTGGGGGAGGCGGTGCCCCCTGTGAAATTACACGTCCGAAGATTTGGATTTGATTTCCAGCCCTCTGCCAGTCAATCTGCCAGGCACTTTCATGTGACAAGCCTTAAGCGAGTCCCTTTCTGTCTCTGATTCCCGATTCCTTCACAGGGATTTATGTGGGCCTTAACGCCCACTGGGAAAAGATCCCTCTGCCAGCTCAGTGCCTGCTTTCTTGGTTTGACTGGTCTATCTGGACTTGAATACACCTTTGGTTTTGGATTGACTCTACTACCTCTGCTAGAAATTAACACACAAAACTGACAGCTGATTGACAAGATGAGAAGCAGTTTTCCAAAATTCAAATTGAACTTAATCCTTTCTTACTAAAAGAATGCTCAAATCAAGCGGACACAGCTCACTCGTTTTGACTTCATGAGCTATGGCAGGTAGAGACAACTTTTTGAAAATACACAGCTAAAACTGTCCGTGCTTTGAATGCTAGACATGTTTTTCAGTTTTAAGTGCTTTAGCACTTAAAGCGGGACCGTTTTAGCTGTGTATTTTGAAAAAGTTGTGTGCTCTTCAAAGAGAAAGCTACTTTTGCTGTGTCTTTGGGTTCGAGGGGAAATAGGAGTCCTCTTCAGTCAGCAGGGACGACACCTGAGTCCTTTGCAGTCCTCTTGTCTGCCTCTGAAGGTGAAATGAGAGTGGTCCCTGTCATCATGAGTCATGTCTGAAAGAATTATTCACATTCCCTACGAGAATAGACGGGTGAAATAGCGAAATTTGTGTCTTCCTTTGGAGCATGGACGGGTTCAAAGCCCACCTCATACCACTAAGTATTTTGCTGAACACGAGCAGTTGTGTGTGCGGCCTGTGTTTGGGTGATTTTTGTGTGATGTTTGTGTGTGTGTGTCTGTGTGTGTGTGTCTGTGTGTCTGTGTGTGTGTGTCTGTATTTCTGTCTCCATTCCTGAGCAGCAAATCTTTTTTCCTCTTTTAGCATGTTACTCACATCTGTGGATGAAGCCCAGCACTCCTGAAAACACAATCCATGTATGGTTGAAGGAAATTTTCTTGGTGATGAGTGAGAGGTTGGTGACTGAAACCAGCTCATTTCCCATTGACCACTGAGGTCACATCTCTCAGGTGAGAAGCAAGGTGAGAATTTGAACCAGGCACATTCTCCTTAGAGACAATGGGCCAAAGACAGATCCGATGGAATCGAATGTCTTTTCATGTTGACATCTATCTCGTGAAGCCCTCGTTAAGCCATTGAAGTGTCACATTGGGCCTGGGGGAGATGGTGCACCCTGTGAAATTACACGTCCGAAGATTTGGATTTGATTTCCAGCCCTCTGCCAGTCAGTCTGCCAGGCAATTTCATGTGACAAGCCTTAGGCGAGTCCCTTTCTGTCTCTGATTCCCGATCCCTTCACAGGGATTTATGTGGGCCTTAACGCCCACTGGGAAAAGATCCCTCTGCCAGCTCAGTGCCTGCTTTCTTGGTTTGACTTGTCAATCTGGACTTGAATACACCTTTGGTTTTGGATTGACTCTATTACCTCTCCTAGAAATTAACACACAAAACTGACAGCTGATTGACAAGATGAGAAGCAGTTTTCCAAAATTCAATTTGAACTTAATCCTTTCTTCCTAAAAGAATGCTCAAATCAAGGGGACACAGCTCACTCGTTTTGACTGCATGAGCTATGGCAGGTAGAGACAACTTTTTGAAAATACACAGCTAAAAATGTCCGTGCTTTGAATGCCAGACATGTTTTTCAGAATACACAGCAAAAACGGTCCCCGCTTAAAGTGCTAAAGCACTTAAAGCGGGGACCGTTTTAGCTGTGTATTTTGAAAAATTTGTGTGCTCTTCAAAGAGAAAGCTAATTTTGCTGTGTCTTTTGGTTCGAGGGGAAATGGGAGTCCTCTTCAGTCAGTAGGGACGACACCTGAGTCCTTTGGAGTCCTCTTGTCTGCCTCTGAGGGTGAAATGAGAGTGGTCCCTGTCATCATGAGCCATGTCTGAAAGAATTATTCACATTCCCTACGAGAATATACGGGTGAAATAGCAAAAGGTGTGTCTTCCTTTGGAGCATGGACGGGTTCAAAGCCCAGCTCATACCACTAAGTATTTTGCTGAACACGAGCAGTTGTGTGTGCGGCCTGTGTTTGGGTGATTTTTGTGTCAAGTGTGTGTGTGTGTGTGTGTCTGTGTGTGTGTGTGTCTGTGTGTGTGTGTGTCTGTGTTTCTGTCTCCATTCCTGAGCAGCAAATCTTTTTTCCTCTTTTAGCATGTTACTCACAACTGTGGATGAAGCCCAGCACTCCTGAAAACACAATCCATGTATGGTTGAAGGAAATTTTCTTAGTGATGAGTGAGAGTTTGGTGACTGAAACCAGCTCATTTCCCATTGACCACTGAGGTCACATCTCTCAGGTGAGAAGCAAAGTGAGAATTTGAACCAGGCACATTCTCCTTAGAGACAATGGTCCAAAGACAGATCCGATGGAAACGAATGTCTTTTCATGTTGACATCCATCCCGTCAAGCCCTCGTTAAGCCATTGAAGTGTCACATTGGGCCTGGGGGAGGTGGTGCACCCTGTGAAATTACACGTCCGAAGATTTGGATTTGATTTCCAGCCCTCTGCCAGTCAGTCTGCCAGGCAATTTCATGTGACAAGCCTTAGGCGAGTCCCTTTCTGTCTCTGATTCCCGATCCCTTCACAGGGATTTATGTGGGCCTTAACGCCCACTCGGAAAAGATCCCTCTGCCAGCTCAGTGCCTGCTTTCTTGGTTTGACTTGTCAATCTGGACTTGAATACACCTTTGGTTTTGGATTGACTCTATTACCTCTCCTAGAAATTAACACACAAAACTGACAGCTGATTGACAAGATGAGAAGCAGCTTTCCAAAATTCAAATTGAACTTAATCCTTTCTTACTAAAAGAATGCTCAAATCAAGCGGACACAGCTCACTCGTTTTGACTTCATGAGCTATGGCAGGTAGAGACAACTTTTTGAAAATACACAGCTAAAACTGTCCGTGCTTTGAATGCTAGACATGTTTTTCAGTTTTAAGTGCTTTAGCACTTAAAGCGGGACCGTTTTAGCTGTGTATTTTGAAAAAGTTGTGTGCTCTTCAAAGAGAAAGCTACTTTTGCTGTGTCTTTGGGTTCGAGGGGAAATAGGAGTCCTCTTCAGTCAGCAGGGACGACACCTGAGTCCTTTGCAGTCCTCTTGTCTGCCTCTGAAGGTGAAATGAGAGTGGTCCCTGTCATCATGAGCCATGTCTGAAAGAATTATTCACATTCCCTACGAGAATAGACGGGTGAAATAGCAAAAGGTGTGTCTTCCTTTGGAGCATGGACGGGTTCAAAGCCCACCTCATACCACTAAGTATTTTGCTGAACACGAGCAGTTGTGTGTGGGGCCTGTGTTTGGGTTATTTTTGTGTCATGTGTGTGTGTGTGTGTGTGTGTGTGTCTGTGCGTGTGTGTCTGTATTTCTGTCTGAATTCCTGAGCAGCGAATCTTTTTTCCTCTTTTAGCATGTTACTCACAACTGTGGATGAAGCCCAGCACTCCTGAAAACACAATCCATGTATGGTTGAAGGAAATTTTCTTGGTGATGAGTGAGATGTTGGTGACTGAAACCAGCTCATTTCCCATTGACCACTGAGGTCACATCTCTCAGGTGAGAAGCAAAGTGAGAATTTGAACCAGGCACATTCTCCTTAGAGACAATGGGCCAAAGACAGGTTCGATGGAATCGAATGTATTTTCATGTTGACATCCATCCCGTCAAGCCCTCGTTAAGCCATTGAAGTGTCACATTGGGCCTGGGGGAGGCGGTGCACCCTGTGAAATTACACGTCCGAAGATTTGGATTTGATTTCCAACCCTCTGCCAGTCAGTCTGCCAGGCACTTTCATGTGACAAGCCTTAGGCGAGTCCCTTTCTGTCTCTGATTCCCGATTCCTTCACAGGGATTTATGTGGGCCTTAACGCCCACTGGGAAAAGATCCCTCTGCCAGCTCAGTGCCTGCTTTCTTGGTTTGACTTGTCAATCTGGACTTGAATACACCTTTGGTTTTGGATTGACTCTATTACCTCTCCTAGAAATTAACACACAAAACTGACAGCTGATTGACAAGATGAAAAGCAGTTTTCCAAAATTCAAATTGAACTTAATCCTTTCTTACTAAAAGAATGCTCAAATCAAGGGGACACAGCTCACTCGTTTTGACTTCATGAGCTATGGCAGGTAGAGACAACTTTTTGATTATGCACAGCTAAAACTGTCCGTGCTTTGAATGCTAGACATGTTTTTCAGAATACACAGCTAAAACGGTCCCCGCTTTAAGTGCTAAAGCACTTAAAGCGGGGACCGTTTTAGCTGTGTATTTTGAAAAAGTTGTGTGCTCTTCAAAGAGAAAGCTACTTTTGCTGTGTCTTTGGGTTCGAGGGGAAATGGGAGTCCTCTTCAGTCAGCAGGGACGACACCTGAGTCCTTTGCAGTCCTCTTGTCTGCCTCTGAGGGTGAAATGAGAGTGGTCCCTGTCATCATGAGCCATGTCTGAAAGAATTATTCACATTCCCTACGAGAATAGACGGGTGAAATAGCAAAAGGTGTGTCTTACTTTGGAGCATGGACGGGTTCAAAGCCCATCTCATACCACTAAGTATTTTGCTGAACACGAGCAGTTGTGTGTGCGGCCTGTGTTTGGGTGATTTTTGTGTCATGTGTGTGTGTGTGTGTGTGTCTGTGTGTGTCTGTGTGTGTGTGTCTGTATTTCTGTCTCCATTCCTGAGCAGCAAATCTTTTTTCCTCTTTTAGCATGTTACTCACAACTGTGGATGAAGCCCAGCACTCCTGAAAACACAATCCATGTATGGTTGAAGGAAATTTTCTTGGTGATGAGTGAGAGGTTGGTGACTGAAACCAGCTCATTTCCCATTGACCACTGAGGTCACATCTCTCAGGTGAGAAGCAAAGTGAGAATTTGAACCAGGCACATTCTCCTTAGAGACAATGGGCCAAAGACAGGTCCGATGGAATCGAATGTCTTTTCATGTTGACATCCATCCCGTCAAGCCCTCGTTAAGCCATTGAAGTGTCACATTGGGCCTGGGGGAGGCGGTGCACCCTGTGAAATTACACGTCCGAAGATTTGGATTTGATTTCCAGCCCTCTGCCAGTCAGTCTGCCAGGCACTTTCATGTGACAAGCCTTAGGCGAGTCCCTTTCTGTCTCTGATTCCCGATTCCTTCACAGGGATTTATGTGGGCCTTAACGCCCACTGGGAAAAGATCCCTCTGCCAGCTCAGTGCCTGCTTTCTTGGTTTGACTTGTCAATCTGGACTTGAATACACCTTTGGTTTTGGATTGACTCTATTACCTCTCCGAGAAATTAACACACAAAACTGACAGCTGATTGACAAGATGAGAAGCAGTTTTCCAAAATTCAAATTGAACTTAATCCTTTCTTACTAAAAGAATGCTCAAATCACGGGGACACAGCTCACTCGTTTTGACTTAATGAGCTATGGCAGGTAGGGACAACTTTTTGAAAATACACAGCTAAAACTGTCCGTGCTTTGAATGCTAGACATGTTTTTCAGAATACACAGCTAAAACGTTCCCCGCTTTAGTGCTTAGCACTTAAAGCGGTGACCGTTTTAGCTGCGTATTTTGAAAAAGTTGTGTGCTCTTCAAAGAGAAAGCTACTTTTGCTGTGTCTTTGGGTTCGAGGGGAAATGGGAGTCCTCTTCAGTCAGCAGGGACGACACCTGAGTCCTTTGCAGTCCTCTTGTCTGCCTCTGAGGGTGAAATGAGAGTGGTCCCTGTCATCATGAGCCATGTCTTAAAGAATTATTCACATTCCCTACGAGAATAGACGGGTGAAATAGCAAAAGGTGTGTCTTCCTTTGGAGCATGGACAGGTTCAAAGCCCACCTCATACCACTAAGCATTTTGCTGAACACGAGCAGTTGTGTGTGCGGCCTCAGTTTGGGTGATTTTTGTGTCATGTTTGTGTGTGTGTGTGTGTGTGGGTGTGTGTGTCTGTGTGTGTGTGTCTGTATTTCTGTCTCCATTCCTGAGCAGCAAATCTTTTTTCCTCTTTTAGCATGTTACTCACAACTGTGGATGAAGCCCAGCACTCCTGAAAACACAATCCATGTATGGTTGAAGGAAATTTTCTTGGTGATGAGTGAGAGGTTGGTGACTGAAACCAGCTCATTTCCCATTGACCACTGAGGTCACATCTCTCAGGTGAGAAGCAAAGTGAGAATTTGAACCAGGCACATTCTCCTTAGAGACAATGGGCCAAAGACAGGTCCGATGGAATCGAATGTCTTTTCATGTTGACATCCATCCCGTCAAGACCTCGTTAAGCCAATGAAGTGTCACATTGGGCCTGGGGGAGGCGGTGCACCCTGTGAAATTACACGTCCGAAGATTTGGATTTGATTTCCAGCACTCTGCCAGTCAGTCTGCCAGGCACTTTCATGTGACAAGCCTTAGGCGAGTCCCTTTCTGTCTCGGATTCCCGATTCCTTCACAGGGATTTATGTGGGCCTTAACGCCCACTGGGAATAGATCCCTCTGCCAGCTCAGTGCCTGCTTTCTTGGTTTGACTTGTCAATCTGGACTTGAATACACCTTTGGTTTTGGATTGACTCTATTACCTCTCCTAGAAATTAACACACAAAACTGACAGCTGATTGACAAGATGAGAAGCAGCTTTCCAAAATTCAAATTGAACTTAATCCTTTCTTACTAAAAGAATGCTCAAATCAAGGGGACACAGCTCACTCGTTTTGACTTCATGAGCTATGGCAGGTAGAGACAACTTTTTGAAAATACACAGCTAAAACTGTCCGTGCTTTGAATGCTAGACATGTTTTTCAGAATACACAGCTAAAACGGTCCCCGCTTTAAGTGCTAAAGCACTTAAAGCGGGGACCGTTTTAGCTGTGTATTTTGAAAAAGTTGTGTGCTCTTCAAAGAGAAAGCTACTTTTGCTGTGTCTTTGGGTTCGAGGGGAAATGGGAGTCCTCTTCAGTCAGCAGGGATGACACCTGAGTCCTTTGCAGTCCTCTTTTCTGCCTCTGAGGGTGAAATGAGAGTGGTCCCTGTCATCATGAGCCATGTCTGAAAGAATTATTCACATTCCCTACGAGAATAGACGGGTGAAATAGCAAAAGGTGTGTCTTCCTTTGGAGCATGGACGGGTTCAAAGCCCACCTCATACCACTAAGTATTTTGCTGAGCACGAGCATTTGTGTGTGCGGCCTGTGTTTGGGTGATTTTTGTGGTGTGTGTGTGTGTGTGTGTGTGTGTGTCTGTGTGTGTGTGTCTGTATTTCTGTCTCCATTCCTGAGCAGCAAATCTTTTTTCCTCTTTTAGCATGTTACTCACAACTGTGGATGAAGCCCAGCACTCCTGAAAACACAATCCATGTATGGTTGAAGGAAATTTTCTTGGTGATGAGTGAGAGGTTGGTGACTGAAACCAGCTCATTTCCCATTGACCACTGAGGTCGCATCTCTCAGGTAAGAAGCAAAGTGAGAATTTGAACCAGGCACATTCTCCTTAGAGACAATGAGCCAAAGACAGGTCCGATGGAATCGAATGTCTTTTCATGTTGACATCCATCCCGTCAAGCCCTCGTTAAGCCATTGAAGTGTCACATTGGGCCTGGGGGAGGCGGTGCCCCCTGTGAAATTACACGTCCGAAGATTTGGATTTGATTTCCAGCCCTCTGCCAGTCAGTCTGCCAGGCACTTTCATGTGACAAGCCTTAGGCGAGTCCCTTTCTGTCTCTGATTCCCGATTCCTTCACAGGGATTTATGTGGGCCTTAACGCCCACTGGGAAAAGATCCCTCTGCCAGCTCAGTGCCTGCTTTCTTGGTTTGACTTGTCAATCTGGACTTGAATACACCTTTGGTTTTGGATTGACTCTATTACCTCTCCTAGAAATTAACACACAAAACTGACAGCTGATTGACAAGGTGAGAAGCAGTTTTCCAAAATTCAAATTGAACCTTATCCTTTCTTACTAAAAGAATGTTCAAATCAAGGGGACACAGCTCACTCGTTTTGACTTCATGAGCTATGGCAGGTAGAGATAACTTTTTGAAAATACACAGCTAAAACTGTCCGTGCTTTGAATGCTAGACATGTTTTTCAGAATACACAGCTAAAACGGTCCCCGATTTAAGTGCTAAATCACTTAAAGCGGGGACCGTTTTAGCTGTGTATTTTGAAAAAGTTGTGTGCTCTTCAAAGAGAAAGCTACTTTTGCTGTGTCTTTGGGTTCGAGGGGAAATGGGAGTCCTCTTCAGTCAGCAGGGACGACACCTGAGTCCTTTGCAGTCCTCTTGTCTGCCTCTGAGGGTGAAATGAGAGTGGTCCCTGTCATCATGTGCCATGTCTGAAAGAATTATTCACATTCCCTACGAGAATAGACGGGTGAAATAGCAAAAGGTGTGTCTTCCTTTGGAGCATGGACGGGTTCAAAGCCCACCTCATACCACTAAGTATTTTGCTGAACACGAGCATTTGTGTGTGCGGCCTGTGTTTGGGTGATTTTTGTGTCGTGTGTGTGTGTGTGTGTGTGTGTGTGTGTGTCTGTGTGTGTGTGTCTGTATTTCTGTCTCCATTCCTGAGCAGCAAATCTTTTTTCCTCTTTTAGCATGTTACTCACAACTGTGGATGAAGCCCAGCACTCCTGAAAACACAATCCATGTATGGTTGAAGGAAATTTTCTTGGTGATGAGTGAGAGGTTGGTGACTGAAACCAGCTCATTTCCCATTGACCACTGAGGTCACATCTCTCAGGTGAGAAGCAAAGTGAGAATTTGAACCAGGCACATTCTCCTTAGAGACAATGGGCCAAAGACGGGTCTGATGGAATCGAATGTCTTTTCATGTTGACATGCATCCCGTCAAGCCCTCGTTAAGCCATTGAAGTGTCACATTCTGCCTGGGGGAGGCGGTGCACCCTGTGAAATTACACGTCCGAAGATTTGGATTTGATTTCCAGCCCTCTGCCAGTCAGTCTGCCAGACACTTTCATGTGACAAGCCTAAGGCAAGTCCCTTTCTGTCTCTGATTCCCGATTCCTTCACAGGGATTTATGTGGGCCTTAATGCCCACTGGGAAAAGATCCCTCTGCCAGCTCAGTGCCTGCTTTCTTGGTTTGACTTGTCAATCTGGACTTGAATACACCTTTGGTTTTGGATTGACTCTATTACCTCTCTGAGAAATTAACACACAAAACTGACAGCTGATTGACAAGATGAGAAGCAGTTTTCCAAAATTCAAATTGAACTTAATCCTTTCTTACTAAAAGAATGCTCAAATCAAGGGGACACAGCTCACTCGTTTTGACTTCATGAGCTATGGCAGGTAGAGACAACTTTTTGAAAATACACAGCTAAAACTGTCCGTGCTTTGAATGCTAGACATGTTTTTCAGAATACACAGCTAAAACGGTCCCCGGTTCAAGTGCTAAAGCACTTAAAGCGGGGACCGTTTTAGCTGTGTATTTTGAAAAAGTTGTGTGCTCTTCAAAGAGAAAGCTACTTTTGCTGTGTCTTTGGGTTCGAGGGGAAATGGGAGTCCTCTTCAGTTAGCAGGGACGACACCTGAATCCTTTGCAGTCCTCTTGTCTGCCTCTGAGGGTGAAATGAGTGTGGTCCCTGTCGTCATGAGCCATGTCTGAAAGAATTATTCACATTCCCTACGAGAATAGACGGGTGAAATAGCAAAAGGTGTGTCTTCCTTTGGAGCATGGACGGGTTCAAAGCCCACCTCATACCACTAAGTATTTTGCTGAACACGAGCAGTTGTGTGTGCGGCCTGTGTTTGGTTGATTTTTGTGTCATGTGTGTGTGTGTGTGTGTGTGTCTGTGTGTGTGTGTCTGTGTGTGTGTGTCTGTATTTCTGTCTCCATTCCTGAGCAGCAAATCTTTTTTCCTCTTTTAGCATGTTACTCACAACTGTGGATGAAGCCCAGCACTCCTGAAAACACAATCCATGTATGGTTGAAGGAAATTTTCTTGGTGATGAGTGAGAGGTTGGTGATTGAAACCAGCTCATTTCCCATTGACCACTGAGGTCACATCTCTCAGGTGAGAAGCAAAGTGAGAATTTGAACCAGGCACATTCTCCTTAGAGACAATGGGCCAAAGACAGGTCCGATGGAATCGAATGTCTTTTCATGTTGACATCCATCCCGTGAAGCCCTCGTTAAGCCATTGAAGTGTCACATTGGGCCTGGTGGAGGCGGTGCACCCTGTGAAATTACACGTCCGAAGATTTGGATTTGATTTCCAGCCCTCTGCCAGTCAGTCTGCCAGGCACTTTCATGTGACAAGCCTTAGGCGAGTCCCTTTCTGTCTCTGATTCCCGATTCCTTCGCAGGGATTTATGTGGGCCTTAACGCCCACTGGGAAAAGACCCCTCTGCCAGCTCAGTGCCTACTTTCTTGGTTTGACTTGTCAATCTGGACTTGAATACACCTTTGGTTTTGGATTGACTCTATTACCTCTCCTAGAAATTAACACACAAAAGTGACAGCTGATTGACAAGATGAGAAGCAGTTTTACAAAATTCAAATTGAACTTAATCCTTTCTTACTAAAAGAATGCTCAAATCAAGGGGACACATCTCACTCGTTTTGACTTCATGAGCTATGGCATGTAGAGACAACTTTTTGAAAATACACAGCTAAACTGTCCGTGCTTTGAATGCTAGACATGTTTTTCAGAATACACAGCTAAAACGGTCCCCGCTTTAAGTGCCAAAGCACTTAAAGCGGGGACCGTTTTAGCTGTGTATTTTGAAAAAGTTGTGTGCTCTTCAAAGAGAAAGCTACTTTTGCTGTGTCTTTGGGTTCGAGGGGAAATGGGAGTCCTCTTCAGTCAGCAGGGATTACACCTGAGTCCTTTGCAGTCCTCTTGTCTGCCTCTGAGGGTGAGATGAGAGTGGTCCCTGTCATCATGAGCCATGTCTGAAAGAATTATTCACATTCCCTACGAGAATAGACGGGTGAAATAGCAAAAGGTGTGTCTTCCTTTGGATCATGGACGGGTTCAAAACCCACCCCATACCACTAAGTATTTTGCTGAACACGAGCTGTTGTGTGTGCGGCCTGTGTTTGGGTGATTTTTGTGTCGTGTGTGTGCGTGTTTGTGTGTGTGTCTGTGTGTGTGTGTCTGTATTTCTGTCTCCATGCCTGAGCAGCAAATCTTTTTTCCTCTTTTAGCATGTTACTCACAACTGTGGATGAAGCCCAGCACTCCTGAAAACACAATCCATGTATGGTTGAAGGAAATTTTCTTGGTGATGAGTGAGAGGTTGGTGATTGAAACCAGCTCATTTCCCATTGACCACTGAGGTCACATCTCTCAGGTGAGAAGCAAAGTGAGAATTTGAACCAGGCACATTCTCCTTAGAGACAATGGGCCAAAGACAGGTCCGATGGAATCGAATGTCTTTTCATGTTGACATCCATCCCGTCAAGCCCTCGTTAAGCCATTGAAGTGTCACATTGGGCCTGGGGGAGGCGGTGCACCCTGTGAAATTACACGACCGAAGATTTGGATTTGATTTCCAGCCCTCTGCCAGTCAGTCTGCCAGGCACTGTCATGTGACAAGCCTTAGGCGAGTCCCTTTCTGTCTCTGATTCCCGATTCCTTCACAGGGATTTATGTGGGCCTTAACGCCCACTGGGAAAAGATCCCTCTGCCAGCTCAGTGCCTGCTTTCTTGGTTTGACTTGTCAATCTGGACTTGAATACACCTTTGGTTTTGGATTGACTCTATTACCTCTCCTAGAAATTAACACACAAAACTGACAGCTGATTGACAAGATGAGAAGCAGTTTTCCAAAATTCAAATTGAACTTTATCCTTTCTTACTAAAAGAATGCTCAAATCAAGGGGACACAGCTCACTCGTTTTGACTTCATGAGCTATGGCAGGTAGAGACAACTTTTTGAAAATACACAGCTAAAACTGTCCGTGCTTTGAATGCTAGACATGTTTTTCAGAATACACAGCTAAAACGGTCCCCGCTTTAAGTGCTAAAGCACTTCAAGCGGGGACCGTTTAGCTGTGTATTTTGAAAAAGTTGTGTGCTCTTCAAAGAGAAAGCTACTTTTGCTGTGTCTTTGGGTTCGAGGGGAAATGGGAGTCCTCTTCAGTCAGCAGGGATTACACCTGAGTCCTTTGCAGTCCTCTTGTCTGCCTCTGAGGGTGAGATGAGAGTGGTCCCTGTCATCATGAGCCATGTCTGAAAGAATTATTCACATTCCCTACGAGAATAGACGGGTGAAATAGCAAAAGGTGTGTCTTCCTTTGGATCATGGACGGGTTCAAAACCCACCCCATACCACTAAGTATTTTGCTGAACACGAGCTGTTGTGTGTGCGGCCTGTGTTTGGGTGATTTTTGTGTCGTGTGTGTGTGTGTTTGTGTGTGTGTGTCTGTATTTCTGTCTCCATTCCTGAGCAGCAAATATTTTTTCCTCTTTTAGCATGTTAATCACAACTGTGGATGAAGCCCAGCACTCCTGAAAACACAATCCATGTATGGTTGAAGGAAATTTTCTTGGTGATGAGTGAGAGGTTGGTGACTGAAACCAGCTCATTTCCCATTGACCACTGAGGTCACATCTCTCAGGTGAGAAGCAAAGTGAGAATTTGAACCAGGCACATTCTCCTTAGAGACAATGGGCCAAAGACAGGTCCGATGGAATCGAATGTCTTTTCATGTTGACATCCACCCGTCAAGCCCTCGTTAAGCCATTGAAGTGTCACATTGGGTCTGGGGGAGGCGGTGCACCCTGTGAAATTACACGTCCGAAGATTTGGATTTGATTTCCAGCCCTCTGCCAGTCAGTCTGCCAGGCACTTTCATGTGACAAGCCTTAGGCGAGTCCCTTTCTGTCCCTGATTCCCGATTCCTTCACAGGGATTTATGTGGGCCTTAACGCTCACTGGGGAAAGATCCCTCTGCCAGCTCAGTGCCTGCTTTCTTGGTTTGACTTGTCAATCTGGACTTGAATACACCTTTGGTTTTGGATTGACTCTATTACCTCTCCTAGAAATTAACACACAAAACTGACAGCTGATTGACAAGATGAGAAGCAGTTTTCCAAAATTCAAATTGAACTTAATCCTTTCTTACTAAAAGAATGCTCAAATCAAGGCGACACAGCTCACTCGTTTTGACTTCATGAGCTATGGCAGGTAGAGACAACTTTTTGAAAATACACAGCTAAAACTGTCCGTGCTTTGAATGCTAGACATGTTTTTCAGAATACACAGCTAAAACGGTCCCCGCTTTAAGTGCTAAAGCACTTAAAGCGGGGACCGTTTTAGCTGTGTATTTTGAAAAAGTTGTGGGCTCTTCAAAGAGAAAGCTACTTTTGCTGTGTCTTTGGGTTCGAGGGGAAATGGGAGTCCTCTTCAGTCAGCAGGAATGACACCTGAGTCCTTTGCAGTCCTCTTGTCTGCCTCTGAGGGTGAAATGAGAGTGGTCCCTGTCATCATGAGCCATGTCTGAAAGAATTATTCACATTCCCTACGAGAATAGACGGGTGAAATAGCAAAAGGTGTGTCTTCCTTTGGAGGATGGACGGGTTCAAAGCCCACCTCATACCACTAAGTATTTTGCTGAACACGAGCAGTTGTGTGTGCGGCCTGTGTTTGGGTGATTTTTGTGTGATGTTTGTGTGTGTGTGTCTGTGTGTGTGTGTGTGTCTGTGTGTCTGTGTGTGTGTGTCTGTATTTCTGTCTCCATTCCTGAGCAGCAAATCTTTTTTCGTCTTTTAGCATGTTACTCACAAATGTGGATGAAGCCCAGCACTCCTGAAAACACAATCCATGTATGGTTGAAGGAAATTTTCTTGGTGATGAATGAGAGGTTGGTGACTGAAACCAGCTCATTTCCCATTGACCACTGAGGTCACATCTCTCAGGTGAGAAGCAAAGTGAGAATTTGAACCAGGCACATTCTCCTCAGAGACAATGAGCCAAAGACAGGTCCGATGGAATCGAATGTCTTTTCATGTTGACATCCATCCCGTCAAGCCCTCGTTAAGCCATTGAAGTGTCACATTGGGCCTGGGGGAGGCGGTGCACCCTGTGAAATTACACGTCCGAAGATTTGGATTTGATTTCCAGCCCTCTGCCAGTCAGTCTGCCAGGCACTTTCATGTGACAAGCCTTAGGCGAGTCCCTTTCTGTCTCTGATTCCCGATTCCTTCGCAGGGATTTATGTGGGCCTTAACGCCCACTGGGAAAAGACCCCTCTGCCAGCTCAGTGCCTACTTTCTTGGTTTGACTTGTCAATCTGGACTTGAATACACCTTTGGTTTTGGATTGACTCTATTACCTCTCCTAGAAATTAACACACAAAAGTGACAGCTGATTGACAAGATGAGAAGCAGTTTTACAAAATTCAAATTGAGCTTAATCCTTTCTTACTAAAAGAATGCTCAAATCAAGGGGACACAGCTCACTCGTTTTGACTTCATGAGCTATGGCATGTAGAGACAACTTTTTGAAAATACACAGCTAAAACTGTCCGTGCTTTGAATGCTAGACATGTTTTTCAGAATACACAGCTAAAACGGTCCCCGCTTTAAGTGCTTTATTAGCTGTGTATTTTGAAAAAGTTGTCTGCTCTTCAAAGAGAAAGGTACTTTTGCTGTGTCTTTGGGTTCGAGGGGAAATGGGAGTCCTCTTCAGTCAGCAGGGACGACACCTGAGTCCTTTGCAGTCCTCTTGTCTGCCTCTGAGGGTGAAATGAGAGTGGTCCCTGTCTTCATGAGCCATGTCTGAAAGAATTATTCACATTCCCTACGAGAATAGACGGGTGAAATAGCAAAAAATGTGTCTTCCTTTGGAGCATGGAAGGGTTCAAAGCCCACCTCATACCACTAAGTATTTTGCTGAACACAAGCAGTTGTGTGTGCGGCCTGTGTTTGGGTGATTTTTGTGTCCTGTGTGTGTGTGTGTGTGTGTCTGTGTGTGTGTGTCTGTATTTCTGTCTCCATTCCTGAGCAGCAAATCTTTTTTGCTCTTTTAGCATGTTACTCACAACTGTGGATGAAGCCCAGCACTCCTGAAAACACAATCCATGTATGGTTGAAGGAAATTTTCTTGGTGATGAGTGAGAGGTTGGTGACTGAAACCAGCTCATTTCCCATTGACCACTGAGGTCACATCTCTCAGGTGAGAAGCAAAGTGAGAATTTGAACCAGGCACATTCTCCATAGAGACAATGGGCCAAAGACAGGTCCGATGGAATCGAATGTCTTTTCATGTTGACATCCATCCCGTCAAGCCCTCGTTAAGTCATTGAAGTGTCACATTGGGCCTGGGGGAGGCGGTGCATCCTGTGAAATTACACGTCCGAAGATTTGGATTTGATTTCCAGCCCTCTGCCAGTCAGTCTGCCAGGCACTTTAATGTGACAAGCCTTAGGCGAGTCCCTTTCTGTCTCTGATTCCCGATTCCTTCACAGGGATTTATGTGGGCCTTAACGCCCACTGGGAAAAGATCCCTCTGCCAGCTCAGTGCCTGCTTTCTTGGTTTGACTTGTCAATCTGGACTTGAATACACCTTTGGTTTTGGATTGACTCTATTACCTCTCCTAGAAATTAACACACAAAACTGAAAGCTGATTGTCAAGATGAGAAGCTGTTTTCCAAAATTAAAATTGAACTTAATCCTTTATACTAAAAGAATGCTCAAATAAAGGGGACACAGCTCACTCGTTTTGACTTCATGAGCTATGGCAGGTAGAGACAACTTTTTGAAAATACACAGCTAAAACTGTCCGTGCTTTGAATGCTAGACATGTTTTTCAGAATACACAGCTAAAGCGGGGACAGTTTTAGCTGTGTATTTTGAAAAAGTTGTGTGCTCTTCAAAGAGAAAGCTACTTTTGCTGTGTCTTTGGGTTCGAGGGGAAATGGGAGTCCTCTTCAGTCAGCAGGGACGACACCTGAGTCCTTTGCAGTCCTCTTGTCTGCCTCTGAGGGTGAAATGAGAGTGGTCCCTGTCATCATGAGCCATGTCTGAAAGAATTATTCACATTCCCTACGAGAATAGACGGGTGAAATAGCAAAAGTTGTGTCTTCCTTTGGAGCATGGACGGGTTCAAAGCCTACCTCATACCACTAAGTATTTTGCTGAACACGAGCAGTTGTGTGTGCGGCCTGTGTTTGGGTGATTTTTGTGTCATGTGTGTGTGTGTGTGTGTGTGTGTGTGTGTGTGTGTGTCTGTGTGTGTGTGTCTGTATTTCTGTCTCCATTCCTGAGCAGCAAATCTTTTTTCCTCTTTTAGCATGTTACTCACAACTGTGGATGAAGCCCAGCACTCCTGAAAACACAATCCATGTATGGTTGAAGGAAATTTTCTTGGTGATGAGTGAGAGGTTGGTGACTGAAACCAGCTCATTTCCCATTGACCACTGAGGTCACATCTCTCAGGTGAGAAGCAAAGTGAGAATTTGAACCAGGCACATTCTCCTTAGAGACAATGGGCCAAAGACAGGTCCGATGGAATCGAGTGTCTTTTCATGTTGACATCCATCCCGTCAAGCCCTCGTTAAGCCATTGAAGTGTCACATTGGGCCTGGGGGAGGCGGTGCACCCTGTGAAATTACACGTCCGAAGGTTTGGATTTGATTTCCAGCCCTCTGCCAGTCAGTCTGCAGGCACTTTCATGTGACAAGCCTTAGGCGAGTCCCCTTCTGTCTCTGATTCCCGATTCCTTCACAGGGATTTATGTGGGCCTTAACGCCCACAGGGAAAAGATCCCTCTGCCAGCTCAGTGCCTGCTTTCTTGGTTTGACTTGTCAATCTGGACTTGAATACACCTTTGGTTTTGGATTGACTCTATTACCTCTCCTAGAAATTAACACACAAAACTGACAGCTGATTGACAAGATGAGAAGCAGCTTTCCAAAATTCAAATTGAACTTAATCCTTTCTTACTAAAAGAATGCTCAAATCAAGGGGACACAGCTCACTCGTTTTGACTTCATGAGCTATGGCAGGTAGAGACAACTTTTTGAAAATACACAGCTAAAACTGTCCGTGCTTTGAATGCTAGACATGTTTTTCAGAATACACAGCTAAAACGGTCCCCGCTTTAAGTGCTAAAGCACTTAAAGCGGGGACCGTTTTAGCTGTGTATTTTGAAAAAGTTGTGTGCTCTTCAAAGAGAAAGCTACTTTTGCTGTGTCTTTGGGTTCGAGGGGAAATGGGAGTCCTCTTCAGTCAGCAGGGATGACACCTGAGTCCTTTGCAGTCCTCTTTTCTGCCTCTGAGGGTGAAATGAGAGTGGTCCCTGTCATCATGAGCCATGTCTGAAAGAATTATTCACATTCCCTACGAGAATAGACGGGTGAAATAGCAAAAGGTGTGTCTTCCTTTGGAGCATGGACGGGTTCAAAGCCCACCTCATACCACTAAGTATTTTGCTGAGCACGAGCATTTGTGTGTGCGGCCTGTGTTTGGGTGATTTTTGTGGTGTGTGTGTGTGTGTGTGTGTGTGTGTCTGTGTGTGTGTGTCTGTATTTCTGTCTCCATTCCTGAGCAGCAAATCTTTTTTCCTCTTTTAGCATGTTACTC
This sequence comes from Saimiri boliviensis, assembly GCF_048565385.1. Taxonomy (NCBI): domain Eukaryota; kingdom Metazoa; phylum Chordata; class Mammalia; order Primates; family Cebidae; genus Saimiri; species Saimiri boliviensis. The sequence goes on from NC_133453.1 coordinate 153,622,454, forward strand.
ACAACTGTGGATGAAGCCCAGCACTCCTGAAAACACAATCCATGTATGGTTGAAGGAAATTTTCTTGGTGATGAGTGAGAGGTTGGTGACTGAAACCAGCTCATTTCCCATTGACCACTGAGGTCGCATCTCTCAGGTAAGAAGCAAAGTGAGAATTTGAACCAGGCACATTCTCCTTAGAGACAATGAGCCAAAGACAGGTCCGATGGAATCGAATGTCTTTTCATGTTGACATCCATCCCGTCAAGCCCTCGTTAAGCCATTGAAGTGTCACATTGGGCCTGGGGGAGGCGGTGCCCCCTGTGAAATTACACGTCCGAAGATTTGGATTTGATTTCCAGCCCTCTGCCAGTCAGTCTGCCAGGCACTTTCATGTGACAAGCCTTAGGCGAGTCCCTTTCTGTCTCTGATTCCCGATTCCTTCACAGGGATTTATGTGGGCCTTAACGCCCACTGGGAAAAGATCCCTCTGCCAGCTCAGTGCCTGCTTTCTTGGTTTGACTTGTCAATCTGGACTTGAATACACCTTTGGTTTTGGATTGACTCTATTACCTCTCCTAGAAATTAACACACAAAACTGACAGCTGATTGACAAGGTGAGAAGCAGTTTTCCAAAATTCAAATTGAACCTTATCCTTTCTTACTAAAAGAATGTTCAAATCAAGGGGACACAGCTCACTCGTTTTGACTTCATGAGCTATGGCAGGTAGAGATAACTTTTTGAAAATACACAGCTAAAACTGTCCGTGCTTTGAATGCTAGACATGTTTTTCAGAATACACAGCTAAAACGGTCCCCGATTTAAGTGCTAAATCACTTAAAGCGGGGACCGTTTTAGCTGTGTATTTTGAAAAAGTTGTGTGCTCTTCAAAGAGAAAGCTACTTTTGCTGTGTCTTTGGGTTCGAGGGGAAATGGGAGTCCTCTTCAGTCAGCAGGGACGACACCTGAGTCCTTTGCAGTCCTCTTGTCTGCCTCTGAGGGTGAAATGAGAGTGGTCCCTGTCATCATGTGCCATGTCTGAAAGAATTATTCACATTCCCTACGAGAATAGACGGGTGAAATAGCAAAAGGTGTGTCTTCCTTTGGAGCATGGACGGGTTCAAAGCCCACCTCATACCACTAAGTATTTTGCTGAACACGAGCATTTGTGTGTGCGGCCTGTGTTTGGGTGATTTTTGTGTCGTGTGTGTGTGTGTGTGTGTGTGTGTGTGTGTCTGTGTGTGTGTGTCTGTATTTCTGTCTCCATTCCTGAGCAGCAAATCTTTTTTCCTCTTTTAGCATGTTACTCACAACTGTGGATGAAGCCCAGCACTCCTGAAAACACAATCCATGTATGGTTGAAGGAAATTTTCTTGGTGATGAGTGAGAGGTTGGTGACTGAAACCAGCTCATTTCCCATTGACCACTGAGGTCACATCTCTCAGGTGAGAAGCAAAGTGAGAATTTGAACCAGGCACATTCTCCTTAGAGACAATGGGCCAAAGACGGGTCTGATGGAATCGAATGTCTTTTCATGTTGACATGCATCCCGTCAAGCCCTCGTTAAGCCATTGAAGTGTCACATTCTGCCTGGGGGAGGCGGTGCACCCTGTGAAATTACACGTCCGAAGATTTGGATTTGATTTCCAGCCCTCTGCCAGTCAGTCTGCCAGGCACTTTCATGTGACAAGCCTAAGGCAAGTCCCTTTCTGTCTCTGATTCCCGATTCCTTCACAGGGATTTATGTGGGCCTTAATGCCCACTGGGAAAAGATCCCTCTGCCAGCTCAGTGCCTGCTTTCTTGGTTTGACTTGTCAATCTGGACTTGAATACACCTTTGGTTTTGGATTGACTCTATTACCTCTCTGAGAAATTAACACACAAAACTGACAGCTGATTGACAAGATGAGAAGCAGTTTTCCAAAATTCAAATTGAACTTAATCCTTTCTTACTAAAAGAATGCTCAAATCAAGGGGACACAGCTCACTCGTTTTGACTTCATGAGCTATGGCAGGTAGAGACAACTTTTTGAAAATACACAGCTAAAACTGTCCGTGCTTTGAATGCTAGACATGTTTTTCAGAATACACAGCTAAAACGGTCCCCGGTTCAAGTGCTAAAGCACTTAAAGCGGGGACCGTTTTAGCTGTGTATTTTGAAAAAGTTGTGTGCTCTTCAAAGAGAAAGCTACTTTTGCTGTGTCTTTGGGTTCGAGGGGAAATGGGAGTCCTCTTCAGTTAGCAGGGACGACACCTGAATCCTTTGCAGTCCTCTTGTCTGCCTCTGAGGGTGAAATGAGTGTGGTCCCTGTCGTCATGAGCCATGTCTGAAAGAATTATTCACATTCCCTACGAGAATAGACGGGTGAAATAGCAAAAGGTGTGTCTTCCTTTGGAGCATGGACGGGTTCAAAGCCCACCTCATACCACTAAGTATTTTGCTGAACACGAGCAGTTGTGTGTGCGGCCTGTGTTTGGTTGATTTTTGTGTCATGTGTGTGTGTGTGTGTGTGTGTCTGTGTGTGTGTGTCTGTGTGTGTGTGTCTGTATTTCTGTCTCCATTCCTGAGCAGCAAATCTTTTTTCCTCTTTTAGCATGTTACTCACAACTGTGGATGAAGCCCAGCACTCCTGAAAACACAATCCATGTATGGTTGAAGGAAATTTTCTTGGTGATGAGTGAGAGGTTGGTGATTGAAACCAGCTCATTTCCCATTGACCACTGAGGTCACATCTCTCAGGTGAGAAGCAAAGTGAGAATTTGAACCAGGCACATTCTCCTTAGAGACAATGGGCCAAAGACAGGTCCGATGGAATCGAATGTCTTTTCATGTTGACATCCATCCCGTGAAGCCCTCGTTAAGCCATTGAAGTGTCACATTGGGCCTGGTGGAGGCGGTGCACCCTGTGAAATTACACGTCCGAAGATTTGGATTTGATTTCCAGCCCTCTGCCAGTCAGTCTGCCAGGCACTTTCATGTGACAAGCCTTAGGCGAGTCCCTTTCTGTCTCTGATTCCCGATTCCTTCGCAGGGATTTATGTGGGCCTTAACGCCCACTGGGAAAAGACCCCTCTGCCAGCTCAGTGCCTACTTTCTTGGTTTGACTTGTCAATCTGGACTTGAATACACCTTTGGTTTTGGATTGACTCTATTACCTCTCCTAGAAATAAACACACAAAAGTGACAGCTGATTGACAAGATGAGAAGCAGTTTTACAAAATTCAAATTGAACTTAATCCTTTCTTACTAAAAGAATGCTCAAATCAAGGGGACACATCTCACTCGTTTTGACTTCATGAGCTATGGCATGTAGAGACAACTTTTTGAAAATACACAGCTAAACTGTCCGTGCTTTGAATGCTAGACATGTTTTTCAGAATACACAGCTAAAACGGTCCCCGCTTTAAGTGCCAAAGCACTTAAAGCGGGGACCGTTTTAGCTGTGTATTTTGAAAAAGTTGTGTGCTCTTCAAAGAGAAAGCTACTTTTGCTGTGTCTTTGGGTTCGAGGGGAAATGGGAGTCCTCTTCAGTCAGCAGGGATTACACCTGAGTCCTTTGCAGTCCTCTTGTCTGCCTCTGAGGGTGAGATGAGAGTGGTCCCTGTCATCATGAGCCATGTCTGAAAGAATTATTCACATTCCCTACGAGAATAGACGGGTGAAATAGCAAAAGGTGTGTCTTCCTTTGGATCATGGACGGGTTCAAAACCCACCCCATACCACTAAGTATTTTGCTGAACACGAGCTGTTGTGTGTGCGGCCTGTGTTTGGGTGATTTTTGTGTCGTGTGTGTGCGTGTTTGTGTGTGTGTCTGTGTGTGTGTGTCTGTATTTCTGTCTCCATGCCTGAGCAGCAAATCTTTTTTCCTCTTTTAGCATGTTACTCACAACTGTGGATGAAGCCCAGCACTCCTGAAAACACAATCCATGTATGGTTGAAGGAAATTTTCTTGGTGATGAGTGAGAGGTTGGTGATTGAAACCAGCTCATTTCCCATTGACCACTGAGGTCACATCTCTCAGGTGAGAAGCAAAGTGAGAATTTGAACCAGGCACATTCTCCTTAGAGACAATGGGCCAAAGACAGGTCCGATGGAATCGAATGTCTTTTCATGTTGACATCCATCCCGTCAAGCCCTCGTTAAGCCATTGAAGTGTCACATTGGGCCTGGGGGAGGCGGTGCACCCTGTGAAATTACACGACCGAAGATTTGGATTTGATTTCCAGCCCTCTGCCAGTCAGTCTGCCAGGCACTGTCATGTGACAAGCCTTAGGCGAGTCCCTTTCTGTCTCTGATTCCCGATTCCTTCACAGGGATTTATGTGGGCCTTAACGCCCACTGGGAAAAGATCCCTCTGCCAGCTCAGTGCCTGCTTTCTTGGTTTGACTTGTCAATCTGGACTTGAATACACCTTTGGTTTTGGATTGACTCTATTACCTCTCCTAGAAATTAACACACAAAACTGACAGCTGATTGACAAGATGAGAAGCAGTTTTCCAAAATTCAAATTGAACTTTATCCTTTCTTACTAAAAGAATGCTCAAATCAAGGGGACACAGCTCACTCGTTTTGACTTCATGAGCTATGGCAGGTAGAGACAACTTTTTGAAAATACACAGCTAAAACTGTCCGTGCTTTGAATGCTAGACATGTTTTTCAGAATACACAGCTAAAACGGTCCCCGCTTTAAGTGCTAAAGCACTTCAAGCGGGGACCGTTTAGCTGTGTATTTTGAAAAAGTTGTGTGCTCTTCAAAGAGAAAGCTACTTTTGCTGTGTCTTTGGGTTCGAGGGGAAATGGGAGTCCTCTTCAGTCAGCAGGGATTACACCTGAGTCCTTTGCAGTCCTCTTGTCTGCCTCTGAGGGTGAGATGAGAGTGGTCCCTGTCATCATGAGCCATGTCTGAAAGAATTATTCACATTCCCTACGAGAATAGACGGGTGAAATAGCAAAAGGTGTGTCTTCCTTTGGATCATGGACGGGTTCAAAACCCACCCCATACCACTAAGTATTTTGCTGAACACGAGCTGTTGTGTGTGCGGCCTGTGTTTGGGTGATTTTTGTGTCGTGTGTGTGTGTGTTTGTGTGTGTGTGTCTGTATTTCTGTCTCCATTCCTGAGCAGCAAATATTTTTTCCTCTTTTAGCATGTTAATCACAACTGTGGATGAAGCCCAGCACTCCTGAAAACACAATCCATGTATGGTTGAAGGAAATTTTCTTGGTGATGAGTGAGAGGTTGGTGACTGAAACCAGCTCATTTCCCATTGACCACTGAGGTCACATCTCTCAGGTGAGAAGCAAAGTGAGAATTTGAACCAGGCACATTCTCCTTAGAGACAATGGGCCAAAGACAGGTCCGATGGAATCGAATGTCTTTTCATGTTGACATCCACCCGTCAAGCCCTCGTTAAGCCATTGAAGTGTCACATTGGGTCTGGGGGAGGCGGTGCACCCTGTGAAATTACACGTCCGAAGATTTGGATTTGATTTCCAGCCCTCTGCCAGTCAGTCTGCCAGGCACTTTCATGTGACAAGCCTTAGGCGAGTCCCTTTCTGTCCCTGATTCCCGATTCCTTCACAGGGATTTATGTGGGCCTTAACGCTCACTGGGGAAAGATCCCTCTGCCAGCTCAGTGCCTGCTTTCTTGGTTTGACTTGTCAATCTGGACTTGAATACACCTTTGGTTTTGGATTGACTCTATTACCTCTCCTAGAAATTAACACACAAAACTGACAGCTGATTGACAAGATGAGAAGCAGTTTTCCAAAATTCAAATTGAACTTAATCCTTTCTTACTAAAAGAATGCTCAAATCAAGGCGACACAGCTCACTCGTTTTGACTTCATGAGCTATGGCAGGTAGAGACAACTTTTTGAAAATACACAGCTAAAACTGTCCGTGCTTTGAATGCTAGACATGTTTTTCAGAATACACAGCTAAAACGGTCCCCGCTTTAAGTGCTAAAGCACTTAAAGCGGGGACCGTTTTAGCTGTGTATTTTGAAAAAGTTGTGGGCTCTTCAAAGAGAAAGCTACTTTTGCTGTGTCTTTGGGTTCGAGGGGAAATGGGAGTCCTCTTCAGTCAGCAGGAATGACACCTGAGTCCTTTGCAGTCCTCTTGTCTGCCTCTGAGGGTGAAATGAGAGTGGTCCCTGTCATCATGAGCCATGTCTGAAAGAATTATTCACATTCCCTACGAGAATAGACGGGTGAAATAGCAAAAGGTGTGTCTTCCTTTGGAGGATGGACGGGTTCAAAGCCCACCTCATACCACTAAGTATTTTGCTGAACACGAGCAGTTGTGTGTGCGGCCTGTGTTTGGGTGATTTTTGTGTGATGTTTGTGTGTGTGTGTCTGTGTGTGTGTGTGTGTCTGTGTGTCTGTGTGTGTGTGTCTGTATTTCTGTCTCCATTCCTGAGCAGCAAATCTTTTTTCGTCTTTTAGCATGTTACTCACAAATGTGGATGAAGCCCAGCACTCCTGAAAACACAATCCATGTATGGTTGAAGGAAATTTTCTTGGTGATGAATGAGAGGTTGGTGACTGAAACCAGCTCATTTCCCATTGACCACTGAGGTCACATCTCTCAGGTGAGAAGCAAAGTGAGAATTTGAACCAGGCACATTCTCCTCAGAGACAATGAGCCAAAGACAGGTCCGATGGAATCGAATGTCTTTTCATGTTGACATCCATCCCGTCAAGCCCTCGTTAAGCCATTGAAGTGTCACATTGGGCCTGGGGGAGGCGGTGCACCCTGTGAAATTACACGTCCGAAGATTTGGATTTGATTTCCAGCCCTCTGCCAGTCAGTCTGCCAGGCACTTTCATGTGACAAGCCTTAGGCGAGTCCCTTTCTGTCTCTGATTCCCGATTCCTTCGCAGGGATTTATGTGGGCCTTAACGCCCACTGGGAAAAGACCCCTCTGCCAGCTCAGTGCCTACTTTCTTGGTTTGACTTGTCAATCTGGACTTGAATACACCTTTGGTTTTGGATTGACTCTATTACCTCTCCTAGAAATTAACACACAAAAGTGACAGCTGATTGACAAGATGAGAAGCAGTTTTACAAAATTCAAATTGAACTTAATCCTTTCTTACTAAAAGAATGCTCAAATCAAGGGGACACAGCTCACTCGTTTTGACTTCATGAGCTATGGCATGTAGAGACAACTTTTTGAAAATACACAGCTAAAACTGTCCGTGCTTTGAATGCTAGACATGTTTTTCAGAATACACAGCTAAAACGGTCCCCGCTTTAAGTGCTTTATTAGCTGTGTATTTTGAAAAAGTTGTCTGCTCTTCAAAGAGAAAGGTACTTTTGCTGTGTCTTTGGGTTCGAGGGGAAATGGGAGTCCTCTTCAGTCAGCAGGGACGACACCTGAGTCCTTTGCAGTCCTCTTGTCTGCCTCTGAGGGTGAAATGAGAGTGGTCCCTGTCTTCATGAGCCATGTCTGAAAGAATTATTCACATTCCCTACGAGAATAGACGGGTGAAATAGCAAAAAGTGTGTCTTCCTTTGGAGCATGGAAGGGTTCAAAGCCCACCTCATACCACTAAGTATTTTGCTGAACACAAGCAGTTGTGTGTGCGGCCTGTGTTTGGGTGATTTTTGTGTCCTGTGTGTGTGTGTGTGTGTGTCTGTGTGTGTGTGTCTGTATTTCTGTCTCCATTCCTGAGCAGCAAATCTTTTTTGCTCTTTTAGCATGTTACTCACAACTGTGGATGAAGCCCAGCACTCCTGAAAACACAATCCATGTATGGTTGAAGGAAATTTTCTTGGTGATGAGTGAGAGGTTGGTGACTGAAACCAGCTCATTTCCCATTGACCACTGAGGTCACATCTCTCAGGTGAGAAGCAAAGTGAGAATTTGAACCAGGCACATTCTCCATAGAGACAATGGGCCAAAGACAGGTCCGATGGAATCGAATGTCTTTTCATGTTGACATCCATCCCGTCAAGCCCTCGTTAAGTCATTGAAGTGTCACATTGGGCCTGGGGGAGGCGGTGCATCCTGTGAAATTACACGTCCGAAGATTTGGATTTGATTTCCAGCCCTCTGCCAGTCAGTCTGCCAGGCACTTTAATGTGACAAGCCTTAGGCGAGTCCCTTTCTGTCTCTGATTCCCGATTCCTTCACAGGGATTTATGTGGGCCTTAACGCCCACTGGGAAAAGATCCCTCTGCCAGCTCAGTGCCTGCTTTCTTGGTTTGACTTGTCAATCTGGACTTGAATACACCTTTGGTTTTGGATTGACTCTATTACCTCTCCTAGAAATTAACACACAAAACTGAAAGCTGATTGTCAAGATGAGAAGCTGTTTTCCAAAATTAAAATTGAACTTAATCCTTTATACTAAAAGAATGCTCAAATAAAGGGGACACAGCTCACTCGTTTTGTCTTCATGAGCTATGGCAGGTAGAGACAACTTTTTGAAAATACACAGCTAAAACTGTCCGTGCTTTGAATGCTAGACATGTTTTTCAGAATACACAGCTAAAGCGGGGACAGTTTTAGCTGTGTATTTTGAAAAAGTTGTGTGCTCTTCAAAGAGAAAGCTACTTTTGCTGTGTCTTTGGGTTCGAGGGGAAATGGGAGTCCTCTTCAGTCAGCAGGGACGACACCTGAGTCCTTTGCAGTCCTCTTGTCTGCCTCTGAGGGTGAAATGAGAGTGGTCCCTGTCATCATGAGCCATGTCTGAAAGAATTATTCACATTCCCTACGAGAATAGACGGGTGAAATAGCAAAAGTTGTGTCTTCCTTTGGAGCATGGACGGGTTCAAAGCCTACCTCATACCACTAAGTATTTTGCTGAACACGAGCAGTTGTGTGTGCGGCCTGTGTTTGGGTGATTTTTGTGTCATGTGTGTGTGTGTGTGTGTGTGTGTGTGTGTGTGTGTGTCTGTGTGTGTGTGTCTGTATTTCTGTCTCCATTCCTGAGCAGCAAATCTTTTTTCCTCTTTTAGCATGTTACTCACAACTGTGGATGAAGCCCAGCACTCCTGAAAACACAATCCATGTATGGTTGAAGGAAATTTTCTTGGTGATGAGTGAGAGGTTGGTGACTGAAACCAGCTCATTTCCCATTGACCACTGAGGTCACATCTCTCAGGTGAGAAGCAAAGTGAGAATTTGAACCAGGCACATTCTCCTTAGAGACAATGGGCCAAAGACAGGTCCGATGGAATCGAGTGTCTTTTCATGTTGACATCCATCCCGTCAAGCCCTCGTTAAGCCATTGAAGTGTCACATTGGGCCTGGGGGAGGCGGTGCACCCTGTGAAATTACACGTCCGAAGGTTTGGATTTGATTTCCAGCCCTCTGCCAGTCAGTCTGCAGGCACTTTCATGTGACAAGCCTTAGGCGAGTCCCCTTCTGTCTCTGATTCCCGATTCCTTCACAGGGATTTATGTGGGCCTTAACGCCCACAGGGAAAAGATCCCTCTGCCAGCTCAGTGCCTGCTTTCTTGGTTTGACTTGTCAATCTGGACTTGAATACACCTTTGGTTTTGGATTGACTCTATTACCTCTCCTAGAAATTAACACACAAAACTGACAGCTGATTGACAAGATGAGAAGCAGTTTTCCAAAATTCAAATTGAACTTAATCCTTTCTTACTAAAAGAATGCTCAAATCAAAGGGACACAGCTCACTCGTTTTGACTTCATGAGCTATGGCAGGTAGAGACAACTTTTTGAAAATACACAGCCAAAACTGTCCGTGCTTTGAATGCTAGACATGTTTTTCAGAATACACAGCAAAAACAGTCCCCGCTTTAAGAGTTAAAGCACTTAAAGCGGGGACCGTTTTAGCTGTGTATTTTGAAAAAGTTGTGTGCTCTTCAAAAAGAAAGCTATTTTTGCTGTGTCTTTGGGTTCGAGGGGAAATGGGAGTCCTCTTCAGTCATCAGGGACGACACCTGAGTCCTTTGCAGTCCTCCTGTCTGCCTCTGAGGGTGAAATGAGACTGGTCCCTGTCATCATGAGCCATGTCTGAAAGAATTATTCACATTCCCTACGAGAATAGACGGGTGAAATAGCAAAAGGTGTGTCTTCCTTTGGAGCGTGGAAGGGTTCAAAGCCCACCTCATACCACTAAGTATTTTGCTGAACACGAGCAGTTGTGTATGCGGCCTGTTTTTGGGTGATTTTTGTGTCGTGTGTGTGTGTGTGTGTGTGTGTGTGTGTGTGTCTGTATTTCTGTCTCCATTCCTGAGCAGCAAATCTTTTTTCCTCTTTTAGCATGTTACTCACAACTGTGGATGAAGCCCAGCACTCCTGAAGACAATCCATGTATGGTTGAAGGAAATTTTCTTGGTGATGAGTGAGAGGTTGGTGACTGAAACCAGCTCATTTCCCATTGACCACTGAGGTCACATCTCTCAGGTGAGAAGCAAAGTGAGAATTTGAACCAGGCACATTCTCCTTAGAGACAATGGGCCAAAGACAGGTCCGATGGAATCGAATGTCTTTTCATGTTGACATCCATCCCGTCAAGCGCTCGTTAAGCCATTGAAGTGTCACATTGGGCCTGGGGGAGGCGGTGCACCCTGTGAAATTACACGTCCGAAGATTTGGATTTGATTTCCAGCCCTCTGCCAGTCAGTCTGCCAGGCACTTTCATGTGACAAGCCTTAGGCGAGTCCCTTTCTGTCTCTGATTCCCGATTCCTTCACAGGGATTTATGTGGGCCTTAACGCCCACAGGGAAAAGATCCCTCTGCCAGCTCAGTGCCTGCTTTCTTGGTTTGACTTGTCAATCTGGACTTGAATACACCTTTGGTTTTGGATTGACTCTATTACCTCTCCTAGAAATTAACACACAAAACTGACAGCTGATTGACAAGATGAGAAGCAGTTTTCCAAAATTCAAATTGAACTTAATCCTTTCTTACTAAAAGAATGCTCAAATCAAAGGGACACAGCTCACTCGTTTTGACTTCATGAGCTATGGCAGGTAGAGACAACTTTTTGAAAATACACAGCCAAAACTGTCCGTGCTTTGAATGCTAGACATGTTTTTCAGAATACACAGCTAAAACAGTCCCCGCTTTAAGAGTTAAAGCACTTAAAGCGGGGACCGTTTTAGCTGTGTATTTTGAAAAAGTTGTGTGCTCTTCAAAAAGAAAGCTATTTTTGCTGTGTCTTTGGGTTCGAGGGGAAATGGGAGTCCTCTTCAGTCATCAGGGACGACACCTGAGTCCTTTGCAGTCCTCCTGTCTGCCTCTGAGGGTGAAATGAGACTGGTCCCTGTCATCATGAGCCATGTCTGAAAGAATTATTCACATTCCCTAGGAGAATAGACGGGTGAAATAGCAAAAGGTGTGTCTTCCTTTGGAGCATGGAAGGGTTCAAAGCCCACCTCATACCACTAAGTATTTTGCTGAACACGAGCAGTTGTGTATGCGGCCTGTTTTTGGGTGATTTTTGTGTCGTGTGTGTGTGTGTGTGTGTGTGTGTGTGTGTCTGTATTTCTGTCTCCATTCCTGAGCAGCAAATCTTTTTTCCTCTTTTAGCATGTTACTCACAACTGTGGATGAAGCCCAGCACTCCTGAAGACAATCCATGTATGGTTGAAGGAAATTTTCTTGGTGATGAGTGAGAGGTTGGTGACTGAAACCAGCTCATTTCCCATTGACCACTGAGGTCACATCTCTCAGGTGAGAAGCAAAGTGAGAATTTGAACCAGGCACATTCTCCTTAGAGACAATGGGCCAAAGACAGGTCCGATGGAATCGAATGTCTTTTCATGTTGACATCCATCCCGTCAAGCCCTCGTTAAGCCATTTAAGTGTCACATTGGGCCTGGGGGAGGCGGTGCACCCTGTGAAATTACACGTCCGAAGATTTGGATTTGATTTCCAGCCCTCTGCCAGTCAGTCTGCCAGGCACTTTCATGTGACAAGCCTTAGGCGAGTCCCTTTCTGTCTCTGATTCCCGATTCCTTCACAGGGATTTATGTGGGCCTTAACGCCCACTGGGAAAAGATCCCTCTGCCAGCTCAGTGCCTGCTTTCTTGGTTTGACTTGTCAATCTGGACTTGAATACACCTTTGGTTTTGGATTGACTCTATTACCTCTCCTAGAAATTAACACACAAAACTGACAGCTGATTGACAAGATGAGAAGCAGTTTTCCAAAATTCAAATTGAACTTAATCCTTTCTTACTAAAAGAATGCTCAGATCAAAGGGACACAGCTCACTCGTTTTGACTTCATGAGCTATGGCAGGTAGAGACAACTTTTTGAAAATACACAGCCAAAACAGTCCGTGCTTTGAATGCTAGACATGTTTTTCAGAATACACAGCTAAAACGGTCCTCGCTTTAAGTGTTAAAGCACTTAAAGCGGGGACCGTTTTAGCTGTGTATTTTGAAAAAGTTGTGTGCTCTTCAAAAAGAAAGCTATTTTTGCTGTGTCTTTGGGTTCGAGGGGAAATGGGAGTCCTCTTCAGTCAGCAGGGACGACACCTGAGTCCTTTGCAGTCCTCCTGTCTGCCTCTGAGGGTGAAATGAGACTGGTCCCTGTTATCATGAGCCATGTCTGAAAGAATTATTCACATTCCCTACGAGAATAGACGGGTGAAATAGCAAAACGTGTGTCTTCCTTTGGAGCATGGACGGGTTCAAAGCCCACCTCATACCACTAAGTATTTTGCTGAACACGAGCAGTTGTGTGTGCGGCCTGTGTTTGGGTGATTTTTGTGTCGTGTGAGTGTGTGTGTGTGTGTGTGTGTGTGTCTGTGTGTGTGTGTCTGCATTTCTGTCTCCATTCCTGAGCAGCAAATCTTTTTTCCTCTTTTAGCATGTTACTCACAACTGTGGATGAAGCCCAGCACTCCTGAAAACACAATCCATGTATGGTTGAAGGAAATTTTCTTGGTGATGAGTGAGAGGTTGGTGAATGAAACCAGCTCATTTCCCATTGACCACTGAGGTCACATCTCTCAGGTGATAAGCAAAGTGAGAATTTGAACCAGGCACATTATCCTTAGAGACAATGGGCCAAAGACAGGTCCGATGGAATCGAATGTCTTTTCATGTTGACATCCATCCCGTCAAGCCCTCGTTAAGCCATTGAAGTGTCACATTGGGCCTGGGGGAGGCGGTGCACCCTGTGAAATTACACGTCCGTAGATTTGGATTTGATTTCCAGCCCTCTGCCAGTCAGTCTGCCAGGCACTTTCATGTGACAAGCCTTAGGCGAGTCCCTTTCTGTCTCCGATTCCCGATTCCTTCACAGGGATTTATGTGGGCCTTAACGCCCACTGGGAAAAGATCCCTCTGGCAGCTCAGTGCCTGCTTTCTTGGTTTGACTTGTCAATCTGGACTTGAATACACCTTTGGTTTTGGATTGACTCTATTACCTCTCCTAGAAATTAACACACAAAACTGACAGCTGATTGACAAGATGAGAAGCAGTTTTCCAAAATTCAAATTGAACTTAATCCTTTCTTACTAAAAGAATGCTCAAATCAAGGGGACACAGCTCACTCGTTTTGACTTCATGAGTTATGGCAGGTAGAGACAACTTTCTGAAAATACAGAGCTAAAACTGTCCGTGCTTTGAATGCTAGACATGTTTTTCAGAATACACAGCTAAAGCGGGGACCGTTTTAGCTGTGTATTTTGAAAAAGTTGTGTGCTCTTCAAAGAGAAAGCTACTTTTGCTGTGTCTTTGGGTTCGAGGGGAAATGGGAGTCCTCTTCAGTCAGCAGGGAAGACACCTGAGTCCTTTGCAGTCCTCCTGTCTGCCTCTGAGGGTGAAATGAGAGTGGTTGCTGACATCATGAGCCATGTCTTAAAGAATTATTCACATTCCCTACGAGAATAGACGGGTGAAATAGCAAAAGTTGTGTCTTCCTTTGGAGCATGGACGGGTTCAAAACCCACCTCATACCACTAAGTATTTTGCTGAACACGAGCAGTTGTGTGTGCGGCCTGTGTTTTGGTGATTTTTGTGTCATGTGTGTGTGTTTGTGTGTGTGTGTGTGTGTGTCTGTGTGTGTGTGTCTGTATTTCTGTCTCCATTCCTGAGCAGCAAATCTTTTTTCCTCTTTTAGCATGTTACTTACAACTGTGGATGAAGCCCAGCACTCAAGAAAACACAATCCATGTATGTTTGAAGGAAATTTTCTTGGTGATGAGTGAGAGGTTGGTGACTGAAACCAGCTCATTTCCCATTGACCACTGAGGTCACATCTCTCAGGTGAGAAGCAAAGTGAGAATTTGAACCAGGCACATTCTCCTTAGAGACAATGGGCCAAAGACAGGTCCGATGGAATCGAATGTCTTTTCATGTTGACATCCATCCCGTCAAGCCCTCGTTAAGCCATTGAAGTGTCACATTGGGCCTGGGGGAGGCGGTGCACCCTGTGAAATTACACGTCCGAAGATTTGGATTTGATTTCCAGCACTCTGTCAGTCAGTCTGCCAGGCACTTTCATGTGACAAGCCTTAGGCAAGTCCCTTTCTGTCTCTGATTCCCGATTCCTTCACAGGGATTTATGTGGGCCTTAACGCCCACTGGGAAAAGATCTTTCTGCCAGCTCAGTGCCTGCTTTCTTGGTTTGACTTGTCAATCTGGACTTGAATACACCTTTGGTTTGGATTGACTCTATTACCTGTCCGAGAAATTAACACACAAAACTGACAGCTGATTGACAAGATGAGAAGCAGTTTTCCAAAATTCAAATTGAACTTAATCCTTTCTTACTAAAAGAATGCTCAAATCAAGGGGACACAGCTCACTCGTTTTGATTTCATGAGCTATGGCAGGTAGAGACAACTTTTTGAAAATACACAGCTAAAACTGTCCGTGCTTTGAATGCTAGACATGTTTTTCAGAATACACAGCTAAAACGGTCCCCGCTTTAAGTGATAAAGCACTTAAAGCGGGGACCGTTTTAGCTGTGTATTTTGAAAAAGTTGTGTGCTCTTCAAAGAGAAAGCTACTTTTGCTGTGTCTTTGGGTTCGAGGGGAAATGGGAGTCCTCTTCAGTCAGCAGGGACGACACCTGAGTCCTTTGCAGTCCTCTTGTCTGCCTCTGAGGGTGAAATGAGAGTGGTCCCTGTCATCATGAGCCATGTCTGAAAGAATTATTCACATTCCCTACGAGAATAGACGGGTGAAATAGCAAAAGGTGTGTCTTCCTTTGGAGCATGGACGGGTTCAAAGCCCACCTCATACCACTAAGTATTTTGCTGAACACGAGCAGTTGTGTGTGCGGCCTGTGTTTGGGTGATTTTTGTGTCATGTGTGTGTGTGTGTGTGTGTCTGTGTGTGTGTGTCTGTATTTCTGTCTCCATTCCTGAGCAGCAATTCTTTTTTCCTCTTTTAGCATGTTACTCACAACTGTGGATGAAGCCCAGCACTCCTGAAAACACAATCCATGTATGGTTGAAGGAAATTTTCTTGGTGATGAGTGAGAGGTTGGTGACTGAAACCAGCTCATTTCCCATTGACCACTGAGGTCACATCTCTCAGGTGAGAAGCAAAGTGAGAATTTGAACCAGGCACATTCTCCTTAGAGACAATGGGCCAAAGACAGGTCCGATGGAATCGAATGTCTTTTCATGTTCACATGCATCCCGTCAAGCCCTCGTTAAGCCATTGAAGTGTCACATTGGGCCTGGGGGAGGCGGTGCACCCTGTGAAATTACACGTCCGTAGATTTGGATTTGATTTCCAGCCCTCTGCCAGTCAGTCTGCCAGGCACTTTCATGTGACAAGCCTTAGGCGAGTCCCTTTCTGTCTCTGATTCCCGATTCCTTCACAGGGATTTATGTGGGCCTTAACGCCCACTGGGAAAAGATCCCTCTGCCAGCTCAGTGCCTGCTTTCTTGGTTTGACTTGTCAATCTGGACTTGAATACACCTTTGGTTTTGGATTGACTCTATTACCTCTCCTAGAAATTAACACACAAAACTGACAGCTGATTGACAAGATGAGAAGCAGTTTTCCAAAATTCAAATTGAACTTAATCCTTTCTTCCGAAAAGAATGCTCAAATCAAGGGGACACAGCTCACTCGTTTTGACTTCATGAGCTATGGCAGGTAGAGACAACTTTTTGAAAATACACAGCTAAAACTGTCCGTGCTTTGAATGCTAGACATGTTTTTCAGAATACACAGCTAAAACGGTCCCCGCTTTAAGTGCTTTATTAGCTGTGTATTTTGAAAAAGTTGTGTGCTCTTCAAAGAGAAAGGTACTTTTGCTGTGTCTTTGGGTTCGAGGGGAAATGGGAGTCCTCTTCAGTCAGAAGGGATGACACCTGAGTCCTTTGAAGTCCTCTTGTCTGCCTCTGAGGGTGAAAAGAGAGTGGTTCCTGTCATCATGAGCCGTGTCTGAAGGAATTATTCACATTCCCTACGAGAATTGACGGGTGAAATAGCAAAAGGTGTGTCTTCCTTTGGAGCATGGACATGCTCAAATCCCACCTCATACCACTAAGTATTTTGCTGAACACGAGCAGTTGTGTGTGCGGCCTGTGTTTGGGTGATTTTTCTGTCATGTGTGTGTGTGTGTGTGGGTGTGTGTGTTTGTTTCTGTGTGTGTGTGTCTGTATTTCTGTCTCCATTCCTGAGCAGCAAATCTTTTTTCCTCTTTTAGCATGCTACTCACAACTGTGGATGAAACCCAGCACTCCTGAAAACACAATCCATGTATGGTTGAAGGAAATTTTCTTGGTGATGAGTGAGAGGTTGGTGACTGAAACCAGCTCATTTCCCATTGACCACTGAGGTCACATCTCTCAGGTGAGAAGCAAAGTGAGAATTTGAACCAGGCACATTCTCCTTAGAGACAATGGGCCAAAGACAGGTCCGATGGAATCGAATGTCTTTTCATGTTGACATCCATCCCGTCAAGCCATCGTTAAGCCATTGAAGTGTCACATTGGGCCTGGGGGAGGCGGTGCACCCTGTGAAATTACACGTCCGAAGATTTGGATTTGATTTCCAGCCCTCTGCCAGTCAGTCTGCCAGGCACTTTCATGTGACAAGCCTTAGGCGAGTCCCTTTCTGTCTCTGATTCCCGATTCCTTCACAGGGATTTATGTGGGCCTTAACGCCCACTGGGAAAAGATCCCTCTGCCAGCTCAGTGCCTGCTTTCTTGCTTTGACTTGTCAATCTGGACTTGAATACTCCTTTGGTTTTGGATTGACTCTATTATCTCTCATAGAAATTAACACACAAAACTGACAGCTGATTGACAAGATGAGAAGCAGTTTTCCAAAATTCAAATTGAACTTAATCCTTACTTACTAAAAGAATGCTCAAATCAAAGGGACACAGGTCACACGTTTTGACTGCATGAGCTATGGCAGGTAGAGACAACTTTTTGAAAATACACAGCTAAAACTGTCCGTGCTTTGAATGCTAGACATGTTTTTCAGAATACACAGCTAAAACGGTCCCCGCTTTAAGTGCTTTATTAGCTGTTTATTTTGAAAAAGTTGTGTGCTCTTCAAAGAGAAAGCTACTTTTGCTGTGTCTTTGGGTTCGAGGGGAAATGGGAGTCCACTTCAGTCAGCAGGGACGACACCTGAGTCCTTTGCAGTCCTCTTGTCTGCCTCTGAGGGTGAAATGAGAGCGGTCCCTGTCTTCATGAGCCATGTCTGAAAGAATTATTCACATTCCCTACGAGAATAGACGGGTGAAATAGCAAAAGGTGTGTCTTCCTTTGGAGCATAGACGGGTTCAAAGGCCACCTCATACCACTAAGTATTTTGCTGAACACGAGCAGTTGTGTGTGCGGCCTGTGTTTGGGTGATTTTTGTGTCGTGTGTGTGTGTGTGTCTGGGTGTGTCTGTGTGTGTGTGTCTGTATTTCTGTCTCCATTCCTGAGCAGCAAATCTTTTTTCCTCTTTTAGCATGTTACTCACAACTGTGGATGAAGCCCAGCACTCCTGAAAACACAATCCATGTATGGTTGACGGAAATTTTCTTGTTGATGAGTGAGAGGTTGGTGACTGAAACCAGCTCATTTCCCATTGATCACTGAGGTCACATCTGTCAGGTGAGAAGCAAAGTGAGAATTTGAACCAGGCACATTCTCCTTAGAGACAATGGGCCAAAGACAGGTCCGATGGAATCGAATGTCTTCTCATGTTGACATCCATCCCGTCAAGCCCTCGTTAAGCCATTGAAGTGTCACATTGGGCCTGGGGGAGGCGGTACACCCTGTGAAATTACACGTCCGAAGATTTGGATTTGATTTCCAGCCCTCTGCCAGTCAGTCTGCCAGGCACTTTCATGTGACAAGCCTTTGGCGAGTCCCTTTCTGTCTCTGATTCCCGATTCCTTCACCGTGATTTATGTGGGCCTTAACGCCCACTGGGAAAAATTCCCTCTGCCAGCTCAGTGCCTGCTTTCTTGCTTTGACTTGTCAATCTGGACTTGAATACACCTTTGGTTTTGGATTGACTCTATTACCTCTCCTAGAAATTAACACACAATACTGACAGCTGATTGACAAGATGAGAAGCAGTTTTCCAAAATTCAAATTGATCTTAATCCTTTCTTCCGAAAAGAATGCTCAAATCAAGGGGACACAGCTCACTCGTTTTGACTTCATGAGCTATGGCAGGTAGAGACAACTTTTTGAAAATACACAGCTAAAACTGTCCGTGCTTTGAATGCTAGACATGTTTTTCAGAATACACAGCTAAAACGGTCCCCGCTTTAAGTGCTTTATTAGCTGTGTATTTTGAAAAAGTTGTGTGCTCTTCAAAGAGAAAGCTACTTTTCCTATGTCTTTGGGTTCGAGGGGAAATGGGAGTCCTCTTCAGCCAGCATGGACGACACCTGAGTCTTTTTCAATCCTCTTGTCTGCCTCTGAGGGTGAAATGATAGTGGTCCCTGTCATCATGAGCCGTGTCTGAAAGAATTATTCACATTCCCTACGAGAATAGACGGGTGAAATAGCAAAACGTGTGTCTTCCTTTGGAGCATGGACGGGCTCAAAGCCCACCTCATACCACTAAGTATTTTGCTGAACACGAGCAGTTGTGTGTGCGGCCTGTGTTTGGGTGATTTTTGTGTCGTGTGTGTGTGTGTGTGTGTGTGTGTGTGTGTGTCTGTGTGTGTCTCTGTGTGTGTCTGTATTTCTGTCTCCATTCCTGAGCAGCAAACCTTTTTTCCTCTATTAGCATGTTACTCACAACTGTGGATGAAACCCAGCACTCCTGAAAACACAATCCATGTATGGTTGAAGGAAATTTTCTTGGTGATGAGTGAGAGGTTGGTGACTGAAACCAGCTCATTTTCCATTGACCACTGAGGTCACATCTCTCAGGTGAGAAGCAAAGTGAGAATGTGAACCAGGCACATTCTCCTTAGAGACAATGGGCCAAAGACAGGTCCGATGGAATCGAATGTCTTTTCATGTTGACATCCATCCCGTCAAGCCCTCGTTAAGCCATTGAAGTGTCACATTGGGCCTGGGGGAGGCGGTGCACCCTGTGAAATTACACGTCCGAAGATTTGGATTTGATTTCCAGCCCTCTGCCAGTCAGTCTGCCAGGCACTTTCATGTGACAAGCCTTAGGCGAGTCCCTTTCTGTCTCTGATTCCCGATTCCTTCACAGTGATTTATGTGGGCCTTAACGCCCACTGGGAAAAGATCCCTCTGCCAGCTCAGTGCCTGCTTTCTTGGTTTGACTTGTCAATCTGGACTTGAATACACCTTTGGTTTTGGATTGACTCTATTACCTCTCCTAGAAATTAACACACAAAACTGACAGCTGATTGACAAGATGAGAAGCAGTTTTCCAAAATTCAAATTGAACTTAATCCTTTCTTACTAAAAGAATGCTCAAATCAAGGGGACACAGCTCACTCGTTTTGACTTCATGAGCTATGGCAGGTAGAGACAACTTTTTGAAAATACACAGCTAAAACTGTCCGTGCTTTGAATGCTAGACATGTTTTTCAGTTTTAAGTGCTTTAGCACTTTAAGCGGGACCGTTTTAGCTGTGTATTTTGAAAAAGTTGTGTGCTCTTCAAAGAGAAAGCTACTTTTGCTGTGTCTTTGTTTTCGAGGGGAACTGGGAGTCCTCTTCAGTCAGCAGGGACGACACCTGAGTCCTTTGCAGTCCTCTTGTCTGCCTCTGAGGGTGAAATGAGAGTGGTCCCTGTCATCATGAGCCATGTCTGAAAGAATTATTCACATTCCCTACGAGAATAGACGGGTGAAATAGAAAAAGTTGTGTCTTCCTTTGGAGCATGGACGGGTTCAAAGCCCACCTCATACCACTAAGTATTTTGCTGAACACGAGCAGTTGTGTGTGCGGCCTTTGTTTGGGTGATTTTTGTGTCGTGTGTGTGTGTGTGTGTGTGTGTGTGTCTGTGTGTGTGTGTCTGTATTTCTGTCTCCATTCCTGAGCAGCAAATCTTTTTTCCTCTTTTAGCATGTTACTCACAACTGTGGATGAAGCCCAGCACTCCTGAAAACACAATCCATGTATGGTTGAAGGAAATTTTCTTGGTGATGAGTGAGAGGTTGGTGACTGAAACCAGCTCATTTCCCATTGACCACTGAGGTCACATCTCTCAGGTGAGAAGCAAAGTGAGAATTTGAACCGGGCACATTCTCCTTAGAGACAATGGGCCAAAGACAGGTCCGATGGAATCGAATGTCTTTTCATGTTGACATCCATCCCGTCAAGCCCTCGTTAAGCCATTGAAGTGTCACATTGGGCCTGGGGGAGGCGGTGCACCCTGTGAAATTACACGTCCGAAGATTTGGATTTGATTTCCAGCCCTCTGCCAGTCAGTCTGCCAGGCACTTTCATGTGACAAGCCTTAGGCGAGTCCCTTTCTGTCTCTGATTCCCGATTCCTTCACAGGGATTTATGTGGGCCTTAACGCCCACTGGGAAAAGATCCCTCTGCCAGCTCAGTGCCTGCTTTCTTGGTTTGACTTGTCAATCTGGACTTGAATACACCTTTGGTTTTGGATTGACTCTATTACCTCTCCTAGAAATTAACACACAAAACTGACAGCTGATTGACAAGATGAGAAGCAGTTTTCCAAAATTCAAATTGAACTTAATCCTTTCTTACTAAAAGAATTCTCAAATCAAGGGGACACAGCTCACTCGTTTTGACTTCATGAACTATGGCAGGTAGAGACAACTTTTTGAAAATACACAGCTAAAACTGTCCGTGCTTTGAATGCTAGACATGTTTTTCAGAATACAGAGCTAAAACGGTCCCGCTTTAAGTGCTTTAGCAGTTAAAGCGGGACCATTTTAGCTGTGTATTTTGAAAAAGTTGTGTGCTCTTCAAAGAGAAAGATACTTTTGCTGTGTCTTTGGGTTCGAGGGGAAATGGGAGTCCTCTTCATTCCGCAGGGACGACACCTGAGTCCTTTGCAGTCCTCTTGTCTGCCTCTGAGGGTGAAATGAGAGTGGTCCCTGTCATCATGAGCCATGTCTGAAAGAATTATTCACATTCTCTACAAGAATTGACGGGTGAAATAGCAAAAGGTGTGTCTTCCTTTGGAGCATGGACGGGTTCAAAGCCCACCTCATACCACTAAGTATTTTGCTGAACACGAGCAGTTGTGTGTGCGGCCTTTGTTTGGGTGATTTTTGTGTCGTGTGTGTGTGTGTGTGTGTGTGTGTGTGTGTCTGTGTGTGTGTGTCTGTATTTCTGTCTCCATTCCTGAGCAGCAAATCTTTTTTCCTCTTTTAGCATGTTACTTACAACTGTGGATGAAGCCCAGCACTCCTGAATACACAATCCATGTATGGTTGAAGGAAATTTTCTTGGTGATGAGTGAGAGGTTGGTGACTGAAACCAGCTCATTTCCCATTGACCACTGAGGTCACATCTCTCAGGTGAGAAGCAAAGTGAGAATTTGAAACGGGCACATTCTCCTTAGAGACAATGGGCCAAAGACTGGTCCGATGGAATCGAATGTCTTTTCATGTTGACATCCATCCCGTCAAGCCCTCGTTAAGCCATTGAAGTGTCACATTGGGCCTGGGGGAGGCGGTGCACCCTGTGAAATTACACGTCCGAAGATTTGGATTTGATTTCCAGCCCTCTGCCAGTCAGTCTGCCAGGCACTTTCATGTGACAAGCCTTAGGCGAGTCCCTTTCTGTCTCTGATTCCCGATTCCGTCACAGGGATTTATGTGGGCCTTAACGCCCACTGGGAAAAGATCCCTCTGCCAGCTCAGTGCCTGCTTTCTTGGTTTGACTTGTCAATCTGGACTTGAATACACCTTTGGTTTTGGATTGACTCTATTACCTCTCCTAGAAATTAACACACAAAACTGACAGCTGATTGACAAGATGAGAAGGATTTTCCAAAATTCAAATTGAACTTAATCCTTTCTTACTAAAAGAATGCTCAAATCAAGGGGACACAGCGCACTCGTTTTGACTTCATGAGCTATGGCAGGTAGAGACAACTTTTTGAAAATACACAGCTAAAACTGTCCGTGCTTTGAATGCTAGACATGTTTTTCAGAATACACAGCTAAAACGGTCCCCGCTTTAAGTGCTATAAAGCACTTAAAGCGGGGACCGTTTTAGCTGTGTATTTTGAAAAAGTTGTGTGCTCTTCAAAGAGAAAGCTACTTTTGCTGTGTCTTTGGGTTCGAGGGGAAATGGGAGTCCTCTTCAGTCAGCAGGGACGACACCTGAGTCCTTTGCAGTCCTCTTGTTTGCCTCTGAGGGTGAAATGAGAGTGGTCCCTGTCATCATGAGCCATGTCTGAAAGAATTATTCACATTCCCTACGAGAATAGACGGGTGAAATAGCAAAAGGTGTGTCTTCCTTTGGAGCATGGACGGGTTCAAAGCCCACCTCATACCACTAAGTATTTTGCTGAACACGAGCAGTTGTGTGTGCGGCCTGTTTTTGGGTGATTTTGTATCATGTGTGTGTGTGTGTGTGTGTGTGTGGGTGTATGTGTGTCTGTGTGTGTGTGTCTGTATTTCTGTCACCATTCCTGAGCAGCAAATCTTTTTTCCTCTTTTAGCATGTTACTCACAACTGTGCATGAAGCCCAGCACTCCTGAAAACACAATCTATGTATGGTTGAAGGAAATGATCTTGGTGATGAGTGAGAGGTTGGTGACTGAAACCAGCTCATTTCCCATTGACCACTGAGGTCACATCTCTCAGGTGAGAAGCAAAGTGAGAATTTGAACCAGGCACATTCTCCTTAGAGACAATGGGCCAAAGACAGGTCCGATGGAATCGAATGTCTTTTCATGTTGACATCCATCCCGTCAAGCCCTCGTTAAGCCATTGAAGTGTCACATTGGGCCTGGGGGAGGCGGTGCACCCTGTGAAATTACACGTCCGAAGATTTGGATTTGATTTCCAGCCCTCTGCCAGTCAGTCTGCCAGGCACTTTCATGTGACAAGCCTTAGGCGAGTCCCTTTCTGTCTCTGATTCCCGATTCCTTCACCTGGATTTATGTGGGCCTTAACGCCCACTGGAAAAAGATCCCTCTGCCAGCTCAGTGCCTGCTTTCTTGGTTTGACTTGTCAATCTGGACTTGAATACACCTTTGGTTTTGGATTGACTCTATTACCTCTCCTAGAAATTAACACACAAAACTGACAGCTGATTGACAAGATGAGAAGCAGTTTTCCAAAATTCAAATTGAACTTAATCCTTTCTTACTAAAAAATGCTCAAATCAAGGGGACACAGCTCACTCGTTTTGACTTCATGAGCTATGGCAGGTAGAGACAACTTTTTGAAAATACACAGCTAAAACTGTCCGTGCTTTGAATGCTAGACATGTTTTTCTGTTTTAAGTGCTTTAGCACTTAAAGCGGGACCGTTTTAGCTGTGTATTTTGAAAAGGTTGTGTGCTCTTCAAAGAGAAAGCTACTTTTGCTGTGTCTTTGGGTTCGAGGGGAAATGGGAGTCCTCTTCAGTCAGCAGGGACGATACCTGAGTCCTTTGAAGTACTCTTGTCTGCCTCTGAGGGTGAAATGAGAGTGGTCCCTGTCATCATCAGCCATGTCTGAAAGAATTATTCACATTCCCTACGAGAATAGACGGGTGAAATAGCAAAAGGTGTGTCTTCCTTTTGAGCATGGACGGGTTCAAAGCTGACCTCATACCACTAAGTATTTTGCTGAACACGAGCAGTTGTGTGTGCGGCCTGTGTTTGGGTGATTTTTGTGTCATGTGTGTGTGTGTGTGTGTGTGTGTGTGTGTGTGTCTGTGTGTCTGTGTGTGTGTGTCTGTATTTCTGTCTCCATTCCTGAGCAGCAAATCTTTTTTCCTCTTTTAGCATGTTACTCACAACTGTGGATGAAGCCCAGCACTCCTGAAAACACAATCCATGTATGGTTGAAGGAGATTTTCTTGGTGATGAGTGAGAGGTTGGTGACTGAAACCAGCTCATTTCCCATTGACCACTGAGGTCACATCTCTCAGGTGAGAAGCAAAGTGAGAATGTGAACCAGGCACATTCTCCTTAGAGACGATGGGTCAAAGACAGGTCCGATGGAATCGAATGTCTTTTCATGTTGACATCCATCCCGTAAAGCCCTCGTTAAGCCATTGAAGTGTCACATTGGGCCTGGGGGAGGCGGTGCACCCTGTGAAATTACACGTCCGAAGATTTGGATTTGATTTCCAGCCCTCTGCCAGTCAGTCTGCCAGGCACTTTCATGTGACAAGCCTTAGGCGAGTCCCTTTCTGTCTCTGATTCCCGATTCCTTCACAGGGATTTATGTGGGCCATAACGCCCACTGGGAAAAGATCCCTCTGCCAGCTCAGTGCCCGCTTTCTTGGTTTGACTTGTCAATCTGGACTTGAATACACCTTTGGTTTTGGATTGACTCTATTACCTCTCCTAGAAATTAACACACAAAACCGACAGCTGATTGACAAGATGAGAAGCAGTTTTCCAAAATTCAAATTGAACTTAATCCTTTCTTACTAAAAGAATGCTCAAATCAAGGGGACACAGCTCACTCGTTTTGACTTCATGAGCTATGGCAGGTAGAGACAACTTTTTGAAAATACACAGCTAAAACTGTCCGTGCTTTGAATGCTAGACATGTTTTTCAGAATACACAGCTAAAGCGGGGACCGTTTTAGCTGTGTATTTTGAAAAAGTTGTGTGCTCTTCAAAGAGAAAGCTACTTTTGCTGTGTCTTTGGGTTCGAGGGGAAATGGGAGTCCTCTTCAGTCAGCAGGGACGACACCTGAGTCCTTTGCAGTCCTCCTGTCTGCCTCTGAGGGTGAAATGAGAGTGGTCCCTGTCATCATGAGCCATGTCTTAAAGAATTATTCACATTCCCTACGAGAATAGACGGGTGAAATAGCAAAAGGTGTGTCTTCTTTTGGAGCATGGAAGGGTTCAAAGCCCACCTCATACCACTAAGTGTTTTGCTGAAAACGAGCAGTTGTGTGTGCGGCCTGTGTTTGGGTGATTTTTGTGTCGTGTGTGTGTGTGTGTGTGTGTGTGTGTGTGTGTGTGTGTGTATTTCTGTCTCCATTCCTGAGCAGCAAATCTTTTTTTTTCTTTTAGCATGTTACTCACAACTGTGGATGAAGCCCAGCACTCCTGAAAACACAATCCATGTATGGTTGAAGGAAATTTTCTTGGTGATGAGTGAGAGGTTGGTGACTGAAGCCAGCTCATTTCCCATTGACCACTGAGGTCACATCTCTCAGGTGAGAAGCAAAGTGAGAATTTGAACCAGGCACATTCTCCTTAGAGACAATGGGCCAAAGACAGGTCCGATGGAATCGAATGTCTTTTCATGTTGACATCCATCCCGTCAAGCCCTCGTTAAGCCATTAAAGTGTCACATTGGGCCTGGGGGAGGCGGTGCACCCTGTGAAATTACACGTCCGAAGATTTGGATTTGATATCCAGCCCTCTGCCAGTCAGTCTGCCAGGCACTTTCATGTGACAAGCCTTAGGCGAGTCCCTTTCTGTCTCTGATTCCCGATTCCTTCACAGGGATTTATGTGAGCCTTAACGCCCACTGGGAAAAGATCCCTCTGCCAGCTCAGTGCCTGCTTTCTTGGTTTCACTTGTCAATCTGGACTTGAATACACCTTTGGTTTTGGATTGACTCTATTACCTCTCCTAGAAATTAACACACAAAACTGACAGCTGATTGACAAGATGAGAAGCAGTTTTCCAAAATTCAAATTGAACTTAATCCTTTCTTACAAAAAGAATGCTCAAATCAAGGGGACACAGCTCACTCGTTTTGACTTCATGAGCTATGGCAGGTAGAGACAACTTTTTGAAAATACACAGCTAAAACTGTCCGTGCTTTGAATGCTAGACATGTTTTTCAGTTTTAAGTGCTTTAGCAGTTAAAGCGGGACCGTTTTAGCTGTGTATTTTGAAAAAGTTGTTTGCTCTTCAAAGAGAAAGCTACTTTTGCTGTGTCTTTGTGTTCGTGGGGAAATGGGAGTCCTCTTCAGTCAGCAGGGACGACACCTGAGTACTTTGCAGTCCTCTTGTCTGCCTCTGAGGGGGAAATGAGTGTGGTCCCTGTCATCATGAGCCATGTCTGAAAGAATTATTCACATTCCCTACGAGAATAGACGGGTGAAATAGCAAAAGGTGTGTCTTCCTTTGGAGCATGGACGGGTTCAAAGCCCACCTCATACCACTAAGTATTTTGCTGAACACGAGCAGTTGTGTGTGCTGCCTGTGTTTGGGTGATTTTTGTGTCGTGTGTGTGTGTGTGTGTGTGTGTGTGTCTGTGTGTGTGTGTCTGTATTTCTGTCTCCATTCCTGAGCAGCAAATCTTTTTTCCTCTTTTAGCATGTTACTCACAACTGTGGATGAAGCCCAGCACTCCTGAAAATACAATCCATGTATGGTTGAAGGAAATTTTCTTGGTGATGAGTGAGAGGTTGGTGACTGAAACCAGCTCATTTCCCATTGACCACTGAGGTCACATCTCTCAGGGGAGAAGCAAAGTGAGAATTTGAACCAGGCACATTCTCCTTAGAGACAATGGGCCAAAGACAGGTCCGATGGAATCGAATGTCTTTTCATGTTGACATCCATCCCGTAAAGCCCTCGTTAAGACATTGAAGTGTCACATTGGGCCTGGGGGAGGCGGTGCACCCTGTGAAATTACACGTCCGAAGATTTGGATTTGATTTCCAGCCCTCTGCCAGTCAGTCTGCCAGGCACTTTCATGTGACAAGCCTTAGACGAGTCCCTTTCTGTCTCTGATTCCCGATTCCTTCACAGGGATTTATGTGGGCCTTAACGCCCACTGGGAAAAGATCCCTCTGCCAGCTCAGTGCCTGCTTTCTTGGTTTGACTTGTCAATCTGGACTTGAATACACCTTTGGTTTTGGATTGACTCTATTACCTCTCCTAGAAATTAACACACAAAACTGACAGCTGATTGACAAGATGAGAAGCAGTTTTCCAAAATTCAAATTGAACTTAATCCTTTCTTCCGAAAAGAATGCTCAAATCAAGGGGACACAGCTCACTCGTTGTGACTTCATGAGCTATGGCAGGTAGAGACAACTTTTTGAAAATACACAGCTAAAACTGTCCGTGCTTTGAATGCTAGACATGTTTTTCCGAATACACAGCTAAAACACTCCCCGCTTTAAGTGCTAAAGACCTTAAAGCGGGGACCGTCTTAGCTGTTTATTTTGAAAAAGTTGTGTGCTCTTCAAAGAGAAAGCTACTTTTGCTGTGTCTTTGTGTTCGAGGGGAAATGGGAGTCCTCTTCAGTCAGCAGGGACGACACCTGAGTACTTTGCAGTCCTCTTGTCTGCCTCTGAGGGTGAAATGAGTGTGGTCCCTGTCATCATGAGCCATGTCTGAAAGAATTATTCACATTCCCTACGAGAATAGACGGGTGAAATAGCAAAAGGTGTGTCTTCCTTTGGAGCATGGACGGGTTCAAAGCCCACCTCATACCACTAAGTATTTTGCTGAACACGAGCAGTTATGTGTGCTGCCTGTGTTTGGGTGATTTTTGTGTCGTGTGTGTGTGTGTGTGTGTGTGTGTGTGTGTGTCTGTGTGTGTGTGTCTGTATTTCTGTCTCCATTCCTGAGCAGCAAATCTTTTTTCCTCTTTTAGCATGTTACTCACAACTGTGGATGAAGCCCAGCACTCCTGAAAACACAATCCATGTATGGTTGAAGGAAATTTTCTTGGTGATGAGTGAGAGGTTGGTGACTGAAACCAGCTCATTTCCCATTGACCACTGAGCTCACATCTCTCAGGGGAGAAGCAAAGTGAGAATTTGAACCAGGCACATTCTCCTTAGAGACAATGGGCCAAAGACAGGTCCGATGGAATCGAATGTCTTTTCATGTTGACATCCATCCAGTAAAGCCCTCGTTAAGCCATTGAAGTGTCACATTGGGCCTGGGGGACACGGTGCACTCTGTGAAATTACACGTCCGAAAATTTGGATTTGATTTCCAGCCCTCTGCCAGTCAGTCTGCCAGGCACTTTCATGTGACAAGCCTTAGACGAGTCCCTTTCTGTCTCTGATTCCCGATTCCTTCACAGGGATTTATGTGGGCCTTAACGCCCACTGGGAAAAGATCCCTCTGCCAGCTCAGTGCCTGCTTTCTTGGTTTGACTTGTCAATCTGGACTTGAATACACCTTTGGTTTTGGATTGACTCTATTACCTCTCCTAGAAATTAACACAAAAAACTGACAGCTGATTGACAAGATGAGAAGCAGTTTTCCAAAATTCAAATTGAACTTAATCCTTTCTGAATAAAAGAATGCTCAAATCAAGGGGACACAGCTCACTCGTTTTGACTTCATGAGCTATGGCAGGTAGAGACAACTTTTTGAAAATACACAGCTAAAACTGTCCGTGCTTTGAATGCTAGACATGTTTTTCCGAATACACAGCTAAAACACTCCCCGCTTTAAGTGCTAAAGACCTTAAAGCGGGGACCGTCTTAGCTGTGTATTTTGAAAAAGTTGTGTGCTCTTCAAAGAGAAAGCTACTTTTGCTGTGTCTTTGGGTTCGAGGGGAAATGGGAGTCCTCTTCAGTCAGCAGGGACGACACCTGAGTCCTTTGCAGTCCTCTTGTCTGCCTCTGAGGGTGAAATGAGAGTGGTCCCTGTCATCATGAGCCATGTCTGAAAGAATTATTCACATTCCCTACGAGAATAGACAGGTGAAATAGCAAAAGGTATGTCTTCCTTTGGAGCATGGACGGGTTCAAAGCCCACCTCATACCACTAAGTATTTTGCTGAACACGCGCAGTTGTGTGTGCGGCCTGTGTTTGGGTGATTTTTGTGTCATGTGTGTGTGTGTGTGTCTGTGTGTGTGTGTCTGTGTGTGTGTGTCTGTATTTCTGTCTCCATTCCTGAGCAGCAAATCTTTTTTCCTCTTTTAGCATGTTACTCACAACTGTGGATGAAGCCCAGCACTCCTGAAAACACAATCCATGTATGGTTGAAGGAAATTTTCTTGGTGATGAGTGAGAGGTTGGTGACTGAAACCAGCTCATTTCCCATTGACCACTGAGGTCACATCTCTCAGGTGAGAAGCAAAGTGAGAATTTGAACCAGGCACATTCTCCTTAGAGACAATGGGCCAAAGACAGGTCCGATGGAATCGAATGTCTTTTCATGTTGACATCCATCCCGTCAAGCCCTCGTTAAGCCATTGAAGTGTCACATTGGGCCTGGGGGAGGCGGTGCACCCTGTGAAATTACACGTCCGAAGATTTGGATTTGATTTCCAGCCCTCTGCCAGTCAGTCTGCCAGGCACTTTCATTTGACAAGCCTTAGGCGAGTCCCTTTCTGTCTCTGATTCCCGATTCCTTCACAGGGATTTATGTGAGCCTTAACGCCCACTGGGAAAAGATCCCTCTGCCAGCTCATTGCCTGCTTTCTTGGTTTGACTTGTCAACCTGGACTTGAATACACCTTTGGTTTTGGATTGACTCTATTACCTCTCCTAGAAATTAACACACAAAACTGACAGCTGATTGACAAGATGAGAAGCAATTTTCCAAAATTCAAATTGAACTTAATCCTTTCTTACTAAAAGAATGCTCAAATCAAGGGGACACAGCTCACTCGTTTTGACTTCATGAGCTATGGCAGGTAGAGACAACTTTTTGAAAATACTCAGCTAAAACTGTCCGTGCTTTGAATGCTAGACATGTTTTTCAGAATACACAGCTAAAACGGTCCCCGCTTTAAGTGTTAAAGCACTTAAAGCGGGGACCGTTTTAGCTGTGTATTTTGAAAAAGTTGTGTGCTCTTCAAAGAGAAAGCTACTTTTGCTGTGTCTTTGGGTTCGAGGGGAAATGGGAGTCCTCTTCAGTCAGCAGGGACGACACCTGAGTCCTTTGCAGTCCTCTTGTCTGCCTCTGAGGGTGAAATGAGAGTGGTCCCTGTCATCATGAGCCATGTCTGAAAGAATTATTCACATTCCCTACGAGAATAGACGGCTGAAATAGCAAAAGGAGTGTCTTCCTTTGGAGCATGGACGGGTTCAAAGCCCACCTCATACCACTATATATTTTGGTGAACACGAGCAGTTGTGTGTGCGGCCTGTGTTTGGGTGATGTTTGTGTCGTGTGTGTGTGTGTGTGTGTGTGTGGGTCTGTGTGTGTGTGTCTGTATTTCTGTCTCCATTCCTGAGCAGCAAATCTTTTTTCCTCTTTTAGCATGTTACTCACAACTGTGGATGAAGCCCAGCACTCCTGAACACAAAATCCATGTATGGTTGAAGGAAATTTTCTTGGTGATGAGTGAGAGGTTGGTGACGGAAACCAGCTCATTTCCCATTGACCACTGAGGTCACATCTCTCAGGTGAGAAGCAAAGTGAGAATTTGAACCAGGCACATTCTCCTTAGAGACAATGGGCCAAAGACAGGTCCGATGGAATCGAATGTCTTTTCATGTTGACATCCGTCCCGTCAAGCCCTCGTTAAGCCATTGAAGTGCCACATTGGGCCTGGGGGAGGCGGTGCACCCTGTGAAATTACACGTCCGAAGATTTGGATTTGATTTCCAGCCCTCTGCCAGTCAGTCTGCCAGGCACTTTCATGTGACAAGCCTTAGGCGAGTCCCTTTCTGTCTCTGATTCCCGATTCCTTCACAGGGATTTATGTGGGCCTTAACGCCCACTGGGAAAAGATCCCTCTGCCAGCTCAGTGCCTGCTTTCTTGGTTTGACTTGTCAATCTGGACTTGAATACACCTTTGGTTTGGATTGACTCTATTACCTCTCCTAGAAATTAACACACAAAACTGACAGCTGATTGACAAGATGAGAAGCAGATTTCCAAAATTCAAATTGAACTTAATCCTTTCTTACTAAAAGAATGCTCAAATCAAGGGGACACAGCTCACTCGTTTTGACTTCATGAGCTATGGCAGGTAGAGACAACTTTTTGAAAATACACAGCTAAAACTGTCCGTGCTTTGAATGCTAGACATGTTTTTCAGAATACACAGCTAAAGCGGGGACCGTTTTAGCTGTGTATTTTGAAAAAGTTGTGTGCTCTTCAAAGAGAAAGCTACTTTTGCTGTGTCTTTGGGTTCGAGGGGAAATGGGAGTCCTCTTTAGTCAGCAGGGATGACACCTGAGTCCTTTGCAGTCCTCTTGTCTGCCTCTGAGGGTGAAATGAGAGTGGTCCCTGTCATCATGAGCCATGTCTGAAAGAATTATTCACATTCCCTACGAGAATAGACGGCTGAAATAGCAAAAGGAGTGTCTTCCTTTGGAGCATGGACGGGTTCAAAGCCCACCTCATACCACTAAGTATTTTGGTGAACACGAGCAGTTGTGTGTGCGGCCTGTGTTTGGGTGATGTTTGTGTCGTGTGTGTGTGTGTGTGTGTGTGTGTGTGGGTCTGTGTGTGTGTGTCTGTATTTCTGTCTCCATTCCTGAGCAGCAAATCTTTTTTCCTCTTTTAGCATGTTACTCACAACTGTGGATGAAGCCCAGCACTCCTGAACACAAAATCCATGTATGGTTGAAGGAAATTTTCTTGGTGATGAGTGAGAGGTTGGTGACGGAAACCAGCTCATTTCCCATTGACCACTGAGGTCACATCTCTCAGGTGAGAAGCAAAGTGAGAATTTGAACCAGGCACATTCTCCTTAGAGACAATGGGCCAAAGACAGGTCCGATGGAATCGAATGTCTTTTCATGTTGACATCCGTCCCGTCAAGCCCTCGTTAAGCCATTGAAGTGCCACATTGGGCCTGGGGGAGGCGGTGCACCCTGTGAAATTACACGTCCGAAGATTTGGATTTGATTTCCAGCCCTCTGCCAGTCAGTCTGCCAGGCACTTTCATGTGACAAGCCTTAGGCGAGTCCCTTTCTGTCTCTGATTCCCGATTCCTTCACAGGGATTTATGTGGGCCTTAACGCCCACTGGGAAAAGATCCCTCTGCCAGCTCAGTGCCTGCTTTCTTGGTTTGACTTGTCAATCTGGACTTGAATACACCTTTGGTTTGGATTGACTCTATTACCTCTCCTAGAAATTAACACACAAAACTGACAGCTGATTGACAAGATGAGAAGCAGATTTCCAAAATTCAAATTGAACTTAATCCTTTCTTACTAAAAGAATGCTCAAATCAAGGGGACACAGCTCACTCGTTTTGACTTCATGAGCTATGGCAGGTAGAGACAACTTTTTGAAAATACACAGCTAAAACTGTCCGTGCTTTGAATGCTAGACATGTTTTTCAGAATACACAGCTAAAGCGGGGACCGTTTTAGCTGTGTATTTTGAAAAAGTTGTGTGCTCTTCAAAGAGAAAGCTACTTTTGCTGTGTCTTTGGGTTCGAGGGGAAATGGGAGTCCTCTTTAGTCAGCAGGGATGACACCTGAGTCCTTTGCAGTCCTCTTGTCTGCCTCTGAGCGTGAAATGAGAGTGGTCCCTGTCATCATGAGCCATGTCTGAAAGAATTATTCACATTCCCTACGAGAATAGACGGGTGAAATAGCAAAAGGTGTGTCTTCCTTTGGAGCATGGATGGGTTCAAAGCCCACCTCATACCACTAAGTATTTTGCTGAACACGAGCAGTTGTGTGTGCGGCCGGTGTTTGGGTGATTTTTGTGTAATGTGTGTTTGTGTGTGTGTGTGTGTGTGTGTGTGTCTGTGTGTGTGTGTGTCTGTATTTCTGTCTCCATTCCTGAGCAGCAAATCTTTTTTCCTCTTTTAGCATGTTACTCACAACTGTGGATGAAGCCCAGCACTCCTGAAAACACAATCCTTGTATGGTTGAAGGAAATGTTCTTGGTGATGAGTGAGAGGTTGGTGACTGAAACCAGCTCATTTCCCGTTGACCACTGAGGTCACATCTCTCAGGTGAGAAGCAAAGTGAGAATTGGAACCAGGCACATTCTCCATAGAGACAATGGGCGAAAGACAGGTCCGATGGAATCGAATGTCTTTTCATGTTGACATCCATCCCGTCAAGCCCTCGTTAAGCCATTGAAGTGTCACATTGGGCCTGGGGGAGGCGGTGCACCCTGTGAAATTACACGTCCGAAGATTTGGATTTGATTTCCTGCCCTCTGCCAGTCAGTCTGCCAGGCACTTTCATGTGACAAGCCTTAGGCGAGTCCCTTTCTGTCTCTGATTCCCGATTCCTTCACAGGGATTTATGTGGGCCTTAACGCCCACTGGGAAAAGATCCCTCTGCCAGCTCAGTGCCTGCTTTCTTGGTTTGACTTGTCAATCTGGACTTGAATACACCTTTGGTTTTGGATTGACTCTATTACCTCTCCTAGAAATTAACACACAAATCTGACAGCTGATTGACAAGATGAGAAGCAGTTATCCAAAATTCAAATTGAACTTAATCCTTTCTTACTAAAATAATGCTCAAATCAAGGGGACACAGCTCACTCGTTTTGACTTCATGAGCTATGGCAGGCAGAGACTACTTTTTAAAAATACACAGCTAAAACTGTCCGTGCTTCGAATGCTAGACATGTTTTTCCGAATACACAGCTAAAACGGTCCCCGCTTTAAGTGCTTTAGCACTTAAAGCGGGGACCGTTTTAACTGTGTATTTTGAAAAAGTTGAGTGCTCTTCAAAGAGAAAGCTACTTTTGCTGTGTCTTTGGGTTCGAGGGGAAATGGGAGTCCTATTCAGTCAGCAGGGACGACACCTGAGTCCTTTGCAGTCCTCTTGTCTGCCTCTGAGGGTGAAATGAGAGTGGTCCCTGTCATCATGAGCCATGTCTGAAAGAATTATTCATATACCCTACGAGAATAGACGGGTGAAATATCAAAAGTTGTGTCTTCCTTTGGAGCATGGAGGGTTTCAAAGCCCACCTCATACCAATAAGTATTTTGCTGAACACGAGCAGTTGTGTGAGCGGCCTGTGTTTGGGTGATTTTTGTGTCGTGTGTGTGTGTGTGTGTGTGTGTGTGTGTGTGTGTGTGTCTGTATTTCTGTCTCCATTCCTGAGCAGCAAATCTTTTTTCCTCTTTTAGCATGTTACTCACAACTGTGGATGAAGCCCAGCCCTCCTGAAAACACAATCCATGTATGGTTGAAGGAAATTTTCTTGGTGATGAGTGAGAGGTTGGTGACTGAAACCAGCTCATTTCCCATTGACCACTGAGGTCACATCTCTCAGGTGAGAAGCAAAGTGAGAATTTGAACCAGGCACATTCTCCTTAGGGACAATGGGCCAAAGACAGGTCAGATGGAATCGAATGACTTTTCATGTTGACATCCATCCCGTCAAGCACTCGTTAAGCCATTGAAGTGTCACATTGGGCCTGGGGGATGTGGTGCACCCTGTGAAATTACACGTCCGAAGATTTGGATTTGATTTCCAGCCCTCTGCCAGTCAGTCTGCCAGGCACTTTCATGTGACAAGCCTTAGGCGAGTCCCTTTCTGTCTCTGATTCCCGATTCCTTCACAGGGATTTATGTGGGCCTTAACGCCCACTGGGAAAAGATCCCTCTGCCAGCTCAGTGCCTGCTTTGTTGGTTTGACTTGTCAATCTGGACTTGAATACACATTTGGTTTTGGATCGACTCTATTACCTCTCCTAGAAATTAACACACAAAACTGACAGCTGATTGACAAGATGAGAAGCAGTTTTCCAAAATTCAAATTGAACTTAAGCCTTTCTTACTAACAGAATGCTCAAATCAAGGGGACACAGCTCACTCGTTTTGACTTCATGAGCTATGGCAGGTAGAGACAACTTTTTGAAAATACACAGCTAAAACTGTCCGTGTTTTGAATGCTAGCCATGTTTTTCAGTTTTAAGTGCTTTAGCACTTACAGCGGGACCGTTTTAGCTGTGTATTTTGAAAAAGTTGTGTGCTCTTCAAAGAGAAAGCTACTTTTGCTGTGTCTTTGGGTTCGAGGGGAAATGGGAGTCCTCTTCAGTCAGCAGGGACGACACCTGAGTCCTTTGCAGTCCTCTTGTCTGCCTCTGAGGGTGAAATGAGAGTGGTCCCTGTCATCATGAGCCATGTCTGAAAGAATTATTCACATTCCCTACGAGAATATACGGGTGAAATATCAAAATTGTGTCTTCCTTTGGAGCATGGACGGGTTCAAAGCCCACCTCATACCACTAAGTATTTTGGTGAACACGACCAGTTGTGTGTGCGGCCTGTGTTTGGGTGATTTTTGTGTCGTGTGTGTGTGTGTGTGTGTCTGTGTGTGTGTGTCTGTATTTCTGTCTCCATTCCTGAGCAGCAAATCTTTTTTCCTCTTTTAGCATGTTACTCACAACTGTGGATGAAGCCCAGCACTCCTGAAAACACAATCCATATATGGTTGAAGGAAATTTTCTTGGTGATGAGTGAGAGGTTGGTGACTGAAACCAACTCATTTCCCATTGACCACTGAGGTCACATCTCTCAGGTGAGAAGCAAAGTGAGAATTTGAACCAGGCACATTCTCCTTAGAGACAATGGGCCAAAGACAGGTCCGATGGAATCGAATGTCTTTTCATGTTGACATCCGTCCCGTCAAGCCCTCGTTAAGCCATTGAAGTGTCACATTGGGCCTGGGGGAGGCGGTGCACCCTGTGAAATTACACGTCCGAAGATTTGGATTTGATTTCCAGCCCTCTGCCAGTCAGTCTGCCAGGCACTTTCATGTGACAAGCCTTAGGCGAGTCCCTTTCTGTCTCTGATTCCCGATTCCTTCACAGGGATTTATGTGGGCCTTAACGCCCACTGGGAAAAGATCCCTCTGCCAGCTCAGTGCCTGCTTTCTTGGTTTGACTTGTCAATCTGGACTTGAATACACCTTTGGTTTTTGATTGACTCTATTACCTCTCCTAGAAATTAACACACAAAACTGACAGCTGATTGACAAGATGAGAAGCAGAATTCCAAAATTCAAATTGAACTTAATCCTTTCTTACTAAAAGAATGCTCAAATCAAGGGGACACAGCTCACTCGTTTTGACTTCATGAGCTATGGCAGGTAGAGACAACTTTTTGGAAATACACAGCTAAAACTGTCCGTGCTTTGAATGCTAGACATGTTTTTCAGAATACACCGCTAAAGCGGGGACCGTTTTAGCTGTGTATTTTGAAAAAGTTGTGTGCTCTTCAAAGAGAAAGCTACTTTTGCTGTGTCTTTGGGTTCGAGGGGAAATGGGCGTCCTCTTCAGTCAGCAGGGACGACACCTGAATCATTTGCAGTCCTCTTGTCTGCCTCTGAGCGTGAAATGAGAGTGGTCCCTGTCATCATGAGCCATGTCTGAAAGAATTATTCACATTCCCTACGAGAATAGACGGGTGAAATAGCAAAAGGTGTGTCTTCCTTTGGAGCATGGATGGGTTCAAAGCCCACCTCATACCACTAAGTATTTTGCTGAACACGAGCAGTTGTGTGTGCGGCCTGTGTTTGGTTGATTTTTGTGTAATGTGTGTTTGTGTGTGTGTGTGTGTGTGTGTGTCTGTGTGTGTGTGTGTCTGTATTTCTGTCTCCATTCCTGAGCAGCAAATCTTTTTTCCTCTTTTAGCATGTTACTCACAACTGTGGATGAAGCCCAGCACTCCTGAAAACACAATCCTTGTATGGTTGAAGGAAATGTTCTTGGTGATGAGTGAGAGGTTGGTGACTGAAACCAGCTCATTTCCCATTGACCACTGAGGTCACATCTCTCAGGTGAGAAGCAAAGTGAGAATTTGAAGCAGGCACATTCTCCATAGAGACAATGGGCCAAAGAC
Organism: Saimiri boliviensis; assembly: GCF_048565385.1. Classification (NCBI taxonomy): domain Eukaryota; kingdom Metazoa; phylum Chordata; class Mammalia; order Primates; family Cebidae; genus Saimiri; species Saimiri boliviensis. The sequence continues at coordinate 153,659,595 of NC_133453.1, forward strand.
AGGTCCGATGGAATCGAATGTCTTTTCATGTTGACATCCATCCCGTCAAGCCCTCGTTAAGCCATTGAAGTGTCACATTGGGCCTGGGGGAGGCGGTGCACCCTGTGAAATTACACGTCCGGAGATTTGGATTTGATTTCCAGCCCTCTGCCAGTCAGTCTGCCAGGCACTTTCATGTGACAAGCCTTAGGCGAGTCCCTTTCTGTCTCTGATTCCCGATTCCTTCACAGGGATTTATGTGGGCCTTAACGCCCACTGGGAAAAGATCCCTCTGCCAGCTCAGTGCCTGCTTTCTTGGTTTGACTTGTCAATCTGGACTTGAATACACCTTTGGTTTTGGATTGACTCTATTACCTCTCCTAGAAATTAACACACAAAACTGACAGCTGATTGACAAGATGAGAAGCAGTTTTCCAAAATTCAAATTGAACTTAATCCTTTCTTACTAAAAGAATGCTCAAATCAAGGCGACACAGCTCACTCGTTTTGACTTCATGAGCTATGGCAGGTAGAGACAACTTTTTGAAAATACACAGCTAAAACTGTCCGTGCTTTGAATGCTAGACATGTTTTTCCGAATACACAGCTAAAACTGTCCCCGCTTTAAGTGCTAAAGACCTTAAAGCGGGGACCGTCTTAGCTGTGTATTCTGAAAAAGTTGTGTGCTCTTCAAAGAGAAAGCTACTTTTGCTGTGTCTTTGGGTTCGAGGGGAAATGGGAGTCCTCTTCAGTCAGCAGGGACGACACCTGAGTCATTTGCAGTCCTCTTGTCTGCCTCTGAGGGTGAAATGAGAGTGGTCCCTGTCATCATGAGCCATGTCTGAAAGAATTATTCACATTCCCTATGAGAATAGACGGCTGAAATAGCAAAAGTAGTGTCTTCCTTTGGAGCATGGACGGGTTCAAAGCCCACCTCATACCACTAAGTATTTTGGTGAACACGACCAGTTGTGTGTGCGGCCTGTGTTTGGGTGATTTTTGTGTCGTGTGTGTGTGTGTGTGTGTGGGGGGGGGTCTGTGTGTGTGTGTCTGTATTTCTGTCTCCATTCCTGAGCAGCAAATCTTTTTTCCTCTTTTAGCATGTTACTCACAACTGTGGATGAAGCCCAGCACTCCTGAAAACACAATCCATATATGGTTGAAGGAAATTTTCTTGGTGATGAGTGAGAGGTTGGTGACTGAAACCAGCTCATTTCCCATTGACCACTGAGGTCACATCTCTCAGGTGAGAAGCAAAGTGAGAATTTGAACCAGGCACATTCTCCTTAGAGACAATGGGCCAAAGACAGGTCCGATGGAATCGAATGTCTTTTCATGTTGACATCCGTCCCGTCAAGCCCTCGTTAAGCCATTGAAGTGTCACATTGGGCCTGGGGGAGGCGGTGCACCCTGTGAAATTACACGTCCGAAGATTTGGATTTGATTTCCAGCCCTCTGCCAGTCAGTCTGCCAGGCACTTTCATGTGACAAGCCTTAGGCGAGTCCCTTTCTGTCTCTGATTCCCGATTCCTTCACAGGGATTTATGTGGGCCTTAACGCCCACTGGGAAAAGATCCCTCTGCCAGCTCAGTGCCTGCTTTCTTGGTTTGACTTGTCAATCTGGACTTGAATACACCTTTGGTTTTGGATTGACTCTATTACCTCTCCTAGAAATTAACACACAAAACTGACAGCTGATTGACAAGATGAGAAGCAGTTTTCCAAAATTCAAATTGAACTTAATCCTTTCTTACTAAAAGAATGCTCAAATCAAGGCGACACAGCTCACTCGTTTTGACTTCATGAGCTATGGCAGGTAGAGACAACTTTTTGAAAATACACAGCTAAAACTGTCGGTGCTTTGAATGCTAGACATGTTTTTCCGAATACACAGCTAAAACTGTCCCCGCTTTAAGTGCTAAAGACCTTAAAGCGGGGACCGTCTTAGCTGTGTATTCTGAAAAAGTTGTGTGCTCTTCAAAGAGAAAGCTACTTTTGCTGTGTCTTTGGGTTCGAGGGGAAATGGGAGTCCTCTTCAGTCAGCAGGGACGACACCTGAGTCATTTGCAGTCCTCTTGTCTGCCTCTGAGGGTGAAATGAGAGTGGTCCCTGTCATCATGAGCCATGTCTGAAAGAATTATTCACATTCCCAACGAGAATAGACGGGTGAAATAGCAAAAGGTGTGTCTTCCTTTGGAGCATGGACGGGTTCAAAGCCCACCTCATACCACTAAGTATTTTGCTGAACACGAGCAGTTGTGTGTGCGGCCTGAGTTTGGGTGATTTTTGTGTCATGTGTGTGTGTGTGTGTGTGTGTGTGACTGTGTGTGTGTGTCTGTATTTCTGTTTCCATTCCTGAGCAGCAAATCTTTTTTCCTCTTTTAGCATGTTACTCACAACTGTGGATGAAGCCCAGCACTCCTGAAAACACAATCCATGTATGGTTGAAGGAAATTTTCTTGGCGATGAGTGAGAGGTTGGTGACTGAAACCAGCTCATTTCCCATTGACCACTGAGGTCACATCTCTCAGGTGAGAAGCAAAGTGAGAATTTGAACCAGGCACATTCTCCTTAGAGAAAATAGGCCAAAGACAGGTCCGATGGAATCGAATGCCTTTTCATGTTGACATCCATCCCGTCAAGCCCTCGTTAAGCCATTGAAGTGTCACATTGGGCCTGGGGGAGGCGGTGCACCCTGTGAAATTACACGTCCGAAGATTTGGATTTGATTTCCAGCCCTCTGCCAGTCAGTCTGCCAGGCACTTTCATGTGACAAGCCTTAGGCGAGTCCCTTTCTGTCTCTGATTCCCGATTCCTTCACAGGGATTTATGTGGGCCTTAACGCCCACTGGGAAAAGATCCCTCTGCCAGCTCAGTGCCCGCTTTCTTGGTTTGACTTGTCAATCTGGACTTGAATACACCTTTGGTTTTCGATTGACTCTATTACCTCTCCTAGAAATTAACACACAAAACTGACAGCTGATTGACAAGATGAGAAGCAGTTTTCCAAAATTCAAATTGAACTTAATTCTTTCGTACTAAAAGAATGCTCAAATCAAGGAGACACAGCTCACTCGTTTTGACTTCATGAGCTATGGCAGGTAGAGACAACTGTTTGAAAATAAACAGCTAAAACTGTCCGTGCTTTGAATGCTAGACATGTTTTTCAGTTTTAAGTGCTTTAGCACTTAAAGCGGGACAGTTTTAGCTGTGTATTTTGAAAAAGTTGTGTGCTCTTCAAAGAGAAAGCTACTTTTGCTGTGTCTTTGGGTTCGAGGGGAAATGGGAGTCCTCTTCAGTCAGCAGGAACGACACCTGAGTCCTTTGCAGTCCTCTTGTCTGCCTCTGAGGGTGAAATGAGAGTGGTCCCTGTCATCATGAGCCATGTCTGAAAGAATTATTCACATTCCCTACGAGAATAGACGGGTGAAATAGCAAAAGTTGGGTCTTCCTTTGGAGCATGGACGGGTTCAAAGCCCACCTCATACCACTAAGTATTTTGCTGAACACGAGCAGTTGTGTGTGCGGCCTGTGTTTGGGTGACTTTTGTGTCATGTGTGTGTGTGTGAGTGTGTTTGTTTGTGTGTGTGTGTGTCTGTGTGTGTGTGACTGTATTTCTGTCTCAATTCCTGAGCAGCAAATCTTTTTTCCTCTTTTAGCATATTACTCACAACTGTGGATGAAGCCCAGCACTCCTGAAAACACAATCCATGTATGGTTGAAGGAAATTTTCTTGGTGATGAGTGAGAGTTTGGTGACTGAAACCAGCTCATTTCCCATTGACCACTGAGGTCACATCTCTCAGGTGAGAAGCAAAGTGAGAATTTGAACCAGGCACATTCTCCTTAGAGACAATGGGCCAAAGACAGGTCCGATGGAATCGAATGTCTTTTCATGTTGACATACATCCCGTCAAGCCCTCGTTAAGCCATTGAAGTGTCACATTGGGCCTGGGGAAGCGGTGCACCCTGTGAAATTATACGTCCGAAGATGTGGATTTGATTTCCAGCCTTCTGCCAGTCAGTCTGCCAGGCACTTTCATGTGACAAGCCTTAGGCGAGTCCCTTTCTGTCTCTGATTCCCGATTCCTTCACAGGGATTTATGTGGGCCTTAACGCCCACTGGGAAAAGATCCCTCTGCCAGCTCAGTGCCTGCTTTCTTGGTTTGACTTGTCAATCTGGACTTGAATACACCTTTGGTTTTGGATTGACTCTATTACCTCTCCTAGAAATTAAAACACAAAACTGACAGCTGATTGACAAGATGAGAAGCAGTTTTCCAAAATTCAAATTGAACTTAATCCTTTCTTCCTAAAAGAATGCTCAAATCAAGGGGACACAGCTCACTCGTTTTGACTTCATGACCTATGGCAGGTAGAGACAACTTTCTGAAAATACACAGCTAAAACTGTCCGTTCTTTGAATGCTAGACATGTTTTTCAGAATAAACAGCTAAAGCGGGGACCGTTTTAGCTGTGTATTTTGAAAAAGTTGTGTGCTCTTCAAATAGAAAGCTACTTTTGCTGTGTCTTTGGGTTCGAGGGGAAATGGGAGTCCTCTTCAGTCAGCAGGGACGACACCTGAATCCTTTGCAGTCCTCTTGTCTGCCTCTGAGGGTGAAATGAGAGTGGTCCCTGTCATCATGAGCCATGTCTGAAAGAATTATTCACATTCCCAACGGGAATAGACGGGTGAAATAGCAAAAGGTGTGTCTTCCTTTGGAGCATGGACGGGTTCAAAGCCCACCTCATACCACTAAGTATTTTGCTGAACACGAACAGTTGTGTGTGCGGCCTGTGTTTGGGTGATTTTTGTGTCATGTGTGTGTGTGTGTGTGTGTGTGTGTGGGTGTGTCTGTGTGTGTGTGTCTGTATTTCTGTCTCCATTCCTGAGCAGCAAATCTTTTTTCCTCTTTTAGCATGTTACTCACAACTGTGGATGAAGCCCAGCACTCCTGAAAACACAATCCATGTATGGTTGAAGGAAATGTTCTTGGTGATGAGTGAGAGGTTGGTGACTGAAACCAGCTCATTTCCCATTGACCACTGAGGTCACATCTCTCAGGTGAGAAGCAAAGTGAGAATTTGAACCAGGCACATTCTCCTTAGAGACAATGGGCCAAAGACAGGTCCGATGGAATCGAATGTCTTTTCATGTTGACATCCATCCCGTCAAGCCCTCGTTAAGCCATTGAAGTGTCACATTGGGCCTGGGGGAGGCGGTGCACCCTGTGAAATTACACGTCCGAAGATTTGGATTTGATTTCCAGCCCTCTGCCAGTCAGTCTGCCAGGCACTTTCATGTGACAAGCCTTAGGCGAGTCCCTTTCTGTCTCTGATTCCCGATTCCTTCACAGGGATTTATGTGGGCCTTAACGCCCACTGGGAAAAGATCCCTCTGCCAGCTCAGTGCCTGCTTTCTTGGTTTGACTTGTCAATCTGGACTTGAATACACCTTTGGTTTTGGATTGACTCTATTACCTCTCCTAGAAATTAACACACAAAACTGACAGCTGATTGACAAGATGAGAAGCAGTTTTCCAAAATTCAAATTGAACTTAATCCTTTCTTCCTAAAAGAATGCTCAAATCAAGGGGACACAGCTCACTCGTTTTGACTTCATGAGCTATGGCAGGTAGAGACAACTTTTTGAAAATACACAGTAAAACTGTCCGTGCTTTGAATGCTAGACATGTTTTTCAGAATACACAGCTAAAAGAGTCCCCGCTTTAAGCACTTAAAGCGGGGACCGTTTTAGCTGTGTATTTTGAAAAAGTTGTGTGCTCTTCAAAGAGAAAGCTACTTTTGCTGTGTCTTTGGGTTCGAGGGGAAATGGGAGTCCTCTTCAGTCAGCAGGGACGACACCTGAGTCCTTTGAAGTCCTCTTGTCTACCTCTGAGGGTGAAATGAGGGTGGTCCCTGTCATCATGAGCCATGTCTGAAAGAATTATTCACATTCCCTACGAAAATAGACGGGTGAAATAGCAAAAGGTGTGTCTTCCTTTGGAGCATGGACGGGTTCAAAGCCCACCTCATACCACTAAGTATTTTGCTGAACACGAGCAGTTGTGTGTGCGGCCTTTGTTTGGGTGATTTTTGTGTCATATGTGTGTGTGTGTGTGTGTGTGTGTGTGTGTGTGTGTGTGTGTCTGTATTTCTGTCTCCATTCCTGAGCAGCAAATCTTTTTTCCTCTTTTAGCATGTTACTCACAACTGTGGATGAAGCCCAGCACTCCTGAAAACACAATCCATATATGGTTGAAGGAAATTTTCTTGGTGATGAGTGAGAGGTTGGTGACTGAAACCAGCTCATTTCCCATTGACCACTGAGGTCACATCTCTCAGGTGAGAAGCAAAGTGAGAATTTGAACCAGGCACATTCCCCTTAGAGACAATGGGCCAAAGACAGGTCCGATGGAATGGAATGTCTTTTCATGTTGACATCCATCCCGTCAATCCCTCGTTAAGCCATTGAAGTGTCACATTGAGCCTGGGGGAGGCGGTGCACCCTGTGAAATTATACGTCCGAAGATTTAGATTTGATTTCCAGCACTCTGCCAGTCAGTCTGCCAGGCACTTTCATGTGACAAGCCTTAGGCGAGTCCCTTTCTGTCTCTGATTCCCGATTCCTTCACAGGGATTTATGTGGGCCTTAACGCCCACTGGGAAAAGATCCCTCTGTCAGCTCAGTGCCTGCTTTCTTGGTGTGACTTGTCAATCTGGACTTGAATACACCTTTGGTTTTGGATTGACTCTATTACCTCTCCTAGAAATTAACACACAAAACTGACAGCTGATTGACAAGATGAGAAGCAGCTTTCCAAAATTCAAATTGAACTTAATCCTTTCTTACTAAAAGAATGCTCAAATCAAGGGGACACAGCTCACTCGTTTTGACTTCATGAGCTATGGCAGGTAGAGACACCTTTTTGAAAATACACAGCTAAAACTGTCCGTGGTTTGAATGCTAGACATGTTTTTCAGAATACAAAGCTAAAACGGTCCCCGCTTTAAGTGCTTTATTAGCTGTGTATTTTGAAAAAGTTGTGTGCTCTTCAAAGAGGAAGCTACTTTTGCTGTATCTTTGGGTTCGAGGTGAAATGGGAGTCCTCTTCAGTCAGCAGGGACGACACCTAGGGTCCTTTGCAGTCCTCTTGTCTGCCTCTGAGGGTGAAATGAGAGTGGTCCCTGTCATCATGAGCCACGTCTGAAAGAATTATTCACATTCCCTACGAGAATAGACGGGTGAAATAGCAAAAGGTGTGTCTTCCTTTGGCGCATGGATGGGTTCAAAGCCCACCTCATACCACTAAGTATTTTGCTGAACACGAGCAGTTGTGTGTGCGGCCTGTGTTTGGGTGATTTTTGTGTGATATTTGTGTGTGTGTGTGTGTGTGTGTGTTTGTGTGTCTGTGTGTCTGTGAATGTGTGTCTGTATTTCTTTCTCCATTCCTGAGCAGCAAATCTTTTTTCCTCTTTTAGCATGTTTCTCACAACTGTGGATGAAGCCCAGCACTCCTGAAAACACAATCCATGTATGGTTGAAGGAAATTTTCTTGGTGATGAGTGAGAGGTTGGTGACTGAAACCAGCTCATTTCCCATTGACCACTGAGGTCACATCTCTCAGGTGAGAAGCAAAGTGAGAATTTGAACCAGGCACATTCTCCTTAGAGACAATGGGCCAAAGACAGGTCCGATGGAATCGAATGTCTTTTCATGTTGACATCCATCCCGCCAAGCCCTCGTTAAGCGATTGAAGTGTCACATTGGGCCTGGGGGAGGCGGTGCACCCTGTGAAATTACACGTCCGAAGATTTGGATTTGATTTCCAGCCCTCTGCCAGTCAGTCTGCCAGGCACTTTCATGTGACAAGCCTTAGGCGAGTCCCTTTCTGTCTCTGATTCCCGATTCCTTCACAGGGATTTATGTGGGCCTTAACGCCCACTGGGAAAAGATCCCTCTGCCAGCTCAGTGCCTGCTTTCTTGGTTTGACTTGTCAATCTGGACTTGAATACACCTTTGGTTTTGGATTGACTCTATTACCTCTCCTAGAAATTAACACACAAAACTGACAGCTGATTGACAAGATGAGAAGCAGTTTTCCAAAATTCAAATTGAACTTAATCCTTTCTTTCTAAAAGAATGCTCAAATCAAGGGGACACAGCTCACTCGTTTTGACTTCATGAGCTATGGCAGGTAGAGACAACTTTTTGAAAATACACAGCTAAAACTGTCCGTGCTTTGAATGCTAGACATGTTTTTCAGAATACACAGCTAAAACGGTCCGCGCTTTAAGTGCTAAAGCACTTAAAAACGGGGACCGTTTTAGCTGTGTATTTTGAAAAAGTTGTGTGCTCTTCAAAGAGAAAGCTACTTTTGCTGTGTCTTTGGGTTCGAGGAGAAATGGGAGTCCTCTTCAGTCAGCAGGGACGACACCTGAGTCCTTTGCAGTCCTCTTGTCTGCCTCTGAGGGTGAAATGAGAGTGGTCCCTGTCATCATGAGCCATGTCTGAAAGAATTATTCACATTCCCTACGAGAATAGACGGGTGAAATAGCAAAAGGTGTGTCTTCCTTTGGAGCATGGACGGGTTCAAAGCCCACCTCATACCACTAAGTATTTTGCTGAACACGAGCAGTTGTGTGTGCGGCCTGTGTTTGGGTGATTTTTGTGTCATGTGTGTGTGTGTGTGTGTCTGTGTGTGTGTGTCTGTATTTCTGTCTCCATTCCTGAGCAGCAAATCTTATTTCTTCTTTTAGCATGTTACTCACAACTGTGGATGAAGCCCAGCACTCCTGAAAACACAATCCATGTATGGTTGAAGGAAATTTTCTTGGTGATGAGTGAGAGGTTGGTGACTGAAACCAGCTCATTTCCCATTGACCACTGAGGTCACATCTCTCAGGTGAGAAGCAAAGTGAGAATTTGAACCAGGCACATTCTCCTTAGAGACAATGGGCCAAAGACAGGTCCGATGGAATCGAATGTCTTTTCATGTTGACATCCATCCCGTCAAGCCCTCGTTAAGCCATTGAAGTGTCACATTGGGCCTGGGGGATGCGGTGCACCCTGTGAAATTACACGTCCGAAGATTTGGATTTGATTTCCAGCCCTCTGCCAGTCAGTCTGCCAGGCACTTTCATGTGACAAGCCTTAGGCGAGTCCCTTTCTGTCTCTGATTCCGATTCCTTCACAGGGATTTATGTGGGCCTTAACGCCCACTGGGAAAAGATCCCTCTGCCAGCTCAGTGCCTGCTTTCTTGCTTTGACTTGTCAATCTGGACTTGAATACTCCTTTGGTTTTGGATTGACTCTATTACCTCTCCTAGAAATTAACACACAAAACTGACAGCTGATTGACAAGATGAGAAGCAGTTTTCCAAAATTCAAATTGAACTTAATCCTTTCTTCCTAAAAGAATGCTCAAATCAAGGGGACACAGCTCACTCGTTTTGACTTCATGAGCTATGGCAGGTAGAGACAATTTTTGAAAATACAGAGCTAAAACTGTCCGTGCTTTGAATGCTAGACATGTTTTTCAGAATACACAGCTAAAACGGTCCCCGCATAAGTGCTTTAGCACTTAAAGCGTGGACCGTTTTAGCTGTGTATTTGGAAAAATTGTGTGCTCTTCAAAGAGAAAGCTAGTTTTGCTGTGTCTTTGAGTTCGAGGGGAAATGGGAGTCCCCTTCAGTCAGCAGGGACGTCACCTGAGTCCTTTGCAGTCCTCTTGTCTGCCTCTGAGGGTGAAATGAGAGTGGTCCCTGTCATCATGAGCCATGTCTGAAAGAATTATTCACATTCCCTACGAGAATAGACGGGTGAAATAGCAAAAGGTGTGTCTTCCTTTGGAGCATGGACGGGTTCAAAGCCCACCTCATACCACTAAGTATTTTGCTGAACACGAGCAGTTGTGTGTGCGGCCTGTGTTTGGGTGATTTTTGTGTCATATGTGTGTGTGTGTGTGTGTGTGTGTGTGTGTGTGTGTGTTTGTCTGTATTTCTGTCTCCATTCCTGAACAGCAAATCTTTTTTCCTCTTTTAGCATGTTACTCACAACTGTGGATGAAGCCCAGCACTCCTGAAAACACAATCCATGTATGGTTGAAGGAAATTTTCTTGGTGATGAGTGAGAGGTTGGTGACTGAAACCAGCTCATTTCCCATTGACCACTGAGGTCACATCTCTCAGGTGAGAAGCAAAGTGAGAATTTGAACCAGGCACATTCTCCTTAGAGACAATGGGCCAAAGACAGGTCCGATGGAATGGAATGTCTTTTCATGTTGACATCCATCCCGTCAAGCCCTCGTTAAGCCATTGAAGTGTCACATTGGGCCTGGGGGAGGCGGTGCACCCTGTGAAATTACACGTCCGAAGATTTGGATTTGATTTCCAGCCCTCTGCCTGTCAGTCTGCCAGGCACTTTCATGTGACAAGCCTTAGGCGAGTCCGTTCTGTCTCTGATCCCCGATTCCTTCACAGGGATTTATGTGGGCCTTAACGCACACTGGGAAAAGATCCCTCTGCCAGCTCAGTGCCTGCTTTCTTGCTTTGACTTGTCAATCTGGACTTGAATACACCTTTGGATTTGGATTGACTCTATTACCTCTCCTAGAAATTAACACACAAAACTGACAGCTGATTGCCAAGATGAGAAGCAGTTTTCCAAAATTCAAATTGAACTTAATCCTTTCTTACTAAAAGAATGCTCAAATCAAAGGGACACAGCTCACTCGTTTTGACTTCATGAGCTATGGCAGGTAGAGACAACTTTCTGAAAATACACAGCCAAAAGTGTCCGTGCTTTGAATGCTAGACATGTTTTTCAGAATACACAGCTAAAACAGTCCCCGCTTTAAGTGTTAAAACTCTTAAAGCGGGGACCGTTTTAGCTGTGCATTTTGAAAAAGTTGTGTGCTCTTCAAAAAGAAAGCTACTTTTGCTGTGTCTTTGGGTTCGAGGGGAAATGGGAGTCCTCGTCAGTCAGCAGGGACGACACCTGAGTCCTTTGCAGTCCTCCTGTCTGCCTCTGAGGGTGAAATGAGAGTGGTCCCTGTCATCATGAGCCATGTCTGAAAGAATTATTCACATTCCCTACGAGAATAGACGGGTGAAATATCAAAAGGTGTGTCTTCCTTTGGAGCATGGAAGGGTTCAAAGCCCACCTCATACCACTAAGTATTTTGCTGAACAGGAGCAGTTGTGTGGGCGGCCTTTGTTTGGGTGATTTTTGTGTCGTGTGTGTGTGTGTGTCTGTGTTTGTGTGTCTGTATTTCTGTCTCCATTCCTGAGCAGCAAATCTTTTTTCCTCTTTTAGCATGTTACTCACAACTGTGGATGAAGCCCAGCACTCCTGAAAACACAATCCATGTATGGTTGAAGGAAATTTTCTTGGTGATGAGTGAGAGGTTGGTGACTGAAACCAGCTCATTTCCCATTGACCACTGAGGTCACATCTCTCAGGTGAGAAGCAAAGTGAGAATTTGAACCAGGCACATTCTCCTTAGAGACAATGGGCCAAAGACAGGTCCGATGGAATCGAATGTCTTTTCATGTTGACATCCATCCCGTCAAGCCCTCGTTAAGCCATTGAAATGTCACATTGTGCCTGGGGGAGGCGGTGCACCCTGTGAAATTACACATCCGAAGATTTGGATTTGATTTCCAGCCCACTGCCAGTCAGTCTGCCAGGCACTTTCATGTGACAAGCCTTAGGCGAGTCCCTTTCTGTCTCTGATTCCCGATTCCTTCACAGGGATTTATGTGGGCCTTAACGCCCACTGGGAAAAGATCCCTCTGCCAGCTCAGTGCCTGCTTTCTTGCTTTGACTTGTCAATCTGGACTTGAATACACCTTTGGTTTTGGATTGACTCTATTACCTCTCCTAGAAATTAACACACAAAACTGACAGCTGATTGACAAGATGAGAAGCAGTTTTCCAAAATTCAAATTGAACTTAATCCTTTCTGACTAAAAGAATGCTCAAATCAAGGGGACACAGCTCACTCGTTTTGACTTCATGAGCTATGGCAGGTAGAGACAACATTTTGAAAATACACAGCTAAAACTGTCCGTGCTTTGAATGCTAGACATGTTTTTCAGAATACACAGCTAAAACGGTCCCCACTTTAAGTGCTAAAGCAGTTAAAGCGGGGACCGTTTTAGCTGTGTATTTTGAAAAAGTTGTGTGCTCTTCAAAGAGAAAGCTACTTTTTCTGTGTCTTTGGGTTCGAGGGGAAATGGGAGTCCTCTTCAGTCAGCAGGGATGACACCTGAGTCCTTTGCAGTCCTCCTGTCTGCCTCTGAGGGTGAAATGAGAGTGGTCCCTGTCATCATGAGCCATGTCTGAAAGAATTATTCACATTCCCTACGAGAATAGACGGGTGAAATAGCAAAAGATGTGTCTTCTTTTGGAGCATGGACGGGTTCAAAGCCCACCTCATACCACTAAGTATTTTGCTGAACACGAGCAGTTGTGTGTGCGGCCTGTGTTTGGGTGATTTTTCTGTCGTGTGTGTGTGTGTGTGTGTGTGTGTTTGTGTGTGTCAGTGTGTGTGTGTCTGTATTTCTGTCTCCATTCCTGAGCAGCAAATCTTTTTTTCCTTTTTTAGCATGTTACTCACAACTGTGGATGGAGCCCAGCACTCCTGAAAACACAATCCATGTATGGTTGAAGGAAATGTTCTTGGTGATGAGTGAGAGGTTGGTGACTGAAACCAGCTCATTTCCCATTGACCACTGAGGTCACATCTCTCAGGTGAGAAGCAAAGTGAGAATTTGAACCAGGCACATTCTCCTTAGAGACAATGGGCCAAAGACAGGTCCGATGGAATCGAATGTCTTTTCATGTTGACATCCATCCCGTCAAGCCCTCGTTAAGCCATTGAAGTGTCACATTGGGCCTGGGGGAGGCGGTGCACCCTGTGAAATTACACGTCCGAAGATTTGGATTTGATTTCCAGCCCTCTGCCAGTCAGTCTGCCAGGCACTTTCATGTGACAAGTCTTAGGCGAGTCCCTTTCTGTCTCTGATACCCGATTCCTACACAGGGATTTATGTGGGCCTTAACGCCCACTGGGAAAAGATCCCTCTGCCAGCTCAGTGCCTGCTTTCTTGGTTTGACTTGTCAATCTGGAATTGAATAGACCTTTGGTTTTGGATTGACTCTATTACCTCTCCTAGAAATTAACACACAAAACTGACAGCTGATTGACAAGATGAGAAGCAGTTTTCCAAAATTCAAATTGAACTTCATCCTTTCTTACTAAAAGAATGCTCAAATCAAAGGGACACAGCTCACTCGTTTTGACTTCATGAGCTATGGCAGGTAGAGACAACTTTTTGAAAATACACAGCCAAAACTGTCCGTGCTTTGAATGCTAGACATGTTTTTCAGAATACACAGCTAAAACAGTCCCCGCTTTAAGTGTTAAAGCACTTAAAGCGGGGACCGTATTAGCTGTGTATTTTGAAAAAGTTGTGTGCTCTTCAAAGAGAAAGCTACTTTTGCTGTGTCTTTGGGTTCGAGGGGAAATGGGAGTCCTATTCAGTCAGCAGGGACAACACCTGAGTCCTTTGCAGTCCTCCTGTCTGCCTCTGAGGGTGAAATGAGAGTGGTCCCTGTCATCATGAGCCATGTCTGAAAGAATTATTCACATTCCCTATGAGAATAGACGGGTGAAATAGCAAAAGGTGTGTCTTCCTTTGGAGCATGGAAGGGTTCAAAGCCCACCTCATACCACTAAGTATTTTGCTGAACACGAGCAGTTGTGTGTGCGGCCTGTGTTTGGGTGATTTTTGTGTCATGTGTGTGTGTGTGTGTGTGTGTGTGTGTCTGTGTGTGTGTGTCTGTATTTCTGTCTCCATTCCTGAGCAGCAAATCTTTTTTCCTCTTTTAGCATGTTATTCACAACTGTGGATGAAGCCCAGCACTCCTGAAAACACAATCCATGTATGGTTGAAGGAAATTTTCTTGGTGATGAGTGAGAGGTTGGTGACTGAAACCAGCTCATTTCCCATTGACCACTGAGGTCACATCTCTCAGGTGAGAAGCAAAGTGAGAATTTGAACCAGGCACATTCTCCTTAGAGACAATGGGCCAAAGACAGGTCCGATGGAATGGAATGTCTTTTCATGTTGACATCCATACCGTCAAGCCCTCGTTAAGCCATTGAAGTGTCACATTGTGCCTGGGGGAGGCGGTGCACCCTGTGAAATTACACGTCCGAAGATTTGGATTTGATTTCCAGCCCTCTGCCAGTCAGTCTGCCAGGCACTTTCATGTGACAAGCCTTAGGCGAGTCCCTTTCTGTCTCTGATCCCCGATTCCTTCACAGGGATTTATGTGGGCCTTAACGCCCACTGGGAAAAGATCCCTCTGCCAGCTCAGTGCCTGCTTTCTTGGTTTGACTTGTCAATCTGGACTTGAATACACCTTTGGATTTGGATTGACTCTATTACCTCTCCTTGAAATTAACACACAAAACTGACAGCTGATTGACAAGATGAGAAGCAGTTTTCCAAAATTCAAATTGAACTTAATCCTTTCTTCCTAAAAGAATGCTCAAATCAAGGGGACACAGCTCACTCGTTTTGACTTCATGAACTATGGCAGGTAGAGACAACTTTTTGAAAATACACAGCTAAAACTGTCCGTGCTTTGAATGCTAGACATGTTTTTCAGAATACACAGCTAAAACGGTCCCCACTTTAAGTGCTAAAGCAGTTAAAGCGGGGACCGTTTTAGCTGTGTATTTTGAAAAAGTTGTGTGCTCTTCAAAGAGAAAGCTACTTTTGCTGTGTCTTTGGGTTCGAGGGGAAATGGGAGTCCTCTTCAGTCAGCAGGGACGACACCTGAGTCCTTTGCAGTCCTCTTGTGTGCCTCTGAGGGTGAAATGAGAGTGGTCCCTGTCATCATGAGCCATGTATGAAAGAATTATTCACATTCCCTACGAGAATAGAAGGGTGAAATAGCAAAAGGTGTGTCTTCCTTTAGAGCATGGACGGGTTCAAAGCCCACCTCATACCACTAAGTATTTTGCTGAACACGAGCAGTTGTCTATGCGGCCTGTGTTTGGGTGATTTTTGTGACGTGTGTGTGTGTGTGTGTGTGTGTGTGTGTGTGTGTGTGTGTGTCTGTGTGTGTGTGTCTGTATTTCTGTCTCCATTCCTGAGCAGCAAATCTTTTTTCCTCTTTTAGCATGTTACTCACAACTGTGGATGAAGCCCAGCAATCCTGAAAAAACAATCCTTGTATGGTTGAAGGAAATTTTCTTGGTGATGAGTGAGAGGTTGGTGACTGAAACCAGCTCATTTCCCATTGACCACTGAGGTCACATCTCTCAGGTGAGAAGCAAAGTGAGAATTTGAACCAGGGACATTCTTCTTAGAGACAATGGGCCCAAGACAGGTCCAATGGAATCGAATGTCTTTTCATGTTGACATCCATCCCGTCAAGCCCTCTTTAAGCCATTGAAGTGTCACATTGGGCCTGGGGGAGGCGGTGCACCCTGTGAAATTACACGTCCGAAGATTTGGATTTGATTTCCAGCCCTCTGCCAGTCAGTCTGCCAGGCACTTTCATGTGACAAGCCTTAGGCGAGTCCCTTTCGGTCTCTGATTCCCGATTCCTTCACAGGGATTTATGTGGGCCATAACGCCCACTGGGAAAAGATCCCTCTGCCAGCTCAGTGCCTGCTTTCTTGCTTTGACTTGTCAACCTGGACTTGAATACACCTTTGGTTTTGGATTGACTCTATTACCTCTCCTAGAAATTAACACACAAAACTGACAGCTGATTGACAAGATGAGAAGCAGTTTTCCAAAATTCAAATTGAACTTAATCCTTTCTTACTAAAAGAATGCTCAAATCAAGGGGACACAGCTCACTCGTTTTGACTTCATGAGCCATGGCAGGTAGAGACAACTTTTTGAAAATACAGAGCTAAAACTGTCCGTGCTTTGAATGCTAGACATGCCTTTCAGTTTTAAGTGCTTTAGCACTTAAAGCGGGACCGTTTTAGCTGTGTATTTTGAAAAAGTTGTGTGCTCTTCAAAGAGAAAGCTACTTTTGCTGTGTCTTTGGGTTCGAGGGGAAATGGGAGTCCTCTTCAGTCAGCAGGGACGACAACTGAGTCCTTTGCAGTCCTCTTGTCTGCCTCTGAGGGTGAAATGAGAGTGGTCCCTGTCATCATGAGCCATGTCTGAAAGAATTATGCACATTCCCTACGAGAATAGACGGGTGAAATAGCAAAAGGTGTGTCTTCCTTTGGAGCATGGACGGGTTCAAAGCCCACCTCATACCACTAAGTATTTTGCTGAAAACGAGCAGTTGTGTGTGCGGCCTGTGTTTGGGTGATTTTTGTGTCATGTGTGTGTGTGTCTGTGTGTGTGTGTGTGTGTGTGTGTGTGTGTGTGTCTGTATTTCTGTCTCCATTCCTTAGTAGCAAATCTTTTTTCCTCTTTTAGCATGTTACTCACAACTGTGGATGAAGCCCAGCACTCCTGAAAACACAATCCATGTATGGTTGAAGGAAATTTTCTTGGTGATGAGTGAGAGGTTGGTGACTGAAACCAGCTCATTTCCCATTGACCACTGAGGTCACATCTCTCAGGTGAGAAGCAAAGTGAGAATTTGAACCAGGCACATTCTCCTTAGAGACAATGGGCCAAAGACAGGTCCGATGGAATCGAATGTCTTTTCATGTTGACATCCATCCCGTCAAGCCCTCGTTAAGCCATTGAAATGTCACATTGGGCCTGGGGGAGGCGGTGCACCCTGTGAAATTACACATCCGAAGATTTGGATTTGATTTCCAGCCCACTGCCAGTCAGACTGCCAGGCACTTTCATGTGACAAGCCTTAGGCGAGTCCCTTTCTTTCTCTGATTCCCGATTCCTTCACAGGGATTTATGTGGGCCTTAACGCCCACTGGGAAAAGATCCCTCTGCCAGCTCAGTGCCTGCTTTCTTGCTTTGACTTGTCAATCTGGACTTGAATACACCTTTGGTTTTGGATTGACTCTATTACCTCTCCTAGAAATTAACACACAAAACTGACAGCTGATTGACAAGATGAGAAGCAGTTTTCCAAAATTCAAATTGAACTTAATCCTTTCTGACTAAAAGAATGCTCAAATCAAGGGGACACAGCTCACTCGTTTTGACTTCATGAGCTATGGCAGGTAGAGACAACATTTTGAAAATACACAGCTAAAACTGTCCGTGCTTTGAATGCTAGACATGTTTTTCAGAATACACAGCTAAAACGGTCCCCACTTTAAGTGCTAAAGCAGTTAAAGCGGGGACCGTTTTAGCTGTGTATTTTGAAAAAGTTGTGTGCTCTTCAAAGAGAAAGCTACTTTTGCTGTGTCTTTGGGTTCGAGGGGAAATGGGAGTCCTCTTCAGTCAGCAGGGATGACACCTGAGTCCTTTGCAGTCCTCCTGTCTGCCTCTGAGGGTGAAATGAGAGTGGTCCCTGTCATCATGAGCCATGTCTGAAAGAATTATTCACATTCCCTACGAGAATAGACGGGTGAAATAGCAAAAGATGTGTCTTTTTTTGGAGCATGGACGGGTTCAAAGCCCACCTCATACCACTAAGTATTTTGCTGAACACGAGCAGTTGTGTGTGCGGCCTGTGTTTGGGTGATTTTTGTGTCGTGTGTGTGTGTGTGTGTGTGTGTGTTTGTGTGTGTCAGTGTGTGTGTGTCTGTATTTCTGTCTCCATTCCTGAGCAGCAAATCTTTTTTTCCTTTTTTAGCATGTTACTCACAACTGTGGATGGAGCCCAGCACTCCTGAAAACACAATCCATGTATGGTTGAAGGAAATTTTCTTGGTGATGAGTGAGAGGTTGGTGACTGAAACCAGCTCATTTCCCATTGACCACTGAGGTCACATCTCTCAGGTGAGAAGCAAAGTGAGAATTTGAACCAGGCACATTCTCCTTAGAGACAATGGGCCAAAGACAGGTCCGATGGAATCGAATGTCTTTTCATGTTGACATCCATCCCGTCAAGCCCTCGTTAAGCCATTGAAGTGTCACATTGGGCCTGGGGGAGGCGGTGCACCCTGTGAAATTACACGTCCGAAGATTTGGATTTGATTTCCAGCCCTCTGCCAGTCAGTCTGCCAGGCACTTTCATGTGACAAGCCTTAGGCGAGTCCCTTTCTGTCTCTGATTCCCGATTCCTTCACAGGGATTTATGTGGGCCTTAACGCACACTGGGAAAAGATCCCTCTGCCAGCTCAGTGCCTGCTTTCTTGGTTTGACTTGTCAATCTGGACTTGAATACACCTTTGGTTTTGGATTGACTCTATTACCTCTCCTAGATATTAACACACAAAACTGACAGCTGATTGACAAGATGAGAAGCAGTTTTCCAAAATTCAAATTGAACTTAATCCTTTCTTACTAAAAGAATGCTCATATCAAGGGGACACAGCTCACTCGTTTTGACTTCATGAGCTATGGCAGGTAGAGACAACTTTTTGAAAATACACAGCTAAAACTGTCCGTGCTTCGAATGCTAGACATGTTTTTCAGAATACACAGCTAAAACGGTCCCCGCTGTAGCACTTAAAGCGGGGACCGTTTTAGCTGTGTATTTTGAAAAAGTTGTGTGCTCTTCAAAGGGAAAGCTACTTTTGCTGTGTCTTTGGGTTCGAGGGGAAATGGGAGTCCTATTCAGTCAGCAGGGACGACACCTGAGTCCTTTGCAGTCCTCCTGTCTGCCTCTGAGGGTGAAATGAGAGTGGTCCCTGTCATCATGAGCCATGTCTGAAAGAATTATTCACATTCCCTACGAGAATAGACGGGTGAAATAGCAAAAGTTGTGTCTTCCTTTGGAGCATGGACGGGTTCAAAGCCGACCTCATACCACTAAGTATTTTGCTGAACACGAGCAGTTATGTGTGCGGCCTGTGATTGGGTGATCTTTGTGTCATGTGTGTGTGTGTGTGTGTGTGTGTGTGTGTGTGTGTGTCTGTGTGTGTGTGTCTGTATTTCTGTCTCCATTCCTGAGCAGCAAATCTTTTTTCCTCTTTTAGCATGTTACTCACAACTGTGGATGAAGCCCAGCACTCCTGAAAACACAATCCATGTATGGTTGAAGGAAATTTTCTTGGTGATGAGTGAGAGGTTGGTGACTGAAACCAGCTCATTTCCCATTGACCACTGAGGTCACATCTCTCAGGTGAGAAGCAAAGTGAGAATTTGAACCAGGCACATTCTCCTTAGAGACAATGGGCCAAAGACAGGTCCGATGGA
Organism: Saimiri boliviensis; assembly: GCF_048565385.1. NCBI lineage: Eukaryota > Metazoa > Chordata > Mammalia > Primates > Cebidae > Saimiri > Saimiri boliviensis. The sequence continues at coordinate 153,678,842 of NC_133453.1, forward strand.
ATCGAATGTCTTTTCATGTTGACATCCATCCCGTCAAGCCCTCGTTAAGCCATTGAAGTGTCACATTGGGCCTGGGGGAGGCGGTGCACCCTGTGAAATTACACGTCCGAAGATTTGGATTTGATTTCCAGACCTCTGCCAGTCAGTCTGCCAGGCACTTTCATGTGACAAGCCTTAGGCGAGTCCCTTTCTGTCTCTGATTCCCGATTCCTTCACAGGGATTTATGTGGGCCTTAACGCCCACTGGGAAAAGATCCCTCTGCCAGCTCAGTGCCTGCTTTCTTGGTTTGACTTGTCAATCTGGACTTGAATACACCTTTGGTTTTGGATTGACTCTATTACCTCTCCGAGAAATTAACACACAAAACTGACAGCTGATTGACAAGATGAGAAGCAGTTTTCCAAAATTCAAATTGAACTTAATCCTTTCTTACTAACAGAATGCTCAAATCAAAGGGACACAGCTCACTCGTTTTGACTTCATGAGCTATGGCAGGTAGAGACAACTTTTTGAAAATACACAGCCAAAACTGTCCGTGCTTTGAATGCTAGAAATGTTTTTCAGAATACACAGCTAAAACAGTCCCCGCTTTAAGTGTTAAAGCACTTAAAGCGGGGACCGTATTAGCTGTGTATTTTGAAAAAGTTGTGTGCTCTTCAAAGAGAAAGCTACTTTTGCTGTGTCTTTGGGTTCGAGGTGAAATGGGAGTCCTCTTCAGTCAGCAGGGACGACACCTGAGTCCTTTGCAGTCCTCCTGTCTGCCTCTGAGGGTGAAATAGCAAAAGGTGTGTCTTCCTTTGGAGCATGGACGGGTTCAAAGCCCACCTCATACCACTAAGTATTTTGCTGAACACGAGCAGTTGTGTGTGCGGCCTGTGTTTGGGTGATTTTTGTGTCATGTGTGTGTGTGTGTGTGTGTGTGTGTGTGTCTGTGTGTGTGTGTCTGTATTTCTGTCTCCATTCCTGAGCAGCAAATCTTTTTTCCTCTTTTAGCATGTTATTCACAACTGTGGATGAAGCCCAGCACTCCTGAAAACACAATCCATGTATGGTTGAAGGAAATTTTCTTGGTGATGAGTGAGAGGTTGGTGACTGAAACCAGCTCATTTCCCATTGACCACTGAGGTCACATCTCTCAGGTGAGAAGCAAAGTGAGAATTTGAACCAGGCACATTCTCCTTAGAGACAATGGGCCAAAGACAGGTCCGATGGAATGGAATGTCTTTTCATGTTGACATCCATCCCGTCAAGCCCTCGTTAAGCCATTGAAGTGTCACATTGGGCCTGGGGGAGGCGGTGCACCCTGTGAAATTACACATCCGAAGATTTGGATTTGATTTCCAGCCCTCTGCCAGTCAGTCTGCCAGGCACTTTCATGTGACAAGCCTTAGGCGAGTCCCTTTCTGTCTCTGATCCCCGATTCCTTCACAGGGATTTATGTGGGCCTTAACGCCCACTGGGAAAAGATCCCTCTGCCAGCTCAGTGCCTGCTTTCTTGGTTTGACTTGTCAATCTGGACTTGAATACACCTTTGGATTTGGATTGACTCTATTACCTCTCCTAGAAATTAACACACAAAACTGACAGCTGATTGACAAGATGAGAAGCAGTTTTCCAAAATTCAAATTGAACTTAATCCTTTCTTCCTAAAAGAATGCTCAAATCAAGGGGACACAGCTCACTCGTTTTGACTTCATGAGCTATGGCAGGTAGAGACATCTTTTTGAAAATACACAGCTAAAACTGTCCGTGCTTCGAATGCTAGACATGTTTTTCAGAATACACAGCTAAAACGGTCCCCGCTGTAGCACTTAAAGCGGGGACCGTTTTAGCTGTGTATTTTGAAAAAGTTGTGTGCTCTTCAAAGAGAAAGCTACTTTTGCTGTGTCTTTGGGTTCGAGGGGAAATGGGAGTCCTCTTCAGTCAGCAGGGACGACACCTGAGTCTTTTGCAGTCCACTTTTCTGCCTCTGAGGGTGAAAGGAGAGTGGTCCCTGTCATCATGAGCCATGTCTGAAAGAATTATTCACATTCCCTACGAGAATAGACGGGTGAAATAGCAAAAGGTGTGTCTTCCTTTGGAGCATGGACGGGTTCAAAGCCCACCTCATACCACTAAGTATTTTGCTGAACACGAGCAGTTGTGTGTGCGGCCTGTGTTTGGGTGATTTTTGTGTCGTGTGTGTGTGTGTGTGTGTGTGTCTGTGTGTGTGTGTCTGTATTTCTGTCTCCATTCCTGAGCAGCAAATCTTTTTTCCTCTTTTAGCATGTTACTCACAACTGTGGATGAAGCCCAGCACTCCTGAAAACACAATCCATGTATGGTTGAAGGAAATTTTCTTGGTGATGAGTGAGAGGTTGGTGACTGAAACCAGCTCATTTCCCATTGACCACTGAGGTCACATCTCTCAGGTGAGAAGCAAAGTGAGAATTTGAACCAGGCACATTCTCCATAGAGACAATGGGCTAAAGACAGGTCCGATGGAATCGAATGTCTTTTCATGTTGACATCCATCCGGTCAAGCCTTCGTTAAGCCATTGAAGTGTCACATTGGGCCTGGGGGAGGCGGTGCACCCTGTGAAATTACACGTCTGAAGATTTGGATTTGATTTCCAACCCTCTGCCAGTCAGTCTGCCAGGCACTTTCATGTGACAAGCCTTAGGCGAGTCCCTTTCTGTCACTGATTCCCGATTCCTTCACAGGGATTTATGTGGGCCTTAACGCCCACTGGGAAACGATCCCTGTGCCAGCTCTGTGCCTGCTTTCTTGGTTTGACTTGTCAATCTGGACTTGAATACACCTTTGGTTTTGGATTGACTCTATTACCTCTCCTAGAAATTAACACACAAAACTGACAGTTGATTGACAAGATGAGAAACAGTTTTAAAAAATTCAAATTGAACTTAATCCTTTCTTACTAAAAGAATGCTCAAATCAAGGGGACACAGCTCACTCTTTTTGACTTCATGAGCTATGGCAGGTAGAGACAAATTTTTGAAAATACACAGCTAAAACTGTCCGTGCTTTGAATGCTAGACATGTTTTTCAGTTTTAAGTGCTTTAGCAATTAAAGCGGGACCGTTTTAGCTGTGTATTTTGAAAAAGTTGTGTGCTCTTCAAAGAGAAAGCTACTTTTGCTGTGTCTTTGTGTTCGAGGGGAAATGGGAGTCCTCTTCAGTCAGCCGGGACGACACCTGAGTACTTTGCAGTCCTCTTGTCTGCCTCTGAGGGTGAAATGAGAGTGGTCCCTGTCATCATGAGCCATGTCTGAAAGAATTATTCACATTCCCTACGAGAATAGACAGGTGAAATAGCAAAAGTTGTGTCTTCCTTTGGAGCATGGACGGGTTCAAAGCCCACCTCATACCACTAAGTATTTTGCTGAACACGAGCAGTTGTGTGTGCGGCCTGTGTTTGGGTGATTTTTGTGTCATGTGTGTGTGTGTGAGTGTGTTTGTGTGTGTGTGTGTGTGTGTCTGTGTGTGTGTGTCTGTATTTCTGTCTCCATTCCTGAGTAGCAAATCTTTTTTCCTCTTTTAGCATGTTACTCACAACTGTGGATGAAGCCCAGCACTCCTGAAAACACAATCCATGTATGGTTGAAGGAAATTTTCTTGGTGATGAGTGAGAGGTTGGTGACTGAAACCAGCTCATTTCCCATTGACCACTGAGGTCACATCTCTCAGGTGAGAAGAAAAGTGAGAATTTGAACCAGGCACATTCTCCTTAGAGACAATGGGCCAAAGACAAGTCCGATGGAATCGAATGTCTTTTCATGTTGACAACCATCCCTTCAAGCCCTCGTTAAGCCATTGAAGTGTCACATTGGGCCTGGGGGAGGCGGTGCCCCCTGTGAAATTACACGTCCGAAGATTTGGATTTGATTTCCAGCCCTCTGCCAGTCAGTCTGCCAGGCACTTTCATGTGACAAGCCTTAGGAGAGTCCCTTTCTGTCTCTGATTCCCGATTCCTTCACAGGGATTTATGTGGGCCTTAACGCCCACTGGGAAAAGATCCCTCTGCCAGCTCAGTGCCTGCTTTCTTGGTTTGATTTGTCAATCTTGACTTGAATACACCTTTGGTTTTGGATTGACTCTATTACCTCTCCTAGAAATTAACACACAAAACTGACAGCTGATTGACAAGATGAGAAGCAGTTTTCCAAAATTCAAATTGAACTTAATCCTTTCTTACTAAAAGAATGCTCAAATCAAGGGGACACAGCTCACTCGTTTTGACTTCATGAGCTATGGCAGGTAGAGACAACTTTTTGAAAATACACAGCCAAAACTGTCCGTGCTTTGAATGCTAGACATGTTTTTCAGAATACACAGCTAAAGCGGTCCCCGCTTTAAGTGTTAAAGCACTTAAAGCGGGGACAGTTTTAGCTGTGTATTTTGAAAAATTTGTGTGCTCTTCAAATAGAAAGCTACTTTTGCTGTGTCTTTGGGTTCGAGGTGAAATGGGAGTCCTCTTCAGTCAGCAGGGACGACACCTGAGTCCTTTGCAGTCCTCCTGTCTGCCTCTGAGGGTGAAATAGCAAAAGGTGTGTCTTCCTTTGGAGCATGGACGGGTTCAAAGCCCACCTCATACCACTAAGTATTTTGCTGAACACGAGCAGTTGTGTGTGCGGCCTGTGTTTGGGTGATTTTTGTGTCATGTGGGTGTGTGTGTGTTTGTCTGTGTGTGTGTGTCTGTATTTCTGTCTCCATTCCTGAGCAGCAAATCTTTTTTCCTCTTTTAGCATGTTACTCACAACTGTGGATGAAGCCCAGCACTCCTGAAAACACAATCCATGTATGGTTGAAGGAAATTTTCTTGGTGATGAGTGAGAGGTTGGTGACTGAAACCAGCTCATTTCCCATTGACCACTGAGGTCACATCTCTCAGGTGAGAAGCAATGTGAGAATTTGAACCAGGCACATTCTCCTTAGAGACAATGGGCCAAAGACAGGTCCGATGGAATCGAATGTCTTTTCATGTTGACATCCATCCCGTAAAGCACTCGTTAAGCCATTGAAGTGTCACATTGGGCCTGGGGGAGGCGGTGCACCCTGTGAAATTACACGTCCGAAGATTTGGATTTGATTTCCAGCCCTCTGCCAGTCAGTCTGCCAGGCACTTTCATGTGACAAGCCTTAGGCGAGTCCCTTTCTGTCTCTGATTCCCGATTCCTTCACAGGGATTTATGTGGGACTTAACGCCCACTGGGGAAATATCCCTCTGCCAGCTCACTGCCTGCTTTCTTGGTTTGACTTGTCAATCTGGACTTGAATACACCTTTGGTTTTGGATTGACTCTATTACCTCTCCTAGAAATTAACACACAAAACTGACAGCTGATTGACAAGATGAGAAGCAGTTTTCCAAAATTCAAATTGAACTTAATCCTTTCTTACGAAAAGAATACTCAAATCAAGGGGACACAGCTCACTCGTTTTGACTTCATGAGCTATGGCAGGTAGAGACAACTTTTTGAAAATACACAGCTAAAACTGTCGGTGCTTTGAATGCTAGACATGTTTTTCAGTATACACAGCTAAAACGGTCCCCGCTTTAAGTGCTAAATCACTTAAAGCGGGGACCGTTTTAGCTGTGTATTTTGAAAAAGTTGTGTGCTCTTCAAAGAGAAAGCTACTTTTGCTGTGTCTTTGGGTTCGAGGGGAAATGGGAGTCCTCTTCAGTCAGCAGGGACGACACCTGAGTCCTTTGCAGTCCTCTTGTCTGCCTCTGAGGGTGAAATGAGAGTGGTCCCTGTCATCATGAGCCATCTCTGAAAGAATTATTCACATTCCCTACGAGAATAGACGGGTGAAATAGCAAAAGGTGTGTCTTCCTTTGGAGCATGGACGGGTTCAAAGCCCACCTCATACCACTAAGTATTTTGCTGAACACGAGCAGTTGTGTGTGCGGCCTGTGTTTGGGTGATTTTTGTGTCGTGTGTGTGTGTGTGTGTGTGTGTGTCTGTGTGTGTGTGTCTGTATTTCTGTCTCCATTCCTGAGCAGCAAATCTTTTTTCCTCTTTTAGCATGTTACTCACAACTGTGGATGAAGCCCAGCACTCCTGAAAACACAATCCATGTATGGTTGAAGGAAATTTTCTTGGTGATGAGTGAGAGGTTGGTGACTGACACCAGCTCATTTCCCATTGACCACTGAGGTCACATCTCTCAGGTGAGAAGCAAAGTGAGAATTTGAACCAGGCACATTCTCCTTAGAGACAATGGGCCAAAGACAGGTCCGATGGAATCGAATGTCTTTTCATGTTGACATCCATCCCGTAAAGCACTCGTTAAGCCATTGAAGTGTCACATTGGGCCTGGGGGAGGCGGTGCACCCTGTGAAATTACACGTCCGAAGATTTGGATTTGATTTCCAGCCCTCTGCCAGTCAGTCTGCCAGGCACTTTCATGTGACAAGCCTTAGGCGAGTCCCTTTCTGTCTCTGATTCCCGATTCCTTCACAGGGATTTATGTGGGACTTAACGCCCACTGGGGAAATATCCCTCTGCCAGCTCACTGCCTGCTTTCTTGGTTTGACTTGTCAATCTGGACTTGAATACACCTTTGGTTTTGGATTGACTCTATTACCTCTCCTAGAAATTAACACACAAAACTGACAGCTGATTGACAAGATGAGAAGCAGTTTTCCAAAATTCAAATTGAACTTAATCCTTTCTTACGAAAAGAATACTCAAATCAAGGGGACACAGCTCACTCGTTTTGACTTCATGAGCTATGGCAGGTAGAGACAACTTTTTGAAAATACACAGCTAAAACTTTCGGTGCTTTGAATGCTAGACATGTTTTTCAGAATACACAGCTAAAACGGTCCCCGCTTTAAGTGCTAAATCACTTAAAGCGGGGACCGTTTTAGCTGTGTATTTTGAAAAAGTTGTGTGCTCTTCAAAGAGAAAGCTACTTTTGCTGTGTCTTTGGGTTCGAGGGGAAATGGGAGTCCTGTTCAGTCAGCAGGGACGACACCTGAGTCCTTTTCAGTCCTCTTGTCTGCCTCTGAGGGTGAAATGAGAGTGGTCCCTGTCATCATGAGCCATGTCTGAAAGAATTATTCACATTCCCTACGAGAATAGACGGGTGAAATAGCAAAAGGTGTGTCTTCCTTTGGAGCATGGACGGGTTCAAAGCCCACCTCATACCACTAAGTATTTTGCTGAACACGAGCAGTTGTGTGTGCGGCCTGTGTTTGGGTGATTTTTGTGTCGTGTGTGTGTGTGTGTGTGTGTGTCTGTGTGTGTGTTTCTGCATTTCTGTCTCCATTCCTGAGCAGCAAATCTTTTTTCCTCTTTTAGCATGTTACTCACAACTGTGGATGAAGCCCAGCACTCCTGAAAACACAATCCATGTATGGTTGAAGGAAATTTTCTTGGTGATGAGTGAGAGGTTGGTGACTGAAACCAGCTCATTTCCCATTGACCACTGAGGTCACATCTCTCAGGTGAGAAGCAAAGTGAGAATTTGAACCAGGCACATTCTCCATAGAGACAATGGGCCAAAGACAGGTCCGATGGAATCGAATGTCTTTTCATGTTGACATCCATCCCGTCAAGCCTTCGTTAAGCCATTGAAGTGTCACATTGGGCCTGGGGGAGGCGGTGCACCCTGTGAAATTACACGTCCGAAGATTTGGATTTGATTTCCAGCCCTCTGCCAGTCAGTCTGCCAGGCACTTTCATGTGACAAGCCTTAGGCGAGTCATTTTCTGTCACTGATTCCCGATTCCTTCACAGGGATTTATGTGGGCCTTAACGCCCACTGGGAAAAGATCCCTGTGCCAGCTCTGTGCCTGCTTTCTTGGTTTGACTTGTCAATCTGGACTTGAATACACCTTTGGTTTTGGATTGACTCTATTACCTCTCCTAGAAATTAACACACAAAACTGACAGTTGATTGACAAGATGAGAAACAGTTTTCCAAAATTCAAATTGAACTTAATCCTTTCTTACTAAAAGAATGCTCAAATCAAGGGGACACAGCTCACTCTTTTTGACTTCATGAGCTATGGCAGGTAGAGACAAATTTTTGAAAATACACAGCTAAAACTGTCCGTGCTTTGAATGCTAGACATGTTTTTCAGTTTTAAGTGCTTTAGCAATTAAAGCGGGACCGTTTTAGCTGTGTATTTTGAAAAAGTTGTGTGCTCTTCAAAGAGAAAGCTACTTTTGCTGTGTCTTTGTGTTCGAGGGGAAATGGGAGTCCTCTTCAGTCAGCCGGGACGACACCTGAGTACTTTGCAGTCCTCTTGTCTGCCTCTGAGGGTGAAATGAGAGTGGTCCCTGTCATCATGAGCCATGTCTGAAAGAATTATTCACATTCCCTACGAGAATAGACAGGTGAAATAGCAAAAGTTGTGTCTTCCTTTGGAGCATGGACGGGTTCAAAGCCCACCTCATACCACTAAGTATTTTGCTGAACACGAGCAGTTGTGTGTGCGGCCTGTGTTTGGGTGATTTTTGTGTCATGTGTGTGTGTGTGAGTGTGTTTGTGTGTGTGTGTGTGTGTGTCTGTGTGTGTGTGTCTGTATTTCTGTCTCCATTCCTGAGCAGCAAATCTTTTTTCCTCTTTTAGCATGTTACTCACAACTGTGGATGAAGCCCAGCACTCCTGAAAACACAATCCATGTATGGTTGAAGGAAATTTTCTTGGTGATGAGTGAGAGGTTGGTGACTGAAACCAGCTCATTTCCCATTGACCACTGAGGTCACATCTCTCAGGTGAGAAGCAAAGTGAGAATTTGAACCAGGCACATTCTCCTTAGAGACAATGGGCCAAAGACAGGTCCGATGGAATCGAATGTCTTTTCATGTTGACAACCATCCCGTCAAGCCCTCGTTAAGCCATTGAAGTGTCACATTGGGCCTGGGGGAGGCGGTGCACCCTGTGAAATTACACGTCCGAAGATTTGGATTTGATTTCCAGCCCTCTGCCAGTCAGTCTGCCAGGCACTTTCATGTGACAAGCCTTAGGCGAGTCCCTTTCTGTCTCTGATTCCCGATTCCTTCACAGGGATTTATGTGGGCCTTAACGCCCACTGGGAAAAGATCCCTCTGCCAGCTCAGTGCCTGCTTTCTTGGTTTGATTTGTCAATCTTGACTTGAATACACCTTTGGTTTTGGATTGACTCTATTACCTCTCCTAGAAATTAACACACAAAACTGACAGCTGATTGACAAGATGAGAAGCAGTTTTCCAAAATTCAAATTGAACTTAATCCTTTCTTACTAAAAGAATGCTCAAATCAAGGGGACACAGCTCACTCGTTTTGACTTCATGAGCTATGGCAGGTAGAGACAACTTTTTGAAAATACACAGCCAAAACTGTCCGTGCTTTGAATGCTAGACATGTTTTTCAGAATACACAGCTAAAGCGGTCCCCGCTTTAAGTGTTAAAGCACTTAAAGCGGGGACAGTTTTAGCTGTGTATTTTGAAAAATTTGTGTGCTCTTCAAAGAGAAAGCTACTTTTGCTGTGTCTTTGGGTTCGAGGTGAAATGGGAGTCCTCTTCAGTCAGCAGGGACGACACCTGAGTCCTTTGCAGTCCTCCTGTCTGCCTCTGAGGGTGAAATAGCAAAAGGTGTGTCTTCCTTTGGAGCATGGACGGGTTCAAAGCCCACCTCATACCACTAAGTATTTTGCTGAACACGAGCAGTTGTGTGTGCGGCCTGTGTTTGGGTGATTTTTGTGTCATGTGGGTGTGTGTGTGTGTGTCTGTGTGTGTGTGTCTGTATTTCTGTCTCCATTCCTGAGTAGCAAATCTTTTTTCCTCTTTTAGCATGTTACTCACGACTGTGGATGAAGCCCAGCACTCCTGAAAACACAATCCATGTATGGTTGAAGGAAATTTTCTTGGTGATGAGTGAGAGGTTGGTGACTGAAACCAGCTCATTTCCCATTGACCACTGAGGTCACATCTCTCAGGTGAGAAGCAAAGTGAGAATTTGAACCAGGCACATTCTCCTTAGAGACAATGGGCCAAAGACAGGTCCGATGGAATCGAATGTCTTTTCATGTTGACATCCATCCCGTAAAGCACTCGTTAAGCCATTGAAGTGTCACATTGGGCCTGGGGGAGGCGGTGCACCCTGTGAAATTACACGTCCGAAGATTTAGATTTGATTTCCAGCCCTCTGCCAGTAAGTCTGCCAGGCACTTTCATGTGACAAGCCTTAGGCGAGTCCCTTTCTGTCTCTGATTCCCGATTCCTTCACAGGGATTTATGTGGGACTTAACGCCCACTGGGGAAATATCCCTCTGCCAGCTCACTGCCTGCTTTCTTGGTTTGACTTGTCAATCTGGACTTGAATACACCTTTGGTTTTGGATTGACTCTATTACCTCTCCTAGAAATTAACACACAAAACTGACAGCTGATTGACAAGATGAGAAGCAGTTTTCCAAAATTCAAATTGAACTTAATCCTTTCTTACGAAAAGAATACTCAAATCAAGGGGACACAGCTCACTCGTTTTGACTTCATGAGCTATGGCAGGTAGAGACAACTTTTTGAAAATACACAGCTAAAACTGTCGGTGCTTTGAATGCTAGACATGTTTTTCAGAATACACAGCTAAAACGGTCCCCGCTTTAAGTGCTAAATCACTTAAAGCGGGGACCGTTTTAGCTGTGTATTTTGAAAAAGTTGTGTGCTCTTCAAAGAGAAAGCTACTTTTGCTGTGTCTTTGGGTTCGAGGGGAAATGGGAGTCCTCTTCAGTCAGCAGGGACGACACCTGAGTCCTTTGCAGTCCTCTTGTCTGCCTCTGAGGGTGAAATGAGAGTGGTCCCTGTCATCATGAGCCATGTCTGAAAGAATTATTCACATTCCCTACGAGAATAGACGGGTGAAATAGCAAAAGGTGTGTCTTCCTTTGGAGCATGGACGGGTTCAAAGCCCACCTCATACCACTAAGTATTTTGGTGAACACGAGCAGTTGTGTGTGCGGCCTGTGTTTGGGTGATTTTTGTGTCGTGTGTGTGTGTGTGTGTGTGTGTCTGTGTGTGTGTGTCTGTATTTCTGTCTCCATTCCTGAGCAGCAAATCTTTTTTCCTCTTTTAGCATGTTACTCACAACTGTGGATGAAGCCCAGCACTCCTGAAAACACAATCCATGTATGGTTGAAGGAAATTTTCTTGGTGATGAGTGAGAGGTTGGTGACTGAAACCAGCTCATTTCCCATTGACCACTGAGGTCACATCTCTCAGGTGAGAAGCAAAGTGAGAATTTGAACCAGGCACATTCTCCTTAGAGACAATGGGCCAAAGACAGGTCCGATGGAATCGAATGTCTTTTCATGTTGACATCCATCCCGTAAAGCACTCGTTAAGCCATTGAAGTGTCACATTGGGCCTGGGGGAGGCGGTGCACCCTGTGAAATTACACGTCCGAAGATTTGGATTTGATTTCCAGCCCTCTGCCAGTCAGTCTGCCAGGCACTTTCATGTGACAAGCCTTAGGCGAGTCCCTTTCTGTCTCTGATTCCCGATTCCTTCACAGGGATTTATGTGGGACTTAACGCCCACTGGGGAAATATCCCTCTGCCAGCTCACTGCCTGCTTTCTTGGTTTGACTTGTCAATCTGGACTTGAATACACCTTTGGTTTTGGATTGACTCTATTACCTCTCCTAGAAATTAACACACAAAACTGACAGCTGATTGACAAGATGAGAAGCAGTTTTCCAAAATTCAAATTGAACTTAATCCTTTCTTACGAAAAGAATACTCAAATCAAGGGGACACAGCTCATTCGTTTTGACTTCATGAGCTATGGCAGGTAGAGACAACTTTTTGAAAATACACAGCTAAAACTGTCGGTGCTTTGAATGCTAGACATGTTTTTCAGAATACACAGCTAAAACGGTCCCCGCTTTAAGTGCTAAATCACTTAAAGCGGGGACCGTTTTAGCTGTGTATTTTGAAAAAGTTGTGTGCTCTTCAAAGAGAAAGCTACTTTTGCTGTGTCTTTGTGTTCGAGGGGAAATGGGAGTCCTCTTCAGTCAGCCGGGACGACACCTGAGTACTTTGCAGTCCTCTTGTCTGCCTCTGAGGGTGAAATGAGAGTGGTCCCTGTCATCATGAGCCATGTCTGAAAGAATTATTCACATTCCCTACGAGAATAGACAGGTGAAATAGCAAAAGTTGTGTCTTCCTTTGGAGCATGGACGGGTTCAAAGCCCACCTCATACCACTAAGTATTTTGCTGAACACGAGCAGCTGTGTGTGCGGCCTGTGTTTGGGTGATTTTTGTGTCATGTGTGTGTGTGTGAGTGTGTTTGTGTGTGTGTGTGTGTGTGTCTGTGTGTGTGTGTCTGTATTTCTGTCTCCATTCCTGAGCAGCAAATCTTTTTTCCTCTTTTAGCATGTTACTCACAACTGTGGATGAAGCCCAGCACTCCTGAAAACACAATCCATGTATGGTTGAAGGAAATTTTCTTGGTGATGAGTGAGAGGTTGGTGACTGAAACCAGCTCATTTCCCATTGACCACTGAGGTCACATCTCTCAGGTGAGAAGCAAAGTGAGAATTTGAACCAGGCACATTCTCCTTAGAGACAATGGGCCAAAGACAGGTCCGATGGAATCGAATGTCTTTTCATGTTGACAACCATCCCGTCAAGCCCTCGTTAAGCCATTGAAGTGTCACATTGGGCCTGGGGGAGGCGGTGCACCCTGTGAAATTACACGTCCGAAGATTTGGATTTGATTTCCAGCCCTCTGCCAGTCAGTCTGCCAGGCACTTTCATGTGACAAGCCTTAGGCGAGTCCCTTTCTGTCTCTGATTCCCGATTCCTTCACAGGGATTTATGTGGGCCTTAACGCCCACTGGGAAAAGATCCCTCTGCCAGCTCAGTGCCTGCTTTCTTGGTTTGATTTGTCAATCTGGACTTGAATACACCTTTGGTTTTGGATTGACTCTATTACCTCTCCTAGAAATTAACACACAAAACTGACAGCTGATTGACAAGATGAGAAGCAGTTTTCCAAAATTCAAATTGAACTTAATCCTTTCTTACTAAAAGAATGCTCAAATCAAGGGGACACAGCTCACTCGTTTTGACTTCATGAGCTATGGCAGGTAGAGACAACTTTTTGAAAATACACAGCCAAAACTGTCCGTGCTTTGAATGCTAGACATGTTTTTCAGAATACACAGCTAAAGCGGTCCCCGCTTTAAGTGTTAAAGCACTTAAAGCGGGGACAGTTTTAGCTGTGTATTTTGAAAAATTTGTGTGCTCTTCAAAGAGAAAGCTACTTTTGCTGTGTCTTTGGGTTCGAGGTGAAATGGGAGTCCTCTTCAGTCAGCAGGGACGACACCTGAGTCCTTTGCAGTCCTCCTGTCTGCCTCTGAGGGTGAAATAGCAAAAGGTGTGTCTTCCTTTGGAGCATGGACGGGTTCAAAGCCCACCTCATACCACTAAGTATTTTGCTGAACACGAGCAGTTGTGTGTGCGGCCTGTGTTTGGGTGATTTTTGTGTCATGTGGGTGTGTGTGTGTGTGTCTGTGTGTGTGTGTCTGTATTTCTGTCTCCATTCCTGAGTAGCAAATCTTTTTTCCTCTTTTAGCATGTTACTCACGACTGTGGATGAAGCCCAGCACTCCTGAAAACACAATCCATGTATGGTTGAAGGAAATTTTCTTGGTGATGAGTGAGAGGTTGGTGACTGAAACCAGCTCATTTCCCATTGACCACTGAGGTCACATCTCTCAGGTGAGAAGCAAAGTGAGAATTTGAACCAGGCACATTCTCCTTAGAGACAATGGGCCAAAGACAGGTCCGATGGAATCGAATGTCTTTTCATGTTGACATCCATCCCGTAAAGCACTCGTTAAGCCATTGAAGTGTCACATTGGGCCTGGGGGAGGCGGTGCACCCTGTGAAATTACACGTCCGAAGATTTGGATTTGATTTCCAGCCCTCTGCCAGTAAGTCTGCCAGGCACTTTCATGTGACAAGCCTTAGGCGAGTCCCTTTCTGTCTCTGATTCCCGATTCCTTCACAGGGATTTATGTGGGACTTAACGCCCACTGGGGAAATATCCCTCTGCCAGCTCACTGCCTGCTTTCTTGGTTTGACTTGTCAATCTGGACTTGAATACACCTTTGGTTTTGGATTGACTCTATTACCTCTCCTAGAAATTAACACACAAAACTGACAGCTGATTGACAAGATGAGAAGCAGTTTTCCAAAATTCAAATTGAACTTAATCCTTTCTTACGAAAAGAATACTCAAATCAAGGGGACACAGCTCACTCGTTTTGACTTCATGAGCTATGGCAGGTAGAGACAACTTTTTGAAAATACACAGCTAAAACTGTCGGTGCTTTGAATGCTAGACATGTTTTTCAGAATACACAGCTAAAACGGTCCCCGCTTTAAGTGCTAAATCACTTAAAGCGGGGACCGTTTTAGCTGTGTATTTTGAAAAAGTTGTGTGCTCTTCAAAGAGAAAGCTACTTTTGCTGTGTCTTTGGGTTCGAGGGGAAATGGGAGTCCTCTTCAGTCAGCAGGGACGACACCTGAGTCCTTTGCAGTCCTCTTGTCTGCCTCTGAGGGTGAAATGAGAGTGGTCCCTGTCATCATGAGCCATGTCTGAAAGAATTATTCACATTCCCTACGAGAATAGACGGGTGAAATAGCAAAAGGTGTGTCTTCCTTTGGAGCATGGACGGGTTCAAAGCCCACCTCATACCACTAAGTATTTTGCTGAACACGAGCAGTTGTGTGTGCGGCCTGTGTTTGGGTGATTTTTGTGTCGTGTGTGTGTGTGTGTGTGTGTGTCTGTGTGTGTGTGTCTGTATTTCTGTCTCCATTCCTGAGCAGCAAATCTTTTTTCCTCTTTTAGCATGTTACTCACAACTGTGGATGAAGCCCAGCACTCCTGAAAACACAATCCATGTATGGTTGAAGGAAATTTTCTTGGTGATGAGTGAGAGGTTGGTGACTGAAACCAGCTCATTTCCCATTGACCACTGAGGTCACATCTCTCAGGTGAGAAGCAAAGTGAGAATTTGAACCAGGCACATTCTCCTTAGAGACAATGGGCCAAAGACAGGTCCGATGGAATCGAATGTCTTTTCATGTTGACATCCATCCCGTAAAGCACTCGTTAAGCCATTGAAGTGTCACATTGGGCCTGGGGGAGGCGGTGCACCCTGTGAAATTACACGTCCGAAGATTTGGATTTGATTTCCAGCCCTCTGCCAGTCAGTCTGCCAGGCACTTTCATGTGACAAGCCTTAGGCGAGTCCCTTTCTGTCTCTGATTCCCGATTCCTTCACAGGGATTTATGTGGGACTTAACGCCCACTGGGGAAATATCCCTCTGCCAGCTCACTGCCTGCTTTCTTGGTTTGACTTGTCAATCTGGACTTGAATACACCTTTGGTTTTGGATTGACTCTATTACCTCTCCTAGAAATTAACACACAAAACTGACAGCTGATTGACAAGATGAGAAGCAGTTTTCCAAAATTCAAATTGAACTTAATCCTTTCTTACGAAAAGAATACTCAAATCAAGGGGACACAGCTCATTCGTTTTGACTTCATGAGCTATGGCAGGTAGAGACAACTTTTTGAAAATACACAGCTAAAACTGTCGGTGCTTTGAATGCTAGACATGTTTTTCAGAATACACAGCTAAAACGGTCCCCGCTTTAAGTGCTAAATCACTTAAAGCGGGGACCGTTTTAGCTGTGTATTTTGAAAAAGTTGTGTGCTCTTCAAAGAGAAAGCTACTTTTGCTGTGTCTTTGTGTTCGAGGGGAAATGGGAGTCCTCTTCAGTCAGCCGGGACGACACCTGAGTACTTTGCAGTCCTCTTGTCTGCCTCTGAGGGTGAAATGAGAGTGGTCCCTGTCATCATGAGCCATGTCTGAAAGAATTATTCACATTCCCTACGAGAATAGACGGGTGAAATAGCAAAAGTTGTGTCTTCCTTTGGAGCATGGACGGGTTCAAAGCCCACCTCATACCACTAAGTATTTTGCTGAACACGAGCAGTTGTGTGTGCGGCCTGTGTTTGGGTGATTTTTGTGTCATGTGTGTGTGTGTGAGTGTGTTTGTGTGTGTGTGTGTGTGTGTCTGTGTGTGTGTGTCTGTATTTCTGTCTCCATTCCTGAGCAGCAAATCTTTTTTCCTCTTTTAGCATGTTACTCACAACTGTGGATGAAGCCCAGCACTCCTGAAAACACAATCCATGTATGGTTGAAGGAAATTTTCTTGGTGATGAGTGAGAGGTTGGTGACTGAAACCAGCTCATTTCCCATTGACCACTGAGGTCACATCTCTCAGGTGAGAAGCAAAGTGAGAATTTGAACCAGGCACATTCTCCTTAGAGACAATGGGCCAAAGACAGGTCCGATGGAATCGAATGTCTTTTCATGTTGACAACCATCCCGTCAAGCCCTCGTTAAGCCATTGAAGTGTCACATTGGGCCTGGGGGAGGCGGTGCACCCTGTGAAATTACACGTCCGAAGATTTGGATTTGATTTCCAGCCCTCTGCCAGTCAGTCTGCCAGGCACTTTCATGTGACAAGCCTTAGGCGAGTCCCTTTCTGTCTCTGATTCCCGATTCCTTCACAGGGATTTATGTGGGCCTTAACGCCCACTGGGAAAAGATCCCTCTGCCAGCTCAGTGCCTGCTTTCTTGGTTTGATTTGTCAATCTGGACTTGAATACACCTTTGGTTTTGGATTGACTCTATTACCTCTCCTAGAAATTAACACACAAAACTGACAGCTGATTGACAAGATGAGAAGCAGTTTTCCAAAATTCAAATTGAACTTAATCCTTTCTTACTAAAAGAATGCTCAAATCAAGGGGACACAGCTCACTCGTTTTGACTTCATGAGCTATGGCAGGTAGAGACAACTTTTTGAAAATACACAGCCAAAACTGTCCGTGCTTTGAATGCTAGACATGTTTTTCAGAATACACAGCTAAAGCGGTCCCCGCTTTAAGTGTTAAAGCACTTAAAGCGGGGACAGTTTTAGCTTTGTATTTTGAAAAATTTGTGTGCTCTTCAAAGAGAAAGCTACTTTTGCTGTGTCTTTGGGTTCGAGGTGAAATGGGAGTCCTCTTCAGTCAGCAGGGACGACACCTGAGTCCTTTGCAGTCCTCCTGTCTGCCTCTGAGGGTGAAATAGCAAAAGGTGTGTCTTCCTTTGGAGCATGGACGGGTTCAAAGCCCACCTCATACCACTAAGTATTTTGCTGAACACGAGCAGTTGTGTGTGCGGCCTGTGTTTGGGTGATTTTTGTGTCATGTGTGTGTGTGTCTGTGTGTGTGTGTCTGTGTGTGTGTGTCTGTATTTCTGTCTCCATTCCTGAGCAGTAAATCTTTATTCCTCTTTTAGCATGTTACTCACAACTGTGGATGAAGCCCAGCACTCCTGAAAACACAATCCATGTATGGTTGAAGGAAATTTTCTTGGTGATGAGTGAGAGTTTGGTGACTGAAACCAGCTCATTTCCCATTGACCACTGAGGTCGCATCTCTCAGGTGAGAAGCAAAGTGAGAATTTGAACCAGGCACATTCTCCTAAGAGACAATGGGCCAAAGACTGGTCCGATGGAATCGAATGTCTTTTCATGTTGACATCCATGCCGTCAAGCCCTCGTTAAGCCATTGAAGTGTCACATTGGGCATGGGGGAGGCGGTGCACCCTGTGAAATTACACGTCCGAAGATTTGGATTTGATTTCCAGCCCTCTGCCAGTCAGTCTGCCAGGCACTTTCATGTGACAAGCCTTAGGCGAGTCCCTTTCTGTCTCTGATTCCCGATTCCTTCACAGGGATTTATGTGGGACTTAACGCCCACTGGGAAAAGATCCCTCTGCCAGCTCAGTGCCTGCTTTCTTGGTTTGACTTGTCAATCTGGACTTGAATACACCTTTGGTTTTGGATTGACTCTATTACCTCTCCTAGAAATTAACACACAAAACTGACAGCTGATTGACAAGATGAGAAGCAGTTTTCCAAAATTCAAATTGAACTTAATCCTTTCTTTTTAAAAGAATGCTCAAATCAAGGGGACACAGCTCACTCGTTTTGACTTCATGAGATGTGGCAGGTAGAGACAACTTTTTGAAAATACACAGCTAAAACTGTCCGTGCTTTGAATGCTAGACATGTTTTTCAGAATACACATCTAAAACTGTCCCCGCTTTTAGTGCTAAAGCACTTAAAGCGGGGATCGTTTTAGCTGTGTATTTTGAAAAAGTTGTGTGCTCTTCAAAGAGAAAGCCACTTTTGCTGTGTCTTTGGGTTCGAGGGGAAATGGGAGTCCTCTTCAGTCAGCAGGGACGACACCTGAGTCCTTTGCAGTCCTCTTGTCTGCCTCTGTGGGTGAAATGAGAGTGGTCCCTGTCATCATGAGCCATGTCTGAAAGAATTATTCACATTCCCTATGAGAATAGATGGGTGAAATAGCAAAAGGTGTGTCTTCCTTTGGAGCATGGACGTGTTCAAAGCCCACCTGATACCACTAAGTATTTTGCTGAACACGAGCAGTTGTGTGTGCGGCTTGTGTTTGGGTGATTTTTGTGTCGTTTGTGTGTGTGTGTGTGTGTCTGTGTGTGTGTGTCTGTGTGTGTGTGTCTGTATTTCTGTCTCCATTCCTGAGCAGCAAATGTTTTTTCCTCTTTTAGCATGTTACTCACAACTGTGGATGAAGCCCAGCACTCCTGAAAACACAATCCATGTATGGTTGAAGGAAATTTTCTTGGTGATGAGTGAGAGGTTGGTGACTGAAACCAGCTCATTTCCCATTGACCACTGAGGTCACATCTCTCAAATGAGAAGCAAAGTGAGAATTTGAACCAGGCACATTCTCCTTAGAGACAATGGGCCAAAGACAGGTCCGATGGAATCGAATGTCTTTTCATGTTGACATCCATCCCGTCAAACCCTCGTTAAGCCATTGAAGTGTCACATTGGGCCTGGGGGAGGCGGTGCACCCTGTGAAATTACACGTCCGAAGATTTGGATTTGATTTCCAGCCCTCTGCCAGTCAGTCTGCCAGGCACTTTCATGTGACAAGCCTTAGGCGAGTCCCTTTCTGTCTCTGATTCCCGATTCCTTCACAGGGATTTATGTGGGCCTTAACGCCCACTGGGAAAAGATCCCTCTGCCAGCTCAGTGCCTGCTTTCTTGGTTTGACTTGTCAATCTGGACTTGAATACACCTTTGGTTTTGGATTGACTCTATTACATCTCCTAGAAATTAACACACAAAACTGACAGCTGATTGACAAGATGAGAAGCAGTTTTCCAAAATTCAAATTGAACTTAATCCTTTCTTCCTAAAAGAATGTTCAAATCAAGGGGACACAGCTCACTCGTTTTGACTTCATGAGCTATGGCAGGTAGAGACAACTTTTTGAAAATACACAGCTAAAACTGTCCGTGCTTTGAATGCTAGACATGTTTTTCAGAATACACAGCTAAAACGGTCCCCGCTTTATGTGCTTAGCATTTAAATCGGGGACCGTTTTAGCTGTGTATTTTGAAAAATTTGTGTGCTCTTCAAAAAGAAAGCTACTTTTGCTGTGTCTTTGGGTTCGAGGGGAAATGGGAGTCCTCTTCACTCAGCAGGGACGACACCTGAGTCCTTTGCAGTCCTCTTGTCTGCCTCTGAGGGTGAAATGAGAGTGGTGCCTGTCATCATGAGCCATGTCTGAAAGAATTATTCACATTCCCTACGAGAATAGACGGGTGAAATAGCAAAAGCTGTGTCTTCCTTTGGAGCATGGACAGGTTCAAAGCCCACCTCATACCAAAGTATTTTGCTGAACACGAGCAGTTGTGTGTGCGGCCAGTGTTTGGGTGATTTTTGTGTCGTGTGTGTGTGTGTGTGTGTGTGTGTGTGTGTGTGTCTGTATTTCTGTCTCCATTCCTGAGCAGCAAATCTTTTTTCCTCTTTTAACATGTTACTCACAACTGTGGATGAAGCCCAGCACTCCTGAAAACACAATCCATGTATGGTTGAAGGAAATTTTCTTGGTGATGAGTGAGAGGTTGGTGACTGAAACCAGCTCATTTCCCATTGACCACTGAGTTCACATCTCTCAGGTGAGAAGCAAAGTGAGAATTTGAACCAGGCACATTCTCCTTAGAGACAATGGGCCAAAGACAGGTCCGATGGAATCGAATGTCTTTTCATGTTGACATCCATCCCGTCTAGCCCTCGTTAAGCCATTGAAGTGTCACATTGGGCCTGGGGGAGGCGGTGCTCCCTGTGAAATTACACGTCCGAAGATTTGGATTTGATTTCCAGCCCTCTGCCAGTCAGTCTGCCAGGCACTTTCATGTGACAAGCCTTAGGCGAGTCCCTTTCTGTCTCTGATTCCCGATTCCTTCACAGGGATTTATGTGGGCCTTAACGCCCACTGGGAAAAGATCCCTCTGCCAGCTCAGTGCCTGCTTTCTTGGTTTGACTTGTCAATCTGGACTTGAATACACCTTTGGTTTTGGATTGACTCTATTACCTCTCCTACAAATTAACACACAAAACTGACAGCTGATTGACAAGATGAGAAGCAGTTTTCCAAAATTCAAATTGAACTTAATCCTTTCTTACTAAAAGAATGCTCAAATCAAGGGGACACAGCTCACTCGTTTTGACTTCATGAGCTATGGCAGGTAGAGACAACTTTTTGAAAATACACAGCTAAAACTGTCCGTGCTTTGAATGCTAGACATGTTTTTCAGAATACACATCTAAAACGGTCCCCGCTTTAAGTGCTAAATCACTTAAAGCGGGGACCGTTTTTGCTGTGTATTTTGAAAAAGTTGTGTGCTCTTCAAAGAGAAAGCTAATTTGCTGTGTCTTTGGGTTCGAGGGGAAATGGGAGTCCTCTTCAGTCAGCAGGGACGACACCTGAGTCCTTTGCAGTCCTCTTGTCTGCCTCTGTGGGTGAAATGAGAGTGGTCCCTGTCAACATGAGCCATGTCTGAAAGAATTATTCACATTCCCTACGAGAATAGACGGGTGAAATAGCAAAAGGTGTGTCTTCCTTTGGAGCATGGACGGGTTCAAAGCCCACCTCATACCACTAAGTATTTTGCTGAACACGAGCAGTTGTGTGTGAGGCCTGTGTTTGGGTGATTTTTGTGTCGTGTGTGTGTGTGTGTGTGTGTCTGTGTGTGTGTGTCTGTGTTTGTGTGTCTGTATTTCTGTCTCCATTCCTGAGCAGCAAATCTTTTTTCCTCTTTTAGCATGTTACTCACAACTGTGGATGAAGCCCAGCACTACTGAAAACACAATCCATGTATGGTTGAAGGAAATTTTCTTGGTGATGAGTGAGAGGTTGTTGACTGAAACCAGCTCATTTCCCATTGACCACTGAGGTCACATCTCTCAAATGAGAAGCAAAGTGAGAATTTGAACCAGGCACATTCTCCTTAGAGACAATGGGCCAAAGACATCCATCCCGTCAAGCCCTCGTTAAGCCATTGAAGTGTCACATTGGGCCTGGGGGAGGCGTTGCACCCTGTGAAATTACACGTCCGAAGATTTGGATTTGATTTCCAGCCCTCTGCCAGTCAGTCTGCCAGGCACTTTCATGTGACAAGCCTTAGGCGAGTCCCTTTCTGTCTCTGATTCCCGATTCCTTCACAGGGATTTATGTGGGCCTTAACGCCCACTGGGAAAAGATCCCTCTGCCAGCTCAGTGCCTGCTTTGTTGGTTTGACTTGTCAATCTGGACTTGAATACACCTTTGGTTTTGGATTGACTCTATTACCTCTCCTAGAAATTAACACACAAAACTGACAGCTGATTGACAAGATGAGAAGCAGTTTTCCAAAATTCAAATTGAACTTAGTCCTTTCTTACTAAAAGAATGCTCAAATCAAGGGGACACAGCTCACTCGTTTTGACTTCATGAGCTATGGCAGGTAGAGACAACTTTTTGAAAATACACAGCTAAAACTGTCCGTGCTTTGAATGCTAGACATGTTTTTCAGAATACACATCTAAAACGGTCCCCGCTTTAAGTGCTAAATCACTTAAAGCGGGGACCGTTTTAGCTGTGTATTTTGAAAAAGTTGTGTGCTCTTCAAAGAGAAAGCTACTTTTGCTGTGTCTTTGGGTTCGAGGGGAAATGGGAGTCCTCTTCAGTCAGCAGGGACGACACCTGAGTCCTTTGCAGTCCTCTTGTCTGCCTCTGAGGGTGAAATGAGAGTGGTCCCTGTCAACATGAGCCATGTCTGAAAGAATTATTCACATTCCCTACGAGAATAGACGGGTGAAATAGCAAAAGGTGTGTCTTCCTTTGGAGCATGGTCGGGTTCAAAGCCCACCTCATACCACTAAGTATTTTGCTGAACACGAGCAGTTGTGTGTGAGGCCTGTGTTTGGGTGATTTTTGTGTCATGTGTGTGTGTGTGTGTGTGTGTGTGTGTCTGTGTGTGTGTGTCTGTATTTCTGTCTCCATTCCTGAGCAGCAAATCTTTTTTCCTCTTTTAGCATGTTACTCACTACTGTGGATGAAACCCAGCACTCCTGAAAACACAATCCATGTATGGTTGAAGGAAATTTTGTTGGTGATGAGTGAGAGGTTGGTGACTGAAACCAGCTCATTTCCCATTGACCACTGAGGTCACATCTCTCAGGTGAGAAGCAAAGTGAGAATTTGAACCAGGCACATTCTGCTTAGAGACAATGGGCCAAAGACAGGTCCGATGGAATCGAATGTCTTTTCTTGTTGACATCCATCCCGTCAAGTCCTCGTTAAGCCATTGAAGTGTCACAATGGGCCTGGGGGAGGCGGTGCACCCTGTGAAATTACACGTCCGAAGATTTGGATTTGATTCCAGCCGTCTGCCAGTCAGTCTGCCAGGGACTTTCATGTGACAAGCCTTAGGCGAGTCCCTTTCTGTCTCTGATTCCCGATTCCTTCACAGGGATTTATGTGGGCCTTAACGCCCACTGGGAAAAGATCCCTCTGCCAGCTCAGTGCCTGCATTCTTGGTTTCACTTGTCAATCTGGACTTAAATACACCTTTGGTTTTGGATTGACTCTATTACCTCTCCTAGAAATTAACACACAAAACTGACAGCTGATTGACAAGATGAGAAGCAGTTTTCCAAAATTCAAATTGAACTTAATCCTTTCTTACTAAAAGAATGCTCAAATCAAGGGGACACAGCTCACTCGTTTTGACTTCATGAGCTATGGCAGGTAGAGACAACTTTTTGAAAATACACAGCTAAAACTGTCCGTGCTTTGAATGCTAGACATGTTTTTCAGAATACACAGCCAAAACGGTCCCCGCTTTAAGTGCTAAAGCACTTAAAGCGGGGACCGTTTTCGCTGTGTATTTTGAAAAATTGTGTGCTCTTCAAAGAGAAAGCTACTTTTGCTGTGTCTTTGGGTTCGAGGGGAAATGGGAGTCCTCTTCAGTCAGCAGGGACGACACCTAATTCCTTTGCAGTCCTCTTGTCTGCCTCTGAGGGTGAAATGAGAGTGGTCCCTGTCATCATGGGCCATGTCTGAAAGAATTATTCACATTCCCTACGAGATTAGACGGGTGAAATAGCAAAAGGTGTGTCTTCCTTTGGAGCATGGACGGGTTCAAAGCCCACCTCATACCACGAAGTATTTTGCTGAACACGAGCAGTTGTGTGTGCGGCTTGTGTTTGGGTGATTTTTGTGTCGTGTGTGTGTGTGTGTGTGTGTGTGTGTGTGTGTGTGTCTGTGTGTGTGTGTCTGTATTTCTGTCTCCATTCCTGAGCAGCAAATCTTTTTTCCTCTTTTAGCATGTTACTCACAACTGTGGATGAAGCCCAGCACTCCTGAAAACACAATCCATGTATGGTTGAAGGAAATTTTCTTGGTGATGAGTGAGAGGTTGGTGACTGAAACCAGCTCATTTCCCATTGACCACTGAGGTCACATCTCTCAGGTGAGAAGCAAAGTGAGAATTTGAACCAGGCACATTCTCCTTAGAGACAATGGGCCAAAGACAGGTCCGATGGAATCGAATGTCTTTTCATGTTGACATCCATCCCGTCAAGCCCTCGTTAAGCCATTGAAGTGTCACATTGTGCCTGGGGGAGGCGGTGCACACTGTGAAATTACACGTCCGAAGATTTGGATTTGATTTCCAGCCCTCTGCCAGTCAGTCTACCAGGCACTTTCATGTGACAAGCCTTAGGCGAGTCCCTATCTGTCTCTGATTCCCGATTCCTTCACAGGGATTTATGTGGGCCTTAACGCCCACTGGGAAAAGATCCCTCTGCCAGCTCAGTGCCTGCTTTCTTGGTTTGACTTGTCAATCTGGACTTGAATACACCTTTGGTTTTGGATTGACTCTATTACCTCTCCTAGAAATTAACACACAAAACTGACAGCTGATTGACAAGATGAGAAGCAGTTTTCCAAAATTCAAATTGAACTTAATCCTTTCTTTCTAAAAGAATGCTCAAATCAAGGTGACACAGCTCACTCGTTTTGACTTCATGAGCTATGGCAGGTAGAGACAACTTTTTGAAAATACACAGCTAAAACTGTCCGTGCTTTGAATGCTAGACATGTTTTTCAGAATACACACCTAAAACGGTCCCCGCTTTAAGTGCTTTTAAAGCGGGGACCGTTTTAGCTGTGTATTTTGAAAAAGTTGTGTGCTCTTCAAAGAGAAAGCTACTTTTGCTGTGTCTTTGGGTTCGAGGGGAAATGGGAGTCCTCTTCAGTCAGCAGGGACGACACCTGAACCCTTGCAGTCCTCTTGTCTGCCTCTGAGGGTAAAATGAGTGTGGTCCCTGTCATCATGAGCCATGTCTGAAAGAATTATTCACATTCCGTACGAGAATAGATGGGTGAAATAGCAAAAGGTGTGTCTTCCTTTGGAGCATGGACGGGTTCAAAGCCCACCTCATACCACTAAGTATTTTGCTGAACACGAGCAGTTGTGTGTGCGGCCAGTGTTTGGGTGATTTTTGTGTCGTGTGTGTGTGTGTGTGTGTGTGGGTCTGTGTGTGTGTGTCTGTATTTCTGTCTCCATTCCTGAGCAGCAAATCTTTTTTCCTCTTTTAGCATGTTACTCACAACTGTGGATGAAGCCCAGCACTCCTGAAAACACAATCCATGTATGGTTGAAGGAAATTTTCTTGGTGATGAGTGAGAGGTTGGTGACTGAAACCAGCTCATTTCCCATTGACCACTGAGGTCACATCTCTCAGGTGAGAAGCAAAGTGAGAATTTGAACCAGGCACATTCTCCTTAGAGACAATGGGCCAAAGACAGGTCCGATGGAATCGAATGTCTTTTCATGTTGACATCCATCCCGTCAAGCCCTCGTTAAGCTATTGAAGTGTCACATTGTGCCTGGGGGAGGCGGTGCACCCTGTGAAATTACACGTCCGAAGATTTGGATTTGATTTCCAGCCCTCTGCCAGTCAGTCTGCCAGGCACTTTCATGTGACAAGCCTTAGGCGAGTCCCTTTCTGTCTCTGATTCCCGATTCCTTCACAGGGATTTATGTGGGCCTTAACGCCCACTGGGAAAAGATCCCTCTGCCAGCTCAGTGCCTGTTTTCTTGGTTTCACTTGTCAATCTGGACTTGAATACACCTTTGGTTTTGGATTGACTCTATTACCTCTCCTATAAATTAACACACAAAACTGACAGCTGATTGACAAGATGAGAAGCAGTTTTCCAAAATTCAAATTGAACTTAATCCTTTCTTACTAAAAGAATGCTCAAATCAAGGGGACACAGCTCACTCGTTTTGACTTCATGAGCTATGGCAGGTAGAGACAACTTTTTGAAAATACACAGCTAAAACTGTCCGTGCTTTGAATGCTAGACATGTTTTTCAGAATACACAGCCAAAACGGTCCCCGGTTTAAGTGCTAAAGCACTTAAAGCGGGGACCGTTTTCGCTGTGTATTTTGAAAAATTGTGTGCTCTTCAAAGAGAAAGCTACTTTTGCTGTGTCTTTGGGTTCGAGGGGAAATGGGAGTCTTCTTCAGTCAACAGGGACGACACCTGATTCCTTTGCAGTCCTCTTGTCTGCCTCTGAGGGTGAAATGAGAGTGGTCCCTGTCATCATGGGCCATGTCTGAAAGAATTATTCTCATTCCCTACGAGATTAGACGGGTGAAATAGCAAAAGATGTGTCTTCCTTTGGAGCATGGACGGGTTCAAAGCCCACCTCATACCACTAAGTATTTTGCTGAACACGAGCAGTTGTGTGTGCGGCCTGTGTTTGGGTGATTTTTGTGTCATGTGTGTGGGTGTCTGTGTGTGTGTGTCTGTGTGTGTGTGTCTGTATTTCTGTCTCCATTCCTGAGCAGTAAATCTTTATTCCTCTTTTAGCATTTTACTCACAACTGTGGATGAAGCCCAGCACTCCTGAAAACACAATCCATGTATGGTTGAAGGAAATTTTCTTGGTGATGAGTGAGAGGTTGGTGACTGAAACCAGCTCATTTCCCATTGACCACTGAGGTCGCATCTCTCAGGTGAGAAGGAAAGTGAGAATTTGAACCAGGCACATTCTCCTCAGAGACAATGGGCCAAAGACTGGTCCGATGGAATCGAATGTCTTTTCATGTTGACATCCATCCCGTCAAGCCCTCGTTAAGCCATTGAAGTGTCACATTGGGCCTGGGGGAGGCGGTGCACCCTGTGAAATTACACGTCCGAAGATTTGGATTTGATTTCCAGCCCTCTGCCAGTCAGTCTGCCAGGCACTTTCATGTGACAAGCCTTAGGCGAGTCCCTTTCTGTCTCTGATTCCCGATTCCTTCACAGGGATTTATGTGGACCTTAACGCCCACTGGGAAAATATCCCTCTGCCAGCTCAGTTCCTGCTTTCTTGGTTTGACTTGTCAATCTGGACTTGAATACACCTTTGGTTTTGGATTGACTCTATTACCTCTCCTAGAAATTAACACACAAAACTGACAGCTGATTGACAAGATGAGAAGCAGTTTTCCAAAATTCAAATTGAACTTAATCCTTTCTTTTTAAAAGAATGCTCAAATCAAGGGGACACAGCTCACTCGTTTTGACTTCATGAGCTGTGGCAGGTAGAGACAACTTTTTGAAAATACACAGCCAAAACTGTCCGTGCTTTGAATGCTAGACATGTTTTTCAGAATACACAGCTAAAACGGTCCCCGATTTTAGTGCTAAAGCACTTAAAGCGGGGACCGTTTTAGCTGTGTATTTTGAAAAAGTTGTGTGCTCTTCAAAGAGAAAGCTACTTTTGCTGTGTCTTTGGGTTCGAGGGGAAATGGGAGTCCACTTCAGTCAGCAGGACGACACCTGAGTCCTTTGCAGTCCTCTTGTCTGCCTCTGAGGGTGAAATGAGAGTGGTCCCTGTCATCATGAGCCATGTCTGAAGGAATTATTCACATTCCCTACGAGAATAGATGGGTGAAATAGCAAAAGGTGTGTCTTCCTTTGGAGCATGGACGGGTTCAAAGCCCACCTCATACCACTAAGTATTTTGCTGAACACGAGCAGTTGTGTGTGCGGCCTGTGTTTGGGTGATTTTTGTGTCGTGTGTGTGTGTGTGTGTGTGTCTGTGTGTGTGTGTCTGTGTGTGTGTGTCTGTATTTCTGTCTCCATTCCTGAGCAGCAAATCTTTTTTCCTCTTTTAGCATGTTACTCACAACTGTGGATGAAGCCCAGCACTCCTGAAAACACAATCCCTGTATGGTTGAAGGAAATTTTCTTGGTGATGAGTGAGAGGTTGGTGACTGAAACCAGCTCATTTACCATTGACCACTGAGGTCACATCTCTCAGGTGAGAAGCAAAGTGAGAATTTGAACCAGGCACATTCTCCTTAGAGACAATGGGCCAAAGACAGGTCCGATGGAATCGAATGTCTTTTCATGTTGACATCCATCCCGTCAAGCCCTCGTTAAGCCATTGAAGTGTCACATTGGGCCTGGGGGAGGCGGTGCACCCTGTGAAATTACACGTCCGAAGATTTGGATTTGATTTCCAGCCCTCTGCCAGTCAGTCTGCCAGGCACTTTCATGTGACAAGCCTTAGGCGAGTCCCTTTCTGTCTCTGATTCCCGATTCCTTCACAGGGATTTATGTGGGCCTTAACGCCCACTGGGAAAATATCCCTCTGCCAGCTCAGTGCCTGCTTTGTTGGTTTGACTTGTCAATCTGGACTTGAATACACCTTTGGTTTTGGATTGACTCTATTACCTCTCCTAGAAATTAACACACAAAACTGACAGCAGATTGACAAGATGAGAAGCAGTTTTCCAAAATTCAAATTGAACTTAATCCTTTCTTCCGAAAAGAATGCTCAAATCAAGGGGACACAGCTCACTCGTTTTGACTTCATGAGCTATGGCAGGTAGAGACAACTTTTTGAAAATACACAGCTAAAACTGTCCGTGCTTTGAATGCTAGACATGTTTTTCAGAATACTAAGCTAAAAAGGTCCCCGCTTTAAGTGCTAAAGCACTTAAAGTTGTGTGCTCTTCAAAGAGAAAGCTACTTTTGCTGTGTCTTTGGGTTCGAGGGGAAATGGGAGTCCTCTTCAGTCAGCAGAGACGACACCTGAGTCCTCTGCAGTCCTCTTGTCTGCCTCTGAGGGTGAAATGAGAGTGGTCCCTGTCATCATGAGCCATGTCTGAAAGAATTATTCACATTCCGTACGAGAATAGACGGGTGAAATAGCAAAAGGTGTGTCTTCCTTTGGAGCATGGACGGGTTCAAAGCCCACGTCATACCACTAAGTATTTTGCTGAACACGAGCAGTTGTGTGTGCGGCCTGTGTTTGGGTGATTTTTGTGTCATGTGTGTGTGTGTGTCTGTGTGTGTGTGTCTGTATTTCTGTCTCCATTCCTGAGCAGCAAATCTTTTTTCCTCTTTTAGCATGTTACTCACAACTGTGGATGAAGCCCAGCACTCCTGAAAACACAATCCATGTATGGTTGAAGGAAATTTTCTTGGTGATGAGTGAGAGGTTGGTGACTGAAACCAGCTCATTTCCCATTGACCACTGAGGTCACATCTCTCAGGTGAGAAGCAAAGTGAGAATTTGAACCAGGCACATTCTCCTTAGAGACAATGGGCCAAAGACATTTCCGATGGAATCGAATGTCTTTTAATGTTGACATCCATCCCGTCAAGCCCTCGTTAAGCCATTGAAGTGTCACATTGGGCCTGGGGGAGGCGGTGCACCCTGTGAAATTACACGTCCGAAGATTTGGATTTGATTTCCAGCCCTCTGCCAGTCAGTCTGCCAGGCACTTTCATGTGACAAGCCTCAGGCGAGTCCCTTTCTGTCTCTGATTCCCGATTCCTTCACAGGGATTTATGTGGGCCTTAACGCCCACTGGGAAAAGATCCCTCTGCCAGCTCAGTGCCTGCTATCTTGGTTTGACTTGTCAACCTGGACTTGAATACACCTTTGGTTTTGGATTGATTCTATTACCTCTCCTAGAAATTAACACACAAAACTGACAGCTGATTGACAAGATGAGAAGCAGTTTTCCAAAATTCAAATTGAACTTAATCCTTTCTTACGAAAAGAATGCTCAAATCAAGGGGACACAGCTCACTCGTTTTGACTTCATGAGCTATGGCAGGTAGAGGCAACTTTTTGAAAATACACAGCTAAAACTGTCCGTGCTTTTAATGCTAGACATGTTTTTCAGAATACACAGCTAAAACGGTCCCCGCTTTAAGTGTTAAAGCACTTAAAGCGGAGACCGTTTTAGCTGTGTATTTTGAAAAAGTTGTGTGCTCTTCAAAGAGAAAGGTACTTTTGCTGTGTCTTTGGGTTCGAGGGGAAATGGGAGTCCTCTTCAGTCAGCAGGGACGACACCTGAGTCCTTTGCAGTCCTCTTGTCTGCCTCTGAGGGTGAAATGAGAGTGGTCCCTGTCATCATGAGCCATGTCTGAAAGAATTATTCACATTCCCTACGAGAATAGATGGGTGAAATAGCAAAAGGTGTGTCTTCCTTTGGAGCATGGACGGGTTCATAGCCCACCTCATACCACGAAGTATTTTGCTGAACACGAGCAGTTGTGTGTGCGGCCTGTGTTTGGGTGATTTTTGTGTCGTGTGTGTGTGTGTGTGTGTGTGTCTGTGTGTGTGTCTGTGTGTGTGTGTCTGTATTTCTGTCTCCATTCCTGAGCAGCAAATCTTTTTTCCTCTTTTAGCATGTTACTCACAACTGTGGATGAAGCCCAGCACTCCTGAAAACACAATCCATGTATGGTTGAAGGAAATTTTCTTGGTGATGAATGAGAGGTTGGTGACTGAAACCAGCTCATTTCCCATTGACCACTGAAGTCACATCTCTCAGGTGAGAAGCAAAGTGAGAATTTGAACCAGGCACATTCTCCTTAGACACAATGGGCCAAAGACAGGTACGATGGAATCGAATGTCTTTTCATGTTGACATCCATCCCGTCAAGCCCTCGTTAAGCCATTGAAGTGTCACATTGGGCCTGGGGGAGGCGGTGCACCCTGTGAAATTACACGTCCGAAGATTTGGATTTGATTTCCAGCCCTCTGCCAGTCAGTCTGCCAGGCACTTTCATGTGACAAGCCTTAGGCGAGTCCCTTTCTGTCTCTGATTCCCGATTCCTTCACAGGGATTTATGTGGGCCTTAACGCCCACTGGGAAAAGATCCCTCTGCCAGCTCAGTGCCAGCTTTCTTGGTTTGACTTGTCAATCTGGACTTGAATACACCTTTGGTTTTGGATTGACTTTATTACCTATCCTAGAAATTAACACACAAAACTGACAGCTGATTGACAAGATGAGAAGCAGTTTTCCAAAATTCAAATTGAACTTAATCCTTTCTTTTTAAAAGAATGCTCAAATCAAGGGGACACAGCTCACTCGTTTTGACTTCATGAGCTGTGGCAGGTAGAGACAACTTTTTGAAAATACACAGCCAAAACTGTCCGTGCTTTGAATGCTAGACATTTTTTTCAGAATACACAGCTAAAACGGTCCCCGCCTTAAGTGCTTTAGCACTAAAAGCGGGGACCGTTTTAGCTGTGTATTTTGAAAAAGTTGTGTGCTCTTCAAAGAGAAAGCTACTTTTGCTGTGTCTTTGGGTTCGAGGGGAAATGGGAGTCCTCTTCAGTCAGCAGGGACGACACCTGAGTCCTTTGCAGTCCTCTTGTCTGCCTCTGAGGGTGAAATGAGAGTGGTCCCTGTCATCATGAGCCATGTCTGAAAGAATTATTCACATTCCCTACGAGAATAGATGGGTGAAATAGCAAAAGGTGTGTCTTCCTTTGGAGCATGGACGGGTTCAAAGCCCACCTCATACCACTAAGTATTTTGCTGAACACGAGCAGTTGTGTGTGCGGCCTGTGTTTGGGTGATTTTTGTGTCGTGTGTGTGTGTGTGTGTGTGTCTGTGTGTGTGTGTCTGTGTGTGTGTGTCTGTATTTCTGTCTCCATTCCTGAGCAGCAAATCTTTTTTCCTCTTTTAGCATGTTACTCACAACTGTGGATGAAGCCCAGCACTCCTGAAAACACAATCCCTGTATGGTTGAAGGAAATTTTCTTGGTGATGAGTGAGAGGTTGGTGACTGAAACCAGCTCATTTCCCATTGACCACTGAGGTCACATCTCTCAGGTGAGAAGCAAAGTGAGAATTTGAACCAGGCACATTCTCCTTAGAGACAATGGGCCAAAGACAGGTCCGATGGAATCGAATGTCTTTTCATGTTGACATCCATCCCGTCAAGCCCTCGTTAAGCCATTGAAGTGTCACATTGGGCCTGGGGGAGGCGGTGCACCCTGTGAAATTACACGTCCGAAGATTTGGATTTGATTTCCAGCCCTCTGCCAGTCAGTCTGCCAGGCACTTTCATGTGACAAGCCTTAGGCGAGTCCCTTTCTGTCTCTGATTCCCGATTCCTTCACAGGGATTTATGTGGGCCTTAAAGCCCACTGGGAAAAGATCCCTCTGCCAGCTCAGTGCCTGCTTTCTTGGTTTGACTTGTCAATCTGGACTTGAATACACCTTTGGTTTTGGATTGACTCCATTACCTCTCCTAGAAATTAACAGACAAAACTGACAGCTGATTGACAAGATGAGAAGCAGTTTTCCAAAATTCAAATAGAACTTAATCCTTTCTTACTAAAAGAATGCTCAAATCAAGGGGACACAGCTCACTCGTTTTGACTTCATGAGCTATGGCAGGTAGAGACAACTTTTTGAAAATACACAGCTAAAACTGTCCGTGCTTTGAATGCTAGACATGTTTTTCAGAATACACAGCTAAAACGGTCCCCGCCTTAAGTGCTGTAGCACTTAAAGCGGGGACCGTTTTAGCTGTGTATTTTGAAAAAGTTGGGTGCTCTTCAAAGAGAAAGCTACTTTTGCTGTGTCTTTGGGTTCGAGGGGAAATGGGAGTCCTCTTCAGTCAGCAGGGATGACACCTGAGTCCGTTGCATTCCTCTTGTCTGCCTCTGAGGGTGAAATGAGAGTGGTCCCTGTCATCATGAGCCATGTCTGAAAGAATTATTCACATTCCCTACGAGAATAGACGGGTGAAATAGCAAAAGGTGTGTCTTCCTTTGGAGCATGGACGGGTTCAAAGCCCACCTCATACCACGAAGTATTTTGCTGAACACGAGCAGTTGTGTGTGCGGCCTGTGTTTGGGTGATTTTTGTGTCGTGTGTGTGTGTGTGTGTGTGTGTGTGTCTGTGTGTGTGTGTCTGTATTTCTGTCTCCATTCCTGAGCAGCAAATCTTTTTTCCTCTTTTAGCATGTTACTCACAACTGTGGATGAAGCCCAGCACTCCTGAAAACACAATCCATGTATGGTTAACGGAAATTTTCTTGGTGATGAGTGAGAGGTTGGTGACTGAAACCACATCATTTCCCATTGACCACTGAGGTCACATCTCTCAGGTGAGAAGCAAAGTGAGAATTTGAACCAGGCACATTCTCCTTAGAGACAATGGGCCAAAGACAGGTCCGATGAAATCGAATGTCTTTTCATGTTGACATCCATCCCGTCAAGCCCTCGTTAAGCCATTGAAGTGTCACATTGTGCCTGGGTAAGCGGTGCACCCTGTGAAATTACACGTCCGAAGATTTGGATTTGATTTCCAGCCCTCTGCCAGTCAGTCTGCCAGGCACTTTCATGTGACAAGCCTTAGGCGAGTCCCTTTCTGTCTCTGATTCCCGATTCCTTCACAGGGATTTATGTGGGCCTTAACGCCCACTGGGAATAGATCCCTCTGCCAGCTCAGTGCCTGCTTTCTTGGTTTGACTTGTCAATCTGGAATTGAATACACCTTTAGTTTTGGATTGACTCTATTACCTCTCTTGGAAATTAACACACAAAACTGACAGCTGATTGACAAGATGAGAAGCAGTTTTCCAAAATTCAAATTGAACTTAATCCTTTCTTACTAAAAGAATGCTCAAATCAAGGGGACACAGCTCACTCGTTTTGACTTCATGAGCTATGGCAGGTAGAGTCAACTTTTTGAAAATACACAGCTAAAACTGTCCGTGCTTTGAATGTTAGACATGTTTTTCAGAATACACAGCTAAAACGGTCCCTGCCTTAAGTGCTGTAGCACTTAAAGCGGGGACCGTTTTAGCTGTGTATTTTTAAAAAGTTGTGTGGTCTTCAAAGTGAAAGCTACTTTTGCTGTGTCTTTGGGTTCGAAGGGAAATGGGAGTCCTCTTCAGTCAGCAGGGAGGACACCTGAGTCCTTTGCAGTCCTATTGACTGCCTCTGAGGGTGAAATAAGAGTGGTCCCTGTCATCTTGAGCCATGTCTGAAAGAATTATTCACATTCCCTACGAGAATAGACGGGTGAAATAGCAAAAGGTGTGTCTTCCTTTGGAGCATGGACGGGTTCAAAGCCCACCTCATACCACTAAGTATTTTGCTGAACACGAGCAGTTGTGTGTGCGGCCTGTGTTTGGGGGATTTTTGTGTCGTGTGTGTGTGTGTGTGTGTGTGTGTGTCTGTGTGTGTGTGTCTGTATTTCTGTCTCCATTCCTGAGCAGCAAATCTTTTTTCTTCTTTTAGCATGTTACTCACAACTGTGGATGAAGCCCAGCACTCCTGAAAACACAATCCATGTATGGTTGAAGGAAATTTTCTTGGTGATGAGCGAGAGGTTGGTGACTGAAACCAGCTCATTTCCCATTGACCACTGAGGTCACATCTCTCAGGTGAGAAGCAAAGTGAGAATTTGAACCAGGCACATTCTCCTTAGACACAATGGGCCAAAGACAGGTCCGATGGAATCGAATGTCTTTTCATGTTGATATCCACCCCGTCAAGCCCTCGTTAAGCCATTGAAGTGTCACATTGGGCCTGGGGGAGGCGGTGCACCCTGTGAAATTACACGTCCGAAGATTAGCATTTGATTTCCAGCCCTCTGCCAGTCAGTCTGCCAGGCACTTTCATGTGACAAGCCTTAGGCGAGTCCCTTTCTGTCTCTGATTCCCGATTCCTTCACAGGGATTTATGTGGGCCTTAACGCCCACTGGGAAAAGATCCCTCTGCCAGCTCAGTGCCTGCTTTCTTGGTTTGACTTGTCAATCTGGACTTGAATACACCTTTGGATTTGGATTGACTCTATTACCTCTCCTAGAAATTAACACACAAAACTGACAGCTGATTGACAAGATGAGAAGCAGTTTTCCAAAATTCAAATTGAACTTAATCCTTTCTTACTAAAAGAATGCTCAAATCAAGGGGACACAGCTCACTCGTTTTGACTTCATGAGCTATGGCAGGTAGAGACACCTTTTTGAAAATACACAGCTAAAACTGTCCGTGCTTTGAATGCTAGACATGTATTTTGAAAAACTTGTGTGCTCTTCAAAGAGAAAGCTACTTTTGCTGTGTCTTTGGGTTCGAGGGGAAATGGGAGTCCTCTTCAGTCAGCAGGGACGACACCTGAGTCCTTTGCAGTCCTCCTGTCTGCCTCTGAGGGTGAAATGAGAGTGGTCCCTGTCATCATGAGCCATGTCTGAAAGAATTAATCACATTCCCTACGAGAATAGATGGGTGAAATAGCAAAAGCTGTGTCTTCCTTTGGAGCATGGACGGGTTCAAAGCCCACCTCATACCACTAAGTATTTTGCTGAACACGAGCAGTTGTGTGTGCGGCCTTTGTTTGGGTGATTTTTGTGTCATGTGTGTGTGTGTGTGTGTGTGTGTGTGTGTGTGTCTGTGTGTGTGTGTCTGTATTTCTGTCTCCATTCCTGAGCAGCAAATCATTTTTCCTCTTTTAGCATGTTACTCGCAACTGTGGATGAAGCCCAGCACTCCTGAAAACACAATCCATGTATGGTTGAAGGAAATTTTCTTGGCGATGAGTGAGAGGTTGGTGACTGTAACCAGCTCATTTCCCATTGACCACTGAGGTCACATCTCTCAGGTGAGAAGCAAAGTGAGAATTTGAACCAGGCACATTCTCCTTAGAGACAATGGGCCAAATGCTGGTCCGATGGAATCGAATGTCTTTTCATGTTGACATCCATCCCGTCAAGCCCTCGTTAAGCCATTGAAGTGTCACATTGGGCCTGGGGGAGGCGGTGCACCCTGTGAAATTACACGTCCGAAGATTTGGATTTGAATTCCAGCCCTCTGCCAGTCAGGCTGCCAGGCACTTTCATGTGACAAGCCTTAGGCGAGTCCCTTTCTGTCTCTGATTCCCGATTCCTTCACAGGGATTTATGTGGGCCTTAAGGCCCACTGGGAAAAGATCCCTCTGCCAGCTCAGTGCCTGCTTTCTTGGTTTGACTTGTCAATCTGGACTTGAATGCACGTTTGGTTTTGGATTGACTCTATTACCTCTCCTAGAAATTAACACACAAAACTGACAGCTGATTGACAAGATGAGAAGCAGTTTTCCAAAATTCAAATTGAACTTAATCCTTTCTTACTAAAAGAATGCTCAAATCAAGGGGACACAGCTCACTCGTTTTGACTTCATGAGCTATGGCAGGTAGAGACAGCTTTTTGAAAATACACAGCTAAAACTCTCCGTGCTTTGAATGCTAGACATGTTTTTCAGAATACACAGCTAAAGCGGGGACCGTTTTAGCTGTGTATTTTGAAAAAGTTGTGTGCTCTTCAAAGAGAAAGCTACTTTTGCTGTGTCTTTGGGTTCGAGGGGAAATGGGAGTCCTCTTCAGTCAGCAGGGACGACACCTGAGTCCTTTGCAGACCTCTTGTCTGCCTCTGAGGGTGAAATGAGAGTGGTCCCTGTCATCATGAGCCATGTCTGAAAGAATTATTCACATTCCCTACGAGAATAGACGGGTGAAATAGCAAAAGGTGTGTCTTCCTTTGGAGCATGGAAGTGTTCAAAGCCCACCTCATACCACTAAGTATTTTGCTGAACACGAGCAGTTGTGTGTGCGGAATGTGTTTGGGTGACTTTTGTGTCGTGTGTGTGTGTGTGTGTGTGTGTGTGTGTGTGTCTGTGTGTGTGTGTCTGTATTTCTGTCTCCATTCCTGAGCAGCAAATCTTTTTTCCTCTTTTAGCATGTTACTCACAACTGTGGATGAAGCCCAGCACTCCTGAAAACACAATCCATGTATGGTTGAAGGAAATTTTCTTGGTGATGAGTGAGAGGTTGGTGACTGAAACCAGCTCATTTCCCATTGACCACTGAGGTCACATCTCTCAGGTGAGAAGCAAAGTGAGAATTTGAACCAGGCACATTCTCCTTAGAGACAATGGGCCAAAGACAGGTCCGATGGAATCGAATGTCTTTTCATGTTGACATCCATCCCGTCAAGCCCTCGTTAAGCCATTGAAGTGTCACATTGGGCCTGGGGGAGGCGGTGCACCCTGTGAAATTACACGTCCGAAGATTTGGATTTGATTTCCAGCCCTCTGCCAGTCAGTCTGCCAGGCACTTTCATGTGACAAGACTTAGGCGAGTCCCTTTCTGTCTCTGATTCCCGATTCCTTCACAGGGATTTATGTGGGCCTTAACGCCCACTGGGAAAAGATCCCTCTGCCAGCTCAGTGCCTTCTTTCTTGGTTTGACTTGTCAATCTGGACTTGAATACACCTGTGGTTTTGGATTGACTCTATTACCTCTCCTAGAAATTAACACACAAAACTGACAGCTGATTGACAAGATGAGAAGCAGTTTTCCAAAATTCAAATTGAACTTAATCCTTTCTTACTAAAAGAATGCTCAAATCAAGGGGACACAGCTCACTCGTTTTGACTTCATGAGCTATGGCAGGTAGAGACAACTTTTTGAAAATACACAGCTAAAACTGTCCGTGCTTTGAATGCTAGACATGTTTTTCAGAATACACAGCTAAAGCGGGGACCGTTTTAGCTGTGTATTTTGAAAAAGTTGTGTGCTCTTCAAAGAGAAAGCTACTTTTGCTGTGTCTTTGGGTTCGAGGGGAAATGGGAGTCCTCTTCAGTCAGCAGGGACGACACCTGAGTCCTTTGCAGTCCTCTTGTCTACCTCTGAGGGTGAAATGAGAGTGGTCCCTGTCATCATGAGCCATGTCTGAAAGAATTATTCACATTCCCTACGAGAATAGACGGGTGAAATAGCAAAAGGTGTGTCTTCCATTGGAGCATGGAAGGGTTCAAAGCCCACTTCATACCACTAAGTATTTTGCTGAACACGAGCAGTTGTGTGTGCGGCCTGTGTTTGGGTGATTTTTGTGTCGTGTGTGTGTGTGTGTGTGTGTGTGTGTGTGTCTGGGTGTGTGTGTCTGTATTTCTGTCTCCATTCCTGAGCAGCAAATCTTTTTTCCTCTTTTAGCATGTTACTCTCAACTGTGGATGAAGCCCAGCACTCCTGAAAACACAATCCATGTATGGTTGAAGGAAATTTTCTTGGTGATGAGTGAGAGGTTGGTGACTGAAACCAGCTCATTTCCCATTGACCACTGAGGTCACATCTCTCAGGTGAGAAGCAAAGTGAGAATTTGAACCAGGCACATTCGCCTTAGAGACAAAGTGCCAAAGACAGGTCCGATGGAATCGAATGTCTTTTCATGTTGACATCCATCCCGTCAAGCCCTCGTTAAGCCCTTGAAGTGTCACATTGGGCCTGGGGGAGGCGGTGCACCCTGTGAAATTACACGTCCGAAGATTTGGATTTGATTTCCAGCCCTCTGCCAGTCAGTCTGCCAGGCACTTTCATGTGACAAGCCTTAGGCGAGTCCCTTTCTGTCTCTGATTCCTGATTCCTTCACAGGGATTTATGTGGGCCTTAACGCCCACTGGGAAAAGATCCCGCTGCCAGCTCAGTGCCTGCTTTCTTGGTTTGACTTGTCAATCTGGACTTGAATACACCTTTGGTTTTGTATTGACTCTATTACCTCTCCTAGAAATTAACACACAAAACTGACAGCTGATTGACAAGATGAGAAGCAGTTTTCCAAAATTCAAATTGAACTTAATCCTTTCTTACTAAAAGAATGCTCAAATCAAGGGGACACAGCTCACTCGTTTTGACTTCATGAGC
This sequence comes from Saimiri boliviensis, assembly GCF_048565385.1. Taxonomy (NCBI): domain Eukaryota; kingdom Metazoa; phylum Chordata; class Mammalia; order Primates; family Cebidae; genus Saimiri; species Saimiri boliviensis. Next base: position 153,717,302 of record NC_133453.1, read on the forward strand.
TATGGCAGGTAGAGACAACTTTTTGAAAATACACAGCTAAAACTGTCCGTGCTTTGAATGCTAGACATGTTTTTCAGAATACACAGCTAAAGCAGGGACCGTTTTAGCTGTGTATTTTGAAAAAGTTGTGTGCTCTTCAAAGAGAAAGCTACTTTTGCTGTGTCTTTGGGTTCGAGGGGAAATGGGAGTCCTCTTCAGTCAGCAGGGACGACACCTGAGTCCTTTGCAGTCCTCTTGTCTGCCTCTGAGGGTGAAATGAGAGTGGTCCCTGTCATCATGAGCCATGTCTGAAAGAATTATTCACATTCCCTACGAGAATAGACGGGTGAAATAGCAAAAGGTGTGTCTTCCTTTGGAGCATGGACGGGTTCAAAGCCCACGTCATACCACTAAGTATTTTGCTGAACACGAGCAGTTGTGTGTGCGGCCTGTGTTTGGGTGATTTTTGTGTCGTGTGTGTGTGTGTGTGTGTGTGTGTGTGTGTGTGTGTGTGTCTGTGTGTGTGTGTCTGTATTTCTGTCTCCATTCCTGAGCAGCAAATCTTTTTTCCTCTTTTAGCATGTTACTCACAACTGTGGATGAAGCCCAGCACTCCTGAAAACACAATCCATGTATGGTTGAAGGAAATTTTCTTGGTGATGAGTGAGAGGTTGGTGACTGAAACCAGCTCATTTCCCATTGACCACTGAGGTCACATCTCTCAGGTGAGAGGCAAAGTGAGAATTTGAACCAGGCACATTCTCCATAGAGACAATGGGCCAAAGACAGGTCCGATGGAATCGAATGTCTTTTCATGTTGACATCCATCCGGTCAAGCCCTCGTTAAGCCATTGGAGTGTCACATTGTGTCTGGGAGAGGCGGTGCACCCTGTGAAATTACACGTCCGAAGATTTGGATTTGATTTCCAGCCCTCTGCCAGTCAGTCTGCGAGGCACTTTCATGTGACAAGCCTTAGGCGAGTCCCTTTCTGTCTCTGATTCCCGATTCCTTCACAGGGATTTATGTGGGCCTTAACGCCCACTGGGAAAAGATCCCTCTGCCAGCTCAGTGCCTGCTTTATTGGTTTGACTTGTCAATCTGGAATTGAATACACCTTTGGTTTTGGATTGACTCTATTACCTCTCCTAGAAATTAACACACAAAACTGACAGCTGATTGACAAGATGAGAAACAGTTTTCCAAAATTCAAATTGAACTTAATCCTTTCTTACTAAAAGAATGCTCAAATCAAGGGGACACAGCTCACTCGTTTTGACTTCATGAGCTATGGCAGGTAGAGACAACTTTTTGAAAATACACAGCTAAAACTGTCCGTGCTTTTTATGCTAGACATGTTTTTCAGAATACACAGCTAAAACGTTCCCCGCTTTAGTGCTTAGCACTTAAAGCGGGGACCGTTTTAGCTGTGTATTTTGAAAAAGTTGTGTGCTCTTCAAAGAGAAAGCTACTTTTGCTGTGTCTTTGGGTTCGAGGCGAAATGGGAGTCCTCTTCAGTCAGCAGGGACGACACCTGAGTCCTTTGCAGTCCTCTTGTCTGCCTCTGAGGGTGAAATGAGAGTGGTCCCTGTCATCATGAGCCATGTCTGAAAGAATTATTCACATTCCCTACGAGAATAGACGGGTGAAATAGCAAAAGTTGTGTCTTCCTTTGGAGCATGGACGGGTTCAAAGCCCACCTCATACCACTAAGTATTTTGCTGAACACGAGCAGTTGTGTGTGCGGCCTGTGTTTGGGTGATTTTTGTGTCATGTGTGTGTGTGTGTGTATGTGTGTGTGTGTGTGTGTGTGTGTCTGTATTTCTGTCTCCATTCCTTAGCAGCAAATCTTTTTTCCTCTTTTAGCATGTTACTCACAACTGTGGATGAAGCCCAGCACTCCTGAAAACACAATCCATGTATGGTTGAAGGAAATTTTCTTGGTGATGAGTGAGAGGTTGGTGACTGAAACCAGCTCATTTCCCATTGACCACTGAGGTCGCATCTCTCAGGTGAGAAGCAAAGTGAGAATTTGAACCAGGCACATTCTCCTTAGAGACAATGGGCCAAAGACAAGTCCGATGGAATCGAATGTCTTTTCATGTTGACATCCATCCCGTCAAGCCCTCGTTAAGCCATTGAAGTGTCACATTGGGCCTGAGGGAGGCGGTGCACCCTTTGAAATTACACGTCCGAAGATTTGGATTTGATTTCAAGCCCTCTGCCAGTCAGTCTGCCAGGCAATTTCATGTGACAAGCCTTAGGCGAGTCCCTTTCTGTCTCTGATTCCCGATTCCCTCACAGGGATTTATGTGGGCGTTAACGCCCACTGGGAAAAGATCCCTCTGCCAGCTCAGTGCCTGCTTTCTTGCTTTGACTTGTCAATCTGGACTTGAATACACCTTTGGTTTTGGATTGACTCTATTAAGTCTCCTAGAAATTAACACACAAAACTGACAGCTGATTGACAAGATGAGAAGCAGTTTTCCAAAATTCAAATTGAACTTAATCCTTTCTTACTAAAAGAATGCTCAAATCAAGGGGACACAGCTCACTCGTTTTGACTTCATGAGCTATGGCAGGTAGAGGCAACTTTTTGAAAATACACAGCTAAAACTGTCCGTGCTTTGAATGCTAGACATGTTTTTCAGTTTTAAGTGCTTTAGCACTTAAAGCGGGACCGTTTTAGCTGTGTATTTTGAAAAAGTTGTGTGCTCTTCAAAGAGAAAGCTACTTTTGCTCTGTCTTTGGGTTCGAGGGGAAATGGGAGTCCTCTTCAGTTAGCAGGGACGACACCTGATTCCTTTGCAGTCCTCTTGTCTGCCTCTGAGGGTGAAATGTGTGTGGTCCCTGTCATCATGAGCCATGTCTGAAAGAATTATTCACATTCCCTACGAGAATAGACGGGTGAAATAGCAAAAGGTGTGTCTTCCTTTGGAGCATGGACGGGTTCAAAGCCCACCTCATACCACTAAGTATTTTGCTGACAACGAGCATTTGTGTGTGCGGCCTGTGTTTGGTTGATTTTTGTGTCATGTGTGTGTGTGTGTGTGTGTGTCTGTGTGTGTGTGTCTGTGTGTGTGTGTCTGTATTTCTGTCTCCATTCCTGAGCAGCAAATCTTTTTTCCTCTTTTAGCATGTTACTCACAACTGTGGATGAAGCCCAGCACTCCTGAAAACACAATCCATGTATGGTTGAAGGAAATTTTCTTGGTGATGAGTGAGAGTTTGGTGACTGAAACCAGCTCATTTCTCATTGACCACTGAGGTCGCATCTCTCAGGTGAGAAGCAAAGTGAGAATTTGAACCAGGCACATTCTCCTTAGAGACAATGGGCCAAAGACAAGTCCGATGGAATCGAATGTCTTTTCATGTTGACATCCATCCCGTCAAGCCCTCGTTAAGCCATTGAAGTGTCACATTGGGCCTGGGGGAGGCGGTGCACCCTTTGAAATTACACTTCCGAAGATTTGGATTTGATTTCAAGCCCTCTGCCGGTCAGTCTGCCAGGCAATTTCATGTGACAAGCCTTAGGCGAGTCCCTTTCTGTCTCTGATTCCCGATTCCTTCACAGGGATTTATGTGGGCCTTAACGCCCACTGGGAAAAGATCCCTCTGCCAGCTCAGTGCCTGCTTTCTTGGTTTGACTTGTCAATCTGGACTTGAATACACCTTTGGATTTGGATTGACTCTATTACCTCTCCTAGAAATTAACACACAAAACTGACAGCTGATTGACAAGATGAGAAGCAGTTTTCCAATATTCAAATTGAACTTAATCCTTTCTTACTAAAAGAATGCTCAAATCAAGGGGACACAGCTCACTCGTTTTGACTTCATGAGCTATGGCAGGTAGAGGCAACTTTTTGAAAATACACAGCTAAAACTGTCCGTGCTTTGAATGCTAGACATGTCTTTCAGAATACACAGCTTAAACGGTCCCCGCATAAGTGCTTTAGCACTTAAAGCGGGTACCGTTTTAGCTGTGTATTTTGAAAAATTGTGTGCTCTTCAAAGAGAAAGCTACTTTTGCTGTGTCTTTGGGTTCGAGGGGAAATGGGAGTCCTCATCAGTCAGCAGGGACGACACCTGAGTCCTTTGCAGTCCTCTTGTCTGCCTCTGAGGGTGAAATGAGAGTGGTCCCTGTCATCATGTGCCATGTCTGAAAGAATTATTCACATTCCCTACGAGAATAGACGGGTGAAATAGCAAAAGGTGTGTCTTCCTTTGGAGCATGGACGGGTTCAAAGCCAACCTCATACCACTAAGTATTTTGCTGAACACGAGCAGTTGTGTGTGCGGCCTGTGTTTGGGTGATTTTTGTGTCGTGTGTGTGTGTGTGTGTGTGTGTGTGTGTGTGTGTCTGTGTGTGTGTGTCTGTATTTCTGTCTCCATTCCTGAGCAGCAAATCTTTTTTCCTCTTTTAGCATGTTACTCACAACTGTGGATGAAGCCCAGCACTCCTGAAAACACAATCCATGTATGGTTGAAGGAAATTTTCTTGGTGATGAGTAAGAAGTTGGTGACTGAAACCAGCTCATTTCCCATTGACCACTGAGGTCACATCTCTCAAGTGAGAAGCAAAGTGAGAATTTGAACCAGGCACATTCTCTTTAGAGACAATGGGCCAAAGACAGGTCCGATGGAATCGAATGTCTTTTCATGTCGACATCCATCCCGTCAAGCCCTCGTTAAGCCATTGAAGTGTCACATTGGGCCTGGGGGAGGCGGTGCACCCTGTGAAATTACACGTCCGAAGATTTGGATTTGATTTCCAGCCCTCTGCCAGTCAGTCTGCCAGGCACTTTCATGTGACAAGCCTTAGGCGAGTCCCTTTCTGTCTCTGATTCCCGATTCCTTCACAGGGATTTATGTGGGCCTTAACGCCCACTGGGAATAGATCCCTCTGCGAGCTCAGTGCCTGCTTTCTTGGTTTGACTTGTCAATCTGGACTTGAATACACCTTTGGTTTTGGATTGACTCTATTACCTCTCCTAGAAATTAACACACAAAACTGACAGCTGATTGACAAGATGAGAAGCAGCTTTCCAAAATTCAAATTGAACTTAATCCTTTCTTACTAAAAGAATGCTCAAATCAAGGGGACACAGCTCACTCGTTTTGACTTCATGAGCTATGGCAGGTAGAGACAACTTTTTGAAAATACACAGCTAAAACTGTCCGTGCTTTGAATGCTAGACATGTTTTTCAGTTTTAAGTGCTTTAGCACTTAAAGCGGGACCGTTTTAGCTGTGTATTTTGAAAAAGTTGTGTGCTCTTCAAAGAGAAAGCTACTTTTGCTCTGTCTTTGGGTTCGAGGGGAAATGGGAGTCCTCTTCAGTCAGCAGGTACGACACCTGAGTCCTTTGCAGTCCTCTTGTCTGCCTCTGAGGGTGAAATGAGAGTGGTCCCTGTCATCATGAGCCATGTCTGAAAGAATTATTCACATTCCCTACGAGAATAGACGGGTGAAATAGCAAAAGGTGTGTCTTCCTTTGGAGCATGGACGGGTTCAAAGCCCACCTCATACCACTAAGTATTTTGCTGAACACGAGCAGTTGTGTGTGCGGCCTGTGTTTGGGTGATTTTTGTGTCATGTGTGTGTGTGTGTGTGTGTGTGTGTGTGTCTGTGTGTGTGCGTCTGTATTTCTGTCTCCATTCCTGAGCAGCAAATCTTTTTTCCTCTTTTAGCATGTTACTCACAACTGTGGATGAAGCCCAGCACTCCTGAAAACACAATCCATGTATGGTTGAAGGAAATTTTCTTGGTGATGTGTGAGAGGTTGGTGACTGAAACCAGCTAATTTCCCATTGACCACTGAGGTCACATCTCTCAGGTGAGAAGCAAAGTGAGAATTTGTACCAGGCACATTCTCCTTTGAGACAATGGGCCAAAGACAGGTCCGATGGAATCGAATGTCTTTTCATGTTGACATGCATCCCGTCAAGCCCTCGTTAAGCCATTGAAGTGTCATATTGTGCCTGGGGGAGGCGGTGCACCCTGTGAAATTACACGGCCGAAGATTTGGATTTGATTTCCAGCCCTCTGCCAGTCAGTCTGCCAGGCACTTTCATGTGACAAGCCTTAGGCGAGTCCCTTTCTGTCTCTGATTCCCGATTCCTTCACAGGGATTTATGTGGGCCTTAACGCCCACTGGGAATAGATCCCTCTGCCAGCTCAGTGCCTGCTTTCTTGGTTTGACTTGTCAATCTGGACTTGAATACACCTTTGGTTTTGGATTGACTCTATTACCTCTCCTAGAAATTAACACACAAAACTGACAGCTGATTGACAAGATGAGAAGCAGTTTTCCAAAATTCAAATTGAACTTAATCCTTTCTTACTAAAAGAATGCTCAAATCAAGGGAACACAGCTCACTCGTTTTGACTTCATGAGCTATGGCAGGTAGAGACAACTTTTTGAAAATACACAGCTAAAACTGTCCGTGCTTTGAATGCTAGACATGTTTTTCAGTTTTAAGTGCTTTAGCACTTAAAGCGGGACCGTTTTAGCTGTGTATTTTGAAAAAGTTGTGTGCTCTTCAAAGAGAAAGCTACTTTTGCTCTGTCTTTGGGTTCGAGGGGAAATGGGAGTCCTCTTCAGTCAGCAGGGACGACACCTGAGTCCTTTGCAGTCCTCTTGTCTGCCTCTGAGGGTGAAATGAGAGTGGTCCCTGTCATCATGAGCCATGTCTGAAAGAATTATTCACATTCCCTACGAGAATAGACGGGTGAAATAGCAAAAGGTGTGTCTTCCTTTGGAGCATGGACGGGTTCAATGCCCACCTCATACCACTAAGTATTTTGCTGAACACGAGCATTTGTGTGTGCGGCCTGTGTTTGGGTGATTTTTGTGTCATGTGTGTGTGTGTGTGTGTGTGTGTGTGTGTGTCTGTGTGTGTGCGTCTGTATTTCTGTCTCAATTCCTGAGCAGCAAATCTTTTTTCCTCTTTTAGCATGTTACTCACAACTGTGGATGAAGTCCAGCACTCCTGAAAACACAATCCATGTATGGTTGAAGGAAATTTTCTTGGTGATGTGTGAGAGGTTGGTGACTGAAACCAGCTCATTTCCCATTGACCACTGAGGTCACATCTCTCAGGTGAGAAGCAAAGTGAGAATTTGTACCAGGCACATTCTCCTTAGAGACAATGGGCCAAAGACAGGTCCGATGGAATCGAATGTCTTTTCATGTTGACATGCATCCCGTCAAGCCCTCGTTAAGCCATTGAAGTGTCACATTGGGCCTGGGGGAGGCGGTGCACCCTGTGAAATTACACGGCCGAAGATTTGGATTTGATTTCCAGCCCTCTGCCAGTCAGTCTGCCAGGCACTTTCATGTGACAAGCCTAAGGCAAGTCCCTTTCTGTCTCTGATTCCCGATTCCTTCTCAGGGATTTATGTGGGCCTTAACGCCCACTGGGAAAAGATCCCTCTGCCAGCTCAGTGCCTGCTTTCTTGGTTTGACTTGTCAATCTGGACTTGAATACACCTTTGGTTTTGGATTGACTCTATTACCTCTCTGAGAAATTAACACACAAAACTGACAGCTGATTGACAAGATGAGAAGCAGTTTTCCAAAATTCAAATTGAACTTAATCCTTTCTTACTAAAAGAATGCTCAAATCAAGGGGACACAGCTCACTCGTTTTGACTTCATGAGCTATGGCAGGTAGAGACAACTTTTTGAAAATACACAGCTAAAACTGTCCGTGCTTTGAATGCTAGACATGTTTTTCAGAATACACAGCTAAAACGGTCCCCGGTTTAAGTGCTAAAGCACTTAAAGCGGGGACCGTTTTAGCTGTGTATTTTGAAAAAGTTGTGTGCTCTTCAAAGAGAAAGCTACTTTTGCTGTGTCTTTGGGTTCGAGGCGAAATGGGAGTCCTCTTCAGTTAGCAGGGACGGCACCTGATTCCTTTGCAGTCCTCTTGTCTGCCTCTGAGGGTGAAATGAGTGTGGTCCCTGTCATCATGAGCCATGTCTGAAAGAATTATTCACATTCCCTACGAGAATAGACGGGTGAAATAGCAAAAGGTGTGTCTTCCTTTGGAGCATGGACGGGTTCAAAGCCCACCTCATACCAGTAAGTATTTTGCTGAACACGAGCAGTTGTGTGTGCGGCCTGTGTTTGGTTGATTTTTGTGTCATGTGTGTGTGTGTGTGTGTGTGTCTGTGTGTGTGTGTCTGTGTGTGTGTGTCTGTATTTCTGTCTCCATTCCTGAGCAGCAAATCTTTTTTCCTCTTTTAGCATGTTACTCACAACTGTGGATGAAGCCCAGCACTCCTGAAAACACAATCCATGTATGGTTGAAGGAAATTTTCTTGGTGATGAGTGAGAGTTTGGTGACTGAAACCAGCTCATTTCCCATTGACCACTGAGGTCGCATCTCTCAGGTGAGAAGCAAAGTGAGAATTTGAACCAGGCACATTCTCCTTAGAGACAGTGGGCCAAAGACAAGTCCGATGGAATCGAATGTCTTTTCATGTTGACATCCATCCCGTCAAGCCCTCGTTAAGCCATTGAAGTGTCACATTGGGCCTGGGGGAGGCGGTGCACCCTTTGAAATTACACGTCCGAAGATTTGGATTTGATTTCAAGCCCTCTGCCAGTCAGTCTGCCAGGCAATTTCATGTGACAAGCCTTAGGCGAGTCCCTTTCTGTCTCTGATTCCCGATTCCTTCACAGGGATTTATGTGGGCCTTAACGCCCACTGGGAAAAGATCCCTCTGCCAGCTCAGTGCCTGCTTTCTTGCTTTGACTTGTCAATCTGGACTTGAATACACCTTTGGATTTGGATTGACTCTATTACCTCTCCTAGAAATTAACACACAAAACTGACAGCTGATTGACAAGATGAGAAGCAGTTTTCCAAAATTCAAATTGAACTTAATCCTTTCTTACTAAAAGAATGCTCAAATCAGGGGGACACAGCTAACTCGTTTTGACTTCATGAGCTATGGCAGGTAGAGGCAGCTTTTTGAAAATACACAGCTAAAACTGTCCGTGCTTTGAATGCTAGACATGTTTTTCAGAATACACAGCTTAAACGGTCCCCGCATAAGTGCTTTAGCACTTAAAGCGGGTACCGTTTTAGCTGTGTATTTTGAAAAATTGTGTGCTCTTCAAAGAGAAAGCTACTTTTGCTGTGTCTTTGGGTTCGAGGGGAAATGGGAGTCCTCATCAGTCAGGAGGCACGACACTTGAGTCCTTTGCAGTCCTCTTGTCTGCCTCTGAGGGTGAAATGAGAGTGGTCCCTGTCATCATGTGCCATGTCTGAAAGAATTATTCACATTCCCTACGAGAATTGACGGGTGAAATAGCAAAAGGTGTGTCTTCCTTTGGAGCATGGACGGGTTCAAAGCCCACCTCATACCACTAAGTATTTTGCTGAACACGAGCAGTTGTGTGTGCGGCCTGTGTTTGGGTGATTTTTGTGTCGTGTGTGTGTGTGTGTGTGTGTGTGTGTCTGTGTGTGTGTGTCTGTATTTCTGTCTCCATTCCTGAGCAGCAAATCTTTTTTCCTCTTTTAGCATGTTACTCACAACTGTGGATGAAGCCCAGCACTCCTGAAAACACAATCCATGTATGGTTGAAGGAAATTTTCTTGGTGATGAGTGAGAAGTTGGTGACTGAAACCAGCTCATTTCCCATTGACCACTGAGGTCACATCTCTCAAGTGAGAAGCAAAGTGAGAATTTGAACCAGGCACATTCTCCTTAGAGACAATGGGCCAAAGACAGGTCCGATGGAATCGAATGTCTTTTCATGTCGACATCCATCCCGTCAAGCCCTCGTTAAGGCATTGAAGTGTCACATTGGGCCTGGGGGAGGCGGTGCACCCTGTGAAATTACACGTCCGAAGATTTGGATTTGATTTCCAGCCCTCTGCCAGTCAGTCTGCCAGGCACTTTCATGTGACAAGCCTTAGGCGAGTCCCTTTCTGTCTCTGATTCCCGATTCCTTCACAGGGATTTATGTGTGCCTTAACGCCCACTGGGAATAGATCCCTCTGCCAGCTCAGTGCCTGCTTTCTTGGTTTGACTTGTCAATCTGGACTTGAATACACCTTTGGTTTTGGATTGACTCTATTACCTCTCCTAGAAATTAACACACAAAACTGACAGCTGATTGACAAGATGAGAAGCAGCTTTCCAAAATTCAAATTGAACTTAATCCTTTCTTACTAAAAGAATGCTCAAATCAAGGGGACACAGCTCACTCGTTTTGACTTCATGAGCTATGGCAGGTAGAGACAACTTTTTGAAAATACACAGCTAAAACTGTCCGTGCTTTGAATGCTAGACATGTTTTTCAGAATACACAGCTAAAACTTTCCCCGCTTTAGTGCTTAGCACTTAAAGCGAGGACCGTTTTAGCTGTGTATTTTGAAAAAGTGTGTGCTCTTCAAAGAGAAAGCTACTTTTGCTGTGTCTTTCGGTTCGAGGCGAAATGGGAGTCCTCTTCAGTCAGCAGGGACGACACCTGAGTCCTTTGCAGTCCTCTTGTCTGCCTCTGAGGGTGAAATGAGAGTGGTCCCTGTCATCATGAGCCATGTCTGAAAGAATTATTCACATTCCCTACGAGAATAGACGGGTGAAATAGCAAAAGGTGTGTCTTCCTTTGGAGCATAGACGGGTTCAAAGCCCACCTCATACCACTAAGTATTTTGCTGAACACGAGCAGTTGTGTGTGCGGCCTGTGTTTGGGTGATTTTTGTGTCATGTGTGTGTGTGTGTGTATGTGTGTGTGTGTGTGTGTGTGTCTGTATTTCTGTCTCCATTCCTTAGCAGCAAATCTTTTTTCCTCTTTTAGCATGTTACTCACCACTGTGGATGAAGCCCAGCACTCCTGAAAACACAATCGATGTATGGTTGAAGGAAATTTTCTTGGTGATGAGAGAGAAGTTGGTGACTGAAACCAGCTCATTTCCCATTGACCACTGAGGTCACATCTCTCAAGTGAGAAGCAAAGTGAGAATTTGAACCAGGCACATTCTCCTTAGAGACAATGGGCCAAAGACAGGTCCGATGGAATCGAATGTCTTTTCATGTCGACATCCATCCCGTCAAGCCCTCGTTAAGCCATTGAAGTGTCACATTGGGCCTGGGGGAGGCGGTGCACCCTGTGAAATTACACGTCCGAAGATTTGGATTTGATTTCCAGCCCTCTGCCAGTCAGTCTGCCAGGCACTTTCATGTGACAAGCCTTAGGCGAGTCCCTTTCTGTCTCTGATTCCCGATTCCTTCACAGGGATTTATGTGGGCCTTAACGCCCACTGGGAAAAGATCCCTCTGCCAGCTCAGTGCCTGCTTTCTTGGTTTGACTTGTCAATCTGGACTTGAATACACCTTTGGTTTTGGATTGACTCTATTACCTCTCCTAGAAATTAACACAGAAAACTGACAGCTGATTGACAAGATGAGAAACAGTTTTCCAAAATTCAAATTGAACTTAATCCTTTCTTACTAAAAGAATGCTCAAATCAAGGGGACACAGCTCACTCGTTTTGACTTCATGAGCTATGGCAGGTAGAGACAACTTTTTGAAAATACACAGCTAAAACTGTCCGTGCTTTGAATGCTAGACATGTTTTTCAGAATACACAGCTAAAACGTTCCCCGCTTTAGTGCTTAGCACTTAAAGCGAGGACCGTTTTAGCTGTGTATTTTGAAAAAGTGTGTGCTCTTCAAAGAGAAAGCTACTTTTGCTGTGTCTTTCGGTTCGAGGCGAAATGGGAGTCCTCTTCAGTCAGCAAGGACGACACCTGAGTCCTTTGCAGTCCTCTTGTCTGCCTCTGAGGGTGAAATGAGAGTGGTCCCTGTCATCATGAGCCATGTCTGAAAGAATTATTCACATTCCCTACGAGAATAGACGGGTGAAATAGCAAAAGGTGTGTCTTCCTTTGGAGCATGGACGGGTTCAAAGCCCACCTCATACCACTAAGTATTTTGCTGAACACGAGCAGTTGTGTGTGCGGCCTGTGTTTGGGTGATTTTTGTGTCATGTGTGTGTGTGTGTGTATGTGTGTGTGTGTGTGTGTGTCTGTATTTCTGTCTCCATTCCTTAGCAGCAAATCTTTTTTCCTCTTTTAGCATGTTACTCACAACTGTGGATGAAGCCCAGCACTCCTGAAAACACAATCCATGTATGGTTGAAGGAAATTTTCTTGGTGATGAGTGAGAGGTTGGTGACTGAAACCAGCTCATTTCCCATTGACCACTGAGGTCACATCTCTCAGGTGAGAAGCAAAGTGAGAATTTGAACCAGGCACATTCTCCTTAGAGACAATGGGCCAAAGACAGGTCCGATGGAATCGAATGTCTTTTCATGTTGACATCCATCCCGTCAAGCCCTCGTTAAGCCTTTGAAGTGTCACATTGGGCCTGGGGGAGGCGGTGCACCCTGTGAAATTACACGTCCCAAGATTTGGATTTGATTTCCAGCCCTCTGCCAGTCAGTCTGCCAGGCACTTTCATGTGACAAGCCTTAGGCGAGTCCCTTTCTGTCTCTGATTCCCGATTCCTTCACAGGGATTTATGTGGGCCTTAACGCCCACTGGGAAAAGATCCCGCTGCCAGCTCAGTGCCTGCTTTCTTGGTTTGACTTGTCAACATGGACTTGAATACACCTTTGGTTTTGGATTGACTCTATTACCTCTCCTAGAAATTAACACACAAAACTGACAGCTGATTGACAAGATGAGAAGCAGTTTTCCAAAATTCAAATTGAACTTAATCCTTTCTTACTAAAAGAATGCTCAAATCAAGGGGACACAGCTCACTCGTTTTGACTTCATGAGCTATGGCAGGTAGAGACAACTTTTTGAAAATACACAGCTAAAACTGTCCGTGCTTTGAATGCTAGACATGTTTTTCAGAATACACAGCTAAAACGGTCCCCGCTTTAAGTGTTAAAGCACTTAAAGCGGGGACCGTTTTAGCTGTGTATTTTGAAAAATTTGTGTGCTCTTCAAAGAGAAAGCTACTTTTGCTGTGTCTTTGGGTTCGAGGGGAAATGGGAGTCCTCTTCCGTCAGCAGGGACGACACCTGAGTCCTTTGCAGTCCTCTTGTCTGCCTCTGAGGGTGAAATGAGAGTGGTCCCTGTCATCATGAGCCATGTCTGAAAGAATTATTCACATTCCCTACGAGAATAGACGGGTGAAATAGCAAAAGGTGTGTCTTCCTTTGGAGCATGGACGGGTTCAAAGCCCACCTCATACCAGTAAGTATTTTGCTGAACACGAGCAGTTGTGTGTGCGGCCTGTGTTTGGTTGATATTTGTGTCATGTGTGTGTGTGTGTGTGTGTGTGTGTCTGTGTGTGTGTGTCTGTGTGTGTGTGTCTGTATTTCTGTCTCCATTCCTGAGCAGCAAATCTTTTTTCCTCTTTTAGCATGTTACTCACAACTTTGGATGAAGCCCAGCACTCCTGAAAACACAATCCATGTATGGTTGAAGGAAATTTTCTTGGTGATGAGTGAGAGTTTGGTGACTGAAACCAGCTCATTTCCCATTGACCACTGAGGTCGCATCTCTCAGGTGAGAAGCAAAGTGAGAATTTGAACCAGGCACATTCTCCTTAGAGACAGTGGGCCAAAGACAAGTCCGATGGAATCGAATGTCTTTTCATGTTGACATCCATCCCGTCAAGCCCTCGTTAAGCCATTGAAGTGTCACATTGGGCCTGGGGGAGGCGGTGCACCCTTTGAAATTACACGTCCGAAGATTTGGATTTGATTTCAAGCCCTCTGCCAGTCAGTCTGCCAGGCAATTTCATGTGACAAGCCTTAGGCGAGTCCCTTTCTGTCTCTGATTCCCGATTCCTTCACAGGGATTTATGTGGGCCTTAACGCCCACTGGGAAAAGATCCCTCTGCCAGCTCAGTGCCTGCTTTCTTGGTTTGACTTGTCAATCTGGACTTGAATACACCTTTGGATTTGGATTGACTCTATTACCTCTCCTAGAAATTAACACACAAAACTGACAGCTGATTGACAAGATGAGAAGCAGTTTTCCAATATTCAAATTGAACTTAATCCTTTCTTACTAAAAGAATGCTCAAATCAGGGGGACACAGCTAACTCGTTTTGACTTCATGAGCTATGGCAGGTAGAGGCAACTTTTTGAAAATACACAGCTAAAACTGTCCGTGCTTTGAATGCTAGACATGTTTTTCAGAATACACAGCTTAAACGGTCCCCGCATAAGTGCTTTAGCACTTAAAGCGGGTACCGTTTTAGCTGTGTATTTTGAAAAATTGTGTGCTCTTCAAAGAGAAAGCTACTTTTGCTGTGTCTTTGGGTTCGAGGGGAAATGGGAGTCCTCATCAGTCAGGAGGCACGACACTTGAGTCCTTTGCAGTCCTCTTGTCTGCCTCTGAGGGTGAAATGAGAGTGGTCCCTGTCATCATGTGCCATGTCTGAAAGAATTATTCACATTCCCTACGAGAATAGACGGGTGAAATAGCAAAAGGTGTGTCTTCCTTTGGAGCATGGACGGGTTCAAAGCCCACCTCATACCAGTAAGTATTTTGCTGAACACGAGCAGTTGTGTGTGCGGCCTGTGTTTGGGTGATTTTTGTGTCGTGTGTGTGTGTGTGTGTGTGTGTGTGTGTCTGTGTGTGTGTGTCTGTATTTCTGTCTCCATTCCTGAGCAGCAAATCTTTTTTCCTCTTTTAGCATGTTACTCACAACTGTGGATGAAGCCCAGCACTCCTGAAAACACAATCCATGTATGGTTGAAGGAAATTTTCTTGGTGATGAGTGAGAAGTTGGTGACTGAAACCAGCTCATTTCCCATTGACCACTGAGGTCACATCTCTCAAGTGAGAAGCAAAGTGAGAATTTGAACCAGGCACATTCTCCTTAGAGACAATGGGCCAAAGACAGGTCCGATGGAATCGAATGTCTTTTCATGTCGACATCCATCCCGTCAAGCCCTCGTTAAGGCATTGAAGTGTCACATTGGGCCTGGGGGAGGCGGTGCACCCTGTGAAATTACACGTCCGAAGATTTGGATTTGATTTCCAGCCCTCTGCCAGTCAATCTGCCAGGCACTTTCATGTGACAAGCCTTAGGCGAGTCCCTTTCTGTCTCTGATTCCCGATTCCTTCACAGGGATTTATGTGGGCCTTAACGCCCACTGGGAATAGATCCCTCTGCCAGCTCAGTGCCTGCTTTCTTGGTTTGACTTGTCAATCTGGACTTGAATACACCTTTGGTTTTGGATTGACTCTATTACCTCTCCTAGAAATTAACACACAAAACTGACAGCTGATTGACAAGATGAGAAGCAGCTTTCCAAAATTCAAATTGAACTTAATCCTTTCTTACTAAAAGAATGCTCAAATCAAGGGGACACAGCTCACTCGTTTTGACTTCTTGAGCTATGGCAGGTAGAGACAACTTTTTGAAAATACACAGCTAAAACTGTCCGTGCTTTGAATGCTAGACATGTTTTTCAGAATACACAGCTAAAACTTTCCCCGCTTTAGTGCTTAGCACTTAAAGCGAGGACCGTTTTAGCTGTGTATTTTGAAAAAGTGTGTGCTCTTCAAAGAGAAAGCTACTTTTGCTGTGTCTTTCGGTTCGAGGCGAAATGGGAGTCCTCTTCAGTCAGCAGGGACGACACCTGAGTCCTTTGCAGTCCTCTTGTCTGCCTCTGAGGGTGAAATGAGAGTGGTCCCTGTCATCATGAGCCATGTCTGAAAGAATTATTCACATTCCCTACGAGAATAGACGGGTGAAATAGCAAAAGGTGTGTCTTCCTTTGGAGCATGGACGGGTTCAAAGCCCACCTCATACCACTAAGTATTTTGCTGAACACGAGCAGTTGTGTGTGCGGCCTGTGTTTGGGTGATTTTTGTGTCATGTGTGTGTGTGTGTGTATGTGTGTGTGTGTGTGTGTGTCTGTATTTCTGTCTCCATTCCTTAGCAGCAAATCTTTTTTCCTCTTTTAGCATGTTACTCACAACTGTGGATGAAGCCCAGCACTCCTGAAAACACAATCCATGTATGGTTGAAGGAAATTTTCTTGGTGATGAGTGAGAGGTTGGTGACTGAAACCAGCTCATTTCCCATTGACCACTGAGGTCACATCTCTCAGGTGAGAAGCAAAGTGAGAATTTGAACCAGGCACATTCTCCTTAGAGACAATGGGCCAAAGACAGGTCCGATGGAATCGAATGTCTTTTCATGTTGACATCCATCCCGTCAAGCCCTCGTTAAGCCTTTGAAGTGTCACATTGGGCCTGGGGGAGGCGGTGCACCCTGTGAAATTACACGTCCCAAGATTTGGATTTGATTTCCAGCCCTCTGCCAGTCAGTCTGCCAGGCACTTTCATGTGACAAGCCTTAGGCGAGTCCCTTTCTGTCTCTGATTCCCGATTCCTTCACAGGGATTTATGTGGGCCTTAACGCCCACTGGGAAAAGATCCCGCTGCCAGCTCAGTGCCTGCTTTCTTGGTTTGACTTGTCAACATGGACTTGAATACACCTTTGGTTTTGGATTGACTCTATTACCTCTCCTAGAAATTAACACACAAAACTGACAGCTGATTGACAAGATGAGAAGCAGTTTTCCAAAATTCAAATTGAACTTAATCCTTTCTTACTAAAAGAATGCTCAAATCAAGGGGACACAGCTCACTCGTTTTGACTTCATGAGCTATGGCAGGTAGAGACAACTGTTTGAAAATACACAGCTAAAACTGTCCGTGCTTTGAATGCTAGACATGTTTTTCAGAATACAGAGCTAAAACGGTCCCCGCTTTAAGTGTTAAAGCACTTAAAGCGGGGACCGTTTTAGCTGTGTATTTTGAAAAATTTGTGTGCTCTTCAAAGAGAAAGCTACTTTTGCTGTGTCTTTGGGTTCGAGGGGAAATGGGAGTCCTCTTCCGTCAGCAGGGACGACACCTGAGTCCTTTGCAGTCCTCTTGTCTGCCTCTGAGGGTGAAATGAGAGTGGTCCCTGTCATCATGAGCCATGTCTGTAAGAATTATTCACATTCCCTACGAGAATAGACGGGTGAAATAGCAAAAGGTGTGTCTTCCTTTGGAGCATGGACGGGTTCAAAGCCCACCTCATACCCCTAAGTATTTTGCTGAAAACGAGCAGTTGTGTGTGCGGTCTGTGTTTGGGTGATTTTTGTGTCATGTTTGTGTGTGTGTGTGTGTGTGTGTGTGTGTCTGTGTGTGTGTGTCTGTATTTCTGTCTCCATTCCTGAGCAGCAAATCTTTTTTCCTCTTTTAGCATGTTAGTCACAACTGTGGATGAAGCCCAGCACTCCTGAAAACACAATCCATGTATGGTTGAAGGAAATTTTCTTGGTGATGAGTGAGAGGTTGGTGACTGAAACCAGCTAATTTCCCATTGACCACTGAGGTCACATCTCTCAGGTGAGAAGCAAAGTGAGAATTTGTACCAGGCACATTCTTCTTAGAGACAATGGGCCAAAGACAGGTCCGATGGAATCGAATGTCTTTTCATGTTGACATGCATCCCGTCAAGCCCTCGTTAAGCCATTGAAGTGTCACATTGGGCCTTGGGGAGGCGGTGCACCCTGTGAAATTACACGTCCGAAGATTTGGATTTGATTTCCAGCCCTCTGCCAGTCAGTCTGCCAGGCACTTTCATGTGACACGCCTAAGGCAAGTCCCTTTCTGTCTCTGATTCCCGATTCCTTCTCAGGGATTTATGTGGGCCTTAACGCCCACTGGGAAAAGATCCCTCTGCCAGCTCAGTGCCTGCTTTCTTGTTTTGACTTGTCAATCTGGACTTGAATACACCTTTGGTTTTGGATTGACTCTATTACCTCTCTGAGAAATTAACACACAAAACTGACAGCTGATTGACAAGATGAGAAGCAGTTTTCCAAAATTCAAATTGAACTTAATCCTTTCTTACTAAAAGAATGCTCAAATCAAGGGGACACAGCTCACTCGTTTTGACTTCATGAGCTATGGCAGGTAGAGACAACTTTTTGAAAATACACAGCTAAAACTGTCCGTGCTTTGAATGCTAGACATGTTTTTCAGAATACACAGCTAAAACGGTCCCCGCTTTAAGTGTTAAAGCACTTAAAGCGGGGACCGTTTTAGCTGTGTATTTTGAAAAATTTGTGTGCTCTTTAAAGAGAAAGCTACTTTTGCTGTGTCTTTGGGTTCGAGGGGAAATGGGAGTCCTCTTCCGTCAGCAGGGACGACACCTGAGTCCTTTGCAGTCCTCTTGTCTGCCTCTGAGGGTGAAATGAGAGTGGTCCCTGTCATCATGAGCCATGTCTGTAAGAATTATTCACATTCCCTACGAGAATAGACGGGTGAAATAGCAAAAGGTGTGTCTTCCTTTGGAGCATGGACGGGTTCAAAGCCCACCTCATACCCCTAAGTATTTTGCTGAAAACGAGCAGTTGTGTGTGCGGTCTGTGTTTGGGTGATTTTTGTGTCATGTTTGTGTGTGTGTGTGTGTGTGTGTCTGTGTGTGTCTGTGTGTGTGTGTCTGTATTTCTGTCTCCATTCCTGAGCAGCAAATCTTTTTTCCTCTTTTAGCATGTTAGTCACAACTGTGGATGAAGCCCAGCACTCCTGAAAACACAATCCATGTATGGTTGAAGGAAATTTTCTTGGTGATGAGTGAGAGGTTGGTGACTGAAACCAGCTCATTTCCCATTGACCACTGAGGTCACATCTCTCAGGTGAGAAGCAAAGTGAGAATTTGAACCAGGCACATTCTCCTTAGAGACAATGGGCCAAAGACTGGTCCGATGGAATCGAATGTCTTTTCATGTTGACATCCATCCCGTCAAGCCCTCGTTAAGCCATTGAAGTGTCACATTGGGCCTGGTGGAGCCGGTGCACCCTGTGAAATTACACGTCCGAAGATTTGGATTTGATTTCCAGCCCTCTGCCAGTCAGTCTGCCAGGCACTTTCATGTGACAAGCCTTAGGCGAGTCCCTTTCTGTCTCTGATTCCCGATTCCTTCACATGGATTTATGTGGGCCTTAACGCCCACTGGGAAAAGATCCCTCTGCCAGCTCAGTGCCTGCTTTCTTGGTTTGACTTGTCAATCTGGACTTGAATACACCTTTGGTTTTTGATTGACTCTATTACCTCTCATAGAAATTAACACACAAAACTGACAGCTGATTGACAAGATGAGAAGCAGTTTTCCAAAATTCAAATTGAACCTAATCCTTTCTTACTAAAAGAATGCTCAAATCAAGGGGACACAGCTCACTCGTTTTGACTTCATGAGCTATGGCAGGTAGAGACAACTTTTTGAAAATACACAGCTAAAACTGTCCGTGCTTTGAATGCTAGACATGTTTTTCAGAATACACAGCTAAAACGGTCCCCGCTTTAAGTGCTAAATCACTTAAAGCGGGGACCGTTTTAGCTGTGTATTTTGAAAAAGTTGTGTGCTCTTCAAAGAGAAAGCTATTTTGCTGTGTCTTTGGGTTCGAGGGGAAATGGGAGTCCTCTTCAGTCAGCAGGGACGACACCTGAGTCCTTTGCAGTCCACTTGTCTGCCTCTGAGGGTGAAATGAGAGTGGTCCCTGTCATCATGTGCCATGTCTGAAAGAATTACTCACATTCCCTACGAGAATAGACGGGTGAAATAGCAAAAGGTGTGTCTTCCTTTGGAGCATGGACGGGTTCAAAGCCCACCTCATACCACTAAGTATTTTGCTGAACACGAGCAGTTGTGTGTGCGGCCTGTGTTTGGGTGATTTTTGTGTCGTGTGTGTGTGTGTGTGTGTGTGTGTGTGTGTGTGTGTCTGTGTGTGTGTGTCTGTATTTCTGTCTCCATTCCTGAGCAGCAAATCTTTTTTCCTCTTTTAGCATGTTACTCACAACTGTGGATGAAGCCCAGCACTCCTGAAAACACAATCCATGTATGGTTGAAGGAAATTTTCTTGGTGATGAGTGAGAAGTTGGTGACTGAAACCAGCTCATTTCCCATTGACCACTGAGGTCACATCTCTCAAGTGAGAAGCAAAGTGAGAATTTGAACCAGGCACATTCTCCTTAGAGACAATGGGCCAAAGACAGGTTCGATGGAATCGAATGTCTTTTCATGTCGACATCCATCCCGTCAAGCCCTCGTTAAGCCATTGAAGTGTCACATTGGGCCTGGGGGAGGCGGTGCACCCTGTGAAATTACACGTCCGAAGATTTGGATTTGATTTCCAGCCCTCTGCCAGTCAGTCTGCCAGGCACTTTCATGTGACAAGCCTTAGGCGAGTCCCTTTCTGTCTCTGATTCCCGATTCCTTCACAGGGATTTATGTGGGCCTTAAAGCCCACTGGGAATAGATCCCTCTGCCAGCTCAGTGAATGCTTTCTTGGTTTGACTTGTCAATCTGGACTTGAATACACCTTTGGTTTTGGATTGACTCTATTACCTCTCCTAGAAATTAACACACAAAACTGACAGCTGATTGACAAGATGAGAAGCAGCTTTCCAAAATTCAAATTGAACTTAATCTTTTCTTCCTAAAAGAATGCTCAAATCAAGCGGACACAGCTCACTCGTTTTGACTTCATGAGCTATGGCAGGTAGAGACAACTTTTTGAAAATACACAGCTAAAACTGTCCGTGCTTTGAATGCTAGACATGTTTTTCAGAATACACAGCTAAAACGGTCCCCGCTTTAAGTGCCAAAGCACTTAAAGCGGGGACCGTTTTAGCTGTGTATTTTGAAAAAGTGTGTGCTCTTCAAAGAGAAAGCTATTTTGCTGTGTCTTTGGGTTCGAGGGGAAATGGGAGTCCTCTTCAGTCAGCAGGGACGACATCTGAGTCCTTTGCAGTCCTCTTGTCTGCCTCTGAGGGTGAAATGAGAGTGGTCCCTGTCATCATGAGCCATGTCTGAAAGAATTATTCACATTCCCTACGAGAAAACACGGGTGAAATAGCAAAAGGTGTGTCTTCCTTTGGAGCATGGACGGGTTCAAAGCCCACCTCATACCACTAAGTATTTTGCTGAACACGAGCAGTTGTGTGTGCGGCCTGTGTTTGGGTGATTTTTGTGTCGTGTGTGTGTGTGTGTGTGTGTGTGTGTGTGTGTGTGTGTGTCTGTGTATGTGTGTCTGTATTTCTGTCTCCATTCCTGAGCAGCAAATCTTTTTTCCTCTTTTAGCATGTTACTCACAACTGTGGATGAAGCCCAGCACTCCTGAAAACACAATCCATGTATGGTTGAAGGAAATTTTCTGGGTGATGAGTGAGAGGTTGGTGACTGAAACCAGCTCATTTCCCATTGACCACTGAGGTCACATCTCTCAGGTGAGAAGCAAAGTGAGAATTTGAACCAGGCACATTCTCCTTAGAGACAATGGGCCAAAGACAGGTCCGATGGAATCGATTGTCTTTTCATGTTGACATCCATCCCGTCAAGCCCTCGTTAAGCCATTGAAGTGTCACATTGGGCCTGGGGGAGGCGGTGCCCCCTGTGAAATTACACGTCCGAAGATTTGGATTTGATTTCCAGCCCTCTGCCAGTCAGTCTGCCAGGCACTTTCATGTGACAAGCCTTTTCGAGTCCCTTTCTGTCTCTGATTCCCGATTCCTTCACAGGGATTTATGTGGGCCTTAACGCCCACTGGGAAAAGATCCCTCTGCCAGCTCAGTGCCTGCTTTCTTGCTTTGACTTGTCAATCTGGACTTGAATACACCTTTGGTTTTGGATTGACTCTATTACCTCTCCTAGAAATTAACACACAAAACTGACAGCTGATTGACAAGATGAGAAGCAGTTTTCCAAAATTCAAATTGAACTTAGTCCTTTCTTACTAAAAGAATGCTCAAATCAAGGGGACACAGCTCACTCGTTTTGACTTCATGAGCTATGGCAGGTAGAGACAACTTTTTGAAAATACACAGCTAAAACTGTCCGTGCTTTGAATGCTAGACATGCTTTTCAGTTTTAAGTGCTTTAGCACTTAAAGCGGGACCGTTTTAGCTGTGTATTTTGAAAAAGTTGTGTGCTCTTCAAAGAGAAAGCTACTTTTGCTGTGTCTTTGGGTTCGAGGGGAAATGGGAGTCCTCTTCAGTCAGCAGGGACGACACCTGAGTCCTCTGCAGTCCTCTTGTCTGCCTCTGAGGGTGAAATGAGAGTGGTCCCTGTCATCATGAGCCGTGTCTGAAAGAATTATTCACATTCCCTACGAGAATAGACGGGTGAAATAGCAAAAGTTGTGTCTTCCTTTGGAGCATGGACGGGTTCAAAGCCCACCTCATACCACTAAGTATTTTGCTGAACACGAGCAGTTGTGTGTGCGGCCTGTGTTTGGGTGATTTTTGTGTCGTGTGTGTGTGTGTGTGTGTGTGTCTGTGTGTGTGTGTCTGTATTTCTGTCTCCATGCCTGAGCAGCAAATCTTTTTTCCTCTTTTAGCATGTTACTCACAACTGTGGATGAAGCCCAGCACTCCTGAAAACACAATCCATGTATGGTTGAAGGAAATTTTCTTGGTGATGAGTGAGAGGTTGGTGACTGAAACCAGCTCATTTCCCATTGACCACTGAGGTCACATCTCTCAGGTGAGAAGCAAAGTGAGAATTTGAACCAGGCACATTCTCCTTAGAGACAATGGGCCAAAGACAGTTCCGATGGAATCGAATGTCTTTTCATGTTGACATCCATCCCGTCAAGCCCTCGTTAAGCCATTGAAGTGTCACATTGGGCCTGGGGGAGGCGGTACACCCTGTGAAATTACACGTCCGAAGATTTGGATTTGATTTCCAGCCCTCTGCCAGTCAGTCTGCCAGGCACTTTCATGTGACAAGCCTTAGGCGAGTCCCTTTCTGTCTCTGATTCCCGATTCCTTCACAGGGATTTATGTGGGCCTTAACGCCCACTGGGAAAAGTTCCCTCTGCCAGCTGAGTGCCTGCTTTCTTGGTTTGACTTGTCAATCTGGACTTGAATACACCTTTGGTTTTGGATTGACTCTATTACCTCTCTTAAAAATTAACACACAAAACTGACAGCTGATTGACAAGATGAGAAGCAGTTTTCCAAAATTCAAATTGAACTTAATCCTTTCTTCCTAAAAGAATGCTCAAATCAAGGGGACACAGCTCACTCGTTTTGACTTCATGAGCTATGGCAGGTAGAGACAACTTTTTGAAAATACACAGCTAAAACTGTCCGTGCTTTGAATGCTAGACATGTTTTTCAGAATACACAGCTAAAAAGGTCCCCGCTTTAAGTGCTAAAGCACTTAAAAACGGGGACCGTTTTAGCTGTGTATTTTGAAAAAGTTGTGTGCTCTTCAAAGAGAAAGCTACTTTTGCTGTGTCTTTGGGTTCGAGGGGAAATGGGAGTCCTCTTCAGTCAGCAGGGACGACACCTGAGTCCTTTGCAGTCCTCTTGTCTGCCTCTGAGTGTGAAATGAGAGTGGTCCCTGTCATCATGAGCCATGTCTGAAAGTATTATTCACATTCCCTACCAGAATAGACGGGTGAAATAGCAAAAGGTGTGTCTTCCTTTGGAGCATGGACGGGTTCAAAGCCCACCTCATACCACTATGTATTTTGCTGAACACGAGCAGTTGTGTGTGCGGCCTGTGTTTGGGTGATTTTTGGTCGTGTGTGTGTGTGTGTGTGTGTCTGTGTGTGTGTTTCTGTATTTCTGTCTCCATTCCTGAGCAGCAAATCTTTTTTCCTCTTTTAGCATGTTACTCACAACTGTGGATGAAGCCCAGCACTCCTGAAAACACAATCCATGTATGGTTGAAGGAAATTTTCTTGGTGATGAGTGAGTGGTTGGTGACTGAAACCAGCTCATTTCCCATTGACCACTGAGGTCACATCTCTCAGGTGAGAAGCAAAGTGAGAATTTGAACCAGGCACATTCTCCTTAGAGACAATGGGCCAAAGAAAAGTCCGATGGAATCGAATGTCTTTTCATGTTGACATCCATCCCGTCAAGCCCTCGTTAAGCCATTGAAGTGTCACATTGGGCCTGGGGGAGGCGGTGCACCCTGTGAAATTACACGTCCGAAGGTTTGGATTTGATTTCCAGCCCTCTGCCAGTCAGTCTGCCAGGCACTTTCATGTGACAAGCCTTAGGCGAGTCCCTTTCTGTCTCTGATTCCCGATTCCTTCACAGGGATTTATGTGGGCCTTAACGCCCACTGGGAAAAGATCTCTCTGCCAGCTCAGTGCCTGCTTTCTTGGTTTGACTTGTCAATCTGGACTTGAATACACCTTTGGTTTTGGATTGACTCTATTACCTCTCCTAGAAATTAACACAGAAAACTGACAGCTGATTGACACGATGAGAAGCAGTTTTCCAAAATTCAAATTGAACTTAATCCTTTCTTACTAAAAGAATGCTCAAATCAAGGGGACACAGCTCACTCGTTTTGACTTCATGAGCTATGGCAGGTAGAGACAACTTTTTGAAAATACACAGCTAAAACTGTCCGTGCTTTGAATGCTAGACATGTTTTTCAGAATACACAGCTAAAAAGGTTCCCGCTTTAAGTGCTAAAGCACTTAAAAACGGGGACCGTTTTAGCTGTGTATTTTGAAAAAGTTGTGTGCTCTTCAAAGAGAAAGCTACTTTTGCTGTGTCTTTGGGTTCGAGGGGAAATGGGAGTCCTCTTCAGTCAGCAGGGACGACACCTGAGTCCTTTGCAGTCCTCTTGTCTGCCTCTGAGTGTGAAATGAGAGTGGTCCCTGTCATCATGAGCCATGTCTGAAAGAATTATTCACATTCCCTACGAGAATAGACGGGTGAAATAGCAAAAGGTGTGTCTTCCTTTGGAGCATGGACGGGTTCAAAGCCCACCTCATACCACTATGTATTTTGCTGAACACGAGCAGTTGTGTGTGCGGCCTGTGTTTGGGTGATTTTTGGTCGTGTGTGTGTGTGTGTGTGTGTCTGTGTGTGTGTTTCTGTATTTCTGTCTCCATTCCTGAGCAGCAAATCTTTTTTCCTCTTTTAGCATGTTACTCACAACTGTGGATGAAGCCCAGCACTCCTGAAAACACAATCCATGTATGGTTGGAGGAAATTTTCTTGGTGATGAGTGAGAGGTTGGTGAATGAAACCAGCTCATTTCCCATTGACCACTGAGGTCACATCTCTCAGGTGAGAAGCAAAGTGAGAATTTGAACCAGGCACATTCTCCTTAGAGACAATGGGCCAAAGACAGGTCCGATGGAATCGAATGTCTTTTCATGTTGACATCCATCCCATCAAGCCCTCGTTAAGCCATTGAAGTGTCACATTGGGCCTGGGGGTGGCGGTGCACCCTGTGAAATTACACGTCCGAAGATTTGGATTTGATTTCCGGCCCTCTGCCAGTCAGTCTGCCAGGCACTTTCATGTGACAAGCCTTAGGCGAGTCCCTTTCTGTCTCTGATTCCCGATTCCTTCACAGGGATTTATGTGGGCCTTAACGACCACTGGGAAAAGATCCCTCTGCCAGCTCAGTGCCTGCTTTCTTGGTTTGACTTGTCACTCTGGACTTGAATACACCTTTGGTTTTGGATTGACTCTATTACCTCTCCTAGAAATTAACACACAAAACTGACAGCTGATTGACAAGATGAGAAGCAGTTTTCCAAAATTCAAATTGAACTTAATCCTTTCTTACTAAAAGAATGCTCAAATCAAGGGGACACAGCTCACTCGTTTTGACGTCATGAGCTATGGCAGGTAGAGACAACTTTTTGAAAATACACAGCTAAAATTGTCCGTGCTTTGAATGCTAGACAAGTTTTTCAGAATACACAGCTAAAACGGTCCCCGCTTTAAGTGCTTTATTAGCTGTGTATTTTGAAAAAGTTGTGTGCTCTTCAAAGAGAAAGCTACTTTTGCTGTGTCTTTGGGTTCGAGGGGAAATGGGAGTCCTCTTCAGTCAGCAGGGACGACACATGAGTCCTTTGCAGTCCTCTTGTCTGCCTCTGAGGGTGAAATGAGTGTGGTACCTGTCATCATGAGCCATGTCTGAAAGAATTATTCACATTCCCTACGAGAATAGACGGGTGAAATAGCAAAAGGTGTGTCTTCCTTTGGAGCATGGACGGGTTCAAAGCCCACCTCATACCACTAAGTATTTTGCTGAACATGAGCAGTTGTGTGTGCGACCTGTGTTTGGGTGGTTTTTGTGTCGTGTGTGTGTGTGTTTGTGTGTGTGTGTGTCTGTGTGTGTGTCTGTATTTCTGTCTCCATTCCTGAGCAGCAAATCTTTTTTCCTCTTTTAGCATGTTACTCACAACTGTGGATGAAGCCCAGCACTCCTGAAAACAAAATCCATGCATGGTTGAAGGAAATTTTCTTGGTGATGAGTGAGAGGTTGGTGACTGAAACCAGCTCATTTCCCATTGACCACTGAGGTCACATCTCTCAGGTGAGAAGCAAAGTGAGAATTTGAACCAGGCACATTCTCCTTAGAGACAATGGGCCAAAGACAGGTCCGATGGAATCGAATGTCTTTTCATGTTGACATCCATCCCGTCAAGCCCTCGTTAAGCCATTGAAGTGTCACATTGGGCCTGGGGGAGGCGGTGCACCCTGTGAAATTACACGTCCGAAGATTTGGATTTGATTTCCAGCCCTCTGCCAGTAAGTCTGCCAGGCACTTTCATGTGACAAGCCTTAGGCGAGTCCCTTTCTGTCTCTGATTCCCGATTCCTTCACAGGGATTTATGTGGGCCTTAACGCCCACTGGGAAAAGATCCCTCTGCCAGCTCAGTGCCTGCTTTCTTGGTTTGACTTGTCAACCTGGACTTGAATACACCTTTGTTTTTGGATTGACTCTATTACCTCTCCTAGAAATTAACACACAAAACTGACAGCTGATTGACAAGATGAGAAGCAGTTTTCCAAAATTGAAATTGAAGTTAATCCTTTCTTACTAAAAGAATGCTCAAGTCAAAGGGACACAGCTCACTCGTTTTGACTTCATGAGCTATGGCAGGTAGAGACAACTTTTTAAAAATACACAGCTAAAACTGTCCGTGCTTTGAATGCTAGACATGTTTTTCAGAATACACAGCTAAAACGGTCCCCGCATAAGTGATTTAGCACTTAAAGCGGGCACGGTTTTAGCTGTGTATTTTGAAAAAGTTGTGTGCTCTTCAAAGAGAAAGCTACTTTTGCTGTGTCTTTGGGTTCGAGGCGAAATGGGAGTCCTCTTCAGTCAGCAGGGACGACACCTGAGTCCTTTGCAGTCCTCTTGTCTGCCTCTGAGGGTTAAATGAGAGTGGTCCCTGTCATCATGAGCCATGTCTGAAAGAATTATTCACATTCCCAACGAGAATAGACGGGTGAAATAGGAAAAGGTGTGTCTTCCTTTGGAGCATGGACGGGTTCAAAGCCCACCTCATACCACTAAGTATTTTCCTGAACACGAGCAGTTGTGTGTGCAGCCTGTGTTTGGGTGATTTTTGTGTCGTGTGTGTGTGTGTGTGTGTGTGTCTGTGTGTGTGTGTCTGTATTTCTGTCTCCATTACTGAGCAGCAAATCTTTTTGCCTCTTTTAGCATGTTACTCACAACTGTGGATGAAGCCCAGCACTCCTGAAAACACAATCCATGTATGGTTGAAGGAAATTTTCTTGGTGATGAGTGAGAGGTTGGTGACTGAAACCAGCTCATTTCCCATTGACCACTGAGGTCACATCTCTCAGGTGAGAAGCCAAGTGAGAATTTGAACCAGGCACATTCTCCTTAGAGACAATGGGCCAAAGACAGGTCCGATGGAATCGAATGTCTTTTCATGTTGACATCCATCCCGTCAAGCCCTCGTTAAGCCATTGAAGTGTCACATTGGGCCTGGGGGAGGCGGTGCACCATGTGAAATTACACGTCCGAAGATTTGGATTTGATTTCCAGCCCTCTGCCAGTCAGTCTGCCAGGCACTTTCATGTGACAAGCCTTAGGCGAGTCCCTTTCTGTCTCTGATTCCCGATTCCTTCACAGGGATTTATGTGGGCCTTAACGCCCACTGGGAAAAGATCCCTCTGCCAGCTCAGTGCCTGCTTTCTTGGTTTGACTTGTCAATCTGGACTTGAATACACATTTGGTTTTGGATTGACTCTATTACCTCTCCTAGAAATTAACACACAAAACTGACAACTGATTGACAAGATGAGAAGCAGTTTTCCAAAATTCAAATTGAACTTAATCCTTTCTTCCTAAAAGAATGCTCAAATCAAGGGGACACAGCTCACTCGTTTTGACTTCATGAGCTATGGCAGGTAGAGACAACCTTTTGAAAATACACAGCTAAAACTGTCCGTGCTTTGATTGCTAGACATGTTTTTCAGGATACACAGCTAAAACGGTCCCCGCTTTAAGTGCTTTAAGCGGGGACCGTTTTACCTGTGTATTTTAAAAAAGTTGTGTGCTCTTCAAAGAGAAAGCTACTTTTGCTGTGTCTTTGGGTTCGAAGGGAATTGGGAGTCCTCTTCAGTCAGCAGGGACGACACCTGAGTCCTTTGCAGTCCTCTTGTCTGCCTCTGAGGGTGAAATGAGAGGTGTCCCTGTCATCATGAGCCATGTCTGAAAGAATTATTCACATTCCCTACGAGAATAGACGGGTGAAATAGCAAAAGGTGTGTCTTTCTTTGGAGCATGGACGGGTTCAAAGCCCACCTCATACCACTAAGTATTTTGCTGAACACGAGCAGTTGTGTGTGCGGCCCGTGTTTGGGTTATTTTTGAGTCGTGTGTGTGTGTGTGTGTGTGTGTCTGTGTGTGTGTGTCTGTATTTCTGTCTCCATTCCTGAGCAGCAAATCTTTTTTCCTCTTTTAGCATGTTACTCACAACTGTGGATGAAGCCCAGCACTCCTGAAAACACAATCCATGTATGGTTGAAGGAAATATTCTTGGTGATGAGTGAGAGGTTGGTGACTGAAACCAGCTCATTTCCCATTGACCACTGAGGTCACATCTCTCAGGTGAGAAGCAAAGTGAGAATTTGAACCAGGCACATTCTCCTTAGAGACAATGGGCCAAAGACAGGTCCGATGGAATCGAATGTCTTTTCATGTTGACATCCATCCCGTCAAGCCCTCGTTAAGCCATTGAAGTGTCACATTGGGCCTGGGGGAGGCGGTGCACCCTGTGAAATTACACGTCCGAAGATTTGGATTTGATTTCCAGCCCTCTGCCAGTCAGTCTGCCAGGCACTTTCATGTGACAAGCCTTAGGCGAGTCCCTTTCTGTCTCTGATTCCCGATTCCTTCACAGGGATTTATGTGGGCCTTAACGCCCACTGGGAAAAGATCCCTCTGCCAGCTCAGTGCCTGCTTTCTTGGTTTGACTTGTCACTCTGGACTTGAATACACCTTTGGTTTTGGATTGACTCTATTACCTCTCCTAGAAATTAACACACAAAACTGACAGCTGACTTACACGATGAGAAGCAGTTTTCCAAAATTCAAATTGAACTTAATCCTTTCTTACTAAAAGAATGCTCAAATCAAAAGGACACAGCTCACTCGTTTTGACTTCATGAGCTATGGCAGGTAGAGACAACTTTTTGAAAATACACAGCTAAAACTGTCCGTGCTTTGAATGCTAGACATGTTTTTCAGAATACAAAGCTAAAACGGTCCCCGCTTTAAGTGCTTTATTAGCTGTGTATTTTGAAAAAGGTGTGTGCTCTTCAAAGAGAAAGCTACTTTTGCTGTGTCTTTCGGTTCGAGGGGAAATGGGAGTCCTCTTCAGTCAGCAGGGACGACACCTGAGTCTTTGCAGTCCTCCTATCTGCCTATGAGGGTGAAATGAGAGTGGTCCCTGTCATCATGAGCCATGTCTGAAAGAATTATTCACATTCCCTACGAGAATAGATGGGTGAAAGAGCAAAAGGTGTGTCTTCCTTTGGAGCATGGACGGGTTCAAAGCCCACCTCATACCACTAAATATTTTGCTGAACACGAGCAGTTGTGTGTGCGGCCTGTGTTTGGGTGATTTTTGTGTCATGTGCGTGTGTGTGTGTGTGTGTTTGTGTGTGTGTGTGTCTGTGTGTGTGTGTCTGTATTTCTGTCTCCATTCCTGAGCAGCAAATCTTTTTTCCTCTTTTAGCATGTTACTCACAACTGTGGATGAAGCCCAGCACTCCTGAAAACACAATCCATGTATGGTTGGAGGAAATTTTCTTGGTGATGAGTGAGAGGTTGGTGAATGAAACCAGCTCATTTCCCATTGACCACTGAGGTCACATCTCTCAGGTGAGAAGCAAAGTGAGAATTTGAACCAGGCACATTCTCCTTAGAGACAATGGGCCAAAGACAGGTCCGATGGAATCGAATGTCTTTTCATGTTGACATCCATCCCATCAAGCCCTCGTTAAGCCATTGAAGTGTCACATTGGGCCTGGGGGTGGCGGTGCACCCTGTGAAATTACACGTCCGAAGATTTGGATTTGATTTCCGGCCCTCTGCCAGTCAGTCTGCCAGGCACTTTCATGTGACAAGCCTTAGGCGAGTCCCTTTCTGTCTCTGATTCCCGATTCCTTCACAGGGATTTATGTGGGCCTTAACGCCCACTGGGAAAAGATCCCTCTGCCAGCTCAGTGCCTGCTTTCTTGGTTTGACTTGTCACTCTGGACTTGAATACACCTTTGGTTTTGGATTGACTCTATTACCTCTCCTAGAAATTAACACACAAAACTGACAGCTGATTGACAAGATGAGAAGCAGTTTTCCAAAATTCAAATTGAACTTAGTCCTTTCTTACTAAAAGAATGCTCAAATCAAGGGGACACAGCTCACTCGTTTTGACGTCATGAGCTATGGCAGGTAGAGACAACTTTTTGAAAATACACAGCTAAAATTGTCCGTGCTTTGAATGCTAGACAAGTTTTTCAGAATACACAGCTAAAACGGTCCCCGCTTTAAGTGCTTTATTAGCTGTGTATTTTGAAAAAGTTGTGTGCTCTTCAAAGAGAAAGCTACTTTTGCTGTGTCTTTGGGTTCGAGGGGAAATGGGAGTCCTCTTCAGTCAGCAGGGACGACACCTGAGTCCTTTGCAGTCCTCTTGTCTGCCTCTGAGGGTGAAATGAGTGTGGTACCTGTCATCATGAGCCATGTCTGAAAGAATTATTCACATTCCCTACGAGAATAGACGGGTGAAATAGCAAAAGGTGTGTCTTCCTTTGGAGCATGGACGGGTTCAAAGCCCACCTCATACCACTAAGTATTTTGCTGAACATGAGCAGTTGTGTGTGCGACCTGTGTTTGGGTGGTTTTTGTGTCGTGTGTGTGTGTGTTTGTGTGTGTGTGTGTCTGTGTGTGTGTGTGTATTTCTGTCTCCATTCCTGAGCAGCAAATCTTTTTTCCTCTTTTAGCATGTTACTCACAACTGTGGATGAAGCCCAGCACTCCTGAAAACAAAATCCATGCATGGTTGAAGGAAATTTTCTTGGTGATGAGTGAGAGGTTGGTGACTGAAACCAGCTCATTTCCCATTGACCACTGAGGTCACATCTCTCAGGTGAGAAGCAAAGTGAGAATTTGAACCAGGCACATTCTCCTTAGAGACAATGGGCCAAAGACAGGTCCGATGGAATCGAATGTCTTTTCATGTTGACATCCATCCCGTCAAGCCCTCGTTAAGCCATTGAAGTGTCACATTGGGCCTGGGGGAGGCGGTGCACCCTGTGAAATTACACGTCCGAAGATTTGGATTTGATTTCCAGCCCTCTGCCAGTCAGTCTGCCAGGCACTTTCATGTGACAAGCCTTAGGCGAGTCCCTTTCTGTCTCTGATTCCCGATTCCTTCACAGGGATTTATGTGGGCCTTAACGCCCACTGGGAAAAGATCCCTCTGCCAGCTCAGTGCCTGCTTTCTTGGTTTGACTTGTCACTCTGGACTTGAATACACCTTTGGTTTTGGATTGACTCTATTACCTCTCCTAGAAATTAACACACAAAACTGACAGCTGACTTACACGATGAGAAGCAGTTTTCCAAAATTCAAATTGAACTTAATCCTTTCTTACTAAAAGAATGCTCAAATCAAAAGGACACAGCTCACTCGTTTTGACTTCATGAGCTATGGCAGGTAGAGACAACTTTTTGAAAATACACAGCTAAAACTGTCCGTGCTTTGAATGCTAGACATGTTTTTCAGAATACAAAGCTAAAACGGTCCCCGCTTTAAGTGCTTTATTAGCTGTGTATTTTGAAAAAGGTGTGTGCTCTTCAAAGAGAAAGCTACTTTTGCTGTGTCTTTCGGTTCGAGGGGAAATGGGAGTCCTCTTCAGTCAGCAGGGACGACACCTGAGTCTTTGCAGTCCTCCTATCTGCCTATGAGGGTGAAATGAGAGTGGTCCCTGTCATCATGAGCCATGTCTGAAAGAATTATTCACATTCCCTACGAGAATAGATGGGTGAAAGAGCAAAAGGTGTGTCTTCCTTTGGAGCATGGACGGGTTCAAAGCCCACCTCATACCACTAAATATTTTGCTGAACACGAGCAGTTGTGTGTGCGGCCTGTGTTTGGGTGATTTTTGTGTCATGTGCGTGTGTGTGTGTGTGTGTTTGTGTGTGTGTGTGTCTGTGTGTGTGTGTCTGTATTTCTGTCTCCATTCCTGAGCAGCAAATCTTTTTTCCTCTTTTAGCATGTTACTCACAACTGTGGATGAAGCCCAGCACTCCTGAAAACACAATCCATGTATGGTTGGAGGAAATTTTCTTGGTGATGAGTGAGAGGTTGGTGAATGAAACCAGCTCATTTCCCATTGACCACTGAGGTCACATCTCTCAGGTGAGAAGCAAAGTGAGAATTTGAACCAGGCACATTCTCCTTAGAGACAATGGGCCAAAGACAGGTCCGATGGAATCGAATGTCTTTTCATGTTGACATCCATCCCATCAAGCCCTCGTTAAGCCATTGAAGTGTCACATTGGGCCTGGGGGTGGCGGTGCACCATGTGAAATTACACATCCGAAGATTTGGATTTGATTTCCGGCCCTCTGCCAGTCAGTCTGCCAGGCACTTTCATGTGACAAGCCTTAGGCGAGTCCCTTTCTGTCTCTGATTCCCGATTCCTTCACAGGGATTTATGTGGGCCTTAACGACCACTGGGAAAAGATCCCTCTGCCAGCTCAGTGCCTGCTTTCTTGGTTTGACTTGTCACTCTGGACTTGAATACACCTTTGGTTTTGGATTGACTCTATTACCTCTCCTAGAAATTAACACACAAAACTGACAGCTGATTGACAAGATGAGAAGCAGTTTTCCAAAATTCAAATTGAACTTAATCCTTTCTTACTAAAAGAATGCTCAAATCAAGGGGACACAGCTCACTCGTTTTGACGTCATGAGCTATGGCAGGTAGAGACAACTTTTTGAAAATACACAGCTAAAATTGTCCGTGCTTTGAATGCTAGACAAGTTTTTCAGAATACACAGCTAAAACGGTCCCCGCTTTAAGTGCTTTATTAGCTGTGTATTTTGAAAAAGTTGTGTGCTCTTCAAAGAGAAAGCTACTTTTGCTGTGTCTTTGGGTTCGAGGGGAAATGGGAGTCCTCTTCAGTCAGCAGGGACGACACCTGAGTCCTTTGCAGTCCTCTTGTCTGCCTCTGAGGGTGAAATGAGTGTGGTACCTGTCATCATGAGCCATGTCTGAAAGAATTATTCACATTCCCTACGAGAATAGACGGGTGAAATAGCAAAAGGTGTGTCTTCCTTTGGAGCATGGACGGGTTCAAAGCCCACCTCATACCACTAAGTATTTTGCTGAACATGAGCAGTTGTGTGTGCGACCTGTGTTTGGGTGGTTTTTGTGTCGTGTGTGTGTGTGTTTGTGTGTGTGTGTGTCTGTGTGTGTGTCTGTATTTCTGTCTCCATTCCTGAGCAGCAAATCTTTTTTCCTCTTTTAGCATGTTACTCACAACTGTGGATGAAGCCCAGCACTCCTGAAAACAAAATCCATGCATGGTTGAAGGAAATTTTCTTGGTGATGAGTGAGAGGTTGGTGACTGAAACCAGCTCATTTCCCATTGACCACTGAGGTCACATCTCTCAGGTGAGAAGCAAAGTGAGAATTTGAACCAGGCACATTCTCCTTAGAGACAATGGGCCAAAGACAGGTCCGATGGAATCGAATGTCTTTTCATGTTGACATCCATCCCGTCAAGCCCTCGTTAAGCCATTGAAGTGTCACATTGGGCCTGGGGGAGGCGGTGCACCCTGTGAAATTACACGTCCGAAGATTTGGATTTGATTTCCAGCCCTCTGCCAGTAAGTCTGCCAGGCACTTTCATGTGACAAGCCTTAGGCGAGTCCCTTTCTGTCTCTGATTCCCGATTCCTTCACAGGGATTTATGTGGGCCTTAACGCCCACTGGGAAAAGATCCCTCTGCCAGCTCAGTGCCTGCTTTCTTGGTTTGACTTGTCAACCTGGACTTGAATACACCTTTGGTTTTGGATTGACTCTATTACCTCTCCTAGAAATTAACACACAAAACTGACAGCTGATTGACAAGATGAGAAGCAGTTTTCCAAAATTGAAATTGAAGTTAATCCTTTCTTACTAAAAGAATGCTCAAGTCAAAGGGACACAGCTCACTCGTTTTGACTTCATGAGCTATGGCAGGTAGAGACAACTTTTTAAAAATACACAGCTAAAACTGTCCGTGCTTTGAATGCTAGACATGTTTTTCAGAATACACAGCTAAAACGGTCCCCGCATAAGTGATTTAGCACTTAAAGCGGGCACGGTTTTAGCTGTGTATTTTGAAAAAGTTGTGTGCTCTTCAAAGAGAAAGCTACTTTTGCTGTGTCTTTGGGTTCGAGGCGAAATGGGAGTCCTCTTCAGTCAGCAGGGACGACACCTGAGTCCTTTGCAGTCCTCTTGTCTGCCTCTGAGGGTTAAATGAGAGTGGTCCCTGTCATCATGAGCCATGTCTGAAAGAATTATTCACATTCCCAACGAGAATAGACGGGTGAAATAGGAAAAGGTGTGTCTTCCTTTGGAGCATGGACGGGTTCAAAGCCCACCTCATACCACTAAGTATTTTCCTGAACACGAGCAGTTGTGTGTGCAGCCTGTGTTTGGGTGATTTTTGTGTCGTGTGTGTGTGTGTGTGTGTGTGTGTCTGTGTGTGTGTGTCTGTATTTCTGTCTCCATTCCTGAGCAGCAAATCTTTTTGCCTCTTTTAGCATGTTACTCACAACTGTGGATGAAGCCCAGCACTCCTGAAAACACAATCCATGTATGGTTGAAGGAAATTTTCTTGGTGATGAGTGAGAGGTTGGTGACTGAAACCAGCTCATTTCCCATTGACCACTGAGGTCACATCTCTCAGGTGAGAAGCCAAGTGAGAATTTGAACCAGGCACATTCTCCTTAGAGACAATGGGCCAAAGACAGGTCCGATGGAATCGAATGTCTTTTCATGTTGACATCCATCCCGTCAAGCCCTCGTTAAGCCATTGAAGTGTCACATTGGGCCTGGGGGAGGCGGTGCACCATGTGAAATTACACGTCCGAAGATTTGGATTTGATTTCCAGCCCTCTGCCAGTCAGTCTGCCAGGCACTTTCATGTGACAAGCCTTAGGCGAGTCCCTTTCTGTCTCTGATTCCCGATTCCTTCACAGGGATTTATGTGGGCCTTAACGCCCACTGGGAAAAGATCCCTCTGCCAGCTCAGTGCCTGCTTTCTTGGTTTGACTTGTCAATCTGGACTTGAATACACATTTGGTTTTGGATTGACTCTATTACCTCTCCTAGAAATTAACACACAAAACTGACAACTGATTGACAAGATGAGAAGCAGTTTTCCAAAATTCAAATTGAACTTAATCCTTTCTTCCTAAAAGAATGCTCAAATCAAGGGGACACAGCTCACTCGTTTTGACTTCATGAGCTATGGCAGGTAGAGACAACCTTTTGAAAATACACAGCTAAAACTGTCCGTGCTTTGAATGCTAGACATGTTTTTCAGAATACACAGCTAAAACGGTCCCCGCTTTAAGTGCTAAAGCACTTAAAAACGGGGACCGTTTTAGCTGTGTATTTTGAAAAAGTTGTGTGCTCTTCAAAGAGAAAGCTACTTTTGCTGTGTCTTTGGGTTCGAGGGGAAATGGGAGTCCTCTTCAGTCAGCAGGGACGACACCTGGGTCCTTTGCAGTCCTCTTGTCTGCCCCTGAGGGTGAAATGAGAGTGGTCCCTGTCATCCTGAGCCATGTCTGAAAGAATTATTCACATTCCCTACGAGAATAGACGGGTGAAATAGCAAAAGGTGTGTCTTCCTTTGGAGCATGGACGGGTTCAAAGCCCACCTCATACCACTAAGTATTTTGCTGAACACGAGCAGTTGTGTGTGCGGCCTGTGTTTGGGTGATTTTTCTGTCATGTGTGTGTGTGTGTGTGTGTCTGTGTGTGTGTGTCTGTATTTCTGTCTCCATTCCTGAGCAGCAAATCTTTTTTCCTCTTTTAGCATGTTACTCACAACTGTGGATGAAGCCCAGCACTCCTGAAAACACAATCCATGTATGGTTGAAGGAAATTTTCTTGGTGATGAGTGAGAGGTTGGTGACTGAAACCAGCTCATTTCCCATTGACCACTGAGGTCACATCTCTCAGGTGAGAAGCAAAGTGAGAATGTGAACCAGGCACATTCTCCTTAGAGACAATGGGCCAAAGACAGGTCCTATGGAATGGAATGTATTTTCATGTTGACATCCATCCCGTCAAGCCCTCGTTAAGCCATTGAGGTGTCACATTGGGCCTGGGGGAGGCGGTGCACCCTGTGAAATTACACGTCCGAAGATTTGGATTTGATTTCCAGCCCTCTGCCAGTCAGTCTGCCAGGCACTTTCATGTGACAAGCCTTAGGCGAGTCCCTTTCTGTCTCTGATTCCCGATTCCTTCACAGGGATTTATGTGGGCCTTAACGCCCACTGGGAAAAGATCCCTCTGCCAGCTCAGTGCCTGCTTTCTTGGTTTGACTTGTCAATCTGGACTTGAATACACCTTTGGTTTTGGATTGACTCTATTACCTCTCCTAGAAATTAACACACAAAACTGACAGCTGATTGACAAGATGAGAAGCAGCTTTCCAAAATTCAAATTGAACTTAATCCTTTCTTACTAAAAGAATGCTCAAATCAAGGGGACACAGCTCACTCGTTTTGACTTCATGAGCTATGGCAGGTAGAGACAACTTTTTGAAAATACACAGCTAAAACTGTCCGTGCTTTGAATGCTAGACATGTTTTTCAGAATACACAGCTAAAACGGTCCCCGCTTTAAGTGCTAAAGCACTTAAAGCGGGGACCGTTTTAGCTGTGTATTTTGAAAAAGTTGTGTGCTCTTCAAAGAGAAAGCTACTTTTGCTGTATCTTTGGGTTTGAGGGGAAATGG
Source organism: Saimiri boliviensis (assembly GCF_048565385.1). NCBI lineage: Eukaryota > Metazoa > Chordata > Mammalia > Primates > Cebidae > Saimiri > Saimiri boliviensis. The sequence continues at coordinate 153,754,613 of NC_133453.1, forward strand.
GAGTCCTCTTCAGTCAGCAGGGACGACACCTGAGTCCTTTGCAGTCCTCTTGTCTGCCTCTGAGGGTGAAATAAGAGGGGTCCCAGTCATCATGAGCCATGTCTGAAAGAATTATTCACATTCCCTACGAGAATAGACGGGTGAAATAGCAAAAGGTGTGTCTTCCTTTGGCGCATGGACGGGTTCAAAGCCCACCTCATACCACTAAGTATTTTGCTGAACACGAGCAGTTGTGTGTGCGGCCTGTGTTTGGGTGATTTTTGTGTCGTGTGTGTGTGTGTGTGTGTGTGTGTGTGTGTGTGTGTGTCTGTGTGTGTGTGTCTGTATTTCTGTCTCCATTCCTGAGCAGCAAATCTTTTTTCCTCTTTTAGCATGTTACTCACAACTGTGGATGAAGCCCAGCACTCCTGAAAACACAATCCATGTATGGTTGAAGGAAATTTTCTTGGTGATGAGTGAGAGGTTGGTGACTGAAACCAGCTCATTTCCCATTGACCACTGAGGTCACATCTCTCAGGTGAGAAGCAAAGTGAGAATTTGAACCAGGCACATTCTCCTTAGAGACAATGGGCCAAAGACACGTCCGATGGAATCAAATGTCTTTTCATGTTGACATCCATCCCGTCAAGCCCTCGTTAAGCCATTGAAGTGTCACATTGGGCCTGGGGAAGCGGTGCACCCTGTGAAATTACACGTCCGAAGATTTGGATTTGATTTCCAGCCCTCTGCCAGTCAGTCTGCCAGGCACTTTCATGTGACAAGCCTTAGGCGAGTCCCTTTCTGTCTCTGATTCCCGATTCCTTCCCAGGGATTTATGTGGGCCTTAACGCCCACTGGGAAAAGATCCCTCTGCCAGCTCAGTGCCTGCTTTCTTGGTTTGACTTGTCAATCTGGACTTGAATACACCTTTGGTTTTGGATTGACTCTATTACCTCTCCTAGAAATTAACACACAAAACTGACAGCTGATTGACAAGATGAGAAGCAGTTTTCCAAAATTCAAATTGAACTTAACCCATTCTTCCTAAAAGAATGCTCAAATCAAGGGGACACAGCTCACTCGTTTTGACTTCATGAGCTATGGCAGGTAGAGACAACTTTTTGAAAATACACAGCTAAAACTGTCCGTGCTTTGAATGCTAGACATGTTTTTCAGAATACACAGCTAAAAGGGTCCCCGCTTTAAGTGCTAAATCACTTAAAGCGGGGACCGTTTTTGCTGTGTATTTTTAAAAAGTTGTGTGCTCTTCAAAGAGAAAGCTACTTTCGCTGTGTCTTTGGGTTCGAGGGGAAATGGGAGTCCTCTTCAGTCAGCAGGGACGACACCTGAATCCTTTGCAGTCCTCTTGTCTGCCTCTGAGGGTGAAATGAGAGTGGTCCCTGTCATCATGAGCCATGTCTGAAAGAATTATTCACATTCCCTACGAGAATAGACGGGTGAAATAGCAAAAGGTGTGTCTTCCTTTGGAGCATGGACGGGTTCAAAGCCCACCTCATACCACTAAGTATTTTGCTGAACACGAGCAGTTGTGTGTGCGGCCTGTGTTTGGGTGATTTTTGTGTCGTGTTTGTGTGTGTGTGTGTGTGTGTGTGTGTGTGTGTGTCTGTGTGTGTGTGTCTGTATTTCTGTCTCCATTCCTGAGCAGCAAATGTTTTTTCCTCTTTTAGCATGTTACTCACGACTGTGGATGAAGCCCAGCACTCCTGAAAACACAATCCATGTATGGGTGAAGGAAATTTTCTTGGTGATGAGTGAGAGGTTGGTGACTGAAACCAGCTCATTTCCCATTGACCACTGAGGTCACATCTCTCAGGTGAGAAGCAAAGTGAGAATTTGAACCAGGCATATTCTCCTTAGAGACAATGGGCCAAAGACAGGTCCGATGGAATCGAATGTCTTTTCATGTTGACATCCATCCGGTCAAGCCCTCGTTAAGCCATTGAAGTGTCACATTGGGCCTGGTGGAGGCGGTGCACCCTGTGAAATTACACGTCAGAATATTTGGATTTGATTTCCAGCCCTCTGCCAGTCAGTCTGCCAGGCACTTTCATGTGACAAGCCTTAGGCGAGTCCCTTTCTGTCTCTGATTCCCGATTCCTTCACAGGGATTTATGTGGGCCTTAACGCCCACTGGGAAAAGATCCCTCTGCCAGCTCAGTGCCTGCTTTCTTGGTTTGACTTGTCAATCTGGACTTGAATACACCTTTGGTTTTGGATTGACTCTATTACCTCTCCTAGAAATTAACACACAAAACTGACAGCTGATTGACAAGATGAGAAGCAGTTTTCCAAAATTCAAATTGAACTTAATCCTTTCTTCCGAAAAGAATGCTCAAATCAAGGGGACACAGCTCACTCGTTTTGACTTCATGAGCTATGGCAGGTAGAGACAACTTTTTGAAAATACACAGCTAAAACTGTCCGTGCTTTGAATGCTAGACATGTTTTTCAGAATACACAGCTAAAACGGTCCCCGCTTTAGGGGGTTTATTAGCTGTGTATTTTGAAAAAGTTGTGTGCTCTTCAAAGAGAAAGCTACTTTTGCTGTGTCTTTGTGTTCGAGGGGAAATGGGAGTCCTCTTCAGTCAGCAGGGACGACACCTGAGTCCTTTGCAGTCCTCCTGTTTGCCTCTGAGGGTGAAATGAGAGTCGTCCCTGTCATCATGAGCCGTGTCTGAAAGAATTATTCACATTCCGTACGAGAATAGATGGGTGAAATAGCAAAAGGTGTGTCTTCCTTTGGAGCATGGACGGGTTCAAAGCCCACCTCATACCACTAAGTATTTTGCTGAACACGAGCAGTTGTGTGTGCGGCCTGTGTTTGGGTGATTTTTGTGTCGTGTGTGTGTGTGTGTGTGTGTGTGTGTTTGTGTGTGTGTCTGTATTTCTGTCTCCATTCCTGAGCAGCAAATCTTTTTTCCTCTTTTAGCATGTTACTCACAACTGTGGATGAAGCCCAGCACTCCTGAAAACACAATCCATGTATGGTTGAAGGAAATTTTCTTGGCGATGAGTGAGAGGTTGGTGACTGAAACCAGCTCATTTCCCATTGACCACTGAGGTCACATCTCTCAGGTGAGAAGCAAAGTGAGAATTTGAATCAGGCACATTCTCCTTGGAGACAATGGGCCAAAAACAGGTCCGATGGAATCGAATGTCTTTTCATGTTGACATCCATCCCGTCAAGCCCTCGTTAAGCCATTGAAGTGTCACATTGGGCCTGGGGGAGGCGGTGCACCCTGTGAAATTACACGTCCGAAGATTTGGATTTGATTTCCAGCCCTCTGCCAGTCAGTCTGCCAGGCACTTTCATGTGACAAGCCTTAGGCGAGTCCCTTTCTGTCTCTGATTCCCGATTCCTTCACAGGGATTTATGTGGGCCTTAACGCCCACTGGGGAAAGATCCCTCTGCCAGCTCAGTGCCTGATTTCTTGGTTTGACTTGTCAATCTGGACTTGAATACACCTTTGGTTTTGGATTGACTCTATTACCTCTCCTAGAAATTAAGACACAAAACTGACAGCTGATTGACAAGATGAGAAGCAGTTTTCCAAAATTAAAATTGAACTTAATCCTTTCTTACTAAAAGAATGCTCAAATCAAGGCGACACAGCTCACTCGTTTTGACTTCATGAGCTATGGCAGGTAGAGACAACTTTTTGAAAATACACAGCTAAAACTGTCCGTGCTTTGAATGCTAGACATGTTTTTCAGAATACACAGCTAAAGAGGGGACCGTTTTAGCTGTGTATTTTGAAAAAGTTGTGTGCTCTTCAAAGAGAAAGCTACTTTTGCTGTGTGTTTGGGTTCGAGGGGAAATGGGAGTCCTCTTCAGTCAGCAGGGACGACACCTGAGTCCTCTGCATTCTTCCTGTCTGCCTCTGAGGGTGAAATGAGAGTGGTCCCTGTCATCATGAGCCATGTCTGAAAGAATTATTCACATTCCCTACGAGAATAGACGGGTGAAATAGCAAAAGGTGTGTCTTCCTTTGGAGCATGGACGGTTTCAAAGCTCACCTCATACCACTAAGTATTTTGCTGAACACGAGCAGTTGTGTGTGCGGCCTGTGTTTGGGTGATTTTTGTGTCGTGTGTGTGTGTGTGTGTTTGTGTGTGTGTGTGTGTCTGTGTGTGTGTGTCTGTATTTCTGTCTCCATTCCTGAGCACCAATATTTTTTCCTCTTTTAGCATGTTACTCACAACTGTGGATGAAGCCCAGCACTCCTGAAAACACAATCCATGTATGGTTGAAGGAAATTTTCTTGGTGATGAGTGAGAGGTTGGTGACTGAAACCAGCTCATTTCCCATTGACCACTGAGGTCACATCTCCAGGTGAGAAGAAAAGTGAGAATTTGAACCAGGCACATTCTCCTTAGAGACAATGGGCCAAAGACAGGTCCGATGGAATCGAATGTCTTTTCATGTTGACATCCATCCCGTCAAGCCCTCGTTAAGCCATTGAAGTGTCACATTGGGCCTGGGGGAGGCGGTGCACCCTGTGAAATTACACGTCCGAAGATTTGGATTTGATTTCCAGCCCTCTGCCAGTCAGTCTGCCAGGCACTTTCATGTGACAAGCCTTAGGCGAGTCCCTTTCTGTCTCTGATTCCCGATTCCTTCACAGGGATTTATGTGGGCCTTAACGCCCACTGGGAAAAGATCCCTCTGCCAGCTCAGTGCCTGCTTTCTTGGTTTGACTTGTCACTCTGGACTTGAATACACCTTTGGTTTTGGATTGACTCTATTACCTCTCCTAGAAATTAACACACAAAACTGACCGCTGATTGACAAGATGAGAAGCAGTTTTCCAAAATTCAAATTGAACTTAATCCTTTCTTACTAAAAGAATGCTCAAATCAAGGGGACACAGCTCACTCGTTTTGACTTCATGAGCTATGGCAGGTAGAGACAACTTTTTGAAAATACACAGCTAAAACTGTCCGTGCTTTGAATGCTAGACATGTTTTTCAGAATACACAGCTAAAATGGTCCCCGCTTTAAGTGCTTTATTAGCTGTGTATTTTGAAAAAGTTGTGTGCTCTTCAAAGAGAAAGCTACTTTTGCTGTGTCTTTGGGTTCGAGGGGAAATGGGAGTCCTCTTCAGTCAGCAGGGACGACACCTGAGTCCTTTGCAGTCCTCTTGTCTGCCTCTGAGGGTGAAATGAGAGTGGTCCCTGTCATCATGAGCCATGTCTGAAAGAATTATTCACATTCCCTACGAGAATAGACGGGTGAAATAGCAAAAGGTGTGTCTTCCTTTGGAGCATGGACGGGTTCAAAGCCCACCTCATACCACTAAGTATTTTGCTGAACACGAGCAGTTGTGTGTGCGGCCTGTGTTTGGGTGATTTTTGTGTCATGTGTGTGTGTGTGTGTGTGTGTGTGTGTGTCTGTATTTCTGTCTCCATTCCTGAGCAGCAAATCTTTTTTCCTCTTTTAGCATGTTACTCACAACTGTGGATGAAGCCCAGCACTCCTGAAAACACAATCCATGTATGGTTGAAGGAAATTTTCTTGGTGATGAGTGAGAGGTTGGTGACTGAAACCAGCTCATTTCCCATTGACCACTGAGGTCACATCTCTCAGGTGAGAAGCAAAGTGAGAATTTGAACCAGGCACATTCTCCTTAGAGACAGTGGGCCAAAGACAGGTCCGATGGAATCGAATGTCTTTTCATGTTGACATCCATCCCGTCAAGCCCTCGTTAAGCCATTGAAGTGTCACATTGGGCCTGGGGGAGGCGGTGCACCCTGTGAAATTACACGTCCGAAGATTTGGATTTGATTTCCAGGCCTCTGCCTGTTGGTCTGCAAGGCACTTTCATGTGACAAGCCTTAGGCGAGTCCCTTTCTGTCTCTGATTGCCGATTCCTTCACAGCGATTTATGTGGGCCTTAACGCCCACTGGGAAAAGATCCCTTTGCCAGCTCAGTGCCTGCTTTCTTGGTTTGACTTGTCAATCTGGACTTGAATACACCTTTGGTTTTGGATTGACTCTATTACCTCTCCTAGAAATTAACACACAAAACTGACAGCTGATTGACAAGATGAGAAGCAGTTTTCCAAAATTCAAATTGAACTTAATCGTTTCTTACTAAAAGAATGCTCAAATCAAGGGGACACAGCTCACTCGTTTTGACTTCATGAGATATGGCAGGTAGAGACAACTTTTTGAAAATACACAGCTAAAATTGTCCGTGCTTTGAATGCTAGACAAGTTTTTCAGAATACACAGCTAAAACGGTCCCCGCTTTAAGTGCTTTATTAGCTGTGTATTTTGAAAAAGTTGTGTGCTCTTCAAAGAGAAAGCTACGTTTGCTGTGTCTTTGGGTTCGAGGGGAAATGGGAGTCCTCTTCAGTCAGCAGGGACGACACCTGAGTCCTTTGCAGTCCTCTTGTCTGCCTCTGAGGGTGAAATGAGAGTGGTCCCTGTCATCATGAGCCATGTCTGAAAGAATTATTCACATTCCCTACGAGAATAGATGGGTGAAATAGCAAAAGGTGTGTCTTCCTTTGGAGCATGGACGGGTTCAAAGCCCACCTCATACCACTAAGTATTTTGCTAAACACGAGCAGTTGTGTGTGCGGCCTGTGTTTGGGTGATTTTTGTGTCATGTGCGTGTGTGTGTGTGTGTGTTTGTGTGTGTGTGTATCTGTGTGTGTGTGTCTGTATTTCTGTCTCCATTCCTGAGCAGCAAATCTTTTTTCCTCTTTTAGCATGTTACTCACAACTGTGGATGAAGCCCAGCACTCCTGAAAACACAATCCATGTATGGTTGAAGGAAATTTTCTTGGTGATGAGTGAGAGGTTGGTGACTGAAACCAGCTCATTTCACATTGACCACTGATGTCACATCTCTCAGGTGAGAAGCAAAGTGAGAATTTGAACCAGGCACATTCTCCTTAGAGACAATGGGCCAAAGACAGGTCCGATGGAATCGAATGTCTTTTCATGTTGACATCCATCCCGTCAAGCTCTCGTTAAGTCATTGAAGTGTCACATTGGGCCTGGGGGAGGCGGTGCACCCTGTGAAATTACACGTCCGAAGATTTGGATTTGATTTCCAGCCCTCTGCCAGTCAATCTGCCAGGCACTTTCATGTGACAAGCCTTAGGCGAGTCCCTTTCTGTCTCTGATTCCCGATTCCTTAACAGGGATTTATGTGGGCCTTAACGCCCACTGGGAAAAGATCCCTCTGCCAGCTCAGTGCCTGCTTTCTTGGTTTGACTTGTCAATCTGGACTTGAATACACCTTTGGTTTTGGATTGACTCTATTACCTCTCCTAGAAATTAACACACAAAACTGACAGCTGATTTTCAAGATGAGAAGAAGTTTTCCAAAATTCAAATTGAACTTAATCCTTTCTTCCTAAAAGAATGCTCAAATCACGGGGACACAGCTCACTCGTTTTGACTTCATGAGCTATGGCAGGTAGAGACAACGTTTTGAAAATATACAGCTAAAACTGTCCGTGCTTTGAATGCTAGACATGTTTTTCAGTTTTAAGTGCTTTAGCACTTAAAGCGGGACCGTTTTAGCTGTGTATTTTGAAAAAGTTGTGTGCTCTTCAAAGAGAAAGCTACTTTTGCTGTGTCTTTGGGTTCGAGGGGAAATGGGAGTCCTCTTCAGTCAGCAGGGACGACACCTGAGTCCTTTGCAGTCCTCTTGTCTGCCTCTGAGGGTGAAATGAGGGTGGTCCCTGTCATCATGAGCCACGTCTGAAAGAATTATTCACATTCCCTACGAGAATAGACGGGTGAAATAGCAAAAGGTGTGTCTTCTTTTGCAGCATGGACGGGTTCAAAGCCCACCTCATACCACTACGTATTTTGCTGAACACGAGCAGTTGTGTGTGCGGCCTGTGTTTGGGTGAATTTTGTGTCGTGTGTGTGTGTGTGTGTGTGTGTGTGTGTGTGTGTGTGTCTGTGTGTGTGTGTCTGTATTTCTGTCTCCATTCCTGAGCAGCAAATCTTTTTTCCTCTTTTGGCATGTTACTCACAACTGTGGATGAAGCCCAGCACTCCTGAAAACACAATCCATGTATGGTTGAAGGAAATTTTCTTGGTGATGAGTGAGAGGTTGGTGACTGAAACCAGCTCATTTCCCATTGACCAGTGAGGTCACATCTCTCAGGTGAGAAGCAAAGTGAGAATTTGAACCAGGCACATTCTCCTTAGAGACAATGGGCCAAAGACAGGTCCGATGGAATCGATTGTCTTTTCATGTTGACATCCATCCCGTCAAGCCCTCGTTAAGCCATTGAAGTGTCACATTGGGCCTGGGGGAGGCGGTGCACCCTGTGAAATTACACGTCCGAAGATTTGGATTTGATTTCCAGCCCTCTGCCAGTCAGTCTGCCAGGCACTTTCATGTGACAAGCCTTAGGCGAGTCCCTTTCTGTCTCTGATTCCCGATTCCTTCACAGGGATTTATGTGGGCCTTAACGCCCACTGGGAAAAGATCCCTCTGCCAGCTCAGAGCGTGCTTTCTTGGTTTGACTTGTCAATCTGGACTTGAATACACCTTTGGTTTTGGATTGACTCTATTACCTCTCCGAGAAATTAACACACAAAACTGACAGCTGATTGACAAGATGAGAAGCAGTTTTCCAAAATTCAAATTGAACTTAATCCTTTCTTACTAAAAGAATGCTCAAATAAAGGGGACACAGCTCACTCGTTTTGACTTAATGAGCTATGGCAGGTAGAGACAACTTTTTGAAAATACACAGCTATAACTGTCCGTGCTTTGAATGCTAGACATGTTTTTCAGAATACACAGCTAAAACGGTCCCCGCTTTAAGGGCTTTATTAGCTGTTTATTTTGAAAAAGTTGTGTGCTCTTCAAAGAGAAAGCTACTTTCGCTGTGTCTTTGGGTTCGAGGGGAAATGGGAGTCCTCTTCAGTCCGCAGGGACGACACATGAGTCATTTGCAGTCCTCTTGTCTGCCTCTGAGGGTGAAATGAGAGTGGTCCCTGTCATCATGAGCCATGTCTGAAAGAATTATTCACATTCCCTACGAGAATAGACGGGTGAAATAGCAAAAGGTGTGTCTTCCTTTGGAGCATGGACGGGTTCAAAGCCCACCTCATACCACTAAGTATTTTGCTGAACACGAGCAGTTGTGTGTGCGGCCTGTGTTTGTGTGATTTTTGTGTCGTGTGTGTGTGTGTGTGTGTGTGTGTGTGTGTGTGTGTGTCTGTGTGTGTGTGTCTGTATTTCTGTCTCCATTCCTGAGCAGCAAATGTTTTTTCCTCTTTTAGCATGTTACTCACAACTGTGGATGAAGCCCAGCACTCCTGAAAACACAATCCATGTATGGTTGAAGGAAATTTTCTTGGTGATGAGTGAGAGGTTGGTGACTGAAACCAGCTCATTTCTTATTGACCACTGAGGTCACATCTCTCAGGTGAGAAGCAAAGTGAGAATTTGAACCAGGCACATTCTCCTTAGAGACAATGGGCCAAAGACAGTTCCGATGGAATCTAATGTCTTTTCATGTTGACATCCATCCCGTCAAGCCCTCGTTAAGCCATTGAAGTGTCACATTGGGCCTGGGGGAGGTGGTGCACCCTGTGAAATTACACGTCCAAAGATTTGGATTTGATTTCCAGCCCTCTGCCAGTGAGTCTGCCAGGCAATTTGATGTGACAAGCCTTAGGCGAGTCCCATTTTGTCTCTGATTCCCGATTCCTTCCCAGGGATTTATGTGGGCCTTAACGCCCACTGGGAAAAGATCCCTCTGCCAGCTCAGTGCCTGCTTTCTTGGTTTGACTTGTCAATCTGGACTTGAATACACCTTCGGTTTTGGATTGACTCTATTACCTCTCCTAGAAATTAACATACAAAACTGACAGCTGATTGACAAGATGAGAAGCAGTTTTCCAAAATTCAAATTGAACTTAACCCATTCTTCCTAAAAGAATGCTCAAATCAAGGGGACACAGCTGACTCGTTTTGACTTCATGAGCTATGGCAGGTAGAGACAACTTTTTGAAAATACACAGCTAAAACTGTCCGTGCTTTGAATGCTAGACATGTTTTTCAGAATACACAGCTAAAAGGGTCCGCGCTTTAAGTGCTAAATCACTTAAAGCGGGACCGTTTTTGCTGTGTATTTTTAAAAAGTTGTGTGCTCTTCAAAGAGAAAGCTACTTTCGCTGTGTCTTTGGGTTCGAGGGGAAATGGGAGTCCTCTTCAGTCAGCAGGGACGACACCTGAATCCTTTGCAGTCCTCTTGTCTGCCTCTGAGGGTGAAATGAGAGTGGTCCCTGTCATCATGAGCCATGTCTGAAAGAATTATTCACATTCCCTACGAGAATAGACGGGTGAAATAGCAAAAGGTGTGTCTTCCTTTGGAGCATGGACGGGTTCAAAGCCCACCTCATACCACTAAGTATTTTGCTGAACACGAGCAGTTGTGTGTGCGGCCTGTGTTTGGGTGATTTTTGTGTCGTGTGTGTGTGTGTGTGTGTTTGTGTGTGTGTGTGTGTGTGTCTGTGTGTGTGTGTCTGTATTTCTGTCTCCATTCCTGAGCAGCAAATGTTTTTTCCTCTTTTAGCATGTTACTCACAACTGTGGATGAAGCCCAGCACTCCTGAAAACACAATCCATGTATGGTTGAAGGAAATTTTCTTGGTGATGAGTGAGAGGTTGGTGACTGAAACCAGCTCATTTCCCATTGACCACTGAGGACACATCTCTCAGGTGAGAAGCAAAGTGAGAATTTGAACCAGGCACATTCTCCTTAGAGACAATGGGCCGAAGACAGTTCCGATGGAATCGAATGTCTTTTCATGTTGACATCCATCCCGTCAAGCCCTCGTTAAGCCATTGAAGTGTCACATTGGGCCTGGGGGAGGTGGTGCACCCTGTGAAATTACACGTCCAAAGATTTGGATTTGATTTCCAGCCCTCTGCCAGTGAGTCTGCCAGGCAATTTCATGTGACAAGCCTTAGGCGAGTCCCATTCTGTCTCTGATTCCCGATTCCTTCCCAGGGATTTATGTGGGCCTTAATGCCCACTGGGAAAAGATCCCTCTGCCAGCTCAGTGCCTGCTTTCTTGGTTTGACTTGTCAATCTGGACTTGAATACACCTTTGGTTTTGGATTGACTCTATTACCTCTCCTAGAAATTAACACACAAAACTGACAGCTGATTGACAAGATGAGAAGCAGTTTTCCAAAATTCAAATTGAACTTAATCCTTTCTTCCTAAAAGAATGCTCAAATCAAGGGGACACAGCTCACTCGTTTTGACTTCATGAGCTATGGGCAGGTAGAGACAACTTTTTGAAAATACACAGCTAAAACTGTCCGTGCTTTGAATGCTAGACATGTTTTTCAGAATACACAGCTAAAAGGGTCCCCGCTTTAAGTGCTAAATCAATTAAAGCGGGGACCTTTTTAGCTGTGTATTTTGAAAAAGTTGTGTGCTCTTCAAAGAGAAAGCTACTTTTGCTGTGTCTTTGGGTTCGAGGGGAAATGGGAGTCCTCTTCAGTCAGCAGGGACGACACCTGAGTCCTTTGCAGTCCGCTTGTCTGCCTCTGAGGGTGAAATAAGAGTGGTCCCTGTCATCATGAGCCATGTCTGAAAGAATTATTCACATTCCCTACGATAATAGACGGGTGAAATAGCAAAAGGTGTGTCTTCCTTTGGCGCATGGACGGGTTCAAAGCCCACCTCATACCACTAAGTATTTTGCTGAACACGAGCAGTTGTGTGTGCGGCCTGTGTTTGGGTGATTTTTGTGTGATCTTTGTGTGTGTGTGTGTGTGTGTGTGTGTCTGTGTGTCTGTGAGTGTGTGTCTGTATTTCTGTCTCCATTCCTGAGCAGCAAATCTTTTTTCCTCTTTTAGCATGTTACTCACAACTGTGGATGAAGCCCAGCACTCCTGAAAATACAATCCATGTATGGTTGAAGGAAATTTTCTTGGTGATGAGTGAGAGGTTGGTGACTGAAACCAGCTCATTTCCCATTGACCACTGAGGTCGCATCTCTCAGGTGAGAAGCAAAGTGAGAATTTAAACCAGGCACATTCTCCTTAGAGACAATGGGCCAAAGACAAGTCCGATGGAATCGAATGTCTTTTCATGTTGACATCCATCCCGTCAAGCCCTCGTTAAGCCATTGAAGTGTCACATTGGGCCTGGGGGATGCGGTGCACCCTGTGAAATTACACGTCCGAAGATTTGGATTTGATTTCCAGCCCTCTGCCAGTCAGTCTGCCAGGCACTTTCATGTGACAAGCCTTAGGCGAGTCCCTTTCTGTCTCTGATTCCCGATTCCTTCACAGGGATTTATGTGGGCCTTAACGCCCACTGGGAAAAGATCCCTCTGCCAGCTCAGTGCCTGCTTTCTTGGTTTGACTTGTCAATCTGGACTTTAATACACCTTTGGTTTTGGATTGACTCTATTACCTCTCCTAGAAATTAATACACAAAACTGACAGCTGATTGACAAGATGAGAAGCAGTTTTCCAAAATTCAAATTGAACTTAATCCTTTCTTCCTAAAAGAATGCTCAAATCAAGGGGACACAGCTCACTCGTTTTGACTTCATGAGCTATGGGCAGGTAGAGACAACTTTTTGAAAATACACAGCTAAAACTGTCCGTGCTTTGAATGCTAGACATGTTTTTCAGAATACACAGCTAAAAGGGTCCCCGCTTTAAGTGCTAAATCACTTAAAGCGGGGACCGTTTTAGCTGTGTATTTTGAAAAAGTTGTGTGCTCTTCAAAGAGAAAGCTACTTTTGCTGTGTCTTTGGGTTCGAGGGGAAATGGGAGTCCTCTTCAGTCAGCAGGGACGACACCTGAGTCCTTTGCAGTCCTCTTGTCTGCCTCTGAGGGTGAAATGAGAGTGGTCCCTGTCATCATGAGCCATGTCTGAAAGAATTATTCACATTCCCTACGAGAATAGACGGGTGAAATAGCAAAAGGTGTGTCTTCCTTTGGAGCATGGACGGGTTCAAAGCCCACCTCATACCACTAAGTATTTTGCTGAACACGAGCAGTTGTGTGTGCGGCCTGTGTTTGGGTGATTTTTGTTTCGTGTGTGTGTGTGTGTGTGTGTTATGAGTGTGTGTGTGTCTGTGTGTGTGTGTCTGTATTTCTGTGTCCATTCCTGAGCAGCAAATCTTTTTTCCTCTTTTAGCATGTTACTCACAACTGTGGATGAAGCCCAGCACTCCTGAAAACACAATCCATGTATGGTTGAAGGAAATTTTCTTGGTGATGAGTGAGAGGTTGGTGACTGAAACCAGCTCATTTCCCATTGACCACTGAGGTCACATCTCTCAGGTGAGAAGCAAAGTGAGAATTTGAACCAGGCACATTCTCCTTAGAGACAATGGGCCAAAGACAGTTCCGATGGAATCGAATGTCTTTTCATGTTGACATCCATCCCGTCAAGCCCTCGTTAAGCCATTGAAGTGTCACATTGGGCCTGGGGGAGGTGGTGCACCCTGTGAAATTACACGTCCAAAGATTTGGATTTGATTTCCAGCCCTCTGCCAGTGAGTCTGCCAGGCAATTTCATGTGACAAGCCTTAGACGAGTCCCTTTCTGTCTCTGATTCCCGATTCCTTCACAGGGATTTATGTGGGCCTTAACACCCACTGGGAAAAGATCCCTCTGCCAGCTCAGTGCCTGCTTTCTTGGTTTGACTTGTCAATCTGGACTTGAATACACCTTTGGTTTTGGATTGACTCTATTACCTCTCCTAGAAATTAACACACAAAACTGACAGCTGATTGACAAGATGAGAAGCAGTTTTCCAAAATTCAAATTGAACTTAATCCTTTCTTACTAAAAGAATGCTCAAATCAAGGGGACACAGCTCACTCGTTTTGACTTCATGAGCTATGGCAGGTAGAGACAACTTTTTGAAAATACACAGCCAAAACTCTCCGTGCTTTGAATGCTAGACATGTTTTTCAGAATACACAGCTAAAACGGTCCCCGCTTTAAGTGCTAAAGCACTTAAAGCGGGGACCGTTTTAGCTGTGTATTTTGAAAAAGTTGTGTGCTCTTCAAAGAGAATGCTACTTTTGCTGTGTCTTTGGGTTCGAGGGGAAATGGGAGTCCTCTTCAGTCAGCAGGGACGACACCTGAGTCCTCTGCAGTCCTCTTGTCTGCCTCTGAGGGTGAAATGAGAGTGGTCCCTGTCATCATGCGCCATGTCTGAAAGAATTATTCACATTCCCTACGAGAATAGACGGGTGAAATAGCAAAAGGTGTGTCTTCCTTTGGAGCATGGACGGTTTCAAAGCCCACCTCATACCACTAAGTATTTTGCTGAACACAAGCAGTTGTGTGTGCGGCCTGTGTTTGGGTGATTTTTTTGTCGTGTGTGTGTGTGTGTGTGTGTGTGTGTGTGTGTGTGTCTGTGTGTGTTTGTCTGTATTTCTATCTCCATTCCTGAGCAGCAAATCTTTTTTCCTCTTTTAGCATGTTACTCACAACTGTGGATGAAGCCCAGCACTCCTGAAAACACAATCCATGTATGGTTGAAGGAAATTTTCTTGGTGATGAGTGAGAGGTTGGTGACTGAAACCAGCTCATTTCCCATTGACCACTGAGGTCACATCTCTCAGGTGAGAAGCAAAATGAGAATTTGAACCAGGCACATTCTACTTAGAGACAATGGGCCAAAGAGAGTTCCGATGGAATCGAATGTCTTTTCATGTTGACATCCATCCCGTCAAGCCCTCGTTAAGCCATTGAAGTGTCACATTGGGCCTGAAGGAGGCGGTGCACTTTGTGAATTTACACGTCCGAAGATTTGGATTTGATTTCCAGCCCTCTGCCAGTCAGTCTGCCAGGCACTTTCATGTGACAAGCCTTAGGCGAGTCCCTTTCTGTCTCTGATTCCCAATTCCTTCACAGGGATTTATGTGGGCCTTAACGCCCACTGGGAAATGATCCCTCTGCCAGCTCAGTGCCTGCTTTCTTGGTTTAACTTGTCAATCTGGACTTGAATACACCTTTGGTTTTGGATTGACTCTATTACCTCTCCTAGAAATTAACACACAAAACTGACAGCTGATTGACAAGAAGAGAAGCAGTTTTCCAAAATTCAAATTGAACTTAATCCTTTCTTCCTAAAAGAATGCTCAAATCAAGGGGACACAGCTCACTCGTTTTGACTTCATGAGCTATGGCAGGTAGAGACAACTTTTTGAAAATACACAGCTAAAACTGTCCGTGCTTTGAATGCTAGACATGTTTTTCAGAATACACAGCTAAAACTGTCCCCGCTTTAAGTGTTAAAGCACTTAAAGCGGGGACCGTTTTAGCTGTGTATTTTGAACAATTTGTGTGCTCTTCAAAGAGAAAGCTACTTTTGCTCTGTCTTTGGGTTCGAGGGGAAATGGGAGTCCTCTTCAGTCAGCAGGGACGACACCTGAGTCCTTTGCAGTCCTCCTATCTGCCTCTGAGGGTGAAATGAGAGTGGTCCCTGTCATCATGAGCCATGTCTGAAAGAATTATTCACATTCCCTACGAGAATAGACGGGCGAAATTGCAAAAGGTGTGTCTTCCTTTGGAGCATGGACGGGTTCAAAGCCCACCTCATACCACTAAATATTTTGCTGAACACGAGCAGTTGTGTGTGCGGCCTGTGTTTGGGTGATTTTTGTGTCATGTGCGTGTGTGTGTGTGTTTGTGTGTGTGTGTGTCTGTGTGTGTGTGTCTGTATTTCTGTCTACATTCCTGAGCCGCAAATCTTTTTTCCTCTTTTAGCATGTTATTCACAACTGTGGATGAAGCCCAGCACTCCTGAAAACAAAATCCATGTATGGTTGGAGGAAATTTTCTTGGTGATGAGTGAGAGGTTGGTGACTGAAACCAGCTCATTTCCCATTGACCACTGAGGTCACATCTCTCAGGTTAGAAGCAAAGTGAGAATTTGAACCAGGCACATTCTCCTTAGAGACAATGGGCCAAAGACAGGTCCGATGGAATCGAATGTCTTTTTATGTTGACATCCATCCCGTCAAGCCCTCGTTAAGCTATTGAAGTGTCACATTGGGCATGGGGGAGGCGGTGCACCCTGTGAAATTACACGTCCGAAGATTTGGATTTGATTTCCAGCCCTCTGCCAGTCAGTCTGCCAGGCACTTTCATGTGACAAGCCTTAGGCGAGTCCCTTTCTGTCTCTGATTCCCGATTCCTTCACAGGAATTTATGTGGGCCTTAACGCCCACTGGGAAAAGATCCCTCTGCCAGCTCAGTGCCTGCTTTCTTGGTTTGACTTGTCACTCTGGACTTGAATACACCTTTGGTTTTGGATTGACTCTATTACCTCTCCTAGAAATTAACACACAAAACTGACAGCTGATTGACAAATGAGAAGCAGTTTTCCAAAATTCAAATTGAACTTCATCCTTTCTTACTAAAAGAATGCTCAAATCAAGGGGACACAGCTCACTCGTTTTGACTTCATGAGCTATGGCAGGTAGAGACAACTTTTTGAAAATACACAGCTAAAACTGTCCGTGCTTTGAATGCTAGACATGTTTTTCAGAATACACAGCTAAAATGGTCCCCGCTTTAAGTGCTTTATTAGCTGTGTATTTTGAAAAAGTTGTGTGCTCTTCAAAGAGAAAGCTACTTTTGCTGTGTCTTTGGGTTCGAGGGGAAATGGGAGTCCTCTTCAGTCAGCAGGGACGACACTTGAGTCCTTTGCAGTCCTCTTGTCTGCCTCTGAGGGTGAAATGAGAGTGGTCCCTGTCATCATGAGCCATGTCTGAAAGAATTATTCACATTCCCTACGAGAATAGACGGGTGAAATAGCAAAAGGTGTGTCTTCCTTTGGAGCATGGACGGGTTCAAAGCCCACCTCATACCACTAAGTATTTTGCTGAACACGAGCAGTTGTGTGTGCGGCCTGTGTTTGGGTGATTTTTGTGTCATGTGTGTGTGTGTGTGTGTGTGTGTGTGTGTGTGTCTGTGTGTGTGTGTCTGTATTTCTGTCTCCATTCCTGAGCAGCAAATCTTTTTTCCTCTTTTAGCATGTTACTCACAACTGTGGATGAAGCCCAGCACTCCTGAAAACACAATCCATGTATGGTTGAAGGAAATTTTCTTGGTGATGAGTGAGAGGTTGGTGACTGAAACCAGCTCATTTCCCATTGACCACTGAGGTCACATCTCTCAGGTGAGAAGCAAAGTGAGAATTTGAACCAGGCACATTCTCCTTAGAGACAATGGGCCAAAGACAGGTCCGATGGAATCGAATGTCTTTTCATGTTGACATCCATCCCGTCAAGCCCTCGTTAAGCCATTGAAGTGTCACATTGGGCCTGGGGGAGGCGGTGCACCCTGTGAAATTACACGTCCGAAGATCTGGATTTGATTTCCAGCCCTCTGCCAGTCAGTCTGCCAGACACTTTCATGTGACAAGCCTTAGGCGAGTCCCTTTCTGTCTCTGATTCCCGATTCCTTCACAGGGATTTATGTGGGCCTTAACGCCCACTGGGAAAAGATCCCTCTGCCAGCTCAGAGCGTACTTTCTTGGTTTGACTTGTCAATCTGGACTTGAATACACCTTTGGTTTTGGATTGACTCTATTACCTCTCCTAGAAATTAACACACAAAACTGACAGCTGATTGACAAGATGAGAAGCAGTTTTCCAAAATTCAAATTGAACTTAATCCTTTCTTCCTAAAAGAATGCTCAAATCAAGGGGACACAGCTCACTCGTTTTGACTTCATGAGCTATGGCAGGTAGAGACAACTTTTTGAAAATACACAGCTAAAACTGTCCGTGCTTTGAATGCTAGACATGTTTTTCAGAATACACAGCTAAAACGGTCCCCTCTTTAAGTGCTAAAGCACTTAAAGTTGTGTGCTCTTCAAAGAGAAAGCTACTTTTGCTGTGTCTTTGGGTTCGAGGGGAAATGGGAGTCCTCTTCAGTCATCAGGGACGACACCTGCGTCCTTTGCAGTCCTCTTGTCTGCCTCTGAGGGTGAAATGAGAGTGGTCCCTGTCATCATGAGCCATGTCTGAAAGAATTATTCACATTCCCTACGAGAATAGACGGGTGAAATAGCAAAAGGTGTGTCTTCCTTTGGAGCATGGACGGTTTCAAAGCCCACCTCATACCACTAAGTATTTTGCTGAACACGAGCAGTTGTGTGTGCGGCCTGTGTTTGGGTGATTTTTTTGTCGTGTGTGTGTGTGTGTGTGTGTGTGTGTGTGTGTGTCTGTGTGTGTGTCTGTATTTCTGTCTCCATTCCTGAGCAGCAAATCTTTTTTCCTCTTTTAGCATGTTACTCACAACTGTGGATGAAGCCCAGCACTCCTGAAAACACAATCCATGTATGGTTGAAGGAAATTTTCTTGGTGATGAGTGAGAGGTTGGTGACTGAAACCAGCTCATTTCCCATTGACCACTGAGGTCACATCTCTCAGGTGAGAAGCAAAGTGAGAATTTGAACCAGGCACATTCTCCTTAGAGACAATGGGCCAAAGACAGATCCGATGGAATCGAATGTCTTTTCATGTTGACATCCATCCCGTCAAGCCCTCGTTAAGCCATTGAAGTGTCACATTGGGCCTGGGGGAGGCGGTGCACCCTGTGAAATTACACGTCCGAAGATTTGGATTTGATTTCCAGCCCTCTGCCAGTAAGTCTGCCAGGCACTTTCATGTGACAAGCCTTAGGCGAGTCCCTTTCTGTCTCTGATTCCCGATTCCTTCACAGGGATTTATGTGGGCCTTAACGCCCACTGGGAAAATATCCCTCTGCCAGCTCAGTGCCTGCTTTCTTGGTTTGACTTGTCAATCTGGACTTGAATACACCTTTGGTTTTGGATTGACTCTATTACCTCTCCTAGAAATTAACACACAAAACTGACAGCTGATTGACAAGATGAGAAGCAGTTTTCCAAAATTCAAATTGAACTTAATCCTTTCTTACTAAAAGAATGCTCAAATCAAGGGGATACAGCTCACTCGTTTTGACTTCATGAGCTATGGCAGGTAGAGACAACTTTCTGAAAATACACAGCTAAAACTGTCCGTGCTTTGAATGCTAGACATGTATTTCAGAATACACAGCTAAAGCGGGGACCGTTTTAGCTGTGTATTTTGAAAAAGTTGTGTGCTCTTCAAAGAGAAAGCTACTTTTGCTGTGTGTTTGGGTTCGAGGGGAAATGGGAGTCCTCTTCAGTCAGCAGGGACGACACCTGAGTCCTTTGCAGTCCTCTTTTCTGCCTCTGAGGGTGAAATGAGAGTGGTCCCTGTCATCCTGAGCCAGGTCTGAAAGAATTATTCACATTCCCTACGAGAATAGACGGGTGAAATAGCAAAAGGTGTGTCTTCCTTTGGAGCATGGACGGGTTCAAAGCCCACCTCATACCACTAAGTATTTTGCTGAACACGAGCAGTTGTGTGTGCGGCCTGTGTTTGGGTGATTTTTGTGTCATGTGTGTGTGTGTGTGTGTGTGTGTGTGCGTGTGTGTGTCTGTGTCTGTATTTCTGTCTCCATTCCTGAGCAGCAAATCTTTTTTCCTCTTTTAGCATGTTACTCACAACTGTCGATGAAGCCCAGCACTCCTGAAAACACAATCCATGTATGGTTGAAGGAAATTTTCTTGGTGATGAGTGAGAGGTTGGTGACTGAAACCAGCTCATTTCCCATTGACCACTGAGGTCACATCTCTCAGGTGAGAAGCAAAGTGAGAATTTGAACCAGGCACATTCTCCTTGGAGACAATGGGCCAAACACAGGTCCGATGGAATCGAATGTCTTTTCATGTTGACATCCATCCCGTCAAGCCCTCGTTAAGCCATAGAAGTGTCACATTGGGCCTGGGGGAGGCGGTGCCCCCTGTGAAATTACACGTCCGAAGATTTGGATTTGATTTCCAGCCCCCTGCCAGTCAGTCTGCCAGGCACTTTCATGTGACAAGCCTTAGGCGAGTCCCTTTCTGTCTCTGATTCCCGATTCCTTCACAGGGATTTATGTGGGCCTTAACGCCCACTGGGAAAATATCCCTCTGCCAGCTCAGTGCCTGCTTTCTTGGTTTGACTTGTCAATCTGGACTTGAATACACCTTTGGTTTTGGATTGACTCTATTACCTCTCCTAGAAATTAACACACAAAACTGACAGCTGATTGACAAGATGAGAAGCAGTTTTCCAAAATTCAAATTGAACTTAATCCTTTCTTACTAAAAGAATGCTCAAATCAAGGGGATACAGCTCACTCGTTTTGACTTCATGAGCTATGGCAGGTAGAGACAACTTTCTGAAAATACACAGCTAAAACTGTCCGTGCTTTGAATGCTAGACATGTTTTTCAGAATACACAGCTAAAGCGGGGACCGTTTTAGCTGTGTATTTTGAAAAAGTTGTGTGCTCTTCAAAGAGAAAGCTACTTTTGCTGTGTCTTTGGGTTCGAGGGGAAATGGGAGTCCTCTTCAGTCAGCAGGGACGACACCTGAGTCCTTTGCAGTCCTCTTTTCTGCCTCTGAGGGTGAAATGAGAGTGGTCCCTGTCATCATGAGCCAGGTCTGAAAGAATTATTCACATTCCCTACGAGAATAGACGGGTGAAATAGCAAAAGGTGTGTCTTCCTTTGGAGCATGGACGGGTTCAAAGCCCACCTCATACCACTAAGTATTTTGCTGAACACGAGCAGTTGTGTGTGCGGCCTGTGTTTGGGTGATTTTTGTGTCATGTGTGTGTGTGTGTGTGTGTGTGTGTGTGTGTGTCTGTGTCTGTATTTCTGTCTCCATTCCTGAGCAGCAAATCTTTTTTCCTCTTTTAGCATGTTACTCACAACTGTCGATGAAGCCCAGCACTCCTGAAAACACAATCCATGTATGGTTGAAGGAAATTTTCTTGGCGATGAGTGAGAGGTTGGTGACTGAAACCAGCTCATTTCCCATTGACCACTGAGGTCACATCTCTCAGGTGAGAAGCAAAGTGAGAATTTGAATCAGGCACATTCTCCTTGGAGACAATGGGCCAAACACAGGTCCGATGGAATCGAATGTCTTTTCATGTTGACATCCATCCCGTCAAGCCCTCGTTAAGCCATTGAAGTGTCACATTGGGCCTGGGGGAGGCGGTGCACCCTGTGAAATTACACGTCCGAAGATTTGGATTTGATTTCCAGCCCTCTGCCAGTCAGTCTGCCAGGCACTTTCATGTGACAAGCCTTAGGCGAGTCCCTTTCTGTCTCTGATTCCCGATTCCTTCACAGGGATTTATGTGGGCCTTAACGCTCACTGGGGAAAGATCCCTCTGCCAGCTCAGTGCCTGCTTTCTTGGTTTGACTTGTCAATCTGGACTTGAATACACCTTTGGTTTTGGATTGACTCTATTACCTCTCCTAGAAATTAACAAACAAAACTGACAGCTGATTGACAAGATGAGAAGCAGTTTTCCAAAATTCAAATTGAACTTAATCCTTTCTTACTAAAAGAATGCTCAAATCAAGGGGACACATCTCACTCGTTTTGACTTCACGAGCTATGGCAGGTAGAGACAACTTTTTGAAAATACACAGCTAAAACTGTCCGTGCTTTGAATGCTAGACATGTTTTTCAGAATACACAGCTAAAACGGTCCCCGCTTTATGTGCTAAAGCACTTAAAGCGGGGACCGTTTTAGCTGTGTATTTTGAAAAAGTTGTGTGCTCTTCAAAGAGAAAGCTACTTTTTCTGTGTCTTTGGGTTCGAGGGGAAATGGGAGTCCTCTTCAGTCAGCAGGGACGACACCTGAGTCCTTTACAGTCCTCTTGTCTGCCTCTGAGGGTGAAATGAGAGTGGTCCCTGTCATCATGAGCCATGTCTGAAAGAATTATTCACATTCCCTACGAGAATAGACGGGTGAAATAGCAAATGGTGTGTCTTCCTTTGGAGCATGGACGGGTTCAAAGCCCACCTCATACCACTAAGTATTTTGCTGAACACGAGCAGTTGTGTGTGCGGCCTGTGTTTGGGTGATTTTTGTGTCCTGTGTGTTTGTGTGTGTGTGTGTGTGTGTGTGTGTGTGTGTGTGTGTGTGTCTGTGTGTGTGTGTGTCTGTATTTCTGTCTCCATTCCTGAGCAGCAAATCTTTTTTCCTCTTTTAGCATGTTACTCACAACTGTGGATGAAGCCCAGCACTCCTGAAAACACAATCCATGTATGGTTGAAGGAAATTTTCTTGGTGATGAGTGAGAGGTTGGTGACTGAAACCAGCTCATTTCCCATTGACCACTGAGGTCACATCTCTCAGGTGAGAAGCAAAGTGAGAATTTGAACCAGGCACATTCTCCTTAGAGAAAATGGGCCAAAGACAGGTCCGATGGAATCGAATGTATTTTCATGTTGACATCCATCCCGTCAAGCCCTCGTTAAGCCATTGAAGTGCCACATTGGGCCTGGGGGAGGCGGTGCACCCTGTGAAATTACACGTCCGAAGATTTGGATTTGATTTCCAGCCCTCTGCCAGTAAGTCTGCCAGGCACTTTCATGTGACAAGCCTTAGGCGAGTCCCTTTCTGTCTCTGATTCCCGATTCCTTCACAGGGATTTAGGTGGGCCTTAACGCCCACTGGGAAAATATCCCTCTGCCAGCTCAGTGCCTGCTTTCTTGGTTTGACTTGTCAATCTGGACTTGAATACACCTTTGGTTTTGGATTGACTCTATTACCTCTCCTAGAAATTAACACACAAAACTGACAGCTGATTGACAAGATGAGAAACAGTTTTCCAAAATTCAAATTGAACTTAATCCTTTCTTACTAAAAGAATGCTCAAATCAAGGGGACACAGCTCACTCGTTTTGACTTCATGAGCTATGGCAGGTAGAGACAACTTTTTGAAAATACACAGCTAAAACTGTCCGTGCTTTGAATGCTAGACATGTTTTTCAGAATACACAGCTAAAGCGGGGACCGTTTTAGCTGTGTATTTTGAAAAAGTTGTGTGCTCTTCAAAGAGAAAGCTACTTTTGCTGTGTCGTTGGGTTCGATGGGAAATGGGAGTCCTCTTCAGTCAGCAGGGACGACACCTGAGTCCTTTGCAGTCCTCTTGTCTGCCTCTGAGGGTGAAATGAGAGTGGTCCCTGTCATCATGAGCCATGTCTGAAAGAATTATTCACATTCCCTACGAGAATAGACGGGTGAAATAGCAAAAGGTGTGTCTTCCTTTGGAGCATGGACGGGTTCAAATCCCACCTCATACCACTAACTATTTTGCTGAACACGAGCAGTTTTGTGTGCGGCCTGTGTTTGGGTGATTTTTGTGTCGTGTGTGTGTGTGTGTGTGTGTGTGTGTGTGTGTGTGTGTGTCTGTGTGTGTGTCTCTGTATTTCTGTCTCCATTCCTGAGCAGCAAATCTTTTTTCCTCTTTTAGCATGTTACTCACAACTGTGGTTGAAGCCCAGCACTCCTGAAAACACAATCCATGTATGGTTGAAGGAAATTTTCTTGGTGATGAGTGAGAGGTTGGTGACTGAAACCAGCTCATTTCCCATTGACCACTGAGGTCACATCTCTCAGGTGAGAAGCAAAGTGAGAATTTGAACCAGGCACATTCTCCTTAGAGACAATGGGCCAAAGACAGGTCTGATGGAATCGAATGTCTTTTCTTGTTGACATCCATCCCGTCAAGCCCTCGTTAAGCCATTGAAGTGTCACATTGGGCCTGGGGGAGGCGGTGCACCCTGTGAAATTACACGTCCGAAGATTTGGATTTGATTTCCAGCCCTCTGTCAGTCAGTCTGCCAGGCACTTTCATGTGACAAGCCTTAGGCGAGTCCCTTTCTGTCTCTGATTCCCGATTCCTTCACAGGGATTTATGTGGGCCTTAACGCCCACTGGGTAAAGATCCCTCTGCCAGCTCAGTGCCTGCTTTCTTGCTTTGACTTGTCAATCTGGACTTGAATACACCTTTGGTTTTGGATTGACTCTATTACCTCTCCTAGAAATTAACACACGGCCTGGCGCGGTGGCTCAAGCCTGTAATCCCAGCACTTTGGGAGGCCGAGACGAGTGGATCACGAGGTCAAGAGATCGAGACCATCCCGGTCAACATAGTGAAACCCCGTCTCTACTAAAAATACAAAAAATTAGCTGGGCATGGTAGCACGTGCCTGTAATCCCAGCTACTCAGGAGGCTGAGACAGGAGAATTGTCTGAACTCAGGTGGCGGAGGTTGCGGTGAGCCGAGATCGTGCCATTGCACTCCAGCCTGGGTAACAAGAGCGAAACTCCGTCTCAAAAAAAAAAAAAAAAAGAAATTAACACACAAAACTGACAGCTGATTGACAAGATGAGAAGCAGTTTTCCAAAATTCAAATTGAACTTAATCCTTTCTTACTAAAAGAATGCTCAAATCACGGGGACACAGCTCACTTGTTTTGACTTCATGAGCTATGGCAGGTAGAGACAAATTTTTGAAAATACACAGCTAAAACTGTCCGTGCTTTGAATGCTAGACATGTTTTTCAGAATACACAGCTAAAATGGTCCCCGCTTTAAGTGCTAAAGTACTTAAAGCGGGGACCGTTTTAGCTGTATATTTTGAAAAAGTTGTGTGCTCTTCAAAGAGAAAGCTACTTTTGCTGTGTCTTTGGGTTCGAGGGGAAATGAGAGTCCTCTTCAGTCAGCAGGGACGACACCTGAGTCCTTTGCAGTCCTCTTGTCTGCCTCTGAGGGTGAAATGAGAGTGGTCCCTGTCATCATGAGCCATGTCTGAAAGAATTATTCACATTCCCTACGAGAATAGACGGGTGAAATAGCAAAAGGTGTGTCTTCCTTTGGAGCATGGACGGGTTCAAAGCCCACCTCATACCACTAAGTATTTTGCTGAACACGAGCAGTTGTGTGTGCGGCCTGTGTTTGGGTGATTTTTGTGTCATGTGTGAGTGTGTGTGTGTGTGTGTGTGTGTGTGTGTGTGTCTGTGTGTGTCTGTCTGTATTTCTGTCTCCATTCCTGAGCAGCAAATCTTTTTTCCTCTTTTAGCATGTTACTCACAACTGTGGATGAAGCCCAGCACTCCTGAAAAAACAATCCATGTATGGTTGAAGGAAATTTTCTTGGTGATGAGTGAGAGGTTGGTGACTGAAACCAGCTCATTTCCCATTGACCACTGAGGTCACATCTATCAGGTGAGAAGCAAAGTGAGAATTTGAACCAGGCACATTCTCCTTAGAGACAATGGGCCAAAGACAGATCCGATGGAATCGAATGTCTTTTCATGTTGACTTCCATCCCGTCAAGCCCTCGTTAAGCCATTGAAGTGTCACATTGGGCCTGGGGGAGGTGGTGAACCCTGTGAAATTACACGTGCGAAGATTTGGATTTGATTTCCAGCCCTCTGCCAGTCAGTCTGCCAGGCACTTTCATGTGACAAGCCTTAGGCGAGTCCCTTTCTGTCTCTGATTCCCGATTCCTTCACAGGGATTTATGTGGGCCTTAACGCCCACTGAGAAAAGATCCCTCTGCCAGCTCAGTGCCTGCTTTCTTGGTTTGGCTTGTCAATCTGGACTTGAATACACCTTTGGATTTGGATTGACTCTATTACCTCTCTTTGAAATTAACACACAAAACTGACAGCTGATTGACAAGATGAGAAGCACTTTTCCAAAATTCAAATTGAACTTAATGCTTTCTTCCTAAAAGAATGCTCAAATCAAGGGGACACAGCTCACTCGTTTTGACTTCATGAGCTATGGCAGGTAGAGACAACTTTTTGAAAATACACAGCTAAATCTGTCCGTGCTTTGAATGCTAGACATGTTTTTCAGAATACACAGCTAAAACGGTCCCCGCTTTACGTGCTAAAGCACTTAAAGCAGGGAACGTTTTAGCAGTGTATTTTGAAAAATTTGTGTGCTCTTCAAAGAGAAAGCTACTTTTGCTGTGTCTTTGGGTTCGAGGGGAAATGGGAGTCCTCTTCAGTCAGCAGGGACGACACCTGAGTCCTTTGCAGTCCTCTTGTCTGCCTCTGAGGGTGAAATGAGAGTGGTCCCTGTCATCATGAGCCATGTCTGAAAGAATTATTCACATTCCCTACGAGAATAGAAGGGTGAAATAGCAAAAGGTGTGTCTTCCTTTGGAGCATGGACGGGTTCAAAGCCCACCTCATACCACTAAGTATTTTGCTGAACACGAGCAGTTGTGTGTGCGGCCTGTGTTTGGGTGATTTTTGTGTCGTGTGTGTGTGTGTGTGTGTGTCTGTCTGTGTGTGTTTGTCTGTATTTCTGTCTCCATTCCTGAGCAGCAAATCTTTTTTCCTCTTTTAGCATGTTACTCACAACTGTGGATGAAGCCCAGCACTCCTGAAAACACAATCCATGTATGGTTGAAGGAAATTTTCTTGGTGATGAGTGAGAGGTTGGTGACTGAAACCAGCTCATTTCCCATTGACCACTGAGGTCACATCTCTCAGGTGAGAAGCAAAGTGAGAATTTGAACCAGGGACATTCTCCTTAGAGACAATGGGCCAAAGACAGGTCCGATGGAATCGAATGTCTTTTCATGTTGACATCCATCCCGTCAAGCCCTCGTTAAGCCATTGAAGTGTCACATTGGGCCTGGGGGAGGCGGTGCACCCTGTGAAATTACACGTCCGAAGATTTGGATTTGATTTCCAGCCCTCTGCCAGTCAGTCTGCCAGGCACTTTCATGTGACAAGCCTTAGGCGAGTCCCTTTCTGTCTCTGATTCCCGATTCCTTCACAGGGATTTATGTGGGCCTTAACGCCCACGGGGAAAAGATCCCTCTGCCAGCTCAGTGCCTGCTTTCTTGCTTTGAATTGTCAATCTGGACTTGAATACACCTTTGGTTTTGGATTGACTCTATTACCTCTCCTAGAAATTAACACACAAAACTGACAGCTGATTGACAAGATGAGAAGCAGTTTTCCAAAATTCAAATTGAACTTAATCCTTTCTTACTAAAAGAATGCTCAAATCAAGGGGACACAGCTCACTCGTTTTGACTTCATGAGCCATGGCAGGTAGAGACAACTTTTTGAAAATACACAGCTAAAACTGTCCGTGCTTTGAATGCTAGACATGCTTTTCAGTTTTAAGTGCTTTAGCACTTAAAGCGGGACCGTTTTAGCTGTGTATTTTGAAAAAGTTGTGTGCTCTTCAAAGAGAAAGCTACTTTTGCTGTGTCTTTGGGTTCGAGGGGAAATGGGAGTCCTCTTCAGTCAGCAGGGACGACACCTGAGTCCTTTGCAGTCCTCTTGTCTGCCTCTGAGGGTGAAATGAGAGTGGTCCCTGTCATCATGAGCCATGTCTGAAAGAATTATTCACATTCCCTACGAGAATAGACGGGTGAAATAGCAAAACGTGTGTCTTCCTTTGGAGCATGGACGGGTTCAAAGCCCACCAAATACCACTAAGTATTTTGCTGAACACGAGCAGTTGTGTGTGCGGACTGTGTTTGGGTGATTTTTGTGTCATGTGTGAGTGTGTGTGTGTGTGTGTGTGTGTGTGTGTGTGTCTGTGTGTGTCTGTCTGTATTTCTGTCTCCATTCCTGAGCAGCAAATCTTTTTTCCTCTTTTAGCATGTTACTCACAACTGTGGATGAAGCCCAGCACTCCTGAAAACACAATCCATGTATGGTTGAAGGAAATTTTCTTGGTGATGAGTGAGAGGTTGGTGACTGAAACCAGCTCATTTCCCATTGACCACTGAGGTCACATCTATCAGGTGAGAAGCAAAGTGAGAATTTGAACCAGGCACATTCTCCTTAGAGACAATGGGCCAAAGACAGATCCGATGGAATCGAATGTCTTTTCATGTTGACATCCATCCCGTCAAGCCCTCGTTAAGCCATTGAAGTGTCACATTGGGCCTGGGGGAGGTGGTGCACCCTGTGAAATTACACGTGCGAAGATTTGGATTTGATTTCCAGCCCTCTGCCAGTTAGTCTGCCAGGCACTTTCATGTGACAAGCCTTAGGCGAGTCCCTTTCTGTCTCTGATTCCCGATTCCTTCACAGGGATTTATGTGGGCCTTAACGCCCACTGGGAAAAGATCCCTCTGCCAGCTCAGTGCCTGCTTTCTTGGTTTGACTTGTCAATCTGGACTTGAATACACCTTTGGATTTGGATTGACTCTATTACCTCTCTTTGAAATTAACACACAAAACTGACAGCTGATTGACAAGATGAGAAGCAGTTTTCCAAAATTCAAATTGAACTTAATCCTTTCTTCCTAAAAGAATGCTCAAATCAAGGGGACACAGCTCACTCGTTTTGACTTCATGAGCTATGGCAGGTAGAGACAACTTTTTGAAAATACACAGCTAAATCTGTCCGTGCTTTGAATGCTAGACATGTTTTTCAGAATACACAGCTAAAACGGTCCCCGCTTTACGTGCTAAAGCACTTAAAGCAGGGAACGTTTTAGCAGTGTATTTTGAAAAATTTGTGTGCTCTTCAAAGAGAAAGCTACTTTTGCTGTGTCTTTGGGTTCGAGGGGAAATGGGAGTCCTCTTCAGTCAGCAGGGACGACACCTGAGTCCTTTGCAGTCCTCTTGTCTGCCTCTGAGGGTGAAATGAGAGTGGTCCCTGTCATCATGAGCCATGTCTGAAAGAATTATTCACATTCCCTACGAGAATAGAAGGGTGAAATAGCAAAAGGTGTGTCTTCCTTTGGAGCATGGACGGGTTCAAAGCCCACCTCATACCACTAAGTATTTTGCTGAACACGAGCAGTTGTGTGTGCGGCCTGTGTTTGGGTGATTTTTGTGTCGTGTGTGTGTGTGTGTGTGTGTCTGTCTGTGTGTGTGTGTCTGTATTTCTGTCTCCATTCCTGAGCAGCAAATCTTTTTTCCTCTTTTAGCATGTTACTCACAACTGTGGATGAAGCCCAGCACTCCTGAAAACACAATCCATGTATGGTTGAAGGAAATTTTCTTGGTGATGAGTGAGAGGTTGGTGACTGAAACCAGCTCATTTCCCATTGACCACTGAGTTCACATCTCTCAGGTGAGAAGCAAAGTGAGAATTTGAACCAGGGACATTCTCCTTAGAGACAATGGGCCAAAGACAGGTCCGATGGAATCGAATGTCTTTTCATGTTGACATCCATCCCGTCAAGCCCTCGTTAAGCCATTGAAGTGTCACATTGGGCCTGGGGGAGGCGGTGCACCCTGTGAAATTACACGTCCGAAGATTTGGATTTGATTTCCAGCCCTCTGCCAGTCAGTCTGCCAGGCACTTTCATGTGACAAGCCTTAGGCGAGTCCCTTTCTGTCTCTGATTCCCGATTCCTTCACAGGGATTTATGTGGGCCTTAACGCCCACTGGGAAAAGATCCCTCTGCCAGCTCAGTGCCTGCTTTCTTGCTTTGAATTGTCAATCTGGACTTGAATACACCTTTGGTTTTGGATTGACTCTATTACCTCTCCTAGAAATTAACACACAAAACTGACAGCTGATTGACAAGATGAGAAGCAGTTTTCCAAAATTCAAATTGAACTTAATCCTTTCTTCCTAAAAGAATGCTCAAATCAAGGGGACACAGCTCACTCGTTTTGACTTCATGAGCCATGGCAGGTAGAGACAACTTTTTGAAAATACACAGCTAAAACTGTCCGTGCTTTGAATGCTAGACATGCTTTTCAGTTTTAAGTGCTTTAGCACTTAAAGCGGGACCGTTTTAGCTGTGTATTTTGAAAAAGTTGTGTGCTCTTCAAAGAGAAAGCTACTTTTGCTGTGTCTTTGGGTTCGAGGGGAAATGGGAGTCCTCTTCAGTCAGCAGGGACGACACCTGAGTCCTTTGCAGTCCTCTTGTCTGCCTCTGAGGGTGAAATGAGAGTGGTCCCTGTCATCATGAGCCATGTCTGAAAGAATTATTCACATTCCCTACGAGAATAGACGGGTGAAATAGCAAAAGTTGTGTCTTCCTTTGGAGAATGGACGGGTTCAAAGCCCACCTCATACCACTAAATATTTTGCTGAACACGAGCAGTTGTGTGTGCGGCCTGTGTTTGGGTGATTTTTGTGTCGTGTGTGTGTGTGTGTGTCTGTGTGTGTGTGTCTGTATTTCTCTCTCCATGCCTGAGCAGCAAATCTTTTTTCCTTTTTTAGCATGTTACTCACAACTGTGGATGAAGCCCAGCACTCCTGAAAACACAATCCATGTATGGTTGAAGGAAATTTTCTTGGTGATGAGTGAGAGGTTGGTGACTGAAACCAGCTCATTTCCCATTGACCACTGAGGTCACATCTCTCAGGTGAGAAGCAAAGTGAGAATTTGAACCAGGCACATTCTCCTTAGAGACAATGGGCCAAAGACCGGTCCGATGGAATCGAATGTCTTTTCATGTTGACATCCATCCCGTCAAGCCCTCGTTAAGCCATTGAAGTGTCACATTGGGCCTGGGGGAGGCGGTGCCCCCTGTGAAATTACACGTCCGAAGATTTGGATTTGATTTTCAGCACTCTGCCAGTCAGTCTGCCAGGCACTTTCATGTGACAAGCCTTAGGCCAGTCCCTTTCTGTCTCTGATTCCCGATTCCTTCACAGGGATTTATGTGGGCCTTAACGCCCACTGGGAAAAGATCCCTCTGCCAGCTCAGTGCCTGCTTTCTTGGTTTGACTTGTCAATCTGGACTTGAATACACCTTTGGTTTGGATTGACTCTATTACCTCTCCTAGAAATTAACACACAACACTGACAGCTGATTGACAAGATGAGAAGCAGTTTTCCAAATTCAAATTGAACTTAATCCTTTCTTACTAAAAGAATGCTCAAATCAAGGGGACACAGCTCACTCGTTTTGACTTCATGAGCTATGGCAGGTAGAGACAACTTTTTGAAAATACACAGCTAAAACTGTCCGTGTTTGAATGCTAGACATGTTTTTCAGAATACACAGCTAAAACGGTCCCCGCTTTAAGTGCTTTATTAGCTGTGTATTTTGAAAAAGTTGTGTGCTCTTCAAAGAGAAAGCTACTTTTGCTGTGTCTTTGGGTTCGAGGGGAAATGGGAGTCCTCTTCAGTCAGCAGGGACGACACCTGAGTCCTTTGCAGTCCTCCTGTCTGCCTCTGAGGGTGAAATGAGAGTGGTCCCTGTCATCATGAGCCATGTCTGAAAGAATTATTCACATTCCCTACGAGAATAGACAGGTGAAATAGCAAAAGGTGTGTCTTCCTTTGGAGCATGGACGGGTTCAAAGCTTACCTCATACCACTAAGTATTTTGCTGAACACGAGCAGTTGTGTGTGCGGCCTGTGTTTGGGTGATTTTTGTGTCATGTGTGTGTGTGTGTGTGTGTGTGTGTGTGTGTGTGTCTGTGTGTGTGTGTCTGTATTTCTGTCTCCATTCCTGGGCAGCAAATCTTTTTTCCTCTTTTAGCATGTTACTCACAACTGTGGAGGAAGCCCAGCACTCCTGAAAACACAATCCATGTATGGTTGAAGGTATTTTTCTTGGTGATATATGAGAAGTTGGTGACTGAAACCAGCTCATTTCCCATTGACCACTGAGGTCACATCTCTCAGGTGAGAAGCAAAGTGAGAATTTGAACCAGGGACATTCTCCTTAGAGACAATGGGCCAAAGACAGGTCCGATGGAATCTAATGTCTTTTCATGTTGACATCCATCCCGTCAAGCCCTCGTTAAGCCATTGAAGTGTCACATGTGGCCTGGGGGAGGCGGTGCACCCTGTGAAATTACACGTCCGAAGATTTGGATTTGATTTCCAGCCCTCTGCCAGTCAGTCTGCCAGGCACTTTCATGTGACAATCCTTAGGCGAGTCCCTTTCTGTCTCTGATTCCCGATTCCTTCACAGGGATTTAGGTGGGCCTTAACGCCCACTGGGAAAAGATCCCTCTGCCAGCTCAGTGCCTGCTTTCTTGGTTTGACTTGTCAATCTGGACTTGAATACACCTTTGGTTTTGGATTGACTCTATTACCTCTCCTAGAAATTAACACACAAAACTGACAGCTGATTGACAAGATGAGAAGCAGTTTTCCAAAATTCAAATTGAACTTAATCCTTTCTTACTAAAAGAATGCTCAAATCAAGGGGACACAGCTCACTCGTTTTGACTTCATGAGCTATGGCAGGTAGAGACAACTTTTTGAAAATACACAGCTAAAACTGTCCGTGCTTTGAATGCTAGACATGTTTTTCAGAATACACAGCTAAAACAGTCCCCGGTTTAAGTGCTAAAGCACTTAAAGCGGGTCCGTTTTAGCTGTGTATTTTGAAAAAGTTGTGTGCTCTTCAAAGAGAAAGCTACTTTTGCTGTGTCTTTGGGTTCGAGGGGAAATGGGAGTCCTCTTCAGTGAGCAGGGACGACACCTGAGTCTTTTGCAGTCCTCTTGTCTGCCTCTGAGGGTGAAATGAGAGTGGTCCCTGTCATCATGAGCCATGTCTGAAAGAAATATTCACATTCCCTATGAGAATAGACGGGTGAAATAGCGAAAGGTGTGTCTTCCTTTGGAGCATGGACGTGTTCAGAGCCCACCTCATACCACTAAGTATTTTGCTGATCACGAGCTTTTGTGTGTGCGGCCTGTGTTTGGGTGTTTTTTGTGTCGTGTGTGTGTGTGTGTGTGTTTGTGTGTCTGTGTCTGTGTGTGTGTGTCTGTATTTCTGTCTCCATTCCTGAGCAGCAAATCTTTTTTCCTCTTTTAGCATGTTACTCCGAACTGTGGATGAAGCCCAGCACTCCTGAAAACATAGTCCATGTATGGTTGAAGGAAATTTTCTTGGTGATGAGTGAGAGGTTGGTGACTGAAACCAGCTCATTTCCCATTGACCACTGAGGTCACATCTCTCAGGTGAGAAGCAAAGTGAGAATTTGAACCAGACACATTCTCCTTAGAGACAATGGGCCAAAGACAGGTCCGATGGAATCGAATGTCTTTTCATGTTGACATCCATCCCGTCAAGCCCTCGTTAAGGCATTGAAGTGTCACACTGGGCCTGGGGGAGGCAGTGCACCCTGTGAAATTACACGTCCGAAGATTTGGATTTGATTTCCAGCCCTCTGCCAGTCAGTCTGCCAGGCACTTTCATATGACAAGCTTTAGGCGAGTCCTTTTCTGTCTCTGTTTCCCGATTCCTTCACAGGGATTTATGTGGGCCTTAACGCCCACTGGGGAAACATCCCTCTGCCTGCTCAGTGCCTGCTTTCTTGGTTTGACTTGTCAATCTGGACTAGAATACACCTTTGGTTTTGGATTGACTCTATTACCTCTCCTAGAAATTAACACACAAAACTGACAGCTGATTGACAAGATGAGAAGCAGTTTTCCAAAATTCAAATTGAACTTAATCCTTTCTTACTAAAAGAATGCTCAACTCAATGGGGCACAGCTCACTCGTTTTGACTTCATGAGCTATGGCAGGTAGAGACAACTTTTTGAAAATACACAGCTAAAACTGTCCGTGCTTTGAATGGGAGACATGTTTTTCAGAATACACAGCTAAAACGGTCCCCGCTTTACGTGGTTTAGGACTTAAAGCGGAGACGTTTTAGCTGTGTATTTTGAAAAATTTGTGTGCTCTTCAAAGAGAAAGCTACTTTTGCTGTGTCTTTGGGTTCGAGGGGAAATGGGAGTCCTCTTCAGTCAGCAGGGACGACACCTGATTCCTTTGCAGTCCTCTTTTCTGCCTCTGAGGGTGAAATGAGAGTGGTCCCTGGCATCATGAGCCATGTCTCAAAGAATTATTCACATTCCCTACGAGAATAGACGGGTGAAATAGCGAAAGGTGTGTCTTCCTTTGGAGCATGGACGGGTTCAAAGCCCACCTCATACCACTAAGTATTTTGCTGAACACGAGCAGTTGTGTGTGCGGCCTGTGTTTGGGTGTTTTTTGTGTCAGGTGTTCGTGTGTGTGTGTATGTGTGTGTGTGGGTGTGTCTGTGTGTGTGTGTCTGTATTTCTGTCTCCATTCCTGAGCAGCAAATCTTTTTTGCTCTTTTAGCATGTTACTCACAACTGTGGATGAAGCCCAGCACTCCTGAAAACACAATCCATGTATGGTTGAAGGAATTTTTCTTGGTGATGAGTGAGGGGTTGGTGACTGAAACCAGCTCATTTCCCATTGACCACTGAGGTCACATCTCTCAGGTGAGAAGCAAAGTGAGAATTTGAACCAGGCACATTCTCCTTAGAGACAATGGGCCAAAGACAGGTCCGATGGAATGTAATGTCTTTTCATGTTGACATCCATCCCGACAAGCTCTCGTTAAGCCATTGAAGTGTCACATTGGACCTGGGGGAGGCGGTGCACCCTGTGAAATTACACGTCCGAAGATTTGGATTTGATTTCCAGGCCTCTGCCTGTCACTCTGTTAGGCACTTTCATGTGACAAGCCTTAGGCGAGTCCCTTTCTGTCTCTGTTTCGCGATTCCTTCACAGGTATTTATGTGGTTTTTAAGGCCCAGTGGGAAAAGTTTCCTCTTCCAGCTCAGTGCCTGTTTTCTTGGTTTGACTTGTCAATCTGGACTTGAATACACCTTTGGTTTTGGATTGACTCTATTACCTCTGCTGGAAATTAACGCACAAAACTGAGAGCTGATTGACAAGATGAGAAGCCGTTTTCCAGAATTCAAATCCAACTTAATCCTTTCTTACAAATAGAATGCTCAACTCAAGGGGACACTGATCACTCATTTTGACTTCATGAGCTATGGAAGGTAGAGACAACTTTTTGAAAATACACAGCTAAAACTGTCCGTGCTTTGAATGCTAGACATGTTTTTCAGAATACGCAGCTAAAACGGTCCCCGCTTTAAGGGCTAAAGCACTTAAAGCGGGGACCGTTTTAGTTGTGTATTTTGAAAAAGTTGTGTGCTCTTCAAAGAGAAAGCTGCTTTTGCTGTGCCTTTGGGTTTGAGGGGAAATGGGAGTCCTCTTCAGTCAGCAGGGATGACACCTGAGTCCTTTGCAGTCCTCTTGTCTGCCTCTGAGGGTGAAATGATAGTGGTCCCTGTCATCATGAGCCATGTCTGAAAGAATTATTCACATTCCCTACGAGAATAGACGGGTGAAATAGCGAAAGGTGTGTCTTCCTTTGGAGCATCGACGGGTTCAAAGCCCACCTCATACCACTAAGTATTTTGCTGAACACGAGCAGTTGTGTGTGCGGCCTGTGTTTGGGTGTTTTTTGTGTCACGTGTTCGTGTGTGTGTGTGTGTGTGTGTAGGTGTGTCTGTGTGTGTGTCTGTATTTCTGTCTCCATTCCTGAGCAGCAAATCTTTTTTCCTCTTTTTGCATGTTACTGAGAACTGTGGATGAAGCCCAGCACTCCTGAAAACACAATCTATGTATGGTTGAAGTAATTTTTCTTGGTGATGAGTGAGAGGTTGGTGACTGAAACCAGCTCATTTTCCATTGACCACTGAGGACACATCTCTCAGGTGAGAAGCAAAGTGAGAATTTGAACCAGGCACATTCTCCTTAGAGACAATGGGCCAAAGACAGGTCCGATGGAATCGAATGTCTTTTCATGTTGACATCCATCCCGTCAAGCTCTCGCTAAACCATTGAACTGTCAAATTGTGCCTGGGGGAGGCGGTGCACCCTGTGAAATTACACGTCCGAAGATTTGGATTTGATTTCCAGCCCTCTGCCAGTCAGTCTGCCAGGCACTTTCATTTGACAAGCCTTAGGCGAGTCCCTTTCTGTCTCTTTTTCCCGATTCCTTCACAGGAATTTATGTGGGCCTTAACGCCCACTGGGAAAAGATCCCTCTGCCAGCTCAGTGCCTGCTTTCTTGGTTTGACTTGTCAATCTGGACTTGAATACACCTTTGGTTTTGGATTGACTCTATTACCTCTCCTAGAAATTAACGCACAAAACTGACAGCTGATTGAGAAGATGAGAAGCCGTTTTCCAGAATTCAAATTGAACTTAATCCTTTCTTACTAAAAGAATGCTCCACTCAAGGGGACACAGATCACTCGTTTTAACATCATGAGCTATGGCAGGTAGAGAGAACTTTTTGAAAATACACAGCTAAAACTGTCCGTGCTTTGAATGCTAGACAAGTTTTTCAGAATACTCAGCTAAAACGGTCTTTTTATATATATATATATATATATATATATATATAATGAATCTTGCTCTGTCACCTAGGCTAGAGTGCAGTGGCATGATAGCTCGCTGCAACCTCTGCCTCATTGGTTCAAGGGATTCTCCTGCCTCAGCCATCCAAGTATCTGTGATTACAGGCACCTGCCACCACACCCAGCTAATTTTTGTATTTTTCATAGAGATGGGGTTTCTTTTTTTCTTTTTCCTTGAGACGGAGTTTCTCTCTTGTTACCCAGGCTTGAGTGCAGTGTCATGATCTCAGCTCACCACAACCTCTGCCTTCTGGGTTCAGGCAATTGTCCTTCCTCTGCCTCCCGTGTAGCTGGGATTACAGGCATCTGCCACCATGCTTAGCTAATTTTTTGTATTTTTCGTAGAGACGGGGTTTCACCATGTTGTCCAGGATGGCCTCGATCTCTTGACTTTGTGATCCGCCCACCTCGGCCTCCCAAAGTGCTGGGATTACAGGCTTGAGCCACCGTGCCCGGCCCAGAGATGGTGTTTCACCATATTGGCCTGTCTGGTCTTGAACTGACCTGGTGATCTGCCCACCTTGGCCTCTGATAGTGCTCGGATTGCAGGCATGAGCCACCACGCCTTGTACCTAATTCCTATTCACTGGTCGTGGATGGGAGCTATGGAATCTCTTCCTACAAAACATCCTGGCCGCATCAGAATGTGAGAGTTAAGTTTTCTAAGAGATGGTTCCTCTGTTTGTGCTCCACACCCAAATAATCGATCTTACTTCACTGTCAGACAACTTCCAGTTATTACAGTGGCTGTAGTCTAGCTGGAAAAACGCTAAGTAGACCCCCGGGACTCTCTTGACTCAGCCACTAACAACTTAGTGTGGCTCTGGGAAACAAAGAAGCTGGAGCAACCACGCCTGTAATCCCAGCACTTTGGGAGGTCGACGTGGGAGGATTGCTTGAGCCCAGGAGTTTGACAGCAGCCTGGGCAACATAGCAAGACCCCATCTCTACAAAAAAAAAATCAAAAAAATTATTGCGGTGTGGTGGTGTCACCCTGTAGTCCCAGCTATTCAGGAGGCTAAAGTGGGAGGATCACTTGAGTCCCAGAAGTCAAGACTGCAGTGAGCCAAGATCATGCCACTGCCCTCAAGCTTGGGCTTCAAAGTGAGACACTGTCTCAGGAGGGAAAAAACAAAACAAAACAAAACAAAAAAACTGGAGCTTTTGTTTTCTCATTTGTTAAAGGTGGATGATATTATCTCCTTCATGGAATTACTGTGAGGATGGAAGTACAATTTTTTTCCCCTTTCCTTTTAGAAATACAATGAGATAGGCATAGTGGCCAGGTGAGGTGGCTCATGCCTGTAATCCCAGCACTTTGGGAGCCTGAAGCAGGTGGATCACCTGAGGTCAGGAGTTCAAGACCATCCTGGCCACCATGGTGAAACCCTGACTCCACTAAAATTACAAAAATTAGCCTAGCGTGGTGGCACGTGCCTACAATCGCAGCTACTCAGGAAGCTGAGGCAGGATAATGGCTTGAACCTGGGAGGTGGAGGGTGTAGTGAGCAGAGATCATCCCATGGCACTCCAGTCTGGACAACAGAGTGAGACTCCATCTCAAAAAAATAAAATGCCAGATGTGGTGGCTCATGCCTGTAAACCCAGCATTTTGGGAGGCAGAGGAAGGTGGATCACCTGAGGTCAGGAGTTCAAGACCAGCCTGACCAACATGCAGAAACCCCATCTCTAATAAACATATAAAATTTGCCAAGCATGGTGGCACATGCCTGTAATCCCAACTATTTGGGAGGCTGAGGCAGGAGAATCGCTTGAACCTGGGAAGTGGAGGTTGCAGTGAGCCAAGATTGCACTCCTGCATGGACGAGAAGAAGGAAACTGTGTCTCAAAAACAATAATTAGATAGGCATAGTGCACAAGATAATGTCAGGTGACACGTGCACTACCACTTAGTACCACTGTGAGTCCGGACAGATGACATAGGTCTCCGTGCCTCAGTTTTTCCACCTGTCAAATAGGAACCATATGAGGATGTACTCGTAAGATGATGCTCAAGGCTAAATAATGTAATCCATGAACGTGCTTAGACCAGCACCTCCTGCATTTTAAATACTCTTCCCTTTTGGCTGCTGTTGCTACTATTTTACTAACTGGGTTGATTTCTAGCCTGCAAAAAAAAGGATCACAAGTTTGTGAACAAGACCATTATTCCTTACCAAATGATTCATAACCCCAATTTTTCTTTTGCTTTTTTTTTTGTTTGTTTGTTTGTGTTTTTGGAAACAGAGTCTCACTCCCACTCCCAGGCTCAAGTGATTCTCCTGCTCAGTCTCATGAGTAACTGGGATTAAAGGTACCCACAACTAGGCCCAGCTAATTTTTGTATTTTTAGTACAGATGGGGTTTCACCATGTTGGCCAGGCTGATCTCAGACTCCTGACCTCACGTAATCCATCCACCTCGGCCTCCCAAAGTGCTGGGATTATAGGCGTGTGCCACCCCACCAGCCTATAACCCCAGTTTCTTTTTACCAACTTAGATTATGGAACTTGGCATGATGCCCAGATTCCCATAATGCAAATTGTCCTCCCCAATTATAACTACCAGTTTTTTTCATCTAAGAAAAACAAAACAAAAATTGAAATGCTGGTCATTTTTGTGGACAAAAAGATAAGTATGGCCAGGGGTAGTGGCTCAGGCCTGTAATTCCAGCACTTTGAGAGGCTGAGGCGGGAACATCACTGGAAGCCAGAAGTTCGAGACCAGCCTGACCAACACGGTGAATCCCCCTCTCTACTAAAACTACAAAAATGAGCCACGTGGGCTGGTGTGCGCCTGCAGTCCCAGCTACTCAGGAGGCTGAGGCAGGAGAATCACTTAACCCAGGAGGCAGAGGTTGCAGTGAAAAGAGATCATGCCACTGCAGTCCAGCTTGGGCAACAAGATCAGAACTCCATCTCAAAAAACAAACAAAAACAAGTAATGCGACTGCTATTTTCTGGTTATAATCACAGAGTTCATGTAGAAAAGCTAAGCAATATGAAAAAATACAG
Source organism: Saimiri boliviensis (assembly GCF_048565385.1). Taxonomy (NCBI): domain Eukaryota; kingdom Metazoa; phylum Chordata; class Mammalia; order Primates; family Cebidae; genus Saimiri; species Saimiri boliviensis. Next base: position 153,793,692 of record NC_133453.1, read on the forward strand.
AGTTAAAGTTTTTAAAAATTACCCCAAATTGGATCAGCAAACTTTTTTTTTTTTTTTTCCCTCTTGAGACAGACTAGGTCTTGCTGCTGCCCAAGCTGGTGTACAGTGACACAATCACAGATGACTGCAGCCTCGACCTCCTGGACTGGCTCTGTGCTCCTGCCTCCCAAGGAGCTGGGACTACAGGTGCATATTCCTATACCCAGCTAATTTTTTTTTAATTGGTTTTGTAGAGGTGAAGTCTCATTATGTTGCTCAGGCTGGTCTCGAGCTCTGGCCTCAAGTAATCCTCCCGCTTCAGCCTTCCAAAGTGCTGGAATTACAAGCATGAACTTATTTGGAGACTGGGTCATTACAGAGGTCATCAAGTTAAAATGGGTCATGAATGTGGGGCCCTGATGCTATATAACTGTTGTCCTTACTAAAAGAAAAATTTGTTGCCTGTGAAAGAAAAAGAAAGAATAAAATATTTTTTCCTTGAGACAGGTCTTGTTCTGTCACCCAGGCTGGAGTGAAGTGGTGTGATCTCAGCTCACTGCAGCCTCATCCTCCCTGACTCAAGCAATCCTCCAACCTCAGCCTCCTGAGTAGCTTGGGAACACAGGTACATGCAACCATACCTGGCTTTTTTTTTTTTTTCCCGAGATGGATTCTTGCTCTTTCCTCCAGTCTGGAGTGCAGTGGTGCAGTCTCAGCTCACTGCAACCTCCACCTCTGGGTTCAAGCAGTTCTCCTGCCTCAGCCTCCTGAGTAGCTAGGATGGCAGGCGTGCACCACCACAGCCAGCTAATTTTTATATTTTTAGTAGAGATGGGGTTTCACCATGTTGGCTATGCTGGTCTCAAACTCCTGACCTCTTGATCTGCCAACCTCAGCCTCCCAAAGTGCTAGGATTACAGGTGTGAGCCACCACTCCCGGCTGTATTGTTTTTAGTACAGGTGGGGTTTCATCCTGTTGGCCTGGCTGGTATTGAACTCCTGACCTGAAGTTATCCTCTCACTCATGCTCCCAAAGTACAGGGATTACAGACATGAGCCACGGCATCTGGCCTGAGACAATAAATTTGTCTTATTCTAAGCCACTTAGTTGGTGGCACTTTGTTACAGCATCCCCAGCAAAGTTATATCCAACGAATAATCCATTTCATTGTTGTTGTTGTTGTTGTTGTTGTTGTTGTTGTTGTGGTTGTGGTTATTGTTGTTTTTGAAACGGAGTTTCGCTCTTGTTACCCAGGCTGGAGTGCAATGGCACGATCTCGGCTCACCGCAACCTCTGCCTCCTGGGTTCAGGCAATTATCCTGCCTCAGCCTCCTCAGTAGCTGGGATTACAGGCACGCACCACCATGCCCAGCTAATTTTTTGTATTTTTAGTAGAGAGGGGATTTCACCATGTTGACCAGGATGGTCTGGATCTCTTGACCTCGTGATCCACCCGCCTCAGCCTCCCAAAGTGCTGAGATTACAGGCTTGAGACACCACGCCCGGCCGTTGTTGTTGTTTTTAAGGAAAAAAAAAAAGGAAAGAAAGAAAGAAAAAAGAATAATTAAAAAGAATGAAGGAGAGGAAGAAAGAGGAAGAGGAAGAGAGAACGGGAGTGTTGCTTTATTGCCCAGGCTAGAATGCAGTCTAAAAACGGGTATTGAAAACGTCTTTTATGCCAGTAGTTTTGCTTAATAATGGAGACAGGAAAAAAATGAGGAAAGAAAATAACAAACAAGCAGCCAACCAATAATTCATTTAAACCTGTAAGTAGGTATGATGTGGTACTGATAAGAGTGTATATTTTTGTGTATTTAAAATGGAGAGTTCTATAAATGTTTATTAAGTTTACTTGTTCCGGATGTGAGTTCAAGTCCTGGATATCCTTGTTAATTTTCTGTCTCGCTGATCTGTCTAATATTGATGTTGAAGTCTCCCCCTATTATTGTGTGGGAGTCTGTCTCTTTATAAGTCTTACGTAATCTGGGTGTTCCTGTATTGGGTGCGTATATATTTAGGATCGTTAGCTCTTCTCGTTGCATTGATCCTTTGACCATTATGTAATGTCCTTCTTTGCCTCTTTTGATCTTTGTTGCTTTAAAGTTTATTTTATCAGAGGCGAGATTTGCAACTCCTGCTTTTTATTAATTAACTTATTTTTGCTCTCAAGTTGGTTGGTAATTCTTTCTCCATCCATTTATGTTGAGTCTTTGTGTATCCCTGCATGTGAGATGGGTCTGGATGCAGCATACCGATGGATTTTGCATTTCATTGTTAAAGGACACAGAAGCTCATGCTCTCTGTCATTCCCGAATGTGTAATTAGGTTTTGGCCAGGAGCAGAGGCTCATACCTGTAATCCCAGGACTTTGGAAGGCTGAGATGGGAGGATCACTTGAAGCTCAGAGTTTGAGGCCAGCCTGGCCAACATGGTGAGACCCCATCTCCACACACACACACACAAATATTAGTTGGGCATGGTAGCATTCACCTGTAATCCCAGCTACTCAGGAGGCTAAGGTGGGAGGACTGCTTGATCCTGGGAGTAAGAGGCTGCAGTGGGCTATGATTATACCACTGCACTGTAGGCTGAACAACACAGGAATTCCCTATCTATCTCTTAAAAAAGAAAAAAAAAAAAAAAAAGGGCTGGAGTTTGAGTTTGTGTTTTTGTTGTTGTTACTGTTGTTGTTGTTGTCGTCTTTTTTTTAGTCGGAGTTTCACTCTTGTTACCCAGGCTGTAGTGCAATGGCACGATCTTGGCTCACCGCAACGTCCGCCTCCTGGGTTCAGGCAATTGTCCTGCCTCAGCCTCCTGAGTAGCTGGGATTACAGGCATGTGCCACCATGCCCAGCTATTTTTTTATATTTTTTAGTAGAGACGGGGTTTCACCATGTTGACCAGGATGGTCTCAATCTCTTGACCTCGTGATCCACCCGCCTTGGCTTCCCAAAGTGCTGGGGTTACAGGCGTGAGCCACCGGGCCCAGCCTCGTTACTGTTGTTTTTTGAGATGGAGTGTCATGCTCTGCCCGGGCTGGAGTGCGGTGGTTCAATCTCAGCTCATTGCAACTCCACCTCCTGTGTTCAAGTGATTCTCCCACCTCAGCCTCCCAAGTAGCTGGGATTACAGGTGTGCACCCCCACACCTGGCTCATTTTTATATTTTCAGTAGAGATGGGATTTCACCATGTTGGCCAGGCTGGTCTCAAACTCCTGACCTCAGGAGATCCACCGGCCTCGGCCTCCCAAAGTGATGGGATTACAGGTGTGGGTCACTGCGTTCAGTCGATTTAGTGTTTTGGCTGGGTTGGGTCTGGCAGGTGTATGGTTAATAAACCAGGTCTAAATATTTCCAGGAAACTGCTGGGTCAGGCATGCACTGACAGCAATGTTGTGGATGGTGATACTGGCTGTGAACATGGAAGAAAACAAGGTCTGGTCTCCTTTTTTCACCCAGACGGTGTCGATGAGCTGACCTAGGAGATAACAGGACAGGTACATGAGACCCCGTTCACATCCTGGGAAAGGCGGTGGCAACTGCTTGGGACCCCAGCCCACCTGGCCAGTGGCTCTTCCATGTTCCTTACAGCTTTTGAGAGGTTCGCTATTCAAAGGAGGATGAATCAAGGAAAGTACAGGGCTGGGGCACAATTTTGTTAAACATGACAAGGAATATGCCTTGGTTCAAGAAAACCCATGGCTCAGCACGGTGGTTTACACCTGTAATCTCAGCACTTTAGAAGGTGGAGGTGAGAAGATCACCAGAGGTCAGGAGTTCGAGGCCATCACGGCCAACATAGAAACCCCATCTCTACTAAAAATACAGAAATTAGCCAGGTGTGGTGGCACATGCCTGTAGTCCCAGCTACTCAAGAGGCTGAGGCCTGAGAACCCCGGGAGGTGGAGGTTGCAGTGAGCCGAGACCACACCATTGTACTCCAGCCTGGGTGACAGAGTGAGACTCCATCTAAGAAATAAAATGAGAAAATCCGATCCTTCTGCCACGCATGGGGGTGCATGCCTGTAATCCCAGCACTTTGGGAGGCTGAGGTGGGCACATCACTTGAGGTCAGGAGTTCAAGATCAGCCTGGCTAACATGGCAAACCCTTGGCTCTACTAAAAATACAAAAATGAACCGGGTATGGTTGCATGTGCCTGTAATCCCAGCTAATTGGGAGACCGAGGCAGGAGAATCACTTGAACCCTGAAGGTGGAGCTAGCAGTGAGCTTAGATCACGCCACTGCACTTAAGCCTGGGGCCAGAGAAGACTCCATCTCAAAAGAAAAAAGAAAAGGCAATGCAACCCCTACTAGTCTTCTCTATAAGCAGGCTCAGAGTGATGGCCGTGGAGTTTTTGGTCAGCCAGGGGATTGAACACAATGAAATGTCTTCTTTTTTTTTTTTTTTTTTTTTTTTTTTTTTTTGAGACGGAGTTTTCGCTCTTGTTTACCCAGGCTGGAGTGCAATGGCGCCATCTCAGCTCACCGCAACCTCTGCCTCCTGGGTTCAGGCAATTCTCCTGCCTCAGCCTCCTGAGTAGCTGGGATTACAGGCACGTGCCACCATGCCCAGCTAATTTTTTGTATTTTTTAGTAGAGACGGGGTTTCACCATGCTGACCAGAATGGTCTCGATCTCTTGACCTCGTGATCCACCCGCCTCAGCCTCCCAAAGTGCTGGGATTACAGGCTTGAGCCACTGCGCCCGGCTTGGAATGTCTTCTAATACAGGTAACTATTATAAGCAATAAAACAGGTTGGGTTTGGCAGCTCTCATCTGTAATCCCAGCACTTTGGGAGGCTGAGGCTGGAGGATCGTTTGAGTCCAGCTGTTTGAGATCAGCCCAGGCAGGAGGGTAAAAGCTCATCTCTACAAAAAATAAGTTAGTCTTACATGGTGGTGCACCTGTGGTCCCAGCTACTGGGAGACTGAAGCAGGAGGACTGCTTGAGCCTGAGAGGTGGAGGCTGCAGTGAGCCACAATTGCACCTGGATGCAGTGAGCCTGGATGACAGACTGAGACCCTGTCTTCAAAAAAGAAAAAAAAAAAAAAATTCGTTTGTAAGGATAATACAGACTGAGTACAGTGGCTCACCGCTGTAATATCCAGACTTCCAGACTTTGGGAGGCTAAGGCAGGGGGACTGCTTGAAGCCAGGTGTTTGAGACCAGCGTGCATAACATAGAGGGACCCAGTCTCTACAAAAAACACAAAAAAATTAGCCAGGCATGTTGGCATGGTCTTGTAGCCAGCTACTCACGAGGCTGAAGGGGGAGGATCGTTTGAATCCAGGGAAGGTGGAGGCTGCAGTGAGCCATTATGTCACTTCTGCACTCCAGCCTGGGTGCAGTAGTACAGTCAGAACTCAGCACAGCCTGCACCTCCACAGAGCGAGACCCTCTCTCAAAAAAAAAAAAAAAAAAAAAAAAAAAAAAAAAAAAAAAAAAAAAAAAAAAGCTGGGGCTCATGCCTGTAATCCCATCACTTTGGGAGGCTGCGGTGGGCAGATCATGAGGTCAGGAGATCGAGACCATCCTCCCCAACATGGTGAAACTCCATCTCTACTAATAATACAAAAAAAAAAAAATGGTGGGCATGGTGGTACACACCTGTAGTCCTAGCTACTTGGGGGGCTGAGGCAGGAGAACTACTTGAACCCAGGAGGCAGAGATTGCAGTGAGCCAAGACTGAACCACTGCACTATAGTCTGGGATTACAGGTGTGTGCCACCAGGCCTGGCTAATTTTTGTATTTTAGTAGAGATGGGGTTTCACCATGTTAACCAGGCTGGTCTCCAACTCCTGATCTCAGGTGATCCTCCCACTTTAGCCTCCCAAAGTGCTGGGATTGCAGGTGTGAGCCACTGTGCCCAGTCTGATTTTTTTCAAGTATTTAAAAATATAAAACCAATAAACATTCTTGGGCAGCTCATGAGCTGTATAAAAACAGATGGTGAGCTGGGCGCAGTGGCTCAAGCCTGTAATCCCAGCACTTTGGGAGGCCGAGGTGGGTGGATCACGAGGTTGAGAGATCGAGACCATCCTGGTCAACATGGTGAAACCCTGTCTCTACTAAAAATACAAAAAATTAGCTGGGCATGGTGGCACATGCCTGTAATCCCAGCTACTGAGGAGGCTGAGGCAGGAGAATTGCCTGAACCCAGGAGGCGGAGGTTGCGGTGAGCCGAGACAGCGCCGTTGCACTCCAGCCTGGGTAACAAGAGCGAAACTCCATCTCAAAAAAAAAAAAAAAAAAAACAGATGGTGGGATCTCTATGTCTCCTGTGTAGATACTATATGCCATGGTTTCCAGAGCCCTGGCTAGATGTTTGTTTGTTTGAGACAGGGTCTCCCTCTGTTGGCCAGGCTGATGCAATGGTGTGATCTCAGCTCACTGCAACCTCCACCTCCAACGTTCAAGCAATTCATGTGCCTCAGCCTCCCTAGTAGCTGGGATTACAGGCACTACCACACCCAGATAATTTTTTTGTATTTTTAGTAGAGATGTGGTTTCAGTACGTTGGGCAGGTGCTCTCAAGCTCCTGGCCTCAGGTGATCATCCTACCTTGGCTTCCCAAAGTACTGGGATCACAGGTATAGGTGATTCTGGCTAAGTACATTTAAATACTAAGTACATTTAAGTACTAAGCCCTGGCTAGGTACCATTAAGGTATAATGGCATATGGAGGCTGAGGTGGGAGGATCACTGGATGCCAGGAGATCAAGGCTAGTCTGAGTAACATACCAACCAGAGAGATCTTATCTTTACAAAAAAAAAAAAATTATATTAACTGGGCATGTTGGTTATAGTGTGCACCTATAGTACTAACTACTTGGGAGGCTGAGGCAGGAGGATCCCTTGAGCCCAGCAGTTCAAGGTTTCAGTGAACTGTGATCACGCCACTGAATTCCAGCTCTGAGACAGAGCAAGACACTCTTTCTAAAAATAGTAAAAAATGTTTTATTTTCTTAAGACAGAGTCTGGCTACATCACCCAGGCTGGAGTGCAGTGGTACAATCTCAGTTCACTGCAACCTCTGCCTCTTGGGTTCAAACAGTTCTCCAGTCTCGGCCCCCTGAGGAGCTGGGATTATAGGCGTGTGCCACTGGGTTTGGCTCATTTTTGTATTTTTAGTAGACACCAGGTTTCACCACGTCAGCCAGGCTGGCCTCCAACTCCTGACCTCAAATGATACACCCATCTTGGCCTCTCAAAGTGCTGAGATTACAGGTGTGAGCCACTGCGCCTGACCTTGTGAAAATGTTAGTGGCATTTTGATTATAATTGAATACTTTTTAAAAAATCAAATGCGCATACATATGATTGTTTTTGGCAGGACTAGGGGCCAGGACTTTTTTCTAATTCCTTCACCTTGTATTCTAGGGCCTTGCAAACATTAGGTGCTTAGCAAATGCAATAGAAGGCACTCAGACAGTGATTGATGTGTAGTGCATACTTGTCTTCATTAGGAAGAAAGAGACAGACAGGAAGAACAAGGGAAATTCAGGGCAATTGATCAGGTCGACACCATCATTGCTAAAATCAGAGGAGACCAGGCTGTGTGTGGTTGCTCATGCCTGTAATTTCAGCACTTTAGGAGTCTGAAGCAGGTGGATCACTTGATGTCAGGAGTTCAAGACCAGCCTGGACAACATGGCAAAACCTCATCTCTACTGAAAATACAAAACTTAGCCAGGCATGGTGTGGCAGGCCCCTGTAATCCCAGCTACTAAGGAGGCTGAGGCAGGAGAATCAGTTGAACCCGGGAGGTGTAAGTTGCAGTTAGATGAGATTACACCACTGCACTCCAGCCTGAGGGACATTGCAAGACTCCACCAAAAAAAAAAAAAAAAAAAAAAAATCAGAGAAGACCAAGATACCTGCAGATAATGCACTGTGTCACTTTCCCTGTGCATTTTTCCTGCCTCTTGGTAGACAGCTCCTAACATCACCATGAGATCCTGGTGAAGGAGGTGTGGATACTGGGGTTGCTACAGTTTATTGAACCATTTTTTCTCCCAGAGATGCTAATCTTCTGTCAGATTCCTTTGAGTGTTTTTCCGATCCCTGCTGCGGGCAGTTTACCCTCAGGGCACTTCTCCATGGAGCCACCAGCTGGCTCCATTGCTGCATAAGTGAAACTGACTCAAGATTAGAAAGTAGTGTTCCATTGTCTTTGAGCTGGGTGGGGTGGGTCAAACCTGTAATCCCAGTACTTAGGGAGGCTGAGATGGGTAGTTCACTTGAGGCCAGTAGTTCGAGACCAGCCTGGCAACATGGTGAAACCCTATATGGTGAAACCCTAATTTTTATACTAAAAATATAAAAAATAGCCAGGCATAATGATTCACGCCTATAATCCCAGCTACTCGGGAGGCTGAGACAGCATTGGTTGGGAAGCAGAGGTTGCAGTGAGCCAAGATCGGGACACTGCCCTTTAGCCTGGGTAACAAAGCGAGACTCCAGTTTTTTTAAAAAAAACAGTATTCCTAAGGACTGAGAGGGGAAACTGAGGCATGCAGACTGGAGTTGGGGTGGGGCTTGGGCTTGGCAAGAGAATGGGTTCAAGTAACATGTGAAGGACTCTCAGAAAGTCACAGCAACTTCAAAATCATTTATTCTACCTCCCACTTCCACATTTTCCAGATATAGAAACCAAAGCTGAGAGCGGGAGATAACTATCCCAAAAGCACCACGTCGGTGGGGAGCCGGGTTGCCAGAGAAAACACAGGACATCCAGTGAAGTGTGAGTTTTGGACTCTTCGTGTATGTCTCAAATAATGCACGAGACTTAAACTAAAACCTTATTTACTCTTTGTCTTCGAAGGTAACTGTGCATCTGTATGATGCTTTGCTAAGTCTGACAACCCTCATGAGGGTAAAATGAAGATTAGGGAAATAATTAAATGTAATAAGCAAACATGCAAAATAAAGACAACTCTGTTCCCATTGTACAGACAAGAGAATTGCACATTAGGGAGGTGGCTTGCCCCAAGGCCACACTCACAAGCGTCAGAGTCAGGATTTGAACCTGGTCCTGATTCCAGAGGTCCCAATTTCACTGTTGTGGCCAGGAACATCTCATAGTCCGCCATGTGCGTGCATGTTCTGTCTTGAATATAACCCTCTCCCCATCGTGTAAGTGGACCATTCCCCTCCCTGACATTGAAGAACCCCATATTCAGCAGGTGCCTCCTGACCCAGCAGACCCCCATGAGCCCAGATCCCTGAGACCTGGTGGCTGCCATTATGACATTCCCCGACTGCATCTTAGGACCCAAGTCTGACCCCCTGCAGGATCTGCAGCTGTGTTACAGGAAAGGGGACCCGATCCAGACCCCAAGGGAGGGTTCTTGAATCTCGTGCAAGAAACAACTCGGGGTGAGTACATAAAGTGAAAACACATTTTTTTTTTTTTTTTGTTTGGTTGGTGGTTTTTTTTTTTTTGTTTGTTTTTCAGATGGAGTCTCACTCTGTTGCCCAGGCTAGATAGAGGGCAGTGGTGTGATCTTGGCTCACTACAACCTACTCCTCTGGGGTTCAAGTGATTTTTCTGCTTCAGTCTCCTAAGTAGCTGGGATCACAGGTGCTTGCCACCACACCTGGCTAATTTTTATATTTTTAGTAGAGATGGGGTTTCACCATGTTGGCCAGGCTGCTCTCAAACTCTTGACCTCAGGTGATCCGCCTCCCTCAGCCTCCCAAAGTGCTGGGGTTACAGGTGTGAGCCACAGAGCAAGTTTATGCTTTCCTAGACAAGCAAGTTTTTTAGGAAAGTAAAGATAGAATGGTTACTCCATAGAGCAGCCCAGAGGGCACTGGTGCCCATCTTTAGGGTTATTTCTTCATGACATGCTGAATGGGGGGGTAGATTATTCATGACTCCCCTTTTTTAGATCATACAGGGCAACTTTCTGATGTTGCCATGGCATTTATAAACTGTCAAGGCACTGGTGGCAATGTGGCAGCGAGGACGACCAGAGGTCACTCTCCTGGCCATCTTGGTTTTGATGGGTTTTGGATTGGCTTCTTTACTGCAGCCTGTTTTATCGACAATGTCTCTGTGACCTGTATCTTGTGCTGACCTCCTATGTCATCCTGTGACTTAGAATGCCTTCCCCGCCTGGGAACGCAGCCCAGTAGGTCTCAGCCTCCTTTTACCCATCTCCTATTCAAGATGCAGTTGCTGTGGTTCACACACCTCTGGCAGCTGGGCTCCTTGGGATCTCCTGACATTCTGTGCCCTCTGTGCCCTCCTCCCTCACTGCCATCGCTGTCTTCCTGAGCCTCCTCCTTCTGAATTTCTTCATCACCAAGAAGAGGAATCGCTGTTAGGTTTGGCTTTTGGGAAAGGGATGGACCAGGCAGGCAGTAGGGAGGGAGACACAGGCCCTGGCATGGGCGATGGGGAGGGGAGAGCTGAGTGGGAGCCGGTGGGTCTGTCTTTGTTCTTGTCTCTGTGAGTTGCCCATTGTGCAGATCTGCCCCGCTCCTTCCCCATCGCAATGGATGGGGACTCCTCTCTCTAGTGTTCAGGCCCCGGGCCCTGGGTCAGATCAATGCCTTTTTCTCCTGCACTCCGTTAGTCAGAAGATGTGCTTGGCATCACCTTGAAAATGCATCCAGAAGCAAGGCCCTGGCTCACTCCCTACTTCTGTCCCAGCCTCTCTGCCCTTCCAGCCACAGGAGACCTGTGTGAGCTGAATCCATTGCACCCTCCTCTGCTCAGACCCACAGCGGCCCCATTTTTCTCGATCTGAGCCAAAGGCCCCAGAGTGGCCCACCAGGCTCACCCTGGGCTGCCTCATTGCCTCCAGCCTCACCTTCCACCAGTCTCCCTCCGTTTTCCACCTACCATTCTTCCCCATCCTCACACCTGCCTGATGTTCACACATCCCTCCAGGCATCTGCTTTAGCTGTTCCCTCCACCTGGACCACCCTCCTTCCAGAAGACCATTGTCCCCTCCAGCACCCCCTGCAGTCAGGGCTGCCTCCCTCACCACCATCCAGCAAGGACATGGCCCGCCCATCCCTCTCCTCCCAGCAGCTCCCTTCCTTGGCCTGTCCTGGGTTTGTTTTTGCTTTTCCCCAGCACTTCGCACTTCCTAAAGGGCCCTGCAGGAGGCTCCTGGCAGGGGCCGATGGCCTCGCTCTCCTTAGACTGGAAGCTCCACAGCAGCACGGGCCACTCCCTGTGGCAGACTCAGTATCTAGTTAGTGCTCCTCATGCAGAAGGTGCTGGATCAGTGTTTGAGAACTACAGAAGATAGGAGGGTGGAGAGAAGGGAGGGAGAGATGAAGGGAAGAAAGGAGGGAGGGGAGAAAGGAGAGGAGGGGAGGAGTGAAGAGGAGGGAGGCAAGGACACATAGGAAAGGGGAGGACAGATGGAGGGAAGGAAAGAGTTGAAGGAGGAAGAGAAGGAATGAGGGAGAGAAGGAAGAGAGGGGGGAGGGAGGAAAGGAAAAAAGGGAAGAAAGAAAGGGCGGGAGAGCAGAAGAAAGGAGTAGGGAAGAAAGGAAAGAAAGGCGGGAGAGAGGGAGGGAGGCAAGGGGCATGAAGGGAAGGAGTTTATTTCCTCTCTATGCCCAGCTGTCCCAATGTCCATCTGTCACTTGGACTGTTTCTCCAGCCTCCTGCGTGGCCTCCTTCAGGCATGGTGGCTCACACCTGTAATCCCAGCACTTTGGGAGGTGGAGGCAGGCGGATCACCTGAGATCAGGAGTTCAAAAGCAGCCTGGCCAACATGGCAAAATGCTATTTCTATTAAAAACTACAAAGATTATCTAAGCATGGTGGCAGGCACCTATCATCTCAGCTACTCCAGAATCTCAGGCAGGAGAACCGCTTGAACACAGGAGGCGGAGGTTGCAGTGAGCTGAGATTGCATCACTACACTCCAGCCTGGTAAGAGCAAGACTCCATCTCAAAAAATAAAAATTCTTCTCCAGGCAGCTGCCTTCTGATGATGCCCCCCTCACCCAGTGAAGCACAGGAGACCCCAAATTCCTGCCTGACCCGAAAGTGCCAAGTGACCCTTCCCACACACTCCTCTGGCCGCACTGTGTCCTCTGAGTCATGCTGTTCCCTGTCTCAAAGCCTCCCCTCCCTCTTCCCAGCCCCATCCTCTGCCTTCCTGGTGTCCACCTCCTGGTCATTTTATGTGTAGCTCAGGCTGTAATCCCAGCACTTTAGGAGGCCTAGGGCAGAGGATCACTTGAGCTCAAGAGCTTGAGGCCAGCCAGAGCAACATAGTGAGATCTCCCCCCTCCCCAAACCCCACCAAAAATGTGAAAGGAAGAAAAAAAGATGTAGCTCAGGCATTACTCACCTCCAGGTAGCCTTTCTGATAGTGCCATCCACAGGTGGGCTCAGGGGCAGCCTCTGTTCTCTGGGCATCAGAAGCTGCCTCCCTGGGGAAATGCTCCTGGGTCAGCTCCTGCAGGAGTCCAGACACAGGATAACGGTGGATGGATCAGGACTGAGGGTCAGAGATGCGGAGAGGCAGGCAGCTTTGGGACACACTTGGTGAGATCAGTGGGATTTTCTGCAGGGTGACTGTCAGGGTGCAGGGGATAATTCTGGACCAGCCGTGTCTTCATCTCTCTCTCCCCTCCAATCCCAGGAGAGCAAATGAGGCAGAAGGACTTGAGGGCCCGGCTCAGCAGCTCCATCCTCAGGAACTTGAGGACTATCAAGTTCCATGGCTGGTGAGGTCTGCTGTTCTGAGAGTTCCAGGCTTTTACCGATGTGGGGAGGAGGGTTCAGGTGCAGGTGGGCTGCAGAGGTAGAATCCAGGGTCTGAGTGGCCATATTGGCCAAGCTGGTCTTGAACTCCGAATGTTAAATGATTTGTCCGTCTCAGCCTACCAAAGTGCTGGGATTACAGGTGTGTGTCACCATGAACTGGCTAATTTGGGCATTTTCAGTAGAGAGGTGGTTTTGCTATGTCGTCCTTGCTGGTCTTGAACTCCTGGAGTCACATGATGCACCTGCATCAGCTTCCCCTTGTGCTGGGATTACAGGCATGAACCACCATGGCCATGCTTTCTTTTTTGAGACAGGATCTTATGCTGGCACCCAAGCTGGACTGAAGGTGTGTGCCACTATGAACTGGCTAATTTTTGTATTTCCAGTAGAGAGGTGGTTTTGCTTTGTCATCCTTGCTGGTCTTGAACTCCTGGAGTCACGCAATGCACCTGCCTCAGCTTCCCCTTGTGCTGGGATTACAGGCATCAACTGACGTGCCCAGCTAGTTTTTTTTTTCTTTTTGAGGAATTACCGAACTATGTGAAACACAGGATGCACCGATTTTGTTCCCTGTACAGTATTTAAAGATTGTGGTTTCTCTCTCACCTTGCCAACACTTGTTAATTAACATTTGTTGGATTATATCCTTTCTAGTGTGTGTGCGGGAGTATGTCATAGTTTCAGTTTAGATGGCCATAGTCATGATAGTGATCATCTTTTTATGTGCTTGTTTTCCATTAACATGTATTTTTGGCAAAGCGTGTGTATGTCATTGTGTATGACATTGAGTATGTCATACAGTTAAGATGGCCCTAATGATAATGATATTACCCATCTCTTATGTGCCTGTTTTACATTTCAGTGTTTTATTGGCGGAGTGTGGGTTCAGCTGTTTCTCCATTTAGTAATTTGGTTGTTTTTGTTGTTGATTTATACAAATAACACATCGTGGCTAACAGACTGTTAGACATGTAATGCACAAATATTTTCTTCCTTTCTGTGGGTTGTGTTCCCCCTATCTTTTTTTTTTTTTTTTTTTTTTTTTTCATGAGATGGACAGAGTCTAGCTCTGTTTCCCTGGCTGGAGTGCAGTAGTGTGATCTCGGCTCATGGCAACCTCTACCTCCTGGTTTCAGATGATTCTCCTGCCTCAGCCTGCCAAGTAGCTGACATTACATACTCCCAGTACCATGCCCAGCCAATTTTCTGTATTTATTTATTGATTTTTGAGATGGTGTATTACTGTTGCTGTGTCACCCAGGCAGGAGTGCATTAGTGCAATATCGGCTCACTGCAACTTCCACCTCCAGGGTTCATGCGATTCTTCTCCCTGAGCCTTCTGACTAGCTGGGATTACAGACCTGTGCCACCACGCCCGGCAAATTTTTTGTATTTTTTATAGAGATGTTGTTTCTCCACAATGGTCAGGCTGGTCTCAAACTCTCAACCTCAGTTGATTTGCTTGCCTCAACTCCCCATAGTGCTGGGATTACAGGCGTGAGCCACTGCACCTGCCACTCCTAGGTATTTTGGTTTTCTTTCTTTTTTATTTTGAGATAGGTCTTGCTCTGTCTGCCGGGCTGGAGTGCAGTGGCCTGACAACTACTCACTGGAACCTCTGCCTCCTGGGTTCAAGCAATTCTTGTGCCTCAGCCTCCCAAGTAACTGAGATTACAGGTACCGGGGTTTCACCATGTTGGGCAAGCTGGTATCGAACTCCTGACCTCAAGCGATCTTTCTGCTTCGGCCTCCCAAAATGCTGGGATTACAGGCATGAGCTGCCATGCCCGGCCTTTCTTTTTTGAGACGGGGTCTTGTGCTGTCTCCCAGGCTGGAGTGCAGTGGTGTAATCTCGGCTTACTGCAACCTCCACATTCTGGGCTCAAGCAATCCTCCTGTGTCAGCCTCTCCAGTAGCTGTGACTACAGGTGTGTGCCACCATGCCTGGCTAATTTTTGTATTTTTAGTTGAGATGGGGTTTTGCTAAGTCGTCCTGGGTTATCGTCAACTGCTGGACTCAACGTGATTTACCTGTCTCGGCCTCCCAATGTGCTGTGGTTGCAGGCATCAGCTATTGTGCCCAGACTATTTTTCACTTGTGAGTAAATACGAAACTATGTTAAAAATAGGCTGCACCATTTTATATTCACATGTGGTATTTAAGTATGGTGATTTCTCTCTGACCTTGCTAACACTTGTTATTTTCTATTTATTTGGATTATAGCCTTTTGAGTGTGTGTTAAAGGAGTTTATCATTGTGGTTTCCATGTAGATTGCCATAATGAGAGTTATATTGATCATCCTGTTATGTGCTTGTTTTCCATTTGCATGTCATATTGTTGAAGTGTGTGTTCAGCTGTTTTTAGATTTTGTAATTTGGTTGCTTTTGTTGTTGAGTCAGACAAATTATACACTGTGGTTAACAGACTGTTGTTAGATATATAATGCACTGTGTGCTGTCTTTTCACTTTCTTTTTTTAATTTGAGATGGAGTCTTGCACTTTTACCCAGGCTAAAGTGCAGTGGTGCGATCTCGGCTCACTGCAACCTCCCACTCTTGGGTTCACATGACTCTTGTGTCTCACCTTTCGAGTAGCTGAGATTACAGGCTCCTGTTAACATGCCCAGCTAAGTTTTTGTATTTTTTTTTCTTTTGGAGATGGAGTCTCGCTCTGACACCCAGGCCTGGAGTGTAGTAGCACAATCGGCTTACTGCAACTTCCACCTCCCAAGTTCAAGTGATTCCTCAGGTGAGCACCACCACGCCCAGTTAATTTTTGTATTTTCAGTAGAGACGAGGTTTCTCTATGTTGGTAAGGCTGGTCTCAAACTCCCAACCTGAGGTACATGCTCGTCTCAGTCTGCCAAAGTGCTGGATTATAGGCGTGAGCCACTACACTCCTCCAGTCCCAGGCATTATGGTTTTCTTTTCTTTTCTTTCTTTTTCTTTCTTTTTTTTTTTTTTTTTTTTTTTTTTTTTTTTTTTTTTTTTTTTTGGTGCGATCTTGCCTCTCTGTTGGCCAGGCTGGAGTGCAGTGGCCTGATATCAGCTCACTGGAACCTCAGTCTCTTGGGTTCAAGCAATTCTCCTGCCTCAGCCTCCAAAGTAGCTGGGATTACAGGTGCATACCACCACACCCGGATAATTTTCATATTTTTAGTAGAGACCGGGTTTTGCCATGCTGGCCAAGGTGGTTTTTAACTGCTGACTTCAAGAGATCCTTCTGCCTCCACCCCTCAAAGTGCTGGGATTACAGGTGTGAGTCACCATGTTTGGCCTTTCCATTTTGAGATGAGGTCTTGTGCTGTCTCCTAGGCTGCAGTGCAGTGATGCAATCTCAGCTTACTGCAGCCTCCACATTCTGGGCTCACGCAATCCTCCTGTCTCAGCCTCCCATGTAGCTGGGACTACAGGTGTGTGCCACCATGCCTGGTTAATTTTTGTATTTCTAGTAGAGGTTGGGTTTTGCTGTGTCATCCTGGCTAGCTTTTAACTCCCGGGCTCATGTAATCCACCTGTCTCTGTCTCCCAGTGTGCTGTGATTATAGGCATTAGCTATCATGCCCGGCGTATTTTTAACTTTTTGAGGAATCAGCAAACTGTGTTAAAAATAGGCTGCAGTAGAAAAATGCAAATCAACACTACATTGAGATACCATCTCCTGCCAGTTAGAATGGCCATCGTTAAAAAATCTAGAGACGACAGATGCTGGAGAGGATGTGGAGAAATAGGAACACTTTTACACTGTTGGTGGGAGTGCAAATTAGTTCAACCATTGTGGAAGACAGTGTGCCAATTCCTCAAGGACCTAGAAATAGAAATTCCATTTGACCTAGCAATCCCATTACTGAGTATATATCCAAAGGATTATAAATGGTTCTATTACAAGGACACGTGCACACGAATGTTCATTGCAGCATGGTTTACAATAGCAAAGACTTGGAACCAACCCAAATGCCCAACGATGATAGACTGGACAGGGAAAATGTGGCACATATACATAGAAAACGACGAGTTCGTGTCCTTTGTACGGACACGGATGAACCTGGAAAGCATCAATCTCGGCAAACTGACAGAGGAACAGAAAATCAAACACTGCATGTTCTCACTCATAGGCGGGTGTTAAACAGTGAGAACACATGGACAAAGGGAGGTGAGCATCACACACTGGGGTCTGTGGAGGGCATGTAGTGGGAGTTGGGGAGGGATATCATGGGGACAAATGCCAGATATAGGCGATAGGGAGAAAGGCAGCAAACCACATTGCCAAGTATGTACCTATGCGACAATCTTGAATATTCTTCAAATGTACCCCAAAACCTAAATCGCAGTAACATACATGTTTAAACAAAAAAGGCTGCACTATTTTATATTCCCCATACGGTATTTAAGGATGGTCATTTCTCTCAGACCTTGCTAACACTTGTTATTTTACATTTCTTTAGATTATAGCCTTTCTAGTGTGTGTCAAAGGTATATGCCATTGTGGTTTCGGTGTAGATGGTCGTAATGGTAATGATACTGATCATCTTGTTATGTGCCTGATGTCTGTTTGCATGTCTTATTAGTGCAGTGTGTGTTTAACTGTGTCTCTATTTTCCTTTGCAGATGAAGTCTTGCACTGTTGTCCAGGTTCGAGTGTAGTGGGGCGATCTCAGTTCACTGTAACCTTCATTACCTGGGTTCAAAAAGTCCCCTGCCTCAGCCCCCTAAAGTAGTTGAGATTAGTCTCCTACTACCATGCCTAGCTATTTTTTTGTATTTTTCCTTTTTGAGACAGAGTGTAGCTCTGTTGCCAAAGGTGGAGAGCATTAGCACAATCTGTGCTCATTGCAACCTATACTTAACGTGGTTAGGCTCAGGGTTAGGGTTAGGGGTTAGGGATTAGGGGTGGGTTGGGGTTAGGGGCATGTGGTGCATCGTCCCAGCGCCGGCTTGCGTGGTGTGGCATCCAGGCCCTGGCGTGCATCACGCGGCATCCTGCCGGTCTGCGGGGTTGCAGTCTTCTCAGTATATGTCTGTTGGGAACCGTGAGTGTGGAGCTGCATGCTCCATGGCACAGGCCTAGCGGGCATAGCCTCGCTACAACTCTGGGCCACGTCTACAGTGAGTAAATTCCTTCCTGTTTGCAGCCCTTCAATGCTTAGGGTCAGAGACTGGTAAGATCTCGGTATGGAAAACTGGACACCGAAAGCTCCTCTGAATCCTTCGCACCTAGGTTCTCCCCGCCCGAGGCCCGGTGGCTGCAGTGCAAGTTTTAATAATCAACACTGACATATCAGTGCAAACGTAGAAACTAACGTATCGTTAGAGTTTAGGGTGAGGATTAGGGATAAGGGTTACGGTTAAAAGTTAGAATTTAGGGGTTAGAAGAATTTTAGGCAAATTTGAAGGAAGGAATGATGCTTGAATCGTGCCTGAAGCACCAGAGTGAGAAACAGGACTTGGGTCTTCCAGCTCTCAGCGGTGGCTGCTGAGTGAGGTTTCTCATTGGCTCCTGTTGGGCGACCGCCGGTTGTGGGGATGGTTCCCTCAGCGTCAATAGTCATACAGCCAGCTGGCAGCTGGGTATTTTGTCATTGACTGGTTGGTTGGTTAACGTTTTTAAGTCAGTTAGCATGCCTCGAAGTTCGGTTTCGTTTGCTTAGGGAAGACCTCAGGCTAACAGCTTTCCCCTTTTTTGCTTTAACATGTCAAAACCATGATTCATATTCATTTTACTTTCCTGGCATTAATAGAAGAAAGTTTACATTTTTGTTGTCATTCAGAAAGTTGGTTTAATTGGCAGCCTATTTGTGATGTTGCATAAAATAATGTGTGTTAATTATTAGCATCTTAGATTAGGTGAAATATGTTAACTATATTAAGCTTTGTTATTAAACCATAACAGGAGTTCAGTTGCTTTTTTTTTTTCCTCCTAGGCTTTAACCATTTAAAATACACTCAAGCGTCTCCTAACAATGTGCATACTTTCTAAGAAATGTGTCCTTAGTGATTTCATCTTTGTGCACACACCATCAAGTGTCCTTGTAAAACCTGGATGGTGTAAGTGATATGGTATAGCTTCTTGCTTTCAGGCTACATACCATACCTGTATAGCTCATCTCTGTACTGAATGCTGTAGTCAAATGTCACACCATGGTGATTGTGGATTGTGATCCCTAAATATCTGAGTCAGGTCTCAGTCAAGTAGAAAGCTTATTTTGCCAAGGTTATGGACATACCCATGACACAGCCTCAGGAGGTCCTGACAACATGGGCCCAAGGTGGTCAGGGTAGAGCTTGCTTTTATATATTTTAGAGAGACATGAGACACCAATCAATATGTGCAAGATGTAAAGTCATTCGGTTCAGTGAGGTGGAACAACTGGAGGTAGGAAGGCGGGGTGGGGGGTGGTTCTAGGTAAGAAGTAGATAAAACAAAAGTTACATTCTTTTGAATTTTTTGATCAGCCTTCCACTGAATACAATTTAGTCTGGTTCAGTGAATTTGCATTTTTACACATACAGTAGGGCAGAGGAATGGTGTGATCTTGGCCCAGCACACCCACCTCCTCCCTGGTTTAAGCGATTGTCTTGCCGCATCCTCCCCAGTAGCTGGGATTACAGGCATGCACCACCAAGCCTGGGTAATTTTTGTATTTTTAGTAGAGATGGGGTTTCTCCGTGTTTGTCAGGCGGGTCTCGATCTCCCTACCTCAGATTATCCACCTGCTTTGGCCCCTCAAAGTGTTGGGATTATAGTCATGAGCCACCGTGCCTGGTCAGGAAGCTTATTTTGATTCTGATATTGTCAACTGTATTTCAGGTATAACTTATTTTCCTTGGAGCGTTAAATACTGCATTGGTATTGTATTACAGAAATAAAACACAGATCCCTTTTTATCACCTTCATTGCTAGTGATATTGACAACTAAATTTAGATGCATTCCAGAGTCTGGGTTTCCGGTCATTCTTAGCAATCCTCTAAAGGTAAATTACTTTTTCTCACGAGACACAGTGACATCTAAAGTCGTATTGATTGTCCTGCCACTTTTGTTTCTCTAGTTTCATCGATTACTTCAAAGCATCTTTGGGGGGATAACTTTGAGTAACCCTTTTAACTTTTCAGTATTAGAAAGCATCATCATGAAACATTGAATAATTGTGCTCACAAATTCCCTTTACAGTCTTTCTTTGAATATTTTTTTCCAGTGGCAAATATTTGCTTTTGTTGTATTGTAGCTAAAAGGAATGCTGGGAAACAAAACAAAGACAGGCATTCATTATAATAAGTGATTCAGTCACTATCAATTGCTATTTTAATTTTTTTTAAGTTATACTTTTGAAAACGTCCTGCTGTAAATTGAAATAGTGTCCAAAATCTGAAGTCTTTCCTTGGTTCTAAGGTGACCAGATTTCCTAGAAAGTGAACCACACCACAAGAAAAAATATATGATAAATATGTTTACATGGTTGTGTTATTTTAACATAAATCTTGTAAAATAGGCATTTCTTTGAAATTACATATGTTTGCATAAATTACTTTGCAGCATCATGAATGCCCTTGTTTTGAAAAGTGGGAGTAGTTAGTGTCAATTACTGCTTCTTATTAGTACAAATAAGTAAGGAGCTATTTTTTAAAATTACAATTTTTAAATAAAGGGAGGAAAATGCAGATTTCCTGTGTAGACCCGAACTAGTTTCCCCTCGTATAAACATATCAACATGTATGAGATGTGTTGTTAACAGTATATATATATATATATATATATATATATATATATATATATACATATATATATTTTTGAGATGGAGTCTTTCTTGCTCTGTAACCCAGGTTGGAGTGCAATGACACGATACTGGCTCATTGCACCCTCCACCTCCCATGTTTAAGCGATTCTCCTGCTTCAGCCTCCCAAGCAGCTGGGATTACAGGTGCCCACCAGCACACGTGGCTAATTTTTTGTATTTTTAGTAGAGACGGGTTTCGCCATGTTGGCCAGGCTGGTCTGGAACTCTGACCTCAGAATATTTACCCGTCTAAGCCTTCGAAAGATGTGGGGTGACAGGCATGAGCCACCATGTCCTGCCTGCTATCAGTATATTTGCTTCGGTTAGGTATCTGTTCAGATATTTACCCAGTTTTAAAATCACGTATGTGTTTTGTCATTATCTTCTCGCATCTCTCTTTTCTTTTTGTTCTCTGCATACAGTTTTGCACAGTAGAATACTTAGTTTTATGAAGTCCATTATCAATATTTTCATGAATTGGCATTTGATGTTTTGTGTTACAAGTCAACACCAAACTCAACGTCATATAGATTTTCTTTTAGATTTTTTATAGTTTTGCATTTAAAATTACAGTCTCTGGACTATTTTGAGTAGGTTTTTGTTTTTCTTAATTTGTGTATATATTCATTTGATTCTACATGGCTTCCAAAGTCTTCCATCACCGTCTTTGGGAAGGAATGGCTACAGTGGGCTTCATTTTGGTTTGAATTTCTAAAATTATTACATTGAGTAAACTCAATATTGAATTTTATAGGTATTTCAGGACAGCCAGGCGGGGGTGCACGTCTGCTGAGAAACTGAGCAAGAGTATCTGTGCTGAGCTCTGGTGCCACCAGAGGGCGCACGAACCCACCCCTGACCAACTTCCCTCTGAGGTGCCCGAAGACTTCCTCGGGGCAGCACGACGGTGGTGTCAACTAAGTCTTGTTCATTGGTGAGTAAAAAGCTTCCTTTCCACGGCCTTGAGTGCAGAGAAGAGAGTCTTTAGAGTACTCAGCAAAGGAAGAAATTCATCTAGAAAAATGAAATCCCCAAATCCCATCATTACGACTACATCCTGATATCAATGTCAATATCCAGACACAGTGGCTGCTAAGATATGTTCTCACAGTGGCCTCTAATATAATAATCACACCGTGCCCTAACATTACTATGATATCCATACCGTACCCTAACACCAACATAATATCCACACCAATATAATATTCTAACGCTAATCTGACATCCACACTGTTGCTTCCAATGCTAATGTAATACTATCCGTATGGTTCCCTGATGTTAATGTAATATCTGCACTGTTCTACAACACCAATATAATATGTACACTATGCCCTAACACTAATATCCACACTGTGCAGTAAAACTAATGTGTCCACACAGCAGCCTCTAATACTAGTAAGTATAATAATATCTACTAAGTGGAGTTGGTTGACATTGAGGCTTTTATAAGGGTTCACAGCTTTGGATGAAGAGTAGCCTCTGTAGTGGATTTTGGTGACGTCTCTGCTTTTCTGGCATAGTATTGATATGGTTGTTTTAAAAAGTAATTTACTTTTTAATAATGTCATACTTCTAGGAAACTTCCAGTAGCAGTGCAAAATATAACCTGTTTCTTTTCTTAGAGTCCCCACCAGTTATTGCTGTGCCAGATTTACAACATCCCACAAAATACTCCGGTATATTTTATCCAAAGTGTGGAAACTCTCCTAGGTTACCACCGCATAACCCCTAGATCAAGAAATCAGCATGGTTCCTACATGATAATTCAGTTCACAAACTCATTTACCTTTTACCTCTTGCCCCGCTTGGGAGTAAAATATGTTTTTTCATTCTGATCCAGTTTTCCTGACACTGTTTCCAAGACTTTCCTGCATATTTATGATCTTGACACATTTAAAGAGCATACAAGTTTTTGTTTGAACACCTGTTTTCAGGTCTTTGGGGCATATAGCTAGCAATGGAATCACTGAGTCATACGGTAAATCTACTTGCAACCATTTGAAGAAACTTCAAATTAGTTCCCAGGGCTCATCCCTCACTTCTATCACATTCACAGAGAAGGCTTCCCTGATTATCTTATCCGCCACCAACACCGCACCCCTGCTCATGCTAGTGTGCATTACACCCACATCTGATTTTGCTTTCCTTTCCTTTCCTTTCATTTTCTTTCTTCTTTCCTTTCGTTTCCTGTCTCCTTTCCTTTCCTTTCCTTTTTCTGGTGTTTTATTTTATAAGAACACCTTATTTTATAAGGACACTAATCTCATCAGGCCAGGGCCCAACCCTATGACTTCATTTAACTTGACTGACTTCCTTAGAGACCCCATCTCTAAATACAGACACACTGTGGGGTTAGGACTTGGACATATGAATTTGTGGGAGATACCAACATTCTATCTGTAGCACATGAAAACTTTTCAGAAATGTTAAATCTTGGGATTTACCATGAAACTACTGTGTCAGAAACCCTAGGATTTGGTCTCAAATATCTCTTTCAATCAGGCTTTTCGGTGTGTCTGAGTTTGAGACACAATAAGAGTCAATACAGGAAGTGGATGGAGGGGAGATGAAAGAAGTAGATTGTCAGCAGAACGTGGAGAACTTTGAGGCTCAAGAATGCAAAGGCTGCTCTTAGTCAGTGGGACACCTAGAAGGAGAGGAGCTAAATCATTTCTTTTGCCATCTGTTTGTGGAAGGAAGGGGAGGAAAGAAAGGAGGAGAGAAGGAAAAAAGGACGGAATTAAGAGAAAGGGAAGAAAGAGAGGGAGGGAATAAGAAAGGGACAGAAGAAGGCCTTTTGGAAAACAGTTTCCCATTTCCGGTGTTTACATTCTAAATACAGTAATGGAGAAATGGATAAATATGATATATATTATGAAAATCTATAGCTCATTCCAGGGTCAAGCCAGCAAAGGAGAAAGGGGAATCATGGAACTTGTAGATCTGTGCAACCTCCCACTGACAAAAATGTGGACGCTCAGATAGGAAGCTGATGTGAGGCACACATTCAGTTTTATTTATTTGTGCTGATGTTAACAGGAGGACATGTAAGTGACTGTGTTTACTAAGATAGAGATATAGCTAAGAGAGCAGTCAGTTCTGAAACTACCTTCAGAAGGTGATTACTGAATCTTGTGGATTCTCTGCAAGTTTGAGGAAGGGCACACAGTGAGAGAGGATAAATAAGGTCACAGAGAAAGCGACTGTTTCAAGGAAAGCAAAGACCCAGAATGAGGGTGAAGATGAGGGCAGGGTAAATCGCAACGACATTTAACTTATTTTGCCAGTTAGCACCTCAAAAGGCATCCCGGTCTGAGCTCTGCAGAAGGGACGTGTTTGCAACTCATTGTGAGTCCTCTGGGTGAATCACTGACTGTGTCTATGAACAGGACCAACTGGCCAAAACTGTGAATTGTGATGACCACCACTGTTGTTAGGCTGAACCCTTGTTAAACAGGATGGTGGTTTTCAGTACCAGCTAAAAGAATTTTAAAATGTTGACCATTTATATTATTTAAGTAATGTGCTACCATTTATAGTCATTTATATGACATTAATATACCATTTATATCACATATGCCATTAAGTAAAATAAAGTCAACATTTATATTACTGAAGCAATGTGCTACAGAAACCCTAAAGGGGTTTCTGTAACATTAAATTGATGGCTCTCTAGTGCAGTCCAGAATCACCTGTAGGGCATGTTGGGCCACAGATTGCTGGTTTCCACTCAGAGTCTCTTATTCAGTAGGTCTGGGTGGGGTCTGAGAATCTGCATTTATAATAAGTTCTCAGACACAACTGATGCTGCTGGTTCGGGAACCACAATATGAGAACTATGGTTAAGCCTCACGCCACAGCATTCCTATAGCAAGAGCCACCTGTGCTAATTCAGGGTAACTTGTTGGCTGCAAACTGTAACCATAGGCAACTTCTTTAGCAATATAAACCTCTAGATAAAAGAAACACTCGACAGTCATAGTAGAAACATATATGGTCAATGAAATAGCTTTTTTCCAAATGGGAACATGTGTCTTACAGCCTCAAAAGAATATTTTCACCTAGACTGCACTAAAGTAACAAGATCAATCTGAAACTAAAACTTAAAACGGCCTTTATGAACAGAAACACTTTGACACCTCAGGTAAAGGGCTACATATTTCCCTCTCTATTTTCATATCTTAGCTTTAAGATGAAATGACATTGTCATTTTACTTATAATAGGAGAACCTACGAATAGGAGAACTTAAATAACATTGTCATTTGACTTAAAACAGGACAACCTAGAAACTTGATTCCCGCTTATTAGTGCAAACCAAAGGGGTTACTTCCAAATATTTTCAGTTTAGTTTTTGTTCATGTGTAATATAAATGATTTAAAAGCCAGGTTTCGGGGAAAGCTGCCATAAATGTGTTTAATAGTTGCTGCCTCAGCATCCATTTTCAGACCTGACCTAAGTTGTCTGAAGCCCAGTCTCACTGTATCCCCTCCGATCTGGGTAACCCTCCCCCTCCCTGAGTGGTCGTGATGCGGCCCATCCCGCTGAGTCAGAACCCACCCATCACACAGCTGCTGGTCATGATAAAACCTAATGGTCGACACCAGAGCCCTGTAAATAAGCCCAGCTCCACGTGTTCTCTTAAATCAGCAAAGCCACACCCTCACGGGAAAGCCCGAGAAGAAAGCTTCAGAACCTCCCTCTGCTCTCTGGTTCCTCACGGCCTTCAGACTGCCCCTCGTCCTCCAGACGCTCCCCGACCTTCTCCAGGATGTGTAAGTTAGAGATTTCTTCTGTTCCTGTGTTTTGGTGTTGCCTCCTCCTTGTGCCTTACCTGACTGACACCCCAGAGCCTTCCTTTCCTCCTGGCCAGGGCTCTCCTGGAGATGGGCTGGCTTCTGGCCTCCTTTAAAGAGAGACCTCAACCAAATTAGAGAGAAACCTAAATAAATAAATCACAACAGAAAGCTTGGTTTTTTACTTAAAATCCATATTTATAACATAAAATGTGTTTATGCTAGATTTAGAACACACTAGGCCTGTTCTAGCTCTAAATTGCACTGCTATCTTGTAGTATGCAGTTATTCTTCATTTTATTTTCCACTTGAAGTCATTGTATTTCCTCAGTTTATAAGCACCTTGAATTCTTGAGCTGAAAAGACAGGGTAACTTGATAGGGCATCTCCCTTAGGAACCATAACCCCCAATGCAGAACAAATTAAATGTGCAAAACTGTGAGCACCATGTCCTATGTTATTAAAGATAGAATATAATGCTGAAAGGCAAGAAAGTCTTTATGAAGAAGTTTAAAGGAGTAGAAGAATGGACAGATGAACTGGAAATGGAAAGATCAGTTCTCCTTTCCTTTAGGAGTAAGCCCCTTTGGAAACTAGCTGGTAAATGTCAGTCCCTTTAGATGGCAAGGTTAGTGAATACTAAGAAAACACTAGGGTACAAGTGTTCATCATGCAAAGCACACCTGTAATATTTCATCTGGTCTCTCAGTGACCCTAGAAGAAACAAGAGATGTTTTCAGATGAGGAGATTGGGCTTCAGGGTGAAATTAGGAGACTGGTAAGACTCACAGAGAGAGTCAGTGGTGGAACGGAGTTCAGATCCACATTCTTCCAACTGCAAGCACAGGGCATTTTCCACTAATCAGTGCACTAACCCAAGAAATCTAATTTTTCCAAACATTTAAAATGATGCTATGGCCATCTGAGTAAAACCACTTTTGGCCTCTACTTCTGATTCCTCATTACCAGCCTACCATTGTTTATCTGATATGGGCAGCAGAATTAAGATGTAATGAAGTCTAACAGAACCCCTCATTACCTGTGTCGATACAGTAGTAACAGAGATGGTGATATCGTTTGAATGTTTGGGCCCTTCAAGTCTCATGTTGAAATGTGATCCCCAGTGTTGGAGGTAGGGCCTGCTGGGAGGGAGGTGTTGGCTCATCGGGCAGATCCTTCCTGAATGGCTTGGTGCCCTCCTCACAGTAATGGCTGAATTCCTGCTCTCTTCACTCACTGAGATCTGGTTGTTAAAGTGTGATACTGCCCCTGTCTCTCTCTTGCTTCCTCTCTCACTATGTTAGATGCCAGCTCCCCTTTGCCTTCTGCCATGGTTGTAAGCTCCCTGAGGTCTCACAAGAAGCAGATGCTGGTGCCATGCTTCTTGGACAGTCTGCACAACCATGAGTCTAATCACCCTCATTTCCCTATAAATTACCCAGCCTCAGGTATCCCTTTATTACAGCAATGCAAATTGGACTAATACAGATGAAGAGATAAAGTATTAATTTAGAAGATGTTTATATACATATATATATAAATATATATATATATATATATATATACATATACATATGCATATATATGTATATATGTATATATGTTTAACATTCTCACGGAGACTGGGAGGTGTTAGAGACACATAATTGAAAACGAAATCTCCCCCCAACCAAGAAAACTTCTCCACGAAGGTAGAAGAGAAAGAAATACTATTATTACACTTTAATTTCCGGGGTACATGTGCAGAACGTGCATTTTGTTACATAGGTATCCACACGTCTTGGTGCTTTGCTGCATCTGATCCTCCCATCAACTACACTAGGTATTTCTCGTGTTATCCCTTCCCAATCCCCCTACCCCTGCCTGTTCCTCCCCACCCCTCCCCCACCACCCACAAGCCCCAGTGTGTGATGTTCCCCTCCCTGTGTCCATGTGGTCTCATTGTTCACCATCCACTTATATTTTAGAAAAAAATATTATGTTTTAAGTTCTGCAATACATATGGAGATCATGTAGGCTTGTTCAATAGGTATACACATGCCATGGTGGTTGTTACTTCATCCATTGCCCCGTCATCTACATTAGGTATTTCCCCTAATGCTATCCCTCCCCAATTCGCCCACACCCTGCTATTCCTCCCCTAGCCCCTCAGCCCCTGGGCCCCAGTGTGTGATGTTCCCCTACCTGTGTCTGTGTGTTCTCATTATTCAGCACCCACTTATGAGTGAGAACATGCAATGTTGGGTTTTCTGTTCTTGTGTCAGTTTGCTGAGAATGATGGTTTTCAGCTTCATCCATGTTCCAGCAAAGGACATGAAGTTATTTTTTATGGCTGCACAGTATTCCATGGTGTATGTGTGACATATTTTCCTTGTCCAGTCTATCTATGATGGGCATTTGGGTTAGTTCAGAGTCCTTGCTATGGTAAACAGTGCCACAATAAACATATGTGTACACGTGTCTTTATAATTGAAAGTGTTATAATCCCTTGGGTACATATCTAATAATGGGATTCCTGGGTCCAACAATATTTCTATTTCTAGATCCTGAAGGAATCACCACACTGTCTTCCACAATGGTTGAACAATTTACACTCTCAACAGCAGTGTAAAAGCATTCCTGTTTCTCCACATTGTCTCCAACATCTGTTGTCTCCAGATTTTTTAATGATTGCCATTCTAATTGGCATGAGATGGTACCTCAAAGTGGTTTTGATATGCATTTCTCTAGGTATCAGTGATGATGAGCTTTTTTTTTTCATGTTTGTTGGCTGCATGAATGTCTTCTTTTGAAAAGTGTCTCTTCATCTCTGTCACAAAATTTTTTGCCCATTCTTTTGGTTGCCAGTTCACTCTAATGCTAATTTCTTTTGCTGTGCAGAAGTTCTTAAGTTTAGATCTCATTTGTCTGTTTTGGCTTCTGTTGCCATTGCTTTTGCTGTTTTAGTCATGAAGTCCTTGCCTATGCTTATGTCCAGAATGGTACTGCCTAGGTTTTTTACGGTGTTAGGTCTTATCTTTAAATCTTGAATCCATCCGGAGTTGATTTTTATATAAGGTGCAAGGAAGGGATCCAGTTTCAGCTTTCTGCATGTGGCTAGCCAGTTTTCCAACACCATTTGTTACCTAGGGTATCCTTTCCCCATGGCTTGTTTTTGTCAGGTTTGTCAAAGATCAGACAGTTGTAGCTGTGTGGTGTTACTTTCGAGGCCTCTGTTCTGTCCCGTATGGTCTACATTGGTACCAGTACCACGGTGTTTTTATTACTGTGGTCTTGTAGTACAGTTTGAAGTCAGGTAGTATGATGTCTCCATAATTGTGTGCTTAGGATTGTCTTGGCTATGTAGGTTCTCTTTTGGTTCCGTATAAAGCTTAAGGTGTTTATTTTCCAATTCTGTGAAGAAAGTCATTGGTAGCTTATGGGGATAGCATTGAATATGTAAATTATTTTGGGCAGTATGGTCATTTTCACAATATCGATTCCTCCTGACCATGCGTATGAAATGTTTTTATATCTGTTTCTGTCCTCTCTTATTTTCTTAAGCAGTGGTTTGTCCTTCTTTTGGACGAGGTCCTTCACATGTTTTGTTAGTTGTATTTCTAGGTATTTTATTCTCTTTGTAGCAACTGTGAATGGGAGGTCACTCATGATTTGGCTCTCTGTGTGTCTGTTGCTGATGTACAGGAATGCTCATAATTTTTGCACATTGTTTTTGTATCCTGAGACTTTGCTGAAGTTGCTTATCAACTTAAGGAGATTTGGGCTGAGACAATGGGGTCTTTTAAATATACCATCATGTCATCTGCAAATAGAGACAATTTGACTTCCTCTTTTTCTAATTGAATAACCTTTATTTCTTTTAGCATGAAACCAAAGTGAGATGCACTTCTCAGGAAATCAGCTCAGCAGTTGCAAAGACAGAAAAAAAAAAAAAAAAAAAAAAAAAAAAAAAAAAAAAAAAAAACAACTCTCACCTTTTTATATAAAAAGCAGATACAACCTTTAACATACAAATTCTCAAGGTAAGCAATAACTTGTCCTCAAGGGGACTTTACAGTCCCATTTGTCACACACCTTTCATTTTAAACGTTCTTAGCAATTGGGGTAACCGTCTCTGTTAGACAATTGGCTTTTCCAAAGAAAAAAATAAACTTCTTATGTCTTTATAAAAGGAGGTTGTCTTGCAACTTGGAGTAAGATACCTGCGGAACATACCCTCCCAGCCTCCTACTGAACCTGAGAAATGGAGGTGTTATCTTCCTTGATAATTTTCAAAGTGATGATTCCCAGGCTTTCAGAACAGCATCTTTGGGTCTTAAAATTAATGAGACTAAGTTATCTTTTAAGAATATTTACATACATTTCAATATGACAAAGATGTACAAGCTTTCTAAAATAAACGCCCTAAGCAAAAGGTGCTTCTTTTCTTATTTTTAACATGGAGAATATATGAGTCAGTTAGTAATTATAGGCTTCTAACAAAATACTACAGATTGGGTAAGTTAAACAACAGATATTTATTTCCTCACTGTTCTTGAGGCCGAAAGTCTAAGACGAAGGTGCCAGTGGGGTTGGCTTTTGGTGAGACTGCTCTTCCTATCTTGGAGACAGTTACCTTTTCACTCCCTCCCATGTGGCCTTTTCCCCATGCACAGGGAGAGAGATCTCTTGTGTCTCTTTCTCCTCTTAGAAGAACACCAGTCTTATCACACTGAAGCCCAATCCTTGTCATCTCATCTAACCTTAATTAACTCTTTAAAGGCCCTCTCTTCCAATAAAGTCACACTGGAGGGTAGGACTTCCACATGCAAATTTAGTGTGGGGCACAATTCAGTCCTTTACATAGAGTCGAGCTTCTTATTTTTAGTTGGCCTTTGTCCTTATGGGAATAACAAGCCAGGCTGAGTCCTTCTCATCATGGGGCATGTATTGGAAGAAGAGATGATGAAAAGCAAGTACATTTATCACTTGCAAGTAATAATCAAGGAAAGAAACAGTGATGAGTGAAGGCCCTTGGCTCAAGGATGAGAAGATACCTGTGAGCTCCTGGTTAGCCAGGTAGTAAATCAAGCATTCCTGATGATTTGGAAAGAATGGAGCTAGAAAAACCAATTCAGGAAAGCAGAATCATCTAGATAGTCAGTGATATAACTAAGTCGTATGTACTATTTAGGCCATCGATCAATAATTTATCAACATTCCACTTACATATTAGCTCATTTGTTTATGCACTTAACATTTAATCACCCCTAGATTCATTGTACACATCAGTATGGCTGAAAACTACCCAGATAATTTTTTCCTTCCTGCAATCACTTACTACCACTGTAGATTTTATGAAACTATTAATCAGGTTTGAACTTAGATTTCAATTTCAAGCTGTTGTCATGTTGATTTTACACAAAGAATTATGAGGTGACATGTCAGAATTCTCTTCCTACCAGTACAGTTCACAAAACCCATGAAACATTTATATGGCTTGAAGCATCATATGTGCTCAGTTTATGGTGAGAAAACAGTTATCTGCATTTCTTCCCAGTTTTAAAAAAAACAACCATCAACTAATTGAAAAAGCATAACTCACTCAAAATAACTGAAAGATGGTCTAAATAAATTTACAAGATTATGTAGTCTGATAACATCCACAGATAGATAGTAAACTTACATCGAAGGAGTTTGGGATGAGTCTTCACTCATGAAGTACTGAGTTTCATAACTCAGTACTTCCCTATTCTCAATGTATGGCCATTCTGTTGGTAGGGTGGATTTTCATCACTGGAAGCAGATGTTACACTGCTCCTCCCCTCAGGCAATCTGGCTTAGAGGAAGGCAAGTGAAGGCCAGATGAGACTGAGCCTGCACCCAGCTCCCCATGCCCATCCAACCCTCTGATTCTCTACCCTGCGCATCTTGAAGTCAAGTTAGGTATGTTTTAATGACTGTCATAGTTTAAAGAGATGAAAGCGATGATGATTCATTGTGCATTTGTTAAACCAAGTTTCAGACATGATTAACGTGGGCCCTGGACACCAAGCATGGGTGAATTATTTTAGTCTCAGGAAGACAGGTTTTGTAATGTATTTTGTATTAGGCAGAATGAGAAAGTAGAGAGATTGGAGAGTCCTAGATAAGCTCATAGAGAATGGGTAGGACCCCACTGGCACCTTCTCACCCTTCTCCTGACCAGCAGACTGCTGGTTAATCACGGCTTTGTTCTCGCCTAGCTTCCTACGTGGTTCATCAGTGGCAGTGAGGCACAATGCATTATCTGCTGAAACACAAAGAAAATGCTGATGCATTTCACATTTATTTCCTCAAATCAATTGAACTTTCCCCTAAAATACGGTCACATTATTAATTACTTTAAATCTTGTCTTTGCCACATATTATGTGTAACATTGAGTAAGCAATTTAACTTTTCTATGTCTCATTCCCTCATCTGTAAAATGAGGTTGACAATAGTGTCCCCTGAGGGTGGTTGGTGAGAATATTAAATAAATCAATATATGTAAACCTCTTAGAACCATGCCTAGTGCATAACAAATAATTCATAGAAAGATTCTTTGTTATTTTATTTTATTTTCCACAAGTTATTGGGGTGCAGCTGGTATTTGCTTACATGAGTAAATTCTTTAGTAATGTGTGAGATCCTAGTGCACCCATCGCCTGAGCAGTATACACGGCATTGTATTTGTTGCTTTTGTCCCTTGTGCCTCCCCCCCTCCACCAAGTCATCGAAGTCCACTGTGTCATTCTTAAGCCTTTGTGTTCTCATAGCTTAGTTCCCGCATATCAGTGAGAACATACAATATTTGGTTTTCCATTCTCGAGTCGCTTCACTTAGAATAAGTCACCAATCTCATCTAGGTTATGGCAAATGCTGCTAATTTATTCCTTTTTTGGCTGAGTAGTATTCCATCATGTATATGTATGCCAGTTTCTTTATCCACTCATATATTGATGGGTATTTGGGTTGGTCCCATGATTTTGCAGTTGTGAATTGTGTTGCTATAAACATGCATGTGCAAGTATCTTTTCTCAAATAATGACTTTTTTTCTGAGTAGATATCCAGTAGTGGTATTGCTTGATCAAATGGTAATTCTACTTTTAGTTCTTTAAGGAACTCCGCCCTGTTTTCCGTAGTGGCCGTACTAGTTTATATTTCTTCTAGCAGTGTAGAAGTGTTCCCTAATTGCCACAACCATGCCAACATCTACTGTTGTTGTTGTTGTTGTTGTTGTTGTTGTTGTTTTTACATTCTTTGATTATGACCATTCTTGCAGGAGTAAGGTGGTATTGCATTGTTGTTTTGATTTACATTTCCCACATCATTAGTGATGTTGAGCATTTATTAAATTATTTGCTAGCCATTTGTATGTCTTCTTTGGAGAATTGTCTATTCATGTCTTAGCCCACTTTTGGATGGGGTTGATTGATTTTTTCTTACTGATTTGTTTGAGTTTGTTGTAGATTCTGGATATGAGTCCTTTGTCAGAAGTATATATTGTGAACATTTTCTCTCACTCTGTGAGTTAACTGTTTATTCTGCTGACTGTTATTTTTGCCATGCAAAAGCTCTTTAGTTATCTCTCAGCTATTTATCTTTGTTTATATTGCAATTGCTTTTGGGTTTTTAGTCATAAAATCTTTGCCTAAGCCAATGCCTAAAAGGGTTCTTCCAGTGTTATCTTCTGGAATTTTTATAGTTTCAGGTTTTAGGTTTAAGTCTTTAATCTGTCCTGAGTTGATTTTTGTATAAGGTGAGAGATGAGGATTCAGCTTTATTCTCCGACATGTGGCTGGCCAGTTATCTCAGCACCATTTGTTGAAAAGGGTGTCCTTTCTCCACTTGATGTTTTTGCTTGCTTTACTGAAGATCAGTTGGCTGTAAGTATTTGGTTTTATTTCTGGATTTTCTATTCTGTTCCCATTGATCTATGTGCCTGTTTTTATACCAGTACCATGCTGTTTTGGTGACCATGGCCTTATAGTTTGAAATCAGGAAGTGTGATGCTCCAGATTTGTTCCTTTTACTTAGTCGTGCTTTGGCTATGTTGGCTCTTGTTTGTTTCCATATGAATTTTAGAACTGCTTTTCTTGAACTCCCGACCTCAGGTGATCCACCCGCCTTGGCCTCCAAAATGCTCGGATTACAGGCATGAGCCACCACGCCCGGCCTTAGAACTATTTTTCTAACTCTGTGAAGAATGATGGTAAAATTTTGATGGGAATTGCATCGTGTTTATACATTGCATGTATTTGTACATTGCAGTATGCTCATTTTTACAATATTGATTCTACCCATCCAGGGCCATGTGATGTGTTTTCATTTCTTTGTGTCATCTATGTTTTCTTTCATCCGTGTTATGTAGTTTTCCTACTAGAGGTCTGTCCACCCTTTTGTTAGATATATTCCTAAGTATTTTTTTTTCTTTTTTTTTTTCTTTTTTGGCGGCAATGGTGAAAGGGTTTGAGTTCTTGATTTGGTTCTCCATTTTGTCACTGTTGGTGTATAGAAGAGCTGATTTGTGTACATTAATCTCGTATTGGGAAATCTGCTAAATTATTTTATCAGTTCTGTGAGCTTTCTTGGGGAGTCCTTTGGGTTTTCAAGGTAGATGATCATATTGTTAGCAAACAGAGACAGTTTGACTTCCTCTTTATCTGTTTGGATGCCCTTTATTTCTTTCACTTGTCTGATTGCCCTGGCTAGGATTTCCAGTACTATGTGGAAGAGGAATGGTGAGAGTGGCCATCCGTGTCTTGTTTCCATTCTCAGGAGGAATGCTTTCAACTTTTCCCCATTCAGTATTCTGTTGGCTGTGGGTATGGCATAGATGGCCTTTATTACATTAAGGTATGTCCCTTGTGTACCGATTTTGCTGAAGGTTTTAATCAGAAAATGATGCTGGATTTTGTTAAATGCTTTTTCTGCATCTATTGAGATGATCATGTAATATTTGTCTTTAATTCTGTTAATGTGGTACAGCACATTTATTGACATGCTTATGTTACCCCATCCCTGCATCCCTGGTATGAGTCACTTGATCATGGTAGATTATCTGTTTGATATGTTGTTTGATTTGCTTAGCAAGTATTTTATTAAGAATTTTAGCATGTATCTTTATCAAGGACATTGCTCTGTAGTTTTCTTTTTAGTTGTCTCCTTTCCTGGCTTTGGTAATAGGGTGATGCTGGCTTCATAGAACGGATTAAGGAGGGTTCCTTCTTTCTCTGTCTTGTGGAATAGTGTCAAAAGGATTGCTGCCAATTCTTCTTTGAATATCTGGTAGGATTCTGTGGTGATTCCATCTGCTTCTGAACTTTTTATTGTTGGTAATTTTTAAATTACCATTTCAGTCTTGCTACTTGTTATTAGTTTGTTTGGGGCATCTGATTCTTTCTGATTGAAGCTAAGAGGGCTGTATTTTTCCAGGAATTCATCCATCTCTTCTAGCTTTTCTAGTTTATTTCTGTCAAGGTGTTCGTAATAGCCTTGAGTGATCTTTAGTATTTCAGTGGTGTGAGTTGTGATATCTTCCGTTGTGCTTCTCAGTGAGGTTATTGGGATGTTTCTCTCTTCTCTTGGGTAATTCTGCTAATGGTCTACCAGCTTTATTTATCTTTTCAAAGAACCAGCTTTTTGTTTCATTTATCTTTTGTATTTTTGTTCGTTTGTTTCTATTACATTTAGTCTGGTGTTGGCTATTTCCTTTCTTCTGGGTTTGGGTTTGGGTTTGGTTTATGTTTTTCCTCTCATTCCTTGAGGCACGACCTTAGATTGTCTGTTTGTGCTCTTTCAGACTTTTTGACGTAGGTGTTAAGGGCTATGCAGTTTTTTCTTAGCACCTCCTTAGTTGTAGCTCAGAGGTTTTGATAGGTTGTGTAATTTAAATATGTCATTGAGTTTGACAAATTTTTACATTTCTATCTCAATTTGCTTTGGGACCCAGTGCTCTTTCAGGAGCAGGTTATTTAATTTCCATGTATTTGTGTGGTGTTGAAGGTTCCTCTTTGAGTTTATTTCCAGTTTGATTCCACTGTTGGTATGATAGAGTGCTTGATATAATTTCAGTTGTCTGAAACTTCCTGAGGGTCGTTTTATGGCCTATCATATGGTCTATACTGGAGAAAGTTCCATGTATTGTTGAACAGAATGTGTATTCTGTGGTTGTTGGATGAAGCGTTCTGTATATATCTGTTAAGTCTATTTATTCCAAGGTATAGTTTAAATCCATTGTATCTTTCTTGACTTTCTGTCTTGATGACCTGTCTAGTGCTGTCAGTGGAGTATTGAAGTCCCCCGCTCTTATGGTGTTGCTGTCTACCTTATTTCTTAGGACCGTTCGTAATTGTTTTATAAATTTGGGAACTCCAGTGTTAGCCGCATATATGTTTAGGATCGTGGTATTTTCCTGTTGGACAAGGCCTTTTACCATTATGTACTATCTCTCTTTGTCTGTTTTAACTGCTGTTGCTTTAAAATTTGTTTTGTCTGATCTAAGAACAATTATCCCTGCTCAGTTTGGTGTCCTTTTGTATGAAATGCCTTTTTCCAGCCTTTTACTTTAAGTTTCTGTGAGTCCTCATGTGTCTGGCAAGACTCCTGAAGGCAGCAGATGGTTGGTTGGTGAGTTCTTACCCATTTTGCAGTTCCGCATCTTTTAAGTGGAGCATTTGGGCCATTTACATTCGATGTTAGTATTGAAATGTGAGGTATCATTGCAGTCATCATGCTCTTTGTTGCCTGCATAGTCTGTGTTGTTTTGTTTTCGCTTTTTACCTTGTAATTTTGTTTTATTGGTTTTGTGTGATTTATGCGTTAAAGAGATTCTGTTTGCGTGTGATTCCAGGATTTTGTTTCAAGATTTAGAGCTCCTTTTATAGTGGTTCTTGTAGTGGTGGTTTGGTAATGGTCAATTCTGTCAGTGTGTGTTTGTCTGAAAATGACTGTATCTTTCCTTCTTAAATAATGCTTAGTTTCACTGGATGCAAAATTCTTGGCCGCTAACTGTTTTGTTTGAGGAGGCTGAAGATAGGACACCAATCCCTTCTAGCTTGTAGGGTTTATGCAGGTAAATCTGCTTTTAATCGGGTGACTTTGGTTTTACAGGTTACCTGGTGCTTCTGTCTCACAGCTCTTAAGAGTCTTTCTTTCCTCTTAACTTTGGATAATTTGATGGCAATATGCCTAGGCAAAGACCTTTCTGTGATGAATTTCCCATGTCTTCTTCATGCTTCTTGTATTTACATGCCTAGGTCTCTATCTGGGCCAGGGAAGTTTTCCTCAGTTATTTCCCTAAATATGCTTTCCAAACTTTTAGAATTTTCTTCTTTCTCAGGAATACCAATTATTCTTAGGTTTAGTCATTTAACATAATCCCATAATTTGTGGAGGCTTTGTTCATAATTTCTTATTCTTTTTTCTTTGTCTTTGTTGGGTTGGGTTAATTCAAAGTCCTTATCTTTGAGCTCTGAATTTCTCTCTTCCACTTGTTCAATTCTGTGGCTGAGACTTTCCAGAGCATTTTACATTTCTAAAAGTATGAACAAATTTTCCTGAATTTTGGATTTTTTTTTTTTCTTGAAGCTGTCTGTTTCCTTTAATATTTCTCCATTCACTTCTAGTATCATTTTTTGGATTTTTTTTCCCACCCCCACAGGGCTTTGCCTTTCTCTGGACCCTCCCTGAGTAGCTTAACTAACCTCCTGAATTCTTTTTCAGGGGAATCAGGGATGTCTTCTTGGGTTGAATCCATTGCTGGTGAACTAGTGTGATTTTTGTGGGGTGTTGACACGCCTTGTTTTGCCATATTACCAGGGTTGGTTTTCTGGTTCTTTCTCATTGGGCTAGGCTGTGTTAGAGGCAAAGTCTAGGGCTGAAGGCTGTTCTGATATTTTTTGTCCCATGGGGTGTTCCCGTGGTGTAGTGTTCTCCCTGTTCTCCTGTGGATGTGGCTTCCTGTGAGCTGACTGCAGTGATTGTTGTCTCTTCTGGATCCAGCCACCCAGTGAGTCTATCTGGTTCTGGGCTGGTACTGGGGATCGTTTGCACAGAGTCCTGTGATGTGAACCATCTATGGATCTCTCAGTTGTGGATACCAGTGCCTGTTCCGGAGGAGGTGGTGTAGGGTGCAGCAAACCCATGAGGGTTCTTAACTTTGTTGATTGAGAGGTCTATGTTTGTGCTGATTGGCCTCCTGCCAGGAGGTGGCACATCCCAGAAAGCATCAGCTGTGGTATTGTGGAGAGAAACCATTGGTGGGTTTCTCTCCCAAGATTATATGCCCTTTGTCTTTCCCTACCAGGGTAGGTAGGGAAGGACCGTCATGTAGGGCAGGGCCAGGTGTGTGTGAGTTCAGACTCTCCTTGGGCAGGTCTTGCTGTGGTTGCTGTGGTGGGTGGGGATGAGACTCCCAGGTCACTGGCATTGTGTACCTAGGATTATGGCTGCCTCTGCTGGATCTTGCAGGTTGTCAGGGAAGTGGGGGAAAGCTGGCAGTCACAGGCCTCACCCAGCTCCCAGGAAACCTGAAGGGCCAGTCTCACTCCCACGATGCCCCCTGCAGCATCCCTGAGTCTGTTTCCAGGTGAATGACGAATCAGGCTCGGAAACTTGCCAGAGGGTTTCCTTCTTTCAGCTTCAGCTTCTCCATTGGGGACGTTTTCCACTTCCACAGCTGGGTCTCTCATAGTATTTGGGGTGTCTCTGGGGTCCTGAGGAAAGAGTCTGTTTCCTTCAGAGGGTCTGTCAGTCATCTCAGTATTGCTGGTTTGTTCTTGGAGTCAATCTGGAGCAAAAATTCACAGTGGAAGCCTCCACATGCTGCTCTGACTGGAGCTGCCACCTACTCCTGCCTCTCGTCTGCCTTGATCCATAAGTAGATTCCTAATTATGGAATTTGTGATTATTTTAAGTTATTTAAGGCAATTGTGTTCAGATCTTATTTTGCCACTAAAACTGCCTTGGAAATACGTTCTCTGCCACTCATGCTAACAGTGGTTATAGTGACACAATGGCATAACAGTTTCTCCAGAAATAATTCAGAATTCTCGGACAGTTTTTATTTGTGTCATTCTTTGGTTTATTTGGACAGATTCCGTTTTCCCGTGAATTACATTTGACCTTGTACAGAAATGTAACCAAATAATTGGAAAGTAATTTTCTATTCATTATACTAGTTATTTAATCTCTTAAATGATTATATAAAATAAATTTCTTCAGAGCATAAGAAATAGTGCATATAAAAATGCCTTTAAGAACTTGAAAAAAAATGTTTTCCAGAGGAGTTTTGGTTGTCTGCTTTAGCTTGGTTTGTTTTTACTAAGCTCATCGGTAATTTCTGTCCAACACCCAGCATGACGGAGTCTAGTTGAGTTGGACAGGGTTTGTGTACTGAGTCTGAAGGTTAAAATCAAAAATACATGTTGACCTCCATCTCAGAGGAGGTTATATGAACCACAAAGTTGTATGTTTTTCATGGCGTATAATATGCTTGTCCCAAGTGTGGGTATTCTTTCTACCAAAAGCACTACATTAAAAAGGATCATTTCTATATCCCATGCCAAACATGCCTCCCTGTGAATTTTAGATGACTCATTTCCCACAAGGGAGGTGGCTATGGAGGCCAGCTTTGTTGTTTTTAGTTTCATGGGATTTTCTTCCAGGAACTGGAATGTAAAGAGTATGGCCATGATGCAAACTTAAATGACGATAAGTCCCAGGCTTGCTTTGAGGAGTTACCACTGATATGCATATGCACACACCCACGTGCAACAAAAACTTCAGAGGCCGAATGACAGCACCAGCAGCTTTATGTATGACCCTGATTGGAGGCACTGCACAGGTGTGAGAACTGGGGATATTGTTTGGATGTTTTGTCTTTTCTGACTCTCATGATGACACGTGATTCACCCAGTGTTGGAGGTGGGGTCTGGCGGGAGGTGTTTGTGTTATGGGAGCAGTCATGAATGACTTGATGCCCTCCCCAGGGAAATGAGTGATTTATTGCTCTATTAGTTTAGCTGGTTAAGAGTCTGGGACCTCCCTCTTCTCTTGCAATGTGAAACACCAGCTTCCCCTTTGCCTTCCACCACGAGTAAAAGCTCCCAGAGGTCTGACCACTAGTTGAGCAGGTGGTGGTGCCATGCTTGTATTGCCCGCAGAACTGTGAGCCAAAGAAACCTCTTTTCTGAATAAGTTACCCAGTCTCAGATATTCCTTTACAGCAATACAAAATGGACTAACACAACTGGTAAGTCCTATCCTTGGGAAGAGCTGTCCCTAATCTTTTTGACAACAGAGACTGGTTTCCGTCTTGGGCAGCTTTACCCCAAAACCAGTTGGGATGGTTTTTGGATGAAACTGATCCACTTCAGATCATCAGGCAATAGTTAGATTCTCATATGGAGTGCACAAGCTAGATCCCTCACATGTGCAGTTGACGACAGAGTTTACGCTCCTGTCAGAATCTAATGCTGGCTGATGTAACAGGAGGCAGGTCTCAGGTGGTAATGCTCACTTGCCTGCCACTGACCTCCTGCTGTACAGCCCAGTTCCTAGCAGGCCGCAGACCAGTCTCAGTCCACGGCCTGGGGAGTTAGGAACCCCTGCTCAGGAAGGTCAGAGCCAAAGACAATTGTAGTGCCAGCAAAGAATTCTACCAGGTGCATCAGGAGATGGCTTAACACCTTTGGAATCCAGGGTCCTCTGGTAGAAGGACATTCTACCGAACCTGCAGGCCAACGTTTCTGTGCATGTAAGGGGCTTATTTTAGGTAGCCCAGGGGTTGTGGTCCTCCACTTATGAACCCCAAATATGTCTGGGGTAACATATGGAAGGAGAGGGAAGATTGTTGGGCATGGAGAATTGCCTCTGAGATGCTACAGAAGAGGCAAGAGAGTCACCCCTGTGTAACACATAAAAATTACGATAAAGAATTGAATTTTGATCTTTTTCATGGACTGGTAATCTACACGACACATACTAAGAATGTAAAATATTTGAGTAAATTAATTAGTAAATACTGTATTAACATAATGTAAGAGATGAGGAGACTACTAACATTAATGATAATTTCAGGCGTTAAAAAGCAAGTATGTACGTATTTTATTCTGAGGGTCTAAAAATACATTATGTCCAGCTAATAATGTAAAAAATTTTCCAGTTCTACCTAATTTTGATGGAGGACAATAATGACTTTTTTTTTTTCCAAAATTGAGGCATTAAATGTGTTCCAGAAATACGGACTTTGTCTTAATATTTTACCAATGATATAATCGTTTGGGCTACCTAATGAAAGACTATGATGCCTTTTTTTTTTTTTTAGATGTTTACATAATAGAAGGGAGTCTAGCTTTTAGACAGGGCAAAATTGTCCATGAATATTTTGTAAGACTCCTAGAATGAGTGGAAGATTTTAACCTCTAAGGTCCTTTTGTAATTCTAAAATTCTATGATATTGAAGTGGGATTTAAAAGTTGAGTGAAAAGCTGTTCATGTACAGGGAGAGTTCGATGCTCTCCAGAGGCACATCCAGGCGCAGCACATATGATTTGGGTGGATTAAAGTTCTGTTGAATCAACCTGAGGGAAGCAACACTAGTAAGGGTTGAAGTTTTCTCAAAAGAATTCAATCGATATTGATTTAGTTCAAGCACCGTAAAATTTAAGTTGTAAAAACTGAGTCAATTTCTATTAATTTGATGTCATAACTTTTACTGAGCATTCTAAATTTTCTATCTTTTTAAAAGAAAACCTGGGCTCTTTCCATGTCAGAAAATAGTTTAAGCAAAAAGATTGAGCTCTGAGTGTTTATATGAAAATATTCATGCACTTGTTGTCTAGCCGGCACTCAGGAAATGTTAGCTGTATTGTACTGAGGCACAAACATGTATTTGACAAGAGTTTGCTTTCCTTCATTCACTGCAGGAGTATTTGTTTTGTTTATTTCTCTACTCTGGAAACCTGGTACTCAACAAGTATTAAACGGAAAATCGGCAATTGTGCTGTGGTAAAATAATAATAATAGAGTAAAATACTATTCTAATCATATTCTACTTTCCCCACCAAATTTCCCATAATAATCATACATTTCAGTAATAGCTCACTTTACTTTAGCAAATATGTTCATATTCATGACAGCATCTGGTCGCACCTATATAGGTAGATAAGTATTCTCATTCTCATCTTATGAATGGCGGAAAAACAGAGGTTCAGGGAGATTAAATAATCCCATTAGTGACTAGGATACACATCCCTACTTCAAGATTCCCTGCTGAGGACATTTCTAATAAACATGAGGGTTTATGCCAGCTTCAGAGTACAGATCAAGAAAAGAGAAAGGCTGAACAATTTCTTCTCCATTTGATGACATTTTGCTTGCTTTTGCT
Source organism: Saimiri boliviensis (assembly GCF_048565385.1). Classification (NCBI taxonomy): domain Eukaryota; kingdom Metazoa; phylum Chordata; class Mammalia; order Primates; family Cebidae; genus Saimiri; species Saimiri boliviensis. The sequence continues at coordinate 153,835,383 of NC_133453.1, forward strand.
TTGACTTTGTGTCTTCTATAAACCTGCAGTGTAATCTCTATTTCTTCAGTACCTACTTGCAATCATTGTTACATTTTTATGTTATTTGTGAATAAAAATGGTAAGAACTATTTCTTTCACTCCAGTAAGACTATCCAACTTTCTAAATGTAAGATATTTCCAAAGACACTTGTTCATGATGGATCTAGGGCAGGGGGAGGAGAGTCAAGAAAGCGATTGTTCCTATAGTAGTAAAATGTTCCAACGAATGGAAACACATCGTTGTCTACGTGGTTTTTGAAATTTCCTTTAAGAAGCTTGCTTCAGTGGTTAGCTGTGCAGTGAAAAATTCTTCCCCACGTATAAACAAATTTTCTCTCAGTCTGTGTGAAGCCTATTACATCACATATTTCTGGTCTGTATGGAAACGAAGGACATCTGCTTCTTTGCTTCTTGAGTAGTACTTAGAACATTAAAAAATTGCATTCTCCTCACTCGTCTTTCCTCCGACCTCTTCCGAAGAATTGCACTTAAACTTGAAGAGAGTAGTCATTACCTAGGCCACTGAAATTAAAGACATTAGGAAGATTAACCTCTTCTCTTGCTTTTGTAGTAATTGTTTTAAGTACTTTGTTTTTTTTAGGAAGAATTTTTTTTAGGTCTAAAATAGCAAGTATATGACCATTTATTAACCTCTTATTCAACCAGGTGATTTGGAACAAAGAGAACAATGGACACCATTCTTCCTCCAGAATAGTTTATGATCTAATTTGGCAGGGCACAATAAACAAGTGTGGTACAGTGAGAGAGTCATTTCATGGTAATACATATTTGTGTGAGAACGTGGCAGGTCCGGGACTGTTTCTTGATCTTATCTAAGTGAGACCTCTCTCAATTCTGCAAGAATAGTATTGTCATCTAGGGAACACTGTGAGGAAAAGGTGTATCTAGGGAGGGATTTTAACGGAGGCATATGATTTAGGAATTAGAGGATTTTTCCATGAACATCAAAAGGTGTCACCAAAGGCAAAGACGTATGAATGAGCAAGCTGTATTCAGAGTGTAGGGAAGTGGGCCACATAAGCTGGAGTCGAAGGTCCAATTTGAGAACAAGATGAACTCAGCTAGCTTATGTTAGATTATAGGGGGCCTTTGAGATTCCTTTGCCCCTGTGGTACTGTCCTATTGCTAAATGCACACTAATTTTCAGATTTTAATGTTCCCTGTAACTCACTTTTTTGTACCTGATTTTTCAGATATTTATCGATCAATAACATGTCTGAATTATGTGCCAAATCAGTGTTTGGTTTCTATCTTTTCTATAAAAAATGTGTTTTACCTTTGAAAACAAGTCTTTTTTGCTCTGCATTGATCCCTATTTTATTTATTTATTAATTTTATTGTACTTTAAGTTCTGGGATACACGTACAGATCTTGCAGGATTGTTGTAAAGGTGCACACGTGCCATGGTGGTTTGCTGCCCCCATCCCCCCATCACCCACATCTGGCATTTCTCCCAATGTTATGCCTACCCAGCCTCCCCACTCCCTGCTGTCCCTCCCCTAACTCTGCACCCCCCAACAGAACCCAGTGTGTGATGTTCCCCTCCTGTGCCCATGTGTGCTTATTGTTCATCACCCACCTGTGAGCGAGAACATGGGGTGTTTGGTTTTCTGTTCTTGTGTCAGTTTGCTGAGAATGATGGTTTCCAGATTCATCCATGAACATATGTGTGCATGGGTATTTATAATAGAATGATTTATAATCCTTTGGGCATATACTCAATAATGGGATTGCTGGGTCAAAATGAATTTCGATTTCTAGATCCTTAAGGAATCGCCATACTGTTTTCTACAATGGTTGAACGAATTTACACTCCCACCAACAGTGTAAAAGTGTTCCTATTTCTCCACATCCTCTCCAGGATCTGTTGTCTCCAGATTTTTTAATGATCACCATTCTAACTGGCCTGAAATGGTATCTCAGTGTAGTTTTGATTTGCATTTCTCTAATGACCAGAGATGATGAGCATTTTTTCAGGTATTTATTAGTCTCATCTATGTCTTCTTTTGAAAGGTGTCTGTTTATATCCTTTGTCCACTTTTGAATAGGTTCGTTTTTTCTTGTAAACCTGTTTTAGTTCTTTGTAGATTCTGGATAGCAGTCCTTTGTCAGATGGGTAGGTTGCAAAATTCCTTTCCCATTCTGTTGGTTGCCAGTTCACCCTAGTGATTGTTTCTTTTGCTATGCAGAAACGCTTCAGTTTAATTAGATCCCATTTGTCTATTTTGGCTTTTGTTGCCAGTACTTCTGATGTCTTAGTCATGAAGTCCTTGCCTGTGCCTATGTCCTGAGTGGCTTTGCTTAGGCTTTCTTCTAGGGTTTTTATGGTGTTAGGTCTTATGTTTAAATCTTTAATCTAACTGGAGTTAATTTTTGTATTAGGTGTAAGGAAGGGGTCCAGTTTCAGTTTTCTGCACATGGCTAGCCAGTTTTCCCAACACCATTCATTAAACATGGAATCCTTTCCCCATTGCTTGTTTTCGTCAAGTTTGTCAAAGATTAGATGGTTGTAGATGTGTGGCATTACTTCTGAGGTCTTGGTTCTGTTCCATTGCTCTATATCTCATTTTTGGTACCAGTACCATGCTGTTTTGATTACTGTAGCTTTGAGAATGGTTTGAAGTCAGGTAGCGTGATGCTTCCAGCTTTGTTTATTTTGCTTATGATTGTCGTTTTATGGGCTCTTTTTTTTGGTTATATATGAAGTTTAAAGTGTTTTGTTTTTTTTTTTTTCCTAGTTCTGTGAAGAAGGTCAGTGGTAGATTGATGGGGATAGCACTGAATCTATAAATTACTTTGGAAAGTAGGGCCATTTTAACCATACCGATTTTTCCTGACCATAAGCATGGAATGTTTTTCCATCTGTTTGTGTCCTCCCTTATTTCCTTGAGTAGTGGTTTGTAATCCTCCTTGAAGAGGTCCTTCACAGCCTTTGCTAGTTGTATTCCTAGGCATTTTATTATCTTTGTGGCAATCGTAAATGGGAATTTACTCATTATTTGGCTCTCTGTCTTTTACTGGTGTATAGGAATGCTTGTGATTTTTGCACATCGATTTTGTATTGTGAGACTTTGCTGAAGTTGCTTAGCAGCTTAAGGAGATTTTGGGCCGAGACAATGGGATCTTCTAAATATACAATCATGTCATCTGCAAATAGAGACAATTTAACTTCTTTTTTTCCTAATCGAATACCCTTTATGACGTTTTCTTGCCTGATTGCTCTAGCTAGAACTTCCAATACTATGTTGAATAGAAAGGGTGAGATAGAGCACCTTTGTCTAGTGCCAGTTTTCAAAGGGAATGCTTCCAGTTTTTGCTCATTAAGTTAGATGTTGGCTGTGGGTTTGTCATAAATAGCTTTTTTTATTTTGAAATGTGTTCCATTGATACCTAGTTTATTATTGAGAGTTTTTTTTTTTTTTTTTTTTTTTTTTTTTTAGCATCAAGGGCTGTAGAAGTTTGTTGAAGGCCTTCTCTGCATCCTTTGAGATGATGTGTTTTTTTTTTTTCTTTGTTTATGTGATGGATTACATTTATAGATTTATGTATGCTGAACCAGGCTTGCATCCCCGCGGTGAAGCCTACTTGATTGTGATGGATAAGCGTCTTGATGTGCTGTTGGATTCAGTTTGCCAGTATTTTATTGAAGATTTTTGCATCAATGTTCATCCTGGCTATTGGCCTGAATTTTTTTCTTTTAGTTGTATGTCTGCCAGGTTTTGTCTGAGGATGATGATGGTTTCGTAAAATATGTTAGGGAGTATTCCTTCTTTTTGTATTGTTTCGAAGCGTTTTAGAAGGAGTGATATGAACTCCTCTTTGTACATCTGGTAGAATTCTGCTGTAAATCCATCTGGGCCTGGACTATCTTGGTTGGTAGGCTATTAATTACTGCCTCAACGTCAGTCCTTATTGTTGGTCTATTAAGGGATTAACTCCTTCTTGATTTAGTCTTGGGAGGGTGTAAGTGTCCAGGAGTTTATCCATTTCTTCCAGATTTACTGGTTTATATGCATAGAGTTGTTTGTAGTAATCTCTGATGGTAGTTTGTATTTCTTTGGAATTGGTGGTGATACCCTTTTTATCATTTTGTATTGCATCCATTTGAGTCTTCTCTCTTTTCTATGTCATTAGTATGGCTATCTTGTCTATTTTGTTGACCTTTTCAAAAAACCAGCTGCTTGATTTACCGATTTCTTGAAGAGTTTTTCTTTGCCTCTATCTCCACTTCTGCTCTCATCTTAGTTACTTCTTGTCTTCTGCTAGGTTTTGAACTTTTTTTGATCTTGCTTCTCTAGCTCTTTCCATTTTGATGATAGGGTGACGATTTTACATCTTTCCTCACTTCCAATGTGGGCATTTATTGCTATAATTTTTCTCGTAGTCACTGCTTTAAATGTGTCTCAGAAATTTTGGTATGTCGTGTCTTCGTTCTCATTGGTTTCGAAGAACATCTTTATTTCTGCCTTCATTTCATTGTTTATCCTGTTGCTGTTCTGGAGCAAATTGTCCCGGTTCCATGTACTCGTGTGGTTTTGAGTGACTTTCTTAATCCTGAGTTCTAATTTGATTTCACAGTGTTCTGAGAGATTGTTAGGATTTTCGTTCTTTTGCATTTGCTGAGGAGCGACTTACTTCCAATTATGTGGTCAGTTTTAGACTAGGTATCATGCAGTGCTGAGAGGAATATATATTCTGTGGATTTGGGGTGGAGATTTCTGTAGATGTCTGTTAGGTCCACTTGGTCCAGATCTGCGTTCAAGTCCCGGATATCCTTGTTGATTTTCTGTCTTGTTGATCTGTCAAATAGTGACAGTGGAATGTTAGTCTCCCACGATTATTGTTTGGGAGTCTAAGTCTCTCTGTGGGTCTTTAAAAACACCGCATGTTCTCACGCATAGGCGGGTGTTGAACAGTGAGAACACATGGACACAGGGAGGGGAGCACTACGCACTGGGGTCTGTCGGGGAGAAACAGGGGAGGGACAGCAGGGGGTGGGTAGTTGGGGAGAGATAGCATGGGGAGAAATGCCAGATACAGGTGAAGGGGAGGAAGGCAGCAAATCACACTGCCATGTTGTAGCTATGCAACAATCTTGCATGTTCTTCACATGTACCCCAAAACCTAAAATGCAATTTAAAAAAAGGGAGTATTCCTTCTTTTTGTATTGTTTCAAAGAGTTTTAGAAGGAGTGATATGCTTTACGTATCTGGGTGCTTCTGTATTGGGTGCATACATATTTAGGATACTTAGCTCTTCTTGCATTGATCCTTTTACCGTTATGTAAAAGACCTTGTCTCTTTTGATCTTTGTTGGTTGAAAGTCCATTTTATCAGACCAGGATTGCAACCCCTGCTTCTTTTTGCTCTCCATTTGCTTGGTAAATCTTCTTCCATCCCTTTATTTTGAGTCTATGTGTGTATTTGCACATGAGATGGGTCTCCTGAATACAGCACAACAAAGGATCTTGACTTTTTATCCAGTTTGTCTGTGTCTTTCAATGGGTGCATTTAGACCATTTATATGTAACATTAATATTGATACGTGCCAATTTTATCCTGCCATTTTGTCACTGGTTGGTGGTTTTGCCCGTTAGTCGATGCAGTTTATTCGTTATGTCCTCGGTCTTTACCTTTTGATACGTTTTTGTAGTGGCTGGTAGTGGTTGTTCCTTTCCGTGTTTAGTGCGTCTTTCAGGAACTCTTGTAAGGCAGGTCTGGTGGTGATAAAATCTCTCAGCAGTCGCTTGTCTGTAAAGGATTTTATTTCTCCTTCACTTATGAAGCTTAGTTTGACTGGATGTGAAATTCTGTGTTGAAAGTTCTTTTCTTTAAGGGTGTTGAATATTGACCCCCACTCTCTTCCGGCCTGTAGGGTTTCTGCTGAGAGATCCACTGTAAGTCTAATGGGCTTCCGTTTGTTGATGACCCAACCTTTCTCTTTCTAGCTGCCCTTAACATTTTTTCCTTCATTTCAACCCCGGTCAGTCTGATGATTATGTGCCTTGGGGTTGCACTTTTTGAGAAATATCTTTGTGGTGTTCTCTGTATTTCCAGAATTTGAATGTCAGCTTGCCTTGCGAGGTTAGGGAAGTTCTCTTGGGTAATATTCTGAAGTGTGTTTTCCAGCTCGGATTCATTCTCCCTGTCACATTCAGGTACATCGATCGTGCATAGATTTGGTTTCTTCACATAATCCCATAGGTCTTGTAGTCTTTATTCATTTTTGTTCACTCTTTTTTTTCCTCTAATGTGGCCTTCTCATTTTATTTCATACAGTTGATCTTCAATTTCTGATATTCCTCCTTCCTCTTAATTGATTAAACTACTAAAATTGGCGTGTGCTTTGTGAAGTTCTCCTGCTGTGTTTTTCAGCTCCATTAAGTCGTTTATGTTCTTCTCTAAGCTGGTTATTCTAGTCAGAATTTTGTCTAACCACATTTCCAGCTCAGCGCCTGGATTGTTGAGTAAATTTATCAATCGGAACTTTCATAAACCTATGGTTTTGAACTAATTTTATTACCTGAACTGGAAATAGACACACATAATGGACAGTGCATTGAAAAGATGATAAGCAGTTTTCTAGAATTAAAATAGAACGTGATCTTTACTTACTCAAAGAATGCTCAACTCAAGGGGACACAGATCACTTGTATTGACTGCATGAGCTACGGGAGGTAGAGACAACTTTTTGAAAATACAGAGCTAAAACTGTCCGTGCATTGAATGCTAGACAAGATTTTCAGAATACACAGCTAAAACGGTCCCCGCTTTAGCTCTGTATTTTGAAAAAGTTGTGTGCTCTTCAAAGAGAAAGCTACATTTGCTGTGACTTTGGCTTTGAGGGGAAATGGGATGATGAGTGAGAGGATGGTGACTGAAACCAGCTCATTTCCCATTGACCACTGAGGCCACATCTCTCAGGTGAGAAGCAAAGTGAGAATTTGAACCAGGCACATTCTCCTTAGAGACAATGGGCCAAAGACAGGTCCGATGGAATCTAATGTCTTTTCATGTTGACATCAATCACATCAAGCTCTCGCTAAGCCATTGAAGTGTCACATTGGGTCTGGGGGAGGCGGTGCACACTGTGGAATTACACGTCCGAAGATTTGGATTTGATTTCCAGCCCTCTGCCAGTCAGTCTGCCAGGCACTTTCAAGTGACAAGCCTTAGACGAGTCCATTTCTGTCTCTGATTTCAAATTCTTTCACAGGGATTTATGTGGGCCTTAAGGCCCACTAAGAAAAGATCCCTCTTCCGGCTTAGTGCCTGCTTTCATGATTTGATTTGTCAATCTGGACTGAATACACCTTTGGTTTTGGATTGACTCTATTACCTCTCCTAGAAATTAACACACAAAACTGACAGCTGATTGACAAGATGAGAAGCAGTTTTCCAGAATTCAAATTGAACTTAATCCTTTCTTAATAAAAGAATGCTCAATTCAAGGGGACAGAGATCACTAGTTTTGACTTCATGAGTTATGGCAAGTAGAGACAACTTTTTGAAAATACACAGCTAAAACTGTCCGTACTTTGAATGCTAGACAAGTTTTTCAGAATACTGCTGTGTATTTTTAAAAGTGGCGTGCTCTTCAAAGAGAAAGCTACTTTTTCTGTGACTTTGGGTTCGAGGGGAAATGGGAGTCCTCTTCAGTCAGCAGGGACGACACCTGAGTCCTTTGCAGTCCTTTTGTCTGCCTCTGAGGGTGAAATGAGAGTGGTCACTGTCATCATGAGCCGTGTCTGAAAGAATTATTCACATTTCCTACGAGAATAGATGGCTGAAATAGCGAAAGGTGTGTGTTTTTTTGGAGTATGGACTGGTTCAAAGCCCACCTCAAACCACTAAGTATTTTGCTGAACACGAGAAGTGGTGTGTGCGGCCTGTGTTTGGGTGTTTTTTGTGACACTGTGTGTGTGTGTGTGTGTGTGTGTGTGTGTGTCTGTCTGTCTGAGGGTCTGTGTGTCTGTGTTTCTGTCTCCATTCCTGAGCAGCAAATCTTCTTTCCTCTTTTAGCATGTTACTCAGAACTGTGGATGAAGCCCAGCACTCCTGAAAACACTATAAATGTATGGTTGAAGGAAATTTTCTTGATGAAGAGTGAGAGGGTGGTGACTGAAACCAGCTCATTTCCCATTGACCACTGAGGCCACATCTCTCAGGTGAGAAGCAAAGTGAGAATTTGAACCAGGCACATTCTCCTTAGAGACAATGGGCCAAAGACAGGTCCGATGGAATCTAATGTCTCTTCATGTTGACATCCATCACTTCAAGCTCTCCTTAAGCCATTGAAGTGTCACATTGGGCTTGGGGGAGGCGGTGTACCCTGTGGAATTACACAACCAAAGATTTGGATTTGATTTCCAGCCCTCTGCCAGTCAGTCTGCCAGGCCCTTTCAAGTGACAAGCCTTAGGCGAGTCCCTTTCTGTCTCTGTTTCCCGATTCCTTCACAGGGATTTATGTGGGCCTTAAGGCCTACTGGGAAAAGATACCTCTTCTGACTCAGTGCCTGCTTTCTTGATTTGACTTGTCAATCTGGAGTTGAATACATCTTTGATTTTTGATTGATTCTATTACCTCTCCTGGAAGTTAACACACAAAACTGACAGTTGATTGACAGGATGAGAAGCAGTTTTCCAGAATTCAAATAGAACTTAATCCTTTCTTACGAAAAGAATGCTCAACTCAAGGGGACACAGATCACTCGTTTTGACTTCAAGAGCTATGGCATGTAGAGATAACTTTTTGAAAATACACAGCTAAAACTGTCCGTGCTTTGAATGCTAGACAAGTTATTCAGAATAAACAGCTAAAACGGTCCCCGATTTAAGTGATTTAGTATTTGCATTTTTGAAAATATCACACCTTGGGGGTGTATTTGTATTATATTCAAAAATAAAAATAAGAGTCGAATTTGTATTTTTGAAAATAACCCAACTTGGGGGTGCATTTCTATTATATTCAAAAATAAAACTAAGAGTTGTATTTGTATTTTTGAAAATAACACAGCTTGGGGGTGTATTTGCATTATTTTCAAAAATACAAAAGAGTGTTGTATTTGTATTTTTGAAAATAACAGAGCTTGAGGGTGTATTTGTATTATTTTCCAAGATACAGCTAAGTGTTTCATTTGTATTTTTGAAAATAACAGAGCTTGAGGGTGTATTTGTATTTTTTTCCAAGATGCAGCTAAGTGTTTTATTTGTATTTTTGAAAATAACACAACTTGGGGGTGTATTTGTTTTATTTTCCAAGATACAGCTAAGGGTTGTATTTGTATTTTTGAAAATAACACAGCATGGGGGTGTTTTTGTGTTATTTTCAAAGATACTGCTAAGGGTTGTATCTGTATTTTTGAAAATAACACAGCTTGGGGGTGTATTTGTATTATTTTCCAAGATACAGCTAAGGGTTGTATTTGTATTTTTGAAAATAAAACAGCTTCGTAGTGTATTTGTATTATTTTCAAAGATAAAGCTAAGGTTTGTATTTGTATTCTTGAAAACAACACAGATTGGGGGTGTATTTGTATTATTTTCTGAGATACAGCTAAGGGTTGTATATGTATTTTTGAAAATAACACAGCTTGGGGTTGTATTTCTATTATTTTCCAAGACACAGCAAAGGTTTGTATTTGTCTTTTTGAAAATAACACAGCTTGGGGGTGTATTTGTACTATTCTCCAAGATTCAGCTAAGGGTTGTATTTGTCTTTTTGAAAATAACACAGCTTGGGGGAGTATTTGTATTATTTTCCAAGATACAGCTAAGGGTTTTATTTGTATTTTTGAAAATAACACACCTTGGGGGTGTATTTGTATTATTTTCCAAGACACAGCTAAGGACTGTATTTGTATTTTTGACAATAACACATCTTGGGGGTGTATTTGTATTATTGTCCAAGATACAGCTAAGGGTTGTATTTGTATTTTTGAAAATAACACAGATTGGGGGTGTATTTGTAATATTTTCCAAGATACAGCTAAGGGTTGTATTTGTCTTTTTGAAAATAACACGGCTTGGGGGTGTATTTGTACTATTCTCCAAGATTCAGCTAAGGGTTGTATTTGTCTTTTTGAAAATAACACAGCTTGGGGGAGTATTTGTATTATTTTCCAAGATATAGCTAAGGGTTTTATTTGTATTTTTGAAAATAACACACCTTGGGGGTGTATTTGTATTATTTTCCAAGATACAGCTAAGGACTGTATTTGTATTTTTGACAATAACACATCTTGGGGGTGTATTTGTATTATTTTCCAAGATACAGCTAAGGGTTGTATTTGTATTTTTGATAATAACACAGCTTGGGGGTTTATTTGTATTATTTTCCAATATACAGCTGAGGGTTGTATTTGCATTTTTGAGAATAATACAGCTTTCGGGAGTATTTGTATTATTTTCCAAGATACAGCTAAGGGTTGTATTTGTATTTTTGACAATAACACAGCTTGGGGGTGTATTTGTACTATTCTCCAAGATTCAGCTAAGGGTTGTATTTGTCTTTTTAAAAATAACACAGCTTGTGGGTGTATTTGTATTATTTTCCAAGATATAGCTAAGGATATTATTTGTATTTTTGAAAATAACACCCCTTGGAGATGTGTTTCCATTATTTTCCAAGATACAGCTAAGAATTTTATTTGTATTTTTGACAACAACACATCTTGGGGGTGTATTGGTATTATTTTCCAAGATACAGCTAAGAGTTGTATTTGTATTTTTGACAATAACACAGCTTGGGGGTGTATTTGTATTATTTTCCAACATACAGCTAAGGGTTGTATTTGTATTTTTGAGAACAACACAGCTTGCGGGTGTATTTGTATTATTTTCCAAGATACAGCTAAGGGTTCCATATTTCTTTTTGAAAATTACAAAATTTGGGGGTGTATTGTTATTATTTTCCAAGATAGAGCTAAGAGTTGTATTTGTAGTTTTGAAAATAACACAGCTTGTGTCTGTATTTGTTTTATTTTCCAAGATAGAGCTAAGGGATGTATTGGTATTTTTGAAAATAACACAGCTTGGGGGTGTATTTGTGATATTTTCCAAGATACAGCTAAGGGTTGTATTGGTATTTTGGAATATAACACAGCTTTGTGGTGTATTTGTATTATTTTCCAAGATACAGCTAAGGGTTGTATTTTTCTTTTTGAAAATAACACATCTTGGGGGTGTTTATGTATTATTTTCCAAGATTCAGCTAAGGGTTGTATTTGTATTTTTGAAAATAACACAGATTGGGGGTGTATTTGTATTATTTTCCAAGAAACAGCTAAGGGTTGTATTTGTATTTTTGACAATAACACAGCTTGGGGTTGTATTTGAATTATTTTCAAAATACAGCTAAGGGTTGTATTTGTATTTTTTAAAATAACACAACTTGGGGGTGTATTTGTATTATTTTCCAAGTTACAGCTAAGGGTTGTACTTGTATTTTTGAAAATAAAACAGCTTGGGGGTGTATTTGTATTATTTTCCAAGATACAGCTAAGGGATATACTGGTATTTTTGAAAATAACACAACTTGAGGATGTATTTGTATGATTTTCCAAGATACAGCTAAGGGTTGTATTTGTATTTTTGACAATAACACAGCTTGGGGGTGTATTTGTATTATTATCAAAGATAAAGCTAAGCGTTTTATTTGTATTTTTGACAATAACACAGCTTGGGTGTGTATTTATGTTATTTTCAAAGATACAGCTAAGGGTTCTATTTGTATTTTTGAAAAAAACACAGGTTGGGGGTGTATTGTATTATTTTCCAAGATACAGCTAAGGGTTGTATTTGTATTTTTGAAAATAACACAGCTTGGGGGTGTATTTGTATTATTTTCCAAGATACTGCTAAGGGTTGTATTTGTATTTTTGAAAATAACCCAGCTTCGGGGTGTATTTGTATTATTTTCCAAGATACAGCTAAGGGTTGTATTTGTATTTTTGAAAATAACACAGCTTTCGGGTGTATTTGTTTCATTTTCCAAGATACAGCTAAGGGTTGTATTTGTATTTTTGAAAATAACACAGATTTGGAGTGTATTTGTATTATTTTCCAAGATACTTCTAAGGGTTGTATTTGTATTTTCGTCAATAACACAGCTTGGGGGAGTATTTGTATTATTTTCCAAGATACTGCTAAGGGTTGTATTTGTATTTTTGGAAATAACACAGCTTGCGGGTGTATTTGTATTATTTTCCAAGATACAGCTAATGGTTGTATTTGTATTTTTGACAATAACCCAGCTTGGGGGTGTATTTGTATTATTTTCCAAGATACAGCTAAGGGATGTATTTGTATTCCTGACAATAACACAGCTTTGGGTTGTATTAATATTATTTTCAAAGATACAACTAAGGGTTCTATCTGTATTTTTGACAATAACAAAACTTGGGGTTTATGTGTATTATTTTCAGAGATAGAGATAAGGGTTGTATATGTATTTTTGACAATAACACAGTTTGGGCGTGTATTTGTATTATTTTCCGATATACAGCTAAGGGTTATATTTTTATTTTTGAAAATAACACAGCTTGTGGGTGTATTTGTATTATTTTCTGAGATACAGCTTTGGGTTATATTTGTATTTTTGAAAATAACACAGCTTGGGTGTGTATTTGTATTATTTTCCGAGATACAGCTAAGGTTTTTATTTTTATTTTTGAAAATAACACAGCTTCGGTGTGTGTTTGTATTATTTTCTGAGATACAGGTAAGGGTTGTATTGGTATATTTGAAAATAAGACACCGTGTGGTTGTATTTGTATTATTTTCCACGATACAGCTAAGGGTTGTATTTGTATTTTTGAAAATAACACAGCTGGGGGTGTATTTGTATTATTTTCTGAGATACAGCTAAGGGTTGTATTTGTATTTTAGAAAATAACACAGCTTTGGGGGGTATTTGTATTATTTTCCAAGATAGTGCTAAGGGTCGTATATGAATTTTTGAAAATAACACAGCTTGGGTGTGTATTTGTATTATTTTCTGAGATACAGCTAAGGGTTATATTTGTATTTTTGAAAATAACACCGCTTGGGTGTGTATTTGTGTTATTTTCCGAGATAAAGCTAAGGGTTGTACTTGTATTTTTGAAAATAACAGTGATTGGGTGTGTTTTTGAATTATTTTCCGAGATGCAGCTAAGGGTTGTATCTGTATTTTTGACAGTAACACAGCTTGGGTGTGTATTTGTATTACTTTACGAGATACAGCTGATTGTTGTATTTGTATTTTTGACAATAACACAGTTTGGGGGTTTATTTGTATTATTTTACGAGATACAGCTAAGGGTTGTATCTGTATTTTTGACAATAACACAGCTTGGGTGTGTATTTGTATTATTTTCCGAGTTATAGATAAAGGTTGTATATGTATTTTTGACTGTAAAACAGCTTGGGTGTGTATTTGTATTATTTTGCGAGATACAGCTAAGGGTTGTATCTGTATTTTTGAAAATAACACAGCTTGGGGGTGTATTTGTATAATTTTCCGAGATACAGCTTAGGGTTTTATCTGTATTTCTGACAATAACACAGCTTGCGTGTGTATTTGTATTATTTTCCGAGTTACAGCTAAAGGTTGTGTATGTATTTTTGACTATAAAAGAGCTTGGGTGCGTATTTGTATTTTTTTGCGAGATACAGCTAAGGGTTGAATTTGTATTTCTGAAAATAACACAGCTTGTGGGTGTTTTTGTATTATTTTCTGAGATACAGCTAAGGGTTGTATTTGTATTTTTGAAAATAACACAGCTTGGGGGTTTATTTGTATTATTTTCCGAGATACAGCTAAGGGCTCTATTTTTATTTTTGAAAATAACACAGCTAGAGTGTGTATTTGTATTATTTTGAAACATACAGGTAAGGGTTGTATTTGTCTTTTGGAAAATAACACAGCTTGGGGGTGTATTTGTATTATTTTCCGAGATACAGCTAAGGGTTGAATTTGTATTTTTGAAAATACCACAGCTTTAGGGTGTATTTGTAATATTTTCTGACATACAGCTAAGGGTTGTATTTGTATTTTTGAAAATAACACAGCTTGGGGGTGTATTTGTATTATTTTCCAAGTTAGAGCTAAGGGTTGTATTTTTATTTTTGAAAATAACACAGCTTGGGGGTGTCTTTGTATTATTTTCAAAGATACAGCTAAGGGTTGTATTTTTATTTTTGAAAATGACACAGCTTTGGGGTGTATTTGTATTATTTTCCGAGATACAGCTAAGGGTAGTTTTTGTATTTTTGAAATATCACACCTTGGGGGTGTATTTTTATTATTTTGCGAGATACCGCTAAGGGTTGTATTTGAATTTTTGAAAATAACACAACTTGGGGGTTTATTTGTATTATTTTCCGAGATTAAACTAAGGGTTGTATTTGTATTTTTGAAAATAACACCGTTTGGTGGTGTATTTGTATTATTTTCTGAGATACAGCTAAGGGTTGTATTTGTGTTTTTGAAAATAACACACCTTGGGGTTGTATTTGTATTCTTTTCCAAGATACAGTTAATTGTTGTATTTGTATTTTTGACAATAACAGAGCTTGGGGGTGTATTTGCATTATTTTCCGAGATACAGCTAAGTGTTGTATTTGTATTTTTGGAAATAACACAGCTTGGGGGTGAATTTGTATTATTTTCCGACTTACAGATAAATGTTGTATATGTATTTTTGACTATAAAACAGCTTGGGTGTGTATTTGTATTATTTTGCGAGATACAGCTAAGGGTTGTATCTGTATTTTTGAAAATAACACAGCTTGGGGGTGTATTTGTATTATTTTACGAGATACAGCTAAGGGTTGAATTTGTATTTTTGAAAATACCATAGTTTGAGGGTGTATTTGTAATATTTTCTGACATACAGCTAAGGGTTGCATTTGTATTTTTGAAAATAACACAGCTTGGGGGTGTATTTGTATTATATTCCTAGATACAGCTAAGGGTTGTATTTGTATTTTTGACTATAAAACCGTTTGGGGGTGTATTTGTATTATTTTCTGAGATACAGCTTTGGGTTGTATTTGTATTTTTGAAAATAACACAGCTTGGGTGTGTATTTGTATTATTTTCCGAGATAGAACTAAGGGTTGTATTTGTATTTTGGAAAATAACAGAGCTTGTGGGTGTATTTGTATTAATTTCCGAGATACAGTTAAGGGTTGTATTTTTATTTTTGAAAATAACACAGCTTGGGGGTGTATTTGTATTATTTTCCAAGTTAGAGCTAAGGGTTGTATTTTTATTTTTGAAAATAATACAGCTTGGGGGTGTCTTTGTATTATTTTCAAAGATACAGCTAAAGGGTGTATTTTTATTTTTGAAAATAACACAGCTTTGGTGTGTATGTGTATTATTTTCCGAGGTACAGCTAAGGGTTGTATTTGTATTTTTGGAAATAACACAGCTTGGGGGTGTATTTGTATTATATTCCTAGATATAGCTAAGGGTTGTATTTGTATTTTTGAAAATAACACAACTTGGGGGTGTATTTGTATTATTTTCTGACATTCAGCTAAGGGATGTATTTGTATTTTTGAAAATAACACCGTTTGGGGGTGTATTTGTATTATTTTCTGAGATACAGATAAGGGTTATATTTGTGTTTTTGAAAACAACACACCTTGGGGTTGTATTTGTATTCTTTTCCAAGATACATTTAATTGTTGTTTTTGTATTTTTGACAATAACAGAGCTTGGGGGTGTATTTGCATTATTTTCCGTGATACAGCTAAGTGTTGTATTTGTATTTTTGGAAATAACACCGCTTGGGTGTGTGTTTGTATTATTTTCCGAGATACAGCTAAGGGTTTTATTTCTATTTCTGAAAGTAACACAGCTTGGGGGTGTATTTGTATTATTTTCCGAGATACAACTAAGGGTTGTATTTTTATTTTTGAAAATAACACAACTTGTGGGTGTATTTGTATTATTTTCAAAGATGCAGCAAAGGGTTGTATTTGTATTTTTGAAAATACCACAGCTTGGGGGTGTATTTGTACTATTTTCCGAGATACAGCTAAGGGTTGAATTTGTATTTTTGAAAATAACACAGCTTGGGGGTGTATTTGTATTATTTTCTGACATACGGCTAAGGGTTGTAATTGTATTTTTGAAAATAACACAGCTTGGTGGTGTATTTGTATTATTTTCCGAGATAAAGCTAAGGGTTGTATTTGTATTTTTGAAAATAACACAGGTTCGGGTTGTATTTGTATTATTTTCCAAGATACATCTATGGGTTGTATTTGTATTTTTGAAAATTATACAGCTTGGTGGTGTATTTGTATTAGTTTCCGATATACAGCTAAGGGTTGTATTTGTATTTTTGAAAATAACACAGCTTTGGGGGGTATTTGTATTATTTTCCGAGATACAGCTAAGGGTTGTATCTTTATTTTTTACAATATCAGAGCTTGCGGGTTTATTTGTATTGTTTTACGAGACACAGTTAAGGGTTGTTTCTGTATTTTTGACAATAACACAGCTTGGGTGTGTATTTGTATTATTTTGCGAGATACAGCTAAGGGTTTTATTTCTATTTTTGAAAATAACACAGACTGTGGGTGTATTTGTATTATTTTCCGAGATAAAGCTAAGGGTTGTATTTGTATTTTTGAAATTAACACAGCTTGGGGGTGTATTTGTTTTAGTTTGCGAGATACAGCTAAGGGTTGTATCTGTATTTTTGAAAATAACACAGCTTGGGGGTGTATTTGTATAATTTTCCGAGATACAGCTTAGGGTTTTATCTGTATTTTTGACAATAACACAGCTTGCGTGTGTATTTGTATTATTTTCCGAGTTACAGCTAAAGGTTGTATATGTATTTTTGGCTATAAAAGAGCTTGGGTGCGTATTTGTATTTATTTGCGAGATACAGCTAAGGGTTGAATTTGTATTTCTGAAAATAACACAGCTTGTGGGTGTTTTTGTATTATTTTCCAAGATACAACTAAGGGTTGTATTTGTATTTTTGAAAATAACACAGCTTGGGGGTTTATTTGTATTATTTTCCGAGATACAGCTAAGGGTTCTATTTTTATTTTTGAAAATAACACAGCTAGAGTGTATATTTGTATTATTTTCAAAGATTCAGCTAAGGGTTGTATTTGTATTTTTGAAAATAACACAGCTTGGGGGTGTATTTTTATTATTTTACGAGATACAGCTAAGGGTTGAATTTGTATTTTTGAAAATACCACAGTTTGAGGGTGTATTTGTAATATTTTCTGACATACAGCTAAGGGTTGCATTTGTATTTTTGAAAATAACACAGCTTGAGGGTGTATTTGTATTATATTCCTAGATACAGCTAAGGGTTGTATTTGTATTTTGGAAAATAAAAACGTTTGGGGGTGTATTTGTATTATTTTCTGAGATACAGCTATGGGTTGTATTTGTATTTTTGAAAATAACACAGCTTGGGTGTGTATTTGTATTATTTTCCGAGATAGAACTAAGGGTTGTATTTGTATTTTGGAAAATAACAGAGCTTGTGTGTGTATTTGTATTATTTTCCGAGATTCAGCTAAGGGTTGTATTTGTATTTTTGAAAATAACACAGCTTTGGGGTGTATTTGTATTATTTTCCAAGTTAGAGCTAAGGGTTGTATTTTTATTTTTGAAAATAATACAGCTTGGGGGTGTCTTTGTATTATTTTCAAAGATACAGCTAAGGGGTGTATTTTTATTTTTGAAAATAACACAGCTTTGGGGTGTATGTGTATTATTTTCCGAGATACAGCTAAGGGTTGTATTTGTATTTTTGAAAATAACACAGCTTGGGGGTGTATTTGTATTATATTCCTAGATATTGCTAAGTTTTGTATTTGTATTTTTGAAAATAAAACCGTTTGGGGGTGTATTTGTATTATTTTCCGAGATACCGCTAAGGGTTGTATTTGTATTTTTGAAAATAACACAACTTGAAGGTGTATTTGTATTATTTTCCGACATTCAGCTAAGGGATGTATTTGTATTTTTGAAAATAACACCGTTTGTGGGTGTATTTGTATTATTTTCTGAGATACAGCTAAGGGTTATATTTGTGTTTTTGAAAATAACACACCTTGGGGTTGTATTTGTATTCTTTTCCAAGATACAGTTAATTGTTGTTTTTGTATTTTTGACAATAACAGAGCTTGGGGGTGTATTTGCATTATTTTCCGTGATACAGCTAAGTGTTGTATTTGTATTTTTGAAAATAACACAGCTTGGGGATGTATTTGTATTATTTTCCGAAATACAGCTAAGGGTTTTATTTGTATTTTTGAAAATAACACAGTTTGGGGTTGTATTTGTATTATTTTCCAAGATACAGCTAAGGGTTATATATATATTTTTGAAACTAACACAGCTTGGGGATGTATTTGTATTATTTTCCGAGATAGAGCTAAGGGTTTTGTTTGTATTTTTGAAATTAACACAGCTTGGGTTTTTATTAGTCTTATTTTCTGAATTACGGCTAAGTTCTGTATTTCTGTATTTTTGAAAATAACACTGCTTTGGGGTGTATTTGTATTATTTTCCGAGATACAGCTAAGGGTTTAATTTGTATTTTTGACAATAACACGGCTGGGGGTGTATTTGTAGTATTTTCCTAGGTACAGCTAAGGGTTGTATTTGTATTTTTGAAAATCACACAGCTTGGGGGTGTATTTGTATTATTTTCCGAGATACAGCTAAGGGTTTTATATCTATTTTTGAGAATAACACAGCTTGGGGGTGTATTTGTATTATTTTCCGAGATACAGCTAAGGGTTGTATTTTTATTTTTGAAAATTACACAACTTGTGGGTGTATTTGTATTATTTTCAAATATACAGCTAAGGGTTGTATTTGTATTTTTGAAAATAACACAGCTTGGGGGTGTATTTGTACTATTTTCTGAGATACAGCTAAGGGTTGAATTTGTATTTTTGAAAATAACACAGCTTGGGGGTGTATTTGTATTATTTTCTGACATACGGCTAAGGGTTGTAATTGTATTTTTGAAAAAAACACAGCTTGGTGGTGTATTTGTATTATTTTCCAAGATACAGCTCAGTGTTGTATTTGTATTTTTGAAAATAACACAGCTTCGGGTTGTATTTGTATTATATTCCAAGATACAGCTAAGGGTTGTATTTGTATTTTTGAAAATAACACAGACTGGGGGTGTATTTGTATTATTTTCCGAGATACAGCTAAGGGTTGTATTTGTATTTTTGACAAGCACAGCTTGGGGGTGTATTTGTATTATGTTCCAAGATAGAGCTAAGGGATGTATTTGTATTTTTGAAAATAACACAGCTTGTGGGTTTATTTGTATTATTTTCCGAATTACGGCTAAGGGCTGAATTTTTGTATTTTTGAAAATAACACAGCTTGGGAGTCTATTTGTATTACTTTTCTAGACACAGCTAAGCGTTGTATTTGTATTTTTCACAATAACAAATCTTGGGGGAGTATTTGTATTATTTTCCAAAAAACAGTTAAGAGTTGTATTTGTATTTTTCAAAATAACACAGTTTGGGGGTGTATTTGTATTATTTTCCAAGATACAGCTAAGTGATGTATTTGTATTCCTGACAAAAACACAGCTTTGGGGTGTATTTGTATTATTTTCAAAGATACAGCTAAGGGTTGTATCTGTATTTTTGACAATAACACAGCTTGGAGGTGTATGTGTATTGTTTTCAGAGATAGAGCTAAGGGTAGTATTTGTATTTTTGACAATAACACAGCTTGTGAGTGTTTTTGTATTATTTTCCAACATACAGTTAATCGTTGTATTTGTATTTTTGACAATATCACAGCTTGGGGGTGTATTTGTATTATTTTCCAAGATACAGCTAAGGGTTGTATTTGTATTTTTGACAATAACACAGCTAGGGGGTGTATTTATATTATTTTCCAAGATACAGCTAAGGATTCTCTTTGTATTTTTGACAATAACACAGCTTGGGGGTGTATTTGTATTATTTTCCAAGATACAGCTATGGGTTTTATTTGTATTTGTGACAATAACACAGCTAGGGGGTGTATTTATATTATTTTCCAAGATACAGCTAATGGTTGTATTGGTATTTTTGACAATAACCCAGCTTGGGGGTGTATTTGTATTATTTTCCAAGATACAGCTAAGGGATGTATTTGTATTCCTGACAATAACACAGCTTTGGGTTGTATTAGTATTATTTTCAAAGATACAACTAAGGGTTCTATCTGTATTTTTGACAATAACAAAACTTGGGGGTTTATGTGTATTATTTTCAGAGATAGACATAAGGGTTGTATATGTATTTTTGACAATAACACAGTTTGGGCGTGTATTTGTATTATTTTCCGATATACAGCTAAGGGTTATATTTTTATTTTTGAAAATAACACAGCTTGTGGGTGTATTTGTATTATTTTCCGAGATACAGCTAAGGGTTGTATTTGTGTTTTTGAAAATAACACAGCTTGGGGGTGTATTTGTATTATTTTCCGATATACAGCTAAGGTTTTTATTTTTATTTTTGAAAATAACACAGATTGGATGTGTGTTTGTATTATTTTCCGAGATACAGCTAAGGGTTGTATTGGTATATTTGAAAATAAGACACCGTGCGGTTGTATTTGTATTATTTTCCACGATACAGCTAAGGGTTGTATTTGTATTTTTGAAAATAACACAGCTTGGGGGTGTATTTGTATTATTTTCCGAGATACAGCTAAGGGTTGTATTTGTATTTTTGAAAATAACACAGCTTGGGGGGGTATTTGTATTATTTTCCGAGATAGTGCTAAGGGTCATATATGAATTTTTGAAAATAACACAGCTTGGGTGTGTATTTGTATTATTTTCTGAGATACAGCTAAGGGTTATATTTGTATTTTTGAAAATAACACCGCTTGGGTGTGTATTTGTGTTATTTTCCGAGATACAGCTAAGGGTTGTATTTGTATTTTTGAAAATAACAGTGATTGGGTGTGTTTTTGAATTATTTTCCGAGATGCAGCTAAGGGTTGTATCTGTATTTTTGACAGTAACACAGCTTGGGTGTGTATTTGTATTACTTTACGAGATACAGCTAATTGTTGTATTTGTATTTTTGACAATAACACAGCTTGGGGGTGTATTTGTATTATTTTCCAAGATACAGCTATGGGTTTTATTTGTATTTGTGACAATAACACAGCTTGTGGGTGTATTTGAATTATTTTTCAAGATACAGCTAATGGTTGTATTTGTATTTTTGACAATAACCCAGCTTGGGGGTGTATTTGTATTATTTTCCAAGATACAGCTAAGGGATGTATTTGTATTCCTGACAATAACACAGCTTTTGGTTGTATTAGTATTATTTTCAAAGATACAACTAAGGGTTCTATCTGTATTTTTGACAATAACAAAACTTGGGGGTTTATGTGTATTATTTTCAGAGATAGAGATAAGGGTTGTATATGTATTTTTGACAATAACACAGTTTGGGCGTGTATTTGTATTATTTTCTGATATACAGCTAAGGGTTATATTTTTATTTTTGAAAATAACACAGATTGTGGGTGTATTTGTATTATTTTCCGAGACACAGCTAAGGGTTGTATTTGTGTTTTTGAAAATAACACAGCTTGGGTGTGTATTTGTATTATATTCCAAGATACAGCTAAGGGATGTATTTGTATTTTTGAAAATAACACAGCTATGGGGTGTATTTGTATTATTTTCAAAATTACAGTTATGGGTTGTATTTGTATTTTTAACAATCACAGAGCTTGGAGGGGTATTTGTATTATTTTACAAGATAGAGCTAAGGGTTGTATTTGTATTTTTGACAATAACACAGATTGTGGGTGTATTTGTGCTATTTTCAAAGATACAGCTAAGGGTTGTAATTGTATTTTTGACAGTAACACAGCTTTGGAGTGTATTTGAATTATTTTCAAAATACAGCTAAGGGTTGTATTTGAATTTTTGAGAATAACACAGCTTGGGTGTGTATTTGAATTATTTTCCAAGATACAGCTAAGTTTTCTATTTGTATTTATGAAAATAACACAACTTCTGGGTGTATATTTATTATTTTCCAATATACAGCTAAGGGGTGTATTTGTATTTTTGAAAATAATACAGCTTGGGGGGGTTATTTGTATTATTTTCCAAGAAACAGCTATGGGTTGTATTTGTATTTTTGAAAATAACAGAGCTTGTGAGTGTATTTGCATTATTTTCCAAGATACAGCTAAGGGTTTTATTGGTATTTTTGAAAATAACACAGCTTGGGGGTGTATTTGTGTTATTTTTCAAGATACATCTTTGGGTTTTATTTGTATTTTGGAAAATAACACGGCTTGGGGGTGTATTTGTATTATTTTCCTAGATACAGCTAAGGGTTGTATTTGTATTTTTGAAAATAACACAGCTTGGGGATGTATTTGTATTATTTTCCGAGATACAGCTAAGGGTTTTTTTTGTATTTTTGACAATAACACTGCTTGGGGGTGTATTTGTATTATTTTCCCAGATACAGCTAAGGGTTGTATTTGTATTTTTGAAAATCACACAGCTTGGAAGTGTATTTGTATTATTTTCCGAGATACAGCTAAGGGTTTTATTTCTATTTTTGAAAATAACACAGCTTGGTGGTGTATTTGTATTATTTTCCGAGATACAGCTAAGGGTTTGGTTTGTATTTTTGAAAATAACACAACTTGAGGTTGTATTTGTATTATTTTCAAAGATAGAGCTAAGGGTTGTATTTGTGTTTTTGAAAATAACACAGCATTGGGGTGTATTTGTATTATTTTCAAAGATACAACTAAGGGTTTTATTTGTATTTTTCACAATAACGCAGCTTGGGAGTGTATTTGTATTATTTTCAAAGATACAGCTAAGGGTTGTATTTGTATTTTTGACAGTAACTCAGATTGGGGTGTATTTGTATTATTTTCAAAGATACAGCTAAGGGTTGTATTTGTCTTTTTGAAAATAACACATCTTGGGGGTGTATTTGTATTATTTATTAAGGTACAGCTAAGGGTTGTATTTGTATTTTTGAAAATAACATAGCTTGGGGTTGTATTTGCATTATTTTCCAGGATACAGCTAAGGGTTGTATTGGTATTTTTGAAAATTACACAGCTTGGGGGTGTATTTGTGTTTTTTTCCAAGATACAGCTAATGTCTGTACTTGTATTTTGGAAAATAACACGGCTTGGGGGTGTATTTCTATTATTTTCCAAGATACAGCTGAAGGTTGTATTTGCAGTTTTGAAAATAACACAGATTTGGTGTGTATTTGTATTATTTTCAAAAATATAGTTATGGGTTGTATTTGTATTTTTGACAATCACAGAGCTTGGGGGGATTTTTGTAGTATTTTGCAAGATACAGCTAAGGATTGTATTGGTATTTTTGAAAATAACACAGCTTGGGGTTGTATTTGTATTATTTTCCAAGGTACAGCTAAGGGTTGTATTTGTATTTTTGAAATTAAGACAGATTGGGGTGTATTTGTCTTATTTTCTGAATTACGGCTAAGTTCTGTATTTTTGAAAATAACACAGCTTGGTGTTGTATTTGTATTATTATCCAAGATACAGCTAAGGGTTGTATTTGTATTTTTGGAAATAACACAGCTTGGGCTTCTATTTGTATTATTTTCAAAGATATAGCTAAGGGTTGTATTTGTATTTTTGAAAATAACACAGCATGGGGGTGTATTTGTATTATTTTCAAAGATACAACTAAGGGTTGTATTTGTATTTTTCACAATAACGCGGCTTGGGGGTGTATTTGTATTATTTTCAAAGATACAGCTAAGGGTTGTATTTGTATTTTTGACAATAACTCAGCTTGGGTTGTATTTGTATTATTTTCAAAGATACAGGTAAGGATTGTATTTGTATTTTTGAAAATAACACAGCTTGTGGTTGTATTTGTATTATTTTCCAAGATACAGCTCAGAGTTGTATTTGTATTTTTGAAAATAACACAGCTTAGGGTTGTATTTGCATTATTTTCCACGATAGAGCTAGGGGTTTTATTGTTATTTTTGAAAATTACACAGATTGTGGGTGTATTTGTGTTTTCTCCCAAGATACTGCTAAGGGTAGTACTTGTATTTTGGAAAATAACACGTCTTGGGGGTGTATTTGTATTATATTCCAAGATACAGCTAAGGGATGTATTTGTATTTTTGAAAATAACACAGCTATGGGGTGTATTTGTATTATTTTCAAAATTACAGTTATGGGTTGTATTTGTATTTTTAACAATCACAGAGCTTGGAAGGGTATTTGTATTATTTTACAAGATAGAGCTAAGGGTTGTATTTGTATTTTTGACAATAACACAGATTGTGGGTGTATTTGTGCTATTTTCAAAGATACAGCTAAGGGTGGTAATTGTATTTTTGACAGTAACACAGTTTTGGAGTGTATTTGAATTATTTTCAAAATACAGCTAAGGGTTGTATTTGAATTTTTGAGAATAACACAGCTTGGGTGTGTATTTGAATTATTTTCCAAGATACAGCTAAGGTTTCTATTTGTATTTATGAAAATAACACAACTTCTGGGTGTATTTGTATTATTTTCCAATATACAGCTAAGGGGTGTATTTGTATTTTTGAAAATAATACAGCTTGGGGGGTTATTTGTATTATTTTCCAAGAAACAGCTATGGGTTGTATTTGTATTTTTGAAAATAACAGAGCTTGTGAGTGTATTTGCATTATTTTCCAAGATACAGCTAAGGGTTTTATTGGTATTTTTGAAAATAACACAGCTTGGGGGTGTATTTGTGTTATTATTCAAGATACATCTTTGGGTTTTATTTGTATTTTGGAAAATAACACAGCTTGGGGGTGTATTTGTATTATTTTCCTAGATACAGCTAAGGGTTGTATTTGTATTTTTGAAAATAACACAGCTTGGGGATGTATTTGTATTATTTTCCGAGATACAGCTAAGGGTTTTTTTTTGTATTTTTGACAATAACACTGCTTGGGGGTGTGTTTGTATTATTTTCCCAGATACAGCTAAGGGTTGTATTTGTATTTTTGAAAATCACACAGCTTGGAAGTGTATTTGTATTATTTTCCGAGATACAGCTAAGGGTTTTATTTCTATTTTTGAAAATAACACAGCTTGGTGGTGTATTTGTATTATTTTCCGAGATACAGCTAAGGGTTATATTTGTATTTTTGAAAATAACACCGATGGGTGTGTATTTGTATTATTTTCCGAGATACAGCTAAGGGTTGTGTTTGCATTTTTGAAAATAACACACCTTGTTGATGTATTTGTATTATTTTCCGACATAGAGCTAAGGGTTGTATTTGTATTTTTGAAAATAAGACACCTTGGGCGTGTGTTTGTATTATTTTCCGAGATACAGCTAAGGGATGTATTTTGTATTTTTGAAAATAACACAGCATGGGGGCGTATTTGTATTATTTTCCAAGAAACAGCTAAGGGGTGCATTTTTATTTTTGACAGTAACACAGCTTGGTGGCGTATTTGTATTATTTTCAAAGATACAGCTAAGCTTTGTATTTGTATTTTTGACAATAACACAGCTTCGGGGTGTATTTGTATTAATTTCAAAGTTACCGCTAAGGGTTATATTTGTATTTTTGACAATAAGAAAGCTTGGGGGTGTATTTTTATTATTTTCCAAGATACAGCTAAAAGTTGTATTTGTATTTTTGACAATAACAGAGCTTGGGGGTGTATTTCTATTATTTTCCAAGATACAGCTAAGGATTGTATTTGTATTTTTGACAATAACACAGCTTGGGGGTGTATTTGTATTATGTTCCAAGATAGAGCTAAGGGATGTATTTGTATTTTTGAAAATAACACAGCTTGTGGGTGTATTTGTATTATTTTCCGAATTACGGCTAAGGGCTGAATTTTTGTATTTTTGAAAATAACACAGCTTGGGAGTCTATTTGTATTACTTTTCTAGACACAGCTAAGCGTTGTATTTGTATTTTTCACAATAACAAATCTTGGGGGAGTGTTTGTATTATTTTCCAAAAAACAGTTAAGAGTTGTATTTGTATTTTTCAAAATAACACAGTTTGGGGGTGTATTTGTATTATTTTCCAAGATACAGCTAAGTGATGTATTTGTATTCCTGACAAAAACACAGCTTTGGGGTGTATTTGTATTATTTTCAAAGATACAGCTAAGGGTTGTATCTGTATTTTTGACAATAACACAGCTTGGAGGTGTATGTGTATTGTTTTCAGAGATAGAGCTAAGGGTAGTATTTGTATTTTTGACAATAACACAGCTTGTGAGTGTTTTTGTATTATTTTCCAACATACAGTTAATCGTTGTATTTGTATTTTTGACAATATCACAGCTTGGGGGTGTATTTGTATTATTTTCCAAGATACAGCTAAGGGTTGTATTTGTATTTTTGACAATAACACAGCTTGGGGGTGTATTTGTATTATTTTCCAAGATACAGCTATGGGTTTTATTTGTATTTGTGACAATAACACAGCTTGTGGGTGTATTTGAATTATTTTCCAAGATACAGCTAATGGTTGTATTGGTATTTTTGACAATAACCCAGCTTGGGGGTGTATTTGTATTATTTTCCAAGATACAGCTAAGGGATGTATTTGTATTCCTGACAATAACACAGCTTTGGGTTGTATTAGTATTATTTTCAAAGATACAACTAAGGGTTCTATCTGTATTTTTGACAATAACAAAACTTGGGGGTTTATGTGTATTATTTTCAGAGATAGACATAAGGGTTGTATATGTATTTTTGACAATAACACAGTTTGGGCGTGTATTTGTATTATTTTCCGATATACAGCTAAGGTTTTTATTTTTATTTTTGAAAATAACACAGATTGGATGTGTGTTTGTATTATTTTCCGAGATACAGCTAAGGGTTGTATTGGTATATTTGAAAATAAGACACCGTGCGGTTGTATTTGTATTATTTTCCAAGATACAGCTAAGGGTTGTATTTGTATTTTTGAAAATAACACAGCTTGGGGGTGTATTTGTATTATTTTTCGAGATACAGCTAAGGGTTGTATTTGTATTTTTGAAAATAACACAGCTTGGGGGGGTATTTGTATTATTTTCCGAGATAGTGCTAAGGGTCGTATATGAATTTCTGAAAATAACACAGCTTGGGTGTGTATTTGTATTATTTTCTGAGATACAGCTAAGGGTTATATTTGTATTTTTGAAAATAACACCGCTTGGGTGTGTATTTGTGTTATTTTCCGAGATACAGCTAAGGGTTGTACTTGTATTTTTGAAAATAACAGTGATTGGGTGTGTTTTTGAATTATTTTCCGAGATGCAGCTAAGGGTTGTATCTGTATTTTTGACAGTAACACAGCTTGGGTGTGTATTTGTATTACTTTACGAGATACAGCTAATTGTTGTATTTGTATTTTTGACAATAACACAGCTTGGGGGTGTATTTGTATTATTTTCCAAGATACAGCTATGGGTTTTATTTGTATTTGTGACAATAACACAGCTTGTGGGTGTATTTGAATTATTTTACAAGATACAGCTAATGGTTGTATTTGTATTTTTGACAATAACCCAGCTTGGGGGTGTATTTGTATTATTTTCCAAGATACAGCTAAGGGATGTATTTGTATTCCTGACAATAACACAGCTTTTGGTTGTATTAGTATTATTTTCAAAGATACAACTAAGGGTTCTATCTGTATTTTTGACAATAACAAAACTTGGGGGTTTATGTGTATTATTTTCAGAGATAGAGATAAGGGTTGTACTTGTATTTTCGAAAATAACACAGCTTGGGGGTGTATTTTTATTATTTTCCAAAATACAGCAAAGGGATATATTGGTATTTTTGAAAATAACACTGCTTGGGGATGTATTTGTATTATTTTCCAAGATACAGCTAAGGGATATATTGGTATTTTGGAAAATAACACAGCTTGGGGGTGTATTTTTATTATTTTCCAAGATACAGATAAGGGTTGTATTTATATTTTTGAAAATAACACAGCTTGTGGGTGTATTTGTATCATTTTTCTAGATACAGCGAAGGGTTTTATTTTTATTTTTGAAAATAACACAGCTTGGGGGAGTATTTGTATCATTTTCAAAGATACGGATAAGGGTTATATTTGTATTTTTTTTAAAATAACAAAGATTGGGTGTGTATTTGTATTATTTCCCAAGCTAGAGCTCAGGGTTTTATTTGTATTTTTGAAAATAACACAGCTTTTGGGTGTATATGTATTATTTTCCAAGATACAGGTAAGTGTTGTATTTTTGAAAATAACACAGTTCTGGGTGTATATGTATTATTTTGCAAGATACAGCTAAGGGATGTATTTGTATTTTTGAAAATAATACAGCTTGGGGGTGTATTTGTATTATTTTCCAAGATACAGCTAAGGGTTTTATTTGTATTTTTGACAATAACACAGCTTGGGGGTGTATTTGTATTATTTTCAAAGATAAAGCTAAGCGTTGTATTTGTATTTTTGACAATAACAGAGCTTGGGGGTGTATTTATGTTATTTTCAAAAATACAGCTAAGGGTTCTATTTGTATTTTTGAAAATAACAAAGCTTGGGGGTGTATTGTATTATTTTCCAAGATACAGCTAAGGGTTGTATTTGTATTTTTGAAAATAACTCAGCTTGGGGGTGTATTTGTATTATTTTCCAAGACACTGCTAAGGGTTGTATTTGTATTTTTGAAAATAACCCAGCTTGGGGGTGTATTTGTATTATTTTCCATGATACAGCTACGGGTTGTATTTGTATTTTTGAAAATAACACACCTTTCGGGTGTATTTGTTTTATTTTCCAAGATACAGGTAAGGGTTGTATTATTATTTTTGAAAATAACACAGATTGGGGGTGTATTTGTATTATTTTCCAAGATACTTCTGAGGGTTGTATTTGTATTTTCGTCAGTAACACAGCTTGGGGGTGTATTTGTATTATTTTCCAAGATACTGCTAAGGGTTGCATTTGTATTTTTGGAAATAACACAGCTTGCGGGTGTCTTTGTATTATTTTCCAAGATACAGCTAATTGTTGTATTTGTATTTTTGACAATAACACAGCTTGGGGTGTATTTGTATTATTTTCCAAGATACAGCTAAGGTTTGTATTTGTATTTTTGAAAACAACACAGTTTGGATGTGTATTTGTATTATTTTCCAAGATACAGCTAAGGGTTGTATTTGTATTTTTGACAATAACACAGATTGGGGGTGTATTTGTATTATTTTCCAAGATACAGCTAAGGGTTGTATTTGTATTTTTGACAGTAACACAGCTTGGGGGTGTATTTATGTTATTTTCAAAAATACAGCTAAGGGTTCTATTTGTATTTTTGACAATAACACAGCTTGTGGGTGTATTTGTATTATATTCAAAGATACAGCTAAGTGTTGCATTTGTATTTTTGACAATAACACAGCTTGTGGGTGTTTTTGTGTTATTTTCAAATATACAGCTAAGAGTTCTATCTGTATTTTTGACAATAAAACAGCTTGGGGGTGTATTTGTATTATTTTCAAAGATACAGCTAAGGGTTGTATTTGTTTTTTTGACAATAACACAGCTTGGGGTTGTATTTGAATTATTTTCAAAATACAGCTAAGGGTTGTATTTGTATTTTTTAAAATAACACAACTTGTGAGTTTATTTGTATTATTTTCCAAGATACAGCTAAGGGTTGTATTTGTATTTTTGAAATTAACACAGCTTGGTAGTGTATTTGTCTTATTTTCTGAATTACGGCTAAGTTCTGTATTTTTATATTTTTGCAAATGACACAGCTTGGGGGTGTATTTGTATTATTTTCCTAGATAAGGCTATGAATTATATCTGTATTTTTGACAATAACACAGCTTTGGGGTGTATTTGTATTACTTTCCAACATAGAGCTAAGAGTTGTATATGTATTTTTGAAAATAACACAGCTTTGGGGTGTATTTGTATTACTTTCCAAGATACAGCTAACGTTTGTATTTGTATTTTTGAAATTAAGACGGCTTTGTGGTGTATTTGTATTACTTTCCAAGATAGAGCTAAGTGTTGTGTTTGTATTTTTGACAATAACACAGCTGGGGGGGGGGTGTATTTGTATTATTTTCCAAGATACAGCTAAGGGTTTGGTTTGTATTTTTGAAAATTACACAACTTGAATTTGTATTTGTATTATTTTCAAAGATAGAGCTAAGGGTTGTATTTGTGATTTTGAAAATAACACAACATTGGGGTGTATTTGTATTATTTTCAAAGATACAACTAAGGGTTTTATTTGTATTTTTCACAATAACGCAGCTTGGGAGTGTATTTGTATTATTTTCAAAGATACAGCTAAGGGTTGTATTTGTATTTTTGACAGTAACTCAGATTGGGGTGTATTTGTATTATTTTCAAAGATACAGCTAAGGGTTGTATTTGTCTTTTTGAAAATAACACATCTTGGGGGTGTATTTGTATTATTTATCAAGGTACAGCTAAGGGTTGTATTTGTATTTTTGAAAATAACATAGCTTGGGGTTGTATTTGCATTATTTTCCAGGATACAGCTAAGGGTTGTATTGGTATTTTTGAAAATTACACAGCTTGGGGGTGTATTTGTGTTTTTTTCCAAGATACAGCTAATGGCTGTACTTGTATTTTGGAAAATAACACGGCTTGGGGGTGTATTTCTATTATTTTCCAAGATAGAGCTGAGGGTTGTATTTGCAGTTTTGAAAATAACACAGATTTGGTGTGTATTTGTATTATTTTCAAAAATATAGTTATGGGTTGTATTTGTATTTTTGACAATCACAGAGCTTGGGGGGATTTTTGTAGTATTTTGCAAGATACAGCTAAGGAATGTATTGGTATTTTTGAAAATAACACAGCTTGGGGTTGTATTTGTATTATTTTCCAAGGTACAGCTAAGGGTTGTATTTGTATTTTTGAAATTAAGACAGATTGGGGTGTATTTGTCTTATTTTCTGAATTACGGCTAAGTTCTGTATTTTTGAAAATAACACAGCTTGGTGTTGTATTTGTATTATTATCCAAGATACAGCTAAGGGTTGTATTTGTATTTTTGGAAATAACACAGCTTGGGCTTCTATTTGTATTATTTTCAAAGATATAGCTAAGGGTTGTATTTGTATTTTTGAAAATAACACAGCATGGGGGTGTATTTGTATTATTTTCAAAGATACAACTAAGGGTTGTATTTGTATTTTTCACAATAACGCGGCTTGGGGGTGTATTTGTATTATTTTCAAAGATACAGCTAAGGGTTGCATTTGTATTTTTGACAATAACTCAGCTTGGGTGGTATTTGTATTATTTTCAAAGATACAGGTAAGGATTGTATTTGTATTTTTGAAAATAACACAGCTTGTGGTTGTATTTGTATTATTTTCCAAGATACAGCTCAGAGTTGTATTTGTATTTTTGAAAATAACACAGCTTAGGGTTGTATTTGCATTATTTTCCACGATAGAGCTAGGGGTTTTATTGTTATTTTTGAAAATTACACAGATTGTGGGTGTATTTGTGTTTTCTCCCAAGATACTGCTAAGGGTAGTACTTGTATTTTGGAAAATAACACGGCTTGGGGTGTATTTGTATTATATTCAAAGATACAGCTAAGGGATGTATTTGTATTTTTGAAAATAACACAGCTATGGGGTGTATTTGTATTATTTTCAAAATTACAGTTATGGGTTGTATTTGTATTTTTGACAATCACAGAGCTTGGAGGGGTATTTGTATTATTTTACAAGATAGAGCTAAGGGTTGTATTTGTATTTTTGACAATAACACAGATTGTGGGTGTATTTGTGCTATTTTCAAAGATACAGCTAAGGGTTGTAATTGTATTTTTGACAGTAACACAGCTTTGGAGTGTATTTGAATTATTTTCAAAATACAGCTAAGGGTTGTATTTGAATTTTTGAGAATAACACAGCTTGGGTGTGTATTTGAATTATTTTCCAAGATACAGCTAAGTTTTCTATTTGTATTTATGAAAATAACACAACTTCTGGGTGTATTTGTATTATTTTCCAATATACAGCTAAGGGGTGTATTTGTATTTTTGAAAATAATACAGCTTGGGGGGGTTATTTGTATTATTTTCCAAGAAACAGCTATGGGTTGTATTTGTATTTTTGAAAATAACAGAGCTTGTGAGTGTATTTGCATTATTTTCCAAGATACAGCTAAGGGTTTTATTGGTATTTTTGAAAATAACACAGCTTGGGGGTGTATTTGTGTTATTTTTCAAGATACATCTTTGGGTTTTATTTGTATTTTGGAAAATAACACAGCTTGGTGGTGTATTTGTATTATTTTCCGAGATACAGCTAAGGGTTATATTTGTATTTTTGAAAATAACACCGATGGGTGTGTATTTGTATTATTTTCCGAGATACAGCTAAGGGTTGTGTTTGCATTTTTGAAAATAACACAACTTGTTGATGTATTTGTATTATTTTCTGACATAGAGCTAAGGGTTGTATTTGTATTTTTGAAAATAAGACACCTTGGGCGTGTGTTTGTATTATTTTCCGAGATACAGCTAAGAGATGTATTTTGTATTTTTGAAAATAACACAGCATGGGGGCGTATTTGTATTATTTTCCAAGAAACAGCTAAGGGGTGCATTTTTATTTTTGACAGTAACACAGCTTGGTGGCGTATTTGTATTATTTTCAAAGATACAGCTAAGCTTTGTATTTGTATTTTTGACAATAACACAGCTTCGGGGTGTATTTGTATTAATTTCAAAGTTACCGCTAAGGGTTATATTTGTATTTTTGACAATAAGAAAGCTTGGGGGTGTATTTTTATTATTTTCCAAGATA
Source organism: Saimiri boliviensis (assembly GCF_048565385.1). Lineage (NCBI taxonomy): Eukaryota > Metazoa > Chordata > Mammalia > Primates > Cebidae > Saimiri > Saimiri boliviensis. The sequence goes on from NC_133453.1 coordinate 153,868,282, forward strand.
CAGCTAAAAGTTGTATTTGTATTTTTGACAATAACAGAGCTTGGGGGTGTATTTCTATTATTTTCCAAGATACAGCTAAGGATTGTATTTGTATTTTTGACAATAACACAGCTTGGGGGTGTATTTGTATTATGTTCCAAGATAGAGCTAAGGGATGTATTTGTATTTTTGAAAATAACACAGCTTGTGGGTGTATTTGTATTATTTTCCGAATTACGGCTAAGGGCTGAATTTTTGTATTTTTGAAAATAACACAGCTTGGGAGTCTATTTGTATTACTTTTCTAGACACAGCTAAGCGTTGTATTTGTATTTTTCACAATAACAAATCTTGGGGGAGTGTTTGTATTATTTTCCAAAAAACAGTTAAGAGTTGTATTTGTATTTTTCAAAATAACACAGTTTGGGGGTGTATTTGTATTATTTTCCAAGATACAGCTAAGTGATGTATTTGTATTCCTGACAAAAACACAGCTTTGGGGTGTATTTGTATTATTTTCAAAGATACAGCTAAGGGTTGTATCTGTATTTTTGACAATAACACAGCTTGGAGGTGTATGTGTATTGTTTTCAGAGATAGAGCTAAGGGTAGTATTTGTATTTTTGACAATAACACAGCTTGTGAGTGTTTTTGTATTATTTTCCAACATACAGTTAATCGTTGTATTTGTATTTTTGACAATATCACAGCTTGGGGGTGTATTTGTATTATTTTCCAAGATACAGCTAAGGGTTGTATTTGTATTTTTGACAATAACACAGCTAGGGGGTGTATTTATATTATTTTCCAAGATACAGCTAAGGATTCTCTTTGTATTTTTGACAATAACACAGCTTGGGGGTGTATTTGTATTATTTTCCAAGATACAGCTATGGGTTTTATTTGTATTTGTGACAATAACACAGCTTGTGGGTGTATTTGAATTATTTTCCAAGATACAGCTAATGGTTGTATTGGTATTTTTGACAATAACCCAGCTTGGGGGTGTATTTGTATTATTTTCCAAGATACAGCTAAGGGATGTATTTGTATTCCTGACAATAACACAGCTTTGGGTTGTATTAGTATTATTTTCAAAGATACAACTAAGGGTTCTATCTGTATTTTTGACAATAACAAAACTTGGGGGTTTATGTGTATTATTTTCAGAGATAGACATAAGGGTTGTATATGTATTTTTGACAATAACACAGTTTGGGCGTGTATTTGTATTATTTTCCGATATACAGCTAAGGTTTTTATTTTTATTTTTGAAAATAACACAGATTGGATGTGTGTTTGTATTATTTTCCGAGATACAGCTAAGGGTTGTATTGGTATATTTGAAAATAAGACACCGTGCGGTTGTATTTGTATTATTTTCCAAGATACAGCTAAGGGTTGTATTTGTATTTTTGAAAATAACACAGCTTGGGGGTATATTTGTATTATTTTCCGAGATACAGCTAAGGGTTGTATTTGTATTTTTGAAAATAACACAGCTTGGGGGGGTATTTGTATTATTTTCCGAGATAGTGCTAAGGGTCGTATATGAATTTCTGAAAATAACACAGCTTGGGTGTGTATTTGTATTATTTTCTGAGATACAGCTAAGGGTTATATTTGTATTTTTGAAAATAACACCGCTTGGGTGTGTATTTGTGTTATTTTCCGAGATACAGCTAAGGGTTGTACTTGTATTTTTGAAAATAACAGTGATTGGGTGTGTTTTTGAATTATTTTCCGAGATGCAGCTAAGGGTTGTATCTGTATTTTTGACAGTAACACAGCTTGGGTGTGTATTTGTATTACTTTACGAGATACAGCTAATTGTTGTATTTGTATTTTTGACAATAACACAGCTTGGGGGTGTATTTGTATTATTTTCCAAGATACAGCTATGGGTTTTATTTGTATTTGTGACAATAACACAGCTTGTGGGTGTATTTGAATTATTTTACAAGATACAGCTAATGGTTGTATTTGTATTTTTGACAATAACCCAGCTTGGGGGTGTATTTGTATTATTTTCCAAGATACAGCTAAGGGATGTATTTGTATTCCTGACAATAACACAGCTTTTGGTTGTATTAGTATTATTTTCAAAGATACAACTAAGGGTTCTATCTGTATTTTTGACAATAACAAAACTTGGGGGTTTATGTGTATTATTTTCAGAGATAGAGATAAGGGTTGTACTTGTATTTTCGAAAATAACACAGCTTGGGGGTGTATTTTTATTATTTTCCAAAATACAGCAAAGGGATATATTGGTATTTTTGAAAATAACACTGCTTGGGGATGTATTTGTATTATTTTCCAAGATACAGCTAAGGGATATATTGGTATTTTGGAAAATAACACAGCTTGGGGGTGTATTTTTATTATTTTCCAAGATACAGATAAGGGTTGTATTTATATTTTTGAAAATAACACAGCTTGTGGGTGTATTTGTATCATTTTTCTAGATACAGCGAAGGGTTTTATTTTTATTTTTGAAAATAACACAGCTTGGGGGAGTATTTGTATCATTTTCAAAGATACGGATAAGGGTTATATTTGTATTTTTTTTAAAATAACAAAGATTGGGTGTGTATTTGTATTATTTCCCAAGCTAGAGCTCAGGGTTTTATTTGTATTTTTGAAAATAACACAGCTTTTGGGTGTATATGTATTATTTTCCAAGATACAGGTAAGTGTTGTATTTTTGAAAATAACACAGTTCTGGGTGTATATGTATTATTTTGCAAGATACAGCTAAGGGATGTATTTGTATTTTTGAAAATAATACAGCTTGGGGGTGTATTTGTATTATTTTCCAAGATACAGCTAAGGGTTTTATTTGTATTTTTGACAATAACACAGCTTGGGGGTGTATTTGTATTATTTTCAAAGATAAAGCTAAGCGTTGTATTTGTATTTTTGACAATAACAGAGCTTGGGGGTGTATTTATGTTATTTTCAAAAATACAGCTAAGGGTTCTATTTGTATTTTTGAAAATAACAAAGCTTGGGGGTGTATTGTATTATTTTCCAAGATACAGCTAAGGGTTGTATTTGTATTTTTGAAAATAACTCAGCTTGGGGGTGTATTTGTATTATTTTCCAAGACACTGCTAAGGGTTGTATTTGTATTTTTGAAAATAACCCAGCTTGGGGGTGTATTTGTATTATTTTCCATGATACAGCTACGGGTTGTATTTGTATTTTTGAAAATAACACACCTTTCGGGTGTATTTGTTTTATTTTCCAAGATACAGGTAAGGGTTGTATTATTATTTTTGAAAATAACACAGATTGGGGGTGTATTTGTATTATTTTCCAAGATACTTCTGAGGGTTGTATTTGTATTTTCGTCAGTAACACAGCTTGGGGGTGTATTTGTATTATTTTCCAAGATACTGCTAAGGGTTGCATTTGTATTTTTGGAAATAACACAGCTTGCGGGTGTCTTTGTATTATTTTCCAAGATACAGCTAATTGTTGTATTTGTATTTTTGACAATAACACAGCTTGGGGTGTATTTGTATTATTTTCCAAGATACAGCTAAGGTTTGTATTTGTATTTTTGAAAACAACACAGTTTGGATGTGTATTTGTATTATTTTCCAAGATACAGCTAAGGGTTGTATTTGTATTTTTGACAATAACACAGATTGGGGGTGTATTTGTATTATTTTCCAAGATACAGCTAAGGGTTGTATTTGTATTTTTGACAGTAACACAGCTTGGGGGTGTATTTATGTTATTTTCAAAAATACAGCTAAGGGTTCTATTTGTATTTTTGACAATAACACAGCTTGTGGGTGTATTTGTATTATATTCAAAGATACAGCTAAGTGTTGCATTTGTATTTTTGACAATAACACAGCTTGTGGGTGTTTTTGTGTTATTTTCAAATATACAGCTAAGAGTTCTATCTGTATTTTTGACAATAAAACAGCTTGGGGGTGTATTTGTATTATTTTCAAAGATACAGCTAAGGGTTGTATTTGTTTTTTTGACAATAACACAGCTTGGGGTTGTATTTGAATTATTTTCAAAATACAGCTAAGGGTTGTATTTGTATTTTTTAAAATAACACAACTTGTGAGTTTATTTGTATTATTTTCCAAGATACAGCTAAGGGTTGTATTTGTATTTTTGAAATTAACACAGCTTGGTAGTGTATTTGTCTTATTTTCTGAATTACGGCTAAGTTCTGTATTTTTATATTTTTGCAAATGACACAGCTTGGGGGTGTATTTGTATTATTTTCCTAGATAAGGCTATGAATTATATCTGTATTTTTGACAATAACACAGCTTTGGGGTGTATTTGTATTACTTTCCAACATAGAGCTAAGAGTTGTATATGTATTTTTGAAAATAACACAGCTTTGGGGTGTATTTGTATTACTTTCCAAGATACAGCTAACGTTTGTATTTGTATTTTTGAAATTAAGACGGCTTTGTGGTGTATTTGTATTACTTTCCAAGATAGAGCTAAGTGTTGTGTTTGTATTTTTGACAATAACACAGCTGGGGGGGGGGTGTATTTGTATTATTTTCCAAGATACAGCTAAGGGTTTGGTTTGTATTTTTGAAAATTACACAACTTGAATTTGTATTTGTATTATTTTCAAAGATAGAGCTAAGGGTTGTATTTGTGATTTTGAAAATAACACAACATTGGGGTGTATTTGTATTATTTTCAAAGATACAACTAAGGGTTTTATTTGTATTTTTCACAATAACGCAGCTTGGGAGTGTATTTGTATTATTTTCAAAGATACAGCTAAGGGTTGTATTTGTATTTTTGACAGTAACTCAGATTGGGGTGTATTTGTATTATTTTCAAAGATACAGCTAAGGGTTGTATTTGTCTTTTTGAAAATAACACATCTTGGGGGTGTATTTGTATTATTTATCAAGGTACAGCTAAGGGTTGTATTTGTATTTTTGAAAATAACATAGCTTGGGGTTGTATTTGCATTATTTTCCAGGATACAGCTAAGGGTTGTATTGGTATTTTTGAAAATTACACAGCTTGAGGGTGTATTTGTGTTTTTTTCCAAGATACAGCTAATGGCTGTACTTGTATTTTGGAAAATAACACGGCTTGGGGGTGTATTTCTATTATTTTCCAAGATAGAGCTGAGGGTTGTATTTGCAGTTTTGAAAATAACACAGATTTGGTGTGTATTTGTATTATTTTCAAAAATATAGTTATGGGTTGTATTTGTATTTTTGACAATCACAGAGCTTGGGGGGATTTTTGTAGTATTTTGCAAGATACAGCTAAGGAATGTATTGGTATTTTTGAAAATAACACAGCTTGGGGTTGTATTTGTATTATTTTCCAAGGTACAGCTAAGGGTTGTATTTGTATTTTTGAAATTAAGACAGATTGGGGTGTATTTGTCTTATTTTCTGAATTACGGCTAAGTTCTGTATTTTTGAAAATAACACAGCTTGGTGTTGTATTTGTATTATTATCCAAGATACAGCTAAGGGTTGTATTTGTATTTTTGGAAATAACACAGCTTGGGCTTCTATTTGTATTATTTTCAAAGATATAGCTAAGGGTTGTATTTGTATTTTTGAAAATAACACAGCATGGGGGTGTATTTGTATTATTTTCAAAGATACAACTAAGGGTTGTATTTGTATTTTTCACAATAACGCGGCTTGGGGGTGTATTTGTATTATTTTCAAAGATACAGCTAAGGGTTGCATTTGTATTTTTGACAATAACTCAGCTTGGGTGGTATTTGTATTATTTTCAAAGATACAGGTAAGGATTGTATTTGTATTTTTGAAAATAACACAGCTTGTGGTTGTATTTGTATTATTTTCCAAGATACAGCTCAGAGTTGTATTTGTATTTTTGAAAATAACACAGCTTAGGGTTGTATTTGCATTATTTTCCACGATAGAGCTAGGGGTTTTATTGTTATTTTTGAAAATTACACAGATTGTGGGTGTATTTGTGTTTTCTCCCAAGATACTGCTAAGGGTAGTACTTGTATTTTGGAAAATAACACGGCTTGGGGTGTATTTGTATTATATTCAAAGATACAGCTAAGGGATGTATTTGTATTTTTGAAAATAACACAGCTATGGGGTGTATTTGTATTATTTTCAAAATTACAGTTATGGGTTGTATTTGTATTTTTGACAATCACAGAGCTTGGAGGGGTATTTGTATTATTTTACAAGATAGAGCTAAGGGTTGTATTTGTATTTTTGACAATAACACAGATTGTGGGTGTATTTGTGCTATTTTCAAAGATACAGCTAAGGGTTGTAATTGTATTTTTGACAGTAACACAGCTTTGGAGTGTATTTGAATTATTTTCAAAATACAGCTAAGGGTTGTATTTGAATTTTTGAGAATAACACAGCTTGGGTGTGTATTTGAATTATTTTCCAAGATACAGCTAAGTTTTCTATTTGTATTTATGAAAATAACACAACTTCTGGGTGTATTTGTATTATTTTCCAATATACAGCTAAGGGGTGTATTTGTATTTTTGAAAATAATACAGCTTGGGGGGGTTATTTGTATTATTTTCCAAGAAACAGCTATGGGTTGTATTTGTATTTTTGAAAATAACAGAGCTTGTGAGTGTATTTGCATTATTTTCCAAGATACAGCTAAGGGTTTTATTGGTATTTTTGAAAATAACACAGCTTGGGGGTGTATTTGTGTTATTTTTCAAGATACATCTTTGGGTTTTATTTGTATTTTGGAAAATAACACAGCTTGGTGGTGTATTTGTATTATTTTCCGAGATACAGCTAAGGGTTATATTTGTATTTTTGAAAATAACACCGATGGGTGTGTATTTGTATTATTTTCCGAGATACAGCTAAGGGTTGTGTTTGCATTTTTGAAAATAACACAACTTGTTGATGTATTTGTATTATTTTCTGACATAGAGCTAAGGGTTGTATTTGTATTTTTGAAAATAAGACACCTTGGGCGTGTGTTTGTATTATTTTCCGAGATACAGCTAAGAGATGTATTTTGTATTTTTGAAAATAACACAGCATGGGGGCGTATTTGTATTATTTTCCAAGAAACAGCTAAGGGGTGCATTTTTATTTTTGACAGTAACACAGCTTGGTGGCGTATTTGTATTATTTTCAAAGATACAGCTAAGCTTTGTATTTGTATTTTTGACAATAACACAGCTTCGGGGTGTATTTGTATTAATTTCAAAGTTACCGCTAAGGGTTATATTTGTATTTTTGACAATAAGAAAGCTTGGGGGTGTATTTTTATTATTTTCCAAGATACAGCTAAAAGTTGTATTTGTATTTTTGACAATAACAGAGCTTGGGGGTGTATTTCTATTATTTTCCAAGATACAGCTAAGGATTGTATTTGTATTTTTGACAATAACACAGCTTGGGGGTGTATTTGTATTATGTTCCAAGATAGAGCTAAGGGATGTATTTGTATTTTTGAAAATAACACAGCTTGTGGGTGTATTTGTATTATTTTCCGAATTACGGCTAAGGGCTGAATTTTTGTATTTTTGAAAATAACACAGCTTGGGAGTCTATTTGTATTACTTTTCTAGACACAGCTAAGCGTTGTATTTGTATTTTTCACAATAACAAATCTTGGGGGAGTGTTTGTATTATTTTCCAAAAAACAGTTAAGAGTTGTATTTGTATTTTTCAAAATAACACAGTTTGGGGGTGTATTTGTATTATTTTCCAAGATACAGCTAAGTGATGTATTTGTATTCCTGACAAAAACACAGCTTTGGGGTGTATTTGTATTATTTTCAAAGATACAGCTAAGGGTTGTATCTGTATTTTTGACAATAACACAGCTTGGAGGTGTATGTGTATTGTTTTCAGAGATAGAGCTAAGGGTAGTATTTGTATTTTTGACAATAACACAGCTTGTGAGTGTTTTTGTATTATTTTCCAACATACAGTTAATCGTTGTATTTGTATTTTTGACAATATCACAGCTTGGGGGTGTATTTGTATTATTTTCCAAGATACAGCTAAGGGTTGTATTTGTATTTTTGACAATAACACAGCTAGGGGGTGTATTTATATTATTTTCCAAGATACAGCTAAGGATTCTCTTTGTATTTTTGACAATAACACAGCTTGGGGGTGTATTTGTATTATTTTCCAAGATACAGCTATGGGTTTTATTTGTATTTGTGACAATAACACAGCTTGTGGGTGTATTTGAATTATTTTCCAAGATACAGCTAATGGTTGTATTGGTATTTTTGACAATAACCCAGCTTGGGGGTGTATTTGTATTATTTTCCAAGATACAGCTAAGGGATGTATTTGTATTCCTGACAATAACACAGCTTTGGGTTGTATTAGTATTATTTTCAAAGATACAACTAAGGGTTCTATCTGTATTTTTGACAATAACAAAACTTGGGGGTTTATGTGTATTATTTTCAGAGATAGACATAAGGGTTGTATATGTATTTTTGACAATAACACAGTTTGGGCGTGTATTTGTATTATTTTCCGATATACAGCTAAGGTTTTTATTTTTATTTTTGAAAATAACACAGATTGGATGTGTGTTTGTATTATTTTCCGAGATACAGCTAAGGGTTGTATTGGTATATTTGAAAATAAGACACCGTGCGGTTGTATTTGTATTATTTTCCAAGATACAGCTAAGGGTTGTATTTGTATTTTTGAAAATAACACAGCTTGGGGGTATATTTGTATTATTTTCCGAGATACAGCTAAGGGTTGTATTTGTATTTTTGAAAATAACACAGCTTGGGGGGGTATTTGTATTATTTTCCGAGATAGTGCTAAGGGTCGTATATGAATTTCTGAAAATAACACAGCTTGGGTGTGTATTTGTATTATTTTCTGAGATACAGCTAAGGGTTATATTTGTATTTTTGAAAATAACACCGCTTGGGTGTGTATTTGTGTTATTTTCCGAGATACAGCTAAGGGTTGTACTTGTATTTTTGAAAATAACAGTGATTGGGTGTGTTTTTGAATTATTTTCCGAGATGCAGCTAAGGGTTGTATCTGTATTTTTGACAGTAACACAGCTTGGGTGTGTATTTGTATTACTTTACGAGATACAGCTAATTGTTGTATTTGTATTTTTGACAATAACACAGCTTGGGGGTGTATTTGTATTATTTTCCAAGATACAGCTATGGGTTTTATTTGTATTTGTGACAATAACACAGCTTGTGGGTGTATTTGAATTATTTTTCAAGATACAGCTAATGGTTGTATTTGTATTTTTGACAATAACCCAGCTTGGGGGTGTATTTGTATTATTTTCCAAGATACAGCTAAGGGATGTATTTGTATTCCTGACAATAACACAGCTTTTGGTTGTATTAGTATTATTTTCAAAGATACAACTAAGGGTTCTATCTGTATTTTTGACAATAACAAAACTTGGGGGTTTATGTGTATTATTTTCAGAGATAGAGATAAGGGTTGTACTTGTATTTTCGAAAATAACACAGCTTGGGGGTGTATTTTTATTATTTTCCAAAATACAGCAAAGGGATATATTGGTATTTTTGAAAATAACACTGCTTGGGGATGTATTTGTATTATTTTCCAAGATACAGCTAAGTGATATATTGGTATTTTGGAAAATAACACAGCTTGGGGGTGTATTTTTATTATTTTCCAAGATACAGATAAGGGTTGTATTTATATTTTTGAAAATAACACAGCTTGTGGGTGTATTTGTATCATTTTTCTAGATACAGCGAAGGGTTTTATTTTTATTTTTGAAAATAACACAGCTTGGGGGAGTATTTGTATCATTTTCAAAGATACGGATAAGGGTTATATTTGTATTTTTTTTAAAATAACAAAGATTGGGTGTGTATTTGTATTATTTCCCAAGCTAGAGCTCAGGGTTTTATTTGTATTTTTGAAAATAACACAGCTTTTGGGTGTATATGTATTATTTTCCAAGATACAGGTAAGTGTTGTATTTTTGAAAATAACACAGTTCTGGGTGTATATGTATTATTTTGCAAGATACAGCTAAGGGATGTATTTGTATTTTTGAAAATAATACAGCTTGGGGGTGTATTTGTATTATTTTCCAAGATACAGCTAAGGGTTTTATTTGTATTTTTGACAATAACACAGCTTGGGGGTGTATTTGTATTATTTTCAAAGATAAAGCTAAGCGTTGTATTTGTATTTTTGACAATAACAGAGCTTGGGGGTGTATTTATGTTATTTTCAAAAATACAGCTAAGGGTTCTATTTGTATTTTTGAAAATAACAAAGCTTGGGGGTGTATTGTATTATTTTCCAAGATACAGCTAAGGGTTGTATTTGTATTTTTGAAAATAACTCAGCTTGGGGGTGTATTTGTATTATTTTCCAAGATACTGCTAAGGGTTGTATTTGTATTTTTGAAAATAACCCAGCTTGGGGGTGTATTTGTATTATTTTCCATGATACAGCTACGGGTTTTTATTTGTATTTTTGAAAATAACACACCTTTCGGTTGTATTTGTTTTATTTTCCAAGATACAGGTAAGGGTTGTATTATTATTTTTGAAAATAACACAGATTGGGGGTGTATTTGTATTATTTTCCAAGATACTTCTGAGGGTTGTATTTGTATTTTCGTCAGTAACACAGCTTGGGGGTGTATTTGTATTATTTTCCAAGATACTGCTAAGGGTTGCATTTGTATTTTTGGAAATAACACAGCTTGCGGGTGTCTTTGTATTATTTTCCAAGATACAGCTAATTGTTGTATTTGTATTTTTGACAATAACACAGCTTGGGGTGTATTTGTATTATTTTCCAAGATACAGCTAAGGTTTGTATTTGTATTTTTGAAAACAACACAGTTTGGATGTGTATTTGTATTATTTTCCAAGATACAGCTAAGGGTTGTATTTGTATTTTTGACAATAACACAGGTTGGGGGTGTATTTGTATTATTTTCCAAGATACAGCTAAGGGTTGTATTTGTATTTTTGACAGTAACACAGCTTGGGGGTGTATTTATCTTATTTTCAAAAATACAGCTAAGGGTTCTATTTGTATTTTTGAAAATAACACAGCATGGGTGTGTACTGTATTATTTTCCAAGATACAGCTAAGGGTTGTATTTGTATTTTTGACAATAACACAGCTTGGGGGTGTATTTGTATTATATTCAAAGATACAGCTAAGTGTTGCATTTGTATTTTTGACAATAACACAGCTTGTGGGTGTTTTTGTGTTATTTTCAAATATACAGCTAAGAGTTCTATCTGTTTTTTTGACAATAAAACAGCTTGGGGGTGTATTTGTATTATTTTCAAAGATACAGCTAAGGGTTGTATTTGTTTTTTTGACAATAACACAGCTTGGGGTTGTATTTGAATTATTTTCAAAATACAGCTAAGGGTTGTATTTGTATTTTTTAAAATAACACAACTTGTGAGTGTATTTGTATTATTTTCCAAGATACAGCTAAGTGTTGTATTTGTATTTTTGAAAATAATACAGCTTGGGGGTGTATTTTTATTATTTTCCAAGATACAGCTAAGGGATATATTGGTATTTTTGAAAATAACACACCTTGGGGATGTATTTGTATTATTTTCCAAGATACAGCTAAGGGTTGTATTGGTATTTTGGAAAATAACACAGCTTTGGGGTGTATTTGTATTATTTTCCAAGATACAGCTAAGGGTTGTATTTGTATTTTTGAAAATAACCCAGATTCGGGGTGTATTTGTATTATTTTCCAAGATACAGCTAAGGGTTGTATTTGTATTTTTGAAAATAACACAGCTTTCGGGTGTATTTTTTTTATTTTCCAAGATACAGCTAAGGGTTGTATTTGTATTTTTGAAAATAACACAGATTTGGGGTGTATTTGTATTATTTTCCAAGATACTTCTAAGGGTTGTATTTGTATTATCATCAATAACACAGCTTGGGGGTGTATTTGTATTATTTTCCAAGATACTGCTAAGGGTTGCATTTGTATTTTTGGAAATAACACAGCTTGGGGATGTATTTCTATTATTTCCCAAGATAAAGCTAAGGGTTTTATTTGTATTTTTGAAAATAACAGAGCTTGTTGGTGTATATGTATTATTTTCCAAGATACAGCTAAGGGTTGTATTTGAATTTTTGACACTAACACAGCTTGGGGGTGTATTTGTATTATTTTCCAACATACAACTAAGGGTTGTATTTGTATTTTTGACAATAACACAGCTCGGTGTGTATTTGTATTTTTTTCCAAGATACAGCTAAGGGTTGAATTTGTATTTTTGACAATAACACAGCTTGGGGGTGTATTTGTATTATTTTTCAATATACAACTAAGGGTTGTATTTGTATTTTTGACAATAACACAGCTTGGGGGTGTATTTGTACTATTCTCCAAGATTCAGCTAAGGGTTGTATTTGTCTTTTTAAAAATAACACAGCTCGTGGGTGTATTTGTATTATTTTCCAAGATATAGCTAAGGGTATTATTTGTATTTTTGAAAATAACACCCCTTGGAGGTGTATTTGCATTATTTTCCAAGATACAGCTAAGGATTTTATTTGTATTTTTGACAATAACACATCTTGGGGTTGTATTTGTATTATTTTGCAAGATACGGCTAAGGGTTGTATTTGTATTTTTTTCAATAACACAGCTTTGGGGTGTATTTGTATTATTTTCCAACATATAGCTAAGGTTTCTATTTGTATTTTTGAGAACAACACAGCTGGCGGGTGTATTTGTATTATTTTCCAAGATTCAGCTAAGGGTTTTATTTTTCTTTTTGAAAATAACACAATTTGGAGGTGTATTGATATTATTTTCCAAGGTACAGCTAAGGGTCGTATTTGTAGTTTTGAAAATAACACAGCTTGCGTCTGTATTTGTTTTATTTTCCAAGATAGAGCTAAGGGATGTATTGGTATTTTTGAAAATAACATAGATTGTGGGTGTATTTGTATTATTTTGCAAGATACAGCTAAGGGAGGTATTTTATTTTTGAAAATAACACAGCTTAGGGGTGTATTTGTATTATTTTCCAAGATACAGCTAAGGGTTGTATTTGTATTTTTGACAACAACACAGCTTGGGGTTGTTTTTGAATTATTTTCAAAATACAGCTAAGGGTTGTATTTGTATTTTTTAAAATAACGCAACTTGGGGGTGTATTTGTGTTATTTTCCAAGATACAGCTAAGGGTTGTACTTGTATTTTCGAAAATAACACAGCTTGGGGGTGTATTTTATTATTTTCCAAGATACAGATAAGGGTTGTATTTATATTTTTGAAAATAACACAGCTTGTGGGAGTATTTGTATCATTTTTCTAGATACAGCGAAGGGTTTTATTTTTATTTTTGAAAATAACACAGCTTGGGGGAGTATTTGTATCATTTTCAAAGATACGGATAAGGGTTATATTTGTATTTTTTTTAAAATAACAAAGATTGGGTGTGTATTTGTATTATTTCCCAAGCTAGAGCTCAGGGTTTTATTTGTATTTTTGAAAATAACACAGCTTTTGGGTGTATATGTATTATTTTCCAAGATACAGGTAAGTGTTGTATTTTTGAAAATAACACAGTTGTGGGTGTATATGTATTATTTTGCAAGATACAGCTAAGGGATGTATTTGTATTTTTGAAAATAATACAGCTTGGGGGTGTATTTGTATTATTTTCCAAGATACAGCTAAGGGTTTTATTTGTATTTTTGACAATAACACAGCTTGGGGGTGTATTTGTATTATTTTCAAAGATAAAGCTAAGCGTTGTATTTGTATTTTTGACAATAACAGAGCTTGGGGGTGTATTTATGTTATTTTCAAAAATACAGCTAAGGGTTCTATTTGTATTTTTGAAAATAACACAGCTTGGGGGTGTATTGTATTATTTTCCAAGATACAGCTAAGGGTTGTATTTGTATTTTTGAAAATAACACAGCTTGGGGGTGTATTTGTATTATTTTCCAAGATACTGCTAAGGGTTGTATTTGTATTTTTGAAAATAACCCAGCTTGGGGGTGTATTTGTATTATTTTCCATGATACAGCTACGGGTTGTATTTGTATTTTTGAAAATAACACACCTTTCGGGTGTATTTGTTTTATTTTCCAAGATACAGGTAAGGGTTGTATTATTATTTTTGAAAATAACACAGATTGGGGGTGTATTTGTATTATTTTCCAAGATACTTCTGAGGGTTGTATTTGTATTTTCGTCAGTAACACAGCTTGGGGGTGTATTTGTATTATTTTCCAAGATACTGCTAAGGGTTGCATTTGTATTTTTGGAAATAACACAGCTTGCGGGTGTCTTTGTATTATTTTCCAAGATACAGCTAATTGTTGTATTTGTATTTTTGACAATAACACAGCTTGGGGTGTATTTGTATTATTTTCCAAGATACAGCTAAGGTTTGTATTTGTATTTTTGAAAACAACACAGTTTGGATGTGTATTTGTATTATTTTCCAAGATACAGCTAAGGGTTGTATTTGTATTTTTGACAATAACACAGATTGGGGGTGTATTTGTATTATTTTCCAAGATACAGCTAAGGGTTGTATTTGTATTTTTGACAGTAACACAGCTTGGGGGTGTATTTATGTTATTTTCAAAAATACAGCTAAGGGTTCTATTTGTATTTTTGACAATAACACAGCTTGTGGGTGTATTTGTATTATATTCAAAGATACAGCTAAGTGTTGCATTTGTATTTTTGACAATAACACAGCTTGTGGGTGTTTTTGTGTTATTTTCAAATATACAGCTAAGAGTTCTATCTGTATTTTTGACAATAAAACAGCTTGGGGGTGTATTTGTATTATTTTCAAAGATACAGCTAAGGGTTGTATTTGTTTTTTTGACAATAACACAGCTTGGGGTTGTATTTGAATTATTTTCAAAATACAGCTAAGGGTTGTATTTGTATTTTTTAAAATAACACAACTTGTGAGTTTATTTGTATTATTTTCCAAGATACAGCTAAGGGTTGTATTTGTATTTTTGAAATTAACACAGCTTGGTAGTGTATTTGTCTTATTTTCTGAATTACGGCTAAGTTCTGTATTTTTATATTTTTGCAAATGACACAGCTTGGGGGTGTATTTGTATTATTTTCCAAGATAAGGCTATGAATTATATCTGTATTTTTGACAATAACACAGCTTTGGGGTGTATTTGTATTACTTTCCAACATAGAGCTAAGAGTTGTATATGTATTTTTGAAAATAACACAGCTTTGGGGTGTATTTGTATTACTTTCCAAGATACAGCTAACGTTTGTATTTGTATTTTTGAAATTAAGACGGCTTTGTGGTGTATTTGTATTACTTTCCAAGATAGAGCTAAGTGTTGTGTTTGTATTTTTGACAATAACACAGCTGGGGGGGGGGTGTATTTGTATTATTTTCCAAGATACAGCTAAGGGTTTGGTTTGTATTTTTGAAAATTACACAACTTGAATTTGTATTTGTATTATTTTCAAAGATAGAGCTAAGGGTTGTATTTGTGATTTTGAAAATAACACAACATTGGGGTGTATTTGTATTATTTTCAAAGATACAACTAAGGGTTTTATTTGTATTTTTCACAATAACGCAGCTTGGGAGTGTATTTGTATTATTTTCAAAGATACAGCTAAGGGTTGTATTTGTATTTTTGACAGTAACTCAGATTGGGGTGTATTTGTATTATTTTCAAAGATACAGCTAAGGGTTGTATTTGTCTTTTTGAAAATAACACATCTTGGGGGTGTATTTGTATTATTTATCAAGGTACAGCTAAGGGTTGTATTTGTATTTTTGAAAATAACATAGCTTGGGGTTGTATTTGCATTATTTTCCAGGATACAGCTAAGGGTTGTATTGGTATTTTTGAAAATTACACAGCTTGGGGGTGTATTTGTGTTTTTTTCCAAGATACAGCTAATGGCTGTACTTGTATTTTGGAAAATAACACGGCTTGGGGGTGTATTTCTATTATTTTCCAAGATAGAGCTGAGGGTTGTATTTGCAGTTTTGAAAATAACACAGATTTGGTGTGTATTTGTATTATTTTCAAAAATATAGTTATGGGTTGTATTTGTATTTTTGACAATCACAGAGCTTGGGGGGATTTTTGTAGTATTTTGCAAGATACAGCTAAGGAATGTATTGGTATTTTTGAAAATAACACAGCTTGGGGTTGTATTTGTATTATTTTCCAAGGTACAGCTAAGGGTTGTATTTGTATTTTTGAAATTAAGACAGATTGGGGTGTATTTGTCTTATTTTCTGAATTACGGCTAAGTTCTGTATTTTTGAAAATAACACAGCTTGGTGTTGTATTTGTATTATTATCCAAGATACAGCTAAGGGTTGTATTTGTATTTTTGGAAATAACACAGCTTGGGCTTCTATTTGTATTATTTTCAAAGATATAGCTAAGGGTTGTATTTGTATTTTTGAAAATAACACAGCATGGGGGTGTATTTGTATTATTTTCAAAGATACAACTAAGGGTTGTATTTGTATTTTTCACAATAACGCGGCTTGGGGGTGTATTTGTATTATTTTCAAAGATACAGCTAAGGGTTGCATTTGTATTTTTGACAATAACTCAGCTTGGGTGGTATTTGTATTATTTTCAAAGATACAGGTAAGGATTGTATTTGTATTTTTGAAAATAACACAGCTTGTGGTTGTATTTGTATTATTTTCCAAGATACAGCTCAGAGTTGTATTTGTATTTTTGAAAATAACACAGCTTAGGGTTGTATTTGCATTATTTTCCACGATAGAGCTAGGGGTTTTATTGTTATTTTTGAAAATTACACAGATTGTGGGTGTATTTGTGTTTTCTCCCAAGATACTGCTAAGGGTAGTACTTGTATTTTGGAAAATAACACGGCTTGGGGTGTATTTGTATTATATTCAAAGATACAGCTAAGGGATGTATTTGTATTTTTGAAAATAACACAGCTATGGGGTGTATTTGTATTATTTTCAAAATTACAGTTATGGGTTGTATTTGTATTTTTGACAATCACAGAGCTTGGAGGGGTATTTGTATTATTTTACAAGATAGAGCTAAGGGTTGTATTTGTATTTTTGACAATAACACAGATTGTGGGTGTATTTGTGCTATTTTCAAAGATACAGCTAAGGGTTGTAATTGTATTTTTGACAGTAACACAGCTTTGGAGTGTATTTGAATTATTTTCAAAATACAGCTAAGGGTTGTATTTGAATTTTTGAGAATAACACAGCTTGGGTGTGTATTTGAATTATTTTCCAAGATACAGCTAAGTTTTCTATTTGTATTTATGAAAATAACACAACTTCTGGGTGTATTTGTATTATTTTCCAATATACAGCTAAGGG
Organism: Saimiri boliviensis; assembly: GCF_048565385.1. Taxonomy (NCBI): domain Eukaryota; kingdom Metazoa; phylum Chordata; class Mammalia; order Primates; family Cebidae; genus Saimiri; species Saimiri boliviensis. The sequence continues at coordinate 153,885,611 of NC_133453.1, forward strand.
GTGTATTTGTATTTTTGAAAATAATACAGCTTGGGGGGGTTATTTGTATTATTTTCCAAGAAACAGCTATGGGTTGTATTTGTATTTTTGAAAATAACAGAGCTTGTGAGTGTATTTGCATTATTTTCCAAGATACAGCTAAGGGTTTTATTGGTATTTTTGAAAATAACACAGCTTGGGGGTGTATTTGTGTTATTTTTCAAGATACATCTTTGGGTTTTATTTGTATTTTGGAAAATAACACAGCTTGGTGGTGTATTTGTATTATTTTCCGAGATACAGCTAAGGGTTATATTTGTATTTTTGAAAATAACACCGATGGGTGTGTATTTGTATTATTTTCCGAGATACAGCTAAGGGTTGTGTTTGCATTTTTGAAAATAACACAACTTGTTGATGTATTTGTATTATTTTCTGACATAGAGCTAAGGGTTGTATTTGTATTTTTGAAAATAAGACACCTTGGGCGTGTGTTTGTATTATTTTCCGAGATACAGCTAAGAGATGTATTTTGTATTTTTGAAAATAACACAGCATGGGGGCGTATTTGTATTATTTTCCAAGAAACAGCTAAGGGGTGCATTTTTATTTTTGACAGTAACACAGCTTGGTGGCGTATTTGTATTATTTTCAAAGATACAGCTAAGCTTTGTATTTGTATTTTTGACAATAACACAGCTTCGGGGTGTATTTGTATTAATTTCAAAGTTACCGCTAAGGGTTATATTTGTATTTTTGACAATAAGAAAGCTTGGGGGTGTATTTTTATTATTTTCCAAGATACAGCTAAAAGTTGTATTTGTATTTTTGACAATAACAGAGCTTGGGGGTGTATTTCTATTATTTTCCAAGATACAGCTAAGGATTGTATTTGTATTTTTGACAATAACACAGCTTGGGGGTGTATTTGTATTATGTTCCAAGATAGAGCTAAGGGATGTATTTGTATTTTTGAAAATAACACAGCTTGTGGGTGTATTTGTATTATTTTCCGAATTACGGCTAAGGGCTGAATTTTTGTATTTTTGAAAATAACACAGCTTGGGAGTCTATTTGTATTACTTTTCTAGACACAGCTAAGCGTTGTATTTGTATTTTTCACAATAACAAATCTTGGGGGAGTGTTTGTATTATTTTCCAAAAAACAGTTAAGAGTTGTATTTGTATTTTTCAAAATAACACAGTTTGGGGGTGTATTTGTATTATTTTCCAAGATACAGCTAAGTGATGTATTTGTATTCCTGACAAAAACACAGCTTTGGGGTGTATTTGTATTATTTTCAAAGATACAGCTAAGGGTTGTATCTGTATTTTTGACAATAACACAGCTTGGAGGTGTATGTGTATTGTTTTCAGAGATAGAGCTAAGGGTAGTATTTGTATTTTTGACAATAACACAGCTTGTGAGTGTTTTTGTATTATTTTCCAACATACAGTTAATCGTTGTATTTGTATTTTTGACAATATCACAGCTTGGGGGTGTATTTGTATTATTTTCCAAGATACAGCTAAGGGTTGTATTTGTATTTTTGACAATAACACAGCTAGGGGGTGTATTTATATTATTTTCCAAGATACAGCTAAGGATTCTCTTTGTATTTTTGACAATAACACAGCTTGGGGGTGTATTTGTATTATTTTCCAAGATACAGCTATGGGTTTTATTTGTATTTGTGACAATAACACAGCTTGTGGGTGTATTTGAATTATTTTCCAAGATACAGCTAATGGTTGTATTGGTATTTTTGACAATAACCCAGCTTGGGGGTGTATTTGTATTATTTTCCAAGATACAGCTAAGGGATGTATTTGTATTCCTGACAATAACACAGCTTTGGGTTGTATTAGTATTATTTTCAAAGATACAACTAAGGGTTCTATCTGTATTTTTGACAATAACAAAACTTGGGGGTTTATGTGTATTATTTTCAGAGATAGACATAAGGGTTGTATATGTATTTTTGACAATAACACAGTTTGGGCGTGTATTTGTATTATTTTCCGATATACAGCTAAGGTTTTTATTTTTATTTTTGAAAATAACACAGATTGGATGTGTGTTTGTATTATTTTCCGAGATACAGCTAAGGGTTGTATTGGTATATTTGAAAATAAGACACCGTGCGGTTGTATTTGTATTATTTTCCAAGATACAGCTAAGGGTTGTATTTGTATTTTTGAAAATAACACAGCTTGGGGGTATATTTGTATTATTTTCCGAGATACAGCTAAGGGTTGTATTTGTATTTTTGAAAATAACACAGCTTGGGGGGGTATTTGTATTATTTTCCGAGATAGTGCTAAGGGTCGTATATGAATTTCTGAAAATAACACAGCTTGGGTGTGTATTTGTATTATTTTCTGAGATACAGCTAAGGGTTATATTTGTATTTTTGAAAATAACACCGCTTGGGTGTGTATTTGTGTTATTTTCCGAGATACAGCTAAGGGTTGTACTTGTATTTTTGAAAATAACAGTGATTGGGTGTGTTTTTGAATTATTTTCCGAGATGCAGCTAAGGGTTGTATCTGTATTTTTGACAGTAACACAGCTTGGGTGTGTATTTGTATTACTTTACGAGATACAGCTAATTGTTGTATTTGTATTTTTGACAATAACACAGCTTGGGGGTGTATTTGTATTATTTTCCAAGATACAGCTATGGGTTTTATTTGTATTTGTGACAATAACACAGCTTGTGGGTGTATTTGAATTATTTTTCAAGATACAGCTAATGGTTGTATTTGTATTTTTGACAATAACCCAGCTTGGGGGTGTATTTGTATTATTTTCCAAGATACAGCTAAGGGATGTATTTGTATTCCTGACAATAACACAGCTTTTGGTTGTATTAGTATTATTTTCAAAGATACAACTAAGGGTTCTATCTGTATTTTTGACAATAACAAAACTTGGGGGTTTATGTGTATTATTTTCAGAGATAGAGATAAGGGTTGTACTTGTATTTTCGAAAATAACACAGCTTGGGGGTGTATTTTTATTATTTTCCAAAATACAGCAAAGGGATATATTGGTATTTTTGAAAATAACACTGCTTGGGGATGTATTTGTATTATTTTCCAAGATACAGCTAAGTGATATATTGGTATTTTGGAAAATAACACAGCTTGGGGGTGTATTTTTATTATTTTCCAAGATACAGATAAGGGTTGTATTTATATTTTTGAAAATAACACAGCTTGTGGGTGTATTTGTATCATTTTTCTAGATACAGCGAAGGGTTTTATTTTTATTTTTGAAAATAACACAGCTTGGGGGAGTATTTGTATCATTTTCAAAGATACGGATAAGGGTTATATTTGTATTTTTTTTAAAATAACAAAGATTGGGTGTGTATTTGTATTATTTCCCAAGCTAGAGCTCAGGGTTTTATTTGTATTTTTGAAAATAACACAGCTTTTGGGTGTATATGTATTATTTTCCAAGATACAGGTAAGTGTTGTATTTTTGAAAATAACACAGTTCTGGGTGTATATGTATTATTTTGCAAGATACAGCTAAGGGATGTATTTGTATTTTTGAAAATAATACAGCTTGGGGGTGTATTTGTATTATTTTCCAAGATACAGCTAAGGGTTTTATTTGTATTTTTGACAATAACACAGCTTGGGGGTGTATTTGTATTATTTTCAAAGATAAAGCTAAGCGTTGTATTTGTATTTTTGACAATAACAGAGCTTGGGGGTGTATTTATGTTATTTTCAAAAATACAGCTAAGGGTTCTATTTGTATTTTTGAAAATAACAAAGCTTGGGGGTGTATTGTATTATTTTCCAAGATACAGCTAAGGGTTGTATTTGTATTTTTGAAAATAACTCAGCTTGGGGGTGTATTTGTATTATTTTCCAAGATACTGCTAAGGGTTGTATTTGTATTTTTGAAAATAACCCAGCTTGGGGGTGTATTTGTATTATTTTCCATGATACAGCTACGGGTTTTTATTTGTATTTTTGAAAATAACACACCTTTCGGTTGTATTTGTTTTATTTTCCAAGATACAGGTAAGGGTTGTATTATTATTTTTGAAAATAACACAGATTGGGGGTGTATTTGTATTATTTTCCAAGATACTTCTGAGGGTTGTATTTGTATTTTCGTCAGTAACACAGCTTGGGGGTGTATTTGTATTATTTTCCAAGATACTGCTAAGGGTTGCATTTGTATTTTTGGAAATAACACAGCTTGCGGGTGTCTTTGTATTATTTTCCAAGATACAGCTAATTGTTGTATTTGTATTTTTGACAATAACACAGCTTGGGGTGTATTTGTATTATTTTCCAAGATACAGCTAAGGTTTGTATTTGTATTTTTGAAAACAACACAGTTTGGATGTGTATTTGTATTATTTTCCAAGATACAGCTAAGGGTTGTATTTGTATTTTTGACAATAACACAGGTTGGGGGTGTATTTGTATTATTTTCCAAGATACAGCTAAGGGTTGTATTTGTATTTTTGACAGTAACACAGCTTGGGGGTGTATTTATCTTATTTTCAAAAATACAGCTAAGGGTTCTATTTGTATTTTTGAAAATAACACAGCATGGGTGTGTACTGTATTATTTTCCAAGATACAGCTAAGGGTTGTATTTGTATTTTTGACAATAACACAGCTTGGGGGTGTATTTGTATTATATTCAAAGATACAGCTAAGTGTTGCATTTGTATTTTTGACAATAACACAGCTTGTGGGTGTTTTTGTGTTATTTTCAAATATACAGCTAAGAGTTCTATCTGTTTTTTTGACAATAAAACAGCTTGGGGGTGTATTTGTATTATTTTCAAAGATACAGCTAAGGGTTGTATTTGTTTTTTTGACAATAACACAGCTTGGGGTTGTATTTGAATTATTTTCAAAATACAGCTAAGGGTTGTATTTGTATTTTTTAAAATAACACAACTTGTGAGTGTATTTGTATTATTTTCCAAGATACAGCTAAGTGTTGTATTTGTATTTTTGAAAATAATACAGCTTGGGGGTGTATTTTTATTATTTTCCAAGATACAGCTAAGGGATATATTGGTATTTTTGAAAATAACACACCTTGGGGATGTATTTGTATTATTTTCCAAGATACAGCTAAGGGTTGTATTGGTATTTTGGAAAATAACACAGCTTTGGGGTGTATTTGTATTATTTTCCAAGATACAGCTAAGGGTTGTATTTGTATTTTTGAAAATAACCCAGATTCGGGGTGTATTTGTATTATTTTCCAAGATACAGCTAAGGGTTGTATTTGTATTTTTGAAAATAACACAGCTTTCGGGTGTATTTTTTTTATTTTCCAAGATACAGCTAAGGGTTGTATTTGTATTTTTGAAAATAACACAGATTTGGGGTGTATTTGTATTATTTTCCAAGATACTTCTAAGGGTTGTATTTGTATTATCATCAATAACACAGCTTGGGGGTGTATTTGTATTATTTTCCAAGATACTGCTAAGGGTTGCATTTGTATTTTTGGAAATAACACAGCTTGGGGATGTATTTCTATTATTTCCCAAGATAAAGCTAAGGGTTTTATTTGTATTTTTGAAAATAACAGAGCTTGTTGGTGTATATGTATTATTTTCCAAGATACAGCTAAGGGTTGTATTTGAATTTTTGACACTAACACAGCTTGGGGGTGTATTTGTATTATTTTCCAACATACAACTAAGGGTTGTATTTGTATTTTTGACAATAACACAGCTCGGTGTGTATTTGTATTTTTTTCCAAGATACAGCTAAGGGTTGAATTTGTATTTTTGACAATAACACAGCTTGGGGGTGTATTTGTATTATTTTTCAATATACAACTAAGGGTTGTATTTGTATTTTTGACAATAACACAGCTTGGGGGTGTATTTGTACTATTCTCCAAGATTCAGCTAAGGGTTGTATTTGTCTTTTTAAAAATAACACAGCTCGTGGGTGTATTTGTATTATTTTCCAAGATATAGCTAAGGGTATTATTTGTATTTTTGAAAATAACACCCCTTGGAGGTGTATTTGCATTATTTTCCAAGATACAGCTAAGGATTTTATTTGTATTTTTGACAATAACACATCTTGGGGTTGTATTTGTATTATTTTGCAAGATACGGCTAAGGGTTGTATTTGTATTTTTTTCAATAACACAGCTTTGGGGTGTATTTGTATTATTTTCCAACATATAGCTAAGGTTTCTATTTGTATTTTTGAGAACAACACAGCTGGCGGGTGTATTTGTATTATTTTCCAAGATTCAGCTAAGGGTTTTATTTTTCTTTTTGAAAATAACACAATTTGGAGGTGTATTGATATTATTTTCCAAGGTACAGCTAAGGGTCGTATTTGTAGTTTTGAAAATAACACAGCTTGCGTCTGTATTTGTTTTATTTTCCAAGATAGAGCTAAGGGATGTATTGGTATTTTTGAAAATAACATAGATTGTGGGTGTATTTGTATTATTTTGCAAGATACAGCTAAGGGAGGTATTTTATTTTTGAAAATAACACAGCTTAGGGGTGTATTTGTATTATTTTCCAAGATACAGCTAAGGGTTGTATTTGTATTTTTGACAACAACACAGCTTGGGGTTGTTTTTGAATTATTTTCAAAATACAGCTAAGGGTTGTATTTGTATTTTTTAAAATAACGCAACTTGGGGGTGTATTTGTGTTATTTTCCAAGATACAGCTAAGGGTTGTACTTGTATTTTCGAAAATAACACAGCTTGGGGGTGTATTTTATTATTTTCCAAGATACAGATAAGGGTTGTATTTATATTTTTGAAAATAACACAGCTTGTGGGAGTATTTGTATCATTTTTCTAGATACAGCGAAGGGTTTTATTTTTATTTTTGAAAATAACACAGCTTGGGGGAGTATTTGTATCATTTTCAAAGATACGGATAAGGGTTATATTTGTATTTTTTTTAAAATAACAAAGATTGGGTGTGTATTTGTATTATTTCCCAAGCTAGAGCTCAGGGTTTTATTTGTATTTTTGAAAATAACACAGCTTTTGGGTGTATATGTATTATTTTCCAAGATACAGGTAAGTGTTGTATTTTTGAAAATAACACAGTTGTGGGTGTATATGTATTATTTTGCAAGATACAGCTAAGGGATGTATTTGTATTTTTGAAAATAATACAGCTTGGGGGTGTATTTGTATTATTTTCCAAGATACAGCTAAGGGTTTTATTTGTATTTTTGACAATAACACAGCTTGGGGGTGTATTTGTATTATTTTCAAAGATAAAGCTAAGCGTTGTATTTGTATTTTTGACAATAACAGAGCTTGGGGGTGTATTTATGTTATTTTCAAAAATACAGCTAAGGGTTCTATTTGTATTTTTGAAAATAACACAGCTTGGGGGTGTATTGTATTATTTTCCAAGATACAGCTAAGGGTTGTATTTGTATTTTTGAAAATAACACAGCTTGGGGGTGTATTTGTATTATTTTCCAAGATACTGCTAAGGGTTGTATTTGTATTTTTGAAAATAACCCAGCTTGGGGGTGTATTTGTATTATTTTCCATGATTCAGCTACGGGTTGTATTTGTATTTTTGAAAATAACACACCTTTCGGGTGTATTTGTTTCATTTTCCAAGATACAGCTAAGGGTTGTATTATTATTTTTGAAAATAACACAGATTGGGGGTGTATTTGTATTATTTTCCAAGATACTTCTGAGGGTTGTATTTGTATTTTCGTCAGTAACACAGCTTGGGGGTGTATTTGTATTATTTTCCAAGATACTGCTAAGGGTTGCATTTGTATTTTTGGAAATAACACAGCTTGGGGATGTATTTCTATTATTTCCCAAGATAAAGCTAAGGGCTTTATTTGTATTTTTGAAAATAACAGAGCTTGTTGGTGTATATGTATTATTTTCCAAGATACAGCTAAGGGTTGTATTTGAATTTTTGACACTAACACAGCTTGGGGGTGTATTTGTATTATTTTCCAACATACAACTAAGGGTTGTATTTGTATTTTTGACAATAACACAGCTTGGGCTTGTATTTTAATTACATTCAAAATACAGCTAAGGGTTCTATATGTATTTCTGAAAATAACACAGTTTGGGGGTGTATTTGTATTATTTTCTAAGATACAGCTAAGGGTTGTATTTGTATTTTTGAAAATAACACAGCTTGGGGGTGTATTTGTATTATTTTCCAAGATACAGCTAAGGGATATATATGTATTCTTGAAAATAACACAGCTTAAGGGTGTATTTGTATTATTTTCCAAGATACAGCTAAGGGTTGCATTTGTATTTTTGAAAATAACACAGCTTAGTGTTGTATTTGTATTATTTTCCAAGATACAGCTAAGGGTTTTATTTGTATTTTTGACAATAACACAGCTTGGGTGTGTATTTGTATTTTTTTCAAAGATAAAGCTAAGCGTTGTATTTTTATTTTTGACAATAACACAGCTTGGGGGTGTATTATTGTTATTTTCAAAGATACAGCTAAGGGTTCTATTTGTATTTTTGAAAATAACACAGCTTGGGAGTGTATTGTATTATTTTCCAAGATACAGCTAAGGGTTGTATTTGTGTTTTTGAAAATAACACAGCTTGGGGGTGTATTTGTATTATCTTCCAAGATACTGCGAAGGGTTGTATTTGTATTTTTGAAAATAACCCAGCTTGGTGTTGTATTTGTATTATTTTAGAAGATACAGCTACGGGTTGTATTTGTATTTTTGAAAATAACACAGCTTTAGGGTGTATTTGTTTTATTTTCCAAGATACAGCTAAGGGTTGTATTATTAATTTTGAAAATAACACAGATTGGAGGTGTATTTGTATTATTTTCCAAGATACTTCTAAGGGTTGTATTTGTATTTTCGTCAGTAACACAGCTTGGGGGTGTATTTGTATTATTTTCCAAGATACTGCTAAGGGTTGCATTTGTATTTTTGGAAATAACACAGCTTGCCGGTGTCTTTGTATTATTTACCAAGATACAGCTAATTGTTGTATTTGTATTTTTGACAATAACACAGCTTGGGGTGTATTTGTATTATTTTCAAAGATACAGCTAAGGTTTGTATTTGTATTTTTGAAAAGAACACAGCTTGGGTGTGTATTTGTATTATTTTCCAAGATACAGCTAAGGGTTGTATTTGTATTTTTGACAATAACACAGCTTGGGGGTGTATTTGTATTATATTCAAAGATACAGCTAAGTGTTGCATTTGTATTTTTGACAATAACACAGCTTGTGGGTGTTTTTGTGTTATTTTCAAATATACAGCTAAGAGTTCTATCTGTTTTTTTGACAATAAAACAGCTTGGGGGTGTATTTGTATTATTTTCAAAGATACAGCTAAGGGTTGTATTTGTTTTTTTGACAATAACACAGCTTGGGGTTGTATTTGAATTATTTTCAAAATACAGCTAAGGGTTGTATTTGTATTTTTTAAAATAACACAACTTGTGAGTGTATTTGTATTATTTTCCAAGATACAGCTAAGTGTTGTATTTGTATTTTTGAAAATAATACAGCTTGGGGGTGTATTTTTATTATTTTCCAAGATACAGCTAAGGGATATATTGGTATTTTTGAAAATAACACACCTTGGGGATGTATTTGTATTATTTTCCAAGATACAGCTAAGGGTTGTATTGGTATTTTGGAAAATAACACAGCTTTGGGGTGTATTTGTATTATTTTCCAAGATACAGCTAAGGGTTGTATTTGTATTTTTGAAAATAACCCAGATTCGGGGTGTATTTGTATTATTTTCCAAGATACAGCTAAGGGTTGTATTTGTATTTTTGAAAATAACACAGCTTTCAGGTGTATTTTTTTTATTTTCCAAGATACAGCTAAGGGTTGTATTTGTATTTTTGAAAATAACACAGATTTGGGGTGTATTTGTATTATTTTCCAAGATATTTCTAAGGGTTGTATTTGTATTATCATCAATAACACAGCTTGGGGGTATATTTGTATTATTTTCCAAGATACTGCTAAGGGTTGCATTTGTATTTTTGGAAATAACACAGCTTGGGGATGTATTTCTATTATTTCCCAAGATAAAGCTAAGGGTTTTATTTGTATTTTTGAAAATAACAGAGCTTGTTGGTGTATATGTATTATTTTCCAAGATACAGCTAAGGGTTGTATTTGAATTTTTGACACTAACACAGCTTGGGGGTGTATTTGTATTATTTTCCAACATACAACTAAGGGTTGTATTTGTATTTTTGACAATAACACAGCTCGGTGTGTATTTGTATTTTTTTCCAAGATACAGCTAAGGGTTGAATTTGTATTTTTGACAATAACACAGCTTGGGGGTGTATTTGTATTATTTTTCAATATACAACTAAGGGTTGTATTTGTATTTTTGACAATAACACAGCTTGGGGGTGTATTTGTACTATTCTCCAAGATTCAGCTAAGGGTTGTATTTGTCTTTTTAAAAATAACACAGCTCGTGGGTGTATTTGTATTATTTTCCAAGATATAGCTAAGGGTATTATTTGTATTTTTGAAAATAACACCCCTTGGAGGTGTATTTGCATTATTTTCCAAGATACAGCTAAGGATTTTATTTGTATTTTTGACAATAACACATCTTGGGGTTGTATTTGTATTATTTTGCAAGATACGGCTAAGGGTTGTATTTGTATTTTTTTCAATAACACAGCTTTGGGGTGTATTTGTATTATTTTCCAACATATAGCTAAGGTTTCTATTTGTATTTTTGAGAACAACACAGCTGGCGGGTGTATTTGTATTATTTTCCAAGATTCAGCTAAGGGTTTTATTTTTCTTTTTGAAAATAACACAATTTGGAGGTGTATTGATATTATTTTCCAAGGTACAGCTAAGGGTCGTATTTGTAGTTTTGAAAATAACACAGCTTGCGTCTGTATTTGTTTTATTTTCCAAGATAGAGCTAAGGGATGTATTGGTATTTTTGAAAATAACATAGATTGTGGGTGTATTTGTATTATTTTGCAAGATACAGCTAAGGGAGGTATTTTATTTTTGAAAATAACACAGCTTAGGGGTGTATTTGTATTATTTTCCAAGATACAGCTAAGGGTTGTATTTGTATTTTTGACAACAACACAGCTTGGGGTTGTTTTTGAATTATTTTCAAAATACAGCTAAGGGTTGTATTTGTATTTTTTAAAATAACGCAACTTGGGGGTGTATTTGTGTTATTTTCCAAGATACAGCTAAGGGTTGTACTTGTATTTTCGAAAATAACACAGCTTGGGGGTGTATTTTATTATTTTCCAAGATACAGATAAGGGTTGTATTTATATTTTTGAAAATAACACAGCTTGTGGGAGTATTTGTATCATTTTTCTAGATACAGCGAAGGGTTTTATTTTTATTTTTGAAAATAACACAGCTTGGGGGAGTATTTGTATCATTTTCAAAGATACGGATAAGGGTTATATTTGTATTTTTTTTAAAATAACAAAGATTGGGTGTGTATTTGTATTATTTCCCAAGCTAGAGCTCAGGGTTTTATTTGTATTTTTGAAAATAACACAGCTTTTGGGTGTATATGTATTATTTTCCAAGATACAGGTAAGTGTTGTATTTTTGAAAATAACACAGTTGTGGGTGTATATGTATTATTTTGCAAGATACAGCTAAGGGATGTATTTGTATTTTTGAAAATAATACAGCTTGGGGGTGTATTTGTATTATTTTCCAAGATACAGCTAAGGGTTTTATTTGTATTTTTGACAATAACACAGCTTGGGGGTGTATTTGTATTATTTTCAAAGATAAAGCTAAGCGTTGTATTTGTATTTTTGACAATAACAGAGCTTGGGGGTGTATTTATGTTATTTTCAAAAATACAGCTAAGGGTTCTATTTGTATTTTTGAAAATAACACAGCTTGGGGGTGTATTGTATTATTTTCCAAGATACAGCTAAGGGTTGTATTTGTATTTTTGAAAATAACACAGCTTGGGGGTGTATTTGTATTATTTTCCAAGATACTGCTAAGGGTTGTATTTGTATTTTTGAAAATAACCCAGCTTGGGGGTGTATTTGTATTATTTTCCATGATTCAGCTACGGGTTGTATTTGTATTTTTGAAAATAACACACCTTTCGGGTGTATTTGTTTCATTTTCCAAGATACAGCTAAGGGTTGTATTATTATTTTTGAAAATAACACAGATTGGGGGTGTATTTGTATTATTTTCCAAGATACTTCTAAGGGTTGTATTTGTATTTTCGTCAGTAACACAGCTTGGGGGTGTATTTGTATTATTTTCCAAGATACTGCTAAGGGTTGCATTTGTATTTTTGGAAATAACACAGCTTGGGGATGTATTTCTATTATTTCCCAAGATAAAGCTAAGGGCTTTATTTGTATTTTTGAAAATAACAGAGCTTGTTGGTGTATATGTATTATTTTCCAAGATACAGCTAAGGGTTGTATTTGAATTTTTGACACTAACACAGCTTGGGGGTGTATTTGTATTATTTTCCAACATACAACTAAGGGTTGTATTTGTATTTTTGACAATAACACAGCTTGGGCTTGTATTTTAATTACATTCAAAATACAGCTAAGGGTTCTATATGTATTTCTGAAAATAACACAGTTTGGGGGTGTATTTGTATTATTTTCTAAGATACAGCTAAGGGTTGTATTTGTATTTTTGAAAATAACACAGCTTGGGGGTGTATTTGTATTATTTTCCAAGATACAGCTAAGGGATATATATGTATTCTTGAAAATAACACAGCTTAAGGGTGTATTTGTATTATTTTCCAAGATACAGCTAAGGGTTGCATTTGTATTTTTGAAAATAACACAGCTTAGTGTTGTATTTGTATTATTTTCCAAGATACAGCTAAGGGTTTTATTTGTATTTTTGACAATAACACAGCTTGGGTGTGTATTTGTATTTTTTTCAAAGATAAAGCTAAGCGTTGTATTTTTATTTTTGACAATAACACAGCTTGGGGGTGTATTATTGTTATTTTCAAAGATACAGCTAAGGGTTCTATTTGTATTTTTGAAAATAACACAGCTTGGGAGTGTATTGTATTATTTTCCAAGATACAGCTAAGGGTTGTATTTGTGTTTTTGAAAATAACACAGCTTGGGGGTGTATTTGTATTATCTTCCAAGATACTGCGAAGGGTTGTATTTGTATTTTTGAAAATAACCCAGCTTGGTGTTGTATTTGTATTATTTTAGAAGATACAGCTACGGGTTGTATTTGTATTTTTGAAAATAACACAGCTTTAGGGTGTATTTGTTTTATTTTCCAAGATACAGCTAAGGGTTGTATTATTAATTTTGAAAATAACACAGATTGGAGGTGTATTTGTATTATTTTCCAAGATACTTCTAAGGGTTGTATTTGTATTTTCGTCAGTAACACAGCTTGGGGGTGTATTTGTATTATTTTCCAAGATACTGCTAAGGGTTGCATTTGTATTTTTGGAAATAACACAGCTTGCCGGTGTCTTTGTATTATTTACCAAGATACAGCTAATTGTTGTATTTGTATTTTTGACAATAACACAGCTTGGGGTGTATTTGTATTATTTTCAAAGATACAGCTAAGGTTTGTATTTGTATTTTTGAAAAGAACACAGCTTGGGTGTGTATTTGTATTATTTTCTAAGATACAGCTAATGGTTGTATTTGTATTTTTGACAGAAACACAGATTAGGGGTGTATTTGTATTATTTTCCAAGATACAGCTAAGGGTTGTATTTGTATTTTTGACATTAACACAGCTTGGGGGTGTATTTATGTTATTTTCAAAGATACAGCTAAGGGTTCTATTTGTATTTTTTAAAATAACACAGCGTGGGGGTGTATTGTATTATTTTCCAAGATACAGCTAAGGGTTGTATTTGTATTTTTGACAATAACACAACTTGGGGGTGTATTTGTATTATATTCAAAGATACAGCTAAGTGTTGCATTTGTATTTTTGACAATAACACAGCTTGTGGGTGTTTTTGTGTTATTTTCAAATATACAGCTAAGAGTTCTATTTGTATTTTTGACAATAAAACAGCTTGGGGGTGTATTTGTATTATTTTCAAAGATACAGCTAAGGGTTGTATTTGTTTTTTTGACAATAACACAGCTTGGGGTTGTATTTGAATTATTTTCAAATACAGCTAAGGGTTGTATTTGTATTTTTTATAGTAACAGAACTTGTGTGTATTTGTATTATTTTCCAAGATACAGCTAAGGGTTGTATTTGTATTTTTGAAAATAAAACAGTTTGGGGGTGTCTTTGTATTATTTTCCAAGATACAGCTAAGGGAATTATTTGTATTTTTGAAAATAACAACGCTTGGGTGTGTATTTGTATTATTTTCCGAGATACAGCTAAGGGTTGTGTTTGCATTTTTGAAAATAACACAGCTTGTGGATGTATTTGTATTATTTTCTGACATAGGGCTAAGGGTTGTATTTGTATTTTTGAAAATAACACACCTTGGGCGTGTGTTTGTATTATTTCCCGAGATACAGCTAAGGGATGTATTTTGTATTTTTGAAAATAACACAGCTTGGGGGTGTATTTGTATTATTTTCCAAGATACAGCTAAGGGTTGTATTTGTATTTTTGAAAATAACAGAGCTTGGGGGTGTATTTGTATTATTTTCCAAGATACCTATAAGGGATGTCTTGTTATTTTTTAAAATAACACAGCTTGTGGATGTATTTGTATTATTTTCCATGATACAGCTAAGGGTTGTATTGGTATTTTGGAAAATAACACAGCTTCGGGGTGTATTTGTATTATTTTCCAAAATACAGATAAGTGCTGTGTTTGTATTTTTTAAAATAACACACCTTGGGGGTTTATTTGTATTATTTTACAAGATACAGCTAAGGGTCGTATTTGTATTTTTGAAAATAACACACCTTGTGTGTGTATTTGTATCATTTTTCTAGATACAGCGAAGGGTTGTATTTTTATTTTTGAAAATAACACAGCTTGGGGGAGTATTTGTATCATTTTCAAAGATACGGCTAAGGGTTGTATTTGTATTTTTGAAAATAACACAGCTTGTGTGTGTATTTGTATTATTTTCCAAGATAGAGCTAAGGGATATATTTGTATTTTTGAAAATAACACAGCTTGTTGGTGTATATGTATTATTTTCCAAGATACAGCTAAGGGTTGTTATTGAATTTTTGATACTAACACAGCTTGGGGGTGTATTTGTATTATTTTCCAACATACAACTAAGGGTTGTATTTGTATTTTTGACATTAACACAGCTTGGGGTTGTAGTTGTATTACTTTCAAAGATAGAGCTAAGTGATCTATTTGCATTTTTGACAATAACACAGCTTGGGCTTGTATTTTAATTATATCCAAAATACAGCTAAGGGTTCTATTTGTATTTCTGAAAATAACACAGCTTGGGGGTGTATTTGTATTATTTTCTTAGATACAGCTAAGGGTTTTATTTGTATTTTTGAAAATAACACAGCTTGGGGGTGTATTTGTATTATTTTCCAACATACAGCTAAGGGATATATTTGTATTTTTGAAAATAACACAGCTTGTGGGTGTATTTGTATTATTTTCCAAGATACAGCTAAAGGTTGTATTTGTATTTTTGAAAATAACACAGCTTGTGTGTGTATTTGTATTATTTTCAAAGATACAGCTAAGGGTTGTATTTTTATTTTTGACAATAACACAGCTTGGGCATGTATTTGGATTATTTTCAAAATACAGCTAAGGGTTGTGTTTGTATTTTTGAAAATAACACAGCTTGGGGATGTATTTGTATTACTTTCCAAGATACATCTACGGGTTGTACTTTTATTTTTGAAAATCACACATCTTGTTTGTGTATTTGTATTAGTTTCGATGATACACCTAAGTGTTTTATATGTATTCTTGAAAATAACACAGCTTGGGGGTGTATTTGTATTATTTTCCAAGATACAGCTAAGAGTTTTATTTGTATTTTTGAAAATAACACAGCATGGGGGTGTATTTGTATTATTTTCCAAGATATCTCTTAGGGTTTTATTTGTATTTTTGAATATAACACAGCTTGTGGGTGTATTTGTATTATTTTCCAAAATACAGCTAAGGGTTGTATTTGTATCTTTGAAAATCACACAGCTTGTGGGTGTATTTGTATTATTTTCTAAGATACAGCTAAGGATTGTATTTGTATTTTTGAAAATAACACAGCTTGTGGGTGTATTTGTATTATCTTCCAAGATACAGCTAAGGGTTGTATTTGTATTTTTGAAAATAACACAGCTTGTGGGTGAATTTGTATTATCTTCCAAGATACAGCTAAGGGTTGTATTTGTACTCTTGAAAATAACAGAGCTTGTGGGTGTAGTTGTGTTATTTTCAAAGATAAAACTAAAGTTTGTATTTGTATTTTTGACAATAACACAGCTTGGGTTTGTATTTGAATTATTTTCCAAGATACAGCTAAGGGTTCTATTTGTATTTTTTAAAATAACACAGCTTGGCGGTGTATTTCTTTTATTTTCCAAGATAAAGCTAAGGGTTGTATTTGTATTTTTGAAAATAAGACGGCTTCTGTGTTTATTTGTATTGCTTTCCAAGATAGAGCTAAGGGTTGTATTTGTATTTTTGACAACAACACAGTTTGGGGGTGTATTTGTATTATTTTCCAAGATACAGCTAAGGGTTGTATTTGTATTTCTGAAAATAACACAGGTTGGGGGTGTGTTTGTATTATTTTCCAAGTTACAGCTACGGGTTGTATTTGTATTTTGGACAATAACACAGCTTGGGTATATTTTTGTATTAATTTAAAATATACAGCTAAGGGTTGTATTTGTATTTTTGACAGTAACACAGCTTCGGGGTGTATTTGTATTATTTTCCAAGATACAACTAAGGGTTGTATTTTTATTTTTGATAAGAACACATCTTGGGGGTTTATTTCTATTATTTTACAAGATACAGCTAAGGGTTGTATTTGTATTTTTAATAATAACACAGATTGGGGGTGTATTTGTATTATTTTCCAAGATACAGCTAAGGGTGGTATTTGTATTTTTGACAATAACACAGCTTGTGTGTGTATTTGTATTATGTTCCAAGAGACAGCTAAGGGTTTTATTTGTGTTTTTGAAAATAACACAGCTTGAGGTTGTATTTGTATTGTTTTCCAAGATACAGCTAAGGGTTGTATTTGTATTTTTGAAAATAACACTGTTTGGGTGTGTATTTTTATTACTTTCCGAGATACAGCTAAGGGATGTATTTTTATTTTTGACAATAACCCAGCTTGGGGGTGTATTTGTGTTACTTTCCAAGATACAGGTAATGGTTGTATTTGTATTTTTGAAAATAACACAGCTTGCGGGTTTATTTGTATTATTTTCCGAGATACAGCTAAGGGTTGTATAGGTATTTTTGAAAATAACACACTTTGTGGGTGTATTTGTAGTATTTTCCGAGATACAGCTAAGGGTTATATTTGTATTTTTGAAAATAACAACGCTTGGGTGTGTATTTGTATTATTTTCCGAGATACAGCTAAGGGTTGTGTTTGCATTTTTGAAAATAACACAGCTTGGTGGCGTATTTGTATTATTTTCAAAGATATAGCTAAGGTTTGTATTTGTATTTTTCACAATAACACAGCTTCGGGGTGTATTTGTATCAATTTCAAAGGTACAGCTAAGGGTTGTATTTGTATTTTTGACAATAAGAAAGCTTGGGGGTGTATTTTTATTATTTTGCAAGATACAGCTAAAAGTTGTATTTGTATTTTTGACAATAACACAACTTGGGGGTGTATTTCTATTATTTTCCAAGATACTGCTAGGGATTGTATTTGTATTTTTGACAATAACACAGCTTTGGGGTGTATTTGTATTATGTTCCAAGATAGAGCTAAGGGATGTATTTGTATTTTTGAAAATAACACAGCTTGTGGGTGTATTTGTGTTATTTTCTGAATTACGGCTAAGGGCTGTATTTTTATATTTTTAAAAATAAGACAACTTGGGAGTGTATTTGTATTACATTTCAAGACACAGCTAAGCGTTGTATTTGTATTTTTGACAATAACAAATCTTGGGGAGTATTTGTATTATTTTCCAAAAAACAGTTAAGAGTTGTATTTGTATTTTTCAAAATAACACAGCTTGGGGGTGTATTTGTATTATTTTCTGAGATACAGCTCAGGTTTGAATTTATATTTTTGAAAATAACACAGCTTGGGGGTGTGTTTGTATTATTTCCTAACATAGAGCTAAGGGTTGTATTTGTATTTTTGAAAATAATACAGATTGGGGGAGTATTTGTATTATTTTCCGAGATACAGCTAAGGGTTCTATTTGTATTTTTGAAAATAACACAGCTTAGGGGTGTATTTGTATTATTTTCCGAGATACAGCTAAGGGTTGTATTTGTATTTTTGAAATTAACACAGCTTGGGGGTGTATTTATGTTATTTTCAAAGATACAGCTAAGGGTTCTATTTGTATTTTTTAAAATAACACAGCGTGGGGGTGTATTGTATTATTTTCCAAGATACAGCTAAGGGTTGTATTTGTATTTTTGACAATAACACAACTTGGGGGTGTATTTGTATTATATTCAAAGATACAGCTAAGTGTTGCATTTGTATTTTTGACAATAACACAGCTTGTGGGTGTTTTTGTGTTATTTTCAAATATACAGCTAAGAGTTCTATTTGTATTTTTGACAATAAAACAGCTTGGGGGTGTATTTGTATTATTTTCAAAGATACAGCTAAGGGTTGTATTTGTTTTTTTGACAATAACACAGCTTGGGGTTGTATTTGAATTATTTTCAAATACAGCTAAGGGTTGTATTTGTATTGTTTATAGTAACAGAACTTGTGTGTGTATTTGTATTATTTTCCAAGATACAGCTAAGGGTTGTATTTGTATTTTTGAAAATAAAACAGTTTGGGGGTGTCTTTGTATTATTTTCCAAGATACAGCTAAGGGAATTATTTGTATTTTTGAAAATAACAACGCTTGGGTGTGTATTTGTATTATTTTCCGAGATACAGCTAAGGGTTGTGTTTGCATTTTTGAAAATAACACAGCTTGTGGATGTATTTGTATTATTTTCTGACATAGGGCTAAGGGTTGTATTTGTATTTTTGAAAATAACACACCTTGGGCGTGTGTTTGTATTATTTCCCGAGATACAGCTAAGGGATGTATTTTGTATTTTTGAAAATAACACAGCTTGGGGGTGTATTTGTATTATTTTCCAAGATACAGCTAAGGGTTGTATTTGTATTTTTGAAAATAACAGAGCTTGGGGGTGTATTTGTATTATTTTCCAAGATACCTCTAAGGGATGTCTTGTTATTTTTTAAAATAACACAGCTTGTGGATGTATTTGTATTATTTTCCATGATACAGCTAAGGGTTGTATTGGTATTTTGGAAAATAACACAGCTTCGGGGTGTATTTGTATTATTTTCCAAAATACAGATAAGTGCTGTGTTTGTATTTTTTAAAATAACACACCTTGGGGGTTTATTTGTATTATTTTACAAGATACAGCTAAGGGTCGTATTTGTATTTTTGAAAATAACACACCTTGTGTGTGTATTTGTATCATTTTTCTAGATACAGCGAAGGGTTGTATTTTTATTTTTGAAAATAACACAGCTTGGGGGAGTATTTGTATCATTTTCAAAGATACGGCTAAGGGTTGTATTTGTATTTTTGAAAATAACACAGCTTGTGTGTGTCTTTGTATTATTTTCCAAGATAGAGCTAAGGGATATATTTGTATTTTTGAAAATAACAC
Source organism: Saimiri boliviensis (assembly GCF_048565385.1). NCBI lineage: Eukaryota > Metazoa > Chordata > Mammalia > Primates > Cebidae > Saimiri > Saimiri boliviensis. The sequence continues at coordinate 153,905,399 of NC_133453.1, forward strand.
AGCTTGTTGGTGTATATGTATTATTTTCCAAGATACAGCTAAGGGTTGTTATTGAATTTTTGATACTAACACAGCTTGGGGGTGTATTTGTATTATTTTCCAACATACAACTAAGGGTTGTATTTGTATTTTTGACATTAACACAGCTTGGGGTTGTAGTTGTATTACTTTCAAAGATAGAGCTAAGTGATCTATTTGCATTTTTAACAATAACACAGCTTGGGCTTGTATTTTAATTATATCCAAAATACAGCTAAGGGTTGTATTTGTATTTCTGAAAATAACACAGCTTGGGGGTGTATTTGTATTATTTTCTTAGATACAGCTAAGGGTTTTATTTGTATTTTTGAAAATAACACAGCTTGGGGGTGTATTTGTATTATTTTCCAACATACAGCTAAGGGATATATTTGTATTTTTGAAAATAACACAGCTTGTGGGTGTATTTGTATTATTTTCCAAGATACAGCTAAAGGTTGTATTTGTATTTTTGAAAATAACACAGCTTGTGTGTGTATTTGTATTATTTTCAAAGATACAGCTAAGGGTTGTATTTTTATTTTTGACAATAACACAGCTTGGGCATGTATTTGGATTATTTTCAAAATACAGCTAAGGGTTGTGTTTGTATTTTTGAAAATAACACAGCTTGGGGATGTATTTGTATTACTTTCCAAGATACATCTACGGGTTGTACTTTTATTTTTGAAAATCACACATCTTGTTTGTGTATTTGTATTAGTTTCGATGATACACCTAAGTGTTTTATATGTATTCTTGAAAATAACACAGCTTGGGGGTGTATTTGTATTATTTTCCAAGATACAGCTAAGAGTTTTATTTGTATTTTTGAAAATAACACAGCATGGGGGTGTATTTGTATTATTTTCCAAGATATCTCTTAGGGTTTTATTTGTATTTTTGAATATAACACAGCTTGTGGGTGTATATGTATTATTTTCCAAAATACAGCTAAGGGTTGTATTTGTATCTTTGAAAATCACACAGCTTGTGGGTGTATTTGTATTATTTTCTAAGATACAGCTAAGGATTGTATTTGTATTTTTGAAAATAACACAGCTTGTGGGTGTATTTGTATTATCTTCCAAGATACAGCTAAGGGTTGTATTTGTATTTTTGAAAATAACACAGCTTGTGGGTGAATTTGTATTATCTTCCAAGATACAGCTAAGGGTTGTATTTGTATTCTTGAAAATAACACAGCTTGGGGGTGTATTTTTACTATTTTCCAAGATACAGCTAAGGGATATATTTGTATTTTTGAAAATAACACAGCTTGTGGGTGTATTTGTATTATTTTCCAAGATACAGCTAAGGGTTGTATTTGTATTTTTGAAAATAACACAGCTTGTGGGTGAATTTGTATTATTTTCCAAGATACAGCTAAGGGTAGTATTTGTATTCTTGAAAATAACACAGCTTGTGGGTGTATTTGTATTATTTTCCAAGATACAGCTAAGGGTTGTATTTGTACTCTTGAAAATAACAGAGCTTGTGGGTGTAGTTGTGTTATTTTCAAAGATAAAACTAAAGTTTGTATTTGTATTTTTGACAATAACACAGCTTGGGTTTGTATTTGAATTATTTTCCAAGATACAGCTAAGGGTTCTATTTGTATTTTTTAAAATAACACAGCTTGGCGGTGTATTTCTTTTATTTTCCAAGATAAAGCTAAGGGTTGTATTTGTATTTTTGAAAATAAGACGGCTTCTGTGTTTATTTGTATTGCTTTCCAAGATAGAGCTAAGGGTTGTATTTGTATTTTTGACAACAACACAGTTTGGGGGTGTATTTGTATTATTTTCCAAGATACAGCTAAGGGTTGTATTTGTATTTCTGAAAATAACACAGGTTGGGGGTGTGTTTGTATTATTTTCCAAGTTACAGCTACGGGTTGTATTTGTATTTTGGACAATAACACAGCTTGGGTATATTTTTGTATTAATTTCCAATATACAGCTAAGGGTTGTATTTGTATTTTTGACAGTAACACAGCTTCGGGGTGTATTTGTATTATTTTCCAAGATACAACTAAGGGTTGTATTTTTATTTTTGATAAGAACACATCTTGGGGGTTTATTTCTATTATTTTACAAGATACAGCTAAGGGTTGTATTTGTATTTTTAATAATAACACAGATTGGGGGTGTATTTGTATTATTTTCCAAGATACAGCTAAGGGTGGTATTTGTATTTTTGACAATAACACAGCTTGTGTGTGTATTTGTATTATGTTCCAAGAGACAGCTAAGGGTTTTATTTGTGTTTTTGAAAATAACACAGCTTGAGGTTGTATTTGTATTGTTTTCCAAGATACAGCTAAGGGTTGTATTTGTATTTTTGAAAATAACACTGTTTGGGTGTGTATTTTTATTACTTTCCGAGATACAGCTAAGGGATGTATTTTTATTTTTGACAATAACCCAGCTTGGGGGTGTATTTGTATTACTTTCCAAGATACAGCTAATGGTTGTATTTGTATTTTTGAAAATAACACAGCTTGCGGGTTTATTTGTATTATTTTCCGAGATACAGCTAAGGGTTGTATAGGTATTTTTGAAAATAACACACTTTGTGGGTGTATTTGTAGTATTTTCCGAGATACAGCTAAGGGTTATATTTGTATTTTTGAAAATAACAACGCTTGGGTGTGTATTTGTATTATTTTCCGAGATACAGCTAAGGGTTGTGTTTGCATTTTTGAAAATAACACAGCTTGGTGGCGTATTTGTATTATTTTCAAAGATATAGCTAAGGTTTGTATTTGTATTTTTCACAATAACACAGCTTCGGGGTGTATTTGTATCAATTTCAAAGGTACAGCTAAGGGTTGTATTTGTATTTTTGACAATAAGAAAGCTTGGGGGTGTATTTTTATTATTTTGCAAGATACAGCTAAAAGTTGTATTTGTATTTTTGACAATAACACAACTTGGGGGTGTATTTCTATTATTTTCCAAGATACTGCTAGGGATTGTATTTGTATTTTTGACAATAACACAGCTTTGGGGTGTATTTGTATTATGTTCCAAGATAGAGCTAAGGGATGTATTTGTATTTTTGAAAATAACACAGCTTGTGGGTGTATTTGTGTTATTTTCTGAATTACGGCTAAGGGCTGTATTTTTATATTTTTAAAAATAAGACAACTTGGGAGTGTATTTGTATTACATTTCAAGACACAGCTAAGCGTTGTATTTGTATTTTTGACAATAACAAATCTTGGGGAGTATTTGTATTATTTTCCAAAAAACAGTTAAGAGTTGTATTTGTATTTTTCAAAATAACACAGCTTGGGGGTGTATTTGTATTATTTTCTGAGATACAGCTCAGGTTTGAATTTATATTTTTGAAAATAACACAGCTTGGGGGTGTGTTTGTATTATTTCCTAACATAGAGCTAAGGGTTGTATTTGTATTTTTGAAAATAATACAGATTGGGGGAGTATTTGTATTATTTTCCGAGATACAGCTAAGGGTTCTATTTGTATTTTTGAAAATAACACAGCTTAGGGGTGTATTTGTATTATTTTCCGAGATACAGCTAAGGGTTGTATTTGTATTTTTGAAATTAACACAGCTTGGGGGTGTATTTGTATTATTTTCCGAGACAGAGCTAAGGGTTGTGTTTGTATTTTTGAAATTAACACAGCTTGGGTGTGTATTAGTCTTATTTTGTGAATTACGGCTAAGTTCTGTATTTCTGTATTTTTGAAAATAACACAGCTTGGGGGTGTATTTGTATTATTTTCCAAGATACAGCTAAGGTTTGTATTTGTATTTTTGAAAATAACACAGCTTGGGAGTGTATTTGTATTACTTTCCAAGATACAGCTAAGGGTTGTATTTGTATTTTTGACAATAACACAGCTTGGGGGTGTATTTGTATTACTTTCCGAGATACAGCTAAGGGTTGTATTTGTATTTTTGAAAATAACACCGCTTGGGGTTGTATTTGTATTATTTTCCGAGATACAGCTAGGTGTTGTATTTGTATTTTTTAAAATAACAGCGCTTGGGGGTGTATTTGTATTATTTTCCTACATGCAGCTAAGGGTTGTGTTTGTATTTTTGAAAATAACACAGCTTGGGTGTGTATTTGTATTATTTTCCGACATACAGCTAAGTGTTGTACTTGTGTTTTTGAAAATAACACCGCTTGGGGGTGTATTTGTATTATTTTCTGCGATACAGCTAAGGGTTGTATTTGTATTTTTGGAAATAAAACAGTATCGAGGTGTATTTGTATTATTTTCCTAGATAAAGCTAAGGGTTGTATTTATATTTTTGAAAATAACACAGCTTGGTGTTGTATTTGTATTATTTGCCAAGACACAGCTAAGGGTTGTATTTGTATATTTGAAAATAACACAGCCTGTGGGTGTATTTGTATTATTTTCCGAGGTACAGCTAAGGGTAGTATTTATATTTTGAAATTAATACAGCTTGGGGGTGTATTTGTCTTATTTTCTGAATTACGGCTAAGTTCTGTATTTTTGTATTTTTAAAAATAACACAGCTTGGGGGTGTGTTTGTATTATTTTCCAAGATACAGCTAAGGGTTGTATTTGTATTTTTGAAAATAACACAGCTTGGGAGTGTATTTGTATTACTTTCCAAGATACAGCTTAAGGTTGTATTTGTATTTTTGACAATAACACGGCTTGGGGGTTTATTTGTATTATTTTCCAAGATACAGCTAAGGGTTGTATTTGTATTTTTGAAAACAACGCAGCTTGCGGGTGTATTTGTATTACTCTCCAAGATACAGCTAAGGGTTGTATTTGTATTTTTGAAAATAACACCGCTTAGGGTTGTATTTGTATTATTTTCCGAGATACAGCTAAGTGTTGTATTTGTATTTTTTAAAATAACAGCGCTTCGGGGTGTATTTGTATTATTTTCCTAGATACAGCTAAGGGTTTTGTTTGTATTTTTTAAAATAACACTGTTTGGGGGTGTATTTGTATTATTTTCCGACATACAGCTAAGGGTTGTACTTTTATTTTTGAAAATAACACTACCTGGGGGTGTATTTGTATTATTTTCTGCGATACAGCTAAGGGTTGTATTTGTATTTTTGAAAATAAAACTGCTTGGGGGTATATTTTTTATCATTTTCTGCGATACCGCTAAGGGTTGTATTTGTATTTTTGGAAATAACACAGCTTGGAGGTGTATTTGTATTATTTTCCTAGATACAGCTAAGGGTTGTATTTGTATTTTTGAAAATAACACAGCTTGGGGATGTATTTGTATTATTTTCCGAGATACAGCTAAGGGTTTTTTTTTGTATTTTTGAGAATAACACTGCTTGGGGGTGTATTTGTATTATTTTCCCAGATACAGCTAAGGGTTGTATTTGTATTTTTGAAAATCACACAGCTTGGAAGTGTATTTGTATTATTTTCCGAGATACAGCTAAGGGTTTTATTTCTATTTTTGAAAATAACACATCTTGGTGGTGTATTTGTATTATTTTCCGAGATACAGCTAAGGGTTATATTTGTATTTTTGAAAATAACACCGATGGGTGTGTATTTGTATTATTTTCCGAGATACAGCTAAGGGTTGTGTTTGCATTTTTGAAAATAACACACCTTGTTGATGTATTTGTATTATTTTCCGACATAGAGCTAAGGGTTGTATTTGTATTTTTGAAAATAAGACACCTTGGGCGTGTGTTTGTATTATTTTCCGAGATACAGCTAAGGGATGTATTTTGTATTTTTGAAAATAACACAGCATGGGGGCGTATTTGTATTATTTTCCAAGATACAGCTAAGGGGTGCATTTTTATTTTTGACAGTAACACAGCTTGGTGGCGTATTTGTATTATTTTCAAAGATACAGCTAAGCTTTGTATTTGTATTTTTGACAATAACACAGCTTCGGGGTGTATTTGTATTAATTTCAAAGTTACAGCTAAGGCTTATATTTGTATTTTTGACAATAAGAAAGCTTGGGGGTGTATTTTTATTATTTTCCAAGATACAGCTAAAAGTTGTATTTGTATTTTTGACAATAACAGAGCTTGGGGGTGTATTTCTATTATTTTCCAAGATACAGCTAAGGATTGTATTTGTATTTTTGACAATAACACAGCTTGGGGGTGTATTTGTATTATGTTCCAAGATAGAGCTAAGGGATGTATTTGTATTTTTGAAAATAACACAGCTTGTGGGTGTATTTGTATTATTTTCCGAATTACGGCTAAGGGCTGAATTTTTGTATTTTTGAAAATAACACAGCTTGGGAGTCTATTTGTATTACTTTTCTAGACACAGCTAAGCGTTGTATTTGTATTTTTCACAATAACAAATCTTGGGGGAGTGTTTGTATTATTTTCCAAAAAACAGTTAAGATTTGTATTTGTATTTTTCAAAATAACACAGTTTGGGGGTGTATTTGAATTATTTTCCAAGATACAGCTAAGTGATATATTTGTATTCCTGACAAAAACACAGCTTTGGGGTGTATTTGTATTATTTTCAAAGATACGGCAAAGGGTTGTATCTGTATTTTTGACAATAACACAGCTTGGAGGTGTATGTGTATTGTTTTCAGAGATAGAGCTAAGGGTAGTATTTGTATTTTTGACAATAACACAGCTTGTGAGTGTTTTTGTATTATTTTCCAACATACAGTTAATCGTTGTATTTGTATTTTTGACAATAACACAGCTAGGGGGTGTATTTTTATTATTTTCCAAGATACAGCTAAGGATTCTCTTTGTATTTTTGACAATAACACAGCTTGGGGGTGTATTTGTATTATTTTCCAAGATACAGCTATGGGTTTTATTTGTATTTGTGACAATAACACAGCTTGTGGGTGTATTTGAATTATTTTTCAAGATACAGCTAATGGTTGTATTTGTATTTTTGACAATAACCCAGCTTGGGGGTGTATTTGTATTATTTTCCAAGATACAGCTAAGGGATGTATTTGTATTCCTGACAATAACACAGCTTTGGGTTGTATTAGTATTATTTTCAAAGATACAACTAAGGGTTCTATCTGTATTTTTGACAATAACAAAACTTGGGGGTTTATGTGTATTATTTTCGGAGATAGAGATAAGGGTTGTATATGTATTTTTGACAATAACACAGTTTGGGCGTGTATTTGTATTATTTTCCGATATACAGCTAAGGGTTATATTTTTATTTTTGAAAATAACACAGCTTGTGGGTGTATTTGTATTATTTTCCGAGATACAGCTAAGGGTTGTATTTGTGTTTTTGAAAATAACACAGCTTGGGGGTGTATTTGTATTATTTTCCGAGATACAGCTAAGGTTTTTATTTTTATTTTTGAAAATAACACAGCTTGGGTGTGTGTTTGTATTATTTTCCGAGATACAGCTAAGGGTTGTATTGGTATATTTGAAAATAAGACACCGTGCGGTTGTATTTGTATTATTTTCCACGATACAGCTAAGGGTTGTATTTGTATTTTTGAAAATAACACAGCTTGGGGGTGTATTTGTATTATTCTCTGAGATACAGCTAAGGGTTGTATTTGTATTTTTGAAAATAACACAGCTTGGGGGGGTATTTGTATTATTTTCCGAGATAGTGCTAAGGGTCGTATATTAATTTTTGAAAATTACACAGCTTGGGTGTGTATTTGTATTATTTTCTGAGATACAGCTAAGGGTTATATTTGTATTTTTGAAAATAACACCGCTTGGGTGTGTATTTGTGTTATTTTCCAAGATACAGCTAAGGGTTGTACTTGTATTTTTGAAAATAACAGTGATTGGGTGTGTTTTTGAATTATTTTCCGAGATGCAGCTAAGGGTTGTATCTGTATTTTTGACAGTAACACAGCTTGGGTGTGTATTTGTATTACTTTACGAGATACAGCTAATTGTTGTATTTGTATTTTTGACAATAACACAGTTTGGGGGTTTATTTGTATTATTTTACGAGATACAGCTAAGGGTTGTATCTGTATTTTTGACAATAACACAGCTTGGGTGTGTATTTGTATTATTTTCCTAGTTATAGATAAAGGTTGTATATGTATTTTTGACTGTAAAACAGCTTGGGTGTGTATTTGTATTATTTTGCGAGATATAGCTAAGGGTTGTATCTGTATTTTTGAAAATAACACAGCTTGGGGGTGTATTTGTATAATTTTCCGAGATACAGCTTAGGGTTTTATCTGTATTTCTGACAATAACACAGCTTGCGTGTGTATTTGTATTATTTTCCGAGTTACAGCTAAAGGTTGTGTATGTATTTTTGACTATAAAAGAGCTTGGGTGCGTATTTGTATTTTTTTGCGAGATACAGCTAAGGGTTGAATTTGTATTTCTGAAAATAACACAGCTTGTGGGTGTTTTTGTATTATTTTCCGAGATACAGCTAAGGGTTGTATTTGTATTTTTGAAAATAACACAGCTTGGGGGTTTATTTGTATTATTTTCCGAGATACAGCTAAGGGTTCTATTTTTATTTTTGAAAATAACACAGCTAGAGTGTGTATTTGTATTATTTTGAAACATACAGGTAAGGGTTGTATTTGTCTTTTGGAAAATAACACAGCTTGGGGGTGTATTTGTATTATTTTCCGAGATACAGCTAAGGGTTGAATTTGTATTTTTGAAAATACCACAGCTTTAGGGTGTATTTGTAATATTTTCTGACATACAGCTAAGGGTTGTATTTGTATTTTTGAAAATAACACAGCTTGGGGGTGTATTTGTATTATTTTCCAAGTTAGAGCTAAGGGTTGTATTTTTATTTTTGAAAATAACACAGCTTGGGGGTGTCTTTGTATTATTTTCAAAGATACAGCTAAGGGTTGTATTTTTATTTTTGAAAATGACACAGCTTTGGGGTGTATTTGTATTATTTTCCGAGATACAGCTAAGGGTTGTTTTTGTATTTTTGAAATATCACACCTTGGAGGTGTATTTTTATTATTTTCCGAGATACCGCTAAGTGTTGTATTTGAATTTTTGAAAATAACACAACTTGAAAGTTTATTTGTATTATTTTCCGAGATTAAGCTAAGGGTTGTATTTGTATTTTTGAAAATAACACCGTTTGGTGGTGTATTTGTATTATTTTCTGAGATACAGCTAAGGGTTGTATTTGTGTTTTTGAAAATAACAGACCTTGGGGTTGTATTTGTATTCTTTTCCAAGATACAGTTAATTGTTGTATTTGTATTTTTGACAATAACAGAGCTTGGGGGTGTATTTCTATTATTTTCCAAGATACAGCTAAGGATTGTATTTGTATTATTGACAAGCACAGCTTGGGGGTGTATTTGTATTATGTTCCAAGATAGAGCTAAGGGATGTATTTGTATTTTTGAAAATAACACAGCTTGTGGGTGTATTTGTATTATTTTCCGAATTACGGCTAAGGGCTGAATTTTTGTATTTTTGAAAAGAACACAGCTTGGGAGTCTATTTGTATTACTTTTCTAGACACAGCTAAGCGTTGTATTTGTATTTTTCACAATAACCAATCTTGGGGGAGTATTTGTATTATTTTCCAAAAAACAGTTATGAGTTGTATTTGTATTTTTCAAAATAACACTGTTTGGGGGTGTATCTGTATTATTTTCCAAGATACAGCTAAGTGATGTATTTGTATTCCTGACAAAAACACAACTTTGGGGTGTATTTGTATTATTTTCAAAGATACAGCTAAGGGTTGTATCTGTATTTTTGACAATAACACAGCTTGGAGGTGTATGTGTATTGTTTTCAGAGATAGAGCTAAGGGTAGTATTTGTATTTTTGACAATAACACAGCTTGTGAGTGTTTTTGTATTATTTTCCAACATACAGTTAATCGTTGTATTTGTATTTTTGACAATATCACAGCGTGGGGGTGTATTTGTATTATTTTCCAAGATACAGCTAAGGGTTGTATTTGTATTTTTGACAATAACACAGCTAGGGGGTGTATTTATATTATTTTCCAAGATACAGCTAAGGATTCTCTTTGTATTTTTGACAATAACACAGCTTGGGGGTGTATTTGTATTATTTTCCAAGATACAGCTATGGGTTTTATTTGTATTTGTGACCATAACACAGCTTGTGGGTGTATTTGAATTATTTTTCAAGATACAGCTAATGTTTGTATTTGTATTTTTGACAATAACCCAGCTTGGGGGTGTATTTGTATTATTTTCCAAGATACAGCTAAGGGATGTATTTGTATTCCTGACAATAACACAGCTTTGGGTTGTATTAGTATTATTTTCAAAGATACAACTAAGGGTTCTATCTGTATTTTTGACAATAACAAAACTTGGGGTTTATGTGTATTATTTTCGGAGATAGAGATAAGGGTTGTATATGTATTTTTGACAATAACACAGTTTGGGCGTGTATTTGTATTATTTTCCGAGATACAGCTAAGGGTTGTATTTGTGTTTTTGAAAATAACACAGCTTGGGGGTGTATTTGTATTATTTTCCGAGATACAGCTAAGGTTTTTATTTTTATTTTTGAAAATAACACAGCTTGGGTGTGTGTTTGTATTATTTTCTGAGATACAGCTAAGGGTTGTATTTGTATTTTTGAAAATAAGACACCGTGCGGTTGTATTTGTATTATTTTCCATGATACAGCTAAGGGTTGTATTTGTATTTTTGAAAAAAAACAGCTTGGGGGTGTATTTGTATTACTTTCTGAGATACAGCTAAGGGTTGTATTTGTATTTTTGAAAATAACACAGCTTGGGGGGGTATTTGTATTATTTTCCGAGATAGTGCTAAGGGTCGTATATGAATTTTTGAAAATAACACAGCTTGGGTTTGTATTTGTATTATTTTCTGAGATACAGCTAAGGGTTATATTTGTATTTTTGAAAATAACACCGCTTGGGTGTGTATTTGTGTTATTTTCCGAGATACAGCTAAGGGTTGTACTTGTATTTTTGAAAATAACAGTGATTGGGTGTGTTTTTGAATTATTTTCCGAGATGCAGCTAAGGGTTGTATCTGTATTTTTGACAGTAACACAGCTTGGGTGTGTATTTGTATTACTTTACGAGATACAGCTAATTGTTGTATTTGTATTTTTGACAATAACACAGTTTGGGGGTTTATTTGTATTATTTTACGAGATACAGCTAAGGGTTGTATCTGTATTTTTGACAATAACACAGCTTGGGTGTGTATTTGTATTATTTTCCGAGTTATAGATAAAGGTTGTATATGTATTTTTGACTGTAAAACAGCTTGAGTGTGTATTTGTATTATTTTGCGAGATACAGCTAAGGGTTGTATCTGTATTTTTGAAAATAACACAGCTTGGGGGTGTATTTGTATAATTTTTCGAGATACAGCTTAGGGTTTTATCTGTTTTTCTGACAATAACACAGCTTGCGTGTGTATTTGTATTATTTTCAGAGTTACAGCTAAAGGTGTATATGTATTTTTGACTATAAAAGAGCTAGGGTGCGTATTTGTATTTTTTTCGAGATACAGCTAAGGGTTGAATTTGTATTTCTGAAAATAACACAGCTTGTGGGTGTTTTTGTATTATTTTCCGAGATACAGCTAAGGGTTGTATTTGTATTTTTGAAAATAACACAGCTTGGGGGTTTATTTGTATTATTTTCCGAGATACAGCTAAGGGTTCTATTTTTATTGTTGAAAATAACACAGCTAGAGTGTGTATTTGTATTATTTTGAAACATACAGGTAAGGGTTGTATTTGTCTTTGTGAAAATAACACAGCTTGGGGGTGTATTTGTATTATTTTCCAAGATACAGCTAAGGGTTGAATTTGTATTTTTGAAAATACAACAGCTTTAGGGTGTATTTGTAATATTTTCTGACATACAGCTAAGGGTTGTATTTGTATTTTTGAAAATAACACAGCTTGGGGGTGTATTTGTATTATTTTCCAAGTTAGAGCTAATGGTTGTATTTTTATTTTTGAAAATAACACAGCTTGGGGGTGTCTTTGTATTATTTTCAAAGATACAGCTAAGGGTTGTATTTTTATTTTTGAAAATGACACAGCTTTGGGGTGTATTTGTATTATTTTCCGAGATACAGCTAAGGGTTGTTTTTGTATTTTTGAAATATCAAACCTTGGGGGTGTATTTTTATTATTTTCCGAGATACCGCTAAGGGTTGTATTTGAATTTTTGAAAATAACACAACTTGGGGGTTTATTTGTATTATTTTCCGAGATTAAGCTAAGGGTTGTATTTGTATTTTTGAAAATAACACCGTTTGGTGGTGTATTTGTATTATTTTCTGAGATACAGCTAAGGGTTGTGTTTGTGTTTTTGAAAATAACACACCTTGGGGTTGTATTTGTATTCTTTTCCAAGATACAGTTAATTGTTGTATTTGTATTTTTGACAATAACAGAGCTTGGGAGTGTATTTGCATTATTTTCCGAGATACAGCTAAGTGTTGTATTTGTATTTTTGGAAATAACACAGCTTGGGGGTGAATTTGTATTATTTTCCGACTTACAGATAAATGTTGTATATGTATTTTTGACTATAAAACAGCTTGGGTGTGTATTTGTAATATTTTGCGAGATACAGCTAAGGGTTGTATCTGTATTTTTGAAAATAACACAGCTTGAGGGTGTATTTGTATTATTTTACGAGATACAGCTAAGGGTTGAATTTGTATTTTTGAAAATACCATAGTTTGAGGGTGTATTTGTAATATTTTCTGACATACAGCTAAGGGTTGCATTTGTATTTTTGAAAATAACACAGCTTGGGGGTGTATTTGTATTATATTCCTAGATACAGCTAAGGGTTGTATTTGTATTTTTGACTATAAAACCGTTTGGGGGTGTATTTGTATTATTTTCTGAGATTCAGCTATGGGTTGTATTTGTATTTTTGAAAATAACACAGCTTGGGTGTTTATTTGTATTATTTTCCGAGATAGAACTAAGGGTTGTATTTGTATTTTGGAAAATAACAGAGCTTGTGGGTGTATTTGTATTATTTTCCGAGATACAGCTAAGGGTTGTATTTTTATTTTTGAAAATAACACAGCTTGGGGGTGTATTTGTATTATTTTTCAAGTTAGAGCTAAGGGTTGTATTTTTATTTTTGAAAATAATACAGCTTGGGGGTGTCTTTGTATTATTTTCAAAGATACAGCTAAGGGGTGTATTTTTATTTTTGAAAATAACACAGCTTTGGTGAGTATGTGTATTATTTTCCGAGATACAGCTAAGGTTTGTATTTGTATTTTTGAAAATAACACAGCTTGGGGGTGTATTTGTATTATATTCCTAGATATAGCTAAGGGTTGTATTTGTATTTTTGAAAATAACACAACTTGGGGGTGTATTTGTATTATTTTCCGACATTCAGCTAAGGGATGTATTTGTATTTTTGAAAATAACACCGTTTGGGGGTGTATTTGTATTATTTTCTGAGATACAGCTAAGGGTTATATTTGTGTTTTTGAAAACAACACACCTTTGGGTTGTATTTGTATTCTTTTCCAAGATACAGTTAATTGTTGTTTTTGTATTTTTGACAATAACAGAGCTTGGGGGTGTATTTTCATTATTTTCCGTGATACAGCTAAGTGTTTTATTTGTATTTTTGGAAATAACACCGCTTGGGTGTGTGTTTGTATTATTTTCCGAAATACAGCTAAGGGTTGTATTTGTATTTTTGAAAATAACACAGCTTTGGGTTGTATTTGTATTATATTCCAAGATACAGCTAAGGGTTGTATTTGTATTTTTGAAAATAACACAGACTGGGGGTGTATTTGTATTATTTTCCGAGATACAGCTAAGGGTTGTATTTGTATTTTTGAAATTAACACAGCTTGGGGGTGTATTTGTCTTATTTTCTGAATTACGGCTAAGTTCTGTTTTTTTGTATTTTTGAAAATAACACAGCTTGGGGGTGTATTTGTACTATTTTCTGAGATACAGCTAAGGGTTGTATTTGTGTTTTTGAAAATAACACAGCCTGGGGGTGTATTTATATTATTTTCCGATATACAGCAAACTGTTGTACTTGTATTTTTGAAAATAACACCGCTTGTGGGTGTATTTGTATTGTTTTCTGCGAAAGAGCTAAGGGTTGTATTTGTATTTTTGAAAATAACACAGCTTGGGGTGTATTTGTATTATTTTCCGAATATAGCTAAGGGTTGCATTTGTATTTTTGGAAATAACAAAGCTTGAAGGTGATTTGTATTATTTTCCTAGATACAGCTAAGGGTTGTATTTGTATTTTTGAAAATAACACAGCTTGTGTGTGTATTTGTATTATTTTCCGAGATACAGCTAAGGTTTGTATTTGTATTTTTGAAAATAACACAGCTTCGGGTTGTATTTGTATTATTTTCCAAGATACAGCTAAGGGTTGTATTTGTTTTTTGAAAATTAAACAGCTTGGTGGTGTATTTGTATTATTTTCCGAGATACAGCTAAGGGTTGTTTGTGTTTTTGAAAATAACACAGCTTGTGGGTGTATTTGTATTATTTTCCGAGATACAGCTAAGGGTTGTATTTGTGTTTTTGAAAATAACACAGCTTGGGGGTGTATTTGTATTATTTTCCGATATACAGCTAAGGTTTTTATTTTTATTTTTGAAAATAACACAGCTTGGGGGGGTATTTGTATTATTTTCCTAGATAGTGCTAAGGGTCGTATATGAATTTTTGAAAATAACACAGCTTGGGTGTGTATTTGTATTATTTTCTGAGATACAGCTAAGGGTTATATTTGTATTTTTGAAAATAACACCGCTTGGGTGTGTATTTGTGTTATTTTCCGAGATATAGCTAAGGGTTGTACTTGTATTTTTGAAAATAACAGTGATTGGGTGTGTTTTTGAATTATTTTCCGAGATGCAGCTAAGTGTTGTATCTGTATTTTTGACAGTAACACAGCTTGGGTGTGTATTTGTATTACTTTACGAGATACAGCTAATTGTTGTATTTGTATTTTTGACAATAACACAGCTTGGGGGTGTATTTGTATTATTTTCCGAGATACAGCTAAGGGTTGTATTTGTATTTTTGAAAATAACACAGCTTGTGTGTGTATTTGTATTATTTTCCGAGATACAGCTAAGGGTTGTATTTGTGTTTTTGAAAATAACACAGCTTGGGGGTGTATTTGTATTATTTTCCGAGATACAGCTAAGGTTTTTATTTTTATTTTTGAAAATAACACAGCTTGGGTGTGTGTTTGTATTATTTTCCGAGATACAGCTAAGGGTTGTATTGGTATATTTGAAAATAAGACACCGTGCGGTTGTATTTGTATTATTTTCCACGATACAGCTAAGGGTTGTATTTGTATTTTTGAAAATAACACAGCTTGGGGGTGTATTTGTATTATTTTCTGAGATACAGCTAAGGGTTGTATTTGTATTTTTGAAAATAACACAGCTTGGGGGGGTATTTGTATTATTTTCCGAGATAGTGCTAAGGGTCGTATATGAATTTTTGAAAATAACACAGCTTGGGTGTGTATTTGTATTATTTTCTGAGATACAGCTAAGGGTTATATTTGTATTTTTGAAAATAACACCGCTTGGGTGTGTATTTGTGTTATTTTCCGAGATACAGCTAAGGGTTGTACTTGTATTTTTGAAAATAACAGTGATTGGGTGTGTTTTTGAATTATTTTCCGAGATGCAGCTAAGGGTTGTATCTGTATTTTTGACAGTAACACAGCTTGGGTGTGTATTTGTATTACTTTACGAGATACAGCTAATTGTTGTATTTGTATTTTTGACAATAACACAGTTTGGGGGTTTATTTGTATTATTTTACGAGATACAGCTAAGGGTTGTATCTGTATTTTTGACAATAACACAGCTTGGGTGTGTATTTGTATTATTTTCCTAGTTATAGAAAAAGGTTGTATATGTATTTTTGACTGTAAAACAGCTTGGGTGTGTATTTGTATTATTTTGCGAGATATAGCTAAGGGTTGTATCTGTATTTTTGAAAATAACACAGCTTGGGGGTGTATTTGTATAATTTTCCGAGATACAGCTTAGGGTTTTATCTGTATTTCTGACAATAACACAGCTTGCGTGTGTATTTGTATTATTTTCAGAGTTACAGCTAAAGGTTGTGTATGTATTTTTGACTATAAAAGAGCTTGGGTGCGTATTTGTATTTTTTTGCGAGATACAGCTAAGGGTTGAATTTGTATTTCTGAAAATAACACAGCTTGTGGGTGTTTTTGTATTATTTTCCGAGATACAGCTAAGGGTTGTATTTGTATTTTTGAAAATAACACAGCTTGGGGGTTTATTTGTATTATTTTCCGAGATACAGCTAAGGGTTCTATTTTTATTTTTGAAAATAACACAGCTAGAGTGTGTATTTGTATTATTTTGAAACATACAGGTAAGGGTTGTATTTGTCTTTTGGAAAATAACACAGCTTGGGGGTGTATTTGTATTATTTTTCGAGATACAGCTAAGGGTTGAATTTGTATTTTTGAAAATACCACAGCTTTAGGGTGTATTTGTAATATTTTCTGACATACAGCTAAGGGTTGTATTTGTATTTTTGAAAATAACACAGCTTGGGGGTGTATTTGTATTATTTTCCAAGTTAGAGCTAAGGGTTGTATTTTTATTTTTGAAAATAACACAGCTTGGGGGTGTCTTTGTATTATTTTCAAAGATACAGCTAAGGGTTGTATTTTTATTTTTGAAAATGACACAGCTTTGGGGTGTATTTGTATTATTTTCCGAGATACAGCTAAGGATTGTTTTTGTATTTTTGAAATATCACACCTTGGGGGTGTATTTTTATTATTTTCCGAGATACCGCTAAGGGTTGTATTTGAATTTTTGAAAATAACACAACTTGGGGGTTTATTTGTATTATTTTCCGAGATTAAGCTAAGGGTTGTATTTGTATTTTTGAAAATAACACCGTTTGGTGGTGTATTTGTATTATTTTCTGAGATACAGCTAAGGGTCGTATTTGTGTTTTTGAAAATAACACACCTTGGGGTTGTATTTGTATTCTTTTCCAAGATACAGTTAATTGTTGTATTTGTATTTTTGACAATAACAGAGCTTGGGGGTGTATTTGCATTATTTTCCGAGATACAGCTAAGTGTTGTATTTGTATTTTTGGAAATAACACAGCTTGGGGGTGAATTTGTATTATTTTCCGAGTTACAGATAAATGTTGTATATGTATTTTTGACTATAAAACAGCTTGGGTGTGTATTTGTATTGTTTTGCGAGATACAGCTAAGGGTTGTATCTGTATTTTTGAAAATAACACAGCTTGGGGGTGTATTTGTATTATTTTACGAGATACAGCTAAGGGTTGAATTTGTATTTTTGAAAATACCATAGTTTGAGGGTGTATTTGTAATATTTTCTGACATACAGCTAAGGGTTGCATTTGTATTTTTGAAAATAACACAGCTTGGGGGTGTATTTGTATTATATTCCTAGTTAAAGCTAAGGGTTGTATTTGTATTTTTGACTATAAAACCGTTTGGGGGTGTATTTGTATTATTTTCTGAGATACAGCTATGGGTTGTATTTGTATTTTTGAAAATAACACAGCTTGGGTGTGTATTTGTATTATTTTCCGAGATAGAACTAAGGGTTGTATTTGTATTTTGGAAAATAACAGAGATTGTGGGTGTATTTGTATTATTTTCCGAGATACAGCTAAGGGTTGTATTTTTATTTTTGAAAATAACACATCTTGGGGGTGTATTTGTATTATTTTCCAAGTTAGAGCTAAGGGTTGTATTTTTATTTTTGAAAATAATACAGCTTGGGGGTGTCTTTGTATTATTTTCAAAGATACAGCTAAGGGGTGTATTTTTATTTTTGAAAATAACACAGCTTTGGTGTGTATGTGTATTATTTTCCGAGATACAGCTAAGGGTTGTATTTGTATTTTTGAAAATAACACAGCTTGGGGGTGTATTTGTACTATGTTCCTAGATATAGCTTAGGGTTGTATTTGTATTTTTGAAAATAACACCGTTTGGGGGTGTATTTGTATTGTTTTCCGAGATACCGCTAAGGGTTGTATTTGTATTTTTGAAAATAACACAACTTGGGGGTGTATTTGTATTATTTTCTGACATTCAACTAAGGGATGTATTTGTATTTTTGAAAATAACACCTTTTGGGGGTGTATTTGTATTATTTTCTGAGATACAGCTAAGGGTTATATTTGTGTTTTTGAAAACAACACACCTAGGGGTTGTATTTGTATTCTTTTCCAAGATACAGTTAATTGTTGTTTTTGTATTTTTGACAATAACAGAGCTTGGGGGTGTATTTGCATTATTTCTCCTGATACAGCTAAGTGTTGTATTTTTGGAAATAACACCGCTTGGGTGTGTGTTTGTATTATTTTCCAAAATACAGCTAAGGGTTGTATTTGTATTTTTGAAAATAACACAGCTTCGGGTTGTATTTGTATTATATTCCAAGATAGAGCTAAGGGTTGTATTTGTATTTTTGAAAATAACACAGACTGGGGGTGTATTTGTATTATTTTCCGAGATACAGCTAAGGGTTGTATTTGTATTTTTGAAATTAACACAGCTTGGGGGTGTATTTGTCTTATTTTCTGAATTACGGCTAAGTTCTGTATTTTTGTATTTTTGAAAATAACAGAGCTTGGGGGTGTATTTGTACTATTTTCCGAGATACAGCTAAGGGTTGTATTTGTATTTTTGAAAATAACACAGCTTGGGGGTGTATTTATATTATTTTCCGAAATACAGCAAACTCTTGTACTTGTATTTTTGAAAATAACACCGCTTGTGGGTGTATTTGTACTGTTTTCTGCGATAGAGCTAAGGGTTGTATTTGTATTTTTGAAAATAACACAGCTTGGGGTGTATTTGTATTATTTTCCAAATATAGCTAAGGGTTGCATTTGTATTTTTGGAAATAACAAAGCTTGGAGGTGATTTGTATTATTTTCCTAGATACAGCTAAGTGTTGTATTTGTATTTTTGAAAATAACACAGCTTGGGGGTGTATTTGTATTATTTTCCGAGATACAGCTAAGGGTTGTATTTGTATTTTTGACAATAACACAGCTTGTGGGTGTATTTGTATTATTTTCCGAGATACAGCTAAGGTTTGTATTTGTATTTTTGAAAATAACACAGCTTCGGGTTGTATTTGTATTATTCTCCAAGATACAGCTAAGGGTTGTATTTGTTTTTTGAAAATTAAACAGCTTGGTGGTGTATTTGTATTATTTTCCGAGATACAGCTAAGTGTTGTGTGTATTTTTGAAAATAACACAGCTTGGGGGTGTCTTTTATTATTTTCTAAGATACAGCTAAGGGTTGTATTTGTATTTTTGAAAATAACACAGCTTTGGAGTGTATTTGTATTACTTTCCAAGATACAGCTAAGGGTTGTATTTGTATTTTTGACAATAACACAGCTTGGGGGGGTATTTGTATTATTTTCCAAGATACTGCTAAGGATTGTATTTGTATTTTTGAAAATAACACCGCTTCGGAGTGTATTTGTATTACTTTACAAGATACAGCTAAGGGTTGTATTTGTATTTTTGACAATAACACAGCTTGTGGTTGTATTTGAATTATTTTCAATATATAGCTAAGGGTTGTATTTGTATTTTTTAAAAAAACACAACTTGTGGGTGTATTTGTATTATTTTCCAACATACAAATAAGGGTTGTATTTGTATTTTTGAAAATAACACAGCTTGGGGATGTATTTGTATTATTTTCCAAGATACAGCTAAGGGTTGTATTTGTATTTTGGAAAATAACACAGCTTTGGGGTGTATTTGTATTATTTTCCTAGATAGAGATAAGTGTTGTATTTGTATTTTTTAAAATAACACACCTTGGGGGTGTATTTGTATTATTTTACAAGATACTGCTAAGGGTTGTATTTGTATTTTTGAAAATAACACAGTTTGGGGGTGTATTTCTATCATTTTTCTAGATACAGCAAAGGGTTGTATATTTATTTTTGAAAATAACACAGCTTGGGGGAGTATTTGTATGATTTTCAAAGATACGGCTAAGGGTTGTATTTGTATTTTCGAAAATAACACAGCTTGGGGATGTATTTGTATTATTTTCGAAGATACAGCAAAGAGTTTTATTTGTATTTTTTAAAATAACAAAGATTGATTGTGTATTTGTATTATTTGCCAAGGTAGAGCTAAGAGTTTTATTTGTATTTTTGAAAATAACACAGCTTTTTGGTGTATATGTATTACTTTCCAAGATAAAGGTAAGTGTTATATTTATGAAAATAACACAGTTTCGGGTGTATATGTATTATTTTCCAAGATACAGCTAAGGGATATATTTGTATTTTTGAAAAAAACACAGCTTGGGGGTTTATTTGTATTATTTTCCAAGATACTGCTAAGGGTTGTATTTGTATTTTTGAAAATAACACAGTTTGGTGGTGTATTTGTATTATTTTTCAAGATACAACTAAGGGTTGTTTTTGTATTTTTGAAAATAACACAGCTTTCGTGTGTATTTGTTTTATTTTCCAAGATGCAGCTAAGGGTTGTATTTGTAGTTTTGAAAATAACACAGATTGGGGTTGTATATGTATTATTTTCCAGGATACTTCTAAGGGTTGTATTTGTATTTTGGTGAATAACACAGCTTGGGGGTGTATTTGTATTATTTTCCAAAATACTGCTAAGGGTTGTATTTGTATTTTTGGAAATAACACAGCTTGCGGGTGTATTTGTATTATTTTCCAAGATAGAGCAAATTGTTGTATTTGTATTTTTGAAAATAACACAGCTTGGGGGTGTATTTGTATTATTTTCAAAGATACAGCTAAGGTTTGTATTTGTATTTTTGAAAACAACACAGCTTGTGTGTGTATTTGTATTATTTTCCAAGTTACAGCTAAGGGTTGTATTTGTATTTTTGACAATATCACAGCTTGCGGGTGTATTTGTATTATTTTCCGAGATACAGCTAAGGGTTGCATTTGTATTTTTGAGAAATAACACAGCTTGTGGGTATATTTGTATTATTTTCAAAGATACAGGTAAGGGTTGTATTTGTATTTTTGACAATAACACAGCTTGGCTGTGTATTTGTATTATATACAAAGATACAGCTAAGTGTTGCATTTGTATTTTTGACAATAACACAGCTTGCGGGTTTATTTGTATTATTTTCCGAGATACAGCTAAGGGTTGTATTTTTGTTTTTGAAAATAACACAGCTTGTGGGTGTATTTGTATTATTTTCCGAGATACAGCTATGGGTTGTGTTTGTGTTTTTGAAAATAACACCGCTTGGGGGTGTATTTGTATTATTTTCCAAGATACAGCTAAGGGTTATGTTTGTATTTTTGAAAATAACACAGCTTGGGGGTGTGTTTGTATTATTTTCCAAGATAGAGCTAAGGGTTGTCTTTGAATTTTTCAAAATAACTCAGCTTGTGTGTGTATTTGTATTATTTTCGGAGATAGAGCTAAGGGCTGTATATGTATTTTTGAAAATAACACAGCTTGGGGGTGTATTTGTATTATTTTCCAAGATACAGCTAAGGGTTGTATTTTTATTTTTGAAAATAACACAGCTTTGGTGTGTATCTGTATTATTTTCCGAGATACAGCTATGGGTTTTATTTGTATTTTTGAAAATACCACAGCTTGTGGGTGTATTTGTATTATTTTCTGAATTAAAGCTAAGGGCTGTATTTTCATATTTTTGAAAATAACACAGCTTGGGGGTGTATTTGTATTATTTTCCAAGATACAGCTAAGGGTTGTATTTTTATTTTTGAAAATAACACAACTTTGGTGTGTATCTGTATTATTTTCCGAGATACAGCTAAGGGTTTTATTTGTATTTTTGAAAATACCACAGCTTGTGGGTGTATTTGTATTATTTTCTGAATTAAGGCTAAGGGCTGTATTTACATATTTTTGAAAATAACACTGCTTGGGGGTGTATTTGTATTATTTTCCAAGATACAGCTAAGGGTTGTGTTTGTATTTTGAAAATAACACAGCTTGTGTGTGTATTTGTATTGTATTCTGAATTACATCTAAGGGCTGTATTTTTGTATTTTTAAAAATAATACTGCTTCGGGTTGAATTTGTATTATTTTCCAAGATAAAGCTAAGTGTTGTATTTGCATTTATGAAAATAACAGCACTTGGGGGTGTATTTGTATTATTTTCCTAGATACAGCTAAGGGCTGTGTTTGTATTTTTGAAAATAACACAGCTTGGGGGTGTATTTATATTATTTTCCGAAATACAGCAAACGGTTGTACTTGTATTTTTGAAAATAACACCGCTTGTGGGTGTATTTGTATTGTTTTCTGCGATAGAGCTAAGGGTTGTATTTATATTTTTGAAAATAACACAGCTTGGGTGTGTATTTGTATTATTTTCCGAGATATAGCTAATGGTTGTATTTGTATTTTTGGAAATAACAAATCTTGGAGGTGATTTGTATTATTTTCCTAGATACAGCTAAGGGTTGTATTTGTATTTTTGACAATAACACAGCTTGGCGGTGTATTTGTATTATTTTCCGAGATAGAGCTGAGGTTTGTATTTGTATTTTTGAAAATAACACAGCTTTGGAGTGTATTTGTATTACTTTCCAAGATACAGCTAAGGGTTGTATTTGTATTTTTGACAATAACACAGCTTGGGGGTGTATTTGTATTATTTTCCAAGATACAGCTAAGGGTTGTATTTGTATTTTTGATAATAACACAGCTTGGGAGTGTATTTGTATTACTTTACAAGATACATCTAAGGGTTGTATTTGTATTTTTGACAATAACACAGCTTGGGTGTGTATTTGTATTATTTTCCAATATACGGCTAAGGGTTGTATTTGTATTTTTGAAAATAACACATCTTGGGGTTGTATTTGTATTATTTTCCAAGATACAGCTAAGGGTTGTATTTGTATTTTTGAAATTAACACAGCTTGGTAGTGTATTTGTCTTATTTTCTGAATTACGGCTAAGTTCTGTATTTTTATATTTTTGAAAATAACACAGCTTGGGGGTGTATTTGTATTATTTTCCAACATACAGCTAAGGGTTGTATTTGTATTTTTGAAAATAACACAGCTTGGGAGTGTATTTGTATTACTTTCCAAGATACAGCTAAGGGTTGTATTTGTATTTTTGACAATAACACAGCTTGAGGGTGTATTTGTATTATTTTCCAAGATACAGCTAAGGGTTGTATTTGCATTTTTGAAAATAACACAGCTTGGGGTATATTTGTATTAATTTCCAAGACACATCTTTGGGTTGCATTTGTATTTTTTACACTAACACAGCTTGGGGGTGTATTTGTATTATTTTACAAGATACAGCTAAGAGTTGTATTTGTATTTTTGAAAATAACACAGCTTGGGGGTGTATTTGTATTATTTTCCAAGATACAGCTAAGGGTTTTATTGGTATTTTTGAAAATAACACAGCATGTGGGTGAATTTGTATTATTTTCCAAGATACAGCTAAGGGTTTTATTTGTATTCTTGAAAATAACACAGCTTGGGGGTGTATTTGTATTATTTTCCAAGGTACAGCTAAGGGTTGTATTTGTATTTTTGAAAATAACACAGCTTGGCGGTGTATTTCTGTTATTTTCCAAGATACAGCTAAGGGTTGTATTTGTATTTTTGAAAATAATGCAGCTTGGCTGTGTATTTGTATTATTTTCAAAGATACAGCTAAGTGTTGTATTTGTATTTTTGACAATAACACAGCTTGGGGGTGTATCTGTATTATTTTCCAAGATAGAGATAAGGGTTGTATTTGTATTTCTGAAAATAATACAGCTTGGGGACGTATTTGTATTATTTTCCAAGATACAGCTAAGGGTTGTATTTGTCTTTTTGAAAATAACACAGCCTGATGGTGTATTTGTGTTTTTCTCCAAGATACAGCTAAGGGTTGTACTTGTATTTTGGAAAATAACACGGCTTGGGGATGTAATTGTATTATATTCCAAGATAGAGCTAAGGTTCGTATTTGTATTTTTGAAAATAACACAGCTTGGGGGTGTATTTGTATTATTTTCCAAGATACAGCTAAGTGTCGTATTTGTATTTTTGAAAATAACACAGCTTGGGGGTGTATTTGTATCATTTTCAAAGATACAGCTAAGGATTGTATTTGTACTTTTGAAAATAACACAGCTTGTGGGTGTATTTGTATTATTTTCATAGATACAGCTAAGGGTTGTATTTGTATCTTTGAAAATAACACAGCTTGGGGTTGTATTTGTATTATTTTCCAAGATACAGCTAAGGTTTGTATTTGTATTTTTGAAAACAACACAGCTTGTGGCTGTATTTCCATCATTTTCCAAGATACAGCTAAGGGTTCTCTTTGTATTTTTGCAAATAACACAGCTTGGGGGTGTATTTGTATTATTTTCCAAGATAAGGCTATGAATTATATCTGTGTTTTTGACAATAACACAGCTTTGGGGTGTATTTGTATTACTTTCCAAGATACAGCTAAGAGTTGTATATGTATTTTTGAAAATAACACAGCTTTGGGGTGTATTTGTATTACTTTCCAAGATACAGCTAACGTTTGTATTTGTATTTTTGAAAATAAGACGGCTTTGTGGTGTATTTGTATTACTTTCCAAGATAGAGCTAAGTGTTGTGTTTGTATTTTTGACAATAACACAGCTGGGGGGGGGGGGTGTATTTGTATTATTTTCCAAGATACAGCTAAGGGTTTGGTATGTATTTTTGAAAATAACACAACTTGAGGTTGTATTTGTATTATTTTCAAAGATAGAGCTAAGGGTTGTATTTGTGTTTTTGAAAATAACACAGCATTGGGGTGTATTTGTATTATTTTCAAAGATACAACTAAGGGTTTTATTTGTATTTTTCACAATAACGCAGCTTGGGAGTGTATTTGTATTATTTTCAAAGATACAGCTAAGGGTTGTATTTGTATTTTTGACAGTAACTCAGATTGGGGTGTATTTGTATTATTTTCAAAGATACAGCTAAGGGTTGTATTTGTTTTTTTGAAAATAACACATCTTGGGGGTGTATTTGTATTATTTATCAAGGTACAGCTAAGGGTTGTATTTGTATTTTTGAAAATAACATAGCTTGGGGTTGTATTTGCATTATTTTCCAGGATACAGCTAAGGGTTGTATTGGTATTTTTGAAAATTACACAGCTTGGGGGTGTATTTGTGTTTTTTTCCAAGATACAGCTAACGGCTGTACTTGTATTTTGGAAAATAACACGGCTTGGCGGTGTATTTCTATTATTTTCCAAGATACAGCTGAGGGTTGTATTTGCAGTTTTGAAAATAACACAGATTTGGTGTGTATTTGTATTATTTTCAAAAATATAGTTATGGGTTGTATTTGTATTTTTGACAATCACAGAGCTTGGGGGGATTTTTGTAGTATTTTGCAAGATACAGCTAAGGATTGTATTGGTATTTTTGAAAATAACACAGCTTGGGGTTGTATTTGTATTATTTTCCAAGGTACAGCTAAGGGTTGTATTTGTATTTTTGAAATTAACACAGATTGGAGTGTATTTGTCTTATTTTCTGAATTACGGCTAAGTTCTGTATTTTTGAAAATAACACAGCTTGGTGATGTACTTGTATTATTATCCAAGATACAGCTAAGGGTTGTATTTGTATTTTTGGAAATAACACAGCTTGGGCTTCTATTTGTATTTTTTTCAAAGATATAGCTAAGTGTTGTATTTGTATTTTTGAAAATAACACAGCATGGGGGTGTATTTGTATTATTTTCAAAGATACAACTAAGGGTTGTATTTGTATTTTTCACAATAACGCGGCTTGGGGGTGTATTTGTATTATTTTCAAAGATACAGCTAAGGGTTGTATTTGTATTTTTGACAATAACTCAGCTTGGGTGGTATTTGTATTATTTTCAAAGATACAGGTAAGGATTGTATTTGTATTTTTGAAAATAACACAGCTTGTGGTTGTATTTGTATTATTTTCCAAGATACAGCTCAGAGTTGTATTTGTATTTTTGAAAATAACACAGCTTAGGGTTGTATTTGCATTATTTTCCACGATAGAGCTAGGGGTTTTATTGTTATTTTTGAAAATTACACAGATTGTGGGTGTATTTGTGTTTTCTCCCAAGATACTGCTAAGGGTAGTACTTGTATTTTGGAAAATAACACGGCTTGGGGGTTTATTTGTATTATATTCCAAGATACAGCTAAGGGATGTATTTGTATTTTTGAAAATAACACAGCTATGGGGTGTATTTGTATTATTTTCAAAATTACAGTTATGGGTTGTATTTGTATTTTTAACAATCACAGAGCTTGGAGGGGTATTTGTATTATTTTACACGATAGAGCTAAGGGTTGTGTTTGTATTTTTGACAATAACACAGATTGTGGGTGTATTTGTGCTATTTTCAAAGATACAGCTAAGGGTTGTAATTGTATTTTTGACAGTAACAGAGCTTTGGAGTGTATTTGAATTATTTTCAAAATACAGCTAAGGGTTGTATTTGAATTTTTGAGAATAACACAGCTTGGGTGTGTATTTGAATTATTTTCCAAGATACAGCTAAGGTTTCTATTTGTATTTATGAAAATAACACAACTTCTGGGTGTATTTGTATTATTTTTCAATATACAGCTAAGGGGTGTATTTGTATTTTTGAAAATAATACAGCTTGGGGGGGTTATTTGTATTATTTTCCAAGAAACAGCTATGGGTTGTATTTGTATTTTTGAAAATAACAGAGCTTGTGAGTGTATTTGCATTATTTTCCAAGATACAGCTAAGGGTTTTATTGGTATTTTTGAAAATAACACAGCTTGGGGGTGTATTTGTGTTATTTTTCAAGATACATCTATGGGTTTTATTTGTATTTTGGAAAATAACACAGCTTGGGGGTGTATTTGTATTATTTTCCAATATACAGCTAAGGGTTGTATTTGTATTTTTGAAAATAACACAGCTTGGGGTTGTATTTGTATTAGTTTCAAAGATACAGTTATGGGTTGTGTTTGTATTTTTGACAATAACAGAGCTTTGGGGGGTATTTGTATTATTTTTCAAGATACAGCTAAGAGTTGTATTTGTATTTTTGACAATAACACAGCTTGTGGGTGTATTTGTGTTATTTTCAAAGATACAGCTAAGGGTTGTATTTGTATTTTTGACAGTAACACAGCTTGAGTGTGTATTTGTGTTATTTTCAAAGATACCGCTAAGGGTTGTATTTGTATTTTTGACAATAACACAGCTTGGGTTTGTATTTGTATTATTTTCAAAGTTACAGCTAAGGGTTGTACTTGTATTTTTGAAAATAACAGAGCTTAGGGGTGTATTTGTATTATATTCCAAGACACAGCTAAGGGTTGTATTTGTATTTTTGAAAATAACACAGCTTGGGGGTGTATCTGTATCATTTTCAAAGATACAGCTAAGGACTGTATTTGTATTTTTGAAAATAAAACAGCTCGGGGGTGTGTTTGTATTATTTTCCAAGATACATCTAAGGGTTGTATTTGTATTTTTGAAAATAACACAGCTTGGGGGTGTATATGTATTATTTCCCAAGATACAGCTAAGGGTTGTATTTGTATTCTTGAAAATAACACAGCTTGTAGCTGTATATGTATTATTTTCCAATATACAGCTAAGGGTTTTATTTGTATTTTTGAAAATAACACAGCTTGGAGGTGTATTTATATTATGTTCCAAGATACAGCCAAGGGTTTTATCTGTATTTTCCACAATAACACAGATTTCGGGTGTATTTGTATTACTTTCCAAGATACAGCAAAGGGTTGTATTAGTATTTTTGAAAATAAGATGGCTTTGGGTGTATTTGTATTGCTTTCCAAGATAGAGCTAAGGGTTGTATTTGTATTTTTGACAATAACACAGCTTGGGGGTGTATTTGTATTATTTTCCGAGATACAGCTAGGGGTTGTATTTGTATTTTTGAAAATAACACAGCTTGGGTATGTATTTGTATTATTTTCCGAGATACAGATAAGGGTTGTATTTGTATTTTGAAATTAACACAGCTTGGGGGTGTGTTTGTCTTATTTTCTGAATTACAGCTAAGTTCTGTATTTTTGTATTTTTGAAAATAACACAACTTGGGGGTGTATTTGTGTTATTTTCAAAGATACAGCTAAGGGTTGTGTTTGTATTTTTGAAAATAACACAGCTTGGGAGTGTATGTGTATCACTTTCCAAGATACAGCTAAGGTTTGTATTTGTATTTTTGACAATAACACAGCTTTGGGGTGTATTTGTATTATTTTCCAAGATACAGCTAAGGGTTGTATTTGTATTTTTGAAAATAACACAGCTTGGGGGTGTATTTGTATTACTTTCCAAGATACAGCTAAGGGTGTATTTGTATTTTTGAAAATAACACCGCTTGGGGTTGTACTTGTATTACTTTCGGAGATACAGATAAGTGTTGTTTTTGTATTTTTTTAAATAACAGCGCTTGGGGGTGTATTTGTATTATTTTCCTGATACAGCTAAGGGTTGTACTTGTATTTTTGAAAATAACACCGCTTGGGGGTGTATTTGTATTATTTTCTGTGATACAGCTAAGGGTTGTAATTGTATTTTTGAAAATAACACAGCTTGGGGGTGTATTTGTATTATTTTCCGAGATACAGCTAAGGGTTTTATTTGTATTTTTGACAATAACACGGCTTAGGGGTGTATTTGTATTATTTTCCGAGATACAGCTAAAGGTTGTATTTGTATTTTTGAAAATCACACGGCTTGTGGGTGTATTTGTATTATTTTCCGAGACACAGCTAAGGGTTGTATTTCTATTTTTGAAAATAACACAGCTTGTGGGTGTATTTGTATTATATTCGGAGATACAGCTAAGGGTTTTATTTTTATTTTTGAAAATAACACAACTTTTGGGTGTATTTGTATTATTTTCAAAGATACAGCTATGGATTTTATTTGTATTTTTGAAAATAACACAGCTTGGGGGTGTATTTGTATTATTTTCCGACATACAGCTAAGGGTTGAATTTGTTTTTTTGAAAATAACACAGCTTGGGGGTTTATTTGTATTATATTCTGACATACGGCTAAGGGTTGTAATTGTATTTTTGACAATAACACAGCTTGGGGGTGTATTTGTATTATTTTCCGAGATACAGCTAAGTGTTGTGTTTGTATTTTTGAAAATAACACAGCTTCGGTTTGTATTTGTATTATTTTCCAAGATACAGCTAAGGGTTGTATTTGTATTTTAGAAAATTACACAGCTTGGTGGTGTATTTGTATTATTTTCCGAGATACAGCTAAGGGTTGTTTGTATTTTTGAAAATAACACAGCTTGGGGGCGTATTTGTATTATTTTCCGAGATACAGCTAAGGATTGTATTTGTATTTTTGTAAATAACACAGCTTGGGGGTGTATTTGTATTATTTTCCAAGATAGAGCTAAGGGTTGTATTTCTTTTTTGACAATAACACAGCATGGGGGCGTATTTGTATTATTTTCAAAGATACAGCTAAGGGATTTATGTGTATTTTTGACAATAACACAGGTTGGGGGTGTATTTGTATTAATTTCAAAGTTACAGCTAAGTGTTGTATTTGTATTTTTGACAATAACAAAGCCGGGGGTGTATTTGTATTATTTTCCAAGATACAGCTAAAAGTTGTATTTGTATTTTTGACAATAACACAGCGTGTGGGTGTATTTTTATTATTTTCCAAGATACAGCTAAGGATTGTATTTGTATTTTTGACAATAACTCAGCTAGGGGGTGTATTTGTATTATTTTCCAAAATACAGCTAAGGGTTGTATTTGTATTTTTCATAATAAAACATCTTGGGGCTGTATTTGTATTATTTTCCAAGATACAGCTAGGGGTTGTATTTGTATTTTTGAAAATAACACTGCTTGGTGGTGTATTTGTAGTATTTTCCGAGTTACAGCTAAGGGTTGTATACGTATTTTTGACCATAAAACAGCTTGTTTGTGTATTTGTATTAATTTGCGAGATAAAGCTAAGGGTTTTATCTGTAGTTTTGAAAATAACACAGCTTGGGGGTGTCTTTGTATTATTTTCCGAGATACAGCTTCGGGTTGTATCTGAATTTTTGACAATAACACAGCTTGGGTCTGTATTTGTATTATTTTCCGAGATACAGCTAAGGGTTGTATTTGTATTTTTGATAATAACACAGCTTTTGGGTGTATTTGTATTATTTTCCAAGATACAGCTAAGGGTTGTATTTGTATTTTTGAAAATAACATAGATTGCGGGTTTATTTGAATTATTTTCCGAGATACAGCTAAGGGTTGTCTTTTTATTTTTGAAAATAACACAGCAATTGGGTGTATTTGTATTATTTTCAAAGATACAGCTAAGGGTTGTATTTGTATTTTCGAAAATAACACAGCTTGGGGGTGTATTTGTATTATTATCCAAGACACAGCTAAGGGTTGTATTTGTATTTTTGAAAATAACATAGCTTGGGAGTGTATTTGTATTACTTTCCAAGATACAGCTAAGGATTGTATTTGTATTTTTGACAATAACAAAGCTTGGGATTTTATTTGTATTATTTTCCAATATAAGGCTAAGGATTGTATTTGTATTTTTGAAAATAACACAGCATGGGGGTGTATTTGTATTATTTTTCGAGATACAGCTATGGTTTGTATTTGTATTTTTGAGAAATAACACAGCTTGGGGGTGTATTTGTATTATTTTCCTAGATACACCTAAGAGTTGTATTTGTATTTTTGAAAATAACACAGCATGGGTGTGTATTTGTATTATTTTTCGAGATACAGCTAAGGGTTGTATTTGTATTTTGAAAATAACACAGCTTGTGTGTGTATTTGTATTATTTTCTGAATTACGGCTAAGGGCTGTATTTTCGTATTTTTGAAAATAACACCGCTTGGGGTTGAATTTGTATTATTTTCCAAGATAAAGCTAAGGGTTGTATTTGTATTTTTGAAACTAACAGCACTTGGGGGTGTATTTGTATTATTTTCCTAGATACAACTAAGGGCTGTGTTTGTATTTTTGAAAATAACACAGCTTGGGGGTGTATTTGTATTATTTTCCGAGATACAGCTAAGGGTTGTATTGTTCTTTTTTAAAATAACACAGGCTGGGGGTGTATTTGTATTATTTTCCAAGATACAGCTAATGGTTGTATTTTTTTTTTCAAAAAAACACAGCTTGGGGGTGTATTTGAATTATTTTACAAGATACAGCTAGGGGTTGTATTTTTATTTTTGACAATAAGAAAGCCGGTGGTGTATTTGAATTATTTTCCAAGATACAGCTAAGTGTTGTATTTGTATTTTTGCAAATAACACTGCTTGGGGGTGTATTTGTATTATTTTCCAGGATACAGCTAAGGTTTGTATTTGCTTTTTTGAAAATAACACAGCTTGGGGCTGTATTTATATTATTTTCAAAGACAAAGCTATGGGTTCTATTTGTATTTTTGAAAATAACACAGCTTGGGGTTGTATTTGTATTATTTTGCCAGATACAGCTATGGGTTGTATTTGTATTTTTGAAAATAACACAGCTTGGAGGTGTATTTGTATTATTTTCCGAGATACAGCTAAGGGTTTTATTTGTCTTTTTGAAAATAACACAGCTTGGGTGTGTATTTGTATTATATTCCAAGATACAGCTAAGGGTTGTATTTGTGTTTTTGAAAATAACACAGCTTGGGGGTGTGTTTGTATTATTTTCCAAGATACAGCTAAGGGTTGTGTTTGCTTCTTTGAAAATAACACAGCTTGTGGCTGTATTTGTATTATTTTCCAAGATACAGCTAAGGGTTGTATTTGTTTTTTGAAAATAGCACAGCTTGGGGGTGTATTTGTATTATTTTCCGAGATAAAGCTAAGGGTTGTATTTGTATTTTTGAAAATAACACAGCTTGGGAGAGTATTGGTATTTTTTTCCGAGATACAGCTAAGGATTGTATTTGTATTTTTGAAAATAACACAGCTTGGGGGTGTATTTGTATTATTTTCTGAGAAACAGCTAGGTGTTGTATTTGTATTTTTGAAAATAACACAGCTTGGGGGTGTATTGATATTATTTTCCAAGGCAAAGCTATGGGTTCTATTTGTATTTTTCAAAATAACACAGCTTGGTGTTGTATTTGTATTATTTTGCCAGATACAGCTATGGGTTGTATTTGTATTTTTGAAAATGGCACAGCTTGGGGGTGTATTTGTATTATTTTCCGAGATACAGCTAAGGGTTTTATTTGTCTTTTTGAAAATAACACAGCTTGGGGGTGTATTTGTATTATATTCCAAGATACAGCTAAGGGTTGTATTTGTGTTTTTGAAAATAACATAGCTTGGGGGTGTATTTGTATTATTTTCCAAGATACAGCTAAGTGTTGTATTTGTATTTTTGAAAAAAGTACAGCTTGGGAGACTATTTGTATTTTTTTCCGAGATACAGCTAAGGGTTGTATTTGTATTTTTGAAAATAACACGTTTTGGGGGTGTATTTGTATTATTTTCTGAGATACAGCTAAGGATTGTATTTTTTTTTTGAAAATAACACAGCTTGGTGGTGTATTTATATTATTTTCCAAGACAAAGCTATGGGTTCTATTTGTATTTTTGAAAATAACACAGCTTGAAGGTGTATTTGTATTATTTTACAGATACAGCTAAGGGTTGTATTTGTATTTTTGACAATACCAAATCCTGTGGGTGTATTTGTATTATTTTCCAAGGTATAGCTAATGTTTGTATTTGTATTGTTGAAAATAACACAGCTTGAGGTGTATTTGTATTATTTTCCAAGATACATCTTTGGGTGTATTTGTTTTTGACGCTAACACAGCTTGGCGATGTGTTTGTATTATTTTCCAAGATACAGCTAAGGGTTGTATTTGTATTTTTGACAATAACACAGCTTGGAGGTGTATTTTTATTATTTTCAAAGACACAGCTAAGTGTTGTATTTTTAGTTTTGAAAATAACACAGCTTTGGGGTGTATTTGTATTATTTTCCAAGATACAGCTAAGGCTTGTATTTGTGTTTTTGAAAACAACACAGCTTGGGTGTGCATTTGCATTATTTTCCAAGATACACCTAAGGGTTGTATTTGTATTTTTGAAAATAACACATTTTGTGGGTGTATTTGTATTATTTTACACGATACAGCTAAGGGTTTTATTTGTGTTTTTGAAAATTACACAGCTTGGTGTTGTATTTGTATTATTTTGCAAGATAAAGCTTAGGGTTGTATTTGTATTTTTGAAAATAACACAGCTTGGGGGTGTATTTGTATTATTTTCGAAGATACAGCTAAGGGTTGTATTTGTATTTTTGAAAATAACACAGCTTGGGGTTGTATTTGTATTATTTTCAGAGATACATCTAAGGGTTTTATTTGTCTTTTTTAAAATAACACAGCTTGGGGGTGTATTTTTATTATATTCCAAGATACAGATAAGGGTTGTATTTGTGTTTTTGAAAATAACACAGCTTGGGGTTGTATTTGTATTATTTTCCAAGATACAGCTAAGGGTTGTAATTTTTATTTTTTTCAAAAAAACACAGCTTGGGGTTGTTTTTGAATTATTTTACAAGATACAGCTAAGGGTTGTATTTGTATTTTTGACAATAACAAAGCCGGTGGTGTATTTGAATTATTTTCCAAGATTCAGCTATGGGTTGTTTTGGTATTTTTGAAAATAACACAGCTTGGGGTTGTATTTGTATTATTTTCTGAGATACAGCTAAGGATTTTATTTGTATTTTTGAAAATAACGCAGCTTGGGGGTGTATTTCTATTATTTTCCAGGATACAGCTAAGGGTTTTATTTGTAATTTTTAAAATAACACAGCTTGGGTGTGTATTTGTATTATTTTCGGAGATACACCTAAGGGTTGTATTTGTATTTTTGAAAATAACACTGCTTGGAAGAGTATTTGTATTTTTTTCCGAGATACAGCTAAGGGTTGTATTTGTATTTTTGAAAATAACACAGCTTGTGGGTGTATTTGTATTATTTTCTGAGATACAGCTAAGGGTTGTATTTGTATTTTTAAAAATAACACAGCTTGGGGGTGTATTTATATTATTTTCCAAGACAAAGCTATGGGTTGTATTTGTATTTTTGAAAATAACACAGCTTGGGGTTGTATTTGTATTATTTTGCCATATACAGCTATGGGTTGTATTTATATATTTGAAAATACCCCAGCTTGGGAGTGTATTTGTATTATTTGCCCAAATACAGCTAAGGGTTCTATTTGTGTTTTTGAAAATAACACAGCTTGGGGTTGTGTTTGTGTTATTTTCCAAGATACAGCTAATGGTTGTATTTGTCTTTTTGAAAATAACACAGCTTGAAGGTGTATTTGTATTATTTTACAGATACAGCTAAGGGTTGTATATGTATTTTTGACAATAACAAAACCTGTGGGTGTATTTGTATTATTTTCCAAGGTATAGCTAAGGTTTGTATTTGTATTTTTGAAAATAACACAGCTTGGGGTATATTTGTATTACTTTCCAAGATACATCTTTGAGTTGCATTTGTATTTTTTACACTAACACAGCTTGGGGGTTTATTTGTATTATTTTCCAAGATACAGCTAAGTGTTGTATTTTTAGTTTTGAAAATAACACAGCTTTGGGGAGTATTTGTATTATTTTCCAAGATACAGCTAAAACTTGTATTTGTGTTTTTTAAAATAACACAGCTTGGGTGTGCATTTGCATTATTTTCCAAGATACAGCTAAGGGTTGTATTTGTATTTTTGAAAATAAAACATTTTGTGAGTGTATTTGTATTATTTTGCAAGATACAGCTAAGGGTTGTATTTGTGTTTTTGAAAATAACACAGCTTGGGGTTGTATTTGTATTATTTTCCAAGAAACAGCTAAGGGTTGTATTTGTATTTTTGAAAATAACACAGCTTGGGGTTGTATATGTATTATTTTCCGAGATATAGCTAATGGTTGTATTTGTGTTTTTTAAAAAAACACAGCTTGGGAGTGTATTTGAATTATTTTACAAGATACAGCTAAGGATTTTATTTGTATTCTTGACAATAACAAAGCCGGTGGTGTATTTGAATTATTTTCCAAGATACAGCTAAGGCTTGTATTTGTATTTTTGAAAATAACACAGCTTGGGGTTGTATTTGTATTATTTTCCAAGATACAGCTAAGTGTTGTATTTGTGTTTTTGAAAATAACACAGCTTGGGGGTGCATTTGTATTATTTTCCAAGGTATAGCTTAGGGTTGTATTTGCTTTTTTGAAAATAACACAGCTTGGGGGTGTATTTGTATGATTTTCCAAGATACAGCTAAGGGTTGTATTTGTATTTTTGAAAATAACACAGATTGGGTGTGTATTTGTATTATTTTCCCAGATAAAGCTAAGGGTTGTATTTGTATTTTTGAAAATAACACATCTTGGGGGTGTATTTGTATTATTTTCCAAGATACAGGTAAGGCTTCTATTTGTGTTTTTGAAAATAATACAGCTTGGGTGTGTATTTGCATTATTTTCCAAGATACAGCCAAGAGTTGTATTTGTATTTTTGAAAATAACACAGCTTGAAAGTGTATTTGTATTATTTTACAGATACAGCTAAGGGTTGTATTTGTATTTTTGACAAAAACAAAGCCGGGGGTGTATTTGTATTATTTTCCAAGATACAGCTAAGGGTTGTATTTGTATTTTTGACAATAACACAGCTTGGGGGTGTAATTGAATTATTTTCCAAGATACAGCTAATGGTTGTATTTGTATTTTTGAAAATAACACACCTTGGGATTGTATTTGTATTATTTTCAAAGATACAGCTAAGGGTTGTATTTGTATTTTTGAAAATAACACAGCTAGGGGGTGTATTTGTATTATTTTCCAGATGCAGCTAAGGGTTGTATTTGTATTTTTGAAAATAACACAGCTTGAAGGTGTATTTGTAGTATTTTACAAATACAGCTAAGGGATGTATTTGTATTTTTGACAATAACAAAGCCTGTGGTGGTATTTGTATTATTTTCCAAGGTATAGCTAAGGTTTGTATTTGTATTTTTGAAAATAACACAGCTTGTGGTGTATTTGTATTATTTTCCAAGATACATCTTTTCGTTGTATTTGTATTTTTTACACTAACACAGCTTGGGGGTGTATTTGTATTATTTTCCAAGATACAGCTAAGGGTTTTATTTTTTGTTTTGAAAATAACCCAGGTTTGGGGTGTATTTGTATTATTTTCCAAGATACAGCTAAAGCTTGTATGTGTGTTTTTGAAAATAACACAGCTTGGGTGTGCATTTACATTATTTTCCAAATTACAGCTAAGGGTTGTATTTGTGTTTTTTAATATAACACAGCTTGAGGGTGTATTTGTATTATTTTCCATGATACAGCTAAGGGTTTTATTTGTATTTTTGAAAATAACAGAGCTTGTGTTGTATTTGTATTATTTTCCAAGATACAGCAAATGGTTGTATTTGTGTTTTAGAAAATAACGTATCTTTGGGGTGTATTTGTATCATTTCCCAAGATACAACTAAGGTATGTATTTGTGTTTTTGACAATAAAAAAGCTTGGGGGTGTATTTGTATTATTTTCAAAGACACAACTAAGGATGGTATTTGTAGTTTTGAAAATAACAGAGATTGGGGGTGTATTTGTATTATTTTCCAAGATACAGCTAAGGGTTGTATTTGCTTTTTTGGAAATAACACAGCTTGGGGGTTTGTTTGCATTATTTTCCAAGATACAGCTAAGGGTTGTATTTGTATTTTTGAAAATAACACAGCTTGCGGGTGTATTTGTATTATTTTCTGAGATAAAGATAAGGGTTGTATTTGTATTTTTGAAAATAACACAGCTTAGGGGTGTATTTGTATTATTTTCCAAGATACAGCTAAGGCTTGTATTTGTGTTTTTGAAAATAACACAGCTTGGGTGTGTATTTGCATTATTTTCCAAGATACAGCTAAGTGTTGTATTTGTATTTTTGAAAATAACACAGCTCGGGTTTGTATTTGTATTATACTCCAAGATACAGCTAAGGGTTGTATTTGTGTTTTTGAAAATAACACAGCTTGGGCGTGTATTTGTATCATTTTCCAAGATACAGCTAAGTGTTGTATTTGTATTTTTGAAAATAACACAGCTTGGGGTTGTATTTACTTTCTTACTAAAAGAATGCTCAACTCAAGGGGACACAGCTCACTCATTTTGACTTCATGAGCTATGGCAGGTAGAGACAACTTTTTGAAAATACACAGCTAAAACTGTCCGTGCTTTGAATGCTAGACATGTTTTTCAGAATACACAGCTAAAACGGTCCCCGTTTTCAGTGCTAAAGCACTTAAAGCGGGGACCGTTTTAGCTGTGTATTTTGAAAAATTTGTGTGCTCTTCAAAGAGAAAGCTACTTTTGCTGTGTCTTTGGGTTCGAGGGGAAATGGGAGTCCTCTTCAGTCAGCAGGGACGACACCTGAGTCCTTTGCAGTCCTCTTGTCTGCCTCTGAGGGTGAAATGAGAGTGGTCACTGTCATCATGAGCCATGTCTGATAGAATTATTCACATTCCCTACGAGAATAGACGGGTGAAATAGCAAAAGGTGTGTCTTCCTTTGGAGCATGGACGGGTTCAAAGCCCAAATCATACCACTAAGTATTTTGCTGAACACGAGCATTTGTGTGTGCGGCCTGTGTTTGGGTGTATTTTGTGTCATGTGTGTATGTGTGTGTGTGTGTGTGTCTGTGTGTGTGTGTCTGTATTTCTGTCTCCATTCCGG
The DNA here is from genome assembly GCF_048565385.1 of Saimiri boliviensis. NCBI lineage: Eukaryota > Metazoa > Chordata > Mammalia > Primates > Cebidae > Saimiri > Saimiri boliviensis. The sequence goes on from NC_133453.1 coordinate 153,943,213, forward strand.
AGCAGCAAATCTTTTTTCCTCTTTTAGCATGTTACTCACAACTGTGGATGAAGCCCAGCACTCCTGAAAACACAATCCATGTATGGTTGAAGGAAATTTTCTTGGTGATGAGTGAGAGGTTGGTGACTGAAACCAGCTCATTTCCCATTGACCACTGAGGTCACATCTCTCAGGTGAGAAGCAAAGTGAGAATTTGAACCAGGCACATTCTCCTTAGAGACAATGGGCCAAAGACAGGTCCAATGGAATCGAATCTCTTTTCATATTGACATCCATCCCGTCAAGCCCTCGTTAAGTCATTGAAGTGTCACATTGGGCCTGGGGGAGGCGGTGCCCCTTGTGAAATTACACGTCCGAAGATTTGGATTTGATTTCCAGCCCTCTGCCAGTCAATCTACCAGGCACTTTCATGTGACAAGCCTTAGGCGAGTCCCTTTCTGTCTCTGATTCCCGATTCCTTCACAGGGATTTATGTGGGCCTTAACGCCCACTGGGAAAAGATCCCTCTGCCAGCTCAGTGCCTGCTTTCTTGGTTTGACTTGTCAATCTGGACTTGAATACACCTTTGGTTTTGGATTGACTCTATAACCTCTCCTAGAAATTAACACACAAAACTGACAGCTGATTGACAAGATGAGAAGCAGTTTTCCAAAATTCAAATTGAACTTAATCCTTTCTTACTAAAAGAATGCTCAAATCAAGCGGACACAGCTCACTCGTTTTGACTTCATGAGCTATGGCAGGTAGAGACAACTTTTTGAAAATACACAGCTAAAACTGTCCGTGCTTTGAATGCTAGACATGTTTTTCAGTTTTAAGTGCTTTAGCACTTAAAGCGGGACCGTTTTAGCTATGTATTTTGAAAAAGTTGTGTGCTCTTCAAAGAGAAAGCTATTTTGCTGTGTCTTTGGGTTCAAGGGGAAATAGGAGTCCTCTTCAGTCAGCAGGGACGACACCTGAGTCCTTTGCAGTCCTCTTGTCTGCCTCTGAAGGTGAAATGAGAGTGGTCCCTGTCATCATGAGCCATGTCTGAAAGAATTATTCACATTCCCTACGAGAATAGACGGGTGAAATAGCGAAATTTTTGTCTTCCTTTGGAGCATGGACGGGTTCAAAGCCCAAATCATACCACTAAGTATTTTGCTGAACACGAGCAGTTGTGTGTGCGGCCTGTGTTTGGGTGATTTTTGTGTCATGTGTGTGTGTGTGAGTGTGTGTGTGTGTATGTGTGTGTGTCTGTGTGTGTGTGTCTGTATTTCTGTCTCCATTCCGGAGCAGCAAATCTTTTTTCCTCTTTTAGCATGTTACTCACAACTGTGGATGAAGCCCAGCACTCCAGAAAACACAATCCATGTATGGTTGAAGGAAATTTTCTTGGTGATGAGTGAGAGGTTGGTGACTGAAACCAGCTCATTTCCCATTGACCACTGAGGTCACATCTCTCAGGTGAGAAGCAAAGTGAGAATTTGAACCAGGCACATTCTCCTTAGAGACAATGGGCCAAAGACAGGTCCGATGGAATCGAATGTCTTTTCATGTTGACATCCATCCCGTCAAGCCCTCGTTAAGCCATTGAAGTGTCACATTGGGCCTGGGGGAGGCTGTGCCCCTGTCAAATTACACGTCCGAAGATTTGGATTTGATTTCCAGCCCTCTGCCAGTCAGTCTGCCAGGCACTTTCATGTGACAAGCCTTAGGCGAGTCCCTTTCTTTCTCTGATTCCCGATTCCTTCACAGGGATTTATGTGGGCCTTAACGCCCACTGGGAAAAGATCCCTCTGCCAGCTCAGTGCCTGCTTTCTTGGTTTGACTTGTCAATCTGGACTTGAATACACCTTTGGTTTTGGATTGACTCTATTACCTCTCCTAGAAATTAACACACAAAACTGACAGCTGATTGACAAGATGAGAAGCAGTTTTCCAAAATTCAAATTGAACTTAATCCTTTCTTACTAAAAGAATGCTCAAATCAAGGGGACACAGCTCACTCGTTTTGACTTCATGAGCTATGGAAGGTATAGACAACTTTTTGAAAATACACAGCTAAAAGTGTCCGTGCTTTTAATGCTAGACATGTTTTTCAGAATACACAGCTAAAACGGTCCCCGCTTTAAGTGCTAAAGCACTTAAAGCGGGGACCGTTTTAGCTGTGTATTTTGAAAAAGTTGTGTGCTCTTCAAAGAGAAAGCTACTTTTGCTGTGTCTTTGGGTTCGAGGGGAAATGGGAGTCCTCTTCAGTCAGCCGGGACGACACCTGAGTCCTTTGCAGTCCTCCTGTCTGCCTCTGAGGGTGAAATGAGAGTGGTCCCTGTCATCATGAGCCATGTCTGAAAGAATTATTCACATTCCCTACGAGAATAGACGGGTGAAATAGCAAAAGGTGTGTCTTCCTTTGGAGCATGGACGGGTTCAACGCCCACCTCATACCACTAAGTATTTTGCTGAACACGAGCAGTTGTGTGTGCGGCCTGTGTTTCGTTGATTTTTGTGTTGTGTGTGTGTGTGTGTGTGTGTCTGTGTGTGTGTGTCTGTATTTCTGTCTCCATGCCTGAGCAGCAAATCTTTTTTCCTCTTTTAGCATGTTACTCACAACTGTGGATGAAGCCCAGCACTCCTGAAAACACAATCCATGTATGGTTGAAGGAAATTTTCTTGGTGATGAGTGAGAGGTTGGTGACTGAAACCAGCTCATTTCCCATTGACCACTGAGGTCACATCTCTCAGGTGAGAAGCAAAGTGAGAATTTGAACCAGGCACATTCTCCTTAGAGACAATGGGCCAAAGACAGGTCCGATGGAATCGAATGTCTTTTCATGTTGACATCCATCCCGTCAAGCCCTTGTTAAGCCATTGAAGTGTCACATTGGGCCTAGGAGAGGAGGTGCCCCCTGTGAAATTACACGTCCGAAGATTTGGATTTGATTTCCAGTACTCTGCCAGTCAGTCTGCCAGGCACTTTCATGTGACAAGCCTTAGGCGAGTCCCTTTCTGTCTCTGATTCCCGATTCCTTCACAGGGATTTATGTGGGCCTTAACGCCCACTGGGAAAAGATCCCTCTGCCAGCTCAGTGCCTGCTTTCTTGGTTTGACTTGTCAATCTGGACTTGAATACACCTTTGGTTTTGGATTGACTCTATTACATCTCCTAGAAATTAACACACAAAACTGACAGCTGATTGACAAGATGAGAAACAGTTTTCCAAAATTCAAATTGAACTTAATCCTTTCTTACTAAAAGAATGCTCAAATCAAGGGGACACAGCTCACTCGTTTTGACTTCATGAGCTATGGCAGGTAGAGACAACTTTTTGAAAATACACAGCTAAAACTGTCCGTGCTTCGAATGCTAGACATGTTTTTCTGAATACACAGCTAAAACTGTCCTTGCTTTAAGTGCTTTAGCACTTAAAGCGGGGACCGTTTTAGCTGTGTATTTTGAAAAAGTTGTGTGCTCTTCAAAGAGAAAGCTACTTTTGCTGTGTCTCTGGGTTCGCGGGGAAATGGGAGTCCTCTTCAGTCAGCAGGGACGACACCTGAGTCCTTTGCAGTCCTCTTTTCTGCCTCTGAGGGTGAAATGAGAGTGGTCCCTGTCATCATGAGCCATGTCTGAAAGAATTATTCACATTCCCTACGAGAATAGACGGGTGAAATAGCAAAAGCTGTGTCTTCCTTTGGAACATGGACGGGTTCAAATCCCACCTCATACCACTAAGTATTTTGCTGAACACGAGCAGTTGTGTGTGCGGCCTGTGTTTGGGTGATTTTTGTGTCATGTGTGTGTGTGTGTGTGTGTGTGTGTGTGTGTGTGTGTCTGTGTGTGTGTGTCTGTATTTCTGTCTCCATTCCTGAGCAGCAAATCTTTTTTCCTCTTTTAGCATGTTACTCACAACTGTGGATGAAGCCCAGCACTCCTGAAAACACAATCCATGTATGGTTGAAGGAAATGTTCTTGGTGATGAGTGAGAGGTTGGTGACTGAAACCAGCTCATTTCCCATTGACCACTGAGGTCACATCTCTCAGGTGAGAAGCAAAGTGAGAATTTGAACCAGGCACATTCTCCTTAGAGACAATGGGCCAAAGACAGGTCCGATGGAATCGAATGTCTTTTCATGTTGACATCCATCCCGTCAAGCCCTCGTTAAGTCATTGAAGTGTCACATTGGGCCTGGGGGAGGCGGTGCACCCTGTGAAATTACACGTCCGAAGATTTGGATTTGATTTCCAGCCCTCTGCCAGTCAGTCTGCCAGGCACTTTCATGTGACAAGCCTTAGGCGAGTCCCTTTCTGTCTCTGATTCCCGATTCCTTCACAGGGATTTATGTGGGCCTTAACGCCCACTGGGAAAAGATCCCTCTGCCAGCTCAGTGCCTGCTTTCTTGGTTTGACTTGTCAATCTGGACTTGAATACACCTTTGGTTTTGGATTGACTCTATTACCTCTCCTAGAAATTAACACACAAAACTGACAGCTGATTGACAAGATGAGAAGCAGTTTTCCAAAATTCAAATTGAACTTAATCCTTTCTTACTAAAAGAATGCTCAAATCAAGGGGACACAGCTCACTCGTTTTGACTTCATGAGCTATGGCAGGTAGAGACAACTTTTTGAAAATACACAGCTAAAACTGTCGGTGCTTTGAATGCTAGACATGTTTTTCAGAATACACAGCTAAAACGGTCCCCGCTTTAAGTGCTAAAGCACTTAAGTGTTAAAGCACTTAAAGCGGGGACCGTTTTAGCTGTGTATTTTGAAAAAGTTGTGTGCTCTTCAAAGAGAAAGCTACTTTTGCTGTGTCTTTGGGTTCGAGGGGAAATGGGAGTCCTCTTCAGTCAGCAGGGACAACACCTGAGTCCTTTGCAGTCGTCTTGTCTGCCTCTGAGGGTGAAATGAGAGTGGTGCCTGTCATCATGAGCCATGTTTGAAAGAATTATTCACATTCCCTACGAGAATAGACGGGTGAAATAGCAAAAGGTGCGTCTTCCTTTGGAGCATGGACGGGTTCAAAGCCCACCTCATACCACTAAGTATTTTGCTGAACACGAGCAGTTGTGTGTGCGGCCTGTGTTTGGGTGATTTTTGTGTCGTGTGTGTGTGTGTGTGTGTGTGTGTGTGTGTGTGTGTGTCTGTGTGTGTGTGTCTGTATTTCTGTCTCCATTCCTGAGCAGCAAATCATTTTTCCTCTTTTAGCATGTTACTCACAACTGTGGATGAAGCCCAGCACTCCTGAAAACACAATCCATGTATGGTTGAAGGAAATTTTCTTGGTGATGAGTGAGAGGTTGGTGACTGAAACCAGATCATTTCCCATTGACCACTGAGGTCACATCTCTCAGGTGAGAAGCAAAGTGAGAATTTGAACCAGGCACATTCTCCTTAGAGACAATGGGCCAAAGACAGGTCCGATGGAATCGAATGTCTTTTCATGTTGACATCCATCCCGTCAAGCCCTTGTTAAGCCATTGAAGTGTCACATTGGGCCTAGGAGAGGAGGTGCCCCCTGTGAAATTACACGTCCGAAGATTTGGATTTGATTTCCATTACTCTGCCAGTCAGTCTGCCAGGCACTTTCATGTGACAAGCCTTAGGCGAGTCCCTTTCTGTCTCTGATTCCCGATTCCTTCACAGGGATTTATGTGGGCCTTAACGCCCACTGGGAAAAGATCCCTCTGCCAGCTCAGTGCCTGCTTTCTTGGTTTGACTTGTCAATCTGGACTTGAATACACCTTTGGTTTTGGATTGACTCTATTACATCTCCTAGAAATTAACACACAAAACTGACAGCTGATTGACAAGATGAGAAGCAGTTTTCCAAAATTCAAATTGAACTTAATCCTTTCTTACTAAAAGAATGCTCAAATCAAGGGGACACAGCTCACTCGTTTTGTCTTCATGAGCTATGGCAGGTAGAGACAACTTTTTGAAAATACACAGCTAAAACTGTCCGTGCTTCGAATGCTAGACATGTTTTTCTGAATACACAGCTAAAACGGTCCTTGCTTTAAGTGCTTTAGCACTTAAAGCGGGGACCGTTTTAGCTGTGTATTTTGAAAAAGTTGTGTGCTCTTCAAAGAGAAAGCTACTTTTGCTGTGTCTCTGGGTTCGCGGGGAAATGGGAGTCCTCTTCAGTCAGCAGGGACGACACCTGAGTCCTTTGCAGTCCTCTTGTCTGCCTCTGAGGGTGAAATGAGAGTGGTCCCTGTCATCATGAGCCATGTCTGAAAGAATTATTCACATTCCCTACGAGAATAGACGGGTGAAATAGCAAAAGGTGTGTCTTCCTTTGGAGCATGGACGGGTTCAAAGCCCACCTCATACCACTAAGTATTTTGCTGAACACGAGCAGTTGTGTGTGCGGCCTGTGTTTGGGTGATTTTTGTGTGATGTTTGTGTGTGTGTGTCTGTGTGTGTGTGTGTTTCTGTGTGTCTGTGTGTGTGTGTCTGTATTTCTGTCTCCATTCCTGAGCAGCAAATCTTTTTTCTTCTTTTAGCATGTTACTCACAACTGTGGATGAAGCCCAGCACTCCTGAAAACACAATCCATGTATGGTTGAAGGAAATTTTCTTGGTGATGAGTGAGAGGTTGGTGACTGAAATCAGCTCATTTCCCATTGACCACTGAGGTCACATCTCTCAGGTGAGAAGCAAAGTGAGAATTTGAACCAGGCACATTCTCCTTAGAGATAATGAGCCAAAGACAGGTCCGATGGAATCGAATGTCTTTTCATGTTGACATCCATCCCGTCAAGCCCTCGTTAAGCCATTGAAGTGTCACATTGGGCCTGGGGGAGGCGGTGCACCCTGTGAAATTACACGTCCGAAGATTTGGATTTGATTTCCAGCCCTCTGCCAGTCAGTCTGCCAGGCACTTTCATGTGACAAGCCTTAGACGAGTCCCTTTCTGTCTCTGATTCCCGATTCCTTCACAGGGATTTATGTGGGCCTTAACGCCCACTGGGAAAAGATCCCTCTGCCAGCTCAGTGCCTGCTTTCTTGGTTTGACTTGTCAATCTGGACTTGAATACACCTTTGGTTTTGGATTGACTCTATTACCTCTCCTAGAAATTAACACACAAAACTGACAGCTGATTGACAAGATCAGAAGCAGTTTTCCAAAATTCAAATTGAACTTAATCCTTTCTTACTAAAAGAATGCTCGAATCAAGCGGACACAGCTCACTCGTTTTGACTTCATGAGCTATGGCAGGTAGAGACAACTTTTTGAAAATACACAGCTAAAACTGTCCGTGCTTTGAATGCTAGACATGTTTTTCAGAATACACAGCTTAAACGGTCCCCGCATAAGTGCTTTAGCACTTAAAGCGGGTACCGTTTTAGCTGTGTATTTTGAAAAATTGTGTGCTCTTCAAAGAGAAAGCTACTTTTGCTGTGTCTTTGGGTTCGAGGGGAAATGGGAGTCCTCTTCAGTCAGCATGGGCGACATCTGAGTCCTTTGCAGTCCTCTTGTCTGACTCTGAGGGTGAAATGAGAGTGGTCCCTGTCATCATGAGCCATGTCTGAAAGAATTATTCACATTCCCTACGAGAATAGACGGGTGAAATAGCAAAACCTGTGTCTTCCTTTGGAGCATGGACGGGTTCAAAGCCCACCTCATACCACTAAATATTTTGCTGAACACGAGCAGTTGTGTGTGCGGCCTGTGTTTGGGTGATTTTTGTGTCGTGTGTGTGTGTGTGTGTGTGTGTGTGTGTGTGTGTGTGTGTGTGTCTGTATTTCTGTCTCCATTCCTGAGCAGCAAATCTTTTTTCCTCTTTTAGCATGTTACTCACAACTGTGGATGAAGCCCAGTACTCCTGAAAACACAATCCATGTATGGTTGAAGGAAATTTTCTTGGTGATGAGTGAGAGGTTGGTGACTGAAACCAGCTCATTTCCCATTGACCACTGAGGTCACATCTCTCAGGTGAGAAGCAAAGTGAGAATTTGAACCAGGCACATTCTCCTTAGAGACAATGGGCCAAAGACAGGTCCGATGGAATCGAATGTCTTTTCATGTTGACATCCATCCCGTCAAGCCCTCGTTAAGCCATTGAAGTGTCACATTGGGTCTGGGGGAGGCGGTGCACCCTGTGAAATTACACGTCCGAAGATTTGGATTTGATTTCCAGCCCTCTGCCAGTCAGTCTGCCAGGCACTTTCATGTGACAAGCCTTAGGCGAGTCCCTTTCTGTCTCTGATTCCCGATTCCTTCACAGAGATTTATGTGGGCCTTAACGCCAACTGGGAAAAGATCCCTCTGCCAGCTCAGTGCCTGCTTTCTTGGTTTGACTTGTCAATCTGGACTTGAATACACCTTTGGTTTTGGATTGACTCTATTACCTCTCCTAGAAATTAACACACAAAACTGACAGCTGATTGACAAGATGAGAAGCAGTTTTCCAAAATTCAAATTGAACTTAATCCTTTCTTACTAAAAGAATGCTCAAATCAAGGGGACACAGCTCACTCGTTTTGACTTCATGAGCTATGGCAGGTAGAGACAACTTTTTGAAAATACACAGCTAAAATTGTCCGTGCTTTGAATGCTAGAGAAGTTTTTCAGAATACACAGCTAAAACGGTCCCCGCTTTAAGTGCTTTATTAGCTGTTTATTTTGAAAAAGTTGTGTGCTCTTCAAAGAGAAAGCTACTTTTGCTGTGTCTTTGGGTTCGAGGGGAAATGGGAGTCCTCTTCAGTTAGCAGGGACGACCCCTGAGTCCTTTGCAGTCCTCTTGTCTGCCTCTGAGGGTGAAATGAGAGTGGTCCCTGTCATCACGAGCCATGTCTGAAAGAATTATTCACATTCCCTACGAGAATAGACGGGTGAAATAGCAAAAGGTGTGTCTTCCTTTGGAGCATCGACGGGTTCAAAGCCCACCTCATACCACTAAGTATTTTGCTGAACACGAGCAGTTGTGTGTGCGGCCTGTGTTTGGGTGATTTTTGTGTCATGTGCGTGTGTGTGTGTGTGTGTTTGTGTGTGTGTGTGTCTGTGTGTGTGTGTCTGTATTTCTGTCTCCATTCCTGAGTAGCAAATCTTTTTTCCTCTTTTAGCATGTTACTCACAACTGTGGATGAAGCCCAGCACTCCTGAAAACACAATCCATGTATGGTTGAAGGAAATTTTCTTGGTGATGAGTGAGAGGTTGGTGACTGAAACCAGCTCATTTCACATTGACCACTGAGGTCACATCTCTCAGGTGAGAAGCAAAGTGAGAATTTGAACCAGGCACATTCTCCTTAGAGACAATGGGCCAAAGACAGGTCCGATGGAATCGAATGTCTTTTCATGTTGACATCCATCCCGTCAAGCCCTCGTTAAGTCATTGAAGTGTCACATTGGGCCTGGGGGAGGCGGTGCACCCTGTGAAATTACACGTCCGAAGATTTGGATTTGATTTCCAGCCCTCTGCCAGTCAATCTGCCAGGCACTTTCATGTGACAAGCCTTAGGCGAGTCCCTTTCTGTCTCTGATTCCCGATTCCTTCACAGGGATTTATGTGGGCCTTAACGCCCACTGGGAAAAGATCCCTCTGCCAGCTCAGTGCCTGCTTTCTTGGTTTGACTTGTCAATCTGGACTTGAATACACCTTTGGTTTTGGATTGACTCTATTACCTCTCCTAGAAATTAACACACAAAACTGACAGCTGATTGACAAGATGAGAAGCAGTTTTCCAAAATTCAAATTGAACTTAATCCTTTCTTCCGAAAAGAATGCTCAAATCAAGGGGACACAGCTCACTCGTTTTGACTTCATGAGCTATGGCAGGTAGAGACAACTTTTTGAAAATACACAGCTAAAACTGTCCGTGCTTTGAATGCTAGACATGTTTTTCAGAATACACAGCTAAAACGGTCCCCGCTTTAGCACTTAAAGCAGGGACCGTTTTAGCTGTGTATTTTGAAAAAGTTGTGTGCTCTTCAAAGAGAAAGCTACTTTTGCTGTGTCTTTGGGTTCGAGGGGAAATGGGAGTCCTCTTCAGTCAGCAGGGACGACACCTGAGTCCTTTGCAGTCCTCTTGTCTGCCTCTGAGGGTGAAATGAGAGTGGTCCCTGTCATCATGAGCCACGTCTGAAAGAATTATTCACATTCCCTACAAGAATAGACGGGTGAAATAGCAAAAGGTGTGTCTTCCTTTGGAGCATGGACGGGTTCAAAGCCCACCTCATACCACTTAGTATTTTGCTGAACACGAGCAGTTGTGTGTGCGGCCTGTGTTTGGGTGATTTTTGTGTGATGTTTGTGTGTGTGTGTGTTTGTGTGTGTGTGTGTCTGTGTGTCTGTGTTTGTGTGTCTGTATTTCTGTCTCCATTCCTGAGCAGCAAATCTTTTTTCCTCTTTTAGCATGTTACTCACAACTGTGGATGAAGCCCAGCACTCCTGAAAACACAATCCATGTATGGTTGAAGGAAATTTTCTTGGTGATGAGTGAGAGGTTGGTGACTGAAACCAGCTCATTTCCCATTGACCAAAGAGGTCACATCTCTCAGGTGAGAAGCAAAGTGAGAATTTGAACCAGGCACATTCTCCTTAGAGACAATGGGCCAAAGACAGGTCCGATGGAATCGAATGTCTTTTCATGTTGACATCCATCCCGTCAAGCCCTCGTTAAGCCATTGAAGTGTCACATTGGGCCTGGGGGAGGCGGTGCCCCCTGTGAAATTACACGTCCGAAGATTTGGATTTGATTTCCAGCCCTCTGCCAGTCAGTCTGCCAGGCACTTTTATGTGACAAGCCTTAGGCGAGTCCCTTTCTGTCTCTGATTCCCGATTCCTTCACAGGGATTCATGTGGGCCTTAACGCCCACTGGGAAAAGATCCCTCTGCCAGCTCAGTGCCTGCTTTCTTGGTTTGACTTGTCAATCTGGCCTTGAATACACGTTTGGTTTTGGATTGACTCTATTACCTCTCGGAGAAATTAACACACAAAACTGACAGCTGATTGACAAGATGAGAAGCAGTTTTCCAAAATTCAAATTGAACTTAAGCCTTTCTTACTAAAAGAATGCTCAAATCAAGGGGACACAGCTCACTCGTTTTGACTTCATGAGCTATGGCAGGTAGAGACAACTTTTTGAAAATACACAGCTAAAACTGTCCGTGCTTTGAATGCTAGACATGTTTTTCAGAATACACAGCTAAAGCGGGGACCGTTTTAGCTGTGTATTTTGAAAAAGTTGTGTGCTCTTCCAAGAGAAAGCTACTTTTGCTGTGTCTTTGGGTTCGAGGGGAAATGGGAGTCCTCTTCAGTCCGCAGGGACGACACCTTAGTCCTTTGCAGTCCTCCTGTCTGCCTCTGAGGGTGAAATGAGAGTGGTCCCTGTCATCATGAGCCATGTATGAAAGAATTATTCACATTCCCTACGAGAATAGACGGGTGAAATAGCAAAAGGTGTGTCTTCCTTTGGAGCATGGACGGGTTCAAACCCCACCTCATACCACTAAGTATTTTCCTGAAAAATAGCAGTTGTGTGTGCGGCCTGTGTTTGGGGGATTTTTGTGTCGTGTGTGTGTGTGTGTGTGTGTGTGTGAGTGTGTGTGTGTGTGTGTGTCTTTGTGTGTGTGTCTGTATTTCTGTCTCCATTCCTGAGCAGCAAATCTTTTTTCCTCTTTTAGCATGTTACTCACAACTGTGGATGAAGCCCAGCACTCCTGAAAACACAATCCATGTATGGTTGAAGGAAATTTTCTTGGCGATGAGTAAGAGGTTGGTGACTGAAACCAGCTCATTTCCCATTGACCACTGAGGTCACATCTCTCAGGTGAGAAGCAAAGTGAGAATTTGAACCAGGCACATTCTCCTTAGAGACAATGGGCCAAAGACAGGTCCGATGGAATCGAATGTCTTTTCATGTTGACATCCATCCCGTCAAGCACTCGTTAAGCCATTGAAGTGTCACATTGGGCCTGGGGGAGGCGGTGCACCCTGTGAAATTACACGTCCGAAGATTTGGATTTGATTTCCAGCCCTCTGCCAGTCAGTCTGCCAGGCACTTTCATGTGACAAGCCTTAGGCGAGTCCCTTTCTGTCTCTGATTCCCGATTCCTTCACAGGGATTTATGTGGGCCTTAACGCCCACTGGGAAAAGATCCCTCTGCCAGCTCAGTGCCTGCTTTCTTGGTTTGACTTGTCAATCTGGACTTGAATACACCTTTGGTTTTGGATTGACTCTATTACCTCTCCTAGAAATTAACACACAAAACTGACAGCTGATTGACAAGATGAGAAGCAGTTTTCCAAAATTCAAATTGAACTTAATCCTTTCTTACTAAAAGAATGCTCAAATCAAGGGGACACAGCTCACTCGTTTTGACTTCGTGAGCTATGGCACGTAGAGACAACTTTTTGAAAATACACAGCTAAAACTGTCCGTGCTTTGAATGCTAGACATATTTTTCAGAATACACAGCTAAAACGGTCCCCGCTTTAAGCGCTTAAAGCGGGGACCGTTTTAGCTGTGTATTTTGAAAAAGTTGTGTGCTCTTCAAAGAGAAAGCTACTTTTGCTGTGTCTTTGGGTTCGAGGGGAAATGGGAGTCCTCGTCAGTCAGCAAGGACGACACCTGAGTCTTTTGCAGTCCTCTTGTCTGCCTCTGAGGGTGAAATGAGAGTGGTCCCTGTCATCATGAGCCATGTCTGAAAGAATTATTCACATTCCCTACGAGAATAGAAGGGTGAAATAGCAAAAGGTGTGTCTTCCTTTGGAGCATGGACGGGTTCAAAGCCCACCTCATACCACTAAGTATTTTGCTGAACACGAGCAGTTGTGTGTGCGGCCTGTGTTTGGGTGATTTTTGTGTCATGTGTGTGTGTGTGTGTGTGTGTGTGTGTGTGTGTGTCTGTATTTCTGTCTCCATTCCTGAGCAGCAAATCTTTTTTCCTCTTTTAGCATGTTACTCACAACTGTGGATGAAGCCCAGCACTCCTGAAAACACAATCCATGTATGGTTGAAGGAAATTTTCTTGGTGATGAGTGAGAGGTTGGTGACTGAAACCAGCTCATTTCCCATTGACCACTGAGGTCACATCTCTCAGGTGAGAAGCAAAGTGAGAATTTGAACCAGGCACATTCTCCTTAGAGACAATGGGCCAAAGACAGGTCCGATGGAATCGAATGTCTTTTCATGTTGACATCCATCCCGTCAAGCCCTCGTTAAGCAATTGAAGTGTCACATTTGGCCTGGGGGAGGCGGTGCACCCTGTGAAATTACACGTCCGAAGATTTGGATTTGATTTCCAGCCCTCTGCCAGTCAGTCTGCCAGGCACTTTCATGTGACAAGCCTTAGGCGAGTCCCTTTCTGTCTCTGATTCCCGATTCCTTCACAGGGATTTATGTGGGCCTTAACGCCCAGTGGGAAAAGATCCCTCTGCCAGCTCAGAGCGTGCTTTCTTGGTTTGACTTGTCAATCTGGACTTGAATACACCTTTGGTTTTGGATTGACTCTATTACCTCTCCTAGAAATTAACACACGAAGCTGACAGCTGATTGACAAGATGAGAAGCAGTTTTCCAAAATTCAAATTGAACTTAATCCTTTCTTACTAAAAGAATGCTCAAATCAAGGGGACACAGCTCACTCGTTTTGACTTCATGAGCTATGGCAGGTAGAGACAACTTTTTGAAAATACACAGCTAAAACTGTCCGTGCTTTGAATGCTAGACATGTTTTTCAGAATACACAGCTAAAACGGTCCTTGTTTTAAGTGCCAAAGCACTTAAAGCAGGGACCGTTTTAGCTGTGTATTTTCAAAAAGTTGTGTGCTCTTCAAAGAGAATGCTACTTTTGCTGTGTCTTTGGGTTCGAGGGGAAATGGAAGTCCCCTTCAGTCAGCAGGGACGATACCTGAGTCCTCTGCAGTCCTCTTGTCTGCCACTGAGGGTGAAATGAGAGTGGTCCCTGTCATCATGAGCCATGTCTGAAAGAATTATTCACATTCCCGACGAGAATAGACGGGTGAAATAGCAAAAGGTGTGTCTTCCTTTGGAGCATGGACGGGTTCAAAGCCCACCTCATACCACTAAGTATTTTGCTGAACACGAGCAGTTGTGTGTGCGGCCTGTGTTTGGGTGATTTTTGTGTCGTGTGTGTGTGTGTGTGTGTGTGTGTGTGTCTGTGTGTGTGTGTCTGTATTTCTGTCTCCATTCCTGAGCAGCAAATCTTTTTTCCTCTTTTAGCATGTTACTCACAACTGTGGATGAAGCCCAGCACTCCTGAAAACACAATCCATGTATGGTTGAAGGAAATTTTCTTGGTGATGAGTGAGAGGTTGGTGACTGAAACCAGCTCATTTCCCATTGACCACTGAGGTCACATCTCTCAGGTGAGAAGCAAAGTGAGAATTTGAACCAGGCACATTCTCCTTAGAGACAATGGGCCAAAGACAGGTCCGATGGAATCGAATGTCTTTTCATGTTGACATCCATCCCGTCAAGCCCTCGTTAAGCCATTGAAGTGTCACATTGGGCCTGGGGGAGGCGGTGCACCCTGTGAAATTACACGTCCGAAGATTTGGATTTGATTTCCAGCCCTCTGCCAGTCAGTCTGCCAGGCACTTTCATGTGACAAGCCTTAGGCGAGTCCCTTTCTGTCTCTGATTCCCGATTCCTTCACAGGGATTTATGTGGGCCTTAACGCCCACTGGGAAAAGATCCCTCTGCCAGCTCAGTGCCTGCTTTCTTGGTTTGACTTGTCACTCTGGACTTGAATACACCTTTGGTTTTGGATTGACTCTATTACCTCTCCAAAAATTAACACACAAAACTGACAGCTGATTGACAAGAAGAGAAGCAGTTTTCCAAAATTCAAATTAAACTTAATCCTTTCTTACTAAAAGAATGCTCAAATCAAGGGGACACAGCTCACTCGTTTTGACTTCATGAGCTATGGCAGGTAGAGACAACTTTTTGAAAATACACAGCTAAAACTGTCCGTGCTTTGAATGCTAGACATGTTTTTCAGAATACAAAGCTAAAACGGTCCCCGCTTTAAGTGCTTTATTAGCTGTGTATTTTGAAAAAGTTGTGTGCTCTTCAAGGAGAAAGCTACTTTTGCTGTGTCTTTCGGTTCGAGGGGAAATGTGAGTCCTCTTCAGTCAGCAGGGACGACACCTGAGTCCTTTGCAATCCTCCTATCTGCCTCTGAGGGTGAAATGAGAGTGGTCCCTGTCATCATGAGCCATGTCTGAAAGAATTATTCACATTCCCTACGAGAATAGACGGGTGAAATAGCAAAAGGTGTGTCTTCCTTTGGAGCATGGACGGGTTCAAAGCCCAGCTCATACCACTAAATATTTTGCTGAACACGAGCAGTTGTGTGTGCGGCCTGTGTTTGGGTGATTTTTGTGTCATGTGCGTGTGTGTGTGTGTGTGTTTGTGTGTGTGTGTGTCTGTGTGTGTGTGTCTGTATTTCTGTCTCCATTCCTGAGCAGCAAATCTTTTTTCCTCTTTTAGCATGTTACTCACAACTGTGGATGAAGCCCAGCACTCTTGAAAACACAATCCATGTATGGTTGGAGGAAATTTTCTTGGTGATGAGTGAGAGGTTGGTGAATGAAACCAGCTCATTTCCCATTGAGCACTGAGGTCACATCTCTCAGGTGAGAAGCAAAGTGAGAATTTGAACCAGGCACATTCTCCTTAGAGACAATGGGCCAAAGACAGGTCCGATGGAATGGAATGTCTTTTCATGTTGACATCCATCCCGTCAAGCCCTCGTTAAGCCATTGAAGTGTCACATTGGGCCTGGGGGAGGCGGTGCACCCTGTGAAATTACACGTCCGAAGATTTGGATTTGATTTCCAGCCCTCTGCCAGTCAGTCTGCCAGGCACTTTCATGTGACAAGCCTTAGGCGAGTCCCTTTCTGTCTCTGATTCCCGATTCCTTCACAGGGATTTATGTGGGCCTTAAAGCCCACTGGGAAAAGATCCCTCTGCCAGCTCAGTGCCTGCTTTCTTGGTTTGACTTGTCACTCTGGACTTGAATACACCTTTGGTTTTGGATTGACTCTATTACCTCTCCTAGAAATTAACACACAAAACTGACAGCTGATTGACAAGATGAGAAGCAGTTTTCCAAAATTCAAATTGAACTTAATCCTTTCTTACTAAAAGAATGCTCAAATCAAGGGGACACAGCTCACTCGTTTTGACGTCATGAGCTATGGCAGGTAGAGACAACTTTTTGAAAATACACAGCTAAAACTGTCCGTGCTTTGAATGCTAGACATGTTTTTCAGAATACACAGCTAAAATGGTCCCCACTTTAAGTGCTTTATTAGCTGTGTATTTTGAAAAAGTTGTGTGCTCTTCAAAGAGAAAGCTACTTTTGCTGTGTCTTTGGGTTCGAGGGGAAATGGGTGTCCTCTTCAGTAAGCAGGGACGACACCTGAGTCCTTTGCAGTCCTCTTGTCTGCCTCTGAGGGTGAAATGAGAGTGGTCCCTGTCATCATGAGCCATGTCTGAAAGAATTAATCACATTCCCTACGAGAATAGACGGGTGAAATAGCAAAAGCTGTGTCTTCCTTTGGAGCATTGACGGGTTCAAAGCCCACCTCATACCACTAAGTATTTTGCTGAACACGAGCAGTTGTGTGTGCGGCCTGTGTTTGGGTGATTTTTGTGTCATGTGCGTGTGTGTGTGTGTGTGTGTGTGTGTGTGTCTGTGTGTGTGTGTCTGTATTTCTGTCTCCATTCCGGAGCAGCAAATCTTTTTTCCTCTTTTAGCATGTTACTCACAACTGTGGATGAAGCCCAGCACTCCTGAAAACACAATCCATGTATGGTTGAAGGAAATTTTCTTGGTGATGAGTGAGAGGTTGGTGACTGAAACCAGCTCATTTCCCATTGACCACTGAGGTCACATCTCTCAGGTGAGAAGCAAAGTGAGAATTTGAACCAGGCACATTCTCCTTAGAGACAATGGGCCAAAGACAGGTCCGATGGAATCGAATGTCTTTTCATGTTGACATCC
This sequence comes from Saimiri boliviensis, assembly GCF_048565385.1. Taxonomy (NCBI): domain Eukaryota; kingdom Metazoa; phylum Chordata; class Mammalia; order Primates; family Cebidae; genus Saimiri; species Saimiri boliviensis. Next base: position 153,960,183 of record NC_133453.1, read on the forward strand.
ATCCCGTCAAGCCCTCGTTAAGCCTTTGAAGTGTCACATTGGGCCTGGGGGAGGCGGTGCACCCTGTGAAATTACACGTCCGAAGATTTGGATTTGATTTCCAGCCCTCTGCCAGTCAGTCTGCCAGGCACTTTCATGTGACAAGCCTTAGGCGAGTCCCTTTCTGTCTCTGATTCCCGATTCCTTCACAGGGATTTATGTGGGCCTTAACGCCCACTGGGAAAAGATCCCTCTGCCAGCTCAGTGCCTGCATTCTTGGTTTGACTTGTCACTCTGGACTTGAATACACCTTTGGTTTTGGATTGACTCTATTACCTCTCCTAGAAATTAACACACAAAACTGACAGCTGATTGACAAGAAGAGAAGCAGTTTTCCAAAATTCAAATTGAACTTAATCGTTTCTTCCTAAAAGAATGCTCAAATCAAGGGGACACAGCTCACTCGTTTTGACTTCATGAGCTATGGCAGGTAGAGACAACTTTTTGAAAATACACAGCTAAAACTGTCCGTGCTTTGAATGCTAGACATGTTTTTCAGAATACACAGCTAAAATGGTCCCCGCTTTAAGTGCTTTATTAGCTGTGTATTTTGAAAAAGTTGTGTGCTCTTCAAAGAGAAAGCTACTTTTGCTGTGTCTTTGGGTTCGAGGTGAAATGGGAGTCCTCTTCAGTCAGCAGGGACAACACCTGAGTCCTTTGCAGTCGTCTTGTCTGCGTCTGAGGGTGAAATGAGAGTGGTCCCTGTCAACATGAGCCGTGTTTGAAAGAATTATTCACATTCCCTACGAGAATAGACGGGTGAAATAGCAAAAGGTGTGTCTTCCTTTGGAGCAGGGACGGGTTCAAAGCCCACCTCATACCACTAAGTATTTTGCTGAACACGAGCAGTTGTGTGTGCGGCCTGTGTTTGGGTGATTTTTGTGTCGCGTGTGTGTGTGTGTGTGTGTGTGTGTGTGTGTGTCTGTTTGTGTGTGTCTGTATTTCTGTCTCCATTCCTGAGCAGCAAATCTTTTTTCCTCTTTTAGCATGTTACTCACAACTGTGGATGAAGCCCAGCACTCCTGAAAACACAATCCATGTATGGTTGAAGGAAATTTTCTTGGTGATGAGTGAGAGGTTGGTGAGTGAAACCAGCTCATTTCCCATTGACCACTGAGGACACATCTCTCAGGTGAGAAGCAAAGTGAGAATTTGAACCACGCACATTCTCCTTAGAGACAATGGGCCAAAGACAGGTCCGATGGAATCGAATGTCTTTTCATGTTGACATCCATCCCGTCAAGCCCTCGTTAAGCCATTGAAGTGTCACATAGGGCCTGGGGGAGGCGGTGCACCCTGTGAAATTACACGTCCGAAGATTTGGATTTGATTTCCAGCCCTCTGCCAGTCAGTCTGCCAGGCACTTTCATGTGACAAGCCTTAGGCGAGTCCCTTTCTGTCTCTGATTCCCGATTCCTTCACAGGGATTTATGTGGGCCTTAACGCCCACTGGGAAAAGATCCCTCTGCCAGCTCAGTGCCTGCTTTCTTGGTTTGACTTGTCAATCTGGACTTGAATACACCTTTGGTTTTGGATTGACTCTATTACCTCTCCTAGAAATTAACACACAAAACTGACAGCTGATTGACAAGATGAGAAGCAGTTTTCCAAAATTCAAATTGAACTTAATCCTTTCTTACTAAAAGAATGCTCAAATCAAGGGGACACAGCTCACTCGTTTTGACTTCATGAGCTATGGCAGGTAGAGACAACTTTTTGAAAATACACAGCTAAAACTGTCCGTGCTTTGAATGCTAGACATGTTTTTCAGAATACACAGCTAAAGCGGGGAACGTTTTAGCTGCGTATTTTGAAAAAGTTGTGTGCTCTTCAAAGAGAAAGCTACTTTTGCTGTGTCTTTGGGTTCGAGGGGAAATGGGAGTCCTCTTCAGTCAGCAGGGACGACACCTGAGTCCTTTGCAGTCCTCTTGTCTGCCTCTGAGGGTGAAATGAGAGTGGTCCCTGTCATCATGAGCCATGTCTGAAAGAATTATTCACATTCCCAACGAGAATAGACGGGTGAAATAGCAAAAGGTGTGTCTTCCTTTGGAGCATGGACGGGTTCAAAGCCCACCTCATACCACTAAGTATTTTGCTGAACACGAGCAGTTGTGTGTGCGGCCTGAGTTTGGGTGATTTTTGTGTCATGTGTGTGTGTGTATGTGTGTGTGTGTGTGTGTGTGTGTCTGTGTGTGTGTGTCTGTATTTCTGTCTCCATTCCTGAGCAGCAAATCTTTTTTCCTCTTTTAGCATGTTACTCACAACTGTGGATGAAGCCCAGCACTCCTGAAAACACAATCCATGTATGGTTGAAGGAAATTTTCTTGGCGATGAGTGAGAGGTTGGTGACTGAAACCAGCTCATTTCCCATTGATCACTGAGGTCACATCTCTCAGGTGAGAAGCAAAGTGAGAATTTGAACCAGGCACATTCTCCTTAGAGACAATAGGCCGAAGACAGGTCCGATGGAATCGAATGCCTTTTCATGTTGACATCCATCCCGTCAAGCCCTCGTTAAGCCATTGAAGTGTCACATTGGGCCTGGGGGAGGCGGTGCACCCTGTGAAATTACACGTCCGAAGATTTGGATTTGATTTCCAGCCCTCTGCCAGTCAGTCTGCCAGGCACTTTCATGTGACAAGCCTTAGGCGAGTCCCTTTCTGTCTCTGATTCCCGATTCCTTCACAGGGATTTATGTGGGCCTTAACGCCCACTGGGAAAAGATCCCTCTGCCAGCTCAGTGCCTGCTTTCTTGGTTTGACTTGTCAATCTGAACTTGAATACACCTTTGGTTTTGGATTGACTCTATTACCTCTCCTAGAAATTAACACACAAAACTGACAGCTGATTGACAAGATGAGAAGCAGTTTTCCAAAATTCAAATTGAACTTAATCCTTTCTTACTAAAAGAATGCTCAAATCAAGGGGACACAGCTCACTCGTTTTGACTTCATGAGCTATGGCAGGTAGAGACAACTTTTTGAAAATACACAGCTAAAACTGTCGGTGCTTTGAATGCTAGACATGTTTTTCAGAATACACAGCTAAAACGGTCCCCGCTTTAAGTGCTAAAGCACTTAAAGCGGGGACCGTTTTAGCTGTGTATTTTGAAAAAGTTTTTTTCTCTTCAAAGAGAAAGCTACTTTTGCTGTGTCTTTGGGTTCGAGGGGAAATGGGAGTCCTCTTCAGTCAGCAGGGACAACACCTGAGTCCTTTGCAGTCGTCTTGTCTGCCTCTGAGGGTGAAATGAGAGTGGTCCCTGTCATCATGAGCCGTGTTTGAAAGAATTATTCACATTCCCTACGAGAATAGACGGGTGAAATAGCAAAAGGTGTGTCTTCCTTTGGAGCAGGGACGGGTTCAAAGCCCACCTCATACCACTAAGTATTTTGCTGAACACGAGCAGTTGTGTGTGCGGCCTGTGTTTTGGTGATTTTTGTGTCACGTGTGTGTGTGTGTGTGTGTGTGTGTGTCTGTTTGTGTGTGTCTGTATTTCTGTCTCCATTCCAGAGCAGCAAATCTTTTTTCCTCTTTTAGCATGTTACTCACAACTGTGGATGAAGCCCAGCACTCCTGAAAACACAATCCATGTATGGTTGAAGGAAATTTTCTTGGTGATGAGTGAGAGGTTGGTGACTGAAACCAGCTCATTTCCCATTGACCACTGAGGACACATCTCTCAGGTGAGAAGCAAAGTGAGAATTTGAACCAGGCACATTCTCCTTAGAGACAATGGGCCAAAGACAGGTCCGATGGAATCGAATGTCTTTTCATGTTGACATCCATCCCGTCAAGCCCTCGTTAAGCCTTTGAAGTGTCACATTGGGCCTGGGGGAGGCGGTGCACCCTGTGAAATTACACGTCCGAAGATTTGGATTTGATTTCCAGCCCTCTGCCAGTCAGTCTGCCAGGCACTTTCATGTGACAAGCCTTAGGCGAGTCCCTTTCTGTCTCTGATTCCCGATTCCTTCACAGGGATTTATGTGGGCCTTAACGCCCACTGGGAAAAGATCCCTCTGCCAGCTCAGTGCCTGCATTCTTGGTTTGACTTGTCACTCTGGACTTGAATACACCTTTGGTTTTGGATTGACTCTATTACCTCTCCTAGAAATTAACACACAAAACTGACAGCTGATTGACAAGAAGAGAAGCAGTTTTCCAAAATTCAAATTGAACTTAATCCTTTCTTACTAAAAGAATGCTCAAATCAAGGGGACACAGCTCACTCGTTTTGACTTCATGAGCTATGGCAGGTAGAGACAACTTTTTGAAAATACACAGCTAAAACTGTCCGTGCTTTGAATGCTAGACATGTTTTTCAGAATACACAGCTAAAATGGTCCCCGCTTTAAGTGCTTTATTAGCTGTGTATTTTGAAAAAGTTGTGTGCTCTTCAAAGAGAAAGCTACTTTTGCTGTGTCTTTGGGTTCGAGGTGAAATGGGAGTCCTCTTCAGTCAGCAGGGACAACACCTGAGTCCTTTGCAGTCGTCTTGTCTGCGTCTGAGGGTGAAATGAGAGTGGTCCCTGTCAACATGAGCCGTGTTTGAAAGAATTATTCACATTCCCTACGAGAATAGACGGGTGAAATAGCAAAAGGTGTGTCTTCCTTTGGAGCAGGGACGGGTTCAAAGCCCACCTCATACCACTAAGTATTTTGCTGAACACGAGCAGTTGTGTGTGCGGCCTGTGTTTGGGTGATTTTTGTGTCGCGCGTGTGTGTGTGTGTGTGTGTGTGTCTGTTTGTGTGTGTCTGTATTTCTGTCTCCATTCCTGAGCAGCAAATCTTTTTTCCTCTTTTAGCATGTTACTCACAACTGTGGATGAAGCCCAGCACTCCTGAAAACACAATCCATGTATGGTTGAAGGAAATTTTCTTGGTGATGAGTGAGAGGTTGGTGACTGAAACCAGCTCATTTCCCATTGACCACTGAGGTCACATCTCTCAGGTGAGAAGCAAAGTGAGAATTTGAACCAGGCACATTCTCCTTAGAGACAATGGGCCAAGACAGGTCCGATGGAATCGAATGTCTTTTCATGTTGACATCCATCCCGTCAAGCACTCGTTAAGCCATTGAAGTGTCACATTGGGCCTGGGGGAGGCGGTGCACCCTGTGAAATTACACGTCCGAAGATTTGGATTTGATTTCCAGCCCTCTGCCAGTCAGTCTGCCAGGCACTTTCATGTGACAAGCCTTAGGCGAGTCCCTTTCTGTCTCTGATTCCCGATTCCTTCACAGGGATTTATGTGGGCCTTAACGCCCACTGGGAAAAGATCCCTCTGCCAGCTCAGTGCCTGCTTTCTTGGTTTGACTTGTCAATCTGGACTTGAATACACCTTTGGTTTTGGATTGACTCTATTACCTCTCCTACAAATTAACACACAAAACTGACAGCTGATTGACAAGATGAGAAGCAGTTTTCCAAAATTCAAATTGAACTTAATCCTTTCTTACTAAAAGAATGCTCAAATCAAGGGGACACAGCTCACTCGTTTTGACTTCATGAGCTATGGCAGGTAGAGACAACTTTTTGAAAATACACAGCTAAAACTGTCCGTGCTTTGAATGCTAGACATGTTTTTCAGAATACACAGCTAAAGCGGGGACCGTTTTAGCTGCGTATTTTGAAAAAGTTGTGTGCTCTTCAAAGAGAAAGCTACTTTTGCTGTGTCTTTGGGTTCGAGGGGAAATGGGAGTCCTCTTCAGTCAGCAGGGACGACACCTGAGTCCTTTGCAGTCCTCTTGTCTGCCTCTGAGGGTGAAATGAGAGTGGTCCCTGTCATCATGAGCCATGTCTGAAAGAATTATTCACATTCCCAACGAGAATAGACGGGTGAAATAGCAAAAGGTGTGTCTTCCTTTGGAGCATGGACGGGTTCAAAGCCCACCTCATACCACTAAGTATTTTGCTGAACACGAGCAGTTGTGTGTGCGGCCTGAGTTTGGGTGATTTTTGTGTCATGTGTGTGTGTGTATGTGTGTGTGTGTGTGTGTGTGTGTGTCTGTATTTCTGTCTCCATTCCTGAGCAGCAAATCTTTTTTCCTCTTTTAGCATGTTACTCACAACTGTGGATGAAGCCCAGCACTCCTGAAAACACAATCCATGTATGGTTGAAGGAAATTTTCTTGGCGATGAGTGAGAGGTTGGTGACTGAAACCAGCTCATTTCCCATTGATCACTGAGGTCACATCTCTCAGGTGAGAAGCAAAGTGAGAATTTGAACCAGGCACATTCTCCTTAGAGACAATAGGCCGAAGACAGGTCCGATGGAATCGAATGCCTTTTCATGTTGACATCCATCCCGTCAAGCCCTCGTTAAGCCATTGAAGTGTCACATTGGGCCTGGGGGAGGCGGTGCACCCTGTGAAATTACACGGCCGAAGATTTGGATTTGATTTCCAGCCCTCTGCCAGTCAGTCTGCCAGGCACTTTCATGTGACAAGCCTTAGGCGAGTCCCTTTCTGTCTCTGATTCCCGATTCCTTCACAGGGATTTATGTGGGCCTTAACGCCCACTGGGAAAAGATCCCTCTGCCAGCTCAGTGCCTGCTTTCTTGGTTTGACTTGTCAATCTGGACTTGAATACACCTTTGGTTTTGGATTGACTCTATTACCTCTCCTAGAAATTAACACACAAAACTGACAGCTGATTGACAAGATGAGAAGCAGTTTTCCAAAATTCAAATTGAACTTAATCCTTTCTTACTAAAAGAATGCTCAAATCAAGGGGACACAGCTCACTCGTTTTGACTTCATGAGCTATGGCAGGTAGAGACAACTTTTTGAAAATACACAGCTAAAACTGTCGGTGCTTTGAATGCTAGACATGTTTTTCAGAATACACAGCTAAAACGGTCCCCGCTTTAAGTGCTAAAGCACTTAAGTGCTAAAGCACTTAAAGCGGGGACCGTTTTAGCTGTGTATTTTGAAAAAGTTTTGTTCTCTTCAAAGAGAAAGCTACTTTTGCTGTGTCTTTGGGTTCGAGGGGAAATGGGAGTCCTCTTCAGTCAGCAGGGACAACACCTGAGTCCTTTGCAGTCGTCTTGTCTGCCTCTGAGGGTGAAATGAGAGTGGTCCTTGTCATCATGAGCCGTGTTTGAAAGAATTATTCACATTCCCTACGAGAATAGACGGGTGAAATAGCAAAAGGTGTGTCTTCCTTTGGAGCAGGGACGGGTTCAAAGCCCACCTCATACCACTAAGTATTTTGCTGAACACGAGCAGTTGTGTGTGCGGCCTGTGTTTTGGTGATTTTTGTGTCGCGTGTGTGTGTGTGTGTGTGTGTGTGTGTGTGTCTGTTTGTGTGTGTCTGTATTTCTGTCTCCATTCCAGAGCAGCAAATCTTTTTTCCTCTTTTAGCATGTTACTCACAACTGTGGATGAAGCCCAGCACTCCTGAAAACACAATCCATGTATGGTTGAAGGAAATTTTCTTGGTGATGAGTGAGAGGTTGGTGACTGAAACCAGCTCATTTCCCATTGACCACTGAGGACACATCTCTCACGTGAGAAGGAAAGTGAGAATTTGAACCAGGCACATTCTCCTTAGAGACAATGGGCCAAAGACAGGTCCGATGGAATCGAATGTCTTTTCATGTTGACATCCATCCCGTCAAGCCCTCGTTAAGCCATTGAAGTGTCACATTGGGCCTGGGGGAGGCGGTGCACCCTGTGAAATTACACGTCCGAAGATTTGGATTTGATTTCCAGGCCTCTGCCAGTCAGTCTGCAAGGCAATTTCATGTGACAAGCCTTAGGCGAGTCCCTTTCTGTCTCTGATTCCCGATTCCTTCTCAGGGATTTATGTGGGCCTTAACGCCCACTGGGAAAAAATCCCTCTGCCAGCTCAGTGCCTGCTTTCTTGGTTTGACTTGTCAATCTGGACTTGAATACACCTTTGGTTTTGGATTGACTCTATTACCTCTCCTAGAAATTAACACACAAAACTGACAGCTGATTGACAAGATGAGAAGCAGTTTTCCAAAATTCAAATTGAACTTAATCCTTTCTTCCGAAAAGAATGCTCAAATCAAGGGGACACAGCTCACTCGTTTTGACTTCATGAGCTATGGCAGGTAGAGACAACTTTTTGAAAATACACAGCTAAAACTGTCCGTGCTTTGAATGCTAGACATGTTTTTCAGAATACACAGCTAAAGCGGGGACCGCTTTAGCTGTGTATTTTGAAAAAGTTGTGCGCTCTTCAAAGAGAAAGCTACTTTTGCTGTGTTTTGGGTTCGAGGGGAAATGGGAGTCCTCTTCAGTCAGCAGGGACGACACCTGAGTCCTTTGCAGTCCTCTTGTCTGCCTCTGAGGGTGAAATGAGAGTGGTCCCTGTCATCATGAGCCATGTCTGAAAGAATTATTCACATTCCCAACGAGAATAGACGGGTGAAATAGCAAAAGGTGTGTCTTCCTTTGGAGCATGGACGGGTTCAAAGCCCACCTCATACCACTAAGTATTTTGCTGAACACGAGCAGTTGTGTGTGCGGCCTGAGTTTGGGTGATTTTTGTGTCGTGTGTGTGTGTGTGTGTGTGTGTGTGTGTGTGTGTGTGTGTCTGTATTTCTGTCTCCATTCCTGAGCAGCAAATCTTTTTTCCTCTTTTAGGATGTTACTCACAACTGTGGATGAAGCCCAGCACTCTTGAAAACACAATCCATATATGGTTGAAGGAAATTTTCTTGGCGATGAGTGAGAGGTTGGTGACTGAAACCAGCTCATTTCCCATTGACCACTGAGGTCACATCTCTCAGGTGAGAAGCAAAGTGAGAATTTGAACCAGGCACATTCTCCTTAGAGACAATAGGCCAAAGACAGGTCCGATGGAATCGAATGCCTTTTCATGTTGACATCCATCCCGTCAAGCCCTCGTTAAGCCATTGAAGTGTCACATTGGGCCTGGGGGAGGCGGTGCACCCTGTGAAATTACACGTCCGAAGATTTGGATTTGATTTCCAGCCCTCTGCCAGTCAGTCTGCCAGGCACTTTCATGTGACAAGCCTTAGGCGAGTCCCTTTCTGTCTCTGATTCCCGATTCCTTCACAGGGATTTATGTGGGCCTTAACGCCCACTGGGAAAAGATCCCTCTGCCAGCTCAGTGCCTGCTTTCTTGGTTTGACTTGTCAATCTGGACTTGAATACACCTTTGGTTTTGGATTGACTCTATTACCTCTCCTACAAATTAACACACAAAACTGACAGCTGATTGACAAGATGAGAAGCAGTTTTCCAAAATTCAAATTGAACTTAATCCTTTCTTCCTAAAAGAATGCTCAAATCAAGGGGACACAGCTCACTCGTTTTGACTTCATGAGCTATGGCAGGTAGAGACAACTTTTTGAAAATACACAGCTAAAACTGTCCGTGCTTTTAATGCTAGACATGTTTTTCAGAATACACAGCTAAAAGGGTCCCCGCTTTAAGTGCTAAATCACTTAAAGCGGGGACCGTTTTTGCTGTGTATTTTGAAAAAGTTGTGTGCTCTTCAAAGAGAAAGCTACTTTTGCTGTGTCTTTGGGTTCGAGGGGAAATGGGAGTCCTCTTCAGTCAGCAGGGATGACACCTGAGTCCTCTGCAGTCCTCTAGTCTGCCTCTGAGGGTGAAATGAGAGTGTTCCCTGTCATTATGAGCCATGTCTGAAATAATTATTCACATTCCCTACGAAAATAGACGGGTGAAATAGCAAAAGGTGTGTCTTCCTTTGGAGCATGGACGGGTTCAAAGCCCAACTCATACAACTAAGTATTTTGCTGAACACGAGCAGTTGTGTGTGCGGCCTGTGTTTGGGTGATTTTTGTGTCGTTTGTGTGTGTGTGTGTGTGTGTGTGTCTGTGTGTGTGTGTCCGTATTTCTGTCTCCATTCCTGAGCAGCAAATCTTTTTTCCTCTTTTAGCATGTTACTCACAACTGTGGATGAAGCCCAGCACTCCTGAAAACACAATCCATGTATGGTTGAAGGAAATGTTCTTGGTGATGAGTGAGAGGTTGGTGACTGAAACCAGCTCATGTCCCATTGAGCACTGAGGTCACATCTCTCAGGTGAGAAGCAAAGTGAGAATTTGAACCAGGCACATTCTCCTTAGAGACAATGGGCCAAAGACAGGTGCGATGGAATCGAATGTCTTTTCATGTTGACATCCATCCCGTCAAGCCCTCGTTAAGCCATTGAAGTGTCACATTGGGCCTGGGGGAGGCGGTGCACCCTGTGAAATTACACGTCCGAAGATTTGGATTTGATTTCCAGCCCTCTGCCAGTCAGTCTGCCAGGCACTTTCATGTGACAAGCCTTAGGCGAGTCCCTTTCTGTCTCTGATTCCCGATTCCTTCACAGGGATTTATGTGGGCCTTAATGCCCACTGGGAAAAGATCCCTCTGCCAGCTCAGTGCCTGCTTTCTTGGTTTGACTTGTCCATGTGGACTTGAATACACCTTTGGTTTTGGATTGACTCTATTACCTCTCCTAGAAATTAACACACAAAACTGACAGCTGATTGACAAGATGAGAAGCAGTTTTCCAAAATTCAAATTGAACTTAATCCTTTCTTACTAAAAGAATGCTCAAATCAAGGGGACACAGCTCACTCGTTTTGACTTCATGAGCTATGGCAGGTAGAGACAACTTTTTGAAAATACACAGCTAAAACTGTCCGTGCTTTGAATGCTAGACATGTTTTTCAGAATACACAGCTAAAACGGTCCCCGCTTTAAGTGCTAAAGCACTTAAAGCGGGGACCGTTTTAGCTGTGTATTTTCAAAAAGTTGTGTGCTCTTCAAAGAGAAAGCTACTTTTGCTGTGTCTTTGGGTTCGAGGGGAAATGGGAGTCCTCTTCAGTCAGCAGGGACGACACCTGAGTCCTTTGCAGTCCTCTTGTCTGCCTCTGAGGGTGAAATGAGAGTGGTCCCTGTCATCATGAGCCATGTCTGAAAGAATTATTCACATTCCCTACGAGAATAGACGGGTGAAATAGCAAAAGGTGTGTCTTTCTTTGGAGCATGGACGGGTTCAAAGCCCACCTCATACCACTAAGTATTTTGCTGAACACGAGCAGTTGTGTGTGCGGCCTGTGTTTGGGTGATTTTTTGTCCTGTGTGTTTGTGTGTGTGTGTGTGTGTGTGTGTGTGTCTGTGTGTGTGTGTGTGTCTGTATTTCTCCATTCCCGAGCAGCAAATCTTTTTTCCTCTTTTAGCATGTTACTCACAACTGTGGATGAAGCCCAGCACTCCTGAAAACACAATCCATGTATGGTTGAAGGAAATTTTCTTGGTGATGAGTGAGAGGTTGGTGACTGAAACCAGCTCATTTCCCATTGACCACTGAGGTCACATCTCTCAGGTGAGAAGCAAAGTGAGAATTTGAACCAGGGACATTCTCCTTAGAGACAATGGGCCAAAGACAGGTCCGATGGAATCGAATGTCTTTTCATGTTGACATCCATCCCGTCAAGCCCTCGTTAAGCCATTGAAGTGTCACATTGGGCCTGGGGGATGCGGTGCACCCTGTGAAATTACACGTCCGAAGATTTGGATTTGATTTCCAGCCCTCTGCCAGTCAGTCTGCCAGGCACTTTCATGTGACAAGCCTTAGGCTAGTCCCTTTCTATCTCTGATTCCCGATTCCTTCACAGAGATTTATGTGGGCCTTAACGCCCACTGGGAAAAGATCCCTCTGCCAGCTCAGTGCCTGCTTTCTTGCTTTGACTTGTCAATCTGGACTTGAATACACCTTTGGTTTTGGATTGACTCTATTACCTCTCCTAGAAATTAACACACAAAACTGACAGCTGATTGACAAGATGAGAAGCAGTTTTCCAAAATTCAAATTGAACTTAATCCTTTCTTACTAAAAGAATGCTCAAATCAAGGGGACACTGCTCACTCGTTTTGACTTCATGAGCCATGTTAGGAAGAGACAACTTTTTGAAAATACACAGCTAAAACTATCCGTGATTTGAATGCTAGACATGCTTTTCAGTTTTAAGTGCTTTAGCACTTAAAACGGGACCATTTTAGCTGTGTATTTTGAAAAAGTTGTGTGCTCTTCAAAGAGAAAGCTACTTTTGCTGTGTCTTTGGGTTCGAGGGGAAATCGGAGTCCTCTTCAGTCAGCAGGGACGACACCTGAATCCTTTGCAGTCCTCTTGTCTGCCTCTGAGTGTGAAATGAGAGTGGTCCCTGTCATCATGAGCCATGTCTGAAAGAATTATTCACATTCCCTACGAGAATAGACGGGTGAAAGAGCAAAAGGTGTGTCTTCTTTTGGAGCATGGACGGGTTCAAAGCCCACCTCATACCACTAAGTATTTTGCTGAACACGAGCAGTTGTGTGTGCGGCCTGTGTTTGGGTGATTTTTGTGTCGTGTGTGTGTGTGTGTGTGTGTGTGTGTTTGTGTGTGTCAGTGTGTGTGTGTCTGTATTTCTGTCTCCATTCCTGAGCAGCAAATCTTTTTTCCTTTTTTAGCATGTTACTCACTACTGTGGATGGAGCCCAGCACTCCTGAAAACACAATCCATGTATGGTTGAAGGAAATTTTCTTGGTGATGAGTGAGAGGTTGGTGACTGAAACCAGCTCATTTCCCATTGACAACTGAGGTCACATCTCTCAGGTGAGAAGCAAAGTGAGAATTTGAACCAGGCACATTCTCCTTAGAGACAATGGGCCAAAGACAGGTCCGATGGAATCGAATGTCTTTTCATGTTGACATCCATCCCGTCAAGCCCTCGTTAAGCCATTGAAGTGTCACATTGGGCCTGGGGGATGCGGTGTACCCTGCGAAATTACACGTCCGAAGATTTGGATTTGATTTCTGGCCCTCTGCCAGTCAGTCTGCCAGGCACTTTCATGTGACAAGCCTTAGGCGAGTCCCTTTCTGTCTCTGATTCCCGATTCCTTCACAGGGATTTATGTGGGCCTTAACGCCCACTGGGAAAAGATCCCTCTGCCTGCTCAGTGCCTGCTTTCTTGGTTTGACTTGTCAATCTGGACTTGAATACACCTTTGGTTTTGGATTGACTCTATTACCTCTCCTAGAAATTAACACACAAAACTGACAGCTGATTGACAAGATGAGAAGCAGTTTTCCAAAATTCAAATTGAACTTAATCCTTTCTTCCTAAAAGAATGCTCAAATCAAGGGGACACAGCTCACTCGTTTTGACTTCATGAGCTATGGCAGGTAGAGACAACTTTTTGAAAATACACAGCTAAAACTGGCCGTGCTTTGAATGCTAGACATGTTTTTCAGAATACACAGCTAAAACGGTCCCCGTTTTAAGTGCTAAACCACTTAAAGCGGGGACCGTTTTAGCTGTGTATTTTGAAAAAGTTGTGTGCTCTTCAAAGAGAAAGCTACTTTTGCTGTGTCTTTGGGTTCGAGGGGAATTGGGAGTCCTCTTCAGTCAGCAGGGACGACACCTGAGTCCTTTGCAGTCCTCCTGTCTGCCTCTGAGGGTGAAATGTGAGTGGTCCCTGTCATCATGAGCCATGTCTGAAAGAATTATTCACATTCCCTACGAGAATAGACGGGTGAAATAGCAAAAGGTGTGTCTTCCTTTGGAGCATGGACGGGTTCAAAGCCGACCTCATACCACTAAGTATTTTGCTGAACACGAGCAGTTGTGTGTGCGGCCTGTGTTTGGGTGATTTTTGTGTCATGTGTGTGTGTGTCTGTGTGTGTGTGTCTGTATTTCTGTCTCCATTCCTGAGCAGCAAATCTTTTTTCCTCTTTTAGCATGTTACTCACAACTGTGGATGAAGCCCAGCACTCCTGACTACGCAATCCATGTATGGTTGAAGGAAATTTTCTTGGTGATGAGTGAGAGGTTGGTGACTGAAACCAGCTCATTTCCCATTGACCACTGAGGTCACATCTCTCAGGTGAGAAGCAAAGTGAGAATTTGAACCAGGCACATTCTCCTTAGAGACAATGGGCCAAAGACAGGTCCGATGGAATCGAATGTCTTTTCATGTTGACATCCATCCCGTCAAGCCCTCGTTAAGCCATTGAAGTGTCACATTGGGCCTGGGGGAGGCGGTGCACCCTGTGAAATTACACGTCCGAAGATTTGGATTTGATTTCCAGCCCTCTGCCAGTCAGTCTGCCAGGCACTTTCATGTGACAAGCCTTAGGCGAGTCCCTTTCTGTCTCTGATTTCCGATTCCTTCACAGGGATTTATTTGGGCCTTAACGCCCACTGGGAAAAGATCCCTCTGCCAGCTCAGTGCCTGCTTTCTGGGTTTGACTTGTCAATCTGGACTTGAATACACCTTTGGTTTTGGATTGACTCTATTACCTCTCCTAGAAATTAACACACAAAACTGACAGCTGATTGACAAGATGAGAAGCAGTTTTCCAAAATTCAAATTGAACTTAATCCTTTCTTACTAAAAGAATGCTCAAATCAAAGGGACACAGCTCACTCGTTTTGACTTCATGAGCTATGGCAGGTAGAGACAACTTTTTGAAAATACACAGCCAAAACTGTCCGTGCTTTGAATGCTAGACATGTTTTTCAGAATACACAGCTAAAACAGTCCCCGCTTTAAGTGTTAAAGCACTTAAAGCAGGGACCGTATTAGCTGTGTATTTTGAAAAATTGTGTGCTCTTCAAAGAGAAAGCTACTTTTGCTGTGTCTTTGGGTTCGAGGGAAAATGGAAGTCCTATTCAGTCAGCAATGACGACACCTGAGTCCTTTGCAGTCCTCCTGTCTGCCTCTGAGGGTGAAATGAGAGTGGTCCCTGTCATCATGAGCCATGTCTGAAAGAATTATTCACATTCCCTACGAGAATAGACGGGTGAAGTAGCAAAAGGTGTGTCTTACTTTGGAGCATGGAAGGGTTCAAAGCCCACCTCATACCACTAAGTATTTTGCTGAACACGAGCAGTTGTGTGTGCGGCCTGTGTTTGGGTGATTTTTGTGTCTTGTGTGTGTGTGTGTGTGTGTGTGTCTGTGTGTGTGTGTCTGTATTTCTGTCTCCATTCCTGAGCAGCAAATCTTTTTTCCTCTTTTAGCATGTTATTCACAACTGTGGATGAAGCCCAGCACTCCTGAAAACACAATCCATGTATGGTTGAAGGAAATTTTCTTGGTGATGAGTGAGAGGTTGGTGACTGAAACAAGCTCATTTCCCATTGACCACTGAGGTCACATCTCTCAGGTGAGAAGCAAAGTGAGAATTTGAACCAGGCACATTCTCCTTTGAGACAATGGGCCAAAGACAGTTCCGATGGAATGGAATGTCTTTTCATGCTGACATCCATCCCGTCAAGCCCTCGTTAAGCCATTGAAGTGTCACATTGGGCCTGGGGGAGGCGGTGCACCCTGTGAAATTACACGTCCGAAGATTTGGATTTGATTTCCAGCCCTCTGCCAGTCAGTCTGCCAGGCACTTTCATGTAACAAGCCTTAGGCGAGTCCCTTTCTGTCTCTGATTCCCGATTCCTTCACAGGGATTTATGTGGCCCTTAACGGCCACTGGGAAAAGATCCCTCTGCCAGCTCAGTGCCTGCTTTCTTGGTTTGACTTGTCAATCTGGACTTGAATACACCTTTGGTTTTGGATTGACTCTATTACCTCTCGTAGAAATTAACACACAAAACTGACAGCTGATTGACAAGATGAGAAGCAGTTTTCCAAAATTCAAATTGAACTTAATCCTTTCTTACTAAAAGAAGGCTCAAATCAAGGGGACACAGCTCACTCGTTTTGACTTCATGAGCTATGGCAGGTAGAGACAACTTTTTGAAAATACACAGCTAAAACTGTCCGTGCTTTGATTGCTAGACATGTTTTTCAGGATACACAGCTAAAACGGTCCCCGCTTTAAGTGCTTTAAGCGGGGACCATTTTAGCTGTGTATTTTAAAAAAGTTGTGTGCTCTTCAAAGAGAAAGCTACTTTTGCTGTGTCTTTGGGTTCGAGGGGAAATGGGAGTCCTCTTCAGTCAGCAGGGACGACACCTGAGTCCTTTGCAGTCCTCTTGTCTGCCTCTGAGGGTGAAATGAGAGTCGTCCCTGTCATCATGAGCCATGTCTGAAAGAATTATTCACACTCCCTACGAGAATAGACGGGTGAAATAGCAAAAGGTGTGTCTTCCTTTGGAGCATGGACTGGTTCAAAGCCCACCACATACCACTAAGTATTTTGCTGAACACGAGCAGTTGTGTGTGCGGCCTGTGTTTGGGTGATTTTTGTGTCGTGTGTGTGTGTGTGTGTGTTTGGGTGTGTGTCTGTATTTCTGTCTCCATTCCTGAGCAGCAAATCTTTTTTCCTCTTTTAGCATGTTACTCACAACTGTGGATGAAGCCCAGCACTCCTGAAAACACAATCCATGTATGGTTGAAGGAAATTTTCTTGGCTATGAGTGAGAGGTTGGTGACTGAAACCAGCTCATTTCCCTTTGACCACTGAGGTCACATCTCTCAGGTGAGAAGCAAAGTGAGAATTTGAACCAGGCACATTCTCCTTAGAGACAATGGGCCAAAGACAGGTCCGATGGAATCGAATGTCTTTTCACGTTGACATCCATCCCGTCAAGCCCTAGTTAAGCCATTGAAGTGTCACATTGGGCCTGGGGGAGGCGGTGCACCCTGTGAAATTACACGTCCGAAGATTTGGATTTGATTTCCAGCCCTCTGCCAGTCAGTCTGCCAGGCACTTTCATGTGACAAGCCTTAGGCGAGTCCCTTTCTGTCTCTGATTCCCGATTCCTTCACAGGGATTTATGTGGGCCTTAACGTCCACTGGGAAAAGATCCCTCTGCCAGCTCAGTGTCTGATTTCTTGGTTTGACTTGTCAATCTGGACTTGAATACACCTTTGGTTTTGGATTGACTCTATTACCTCTCCTAGAAATTAACACACAAAACTGACAGCTGATTGACATGATGAGAAGCAGTTTTCCAAAATTCAAATTGAACTTAATCCTTTCTTACTAAAAGAATGCTCAAATCAAGGGGACACAGCTCACTCGTTTTGACTTCATGAGCTATGGCAGGTAGAGACAACTTTTTGAAAATACACAGCTAAAACTGTCCGTGCTTTGAATGCAAGACATGTTTTTCAGTTTTAAATGCTTTAGCACTTAAAGCGGGACCGTTTTAGCTGTGTATTTTGAAAAAGTTGTGTGCTCTTCAAAGAGAAAGCTACTTTTGCTGTGTCTTTGGGTTCGAGGGGAAATGGGAGTCCTCTTCAGTCAGCAGGGACGACACCTGAGTCCTTTGCAGTCCTCTTGTCTGCCTCTGAGGGTGAAATGAGTGTGGTCCCTGTCATCATGAGCCATATCTGAAAGAATAATTCACATTCCCTACGAGAATAGACGGATGAAATAGCAAAAGGTGTGTCTTCCTTTGGAGCATGGACGGGTTCAAAGCCCACCTCATACCACTAAGTATTTTGCTGAACACGAGCAGTTGTGTGTGCGGCCTGTGTTTGGGTGATTTTTGTGTCGTGTGTGTGTGTGTGTGTGTGTGTGTGTGTCTGTGTGTGTCTCTGTATTTCTGTCTCCATTCCTGAGCAGCAAATCTTTTTTCCTCTTTTAGCATGTTACTCACAACTGTGGATGAAGCCCAGCACTCCTGAAAACATAATCCATGTATGGTTGAAGGAAATTTTCTTGGCGATGTGTGAGAGGTTGGTGACTGAAACCAGCTCATTTCCCATTGACCACTGAGGTCACATCTCTCAGGTCAGAAGCAAAGTGAGAATTTGAATCAGGCACATTCTCCTTGGAGACAATGGGCCAAAAACAGGTCCGATGGAATCGAATGTCTTTTCATGTTGACATCCATCCCGTCAAGCCCTCGTTAAGCCATTGAAGTGTCACATTGGGCCTGGGGGAGGCGGTGCACCCTGTGAAATTACACGGCCGAAGATTTGGATTTGATTTCCAGCCCTCTGCCAGTCAGTCTGCCAGGCACTTTCATGTGACAAGCCTTAGGCGAGTCCCTTTCTGTCTCTGATTCCCGATTCCTTCACAGGGATTTATGTGGGCCTTAACGCCCACTGGGGAAAGATCTCTCTGCCAGCTCAGTGCCTGATTTCTTGGTTTGACTTGTCAATCTGGACTTGAATACACCTTTGGTTTTGGATTGACTCTATTACCTCTCCTAGAAATTAACACACAAAACTGACAACTGATTGACAAGATGAGAAGCAGTTTTCCAAAATTCAAATTGAACTTCATCCTTTCTTACTAAAAGAATGCTCAAATCAAGGGGACACAGCTCACTCGTTTTGACTTCATGAGCTATGGCAGGTAGAGACAACTTTTTGAAAATACACAGCTAAAACTGTCCGTGCTTTGAATGCTAGACATGTTTTTCAGAATACACAGCTAAAACGGTCCCCGCTTTAAGTGCTAAACCACTTAAAGGGGGGACCGTTTTAGCTGTGTATTTTGAAAAAGTTGTGTGCTCTTCAAAGAGAAAGCTACTTTTGCTGTGTCTTTGGGTTCGAGGGGAAATGGGAGTATTCTTCAGTCAGCAGGGACGACACCTGAGTCCTTTGCAGTCCTCTTGTCTGCCTCTGAGGGTGAAATGAGAGTGGTCCCTGTCATCATGAGCCATGTCTGAAAGAATTATTCACATTCCCTACGAGAATAGATGGGTGAAATAGCAAAAGGTGTGTCTTCCTTTGGAGCATGGACGGGTTCAAATCCCACCTCATACCACTAAGTATTTTGCTGAAAACGAGCAGTTGTTTGTGCGGCCTGTGTTTGGGTGATTTTGGTGTCGTGTGTGTGTGTGTGTGTGTGTGTGTGTGTGTGTGTGTGTGTCTGTTTGTGTGTCTGTATTTCTGTCTCCATTCCTGAGCAGCAAATCTTTTTTCCTCTTTTAGCATGTTACTCACAACTGTGGATGAAGCCCAGCACTCCTGAAAACATAATCCATGTATGGTTGAAGGAAATTTTCTTGGCGATGTGTGAGAGGTTGGTGACTGAAACCAGCTCATTTCCCATTGACCACTGAGGTCACATCTCTCAGGTGAGAAGCAAAGTGAGAATTTGAATCAGGCACATTCTCCTTGGAGACAATGGGCCAAAAACAGGTCCGATGGAATCGAATGTCTTTTCATGTTGACATCCATCCCGTCAAGCCCTCGTTAAGCCATTGAAGTGTCACATTGGGCCTGGGAGAGGCAGTGCACCCTGTGAAATTACACGGCCGAAGATTTGGATTTGATTTCCAGCCCTCTGCCAGTCAGTCTGCCAGGCACTTTCATGTGACAAGCCTTAGGCGAGTCCCTTTCTGTCTCTGATTCCCGATTCCTTCACAGGGATTTATGTGGGCCTTAACGCCCACTGGGGAAAGATCTCTCTGCCAGCTCAGTGCCTGATTTCTTGGTTTGACTTGTCAATCTGGACTTGAATACACCTTTGGTTTTGGATTGACTCTATTACCTCTCCTAGAAATTAACACACAAAACTGACAGCGGATTGACAAGATGAGAAGCAGTTTTCCAAAATTCAAATTGAACTTAATCCTTTCTTACTAAAAGAATGCTCAAATCAAGGGGACACAGCTCACTCGTTTTGACTTCATGAGCTATGGCAGGTAGAGACAACTTTTTGAAAATACACAGCTAAAACTGTCAGTGCTTTGAATGCTAGACATGTTTTTCAGTTTTAAGTGCTTTAGCACTTAAAGCGGCACCGTTTTAGCTGTGTATTTTGAAAAAGTTGTGTGCTCTTCAAAGAGAAAGCTACTTTTGCTGTGTCTTTGGGTTCGAGGGGAAATGGGAGTCCTCTTCAGTCAGCAGGGACGACACCTGAGTCCTTTGCAGTCCTCTTGTCTGCCTCTGAGGGTGAAATGAGAGTGGTCCCTGTCATCATGAGCCATGTCTGAAAGAATTATTCACATTCCCTACGAGAATAGACGGGTGAAATAGCAAAAGGTGTGTCTTCCTTTGGAGCATGGACGGGTTCAAAGCCCACCTCATACCACTAAGTATTTTGCTGAACACGAGCAGTTGTGTGTGCGGCCTGTGTTTGGGTGATTTCTGTGTCATGTGTGTGTGTGTGTGTGTGTGTGTGTGTGTGTGTGTGTGTGTGTCTGTATGTGTGTGTCTGTATTTCTGTCTCCATTCCTGAGCAGCAAATCATTTTTCCTCTTTTAGCATGTTACTCACAACTGTGGATGAAGCCCAGCACTCCTGAAAACACAATCCATGTATGGTTGAAGGAAATTTTCTTGGTGATGAGTGAGAGGTTGGTGACAGAAACCAGCTCATTTCACATTGACCACTGAGGTCACATCTCTCAGGTGAGAAGCAAAGTGAGAATTTGAACCAGGCACAATCTCCTAGGAGACAATGGGCCAAAGACAGGTCCGATGGAATCGAATGTCTTTTCATGTTGACATCCATCCCGTCAAGCCCTCGTTAAGCCATTGAAGTGTCACATTGGGCCTGGGGGAGGCGGTGCACCCTGTGAAATTACACGTCCGAAGATTTGGATTTGATTTCCAGCCCTCTGCCAGTCAGTCTGCCAGGCACTTTCATGTGACAAGCCTTAGGCGAGTCCCTTTCTGTCTCTGATTCCCGATTCCTTGACAGGGATTTATGTGGGCCTTAACGCCCACTGGGAAAAGATCCCTCTGCCATCTCAGTGCTGCTTTCTTGGTTTAACATGTCAATCTGGACTTGAATACACCTATGGTTTTGGATTGACTCTATTACCTCTCCTATAAATTAACACACAAATCTGACAGCTGATTGACAAGATGAGAAGCAGTTTTCCAAAATTCAAATTGAACTTAATCCTTTCTTACTAAAAGAATGCTCAAATCAAGGGGACACAGCTCACTCGTTTTGACTTCATGAGCTATGGTAGGTAGAGACAACTTTTTGAAAATACACAGCTAAAACTGTCCGTGCTTTGAATGCTAGACATGTTTTTCAGAATACACAGCTAAAAGAGTCCCCGCTTTAAGCACTTAAAGCGGGGACCGTTTTAGCTGTGTATTTTGAAAAAGTTGTGTGCTATTCAAAGAGAAAGCTACTTTTGCTGTGTCTTTGGGTTCGAGGGGAAATGGGAGTCCTCTTCAGTCAGCAGGGACGACACCTGAGTCCTTTGCAGTCCTCTTGTCTGCCTCTGAGGGTGAAATGAGAGTGGTCCCTGTCATCATGAGCCATGTCTGAAAGAATTATTCACATTCCCTACGAGAATAGACGGGTGAAATAGCAAAAGGTGTGTCTTCCTTTGGAGCATGGGCGGGTTCAAAGCCCAACTCATACCACTAAGTATTTTGCTGAACACTATCAGTTGTGTGTGCGGCCTGTGTTTGGGTGATTTTTGTGTCGTGTGTGTGTGTGTGTGTGCGTGTGTGTGTGTGTGTCTGTGTGTGTGTGTCTGTATTTCTGTCTCCATTCCTGAGCAGCAAATCTTTTTTCCTCTTTTAGCATGTTACTCACAACTGTGGATGAAGCCCAGCACTCCTGAAAACACAATCCATGTATGGTTGAAGGAAATTTTCTTGGTGATGAGTGAGAGGTTGGTGACTGAAACCAGCTCATATCCCATTGACCACTGAGGACACATCTCGCAGGTAAGACGCAAAGTGAGAATTTGAACCAGGCACATTCTCCTTAGAGACAATGGGCCAAAGACAGGTCCGATGGAATCGAATGTCTTTTCATGTTGACATCCATCCCGTCAAGCCCTCGTTAAGCCATTGAAGTGTCACATTGGGCCTGGAGGAGGCGGTGCACCCTGTGAAATTACACGTCCGAAGATTTGGATTTGATTTCCAGCCCTCTGCCAGTCAGTCTGCCAGGCACTTTCATGTGACAAGCCTTAGGCAAGTCCCTTTCTGTCTCTGATTCCCGATTCCTTCACAGGGATTTATGTGGGCCTTAACGCCCACTGGGAAAAGATCCCTCTGCCAGCTCAATGCCTGCTTTCTTGGTTTGACTTGTCAATCTGGACTTGAATACACCTTTGGTATTGGATTGACTCTATTACCTCTCCTAGAAATTAACGCACAAAACTGACAGCTGATTGACAAGATGAGAAGCAGTTTTCCAAAATTCAAATTGAACTTAATCCTTTCTTACTAAAAGAATGCTCAAATCAAGGGGACACAGCTCACTCGTTTTGACTTCATGAGCTATGGCAGGTAGAGGCAACTTTTTGAAAATACACAGCTAAAACTGTCCGTGCTTTGAAGGCTAGACATGTTTTTCAGAATACACAGCTAAAACGTCCCCGTTTTAAGTGCTAAAGCACTTAAAGCGGGGACCGTTTTAGCTGTGTATTTTGAAAACGTTGTGTGCTCTTCAAAGAGAAAGCTACTTTTTCTGTGTCTTTGGGTTCGAGGTAAATTGGGAGTCCTCTTCAGTCAGCAGGGACGAAACCTGAGTCCTTTGCAGTCCTCCTGTCTGCCTCTGAGGGTGAAATGATAGTGGTTCCTGTCATCATGAGCCATGTCTGAAAGAATTATTCACATTCCCTACGAGAATAGACGGGTGAAATAGCAAAAGGTGTGTCTTCCTTTGAAGCATGGACGGTTTCGAAGCCCAACTCATACCACTAAGTATTTTGCTGAACACGAGCAGTTTTGTGTGCGGACTGTGTTTGGGTGATTTTTGTGTCATGTGTGTGTGTGTGTGTGTGTGTGTGTGTGTGTGTGTGTGTCTGTGTGTGTGTGTCTGTATTTCTGTCTCCATTCCTGAGCAGCAAATCTTTTTTCCTCTTTTAGAATATTACTCACAACTGTGGATGAAGCCCAGCACTCCTGAAAACACAATCCATGTATGGTTGAAGGAAATTTTCTTGGTGATGAGTGAGAGTTTGGTGACTGAAACCAGCTCATTTCCCATTGACCACTGAGGACACATCTCTCAGGTGAGAAGCAAAGTGAGAATTTGAACCAGGCACATTCTCCTTAGAGACAATGGGCCAAAGACAGGTCCGATGGAATCGAATGTCTTTTCATGTTGACATCCATCCCGTCAAGCCCTCGTTAAGCCATTGAAGTGTCACATTGGGCCTGTGGGAGACGGTGCACCCTGTGAAATTACACGTCCGAAGATTTGGATTTGATTTCCAGCCCTCTGCCAGTCAGTCTGCCAGGCACTTTCATGTGACAAGCCTTAGGCGAGTCCCTTTCTGTCTCTGATTCCCGATTCCTTCACAGGGATTTATGTGGGCCTTAACGCCCACTGGGAAAAGATCCCTCTGCCAGCTCAGTGCCTGCTTTCTTGGTTTGACTTGTCAATCTGGACTTGAATACACCTTTGGTTTTGGATTGACTCTATTACCTCTCCTAGAAATTAACACACAAAACTGACAGCTGATTGACAAGATGAGAAGCAGTTTTCCAAAATTCAAATTGAACTTAATCCTTTCTTACTAAAAGAATGCTCAAATCAAGGGGACACAGCTCACTCGATTTGACGTCATGAGCTATGGCAGGTAGAGACAACTTTTTGAAAATACACAGCTAAAACTGTCCGTGCTTTGAATGCTAGACATGTTTTTCAGAATACACAGCTAAAACGGTCCCCGCTTTAAGTGACAAAGCACTTAAAGCGGGGACCGTTTTAGCTGTGTATTTTGAAAAAGTTGTGTGCTCTTCAAAGAGAAAGCTACTTTTGCTGTGTCTTTGGGTTCGAGGGGAAATGGGAGTCCTCTTCAGTCAGCAGGGACGACACCTGAGTCCTTTGCAGTCCTCTTGTCTACCTCTGAGGGTGAAATGAGGGTGGTCCCTGTCATCATGAGCCATGTCTGAAAGATTTATTCACATTCCCTACGAGAATAGACGGGTGAAATAGCAAAAGGTGTGTCTTCCTTTGGAGCATGGGCGGGTTCAAAGCCCAACTCATACCACTAAGTATTTTGCTGAACACGAGCAGTTGTGTGTGCGGCCTGTGTTTGGGTGATTTTTGTGTCATGTGTGTGTGTGTGTGTGTGTGTGTGTGTGTGTGTGTCTGTGTGTCTGTGTGTGTGTGTCTGTATTTCTGTCTCCATTCCTGAGCAGCAAATCTTTTTTCCTCTTTTAGCATGTTACTCACAACTGTGGATGAAGCCCAGCACTCCTGAAAACACAATCCATGTATGGTTGAAGGAAATTTTCTTGGTGATGAGTGAGAGGTTGGTGACTGAAACCAGCTCATTTCCCATTGACCACTGAGGTCACATCTCTCAGGTGAGAAGCAAAGTGAGAATTTGAACCAGGCACATTCTCCTTAGAGACAATGGGCCAAAGACAGGTCCGATGGAATGGAATGTCTTTTCATGTTGACATCCATCCCGTCAAGCCCTCGTTAAGCCATTGAAGTGTCACATTGGGCCTGTGGGAGACGGTGCACCCTGTGAAATTACACGTCCGAAGATTTGGATTTGATTTCCAGCCCTCTGCCAGTCAGTCTGCCAGGCACTTTCATGTGACAAGCCTTAGGCGAGTCCCTTTCTGTCTCTGATTCCCGATTCCTTCACAGGGATTTATGTGGGCCTTAACGCCCACTGGGAAAAGATCCCTCTGCCAGCTCAGTGCCTGCTTTCTTGGTTTGACTTGTCAATCTGGACTTGAATACACCTTTGGTTTTGGATTGACTCTATTACCTCTCCTAGAAATTAACACACAAAACTGACAGCTGATTGACAAGATGAGAAACAGTTTTCCAAAATTCAAATTGAACTTAATCCTTTCTTACTAAAAGAATGCTCAAATCAAGGGGACACAGCTCACTCGATTTGACGTCATGAGCTATGGCAGGTAGAGACAACTTTTTGAAAATACACAGCTAAAACTGTCCGTGCTTTGAATGCTAGACATGTTTTTCAGAATACACAGCTAAAACGGTCCCCGCTTTAAGTGACAAAGCACTTAAAGCGGGGACCGTTTTAGCTGTGTATTTTGAAAAAGTTGTGTGCTCTTCAAAGAGAAAGCTACTTTTGCTGTGTCTTTGGGTTCGAGGGGAAATGGGAGTCCTCTTCAGTCAGCAGGGACGACACCTGAGTCCTTTGCAGTCCTCTTGTCTACCTCTGAGGGTGAAATGAGGGTGGTCCCTGTCATCATGATCCATGTCTGAAAGAATTATTCACATTCCCTACGAGAATAGACGGGTGAAATAGCAAAAGGTGTGTCTTCCTTTGGAGCATGGGCGGGTTCAAAGCCCAACTCATACCACTAAGTATTTTGCTGAACACGAGCAGTTGTGTGTGCGGCCTGTGTTTGGGTGATTTTTGTGTCATGTGTGTGTGTGTGTGTGTGTGTGTGTGTGTGTGTCTGTGTGTCTGTGTGTGTGTGTCTGTATTTCTGTCTCCATTCCTGAGCAGCAAATCTTTTTTCCTCTTTTAGCATGTTACTCACAACTGTGGAAGAAGCCCAGCACTCCTGAAAACACAATCCATGTATGGTTGAAGGAAATTTTCTTGGTGATGAGTGAGAGGTTGGTGACTGAAACCAGCTCATTTCCCATTGACCACTGAGGTCACATCTCTCAGGTGAGAAGCAAAGTGAGAATTTGAACCAGGCACATTCTCCTTAGAGACAATGGGCCAAAGACAGGTCCGATGGAATGGAATGTCTTTTCATGTTGACATCCATCCCGTCAAGCACTCGTTAAGCCATTGAAGTGTCACATTGGGCCTGGGGGAGGCGGTGCACCCTGTGAAATTACACGTCCTAAGATTTGGATTTGATTTCCAGCCCTCTGCCTGTCAGTCTGCCAGGCACTTTAATGTGACAAGCCTTAGGCGAGTCCCTTTCTGTCTCTGATCCCCGATTCATTCACAGGGATTTATGTGGGCCTTAACGCCCTCTGGGAAAAGATCCCTCTGCCAGCTCAGTGCCTGCTTTCTTGGTTTGACTTCTCAATCTGGACTTGAATACACCTTTGGATTTGGATTGACTCTATTACCTCTCCTAGAAATTAACACACAAAACTGACAGCTGATTGACAAGATGAGAAGCAGTTTTCCAAAATTCAAATTGAACTTAATCCTTTCTTACTAAAAGAATGCTCAAATCAAAGGGACACAGCTCACTCGTTTTGACTTCATGAGCTATGGCAGGTAGAGACAACTTTTTGAAAATACACAGCCAAAAGTGTCCGTGCTTTGAATGCTAGACATGTTTTTCAGTTTTAAGTGCTTTAAAACTGTGTTTGGGTGATTTTTGTGTCATGTGTGTGTTTGTGAGTGTGTGTGTGTGTGTGTGTGTCTGTGTGTGTGTGTCTGTATTTCTGTCTCCATTCCTGAGCAGCAAATCTTTTTTCCTCTTTTAGCATGTTACTCACAACTGTGGATTAAGCCCAGCACTCCTGAAAACACAATCCATGTATGGTTGAAGGAAATTTTCTTGGTGATGAGTGAGAGGTTGGTGACTGAAACCAGCTCATTTCCCATTGACCACTGAGGTCACATCTCTCAGGTGAGAAGCAAAGTGAGAAATTGAACCAGGCACATTCTCCTTAGAGACAATGGGCCAAAGACAGGTCCGATGGAATCGAATGTCTTTTCTTGTTGACATCCATCCCGTCAAGTCCTCGTTAAGCCATTGAAGTGTCACATTGGGCCTGGGGGAGGCGGTGCACCCTGTGAAATTACACGTTTGAAGATTTGGATTTGATTTCCAGCCCTCTGCCAGTCAGTCTGCCAGGCACTTTCATGTGACAAGCCTTAGGCGAGTCCCTTTCTGTCTCTGATTCCCGATTCCTTCACAGGGATTTATGTGGGCCTTAACGCCCACTGGGAAAAGATCCCTCTGCCAGCTCAGTGCCTGCTTTCTTGGTTTGACTTGTCAATCTGGACTTGAATACACCTTTGGTTTTGGATTGACTCTATTACCTCTCCTAGAAATTAACACACAAAACTGACAGCTGATTGACAAGATGAGAAGCAGTTTTCCAAAATTCAACTTGAACTTAATCCTTTCTTACTAAAAGAATGCTCAAATCAAGGGGACACAGCTCACTCGTTTTGACTTCATGAGCTATGGCAGGTAGAGACAACTTTCTGAAAATACACAGCTAAAACAGTCCGTGCTTTGAACGCTAGACATGTTTTTCAGAATACACAGCTAAAGCGGGGACCGTTTTAGCTGTGTATTTTGAAAAAGTTGTGTGCTCTTCAAAGAGAAAGCTACTTTTGCTGTGTCTTTGGGTTCGAGGGGAAATGGGAGTCCTCTTCAGTCAGCAGGGACGACACCTGAGTCCTTTGCAGTCCTCTTGTCTGCCTCTGAGGGTGAAATGAGGGTGGTCCCTGTCATCATGAGCCATGTCTGAAAGAATTATTCACATTCCCTACGAGAATAGACGGGTGAAATAGCAAAAGGTGTGTCTTCCTTTGGAGCATGGACGGGTTCAAAGCCCACCTCATACCACTAAGTATTTTGCTGAACACGAGCAGTTGTGTGTGCGGCCTGTGTTTGGGTGATTTCTGTGTCATGTGTGTGTGTGTGTGTGTGTGTGTGTGTGTGTGTGTGTGTGTCTGTATGTGTGTGTCTGTATTTCTGTCTCCATTCCTGAGCAGCAAATCATTTATCCTCTTTTAGCATGTTACTCACAACTGTGGATGAAGCCCAGCACTCCTGAAAACACAATCCATGTATGGTTGAAGGAAATTTTCTTGGTGATGAGTGAGAGGTTGGTGACAGAAACCAGCTCATTTCCCATTGACCACTGAGGTCACATCTCTCAGGTGAGAAGCAAAGTGAGAATTTGAACCAGGCACAATCTCCTAGGAGACAATGGGCCAAAGACAGGTCCGATGGAATCGAATGTCTTTTCATGTTGACATCCATCCCGTCAAGCCCTCGTTAAGCCATTGAAGTGTCACATTGGGCCTGGGGGAGGCGGTGCACCCTGTGAAATTACACGTCCGAAGATTTGGATTTGATTTCCAGCCCTCTGCCAGTCAGTCTGCCAGGCACTTTCATGTGACAAGCCTTAGGCGAGTCCCTTTCTGTCTCTGATTCCCGATTCCTTGACAGGGATTTATGTGGGCCTTAACGCCCACTGGGAAAAGATCCCTCTGCCATCTCAGTGCTGCTTTCTTGGTTTAACTTGTCAATCTGGACTTGAATACACCTTTGGTTTTGGATTGACTCTATTACCTCTCCTATAAATTAACACACAAATCTGACAGCTGATTGACAAGATGAGAAGCAGTTTTCCAAAATTCAAATTGAACTTAATCCTTTCTTACTAAAAGAATGCTCAAATCAAGGGGACACAGCTCACTCGTTTTGACTTCATGAGCTATGGTAGGTAGAGACAACTTTTTGAAAATACACAGCTAAAACTGTCCGTGCTTTGAATGCTAGACATGTTTTTCAGAATACTCAGCTAAAAGAGTCCCCGCTTTAAGCACTTAAAGCGGGGACCGTTTTAGCTGTGTATTTTGAAAAAGTTGTGTGCTATTCAAAGAGAAAGCTACTTTTGCTGTGTCTTTGGGTTCGAGGGGAAATGGGAGTCCTCTTCAGTCAGCAGGGACGACACCTGAGTCCTTTGCAGTCCTCTTGTCTACCTCTGAGGGTGAAATGAGGGTGGTCCCTGTCATCATGAGCCATGTCTGAAAGAATTATTCACATTCCCTACGAGAATAGACGGGTGAAATAGCAAAAGGTGTGTCTTCCTTTGGAGCATGGGCGGGTTCAAAGCCCAACTCATACCACTAAGTATTTTGCTGAACACTATCAGTTGTGTGTGCGGCCTGTGTTTGGGTGATTTTTGTGTCGTGTGTGTGTGTGTGTGTGCGTGTGTGTGTGTGTGTCTGTGTGTGTGTGTCTGTATTTCTGTCTCCATTCCTGAGCAGCAAATCTTTTTTCCTCTTTTAGCATGTTACTCACAACTGTGGATGAAGCCCAGCACTCCTGAAAACACAATCCATGTATGGTTGAAGGAAATTTTCTTGGTGATGAGTGAGAGGTTGGTGACTGAAACCAGCTCATATCCCATTGACCACTGAGGACACATCTCGCAGGTAAGACGCAAAGTGAGAATTTGAACCAGGCACATTCTCCTTAGAGACAATGGGCCAAAGACAGGTCCGATGGAATCGAATGTCTTTTCATGTTGACATCCATCCCGTCAAGCCCTCGTTAAGCCATTGAAGTGTCACATTGGGCCTGGAGGAGGCGGTGCACCCTGTGAAATTACACGTCCGAAGATTTGGATTTGATTTCCAGCCCTCTGCCAGTCAGTCTGCCAGGCACTTTCATGTGACAAGCCTTAGGCAAGTCCCTTTCTGTCTCTGATTCCCGATTCCTTCACAGGGATTTATGTGGGCCTTAACGCCCACTGGGAAAAGATCCCTCTGCCAGCTCAATGCCTGCTTTCTTGGTTTGACTTGTCAATCTGGACTTGAATACACCTTTGGTATTGGATTGACTCTATTACCTCTCCTAGAAATTAACGCACAAAACTGACAGCTGATTGACAAGATGAGAAGCAGTTTTCCAAAATTCAAATTGAACTTAATCCTTTCTTACTAAAAGAATGCTCAAATCAAGGGGACACAGCTCACTCGTTTTGACTTCATGAGCTATGGCAGGTAGAGGCAACTTTTTGAAAATACACAGCTAAAACTGTCCGTGCTTTGAAGGCTAGACATGTTTTTCAGAATACACAGCTAAAACGTCCCCGTTTTAAGTGCTAAAGCACTTAAACCGGGGACCGTTTTAGCTGTGTATTTTGAAAAAGTTGTGTGCTCTTCAAAGAGAAAGCTACTTTTTCTGTGTCTTTGGGTTCGAGGTAAAATGGGAGTCCTCTTCAGTCAGCAGGGACGAAACCTGAGTCCTTTGCAGTCCTCCTGTCTGCCTCTGAGGGTGAAATGATAGTGGTTCCTGTCATCATGAGCCATGTCTGAAAGAATTATTCACATTCCCTACGAGAATAGACGGGTGAAATAGCAAAAGGTGTGTCTTCCTTTGAAGCATGGACGGTTTTGAAGCCCAACTCATACCACTAAGTATTTTGCTGAACACGAGCAGTTGTGTGTGCGGACTGTGTTTGGGTGATTTTTGTGTCATGTGTGTGTGTGTGTGTGTGTGTGTGTGTGTGTCTGTGTGTGTGTGTCTGTATTTCTGTCTCCATTCCTGAGCAGCAAATCTTTTTTCCTCTTTTAGAATATTACTCACAACTGTGGATGAAGCCCAGCACTCCTGAAAACACAATCCATGTATGGTTGAAGGAAATTTTCTTGGTGATGAGTGAGAGTTTGGTGACTGAAACCAGCTCATTTCCCATTGACCACTGAGGACACATCTCTCAGGTGAGAAGCAAAGTGAGAATTTGAACCAGGCACATTCTCCTTAGAGACAATGGGCCAAAGACAGGTCCGATGGAATCGAATGTCTTTTCATGTTGACATCCATCCCGTCAAGCCCTCGTTAAGCCATTGAAGTGTCACATTGGGCCTGTGGGAGACGGTGCACCCTGTGAAATTACACGTCCGAAGATTTGGATTTGATTTCCAGCCCTCTGCCAGTCAGTCTGCCAGGCACTTTCATGTGACAAGCCTTAGGCGAGTCCCTTTCTGTCTCTGATTCCCGATTCCTTCACAGGGATTTATGTGGGCCTTAACGCCCACTGGGAAAAGATCCCTCTGCCAGCTCAGTGCCTGCTTTCTTGGTTTGACTTGTCAATCTGGACTTGAATACACCTTTGGTTTTGGATTGACTCTATTACCTCTCCTAGAAATTAACACACAAAACTGACAGCTGATTGACAAGATGAGAAGCAGTTTTCCAAAATTCAAATTGAACTTAATCCTTTCTTACTAAAAGAATGCTCAAATCAAGGGGACACAGCTCACTCGATTTGACGTCATGAGCTATGGCAGGTAGAGACAACTTTTTGAAAATACACAGCTAAAACTGTCCGTGCTTTGAATGCTAGACATGTTTTTCAGAATACACAGCTAAAACGGTCCCCGCTTTAAGTGACAAAGCACTTAAAGCGGGGACCGTTTTAGCTGTGTATTTTGAAAAAGTTGTGTGCTCTTCAAAGAGAAAGCTACTTTTGCTGTGTCTTTGGATTCGAGGGGAAATGGGAGTCCTCTTCAGTCAGCAGGGACGACACCTGAGTCCTTTGCAGTCCTCTTGTCTACCTCTGAGGGTGAAATGAGGGTGGTCCCTGTCATCATGAGCCATGTCTGAAAGATTTATTCACATTCCCTACGAGAATAGACGGGTGAAATAGCAAAAGGTGTGTCTTCCTTTGGAGCATGGGCGGGTTCAAAGCCCAACTCATACCACTAAGTATTTTGCTGAACACGAGCAGTTGTGTGTGCGGCCTGTGTTTGGGTGATTTTTGTGTCATGTGTGTGTGTGTGTGTGTGTGTGTGTGTGTGTGTGTGTCTGTGTGTCTGTGTGTGTGTGTCTGTATTTCTGTCTCCATTCCTGAGCAGCAAATCTTTTTTCCTCTTTTAGCATGTTACTCACAACTGTGGATGAAGCCCAGCACTCCTGAAAACACAATCCATGTATGGTTGAAGGAAATTTTCTTGGTGATGAGTGAGAGGTTGGTGACTGAAACCAGCTCATTTCCCATTGACCACTGAGGTCACATCTCTCAGGTGAGAAGCAAAGTGAGAATTTGAACCAGGCACATTCTCCTTAGAGACAATGGGCCAAAGACAGGTCCGATGGAATGGAATGTCTTTTCATGTTGACATCAATCCCGTCAAGCACTCGTTAAGCCATTGAAGTGTCACATTGGGCCTGGGGGAGGCGGTGCACCCTGTGAAATTACACGTCCTAAGATTTGGATTTGATTTCCAGCCCTCTGCCTGTCAGTCTGCCAGGCACTTTAATGTGACAAGCCTTAGGCGAGTCCCTTTCTGTCTCTGATCCCCGATTCATTCACAGGGATTTATGTGGGCCTTAACGCCCTCTGGGAAAAGATCCCTCTGCCAGCTCAGTGCCTGCTTTCTTGGTTTGACTTCTCAATCTGGACTTGAATACACCTTTGGATTTGGATTGACTCTATTACCTCTCCTAGAAATTAACACACAAAACTGACAGCTGATTGACAAGATGAGAAGCAGTTTTCCAAAATTCAAATTGAACTTAATCCTTTCTTCCTAAAAGAATGCTCAAATCAAAGGGACACAGCTCACTCGTTTTGACTTCATGAGCTATGGCAGGTAGAGACAACTTTTTGAAAATACACAGCCAAAAGTGTCCGTGCTTTGAATGCTAGACATGTTTTTCAGTTTTAAGTGCTTTAAAACTGTGTTTGGGTGATTTTTGTGTCATGTGTGTGTTTGTGAGTGTGTGTGTGTGTGTGTGTCTGTGTGTGTGTGTCTGTATTTCTGTCTCCATTCCTGAGCAGCAAATCTTTTTTCCTCTTTTAGCATGTTACTCACAACTGTGGATTAAGCCCAGCACTCCTGAAAACACAATCCATGTATGGTTGAAGGAAATTTTCTTGGTGATGAGTGAGAGGTTGGTGACTGAAACCAGCTCATTTCCCATTGACCACTGAGGTCACATCTCTCAGGTGAGAAGCAAAGTGAGAATTTGAACCAGGCACATTCTCCTTAGAGACAATGGGCCAAAGACAGGTCCGATGGAATCGAATGTCTTTTCTTGTTGACATCCATCCCGTCAAGTCCTCGTTAAGCCATTGAAGTGTCACATTGGGCCTGGGGGAGGCGGTGCACCCTGTGAAATTACACGTTTGAAGATTTGGATTTGATTTCCAGCCCTCTGCCAGTCAGTCTGCCAGGCACTTTCATGTGACAAGCCTTAGGCGAGTCCCTTTCTGTCTCTGATTCCCGATTCCTTCACAGGGATTTATGTGGGCCTTAACGCCCACTGGGAAAAGATCCCTCTGCCAGCTCAGTGCCTGCTTTCTTGGTTTGACTTGTCAATCTGGACTTGAATACACCTTTGGTTTTGGATTGACTCTATTACCTCTCCTAGAAATTAACACACAAAACTGACAGCTGATTGACAAGATGAGAAGCAGTTTTCCAAAATTCAACTTGAACTTAATCCTTTCTTACTAAAAGAATGCTCAAATCAAGGGGACACAGCTCACTCGTTTTGACTTCATGAGCTATGGCAGGTAGAGACAACTTTCTGAAAATACACAGCTAAAACAGTCCGTGCTTTGAACGCTAGACATGTTTTTCAGAATACACAGCTAAAGCGGGGACCGTTTTAGCTGTGTATTTTGAAAAAGTTGTGTGCTCTTCAAACAGAAAGCTACTTTTGCTGTGTCTTTGGGTTCGAGGGGAAATGGGAGTCCTCTTCAGTCAGCAGGGACGACACCTGAGTCCTTTGCAGTCCTCTTGTCTGCCTCTGAGGGTGAAATGAGAGTGGTCCCTGTCATCATGAGCCATGTCTGAAAGAATTATTCACATTCCCTACGAGAATAGACGGGTGAAATAGCAAAAGGTGTGTCTTCCTTTGGAGCATGGACGGGTTCAAAGCCCACCTCATACCACTAAGTATTTTGCTGAACACGAGCAGTTGTGTGTGCGGCCTGTGTTTGGGCGATTTCTGTGTCATGTGTGTGTGTGTGTGTGTGTGTGTGTATGTGTGTGTGTGTGTCTGTATGTGTGTGTCTGTATTTCTGTCTCCATTCCTGAGCAGCAAATCATTTTTCCTCTTTTAGCATGTTACTCACAACTGTGGATGAAGCCCAGCACTCCTGAAAACACAATCCATGTATGGTTGAAGGAAATTTTCTTGGTGATGAGTGAGAGGTTGGTGACAGAAACCAGCTCATTTCCCATTGACCACTGAGGTCACATCTCTCAGGTGAGAAGCAAAGTGAGAATTTGAACCAGGCACAATCTCCAAGGAGACAATGGGCCAAAGACAGGTCCGATGAATCGAATGTCTTTTCATGTTGACATCCATCCCGTCAAGCCCTCGTTAAGCCATTGAAGTGTCACATTGGGCCTGGGGGAGGCGGTGCACCCTGTGAAATTACACGTCCGAAGATTTGGATTTGATTTCCAGCCCTCTGCCAGTCAGTCTGCCAGGCACTTTCATGTGACAAGCCTTAGGCGAGTCCCTTTCTGTCTCTGATTCCCGATTCCTTGACAGGAATTTATGTGGGCCTTAACGCCCACTGGGAAAAGATCCCTCTGCCATCTCAGTGCTGCTTTCTTGGTTTAACTTGTCAATCTGGACTTGAATACACCTTTGGTTTTGGATTGACTCTATTACCTCTCCTATAAATTAACACACAAATCTGACAGCTGATTGACAAGATGAGAAGCAGTTTTCCAAAATTCAAATTGAACTTAATCCTTTCTTACTAAAAGAATGCTCAAATCAAGGGGACACAGCTCACTCGTTTTGACTTCATGAGCTATGGTAGGTAGAGACAACTTTTTGAAAATACACAGCTAAAACTGTCCGTGCTTTGAATGCTAGACATGTTTTTCAGAATACACAGCTAAAAGAGTCCCCGCTTTAAGCACTTAAAGCGGGGACCGTTTTAGCTGTGTATTTTGAAAAAGTTGTGTGCTATTCAAAGAGAAAGCTACTTTTGCTGTGTCTTTGGGTTCGAGGGGAAATGGGAGTCCTCTTCAGTCAGCAGGGACGACACCTGAGTCCTTTGCAGTCCTCTTGTCTACCTCTGAGGGTGAAATGAGGGTGGTCCCTGTCATCATGAGCCATGTCTGAAAGAATTATTCACATTCCCTACGAGAATAGACAGGTGAAATAGCAAAAGGTGTGTCTTCCTTTGGAGCATGGGCGGGTTCAAAGCCCAACTCATACCACTAAGTATTTTGCTGAACACGAGCAGTTGTGTGTGCGGCCTGTGTTTGGGTGATTTTTGTGTCATGTGTGTGTGTGTGTGTGTGTGTGTGTGTGTGTCTGTGTGTGTGTGTCTGTATTTCTGTCTCCATTCCTGAGCAGCAAATCTTTTTTCCTCTTTTAGCATGTTACTCACAACTGTGGATGAAGCCCAGCACTCCTGAAAACACAATCCATGTATGGTTGAAGGAAATTTTCTTGGTGATGAGTGAGAGGTTGGTGACTGAAACCAGCTCATTTCCCATTGACCACTGAGGTCACATCTCTCAGGTGAGAAGCAAAGTGAGAATTTGAACCAGGGACATTCTCCTTAGAGACAATGGGCCAAAGACAGGTCCGATGGAATCGAATGTCTTTTCATGTTGACATCCATCCCGTCAAGCCCTCGTTAAGCCATTGAAGTGTCACATTGGGCCTGGGGGAGGCGGTGCACCCTGTGAAATTACACGTCCGAAGATTTGGATTTGATTTCCAGCCCTCTGCCAGTCAGTCTGCCAGGCACTTTCATGTGACAAGCCTTAGGCGAGTCCCTTTCTGTCTCTGATTCCCGATTCCTTCACAGGGATTTATGTGGGCCTTAACGCCCACTGGGAAAAGATCCCTCTGCCAGCTCAGTGCCTGCTTTCTTGGTTTGACTTGTCAATCTGGACTTGAATACACCTTTGGTTTTGGATTGACTCTATTACCTCTCCTAGAAATTAACACACAAAACTGACAGCTGATTGACAAGATGAGAAGCAGTTTTCCAAAATTCAACTTGAACTTAATCCTTTCTTACTAAAAGAATGCTCAAATCAAGGGGACACAGCTCACTCGTTTTGACTTCATGAGCTATGGCAGGTAGAGACAACTTTCTGAAAATACACAGCTAAAACAGTCCGTGCTTTGAACGCTAGACATGTTTTTCAGAATACACAGCTAAAGCGGGGACCATTTTAGCTGTGTATTTTGAAAAAGTTGTGTGCTCTTCAAAGAGAAAGCTACTGTTGCTGTGTCGTTGGGTTCGAGGGGAAATGTGAGTCCTCTTCAGTCAGCAGGGACGACACCTGAGTCCTTTGCAGTCCTCCTGTCTGCCTCTGAGGGTGAAATGAGAGTGGTCCCTGTCATCATGAGCCATGTCTTAAAGAATTATTCACATTCCCTACGAGAATAGACGGGTGAAATAGAAAAGGTGTGTCTTCTATTGGAGCATGGACGGGTTCAAAGCCTACCTCATACCACTAAGTATTTTGCTGAACACGAGCAGTTGTGTGTGCGGCCTGTGTTTGGGTGATTTTTGTGTCGTGTGTGTGTGTGTGTGTGTGTGTGTCTGTGTGTGTGTGTCTGTATTTCTGTCTCCATTCATTAGCAGCAAATCTTTTTTCCTCTTTTAGCATGTTACTCACAACTGTGGATGAAGCCCAGCACTCCCGAAAACACAATCCATGTATGGTTGAAGGAAATTTTCTTGGTGATGAGTGAGAGGTTGGTGACTGAAACCAGCTCATATCCCATTGACCACTGAGGTCACATCTCTCAGGTGAGAAGCAAAGTGAGAATTTGAACCAGGCACATTCTCCTTAGAGACAATGGGCCAAAGACAGGTCCGATGGAATCGAATGTCTTTTCATGATGACATCCATCCCGTCAAGCCCTCGTTAAGCCATTGAAGTGTCACATTGGGCCTGGGGGATGCGGTGCACCCTGTGAAATTACACGTCCGAAGATTTGGATTTGATTTCCAGCCCTCTGCCAGTCAGTCTGCCAGGCACTTTCATGTGACAAGCCTTAGGCGAGTCCCTTTCTGTCTCTGATTCCCGATTCCTTCACAGGGATTTATGTGGGCCTTAACGTCCACTGGGAAAAGATCCCTCTGCCAGCTCAGTGCCTGCTTTCTTGGTTTGACTTGTCAATCTGGACTTGAATACACCTTTGATTTTGGATTGACTCTATTACCTCTCATAGAAATTAACACACAAAACTGACAGCTGATTGACAAGATGAGAAGCAGTTTTCCAAAATACAAATTGAACTTAATCCTTTCTTACTAAAAGAATGCTCAAATCAAGGGGACACAGCTCACTCGTTTTTACTTCATGAGCTATGGCAGGTAGAGACAACTTTTTGAAAATACACAGCTAAAACTGTCCGTGCTTTGAATGCTAGACATGTTTTTCAGAATACACAGCTAAAGCGGGGACCGTTTTAGCTGTGTATTTTGAAAAAGTTGTGTGCTCTTCAAACAGAAAGCTACTTTTGCTGTGTCTTTGGGTTCGAGGGGAAATGGGAGTCCTCTTCAGTCAGCAGGGACGACACCTGAGTCCTTTGCAGTCCTCTTGTCTGCCTCTGAGGGTGAAATGAGAGTGGTCCCTGTCATCATGAGCCATGTCTGAAAGAATTATTCACATTCCCTACGAGAATAGACGGGTGAAATAGCAAAAGGTGTGTCTTCCTTTGGAGCATGGACGGGTTCAAAGCCCACCTCATACCACTAAGTATTTTGCTGAACATGAGCAGTTGTGTGTGCGGCCTGTATTTGGGTGATTTTTGTGTCGTGTGTGTGTGTGTGTGTGTGTGTGTGTGTGTGTGGGTGTTTGTGTGTGTGTGTCTGTATTTCTGTCTGCATTCCTGAGCAGCGAATCTTTTTTCCTCTTTTAGCATGTTACTCACAACTGTGGATGAAGCCCAGCACTCCTGAAAACACAATCCATGTATGGTTGAAGGAAATTTTCTTGGTGATGAGTGAGATGTTGGTGACTGAAACCAGCTCATTTCCCATTGACCACTGAGGTCACATCTCTCAGGTGAGAAGCAAAGTGAGAATTTGAACCAGGCACAATCTCCAAGGAGACAATGGGCCAAAGACAGGTCCGATGGAATCGAATGTCTTTTCATGTTGACATCCATCCCGTCAAGCCTTCGTTAACCCATTGAAGTGTCACATTGGGCCTGGGGGAAGCGGTGCACCCTGTGAAATTACACGTCCGAAGATTTGGATTTGATTTCCAGCCCTCTGCCAGTCAGTCTGCCAGGCACTTTCATGTGACAAGCCTTAGGCGAGTCCCTTTCTGTCTCTGATTCCCGATTCCTTCACAGGGATTTATGTGGGCCTTAACGCCCACTGGGAAAAGATCCCTCTGCCAGCTCAGTGCCTGCTTTCTTGGTTTGACTTGTCAATCTGGACTTGAATACACCTTTGGTTTTGGATTGACTCTATTACCTCTCCTAGAAATTAACACACAAAACTGACAGCTGATTGACAAGATGAGAAGCAGTTTTCCAAAATTCAAATTGAAGTTAATCCTTTCTTACTAAAAGAATGCTCAAATCAAGGGGACACAGCTCACTCGTTTTGACTTCATGAGCTATGGTAGGTAGAGACAACTTTTTGAAAATACACAGCTAAAACTGTCCGTGCTTTGAATGCTAGACATGTTTTTCAGAATACACAGCTAAAAGAGTCCCCGCTTTAAGCACTTAAAGCGGGGACCGTTTTAGCTGTGTATTTTGAAAAAGTTGTGTGCTCTTCAAAGAGAAAGCTACTTTTGCTGTGTCTTTGGGTTCGAGGGGAAATGGGAGTCCTCTTCAGTCAGCAGGGACGACACCTGAGTCCTTTGCAGTCATCTTGTCTACCTCTGAGGGTGAAATGAGGGTGGTCCCTGTCATCATGAGCCATGTCTGAAAGAATTATTCACATTCCCTACGAGAATAGACGGGTGAAATAGCAAAAGGTGTGTCTTCCTTTGGAGCATGGACAGGTTCAAAGCCCACCTCATACCACAAAGTATTTTGCTGAACACGAGCAGTTGTGTGTGCGGCCAGGTTTTGGGTGATTTTTGTGTCTTGTGTGTGTGTGTGTGTGTGTGTGTGTGTGTGTGTGTGTGTGTCTGTGTGTGTGTGTCTGTATTTCTGTCTCCATTCCTGAGCAGCAAATCTTATTTCCTCTTTTAGCATGTTACTCACAACTGTGGATGAAGCCCAGCACTCCTGAAAACACAATCCATGTATGGTTGAAGGAAATTTTCTTGGTGATGAGTGAGAGGTTGGTGACTGAAACCAGCTCATTTCCCATTGACCACTGAGGTCACATCTCTCAGGTGAGAAGCAAAGTGAGAATTTGAACCAGGCACATTCTCCTTAGAGACAATGGGCCAAAGACAGGTCCGATGGAATCGAATGTCTTTTCATGTTGACATCCATCCCGTCAAGCCCTCGTTAAGCCATTGAAGTGTCACATTGGGCCTGGGGGAGGCGGTGCACCCTGTGAAATTACACGGCCGAAGATTTGGATTTGATTTCCAGCCCTCTGCCAGTCAGTCTGCCAGGCACTTTCATGTGACAAGCCTTAGGCGAGTCCCTTTCTGTCTCTGATTCCCGATTCCTTCACAGGGATTTATGTGGGCATTAACGCACACTGGGAAAAGATCCCTCTGCCAGCTCAGTGCCTGCTTTCTTGGTTTGACTTGTCAATCTGGACTTGAATACACCTTTGGTTTTGGATTGACTCTATTACCTCTCCTAGAAATTAACACACAAAACTGAGAGCTGATTGACAAGATGAGAAGCAGTTTTCCAAAATTCAAATTGAACTTAATCCTTTCTTACTAAAAGAATGCTCAAATCAAGGGGACACAGCTCACTCGTTTTGACTTCATGAGCTATGGCAGGTAGAGACAACTTTTTGAAAATACACAGCTAAAACTGTCCGTGCTTTGAATGCTAGACATGTTTTTCAGAATACACAGCTAAAACTATCACCACTTTAAGTGTTAAAGCACTTAAAGCGGGGAACGTTTTAGCAGTGTATTTTGAAAAAGTTGTGTGCTCTTCAAAGAGAAAGCTACTTTTGCTGTGTCTTTGGGTTCGAGGGGAAATGGGAGTCCTCTTCAGTCAGCAGGGACGACACCTGAGTCCTTTGCAGTAATCTTGTCTGCCTCTGAGGGTGAAATGAGAGTGGTCCCTGTCATCATGAGCCATGTCTGAAAGAATTATTCACATTCCCTACGAGAATAGACGGGTGAAATAGCAAAAGGTGTGTCTTCCTTTGGAGCATGGACGGGTTCAAAGCCCACCTCATACCACTAAGTATTTTGCTGAACACGAACAGTTGTGTGTGCGGCCTGTGTTTGGGTGATTTTTGTGTCGTGTGTGTGTGTGTGTGTGTGTGTGTGTGTGTGTGTGTGTGTCTGTATTTCTGTCTCCATTCCTGAGCAGCAAATCTTTTTTCCTCTTTTAGCATGTTACTCACAAATGTGGATGAAGACCAGCACTCCTGAAAACACAATCCATGTATGGTTGAAGGAAATTTTCTTGGTGATGAGTGAGAGGTTGGTGACTGAAACCAGCTCATTTCCCATTGACCACTGAGGTCACATCTCTCAGGTGAGAAGCAAAGTGAGAATTTGAACCAGGCACATTCTCCTTAGAGAAAATGGGCCAAAGACAGGTCCGATGGAATCGAATGTCTTTTCATGTTGACATCCATCCCGTCAAGCCCTCGTTAAGCCATTGAAGTGTCACATTGGGCCTGGGGGAGGCGGTGCACCCTGTGAAATTACACGTCCGAAGATTTGGATTTGATTTCCAGCCCTCTGCCAGTCAGTCTGCCAGGCACTTTCACGTGACAAGCCTTAGGCGAGTCCCTTTCTTTCTCTGATTCCCGATTCCTTCACAGGGATTTATGTGGGCCTTAACGCCCACTGGGAAAAGATCCCTCTGCCAGCTCAGTGCCTGCTTTCTTGGTTTGACTTGTCACTCTGGACTTGAATACACCTTTGGTTTTGGATTGACTCTATTACCTCTCCTAGAAATTAACACACAAAACTGACAGCTGATTGACAAGATGAGAAGCAGTTTTCCAAAATTCAAATTGAACTTAATCCTTTCTTCATAAAAGAATGCTCAAATCAAGGGGACACAGCTCACTCGTTTTGACTTCATGAGCTATGGCAGGTAGAGACAACTTTTTGAAAATACACAGCTAAAACTGTCCGTGCTTTGAATGCTAGACATGTTTTTCAGAATACAAAGCTAAAACGGTCCCCGCTTTAAGTGCTTTATTAGCTGTGTATTTTGAAAAAGTTGTGTGCTCTTCAAAGAGAAAGCTACTTTTGCTGTGTCTTTCGGTTCGAGGGGAAATGGGAGTCCTCTTCAGTCAGCAGGAACGACACCTGAGTCCTTTGCAGTCCTCCTATCTGCCTCTGAGGGTGAAATGAGAGTGGTCTCTGTCATCATGAGCCATGTCTGAAAGAATTATTCACATTCCCTATGAGAATAGACGGGTGAAATAGCAAAAGGTGTGTCTTCCTTTGGAGCATGGACGGGTTCAAAGCCCACCTCATACCACTAAATATTTTGCTGAACACGAGCAGTTGTGTGTGCGGCCTGTGTTTGGGTGATTTTTGTGTCATGTGCGTGTGTGTGTGTGTTTGTGTGTGTGTGTGTCTGTGTGTGTGTGTCTGTATTTCTGTCTCCATTCCTGAGCAGCAAATCTTTTTTCCTCTTTTAGCATGTTACTCACAACTGTGGATGAAGCCCAGCACTCCTGAAAACACAATCCATGTATGGTTGGAGGAAATTTTCTTGGTGATGAGTGAGAGGTTGGTGAATGAAACCAGCTCATTTCCCATTAACCACTGAGGT
The DNA here is from genome assembly GCF_048565385.1 of Saimiri boliviensis. Taxonomy (NCBI): domain Eukaryota; kingdom Metazoa; phylum Chordata; class Mammalia; order Primates; family Cebidae; genus Saimiri; species Saimiri boliviensis. The sequence continues at coordinate 154,001,569 of NC_133453.1, forward strand.
CACATCTCTCAGGTGAGAAGCAAAGTGAGAATTTGAACCAGGCACATTCTCCTTAGAGACAATGGGCCAAAGACAGGTCCGATGGAATCGAATGTCTTTTCATGTTGACATCCATCCCGTCAAGCCCTCGTTAAGCCATTGAAGTGTCACATTGGGCCTGGGGGAGGCGGTGCCCCCTGTGAAATTACACGTCCGAAGATTTTGATTTGACTTCCATCCCTCTGCCAGTCAGTCTGCCAGGCACTTTCATGTGACAAGCCTTAGGCGAGTCCCTTTCTGTCTCTGATTCCCGATTCCTTCACAGGGATTTATGTGGGCCTTAACGCCCACTGGGAAAAGATCCCTCTGCCAGCTCAGTGCCTGCTTTCTTGGTTTGACTTGTCACTCTGGACTTGAATACACCTTTGGTTTTGGATTGACTCTATTACCTCTCCTAGAAATTAACACACAAAACTGACAGCTGATTGACAAGATGAGAAGCAGTTTTCCAAAATTCAAATTGAACTTAATCCTTTCTTACTAAAAGAATGCTCAAATCAAGGGGACACAGCTCACTCGTTTTGACTTCATGAGCTATGGCAGGTAGAGAACTTTTTGAAAATACAGAGCAAAAACTGTCCGTGCTTTGAATGCTAGACATGTTTTTCAGAATACACAGCTAAAACCGTCCCCGCTTTAAGTGCTTTATTAGCTGTGTATTTTGAAAAAGTTGTGTGCTCTTCAAAGAGAAAGCTACTTTTGCTGTGTCTTTGGGTTCGAGGGGATATGGGAGTCCTCTTCAGTCAGCAGGGATGACACCTGAGTCCTTTGCAGTCCTCTTGTCTGCCTCTGAGGGTGAAATGAGAGTGGTCCCTGTAATCATGAGCCATGTCTGAAAGAATTATTCACATTCCCTACGAGAATAGACGGGTGAAATAGCAAAAGGTGTGTCTTCCTTTGGAGCATGGACGGGTTCAAAGCCCACCTCATACCACTAAGTATTTTGCTGAACACGAGCAGTTGTGTGTGCGGCCTGTGTTTGGGTGATTTTTGTGTGATGTTTGTGTGTGTGTGTCTGTGTGTTTGTGTGTGTCTGTGTGTCTGTGTGTGTGTGTCTGTATTTCTGTCTCCATTCCTGAGCAGCAAATCTTTTTTCTTCTTTTAGCATGTTACTCACAACTGTGGATGAAGCCCAGCACTCCTGAAAACACAATCCATGTATGGTTGAAGGAAATTTTCTTGGTGATGAGTGAGAGGTTGGTGACTGAAACCAGCTCATTTCCCATTGACCACTGAGGTCACATCTCTCAGGTGAGAAGCAAAGTGAGAATTTGAACCAGGCACATTCTCCTTAGAGACAATGAGCCAAAGACAGGTCCGATGGAATCGAATGTCTTTTCATGTTGACATCCATCCCGTCAAGCCCTCGTTAAGCCATTGAAGTGTCACATTGGGCCTGGGGGAGGCGGTGCACCCTGTGAAATTACACGTCCGAAGATTTGGATTTGATTTCCAGCCCTCTGCCAGTCAGTCTGCCAGGCACTTTCATGTGACAAGCCTTAGGCGAGTCCCTTTCTGTCTCTGATTCCCGATTCCTTCACAGGGATTTATGTGGGCCTTAACGCCCACTGGGAAAAGATCCCTCTGCCAGCTCAGTGCCTGCTTTCTTGGTTTGACTTGTCAATCTGGACTTGAATACACCTTTGGTTTTGGATTGACTCTATTACCTCTCCTAGAAAATAACACACAAAAGTGACAGCTGATTGACAAGATGAGAAGCAGTTTTCCAAAATTCAAATTGAACTTAATCCTTTCTTACTAAAAGAATGCTCAAATCAAGGGGACACAGCTCACTCGTTTTGACTTCATGAGCTATGGCAGGTAGAGACAACTTTTTGAAAATACACAGCTAAAACTCTCCGTGCTTTGAATGCTAGACATGTTTTTCAGAATACACAGCTAAAACGGTCCCCGCTTTAAGTGCTTTATTAGCTGTGTATTTTGAAAAAGTTGTGTGCTCTTCAAAGAGAAAGCTACTTTTGCTGTGTCTTTGGGTTCGAGGGGAAATGGGAGTCCTCTTCAGTCAGCAGGGACGACACCTGAGTCCTTTGCAGTCCTCTTGTCTGCCTCTGAGGGTGAAATGAGAGTGGTCCCTGTCATCATGAGCCATGTCTGAAAGAATTATTCACATTCCCTACGAGAATAGACGGGTGAAATAGCAAAAGGTGTGTCTTCCTTTGGAGCATGGACGGGTTCAAAGCCCACCTCATACCACTAAGTATTTTGCTGAACACGAGCAGTTGTGTGTGCGGCCTTTGTTTGGGTGATTTTGTGTGATGTTTGTGTGTGTGTGTCTGTGTGTGTGTGTCTGTCTGTGTGTCTGTGTGTGTGTGTCTGTATTTCTGTCTCCATTCCTGAGCAGCAAATCTTTTTTCTTCTTTTAGCATGTTACTCACAACTGTGGATGAAGCCCAGCACTCCTGAAAACACAATCCATGTATGGTTGAAGGAAATTTTCTTGGTGATGAGTGAGAGGTTGGTGACTGAAACCAGCTCATTTCCCATTGACCACTGAGGTCACATCTCTCAGGTGAGAAGCAAAGTGAGAATTTGAACCAGGCACATTCTCCTTAGAGACAATGAGCCAAAGACAGGTCCGATGGAATCGAATGTCTTTTCATGTTGACATCCATCCCGTCAAGCCCTCGTTAAGCCATTGAAGTGTCACATTGGTCCTGGGGGAGGCGGTGCACCCTGTGAAATTACACGTCCGAAGATTTGGATTTGATTTCCAGCCCTCTGCCAGTCAGTCTGCCAGGCACTTTCATGTGACAAGCCTTAGGCGAGTCCCTTTCTGTCTCTGATTCCCGATTCCTTCACAGGGATTTATGTGGGCCTTAGCGCCCACTGGGAAAAGATCCCTCTGCCAGCTCAGTGCCTGCTTTCTTGGTTTGACTTGTCAATCTGGACTTGAATACACCTTTGGTTTTGGATTGACTCTATTACCTCTCCTAGAAAATAACACACAAAAGTGACAGCTGATTGACAAGATGAGAAGCAGTTTTCCAAAATTCAAATTGAACTTAATCCTTTCTTACTAAAAGAATGCTCAAATCAAGGGGACACAGCTCACTCGTTTTGACTTCATGAACTATGGCAGGTAGAGACAACTTTTTGAAAATACACAACTAAAACTGTCCGTGCTTTGAATGCTAGACATGTTTTTCAGAATACACAGCTAAAACGGTCCCCGCATAAGTGCTTTAGCACTTAAAGCGGGTACGGTTTTAGATGTGTATTTTGAAAAATCGTGTGCTCTTCAAAGAGAAAGCTACTTTTGCTGTGTCTTTGGGTTCGAGGGGAAATGGGAGTCCTCTTCGGTCAGCAGGGACGACACCTGAGTCCTTTGCAGTCCTCTTGTCTGCCTCTGAGGGTGAAATGAGAGTGGTCCCTGTCATCATGAGCCATGTCTGAAAGAATTATTCACATTCCGTACGAGAATAGACGGGTGAAATAGCAAAAGGTATGTCTTCCTTTGGAGCATGGACAGGTTCAAAGCCCACCTCATACCACTAAGTATTTTGCTGAACACGAGCAGTTGTGTGTGCGGCCTGTGTTTGGGTGATTTTTGTGTCATGTTTGTGTGTGTGTGTGTGTGTGTGTGTGTCTGTGTGTGTGTGTCTGTATTTCTGTCTCCATTCCTGAGCAGCAAATCTTTTTTCCTCTTTTAGCATGTTACTCACAACTGTGGATGAAGCCCAGCACTCCTGAAAACACAATCCATGTATGGTTGAAGGAAATTTTCTTGGTGATGAGTGAGAGGTTGGTGACTGAAACCAGCTCATTTCCCATTGACCACTGAGGTCACATCTCTCAGGTGAGAAGCAAAGTGAGAATTTGAACCAGGCACATTCTCCTTAGAGACAATGAGCCAAAGACAGGTCCGATGGAATCGAATGTCTTTTCATGTTGACATCCATCCCGTCAAGCCCTCGTTAAGCCATTGAAGTGTCACATTGGGCCTGGGGGAGGCGGTGCCCCCTGTGAAATTACACGTCCGAAGATTTGGATTTGATTTCCAGCCCTCTGCCAGTCAGTCTGCCAGGCACTTTCATGTGACAAGCCTTAGGCGAGTCCCTTTCTGTCTCTGATTCCCGATTCCTTCACAGGGATTTATGTGGGCCTTAACGCCCACTGGGAAAAGATCCCTCTGCCAGCTCAGTGCCTGCTTTCTTGGTTTGACTTGTCAATCTGCACTTGAATACACCTTTGGATTTGGATTGACTCTATTACCTCTCCTAGAAATTAACACACAAAACTGACAGCTGATTGACAAAATGAGAAGCAGTTTTCCAAAATTCAAATTGAACTTAATCCTTTCTTACTAAAAGAATGCTCAAATCAAGGGGACACAGCTCACTCGTTTTGACTTCATGAGCTATGGCAGGTAGAGACAACTTTTTGAAAATACACAGCTAAAACTGTCCGTGCTTTGAATGCTAGACATGTTTTTCAGAATACAAAGCTAAAACGGTCCCCGCTTTAAGTGCTTTATTAGCTGTGTATTTTGAAAAAGTTGTGTGCTCTTCAAAGAGAAAGCTACTTTTGCTGTGTCTTTCGGTTCGAGGGGAAATGGGAGTCCTCTTCAGTCAGCAGGAACGACACCTGAGTCCTTTGCAGTCCTCCTATCTGTCTCTGAGGGTGAAATGAGAGTGGTCTCTGTCATCATGAGCCATGTCTGAAAGAATTATTCACATTCCCTACGAGAATAGACGGGTGAAATAGCAAAAGGTGTGTCTTCCTTTGGAGCATGGACGGGTTCAAAGCCCACCTCATACCACTAAATATTTTGCTGAACACGAGCAGTTGTGTGTGCGGCCTGTGTTTGGGTGATTTTTGTGTCATGTGCGTGTGTGTGTGTGTTTGTGTGTGTGTGTGTCTGTGTGTGTGTGTCTGTATTTCTGTCTCCATTCCTGAGCAGCAAATCTTTTTTCCTCTTTTAGCATGTTACTCACAACTGTGGATGAAGCCCAGCACTCCTGAAAACACAATCCATGTATGGTTGGAGGAAATTTTCTTGGTGATGAGTGAGAGGTTGGTGAATGAAACCAGCTCATTTCCCATTAACTACTGAGGTCACATCTCTCAGGTGAGAAGCAAAGTGAGAATTTGAACCAGGCACATTCTCCTTAGAGACAATGGGCCAAAGACAGGTCCGATGGAATCGAATGTCTTTTCATGTTGACATCCATCCCGTCAAGCCCTCGTTAAGCCATTGAAGTGTCACATTGGGCCTGGGGGAGGCGGTGCACCCTGTGAAATTACACGGCCGATGATTTGGATTTGATTTCCAGCCCTCTGCCAGTCAGTCTGCCAGGCACTTTCATGTGACAAGCCTTAGGCGAGTCCCTTTCTGTCTCTGATTCCTGATTCCTTCACAGGGATTTATGTGGGCCTTAATGCCCACTGGGAAAAGATCCCTCTGCCAGCTCAGTGCCTGCTTTCTTGGTTTGACTTGTCACTCTGGACTTGAATACACCTTTGGTTTTGGATTGACTCTATTACCTCTCCTAGAAATTAACACACAAAACTGACAGCTGATTGACAAGATGAGAAGCAGTTTTCCAAAATTCAAATTGAACTTAATCCTTTCTTCCTAAAAGAATGCTCAAATCAAGGGGACACAGCTCACTCGTTTTGACTTCATGAGCTATGGCAGGTAGAGACAACTTTTTGAAAATACACAGCTAAAACTGTCCGTGCTTTGAATGCTAGACATGTTTTTCAGAATACACAGCTAAAACCGTCCCCGCTTTAAGTGCTTTATTAGCTGTGTATTTTGAAAAAGTTGTGTGCTCTTCAAAGAGAAAGCTACTTTTGCTGTGTCTTTGGGTTCGAGGGGAAATGGGAGTCCTCTTCAGTCAGCAGGGACGACACCTGAGTCCTTTGCAGTCCTCTTGTCTGCCTCTGAGGGTGAAATGAGAGTGGTCCCTGTCATCATGAGCCATGTCTGAAAGAATTATTCACATTCCCTACGAGAATAGACGGGTGAAATAGCAAAAGGTGTGTCTTCCTTTGGAGCATGGACGGGTTCAAAGCCCACCTCATACCACTAAGTGTTTTGCTGAACACGAGCAGTTGTGTGTGCGGCCTGTGTTTGGATGATTTTTGTGTGATGTTTGTGTGTGTGTGTCTGTGTGTGTGTGTGTGTCTGTGTGTCTGTGTGTGTGTGTCTGTATTTCTGTCTCCATTCCTGAGCAGCAAATCTTTTTTCTTCTTTTAGCATGTTACTCACAACTGTGGATGTAGCCCAGCACTCCTGAAAACACAATCCATGTATGGTTGAAGGAAATTTTCTTGGTGATGAGTGAGAGGTTGGTGACTGAAACCAGCTCATTTCCCATTGACCACTGAGGTCACATCTCTCAGGTGAGAAGCAAAGTGAGAATTTGAACCAGGCACATTCTCCTTAGAGACAATGAGCCAAAGACAGGTCCGATGGAATCGAATGTCTTTTCATGTTGACATCCATCCCGTCAAGCCCTCTTTAAGCCATTGAAGTGTCACATTGGTCCTGGGGGAGGCGGTGCACCCTGTGAAATTACACGTCCGAAGATTTGGATTTGATTTCCAGCCCTCTGCCAGTCAGTCTGCCAGGCACTTTCATGTGACAAGCCTTAGGCGAGTCCCTTTCTGTCTCTGATTCCCGATTCCTTCACAGGGATTTATGTGGGCCTTAACGCCCACTGGGAAAAGATCCCTCTGCCAGCTCAGTGCCTGCTTTCTTGGTTTGACTTGTCAATCTGGACTTGAATACACCTTTGGTTTTGGATTGACTCTATTACCTCTCCTGGAAAATAACACACAAAAGTGACAGCTGATTGACAAGATGAGACGCAGTTTTCCAAAATTCAAATTGAACTTAATACTTTCTTACTAAAAGAATACACAAATCAAGGGGAAACAGCTCACTCGTTTTGACTTCATGCGCTATGGCAGGTAGAGACAACTTTTTGAAAATACACAGCTAAAACTGTCCGTGCTTTGAATGCTAGACATGTTTTTCAGAATACACAGCTAAAACGGTCCCCGCTTTAAGTGCTAAATCACTTAAAGCGGGGACCGTTTTAGCAGTGTATTTTGAAAAAGTTGTGTGCTCTTCAAAGAGAAAGCTACTTTTGCTGTGTCTTTGGATTCGAGGGGAAATGGGAGTCCTCTTCAGTCAGCAGGGACGACACCTGAGTCCTTTGCTGTCCTCTTTTCTGCCTCTGAGGGTGAAATGAGAGTGGTCCCTGTCATCATGAGCCATGTCTGAAAGAATTATTCACATTCCCTACGAGAATAGACGGGTGAAATAGCAAAAGGTGTGTCTTCCTTTGGAGCATGGACGGGTTCAAAGCCCACCACATACCACTAAGTATTTTGCTGAACACGAGCAGTTGTGTGTGCGGCCTGTGTTTGGGTGATTTTTGTGTCGTGTGTGTGTGTGTGTGTGTGTGTGTGTGTGTGTGTGTCTGTGTGTGTGTGTCTGTATTTCTGTCTCCATTCCTGAGCAGCAAATCTTTTTTCCTCTTTTAGCATGTTACTCACAACTGTGGATGAAGCCCAGCACTCCTGAAAACACAATCCATGTATGGTTGAAGGAAATTTTCTTGGTGATGAGTGAGAAGTTGGTGACTGAAACCAGCTCATTTCCCATTGACCACTGAGGTCACATCTCTCAAGTGAGAAGCAAAGTGAGAATTTGAACCAGGCACATTCTCCTTAGAGACAATGAGCCAAAGACAGGTCCGATGGAATCGAATGTCTTTTCATGTTGACATCCATCCCGTCAAGCCCTCGTTAAGCCATTGAAGTGTCACATTGGGCCTGGGGGAGGCGGTGCACCCTGTGAAATTACACGTTCGAAGATTTGGATTTGATTTCCAGCCCTCTGCCAGTCAGTCTGCCAGGTACTTTCATGTGACAAGCCTTAGGCGAGTCCCTTTCTGTCTCTGATTCCCGATTCCTTCACAGGGATTTATGTGGGCCTTAACGCCCACTGGGAAAAGATCCCTCTGCCAGCTCAGTGCCTGCTTTCTTGGTTTGACTTCTCAATCTGGACTTGAATACACCTTTGGTTTTGGATTGACTCTATTACCTCTCCTAGAAATTAACACACAAAACTGACAGCTGATTGACAAAATGAGAAGCAGTTTTCCAAAATTCAAATTGAACTTAATCCTTTCTTACTAAAAGAATGCTCAAATCAAGGGAACACAGCTCACTCGTTTTGACTTCATGAGCTATGGCAGGGAGAGACAACTTTTTGAAAATACACAGCTAAAACTGTCCGTGCTTTGAATGCTAGACATGTTTTTCAGAATACAGAGCTAAAACGGTCCCCTCTTTAAGTGCTAAAGCACTTAAAGTTGTGTGCTCTTCAAAGAGAAAGCTACTTTTGCTGTGTCTTTGGGTTCGAGGGGAAATGGGAGTCCTCTTCAGTCAGCAGGGACGACACCTGAGTCCTCTGCAGTCCTCTTGTCTGCCTCTGAGGGTGAAATGAGAGTTGTCCCAGTCATCATGAGCCATGTCTGAAAGAATTATTCACATTCCCTACGAAAATAGACGGGTGAAATAGCAAAAGGTGTGTCTTCCTTTGGAGCATGGACGGTTTCAAAGCCCACCTCATATCACTAAGTATTTTGCTGAACACGAGCAGTTGTGTGTGCGGCCTGTTTTTGGGTGATTTTTTTGTCGTGTGTGTGTGTGTGTGTTTGTGTGTGTCTGTGTGTGTGTGTCTGTATTTCTGTCTCCATTCCTGAGCAGCAAATCTTTTTTCCTCTTTTAGCATGTTACTCACAACTGTGGATGAAGCCCAGCACTCCTGAAAACACAATCCATGTATGGTTGAAGGAAATTTTCTTGGTGATGAGTGAGAGGTTGGTGACTGAAACCAGCTCATTTTCCATTGACCACTGAGGTCACATCTCTCAGGTGAGAAGCAAAGTGAGAATTTGAACCAGGCACATTCTCCTTAGAGACAATGGGCCAAAGACAGTTCCGATGGAATCGAATGTCTTTTCATGTTGACATCCATCCCGTCAAGCCCTCGTTAAGCCATTGAAGTGTCACATTGGGCCTGAAGGAGGCGGTGCACCCTGTGAAATTACACGTCCGAAGATTTGGATTTGATTTCCAGCCCTCTGCCAGTCAGTCTGCCAGGCACTTTCATGTGACAAGCCTTAGGCGAGTCCCTTTCTGTCTCTGATTCCCGATTCCTTCACAGGGATTTATGTGGGCCTTAACGCCCACTGGGAAAAGATCCCTCTGCCAGCTCAGAGCGTGCTTTCTTGGTTTGACTTGTCAATCTGGACTTGAATACACCTTTGGTTTTGGATTGACTCTATTACCTCTCCTAGAAATTAACACACAAAACTGACAGCTGATTGACAAGATGAGAAGCAGTTTTCCAAAATTCAAATTGAACTTAATCCTTTCTTCCTAAAAGAATGCTCAAATCAAGGGGACACAGCTCACTCGTTTTGACTTCATGAGCTATGGCAGGTAGAGACAACTTTTTGAAAATACACAGCTAAAATTGTCCGTGCTTTGAATGCTAGACATGTTTTTCTGAATACACAGCTAAAACGGTCCCCTCTTTAAGTGCTAAAGCACTTAAAGTTGTGTGCTCTTCAAAGAGAAAGCTACATTTGCTGTGTCTTTGGGTTCGAGGGGAAATGGGAGTCCTCTTCAGTCAGCAGGGACGACACCTGAGTCCTCTGCAGTCCTCTTGTCTGCCTCTGAGGGTGAAATGAGAGTTGTCCCAGTCATCATGAGCCATGTCTGAAAGAATTATTCACATTCCCTACGAAAATAGACGGGTGAAATAGCAAAAGGTGTGTCTTCCTTTGGAGCATGGACGGTTTCAAAGCCCACCTCATACCACTAAGTATTTTGCTGAACACGAGCAGTTGTGTGTGCGGCCTGTTTTTGGGTGATTTTTTTGTCGTGTGTGTGTATGTGTGTTTGCGTGTGTCTGTGTGTGTGTGTCTGTATTTCTGTCTCCATTCCTGAGCAGCAAATCTTTTTTCCTCTTTTAGCATGTTACTCACAACTGTGGATGAAGCCCAGCACTCCTGAAAACACAATCCATGTATGGTTGAAGGAAATTTTCTTGGTGATGAGTGAGAGGTTGGTGACTGAAACCAGCTCATTTCCCATTGACCACTGAGGTCACATCTCTCAGGTGAGAAGCAAAGTGAGAATTTGAACCAGGCACATTCTCCTTAGAGACAATGGGCCAAAGACAGTTCCGATGGAATCGAATGTCTTTTCATGTTGACATCCATCCCGTCAAGCCCTCGTTAAGCCATTGAAGTGTCACATTGGGCCTGAAGGAGGCGGTGCACCCTGTGAAATTACACGTCCGAAGATTTGGATTTGATTTCCAGCCCTCTGCCAGTCAGTCTGCCAGGCACTTTCATGTGACAAGCCTTAGGCGAGTCCCTTTCTGTCTCTGATTCCCGATTCCTTCACAGGGATTTATGTGGGCCTTAACGCCCACTGGGAAAAGATCCCTCTGCCAGCTCAGAGCGTGCTTTCTTGGTTTGACTTGTCAATCTGGACTTGAATACACCTTTGGTTTTGGATTGACTCTATTACCTCTCCTAGAAATTAACAAACAAAACTGACAGCTGATTGACAAGATGAGAAGCAGCTTTCCAAAATTCAAATTGAACTTAATCCTTTCTTCCTAAAAGAATGCTCAAATCAAGGGGACACAGCTCACTCGTTTTGACTTCATGAGCTATGGCAGGTAGAGACAACTTTTTGAAAATACACAGCTAAAACTGTCCGTGCTTTGAATGCTAGACATGTTTTTCAGAATACACAGCTAAAACGGTCCCCGCTTTAAGTGCTTTAGCCCTTAAAGCGGGGACCGATTTAGCTGTGTATTTTGAAAAATTTGTGTGCTCTTCAAAGAGAAAGCTACTTTTGCTGTGTCTTTGGGTTCGAGGGGAAATGGGAGTCCTCTTCTGTCAGCAGGGACGACACCTGAGTCCTTTGCAGTCCTCTTGTCTGCCTCTGAGGGTGAAATGAGAGTGGTCCCTGTCATCATGAGCCATGTCTGAAAGAATTATTCACATTCCCTACGAGAATAGACAGGTGAAATAGCAAAACGTGTGTCTTCCTTTGGAGCATGGATTGGTTCAAAGCCCACCTCATACCACTAAGTATTTTGCTGAACACGAGCAGTTGTGTGTGCGGCCTGTGTTTGGGTGATTTTTGTGTCATGTGTGTGTGTGTGTGTGTGTGTGTGTGTTTGTGAGTGTGTCTGTGTGTGTGTGTCTGTATTTCTGTCTCCATTCCTGAGCAGCAAATCTTTTTTCCTCTTTTAGCATGTTACTCACAACTGTGGATGAAGCCCAGCACTCCTGAAAACACAATCCATATGGTTGAAGGAAATTTTCTTGGTGATGAGTGAGAGGTTGGTGACTGAAACCAGCTCATTTCCCATTTACCACTGAGGTCACATCTCTCAGGTGAGAAGCAAAGTGAGAATTTGAATCAGGCACATTCTCCTTAGAGACAATGGGCCAAAGACAGGTCTGATGGAATCAAATGTCTTTTCATGTTGACATCCATCTCGTCAAGCCCTCGTTAAACCATTGAAGTGTCACATTGGGCCTGTGGGAGGCGGTGCACCCTGTGAAATTACACGTCCGAAGATTTGGATTTGATTTCCAGCCCTCTGCCAGTCAGTCTGCCAGGCACTTTCATGTGACAAGCCTTAGGCGAGTCCCTTTCTGTCTCTGATTCCCGATTCCTTCACAGGGATTTATGTGGGCCTTAACGCTTACTGGGAAAAGATCCCTCTGCCAGCTCAGTGCCTGCTTTCTTGGTTTGACTTGTCAATCTGGACTTGAATACACCTTTGGTTTGGATTGACTCTATTACCTCTCCTAGAAATTAACACACAAAACTGACAGCTGATTGACAAGATGAGAAGCAGTTTTCCAAAATTCAAATTGAACTTAATCCTTTCTTACTAAAAGAATGCTCAAATCAAGGGGACACAGCTCACTCGTTTTGACTTCATGAGCTATGGCAGGTAGAGACAACTTTTTGAAAACACACAACTAAAACTGTCCGTGCTTTGAATGCTAGACATGTTTTTCAGAATACACAGCTAAAACGGTCCCCGCTTTAAGTGTTAAAGCAGTTAAAGCGGGGACCGTTTTAGCTGTGTATTTTGAAAAATTTGTGTGCTCTTCAAAGTGAAAGCTACTTTTGCTCTGTCTTTGGGTTCGAGGGGAAATGGGAGTCCTCTTCAGTCAGCAGGGACGACACCTGAGTCCTTTGCAGTCCTCTTGTCTGCCTCTGAGGGTGAAATGAGAGTGGTCCCTGTCATCATGAGCCATGTCTGAAAGAATTATTCACATTCCCTACGAGAATAGACGGGTGAAATAGCAAAAGGTGTGTCTTCCTTTGGAGCATGGACGGGTTCAAAGCCCACCTCATACCACTAAGTATTTTGCTGAACACAAGCAGTTTTGTGTGCGGCCTGTGTTTGGGTGATTTTTGTGTCGTGTGTGTGTGTCTGTGTGTGTGTGTCTGTGTGTGTGTGTCTGTATTTCTGTCTCCATTCCTGAGCAGCAAATCTTTTTTCCTCTTTTAGCATGTTACTCACAACTGTGGATGAAGCCCAGCACTCCTGAAAACACAATCCATGTATGGTTGAAGGAAATTTTCTTGGTGATGAGTGAGAGGTTGGTGACTGAAACCAGCTCATTTCCCATTGACCACTGAGGTCACATCTCTCAGGTGAGAAGCAAAGTGAGAATTTGAACCAGGCACATTCTCCTTAGAGACAATGGGCCAAAGACAGGTCCGATGGAATCGAATGTCTTTTCATGTTGACATCCATCCCGTCAAGCCCTCGTTAAGCCATTGAAGTGTCACATTGGGCCTGGGGTAGGGAGTGCACCCTGTGAAATTACACGTCCGAAGATTTGGATTTGATTTCCAGCCCTCTGCCAGTCAGTCTGCCAGGCACTTTCATGTGACAAGCCTTAGGCGAGTCCCTTTCTGTCTCTGATTCCCGATTCCTTCACAGGGATTTATGTGGGCCTTAACGCCCAGTGGGAAAAGATCCCTCTGCCAGCTCAGAGCGTGCTTTCTTGGTTTGACTTGTCAATCTGGACTTGAATACACCTTTGGTTTTGGATTGACTCTATTACCTCTCCTAGAAATTAACACACAAAACTGACAGCTGATTGACAAGATGAGAAACAGTTTTCCAAAATTCAAATTGAACTTAATTCTTTCTTCCTAAAAGAATGCTCAAATCAAGGGGACACAGCTCACTCGTTTTGACTTCATGAGCTATGGCAGGTAGAGACAACTTTTTGAAAAAACACAGCTAAAACTCTCCGTGCTTTGAATGCTAGACATGTTTTTCTGAATACACAGCTAAAACGGTCCCCTCTTTAAGTGCTAAAGCACTTAAAGTTGTGTGCTCTTCAAAGAGAAAGCTACATTTGCTGTGTCTTTGGGTTCGAGGGGAAATGGGAGTCCTCTTCAGTCAGCAGGGACGACACCTGAGTCCTCTGCAGTCCTCTTGTCTGCCTCTGAGGGTGAAATGAGAGTTGTCCCAGTCATCATGAGCCATGTCTGAAAGAATTATTCACATTCCCTACGAAAATAGACGGGTGAAATAGCAAAAGGTGTGTCTTCCTTTGGAGCATGGACGGTTTCAAAGCCCACCTCATACCACTAAGTATTTTGCTGAACACGAGCAGTTGTGTGTGCGGCCTGTTTTTGGGTGATTTTTTTGTCGTGTGTGTGTGTGTGTGTTTGTGTGTGTCTGTGTGTGTGTGTCTGTATTTCTGTCTCCATTCCTGAGCAGCAAATCTTTTTTCCTCTTTTAGCATGTTACTCACAACTGTGGATGAAGCCCAGCACTCCTGAAAACACAATCCATGTATGGTTGAAGGAAATTTTCTTGGTGATGAGTGAGAGGTTGGTGACTGAAACCAGCTCATTTCCCATTGACCACTGAGGTCACATCTCTCAGGTGAGAAGCAAAGTGAGAATTTGAACCAGGCACATTCTCCTTAGAGACAATGAGCCAAAGACTGGTCCGATGGAATCGAATGTCTTTTCATGTTGACATCCATCCCGTCAAGCCCTCGTTAAGCCATTGAAGTGTCACATTGGGCCTGGGGGAGGCGGTGCACCCAGTGAAATAACACGTTCGAAGATTTGGATTTGATTTCCAGCCCTCTGCCAGTCAGTCTGCCAGGCACTTTCATGTGACAAGCCTTAGGCGAGTCCCTTTCTGTCTCTGATTCCCGATTCCTTCACAGGGATTTATGTGGGCCTTAACGCCCACTGGGAAAAGATCCCTCTGCCAGCTCAGTGCCTGCTTTCTTGGTTTGACTTGTCAATCTGCACTTGAATACACCTTTGGATTTGGATTGACTCTATTACCTCTCCTAGAAATTAACACACAAAACTGACAGCTGATTGACAAAATGAGAAGCAGTTTTCCAAAATTCAAATTGAACTTAATCCTTTCTTACTAAAAGAATGCTCAAATCAAGGGGACACAGCTCACTCGTTTTGACTTCATGAGCTATGGCAGGTAGAGACAACTTTTTGAAAATACACAGCTAAAACTGTCCGTGCTTTGAATGCTAGACATGTTTTTCAGAATACAAAGCTAAAACGGTCCCCGCTTTAAGTGCTTTATTAGCTGTGTATTTTGAAAAAGTTGTGTGCTCTTCAAAGAGAAAGCTACTTTTGCTGTGTCTTTCGGTTCGAGGGGAAATGGGAGTCCTCTTCAGTCAGCAGGAACGACACCTGAGTCCTTTGCAGTCCTCCTATCTGTCTCTGAGGGTGAAATGAGAGTGGTCTCTGTCATCATGAGCCATGTCTGAAAGAATTATTCACATTCCCTACGAGAATAGACGGGTGAAATAGCAAAAGGTGTGTCTTCTTTGGAGCATGGACGGGTTCAAAGCCCACCTCATACCACTAAATATTTTGCTGAACACGAGCAGTTGTGTGTGCGGCCTGTGTTTGGGTGATTTTTGTGTCATGTGCGTGTGTGTGTGTGTTTGTGTGTGTGTGTGTCTGTGTGTGTGTGTCTGTATTTCTGTCTCCATTCCTGAGCAGCAAATCTTTTTTCCTCTTTTAGCATGTTACTCACAACTGTGGATGAAGCCCAGCACTCCTGAAAACACAATCCATGTATGGTTGGAGGAAATTTTCTTGGTGATGAGTGAGAGGTTGGTGAATGAAACCAGCTCATTTCCCATTAACTACTGAGGTCACATCTCTCAGGTGAGAAGCAAAGTGAGAATTTGAACCAGGCACATTCTCCTTAGAGACAATGGGCCAAAGACAGGTCCGATGGAATCGAATGTCTTTTCATGTTGACATCCATCCCGTCAAGCCCTCGTTAAGCCATTGAAGTGTCACATTGGGCCTGGGGGAGGCGGTGCACCCTGTGAAATTACACGGCCGATGATTTGGATTTGATTTCCAGCCCTCTGCCAGTCAGTCTGCCAGGCACTTTCATGTGACAAGCCTTAGGCGAGTCCCTTTCTGTCTCTGATTCCTGATTCCTTCACAGGGATTTATGTGGGCCTTAATGCCCACTGGGAAAAGATCCCTCTGCCAGCTCAGTGCCTGCTTTCTTGGTTTGACTTGTCACTCTGGACTTGAATACACCTTTGGTTTTGGATTGACTCTATTACCTCTCCTAGAAATTAACACACAAAACTGACAGCTGATTGACAAGATGAGAAGCAGTTTTCCAAAATTCAAATTGAACTTAATCCTTTCTTCCTAAAAGAATGCTCAAATCAAGGGGACACAGCTCACTCGTTTTGACTTCATGAGCTATGGCAGGTAGAGACAACTTTTTGAAAATACACAGCTAAAACTGTCCGTGCTTTGAATGCTAGACATGTTTTTCAGAATACACAGCTAAAACCGTCCCCGCTTTAAGTGCTTTATTAGCTGTGTATTTTGAAAAAGTTGTGTGCTCTTCAAAGAGAAAGCTACTTTTGCTGTGTCTTTGGGTTCGAGGGGAAATGGGAGTCCTCTTCAGTCAGCAGGGACGACACCTGAGTCCTTTGCAGTCCTCTTGTCTGCCTCTGAGGGTGAAATGAGAGTGGTCCCTGTCATCATGAGCCATGTCTGAAAGAATTATTCACATTCCCTACGAGAATAGACGGGTGAAATAGCAAAAGGTGTGTCTTCCTTTGGAGCATGGACGGGTTCAAAGCCCACCTCATACCACTAAGTGTTTTGCTGAACACGAGCAGTTGTGTGTGCGGCCTGTGTTTGGATGATTTTTGTGTGATGTTTGTGTGTGTGTGTCTGTGTGTGTGTGTGTGTCTGTGTGTCTGTGTGTGTGTGTCTGTATTTCTGTCTCCATTCCTGAGCAGCAAATCTTTTTTCTTCTTTTAGCATGTTACTCACAACTGTGGATGAAGCCCAGCACTCCTGAAAACACAATCCATGTATGGTTGAAGGAAATTTTCTTGGTGATGAGTGAGAGGTTGGTGACTGAAACCAGCTCATTTCCCATTGACCACTGAGGTCACATCTCTCAGGTGAGAAGCAAAGTGAGAATTTGAACCAGGCACATTCTCCTTAGAGACAATGAGCCAAAGACAGGTCCGATGGAATCGAATGTCTTTTCATGTTGACATCCATCCCGTCAAGCCCTCGTTAAGCCATTGAAGTGTCACATTGGTCCTGGGGGAGGCGGTGCACCCTGTGAAATTACACGTCCGAAGATTTGGATTTGATTTCCAGCCCTCTGCCAGTCAGTCTGCCAGGCACTTTCATGTGACAAGCCTTAGGCGAGTCCCTTTCTGTCTCTGATTCCCGATTCCTTCACAGGGATTTATGTGGGCCTTAACGCCCACTGGGAAAAGATCCCTCTGCCAGCTCAGTGCCTGCTTTCTTGGTTTGACTTGTCAATCTGGACTTGAATACACCTTTGGTTTTGGATTGACTCTATTACCTCTCCTGGAAAATAACACACAAAAGTGACAGCTGATTGACAAGATGAGACGCAGTTTTCCAAAATTCAAATTGAACTTAATACTTTCTTACTAAAAGAATACACAAATCAAGGGGAAACAGCTCACTCGTTTTGACTTCATGAGCTATGGCAGGTAGAGACAACTTTTTGAAAATACACAGCTAAAACTGTCCGTGCTTTGAATGCTAGACATGTTTTTCAGAATACACAGCTAAAACGGTCCCCGCTTTAAGTGCTAAATCACTTAAAGCGGGGACCGTTTTAGCAGTGTATTTTGAAAAAGTTGTGTGCTCTTCAAAGAGAAAGCTACTTTTGCTGTGTCTTTGGATTCGAGGGGAAATGGGAGTCCTCTTCAGTCAGCAGGGACGACACCTGAGTCCTTTGCTGTCCTCTTTTCTGCCTCTGAGGGTGAAATGAGAGTGGTCCCTGTCATCATGAGCCATGTCTGAAAGAATTATTCACATTCCCTACGAGAATAGACGGGTGAAATAGCAAAAGGTGTGTCTTCCTTTGGAGCATGGACGGGTTCAAAGCCCACCACATACCACTAAGTATTTTGCTGAACACGAGCAGTTGTGTGTGCGGCCTGTGTTTGGGTGATTTTTGTGTCGTGTGTGTGTGTGTGTGTGTGTGTGTGTGTGTGTGTGTGTGTCTGTGTGTGTGTGTCTGTATTTCTGTCTCCATTCCTGAGCAGCAAATCATTTTTCCTCTTTTAGCATGTTACTCACAACTGTGGATGAAGCCCAGCACTCCTGAAAACACAATCCATGTATGGTTGAAGGAAATTTTCTTGGTGATGAGTGAGAAGTTGGTGACTGAAACCAGCTCATTTCCCATTGACCACTGAGGTCACATCTCTCAAGTGAGAAGCAAAGTGAGAATTTGAACCAGGCACATTCTCCTTAGAGACAATGAGCCAAAGACAGGTCCGATGGAATCGAATGTCTTTTCATGTTGACATCCATCCCGTCAAGCCCTCGTTAAGCCATTGAAGTGTCACATTGGGCCTGGGGGAGGCGGTGCACCCTGTGAAATTACACGTTCGAAGATTTGGATTTGATTTCCAGCCCTCTGCCAGTCAGTCTGCCAGGTACTTTCATGTGACAAGCCTTAGGCGAGTCCCTTTCTGTCTCTGATTCCCGATTCCTTCACAGGGATTTATGTGGGCCTTAACGCCCACTGGGAAAAGATCCCTCTGCCAGCTCAGTGCCTGCTTTCTTGGTTTGACTTCTCAATCTGGACTTGAATACACCTTTGGTTTTGGATTGACTCTATTACCTCTCCTAGAAATTAACACACAAAACTGACAGCTGATTGACAAAATGAGAAGCAGTTTTCCAAAATTCAAATTGAACTTAATCCTTTCTTACTAAAAGAATGCTCAAATCAAGGGAACACAGCTCACTCGTTTTGACTTCATGAGCTATGGCAGGGAGAGACAACTTTTTGAAAATACACAGCTAAAACTGTCCGTGCTTTGAATGCTAGACATGTTTTTCAGAATACAGAGCTAAAACGGTCCCCTCTTTAAGTGCTAAAGCACTTAAAGTTGTGTGCTCTTCAAAGAGAAAGCTACTTTTGCTGTGTCTTTGGGTTCGAGGGGAAATGGGAGTCCTCTTCAGTCAGCAGGGACGACACCTGAGTCCTCTGCAGTCCTCTTGTCTGCCTCTGAGGGTGAAATGAGAGTTGTCCCAGTCATCATGAGCCATGTCTGAAAGAATTATTCACATTCCCTACGAAAATAGACGGGTGAAATAGCAAAAGGTGTGTCTTCCTTTGGAGCATGGACGGTTTCAAAGCCCACCTCATATCACTAAGTATTTTGCTGAACACGAGCAGTTGTGTGTGCGGCCTGTTTTTGGGTGATTTTTTTGTCGTGTGTGTGTGTGTGTGTTTGTGTGTGTCTGTGTGTGTGTGTCTGTATTTCTGTCTCCATTCCTGAGCAGCAAATCTTTTTTCCTCTTTTAGCATGTTACTCACAACTGTGGATGAAGCCCAGCACTCCTGAAAACACAATCCATGTATGGTTGAAGGAAATTTTCTTGGTGATGAGTGAGAGGTTGGTGACTGAAACCAGCTCATTTTCCATTGACCACTGAGGTCACATCTCTCAGGTGAGAAGCAAAGTGAGAATTTGAACCAGGCACATTCTCCTTAGAGACAATGGGCCAAAGACAGTTCCGATGGAATCGAATGTCTTTTCATGTTGACATCCATCCCGTCAAGCCCTCGTTAAGCCATTGAAGTGTCACATTGGGCCTGAAGGAGGCGGTGCACCCTGTGAAATTACACGTCCGAAGATTTGGATTTGATTTCCAGCCCTCTGCCAGTCAGTCTGCCAGGCACTTTCATGTGACAAGCCTTAGGCGAGTCCCTTTCTGTCTCTGATTCCCGATTCCTTCACAGGGATTTATGTGGGCCTTAACGCCCACTGGGAAAAGATCCCTCTGCCAGCTCAGAGCGTGCTTTCTTGGTTTGACTTGTCAATCTGGACTTGAATACACCTTTGGTTTTGGATTGACTCTATTACCTCTCCTAGAAATTAACACACAAAACTGACAGCTGATTGACAAGATGAGAAGCAGTTTTCCAAAATTCAAATTGAACTTAATCCTTTCTTCCTAAAAGAATGCTCAAATCAAGGGGACACAGCTCACTCGTTTTGACTTCATGAGCTATGGCAGGTAGAGACAACTTTTTGAAAATACACAGCTAAAATTGTCCGTGCTTTGAATGCTAGACATGTTTTTCTGAATACACAGCTAAAACGGTCCCCTCTTTAAGTGCTAAAGCACTTAAAGTTGTGTGCTCTTCAAAGAGAAAGCTACATTTGCTGTGTCTTTGGGTTCGAGGGGAAATGGGAGTCCTCTTCAGTCAGCAGGGACGACACCTGAGTCCTCTGCAGTCCTCTTGTCTGCCTCTGAGGGTGAAATGAGAGTTGTCCCAGTCATCATGAGCCATGTCTGAAAGAATTATTCACATTCCCTACGAAAATAGACGGGTGAAATAGCAAAAGGTGTGTCTTCCTTTGGAGCATGGACGGTTTCAAAGCCCACCTCATACCACTAAGTATTTTGCTGAACACGAGCAGTTGTGTGTGCGGCCTGTTTTTGGGTGATTTTTTTGTCGTGTGTGTGTATGTGTGTTTGCGTGTGTCTGTGTGTGTGTGTCTGTATTTCTGTCTCCATTCCTGAGCAGCAAATCTTTTTTCCTCTTTTAGCATGTTACTCACAACTGTGGATGAAGCCCAGCACTCCTGAAAACACAATCCATGTATGGTTGAAGGAAATTTTCTTGGTGATGAGTGAGAGGTTGGTGACTGAAACCAGCTCATTTCCCATTGACCACTGAGGTCACATCTCTCAGGTGAGAAGCAAAGTGAGAATTTGAACCAGGCACATTCTCCTTAGAGACAATGGGCCAAAGACAGTTCCGATGGAATCGAATGTCTTTTCATGTTGACATCCATCCCGTCAAGCCCTCGTTAAGCCATTGAAGTGTCACATTGGGCCTGAAGGAGGCGGTGCACCCTGTGAAATTACACGTCCGAAGATTTGGATTTGATTTCCAGCCCTCTGCCAGTCAGTCTGCCAGGCACTTTCATGTGACAAGCCTTAGGCGAGTCCCTTTCTGTCTCTGATTCCCGATTCCTTCACAGGGATTTATGTGGGCCTTAACGCCCACTGGGAAAAGATCCCTCTGCCAGCTCAGAGCGTGCTTTCTTGGTTTGACTTGTCAATCTGGACTTGAATACACCTTTGGTTTTGGATTGACTCTATTACCTCTCCTAGAAATTAACAAACAAAACTGACAGCTGATTGACAAGATGAGAAGCAGCTTTCCAAAATTCAAATTGAACTTAATCCTTTCTTCCTAAAAGAATGCTCAAATCAAGGGGACACAGCTCACTCGTTTTGACTTCATGAGCTATGGCAGGTAGAGACAACTTTTTGAAAATACACAGCTAAAACTGTCCGTGCTTTGAATGCTAGACATGTTTTTCAGAATACACAGCTAAAACGGTCCCCGCTTTAAGTGCTTTAGCCCTTAAAGCGGGGACCGATTTAGCTGTGTATTTTGAAAAATTTGTGTGCTCTTCAAAGAGAAAGCTACTTTTGCTGTGTCTTTGGGTTCGAGGGGAAATGGGAGTCCTCTTCTGTCAGCAGGGACGACACCTGAGTCCTTTGCAGTCCTCTTGTCTGCCTCTGAGGGTGAAATGAGAGTGGTCCCTGTCATCATGAGCCATGTCTGAAAGAATTATTCACATTCCCTACGAGAATAGACAGGTGAAATAGCAAAACGTGTGTCTTCCTTTGGAGCATGGATTGGTTCAAAGCCCACCTCATACCACTAAGTATTTTGCTGAACACGAGCAGTTGTGTGTGCGGCCTGTGTTTGGGTGATTTTTGTGTCATGTGTGTGTGTGTGTGTGTGTGTGTGTGTTTGTGAGTGTGTCTGTGTGTGTGTGTCTGTATTTCTGTCTCCATTCCTGAGCAGCAAATCTTTTTTCCTCTTTTAGCATGTTACTCACAACTGTGGATGAAGCCCAGCACTCCTGAAAACACAATCCATATGGTTGAAGGAAATTTTCTTGGTGATGAGTGAGAGGTTGGTGACTGAAACCAGCTCATTTCCCATTTACCACTGAGGTCACATCTCTCAGGTGAGAAGCAAAGTGAGAATTTGAATCAGGCACATTCTCCTTAGAGACAATGGGCCAAAGACAGGTCTGATGGAATCAAATGTCTTTTCATGTTGACATCCATCTCGTCAAGCCCTCGTTAAACCATTGAAGTGTCACATTGGGCCTGGGGGAGGCGGTGCACCCTGTGAAATTACACGTCCGAAGATTTGGATTTGATTTCCAGCCCTCTGCCAGTCAGTCTGCCAGGCACTTTCATGTGACAAGCCTTAGGCGAGTCCCTTTCTGTCTCTGATTCCCGATTCCTTCACAGGGATTTATGTGGGCCTTAACGCTTACTGGGAAAAGATCCCTCTGCCAGCTCAGTGCCTGCTTTCTTGGTTTGACTTGTCAATCTGGACTTGAATACACCTTTGGTTTGGATTGACTCTATTACCTCTCCTAGAAATTAACACACAAAACTGACAGCTGATTGACAAGATGAGAAGCAGTTTTCCAAAATTCAAATTGAACTTAATCCTTTCTTACTAAAAGAATGCTCAAATCAAGGGGACACAGCTCACTCGTTTTGACTTCATGAGCTATGGCAGGTAGAGACAACTTTTTGAAAACACACAACTAAAACTGTCCGTGCTTTGAATGCTAGACATGTTTTTCAGAATACACAGCTAAAACGGTCCCCGCTTTAAGTGTTAAAGCAGTTAAAGCGGGGACCGTTTTAGCTGTGTATTTTGAAAAATTTGTGTGCTCTTCAAAGTGAAAGCTACTTTTGCTCTGTCTTTGGGTTCGAGGGGAAATGGGAGTCCTCTTCAGTCAGCAGGGACGACACCTGAGTCCTTTGCAGTCCTCTTGTCTGCCTCTGAGGGTGAAATGAGAGTGGTCCCTGTCATCATGAGCCATGTCTGAAAGAATTATTCACATTCCCTACGAGAATAGACGGGTGAAATAGCAAAAGGTGTGTCTTCCTTTGGAGCATGGACGGGTTCAAAGCCCACCTCATACCACTAAGTATTTTGCTGAACACAAGCAGTTTTGTGTGCGGCCTGTGTTTGGGTGATTTTTGTGTCGTGTGTGTGTGTCTGTGTGTGTGTGTCTGTGTGTGTGTGTCTGTATTTCTGTCTCCATTCCTGAGCAGCAAATCTTTTTTCCTCTTTTAGCATGTTACTCACAACTGTGGATGAAGCCCAGCACTCCTGAAAACACAATCCATGTATGGTTGAAGGAAATTTTCTTGGTGATGAGTGAGAGGTTGGTGACTGAAACCAGCTCATTTCCCATTGACCACTGAGGTCACATCTCTCAGGTGAGAAGCAAAGTGAGAATTTGAACCAGGCACATTCTCCTTAGAGACAATGGGCCAAAGACAGGTCCGATGGAATCGAATGTCTTTTCATGTTGACATCCATCCCGTCAAGCCCTCGTTAAGCCATTGAAGTGTCACATTGGGCCTGGGGTAGGGAGTGCACCCTGTGAAATTACACGTCCGAAGATTTGGATTTGATTTCCAGCCCTCTGCCAGTCAGTCTGCCAGGCACTTTCATGTGACAAGCCTTAGGCGAGTCCCTTTCTGTCTCTGATTCCCGATTCCTTCACAGGGATTTATGTGGGCCTTAACGCCCAGTGGGAAAAGATCCCTCTGCCAGCTCAGAGCGTGCTTTCTTGGTTTGACTTGTCAATCTGGACTTGAATACACCTTTGGTTTTGGATTGACTCTATTACCTCTCCTAGAAATTAACACACAAAACTGACAGCTGATTGACAAGATGAGAAGCAGTTTTCCAAAATTCAAATTGAACTTAATTCTTTCTTCCTAAAAGAATGCTCAAATCAAGGGGACACAGCTCACTCGTTTTGACTTCATGAGCTATGGCAGGTAGAGACAACTTTTTGAAAAAACACAGCTAAAACTGTCCGTGCTTTGAATGCTAGACATGTTTTTCTGAATACACAGCTAAAACGGTCCCCTCTTTAAGTGCTAAAGCACTTAAAGTTGTGTGCTCTTCAAAGAGAAAGCTACATTTGCTGTGTCTTTGGGTTCGAGGGGAAATGGGAGTCCTCTTCAGTCAGCAGGGACGACACCTGAGTCCTCTGCAGTCCTCTTGTCTGCCTCTGAGGGTGAAATGAGAGTTGTCCCAGTCATCATGAGCCATGTCTGAAAGAATTATTCACATTCCCTACGAAAATAGACGGGTGAAATAGCAAAAGGTGTGTCTTCCTTTGGAGCATGGACGGTTTCAAAGCCCACCTCATACCACTAAGTATTTTGCTGAACACGAGCAGTTGTGTGTGCGGCCTGTTTTTGGGTGATTTTTTTGTCGTGTGTGTGTGTGTGTGTTTGTGTGTGTCTGTGTGTGTGTGTCTGTATTTCTGTCTCCATTCCTGAGCAGCAAATCTTTTTTCCTCTTTTAGCATGTTACTCACAACTGTGGATGAAGCCCAGCACTCCTGAAAACACAATCCATGTATGGTTGAAGGAAATTTTCTTGGTGATGAGTGAGAGGTTGGTGACTGAAACCAGCTCATTTCCCATTGACCACTGAGGTCACATCTCTCAGGTGAGAAGCAAAGTGAGAATTTGAACCAGGCACATTCTCCTTAGAGACAATGAGCCAAAGACTGGTCCGATGGAATCGAATGTCTTTTCATGTTGACATCCATCCCGTCAAGCCCTCGTTAAGCCATTGAAGTGTCACATTGGGCCTGGGGGAGGCGGTGCACCCAGTGAAATAACACGTTCGAAGATTTGGATTTGATTTCCAGCCCTCTGCCAGTCAGTCTGCCAGGCACTTTCATGTGACAAGCCTTAGGCGAGTCCCTTTCTGTCTCTGATTCCCGATTCCTTCACAGGGATTTATGTGGGCCTTAACGCCCACTGGGAAAAGATCCCTCTGCCAGCTCAGTGCCTGCTTTCTTGGTTTGACTTGTCAATCTGGACTTGAATACACCTTTGGTTTTGGATTGACTCAATTACCTCTCCTAGAAATTAAGACACAAAACTGACAGCTGATTGACAAGAAGAGAAGCAGTTTTCCAAAATTCAAATTGAACTTAATCCTTTCTTACTAAAAGAATGCTCAAATCAAGGGAACTCAGCTCACTCGTTTTGACTTCATGAGCTATGGCAGGTAGAGACAACTTTTTGAAAATACACAGCTAAAACTGTCCGGGCTTTGAATGCTAGACATGTTTTTCAGAATACACAGCTAAAACGGTCCCCGCTTTAAGTGCTTTAGCACTTAAAGCGGGGACCGTTTTAGCTGTGTATTTTGAAAAATTTGTGTGCTCTTCAAAGAGAAAGCTACTTTTGCTGTGTCTTTGGGTTCGAGGGGAAATGGGAGTCCTCTTCAGTCAGCAGGGACGACACCTGAGTCCTTTGCAGTCCTCTTGTCTGCCTCTGAGGGTGAAATGAGAGTGGTCCCAGTCATCATGAGCCATGTCTGAAAGAATTATTCACATTCCCTACGAGAATAGACAGGTGAAATAGCAAAACGTGTGTCTTCCTTTGGAGCATGGATTGGTTCAAAGCCCACCTCATACCACTAAGTATTTTGCTGAACACGAGCAGTTGTGTGTGCGGCCTGTGTTTGGGTGATTTTTGTGTCATGTGTGTGTGTGTGTGTGTGTTTGTGAGTGTGTCTGTGTGTGTGTGTCTGTATTTCTGTCTCCATTCCTGAGCAGCAAATCTTTTTTCCTCTTTTAGCATATTACTCACAACTGTGGATGAAGCCCAGCACTCCTGAAAACACAATCCATATGGTTGAAGGAAATTTTCTTGGTGATGAGTGAGAGGTTGGTGACTGAAACCAGCTCATTTCCCATTGACCACTGAGGTCACATCTCTCAGGTGAGAAGCAAAGTGAGAATTTGAATCAGGCACATTCTCCTTAGAGACAATGGGCCAAAGACCGGTCTGATGGAATCGAATGTCTTTTCATGTTGACATCCATCCCGTCAAGCCCTCGTTAAACCATTGAAGTGTCACATTGGGCCTGGGGGAGGCGGTGCACCCTGTGAAATTACACGTCCGAAAATTTGGATTTGATTTCCAGCCCTCTGCCAGTCAGTCTGCCAGGCACTTTCATGTGACAAGCCTTAGGCGAGTCCCTTTCTGTCTCTGATTCCCGATTCCTTCACAGGGATTTATGTGGGCCTTAACGGTTACTGGGAAAAGATCCCTCTACCAGCTCAGAGCCTGCTTTCTTGGTTTGACTTGTCAATCTGGACTTGAATACACCTTTGGTTTTGGATTGACTCTATTACCTCTCCTAGAAATTAACACACAAAACTGACAGCTGATTGACAAGATGAGAAGCAGTTTTCCAAAATTCAAATTGAACTTAATCCTTTCTTACTAAAAGAATGCTCAAATCAAGGGGACACAGCTCACTCGTTTTGACTTCATGAGCTATGGCAGGTAGAGACAACTTTTTGAAAATACACAACTAAAACTGTCCGTGCTTTGAATGCTAGACATGTTTTTCAGAATACACAGCTAAAACGGTCCCCTCTTTAAGTGCTAAAGCACTTAAAGTTGTGTGCTCTTCAAAGAGAAAGCTACTTTTGCTGTGTTTTGTGTTCGAGGGGAAATGGGAGTCCTCTTCAGTCAGCAGGGACGACACCTGAGTCCTCTGCAGTCCTCTTGTCTGCCTCTGAGGGTGAAATGAGAGTGGTCCCTGTCATCATGAGCCATGTCTGAAAGAATTATTCACATTCCCTACGAGAATAGACGGGTGAAATAGCAAAAGGTGTGTCTTCCTTTGGAGCATGGACGGGTTCAAAGCCCACCTCATACCACTAAGTATTTTGCTGAACACGAGCAGTTGTGTGTGCGGCCTGTGTTTGGGTGATTTTTGTGTCTTGTGTGTGTGTATGTGTGTGTGTATGTGTGTGTGTGTGTGTGTGTCTGTATTTCTGTCTCCATTCCTGAGCAGCAAATCTTTTTTCCTCTTTTAGCATGTTACTCACAACTGTGGATGAAGCCCAGCACTCCTGAAAACACAATCCATGTATGGTTGAAGGAAATTTTCTTGGTGATGAGTGAGAGGTTGGTGACTGAAACCAGCTCATTTCCCATTGACCACTGAGGTCACATCTCTCAGGTGAGAAGCAAAGTGAGAATTTGAATCAGGCACATTCTCCTTAGAGACAATGGGCCAAAGACAGGTCCGATGGAATCGAATGTCTTTCCATGTTGACATCCATCCCGTCAAGCCCTCGTTAAACCATTGAAGTGTCACATTGGGCCTGGGGGAGGCGGTGCACCCTGTGAAATTACACGTCCGAAGAATTGGATTTGATTTCCAGCCCTCTGCCAGTCAGTCTGCCAGGCACTTTCATGTGACAAGCCTTAGGCGAGTCCCTTTCTGTCTCTGATTCCCGATTCCTTCACAGGGATTTATGTGGGCCTTAACGCTTACTGGGAAAAGATCCCTCTGCCAGCTCAGTGCCTGCTTTCTTGGTTTGACTTGTCAATCTGGACTTGAATACACCTTTGGTTTTGGATTGACTCTATTACCTCTCCTAGAAATTAACACACAAAACTGACAGCTGATTGACAAGATGAGAAGCAGTTTTCCAAAATTCAAATTGAACTTAATCCTTTCTTCCTAAAAGAATGCTCAAATCAAGGGGACACAGCTCACTCGTTTTGACTTCATGAGCTATGGCAGGTAGAGACAACTTTTTGAAAATACACAGCTAAAACTGTCCGTGCTTTGAATGCTAGACATGTTTTTCAGAATACACAGCTAAAACGGTCCCCGCTTTAAGTGTTAAAGCAGTTAAAGCGGGGACCGTTTTAGCTGTGTATTTTGAAAAATTTGTGTGCTCTTCAAAGTGAAAGCTACTTTTGCTCTGTCTTTCGGTTCGAGGGGAAATGGGAGTCCTCTTCAGTCAGCAGGGACGACACCTGAGTCCTCTGCAGTCCTCTTGTCTGCCTCTGAGGGTGAAATGAGAGTTGTCCCAGTCATCATGAGCCATGTCTGAAAGAATTATTCACATTCCCTACGAAAATAGACGGGTGAAATAGCAAAAGGTGTGTCTTCCTTTGGAGCATGGACGGTTTCAAAGCCCACCTCATACCACTAAGTATTTTGCTGAACACGAGCAGTTGTGTGTGCGGCCTGTGTTTGGGTGATTTTTGTGTCGTGTGTGTGTGTGTGTGTGTGTGTGTGTGTCTGTGTGTGTGTGTCTGTATTTCTGTCTCCATTCCTGAGCAGCAAATCTTTTTTCCTCTTTTAGCATGTTACTCACAACTGTGGATGAAGCCCAGCACTCCTGAAAACACAATCCATGTATGGTTGAAGGAAATTTTCTTGGTGATGAGTGAGAGGTTGGTGACTGAAACCAGCTCATTTCCCATTGACCACTGAGGTCACATCTCTCAGGTGAGAAGCAAAGTGAGAATTTGAACCAGGCACATTCTCCTTAGAGACAATAAGCCAAAGACTGGTCCGATGGAATCGAATGTCTTTTCATGTTGACATCCATCCCGTCAAGCCCTCGTTAAGCCATTGAAGTGTCACATTGGGCCTGGGGGAGGCGGTGCACCCAGTGAAATAACACGTTCGAAGATTTGGATTTGATTTCCAGCCCTCTGCCAGTCAGTCTGCCAGGCACTTTCATGTGACAAGCCTTAGGCGAGTCCCTTTCTGTCTCTGATTCCCGATTCCTTCACAGGGATTTATGTGGGCCTTAACGCCCACTGGGAAAAGATCCCTCTGCCAGCTCAGTGCCTGCTTTCTTGGTTTGACTTGTCAATCTGGACTTGAATACACCTTTGGTTTTGGATTGACTCAATTACCTCTCCTAGAAATTAAGACACAAAACTGACAGCTGATTGACAAGAAGAGAAGCAGTTTTCCAAAATTCAAATTGAACTTAATCCTTTCTTACTAAAAGAATGCTCAAATCAAGGGAACTCAGCTCACTCGTTTTGACTTCATGAGCTATGGCAGGTAGAGACAACTTTTTGAAAATACACAGCTAAAACTGTCCGGGCTTTGAATGCTAGACATGTTTTTCAGAATACACAGCTAAAACGGTCCCCGCTTTAAGTGCTAAATCACTTAAAGCGGGGACCGTTTTAGCTGTGTATTTTGAAAAATTTGTGTGCTCTTCAAAGAGAAAGCTACTTTTGCTGTGTCTTTGGGTTCGAGGGGAAATGGGAGTCCTCTTCAGTCAGCAGGGACGACACCTGAGTCCTTTGCAGTCCTCTTGTCTGCCTCTGAGGGTGAAATGAGAGTGGTCCCTGTCATCATGAGCCATGTCTGAAAGAATTATTCACATTCCCTACGAGAATAGACAGGTGAAATAGCAAAACGTGTGTCTTCCTTTGGAGCATGGATTGGTTCAAAGCCCACCTCATACCACTAAGTATTTTGCTGAACACGAGCAGTTGTGTGTGCGGCCTGTGTTTGGGTGATTTTTGTGTCATGTGTGTGTGTGTGTGTGTGTGTTTGTGAGTGTGTCTGTGTGTGTGTGTCTGTATTTCTGTCTCCATTCCTGAGCAGCAAATCTTTTTTCCTCTTTTAGCATATTACTCACAACTGTGGATGAAGCCCAGCACTCCTGAAAACACAATCCATATGGTTGAAGGAAATTTTCTTGGTGATGAGTGAGAGGTTGGTGACTGAAACCAGCTCATTTCCCATTGACCACTGAGGTCACATCTCTCAGGTGAGAAGCAAAGTGAGAATTTGAATCAGGCACATTCTCCTTAGAGACAATGGGCCAAAGACCGGTCTGATGGAATCGAATGTCTTTTCATGTTGACATCCATCCCGTCAAGCCCTCGTTAAACCATTGAAGTGTCACATTGGGCCTGGGGGAGGCGGTGCACCCTGTGAAATTACACGTCCGAAGATTTGGATTTGATTTCCAGCCCTCTGCCAGTCAGTCTGCCAGGCACTTTCATGTGACAAGCCTTAGGCGAGTCCCTTTCTGTCTCTGATTCCCGATTCCTTCACAGGGATTTATGTGGGCCTTAACGCTTACTGGGAAAAGATCCCTCTACCAGCTCAGAGCCTGCTTTCTTGGTTTGACTTGTCAATCTGGACTTGAATACACCTTTGGTTTTGGATTGACTCTATTACCTCTCCTAGAAATTAACACACAAAACTGACAGCTGATTGACAAGATGAGAAGCAGTTTTCCAAAATTCAAATTGAACTTAATCCTTTCTTACTAAAAGAATGCTCAAATCAAGGGGACACAGCTCACTCGTTTTGACTTCATGAGCTATGGCAGGTAGAGACAACTTTTTGAAAATACACAACTAAAACTGTCCGTGCTTTGAATGCTAGACATGTTTTTCAGAATACACAGCTAAAACGGTCCCCTCTTTAAGTGCTAAAGCACTTAAAGTTGTGTGCTCTTCAAAGAGAAAGCTACTTTTGCTGTGTTTTGTGTTCGAGGGGAAATGGGAGTCCTCTTCAGTCAGCAGGGACGACACCTGAGTCCTCTGCAGTCCTCTTGTCTGCCTCTGAGGGTGAAATGAGAGTGGTCCCTGTCATCATGAGCCATGTCTGAAAGAATTATTCACATTCCCTACGAGAATAGACGGGTGAAATAGCAAAAGGTGTGTCTTCCTTTGGAGCATGGACGGGTTCAAAGCCCACCTCATACCACTAAGTATTTTGCTGAACACGAGCAGTTGTGTGTGCGGCCTGTGTTTGGGTGATTTTTGTGTCTTGTGTGTGTGTATGTGTGTGTGTATGTGTGTGTGTGTGTGTGTGTCTGTATTTCTGTCTCCATTCCTGAGCAGCAAATCTTTTTTCCTCTTTTAGCATGTTACTCACAACTGTGGATGAAGC
Organism: Saimiri boliviensis; assembly: GCF_048565385.1. Classification (NCBI taxonomy): domain Eukaryota; kingdom Metazoa; phylum Chordata; class Mammalia; order Primates; family Cebidae; genus Saimiri; species Saimiri boliviensis. The sequence goes on from NC_133453.1 coordinate 154,032,050, forward strand.
CCAGCACTCCTGAAAACACAATCCATGTATGGTTGAAGGAAATTTTCTTGGTGATGAGTGAGAGGTTGGTGACTGAAACCAGCTCATTTCCCATTGACCACTGAGGTCACATCTCTCAGGTGAGAAGCAAAGTGAGAATTTGAATCAGGCACATTCTCCTTAGAGACAATGGGCCAAAGACAGGTCCGATGGAATCGAATGTCTTTCCATGTTGACATCCATCCCGTCAAGCCCTCGTTAAACCATTGAAGTGTCACATTGGGCCTGGGGGAGGCGGTGCACCCTGTGAAATTACACGTCCGAAGATTTGGATTTGATTTCCAGCCCTCTGCCAGTCAGTCTGCCAGGCACTTTCATGTGACAAGCCTTAGGCGAGTCCCTTTCTGTCTCTGATTCCCGATTCCTTCACAGGGATTTATGTGGGCCTTAACGCTTACTGGGAAAAGATCCCTCTGCCAGCTCAGTGCCTGCTTTCTTGGTTTGACTTGTCAATCTGGACTTGAATACACCTTTGGTTTTGGATTGACTCTATTACCTCTCCTAGAAATTAACACACAAAACTGACAGCTGATTGACAAGATGAGAAGCAGTTTTCCAAAATTCAAATTGAACTTAATCCTTTCTTCCTAAAAGAATGCTCAAATCAAGGGGACACAGCTCACTCGTTTTGACTTCATGAGCTATGGCAGGTAGAGACAACTTTTTGAAAATACACAGCTAAAACTGTCCGTGCTTTGAATGCTAGACATGTTTTTCAGAATACACAGCTAAAACGGTCCCCGCTTTAAGTGTTAAAGCAGTTAAAGCGGGGACCGTTTTAGCTGTGTATTTTGAAAAATTTGTGTGCTCTTCAAAGTGAAAGCTACTTTTGCTGTGTCTTTGGGTTCGAGGGGAAATGGGAGTCCTCTTCAGTCAGCAGGGACGACACCTGAGTCCTTTGCAGTCCTCTTGTCTGCCTCTGAGGGTGAAATGAGAGTGGTCCCTGTCATCATGAGCCATGTCTGAAAGAATTATTCACATTCCCTACGAGAATAGACAGGTGAAATAGCAAAACGTGTGTCTTCCTTTGGAGCATGGATTGGTTCAAAGCCCACCTCATACCACTAAGTATTTTGCTGAACACGAGCAGTTGTGTGTGCGGCCTGTGTTTGGGTGATTTTTGTGTCATGTGTGTGTGTGTGTGTGTGTTTGTGAGTGTGTCTGTGTGTGTGTGTCTGTATTTCTGTCTCCATTCCTGAGCAGCAAATCTTTTTTCCTCTTTTAGCATATTACTCACAACTGTGGATGAAGCCCAGCACTCCTGAAAACACAATCCATATGGTTGAAGGAAATTTTCTTGGTGATGAGTGAGAGGTTGGTGACTGAAACCAGCTCATTTCCCATTGACCACTGAGGTCACATCTCTCAGGTGAGAAGCAAAGTGAGAATTTGAACCAGGCACATTCTCCTTAGAGACAATGGGCCAAAGACAGGTCCGATGGAATCGAATGTCTTTTCATGTTGACATCCATCCCGTCAAGCCCTCGTTAAGCCATTGAAGTGTCACATTGGGCCTGGGGGAGGCAGTGTACCCTTTGAAATTACACGTCCGAAGATTTGGATTTGATTTCCAGCCCTCTGCCAGTCAGTCTGCCAGGCACTTTCATGTGACAAGCCTTAGGCGAGTCCCTTTCTGTCTCTGATTCCCGATTCCTTCACAGGGATTTATGTGGGCCTTAACGCCCACTGGGAAAAGATCCCTCTGCCAGCTCAGAGCGTGCTTTCTTGGTTTGACTTGTCAATCTGGACTTGAATACACCTTTGGTTTTGGATTGACTCTATTACCTCTCCTAGAAATTAACACACAAAACTGACAGCTGATTGACAATATGAGAAGCAGTTTTCCAAAATTCAAACTGAACTTAATCCTTTCTTCCTAAAAGAATGCTCAAATCAAGGGGACACAGCTCACTCGTTTTGACTTCATGAGCTATGGCAGGTAGAGACAACTTTTTGAAAATACACAGCTAAAATTGTCCGTGCTTTGAATGCTAGACATGTTTTTCTGAATACACAGCTAAAACGGTCCCCTCTTTAAGTGTTAAAGCACTTAAAGTTGTGTGCTCTTCAAAGAGAAAGCTACATTTGCTGTGTCTTTGGGTTCGAGGGGAAATGGGAGTCCTCTTCAGTCAGCAGGGACGACACCTGAGTCCTCTGCAGTCCTCTTGTCTGCCTCTGAGGGTGAAATGAGAGTTGTCCCAGTCATCATGAGCCATGTCTGAAAGAATTATTCACATTCCCTACGAAAATAGACGGGTGAAATAGCAAAAGGTGTGTCTTCCTTTGGAGCATGGACGGTTTCAAAGCCCACCTCATACCAATAAGTATTTTGCTGAACACGAGCAGTTGTGTGTGCGGCCTGTGTTTGGGTGATTTTTTTGTCGTGTGTGTGTGTGTGTGTTTGTGTGTGTCTGTGTGTGTGTGTCTGTATTTCTGTCTCCATGCCTGAGCAGCAAATCTTTTTTCCTCTTTTAGCATGTTACTCACAACTGTGGATGAAGCCCAGCACTCCTGAAAACACAATCCATGTATGGTTGAAGGAAATTTTCTTGGTGATGAGTGAGAGGTTGGTGACTGAAACCAGCTCATTTCCCATTGACCACTGAGGTCACATCTCTCAGGTGAGAAGCAAAGTGAGAATTTGAACCAGGCACATTCTCCTTAGAGACAATGAGCCAAAGACTGGTCCGATGGAATCGAATGTCTTTTCATGTTGACATCCATCCCGTCAAGCCCTCGTTAAGCCATTGAAGTGTCACATTGGGCCTGGGGGAGGCGGTGCACCCAGTGAAATTACACGTTCGAAGATTTGGATTTGATTTCCAGCCCTCTGCCAGTCAGTCTGCCAGGCACTTTCATGTGACAAGCCTTAGGCGAGTCCCTTTCTGTCTCTGATTCCCGATTCCTTCACAGGGATTTATGTGGGCCTTAACGCCCACTGGGAAAAGATCCCTCTGCCAGCTCAGTGCCTGCTTTCTTGGTTTGACTTGTCAATCTGGACTTGAATACACCTTTGGTTTTGGATTGACTCAATTACCTCTCCTAGAAATTAAGACACAAAACTGACAGCTGATTGGCAAGATGAGAAGCAGTTTTCCAAAATTCAAATTGAACTTAATCCTTTCTTACTAAAAGAATGCTCAAATCAAGGGAACACAGCTCACTCGTTTTGACTTCATGAGCTATGGCAGGTAGAGACAACTTTTTGAAAATACACAGCTAAAACTGTCCGTGCTTTGAATGCTAGACATGTTTTTCAGAATACACAGCTAAAACGGTCCCCTCTTTAAGTGCTAAAGCACTTAAAGTTGTGTGCTCTTCAAAGAGAAAGCTACTTTTGCTGTGTCTTTGGGTTCGAGGGGAAATGGGAGTCCACTTCAGTCAGCAGGGACGACACCTGAGTCCTCTGCAGTCCTCTTGTCTGCCTCTGAGGGTGAAATGAGAGTGGTCCCTGTCATCATGAGCCATGTCTGAAAGAATTATTCACATTCCCTACGAGAATAGACGGGTGAAATAGCAAAAGGTGTGTCTTCTTTTGGAGCATGGACGGTTTCATAGCCCACCTCATACCACTAAGTATTTTGCAGAACACTAGCAGCTGTGTGTGCGGCCTTTGTTTGGGTGATTTTTGTGTCGTGTGTGGGTGTGTGTGTGTGTGTGTGTGTGTGTGTCTGTGTGTGTGTGTGTCTGTATTTCTGTCTCCATTCCTGAGCAGCAAATCTTTTTTCCTCTTTTTGCATGTTACTCACAACTGTGGATGAAGACCAGCACTCCTGAAAACACAATCCATGTATGGTTGAAGGAAACTTTCTTGGTGATGAGTAAGAGGTTGGTGACTGAAACCAGCTCATTTCCCATTGACCACTGAGGTCACATCTCTCAGGTGAGAAGCAAAGTGAGAATTTGAACCAGGCACATTCTCCTTAGAGACAACGGGCCAAAGACAGGTCCGATGGAATCGAATGTATTTTCATGTTGACATCCATCCCGTCAAGCCCTCGTTAAGCCATTGAAGTGTCACATTGGGCATGAAGGAGGCGGTGAACCCTGTGAAATTACACGTCCGAAGATTTGGATTTGATTTCCAGCCCTCTGCCAGTCAGTCTGCCAGGCACTTTCATGTGACAAGCCTTAGGCGAGTCCCTTTCTGTCTCTGATTCCCGATTCCTTCACAGGGATTTATGTGGGCCTTAACGCCCAATGGGAAAAGATCCCTCTGCCAGCTCAGTGCCTGCTTTCTTGGTTTGACTTGTCAACCTGGACTTGAATACACCTTTGGTTTTGGATTGACTCTATTACCTCTCCTAGAAATTAACACACAAAACTGACAGCTGATTGACAAGATGAGAAGCAGTTTTCCAAAATTCAAATTGAACTTAATCCTTTCTTACTAAAAGAATGCTCAAATCAAGGGGACACAGCTCACTCGTTTTGACTTCATGAGCTATGGCAGGTAGAGACAACTTTTTGAAAATACACAGCTAAAACTGTCCGTGCTTTGAATGCTAGACATGTTTTTCAGAATACACAGCTAAAACGGTCCCCGCTTTAAGTGTTAAAGCACTTAAAGCGGGGACCGTTTTAGCTGTGTATTTTGAAAAATTTGTGTGCTCTTCAAAGTGAAAGCTACTTTTGCTCTGTCTTTGGGTTCGAGGGGAAATGGGAGTCCTCTTCAGTCAGCAGGGACGACACCTGAGTCCTTTGCAGTCCTCTTGTCTGCCTCTGAGGGTGAAATGAGAGTGGTCCCTGTCATCATGAGCCATGTCTGAAAGAATTATTCACATTCCCTACGAGAATAGACGGGTGAAATAGCAAAAGGTGTGTCTTCCTTTGGAGCATGGACGGGTTCAAAGCCCACCTCATACCACTAAGTATTTTGCTGAACACGAGCAGTTGTGTGTGCGGCCTGTGTTTGGGTGATTTTTGTGTCATGCGTGTGTGTGTGTGTGTGTGTGTGTGTGTGTGTGTGTGTCTGTGTGTGTGTGTCTGTATTTCTGTCTCCATTCCTGAGAAGGAAATCTTTTTTCCTCTTTTAGCATGTTACTCACAACTGTGGATGAAGCCCAGCACTCCTGAAAACACAATCCATGTATGGTTGAAGGAAATTTTCTTGGTGATGAGTGAGAGGTTGGTGACTGAAACCAGCTCATTTCCCATTGACCACTGAGGTCACATCTCTCAGGTGAGAAGCAAAGTGAAAATTTGAACCAGGCACATTCTCCTTAGAGACAATGGGCCAAAGACAGGTCCGATGGAATCGAATGTCTTTTCATGTTGACATCCATCCCGTCAAGCCCTCGTTAAGCCATTGAAGTGTCACATTGGGCCTGGGGGAGGCGGTGCACCTTGTGAAATTACACGTCCGAAGATTTGGATTTTATTTCCAGCCCTCTGCCAGTCAGTCTGCCAGGCACTTTCATGTGACAAGCCTTAGGCGAGTCCCTTTCTGTCTCTGATTCCCGATTCCTTCACAGGGATTTATGTGGGCCTTAACGCCCACTGGGAAAAGATCCCTCTGCCAGCTCAGTGCCTGCTTTCTTGGTTTGACTTGTCAATCTGGACTTGAATACACCTTTGGTTTTGGATTGACTCAATTACCTCTCCTAGAAATTAAGACACAAAACTGACAGCTGATTGACAAGAAGAGAAGCAGTTTTCCAAAATTCAAATTGAACTTAATCCTTTCTTACTAAAAGAATGCTCAAATCAAGGGAACTCAGCTCACTCGTTTTGACTTCATGAGCTATGGCAGGTAGAGACAACTTTCTGAAAATACTCAGCTAAAACTGTCCGTGCTTTGAATGCTAGACATGTTTTTCAGAATACACAGCTAAAACGGTCCCCGCTTTAAGTGCTAAATCACTTAAAGCGGGGACCGTTTTAGCTGTGTATTTTGAAAAAGTTGTGTGCTCTTCAAAGAGAAAGCTACTTTTGCTGTGTCTTTGGGTTCGAGGGGAAATGGGAGTCCTCTTCAGTCAGCAGGGACGACACCTGAGTCCTTTGCAGTCCTCTTGTCTGCCTCTGAGGGTGAAATGAGAGTGGTCCCTGTCATTATGAGCCATGTCTGAAAGAATTATTCACATTCCCTACGAGAATAGACGGGTGAAATAGCAAAATGTGTGTCTTCCTTTGGAGCATGGACGGGTTCAAAGCCCACATCATACCACTAAGTATTTTGCTGAACACGAGCAGTTGTGTGTGCGGCCTGTGTTTGGGTGATTTTTGTGTCATGTGTGTGTGTGTGTGTGTGTGTTTGTGTTTGTGTCTGTGTGTGTGTGTGTCTGTATTTCTGTCCCCATTCCTGAGCAGCAAATCTTTTTTCCTCTTTTAGCATGTTACTCACAACTGTGGATGAAGCCCAGCACTCCTGAAAACACAATCCATATGGTTGAAGGAAATTTTCTTGGTGATGAGTGAGAGGTTGGTGACTGAAACCAGCTCATTTCCCATTGACCACTGAGGTCACATCTCTCAGGTGAGAAGCAAAGTGAGAATTTGAATCAGGCACATTCTCCTTAGAGACAATGGGCCAAAGACAGGTCTGATGGAATCGAATGTCTTTTCATGTTGACATCCATCCCGTCAAGCCCTCGTTAAACCATTGAAGTGTCACATTGGGCCTGGGGGAGGCGGTGCACCCTGTGAAATTACACGTCCGAAGATTTGGATTTGATTTCCAGCCCTCTGCCAGTCAGTCTGCCAGGCACTTTCATGTGACAAGCCTTAGGCGAGTCCCTTTCTGTCTCTGATTCCCGATTCCTTCACAGGGATTTATGTGGGCCTTAACGCTTACTGGGAAAAGATCCCTCTGCCAGCTCAGTGCCTGCTTTCTTGGTTTGACTTGTCAATCTGGACTTGAATACACCTTTGGTTTTGGATTGACTCTATTACCTCTCCTAGAAATTAACACACAAAACTGACAGCTGATTGACAAGATGAGAAGCAGTTTTCCAAAATTCAAATTGAACTTAATCCTTTCTTCCTAAAAGAATGCTCAAATCAAGGGGACACAGCTCACTCGTTTTGACTTCATGAGCTATGGCAGGTAGAGACAACTTTTTGAAAATACACAGCTAAAACTGTCCGTGCTTTGAATGCTAGACATGTTTTTCAGAATACAAAGCTAAAACGGTCCCCGCTTTAAGTGCTTTATTAGCTGTGTATTTTGAAAAAGTTGTGTGCTCTTCAAAGAGAAAGCTACTTTTGCTGTGTCTTTCGGTTCGAGGGGAAATGGGAGTCCTCTTCAGTCAGCAGGAATGACACCTGAGTCCTTTGCAGTCCTCCTATCTGCCTCTGAGGGTGAAATGAGAGTGGTCTCTGTCATCATGAGCCATGTCTGAAAGAATTACTCACATTCCCTACGAGAATAGACGGGTGAAATAGCAAAAGGTGTGTCTTCCTTTGGAGCATGGACGGGTTCAAAGCCCACCTCATACCACTAAATATTTTGCTGAACACGAGCAGTTGTGTGTGCGGCCTGTGTTTGGGTGATTTTTGTGTCATGTGCCTGTGTGTGTGTTTGTGTGTGTGTGTGTCTGTGTGTGTGTGTCTGTATTTCTGTCTCCATTCCTGAGCAGCAAATCTTTTTTCCTCTTTTAGCATGTTACTCACAACTGTGGATGAAGCCCAGCACTCCTGAAAACACAATCCATGTATGGTTGGAGGAAATTTTCTTGGTGATGAGTGAGAGGTTGGTGAATGAAACCAGCTCTTTTCCCATTAACCACTGAGGTCACATCTGTCAGGTGAGAAGCAAAGTGAGAATTTGAACCAGGCACATTCTCCTTAGAGACAATGGGCCAAAGACAGGTCCGATGGAATCGAATGTCTTTTCATGTTAACATCCATCCCGTCAAGCCCTCGTTAAGCCATTGAAGTGTCACATTGGGCATGGGGGAGGCGGTGCACCCTGTGAAATTACACGTCCGAAGATTTGGATTTGATTTCCAGCCCTCTGCCAGTCAGTCTGCCAGGCACTTTCATGTGACAAGCCTTAGGCGAGTCCCTTTCTGTCTCTGATTCCCGATTCCTTCACAGGGATTTATGTGGGCCTTAACGCCCACTGGGAATAGATCCCTCTGCCAGCTCAGTGCCTGCTTTCTTGGTTTGACTTGTCACTCTGGACTTGAATACACCTTTGGTTTTGGATTGACTCTATTACCTCTCCTAGAAATTAACACACAAAACTGACAGCTGATTGACAAGATGAGAAGCAGTTTTCCAAAATTCAAATTGAACTTAATCCTTTCTTACTAAAAGAATGCTCAAATCAAGGGGACACAGCTCACTCGTTTTGACTTCATGAGCTATGGCAGGTAGAGACAACTTTTTGAAAATACACAGCTAAAACTGTCCGTGCTTTGAATGCTAGACATGTTTTTCAGAATACACAGCTAAAATGGTCCCCGCTTTAAGTGCTTTATTAGCTGTGTATTTTGAAAAAGTTGTGTGCTCTTCAAAGAGAAAGCTACTTTTGCTGTGTCTTTGGGTTCGAGGGGAAATGGGAGTCCTCTTCAGTCAGCAGTGACGACACCTGAGTCCTCTGCAGTCCTCTTGTCTACCTCTGAGGGTGAAATGAGAGTGGTCCCTGTCATCATGAGCCATGTCTGAAAGAATTATTCACATTCCCTACGAGAATAGACGGGTGAAATAGCAAAAGGTGTGTCTTCCTTTGGAGCATGGACGGGTTCAAAGCCCACCTCATACCACTAAGTATTTTGCTGAACACGAGCAGTTGTGTGTGCGGCCTGTGTTTGGGTGATTTTTGTGTCGTGTGTGTGTGTGTGTGTGTGTGTGTGTGTGTGTGTGTGTCTGTGTATGTGTGTCTGTATTTCTGTCTCCATTCCTGAGCAGCATATCTTTTTTCCTCGTTTAGCATGTTACTCACAACTGTGGATGAAGCCCAGCACTCCTGAAAACACAATCCATGTATGGTTGAAGGAAATTTTCTTGGTGATGAGTGAGAGGTTGGTGACTGAAACCAGCTCATTTCCCATTGACCAGTGAGGTCACATCTCTCAGGTGAGAAGCAAAGTGAGAATTTGAACCAGGCACATTCTCCTTAGAGACAATGGGCCAAAGACAGGTCCGATGGAATCGAATGTCTTTTCATGTTGACATCCATCCCGTCAAGCCCTCGTTAAGCCATTGAAGTGTCACATTGGGCCTGGGGGAGGCGGTGCCCCCTGTGAAATTACACGTCCGAAGATTTGGATTTGATTTCCAGCCCTCTGCCAGTCAGTCTGCCAGGCACTTTCATATGACAAGCCTTAGGCGAGTCCCTTTCTGTCTCTGATTCCCGATTCCTTCACAGGGATTTATGTGGGCCTTAACGCCCAATGGGAAAAGATCCCTCTGCCAGCTCAGTGCCTGCTTTCTTGCTTTGACTTGTCAATCTGGACTTGAATACACCTTTGGTTTTGGATTGACTCTATTACCTCTCCTAGAAATTAACACACAAAACTGACAGCTGATTGACAAGATGAGAAGCAGTTTTCCAAAATTCAAATTGAACTTAATCCTTTCTTACTAAAAGAATGCTCAAATCAAGGGGACACAGCTCACTCGTTTTGACTTCATGAGCTATGGCAGGTAGAGACAACTTTTTGAAAATACACAGCTAAAAGTGTCCGTGCTTTGAATGCTAGACATGTTTTTCAGAATACACAGCTAAAACTGTCCCCGCTTTAAGTGCTAAAGCACTTAAAGCGGGGACAGTTTTAGCTGTGTATTTTGAAAAAGTTGTGTGCTCTTCAAAGAGAAAGCTACTTTTGCTGTGTCTTTGGGTTCGAGGGGAAATGGGAGTCCTCTTCAGTCAGCAGGGACGACACCTGAGTCCTTTGCAGTCCTCTTGTCTGCCTCTGAGGGTGAAATGAGAGTGGTCCCTGTCATCATGAGCCATGTCTGTAAGAATTATTCACATTCCCTACGAGAATAGACGGGTGAAATAGCAAAAGGTGTGTCTTCCTTTGGATCATGGACGGGTTCAAAGCCCACCTCATACCACTAAGTATTTTGTTGAACACGAGCAGTTGTGTGTGCGGCCTGTGTTTGGGTGATTTTTGTGTCGTGTGTGTGTATGTGTGTGTGTGTGTGTGTGTGTGTGTGTCTGTGTGTGTGTGTCTGTATTTCTGTCTCCATTCCTGAGCAGCAAATCTTTTTTCCTCTTTTAGCATGTTACTCACAACTGTGGATGAAGCCCAGCACTCCTGAAAACACAATCCATGTATGGTTGAAGGAAATTTTCTTGGTGATGAGTGAGAGGTTGGTGACTGAAACCAGCTCATTTCCCATTGACCACTGAGGTCACATCTCTCAGGTGAGAAGCAAAGTGAGAATTTGAACCAGGCACATTCTCCTTAGAGACAATAGGCCAAAGACAGGTCCGATGGAATCGAATGTCTTTTCATGTTGACATCCATCCCGTCAAGCCCTCGTTAAGCCATTGAAGTGTCACATTGGGCCTGGGGGAGGCGGTGCACCCTGTGAAATTACACGTCCGAAGATTTGGATTTGATTTCCAGCCCTCTGCCAGTCAGTCTGCCAGGCACGTTCATGTGACAAGCCTTAGGCGAGTCCCTTTCTGTCTCTGATTCCCGATTCCTTCACAGGGATTTATGTGGGCCTTAACGCCCACTGGGAAAAGATCCCTCTGCCAGCTCAGGGCCTGCATTCTTGGTTTGACTTGTCAATCTGGACTTGAATACACCTTTGGATTTGGATTGACTCTATTACCTCTCCTAGAAATTAACACACAAAACTGACAGCTGATTGACATGATGAGAAGCAGTTTTCCAAAATTCAAATTGAACTTAATCCTTTCTTACTAAAAGAATGCTCAAATCAAGGGGACACAGCTCACTCGTTTAGACTTCATGAGCTATGGCAGGTAGAGAAAACTTTTTGAAAATACACAGCTAAAACTTTTCGTGCTTTGAATGCTAGACATGTTTTTCAGTTTTAAGTGCTTTAGCACTTAAAGCGGGACCGTTTTAGCTGTGTATTTTGAAAAAGTTGTGTGCTCTTCAAAGAGAAAGCTACTTTTGCTGTGTCTTTGGGTTCGAGGGGAAATGGGAGTCCTCTTCAGTCAGCAGGGACGACACCTGAGTCCTTTGCAGTCCTCTTGTCTGCCTCTGAGGGTGAAATGAGAGTGGTCCCTGTCATCATGAGCCATGTCTGAAAGAGTTATTCACATTCCCTACGAGAATAGACGGGTGAAATAGCAAAAGTTGGGTCTTCCTTTGGAGCATGGACGGGTTCAAATCCCACCTCATACCACTAAGTATTTTGCTGAACACGAGCAGTTGTGTGTGCGGCCTGTGTTTGGGTGATTTTTGTGTCATGTGTGTGTGTGTGAGTGTGTGTGTGTGTGTGTGTGTGTGTGTCTGTGTGTGTGTGTCTGTATTTCTGTCTCCATTCCTGAGCAGCAAATCTTTTTTCCTCTTTTAGCATTTTACTCACAACTGTGGATGAAGCCCAGCACTCCTGAAAACACAATCCATGTATGGTTGAAGGAAATTTTCTTGGTGATGAGTGAGAGGTTGGTGACTGAAACCAGCTCATTTCCCATTGACCACTGAGGTCGCATCTCTCAGGTGAGAAGCAAAGTGAGAATTTGAACCAGACACATTCTCCTTAGAGACAATGGGCCCAAGACTTGTCCGATGGAATCGAATGTCTTTTCATGTTGACATCCATCCCGTCAAGCCCTCGTTAAGCCATTGAAGTGTCACATTGGGCCTGGGGGAGGCGTTGCACCCTGTGAAATTACACGTCCGAAGATTTGGATTTGATTTGCAGCCCTCTGCCAGTCAGTCTGCCAGGCACTTTCATGTGACAAGCCTTAGGCGAGTCCCTTTCTGTCTCTGATTCCCGATTCCTTCACAGGGATTTATGTGGGCCTTAACGCCCACTGGGAAAAGATCCCTCTGTCAGCTCAGTGCCTGCTTTCTTGGTTTGACTTGTCAATCTGGACTTGAATACACCTTTGGTTTTGGATTGCCTCTATTACCTCTCCTAGAAATTAACACACAAAACTGACAGCTGATTGACAAGATGAGAAGCAGTTTTCCAAAATTCAAATTGAACTTAATCCTTTCTTACTAAAAGAATGCTCAAATCAAGGGGACACATCTCACTCGTTTTGACTTCATGTGCTATGGCAGGTAGAGGCAAATTTTTGAAAATACACAGCTAAAACTGTCCGTGCTTTGAATGCTAGACATGTTTTTCAGAATACACAGCTAAAACGGTCCCCGCATAAGTGATTTAGCACTTAAAGCGGGCACCGTTTTAGCTGTGTATTTTGAAAAAGTTGTGTGCTCTTCAAAGAGAAAGCTACTTTTGCTGTGTCTTTGGGTTCGAGGGGAAATGGGAGTCCTCTTCAGTCAGCAGGGACGACACCTGAGTCCTTTGCAGTCCTCTTGTCTGTCTCTGAGGGTGAAATGAGAGTGGTCCCTGTCATCATGAGCCATGTCTGAAAGAATTATTCACATTCCGTACGAGAATAGACGGGTGAAATAGCAAAAGGTGTGTCTTCATTTGGAGCATGGACGGGTTCAAAGCCCACCTCATACCACTAAGTATTTTGCTGAACACGAGCAGTTGTGTGTGCGGCCTGTGTTTGGGTGATTTTTGTGTCATGTGTGTGTGTGTGTGTGTCTCTGTGTGTGTGTGTCTGTATTTCTGTCTCCATTCCTGAGCAGCAAATCTTTTTTCCTCTTTTAGCATGTTACTCACAACTGTGGATGAAGCCCAGCACTCCTGAAAACACAATCCATGTATGGTTGAAGGAAATTTTCTTGGTGATGAGTGAGAGGTTGGTGACTGAAACCAGCTCATTTCCCATTGACCAGTGAGGTCACATCTCTCAGGTGAGAAGCAAAGTGAGAATTTGAACCATGCACATTCTCCTTAGAGACAATGGGCCAAAGACAAGTTTGATGGAATCGAATGTCTTTTCATGTTGACATCCATCCCGTCAAGCCCTCGTTAAGCCATTGAAGTGTCACATTGGGCCTGGGGGAGGCGTTGCACCCTGTGAAATTACACGTCCGAAGATTTGGATTTGATTTCCAGCCCTCTGTCTGTCAGTCTGCCAGGCACTTTCATGTGACAAGCCTTAGGCGAGTCCCTTTCAGTCTCTGATTCCCGATTCCTTCACAGGGATTTATGTGGGCCTTAACGCCCACTGGGAAAAGATCCCTCTGCCAGCTCAGTGCCTGCTTTCTTGGTTTGACTTGTCAATCTGGACTTGAATACACCTTTGGTTTTGGATTGACTCTATTACCTCTCCTAGAAATTAACACACAAAACTGACAGCTGATTGACAAGATGAGAAGCAGTTTTCCAAAATTCAAATTGAACTTAATCCTTTCTTACTAAAAGAATGCTCAAATCAAGGGGACACAGCTCACTCGTTTTGACTTCACGAGCTATGGCAGGTAGAGACAACTTTTTGAAAATACACAGCTAAAACTGTCCGTGCTTTGAATGCTAGACATGTTTTTCAGAATACACAGCTAAAACGGTCCCCGCTTTATGTGCTAAAGCACTTAAAGCGGGGACCGTTTTAGCTGTGTATTTTGAAAAATTTGTGTGCTCTTCAAAGAGAAAGCTACTTTTTCTGTGTCTTTGGGTTCGAGGGGAAATGGGAGTCCTCTTCAGTCAGCAGGGACGACACCTGAGTCCTTTGCAGTCCTCTTGTCTGCCCCTGAGGGTGAAATGAGAGTGGTCCCTGTCATCATGAGCCATGTCTGAAAGAATTATTCACATTCCCTTCGAGAATAGACGGGTGAAATAGCAAAAGGTGTGTCTTCTTTTGGAGCATGGACGGGTTCAAAGCCCACCTCATACCACTAAGTATTTTGCTGAACACGAGCAGTTGTGTGTGCGGCCTGTGTTTGGGTGATTTTTGTGTCGTGTGTGTGTGTGTGTGTGTGTGTGTGTGTGTGTGTGTCTGTGTGTGTGTGTCTGTATTTCTGTCTCCATTCCTGAGCAGCAAATCTTTTTTCCTCTTTTAGCATGTTACTCACAACTGTGGATGAAGCCCAGCACTCCTGAAAACACAATCCATGTATGGTTGAAGGAAATTTTCTTGGTGATGAGTGAGAGGTTGGTGACTGAAACCAGCTCATTTCCCATTGACCACTGAGGTCATATCTCTCAGGTGAGAAGCAAAGTGAGAATTTGAACCAGGCACATTCTCCTTAGAGACAATGGGCCCAAGACTTGTCCGATGGAATCGAATGTCTTTTCATGTTGACATCCATCCCGTCAAGCCCTCGTTAAGCCATTGAAGTGTCACATTGGGCCTGGGGGAGGCGGTGCACCCTGTGAAATTACACGTCCGAAGATTTGGATTTGATTTCCAGCCCTCTGCCAGTCAGTCTGCCAGGCACTTTCATGTGACAAGCCTTAGGCGAGTCCCTTTCTGTCTCTGATTCCCGATTCCTTCCCAGGGATTTATGTGGGCCTTAACGCCCACTGGGAAAAGATCCCTCTGCCAGCTCAGTGCCTGCTTTCTTGGTTTGACTTGTCAATCTGGACTTGAATACACCTTTGGTTTTGGATTGACTCTATTACCTCTCCTAGAAATTAACACACAAAACTGACAGCTGATTGACAAGATGAGAAGCAGTTTTCCAAAATTCAAATTGAACTTAATCCTTTCTTACTAAAAGAATGCTCAAATCAAGGGGACACAGCTCACTCGTTTTGACTTCATGAGCTATGGCAGGTAGAGGCAAATTTTTGAAAATACACAGCTAAAACTGTCCGTGCTTTGAATGCTAGACATGTTTTTCAGAATACACAGCTAAAACGGTCCCCGCATAAGTGATTTAGCACTAAAAGCGGGCACCGTTTTAGCTGTGTATTTTGAAAAAGTTGTGTGCTCTTCAAAGAGAAAGCTACTTTTGCTGTGTCTTTGGGTTCGAGGGGAAATGGGAGTCCTCTTCAGTCAGCAGGGACGACACCTGAGTCCTTTGCAGTCCTCTTGTCTGTCTCTGAGGGTGAAATGAGAGTGGTCCCTGTCATCATGAGGCATGTCTGAAAGAATTATTCACATTCCGTACGAGAATAGACGGGTGAAATAGCAAAAGGTGTGTCTTCCTTTGGAGCATGGACGGGTTCAAAGCCCACCTCATACCACTAAGTATTTTGCTGAACACGAGCAGTTGTGTGTGCGGCCTGTGTTTGGGTGATTTTTGTGTCATGTGTGTGTGTGTGTGTGTCTCTGTGTGTGTGTGTCTGTATTTCTGTCTCCATTCCTGAGCAGCAAATCTTTTTTCCTCTTTTAGCATGTTACTCACAACTGTGGATGAAGCCCAGCACTCCTGAAAACACAATCCATGTATGGTTGAAGGAAATTTTCTTGGTGATGAGTGAGAGGTTGGTGACTGAAACCAGCTCATTTCCCATTGACCAGTGAGGTCACATCTCTCAGGTGAGAAGAAAAGTGAGAATTTGAACCAGGCACATTCTCCTTAGAGACAATGGGCCAAAGACAAGTTTGATGGAATCGAATGTCTTTTCATGTTGACATCCATCCCGTCAAGCCCTCGTTAAGCCATTGAAGTGTCACATTGGGCCTGGGGGAGGCGTTGCACCCTGTGAAATTACACGTCCGAAGATTTGGATTTGATTTCCAGCCCTCTGCCAGTCAGTCTGCCAGGCACTTTCATGTGACAAGCCTTAGGCGAGTCCCTTTCTGTCTCTGATTCCCGATTCCTTCACAGGGATTTATGTGGGCCTTAACGCCCACTGGGAAAAGATCCCTCTGCCAGCTCAGTGCCTGCTTTCTTGGTTTGACTTGTCAATCTGGACTTGAATACACCTTTGGTTTTGGATTGACTCTATTACCTCTCCTAGAAATTAACACACAAAACTGACAGCTGATTGACAAGATGAGAAGCAGTTTTCCAAAATTCAAATTGAACTTAATCCTTTCTTACTAAAAGAATGCTCAAATCAAGGGGACACATCTCACTCGTTTTGACTTCATGTGCTATGGCAGGTAGAGGCAAATTTTTGAAAATACCCAGCTAAAACTGTCCGTGCTTTGAATGCTAGACATGTTTTTCAGAATACACAGCTAAAACGGTCCCCGCATAAGTGATTTAGCACTTAAAGCGGGCACCGTTTTAGCTGTGTATTTTGAAAAAGTTGTGTGCTCTTCAAAGAGAAAGCTACTTTTGCTGTGTCTTTGGGTTCGAGGGGAAATGGGAGTCCTCTTCAGTCAGCAGGGACGACACCTGAGTCCTTTGCAGTCCTCTTGTCTGTCTCTGAGGGTGAAATGAGAGTGGTCCCTGTCATCATGAGCCATGTCTGAAAGAATTATTCACATTCCGTACGAGAATAGACGGGTGAAATAGCAAAAGGTGTGTCTTCCTTTGGAGCATGGACGGGTTCAAAGCCCACCTCATACCACTAAGTATTTTGCTGAACACGAGCAGTTGTGTGTGCTGCCTGTGTTTGGGTGATTTTTGTGTCATGTGTGTGTGTGTGTGTGTCTCTGTGTGTGTGTGTCTGTATTTCTGTCTCCATTCCTGAGCAGCAAATCTTTTTTCCTCTTTTAGCATGTTACTCACAACTGTGGATGAAGCCCAGCACTCCTGAAAACACAATCCATGTATGGTTGAAGGAAATTTTCTTGGTGATGAGTGAGAGGTTGGTGACTGAAACCAGCTCATTTCCCATTGACCAGTGAGGTCACATCTCTCAGGTGAGAAGCAAAGTGAGAATTTGAACCAGGCACATTCTCCTTAGAGACAATGGGCCAAAGACAGGTCCGATGGAATCGAATGTCTTTTCATGTTGACATCCATCCCGTCAAGCCCTCGTTAAGCCATTGAAGTGTCACATTGGGCCTGGGGGAGGCGGTGCCCCCTGTGAAATTACACGTCCGAAGATTTGGATTTGATTTCCAGCCCTCTGCCAGTCAGTCTGCCAGGCACTTTCATGTGACAAGCCTTAGGCGAGTCCCTTTCTGTCTCTGATTCCCGATTCCTTCACAGGGATTTATGTGGGCCTTAACGCCCAATGGGAAAAGATCCCTCTGCCAGCTCAGTGCCTGCTTTCTTGGTTTGACTTGTCAATCTGGACTTGAATACACCTTTGGTTTTGGATTGACTCTATTACCTCTCCTAGAAATTAACACACAAAACTGACAGCTGATTGACAAGATGAGAAGCAGTTTTCCAAAATTCAAATTGAACTTAATCCTTTCTTACTAAAAGAATGCTCAAATCAAGGGGACACAGCTCACTCGTTTTGACTTCATGAGCTATGGCAGGTAGAGGCAAATTTTTGAAAATACACAGCTAAAACTGTCCGTGCTTTGAATGCTAGACATGTTTTTCAGAATACACAGCTAAAACGGTCCCCGCATAAGTGATTTAGCACTAAAAGCGGGCACCGTTTTAGCTGTGTATTTTGAAAAAGTTGTGTGCTCTTCAAAGAGAAAGCTACTTTTGCTGTGTCTTTGGGTTCGAGGGGAAATGGGAGTCCTCTTCAGTCAGCAGGGACGACACCTGAGTCCTTTGCAGTCCTCTTGTCTGTCTCTGAGGGTGAAATGAGAGTGGTCCCTGTCATCATGAGGCATGTCTGAAAGAATTATTCACATTCCGTACGAGAATAGACGGGTGAAATAGCAAAAGGTGTGTCTTCCTTTGGAGCATGGACGGGTTCAAAGCCCACCTCATACCACTAAGTATTTTGCTGAACACGAGCAGTTGTGTGTGCGGCCTGTGTTTGGGTGATTTTTGTGTCATGTGTGTGTGTGTGTGTGTCTCTGTGTGTGTGTGTCTGTATTTCTGTCTCCATTCCTGAGCAGCAAATCTTTTTTCCTCTTTTAGCATGTTACTCACAACTGTGGATGAAGCCCAGCACTCCTGAAAACACAATCCATGTATGGTTGAAGGAAATTTTCTTGGTGATGAGTGAGAGGTTGGTGACTGAAACCAGCTCATTTCCCATTGACCAGTGAGGTCACATCTCTCAGGTGAGAAGAAAAGTGAGAATTTGAACCAGGCACATTCTCCTTAGAGACAATGGGCCAAAGACAAGTTTGATGGAATCGAATGTCTTTTCATGTTGACATCCATCCCGTCAAGCCCTCGTTAAGCCATTGAAGTGTCACATTGGGCCTGGGGGAGGCGTTGCACCCTGTGAAATTACACGTCCGAAGATTTGGATTTGATTTCCAGCCCTCTGCCAGTCAGTCTGCCAGGCACTTTCATGTGACAAGCCTTAGGCGAGTCCCTTTCTGTCTCTGATTCCCGATTCCTTCACAGGGATTTATGTGGGCCTTAACGCCCACTGGGAAAAGATCCCTCTGCCAGCTCAGTGCCTGCTTTCTTGGTTTGACTTGTCAATCTGGACTTGAATACACCTTTGGTTTTGGATTGACTCTATTACCTCTCCTAGAAATTAACACACAAAACTGACAGCTGATTGACAAGATGAGAAGCAGTTTTCCAAAATTCAAATTGAACTTAATCCTTTCTTACTAAAAGAATGCTCAAATCAAGGGGACACATCTCACTCGTTTTGACTTCATGTGCTAGGGCAGGTAGAGGCAAATTTTTGAAAATACCCAGCTAAAACTGTCCGTGCTTTGAATGCTAGACATGTTTTTCAGAATACACAGCTAAAACGGTCCCCGCATAAGTGATTTAGCACTTAAAGCGGGCACCGTTTTAGCTGTGTATTTTGAAAAAGTTGTGTGCTCTTCAAAGAGAAAGCTACTTTTGCTGTGTCTTTGGGTTCGAGGGGAAATGGGAGTCCTCTTCAGTCAGCAGGGACGACACCTGAGTCCTTTGCAGTCCTCTTGTCTGTCTCTGAGGGTGAAATGAGAGTGGTCCCTGTCATCATGAGCCATGTCTGAAAGAATTATTCACATTCTGTACGAGAATAGACGGGTGAAATAGCAAAAGGTGTGTCTTCCTTTGGAGCATGGACGGGTTCAAAGCCCACCTCATACCACTAAGTATTTTGCTGAACACGAGCAGTTGTGTGTGCTGCCTGTGTTTGGGTGATTTTTGTGTCATGTGTGTGTGTGTGTGTGTCTCTGTGTGTGTGTGTCTGTATTTCTGTCTCCATTCCTGAGCAGCAAATCTTTTTTCCTCTTTTAGCATGTTACTCACAACTGTGGATGAAGCCCAGCACTCCTGAAAACACAATCCATGTATGGTTGAAGGAAATTTTCTTGGTGATGAGTGAGAGGTTGGTGACTGAAACCAGCTCATTTCCCATTGACCAGTGAGGTCACATCTCTCAGGTGAGAAGCAAAGTGAGAATTTGAACCAGGCACATTCTCCTTAGAGACAATGGGCCAAAGACAGGTCCGATGGAATCGAATGTCTTTTCATGTTGACATCCATCCCGTCAAGCCCTCGTTAAGCCATTGAAGTGTCACATTGGGCCTGGGGGAGGCGGTGCCCCCTGTGAAATTACACGTCCGAAGATTTGGATTTGATTTCCAGCCCTCTGCCAGTCAGTCTGCCAGGCACTTTCATGTGACAAGCCTTAGGCGAGTCCCTTTCTGTCTCTGATTCCCGATTCCTTCACAGGGATTTATGTGGGCCTTAACGCCCAATGGGAAAAGATCCCTCTGCCAGCTCAGTGCCTGCTTTCTTGGTTTGACTTGTCAATCTGGACTTGAATACACCTTTGGTTTTGGATTGACTCTATTACCTCTCCTAGAAATTAACACACAAAACTGACAGCTGATTGACAAGATGAGAAGCAGTTTTCCAAAATTCAAATTGAACTTAATCCTTTCTTACTAAAAGAATGCTCAAATCAAGGGAACACAGCTCACTCGTTTTGACTTCATGAGCTATGGCAGGTAGAGACAACTTTTTGAAAATACACAGCTAAAATTGTCCGTGCTTTGAATGCTAGACAAGTTTTTCAGAATACACAGCTAAAACGGTCCCCGCTTTAAGTGCTTTATTACCTGTGTATTTTGAAAAAGTTGTGTGCTCTTCAAAGAGAAAGCTACTTTTGCTGTGTCTTTGGGTTCGAGGGGAAATGGGAGTCCTCTTCAGTCAGCAGGGACGACACCTGAGTCCTTTGCAGTCCTCCTATCTGCCTCTGAGGGTGAAATGAGAGTGGTCCCTGTCATCATGAGCCATGTCTGAAAGAATTATTCACATTCCCTACGAGAATAGACGGGTGAAATAGCAAAAGGTGTGTCTTCCTTTGGAGCATGGACGGGTTCAAAGCCCACCTCATACCACTAAGTATTTTGCTGAACACGAGCAGTTGTGTGTGCGGCCTGTGTTTGGGTGATTTTTGTGTCGTGTGTGTGTGTGTGTGTGTGTGTGTGTGTGTGTGTGTCTGTGTATGTGTGTCTGTATTTCTGTCTCCATTCCTGAGCAGCATATCTTTTTTCCTCGTTTAGCATGTTACTCACAACTGTGGATGAAGCCCAGCACTCCTGAAAACACAATCCATGTATGGTTGAAGGAAATTTTCTTGGTGATGAGTGAGAGGTTGGTGACTGAAACCAGCTCATTTCCCATTGACCACTGAGGTCACATCTCTCAGGTGAGAAGCAAAGTGAGAATTTGAACCAGGCACATTCTCCTTAGAGACAATGGGCCAAAGACAGGTCCGATGGAATCGAATGTCTTTTCATGTTGACATCCATCCCGTCAAGCCCTCGTTAAGCCATTGAAGTGTCACATTGGGCCTGGGGGAGGCGGTGCCCCCTGTGAAATTACACGTCCGAAGATTTGGATTTGATTTCCAGCCCTCTGCCAGTCAGTCTGCCAGGCACTTTCATATGACAAGCCTTAGGCGAGTCCCTTTCTGTCTCTGATTCCCGATTCCTTCACAGGGATTTATGTGGGCCTTAACGCCCAATGGGAAAAGATCCCTCTGCCAGCTCAGTGCCTGCTTTCTTGCTTTGACTTGTCAATCTGGACTTGAATACACCTTTGGTTTTGGATTGACTCTATTACCTCTCCTAGAAATTAACACACAAAACTGACAGCTGATTGACAAGATGAGAAGCAGTTTTCCAAAATTCAAATTGAACTTAGTCCTTTCTTACTAAAAGAATGCTCAAATCAAGGGGACACAGCTCACTCGTTTTGACTTCATGAGCTATGGCAGGTAGAGACAACTTTTTGAAAATACACAGCTAAAACTGTCCGTGCTTTGAATGCTAGACATGCTTTTCAGTTTTAAGTGCTTTAGCACTTAAAGCGGGACCGATTTAGCTGTGTATTTTGAAAAAGTTGTGTGCTCTTCAAAGAGAAAGCTACTTTTGCTGTGTCTTTGGGTTCGAGGGGAAATGGGAGTCCTCTTCAGTCAGCAGGGACGACACCTGAGTCCTTTGCAGTCCTCTTGTCTGCCTCTGAGGGTGAAATGAGAGTGGTCCCTGTCATCATGAGCCGTGTCTGAAAGAATTATTCACATTCCCTACGAGAATAGACGGGTGAAATAGCAAAAGGTGTGTCTTCCTTTGGAGCATGGACGGGTTCAAAGCCCACCTCATACCACTAAGTATTTTGCTGAACACGAGCAGTTGTGTGTGCGGCCTGTGTTTGGGTGATTTTTGTGTCATGTGTGTGTGTGTGTGTGTCTGTGTGTGTGTGTCTGTATTTCTGTCTCCATGCCTGAGCAGCAAATCTTTTTTCCTCTTTTAGCATGTTACTCACAACTGTGGATGAAGCCCAGCACTCCTGAAAACACAATCCATGTATGGTTGAAGGAAATTTTCTTGGTGATGAGTGAGAGGTTGGTGATTGAAACCAGCTCATTTCCCATTGACCACTGAGGTCACATCTCTCAGGTGAGAAGCAAAGTGAGAATTTGAACCAGGCACATTCTCCTTAGAGACAATGGGCCAAAGACAGGTCCGATGGAATCGAATGTCTTTTCATGTTGACATCCATCCCGTCAAGCCCTCGTTAAGCCATTGAAGTGTCACAGTGGGCCTGGGGGAGGCGGTGCACCCTGTGAAATTACACGTCCGAAGATTTGGATTTGATTTCCAGCCCTCTGCCAGTCAGTCTGCCAGGCACTTTCATGTGACAAGACTTAGGCGAGTCCCTTTCTGTCTCTGATTCCCGATTCCTTCACAGGGATTTATGTGGGCCTTAACGCCCACTGGGAAAAGATCCCTCTGCCAGCTCAGTGCCTGATTTCTTGGTTTGACTTGTCAATCTGGACTTGAATACACCTTTGGATTTGGATTGACTCTACTACCTCTCCTAGAAATTAACACACAAAACTGACAGCTGATTGACAAGATGAGAAGCAGTTTTCCAAAATTCAAATTGAACTTAATCCTTTCTTACTAAAAGAATGCTCAAATCAAGGGAACACAGCTCACTCGTTTTGACTTCATGAGCTATGGCAGGTAGAGACAACTTTTTGAAAATACACAGCTAAAATTGTCCGTGCTTTGAATGCTAGACAAGTTTTTCAGAATACACAGCTAAAACGGTCCCCGCTTTAAGTGCTTTATTACCTGTGTATTTTGAAAAAGTTGTGTGCTCTTCAAAGAGAAAGCTACTTTTGCTGTGTCTTTGGGTTCGAGGGGAAATGGGAGTCCTCTTCAGTCAGCAGGGACGACACCTGAGTCCTTTGCAGTCCTCCTATCTGCCTCTGAGGGTGAAATGAGAGTGGTCCCTGTCATCATGAGCCATGTCTGAAAGAATTATTCACATTCCCTACGAGAATAGACGGGTGAAATAGCAAAAGGTGTGTCTTCCTTTGGAGCATGGACGGGTTCAAAGCCCACATCATACCACTAAATATTTTGCTGAACACGAGCAGTTGTGTGTGCGGCCTGTGTTTGGGTGATTTTTGTGTCATGTGCGTGTGTGTGTGTGTTTGTGTGTGTGTGTGTCTGTGTGTGTGTGTCTGTATTTCTGTCTCCATTCCTGAGCAGCAAATCTTTTTTCCTCTTTTAGCATGTTACTCACAACTGTGGATGAAGCCCAGCACTCCTGAAAACACAATCCATGTATGGTTGGAGGAAATTTTCTTGGTGATGAGTGAGAGGTTGGTGAATGAAACCAGCTCATTTCCCATTAACCACTGAGGTCACATCTCTCAGGTGAGAAGCAAAGTGAGAATTTGAACCAGGCACATTCTCCTTAGAGACAATGGGCCAAAGACAGGTCCGATGGAATCGAATGTCTTTTCATGTTGACATCCATCCCGTCAAGCCCTCGTTAAGCCATTGAAGTGTCACATTGGGCCTGGGGGAGGCGGGGCACCCTGTGAAATTACACGTCCGAAGATTTGGATTTGATTTCCAGCCCTCTGCCAGTCAGTCTGCCAGGCACTTTCATGTGACAAGCCTTAGGCGAGTCCCTTTCTGTCTCTGATTCCCGATTCCTTCACAGGGATTTATGTGGGACTTAACGCCCACTGGGAAAAGATCCCTCTGCCAGCTCAGTGCCTGCTTTCTTGGTTTGACTTGTCACTCTGGACTTGAATACACCTTTGGTTTTGGATTGACTCTATTACCTCTCCTAGAAATTAACACACAAAACTGACAGCTGATTGACTAGATGAGAAGCAGTTTTCCAAAATTCAAATTGAACTTAATCCTTTCTTACTAAAAGAATGCTCAAATCAAGGGGACACAGCTCACTCGTTTTGACTTCATGAGCTATGGCAGGTAGAGACAACTTTTTGAAAATACACAGCTAAAACTGTCCGTGCTTTGAATGCTAGACATGTTTTTCAGAATACACAGCTAAAATGGTCCCCGCTTTAAGTGCTTTATTTGCTGTGTATTTTGAAAAAGTTGTGTGCTCTTCAAAGAGAAAGCTACTTTTGCTGTTTCTTTGGGTTCGAGGGGAAATGGGAGTCCTCTTCAGTCAGCAGGGACGACACCTGAGTCCTTTGCAGTCCTCTTGTCTGCCTCTGAGGGTGAAATGAGAGTGGTCCCTGTCATCATGAGCCATGTCTGAAAGAATTATTCACATTCCCTACGAGAATAGACGGGTGAAATAGCAAAAGGTGTGTCTTCCTTTGGAGCATGGACGGGTTCAAAGCCCACCTCATACCACTAAGTATTTTGCTGAACACGAGCAGTTGTGTGTGCGGCCTGTGTTTGGGTGATTTTTGTGTCATGTGTGTCTGTGTGTGTGTGTGTGTTTGTCTGTGTGTGTGTGTCTGTATTTCTGTCTCCATTCCTGAGCAGCAAATCTTTTTTCCTCTTTTAGCATGTTACTCACAACTGTGGATGAAGCCCAGCACTCCTGAAAACACAATCCATGTATGGTTGAAGGAAATTTTCTTGGTGATGAGTGAGAGGTTGGTGACTGAAACCAGCTCATTTCACATTGACCACTGAGGTCACATCTCTCAGGTGAGAAGCAAAGTGAGAATTTGAACCAGGCACATTCTCCTTAGAGACAATGGGCCAAAGACAGGTCCGATGGAATCGAATGTCTTTTCATGTTGACATCCATCCCTTCAAGCACTCGTTAAGTCATTGAAGTGTCACATTGGGCCTGGGGGAGGCGGTGCCCCCTGTGAAATTACACGTCCGAAGATTTGGATTTGATTTCCAGCCCTCTGCCTGTCAATCTGCCAGGCACTTTCATGTGACAAGCCTTAGGCGAGTCCCTTTCTGTCTCTGATTCCCGATTCCTTCACAGGGATTTATGTGGGCCTTAACGCCCACTGGGAAAAGATCCCTCTGCCAGCTCAGTGCCTGCTTTCTTGCTTTGACTTGTCAATCTGGACTTGAATACACCTTTGGTTTTGGATTGACTCTATTACCTCTCCTAGAAATTAACACACAAAACTGACAGCTGATTGACAATATGAGAAGCAGTTTTCCAAAATTCAAATTGAACTTAATTCTTTCTTACTAAAAGAATGCTCAAATCAAGGGGACACAGCTCACTCGTTTTGACTTCATGAGCTATGGCAGGTAGAGACAACTTTTTGAAAATACACAGCTAAAACTGTCCGTGGTTTGAATGCTAGACATGTTTTTCAGTTTTAAATGCTTTAGCACTTAAAGCGGGACCGTTTTAGCTGTGTATTTTGAAAAAGTTGTGTGCTCTTCAAAGAGAAAGCTACTTTTGCTGTGTCTTTGGGTTCGAGGGGAAATAGGAGTCCTCTTCAGTCAGCAGGGACGACACCTGAGTCCTTTGCAGTCCTCTTGTCTGCCTCTGAAGGTGAAATGAGAGTGGTCCCTGTCATCATGAGCCATGTCTGAAAGAATTATTCACATTCCCTACGAGAATAGACGGGTGAAATAGCGAAATTTGTGTCTTCCTTTGGAGCATGGACGGGTTCAAAGCCCACCTCATACCACTAAGTATTTTGCTGAACACGAGCAGTTGTGTGTGCGGCCAGTGTTTGGGTGATTTTTGTGTCATGTGTGTGTGTGTGAGTGTGTGTGTGTGTGTGTGTGTGTCTGTGTGTGTGTGTCTGTATTTCTGTCTCCATTCCGGAGCAGCAAATCTTTTTTCCTCTTTTAGCATGTTACTCACAACTGTGGATGAAGCCCAGCACTCCTGAAAACACAATCCATGTATGGTTGAAGGAAATTTTCTTGGTGATGAGTGAGAGGTTGGTGACTGAAACCAGCTCATTTCCCATTGACCACTGAGGTCACATCTCTCAGGTGCGAAGCAAAGTGAGAATTTGAACCAGGCACATTCTCCTTAGAGACAATGGGCCATAGAAAGGTACGATGGAATCGAATGTCTTTTCATGTTGACATCCATCCCGTCAAGCCCTCGTTAAGCCATTGAAGTGTCACATTGGGCCTGGGGGTGGCGGTGCACCCTGTGAAATTACACGTCCGAAGATTTGGATTTGATTTCCAGCCCTCTGCCAGTCAGTCTGCCAGGCACGTTCATGTGACAAGCCTTAGGCGAGTCCCTTTCTGTCTCTGATTCCCGATTCCTTCACAGGGATTTATGTGGGCCTTAACACCCACTGGGAAAAGATCCCTCTGCCAGCTCAGTGCCTGCTTTCTTGGTTTGACTTGTCAATCTGGACTTGAATACACCTTTGGTTTTGGATTGACTCTATTACCTCTCCTAGAAATTAACACACAAAACTGACAGCTGATTGACAAGATGAGAAGCAGTTTTCCAAAATTCAAATTGAACTTAATCCTTTCTTACTAAAAGAATGCTCAAATCAAGGGGACACAGCTCACTCGTTTTGACTTCATGAGCTATGGCAGGTAGGGAACACTTTTTGAAAATACACAGCTAAAACTGTCCGTGCTTTGAATGCTAGACATGTTTTTCAGAATACACAGCTAAAACGGTCCCCGCTTTAAGTGCTTTGGCACTTAAAGCGGGGACCGTTTTAGCTGTGTATTTTGAAAAATTTGTGTGCTCTTCAAAGAGAAAGCTACTTTTGCTGTGTCTTTGGGTTCGAGGGGAAATGGGAGTCCTCTTCAGTCAGCAGGGACGACACCTGAGTCCTTTGCAGTCCCCTTGTCTGCCTCTGAGGGTGAAATGAGAGTGGTCCCTGTCATCATGAGCCATGTCTGAAAGAATTATTCACATTCCCTACGAGAATAGACGGGTGAAATAACAAAAGGTGTGTCTTCCTTTGGAGCATGGACGGGTTCAAAGCCCACCTCATACCACTAAGTATTTTGCTGAACACGAGCAGTTGTGTGTGCGGCCTGTGTTTGGTTGATTTTTGTGTCATGTGTGTGTGTGTGTGTGTGTGTCTGTGTGTGTGTGTCTGTGTGTGTGTGTCTGTATTTCTGTCTCCATGCCTGAGCAGCAAATCTTTTTTCCTCTTTTAGCATGTTACTCACAACTGTGGATGAAGCCCAGCACTCCTGAAAACACAATCCATGTATGGTTGAAGGAAATTTTCTTGGTGATGAGTGAGAGGTTGGTGACTGAAACCAGCTCATTTCCCATTGACCACTGAGGTCGCATCTCTCAGGTGAGAAGCAAAGTGAGAATTTGAACCAGACACATTCTCCTTAGAGACAATGGGCCAAAGACAAGTCCGATGGAATTGAATGTCTTTTCATGTTGACATCCATCCCGTCAAGCCCTCGTTAAGCCATTGAAGTGTCACATTGGGCCTGGGGGAGGCGGTGCACCCTGTGAAATTACACGTCCGAAGATTTGGATTTGATTTCCAGCCCTCTGCCAGTCAGTCTGCCAGGCACTTTCATGTGACAAGCCTTAGGCGAGTCCCTTTCTGTCTCTGATTCCCGATTCCTTCACAGGGATTTATGTGGGCCTTAACGCCCAATGGGAAAAGATCCCTCTGCCAGCTCAGTGCCTGCTTTCTTGGTTTGACTTGTCAATCTGGACTTGAATACACCTTTGGTTTTGGATTGACTCTATTACCTCTCCTAGAAATTAACACACAAAACTGACAGCTGATTGACAAGATGAGAAGCAGTTTTCCAAAATTCAAATTGAACTTAATCCTTTCTTACTAAAAGAATGCTCAAATCAAGGGGACACAGCTCACTCGTTTTGACTTCATGAGCTATGGCAGGTAGAGGCAACTTTTTGAAAATACACAGCTAAAACTGTCCGTGCTTTGAATGCTAGACAGGTTTTTCAGAATACACAGCTAAAACGGTCCCCGCTTTAAGTGCTGTGTATTTTGATAAATTTGTGTGCTCTTTAAAGAGAAAGCTACTTTTGCTGTGTCTTTGGGTTCGAGGGGAAATGGGAGTCCTCTTCAGTCAGCAGGGACGACACCTGAGTCCTTTGCAGTCCTCTTGTTTGCCTCTGAGGGTGAAATGAGAGTGGTCACTGTCATCATGAGCCATGTCTGAAAGAATTATTCACATTCCCTACGAGAATAGACGGGTGAAATAGCAAAAGGTGTGTCTTCCTTTGGAGCATGGACGGGTTCAAAGCCCACCTCATACCACTAAGTATTTTGCTGAACACGAGCAGTTGTGTGTGCGGCCTGTGTTTGGGTGATTTTTGTGTCGTGTGTGTGTGTGTGTGTGTGTGTATGTGTGTGTCTGTGTATGTGTGTCTGTATTTCTGTCTCCATTCCTGAGCAGCAAATCTTTTTTCCTCTTTTAGCATGTTACTCACAACTGTGGATGAAGCCCAGCACTCCTGAAAACACAATCCATGTATGGTTGAAGGAAATTTTCTTGGTGATGAGTGAGAGGTTGGTGAATGAAACCAGCTCATTTCCCATTGACCACTGAGGTCACATCTCTCAGGTGAGAAGCAAAGTGAGAATTTGAACCAGGCACATTCTCCTTAGAGACAATGGGCCAAAGACAGGTCCGATGGAATCGAATGTCTTTTCATGTTGACATCCATCCCGTCAAGCCCTCGTTAAGCCATTGAAGTGTCACATTGGGCCTGGGGGAGGCGGTGCCCCCTGTGAAATTACACGTCCGAAGATTTGGATTTGATTTCCAGCCCTCTGCCAGTCAGTCTGCCAGGCACTTTCATGTGACAAGCCTTAGGCGAGTCCCTTTCTGTCTCTGATTCCCGATTCCTTCACAGGGATTTATGTGGGCCTTAACGCCCACTGGGAAAAGATCCCTCTGCCAGCTCAGTGCCTGCTTTCTTGGTTTGACTTGTCAATCTGGACTTGAATACACCTTTGGTTTTGGATTGACTCTATTACCTCTCCTAGAAATTAACACACAAAACTGACAGCTGATTGACAAGATGAGAAGCAGTATTCCAAAATTCAAATTGAACTTAGTCCTTTCTTACTAAAAGAATGCTCAAATCAAGGGGACACAGCTCACTCGTTTTGACTTCATGAGCTATGGCAGGTAGAGACAACTTTTTGAAAATACACAGCTAAAACTGTCCGTGCTTTGAATGCTAGACATGCTTTTCAGTTTTAAGTGCTTTAGCACTTAAAGCGGGACCGTTTTAGCTGTGTATTTTGAAAAAGTTGTGTTCTCTTCAAAGAGAAAGCTACTTTTGCTGTGTCTTTGGGTTCGAGGGGAAATGGGAGTCCTCTTCAGTCAGCAGGGACGACACCTGAGTCCTTTGCAGTCCTCTTGTCTCCCTCTGAGGGTGAAATGAGAGTGGTCCCTGTCATCATGAGCCATGTCTGAAAGAATTATTCACATTCCCTACGAGAATAGACGGGTGAAATAGCAAAAGGTGTGTCTTCCTTTGGAGCATGGACGGGTTCAAAGCCCACCTCATACCACTAAGTATTTTGCTGAACACGAGCAGTTGTGTGTGCGGCCTGTGTTTGGGTGATTTTTGTGTCATGTGTGTGTGTGTGTGTGTCTGTGTGTGTGTGTCTGTATTTCTGTCTCCATGCCTGAGCAGCAAATCATTTTTCCTCTTTTAGCATGTTACTCACAACTGTGGATGAAGCCCAGCACTCCTGAAAACACAATCCATGTATGGTTGAAGGAAATTTTCTTGGTGATGAGTGAGAGGTTGGTGATTGAAACCAGCTCATTTCCCATTGACCACTGAGGTCACATCTCTCAGGTGAGAAGCAAAGTGAGAATTTGAACCAGGCACATTCTCCTTAGAGACAATGGGCGAAAGGCAGGTCCGATGGAATCGAATGTCTTTTCATGTTGACATCCATCCCGTCAAGCCCTCGTTAAGCCATTGAAGTGTCACATTGGGCCTGGGGGAGGCGGTGCACCCTGTGAAATTACACGTCCGAAGATTTGGATTTGATTTCCAGCCCTCTGCCAGTCAGTCTGCCAGGCACTTTCATGTGACAAGCCTTAGGCGAGTCCCTTTCTGTCTCTGATTCCCGATTCCTTCACAGGGATTTATGTGGGCCTTAACGCCCACTGGGAAAAGATCCCTCTGCCAGCTCAGTGCCTGCTTTCTTGGTTTGACTTGTCAATCTGGACTTGAATACACCTTTGGTTTTGGATTGACTCTATTACCTCTCCTAGAAATTAACACACAAAACTGTCAGGTGATTGACAAGATGAGAAGCAGTTTTCCAAAATTCAAATTGAACTTAATCCTTTCTTACTAAAAGAATGCTCAAATCAAGGGGACACAGCTCACTCGTTTTGACTTCATGAGCTATGGCAGGTAGAGACAACTTTTTGAAAATACACAGCTAAAACTGTCCGTGCTTTGAATGCTAGACATGTTTTTCAGAATACACAGCTAAAAGGGTCCCCGCTTTAAGTGCTAAATCACTTAAAGCGGGGACCGTTTTAGCTGTGTATTTTGAAAAAGTTGTGTGCTCTTCAAAGAGAAAGCGACTTTTGCTGTGTCTTTGGGTTCGAGGGGAAATGGGAGTCCTCTTCAGTCAGCAGGGATGACACCTGAGTCCTTTGCAGTCCTCTTGTCTGCCTCTGAGGGTGAGATGAGAGTGGTCCCTGTCATCATGAGCCATGTCTGAAAGAATTATTCACATTCCCTACGAGAATAGACGGGTGAAATAGCAAAAGGTGTGTCTTCCTTTGGATCATGGACGGGTTCAAAGCCCACCCCATACCACTAAGTATTTTGCTGAACACGAGCTGTTGTGTGTGCGGCCTGTGTTTGGGTGATTTTTGTGTCGTGTGTGTGTGTGTTTGTGTGTCTGTCTGTGTGTGTGTGTCTGTATTTCTGTCTCCATTCCTGAGCAGCAAATATTTTTTCCTCTTTTAGCATGTTAATCACAACTGTGGATGAAGCCCAGCACTCCTGAAAACACAATCCATGTATGGTTGAAGGAAATTTTCTTGGTGATGAGTGAGAGGTTGGTGACTGAAACCAGCTCATTTCCCATTGACCACTGAGGTCACATCTCTCAGGTGAGAAGCAAAGTGAGAATTTGAACCAGGCACATTCTCCTTAGAGACAACGGGCCAAAGACAGGTCCGATGGAATCGAATGTCTTTTCTTGTTGACATCTATCCCGTCAAATCCTCGTTAAGCCATTGAAGTGTCACATTGGGCCTGGGGGAGGCGGTGCACCCTGTGAAATTACACGTCCGAAGATTTGGATTTGATTTCCAGCCCTCTGCCAGTCAGTCTGCCAGGCACTTTCATGTGACAAGCCTTAGGCGAGTCCCTTTCTGTCTCTGATTCCCGATTCCTTCACAGGGATTTATGTGGGCCTTAACGCCCAATGGGAAAAGATCCCTCTGCCAGCTCAGTGCCTGCTTTCTTGGTTTGACTTGTCAATCTGGACTTGAATACACCTTTGGTTTTGGATTGACTCTATTACCTCTCCTAGAAATTAACACACAAAACTGACAGCTGATTGACAAGATGAGAAGCAGTTTTCCAAAATTCAAATTGAACTTAATCCTTTCTTACTAAAAGAATGCTCAAATCAAGGGGACACAGCTCACTCGTTTTGACTTCATGAGCTATGGCAGGTAGAGGCAACTTTTTGAAAATACACAGCTAAAACTGTCCGTGCTTTGAATGCTAGACAGGTTTTTCAGAATACACAGCTAAAACGGTCCCCGCTTTAAGTGCTGTGTATTTTGATAAATTTGTGTGCTCTTTAAAGAGAAAGCTACTTTTGCTGTGTCTTTGGGTTCGAGGGGAAATGGGAGTCCTCTTCAGTCAGCAGGGACGACACCTGAGTCCTTTGCAGTCCTCTTGTTTGCCTCTGAGGGTGAAATGAGAGTGGTCACTGTCATCATGAGCCATGTCTGAAAGAATTATTCACATTCCCTACGAGAATAGACGGGTGAAATAGCAAAAGGTGTGTCTTCCTTTGGAGCATGGACGGGTTCAAAGCCCACCTCATACCACTAAGTATTTTGCTGAACACGAGCAGTTGTGTGTGCGGCCTTTGTTTGGGTGATTTTTGTGTCGTGTGTGTGTGTGTGTGTGTGTGTGTGTGTGTGTCTGTGTATGTGTGTCTGTATTTCTGTCTCCATTCCTGAGCAGCAAATCTTTTTTCCTCTTTTAGCATGTTACTCACAACTGTGGATGAAGCCCAGCACTCCTGACAACACAATCCATGTATGGTTGAAGGAAATTTTCTTGGTGATGAGTGAGAGGTTGGTGACTGAAACCAGCTCATTTCCCATTGACCACTGAGGTCACATCTCTCAGGTGAGAAGCAAAGTGAGAATTTGAACCAGGCACATTCTCCTTAGAGACAATGGGCCAAAGACAGGTCCGATGGAATCGAATGTCTTTTCATGTTGACATCCATCCCGTCAAGCCCTCGTTAAGCCATTGAAGTGTCACATTGGGCCTGGGGGAGGCGGTGCCCCCTGTGAAATTACACGTCCGAAGATTTGGATTTGATTTCCAGCCCTCTGCCAGTCAGTCTGCCAGGCACTTTCATGTGACAAGCCTTAGGCGAGTCCCTTTCTGTCTCTGATTCCCGATTCCTTCACAGGGATTTATGTGGGCCTTAACGCCCACTGGGAAAAGATCCCTCTGCCAGCTCAGTGCCTGCTTTCTTGGTTTGACTTGTCAATCTGGACTTGAATACACCTTTGGTTTTGGATTGACTCTATTACCTCTCCTAGAAATTAACACACAAAACTGACAGCTGATTGACAAGATGAGAAGCAGTATTCCAAAATTCAAATTGAACTTAGTCCTTTCTTACTAAAAGAATGCTCAAATCAAGCGGACACAGCTCACTCGTTTTGACTTCATGAGCTATGGCAGGTAGAGACAACTTTTTGAAAATACACAGCTAAAACTGTCCGTGCTTTGAATGCTAGACATGCTTTTCAGTTTTAAGTGCTTTAGCACTTAAAGCGGGACCGTTTTAGCTGTGTATTTTGAAAAAGTTGTGTTCTCTTCAAAGAGAAAGCTACTTTTGCTGTGTCTTTGGGTTCGAGGGGAAATGGGAGTCCTCTTCAGTCAGCAGGGACGACACCTGAGTCCTTTGCAGTCCTCTTGTCTCCCTCTGAGGGTGAAATGAGAGTGGTCCCTGTCATCATGAGCCATGTCTGAAAGAATTATTCACATTCCCTACGAGAATAGACGGGTGAAATAGCAAAAGGTGTGTCTTCCTTTGGAGCATGGACGGGTTCAAAGCCCACCTCATACCACTAAGTATTTTGCTGAACACGAGCAGTTGTGTGTGCGGCCTGTGTTTGGGTGATTTTTGTGTCGTGTGTGTGTGTGTGTGTGTGTCTGTGTGTGTGTGTCTGTATTTCTGTCTCCATTCCTGAGCAGCAAATCATTTTTCCTCTTTTAGCATGTTACTCACAACTGTGGATGAAGCCCAGCACTCCTGAAAACACAATCCATGTATGGTTGAAGGAAATTTTCTTGGTGATGAGTGAGAGGTTGGTGATTGAAACCAGCTCATTTCCCATTGACCACTGAGGTCACATCTCTCAGGTGAGAAGCAAAGTGAGAATTTGAACCAGGCACATTCTCCTTAGAGACAATGGGCGAAAGGCAGGTCCGATGGAATCGAATGTCTTTTCATGTTGACATCCATCCCGTCAAGCCCTCGTTAAGCCATTGAAGTGTCACATTGGGCCTGGGGGAGGCGGTGCACCCTGTGAAATTACACGTCCGAAGATTTGGATTTGATTTCCAGCCCTCTGCCAGTCAGTCTGCCAGGCACTTTCATGTGACAAGCCTTAGGCGAGTCCCTTTCTGTCTCTGATTCCCGATTCCTTCACAGGGATTTATGTGGGCCTTAACGCCCAATGGGAAAAGATCCCTCTGCCAGCTCAGTGCCTGCTTTCTTGGTTTGACTTGTCAATCTGGACTTGAATACACCTTTGGTTTTGGATTGACTCTATTACCTCTCCTAGAAATTAACACACAAAACTGTCAGGTGATTGACAAGATGAGAAGCAGTTTTCCAAAATTCAAATTGAACTTAATCCTTTCTTACTAAAAGAATGCTCAAATCAAGGGGACACAGCTCACTCGTTTTGACTTCATGAGCTATGGCAGGTAGAGACAACTTTTTGAAAATACACAGCTAAAACTGTCCGTGCTTTGAATGCTAGACATGTTTTTCAGAATACACAGCTAAAAGGGTCCCCGCTTTAAGTGCTAAATCACTTAAAGCGGGGACCGTTTTAGCTGTGTATTTTGAAAAAGTTGTGTGCTCTTCAAAGAGAAAGCGACTTTTGCTGTGTCTTTGGGTTCGAGGGGAAATGGGAGTCCTCTTCAGTCAGCAGGGATGACACCTGAGTCCTTTGCAGTCCTCTTGTCTGCCTCTGAGGGTGAGATGAGAGTGGTCCCTGTCATCATGAGCCATGTCTGAAAGAATTATTCACATTCCCTACGAGAATAGACGGGTGAAATAGCAAAAGGTGTGTCTTCCTTTGGATCATGGACGGGTTCAAAGCCCACCCCATACCACTAAGTATTTTGCTGAACACGAGCTGTTGTGTGTGCGGCCTGTGTTTGGGTGATTTTTGTGTCGTGTGTGTGTGTGTTTGTGTGTCTGTCTGTGTGTGTGTGTCTGTATTTCTGTCTCCATTCCTGAGCAGCAAATATTTTTTCCTCTTTTAGCATGTTAATCACAACTGTGGATGAAGCCCAGCACTCCTGAAAACACAATCCATGTATGGTTGAAGGAAATTTTCTTGGTGATGAGTGAGAGGTTGGTGACTGAAACCAGCTCATTTCCCATTGACCAC
Source organism: Saimiri boliviensis (assembly GCF_048565385.1). Lineage (NCBI taxonomy): Eukaryota > Metazoa > Chordata > Mammalia > Primates > Cebidae > Saimiri > Saimiri boliviensis. Next base: position 154,066,575 of record NC_133453.1, read on the forward strand.
TGAGGTCACATCTCTCAGGTGAGAAGCAAAGTGAGAATTTGAACCAGGCACATTCTCCTTAGAGACAACGGGCCAAAGACAGGTCCGATGGAATCGAATGTCTTTTCTTGTTGACATCTATCCCGTCAAATCCTCGTTAAGCCATTGAAGTGTCACATTGGGCCTGGGGGAGGCGGTGCACCCTGTGAAATTACACGTCCGAAGATTTGGATTTGATTTCCAGCCCTCTGCCAGTCAGTCTGCCAGGCACTTTCATGTGACAAGCCTTAGGCGAGTCCCTTTCTGTCTCTGATTCCCGATTCCTTCAAAGGGATTTATGTGGGCCTTAACGCCCACTGGGAAAAGATCCCTCTGCCAGCTCAGTGCCTGCTTTCTTGGTTTGACTTGTCAATCTGGACTTGAATACACCTTTGGATTTGGATTGACTCTATTACCTCTCCTAGAAATTAACACACAAAACTGACAGCTGATTGACAAGATGAGAAGCAGTTTTCCAAAATTCAAATTGAACTTAATCCTTTCTTACTAAAAGAATGCTCAAATCAAGGGGACACAGCTCACTCGTTTTGACTTCATGAGCTATGGCAGGTAGAGACAACTTTTTGAAAATACACAGCTAAAACTGTCCGTGCTTTGAATGGTAGACATGTTTTTCAGAATACACAGCTAAAACGGTCCCCGCTTTAAGTGCTGTGTATTTTGATAAATTTCTGTGCTCTTTAAAGAGAAAGCTACTTTTGCTGTGTCTTTCGGTTCGAGGGGAATTGGGAGTCCTCTTCAGTCAGCAGGGACGACACCTGAGTCCTTTGCAGTCCTCTTGTCTGCCTCTGAGGGTGAAATGAGAGTGGTCCCTGTCATCATGAGCCATGTCTGAAAGAATTATTCACACTCCCTACGAGAACAGACGGGTGAAATAGCAAAAGGTGTGTCTTCCTTTGGAGCATGGACGGGTTCAAAGCCCACCTCATACCACTAAGTATTTTGCTGAACACGAGCAGTTGTGTGTGCGGCCTGTGTTTGGGTGATTTTTGTGTCGTGTGTGTGTGTGTGTGTGTGTGTGTCTGTGTATGTGTGTCTGTATTTCTGTCTCCATTCCTGAGCAGCAAATCTTTTTTCCTCTTTTAGCATGTTACTCACAACTGTGGATGAAGCCCAGCACTCCTGAAAACACAATCCATGTATGGTTGAAGGAAATTTTCTTGGTGATGAGTGAGAGGTTGGTGACTGAAACCAGCTCATTTCCCTTTGAACACTGAGGTCACATCTCTCAGGTGAGAAGCAAAGTGAGAATTTGAACCAGGCACATTCTCCTTAGAGACAATGGGCCAAAGACAGGTCCGATGGAATCGAATGTCTTTTCATGTTGACATCCATCCCGTCAAGCCCTCGTTAAGCCATTGAAGTGTCACATTGGGCCTGGGGGAGGCGGTGCCCCCTGTGAAATTACACGTCCGAAGATTTGGATTTGATTTCCAGCCCTCTGCCAGTCAGTCTGCCAGGCACTTTCATGTGACAAGCCTTAGGCGAGTCCCTTTCTGTCTCTGATTCCCGATTCCTTCACAGGGATTTATGTGGGCCTTAACGCCCACTGGGAAAAGATCCCTCTGCCAGCTCAGTGCCTGCTTTCTTGGTTTGACTTGTCAATCTGGACTTGAATACACCTTTGGTTTTGGATTGACTCTATTACCTCTCCTAGAAATTAACACACAAAACTGACAGCTGATTGACAAGATGAGAAGCAGTTTTCCAAAATTCAAATTGAACTTAGTCCTTTCTTACTAAAAGAATGCTCAAATCAAGGGGACACAGCTCACTCGTTTTGACTTCATGAGCTATGGCAGGTAGAGACAACTTTTTGAAAATACACAGCTAAAACTGTCCGTGCTTTGAATGCTAGACATGCTTTTCAGTTTTAAGTGCTTTAGCACTTAAAGCGGGACCGTTTTAGCTGTGTATTTTGAAAAAGTTGTGTGCTCTTCAAAGAGAAAGCTACTTTTGCTGTGTCTTTGGGTTCGAGGGGAAATGGGAGTCCTCTTCAGTCAGCAGGGACGACACCTGAGTACTTCGCAGTCCTCTTGTCTGCCTCTGAGGGTGAAATGAGAGTGGTCCCTGTCATCATGAGCCGTGTCTGAAAGAATTATTCACATTCCCTACGAGAATAGACGGGTGAAATAGCAAAAGGTGTGTCTTCCTTTGGAGCATGGACGGGTTCAAAGCCCACCTCATACCAGTAAGTATTTTGCTGAACACGAGCAGTTGTGTGTGCGGCCTGTGTTTGGGTGATTTTTGTGTCATGTGTGTGTGTGTGTGTGTCTGTGTGTGTGTGTCTGTATTTCTGTCTCCATGCCTGAGCAGCAAATCTTTTTTCCTCTTTTAGCATGTTACTCACAACTGTGGATGAAGCCCAGCACTCCTGAAAACACAATCCATGTATGGTTGAAGGAAATTTTCTTGGTGGTGAGTGAGAGGTTGGTGATTGAAACGAGCTCATTTCCCATTGACCACTGAGGTCACATCTCTCAGGTGAGAAGCAAAGTGAGAATTTGAACCAGGCACATTCTCCTTAGAGACAATGGGCCAAAGGCAGGTACGGTGGAATCGAATGTCTTTTCATGTTGACATCCATCCCGTCAAGCCCTCGTTAAGCCATTGAAGTGTCACATTGGGCCTGGGGGAGGCGGTGCACCCTGTGAAATTACACGTCCGAAGATTTGGATTTGATTTCCAGCCCTCTGCCAGTCAGTCTGCCAGGCACTTTCATGTGACAAGCCTTAGGCGAGTCCCTTTCTGTCTCTGATTCCCGATTCCTTCACAGGGATTTATGTGGGCCTTAACGCCCACTGGGAAAAGATCCCTCTGCCAGCTCAGTGCCTGCTTTCTTGCTTTGACTTGTCAATCTGGACTTGAATACACCTTTGGTTTTGGATTGACTCTATTACCTCTCCTAGAAATTAACACACAAAACTGTCAGCTGATTGACAAGATGAGAAGCAGTTTTCCAAAATTCAAATTGAACTTAATCCTTTCTTACTAAAAGAATGCTCAAATCAAGGGGACACAGCTCACTCGTTTTGACTTCATGAGCTATGGCAGGTAGAGACAACTTTTTGAAAATACACAGCTAAAACTGTCCGTGCTTTGAATGCTAGACATGTTTTTCAGAATACACAGCTAAAACGGTCCCCGCTTTAAGTGCTGTGTATTTTGATAAATTTGTGTGCTCTTTAAAGAGAAAGCTACTTTTGCTGTGTCTTTGGGTTTGAGGGGAATTGGGAGTCCTCTTCAGTCAGCAGGGACGACACCTGAGTCCTTTGCAGTCCTCTTGTCTGCCTCTGAGGGTGAAATGAGAGTGGTCCCTGTCATCATGAGCCATGTCTGAAAGAATTATTCACATTCCCTACGAGAACAGACGGGTGAAATAGCAAAAGGTGTGTCTTCCTTTGGAGCATGGACGGGTTCAAAGCCCACCTCATACCACTAAGTATTTTGCTGAACACGAGCAGTTGTGTGTGCGGCCTGTGTTTGGGTTATTTTTGTGTCGTGTGTGTGTGTGTGTGTGTGTGTGTGTGTGTGTGTGTCTGTGTATGTGTGTCTGTATTTCTGTCTCCATTCCTGAGCAGCAAATCTTTTTTCCTCTTTTAGCATGTTACTCACAACTGTGGATGAAGCCCAGCACTCCTGAAAACACAATCCATGTATGGTTGAAGGAAATTTTCTTGGTGATGAGTGAGAGGTTGGTGACTGAAACCAGCTCATTTCCCATTGACCACTGAGGTCACATCTCTCAGGTGAGAAGCAAAGTGAGAATTTGAACCAGGCACATTCTCCTTAGAGACAATGGGCCAAAGACAGGTCCGATGGAATCGAATGTCTTTTCATGTTGACATCCATCCCGTCAAGCCCTCGTTAAGCCATTGAAGTGTCACATTGGGCCTGGGGGAGGCAGTGCCCCCTGTGAAATTACACGTCCGAAGATTTGGATTTGATTTCCAGCCCTCTGCCAGTCAGTCTGCCAGGCACTTTCATATGACAAGCCTTAGGCGAGTCCCTTTCTGTCTCTGATTCCCGATTCCTTCACAGGGATTTATGTGGGCCTTAACGCCCAATGGGAAAAGATCCCTCTGCCAGCTCAGTGCCTGCTTTCTTGCTTTGACTTGTCAATCTGGACTTGAATACACCTTTGGTTTTGGATTGACTCTATTACCTCTCCTAGAAATTAACACACAAAACTGACAGCTGATTGACAAGATGAGAAGCAGTTTTCCAAAATTCAAATTGAACTTAGTCCTTTCTTCCTAAAAGAATGCTCAAATCAAGGGGACACAGCTCACTCGTTTTGACTTCATGAGCTATGGCAGGTAGAGACAACTTTTTGAAAATACACAGCTAAAACTGTCCGTGCTTTGAATGCTAGACATGCTTTTCAGTTTTAAGTGCTTTAGCACTTAAAGCGGGACCGATTTACCTGTGTATTTTGAAAAAGTTGTGTGCTCTTCAAAGAGAAAGCTACTTTTGCTGTGTCTTTGGGTTCGAGGGGAAATGGGAGTCCTCTTCAGTCAGCAGGGACGACACCTGAGTCCTTTGCAGTCCTCTTGTCTGCCTCTGAGGGTGAAATGAGAGTGGTCCCTGTCATCATGAGCCGTGTCTGAAAGAATTATTCACATTCCCTACGAGAATAGACGGGTGAAATAGCAAAAGGTGTGTCTTCCTTTGGAGCATGGACGGGTTCAAAGCCCACCTCATACCACTAAGTATTTTGCTGAACACGAGCAGTTGTGTGTGCGGCCTGTGTTTGGGTGATTTTTGTGTCATGTGTGTGTGTGTGTGTGTGTGTGTGTGTGTCTGTATTTCTGTCTCCATGCCTGAGCAGCAAATCTTTTTTCCTCTTTTAGCATGTTACTCACAACTGTGGATGAAGCCCAGCACTCCTGAAAACACAATCCATGTATGGTTGAAGGAAATTTTCTTGGTGATGAGTGAGAGGTTGGTGATTGAAACCAGCTCATTTCCCATTGACCACTGAGGTCACATCTCTCAGGTGAGAAGCAAAGTGAGAATTTGAACCAGGCACATTCTCCTTAGAGACAATGGGCCAAAGACAGGTCCGATGGAATCGAATGTCTTTTCATGTTGACATCCATCCCGTCAAGCCCTCGTTAAGCCATTGAAGTGTCACATTGGGCCTTGGAGAGGCGGTGCACCCTGTGAAATTACACGTCCGAAGATTTGGATTTGATTTCCAGCCCTCTGCCAGTCAGTCTGCCAGGCACTTTCATGTGACTAGACTTAGGCGAGTCCCTTTCTGTCTCTGATTCCCGATTCCTTCACAGGGATTTATGTGGGCCTTAACGCCCACTGGGAAAAGATCCCTCTGCCAGCTCAGGGCCTGATTTCTTGGTTTGACTTGTCAATCTGGACTTGAATACACCTTTGGATTTGGATTGACTCTATTACCTCTCCTAGAAATTAAAACACAAAACTGACAGCTGATTGACAAGATGAGAAGCAGTTTTCCAAAATTCAAATTGAACTTAATCCTTTCTTCCTAAAAGAATGCTCAAATCAAGGGGACACAGCTCACTCGTTTTGACTTCATGAGCTATGGCAGGTAGAGACAACTTTTTGAAAATACACAGCTAAAACTGTCCGTGCTTTGAATGCTAGACATGTTTTTCAGAATACACAGCTAAAACGGTCCCCGCTTTAAGTGCTGTGTATTTTGATAAATTTGTGTGTTCTTTAAAGAGAAAGCTACTTTTGCTGTGTCTTTGGGTTCGAGGGGAAATGGGAGTCCTCTTCAGTCAGCAGGGACGACACCTGAGTCCTTTGCAGTCCTCTTGTCTGCCTCTGAGGGTGAAATGAGAGTGGTCCCTGTCATCATGAGCCATGTCTGAAAGAATTATTCACATTCCCTACGAGAATAGACGGGTGAAATAGCAAAAGGTGTGTCTTCCTTTGGAGCATGGACGGGTTCAAAGCCCACCTCATACCACTAAGTATTTTGCTGAACACGAGCAGTTGTGTGTGCGGCCTGTGTTTGGGTGATTTTTGTGTCATGTGTGTTTGTGTGTGTGTCTGTGTGTGTGTGTCTGTATTTCTGTCTCCATGCCTGAGCAGCAAATCTTTTTTCCTCTTTTAGCATGTTACTCACAACTTTGGATGAAGCCCAGCACTCCTGAAAACACAATCCATGTATGGTTGAAGGAAATTTTCTTGGTGATGAGTGAGAGGTTGGTGACTGAAACCAGCTCATTTCCCATTGACCACTGAGGTCACATCTCTCAGGTGAGAAGCAAAGTGAGAATTTGAACCAGGCACATTCTCCTTAGAGACAATGGGCCAAAGACAGGTCCGATGGAATCGAATGTCTTTTCTTGTTGACATCTATCCCGTCAAGTCCTCGTTAAGCCATTGAAGTGTCACATTGGGCCTGGGGGAGGCGGTGCACCCTGTGAAATTACACGTCCGAAGATTTGGATTTGATTTCCAGCCCTCTGCCAGTCAGTCTGCCAGGCACTTTCATGTGACAAGCCTTAGGCGAGTCCCTTTCTGTCTCTGATTCCCGATTCCTTCACAGGGATTTATGTGGGCCTTAACGCCCACTGGGAAAAGATCCCTATGCAAGCTCAGTGCCTGATTTCTTGGTTTGACTTGTCAATCTGGACTTGAATACACCTTTGGATTTGGATTGACTCTATTACCTCTCCTAGAAATTAACACACAAAACTGACAGCTGATTGACAAGATGAGAAGCAGTTTTCCAAAATTCAAATTGAACTTAATCCTTTCTTCCTAAAAGAATGCTCAAATCAAGGGGACACAGCTCACTCGTTTTGACTTCATGAGCTATGGCAGGTAGAGACAAATTTTTGAAAATACACAGCTAAAACTGTCCGTGCTTTGAATGCTAGACATGTTTTTCAGAATACACAGCTAAAACGGTCCCCGCTTTAAGTGCTGTGTATTTTGATAAATTTGTGTGTTCTTTAAAGAGAAAGCTACTTTTGCTGTGTCTTTGGGTTCGAGGGGAAATGGGAGTCCTCTTCAGTCAGCAGGGACGACACCTGAGTCCTTTGCAGTCCTCTTGTCTCCCTCTGAGGGTGAAATGAGAGTGGTCCCTGTCATCATGAGCCATGTCTGAAAGAATTATTCACATTCCCTATGAGAATAGACGAGTGAAATAGCAAAAGGTGTGTCTTCCTTTGGAGCATGGACGGGTTCAAAGCCCACCTCATACCACTAAGTATTTTGCTGAACACGAGCAGTTGTGTGTGCGGCCTGTGTTTGGGTGATTTTTGTGTCATGTGTGTTTGTGTGTGTGTCTGTGTGTGTGTGTCTGTATTTCGGTCTCCATGCCTGAGCAGCAAATCTTTTTTCCTCTTTTAGCATGTTACTCACAACTGTGGATGAAGCCCAGCACTCCTGAAAACACAATCCATGTATGGTTGAAGGAAATTTTCTTGGTGATGAGTGAGAGGTTGGTGACTGAAACCAGCTCATTTCCCATTGACGACTGAGGTCACATCTCTCATGTGAGAAGCAAAGTGAGAATTTGAACCAGGCACATTCTCCTTAGAGACAATGGGCCAAAGACAGGTCCGATGGAATCGAATGTCTTTTCATGTTGACATCCATCCCGTCAAGCCCTCGTTAAGCCATTGAAGTGTCACATTGGGCCTGGGGGAGGCGGTGCACCCTGTGAAATTACACGTCCGAAGATTTGGATTTGATTTCCAGCCCTCTGCCAGTCAGTCTGCCAGGCACTTTCATGTGACAAGCCTTAGGCGAGTCCCTTTCTGTCTCTGATTCCCGATTCCTTCACAGGGATTTATGTGGGCCTTAACGCCCACTGGGAAAAGATCCCTCTGCCAGCTCAGTGCCTGCTTTCTTGGTTTGACTTGTCAATCTGGACTTGAATACACCTTTGGATTAGGATTGACTCTATTACCTCTCCTAGAAATTAACACACAAAACTGACAGCTGATTGACAAGATGAGAAGCAGTTTTCCAAAATTCAAATTGAACTTAATCCTTTCTTACTAAAAGAATGCTCAAATCAAGGGGACACAGCTCACTCGTTTTGACTTCATGAGCTATGGCAGGTAGAGACAACTTTTTGAAAATACACAGCTAAAACTGTCCGTGCTTTGAATGCTAGACATGTTTTTCAGAATACACAGCTAAAACGGTCCCCGCATAAGTGCTTTAGCACTTAAAGCGGGTACCGTTTTAGCTGTGTATTTTGAAAAATTGTGTGCTCTTTAAAGAGAAAGCTACTTTTGCTGTGTCTTTGGGTTCGAGGGGAAATGGGAGTCCTCTTCAGTCAGCAGGGACGACACCTGAGTCCTTTGCAGTCCTCTTGTATGCCTCTGAGGGTGAAATGAGAGTGGTCCCTGTCATCATGAGCCATGTCTGAAAGAATTATTCACATTCCGTACGAGAATAGACGGGTGAAATAGCAAAAGGTGTGTCTTCCTTTGGAGCATGGACGGGTTCAAAGCCCACCTCATACCACTAAGTATTTTGCTGAACACGAGCAGTTCTGTGTGCGGCCTGTGTTTGGGTGATTTTTGTGTCATGTGTGTGTGTTTGTGTGTGTGTGTGTCTGTGTGTGTGTGTCTGTATTTCTGTCTCCATTCCAGAGCAGCAAATCTTTTCTCCTCTTTTAGCATGTTACTCACAACTGTGGATGAAGCCCAGCACTCCTGAAAACACAATCCATGTATGGTTGAAGGAAATTTTCTTGGTGATGAGTGAGAGGTTGGTGACTGAAACCAGCTCATTTCCCATTGACCACTGAGGTCACATCTCTCAGGTGAGAAGCAAAGTGAGAATTTGAACCAGGCACATTCTCCTTAGAGACAATGGGCCAAAGACAGGTCCGATGGAATCAAATGTCTTTTCATGTTGACATCCATCCCGTCAAGCCCTCGTTAAGCCATTGAAGTGTCACATTGGGCCTGGGGAAGCGGTGCACCCTGTGAAATTACACGTTCGAAGATTTGGATTTGATTTCCAGCCCTCTGCCAGTCAGTCTGCCAGGCACTTTCATGTGACAAGCCTTAGGCGAGTCCCTTTCTGTCTCTGATTCCCGATTCCTTCACAGGGATTTATGTGGGCCTTAACGCCCACTGGGAAAAGATCCCTCTGCCAGCTCAGTGCCTGCTTTCTTGGTTTGACTTGTCAATCTGGACTTGAATACACCTTTGGTTTTGGATTGACTCTATTACCTCTCCTAGAAATTAACACACAAAACTGACAGCTGATTGACAAGATGAGAAGCAGTTTTCCAAAATTCAAATTGAACTTAATCCTCTCTTCCTAAAAGAATGCTCAAATCAAGGGGACACAGCTCACTCATTTTGACTTCATGAGCTATGGCAGGTAGAGACAAATTTTTGAAAATACACAGCTAAAACTGTCCGTGCTTTGAATGCTAGACATGTTTTTCAGAATACACAGCTAAAACGGTCCCCGCTTTAAGTGCTAAATCACTTAAAGCGGGGACAGTTTTTGCTGTGTATTTTGAAAAATTTGTGTGCTCTTCAAAGAGAAAGCTACTTTTGCTGTGTCTTTGGGTTCGAGGGGAAATGGGAGTCCTCTTCAGTCAGCAGGGACGACACCTGAGTCCTTTGCAGTCCTCTTGTCTGCCTCTGAGGGTGAAACGAGAGTGGTCCCTGTCATCATGAGCCATGTCTGAAAGAATTATTCACATTCCCTACGAGAATAGACGCGTGAAATAGCAACAGGTGTGTCTTCCTTTGGAGCATGGACGGGTTCAAAGCCCACCTCATACCACTAAGTATTTTGCTGAACCCGAGCAGTTGTGTGTGCGGCCTGTGTTTGGGTGATTTTTGTGTCGTGTGTGTGTGTGTGTGTGTGTGTGTGTCTGTGCGTGTGTGTCTGTATTTCTGTCTCCATTCCTGAGCAGCAAATCCTTTTTCCTCTTTTAGCATGTTACTCACAACTGTGGATGAAGCCCAGCACTCATGAAAACACAATCCATGTATGGTTGAAGGAAATTTTCTTGGTGATGAGTGAGAGGTTGGTGACTGAAACCAGCTCATTTCCCATTGACCACTGAGGTCACATCTCTCAGGTGAGAAGCAAAGTGAGAATTTGAACCAGGCACATTCTCCTTAGAGACAATGAGCCAAAGACAGGTCCGATGGAATCGAATGTCTTTTCATGTTGACATCCATCTCGTCAAGCCCTCGTTAAGCCATTGAAATGTCACATTGGGCCTAGGGGAGGCGGTGCACCCTGAGAAATTACACGTCCGAAGATTTCGATTTGATTTGCAGCCCTCTGCCAGTCAGTCTGCCAGGCACTTTCATGTGACAAGCCTTAGGCGAGTCCCTTTCTGTCTCTGATTCCCGATTCCTTCACAGGGATTTATGTGGGCCTTAACGCCCACTGGGAAAAGATCCCTCTGCCAGCTCAGTGCCTGCTTTCTTGGTTTGACTTGTCAATCTGGACTTGAATACACCTTTGGTTTTGGATTGACTCTATTACCTCTCCTAGAAATTAACACACAAAACTGACAGCTGATTGACAAGATGAGAAGCAGTTTTCCAAAATTCAAATTGAACTTAATCCTTTCTTACTAAAAGAATGCTCAAATCAAGGGGACACAGCTCACTCGTTTTGACTTCATGAGCTATGGCAGGTAGAGACAACTTTTTGAAAATACACAGCTAAAACTGTCCGTGCTTTGAATGCTAGACATGATTTTCAGAATACACAGCTAAAACGTTCCCCACATAAGTGCTTTAGCACTTAAAGCGGGTACCGTTTTAGCTGTGTATTTTGAAAAATTGTGTGCTCTTCAAAGAGAAAGCTACTTTTGCTGTGTCTTTGGGTTCGAGGGGAAATGGGAGTCCTCTTCAGTCAGCAGGGACGACACCTGAGTCCTTTGCAGTCCTCTTGTCTGCCTCTGAGTGTGAAATGAGAGTGGTCCCTGTCATCATGAGCCATGTCTGAAAGAATTATTCACATTCCGTACGAGAATAGACGGGTGAAATAGCAAAAGGTGTGTCTTCGTTTGGAGCATGGACAGGTTCAAAGCCCACCTCATACCACTAAGTATTTTGCTGAACACGAGCAGTTGTGTGTGCGGCCTGTGTTTGGGTGATTTTTGTGTCGTGTGTGTGTGTGTGTGTGTGTCTGTGTGTGTGTGTCTGTATTTCTGTCTCCATTCCTGAGCAGCAAATCTTTTTTCCTCTTTTAGCATGTTACTCACAACTGTGGATGAAGCCCAGCACTCCTGAAAACACAATCCATGTATGGTTGAAGGAAATTTTCTTGGTGATGAGTGAGAGGTTGGTGACTGAAACCAGCTCATTTCCCATTGACCACTGAAGTCACATCTCTCAGGTGAGAAGCAAAGTGAGAATTTGAACCAGGCACATTCTCCTTAGAGACAATGGGCCAAAGACAGGTCCGATGGAATCGAATGTCTTTTCATGTTGACATCCATCCCGTCAAGCCCTCGTTAAGCCATTGAAGTGTCACATTGGGCCTGGGGGAGGCGGTGCACCCTGTGAAATTACACGTCCAAAGATTTGGATTTGATTTCCAGACCTCTGCCAGTGAGTCTGCCAGGCAATTTCATGTGACAATCCTTAGGCGAGTCCCATTCTGTCTCTGATTCCCGATTCCTTCACAGGGATTTATGTGGGCCTTAACGCCCACTGGGAAAAGATCCCTCTGCCAGCTCAGTGCCTGCTTTCTTGGTTGACTTGTCAATCTGGACTTGAATACACCTTTGGTTTTGGATTGACTCTATTACCTCTCCTAGAAATTAACACACAAAACTGACAGCTGATTGACAAGATGAGAAGCAGCTTTCCAAAATTCAAATTGAACTTAATCCTTTCTTACTAAAAGAATGCTCAAATCAAGGGGACACAGCTCACTCGTTTTGACTTCATGAGCTATGGCAGGTAGAGACAACTTTTTGAAAATACACAGCTAAAATTGTCCGTGCTTTGAATGTTAGACATGTTTTTCAGAATACACAGCTAAAACGGTCCCCGCTTTAAGTGCTAAAGCACTTAAAGCGGGGACCGTTTTAGCTGTGTATTTTGAAAAACTTGTGTGCTCTTCAAAGAGAAAGGTACTTTTGCTGTATCTTTGGGTTCGAGGGGAAATGGGAGTCCTCTTCAGTCAGCAGAGACGACACCTGAGTCATTTGCAGTCCTCTTGTCTGCCTCTGAGGGTGAAATAAGAGTGGTCCCTGTCATCATGAGCCATGTCTGAAAGAATTATTCACATTCCCTACGAGAATAGACGGGTGAAATAGCAAAAGGTTTGTCTTCCTTTGGAGCATGGACGGGTTCAAAGCCCACCTCATACCACTAAGTATTTTGCTGAACACGAGCAGTTGTGTGTGCGGCCTGTGTTTGGGTGATTTTTGTGTCATGTGAGTGTGTGTGTGTGTGTGTCTGTGTGTGTGTGTCTGTATTTCTGTCTCCATTCCTGAGCAGCAAATCTTTTTTCCTCTTTTAGCATGTTACTCACAACTGTGGATGAAGCCCAGCACTCCTGAAAACACAATCCATGTATGGTTGAAGGAAATTTTCTTGGTGATGAGTGAGAGGTTGGTGACTGAAACCAGCTCATTTCCCATTGACCACTGAGGTCACATCTCTCAGGTGAGAAGCAAAGTGAGAATGTGAACCAGGCACATTCTTCTTAGAGACAATGGGCCAAAGACAGGTCCGATGGAATCGAATGTCTTTTCATGTTGACATCCATCCCGTCAAGCCCTCGTTAAGCCATTGAAGTGTCACATTGGGCCTGGGGGAGGCGGTGAACCCTGTGAAATTACACGTCCGAAGATTTGGATTTGATTTCAAGCCCTCTGCCAGTCAGTCTGCCAGGCACTTTCATGTGACAAGCCTTTGGCGAGTCCCATTCTGTCTCTGATTCCCGATTCTTTAACAGGGATTTAGGTGGGCCTTAACGCCCACTGGGAAAAGATCCCTCTGCCAGCTCAGTGCCTGCTTTCTTGGTTTGACTTGTCAATCTGGACTTGAATACACCTTTGGTTTTGGATTGACTCTATTACCTCTCTTAGAAATTAACACACAAAACTGACAGCTGATTGACAAGATGAGAAGCAGTTTTCCAAAATGCAAATTGAACTTAATCCTTTCTTACTAAAAGAATGCTCAAATCAAGGGGACACAGCTCACTCGTTTTGACTTCATGAGCTATGGCAGGTAGAGACAACTATTTGAAAATACACAGCTAAAACTGTCCGTGCTTTGAATGCTAGACATGTTTTTCAGAATACACAGCTAAAACGGTCCCCGCTTTAAGTGCTAAAGCACTTAAAGTGGGGACCGTTTTAGCTGTGTATTTTGAAAAAGTTGTGTGCTCGTCAAAGAGAAAGCTACTTTTGCTGTGTCTTTGGGTTCGAGGGGAAATGGGAGTCCTCTTCAGTCAGCAGGGACGACACCTGAGTCCTCTGCAGTCCTCTTGTCTGCCTCTGAGGGTGAAATGAGAGTGGTCCCTGTCATCATGAGCCATGTCTGAAAGAATTATTCACATTCCCTACGAGAATAGACAGGTGAAATAGCAAAAGGTGTGTCTTCCTTTGGAGCATGGACGGTTTCAAAGCCCACCTCATACCAATAAGTATTTTGCTGAACACGAGCAGTTGTGTGTGCGGCCTGTGTTTGGGTGATTTTTTTGTCGTGTGTGTGTGTGTGTGTGTGTGTGTGTGTGTCTGTGTGTGTTTGTCTGTATTTCTGTCTCCATTCCTGAGCAGCAAATCTTTTTTCCTCTTTTAGCATTTTACTCACAACTGTGGATGAAGCCCAGCACTCCTGAAAACACAATCCATGTATGGTTGAAGGAAATTTTCTTGGTGATGAGTCAGAGGCTGTTGACTGAAACCAGCTCATTTCCCATTGACCACTGAGGTCACATCTCTCAGGTGAGAAGCAAAGTGAGAATTTGAACCAGGCACATTCTACTTAGAGACAATGGGCCAAAGACAGTTCCGATGGAATCGAATGTCTTTTCATGTTGACATCCATCCCGTCAAGCCCTCGTTAAGCCATTGAAGTGTCACATTGGGCCTGAAGGAGGCGGTGCACTTTGTGAATTTACACGTCCGAAGATTTGGATTTGATTTCCAGCCCTCTGCCAGTCAGTCTGCCAGGCACTTTCATGTGACAAGCCTTAGGCGAGTCCCTTTCTGTCTCTGATTCCCGATTCCTTCACAGGGATTTATGTGGGATTTAACGCCCACTGGGAAATGATCCCTCTGCCAGCTCAGTGCCTGCTTTCTTGGTTTAACTTGTCAACCTGGATTTGAATACACCTTTGGTTTTGGATTGACTCTATTACCTCTCCTAGAAATTAACACACAAAACTGACAGCTGATTGACAAGAAGAGAAGCAGTTTTCCAAAATTCAAATTGAACTTAATCCTTTCTTCCTAAAAGAATGCTCAAATCAAGGGGACACAGCTCACTCGTTTTGACTTCATGAGCTATGGCAGGTAGAGACAACTTTTTGAAAATACACAGCTAAAACTGTCCGTGCTTTGAATGCTAGACATGTTTTTCAGAATACACAGCTAAAACGGTCCCCGCTTTAAGTGTTAAAGCACTTAAAGCGGGGACCGTTTTAGCTGTGTATTTTGAAAAATTTATGTGGTCTTCAAAGAGAAAGCTACTTTTGCTCTGTCTTTGGGTTCGAGGGGAAATGGGAGTCCTCTTCAGTCAGCAGGGACGAAACCTGAGTCCTTTGCAGTCCTCCTATCTGCCTCTGAGGGTGAAATGAGAGTGGTCCCTGTCATCATGAGCCATGTCTGAAAGAATTATTCACATTCCCTACGAGAATAGACGGGTGAAATAGCAAAAGGTGTGTCTTCCTTTGGATCATGGACGGGTTCAAAGCCCACCTCATACCACTAAGTATTTTGCTGAACACGAGCAGTTGTGTGTGCGGCCTGTGTTTGGGTGATTTTTGTGTCGTGTGTGTTTGTGTGTGTGTGTGTGTGTGTGTCTGTGTGTGTGTGTCTGTATTTCTGTCTCCATTTCAGAGCAGCAAGTCTTTTTTCCTCTTTTAGCATGTTACTCACAACTGTGGATGAAGCCCAGCACTCCTGAAAACACAATCCATGTATGGTTGAAGGAAATTTTCTTGGTGATGAGTGAGAGGTTGGTGACTGAAACCAGCTCATTTCCCATTGACCACTGAGGTCACATCTCTCAGGTGAGAAGCAAAGTGAGAATTTGAACCAGGCACATTCTCCTTAGAGACAATGGGCCAAAGACAAGTCTGATGGAATCGAATGTCTTTTCATGTTGACATCCATCCCGTCAAGCCCTCGTTAAGCCATTGAAGTGTCACATTGGGCCTGGGGGAGGCGGTGCACCCTGTGAAATTACACGTCCGAATATTTGGATTTGATTTCCAGCCCTCTGCCAGTCAGTCTGCCAGGCACGTTCATGTGACAAGCCTTAGGCGAGTCCCTTTCTGTCTCTGATTCCCGATTCCTTCACAGGGATTTATGTGGGCCTTAACGCCCACTGGGAAAAGATCCCTCTGCCAGCTCAGGGCCTACTTTCTTGGTTTGACTTGTCAATCTGGACTTGAATACACCTTTGGATTTGGATTGACTCTATTACCTCTCCTAGAAATTAACACACAAAACTGACAGCTGATTGACAAGATGAGAAGCAGTTTTCCAAAATTCAAATTGAACTTAATCCTTTCTTACTAAAAGAATGCTCAAATCAAGGGGACACAGCTCACTCGTTTTGACTTCATGAGCTATGGCAGGTATAGAAAACTTTTTGAAAATACACAGCTAAAACTTTTCGTGCTTTGAATGCTAGACATGTTTTTCAGTTTTAAGTGCTTTAGCACTTAAAGCGGGGACCGTTTTAGCTGTGTATTTTGAAAAAGTTGTGTGCTCTTCAAAGAGAAAGCTACTTTTGCTGTGTCTTTGGGTTCGAGGGGAAATGGGAGTCCTCTTCAGTCAGCAGGGACGACACCTGAGTCCTTTGCAGTCCTCCTGTCTGCCTCTGAGGGTGAAATGAGAGTGGTCCCTGTCATCATGAGCCATGTCTGAAAGAATTATTCACATTCCCTAGGAGAATAGACGGGTGAAATAGCAAAAGGTGTGTCTTCCTTTGGATCATGGACGGGTTCAAAACCCACCTCATACCACTAAGTATTTTGCTGAACACGAGCAGTTGTGTGTGCGGCCTGTGTTTGGGTGATTTTTGTGTCGTGTGTGTGTGTGTGTGTGTGTGTGTGTGTCTGTGTGTGTGTGTCTGTATTTCTGTCTCCATTCCAGAGCAGCAAATCTTTTTTCCTCTTTTAGCATGTTACTCACAACTCTGGAAGAAGCCCAGCACTCCTGAAAACACAATCCATGTATGGTTGAAGGAAATTTTCTTGGTGATGAGTGAGAGGTTGGTGACTGAAACCAGCTCATTTCCCATTGACCACTGAGGTCACATCTCTCAGGTGAGAAGCAAATTGAGAATTTTAACCAGGCACATTCTCCTTAGAGACAATGGGCCAAAGACAGGTCCGATGGAATCGAATGTCTTTTCATGTTGACATCCATCCCGTCAAGCCCTCGTTAAGCCATTGAAGTGTCACATTGGGCCTGGGGGAGGCGGTGCACCCTGTGAAATTACACGTCCGAAGGTTTGAATTTGATTTCCAGCCCTCTGCCAGTCAGTCTGCCAGGCACGTTCATGTGAGAAGCCTTAGGCGAGTCCCTTTCTGTCTCTGATTCCCGATTCCTTCACAGGGATTTATGTGGGCCTTAACGCCCACTGGGAAAAGATCCCTCTACCAGCTAAGGGCCTGCTTTCTTGGTTTGACTTGTCAATCTGGACTTGAATACACCTTTGGTTTTGGATTGACTCTATTACCTCTCCTAGAAACTAACACACAAAACTGACAGCTGATTGACAAGATGAGAAGCAGTTTTCCAAAATTCAAATTGAACTTAATCCTTTCTTACTAAAAGAATGCTCAAATCAAGGGGACACAGCTCACTCGTTTTGACTTCATGAGCTATGGCAGGTTGAGAAACCTTTTTGAAAATACACAGCTAAAACTTTTCGTGCTTTGAATGCTAGACATGTTTTTCAGAATACACAGCTTAAACGGTCCTTGCATAAGTGCTTTAGCACTTAAAGCGGGTACCGTTTTAGCTGTGTATTTTGAAAAATTGTGTGCTCTTCAAAGAGAAAGCTACTTTTGCTGTGTCTTTGGGTTCGAGGGGAAATGGGAGTCCTCTTCAGTCAGCCGGGACGACACCTGAGTCCTTTGCAGTCCTCTTGTCTGCCTCTGAGGGTGAAATGAGAGTGGTCCCTGTCATCATGAGCCATGTCTGAAAGAATTATTCACATTCCCTACGAGAATAGACGGGTGAAATAGCAAAAGGTGTGTCTTCCTTTGGAGCATGGACGGGTTCAAAGCCCACCTCATACCACTAAGTATTTTGCTGAACACGAGCATTTGTGTGTGGGGCCTGTGTTTGGGTGATTTTTGTGTCATGTGTGTGTGTGTGTGTGTGTGTGTCTGTGTGTGTGTGTCTGTATTTCTGTCTGCATTCCTGAGCAGCGAATCTTTTTTCCTCTTTTAGCATGTTACTCACAACTGTGGATGAAGCCCAGCACTCCTGAAAACACAATCCATGTATGGTTGAAGGAAATTTTCTTGGTGATGAGTGAGATGTTGGTGACTGAATCCAGCTCATTTCCCATTGACCACTGAGGTCACATCTCTCAGGTGAGAAGCAAAGTGAGAATTTGAACCAGGCACATTCTCCTTAGAGACAATGGGCCAAAGACAGGTCCGATGGAATCGAATGTATTTTCATGTTGACATCCATCCCGTCAAGCCCTCGTTAAGCCATTGAAGTGTCACATTGGGCCTGGGGGAGGCGGTGCACCCTGTGAAATTACACGTCCGAAGATTTGGATTTGATTTCCAGCCCTCTGCCAGTCAGTCTGCCAGGCACTTTCATGTGACAAGCCTTAGGCGAGTCTCTTTCTGTCTCTGATTCCCGATTCCTTCACAGGGATTTATGTGGGCCTTAACGCCCACTGGGAAAAGATCCCTCTGCTAGCTCAGTGCCTGCTTTCTTGGTTTGACTTGTCAATCTGGACTTGAATAAGTTTTCCAAAATTCAAATTGAACTTAATCCTTTCTTCCTAAAAGAATGCTCAAATCAAGGGGACACAGCTCACTCGTTTTGACTTCATGAGCTATGGCAGGTAGAGACAACTTTCTGAAAATACACAGCTAAAACTGTCCGTGCTTTGAATGCTAGACATGTTTTTCAGAATACACAGCTAAAGCGGGGACCGTTTTAGCTGTGTATTTTGAAAAAGTTGTGTGCTCTTCAAAGAGAAAGCTACTTTTGCTGTGTCTTTGGATTCGAGGGGAAATGGGAGTCCTCTTCAGTCAGCAGGGACGACACTTGAGTCCTTTGCAGTCCTCTTGTCTGCCTCTGAGTGTGAAATGAGAGTGGTCCCTGTCATCATGAGCCATGTCTTAAAGAATTATTCACATTCCCAACGAGAATAGACGGGTGAAATAGCAAAAGGTGTGTCTTCCTTTGGAGCATGGACGGGTTCAAAGCCCACCTCATACCACTAAGTATTTTGCTGAACATGAGCAGTTGTGTGTGCGGCCTGTGTTTGGGTGGTTTTTGTGTCGTGTGTGTGTGTGTGTGTGTGTGTGTGTGTCTGTGTGTGTGTGTCTGTATTTCTGTCTCCATTCCTGAGCAGCAAATCTTTTTTTCCTCTTTTAGCATGTTACTCACAACTGTGGATGAAGCCCAGCACTCCTGAAAACACAATCCATGTATGGTTGAAGGAAATTTTCTTGGTGATGAGTGAGAGGTTGGTGACTGAAACCAGCTCATTTCCCATTGACCACTGAGGTCACATCTCTCAGGTGAGAAGCAAAGTGAGAATTTGAACCAGGCACATTCTCCTTAGAGACAATGGGCCAAAGACAGGTCCGATGGAATCGAATGTCTTTTCATGTTGACATCCATCCCGTCAAGCCCTCGTTAAGCCATTGAAGTGTCACATTGGGCCTGGGGGAGGCGGTGCACCCTGTGAAATTACACGTCCGAAGGTTTGAATTTGATTTCCAGCCCTCTGCCAGTCAGTCTGCCAGGCACGTTCATGTGACAAGCCTTAGGCGAGTCCCTTTCTGTCTCTGATTCCCGATTCCTTCACAGGGATTTATGTGGGCCTTAACGCCCACTGGGAAAAGATCCCTCTGCCAGCTCAGGGCCTGCTTTCTTGGTTTGACTTGTCAATCTGGACTTGAATACACCTTTGGATTTGGATTGACTCTATTACCTCTCCTAGAAATTAACACACAAAACTGACAGCTGATTGACAAGATGAGAAGCAGTTTTCCAAAATTCAAATTGAACTTAATCCTTTCTTACTAAAAGAATGCTCAAATCAAGGGGACACAGCTCACTCGTTTTGACTTCATGAGCTATGGCAGGTAGAGAAAACTTTTTGAAAATACACAGCTAAAACTTTTCGTGCTATGAATGCTAGACATGTTTTTCAGTTTTAAGTGCTTTAGCACTTAAAGCGGGGACCGTTTTAGCTGTGTATTTTGAAAAAGTTGTGTGCTCTTCAAAGAGAAAGCTACTTTTGCTGTGTCTTTGGGTTCGAGGGGAAATGGGAGTCCTCTTCAGTCAGCAGGGACGACACCTGAGTCCTTTGCAGTCCTCCTGTCTGCCTCTGAGGGTGAAATGAGAGTGGTCCCTGTCATCATGAGCCATGTCTGAAAGAATTATTCACATTCCCTACGAGAATAGACGGGTGAAATAGCAAAAGGTGTGTCTTCCTTTGGATCATGGACGGGTTCAAAGCCCACCTCATACCACTAAGTATTTTGCTGAACACGAGCAGTTGTGTGTGCGGCCTGTGTTTGGGTGATTTTTGTGTCGTGTGTGTGTGTGTGTGTGTGTGTGTGTGTGTGTCTGTGTGTTTGTGTCTGTATTTCTGTCTCCATTCCAGAGCAGCAAATCTTTTTTCCTCTTTTAGCATGTTACTCACAACTCTGGAAGAAGCCCAGCACTCCTGAAAACACAATCCATGTATGGTTGAAGGAAATTTTCTTGGTGATGAGTGAGAGGTTGGTGACTGAAACCAGCTCATTTCCCATTGACCACTGAGGTCACATCTCTCAGGTGAGAAGCAAAGTGAGAATTTGAACCAGGCACATTCTCCTTAGAGACAATGGGCCAAAGACAGGTCCGATGGAATCGAATGTCTTTTCATGTTGACATCCATCCCGTCAAGCCATCGTTAAGCCATTGAAGTGTCACATTGGGCCTGGGGGAGGCGGTGCACCCTGTGAAATTACACGTCCGAAGATTTGGATTTGATTTCCAGCCCTCTGCCAGTCAGTCTGCCAGGCACTTTCACGTGACAAGCCTTAGGCGAGTCCCTTTCTGTCTCTGATTCCCGATTCCTTCACAGGGATTTATGTGGGCCTTAACGCCCACAGGGAAAAGATCCCTCTGCCAGCTCAGTGCCTGCTTTCTTGGTTTGACTTGTCAATCTGGACTTGAATACACCTTTGGATTTGGATTGACTCTATTACCTCTCCTAGAAACTAACACACAAAACTGACAGCTGATTGACAAGATGAGAAGCAGTTTTCCAAAATTCAAATTGAACTTAATCCTTTCTTACTAAAAGAATGCTCAAATCAAGGGGACACAGCTCACTCGTTTTGACTTCATGAGCTATGGCAGGTTGAGAAAACTTTTTGAAAATACACAGCTAAAACTTTTCGTGCTTTGAATGCTAGACATGTTTTTCAGAATACACAGCTTAAACGGTCCTTGCATAAGTGCTTTAGCACTTAAAGCGGGTACCGTTTTAGCTGTTTATTTTGAAAAATTGTGTGCTCTTCAAAGAGAAAGCTACTTTTGCTGTGTCTTTGGGTTCGAGGGGAAATAGGAGTCCTCTTCAGTCAGCAGGGACGACAACTGAGTCCTTTGCAGTCCTCTTGTCTGACTCTGAGTGTGAAAAGAGAGTGGTCCCTGTCATCATGAGCCATGTCTGAAAGAATTATTCACATTCCGTACGAGAATAGACGGGTGAAATAGCAAAAGGTGTGTCTTCCTTTGGAGCATGGACGGGTTCAAAGCCCACCTCATACCACTAAGTATTTTGCTGAACACGAGCAGTTGTGTGTGCGGCCTGTGTTTGGGTGATTTTTGTGTCGTGTGTGTGTGTGTGTGTGTGTGTCTGTGTGTGTGTGTCTGTATTTCTGTCTCCATTCCTGAGCAGCAAATCTTTTTTCCTCTTTTAGCATGTTACTCACAACTGTGGATGAAGACCAGCACTCCTGAAAACACAATCCATGTATGGTTGCAGGAAATTTTCTTGGTGATGAGTGAGAGGTTGGTGACTGAAACCAGCTCATTTCCCATTGACCACTGAGGTCACATCTCTCAGGTGAGAAGCAAAGTGAGAATTTGAACCAGGCACATTCTCCTTAGAGACAACGGGCCAAAGACAGGTCCGATGGAATCGAATGTCTTTTCATGTTGACATCCATCCCGTCAAGCCCTCGTTAAGCCATTGAAGTGTCACATTGGGCCTGGTGGAGGCGGTGCACCCTGTGAAATTTCACGTCCGAAGATCTGGATTTGATTTCCAGCCCTCTGCCAGTCAGTCTGCCAGGCACTTTCATGTGACAAGCCTTAGGCGAGTCCCTTTCTGTCTCTGATTCCCGATTCCTTCACAGGGATTTATGTGGGCCTTAACGCCCACTGGGAAAAGATCCCTCTGCCAGCTCATAGCGTGCTTTCTTGGTTTGACTTGTCAATCTGGACTTGAATACACCTTTGGTTTTGGATTGACTCTATTACCTCTCCTAGAAATTAACACACAAAACTGACAGCTGATTGACAAGATGAGAAGCAGTTTTCCAAAATTCAAATTGAACTTAATCCTTTCTTACTAAAAGAATGCTCAAATCAAGGGAACTCAGCTAACTCGTTTTGACTTCATGAGCTATGGCAGGTAGAGACAACTTTTTGAAAATACACAGCTAAAACTGTCCGTGCTTTGAATGCTAGACATGTTTTTCAGAATACACAGCTAAAACGGTCCCCGCTTTAAGTGTTAAAGAACTTAAAGCGGGGACCGTTTTAGCTGTGTATTTTGAAAAATTTGTGTGCTCTTCAAAGAGAAAGCTACTTTTGCTCTGTCTTTGGGTTCGAGGGGAAATGGGAGTCCTCTTCAGTCAGCAGGGACGACACCTGAGTCCTTTGCAGTCCTCTTGTCTGCCTCTGAGGGTGAAATGAGAGTGGTCCCTGTCATCATGAGCCATGTCTGAAAGAATTATTCACATTCCCTACGAGAATAGACGGGTGAAATAGCAAAAGGTGTGTCTTCCTTTGGAGCATGGACGGGTTCAAAGCCCACCTCATACCACTAAGTATTTTGCTGAACACTAGCAGTTGTGTGTGCGGCCTGTGTTTCGGTGATTTTTGTGTCGTGTGTGGGTGTGTGTGTGTGTGTGTCTGTGTGTGTGTGTGTCTGTATTTCTGTCTCCATTCCTGAGCAGCAAATCTTTTTTCCTCTTTTAGCATGTTACTCACAACTGTGGATGAAGCCCAGCACTCCTGAAAACACAATCCATGTATGGTTGAAGGAAATGTTCTTGGTGATGAGTGAGAGGTTGGTGACTGAAACCAGCTCATTTCCCATTGACCACTGAGGTCACATCTCTCAGGTGAGAAGCAAAGTGAGAATTTGAACCAGACACATTCTCCTTAGAGACAACGGGCCAAAGACAGGTCCGATGGAATCGAATGTCTTTTCATGTTGACATCCATCCCGTCAAGCCCTCGTTAAGCCATTGAAGTGTCACATTGGGTCTGGGGGAGGCGGTGCACCCTGTGAAATTACACGTCCGAAGATCTGGATTTGATTTCCAGCCCTCTGCCAGTCAGTCTGCCAGGCACTTTCATGTGACAAGCCTTAGGCGAGTCCCTTTCTGTCTCTGATTCCCGATTCCTTCACAGGGATTTATGTGGGCCTTAACGCCCACTGGGAAAAGATCCCTCTGCCAGCTCAGTGCCTGCTTTCTTGGTTTGACTTGTCAATCTGGACTTGAATACACCTTTGGTTTTGGATTGACTCTATTACCTCTCCTAGAAATTAACACACAAAACTGACAGCATATTGACAAGATGAGAAGCAGTTTTCCAAAATTCAAATTGAACTTAATCCTTTCTTACTAAAAGAATGCTCAAATCAAGGGAACACAGCTCACTCGTTTTGACTTCATGAGCTATGGCAGGTAGAGACAACTTTTTGAAAATACACAGCTAAAACTGTCCGTGCTTTGAATGCTAGACATGTTTTTCAGAATACACAGCTAAAACGGTCCCCTCTTTAAGTGCTAAAGCACTTAAAGTTGTGTGCTCTTCAAAGAGAAAGCTACTTTTGCTGTGTCTTTGGGTTCGAGGGAAAATGGGAGTCCTCTTCAGTCAGCAGGGACGACACCTGAGTCCTCTGCAGTCCTCTTGTCTGCCTCTGAGGGTGAAATGAGAGTGGTCCCTGTCATCATGAGCCATGTCTGAAAGAATTATTCACATTCCCTACGAGAATAGACAGGTGAAATAGCAAAAGGTGTGTCTTCCTTTGGAGCATGGACGGTTTCAAAGCCCACCTCATACCAATAAGTATTTTGCTGAACACGAGCAGTTGTGTGTGCGGCCTGTGTTTGGGTGATTTTTTTGTCGTGTGTGTGTGTGTGTGTGTGTGTGTGTGTGTCTGTGTGTGTTTGTCTGTATTTCTGTCTCCATTCCTGAGCAGCAAATCTTTTTTCCTCTTTTAGCATTTTACTCACAACTGTGGATGAAGCCCAGCACTCCTGAAAACACAATCCATGTATGGTTGAAGGAAATTTTCTTGGTGATGAGTCAGAGGCTGTTGACTGAAACCAGCTCATTTCCCATTGACCACTGAGGTCACATCTCTCAGGTGAGAAGCAAAGTGAGAATTTGAACCAGGCACATTCTACTTAGAGACAATGGGCCAAAGACAGTTCCGATGGAATCGAATGTCTTTTCATGTTGACATCCATCCCGTCAAGCCCTCGTTAAGCCATTGAAGTGTCACATTGGGCCTGAAGGAGGCGGTGCACTTTGTGAATTTACACGTCCGAAGATTTGGATTTGATTTCCAGCCCTCTGCCAGTCAGTCTGCCAGGCACTTTCATGTGACAAGCCTTAGGCGAGTCCCTTTCTGTCTCTGATTCCCGATTCCTTCACAGGGATTTATGTGGGATTTAACGCCCACTGGGAAATGATCCCTCTGCCAGCTCAGTGCCTGCTTTCTTGGTTTAACTTGTCAACCTGGATTTGAATACACCTTTGGTTTTGGATTGACTCTATTACCTCTCCTAGAAATTAACACACAAAACTGACAGCTGATTGACAAGAAGAGAAGCAGTTTTCCAAAATTCAAATTGAACTTAATCCTTTCTTCCTAAAAGAATGCTCAAATCAAGGGGACACAGCTCACTCGTTTTGACTTCATGAGCTATGGCAGGTAGAGACAACTTTTTGAAAATACACAGCTAAAACTGTCCGTGCTTTGAATGCTAGACATGTTTTTCAGAATACACAGCTAAAACGGTCCCCGCTTTAAGTGTTAAAGCACTTAAAGCGGGGACCGTTTTAGCTGTGTATTTTGAAAAATTTATGTGGTCTTCAAAGAGAAAGCTACTTTTGCTCTGTCTTTGGGTTCGAGGGGAAATGGGAGTCCTCTTCAGTCAGCAGGGACGAAACCTGAGTCCTTTGCAGTCCTCCTATCTGCCTCTGAGGGTGAAATGAGAGTGGTCCCTGTCATCATGAGCCATGTCTGAAAGAATTATTCACATTCCCTACGAGAATAGACGGGTGAAATAGCAAAAGGTGTGTCTTCCTTTGGATCATGGACGGGTTCAAAGCCCACCTCATACCACTAAGTATTTTGCTGAACACGAGCAGTTGTGTGTGCGGCCTGTGTTTGGGTGATTTTTGTGTCGTGTGTGTTTGTGTGTGTGTGTGTGTGTGTGTCTGTGTGTGTGTGTCTGTATTTCTGTCTCCATTTCAGAGCAGCAAGTCTTTTTTCCTCTTTTAGCATGTTACTCACAACTGTGGATGAAGCCCAGCACTCCTGAAAACACAATCCATGTATGGTTGAAGGAAATTTTCTTGGTGATGAGTGAGAGGTTGGTGACTGAAACCAGCTCATTTCCCATTGACCACTGAGGTCACATCTCTCAGGTGAGAAGCAAAGTGAGAATTTGAACCAGGCACATTCTCCTTAGAGACAATGGGCCAAAGACAAGTCTGATGGAATCGAATGTCTTTTCATGTTGACATCCATCCCGTCAAGCCCTCGTTAAGCCATTGAAGTGTCACATTGGGCCTGGGGGAGGCGGTGCACCCTGTGAAATTACACGTCCGAATATTTGGATTTGATTTCCAGCCCTCTGCCAGTCAGTCTGCCAGGCACGTTCATGTGACAAGCCTTAGGCGAGTCCCTTTCTGTCTCTGATTCCCGATTCCTTCACAGGGATTTATGTGGGCCTTAACGCCCACTGGGAAAAGATCCCTCTGCCAGCTCAGGGCCTACTTTCTTGGTTTGACTTGTCAATCTGGACTTGAATACACCTTTGGATTTGGATTGACTCTATTACCTCTCCTAGAAATTAACACACAAAACTGACAGCTGATTGACAAGATGAGAAGCAGTTTTCCAAAATTCAAATTGAACTTAATCCTTTCTTACTAAAAGAATGCTCAAATCAAGGGGACACAGCTCACTCGTTTTGACTTCATGAGCTATGGCAGGTATAGAAAACTTTTTGAAAATACACAGCTAAAACTTTTCGTGCTTTGAATGCTAGACATGTTTTTCAGTTTTAAGTGCTTTAGCACTTAAAGCGGGGACCGTTTTAGCTGTGTATTTTGAAAAAGTTGTGTGCTCTTCAAAGAGAAAGCTACTTTTGCTGTGTCTTTGGGTTCGAGGGGAAATGGGAGTCCTCTTCAGTCAGCAGGGACGACACCTGAGTCCTTTGCAGTCCTCCTGTCTGCCTCTGAGGGTGAAATGAGAGTGGTCCCTGTCATCATGAGCCATGTCTGAAAGAATTATTCACATTCCCTAGGAGAATAGACGGGTGAAATAGCAAAAGGTGTGTCTTCCTTTGGATCATGGACGGGTTCAAAACCCACCTCATACCACTAAGTATTTTGCTGAACACGAGCAGTTGTGTGTGCGGCCTGTGTTTGGGTGATTTTTGTGTCGTGTGTGTGTGTGTGTGTGTGTGTGTGTCTGTGTGTGTGTGTCTGTATTTCTGTCTCCATTCCAGAGCAGCAAATCTTTTTTCCTCTTTTAGCATGTTACTCACAACTCTGGAAGAAGCCCAGCACTCCTGAAAACACAATCCATGTATGGTTGAAGGAAATTTTCTTGGTGATGAGTGAGAGGTTGGTGACTGAAACCAGCTCATTTCCCATTGACCACTGAGGTCACATCTCTCAGGTGAGAAGCAAATTGAGAATTTGAACCAGGCACATTCTCCTTAGAGACAATGGGCCAAAGACAGGTCCGATGGAATCGAATGTCTTTTCATGTTGACATCCATCCCGTCAAGCCCTCGTTAAGCCATTGAAGTGTCACATTGGGCCTGGGGGAGGCGGTGCACCCTGTGAAATTACACGTCCGAAGGTTTGAATTTGATTTCCAGCCCTCTGCCAGTCAGTCTGCCAGGCACGTTCATGTGAGAAGCCTTAGGCGAGTCCCTTTCTGTCTCTGATTCCCGATTCCTTCACAGGGATTTATGTGGGCCTTAACGCCCACTGGGAAAAGATCCCTCTGCCAGCTCAGTGCCTGCTTTCTTGGTTTGACTTGTCAATCTGGACTTGAATACACCTTTGGTTTTGGATTGACTCTATTACCTCTCCTAGAAATTAACACACAAAACTGACAGCTGATTGACAAGATGAGAAGCAGTTTTCCAAAATTCAAATTGAACTTAATCCTTTCTTACTAAAAGAATGCTCAAATCAAGGGAACACAGCTCACTCGTTTTGACTTCATGAGCTATGGCAGGTAGAGACAACTTTTTGAAAATACACAGCTAAAACTGTCCGTGCTTTGAATGCTAGACATGTTTTTCAGAATACACAGCTAAAACGGTCCCCTCTTTAAGTGCTAAAGCACTTAAAGTTGTGTGCTCTTCAAAGAGAAAGCTACTTTTGCTGTGTCTTTGGGTTCGAGGGAAAATGGGAGTCCTCTTCAGTCAGCAGGGACGACACCTGAGTCCTCTGCAGTCCTCTTGTCTGCCTCTGAGGGTGAAATGAGAGTGGTCCCTGTCATCATGAGCCATGTCTGAAAGAATTATTCACATTCCCTACGAGAATAGACAGGTGAAATAGCAAAAGGTGTGTCTTCCTTTGGAGCATGGACGGTTTCAAAGCCCACCTCATACCAATAAGTATTTTGCTGAACACGAGCAGTTGTGTGTGCGGCCTGTGTTTGGGTGATTTTTTTGTCGTGTGTGTGTGTGTGTGTGTGTGTGTGTGTGTCTGTGTGTGTTTGTCTGTATTTCTGTCTCCATTCCTGAGCAGCAAATCTTTTTTCCTCTTTTAGCATTTTACTCACAACTGTGGATGAAGCCCAGCACTCCTGAAAACACAATCCATGTATGGTTGAAGGAAATTTTCTTGGTGATGAGTCAGAGGCTGTTGACTGAAACCAGCTCATTTCCCATTGACCACTGAGGTCACATCTCTCAGGTGAGAAGCAAAGTGAGAATTTGAACCAGGCACATTCTACTTAGAGACAATGGGCCAAAGACAGTTCCGATGGAATCGAATGTCTTTTCATGTTGACATCCATCCCGTCAAGCCCTCGTTAAGCCATTGAAGTGTCACATTGGGCCTGAAGGAGGCGGTGCACTTTGTGAATTTACACGTCCGAAGATTTGGATTTGATTTCCAGCCCTCTGCCAGTCAGTCTGCCAGGCACTTTCATGTGACAAGCCTTAGGCGAGTCCCTTTCTGTCTCTGATTCCCGATTCCTTCACAGGGATTTATGTGGGATTTAACGCCCACTGGGAAATGATCCCTCTGCCAGCTCAGTGCCTGCTTTCTTGGTTTAACTTGTCAACCTGGATTTGAATACACCTTTGGTTTTGGATTGACTCTATTACCTCTCCTAGAAATTAACACACAAAACTGACAGCTGATTGACAAGAAGAGAAGCAGTTTTCCAAAATTCAAATTGAACTTAATCCTTTCTTCCTAAAAGAATGCTCAAATCAAGGGGACACAGCTCACTCGTTTTGACTTCATGAGCTATGGCAGGTAGAGACAACTTTTTGAAAATACACAGCTAAAACTGTCCGTGCTTTGAATGCTAGACATGTTTTTCAGAATACACAGCTAAAACGGTCCCCGCTTTAAGTGTTAAAGCACTTAAAGCGGGGACCGTTTTAGCTGTGTATTTTGAAAAATTTATGTGGTCTTCAAAGAGAAAGCTACTTTTGCTCTGTCTTTGGGTTCGAGGGGAAATGGGAGTCCTCTTCAGTCAGCAGGGACGAAACCTGAGTCCTTTGCAGTCCTCCTATCTGCCTCTGAGGGTGAAATGAGAGTGGTCCCTGTCATCATGAGCCATGTCTGAAAGAATTATTCACATTCCCTACGAGAATAGACGGGTGAAATAGCAAAAGGTGTGTCTTCCTTTGGATCATGGACGGGTTCAAAGCCCACCTCATACCACTAAGTATTTTGCTGAACACGAGCAGTTGTGTGTGCGGCCTGTGTTTGGGTGATTTTTGTGTCGTGTGTGTTTGTGTGTGTGTGTGTGTGTGTGTCTGTGTGTGTGTGTCTGTATTTCTGTCTCCATTTCAGAGCAGCAAGTCTTTTTTCCTCTTTTAGCATGTTACTCACAACTGTGGATGAAGCCCAGCACTCCTGAAAACACAATCCATGTATGGTTGAAGGAAATTTTCTTGGTGATGAGTGAGAGGTTGGTGACTGAAACCAGCTCATTTCCCATTGACCACTGAGGTCACATCTCTCAGGTGAGAAGCAAAGTGAGAATTTGAACCAGGCACATTCTCCTTAGAGACAATGGGCCAAAGACAAGTCTGATGGAATCGAATGTCTTTTCATGTTGACATCCATCCCGTCAAGCCCTCGTTAAGCCATTGAAGTGTCACATTGGGCCTGGGGGAGGCGGTGCACCCTGTGAAATTACACGTCCGAATATTTGGATTTGATTTCCAGCCCTCTGCCAGTCAGTCTGCCAGGCACGTTCATGTGACAAGCCTTAGGCGAGTCCCTTTCTGTCTCTGATTCCCGATTCCTTCACAGGGATTTATGTGGGCCTTAACGCCCACTGGGAAAAGATCCCTCTGCCAGCTCAGGGCCTACTTTCTTGGTTTGACTTGTCAATCTGGACTTGAATACACCTTTGGATTTGGATTGACTCTATTACCTCTCCTAGAAATTAACACACAAAACTGACAGCTGATTGACAAGATGAGAAGCAGTTTTCCAAAATTCAAATTGAACTTAATCCTTTCTTACTAAAAGAATGCTCAAATCAAGGGGACACAGCTCACTCGTTTTGACTTCATGAGCTATGGCAGGTATAGAAAACTTTTTGAAAATACACAGCTAAAACTTTTCGTGCTTTGAATGCTAGACATGTTTTTCAGTTTTAAGTGCTTTAGCACTTAAAGCGGGGACCGTTTTAGCTGTGTATTTTGAAAAAGTTGTGTGCTCTTCAAAGAGAAAGCTACTTTTGCTGTGTCTTTGGGTTCGAGGGGAAATGGGAGTCCTCTTCAGTCAGCAGGGACGACACCTGAGTCCTTTGCAGTCCTCCTGTCTGCCTCTGAGGGTGAAATGAGAGTGGTCCCTGTCATCATGAGCCATGTCTGAAAGAATTATTCACATTCCCTAGGAGAATAGACGGGTGAAATAGCAAAAGGTGTGTCTTCCTTTGGATCATGGACGGGTTCAAAACCCACCTCATACCACTAAGTATTTTGCTGAACACGAGCAGTTGTGTGTGCGGCCTGTGTTTGGGTGATTTTTGTGTCGTGTGTGTGTGTGTGTGTGTGTGTGTGTCTGTGTGTGTGTGTCTGTATTTCTGTCTCCATTCCAGAGCAGCAAATCTTTTTTCCTCTTTTAGCATGTTACTCACAACTCTGGAAGAAGCCCAGCACTCCTGAAAACACAATCCATGTATGGTTGAAGGAAATTTTCTTGGTGATGAGTGAGAGGTTGGTGACTGAAACCAGCTCATTTCCCATTGACCACTGAGGTCACATCTCTCAGGTGAGAAGCAAATTGAGAATTTGAACCAGGCACATTCTCCTTAGAGACAATGGGCCAAAGACAGGTCCGATGGAATCGAATGTCTTTTCATGTTGACATCCATCCCGTCAAGCCCTCGTTAAGCCATTGAAGTGTCACATTGGGCCTGGGGGAGGCGGTGCACCCTGTGAAATTACACGTCCGAAGGTTTGAATTTGATTTCCAGCCCTCTGCCAGTCAGTCTGCCAGGCACGTTCATGTGAGAAGCCTTAGGCGAGTCCCTTTCTGTCTCTGATTCCCGATTCCTTCACAGGGATTTATGTGGGCCTTAACGCCCACTGGGAAAAGATCCCTCTACCAGCTAAGGGCCTGCTTTCTTGGTTTGACTTGTCAATCTGGACTTGAATACACCTTTGGATTTGGATTGACTCTATTACCTCTCCTAGAAACTAACACACAAAACTGACAGCTGATTGACAAGATGAGAAGCAGTTTTCCAAAATTCAAATTGAACTTAATCCTTTCTTACTAAAAGAATGCTCAAATCAAGGGGACACAGCTCACTCGTTTTGACTTCATGAGCTATGGCAGGTTGAGAAACCTTTTTGAAAATACACAGCTAAAACTTTTCGTGCTTTGAATGCTAGACATGTTTTTCAGAATACACAGCTTAAACGGTCCTTGCATAAGTGCTTTAGCACTTAAAGCGGGTACCGTTTTAGCTGTGTATTTTGAAAAATTGTGTGCTCTTCAAAGAGAAAGCTACTTTTGCTGTGTCTTTGGGTTCGAGGGGAAATGGGAGTCCTCTTCAGTCAGCCGGGACGACACCTGAGTCCTTTGCAGTCCTCTTGTCTGCCTCTGAGGGTGAAATGAGAGTGGTCCCTGTCATCATGAGCCATGTCTGAAAGAATTATTCACATTCCCTACGAGAATAGACGGGTGAAATAGCAAAAGGTGTGTCTTCCTTTGGAGCATGGACGGGTTCAAAGCCCACCTCATACCACTAAGTATTTTGCTGAACACGAGCATTTGTGTGTGGGGCCTGTGTTTGGGTGATTTTTGTGTCATGTGTGTGTGTGTGTGTGTGTGTGTCTGTGTGTGTGTGTCTGTATTTCTGTCTGCATTCCTGAGCAGCGAATCTTTTTTCCTCTTTTAGCATGTTACTCACAACTGTGGATGAAGCCCAGCACTCCTGAAAACACAATCCATGTATGGTTGAAGGAAATTTTCTTGGTGATGAGTGAGATGTTGGTGACTGAATCCAGCTCATTTCCCATTGACCACTGAGGTCACATCTCTCAGGTGAGAAGCAAAGTGAGAATTTGAACCAGGCACATTCTCCTTAGAGACAATGGGCCAAAGACAGGTCCGATGGAATCGAATGTATTTTCATGTTGACATCCATCCCGTCAAGCCCTCGTTAAGCCATTGAAGTGTCACATTGGGCCTGGGGGAGGCGGTGCACCCTGTGAAATTACACGTCCGAAGATTTGGATTTGATTTCCAGCCCTCTGCCAGTCAGTCTGCCAGGCACTTTCATGTGACAAGCCTTAGGCGAGTCTCTTTCTGTCTCTGATTCCCGATTCCTTCACAGGGATTTATGTGGGCCTTAACGCCCACTGGGAAAAGATCCCTCTGCTAGCTCAGTGCCTGCTTTCTTGGTTTGACTTGTCAATCTGGACTTGAATAAGTTTTCCAAAATTCAAATTGAACTTAATCCTTTCTTCCTAAAAGAATGCTCAAATCAAGGGGACACAGCTCACTCGTTTTGACTTCATGAGCTATGGCAGGTAGAGACAACTTTCTGAAAATACACAGCTAAAACTGTCCGTGCTTTGAATGCTAGACATGTTTTTCAGAATACACAGCTAAAGCGGGGACCGTTTTAGCTGTGTATTTTGAAAAAGTTGTGTGCTCTTCAAAGAGAAAGCTACTTTTGCTGTGTCTTTGGATTCGAGGGGAAATGGGAGTCCTCTTCAGTCAGCAGGGACGACACTTGAGTCCTTTGCAGTCCTCTTGTCTGCCTCTGAGTGTGAAATGAGAGTGGTCCCTGTCATCATGAGCCATGTCTTAAAGAATTATTCACATTCCCAACGAGAATAGACGGGTGAAATAGCAAAAGGTGTGTCTTCCTTTGGAGCATGGACGGGTTCAAAGCCCACCTCATACCACTAAGTATTTTGCTGAACATGAGCAGTTGTGTGTGCGGCCTGTGTTTGGGTGGTTTTTGTGTCGTGTGTGTGTGTGTGTGTGTGTGTGTGTGTGTGTGTCTGTGTGTGTGTGTCTGTATTTCTGTCTCCATTCCTGAGCAGCAAATCTTTTTTCCTCTTTTAGCATGTTACTCACAACTGTGGATGAAGCCCAGCACTCCTGAAAACACAATCCATGTATGGTTGAAGGAAATTTTCTTGGTGATGAGTGAGAGTTTGGTGACTAAAACCAGCTCATTTCCCATTGACCACTGAGGTCACATCTCTCAGGTGAGAAGCAAAGTGAGAATTTGAACCAGGCACATTCTCCTTAGAGACAATGGGCCAAAGACAGGTCCGATGGAATCGAATGTCTTTTCATGTTGACATCCATCCCGACAAGCCCTCGTTAAGCCATTGAAGTGTCACATTGGGCCTGGGGGAGGCGGTGCCCCCTGTGAAATTACACGTCCGAAGATTTGGATTTGATTTCCAGCCCTCTGCCAGTCAGTCTGCCAGGCACTTTCATGTGACAAGCCTTAGGCGAGTCCCTTTCTGTCTCTGATTCCCGATTCCTTCACAGGGATTTATGTGGGCCCTAACGCCCACTGGGAAAAGATCCCTCTGCCAGCTCAGTGCCTGCTTTCTTGGTTTGACTTGTCAATCTGGACTTGAATACACCTTTGGTTTTGGATTGACTCTATTACCTCTCCTAGAAATTAACACACAAATCTGACAGCTGACTGACAAGATGAGAAGCAGTTTTCCAAAATTCAAATTGAACTTAATCCTTTCTTACTAAAAGAATGCTCAAATCAAGGGGACACAGCTCACTCGTTTTGACTTCATGAGCTATGGCAGGTAGAGACAACTTTTTCAAAATACACAGCTAAAACTGTCCGTGCTTTGAATGTTAGACATGTTTTTCAGTTTTAAGTGCTTTAGCACTTAAATCGGGACCGTTTTAGCTGTGTATTTTGAAAAAGTTGTGTGCTCTTCAAAGAGAAAGCTACTTTTGCTGTGTCTTTGGGTTCGAGGGGAAATGGGAGTCCTTTTCAGTCAGCAGGGACGACACCTAAGTCGTTTGCAGTCCTCTTGTCTGCCTCTGAGGGTTAAACGAGAGTGGTCCCTGTCATCATGAGCCACGTCTGAAAGAATTATTCACATTCCCTACGAGAATAGACGGGTGAAATAGCAAAAGGTGTGTCTTCCTTTGGAGCATGGACGGGTTCAAAGCCCACCTCATACCACTAAGTAATTTGCTGAACACGAGCAGTTGTGTGTGCGGCCTGTGTTTGGGTGATTTTTGTGTCGTGTGTGTGTGTGTGTGTGTGTGTGTGTCTGTGTGTGTGTGTCTGTATTTCTGTCTCCATTCCTGAGCAGCAAATCTTTTTTCTTCTTTTAGCATGTTACTCACAACTGTGGATGAAGCCCAGCACTCCTGAAAACACAATCCATGTATGGTTGAAGGAAGTTTTCTTGGTGATGAGTGAGAGGTTGGTGACTGAAACCAGCTCATTTCCCATTTACCACTGAGGTCACATCTCTCAGGTTAGAAGCAAAGTGAGAATTTGAACCAGGCACATTCTCCTTAGAGACAATGGGCCAAAGACAGGTCCGATGGAATCGAATGTCTTTTCATTTTGACATCCATCCCGTCAAGCCCTCGTTAAGCCACTGAAATGTCACATTGGGCCTGGGGAAGCGGTGCACCCTGTGAAATTACACGTCCGAAGATTTGGATTTGATTTCCAGCCCTCTGCCAGTCAGTCTGCCAGGCACTTTCATGTGACAAGCCTTAGGCGAGTCCCTTTCTGTCTCTGATTCCCGATTCCTTCACAGGGATTTATGTGGGCCTTAACGCCCACTGGGAAAAGATCCCTCTGCCAGCTCAGTGCCTGCTTTCTTGGTTTGACTTGTCAATCTGGACTTGAATACCCCTTTGGTTTTGGATTGACTCTATTACCTCTCCTAGAAATTAACACACAAAACTGACAGCTGATTGACAAGATGAGAAGCAGTTTTCCAAAATTCAAATTGAACTTAATCCTTTCTTACTAAAAGAATGCTCAAATCAAGGGGACACAGCTCACTCGTTTTGACTTCATGAGCTATGGCAGGTAGAGACAACTTTTTGAAAATACACAGCTAAAACTGTCCGTGCTTTGAATGCTAGACATGTTTTTCAGAATACACAGCTAAAACGGTCCCCGCTTTAAGTGCTTTAGCACTTAAAGCGGGGACCGTTTTAGCTGTGTATTTTGAAAAAGTTGTGTGCTCTTCAAAGAGAAAGCTACTTTTGCTGTGTCTTTGGGTTCGAGGGGAAATGGGAGTCCTCTTCAGTCAGCAGGGACGACACCTGAGTCATTTGCAGTCCTCTTGTCTGCCTCTGAGGGTGAAATGAGAGTGGTCCCTGTCATCATGAGCCATGTCTGAAAGAATTATTCACATTCCCTACGAGAATGGACGGGTGAAATAGCAAGAGGTGTGTCTTCCTTTGGAGCATGGACGGGTTCAAAGCCCACCTCATACCACTAAGTATTTTGCTGAACACGAGCAGTTGTGTGTGCGGACTGTGTTTGGGTGAATTTTGTGTCGTGTGTGTGTGTGTGTGTGTGTGTGTCTCTGTGTGTGTGTCTGTTTTTCTGTCTCCATTCCTGAGCAGCAAATCTTTTTTCCTCTTTTAGCCTGTTACTCACAACTGTGGATGAAGCCCAGCACTCCTGAAAACACAATCCATGTATGGTTGAAGGAAATTTTCTTGGTGATGAGTGAGAGGTTGCTGACTGAAACCAGCTCATTTCACATTGACCACTGAGGTCACATCTCTCAGGTGAGAAGCAAAGTGAGAATTTGAACCAGGCACATTCTCCTTAGAGACAATGGGCCAAAGACAGGTCCGATGGAATCGAATGTCTTTTCATGTTGACATCCATCCTGTCAAGCCCTCGTTAAGCCATTGAAGCGTCACATTGGGCCTGGGGGAGGCGGTGCACCCTGTGAAATTACACGTCCGAAGATTTGGATTTGATTTCCAGCCCTCTGCCAGTCAGTCTGCCAGGCACTTTCATGTGACAAGCCTTAGGCGAGTCCCTTTCTGTCTCTGATTCCCGATTCCTTCACAGGGATTTATGTGGGCCTTAACGCCCACTGGGAAAAGATCCCTCTGCCAGCTCAGTGCCTGCTTTCTTGGTTTGACTTTTCAATCTGGACTTGAGTACACCTTTGGTTTTGGATTGACTCTATTACCTCTCCTAGAAATTAACACACAAAACTGACAGCTGATTGACAAGATGAGAAGCAGTTTTCCAAAATTCAAATTGAACTTAATCCTTTCTTACTAAAAGAATGCTCAAATCAAGGGGACACAGCTCACTCGTTTTGACGTCATGAGCTATGGCAGGTAGAGACAACTTTTTGAAAATACGCAGCTAAAACTGTCCGTGCTTTGAATGCTAGACATGTTTTTCAGGATACACAGCTAAAACGGTCCCGCTTTAAGTGCTAAAGCACTCGTCCCTGCACCTCTTCAGTCCGCAGGGACGACACCTGAGTCCTTTGCAGTCCTCTTGTCTGCCTCTGAGGGTGAAATGAGAGTGGTCCCTGTCATCATGAGCGATGTCTGAAAGAATTTTTCACCTTCCCTACAAGAATAGACGGGTGAAATAGCAACAGGTGTGTCTTCCGTTGGAGAATTGACGGGTTCAAAGCCCACCTCATACCACTAAATATTTTGCTGAACACGAGCAGTTGTGTGTGCGGCCTGTGTTTGGGATATTTTTGTGTCGTGTGTCTGTGTGTGTGTGTGTGTGTCTGTGTGTGTGTGTCGCAATTTCTGTCTCCATTCCTGAGCAGCAAATCTTTTTTTCCTCTTTTAGCATGTTACTCAAAACTGTGGATGAAGCCCAGCACTCCTGAAAACACAATCCATGTATGGTTGAAGGAAATTTTCTTGGTGATGAGTGAGAGGTTGGTGACTGATACCAGCTCATTTCCCATTGACCACTGAGGTCACATCTCTCAGGTGAGAAGCAAAGTGAGAATTTGAACCAGGCACATTCTCCTTAGAGACAATGGGCCAAAGACAGGTCCGATGGAATCGAATGTCTTTTCATGTTGACATCCATCCCGTCAAGCCCTCGTTAAGCCATTGAAGTGTCACATTGGGCCTGGGGGAGGCGGTGCACCCTGTGAAATTACACGTCCGAAGATTTGGATTTGATTTCCTGCCCTCTGCCAGTCAGTCTGCCAGGCACTTTCATGTGACAAGCCTTAGGCGAGTCCCTTTCTGTCTCTGATTCCCGATTCCTTCACAGGGATTTATGTGGCCTTAACACCCACTGGGAAAAGATCCCTCTGCCAGCTCAGTGCCTGCTTTCTTGGTTTGACTTGTCAATCTGGACTTGAATACACCTTTGGTTTTGGATTGACTCTATTACCTCTCCTAGAAATTAACACACAAAACTGAGAGCTGATTGACAAGATGAGAAGCAGTTTTCCAAAATTCAAATTGAACTTAATCCTTTCTTACTAAAAGAATGCTCAAATCAAGGGGACACAGCTCACTCGTTTTGACTTCATGAGCTATGGCAGGTAGAGACAACTTTCTGAAAATACACAGCTAAAATTGTCCGTGCTTTGAATGCTAGACATGTTTTTCAGAATACACAGCTAAAACGGTCCCCGCTTTAAGTGCTTTAGCACTTAAAGCAAGGACCGTTTTACCTGTGTATTTTGAAAAATTTGTGTGCTCTTCAAAGAGAAAGCTACTTTTGCTGTGTCTTTGGGTTCGAGGGGAAATGGGAGTCCTCTTCAGTCAGCAGGGACGACACCTGAGTCCTTTGCAGTCCTCTTGTCTGCCTCTGAGTGTGAAATGAGAGTGGTCCCTGTCATCATGAGCCATGTCCTAAACAATTATTCACATTCCCTACGAGAATAGACGGGTGAAATAGCAAAAGGTGTGTCTTCCTTTGGAGCATGGACGGGTTCAAAGCCCACCTCATACCACTAAGTATTTTGCTGAACACGAGCAGTTGTGTGTGCGGCCTGTGTTTGGGTGATTTTTGTGTGATGTTTGTGTGTGTGTGTGTGTGTGTGTGTGTTTGTGTCTGTGTGTCTCTGTGTGTGTCTGTATTTCTGTCTCCATTCCTGAGCAGCAAATCTTTTTTCCTCTTTTAGCATGTTACTCACAACTGTGGATGAATCCCAGCACTCCTGAAAACACAATCCATGTATGGTTGAAAGAAATGTTCTTGGTGATGAGTGAGAGGTTGGTGACTGAAACCAGCTCATTTCCCATTGACCACTGAGGTCACATCTATCAGGTGAGAAGCAAAGTGAGAATTTGAACCAGGCACATTCTCCTTAGAGACAATGGGCCAAAGACAGGTCCGATGGAATCGAATGTCTTTTCATGTTGACATCCTTCCCGTCAAGCACTCGTTAAGCCATTGAAGTGTCACATTGGGCCTAGGGGAGGCGGTGCACCCTGTGAAATTACACGTCCGAAGATTTGGATTTGATTTCCAGCCCTCTGCCAGTCAGTCTGCCAGGCACTTTCATGTGACAAGCCTTAGGCAAGTCCCTTTCTGTCTCTGATTCCCGATTCCTTCACAGGGATTTATGTGGGCCTTAACGCCCACTGGGAAAAGATCCCTCTGCCAGCTCAGTGCCTGCTTTCTTGGTTTGACTTGTCAATCTGGACTTGAATACACCTTTGGTTTGGATTGACTCTATTACCTCTCCTAGAAATTAACACACAAAACTGACAGCTGATTGACAAGATGAGAAGCAGTTTTCCAAAATTCAAATTGAACTTAATCCTTTCTTACTAAAAGAATGCTCAAATCAAGGGGACACAGCTCACTCGTTTTGACTTCATGAGCTATGGCAGGTATAGACAACTTTTTGAAAATACACAGCTAAAAGTGTCCGTGCTTTGAATGCTAGACATGTTTTTCAGAATACACAGCTAAAACGGTCCCCGCTTTAAGTGCTAAAGCACTTAAAGCGGGGACCGTTTTAGCTGTGTATTTTGAAAAAGTTGTGTGCTCTTCAAAGAGATAGCTACTTTTGCTGTGTCTTTGGGTTCGAGGGGAAATGGGAGTCCTCTTCAGTCAGCAGGGACGACACCTGAGTCCTTTGCAGTCCTCCTGTCTGCCTCTGAGGGTGAAATGAGAGTGGTCCCTGTCATCATGAGCCATGTCTGAAAGAATTATTCACATTCCCTACGAAAATAGACGGGTGAAATAGCAAAAGGTGTGTCTTCCTTTGGAGCATGGACGGGTTCAAAGCCCACCTCATAACACTAAGTATTTTGCTGAACACGAGCAGTTGTGTGTGCTGCCTCTGTTTGGGTAATTTTTGTGTCGTGTGTGTGTGTGTGTGTGTGTGTGTGTGTGTGTGTGTGTGTCTGTGTGTGTGTGTCTGTATTTCTGTCTCCATTCCTGAGCAGCAAATCTTTTTTCCTCTTTTAGCATGTTACTCACAACTGTGGATGAAGCCCAGCACTCCGGAAAACACAATCCATGTATGGTTGAAGGAAATTTTCTTGGTGATGAGTGAGAGGTTGGTGACTGAAACCAGCTCATTTCCCATTGACCACTGAGGACACATCTCTCAGGTAAGAAGCAAAGTGAGAATTTGAACCAGGCACATTCTCCTTAGAGACAATGGGCCAAAGACAGGTCCGATGGAATGGACTGTCTTTTCATGTTGACATCCATCCCGTCAAGCCCTCGTTAAGCCATTGAAGTGTCACATTGGGCCTGGAGGAGGCGGTGCACCCTGTGAAATTACACGTCCGAAGATTTGGATTTGATTTCCAGTACTCTGCCAGTCAGTCTGCCAGGCACTTTCATGTGACAAGCCTTAGGCGAGTCCCTTTCTGTCTCTGATTCCCGATTCCTTCACAGGGATTTATGTGGGCCTTAACGCCCACTGGGAAAAGATCCCTCTGCCAGCTCAGTGCCTGCTTTCTTGGTTTGACTTGTCAATCTGGACTTGAATACACCTTTGGTTTTGGATTGACTCTATTACCTCTCCTAGAAATTAACACACACAAAACTGACAGCTGATTGACAAGATGAGAAGCAGTTTTCCAAAATTCAAATTGAACTTAATCCTTTCTTCCTAAAAGAATGCTCAAATGAAGGGGACACAGCTCACTCGTTTTGACTTCATGAGCTATGGCTGGTAGAGACAACTTTTTGAAAATACACAGCTAAAACTGTCCGTGCTTTGAATGCTAGACATGTTTTTCAGAATACACAGCTAAAACGGTCCCCGCTTTAGCACTTAAATCGGGGACCGTTTTAGCTGTGTATTTTGAAAAAGTTGTGTGCTCTTCAAAGAGAAAGCTACTTTTGCTGTGTCTTTGGGTTCGAGGGGAAATGGGAGTCCTCTTCAGTCAGCAGGGACGACACCTGAGTCCTTTGCAGTCCTCTTGTCTGCCTCTGAGGGTGAAATGTGAGTGGTCCCTGTCATCATGAGCCATGTCTGAAAGAATTATTCACATTCCCTACGAGAATAGACGGGTGAAATAGCAAAAGGTGTGTCTTCCTTTGGAGCATGGACGGGTTCAAAGCCCACCTCATACCACTAAGTATTTTGCTGAACACGAGCAGTTGTGTGTGCGGCTTGTGTTTCGGTGATTTTTGTATCATGTGCGTGTGTGTGTGTGTGTGTGTCTGTGTGTGTGTGTGTCTGTGTGTCTGTATTTCTGTCTCCATTCCTGAGCAGCAAATCGTTTTTCCTCTTTTAGCATGTTACTCACAACTGTGGATGAAGCCCAGCACTCCTGAAAACACAATCCATGTATGGTTGAAGGAAATTTTCTTGGTGATGAGTGAGAGGTTGGTGACTGAAACCAGCTCATTTCCCATTGACCACTGAGGTCACATCTCTCAGGTGAGAAGCAAAGTGAGAATTTGAACCAGGCACATTCTCCTTAGAGACAAAGGGCCAAAGACAGGTCCGATGGAATCGAATGTCTTTTCATGTTGACATCCATCCCGTCAAGCCCTCGTTAAGCCATTGAAGTGTCACATTGGGCCTGGGGGAGGCGGTGCACTCTGTGAAATTACACGTCCGAAGATTTGGATTTGATTTCCAGCCCTCTGCCAGTCAGTCTGCCAGGCACTTTCATGTGACAAGCCTTAGGCGAGTCCCTTTCTGTCTCTGATTCCCGATTCCTTCACAGGGATTTATGTGGGCCTTAACGCCCACTGGGAAAAGATCCCTCTGCCAGCTCAGTGCCTGCTTTCTTGGTTTGACTTGTCAATCTGGACTTGAATACACCTTTGGTTTTGGATTGACTCTATTACCTCTCCTAGAAATTAACACACAAAACTGACAGCTGATTGACAAGATGAGAAGCAGTTTTCCAAAATTCAAATTGAACTTAATCCTTTCTTACTAAAAGAATGCTCAAATCAAGGGGACACAGCTCACTCGTTTTGACTTCATGAGCTATGGCAGGTAGAGACAACTTTCTGAAAATACACAGCTAAAACTGTCCGTGCTTTGAATGCTAGACTTGTTTTTCAG
Source organism: Saimiri boliviensis (assembly GCF_048565385.1). Taxonomy (NCBI): domain Eukaryota; kingdom Metazoa; phylum Chordata; class Mammalia; order Primates; family Cebidae; genus Saimiri; species Saimiri boliviensis. The sequence continues at coordinate 154,107,684 of NC_133453.1, forward strand.
AATACACAGCTAAAACGGTCCCCGCTTTAAGTGCTAAATCACTTAAAGCGGGGACCGTTTTAGCTGTGTATTTTGAAAAAATTGTGTGCTCTTCAAAGAGAAAGCTACTTTTGCTGTGTCTTTGGGTTCGAGGGGAAATGGGAGTCCTCTTCAGTCAGCAGGGACGACACCTGAGTCATTTGCAGTCCTCTTGTCTGCCTCTGAGGGTGAAATGAGGGTGGTCCCTGTCATCATGAGCCGTGTCTGAAAGAATTATTCACATTCCCTACGAGAATAGACGGGTGAAATAGCAAAAGGTGTGTCTTCTTTGGAGTATGGACGGGTTCAAAGCCCACCTCATACCACTAAGTATTTTGCTGAACATGAGCAGTTGTGTGTGCGGCCTGTGTTTGGGTGGTTTTTGTGTCGTGTGTGTGTGTGTGTGTGTGTGTGTGTGTGTCTGTGTGTGTGTGTCTGTATTTCTGTCTCCATTCCTGAGCAGCAAATCTTTTTTCCTCTTTTAGCATGTTACTCACAACTGTGGATGAAGCCCAGCACTCCTGAAAACACAATCCATGTATGGTTGAAGGAAATTTTCTTGGTGATGAGTGAGAGGTTGGTGACTGAAACCAGCTCATTTCCCATTGACCACTGAGGTCACATCTCTCAGGTGAGAAGCAAAGTGAGAATTTGAACCAGGCACATTCTCCTTAGAGACAATGGGCCAAAGACTGGTCCGATGGAATCGAATGTCTTTTCATGTTGACATCCATCCCGTCAAGCCTTCGTTAAGCCATTGAAGTGTCACATTGGGCCTGGGGGAGGCGGTGCACCCTGTGAAATTACACGTCCGAAGATTTGGATTTGATTTCCAGCCCTCTGCCAGTCAGTCTGCCATGCACTTTCATGTGACAAGCCTTAGGCGAGTCCCTTTCTTTCTCTGATTCCCGATTCCTTCACAGGGATTTATGTGGGCCTTAACGCCCACTGGGAAAAGATCCCTCTGCCAGCTCAGTGCCTGCTTTCTTGGTTTGACTTGTCACTCTGGACTTGAATACACCTTTGGTTTTGGATTGACTCTATTACCTCTCCTAGAAATTAACACACAAAACTGACAGCTGATTGACAAGATGAGAAGCAGTTTTCCAAAATTCAAATTGAACTTAATCCTTTCTTACTAAAAGAATGCTCAAATCAAGGGGACACAGCTCACTCGTTTTGACTTCATGAGCTATGGCAGGTAGAGACAACTTTTTGAAAATACACAGCTAAAACTGTCCATGCTTTGAATGCTAGACATGTTTTTCAGAATACAAAGCTAAAACGGTCCCCGCTTTAAGTGGTTTATTAGCTGTGTATTTTGAAAAAGTTGTGTGCTCTTCAAAGAGAAAGCTACTTTTGCTGTGTCTTTGGGTTCGAGGGGAAATGGGAGTCCTCTTCAGTCAGCAGGGACGACACCTGAGTCCTTTGCAGTCCTCCTATCTGCCCCATAGGGTGAAATGAGAGTGGTCCCTGTCATCATGAGCCATGTCTGAAAGAATTATTCACATTCCCTACGAGAATAGACGGGTGAAATGGCAAAAGGTGTGTCTTCCTTTGGAGCATGGACGGGTTCAAAGCCCACCTCATACCACTAAATATTTTGCTGAACACGAGCAGTTGTGTGTGCGGCCTGTGTTTGGGGGATTTTTGTGTCATGTGCGTGTGTGTGTGTGTGTTTGTGTGTGTGTGTGTCTGTGTGTGTGTGTCTGTATTTCTGTCTCCATTCCTGAGCAGCAAATCTTTTTTCCTCTTTTAGCATGTTACTCACAACTGTGGATGAAGCCCAGCACTCCTGAAAACACAATCCATGTATGGTTGGAGGAAATTTTCTTGGTGATGAGTGAGAGGTTGGTGAATGAAACCAGCTCATTTCCCATTGACCACTGAGGTCACATCTCTCAGGTGAGAAGCAAAGTGAGAATTTGAACAAGGCACATTCTCCTTAGAGACAATGGGCCAAAGACAGGTCCGATGGAATCGAATGTCTTTTCATGTTGACATCCATCCCGTCAAGCCCTCGTTAAGCCATTGAAGTGTCACATTGGGCCTGGGGGAGGCGGTGCACCCTGTGAAATTACACGTCCGAAGATTTGGATTTGATTTCCAGCCCTCTGCCAGTCAGTCTGCCAGGCACTTTCATGTGACAAGCCTTAGGCGAGTCCCTTTCTGTCTCTGATTCCCGATTCCTTCACAGGGATTTATGTGGGCCTTAACGCCCACTGGGAAAAGATCCCTCTGCCAGCTCAGTGCCTGCTTTCTTGGTTTGACTTGTCAATCTGGACTTGAATACACCTTTGGATTTGGATTGACTCTATTACGTCTCCTAGAAATTAACACACAAAACTGACAGCTGATTGACAAGATGAGAAACAGTTTTCCAAAATTCAAATTGAACTTATTCCTTTCTTACTAAAAGAATGCTCAAATCAAGGGGACACAGCTCACTCGTTTTGACTTCATGAGCTATGGCAGGTGGAGACAACTTTTTGAAAATACACAGCTAAAACTGTCCGTGCTTTGAATGCTAGACATGTTTTTCAGAATACACAGCTAAAACGGTCCCCGCTTTAAGTGCTTAGCACTTAAATCGGGGACCGTTTTAGCTGTGTATTTTGAAAAAGTTGTGTGCTCTTCAAAGAGAAAGCTACTTTTGCTGTGTCTTTGGGTTCGAGGGGAAATGGGAGTCCCCTTCTGTCAGCAGGGACGACACCTGAGTCCTTTGCAGTCCTCTTGTCTGCCTCTGAGGGTGAAATGAGAGTGGTCCCTGTCATGATGAGCCATGTCTGAAAGAATTATTCACATTCCCTACAAGAATAGACGGTTGAAATAGCAAAAGGTGTGTCTTCCTTTGGAGCATGGACGGGTTCAAAGCCCACCTCATACCACTAAGTATTTTGCTGAACACGAGCAGTTGTGTGTGCGGCCTGTGTTTGGGTGATTTTTGTGTCATGTGTGTCTGTGTGTGTGTGTGTGTGTCTGTGTGTGTGTTTCTGTATTTCTGTCTCCATTCCTGAGCAGCAAATCTTTTTTCCTCTTTTAGGATGTTATTCACAACTGTGGATGAAGCCCAGCACTCCTCAAAACACAATCCATGTATGGTTGAAGGAAATTTTCTTGGCGATGAGTGAGAGGTTGGTGACTGAAACCAGCTCATTTCCCATTGACCACTGAGGTCACATCTCTCAGGTGAGAAGCAAAGTGAGAATTTGAACCAGGCACATTCTCCTTAGAGACAATGGGCCAAAGACAGGTCCGATGGAATCGAATGTCTTTTCATGTTGACATCCATCCCGTGAAGCCCTCGTTAAGCCATTGAAGTGTCACATTGGGCCTGGGGGAGGCGGTGCACCCTGTGAAATTACACGTCCGAAGATTTGGATTTGATTTCCAGCCCTCTGCCAGTCAGTCTGCCAGGCACTTTCATGTGACAAGCCTTAGGCGAGTCCCTTTCTGTCTCTGATTCCCGATTCCTTCACAGGGATTTATGTGGGCCTTAACGCCCACTGGGAAAAGATCCCTCTGCCAGCTCAGTGCCTGCTTTCTTGGTTTGACTTGTCAATCTGGACTTGAATACACCTTTGGTTTTGGATTGACTCTATTACCTCTCCTAGAAATTAACACACAAAACCGACAGCTGATTGACAAGATGAGAAGCAGTTTTCCAAAATTCAAATTGAACTTAATCCTTTCTTACTAAAAGAATGCTCAAATCAAGGGGACACAGCTCACTCGTTTTGACTTCATGAGCTATGGCAGGTAGAGACAACTTTTTGAAAATACACAGCTAAAACTGTCCGTGCTTTGAATGCTAGACATGTTTTAGCTGTGTATTTTTAAAAAGTTGTGTGCTCTTCAAAGAGAAAGCTACTTTTGCTGTGTCTTTGGGTTCGAGGGGAAATGGGAGTCCTCTTCAGTCAGCAGGGACGACACCTGAGTCCTTTGCAGTCCTCTTGTCTGCTTCTGAGGGTGAAATGAAAGTGGTCCCTGTCATCATGAGCCATGTCTGAAAGAATTATTCACATTCCCTACGAGCAGAGACGGGTGAAATAGCAAAAGGTGTGTCTTCCTTTGGAGCATGCACGGGTTCAAAGCCCACCACATACCACTAAGTATTTTGCTGAACACGAGCAGTTGTGTGTGCGGCCTGTGTTTGGGTGATTTTTGTGTCGTGTGTGTGTGTGTGTGTGTGTGTGTGTGTCTCTGTGTGTGTGTCTGTTTTTCTGTCTCCATTCCTGAGCAGCAAATCTTTTTTCCTCTTTTAGCATGTTACTCACAACTGTGGATGGAGCCCAGCACTCCTGAAAACACAATCCATGTATGGTTGAAGGAAATTTTCTTGGTGATGAGTGAGAGGTTGGTGACTGAAACCAGCTCATTTCCCATTGACCACTGAGGTCGCATCTCTCAGGTGAGAAGCAAAGTGAGAATTTGAACCAGGCACATTCTCCTTAGAGACAATGGGCCAAACACAGGTCCGATGGAATCGAATGTCTTTTCATGTTGACATCCATCCCGTCAAGCCCTCGTTAAGCCATTGAAGTGTCACATTGGGCCTGGGGGAGGCGGTGCACCCTGTGAAATTACACGTCCGAAGATTTGGATTTGATTTCCAGCCCTCTGCCAGTCAGTCTGCCAGGCACTTTCATGTGACAAGCCTTAGGCGAGTCCCTTTCTGTCTCTGATTCCCGATTCCTTCACAGGGATTTATGTGGGCCTTAACGCCCACTGGGAAAAGATCCCTCTGCCAGCTCAGTGCCTGCTTTCTTGGTTTGACTTGTCAATCTGGACTTGAATACACCTTTGGTTTTGGATTGACTCTATTACCTCTCATAGAAATTAACACACAAAACTGACAGCTGATTGACAAGATGAGAAGCAGTTTTCCAAAATTCAAATTGAACTTAATCCTTTCTTACTAAAAGAATGCTCAAATCAAGGGGACACAGCTCACTCGTTTTGACTTCATGAGCTATGGCAGGTAGAGACAACTTTTTGAAAATACACAGCTAAAACTGTCCGTGCTTTGAATGCTAGACTTGTTTTTCAGAATACACAGCTAAAACGGTCCCCGCTTTAACTGCTAAAGCACTTAAAGCGGGACCGTTTTAGCGGTGTATTTTGAAAAAGTTGTGTGCTCTTCAAAGAGAAAGCTACTTTTGCTGTGTCTTTGGGTTCGAGGGGAAATGGGAGTCCTCTTGAGTCAGCAGGAACGACACCTGAGTCCTTTGCAGTCCTCTTGTCTGCCTCTGAGGGTGAAATGAGAGTGGTCCCTGTCATCATGAGCCATGTCTGAAAGAATTATTCACATTCCCTACGAGAATAGACGGGTGAAATAGCAAAAGGTGTGTCTTCCTTTGGAGCATGGACGGGTTCAAAGCCCACCTCATACCACTAAGTATTTTGCTGAACACGAGCAGTTGTGTGTGCGGCCTGTGTTTGGGTGATTTTTGTGTCATGTGTGTTTGTGTGTGTGTGTGTGTGTGTGTCTGTGTGTGTGTGTGTCTGTATTTCTGTCTCCATTCCTGAGCAGCAAATCTTTTTTCCTCTTTTAGCATGTTACTCACAACTGTGGATGAAGCCCAGCACTCCTCAAAACACAATCCATGTATGGTTGAAGGAAATTTTCTTGGTGATGAGTGAGAGGTTGGTGACTGAAACCAGCTCATTTCCCATTGACCACTGAGGTCACATCTCTCAGGTGAGAAGCAAAGTGAGAATTTGAACCAGGCACATTCTCCTTAGAGACAATGGGCCAAAGAAAGGTCCGATGGAATCGAATGTCTTTTCATGTTGACATCCATCCCGTCAAGCCCTCGTTAAGCCATTGAAGTGTCACATTGGGCCTGGGGGAGGCGGTGCACCCTGTGAAATTACACGTCCGAAGATTTGGATTTGATTTCCAGCCCTCTGCCAGTCAGTCTGCCAGGCACTTTCATGTAACAAGCCTTAGGCGAGTCCCTTTCTGTCTCTGATTCCCGATTCCTTCACAGGGATTTATGCGGGCCTTAACGCCCACTGGGAAAAGATCCCTCTGCCAGCTCAGTGCCTGCTTTCTGGGTTTAACTTGTCAATCTGGACTTGAATACACCTTTGGTTTTGGATTGACTCTATTACCTCTCCTAGAAATTAACACACAAAACTGACAGCTGATTGACAAGATGAGAAGCAGTTTTCCAAAATTCAAATTGAACTTAATCCTTTCTTACTAAAAGAATGCTCAAATCAAGGGGACACAGCTCACTCGTTTTGACTTCATGAGCTATGGCAGGTAGAGACAACTTTTTGAAAATACACAGCTAAAACTGTCCGTGCTTTGAATGCTAGACATGTTTTTCAGAATACACAGGTAAAACGGTCCCCGCTTTAAGTGCTAAAGCAATTAAAGCGGGGACCGTTTTGGCTGTGTATTTTGAAAAAGTTGTGTGCTCTTCAAAGAGAAAGCTACTTTTGCTGTGTCTTTGGGTTCGAGGGGAAATGGGAGTCCTCTTCAGTCAGCAGGGACTACACCTGTGTCCTTTGCAGTCCTCTTGTCTGCCTCTGAGGGTGAAATGATAGTGGTCCCTGTCATCATGAGCCATGTCTGAAAGAAATATTCACATTCCCTACGAGAATAGACGGGTGAAATAGCAAAAGTTGTGTCTTTCTTTGGAGCATGGACGGGTTCAAAGCCCACCTCATACCACTAAGTATTTTGCTGAACACGAGCAGTTGTGTGTGCGGCCTGAGTTTGGGTGATTTCTGTGTCGTGTGTGTGTGTGTGTGTGTGTGTGTGTGTGTGTCTGTGTGTGTGTGTCTGTATTTCTGTCTCCATTCCTGAGCAGCAAATCTTTTTTGCTCTTTTAGCATGTTACTCACAACTGTGGATGAAGCCCAGCACTCCTGAAAACACAGTCCATGTATGGTTGAAGGAAATTTTCTTGGTGATGAGTGAGAGGTTGGTGACTGAAACCAGCTCATTTCCCATTGACCACTGAGGTCACATCTCTCAGGTGAGAAGCAAAGTGAGAATTTGAACCAGGCACATTCTCCTTAGAGACAATGGGCCAAAGACAGGTCCGATGGAATCGAATGTCCTTTCATGTTGACATCCATCCCGTCAAGCCCTCGTTAAGGCAGTGAAGTGTCACATTGGGCCTGGGGGAGGCGGTGCACCCTGTGAAATTACACGTCCGAAGATTTGGATTTGATTTCCAGCCCTCTGCCAGTCTGTCTGCCAGGCACTGTCATGTGACAAGCCTTAGGCGAGTCCCTTTCTGTCTCTGATTCCCGATTCCTTCACAGGGATTTATGTGGGCCTTAACGCCCACTGGGAAAAGATCCCTCTGCCAGCTCAGTGCCTGCTTTCTTGGTTTGACTTGTCAATCTGGACTTGAATACACCTTTGGTTTTGGATTGACTCTATTACCTCTCCTAGAAATTAACACACAAAACTGACAGCTGATTGACAAGATGAGAAGCAGTTTTCCAAAATTCAAATTGAACTTAATACTTTCTTCCTAAAAGAATGCTCAAATCAAGGGGACACAGCTCACTCGTTTAGACTTCATGAGCTATGGCAGGTAGAGACAACTTTTTGAAAATACACAGCTAAAACTGTCCGTGCTTTGAATGCTAGACATGTTTTTCAGAATACACAGCTAAAACGGTCCCCGCTTTAAGTGCTAAAGCACTTAAAGCGGTGACCGTTTTAGCTGTGTATTTTGAAAAAGTTGTGTGCTCTTCAAAGAGAAAGCTACTTTTGCTGTGTCTCTGGGTTCGAGGGGAAATGGGAGTCCTCTTCAGTCAGCAGGGACGACACCTGAGTCCTTTGCAGTCCTCTTGTCTGCCTCTGAGGCTGAAATGAGAGTGGTCCCTGTCATCATGAGCCATGTCTGAAAGAATTATTCACTTTCCCTACGAGAATAGACAGGTGAAATAGCAAAAGGTGTGTCTTCCTTTGGAGCATGGACGGGTTCAAAGCCCACCTCATACCACTAAGTATTTTGCTGAACACGAGCAGTTGTGTGTGTGGCCTGTGTTTGGGTGATTTTTGTGTCGTGTGTGTGCGTGTGTGTGTGTGTGTGTCTGTGTGTGTGTGTCTGTATTTCTGTCTCCATTCCTGAGCAGCAAATCTTTTTTGCTCTTTTAGCATGTTACTCACAACTGTGGATGAAGCCCAGCACTCCTGAAAACACAGTCCATGTATGGTTGAAGGAAATTTTCTTGGTGATGAGTGAGAGGTTGGTGACTGAAACCAGCTCATTTCCCATTGACCACTGAGGTCACATCTCTCAGGTGAGAAGCAAAGTGAGAATTTGAACCAGGCACATTCTCCTTAGAGACAATGGGCCAAAGACAGGTCCGATGGAATCGAATGTCCTTTCATGTTGACATCCATCCCGTCAAGCCCTCGTTAAGGCAGTGAAGTGTCACATTGGGCCTGGGGGAGGCGGTGCACCCTGTGAAATTACACGTCCGAAGATTTGGATTTGATTTCCAGCCCTCTGCCAGTCTGTCTGCCAGGCACTGTCATGTGACAAGCCTTAGGCGAGTCCCTTTCTGTCTCTGATTCCCGATTCCTTCACAGGGATTTATGTGGGCCTTAACGCCCACTGGGAAAAGATCCCTCTGCCAGCTCAGTGCCTGCTTTCTTGGTTTGACTTGTCAATCTGGACTTGAATACACCTTTGGTTTTGGATTGACTCTATTACCTCTCCTAGAAATTAACACACAAAACTGACAGCTGATTGACAAGATGAGAAGCAGTTTTCCAAAATTCAAATTGAACTTAATACTTTCTTCCTAAAAGAATGCTCAAATCAAGGGGACACAGCTCACTCGTTTAGACTTCATGAGCTATGGCAGGTAGAGACAACTTTTTGAAAATACACAGCTAAAACTGTCCGTGCTTTGAATGCTAGACATGTTTTTCAGAATACACAGCTAAAACGGTCCCCGCTTTAAGTGCTAAAGCACTTAAAGCGGTGACCGTTTTAGCTGTGTATTTTGAAAAAGTTGTGTGCTCTTCAAAGAGAAAGCTACTTTTGCTGTGTCTCTGGGTTCGAGGGGAAATGGGAGTCCTCTTCAGTCAGCAGGGACGACACCTGAGTCCTTTGCAGTCCTCTTGTCTGCCTCTGAGGCTGAAATGAGAGTGGTCCCTGTCATCATGAGCCATGTCTGAAAGAATTATTCACTTTCCCTACGAGAATAGACAGGTGAAATAGCAAAAGGTGTGTCTTCCTTTGGAGCATGGACGGGTTCAAAGCCCACCTCATACCACTAAGTATTTTGCTGAACACGAGCAGTTGTGTGTGTGGCCTGTGTTTGGGTGATTTTTGTGTCGTGTGTGTGCGTGTGTGTGTGTGTGTGTCTGTGTGTGTGTGTCTGTATTTCTGTCTCCATTCCTGAGCAGCAAATCTTTTTTGCTCTTTTAGCATGTTACTCACAACTGTGGATGAAGCCCAGCACTCCTGAAAACACAGTCCATGTATGGTTGAAGGAAATTTTCTTGGTGATGAGTGAGAGGTTGGTGACTGAAACCAGCTCATTTCCCATTGACCACTGAGGTCACATCTCTCAGGTGAGAAGCAAAGTGAGAATTTGAACCAGGCACATTCTCCTTAGAGACAATGGGCCAAAGACAGGTCCGATGGAATCGAATGTCTTTTCATGTTGACATCCATCCCGTCAAGCCCTCGTTAAGCCATTGAAGTGTCACATTGGGCCTGGGGGAGGCGGTGCACCCTGTGAAATTACACGTCCGAAGATTTGGATTTGATTTCCAGCCCTCTGCCAGTCTGTCTGCCAGGCACTGTCATGTGACAAGCCTTAAGCGAGTCCCTTTCTGTCTCTGATTCCCGATTCCTTCACAGGGATTTATGTGGGCCTTAACGCCCACTGGGAAAAGATCCCTCTGCCAGCTCAGTGCCTGCTTTCTTGGTTTGACTTGTCAATCTGGACTTGAATACACCTTTGGTTTTGGATTGACTCTATTACCTCTCCTAGAAATTAACACACAAAACTGACAGCTGATTGACAAGATGAGAAGCAGTTTTCCAAAATTCAAATTGAACTTAATCCTTTCTTACTAAAAGAATGCTCAAATCAAGGGGACACAGCTCACTCGTTTTGACTTCATGAGCTATGGCAGGTAGAGACAACTTTTTGAAAATACACAGCTAAAACTGTCCGTGCTTTGAATGCTAGACATTTTTTTCAGAATACACAGCTAAATCGGGGACCGTTTTAGCTGTGTATTTTGAAAAAGTTGTGTGCTCTTCAAAGAGAAAGCTACTTTTGCTGTGTCTTTGGGTTAGAAGGGAAATGGGAGTCCTCTTCAGTCATCTGGGATGACACCTGAGTCCTTTGCAGTCCTCCTGTCTGCCTCTGAGGGTGAAAAGAGAGTGGTCCCTGTCATCATGAGCCATGTCTGAAAGAATTATTCACATTCCCTACGAGAATAGACGGGTGAAATAGCAAAAGGTGTGTCTTCTTTTGGAGCATGGACGGGTTCAAAGCCCACCTCATACCACTAAGTATTTTGCTGAACACGAGCAGTTGTGTGTGCGGCCTGTGTTTCGGTGAATTTTGTGTCGTGTGTGTGTGTGTGTCTGTGTGTGTGTGTCTGTATTTCTGTCTCCATTCCTGAGCAGCAAATCTTTTTTCCTCTTTTAGCATGTTACTCACAACTGTGGATGGAGCCCAGCACTCCTGAAAACACAATCCATGTATGGTTGAAGGAAATTTTCTTGGTGATGAGTGAGAGGTTGGTGACTGAAACCAGCTCATTTACCATTGACCACTGAGGTCGCATCTCTCAGGTGAGAAGCAAAGTGAGAATTTGAACCAGGCACATTCTCCTTAGAGACAATGGGCCAAAGACAGGTCCGATGGAATCGAATGTCTTTTCATGTTGACATCCATCCCGTCAAGCCCTCGTTAAGCCATTGAAGTGTCACATTGGGCCTGGGGGAGGCGGTGCACCCTGTGAAATTACACGTCCGAAGATTTGGATTTGATTTCCAGCCCTCTGCCAGTCAGTCTGCCAGGCACTTTCATGTGACAAGCCTTAGGCGAGTCCCTTTCTGTCTCTGATTCCCGATTCCTTCACAGGGATTTATGTGGGCCTTAACGCCCACTGGGAAAAGATCCCTCTGCCAGCTCAGTGCCTGCTCTCTTGGTTTGATTTGTCAATCTGGACTTGAATACACCTTTGGTTTTGGATTGACTATATTACCTCTCCTAGAAATTAACACACAAAACTGACCGCTGATTGACAAGATGAGAAGCAGTTTTCCAAAATTCAAATTGAACTTAATCGTTTCTTGCGAAAAGAATGCTCATATTAAGGGGACACAGCTCACTCGTTGTGACTTCATGAGCTATGGCAGGAAGAGACAACTTTTTGAAAATACACAGCTAAAACTGTCCGTGCTTTGAATGCTAGACATGTTTTTCAGAATACACAGCTAAAGCGGGGACCGTTTTAGCTGTGTATTTTGAAAAATTGTGTGCTCTTCAAAGAGAAAGCTACTTTTGCTGTGTCTTTTGGTTCGAGGGGAAATGGGAGTCCTCTTCAGTCAGCAGGGACGACACCTGAGTCCTTTGCAGTCCTCTTGTCTGCCTCTGAGGGTGAAATGAGAGTGGTCCCTGTCATCATGAGCCATGTCTGAAAGAATTATTCACATTCCCTACGAGAATAGATGGGTGAAATAGCAAAAGGTGTGTCTTCCTTTGGAGCATGGACGGGTTCAAAGCCCACCTCATACCACTAAGTATTTTCCTGAACACGAGCAGTTGTGTGTGCGGCCTGTGTTTGGGTGATTTTTGTGTCATGTTTGTGTGTGTGTGTGTGTGTGTGTGTGTCTGTGTGTGTGTGTCTGTATTTCTGTCTCCATTCCTGAGCAGCAAATCTTTTTTCCTCTTTTAGCATGTTACTCACAACTGTGGATGAAGCCCAGCACTCCGGAAAACACAATCCATGTATGGTTGAAGGAAATTTTCTTGGTGATGAGTGAGAGGTTGGTGACTGAAACCAGCTCATTTCCCATTGACCACTGAGGACACATCTCTCAGGTAAGAAGCAAAGTGAGAATTTGAACCAGGCACATTCTCCTTAGAGACAATGGGCCAAAGACAGGTCCGATGGAATGGAATGTCTTTTCATGTTGACATCCATCCCGTCAAGCCCTCGTTAAGCCATTGAAGTGTCACATTGGGCCTGGGGGAGGCGGTGCACCCTGTGAAATTACACGTCTGAAGATTTGGATTTGATTTCCAGTACTCTGCCAGTCAGTCTGCCAGGCACTTTCATGTGACAAGCCTTAGGTGAGTCCCTTTCTGTCTCTGATTCCCGATTCCTTCACAGGGATTTATGTGGGCCTTAACGCCCACTGGGAAAAGATCCCTCTGCCAGCTCAGTGCCTGCTTTCTTGGTTTGACTTGTCAATCTGGACTTGAATACACCTTTGGTTTTGGATTGACTCTATTACCTCTCCTAGAAATTAACACACACAAAACTGACAGCTGATTGACAAGATGAGAAGCAGTTTTCCAAAATTCAAATTGAACTTAATCCTTTCTTCCTAAAAGAATGCTCAAATGAAGGGGACACAGCTCACTCGTTTTGACTTCATGAGCTATGGCTGGTAGAGACAACTTTTTGAAAATACACAGCTAAAACTGTCCGTGCTTTGAATGCTAGACATGTTTTTCAGAATACACAGCTAAAACGGTCCCCGCTTTAGCACTTAAAGCGGGGACCGTTTTAGCTGTGTATTTTGAAAAAGTTGTGTGCTCTTCAAAGAGAAAGCTACTTTTGCTGTGTCTTTGGGTTCGAGGGGAAATGGGAGTCCTCTTCAGTCAGCAGGGACGACACCTGAGTCCTTTGCAGTCCTCTTGTCTTCCTCTGAGGGTGAAATGTGAGTGGTCCCTGTCATCATGAGCCATGTCTGAAAGAATTATTCACATTCCCTACGAGAATAGACGGGTGAAATAGCAAAAGGTGTGTCTTCCTTTGGAGCATGGACGGGTTCAAAGCCCACCTCATACCACTAAGTATTTTGCTGAACACGAGCAGTTGTGTGTGCGGCTTGTGTTTCGGTGATTTTTGTATCATGTGCGTGTGTGTGTGTGTGTGTGTCTGTGTGTGTCTGTGTGTGTGTGTCTGTATTTCTGTCTCCATTCCTGAGCAGCAAATCGTTTTTCCTCTTTTAGCATGTTACTCACAACTGTGGATGAAGCCCAGCACTCCTGAAAACACAATCCATGTATGGTTGAAGGAAATTTTCTTGGTGATGAGTGAGAGGTTGGTGACTGAAACCAGCTCATTTCCCATTGACCACTGAGGTCACATCTCTCAGGTGAGAAGCAAAGTGAGAATTTGAACCAGGCACATTCTCCTTAGAGACAATGGGCCAAAGACAGGTCCGATGGAATCGAATGTCTTTTCATGTTGACATCCATCCCGTCAAGCCCTCGTTAAGCCATTGAAGTGTCACATTGGGCCTGGGGGAGGCGGTGCACCCTGTGAAATTACACGTCCGAAGATTTGGATTTGATTTCCAGCCCTCTGCCAGTCAGTCTGCCAGGCACTTTCATGTGACAAGCCTTAGGCGAGTCCCTTTCTGTCTCTGATTCCCGATTCCTTCACAGGGATTTATGTGGGCCTTAACGCCCACTGGGAAAAGATCCCTCTGCCAGCTCAGTGCCTGCTTTCTTGGTTTGACTTGTCAATCTGGACTTGAATACACCTTTGGTTTTGGATTGACTCTATTACCTCTCCTAGAAATTAACACACAAAACTGACAGCTGATTGACAAGATGAGAAGCACTTTTCCAAAATTCAAATTGAACTTAATCCTTTCTTACTAAAAGAATGCTCAAATCAAGGGGACACAGCTCACTCGTTTTGACTTCATGAGCTATGGCAGGTAGAGACAACTTTCTGAAAATACACAGCTAAAACTGTCCGTGCTTTGAATGCTAGACATGTTTTTCAGAATACACAGCTAAAACGGTCCCCGCTTTAAGTGCTAAATCACTTAAAGCGGGGACCGTTTTAGCTGTGTATTTTGAAAAAATTGTGTGCTCTTCAAAGAGAAAGCTACTTTTGCTGTGTCTTTGGGTTCGAGGGGAAATGGGAGTCCTCTTCAGTCAGCAGTGACGACACCTGAGTCCTTTGCAGTCCTCTTGTCTGCCTCTGAGGGTGAAATGAGGGTGGTCCCTGTCATCATGAGCCATGTCTGAAAGAATTATTCACATTCCCTACGAGAATAGACGGGTGAAATAGCAAAAGGTGTGTCTTCTTTGGAGTATGGACGGGTTCAAAGCCCACCTCATACCACTAAGTATTTTGCTGAACATGAGCAGTTGTGTGTGCGGCCTGTGTTTGGGTGGTTTTTGTGTCGTGTGTGTGTGTGTGTGTGTGTGTGTGTCTGTGTGTGTGTGTCTGTATTTCTGTCTCCATTCCTGAGCAGCAAATCTTTTTTCCTCTTTTAGCATGTTACTCACAACTGTGGATGAAGCCCAGCACTCCTGAAAACACAATCCATGTATGGTTGAAGGAAATTTTCTTGGTGATGAGTGAGAGGTTGGTGACTGAAACCAGCTCATTTCCCATTGACCACTGAGGTCACATCTCTCAGGTGAGAAGCAAAGTGAGAATTTGAACCAGGCACATTCTCCTTAGAGACAATGGGCCAAAGACTGGTCCGATGGAATCGAATGTCTTTTCATGTTTACATCCATCCCGTCAAGCCTTCGTTAAGCCATTGAAGTGTCACATTGGGCCTGGGGGAGGCGGTGCACCCTGTGAAATTACACGTCCGAAGATTTGGATTTGATTTCCAGCCCTCTGCCAGTCAGTCTGCCAGGCACTTTCATGTGACAAGCCTTAGGCGAGTCCCTTTCTTTCTCTGATTCCCGATTCCTTCACAGGGATTTATGTGGGCCTTAACGCCCACTGGGAAAAGATCCCTCTGCCAGCTCAGTGCCTGCTTTCTTGGTTTGACTTGTCACTCTGGACTTGAATACACCTTTGGTTTTGGATTGACTCTATTACCTCTCCTAGAAATTAACACACAAAACTGACAGCTGATTGACAAGATGAGAAGCAGTTTTCCAAAATTCAAATTGAACTTAATCCTTTCTTACTAAAAGAATGCTCAAATCAAGGGGACACAGCTCACTCGTTTTGACTTCATGAGCTATGGCAGGTAGAGACAACTTTTTGAAAATACACAGCTAAAACTGTCCATGCTTTGAATGCTAGACATGTTTTTCAGAATACAAAGCTAAAACGGTCCCCGCTTTAAGTGGTTTATTAGCTGTGTATTTTGAAAAAGTTGTGTGCTCTTCAAAGAGAAAGCTACTTTTGCTGTGTCTTTGGGTTCGAGGGGAAATAAGAGTCCTCTTCAGTCAGCAGGGACGACACCTGAGTCCTTTGCAGTCCTCCTATCTGCCTCATAGGGTGAAATGAGAGTGGTCCCTGTCATCATGAGCCATGTCTGAAAGAATTATTCACATTCCCTACGAGAATAGACGGGTGAAATGGCAAAAGGTGTGTCTTCCTTTGGAGCATGGACGGGTTCAAAGCCCACCTCATACCACTAAATATTTTGCTGAACACGAGCAGTTGTGTGTGCGGCCTGTGTTTGGGTGATTTTTGTGTCATGTGCGTGTGTGTGTGTGTGTTTGTGTGTGTGTGTGTCTGTGTGTGTGTGTCTGTATTTCTGTCTCCATTCCTGAGCAGCAAATCTTTTTTCCTCTTTTAGCATGTTACTCACAACTGTGGATGAAGCCCAGCACTCCTGAAAACACAATCCATTTATGGTTGGAGGAAATTTTCTTGGTGATGAGTGAGAGGTTGGTGAATGAAACCAGCTCATTTCCCATTGACCACTGAGGTCACATCTCTCAGGTGAGAAGCAAAGTGAGAATTTGAACAAGGCACATTCTCCTTAGAGACAATGGGCCAAAGACAGGTCCGATGGAATCGAATGTCTTTTCATGTTGACATCCATCCCGTCAAGCCCTCGTTAAGCCATTGAAGTGTCACTTTGGGCCTGGGGGAGGCGGTGCACCCTGTGAAATTACACGTCCGAAGATTTGGATTTGATTTCCAGCCCTCTGCCAGTCAGTCTGCCAGGCACTTTCATGTGACAAGCCTTAGGCGAGTCCCTTTCTGTCTCTGATTCCCGATTCCTTCACAGGGATTTATGTGGGCCTTAACGCCCACTGGGAAAAGATCCCTCTGCCAGCTCAGTGCCTGCTTTCTTGGTTTGACTTGTCAATCTGGACTTGAATACACCTTTGGTTTTGGATTGACTCTATTACGTCTCCTAGAAATTAACACACAAAACTGACAGCTGATTGACAAGATGAGAAACAGTTTTCCAAAATTCAAATTGAACTTATTCCTTTCTTACTAAAAGAATGCTCAAATCAAGGGGACACAGCTCACTCGTTTTGACTTCATGAGCTATGGCAGGTAGAGACAACTTTTTGAAAATACACAGCTAAAACTGTCCGTGCTTTGAATGCTAGACATGTTTTTCAGAATACACAGCTAAAACGGTCCCCGCTTTAAGTGCTTAGCACTTAAATCGGGGACCGTTTTAGCTGTGTATTTTGAAAAAGTTGTGTGCTCTTCAAAGAGAAAGCTACTTTTGCTGTGTCTTTGGGTTCGAGGGGAAATGGGAGTCCTCTTCTGTCAGCAGGGACGACACCTGAGTCCTTTGCAGTCCTCTTGTCTGCCTCTGAGGGTGAAATGAGAGTGGTCCCTGTCATGATGAGCCATGTCTGAAAGAATTATTCACATTCCCTACGAGAATAGACGGGTGAAATAGCAAAAGGTGTGTCTTCCTTTGGAGCATGGACGGGTTCAAAGCCCACCTCATACCACTAAGTATTTTGCTGAACACGAGCAGTTGTGTGTGCGGCCTGTGTTTGGGTGATTTTTGTGTCATGTGTGTGTGTGTGTGTGTGTGTGTCTGTGTGTGTGTTTCTGTATTTCTGTCTCCATTCCTGAGCAGCAAATCTTTTTTCCTCTTTTAGGATGTTATTCACAACTGTGGATGAAGCCCAGCACTCCTCAAAACACAATCCATGTATGGTTGAAGGAAATTTTCTTGGCGATGAGTGAGAGGTTGGTGACTGAAACCAGCTCATTTCCCATTGACCACTGAGGTCACATCTCTCAGGTGAGAAGCAAAGTGAGAATTTGAACCAGGCACATTCTCCTTAGAGACAATGGGCCAAAGACAGGTCTGATGGAATCGAATGTCTTTTCATGTTGACATCCATCCCGTCAAGCCCTCGTTAAGCCATTGAAGTGTCACATTGGGCCTGGGGGAGGCGGTGCAACCTGTGAAATTACACGTCCGAAGATTTGGATTTGATTTCCAGCCCTCTGCCAGTCAGTCTGCCAGGCACTTTCATGTGACAAGCCTTAGGCGAGTCCCTTTCTGTCTCTGATTCCCGATTCCTTCACAGGGATTTATGTGGGCCTTAACGCCCACTGGGAAAAGATCCCTCTGCCAGCTCAGTGCCTGCTTTCTTGGTTTGACTTGTCAATCTGGACTTGAATACACCTTTGGTTTTGGATTGACTCTATTACCTCTCCTAGAAATTAACACACAAAACTGACAGCTGATTGACAAGATGAGAAGCAGTTTTCCAAAATTCAAATTGAACTTAATACTTTCTTACTAAAAGAATGCTCAAATCAAGGCGACACAGCTCACTCGTTTTGACTTCATGAGCTATGGCAGGTAGAGACAACTTTTTGAAAATACACAGCTAAAACTGTCCGTGCTTTGAATGCTAGACTTGTTTTTCAGAATACACAGCTAAAACGGTCCCCGCTTTAACTGCTAAAGCACTTAAAGCGGGACCGTTTTAGCGGTGTATTTTGAAAAAGTTGTGTGCTCTTCAAAGAGAAAGCTACTTTTGCTGTGTCTTTGGGTTCGAGGGGAAATGGGAGTCCTCTTGAGTCAGCAGGAACGACACCTGAGTCCTTTGCAGTCCTCTTGTCTGCCTCTGAGGGTGAAATGAGAGTGGTCCCTGTCATCATGAGCCATGTCTGAAAGAATTATTCACATTCCCTACGAGAATAGACGGGTGAAATAGCAAAAGGTGTGTCTTCCTTTGGAGCATGGACGGGTTCAAAGCCCACCTCATACCACTAAGTATTTTGCTGAACACGAGCAGTTGTGTGTGCGGCCTGTGTTTGGGTGATTTTTGTGTCATGTGTGTTTGTGTGTGTGTGTGTGTGTGTGTGTGTGTGTGTGTCTGTGTGTGTGTGTGTCTGTATTTCTGTCTCCATTCCTGAGCAGCAAATCTTTTTTCCTCTTTTAGCATGTTACTCACAACTGTGGATCAAGCCCAGCACTCCTCAAAACACAATCCATGTATGGTTGAAGGAAATTTTCTTGGTGAGGAGTGAGAGGTTGGTGACTGAAACCAGCTCATTTCCCATTGACCACTGAGGTCCCATCTCTCAGGTGAGAAGCAAAGTGAGAATTTGAACCAGGCACATTCTCCTTAGAGACAATGGGCCAAAGAAAGGTCCGATGGAATCGAATGTCTTTTCATGTTGACATCCATCCCGTCAAGCCCTCGTTAAGCCATTGAAGTGTCACATTGGGCTTGGGGGAGGCGGTGCACCCTGTGAAATTACACGTCCGAAGATTTGGATTTGATTTCCAGCCCTCTGCCAGTCAGTCTGCCAGGCACTTTCATGTAACAAGCCTTAGGCGAGTCCCTTTCTGTCTCTGATTCCCGATTCCTTCACAGGGATTTATGCGGGCCTTAACGCCCACTGGGAAAAGATCCCTCTGCCAGCTCAGTGCCTGCTTTCTGGGTTTAACTTGTCAATCTGGACTTGAATACACCTTTGGTTTTGGATTGACTCTATTACCTCTCCTAGAAATTAACACACAAAACTGACAGCTGATTGACAAGATGAGAAGCAGTTTTCCAAAATTCAAATTGAACTTAATCCTTTCTTACTAAAAGAATGCTCAAATCAAGGGGACACAGCTCACTCGTTTTGACTTCATGAGCTATGGCAGGTAGAGACAACTTTTTGAAAATACACAGCTAAAACTGTCCGTGCTTTGAATGCTAGACATGTTTTTCAGAATACACAGGTAAAACGGTCCCCGCTTTAAGTGCTAAAGCAATTAAAGCGGGGACCGTTTTGGCTGTGTATTTTGAAAAAGTTGTGTGCTCTTCAAAGAGAAAGCTACTTTTGCTGTGTCTTTGGGTTCGAGGGGAAATGGGAGTCCTCTTCAGTCAGCAGGGACTACACCTGTGTCCTTTGCAGTACTCTTGTCTGCCTCTGAGGGTGAAATGATAGTGGTCCCTGTCATCATGAGCCATGTCTGAAAGAAATATTCACATTCCCTACGAGAATAGACGGGTGAAATAGCAAAAGTTGTGTCTTTCTTTGGAGCATGGACGGGTTCAAAGCCCACCTCATACCACTAAGTATTTTGCTGAACACGAGCAGTTGTGTGTGCGGCCTGAGTTTGGGTGATTTCTGTGTCGTGTGTGTGTGTGTGTGTGTGTGTGTGTGTGTGTGTCTGTGTGTGTGTGTCTGTATTTCTGTCTCCATTCCTGAGCAGCAAATCTTTTTTGCTCTTTTAGCATGTTACTCACAACTGTGGATGAAGCCCAGCACTCCTGAAAACACAGTCCATGAATGGTTGAAGGAAATTTTCTTGGTGATGAGTGAGAGGTTGGTGACTGAAACCAGCTCATTTCCCATTGACCACTGAGGTCACATCTCTCAGGTGAGAAGCAAAGTGAGAATTTGAACCAGGCACATTCTCCTTAGAGACAATGGGCCAAAGACAGGTCCGATGGAATCGAATGTCCTTTCATGTTGACATCCATCCCGTCAAGCCCTCGTTAAGGCAGTGAAGTGTCACATTGGGCCTGGGGGAGGCGGTGCACCCTGTGAAATTACACGTCCGAAGTTTTGGATTTGATTTCCAGCCCTCTGCCAGTCTGTCTGCCAGGCACTGTCATGTGACAAGCTTTAGGCGAGTCCCTTTCTGTCTCTGATTCCCGATTCCTTCACAGGGATTTATGTGGGCCTTAACGCCCACTGGGAAAAGATCCCTCTGCCAGCTCAGTGCCTGCTTTCTTGGTTTGACTTGTCAATCTGGACTTGAATACACCTTTGGTTTTGGATTGACTCTATTACCTCTCCTAGAAATTAACACACAAAACTGACAGCTGATTGACAAGATGAGAAGCAGTTTTCCAAAATTCAAATTGAACTTAATACTTTCTTCCTAAAAGAATGCTCAAATCAAGGGGACACAGCTCACTCGTTTAGACTTCATGAGCTATGGCAGGTAGAGACAACTTTTTGAAAATACACAGCTAAAACTGTCCGTGCTTTGAATGCTAGACATGTTTTTCAGAATACACAGCTAAAACGGTCCCCGCTTTAAGTGCTAAAGCACTTAAAGCGGTGACCGTTTTAGCTGTGTATTTTGAAAAAGTTGTGTGCTCTTCAAAGAGAAAGCTACTTTTGCTGTGTCTCTGGGTTCGAGGGGAAATGGGAGTCCTCTTCAGTCAGCAGGGACGACACCTGAGTCCTTTGCAGTCCTCTTGTCTGCCTCTGAGGCTGAAATGAGAGTGGTCCCTGTCATCATGAGCCATGTCTGAAAGAATTATTCACATTCCCTACGAGAATAGACAGGTGAAATAGCAAAAGGTGTGTCTTCCTTTGGAGCATGGACGGGTTCAAAGCCCACCTCATACCACTAAGTATTTTGCTGAACACGAGCAGTTGTGTGTGTGGCCTGTGTTTGGGTGATTTTTGTGTCGTGTGTGTGCGTGTGTGTGTGTGTGTGTCTGTGTGTGTGTGTCTGTATTTCTGTCTCCATTCCTGAGCAGCAAATCTTTTTTGCTCTTTTAGCATGTTACTCACAACTGTGGATGAAGCCCAGCACTCCTGAAAACACAGTCCATGTATGGTTGAAGGAAATTTTCTTGGTGATGAGTGAGAGGTTGGTGACTGAAACCAGCTCATTTCCCATTGACCACTGAGGTCACATCTCTCAGGTGAGAAGCAAAGTGAGAATTTGAACCAGGCACATTCTCCTTAGAGACAATGGGCCAAAGACAGGTCCGATGGAATCGAATGTCTTTTCATGTTGACATCCATCCCGTCAAGCCCTCGTTAAGCCATTGAAGTGTCACATTGGGCCTGGGGGAGGCGGTGCACCCTGTGAAATTACACGTCCGAAGATTTGGATTTGATTTCCAGCCCTCTGCCAGTCTGTCTGCCAGGCACTGTCATGTGACAAGCCTTAGGCGAGTCCCTTTCTGTCTCTGATTCCCGATTCCTTCACAGGGATTTATGTGGGCCTTAACGCCCACTGGGAAAAGATCCCTCTGCCAGCTCAGTGCCTGCTTTCTTGCTTTGACTTGTCAATCTGGACTTGAATACACCTTTGGTTTTGGATTGACTCTATTACCTCTCCTAGAAATTAACACACAAAACTGACAGCTGATTGACACGATGAGAAGCAGTTTTCCAAAATTCAAATTGAACTTAATCCTTTCTTACTAAAAGAATGCTCAAATCAAGGGGACACAGCTCACTCGTTTTGACTTCATGAGCTATGGCAGGTAGAGACAACTTTTTGAAAATACACAGCTAAAACTGTCCGTGCTTTGAATGCTAGACATGTTTTTCAGAATACACAGCTAAATCGGGGACCGTTTTAGCTGTGTATTTTGAAAAAGTTGTGTGCTCTTCAAAGAGAAAGCTACTTTTGCTGTGTCTTTGGGTTCGAGGGGAAATAAGAGTCCTCTTCAGTCAGCAGGGACGACACCTGAGTCCTTTGCAGTCCTCCTATCTGCCTCATAGGGTGAAATGAGAGTGGTCCCTGTCATCATGAGCCATGTCTGAAAGAATTATTCACATTCCCTACGAGAATAGACGGGTGAAATGGCAAAAGGTGTGTCTTCCTTTGGAGCATGGACGGGTTCAAAGCCCACCTCATACCACTAAATATTTTGCTGAACACGAGCAGTTGTGTGTGCGGCCTGTGTTTGGGTGATTTTTGTGTCATGTGCGTGTGTGTGTGTGTGTTTGTGTGTGTGTGTGTCTGTGTGTGTGTGTCTGTATTTCTGTCTCCATTCCTGAGCAGCAAATCTTTTTTCCTCTTTTAGCATGTTACTCACAACTGTGGATGAAGCCCAGCACTCCTGAAAACACAATCCATTTATGGTTGGAGGAAATTTTCTTGGTGATGAGTGAGAGGTTGGTGAATGAAACCAGCTCATTTCCCATTGACCACTGAGGTCACATCTCTCAGGTGAGAAGCAAAGTGAGAATTTGAACAAGGCACATTCTCCTTAGAGACAATGGGCCAAAGACAGGTCCGATGGAATCGAATGTCTTTTCATGTTGACATCCATCCCGTCAAGCCCTCGTTAAGCCATTGAAGTGTCACTTTGGGCCTGGGGGAGGCGGTGCACCCTGTGAAATTACACGTCCGAAGATTTGGATTTGATTTCCAGCCCTCTGCCAGTCAGTCTGCCAGGCACTTTCATGTGACAAGCCTTAGGCGAGTCCCTTTCTGTCTCTGATTCCCGATTCCTTCACAGGGATTTATGTGGGCCTTAACGCCCACTGGGAAAAGATCCCTCTGCCAGCTCAGTGCCTGCTTTCTTGGTTTGACTTGTCAATCTGGACTTGAATACACCTTTGGTTTTGGATTGACTCTATTACGTCTCCTAGAAATTAACACACAAAACTGACAGCTGATTGACAAGATGAGAAACAGTTTTCCAAAATTCAAATTGAACTTATTCCTTTCTTACTAAAAGAATGCTCAAATCAAGGGGACACAGCTCACTCGTTTTGACTTCATGAGCTATGGCAGGTAGAGACAACTTTTTGAAAATACACAGCTAAAACTGTCCGTGCTTTGAATGCTAGACATGTTTTTCAGAATACACAGCTAAAACGGTCCCCGCTTTAAGTGCTTAGCACTTAAATCGGGGACCGTTTTAGCTGTGTATTTTGAAAAAGTTGTGTGCTCTTCAAAGAGAAAGCTACTTTTGCTGTGTCTTTGGGTTCGAGGGGAAATGGGAGTCCTCTTCAGTCAGCAGGGACGACACCTGAGTCCTTTGCAGTCCTCTTGTCTGCCTCTGAGGGTGAAATGAGAGTGGTCCCTGTCATGATGAGCCATGTCTGAAAGAATTATTCACATTCCCTACGAGAATAGACGGGTGAAATAGCAAAAGGTGTGTCTTCCTTTGGAGCATGGACGGGTTCAAAGCCCACCTCATACCACTAAGTATTTTGCTGAACACGAGCAGTTGTGTGTGCGGCCTGTGTTTGGGTGATTTTTGTGTCATGTGTGTGTGTGTGTGTGTGTGTGTCTGTGTGTGTGTTTCTGTATTTCTGTCTCCATTCCTGAGCAGCAAATCTTTTTTCCTCTTTTAGGATGTTATTCACAACTGTGGATGAAGCCCAGCACTCCTCAAAACACAATCCATGTATGGTTGAAGGAAATTTTCTTGGCGATGAGTGAGAGGTTGGTGACTGAAACCAGCTCATTTCCCATTGACCACTGAGGTCACATCTCTCAGGTGAGAAGCAAAGTGAGAATTTGAACCAGGCACATTCTCCTTAGAGACAATGGGCCAAAGACAGGTCTGATGGAATCGAATGTCTTTTCATGTTGACATCCATCCCGTCAAGCCCTCGTTAAGCCATTGAAGTGTCACATTGGGCCTGGGGGAGGCGGTGCACCCTGTGAAATTACACGTCCGAAGATTTGGATTTGATTTCCAGCCCTCTGCCAGTCAGTCTGCCAGGCACTTTCATGTGACAAGCCTTAGGCGAGTCCCTTTCTGTCTCTGATTCCCGATTCCTTCACAGGGATTTATGTGGGCCTTAACGCCCACTGGGAAAAGATCCCTCTGCCAGCTCAGTGCCTGCTTTCTTGGTTTGACTTGTCAATCTGGACTTGAATACACCTTTGGTTTTGGATTGACTCTATTACCTCTCCTAGAAATTAACACACAAAACTGACAGCTGATTGACAAGATGAGAAGCAGTTTTCCAAAATTCAAATTGAACTTAATACTTTCTTACTAAAAGAATGCTCAAATCAAGGCGACACAGCTCACTCGTTTTGACTTCATGAGCTATGGCAGGTAGAGACAACTTTTTGAAAATACACAGCTAAAACTGTCCGTGCTTTGAATGCTAGACTTGTTTTTCAGAATACACAGCTAAAACGGTCCCCGCTTTAACTGCTAAAGCACTTAAAGCGGGACCGTTTTAGCGGTGTATTTTGAAAAAGTTGTGTGCTCTTCAAAGAGAAAGCTACTTTTGCTGTGTCTTTGGGTTCGAGGGGAAATGGGAGTCCTCTTGAGTCAGCAGGAACGACACCTGAGTCCTTTGCAGTCCTCTTGTCTGCCTCTGAGGGTGAAATGAGAGTGGTCCCTGTCATCATGAGCCATGTCTGAAAGAATTATTCACATTCCCTACGAGAATAGACGGGTGAAATAGCAAAAGGTGTGTCTTCCTTTGGAGCATGGACGGGTTCAAAGCCCACCTCATACCACTAAGTATTTTGCTGAACACGAGCAGTTGTGTGTGCGGCCTGTGTTTGGGTGATTTTTGTGTCATGTGTGTTTGTGTGTGTGTGTGTGTGTGTGTGTGTGTCTGTGTGTGTGTGTGTCTGTATTTCTGTCTCCATTCCTGAGCAGCAAATCTTTTTTCCTCTTTTAGCATGTTACTCACAACTGTGGATCAAGCCCAGCACTCCTCAAAACACAATCCATGTATGGTTGAAGGAAATTTTCTTGGTGAGGAGTGAGAGGTTGGTGACTGAAACCAGCTCATTTCCCATTGACCACTGAGGTCCCATCTCTCAGGTGAGAAGCAAAGTGAGAATTTGAACCAGGCACATTCTCCTTAGAGACAATGGGCCAAAGAAAGGTCCGATGGTATCGAATGTCTTTTCATGTTGACATCCATCCCGTCAAGCCCTCGTTAAGCCATTGAAGTGTCACATTGGGCTTGGGGGAGGCGGTGCACCCTGTGAAATTACACGTCCGAAGATTTGGATTTGATTTCCAGCCCTCTGCCAGTCAGTCTGCCAGGCACTTTCATGTAACAAGCCTTAGGCGAGTCCCTTTCTGTCTCTGATTCCCGATTCCTTCACAGGGATTTATGCGGGCCTTAACGCCCACTGGGAAAAGATCCCTCTGCCAGCTCAGTGCCTGCTTTCTGGGTTTAACTTGTCAATCTGGACTTGAATACACCTTTGGTTTTGGATTGACTCTATTACCTCTCCTAGAAATTAACACACAAAACTGACAGCTGATTGACAAGATGAGAAGCAGTTTTCCAAAATTCAAATTGAACTTAATCCTTTCTTACTAAAAGAATGCTCAAATCAAGGGGACACAGCTCACTCGTTTTGACTTCATGAGCTATGGCAGGTAGAGACAACTTTTTGAAAATACACAGCTAAAACTGTCCGTGCTTTGAATGCTAGACATGTTTTTCAGAATACACAGGTAAAACGGTCCCCGCTTTAAGTGCTAAAGCAATTAAAGCGGGGACCGTTTTGGCTGTGTATTTTGAAAAAGTTGTGTGCTCTTCAAAGAGAAAGCTACTTTTGCTGTGTCTTTGGGTTCGAGGGGAAATGGGAGTCCTCTTCAGTCAGCAGGGACTACACCTGTGTCCTTTGCAGTACTCTTGTCTGCCTCTGAGGGTGAAATGATAGTGGTCCCTGTCATCATGAGCCATGTCTGAAAGAAATATTCACATTCCCTACGAGAATAGACGGGTGAAATAGCAAAAGTTGTGTCTTTCTTTGGAGCATGGACGGGTTCAAAGCCCACCTCATACCACTAAGTATTTTGCTGAACACGAGCAGTTGTGTGTGCGGCCTGAGTTTGGGTGATTTCTGTGTCGTGTGTGTGTGTGTGTGTGTGTGTGTGTGTGTGTGTGTCTGTGTGTGTGTGTCTGTATTTCTGTCTCCATTCCTGAGCAGCAAATCTTTTTTGCTCTTTTAGCATGTTACTCACAACTGTGGATGAAGCCCAGCACTCCTGAAAACACAGTCCATGAATGGTTGAAGGAAATTTTCTTGGTGATGAGTGAGAGGTTGGTGACTGAAACCAGCTCATTTCCCATTGACCACTGAGGTCACATCTCTCAGGTGAGAAGCAAAGTGAGAATTTGAACCAGGCACATTCTCCTTAGAGACAATGGGCCAAAGACAGGTCCGATGGAATCGAATGTCCTTTCATGTTGACATCCATCCCGTCAAGCCCTCGTTAAGGCAGTGAAGTGTCACATTGGGCCTGGGGGAGGCGGTGCACCCTGTGAAATTACACGTCCGAAGTTTTGGATTTGATTTCCAGCCCTCTGCCAGTCTGTCTGCCAGGCACTGTCATGTGACAAGCTTTAGGCGAGTCCCTTTCTGTCTCTGATTCCCGATTCCTTCACAGGGATTTATGTGGGCCTTAACGCCCACTGGGAAAAGATCCCTCTGCCAGCTCAGTGCCTGCTTTCTTGGTTTGACTTGTCAATCTGGACTTGAATACACCTTTGGTTTTGGATTGACTCTATTACCTCTCCTAGAAATTAACACACAAAACTGACAGCTGATTGACAAGATGAGAAGCAGTTTTCCAAAATTCAAATTGAACTTAATACTTTCTTCCTAAAAGAATGCTCAAATCAAGGGGACACAGCTCACTCGTTTAGACTTCATGAGCTATGGCAGGTAGAGACAACTTTTTGAAAATACACAGCTAAAACTGTCCGTGCTTTGAATGCTAGACATGTTTTTCAGAATACACAGCTAAAACGGTCCCCGCTTTAAGTGCTAAAGCACTTAAAGCGGTGACCGTTTTAGCTGTGTATTTTGAAAAAGTTGTGTGCTCTTCAAAGAGAAAGCTACTTTTGCTGTGTCTCTGGGTTCGAGGGGAAATGGGAGTCCTCTTCAGTCAGCAGGGACGACACCTGAGTCCTTTGCAGTCCTCTTGTCTGCCTCTGAGGCTGAAATGAGAGTGGTCCCTGTCATCATGAGCCATGTCTGAAAGAATTATTCACATTCCCTACGAGAATAGACAGGTGAAATAGCAAAAGGTGTGTCTTCCTTTGGAGCATGGACGGGTTCAAAGCCCACCTCATACCACTAAGTATTTTGCTGAACACGAGCAGTTGTGTGTGTGGCCTGTGTTTGGGTGATTTTTGTGTCGTGTGTGTGCGTGTGTGTGTGTGTGTGTCTGTGTGTGTGTGTCTGTATTTCTGTCTCCATTCCTGAGCAGCAAATCTTTTTTGCTCTTTTAGCATGTTACTCACAACTGTGGATGAAGCCCAGCACTCCTGAAAACACAGTCCATGTATGGTTGAAGGAAATTTTCTTGGTGATGAGTGAGAGGTTGGTGACTGAAACCAGCTCATTTCCCATTGACCACTGAGGTCACATCTCTCAGGTGAGAAGCAAAGTGAGAATTTGAACCAGGCACATTCTCCTTAGAGACAATGGGCCAAAGACAGGTCCGATGGAATCGAATGTCTTTTCATGTTGACATCCATCCCGTCAAGCCCTCGTTAAGCCATTGAAGTGTCACATTGGGCCTGGGGGAGGCGGTGCACCCTGTGAAATTACACGTCCGAAGATTTGGATTTGATTTCCAGCCCTCTGCCAGTCTGTCTGCCAGGCACTGTCATGTGACAAGCCTTAGGCGAGTCCCTTTCTGTCTCTGATTCCCGATTCCTTCACAGGGATTTATGTGGGCCTTAACGCCCACTGGGAAAAGATCCCTCTGCCAGCTCAGTGCCTGCTTTCTTGCTTTGACTTGTCAATCTGGACTTGAATACACCTTTGGTTTTGGATTGACTCTATTACCTCTCCTAGAAATTAACACACAAAACTGACAGCTGATTGACACGATGAGAAGCAGTTTTCCAAAATTCAAATTGAACTTAATCCTTTCTTACTAAAAGAATGCTCAAATCAAGGGGACACAGCTCACTCGTTTTGACTTCATGAGCTATGGCAGGTAGAGACAACTTTTTGAAAATACACAGCTAAAACTGTCCGTGCTTTGAATGCTAGACATGTTTTTCAGAATACACAGCTAAATCGGGGACCGTTTTAGCTGTGTATTTTGAAAAAGTTGTGTGCTCTTCAAAGAGAAAGCTACTTTTGCTGTGTCTTTGGGTTAGAAGGGAAATGGGAGTCCTCTTCAGTCATCTGGGATGACACCTGAGTCCTTTGCAGTCCTCCTGTCTGCCTCTGAGGGTGAAAAGAGAGTGGTCCCTGTCATCATGAGCCATGTCTGAAAGAATTATTCACATTCCCTACGAGAATAGACGGGTGAAATAGCAAAAGGTGTGTCTTCTTTTGGAGCATGGACGGGTTCAAAGCCCACCTCATACCACTAAGTATTTTGCTGAACACGAGCAGTTGTGTGTGCGGCCTGTGTTTCGGTGAATTTTGTGTCGTGTGTGTGTGTGTGTGTGTGTGTGTGTGTGTGTGTGTGTGTCTGTGTGTGTGTGTCTGTATTTCTGTCTCCATTCCTGAGCAGCAAATCTTTTTTCCTCTTTTAGCATGTTACTCACAACTGTGGATGGAGCCCAGCACTCCTGAAAACACAATCCATGTATGGTTGAAGGAAATTTTCTTGGTGATGAGTGAGAGGTTGGTGACTGAAACCAGCTCATTTACCATTGACCACTGAGGTCGCATCTCTCAGGTGAGAAGCAAAGTGAGAATTTGAACCAGGCACATTCTCCTTAGAGACAATGGGCCAAAGACAGGTCCGATGGAATCGAATGTCTTTTCATGTTGACATCCATCCCGTCAAGCCCTCGTTAAGCCATTGAAGTGTCACATTGGGCCTGGGGGAGGCGGTGCACCCTGTGAAATTACACGTCCGAAGATTTGGATTTGATTTCCAGCCCTCTGCCAGTCAGTCTGCCAGGCACTTTCATGTGACAAGCCTTAGGCGAGTCCCTTTCTGTCTCTGATTACCGATTCCTTCACAGGGATTTATGTGGGCCTTAACGCCCACTGGGAAAAGATCCCTCTGCCAGATCAGTGCCTGCTTTCTTGGTTTGACTTGTCAATCTGGACTTGAATACACCTTTGGTTTTGATTGACTCTGTTGCCTCTGCTAGAAATTCACACACAACTCACAGCTGATTGACAAGATGAGGAGCAGTTTTCCAAAATTCAAATTGAACTTAATCCTTTCTTACTAAAAGAATGCTCAAATCAAGGGGACACAGCTCACTCGTTTTGACTTCATGAGCTATGGCAGGTAGAGTCAACTTTTTGAAAATACACAGCTAAAACTGTCCGTGCTTTGAATGCTAGACATGTTTTTCAGAATACACAGCCAAAACGGTCCCTGGTTTAAGTGCTAAAGCACTTAAAGCTGGGACCGTTTTGGCTGTGTATTTTGAAAAAGTTGTGTTCTCTTCCAAGAGAAAGCTACTTTTGCTGTGTCTTTGGGTTCGAGGGGAAATGGGAGTCCTCTTCAGTCAGCAGGGACGACACCTGAGTCCTTTGCAGTCCTCTTGTCTGCCTCTGAGGGTGAAATGAGAGTGGTCCCTGTCATCATGAGCCATGTCTTAAAGAATTATTCACATTCCCTACGAGAATAGACGGGTGAAATAGCAAAAGGTGTGTCTTCCTTTGGAGAATGGACGGGTTCAAAGCCCACCTCATACCACTGAGTATTTTGCTGAACAGGAGCAGTTGTGTGTGCGGCCTGTGTTTGTGTGATTTTTGTGTCATGTGTGTCTGTGTGTGTGTGTGTGTTTATGTGTCTGTGTGTGTGCGTCTGTATTTCTGTCTCCATTCCTGAGCAGCAAATCTTTTTTCCTCTTTTAGCATGTTACTCACAACTGTGGATGAAGCCCAGCACTCCTGAAAACACAATCCATGTATGGTTGAAGGAAATTTTCTTGGTGATGAGTGAGAGGTTGGTGACTGAAACCAGCTCATTTCCCATTGACCACTGAGGTCACATCTCTCAGGTGAGAAGCAAAGTGAGAATTTGAACCAGGCACATTCTCCTTAGAGACAATGGGCGAAAGACAGGTCCGATGGAATCGAATGTCTTTTCATGTTGACATCCATCCCGTCAAGCCCTCGTTAAGCCATTGAAGTGCCACATTGGGCCTGGGGGTGGCGGTGCACCCTGTGAAATTACACGTCCGAAGATTTGGATTTGATTTCCAGCCCTCTGCCAGTAAGTCTGCCAGGCACTTTCATGTGACAAGCCTTAGGCGAGTCCCTTTCTGTCTCTGATTCCCGATTCCTTCACAGGGATTTATGTCGGCCTTAACGCCCACTGGGAAAATATCCCTCTGCCAGCTCAGTGCCTGCTTTCTTGGTTTGACTTGTCATTCTGGACTTGAATACACCTTTGGTTTTGGATTGACTCTATTACCTCTCCTAGAAATTAACACACAAAACTGACAGCTGATTGACAAGATGAGAAGCAGTTTTCCAAAATTCAAATTGAACTTAATCCTTTCTTACTAAAAGAATGCTCAAATCAAGGGGACACATCTCACTCGTTTTGACTTCATGAGCTATGGCAGGTAGAGACAACTCTCTGAAAATACACAGCTAAAACTGTCCGTGCTTTGAATGCTAGACATGTTTTTCAGAATACACAGCTAAAGCGGGGACCGTTTTAGCTGTGTATTTTGAAAAAGTTGTGTGCTCTTCAAAGAGAAAGCTACTTTTTCTGTGTCTTTGGGTTCGAGGGGAAATGGGAGTCCTCTTCAGTCAGCAGGGACGACACCTGAGTCCTTTGCAGTCCTCTTTTCTGCCTCTGAGGGTGAAATGAGAGTGGTCCCTGTCATCATGAGCCAGGTCTGAAAGAATTATTCACATTCCCTACGAGAATAGACGGGTGAAATAGCAAAAGGTGTGTCTTCCTTTGGAGCATGGACGGGTTCAAAGCCCACCTCATACCACTAAGTATTTTTCTGAACACGAGCAGTTGTGTGTGCGGCCTGTGTTTGTGTGATTTTTGTGTCATGTGTGTGTGTGTGTGTGTGTGTGTGTGTGTGTGTGTGTCTGTGTGTGTGCGTCTGTATTTCTGTCTCCATTCCTGAGCAGCAAATCTTTTTTCCTCTTTTAGCATGTTACCCACGACTGTGGATGAAGCCCAGCACTCCTGAAAACACAATCCATGTATGGTTGAAGGAAATTTTCTTGGTGATGAGTGAGAGGTTGGTGACTGAAACCAGCTCATTTCCCATTGACCACTGAGGTCACATCTCTCAGGTGAGAAGCAAAGTGAGAATTTGAACCAGGCACATTCTCCTTAGAGCCATTCGGCCAAAGAGAGGTCCGATGGAATCGAATGTCTTTTCATGTTGACATCCATCCCGTCAAGCCCTCGTTAAGCCATTGAAGTGTCACATTGGGCCTGGGGAGGAGGTGCACCCTGTGAAATTACACGTCCGAAGACTTGGATTTGATTTCCAGCCCTCTGCCAGTCAGTCTGCCAGGCACTTTCATGTGACAAGCCTTAGGCGAGTCCCTTTCTGTCTCTGATTCCCGATTCCTTCACAGGGATTTATGTGGGCCTTAACGCCCACTGGGAAAAGATCCCTCTGCCAGCTCAGGGCCTGCTTTCTTGGTTTGACTTGTCAATCTGGACTTGAATACACCTTTGGTTTTGGATTGACTCTATTACCTCTCCTAGAAATTAACACACAAAACTGACAGCTGATTGACAAGATGAGAAGCAGTTTTCGAAAATTCAAATTGAACTTAATCCTTTCTTACAAAAAGAATGCTCAAATCAAGGGGACACAGCTCACTCGTTTTGACTTCATGAGCTATGGCAGGTAGAGACAACTTTTTGAAAATACACAGCTAAAACTGTCCGTGCTTTGAATGCTAGACATGTTTTTCAGAATACACAGCTAAAGCACTTAAAGAGGGGACCGTTTTAGCTGTGTATTTTGAAAAAGTTGTGTGCTCTTCAAAGAGAAAGCTACTTTTGCTGTGTCTTTGGGTTCGAGGGGAAATGGGAGTCCTCTTCAGTCAGCAGGCACGACACCTGAGTCCTTTGCAGTCCTCCTGTCTGCCTCTGAGGGTGAAATGAGAGTGGTCCCTGTCATCATGAGCCATGTCTGAAAGAATTATTCACATTCCCTACGAGAATAGACGGGTGAAATAGCAAAAGGTGTGTCTTCCTTTGGAGCATGGACGGGTTCAAAGCCCACCTCATACCACTAAGTATTTTGCTGAACACGAGCAGTTGTGTGTGCGGCCTGTGTTTGGGTGATATTTGTGTCGTTTGTGTGTGTGTGTGTGTGTGTGTGTGTGTCTGTGTGTGTGTGTCTGTATTTCTGTCTCCATTCCTGAGCAGCAAATCTTTTTTCCTCTTTTAGCATGTTACTCACAACTGTGGATGAAGCCCAGCACTCCTGAAAACACAATCCATGTATGGTTGAAGGAAATTTTCTTGGTGATGAGTGAGAGGTTGGTGACTGAAACCAGCTCATTTCCCATTGACCACTGAGGTCACATCTCTCAGGTGAGAAGCAAAGTGAGAATTTGAACCAGGCACATTCTCCTTAGAGACAATGGGCCAAAGACAGGTCCGATGGAATCGAATGTCTTTTCATGTTGACATCCATCCCGTCAAGCCCTCGTTAAGCCATTGAAGTGTCACATTGGGCCTGGGGGAGGCGGTGCACCCTGTGAAATTACACGTTCGAAGATTTGGATTTGATTTCCAGCCCTCTGCCAGTCAGTCTGCCAGGCACTTTCATGTGACAAGCCTTAGGCGAGTCCCTTTCTGTCTCTGATTCCCGATTCCTTCACAGGGATTTACGTGGGCCTTAACGCCCACTGGGAAAAGATCCCTCTGCCAGCTCAGTGCCTGCTTTCTTGGTTTGACTTGTCAATCTGGTCTTGAATACACCTTTGGTTTTGGATTGACTCTATTACCTCTCCTAGAAATTAACACACAAAACTGACAGCTGATTGACAAGATGAGAAGCAGTTTTCCAAAATTCAAATTGAACTTAATCCTTTCTTACTAAAAGAATGCTCAAATCAAGGGGACACAGCTCACTCGTTTTGACTTCATGAGCTATGGCAGGTAGAGACAACTTTTTGAAAATACACAGCTAAAACTGTCCGTGCTTTGAATGCTAGACATGTTTTTCAGAATACACAGCTAAAGCACTTAAAGCGGGGACCGTTTTAGCTGTGTATTTTGAAAAAGTTGTGTGCTCTTCAAAGAGAAAGCTACTTTTGCTGTGTCTTTGGGTTTTAGGGGAAATGGGAGTCCTCTTCAGTCAGCAGGGACGACACCTGAGTCCTTTGCAGTCCTCTTGTCTGCCTCTGAGGGTGAAATGAGAGTGGTCCCTGTCATTATGAGCCATGTCTGAAAGAATTATTCACATTCCCTACGAGAATAGACGGGTGAAATAGCAAAAGTTGTGTCTTCCTTTGGAGCATGGACGGGTTCAAAGCCCACCTCATACAACTAAGTATTTTGCTGAACACGAGCAGTTGTGTGTGCGGCCTGTGTTTGGGTGATTTTTGTGTCATGTGTGTGCGTGTGTGTGTGTGTGTGTGTGTGTGTGTCTGTGTGTGTGTGTCTATATTTCTGTCTCCATTCCTGAGCAGCAAATCTTTTTTCCTCTTTTAGCATGTTACTCACAACTGTGGATGAAGCCCATCACTCCTGAAAACACAATCCATGTATGGTTGAAGGAAATTTTCTTGGTGATGAGTGAGAGGTTGGTGACCGAAACCAGCTCATTTCCCATTGACCACTGAGGTCACATCTCTCAGGTGAGAAGCAAAGTGAGAATTTGAACCAGGCACATTCTCCTTAGAGACAATGGGCCAAAGACAGGTCCGATGGAATCGAATGTCTTTTCATGTTGACATCCATCCCGTCAAGCCCTCGTTAAGCCATTGAAGTGTCACATTGGGCCTGGGGGAGGCAGTGCACCGTGTGAAATTACACGTCCGAAGATTTGGATTTGATTTCCAGCCCTCTGCCAGTCAGTCTGCCAGGCACTTTCATGTGACAAGCCTTAGGCGAGTCCCTTTCTGTCTCTGATTCCCGATTCCTTCACAGGGATTTATGTGGGCCTTAACGCCCACTGGGAAAAGATCCCTCTGCCAGCTCAGTGCCTGCTTTCTTGCTTTGACTTGTCAATCTGGACTTGAATACACCTTTGGTTTTGGATTGACTCTATTACCTCTCCTAGAAATTAACACACAAAACTGACAGCTGATTGACAAGATGAGAAGCAGTTTTCCAAAATTCAAATTGAACTTAATCTTTTCTTCCGAAAAGAATGCTCAAATCAAGGGGACACAGCTCACTCGTTTTGACTTCATGAGCTATGTCAGGTAGAGACAACTTTTTGAAAATACACAGCTAAAACTGTCCGTGCTTTGAATGCTAGACATGTTTTTCAGAATACACAGCTAAAGCACTTAAAGCGGGGACCGTTTTAGCTGTGTATTTTGAAAAAGTTGTGTGCTCTTCAAAGAGAAAGCTACTTTTGCTGTGTCTTTGGGTTCGAGGGGAAATGGGAGTCCTCTTCAGTCAGCAGGCACGACACCTGAGTCCTTTGCAGTCCTCTTGTCTGCCTCTGAGGGTGAAATGAGAGTGGTCCCTGTCATCATGAGCCATGTCTGAAAGAATTATTCACATTCCCTACGAGAATAGACGGGTGAAATAGCAAAAGGTGTGTCTTCCTTTGGAGCATGGAAGGGTTCAAAGCCAACCTCATACCTCTAAGTATTTTGCTGAACAAGAGCAGTTGTGTGTGCGGCCTGTGTTTGGGTGATTTTTGTGTCGTGTGTGTGTGTGTGTGAGTGTGTGTGTGTCTGTGTGTGTGTGTCTGTATTTCTGTCTCCATTCCTGAGCAGCAAATCTTTTTTCCTCTTTTAGCATGTTACTCACAACTGTGGATGAAGCCCAGCACTCCTGAAAACACAATCCATGTATGGTTGAAGGAAATTTTCTTGGTGATGAGTGAGAGGTTGGTGACTGAAACCAGCTCATTTCCCATTGACCACTGAGGTCACATCTCTCAGGTGAGAAGCAAAGTGAGAATTTGAACCAGGCACATTCTCCTTAGAGACAATGGGCCAAAGACAGGTCCGATTTAATCGAATGTCTTTTCATGTTGACATCCATCCCGTCAAGCCCTCGTTAAGCCATTGAAGTGTCACATTGGGCCTGGGGGAGGCGGTGCACCCTGTGAAATTACACGTCCGAAGATTTGGATTTGATTTCCAGCCCTCTGCCAGTCAGCCTGCCAGGCACTTTCATGTGACAAGCCTTAGGCGAGTCCCTTTCTGTCTCTGATTCCCGATTCCTTCACAGGGATTTATGTGGGCCTTAACGCCCACTGGGAAAAGTTCCCTCTGCCAGCTCAGTGCCTGCTTTCTTGGTTTGACTTCTCAATCTGGACTTGAATACACCTTTGTTTTTGGATTGACTCTATTACCTCTCCTAAAAATTAACACACAAAACTGACAGGTGATTGACAAGATGAGAAGCAGTTTTCCAAAATTCAAATTGAACTTAATCCTTTCTTACTAAAAGAATGCTCAAATCAAGGGGACACAGCTCACTCGTTTTGACTTCATGAGCTATGGCAGGTAGAGACAACTTTTTGAAAATACACAGCTAAAACTGTCCGTGCTTTGAATGCTAGACATGTTTTTCAGAATACACAGCTAAAGCACTTAAAGCGGGGACCGTTTTAGCTGTGTATTTTGAAAAAGTTGTGTGCTCTTCAAAGAGAAAGCTACTTTTGCTGTGTCTTTGGGTTTTAGGGGAAATGGGAGTCCTCTTCAGTCAGCAGGGACGACACCTGAGTCCTTTGCAGTCCTCTTGTCTGCCTCTGAGGGTGAAATGAGAGTGGTCCCTGTCATTATGAGCCATGTCTGAAAGAATTATTCACATTCCCTACGAGAATAGACGGGTGAAATAGCAAAAGTTGTGTCTTCCTTTGGAGCATGGACGGGTTCAAAGCCCACCTCATACAACTAAGTATTTTGCTGAACACGAGCAGTTGTGTGTGCGGCCTGTGTTTGGGTGATTTTTGTGTCATGTGTGTGCGTGTGTGTGTGTGTGTGTGTGTGTGTGTCTGTGTGTGTGTGTCTATATTTCTGTCTCCATTCCTGAGCAGCAAATCTTTTTTCCTCTTTTAGCATGTTACTCACAACTGTGGATGAAGCCCATCACTCCTGAAAACACAATCCATGTATGGTTGAAGGAAATTTTCTTGGTGATGAGTGAGAGGTTGGTGACCGAAACCAGCTCATTTCCCATTGACCACTGAGGTCACATCTCTCAGGTGAGAAGCAAAGTGAGAATTTGAACCAGGCACATTCTCCTTAGAGACAATGGGCCAAAGACAGGTCCGATGGAATCGAATGTCTTTTCATGTTGACATCCATCCCGTCAAGCCCTCGTTAAGCCATTGAAGTGTCACATTGGGCCTGGGGGAGGCAGTGCACCGTGTGAAATTACACGTCCGAAGATTTGGATTTGATTTCCAGCCCTCTGCCAGTCAGTCTGCCAGGCACTTTCATGTGACAAGCCTTAGGCGAGTCCCTTTCTGTCTCTGATTCCCGATTCCTTCACAGGGATTTATGTGGGCCTTAACGCCCACTGGGAAAAGATCCCTCTGCCAGCTCAGTGCCTGCTTTCTTGCTTTGACTTGTCAATCTGGACTTGAATACACCTTTGGTTTTGGATTGACTCTATTACCTCTCCTAGAAATTAACACACAAAACTGACAGCTGATTGACAAGATGAGAAGCAGTTTTCCAAAATTCAAATTGAACTTAATCTTTTCTTCCGAAAAGAATGCTCAAATCAAGGGGACACAGCTCACTCGTTTTGACTTCATGAGCTATGTCAGGTAGAGACAACTTTTTGAAAATACACAGCTAAAACTGTCCGTGCTTTGAATGCTAGACATGTTTTTCAGAATACACAGCTAAAGCACTTAAAGCGGGGACCGTTTTAGCTGTGTATTTTGAAAAAGTTGTGTGCTCTTCAAAGAGAAAGCTACTTTTGCTGTGTCTTTGGGTTCGAGGGGAAATGGGAGTCCTCTTCAGTCAGCAGGCACGACACCTGAGTCCTTTGCAGTCCTCTTGTCTGCCTCTGAGGGTGAAATGAGAGTGGTCCCTGTCATCATGAGCCATGTCTGAAAGAATTATTCACATTCCCTACGAGAATAGACGGGTGAAATAGCAAAAGGTGTGTCTTCCTTTGGAGCATGGAAGGGTTCAAAGCCAACCTCATACCTCTAAGTATTTTGCTGAACAAGAGCAGTTGTGTGTGCGGCCTGTGTTTGGGTGATTTTTGTGTCGTGTGTGTGTGTGTGTGAGTGTGTGTGTGTCTGTGTGTGTGTGTCTGTATTTCTGTCTCCATTCCTGAGCAGCAAATCTTTTTTCCTCTTTTAGCATGTTACTCACAACTGTGGATGAAGCCCAGCACTCCTGAAAACACAATCCATGTATGGTTGAAGGAAATTTTCTTGGTGATGAGTGAGAGGTTGGTGACTGAAACCAGCTCATTTCCCATTGACCACTGAGGTCACATCTCTCAGGTGAGAAGCAAAGTGAGAATTTGAACCAGGCACATTCTCCTTAGAGACAATGGGCCAAAGACAGGTCCGATTTAATCGAATGTCTTTTCATGTTGACATCCATCCCGTCAAGCCCTCGTTAAGCCATTGAAGTGTCACATTGGGCCTGGGGGAGGCGGTGCACCCTGTGAAATTACACGTCCGAAGATTTGGATTTGATTTCCAGCCCTCTGCCAGTCAGCCTGCCAGGCACTTTCATGTGACAAGCCTTAGGCGAGTCCCTTTCTGTCTCTGATTCCCGATTCCTTCACAGGGATTTATGTGGGCCTTAACGCCCACTGGGAAAAGTTCCCTCTGCCAGCTCAGTGCCTGCTTTCTTGGTTTGACTTCTCAATCTGGACTTGAATACACCTTTGTTTTTGGATTGACTCTATTACCTCTCCTAAAAATTAACACACAAAACTGACAGGTGATTGACAAGATGAGAAGCAGTTTTCCAAAATTCAAATTGAACTTAATCCTTTCTTACTAAAAGAATGCTCAAATCAATGGGACACAGCTCACTCGTTTTGACTTCATGAGCTATGGCAGGTAGAGACAACTTTTTGAAAATACACAGCTAAAACTGTCCGTGCTTTGAATGCTAGACTTGTTTTTCAGAATACACAGCTAAAACGGTCCCCGCTTTAAGTCCTAAAGCACTTAAAGCGGGGACCGTTTTAGCTGTGTATTTTGAAAAAGTTGTGTGCTCTTCAAAGAGAAAGCTACTTTTTCTGTGTCTTTGGGTTCGAGGGGAAATGGGAGTCCTCTTCAGTCAGCAGGGACGACACCTGAGTCCTTTGCAGTCCTCTTGTCTGCCTCTGAGGGTGAAATGAGAGTGGTCCCTGTCATCATGAGCCATGTCTGAAAGAATTATTCACATTCCCTACGAGAATAGACGGGTGAAATAGCAAAAGGTGTGTCTTCCTTTGGAGCATGGACGGGTTCAAGGCCCACCTCATACCACTAAGTATTTTGCTGAACACAAGCAGTTGTGTGTGCGGCCTGTGTTTGGGTGATTTTTGTGTGATGTTTGTGTGTGTGTGTGTGTGTGTGTGTGTTTGTGTCTATGTGTCTGTGTTTGTGTGTCTGTATTTCTGTCTCCATTCCTGAGCAGCAAATCTTTTTTCGTCTTTTAGCATGTTACTCACAACTGTGGATGAAGCCCAGAACTCCTGAAAACACAATCCATGTATGGTTGAAGGAAATTTTCTTGGTGATGAGTGAGAGGTTGGTGACTGAAACCAGCTCATTTCCCATTGACCACTGAGGTCACATCTCTCAGGTGAGAAGCAAAGTGAGAATTTGAACCAGGCACATTCTCCTTAGAGACAATGTGCCAATGACAGGTCCGATGGAATCGAATGTCTTTTCATGTTGACATCAATCCCGTCAAGCCCTCGTTAAGCCATTGAAGTGTCACATTGGGCCTGGGGAAGCGGTTCACCCTGTGAAATTACACGTCCGAAGATTTGGATTTGATTTCCAGCCCTCTGCCAGTCAGTCGCCCAGGCACTTTCATGTGACAAGCCTTAGGCGAGTCCCTTTCTGTCTCTGATTCCCGATTCCTTCACAGGGATTTATTTGGGCCTTAACGCCCACTGGGAAAAGATCCCTCTGCCAGCTCAGTGCCTGCTTTCTTGGTTTGACTTGTCAATCTGGACTTGAATACACCTTTGGTTTTGGATTGAATCTATTACCTCTCCTAGAAATTAACACACAAAACTGACAGCTGATTGACAAGATGAGAAGCAGTTTTCCAAAATTCAAATTGAACTTAATCCTTTCTTACTAAAAGAATGCTCAAATCAAGGGGACACAGCTCACTCGTTTTGACTTCATGAGCTATGGCAGGTAGAGACAACTTTCTGAAAATACACAGCTAAAACTGTCCGTGGTTTGAATGCTAGACATGTTTTTCAGAATACACAGCTAAAGCGGGGACCGTTTTAGCTGTGTATTTTGAAAAAGTTGTGTGCTCTTCAAAGAGAAAGCTACTTTTGCTGTGTCTTTGGGTTCGAGGGGAAATGGGAGTCCTCTTCAGTCAGCAGGGACGACACCTGAGTCCTTTGCAGTCCTCTAGTCTGCCTCTGAGGGTGAAATGAGAGTGGTCCCTGTCATCATGAGCCATGTCTGAAAGAATTATTCACATTCCCTACGAGAATAGACGGGTGAAATAGCAAAAGGTGTGTCTTCCTTTGGAGCATGGACGGGTTCAAGCCCACCTCATACCACTAAGTATTTTGCTGAACACGAGCAGTTGTGTGTGCGGCCTGTGTTTGGGTGATTTTTGTGTCGTGTGTGTGTGTGTGTGTGTGTGTCTGTATTTCTGTCTCCATTCCTGAGCAGCAAATCTTTTTTCCTCTTTTAGCATGTTACTCACAACTGTGGATGAAGCCCATCACTCCTGAAAACACAATCCATGTATGGTTGAAGGAAATTTTCTTGGTGATGAGTGAGAGGTTGGTGACTGAAACCAGCTCATTTCCCATTGACCACTGAGGTCACATCACTCAGGTGAGAAGCAAAGTGAGAATTTGAACCAGGCACATTCTCCTTAGAGACAATGGGCCAAAGACATGTCCGATGGAATCGAATGTCTTTTCATGTTGACATCCATCCCGTCAAGCCCTCGTTAAGCCATTGAAGTGTCACATTGGGCCTGGGGGAGGCCGTGCACCCTGTGAAATTTTGAAAAAGTTGTGTGCTCTTCAAAGAGATAGCTACTTTTGCTGTGTCTTTGGGTTCGAGGGGAAATGGGAGTCCTCTTCAGTCAGCAGGGACGACACCTGAGTCCTTTGCAGTCCTCTTGTCTGCCTCTGAGGGTGAAATGAGAGTGGTCCCTGTCATCATGAGCCATGTCTGAAAGAATTATTCACATTCCCTACGAGAATAGACGGGTGAAATAGCAAAAGGTGTGTCTTCCTTTGGAGCATGGACGGGTTCAAAGCCCACCTCATACCAGTAAGTATTTTGCTGAATATGAGCAGTTGTGTGTGCGGCCTGTGTTTGGGTGATTTTTGTGTCATGTGTGTGTGTTTGTGTGTGTGTGTGTCTGTGTGTGTGTGTCTGTATTTCTGTCTCCATTCCTGAGCAACAAAACTTTTTTCTTCTTTTAGCATGTTACTCACAACTGTGGATGAAGCCCAGCACTCCTGAAAACACAATCTATGTATGGTTGAAGGAAATTTTCTTGGTGATGAGTGAGAGGTTGGTGACTGAAACCAGCTCATTTCCCATTGACCACTGAGGTCACATCTCTCAGGTGAGAAGCAAAGTGAGAATTTGAACCAGGCACATTCTCCTTAGAGACAATGGGCCAAAGACAGGTCCGATGGAATC
Organism: Saimiri boliviensis; assembly: GCF_048565385.1. Classification (NCBI taxonomy): domain Eukaryota; kingdom Metazoa; phylum Chordata; class Mammalia; order Primates; family Cebidae; genus Saimiri; species Saimiri boliviensis. Next base: position 154,148,695 of record NC_133453.1, read on the forward strand.
GAATGTCTTTTCATGTTGACATCCATCCCGATAAACCCTCGTTAAGCCATTGAAGTGTCACATTGGGCCTGGGGGAGGCGGTGCACCCTGTGAAATTTTGAAAAATTGTATGCTCTTCAAAGAGAAAGCTACCTTTGCTGTGTCTTTGGGTTCGAGGGGAAATGGGAGTCCTCTTCAGTCAGCAGGGACGACACCTGAGTCCTTTGCAGTCCTCTTGTCTGCCTCTGAGGGTGAAATGAGAGTGGTCCCTGTCATCATGAGCCATGTCTAAAAGAATTATTCACATTCCCTACGAGAATAGACGGGTGAAATAGCAAAAGGTGTGTCTTCCTTCGGAGCATGGACGGTTTCAAAGCTCACCTCATACCACTAAGTATTTTGCTGAACACGAGCAGTTGTGTGTGCGGCCTGTGTTTGGGTGATTTTTGTGTCATGTGTGTGTGTGTGTGTGTGTGTGTGTGTGTTTTTGTGTGTGTGTGTCTGTATGTGTCTGTGTGTGTGTGTCTGTATTTCTGTCTCCATTCCTGAGCAGCAAATCTTTTTTCCTCTTTTAGCATGTTACTCACAACTGTGGATGAAGCCCAGCACTCCTGAAAACACAATCCATGTATGGTTGAAGGAAATTTTCTTGGTGATGAGTGAGAGGTTGGTGACTGAAACCTGCTTATTTCCCATTGACCACTGAGGTCACATCTCTCAGGTGAGAAGCAAAGTGAGAATTTGAACCAGGCACATTCTCCTTAGAGACAATGGGCCAAAGACAGGTCGGATGGAATCGAATGTCTTTTCATGTTGACATCCATCCCGTCAAGCCCTCGTTAAGCCATTGAAGTGTCATATTGGGCCTGGGGGTGGCGGTGCACCCTGTGAAATTACACGTCCGAAGATTTGGATTTGATTTCCAGCCCTCTGCCAGTCAGTCTGCCAGGCACTTTCATGTGACAAGCATTAGGCGAGTCCCTTTCTGTCTCTGATTCCCGATTCCTTCACAGGGATTTATGTGGGCCTTAACGCCCACTGGGAAAAGATCCCTCTGCCAGCTCAGTGCCTGCTTTCTTGGTTTGACTTGTCACTCTGGACTTGAATACACCTTTGGTTTTGGATTGACTCTATTACCTCTCCTAGAAATTAACACACAAAACTGACAGCTGATTGACAAGATGAGAAGCAGTTTTCCAAAATTGAAATTGAACTTAATCATTTCTTACTAAAAGAATGCTCAAATCAAAGGGACACAGCTCACTCGTTTTGACTTCATGAGCTATGGCAGGTAGAGACAACTTTTTGAAAATACACAGCCAAAACTGTCCGTGCTTTGAATGCTAGACATGTTTTTCAGAATACACAGCTAAAACAGTCCACGCTTTAAGTGTTAAAGCACTTAAAGCGGGGACCGTTTTAGCTGTGTATTTTGAAAAAGTTGTGTGCTCTTCAAAAAGAAAGCTACTTTTGCTGTGTCTTTGGGTTCGAGGGGAAATGGGAGTCCTCTTCAGTCAGCAGGGACGACACCTGAGTCCTTTGCAGTCCTCCGGTCTGCATCTGAGGGTGAAATGAGAGTGGTCCCTGTCATCATGAGCCATGTCTGAAGGAATTATTCACATTCCCTACGAGAATAGACGGGTGAAATAGCAAAAGATGTGTCTTCCTTTGGAGCATGGAAGGGTTCAAAGCCCACCTAATACCACTAAGTATTTTGCTGAACACGAGCAGTTGTGTGTGCGGCCTGTCTTTGGGTGATTTTTGTGTCGTGTGTGTGTGTGTGTGTGTGTGTGTGTCTGTGTGTGTGTGTCTGTATTTCTGTCTCCATTCCTGAGCAGCAAATCTTTTTTCCTCTTTTAGCATGTTACTCACAACTGTGGATGAAGCCCAGCACTCCTGAAAACACAATCCATGTATGGTTGAAGGAAATTTTCTTGGTGATGAGTGAGAGGTTGTTGACTGAAACCAGCTCATTTCCCATTGACCACTGAGGTCACAACTCTTAGGTGAGAAGCAAAGTGAGAATTTGAACCAGGCACATTCTCCTTAGAGACAATGGTCCAAAGACTGGTCCGATGGAATCGAATGTCTTTTCATGTTGACATCCATCCCGTCAAGCCCTCGTTAAGCCATTGAAATGTCACAATGGGCTTGGGATAGGCGGTATACCCTGTGAAATTACACGTCCGAAGATTTGGATTTGATTTCCAGCCCTCTGCCAGTCAGTCTGCCAGGCACTTTCATGTGACAAGCCTTAGCCGATTCCCTTTCTGTCTCTGATTCCCGATTCTTTAACAGGGATTTATGTGGGCCTTAACGCCCACTGGGAAAAGACCCCTCTGCCAGCTCAGTGCCTGCTTTCTTGGTTTGACTTGTCAATCTGGACTTGAATACACCTTTGGTTTTGGATTGACTCTATTACCTCTCCTAGAAATTAACACACAAGCCTGACAGCTGATTCACAAGATGAGAAGCAGTTTTCCAAAATTCAAATTGAACTTAATCATTTCTTCCTAAAAGAATGCTCAAATCAAGGGGACACAGCTCACTCGTTTTGCCTTCATGAGCTATGGCAGGTAGAGACCACTTTTTGAAAATACACAGCTAAAACTGTCCGTGCTTTGAATGCTAGACATGTTTTTCAGAATACACAGCTAAAACGGTCCCCGCTTTAAGTGCTAAAAGGAAATTTTCTTCGTGATGAGTGAGAGGTTGGTGACTGAAACCAGCTCATTTCCCATTGACCACTGAGGTCACATCTCTCAGGTGAGAAGCAAAGTGAGAATTTGAATCAGGCACATTCTCCTTGGAGACAATGGGTCAAACACAGATCCGATGGAATCGAATGTCTTTTCATGTTGATATCCATCCCGTCAAGCCCTCGTTAAGCCATTGAACTGTCACATTGGGCCTGGGGGAGGCGGTGCACCCTGTGAAATTACACGTCCGAAGATTTGGATTTGATTTCCAGCCCTCTGCCAGTCAGTCTGCCAGGCACTTTCATGTGACAAGCCTTAGGCGAGTCCCTTTCTGTCTCTGATTCCTGATTCCTTCACAGGGATTTATGTGGGCTTTAACGCCCACTGGGGAAAGATCCCTCTGCCAGCTCAGTGACTGCTTTCTTGGTTTGACTTGTCAATCTGGACTTGAATACACCTTTGGTTTTGGATTGACTCTATTACCTCTCCTAGAAATTAACACAAAAAACTGACAGCTGATTGACAAGATGAGAAGCAGTTTTCCAAAATTCAAATTGAACTTAATCCTTTCTTACTAAAAGAATGCTCAAATCAAGGCGACACAGCTCACTCGTTTTGACTTCATGAGCTATGGCAGGTAGAGACAACTTTTTGAAAATACACAGCTAAAACTGTCCGTGCTTTGAATGCTAGACATGTTTTTCAGAATACACAGCTATAGCGGGGACCGTTTTAGCTGTGTATTTTGAAAAAGTTGTGTGCTCTTCAAAGAGAAAGCTACTTTTCCTGTGTCGTTGGGTTCGAGGGGAAATGGGAGTCCTCTTCAGTCAGCAGAGACGACACCTGAGTCCTTTGCAGTCCTCTTGTCTGCCTCTGAGGGTGAAATGAGAGTGGTCCCAGTCATCATGAGCCATGTCTGAAAGAATTATTCACATTCCCTACGAGAATAGACGGGTGAAATAGCAAAAGGTGTGTCTTCCTTTGGAGCATGGACGGGTTCAAAGCCCACCTCATACCACTAAGTATTTTGCTGAACACGAGCAGTTGTGTGTGCGGCCTGTGTTTGGGTGATTTTTGTGTCGTGTGTGTGTGTGTGTGTGTGTGTCTGTATTTCTGTCTCCATTCCTGAGCAGCAAATCTTTTTTCCTCTTTTAGCATGTTACTCACAACTGTGGATGAAGCCCAGCACTCCTGAAAACACAATCCATGTATGGTTGAAGGAAATTTTCTTGGTGATGAGTGAGAGGTTGGTGACTGAAACCTGCTTATTTCCCATTGACCACTGAGGTCACATCTCTCAGGTGAGAAGCAAAGTGAGAATTTGAACCAGGCACATTCTCCTTAGAAACAATGGGCCAAAGACAGGTCGGATGGAATCGAATGTCTTTTCATGTTGACATCCATCCCGTCAAGCCCTCGTTAAGCCATTGAAGTGTCATATTGGGCCTGGGGGAGGCGGTGCACCCTGTGAAATTACACGTCCGAAGATTTGGATTTGATTTCCAGCCCTCTGCCAGTCAGTCTGCCAGGCACTTTCATGTGACAAGCATTAGGCGAGTCCCTTTCTGTCTCTGATTCCCGATTCCTTCACAGGGATTTATGTGGGCCTTAACGCCCACTGGGAAAAGATCCCTCTGCCAGCTCAGTGCCTGCTTTCTTGGTTTGACTTGTCACTCTGGACTTGAATACACCTTTGGTTTTGGATTGACTCTATTACCTCTCCTAGAAATTAACACACAAAACTGACAGCTGATTGACAAGATGAGAAGCAGTTTTCCAAAATTGAAATTGAACTTAATCATTTCTTACTAAAAGAATGCTCAAATCAAAGGGACACAGCTCACTCGTTTTGACTTCATGAGCTATGGCAGGTAGAGACAACTTTTTGAAAATACACAGCCAAAACTGTCCGTGCTTTGAATGCTAGACATGTTTTTCAGAATACACAGCTAAAACAGTCCACGCTTTAAGTGTTAAAGCACTTAAAGCGGGGACCGTTTTAGCTGTGTATTTTGAAAAAGTTGTGTGCTCTTCAAAAAGAAAGCTACTTTTGCTGTGTCTTTGGGTTCGAGGGGAAATGGGAGTCCTCTTCAGTCAGCAGGGACGACACCTGAGTCCTTTGCAGTCCTCCGGTCTGCATCTGAGGGTGAAATGAGAGTGGTCCCTGTCATCATGAGCCATGTCTGAAAGAATTATTCACATTCCCTACGAGAATAGACGGGTGAAATAGCAAAAGATGTGTCTTCCTTTGGAGCATGGAAGGGTTCAAAGCCCACCTAATACCACTAAGTATTTTGCTGAACACGAGCAGTTGTGTGTGCGGCCTGTCTTTGGGTGATTTTTGTGTCGTGTGTGTGTGTGTGTGTGTGTGTGTGTCTGTGTGTGTGTGTCTGTATTTCTGTCTCCATTCCTGAGCAGCAAATCTTTTTTCCTCTTTTAGCATGTTACTCACAACTGTGGATGAAGCCCAGCACTCCTGAAAACACAATCCATGTATGGTTGAAGGAAATTTTCTTGGTGATGAGTGAGAGGTTGTTGACTGAAACCAGCTCATTTCCCATTGACCACTGAGGTCACAACTCTTAGGTGAGAAGCAAAGTGAGAATTTGAACCAGGCACATTCTCCTTAGAGACAATGGTCCAAAGACTGGTCCGATGGAATCGAATGTCTTTTCATGTTGACATCCATCCCGTCAAGCCCTCGTTAAGCCATTGAAATGTCACAATGGGCTTGGGGTAGGCGGTATACCCTGTGAAATTACACGTCCGAAGATTTGGATTTGATTTCCAGCCCTCTGCCAGTCAGTCTGCCAGGCACTTTCATGTGACAAGCCTTAGCCGATTCCCTTTCTGTCTCTGATTCCCGATTCTTTAACAGGGATTTATGTGGGCCTTAACGCCCACTGGGAAAAGACCCCTCTGCCAGCTCAGTGCCTGCTTTCTTGGTTTGACTTGTCAATCTGGACTTGAATACACCTTTGGTTTTGGATTGACTCTATTACCTCTCCTAGAAATTAACACACAAGCCTGACAGCTGATTCACAAGATGAGAAGCAGTTTTCCAAAATTCAAATTGAACTTAATCATTTCTTCCTAAAAGAATGCTCAAATCAAGGGGACACAGCTCACTCGTTTTGCCTTCATGAGCTATGGCAGGTAGAGACCACTTTTTGAAAATACACAGCTAAAACTGTCCGTGCTTTGAATGCTAGACATGTATTTCAGAATACACAGCTAAAACGGTCCCCGCTTTAAGTGCTAAAAGGAAATTTTCTTGGTGATGAGTGAGAGGTTGGTGACTGAAACCAGCTCATTTCCCATTGACCACTGAGGTCACATCTCTCAGGTGAGAAGCAAAGTGAGAATTTGAATCAGGCACATTCTCCTTGGAGACAATGGGTCAAACACAGATCCGATGGAATCGAATGTCTTTTCATGTTGATATCCATCCCGTCAAGCCCTCGTTAAGCCATTGAACTGTCACATTGGGCCTGGGGGAGGCGGTGCACCCTGTGAAATTACACGTCCGAAGATTTGGATTTGATTTCCAGCCCTCTGCCAGTCAGTCTGCCAGGCACTTTCATGTGACAAGCCTTAGGCGAGTCCCTTTCTGTCTCTGATTCCTGATTCCTTCACAGGGATTTATGTGGGCTTTAACGCCCACTGGGGAAAGATCCCTCTGCCAGCTCAGTGACTGCTTTCTTGGTTTGACTTGTCAATCTGGACTTGAATACACCTTTGGTTTTGGATTGACTCTATTACCTCTCCTAGAAATTAACACAAAAAACTGACAGCTGATTGACAAGATGAGAAGCAGTTTTCCAAAATTCAAATTGAACTTAATCCTTTCTTACTAAAAGAATGCTCAAATCAAGGCGACACAGCTCACTCGTTTTGACTTCATGAGCTATGGCAGGTAGAGACAACTTTTTGAAAATACACAGCTAAAACTGTCCGTGCTTTGAATGCTAGACATGTTTTTCAGAATACACAGCTATAGCGGGGACCGTTTTAGCTGTGTATTTTGAAAAAGTTGTGTGCTCTTCAAAGAGAAAGCTACTTTTCCTGTGTCGTTGGGTTCGAGGGGAAATGGGAGTCCTCTTCAGTCAGCAGAGACGACACCTGAGTCCTTTGCAGTCCTCTTGTCTGCCTCTGAGGGTGAAATGAGAGTGGTCCCAGTCATCAAGAGCCATGTCTGAAAGAATTATTCACATTCCCTACGAGAATAGACGGGTGAAATAGCAAAAGGTGTGTCTTCCTTTGGAGCATGGACGGGTTCAAAGCCCACCTCATACCACTAAGTATTTTGCTGAACACGAGCAGTTGTGTGTGCGGCCTGTGTTTGGGTGATTTTTGTGTCGTGTGTGTGTGTGTGTGTGTGTGTCTGTATTTCTGTCTCCATTCCTGAGCAGCAAATCTTTTTTCCTCTTTTAGCATGTTACTCACAACTGTGGATGAAGCCCATCACTCCTGAAAACACAATCTATGTATGGTTGAAGGAAATTTTCTTGGTGATGAGTGAGAGGTTGGTGACTGAAACCAGCTCATTTCCCATTGACCACTGAGGTCACATCACTCAGGTGAGAAGCAAAGTGAGAATTTGAACCAGGCACATTCTCCTTAGAGACAATGGGCCAAAGACATGTCCGATGGAATCGAATGTCTTTTCATGTTGACATCCATCCCGTCAAGCCCTCGTTAAGCCATTGAAGTGTCACATTGGGCCTGGGGGAGGCCGTGCACCCTGTGAAATTTTGAAAAAGTTGTGTGCTCTTCAAAGAGATAGCTACTTTTGCTGTGTCTTTGGGTTCGAGGGGAAATGGGAGTCCTCTTCAGTCAGCAGGGACGACACCTGAGTCCTTTGCAGTCCTCTTGTCTGCCTCTGAGGGTGAAATGAGAGTGGTCCCTGTCATCATGAGCCATGTCTGAAAGAATTATTCACATTCCCTACGAGAATAGACGGGTGAAATAGCAAAAGGTGTGTCTTCCTTTGGAGCATGGACGGGTTCAAAGCCCACCTCATACCAGTAAGTATTTTGCTGAATATGAGAAGTTGTGTGTGCGGCCTGTGTTTGGGTGATTTTTGTGTCATGTGTGTGTGTTTGTGTGTGTGTGTGTCTGTGTGTGTGTGTCTGTATTTCTGTCTCCATTCCTGAGCAGCAAAACTTTTTTCTTCTTTTAGCATGTTACTCACAACTGTGGATGAAGCCCAGCACTCCTGAAAACACAATCTATGTATGGTTGAAGGAAATTTTCTTGGTGATGAGTGAGAGGTTGGTGACTGAAACCAGCTCATTTCCCATTGACCACTGAGGTCACATCTCTCAGGTGAGAAGCAAAGTGAGAATTTGAACCAGGCACATTCTCCTTAGAGACAATGGGCCAAAGACAGGTCCGATGGAATCGAATGTCTTTTCATGTTGACATCCATCCCGATAAACCCTCGTTAAGCCATTGAAGTGTCACATTGGGCCTGGGGGAGGCGGTGCACCCTGTGAAATTTTGAAAAATTGTATGCTCTTCAAAGAGAAAGCTACCTTTGCTGTGCCTTTGGGTTCGAGGGGAAATGGGAGTCCTCTTCAGTCAGCAGGGACGACACCTGAGTCCTTTGCAGTCCTCTTGTCTGCCTCTGAGGGTGAAATGAGAGTGGTCCCTGTCATCATGAGCCATGTCTAAAAGAATTATTCACATTCCCTACGAGAATAGACGGGTGAAATAGCAAAAGGTGTGTCTTCCTTCGGAGCATGGACGGTTTCAAAGCTCACCTCATACCACTAAGTATTTTGCTGAACACGAGCAGTTGTGTGTGCGGCCTGTGTTTGGGTGATTTTTGTGTCATGTGTGTGTGTGTGTGTGTGTGTGTGTGTGTGTTTTTGTGTGTGTGTGTCTGTATGTGTCTGTGTGTGTGTGTCTGTATTTCTGTCTCCATTCCTGAGCAGCAAATCTTTTTTCCTCTTTTAGCATGTTACTCACAACTGTGGATGAAGCCCAGCACTCCTGAAAACACAATCCATGTATGGTTGAAGGAAATTTTCTTGGTGATGAGTGAGAGGTTGGTGACTGAAACCTGCTTATTTCCCATTGACCACTGAGGTCACATCTCTCAGGTGAGAAGCAAAGTGAGAATTTGAACCAGGCACATTCTCCTTAGAGACAATGGGCCAAAGACAGGTCGGATGGAATCGAATGTCTTTTCATGTTGACATCCATCCCGTCAAGCCCTCGTTAAGCCATTGAAGTGTCATATTGGGCCTGGGGGAGGCGGTGCACCCTGTGAAATTACACGTCCGAAGATTTGGATTTGATTTCCAGCCCTCTGCCAGTCAGTCTGCCAGGCACTTTCATGTGACAAGCATTAGGCGAGTCCCTTTCTGTCTCTGATTCCCGATTCCTTCACAGGGATTTATGTGGGACTTAACGCCCACTGGGAAAAGATCCCTCTGCCAGCTCAGTGCCTGCTTTCTTGGTTTGACTTGTCACTCTGGACTTGAATACACCTTTGGTTTTGGATTGACTCTATTACCTCTCCTAGAAATTAACACACAAAACTGACAGCTGATTGACAAGATGAGAAGCAGTTTTCCAAAATTGAAATTGAACTTAATCATTTCTTACTAAAAGAATGCTCAAATCAAAGGGACACAGCTCACTCGTTTTGACTTCATGAGCTATGGCAGGTAGAGACAACTTTTTGAAAATACACAGCCAAAACTGTCCGTGCTTTGAATGCTAGACATGTTTTTCAGAATACACAGCTAAAACAGTCCACGCTTTAAGTGTTAAAGCACTTAAAGCGGGGACCGTTTTAGCTGTGTATTTTGAAAAAGTTGTGTGCTCTTCAAAAAGAAAGCTACTTTTGCTGTGTCTTTGGGTTCGAGGGGAAATGGGAGTCCTCTTCAGTCAGCAGGGACGACACCTGAGTCCTTTGCAGTCCTCCGGTCTGCATCTGAGGGTGAAATGAGAGTGGTCCCTGTCATCATGAGCCATGTCTGAAAGAATTATTCACATTCCCTACGAGAATAGACGGGTGAAATAGCAAAAGATGTGTCTTCCTTTGGAGCATGGAAGGGTTCAAAGCCCACCTAATACCACTAAGTATTTTGCTGAACACGAGCAGTTGTGTGTGCGGCCTGTCTTTGGGTGATTTTTGTGTCGTGTGTGTGTGTGTGTGTGTGTGTGTGTCTGTGTGTGTGTGTCTGTATTTCTGTCTCCATTCCTGAGCAGCAAATCTTTTTTCCTCTTTTAGCATGTTACTCACAACTGTGGATGAAGCCCAGCACTCCTGAAAACACAATCCATGTATGGTTGAAGGAAATTTTCTTGGTGATGAGTGAGAGGTTGTTGACTGAAACCAGCTCATTTCCCATTGACCACTGAGGTCACAACTCTTAGGTGAGAAGCAAAGTGAGAATTTGAACCAGGCACATTCTCCTTAGAGACAATGGTCCAAAGACTGGTCCGATGGAATCGAATGTCTTTTCATGTTGACATCCATCCCGTCAAGCCCTCGTTAAGCCATTGAAATGTCACAATGGGCTTGGGGTAGGCGGTATACCCTGTGAAATTACACGTCCGAAGATTTGGATTTGATTTCCAGCCCTCTGCCAGTCAGTCTGCCAGGCACTTTCATGTGACAAGCCTTAGCCGATTCCCTTTCTGTCTCTGATTCCCGATTCTTTAACAGGGATTTATGTGGGCCTTAACGCCCACTGGGAAAAGACCCCTCTGCCAGCTCAGTGCCTGCTTTCTTGGTTTGACTTGTCAATCTGGACTTGAATACACCTTTGGTTTTGGATTGACTCTATTACCTCTCCTAGAAATTAACACACAAGCCTGACAGCTGATTCACAAGATGAGAAGCAGTTTTCCAAAATTCAAATTGAACTTAATCATTTCTTCCTAAAAGAATGCTCAAATCAAGGGGACACAGCTCACTCGTTTTGCCTTCATGAGCTATGGCAGGTAGAGACCACTTTTTGAAAATACACAGCTAAAACTGTCCGTGCTTTGAATGCTAGACATGTTTTTCAGAATACACAGCTAAAACGGTCCCCGCTTTAAGTGCTAAAAGGAAATTTTCTTGGTGATGAGTGAGAGGTTGGTGACTGAAACCAGCTCATTTCCCATTGACCACTGAGGTCACTTCTCTCAGGTGAGAAGCAAAGTGAGAATTTGAACCAGGCACATTCTCCTTAGAGACAATGGGCCAAAGACAGGTCCGATGGAATCGAATGTCTTTTCATGTTGACATCCATCCCGTCAAGCCCTCGTTAAGCCATTGAAGTGTCACATTGGGCCTGGGGGAGGCGGTGCACCCTGTGAAATTACACGTCCGAAGATTTGGATTTGATTTCCAGCCCTCTGCCAGTCAGTCTGCCAGGCACTTTCATGTGACAAGCCTTAGGCGAGTCCCTTTCTGTCTCTGATTCCCGATTCCTTCACAGGGATTTATGTGGGCCTTAACACCCACTGGGAAAATATCCCTCTGCCAGCTCAGTGCCTGCTTTCTTGGTTTGACTTGTCAATCTGGACTTGAATACACATTTGGTTTTGGATTGACTCTATTACCTCTCCTAGAAATTAACACACAAAACAGACAGCTGATTGACAAGATGAGAAGCAGTTTTCCAAAATTCAAATTGAACTTAATCCTTTCTTCCTAAAAGAATGCTCAAATCAAGGGGACACAGCTCACTCGTTTTGACTTCATGAGCTATGGCAGGTAGAGAAAATTTTCTGAAAATACACAGCTAAAACTGTCCGTGCTTTGAATGCTAGACATGTTTTTCAGAATACACAGCTAAAACGGTCCTCGCTTTAAGTGCTAAATCACTTAAAGCGGGGACCGTTTTAGCTGTGTATTTTGAAAAAGTTGTGTGCTCTTCAAAGAGAAAGCTACTTTTGCTGTGTCTTTGGGTTTGAGGGGAAATGGGAGTCCTCTTCAGTCAGCAGGGACGACACCTGAGTCCTTTGCAGTCCTCTTGTCTGCCTCTGAGGGTGAAATGAGAGTGGTCCCTGTCATCATGAGCCATGTCTGAAAGAATTATTCACATTCCCTACGAGAATAGACGGGTGAAATAGCAAAAGGTGTGTCTTCCTTTGGAGCATGGACGGGTTCAAAGCCCACCTCATACCACTAAGTATTTTGCTGAACACGAGCAGTTGTGTGTGCGGCCTGTGTTTGCGGGATTTTTGTGTCCTGTGTGTGTGTGTGTGTGTGTGTGTCTGTGTGTGTGTGTCTGTATTTCTGTCTCCATTCCTGAGCAGCAAATCTTTTTTCTTCTTTTAGCATCTTACTCACAACTGTGGATGAAGCCCAGCACTCCTGAAAACACAATCCATGTATGGTTGAAGGAAATTTTCTTGGTGATGAGTGAGAGGTTGGTGACTGAAACCAGCTCATTTCCCATTGACCACTGAGGGCACATCTCTCAGGTGAGAAGCAAAGTGAGAATTTGAACCAGGCACATTCTCCTTAGAGACAATGGGCCAAAGACAGGTCCGATGGAATCGAATGTCTTTTCATGTTGACATCCATCCCTTCAAGCCCTCGTTAAGCCATTGAAGTGTCACATTGGGCCTGGGGAAGCGGTTCACCCTGTGAAATTACACGTCCGAAGATTTGGATTTGATTTCCAGACCTCTGCCAGTCAGTCTGCCAGGCACTTTCATGTGACAAGCCTTAGGCGAGTCCCTTTCTGTCTCTGATTCCCGATTCCTTCACAGGGATTTATGTGGGCCTTAACGCCCACTGGGAAAAGATCCCTCTGCCAGCTCAGTGCCTGCTTTCTTGGTTTGACTTGTCAATCTGGACTTGAATACACCTTTGGTTTTGGATTGACTCTATTACCTCTCCTAGAAATTAACACACAAAACTGACAGCTGATTGACAAGATGAGAAGCAGTTTTCCAAAATTCAAATTGAACTTAATCCTTTCTTACTAAAAGAATGCTCAAATCAAGGGGACACAGCTCACTCGTTTTGACTTCATGAGCTATGGCAGGTAGAGACAACTTTCTGAAAATACACAGCTAAAACTGTCCGTGCTTTTAATGCTAGACATGTTTTTCAGAATACACAGCTAAAGCGGGGACCGTTTTAGCTGTGTATTTTGAAAAAGTTGTGTGCTCTTCAAAGAGAAAGCTACTTTTGCTGTGTCTTTGAATTCGAGGGGAAATGGGAGTCCTCTTCAGTCAGCAGGGACGACACCTGAGTCCTTTGCCGTCCTCTTGTCTGCCTCTGAGGGTGAAATGAGAGTGGTCCCTGTCATCATGAGCCATGTCTGAAAGAATTATTCACATTCCCTACGAGAATAGACGGGTGAAATAGCAAAAGGTGTGTCTGCCTTTGGAGCATGGACGGGTTCAAAGCCCACCTCATACCACTAAGTATTTTGCTGAACACGAGCAGTTGTGTGTGCGGCCTGTGTTTGCGTGATTTTTGTGTCGTGTCTGTGTGTGTGTGTGTGTGTGTGTGTGTGTGTGTGTCTGTATTTCTGTCTCCATTCCTGAGCAGCAAATCTTTTTTCCTCTTTTAGCATGTTACTCACAACTGTGGATGAAGCCCAGCACTCCTGAAAACACAATCCATGTATGGTTGAAGGAAATTTTCTTGGTGATGAGTGAGAGGTTGGTGACTGAAACCAGCTCATTTCCCATTGACCACTGAGGTCACATCTCTCAGGTGAGAAGCAAAGTGAGAATTTGAACCAGGCACATTCTCCTTAGAGACAATGGGCCAAAGACAGGTCGGATGGAATCGAATGTCTTTTCATGTTGACATCCATCCCGTCAAGCCCTCGTTAAGCCATTGAAGTGTCATATTGGGCCTGGGGGAGGCGGTGCACCCTGTGAAATTACACGTCCGAAGATTTGGATTTGATTTCCAGCCCTCTGCCAGTCAGTCTGCCAGGCACTTTCATGTGACAAGCATTAGGCGAGTCCCTTTCTGTCTCTGATTCCCGATTCCTTCACAGGGATTTATGTGGGCCTTAACGCCCACTGGGAAAAGATCCCTCTGCCAGCTCAGTGCCTGCTTTCTTGGTTTGACTTGTCAATCTGGACTTGAATACACCTTTGGTTTTGGATTGACTCTATTACCTCTCCTAGAAATTAACACACAAAACTGACAGCTGATTGACAAGATGAGAAGCAGTTTTCCAAAATTGAAATTGAACTTAATCCTTTCTTACTAAAAGAATGCTCAAATCAAAGGGACACAGCTCACTCGTTTTGACTTCATGAGCTATGGCAGGTAGAGACAACTTTTTGAAAATACACAGCCAAAACTGTCCGTGCTTTGAATGCTAGACATGTTTTTCAGAATACACAGCTAAAACAGTCCACGCTTTAAGTGTTAAAGCACTTAAAGCGGGGACCGTTTTAGCTGTGTATTTTGAAAAAGTTGTGTGCTCTTCAAAAAGAAAGCTACTTTTGCTGTGTCTTTGGGTTCGAGGGGAAATGGGAGTCCTCTTCAGTCAGCAGGGACGACACCTGAGTCCTTTGCAGTCCTCCGGTCTGCATCTGAGGGTGAAATGAGAGTGGTCCCTGTCATCATGAGCCATGTCTGAAAGAATTATTCACATTCCCTACGAGAATAGACGGGTGAAATAGCAAAAGGTGTGTCTTCCTTTGGAGCATGGAAGGGTTCAAAGCCCACCTAATACCACTAAGTATTTTGCTGAACACGAGCAGTTGTGTGTGCGGCCTGTCTTTGGGTGATTTTTGTGTCGTGTGTGTGTGTGTGTGTGTGTGTGTGTCTGTGTGTGTGTGTCTGTATTTCTGTCTCCATTCCTGAGCAGCAAATCTTTTTTCCTCTTTTAGCATGTTACTCACAACTGTGGATCAAGCCCAGCACTCCTCAAAACACAATCCATGTATGGTTGAAGGAAATTTTCTTGGTGATGAGTGAGAGGTTGTTGACTGAAACCAGCTCATTTCCCATTGACCACTGAGGTCACAACTCTTAGGTGAGAAGCAAAGTGAGAATTTGAACCAGGCACATTCTCCTTAGAGACAATGGGCCAAAGACTGGTCCGATGGAATCGAATGTCTTTTCATGTTGACATCCATCCCGTCAAGCCCTCGTTAAGCCATTGAAATGTCACAATGGGCTTGGGGTAGGCGGTACACCCTGTGAAATTACACGTCCGAAGATTTGGATTTGATTTCCAGCCCTCTGCCAGTCAGTCTGCCAGGCACTTTCATGTGACAAGCCTTAGCCGATTCCCTTTCTGTCTCTGATTCCCGATTCTTTAACAGGGATTTATGTGGGCCTTAACGCCCACTGGGAAAAGACCCCTCTGCCAGCTCAGTACCTGCTTTCTTGGTTTGACTTTTCAATCTGGACTTGAATACACCTTTGGTTTTGGATTGATTCTATTACCTCTCCTAGAAATTAACACACAAGACTGACAGCTGATTCACAAGATGAGAAGCAGTTTTCCAAAATTCAAATTGAACTTAATCATTTCTTCCTAAAAGAATGCTCAAATCAAGGGGACACAGCTCACTCGTTTTGCCTTCATGAGCTATGGCAGGTAGAGACCACTTTTTGAAAATACACAGCTAAAACTGTCCGTGCTTTGAATGCTAGACATGTTTTTCAGAATACACAGCTAAAACGGTCCCCGCTTTAAGTGCTAAAAGGAAATTTTCTTGGTGATGAGTGAGAGGTTGGTGACTGAAACCAGCTCATTTCCCATTGACCACTGAGGTCACTTCTCTCAGGTGAGAAGCAAAGTGAGAATTTGAACCAGGCACATTCTCCTTAGAGACAATGGGCCAAAGACAGGTCCGATGGAATCGAATGTCTTTTCATGTTGACATCCATCCCGTCAAGCCCTCGTTAAGCCATTGAAGTGTCACATTGGGCCTGGGGGAGGCGGTGCACCCTGTGAAATTACACGTCCGAAGATTTGGATTTGATTTCCAGCCCTCTGCCAGTCAGTCTGCCAGGCACTTTCATGTGACAAGCCTTAGGCGAGTCCCTTTCTGTCTCTGATTCCCGATTCCTTCACAGGGATTTATGTGGGCCTTAACACCCACTGGGAAAATATCCCTCTGCCAGCTCAGTGACTGCTTTCTTGGTTTGACTTGTCAATCTGGACTTGAATACACATTTGGTTTTGGATTGACTCTATTACCTCTCCTAGAAATTAACACACAAAACAGACAGCTGATTGACAAGATGAGAAGCAGTTTTCCAAAATTCAAATTGAACTTAATCCTTTCTTCCTAAAAGAATGCTCAAATCAAGGGGACACAGCTCACTCGTTTTGACTTCATGAGCTATGGCAGGTAGAGAAAATTTTCTGAAAATACACAGCTAAAACTGTCCGTGCTTTGAATGCTAGACATGTTTTTCAGAATACACAGCTAAAACGGTCCTCGCTTTAAGTGCTAAATCACTTAAAGCGGGGACCGTTTTAGCTGTGTATTTTGAAAAAGTTGTGTGCTCTTCAAAGAGAAAGCTACTTTTGCTGTGTCTTTGGGTTTGAGGGGAAATGGGAGTCCTCTTCAGTCAGCAGGGACGACACCTGAGTCCTTTGCAGTCCTCTTGTCTGCCTCTGAGGGTGAAATGAGAGTGGTCCCTGTCATCATGAGCCATGTCTGAAAGAATTATTCACATTCCCTACGAGAATAGACGGGTGAAATAGCAAAAGGTGTGTCTTCCTTTGGAGCATGGACGGGTTCAAAGCCCACCTCATACCACTAAGTATTTTGCTGAACACGAGCAGTTGTGTGTGCGGCCTGTGTTTGCGGGATTTTTGTGTCCTGTGTGTGTGTGTGTGTGTGTGTGTCTGTGTGTGTGTGTCTGTATTTCTGTCTCCATTCCTGAGCAGCAAATCTTTTTTCTTCTTTTAGCATCTTACTCACAACTGTGGATGAAGCCCAGCACTCCTGAAAACACAATCCATGTATGGTTGAAGGAAATTTTCTTGGTGATGAGTGAGAGGTTGGTGACTGAAACCAGCTCATTTCCCATTGACCACTGAGGGCACATCTCTCAGGTGAGAAGCAAAGTGAGAATTTGAACCAGGCACATTCTCCTTAGAGACAATGGGCCAAAGACAGGTCCGATGGAATCGAATGTCTTTTCATGTTGACATCCATCCCTTCAAGCCCTCGTTAAGCCATTGAAGTGTCACATTGGGCCTGGGGAAGCGGTTCACCCTGTGAAATTACACGTCCGAAGATTTGGATTTGATTTCCAGACCTCTGCCAGTCAGTCTGCCAGGCACTTTCATGTGACAAGCCTTAGGCGAGTCCCTTTCTGTCTCTGATTCCCGATTCCTTCACAGGGATTTATGTGGGCCTTAACGCCCACTGGGAAAAGATCCCTCTGCCAGCTCAGTGCCTGCTTTCTTGGTTTGACTTGTCAATCTGGACTTGAATACACCTTTGGTTTTGGATTGACTCTATTACCTCTCCTAGAAATTAACACACAAAACTGACAGCTGATTGACAAGATGAGAAGCAGTTTTCCAAAATTCAAATTGAACTTAATCCTTTCTTACTAAAAGAATGCTCAAATCAAGGGGACACAGCTCACTCGTTTTGACTTCATGAGCTATGGCAGGTAGAGACAACTTTCTGAAAATACACAGCTAAAACTGTCCGTGCTTTTAATGCTAGACATGTTTTTCAGAATACACAGCTAAAGCGGGGACCGTTTTAGCTGTGTATTTTGAAAAAGTTGTGTGCTCTTCAAAGAGAAAGCTACTTTTGCTGTGTCTTTGAATTCGAGGGGAAATGGGAGTCCTCTTCAGTCAGCAGGGACGACACCTGAGTCCTTTGCCGTCCTCTTGTGTGCCTCTGAGGGTGAAATGAGAGTGGTCCCTGTCATCATGAGCCATGTCTGAAAGAATTATTCACATTCCCTACGAGAATAGACGGGTGAAATAGCAAAAGGTGTGTCTGCCTTTGGAGCATGGACGGGTTCAAAGCCCACCTCATACCACTAAGTATTTTGCTGAACACGAGCAGTTGTGTGTGCGGCCTGTGTTTGCGTGATTTTTGTGTCGTGTCTGTGTGTGTGTGTGTGTGTGTGTGTGTGTGTGTGTGTCTGTATTTCTGTCTCCATTCCTGAGCAGCAAATCTTTTTTCCTCTTTTAGCATGTTAGTCACAACTGTGGATGAAGCCCAGCACTCCTGAAAACACAATCCATGTATGGTTGAAGGAAATTTTCTTGGTGATGAGTGAGAGGTTGGTGACTGAAACCAGCTCATTTCCCATTGACCACTGAGGTCACATCTCTCAGGTGAGAAGCAAAGTTAGAATTTGAACCAGGCACATTCTCCTTAGAGACAATGGGCCAAAGACAGGTCGGATGGAATCGAATGTCTTTTCATGTTGACATCCATCCCGTCAAGCCCTCGTTAAGCCATTGAAGTGTCACATTGGGCCTGGGGAAGGCGGTGCACCCTGTGAAATTTCACGTCCGAAGATTTGGATTTGATTTCCAGCCCTCTGCCAGTCAGTCTGCCAGGCACTTTCATGTGACAAGCCTTAGTGGAGTCCCTTTCTGTCTCTGATTCCCGATTCCTTCACAGGGATTTATGTGGGCCTTAACGCCCACTGGGAAAAGATCCCTCTGCCAGCTCAGTGCCTGCTTTCTTGGTTTGACTTGTCAATCTGGACTTGAATACACCTTTGGTTTTGGATTGACTCTATTACCTCTCCTAGGTATTAACACACAAAACTGACAGCTGATTGAGAAGATGAGAAGCAGTTTTCCAAAATTCAAATTGAACTTAATCCTTTCTTACTAAAAGAATGCTCAAATCAAGGGGACACAGCTCACTCGTTTTGACTTCATGATCTATGGCAGGTGGAGACAACTTTTTGAAAATACACAGCTAAAACTGTCCGTGCTTCGAATGCTAGACATGTTTTTCAGAATACAGAGCTAAAACGGTCCCCGCTTTAAGTGCTAAATCACTTAAAGCGGGGACCGTTTTAGCTGTGTATTTTGAAAAAGTTGTGTGCTCTTCAAAGAGAAAGCTATTTTGCTGTGTCTTTGGGTTCGAGGGGAAATGGGAGTCCTCTTCAGTCAGCAGGGACGACACCTGAGTCCTTTGCAGTCCTCTTGTCTGCCTCTGAGGGTGAAATGAGAGTGGTCCCTGTCATCATGAGCCATGTCTGAAAGAATTATTCACATTCCCTACGAGAATAGACGGGTGAAATAGCAAAAGGTGTGTCTTCCTTTGGAGCATGGACGGGTTCAAAGCCCACCTCATACCACTAAGTATTTTGCTGAACACGAGCAGTTGTGTGTGCGGCCTGTGTTTGGGTGATTTTTGTGTCGTGTGTGTGTGTGTGTGTGTGTGTCTGTATTTCTGTCTCCATTCCTGAGCAGCAAATCTTTTTTCCTCTTTTAGCATGTTACTCACAACTGTGGATGAAGCCCAGCACTCCTGAAAACACAATCCATGTATGGTTGAAGGAAATTTTCTTGGTGATGAGTGAGAGGTTGGTGACTGAAACCTGCTTATTTCCCATTGACCACTGAGGTCACATCTCTCAGGTGAGAAGCAAAGTGAGAATTTGAACCAGGCACATTCTCCTTAGAGACAATGGGCCAAAGACAGGTCGGATGGAATCGAATGTCTTTTCATGTTGACATCCATCCCGTCAAGCCCTCGTTAAGCCATTGAAGTGTCATATTGGGCCTGGGGGAGGCGGTGCACCCTGTGAAATTACACGTCCGAAGATTTGGATTTGATTTCCAGCCCTCTGCCAGTCAGTCTGCCAGGCACTTTCATGTGACAAGCATTAGGCGAGTCCCTTTCTGTCTCTGATTCCCGATTCCTTCACAGGGATTTATGTGGGCCTTAACGCCCACTGGGAAAAGATCCCTCTGCCAGCTCAGTGCCTGCTTTCTTGGTTTGACTTGTCACTCTGGACTTGAATACACCTTTGGTTTTGGATTGACTCTATTACCTCTCCTAGAAATTAACACACAAAACTGACAGCTGATTGACAAGATGAGAAGCAGTTTTCCAAAATTGAAATTGAACTTAATCATTTCTTACTAAAAGAATGCTCAAATCAAAGGGACACAGCTCACTCGTTTTGACTTCATGAGCTATGGCAGGTAGAGACAACTTTTTGAAAATACACAGCCAAAACTGTCCGTGCTTTGAATGCTAGACATGTTTTTCAGAATACACAGCTAAAACAGTCCACGCTTTAAGTGTTAAAGCACTTAAAGCGGGGACCGTTTTAGCTGTGTATTTTGAAAAAGTTGTGTGCTCTTCAAAAAGAAAGCTACTTTTGCTGTGTCTTTGGGTTCGAGGGGAAATGGGAGTCCTCTTCAGTCAGCAGGGACGACACCTGAGTCCTTTGCAGTCCTCCGGTCTGCATCTGAGGGTGAAATGAGAGTGGTCCCTGTCATCATGAGCCATGTCTGAAAGAATTATTCACATTCCCTACGAGAATAGACGGGTGAAATAGCAAAAGATGTGTCTTCCTTTGGAGCATGGAAGGGTTCAAAGCCCACCTAATACCACTAAGTATTTTGCTGAACACGAGCAGTTGTGTGTGCGGCCTGTCTTTGGGTGATTTTTGTGTCGTGTGTGTGTGTGTGTGTGTGTGTGTGTCTGTGTGTGTGTGTCTGTATTTCTGTCTCCATTCCTGAGCAGCAAATCTTTTTTCCTCTTTTAGCATGTTACTCACAACTGTGGATGAAGCCCAGCACTCCTGAAAACACAATCCATGTATGGTTGAAGGAAATTTTCTTGGTGATGAGTGAGAGGTTGTTGACTGAAACCAGCTCATTTCCCATTGACCACTGAGGTCACAACTCTTAGGTGAGAAGCAAAGTGAGAATTTGAACCAGGCACATTCTCCTTAGAGACAATGGTCCAAAGACTGGTCCGATGGAATCGAATGTCTTTTCATGTTGACATCCATCCCGTCAAGCCCTCGTTAAGCCATTGAAATGTCACAATGGGCTTGGGGTAGGCGGTATACCCTGTGAAATTACACGTCCGAAGATTTGGATTTGATTTCCAGCCCTCTGCCAGTCAGTCTGCCAGGCACTTTCATGTGACAAGCCTTAGCCGATTCCCTTTCTGTCTCTGATTCCCGATTCTTTAACAGGGATTTATGTGGGCCTTAACGCCCACTGGGAAAAGACCCCTCTGCCAGCTCAGTGCCTGCTTTCTTGGTTTGACTTGTCAATCTGGACTTGAATACACCTTTGGTTTTGGATTGACTCTATTACCTCTCCTAGAAATTAACACACAAGCCTGACAGCTGATTCACAAGATGAGAAGCAGTTTTCCAAAATTCAAATTGAACTTAATCATTTCTTCCTAAAAGAATGCTCAAATCAAGGGGACACAGCTCACTCGTTTTGCCTTCATGAGCTATGGCAGGTAGAGACCACTTTTTGAAAATACACAGCTAAAACTGTCCGTGCTTTGAATGCTAGACATGTTTTTCAGAATACACAGCTAAAACGGTCCCCGCTTTAAGTGCTAAAAGGAAATTTTCTTGGTGATGAGTGAGAGGTTGGTGACTGAAACCAGCTCATTTCCCATTGACCACTGAGGTCACATCTCTCAGGTGAGAAGCAAAGTGAGAATTTGAATCAGGCACATTCTCCTTGGAGACAATGGGTCAAACACAGATCCGATGGAATCGAATGTCTTTTCATGTTGATATCCATCCCGTCAAGCCCTCGTTAAGCCATTGAACTGTCACATTGGGCCTGGGGGAGGCGGTGCACCCTGTGAAATTACACGTCCGAAGATTTGGATTTGATTTCCAGCCCTCTGCCAGTCAGTCTGCCAGGCACTTTCATGTGACAAGCCTTAGGCGAGTCCCTTTCTGTCTCTGATTCCTGATTCCTTCACAGGGATTTATGTGGGCTTTAACGCCCACTGGGGAAAGATCCCTCTGCCAGCTCAGTGACTGCTTTCTTGGTTTGACTTGTCAATCTGGACTTGAATACACCTTTGGTTTTGGATTGACTCTATTACCTCTCCTAGAAATTAACACAAAAAACTGACAGCTGATTGACAAGATGAGAAGCAGTTTTCCAAAATTCAAATTGAACTTAATCCTTTCTTACTAAAAGAATGCTCAAATCAAGGCGACACAGCTCACTCGTTTTGACTTCATGAGCTATGGCAGGTAGAGACAACTTTTTGAAAATACACAGCTAAAACTGTCCGTGCTTTGAATGCTAGACATGTTTTTCAGAATACACAGCTATAGCGGGGACCGTTTTAGCTGTGTATTTTGAAAAAGTTGTGTGCTCTTCAAAGAGAAAGCTACTTTTCCTGTGTCGTTGGGTTCGAGGGGAAATGGGAGTCCTCTTCAGTCAGCAGAGACGACACCTGAGTCCTTTGCAGTCCTCTTGTCTGCCTCTGAGGGTGAAATGAGAGTGGTCCCAGTCATCAAGAGCCATGTCTGAAAGAATTATTCACATTCCCTACGAGAATAGACGGGTGAAATAGCAAAAGGTGTGTCTTCCTTTGGAGCATGGACGGGTTCAAAGCCCACCTCATACCACTAAGTATTTTGCTGAACACGAGCAGTTGTGTGTGCGGCCTGTGTTTGGGTGATTTTTGTGTCGTGTGTGTGTGTGTGTGTGTGTGTCTGTATTTCTGTCTCCATTCCTGAGCAGCAAATCTTTTTTCCTCTTTTAGCATGTTACTCACAACTGTGGATGAAGCCCATCACTCCTGAAAACACAATCTATGTATGGTTGAAGGAAATTTTCTTGGTGATGAGTGAGAGGTTGGTGACTGAAACCAGCTCATTTCCCATTGACCACTGAGGTCACATCACTCAGGTGAGAAGCAAAGTGAGAATTTGAACCAGGCACATTCTCCTTAGAGACAATGGGCCAAAGACATGTCCGATGGAATCGAATGTCTTTTCATGTTGACATCCATCCCGTCAAGCCCTCGTTAAGCCATTGAAGTGTCACATTGGGCCTGGGGGAGGCCGTGCACCCTGTGAAATTTTGAAAAAGTTGTGTGCTCTTCAAAGAGATAGCTACTTTTGCTGTGTCTTTGGGTTCGAGGGGAAATGGGAGTCCTCTTCAGTCAGCAGGGACGACACCTGAGTCCTTTGCAGTCCTCTTGTCTGCCTCTGAGGGTGAAATGAGAGTGGTCCCTGTCATCATGAGCCATGTCTGAAAGAATTATTCACATTCCCTACGAGAATAGACGGGTGAAATAGCAAAAGGTGTGTCTTCCTTTGGAGCATGGACGGGTTCAAAGCCCACCTCATACCAGTAAGTATTTTGCTGAATATGAGCAGTTGTGTGTGCGGCCTGTGTTTGGGTGATTTTTGTGTCATGTGTGTGTGTTTGTGTGTGTGTGTGTCTGTGTGTGTGTGTCTGTATTTCTGTCTCCATTCCTGAGCAGCAAAACTTTTTTCTTCTTTTAGCATGTTACTCACAACTGTGGATGAAGCCCAGCACTCCTGAAAACACAATCTATGTATGGTTGAAGGAAATTTTCTTGGTGATGAGTGAGAGGTTGGTGACTGAAACCAGCTCATTTCCCATTGACCACTGAGGTCACATCTCTCAGGTGAGAAGCAAAGTGAGAATTTGAACCAGGCACATTCTCCTTAGAGACAATGGGCCAAAGACAGGTCCGATGGAATCGAATGTCTTTTCATGTTGACATCCATCCCGATAAACCCTCGTTAAGCCATTGAAGTGTCACATTGGGCCTGGGGGAGGCGGTGCACCCTGTGAAATTTTGAAAAATTGTATGCTCTTCAAAGAGAAAGCTACCTTTGCTGTGCCTTTGGGTTCGAGGGGAAATGGGAGTCCTCTTCAGTCAGCAGGGACGACACCTGAGTCCTTTGCAGTCCTCTTGTCTGCCTCTGAGGGTGAAATGAGAGTGGTCCCTGTCATCATGAGCCATGTCTAAAAGAATTATTCACATTCCCTACGAGAATAGACGGGTGAAATAGCAAAAGGTGTGTCTTCCTTCGGAGCATGGACGGTTTCAAAGCTCACCTCATACCACTAAGTATTTTGCTGAACACGAGCAGTTGTGTGTGCGGCCTGTGTTTGGGTGATTTTTGTGTCATGTGTGTGTGTGTGTGTGTGTGTGTGTGTGTGTTTTTGTGTGTGTGTGTCTGTATGTGTCTGTGTGTGTGTGTCTGTATTTCTGTCTCCATTCCTGAGCAGCAAATCTTTTTTCCTCTTTTAGCATGTTACTCACAACTGTGGATGAAGCCCAGCACTCCTGAAAACACAATCCATGTATGGTTGAAGGAAATTTTCTTGGTGATGAGTGAGAGGTTGGTGACTGAAACCTGCTTATTTCCCATTGACCACTGAGGTCACATCTCTCAGGTGAGAAGCAAAGTGAGAATTTGAACCAGGCACATTCTCCTTAGAGACAATGGGCCAAAGACAGGTCGGATGGAATCGAATGTCTTTTCATGTTGACATCCATCCCGTCAAGCCCTCGTTAAGCCATTGAAGTGTCATATTGGGCCTGGGGGAGGCGGTGCACCCTGTGAAATTACACGTCCGAAGATTTGGATTTGATTTCCAGCCCTCTGCCAGTCAGTCTGCCAGGCACTTTCATGTGACAAGCATTAGGCGAGTCCCTTTCTGTCTCTGATTCCCGATTCCTTCACAGGGATTTATGTGGGACTTAACGCCCACTGGGAAAAGATCCCTCTGCCAGCTCAGTGCCTGCTTTCTTGGTTTGACTTGTCACTCTGGACTTGAATACACCTTTGGTTTTGGATTGACTCTATTACCTCTCCTAGAAATTAACACACAAAACTGACAGCTGATTGACAAGATGAGAAGCAGTTTTCCAAAATTGAAATTGAACTTAATCATTTCTTACTAAAAGAATGCTCAAATCAAAGGGACACAGCTCACTCGTTTTGACTTCATGAGCTATGGCAGGTAGAGACAACTTTTTGAAAATACACAGCCAAAACTGTCCGTGCTTTGAATGCTAGACATGTTTTTCAGAATACACAGCTAAAACAGTCCACGCTTTAAGTGTTAAAGCACTTAAAGCGGGGACCGTTTTAGCTGTGTATTTTGAAAAAGTTGTGTGCTCTTCAAAAAGAAAGCTACTTTTGCTGTGTCTTTGGGTTCGAGGGGAAATGGGAGTCCTCTTCAGTCAGCAGGGACGACACCTGAGTCCTTTGCAGTCCTCCGGTCTGCATCTGAGGGTGAAATGAGAGTGGTCCCTGTCATCATGAGCCATGTCTGAAAGAATTATTCACATTCCCTACGAGAATAGACGGGTGAAATAGCAAAAGATGTGTCTTCCTTTGGAGCATGGAAGGGTTCAAAGCCCACCTAATACCACTAAGTATTTTGCTGAACACGAGCAGTTGTGTGTGCGGCCTGTCTTTGGGTGATTTTTGTGTCGTGTGTGTGTGTGTGTGTGTGTGTGTGTCTGTGTGTGTGTGTCTGTATTTCTGTCTCCATTCCTGAGCAGCAAATCTTTTTTCCTCTTTTAGCATGTTACTCACAACTGTGGATGAAGCCCAGCACTCCTGAAAACACAATCCATGTATGGTTGAAGGAAATTTTCTTGGTGATGAGTGAGAGGTTGTTGACTGAAACCAGCTCATTTCCCATTGACCACTGAGGTCACAACTCTTAGGTGAGAAGCAAAGTGAGAATTTGAACCAGGCACATTCTCCTTAGAGACAATGGTCCAAAGACTGGTCCGATGGAATCGAATGTCTTTTCATGTTGACATCCATCCCGTCAAGCCCTCGTTAAGCCATTGAAATGTCACAATGGGCTTGGGGTAGGCGGTATACCCTGTGAAATTACACGTCCGAAGATTTGGATTTGATTTCCAGCCCTCTGCCAGTCAGTCTGCCAGGCACTTTCATGTGACAAGCCTTAGCCGATTCCCTTTCTGTCTCTGATTCCCGATTCTTTAACAGGGATTTATGTGGGCCTTAACGCCCACTGGGAAAAGACCCCTCTGCCAGCTCAGTGCCTGCTTTCTTGGTTTGACTTGTCAATCTGGACTTGAATACACCTTTGGTTTTGGATTGACTCTATTACCTCTCCTAGAAATTAACACACAAGCCTGACAGCTGATTCACAAGATGAGAAGCAGTTTTCCAAAATTCAAATTGAACTTAATCATTTCTTCCTAAAAGAATGCTCAAATCAAGGGGACACAGCTCACTCGTTTTGCCTTCATGAGCTATGGCAGGTAGAGACCACTTTTTGAAAATACACAGCTAAAACTGTCCGTGCTTTGAATGCTAGACATGTTTTTCAGAATACACAGCTAAAACGGTCCCCGCTTTAAGTGCTAAAAGGAAATTTTCTTGGTGATGAGTGAGAGGTTGGTGACTGAAACCAGCTCATTTCCCATTGACCACTGAGGTCACTTCTCTCAGGTGAGAAGCAAAGTGAGAATTTGAACCAGGCACATTCTCCTTAGAGACAATGGGCCAAAGACAGGTCCGATGGAATCGAATGTCTTTTCATGTTGACATCCATCCCGTCAAGCCCTCGTTAAGCCATTGAAGTGTCACATTGGGCCTGGGGGAGGCGGTGCACCCTGTGAAATTACACGTCCGAAGATTTGGATTTGATTTCCAGCCCTCTGCCAGTCAGTCTGCCAGGCACTTTCATGTGACAAGCCTTAGGCGAGTCCCTTTCTGTCTCTGATTCCCGATTCCTTCACAGGGATTTATGTGGGCCTTAACACCCACTGGGAAAATATCCCTCTGCCAGCTCAGTGCCTGCTTTCTTGGTTTGACTTGTCAATCTGGACTTGAATACACATTTGGTTTTGGATTGACTCTATTACCTCTCCTAGAAATTAACACACAAAACAGACAGCTGATTGACAAGATGAGAAGCAGTTTTCCAAAATTCAAATTGAACTTAATCCTTTCTTCCTAAAAGAATGCTCAAATCAAGGGGACACAGCTCACTCGTTTTGACTTCATGAGCTATGGCAGGTAGAGAAAATTTTCTGAAAATACACAGCTAAAACTGTCCGTGCTTTGAATGCTAGACATGTTTTTCAGAATACACAGCTAAAACGGTCCTCGCTTTAAGTGCTAAATCACTTAAAGCGGGGACCGTTTTAGCTGTGTATTTTGAAAAAGTTGTGTGCTCTTCAAAGAGAAAGCTACTTTTGCTGTGTCTTTGGGTTTGAGGGGAAATGGGAGTCCTCTTCAGTCAGCAGGGACGACACCTGAGTCCTTTGCAGTCCTCTTGTCTGCCTCTGAGGGTGAAATGAGAGTGGTCCCTGTCATCATGAGCCATGTCTGAAAGAATTATTCACATTCCCTACGAGAATAGACGGGTGAAATAGCAAAAGGTGTGTCTTCCTTTGGAGCATGGACGGGTTCAAAGCCCACCTCATACCACTAAGTATTTTGCTGAACACGAGCAGTTGTGTGTGCGGCCTGTGTTTGCGGGATTTTTGTGTCCTGTGTGTGTGTGTGTGTGTGTGTGTCTGTGTGTGTGTGTCTGTATTTCTGTCTCCATTCCTGAGCAGCAAATCTTTTTTCTTCTTTTAGCATCTTACTCACAACTGTGGATGAAGCCCAGCACTCCTGAAAACACAATCCATGTATGGTTGAAGGAAATTTTCTTGGTGATGAGTGAGAGGTTGGTGACTGAAACCAGCTCATTTCCCATTGACCACTGAGGGCACATCTCTCAGGTGAGAAGCAAAGTGAGAATTTGAACCAGGCACATTCTCCTTAGAGACAATGGGCCAAAGACAGGTCCGATGGAATCGAATGTCTTTTCATGTTGACATCCATCCCTTCAAGCCCTCGTTAAGCCATTGAAGTGTCACATTGGGCCTGGGGAAGCGGTTCACCCTGTGAAATTACACGTCCGAAGATTTGGATTTGATTTCCAGACCTCTGCCAGTCAGTCTGCCAGGCACTTTCATGTGACAAGCCTTAGGCGAGTCCCTTTCTGTCTCTGATTCCCGATTCCTTCACAGGGATTTATGTGGGCCTTAACGCCCACTGGGAAAAGATCCCTCTGCCAGCTCAGTGCCTGCTTTCTTGGTTTGACTTGTCAATCTGGACTTGAATACACCTTTGGTTTTGGATTGACTCTATTACCTCTCCTAGAAATTAACACACAAAACTGACAGCTGATTGACAAGATGAGAAGCAGTTTTCCAAAATTCAAATTGAACTTAATCCTTTCTTACTAAAAGAATGCTCAAATCAAGGGGACACAGCTCACTCGTTTTGACTTCATGAGCTATGGCAGGTAGAGACAACTTTCTGAAAATACACAGCTAAAACTGTCCGTGCTTTTAATGCTAGACATGTTTTTCAGAATACACAGCTAAAGCGGGGACCGTTTTAGCTGTGTATTTTGAAAAAGTTGTGTGCTCTTCAAAGAGAAAGCTACTTTTGCTGTGTCTTTGAATTCGAGGGGAAATGGGAGTCCTCTTCAGTCAGCAGGGACGACACCTGAGTCCTTTGCCGTCCTCTTGTCTGCCTCTGAGGGTGAAATGAGAGTGGTCCCTGTCATCATGAGCCATGTCTGAAAGAATTATTCACATTCCCTACGAGAATAGACGGGTGAAATAGCAAAAGGTGTGTCTGCCTTTGGAGCATGGACGGGTTCAAAGCCCACCTCATACCACTAAGTATTTTGCTGAACACGAGCAGTTGTGTGTGCGGCCTGTGTTTGCGTGATTTTTGTGTCGTGTCTGTGTGTGTGTGTGTGTGTGTGTGTGTGTGTGTGTGTCTGTATTTCTGTCTCCATTCCTGAGCAGCAAATCTTTTTTCCTCTTTTAGCATGTTACTCACAACTGTGGATGAAGCCCAGCACTCCTGAAAACACAATCCATGTATGGTTGAAGGAAATTTTCTTGGTGATGAGTGAGAGGTTGGTGACTGAAACCAGCTCATTTCCCATTGACCACTGAGGTCACATCTCTCAGGTGAGAAGCAAAGTGAGAATTTGAACCAGGCACATTCTCCTTAGAGACAATGGGCCAAAGACAGGTCGGATGGAATCGAATGTCTTTTCATGTTGACATCCATCCCGTCAAGCCCTCGTTAAGCCATTGAAGTGTCATATTGGGCCTGGGGGAGGCGGTGCACCCTGTGAAATTACACGTCCGAAGATTTGGATTTGATTTCCAGCCCTCTGCCAGTCAGTCTGCCAGGCACTTTCATGTGACAAGCATTAGGCGAGTCCCTTTCTGTCTCTGATTCCCGATTCCTTCACAGGGATTTATGTGGGCCTTAACGCCCACTGGGAAAAGATCCCTCTGCCAGCTCAGTGCCTGCTTTCTTGGTTTGACTTGTCAATCTGGACTTGAATACACCTTTGGTTTTGGATTGACTCTATTACCTCTCCTAGAAATTAACACACAAAACTGACAGCTGATTGACAAGATGAGAAGCAGTTTTCCAAAATTGAAATTGAACTTAATCCTTTCTTACTAAAAGAATGCTCAAATCAAAGGGACACAGCTCACTCGTTTTGACTTCATGAGCTATGGCAGGTAGAGACAACTTTTTGAAAATACACAGCCAAAACTGTCCGTGCTTTGAATGCTAGACATGTTTTTCAGAATACACAGCTAAAACAGTCCACGCTTTAAGTGTTAAAGCACTTAAAGCGGGGACCGTTTTAGCTGTGTATTTTGAAAAAGTTGTGTGCTCTTCAAAAAGAAAGCTACTTTTGCTGTGTCTTTGGGTTCGAGGGGAAATGGGAGTCCTCTTCAGTCAGCAGGGACGACACCTGAGTCCTTTGCAGTCCTCCGGTCTGCATCTGAGGGTGAAATGAGAGTGGTCCCTGTCATCATGAGCCATGTCTGAAAGAATTATTCACATTCCCTACGAGAATAGACGGGTGAAATAGCAAAAGGTGTGTCTTCCTTTGGAGCATGGAAGGGTTCAAAGCCCACCTAATACCACTAAGTATTTTGCTGAACACGAGCAGTTGTGTGTGCGGCCTGTCTTTGGGTGATTTTTGTGTCGTGTGTGTGTGTGTGTGTGTGTGTGTGTCTGTGTGTGTGTGTCTGTATTTCTGTCTCCATTCCTGAGCAGCAAATCTTTTTTCCTCTTTTAGCATGTTACTCACAACTGTGGATCAAGCCCAGCACTCCTCAAAACACAATCCATGTATGGTTGAAGGAAATTTTCTTGGTGATGAGTGAGAGGTTGTTGACTGAAACCAGCTCATTTCCCATTGACCACTGAGGTCACAACTCTTAGGTGAGAAGCAAAGTGAGAATTTGAACCAGGCACATTCTCCTTAGAGACAATGGGCCAAAGACTGGTCCGATGGAATCGAATGTCTTTTCATGTTGACATCCATCCCGTCAAGCCCTCGTTAAGCCATTGAAATGTCACAATGGGCTTGGGGTAGGCGGTACACCCTGTGAAATTACACGTCCGAAGATTTGGATTTGATTTCCAGCCCTCTGCCAGTCAGTCTGCCAGGCACTTTCATGTGACAAGCCTTAGCCGATTCCCTTTCTGTCTCTGATTCCCGATTCTTTAACAGGGATTTATGTGGGCCTTAACGCCCACTGGGAAAAGACCCCTCTGCCAGCTCAGTACCTGCTTTCTTGGTTTGACTTTTCAATCTGGACTTGAATACACCTTTGGTTTTGGATTGATTCTATTACCTCTCCTAGAAATTAACACACAAGACTGACAGCTGATTCACAAGATGAGAAGCAGTTTTCCAAAATTCAAATTGAACTTAATCATTTCTTCCTAAAAGAATGCTCAAATCAAGGGGACACAGCTCACTCGTTTTGCCTTCATGAGCTATGGCAGGTAGAGACCACTTTTTGAAAATACACAGCTAAAACTGTCCGTGCTTTGAATGCTAGACATGTTTTTCAGAATACACAGCTAAAACGGTCCCCGCTTTAAGTGCTAAAAGGAAATTTTCTTGGTGATGAGTGAGAGGTTGGTGACTGAAACCAGCTCATTTCCCATTGACCACTGAGGTCACTTCTCTCAGGTGAGAAGCAAAGTGAGAATTTGAACCAGGCACATTCTCCTTAGAGACAATGGGCCAAAGACAGGTCCGATGGAATCGAATGTCTTTTCATGTTGACATCCATCCCGTCAAGCCCTCGTTAAGCCATTGAAGTGTCACATTGGGCCTGGGGGAGGCGGTGCACCCTGTGAAATTACACGTCCGAAGATTTGGATTTGATTTCCAGCCCTCTGCCAGTCAGTCTGCCAGGCACTTTCATGTGACAAGCCTTAGGCGAGTCCCTTTCTGTCTCTGATTCCCGATTCCTTCACAGGGATTTATGTGGGCCTTAACACCCACTGGGAAAATATCCCTCTGCCAGCTCAGTGACTGCTTTCTTGGTTTGACTTGTCAATCTGGACTTGAATACACATTTGGTTTTGGATTGACTCTATTACCTCTCCTAGAAATTAACACACAAAACAGACAGCTGATTGACAAGATGAGAAGCAGTTTTCCAAAATTCAAATTGAACTTAATCCTTTCTTCCTAAAAGAATGCTCAAATCAAGGGGACACAGCTCACTCGTTTTGACTTCATGAGCTATGGCAGGTAGAGAAAATTTTCTGAAAATACACAGCTAAAACTGTCCGTGCTTTGAATGCTAGACATGTTTTTCAGAATACACAGCTAAAACGGTCCTCGCTTTAAGTGCTAAATCACTTAAAGCGGGGACCGTTTTAGCTGTGTATTTTGAAAAAGTTGTGTGCTCTTCAAAGAGAAAGCTACTTTTGCTGTGTCTTTGGGTTTGAGGGGAAATGGGAGTCCTCTTCAGTCAGCAGGGACGACACCTGAGTCCTTTGCAGTCCTCTTGTCTGCCTCTGAGGGTGAAATGAGAGTGGTCCCTGTCATCATGAGCCATGTCTGAAAGAATTATTCACATTCCCTACGAGAATAGACGGGTGAAATAGCAAAAGGTGTGTCTTCCTTTGGAGCATGGACGGGTTCAAAGCCCACCTCATACCACTAAGTATTTTGCTGAACACGAGCAGTTGTGTGTGCGGCCTGTGTTTGCGGGATTTTTGTGTCCTGTGTGTGTGTGTGTGTGTGTGTGTCTGTGTGTGTGTGTCTGTATTTCTGTCTCCATTCCTGAGCAGCAAATCTTTTTTCTTCTTTTAGCATCTTACTCACAACTGTGGATGAAGCCCAGCACTCCTGAAAACACAATCCATGTATGGTTGAAGGAAATTTTCTTGGTGATGAGTGAGAGGTTGGTGACTGAAACCAGCTCATTTCCCATTGACCACTGAGGGCACATCTCTCAGGTGAGAAGCAAAGTGAGAATTTGAACCAGGCACATTCTCCTTAGAGACAATGGGCCAAAGACAGGTCCGATGGAATCGAATGTCTTTTCATGTTGACATCCATCCCTTCAAGCCCTCGTTAAGCCATTGAAGTGTCACATTGGGCCTGGGGAAGCGGTTCACCCTGTGAAATTACACGTCCGAAGATTTGGATTTGATTTCCAGACCTCTGCCAGTCAGTCTGCCAGGCACTTTCATGTGACAAGCCTTAGGCGAGTCCCTTTCTGTCTCTGATTCCCGATTCCTTCACAGGGATTTATGTGGGCCTTAACGCCCACTGGGAAAAGATCCCTCTGCCAGCTCAGTGCCTGCTTTCTTGGTTTGACTTGTCAATCTGGACTTGAATACACCTTTGGTTTTGGATTGACTCTATTACCTCTCCTAGAAATTAACACACAAAACTGACAGCTGATTGACAAGATGAGAAGCAGTTTTCCAAAATTCAAATTGAACTTAATCCTTTCTTACTAAAAGAATGCTCAAATCAAGGGGACACAGCTCACTCGTTTTGACTTCATGAGCTATGGCAGGTAGAGACAACTTTCTGAAAATACACAGCTAAAACTGTCCGTGCTTTTAATGCTAGACATGTTTTTCAGAATACACAGCTAAAGCGGGGACCGTTTTAGCTGTGTATTTTGAAAAAGTTGTGTGCTCTTCAAAGAGAAAGCTACTTTTGCTGTGTCTTTGAATTCGAGGGGAAATGGGAGTCCTCTTCAGTCAGCAGGGACGACACCTGAGTCCTTTGCCGTCCTCTTGTGTGCCTCTGAGGGTGAAATGAGAGTGGTCCCTGTCATCATGAGCCATGTCTGAAAGAATTATTCACATTCCCTACGAGAATAGACGGGTGAAATAGCAAAAGGTGTGTCTGCCTTTGGAGCATGGACGGGTTCAAAGCCCACCTCATACCACTAAGTATTTTGCTGAACACGAGCAGTTGTGTGTGCGGCCTGTGTTTGCGTGATTTTTGTGTCGTGTCTGTGTGTGTGTGTGTGTGTGTGTGTGTGTGTGTGTGTCTGTATTTCTGTCTCCATTCCTGAGCAGCAAATCTTTTTTCCTCTTTTAGCATGTTAGTCACAACTGTGGATGAAGCCCAGCACTCCTGAAAACACAATCCATGTATGGTTGAAGGAAATTTTCTTGGTGATGAGTGAGAGGTTGGTGACTGAAACCAGCTCATTTCCCATTGACCACTGAGGTCACATCTCTCAGGTGAGAAGCAAAGTTAGAATTTGAACCAGGCACATTCTCCTTAGAGACAATGGGCCAAAGACAGGTCGGATGGAATCGAATGTCTTTTCATGTTGACATCCATCCCGTCAAGCCCTCGTTAAGCCATTGAAGTGTCACATTGGGCCTGGGGAAGGCGGTGCACCCTGTGAAATTTCACGTCCGAAGATTTGGATTTGATTTCCAGCCCTCTGCCAGTCAGTCTGCCAGGCACTTTCATGTGACAAGCCTTAGTGGAGTCCCTTTCTGTCTCTGATTCCCGATTCCTTCACAGGGATTTATGTGGGCCTTAACGCCCACTGGGAAAAGATCCCTCTGCCAGCTCAGTGCCTGCTTTCTTGGTTTGACTTGTCAATCTGGACTTGAATACACCTTTGGTTTTGGATTGACTCTATTACCTCTCCTAGGTATTAACACACAAAACTGACAGCTGATTGAGAAGATGAGAAGCAGTTTTCCAAAATTCAAATTGAACTTAATCCTTTCTTACTAAAAGAATGCTCAAATCAAGGGGACACAGCTCACTCGTTTTGACTTCATGATCTATGGCAGGTGGAGACAACTTTTTGAAAATACACAGCTAAAACTGTCCGTGCTTCGAATGCTAGACATGTTTTTCAGAATACAGAGCTAAAACGGTCCCCGCTTTAAGTGCTAAATCACTTAAAGCGGGGACCGTTTTAGCTGTGTATTTTGAAAAAGTTGTGTGCTCTTCAAAGAGAAAGCTATTTTGCTGTGTCTTTGGGTTCGAGGGGAAATGGGAGTCCTCTTCAGTCAGCAGGGACGACACCTGAGTCCTTTGCAGTCCTCTTGTCTGCCTCTGAGGGTGAAATGAGAGTGGTCCCTGTCATCATGAGCCATGTCTGAAAGAATTATTCACATTCCCTACGAGAATAGACGGGTGAAATAGCAAAAGGTGTGTCTTCCTTTGGAGCATGGACGGGTTCAAAGCCCACCTCATACCACTAAGTATTTTGCTGAACACGAGCAGTTGTGTGTGCGGCCTGTGTTTGGGTGATTTTTGTGTCATGTGTGTGTGTGTGTGAGTGTGTGTGTGTCTGTGTGTGTGTGTCTGTATTTCTGTCTCCATTCCTGAGCAGCAAATCTTTTTTCCTCTATTAGCATGTTACTCACAACAGTGGATGAAGCCCAGCACTCCTGAAAACACAATCCATGTATGGTTGAAGGAAATTTTCTTGGCGATGAGTGAGAGGTTGGTGACTGAAACCAGCTCATTTCCCATTGACCACTGAGGTCACATCTCTCAGGTAAGAAGCAAAGTGAGAATTTGAACCAGGCACATTCTCCTTAGAGACAATGGGCCAAAGACAGGTCCGATGGAATCGAATGTCTTTTCATGTCGACATCCATCCCTTCAAGCCCTCGGTAAGCCATTGAAGTGTCACATTGGGCCTGTGGGATGCGGTGCACCCTGTGAAATTACACGTCCGAAGATTTGGATTTGATTTCCAGCCCTCTGCCAGTCAGTCTGCCAGGCACTTTCATGTGACAAGCCTTAGGCGAGTCCCTTTCTGTCTCTGATTCCCGATTCCTTCACAGGGATTTATGTGGGCCTTAACGCCCACAGGGGAAAGATCCCTCTGCCAGCTCAGTGCCTGCTTTCTTGGTTTGACTTGTCAATCTTGACTTGAATACACCTTTGGTTTTGGATTGTCTCTATTACCTGTCCTAGAAATTAACACACAAAACTGTCAGCTGACTGACAAGATGAGAAGCAGTTTTCCAAAATTCAAATTGAACTTAATCCTTTCTTACTAAAAGAATGCTCAAATCAAGGGGACACAGCTCACTCGTTTTGACTTCATGAGCTATGGCAGGTAGAGACAACTTTTTGAAAATACACAGCTAAAACTGTCCGTGCTTTGAATGCTAGACATGCTTTTCAGTTTTAAGTGCTTTAACACTTAAAGCGGGACCGTTGTAGCTGTGTATTTTGAAAAAGTTGTGTGTTCTTCAAAGAGAAAGCTACTTTTGCTGTGTCTTTGGGTTCAAGGGGAAATGGGAGTCCTCTTCAGTCAGCAGGGACGACACCTGAGTCCTTTGCAGTCCTCTTGTCTGCCTCTGAGGGTGAAATGAGAGTGGTCCCTGTCATCATGAGCCATGTCAGAAAGAATTATTCACATTCCCTACGAGAATAGACGGGTGAAATAGCAAAAGGTGTGTCTTCCTTTGGAGCATGGACGGGTTCAAAGCCCACCTCATACCACTAAGTATTTTGCTGAACACGAGCAGTTGTGTGTGCGGCCTGTGTTTGGGTGATTTTTGTGTCGTCTGTGTGTGTGTGTGTGTGTGTGTGTCTGTGTGTGTGTGTCTGTATTTCTGTCTCCATTCCTGAGCAGCAAATCTTTTTTCCTCTTTTAGCATGTTACTCACAACTGAGGATGAAGCCCAGCACTCCTGAAAACACAATCCATGTATGGTTGAAGGAAATTTTCTTGGTGATGAGTGAGAGGTTGGTGACTGAAACCAGCTCATTTCCCATTGACCACTGAGGTCACATCTCTCAGGTGAGAAGCAATGTGAGAATTTGAACCAGGCACATTCTCCTTAGAGACAATGGGCCAAAGACAGGTCCGATGGAATCGAATGTCTTTTCATGTTGACATCCATCCCGTCAAGCCCTCGTTAAGCCATTGAAGTGCCACATTGGGCCTGGGGGAGGCGGTGCACCCTGTGAAATTACACGTCCGAAGATTTTGATTTGATTTCCAGCCCTCTGCCAGTCAGTCTGCCAGGCACTTTCATGTGACAAGCCTTAGGCGAGTCCCTTTCTGTCTCTGATTCCCGATTCCTTCACAGGGATTTATGTGGGCCTTAACGCCCACTGGGAAACGATCCCCCTGCCAGCTCAGTGCCTGCTTTCTTGGTTTGACTTGTCAATCTGGACTTGAATACACCTTTGGTTTTGGATTGACTCTATTACCTCTCCTAGAAATTAACACACAAAACTGACAGCTGATTGACAATATGAGAAGCAGTTTTCCAAATTTCAAATTGAACTTAATCCTTTCTTACTAAAAGAATGCTCAAATCAAGGGGACACAGCTCACTCGTTTTGACTTCATGAGCTATGGCAGGTAGAGACAACTTTTTGAAAATACACAGCTAAAACTGTCCGTGCTTTGAATGCTAGACATGTTTTTCAGAATACACAGCTAAAACGGTGCCCGCTTTAAGTGCTTTATTAGCTGTGTATTTTGAAAAAGTTGTGTGCTCTTCAAAGAGAAAGCTACTTTTGCTGTGTCTTTGGGTTCGAGGGGAAATGGGAGTCCTCTTCAGTCAGCAGGGACGACACCTGAGTCCTTTGCAGTCCTCTTGTCTGCCTCTGAGGGTGAAATGAGAGAGGTCCCTGTCATCATGAGCCGTGTCTGAAAGAATTATTCACATTCCCTACGAGAATAGACGGGTGAAATAGCAAAAGGTGTGTCTTCCTTTGGAGCATGGACGGGTTCAAAGCCCACCTCATACCACTAAGTATTTTGCTGAACACGAGCAGTTGTGTGTGCGGCCTGTGTTTGGGTGATTTTTGTGTCGTGTGTGTGTGTGTGTGTGTGTGTGTGTGTGTGTGTGTGTTTGTGTGTGTGTGTCTGTGTGTGTGTGTCTGTATTTCTGTCTCCATTCCTGAGCAGCAAACCTTGTTTCCTCTTTTAGCATGTTACTCACAACTGTGGATGAAGCCCAGCACTCCTGAAAACACAATCCATGTATGGTTGAAGGAAATTTTCTTGGTGATGAGTGAGAGGTTGGTGACTGAAACCAGCTCATTTCCAATTGACCACTGAGGTCACATCTCTCAGGTGAGAAGCAAAGTGAGAATTTGAACCAGGCACATTCTCCTTAGAGACAATGGGCCAAAGACAGGTCCGATGGAATCGAATGTCTTTTCATGTTGACATCCATCCCGTCAAGCCCTCGTTAAGCCATTGAAGTGTCACATTGGGCCTGGGGGAGGAGGTGCACCCTGTGAAATTACACGTCCGAAGATTTGGATTTGATTTCCAGCCCTCTGCCAGTCAGTCTGCCAGGCACTTTCATGTGACAAGCCTTAGGCGAGTCCCTTACTGTCTCTGATTCCCGATTCCTTCACAGGGATTTATGTGGGCCTTAACGCCCACTGGGAAAAGATCCCTCTGCCAGCTCAGTGCCTGCTTTCTTGGTTTGACTTGTCAATCTGGACTTGAATACACCTTTGGTTTTGGATTGACTCTATTACCTCTCCTAGAAATTAACACACAAAACTGACAGCTGATTGACAAGATGAGAAGCAGTTTTCCAAAATTCAAATTGAACTTAATCCTTTCTTCCGAAAAGAATGCTCAAATCAAGGGGACACAGCTCACTCTTTTTGACTTCATGAGCTATGGCAGGTAGAGACAACTTTTTGAAAATACACAGCTAAAACTGTCCGTGCTTTGAATGCTAGACATGTTTTTCAGAATACACAGCTAAAACGGTCCCCGCTTTATGTGTTAAAGCACTTAAAGCGGGGACCGTTTTAGCTGTGTATTTTGAAAAATTTGTGTGCTCTTCAAAGAGAAAGCTACTTTTGCTGTGTCTTTGGGTTCGAGGGGAAATGGGAGTCCTCTTCAGTCAGCAGGGACGACACCTGAGTCCTTTGCAGTCCTCTTGTCTGCCTCTGAGGGTGAAATGAGAGTGGTCCCTGTCATCATGAGCCATGTCTGAAAGAATTTTTCACATTCCCTATGGAAATAGACGGGTGAAATAGCAAATGGTGTGTCTTCCTTTGGAGCATGGACGGGTTCAAAGCCCACCTCATACCACTAAGTATTTTGCTGAAAACGAGCAGTTGTGTGTGCGGCCTGTGTTTGGGTGATTTTTGTGTCATGTGTGTGTGTGTGTGTGTGTGTGTGTTTGTGTGTGTGTCTGTGTGTGTGTGTCTGTATTTCTGTCTCCATTCCTGAGCAGCAAATCTTTTTTCCTCTTTTAGCATGTTACTCACAACTGTGGATGAAGCCCATCACTCCTGAAAACACAATCCATGTATGGTTGAAGGAAATTTTCTTGGTAATGAGTGAGAGGTTGGTGACTGAAACCAGCTCATTTCCCATTGACCACTGAGGTCACATCTCTCAGGTGAGAAGCAAAGTGAGAATTTGAACCAGGCACATTCTCCTTAGAGTCAATGTGCCAAAGACAGGTCCGATGAAATCGAATGTCTTCTCTTGTTGACATCCATCCCGTCAAGTCCTCGTTAAGCCATTGAAGTGTCACATTGGGCCTGGGGGAGGCGGTGCACCCTGTGAAATTACACGTCCGAAGATTTGGATTTGATTTCCAGCCCTCTGCCAGTCAGCCTGCCAGGCACTTTCATGTGACAAGCCTTTGGCGAGTCCCTTTCTGTCTCTGATTCCCGATTCCTTCACAGGGATTTATGTGGGCCTTAACGCCCACTGGGAAAAGATCCCTCTGCCAGCTCAGTGCCTGCTTTCTTGCTTTGACTTGTCAATCTGGACTTGAATACACCTTTGGTTTTGGATTGACTCTATTACCTCTCCTAGAAATTAACACACAAAACTGACAGCTGATTGACAAGATGAGAAGCAGTTTTCCAAAATTCAAATTGAACTTAATCCTTTCTTACTAAAAGAATGCTCAAATCAAGGGGACACAGCTCACTCGTTTTGACTTCATGAGCTATGGCAGGTAGAGACAACTTTTTGAAAATACACAGCTAAAACTGTCCGTGCTTTGAATGCTAGACATGTTTTTCAGAATACACAGCTAAAACGGTCCCCGCTTTAAGTGCTAAAAGGAAATTTTCTTGGTGATGAGTGGGAGGTTGGTGACTGAAACCAGCTCATTTTCCATTGACCACTGAGGTCGCATCTCTCAGGTGAGAAGCAAAGTGAGAATTTGAACCAGGCACATTCTCCTTAGAGACAATGGGCCAAAGACCAGTCCGATGGAATCGAATGTCTTTTCATGTTGATATCCATCCAGTCAAGCCCTCGTTAAGCCATTGAAGTGTCACATTGGGCCTGGGGGAGGCGGTGCACCCTGTGAAATTACACGTCCGAAGATTTGGATTTGATTTCCAGCCCTCTGCCAGTCAGTCTGCCAGGCACTTTCATGTGACAAGCCTTAGGCGAGTCCCTTTCTGTCTCTGATTCCCGATTCCTTCACAGGGATTTATGTGGGCCTTAACGCCCACTGGGAAAAGAACCCTCTGCCAGCTCAGTGCCTGCTTTCTTGCTTTGACTTGTCAATCTGGACTTGAATACACCTTTGGTTTTGGATTGACTCTATTACCTCTCCTAGAAATTAACACACAAAACTGACAGCTGATTGACAAGATGAGAAGCAGTTTTCCAAAATTCAAATTGAACTTAATCCTTTCTTACTAAAAGAATGCTCAAATCAAGGGGACACAGCTCACTCGTTTTGACTTCATGAGCTATGGCAGGTAGAGACAACTTTTTGAAAATACACAGCTAAAACTCCCCGTGCTTTGAATGCTAGACATGTTTTTCAGTTTTAAGTGCTTTAGCACTTAAAGCGGGGACCGTTTTAGCTGTGTATTTTGAAAAAGTTGTGTGCTCTTCAAAGAGAAAGCTACTTTTGCTGTGTCTTTGGGTTCGAGGGGAAATGGGAGTCCTCTTCAGTCAGCAGGGACGACACCTGAGTCCTTTGCAGTCCTCTTGTCTGCCTCTGAGGGTGAAATGAGAGTGGTCCCTGTCATCATGAGCCATGTCTGAAAGAATTATTCACATTCCCTACGAGAATAGACGGGTGAAATAGCAAAAGGTGTGTCTTCCTTTGGAGCATGGACGGGTTCAAATCCCACCTCATACCACTAAGTATTTTGCTGAACACGAGCAGTTGTGTGTGCGGCCTGTGTTTGGGGGATTTTTGTGTCATGTGTGTGTGTGTGTGTGTGTGTGTGTGTCTGTGTGTGTGTGTCTGTATTTCTGTCTCCATTCCTGAGCAGCAAATCTTTTTTCCTCTTTTAGCATGTTACTCACAACTGTGGATGAAGCCCAGCACTCCTGAAAACACAATCCATGTATGGTTGAAGGAAATTTTCTTGGTGATGAGTGAGAGGTTGGTGACTGAAACCAGCTCATTTCCCATTGACCACTGAGGTCACATCTCTCAGGTGAGAAGCAAAGTGAGAATTTGAACCAGGCACATTCTCCTTAGAGACAATGGGCCAAAGACAGGTCCGATGGAATCGAATGTCTTTTCACGTTGACATCCATCCCGTCAAGCCCTCGTTAAGCCATTGAAGTGTCACATTGGGCCTGGGGGAGGCTGTGCACATTGTGAAATGACACGTCCGAAGATTTGGATTTGATTTCCAGCCCTCTGCCTGTCAGTCTGCCAGGCACTTTCATGTGACAAGCCTTAGGCGAGTCCCTTTCTGTCTCTGATTCCCGATTCCTTCACAGGGATTTATGTGGGCCTTAACGCCCACTGGGATAAGATCCCTCTGCCAGCTCAGTGCCTGCTTTCTTGCTTTGACTTGTCAATCTGGACTTGAATACACCTTTGGTTTTGGATTGACTCTATTACCTCTCCTAGAAATTAACACACAAAACTGACAGCTGATAGACAAGATGAGAAGCAGTTTTCCAAAATTCAAATTGAACTTAATCCATTCTTACTAAAAGAATGCTCAAATCAAGGGGACACAGCTCACTCGTTTTGACTTCATGAGCTATGGCAGGTAGAGACAATTTTTGAAAATACACAGCTAAAACTGTGCGTGCTTTGAATGCTAGACATGTTTTTCAGAATACACAGCTAAAGCGGGGACCGTTTTAGCTGTGTATTTTGAAAAAGTTGTGTGCTCTTCAAAGAGAAAGCTACTTTTGCTGTGTCTCTGGGTTCGAGGGGAAATGGGAGTCCTCTTCAGTCAGCAGGGACGACACCTGAGTCCTTTGCAGTCCTCTTGTCTGCCTATGAGGGTGAAATGAGAGTGGTCCCTGTCATCATGAGCCATGTCTGAAAGAATTATTCACATTCCCTACGAGAATAGACGGGTGAAATAGCAAAAGGTGTGTCTTCCTTTGGAGCATGGACGGTTTCAAAGCCCACCTCATACCACTAAGTATTTTGCTGAACACGAGCAGTTGTGTGTGCGGCCTGTGTTTGGGTGATTTTTGTGTCGTGTGTGTGTGTGTTTGTGTGTGTGTCTGTGTGTGTGTGTCTGTGTGTGTGTGTCTGTATTTCTGTCTCCATCCTGAGCAGCAAATCTTTTTTCCTCTTTTAGCATGTTACTCACAACTGTGGATGAAGCCCAGCACTCCTGAAAACACAATCCATGTATGGTTGAAGGAAATTTTCTTGGTGATGAGTGAGAGGTTGGTGACTGAAACTAGCTCATTTCTGATTGACCACTGAGGTCACATCTCTCAGGTGAGAAGCAAAGTGAGAATTTGAACCAGGCACATTCTCCTTAGAGACAATGGGCCAAAGACAGGTCCGATGGAATCGAATGTCTTTTCATGTTGACATCCATCCGGCCAAGCCCTCGTTAAGCCATTGAAGTG
The DNA here is from genome assembly GCF_048565385.1 of Saimiri boliviensis. Lineage (NCBI taxonomy): Eukaryota > Metazoa > Chordata > Mammalia > Primates > Cebidae > Saimiri > Saimiri boliviensis. The sequence continues at coordinate 154,190,418 of NC_133453.1, forward strand.
TCACATTGGGCCTGGGGGAGGCGGTGCACCCTGTGAAATTACACGTCCGAAGATTTGGATTTGATTTCCAGCCCTCTGCCAGTCAGTCTGCCAGGCACTTTCATGTGACAAGGCTTAGGCGAGTCCCTTTCTGTCTCTGATTCCCGATTCCTTCACAGGGATTTATGTGGGCCTTAACGCCCACTGGGAAAAGATCCCTCTGCCAGCTCAGTGCCTGCTTTCTTGCTTTGACTTGTCAATCTGGACTTGAATACACCTTTGGTTTTGGATTGACTCTATTACCTCTTCTAGAAATTAACACACAAAACTGACAGCTGATTGACAAGATGAGAAGCAGTTTTCCAAAATTCAAATTGAACTTAATCCTTTCTTACTAAAAGAATGTTCAAATCAAGGGGACACAGCTCACTCGTTTTGACTTCATGAGCTATGGCAGGTAGAGACAACTTTTTGAAAATACACAGCTAAAACTGTCCGTGTTTTGAATGCTAGACATGTTTTTCAGAATACACAGCTAAAGCGGGGACCGTTTTAGCTGTGTATTTTGAAAAAGTTGTGTGCTCTTCAAAGAGAAAGCTACTTTTGCTGTGTCTTTGGGTTCAAGGGGAAATGGGAGTCCTCTTCAGTCAGCAGGGACGACACCTGAGTCCTTTGCAGTCCTCTTGTCTGCCTATGAGGGTGAAATGAGAGTGGTCCCTGTCATCATGAGCCATGTCTGAAAGAATTATTCACATTCCCTACGAGAATAGACGGGTGAAATAGCAAAAGGTGTGTCTTCCTTTGGAGCATGGACGGGTTCAAAGCCCACCTTATACCACTAAGTATTTTGCTGAACACGAGCAGTTGTGTGTGCGGCCTGTGTTTGGGTGATTTTTATGTCCTGTGTGTTTGTGTGTGTGTGTGTGTGTGTGTGTCTGTGTGTGTGTGTGTGTCTGTATTTCTCTCTCCATTCCCGAGCAGCAAATCTTTTTTCCTCTTTTAACATGTAACTCACAACTGTGGATGAAGCCCAGCACTTCTGAAAACACAATCCATGTATGGTTGAAGTAAATTTTCTTGGTGCTGAGTTAGAGGTTGGTGACTGAAACCAGCTCATTTCCCATTGACCACTGAGGTCACATCTCTCAGGTGAAAAGCAAAGGGAGAATTTGAACCAGGCACATTCTCCTTAGAGACAATGGGCCAAAGACAGGTCCGATGGAATCGAATGTCTTTTCATGTTGACATCCATCCCGTCAAGCCCTCGTTAAGCCATTGAAGTGTCACATTGGGCCTGGGGGAGGCGGTGCACCCTGTGAAATTACAGGTCCGAAGATTTCGATTTGATTTCCAGCCCTCTGCCAGTCAGTCTGCCAGGCAATTTCATGTGACAAGCCTTAGGCGAGTCCCTTTCTGTCTCTGATTCCCGATTCCTTCACAGGGATTTATGTGATCCTTAACGCCCACTGCGAAAAGATCCCTCTGCCAGCTCAGTGCCTGCTTTCTCGGTTTGACTTGTCAATCTGGACTTGTATACACCTTTGGTTTTGGATTGACTCTATTACCTCTCCTAGAAATTAACACACAAAACTGACAGCTGATTGACAAGATGAGAAGCAGTTTTCCAAAATTCAAATTGAACTTAATCCTTTCTTACTAAAAGAATGCTCAAATCAAGTGGACACAGATCACTCGTTTTGACTTCATGAGCTATGGCAGGTAGAGACAACTTTTGGAAAATACACAGATAAAACTGTCCGTGCTTTGAATGCTAGACATGTTTTTCAGAATACACAGCTAAAGCGGGGACCGTTTTAGCTGTGTATTTTGAAAAAGTTGTGTGCTCTTCAAAGAGAAAGCTACTTTTGCTGTGTCTCTGTGTTCGAGGGGAAATGGGAGTCCTCTTCAGTCAGCAGGGACGACACCTGAGTCGTTTGCAGTCCTCTTCTCTGCCTCTGAAGGTGAAATGAGAGTGGTCCCTGTCATCATGAGCCATGTCTGAAAGAATTATTCACATTCCCTACGAGAATAGACGGGTGAAATAGCAAAAGGTGTGTCTTCCTTTGGAGCATGGACGGTTTCAAAGCCCACCTCATACCACTAAGTATTTTGCTGAACACGAGCAGTTGTGTGTGCGTCCTGTGTTTGGGTGATTTTTGTGTCGTGTCTGTGTGTGTTTGTGTGTGTGTCTGTGTGTGTGTGTCTGTGTGTGTGTGTGTCTGTATTTCTGTCTCCATTCCTGAGCAGCAAATCTTTTTTCCTCTTTTAGCATGTTACTCACAACTGTGGATGAAGCCCAGCACTCCTGAAAACACAATCCATGTATGGTTGAAGGAAATTTTCTTGGTGATGAGTGAGAGGTTGGTGACTGAAACCAGCTCATTTCCCATTGACCACTGAGGTCACATCTCTCAGGTGAGAAGCAAAGTGAGAATTTGAACCAGGCACATTCTCCTTTGAGACAATGGGCCAAAGACAGGTCCGATGGAATCGAATGTCTTTTCATGTTGACATCCATCCCGTCAAGCCCTCGTTAAGCCATTGAAGTGTCACATTGGGCCTGGGGGAGGCGGTGCACCCTGTGAAATTACACGTCCGAAGATTTGGATTTGATTTCCAGCCCTCTGCCAGTCAGTCTGCCAGGCACTTTCATGTGACAAGCCTTAGGCGAGTCCCTTTCTGTCTCTGATTCCCGATTCCTTCACAGGGATTTATGTTGGCCTTAACGCCCACTGGGAAAAGATCCCTCTGCCAGCTCAGTGCCTGCTTTCTCGGTTTGACTTGTCAATCTGGACTTGAATACACCTTTGGTTTTGGATTGACTCTATTACCTCTCCTAGAAATTAACACACAAAACTGACAGCTGATTGACAAGATGAGAAGCAGTTTTCCAAAATTCAAATTGAACTTAATTTTTTCTTACTAAAAGAATGTTCAAATCAAGGGGACACAGCTCACTCGTTTTGACTTCATGAGCTATGGCAGGTAGAGACAACTTTTTGAAAATACACAGCTAAAACTCTCCGTGCTTTGAATGCTAGACATGTTTTTCAGAATACGCAGCTAAAGCGGGGACCATTTTAGCTGTGTATTTTGAAAAAGTTGTGTGCTCTTCAAAGAGAAAGCTACTTTTGCTGTGTCTTTGGGTTCAAGGGGAAATGGGAGTCCTCTTCAGTCAGCAGGGACGACACCTGAGTCCTTTGCAGTCCTCTTCTCTGCCTCTGAGGGTGAAATGAGAGTGGTCCCTGTCATCAAGAGCCATGTCTGAAAGAATTATTCACATTCCCTACGAGAATAGACGGGTGAAATAGCAAAAGGTGTGTCTTCCTTTGGAGCATGGACGGGTTCAAAGCCCACCTCATACCACTAAGTATTTTGCTGAACACGAGCAGTTGTGTGTGCGGCCTGTGTTTGGGTGATTTTTGTGTCCTGTGTGTTTGTGTGTGTGTGTGTGTGTGTGTGTGTCTGTGTGTGTGTGTGTCTGTATTTCTCTCTCCATTCCCGAGCAGCAAATCTTTTTTCCTCTTTTAACATGTTACTCACAACTGTGGATGAAGCCCAGCACTCCTGAAAACACAATCCATGTATGGTTGAAGGAAATTTTCTTGGTGATGAGTGAGAGGTTGGTGACTGAAACCAGCTCATTTCCCATTGACCGCTGAGGTCACATCTCTCAGGTGAGAAGCAAAGTGAGAATTTGAACCAGGCACATTCTCCTTAGAGACAATGGGCCAAAGACAGGTCCGATGGAATCGAATGTCTTTTCATGTTGACATCCATCCGGCCAAGCCCTCGTTAAGCCATTGAAGTGTCACATTGGGCCTGGGGGAGGCGGTGCACCCTGTGAAATTACACGTCCGAAGATTTGGATTTGATTTCCAGCCCTCTGCCAGTCAGTCTGCCAGGCACTTTCATGTGACAAGGCTTAGGCGAGTCCCTTTCTGTCTCTGATTCCCGATTCCTTCACAGGGATTTATGTGGGCCTTAACGCCCACTGGGAAAAGATCCCTCTGCCAGCTCAGTGCCTGCTTTCTTGCTTTGACTTGTCAATCTGGACTTGAATACACCTTTGGTTTTGGATTGACTCTATTACCTCTTCTAGAAATTAACACACAAAACTGACAGCTGATTGACAAGATGAGAAGCAGTTTTCCAAAATTCAAATTGAACTTAATCCTTTCTTACTAAAAGAATGTTCAAATCAAGGGGACACAGCTCACTCGTTTTGACTTCATGAGCTATGGCAGGTAGAGACAACTTTTTGAAAATACACAGCTAAAACTGTCCGTGTTTTGAATGCTAGACATGTTTTTCAGAATACACAGCTAAAGCGGGGACCGTTTTAGCTGTGTATTTTGAAAAAGTTGTGTGCTCTTCAAAGAGAAAGCTACTTTTGCTGTGTCTTTGGGTTCAAGGGGAAATGGGAGTCCTCTTCAGTCAGCAGGGACGACACCTGAGTCCTTTGCAGTCCTCTTGTCTGCCTATGAGGGTGAAATGAGAGTGGTCCCTGTCATCTTGAGCCATGTCTGAAAGAATTATTCACATTCCCTACGAGAATAGACGGGTGAAATAGCAAAAGGTGTGTCTTCCTTTGGAGCATGGACGGGTTCAAAGCCCACCTTATACCACTAAGTATTTTGCTGAACACGAGCAGTTGTGTGTGCGGCCTGTGTTTGGGTGATTTTTATGTCCTGTGTGTTTGTGTGTGTGTGTGTGTGTGTGTGTCTGTGTGTGTGTGTGTGTCTGTATTTCTCTCTCCATTCCCGAGCAGCAAATCTTTTTTCCTCTTTTAACATGTAACTCACAACTGTGGATGAAGCCCAGCACTTCTGAAAACACAATCCATGTATGGTTGAAGTAAATTTTCTTGGTGCTGAGTGAGAGGTTGGTGACTGAAACCAGCTCATTTCCCATTGACCACTGAGGTCACATCTCTCAGGTGAAAAGCAAAGGGAGAATTTGAACCAGGCACATTCTCCTTAGAGACAATGGGCCAAAGACAGGTCCGATGGAATCGAATGTCTTTTCATGTTGACATCCATCCCGTCAAGCCCTCGTTAAGCCATTGAAGTGTCACATTGGGCCTGGGGGAGGCGGTGCACCCTGTGAAATTACAGGTCCGAAGATTTCGATTTGATTTCCAGCCCTCTGCCAGTCAGTCTGCCAGGCAATTTCATGTGACAAGCCTTAGGCGAGTCCCTTTCTGTCTATGATTCCCGATTCCTTCACAGGGATTTATGTGATCCTTAACGCCCACTGCGAAAAGATCCCTCTGCCAGCTCAGTGCCTGCTTTCTCGGTTTGACTTGTCAATCTGGACTTGTATACACCTTTGGTTTTGGATTGACTCTATTACCTCTCCTAGAAATTAACACACAAAACTGACAGCTGATTGACAAGATGAGAAGCAGTTTTCCAAAATTCAAATTGAACTTAATCCTTTCTTACTAAAAGAATGCTCAAATCAAGTGGACACAGATCACTCGTTTTGACTTCATGAGCTATGGCAGGTAGAGACAACTTTTGGAAAATACACAGATAAAACTGTCCGTGCTTTGAATGCTAGACATGTTTTTCAGAATACACAGCTAAAGCGGGGACCGTTTTAGCTGTGTATTTTGAAAAAGTTGTGTGCTCTTCAAAGAGAAAGCTACTTTTGCTGTGTCTCTGTGTTCGAGGGGAAATGGGAGTCCTCTTCAGTCAGCAGGGACGACACCTGAGTCGTTTGCAGTCCTCTTCTCTGCCTCTGAAGGTGAAATGAGAGTGGTCCCTGTCATCATGAGCCATGTCTGAAAGAATTATTCACATTCCCTACGAGAATAGACGGGTGAAATAGCAAAAGGTGTGTCTTCCTTTGGAGCATGGACGGTTTCAAAGCCCACCTCATACCACTAAGTATTTTGCTGAACACGAGCAGTTGTGTGTGCGTCCTGTGTTTGGGTGATTTTTGTGTCGTGTCTGTGTGTGTTTGTGTGTGTGTCTGTGTGTGTGTGTCTGTGTGTGTGTGTGTCTGTATTTCTGTCTCCATTCCTGAGCAGCAAATCTTTTTTCCTCTTTTAGCATGTTACTCACAACTGTGGATGAAGCCCAGCACTCCTGAAAACACAATCCATGTATGGTTGAAGGAAATTTTCTTGGTGATGAGTGAGACGTTGGTGACTGAAACCAGCTCATTTCCCATTGACCACTGAGGTCACATCTCTCAGGTGAGAAGCAAAGTGAGAATTTGAACCAGGCACATTCTCCTTTGAGACAATGGGCCAAAGACAGGTCCGATGGAATCGAATGTCTTTTCATGTTGACATCCATCCCGTCAAGCCCTCGTTAAGCCATTGAAGTGTCACATTGGGCCTGGGGGAGGCGGTGCACCCTGTGAAATTACACGTCCGAAGATTTGGATTTGATTTCCAGCCCTCTGCCAGTCAGTCTGCCAGGCACTTTCATGTGACAAGCCTTAGGCGAGTCCCTTTCTGTCTCTGATTCCCGATTCCTTCACAGGGATTTATGTGGGCCTTAACGCCCACTGGGAAAAGATCCCTCTGCCAGCTCAGTGCATGCTTTCTTGCTTTGACTTGTCAATCTGGACTTGAATACACCTTTGGTTTTGGATTGACTCTATTACCTCTCCTAGAAATTAACACACAAAACTGACAGCTGATTGACAAGATGAGAAGCAGTTTTCCAAAATTCAAATTGAACTTAATTTTTTCTTACTAAAAGAATGTTCAAATCAAGGGGACACAGCTCACTCGTTTTGACTTCATGAGCTATGGCAGGTAGAGACAACTTTTTGAAAATACACAGCTAAAACTCTCCGTGCTTTGAATGCTAGACATGTTTTTCAGAATACGCAGCTAAAGCGGGGACCATTTTAGCTGTGTATTTTGAAAAAGTTGTGTGCTCTTCAAAGAGAAAGCTACTTTTGCTGTGTCTTTGGGTTCAAGGGGAAATGGGAGTCCTCTTCAGTCAGCAGGGACGACACCTGAGTCCTTTGCAGTCCTCTTCTCTGCCTCTGAGGGTGAAATGAGAGTGGTCCCTGTCATCATGAGCCATGTCTGAAAGAATTATTCACATTCCCTACGAGAATAGACGGGTGAAATAGCAAAAGGTGTGTCTTCCTTTGGAGCATGGACGGGTTCAAAGCCCACCTCATACCACTAAGTATTTTGCTGAACACGAGCAGTTGTGTGTGCGGCCTGTGTTTGGGTGATTTTTGTGTCCTGTGTGTTTGTGTGTGTGTGTGTGTGTGTGTGTGTCTGTGTGTGTGTGTGTCTGTATTTCTCTCTCCATTCCCGAGCAGCAAATCTTTTTTCCTCTTTTAACATGTTACTCACAACTGTGGATGAAGCCCAGCACTCCTGAAAACACAATCCATGTATGGTTGAAGGAAATTTTCTTGGTGATGAGTGAGAGGTTGGTGACTGAAACCAGCTCATTTCCCATTGAAGGCTGAGGTCACATCTCTCAGGTGAGAAGCAAAGTGAGAATTTGAACCAGGCACATTCTCCTTAGAGACAATGGGCCAAATACAGGTCCGATGGAATCGAATGTCTTTTCATGTTGACATCCATCCCGTCAAGCCCTCGTTAAGCCATTGAAGTGTCACATTGGGCCTGGGGGAGGCGGTGCACCCTGTGAAATTACACGTCCGAAGATTTGGATTTGATTTCCAGCCCTCTGCCAGTCAGTCTGCCAGGCACTTTCATGTGACAAGCCTTAGGCGAGTCCCTTTCTGTCTCTGATTCCCGATTCCTTCACAGGGATTTATGTGGGCCTTAAAGCCCACTGGGAAAAGATCCCTCTGCCAGCTCAGTGCCTGCTTTCTCGGTTTAACTTGTCAATCTGGACTTGAATACACCTTTGGTTTTGGATTGACTCTATTACCTCTCCTAGAAATTAACACACAAAACTGACAGCTGATTGACAAGATGAGAAGCAGTTTTCCAAAATTCAAATTGAACTTAATCCTTTCTTACTAAAAGAATGCTCAAATCAAGGGGACACAGCTCACTCGTTTTGACTTCATGAGCTATGGCAGGTAGAGACAACTTTTTGAAAATACACAGCTTAAACTGTCCGTGCTTTGAATGCTAGACATGTTTTTCAGAATACACAGCTAAAATGGTCCTTGCTTTAAGTGCTAAAGCATTTAAGCGGGACCGTTTTAGTTGTGTATTTTGAAAAAGTTGTGTGCTCTTCAAAGAGAAAGCTACTTTTGCTGTGTCTTTGGGTTCGAGGGGAAATTGGAGTCCTCTTCTGTCAGCAGGGATGACACCGGAGTCCTTTGCAGTCCTCTTGTCTGCCTCTGAGCTTGAAATGAGAGTGGTCCTTGTCATCATGAGCCATGTGTGAAAGAATTATTCACATTCCCTACGAGAATAGACGGGTGAAATAGCAAAAGGTGTATCTTCCTTTGGAGCATGGACCGGTTCAAAGCTCACCTCACACCACTAAGTATTTTGCTGAACACTAGCAGTTGTGTGTGCGGCCTGTGTTTGGGTGATTTTTGTGTCATTGTGTGTGTGTGTGTGTTTGTGTGTATGTGTGCGTCTGTGTGTGTGTGTCTGTATTTCTGTCTCCATTCCTGAGCAGCAAATCTTTTTTCCTCTTTTAGCATGTTACTCACAACTGTGGATGAAGCCCAGAACTCCTGAAAACACAATCCATGTATGGTTGAAGGAAATTTTCTTGGTGATGAGTGAGAGGTTGGTGACTGAAACCAGCTCATTTCCCATTGACCACTGAGGTCACAACTCTGAGGTAAGAAGCAAAGTGAGAATTTGAACCAGGCACATTCTCCTTAGAGACAATGGGCCAAAGACAGGTCCGATGGAATCGATGTCTTTTCATGTTGAGATCCATCCCGTCAAGCCCTCGTTAAGCCATTGAAGTGTCACATTGGGCCTGGGGGAGGCAATGCACCCTGTGAAATTACACGTCCGAAGATTTGGATTTGATTTCCAGCCCTCTGCCAGTCAGTCTGCCAGGCACTTTCATGTGACAAACCTTAGACGAGTCCCTTTCTGTCTCTGATTCCCGATTCCTTCACAGGGATTTATGTGGGCCTTAACGCCCACTGGGAAAAGATCCCTCTGCCAGCTCAGTGCCTGCTTTCTTGGTTTGACTTGTCAATCTGGACTTGAATACACCTTTGCTTTTGGATTGACTCTATTACCTCTCCTAGAAATTAACACACAAAACTGACAGCTGATTGACAAGATGAGAAGCAGTTTTCCAAAATTCAAATTGAACTTAATCCTTTCTTACTAAAAGAATGCTCAAATCAAGGGGACACACCTCACTCGTTTTGTCTTCATGAGCTATGGCAGGTAGAGACAACTTTTTGAAAATACACAGCTAAAACTGTCCGTGCTTTGAATACTAGACATGTTTTTCAGAATACACAGCTAAAACAGTCCCCGCATAAGTGCTTTAGCACTTAAAGCGGGTACCGTTTTAGCTGTGTATTTTGAAAAATTGTGTGCTCTTCAAAGAGAAAGCTACTTTTGCTGTGTCTTTGGGTTCGAGGGGAAATGGGAGTCTTCTTAAGTCAGCAGGGACGACACCTGAGTCCTTTGCAGTCCTCTTGTCTGCCTCTGAGGGTGAAATGAGAGTGGTCCCTGTCATCATGAGCCATGTCTGAAAGAATTATTCACATTCCGTACGAGAATAGACGGGTGAAATAGCAAAAGGTGTGTCTTCCTTTGGAGCATGGACAGGTTCAAAGCCCACCTCATACCACTAAGTATTTTGCTGAACACGAGCAGTTGTGTGTGCGGCCTGTGTTTGGGTGATTTTTGTGTCATGTGTGTGTGTGTGTGTGTGTGTCTGTGTGTGTGTGTCTGTGTGTGTGTGTCTGTATTTCTGTCTCCATTCCTGAGCAGCAAATCTTTTTTCCTCTTTTAGCATGTTACTCACAACTGTGGATGAAGCCCAGCACTCCTGAAAACACAATCCATGTATGGTTGAAGGAAATTTTCTTGGTGATGAGTGAGAGGTTGGTGACTGAAACCAGCTCATTTCCCATTGACCACTGAGGTCACATCTCTCAGGTGAGAAGCAAAGTGAGAATTTGAACCAGGCACATTCTCCTTAGAGACAATGGGCCAAAGACAGGTCCGATGGAATCGAATGTCTTTTCATGTTGACATCCATCCCGTCAAGCCCTCGTTAATCCATTGAAGTGTCACATTGGGCCTGGGGGAGGCGGTGCACCCTGTGAAATTACACGTCCGAAGATTTGGATTTGATTTCCAGCCCTCTGCCAGTCAGTCTGCCAGGCACTTTCATGTGACAAGCCTTAGGCGAGTCCCTTTCTGTCTCTGATTCCCGATTCCTTCACAGGGATTTATGTGGGCCTTAACGCCCACTGGGAAAAGATCCCTCTGCCAGCTCAGTGCCTGCTTTCTTGCTTTGACTTGTCAATCTGGACTTGAATACACCTTTGGTTTTGGATTGACTCTATTACCTCTCCTAGAAATTAACACACAAAACTGACAGCTGATTGACAAGATGAGAAGCAGTTTTCCAAAATTCAAATTGAACTTAATTTTTTCTTACTAAAAGAATGTTCAAATCAAGGGGACACAGCTCACTCGTTTTGACTTCATGAGCTATGGCAGGTAGAGACAACTTTTTGAAAATACACAGCTAAAACTCTCCGTGCTTTGAATGCTAGACATGTTTTTCAGAATACGCAGCTACAGCGGGGACCATTTTAGCTGTGTATTTTGAAAAAGTTGTGTGCTCTTCAAAGAGAAAGCTACTTTTGCTTTGTCTTTGGGTTCAAGGGGAAATGGGAGTCCTCTTCAGTCAGCAGGGACGACACCTGAGTCCTTTGCAGTCCTCTTCTCTGCCTCTGAGGGTGAAATGAGAGTGGTCCCTGTCATCATGAGCCATGTCTGAAAGAATTATTCACATTCCCTACGAGAATAGACGGGTGAAATAGCAAAAGTTGTGTCTTCCTTTGGAGCATGGACGGGTTCAAAGCCCACCTCATACCACTAAGTATTTTGCTGAACACGAGCAGTTGTGTGTGCGGCCTGTGTTTGGGTGATTTTTGTGTCCTGTGTGTTTGTGTGTGTGTGTGTGTGTGTGTGTGTCTGTGTGTGTGTGTGTCTGTATTTCTGTCTCCATTCCCGAGCAGCAAATCTTTTTTCCTCTTTTAACATGTTACTCACAACTGTGGATGAAGCCCAGCACTCCTGAAAACACAATCCATGTATGGTTGAAGGAAATTTTCTTGGTGATGAGTGAGAGGTTGGTGACTGAAACCAGCTCATTTCCCATTGACCGCTGAGGTCACATCTCTCAGGTGAGAAGCAAAGTGAGAATTTGAACCAGGCACATTCTCCTTAGAGACAATGGGCCAAAGACAGGTCCGATGGAATCGAATGTCTTTTCATGTTGACATGCATCCCGTCAAGCCCTCGTTAAGCCATTGAAGTGTCACATTGGGCCTGGGGGAGGCGGTGCACCCTGTGAAATTACACGTCCGAAGATTTGGATTTGATTTCCAGCCCTCTGCCAGTCAGTCTGCCAGGTACTTTCATGTGACAAGCCTTAGGCGAGTCCCTTTCTGTCTCTGATTCCCGATTCCTTCACAGGGATTTATGTGGGCCTTAAAGCCCACTGGGAAAAGATCCCTCTGCCAGCTCAGTGCCTGCTTTCTCGGTTTGACTTGTCAATCTGGACTTGAATACACCTTTGGTTTTGGATTGACTCTATTACCTCTCCTAGAAATTAACACACAAAACTGACAGCTGATTGACAAGATGAGAAGCAGTTTTCCAAAATTCAAATTGAACTTAATCCTTTCTTACTAAAAGAATGCTCAAATCAAGGGGACACAGCTCACTCGTTTTGACTTCATGAGCTATGGCAGATAGAGACAACTTTTTGAAAATACACAGCTTAAACTGTCCGTGCTTTGAATGCTAGACATGTTTTTCAGAATACACAGCTAAAATGGTCCTTGCTTTAAGTGCTAAAGCATTTAAGCGGGACCGTTTTAGTTGTGTATTTTGAAAAAGTTGTGTGCTCTTCAAAGAGAAAGCTACTTTTGCTGTGTCTTTGGGTTCGAGGGGAAATTGGAGTCCTCTTCTGTCAGCAGGGACGACACCGGAGTCCTTTGCAGTCCACTTGTCTGCCTCTGAGCTTGAAATGAGAGTGGTCCTTGTCATCATGAGCCATGTGTGAAAGAATTATTCACATTCCCTACGAGAATAGACGGGTGAAATAGCAAAAGGTGTGTCTTCCCTTGGAGCATGGACCGGTTCAAAGCTCACCTCACACCACTAAGTATTTTGCTGAACACTAGCAGTTGTGTGTGCGGCCTGTGTTTGGGTGATTTTTGTGTCATTGTGTGTGTGTGTGTGTTTGTGTGTATGTGTGCGTCTGTGTGTGTGTGTCTGTATTTCTGTCTCCATTCCTGAGCAGCAAATCTTTTTTCCTCTTTTAGCATGTTACTCACAACTGTGGATGAAGCCCAGCACTCCTGAAAACACAATCCATGTATGGTTGAAGGAAATTTTCTTGGTGATGAGTGAGAGGTTGGTGACTGAAACCAGCTCATTTCCCATTGACCACTGAGGTCACATCTCTCAGGTGAGAAGCAAAGTGAGAATTTGAACCAGGCACATTCTCCTTAGAGACAATGGGCCAAAGACAGGTCCGATGGAATCGAATGTCTTTTCATGTTGACATCCATCCCGTCAAGCCCTCGTTAAGCCATTGAAGTGTCACATTGGGCCTGGGGGAGGCGGTGCACCCTGTGAAATTACACGTCCGAAGATTTGGATTTGATTTCCAGCCCTCTGCCAGTCAGTCTGCCAGGCACTTTCATGTGACAAGCCTTAGGCGAGTCCCTTTCTGTCTCTGATTCCCGATTCCTTCACAGGGATTTATGTGGGCCTTAACGCCCACTGGGAAAAGATCCCTCTGCCAGCTCAGTGCCTGCTTTCTTGCTTTGACTTGTCAATCTGGACTTGAATACACCTTTGGTTTTGGATTGACTCTATTACCTCTCCTAGAAATTAACACACAAAACTGACAGCTGATTGACAAGATGAGAAGCAGTTTTCCAAAATTCAAATTGAACTTAATTTTTTCTTACTAAAAGAATGTTCAAATCAAGGGGACACAGCTCACTCGTTTTGACTTCATGAGCTATGGCAGGTAGAGACAACTTTTTGAAAATACACAGCTAAAACTCTCCGTGCTTTGAATGCTAGACATGTTTTTCAGAATACGCAGCTAAAGCGGGGACCATTTTAGCTGTGTATTTTGAAAAAGTTGTGTGCTCTTCAAAGAGAAAGCTACTTTTGCTTTGTCTTTGGGTTCAAGGGGAAATGGGAGTCCTCTTCAGTCAGCAGGGACGACACCTGAGTCCTTTGCAGTCCTCTTCTCTGCCTCTGAGGGTGAAATGAGAGTGGTCCCTGTCATCATGAGCCATGTCTGAAAGAATTATTCACATTCCCTACGAGAATAGACGGGTGAAATAGCAAAAGGTGTGTCTTCCTTTGGAGCATGGACGGGTTCAAAGCCCACCTCATACCACTAAGTATTTTGCTGAACACGAGCAGTTGTGTGTGCGGCCTGTGTTTGGGTGATTTTTGTGTCCTGTGTGTTTGTGTGTGTGTGTGTGTGTGTGTCTTTGTGTGTGTGTGTCTGTATTTCTCTCTGCATTCCCGAGCAGCAAATCTTTTTTCCTCTTTTAACATGTTACTCACAACTGTGGATGAAGCCCAGCACTCCTGAAAACACAATCCAAGTATGGTTGAAGGAAATTTTCTTGGTGATGAGTGAGAGGTTGGTGACTGAAACCAGCTCATTTCCCATTGACCGCTGAGGTCACATCTCTCAGGTGAGAAGCAAAGTGAGAATTTGAACCAGGCACATTCTCCTTAGAGACAATGGGCCAAATACAGGTCCGATGGAATCGAATGTCTTTTCATGTTGACATGCATCCCGTCAAGCCCTCGTTAAGCCATTGAAGTGTCACATTGGGCCTGGCGGAGGCGGTGCACCCTGTGAAATTACACGTCCGAAGATTTGGATTTGATTTCCAGCCCTCTGCCAGTCAGTCTGCCAGGCACTTTCATGTGACAAGCCTTAGGCGAGTCGCTTTCTGTCTCTGATTCCCGATTCCTTCACAGGGATTTATGTGGGCCTTAAAGCCCACTGGGAAAAGATCCCTCTGCCAGCTCAGTGCCTGCTTTCTCGGTTTGACTTGTCAATCTGGACTTGAATACACCTTTGGTTTTGGATTGACTCTATTACCTCTCCTAGAAATTAACACACAAAACTGACAGCTGATTGACAAGATGAGAAGCAGTTTTCCAAAATTCAAATTGAACTTAATCCTTTCTTACTAAAAGAATGCTCAAATCAAGGGGACACAGCTCACTCGTTTTGACTTCATGAGCTATGGCAGGTAGAGACAACTTTTTGAAAATACACAGCTTAAACTGTCCGTGCTTTGAATGCTAGACATGTTTTTCAGAATACACAGCTAAAATGGTCCTTGCTTTAAGTGCTAAAGCATTTAAGCGGGACCGTTTTAGTTGTGTATTTTGAAAAAGTTGTGTGCTCTTCAAAGAGAAAGCTACTTTTGCTGTGTCTTTGGGTTCGAGGGGAAATTGGAGTCCTCTTCTGTCAGCAGGGACGACACCGGAGTCCTTTGCAGTCCTCTTGTCTGCCTCTGAGCTTGAAATGAGAGTGGTCCTTGTCATCATGAGCCATGTGTGAAAGAATTATTCACATTCCCTACGAGAATAGACGGGTGAAATAGCAAAAGGTGTGTCTTCCCTTGGAGCATGGACCGGTTCAAAGCTCACCTCACACCACTAAGTATTTTGCTGAACACTAGCAGTTGTGTGTGCGGCCTGTGTTTGGGTGATTTTTGTGTCATTGTGTGTGTGTGTGTGTTTGTGTGTATGTGTGCGTCTGTGTGTGTGTGTCTGTATTTCTGTCTCCATTCCTGAGCAGCAAATCTTTTTTCCTCTTTTAGCATGTTACTCACAACTGTGGATGAAGCCCAGCACTCCTGAAAACACAATCCATGTATGGTTGAAGGAAATTTTCTTGGTGATGAGTGAGAGGTTGGTGACTGAAACCAGCTCATTTCCCATTGACCACTGAGGTCACATCTCTCAGGTGAGAAGCAAAGTGAGAATTTGAACCAGGCACATTCTCCTTAGAGACAATGGGCCAAAGACAGGTCCGATGGAATCGAATGTCTTTTCATGTTGACATCCATCCCGTCAAGCCCTCGTTAAGCCATTGAAGTGTCACATTGGGCCTGGGGGAGGCGGTGCACCCTGTGAAATTACACGTCCGAAGATTTGGATTTGATTTCCAGCCCTCTGCCAGTCAGTCTGCCAGGCACTTTCATGTGACAAGCCTTAGGCGAGTCCCTTTCTGTCTCTGATTCCCGATTCCTTCACAGGGATTTATGTGGGCCTTAACGCCCACTGGGAAAAGATCCCTCTGCCAGCTCAGTGCCAGCTTTCTTGCTTTGACTTGTCAATCTGGACTTGAATACACCTTTGGTTTTGGATTGACTCTATTACCTCTCCTAGAAATTAACACACAAAACTGACAGCTGATTGACAAGATGAGAAGCAGTTTTCCAAAATTCAAATTGAACTTAATTTTTTCTTACTAAAAGAATGTTCAAATCAAGGGGACACAGCTCACTCGTTTTGACTTCATGAGCTATGGCAGGTAGAGACAACTTTTTGAAAATACACAGCTAAAACTCTCCGTGCTTTGAATGCTAGACATGTTTTTAAGAATACGCAGCTAAAGCGGGGACCATTTTAGCTGTGTATTTTGAAAAAGTTGTGTGCTCTTCAAAGAGAAAGCTACTTTTGCTTTGTCTTTGGGTTCAAGGGGAAATGGGAGTCCGCTTCAGTCAGCAGGGACGACACCTGAGTCCTTTGCAGTCCTCTTCTCTGCCTCTGAGGGTGAAATGAGAGTGGTCCCTGTCATCATGAGTCATGTCTGAAAGAATTATTCACATTCCCTACGAGAATAGACGGTGAAATAGCAAAAGGTGTGTCTTCCTTTGGAGCATGGACGGGTTCAAAGCCCACCTCATACCACTAAGTATTTTGCTGAACACGAGCAGTTGTGTGTGCGGCCTGTGTTTGGGTGATTTTTGTGTCCTGTGTGTTTGTGTGTGTGTGTGTGTGTGTGTGTCTGTGTGTGTGTGTGTCTGTATTTCTCTCTCCATTCCCGAGCAGCAAATCTTTTTTCCTCTTTTAACATGTTACTCACAACTGTGGATGAAGCCCAGCACTCCTGAAAACACAATCCAAGTATGGTTGAAGGAAATTTTCTTGGTGATGAGTGAGAGGTTGGTGACTGAAACCAGCTCATTTCCCATTGACCGCTGAGGTCACATCTCTCAGGTGAGAAGCAAAGTGAGAATTTGAACCAGGCACATTCTCCTTAGAGACAATGGGCCAAATACAGGTCCGATGGAATCGAATGTCTTTTCATGTTGACATGCATCCC
Organism: Saimiri boliviensis; assembly: GCF_048565385.1. Taxonomy (NCBI): domain Eukaryota; kingdom Metazoa; phylum Chordata; class Mammalia; order Primates; family Cebidae; genus Saimiri; species Saimiri boliviensis. The sequence continues at coordinate 154,206,917 of NC_133453.1, forward strand.
GTCAAGCCCTCGTTAAGCCATTGAAGTGTCACATTGGGCCTGGGGGAGGCGGTGCACCCTGTGAAATTACACGTCCGAAGATTTGGATTTGATTTCCAGCCCTCTGCCAGTCAGTCTGCCAGGCACTTTCATGTGACAAGCCTTAGGCGAGTCCCTTTCTGTCTCTGATTCCCGATTCCTTCACAGGGATTTATGTGGGCCTTAAAGCCCACTGGGAAAAGATCCCTCTGCCAGCTCAGTGCCTGCTTTCTCGGTTTGACTTGTCAATCTGGACTTGAATACACCTTTGGTTTTGGATTGACTCTATTACCTCTCCTAGAAATTAACACACAAAACTGACAGCTGATTGACAAGATGAGAAGCAGTTTTCCAAAATTCAAATTGAACTTAATCCTTTCTTACTAAAAGAATGCTCAAATCAAGGGGACACAGCTCACTCGTTTTGACTTCATGAGCTATGGCAGGTAGAGACAACTTTTTGAAAATACACAGCTTAAACTGTCCGTGCTTTGAATGCTAGACATGTTTTTCAGAATACACAGCTAAAATGGTCCTTGCTTTAAGTGCTAAAGCATTTAAGCGGGACCGTTTTAGTTGTGTATTTTGAAAAAGTTGTGTGCTCTTCAAAGAGAAAGCTACTTTTGCTGTGTCTTTGGGTTCGAGGGGAAATTGGAGTCCTCTTCTGTCAGCAGGGACGACACCGGAGTCCTTTGCAGTCCTCTTGTCTGCCTCTGAGCTTGAAATGAGAGTGGTCCTTGTCATCATGAGCCATGTGTGAAAGAATTATTCACATTCCCTACGAGAATAGACGGGTGAAATAGCAAAAGGTGTGTCTTCCCTTGGAGCATGGACCGGTTCAAAGCTCACCTCACACCACTAAGTATTTTGCTGAACACTAGCAGTTGTGTGTGCGGCCTGTGTTTGGGTGATTTTTGTGTCATTGTGTGTGTGTGTGTGTTTGTGTGTATGTGTGCGTCTGTGTGTGTGTGTCTGTATTTCTGTCTCCATTCCTGAGCAGCAAATCTTTTTTCCTCTTTTAGCATGTTACTCACAACTGTGGATGAAGCCCAGCACTCCTGAAAACACAATCCATGTATGGTTGAAGGAAATTTTCTTGGTGATGAGTGAGAGGTTGGTGACTGAAACCATCTCATTTCCCATTGACCACTGAGGTCACAACTCTGAGGTAAGAAGCAAAGTGAGAATTTGAACCAGGCACATTCTCCTTAGAGACAATGGGCCAAAGACAGGTCCGATGGAATCGAATGTCTTTTCATGTTGACGTCCATCCCGTCAAGCCCTCGTTAAGCCATTGAAGTGTCATATTGGACCTGGGGGAGGCGGTGCCCCCTGTGAAATTACACGTCCGAAGATTTGGATTTGATTTCCAGCCCTCTGCCAGTCAGTCTGCCAGGCACTTTCATGTGACAAGCCTTAGGCGAGTCCCTTTCTGTCTCTGATTCCCGATTCCTTCACAGGGATTTATGTGGGCCTTAACGCCCACTGGGAAAAGATCCCTCTGCCAGCTCAGTGCCTGCTTTCCCGGTTTGACTTGTCAATCTGGACTTGAATACAACTTTGGTTTTGGATTGACTCTATTACCTCTCCTAGAAATTAACACACAAAACTGACAGCTGATTGACAAGATGAGAAGCAGTTTTCCAAAATTCAAATTGAACTTAATCCTTTCCTACTAAAAGAATGCTCAAATCAAGGGGACACAGCTCACTCGTTTTGACTTCATGAGCTATGGCAGGTAGAGACAACTTTTTGAAAATACACAGCTAAAACTGTCCGTGCTTTGAATGCGAGCCATGTTTTTCAGAATACACAGCTAAAACGGTCCCCGCTTTAAGTGCTAAAGCACTTAAAGCGGGGACCGTTTTAGCTGTGTATTTTGAAAAAGTTGTGTGCTCTTCAAAGAGAAAGCTACTTTTGCTGTGTCTTTGGGTTCGAGGGGAAATGGGAGTCCTCTTCAGTCAGCAGGGACGACACCTGAGTCCTTTGCAGTCCTCTTGTCTGCCTCTGAGGGTTAAGTGAGAGTGGTCCCTGTCATCATGAGCCATGTCTGAAAGAATTATTCACATTCCCTACGAGAATAGACGGGTGAAATAGCAAAAGGTGTGTCTTCCTTTGGAGCATGGACGGGTTCAAAGCCCACCTCATACCACTAAGTATTTTGCTGACCACGAGCAGTTGTGTGCGCGGCCTGTGTTTGTGTGTATTTTGTGTCATGTGTGTGTGTGTGTGTGTGTTTGTGTGTGTGTGTGTGTCTGTGTGTGTGTGTCTGTATTTCTGTCTCCATTCCCGAGCAGCAAATCTTTTTTCCTCTTTTAGCATGTTACTCACAACTGTGGATGAAGCCCAGCACTCCTGAAAACACAATCCATGTATGGTTGAAGGAAATTCTCTTGGTGATGAGTGAGAGGTTGGTGACTGAAACCAGCTCATTTCCCATTGACCACTGAGGTCACATCTCTCAGGTGAGAAGCAAAGTGAGAATTTGAACCAGGCACATTCTCCTTAGAGACAATGGGCCAGAGACAGGTCCGATGGAATCGAATGTCTTTTCATGTTGACATCCATCCCGTCAAGCCCTCGTTAAGCAATTGCAGTGTCACATTGGGCATGGGGGAGGCGGTGCACCCTGTGAAATTACACGTCCGAAGATTTGGATTTGATTTCCAGCCCTCTGCCAGTCAGTCTGCCAGGCACTTTCATGTGACAAGCCTTAGGCGAGTCCCTTTCTGTCTCTGATTCCCGATTCCTTCACAGGGATTTATGTGGGCCTTAACGCTCACTGGGAAAAGATCCCTCTGCCAGCTCAGTGCCTGCTTTCTTGGTTTGACTTGTCAATCTGGACTTGAACACACCTTTGGTTTTGGATTGACTCTATTACCTCTCCTAGAAATTAACACACAAAACTGACAGCTGATTGACAAGATGAGAAGCAGTTTTCCAAAATTCAAATTGAACTTAATCCTTTCTTACTAAAAGAATGCTCAAATCAAGGGGACACACCTCACTCGTTTTGTCTTCATGAGCTATGGCAGGTAGAGACAACTTTTTGAAAATACACAGCTAAAACTGTCCGTGCTTTGAATACTAGACATGTTTTTCAGAATACACAGCTAAAACAGTCCCCGCATAAGTGCTTTAGCACTTAAAGCGGGTACCGTTTTAGCTGTGTATTTTGAAAAATTGTGTGCTCTTCAAAGAGAAAGCTACTTTTGCTGTGTCTTTGGGTTCGAGGGGAAATGGGAGTCTTCTTAAGTCAGCAGGGACGACACCTGAGTCCTTTGCAGTCCTCTTGTCTGCCTCTGAGGGTGAAATGAGAGTGGTCCCTGTCATCATGAGCCATGTCTGAAAGAATTATTCACATTCCGTACGAGAATAGACGGGTGAAATAGCAAAAGGTGTGTCTTCCTTTGGAGCATGGACAGGTTCAAAGCCCACCTCATACCACTAAGTATTTTGCTGAACACGAGCAGTTGTGTGTGCGGCCTGTGTTTGGGTGATTTTTGTGTCATGTGTGTGTGTGTGTGTGTGTGTCTGTGTGTGTGTGTCTGTGTGTGTGTGTCTGTATTTCTGTCTCCATTCCTGAGCAGCAAATCTTTTTTCCTCTTTTAGCATGTTACTCACAACTGTGGATGAAGTACAGCACTCCTGAAAACACAATCCATGTATGGTTGAAGGAAATTTTCTTGGTGATGAGTGAGAGGTTGGTGACTGAAACCATTTCATTTCCCATTGACCACTGAGGTCGCATCTCTCAGGTGAGAAGCAAAGTGAGAATTTGAACCAGGCACATTCTCCTTAGAGACAATGGGCCAGAGACAGGTCCGATGGAATCGAATGTCTTTTCATGTTGACATCCATCCCATCAAGCCCTCGTTAAGCCATTGAAGTGTCACATTGGGCCTGGGGAAGACGGTGCACCCTGTGAAATTACACGTCCGAAGATTTGGATTTGATTTCCAGCCCTCTGCCAGTCAGTCTGCCAGGCACTTTCATGTGACAAGCCTTAGGCCAGTCCATTTCTGTCTCTGATTCCCGATTCCTTCACAGGGATTTATGTGGGCCTTAACGCCCACTGGGAAAAGATCCCTCTTCCAGTTCAGTGCCTGCTTTCTTGGTTTGACTTGTCAATCTGGACTTGAACACACCTTTGGTTTTGGATTGACTCTATTAACTCTCCTAGAAATTAACACACAAAACTGACAGCTGATTGACAAGATGAGAAGCAGTTTTCCAAAATTCAAATTGAACTTAATCCTTTCTTACTAAAAGAATGCTCAAATCAAGGGGACACAGCTCACTCGTTTTGACTTCATGAGCTATGGCAGGTAGAGACAACTTTTTGAAAATACACAGCTAAAACTGTCCGTGCTTTGAATGCTAGACATGTTTTTCAGAATACACAGCTAAAACAGTCCACGCATAAGTGCTTTAGCACTTAAAGCGGGTACAGTTTTAGCTGTGTATTTTGAAAAATTGTGTGCTCTTCAAAGAGAAAGCTACTTTTGCTGTGTCTTTGGGTTCGAGCGGAAATGGGAGTCTTCTTAAGTCAGCAGGGACGACACCTGAGTTCTTTGCAGTCCTCTTGTCTGCCTCTGAGGGTGAAATGAGAGTGGTCCCTGTCATCACGAGCCATGTGTGAAAGAATTATTCACATTCCGTACGAGAATAGACGGGTGAAATAGCAAAAGGTGTGTCTTCCTTTGGAGCATGGACAGGTTCAAAGCCCACCTCATACCACTAAGTATTTTGCTGAACACGAGCAGTTGTGTGTGCAGCCTGTGTTTGGGTGATTTTTGTGTAGTGTGTGTGTGTGTGTGTGTGTGTGTGCGTGTCTGTGTGTGCGTGTCTGTATTTCTGTCTCCATTCCTGAGAAGCAAATCTTTTTTCCTTTTTTAGCATGTTACTCACAACTGTGGATGAAGCCCAGCACTCCTGAAAACACAATCCATGTATGGTTGAAGGAAATTTTCTTGGTGATGAGTGAGAGGTTGGTGACTGAAACCAGCTCATTTCCCATTGACCACTGAGGTCACATCTCTCAGGTGAGAAGCAAAGTGAGAATTTGAACCAGGCACATTCTCCTTAGAGACAATGGGCCAAAGACAGGTCCGATGGAATCGATGTCTTTTCATGTTGAGATCCATCCCGTCAAGCCCTCGTTAAGCCATTGAAGTGTCACATTGGGCCTGGGGGAGGCAATGCACCCTGTGAAATTACACGTCCGAAGATTTGGATTTGATTTCCAGCCCTCTGCCAGTCAGTCTGCCAGGCAATTTCATGTGACAAGCCTTAGGTGAGTCCCTTTCTGTCTCTGATTCCCGATTCCTTCACAGGGATTTATTTGTGCCCTAACGCCCACTGGGAAAAGATCCCTCTGCCAGCTCAGTGCCTGCTTTCTTGGTTTGACTTGTCAATCTGGACTTGAATACACCTTTGGTTTTGGATTGACTCTATTACCTCTCCTAGAAATTAACACACAAAACTGACAGCTGATTGACAAGATGAGAAGCAGTTTTCCAAAATTCAAATTGAACTTAATCCTTTCTTACTAAAAGAATGCTCAAATCAAGGGGACACAGCTCACTCGTTTTGACTTCACGAGCTATGGCAGGTAGAGACAACTATTTGAAAATACACAGCTAAAACTGTCCGTGCTTTGAATGCCAGACATGTTTTTCAGAATACACAGCTAAAACGGTCCCCGCTTTAAGTGCTAAAGCACTTAAAGCGGGGACCGTTTTAGCTGTGTATTTTGAAAAAGTTGTGTGCTCTTCAAAGAGAAAGCTACTTTTGCTGTGTCTTTGGGTTCGAGGGGAAATGGGAGTCCTCTTCAGTCAGCAGGGACGACACCTGAGGCCTTTGCAGTCCTCTTGTCTGCCTCTGAGGGTGAAATGAGAGTGGTCCCTGTCATCATGAGCCATGTCTGAAAGAATTATTCACATTCCCTACGAGAATAGACGGGTGAAATAGCAAAAGGTGTGTCTTCCTTTGGAGCATGGACGGGTTCAAAGCCCACCTCATATCACTAAGTATTTTGCTGAACACGAGCAGTTGTGTGTGCAGCCTGTGTTTGGGTGATTTTTGTGTGATGTTTGTGTGTGTGTGTGTGTGTGTGTGTTTGTGTCTGTGTGTCTGTGTGTTTATGTCTGTATTTCTGTCTCCATTCCTGAGCAGCAAATCTTTTTTCCTCTTTTAGCATGTTACTCACAACTGTGGATGAAGCCCAGCACTCCTGAAAACACAATCCATGTATGGTTGAAGGAAATTTTCTTGGTGATGAGTGAGAGGTTGGTGACTGAAACCAGCTCATTTCCCATTGACCACTGAGGTCACATCTCTCAGGTGAGAAGCAAAGTGAGAATTTGAACCAGGCACATTCTCCTTAGAGACAATTGGCCAAAGACAGGTCCGATGGAATCGAATGTCTTTTCATGTTGACATCCATCCCGTCAAGCCCTCGTTAAGCCATTGAAGTGTCACATTGGGCCTGGGGGAGGCGGTGCACCCTGTGAAATTACACGTCCGAAGATTTGGATTTGATTTCCAGCCCTCTGCCAGTCAGTCTGCCAGGCACTTTCATGTGACAAGCCTTAGGCGAGTCCCTTTCTGTCTCTGATTCCCGATTCCTTCACAGGGATTTATGTGGGCCTTAACGCCCACTGGGAAAAGATCCCTCTGCCAGCTCAGTGCCTGCTTTCTTGGTTTGACTTGTCAATCTGGACTTGAATACACCTTTGGTTTTGGATTGACTCTATTACCTCTCCTAGAAATTAACACACAAAAATGAAAGCTGATTGACAAGACGAGAAGCAGTTTTCCAAAATTCAAATTGAACTTCATCCTTTCTTACTAAAAGAATGCTCAAATCAAGGGGACACAGCTCACTCGTTTTGACTTCATGAGCTATGGCAGGTAGAGACAACTTTTTGAAAATACACAGCTAAAACTGTCCGTGCTTTGAATGCTAGACATGTTTTTCAGTTTTAAGTGCTTTAGCACTTAAAGCAAGACGGTTTTAGCTGTGTATTTTGAAAAAGTTGTGTGCTCTTCAAAGAGAAAGCTACTTTTGCTGTGTCTTTGGATTCGAGGGGAAATGGGAGTCCTCTTCAGTCAGCAGGGACGACACCTGAGTCCTTTGCAGTCCTCTTGTCTGCCTCTGAGGGTGAAATGAGAGTGGTCCCTGTCATCATGAGCCATGTCTGAAAGAATTATTCACATTCCCTACGAGAATAGACGGGTGAAATAGCAAAAGGTGTGTCTTCCTTTGGAGCATGGACGGGTTCAAAGCCCACCTCATACCACTAAGTATTTTGCTGAACACGAGCAGTTGTGTGTGCGGCCTGTGTTTGGGTGATTTTTGTGTCGTGTGTGTGTGTGTGTGTGTGTGTGTGTGTGTGTCTGTGTGTGTTTGTCTGTATTTCTGTCTCCATTCCTGAACAGCAAATCTTTTTTCATCTTTTAGCATGTTACTCACAACTGTGGATGAAGCCCAGCAATCCTGAAAGCACAATCCATGTATGGTTGAAGGAAATTTTCTTGGTGATGAGTGAGAGGTTGGTGACTGAAACCAGCTCATTTCCCATTGACCACTGAGTTCACATCTCTCAGGTGAGAAGAAAAGTGAGAATTTGAACCAGGCACATTCTCCTTAGAGACAATGGGCCAAAGACAGGTCCGATGGAATCGAATGTCTTTTCATGTTGACATCCATCCCGTCAAGCCCTCGTTAAGCCATTGAAGTGTCACATTGGGCCTGGGGGAGGCGGTGCACCCTGTGAAATTACACGTCCGAAGATTTGGATTTGATTTCCAGCCCTCTGCCAGTCAGTCTGCCAGGCACTTTCATGTGACAAGCCTTAGGCGAGTCCCTTTCTGTCTCTGATTCCCGATTCCTTCACAGGGATTTATGTGGGCCTTAACGCCCACTGGGAAAAGATCCCTCTGCCAGCTCAGTGCCTGCTTTCTTGGTTTGACTTGTCAATCTGGACTTGAATACCCCTTTGGTTTTGGATTGACTCTATTACCTCTCCTAGAAATTAACACACAAAACTGACAGCTGATTGACAAGATGAGAAGCAGTTTTTTCAAAATTCAAACTGAACTTAATCCTTTCTTACTAAAAGAATGCTCAAATCAAGGGGACACAGCTCACTCGTTTTGACTTCATGAGCTATGGCAGGTAGAGACAACTTTCTGAAAATACACAGCTAAAACTGTCCGTGCTTTGAATGCTAGACATGTTTTTCAGAATACACAGCTAAAACGGTCCCCGCTTTCAGTGCTAAACCACTTAAAGCGAGGACCGTTTTAGCTGTGTATTTTGAAAAATTTGTGTGCTTTTCAAAGAGAAAGCTACTTTTGCTGTGTCTTTGGATTCGAGGGGAAATGGGTGTCCTCTTCAGTCAGCAGGGACGACACCTGAGTCCTTTGCAGTCCTCTTGTCTGCCTCTGAGGGTGAAATGAGAGTGGTCCCTGTCATCATGAGCCATGTCTGAAAGAATTATTCACATTCCCTACGAGAATAGACGGGTGAAATAGCAAAAGGTGTGTCTTCCTTTGGAGCATGGACGGGTTCAAAGCCCACCTCATACCACTAAGTATTTTGCTGAACACTAGCAGTTGTGTGTGCGGCCTGTGCTTGGGTGATTTTTGTGTCGTCTGTGTGTGTGTGTGTGTGTCTGTGTGTGTGTGTCTGTGTGTGTGTGTGTGTCTGTATTTCTGTCTCCATTCCTGAGCAGCAAATCTTTTTTCATTTTTTAGCATGTTACTCACAACTTTGGATGGAGCCCAGCACTCCTGAAAACACAATCCATGTATGGTTGAAGGAAATTTTCTTGGTGATGAGTGAGAGGTTGGTGACTGAAACCAGCTCATTTCCCATTGAACACTGAGGTCACATCTCTCAGGTGAGAAGCAAAGTGAGAATTTGAACCAGGCACATTCTCCTTAGAGACAATGGGCCAAAGACAGGTCCGATGGAATCGAATGTCTTTTCATGTTGACATCCATCCCGTCAAGCCCTCGTTAAGCCATTGAAGTGTCACATTGGGCCTGGGGGAGGCGGTGCACCCTGTGAAATTACACGTCCGAAGATTTGGATTTGATTTCCAGCCCTCTGCCAGTCAGTCTGCCAGGCACTTTCATGTGACAAGCCTTAGGCGAGTCCCTTTCTGTCTCTGATTCCCGATTCCTTCACAGGGATTTATGTGGGCCTTAACGCCCACTGGGAAAAGATCCCTCTGCCAGCTCAGTGCCTGCTTTCTTGGTTTGACTTGTCAATCTGGACTTGAATACACCTTTGGTTTTGGATTGACTCTATTACCTCTCCTAGAAATTAACACACAAAACTGACAGCTGATTGACAAGATGAGAAGCAGTTTTCCAAAATTCAAATGGAACTTAATCCTTTCTTACTAAAAGAATGCTCAAATCAAAGGGACACAGCTCACTCGTTTTGACTTCATGAGCTATGGCAGGTAGAGACAACCTTTTGAAAATACACAGCCAAAACTGTCCGTGCTTTGAATTCTAGACATGTCTTTCAGAATACACAGCTAAAACGGTCCCCGCTTTAAGTGTTAAAGCACTTAAAGCGGGGACCGTTTTAGCTGTGTATTTTGAAAAAGTTGTGTGCTCTTCAAAAAGAAAGCTACTTCTGCTGTGTCTTTGGGATCGAAGGGCAATGGGAGTCCTCTTCAGTCAGCAGGGACGACACCTGAGTCCTTTGCAGTCCTCTTGTCTGCCTCTGAGGGTGAAATGAGAGTGGTCCCTGTCATCATGAGCCATGTCTGAAAGAATTATTCACATTCCCTACGAGAATAGACGGGTGAAATAGCAAAAGGTGTGTCTTCCTTTGGAGCATGGACGGGTTCAAAGCCCACCTCATACCACTAAGTATTTTGCTGAACACGAGCAGTTGTGTGTGCGGCCTGTGTTTGGGTGATTTTTGTGTCATGTGTGTGTGTGTGTGTGTGTGTGGGTCTGTGTGTGTGTGTCTGTGTGTGTGTGTCTGTATTTCTGTCTCCATTCCTGAACAGCAAATCTTTTTTCCTCTTTTAGCATGTTACTCACAACTGTGGATGAAGCCCAGCACTCCTGAAAACACAATCCATGTATGGTTGAAGGAAATTTTCTTGGTGATGAGTGAGAGGTTGGTGACTGAAACCAGCTCATTTCCCATTGACCACTGAGGTCGCATCTCTCAGGTGAGAAGCAAAGTGAGAATTTGAACCACGCACATTCTCCTTAGAGACAATGGGCCAAAGACAAGTCCGATGGAATCGAATGTCTTTTCATGTTGACATCCATCCCGTCAAGCCCTCGTTAAGCCATTGAAGTGTCACATTGGGCCTGGGGGAGGCGGTGCACCCTGTGAAATTACACATCCGAAGATTTGGATTTGATTTCCAGCCCTCTGCCAGTCAGTCTGCCATGCACTTTCATGTGACAAGCCTTAGGCGAGTCCCTTTCTGTCTCTGATTCCCGATTCCTTCACAGGGATTTATGTGGGCCTTAACGCCCACTGGGAAAAGATCCCTCTGCCAGCTCAGTGCCTGCTTTCTTGCTTTGACTTGTCAATCTGGACTTGAATACACCTTTGGTTTGGATTGACTCTATTACCTCTCCTAGAAATTAACTCACAAAACTGACAGCTGATTGACAAGATGAGAAGCAGTTTTCCAAAATTCAAATTGAACTTAATCCTTTCTTATTAAAAGAATGCTCAAATCAAGGGGACACAGCTCACTCGTTTTGACTTCATGAGCCATGGCAGGTAGAGACAACTTTTTGAAAATACACAGCTACAACTGTCCGTGCTATGAATACTAGACATGTTTTTCAGAATCCACAGCTAAAACGGTCCCCGCTTTAAGTGCTAAAGCACTTAACGCGGGGACCGTTTTAGCTGTGTATTTTGAAAAAGTTGTGTGCTCTTCAAAGAGAAAGCTACTTTTGCTGTGTCTTTGGGTTCGAGGGGAAATGGGAGTCCTCTTCAGTCAGCAGGGATGACACCGGAGTCCTTTGCAGTCCTCCTGTCTGCCTCTGAGGGTGAAATGAGAGTGGTCCCTGTCATCATGAGCCATGTCTGAAAGAATTATTCACATTCCCTACGAAAATAGATGGGTGAAATAGCAAAAACGTGTGTCTTCTTTTGGAGCATGGACGGGTTCAAAGCCCACCTCATACCACTAAGAATTTTGCTGAACACGAGCAGTTGTGTGTGCGGCCTGTGTTTGGGTGATTTTTGTGTCGTGTGTGTGTGTGTGTGTGTGTGTCTGTGTGTGTGTGTCTGTATTTCTGTCTCCATTCCTGAGCAGCAAATCTTTTTTCCTTTTTTAGCATGTTACTCACAACTTTGGATGGAGCCCAGCACTCCTGAAAACACAATCCATGTATGGTTGAAGGAAATTTTCTTGGTGATGAGTGAGAGGTTGGTGACTGAAACCAGCTCATTTCCCATTGACCACTGAGGTCACATCTCTCAGGTGAGAAGCAAAGTGAGAATTTGAACCAGGCACATTCTCCTTAGAGACAATGGGCCAAAGACAGGTCCGATGGAATCGAATGTCTTTTCATGTTGACATCCATCCCGTCAAGCCCTCGTTAAGCCATTGAAGTGTCACATTGGGCCTGGGGGAGGCGGTGCACCCTGTGAAATTACACGTCCGAAGATTTGGATTTGATTTCCAGCCCTCTGCCAGTCAGTCTGCCAGGCACTTTCATGTGACAAGCCTTAGGCGAGTCCCTTTCTGTCTCTGATTCCCGATTCCTTCACAGGGATTTATGTGGGCCTTAACGCCCACTGGGAAAAGATCCCTCTGCCAGCTCAGTGCCTGCTTTCTTGGTTTGACTTGTCAATCTGGACTTGAATACACCTTTGGTTTTGGATTGACTCTATTACCTCTCCTAGAAATTAACACACAAAACTGACAGCTGATTGACAAGATGAGAAGCAGTTTTCCAAAATTCAAATTGAACCTAATCCTTTCTTACTAAAAGAATGCTCAAATCAAAGGGACACAGCTCACTCGTTTAGACTTCATTAGCTATGGCAGGTAGAGACAACTTTTTGAAAATACACAGCCAAAACTGTCCGTGCTTTGAATTCTAGACATGTTTTTCAGAATACACAGCTAAAACGGTCCCCGCTTTAAGTGTTAAAGCACTTAAAGCGGGGACCGTTTTAGCTGTGTATTTTGAAAAATTTGTGTGCTCTTCAAAAAGAAAGCTACTTCTGCTGTGTCTTTGGGATCGAGGGGAAATGGGAGTCCTCTTCAGTCAGCAGGGACGACACCTGAGGCCTTTGCAGTCCTCTTGTCTGCCTCTGAGGGTGAAATGAGAGTGGTCCCTGTCATCATGAGCCATGTCTGAAAGAATTATTCACATTCCGTACGAGAATAGACGGGTGAAATAGCAAAAGGTATGTCATCCTTTGGAGCATGGACGGGTTCAAAGCCCACCTCATACCACTAAGTATTTTGCTGAACTCGAGCAGTTGTGTGTGCGGCCTGTTTTTGGGTGATTTTTGTGTCATGTGTGTGTGTGTGTGTGTGTGTGTGTGTCTGTGTGTGTGTGTCTGTGTGTGTGTGTCTGTATTTCTGTCTCCATTCCTGAACAGCAAATCTTTTTTCCTCTTTTAGCATGTTACTCACAACTGTGGATGAAGCCCAGCACTCCTGAAAACACAATCCATGTATGGTTGAAGGAAATTTTCTTGGTAATGAGTGAGAGGTTGGTGACTGAAACCAGCTCATTTCCCATTGACCACTGAGGTCACATCTCTCAGGTGAGAAGCAAAGTGAGAATTTGAACCAGGCACATTCTCCTTAGAGACAATGGGCCAAAGACAAGTCCGATGGAATCGAATGTCTTTTCATGTTGACATCCATCCCGTCAAGCCCTCGTTAAGCCATTGAAGTGTCACATTGGGCCTGGGGGAGGCGGTGCACCCTGTGAAATTACACATCCGAAGATTTGGATTTGATTTCCAGCCCTCTGCCAGTCAGTCTGCCATGCACTTTCATGTGACAAGCCTTAGGCGAGTCCCTTTCTGTCTCTGATTCCCGATTCCTTCACAGGGATTTATGTGGGCCTTAACGCCCACTGGGAAAAGATCCCTCTGCCAGCTCAGTGCCTGCTTTCTTGCTTTGACTTGTCAATCTGGACTTGAATACACCTTTGGTTTTGGATTGACTCTATTACCTCTCCTAGAAATTAACTCACAAAACTGACAGCTGATTGACAAGATGAGAAGCAGTTTTCCAAAATTCAAATTGAACTTAATCCTTTCTTACTAAAAGAATGCTCAAATCAAGGGGACACAGCTCACTCGTTTTGACTTCATGAGCCATGGCAGGTAGAGACAAATTTTTGAAAATACACAGCTAAAACTGTCCGTGCTATGAATGCTAGACATGTTTTTCAGAATACACAGCTAAAACGGTCCCCGCTTTAAGTGCTAAAGCTAAAGCACTTAACGCGGGGAGCGTTTTAGCTGTGTATTTTGAAAAAGTTGTGTGCTCTTCAAAGAGAAAGCTACTTTTGCTGTGTCTTTGGGTTCGAGGGGAAATGGGAGTCCTCTTCAGTCAGCAGGGATGACACCGGAGTCCTTTGCAGTCCTCCTGTCTGCCTCTGAGGGTGAAATGAGAGTGGTCCCTGTCATCATGAGCCATGTCTGAAAGAATTATTCACATTCCCTACGAAAATAGACGGGTGAAATAGCAAAAACGTGTGTCTTCTTTTGGAGCATGGACGGGTTCAAAGCCCACCTCTTACCACTAAGAATTTTGCTGAACACGAGCAGTTGTGTGTGCGGCCTGTGTTTGGGTGATTTTTGTGTCGTGTGTGTGTGTGTGTGTGTGTGTGTGTGTGTGTGTGTGTGTCTGTGTGTGTGTGTCTGTATTTCTGTCTCCATTCCTGAGCAGCAAATCTTTTTTCCTCTTTTAGCATGTTACTCACAACTTTGGATGGAGCCCAGCACTCCTGAAAACACAATCCATGTATGGTTGAAGGAAATTTTCTTGGTGATGAGTGAGAGGTTGGTGACTGAAACCAGCTCATTTCCCATTGACCACTGAGGTCACATCTCTCAGGTGAGAAGCAAAGTGAGAATTTGAACCAGGCACATTCTCCTTAAAGACAATGGGCCAAAGACAGGTCCGATGGAATCGAATGTCTTTTCATGTGGACATCCATCCCGTCAAGCCCTCGTTAAGCCATTGAAGTGTCACATTGGGCCTGGGGGAGGCGGTGCACCCTGTGAAATTACACGTCCGAAGATTTGGATTTGATTTCCAGCCCTCTGCCAGTCAGTCTGCCAGGCACTTTCATGTGACAAGCCTTAGGCGAGTCCCTTTCTGTCTCTGATTCCCGATTCCTTCACAGGGATTTATGTGGGCCTTAACGCCCACTGGGAAAAGATCCCTCTGCCAGCTCAGTGCCTGCTTTCTTGGTTTGACTTGTCAATCTGGACTTGAATACACCTTTGGTTTTGGATTGACTCTATTACCTCTCCTAGAAATTAACACACAAAACTGACAGCTGATTGACAAGAAGAGAAGCAGTTTTCCAAAATTCAAATTGAACTTAATCCTTTCTTACTAAAAGAATGCTCAAATCAAGGGGACACAGCTCACTCGTTTTGACTTCATGAGCTATGGCAGGTAGAGACAACTTTTTGAAAATACACAGCCAAAACTGTCCGTGCTTTGAATGCTACACATGTTTTTCAGAATACACAGCTAAATCAGTCCCCGCTTTAAGTGTTAAAGCACTTAAAGCGGGGACAGTTTTAGCTGTGTATTTTGAAAAATTTGTGTGCTCTTCAAAAAGAAAGCTACTTTTGCTGTGTCTTTGGGTTCGAGGGGAAATGGGAGTCCTCTTCAGTCAGCAGGGACGACACCTGAGTCCTTTGCAGTCCTCCTGTCTGCCTCTGAGGGTGAAATGAGAGTGGTCCCTGTCATCATGAGCCACGTCTGAAAGAATTATTCACATTCCCTACCAGAATAGACAGGTGAAATAGCAAAAGGTGTGTCTTCCTTTGGAGCATGGACGGGTTCAAAGCCCACCTCATACCACTAAGTATTTTGCTGAACACGAGCAGTTGTGTGTGCGGCCTGTGTTTGGGTGATTTTTGTGTCATGTGTGTGTGTGTGTGTGTGTGTGTGTGTGTGTGTGTGTCTGTGTGTGTGTGTCTGTATTTCTGTCTCCATTCCTGAGCAGCAAATCTTTTTTCCTCTTTTAGCATGTTACTCACAACTGTGGATGAAGCCCAGCACTCCTGAAAACACAATCCATGTATGGTTGAAGGAAATTTTCTTGGTGATGAGTGAGAGGTTGGTGACTGAAACCAGCTCATTTCCCATTGACCACTGAGGTCACATCTCTCAGGTGAGAAGCAAAGTGAGAATTTGAACCGGGCACATTCTCCTTAGAGACAATGGGCCAAAGACATGTCCGATTGAATCGAATGTCTTTTCATGTTGACATCCATCCCGTCAAGCCCTCGTTAAGCCATTGAAGTGTCATATTGGACCTGGGGGAGGCGGTGAACCCTGTGAAATTACACGTCCGAAGATTTGGATTTGATTTCCAGCCCTCTGCCAGTCAGTCTGCCAGGCACTTTCATGTGACAAGCCTTAGGCGAGTTCCGTTCTGTCTCTGATTCCCGATTCCTTCACAGGGATTTATGTGGGCCTTAACGCCCACTGGGAAAAAATCCCTCTGCCAGCTCAGTGCCTGCTTTCATGGTTTGACTTGTCAATCTGGACTTGAATACACCTTTGGTTTTGGATTGACTCTATTACCTCTCCTAGAAATTAACACACAAAACTGACAGCTGATTGACAAGATGAGAAGCAGTTTTCCAAAATTCAAATTGAACTTAATCCTTTCTTACTAAAAGAATGCTCAAATCAAGGGGACACAGCTCACTCGTTTTGACTTCATGAGCTATGGCAGGTAGAGACAACTTTTTGAAAATACACAGCTAAAACTGTCCGTGCCTTGAATGCTAGACATGTTTTTCAGAATACACAGCTAAAACGGTCCCCACTTTAAGTGCTAAAAGGAAATTTTCTTGGTGATGAGTGAGAGGTTGGTGACTGAAACCAGCTCATTTCCCATTGACCACTGATGTCACATCTCTCAGGTGAGAAGCAATGTGAGAATTTGAACCAGGCACATTCTCCTTAGAGACAATGGGCCAAAGACAGGTCCAATGGAATCGAATGTCTTTTCATGTTGACATCCATCCAGTCAAGCCCTCGTTAAGCCATTGAAGTGTCACATTGGGACTGGGGGAGGCGGTGCACCCTGTGAAATTACACGTCCGAAGATTTGGATTTGATATCCAGCCCTCTGCCAGTCAGTATGCCAGGCACTTTCATGTGACAAGCCTTAGGCGAGTCCCTTTCTGTCTCTGATTCCCGATTCCTTCACAGGGATTTATGTGGGCCTTAACGCCCACTGGGAAAAGATCCCTCTGCCAGCTCAGTGCCTGCTTTCTTGCTTTGACTTGTCAATCTGGACTTGAATACACCTTTGGTTTTGGATTGACTCTATTACCTCTCCAAGAAATTAACACACAAAACTGACAGCTGATTGACAAGATGAGAAGCAGTTTTCCAAAATTCAAATTGAACTTAATCCTTTCTTACTAAAAGAATGCTCAAATCAAGGGGACACAGCTCACTCGTTTTGACTTCATGAGCTATGGCACGTAGAGACAACTTTTTGAAATTACACAGCTAAAACTGTCCGTGCTTTGAATGCTAGACATGTTTTTCAGAATACACAGCTAAAGCGGGGACCGTTTTAGCTGTGTATTTTTAAAAAGTTGTGTGCTCTTCAAAGAGAAAGCTACTTTTGCTGTGTCTTTGGGTTCGAGGGGAAATGGGAGTCCTCTTCAGTCCGCAGGGACGACACCTGAGTCCTTTGCAGTCCTCTTGTCTGCCTCTGAGGGTGAAATGAGAGTGGTCCCTGTCATCATGAGCCATGTCTGAAAGAATAATTCACATTCCCTACGAGAATAGACGGGTAAAATAGCAAAAGTTGTGTCTTCCTTTGGAGCATGGACGGGTTCAAAGCCCACCTCATACCACTAAGTATTTTGCTGAACACGAGCAGTTGTGTGTGCGGCCTGTGTTTGGGTGATTTTTGTGTCGTGTGTGTGTGTGTGTGTGTGTGTGTGTGTGTGTCTGTGTGTGTGTGTCTGTATTTCTGTCTCCATTCCTGAGCAGCAAATCTTTTTTCCTCTTTTAGCATGTTACTCACAACTGTTGATGAAGCCCAGCACTCCTGAAAACACAATCCATGTATGGTTGAAGGAAATTTTCTTGGTGATGAGTGAGAGGTTGGTGACTGAAACCAGCTCATTTCCCATTGACCACAGAGGTCACATCTCTCAGGTGAGAAGCAATGTGAGAATTTGAACCAGGCACATTCTCCTTAGAGACAATGGGCCAAAGACAGGTCCGATGGAATCGAATGTCTTTTCATGTTGACATCCATCCCGTCAAGCCCTCGTTAATCCATTGAAGTGTCACATTGGGCCTGGGGGAGATGGTGGCCCCTGTGAAATTACACGTCCGAAGATTTGGATTTGATTTCCAGCCCTCTGCCAGTCAGTATGCCAGGCACTTTCATGTGACAAGCCTTAGGCGAGTCCCTTTCTGTCTCTGATTCCCGATTCCTTCACAGGGATTTATGTGGGCCTTAACGCCCACTGGGAAAAGATCCCTCTGCCAGCTCAGTGCCTGCTTTCTTGGTTTGACTTGTCAATCTGGACTTGAATACACCTTTGGTTTGGATTGACTCTATTACCTCTCCTAGAAATTAACACACAAAACTGACAGCTGATTGACAAGATGAGAAGCAGTTTTCCAAAATTCAAATTGAACTTAATCCTTTCTTACTAAAAGAATGCTCAAATCAAGGGGACACAGCTCACTCGTTTTGACTTCATGAGCTATGGCAGGTAGAGACAACTTGTTAAAAATAAACAGCTAAAACTGTCCGTGCTTTGAATGCTAGATATGTTTTTCAGTTTTAAGTGCTTTAGCACTTAAAGCGGGGACCGTTTTAGCTGTGTATTTTGAAAAAGTTGTGTGCTCTTCAAAGAGAAAGCTACTTTTGCTGTTTCTTTGGGTTCGAGGCGAAATGGGAGTCCTCTTCAGTCAGCAGGGACGACACCTGAGTCCTTTGCAGTCCTCTTGTCTGCCTCTGAGGGTGAAATGAGTGGTCCCTGTCATCATGAGCCATGTCTGAAAGAATTATTCACATTCCCTATGAGAATACACGGGTGAAATAGCAAAAGGTGTGTCTTCCTTTGGAGCATGGACGGGTTCAAAGCCCACCTCATACCATTAAGTATTTTGCTGAACACGAGCAGTTGTGTGTGTGGCCTGTGTTTGGGTGATTTTTGTGTCATGTGTGTGTGTGTGTGTGTGTGTGTGTCTGTGTGTGTGTGTCTGTATTTCTGTCTCCATTCCTGAGCAGCAAATCTTTTTTCCTCTTTTAGCATGTTACTCACAACTGTGGATGAAGCCCAGCACTCCTGAAAACACAATCCATGTATGGTTGAAGGAAATTTTCTTGGTGATGAGTGAGAGGTTGGTGACTGAAACCAGCTCATTTCCCATTGACCACTGAGGTCACATCTCTCAGGTGAGAAGCAAAGTGAGAATTTGAACCGGGCACATTCTCCTTAGAGACAATGGGCCAAAGACATGTCCGATTGAATCGAATGTCTTTTCATGTTGACATCCATCCCGTCAAGCCCTCGTTAAGCCATTGAAGTGTCATATTGGACCTGGGGGAGGCGGTGAACCCTGTGAAATTACACGTCCGAAGATTTGGATTTGATTTCCAGCCCTCTGCTAGTCAGTCTGCCAGGCACTTTCATGTGACAAGCCTTAGGCGAGTTCCGTTCTGTCTCTGATTCCCGATTACTTCACAGGGATTTATGTGGGCCTTAACGCCCACTGGGAAAAAATCCCTCTGCCAGCTCAGTGCCTGCTTTCATGGTTTGACTTGTCAATCTGGACTTGAATACACCTTTGGTTTTGGATTGACTCTATTACCTCTCCTAGAAATTAACACACAAAACTGACAGCTGATTGACAAGATGAGAAGCAGTTTTCCAAAATTCAAATTGAACTTAATCCTTTCTTACTAAAAGAATGCTCAAATCAAGGGGACACAGCTCACTCGTTTTGACTTCATGAGCTATGGCAGGTAGAGACAACTTTTTGAAAATACACAGCTAAAACTGTCCGTGCCTTGAATGCTAGACATGTTTTTCAGAATACACAGCTAAAACGGTCCCCACTTTAAGTGCTAAAAGGAAATTTTCTTGGTGATGAGTGAGAGGTTGGTGACTGAAACCAGCTCATTTCCCATTGACCACTGATGTCACATCTCTCAGGTGAGAAGCAATGTGAGAATTTGAACCAGGCACATTCTCCTTAGAGACAATGGGCCAAAGACAGGTCCAATGGAATCGAATGTCTTTTCATGTTGACATCCATCCAGTCAAGCCCTCGTTAAGCCATTGAAGTGTCACATTGGGACTGGGGGAGGCGGTGCCCCCTGTGAAATTACACGTCCGAAGATTTGGATTTGATATCCAGCCCTCTGCCAGTCAGTATGCCAGGCACTTTCATGTGACAAGCCTTAGGCGAGTCCCTTTCTGTCTCTGATTCCCGATTCCTTCACAGGGATTTATGTGGGCCTTAACGCCCACTGGGAAAAGATCCCTCTGCCAGCTCAGTGCCTGCTTTCTTGCTTTGACTTGTCAATCTGGACTTGAATACACCTTTGGTTTTGGATTGACTCTATTACCTCTCCAAGAAATTAACACACAAAACTGACAGCTGATTGACAAGATGAGAAGCAGTTTTCCAAAATTCAAATTGAACTTAATCCTTTCTTACTAAAAGAATGCTCAAATCAAGGGGACACAGCTCACTCGTTTTGACTTCATGAGCTATGGCACGTAGAGACAACTTTTTGAAATTACACAGCTAAAACTGTCCGTGCTTTGAATGCTAGACATGTTTTTCAGAATACACAGCTAAAGCGGGGACCGTTTTAGCTGTGTATTTTTAAAAAGTTGTGTGCTCTTCAAAGAGAAAGCTACTTTTGCTGTTTCTTTGGGTTCGAGGCGAAATGGGAGTCCTCTTCAGTCAGCAGGGACGACACCTGAGTCCTTTGCAGTCCTCTTGTCTGCCTCTGAGGGTGAAATGAGTGGTCCCTGTCATCATGAGCCATGTCTGAAAGAATTATTCACATTCCCTATGAGAATACACGGGTGAAATAGCAAAAGGTGTGTCTTCCTTTGGAGCATGGACGGGTTCAAAGCCCACCTCATACCATTAAGTATTTTGCTGAACACGAGCAGTTGTGTGTGTGGCCTGTGTTTGGGTGATTTTTGTGTCATGTGTGTGTGTGTGTGTGTGTGTGTGTCTGTGTGTGTGTGTCTGTATTTCTGTCTCCATTCCTGAGCAGCAAATCTTTTTTCTTCTTTTAGCATGTTACTCACAACTGTGGATGAAGCCCAGCACTCCTGAAAACACAATCCATGTATGGTTGAAGGAAATTTTCTTGGTGATTAGTGAGAGGTTGTTGACTGAAACTAGCTCATTTCCCATTGACCACTGAGGTCACATCTCTCAGGTGAGAAGCAAAGTGAGAATTTGAACCAGGCACATTCTCCTTAGAGACAATTGGCCAAAGACTGGTCCGATGGAATCGAATGCCTTTTCATGTTGACATCCATCCCGTCAAGCCCTCGTTAAGCCATTGAAGTGTCACATTGGGCCTGGGGGAGGCGGTGCCCCCTGTGAAATTACACGTCCGAATACTTGGATTTGATTTCCAGCCCTCTGCCAGTCAGTCTGCCAGGCACTTTCATGTGACAAGCCTTAGGCGAGTCCCTTTCTGTCTCTGATTCCCGATTCCTTCACAGGGATTTATGTGGGCCTTAACGCCCACTGGGAAAAGATCCCTCTGCCAGCTCAGTGCCTGCTTTCTTGGTTTGACTTGTCAATCTGGACTTGAATACACCTTTGGTTTGGATTGACTCTATTACCTCTCCTAGAAATTAACACAGAAAACTGACAGCTGATTGACAAGATGAGAAGCAGTTTTCCAAAATTCAAATTCAACTTAATCCTTTCTTACTAAAAGAATGCTCAAATCAAGGGGACACAGCTCACTCGTTTTGACTTCATGAGCTATGGCAGGTAGAGACCACTTTTTAAAAATACACAGCTAAAACTGTCCGTGCTTTGAATGTTAGATATGTTTTTCAGTTTTAAGTGCTTTAGCACTTAAAGCGGGACCGTTTTAGCTGTGTATTTTGTAAAAGTTGTGTGCTGTTCAAAGAGAAAGCTACTTTTGCTGTGTCTTTGGGTTCGAGGGGAAATGGGAGTCCTCTTCAGTCAGCAGGGACGACACCTGAGTCCTTTGCAGTCCTCTTGTCTGCCTCTGAGGGTGAAATGAGAGTGGTCCCTGTCATCATGAGCCATGTCTGAAAGAATTATTCACATTCCCTACGAGAATAGACGGGTGAAATAGCAAAAGGTGTGTCTTCCTTTGGAGCATGGACGGGTTCAAAGCCCACCTCATACCACTAAGTATTTTGCTGAACACGAGCAGTTGTGTGTGCGGCCTGTATTTGGGTGATTTTTGTGTCGTGTGTGTGTGTGTGTGTGTGAGTGTGTGTGTGTGTCTGTATTTCTGTCTCCATTCCTGAGCAGCAAATCTTTTTTCCTCTTTTAGCATGTTACTCACAACTGTGGATGAAGCCCAGCACTCCTGAAAACACAATCCATGTATGGTTGAAGGAAATTTTCTTGGTGATGAGTGAGAGGTTGGTGACTGAAACCAGCTCATTTCCCATTGACCACTGAGGTCACATCTCTCAGGTGAGAAGCAAAGTCAGAATTTGAACCAGGCACATTCTCCTTAGAGACAATGGGCCAAAGACTGATCCGATGGAATCGAATGTCTTTTCATGTTGACATCCATCCCGTCTAGCCCTCGTTAAGCCATTCAAGTGTCACATTGGGCCTGGGGAAGCGGTTCACCCTGTGAAATTACACGTCCGAAGATTTGGTTTTGATTTCCAGCCCTCTGCCAGTCAGTCTGCCAGGCACTTTCATGTGACAAGCCTTAGGCGAGTCCCTTTCTGTCTCTGATTCCCGATTCCTTCACAGGGATTTATGTGGGCCTTAACGCCCACTGGGAAAATATCCCTCTGCCAGCTCAGTGCCTGCTTTCTTGGTTTGACTTGTCAATCTGGACTTGAATACACCTTTGGTTTTAAATTGACTCTATTACCTCTCCTAGAAATTAACACACAAAACTGACAGCTGATTGACAAGATGAGAAGCAGTTTTCCAAAATTCAAATTGAACTTCATCCTTTCTTACTAAAAGAATGCTCAAATCAAGGGGACACAGCTCACTCGTTTTGACTTCATGAGCTATGGCAGGTAGAGACAACTTTCTGAAAATACACAGCTAAAACTGTCTGTGCTTTCAATGCTAGACATGTTTTTCAGAATACACAGCTAAAGCGGGGACCGTTTTAGCTGTGTATTTTGAAAAAGTTGTGTGCTCTTCAAAGAGAAAGCTACTTTTGCTGTGTCTTTGGGTTCGAGGGGAAATGGGAGTCCTCTTCAGTCAGCAGGGACGACACCTGAGTCCTTTGCAGTCCTCTTGTCTGCCTCTGAGGGTGAAATGAGAGTGGTCCCTGTCATCATGAGCCATGTCTGAAAGAATTATTCACATTCCCTACGAGAATAGACGGGTGAAATAGCAAAAGGTGTGTCTTCCTTTGGAGCATGGACGGGTTCAAAGCCCACCTCATACCACTAAGTATTTTGCTGAACACGAGCAGTTGTGTGTGCGGCCTGTGTTTGGGTGATTTTGTGTCGTGTGTGTGTGTGTGTGTGTGTGTGTGTGTGTGTGTGTGTGTCTGTGTCTGTATTTCTGACTCCATTAATGAGCAGCAAATCTTTTTTCCTCTTTTAGCATGTTACTCACAACTGTGGATGAAGCCCAGCACTCCTGAAAACACAATCCATGTATGGTTGAAGGAAATTTTCTTGGCGATGAGTGAGAGGTTGGTGACTGAAACCAGCTCATTTCCCATTGACCACTGAGGTCACATCTCTCAGGTGAGAAGCAAAGTGAGAATTTGAACCAGGCACATTCTCCTTAGAGACAATTGGCCAAAGACTGGTCCGATGGAATCGAATGCATTTTCATGTTGACATCCATCCCGTCAAGCCCTCGTTAAGCCATTGAAGTGTCACACTGGGCCTGGGGGAGGCGGTGCCCCTGTGAAATTACACGTCCGAAGATTTGGATTTGATTTCCAGCCCTCTGCCAGTCAGTATGCCAGGCACTTTCATGTGACAAGCCTTAGGCGAGTCCCTTTCTGTCTCTGATTCCCGATTCCTTCACAGGGATTTATGTGGGCCTTAACGCCCACTGGGAAAAGATCCCTCTGCCAGCTCAGTGCCTGCTTTTTTGGTTTGACTTGTCAATCTGGACTTGAATACACCTTTGGTTTGGATTGACTCTATTACCTCTCCTAGAAATTAACACAGAAAACTGACAGCTGATTGACAAGATGAGAAGCAGTTTTCCAAAATTCAAATTGAACTTAATCCTTTCTTACTAAAAGAATGCTCAAATCAAGGGGACACAGCTCACTCGTTTTGACTTCATGAGCTATGGCAGGTAGAGACCACTTTTTAAAAATACACAGCTAAAACTGTCCGTGCTTTGAATGCTAGACATGTTTTTCAGTTTTAAGTGCTTTAGCACTTAAAGCGGGACCGTTTTAGCTGTGTATTTTGAAAAAGTTGTGTGCTCTTCAAAGAGAAAGCTACTTTTGCTGTGTCTTTGGGTTCGAGGGGAAATGGGAGTCCTCTTCAGTCAGCAGGGACGACACCTGAGTCCTTTGCAGTCCTCTTGTCTGCCTCTGAGGGTGAAATGAGAGTGGTCCCTGTCATCATGAGCCATGTCTGAAAGAATTATTCACATTCCCTACGAGAATAGAAGGGTGAAATAGCAAAAGGTGTGTCTTCCTTTGGAGCATGGACGGGTTCAAAGCCCACCTCATACCACTAAGTATTTTGCTGAACACGAGCAGTTGTGTGTGCAGCCTGTGTTTGGGTGATTTTTGTGTCATGTGGGTGTGTTTGTGTGTGTTGTGTGTGTGTGTCTGTATTTCTGTCTCCATTCCTGAGCAGCAAATCTTTTTTCCTCTTTTAGCATGTTACTCACAACTGTGGATGAAGCCCAGCACTCCTGAAAACACAATCCATGTATGGTTGAAGGAAATTTTCTTGGTGATGAGTGAGAGGTTGGTGACTGAAACCCGCTCATTTCCCATTGACCACTGAGGTCACATCTCTCAGGTGAGAAGCAAAGTGAGAATTTGAACCAGGCACATTCTCCTTAGAGACAATGGGCCAAAGACAGGTCCGATGGAATCGAATGTCTTTTCATGTTGACATCCATCCCGTCAAGCCCTCGTTAAGCCATTGAAGTGTCACATTGGGCCTGGGGGAGGCGGTGCACCCTGTGAAATTACACGTCCGAATATTTGGATTTGATTTCCAGCCCTCTGCCAGTCAGTCTGCCAGGCACTTTCATGTGACAAGCCTTAGGCGAGTCCCTTTCTGTCTCTGATTCCCGATTCCTTCACAGGGATTTATGTGGGCCTTAACGCCCACTGGGAAAAGATCCCTCTGCCAGCACAGTGCCTGCTTTCTTGGTTTGACTTGTCAATCTGGACTTGAATACACCTTTGGTTTTGGATTGACTCTATTACCTCTCCTAGAAATTAACACACAAAACTGACAGCTGATTGACAAGATGAGAAGCAGTTTTTCAAAATTCAAATTGAACTTAATCCTTTCTTACTATAAGAATGCTAAAATCAAGGGGACACAGCTCACTCGTTTTGACTTCATGAGCTATGGCAGGTAGAGACAACTTTTTGAAAATACACAGCTAAAACTGTCCGTGCTTTGAATGCTAGCCATGTTTTTCAGTTTTAAGTGCTTTAGCACTTAAAGCGGGACCGTTTTAGCTGTGTATTTTGAAAAAGTTGTGTGCTCTTCAAAGAGAAAGCTCCTTTTGCTGTGTCTTTGGGTTCGAGGGGAAATGGGAGTCCTCTTCAGTCAGCAGGGACGACACCTGAGTACTTTGCAGTCCTCTTGTCTGCCTCTGAGGGTGAAATGAGAGTGGTCCCTGTCATCATGAGCCATGTCTGAAAGAATTATTCACATTCCCTACGAGAATAGACGGGTGAAATAGCAAAAGGTGTGTCTTCCTTTGGAGCATGGACGGGTTCAAAGCCCACCTCATACCACTAAGTATTTTGCTGAACACCAGCAGTTCTGTGTGCAGCCTGTGTTTGGGTGATTTTTGTGTCGTGTGTGTGTGTGTGTTTGTGTGTGTGTGTCTGTGTGTGTGTGTCTGTGTTTCTGTCTCCATTCCTGAGCAGCAAATCTTTTTTTCTCTTTTAGCATGTTACTCACAACTGTGGATGAAGCCCAGCACTCCTGAAAACACAATCCATGTATGGTTGAAGGAAATTTTCTTGGTGATGAGTGAGAGGTTGGTGACTGAAACCAGCTCATTTCCCATTGACCACTGAGGTCATATCTCTCAGGTGAGAAGCAAAGTGAGAATTTGAACCAGGCACATTCTCCTTAGAGACAATGGGCCAAAGACAGGTCCGATGGAATCGAATGTCTTTTCATGTTGACATCCATCCCGTCAAGCCCTTTTTAAGCCATTGAAGTGTCACATTGGGCCTGGGGGAGGCGGTGCACCCTGTGAAATTACACGTCCGAAGATTTGGATTTGATTTCCAGCCCTCTGCCAGTCAGTCTGCCAGGCACTTTCATGTGACAAGACTTAGGCGAGACACTTTCTGTCTCTGATTACCGATTCCTTCACAGGGATTTATGTGGGCCTTAACGCCCACTGGGATAAGATCCCTCTGCCAGATCAGTGCCTGCTTTCTTGGTTTGACTTGTCAATCTGGACTTGAATACACCTTTGGTTTTGGATTGACTCTATTACCTCTGCTAGAAATTAACACACAAAACTGACAGCTGATTGACAAGATGAGAAGCAGTTTTCCAAAATTCAAATTGAACTTAATCCTTTCTTACTAAAAGAATGCTCAAATCAAGGGGACACAGCTCACTCGTTTTGACTTCATGAGCTATGGCAGGTAGAGTCAACTTTTTGAAAATACAAAGCTAAAACTGTCCGTGCTTTGAATGCTAGACATGTTTTTCAGAATACACAGCTAAAACGGTACCCGCTTTAAGTGCTGTGTATTTTGAAAAATTTGTGTGCTCTTTAAAGAGAAAGCTACTTTTGCTGTGTCTTTGGGTTCGAGGGGAAATGGGAGTCCTCTTCAGTCAGCAGGGACGACACCTGAGTCCTTTGCAGTCCTCTTGTCTGCCTCTGAGGGTGAAATGAGAGTGGTCCCTGTCATCATGAGCCATGTCTGAAAGAATTATTCGCATTCCCTACGAGAATAGACGGGTGAAATAGCAAAAGGTGTGTCTTCCTTTGGAGCATGGACGGGTTCAAAGCCCACCTCATACCACTAAGTATTTTGCTCAACACGAGCAGTTGTGTGTGCGGCCTGTGTTTGGGTGATTTTTGTGTCGTGTGTGTGTGTGTGTGTGTGTGTGTGTGTGTGTGTGTCTGTGTATGTGTGTCTGTATTTCTGTCTCCATTCCTGAGCAGCAAATCTTTTTTCCTCTTTTAGCATGTTACTCACAACTGTGGATGAAGCCCAGCACTCCTGAAAACACAATCCATGTATGGTTGAAGGAAATTTTCTTGGTGATGAGTGAGAGTTTGGTGACTGAAACCAGCTCATTTCCCATTGACCACTGAGGTCACATCTCTCAGGTGAGAAGCAAAGTGAGAATTTGAACCAGGCACATTCTCCTTAGAGACAATGGGCCAAAGACAGGTTCGATGGAATCGAATGTCTTTTCATGTTGACATCCATCCCGTCAAGCCCTCGTTAAGCCATTGAAATGTCACATTGGGCCTGGGGGAGCTGGTGCACCCTGTGAATTTACACATCCGAAGATTTGGATTTGATTTCCAGCCCTCTGCCAGTCATTCTGCCAGGCACTTTCATGTGAGAAGCCTTAGGCGAGTCCCTTTCTGTCTCTGATTCCCGATTCCTTCACAGGGATTTATGTGGGCCTTAACGCCCACTGGGAAAAGATCCCTCTGCCAGCTCAGTGCCTGCTTTCTTGGTTTGACTTGTCAATCTGGACTTGAATACACCTTTGGTTTGGATTGACTCTATTACCTCTCCTAGAAATTAACACACAAAACTGACAGCTGATTGACAAGATGAGAAGCAGTTTTCCAAAATTCAAATTGAACTTAATCCTTTCTTACTAAAAGAATGCTCAAATCAAGGGGACACAGCTCACTCGTTTTGACTTCATGAGCTATTGCAGGTAGAGACAACTTGTTAAAAATAAACAGCTAAAACTGTCCGTGCTTTGAATGCTAGATATGTTTTTCAGTTTTAAGTGCTTTAGCACTTAAAGCGGGGACAGTTTTAGCTGTGTATTTTGAAAAAGTTGTGTGCTCTTCAAAGAGAAAGCTACTTTTGCTGTTTCTTTGGGTTCGAGGCGAAATGGGAGTCCTCTTCAGTCAGCAGGGACGACACCTGAGTCCTTTGCAGTCCTCTTGTCTGCCTCTGAGGGTGAAATGAGTGGTCCCTGTCATCATGAGCCATGTCTGAAAGAATTATTCACATTCCCTATGAGAATACACGGGTGAAATAGCAAAAGGTGTGTCTTCCTTTGGAGCATGGACGGGTTCAAAGCCCACCTCATACCATTAAGTATTTTGCTGAACACGAGCAGTTGTGTGTGTGGCCTGTGTTTGGGTGATTTTTGTGTCATGTGTGTGTGTGTGTGTGTGTGTGTGTCTGTGTGTGTGTGTCTGTATTTCTGTCTCCATTCCTGAGCAGCAAATCTTTTTTCTTCTTTTAGCATGTTACTCACAACTGTGGATGAAGCCCAGCACTCCTGAAAACACAATCCATGTATGGTTGAAGGAAATTTTCTTGGTGATTAGTGAGAGGTTGTTGACTGAAACTAGCTCATTTCCCATTGACCACTGAGGTCACATCTCTCAGGTGAGAAGCAAAGTGAGAATTTGAACCAGGCACATTCTCCTTAGAGACAATTGGCCAAAGACTGGTCCGATGGAATCGAATGCCTTTTCATGTTGACATCCATCCCGTCAAGCCCTCGTTAAGCCATTGAAGTGTCACATTGGGCCTGGGGGAGGCGGTGCCCCCTGTGAAATTACACGTCCGAATACTTGGATTTGATTTCCAGCCCTCTGCCAGTCAGTCTGCCAGGCACTTTCATGTGACAAGCCTTAGGCGAGTCCCTTTCTGTCTCTGATTCCCGATTCCTTCACAGGGATTTATGTGGGCCTTAACGCCCACTGGGAAAAGATCCCTCTGCCAGCTCAGTGCCTGCTTTCTTGGTTTGACTTGTCAATCTGGACTTGAATACACCTTTGGTTTGGATTGACTCTATTACCTCTCCTAGAAATTAACACAGAAAACTGACAGCTGATTGACAAGATGAGAAGCAGTTTTCCAAAATTCAAATTCAACTTAATCCTTTCTTACTAAAAGAATGCTCAAATCAAGGGGACACAGCTCACTCGTTTTGACTTCATGAGCTATGGCAGGTAGAGACCACTTTTTAAAAATACACAGCTAAAACTGTCCGTGCTTTGAATGCTAGATATGTTTTTCAGTTTTAAGTGCTTTAGCACTTAAAGCGGGACCGTTTTAGCTGTGTATTTTGTAAAAGTTGTGTGCTGTTCAAAGAGAAAGCTACTTTTGCTGTGTCTTTGGGTTCGAGGGGAAATGGGAGTCCTCTTCAGTCAGCAGGGACGACACCTGAGTCCTTTGCAGTCCTCTTGTCTGCCTCTGAGGGTGAAATGAGAGTGGTCCCTGTCATCATGAGCCATGTCTGAAAGAATTATTCACATTCCCTACGAGAATAGACGGGTGAAATAGCAAAAGGTGTGTCTTCCTTTGGAGCATGGACGGGTTCAAAGCCCACCTCATACCACTAAGTATTTTGCTGAACACGAGCAGTTGTGTGTGCGGCCTGTATTTGGGTGATTTTTGTGTCGTGTGTGTGTGTGTGTGTGTGAGTGTGTGTGTGTGTCTGTATTTCTGTCTCCATTCCTGAGCAGCAAATCTTTTTTCCTCTTTTAGCATGTTACTCACAACTGTGGATGAAGCCCAGCACTCCTGAAAACACAATCCATGTATGGTTGAAGGAAATTTTCTTGGTGATGAGTGAGAGGTTGGTGACTGAAACCAGCTCATTTCCCATTGACCACTGAGGTCACATCTCTCAGGTGAGAAGCAAAGTCAGAATTTGAACCAGGCACATTCTCCTTAGAGACAATGGGCCAAAGACTGATCCGATGGAATCGAATGTCTTTTCATGTTGACATCCATCCCGTCTAGCCCTCGTTAAGCCATTCAAGTGTCACATTGGGCCTGGGGAAGCGGTTCACCCTGTGAAATTACACGTCCGAAGATTTGGTTTTGATTTCCAGCCCTCTGCCAGTCAGTCTGCCAGGCACTTTCATGTGACAAGCCTTAGGCGAGTCCCTTTCTGTCTCTGATTCCCGATTCCTTCACAGGGATTTATGTGGGCCTTAACGCCCACTGGGAAAATATCCCTCTGCCAGCTCAGTGCCTGCTTTCTTGGTTTGACTTGTCAATCTGGACTTGAATACACCTTTGGTTTTAAATTGACTCTATTACCTCTCCTAGAAATTAACACACAAAACTGACAGCTGATTGACAAGATGAGAAGCAGTTTTCCAAAATTCAAATTGAACTTCATCCTTTCTTACTAAAAGAATGCTCAAATCAAGGGGACACAGCTCACTCGTTTTGACTTCATGAGCTATGGCAGGTAGAGACAACTTTCTGAAAATACACAGCTAAAACTGTCTGTGCTTTCAATGCTACACATGTTTTTCAGAATACACAGCTAAAGCGGGGACCGTTTTAGCTGTGTATTTTGAAAAAGTTGTGTGCTCTTCAAAGAGAAAGCTACTTTTGCTGTGTCTTTGGGTTCGAGGGGAAATGGGAGTCCTCTTCAGTCAGCAGGGACGACACCTGAGTCCTTTGCAGTCCTCTTGTCTGCCTCTGAGGGTGAAATGAGAGTGGTCCCTGTCATCATGAGCCATGTCTGAAAGAATTATTCACATTCCCTACGAGAATAGACGGGTGAAATAGCAAAAGGTGTGTCTTCCTTTGGAGCATGGACGGGTTCAAAGCCCACCTCATACCACTAAGTATTTTGCTGAACACGAGCAGTTGTGTGTGCGGCCTGTGTTTGGGTGATTTTGTGTCGTGTGTGTGTGTGTGTGTGTGTGTGTGTGTGTGTGTGTGTCTGTGTCTGTATTTCTGACTCCATTAATGAGCAGCAAATCTTTTTTCCTCTTTTAGCATGTTACTCACAACTGTGGATGAAGCCCAGCACTCCTGAAAACACAATCCATGTATGGTTGAAGGAAATTTTCTTGGCGATGAGTGAGAGGTTGGTGACTGAAACCAGCTCATTTCCCATTGACCACTGAGGTCACATCTCTCAGGTGAGAAGCAAAGTGAGAATTTGAACCAGGCACATTCTCCTTAGAGACAATTGGCCAAAGACTGGTCCGATGGAATCGAATGCATTTTCATGTTGACATCCATCCCGTCAAGCCCTCGTTAAGCCATTGAAGTGTCACACTGGGCCTGGGGGAGGCGGTGCCCCTGTGAAATTACACGTCCGAAGATTTGGATTTGATTTCCAGCCCTCTGCCAGTCAGTATGCCAGGCACTTTCATGTGACAAGCCTTAGGCGAGTCCCTTTCTGTCTCTGATTCCCGATTCCTTCACAGGGATTTATGTGGGCCTTAACGCCCACTGGGAAAAGATCCCTCTGCCAGCTCAGTGCCTGCTTTTTTGGTTTGACTTGTCAATCTGGACTTGAATACACCTTTGGTTTGGATTGACTCTATTACCTCTCCTAGAAATTAACACAGAAAACTGACAGCTGATTGACAAGATGAGAAGCAGTTTTCCAAAATTCAAATTGAACTTAATCCTTTCTTACTAAAAGAATGCTCAAATCAAGGGGACACAGCTCACTCGTTTTGACTTCATGAGCTATGGCAGGTAGAGACCACTTTTTAAAAATACACAGCTAAAACTGTCCGTGCTTTGAATGCTAGACATGTTTTTCAGTTTTAAGTGCTTTAGCACTTAAAGCGGGACCGTTTTAGCTGTGTATTTTGAAAAAGTTGTGTGCTCTTCAAAGAGAAAGCTACTTTTGCTGTGTCTTTGGGTTCGAGGGGAAATGGGAGTCCTCTTCAGTCAGCAGGGACGACACCTGAGTCCTTTGCAGTCCTCTTGTCTGCCTCTGAGGGTGAAATGAGAGTGGTCCCTGTCATCATGAGCCATGTCTGAAAGAATTATTCACATTCCCTACGAGAATAGAAGGGTGAAATAGCAAAAGGTGTGTCTTCCTTTGGAGCATGGACGGGTTCAAAGCCCACCTCATACCACTAAGTATTTTGCTGAACACGAGCAGTTGTGTGTGCAGCCTGTGTTTGGGTGATTTTTGTGTCATGTGGGTGTGTTTGTGTGTGTTGTGTGTGTGTGTCTGTATTTCTGTCTCCATTCCTGAGCAGCAAATCTTTTTTCCTCTTTTAGCATGTTACTCACAACTGTGGATGAAGCCCAGCACTCCTGAAAACACAATCCATGTATGGTTGAAGGAAATTTTCTTGGTGATGAGTGAGAGGTTGGTGACTGAAACCCGCTCATTTCCCATTGACCACTGAGGTCACATCTCTCAGGTGAGAAGCAAAGTGAGAATTTGAACCAGGCACATTCTCCTTAGAGACAATGGGCCAAAGACAGGTCCGATGGAATCGAATGTCTTTTCATGTTGACATCCATCCCGTCAAGCCCTCGTTAAGCCATTGAAGTGTCACATTGGGCCTGGGGGAGGCGGTGCACCCTGTGAAATTACACGTCCGAATATTTGGATTTGATTTCCAGCCCTCTGCCAGTCAGTCTGCCAGGCACTTTCATGTGACAAGCCTTAGGCGAGTCCCTTTCTGTCTCTGATTCCCGATTCCTTCACAGGGATTTATGTGGGCCTTAACGCCCACTGGGAAAAGATCCCTCTGCCAGCACAGTGCCTGCTTTCTTGGTTTGACTTGTCAATCTGGACTTGAATACACCTTTGGTTTTGGATTGACTCTATTACCTCTCCTAGAAATTAACACACAAAACTGACAGCTGATTGACAAGATGAGAAGCAGTTTTTCAAAATTCAAATTGAACTTAATCCTTTCTTACTATAAGAATGCTAAAATCAAGGGGACACAGCTCACTCGTTTTGACTTCATGAGCTATGGCAGGTAGAGACAACTTTTTGAAAATACACAGCTAAAACTGTCCGTGCTTTGAATGCTAGCCATGTTTTTCAGTTTTAAGTGCTTTAGCACTTAAAGCGGGACCGTTTTAGCTGTGTATTTTGAAAAAGTTGTGTGCTCTTCAAAGAGAAAGCTCCTTTTGCTGTGTCTTTGGGTTCGAGGGGAAATGGG
This sequence comes from Saimiri boliviensis, assembly GCF_048565385.1. Taxonomy (NCBI): domain Eukaryota; kingdom Metazoa; phylum Chordata; class Mammalia; order Primates; family Cebidae; genus Saimiri; species Saimiri boliviensis. The sequence continues at coordinate 154,239,673 of NC_133453.1, forward strand.
AGTCCTCTTCAGTCAGCAGGGACGACACCTGAGTACTTTGCAGTCCTCTTGTCTGCCTCTGAGGGTGAAATGAGAGTGGTCCCTGTCATCATGAGCCATGTCTGAAAGAATTATTCACATTCCCTACGAGAATAGACGGGTGAAATAGCAAAAGGTGTGTCTTCCTTTGGAGCATGGACGGGTTCAAAGCCCACCTCATACCACTAAGTATTTTGCTGAACACCAGCAGTTCTGTGTGCAGCCTGTGTTTGGGTGATTTTTGTGTCGTGTGTGTGTGTGTGTTTGTGTGTGTGTGTCTGTGTGTGTGTGTCTGTGTTTCTGTCTCCATTCCTGAGCAGCAAATCTTTTTTTCTCTTTTAGCATGTTACTCACAACTGTGGATGAAGCCCAGCACTCCTGAAAACACAATCCATGTATGGTTGAAGGAAATTTTCTTGGTGATGAGTGAGAGGTTGGTGACTGAAACCAGCTCATTTCCCATTGACCACTGAGGTCATATCTCTCAGGTGAGAAGCAAAGTGAGAATTTGAACCAGGCACATTCTCCTTAGAGACAATGGGCCAAAGACAGGTCCGATGGAATCGAATGTCTTTTCATGTTGACATCCATCCCGTCAAGCCCTTTTTAAGCCATTGAAGTGTCACATTGGGCCTGGGGGAGGCGGTGCACCCTGTGAAATTACACGTCCGAAGATTTGGATTTGATTTCCAGCCCTCTGCCAGTCAGTCTGCCAGGCACTTTCATGTGACAAGACTTAGGCGAGACACTTTCTGTCTCTGATTACCGATTCCTTCACAGGGATTTATGTGGGCCTTAACGCCCACTGGGATAAGATCCCTCTGCCAGATCAGTGCCTGCTTTCTTGGTTTGACTTGTCAATCTGGACTTGAATACACCTTTGGTTTTGGATTGACTCTATTACCTCTGCTAGAAATTAACACACAAAACTGACAGCTGATTGACAAGATGAGAAGCAGTTTTCCAAAATTCAAATTGAACTTAATCCTTTCTTACTAAAAGAATGCTCAAATCAAGGGGACACAGCTCACTCGTTTTGACTTCATGAGCTATGGCAGGTAGAGTCAACTTTTTGAAAATACAAAGCTAAAACTGTCCGTGCTTTGAATGCTAGACATGTTTTTCAGAATACACAGCTAAAACGGTACCCGCTTTAAGTGCTGTGTATTTTGAAAAATTTGTGTGCTCTTTAAAGAGAAAGCTACTTTTGCTGTGTCTTTGGGTTCGAGGGGAAATGGGAGTCCTCTTCAGTCAGCAGGGACGACACCTGAGTCCTTTGCAGTCCTCTTGTCTGCCTCTGAGGGTGAAATGAGAGTGGTCCCTGTCATCATGAGCCATGTCTGAAAGAATTATTCGCATTCCCTACGAGAATAGACGGGTGAAATAGCAAAAGGTGTGTCTTCCTTTGGAGCATGGACGGGTTCAAAGCCCACCTCATACCACTAAGTATTTTGCTCAACACGAGCAGTTGTGTGTGCGGCCTGTGTTTGGGTGATTTTTGTGTCGTGTGTGTGTGTGTGTGTGTGTGTGTGTGTGTGTGTGTCTGTGTATGTGTGTCTGTATTTCTGTCTCCATTCCTGAGCAGCAAATCTTTTTTCCTCTTTTAGCATGTTACTCACAACTGTGGATGAAGCCCAGCACTCCTGAAAACACAATCCATGTATGGTTGAAGGAAATTTTCTTGGTGATGAGTGAGAGTTTGGTGACTGAAACCAGCTCATTTCCCATTGACCACTGAGGTCACATCTCTCAGGTGAGAAGCAAAGTGAGAATTTGAACCAGGCACATTCTCCTTAGAGACAATGGGCCAAAGACAGGTTCGATGGAATCGAATGTCTTTTCATGTTGACATCCATCCCGTCAAGCCCTCGTTAAGCCATTGAAATGTCACATTGGGCCTGGGGGAGCTGGTGCACCCTGTGAATTTACACATCCGAAGATTTGGATTTGATTTCCAGCCCTCTGCCAGTCATTCTGCCAGGCACTTTCATGTGAGAAGCCTTAGGCGAGTCCCTTTCTGTCTCTGATTCCCGATTCCTTCACAGGGATTTATGTGGGCCTTAACGCCCACTGGGAAAAGATCCCTCTGCCAGCTCAGTGCCTGCTTTCTTGCTTTGACTTGTCAATCTGGACTTGAATACACCTTTGGTTTTGGATTGACTCTATTACCTCTCCTAGAAATTAACACACAAAACTGACAGCTGATTGACAAGATGAGAAGCAGTTTTCCAAAATTCAAATTGAACTTAATCCTTTCTTACTAAAAGAATGCTCAAATCAAGGCGACCCAGCTCACTCGTTTTGACTTCATGAGCTATGGCAGGTAGAGACAACTTTTTGAAAATACACAGCTAAAACTGTCCGTGCTTTGAATGCTAGACATGTTTTTCAGTTTTAAGTGCTTTAGCACTTAAAGCGGGACCGTTTTAGCTGTGTATTTCGAAAAAGTTGTGTGCTCTTCAAAGAGAAAGCTACTTTTGCTGTGTCTTTGGGTTCGAGGGGAAATGGGAGTCCTCTTCAGTCAGCAGGGACGACACCTGAGTCCTTTGCAGTCCTCTTGTCTGCCTCTGAGGGTGAAATGAGAGTGGTCCCTGTCATCATGAGCCATGTCTGAAAGAATTATTCACATTCCCTACGAGAATAGACGGGTGAAATAGCAAAAGGTGTGTCTTCCTTTGGAGCATGGACGGGTTCAAAGCCCACCTCATACCACTAAGTATTTTGCTGAACACGAGCAGTTGTGTGTGCGGCCTGTGTTTGGGTGATTTTTGTGTCGTGTGTGTGTGTGTTTGTGTGTGTGTGTCTGTGTGTGTGTGTCTGTGTGTGTGTGTCTGTATTTCTGTCTCCATTCCTGAGCAGCAAATCTTTTTTCCTCTTTTAGCATGTTATTCACAACTGTGGATGAAGCCCAGCACTCCTGAAAACACAATCCATGTATGGTTGAAGGAAATTTTCTTGGCTATGAGTGAGAGGTTGGTGACTGAAACCAGCTCATTTCCCATTGACCACTGAGGTCACATCTCTCAGGTGAGAAGCAAAGTGAGAATGTGAACCAGGCACATTCTCCTTAGAGACAATGGGCCAAAGACAGGTCCGATGGAATCGAATGTCTTTTCATGTTGACATCCATCCCGTCAAGCCCTCGTTAAGCCATTGAAGTGTCACATTGGGCCTGGGGGAGGCGGTGCACCCTGTGAAATTACACGTCCGAAGATTTGGATTTGATTTCCAGCCCTCTGCCAGTCAGTCTGCCAGGCACTTTCATGTGACAAGCCTTAGGCGAGTCCCTTTCTGTCTCTGATTCCCGATTCCTTCACAGGGATTTATGTGGGCCTTAACGCCCACTGGGAAAAGATCCCTCTGCCAGCTCAGTGCCTGCTTTCTTGGTTTGACTTGTCAATCTGGACTTGAATACTCCTTTGGTTTTGGATTGACTCTATTACATCTCCTAGAAATTAACACACAAAACTGACAGCTGATTGACAAGATGAGAAGCAGTTTTCCAAAATTCAAATTGAACTTAATCCTTTCTTACTAAAAGAATGCTCAAATCAAGGGGACACAGCTCACTCGTTTTGACTTCATGAGCTATGGCAGGTAGAGACAACTTTTTGAAAATACACAGCTAAAACTCTCCGTGCTTTGAATGCTAGACATGTTTTTCAGTTTTAAGTGCTTTAGCACTTAAAGCGGGACCGTTTTAGCTGTGTATTTTGAAAAAGTTGTGTGCTCTTCAAAGAGAAAGCTACTTTTGCTGTGTCCTTGGGTTCGAGGGGAAATGGGAGTCCTCTTCAGTCAGCAGGGACGACACCTGAGTCCTTTGCAGTCCTCTTGTCTGCCTCTGAGGGTGAAATGAGAGTGGTCCCTGTCATCATCAGCCATGTCTGAAAGAATTATTCACATTCCCTACGAGAATAGACGGGTGAAATAGCAAAAGGTGTGTCTTCCTTTGGAGCATGGACGGGTTCAAAACCCACCTCATACCAATAAGTATTTTGCTGAACACGAGCAGTTGTGTGTGCGGCCTGTGTTTGGGTGATTTTTGTGTCGTGTGTGTGTGTGTGTGTGTGTGTGTGTGTGTGTGTGTCTGTGTGTGTGTGTCTGTATTTCTGTCTCCATTCCTGAGCAGCAAATCTTTTTTCCTCTTTTAGCATGTTACTCACAACTGTGGATGAAGCCCAGCACTCCTGAAAACACAATCCATGTATGGTTGAAGGAAATTTTCTTGGTGATGAGAGAGAGGTTGGTGACTGAAACCAGCTCATTTCCCATTGACCACTGAGGTCACATCTCTCAGGTGAGAAGCAAAGTGAGAATTTGAACCAGGCACATTCTCCTTAGAGACAATGGGCCAAAGACAGGTCCGATGGAATCGAATGTCTTTTCATGTTGACATCCATCCCGTCAAGCCCTCGTTAAGCCATTGAAGTGTCACATTGGGCCTGGGGGAGGCGGTGCACCCTGTGAAATTACACGTCCGAAGATTTGGATTTGATTTCCAGCCCTCTGCCAGTCAGTCTGCCAGGCACTTTCATGTGACAAGCCTTAGGCGAGTCCCTTTCTGTCTCTGATTCCCGATTTTTTCACAGGGATTTATGTGGGCCTTAACGCGCACTGGGAAAAGATCCCTCTGCCAGCTCAGTGCCTGCTTTCTCGGTTTGACTTGTCAATCTGGACTTGAATACACCTTTGGTTTTGGATTGACTCTATTACCTCTCCTAGAAATTAACACACAAAACTGACAGCTGATTGACAAGATGAGAAGCAGTTTTCCAAAATTCAAATTGAACTTAATCCTTTCTTACTAAAAGAATGCTCAAATCAAGGGGACACAGCTCACTCGTTTTGACTTCATGAGCTATGGCAGGTAGAGACAACTTTTTGAAAATACACAGCTAAAGCTGTCCGTTCTTTGAATGCTAGACATGTTTTTCAGAATACACAGCTAAAGCGGGGACCGTTTTAGCTGTGTATTTTGAAAAAGTTGTGTGCTCTTCAAAGAGAAAGCTACTTTTGCTGTGTCTTTGGGTTCGAGGGGAAATGGGAGTCCTCTTCAGTCCGCAGGGACGACACCTGAGTCCTTTGCAGTCCTGTTGTCTGCCTCTGAGGGTGAAATGAGAGTGTCCCTGTCATCATGAGCCATGTCTGAAAGAATTATTCACATTCCCTACAAGAATAGACGGGTGAAATAGCAAAAGGTGTGTCTACCTTTGGAGCATGGACGGGTTCAAAGCCCACCTCATACCACTAAGTATTTTGCTGAACACGAGCAGTTGTGTGTGCAGCCTGTGTTTGGGTGATTTTTGTGTCGTGTGTGTGTGTGTGTGTGTGTGTCTGTGTGTGTGTGTGTCTGTATTTCTGTCTCCATTCCTGAGCAGCAAATCTTTTTTCCTCTTTTAGCATGTTACTCACAACTGTGTATGAAGCCCAGCACTACTGAAAACACAATCCATGTATGGTTGAAGGAAATTTTCTTGGTGATGAGTGAGAGGTTGGTGACTGAAACCAGCTCATTTCCCTTTGACCACTGAGGTCACATCTCTCAGGTGAGAAGCAAAGTGAGAATTTGAACAATGCACATTCTCCTTAGAGACAATGGGCCAAAGACAGGTCCGATGGAATCGAATGTCTTTTCATGTTGACATCCATCCCGTCAAGCCCTCGTTAAGCCATTGAAGTGTCACATTGTGCCTGGGGGAGGCGGTGCACCCTGTGAAATTACACGTCCGAAGATTTGGATTTGATTTCCAGCCCTCTGCCAGTCAGTCTGCCAGGCACTTTCATGTGACAAGCCTTAGGCGAGTCCCTTTCTGTCTCTGATTCCCGATTCCTTCACAGGGATTTATGTGGGCCTTAACGCCCACTGGGAAAAGATCCCTCTGCCAGCTCAGTGCCTGCTTTCTCGGTTTGACTTGTCAATCTGGACTTGAATACACCTTTGGTTTTGGATTGACTCTATTACCTCTCCTAGAAATTAACACACAAAACTGACAGCTGATTGACAAGATGAGAAGCAGTTTTCCAAAATTCAAATTGAACTTAATCCTTTCTAACTAAAAGAATGCTCAAATCAAAGGGACACAGCTCACTCGTTTTGACTTCATGAGCTATGGCAGGTAGAGACAACTTTTTGAAAATACACAGCCAAAACTGTCCGTGCTTTGAATGCTAGACATGTTTTTCAGAATACACAGCTAAAACAGTCCCCGCTTTAAGTGTTAAAGCACTTAAAGCGGGGACCGTTTTAGCTGTGTATTTTGAAAAACTTGTGTGCTCTTCAAAGAGAAAGCTACATTTGCTGTGTCTTTGGGTTCGAGGGGAAATGGGAGTGTTCTTCAGTCAGCAGGGATGACACCTGAGTCCTTTGCAGTCCTCTTGTCTGCCTCTGAGGGTGAAATGAGAGTGGTCCCTGTCATCATGAGCCATGTCTCAAAGAATTATTCACATTCCCTACGAGAATAGACGGGTGAAATAGCAAAAGGTGTGTCTTCCTTTGGAGCATGGACGGGTTCAAAGCCCACCTCATACCACTAAGTATTTTGCTGAACACGAGCAGTTGTGTGTGCGGCCTGTGTTTGGGTGATTTTTGTGTGATGTTTGTGTGTGTGTGTGTGTGTGTGTGTTTGTGTCTGTGTGTCTGTGTGTTTGTGTCTATATTTCTGTTCCATTCCTGAGCAGCAAATCTTTTTTCCTCTTTTAGCATGTTACTCACAACTGTGGATGAAGCCCAGCACTCCTGAAAACACAATCCATGTATGGTTGAAGGAAATTTTCTTGGTGATGAGTGAGAGGTTGGTGACTGAAACCAGCTCATTTCCCATTGACCACTGAGGTCGCATCTCTCAGGTGAGAAGCAAAGTGAGAATTTGAACCAGGCACATTCTCCTTAGAGACAATAAGCCAAAGACAAGTCCGATGGAATCGAATGTCTTTTCATGTTGACAACCATCCCGTCAAGCCCTCGTTAAGCCATTGAAGTGTCACATTGGGCCTGGGGAAGGCGGTGCCCCCTGTGAAATTACACGTCCGAAGATTTGGATTTGATTTCCAGCCCTCTGCCAGTCAGTCTGCCAGGCACTTTCATGTGACAAGCCTTAGGCGAGTCCCTTTCTGTCTCTGATTCCCGATTCCTTCACAGGGATTTATGTGGGCCTTAACGCTCACTGGGGAAAGATCCCTCTGCCAGCTCAGTGCCTGCTTTCTTGGTTTGACTTGTCAATCTGGACTTGAATACACCTTTGGTTTTGGATTGACTCTATTACCTCTCCTAGAAATTAACACACAAAACTGACAGCTGATTGACAAGATGAGAAGCAGTTTTCCAAAATTCAAGTTGAACTTAATCCTTTCTTACTAAAAGAATGCTCAAATCAAGGGGACACAGCTCACTCGTTTTGACTTCATGAGCTATGGCAGGTAGAGACAACTTTTTGAAAATACACAGCTAAAATTGTCCGTGCTTTGAATGCTAGATATGTTTTTCAGAATACACAGCTAAAGCGGGGACCGTTTTAGCTGTGTATTTTGAAAAAGTTGTGTGCTCTTCAAAGAGAAAGCTACTTTTGCTGTGTCTTTGGGTTCGAGGGGAAATGGGAGTCCTCTTCAGTCAGCAGGGACGACACCTGAGTCCTTTGCAGTCCACTTGCTGCCTCTGAGGGTGAAATGAGAGTGGTCCCTGTCATCATGAGCCATGTCTGAAAGAATTATTCACATTCCCTACGAGAATAGACGGGTGAAATAGCAAAAGGTGTGTCTTCCTTTGGAGCATGGACGTGTTCAAAGCCCACCTCATACCACTAAGTATTCTGCTGAACACGAGCAGTTGTGTGTGCGGCCTGTGTTTGGGTGATTTTTGTGTCATGTGTGTGTGTGTGTGTGTGTGTGTGTGTGTGTCTGTGTCTGTATTTCTGTCTCCATTCCTGAGCAGCAAATCTTTTTTCCTCTTTTAGCATGTTACTCACAACTGTGGATGAAGCCCAGCACTCCTGAAAACACAATCCATGTATGGTTGAAGGAAATTTTCTTTGCAATGAGTGAGAAGTTGGTGACTGAAACCAGCTCATTTCCCATTGACCACTGAGGTCACATCTCTCAGGTGAGAAGCAAAGTGAGAATTTGAATCAGGCACATTCTCCTTGGAGACAATGGGCCAAACACAGGTCCGATGGAATCGAATGTCTTTTCATGTTGACATCCATCCCGTCAAGCCCTCGTTAAGCCATTGAAGTGTCACATTGGGCCTGGGGGAGGCGGTGCACCCTGTGAAATTACACGTCCGAAGATTTGGATTTGATTTCCAGCCCTCTGCCAGTCAGTCTGCCAGGCACTTTCATGTGACAAGCCTTAGGCGAGTCCCTTTCTGTCTCTGATTCCCGATTCCTTCACAGGGATTTATGTGGGCCTTAACGCCCACTGGGAAAAGATCCCTCTGCCAGCTCAGTGCCTGCTTTCTTGGTTTGACTTGTCAATCTGGACTTGAATACACCTTTGGTTTTGGATTGACTCTATTACCTCTCCTAGAAATTAACACACAAAACTGACAGCTGATTGACAAGATGAGAAGCAGTTTTCCAAAATTCAAATTGAACTTAATCCTTTCTTACTAAAAGAATGCTCAAATCAAGGGGACACAGCTCACTCGTTTTGACTTCATGAGCTATGGCAGGTAGAGACAACTTTTTGAAAATACACAGCTAAAACTGTCCGTGCTTTGAATGCTAGACATGTTTTTCAGTTTTAAGTGCTTTAGCACTTAAAGCGGGACCGTTTTAGCTGTGTATTTTGAAAAAGTTGTGTTCTCTTCAAAGAGAAAGTTACTTTTGCTGTGTCTTTGGGTTCGTGGGGAAATGGGAGTCCTCTTCAGTCAGCAGGGACAACACCTGAGTCCTTTGCAGTTTTCTTGTCTGCCTCTGAGGGTGAAATGAGAGTGGTCTCAGTCATCATGAGCCATGTCTGAAAGAATTATTCACATTCCCTACGAGAATAGACGGGTGAAATAGCAAAAGGTGTGTTTCCTTTGGAGCATGGACGGGTTCAAAGCCCACCTCATACCACTAAGTATTTTGCTGAACACGAGCAGTTGTGTGTGCGGCCTGCGTTTGGGTGATTTTTGTGTCATGTGGGTGTGTGTGTGTGTGTGTGTGTGTGTGTGTGTGTATGTCTGTGTCTGTATTTCTGTCTCCATTCCTGAGCAGCAAATCTTTTTTCCTCTTTTAGCATGTTACTCACAACTGTGGATGAAGCCCAGCACTCCTGATAACACAATCCATGTATGGTTGAAGGAAGTTTTCTTGGCGATGAGTGAGAGGTTGGTGACTGAAACCAGCTCATTTCCCATTGACCACTGAGGTCACATCTCTCAGGTGAGAAGCAAAGTGAGCATTTGAATCAGGCACATTCTCCTTGGAGACAATGGGCCAAAGACAGGTCCGATGGAATCGAATGTCTTTTCATGTTGACATCCACCCGTCAAGCCCTCGTTAAGCCATTGAAGTGTCACATTGGGTCTGGGGGAGGCGGTGCACCCTGTGAAATTACACGTCCGAAGGTTTGGATTTGATTTCCAGCCCTCTGCCAGTCAGTCTGCCAGGCACTTTCATGTGACAAGCCTTAGGCGAGTCCCTTTCTGTCCCTGATTCCCGATTCCTTCACAGGGATTTATGTGGGCCTTAACGCTCACTGGGGAAAGATCCCTCTGCCAGCTCAGTGCCTGCTTTCTTGGTTTGACTTGTCAATCTGGACTTGAATACACCTTTGGTTTTGGATTGACTCTATTACCTCTCCTAGAAATTAACACACAAAACTGACAGCTGATTGACAAGATGAGAAGCAGTTTTCCAAAATTCAAATTGAACTTAATCCTTTCTTACTAAAAGAATGCTCAAATCAAGGCGACACAGCTCACTCGTTTTGACTTCATGAGCTATGGCAGGTAGAGACAACTTTTTGAAAATACACAGCTAAAACTGTCCGTGCTTTGAATGCTAGACATGTTTTTCAGAATACACAGCTAAAGCGGGGACCGTTTTAGCTGTGTATTTTGAAAAAGTTGTGTGCTCTTCAAAGAGAAAGCTACTTTTGCTTTGTCTTTGGGTTCGAGGAAAAATGGGAGTCCTCCTCAGTCCGCAGGGACGACACCTGAGTCCTTTGCAGTCCTCTTGTCTGCCTCTGAGGGTGAAATGAGAGTGGTCCCTGTCATCATGAGCCATGTCTGAAAGAATTATTCACATTAACTACAAGAATAGACGGGTGAAATAGCAAAAGGAGTGTCTTCCTTTGAAGCATGGACGGGTTCAAAGCCCACGTCATACCACTAAGTATTTTGCTGAACACGAGCAGTTGTGTGTGCGGCCTGTGTTTGGGTGATTTTTGTGTCATGTGTGTGTGTGTGTGTGTGTGTGTGTGTGTGTGTGTCTGTGTCTGTATTTCTGTCTCCATTCCTGAGCAGCAAATCTTTTTTCCTCTTTTAGCATGTTACTCACAACTGTGGATGAAGCCCAACACTCCTGAAAACACAATCCATGTATGGTTGAAGGAAATTTTCTTGGCGATGAGTGAGAGGTTGGTGACTGAAACCAGCTCATTTCCCATTGACCACTGAGTTCACATCTCTCAGGTGAGAAGCAAAGTGAGAATTTGAATCAGGCACATTCTCCTTGGAGACAATTGGCCAAACACAGGTCCGATGGAATCGAATGTCTTTTCATGTTGACATCCATCCCGTCAAGCCCTCGTTAAGCCATTGAAGTGTCACATTGGGCCTCGGGGAGGCGGTGCACCCTGTGAAATTACACGTCCGAAGATTTGGATTTGATTTCTATCCCTCTGCCAGTCAGTCTGCCAGGCACTTTCATGTGACAAGCCTTAGGCGAGTCCCTTTCTGTCTCTGATTCCCGATTCCTTCACAGGGATTTATGTGGGCCTTAACGCTCACTGGGGAAAGATCCCTCTGCCAGCTCAGTGCCTGCTTTCTTGGTTTGACTTGTCAATCTGGACTTGAATACACCTTTGGTTTTGGATTGACTCTATTACCTCTCCTAGAAATTAACACACAAACCTGACAGCTGATTGACAAGATGAGAAGCAGTTTTCCAAAATTCAAATTGAACTTAATCCTTTCTTACTAAAAGAATGCTCAAATCAAGGCGACACAGCTCACTCGTTTTGACTTCATGAGCTATGGCAGGTAGAGACAACTTTTTGAAAATACACAGCTAAAACTGTCCGTGCTTTGAATGCTAGACATGTTTTTCAGTTTTAAGTGCTTTAGCACTTAAAGCGGGACCGTTTTAGCTGTGTATTTTGAAAAAGTTGTGTTCTCTTCAAAGAGAAAGTTACTTTTGCTGTGTCTTTGGGTTCGTGGGGAAATGGGAGTCCTCTTCAGTCAGCAGGGACAACACCTGAGTCCTTTGCAGTTTTCTTGTCTGCCTCTGAGGTTGAAATGAGAGTGGTCTCAGTCATCATGAGCCATGTCTGAAAGAATTATTCACATTCCCTACGAGAATAGACGGGTGAAATAGCAAAAGGTGTGTTTCCTTTGGAGCATGGACGGGTTCAAAGCCCACCTCATACCACTAAGTATTTTGCTGAACACGAGCAGTTGTGTGTGCGGCCTGCGTTTGGGTGATTTTTGTGTCATGTGGGTGTGTGTGTGTGTGTGTGTGTGTGTGTGTGTGTATGTCTGTGTCTGTATTTCTGTCTCCATTCCTGAGCAGCAAATCTTTTTTCCTCTTTTAGCATGTTACTCACAACTGTGGATGAAGCCCAGCACTCCTGATAACACAATCCATGTATGGTTGAAGGAAGTTTTCTTGGCGATGAGTGAGAGGTTGGTGACTGAAACCAGCTCATTTCCCATTGACCACTGAGGTCACATCTCTCAGGTGAGAAGCAAAGTGAGCATTTGAATCAGGCACATTCTCCTTGGAGACTATGGGCCAAAGACAGGTCCGATGGAATCGAATGTCTTTTCATGTTGACATCCATCCCGTCAAGCCCTCGTTAAGCCATTGAAGTGTCACATTGGGTCTGGGGGAGGCGGTGCACCCTGTGAAATTACACGTCCGAAGATTTGGATTGGATTTCCAGCCCTCTGCCAGTCAGTCTGCCAGGCACTTTCATGTGACAAGCCTTAGGCGAGTCCCTTTCTGTCCCTGATTCCCGATTCCTTCACAGGGATTTATGTGGGTCTTAACGCTCACTGGGGAAAGATCCCTCTGCCAGCTCAGTGCCTGCTTTCTTGGTTTGACTTGTCAATCTGGACTTGAATACACCTTTGGTTTTGGATTGACTCTATTACCTCTCCTAGAAATTAACACACAAAACTGACAGCTGATTGACAAGATGAGAAGCAGTTTTCCAAAATTCAAATTGAACTTAATCCTTTCTTACTAAAAGAATGCTCAAATCAAGGCGACACAGCTCACTCGTTTTGACTTCATGAGCTATGGCAGGTAGAGACAACTTTTTGAAAATACACAGCTAAAACTGTCCGTGCTTTGAATGCTAGACATGTTTTTCAGAATACACAGCTAAAGCGGGGACCGTTTTAGCTGTGTATTTTGAAAAAGTTGTGTGCTCTTCAAAGAGAAAGCTACTTTTGCTTTGTCTTTGGGTTCGAGGAAAAATGGGAGTCCTCCTCAGTCCGCAGGGACGACACCTGAGTCCTTTGCAGTCCTCTTGTCTGCCTCTGAGGGTGAAATGAGAGTGGTCCCTGTCATCATGAGCCATGTCTGAAAGAATTATTCACATTAACTACAAGAATAGACGGGTGAAATAGCAAAAGGAGTGTCTTCCTTTGAAGCATGGACGGGTTCAAAGCCCACCTCATACCACTAAGTATTTTGCTGAACACGAGCAGTTGTGTGTGCGGCCTGTGTTTGGGTGATTTTTCTGTCATGTGTGTGTGTGTGTGTGTGTGTGTGTGTGTGTGTGTCTGTGTCTGTATTTCTGTCTCCATTCCTGAGCAGCAAATCTTTTTTCCTCTTTTAGCATGTTACTCACAACTGTGGATGAAGCCCAACACTCCTGAAAACACAATCCATGTATGGTTGAAGGAAATTTTCTTGGCGATGAGTGAGAGGTTGGTGACTGAAACCAGCTCATTTCCCATTGACCACTGAGTTCACATCTCTCAGGTGAGAAGCAAAGTGAGAATTTGAATCAGGCACATTCTCCTTGGAGACAATTGGCCAAACACAGGTCCGATGGAATCGAATGTCTTTTCATGTTGACATCCATCCCGTCAAGCCCTCGTTAAGCCATTGAAGTGTCACATTGGGCCTGGGGGAGGCGGTGCACCCTGTGAAATTACACGTCCGAAGATTTGGATTTGATTTCTATCCCTCTGCCAGTCAGTCTGCCAGGCACTTTCATGTGACAAGCCTTAGGCGAGTCCCTTTCTGTCTCTGATTCCCGATTCCTTCACAGGGATTTATGTGGGCCTTAACGCTCACTGGGGAAAGATCCCTCTGCCAGCTCAGTGCCTGCTTTCTTGGTTTGACTTGTCAATCTGGACTTGAATACACCTTTGGTTTTGGATTGACTCTATTACCTCTCCTAGAAATTAACACACAAACCTGACAGCTGATTGACAAGATGAGAAGCAGTTATCCAAAATTCAAATTGAACTTAATCCTTTCTTACTAAAAGAATGCTCAAATCAAGGCGACACAGCTCACTCGTTTTGACTTCATGAGCTATGGCAGGTAGAGACAACTTTTTGAAAATACACAGCTAAAACTGTCCGTGCTTTGAATGCTAGACATGTTTTTCAGAATACACAGCTAAAGCAGGGACTGTTTTAGCTGTGTATTTTGAAAAAGTTGTGTGCTCTTCAAAGAGAAAGCTACTTTTGCTGTGTCTTTGTGTTCGAGGGGAAATGGGAGTCCTCTTCAGTCAGCAGGGACGACACCTGAGTCCTTTGCAGTTTTCTTATCTGCCACTGAGGGTGAAATGAGAGTGGTCCCTGTCATCATGAGCCATGTCTGAAAGAATTATTCACATTCCCTACGAGAATAGACGGGTGAAATAGCAAAAGGTGTGTCTTCCTTTGGAGCATGGACGGGTTCAAAGCCCACCTCATACCACTAAGTATTTTGCTGAACACGAGCAGTTGTGTGTGCGGCCTGTGTTTGGGTGATTTTTGTGTCATGTGTGTGTGTGTGTGTGTGTGTGTGTGTGTGTGTGTCTGTGTCTGTATTTCTGTCTCCATTCCTGAGCAGCAAATCATTTTTCCTCTTTTAGCATGTTACTCACAACTGTGGATGAAGCCCAGCACTCCTGAAAACACAATCCATGTATGGTTGAAGGAAATTTTCTTGGTGATGAGTGAGAGTTTGGTGACTGAAACCAGCTCATTTCCCATTGACCACTGAGGTCGCATCTCTCAGGTGAGAAGCAAAGTGAGAATTTGAACCAGGCACATTCTCCTTAGAGACAATGGGCCAAAGACAAGTCCGATGGAATCGAAAGTCATTTCATGTTGACATCCATCCCGTCAAGCCCTCGTTAAGCCATTGAAGTGTCACATTGGGCCTGGGGGAGGCGGTGCACCCTGTGAAATTACACGTCCGAAGATTTGGATTTGATTTCCAGCCCTCTGCCAGTCAGTCTGCCAGGCACTTTCATGTGACAAGCCTTAGGCGAGTCCCTTTCTGTCTCTGATTCCCATTCCTTCACAGGGATTTATGTGGGCCTTAACGCTCACTGGGGAAAGATCCCTCTGCCAGCTCAGTGCCTGCTTTCTTGGTTTGACTTGTCAATCTGGACTTGAATACACCTTTGGTTTTGGATTGACTCTATTACATCTCCTAGAAATTAACACACAAAACTGACAGCTGATTGACAAGATGAGAAGCAGTTTTCCAAAATTCAAATTGAACTTAATCCTTTCTTACTAAAAGAATGCTCAAATCAAGGGGACACAGCTCACTCGTTTTGACTTCATGAGCTATGGCAGGTAGAGACAACTTTTTGAAAATACACAGCTAAAGCTGTCCGTGCTTTGAATGCTAGACATGTTTTTCAGAATACACAGCTAAAACGATCCCTTCTTTAGGTGCTAAAGTACTTAAAGCGGGGACCGTTTTAGCTGTGTATTTTGAAAAAGTTGTGTGCTCTTCAAAGAGAAAGCTACTTTTGCTGTGTCTCTGGGTTCGAGGGGAAATGGGAGTCCTCTTCAGTCAGCAGGGACGACACCTGAGTCCTTTGCAGTCCTCTTGTCTGCCTCTGAGTGTGAAATGAGAGTGGTCCCTGTCATCATTAGCCATGTCTGAAAGAATTATTCACATTCCCTACGAGAATAGACCTGTGAAATAGCAAAAGGTGTGTCTTCCTTTGGAGAATGGACGGGTTCAAAGCCCACATCATACCACTAAGTATTTTGCTGAACACGAGCAGTTGTGTGTGTGGCCTGTGTTTGGGTGATTTTTGTGTCATGTGTGTGTGTGTGTGTGTGTGTGTGTGTTTGTCTGTGTCTGTATTTCTGTCTCCATTCCTGAGCAGCAAATCTTTTTTCCTCTTTTAGCATGTTACTCACAACTCTGGATGAAGCCCCGCACTCCTGAAAACACAATCCATGTATGGTTGAAGGAAATTTCTTTGGTGATGAGTGAGAAGTTGGTGACTGAAACCAGCTCATTTCCCATTGACCACTGAGGTCACATCTCTCAGGTGAGAAGCAAAGTGAGAATTTGAACCAGGCACATTCTCCTTAGAGACAATGGGCCAAAGACAGGTCCGATGGAATCGAATGTCTTTTCATGTTGACATCCATCCCGTCAAGCCCTCGTTAAGCCATTGAAGTGTCACATTGGGCCTGGGGGAGGCGGTGCACCCTGTGAAATTACACGTCCGAAGATTTGGATTTGATTTCCAGCCCTCTGCCAGTCAGTCTGCCAGGCACTTTCATGTGACAAGCCTTAGGCGAGTCCCTTTCTGTCTCTGATTCCCGATTCCTTCACAGGGATTTATGTGGGCCTTAACGCCCACTTGGAAAATATCCCTCTGCCAGCTCAGTGCCTGCTTTCTTGTTTGACTTGTCAATCTGGACTTGAATACACCTTTGGTTTGGATTGATTCTATTACCTCTCCTAGAAATTAACACACAAAACTGACAGCTGATTGACAAGATGAGAAGCAGTTTTCCAAAATTCAAATTAAACTTAATCCTTTCTTACTAAAAGAATGCTCAAATCAAGGGGACACAGCTCACTCGTTTTGACTTCATGAGCTATGGCAGGTAGAGACAACTTTTTGAAAATACACAGCTAAAACTGTCCGTGCTTTGAATGCTAGACATGTTTTTCAGAATACACAGCTAAAGCGGGGACCGTTTTAGCTGTGTATTTTGAAAAAGTTGTGTGCTCTTCAAAGAGAAAGCTACTTTTGCTGTGTCTTTGGGTTCGAGGGGAAATGGGAGTCCTCTTCAGTCCGCAGGGACGACACCTGAGTCCTTTGCAGTCCTGTTGTCTGCCTCTGAGGGTGAAATGAGAGTGGTCCCTGTCATCATGAGCCATGTCTGAAAGAATTATTCACATTCCCTACAAGAATAGACGGGTGAAATAGCAAAAGGTGTGTCTACCTTTGGAGCATGGACGGGTTCAAAGCCCACCTCATACCACTAAGTATTTTGCTGAACACGAGCAGTTGTGTGTGCAGCCTGTGTTTGGGTGATTTTTGTGTCGTGTGTGTGTGTGTGTGTGTGTGTGTCTGTGTGTGTGTGTCTGTATTTCTGTCTCCATTCCTGAGCAGCAAATCTTTTTTCCTCTTTTAGCATGTTACTCACAACTGTGGATGAAGCCCAGCACTCCTGAAAACACAATCCATGTATGGTTGAAGGAAATTTTCTTGGTGATGAGTGAGAGGTTGGTGACTGAAACCAGCTCATTTCCCTTTGACCAATGAGGTCACATCTCTCAGGTGAGAAGCAAAGTGAGAATTTAAACCAGGCACATTCTCCTTAGAGACAATGGGCCAAAGAAAGGTCCGATGGAATCGAATGTCTTTTCATGTTGACATCCATCCCGTCAAGCCCTCGTTAAGCCATTGAAGTGTCACATTGGGCCTGAGGGAGGCGGTGCACCCTGTGAAATTACACGTCCGAAGATTTGGATTTGATTTCCAGCCCTCTGCCAGTCAGTCTGCCAGGCACTTTCATGTGACAAGCCTTAGGCGAGTCCCTTTCTGTCTCTGATTCCCGATTTTTTCACAGGGATTTATGTGGGCCTTAACGCGCACTGGGAAAAGATCCCTCTGCCAGCTCAGTGCCTGCTTTCTCGGTTTGACTTGTCAATCTGGACTTGAATACACCTTTGGTTTTGGATTGACTCTATTACCTCTCCTAGAAATTAACACACAAAACTGACAACTGATTGACAAGATGAGAAGCAGTTTTCCAAAATTCAAATTGAACTTAATCCTTTCTTACTAAAAGAATGCTCAAATCAAGGGGACACAGCTCACTCGTTTTGACTTCATGAGCTATGGCAGGTAGAGACAACTTTTTGAAAATACACAGCTAAAGCTGTCCGTGCTTTGAATGCTAGACATGTTTTTCAGAATACACAGCTAAAACGATCCCTTCTTTAAGTGCTAAAGTACTTAAAGCGGGGACCGTTTTAGCTGTGTATTTTGAAAAAGTTGTGTGCTCTTCAAAGAGAAAGCTACTTTTGCTGTGTCTTTGGGTTCGAGGGGAAATGGGAGTCCTCTTCAGTCAGCAGGGACGACACCTGAGTCCTTTGCAGTCCTCTTGTCTGCCTCTGAGTGTGAAATGAGAGTGGTCCCTGTCATCATTAGCCATGTCTGAAAGAATTATTCACATTCCCTACGAGAATAGACGGGTGAAATAGCAAAAGGTGTGTCTTCCTTTGGAGAATGGACGGGTTCAAAGCCCACCTCATACCACTAAGTATTTTGCTGAACACGAGCAGTTGTGAGTGCGGCCTGTGTTTGGGTGATTTTTGTGTCATGTGTGTGTGTGTGTGTGTGTGTGTGTGTGTTTGTCTGTGTCTGTATTTCTGTCTCCATTCCTGAGCAGCAAATCGTTTTTCCTCTTTTAGCATGTTACTCACAACTGTGGATGAAGCCCAGCACTCCTGAAAACACAATCCATGTATGGTTGAAGGAAATTTTCTTGGTGATGAGTGAGAAGTTGGTGACTGAAACCTGCTCATTTCCCATTGACCACTGAGGTCACATCTCTCAGGTGAGAAGCAAAGTGAGAATTTGAACCAGGCACATTCTCCTTAGAGACAATGGGCCAAAGACAGGTCCGATGGAATCGAATGTCTTTTCATGTTGACATCCATCCCGTCAAGCCCTCGTTAAGCCATTGAAGTGTCACATTGGGCCTGGGGGAGGCGGTGCACCCTGTGAAATTACACGTCCGAAGATTTGGATTTGATTTCCAGCCCTCTGCCAGTCAGTCTGCCAGGCACTTTCATGTGACAAGCCTTAGGCGAGTCCCTTTCTGTTTCTGATCCCCGATTCCTTCACAGGGATTTATGTGGGCCTTAACGCCCACTGGGAAAAGATCCCTCTGCCAGCTCAGTGCCTGCTTTCTTGTTTGACTTGTCAATCTGGACTTGAAAACACCTTTGGTTTGGATTGACTCTATTACCTCTCCTAGAAATTAACACACAAAACTGACAGCTGATTGACAAAATGAGAAGCAGTTTTCCAAAATTCAAATTAAACTTAATCCTTTCTTACTAAAAGAATGCTCAAATCAAGGGGACACAGCTCACTCGTTTTGACTTCATGAGCTATGGCAGGTAGAGACAACTTTTTGAAAATACACAGCTAAAACTGTCCGTGCTTTGAATGCTAGACATGTTTTTCAGAATACACAGCTAAAGCGGGGACCGTTTTAGCTGTGTATTTTGAAAAAGTTGTGTGCTCTTCAAAGAGAAAGCTACTTTTGCTGTGTCTTTGGGTTCGAGGGGAAATGGGAGTCCTCTTCAGTCCGCAGGGACGACACCTGAGTCCTTTGCAGTCCTGTTGTCTGCCTCTGAGGGTGAAATGAGAGTGGTCCCTGTCATCATGAGCCATGTCTGAAAGAATTATTCACATTCCCTACAAGAATAGACGGGTGAAATAGCAAAAGGTGTGTCTACCTTTGGAGCATGGATGGGTTCAAAGCCCACCTCATACCACTAAGTATTTTGCTGAACACGAGCAGTTGTGTGTGCAGCCTGTGTTTGGGTGATTTTTGTGTCGTGTGTGTGTGTGTGTGTGTGTGTGTGTCTGTGTGTGTGTGTCTGTATTTCTGTCTCCATTCCTGAGCAGCAAATCTTTTTTCCTCTTTTAGCATGTTACTCACAACTGTGGATGAAGCCCAGCACTCCTGAAAACACAATCCATGTATGGTTGAAGGAAATTTTCTTGGTGATGAGTGAGAGGTTGGTGACTGAAACCAGCTCATTTCCCTTTGACCACTGAGGTCACATCTCTCAGGTGAGAAGCAAAGTGAGAATTTGAACCAGGCACATTCTCCTTAGAGACAATGGGCCAAAGACAGGTCCGATGGAATCGAATGTCTTTTCATGTTGACATCCATCCCGTCAAGCCCTCGTTAAGCCATTGAAGTGTCACATTGGGCCTGGGGGAGGCGGTGCACCCTGTGAAATTACACGTCCGAAGATTTGGATTTGATTTCCAGCCCTCTGCCAGTCAGTCTGCCAGGCACTTTCATGTGACAAGCCTTAGGCGAGTCCCTTTCTGTCTCTGATTCCCGATTCCTTCACAGGGATTTATGTTGGACTTAACGCCCACTGGGAAAAGATCCCTCTGCCAGCTCAGTGCCTGCTTTCTCGGTTTGACTTGTCAATCTGGACTTGAATACACCTTTGGTTTTGGATTGACTCTATTACCTCTCCTAGAAATTAACACACAAAACTGACAGCTGATTGACAAGATGAGAAGCAGTTTTCCAAAATTCAAATTGAACTTAATCCTTTCTTACTAAAAGAATGCTCAAATCAAAGGAACACAGCTCACTCGTTTTGACTTCATGAGCTATGGCAGGTAGAGACAACTTTTTGAAAATACACAGCCAAAACTGTCCGTGCTTTGAATGCTAGACATGTTTTTCAGAATACACAGCTAAAACAGTCCCCGCTTTAAGTGTTAAAGCACTTAAAGCGGGGACCGTTTTAGCTGTGTATTTTGAAAAACTTGTGTGCTCTTCAAAGAGAAAGCTACATTTGCTGTGTCTTTGGGTTCGAGGGGAAATGGGAGTGTTCTTCAGTCAGCAGGGATGACACCTGAGTCCTTTGCAGTCCTCTTGTCTGCCTCTGAGGGTGAAATGAGAGTGGTCCCTGTCATCATGAGCCATGTCTGAAAGAATTATTCACATTCCCTACGAGAATAGACGGGTGAAATAGCAAAGGTGTGTCTTCCTTTGGAGCATGGACGGGTTCAAAGCCCACCTCATACCACTAAGTATTTTGCTGAACACGAGCAGTTGTGTGTGCGGCCTGTGTTTGGGTGATTTTTGTGTGATGTTTGTGTGTGTGTGTGTGTGTGTGTGTGTGTGTTTGTGTCTGTGTGTCTGTGTGTTTGTGTCTATATTTCTGTCTCCATTCCTGAGCAGCAAATCT
Source organism: Saimiri boliviensis (assembly GCF_048565385.1). Classification (NCBI taxonomy): domain Eukaryota; kingdom Metazoa; phylum Chordata; class Mammalia; order Primates; family Cebidae; genus Saimiri; species Saimiri boliviensis. The sequence goes on from NC_133453.1 coordinate 154,260,291, forward strand.
TTTTTCCTCTTTTAGCATGTTACTCACAACTGTGGATGAAGCCCAGCACTCCTGAAAACACAATCCATGTATGGTTGAAGGAAATTTTCTTGGTGATGAGTGAGAGGTTGGTGACTGAAACCAGCTCATTTCCCATTGACCACTGAGGTCGCATCTCTCAGGTGAGAAGCAAAGTGAGAATTTGAACCAGGCACATTCTCCTTAGAGACAATAAGCCAAAGACAAGTCCGATGGAATCGAATGTCTTTTCATGTTGACAACCATCCCGTCAAGCCCTCGTTAAGCCATTGAAGTGTCACATTGGGCCTGGGGAAGGCGGTGCCCCCTGTGAAATTACACGTCCGAAGATTTGGATTTGATTTCCAGCCCTCTGCCAGTCAGTCTGCCAGGCCCTTTCATGTGACAAGCCTTAGGCGAGTCCCTTTCTGTCTCTGATTCCCGATTCCTTCACAGGGATTTATGTGGGCCTTAACGCTCACTGGGGAAAGATCCCTCTGCCAGCTCAGTGCCTGCTTTCTTGGTTTGACTTGTCAATCTGGACTTGAATACACCTTTGGTTTTGGATTGACTCTATTACCTCTCCTAGAAATTAACACACAAAACTGACAGCTGATTGACAAGATGAGAAGCAGTTTTCCAAAATTCAAATTGAACTTAATCCTTTCTTACTAAAAGAATGCTCAAATCAAGGCGACACAGCTCACTCGTTTTGACTTCATGAGCTATGGCAGGTAGAGACAACTTTTTGAAAATACACAGCTAAAACTGTCCGTGCTTTGAATGCTAGACATGTTTTTCAGAATACACAGCTAAAGCGGGGACCGTTTTATCTGTGTATTTTGAAAAAGTTGTGTGCTCTTCAAAGAGAAAGCTACTTTTGCTGTGTCTTTGGGTTCGAGGGGAAATGGGAGTCCTCTTCAGTCAGCAGGGACGACACCTGAGTCCTTTGCAGTCCACTTGCTGCCTCTGAGGGTGAAATGAGAGTGGTCCCTGTCATCATGAGCCATGTCTGAAAGAATTATTCACATTCCCTACGAGAATAGACGGGTGAAATAGCAAAAGGTGTGTCTTCCTTTGGAGCATGGACGGGTTCAAAGCCCACCTCATACCACTAAGTATTTTGCTGAACACGAGCAGTTGTGTGTGCGGCCTGTGTTTGGGTGATTTTTGTGTCATGTGTGTGTGTGTGTGTGTGTGTGTGTGTGTGTCTGTGTCTGTATTTCTGTCTACATTCCTGAGCAGCAAATCTTTTTTCCTCTTTTAGCATGTTACTCACAACTGTGGATGAAGCCCAGCACTCCTGAAAACACAATCCATGTATGGTTGAAGGAAATTTTCTTTGCAATGAGTGAGAAGTTGGTGACTGAAACCAGCTCATTTCCCATTGACCAGTGAGGTCACATCTCTCAGGTGAGAAGCAAAGTGAGAATTTGAATCAGGCACATTCTCCTTGGAGACAATGGGCCAAACACAGGTCCGATGGAATCGAATGTCTTTTCATGTTGACATCCATCCCGTCAAGCCCTCGTTAAGCCATTGAAGTGTCACATTGGGCCTGGGGGAGGCGGTGCACCCTGTGAAATTACACGTCCGAAGATTTGGATTTGATTTCCAGCCCTCTGCTAGTCAGTCTGCCAGGCACTTTCATGTGACAAGCCTTAGGCGAGTCCCTTTCTGTCTCTGATTCCCGATTCCTTCACAGGGATTTATGTGGGCCTTAACGCCCACTGGGAAAAGATCCCTCTGCCAGCTCAGTGCCTGCTTTCTTGGTTTGACTTGTCAATCTGGACTTGAATACACCTTTGGTTTTGGATTGACTCTATTACCTCTCCTAGAAATTAACACACAAAACTGACAGCTGATTGACAAGATGAGAAGCAGTTTTCCAAAATTCAAATTGAACTTAATCCTTTCTTACTAAAAGAATGCTCAAATCAAGGGGACACAGCTCACTCGTTTTGACTTCATGAGCTATGGCAGGTAGAGACAACTTTTTGAAAATACACAGCTAAAACTGTCCGTGCTTTGAATGCTAGACATTTTTTTCAGTTTTAAGTGCTTTAGCACTTAAAGTGGGACCGTTTTAGCTGTGTATTTTGAAAAAGTTGTGTGCTCTTCAAAGAGAAAGCTACTTTTGCTGTGTCTTTGGGTTCGAGGGGAAATGGGAGTCCTCTTCAGTCAGCAGGGACAACACCTGAGTCCTTTGCAGTTTTCTTGTCTGCCTCTGAGGGTGAAATGAGAGTGGTCCCTGTCATCAGGAGCCATGTCTGAAAGAATTATTCACATTCCCTACGAGAATAGACGGGTGAAATAGCAAAAGGTGTGTTTCCTTTGGAGCATGGACGGGTTCAAAGCCCACCTTATACCACTAAGTATTTTGCTGAACACGAGCAGTTGTGTGTGCGGCCTGCGTTTGGGTGATTTTTGTGTCATGTGTGTGTGTGTGTGTGTGTGTGTGTGTGTGTGTGTGTGTGTATGTCTGTGTCTGTATTTCTGTCTCCATTCCTGAGCAGCAAATCTTTTTTCCTCTTTTAGCATGTTACTCACAACTGTGGATGAAGCCCAGCACTCCTGATAACACAATCCATGTATGGTTGAAGGAAGTTTTCTTGGCGATGAGTGAGAGGTTGGTGACTGAAACCAGCTCATTTCCCTTTGACCACTGAGGTCACATCTCTCAGGTGAGAAGCAAAGTGAGCATTTGAATCAGGCACATTCTCCTTGGGGACAATGGGCCAAAGACAGGTCCGATGGAATCGAATGTCTTTTCATGTTGACATCCATCCCGTCAAGCCCTCGTTAAGCCATTGAAGTGTCACATTGGGTCTGGGGGAGGCGGTGCACCCTGTGAAATTACACGTCCGAAGATTTGGATTTGATTTCCAGCCCTCTGCCAGTCAGTCTGCCAGGCACTTTCATGTGACAAGCCTTAGGCGAGTCCCTTTCTGTCCCTGATTCCCGATTCCTTCACAGGGATTTATGTGGGCCTTAACGCTCACTGGGGAAAGATCCCTCTGCCAGCTCAGTGCCTGCTTTCTTGGTTTGACTTGTCAAACTGGACTTGAATACACCTTTGGTTTTGGATTGACTCTATTACCTCTCCTAGAAATTAACACACAAAACTGACAGCTGATTGACAAGATGAGAAGCAGTTTTCCAAAATTCAAATTGAACTTAATCCTTTCTTACTAAAAGAATGCTCAAATCAAGGTGACACAGCTCACTCGTTTTGACTTCATGAGCTATGGCAGGTAGAGACAACTTTTTGAAAATACACAGCTAAAACTGTCCGTGCTTTGAATGCTAGACATGTTTTTCAGAATACACAGCTAAAGCGGGGACCGTTTTAGCTGTGTATTTTGAAAAAGTTGTGTGCTCTTCAAAGAGAAAGCTACTTTTGCTGTGTCTTTGGGTTCGAGGAAAAATGGGAGTCCTCCTCAGTCCGCAGGGACGACACCTGAGTCCTTTGCAGTCCTCTTGTCTGCCTCTGAGGGTGAAATGAGAGTGGTCCCTGTCATCATGAGCCATGTCTGAAAGAATTATTCACATTCCCTACAAGAATAGACGGGTGAAATAGCAAAAGGAGTGTCTTCCTTTGAAGCATGGACCGGTTCAAAGCCCACCTCATACCACTAAGTATTTTGCTGAACACGAGCAGTTGTGTGTGCGGCCTGTGTTTGGGTGATTTTTGTGTCGTGTGTGTGTGTGTGTGTGTGTGTGTGTGTGTGTGTGTGTCTGTGTCTGTATTTCTGTCTCCATTCCTGAGCAGCAAATCTTTTTTCCTCTTTTAGCATGTTACTCACAACTGCGGATGAAGCCCAACACTCCTGAAAACACAATCCATGTATGTTTGAAGGAAATTTTCTTGGCGATGTGTGAGAGGTTGGTGACTGAAACCAGCTCATTTCCCATTGACCACTGAGGTCACATCTCTCAGGTGAGAAGCAAAGTGAGAATTTGAATCAGGCACATTCTCCTTGGAGACAATTGGCCAAACACATGTCCGATGGAATCGAATGTCTTTTCATGTTGACATCCATCCCGTCAAGCCCTCGTTAAGCCATTGAAGTGTCACATTGGGCCTGGGGGAGGCGGTGCACCCTGTGAAATTACACGTCCGAAGATTTGGATTTGATTTCTATCCCTCTGCCAGTCAGTCTGCCAGGCACTTTCATGTGACAAGCCTTAGGCGAGTCCCTTTCTGTCTCTGATTCCCGATTCCTTCACAGGGATTTATGTGGGCCTTAACGCTCACTGGGGAAAGATCCCTCTGCCAGCTCAGTGCCTGCTTTCTTGGTTTGACTTGTCAATCTGGACTTGAATACACCTTTGGTTTTGGATTGACTCTATTACCTCTCCTAGAAATTAACACACAAACCTGACAGCTGATTGACAAGATGAGAAGCAGTTATCCAAAATTCAAATTGAACTTAATCCTTTCTTACTAAAAGAATGCTCAAATCAAGGAGACACAGCTCACTCGTTTTGACTTCATGAGCTATGGCAGGTAGAGACAACTTTTTGAAAATACACAGCTAAAACTGTCCGTGCTTTGAATGCTAGACATGTTTTTCAGAATACACAGCTAAAGCGGGGACTGTTTTAGCTGTGTATTTTGAAAAAGTTGTGTGCTCTTCAAAGAGAAAGCTACTTTTGCTGTGTCTTTGGGTTCGAGGGGAAATGGGAGTCCTCTTCAGTCAGCAGGGACGACACCTGAGTCCTTTGCAGTTTTCTTATCTGCCACTGAGGGTGAAATGAGAGTGGTCCCTGTCATCCTGAGCCATGTCTGAAAGAATTATTCACATTCCCTACGAGAATAGACGGGTGAAATAGCAAAAGGTGTGTCTTCCTTTGGAGCATGGACGGGTTCAAAGCCCACCTCATACCACTAAGTATTTTGCTGAACACGAGCAGTTGTGTGTGCGGCCTGTGTTTGGGTGATTTTTGTGTCATGTGTGTGTGTGTGTGTGTGTGTGTGTGTGTTTGTCTGTGTCTGTATTTCTGTCTCCATTCCTGAGCAGCAAATCGTTTTTCCTCTTTTAGCATGTTACTCACAACTGTGGATGAAGCCCAGCACTCCTGAAAACACAATCCATGTATGGTTGAAGGAAATTTTCTTGGTGATGAGTGAGAAGTTGGTGACTGAAACCAGCTCATTTCCCATTGACCACTGAGGTCACATCTCTCAGGTGAGAAGCAAAGTGAGAATTTGAACCAGGCACATTCTCCTTAGAGACAATGGGCCAAAGACAGGTCCGATGGAATCGAATGTCTTTTCATGTTGACATCCATCCCGTCAAGCCCTCGTTAAGCCATTGAAGTGTCACATTGGGCCTGGGGGAGGCGGTGCACCCTGTGAAATTACACGTCCGAAGATTTGGATTTGATTTCCAGCCCTCTGCCAGTCAGTCTGCCAGGCACTTTCATGTGACAAGCCTTAGGCGAGTCCCTTTCTGTCTCTGATCCCCGATTCCTTCACAGGGATTTATGTGGGCCTTAACGCCCACTGGGAAAAGATCCCTCTGCCAGCTCAGTGCCTGCTTTCTTGTTTGACTTGTCAATCTGGACTTGAAAACACCTTTGGTTTGGATTGACTCTATTACCTCTCCTAGAAATTAACACACAAAACTGACAGCTGATTGACAAGATGAGAAGCAGTTTTCCAAAATTCAAATTAAACTTAATCCTTTCTTACTAAAAGAATGCTCAAATCAAGGGGACACAGCTCACTCGTTTTGACTTCATGAGCTATGGCAGGTAGAGACAACTTTTTGAAAATACACAGCTAAAACTGTCCGTGCTTTGAATGCTAGACATGTTTTTCAGAATACACATCTAAAGCGGGGACCGTTTTAGCTGTGTATTTTGAAAAAGTTGTGTGCTCTTCAAAGAGAAAGCTACTTTTGCTGTGTCTTTGGGTTCGAGGGGAAATGGGAGTCCTCTTCAGTCCGCAGGGACGACACCTGAGTCCTTTGCAGTCCTGTTGTCTGCCTCTGAGGGTGAAATGAGAGTGGTCCCTGTCATCATGAGCCATGTCTGAAAGAATTATTCACATTCCCTACAAGAATAGACGGGTGAAATAGCAAAAGGTGTGTCTACCTTTGGAGCATGGACGGGTTCAAAGCCCACCTCATACCACTAAGTATTTTGCTGAACACGAGCAGTTGTGTGTGCAGCCTGTGTTTGGGTGATTTTTGTGTCGTGTGTGTGTGTGTGTGTGTGTGTGTCTGTGTGTGTGTGTCTGTATTTCTGTCTCCATTCCTGAGCAGCAAATCTTTTTTCCTCTTTTAGCATGTTACTCACAACTGTGGATGAAGCCCAGCACTCCTGAAAACACAATCCATGTATGGTTGAAGGAAATTTTCTTGGTGATGAGTGAGAGGTTGGTGACTGAAACCAGCTCATTTCCCTTTGACCACTGAGGTCACATCTCTCAGGTGAGAAGCAAAGTGAGAATTTGAACCAGGCACATTCTCCTTAGAGACAATGGGCCAAAGAAAGGTCCGATGGAATCGAATGTCTTTTCATGTTGACATCCATCCCGTCAAGCCCTCGTTAAGCCATTGAAGTGTCACATTGGGCCTGAGGGAGGCGGTGCACCCTGTGAAATTACACGTCCGAAGATTTGGATTTGATTTCCAGCCCTCTGCCAGTCAGTCTGCCAGGCACTTTCATGTGACAAGCCTTAGGCGAGTCCCTTTCTGTCTCTGATTCCCGATTTTTTCACAGGGATTTATGTGGGCCTTAACGCGCACTGGGAAAAGATCCCTCTGCCAGCTCAGTGCCTGCTTTCTCGGTTTGACTTGTCAATCTGGACTTGAATACACCTTTGGTTTTGGATTGACTCTATTACCTCTCCTAGAAATTAACACACAAAACTGACAACTGATTGACAAGATGAGAAGCAGTTTTCCAAAATTCAAATTGAACTTAATCCTTTCTTACTAAAAGAATGCTCAAATCAAGGGGACACAGCTCACTCGTTTTGACTTCATGAGCTATGGCAGGTAGAGACAACTTTTTGAAAATACACAGCTAAAGCTGTCCGTGCTTTGAATGCTAGACATGTTTTTCAGAATACACAGCTAAAACGATCCCTTCTTTAAGTGCTAAAGTACTTAAAGCGGGGACCGTTTTAGCTGTGTATTTTGAAAAAGTTGTGTGCTCTTCAAAGAGAAAGCTACTTTTGCTGTGTCTTTGGGTTCGAGGGGAAATGGGAGTCCTCTTCAGTCAGCAGGGACGACACCTGAGTCCTTTGCAGTCCTCTTGTCTGCCTCTGAGTGTGAAATGAGAGTGGTCCCTGTCATCATTAGCCATGTCTGAAAGAATTATTCACATTCCCTACGAGAATAGACGGGTGAAATAGCAAAAGGTGTGTCTTCCTTTGGAGAATGGACGGGTTCAAAGCCCACCTCATACCACTAAGTATTTTGCTGAACACGAGCAGTTGTGAGTGCGGCCTGTGTTTGGGTGATTTTTGTGTCATGTGTGTGTGTGTGTGTGTGTGTGTGTGTGTTTGTCTGTGTCTGTATTTCTGTCTCCATTCCTGAGCAGCAAATCGTTTTTCCTCTTTTAGCATGTTACTCACAACTGTGGATGAAGCCCAGCACTCCTGAAAACACAATCCATGTATGGTTGAAGGAAATTTTCTTGGTGATGAGTGAGAAGTTGGTGACTGAAACCTGCTCATTTCCCATTGACCACTGAGGTCACATCTCTCAGGTGAGAAGCAAAGTGAGAATTTGAACCAGGCACATTCTCCTTAGAGACAATGGGCCAAAGACAGGTCCGATGGAATCGAATGTCTTTTCATGTTGACATCCATCCCGTCAAGCCCTCGTTAAGCCATTGAAGTGTCACATTGGGCCTGGGGGAGGCGGTGCACCCTGTGAAATTACACGTCCGAAGATTTGGATTTGATTTCCAGCCCTCTGCCAGTCAGTCTGCCAGGCACTTTCATGTGACAAGCCTTAGGCGAGTCCCTTTCTGTCTCTGATCCCCGATTCCTTCACAGGGATTTATGTGGGCCTTAACGCCCACTGGGAAAAGATCCCTCTGCCAGCTCAGTGCCTGCTTTCTTGTTTGACTTGTCAATCTGGACTTGAAAACACCTTTGGTTTGGATTGACTCTATTACCTCTCCTAGAAATTAACACACAAAACTGACAGCTGATTGACAAAATGAGAAGCAGTTTTCCAAAATTCAAATTAAACTTAATCCTTTCTTACTAAAAGAATGCTCAAATCAAGGGGACACAGCTCACTCGTTTTGACTTCATGAGCTATGGCAGGTAGAGACAACTTTTTGAAAATACACAGCTAAAACTGTCCGTGCTTTGAATGCTAGACATGTTTTTCAGAATACACAGCTAAAGCGGGGACCGTTTTAGCTGTGTATTTTGAAAAAGTTGTGTGCTCTTCAAAGAGAAAGCTACTTTTGCTGTGTCTTTGGGTTCGAGGGGAAATGGGAGTCCTCTTCAGTCCGCAGGGACGACACCTGAGTCCTTTGCAGTCCTGTTGTCTGCCTCTGAGGGTGAAATGAGAGTGGTCCCTGTCATCATGAGCCATGTCTGAAAGAATTATTCACATTCCCTACAAGAATAGACGGGTGAAATAGCAAAAGGTGTGTCTACCTTTGGAGCATGGATGGGTTCAAAGCCCACCTCATACCACTAAGTATTTTGCTGAACACGAGCAGTTGTGTGTGCAGCCTGTGTTTGGGTGATTTTTGTGTCGTGTGTGTGTGTGTGTGTGTGTGTGTGTCTGTGTGTGTGTGTCTGTATTTCTGTCTCCATTCCTGAGCAGCAAATCTTTTTTCCTCTTTTAGCATGTTACTCACAACTGTGGATGAAGCCCAGCACTCCTGAAAACACAATCCATGTATGGTTGAAGGAAATTTTCTTGGTGATGAGTGAGAGGTTGGTGACTGAAACCAGCTCATTTCCCTTTGACCACTGAGGTCACATCTCTCAGGTGAGAAGCAAAGTGAGAATTTGAACCAGGCACATTCTCCTTAGAGACAATGGGCCAAAGACAGGTCCGATGGAATCGAATGTCTTTTCATGTTGACATCCATCCCGTCAAGCCCTCGTTAAGCCATTGAAGTGTCACATTGGGCCTGGGGGAGGCGGTGCACCCTGTGAAATTACACGTCCGAAGATTTGGATTTGATTTCCAGCCCTCTGCCAGTCAGTCTGCCAGGCACTTTCATGTGACAAGCCTTAGGCGAGTCCCTTTCTGTCTCTGATTCCCGATTCCTTCACAGGGATTTATGTTGGACTTAACGCCCACTGGGAAAAGATCCCTCTGCCAGCTCAGTGCCTGCTTTCTCGGTTTGACTTGTCAATCTGGACTTGAATACACCTTTGGTTTTGGATTGACTCTATTACCTCTCCTAGAAATTAACACACAAAACTGACAGCTGATTGACAAGATGAGAAGCAGTTTTCCAAAATTCAAATTGAACTTAATCCTTTCTTACTAAAAGAATGCTCAAATCAAAGGAACACAGCTCACTCGTTTTGACTTCATGAGCTATGGCAGGTAGAGACAACTTTTTGAAAATACACAGCCAAAACTGTCCGTGCTTTGAATGCTAGACATGTTTTTCAGAATACACAGCTAAAACAGTCCCCGCTTTAAGTGTTAAAGCACTTAAAGCGGGGACCGTTTTAGCTGTGTATTTTGAAAAACTTGTGTGCTCTTCAAAGAGAAAGCTACATTTGCTGTGTCTTTGGGTTCGAGGGGAAATGGGAGTGTTCTTCAGTCAGCAGGGATGACACCTGAGTCCTTTGCAGTCCTCTTGTCTGCCTCTGAGGGTGAAATGAGAGTGGTCCCTGTCATCATGAGCCATGTCTGAAAGAATTATTCACATTCCCTACGAGAATAGACGGGTGAAATAGCAAAGGTGTGTCTTCCTTTGGAGCATGGACGGGTTCAAAGCCCACCTCATACCACTAAGTATTTTGCTGAACACGAGCAGTTGTGTGTGCGGCCTGTGTTTGGGTGATTTTTGTGTGATGTTTGTGTGTGTGTGTGTGTGTGTGTGTGTGTGTTTGTGTCTGTGTGTCTGTGTGTTTGTGTCTATATTTCTGTCTCCATTCCTGAGCAGCAAATCTTTTTTCCTCTTTTAGCATGTTACTCACAACTGTGGATGAAGCCCAGCACTCCTGAAAACACAATCCATGTATGGTTGAAGGAAATTTTCTTGGTGATGAGTGAGAGGTTGGTGACTGAAACCAGCTCATTTCCCATTGACCACTGAGGTCGCATCTCTCAGGTGAGAAGCAAAGTGAGAATTTGAACCAGGCACATTCTCCTTAGAGACAATAAGCCAAAGACAAGTCCGATGGAATCGAATGTCTTTTCATGTTGACAACCATCCCGTCAAGCCCTCGTTAAGCCATTGAAGTGTCACATTGGGCCTGGGGAAGGCGGTGCCCCCTGTGAAATTACACGTCCGAAGATTTGGATTTGATTTCCAGCCCTCTGCCAGTCAGTCTGCCAGGCCCTTTCATGTGACAAGCCTTAGGCGAGTCCCTTTCTGTCTCTGATTCCCGATTCCTTCACAGGGATTTATGTGGGCCTTAACGCTCACTGGGGAAAGATCCCTCTGCCAGCTCAGTGCCTGCTTTCTTGGTTTGACTTGTCAATCTGGACTTGAATACACCTTTGGTTTTGGATTGACTCTATTACCTCTCCTAGAAATTAACACACAAAACTGACAGCTGATTGACAAGATGAGAAGCAGTTTTCCAAAATTCAAATTGAACTTAATCCTTTCTTACTAAAAGAATGCTCAAATCAAGGCGACACAGCTCACTCGTTTTGACTTCATGAGCTATGGCAGGTAGAGACAACTTTTTGAAAATACACAGCTAAAACTGTCCGTGCTTTGAATGCTAGACATGTTTTTCAGAATACACAGCTAAAGCGGGGACCGTTTTATCTGTGTATTTTGAAAAAGTTGTGTGCTCTTCAAAGAGAAAGCTACTTTTGCTGTGTCTTTGGGTTCGAGGGGAAATGGGAGTCCTCTTCAGTCAGCAGGGACGACACCTGAGTCCTTTGCAGTCCACTTGCTGCCTCTGAGGGTGAAATGAGAGTGGTCCCTGTCATCATGAGCCATGTCTGAAAGAATTATTCACATTCCCTACGAGAATAGACGGGTGAAATAGCAAAAGGTGTGTCTTCCTTTGGAGCATGGACGGGTTCAAAGCCCACCTCATACCACTAAGTATTTTGCTGAACACGAGCAGTTGTGTGTGCGGCCTGTGTTTGGGTGATTTTTGTGTCATGTGTGTGTGTGTGTGTGTGTGTGTGTGTGTGTCTGTGTCTGTATTTCTGTCTACATTCCTGAGCAGCAAATCTTTTTTCCTCTTTTAGCATGTTACTCACAACTGTGGATGAAGCCCAGCACTCCTGAAAACACAATCCATGTATGGTTGAAGGAAATTTTCTTTGCAATGAGTGAGAAGTTGGTGACTGAAACCAGCTCATTTCCCATTGACCAGTGAGGTCACATCTCTCAGGTGAGAAGCAAAGTGAGAATTTGAATCAGGCACATTCTCCTTGGAGACAATGGGCCAAACACAGGTCCGATGGAATCGAATGTCTTTTCATGTTGACATCCATCCCGTCAAGCCCTCGTTAAGCCATTGAAGTGTCACATTGGGCCTGGGGGAGGCGGTGCACCCTGTGAAATTACACGTCCGAAGATTTGGATTTGATTTCCAGCCCTCTGCTAGTCAGTCTGCCAGGCACTTTCATGTGACAAGCCTTAGGCGAGTCCCTTTCTGTCTCTGATTCCCGATTCCTTCACAGGGATTTATGTGGGCCTTAACGCCCACTGGGAAAAGATCCCTCTGCCAGCTCAGTGCCTGCTTTCTTGGTTTGACTTGTCAATCTGGACTTGAATACACCTTTGGTTTTGGATTGACTCTATTACCTCTCCTAGAAATTAACACACAAAACTGACAGCTGATTGACAAGATGAGAAGCAGTTTTCCAAAATTCAAATTGAACTTAATCCTTTCTTACTAAAAGAATGCTCAAATCAAGGGGACACAGCTCACTCGTTTTGACTTCATGAGCTATGGCAGGTAGAGACAACTTTTTGAAAATACACAGCTAAAACTGTCCGTGCTTTGAATGCTAGACATTTTTTTCAGTTTTAAGTGCTTTAGCACTTAAAGTGGGACCGTTTTAGCTGTGTATTTTGAAAAAGTTGTGTGCTCTTCAAAGAGAAAGCTACTTTTGCTGTGTCTTTGGGTTCGAGGGGAAATGGGAGTCCTCTTCAGTCAGCAGGGACAACACCTGAGTCCTTTGCAGTTTTCTTGTCTGCCTCTGAGGGTGAAATGAGAGTGGTCCCTGTCATCAGGAGCCATGTCTGAAAGAATTATTCACATTCCCTACGAGAATAGACGGGTGAAATAGCAAAAGGTGTGTTTCCTTTGGAGCATGGACGGGTTCAAAGCCCACCTTATACCACTAAGTATTTTGCTGAACACGAGCAGTTGTGTGTGCGGCCTGCGTTTGGGTGATTTTTGTGTCATGTGTGTGTGTGTGTGTGTGTGTGTGTGTGTGTGTGTGTGTGTATGTCTGTGTCTGTATTTCTGTCTCCATTCCTGAGCAGCAAATCTTTTTTCCTCTTTTAGCATGTTACTCACAACTGTGGATGAAGCCCAGCACTCCTGATAACACAATCCATGTATGGTTGAAGGAAGTTTTCTTGGCGATGAGTGAGAGGTTGGTGACTGAAACCAGCTCATTTCCCTTTGACCACTGAGGTCACATCTCTCAGGTGAGAAGCAAAGTGAGCATTTGAATCAGGCACATTCTCCTTGGGGACAATGGGCCAAAGACAGGTCCGATGGAATCGAATGTCTTTTCATGTTGACATCCATCCCGTCAAGCCCTCGTTAAGCCATTGAAGTGTCACATTGGGTCTGGGGGAGGCGGTGCACCCTGTGAAATTACACGTCCGAAGATTTGGATTTGATTTCCAGCCCTCTGCCAGTCAGTCTGCCAGGCACTTTCATGTGACAAGCCTTAGGCGAGTCCCTTTCTGTCCCTGATTCCCGATTCCTTCACAGGGATTTATGTGGGCCTTAACGCTCACTGGGGAAAGATCCCTCTGCCAGCTCAGTGCCTGCTTTCTTGGTTTGACTTGTCAAACTGGACTTGAATACACCTTTGGTTTTGGATTGACTCTATTACCTCTCCTAGAAATTAACACACAAAACTGACAGCTGATTGACAAGATGAGAAGCAGTTTTCCAAAATTCAAATTGAACTTAATCCTTTCTTACTAAAAGAATGCTCAAATCAAGGTGACACAGCTCACTCGTTTTGACTTCATGAGCTATGGCAGGTAGAGACAACTTTTTGAAAATACACAGCTAAAACTGTCCGTGCTTTGAATGCTAGACATGTTTTTCAGAATACACAGCTAAAGCGGGGACCGTTTTAGCTGTGTATTTTGAAAAAGTTGTGTGCTCTTCAAAGAGAAAGCTACTTTTGCTGTGTCTTTGGGTTCGAGGAAAAATGGGAGTCCTCCTCAGTCCGCAGGGACGACACCTGAGTCCTTTGCAGTCCTCTTGTCTGCCTCTGAGGGTGAAATGAGAGTGGTCCCTGTCATCATGAGCCATGTCTGAAAGAATTATTCACATTCCCTACAAGAATAGACGGGTGAAATAGCAAAAGGAGTGTCTTCCTTTGAAGCATGGACCGGTTCAAAGCCCACCTCATACCACTAAGTATTTTGCTGAACACGAGCAGTTGTGTGTGCGGCCTGTGTTTGGGTGATTTTTGTGTCGTGTGTGTGTGTGTGTGTGTGTGTGTGTGTGTGTGTGTGTCTGTGTCTGTATTTCTGTCTCCATTCCTGAGCAGCAAATCTTTTTTCCTCTTTTAGCATGTTACTCACAACTGCGGATGAAGCCCAACACTCCTGAAAACACAATCCATGTATGTTTGAAGGAAATTTTCTTGGCGATGTGTGAGAGGTTGGTGACTGAAACCAGCTCATTTCCCATTGACCACTGAGGTCACATCTCTCAGGTGAGAAGCAAAGTGAGAATTTGAATCAGGCACATTCTCCTTGGAGACAATTGGCCAAACACATGTCCGATGGAATCGAATGTCTTTTCATGTTGACATCCATCCCGTCAAGCCCTCGTTAAGCCATTGAAGTGTCACATTGGGCCTGGGGGAGGCGGTGCACCCTGTGAAATTACACGTCCGAAGATTTGGATTTGATTTCTATCCCTCTGCCAGTCAGTCTGCCAGGCACTTTCATGTGACAAGCCTTAGGCGAGTCCCTTTCTGTCTCTGATTCCCGATTCCTTCACAGGGATTTATGTGGGCCTTAACGCTCACTGGGGAAAGATCCCTCTGCCAGCTCAGTGCCTGCTTTCTTGGTTTGACTTGTCAATCTGGACTTGAATACACCTTTGGTTTTGGATTGACTCTATTACCTCTCCTAGAAATTAACACACAAACCTGACAGCTGATTGACAAGATGAGAAGCAGTTATCCAAAATTCAAATTGAACTTAATCCTTTCTTACTAAAAGAATGCTCAAATCAAGGAGACACAGCTCACTCGTTTTGACTTCATGAGCTATGGCAGGTAGAGACAACTTTTTGAAAATACACAGCTAAAACTGTCCGTGCTTTGAATGCTAGACATGTTTTTCAGAATACACAGCTAAAGCGGGGACTGTTTTAGCTGTGTATTTTGAAAAAGTTGTGTGCTCTTCAAAGAGAAAGCTACTTTTGCTGTGTCTTTGGGTTCGAGGGGAAATGGGAGTCCTCTTCAGTCAGCAGGGACGACACCTGAGTCCTTTGCAGTTTTCTTATCTGCCACTGAGGGTGAAATGAGAGTGGTCCCTGTCATCCTGAGCCATGTCTGAAAGAATTATTCACATTCCCTACGAGAATAGACGGGTGAAATAGCAAAAGGTGTGTCTTCCTTTGGAGCATGGACGGGTTCAAAGCCCACCTCATACCACTAAGTATTTTGCTGAACACGAGCAGTTGTGTGTGCGGCCTGTGTTTGGGTGATTTTTGTGTCATGTGTGTGTGTGTGTGTGTGTGTGTGTGTGTTTGTCTGTGTCTGTATTTCTGTCTCCATTCCTGAGCAGCAAATCGTTTTTCCTCTTTTAGCATGTTACTCACAACTGTGGATGAAGCCCAGCACTCCTGAAAACACAATCCATGTATGGTTGAAGGAAATTTTCTTGGTGATGAGTGAGAAGTTGGTGACTGAAACCAGCTCATTTCCCATTGACCACTGAGGTCACATCTCTCAGGTGAGAAGCAAAGTGAGAATTTGAACCAGGCACATTCTCCTTAGAGACAATGGGCCAAAGACAGGTCCGATGGAATCGAATGTCTTTTCATGTTGACATCCATCCCGTCAAGCCCTCGTTAAGCCATTGAAGTGTCACATTGGGCCTGGGGGAGGCGGTGCACCCTGTGAAATTACACGTCCGAAGATTTGGATTTGATTTCCAGCCCTCTGCCAGTCAGTCTGCCAGGCACTTTCATGTGACAAGCCTTAGGCGAGTCCCTTTCTGTCTCTGATCCCCGATTCCTTCACAGGGATTTATGTGGGCCTTAACGCCCACTGGGAAAAGATCCCTCTGCCAGCTCAGTGCCTGCTTTCTTGTTTGACTTGTCAATCTGGACTTGAAAACACCTTTGGTTTGGATTGACTCTATTACCTCTCCTAGAAATTAACACACAAAACTGACAGCTGATTGACAAGATGAGAAGCAGTTTTCCAAAATTCAAATTAAACTTAATCCTTTCTTACTAAAAGAATGCTCAAATCAAGGGGACACAGCTCACTCGTTTTGACTTCATGAGCTATGGCAGGTAGAGACAACTTTTTGAAAATACACAGCTAAAACTGTCCGTGCTTTGAATGCTAGACATGTTTTTCAGAATACACATCTAAAGCGGGGACCGTTTTAGCTGTGTATTTTGAAAAAGTTGTGTGCTCTTCAAAGAGAAAGCTACTTTTGCTGTGTCTTTGGGTTCGAGGGGAAATGGGAGTCCTCTTCAGTCCGCAGGGACGACACCTGAGTCCTTTGCAGTCCTGTTGTCTGCCTCTGAGGGTGAAATGAGAGTGGTCCCTGTCATCATGAGCCATGTCTGAAAGAATTATTCACATTCCCTACAAGAATAGACGGGTGAAATAGCAAAAGGTGTGTCTACCTTTGGAGCATGGACGGGTTCAAAGCCCACCTCATACCACTAAGTATTTTGCTGAACACGAGCAGTTGTGTGTGCAGCCTGTGTTTGGGTGATTTTTGTGTCGTGTGTGTGTGTGTGTGTGTGTGTGTCTGTGTGTGTGTGTCTGTATTTCTGTCTCCATTCCTGAGCAGCAAATCTTTTTTCCTCTTTTAGCATGTTACTCACAACTGTGGATGAAGCCCAGCACTCCTGAAAACACAATCCATGTATGGTTGAAGGAAATTTTCTTGGTGATGAGTGAGAGGTTGGTGACTGAAACCAGCTCATTTCCCTTTGACCACTGAGGTCACATCTCTCAGGTGAGAAGCAAAGTGAGAATTTGAACCAGGCACATTCTCCTTAGAGACAATGGGCCAAAGACAGGTCCGATGGAATCGAATGTCTTTTCATGTTGACATCCATCCCGTCAAGCCCTCGTTAAGCCATTGAAGTGTCACATTGGGCCTGGGGGAGGCGGTGCACCCTGTGAAATTACACGTCCGAAGATTTGGATTTGATTTCCAGCCCTCTGCCAGTCAGTCTGCCAGGCACTTTCATGTGACAAGCCTTAGGCGAGTCCCTTTCTGTCTCTGATTCCCGATTCCTTCACAGGGATTTATGTTGGCCTTAACGCCCACTGGGAAAAGATCCCTCTGCCAGCTCAGTGCCTGCTTTCTCGGTTTGACTTGTCAATCTGGACTTGAATACACCTTTGGTTTTGGATTGACTCTATTACCTCTCCTAGAAATTAACACACAAAACTGACAGCTGATTGACAAGATGAGAAGCAGTTTTCCAAAATTCAAATTGAACTTAATCCTTTCTTACTAAAAGAATGCTCAAATCAAAGGGACACAGCTCACTCGTTTTGACTTCATGAGCTATGGCAGGTAGAGACAACTTTTTGAAAATACACAGCCAAAACTGTCCGTGCTTTGAATGCTAGACATGTTTTTCAGAATACACAGCTAAAACAGTCCCCGCTTTAAGTGTTAAAGCACTTAAAGCGGGGACCGTTTTAGCTGTGTATTTTGAAAAACTTGTGTGCTCTTCAAAGAGAAAGCTACATTTGCTGTGTCTTTGGGTTCGAGGGGAAATGGGAGTGTTCTTCAGTCAGCAGGGATGACACCTGAGTCCTTTGCAGTCCTCTTGTCTGCCTCTGAGGGTGAAATGAGAGTGGTCCCTGTCATCATGAGCCATGTCTGAAAGAATTATTCACATTCCCTACGAGAATAGACGGGTGAAATAGCAAAGGTGTGTCTTCCTTTGGAGCATGGACGGGTTCAAAGCCCACCTCATACCACTAAGTATTTTGCTGAACACGAGCAGTTGTGTGTGCGGCCTGTGTTTGGGAGATTTTTGTGTGATGTTTGTGTGTGTGTGTGTGTGTGTGTGTGTTTGTGTCTGTGTGTCTGTGTGTTTGTGTCTATATTTCTGTCTTCATTCCTGAGCAGCAAATCTTTTTTCCTCTTTTAGCATGTTACTCACAACTGTGGATGAAGCCCAGCACTCCTGAAAACACAATCCATGTATGGTTGAAGGAAATTTTCTTGGTGATGAGTGAGAGGTTGGTGACTGAAACCAGCTCATTTCCCATTGACCACTGAGGTCGCATCTCTCAGGTGAGAAGCAAAGTGAGAATTTGAACCAGGCACATTCTCCTTAGAGACAATAAGCCAAAGACAAGTCCGATGGAATCGAATGTCTTTTCATGTTGACAACCATCCCGTCAAGCCCTCGTTAAGCCATTGAAGTGTCACATTGGGCCTGGGGAAGGCGGTGCCCCCTGTGAAATTACACGTCCGAAGATTTGGATTTGATTTCCAGCCCTCTGCCAGTCAGTCTGCCAGGCCCTTTCATGTGACAAGCCTTAGGCGAGTCCCTTTCTGTCTCTGATTCCCGATTCCTTCACAGGGATTTATGTGGGCCTTAACGCTCACTGGGGAAAGATCCCTCTGCCAGCTCAGTGCCTGCTTTCTTGGTTTGACTTGTCAATCTGGACTTGAATACACCTTTGGTTTTGGATTGACTCTATTACCTCTCCTAGAAATTAACACACAAAACTGACAGCTGATTGACAAGATGAGAAGCAGTTTTCCAAAATTCAAATTGAACTTAATCCTTTCTTACTAAAAGAATGCTCAAATCAAGGCGACACAGCTCACTCGTTTTGACTTCATGAGCTATGGCAGGTAGAGACAACTTTTTGAAAATACACAGCTAAAACTGTCCGTGCTTTGAATGCTAGACATGTTTTTCAGAATACACAGCTAAAGCGGGGACCGTTTTATCTGTGTATTTTGAAAAAGTTGTGTGCTCTTCAAAGAGAAAGGTACTTTTGCTGTGTCTTTGGGTTCGAGGGGAAATGGGAGTCCTCTTCAGTCAGCAGGGACGACACCTGAGTCCTTTGCAGTCCACTTGCTGCCTCTGAGGGTGAAATGAGAGTGGTCCCTGTCATCATGAGCCATGTCTGAAAGAATTATTCACATTCCCTACGAGAATAGACGGGTGAAATAGCAAAAGGTGTGTCTTCCTTTGGAGCATGGACGGGTTCAAAGCCCACCTCATACCACTAAGTATTTTGCTGAACACGAGCAGTTGTGTGTGCGGCCTGTGTTTGGGTGATTTTTGTGTCATGTGTGTGTGTGTGTGTGTGTGTGTGTGTGTGTCTGTGTCTGTATTTCTGTCTACATTCCTGAGCAGCAAATCTTTTTTCCTCTTTTAGCATGTTACTCACAACTGTGGATGAAGCCCAGCACTCCTGAAAACACAATCCATGTATGGTTGAAGGAAATTTTCTTTGCAATGAGTGAGAAGTTGGTGACTGAAACCAGCTCATTTCCCATTGACCACTGAGGTCACATCTCTCAGGTGAGAAGCAAAGTGAGAATTTGAATCAGGCACATTCTCCTTGGAGACAATGGGCCAAACACAGGTCCGATGGAATCGAATGTCTTTTCATGTTGACATCCATCCCGTCAAGCCCTCGTTAAGCCATTGAAGTGTCACATTGGGCCTGGGGGAGGCGGTGCACCCTGTGAAATTACACGTCCGAAGATTTGGATTTGATTTCCAGCCCTCTGCTAGTCAGTCTGCCAGGCACTTTCATGTGACAAGCCTTAGGCGAGTCCCTTTCTGTCTCTGATTCCCGATTCCTTCACAGGGATTTATGTGGGCCTTAACGCCCACTGGGAAAAGATCCCTCTGCCAGCTCAGTGCCTGCTTTCTTGGTTTGACTTGTCAATCTGGACTTGAATACACCTTTGGTTTTGGATTGACTCTATTACCTCTCCTAGAAATTAACACACAAAACTGACAGCTGATTGACAAGATGAGAAGCAGTTTTCCAAAATTCAAATTGAACTTAATCCTTTCTTACTAAAAGAATGCTCAAATCAAGGGGACACAGCTCACTCGTTTTGACTTCATGAGCTATGGCAGGTAGAGACAACTTTTTGAAAATACACAGCTAAAACTGTCCGTGCTTTGAATGCTAGACATGTTTTTCAGTTTTAAGTGCTTTAGCACTTAAAGCGGGACCGTTTTAGCTGTGTATTTTGAAAAAGTTGTGTGCTCTTCAAAGAGAAAGCTACTTTTGCTGTGTCTTTGGGTTCGAGGGGAAATGGGAGTCCTCTTCAGTCAGCAGGGACGACACCTGAGTCCTTTGCAGTTTTCTTATCTGCCACTGAGGGTGAAATGAGAGTGGTCCCTGTCATCATGAGCCATGTCTGAAAGAATTATTCACATTCCCTACGAGAATAGACGGGTGAAATAGCAAAAGGTGTGTCTTCCTTTGGAGCATGGACGGGTTCAAAGCCCACCTCATACCACTAAGTATTTTGCTGAACACGAGCAGTTGTGTGTGCGGCCTGTGTTTGGGTGATTTTTGTGTCGTGTGTGTGTGTGTGTGTGTGTGTGTGTGTGTCTGTGTCTGTATTTCTGTCTCCATTCCTGAGCAGGAAATCATTTTTCCTCTTTTAGCATGTTACTCACAACTGTGGATGAAGCCCAGCACTCCTGAAAACACAATCCATGTATGGTTGAAGGAAATTTTCTTGGTGATGAGTGAGAGGTTGGTGACTGAAACCAGCTCATTTCCCATTGACCACTGAGGTCGCATCTCTCAGGTGAGAAGCAAAGTGAGAATTTGAACCAGGCACATTCTCCTTAGAGACAATGGGCCAAAGACAAGTCCGATGGAATCGAATGTCTTTTCATATTGACATCCATCCCGTCAAGCCCTCGTTAAGCCATTGAAGTGTCACATTGGGCCTGGGGGAGGCGGTGCACCCTGTGAAATTACACGTCCGAAGATTTGGATTTGATTTCCAGCCCTCTGCCAGTCAGTCTGCCAGGCACTTTCATGTGACAAGCCTTAGGCGAGTCCCTTTCTGTCTCTGATCCCCGATTCCTTCACAGGGATTTAAGTGGGCCTTAACGCTCACTGGGGAAAGATCCCTCTGCCAGCTCAGTGCCTGCTTTCTTGGTTTGACTTGTCAATCTGGACTTGAATACACCTTTGGATTTGGATTGACTCTATTACCTCTCCTAGAAATTAACACACAAAACTGACAGCTGATTGACAAGATGAGAAGCAGTTTTCCAAAATTCAAATTGAACTTAATCCTTTCTTACTAAAAGAATGCTCAAATCAAGGCGACACAGCTCACTCGTTTTGACTTCATGAGCTATGGCAGGTAGAGACAACTTTTTGAAAATACACAGCTAAAACTGTCCGTGCTTTGAATGCTAGACATGTTTTTCAGAATACACAGCTAAAGCGGGGACCGTTTTAGCTGTGTATTTTGAAAAAGTTGTGTGCTCTTCAAAGAGAAAGCTACTTTTGCTGTGTCTTTGGGTTCGAGGGGAAATGGGAGTCCTCTTCAGTCAGCAGGGACGACACCTGAGTCCTTTGCAGTCCTCTTGCTGCCTCTGAGGGTGAAATGAGAGTGGTCCCTGTCATCATGAGCCATGTCTGAAAGAATTATTCACATTCCCTACGAGAATAGACGGGTGAAATAGCAAAAGGTGTGTCTTCCTTTGGAGCATGGACGGGTTCAAAGCCCACCTCATACCACTAAGTATTTTGCTGAACACGAGCAGTTGTGTGTGCGGCCTGTGTCTGGGTGATTTTTGTGTCATGTGTGTGTGTGTGTGTGTGTGTGTGTGTGTGTGTCTGTGTCTGTATTTCTGTCTCCATTCCTGAGCAGCAAATCTTTTTTCCTCTTTTAGCATGTTACTCACAACTGTGGATGAAGCCCAGCACTCCTGAAAACACAATCCATGTATGGTTGAAGGAAATTTTCTTGGCGATGAGTGAGAGGTTGGTGACTGAAACCAGCTCATTTCCCATTGACCACTGAGGTCACATCTCTCAGGTGAGAAGCAAAGTGAGAATTTGAATCAGGCACATTCTCCTTGGAGACAATGGGCCAAACACAGGTCCGATGGAATCGAATGCCTTTTCATGTTGACATCCATCCCGTCAAGCCCTCGTTAAGCCATTGAAGTGTCACATTGGGCCTGGGGGAGGCGGTGCACCCTGTGAAATTACACGTCCGAAGATTTGGATTTGATTTCCAGCCCTCTGCCAGTCAGTCTGCCAGGCACTTTCATGTGACAAGCCTTAGGCGAGTCCCTTTCTGTCTCTGATTCCCGATTCCTTCACAGGGATTTATGTGGGCCTTAACGCTCACTGGGGAAAGATCCCTCTGCCAGCTCAGTGCCTGCTTTCTTGGTTTGACTTGTCAATCTGGACTTGA
The DNA here is from genome assembly GCF_048565385.1 of Saimiri boliviensis. NCBI lineage: Eukaryota > Metazoa > Chordata > Mammalia > Primates > Cebidae > Saimiri > Saimiri boliviensis. The sequence goes on from NC_133453.1 coordinate 154,282,287, forward strand.
ATACACCTTTGATTTTGGATTGACTCTATTACCTCTCCTAGAAATTAACACACAAAACTGACAGCTGATTGACAAGATGAGAAGCAGTTTTCCAAAATTCAAATTGAACTTAATCCTTTCTTACTAAAAGAATGCTCAAATCAAGGCGACACAGCTCACTCGTTTTGACTTCATGAGCTATGGCAGGTAGAGACAACTTTTTGAAAATACACAGCTAAAACTGTCCGTGCTTTGAATGCTAGACATGTTTTTCAGAATACACAGCTAAAGCGGGGACCGTTTTAGCTGTGTATTTTGAAAAAGTTGTGTGCTCTTCAAAGAGAAAGCTACTTTTGCTGTGTCTTTGGGTTCGAGGGGAAATGGGAGTCCTCTTCTGTCAGCAGGGACGACACCTGAGTCCTTTGCAGTTTTCTTGTCTGCCACTGAGGGTGAAATGAGAGTGGTCCCTGTCATCATGAGCCATGTCTGAAAGAATTATTCACATTCCCTACGAGAATAGACGGGTGAAATAGCAAAAGTTGTGTCTTCCTTTGGAGCATGGACGGGTTCAAAGCCCACCTCATACTACTAAGTATTTTGCTGAATACGAGCAGTGGTGTGTGCGGCCTGTGTTTGGGTGATTTTTGTGTCGTGTGTGTGTGTGTGTGTGTGTGTGTGTGTGTGTCTGTGTCTGTATTTCTGTCTCAATTCCTGAGCAGCAAATCTTTTTTCCTCTTTTAGCATGTTACTCACAACTGTGGATGAAGCCCAGCACTCCTGAAAACACAATCCATGTATGGTTGAAGGAAATTTTCTTGGTGATGAGTGAGAGTTTGGTGACTGAAACCAGCTCATTTCCCATTGACCACTGAGGTCGCATCTCTCAGGTGAGAAGCAAAGTGAGAATTTGAACCAGGCACATTCTCCTTAGAGACAATGGGCCAAAGACAAGTCCGATGGAATCGAATGTCTTTTCATGTTGACATCCATCCCGTCAAGCCCTCGTTAAGCCATTGAAGTGTCACATTGGGCCTGGGGGAGGCGGTGCACCCTGTGAAATTACACGTCCGAAGATTTGGATTTGATTTCCAGCCCTCTGCCAGTCAGTCTGCCAGGCACTTTCATGTGACAAGCCTTAGGCGAGTCCCTTTCTGTCTCTGATTCCCGATTCCTTCACAGGGATTTATGTGGGCCTTAACGCTCACTTGGGAAAGATCCCTCTGCCAGCTCAGTGCCTGCTTTCTTGGTTTGACTTGTCAATCTGGACTTGAATACACCTTTGGTTTTGGATTGACTCTATTACCTCTCCTAGAAATTAACACACAAAACTGACAGCTGATTGACAAGATGAGAAGCAGTTTTCCAAAATTCAAATTGAACTTAATCCTTTCTTACTAAAAGAATGCTCAAATCAAGGTGACACAGCTCACTCGTTTTGACTTCATGAGCTATGGCAGGTAGAGACAACTTTCTGAAAATACACAGCTAAAACTGTCCGTGCTTTGAATGCTAGACATGTTTTTCAGAATACACAGCTAAAGCGGGGACCGTTTTAGCTGTGTATTTTGAAAAAGTTGTGTGCTCTTCAAAGAGAAAGCTACTTTTGCTGTGTCTTTGGGTTCGAGGGGAAATGGGAGTCCTATTCAGTCAGCAGGGACGACACCTGAGTCCTTTGCAGTTTTCTTGTCTGCCACTGAGGGTGAAATGAGAGTGGTCCCTGTCATCATAAGCCATGTCTGAAAGAATTATTCACATTCCCTACGAGAATAGACGGGTGAAATAGCAAAAGTTGTGTCTTCCTTTGGAGCATGGACGGGTTCAAAGCCCACCTCATACCACTAAGTATTTTGCTGAACATGAGCAGTTGTGTGTGCGGCCTGTGTTTGGGTGATTTTTGTGTCATGTGTGTGTGTGTGTGTGTGTGTGTCTGTGTGTGTGTGTCTGTGTGTGTGTGTCGGTATTTCTGTCTCCATTCATGAGCAGCAAATCTTTTTTCCTCTTTTAGCATGTTACTCACAACTGTGGATGAAGCCCAGCACTCCTGAAAACACAATCCATGTATGGTTGAAGGAAATGTTCTTGGTGATGAGTGAGAGGTTGGTGACTGAAACCAGCTCATTTCCCATTGACCACTGAGGTCGCATCTCTCAGGTGAGAAGCAAAGTGAGAATTTGAACCAGGCACATTCTCCTTAGAGACAATGGGCCAAAGACAAGTCCGATGGAATCGAATGTCTTTTCATGTTGAAATCCATCCCGTCAAGCCCTCGTTAAGCCATTGAAGTGTCACATTGGGCCTGGGGGAGGCGGTGCACCCTGTGAAATTACACGTCCGAAGATTTGGATTTGATTTCCAGCCCTCTGCCAGTCAGTCTGCCAGGCACTTTCATGTGACAAGCCTTAGGCGAGTCCCTTTCTGTCTCTGATTCCCGATTCCTACACAGGGATTTATGTGGGCCTTAACGCCCACTTGGAAAAGATCCCTCTGCCAGCTCAGTGCCTGCTTTCCTTGTTTGACTTGTCAATCTGGACTTGAATACTCCTTTGGTTTTGGATTGACTCTATTACCTCTCCTAGAAATTAACACACAAAACTGACAGCTGATTGACAAGATGAGAAGCAGTTTTCCAAAATTCAAATTGAACTTAATCCTTTCTTCCTAAAAGAATGCTCAAATCAAGGGGACACAGCTCACTCGTTTTGACTTCATGAGCTATGGCAGGTAGAGACAACATTTTGAAAATACACAGCTAAAACTGTCCGTGCTTTGAATGCTAGACATGTTTTTCAGAATACACAGCTAAAACGGTCCCCGCTTTAAGTGCTAAAGCACTTAAAGCGGGGACCGTTTTAGCTATGTATTTTGAAAAATTTGTGTGCTCTTCAAAGAGAAAGCTACTTTTGCTGTGTCTTTGGGTTCTAGAGGAAATGGGAGTCCTCTTCAGTCAGCAGGGTCGACACCTGAGACCTTTGCAGTCCTCTTGTCTGCCTCTGAGGGTGAAATGAGAGTGGTCCCTGTCATCATGAGCCATGTCTGAAAGAATTATTCACATTCCCTACGAGAATAGACGGGTGAAATAGCAAAAGGTGTGTCTTCCTTTGGAGCATGGACGGGTTCAAAGCCCACCTCATACCACTAAGTATTTTGCTGAACACGAGCAGTTGTGTGTGCGGCCTGTGTTTGGGTGATTTTTGTGTCGTGTGTGTGTGTGTGTGTGTGTGTGTGTCTGTGTGTGTGTGTCTGTGTGTGTGTGTCTGTATTTCTGTCTCCATTCCTGAGCAGCAAATCTTTTTTCCTCTTTTAGCATGTTTCTCACAACTGTGGATGAAGCCCAGCACTCCTGAAAACACAATCCATGTATGGTTGAAGGAAATTTTCTTGGTGATGAGTGAGAGGTTGGTGACTGAAACCAGCTCATTTCCCATTGACCACTGAGGTCGCATCTCTCAGGTGAGAAGCAAAGTGAGAATTTGAACCAGGCACATTCTCCTTAGAGACAATGGGCCAAAGACAAGTCCGATGGAATCGAATGTCTTTTCATGTTGACATCCATCCCGTCAAGCACTCGTTAAGCCATTGAAGTGTCACATTGGGCCTGGGGGAGGCGGTGCACCCTGTGAAAATACACGTCCGAAGATTTGGATTTGATTTCCAGCCCTCTGCCAGTCAGTCTGCCAGGCACTTTCATGTGACAAGCCTTAGGCGAGTCCCTTTCTGTCTCTGATTCCCGATTCCTTCACAGGGATTTATGTGGGCCTTAACGCCCACTTGGAAAAGATCCCTCTGCCAGCTCAGTGCCTGCTTTCTTGGTTTGACTTGTCAATCTGGACTTGAATACACCTTTGGTTTTGGATTGATTCTATTACCTCTCCTAGAAATTAACACACAAAACTGACAGCTGATTGACAAGATGAGAAGCAGTTTTCCAAAATTCAAATTGAACTTAATCCTTTCTTCCTAAAAGAATGCTCAAATCAAGGGGACACAGCTCACTCGTTTTGACTTCATGAGCTATGGCAGGTAGAGACAACATTTTGAAAATACACAGCTAAAACTGTCCGTGCTTTGAATGCTAGACATGTTTTTCAGAATACACAGCTAAAACGGTCCCCGCTTTAAGTGCTAAAGCACTTAAAGCGGGGACCGTTTTAGCTATGTATTTTGAAAAATTTGTGTGCTCTTCAAAGAGAAAGCTACTTTTGCTGTGTCTTTGGGTTCTAGAGGAAATGGGAGTCCTCTTCAGTCAGCAGGGACGACACCTGAGTCCTTTGCAGTCCTCTTGTCTGCCTCTGAGGGTGAAATGAGAGTGGTCCCTGTCATCATGAGCCATGTCTGAAAGAATTATTCACATTCCCTACGAGAATAGACGGGTGAAATAGCAAAAGGTGTGTCTTCCTTTGGAGCATGGACGGGTTCAAAGCCCACCTCATACCACTAAGTATTTTGCTGAACACGAGCAGTTGTGTGTGCGGCCTGTGTTTGGGTGATTTTTGTGTCATGTTTGGGTGTGTGTGTGTGTGTCTGTGTGTGTGTGTCTGTATTTCTGTCTCCATTCCTGAGCAGCAAATCTTTTTTCTTCTTTTAGCATGTTACTCACAACTGTGGATGAAGCCCAGCACTCCTGAAAACACAATCCATGTATGGTTGAAGGAAATTTTCTTGGTGATGAGTGAGAGGTTGGTGACTGAAACCAGCTCATTTCCCATTGACCACTGAGGTCGCATCTCTCAGGTGAGAAGCAAAGTGAGAATTTGAACCACGCACATTCTCCTTAGAGACAATGGGCCAAAGACAAGTCCGATGGAATCGAATGTCTTTTCATGTTGACATCCATCCTGTCAAGCCCTCGTTAAGCCATTGAAGTGTCACATTGGGCCTGGGGGAGGCGGTGCACCCTGTGAAAATACACGTCCGAAGATTTGGATTTGATTTCCAGCCCTCTGCCAGTCAGTCTGCCAGGCACTTTCATGTGACAAGCCTTAGGCGAGTCCCTTTCTGTCTCTGATTCCCGATTCCTTCACAGGGATTTATGTGGGCCTTAACGCCCACTTGGAAAAGATCCCTCTGCCAGCTCAGTGCCTGCTTTCTTGGTTTGACTTGTCAATCTGGACTTGAATACACCTTTGGTTTTGGATTGATTCTATTACCTCTCCTAGAAATTAACACACAAAACTGACAGCTGATTGACAAGATGAGAAGCAGTTTTCCAAAATTCAAATTGAACTTAATCCTTTCTTCCTAAAAGAATGCTCAAATCAAGGGGACACAGCTCACTCGTTTTGACTTCATGAGCTATGGCAGGTAGAGACAACATTTTGAAAATACACAGCTAAAACTGTCCGTGCTTTGAATGCTAGACATGTTTTTCAGAATACACAGCTAAAACGGTCCCCGCTTTAAGTGCTAAAGCACTTAAAGCGGGGACCGTTTTAGCTATGTATTTTGAAAAATTTGTGTGCTCTTCAAAGAGAAAGCTACTTTTGCTGTGTCTTTGGGTTCTAGAGGAAATGGGAGTCCTCTTCAGTCAGCAGGGACGACACCTGAGTCCTTTGCAGTCCTCTTGTCTGCCTCTGAGGGTGAAATGAGAGTGGTCCCTGTCATCATGAGCCATGTCTGAAAGAATTATTCACATTCCCTACGAGAATAGACGGGTGAAATAGCAAAAGGTGTGTCTTCCTTTGGAGCATGGACGGGTTCAAAGCCCACCTCATACCACTAAGTATTTTGCTGAACACGAGCAGTTGTGTGTGCGGCCTGTGTTTGGGTGATTTTTGTGTCATGTTTGGGTGTGTGTGTGTGTGTCTGTGTGTGTGTGTCTGTATTTCTGTCTCCATTCCTGAGCAGCAAATCTTTTTTCCTCTTTTAGCATGTTACTCACAACTGTGGATGAAGCCCAGCACTCCTGAAAACACAATCCATGTATGGTTGAAGGAAATTTTCTTGGTGATGAGTGAGAGGTTGGTGACTGAAACCAGCTCATTTCCCATTGACCACTGAGGTCGCATCTCTCAGGTGAGAAGCAAAGTGAGAATTTGAACCACGCACATTCTTCTTAGAGACAATGGGCCAAAGACAAGTCCGATGGAATCGAATGTCTTTTCATGTTGACATCCATCCTGTCAAGCCCTCGTTAAGCCATTGAAGTGTCACATTGGGCCTGGGGGAGGCGGTGCACCCTGTGAAATTACACGTCCGAAGATTTGGATTTGATTTCCAGCCCTCTGCCAGTCAGTCTGCCAGGCACTTTCATGTGACAAGCCTTAGGCGAGTCCCTTTCTGTCTCTGATTCCCATTCCTTCACAGGGATTTATGTGGGCCTTAACGCTCACTTGGGAAAGATCCCTCTGCCAGCTCAGTGCCTGCTTTCTTGGTTTGACTTGTCAATCTGGACTTGAATACACCTTTGGTTTTGGATTGACTCTATTACCTCTCCTAGAAATTAACACACAAAACTGACAGCTGATTGACAAGATGAGAAGCAGTTTTCCAAAATTCAAATTGAACTTAATCCTTTCTTACTAAAAGAATGCTCAAATCAAGGCGACCCAGCTCACTCGTTTTGACTTCATGAGCTATGGCAGGTAGAGACAACTTTTTGAAAATACACAGCTAAAACTGTCCGTGCTTTGAATGCTAGACATGTTTTTCAGAATACACAGCTAAAGCGGGGACCGTTTTAGCTGTGTATTTTGAAAAAGTTGTGTGCTCTTCAAAGAGAAAGCTAATTTTGCTGTGTCTTTGGGTTCGAGGGGAAATGGGAGTCCTCTTCAGTCAGCAGGGACGACACCTGAGTCCTTTGCAGTCCTCTTGCTGCCTCTGAGGGTGAAATGAGAGTGGTCCCTGTCATCATGAGCCATGTCTGAAAGAATTATTCACATTCCCTACGAGAATAGACGGGTGAAATAGCAAAAGGTGTGTCTTCCTTTGGAGCATGGACGGGTTCAAAGCCCACCTCATACCACTAAGTATTTTGCTGAACACGAGCAGTTGTGTGTGCGGCCTGTGTTTGGGTGATTTTTGTGTCATGTGTGTGTGTGTGTGGGTGTGTGTGTGTGTGTGTGTCTGTGTCTGTATTTCTGTCTCCATTCCTGAGCAGCAAATATTTTTTCCTCTTTTAGCATGTTACTCACAACTGTGGATGAAGCCCAGCACTCCTGAAAACACAATCCATGTATGGTTGAAGGAAATTTTCTTGGCGATGAGTGAGAGGTTGGTGACTGAAACCAGCTCATTTCCCATTGACCACTGAGGTCACATCTCTCAGGTGAGAAGCAAAGTGAGAATTTGAATCAGGCACATTCTCCTTGGAGACAATGGGCCAAAGACAGGTCCGATGGAATCGAATGTCTTTTCATGTTGACATCCATCCCGTCAAGCCCTCGTTAAGCCATTGAAGTGTCACATTGGGCCTGGGGGAGGCGGTGCACCCTGTGAAATTACACGTCCGAAGATTTGGATTTGATTTCCAGCCCTCTGCCAGTCAGTCTGCCAGGCACTTTCATGTGACAAGCCTTAGGCGAGTCCCTTTCTGTCTCTGATTCCCGATTCCTTCACAGGGATTTATGTGGGCCTTAAGGCTCACTGGGGAAAGATCCCTCTGCCAGCTCAGTGCCTGCTTTCTTGGTTTGACTTGTCAATCTGGACTTGAATACACCTTTGGTTTTGGATTGACTCTATTACCTCTCCTAGAAATTAACACACAAAACTGACAGCTGATTGACAAGATGAGAAGCAGTTTTCCAAAATTCAAATTGAACTTAATCCTTTCTTACTAAAGAATGCTCAAATCAAGGCGACACAGCTCACTCGTTTTTACTTCATGAGCTATGGCAGGTAGAGACAACTTTTTGAAAATACACAGCTAAAACTGTCCGTGCTTTGAATGCTAGACATGTTTTTCAGAATACACAGCTAAAGCGGGGACCGTTTTAGCTGTGTATTTTGAAAAAGTTGTGTGCTCTTCAAAGAGAAAGCTACTTTTGCTGTGTCTTTGGGTTCGAGGGGAAATGGGAGTCCTCTTCTGTCAGCAGGGACGACACCTGAGTCCTTTGCAGTTTTCTTGTCTGCCACTGAGGGTGAAATGAGAGTGGTCCCTGTCATCATGAGCCATGTCTGAAAGAATTATTCACATTCCCTACGAGAATAGACGGGTGAAATAGCAAAAGTTGTGTCTTCCTTTGGAGCATGGACGGGTTCAAAGCCCACCTCATACTACTAAGTATTTTGCTGAATACGAGCAGTGGTGTGTGCGGCCTGTGTTTGGGTGATTTTTGTGTCGTGTGTGTGTGTGTGTGTGTGTGTGTGTGTGTCTGTGTCTGTATTTCTGTCTCAATTCCTGAGCAGCAAATCTTTTTTCCTCTTTTAGCATGTTACTCACAACTGTGGATGAAGCCCAGCACTCCTGAAAACACAATCCATGTATGGTTGAAGGAAATTTTCTTGGTGATGAGTGAGAGTTTGGTGACTGAAACCAGCTCATTTCCCATTGACCACTGAGGTCGCATCTCTCAGGTGAGAAGCAAAGTGAGAATTTGAACCAGGCACATTCTCCTTAGAGACAATGGGCCAAAGACAAGTCCGATGGAATCGAATGTCTTTTCATGTTGACATCCATCCTGTCAAGCCCTCGTTAAGCCATTGAAGTGTCACATTGGGCCTGGGGGAGGCGGTGCACCCTGTGAAATTACACGTCCGAAGATTTGGATTTGATTTCCAGCCCTCTGCCAGTCAGTCTGCCAGGCACTTTCATGTGACAAGCCTTAGGCGAGTCCCTTTCTGTCTCTGATTCCCATTCCTTCACAGGGATTTATGTGGGCCTTAACGCTCACTTGGGAAAGATCCCTCTGCCAGCTCAGTGCCTGCTTTCTTGGTTTGACTTGTCAATCTGGACTTGAATACACCTTTGGTTTTGGATTGACTCTATTACCTCTCCTAGAAATTAACACACAAAACTGACAGCTGATTGACAAGATGAGAAGCAGTTTTCCAAAATTCAAATTGAACTTAATCCTTTCTTACTAAAAGAATGCTCAAATCAAGGCGACCCAGCTCACTCGTTTTGACTTCATGAGCTATGGCAGGTAGAGACAACTTTTTGAAAATACACAGCTAAAACTGTCCGTGCTTTGAATGCTAGACATGTTTTTCAGAATACACAGCTAAAGCGGGGACCGTTTTAGCTGTGTATTTTGAAAAAGTTGTGTGCTCTTCAAAGAGAAAGCTAATTTTGCTGTGTCTTTGGGTTCGAGGGGAAATGGGAGTCCTCTTCAGTCAGCAGGGACGACACCTGAGTCCTTTGCAGTCCTCTTGCTGCCTCTGAGGGTGAAATGAGAGTGGTCCCTGTCATCATGAGCCATGTCTGAAAGAATTATTCACATTCCCTACGAGAATAGACGGGTGAAATAGCAAAAGGTGTGTCTTCCTTTGGAGCATGGACGGGTTCAAAGCCCACCTCATACCACTAAGTATTTTGCTGAACACGAGCAGTTGTGTGTGCGGCCTGTGTTTGGGTGATTTTTGTGTCATGTGTGTGTGTGTGTGGGTGTGTGTGTGTGTGTGTGTCTGTGTCTGTATTTCTGTCTCCATTCCTGAGCAGCAAATATTTTTTCCTCTTTTAGCATGTTACTCACAACTGTGGATGAAGCCCAGCACTCCTGAAAACACAATCCATGTATGGTTGAAGGAAATTTTCTTGGCGATGAGTGAGAGGTTGGTGACTGAAACCAGCTCATTTCCCATTGACCACTGAGGTCACATCTCTCAGGTGAGAAGCAAAGTGAGAATTTGAATCAGGCACATTCTCCTTGGAGACAATGGGCCAAAGACAGGTCCGATGGAATCGAATGTCTTTTCATGTTGACATCCATCCCGTCAAGCCCTCGTTAAGCCATTGAAGTGTCACATTGGGCCTGGGGGAGGCGGTGCACCCTGTGAAATTACACGTCCGAAGATTTGGATTTGATTTCCAGCCCTCTGCCAGTCAGTCTGCCAGGCACTTTCATGTGACAAGCCTTAGGCGAGTCCCTTTCTGTCTCTGATTCCCGATTCCTTCACAGGGATTTATGTGGGCCTTAAGGCTCACTGGGGAAAGATCCCTCTGCCAGCTCAGTGCCTGCTTTCTTGGTTTGACTTGTCAATCTGGACTTGAATACACCTTTGGTTTTGGATTGACTCTATTACCTCTCCTAGAAATTAACACACAAAACTGACAGCTGATTGACAAGATGAGAAGCAGTTTTCCAAAATTCAAATTGAACTTAATCCTTTCTTACTAAAGAATGCTCAAATCAAGGCGACACAGCTCACTCGTTTTTACTTCATGAGCTATGGCAGGTAGAGACAACTTTTTGAAAATACACAGCTAAAACTGTCCGTGCTTTGAATGCTAGACATGTTTTTCAGAATACACAGCTAAAGCGGGGACCGTTTTAGCTGTGTATTTTGAAAAAGTTGTGTGCTCTTCAAAGAGAAAGCTACTTTTGCTGTGTCTTTGGGTTCGAGGGGAAATGGGAGTCCTCTTCTGTCAGCAGGGACGACACCTGAGTCCTTTGCAGTTTTCTTGTCTGCCACTGAGGGTGAAATGAGAGTGGTCCCTGTCATCATGAGCCATGTCTGAAAGAATTATTCACATTCCCTACGAGAATAGACGGGTGAAATAGCAAAAGTTGTGTCTTCCTTTGGAGCATGGACGGGTTCAAAGCCCACCTCATACTACTAAGTATTTTGCTGAATACGAGCAGTGGTGTGTGCGGCCTGTGTTTGGGTGATTTTTGTGTCGTGTGTGTGTGTGTGTGTGTGTGTGTGTGTGTCTGTGTCTGTATTTCTGTCTCAATTCCTGAGCAGCAAATCTTTTTTCCTCTTTTAGCATGTTACTCACAACTGTGGATGAAGCCCAGCACTCCTGAAAACACAATCCATGTATGGTTGAAGGAAATTTTCTTGGTGATGAGTGAGAGTTTGGTGACTGAAACCAGCTCATTTCCCATTGACCACTGAGGTCGCATCTCTCAGGTGAGAAGCAAAGTGAGAATTTGAACCAGGCACATTCTCCTTAGAGACAATGGGCCAAAGACAAGTCCGATGGAATCGAATGTCTTTTCATGTTGACATCCATCCCGTCAAGCCCTCGTTAAGCCATTGAAGTGTCACATTGGGCCTGGGGGAGGCGGTGCACCCTGTGAAATTACACGTCCGAAGATTTGGATTTGATTTCCAGCCCTCTGCCAGTCAGTCTGCCAGGCACTTTCATGTGACAAGCCTTAGGCGAGTCCCTTTCTGTCTCTGATTCCCGATTCCTTCACAGGGATTTATGTGGGCCTTAACGCTCACTTGGGAAAGATCCCTCTGCCAGCTCAGTGCCTGCTTTCTTGGTTTGACTTGTCAATCTGGACTTGAATACACCTTTGGTTTTGGATTGACTCTATTACCTCTCCAAGAAATTAACACACAAAACTGACAGCTGATTGACAAGATGAGAAGCAGTTTTCCAAAATTCAAATTGAACTTAATCCTTTCTTACTAAAAGAATGCTCAAATCAAGGTGACACAGCTCACTCGTTTTGACTTCATGAGCTATGGCAGGTAGAGACAACTTTCTGAAAATACACAGCTAAAACTGTCCGTGCTTTGAATGCTAGACATGTTTTTCAGAATACACAGCTAAAGCGGGGACCGTTTTAGCTGTGTATTTTGAAAAAGTTGTGTGCTCTTCAAAGAGAAAGCTACTTTTGCTGTGTCTTTGGGTTCGAGGGGAAATGGGAGTCCTATTCAGTCAGCAGGGACGACACCTGAGTCCTTTGCAGTTTTCTTGTCTGCCACTGAGGGTGAAATGAGAGTGGTCCCTGTCATCATAAGCCATGTCTGAAAGAATTATTCACATTCCCTACGAGAATAGACGGGTGAAATAGCAAAAGTTGTGTCTTCCTTTGGAGCATGGACGGGTTCAAAGCCCACCTCATACCACTAAGTATTTTGCTGAACATGAGCAGTTGTGTGTGCGGCCTGTGTTTGGGTGATTTTTGTGTCATGTGTGTGTGTGTGTGTGTGTGTGTCTGTGTGTGTGTGTCTGTGTGTGTGTGTCGGTATTTCTGTCTCCATTCATGAGCAGCAAATCTTTTTTCCTCTTTTAGCATGTTACTCACAACTGTGGATGAAGCCCAGCACTCCTGAAAACACAATCCATGTATGGTTGAAGGAAATGTTCTTGGTGATGAGTGAGAGGTTGGTGACTGAAACCAGCTCATTTCCCATTGACCACTGAGGTCGCATCTCTCAGGTGAGAAGCAAAGTGAGAATTTGAACCAGGCACATTCTCCTTAGAGACAATGGGCCAAAGACAAGTCCGATGGAATCGAATGTCTTTTCATGTTGAAATCCATCCCGTCAAGCCCTCGTTAAGCCATTGAAGTGTCACATTGGGCCTGGGGGAGGCGGTGCACCCTGTGAAATTACACGTCCGAAGATTTGGATTTGATTTCCAGCCCTCTGCCAGTCAGTCTGCCAGGCACTTTCATGTGACAAGCCTTAGGCGAGTCCCTTTCTGTCTCTGATTCCCGATTCCTTCACAGGGATTTATGTGGGCCTTAACGCCCACTTGGAAAAGATCCCTCTGCCAGCTCAGTGCCTGCTTTCCTTGTTTGACTTGTCAATCTGGACTTGAATACTCCTTTGGTTTTGGATTGACTCTATTACCTCTCCTAGAAATTAACACACAAAACTGACAGCTGATTGACAAGATGAGAAGCAGTTTTCCAAAATTCAAATTGAACTTAATCCTTTCTTCCTAAAAGAATGCTCAAATCAAGGGGACACAGCTCACTCGTTTTGACTTCATGAGCTATGGCAGGTAGAGACAACATTTTGAAAATACACAGCTAAAACTGTCCGTGCTTTGAATGCTAGACATGTTTTTCAGAATACACAGCTAAAACGGTCCCCGCTTTAAGTGCTAAAGCACTTAAAGCGGGGACCGTTTTAGCTATGTATTTTGAAAAATTTGTGTGCTCTTCAAAGAGAAAGCTACTTTTGCTGTGTCTTTGGGTTCTAGAGGAAATGGGAGTCCTCTTCAGTCAGCAGGGTCGACACCTGAGACCTTTGCAGTCCTCTTGTCTGCCTCTGAGGGTGAAATGAGAGTGGTCCCTTTCATCATGAGCCATGTCTGAAAGAATTATTCACATTCCCTACGAGAATAGACGGGTGAAATAGCAAAAGGTGTGTCTTCCTTTGGAGCATGGACGGGTTCAAAGCCCACCTCATACCACTAAGTATTTTGCTGAACACGAGCAGTTGTGTGTGCGGCCTGTGTTTGGGTGATTTTTGTGTCGTGTGTGTGTGTGTGTGTGTGTGTGTGTCTGTGTGTGTGTGTCTGTGTGTGTGTGTCTGTATTTCTGTCTCCATTCCTGAGCAGCAAATCTTTTTTCCTCTTTTAGCATGTTTCTCACAACTGTGGATGAAGCCCAGCACTCCTGAAAACACAATCCATGTATGGTTGAAGGAAATTTTCTTGGTGATGAGTGAGAGGTTGGTGACTGAAACCAGCTCATTTCCCATTGACCACTGAGGTCGCATCTCTCAGGTGAGAAGCAAAGTGAGAATTTGAACCAGGCACATTCTCCTTAGAGACAATGGGCCAAAGACAAGTCCGATGGAATCGAATGTCTTTTCATGTTGACATCCATCCCGTCAAGCACTCGTTAAGCCATTGAAGTGTCACATTGGGCCTGGGGGAGGCGGTGCACCCTGTGAAAATACACGTCCGAAGATTTGGATTTGATTTCCAGCCCTCTGCCAGTCAGTCTGCCAGGCACTTTCATGTGACAAGCCTTAGGCGAGTCCCTTTCTGTCTCTGATTCCCGATTCCTTCACAGGGATTTATGTGGGCCTTAACGCCCACTTGGAAAAGATCCCTCTGCCAGCTCAGTGCCTGCTTTCTTGGTTTGACTTGTCAATCTGGACTTGAATACACCTTTGGTTTTGGATTGATTCTATTACCTCTCCTAGAAATTAACACACAAAACTGACAGCTGATTGACAAGATGAGAAGCAGTTTTCCAAAATTCAAATTGAACTTAATCCTTTCTTCCTAAAAGAATGCTCAAATCAAGGGGACACAGCTCACTCGTTTTGACTTCATGAGCTATGGCAGGTAGAGACAACATTTTGAAAATACACAGCTAAAACTGTCCGTGCTTTGAATGCTAGACATGTTTTTCAGAATACACAGCTAAAACGGTCCCCGCTTTAAGTGCTAAAGCACTTAAAGCGGGGACCGTTTTAGCTATGTATTTTGAAAAATTTGTGTGCTCTTCAAAGAGAAAGCTACTTTTGCTGTGTCTTTGGGTTCTAGAGGAAATGGGAGTCCTCTTCAGTCAGCAGGGACGACACCTGAGTCCTTTGCAGTCCTCTTGTCTGCCTCTGAGGGTGAAATGAGAGTGGTCCCTGTCATCATGAGCCATGTCTGAAAGAATTATTCACATTCCCTACGAGAATAGACGGGTGAAATAGCAAAAGGTGTGTCTTCCTTTGGAGCATGGACGGGTTCAAAGCCCACCTCATACCACTAAGTATTTTGCTGAACACGAGCAGTTGTGTGTGCGGCCTGTGTTTGGGTGATTTTTGTGTCATGTTTGGGTGTGTGTGTGTGTGTCTGTGTGTGTGTGTCTGTATTTTTGTCTCCATTCCTGAGCAGCAAATCTTTTTTCCTCTTTTAGCATGTTACTCACAACTGTGGATGAAGCCCAGCACTCCTGAAAACACAATCCATGTATGGTTGAAGGAAATTTTCTTGGTGATGAGTGAGAGGTTGGTGACTGAAACCAGCTCATTTCCCATTGACCACTGAGGTCACATCTCTCAGGTGAGAAGCAAAGTGAGAATTTGAACCAGGCACATTCTGCTTAGAGACAATGGGCCAAAGACAGGTCCGATGGAATCGAATGTCTTTTCTTGTTGACATCCATCCCGTCAAGTCCTCCTTAAGCCATTGAAGTGTCACATTGGGCCTGGGGGAGGCGGTGCCCCCTGTGAAATTACACGTCCGAAGATTTGGATTTGATTTCCAGCCGTCTGCCAGTCAGTCTGCCAGTCACTTTCATGTGACAAGCCTTAGGCGAGTCCCTTTCTGTCTCTGATTCCCGATTCCTTCACAGGGATTTATGTGGGCCTTAACGCCCACTGGGAAAAGATCACTCTGCCAGCTCAGTGCCTGCTTTCTTGGTTTGACTTGTCAATCTGGACTTGAATACACCTTTGGTTTTGGATTGACTCTATTACCTCTCCTAGAAATTAACACACAAAACTGACAGCTGATTGACAAGATGAGAAGCAGTTTTCCAAAATTCAAATTGAACTTAATCCTTTCTTACTAAAAGAATGCTCAAATCAAGGGGACACAGCTCACTCGTTTTGACTTCATGAGCTATGGCAGGTAGAGACAAATTTTTGAAAATACACAGCTAAAACTGTCCGTGCTTTGAATGCTAGACATGTTTTTCAGAATACACAGCTAAAACGGACCCCGCTTTAAGTGCTAAAGCACTTAAAGTTGTGTGCTCTTCAAAGAGAAAGCTACTTTTGCTGTGTCTTTGGGTTCGAGGGGAAATGGGAGTCCTCTTCAGTCAGCAGGGACGACACCTGAGTCCTCTGCAGTCCTATTGTCTGCCTCTGAAGGTGAAATGAGAGTGGTCCCGGTCATCATGAGCCATGTCTGAAAGAATTATTCACATTCCCTACGAGAATAGACGGGTTAAATAGCAAAAGTTGTGTCTTCCTTCGGAGCATGGACGGGTTCAAAGCCCACCTCATACCACTAAGTATTTTGCTGAACACGAGAAGTTGTGTGTGAGGCCTGTGTTTGGGTGAATTTTGTGTCATGTGTGTGTGTGTGTGTGTGTGTGTTTCTGTGTGTGTGTGTCTGTATTTCTGTCTCCATTCCTGAGCAGCAAATCTTTTTCCTCTTTTAGCATGTTACTCACAACTGTGGATGAAGCCCAGCACTCCTGAAAACACAATCCATGTATGGTTGAAGGAAATTTTCTTGGTGATGAGTGAGAGGTTGGTGACTGATACCAGCGAATTTCCCATTGACCACTGAGGTCACATCTCTCAGGTGAGAAGCAAAGTGAGAATTTCAACCAGGCACATTCTCCTTAGAGACAATGGGCCAAAGACGGGTCCGATGGAATCGAATGTCTTTTCATGTTGACATCCATCCTGTCAAGCCCTCGTTAAGCCATTGAAGTGTCACATTGGGCCTGGGGGAGGCACTGCACCCTGTGAAATTACACGTCCGAAGATTTGGATTTGATTTCCAGCCCTCTGCCAGTCAGTCTGCCAGGCACTTTCATGTGACAAGCCTTAGGCGAGTCCCTTTCTGTCTCTGATTCCCGATTCCTTCACAGGGATTTATGTGGGCCTTAACGCCCACTGGGAAAAGATCCCTCTGCCAGCTCAGTGCCTGCTTTCTTGGTTTGACTTGTCAATCTGGACTTGAATACACCTTTGGTTTTGGATTGACTCTATTACCTCTCCTAGAAATTAACACACAAAACTGACAGCTGATTGACAAGATGAGAAGCAGTTTTCCAAAATTCAAATTGAACTTAATCCTTTCTTCCGAAAAGAATGCTCAAATCAAGGGGACACAGCTCACTCGTTTTGACTTCATGAGCTATGGCAGGTAGAGACAACTTTTTGAAAATACACAGCTAAAACTGTCCGTGCTTTGAATGTTAGACATGTTTTTCAGAATACACAGCTAAAGTGGGGACCGTTTTAGCTGTGTATTTTGAAAAAGTTGTGTGCTCTTCAAAGAGAAAGCTACTTTTGCTGTGTCTTTGGGTTCGAGGGGAAATGGGAGTCCTCTTCAGTCAGCAGGGACGACACCTGAGTCCTCTGCAGTCCTCTTTTCTGCCTCTGAGGGTGAAATGAGAGTGGTCCCTGTCATCATGAGCCATGTCTGAAAGAATTATTCACATTCCCTACGAGAATAGACGGGTGAAATAGCAAAAGGTGTGTCTTCCTTTGGAGCATGGACGGGTTCAAAGCCTACCTCATACCACTAAGTATTTTGCTGAACACGAGCAGTTGTGTGTGCGGCCTGTGTCTGGGTGTTTTTTGTGTCGTGTGTGTGTGTGTGTGTGTGTGTGTGTGTGTCTGTGTGTCTGTGTGTGTGTGTCTGTATTTCTGTCTCCATTCCTGAGCAGCAAATCTTTTTTCCTCTTTTAGCATGTTACTCACAACTGTGGATGAAGCCCAGCACTCCTGAAATCACAATCCATGTATGGTTGAAGGAAATTTTCTTGGTGATGAGTGAGAGGTTGGTGACTGAAACCAGCTCATTTCCCATTGACCACTGAGGTCACATCTCTCAGGTGAGAAGCAAAGTGAGAATTTGAACCAGGCACATTCTCCTTAGAGACAATGGGCCAAAGACAGGTCCGATGGAATCGAATGTCTTTTCATGTTGACATCCATCCCGTCAAGCCCTCGTTAAGCCATTGAAGTGTCACATTGGGCCTGGGGAAGCGGTGCACCCTGTGAAATTACACGTCCGAAGATTTGGATTTGATTTCCAGCCCTCTGCCAGTCAATCTGCCAGGCACTTTCATGTGACAAGCCTTAGGCGAGTCCCTTTCTGCCTCTGATTCCCGATTCCTTCACAGGGATTTATGTGGGCCTTAACGCCCACTGGGAAAAGATCCCTCTGCCAGCTCAGTGCCTGCTTTCTTGGTTTGACTTGTCAATCTGGACTTGAATACACCTTTGGTTTTGGATTGACTCTATTACCTCTCCTAGAAATTAACACACAAAACTGACAGCTGATTGACAAGATGAGAAGCAGTTTTCCAAAATTCAAATTGAACTTAATCCTTTCTTCCGAAAAGAATGCTCAAATCAAGGGGACACAGCTCACTCGTTTTGACTTCATGAGCTATGGCAGGTAGAGACAACTTTTTGAAAATACACAGCTAAAACTGTCCGTGCTTTGAATGCTAGCCATGTTTTTCAGTTATAAGTGCTTTAGCACTTAAAGCGGGACCGTTTTAGCTGGGTATTTTGAAAAAGTTGTGTGCTCTTCAAAGAGAAAGCTACTTTTGCTGTGTCTTTGGGTTCGAGGGGAAATGGGAGTCCTCTTCAGTCAGCAGGGACGACACCTGAGTCCTTTGCAGTCCTCTTGTCTGCCTCTGAGGGTGAAATGAGAGTGGTCCCTGTCATCATGAGCCATGTCTGAAAGAATTATTCACATTCCCTACGAGAACAGACGGGTGAAATAGCAAAAGGTGTGTCTTCCTATGGAGCATGGACGGGTTCAAAGCCCACCTCATACCACTAAGTATTTTGCTGAACACGAGCAGTTGTGTGTGCGGCCTGTGTTTGGGTGATTTTTGTGTCGTGTGTGTGTGTGTGTGTGTGTGTGTGTGTGTGTGTGTGTCTGTGTGTGTGTGTCTGTATTTCTGTCTCCATTCCTGAGCAGCAAATCTTTTTTCCTCTTTTAGCATGTTACTCACAACTGTGGATGAAGCCCAGCACTCCTGAAAACACAATCCATGTATTGTTGAAGGAAATTTTCTTGGTGATGAGTGAGAGGTTGGTGACTGAAACCAGCTCATTTCCCATTGACCACTGAGGTCACATCTCTCAGGTGAGAAGCAAAGTGAGAATTTGATCCAGGCACATTCTCCTTAGAGACAATGGGCCAAAGACAGGACCGATGGAATCGAATGTCTTTTCTTGTTGACATCCATCCCGTCAAGCCCTCGTTAAGCCATTGAAGTGTCACATTGGGCCTGGGGGAGGCGGTGCACCCTGTGAAATTACACGTCCGAAGATTTGGATTTGATTTCCAGCCCTCTGCCAGTCAGTCTGCCAGGCATTTTCATGTGACAAGCCTTAGGCGAGTCCCTTTCTGTCTCTGATTCCCGATTCCTTCACAGAGATTTATGTGGGCCTTAACGCCCACTGGGAAAAGATCCCTCTGCCAGCTCAGTGCCTGCTTTCTTGGTTTGACTTGTCAATCTGGACTTGATAACACCTTTGGATTTGGATTGACTCTATTACCTCTCCTAGAAATTAACACACAAAACTGACAGCTGATTGACAAGATGAGAAGCACTTTTCCAAAATTCAAATTGAACTTAATCCTTTCTTACTAAAAGAATGCTCAAATCAAGGGGACACAGCTCACTCGTTTTGACTTCATGAGCTATGACAGGTACAGACAACTTTTTGAAAATACACAGCTAAAACTGTCCGTGCTTTGAATGCTAGCCATGTTTTTCAGAATACACAGCTAAAACGGTCCCGCTTTAAGTGCTTGGGACCGTTTTAGCTGTGTATTTTGAAAAAGTTGTGTGCTCTTCAAAGAGAAAGCTACTTTTGCTGTGTCTTTGGGTTCGAGGGGAAATGGGAGTCCTCTTCAGTCAGGAGGGACGACACCTGAGTCCTTTGCAGTCCTCTTGTCTGCCTCTGAGGGTGAAATGAGAGTGGTCCCAGTCATCATGAGCCATGTCTGAAAGAATTATTCACATTCCCTACAAGAATAGACGGGTGAAATAGCAAAAGGTGTGTCTTCCTTTGGAGCATAGACGGGTTCAAAGCCCACCTCATACCACTAAGTATTTTGCTGAAAACGAGCAGTTGTGTGTGCGGCCTGTGTTTGGGTGATTTTTGTGTCGTGTGTGTTTGTGTGTGTGTGTGTGTGTGTGTGTGTGTGTGTCTGTGTGTGGGTGTGTCTGTATTTCTGTCTCCATTCCTGAGCAGCAAATCTTTTTTCCTCTTTTAGCATGTTACTCACAACTGTGGATGAAGCCCAGCACTCCTGAAAACACAATCCATGTATGGTTGATGGAAATTTTCTTGGTGATGAGTGAGAGGTTGGTGACTGAAACCAGCTCATTTCACATTGACCACTGAGGTCACATCTCTCAGGTGAGAAGCAAAGTGAGAATTTGAACCAGGCACATTCTCCTTAGAGACAATGGGCCAAAGACAGGTCCGATGGAATCGAATGTCTTTTCATGTTGACATCCATCCCGTCAAGCCCTCGTTAAGCCATTGAAGTGTCACATTGGGCCTGGGGGAGGCGGTGCACCCTGTGAAATTACACGTCCGAAGATTTGGATTTGATTTCCAGCCCTCTGTCAGTCAGTCTGCCAGGCACTTTCATGTGACAAGCCTTAGGCGAGTCCCTTTCTGTCTCTGATTCCCGATTCCTTCACAGGGATTTATGTGGGCCTTAACGCCCACTGGGAAAAGATCCCTCTGCCAGCTCAGTGCCTGCTTTCTTGGTTTGACTTGTCAATCTGGACTTGAATACACCTTTGGTTTTGGATTGACTCTATTACCTCTCCTAGAAATTAACACACAAAACTGACAGCTGATTGACAAGATGAGAAGCAGTTTTCCAAAATTCAAATTGAACTTAATCCTTTCTTACTAAAAGAATGCTCAAATCAAGGGGACACAGCTCACTCGTTTTGACTTCATGAGCTAAGGCAGGTAGAGACAACTTTTTGAAAATACACAGCTAAAACTGTCCGTGCTTTGAATGCTAGACATGTTTTTCAGAATACACAGCTAAAACGGTCCCCGCTTTAAGTGCTAAAGCACTTAAAAACGGTGACCGTTTTAGCTCTGTATTTTGAAAACGTTGTGTGCTCTTCAAAGAGAAAGCTACTTTTGCTGTGTCTTTGGGTTCGAGGGGAAATGGGAGTCCTCTTCAGTCAGCAGGGACGACACCTGAGTCATTTGCAGTCCTCTTGTCTGCCTCTGAGGGTGAAATGAGAGTGGTCCCTGTCATCATGAGCCATGTCTGAAAGAATTATTCACATTCCCTACGAGAATAGACGGGTGAAATAGCAAAAGGTGTGTCTTCCTTTGGAGCATGGACGGGTTCAAAGCCCACCTCATACCATTAAGTATTTTGCTGAACACGAGTAGTTGTGTGTGCGGCCTGTGTTTGGGTGATTTTTGTGTCATGTGTGTGTGTGTGTGTGTGTGTGTTTGTGTGTGTGTGTGTGTGTCTGTGTGTCTGTGTCTGTATTTCTGTCTCCATTCCTGAGCAGCAAATCTGTTTTCCTCTTTTAGCATGTTACTCACAACTTTGGATGAAGCCCAGCACTCCTGAAAACACAATCCATGTATGGTTGAAGGAAATTTTCTTGGTGATGAGTGAGAGGTTGGTGACTGAAACCAGCGCATTTCCCATATACCACTGAGGTCACATCTCTCAGGTGAGAAGCAAAGTGAGAATTTGAACCAGGCACATTCTCCTTAGAGACATTGGGCCAAAGACAGGTCCGATGGAATCGAATGTCTTTTCATGTTGACATCCATCCCGTCAAGCCCTCGTTAAGCCATTGAAGTGTCACATTGGGCCTGGGGGTGGCGGTGCACCCTGTTAAATTTCACGTCCGAAGATTTGGATTTGATTTCCAGCCCTCTGCCAGTCAGTCTGCCAGGCACTTTCATGTGACAAGCCTTAGGCGAGTCCCTCTGTCTCTGATTCCCGATTCCTTCACAGGGATTTATGTGGGCCTTAACGCCCACTGGGAAAAGATCCCTCTGCCAGCTCAGTGCCTGCTTTCTTGGTTTGACTTGTCAATCTGGACTTGAATACACCTTTGGTTTTGGATTGACTCTATTACCTCTCCTAGAAATTAACACAAAAAACTGACAGCTGATTGACAAGATGAGAAGCAGTTTTCCAAAATTCAAACTGAACTTAATCCTTTCTTCCTAAAAGAATGCTCAAATCAAGGGGACACAGCTCACTCGTTTTGACTTCATGAGCTATGGCAGGTAGAGACAACTTTTTGAAAATACACAGCTAAAACTGTCCGTGCTTTGAATGCTTGACATGTTTTTCAGAATACACAGCTAAAACGGTCCCCGCTTTAAGTGCTAAACCACTTAAAGCGGGGACCGTTTTAGCTGTGTATTCTGAAAAAGTTGTGTGCTCTTCAAAGAGAAAGCTACTTTTGCTGTGTCTTTCGCTTCGAGGGGAAATGGGAGTCCTCTTCAGTAAGCAGCGACGACACCTGAGTCCTTTGAAGTCCTCTTGTCTGCCTCTGAGGGTGAAATGAGAGTGGTCCCTGTCATCATGAGCCATGTCTGAAAGAATTATACACATTCCCTACGAGAATAGACGGCTGAAATAGCAAAAGGTGTGTCTTCCTTTGGAGCATGGACAGGTTCAAAGCCCACCTCATACCACTAAGTATTTTGCTGAACACGAGCAGTTATGTGTGCGGCCAGTGTTTGGGTGATTTTTGTGTCATGTGTGTGTGTGTGTGTGTGTGTGTGTGTGTCTGTGTGTGTGTGTCTGTATTTCTGTCTCCATTCCTGAGCAGCAAATCTTTTTTTCTCTTTTAGCATGTTACTCACAACTGTGGATGAAGCCCAGCACTCCTGAAAACACAATCCATGTATGGTTTAAGGAAATTTTCTTGGTGATGAGTGAGAGGTTGGTGACTGAAACCAGCTCATTTCCCATTGACCACTGAGGTCACATCTCTCAGGTGAGAAGCAAAGTGAGAATTTGAACCAGGCACATTCTCCTTAGAGACAATGGGCCAAAGACAGGTCCGATGGAATCGAATGTCTTTTCATGTTGACATCCATCCCGTCAAGCCCTCGTTAAGCCATGGAAGTGTCACATAGGGCCTGGGGGAGGCCGTGAACCCTGTGAAATTACACGTCCGAAGATTTGGATTTGATTTCCAGCCCTCTGCCAGTCAGTCTGCCAGGCACTTTCATGTGACAAGCCTTAGGCGAGTCTCTTTCTGTCTCTGATTCCCGATTCCTTCACAGGGATTTATGTGGGCCTTAACGCCCACTGGGAAAAGATCCCTCTGCCAGCTCAGTGCCTGCTTTCTTGGTTTGACTTGTCAATCTGGACTTGAATACACCTTTGGTTTTGGATTGACTCTATTACCTCTCCTAGAAATTAACACACAAAACTGACAGCTGATTGACAAGATGAGAAGCAGTTTTCCAAAATTCAAATTGAACTTAATCCTTTCTTACTAAAAGAATGCTCAAATCAAGGGGACACAGCTCACTCGTTTTGACTTCATGAGCTATGGCAGGTAGAGACAACTTTTTGAAAATACACAGCTAAAACTGTCCGTGCTTTGAATGCTAGACATGTTTTTCAGAATACACAGCTAAAGCACTTAAAGCGGGGACCGTTTTAGCTGTGTATTTTGAAAAAGTTGTGTGCTCTTCAAAGAGAAAGCTACTTTTGCTGTGTCTTTGGATTCGAGGGGAAATGGGAGTCCTCTTCAGTCAGCAGGGACGAAACCTGAGTCCTTTGCAGTCCTCTTGTCTGCCTCTGAGGGTGAAATGAGAGTGGTCCCTGTCATCATGAGCCATGTCTGAAAGAATTATTCACATTCCCTACGAGAATTGACGGGTGAAATAGCAAAAGGTGTGTCTTCCTTTGGAGCATGGACGGGTTCAAAGCCCACCTCATACCACTAAGTATTTTGCTGAACACGAGCAGTTGAGTGTGCGGCCTGTGTTTGGGTGATTTTTGTGTCGTGTGTGTGTGTGTGTGTGTGTGTGTGTGTGTGTGTGTGTCTGTGTGTGTGTGTCTGTATTTCTGTCTCTATTCCTGAGCAGCAAATCTTTTTTCCTCTTTTAGCATGTTACTCACAACTGTGGATGAAGCCCAGCACTCCTGAAAACACAATCCATGTATGGTTGAAGGAAATTTTCTTGGTGATGAGTGAGAGGTTGGTGACTGAAACCAGCTCATTTCCCATTGACCACTGAGGTCACATCTCTCAGGTGAGAAGCAAAGTGAGAATTTGAACCAGGCACATTCTCCTTAGAGACAATGGGCCAAAGACATGTCCGATGGAATCGAATGTCTTTTCATGTTGACATCCATCCCGTCAAGCCCTCGTTAAGCCATTGAAGTGTCACATTGGGCCTGGGGGAGGCGGTGCACCCTGTGAAATTACACGTCCGAAGATTTGGATTTGATTTCCAGCCCTCTGCCAGTCAGTCTGCCAGGCAATTTCATGTGACAAGACTTAGGCGAGTCCCTTTCTGTCTCTGATTCCCGATTCCTTCACAGGGATTTATGTGGGCCTTAACGCCCACTGGGAAAAGATCCCTCTGCCAGCTCAGTGCCTGCTTTCTTGGTTTGACTTGTCAATCTGGACTTGAATACACCTTTGGTTTTGGATTGACTCTATTACCTCTCCTAGAAATTAACACACAAAACTGACAGCTGATTGACAAGATGAGAAGCAGTTTTCCAAAATTCAAATTGAACTTAATCCTTTCTTCCTAAAAGAATGCTCAAATCAAGGGGACACAGCTCACTCGTTTTGACTTCATGAGCTATGGCAGGTAGAGACAACTTTTTGAAAATACACAGCTAAAACTGTCCGTGCTTTGAATGCTAGACATGTTTTTCAGAATACAGAGCTAAAACGGTCCCCGCTTTAAGTGCTAAAGCACTTAAAGTTGTGTGCTCTTCAAAGGGAAAGCTACTTTTGCTGTGTCTTTGGGTTCGAGGGGAAATGGGAGTCCTCTTCATTCAGCAGGGACGACACCTGAGTCCTCTGCAGTCCTCTTGTCTGCCTCTGAGCGTGAAATGAGAGTGGGCCCTGTCATCATGAGCCATGTCTGAAAGAATTATTCACAATCCAAACGAGAATAGACGGGTGAAATAGCAAAAGTAGTGTCTTCCTTTGGAGCATGGACGGGTTCAAAGCCCACCTCATACCACTAAGTATTTTGCTGAACACGAGCAGTTGTGTGTGCGTCCTTTGTTTGGGTGATTTTTGTTTCATGTGTGTGTGTGTGTGTGTGTGTGTGTGTGTCTGTGTGTGTGTGTCTGTATTTCTGTCTCCATTCCTGAGCAGCAAATCTTTTTCCTCTTTTAGCATGTTACTCACAACTGTGGATGAAGCCCAGCACTCCTGAAAACACAATCCATGTATGGTTGAAGGAAATTTTCTTGGTGATGAGTGAGAGGTTGGTGACTGAAACCAGCTCATTTCCCATTGACCACTGAGGTCACATCTCTCAGGTGAGAAGCAAAGTGAGAATTTGAACCAGGCACATTCTCCTTAGAGACAATGGGCCAAAGACAGGTCCGATGGAATCGAATGTCTTTTCATGTTGACATCCATCCCGTCAAGCCCTCGTTAAGACATTGAAGTGTCACATTGGGCCTGGGGGAGGCGGTGCACCCTGTGAAATTACACGTCCGAAGATTTGGATTTGATTTCCAGCCCTCTGCCAGTCAGTCTGCCAGGCACTTTCATGTGACAAGCCTTTGGCGAGTCCCTTTCTGTCTCTGATTCCCGATTCCTTCACAGGGATTTATGTGGGCCTTAACGCCCACTGGGAAAAGATCCCTCTGCCAGCTCAGTGCCTGCTTTCTTGGTTTGACTTGTCAATCTGGACTTGAATACACCTTTGGTTTTGGATTGACTCTATTACCTCTCCTAGAAATTAACACACAAAACTGACAGCTGATTGACAAGATGAGAAGCAGTTTTCCAAAATTCAAATTGAACTTAATCCTTTCTTACTAAAAGAATGCTCAAATCAAGGGGACACAGCTCACTCGTTTTGACTTCATGAGCTATGGCAGGTAGAGACAACTTTTTGAAACTACACAGCTAAAACTGTCCGTGCTTTGAATGCTAGACATGTTTTTCAGAATACAGAGCTAAAACGGTCCCCGCTTTAAGTGCTAAAGCACTTAAAGTTGTGTGCTCTTCAAAGGGAAAGCTACTTTTGCTGTGTCTTTGGGTTCGAGGGGAAATGGGAGTCCTCTTCAGTCAGCAGGGACGACACCTGAGTCCTCTGCAGTCCTCTTGTCTGCCTCTGAGCGTGAAATGAGAGTGGGCCCTGTCATCATGAGCCATGTCTGAAAGAATTATTCACAATCCCTACGAGAATAGACGGGTGAAATAGCAAAAGTTGTGTCTTCCTTTGGAGCATGGACGGGTTCAAAGCCCACCTCATACCACTAAGTATTTTGCTGAACACGAGCAGTTGTGTGTGCGGCCTTTGTTTGGGTGATTTTTGTTTCATGTGTGTGTGTGTGTGTGTGTGTGTCTGTGTGTGTGTGTGTATTTCTGTCTCCATTCCTGAGCAGCAAATCTTTTTCCTCTTTTAGCATGTTACTCACAACTGTGGATGAAGCCCAGCACTCCTGAAAACACAATCCATGTATGGTTGAAGGAAATTTTCTTGGTGATGAGTGAGAGGTTGGTGACTGAAACCAGCTCATTTCCCATTGACCACTGAGGTCACATCTCTCAGGTGAGAAGCAAAGTGAGAATTTGAACCAGGCACATTCTCCTTAGAGACAATGGGCCAAAGACAGGTCCGATGGAATCGAATGTCTTTTCATGTTGACATCCATCCCGTCAAGCCCTCGTTAAGACATTGAAGTGTCACATTGGGCCTGGGGGAGGCGGTGCACCCTGTGAAATTACACGTCCGAAGATTTGGATTTGATTTCCAGCCCTCTGCCAGTCAGTCTGCCAGGCACTTTCATGTGACAAGCCTTTGGCGAGTCCCTTTCTGTCTCTGATTCCCGATTCCTTCACAGGGATTTATGTGGGCCTTAACGCCCACTGGGAAAAGATCCCTCTGCCAGCTCAGTGCCTGCTTTCTTGGTTTGACTTGTCAATCTGGACTTGAATACACCTTTGGTTTTGGATTGACTCTATTACCTCTCCTAGAAATTAACACACAAAACTGACAGCTGATTGACAAGATGAGAAGCAGTTTTCCAAAATTCAAATTGAACTTAATCCTTTCTTACTAAAATAATGCTCAAATCAAGGGGACACAGCTCACTCGTTTTGACTTCATGAGCTATGGCAGGTAGAGACAACTTTTTGAAAATACACAGCTAAAACTGTCCGTGCTTTGAATGCTAGACATGTTTTTCAGAATACACAGCTAAAACGGTCCCCGGTTTAAGTGCTAAGGCACTTAAAGCAGGGACCGTTTTAGCTGTGTATTTAGAAAAATTTGTGTGCTCTTCAAAGAGAAAGCTACTTTTGCTGTGTCTTTGGGTTCGAGGGGAAATGGGAGTCCTCTTCAGTCAGCAGGGACGACAACTGAGTCCTTTGCAGTCCACTTGTCTGCCTCTGAGGGTGAAATGAGGGTGGTCCCTGTCATCATGAGCCATGTCTGAAAGAATTATTCACATTCCCTACGAGAAAAGACGGGTGAAATAGCAAAATGTGTGTCTTCCTTTGGAGCATGGACGGGTTCAAAGCCCACCTCATACCACTAAGTATTTTGCTGAACACGAGCAGTTGTGTGTGCGGCCTGTGTTTCGGTGATTTTTGTGTCATGTGTGTGTGTGTGTGTGTGTGTTTGTGTGTGTGTGTGTGTGTGTATGTGTGTGTGTCTCTGTATTTCTGTCTCCATTCCTGAGCAGCAAATCTTTTTTCCTCTTTTAGCATGTTACTCACAACTGTGGATGAAGCCCAGCACTCCTGAAAACACAATCCATGTATGGTTGAAGGAAATTTTCTTGGTGATGAGTGAGAGGTTGGTGACTGAAACCAGCTCATTTCCCATTGACCACTGAGGTCACATCTCTCAGGTGAGAAGCAATGTGAGAATTTGAACCAGACACATTCTCCTTAGAGACAATGGGCCAAAGACAGGTCCGATGGAATCGAATGTCTTTTCATGTTGACATCCATCCCGTCAAGCCCTCGTTAAGCCATTGAAGTGTCACATTGGGCATGGGGAAGGCGGTGCACCCTGTGAAATTACATGTCCGAAGATTTGGATTTGATTTCCAGCCCTCTGCCAGTCAGTCTGCCAGGCACTTTCATGTGACAAGGCTTAGGCGAGTCCCTTTCTGTCTCTGATTCCCGATTCCTTCACAGGGATTTATGTGGGCCTTAACGCCCACTGGGAAAAGATCCCTCTGCCAGCTCAGTGCCTGCTTTCTTGGTTTGACTTGTCAATCTGGACTTGAATACACCTTTGGTTTTGGATTGACTCTATTACCTCTCCTAGAAATTAACACACAAAACTGACAGCTGATTGACAAGATGAGAAGCAGTTTTCCAAAATTCAAATTGAACTTAATCCTTTCTTACTAAAAGAATGCTCAAATCAAGGGGACACAGCTCACTCGTTTTGACTTCATGAGCTATGGCAGGTAGAGACAACTTTTTGAAAATACACAGCTAAAACTGTCCGTGCTTTGAATGCTAGACATGTTTTTCAGAATACACAGCTAAAACGGTCCCCGCTTTAAATGATAAAGCACTTAAAGCGGGGACCGTTTTAGCTGTGTATTTTGAAAAAGTTGTGTGATCTTCAAAGAGAAAGCTACTTTTGCTGTGTCTTTGGGTTCGAGGGGAAATGGGAGTCCTCTTCAGTCAGCAGGGACGACACCTGAGTCCTTTGCAGTCCTCTTGTCTGCCTCTGAGGGTGAAATGAGAGTGGTCCCTGTCATCATGAGCCATGTCTGAAAGAATTATTCACATTCCCTACGAGAATAGACGGGTGAAATAGCAAAAGGTGTGTCTTCCTTTGGAGCATGGACGGGTTCAAAGCCCACCCTAATACCACTAAGTATTTTGCTGAACACGAGCAGTTGTGTGTGCGGCCTTTGTTTGGGTGATTTTTGTGTCGTGTGTGTGTGTGTCTGTGTGTGTGTGTCTGTATTTCTGTCTCAATTCCTGAGCAGCAAATCTTTTTTCCTCTTTTAGCATGTTACTCACAACTGTGGATGAAGCCCAGCACTCCTGAAAACACAATCCATGTATGGTTGAAGGAAATTTTCTTGGTGATGAGTGAGAGGTTGGTGACTGAAACTAGCTCATTTCCCATTGACCACTGAGGTCACATCTCTCAGGTGAGAAGCAAAGTGAGAATTTGAACCAGGCACGTTCTCCTTAGAGACAATGGGCCAAAGACAGGTCCGATGGAATCGAATATCTTTTCTTGTTGACATCCATCCCGTCAAGGCCTCGTTAAGCCATTGAAGTGTCACATTGGGCCTGGGGGAGGCGGTGCACCCTGTGAAATTACACGTCCGAAGATTTGGATTTGATTTCCAGCCCTCTGCCAGTCAGTCTGCCAGGCACTTTCATGTGACAAGCCTTAGGCGAGTCCCTTTCTGTCTCTGATTCCCGATTCCTTCACAGGGATTTATGTGGGCCTTAACGCCCACTGGGAAAAGATCCCTCTGCCAGCTCAGTGCCTGCTTTCTTGGTTTGACTTGTCAATCTGGACTTGAATACACCTTTGGTTTTGGATTGACTCTATTACCTCTCCTAGAAATTAACTCACAAAACTGACAGCTGATTGACAAGATGAGAAGCAGTTTTCCAAAATTCAAATTGAACTTAATCCGTTCTTACTAAAAGAATGCTCAAATCAAGGGGACACAGCTCACTCGTTTTGACTTCATGTGCTATGGCAGGTAGAGACAACTTTTTGAAAATACACAGCTAAAACTGTCCGTGCTTTGAATGCTAGACATGTTTTTCAGAATACACAGCTAAAACGGTCCCCGCTTTAAGTGCTAAAGCACTTAAAGCGGGGACCGTTTTAGCTGTGTATTTTGAAAAAGTTGTGTGCTCTTCAAAGAGAAAGCTACTTTGGCTGTGTTTTTGGGTTCGAGGGGAAATGGGAGTCCTCTTCAGTCAGCAGGGACGACACCTGAGTCCTTTGCAGTCCTCTTGTCTCCCTCTGAGGGTGAAATGAGAGTGGTCCCTGTCATCATGAGCCATGTCTGAAAGAATTATTCACATTCCCTACGAGAATAGACGGGTGAAATAGCAAAAGGTGTGTCTTCCTTTGGAGCATGGACGGGTTCAAAGCCCACCTCATACCACTAAGTATTTTGCTGAACACGAGCAGTTGTGTGTGCGGCCTGTGTTTGGGTGATTTTTGTGTCGTGTGTGTGTGTGTTTGTGTGTGTGTGTCTGTGTGTGTGTGTCTGTATTTCTGTCTCCATTCCTGAGCAGCAAATCTTTTTTCCTATTTTAGCATGTTACTCACAACTGTGGATGAAGCCCAGCACTCCTGAAAACACAATCCATGTATGGTTGAAGGAAATTTTCTTGGCGATGAGTGAGAGGTTGGTGACTGAAACCAGCTCATTTCCCATTGACCACTGAGGTCACATCTCTCAGGTGAGAAGCAAAGTGAGAATTTGAACCAGGCACATTCTCCTTAGAGACAATGGGCCAAAGACAGGTCCGATGGAATCGAATGTCTTTTCATGTTGACATCCATCCCGTCAAGCCCTCGTTAAGCCATTGAAGTGTCACATTGGGCCTGGGGGAGGCGGTGCACCCTGTGAAATTACACGTCCGAAGATTTGGATTTGATTTCCAGCCCTCTGCCAGTCAGTCTGCCAGGCACTTTCATGTGACAAGCCTTAGGCGAGTCCCTTTCTGTCTCTGATTCCCGATTCCTTCACAGGGATTTATGTGGGCCTTAACGCCCACTGGGAAAAGATCCCTCTGCCAGCTCAGTGCCTGCTTTCTTGGTTTGACTTGTCAATCTGGACTTGAATACACCTTTGGTTTTGGATTGACTCTATTACCTCTCCTAGAAATTAACACACAAAACTGACAGCTGATTGACAAGATGAGAAGCAGTTTTCCAAAATTCAAATTAAACTTAATCCTTTCTTACTAAAAGAATGCTCAAATCAAGGGGACACAGCTCACTCGTTTTGACTTCATGAGCTATGGCAGGTAGAGACAACTTTTTGAAAATACACAGCTAAATCTGTCCGTGCTTTGAATGCTAGACATGTTTTTCAGTTTTAAGTGCTTTAGCACTTAAAGCGGGACCGTTTTAGCTGTGTATTTTGAAAAAGTTGTGCGCTCTTCAAAGAGAAAGCTACTTTTGCTGTGTCTTTGGTTTCGAGGGGAAATGGGAGTCCTCTTCAGTCAGCAGGGACAACACCTGAGTCCTTTGCAGTTTTCTTGTCTGCCTCTGAGGGTGAAATGAGAGTGGTCCCTGTCATCATGAGCCATGTCTGAAAGAATTATTCACATTCCCTACGAGAATAGACGGGTGAAATAGCAAAAGGTGTGTCTTCCTTTGGAGCATGGACGGGTTCAAAGCCCACCTCATACCACTAAGTATTTTGCTGAACACGAGCAGTTGTGTGTGCGGCCTGCGTTTGGGTGATTTTTGTGTCATGTGTGTGTGTGTGTGTGTGTGTGTGTGTGTATGTCTGTGTCTGTATTTCTGTCTCCATTCCTGAGCAGCAAATCTTTTTTCCTCTTTTAGCATGTTACTCACAACTGTGGATGAAGCCCAGCACTCCTGATAACACAATCCATGTATGGTTGAAGGAAGTTTTCTTGGCGATGAGTGAGAGGTTGGTGACTGAAACCAGCTCATTTCCCATTGACCACTGAGGTCACATCTCTCAGGTGAGAAGCAAAGTGAGCATTTGAATCAGGCACATTCTCCTTGGAGACAATGGGCCAAAGACAGGTCCGATGGAAACGAATGTCTTTTCATGTTGACATCCATCCCGTCAAGCCCTCGTTAAGCCATTGAAGTGTCACATTGGGCCTGGGGGAGGCGGTGCACCCTGTGAAATTACACGTCCGAAGATTTGGATTTGATTTCCAGCCCTCTGCCAGTCAGTCTGCCAGGCACTTTCATGTGACAAGCCTTAGGCGAGTCCCTTTCTGTCTCTGATTCCCGATTCCTTCACAGGGATTTATGTGGGCCTTAACGCCCACTGGGAAAAGATCCCTCTGCCAACTCAGTGCCTGCTTTCTTGGTTTGACTTGTCAATCTGGACTTGAATACACCTTTGGTTTTGGATTGACTCTATTACCTCTCCTAGAAATTAACACACAAAACTGACAGCTGATTGACAAGATGAGAAGCAGTTTTCCAAAATTCAAATTAAACTTAATCCTTTCTTACTAAAAGAATGCTCAAATCAAGGGGACACAGCTCACTCGTTTTGACTTCATGAGCTATGGCAGGTAGAGACAACTTTTTGAAAATACACAGCTAAATCTGTCCGTGCTTTGAATGCTAGACATGTTTTTCAGTTTTAAGTGCTTTAGCACTTAAAGCGGGACCGTTTTAGCTGTGTATTTTGAAAAAGTTGTGTGCTCTTCAAAGAGAAAGCTACTTTTGCTGTGTCTTTGGTTTCGAGGGGAAATGGGAGTCCTCTTCAGTCAGCAGGGACAACACCTGAGTCCTTTGCAGTTTTCTTGTCTGCCTCTGAGGGTGAAATGAGAGTGGTCCCTGTCATCATGAGCCATGTCTGAAAGAATTATTCACATTCCCTACGAGAATAGACGGGTGAAATAGCAAAAGGTGTGTCTTCCTTTGGAGCATGGACGGGTTCAAAGCCCAACTCATACCACTAAGTATTTTGCTGAACACGAGCAGTTGTGTGTGCGGCCTGCGTTTGGGTGATTTTTGTGTCGTGTGTGTGTGTGTGTGTGTGTGTGTGTGTGTGTGTATGTCTGTGTCTGTATTTCTGTCTCCATTCCTGAGCAGCAAATCTTTTTTCCTCTTTTAGCATGTTACTCACAACTGTGGATGAAGCCCAGCACTCCTGATAACACAATCCATGTATGGTTGAAGGAAATTTTCTTGGCGATGAGTGAGAGGTTGGTGACTGAAACCAGCTCATTTCCCATTGACCACTGAGGTCACATCTCTCAGGTGAGAAGCAAAGTGAGCATTTGAATCAGGCACATTCTCCTTGGAGACAATGGGCCAAAGACAGGTCCGATGGAATCGAATGTCTTTTCATGTTGACATCCATCCCGTCAAGCCCTCGTTAAGCCATTGAAGTGTCACATTGGGCCTGGGGGAGGCGGTGCACCCTGTGAAATTACACGTCCGAAGATTTGGATTTGATTTCCAGCCCTCTGCCAGTCAGTCTGCCAGGCACTTTCATGTGACAAGCCTTAGGCGAGTCCCTTTCTGTCTCTGATTCCCGATTCCTTCACAGGGATTTATGTGGGCCTTAACGCCCACTGGGAAAAGATCCCTCTGCCAACTCAGTGCCTGCTTTCTTGGTTTGACTTGTCAATCTGGACTTGAATACACCTTTGGTTTTGGATTGACTCTATTACCTCTCCTAGAAATTAACACACAAAACTGACAGCTGATTGACAAGAAGAGAAG
This sequence comes from Saimiri boliviensis, assembly GCF_048565385.1. Classification (NCBI taxonomy): domain Eukaryota; kingdom Metazoa; phylum Chordata; class Mammalia; order Primates; family Cebidae; genus Saimiri; species Saimiri boliviensis. Next base: position 154,315,410 of record NC_133453.1, read on the forward strand.
CAGTTTTCCAAAATTCAAATTGAACTTAATCCTTTCTTACTAAAAGAATGCTCAAATCAAGGGGACACAGCTCACTCGTTTTGACTTCATGAGCTATGGCAGGTAGAGACAACTTTTTGAAAATACACAGCTAAAACTGTCCGTGCTTTGAATGCTAGACATGTTTTTCAGAATACACAGCTAAAGCGGGGACCGTTTTAGCTGTGTATTTTGAAAAAGTTGTGTGCTCTTCAAAGAGAAAGCTACTTTTGCTGTGTCTTTGGGTTCGAGGGGAAATGGGAGTCCTCTTAATTCCGCAGGGACGACACCTGAGTCCTTTGCAGTCCTCTTGTCTGCCTCTGAGGGTGAAATGAGAGTGGTCCCTGTCATCATGAGCCATGTCTGAAAGAATTATTCACATTCCCTACAAGAATAGACGGGTGAAATAGCAAAAGGTGTGTCTACCTTTGGAGCATGGACGGGTTCAAAGCCCACCTCATACCACTAAGTATTTTGCTGAACACGAGCAGTTGTGTGTGCGGCCTGTGTTTGGGTGATTTTTGTGTCGTGTGTGTGTGTGTGTGTGTGTGTGTGTGTGTCTGTGTGTGTGTGTCTGTATTTCTGTCTCCATTCCTGAGCAGCAAATCTTTTTTCCTCTTTTAGCATGTTACTCACAACTGTGGATGAAGCCCAGTACTCCTGAAAACACAATCCATGTATGGTTGAAGGAAATTTTCTTGGTGATGAGTGAGAGGTTGGTGACTGAAACCAGCTCATTTCCCTTTGACCACTGAGGTCACATCTCTCAGGTGAGAAGCAAAGTGAGAATTTGAACAAGGCACATTCTCCTTAGAGACAATGGGCCAAAGACAGGTCCGATGGAATCGAATGTCTTTTCATGTTGACATCCATCCCGTAAAGCCCTCGTTAAGCCATTGAAGTGTCACATTGGGCCTGGGGGAGGCGGTGCACCCTGTGAAATTACACGTCCGAAGATTTGGATTTGATTTCCAGCCCTCTGCCAGTCAGTCTGCCAGGCACTTTCATGTGACAAGCCTTAGGCGAGTCCCTTTCTGTCTCTTATTCCCAATTCCTTCACAGGGATTTATGTGTGCCTTAACGCCCACTGGGAAAAGATTTCCCTGCCAGCTCAGTGCCTGCTTTCTCGGTTTGACTTGTCAATGTGGACTTGAATACACCTTTGGTTTTGGATTGACTCTATTACCTCTCCTAGAAATTAACACACAAAACTGACAGCTGATTGACAAGATGAGAAGCAGTTTTCCAAAATTCAAATTGAACTTAATCCTTTCTTACTAAAAGAATGCTCAAATCAAAGGGACACAGCTCACTCGTTTTGATTTCATGAGCTATGGCAGGTAGAGACAACTTTTTGAAAATACACAGCCAAAACTGTCCGTGCTTTGAATGCTAGACATGTTTTTCAGAATACAAAGCTAAAACAGTCCCCGCTTTAAGTGTTAAAGCACTTAAAGCGGGGACCGTTTTAGCTGTGTATATTGAAAAAGTTGTGTGCTCTTCAAAAAGAAAGCTACTTTTGCTGTGTCTTTGGGTTCGAGGGGAAATGGGAGTCCTCTTCAGTCAGCAGGGACGACACCTGAGTCCTTTGCAGTCCTCCTGTCTGCCTCTGAGGGTGAAATGAGAGTGGTCCCTGTCATCATGAGCCATGTCTGAAAGAATTATTCACATTCCATACGAGAATAGACGGTTGAAATAGCAAAAGGTGTGTCTTCCTTTGGAGCATGGACGGGTTCAAAGCCCACCTCATACCACTAAGTATTTTGCTGAACACGAGCAGTTGTGTGTGCGGCCTGTGTTTGAGTGATTTTTGTGTTGTGTGTGTGTGTGTGTGTGTGTGTGTGTGTGTGTCTGTGTGTGTGTGTCTGTATTTCTGTCTCCATGCCTGAGCAGCAAATCTTTTTTCCTCTTTTAGCATGTTACTCACAACTCTGGATGAAGCCCAGCACTCCTGAAAACACAATCCATGTATGGTTGAAGGAAATTTTCTTGGTGATGAGTGAGAAGTTGGTGACTGAAACCAGCTCATTTCCCATTGACCACTGAGGTCACATCTCTCAGGTGAGAAGCAAAGTGAGAATTTGAACCAGGCACATTCTCCTTAGAGACAATGGGCCAAAGACAGGTCCGATGGAATCGAATGTCTTTTCATGTTGACATCCATCCCATCAAGCCCTCGTTAAGCCATTGAAGTGTCACATTGGGCCTGGGGGAGGTGGTGCACCCTGTGAAATTACAAGTCCGAAGATTTGGATTTGATTTCCAGCCCTCTGCCAGTCAGTCTGCCAGGCACTTTCATGTGACAAGCCTTAGGCGAGTCCATTTCTGTCTCTGATTCCCGATTCCTTCACAGGGATTTATGTGGGCCTTAACGCCCACTGGGAAAAGATCCCTCTGCCAGCTCAGTGCCTGCTTTCTTGGTTTGACTTGTCAATCTGGACTTGAATACACCTTTGGTTTTGGATTGACTCTATTACCTCTCCTAGAAATTAACACACAAAACTGACAGCTGATTGACAAGATGAGAAGCAGTTTTCCAAAATTCAAATTAAACTTAATCCTTTCTTCCGAAAAGAATGCTCAAATCAAGGGGACACAGCTCACTCGTTTTGACTTCATGAGCTATGGCAGGTAGAGACAACTTTTTGAAAATACACAGCTAAATCTGTCCGTGCTTTGAATGCTAGACATGTTTTTCAGAATACACAGCTAAAACGGTCCCCGCTTTAAGTGCTAAAGCACTTAAAGCGGGGACCGTTTTAGCTGTGTATTTTGAAAAAGTTGTGTGCTCTTCAAAGAGAAAGCTACATTTGCTGTGTCTTTGGGTTCGAGGGGAAATGGGAGTGCTCTTCAGTCAGCAGGGACGACACCTGAGTCTTTTGCAGTCCTCTTGTCTGCCTCTGAGGGTGAAATGAGAGTGGTCCCTGTCATCATGAGCCATGTCTGAAAGAATTATTCACATTCCCTACGAGAATAGACGGGTGAAATAGCAAAAGGTGTGTCTTCCTTTGGAGCATGGACGGGTTCAAAGCCCACCTCATACCACTAAGTATTTTGCTGAACACGAGCAGTTGTGTGTGCGGCCTGTGTTTGGGTGATTTTTGTGTCATGTTTGGGTGTGTGTGTGTGTGTGTTTGTGTCTGTGTGTCTGTGTGTGTGTGTCTGTATTTCTGTCTCCATTCCTGAGCAGCAAATCTTTTTGCCTCTTTTAGCATGTTACTCACAACTGTGGATGAAGCCCAGCACTCCTGAAAACACAATCCATGTATGGTTGAAGGAAATTTTCTTGGTGATGAGTGAGAGGTTGGTGACTGAAACCAGCTCATTTCCCATTGACCACTGAGGTCACATCTCTCAGGTGAGAAGCAAAGTGAGAATTTGAACCAGGCACATTCTCCTTAGAGACAATGGGCCAAAGACAGGTCCGATGGAATCGAATGTCTTTTCATGTTGACATCCATCCCGTCAAGCCCTCGTTAAGCCATTGAAGTGTCACATTGGGCCTGGGGGAGGCGGTGCACCCTGTGAAATTACACGTCCGAAGATTTGGATTTGATTTCCAGCCCTCTGCCAGTCAGTCTGCCAGGCACTTTCATGTGACAAGCCTTAGGCGAGTCCCTTTCTGTCTCTGATTCCCGATTCCTTCACAGGGATTTATGTGGGCCTTAACGCCCACTGGGAAAAGATCCCTCTGCCAGCTCAGTGCCTGCTTTCTTGGTTTGACTTGTCAATCTGGACTTGAATACACCTTTGGTTTTGGATTGACTCTATTACCTCTCCTAGAAATTAACACACAAAACTGACAGCTGATTGACAAGATGAGAAGCAGTTTTCCAAAATTCAAATTGAACTTAATCCTTTCTTACTAAAAGAATGCTCAAATCAAGGGGACACAGCTCACTCGTTTTGACTTCATGAGCTATGGCAGGTAGAGACAACTTTTTGAAAATACACAGCTAAAACTGTCCGTGCTTTGAATGTTAGACATGTTTTTCAGAATACACAGCTAAAGCGGGGACCGTTTTAGCTGTGTATTTTGAAAAAGTTGTGTGCTCTTCAAAGAGAAAGATACTTTTGCTGTGTCTTTGGGTTCGAGGGGAAATGGGAGTCCTCTTCAGTCAGCAGGGACGACACCTGAGTCCTTTGCAGTCCTCCTGTCTGCCTCTGAGGGTGAAATGAGAGTGGTCCCTGTCATCATGAGCCATGTCTGAAAGAAATATTCACATTCCCTACGAGAATAGACGGGTGAAATAGCAAAAGGTGTGTCTTCCTTTGGAGCATGGACGGGTTCAAAGCCCCCCTCATACCACTAAGTATTTTGCTGAACACGAGCAGTTGTGTGTGCGGCCTGTGTTTGGGTGATTTTTGTGTCATGTGTGTGTGTGTGTGTGTGTGTGTATGTGTGTGTGTGTGTGTGTCTGTATTTCTGTCTCCATTCCTGAGCAGCAAATCTTTTTTCCTCTTTTAGCATGTTACTCACAACTGTGGATGAAGCCCAGCACTCCTGAAAACACAATCCATGTATGGTTGAAGGAAATGTTCTTGGTGATGAGTGAGAGGTTGGTGACTGAAACCAGCTCATTTCCCATTGACCACTGAGGTCACATCTCTCAGGTGAGAAGCAAAGTGAGAATTTGAACCAGGCACATTCTCCTTAGAGACAATGGGCCAAAGACTGGTCCGATGGAATCGAATGTCTTTTCATGTTGACATCCATCCCGTCAAGCCCTCGTTAAGCCATTGAAGTGTCACATTGGGCCTGGGGGAGGCGGTGCACCCTGTGAAATTACACGTCCGAAGATTTGGATTTGATTTCCAGCCCTCTGCCAGTCAGTGTGCCAGGCACTTTCATGTGACAAGCCTTAGGCGAGTCCCTTTCTGTCTCTGATTCCCGATTCCTTCACAGGGATTTATGTGGGCCTTAACGCCCACTGGGAAAAGATCCCTCTGCCAGCTCAGTGCCTGCTTTCTTGGTTTGACTTGTCAATCTGGACTTGAATAGACCTTTGGTTTTGGATTGACTCTATTACCTCTCCTAGAAATTAACACACAAAACTGACAGCTGATTGACAAGATGAGAAGCAGTTTTCCAAAATTCAAATTGAACTTAATCCTTTCTTACTAAAAGAATGCTCAAATCAAGGGGACACAGCTCACTCGTTTTGACTTCATGAGCTATGGCAGGTAGAGACAACTTTTTGAAAATACACAGCTAAAACTGTCCGTGCTTTGAATGCTAGACATATTTTTCAGTTTTAAGTAGTTTAGCACTTAAAGCGGGACCGTTTTAGCTGTGTATTTTGAAAAAGTTGTGTGCTCTTCAAAGAGAAAGCTACTTTTGCTGTGTCTTTGGGTTCGAGGGGAAATGGGAGTCCTCTTCAGTCAGCAGGGACGACACCTGAGTCCTCTGCAGTCCTCTTGTCTGCCTCTGAGGGTGAAATGAGAGTGGTTCCTGTCATCATGAGCCATGTCTGAAAGAATTATTCACATTCCCTACGAGAATAGACGGGTGAAATAGCAAAAGGTGTGTCTTCCTTTGGAGCATGGACGGGTTCAAAGCCCACCTCATACCACTAAGTATTTTGCTGAACACGAGCAGTTGTGTGTGCGGCCTGTGTTTTGGTGATTTTTGTGTCGTGTGTGTGTGTGTGTGTGTGTGTGTGTGTGTGTGTCTGTGTGTCTGTGTGTGTGTGTCTGAATTTCTGTCTCCATTCCTGAGCAGCAAATCTTTTTTCCTCTTTTAGCATGTTTCTCACAACTGTGGATGAAGCCCAGCACTCCTGAAAACACAATCCATGTATGGTTGAAGGAAATTTTCTTGGTGATGAGTGAGAGGTTGGTGACTGAAACCAGCTCATTTCCCATTGACCACTGAGGTCACATCTCTCAGGTGAGAAGCAAAGTGAGAATTTGAACCAGGCACATTCTCCTTAGAGACAATGGGCCAAAGACAGGTCCGATGGAATCGAATGACTTTTCATGTCGACATCCATCCCGTCAAGCCCTCGTTAAGCCATTGAAGTGTCACATTGGGCCTGGGGGAGGCGGTGCACCCTGTGAAATTACACGTCCGAAGATTTGGATTTGATTTCCAGCCCTCTGCCAGTCAGTCTGCCAGGCACTTTCATGTGACAAGCCTTAGGCGAGTCCCTTTCTGTCTCTGATTCCCGATTACTTCACAGGGATTTAGGTTCGCCTTAACGCCCACTGGGAAATGATCCCTCTGCCAGCTCAGTGCCTGCTTTCTTGGTTTGACTTGTCAATCTGGACTTGAATACACCTTTGGTTTTGGATTGACTCTATTACCTCTCCTAGAAATTAACACACAAAACTGACAGCTGATTGACAAGATGAGAAGCAGTTTTCCAAAATTCAAATTGAACTTAATCCTTTCTTCCGAAAAGAATGCTCAAATCAAGGGGACACAGCTCACTCGTTTTGACTTCATGAGGTATGGCAGGTAGAGACAACTTTTTGAAAATACACAGCTAAAACTGTCCGTGCTTTGAATGCTAGACATGTTTTTCTGTTTTAAGTGTTTTAGCACTTAAAGCGGGACCGTTTTAGCTGTGTATTTTGAAAAAGTTGTGTGCTCTTCAAAGAGAAAGCTACTTTTGCTGTGTCTTTGGGTTCGAGGGGAAATGGGAGTCCTCTTCAGTCAGCAGGGACGACACCTGAGTCCTTTGCAGTCCTCTTGTCTGCCTCTGAGGGTGAAAAAAGAGTGGTCCCTGTCATCATGAGCCATGTCTGAAAGAATTATTCACATTCCCTACGAGAATAGACGGGTGAAATAGCAAAAGGTGGGTCTTCCTTTGTATCATGGACGGGTTCAAAGCCCACCTCATACCACTAAGTATTTTGCTGAACACGAGCAGTTGTGTGTGCGGCCTGTGTTTGGGTGATTTTTGTGTCATGTGTGTGTGTGTGTGTGTGTGTGTGTGTGTCTGTGTGTGTGTGTCTGTATTTCTGTCTCCATTCCTGAGCAGCAAATCTTTTTTCCTCTTTTAGCATGTTACTCACAACTGTGGATGAAGCCCAGCACTCCTGAAAACACAATCCATGTATGGTTGAAGGAAATTTTCTTGGTGATGAGTGAGAGGTTGGTGACTGAAACCAGCTCATTTCCCATTGACCACTGAGGTCACATCTCTCAGGTGAGAAGCAAAGTGAGAATTTGAACCAGGCACATTCTCCTTAGAGACAATGGGCCAAAGACAGGTCCGATGGAATCGAATGTCTTTTCATGTTGACATCCATCCCGTCAAGACCTCGTTAAGCCATTGAAGTGTCACATTGGGCCTGGGGGAGGCGGTGCACCCTGTGAAATTACACGTCCGAAGTTTTGGATTTGATTTCCAGCCCTCTGCCAGTCAGTCTGCCAGGCACTTTCATGTGACAAGCCTTAGGCGAGTCCCTTTCTGTCTCTGATTCCCGATTCCTTCACAGGGATTTATGTGGGCCTTAACGCCCACTGGGAAAAGATCCCTCTGCCAGCTCAGTGCCTGCTTTCTTGGTTTGACTTGTCAATCTGGACTTGAATACACCTTTGGTTTTGGATTGACTCTATTACCTCTCCTAGAAATTAACACACAAAACTGACAGCTGATTGATAAGATGAGAAGCAGTTTTCCAAAATTCAAATTGAACTTAATCCTTTCTTACTAAAAGAATGCTCAAATCAAGGGGACACAGCTCACTCGTTTTGACTTCATGAGCTATGGCAGGTAGAGACAACTTTTTGAAAATACACAGCTAAAACTGTCCGTGCTTTGAATGCTAGACATGTTTTTCAGAATACACAGCTAAATTGGTCCCGATTTAAGTGCTTTAGCACTTAAAGCGGGGACCGTTTTAGCTGTGTATTTTGAAAAAGTTGTGTGCACTTCAAAGTGAAAGCTACTTTTGCTGTGTCTTTGGGTTCGAGGTTTAATGGGAGTCCTCTTCAGTCAGCAGGGACGACACCTGAGTCTTTTGCAGTCCTCTTGTCTGCCTCTGAGGGTGAAATGAGAGTGGTCCCTGTCATCATGAGCCATGTCTGAAAGAATTATTCACATTCCCTACGAGAATAGACGGGTGAAATAGCAAAAGGTGTGTCTTCCTTTGGAGCATGGACGGGTTCAAAGCCCACCTCATACCACTAAGTATTTTGCTGAACACGAGCAGTTGTGTGTGCGGCCTGTGTTTGGGTGATTTTTGTGTCATGTGTGTGTGTGTGTGTGTGTGTGTGTTTGTGTGTGTGTCTGTGTGTGTGTGTCTGTATTTCTGTCTCCATTCCTGAGCAGCAAATCTTTTTTCCTCTTTTAGCATGTTACTCACAACTGTGGATGAAGCCCAGCACTCCTGAAAACACAATCCATGTATGGTTGAAGGAAATTTTCTTGGTGATGAGTGAGAGGTTGGTGACTGAAACCAGCTCATTTCCCATTGACCACTGAGGTCACATCTCTCAGGTGAGAAGCAAAGTGAGAATTTGAACCAGGCACATTCTCCTTAGAGACAATGGGCCAAAGACAGGTCCGATGGAATCGAATGTCTTTTCATGTTGACATCCATCCCGTCAAGCCCTCGTTAAGCCATTGAAGTGTCACATTGGGCCTGGGGGAGGCGGTGCACCCTGTGAAATTACACGTCCGAAGATTTGGATTTGATTTCCAGCCCTCTGCCAGTCAGTCTGCCAGGCACTTTCATGTGACAAGCCTTAGGCGAGTCCCTTTCTGTCTCTGATTCCCGATTCCTTCACAGGGATTTATGTGGGCCTTAAGGCCCACTGGGAAAAGATCCCTCGGTCAGCTCAGTGCCTACTTTCTTGGTTTGACTTGTCAATCTGGACTTGAATACACCTTTGGTTTTGGATTGACTCTATTACCTCTCCTAGAAATTAACACACAAAACTGACAGCTGATTGACAAGATGAGAAGCAGTTTTCCAAAATTCTAATTGAACTTAATCCTTTCTTACTAAAAGAATGCTCAAATCAAGGGGACACAGCTCACTCGTTTTGACTTCATGAGCTATGGCATGTAGAGACAACTTTTTGAAAATACACAGCTAAAACTGTCCGTGCTTTGAATGCTAGACATGTTTTTCAGAATACACAGCAAAAACGGTCCCCGCTTTAAGTGCTAAAGCACTTAAAAACGGGGACCGTTTTAGCTGTGTATTTTGAAAAAGTTGTGTGCTCTTCAAAGAGAAAGCTACTTTTTCTGTGTCTTTGGGTTCGAGGGGAAATGGGAGTCCTCTTCAGTCAGCAGGGATGACACCTGAGTCCTTTGCAGTCCTCTTGTCTGCCTCTGAGGGGGAAATGAGAGTGGTCCCTGTCATCATGAGCCATGTCTGAAAGAATTATTCACATTCCCTACGAGAATAGACGGGTGAAATAGCAAAAGTTGTGTCTTCCTTTGGAGCATGGACGGGTTCAAAGCCCACCTCATACCACTAAGTATTTTGCTGAACACGAGCAGTTGTGTGTGCGGCCTGTGTTTGGGTGATTTTTGTGTCATGTTTGTGTGTGTGTGTGTGTTTCTGTATGTGTGTGTTTGTATTTCTGTCTCCATTCCTGAGCAGCAAATCTTTTTTCCTCTTTTAGCATGTTACTCACAACTGTGGATGAAGCCCAGCACTCCTGAAAACACAATCTATGTATGGTTGAAGGAAATTTTCTTGGTGATGAGTGAGAGGTTGGTGACTGAAACCAGCTCATTTCCCATTGACAACTGAGGTCACATCTCTCAGGTGAGAAGCAAAGTGAGAATTTGAACCAGGCACATTCTCCTTAGAGACAATGGGCCAAAGACAGGTCCGATGGAATCGAATGTCTTTTCATGTTGACATCCATCCCGTCAAGCCCTCGTTAAGCCATTGAAGTGTCACATTGGGCCTGGGGGAGGCGGTGCACCCTGTGAAATTACACGTCCGAAGATTTGGATTTGATTTCCAGCCCTCTGCCAGTCAGTCTGCCAGGCACTTTCATGTGACAAGCCTTAGGCGAGTCCCTTTCTGTCTCTGATTCCTGATTCCTTCACAGGGATTTATGTGGGCCTTAACGCCCACTGGGAAAAGATCCCTCTGCCAGCTCAGTGCCTGCTTTCTTGGTTTGACTTGTCAATCTGGACTTGAATACACCTTTGGTTTTGGATTGACTCTATTACCTCTCCTAGAAATTAACACACAAAACTGACAGCTGATTGACAAGATGAGAAGCAGTTTTCCAAAATTCAAATTGAACTTAATCCTTTCTTACTAAAAGAATGCTCAAATCAAGGCGACACAGCTCACTCGTTTTGACTTCATGAGCTATGGCAGGTAGAGACAACTTTTTGAAAATACACAGCTAAAACTGTCCATGCTTTGAATGCTAGACATGTTTTTCAGAATACACAGCTAAAGCGGGGACCGTTTTAGCTGTGTATTTTGAAAAAGTTGTGTGCTCTTCAAAGAGAAAGCTACTTTTGCTGTGTCTTTGGGTTCGAGGGGAAATGGGAGTCCTCTTCAGTCAGCAGGGACGACACCTGAGTACTTTGCAGTCCTCTTGCTGCCTCTGAGGGTGAAATGAGAGTGGTCCCTGTCATCATGAGCCATGTCTGAAAGAATTATTCACATTCCCTACGAGAATAGATGGGTGAAATAGCAAAAGGTGTGTCTTCCTTTGGAGCATGGACGGGTTCAAAGCCCACCTCATACCACTAAGTATTTTGCTGAACATGAGCAGTTGTGTGTGCGGCCTGTGTTTGGGTGATTTTTGTGTCATGTGTGTGTGTGTGTGTGTGTGTGTGTGTGTGTGTGTGTGTGTGTGTCTGTGTCTGTATTTCTGTCTCCATTCCTGAGCAGCAAATCTTTTTTCCTCTTTTAGCATGTTACTCACAACTGTGGATGAAGCCCAGCACTCCTGAAAACACAATCCATGTTTGGTTGAAGGAAATTTTCTTGGCGATGAGTGAGAGGTTGGTGACTGAAACCAGCTCATTTCCCATTGACCACTGAGGTCACATCTCTCAGGTGAGAAGCAAAGTGAGAATTTGAATCAGGCACATTCTCCTTGGAGACAATGGGCCAAACACAAGTCCGATGGAATCGAATGTCTTTTCATGTTGACATCCATCCCGTCAAGCCCTCGTTAAGCCATTGAAGTGTCACATTGGGCCTGGGGGAGGCGGTGCACCCTGTGAAATTACACGTCCGAAGATTTGGATTTGATTTCCAGCCCTCTGCCAGTCAGTCTGCCAGGCACTTTCATGTGACAAGCCTTAGGCGAGTCCCTTTCTGTCTCTGATTCCCGATTCCTTCACAGGGATTTATGTGGGCCTTAACGCTCACTGGGGAAAGATCCCTCTGCCAGCTCAGTGCCTGCTTTCTTGGTTTGACTTGTCAATCTGGACTTGAATACACCTTTGGTTTTGGATTGACTCTATTACCTCTCCTAGAAATTAACACACAAAACTGACAGCTGATTGACAAGATGAGAAGCAGTTTTCCAAAATTCAAATTGAACTTAATCCTTTCTTACTAAAAGAATGCTCAAATCAAGGCGACACAGCTCACTCGTTTTGACTTCATGAGCTATGGCAGGTAGAGACAACTTTTTGAAAATACACAGCTAAAACTGTCCGTGCTTTGAATGCTAGACATGTTTTTCTGTTTTAAGTGTTTTAGCACTTAAAGCTGGACCGTTTTAGCTGTGTATTTTGAAAAAGTTGTGTGCTCTTCAAAGAGAAAGCTACTTTTGCTGTGTCTTTGGGTTCGAGGGGAAATGGGAGTCCTCTTCAGTCAGCAGGGACGACACCTGAGTCCTTTGCAGTCCTCTTGTCTGCCTCTGAGGGTGAAAAAAGAGTGGTCCCTGTCATCATGAGCCATGTCTGAAAGAATTATTCACATTCCCTACGAGAATAGACGGGTGAAATAGCAAAAGGTGGGTCTTCCTTTGTATCATGGACGGGTTCAAAGCCCACCTCATACCACTAAGTATTTTGCTGAACACGAGCAGTTGTGTGTGCGGCCTGTGTTTGGGTGATTTTTGTGTCATGTGTGTGTGTGTGTGTGTGTGTGTGTGTGTCTGTGTGTGTGTGTCTGTATTTCTGTCTCCATTCCTGAGCAGCAAATCTTTTTTCCTCTTTTAGCATGTTACTCCCAACTGTGGATGAAGCCCAGCACTCCTGAAAACACAATCCATGTATGGTTGAAGGAAATTTTCTTGGTGATGAGTGAGAGTTTGGTGACTGAAACCAGCGAATTTCCCATTGACCACTGAGGTCACATCTCTCAGGTGAGAAGCAAAGTGAGAATTTGAACCAGGCACATTCTCCTTAGAGACAATGGGCCAAAGACAGGTCCGATGGAATCGAATGTCTTTTCATGTTGACATCCATCCCGTCAAGATCTCGTTAAGCCATTGAAGTGTCACATTGAACCTGGGGGAGGCGGTGCACCCTGTGAAATTACACGTCCGAAGTTTTGGATTTGATTTCCAGCCCTCTGCCAGTCAGTGTGCCAGGCACTTTCATGTGACAAGCCTTAGGCGAGTCCCTTTCTGTCTCTGATTCCCGATTCCTTCACAGGGATTTATGTGGGCCTTAACGCCCACTGGGAAAAGATCCCTCTGCCAGCTCAGTGCCTGCTTTCTTGGTTTGACTTGTCAATCTGGACTTGAATACACCTTTGGTTTTGGATTGACTCTATTACCTCTCCTAGAAATTAACACACAAAACTGACAGCTGATTGATAAGATGAGAAGCAGTTTTCCAAAATTCAAATTGAACTTAATCCTTTCTTACTAAAAGAATGCTCAAATCAAGGGGACACAGCTCACTCGTTTTGACTTCATGAGCTATGGCAGGTAGAGACAACTTTTTGAAAATACACAGCTAAAACTGTCCGTGCTTTGAATGCTAGACATGTTTTTCAGAATACACAGCTAAATTGGTCCCGATTTAAGTGCTTTAGCACTTAAAGCGGGGACCGTTTTAGCTGTGTATTTTGAAAAAGTTGTGTGCACTTCAAAGTGAAAGCTACTTTTGCTGTGTCTTTGGGTTCGAGGTTTAATGGGAGTCCTCTTCAGTCAGCAGGGACGACACCTGAGTCTTTTGCAGTCCTCTTGTCTGCCTCTGAGGGTGAAATGAGAGTGGTCCCTGTCATCATGAGCCATGTCTGAAAGAATTATTCACATTCCCTACGAGAATAGACGGGTGAAATAGCAAAAGGTGTGTCTTCCTTTGGAGCATGGACGGGTTCAAAGCCCACCTCATACCACTAAGTATTTTGCTGAACACGAGCAGTTGTGTGTGCGGCCTGTGTTTGGGTGATTTTTGTGTCATGTGTGTGTGTGTGTGTGTGTGTGTGTTTGTGTGTGTGTCTGTGTGTGTGTGTCTGTATTTCTGTCTCCATTCCTGAGCAGCAAATCTTTTTTCCTCTTTTAGCATGTTACTCACAACTGTGGATGAAGCCCAGCACTCCTGAAAACACAATCCATGTATGGTTGAAGGAAATTTTCTTGGTGATGAGTGAGAGGTTGGTGACTGAAACCAGCTCATTTCCCATTGACCACTGAGGTCACATCTCTCAGGTGAGAAGCAAAGTGAGAATTTGAACCAGGCACATTCTCCTTAGAGACAATGGGCCAAAGACAGTTCCGATGGAATCGAATGTCTTTTCATGTTGTTGACATCCATCCCGTCAAGCCCTCGTTAAGCCATTGAAGTGTCACATTGGGACTGGGGGAGGCGGTGCACCCTGTGAAATTACACGTCCGAAGATTTGGATTTGATTTCCAGCCCTCTGCCAGTCAGTCTGCCAGGCACTTTCATGTGACAAGCCTTAGGCGAGTCCCTTTCTGTCTCTGATTCCCGATTCCTTCACAGGGATTTATGTGGGCCTTAAGGCCCACTGGGAAAAGATCCCTCGGTCAGCTCAGTGCCTACTTTCTTGGTTTGACTTGTCAATCTGGACTTGAATACACCTTTGGTTTTGGATTGACTCTATTACCTCTCCTAGAAATTAACACACAAAACTGACAGCTGATTGACAAGATGAGAAGCAGTTTTCCAAAATTCTAATTGAACTTAATCCTTTCTTACTAAAAGAATGCTCAAATCAAGGGGACACAGCTCACTCGTTTTGACTTCATGAGCTATGGCAGGTAGAGACAACTTTTTGAAAATACACAGCTAAAACTGTCCGTGCTTTGAATGCTAGACATGTTTTTCTGTTTTAAGTGTTTTAGCACTTAAAGCTGGACCGTTTTAGCTGTGTATTTTGAAAAAGTTGTGTGCTCTTCAAAGAGAAAGCTACTTTTGCTGTGTCTTTGGGTTCGAGGGGAAATGGGAGTCCTCTTCAGTCAGCAGGGACGACACCTGAGTCCTTTGCAGTCCTCTTGTCTGCCTCTGAGGGTGAAAAAAGAGTGGTCCCTGTCATCATGAGCCATGTCTGAAAGAATTATTCACATTCCCTACGAGAATAGACGGGTGAAATAGCAAAAGGTGGGTCTTCCTTTGTATCATGGACGGGTTCAAAGCCCACCTCATACCACTAAGTATTTTGCTGAACACGAGCAGTTGTGTGTGCGGCCTGTGTTTGGGTGATTTTTGTGTCATGTGTGTGTGTGTGTGTGTGTGTGTGTGTGTCTGTGTGTGTGTGTCTGTATTTCTGTCTCCATTCCTGAGCAGCAAATCTTTTTTCCTCTTTTAGCATGTTACTCCCAACTGTGGATGAAGCCCAGCACTCCTGAAAACACAATCCATGTATGGTTGAAGGAAATTTTCTTGGTGATGAGTGAGAGTTTGGTGACTGAAACCAGCGAATTTCCCATTGACCACTGAGGTCACATCTCTCAGGTGAGAAGCAAAGTGAGAATTTGAACCAGGCACATTCTCCTTAGAGACAATGGGCCAAAGACAGGTCCGATGGAATCGAATGTCTTTTCATGTTGACATCCATCCCGTCAAGATCTCGTTAAGCCATTGAAGTGTCACATTGAACCTGGGGGAGGCGGTGCACCCTGTGAAATTACACGTCCGAAGTTTTGGATTTGATTTCCAGCCCTCTGCCAGTCAGTGTGCCAGGCACTTTCATGTGACAAGCCTTAGGCGAGTCCCTTTCTGTCTCTGATTCCCGATTCCTTCACAGGGATTTATGTGGGCCTTAACGCCCACTGGGAAAAGATCCCTCTGCCAGCTCAGTGCCTGCTTTCTTGGTTTGACTTGTCAATCTGGACTTGAATACACCTTTGGTTTTGGATTGACTCTATTACCTCTCCTAGAAATTAACACACAAAACTGACAGCTGATTGATAAGATGAGAAGCAGTTTTCCAAAATTCAAATTGAACTTAATCCTTTCTTACTAAAAGAATGCTCAAATCAAGGGGACACAGCTCACTCGTTTTGACTTCATGAGCTATGGCAGGTAGAGACAACTTTTTGAAAATACACAGCTAAAACTGTCCGTGCTTTGAATGCTAGACATGTTTTTCAGAATACACAGCTAAATTGGTCCCGATTTAAGTGCTTTAGCACTTAAAGCGGGGACCGTTTTAGCTGTGTATTTTGAAAAAGTTGTGTGCACTTCAAAGTGAAAGCTACTTTTGCTGTGTCTTTGGGTTCGAGGTTTAATGGGAGTCCTCTTCAGTCAGCAGGGACGACACCTGAGTCTTTTGCAGTCCTCTTGTCTGCCTCTGAGGGTGAAATGAGAGTGGTCCCTGTCATCATGAGCCATGTCTGAAAGAATTATTCACATTCCCTACGAGAATAGACGGGTGAAATAGCAAAAGGTGTGTCTTCCTTTGGAGCATGGACGGGTTCAAAGCCCACCTCATACCACTAAGTATTTTGCTGAACACGAGCAGTTGTGTGTGCGGCCTGTGTTTGGGTGATTTTTGTGTCATGTGTGTGTGTGTGTGTGTGTGTGTGTTTGTGTGTGTGTCTGTGTGTGTGTGTCTGTATTTCTGTCTCCATTCCTGAGCAGCAAATCTTTTTTCCTCTTTTAGCATGTTACTCACAACTGTGGATGAAGCCCAGCACTCCTGAAAACACAATCCATGTATGGTTGAAGGAAATTTTCTTGGTGATGAGTGAGAGGTTGGTGACTGAAACCAGCTCATTTCCCATTGACCACTGAGGTCACATCTCTCAGGTGAGAAGCAAAGTGAGAATTTGAACCAGGCACATTCTCCTTAGAGACAATGGGCCAAAGACAGTTCCGATGGAATCGAATGTCTTTTCATGTTGTTGACATCCATCCCGTCAAGCCCTCGTTAAGCCATTGAAGTGTCACATTGGGACTGGGGGAGGCGGTGCACCCTGTGAAATTACACGTCCGAAGATTTGGATTTGATTTCCAGCCCTCTGCCAGTCAGTCTGCCAGGCACTTTCATGTGACAAGCCTTAGGCGAGTCCCTTTCTGTCTCTGATTCCCGATTCCTTCACAGGGATTTATGTGGGCCTTAAGGCCCACTGGGAAAAGATCCCTCGGTCAGCTCAGTGCCTACTTTCTTGGTTTGACTTGTCAATCTGGACTTGAATACACCTTTGGTTTTGGATTGACTCTATTACCTCTCCTAGAAATTAACACACAAAACTGACAGCTGATTGACAAGATGAGAAGCAGTTTTCCAAAATTCTAATTGAACTTAATCCTTTCTTACTAAAAGAATGCTCAAATCAAGGGGACACAGCTCACTCGTTTTGACTTCATGAGCTATGGCAGGTAGAGACAACTTTTTGAAAATACACAGCTAAAACTGTCCGTGCTTTGAATGCTAGACATGTTTTTCAGAATACACAGCAAAAACGGTCCCCGCTTTAAGTGCTAAAGCACTTAAAAACGGGGACCGTTTTAGCTGTGTATTTTGAAAAAGTTGTGTGCTCTTCAAAGAGAAAGCTACTTTTTCTGTGTCTTTGGGTTCGAGGGGAAATGGGAGTCCTCTTCAGTCAGCAGGGATGACACCTGAGTCCTTTGCAGTCCTCTTGTCTGCCTCTGAGGGGGAAATGAGAGTGGTCCCTGTCATCATGAGCCATGTCTGAAAGAATTATTCACATTCCCTACGAGAATAGACGGGTGAAATAGCAAAAGTTGTGTCTTCCTTTGGAGCATGGACGGGTTCAAAGCCCACCTCATACCACTAAGTATTTTGCTGAACACGAGCAGTTGTGTGTGCGGCCTGTGTTTGGGTGATTTTTGTGTCATGTTTGTGTGTGTGTGTGTGTTTCTGTATGTGTGTGTTTGTATTTCTGTCTCCATTCCTGAGCAGCAAATCTTTTTTCCTCTTTTAGCATGTTACTCACAACTGTGGATGAAGCCCAGCACTCCTGAAAACACAATCTATGTATGGTTGAAGGAAATTTTCTTGGTGATGAGTGAGAGGTTGGTGACTGAAACCAGCTCATTTCCCATTGACAACTGAGGTCACATCTCTCAGGTGAGAAGCAAAGTGAGAATTTGAACCAGGCACATTCTCCTTAGAGACAATGGGCCAAAGACAGGTCCGATGGAATCGAATGTCTTTTCATGTTGACATCCATCCCGTCAAGCCCTCGTTAAGCCATTGAAGTGTCACATTGGGCCTGGGGGAGGCGGTGCACCCTGTGAAATTACACGTCCGAAGATTTGGATTTGATTTCCAGCCCTCTGCCAGTCAGTCTGCCAGGCACTTTCATGTGACAAGCCTTAGGCGAGTCCCTTTCTGTCTCTGATTCCTGATTCCTTCACAGGGATTTATGTGGGCCTTAACGCCCACTGGGAAAAGATCCCTCTGCCAGCTCAGTGCCTGCTTTCTTGGTTTGACTTGTCAATCTGGACTTGAATACACCTTTGGTTTTGGATTGACTCTATTACCTCTCCTAGAAATTAACACACAAAACTGACAGCTGATTGACAAGATGAGAAGCAGTTTTCCAAAATTCAAATTGAACTTAATCCTTTCTTACTAAAAGAATGCTCAAATCAAGGCGACACAGCTCACTCGTTTTGACTTCATGAGCTATGGCAGGTAGAGACAACTTTTTGAAAATACACAGCTAAAACTGTCCATGCTTTGAATGCTAGACATGTTTTTCAGAATACACAGCTAAAGCGGGGACCGTTTTAGCTGTGTATTTTGAAAAAGTTGTGTGCTCTTCAAAGAGAAAGCTACTTTTGCTGTGTCTTTGGGTTCGAGGGGAAATGGGAGTCCTCTTCAGTCAGCAGGGACGACACCTGAGTACTTTGCAGTCCTCTTGCTGCCTCTGAGGGTGAAATGAGAGTGGTCCCTGTCATCATGAGCCATGTCTGAAAGAATTATTCACATTCCCTACGAGAATAGACGGGTGAAATAGCAAAAGGTGTGTCTTCCTTTGGAGCATGGACGGGTTCAAAGCCCACCTCATACCACTAAGTATTTTGCTGAACATGAGCAGTTGTGTGTGCGGCCTGTGTTTGGGTGATTTTTGTGTCATGTGTGTGTGTGTGTGTGTGTGTGTGTGTGTGTGTGTGTCTGTGTCTGTATTTCTGTCTCCATTCCTGAGCAGCAAATCTTTTTTCCTCTTTTAGCATGTTACTCACAACTGTGGATGAAGCCCAGCACTCCTGAAAACACAATCCATGTTTGGTTGAAGGAAATTTTCTTGGCGATGAGTGAGAGGTTGGTGATTGAAACCAGCTCATTTCCCATTGACCACTGAGGTCACATCTCTCAGGTGAGAAGCAAAGTGAGAATTTGAATCAGGCACATTCTCCTTGGAGACAATGGGCCAAACACAAGTCCGATGGAATCGAATGTCTTTTCATGTTGACATCCATCCCGTCAAGCCCTCGTTAAGCCATTGAAGTGTCACATTGGGCCTGGGGGAGGCGGTGCACCCTGTGAAATTACACGTCCGAAGATTTGGATTTGATTTCCAGCCCTCTGCCAGTCAGTCTGCCAGGCACTTTCATGTGACAAGCCTTAGGCGAGTCCCTTTCTGTCTCTGATTCCCGATTCCTTCACAGGGATTTATGTGGGCCTTAACGCTCACTGGGGAAAGATCCCTCTGCCAGCTCAGTGCCTGCTTTCTTGGTTTGACTTGTCAATCTGGACTTGAATACACCTTTGGTTTTGGATTGACTCTATTACCTCTCCTAGAAATTAACACACAAAACTGACAGCTGATTGACAAGATGAGAAGCAGTTTTCCAAAATTCAAATTGAACTTAATCCTTTCTTACTAAAAGAATGCTCAAATCAAGGGGACACAGCTCACTCGTTTTGACTTCATGAGCTATGGCAGGTAGAGACAACTTTTTGAAAATACACAGCTTAAACTGTCCGTGCTTTGAATGCTAGACATGTTTTTCAGAATACACAGCTAAAGCGGGACCGTTTTAGTTGTGTATTTTGAAAAAGTTGTGTGCTCTTCAAAGAGAAAGCTACTTTTGCTGTGTCTTTGGGTTCGAGGGGAAATGGGAGTCCTCTTCAGTCAGCAGGGACGACACCGGAGTCCTTTGCAGTCCTCCTGTCTGCCTCTGAGGGTGAAATGGGAGTGGTCCCTGTCATCATGAGCCATGTCTGAAAGAATTATTCACATTCCCTACGAGAATAGACGGGTGAAATAGCAAAAAATGTGTCTTCCTTTGGAGCATGGAAGGGTTCAAAGCCCACCTCATTCCACTAAGTATTTTGCTGAACACGAGCAGTTGTGTGTGCAGCCTGTGTTTGGGTGATTTTTTTGTCATGTGTGTGTGTGTGTGTGTGTGTGTCTGTGTGTGTGTGTCTGTATTTCTGTCTCCATTCCTGAGCAGCAAATCTTTTTTCTTCTTTTAGCATGTTACTCACAACTGTGGATGAAACCCAGCACTCCTGAAAACACAATCCATGTATGGTTGAAGGAAATTTTCTTGGTGATGAGTGAGAGTTTGTTGACTGAAACCAGCTCATTTCCCATTGACCACTGAGGTCACATCTCTCAGGTGAGAAGCAAAGTGAGAATTTGAACCAGGCAAATTCTCCATAGAGACAATGGGCCAAAGACAGGTCCGATGGAATCGAATGTCTTTTCATGTTGACATCCATCCCGTCAAGCCCTCGTT
The DNA here is from genome assembly GCF_048565385.1 of Saimiri boliviensis. Classification (NCBI taxonomy): domain Eukaryota; kingdom Metazoa; phylum Chordata; class Mammalia; order Primates; family Cebidae; genus Saimiri; species Saimiri boliviensis. The sequence continues at coordinate 154,335,455 of NC_133453.1, forward strand.
AAGCCATTGAAGTGTCCCATTGGGCCTGGGGAAGCGGTGCACCCTGAGAAATTACACGTCCGAAGATTTGGATTTGATTTCCAGCCCTCTGCCAGTCAGTCTGCCAGGCACTTTCATGTGACAAGCCTTAGGCGAGTCCCTTTCTGTCTCTGATTCCCGATTCCTTCACAGGGATTTAGGTGGGCATTAACGCCCACTGGGAAAAGATCCCTCTGCCAGCTCAGTGCCTGCTTTCTTGGTTTGACTTGTCAATCTGGACTTGAATACACCTTTGGTTTTGGATTGACTCTATTACCTCTCCTAGAAATTAACACACAAAACTGACAGCTGATTGACAAGATGAGAAGCAGTTTTCCAAAATTCAAATTGAACTTAATCCTTTCTTACTAAAAGAATGCTCAAATCAAGGGGACACAGCTCACTCGTTTTGACTTCATGAGCTATGGCAGGTAGAGACAACTTTTTGAAAATACACAGCCAAAACTGTCCGTGCTTTGAATGATAGACATGTTTTTCAGTTTTAAGTGCTTTAGCACATAAAGCGGGACCGTTTTAGCTGTGTATTTTGAAAAAGTTGTGTGGTCTTCAAAGAGAAAGCTACTTTTGCTGTGTCTTTGGGTTCGAGGGGAAATGGGAGTCCTCTTCAGTCAGCAAGGACGACACCTGAGTCCTTTGCAGTCCTCTTGTCTGCCTCTGAGGGTGAAATGAGAGTGGTCCCTGTCATCATGAGCCATGTCTGAAAGAATTATTCACATTCCCTACGAGAATAGACGGGTGATATAGCAAAAGGTGTGTCTTCCTTTGGAGAATGGACGGGTTCAAAGCCCACCTCATACCACTAAGTATTTTGCTGAACACGAGCAGTTGTGTGTGCGGCCTGTGTTTGGGTGATTTTTGTGTCGTGTGTGTGTGTGTGTGTGTGTGTGTGTCTGTGTGTGTGTGTCTGAATTTCTGTCTCCATTCCTGAGCAGCAAATCTTTTTTCCTCTTTTAGCATGTTACTCACAACTGTGGATGAAGCCCAGCACTCCTGAAAACACAATCTATGTATGGTTGAAGGAAATTTTCTTGGTGATGAGTGAGAGGTTGGTGACTGAAACCAGCTCATTTCCCATTGACCACTGAGGTCACATCTCTCAGGTGAGAAGCAAAGTGAGAATTTGAACCAGGCACATTCTCCTTAGAGACAATGGGCCAAAGACAGGTCCGATGGAATCGAATGTCTTTTCATGTTGACATCCATCCCGTCAAGCCCTCGTTAAGCCATTGAAGTGTCACATTGGGCCTGGGGAAATGGTGCACCCTGTGAAATTACACGTCCGAAGATTTGGATTTGATTTCCAGCCCTCTGCCAGTCAGTGTGCCAGGCACTTTCATGTGAAAAGCCTTAGGCGAGTCCCTTTCTGTCTCTGATTCCCGATTCCTTCACAGGGATTTATGTGGGCCTTAACGCCCACTGGGAAAAGATCCCTCTGCCAGCTCAGTGCCTGCTTTCTTGGTTTGACTTGTCAATCTGGACTTGAATACACCTTTGGTTTTGGACTGACTCTATTACCTCTCCTAGAAATTAACACACAAAACTGACAGCTGATTGACAAGATGAGAAGCAGTTTTCCAAAATTCAAATTGAACTTAATCCTTTCTTACTAAAAGAATGCTCAAATCAAGGGGACACAGCTTACTCGTTTTGACTTCATGAGCTATGTCAGGTAGAGACAACTTTTTGAAAATACACAGCTAAAACTGTCCGTGCTTTGAATGCTAGACATGTTTTTCAGAATACACAGCTAAAACGGTCCCCGCTTTAAGTGCTAAAGCACTTAAAGCGGGGACCGTTTTAGCTGTGTATTTTGAAAAAGTTGTGTGCTCTTCAAAGAGAAAGCTACTTTTGCTGTGTCTTTGGGTTCGAGGGGAAATGGGAGTCCTCTTCAGTCAGCAGGGACGACACCTGATTCCTTTGCAGTCCTCTTGTCTGCCCCTGACGGTGAAATGAGAGTGGTCCCTGTCATCATGAGCCATATCTGAAAGAATTATTCACATTCCCTACGAGAATAGACGGGTGAAATAGCAAAAGGTGTGTCTTCCTTTGGAGCATGGACGGGTTCAAAGCCCAGCTCATACCACTAAGTATTTTGCTGAACACGAGCAGTTGTGTGTGCGGCCTGTGTTTGGGTGATTTTTGTGTGATGTTTGTGTGTGTGTGTGTGTGTGTGTGTTTGTGTCTGTGTGTCTGTGTGTGTGTGTCTGTATTTCTGTCTCCATTCCTGAGCAGCAAATCTTTTTTCCTCTTTTAGCATGTTACTCACAACTGTGGATGAAGCCCAGCACTCCTGAAAACACAATCCATGTATGGTTGAAGGAAATTTTCTTGGTGATGAGTGAGAGGTTGGTGACTGAAACCAGCTCATTTCCCATTGACCACTGAGGTCACATCTCTCAGGTGAGAAGCAAAGTGAGAATTTGAACCAGGCACATTCTCCTTAGAGACAATGGGCCAAAGACAGGTCCGATGGAATCGAATGTCTTTTCATGTTGACATCCATCCCGTCAAGCCCTCGTTAAGCCATTGAAGTGTCACATTGGGCCTGGGGGAGGCGGTGCACCCTGTGAAATTACACGTCCGAAGATTTGGATTTGATTTCCAGCCCTCTGCCAGTCAGTCTGCCAGGCACTTTCATGTGACAAGCCTTAGGCGAGTCCCTTTCTGTCTCTGATTCCCGATTCCTTCACAGGGATTTATGTGGGCCTTAACGCCCACTGGGAAAAGATCCCTCTGCCAGCTCAGTGCCTGCTTTCTTGGTTTGACTTGTCAATCTGGACTTGAATACACCTTTGGTTTTGGATTGACTCTATTACCTCTCCTAGAAATTAACACACAAAACTGACAGCTGATTGACAAGATGAGAAGCAGTTTTCCAAAATTCAAATTGAACTTAATCCTTTCTTACTAAAAGAATGCTCAAATCAAGGGGACACAGCTCACTCGTTTTGACTTCATGAGCTATGGCAGGTAGAGACAACTTTTTGAAAATACACAGCTAAAACTGTCCGTGCTTTGAATGTTAGACATGTTTTTCAGAATACACAGCTAAAGCGGGGACCGTTTTAGCTGTGTATTTTGAAAAAGTTGTGTGCTCTTCAAAGAGAAAGATACTTTTGCTGTGTCTTTGGGTTCGAGGGGAAATGGGAGTCCTCTTCAGTCAGCAGGGACGACACCTGAGTCCTTTGCAGTCCTCCTGTCTGCCTCTGAGGGTGAAATGAGAGTGGTCCCTGTCATCATGAGCCATGTCTGAAAGAAATATTCACATTCCCTACGAGAATAGACGGGTGAAATAGCAAAAGGTGTGTCTTCCTTTGGAGCATGGACGGGTTCAAAGCCCACCTCATACCACTAAGTATTTTGCTGAACACGAGCAGTTGTGTGTGCGGCCTGTGTTTGGGTGATTTTTGTGTCATGTGTGTGTGTGTGTGTGTGTGTATGTGTGTGTGTGTGTGTGTCTGTATTTCTGTCTCCATTCCTGAGCAGCAAATCTTTTTTCCTCTTTTAGCATGTTACTCACAACTGTGGATGAAGCCCAGCACTCCTGAAAACACAATCCATGTATGGTTGAAGGAAATGTTCTTGGTGATGAGTGAGAGGTTGGTGACTGAAACCAGCTCATTTCCCATTGACAACTGAGGTCACATCTCTCAGGTGAGAAGCAAAGTGAGAATTTGAACCAGGCACATTCTCCTTAGAGACAATGGGCCAAAGACTGGTCCGATGGAATCGAATGTCTTTTCATGTTGACATCCATCCCGTCAAGCCCTCGTTAAGCCATTGAAGTGTCACATTGGGCCTGGGGGAGGTGGTGCACCCTGTGAAATTACACGTCCGACGATTTGGATTTGATTTCCAGCCCTCTGCCAGTCAGTCTGCCAGGCACTTTCATGTGACAAGCCTTAGGCGAGTCCCTTTCTGTCTCTGATTCCCGATTCCTTCACAGGGATTTATGTGGGCCTTAACGCCCACTGGGAAAAGATCCCTCTGCCAGCTCAGTGCCTGCTTTCTTGGTTTGACTTGTCAATCTGGACTTGAATACACCTTTGGTTTTGGATTGACTCTATTACCTCTCCTAGAAATTAACACTCAAAACTGACAGCTGATTGACAAGATGAGAAGCAGTTTTCCAAAATTCAAATTGAACTTAATCCTTTCTTACTAAAAGAATGCTCAAATCAAGGGGACACAGCTCACTCGTTTTGACTTCATGAGCTATGGCAGGTAGAGACAACTTTTTGAAAATACACAGCTAAAACTATCCGTGCTTTGAATGCTAGACATGTTTTTCAGTTTTAAGTGCTTTAGCACTTAAAGCGGGTCCGTTTTAGCTGTGTATTTTGAAAAAGTTGTGTGCTCTTCAAAGAGAAAGCTACTTTTGCTGTGTCTTTGGGTTCGAGGGGAAATGGGAGTCCTCTTCAGTCAGCAAGGACGACACCTGAGTCCTTTGCAGTCCTCTTGTCTGCCTCTGAGGGTGAAATGAGAGTGGTCCCTGTCATCATGAGCCATGTCTGAAAGAATTATTCACATTCCCTACGAGAATAGACGGGTGAAATAGCAAAAGGTGTGTCTTCCTTTGGAGCATGGACGAGTTCAAAGCCCACCTCATACCACTAAGTATTTTGCTGAACACGAGCAGTTGTGTGTGCGGCCTGTGTTTGGGTGATTTTTGTGTGATGTTTGTGTGTGTGTGTGTGTGTGTGTGTTTATGTCTGTGTGTCTGTGTGTGTGTGTCTGTATTTCTGTCTCCATTCCTGAGCAGCAAATCTTTTTTCCTCTTTTAGCATGTTACTCACAACTGTGGATGAAGCCCAGCACTCCTGAAAACACAATCCATGTATGGTTGAAGGAAATTTTCTTGGTGATGAGTGAGAGGTTGGTGACTGAAACCAGCTCATTTCCCATTGACCACTGAGGTCACATCTCTCAGGTGAGAAGCAAAGTGAGAATTTGAACCAGGCACATTCTCCTTAGAGACAATGGGCCAAAGACAGGTCCGATGGAATCGAATGTCTTTTCATGTTGACATCCATCCCGTCAAGCCCTCGTTAAGCCATTGAAGTGTCACATTGGGCCTGGGGGAGGCGGTGCACCCTGTGAAATTACACGTCCGAAGATTTGGATTTGATTTCCAGCCCTCTGCCAGTCAGTCTGCCAGGCACTTTCATGTGACAAGCCTTAGGCGAGTCCCTTTCTGTCTCTGATTCCCGATTCCTTCACAGGGATTTATGTGGGCCTTAACGCCCACTGGGAAAAGATCCCTCTGCCAGCTCAGTGCCTGCTTTCTTGGTTTGACTTGTCAATCTGGACTTGAATACACCTTTGGTTTTGGATTGACTCTATTACCTCTCCTAGAAATTAACACACAAAACTGACAGCTGATTGACAAGATGAGAAACAGTTTTCCAAAATTCAAATTGAACTTAATCCTTTCTTACTAAAAGAATGCTCAAATCAAGGGGACACAGCTCACTCGTTTTGACTTCATGAGCTATGGCAGGTAGAGACAACTTTTTGAAAATACACAGCTAAAACTGTCCGTTCTTTGAATGTTAGACATGTTTTTCAGAATACACAGCTAAAGCGGAAACCGTTTTAGCTGTGTATTTTGAAAAAGTTGTGTGCTCTTCAAAGAGAAAGCTACTTTTGCTGTGTCTTTGGGTTCGAGGGGAAATGGGAGTCCTCTTCAGTCAGCAGGGACGACACCTGAGTCCTTTGCAGTCCTCCTGTCTGCCTCTGAGGGTGAAATGAGAGTGGTCCCTGTCATCATGAGCCATGTCTGAAAGAAATATTCACATTCCCTACGAGAATAGACGGGTGAAATAGCAAAAGGTGTGTCTTCCTTTGGAGCATGGACGGGTTCAAAGCCCACCTCATACCACTAAGTATTTTGCTGAACACGAGCAGTTGTGTGTGCGGCCTGTGTTTGGGTGATTTTTGTGTCTTGTGTGTGTGTGTGTGTGTGTGTGTGTGTGTATGTGTGTGTGTGTGTGTGTCTGTATTTCTGTCTCCATTCCTGAGCAGCAAATCTTTTTTCCTCTTTTAGCATGTTACTCACAACTGTGGATGAAGCCCAGCACTCCTGAAAACACAATCCATGTATGGTTGAAGGAAATGTTCTTGGTGATGAGTGAGAGGTTGGTGACTGAAACCAGCTCATTTCCCATTGACCACTGAGGTCACATCTCTCAGGTGAGAAGCAAAGTGAGAATTTGAACCAGGCACATTCTCCTTAGAGACAATGGGCCAAAGACAGGTCCGATGGAATCGAATGTCTTTTCATGTCGACATCCATCCCGTCAAGCCCTCGTTAAGCCATTGAAGTGTCACATTGGGCCTGGGGGAGGCGGTGCACCCTGTGAAATTACACGTCCGAAGATTTGGATTTGATTTCCAGCCCTCTGCCAGTCAGTCTGCCAGGCACTTTCATGTGACAAGCCTTAGGCGAGTCCCTTTCTGTCTCTGATTCCTGATTCCTTCACAGGGATTTATGTGGGCCTTAACGCCCACTGGGAAAAGATCCCTCTGCCAGCTCAGTGCCTGCTTTCTTGGTTTGACTTGTCAATCTGGACTTGAATAGACCTTTGGTTTTGGGTTGACTCTATTACCTCTCCTAGAAATTAACACACAAAACTGACAGCTGATTGACAAGATGAGAAGCAGTTTTCCAAAATTCAAATTGAACTTAATCCTTTCTTACTAAAAGAATGCTCAAATCAAGGGGACACAGCTCACTCGTTTTGACTTCATGAGCTATGGCAGGTAGAGACAACTTTTTGAAAATACACAGCTAAAACTGTCCGTGCTTTGAATGCTAGACATATTTTTCAGTTTTAAGTAGTTTAGCACTTAAAGCTGGACCGTTTTAGCTGTGTATTTTGAAAAAGTTGTGTGCTCTTCAAAGAGAAAGGTACTTTTGCTGTGTCTTTGGGTTCGAGGGGAAATGGGAGTCCTCTTCAGTCAGCAGGGACGACACCTGAGTCCTCTGCAGTCCTCTTGTCTGCCTCTGAGGGTGAAATGAGAGTGGTTCCTGTCATCATGAGCCATGTCTGAAAGAATTATTCACATTCCCTACGAGAATAGACGGGTGAAATAGCAAAAGGTGTGTCTTCCTTTGGAGCATGGACGGGTTCAAAGCCCACCTCATACCACTAAGTATTTTGCTGAACACGAGCAGTTGTGTGTGCGGCCTGTGTTTTGGTGATTTTTGTGTCGTGTGTGTGTGTGTGTGTGTGTGTGTGTCTGTGTGTCTGTGTGTGTGTGTCTGAATTTCTGTCTCCATTCCTGAGCAGCAAATCTTTTTTCCTCTTTTAGCATGTTTCTCACAACTGTGGATGAAGCCCAGCACTCCTGAAAACACAATCCATGTATGGTTGAAGGAAATTTTCTTGGTGATGAGTGAGAGGTTGGTGACTGAAACCAGCTCATTTCCCATTGACCACTGAGGTCACATCTCTCAGGTGAGAAGCAAAGTGAGAATTTGAACCAGGCACATTCTCCTTAGAGACAATGGGCCAAAGACAGGTCCGATGGAATCGAATGTCTTTTCATGTCGACATCCATCCCGTCAAGCCCTCGTTAAGCCATTGAAGTGTCACATTGGGCCTGGGGGAGGCGGTGCACCCTGTGAAATTACACGTCCGAAGATTTGGATTTCATTTCCAGCCCTCTGCCAGTCAGTCTGCCAGGCACTTTCATGTGACAAGCCTTAGGCGAGTCCCTTTCTGTCTCTGATTCCCGATTCCTTCACAGGGATTTAGGTTCGCCTTAACGCCCACTGGGAAATGATCCCTCTGCCAGCTCAGTGCCTGCTTTCTTGGTTTGACTTGTCAATCTGGACTTGAATACACCTTTGGTTTTGGATTGACTCTATTACCTCTCCTAGAAATTAACACACAAAACTGACAGCTGATTGACAAGATGAGAAGCAGTTTTCCAAAATTCAAATTGAACTTAATCCTTTCTTCCGAAAAGAATGCTCAAATCAAGGGGACACAGCTCACTCGTTTTGACTTCATGAGCTATGGCAGGTAGAGACAACTTTTTGAAAATACACAGCTAAAACTGTCCGTGCTTTGAATGCTAGACATGTTTTTCTGTTTTAAGTGTTTTAGCACTTAAAGCTGGACCGTTTTAGCTGTGTATTTTGAAAAAGTTGTGTGCTCTTCAAAGAGAAAGCTACTTTTGCTGTGTCTTTGGGTTCGAGGGGAAATGGGAGTCCTCTTCAGTCAGCAGGGACGACACCTGAGTCCTTTGCAGTCCTCTTGTCTGCCTCTGAGGGTGAAAAAAGAGTGGTCCCTGTCATCATGAGCCATGTCTGAAAGAATTATTCACATTCCCTACGAGAATAGACGGGTGAAATAGCAAAAGGTGGGTCTTCCTTTGTATCATGGACGGGTTCAAAGCCCACCTCATACCACTAAGTATTTTGCTGAACACGAGCAGTTGTGTGTGCGGCCTGTGTTTGGGTGATTTTTGTGTCATGTGTGTGTGTGTGTGTGTGTGTGTGTGTGTCTGTGTGTGTGTGTCTGTATTTCTGTCTCCATTCCTGAGCAGCAAATCTTTTTTCCTCTTTTAGCATGTTACTCACAACTGTGGATGAAGCCCAGCACTCCTGAAAACACAATCCATGTATGGTTGAAGGAAATTTTCTTGGTGATGAGTGAGAGTTTGGTGACTGAAACCAGCGAATTTCCCATTGACCACTGAGGTCACATCTCTCAGGTGAGAAGCAAAGTGAGAATTTGAACCAGGCACATTCTCCTTAGAGACAATGGGCCAAAGACAGGTCCGATGGAATCGAATGTCTTTTCATGTTGACATCCATCCCGTCAAGATCTCGTTAAGCCATTGAAGTGTCACATTGAACCTGGGGGAGGCGGTGCACCCTGTGAAATTACACGTCCGAAGTTTTGGATTTGATTTCCAGCCCTCTGCCAGTCAGTCTGCCAGGCACTTTCATGTGACAAGCCTTAGGCGAGTCCCTTTCTGTCTCTGATTCCCGATTCCTTCACAGGGATTTATGTGGGCCTTAACGCCCACTGGGAAAAGATCCCTCTGCCAGCTCAGTGCCTGCTTTCTTGGTTTGACTTGTCAATCTGGACTTGAATACACCTTTGGTTTTGGATTGACTCTATTACCTCTCCTAGAAATTAACACACAAAACTGACAGCTGATTGATAAGATGAGAAGCAGTTTTCCAAAATTCAAATTGAACTTAATCCTTTCTTACTAAAAGAATGCTCAAATCAAGGGGACACAGCTCACTCGTTTTGACTTCATGAGCTATGGCAGGTAGAGACAACTTTTTGAAAATACACAGCTAAAACTGTCCGTGCTTTGAATGCTAGACATGTTTTTCAGAATACACAGCTAAATCGGTCCCGATTTAAGTGCTTTAGCACTTAAAGCGGGGACCGTTTTAGCTGTGTATTTTGAAAAAGTTGTGTGCACTTCAAAGTGAAAGCTACTTTTGCTGTGTCTTTGGGTTCGAGGTTTAATGGGAGTCCTCTTCAGTCAGCAGGGACGACACCTGAGTCTTTTGCAGTCCTCTTGTCTGCCTCTGAGGGTGAAATGAGAGTGGTCCCTGTCATCATGAGCCATGTCTGAAAGAATTATTCACATTCCCTACGAGAATAGACGGGTGAAATAGCAAAAGGTGTGTCTTCCTTTGGAGCATGGACGGGTTCAAAGCCCACCTCATACCACTAAGTATTTTGCTGAACACGAGCAGTTGTGTGTGCGGCCTGTGTTTGGGTGATTTTTGTGTCATGTGTGTGTGTGTGTGTGTGTGTGTGTTTGTGTGTGTGTCTGTGTGTGTGTGTCTGTATTTCTGTCTCCATTCCTGAGCAGCAAATCTTTTTTCCTCTTTTAGCATGTTACTCACAACTGTGGATGAAGCCCAGCACTCCTGAAAACACAATCCATGTATGGTTGAAGGAAATTTTCTTGGTGATGAGTGAGAGGTTGGTGACTGAAACCAGCTCATTTCCCATTGACCACTGAGGTCACATCTCTCAGGTGAGAAGCAAAGTGAGAATTTGAACCAGGCACATTCTCCTTAGAGACAATGGGCCAAAGACAGGTCCGATGGAATCGAATGTCTTTTCATGTTGACATCCATCCCGTCAAGCCCTCGTTAAGCCATTGAAGTGTCACATTGGGCCTGGGGGAGGCGGTGCACCCTGTGAAATTACACGTCCGAAGATTTGGATTTGATTTCCAGCCCTCTGCCAGTCAGTCTGCCAGGCACTTTCATGTGACAAGCCTTAGGCGAGTCCCTTTCTGTCTCTGATTCCCGATTCCTTCACAGGGATTTATGTGGGCCTTAAGGCCCACTGGGAAAAGATCCCTCGGTCAGCTCAGTGCCTACTTTCTTGGTTTGACTTGTCAATCTGGACTTGAATACACCTTTGGTTTTGGATTGACTCTATTACCTCTCCTAGAAATTAACACACAAAACTGACAGCTGATTGACAAGATGAGAAGCAGTTTTCCAAAATTCTAATTGAACTTAATCCTTTCTTACTAAAAGAATGCTCAAATCAAGGGGACACAGCTCACTCGTTTTGACTTCATGAGCTATGGCAGGTAGAGACAACTTTTTGAAAATACACAGCTAAAACTGTCCGTGCTTTGAATGCTAGACATGTTTTTCAGAATACACAGCAAAAACGGTCCCCGCTTTAAGTGCTAAAGCACTTAAAAACGGGGACCGTTTTAGCTGTGTATTTTGAAAAAGTTGTGTGCTCTTCAAAGAGAAAGCTACTTTTTCTGTGTCTTTGGGATCGAGGGGAAATGGGAGTCCTCTTCAGTCAGCAGGGATGACACCTGAGTCCTTTGCAGTCCTCTTGTCTGCCTCTGAGGGGGAAATGAGAGTGGTCCCTGTCATCATGAGCCATGTCTGAAAGAATTATTCACATTTCCTACGAGAATAGACGGGTGAAATAGCAAAAGTTGTGTCTTCCTTTGGAGCATGGACGGGTTCAAAGCCCACCTCATACCACTAAGTATTTTGCTGAACACGAGCAGTTGTGTGTGCGGCCTGTGTTTGGGTGATTTTTGTGTCATGTTTGTGTGTGTGTGTGTGTTTCTGTATGTGTGTGTTTGTATTTCTGTCTCCATTCCTGAGCAGCAAATCTTTTTTCCTCTTTTAGCATGTTACTCACAACTGTGGATGAAGCCCAGCACTCCTGAAAACACAATCTATGTATGGTTGAAGGAAATTTTCTTGGTGATGAGTGAGAGGTTGGTGACTGAAACCAGCTCATTTCCCATTGACAACTGAGGTCACATCTCTCAGGTGAGAAGCAAAGTGAGAATTTGAACCAGGCACATTCTCCTTAGAGACAATGGGCCAAAGACAGGTCCGATGGAATCGAATGTCTTTTCATGTTGACATCCATCCCGTCAAGCCCTCGTTAAGCCATTGAAGTGTCACATTGGGCCTGGGGGAGGCGGTGCACCCTGTGAAATTACACGTCCGAAGATTTGGATTTGATTTCCAGCCCTCTGCCAGTCAGTCTGCCAGGCACTTTCATGTGACAAGCCTTAGGCGAGTCCCTTTCTGTCTCTGATTCCCGATTCCTTCACAGGGATTTATGTGGGCCTTAACGCCCACTGGGAAAAGATCCCTCTGCCAGCTCAGTGCCTGCTTTCTTGGTTTGACTTGTCAATCTGGACTTGAATACACCTTTGGTTTTGGATTGACTCTATTACCTCTCCTAGAAATTAACACACAAAACTGACAGCTGATTGACAAGATGAGAAGCAGTTTTCCAAAATTCAAATTGAACTTAATCCTTTCTTACTAAAAGAATGCTCAAATCAAGGGGACACAGCTCACTCGTTTTGACTTCATGAGCTATGGCAGGTAGAGACAACTTTTTGAAAATACACAGCTAAAACTGTCCGTGCTTTGAATGCTAGACATGTTTTTCAGAATACCCAGCTAAAACGGTCCCCGCTTTAAGTGCCAAAGCACTTAAAGCGGGGACCGTTTTAGCTGTGTATTTTGAAAAAGTTGTGTGCTCTTCAAAGAGAAAGCTACTTTTGCTGTGTCTTTGGGTTCGAGGGGAAATGGGAGTCCTCTTCAGTCAGCAGGGACGACACCTGAGTCCTTTGCAGTCCTCCTGTCTGCCTCTGAGGGTGAAATGAGAGTGGTCCCTGTCATCATGAGCCATGTCTGAAAGAATTATTCACATTCCCTACGAGAATAGACGGGTGAAATAGCAAAAGTTGTGTCTTCCTTTGGAGCATGGACGGGTTCAAAGCCCACCTCATACCACTAAGTATTTTGCTGAACACGAGCAGTTGTGTGTGCGGCCTGTGTTTGGGTGATTTTAGTGTCATGTGTGTGTGTGTGTGTGTCTGTGTGTGTGTGTCTGTATTTCTGTCTCCATTCCTGAGCAGCAAATCTTTTTTCCTCTTTTAGCATGTTACTCACAACTGTGGATGAAGCCCAGCACTCCTGAAAACACAATCCATGAATGGTTGAAGGAAATGTTCTTGGTGATGAGTGAGAGGTTGGTGACTGAAACCAGCTCATTTCCCATTGACCACTGAGGTCACATCTCTCAGGTGAGAAGCAAAGTGAGAATTTGAACCAGGCACATTCTCCTTAGAGACAATGGGCCAAAGACAGGTCCGATGGAATCGAATGTCTTTTCATGTCGACATCCATCCTGTCAAGCCCTTGTTAAGCCATTGAAGTGTCACATAGGGCCTGGGGCAGGCGGTGCACCCTGTGAAATTACACGTCCGAAGATTTGGATTTGATTTCCAGCCCTCTGCCAGTCAGTCTGCCAGGCACTTTCATGTGACAAGCCTTAGGCGAGTCCCTTTCTGTCTCTGATTCCTGATTCCTTCACAGGGTTTTATGTGGGCCTTAACGCCCACTGGGAAAAGATCCCTCTGCCAGCTCAGTGCCTGCTTTCTTGGTTTGACTTGTCAATCTGGACTTGAATACACCTTTGGTTTTGGGTTGACTCTATTACCTCTCCTAGAAATTAACACACAAAACTGACAACTGATTGACAAGATGAGAAGCAGTTTTCCAAAATTCAAATTGAACTTAATCCTTTCTTACTAAAAGAATGCTCAAATCAAGGGGACACAGCTCACTCGTTTTGACTTCATGAGCTATGGCAGGTAGAGACAACTTTTTGAAAATACACAGCTAAAACTGTCCGTGCTTTGAATGCTAGACATATTTTTCAGTTTTAAGTAGTTTAGCACTTAAAGCGGGATCGTTTTAGCTGTGTATTTTGAAAAAGTTGTGTGCTCTTCAAAGAGAAAGCTACTTTTGCTGTGTCTTTGGGTTCGAGGGGAAATGGGAGTCCTCTTCAGTCAGCAGGGACGACACCTGAGTCCTCTGCAGTCCTCTTGTCTGCCTCTGAGGGTGAAATGAGAGTGGTTCCTGTCATCATGAGCCATGTCTGAAAGAATTATTCACATTCCCTACGAGAATAGACGGGTGAAATAGCAAAAGGTGTGTCTTCCTTTGGAGCATGGACGGGTTCAAAGCCCACCTCATATGACTAAGTATTTTGCTGAACACGAGCAGTTGTGTGTGCGGCCTGTGTTTTGGTGATTTTTGTGTCGTGTGTGTGTGTGTGTGTGTGTGTGTGTGTGTGTCTGTGTGTCTGTGTGTGTGTGTCTGAATTTCTGTCTCCATTCCTGAGCAGCAAATCTTTTTTCCTCTTTTAGCATGTTTCTCACAACTGTGGATGAAGCCCAGCACTCCTGAAAACACAATCCATGTATGGTTGAAGGAAATTTTCTTGGTGATGAGTGAGTGGTTGGTGACTGAAACCAGCTCATTTCCCATTGACCACTGAGGTCACATCTCTCAGGTGAGAAGCAAAGTGAGAATTTGAACCAGGCACATTCTCCTTAGAGACAATGGGCCAAAGACAGGTCCGATGGAATCGAATGTCTTTTCATGTCGACATCCATCCCGTCAATCCCTCGTTAAGCCATTGAAGTGTCACATTGGGCCTGGGGGAGGCGGTGCACCCTGTGAAATTACACGTCCGAAGATTTGGATTTCATTTCCAGCCCTCTGCCAGTCAGTCTGCCAGGCACTTTCATGTGACAAGCCTTAGGCGAGTCCCTTTCTGTCTCTGATTCCCGATTACTTCACAGGGATTTAGGTTCGCCTTAACGCCCACTGGGAAAAGATCCCTCTGCCAGCTCAGTGGCTGCTTTCTTGGTTTGACTTGTCAATCTGGACTTGAATACACCTTTGGTTTTGGATTGACTCTATTACCTCTCCTAGAAATTAACACACAAAACTGACAGCTGATTGACAAGATGAGAAGCAGTTTTCCAAAATTCAAATTGAACTTAATCCTTTCTTCCGAAAAGAATGCTCAAATCAAGGGGACACAGCTCACTCGTTTTGACTTCATGACGTATGGCAGGTAGAGACAACTTTTTGAAAATACACAGCTAAAAGTGTCCGTTCTTTGAATGCTAGACATGTTTTTCTGTTTTAAGTGGTTTAGCACTTAAAGCGGGATCGTTTTAGCTGTTTATTTTGAAAAAGTTGTGTGCTCTTCAAAGAGAAAGCTACTTTTGCTGTGTCTTTGGGTTCGAGGGGAAATGGGAGTCCTCTTCAGTCAGCAGGGACGACACCTGAGTCCTTTGCAGTCCTCTTGTCTGCCTCTGAGGGTGAAAAAAGAGTGGTCCCAGTCAACATGAGCCATGTCTGAAAGAATTATTCACATTCCCTACGAGAATAGACGGGTGAAATAGCAAAAGGTGGGTCTTCCTTTGTATCATGGACGGGTTCAAAGCCCACCTCATACCACTAAGTATTTTGCTGAACACGAGCAGTTGTGTGTGCGGCCTGTGTTTGGGTGATATTTGTGTCATGTGTGTGTGTGTGTGTGTGTGTCTGTGTGTGTCTGTGTGTGTGTGTCTGTATTTCTGTTTCCATTCCTGAGCAGCAAATCTTTTTTCCTCTTTTAGCATGTTACTCACAACTGTGGATGAAGCCCAGCACTCCTGAAAACACAATCCATGTATGGTTGAAGGAAATTTTCTTGGTGATGAGTGAGAGTTTGGTGACTGAAACCAGCGAATTTCCCATTGATCACTGAGGTCACATCTCTCAGGTGAGAAGCAAAGTGAGAATTTGAACCAGGCACATTCTCCTTAGAGACAATGGGCCAAAGACAGGTCCGATGGAATCGAATGTCTTTTCATGTTGACATCCATCCCGTCAAGCCCTCGTTAAGCCATTGAAGTGTCACATTGGGCCTGGGGGAGGCGGTGCACCCTGTGAAATTACACGTCTGAAGTTTTGGATTTGATTTCCAGCCCTCTGCCAGTCAGTCTGCCAGGCACTTTCATGTGACAAGCCTTAGGCGAGTCCCTTTCTGTCTCTGATTCCCGATTCCTTCACAGGGATTTATGTGGGCCTTAAGGCCCACTGGGAAAAGATCCCTCGGCCAGCTCAGTGCCTACTTTCTTGGTTTGACTTGTCAATCTGGACTTGAATACACCTTTGGTTTTGGATTGACTCTATTACCTCTCCTAGAAATTAACACACAAAACTGACAGCTGATTGATAAGATGAGAAGCAGTTTTCCAAAATTCAAATTGAACTTAATCCTTTCTTACTAAAAGAATGCTCAAATCAAGGGGACACAGCTCACTCGCTTTGACTTCATGAGCTATGGCAGGTAGAGACAACTTTTTGAAAATACACAGCTAAAACTGTCCGTGCTTTGAATGCTAGACATGTTTTTCAGAATACACAGCTAAATTGGTCCCGATTTAAGTGCTTTAGCACTTAAAGCGGGGACCGTTTTAGCTGTGTATTTTGAAAAAGTTGTGTGCTCTTCAAAGTGAAAGCTACTTTTGCTGTGTCTTTGGGTTCGAGGTTTAATGGGAGTCCTCTTCAGTCAGCAGGGACGACACCTGAGTCTTTTGCAGTCCTCTTGTCTGCCTCTGAGGGTGAAATGAGAGTGGTCCCTGTCATCATGAGCCATGTCTGAAAGAATTATTCACATTCCCTACGAGAATAGACGGGTGAAATAGCAAAAGGTGTGTCTTCCTTTGGAGCATGGACGGGTTCAAAGCCCACCTCATACCACTAAGTATTTTGCTGAACACGAGCAGTTGTGTGTGCGGCCTGTGTTTGGGTGATTTTTGTGTCATGTGTGTGTGTGTGTGTGTGTGTGTTTGTGTGTGTGTCTGTGTGTGTGTGTCTGTATTTCGGTCTCCATTCCTGAGCAGCAAATCTTTTTTCCTCTTTTAGCATGTTACTCACAACTGTGGATGAAGCCCAGCACTCCTGAAAACACAATCCATGTATGGTTGAAGGAAATTTTCTTGGTGATGAGTGAGAGGTTGGTGACTGAAACCAGCTCATTTCCCATTGACCACTGAGGTCACATCTCTCAGGTGAGAAGCAAAGTGAGAATTTGAACCAGGCACATTCTCCTTAGAGACAATGGGCCAAAGACAGGTCCGATGGAATCGAATGTCTTTTCATGTTGACATCCATCCCGTCAAGTCCTCGTTCAGCCATTGAAGTGTCACATTGGGCCTGGGGGAGGCGGTGCACCCTGTGAAATTACACGTCCGAAGATTTGGATTTGATTTCCAGCCCTCTGCCAGTCAGTCTGCCAGGCACTTTCATGTGACAAGCCATAGGCGAGTCCCTTTCTGTCTCTGATTCCCGATTCCTTCACAGGGATTTATGTGGGCCTTAACGCCCACTGGGAAAAGATCCCTCTGCCAGCTCAGTGCCTGCTTTCTTGGTTTGACTTGTCAATCTGGACTTGAATACACCTTTGGTTTTGGATTGACTCTATTACCTCTCCTAGAAATTAACACACAAAACTGACAGCTGATTGACAAGATGAGAAGCAGTTTTCCAAAATTGAAATTGAACTTAATCCTTTCTTACTAAAAGAATGCTCAAATCAAGGGGACACAGCTCACTCGTTTTGACTTCATGAGCTATGGCAGGTAGAGACAACTTTTTGAAAATACACAACTAAAACTGTCCGGGCTTTGAATGCTAGACATGTTTTTCAAAATACACAGCTAAAACGGTCCCCGCTTTAAGTGCTTTAGTACTTAAAGCGGGGACCGTTTTAGCTGTGTATTTTGAAAAAGTTGTGTGCTCTTCAAAGAGAAAGCTACTTTTGCTGTGTCTTTGGGTTCGAGGGGAAATGGGAGTCCTCTTCAGTCAGCAGGGACGTCACCTGAGCCTTTTGCAGTCCTCCTGCCTGCCTCTGAGGGTGAAATGAGAGTGGTCCCTGTCATCATGAGCCATGTCTGAAAGAATTATTCACATTCCCTCCGAGAATAGACAGGTGAAATAGCAAAAGGTGTGTCTTCCTTTTTAGCATGGACGGGTTCAAAGCCCACCTCATACCACTAAGTATTTTGCTGAACACGAGCAGTTGTGTGTGCGGCCTGTGTTTGGGTGATTTTTGTGTCGTGTGTGTGTGTGTGTGTGTGTGTGTGTGTGTGTGTGTGTCTGTGTGTGTGTGTCTGTATTTCTGTCTCCATTCCTGAGCAGCAAATCATTTTTCCTCTTTTAGCATGTTACTCTCAACTGTGGATGAAGCCCGCACTCCTGAAAACAAAATCCATGTATGGTTGAAGGAAATGTTCTTGGTGATGAGTGAGAGGTTGGTGACTGAAACCAGCTCATTTCCCATTGACCACTGAGGTCACATCTCTCAGGTGAGAAGCAAAGTGAGAATTTGAACCAGGCACATTCTCCTTAGAGACAATGGGCCAAAGACAGGTCCGATGGAATCGAATGTCTTTTCATGTTGACATCCATCCCGTCAAGCCCTCGTTAAGCCATTGAAGTGTCACATTGGGCCTGGGGGAGGCGGTGCACCCTGTGAAATTACACGTCCGAAGATTTGCATTTGATTTCCAACCCTCTTCCAGTCAGTCTGCCAGGCACTTTCATGTGACAAGCCTTAGGCGAGTCCCTTTCTGTCTCTGATTCCCGATTCTTTCACAGGGATTTATGTGGGCCTTAACGCCCACTGGGAAAAGATCCCTCTGCCAGCTCAGTGCCTGCTTTCTTGGTTTGACTTGTCAATCTGGACTTGAATACACCTTTGGTTTTGGATTGACTCTATTACCTCTCCTAGAAATTAACACACAAAACTGACAGCTGATTGACAAGATGAGAAGCAGTTTTCCAAAATTCAAATTGAACTTAATCCTTTATACTAAAAGAATGTTCAAATCAAGGGGACACAGCTCACTCGTTTTGACTTCATGAGCTATGGCAGGTAGAGACAACTTTTTGAAAATACACAGCTAAACTTGTCCGTGCTTTGAATGCTAGACATGTTTTTCAGAATACACAGCTAAAACGGTCCCCGCTTTAGCACTTAAAGCGGGGACCGTTTTAGCTGTGTATTTTGAAAAAGTTGTGTGCTCTTCAAAGAGAAAGCTACTTTTGCTGTGTCTTTGGGTTCGAGGGGAAATGGGAGTCCTCTTCAGTCAGCAGGGACCACACCTGAGTCCTTTGCAGTCCTCCAGTCTGCCTCTGAGGGTGAAATGAGAGTGGTCCCTGTCATCATGAGCCATGTCTGAAAGAATTATTCACATTCCCTATGAGAATAGACGGGTGAAATAGCAAAAGTGTGTCTTCCTTTGGAGCATGGAAGGGTTCAAAGCCCACCTCATACCACTAAGTATTTTGCTGAACACGAGCAGTTGCGTGTGCGGCCTGAGTTTGGGTGATTTTTGTGTCGTGTGTGTGTGTGTGTGTGTGTGTGTCTGTGTGTGTGTGTCTGTATTTCTGTCTCCATTCCTGAGCAGCAAATATTTTTTCCTCTTTTAGCATGTTACTCACAACTGTGGATGAAGCCCAGCACTCCTGAAAACACAATCCATGTATGGTTGAAGGAAATTTTCTTGGCGATGAGTGAGAGGTTGGTGACTGAAACCAGCTCATTTCCCATTGACCACTGAGGTCACATCTCTCAGGTGAGAAGCAAAGTGAGAATTTGAACCAGGCACATTCTCCTTAGAGACAATGGGCCAAAGACAGGTCCGATGGAATCGAATGTCTTTTCATGTAGACATCCATCCTGTCAAGCCCTCGTTAAGCCATTGAAGTGTCACATTTTGCCTGGGGGAGGCGGTGCACCCTGTGAAATTACACGTCCGAAGATTTGGATTTGATTTCCAGCCCTCTGCCAGTCAGTCTGCCAGGCACTTTCATGTGACAAGCCTTAGGCGAGTCCCTTTCTGTCTCTGATTCCCGATTCCTTCACAGGGTTTTATGTGGGCCTTAAGGCCCACTGGGAAAAGATCCCTCTGCCAGCTCAGTGCCTGCTTTCTTGGTTTGACTTGTCAATCTGGACTTGAATACATCTTTGGTTTTGGATTGACTCTATTACCTCTCCTAGAAATTAACACACAAAACTGACAGCTGATTGACAAGATGAGAAGCAGTTTTCCAAAATTGAAATTGAACTTAATCCTTTCTTACTAAACGAATGCTCAAATCAAGGGGACACAGCTCACTCGTTTTGACTTCATGAGCTATGGCAGGTAGAGACAACTTTTTGAAAATACACAGCTAAAACTGTCCGGGCTTTGAATGCTAGACATGTTTTTCAAAATACACAGCTAAAACGGTCCCCGCTTTAAGTGCTTTAGTACTTAAAGCGGGGACCGTTTTAGCTGTGTATTTTGAAAAAGTTGTGTGCTCTTCAAAGAGAAAGCTACTTTTGCTGTGTCTTTGGGTTCGAGGGGAAATGGGAGTCCTCTTCAGTCACCAGGGACGTCACCTGAGCCTTTTGCAGTCCTCCTGTCTGCCTCTGAGGGTGAAATGAGAGTGGTCCCTGTCATCATGAGCCATGTCTGAAAGAATTATTCACATTCCCTACGAGAATAGACAGGTGAAATAGCAAAAGGTGTGTCTTCCTTTTTAGCATGGACGGGTTCAAAGCCCACCTCATACCACTAAGTATTTTGCTGAACACGAGCAGTTGTGTGTGCGGCCTGTGTTTGGGTGATTTTTGTGTCGTGTGTGTGTGTGTGTGTGTGTGTGTGTGTGTGTGTGTCTGTGTGTGTGTGTCTGTATTTCTGTCTCCATTCCTGAGCAGCAAATCATTTTTCCTCTTTTAGCATGTTACTCTCAACTGTGGATGAAGCCCGCACTCCTGAAAACAAAATCCATGTATGGTTGAAGGAAATTTTCTTGGTGATGAGTGAGAGGTTGGTGACTGAAACCAGCTCATTTCCCATTGACCACTGAGGTCACATCTCTCAGGTGAGAAGCAAAGTGAGAATTTGAACCAGGCACATTCTCCTTAGAGACAATGGGCCAAAGACAGGTCCGATGGAATCGAATGTCTTTTCATGTTGACATCCATCCCGTCAAGCCCTCGTTAAGCCATTGAAGTGTCACATTGGGCCTGGGGGAGGCGGTGCACCCTGTGAAATTACACGTCCGAAGATTTGCATTTGATTTCCAACCCTCTTCCAGTCAGTCTGCCAGGCACTTTCATGTGACAAGCCTTAGGCGAGTCCCTTTCTGTCTCTGATTCCCGATTCTTTCACAGGGATTTATGTGGGCCTTAACGCCCACTGGGAAAAGATCCCTCTGCCAGCTCAGTGCCTGCTTTCTTGGTTTGACTTGTCAATCTGGACTTGAATACACCTTTGGTTTTGGATTGACTCTATTACCTCTCCTAGAAATTAACAAACAAAACTGACAGCTGATTGACAAGATGAGAAGCAGTTTTCCAAAACTCAAATTGAACTTAATCCTTTATACTAAAAGAATGTTCAAATCAAGGGGACACAGCTCACTCGTTTTGACTTCATGAGCTATGGCAGGTAGAGACAACTTTTTGAAAATACACAGCTAAACTTGTCCGTGCTTTGAATGCTAGACATGTTTTTCAGAATACACAGCTAAAACGGTCCCCGCTTTAGCACTTAAAGCGGGGACCGTTTTAGCTGTGTATTTTGAAAAAGTTGTGTGCTCTTCAAAGAGAAAGCTACTTTTGCTGTGTCTTTGGGTTCGAGGGGAAATGGGAGTCCTCTTCAGTCAGCAGGGACGACACCTGAGTCCTTTGCAGTCCTCTTGTCTGCCTCTGAGGGTGAAATGAGAGTGGTCCCTGTCATCATGAGCCATGTCTGAAAGAATTATACACATTCCCTACGAGAATAGACGGGTGAAATAGCAAAAATGTGTCTTCCTTTGGAGCATGGACGGGTTCAAAGCCCACCTCATACCACTAAGTATTTTGCTGAACACGAGCAGTTGTGTGTGCTTCCTGTGTTTGGGTGATTTTTGTGTCGTGTGTGTTTGTGTGTGTGTGTGTGTGTGTGTGTGTGTGTCTGTGTGTGTGTGTCTGTATTTCTGTCTCCATTCCTGAGCAGCAAATCTTTTTTCCTCTTTTAGCATGTTACTCACAACTGTGGATGAAGCCCAGCACTCCTGAAAACACAATCCATGTATGGTTTAAGGAAATTTTCTTGGTGATGAGTGAGAGGTTGGTGACTGAAACCAGCTCATTTCCCATTGACCACTGAGGTCACATCTCTCAGGTGAGAAGCAAACTGAGAATGTGAACCAGGCACATTCTCCTTAGAGACAATGGGCCAAAGACAGGTCCGCTGGAATCGAATGTCTTTTCATGTTGACATCCATCCCGTCAAGCCCTCGTTAAGCCATTGAAGTGTCACATTGGGCCTGGGGGAGGCGGTGCACAATGTGAAATTACACGTCCGAAGATTTGGATTTGATTTCCAGCCCTCTGCCAGTCAGTCTGCCAGGCACTTTCATGTGACAAGCCTTTGGCGAGTCCCTTTCTGTCTCTGATTCCCGATTCCTTCACAGGGATTTATGTGGGCCTTAACGCCCACTGGGAAATGATCCCTCTGCCAGCTCAGTGCCTGCTTTCTTGGTTTGACTTGTCAATCTGGACTTGAATACACCTTTGGTTTTGGATTGACTCTATTACCTCTCCTAGAAATTAACACACAAAACTGACAGCTGATTGACAAGATGAGAAACAGTTTTCCAAAATTCAAATTGAACTTAATCCTTTCTTACTAAAAGAATGCTCAAATCAAGGGGACACAGCTCACTCTTTTTGACTTCATGATCTATGGCAGGTAGAGACAACTTTATGAAAATACACAGCTAAAACTGTCCGTGCTTTGAATGCTAGACATGTTTTTCAGAATACACAGCTAAAACGGTCCCCGCTTTAAGTGCTAAATCACTTAAAGCGGGGACCGTTTTAGCTGTGTATTTTGAAAAAGTTGTGTGCTCTTCAAAGAGAAAGCTACTTTTGCTGTGTCTTTGGGTTCGAGGGGAAATGGGAGTCCTCTTCAGTCAGCAGGGACGACACCTGAGTCCTTTGCAGTCCTCTTGTCTGCCTCTGAGGGTGAAATGAGAGTGGTCCCTGTCATCATGAGCCATGTCTCAAAGAATTATTCACATTCCCTACGAGAATAGACGGGTGAAATAGCAAAAGGTGTGTCTTCCTTTGGAGTATGGACAGGTTCAAAGCCCACCTCATACCACTAAGTATTTTGCTGAACACGTGCAGTGGTGTGTGCGGCCTGTGTTTGGGTGATTTTTGTGTCATGTGTGTGTGTGTGTGTGTGTGTGTGTGTGTGTGTCTGTGTGTGTCTGTGTGTGTGTGTCTGTATTTCTGTCTCCATTCCTGAGCAGCAAATCTTTTTTCCTCTTTTAGCATGTTACTCACAACTGTGGATGAAGCCCAGCACTCCTGAAAACACAATCCATGTATGGTTGAAGGAAATTTTCTTGGTGATGAGTGAGAGGTTGGTGACTGAAACCAGCTCATTTCCCATTGACCACTGAGGTCACATCTCTCAGGTGAGAAGCAAAGTGAGAATTTGAACCAGGCACATTCTCCTTAGAGACAATGGGCCAAAGACAGGTCCGATGGAATCGAATGTCTTTTCATGTTGACTTCCAAACCGTCAAGCCCTCGTTAAGCCATTGAAGTGTCACATTGGGCCTGGGGGAGGCGGTGCACCCTGTGAAATTACAAGTCCGAAGATTTGGATTTGATTTCCAGCCCTCTGCCAGTCAGTCTGCCAGGCACTTTCATGTGACAAGCCTTAGGCGAGTCCCTTTCTGTCTCTGATTCCCGATTCCTTCACAGGGATTTATGTGGGCCTTAACGCCCACTGGGAAAAGATCCCTCTGCCAGCTCATTGCCTGCTTTCTTGGTTTGACTTGTCAATCTGGACTTGAATACACCTTTGGTTTTGGATTGACTCTATTACCTCTCCTAGAAATTAACACACAAAACTGACAGCTGATTGACAAGATGAGAAGCAGTTTTCCAAAATTCAAATTGAACTTAATCCTTTCTTACTAAAAGAATGCTCAAATCAAGGGGACACAGCTCACTCGTTTTGACTTCATGAGCTATGGCAGGTAGAGACAACTTTTTGAAAATACACAGCTAAAACTGTCCGTGCTTTGAATGCTAGACATGTTTTTCAGAATACACAGCTAAAACGGTCCCCGCTTTAAGTGCCAAAGCACTTAAAGCGGGGACCGTTTTAGCTGTGTATTTTGAAAAATTTGTGTGCTCTTCAAAGAGAAAGCTACTTTTGCTGTGTCTTTGGGTTCGAGGGGAAATGGGAGTCCTCTTCAGTCAGCAGGGACGACACCTGAGTCCTTTGCAGTCCTCTTGTCTGCCTCTGAGGGTGAAATGAGAGTGGTCCCTGTCATCATGAGCCATGTCTGAAAGAATTATTCACATTCCCTACGAGAATAGACGGGTGAAATAGCAAAAGGTGTGTCTTCCTTTGGAGCATGGACGGGTTCAAAGCCCACCCCATACCACTAAGTATTTTGCTGAACACGAGCAGTTGTGTGTGCGGCCTGTGTTTGGGTGATTTTTGTGTCGTGTGTGTGTGTGTGTGTGTGTGTGTGTGTGTGTGTGTCTGCGTGTGTGTGTCTGTATTTCTGTCTCCATTCCTGAGCAGCAAATCTTTTTTCCTCTTTTAGCATGTTACTCACAACTGTGGATGAAGCCCAGCACTCCTGAAAACACAATCCATGTATGGATGAAGGAAATTTTCTTGGTGATGAGTGAGAGGTTGGTGACTGAAACCAGCTCATTTCCCATTGACCACTGAGGTCACATCTCTCAGGTGAGAAGCAAAGTGAGAATTTGAACCAGGCACATTCTCCTTAGAGACAATGGGCCAAAGACAGGTCCGATGGAATCCAATGTCTTTTCATGTTGACATCCATCCCGTCAAGCCCTCGTAAAGCCATTGAAGTGCCACATTGGGCCTGGGGGAGGCGGTGCACCCTGTGAAATTACACGTCTGAAGATTTGGATTTGATTTCCAGCCCTCTGCCAGTCAGTCTGCCAGGCACTTTCATGTGAAAAGCCTTAGGCGAGTCCCTTTCTGTCTCTGATTCCCGATTCCTTCACAGGGATTTATGTGGGCCTTAACGCCCACTGGGAAAAGATCCCTCTGCCAGCTCAGTGCCTGCTTTCTTGGTTTGACTTGTCAATCTGGACTTGAATACACCTTTGGTTTTGGATTGACTCTATTACCTCTCCTAGAAATTAACACACAAAACTGACAGCTGATTGACAAGATGAGAAGCAGTTTTCCAAAATTCAAATTGAACTTAATCCTTTCTTACTAAAAGAATGCTCAAATCAAGGGGACACAGCTCACTCGTTTTGACTTCATGAGCTATGGCAGGTAGAGAAAACTTTTTGAAAATACACAGCTAAAAATGTGCGTGCTTTGAATGCTAGACATGTTTTTCAGTTTTAAGTGCTTTAGCACTTAAAGCGGGGACGGTTTTAGCTGTGTATTTTGAAAAAGTTGTGTGCTCTTCAAAGAGAAAGCTACTTTTGCTGTGTCTTTGGGTTCGAGGGGAAATGGGAGTCCTCTTCAGTCAGCAGGGACGACACCTGAGTCCCTTGCAGTCCTCTTGTCTGCCTCTGAGGGTGAAATGAGAGTGGTCCCTGTCATCATGAGCCATGTCTGAAAGATTTATTCACATTCCCTACGAGAATAGACGGGTGAAATAGCAAAAGGTGTGTCTTCCTTTGGAGCATGGACGGGTTCAAAGCCCACCTCATACCACTAAGTATCTTGCTGAACACGAGCAGTTGTGTGTGCGGCCTGTGTTTGGGTGATTTTTGTGTCATGTGTGTGTGTGTGTGTGTGTGTGTCTGTGTGTGTGTGTCTGTATTTCTGTCTCCATTCCTGAGCAGCAAATCTTTTTTCCTCTTTTAGCATGTTACTCACAACTGTGGATGAAGACCAGCACTCCTGAAAACACAATCCATGTATGGTTGAAGGAAATTTTCCTTGTGATGAGTGAGAGGTTGGTGACTGAAACCAGCTCATTTCCCATTGACCACTGAGGTCACATCTCTCAGGTGAGAAGCAAAGTGAGAATTTGAACCAGGCACATTCTCCTTAGAGACAATGGGCCAAAGACAGGTCCGATGGAATCGAATGTCTTTTCATGTTGACATCCATCCCGTCAAGCCCTCGTTAAGCCATTGAAGTGTCACATTGGGCCTGGGGGAGGCGGTGCACCCTGTGAAATTACACGTCCGAAGATTTGGATTTGATTTCAAGCCCTCTGCCAGTCAGTCTGCCAGGCACTTTCATGTGACAAGCCTTAGGCGAGTCCCTTTTTGTCTCTGATTCCCGATTCCTTCACAGGGATTTATGTGGGCCTTAACGCCCACTGGGAAAAGATCCCTCTGCCAGCTCAGTGCCTGCTTTCTTGGTTTGACTTGTCAATCTAGACTTGAATACACCTTTGATTTTGGATTGACTATATTACCTCTCCTAGAAATTAACACACAAAACTGACAGCTGATTGACAAGATGAGAAGCAGTTTTCCAAAATTCAAATTGAACTTAATCCTTTCTTACTAAAAGAATGCTCAAATCAAGGGGACACAGCTCACTCGTTTTGGCTTCATGAGCTATGTCAGGTAGAGACAACTTTTTGAAAATACACAGCTAAAACTGTCCGTGCTTTGAATGCTAGACATGTTTTTCAGAATACACAGCTAAAGCACTTAAAGCGGGGACCGTTTTAGCTGTGTATTTTGAAAAAGTTGTGTGCTCTTCAAAGAGAAAGCTACATTTGCTGTGTCTTTGGGTTCGAGGGGAAATGGGAGTCCTCTTCAGTCAGCAGGGACGACACCTGAGTCCTTTGCAGTCCTCTTGTCTGCCTCTGAGGGTGAAATGAGAGTGGTCCCTGTCATCATGAGCCATGTCTGAAAGAATTATTCACATTCCCTACGAGAATAGACGGGTGAAATAGCAAAAGGTGTGTCTTTTTTTGGAGAATGGACAGGTTCAAAGCCCACCTCATACCACTAAGTATTTTGCTGAAAACGAGCAGTTGTGTGTGCGGCCTGTGTTTGGGTGATTTTTGTGTCGTGTGTGTGCGTGTGTGTGTGTGTGTGTGTGTGTGTGTGTGCGTCTCTGTGTGTGTGTGTCTGTATTTCTGTCTCCATTCCTGAGCAGCAAATCTTTTTTCCTCTTTTAGCATGTTACTCACAACTGTGGATGAAGCCCAGCACTCCTGAAAACACAATCCATGTTTGGTTGAAGGAAATTTTCTTGGTGATGAGTGAGAGGTTGGTGACTGAAACCAGCTCATTTCCCATTGACCACTGAGGTCACATCTCTCAGGTGAGAAGCAAAGTGAGAATTTGAACCAGGCACATTCTCCTTAGAGACAATGGGCCAAAGACTGGTCCGATGGAATCGAATGTCTTTTCATGTCGACATCCATCCCGTCAAGCCCTCGTTAAGCCATTGAAGTGTCACATTGGGCCTGGGGGAGGCGGTGCACAATGTGAAATTACACGTCCGAAGATTTGGATTTGATTTCCAGCCGTCTGCCTGTCAGTCTGCCAGGCACTATCATGTGACAAGCCTTTGGCGAGTCCCTTTCTGTCTCTGATTCCCGATTCCTTCACAGGGATTTATGTGGGCCTTAACGCCCACTGGGAAATGATCCCTCTGCCAGCTCAGTGCCTGCTTTCTTGGTTTGACTTGTCAATCTGGACTTGAATACACCTTTGGTTTTGGATTGACTCTATTACCTCTCCTAGAAATTAACACACAAAACTGACAGCTGATTGACAAGATGAGAAACAGTTTTCCAAAATTCAAATTGAACTTAATCCTTTCTTACTAAAAGAATGCTCAAATCAAGGGGACACATCTCACTCGTTTTGACTTCATGAGCCATGGCAGGTAGAGACAACTTTTTGAAAATACACAGCTAAAACTGTCCGTGCTTTGAATGCTAGACATGCTTTTCAGTTTTAAGTGCTTTAGCACTTAAAACGGGACTGTTTTAGCTGTGTATTTTGAAAAAGTTGTGTGCTCTTCAAAGAGAAAGCTACTTTTGCTGTGTCTTTGGGTTCGAGGGGAAATGGGAGTCCTCTTCAGTCAGCAGGGACGACACCTGAGTCCTTTGCAGTCCTCTTGTCTGCCTCTGAGGGTGAAATGAGAGTGGTCCCTGTCATCATGAGCCATGTCTGAAAGAATTATTCACATTCCCTAAAATAATAGACGGGTGAAATAGCAAAAGGTGTGTCTTCTTTTGGAGCATGGACGGGTTCAAAGCCCACCTCATACCACTAAGTATTTTGCTGAACATGAGCAGTTATGTGTGCGGCCTGTATTTGAGTGATTTTTGTGTCGTGTGTGTGTGTGTGTGTTTGTTTGTGTGTGTCAGTGTGTGTGTGTCTGTATTTCTGTCTCCATTCCTGAGCAGCAAATCTTTTTTCCTTTTTTAGCATGTTACTCACAACTGTGGATGGAGCCCAGCACTCCTGAAAACACAATCCATGTATGGTTGAAGGAAATTTTCTTGGTGATGAGTGAGAGGTTGGTGACTGAAACCAGCTCATTTCCCATTGACCACTGAGGTCACATCTCTCAGGTGAGAAGCAAAGTGAGAATTTGAACCAGGCACATTCTCCTTAGAGACAATGGGCCAAAGACAGGTCCGATGTAATCGAATGTCTTTTCATGTTGACATCCATCCCGTCAAGCCCTCGTTAAGCCATTGAAGTGTCACAATGGGCCTGGGGGAGGCGGTGCACCCTGTGAAATTAAACGTCCGAAGATTTGGATTTGATTTCCAGCCCTCTGCCAGTCAGTCTGCCAGGCACTTTCATGTGACAAGCCTTAGGCGAGTCCATTTCTGTCTCTGATTCCCGATTCCTTCACAGGGATTAATGTGGGCCTTTACGCCCACTGGGAAAAGATCCCTCTGCCAGCTCAGTGCCTGCTTTCTTGGTTTGACTTGTCAATCTGGACTTGAATACACCTTTGGTTTTGGATTGACTCTATTACCTCTCCTAGAAATTAACACACAAAACTGACAGCTGATTGACAAGATGAGAAGCAGTTTTCCAAAATTCAAATTGAACTTAATCCTTTCTTACTAAAAGAATGCTCAAATCAAGGCGACACAGCTCACTCGTTTTGACTTCATGAGCTATGGCAGGTAGAGACAACTTTTTGAAACTACACAGCCAAAACTGTCCGTGCTTTGAATGCTAGACATGTTTTTCAGAATACACAGCTAAAACAGTCCCCGCTTTAAGTGTTAAAGCACTTAAAGCGGGGACCGTTTTAGCTGTGTATTTTGAAAAAGTTGTGTGCTCTTCAAAAAGAAAGCTACTTTTGCTGTGTCTTTGGGTTCGAGGGGAAATGGGAGTCCTCTTCAGTCAGCAGGGACGACACCTGAGTCCTTTGCAGTCCTCCTGTCTGCCACTGAGGGTGAATTGAGAGTGGTCCCTGTCATCATAAGCCATGTCTGAAAGAATTATTCACATTCCCTACGAGAATAGACGGGTGAAATAGCAAAAGGTGTGTCTTCCTTTGGAGCATGGAAGGGTTCAAAGCCGACCTCATACCACTAAGTATTTTGCTGAACACGAGAAGTTGTGTGTGCGGCCTGTGTTTGGGTGATTTTTGTGTCATGTGTGTGTGTGTGAGTGTGTGTGTGTGTGTGTGTCTGTGTGTGTGTGTCTGTATTTCTTTCTCCATTCCTGAGCAGCAAATCTTTTTTCCTCTTTTAGCATGTTACTCACAACTGTGGATGAAGCCCAGCACTCCTGAAAACACAATCCATGTATGGTTGAAGGAAATTTTCTTGGTGATGAGTGAGAGGTTGGTGACTGAAACCAGCTCATTTCCCATTGACCACTGAGGTCACATCTCTCAGGTGAGAAGCAAAGTGAGAATTTGAACCAGGCACATTCTCCTTTGAGACAATGGGCCAAAGACAGGTCCGATGGAATCGAATGTCTTTTCATGTTGACATCCATCCGGTCAAGCCCTCGTTAAGCCATTGAAGTGTCACATTGGGCCTGGGGGATGCGGTGCACCCTGTGAAATTACACGTCCGAAGATTTGGATTTGATTTCCAGCCCTCTGCCAGTCAGTCTGCCAGGCACTTTCATGTGACAAGCCTTAGGCGAGTCCCTTTCTGTCTCTGATTCCCGATTCCTTCACAGGGATTTATGTGGGCCTTAACGCCCACTGGGAAAAGATCCCTCTGCCAGCTCAGTGCCTGCTTTCTTGGTTTGACTTGTCAATCTGGACTTGAATACACCTTTGGTTTTGGATTGACTCTATTACCTCTCCTAGAAATTAACACACAAAACTGACAGCTGATTGACAAGATGAGAAGCAGTTTTCCAAAATTCAAATTGAACTTAATCCTTTCTTCCTAAAAGAATGCTCAAATCAAGGGGACACAGCTCACTCGTTTTGACTTCATGAGCTATGGCAGGTAGAGACAACTTTTTGAAAATACACAGCTAAAACTGGCCGTGCTTTGAATGCTAGACATGTTTTTCAGAATACACAGCTAAAACGGTCCCCGTTTTAAGTGCTAAACCACTTAAAGGGGGACCGTTTTAGCTGTGTATTTTGAAAAAGTTGCGTGCTCTTCAAAGAGAAAGCTACTTTTGCTGTGTCTTTGGGTTCGAGGGGAAATGGGAGTCCACTTCAGTCAGCAGGGACGACACCTGAGTCCTTTGCACTCCTCTTGTCTGCCTCTGAGGGTGAAATGAGAGTGGTCCCTGTCATCATGAGCCATGTCTGAAAGAATTATTCACATTCCCTACGAGAATAGACGGGTGAAATAGCAAAAGGTGTGTCTTCCTTTGGAGCATGGACGGGTTCAAAGCCCACCTCATACCACTAAGTATTTTGCTGAACACGAGCAGTTGTGTGTGCGGTCTGTGTTTGGGTGATTTTTGTGTCATGTTTGTGTGTGTGTGTGTGTGTGTGTGTGTGTGTCTGTGTGTGTGCGTCTGTATTTCTGTCTCCATTCCTGAGCAGCAAATCTTTTTTCCTCTTTTAGCATGTTACTCACAACTGTGGATGAAGCCCAGCACTCCTGAAAACACAATCCATGTATGGTTGAAGGAAATGTTCTTGGTGATGAGTGAGAGGTTGGTGACTGAAACCAGCTCATTTCCCATTGACCACTGAGGTCACATCTCTCAGGTGAGAAGCAAAGAGAGAATTTGAACCAGGCACATTCTCCTTAGAGACAATGGGCCAAAGACAGGTCCGATGGAATCGAATGTCTTTTCATGTTGACATCCATCCCGTCAAGCCCTCGTTAAGCCATTGAAGTGTCACATTGGGCCTGGGGGAGGCGGTGCACCCTGTGAAATTACACGTCCGAAGATTTGGATTTGATTTCCAGGCCTCTGCCAGTCAGTCTGCCAGGCACTTTCATGTGACAAGCCTTAGGCGAGTCCCTTTCTATCTCTGATTCCCGATTCCTTCACAGCGATTTATGTGGGCCTTAACGCCCACTGAGAAAAGATCCCTCTGCCAGCACAGTGCCTGCTTTCTTGGTTTGTCTTGTCAATCTGGACTTGAATACACCTTTGGTTTTGGATTGACTCTATTACCTCTCCTAGAAATTAACACACAAAACTGACAGATGATTGACAAGATGAGAAGCAGTTTTCCAAAATTCAAATTGAACTTAATCCTTTCTTACTAAAAGAATGCTCAAATCAAGGGGACACAGCTCACTCGTTTTGACTTCATGAGCTATGGCAGGTAGAGAAAACTTTTTGAAAATACACAGCTAAAACTGTCCGTGCTTTGAATGCTAGACATGTTTTTCAGAATACACAGCTAAAGCGGGGACCGTTTTAGCTGTGTATTTTGAAAAAGTTGTGTGCTCTTCAAACAGAAAGCTACTTTTGCTGTGTCTTTGGGTTCGAGGGGAAATGGGAGTCCTCTTCATTCAGCAGGGACGACAGCTGAGTCCTTTGCCGTCCTCTTGTCTGCCTCTGAGGGTGAAATGAGAGTGGTCCCTGTCATCATGAGCCATGTCTGAAAGAATTATTCACATTACCTACGAGAATAGACGGGTGAAATAGCAAAAGGTGTGTCTTAATTTGGAGCACGGACGGGTTCAAAGCCCACCTCATACCACTAAGTATTTTGCTGAACACGAGCAGTTGTGTGTGCGGCCTGTGTTTGGGTGATTTTTGTGTCCTGTGTGTTTGTGTGTGTGTGTGTGTGTCTGTGTGTGTGTGTGTCTGTATTTCTGTCTCCATTCCTGAGCAGCAAATCTTTTTTCCTCTTTTAGCATGTTACAACTGTGGATGAAGCCCAGCACTCCTGAAAACACAATCCATGTATGGTTGAAGGAAATTTTCTTGGTGATGAGTGAGAGGTTGGTGACTGAAACCAGCTCATTTCCCATTGACCACTGAGGTCACATCTCTCAGGTGAGAAGCAAAGTGAGAATTTGAACCAGGCACATTCTCCTTAGAGACAATGGGCCCAAGACAGGTCCGATGGAATCGAATGTCTTTTCATGTTGACATCCATCCCGTCAAGACCTCGTTAAGCCATTGAAGTGTCACATTGGGCCTGGGGGAGGCGGTGCACCCTGTGAAATTACACGTCCGAAGATTTGAATTTGATTTCCAGCCCTCTGCCAGTCAGTCTGCCAGGCACTTTCATGTGACAAGCCTTAGGCGAGTCCCTTTCTGTCTCTGATTCCCGATTCCTTCACAGGGATTTATGTGGGCCTTAAAGCCCACTGGGAAAAGATCCCTCTGCCAGCTCAGTGCCTGCTTTCTTGGTTTGACTTGTCAATCTGGACATGCATACACCTTTGGTTTTGGATTGACTCTATTACCTCTCCTAGAAATTAAAACACAAAACTGACAGCTGATTGACAAGATGAGAAGCAGTTTTCCAAAATTCAAATTGAACTTAATCCTTTCTTCCTAAAAGAATGCTCAAATCAAGGGGACACAGCTCACTCGTTTTGACTTCATGAGCTATGGCAGGTAGAGACAACTTTTTGAAAATACACAGCTAAAACAGTCCCCGCTTTAAGTGCTAAAAGGAAATTTTCTTGGTGATGAGTGAGAGGTTGGTGACTGAAACCAGCTCATTTCCCATTGACCACTGAGGTCAAATCTCTCAGGTGAGAAGCAAAGTGAGAATTTGAACCAGGCACATTCTCCTTAGAGACAATGGGCCAAAGACAAGTCCGATGGAATCGAATGTTTTTTCATGTTGACATCCATCCCGTCAAGCCCTCGTTAAGCCATTGAAGTGTCACATTGGGCCTGGGGGAGGCGGTGCACCTTGTGAAATTACACGTCCGAAGATTTGGATTTGATTTCCAGCCCTCTGCCAGTCAGTCTGCCAGGCACTTTCATGTGACAAGCCTTAGGCGAGTCCCTTTCTGTCTCTGATTCCCGTTTCCTTCACAGGGATTTACGTGGGCCTTAACGCCCACTGGGAAAAGATCCCTCTGCCAGCTCAGTGCCTGCTTTCTTGGCTAAAGCACTTAAAGTGGGGACCGTTTTAGCTGTGTATTTTGAAAAAGTTGTGTGCTCTTCAAAGACAAAGCTACTTTTGCTGTGTCTTTGGGTTCGAGGGGAAATGGGAGTCCTCTTCAGTCAGCAGGGACGACACCTGAGTCATTTGCAGTCCTCTTGTCTGCCTCTGAGGGTGAAATGAGAGGGGTCCCTGTCATCATGAGCCATGTCTGAAAGAATTATTCACATTCCCTACGAGAATAGACGGGTGAAATAGCAAAAGGTGTGTCTTCCTTTGGAGCATGGACGGGTTCAAAGCCCACCTCATACCACTATGTATTTTGCTGAACACGAGCAGTTGTGTGTGCGGCCTGTGTTTGGGTGATTTTTGTGTGATGTTTGTGTGTGTGTGTGTGTGTGTGTGTGTTTGTGTCTGTGTGTCTGTGTGTGTGTGCCTGTATTTCTGTCTCCATTCCTGAGCACCAAATCTTTTTTCCTCTTTTAGCATGTTACTCACAACTGTGGATGAAGCCAGGCACTCCTGAAAACACAATCCATGTATGGTTGAAGGAAATTTTCTTGGTGATGAGTGAGAGGTTGGTGACTGAGACCAGCTCATTTCCCATTGAATACTGAGGTCACATCTCTCAGGTGAGAAGCAAAGTGAGAATTTGAAGCAGGCACATTCTCCTTAGAGACAATGGGCCAAAGACAGGTCCGATGGAATCGAATGTCTTTTCTTGTTGACATCCATCCCGTCAAGCCCTCGTTAAGCCATTGAAGTGTCACATTGGGCCTGGGGGAGGCGGTGCACCCTGTGAAATTACACGTCCGAAGATTTGGATTTGATTTCCAGCCTTCTGCCAGTCAGTCTCCCAGGCACTTTCATGTGACAAGCCTTAGGCGAGTCCCTTTCTGTCTCTGATTCCCGATTCCTTCACAGGGATTTATGTGGGCCTTAACGCCCACTGGAAAAAGATCCCTCTGCCAGCTCAGTGCCTGCTTTCTTGCTTTGACTTGTCACTCTGGACTTGAATACACCTTTGGTTTTGGATTGACTCTATTACCTCTCCTAGAAATTAACACACAAAACTGACAGCTGATTTACACGATGAGAAGCAGTTTTCCAAAATTCAAATTGAACTTAATCCTTTCTTACTAAAAGAATGCTCAAATCAAGGGGACACAGCTCACTCGTTTTGACTTCATGAGCTATGGCAGGTAGAGACAACTTTTTGAAAATACACTGCTAAAACTGTCCGTGCTTTGAATGCTAGACATGTTTTTCAGAATACAAAGCTAAAACGGTCCCCGCTTTAAGTGCTTTATTAGCTGTGTATTTTGAAAAAGGTGTGTGCTCTTCAAAGAGAAAGCTACTTTTGCTGTGTCTTTCGGTTCGAGGGGAAATGGGAGTCCTCTTCAGTCAGCAGGGACGACACCTGAGTCCTTTGCAGTCCTCCTATCTGCCTATGAGGGTGAAATGAGAGTGGTCCCTGTCATCATGAGCCATGTCTGAAAGAATTATTCACATTCCCTACGAGAATAGACGGGTGAAATAGCAAAAGGTGTGTCTTCCTTTGGAGCATGGACGGGTCAAAGCCCACCTCATACCACTAAGTATTTTGCTGAACACGAGCAGTTGTGTGTGCGGCCTGTGTTTGGGTGATTTTTGTGTCATGTGCGTGTGTGTGTGTGTGTGTTTGTGTGTGTGTGTGTCTGTGTGTGTGTGTCTGTATTTCTGTCTCCATTCCTGAGCAGCAAATCTTTTTTCCTCTTTTAGCATGTTACTCACAACTGTGGATGAAGCCCAGCACTCCTGAAAACACAATCCATGTATGGTTGGAGGAAATTTTCTTGGTGATGAGTGAGAGGTTGGTGAATGAAACCAGCTCATTTCCCATTGACCACTGAGGTCACATCTCTCAGGTGAGTAGCAAAGTGAGAATTTGAACCAGGCACATTCTCCTTTGAGACAATGGGCCAAAGACAGGTCCGATGGAATCGAATGTCTTTTCATGTTGACATCCATCCCATCAAGCCCTCGTTAAGCCATTGAAGTGTCACATTGGGCCTGGGGGAGGCGGTGCACCCTGTGAAATTACACGTCCGAAGATTTGGATTTGATTTCCGGCCCTCTGCCAGTCAGTCTGCCAGGCACTTTCATGTGACAAGCCTTAGGCGAGTCCCTTTCTGTCTCTGATTCCCGATTCCTTCACAGGGATTTATGTGGGCCTTAACGCCCACTGGGAAAAGATCCCTCTGCCAGCTCAGTGCCTGCTTTCTTGGTTTGACTTGTCACTCTGGACTTGAATACACCTTTGGTTTTGGATTGACTCTATTACCTCTCCTAGAAATTAACACACAAAACTGACAGCTGATTGACAAGATGAGAAGCAGTTTTCCAAAATTCAAATTGAACTTAATCCTTTCTTACTAAAAGAATGCTCAAATCAAGGGGACACAGCTCACTCGTTTTGACGTCATGAGCTATGGCAGGTAGAGATAACTTTTTGAAAATACACAGCTAAAATTGTCCGTGCTTTGAATGCTAGACAAGTTTTTCAGAATACACAGCTAAAACGGTCCCCGCTTTAAGTGCTTTATTAGCTGTGTATTTTGAAAAAGTTGTGTGCTCTTCAAAGAGAAAGCTACTTTTGCTGTGTCTTTGGGTTCGAGGGGAAATGGGAGTCCTCTTCAGTCAGCAGGGACGACACCTGAGTCCTTTGCAGTAATCTTGTCTGCCTCTGAGGGTGAAATGAGAGTGGTCCCTGTCATCATGAGCCATGTCTGAAAGAATTATTCACATTCCCTACGAGAATAGACGGGTGAAATAGCAAAAGGTGTGTCTTCCTTTGGAGCATGGACGGGTTCAAAGCCCACCTCATACCACTAAGTATTTTGCTGAACATGAGCAGTTGTGTGTGCGGCCTGTGTTTGGGTGGTTTTTGTGTCGTGTGTGTGTTTGTTTGTGTGTGTGTGTGTCTGTGTGTGTGTGTCTGTATTTCTGTCTCCATTCCTGAGCAGCAAATCTTTTTTCCTCTTTTAGCATGTTACTCACAACTGTGGATGAAGCCCAGCACTCCTGAAAACACAATCCATGCATGGTTGAAGGAAATTTTCTTGGTGATGAGTGAGAGGTTGGTGACTGAAACCAGCTCATTTCCCATTGACCACTGAGGTCACATCTCTCAGGTGAGAAGCAAAGTGAGAATTTGAACCCGGCACATTCTCCTTAGAGACAATGGGCCAAAGACAGGTCCGATGGAATCGAATGTCTTTTCATGTTGACATCCATCCCGTCAAGCCCTCGTTAAGCCATTGAAGTGTCACATTGGACCTGGGGGAGGCGGTGCACCCTGTGAAATTACACGTCCGAAGATTTGGATTTGATTTCCAGCCCTCTGCCAGTCAGTCTGCCAGGCACTTTCATGTGACAAGCCTTAGGCGAGTCCCTTTCTGTCTCTGATTCCCGATTCCTTCACAGGGATTTATGTGGCCCTTAACGCCCACTGGGAAAAGATCTCTCTGCCAGCTCAGTGCCTGCTTTCTTGGTTTGACTTGTCAATCTGGACTTGAATACACCTTTGGTTTTAGATTGACTCTATTACCTCTCCTAGAAATTAACACAGAAAACTGACAGCTGATTGACAAGATGAGAAGCAGTTTTCCAAAATTCAAATTGAACTTAATCCTTTCTTACTAAAAGAATGCTCAAATCAAGAGGACACAGCTCACTCGTTTTGACTTCATGAGCTATGGCAGGTAGAGACAACTTTTTGAAAATACACAGCTAAAATTGTCCGTGCTTTGAATGCTAGACAAGTTTTTCAGAATACACAGCTAAAACGGTCCCCGCTTTAAGTGCTTTATTAGCTGTGTATTTTGAAAAAGTTATGTGCTCTTCAAAGAGAAAGCTACTTTTGCTGTGTCTTTGGGTTCGAGTGCAAATGGGTGTCTTCTTCAGTCAGCAGGGACGACACCTGAGTCCTTTGCAGTCCTCTTGTCTGTCTCTGAGGGTGAAATGAGAGTTGTCCCTGTCATGATGAGCCATGTCTGAAAGAATTATTCACATTCCCTACGAGAATAGACGGGTGAAATAGCAAAAGGTGTGTCTTCCTTTGGAGCATGGACGGGTTCAAAGCCCACCTCATACCACTAAGTATTTTGCTGAACACGAGCAGTTGTGTGTGCGGCCTGTGTTTGGATGATTTTTGTGTCGTGTTTGTGTGTGTGTGTGTGTGTGTGTGTTTGTGTGTGTGTCTGTGTGTCTGTATTTCTGTCTCCATTCCTGAGCAGCAAATCTTTTTTCCTCTTTTAGCATGTTACTCACAACTGTGGATGAAGCCCAGCACTCCTGAAAACACAATCCATGTATGGTTGAAGGAAATTTTCTTGGTGATGAGTGAGAGGTTGGTGACTGAAACCAGCTCATTTCCCATTGACCACTGAGGTCACATCTCTCAGGTGAGAAGCAAAGTGAGAATTTGAACCAGGCACATTCTCCTTAGAGACAATGGGCCAAAGACAGGTCCGATGGAATCGAATGTCTTTTCATGTTGACATGCATCCCGTCAAGCCCTCATTAAGCCATTGAAGTGTCTCATTGGGCCTGGGGGAGGCGGTGCACCCTGTGAAATTACACGTCCGAAGATTTGGATTTGATTTCCAGCCCTCTGCCAGTCAGTCTGCCAGGCACTTTCATGTGACAAGCCTTAGGCGAGTCCCTTTCTGTCTCTGATTCCCGATTCCTTCACAGGGATTTATGTGGGCCTTAACGCCCACTGGGAAAAGATCCCTCTGCCAGCTCAGAGCGTGCTTTCTTGGTTTGACTTGTCAATCTGGACTTGAATACACCTTTGGTTTTGGATTGACTCTATTACCTCTCCTAGAAATTAAAACACAAAACTGACAGCTGATTGACAAGATGAGAAGCAGTTTTCCAAAATTCAAATTGAACTTAATCCTTTCTTACTAAAAGAATGCTCAAATCAAGGGGACACAGCTCACTCGTTTTGACTTCATGAGCTATGGCAGGTAGAGACAACTTTTTGAAAATACACAGCTAAAACTGTCCGTGCTTTGAATGCTAGACATGTTTTTCAGAATACACAGCTAAAACGGTCCCCGCTTTAAGTACTAAAGCACGTAAAGCGGGGACCGTTTTAGCTGTGTATTTTGAAAAAGTTGTGTGCTCTTCAAAGAGAAAGCTACTTTTGCTGTGTCTTTGGGTTCGAGGGGAAATGGGAGTCCTCTTCTGTCAGCAGGGACGACACCTGAGTCCTTTGCAGTCCTCTTGTCTGCCTCTGAGGGTGAAATGAGAGTGGTCCGTGTCATCATGAGCCATGTCTGAAAGAATTATTCACATTCACTACGAGAATAGACGGCTGAAATAGCAAAAGGAGTGTCTTCCTTTGGAGCATGGACGGGTTCAAAGCCCACCTCATACCACTAAGTATTTTCCTGAACAGGAGAAGTTGTGTGTGCGGCCTGTGTTTGGGTGATTTTTGTGTCGTGTGTGTGTGTGTGTGTGTGTGTGTGTGTGTGTGTCTGTATTTCTGTCTCCATTCCTGAGCATCAAATCTTTTTTCCTCTCTTAGCATGTTACTCACAACTGTGGATGAAGCCCAGCACTCCTGAAAACACAATCCATGTATGGTTGAAGGAAATTTTCTTGGTGATGAGTGAGAGGTTGGTGACTGAAACCAGCTCATTTCCCATTGACCACTGAGGTCACATCTCTCAGGTGAGAAGCAAAGTGAGAAATTGAACCAGGCACATTCTCCTTAGAGACAATGGGCCAAAGACAAGTTTGATGGAATCGAATGTCTTTTCATGTTGACATCCATCCCGTCAAGCCCTCGTTAAGCCATTGAAGTGTCACATTGGGCCTGGGGGAGGCGGTGCACCCTGTGAAATTACACGTCCGAAGATTTGGATTTGATTTCCAGCCCTCTGCCAGTCAGTCTGCCAGGCACTTTCATGTGACAAGCCTTAGGCGAGTCCCTTTCTGTCTCTGATTCCCGATTCCTTCACAGGGATTTATGTGGGCCTTAACGCCCACTGGGAAAAGATCCCTCTGCCAGCTCAGTGCCTGCTTTCTTGGTTTGACTTGTCAATCTAGACTTGAATACACCTTTGGTTTTGAATTGACTCTATTACCTCTCCTAGAAATTAACACACAAAACTGACAGCTGATTGACAAGATGAGAAGCAGTTTTCCAAAATTCAAATTGAACTTAATCCTTTCTTACTAAAAGAATGCTCAAATCAAGAGGACACAGCTCACTCGTTGTGACTTCACGAGCTATGGCAGGTAGAGACAACTTTTTGAAAATACACAGCTAAAAGTGTCCGTGCTTTGAATGCTAGACATGTTTTTCAGAATACACAGCTAAAACGGTCCCCGCTTTATGTGCTAAAGCACTTAAAGCGGGGACCGTTTTAGCTGTGTATTTTGAAAAAGTTGTGTGCTCTTCAAAGAGAAAGCTACTTTTTCTGTGTCTTTGGGTTCGAGGGGAAATGGGAGTCCTCTTCAGTCAGCAGGGACGACACCTGAGTCCTTTGCAGTCCTCTTGTCTGCCTCTGAGGGTGAAAGGAGAGTGGTCCCTGTCATCATGAGCCATGTCTGAAAGAATTATTCACATTCCCTTCGAGAATAGACGGGTGAAATAGAAAAAGGTGTGTCTTCCTTTGGAGCATGGACGGGTTCAAAGCCCACCTCATACCACTAAGTATTTTGCTGAACACGAGCAGTTGTGTGTGCGGCCTGTGTTTGGGTGATTTTTGTGTGATGTTTGTGTGTGTGTGTGTGTGTGTGTGTTTGTGTCTGTGTGTCTGTGAGTGTGTGTCTGTATTTCTGTCTCCATTCCTGAGCAGCAAATCTTTTTTCCTCTTTTAGCATGTTACTCACAACTGTGGATGAAGCCCAGCACTCCTGAAAACACAATCCATGTATGGTTGAAGGAAATTTTCTTGGTGATGAGTGAGAGGTTGGTGACTGTAACCAGCTCATTTCCCATTGACCACTGAGGTCACATCTCTCAGGTGAGAAGCAAAGTGAGAATTTGAACCAGGCACATTCTCCTTAGAGACAATGGGCCAAAGACAGGTCCGATGGAATCGAATGTCTTTTCATGTTGACATCCATCCCGTCAAGCCCTCGTTAAGCCATTGAAATGTCACATTGGGCCTGGGGAGGCGGTGCACCCTGTGAAATTACACGTCCGAAGATTTGGATTTGATTTCCAGCCCTCTGCCAGTCAGTCTGCCAGGCACTTTCATGTGACAAGCCTTAGGCGAGTCCCTTTCTGTCTCTGATTCCCGATTCCTTCACAGGGATTTATGTGGGCCTTAACGCCCACTGGGAAAAGATCCCTCTGCCAGCTCAGTGCCTGCTTTCTTGGTTTGACTTGTCAATCTGGACTTGAATACACCTTTGGTTTTGGATTGACTCTATTACCTCTCCTAGAAATTAACACACAAAACTGACAGCTGATTGACAAGATGAGAAACAGTTTTCCAAAATTCAAATTGAACTTAATCCTTTCTTCCTAAAAGAATGCTCAAATCAAGGGGACACAGCTCACTCGTTTTGACTTCATGAGCTATGGCAGGTAGAGACAACTTTTTGAAAATACACAGCTAAAACTGTCCGTGCTTTGAATGCTAGACATGATTTTCAGAATACACAGCTAAAGCGGTCCCCACATAAGTGCTTTAGCACTTAAAGCGGGTACAGTTTTAGCTGTGTATTTTGAAAAATTGTGTGCTCTTCAAAGAGAAAGCTACTTTTGCTGTGTCTTTGGGTTGGAGGGGAAATGGGAGTCCTCTTCAGTCAGCAGGGACGACACCTGAGTCCTTTGCAGTCCTCTTGTCTGCCTCTGAGTGTGAAATGAGAGTGGTCCCTGTCATCATGAGCCATGTTTGAAAGAATTATTCACATTCCGTACGAGAATAGATGGGTGAAATAGCAAAAGGTGTGTCTTCCTTTGGAGCATGGACAGGTTCAAAGCCCACCTCATACCACTAAGTATTTTCCTGAACACGAGCAGTTGTGTGTGCGGCCTGTGTTTGGGTGATTTTTGTGTCGTGTGTGTGTGTGTGTGTGTGTGTGTGTCTGTGTGTGTGTGTCTGTATTTCTGTCTCCATTCCTGAGCAGCAAATCTTTTTGCCTCTTTTAGCATGTTACTCACAACTGTGGATGAAGCCCAGCACTCCTGAAAACACAATCCATGTATGGTTGAAGGAAATTTTCTTGGTGATGAGTGAGAGGTTGGTGACTGAAACCAGCTCATTTCCCATTGACCACTGAGGTCACAT
Source organism: Saimiri boliviensis (assembly GCF_048565385.1). Taxonomy (NCBI): domain Eukaryota; kingdom Metazoa; phylum Chordata; class Mammalia; order Primates; family Cebidae; genus Saimiri; species Saimiri boliviensis. Next base: position 154,376,659 of record NC_133453.1, read on the forward strand.
CTCTCAGGTGAGAAGCAAAGTGAGAATTTGAACCAGGCACATTCTCCTTAGAGACAATGGGCCAAAGACAGGTCCGATGCAATCGAATGTCTTTTCATGTTGACATCCATCCCGTCAAGCCCTCGTTAAGCCATTGAAGTGTCACATTGGGCCTGGGGGAGGCGGTGCACCCTGTGAAATTACATGTCCGAAGATTTGGATTTGATTTCCAGCCCTCTGCCAGTCAGTCTGCCAGGCACTTTCATGTGACAAGCCTTAGGCGAGTCCCTTTCTGTCTCTGATTCCCGATTCCTTCACAGGGATTTATGTGGGCCTTAACGCCCACTGGGAAAAGATCCCTCTGCCAGCTCAGTGCCTGCTTTCTTGCTTTGACTTGTCACTCTGGACTTGAATACACCTTTGGTTTTGGATTGACTCTATTACCTCTCCTAGAAATTAACACACAAAACTGACAGCTGATTTACACGATGAGAAGCAGTTTTCCAAAATTCAAATTGAACTTAATCCTTTCTTACTAAAAGAATGCTCAAATCAAGGGGACACAGCTCACTCGTTTTGACTTCATGAGCTATGGCAGGTAGAGACAACTTTTTGAAAATACACAGCTAAAACTGTCCGTGCTTTGAATGCTAGACATGTTTTTCAGAATACACAGCTAAAACGGTCCCCGCTTTAAGTGCCAAAGCACTTAAAGCGGGGACCGTTATAGCTGTGTATTTTGAAAAAGTTGTGTGCTCTTCAAAGAGAAAGCTACTTTTGCTGTGTCTTTGGGTTCGAGGGGAAATGGGAGTCCTCTTCAGTCAGCAGGGACGACACCTGAGTCCTCTGCAGTCCTCTTGTCTGCCTCTGAGGGTGAAATGACAGTGGTCCCTCTCATCATGGGCCATGTCTGAAAGAATTATTCACATTCCCTACGAGAATAGACGGGTGAAATAGCAAAAGGTGTGTCTTCCTTTGGAGCATGGACGGATTCAAAGCCCACCTCATACCACTAAGTATTTTGATGAACACGAGCAGTTGTGTGTGCGGCCTGTGTTTGGGTGATTTATGTGTCATGTGGGTGTGTGTGTGTGTGTCTGTGTGTGTGTGTCTGTATTTCTGTCTCTATTCCTGAGCAGCAAATCTTTTTGCCTCTTTTAGCATGTTACTCACAACTGTGGATGAAGCCCAGCACTCCTGAAAACACAATCCATGTATGGTTGAAGGAAATTTTCTTGGTGATGAGTGAGAGGTTGGTGACTGAAACAAGCTCATTTCCCATTGACCACTGAGGTCACATCTCTCAGGTGAGAAGCAAAGTGAGAATTTGAACCAGGCACATTCTCCTTAGAGACAATGGGCCAAAGACAGGTCCGATGGAATCGAATGTCTTTTCATGTTGACATCCATCCCGTCAAGCCCTCGTTAAGCCATTGAAGTGTCACATTGGGCCTGGGGGAGGCGGTGCACCCTGTGAAATTACACGTCCGAAGATTTGGATTTGATTTCCAGCCCTCTGCCAGTCAGTCTGCCAGGCACTTTCATGTGACAAGCCTTAGGCGAGTCCCTTTCTGTCTCTGATTCCCGATTCCTTCACAGGGATTTATGTGGGCCTTAACGCCCACTGGGAAAATATCCCTCTGCCAGCTCAGTGCCTGCTTTCTTGGTTTGACTTGTCAATCTGGACTTGAATACACCTTTGGTTTTGGATTGACTCTATCACCTCTCCTAGAAATTAACACACAAAACTGACAGCTGATTGACAAGATGAGAAGCAGTTTTCCAAAATTCAAATTGAACTTAATCCTTTCTTACTAAAAGAATGCTCAAATCAAGGGGACACAGCTCACTATTTTTGACTTCATGAGCTATGGCAGATAGAGACAACTTTTTGAAAATACACAGCTAAAACTGTCCGTGCTTTGAATGCTAGACATGTTTTTCAGAATACACAGCTAAAACGGTCCCCGCTTTAAGTGCCAAAGCACTTAAAGTGGGGACCGTTTTAGCTGTGTATTTTGAAAAATTTGTGTGCTCTTCAAAGAGAAAGCTACTTTTGCTGTGTCTTTGGGTTCGAGGGGAAATGGGAGTCCTCTTCAGTCAGCAGGGACGACACCTGAGTACTCTGCAGTCCTCTTGTCTGCCTCTGAGGGTGAAATGAGAGTGGTCCCTGTCATCATGAGCCATGTCTGAAAGAATTATTCACATTCCCTACGAGAATAGACGGGTGAAATAGCAAAAGGTGTGTCTTCCTTTGGAGCATGGACGGGTTCAAAGCCCACCTCATACCACTAAGTATTTTGCTGAACACGAGCAGTTGTGTGTGCGGCCTGTGTTTGGGTGATTTTTGTGTCATGTGTGTGTGTGTGTGTGTGTCTGTGTGTGTGGTTCTGTATTTCTGTCTCCATTCCTGAGCAGCAAATCTTTTTTCCTCTTTTAGCATGTTACTCACAACTGTGGATGAAGCCCAGCACTCCAGAAAACACAATCCATGTATGGTTGAAGGAAATGTTCTTGGTGATGAGTGAGAGGTTGGTGACTGAAAGCAGCTCATTTCCCATTGACCACTGAGGTCACATCTCTCAGGTGAGAAGCAAAGTGAGAATTTGAACCAGGCACATTCTCCTTAGAGACAATGGGCCAAAGACAGGTCCGATGGAATGGAATGTCTTTTCATGTTGACATCCATCCCGTCAAGCCCTCGTTAAGCCATTGAAGTGTCACATTGGGCCTGGGGGAGGCGGTGCACCCTGTGAAATTACACGGCCGAAGATTTGGATTTGATTTCCAGCCCTCTCCCAGTCAGTCTGCCAGGCACTTTCATGTGACAAGCCTTAGGCGAGTCCCTTTCTGTCTCTGATTCCCGATTCCTTCACAGGGATTTATGTGGGCCTTAACGCCCACTGGGAAAAGATCCCTCTGCCAGCTCAGTGCCTGCTTTCTTGGTTTGACTTGTCAATCTGGACTTGAATACACCTTTGGTTTTGGATTGACTCTATTACCTCTCCTAGAAATTAACACACAAAACTGACAGCTGATTGACAAGATCAGAAGCAGTTTTCCAAAATTCAAATTGAACTTAATCCTTTCTTACTAAAAGAATGCTCAAATCAAGGGGACACAGCTCACTCGTTTTGACTTCATGAGCTATGGCAGGTAGAGGCAACTTTTTGAAAATACACAGCTAAAACTGTCCGTACTTTGAATGCTAGACATGTTTTTCAGAATACACAGCTAAAACGATCCCCGCATAAGTGATTTAGCACTTAAAGCGGGCACCGTTTTAGCTGTGTATTTTGAAAAAGTTGTGTGCTCTTCAAAGAGAAAGCTACTTTTGCTGTGTCTTTGGGTTCGAGGGGAAATGGGAGTCCTCTTCAGTCAGCAGGGACGACACCTGAGTCCTTTGCAGTCCTCTTGTCTGTCTCTGAGGGTGAAATGAGAGTGGTCCCTGTCATGATGAGCCATGTCTGAAAGAATTATTCACATTCCCTACGAGAATAGACGGGTGAAATAGCAAAAGGTGTGTCTTCCTTTGGAGCATGGACGGGTTCAAAGCCCACCTCATACCACTAAGTATTTTGCTGAACACGAGCAGTTGTGTGTGCGGCCTGTGTTTGGGTGATTTTTGTGTCGTGTGTGTGTGTGTGTCTGTGTGTGTGTGTGTTTGTGTGTGTGTCTGTGTGTCTGTATTTCTGTCTCCATTCCTGAGCAGCAAATCTTTTTTCCTCTTTTAGCATGTTACTCACAACTGTGGATGAAGCCCAGCACTCCTGAAAACACAATCCATGTATGGTTGAAGGAAATTTTCTTGGTGATGAGTGAGAGGTTGGTGACTGAAACCAGCTCATTTCCCATTGACCACTGAGGTCACATCTCTCAGGTGAGAAGCAAAGTGAGAATTTGAACCAGGCACATTCTCCTTAGAGACAATGGGCCAAAGACAGATCCGATGGAATCGAATGTATTTTCATGTTGACATGCATACCGTCAAGCCCTCGTTAAGCCATTGAAGTGTCTCATTGGGCCTGGGGGAGGCGGTGCACCCTGTGAAATTACACGTCCGAAGATTTGGATTTGATTTCCAGCCCTCTGCCAGTCAGTCTGCCAGGCACTTTCATGTGACAAGCCTTAGGCGAGTCCCTTTCTGTCTCTGATTCCCGATTCCTTCACAGGGATTTATGTGGGCCTAAACGCCCACTGGGAAAAGATCCCTCTGCCAGCTCAGAGCGTGCTTTCTTGGTTTGACTTGTAAATCTGGACTTGAATACACCTTTGGTTTTGGATTGACTCTATTACCTCTCCTAGAAATTAACACACAAAAGCGACAGCTGATTGACAAGATGAGAAGCAGTTTTCCAAAATTCAAATTGAACTTAATCCTTTCTTACTAAAAGAATGCTCAAATCAAGGGGACACAGCTCACTCGTTTTGACTTCATGAGCTATGGCAGGTAGAGACAACTTTTTGAAAATACACAGCTAAAACTGTCCGTGCTTTGAATGCTAGACATGTTTTTCAGAATACACAGCTAAAACGGTCCCCGCTTTAAGTACTAAAGCACTTAAAGCGGGGACCGTTTTAGCTGTGTATTTTGAAAAAGTTGTGTGCTCTTCAAAGAGAAAGCTACTTTTGCTGTGTCTTTGGGTTCGAGGGGAAATGGGAGTCCTCTTCAGTCAGCAGGGACGACACCTGAGTACTCTGCAGTCCTCTTGTCTGCCTCTGAGGGTGAAATGAGAGTGGTCCCTGTCATCATGAGCCATGTCTGAAAGAATTATTCACATTCCCTACGAGAATAGACGGGTGAAATAGCAAAAGGTGTGTCTTCCTTTGGAGCATGGACGGGTTCAAAGCCCACCTCATACCACTAAGTATTTTGCTGAACACGAGCAGTTGTGTGTGCGGCCTGTGTTTGGGTGATTTTTGTGTCATGTGTGTGTGTGTGTGTGTGTCTGTGTGTGTGGTTCTGTATTTCTGTCTCCATTCCTGAGCAGCAAATCTTTTTTCCTCTTTTAGCATGTTACTCACAACTGTGGATGAAGCCCAGCACTCCTGAAAACACAATCCATGTATGGTTGAAGGAAATGTTCTTGGTGATGAGTGAGAGGTTGGTGACTGAAAGCAGCTCATTTCCCATTGACCACTGAGGTCACATCTCTCAGGTGAGAAGCAAAGTGAGAATTTGAACCAGGCACATTCTCCTTAGAGACAATGGGCCAAAGACAGGTCCGATGGAATGGAATGTCTTTTCATGTTGACATCCATCCCGTCAAGCCCTCGTTAAGCCATTGAAGTGTCACATTGGGCCTGGGGGAGGCGGTGCACCCTGTGAAATTACACGTCCGAAGATTTGGATTTGATTTCCAGCCCTCTGCCAGTCAGTCTGCCAGGCACTTTCATGTGACAAGCCTTAGGCGAGTCCCTTTCTGTCTCTGATTCCCGATTCCTTCACAGGGATTTATGTGGGCCTTAACGCCCACTGGGAAAAGATCCCTCTGCCAGCTCAGTGCCTGCTTTCTTGGTTTGACTTGTCAATCTGGACTTGAATACACCTTTGGTTTTGGATTGACTCTATTACCTCTCCTAGAAATTAACACACAAAACTGACAGCTGATTGACAAGATGAGAAACAGTTTTCCAAAATTCAAATTGAACTTAATCCTTTCTTCCTAAAAGAATGCTCAAATCAAGGGGACACAGCTCACTCGTTTTGACTTCATGAGCTATGGCAGGTAGAGACAACTTTTTGAAAATACACAGCTAAAACTGTCCGTGCTTTGAATGCTAGACATGATTTTCAGAATACACAGCTAAAGCGGTCCCCACATAAGTGCTTTAGCACTTAAAGCGGGTACAGTTTTAGCTGTGTATTTTGAAAAATTGTGTGCTCTTCAAAGAGAAAGCTACTTTTGCTGTGTCTTTGGGTTGGAGGGGAAATGGGAGTCCTCTTCAGTCAGCAGGGACGACACCTGAGTCCTTTGCAGTCCTCTTGTCTGCCTCTGAGTGTGAAATGAGAGTGGTCCCTGTCATCATGAGCCATGTTTGAAAGAATTATTCACATTCCGTACGAGAATAGACGGGTGAAATAGCAAAAGGTGTGTCTTCCTTTGGAGCATGGACAGGTTCAAAGCCCACCTCATACCACTAAGTATTTTCCTGAACACGAGCAGTTGTGTGTGCGGCCTGTGTTTGGGTGATTTTTGTGTCGTGTGTGTGTGTGTGTGTGTGTGTGTGTCTGTGTGTGTGTGTCTGTATTTCTGTCTCCATTCCTGAGCAGCAAATCTTTTTGCCTCTTTTAGCATGTTACTCACAACTGTGGATGAAGCCCAGCACTCCTGAAAACACAATCCATGTATGGTTGAAGGAAATTTTCTTGGTGATGAGTGAGAGGTTGGTGACTGAAACCAGCTCATTTCCCATTGACCACTGAGGTCACATCTCTCAGGTGAGAAGCAAAGTGAGAATTTGAACCAGGCACATTCTCCTTAGAGACAATGGGCCAAAGACAGGTCCGATGCAATCGAATGTCTTTTCATGTTGACATCCATCCCGTCAAGCCCTCGTTAAGCCATTGAAGTGTCACATTGGGCCTGGGGGAGGCGGTGCACCCTGTGAAATTACATGTCCGAAGATTTGGATTTGATTTCCAGCCCTCTGCCAGTCAGTCTGCCAGGCACTTTCATGTGACAAGCCTTAGGCGAGTCCCTTTCTGTCTCTGATTCCCGATTCCTTCACAGGGATTTATGTGGGCCTTAACGCCCACTGGGAAAAGATCCCTCTGCCAGCTCAGTGCCTGCTTTCTTGGTTTGACTTGTCAATCTGGACTTGAATACACCTTTGGTTTTGGATTGACTCTATTACCTCTCCTAGAAATTAACACACAAAACTGACAGCTGATTGACAAGATGAGAAGCAGTTTTCCAAAATTCAAATTGAACTTAATCCTTTCTTCCTAAAAGAATGCTCAAATCAAGGGGACACAGCTCACTCGTTTTGACTTCATGAGCTATGGCAGGTAGAGACAACTTTTTGAAAATACACAGCTAAAACTGTCCGTGCTTTGAATGCTAGACATGTTTTTCAGAATACACAGCTAAAACGGTCCCCGCTTTAAGTGCCAAAGCACTTAAAGCGGGGACCGTTATAGCTGTGTATTTTGAAAAAGTTGTGTGCTCTTCAAAGAGAAAGCTACTTTTGCTGTGTCTTTGGGTTCGAGGGGAAATGGGAGTCCTCTTCAGTCATCAGGGACGACACCTGAGTCCTCTGCAGTCCTCTTGTCTGCCTCTGAGGGTGAAATGACAGTGGTCCCTCTCATCATGGGCCATGTCTGAAAGAATTATTCACATTCCCTACGAGAATAGACGGGTGAAATAGCAAAAGGTGTGTCTTCCTTTGGAGCATGGACGGATTCAAAGCCCACCTCATACCACTAAGTATTTTGATGAACACGAGCAGTTGTGTGTGCGGCCTGTGTTTGGGTGATTTATGTGTCATGTGGGTGTGTGTGTGTGTGTCTGTGTGTGTGTGTCTGTATTTCTGTCTCTATTCCTGAGCAGCAAATCTTTTTGCCTCTTTTAGCATGTTACTCACAACTGTGGATGAAGCCCAGCACTCCTGAAAACACAATCCATGTATGGTTGAAGGAAATTTTCTTGGTGATGAGTGAGAGGTTGGTGACTGAAACAAGCTCATTTCCCATTGACCACTGAGGTCACATCTCTCAGGTGAGAAGCAAAGTGAGAATTTGAACCAGGCACATTCTCCTTAGAGACAATGGGCCAAAGACAGGTCCGATGGAATCGAATGTCTTTTCATGTTGACATCCATCCCGTCAAGCCCTCGTTAAGCCATTGAAGTGTCACATTGGGCCTGGGGGAGGCGGTGCACCCTGTGAAATTACACGTCCGAAGATTTGGATTTGATTTCCAGCCCTCTGCCAGTCAGTCTGCCAGGCACTTTCATGTGACAAGCCTTAGACGAGTCCCTTTCTGTCTCTGATTCCCGATTCCTTCACAGGGATTTATGTGGGCCTTAACGCCCACTGGGAAAATATCCCTCTGCCAGCTCAGTGCCTGCTTTCTTGGTTTGACTTGTCAATCTGGACTTGAATACACCTTTGGTTTTGGATTGACTCTATCACCTCTCCTAGAAATTAACACACAAAACTGACAGCTGATTGACAAGATGAGAAGCAGTTTTCCAAAATTCAAATTGAACTTAATCCTTTCTTACTAAAAGAATGCTCAAATCAAGGGGACACAGCTCACTATTTTTGACTTCATGAGCTATGGCAGATAGAGACAACTTTTTGAAAATACACAGCTAAAACTGTCCGTGCTTTGAATGCTAGACATGTTTTTCAGAATACACAGCTAAAACGGTCCCCGCTTTAAGTGCCAAAGCACTTAAAGTGGGGACCGTTTTAGCTGTGTATTTTGAAAAATTTGTGTGCTCTTCAAAGAGAAAGCTACTTTTGCTGTGTCTTTGGGTTCGAGGGGAAATGGGAGTCCTCTTCAGTCAGCAGGGACGACACCTGAGTACTCTGCAGTCCTCTTGTCTGCCTCTGAGGGTGAAATGAGAGTGGTCCCTGTCATCATGAGCCATGTCTGAAAGAATTATTCACATTCCCTACGAGAATAGACGGGTGAAATAGCAAAAGGTGTGTCTTCCTTTGGAGCATGGACGGGTTCAAAGCCCACCTCATACCACTAAGTATTTTGCTGAACACGAGCAGTTGTGTGTGCGGCCTGTGTTTGGGTGATTTTTGTGTCATGTGTGTGTGTGTGTGTGTGTCTGTGTGTGTGGTTCTGTATTTCTGTCTCCATTCCTGAGCAGCAAATCTTTTTTCCTCTTTTAGCATGTTACTCACAACTGTGGATGAAGCCCAGCACTCCAGAAAACACAATCCATGTATGGTTGAAGGAAATGTTCTTGGTGATGAGTGAGAGGTTGGTGACTGAAAGCAGCTCATTTCCCATTGACCACTGAGGTCACATCTCTCAGGTGAGAAGCAAAGTGAGAATTTGAACCAGGCACATTCTCCTTAGAGACAATGGGCCAAAGACAGGTCCGATGGAATGGAATGTCTTTTCATGTTGACATCCATCCCGTCAAGCCCTCGTTAAGCCATTGAAGTGTCACATTGGGCCTGGGGGAGGCGGTGCACCCTGTGAAATTACACGGCCGAAGATTTGGATTTGATTTCCAGCCCTCTCCCAGTCAGTCTGCCAGGCACTTTCATGTGACAAGCCTTAGGCGAGTCCCTTTCTGTCTCTGATTCCCGATTCCTTCACAGGGATTTATGTGGGCCTTAACGCCCACTGGGAAAAGATCCCTCTGCCAGCTCAGTGCCTGCTTTCTTGGTTTGACTTGTCAATCTGGACTTGAATACACCTTTGGTTTTGGATTGACTCTATTACCTCTCCTAGAAATTAACACACAAAACTGACAGCTGATTGACAAGATCAGAAGCAGTTTTCCAAAATTCAAATTGAACTTAATCCTTTCTTACTAAAAGAATGCTCAAATCAAGGGGACACAGCTCACTCGTTTTGACTTCATGAGCTATGGCAGGTAGAGGCAACTTTTTGAAAATACACAGCTAAAACTGTCCGTACTTTGAATGCTAGACATGTTTTTCAGAATACACAGCTAAAACGATCCCCGCATAAGTGATTTAGCACTTAAAGCGGGCACCGTTTTAGCTGTGTATTTTGAAAAAGTTGTGTGCTCTTCAAAGAGAAAGCTACTTTTGCTGTGTCTTTGGGTTCGAGGGGAAATGGGAGTCCTCTTCAGTCAGCAGGGACGACACCTGAGTCCTTTGCAGTCCTCTTGTCTGTCTCTGAGGGTGAAATGAGAGTGGTCCCTGTCATGATGAGCCATGTCTGAAAGAATTATTCACATTCCCTACGAGAATAGACGGGTGAAATAGCAAAAGGTGTGTCTTCCTTTGGAGCATGGACGGGTTCAAAGCCCACCTCATACCACTAAGTATTTTGCTGAACACGAGCAGTTGTGTGTGCGGCCTGTGTTTGGGTGATTTTTGTGTCGTGTGTGTGTGTGTGTCTGTGTGTGTGTGTGTTTGTGTGTGTGTCTGTGTGTCTGTATTTCTGTCTCCATTCCTGAGCAGCAAATCTTTTTTCCTCTTTTAGCATGTTACTCACAACTGTGGATGAAGCCCAGCACTCCTGAAAACACAATCCATGTATGGTTGAAGGAAATTTTCTTGGTGATGAGTGAGAGGTTGGTGACTGAAACCAGCTCATTTCCCATTGACCACTGAGGTCACATCTCTCAGGTGAGAAGCAAAGTGAGAATTTGAACCAGGCACATTCTCCTTAGAGACAATGGGCCAAAGACAGATCCGATGGAATCGAATGTATTTTCATGTTGACATGCATACCGTCAAGCCCTCGTTAAGCCATTGAAGTGTCTCATTGGGCCTGGGGGAGGCGGTGCACCCTGTGAAATTACACGTCCGAAGATTTGGATTTGATTTCCAGCCCTCTGCCAGTCAGTCTGCCAGGCACTTTCATGTGACAAGCCTTAGGCGAGTCCCTTTCTGTCTCTGATTCCCGATTCCTTCACAGGGATTTATGTGGGCCTAAACGCCCACTGGGAAAAGATCCCTCTGCCAGCTCAGAGCGTGCTTTCTTGGTTTGACTTGTAAATCTGGACTTGAATACACCTTTGGTTTTGGATTGACTCTATTACCTCTCCTAGAAATTAACACACAAAAGCGACAGCTGATTGACAAGATGAGAAGCAGTTTTCCAAAATTCAAATTGAACTTAATCCTTTCTTACTAAAAGAATGCTCAAATCAAGGGGACACAGCTCACTCGTTTTGACTTCATGAGCTATGGCAGGTAGAGACAACTTTTTGAAAATACACAGCTAAAACTGTCCGTGCTTTGAATGCTAGACATGTTTTTCAGAATACACAGCTAAAACGGTCCCCGCTTTAAGTACTAAAGCACTTAAAGCGGGGACCGTTTTAGCTGTGTATTTTGAAAAAGTTGTGTGCTCTTCAAAGAGAAAGCTACTTTTGCTGTGTCTTTGGGTTCGAGGGGAAATGGGAGTCCTCTTCAGTCAGCAGGGACGACACCTGAGTACTCTGCAGTCCTCTTGTCTGCCTCTGAGGGTGAAATGAGAGTGGTCCCTGTCATCATGAGCCATGTCTGAAAGAATTATTCACATTCCCTACGAGAATAGACGGGTGAAATAGCAAAAGGTGTGTCTTCCTTTGGAGCATGGACGGGTTCAAAGCCCACCTCATACCACTAAGTATTTTGCTGAACACGAGCAGTTGTGTGTGCGGCCTGTGTTTGGGTGATTTTTGTGTCATGTGTGTGTGTGTGTGTGTGTCTGTGTGTGTGGTTCTGTATTTCTGTCTCCATTCCTGAGCAGCAAATCTTTTTTCCTCTTTTAGCATGTTACTCACAACTGTGGATGAAGCCCAGCACTCCAGAAAACACAATCCATGTATGGTTGAAGGAAATGTTCTTGGTGATGAGTGAGAGGTTGGTGACTGAAAGCAGCTCATTTCCCATTGACCACTGAGGTCACATCTCTCAGGTGAGAAGCAAAGTGAGAATTTGAACCAGGCACATTCTCCTTAGAGACAATGGGCCAAAGACAGGTCCGATGGAATGGAATGTCTTTTCATGTTGACATCCATCCCGTCAAGCCCTCGTTAAGCCATTGAAGTGTCACATTGGGCCTGGGGGAGGCGGTGCACCCTGTGAAATTACACGGCCGAAGATTTGGATTTGATTTCCAGCCCTCTCCCAGTCAGTCTGCCAGGCACTTTCATGTGACAAGCCTTAGGCGAGTCCCTTTCTGTCTCTGATTCCCGATTCCTTCACAGGGATTTATGTGGGCCTTAACGCCCACTGGGAAAAGATCCCTCTGCCAGCTCAGTGCCTGCTTTCTTGGTTTGACTTGTCAATCTGGACTTGAATACACCTTTGGTTTTGGATTGACTCTATTACCTCTCCTAGAAATTAACACACAAAACTGACAGCTGATTGACAAGATCAGAAGCAGTTTTCCAAAATTCAAATTGAACTTAATCCTTTCTTACTAAAAGAATGCTCAAATCAAGGGGACACAGCTCACTCGTTTTGACTTCATGAGCTATGGCAGGTAGAGGCAACTTTTTGAAAATACACAGCTAAAACTGTCCGTACTTTGAATGCTAGACATGTTTTTCAGAATACACAGCTAAAACGATCCCCGCATAAGTGATTTAGCACTTAAAGCGGGCACCGTTTTAGCTGTGTATTTTGAAAAAGTTGTGTGCTCTTCAAAGAGAAAGCTACTTTTGCTGTGTCTTTGGGTTCGAGGGGAAATGGGAGTCCTCTTCAGTCAGCAGGGACGACACCTGAGTCCTTTGCAGTCCTCTTGTCTGTCTCTGAGGGTGAAATGAGAGTGGTCCCTGTCATGATGAGCCATGTCTGAAAGAATTATTCACATTCCCTACGAGAATAGACGGGTGAAATAGCAAAAGGTGTGTCTTCCTTTGGAGCATGGACGGGTTCAAAGCCCACCTCATACCACTAAGTATTTTGCTGAACACGAGCAGTTGTGTGTGCGGCCTGTGTTTGGGTGATTTTTGTGTCGTGTGTGTGTGTGTGTGTGTGTGTGTGTGTGTGTGTGTGTGTCTGTATTTCTGTCTCCATTCCTGAGCAGCAAATCTTTTTTCCTCTTTTAGCATGTTACTCACAACTGTGGATGAAGCCCAGCACTCCTGAAAACACAATCCATGTATGGTTGAAGGAAATTTTCTTGGTGATGAGTGAGAGGTTGGTGACTGAAACCAGCTCATTTCCCATTGACCACTGAGGTCACATCTCTCAGGTGAGAAGCAAAGTGAGAAATTGAACCAGGCACATTCTCCTTAGAGACAATGGGCCAAAGACAAGTTTGATGGAATCGAATGTCTTTTCATGTTGACATCCATCTCGTCAAGCCCTCGTTAAGCCACTGAAGTGTCACATTGGGCCTTGGGGAGGCGGTGCACCCTGTGAAATTACACGTCCGAAGATTTGGATTTGATTTCCAGCCCTCTGCCAGTCAGTCTGCCAGGCACTTTCATGTGACAAGCCTTAGGCGAGTCCCTTTCTGTCTCTGATTCCCGATTCCTTCACAGGGATTTATGTGGGCCTTAACGCCCACTGGGAAAAGATCCCTCTGCCAGCTCAGTGCCTGCTTTCTTGGTTTGACTTGTCAATATGGACTTGAATACACCTTTGGTTTTGAATTGACTCTATTACCTCTCCTAGAAATTAACACACAAAACTGACAGCTGATTGACAAGATGAGAAGCAGTTTTCCAAAATTCAAATTGAACTTAATCCTTTCTTCCTAAAAGAATGCTCAAATCAAGGGGACACAGCTCACTCGTTTTGACTTCACGAGCTATGGCAGGTAGAGACAACTTTTTGAAAATACACAGCTAAAAGTGTCCGTGCTTTGAATGCTAGACATGTTTTTCAGAATACACAGCTAAAACGGTCCCCGCTTTATGTGCTAAAGCACTTAAAGCGGGGACCGTTTTAGCTGTGTATTTTCAAAAAGTTGTGTGCTCTTCAAAGAGAAAGCTACTTTTGCTGTGTCTTTGGGTTCGAGGGGAAATGGGAGTCCTCTTCAGTCAGCAGGGACGACACCTGAGTCTTTGCAGTCCTCCTGTCTGCCTCTGCGGGTGAAATGAGAGCGGTCCCTGTCATCATGAGCCATGTCTTAAAGAATTATTCACATTCCCTACGAGAATAGACTGGTGAAATAGAAAAGTTGTGTCTCCTTTTGGAGCATGGACGTGTTCAAAGCCCACCTCATACCACTAAGTATTTTGCTGAACACGAGCAGCTGTGTGTGCGGCCTGTGTTTGGGTGATTTTTGTGTCATGTGTGTGTGTGTGTGTGTGTGTGTGTGTGTGTGTGTCTGTGTGTGTGTGTCTGTATTTCTGTCTCCATTCCTGAGCAGCAAATCTTTTTTCTTCTTTTAGCATGTTACTCACAACTGTGGATGAAGCCCAGCACTCCTGAAAACACAATCCATGTATGGTTGAAGGAAATTTTCTTGGTGATGAGTGAGAGGTTGGTGACTGAAACCAGCTCATTTGCCATTGAACACTGAGGTCACATCTCTCAAGTGAGAAGCAAAGTGAGAATTTGAACCAGGCACATTCTCCTTAGAGACAATGGGCCAAAGACAGTTCCGATGGAATCGAACGTCTTTTCATGTCGACATCCATCCCGTCAAGCCCTCGTTAAGCCATTGAAGTGTCACATTGGGCCTGGGGGAGGCAGTGCACCCTGTGAAATTACACGTCCGAAGATTTGGATTTGATTTCCAGCCCTCTGCCAGTCAGTCTGCCAGGCACTTTCATGTGAAAAGCCTTAGGCGAGTCCCTTTCTGTCTCTGATTCCCGATTCCTTCACAGGGATTTATGTGGGCCTTAACGCCCACTGGGAAAAGATCCCTCTGCCAGCTCAGTGCCTGCTTTCTTGGTTTGACTTGTCAATCTGGACTTGAATACACCTTTGGTTTTGGATTGACTCTATTACCTCTCCTAGAAATTAACACACAAAACTGACAGCTGATTGACAAGATCAGAAGCAGTTTTCCAAAATTCAAATTGAACTTAATCCTTTCTTACTAAAAGAATGCTCGAATCAAGGGGACACAGCTCACTCGTTTTGACTTCATGAGCTTTGGCAGGTAGAGACAACTTTCTGAAAATACACAGCTAAAACTGTCCGTGCTTTGAATGCTAGACATGTTTTTCAGCATACACAGCTAAAGCGGGGACCGTTTTAGCTGTGTATTTTGAAAAAGTTGTGTGCTCTTCAAAGAGAAAGCTACTTTTGCTGTGTCTTTGGGTTCGAGGGGAAATGGGAGTCCTCTTCAGTCAGCAGGGACGACACCTGAGTCCTTTGCAGTCCTCTTGTCTGCCTCTGAGGGTGAAATGAGAGTTGTCCCTGTCATCATGAGCAGTGTCTGAAAGAATTATTCACATTCCCTACGAGAATAGACAGGTGAAATAGCAAAAGGTGTGTCTTCCTTTGGAGCATGGACGGGTTCAAAGCCCACCTCATACCACTAAGTATTTTGCTGAACACGAGCAGTTGTGTGTGCGGCCTGTGTTTGGGTGATTTTTGTGTCGTGTGTGTGTGTGTGTGTGTGTGTGTGTGTGTCTCTGTGTGTGTCTGTATTTCTGTCTCCATTCCTGAGCAGCAAACCTTTTTTCCTCTTTTAGCATGTTACTCACAACTGTGGATGAAGACCAGCACTCCTGAAAACACAATCCATGTATGGTTGAAGGAAATTTTCTTGGTGATGAGTGAGAGGTTGGTGACTGAAACCAGCTCATTTCCCATTGACCACTGAGGTCACATCTCTCAGGTGAGAAGCAAAGTGAGAATTTGAACCAGGCACATTCTCCTTAGAGACAATGGGCCAAAGACTGGTCCGATGGAATCGAATGTCTTTTCATGTTGACATCCATCCCGTCAAGCCCTCGTTAAGCCATTGAAGTGTCACATTGATCCTGGGAGAGGCGGTGCCCCCTGTGAAATTACACGTCCGAAGATTTGCATTTGATTTCCAGCCCTCTGCCAGTCAGTCTGCCAGGCACTTTCATGTGACAAGCCTTAGGCGAGTCCCTTTCTGTCTCTGATTCCCGATTCCTGCACAGGGATTTATGTGGGCCTTAACGCCCACTGGGAAAAGATCCCTCTGCCAGCTCAGTGCCTGCTTTCTTGATTTGACTTGTCAATCTGGACTTGAATACACCTTTGGTTTGGATTGACTCTATTACCTCTCCTAGAAATTAACACACAAAACTGACAGCTGATTGACAAGATGAGAAGCAGTTTTCCAAAATTCAAATTGAACTTAATCCTTTCTTCCGAAAAGAATGCTCAAATCAAGGGGAAACTGCTCACTCGTTTTGACTTCATGAGCTATGGCAGGTAGAGACAACTTTTTGAAAATACACAGCTAAAACTGTCCGTGCTTTGAATGCTAGACATGTCTTTCAGAATACACAGCTAAAACGGTCCCCGCTTTAGGGGCTTTATTAGCTGTGTATTTTGAAAAAGTTGTGTGCTCTTCAAAGAGAAAGCTACTTTTGCTGTGTCTTTGGGTTCGAGGGGAAATGGGAGTCCTCTTCAGTCAGCAGGGACGACACCTGAGTCCTTTGCAGTCCTCTTGTCTGCCTCTGAGGGTGAAATGTGAGTGGTCCCTGTCATCATGAGCCATGTCTGAAAGAATTATTCACATTCCCTACGAGAATAGACGGGTGAAATAGCAAAAGGTGTGTCTTCCTTTGGAGCATGGACGGGTTCAAAGCCCACCTCATACCACTAAGTATTTTGCTGAACACGAGCAGTTGTGTGTGCGGCCTGTGTTTGGGTGATTTTTGTGTCATGTGCGTGTGTGTGTGTGTGTGTGTGTGTGTGTCTGTGTGTGTGTGTCTGTATTTCTGTCTCCATTCCTGAGCAGCAAATCTTTTTTCCTCTTTTAGCCTGTTACTCACAACTGTGGATGAAGCCCAGCACTCCTGAAAACACAATCCATGTATGGTTGAAGGAAATTTTCTTGGTGATGAGTGAGAGGTTGGTGACTGAAACCAGCTCATTTCCCATTGACCACTGAGGTCACATCTCTCAGGTGAGAAGCAAAGTGGGAATTTGAACCAGGCATATTCTCCTTAGAGACAATGGGCCAAAGAAAGGTCCGATGGAATCGAATGTCTTTTCATGTTGACATCCATCCCGTCAAGCCCTCGTTAAGCCATTGAAGTGTCACATTGGGCCTGGGGGAGGCGGTGCACCCTGTGAAATTACACGTCCGAAGATTTGGATTTGATTTCCAGCCCTCTGCCAGTCAGTCTGCCAGGCACTTTCATGTGACAAGCCTTAGGCGAGTCCCTTTCTGTCTCTGATTCCCGATTCCTTCACAGGGATTTATGTGGGCCTTAACGCCCACTGGGAAAAGATCCCTCTGCCAGCTCAGTGCCTGCTTTCTTGGTTTGACTTGTCAATCTGGACTTGAATACACCTTTGGTTTTGGATTGACTCTATTACCTCTCCTAGAAATTAACACACAAAAATGACAGCTGATTGACAAGACGAGAAGCAGTTTTCCAAAATTCAAATTGAACTTCATCCTTTCTTACTAAAAGAATGCTCAAATCAAGGGGACACAGCTCACTCGTTTTGACTTCATGAGCTATGGCAGGTAGAGACAACTTTTTGAAAATACACAGCTAAAACTGTCCGTGCTTTGAATGCTAGACATGTTTTTCAGTTTTAAGTGCTTTAGCACTTAAAGCAAGACGGTTTTAGCTGTGTATTTTGAAAAAGTTGTGTGCTCTTCAAAGAGAAAGCTACTTTTGCTGTGTCTTTGGATTCGAGGGGAAATGGGAGTCCTCTTCAGTCAGCAGGGACGACACCTGAGTCCTTTGCAGTCCTCTTGTCTGCCTCTGAGGGTGAAATGAGAGTGGTCCCTGTCATCATGAGCCATGTCTGAAAGAATTATTCACATTCCCTACGAGAATAGACGGGTGAAATAGCAAAAGGTGTGTCTTCCTTTGGAGCATGGACGGGTTCAAAGCCCACCTCATACCACTAAGTATTTTGCTGAACACGAGCAGTTGTGTGTGTGGCCTGTGTTTGGGTGATTTTTGTGTCATGTGTGTGTGTGTGTGTGTGTGTGTGTGTGTCTGTGTGTGTGTGTCTGTATTTCTGTCTCCATTCCTGAGCAGCAAATCTTTTTTCCTCTTTTAGCATGTTACTCACAACTGTGGATGAAGCCCAGCACTCCTGAAAACACAATCCATGTATGGTTGAAGGAAATTTTCTTGGTGATGAGTGAGAGGTTGGTGACTGAAACCAGCTCATTTCCCATTGACCACTGAGGTCACATCTCTCAGGTGAGAAGCAAAGTGGGAATTTGAACCAGGCACATTCTCCTTAGAGACAATGGGCCAAAGAAAGGTCCGATGGAATCGAATGTCTTTTCATGTTGACATCCATCCCGTCAAGCCCTCGTTAAGCCATTGAAGTGTCACATTGGGCCTGGGGGAGGCGGTGCACCCTGTGAAATTACACGTCCGAAGATTTGGATTTGATTTCCAGCCCTCTGCCAGTCAGTCTGCCAGGCCCTTTCATGGGACAAGCCTTAGGCGAGTCCCTTTCTGTCTCTGATTACCGATTCCTTCACAGGGATTTATGTGGGCCTTAACGCCCACTGGGAAAAGATCCCTCTGCCAGCTCAGTGCCTGCTTTCTTGGTTTGACTTGTCAATCTGGACTTGAATACACCTTTGGTTTTGGATTGACTCTATTACCTCTCCTAGAAATTAACACACAAAACTGACAGCTGATTGACAAGATGAGAAGCAGTTTTCCAAAATTCAAATTGAACTTAATCGTTTCTTACTAAAAGAATGCTCAAATCAAGGGGACACAGCTCACTCGTTTTGACTTCATGAGCTATGGCAGGTAGAGACAACTTTTTGAAAATACACAGCTAAAATTGTCCGTGCTTTGAATGCTAGACAAGTTTTTCAGAATACACAGCTAAAACGGTCCCCGCTTTAAGTGCTTTATTAGCTGTGTATTTTGAAAAAGTTGTGTGCTCTTCAAAGAGAAAGCTACTTTTGCTGTGTCTTTGGGTTCGAGGGGAAATGGGAGTCCTCTTCAGTCAGCAGGGACGACACCTGAGTCCTTTGCAGTCCTCTTGTCTGCCTCTGAGGGTGAAATGAGAGTGGTCCCTGTCATCATGAGCCATGTCTGAAAGAATTATTCACATTCCCTACGAGAATAGACGGGTGAAATAGCAAAAGGTGTGTCTTCCTTTGGAGCATGGACGGGTTGAAAGCCCACCTCATACCACTAAGTATTTTGCTGAACACGAGCAGTTGTGTGTGCGGCCTGTGTTTGGGTGATTTTTGTGTCATGTGCGTGTGTGTGTGTGTGTGTTTGTGTGTGTGTGTATCTGTGTGTGTGTGTCTGTTTTTCTGTCTACATTCCTGAGCAGCAAATCTTTTTGCCTCTTTTAGCATGTTACTCACAACTTTGGATGAAGCCCAGCACTCCTGAAAACACAATCCATGTATGGTTGAAGGAAATTTTCTTGGTGATGAGTGAGAGGTTGGTGACTGAAACCAGCTCATTTCACATTGACCACTGATGCCACATCTCTCAGGTGAGAAGCAGAGTGAGAATTTGAACCAGGCACATTCTCCTTAGAGACAATGGGCCAAAGACAGGTCCGATGGAATCGAATGTCTTTTCATGTTGACATCCATCCCGTGAAGCCCTCGTTAAGCCATTGAAGTGTCACATTGGGCCTGGGGGAGGCGGTGCACCCTGTGAAATTACACGTCCGAAGATTTGGATTTGATTTCCAGCCCTCTGCCAGTCAGTCTGCCAGGCACTTTCATGTGACAAGCCTTAGGCGAGTCCCTTTCTGTCTCTGATTCCCGATTCCTTCACAGGGATTTATGTGGGCCATAACGCCCACTGGGAAAAGATCCCTCTGCCAGCTCAGTGCCCGCTTTCTTGGTTTGACTTGTCAATCTGGACTTGAATACACCTTTGGTTTTGGATTGACTCTATTACCTCTCCTAGAAATTAACACACAAAACCGACAGCTGATTGACAAGATGAGAAGCAGTTTTCCAAAATTCAAATTGAACTTAATCCTTTCTTACTAAAAGAATGCTCAAATCAAGGGGACACAGCTCACTCGTTTTGACTTCATGAGCTATGGCTGGTAGAGACAACTTTTTGAAAATACACAGCTAAAACTGTCCGTGCTTTGAATGCTAGACATGTTTTTCAGAATACACAGCTAAAACGGTCCCCGCTTTAGCACTTAAAGCGGGGACCGTTTTAGCTGTGTATTTTGAAAAAGTTGTGTGCTCTTCAAAGTGAAAGCTACTTTTGCTGTGTCTTTGGGTTCGAGGGGAAATGGGAGTCCTCTTTAGTCAGCAGAGACGACACCTGAGTCCTTTGCAGTCCTCTTGTCTGCCTCTGAGGATGAAATGAGAGTGGTCCCTGTCATCATGAGCCATGTCTGAAAGAATTATTCACATTCCCTACGAGAATAGACGGGTTAAATAGCAAAAGGTGTGTCTTCCTTTGGAGCATGGACGGGTTCAAAGCCCACCTCATACCACTAAGTATTTTGCTGAACACGAGCAGTTGTGTGTGCGGCCTGTGTTTGGGTGATTTTTGTGTCGTGTGTGTTTTTGTGTGTGTGTGTGTCTCTGTGTGTGTGTCTGTATTTCTGTCTCCATTCCTGAGCAGCAAATCTTTTTTCCTTTTTTAGCATGTTACTCACAACTGTGGATGGAGCCCAACACTCCTGAAAACACAATCCATGTATGGTTGAAGGAAATTTTCTTGGTGATGAGTGAGAGGTTGGTGACTGAAACCAGCTCATTTCCCATTGACCACTGAGGTCACATCTCTCAGGTGAGAAGCAAAGTGAGAATTTGAACCAGGCACATTCTCCTTAGAGACAATGGGCCAAAGACAGGTCCGATGGAATCGAATGTCTTTTCATGTTGACATCCATCCCGTCAAGCCCTCGTTAAGCCATTGAAGTGTCACATTGGGCCTGGGGGAGGTGGTGCACCCTGTGAAATTACACGTCGGAAGATTTGGATTTGATTTCCAGCCCTCTGCCAGTCAGTCTGCCAGGCACTTTCATGTGACAAGCCTTAGGCGAGTCCCTTTCTGTCTCTGATCCCCGATTCCTTCACAGGGATTTATGTGGGCCTTAACGCCCACTGGGAAAAGATCCCTCTGCCAGCTCAGTGCCTGCTTTTTTGGTTTGACTTGTCAATCTGGACTTGAATACACCTTTGGATTTGGATTGACTCTATTACCTCTCCTTGAAATTAACACACAAAACTGACAGCTGATTGACAAGATGAGAAGCAGTTTTCCAAAATTCAAATTGAACTTAATCCTTTCTTCCTAAAAGAATGCTCAAATCAAGGGGACACAGCTCACTCGTTTTGACTTCATGACCTATGGGAGGTAGAGACAACTTTTTGAAAATACACAGCTAAAACTGTCCGTGCTTTGAATGCTAGACATGTTTTTCAGAATACACAGCTAAAACTGTCCCCGCTTTAAGTGCTTTAGCACTTAAAGCGGGGACCGTTTTACCAGTGTATTTTGAAAAAGTTGTGTGCTCTTCAAAGAGAAAGCTACTTTTGCTGTGTCTTTGGGTTCGAGGGGAAATGGGAGTCCTCTTCAGTCAGCAGGGACGACACCTGAGTCCTTTGCAGTCCTCTTGTCTGCCTCTGAGGGTGAAATGACAGTGGTCCCTGTCATCATGAGCCATGTCTGAAAGAATTATTCACATTCCCTACGAGAATAGAATGGTGAAATAGCAAAAGGTGTGTCTTCCTTTGGAGCATGGACGGGTTCAAAGCCCACCTCATACCACTAAGTATTTTGCTGAACACGAGCAGTTGTGTGTGCGGCCTGTGCTTGGGTGATTTTTGTGTCATGTGTGTGTGTGTGTGTGTGTGTGTGTCTGTGTGTGTGTGTCTGTATTTCTGTCTCCATTCCTGAGCAGCAAATCTTTTTTCCTCTTTTAGCATGTTACTCACAACTGTGGATGAAGCCCAGCAATCCTGAAAACACAATCCTTGTATGGTTGAAGGAAATTTTCTTGGTGATGAGTGAGAGGTTGGTGACTGAAACCAGCTCATTTCCCATTGACCACTGAGGTCACATCTCTCAGGTGAGAAGCAAAGTGAGAATTTGAACCAGGGACATTCTCCTTAGAGACAATGGGCCAAAGACAGGTCCGATGGAATCGAATGTCTTTTCATGTTGACATCCATCCCGTCAAGCCCTCGTTAAGCCATTGAAGTGTCACATTGGGCCTGGGGGAGGCGGTGCACCCTGTGAAATTACACGTCCGAAGATTTGGATTTGATTTCCAGCCCTCTGCCAGTCAGTCTGCCAGGCACTTTCATGTGACAAGCCTTAGGCGAGTCCCTTTCTGTCTCTGATTCCCGATTCCTTCACAGGGATTTACGTGGGCCTTAACGCCCACTGGGAAAAGATCCCTCTGCCAGCTCAGTGCCTGCTTTCTTGCTTTGACTTGTCAATCTGGACTTGAATACACCTTTGGTTTTGGATTGACTCTATTACCTCTCCTAGAAATTAACACACAAAACTGACAGCTGATTGACAAGATGAGAAGCAGTTTTCCAAAATTCAAATTGAACTTAATCCTTTCTTACTAAAAGAATGCTCAAATCAAGGGGACACAGCTCACTCGTTTTGACTTCATGAGCCATGGCAGGTAGAGACAACTTTTTGAAAATACACAGCTAAAACTGTCCGTGCTTTGAATGCTAGACATGCTTTTCAGTTTTAAGTGCTTTAGCACTTAAAACGGGTCCGTTTTAGCTGTGTATTTTGAAAAAGTTGTGTGCTCTTCAAAGAGAAAGCTACTTTTGCTGTGTCTTTGGGTTCGAGGGGAAATGGGAGTCCTCTTCAGTCAGCAGGGACGACACCTGAGTCCTTTGCAGTCCTCTTGTCTGCTTCTGAGGGTGAAATGAGAGTGGTCCCTGTCATCATGAGCCATGTCTGAAAGAATTATTCACATTCCCTACGAGAATAGACGGGTGAAATAGCAAAAGGTGTGTCTTCTTTTGGAGCATGGACGGGTTCAAAGCCCACCTCATACCACTAAGTATTTTGCTGAACACGAGCAGTTGTGTGTGCGGCCTGTGTTTGGGTGATTTTTGTGTCGTGTGTGTGTGTGTGTGTGTTTGTGTGTGTCAGTGTGTGTGTGTCTGTATTTCTGTCTCCATTCCTGAGCAGCAAATCTTTTTTCCTTTTTTAGCATGTTACTCACAACTGTGGATGGAGCCCAGCACTCCTGAAAACACAATCCATGTATGGTTGAAGTTAATTTTCTTGGTGATGAGTGAGAGGTTGGTGACTGAAACCAGCTAATTTCCCATTGACCACTGAGGTCACATCTCTCAGGTGAGAAGCAAAGTGAGAATTTGAACCAGGCACATTCTCCTTAGAGACAATGGGCCAAAGACAGGTCCGATGGAATCGAATGTCTTTTCATGTTGACATCCATCCCGTCAAGCCCTCGTTAAGCCATTGAAGTGTCACAATGGGCCTGGGGGAGGCGGTGCACCCTGTGAAATTACACGTCCGAAGATTTGGATTTGATTTCCAGCCCTCTGCCAGTCAGTCTGCCAGGCACTTTCATGTGACAAGCCTTAGGCGAGTCCCTTTCTGTCTCTGATTCCCGATTCCTTCACAGGGATTTATGTGGGCCTTTACGCCCACTGGGAAAAGATCCCTTTGCCAGCTCCGTGCCTGCTTTCTTGGTTTGACTTGTCAATCTGGACTTGAATACACCTTTGGTTTTGGATTGACTCTATTACCTCTCCTAGAAATTAACACACAAAACTGACAGCTGATTGACAAGATGAGAAGCAGTTTTCCAAAATTCAAATTGAACTTAATCCTTTCTTACTAAAAGAATGCTCAAATCAAAGGGACACAGCTCACTCGTTTTGACTTCATGAGCTATGGCAGGTAGAGACAACATTTAGAAAATACACAGCCAAAACTGTCCATGCTTTGAATGCTAGACATGTTTTTCAGAATACACAGCTAAAACAGTCCCCGCTTTAAGTGTTAAAGCACTTAAAGCGGGGACCGTTTTAGCTGTGTATTTTGAAAAAGTTGTGTACTCTTCAAAAAGAAAGCTACTTTTGCTGTGTCTTTGGGTTCGAGGGGAAATGGGAGTCCTCTTCAGTCAGCAGGGACGACACCTGAGTCCTTTGCAGTCCTCCTGTCTGCCTCTGAGGGTGAAATGAGAGTGGTCCCTGTCATCATAAGCCATGTCTGAAAGAATTATTCACATTCCCTACGAGAATAGACGGGTGAAATAGCAAAAGGTGTGTCTTCCTTTGGAGCATGGAAGGGTTCAAAGCCCACCTCATACCACTAAATATTTTGCTGAACACGAGAAGTTGTGTGTGCGGCCTGTGTTTGGGTGATTTTTGTGTCATGTGTGTGTGTGTGAGTGTGTGTGTGTGTGTTTGTCTGTGTGTGTGTGTCTGTATTTCTGTCTCCATTCCTGAGCAGCAAATCTTTTTTCCTCTTTTAGCATGTTACTCACAACTGTTGATGAAGCCCAGCACTCCTGAAAACACAATCCATGTATGGTGGAAGGAAATTTTCTTGGTGATGAGTGAGAGGTTGGTGACTGAAACCAGCTCATTTCCCATTGACCACTGAGGTCACATCTCTCAGGTGAGAAGCAAAGTGAGAATTTGAACCAGGCACATTCTCCTTAGAGACAATGGGCCAAAGACAGGTCCGATGGAATCGAATGTCTTTTCATGTTGACATCCATCCCGTCAAGCCCTCGTTAAGCCATTGAAGTGTCACATTGGGCCTGGGGGATGCGGTGCACCCTGTGAAATTACACGTCCGAAGATTTGGATTTGATTTCCAGCCCTCTGCCAGTCAGTCTGCCAGGCACTTTCATGTGACAAGCCTTAGGCGAGTCCCTTTCTGTCTCTGATTCCCGATTCCTTCACAGGGATTTATGTGGGCCTTAACGCCCACTGGGAAAAGATCCCTCTGCCAGCTCAGTGCCTGCTTTCTTGGTTTGACTTGTCAATCTGGACTTGAATACACCTTTGGTTTTGGATTGACTCTATTACCTCTCCTAGAAATTAACACACAAAACTGACAGCTGATTGACAAGATGAGAAGCAGTTTTCCAAAATTCAAATTGAACTTAATCCTTTCTTCCTAAAAGAATGCTCAAATCAAGGGGACACAGCTCACTCGTTTTGACTTCATGAGCTATGGCAGGTAGAGACAACTTTTTGAAAATACACAGCTAAAACTGGCCGTGCTTTGAATGCTAGAGATGTTTTTCAGAATACACAGCTAAAACGGTCCCCGTTTTAAGTGCTAAACCACTTAAAGCGGGGACCGTTTTAGCTGTGTATTTTGAAAAAGTTGTGTGCTCTTCAAAGAGAAAGCTACTTTTGCTGTGTCTTTGGGTTCGAGGGGAAATGGGAGTCCTCTTCAGTCAGCAGGGACGACACCTGAGTCCTTTGCAGTCCTCCTGTCTGCCTCTGAGGGTGAAATGAGAGTGGTCCCTGTCATCATGAGCCATGTCTGAAAGAATTATTCACATTCCCTACGAGAATAGACGGGTGAAATAGCAAAAGGTGTGTCTTCCTTTGGAGCATGTACGGGTTCAAAGCCGACCTCATACCACTAAGTATTTTGCTGAACACGAGCAGTTATGTATGCGGCCTGTGTTTGGGTGATTTTTGTGTCATGTGTGTGTGTGTGTGTGTGTGTGTGTGTGTGTGTCTGTGTGTGTGTGTCTGTATTTCTGTCTCCATTCCTGAGCAGCAAATCTTTTTTCCTCTTTTAGCATGTTACTCACAACTGTGGATGAAGCCCAGCACTCCTGACAACACAATCCATGTATGGTTGAAGGAAATTTTCTTGGTGATGAGTGAGAGGTTGGTGACTGAAACCAGCTCATTTCCCATTGACCACTGAGGTCACATCTCTCAGGTGAGAAGCAAAGTGAGAATTTGAACCAGGCACATTCTCCTTAGAGACAATGGGCCAAAGACAGGTCCGATGGAATCGAATGTCTTTTCATGTTGACATCCATCCCGTCAAGCCCTCGTTAAGCCATTGAAGTGTCACATTGGGCCTGGGGGAGGCGGTGCATCCTGTGAAATTACACGTCCGAAGATTTGGATTTGATTTCCAGCCCTCTGCCAGTCAGTCTGCCAGGCACTTTCATGTGACAAGCCTTAGGCGAGTCCCTTTCTGTCTCTGATTCCCGATTCCTTCACAGGGATTTATGTGGGCCTTAACGCCCACTGGGAAAAGATCCCTCTGCCAGCTCAGTGCCTGCTTTCTTGGTTTGACTTGTCAATCTGGACTTGAATACACCTTTGGTTTTGGATTGACTCTATTACCTCTCCTAGAAATTAACACACAAAACTGACAGCTGATTGACAAGATGAGAAGCAGTTTTCCAAAATTCAAATTGAACTTAATCCTTTCTTCCTAAAAGAATGCTCAAATCAAGGGGACACAGCTCACTCGTTTTGACTTCATGAGCTATGGCAGGTAGAGACAACTTTTTGAAAATACACAGCTAAAACTGTCCGTGCTTTGAATGCTAGACATGTTTTTCAGAATACACAGCTAAAGCGGGGACCGTTTTAGCAGTGTATTTTGAAAAAGTTGTGTGCTCTTCAAAGAGAAAGCTACTTTTGCTGTGTCTTTGGGTTCGAGGGGAAATGGGAGTCCTCTTCAGTCAGCAGGGACGACACCTGAGTCCTTTGCAGTCCTCCTGTCAGCCTCTGAGGGTGAAATGAGAGTGGTCCCTGTCATCATGAGCCATGTCTGAAAGAATTATTCACATTCCCTACGAGAATAGACGGGTGAAATAGCAAAAGGTGTGTCTTCCTTTGGAGCATGGACGGGTTCAAAGCCGACCTCATACCACTAAGTATTTTGCTGAACAAGAGCAGTTATGTGTGCGGCCTGTGTTTGGGTGGTTTTTGTGTCATGTGTGTGTGTGTGTGTGTGTGTCTGTGTGTGTGTGTCTGTATTTCTGTCTCCATTCCTGAGCAGCAAATCTTTTTTCCTCTTTTAGCATGTTACTCACAACTGTTGATGAAGCCCAGCACTCTTGAAATCACAATCCATGTATGGTTGAAGGAAATTTCTTGGTGATGAGTGAGAGGTTGGTGACTGAAACCAGCTCATTTCCCATTGACCACTGAGGTCACATCTCTCAGGTGAGAAGCAATGTGAGAATTTGAACCAGGCACTTTCTCCTTAGAGACAATGGGCCAAAGACAGGTCCGATGGAATCGAATGTCTTTTCATGTTGACATCCATCCCGTCAAGCCCTCGTTAAGCCATTGAAGTGTCACATTGGGCCTGGGGGAGGCGGTGCCCCCTGTGAAATTACACGTCCGAAGATTTGGATTTGATTTCCAGCCCTCTGCCAGTCAGTCTGCCAGGCACTTTCATGTGACAAGCCTTAGGCGAGTCCCTTTCTGTCTCTGATTCCCGATTCCTTCACAGGGATTTAGGTGGGCCTTAACGCCCACTGGGAAAAGATCCCTCTGCCAGCTCAGTGCCTGCTTTCTTGGTTTGACTTGTCAATCTGGACTTGAATACACCTTTGGTTTTGGATTGACTCTATTACCTCTCCTAGAAATTAACACACAAAACTGACAGCTGATTGACAAGATGAGAAGCAGTTTTCCAAAATTCAAATTGAACTTAATCCTTTCTTACTAAAAGAATGCTCAAATCAAGGGGACACAGCTCACTCGTTTTGACTTCATGAGCTATGGCAGGTAGAGACAACTTTCTGAAAATACACAGCTAAAACTGTCCGTGCTTTGAATGCTAGACATGTTTTTCAGAATACACAGCTAAAGCGGGGACCGTTTTAGCTGTGTATTTTGAAAAAGTTGTGTGCTCTTCAAAGAGAAAGCTACTTTTGCTGTGTCTTTGGGTTCGAGCGGAAATGGGAGTCCTATTCAGGCAGCAGGGACGACACCTGAGTCCTTTGCAGTCCTCTTGTCTGCCTCTGAGGGTGAAATGAGAGTGGTCCCTGTCATCATGAGCCATGTCTGAAAGAATTATTCACATTCCCTACGAGAATAGACGGGTGAAATAGCAAAAGGTGTGTATTCCTTTGGAGCATGGAAGGGTTCAAAGCCCACCTCATACCACTAAGTATTTTGCTGAACACGAGCAGTTGTGTGTGCGGCCTGTGTTTGGGTGATTTTTGTGTCGTGTGTGTGTGTGTGTGTTTGTGTGTGTGTGTGTCTGTGTGTGTGTGTCTGTATTTCTGTCTCCATTCCTGAGCAGCAAATATTTTTTCTTCTTTTAGCATGTTACTCACAACTGTGGATGAAGCCCAGCACTCCTGAAAACACAATCCATGTATGGTGGAAGGAAATTTTCTTGGTGATGAGTGAGAGGTTGGTGACTGAAACCAGCTCATTTCCCATTGACCACTGAGGTCACATCTCTCAGGTGAGAAGCAAAGTGAGAATTTGAACCAGGCACATTCTCCTTAGAGACAATGGGCCAAAGAGATGTCCGATGGAATCGAATGTCTTTTCATGTCGACATCCATCCCGTCAAGCCCTCGTTAAGCCATTGAAGTGTCACATTGGGCCTGGGGGAGGCGGTGCACCCTGTGAAATTACACGTCCGAAGATTTGGATTTGATTTCCAGCCCTCTGCCAGTCAGTCTGCCAGGCACTTTCATGTGACAAGCCTTAGGCGAGACCCTTTCTGTCTCTGATTCCCGATTCCTTCACAGGGATTTATGTGGGCCTTAACGCCCACTGGGAAAAGATCCCTCTGCCAGCTCAGTGCCTGCTTTCTTGGTTTGACTTGTCAATCTGGACTTGAATACACCTTTGGTTTTGAATTGACTCTATTACCTCTCCTAGAAATTAACACACAAAACTGACAGCTGATTGACAAGATGAGAAGCAGTTTTCCAAAATTCAAATTGAACTTAATCCTTTCTTCCTAAAAGAATGCTCAAATCAAGGGGACACAGCTCACTCGTTTTGACTTCATGAGCTATGGCAGGTAGCGACAACTTTTTGAAAATACACAGCTAAAACTGTCCGTGCTTTGAATGCTAGACATGTTTTTCAGAATACACAGCTAAAACGGTCCCCGCTTTAAGTGCTAAATCACTTAAAGCGGGGACCGTTTTAGCTGTGTATTTTGAAAAAGTTGTGTGCTCTTCAAAGAGAAAGCTACTTTTGCTGTGTCTTTGGGTTCGAGGGGAAATGGGAGTCCTCTTCAGTCAGCAGGGACGATACCTGAGTTCTTTGCAGTCCTCCTGTCTGCCTCTGAGTGTGAAATGAGAGTGGTCCCTGTCATCATGAGCCATGTCTGAAAGAATTATTCACATTCCCTACGAGAATAGACGGGTGAAATAACAAAAGGTGTGTCTTCCTTTGGAGCATGGACGGGTTCAAAGCCCACCTCATACCACTAATTATTTTGCTGAACACGAACAGTTGTGTGTGCGGCCTGTGTTTTGGTGATTTTTGTGTCATGTGTGTGTGTGTGTGTGTGTGTGTGTCTGTGTGTCTGTGTGTGTGTGTCTGTATTTCTGTCTCCATTCCTGAGCAGCAAATCATTTTTCCTCTTTTAGCATGTTACTCACAACTGTGGATGAAGCCCAGCACTCCTGAAAACACAATCCATGTATGGTTGAAGGAAATTTTCTTGGTGATGAGTGAGAGTTTGGTGACTGAAACCAGCTCATTTCCCATTGACCACTGAGGTCACATCTCTCAGGTGAGAAGCAAAGTGAGAATTTGAACCAGGCACATTCTCCTTAGAGACAATGGGCCAAAGACAGGTCCGATGGAATCGAATGTCTTTTCATGTCGACATCCATCCCGTAAAGCCCTCGTTAAGCCATTGAAGTGTCACATTGGGCCTGTGGGAGGGGGTGCACCCTGTGAAATTACATGTCCGAAGATTTGGATTTGATTTCCAGCCCTCTGCCAGTCAGTCTGCCAGGCACTTTCATGTGACAAGCCTTAGGCGAGTCCCTTTCTGTCTCTGATTCCCGATTCCTTCACAGGGATTTAGGTGGGCCTCAACGCCCACTGGGAAAAGATCCCTCTGCCAGCTCAGTGCCTGCTTTCTTGGTTTGACTTGTCAATCTGGACTTGAATACACCTTTGGTTTTGGATTGACTCTATTACCTCTCCTAGAAATTAACAAACAAAACTGACAGCTGATTGACAAGATGAGAAGCAGTTTTCCAAAATTCAAATTGAACTTAATCCTTTCTTCCTAAAAGAATGCTCAAATCAAGGGGACACAGCTCACTCGTTTTGACTTCATGAGCTATGGCAGGTAGAGACAACTTTTTGAAAATACACAGCTAAAACTGTCCGTGCTCTGAGTGCTAGACATGTTTTTCAGTTTTAAGTGGTTTAGCACTTAAAGCGGGACCGTTTTAGCTGTGTATTTTGAAAAAGTTGTGTGCTCTTCAAAGAGAAAGCTACTTTTGCTGTGTCTTTCGGTTCGAGGGGAAATGGGAGTCCTCTTCAGTCAGCAGGGACGACACCTGAGTACTTTGCAGTCCTCTTGTCTGCCTCTGAGGGTGAAATGAGTGTGGTCCCTGTCATCATGAGCCATGTCTGAAAGAATTATTCACATTCCCTACGAGAATAGACGGGTGAAATAGCAAAAGGTGTGTCTTCCTTTGGAGCATGGACGGGTTCAAAGCCCACCTCATACCACTAAGTATTTTGCTGAACACGAGCAGTTATGTGTGCTGCCTGTGTTTGGGTGATTTTTGTGTCGTGTGTGTGTGTGTGTGTGTGTGTGTGTGTGTGTGTCTGTGTGTGTGTGTCTGTATTTCTGTCTCCATTCCTGAGCAGCAAATCTTTTTTCCTCTTTTAGCATGTTACTCACAACTGTGGATGAAGCCCAGCACTCCTGAAAACACAATCCATGTATGGTTGAAGGAAATTTTCTTGGCGATGAGTGAGAGGTTGGTGACTGAAACCAGCTCATTTCCCATTGACCACTGAGGTCACATCTCTCAGGTGAGAAGCAAAGTGAGAATTTGAATCAGGCACATTCTCTTTGGAGACAATGGGCCAAACACAGGTCCGATATAATCGAATGTTTTTTCATGTTGACATCCATCCCGTCAAGCCCTCGTTAAGCCATTGAAGTGTCACATTGGGCCTGGGGGAGGCGGTGCACCCTGTGAAATTACACGTCCGAAGATTTGGATTTGATTTCCAGCCCTCTGCCAGTCAGTCTGCCAGGCACTTTCATGTGACAAGCCTTAGGCGAGTCCCTTTCTGTCTCTGATTCCCGATTCCTTCACAGGGATTTATGTGGGCCTTAACGCCCACTGGGGAAATATCCCTCTGCCAGCTCAGTGCCTGCTTTCTTGGTTTGACTTGTCAATCTGGACTTGAATACACCTTTGGTTTTGGATTGACTCTATTACCTCTCCTAGAAATTAACACACAAAACTGACAGCTGATTGACAAGATGAGAAGCAGTTTTCCAAAATTCAAATTGAACTTAATCCTTTCTTACTAAAAGAATGCTCAAATCAAGGCGACACAGCTCACTCGTTTTGACTTCATGAGGTATGGCAGGTAGAGACAACTATTTGAAAATACACAGCTAAAACTGTCCGTGCTTTGAATGCTAGACATGTTTTTCAGAATACACAGCTAAAGCGGGGACCGTTTTAGCTGTGTATTTTGAAAAAGTTGTGTGCTCTTCAAAGAGAAAGCTACTTTTGCTGTGTCGTTGGGTTCGAGGGGAAATGGGAGTCCTCTTCAGTCAGCAGGGACGACACCTGAGTCCCTTGCAGTCCTCTTGTCTGCCTCTGAGGGTGAAAAGAGAGTGGTCCCTGTCATCATGAGCCATGTCTGAAAGAATTAGTCACATTCCCTACGAGAATAGACGGGTGAAATAGCAAAAGTTGTATCTTCCTTTGGAGCATGGACGGGTTCAAAGCCAACCTCATACCACTAAGTATTTTGCTGAACATGAGCAGTTGTGTGTGCGGCCTGTGTTTGGGTGATTTTTGTGTCGTGTGTGTGTGTGTGTGTGTGTGTGTGTGTGTCTGTGTGTGTGTGTCTGTATTTCTGTCTCCATTCCTGATCAGCAAATCTTTTTTCCTCTTTTAGCATGTTACTCACAACTGTGGATGAAGCCCAGCACTCCTTAAAACACAATCCATGTATGGTTGAAGGAAATTTTCTTGGTGATGAGTGAGAGGTTGGTGACTGAAACCAGCTCATTTCCCATTGACCACTGAGGTCACATCTCTCAGGTGAGAAGCAAAGTGAGAATTTGAACCAGGCACATTCTCCTTAGAGACAATGGGCCAAAGACAGGTCCGATGGAATCGAATGTCTTTTCATGTTGACATCCATCCCGTCAAGCCCTCCTTAAGCCATTGAAGTGTCACATTGGGCCTGGGGGAGGCGGTGCACCCAGTGAAATTACAGGTCCGAAGATTTGGATTTGATTTCCAGCCCTCTGCCAGTCAGTCTGCCAGGCACTTTCATGTGACAAGCCTTAGGCGAGTCCCTTTCTGTCTCTGATTCCCGGTTCCTTCACAGGGATTTATGTGGGCCTTAACGCCCACTGGGAAAAGATCCCTCTGCCAGCTCAGTGCCTGCTTTCTTGGTTTGACTTGTCAATCTGGACTTGAATACACCTTTGGTTTTGGACTGACTCTATTACCTCTCCTAGAAATTAACACACAAAACTGACAGCTGATTGACAAGATGAGAAGCAGTTTTCCAAAATTCAAATTGAACTTAATCCTTTCTTACTAAAAGAATGCTCAAATCAAGGGGACACAGCTCACTCGTTTTGACTTCATGAGCTATGGCAGGTAGAGACAAATTTTTGAAAATACACAGCTAAACCTGTCCGTGCTTTGAATGCTAGAAATGTTTTTCAGAATACACAGCTAAAACGGTGCTAAAGCACTTAAAGCGGGGACCGTTTTAGCTGTGTATTTTGAAAAAGTTGTGTGCTCTTCAAAGACAAAGCTACTTTTGCTGTGTCTTTGGGTTCGAGGAGAAATGGGAGTCCTCTTCAGTCAGCAGGGACGACACCTGAGTCCTTTGCAATCCTCTTGTCTGCCTCTGAGGGTGAAATGAGAGTGGTCCCTGTCATCATGAGCCATGTCTGAAAGAATTATTCACATTCCCTAGGAGAATAGACGGGTGAAATAGCAAAAGGTGTGTCTTCCTTTGGAGCATGGACGGGTTCAAAGCCCACCTCATACCACTAATTATTTTGCTGAACACGAGCAGTTGTGTGTGCGGCCTGTGTTTGGGTGATTTTTGTGTCATGTGTGTGTGTGTGAGTGTGTGTGTGTGTGTGTGTGTGTCTGTGTGTGTGTGTCTGTATTTCTGTATCCATTCCTGAGCAGCAAATCTTTTTTCCTCTTTTAGCATGTTACTCACAACTGTGGATGAAGCCCAGCACTCCTGAAAACACAATCCATGTATGGTTGAAGGAAATTTTCTTGGTGATGAGTGAGAGGTTGGTGACTGAAACCAGCTCATTTCCCATTGACCACTGAGGTCACATCTCTCAGGTGAGAAGCAAAGTGAGAATTTGAACCAGGCACATTCTCCTTAGAGACAATGGGCCAAAGACAGGTCCGATGGAATCGAATGTCTTTTCCTGTTGACATCCATCCCGTCAAGCCCTCGTTAAGCCATTGAAGTGTCACATTGGGCCTGGGGGAGGCGGTGCACCCTGTGAAATTACACGTCCGAAGATTTGGATTTGATTTCCAGCCCTCTGCCGGTCAGTCTGCCAGGCACTTTCATGTGACAAGACTTAGGCGAGTCCCTTTCTGTCTCTGATTCCCGATTCCTTCACAGGGATTTATGTGGGCCTTAACGCCCACTGGGAAAAGATCCCTCTGCCAGCTAAGTGCCTGCTTTCTTGGTTTGACTTGTCAATCTGGACTTGAATACACCTTTGGTTTTGGATTGACTCTATTACCTCTCCTAGAAATTAACACACAAAACTGACAGCTGATTGACATGATGAGAAGCAGTTTTCCAAAATTCAAATTGAACTTAATCCTTTCTTCTGAAAAGAATGCTCAAATCAAGGGGACACAGCTCACTCGTTGTGACTTCAAGAGCTATGGCAGGTAGAGACAACTTTGTGAAAATACACAGCTAAAACTGTCCGTGCTTTGAATGCTAGACATGTTTTTCAGAATACACAGCTAAAGCGGGGACCGTTTTAGCTGTGTATTTTGAAAAAGTTGTGTGCTCTTCAAAGAGAAAGCTACTTTTGCTGTGTCTTTGGGTTCGAGGGGAAATGGGAGTCCTCTTCTGTCAGCAGGGATGACACATGAGTCCTTTGCAGTCCTCTTGTCTGCCTCTGAGGGTGAAATGAGAGTGGTCCCTGTCATCATGAGCCATGTCGGAAAGAATTATTCACATTCCCTACGAGAATAGACGGGTGAAATAGCAAAAGGTGTGTCTTCCTTTGGAGCATGGACGGGTTCAAAGCCCACCTCATACCACTAATTATTTTGCTGAACACGAGCAGTTGTGTGTGCGGCCTGTGTTTTGGTGATTTTTGTGTCGTGTGTGTGTGTGTGTGTGTGTGTGTGTGTGTGTGTGTCTGTGTGTCTGTGTGTGTGTGTCTGTATTTCTGTCTCCATTCCTGAGCAGCAAATCTTTTTTCCTCTTTTAGCATTTTACTCACAAATGTGGATGAAGCCCAGCTCTCCTGAAAACTCAATCCATGTATGGTTGAAGGAAATTTTCTTGGTGATGAGTGAGAGGTTGGTGACTGAAACCAGCTCATTTCCCATTGACCACTGAGGTCACATCTCTCAGGTGAGAAGCAAAGTGAAAATTTGAACCAGGCACATTCTTTTTAGAGACAATGGGCCCAAGACAGGTCCGATGGAATCGAATGTCTTTTCATGTCGACATCCATCCCGTCAAGCCCTCGTTAAGCCATTGAAGTGTCACATTGGGCCTGGGGGAGGCGGTGCCCCCTGTGAAATTACACGTCCGAAGATTTGGATTTGATTTCCAGCCCTCTGCCAGTCAGTCTGCCAGGCACTTTCATGTGACAAGCCTTAGGCGAATCCCTTTCTGTCTCTGATTCCCTATTCCTTCACAGGGATTTAGGTGGGCCTTAACGCCCACTGGGAAAAGATCCCTCTGCCAGCTCAGTGCCTGCTTTCTTGGTTTGACTTGTCAATCTGGACTTGAATACACCTTTGGTTTTGGATTGACTCTATTACCTCTCCTAGAAATTAACAAACAAAACTGACAGCTGATTGACAAGATGAGAAGCAGTTTTCCAAAATTCAAATTGAACTTAATCCTTTCTTCCTAAAAGAATGCTCAAATCAAGGGGACACAGCTCACACGTTTTGACTTCATGAGCTATGGCAGGTAGCGACAACTTTTTGAAAATACACAGCTAAAACTGTCCGTGCTTTGAATGCTAGACATGTTTTTCACAATACACAGCTAAAACGGTCCCCGCTTTAAGTTCTAAAGCACTTAAAGCGGGGACCGTTTTAGCTGTGTATTTTGAAAAAGTTGTGTGCTCTTCAAAGAGAAAGCTACTTTTGCTGTGTCTTTGGGTTCGAGGGGAAATGGGAGTCCTCTTCAGTCAGCAGGGACGACACCTGAGTTCTTTGCAGTCCTCCTGTCTGCCTCTGAGTGTGAAATGAGAGTGGTCGCTGTCATCATGAGCCATGTCTGAAAGAATTATTCACATTCCCTACGAGAATAGACGGGTGAAATAACAAAAGGTGTGTCTTCCTTTGGAGCATGGACGGGTTCAAAGCCCACCTCATACCACTAATTATTTGGCTGAACACGAACAGTTGTGTGTGCGGCCTGTGTTTTGGTGATTTTTGTGTCATGTGTGTGTGTGTGTGTGTGTGTGTGTGTGTGTGTCTGTGTGTGTGTGTCTGTATTTCTGTCTCCATTCCTGAGCAGCAAATCTTTTTTCCTCTTTTAGCATGTTACTCACAACTGTGGATGAAGCCCAGCACTCCTGAAAACACAATCCATGTATGGTTGAAGGAAATTTTCTTGGCGATGAGTGAGAGGTTGGTGACTGAAACCAGCTCATTTCCCATTGACAACTGAGGTCACATCTCTCAGGTGAGAAGCAAAGTGAGAATTTGAACCAGGCACATTCTCCTTAGAGACAATGGTCCAAAGACAGGTCCGATGGAATCGAATGTCTTTTCATGTCGACATCCATCCCGTAAAGCCCTCGTTAAGCCATTGAAGTGTCACATTGGGCCTGTGGGAGGCGGTGCACCCTGTGAAATTACATGTCCGAAGATTTGGATTTGATTTCCAGCCCTCTGCCAGTCAGTCTGCCAGGCACTTTCATGTGAAGAGCCTTAGGCGAGTCCCTTTCTGTCTCTGATTCCCGATTCCTTCACAGGGATTTAGGTGGGCCTTAACGCCCACTGGGAAAAGATCCCTCTGCCAGCTCAGTGCCTGCTTTCTTGGTTTGACTTGTCAATCTGGACTTGAATACACCTTTGGTTTTGGATTGACTCTATTACCTCTCCTAGAAATTAACACACAAAACTGACAGCTGATTGACAAGATGAGAAGCAGTTTTCCAAAATTCAAATTGAACTTAATCCTTTCTTCCTAAAAGAATGCTCAAATCAAGGGGACACAGCTCACTCGTTTTGACTTCATGAGCTATGGCAGGTAGAGACAACTTTTTGAAAATACACAGCTAAAACTGTCCGTGCTTTGAATGCTAAACATGTTTTTCAGTTTTAAGTGCTTTAGCACTTAAAGCGGGAACGTTTTAGCTGTGTATTTTGAAAAAGTTGTGTGCTCTTCAAAGAGAAAGCTACTTTTGCTGTGTCTTTGGGTTCGAGGGGAAATGGGAGTCCTCTTCAGTCAGCAGGGACGACACCTGAGTCCTTTGCAGTCCTCTTGTCTGCCTCTGAGGGTGAAATGAGAGTGGTCCCTGTCATCATGAGCCATGTCTGAAAGAATTATTCACATTCCCTACGAGAATAGACGGGTGAAATAGCAAAAGTTGGGTCTTCCTTTGGATCATGGACGGGTTCAAAGCCCACCTCATACCACTAAGTATTTTGCTGAACACGAGCAGTTGTGTGTGCGGCCTGTGTTTGGGTGATTTTTGTGTCGTGTGTGTGTGTGTGTGTGTGTGTGTGTGTGTGTGTCTGTGTGTGTGTGTCTGTATTTCTGTCTGCAGTCCTGAGCAGCAAATCTTTTTTCCTCTTTTAGCATGTTACTCACAACTGTGGATGAAGCCCAGCACTCCTGAAAACACAATCCATGTATGGTTGAAGGAAATTTTCTTGGTGATGAGTGAGAGGTTGGTGACTGAAACCAGCTCATTTCCCATTGACCACTGAGGTCACATCTCTCAGGTGAGAAGCAAAGTGAGAATTTGAACCAGGCACATTCTCCTTAGAGACAATGGGCCAAAGACAGGTCCGATGGAATCGAATGTCTTTTCATGTTGACATCCATCCCGTCAAGCCCTCGTTAAGCCATTGAAGTGTCACATTGGGCCTGGGGGAGGCGGTGCACCCTGTGAAATTACACGTCCGAAGATTTGGATTTGATTTCCAGCCCTCTGCCAGTCAGTCTGCCAGGCACTTTCATGTGAAAAGCCTTAGGCGAGTCCCTTTCTGTCTCTGATTCCCGATTCCTTCACAGTGATTTATGTGGGCCTTAACGCCCACTGGGAAAAGATCCCTCTGCCAGCTCAGTGCCTGCTTTCTTGGTTTGAATTGTCAATCTGGACTTGAATACACCTTTGGTTTTGGATTGACTCTATTACCTCTCCTAGAAATTAACACACAAAACTGACAGCTGATTGACAAGATGAGAAGCAGTTTTCCAAAATTCAAATTGAACTTAAGCCTTTCTTACTAACAGAATGCTCAAATCAAGGGGACACAGCTCACTCGTTTTGACTTCATGAGCTATGGCAGGTAGAGACAACTTTTTGAAAATACACAGCTAAAACTGACCGTGCTTTGAATGCTAGACATGTTTTTCAGAATACACAGCTAAAGCGGGGACCGTTTTAGCTGTGTATTTTGAAAAATTTGTGTGCTCTTCAAAGAGAAAGCTACTTTTGCTGTGTCTCTGGGTTCGAGGGGAAATGGGAGTCCTCTTCAGTCAGCAGGAATGACACCTGAGTCCTTTGCAGTCCTCTTCTCTGCCTCTGAGGGTGAAATGAGAGTGGTCCCTGTCATCATGAGCCATGTCTGAAAGAATTATTCACATTCCCTACGATAATAGACGGGTGAAATAGCAAAAGGTGTGTCTTCCTTTGGAGCATGGACGGTTTCAAAGCCCACCTCATACCACTAAGTATTTTGCTGAACACGAGCAGTTGTGTGTGCGGCCTGTGTTTGGGTGATTTTTGTGTCGTGTGTGTGTGTGTGTGTGTGTGTGTCTGTGTGTTTGTGTCTGTGTGTGTGTGTCTATATTTCTGTCTCCATTCCTGAGCAGCAAATCTTTTTTCCTCTTTTAGCATGTTACTCACAACTGTGGATGAAGCCCAGCACTCCTGAAAACACAATCCATGTATGGTTGAAGGAAATTTTCTTGGTGATGAGTGAGAGGTTGGTGACTGAAACCAGCTCATTTCCCATTGACAACTGAGGTCACATCTCTCAGGTGAGAAGCAAAGTGAGAATTTGAACCAGGCACATTCTCCTTAGAGACAATGGGCCAAAGACAGGTCCGATGGAATCGAATGTCTTTTCATGTTGACATCCATCCCGTCAAGCCCTCGTTAAGCCATTGAAGTGCCACATTGGGCCTGGGGGAGGCGGTGCACCCTGTGAAATTACATGTCCGAAGATTTGGATTTGATTTCCAGCCCTCTGCCAGTCAGTCTGCCAGGCATTTTAATGTGACAAGCCTTAGGCGAGTCCCTTTCTGTCTCTGATTCCCGATTCCTTCACAGGGATTTATGTGGGCCTTAACGCCCACTGGGAAAAGATCCCTCTGCCAGCTCAGTGCCTGCTTTCTTGGTTTGACTTGTCAATCTGGACTTGAATACACCTTTGGTTTTGGATTGACTCTATTACCTCTCCTAGAAATTAACACACAAAACTGACAGCTGATTGACAAGATGAGAAGCAGTTTTCCAAAATTCAAATTGAAATTAATCCTTTCTTACTAAAAGAATGCTCAGATCAAGGGGACACAGCTCACTCGTTTTGACTTCATGAGCTATGGCAGGTAGAGACAACTTTCTGAAATTACACAGCTAAAACTGTCCGTGCTTTGAATGCTAGACATGTTTTTCAGAATACACAGCTAAAGCGGGGACCGTTTTAGCTGTGTATTTTGAAAAAGTTGTGTGCTCTTCAAAGAGAAAGCTACTTTTGCTGTGTCTTTGGGTTCGAGGGGAAATGGGAGTCCTCTTCAGTCAGCAGGGACGACACCTGAGTCCTTTGCAGTCCTCTTGTCTGCCTCTGAGGGTGAAATGAGAGTGGTCCCTGTCATCATCAGCCATGTCTGAAAGAATTATTCACATTCCCTACGAGAATAGACGGGTGAAATAGCAAAAGGTGTGTCTTCCTTTGGAGCATGGACGGGTTCAAATCCCACCTCATACCACTAAGTATTTTGCTGAACACGAGCAGTTGTGTGTGCGGCCTGTGTTTGGGTGATTTTTGTGTCATGTGTGTGTGTGTGTGTGTGTGTGTGTGTGTGTGTCTGTATTTCTGTCTCCATTCCTGAGCAGCAAATCTTTTTTCCTCTTTTAGCATGTTACTCACAACTATGGATGAAGCCCAGCACTCCTGAAAACACAATCCATGTATGGTTGAAGGAAATTTTCTTTGTGATGAGTGAGAGGTTGGTGACTGAAACCAGCTCATTTCCCATTGACCACTGAGGTCACATCTCTCAGGTGAGAAGCAAAGTGAGAATTTGAACCAGGCACATTCTCCTTAGAGACAATGGGCCAAAGACAGGTCCGATGGAATCGAATGTCTTTTCATGTTGACATCCATCCCGTCAAGCCCTCGTTAAGCCATTGAAGTGTCACATTGGGCCTGGTGGAGGCGGTGCACCCTGTGAAATTACACGTCCGAAGATTTGGATTTGATTTCCAGCCCTCTGCCAGTCAGTCTGCCAGGCACTTTCATGTGACAAGCCTTAGGCGAGTCCCTTTCTGTCTCTGATTCCCGATTCCTTCACAGGGATTTATGTGGGCCTTAACGCCCACTGGGAAAAGATCCCTCTGCCAGCTCAGTGCCTGCTTTCTTGGTTTGACTTGTCAATCTGGACTTGAATACACCTTTGGTTTTGGATTGACTCTATTACCTCTCCTAGAAATTAACACACAAAACTGACAGCTGATTGACATGATGAGAAGCAGTTTTCCAAAATTCAAATTGAACTTAATCCTTTCTTCTGAAAAGAATGCTCAAATCAAGGGGACACAGCTCACTCGTTGTGACTTCAAGAGCTATGGCAGGTAGAGACAACTTTGTGAAAATACACAGCTAAAACTGTCCGTGCTTTGAATGCTAGACATGTTTTTCAGAATACACAGCTAAAGCGGGGACCGTTTTAGCTGTGTATTTTGAAAAAGTTGTGTGCTCTTCAAAGAGAAAGCTACTTTTGCTGTGTCTTTGGGTTCGAGGGGAAATGGGAGTCCTCTTCTGTCAGCAGGGACGACACATGAGTCCTTTGCAGTCCTCTTGTCTGCCTCTCAGGGTGAAATGAGAGTGGTCCCTGTCATCATGAGCCATGTCTGAAAGAATTATTCACATTCCCTACGAGAATAGACGGGTGAAATAGCAAAAGGTGTGTCTTCCTTTGGAGCATGGACGGGTTCAAAGCCCACCTCATACCACTAATTATTTTGCTGAACACGAGCAGTTGTGTGTGCGGCCTGTGTTTTGGTGATTTTTGTGTCGTGTGTGTGTGTGTGTGTGTGTGTGTGTGTGTGTGTCTGTGTGTCTGTGTGTGTGTGTCTGTATTTCTGTCTCCATTCCTGAGCAGCAAATCTTTTTTCCTCTTTTAGCATGTTACTCACAAATGTGGATGAAGCCCAGCTCTCCTGAAAACTCAATCCATGTATGGTTGAAGGAAATTTTCTTGGTGATGAGTGAGAGGTTGGTGACTGAAACCAGCTCATTTCCCATTGACCACTGAGGTCACATCTCTCAGGTGAGAAGCAAAGTGAAAATTTGAACCAGGCACATTCTTTTTAGAGACAATGGGCCCAAGACAGGTCCGATGGAATCGAATGTCTTTTCATGTCGACATCCATCCCGTCAAGCCCTCGTTAAGCCATTGAAGTGTCACATTGGGCTTGGGGGAGGCGGTGCCCCCTGTGAAATTACACGTCCGAAGATTTGGATTTGATTTCCAGCCCTCTGCCAGTCAGTCTGCCAGGCACTTTCATGTGACAAGCCTTAGGCGAATCCCTTTCTGTCTCTGATTCCCTATTCCTTCACAGGGATTTAGGTGGGCCTTAACGCCCACTGGGAAAAGATCCCTCTGCCAGCTCAGTGCCTGCTTTCTTGGTTTGACTTGTCAATCTGGACTTGAATACACCTTTGGTTTTGGATTGACTCTATTACCTCTCCTAGAAATTAACAAACAAAACTGACAGCTGATTGACAAGATGAGAAGCAGTTTTCCAAAATTCAAATTGAACTTAATCCTTTCTTCCTAAAAGAATGCTCAAATCAAGGGGACACAGCTCACTCGTTTTGACTTCATGAGCTATGGCAGGTAGCGACAACTTTTTGAAAATACACAGCTAAAACTGTCCGTGCTTTGAATGCTAGACATGTTTTTCACAATACACAGGTAAAACGGTCCCCGCTTTAAGTTCTAAAGCACTTAATGCGGGGACCGTTTTAGCTGTGTATTTTGAAAAAGTTGTGTGCTCTTCAAAGAGAAAGCTACTTTTGCTGTGTCTTTGGGTTCGAGGGGAAATGGGAGTCCTCTTCAGTCAGCAGGGACGACACCTGAGTTCTTTGCAGTCCTCCTGTCTGCCTCTGAGTGTGAAATGAGAGTGGTCGCTGTCATCATGAGCCATGTCTGAAAGAATTATTCACATTCCCTACGAGAATAGACGGGTGAAATAACAAAAGGTGTGTCTTCCTTTGGAGCATGGACGGGTTCAAAGAACACCTCATACCACTAATTATTTTGCTGAACACGAACAGTTGTGTGTGCGGCCTGTGTTTTGGTGATTTTTGTGTCATGTGTGTGTGTGTGTGTGTGTGTGTGTGTGTGTGTCTGTGTGTGTGTGTCTGTATTTCTGTCTCCATTCCTGAGCAGCAAATCTTTTTTCCTCTTTTAGCATGTTACTCACAACTGTGGATGAAGGCCAGCACTCCTGAAAACACAATCCATGTATGGTTGAAGGAAATTTTCTTGGCGATGAGTGAGAGGTTGGTGACTGAAACCAGCTCATTTCCCATTGACCACTGAGGTCACATCTCTCAGGTGAGAAGCAAAGTGAGAATTTGAACCAGGCACATTCTCCTTAGAGACAATGGTCCAAAGACAGGTCCGATGGAATCGAATGTCTTTTCATGTCGACATCCATCCCGTAAAGCCCTCGTTAAGCCATTGAAGTGTCACATTGGGCCTGTGGGAGGCGGTGCACCCTGTGAAATTACATGTCCGAAGATTTGGATTTGATTTCCAGCCCTCTGCCAGTCAGTCTGCCAGGCACTTTCATGTGAAGAGCCTTAGGCGAGTCCCTTTCTGTCTCTGATTCCCGATTCCTTCACAGGGATTTAGGTGGGCCTTAACGCCCACTGGGAAAAGATCCCTCTGCCAGCTCAGTGCCTGCTTTCTTGGTTTGACTTGTCAATCTGGACTTGAATACACCTTTGGTTTTGGATTGACTCTATTACCTCTCCTAGAAATTAACACACAAAACTGACAGCTGATTGACAAGATGAGAAGCAGTTTTCCAAAATTCAAATTGAACTTAATCCTTTCTTACTAAAAGAATGCTCAAATCAAGGGGACACAGCTCACTCGTTTTGACTTCATGAGCTATGGCAGGTAGAGACAACTTTTTGAAAATACACAGCTAAAACTGTCCGTGCTTTGAATGCTAGACATGTTTTTCAGTTTTAAGTGGTTTAGCACTTAAAGCGGGACCGTTTTAGCTGTGTATTTTGAAAAAGTTGTGTGCTCTTCAAAGAGAAAGCTACTTTTGCTGTGTCTTTGGGTTCGAGGGGAAATGGGAGTCCTCTTCAGTCAGCAGGGACGACACCTGAGTCCTTTGCAGTCCTCTTGTCTGCCTCTGAGGGTGAAATGAGAGTGGTCCCTGTCATCATGAGCCATGTCTGAAAGAATTATTCACATTCCCTACGAGAATAGACGGGTGAAATAGCAAAAGGTGGGTCTTCCTTTGGATCATGGACGGGTTCAAAGCCCACCTCATACCACTAAGTATTTTGCTGAACACGAGCAGTTGTGTGTGCGGCCTGTGTTTGGGTGATTTTTGTGTCGTGTGTGTGTGTGTGTGTGTGTGTGTGTGTGTGTGTCTGTGTGTGTGTGTCTGTATTTCTGTCTCCAGTCCTGAGCAGCAAATCTTTTTTCCTCTTTTAGCATGTTACTCACAACTGTGGATGAAGCCCAGCACTCCTGAAAACACAATCCATGTATGGTTGAAGGAAATTTTCTTGGTGATGAGTGAGAGGTTGGTGACTGAAACCAGCTCATTTCCCATTGACCACTGAGGTCACATCTCTCAGGTGAGAAGCAAAGTGAGAATTTGAACCAGGCACATTCTCCTTAGAGACAATGGGCCAAAGACAGGTCCGATGGAATCGAATGTCTTTTCATGTTGACATCCATCCCGTCAAGCCCTCGTTAAGCCATTGAAGTGTCACATTGGGCCTGGGGGAGGCGGTGCACCCTGTGAAATTACACGTCCGAAGATTTGGATTTGATTTCCAGCCCTCTGCCAGTCAGTCTGCCAGGCACTTTCATGTGAAAAGCCTTAGGCGAGTCCCTTTCTGTCTCTGATTCCCGATTCCTTCACAGGGATTTAGGTGGGCCTTAACGCCCACTGGGAAAAGATCCCTCTGCCAGCTCAGTGCCTGCTTTCTTGGTTTGACTTGTCAATCTGGACTTGAATACACCTTTGGTTTTGGATTGACTCTATTACCTCTCCTAGAAATTAACACACAAAACTGACAGCTGATTGACAAGATGAGAAGCAGTTTTCCAAAATTCAAATTGAACTTAAGCCTTTCTTACTAACAGAATGCTCAAATCAAGGGGACACAGCTCACTCGTTTTGACTTCATGAGCTATGGCAGGTAGAGACAACTTTTTGAAAATACACAGCTAAAACTGACCGTGCTTTGAATGCTAGACATGTTTTTCAGAATACACAGCTAAAGCGGGGACCGTTTTAGCTGTGTATTTTGAAAAATTTGTGTGCTCTTCAAAGAGAAAGCTACTTTTGCTGTGTCTCTGGGTTCGAGGGGAAATGGGAGTCCTCTTCAGTCAGCAGGAATGACACCTGAGTCCTTTGCAGTCCTCTTGTCTGCCTCTGAGGGTGAAATGAGAGTGGTCCCTGTCATCATGAGCCATGTCTGAAAGAATTATTCACATTCCCTACGATAATAGACGGGTGAAATAGCAAAAGGTGTGTCTTCCTTTGGAGCATGGACGGTTTCAAAGCCCACCTCATACCACTAAGTATTTTGCTGAACACGAGCAGTTGTGTGTGCGGCCTGTGTTTGGGTGATTTTTGTGTCGTGTGTGTGTGTGTGTGTGTGTGTGTGTGTCTGTGTGTGTGTGTCTGTGTGTGTGTGTCTATATTTCTGTCTCCATTCCTGAGCAGCAAATCTTTTTTCCTCTTTTAGCATGTTACTCACAACTGTGGATGAAGCCCAGCACTCCTGAAAACACAATCCATGTATGGTTGAAGGAAATTTTCTTGGTGATGAGTGAGAGGTTGGTGACTGAAACCAGCTCATTTCCCATTGACAACTGAGGTCACATCTCTCAGGTGAGAAGCAAAGTGAGAATTTGAACCAGGCACATTCTCCTTAGAGACAATGGGCCAAAGACAGGTCCGATGGAATCGAATGTCTTTTCATGTTGACATCCATCCCGTCAAGCCCTCGTTAAGCCATTGAAGTGCCACATTGGGCCTGGGGGAGGCGGTGCACCCTGTGAAATTACATGTCCGAAGATTTGGATTTGATTTCCAGCCCTCTGCCAGTCAGTCTGCCAGGCATTTTAATGTGACAAGCCTTAGGCGAGTCCCTTTCTGTCTCTGATTCCCGATTCCTTCACAGGGAT
Organism: Saimiri boliviensis; assembly: GCF_048565385.1. Lineage (NCBI taxonomy): Eukaryota > Metazoa > Chordata > Mammalia > Primates > Cebidae > Saimiri > Saimiri boliviensis. Next base: position 154,421,598 of record NC_133453.1, read on the forward strand.
TTATGTGGGCCTTAACGCCCACTGGGAAAAGATCCCTCTGCCAGCTCAGTGCCTGCTTTCTTGGTTTGACTTGTCAATCTGGACTTGAATACACCTTTGGTTTTGGATTGACTCTATTACCTCTCCTAGAAATTAACACACAAAACTGACAGCTGATTGACAAGATGAGAAGCAGTTTTCCAAAATTCAAATTGAAATTAATCCTTTCTTACTAAAAGAATGCTCAAATCAAGGGGACACAGCTCACTCGTTTTGACTTCATGAGCTATGGCAGGTAGAGACAACTTTCTGAAAATACACAGCTAAAACTGTCCGTGCTTTGAATGCTAGACATGTTTTTCAGAATACACAGCTAAAGCGGGGACCGTTTTAGCTGTGTATTTTGAAAAAGTTGTGTGCTCTTCAAAGAGAAAGCTACTTTTGCTGTGTCTTTGGGTTCGAGGGGAAATGGGAGTCCTCTTCAGTCAGCAGGGACGACACCTGAGTCCTTTGCAGTCCTCTTGTCTGCCTCTGAGGGTGAAATGAGAGTGGTCCCTGTCATCATCAGCCATGTCTGAAAGAATTATTCACATTCCCTACGAGAATAGACGGGTGAAATAGCAAAAGGTGTGTCTTCCTTTGGAGCATGGACGGGTTCAAATCCCACCTCATACCACTAAGTATTTTGCTGAACACGAGCAGTTGTGTGTGCGGCCTGTGTTTGGGTGATTTTTGTGTCATGTGTGTGTGTGTGTGTGTGTGTGTGTGTTTGTGTGTCTGTATTTCTGTCTCCATTCATGAGCAGCAAATCTTTTTTCCTCTTTTAGCATGTTACTCACAACTATGGATGAAGCCCAGCACTCCTGAAAACACAATCCATGTATGGTTGAAGGAAATTTTCTTTGTGATGAGTGAGAGGTTGGTGACTGAAACCAGCTCATTTCCCATTGACCACTGAGGTCACATCTCTCAGGTGAGAAGCAAAGTGAGAATTTGAACCAGGCACATTCTCCTTAGAGACAATGGGCCAAAGACAGGTCCGATGGAATCGAATGTCTTTTCATGTTGACATCCATCCCGTCAAGCCCTCGTTAAGCCATTGAAGTGTCACATTGGGCCTGGTGGAGGCGGTGCACCCTGTGAAATTACACGTCCGAAGATTTGGATTTGATTTCCAGCCCTCTGCCAGTCAGTCTGCCAGGCACTTTCATGTGACAAGCCTTAGGCGAGTCCCTTTCTGTCTCTGATTCCCTATTCCTTCACAGGGATTTATGTGGGCCTTAACGCCCACTGGGAAAAGATCCCTCTACCAGCTCAGTGCCTGCTTTCTTGGTTTGACTTGTCAATCTGGACTTGAATACACCTTTGGTTTTGGATTGACTCTATTACATCTCCTAGAAATTAACACACAAAACTGACAGCTGATTGACAAGATGAGAAGCAGTTTTCCAAAATTCAAATTGAACTTAATCCTTTCTTACTAAAAGAATGCTCAAATCAAGGGGACACAGCTCACTCCTTTTGACTTCATGAGCTATGGCAGGTAGAGACAACTTTTTGAAAATACACAGCTAAAATTGTCCGTGCTTTGAATGCTAGACATGTTTTTCAGTTTTAAGTGCTTTAGCACTTAAAGCGGGACCGTTTTAGCTGTGTATTTTGAAAAAGTTGTGTGCTCTTCAAAGAGAAAGCTACTTTTGCTGTGTCTTTGGGTTCGAGGGGAAATGGGAGTCCTCTTCAGTCAGCAGGGACGACAACTGAGTCCTTTGCAGTCCTCTTGTCTGCCTCTGAGGGTGAAATGAGAGTGGGCCCTGTCATCATGAGCCATGTCTGAAAGAATTATTCACATTCCCTACGAGAATAGACGGGTGAAATAGCAAAAGGTGTGTCTTCCTTTGGAGCATGGACGGGTTCAAAACCCACCTCATACCACTAAGTATTTTGCTGAACACGAGCAGTTGTGTGTGCGGCCTGTGTTTGGGTGATTTTTGTGTCGTGTGTGTGTGTATGTGTGTGTGTGCGTGTGTGTGTCTGTGTGTCTGTGTGTGTGTGTCTGTATTTCTGTCTCCATTCCTGAGCAGCAAATCTTTTTGCCTCTTTTAGCATGTTACTCACAACTGTGGATGAAGCCCAGCACTCCTGAAAACACAATCCATGTATGGTTGAAGGAAATTTTCTTGGTGATGAGTGAGAGGTTGGTGACTGAAACCAGCTCATTTCCCATTGACCACTGAGGTCACATCTCTCAGGTGAGAAGCAAAGTGAGAATTTGAACCAGGCACATTCTCCTTAGAGACAATGGGCCAAAGACAGGTCCGATGGAATCGAATGTCTTTTCATGTTGACATCCATCCCGTCAAGCCCTCGTTAAGCCATTGAAGTGTCACATTGGGCCTGGGGGAGGCGTTGCACCCTGTGAAATTACACGTCCGAAGATTTGGATTTGATTTCCAGCCCTCTGCCAGTCAGTCTGCCAGGCACTTTCATGTGACAAGCCTTAGGCGAGTCCCTTTCTGTCTCTGATTCCCGATTCCTTCACAGGGATTTATGTGGGCCTTAACGCCCACTGGGAAAAGATCCCTCTGCCAGCTAAGTGCCTGCTTTCTTGGTTTGACTTCTCAATCTGGACTTGAATACACCTTTGGTTTTGGATTGACTCTATTACCTCTCCTAGAAATTAACACACAAAACTGACAGCTGATTGACAAGATGAGAAGCAGTTTTCCAAAATTCAAATTGAACTTAATCCTTTCTTACTAAAAGAATGCTCAAATCAAGGGGACACAGCTCACTCGTTTTGACTTCATGAGCTATGGCAGGTAGAGACAACTTTTTGAAAATACACAGCTAAAACTGTCCGTGCTTTGAATGCTAGACATGTTTTTCAGTTTTAAGTGCTTTAGCACTTAAAGCGGGACCGTTTTAGCTGTGTATTTTGAAAAAGTTGTGTGCTCTTCAAAGAGAAAGCTACTTTTGCTGTGTCTTTGGGTTCGAGGGGAAATGGGAGTCCTCTTCAGTCAGCAGGGACGACACCTGAGTCCTTTGCAGTCCTCTTGTCTGCCTCTGAGGGTGAAATGAGAGTGGTCCCTGTCATCATGAGCCATGTCTGAAAGAATTATTCACATTCCCTACGAGAATAGACGGGTGAAATAGCAAAAGGTGTGTCTTCCTTTGGAGAATGGACGGGTTCAAAGCCCACCTCATACCACTAAGTATTTTGCTGAACACGAGCAGTTGTGTGTGCGGCCTGTGTTTGGGTGATTTTTGTGTCGTGTGTGTGTGTGTGTGTGTGTGTGTGTGTGTGTGTGTGTTTGTCTGTGTCTGTATTTCTGTCTCCATCCCTGAGCAGCAAATCTTTTTTCCTCTTTTAGCATGTTACTCACAACTGTGGATGAAGCCCAACACTCCTGAAAACACAATCCATGTATGGTTGAAGGAAATTTTCTTGGCGATGAGTGAGAGGTTGGTGACTGAAACCAGCTCATTTCCCATTGACCACTGAGGTCACATCTCTCAGGTGAGAAGCAAAGTGAGAATTTGAATCAGGCACATTCTCCTTGGAGACAATGGGCCAAAGACAGGTCCGATGGAATCGAATGTCTTTTAATGTTGACATCGATCCCGTCATGCCCTCGTTAAGCCATTGAAGTGTCACATTGGGCCTGGGGGAGGCGGTGCACCCTGTGAAATTACACGTCCGAAGATTTGGATTTGATTTCCAGCCCTCTGCCAGTCAGTCTGCCAGGCACTTTCATGTGACAAGCCTTAGGCGAGTCCCTTTCTGTCTCTGATTCCCGATTTCTTCACAGGGATTTATGTGGGCCTTAACGCTCACTGGGGAAAGATCCCTCTGCCAGCTCAGTGCCTGCTTTCTTGGTTTGACTTGTCAATCTGGACTTGAATACACCTTTGGTTTTGGATTGACTCTATTACCTCTCCTAGAAATTAACACACAAAACTGACAGCTGATTGACAAGATGAGAAGCAGTTTTCCAAAATTCAAATTGAACTTAATCCTTTCTTACTAAAAGAATGCTCAAATCAAGGCGACGCAGCTCACTCGTTTTGACTTCATGAGCTATGGCAGGTAGAGACAACTTTTTGAAAATACACAGCTAAAACTGTCCGTGCTTTGAATGCTAGTCATGTTTTTCAGAATACACAGCTAAAACGGTCCCCGCTTTAAGTGCTAAAGCACTTATAGCGCAGACCGTTTTAGGTGTGTATTTTGAAAAATTTGTGTGCTCTTCAAAGAGAAAGCTACTTTTGCTGTGTCTTTGGGTTCGAGGGGAAATGGGAGTGCTCTTCAGTCAGCAGGGACGACACCTGAGTCCTTTGCAGTCCTCTTGTCTGCCTCTGAGGGTGAAATGAGAGTTGTCCCTGTCATCATGAGCCATGTCTGAAAGAATTATTCACATTCCCTACGAGAATAGACGGGTGAAATAGCAAAAGGTGTGTCTTCCTTTGGAGCATGGACGGGTTCAAAGCCCACCTCATACCACTAAGTATTTTGCTGAACACGAGCAGTTGTGTGTGCGGCCTGTGTTTGGGTGATTTTTGTGTGATGTTTGTGTGTGTGTGTGTGTGTGTGTGTGTTTGTGTGTGTGTGTCTGTGTGTTTGTGTCTATATTTCTGTCTCCATTCCTGAGCAGCAAATCTTTTTTCCTCTTTTAGCATGGTACTCACAACTGTGGATGAAGCCCAGCACTCCTGAAAACACAATCCATGTATGGTTGAAGGAAGTTTTCTTGGTGATGAGTGAGAGGTTGGTGACTGAAACCAGCTCATTTCCCATTGAACACTGAGGTCACATCTCTCAGGTGAGAAGCAAAGTGAGAATTTGAATCAGGCACATTCTCCTTGGAGACAATGGGCCAAACACAGGTCCGATGGAATCGAATGTCTTTTCATGTTGACATCCATCCCGTCAAGCCCTCGTTAAGCCATTGAAGTGTCACATTGGGCCTGGGGGAGGCGGTGCACCCTGTGAAATTACACGTCCGAAGATTTGGATTTGATTTCCAGCCCTCTGCCAGTCAGTCTGCCAGGCACTTTCATGTGACAAGCCTTAGGAGAGTCCCTTTCTGTCTCTGATTCCCGATTCCTTCACAGGGATTTATGTGGGCCTTAATGCTCACTGGGGAAAGATCCCTCTGCCAGCTCAGTGCCTGCTTTCTTGGTTTGACTTGTCAATCTGGACTTGAATACACCTTTGGTTTTGGATTGACTCTATTACCTCTCCTAGAAATTAACACACAAAACTGACAGCTGATTGACAAGATAAGAAGCAGTTTTCCAAAATTCAAATTGAACTTAATACTTTCTTACTAAAAGAATGCTCAAATCAAGGCGACACAGCTCACTCGTTTTGACTTCATGAGCTATGGCAGGTAGAGACAACTTTTTGAAAATACACAGCTAAAACTGTCCGTGCTTTGAGTGCTAGACATGTTTTTCAGAATACACAGCTAAAGCGGGGACCGTTTTAGCTGTGTATTTTTAAAAAGTTGTGTGCTCTTCAAAGAGAAAGCTACTTTTGCTGTGTCTCTGGGTTCGAGGGGAAATGGGAGTCCTCTTCAGTCCGCAGGGACGACACTTGAGTCCTTTGCAGTCCTCTTGTCTGCCTCTGAGGATGAAATGAGAGTGGTCCCTGTCATCATGAGCCATGTCTGAAAGAATTATTCACATTCCCAATGAGAATAGACGGGTGAAATAGCAAAAGGTGTGTCTTCCTTTGGAGCATGGACGGGTTCAAAGCCCACCTCATACCACTAAGTATTTTGCTGAACACGAGCAGTTGTGTGTGCGGCCTGTGTTTGGGTGATTTTTGTGTCGTGTGTGTGTGTGTGTGTGTGTGTGTGTGTGTGTGTGTGTCTGTGTGTGTGTGTCTGTATTTCTGTCTCCATTCCTGAGCAGTAAATCTGTTTTCCTCTTTTAGCATGTTTCTCACAACTGTGGATGAAGCCCAGCACTGCTGAAAACACAATCCATTTATGGTTGAAGGAAATTTTCTTGGTGATGAGTGAGAGGTTGGTGACTGAAACCAGCTCATTTCCCATTGACCACTGAGGTCACATCTCTCAGGTGAGAAGCAAAGTGAGAATTTGAACCAGGCACATTCTCCTTAGAGACAATGGGCCAAAGACAGGTCCGATGGAATCGAATGTCTTTTCATGTTGACATCCATCCCGTCAAGCCCTCGTTAAGCCATTGAAGTGTCACATTGGGCCTGGGGGAGGCGGTGCACCCTGTGAAATTACACGTCCGAAGATTTGGATTTGATTTCCAGCCCTCTGCCAGTCAGTCTGCCAGGCACTTTCATGTGACAAGCCTTAGGCGAGTCCCTTTCTGTCTCTGATTCCCGATTCCTTCACAGGGATTTATGTGGGCCTTAACGCCCACTGGGAAAAGATCCCTCTGCCAGCTCAGTGCCTGCTTTCTCGGTTTGACTTGTCAATCTGGACTTGAATACACCTTTGGTTTTGGATTGACTCTATTACCTCTCCTAGAAATTAACACACAAAACTGACAGCTGATTGAAAAGATGAGAAGCAGTTTTCCAAAATTCAAATTGAACTTAATCCTTTCTTACTAAAAGAATGCTCAAATCACGGGGACACAGCTCACTCGTTTTGACTTCATGAGCTATGGCAGGTAGAGACAACTTTTTGAAAATACACAGCTAAAGCTGTCCGTGCTTTGAATGCTAGACATGTTTTTCAGAATACACAGCTAAAACGGTCCCCGCTTTAAGTGCTTTAGCAGTTAAAGCGGGGACCGTTTTAGCTGTGTATTTTGAAAAAGTTGTGTGTTCTTCAAAGAGAAAGCTACTTTTGCTGTTTCTCTGGGTTCGAGGGGAAATGGGAGTCCTCTTCAGTCAGCAGGGACGACACCTGTGTCCTTTGCAGTCCTCTTGTCTGCCTCTGAGGGTGAAATGAGAGTGGTCCCTGTCATCATGAGCCATGTCTGAAAGAATTATTCACATTCCCTACGAGAATAGACGGGTGAAATAGCAAAAGGTGTGTCTTCCTTGGGAGCATGGACGGGTTCAAAGCCTACGTCATACCACTAAGTATTTCGCTGAACACGAGCAGTTGTGTGTGCGGCCTGTGTTTGGGTGATTTTTGTGTCATGTTTGGGTGTGTGTGTGTGTGTCTGTGTGTGTGTGTCTGTATTTCTGTCTCCATTCCTGAGCAGCAAATCTTTTTTCCTCTTTTAGCATGTTACTCACAACTGTGGATGAAGCCCAGCACTCCTGAAAACACAATCCATGTATGGTTGAAGGAAATTTTCCTGGTGATGAGTGAGAGGTTGGTGACTGAAACCAGCTCATTTCCCATTGACCACTGAGGTCACATCACTCAGGTGAGAAGCAAAGTGAGAATTTGAACCAGGCACATTCTCCTTAGAGACAATGGGCCAAAGACAAGTCCGATGGAATCGAATGTCTTTTCATGTTGACATCCATCCCGTCAAGCCCTCGTTAAGCCATTGAAGTGTCACATTGGGCCTGGGGGAGGCGGTGCACCCTGTGAAATTACACGTCCGAAGATTTGGATTTGATTTCCAGCCCTCTGCCAGTCAGTGTGCCAGGCACTTTCATGTGACAAGCCTTAGGCGAGTCCCTTTCTGTCTCTGATTCCCGATTCCTTCACAGGGATTTATGTGGGCCTTAACGCCCACTGGGAAAAGATCCCTCTGCCAATTCAGTGCCTGCTTTCTTGGTTTGACTTGTCAATCTGGACTTGAATACACCTTTGGTTTTGGATTGACTCTATTACCTCTCCTAGAAATTAACACACAAAACTGACAGCTGATTGACAAGATGAGAAGCAGTTTTCCAAAATTCAAATTGAACTTAATCCTTTCTTACTAAAAGAATGCTCAAATCAAGGGGACACAGCTCACTCGTTTTGACTTCATGAGCTATGGCAGGTAGAGACAACTTTTTGAAAATACACAGCTAAAACTGTCCGTGCTTTGAATGCTAGACATGTTTTTCAGTTTTAAGTGCTTTAGCACTTAAAGCGGGACCGTTTTAGCTGTGTATTTTGAAAAAGTTGTGTGCTCTTCAAAGAGAAAGCTACTTTTGCTGTGTCTTTGGGTTCGAGGGGAAATGGGAGTCCTCTTCAGTCAGCAGGGACAACACCTGAGTCCTTTGCAGTCCTCTTGTCTGCCTCTGAGGGTGAAATGAGAGTGGTCCCTGTCATCATGAGCCATGTCTGAAAGAATTATTCACATTCTCTACAAGAATAGACGGGTGAAATAGCAAAAGGTGTGTCTTCCTTTGGAGCATGGACGGGTTCAAAGCCCACCTCATACCACTAAGTATTTTGCTGAACACGAGCAGTTGTGTGTGCGGCCTTTGTTTGGGTGATTTTTGTGTCGTGTGTGTGTGTGTGTGTGTGTGTGTGTGTGTGTGTGTGTGTGTCTGTATTTCTGTCTCCATTCCTGAGCAGCAAATCTTTTTTCCTCTTTTAGCATGTTACTCACAACTGTGGATGAAGCCCAGCACTCCTGAAAACACAATCCATGTATGGTTGAAGGAAATTTTCTTGGTGATGAGTGAGAGGTTGGTGACTGAAACCAGCTCATTTCCCATTGACCACTGAGGTCACATCTCTCAGGTGAGAAGCAAAGTGAGAATTTGAACCGGGCACATTCTCCTTAGAGACAATGGGCCAAAGACAGGTCCGATGGAATCGAATGCCTTTTCCTGTTGACATCCATCCCGTCAAGCCCTCGTTAAGCCATTGAAGTGTCACATTGGGCCTGGGGGAGGCGGTGCACCCTGTGAAATTACACGTCCGAAGATTTGGATTTGATTTCCAGCCCTCTGCCTGTCAGTCTGCCAGGCACTTTCATGTGACAAGCCTTAGGCGAGTCCCTTTCTGTCTCTGATTCCCGATTCCGTCACAGGGATTTATGTGGGCCTTAACGCCCACTGGGAAAAGATCCCTCTGCCAGCTCAGTGCCTGCTTTCTTGGTTTGACTTGTCAATCTGGACTTGAATACACCTTTGGTTTTGGATTGACTCTATTACCTCTCCTAGAAATTAACACACAAAACTGACAGCTGATTGACAAGATGAGAAGCAGTTTTCCAAAATTCAAATTGAACTTAATCCTTTCTTACTAAAAGAATGCTCAAATCAAGGCGACACAGCTCACTCGTTTTGACTTCATGAGCTATGGCAGGTAGAGACAACTTTTTGAAAATACACAGCTAAAACTGTCCGTGCTTTGAATGCTAGACATGTTTTTCAGAATACACAGCTAAAACGGTCCCCGCTTTAAGTGCTTTATTAGCTGTGTATTTTGAAAAAGTTGTGTGCTCTTCAAAGAGAAAGGTACTTTTGCTGTGTCTTTGGGTTCGAGGGGAAATGGGAGTCCTCTTCAGTCAGCAGGGACGACACCTGAGTCCTTTGCAGTCCTCTTGTCTGCCTCTGAGGGTGAAATGAGAGTGGTCCCTGTCTTCATGAGCCATGTCTGAAAGAATTATTCACATTCCCTACGAGAATACACGGGTGAAATAGCAAAAAGTGTGTCTTCCTTTGGAGCATGTAAGGGTTCAAAGCCCACCTCATACCACTAAGTATTTTGCTGAACACAAGCAGTTGTGTGTGCGGCCTGTGTTTGGGTGATTTTTGTGTCCTGTGTGTGTGTGTGTGTGTGTCTGTGTGTGTGTGTCTGTATTTCTGTCTCCATTCCTGAGCAGCAAATCTTTTTTGCTCTTTTAGCATGTTACTCACAACTGTGGATGAAGCCCAGCACTCCTGAAAACACAATCCATGTATGGTTGAAGGAAATTTTCTTGGTGATGAGTGAGAGGTTGGTGACTGAAACCAGCTCATTTCCCATTGACCACTGAGGTCACATCTCTCAGGTGAGAAGCAAAGTGAGAATTTGAACCAGGCACATTCTCCATAGAGACAATGGGCCAAAGACAGGTCCGATGGAATCGAATGTCTTTTCATGTTGACATCCATCCCGTCAAGCCCTCGTTAAGTCATTGAAGTGTCACATTTGGCCTGGGGGAGGCGGTGCATCCTGTGAAATTACACGTCCGAAGATTTGGATTTGATTTCCAGCCCTCTGCCAGTCAGTCTGCCAGGCACTTTCATGTGACAAGCCTTAGGCGAGTCCCTTTCTGTCTCTGATTCCCGATTCCTTCACAGGGATTTATGTGGGCCTTAACGCCCACTGGGAAAAGATCCCTCTGCCAGCTCAGTGCCTGCTTTCTTGGTTTGACTTGTCAATCTGGACTTGAATACACCTTTGGTTTTGGATTGACTCTATTACCTCTCCTAGAAATTAACACACAAAACTGACAGCTGATTGACAAGATGAGAAGCTGTTTTCCAAAATTAAAATTGAACTTAATCCTTTATACTAAAAGAATGCTCAAATCAAGGGGACACAGCTCACTCGTTTTGACTTCATGAGCTATGGCAGGTAGAGACAACTTTTTGAAAATACACAGCTAAAACTGTCCGTGCTTTGAATGCTAGACATGTTTTTCAGAATACACAGCTAAAGCGGGGACAGTTTTAGCTGTGTATTTTGAAAAAGTTGTGTGCTCTTCAAAGAGAAAGCTACTTTTGCTGTGTCTTTGGGTTCGAGGGGAAATGGGAGTCCTCTTCAGTCAGCAGGGACGACACCTGAGTCCTTTGCAGTCCTCTTGTCTGCCTCTGAGGGTGAAATGAGAGTGGTCCCTGTCATCATGAGCCATGTCTGAAAGAATTATTCACATTCCCTACGAGAATAGACGGGTGAAATAGCAAAAGTTGTGTCTTCCTTTGGAGCATGGACGGGTTCAAAGCCTACCTCATACCACTAAGTATTTTGCTGAACACGAGCAGTTGTGTGTGCGGCCTGTGTTTGGGTGATTTTTGTGTCATGTGTGTGTGTGTGTGTGTGTGTGTGTGTGTGTGTGTCTGTGTGTGTGTGTCTGTATTTCTGTCTCCATTCCTGAGCAGCAAATCTTTTTTCCTCTTTTAGCATGTTACTCACAACTGTGGATGAAGCCCAGCACTCCTGAAAACACAATCCATGTATGGTTGAAGGAAATTTTCTTGGTGATGAGTGAGAGGTTGGTGACTGAAACCAGCTCATTTCCCATTGACCACTGAGGTCACATCTCTCAGGTGAGAAGCAAAGTGAGAATTTGAACCAGGCACATTCTCCTTAGAGACAATGGGCCAAAGACAGGTCCGATGGAATCGAGTGTCTTTTCATGTTGACATCCATCCCGTCAAGCCCTCGTTAAGCCATTGAAGTGTCACATTGGGCCTGGGGGAGGCGGTGCACCCTGTGAAATTACACGTCCGAAGATTTGGATTTGATTTCCAGCCCTCTGCCAGTCAGTCTGCAGGCACTTTCATGTGACAAGCCTTAGGCGAGTCCCCTTCTGTCTCTGATTCCCGATTCCTTCACAGGGATTTATGTGGGCCTTAACGCCCACAGGGAAAAGATCCCTCTGCCAGCTCAGTGCCTGCTTTCTTGGTTTGACTTGTCAATCTGGACTTGAATACACCTTTGGTTTTGGATTGACTCTATTACCTCTCCTAGAAATTAACACACAAAACTGACAGCTGATTGACAAGATGAGAAGCAGTTTTCCAAAATTCAAATTGAACTTAATCCTTTCTTACTAAAAGAATGCTCAAATCAAAGGGACACAGCTCACTCGTTTTGACTTCATGAGCTATGGCAGGTAGAGACAACTTTTTGAAAATACACAGCCAAAACTGTCCGTGCTTTGAATGCTAGACATGTTTTTCAGAATACACAGCTAAAACAGTCCCCGCTTTAAGAGATAAAGCACTTAAAGCGGGGACCGTTTTAGCTGTGTATTTTGAAAAAGTTGTGTGCTCTTCAAAAAGAAAGCTATTTTTGCTGTGTCTTTGGGTTCGAGGGGAAACGGGAGTCCTCTTCAGTCATCAGGGACGACACCTGAGTCCTTTGCAGTCCTCCTGTCTGCCACTGAGGGTGAAATGAGACTGGTCCCTGTCATCATGAGGAATGTCTGAAAGAATTATTCACATTCCCTACGAGAATAGACGGGTGAAATAGCAAAAGGTGTGTCTTCCTTTGGAGCATGGAAGGGTTCAAAGCCCACCTCATACCACTAAGTATTTTGCTGAACACGAGCAGTTGTGTATGCGACCTGTTTTTGGGTGATTTTTGTGTCGTGTGTGTGTGTGTGTGTGTGTGTGTGTCTGTGTGTGTGTGTCTGTATTTCTGTCTCCATTCCTGAGCAGCAAATCTTTTTTCCTCTTTTAGCATGTAACTCACAACTGTGGATGAAGCCCAGCACTCCTGAAAACACAATCCATGTATGGTTGAAGGAAATTTTCTTGGTGATGAGTGAGAGGTTGGTGACTGAAACCAGCTCATTTCCCATTGACCACTGAGGTCACATCTCTCAGGTGAGAAGCAATGTGAGAATTTGAACCAGGCACATTCTGCTTAGAGACAATGGGCCAAAGACAGGTCCGATGGAATCGAATGTCTTTTCATGTTGACATCTATCCCGTCAAGCCCTCGTTAAGCCATTGAAGTGTCACATTGGACCTGGGGGAGGCGGTGCACCCTGTGAAATTACACGTCAGAAGATTTGGATTTGATTTCCAGCCCCCTGCCAGTCAGTCTGCCAGGCACTTTCATGTGACAAGCCTTAGGCGAGTCCCTTTCTGTCTCTGATTCCCGATTCCTTCACAGGGATTTATGTGGGCCTTAACGCCCACTGGGAAAAGATCCCTCTGCCACCTCAGTGCCTGCTTTCTCGGTTTGACTTGTCAATCTGGACTTGAATACACCTTTGGTTTTGGATTGACTCTATTACCTCTCCTAGAAATTAACACACAAAACTGACAACTGATTGAAAAGATGAGAAGCAGTTTTCCAAAATTCAAATTGAACTTAATCCTTTCTTCCGAAAAGAATGCTCAAATCAAGGGGACACAGCTCACTCGTTTTGACTTCATGAGCTATGGCAGGTAGAGACAACTTTTTGAAAATACACAGCTAAAGCTGTCCGTGCTTTGAATGCTAGACATGTTTTTCAGAATACACAGCTAAAACGGTCCCCGCTTTAAGTGCTTTAGCAGTTAAAGCGGGGACCGTTTTAGCTGTGTATTTTGAAAAAGTTGTGTGTTCTTCAAACAGAAAGCTACTTTTGCTGTGTCTTTGGGTTCGAGGGGAAATGGGAGTCCTCTTCAGTCAGCAGGGACGACACCTGAGTCCTTTGCAGTCCTCTTGTCTGCCTCTGAGGGTGAAATGAGAGTGGTCCCTGTCATCATGAGCCATGTCTGAAAGAATTATTCACATTCCCTACGAGAATAGACGGGTGAAATAGCAAAAGGTGTGTCTTCCTTTGGAGCATGGACGGGTTCAAAGCCTACCTCATACCACTAAGTATTTTGCTGAACACGAGCAGTTGTGTGTGCGGCCTGTGTTTGGGTGATTTTTGTGTCGTGTGGGTGTGTGTGTGTGTGTGTGTGTGTGTGTGTCTGTGTGTGTGTGTCTGCATTTCTGTCTCCATTCCTGAGCAGCAAATCTTTTTTCCTCTTTTAGCATGTTACTCACAACTGTGGATGAAGCCCAGCACTCCTGAAAACACAATCCATGTATGGTTGAAGGAAATTTTCTTGGTGATGAATGAGAGGTTGGTGAATGAAACCAGCTCATTTCCCATTGACCACTGAGGTCACATCTCTCAGGTGATAAGCAAAGTGAAAATTTGAACCAGGCACATTATCCTTAGAGACAATGGGCCAAAGACAGGTCCGATGGAATCGAATGTCTTTTCATGTTGACATCCATCCCGTCAAGCCCTCGTTAAGCCATTGAAGTGTCACATTGGGCCTGGGGGAGGCGGTGCACCCTGTGAAATTACACGTCCGTAGATTTGGATTTGATTTCCAGCCCTCTGCCAGTCAGTCTGCCAGGCACTTTCATGTGACAAGCCTAAGGCGAGTCCCTTTCTGTCTCCGATTCCCGATTCCTTCACAGGGATTTATGTGGGCCTTAACGCCCACTGGGAAAAGATCCCTCTGCCAGCTCAGTGCCTGCTTTCTTGGTTTGACTTGTCAATCTGGACTTGAATACACCTTTGGTTTTGGATTGACTCTATTACCTCTCCTAGAAATTAACACACAAAACTGACAGCTGATTGACAAGATGAGATGCAGTTTTCCAAAATTCAAATTGAACTTAATCCTTTCTTACTAAAAGAATGCTCAAATCAAAGGGACAGAGCTCACTCGTTTTGACTTCATGAGCTATGGCAGGTAGAGACAACTTTTTGAAAATACACAGCCAAAACAGTCCGTGCTTTGAATGCTAGACATGTTTTTCAGAATACACAGCTAAAACGGTCCCCGCTTTAAGTGTTAAAGCACTTAAAGCGGGGACCGTTTTAGCTGTGTATTTTGAAAAAGTTGTGTGCTCTTCAAAAAGAAAGCTATTTTTGCTGTGTCTTTGGGTTCGAGGGGAAATGGGAGTCCTCTTCAGTCAGCAGGGACGACACCTGAGTCCTTTGCAGTCCTCCTGTCTGCCTCTGAGGGTGAAATGAGACTGGTCCCTGTCATCATGAGCCATGTCTGAAAGAATTATTCACATTCCCTACGAGAATAGACGGGTGAAATAGCAAAAGGTGTGTCTTCCTTTGGAGCATGGAAGGGTTCAAAGCCCACCCCATACCACTAAGTATTTTGCTGAACACGAGCAGTTGTGTATGCGGCCTTTGTTTGGGTGATTTTTGTGTCGTGTGTGTGTGTGTGTGTGTGTCTGTATTTCTGTCTCCATTCCTGAGCAGCAAATCTTTTTTCCTCTTTTAGCATGTTACTCACAACTGTGGATGAAGCCCAGCACTCCTGAAAACACAATCCATGTATGGTTGAAGGAAATTTTCTTGGTGATGAGTGAGAGGTTGGTGACTGAAACCAGCTCATTTCCCATTGACCACTGAGGTCACATCTCTCAGGTGAGAAGCAAAGTGAGAATTTGAACCAGGCACATTCTCCTTAGAGACAATGGGCCAAAGACATGTCCGATGGAATCGAATGTCTTTTCATGTTGACATCCATCCCGTCAAGCCCTCGTTAAGCCATTGAAGTGTCACATTGGGCCTGGGGGAGGAGGTGCACCCTGTGAAATTACACGTCCGAAGATTTGGATTTGATTTCCAGCCCTCTGCCAGTCAGTCTGCCAGGCACTTTCATGTGACAAGCCTTAGGCGAGTCCCTTTCTGTCTCTGATTCCCGATTCCTTCACAGGGATTTATGTGGGCCTTAACGCCCACTGGGAAAAGATCCCTCTGCCAGCTCAGTGCCTGCTTTCTTGGTTTGACTTGTCAATCTGGACTTGAATACACCTTTGGTTTTGGATTGACTCTATTATCTGTCCTAGAAATTAACACACAAAACTGACAGCTGATTGACAAGATGAGAAGCATTTTTCCAAAATTCAAATTGAACTTAATCCTTTCTTACTAAAAGAATGCTCAAATCAAAGGGACAGAGCTCACTCGTTTTGACTTCATGAGCTATGGCAGGTAGAGACAACTTTTTGAAAATACACAGCCAAAACCGTCCGTGCTTTGAATGCTAGACATGTTTATCAGAATACACAGCTAAAACAGTCCCCGCTTTAAGTGTTAAAGCACTTAAAGCGGGGACCGTTTTAGCTGTGTAGTTTGAAAAAGTTGTGTGCTCTTCAAAGAGAAAGCTACTTTTGCTGTGTCTCTGGGTTCGAGGGGAAATGGGAGTCCTCTTCAGTCAGCAGGGAAGACACCTGCGTCCTTTGCAGTCCTCTTTTCTGCCTCTGAGAGTGAAATGAGAGTGGTCCCTGTCGTCATGAGCCATGTCTGAAAGAATTATTCACATTCCCTACGAGAATAGACGGGTGAAATAGCAAAAGGTGTGTCTTCCTTTGGAGCATGGACGGATTCAAAGCCCACCTCATACCACTAAGTATTTTGCTGAACACGAGCAGTTGTGTGTGCGGCCTGTGTTTGGGTGATTTTTGTGTCGTGTGAGTGTGTGTGTGTGTGTGTGTGTGTGTGTGTGTCTGTGTGTGTGTGTCTGCATTTCTGTCTCCATTCCTGAGCAGCAAATCTTTTTTCCTCTTTTAGCATGTTACTCACAACTGTGGATGAAGCCCAGCACTCCTGAAAACACAATCCATGTATGGTTGAAGGAAATTTTCTTGGTGATGAGTGAGAGGTTGGTGACTGAAACCAGCTCATTTCCCATTGACCACTGAGGTCACATCTCTCAGGTGAGAAGCAAAGTGAGAATTTGAACCAGGCACATTCTCCATAGAGACAATGGGCCAAAGACAGGTCCGATGGAATCGAATGTCTTTTCATGTTGACATCCATCCCGTCAAGCCCTCGTTAAGTCATTGAAGTGTCACATTGGGCCTGGGGGAGGCGGTGCATCCTGTGAAATTACACGTCCAAAAATTTGGATTTGATTTCCAGCCCTCTGCCAGTCAGTCTGCCAGGCACTTTCATGTGACAAGCCTTAGGCGAGTCCCTTTCTGTCTCTGATTCCCGATTCCTTCACAGGGATTTATGTGGGCCTTAACGCCCACTGGGAAAAGATCCCTCTGCCAGCTCAGTGCCTGCTTTCTTGGTTTGACTTGTCAATCTGGACTTGAATACACCTTTGGTTTTGGATTGACTCTATTACCTCTCCTAGAAATTAACACACAAAACTGACAGCTGATTGACAAGATGAGAAGCAGTTTTGCAAAATTCAAATTGAACTTAATCCTTTCTTACTAAAAGAATGCTCAAATAAAGGGGACACAGCTCACTCGTTTTGACTTCATGAGCTATGGCAGGTAGAGACAACTTTTTGAAAATACACAGCTAAAACTGTCCGTGCTTTGAATGCTAGACATGTTTTTCAGAATACACAGCTAAAACGGTCCCCGCTTTAAGTGCTTTATTAGCGGTGTATTTTGAAAAAGTTGTGTGCTCTTCAAAGAGAAAGGTACTTTTGCTGTGTCTTTGGGTTCGAGGGGAAATGGGAGTCCTCTTCAGTCAGCAGGGACGACACCTGAGTCCTTTGCAGTCCTCTTGTCTGCCTCTGAGGGTGAAATGAGAGTGGTCCCTGTCTTCATGAGCCATGTCTGAAAGAATTATTCACATTCCCTACGAGAATAGACGGGTGAAATAGCAAAAGGTGTGTCTTCCTTTGGAGCATGGAAGGGTTCAAAGCCCACCTCATACCACTAAGTATTTTGCTGAACACAAGCAGTTGTGTGTGCGGCCTGTGTTTGGGTGATTTTTGTGTCCTGGGTGTGTGTGTGTATGTGTCTGTGTGTGTGTGTTTGTATTCCTGTCTCCATTCCTGAGCAGCAAATCTTTTTTCTCTTTTAGCATGTTACTCACAACTGTGGATGAAGCCCAGCACTCCTGAAAACACAATCCATGTATGGTTGAAGGAAATTTTCTTGGTGATGAGTGAGAGGTTGGTGACTGAAACCAGCTCATTTCCCATTGACCACTGAGGTCACATCTCTCAGGTGAGAAGCAAAGTGAGAATTTGAACCAGGCACATTCTCCTTAGAGACAATGGGCCAAAGACAGGTCCGATGGAATCGAATGTCTTTTCATGTTGACATCCATCCCGTCAAGCCCTCGTTAAGCCATTGAAGTGTCACATTGGGCCTGGGGGAGGCGGTGCACCCTGTGAAATTACACGTCCGAAGATTTGGATTTGATTTCCAGCCCTCTGCCAGTCAGTCTGCCAGGCACTTTCATGTGACAAGCCTTAGGCGAGTCCCTTTCTGTCTCTGATTCCCGATTCCTTCACAGGGATTTATGTGGGCCTTAACGCCCACTGAGAAAAGATCCGTCTGCCAGCTCAGTGCCTGCTTTCTTGGTTTGACTTGTCAATCTGGACTTGAATACACCTTTGGTTTTGGATTGACTCTATTACCTCTCCTAGAAATTAACACACAAAACTGACAGCTGATTGACAAGATGAGAAGCAGTTTTCCAAAATTCAAATTGAACTTAATCCTTTCTTACTAAAAGAATGCTCAGATCAAAGGGACACAGCTCACTCGTTTTGACTTCATGAGCTATGGCAGGTAGAGACAACTTTTTGAAAATACACAGCCAAAACAGTCCGTGCTTTGAATGCTAGACATGTTTTTCAGAATACACAGCTAAAACGGTCCCCGCTTTAAGTGTTAAAGCACTTAAAGCGGGGACCGTTTTAGCTGTGTATTTTGAAAAAGTTGTGTGCTCTTCAAAAAGAAAGCTATTTTTGCTGTGTCTTTGGGTTCGAGGGGAAATGGGAGTCCTCTTCAGTCAGCAGGGACGACACCTGAGTCCTTTGCAGTCCTCCTGTCTGCCTCTGAGGGTGAAATGAGACTGGTCCCTGTCATCATGAGCCATGTCTGAAAGAATTATTCACATTCCCTACGAGAATAGACGGGTGAAATAGCAAAAGGTGTGTCTTCCTTTGGAGCATGGAAGGGTTCAAAGCCCACCTCATACCACTAAGTATTTTGCTGAACACGAGCAGTTGTGTATGCGGCCTTTGTTTGGGTGATTTTTGTGTCGTGTGTGTGTGTGTGTGTGTCTGTATTTCTGTCTCCATTCCTGAGCAGCAAATCTTTTTTCCTCTTTTAGCATGTTACTCACAACTGTGGATGAAGCCCAGCACTCCTGAAAAGACAATCCATGTATGGTTGAAGGAAATTTTCTTGGTGATGAGTGAGAGGTTGGTGACTGAAACCAGCTCATTTCCCATTGACCACTGAGGTCACATCTCTCAGGTGAGAAGCAAAGTGAGAATTTGAACCAGGCACATTCTCCTTAGAGACAATGGGCCAAAGACAGGTCCGATGGAATCGAATGTCTTTTCATGTTGACATCCATCCCGTCAAGCCCTCGTTAAGCCATTGAAGTGTCACATTGGGCCTGGGGGAGGAGGTGCACCCTGTGAAATTACACGTCCGAAGATTTGGATTTGATTTCCAGCCCTCTGCCAGTCAGTCTGCCAGGCACTTTCATGTGACAAGCCTTAGGCGAGTCCCTTTCTGTCTCTGATTCCCGATTCCTTCACAGGGATTTATGTGGGCCTTAACGCCCACTGGGAAAAGATCCCTCTGCCAGCTCAGTGCCTGCTTTCTTGGTTTGACTTGTCAATCTGGACTTGAATACACCTTTGGTTTTGGATTGACTCTATTATCTTTCCTAGAAATTAACACACAAAACTGACAGCTGATTGACAAGATGAGAAGCAGTTTTGCAAAATTCAAATTGAACTTAATCCTTTCTTACTAAAAGAATGCTCAAATCAAAGGGACAGAGCTCACTCGTTTTGACTTCATGAGCTATGGCAGGTAGAGACAACTTTTTGAAAATACACAGCCAAAACCGTCCCTGCTTTGAATGCTAGACATGTTTATCAGAATACACAGCTAAAACAGTCCCCGCTTTAAGTGTTAAAGCACTTAAAGCGGGGACCGTTTTAGCTGTGTAGTTTGAAAAAGTTGTGTGCTCTTCAAAGAGAAAGCTACTTTTGCTGTGTCTCTGGGTTCGAGGGGAAATGGGAGTCCTCTTCAGTCAGCAGGGAAGACACCTGCGTCCTTTGCAGTCCTCTTTTCTGCCTCTGAGAGTGAAATGAGAGTGGTCCCTGTCGTCATGAGCCATGTCTGAAAGAATTATTCACATTCCCTACGAGAATAGACGGGTGAAATAGCAAAAGGTGTGTCTTCCTTTGGAGCATGGACGGGTTCAAAGCCCACCTCATACCACTAAGTATTTTGCTGAACACGAGCAGTTGTGTGTGCGGCCTGTGTTTGGGTGATTTTTGTGTCGTGTGTGTGTGTGTGTGTGTGTGTGTGTGTGTGTGTCTGTGTGTGTGTGTCTGCATTTCTGTCTCCATTCCTGAGCAGCAAATCTTTTTTCCTCTTTTAGCATGTTACTCACAACTGTGGATGAAGCCCAGCACTCCTGAAAACACAATCCATGTATGGTTGAAGGAAATTTTCTTGGTGATGAATGAGAGGTTGGTGAATGAAACCAGCTCATTTCCCATTGACCACTGAGGTCACATCTCTCAGGTGATAAGCAAAGTGAAAATTTGAACCAGGCACATTATCCTTAGAGACAATGGGCCAAAGACAGGTCCGATGGAATCGAATGTCTTTTCATGTTGACATCCATCCCGTCAAGCCCTCGTTAAGCCATTGAAGTGTCACATTGGGCCTGGGGGAGGCGGTGCACCCTGTGAAATTACACGTCCGTAGATTTGGATTTGATTTCCAGCCCTCTGCCAGTCAGTCTGCCAGGCACTTTCATGTGACAAGCCTAAGGCGAGTCCCTTTCTGTCTCCGATTCCCGATTCCTTCACAGGGATTTATGTGGGCCTTAACGCCCACTGGGAAAAGATCCCTCTGCCAGCTCAGTGCCTGCTTTCTTGGTTTGACTTGTCAATCTGGACTTGAATACACCTTTGGTTTTGGATTGACTCTATTACCTCTCCTAGAAATTAACACACAAAACTGACAGCTGATTGACAAGATGAGATGCAGTTTTCCAAAATTCAAATTGAACTTAATCCTTTCTTACTAAAAGAATGCTCAAATCAAAGGGACAGAGCTCACTCGTTTTGACTTCATGAGCTATGGCAGGTAGAGACAACTTTTTGAAAATACACAGCCAAAACAGTCCGTGCTTTGAATGCTAGACATGTTTTTCAGAATACACAGCTAAAACGGTCCCCGCTTTAAGTGTTAAAGCACTTAAAGCGGGGACCGTTTTAGCTGTGTATTTTGAAAAAGTTGTGTGCTCTTCAAAAAGAAAGCTATTTTTGCTGTGTCTTTGGGTTCGAGGGGAAATGGGAGTCCTCTTCAGTCAGCAGGGACGACACCTGAGTCCTTTGCAGTCCTCCTGTCTGCCTCTGAGGGTGAAATGAGACTGGTCCCTGTCATCATGAGCCATGTCTGAAAGAATTATTCACATTCCCTACGAGAATAGACGGGTGAAATAGCAAAAGGTGTGTCTTCCTTTGGAGCATGGAAGGGTTCAAAGCCCACCTCATACCACTAAGTATTTTGCTGAACACGAGCAGTTGTGTATGCGGCCTTTGTTTGGGTGATTTTTGTGTCGTGTGTGTGTGTGTGTGTGTCTGTATTTCTGTCTCCATTCCTGAGCAGCAAATCTTTTTTCCTCTTTTAGCATGTTACTCACAACTGTGGATGAAGCCCAGCACTCCTGAAAACACAATCCATGTATGGTTGAAGGAAATTTTCTTGGTGATGAGTGAGAGGTTGGTGACTGAAACCAGCTCATTTCCCATTGACCACTGAGGTCACATCTCTCAGGTGAGAAGCAAAGTGAGAATTCGAACCAGGCACATTCTCCTTAGAGACAATGGGCCAAAGACAGGTCCGATGGAATCGAATGTCTTTTCATGTTGACATCCATCCCGTCAAGCCCTCGTTAAGCCATTGAAGTGTCACATTGGGCCTGGGGGAGGCGGTGCCCCCTGTGAAATTACACGTCCGAAGATTTGGATTTGATTTCCAGCCCTCTGCCAGTCAGTCTGCCAGGCACTTTCATGTGACAAGCCTTAGGCGAGTCCCTTTCTTTCTCTGATTCCCGATTCCTTCACAGGGATTTATGTGGGCCTTAACGCCCACTGGGAAAAGATTCCCTCTGCCAGCTCAGTGCCTGCTTTCTTGGTTTGACTTGTCAATCTGTACTTGAATACACCTTTGGTTTTGGATTGACTCTATTACCTCTCCTAGAAATTAACACACAAAACTGACAGCTGATTGACAAGATGAGAAGCAGTTTTTTCAAAATTCAAATTGAACTTAATCCTTTCTTACTAAAAGAATGCTCAAATCAAGGGGACACAGCTCACTCGTTTTGACTTCATGAGCTATGGCAGGTAGAGACAAGTTTTTGAAAATACACAGCTAAAACTGTCCGTGCTTTGAATGCTAGACATGTTTTTCAGAATACACAGCTAAAGCGGGGACCGTTTTAGTTGTGTATTTTGAAAAAGTTGTGTGCTCTTCAAAGAGAAAACTACTTTTGCTGTGTCTTTGGGTTCGAGGGGAAATGGGAGTCCTCTTCAGTCAGCAGGGACGACACCTGAGTCCTTTGCTGTCCTCTTTTCTGCCTCTGAGGGTGAAATGAGAGTGGTCCCTGTCATCATGAGCCATGTCTGAAAGAATTATTCACATTTCCTACGAGAATAGACGGGTGAAATAGCAAAAGATGTGTCTTCCTTTCGAGCATGGACGGGTTCGAAGCCCACCTCATACCAATAAGTATTTTGCTGAACACTAGCAGTTGTGTGTGCGTCCCGTGTTTGGGTGATTTTTGTGTCGTGTTTGTGTGTGTGTGTGTGTATGTGTCTGTGTGTGTGTGTCTGTATTTCTGTCTCCATTCCTGAGCAGCAAATCTTTTTTCCTCTTTTAGCATGTTACTCACAACTGTGGATGAAGCCCAGCACTCCTGAAAACACAATCCATGTATGGTTGAAGGAAAATTTCTTGGTGATGTGTGAGAGGTTGGTGACTGAAACCAGCTCATTTCCCATTGACCACTGAGGTCACATCTCTCAGGTGAGAAGCAAAGTGAGAATTTGAACCAGGCACATTCTCCTTAGAGACAATGGGCCAAAGACAGGTCCGATGGAATCGAATGTCTTTTCATGTTGACATCCATCCCGTCAAGCCCTCGTTAAGACATTGGAGTGTCACATTGGGCCTGGGGGAGGCGGTGCACCCTGTGAAATTACACGTCCGAAGATTTGGATTTGATTTCCAGCCCTCTGTCAGTCAGTCTGCCAGGCACTTTCATGTGACAAGCCTTAGGCGAGTCCCTTTCTGTCTCTGATTCCCGATTCCTTCACAGGGATTTATGTGGGCTTTAACGCCCACTGGGAAAAGATCCCTCTGCCAGCTCAGTGCCTGCTTTCTTGGTTTGACTTGTCAATCTGGACTTGAATACACCTTTGGTTTTGGATTGACTCTATTACCTCTCCTAGAAATTAACACACAAAACTGACAGATGATTGACAAGATGAGAAGCAGTTTTCCAAAATTCAAATTGAACTTAATCCTTTCTTACTAAAAGAATGCTCAAATCAAGGGGACACAGCTCACTCGTTTTGACTTCATGAGCTATGGCAGGTAGAGAAAACTTTTTGAAAATACACAGCTAAAACTGTCCGTGCTTTGAATGCTAGACATGTTTTTCAGAATACACAGCTAAAAGGGTCCCCGCTTTAAGTGCTAAAGCAGTTAAAGCGGGGACCCTTTTAGCTGTGTATTTTGAAAAAGTTGTGTGCTCTTCAAAGAGAAAGCTACTTTTGCTGTGTCTTTGGGTTCGAGGGGAAATGGGAGTCCTCTTCAGTCAGCAGGGACGACACCTGAGTCCTTTGCAGTCCTCTTGTCTGCCTCTGAGGGTGAAATGAGAGTGGTCCCTGTCATCATGAGCCATGTCTGAAAGAATTATTCACATTCCCTACGAGAATAGACGGGTGAAATAGCAAAAGGTGTGTCTTCCTTTGGAGCATGGACGGGTTCAAAGCCCACCTCATACCACTAAGTATTTTGCTGAACACGAGCAGTTGTGTGTGCGGCCTGTGTTTGGGTGATTTTTGTGTCATGCGTGTGTGTGTTTGTGTGTGTGTGTGTGTCTGTGTGTGTGTGTCTGTATTTCTGTCTCCATTCCTGAGCAGCAAATCTTTTTTCCTCTTTTAGCATGTTACTCACAACTGTGGATGAAGCCCAGCACTCCTGAAAACACAATCCATGTATGGTTGAAGGAAATTTTCTTGGTGATGAGTGAGAGGTTGGTGACTGAAACCAGCTCATTTCCCATTGACCACTGAGGTCACATCTCTCAGGTGAGAAGCAAAGTGAGTATTTGAACCAGGCACATTCTCCTTAGAGACAATGGGCCAAAGACATGTCCGATGGAATCGAATGTCTTTTCATGTTGACATCCATCCCGTCAAGCCCTCGTTAAGCCATTGAAGTGTCACATTGGGCCTGGGGGAGGCGGTGCACCCTTTGTAATTACACGTCCGAAGATTTGGATTTGATTTCCAGCCCTCTGCCAGTCAGTCTGCCAGGCACTTTCATGTGACAAGCCTTAGGCGAGTCCCTTTCTGTCTCTGATTCCCGATTCCTTCACAGGGATTTATGTGGGCCTTAACGCCCACTGGGAAAAGATCCCTCTGCCAGCTCAGTGCCTGCTTTCTTGGTTTGACTTGTCAATCTGGACTTGAATACACCTTTGGTTTTGGATTGACTCTATTACCTCTCCTAGAAATTAACACACAAAACTGACAGCTGATTGACAAGATGAGAAGCAGTTTTCCAAAATTCAAATTGAACTTAATCCTTTCTTACTAAAAGAATGCTCAAATCAAGGGGACACAGCTCACTCGTTTTGACTTCATGAGCTATGGCAGGTAGAGACAACTTTTTGAAAATACACAGCTAAAACTGTCCGTGCTTTGAATGCTAGACATGTTTTTCAGAATACAGAGCTAAAACGGTCCCGCTTTAAGTGCTTTAGCAGTTAAAGCGGGACCGTTTTAGCTGTGTATTTTGAAAAAGTTGTGTGCTCTTCAAAGAGAAAGCTACTTTTGCTGTGTCTTTGGGTTCGAGGGGAAATGGGAGTCCTCTTCAGTCCGCAGGGACGACACCTGAGTCCTTTGCAGTCCTCTTGTCTGCCTCTGAGGGTGAAATGAGAGTGGTCCCTGTCATCATGAGCCATGTCTGAAAGAATTATTCACATTCTCTACAAGAATAGACTGGTGAAATAGCAAAAGGTGTGTCTTCCTTTGGATCATGGACGGGTTCAAAGCCCACCTCATACCACTAAGTATTTTGCTGAACACGAGCAGTTGTGTGTGCGGCCTTTGTTTGGGTGATTTTTGTGTCGTGTGTGTGTGTGTGTGTGTGTGTGTGTGTGTGTGTCTGTGTGTGTGTGTCTGTATTTCTGTCTCCATTCCTGAGCAGCAAATCTTTTTTCCTCTTTTAGCATGTTACTCACAACTGTGGATGAAGCCCAGCACTAATGAAAACACAATCCATGTATGGTTGAAGGAAATTTTCTTGGTGATGAGTGAGAGGTTGGTGACTGAACTCAGCTCATTTCCCATTGACCACTGAGGTCGCATCTCTCAGGTGAGAAGCAAAGTGAGAATTTGAACCAGGCACATTCTCCTTAGAGACAATGGGCCAAAGAGAAGTCCGATGGAATCGAATGTCTTTTCATGTTGACATCCATCCCGTCAAGCCCTCGTTAAGCCATTGAAGTGTCACATTGGGCCTGGGGGAGGCGGTGCACCCTGTGAAATTACACGTCCGAAGATTTGGATTTGATTTCCAGCCCTCTGCCAGTCAGTCTGCCAGGCACTTTCATGTGACAAGCCTTAGGCGAGTCCCTTTCTGTCTCTGATTCCCGATTCCTTCACAGGGATTTATGTGGGCCTTAACGCCCACTGGGAAAAGATCCCTCTGCCAGCTCAGTGCCTGCTTTCTTGGTTTGACTTGTCAATCTGGACTTGAATACACCTTTGGTTTTGGATTGACTCTATTACCTCTCCTAGAAATTAACACACAAAACTGACAGCTGATTGACAAGATGAGAAGCAGTTTTCCAAAATTCAAATTGAACTTAATCCTTTCTTACTAAAAGAATGCTCAAATCAAGGGGACACAGCTCACTCGTTTTGACTTCATGAGCTATGGCAGGTAGAGACAACTTTTTGAAAATACACAGCTAAAACTGTCCGTGCTTTGAATGCTAGACATGTTTTTCAGAATACACAGCTAAAACGGTCCCCGCTTTAAGTGATTTATTAGCTGTGTATTTTGAAAAAGTTGTGTGCTCTTCAAAGAGAAAGCTACTTTTGCTGTGTCTTTGGGTTCGAGGGGAAATGGGAGTCCTCTTCAGTCAGCAGGGACGACACCTGAGTCCTTTGCAGTCCTCTTGTCTGCCTCTGAGGGTGAAATGAGAGTGGTCCCTGTCATCATGAGCCACGTCTGAAAGAGTTATTCACATTCCCTACGAGAATAGACGGGTGAAATAGCAAAAGTTGTGTCTTCCTTTGGAGCATGGACGGGTTCAAAGCCCACCTCATACCACTAAGTATTTTGCTGAACACGAGCAGTTGTGTGTGCGGCCTGTGTTTGGGTGATTTTTGTGTCATGTGTGTGTGTGTGAGTGTGTTTTTGTGTGTGTGTGTGTGTCTGTGTGTGTGTGTCTGTATTTCTGTCTCCATTCCTGAGCAGCAAATCTTTTTTCCTCTATTAGCATGTTACTCACAACTGTGGATGAAGCCCAGCACTCCTGAAAACACAATCCATGTATGGTTGAAGGAAATTTTCTTGGTGATGAGTGAGAGGTTGGTGACTGAAACCAGCTCATTTCCCATTGACCACTGAGGTCACATCTCTCAGGTGAGAAGCAAAGTGAGAATTTGAACCAGGCACATTCTCCTTAGAGACAATGGGCCAAAGACAGGTCCGATGGAATCGAATGTCTTTTCTTGTTGACATCCATCCCGTCAAGTCCTCGTTAAGCCATTGAAGTGTCACATTGGGCCTGGGGGAGGCGGTGCACCCTGTGAAATTACACGTCCGAAGATTTGGATTTGATTTCCAGCCCTCTGCCAGTCAGTCTGCCAGGCACTTTCATGTGACAAGCCTTAGGCGAGTCCCTTTCTGTCTCTGATTCCCGATTCCTTCACAGGGATTTATGTGGGCCTTAACGCCCACTGGGAAAAGATCCCTCTGCCAGCTCAGTGCCTGCTTTCTTGGTTTGACTTGTCAATCTGGACTTGAATACACCTTTGGTTTTGGATTGACTCTATTACCTCTCCTAGAAATTAACACACAAAACTGACAGCTGATTGACAAGATGAGAAGCAGTTTTCCAAAATTCAAATTGAACTTAATCCTTTCTTACTAAAAGAATGCTCAAATCAAGGGGACACAGCTCACTCGTTTTGACTTCATGAGCTATGGCACGTAGAGACAACTATTTGAAAATACACAGCTAAAACAGTCCGTGCTTTGAATGCTAGACATGTTTTTCAGATTACACAGCTAAAACGGTCCCCGCTTTAAGTGCTAAAGCACTTATAGCGGGACCGTTTTAGCTGTGTATTTTGAAAAAGTTGTGTGCTCTTCAAAGAGAAAGCTACTTTTGCTGTGTCTTTGGGTTCGAGGGGAAATGGGAGTCCTCTTCAGTCAGCAGGGACGACACCTGAATCCTTTGCAGTCCTCTTGTCTGCCTCTGAGGGTGAAATGAGATTGGTCCCTGTCATCATGAGCCATGTCTGAAAGAATTATTCACATTCCCTACGAGAATAGACGGGTGAAATAGAAAAAGTTGTGTCTTCCTTTGGAGCATGGACGGGTTCAAAGCCCACCTCATACCACTAAGTATTTTGCTGAACACGAGCAGTTGGGTGTGCGGCCTGTGTTTGGGTGATTTTTGTGTCGTGTGTGTGTGTGTGTGTGTGTGTGTGTGTGTGTGTGTCTGTGTGTGTGTGTCTGTGTGTGTGTGTCTGTATTTCTGTCTCCATTCCTGAGCAGCAAATCTTTTTTTCTCTTTTAGCATGTTACTCACAACTGTAGATGAAGCCCAGCACTCCTGAAAACACAATCCATGTATGGTTGAAGGAAATTTTCTTGGTGATGAGTGAGAGGTTGGTGACTGAAACCAGCTCATTTCCCATTGACCACTGAGGTCACATCTCTCAGGTGAGAAGCAAAGTGAGAATTTGAACCAGGCACATTCTCCTTAGAGACAATGGGCCAAAGACAGGTCCGATGGAATCGAATGTCTTTTCATGTTGACATCCATCCCGTCAAGCCCTCGTTAAGCCATTGAAGTGTCACATTGGGCCTGGGGGAGGCGGTGCACCCTGTGAAATTACACGTCCGAAGATTTGGATTTGATTTCCTGCCCTCTGCCAGTCAGTCTGCCAGGCACTTTCATGTGACAAGCCTTAGGCGAGTCCCTTTCTGTCTCTGATTCCCGATTCCTTCACAGGGATTTATGTGGGCCTTAACGCCCACTGGGAAAAGATCCCTCTGCCAGCTCAGTGCCTGCTTTCTTGGTTTGACTTGTCAATCTGGACTTGAATACACCTTTGGTTTTGGATTGACTCTATTACCTCTCCTAGAAATTAACACACAAAACTGACAGCTGATTGACAAGATGAGAAGCAGTTTTCCAAAATTCAAATTGAACTTAATACTTTCTTACTAAAAGAATGCTCAAAACAAGGGGACACAGCTCACTCGTTTTGACTTCATGAACTATGGCAGGTAGAGACAACTTTTTGAAAATACACAGCTAAAACTGTCCGTGCTTTGAATGCTAGACATGTTTTTCAGAATACAGAGCTAAAACGGTCCCGCTTTAAGTGCTTTAGCAGTTAAAGCGGGACCGTTTTAGCTGTGTATTTTGAAAAAGTTGTGTGCTCTTCAAAGAGAAAGATACTTTTGCTGTGTCTTTGGGTTCGAGGGGAAATGGGAGTCCTCTTCAGTCCGCAGGGACGACACCTGAGTCCTTTGCAGTCCTCTTGTCTGCCTCTGAGGGTGAAATGAGAGTGGTCCCTGTCATCATGAGCCATGTCTGAAAGAATTATTCACATTCTCTACAAGAATTGACGGGTGAAATAGCAAAAGGTGTGTCTTCCTTTGGAGCATGGACGGGTTCAAAGCCCACCTCATACCACTAAGTATTTTGCTGAACACGAGCAGTTGTGTGTGCGGCCTTTGTTTGGGTGATTTTTGTGTCGTGTGTGTGTGTGTGTGTGTGTGTGTGTCTGTGTGTGTGTGTCTGTATTTCTGTCTCCATTCCTGAGCAGCAAATCTTTTTTCCTCTTTTAGCATGTTACTCACAACTGTGGATGAAGCCCAGCACTCCTGAATACACAATCCATGTATGGTTGAAGGAAATTTTCTTGGTGATGAGTGAGAGGTTGGTGACTGAAACCAGCTCATTTCCCATTGACCACTGAGGTCACATCTCTCAGGTGAGAAGCAAAGTGAGAATTTGAAACGGGCACATTCTCCTTAGAGACAATGGGCCAAAGACTGGTCCGATGGAATCGAATGTCTTTTCATGTTGACATCCATCCCGTCAAGCCCTCGTTAAGCCATTGAAGTGTCACATTGGGCCTGGGGGAGGCGGTGCACCCTGTGAAATTACACGTCCGAAGATTTGGATTTGATTACCAGCCCTCTGCCAGTCAGTCTGCCAGGCACTTTCATGTGACAAGCCTTAGGCGAGTCCCTTTCTGTCTCTGATTCCCGATTCCGTCACAGGGATTTATGTGGGCCTTAACGCCCACTGGGAAAAGATCCCTCTGCCAGCTCAGTGCCTGCTTTCTTGGTTTGACTTGTCAATCTGGACTTGAATACACCTTTGGTTTTGGATTGACTCTATTACCTCTCCTAGAAATTAACACACAAAACTGACAGCTGATTGACAAGATGAGAAGCAGTTTTCCAAAATTCAAATTGAACTTAATCCTTTCTTACTAAAAGAATGCTCAAATCAAGGGGACACAGCGCACTCGTTTTGACTTCATGAGCTATGGCAGGTAGAGACAACTTTTTGAAAATACACAGCTAAAAGTGTCCGTGCTTTGAATGCTAGACATGTTTTTCAGAATACACAGCTAAAGCGGGGACCGTTTTAGCAGTGTATTTTGAAAAAGTTGTGTGCTCTTCAAAGA
Organism: Saimiri boliviensis; assembly: GCF_048565385.1. Lineage (NCBI taxonomy): Eukaryota > Metazoa > Chordata > Mammalia > Primates > Cebidae > Saimiri > Saimiri boliviensis. The sequence goes on from NC_133453.1 coordinate 154,451,344, forward strand.
GAAAGCTACTTTTGCTGTGTCTTTGGGTTCGAGGGGAAATGGGAGTCCTCTTCAGTCAGCAGGGACGACACCTGAGTCCTTTGCAGTCCTCTTGTTTGCCTCTGAGTGTGAAATGAGAGTGGTCCCTGTCATCATGAGCCATGTCTGAAAGAATTATTCACATTCCCTACGAGAATAGACGGGTGAAATAGCAAAAGGTGTGTATTCCTTTGGAGCATGGACGGGTTCAAAGCCCACCTCATACCACTAAGTATTTTGCTGAACACGAGCAGTTGTGTGTGCGGCCTGTTTTTGGGTGATTTTGTATCATGTGTGTGTGTGTGTGTCTGTGTGTGTGTGGGTGTATGTGTGTCTGTGTGTGTGTGTCTGTATTTATGTCACCATTCCTGAGCAGCAAATCTTTTTTCCTCTTTTAGCATGTTACTCACAACTGTGCATGAAGCCCAGCACTCCTGAAAACACAATCTATGTATGGTTGAAGGAAATGATCTTGGTGATGAGTGAGAGGTTGGTGACTGAAACCAGCTCATTTCCCATTGACCACTGAGGTCACATCTCTCAGGTGAGAAGCAAAGTGAGAATTTGAACCAGGCACATTCTCCTTAGAGACAATGGGCCAAAGACAGGTCTGATGGAATCGAATGTCTTTTCATGTTGACATCCATCCCGTCAAGCCCTCGTTAAGCCATTGAAGTGTCACATTGGGCCTGGGGGAGGCGGTGCACCCTGTGAAATTACACGTCCGAAGATTTGGATTTGATTTCCAGCCCTCTGCCAGTCAGTCTGCCAGGCACTTTCATGTGACAAGCCTTAGGCGAGTCCCTTTCTGTCTCTGATTCCCGATTCCTTCACCTGGATTTATGTGGGCCTTAACGCCCACTGGAAAAAGATCCCTCTGCCAGCTCAGTGCCTGCTTTCTTGGTTTGACTTGTCAATCTGGACTTGAATACACCTTTGGTTTTGGATTGACTCTATTACCTCTCCTAGAAATTAACACACAAAACTGACAGCTGATTGACAAGATGAGAAGCAGTTTTCCAAAATTCAAATTGAACTTAATCCTTTCTTACTAAAAGAATGCTCAAATCAAGGGGACACAGCTCACTCGTTTTGACTTCATGAGCTATGGCAGGTAGAGACAAATTTTTGAAAATACACAGCTAAAACTGTCCGTGCTTTGAATGCTAGACATGTTTTTCTGTTTTAAGTGCTTTAGCACTTAAAGCGGGACCGTTTTAGCTGTGTATTTTGAAAAGGTTGTGTGCTCTTCAAAGAGAAAGCTACTTTTGCTGTGTCTTTGGGTTCGAGGGGAAATGGGAGTCCTCTTCAGTCAGCAGGGACGATACCTGAGTCCTTTGAAGTACTCTTGTCTGCCTCTGAGGGTGAAATGAGAGTGGTCCCTGTCATCATCAGCCATGTCTGAAAGAATTATTCACATTCCTTACGAGAATAGACGGGTGAAATAGCAAAAGGTGTGTCTTCCTTTTGAGCATGGACGGGTTCAAAGCTGACCTCATACCACTAAGTATTTTGCTGAACACGAGCAGTTGTGTGTGCGGCCTGTGTTTGGGTGATTTTTGTGTCATGTGTGTGTTTGTGAGTGTGTGTGTGTGTGTGTGTGTGTGTGTGTGTCTGTGTGTGTGTGTCTGTATTTCTGTCTCCATTCCTGAGCAGCAAATCTTTTTTCCTCTTTTAGCATGTTACTCCCAACTGTGGATGAAGCCCAGCACTCCTGAAAACACAATCCATGTATGGTTGAAGGAAATTTTCTTGGTGATGAGTGAGAGGTTGGTGACTGAAACCAGCTCATTTCCCATTGACCACTGAGGTCACATCTCTCAGGTGAGAAGCAAAGTGAGAATGTGAACCAGGCACATTCTCCTTAGAGACGATGGGTCAAAGACAGGTCCGATGGAATCGAATGTCTTTTCATGTTGACATCCATCCCGTAAAGCCCTCGTTAAGCCATTGAAGTGTCACATTGGGCCTGGGGGAGGCGGTGCACCATGTGAAATTACACGTCCGAAGATTTGGATTTGATTTCCAGCCCTCTGCCAGTCAGTCTGCCAGGCACTTTCATGTGACAAGCCTTAGGCGAGTCCCTTTCTGTCTCTGATTCCCGATTCCTTCACAGGGATTTATGTGGGCCATAACGCCCACTGGGAAAAGATCCCTCTGCCAGCTCAGTGCCCGCTTTCTTGGTTTGACTTGTCAATCTGGACTTGAATACACCTTTGGTTTTGGATTGACTCTATTACCTCTCCTAGAAATTAACACACAAAACCGACAGCTGATTGACAAGATGAGAAGCAGTTTTCCAAAATTCAAATTGAACTTAATCCTTTCTTACTAAAAGAATGCTCAAATCAAGGGGACACAGCTCACTCGTTTTGACTTCATGAGCTATGGCAGGTAGAGACAACTTTTTGAAAATACACAGCTAAAACTGTCCGTGCTTTGAATGCTAGACATGTTTTTCAGAATACACAGCTAAAGCGGGGACCGTTTTAGCTGTGTATTTTGAAAAAGTTGTGTGCTCTTCAAAGAGAAAGCTACTTTTGCTGAGTCTTTGGGTTCGAGGGGAAATGGGAGTCCTCTTCAGTCAGCAGGGACGACACCTGAGTCCTTTGCAGTCCTCCTGTCTGCCTCTGAGGGTGAAATGAGAGTGGTCCCTGTCATCATGAGCCATGTCTTAAAGAATTATTCACATTCCCTACGAGAATAGACGGGTGAAATAGCAAAAGGTGTGTCTTCTTTTGGAGCATGGAAGGGTTCAAAGCCCACCTCATACCACTAAGTGTTTTGCTGAAAACGAGCAGTTGTGTGTGCGGCCTGTGTTTGGGTGATTTTTGTATCGTGTGTGTGTGTGTGTGTGTGTTTGTGTGTGTGTGTGTGTATTTCTGTCTCCATTCCTGAGCAGCAAATCTTTTTTTTTCTTTTAGCATGTTACTCACAACTGTGGATGAAGCCCAGCACTCCTGAAAACACAATCCATGTATGGTTGAAGGAAATTTTCTTGGTGATGAGTGAGAGGTTGGTGACTGAAACCAGCTCATTTCCCATTGACCACTGAGGTCACATCTCTCAGGTGAGAAGCAAAGTGAGAATTTGAACCAGGCACATTCTCCTTAGAGACAATGGGCCAAAGACAGGTCCGATGGAATCGAATGTCTTTTCATGTTGACATCCATCCCGTCAAGCCCTCGTTAAGCCATTGAAGTGTCACTTTGGGCCTGGGGGAGGCGGTGCACCCTGTGAAATTACACGTCCGAAGATTTGGATTTGATATCCAGCCCTCTGCCAGTCAGTCTGCCAGGCACTTTCATGTGACAAGCCTTAGGCGAGTCCCTTTCTGTCTCTGATTCCCGATTCCTTCACAGGGATTTATGTGAGCCTTAACGCCCACTGGGAAAAGATCCCTCTGCCAGCTCAGTGCCTGCTTTCTTGGTTTCACTTGTCAATCTGGACTTGAATACACCTTTGGTTTTGGATTGACTCTATTACCTCTCCTAGAAATTAACACACAAAACTGACAGCTGATTGACAAGATGAGAAGCAGTTTTCCAAAATTCAAATTGAACTTAATCCTTTCTTACAAAAAGAATGCTCAAATCAAGGGGACACAGCTCACTCGTTTTGACTTCATGAGCTATGGCAGGTAGAGACAACTTTTTGAAAATACACAGCTAAAACTGTCCGTGCTTTGAATGCTAGACATGTTTTTCAGTTTTAAGTGCTTTAGCACTTAAAGCGGGACCGTTTTAGCTGTGTATTTTGAAAAAGTTGTTTGCTCTTCAAAGAGAAAGCTACTTTTGCTGTGTCTTTGTGTTCGAGGGGAAATGGGAGTCCTCTTCAGTCAGCAGGGACGACACCTGAGTACTTTGCAGTCCTCTTGTCTGCCTCTGAGGGTGAAATGAGTGTGGTCCCTGTCATCATGAGCCATGTCTGAAAGAATTATTCACATTCCCTACGAGAATAGACGGGTGAAATAGCAAAAGGTGTGTCTTCCTTTGGAGCATGGACGGGTTCAAAGCCCACCTCATACCACTAAGTATTTTGCTGAACACGAGCAGTTGTGTGTGCTGCTTGTGTTTGGGTGATTTTTGTGTCGTGTGTGTGTGTGTGTGTGTGTGTGTGTGTCTGTGTGTGTGTGTCTGTATTTCTGTCTCCATTCCTGAGCAGCAAATCTTTTTTCCTCTTTTATCATGTTACTCACAACTGTGGATGAAGCCCAGCACTCCTGAAAATACAATCCATGTATGGTTGAAGGAAATTTTCTTGGTGATGAGTGAGAGGTTGGTGACTGAAACCAGCTCATTTCCCATTGACCACTGAGGTCACATCTCTCAGGGGAGAAGCAAAGTGAGAATTTGAACCAGGCACATTCTCCTTAGAGACAATGGGCCAAAGACAGGTCCGATGGAATCGAATGTCTTTTCATGTTGACATCCATCCCGTAAAGCCCTCGTTAAGACATTGAAGTGTCACATTGGGCCTGGGGGAGGCGGTGCACCCTGTGAAATTACACGTCCGAAGATTTGGATTTGATTTCCAGCCCTCTGCCAGTCAGTCTGCCAGGCACTTTCATGTGACAAGCCTTAGACGAGTCCCTTTCTGTCTCTGATTCCCGATTCCTTCACAGGGATTTAGGTGGGCCTTAACGCCCACTGGGAAAAGATCCCTCTGCCTGCTCAGTGCCTGCTTTCTTGGTTTGAGTTGTCAATCTGGACTTGAATACACCTTTGGTTTTGGATTGACTCTATTACCTCTCCTAGAAATTAACACACAAAACTGACAGCTGATTGACAAGATGAGAAGCAGTTTTCCAAAATTCAAATTGAACTTAATCCTTTCTGAATAAAAGAATGCTCAAATCAAGGGGACACAGCTCACTCGTTTTGACTTCATGAGCTATGGCAGGTAGAGACAACTTTTTGAAAATACACAGCTAAAACTGTCCGTGCTTTGAATGCTAGACATGTTTTTCCGAATACACAGCTAAAACACTCCCCGCTTTAAGTGCTAAAGACCTTAAAGCGGGGACCGTCTTAGCTGTGTATTTTGAAAAAGTTGTGTGCTCTTCAAAGAGGAAGCTACTTTTGCTGTGTCTTTGTGTTCGAGGGGAAATGGGAGTCCTCTTCAGTCAGCAGGGACGACACCTGAGTACTTTGCAGTCCTCTTGTCTGCCTCTGAGGGTGAAATGAGTGTGGTCCCTGTCATCATGAGCCATGTCTGAAAGAATTATTCACATTCCCTACGAGAATAGACGGGTGAAATAGCAAAAGGTGTGTCTTCCTTTGGAGCATGGACGGGTTCAAAGCCCACCTCATACCACTAAGTATTTTGCTGAACACGAGCAGTTATGTGTGCTGCCTGTGTTTGGGTGATTTTTGTGTCGTGTGTGTGTGTGTGTGTGTGTGTGTGTGTGTGTGTCTGTGTGTGTGTGTCTGTATTTCTGTCTCCATTCCTGAGCAGCAAATCTTTTTTCCTCTTTTAGCATGTTACTCACAACTGTGGATGAAGCCCAGCACTCCTGAAAACACAATCCATGTATGGTTGAAGGAAATTTTCTTGGTGATGAGTGAGAGGTTGGTGACTGAAACCAGCTCATTTCCCATTGACCACTGAGGTCACATCTCTCAGGGGAGAAGCAAAGTGAGAATTTGAACCAGGCACATTCTCCTTAGAGACAATGGGCCAAAGACAGGTCCGATGGAATCGAATGTCTTTTCATGTTGACATCCATCCCGTAAAGCCCTCGTTAAGCCATTGAAGTGTCACATTGGGCCTGGGGGACGCGGTGCACTCTGTGAAATTACACGTCCGAAGATTTGGATTTGATTTCCAGCCCTCTGCCAGTCAGTCTGCCAGGCACTTTCATGTGACAAGACTTAGACGAGTCCCTTTCTGTCTCTGATTCCCGATTCCTTCACAGGGATTTATGTGGGCCTTAACGCCCACTGGGAAAAGATCCCTCTGCCAGCTCAGTGCCTGCTTTCTTGGTTTGACTTGTCAATCTGGACTTGAATACACCTTTGGTTTTGGATTGACTCTATTACCTCTCCTAGAAATTAACACAAAAAACTGACAGCTGATTGACAAGATGAGAAGCAGTTTTCCAAAATTCAAATTGAACTTAATCCTTTCTGAATAAAAGAATGCTCAAATCAAGGGGACACAGCTCACTCGTTTTGACTTCATGAGCTATGGCAGTTAGAGACAACTTTTTGAAAATACACTGCTAAAACTGTCCGTGCTTTGAATGCTAGACATGTTTTTCCGAATACACAGCTAAAACACTCCCCGCTTTAAGTGCTAAAGACCTTAAAGCGGGGACCGTCTTAGCTGTGTATTTTGAAAAAGTTGTGTGCTCTTCAAAGAGAAAGCTACTTTTGCTGTGTCTTTGGGTTCGAGGGGAAATGGGAGTCCTCTACAGTCAGCAGGGACGACACCTGAGTCCTTTGCAGTCCTCTTGTCTGCCTCTGAGGGTGAAATGAGAGTGGTCCCTGTCATCATGAGCCATGTCTGAAAGAATTATTCACATTCCCTACGAGAATAGACAGGTGAAATAGCAAAAGGTGTGTCTTCCTTTGGAGCATGGACGGGTTCAAAGCCCACCTCATACCACTAAGTATTTTGCTGAACACGCGCAGTTGTGTGTGCGGCCTGTGTTTGGGTGATTTTTGTGTCATGTGTGTGTGTGTGTGTCTGCGTGTGTGTGTCTGTGTGTGTGTGTCTGTATTTCTGTCTCCATTCCTGAGCAGCAAATCTTTTTTCCTCTTTTAGCATGTTACTCACAACTGTGGATGAAGCCCAGCACTCCTGAAAACACAATCCATGTATGGTTGAAGGAAATTTTCTTGGTGATGAGTGAGAGGTTGGTGACTGAAACCAGCTCATTTCCCATTGACCACTGAGGTCACATCTCTCAGGTGAGAAGCAAAGTGAGAATTTGAACCAGGCACATTCTCCTTAGAGACAATGGGCCAAAGACAGGTCCGATGGAATCGAATGTCTTTTCATGTTGACATCCATCCCGTCAAGCCCTCGTTAAGCCATTGAAGTGTCACATTGGGCCTGGGGGAGGCGGTGCACCCTGTGAAATTACACGTCCGAAGATTTGGATTTGATTTCCAGCCCTCTGCCAGTCAGTCTGCCAGGCACTTTCATTTGACAAGCCTTAGGCGAGTCCCTTTCTGTCTCTGATTCCCGATTCCTTCACAGGGATTTATGTGAGCCTTAACGCCCACTGGGAAAAGATCCCTCTGCCAGCTCATTGCCTGCTTTCTTGGTTTGACTTGTCAACCTGGACTTGAATACACCTTTGGTTTTGGATTGACTCTATTACCTCTCCTAGAAATTAACACACAAAACTGACAGCTGATTGACAAGATGAGAAGCAGTTTTCCAAAATTCAAATTGAACTTAATCCTTTCTTACTAAAAGAATGCTCAAATCAAGGGGACACAGCTCACTCGTTTTGACTTCATGAGCTATGGCAGGTAGAGACAACTTTTTGAAAATACTCAGCTAAAACTGTCCGTGCTTTGAATGCTAGACATGTTTTTCAGAATACACAGCTAAAACGGTCCCCGCTTTAAGTGTTAAAGCACTTAAAGTGGGGACCGTTTTAGCTGTGTATTTTGAAAAAGTTGTGTGCTCTTCAAAGAGAAAGCTACTTTTGCTGTGTCTTTGGGTTCGAGGGGAAATGGGAGTCCTCTTCAGTCAGCAGGGACGACACCTGAGTCCTTTGCAGTCCTCTTGTCTGCCTCTGAGGGTGAAATGAGAGTGGTCCCTGTCATCATGAGCCATGTCTGAAAGAATTATTCACATTCCCTACGAGAATAGACGGGTGAAATAGCGAAAGGTGTGTCTTCCTTTGGAGCATGGACGGGTTCAATGCCCACCTCATACCACTAAGCATTTTGCTGAACACGAGCAGTTGTGTGTGCGGCCTGTGTTTGGGTGATTTTTGTATCATGTGTGTGTGTGTGTGTTTGTGTGTGTCTGTGTTTGTGTGTCTGTATTTCTGTCTCCATTCCTGAGCAGCAAATCTTTTTTCCTCTTTTAACATGTTACTCACAACTGTGGATGAAGCCCAGCACTCCTGAAAACACAATCCATGTATGGTTGAAGGAAATTTTCTTGGTGATGAGTGAGAGGTTGGTGACTGAAACCAGCTCATTTGCCATTGACAACTGAGGTCACATCTCTCAGGTGAGAAGCAAAGTGAGAATTTGAACCAGGCACATTCTCCTTAGAGACAATGGGCCAAAGACAGGTCAGATGGAATCGAATGTCTTTTCATGTTGACATCCATCCCGTCAAGCCCTCGTTAAGCCATTGAAGTGTCACATTGGGCCTGGGGGATGCGGTGCACCCTGTGAAATTACACGTCCGAAGATTTGGATTTGATTTCCAGCCCTCTGCCAGTCAGTCTGCCAGGCACTTTCATGTGACAAGCCTTAGGCGAGTCCCTTTCTGTCTCTGATTCCCGATTCCTTCACAGGGATTTATGTGGGCCTTAACGCCCACTGGGAAAAGATCCCTCTGCCAGCTCAGTGCCTTCTTTCTTGGTTTGACTTGTCAATCTGGACTTGAATACACCTTTGGTTTTGGATTGACTCTATTACCTCTCCTAGAAATTAACACACAAAACTGACAGCTGATTGACAAGATGAGAAGCAGATTTCCAAAATTCAAATTGAACTTAATCCTTTCTTACTAAAAGAATGCTCAAATCAAGGGGACACAGCTCACTCGTTTTGACTTCATGAGCTATGGCAGGTAGAGACAACTTTTTGAAAATACACAGCTAAAACTGTCCGTGCTTTGAATGCTAGACATGTTTTTCAGAATACACAGCTAAAGCGGGGACCGTTTTAGCTGTGTATTTTGAAAAAGTTGTGTGCTCTTCAAAGAGAAAGCTACTTTTGCTGTGTCTTTGGGTTCGAGGGGAAATGGGAGTCCTCTTTAGTCAGCAGGGATGACACCTGAGTCCTTTGCAGTCCTCTTGTCTGCCTCTGAGCGTGAAATGAGAGTGGTCCCTGTCATCATGAGCCATGTCTGAAAGAATTATTCACATTCCCTACGAGAATAGACGGGTGAAATAGCAAAAGGTGTGTCTTCCTTTGGAGCATGGATGGGTTCAAAGCCCACCTCATACCACTAAGTATTTTGCTGAACACGAGCAGTTGTGTGTGCGGCCGGTGTTTGGGTGATTTTTGTGTAATGTGTGTTTGTGTGTGTGTGTGTGTGTGTCTGTGTGTGTGTGTGTCTGTATTTCTGTCTCCATTCCTGAGCAGCAAATCTTTTTTCCTCTTTTAGCATGTTACTCACAACTGTGGATGAAGCCCAGCACTCCTGAAAACACAATCCTTGTATGGTTGAAGGAAATGTTCTTGGTGATGAGTGAGAGGTTGGTGACTGAAACCAGCTCATTTCCCGTTGACCACTGAGGTCACATCTCTCAGGTGAGAAGCAAAGTGAGAATTGGAACCAGGCACATTCTCCATAGAGACAATGGGCGAAAGACAGGTCCGATGGAATCGAATGTCTTTTCATGTTGACATCCATCCCGTCAAGCCCTCGTTAAGCCATTGAAGTGTCACATTGGGCCTGGGGGAGGCGGTGCACCCTGTGAAATTACACGTCCGAAGATTTGGATTTGATTTCCTGCCCTCTGCCAGTCAGTCTGCCAGGCACTTTCTTGTGACAAGCCTTAGGCGAGTCCCTTTCTGTCTCTGATTCCCGATTCCTTCACAGGGATTTATGTGGGCCTTAACGCCCACTGGGAAAAGATCCCTCTGCCAGCTCAGTGCCTGCTTTCTTGGTTTGACTTGTCAATCTGGACTTGAATACACCTTTGGTTTTGGATTGACTCTATTACCTCTCCTAGAAATTAACACACAAATCTGACAGCTGATTGACAAGATGAGAAGCAGTTATCCAAAATTCAAATTGAACTTAATCCTTTCTTACTAAAATAATGTTCAAATCAAGGGGACACAGCTCACTCGTTTTGACTTCATGAGCTATGGCAGGCAGAGACTACTTTTTAAAAATACACAGCTAAAACTGTCCGTGCTTCGAATGCTAGACATGTTTTTCCAAATACACAGCTAAAACGGTCCCCGCTTTAAGTGCTTTAGCACTTAAAGCGGGGACCGTTTTAACTGTGTATTTTGAAAAAGTTGAGTGCTCTTCAAAGAGAAAGCTACTTTTGCTGTGTCTTTGGGTTCGAGGGGAAATGGGAGTCCTATTCAGTCAGCAGGGACGACACCTGAGTCCTTTGCAGTCCTCTTGTCTGCCTCTGAGTGTGAAATGAGAGTGGTCCCTGTCATCATGAGCCATGTCTGAAAGAATTATTCATATACCCTACGAGAATAGACGGGTGAAATATCAAAAGTTGTGTCTTCCTTTGGAGCATGGACGGGTTCAAAGCCCACCTCATACCAATAAGTATTTTGCTGAACACGAGCAGTTGTGTGTGCGGCCTGTGTTTGGGTGATTTTTGTGTCGTGTGTGTGTGTGTGTGTGTGTGTGTGTGTCTGTATTTCTGTCTCCATTCCTGAGCAGCAAATCTTTTTTCCTCTTTTAGCATGTTACTCACAACTGTGGATGAAGCCCAGCCCTCCTGAAAACACAATCCATGTATGGTTGAAGGAAATTTTCTTGGTGATGAGTGAGAGGTTGGTGACTGAAACCAGCTCATTTCCCATTGACCACTGAGGTCACATCTCTCAGGTGAGAAGCAAAGTGAGAATTTGAACCAGGCACATTCTCCTTAGGGACAATGGGCCAAAGACAGGTCCGATGGAATCGAATGACTTTTCATGTTGACATCCATCCCGTCAAGCACTCGTTAAGCCATTGAAGTGTCACATTGGGCCTGGGGGAGGTGGTGCACCCTGTGAAATTACACGTCCGAAGATTTGGATTTGATTTCCAGCCCTCTGCCAGTCAGTCTGCCAGGCACTTTCATGTGACAAGCCTTAGGCGAGTCCCTTTCTGTCTCTGATTCCCGATTCCTTCACAGGGATTTATGTGGGCCTTAACGCCCACTGGGAAAAGATCCCTCTGCCAGCTCAGTGCCTGCTTTGTTGGTTTGACTTGTCAATCTGGACTTGAATACACATTTGGTTTTGGATCGACTCTATTACCTCTCCTAGAAATTAACACACAAAACTGACAGCTGATTGACAAGATGAGAAGCAGTTTTCCAAAATTCAAATTGAACTTAATCCTTTCTTACTAACAGAATGCTCAAATCAAGGGGACACAGCTCACTCGTTTTGACTTCATGAGCTATGGCAGGTAGAGACAAATTTTTGAAAATACACAGCTAAAACTGTCCGTGCTTTGAATGCTAGCCATGTTTTTCAGTTTTAAGTGCTTTAGCACTTACAGCGGGACCGTTTTAGCTGTGTATTTTGACAAAGTTGTGTGCTCTTCAAAGAGAAAGCTACTTTTGCTGTGTCTTTGGGTTCGAGGGGAAATGGGAGTCCTCTTCAGTCAGCAGGGACGACACCTGAGTCCTTTGCAGTCCTCTTGTCTGCCTCTGAGGGTGAAATGAGAGTGGTCCCTGTCATCATGAGCCATGTCTGAAAGAATTATTCACATTCCCTACGAGAATATACGGGTGAAATATCAAAATTGTGTCTTCCTTTGGAGCATGGACGGGTTAAAAGCCCACCTCATACCACTAAGTATTTTGCTGAACACGAGCAGTTGTGTGTGCGGCCTGTGTTTGGGTGATTTTTGTGTCGTTTGTGTGTGTGTGTGTGTGTGTGTGTGTGTGTCTGTGTGTGTGTCTGTATTTCTGTCTCCATTCCTGAGCAGCAAATCTTTTTTCCTCTTTTAGCATGTTACTCACAACTGTGAATGAAGCCCAGCACTCCTGAAAACACAATCCATGTATGGTTGAAGGAAATTTTCTTGGTGATGAGTGAGAGGTTGGTGACTGAAACCAGCTCATTTCCCATTGACCACGGAGGTCACATCTCTCAGGTGCAAAGCAAAGTGAGAATTTGAACCAGGCACATTCTCCTTAGAGACAATGGGCCAAAGACAGGTCCGATGGAATCGAATGTCTTTTCATGTTGACATCCATCCCGTCAAGCACTCGTTAAGCCATTGAAGTGTCACATTGAGCCTGGGGGAGGCGGTGCACCCTGTGAAATTACACGTCCGAAGATTTGGATTTGATTTCCAGCCCTCTGCCAGTCAGTCTGCCAGGCACTTTCATGTGACAAGCCTTAGGCGAGTCCCTTTCTGTCTCTGATTCCCGATTCCTTCACAGGGATTTATGTGAGCCTTAACGCCCACTGGGAAAAGATCCCTCTGCCAGCTCAGTGCCTGCTTTCTTGGTTTGACTTGTCAATCTGGACTTGAATACACCTTTGGTTTTGGATTGACTCTATTACCTCTCCTAGAAATTAACACACAAAACTGACAGCTGATTGACCAGATGAGAAGCAGTTTTCCAAAATTCAAATTGAACTTAATACTTTCTTACTAAAAGAATGCTCAAATCAAGGCGATACAGCTCACTCGTTTTGACTTCATGAGCTATGGCAGGTAGAGACAACTTTTTGAAAATACACAGCTAAAAATGTCCGTGCTTTGAATACTAGACATGTTTTTCAGAATACACAGCTAAAACTGTCCCCGCTTTAAGTGCTAAAGACCTTAAAGCGGGGACCGTCTTAGCTGTGTATTCTGAAAAATTGTGTGCTCTTCAAAGAGAAAGCTACTTTTGCTGTGTCTTTGGGTTCGAGGGGAAATGGGAGTCCTCTTCAGTCAGCAGGGACGACACCTGAGTCCTTTGCAGTCCTCTTGTCTGCCTCTGAGGGTGAAATGAGAGTGGTCCCTGTCATCATGAGCCATGTCTGAAAGAATTATTCACATTCCCTACGAGAATAGACGGCTGAAATAGCAAAAGGAGTGTCTTCCTTTGGAGCATGGACGGGTTCAAAGCCCACCTCATACCACTAAGTATTTTGGTGAACACGAGCAGTTGTGTGTGCGGCCTGTTTTTGGGTGATTTTTGTGTCGTGTGTGTGTGTGTGTGGGTCTGTGTGTGTGTGTCTGTATTTCTGTCTCCATTCCTGAGCAGCAAATCTTTTTTCCTCTTTTAGCATGTTACTCACAACTGTGGATGAAGCCCAGCACTCCTGAAAACACAATCCATATATGGTTGAAGGAAATTTTCTTGGTGATGAGTGAGAGGTTGGTGACTGAAACCAACTCATTTCCCATTGACCACTGAGGTCACATCTCTCAGGTGAGAAGCAAAGTGAGAATTTGAACCAGGCACATTCTCCTTAGAGACAATGGGCCAAAGACAGGTCCGATGGAATCGAATGTCTTTTCATGTTGACATCCGTCCCGTCAAGCCCTCGTTAAGCCATTGAAGTGTCACATTGGGCCTGGGGGAGGCGGTGCACCCTGTGAAATTACACGTCCGAAGATTTGGATTTGATTTCCAGCCCTCTGCCAGTCAGTCTGCCAGGCACTTTCATGTGACAAGCCTTAGGCGAGTCCCTTTCTGTCTCTGATTCCCGATTCCTTCACAGGGATTTATGTGGGCCTTAACGCCCACTGGGAAAAGATCCCTCTGCCAGCTCAGTGCCTGCTTTCTTGGTTTGACTTGTCAATCTGGACTTGAATACACCTTTGGTTTTGGATTGACTCTATTACCTCTCCTAGAAATTAACACACAAAACTGACAGCTGATTGACAAGATGAGAAGCAGATTTCCAAAATTCAAATTGAACTTAATCCTTTCTTCCTAAAAGAATGCTCAAATCAAGGGGACACAGCTCACTCGTTTTGACTTCATGAGCTATGGCAGGTAGAGACAACTTTTTGAAAATACACAGCTAAAACTGTCCGTGCTTTGAATGCTAGACATGTTTTTCAGAATACACAGCTAAAACGGTCCCCGCTTTAAGTGCTAAAGCACTTAAAGTTGTGTGCTCTTCAAAGAGAAAACTACTTTTGCTGTGTCTTTGGGTTCGAGGGGAAATGGGAGTCCTCTTCAGTCAGCAGGGACGACACCTGAGTCCTCTGCAGTCCACTTGTCTGCCTCTGAGGGTGAAATGAGAGTGGTCCCTGTCATCATGAGCCATGTCTGAAAGAATTATTCACATTCCCTACGAGAATAGACGGGTGAAATAGCAAAAGGTGTGTCTTCCTTTGGAGCATAGACGGGTTCAAAGCCCACTTCATACCACTAAGTATTTTGCTGAACACGAGCAGTTGTGTGTGCGGCCTGTGTTTGGGTGATTTTGTGTCGTGTGTGTATGTGTGTGTGTGTGTGTGTGTGTGTGTCTGTGTGTGTGTGTCTGTATTTCTGTCTCCATTCCTGAGCAGCAAATCTTTTTTTCCTCTTTTAGCATGTTACTCACAACTGTGGATGAAGCCCAGCACTCCCGAAAACACAATCCATGTATGGTTGAAGGAAGTTTTCTTGGTGATGAGTGAGAGGTTGGTGACTGAAACCAGCTCATTTCCCATTGACCACTGAGGTCACATCTCTCAGGTGAGAAGCAAAGTGAGAATTTGAACCAGGCACATTCTCCTTAGAGACAATGGGCCAAAGACAGGTCCGATGGAATCGAATGTCTTTTCATGTTGACATCCATCCCGTCAAGCCCTCGTTAAGCCATTGAAGTGTCACATTGGGCCTGGGGGAGGCGGTGCACCCTGTGAAATTACACGTCCGAAGATTTGGATTTGATTTCCAGCCCTCTGCCAGTCAGTCTGCCAGGCACTTTCATGTGACAAGCCTTAGGCGAGTCCCTTTCTGTCTCTGATTCCCGATTCCTTCACAGGGATTTATGTGGGCCTTAACGCCCACTGGGAAAAGATCCCTCTGCCAGCTCAGTGCCTGCTTTCTTGGTTTGACTTGTCAACCTGGACTTGAATACACCTTTGGTTTTGGATTGACTCTATTACCTCTCCTAGAAATTAACACACAAAACTGACAGCTGATTGACAAGATGAGAAGCAGTTTTCCAAAATTCAAATAGAACTTAATCCTTTCTTACTAAAAGAATGCTCAATTCAAGGGGACACAGCTCACTCGTTTTGACTTCATGAGCTATGGCAGGTAGAGACAACTTTTTGAAAATACACAGCTAAAACTGTCCGTGCTTTGAATGCTAGCCATGTTTTTCAGTTTTAAGTGCTTTAGCACTTACAGCGGGACCGTTTTAGCTGTGTATTTTGAAAAAGTTGTGTGCTCTTCAAAGAGAAAGCTACTTTTGCTGTGTCTTTGGGTTCGAGGGGAAATGGGAGTCCTCTTCAGTCAGCAGGGACGACACCTGAGTCCTTTGCAGTCCTCTTGTCTGCCTCTGAGGGTGAAATGAGAGTGGTCCCTGTCATCATGAGCCATGTCTGAAAGAATTATTCACATTCCCTACGAGAATAGACGGGTGAAATAGCAAAAGGTGTGTCTTCCTTTGGAGCATGGACGGGTTCAAAGCCCACCTCATACCACTAAGTATTTTGCTGAACACGAGCAGTTGTGTGTGCGGCCTGTGTTTGGGTGATTTTTGTGTCGTGTGTGTGTGTGTGTGTGTGTGTCTGTGTGTGTGTGTGTCTGTATTTCTATCTCCATTCCTGAGCAGCAAATCTTTTTTCCTCTTTTAGCATGTTACTCACAACTGTGGATGAAGCCCAGCACTCCTGAAACACAATCCATGTATGGATGAAGGAAATTTTCTTGGTGATGGGTGAGAGGTTGGTGACTGAAACCAGCTCATTTCCCATTGACCACTGAGGTCACATCTCTCAGGTGAGAAGCAAAGTGAGAATTTGAACCAGGCACATTCTCCTTAGAGACAATGGGCCAAAGACAAGTCCGATGGAATCGAATGTCTTTTCATGTTGACATCCATCCCGTCAAGCCCTCGTTAAGACATTGAAGTGCCACATTGGGCCTGGGGGAGGCGGTGCACCCTGTGAAATTACACGTCCGAAGATTTGGATTTGATTTCCAGCCCTCTGCCAGTCAGTCTGCCAGGCACTTTCATGTGACAAGCCTTAGGCGAGTCCCTTTCTGTCTCTGATTCCCGATTCCTTCACAGGGATTTATGTGGGCCTTAACGCCCACTGGGAAAAGATCCCTCTGCCAGCTCAGTGCCTGCTTTCTTGGTTTGACTTGTCAATCTGGACTTGAATACACCTTTGGTTTTGGATTGACTCTATTACCTCTCCTAGAAATTAACACACAAAACTGACAGCTGATTGACAAGATGAGAAGCAGTTTTACAAAATTCAAATTGAACTTAATCCTTTCTTCCTAAAAGAATGCTCAAATCAAGGGGACACAGCTCACTCGTTTTGACTTCATGAGCTATGGCAGGTAGAGACAACTTTTTGAAAATACACAGCTAAAACTGTCCGTGCTTTGAATGCTAGACATATATTTCAGAATACACAGCTAAAACGGTCCCCGCTTAAAGCACTTAAAGCAGGGACCGTTTTAGCTGTGTATTTTGAAAAAGTGTGCTCTTCAAAGAGAAAGCTACTTTTGCTGTGTCTCTGGGTTCGAGGGGAAATGGGAGTCCTCTTCAGTCAGCAGGGACGACACCTGAGTCCTTTGAGTCCTCCTCTCTGCCTCTGAGGGTGAAATGAGAGTGGTCCCTGTCATCATGAGCCATGTCTTAAAGAATTATTCACATTCCCTACGAGAATAGACGGGTGAAATAGCAAAAGGTGTGTCTTCCTTTGGAGCATGGACGGGTTCAAAGCCCACCTCATACCACTAAGTATTTTGCTGAACACGAGCAGTTGTGTGTGCGGACTGTGTTTGGGTGCTTTTTGTGTCGTGTGTGTGTGTGTGTGTGTGTGTGTGTGTGTCTGTGTGTGTGTGTGTCTGTATTTCTGTCTCCATTCCTGAGCAGCAAATCTTTTTTCCTCTTTTAGCATGTTACTCACAACTGTGGATGAAGCCCAGCACTCCTGAAAACACAATCCATGTATGGATGAAGGAAATTTTCTTGGTGATGAGTGAGAGGTTGGTAACTGAAACCAGCTCATTTCCCATTGACCACTGAGGTCACATCTCTCAGGTGAGAAGCAAAGTGAGAATTTGAAAGAGGCACATTCTCCTTAGAGACAATGGGCCAAAGACAGGTCCGATGGAATCGAATGTCTTTTCATGTTGACATCCATCCCGTCAAGCCCTCGTTAAGCCATTGAAGTGCCACATTGGGCCTGGGGGCGGCGGTGCACCCTGTGATATTACACGTCCGAAGATTTGGATTTGATTTCCAGCCCTCTGCCAGGCAGTCTGCCAGGCACTTTCATGTGACAAGCCTTAGGCGAGTCCCTTTCTGTCTCTGATTCCCGATTCCTTCACAGGGATTTAGGTGGGCCTTAACGCCCACTGGGAAAAGATCCCTCTGCCAGCTCAGTGCCTGCTTTCTTGGTTTGACTTGTCAATCTGGACTTGAATACACCTTTGGTTTTGGATTGACTCTATTACCTCTCCTAGAAATTAACACACAAAACTGACAGCTGATTGACAAGATGAGAAGCAGTTTTCCAAAATTCAAATTGAACTTAATCCTTTCTTACTAAAAGAATGCTCAAATCAAGGGGACACAGCTCACTCGTTTTGACTTCATGAGCTATGGCAGGTAGAGACAACTTTTTGAAAATACACAGCTAAAACTGTCCGTGCTTTGAATGCTAGACATGTTTTTCAGAATACACAGCTAAAACGGTCCCCGCTTTAAGTGCTAAAGCACTTAAAGTTGTGTGCTCTTCAAAGAGAAAACTACTTTTGCTGTGTCTTTGGGTTCGAGGGGAAATGGGAGTCCTCTTCAGTCAGCAGGGACGACACCTGAGTCCGCTGCAGTCCACTTGTCTGCCTCTGAGGGTGAAATGAGAGTGGTCCCTGTCATCATGAGCCATGTCTGAAAGAATTATTCACATTCCCTACGAGAATAGACGGGTGAAATAGCAAAAGGTGTGTCTTCATTTGGAGCATAGACGGGTTCAAAGCCCACTTCATACCACTAAGTATTTTGCTGAACACGAGCAGTTGTGTGTGCGGCCTGTGTTTGGGTGATTTTGTGTCGTGTGTGTATGTGTGTGTGTGTGTGTGTGTGTGTGTCTGTGTGTGTGTGTCTGTATTTCTGTCTCCATTCCTGAGCAGCAAATCTTTTTTTCCTCTTTTAGCATGTTACTCACAACTGTGGATGAAGCCCAGCACTCCCGAAAACACAATCCATGTATGGTTGAAGGAAGTTTTCTTGGTGATGAGTGAGAGGTTGGTGACTGAAACCAGCTCATTTCCCATTGACCACTGAGGTCACATCTCTCAGGTGAGAAGCAAAGTGAGAATTTGAACCAGGCACATTCTCCTTAGAGACAATGGGCCAAAGACAGGTCCGATGGAATCGAATGTCTTTTCATGTTGACATCCATCCCGTCAAGCCCTCGTTAAGCCATTGAAGTGTCACATTGGGCCTGGGGGAGGCGGTGCACCCTGTGAAATTACACGTCCGAAGATTTGGATTTGATTTCCAGCCCTCTGCCAGTCAGTCTGCCAGGCACTTTCATGTGACAAGCCTTAGGCGAGTCCCTTTCTGTCTCTGATTCCCGATTCCTTCACAGGGATTTATGTGGGCCTTAACGCCCACTGGGAAAAGATCCCTCTGCCAGCTCAGTGCCTGCTTTCTTGGTTTGACTTGTCAATCTGGACTTGAATACACCTTTGGTTTTGGATTGACTCTATTACCTCTCCTAGAAATTAACACACAAAACTGACAGCTGATTGACAAGATGAGAAGCAGTTTTCCAAAATTCAAATTGAACTTAATCCTTTCTTACTAAAAGAATGCTCAAATCAAGGGGACACAGCTCACTCGTTTTGACTTCATGAGCTATGGCAGGTAGAGACTACTTTTTGAAAATACACAGCTAAAACTGTCCGTGCTTTGAATGCTAGACATGTTTTTCAGAATACACAGCTAAAACGGTCCCCGTTTTAAGTGCTATAGCAGTTAAAGCGGGGTCCGTTTCAGCTGTGTATTTTGAAAAAGTTGTGTGCTCTTCAAAGAGAAAGCTACTTTTGCTGTGACTTTGGGTTCGAGGGGAAATGGGAGTCCTCTTCAGTCAGCAGGGACGACACCTGAGTCCTTTGCAGTCCTCTTGTCTGCCTCTGAGGGTGAAATGAGAGTGGTCCCTGTCATCATGAGCCATGTCTGAAAGAATTATTCACATTCCCTACGAGAATAGACGGGTGAAATAGCAAAAGGTGTGTCTTCCTTTGGAGCATGGACGGGTTCGAAGCCCACCTCATACCACTAAGTATTTTGCTGAACACTAGCAGTTGTGTGTGCGGCCTGTGTTTGGGTGATTTTTGTGTCATGTGGGTGTGTGTGTTTGTGTGTGTGTGTGTGTCTGTGTGTGTGTGTCTGTATTTCTGTCTCCATTCCTAAGCACCAAATCTTTTTTCCTCTTTTAGCATGTTACTCACAACTGTGGATGAAGCCCAGCACTCCTGAAAACACAATCCATGTATGGTTGAAGGAAATTTTCTTGGTGATGAGTGAGAGGTTGGTGACTGAAACCACCTCATTTCCCATTGACCACTGAGGTCACATCTCTCAGGTGAGAAGCAAAGTGAGAATTTGAACAAGGCACATTCTCCTTAGAGACAATGGGCCAAAGACAGGTCCGATGGAATCGAATGTCTTTTCATGTTGACATCCATCCCGTCAAGCCCTCGTTAAGCCATTGAAGTGTCACATTGGGCCAGTGGAAGCGGTGCACCCTGTGAAATTACACGTCCAAAGATTTGGATTTGATTTCCAGCCCTCTGCCAGTCAGTCTGCCAGGCACTTTCATGTGACAAGCCTTAGGCGAGTTCCTTTCTGTCTCTGATTCCCGATTCCTTCACAGGGATTTATGTGGGCCTTAACCCCCACTGGGAAAAGATCCCTCTGCCAGCTCAGTGCCTGCTTTCTTGGTTTGACTTGTCAATCTGGACTTGAATACACCTTTGGTTTTGGATTGACTCTATTACCTCTCCTAGAAATTAACACACAAAACTGACAGCTGATTGACAAGATGAGAAGCAGTTTTCCAAAATTCAAATTGAACTTAATCCTTTCTTACTAAATGAATGCTCAAATCAAAAGGAGACAGCTCACTCGTTTTGACTTCATGAGCTATGGCAGGTAGAGTTTACTTTTTGAAAATACACAGCTAAAACTGTCCGTGCTTCGAATGCTATTCATGTTTTTCAGAATACACAGCTAAAGCGGGGACCGTTTTAGCTGTGTATTTTGAAAAAGTTGTGTGCTATTCAAAGAGAAAGCTACTTTTGCTGTGTCTTTGGGTTCGAGGGGAAATGGGAGTCCTCTTCAGTCAACAGGGACGACACCTGAGTCCTTTGCAGTCCTCTTGTCTGCCTCTGAGGGTGAAATGAGAGTGGTCCCTGTCATCATGAGCCATGTCTGAAAGAATTATTCACATTCCCAACGAGAATAGACGGGTGAAATAGCAAAAAATGTGTCTTCCTTTGGAGCATGGACGGGTTCAAATCCCACCTCATACCACTAAGTATTTTGCTGAACACGAGCCGTTGGGTGTGCGGCCTGTGTTTGGGTGATTTTTGTGTCGTGTGTGTGTGTGTGTGTGAGTCTGTGTGTGTGTGTGTGTGTGTCTGTATTTCTGTCTCCATTCCTGAGCAGCAAATCTTTTTTCCTCTTTTAGCATGTTACTCACAACTGTGGATGAAGCCCAGCACTCCTGAAAACACAATCCATGTATGGTTGAAGGAAATTTTCTTGGTGATGAGTGAGAGTTTGGTGACTGAAACCAGCTCATTTCCCATTGACCACTGAGGGCACATCTCTCAGGTGAGAAGCAAAGTGAGAATTTGAACCAGGCACATTCTCCTTAGAGACAATGGGCCAAAGACAGGTCCGATGGAATCGAATGTCTTTTCATGTTGACATCCATCGCGTCAAGCCCTCGTTAAGCCATTGAAGTGTCACATTGGGCCTGGGGGAGGCGGTGCACCCTGTGAAATTACACGTCCGAAGATTTGGATTTGATTTCCAGCCCTCTGCCAGTCAGTCTGCCAGGCACTTTCATGTGACAAGCCTGAGGCGAGGCCCTTTCTGTCTCTGATTCCTGATTCCTTCACAGGGATTTATGTGGGCCTTAACGCCCACTGGGAAAAGATCCCTCTGCCAGCTCATTGCCTGCTTTCTTGGTTTGACTTGTCAATCTGGACTTGAATACACCTTTGCAATTGGATTGACTCTATTACCTCTCCTAGAAATTAACACACAAAACTGACAGCTGATTGACAAGATGAGAAGCAGTTTTCCAAAATTCAAATTGAACTTAATCCTTTCTTACTAAAAGAATGCTCAAATAAAGGGGACACAGCTCACTCGTTTTGACTTCATGAGCTATGGCAGGTAGAGACAACTTTTTGAAAATACACAGCTAAAGCTGTCCGTGCTTCGAATGCTAGACATGCTTATCAGAATACACAGATAAAACGATCCCCGCTTTAAGCGGGGACCGTTTTAGCTGTGTATTTTGAAAAAGTTGTGTGCTCTTCAAAGAGAAAGCTACTTTTGCTGTGTCTCTGGGTTCGAGGGGAAATGGGAGTCCTCTTCAGTCAGCAGGGACGACACCTGAGTCCTTTGCAGTCCTCTTGTCTGCCTCTGAGGGTGAAATGAGAGTGGTCCCTGTCATCATGAGCCATGTCTGAAAGAATTATTCACATTCCCTACGAGAATAGACGGGTGAAATAGCAAAAGGTGTGTCTTCCTTTGGAGCATGGATGGGTTCAAAGCCCACCTCATACCACTAAGTATTTTGCTGAACACGAGCAGTTGTGTGTGCGGCCTGTGTTTGGGTGATTTTTATGTCATGTGTGTGTGTGTGAGTGTGTGTGTGTATGTGTGTCTGTGTGTGTGTGTCTGTATTTCTGTCTCCATTCCTGAGCAGCAAATCTTTTTTCCTCTTTTAGCATGTTACTCACAACTGTGGATGAAGCCCAGCGCTCCTGAAAACACAATCCATGTATGGTTGAAGGAAATTTTCTTGGTGATGAGTGAGAGGTTGGTGACTGAAACCAGCTCATTTCCCATTGACCACTGAGGTCACATCTCTCAGGTGAGAAGCAAAGTGAGAATTTGAACCAGGCACATTCTCCTTAGAGACAATGGGCCAAAGACAGGTCCGATGGAATCGAATGTCTTTTCTTGTTGACATCCATCCCGTCAAGCCCTCGTTAAGCCATTGAAGTGTCACATTGGGCCTGGGGGAGGCGGTGCACCCTGTGAAATTACACGTCCGAAGATTTGGATTTGATTTCCAGCCCTCTGCCAGTCAGTCTGCCAGGCACTTTCATGTGACAAGCCTTAGGCGAGTCCCTTTCTGTCTCTGATTCCCGATTCCTTCACAGGGATTTATGTGGGCCTTAACGCCCACTGGGAAAAGATCCCTCTGCCAGCTCAGTGCCTGCTTTCTTGGTTTGACTTGTCAATCTGGACTTGAATACACCTTTGGTTTTGGATTGACTCTATTACCTCTCCTAAAAATTAACACACAAAACTGACAGCTGATTGACAAGATGAGAAGCAGTTTTCCAAAATTCAAATTGAACTTAATCCTTTCTTACTAAAAGAATGCTCAAATCAAGGGGACACAGCTCACTCGTTTTGACTTCATGAACTATGGCAGGTAGAGACAACTTTTTGAAAATACACAGCTAAAACTGTCCGTGCTTTGAATGCTAGACATGTTTTTCAGAATAAACAGCTAAAACGGTCCCCAGTTTAAGTGCTTTAGAACTTAAAGCGGGGACCGTTTTAGCTGTGTATTTTGAAAAAGTTGTGTGCTCTTCAAAGAGAAAGCTACTTTTGCTGTGTCTTTGGGTTCGAGGGGAAATGGGAGTCCTCTTCAGTCAGCAGGGACGACACCTGAGTCCTTTGCAGTCCTCTTGTCTGCCTCTGAGGGTGAAATGAGTGTGGTCCCTGTCATCATGAGCCATGTCTGAAAGAATTATTCACATTCCCTACGAGAAGAGACGGGTGAAATAGCAAAAGGTGTGTCTTCCTTTGGAGCATGGGCGTGTTCAAACCCCACCTCATACCACTAAGTATTTTGCTGAACACGAGCAGTTGTGTGTGCGGCCTGTGTTTGGGTGATTTTTGTGTCGTGTGTGTGTGTGTGTGTGTGTGTGTGTGTCTGTATTTCTGTCTCCATTCCTGAGCAGCAAATCTTTTTTCCTCTTTTAGCATGTTACTCACAACTGTGGATGAAGCCCAGCCCTCCTGAAAACACAATCCATGTATGGTTGAAGGAAATTTTCTTGGTGATGAGTGAGAGGTTGGTGACTGAAACCAGCTCATTTCCCATTGACCACTGAGGTCACATCTCTCAGGTGAGAAGCAAAGTGAGAATTTGAACCAGGTACATTCTCCTTAGAGACAATGGGCCAAAGACAGGTCCGATGGAATCGAATGTCTTTTCATGTTGACATCCATCCCGTCAAGCACTCGTTAAGCCATTGAAGTGTCACATTGGGCCTGGGGGAGGCGGTGCACCCTGTGAAATTACACGTCCAAAGATTTGGATTTGATTTCCAGCCCTCTGCCAGTCAGTCTGCCAGGCACTTTCATGTGACAAGCCTTAGGCGAGTCCCTTTCTGTCTCTGATTCCGATTCCTTCACAGGGATTTATGTGGGCCTTAACGCCCACTGGGAAAAGATCCCTCTGCCAGCTCAGTGCCTGCTTTCTTGGTTTGACTTGTCAATCTGGACTTGAATACACCTTTGGATTTGGATTGACTCTATTACCTCTCCTAGAAATTAACACACAAAACTGACAGCTGATTGACAAGATGAGAAGCAGTTTTCCAAAATACAAATTGAACTTAATCCTTTCTTACTAAAAGAATGCTCAAATCAAGGGGACACAGCTCACTCGTTTTGACTTCATGAGCTATGGCAGGTAGAGACAACTTTTTGAAAATACACAGCTAAAACTGTCCGTGCTTTGAATGCTAGACATGTTTTTCAGTTTTAAGTGCTTTAGAACTTAAAGCGGGACCGTTTTGGCTGTGTATTTTGAAAAAGTTGTGTGCACTTCAAAGAAAAAGCTACTTTTGCTGTGTCTTTGGGTTCGAGGGGAAATGGGAGTCCTCTTCAGTCAGCAGGGACGACACCTGAGTCCTTTGCAGTCCTCTTGTCTGCCTCTGAGGGTGAAATGAGAGTGGTCCCTGTCATCATCAGCCATGTCTGAAAGAATTATTCACATTCCCTACGAGAATAGACGGGTGAAATAGCAAAAGGTGTGTCTTCCTTTGGAGCATGGACGGGTTCAAAGCCAACCTCATACCACTAAGTATTTTGCTGAACACGAGCAGTTGTGTGTGCGGCCTGTGTTTGGGTGATTTTTGTGTCATGTGTGTGTTTGTGAGTGTGTGTGTGTGTGTGTGTGTGTCTGTGTGTGTGTGTCTGTATTTCTGTCTCCATTCCTGAGCAGCAAATCTTTTTTCCTCTTTTAGCATGTTACTCACAACTGTGGATGAAGCCCAGCACTCCTGAAAACACAATCCATGTATGGTTGAAGGAAATTTTCTTGGTGATGAGTGAGAGGTTGGTGACTGAAACCAGCTCATTTCCCATTGACCACTGAGGTCACATCTCTCAGGTGAGAAGCAAAGTGAGAAATTGAACCAGGCACATTCTCCTTAGAGACAATGGGCCAAAGACAGGTCCGATGGAATCGAATGCCTTTTCGTGTTGACATCCATCCCGTCAAGCCCTCGTTAAGCCATTGAAGTGTCACATTGGGCCTGGGGGAGGCGGTGCCCCCTGTGAAATTACACGTCCGAAGATTTGGATTTGATTTCCAGCCCTCTGCCAGTCATTCTGCCAGGCACTTTCATGTGACAAGCCTTAGGCGAGTCCCTTTCTGTCTCTGATTCCCGATTCCTTCACAGGGATTTATGTGGGCCTTAACGCCCACTGGGAAAAGATCCCTCTGCCAGCTCAGTGCCTGCTTTCTTGGTTTGACTTGTCATTCTGGACTTGAATACACCTTTGGTTTTGGATTGACTCTATTACCTCTCCGAGAAATTAACACACAAAACTGAGAGCTGATTGACAAGATGAGAAGCAGTTTTCCAAAATTCAAATTGAACTTAATCCTTTCTTCCTAAAAGAATGCTCAAATCAAGGGGACACAGCTCACTCGTTTTGACTTCATGAGCTATGGCAGGTAGAGACAACTTTTTGAAAATACACAGCTAAAACTGTCCGTGCTTTGAATGCTAGGCATGTTTTAGCTGTGTATTTTGAAAAAGTTGTGTGCTCTTCAAAGAGAAAGCTAGTTTTGCTGTGTCTTTGGGTTCGAGGGGAAATGGGAGTCATCTTCAGTCAGCAGGGACGACCCCTGAGTCCTTTGCAGTCCTCTTGTCTGCCTCTGAGGGTGAAATGAGAGTGGTCCCTGTCATTATGAGCCATGTCTGAAAGAATTATTCACATTCCCTACGAGCATAGACGGGTGAAATAGCAAAAGGTGTGTCTTCCTTTGGAGCATGGAAGGGTTCAAAGCCCACCTCATACCACTAAGTATTTTGCTGAACACGAGCAGTTGTGTGTGCGGCCTGTGTTTGGGTTATTTTTGTGTCATGTGTGTGTGTGTGTGTGTGTGTGTGTTTGTGTGTGTGTGTGTGTGTGTCTGTGTGTGTGTGTCTGTATTTCTGTCTCCATTCCTGAGCAGCAAATCTTTTTTCCTCTTTTAGCATGTTACTCAGAACTGTGGATGAAGCCCAGCACTCCTGAAAACACAATCCATGTATGGTTGAAGGAAATTTTCTTGGTGATGAGTGAGAGGTTGGTGACTGAAACCAGCTCATTTCCCATTGACCACTGAGGTCACATCTCTCAGGTGAGAAGCAAAGTGAGAATTTGAACCAGGCACATTCTCCTTAGAGACAATGGGCCAAAGACAGGTCCGATGGAATCGAATGTCTTTTCATGTTGACATCCATCCCGTCAAGCACTCGTTAAGCCATTGAAGTGTCACATTGGGCCTGGGGGAGGCGGTGCACCCTGTGAAATTACACGTCCGAAGATTTGGATTTGATTGCCAGCCCTCTGCCAGTCAGTCTACCAGGCACTTTCATGTGACAAGCCTTAGGCGAGTCCCTTTCTGTCTCTGATTCCCGACTCCTTCACAGGGATTTATGTGGGCCTTAACGCCCACTGGGAAAAGATCCCTCTGCCAGCTCAGTGCCTGCTTTCTTGGTTTGACTTGTCAATCTGGACTTGAATACACCTTTGGTTTTGGATTGACTCTATTTCCTCTCCTAGAAATTAACACACAAAACTGACAGCAGATTGACAAGATGAGAAGCAGTTTTCAAAAATTCAAATTGAACTTAATCCTTTCTTACTAAAAGAATGCTCAAATCAAGGGGACACAGCTCACTCGTTTTGACTTCATGAGCTATGGCAGGTAGAGACAACTTTTTGAAAATACACAGCTAAAACTGTCCGTGCTTTGAATGCTAAATATTTTTTTCAGTTTTAAGTGCTTTAGCACTTAAAGCGGGACCGTTTTAGCTGTGTATTTTGAAAAAGTTGTGTGCTCTTCAAAGAGAAAGCTAATTTTGCTGTGTCTTTGGGTTCGAGGGGAAATGGGAGTCCTCTTAAGTCAGCAGGGACGACACCTGAGTCCTTTGCAGTCCTCTTGTCTGCCTCTGAGGGTGAAATGAGAGTGGTCCCAGTCATCATGAGCCATGTCTGAAAGAATTATTCACATTCCCTACGAGAATAGACGGGTGAAATAGCAAAAGTTGTGTCTTCTTTTGGAGCATTGACGGGTTCAAAGCGCACCTCATACCACTAAGTATTTTGCTGAACACGAGCAGTTGTGGGTGCGGCCTGTGTTTGGGTGATTTTTGTGTCATGTGTGTGTGTGTGTGTGTGTGTGTGTGTTTCTCTGTGTGTGTGTCTGTATTTCTGTCTCCATTCCTGAGCAGCAAATCTTTTTTCCTCTTTTAGCATGTTACTCACAACTGTGGATGAAGCCCAGCACTCCTGAAAACACAATCCATGTATGGTTGAAGGAAATTTTCTTGGTGATGAGTGAGAGGTTGGTGACTGAAACCAGCTCATTTCCCATTGACCACTGAGGTCACATCTCTCAGGTGAGAAGCAAAGTGAGAATTTGAACCAGGCACATTCTCCTTAGAGACAATGGGCCAAAGACAGGTCCGATGGAATCGAATGTCTTTTCTTGTTGACATCTATCCCGTCAAGTCCCCGTTAAGCCATTGAAGTGTCACATTGTGCATGGGGGAGGCGGTGCACCCTGTGAAATTACACGTCCGAAGATTTGGATTTGATTTCCTGCCCTCTGCCAGTCAGTCTGCCAGGCACTTTCATGTGACAAGCCTTAGGCGAGTCCCTTTCTGTCTCTGATTCCCGATTCCTTCACAGGGATTTATGTGGGCCTTAACGCCCACTGGGAAAAGATCCCTCTGCCAGCTCAGTGCCTGCTTTCTTGGTTTGACTTGTCAATCTGGACTTGAATACACCTTTGGATTTGGATTGACTCTATTACCTCTCCTAGAAATTAACAGACAAAACTGACAGCTGATTGACAAGATGAGAAGCAGTTTTCCAAAATTCAAATTGAACTTAATCCTTTCTTACTAAAAGAATGCTCAAATCAAGGGGACACAGCTCACTCGTTTTGACTTCATGAGCTATGGCAGGTAGAGACAACTTTTTGAAAATACACAGCTAAAACTGTCCGTGCTTTGAATGCTAAACATGTTTTTCAGTTTTAAGTGCTTTAGCACTTAAAGCGGGAACGTTTTAGCTGTGTATTTTGAAAAAGTTGTGTGCTCTTCAAAGAGAAAGCTACTTTTGCTGTTTCTTTGGGTTCCAGGGGAAATGGGAGTCCTCCTCAGTCAGCAGGGACGACACCTGAGTCCTTTGCAGTCCTCTTGTCTGCCTCTGAGAGTGAAATGAGAGTGGTCCCTGTCATCATGAGCCATGTCTTAAAGAATTATTCACATTCCCTACGAGAATAGACGGGTGAAATAGCAAAAGTTGTGTCTTCTTTTGGAGCATGGACGGGTTCAAAGCCCACCTCATACCACTAAGTATTTTGCTGAACACGAGCAGTTGTGTGTGCGGCCTGTGTTTGGGTGATTTTTGTGTCGTGTGTGTGTGTGTGTGTGTGTGTGTGTGTGTGTGTGTGTCTGTATTTCTGTCTCCATTCCTGAGAAGCAAATCTTTTTTCCTCTTTTAGCATGTTACTCACAACTGTGGATGAAGCCCAGCACTCCTGAAAACACAATCCATGTATGGTTGAAGGAAATTTTCTTGGTGATGAGTGAGAGGTTGGTGACTGAAACCAGCTCATTTCCCATTGACCACTGAGGTCACATCTCTCTGGTGAGAAGCAAAGTGAGAATTTGAACCAGGCACATTCTCCTTAGAGACAATGGGCCAAAGACAGGTCCGATGGAATCGAATGTCTTTTCATGTTGACATCCATCCCGTCAAGCCCTCGTTAAGCCATTGAAGTGTCACATTGGGCCTGGGGGAGGCGGTGCACCATGTGAAATTACACTTGCGAAGATTTGGATTTGATTTCCAGCCCTCTGCCAGTCAGTCTGCCAGGCACTTTCATGTGACAAGCCTTAGGCGAGTCCCTTTCTGTCTCTGATTCCCGATTCCTTCACAGGGATTTATGTGGGCCTTAACGCCCACTGGGAAAAGATCCCTCTGCCAGCTCAGTGCCTGCTTTCTTGGTTTGACTTGTCAATCTAGAATTGAATACACCTTTGGTTTTGGATTGACTCTATTACCTCACCTAGAAATTAACACACAAAACTGACAGCTGATTGACAAGATGAGAAGCAGTTTTCCAAAATTCAAATTGAACTTAATCCTTTCTTCCTAAAAGAATGCTCAAATCAAGGGGACACAGCTCACTCGTTTTGACTTCATGAGCTATGGCAGGTAGAGACAACTTTTTGAAAATACACAGCTAAAACTGTCCGTGCTTTGCATGCTAGACATGTTTTTCAGAATACACAGCTAAAACGGTCCCCGCTTTAAGTGCTAAAAGGAAATTTTCTTGGTGATGAGTGAGAGGTTGGTGACTGAAACGAGCTCATTTCTCATTGACCACTGAGGTCACATCTCTCAGGTGAGAAGCAAAGTGAGAATTTGAACCAGGCACATTCTCCTTAGAGACAATGGGCCAAAGACAGGTCCGATGGAATCGAATGTATTTTCATGTTGACATCCATCCCGTCAAGCCCTCGTTAAGCCATTGAAGTGTCACATTGGGCCTGGGGGAGGCGGTGCACCCTGTGAAATTACACGTCCGAAGATTTGGATTTGATTTCCAGCCCTCTGCCAGTCAGTCTGCCAGGCACTTTCATGTGACAAGCCTTAGGCGAGTCCCTTTCTGTCTCTGATTCCCGATTCCTTCACAGGGATTTATGTGGGCCTTAACGCCCACTGGGAAAAGATCCCTCTGCCAGCTCAGTGCCTGCTTTCCTGGTTTGACTTGTCAATCTGGACTTGAATACACCTTTGGTTTTGGATTGACTCTATTACCTCTCCTAGAAATTAACACACAAAACTGACAGCTGATTGACAAGATGAGAAGCAGTTTTCCAAAATTCAAATTGAACTTAATCCTTTCTTCCTAAATGAATGCTCAAATCAAGGGGACACAGCTCACTCGTTTTGACTTCATGAGCTATGGCAGGTAGAAACAACTTTTTAAAAAAACAAAGCTAAAACTGTCCGTGCTTTGAATGCTAGATTTGTTTTTCAGAATACACAGCTAAAACGGTCCCCGCTTTAAGTGCTAAAGCACTTAAAGCGGGGACCGTTTTAGCTGTGTATTTTGAAAAAGTTGTGTGCTCTTCAAAGAGAAAGCTACTTTTGCTGTGTCTTTGGGTTCGAGGCGAAATGGGAGTCCTCTTCAGTCAGCAGGGACGACACCTGAGTCCTTTGCAGTCCTCTTGTCTGCCTCTGAGGGTGAAATGAGAGTGGTCCCTGTCATCATGAGCCATGTCTGAAAGAATTATTCACATTCCCTACGAGAATATACGGGTGAAATAGCAAAAGGTGTGTCTTCCTTTGGAGCATGGACGGGTTCAAAGCCCACCTCATACCACTAAGTATTTTGCTGAACACGAGCAGTTGTGTGTGCGGCCTGTGTTTGGGTGATTTTTGTGTCGTGTGTGTGTGTGTGTGTGTGTGTGTGTGTCTGTGTGTTTGTCTGTATTTCTGTCTCCATTCCTGAGCAGCAAATCTTTTTTCCTCTTTTAGCATGCTACTCACAACTGTGGATGAAGCCCAGCACTCCTGAAATCACAATCCATGTATGGTTGAAGGAAATTTTCTTGGTGATGAGTGAGTGGTTGGTGACTGAAACCCGCTCATTTCCCATTGACCACTGAGGTCACATCTCTCAGGTGAGAAGCAAAGTGAGAATTTGAACCAGGCACATTCTCCTTAGAGACAATGGGCCAAAGACAGGTCCGATGGAATCGAATGTCTTTTCATGTTGACATCCATCCCGTCAAGCCCTCGTTAACCCATTGAAGTGTCACATTGGGCCTGGGGGAGCCGGTGCACCCTGTGAAATTACACGTCCGAAGATTTGGATTTGATTTGCAGCCCTCTGCCAGTCAGTCTGCAAGGCACTTTCATGTGACAAGCCTTAGGCGAGTCCCTTTCTGTCTCTGATTCCCGATTCCTGCACAGGGATTTATGTGGGCCTTAACGCCCACTGGGAAAAGATCCCTCTGCCAGCTCAGTGCCTGCTTTCTTGGTTTGACTTGTCAATCTGGACTTGAATACACCTTTGGTTTTGGATTGACTGTATTACCTCTCCTAGAAATTAACACACAAAACTGACAGCTGATTGACAAGATGAGAAGTAGTTTTCCAAAATTCAAATTGAACTTAATCCTTTCTTCCTAAAAGAATGCTCAAATCAACGGGACACAGCTCACTCGTTTTGACTTCATTAGCTATGGCAGGTAGAGACAACTTTTTGAAAATACACAGCTAAAACTGTCCGTGCTTTGAATGCTAGACATGTTTTTCAGAATACACAGCTAAAACGGTCCCCGCTTTAAGTGCTTTATTAGCTGTGTATTTTGAAAAAGTTGTGTGCTCTTCAAAGAGAAAGGTACTTTTGCTGTGTCTTTGGGTTCGAGGGGAAATGGGAGTCCTCTTCAGTCAGCAGGGACCACACCTGAGTCCTTTGCAGTCCTCTTGTCTGCCTCTGAGGGTGAAATGAGAGTGGTCCCTGTCATCATGAGGGGTGTCTGAAAGAATTATTCACATTCCCTACGAGAATAGACGGGTGAAATAGCAAAAGGTGTGTCTTCCTTTGGAGCACGGACGGGTTCAAAGCCCACCTCATACCACTAAGTATTTTGCTGAACACGAGCAGTTGTGTGTGCGGCCTGTGTTTGGGTGATTTTTGTGTCATGTGTGTGTGTGTGTGTGTGTGTGTCTGTGCGTGTGTCTGTGTGTGTGTGTCTGTATTTCTGTCACAATTCCTGAGCAGCAAATCTTTTTTCCTCTTTTAGCATGCTACCCACAACTGTGGATGAAGCCCAGCACTCCTGAAAACACAATCCATGTATGGTTGAAGGAAATTTTCTTGGTGATGAGTGAGATGTTGGTGACTGAAACCAGCTCATTTCCCATTGACCACTGAGGTCACATCTCTCAGGGGAGAAGCAAAGTGAGAATTTGAACCAGGCACATTCTCCTTAGAGACAATGGGCCAAAGACAGGTCCGATGGAATCGAATGTCTTTTCATGTTGACATCCATCCCGTCAAGCCCTCGTTAAGCCATTAAAGTGTCACATTGGGCCTGGGTTAGGCAGTGCACCCTGTGAAATTACACGTCCGAAGATTTGGATTTGATTTCCAGCCCTCTGCCATGCAGTCTGCCAGGCACTTTCATGTGACAAGCCTTAGGCGAGTCCCTTTCTGTCTCTGATTCCCGATTCCTTCACAGGGATTTAGGTGGGCCTTAACGCCCACTGGGAAAAGATCCCTCTGCCAGCTCAGTGCCTGCTTTCTTGGTTTGACTTGTCAATCTGGACTTGAATACACCTTAGGTTTTGGATTGACTCTATTACCTCTCCTAGAAATTAACACACAAAACTGACAGCTGATTGACAAGATGAGAAGCAGTTTTCCAAAATTCTAATTGAACTTAATCCTTTCTTCCTAAAAGAATGCTCAAATCAAGGGGACACAGCTCACTCGTTTTGACTTCATGAGCTATGGCAAGTAGAGACAACTTTTTGAAAATACACAGCTAAAACTGTCCGTGCTTCGAATGCTAGACATGTTTTTCAGAATACACAGCTAAAACGGTCCCCGCTTCAAGTGCTAAATCACTTAAAGCGGGGACCGTTTTAGCTGTGTATTTTGAAAAAGTTGTGTGCTCTTCAAAGAGAAAGCTACTTTTGCTGTGTCTTTGGGTTCGAGGGGAAATGGGAGTCCTCTTCAGTCAGCAGGGACGACACCTGAGTCCTTTGCAGTCCTCTTGTCTGCCTCTGAGGGTGAAATGAGAGTGGTCCCTGTCATCATGAGCCATGTCTGAAAGAATTATTCACATTCCCTACGAGAATAGACGGGTGAAATAGCAAAAGGTGTGTCTTCCTTTGGAGCATGGACGGGTTCAAAGCCCAACTCATACCACTAAGTATTTTGCTGAAGACGAGCAGTTGTGTGTGCGGCCTGTGTTTGGGTGATTTTTGTGTCATGTGCGTGTGTGTGTGTTTGTGTGTGTGTGTGTCTGTGTGTGTGTGTCTGTATTTTTGTCTCCATTCCTGAGCAGAAAATCTTTTTTCCTCTTTTAGCATGTTACTCACAACTGTGGATGAAGCCCAGCACTCCTGAAAACACAATCCATGTATGGTTGAAGGAAATTTTCTTGGTGATGAGTGAGAGTTTGGTGACTGAAACCAGCTCATTTCCCATTGACCACTGAGGTCACATCTCTCAGGTGAGAAGCAAAGTGAGAATTTGTACCAGGCACATTCTCCTTAGAGACAATGGGCCAAAGACAGGTCCGATGGAATCGAATGTCTTTTCATGTTGACATCCATCCCGTCAAGCCCTCCTTAAGCCATTGAAGTGTCACATGGGGCCTGGGGGAGGCGGTGCACCCTGTGAAATTACACGTCCGAAGATTTGGATTTGATTTCCATCCCTCTGCCAGTCAGTCTGCCAGGCACTTTCATGTGACAAGCCTTAGGCGAGTCCCTTTCTGTCTCTGATTCCCGATTCCTTCACAGGGATTTATGTGTGCCTTAACGCCCACTGGGAAAAGATCCCTCTGCCAGCTCAGTGCCTGCTTTCTTGGTTTGACTTGTCAATCTGGACTTGAATACACCTTTGGTTTTGAATTGACTCTATTACCTCTCCTAGAAATTAACACACAAAACTGACAGCTGATTGACAAGATGAGAAGCAGTTTTCCAAAATTCAAATTGAACTTAATCCTTTCTTACTAAAAGAATGCTCAAATCAAGGGGACACAGCTCACTCGTTTTGACTTCATGAGCTATGGCAGGTAGAGACAACTTTTTGAAAATACACAGCTAAAACTGTCCGTGCTTTGAAAGCTAGACATGTTTTTCAGAATACACAGCTAAAACGGTCCCCGCTTTAGCACTTAAAGCGGGTCCGTTTTAGCTGTGTATTTTGAAAAAGTTGTGTGCTCTTCAAAGAGAAAGCTACTTTTGCTGTGTCTTTGGGTTCGAGGGGAAATGGGAGTCCTCTTCAGTGAGCAGGGACGACACCTGAGTCTTTTGCAGTCCTCTTGTCTGCCTCTGAGGGTGAAAAGAGAGTGGTCCCTGTCATCATGAGCCATGTTTGAAAGAAATATTCACATTCCCTACGAGAATAGACGGGTGAAATAGCGAAAGGTGTGTCTTCCTGTGGAGCATGGACGTGTTCAGAGCCCACCTCATACCACTAAGTATTTTGCTGAACACGAGCATTTGTGTGTGCGGCCTGTGTTTGGGTGTTTTTTGTGTCGTGTGTGTGTGTTTGTGTTTGCGTGTCTGTGTCTGTGTGTGTGTGTCTGTATTTCTGTCTCCATTCCTGAGCAGCAAATCTTTTTTCCTCTTTTAACATGTTACTCAGAACTGTGGATGAAGCCCAGCACTCCTGAAAACATAGTGCATGTATGGTTGAAGGAAATTTTCTTGGTGATGAGTGAGAGGTTGGTGACTGAAACCAGCTCATTTCCCATTGACCACTGAGGTCACATCTCTCAGGTGAGAAGCAAAGTGAGAATTTGAACCAGACACATTCTCCTTAGAGACAATGGGCCAAAGACAGGTCCGATGGAATCGAATGTCTTTTCATGTTGACATCCATCCCGTCAAGCCCTCATTAAGGCATTGAAGTGTCACACTGGGCCTGGGGGAGGCGGTGCACCCTGTGAAATTACACGTCCGAATATTTGGATTTGATTTCCAGCCCTCTGCCAGTCAGTCTGCCAGGCACTTTCATGTGAAAAGCCTTAGGCGAGTCCGTTTCTGTCTCTGTTTCCGGATTCCTTCACAGGGATTTATGTGGGCCTTAAGGCCCACTGGGGAAACATCCCTCTGCCAGCTCAGTGCCTGCTTTCTTGGTTTGACTTGTCAATCTGGACTAGAATACACCTTTGGTTTTGGATTGACTCTATTACCTCTCCTAGAAATTAACACACAAAACTGACAGCTGATTGACAAGATGAGAAGCAGTTTTCCAAAATTCAAATTGAACTTAATCCTTTCTTACTAAAAGAATGCTCAACTCAAGGGGGCACAGCTCACTCGTTTTGACTTCATGAGCTATGGCAGGTAGAGACAACTTTT
Organism: Saimiri boliviensis; assembly: GCF_048565385.1. Classification (NCBI taxonomy): domain Eukaryota; kingdom Metazoa; phylum Chordata; class Mammalia; order Primates; family Cebidae; genus Saimiri; species Saimiri boliviensis. The sequence continues at coordinate 154,486,287 of NC_133453.1, forward strand.
TGAAAATACACAGCTAAAACTGTCCGTGCTTTGAATGCTAGACTTGTTTTTCAGAATACACAGCTAAAACGGTCCCCGCTTTACGTGGTTTAGGACTTAAAGCGGAGACGTTTTAGCTGTGTATTTTGAAAAATTTGTGTGCTCTTCAAAGAGAAAGGTACTTTTGCTGTGTCTTTGGGTTCGAGGGGAATTGGGAGTCCTCTTCAGTCAGCAGGGACGACACCTGATTCCTTTGCAGTCCTCTTTTCTGCCTCTGAGGGTGAAATGAGAGTGGTCCTTGGCATCATGAGCCATGTCTGAAAGAATTATTCACATTCCCTACGAGAATAGACGGGTGAAATAGCGAAAGGTGTGTCTTCCTTTGGAGCATGGACGGGTTCAAAGCCCACCTCATACCACTAAGTATTTTGCTGAACACGAGCAGTTGTGTGTGCGGCCTGTGTTTGGGTGTTTTTTGTGTCAGGTGTTCGTGTGTGTGTGTGTATGTGTGTGTGTGGGTGTGTCTGTGTGTGTGTGTCTGTATTTCTGTCTCCATTCCTGAGCAGCAAATCTTTTTTCCTCTTTTAGCATGTTACTCACAACTGTGGATGAAGCCCAGCACTCCTGAAAACACAATCCATGTATGGTTGAAGGAATTTTTCTTGGTAATGAGTGACAGGTTGGTGACTGAAACCAGCTCATTTCCCATTGACCACTGAGGTCACATCTCTCAGGTGAGAAGCAAAGTGAGAATTTGAACCAGGCACATTCTCCTTAGAGACAATGGGCCAAAAACCGGTCCGATGGAATGTAATATCTTTTCTTGTTGACATCCATCCCGACAAGCTCTCGTTAAGCCATTGAAGTGTCACATTGGGCCTGGGGGAGGCGGTGCACCCTGTGAAATTACACGTCCGAAGATTTGGATTTGATTTCCAGCCCTCTGCCAGTCAGTCTGCCAGGCACTTTCATGTGACAAGCCTTAGGCGAGTCCCTTTCTGTCTCTGATTCCCGATTCCTTCACAGGGATTTATGTGGTTTTTAAGGCCCAGTGGGAAAAGTTCCCTCTTCCAGCTCAGTGCCTGTTTTCTTGGTTTGACTTGTCAATCTGGACTTGAATACACCTTTGGTTTTGGATTGACTCTATTACCTCTGCTAGAAATTAACGCACAAAACTGAGAGCTGATTGACAAAATGAGAAGCCGTTTTCCAGAATTCAAATCCAACTTAATCCTTTCTTACAAATAGAATGCTCAACTCAAGGGGACACTGATCACTCATTTTGACTTCATGAGCTATGGAAGGTAGAGACAACTTTTTGAAAATACACAGCTAAAACTGTCCGTGCTTTGAATGCTAGACATGTTTTTCAGAATACACAGCTATAACGGTCCCATCTTTAAGGGCTAAAGCACTTAAAGCGGGGACCGTTTTAGTTGTGTATTTTGAAAAAGTTGTGTGCTCTTCAAAGAGAAAGCTGCTTTTGCTGTGCCTTTGGGTTTGAGGGGAAATGGGAGTCCTCTTCAGTCAGCAGGTATGACACCTGAGTCCTTTGCAGTCCTCTTGTCTGCCTCTGATGGTGAAATGATAGTGGTCCCTGTCATCATGAGCCATGTCTTAAAGAATTATTCACATTCCCTACGAGAATAGATGGGTGAAATAGCGAAAGGTGTGTCTTCCTTTGGAGCATGGACGGGTTCAAAGCCCACCTCATACCACTAAGTATTTTGCTGAACACGAGCAGTTGTGTGTGCGGCCTGTGTTTGGGTGTTTTTTGTGTCACGTGTTCGTGTGTGTGTTTGTGTGTGTGTAGGTGTGTCTGTGTGTGTGTGTCTGTATTTCTGTCTCCATTCCTGATCAGCAAATCTTTTTTCCTCTTTTTGCATGTTACTGAGAACTGTGGATGAAGCCCAGCACTCCTGAAAACACAATCCATGTATGGTTGAAGTAATTTTTCTTGGTGATGAGTGAGAGGTTGGTGACTGAAACCAGCTCATTTCCCATTGACCACTGAGGCCACATCTCTCAGATGAGAAGCAAAGTGAGAATTTGAACCAGGCACATTCTCCTTAGAGACAATGGGCCAAAGACAGGTCCGATGGAATCGAATGTCTTTTCATGTTGACATCCATCCCGTCAAGCTCTCGCTAAACCATTGAAGTGTCACATTGTGCCTGGGGGAGGCGGTGCACCCTGTGAAATTACACGTCCGAAGATTTGGATTTGATTTCCAGCCCTCTGCCAGTCAGTCTGCCAGGCACTTTCATGTGACAAGCCTTAGGCGAGTCCCTTTCTGTCTCTGTTTCCTGATTCCTTTACAGGGATTTATGTGGGCCTTAACGCCCACTGGGAAAAGATCCCTCTGCCAGCTCAGTGCCTGCTTTCTTGGTTTGACTTGTCAATCTGGACTTGAATACACCTTTGGTTTTGGATTGACTCTATTACCTCTCCTAGAAATTAACGCACAAAACTGACAGCTGATTGAGAAGATGAGAAGCCGTTTTCCAGAATTCAAATTGAACTTAATCCTTTCTTACTAAAAGAATGCTCCACTCAAGGGGACACAGATCACTCGTTTTAACATCATGAGCTATGGCAGGTAGAGAGAACTTTTTGAAAATACACAGCTAAAACTGTCCGTGCTTTGAATGCTAGACAAGTTTTTCAGAATACTCAGCTAAAACGGTCTTTTTTTATATATATATATATTTATATATACTGAATCTTGCTCTGTCACCTAGGCTAGAGTGCAGTGGCATGATAGCTCGCTGCAACCTCTGCCTCATTGGTTCAAGGGATTCTCCTGCCTCAGCCACCCAAGTATCTGTGATTACAGGCACCTGCCACCACACCCAGCTAATTTTTGTATTTTTCATAGAGGTGGGGTTTCTTTTTTTCTTTTTCTTTGAGACGGAGTTTCTCTCTTGTTACCCAGGCTTGAGTGCAGTGTCATGATCTCAGCTCACCACAACCTCTGCCTTCTGGGTTCAGGCAATTGTCCTTCCTCTGCCTCCCGTGTAGCTGGGATTACAGGCATGCGCCACCATGCTTAGCTAATTTTTTGTATTTTTCGTAGAGACCGGGTTTCACCATGTTGTCCAGGATGGCCTCGATCTCTTGACTTTGTGATCCGCCCACCTCGGCCTCCCAAAGTGCTGGGATTACAGGCTTGAGCCACCGTGCCCGGCCCAGAGATGGTGTTTCACCATATTGGCCTGTCTGGTCTTGAACTGACCTGGTGATCTGCCCACCTTGGCCTCTGATAGTGCTCGGATTGCAGGCATGAGCCACCACGCCTTGTACCTAATTCCTATTCACTGGTCGTGGATGGGAGCTATGGAATCTCTTCCTACAAAACATCCTGGCCGCATCAGAATGTGAGAGTTAAGTTTTCTAAGAGATGGTTCCTCTGTTTGTGCTCCACACCCAAATAATCGATCTTACTTCACTGTCAGACAACTTCCAGTTATTACAGTGGCTGTAGTCTAGCTGGAAAAACGCTAAGTAGACCCCCGGGACTCTCTTGACTCAGCCACTAACAACTTAGTGTGGCTCTGGGAAACAAAGAAGCTGGAGCAACCACGCCTGCAATCCCAGCACTTTGGGAGGTCGACGTGGGAGGATTGCTTGAGCCCAGGAGTTTGACAGCAGCCTGGGCAACATAGCAAGACCCCATCTCTACAAAAAAAAAATCAGAAAAATTATTGCGGTGTGGTGGTGTCACCCTGTAGTCCCAGCTATTCAGGAGGCTAAAGTGGGAGGATCACTTGAGTCCCAGAGGTCAAGACTGCAGTGAGCCAAGATCATGCCACTGCCCTCAAGCTTGGGCTTCAAAGTGAGACACTGTCTCAGGAGGGAAAAAACAAAACAAAACAAAACAAAAAAACTGGAGCTTTTGTTTTCTCATTTGTTAAAGGTGGATGATATTATCTCCTTCATGGAATTACTGTGAGGATGGAAGTACAATTTTTTTCCCCTTTCCTTTTAGAAATACAATGAGATAGGCATAGTGGCCAGGTGAGGTGGCTCATGCCTGTAATCCCAGCACTTTGGGAGCCTGAAGCAGGTGGATCACCTGAGGTCAGGAGTTCAAGACCATCCTGGCCACCATGGTGAAACCCTGACTCCACTAAAATTACAAAAATTAGCCTAGCGTGGTGGCACGTGCCTACAATCGCAGCTACTCAGGAAGCTGAGGCAGGAGAATGGCTTGAACCTGGGAGGTGGAGGGTGTAGTGAGCAGAGATCATCCCATGGCACTCCAGTCTGGACGACAGAGTGAGACTCCATCTCAAAAAAATAAAATGCCAGATGTGGTGGCTCATGCCTGTAAACCCAGCACTTTGGGAGGCAGAGGAAGGTGGATCACCTGAGGTCAGGAGTTCAAGACCAGCCTGACCAACATGCAGAAACCCCATCTCTAATAAACATATAAAATTCGCCAAGCATGGTGGCACATGCCTGTAATCCCAACTATTTGGGAGGCTGAGGCAGGAGAATCGCTTGAACCTGGGAAGTGGAGGTTGCAGTGAGCCAAGATTGCACTCCTGCATGGACGAGAAGAAGGAAACTGTGTCTCAAAAACAATAATTAGATAGGCATAGTGCACAAGATAATGTCAGGTGACACGTGCACTACCACTTAGTACCACTGTGAGTCCGGACAGATGACATAGGTCTCCGTGCCTCAGTTTTTCCACCTGTCAAATAGGAACCATATGAGGATGTACTCGTAAGATGATGCTCAAGGCTAAATAATGTAATCCATGAACGTGCTTAGACCAGCACCTCCTGCATTTTAAATACTCTTCCCTTTTGACTGCTGTTGCTACTATTTTACTAACTGGGTTGATTTCTAGCCTGCAAAAAAAAAGGATCACAAGTTTGTGAACAAGACCATTATTCCTTACCAAATGATTCATAACCCCAATTTTTCTTTTGCTTTTTTTTTTGTTTGTTTGTTTGTGTTTTTGGAAACAGAGTCTCACTCCCACTCCCAGGCTCAAGTGATTCTCCTGCTCAGTCTCATGAGTAACTGGGATTAAAGGTACCCACAACTAGGCCCAGCTAATTTTTGTATTTTTAGTACAGATGGGGTTTCACCATGTTGGCCAGGCTGATCTCAGACTCCTGACCTCACGTAATCCATCCACCTCGGCCTCCCAAAGTGCTGGGATTATAGGCGTGTGCCACCCCACCAGCCTATAACCCCAGTTTCTTTTTACCAACTTAGATTATGGAACTTGGCATGATGCCCAGATTCCCATAATGCAAATTGTCCTCCCCAATTATAACTACCAGTTTTTTTCATCTAAGAAAAACAAAACAAAAATTGAAATGCTGGTCATTTTTGTGGACAAAAAGATAAGTATGGCCAGGGGTAGTGGCTCAGGCCTGTAATTCCAGCACTTTGAGAGGCTGAGGCGGGAACATCACTGGAAGCCAGAAGTTCGAGACCAGCCTGACCAACACGGTGAATCCCCCTCTCTACTAAAACTACAAAAATGAGCCACGTGGGCTGGTGTGCGCCTGCAGTCCCAGCTACTCAGGAGGCTGAGGCAGGAGAATCACTTAACCCAGGAGGCAGAGGTTGCAGTGAAAAGAGATCATGCCACTGCAGTCCAGCTTGGGCAACAAGATCAGAACTCCATCTCAAAAAACAAACAAAAACAAGTAATGCGACTGCTATTTTCTGGTTATAATCACAGAGTTCATGTAGAAAAGCTAAGCAATATGAAAAAATACAGAGTTAAAGTTTTTAAAAATTACCCCAAATTGGATCAGCAAACTTTTTTTTTTTTTTTCCCTCTTGAGACAGACTAGGTCTTGCTGCTGCCCAAGCTGGTGTACAGTGACACAATCACAGATGACTGCAGCCTCGACCTCCTGGACTGGCTCTGTGCTCCTGCCTCCCAAGGAGCTGGGACTACAGGTGCATATTCCTATACCCAGCTAATTTTTTTTTTTAATTGGTTTTGTAGAGGTGAAGTCTCATTATGTTGCTCAGGCTGGTCTCGAGCTCTGGCCTCAAGTAATCCTCCCGCTTCAGCCTTCCAAAGTGCTGGAATTACAAGCATGAACTTATTTGGAGACTGGGTCATTACAGAGGTCATCAAGTTAAAATGGGTCATGAATGTGGGGCCCTGATGCTATATAACTGTTGTCCTTACTAAAAGAAAAATTTGTTGCCTGTGAAAGAAAAAGAAAGAATAAAATATTTTTTCCTTGAGACAGGTCTTGTTCTGTCACCCAGGCTGGAGTGAAGTGGTGTGATCTCAGCTCACTGCAGCCTCATCCTCCCTGACTCAAGCAATCCTCCAACCTCAGCCTCCTGAGTAGCTTGGGAACACAGGTACATGCAACCATACCTGGCTTTTTTTTTTTTTTTTCCCCGAGATGGATTCTTGCTCTTTCCTCCAGTCTGGAGTGCAGTGGTGCAATCTCAGCTCACTGCAACCTCCACCTCTGGGTTCAAGCAGTTCTCCTGCCTCAGCCTCCTGAGTAGCTAGGATGGCAGGCGTGCACCACCACAGCCAGCTAATTTTTATATTTTTAGTAGAGATGGGGTTTCACCATGTTGGCTATGCTGGTCTCAAACTCCTGACCTCTTGATCTGCCAACCTCAGCCTCCCAAAGTGCTAGGATTACAGGTGTGAGCCACCACTCCCGGCTGTATTGTTTTTAGTACAGGTGGGGTTTCATCCTGTTGGCCTGGCTGGTATTGAACTCCTGACCTGAAGTTATCCTCTCACTCATGCTCCCAAAGTACAGGGATTACAGACATGAGCCACGGCATCTGGCCTGAGACAATAAATTTGTCTTATTCTAAGCCACTTAGTTGGTGGCACTTTGTTACAGCATCCCCAGCAAAGTTATATCCAACGAATAATCCATTTCATTGTTGTTGTTGTTGTTGTTGTTGTTGTTGTTGTTGTGGTTGTGGTTGTGGTTGTTGTTGTTTTTGAGATGGAGTTTCGCTCTTGTTACCCAGGCTGGAGTGCAATGGCACGATCTCGGCTCACCGCAACCTCTGCCTCCTGGGTTCAGGCAATTATCCTGCCTCAGCCTCCTCAGTAGCTGGGATTACAGGCACGCACCACCATGCCCAGCTAATTTTTTGTATTTTTAGTAGAGAGGGGATTTCACCATGTTGACCAGGATGGTCTCGATCTCTTGACCTCGTGATCCACCCGCCTCAGCCTCCCAAAGTGCTGAGATTACAGGCTTGAGACACCACGCCCGGCCGTTGTTGTTGTTTTTAAGGAAAAAAAAAAAGGAAAGAAAGAAAGAAAAAAGAATAATTAAAAAGAATGAAGGAGAGGAAGAAAGAGGAAGAGGAAGAGAGAACGGGAGTGTTGCTTTATTGCCCAGGCTAGAATGCAGTCTAAAAACGGGTATTGAAAACGTCTTTTATGCCAGTAGTTTTGCTTAATAATGGAGACAGGAAAAAAATGAGGAAAGAAAATAACAAACAAGCAGCCAACCAATAATTCATTTAAACCTGTAAGTAGGTATGATGTGATACTGATAAGAGTGTATATTTTTGTGTATTTAAAATGGAGAGTTCTATAAATGTTTATTAAGTTTACTTGTTCCGGATGTGAGTTCAAGTCCTGGATATCCTTGTTAATTTTCTGTCTCGTTGATCTGTCTAATATTGATGTTGAAGTCTCCCCCTATTATTGTGTGGGAGTCTGTCTCTTTATAAGTCTTACGTAATCTGGGTGTTCCTGTATTGGGTGCGTATATATTTAGGATCGTTAGCTCTTCTCGTTGCATTGATCCTTTGACCATTATGTAATGTCCTTCTTTGCCTCTTTTGATCTTTGTTGCTTTAAAGTTTATTTTATCAGAGGCGAGATTTGCAACTCCTGCTTTTTATTAATTAACTTATTTTTGCTCTCAAGTTGGTTGGTAATTCTTTCTCCATCCATTTATGTTGAGTCTTTGTGTATCCCTGCATGTGAGATGGGTCTGGATGCAGCATACCGATGGATTTTGCATTTCATTGTTAAAGGACACAGAAGCTCATGCTCTCTGTCATTCCCGAATGTGTAATTAGGTTTTGGCCAGGAGCAGAGGCTCATACCTGTAATCCCAGGACTTTGGAAGGCTGAGATGGGAGGATCACTTGAAGCTCAGAGTTTGAGGCCAGCCTGGCCAACATGGTGAGACCCCATCTCCACACACACACACACAAATATTAGTTGGGCATGGTAGCATTCACCTGTAATCCCAGCTACTCAGGAGGCTAAGGTGGGAGGACTGCTTGATCCTGGGAGTAAGAGGCTGCAGTGGGCTATGATTATACCACTGCACTGTAGGCTGAACAACACAGGAAGTCCCTATCTATCTCTTAAAAAAGAAAAAAAAAAAAAAAAAAAAGGGCTGGAGTTTGAGTTTGTGTTTTTGTTGTTGTTACTGTTGTTGTTGTTGTCGTCTTTTTTTTAGTCGGAGTTTCACTCTTGTTACCCAGGCTGTAGTGCAATGGCACGATCTCGGCTCACCGCAACGTCCGCCTCCTGGGTTCAGGCAATTGTCCTGCCTCAGCCTCCTGAGTAGCTGGGATTACAGGCATGTGCCACCATGCCCAGCTATTTTTTTTATATTTTTTAGTAGAGACGGGGTTTCACCATGTTGACCAGGATGGTCTCAATCTCTTGACCTCGTGATCCACCCGCCTTGGCTTCCCAAAGTGCTGGGGTTACAGGCGTGAGCCACCGGGCCCAGCCTCGTTACTGTTGTTTTTTGAGATGGAGTGTCATGCTCTGCCCGGGCTGGAGTGCGGTGGTTCAATCTCAGCTCATTGCAACTCCACCTCCTGTGTTCAAGTGATTCTCCCACCTCAGCCTCCCACGTAGCTGGGATTACAGGTGTGCACCCCCACACCTGGCTCATTTTTATATTTTCAGTAGAGATGGGATTTCACCATGTTGGCCAGGCTGGTCTCAAACTCCTGACCTCAGGAGATCCACCGGCCTCGGCCTCCCAAAGTGATGGGATTACAGGTGTGGGTCACTGCGTTCAGTCGATTTAGTGTTTTGGCTGGGTTGGGTCTGGCAGGTGTATGGTTAATAAACCAGGTCTAAATATTTCCAGGAAACTGCTGGGTCAGGCATGCACTGACAGCAATGTTGTGGATGGTGATACTGGCTGTGAACATGGAAGAAAACAAGGTCTGGTCTCCTTTTTTCACCCAGACGGTGTCGATGAGCTGACCTAGGAGATAACAGGACAGGTACATGAGACCCCGTGTACATCCTGGGAAAGGCGGTGGCAACTGCTTGGGACCCCAGCCCACCTGGCCAGTGGCTCTTCCATGTTCCTTACAGCTTTTGAGAGGTTCGCTATTCAAAGGAGGATGAATCAAGGAAAGTACAGGGCTGGGGCACAATTTTGTTAAACATGACAAGGAATATGCCTTGGTTCAAGAAAACCCATGGCTCAGCACGGTGGTTTACACCTGTAATCTCAGCACTTTAGAAGGTGGAGGTGAGAAGATCACCAGAGGTCAGGAGTTCGAGGCCATCACGGCCAACATAGAAACCCCATCTCTACTAAAAATACAGAAATTAGCCAGGTGTGGTGGCACATGCCTGTAGTCCCAGCTACTCAAGAGGCTGAGGCCTGAGAATCCCGGGAGGTGGAGGTTGCAGTGAGCCGAGACCACACCATTGTACTCCAGCCTGGGTGACAGAGTGAGACTCCATCTAAGAAATAAAATGAGAAAATCCGATCCTTCTGCCACGCATGGGGGTGCATGCCTGTAATCCCAGCACTTTGGGAGGCTGAGGTGGGCACATCACTTGAGGTCAGGAGTTCAAGATCAGCCTGGCTAACATGGCAAAACCTTGGCTCTACTAAAAATACAAAAATGAACCGGGTATGGTTGCATGTGCCTGTAATCCCAGCTAATTGGGAGACCGAGGCAGGAGAATCACTTGAACCCTGAAGGTGGAGCTAGCAGTGAGCTTAGATCACGCCACTGCACTTAAGCCTGGGGCCAGAGAAGACTCCATCTCAAAAGAAAAAAGAAAAGGCAATGCAACCCCTACTAGTCTTCTCTATAAGCAGGCTCAGAGTGATGGCCGTGGAGTTTTTGGTCAGCCAGGGGATTGAACACAATGGAATGTCTTCTTTTTTTTTTTTTTTTTGAGACGGAGTTTTCGCTCTTGTTTACCCAGGCTGGAGTGCAATGGCGCCATCTCAGCTCACCGCAACCTCTGCCTCCTGGGTTCAGGCAATTCTCCTGCCTCAGCCTCCTGAGTAGCTGGGATTACAGGCACGTGCCACCATGCCCAGCTAATTTTTTGTATTTTTTAGTAGAGACGGGGTTTCACCATGCTGACCAGAATGGTCTCGATCTCTTGACCTCGTGATCCACCCGCCTCAGACTCCCAAAGTGCTGGGATTACAGGCTTGAGCCACTGCGCCCGGCTTGGAATGTCTTCTAATACAGGTAACTATTATAAGCAATAAAACAGGTTGGGTTTGGCAGCTCTCATCTGTAATCCCAGCACTTTGGGAGGCTGAGGCTGGAGGATCGTTTGAGTCCAGCTGTTTGAGATCAGCCCAGGCAGGAGGGTAAAAGCCCATCTCTACAAAAAATAAGTTAGTCTTACATGGTGGTGCACCTGTGGTCCCAGCTACTGGGAGACTGAAGCAGGAGGACTGCTTGAGCCTGAGAGGTGGAGGCTGCAGTGAGCCACAATTGCACCTGGATGCAGTGAGCCTGGATGACAGACTGAGACCCTGTCTTCAAAAAAGAAAAAAAAAAAAAAAATTCGTTTGTAAGGATAATACAGACTGAGTACAGTGGCTCACCGCTGTAATATCCAGACTTCCAGACTTTGGGAGGCTAAGGCAGGGGGACTGCTTGAAGCCAGGTGTTTGAGACCAGCGTGCATAACATAGAGGGACCCAGTCTCTACAAAAAACACAAAAAAATTAGCCAGGCATGTTGGCATGGTCTTGTAGCCAGCTACTCACGAGGCTGAAGGGGGAGGATCGTTTGAATCCAGGGAAGGTGGAGGCTGCAGTGAGCCATTATGTCACTTCTGCACTCCAGCCTGGGTGCAGTAGTACAGTCAGAACTCAGCACAGCCTGCACCTCCACAGAGCGAGACCCTCTCTCAAAAAAAAAAAAAAAAAAAAAAAAAAAGCTGGGGCTCATGCCTGTAATCCCATCACTTTGGGAGGCTGCGGTGGGCAGATCATGAGGTCAGGAGATCGAGACCATCCTCCCCAACATGGTGAAACTCCATCTCTACTAATAATACAAAAAAAAAAAAAATGGTGGGCATGGTGGTACACACCTGTAGTCCTAGCTACTTGGGAGGCTGAGGCAGGAGAACTACTTGAACCCAGGAGGCAGAGATTGCAGTGAGCCAAGACTGAACCACTGCACTATAGTCTGGGATTACAGGTGTGTGCCACCAGGCCTGGCTAATTTTTGTATTTTAGTAGAGATGGGGTTTCACCATGTTAACCAGGCTGGTCTCCAACTCCTGATCTCAGGTGATCCTCCCACTTTAGCCTCGCAAAGTGCTGGGATTGCAGGTGTGAGCCACTGTGCCCAGTCTGATTTTTTTCAAGTATTTAAAAATATAAAACCAATAAACATTCTTGGGCAGCTCATGAGCTGTATAAAAACAGATGGTGAGCTGGGCGCAGTGGCTCAAGCCTGTAATCCCAGCACTTTGGGAGGCCGAGGTGGGTGGATCACGAGGTTGAGAGATCGAGACCATCCTGGTCAACATGGTGAAACCCTGTCTCTACTAAAAATACAAAAAATTAGCTGGGCATGGTGGCACATGCCTGTAATCCCAGCTACTGAGGAGGCTGAGGCAGGAGAATTGCCTGAACCCAGGAGGCGGAGGTTGCGGTGAGCCGAGACAGCGCCATTGCACTCCAGCCTGGGTAACAAGAGCGAAACTCCATCTCAAAAAAAAAAAAAAAAAAAAAAAAAAAAAAAAAAAAAACAGATGGTGGGATCTCTATGTCTCCTGTGTAGATACTATATGCCATGGTTTCCAGAGCCCTGGCTAGATGTTTGTTTGTTTGAGACAGGGTCTCCCTCTGTTGGCCAGGCTGATGCAATGGTGTGATCTCAGCTCACTGCAACCTCCACCTCCAACGTTCAAGCAATTCATGTGCCTCAGCCTCCCTAGTAGCTGGGATTACAGGCACTACCACACCCAGATAATTTTTTTGTATTTTTAGTAGAGATGTGGTTTCAGTACGTTGGGCAGGTGCTCTCAAGCTCCTGGCCTCAGGTGATCATCCTACCTTGGCTTCCCAAAGTACTGGGATCACAGGTATAGGTGATTCTGGCTAAGTACATTTAAATACTAAGTACATTTAAGTACTAAGCCCTGGCTAGGTACCATTAAGGTATAATGGCATATGGAGGCTGAGGTGGGAGGATCACTGGATGCCAGGAGATCAAGGCTAGTCTGAGTAACATACCAACCAGAGAGATCTTATCTTTACAAAAAAAAAAAATTATATTAACTGGGCATGTTGGTTATAGTGTGCACCTATAGTACTAACTACTTGGGAGGCTGAGGCAGGAGGATCCCTTGAGCCCAGCAGTTCAAGGTTTCAGTGAACTGTGATCACGCCACTGAATTCCAGCTCTGAGACAGAGCAAGACACTCTTTCTAAAAATAGTAAAAAATGTTTTATTTTCTTGAGACAGAGTCTGGCTACATCACCCAGGCTGGAGTGCAGTGGTACAATCTCAGTTCACTGCAACCTCTGCCTCTTGGGTTCAAACAGTTCTCCAGTCTCGGCCCCCTGAGGAGCTGGGATTATAGGCGTGTGCCACTGGGTTTGGCTCATTTTTGTATTTTTAGTAGACACCAGGTTTCACCACGTCAGCCAGGCTGGCCTCCAACTCCTGACCTCAAATGATACACCCATCTTGGCCTCTCAAAGTGCTGAGATTACAGGTGTGAGCCACTGCGCCTGACCTTGTGAAAATGTTAGTGGCATTTTGATTATAATTGAATACTTTTTAAAAAATCAAATGCGCATACATATGATTGTTTTTGGCAGGACTAGGGGCCAGGACTTTTTTCTAATTCCTTCACCTTGTATTCTAGGGCCTTGCAAACATTAGGTGCTTAGCAAATGCAATAGAAGGCACTCAGACAGTGATTGATGTGTAGTGCATACTTGTCTTCATTAGGAAGAAAGAGACAGACAGGAAGAACAAGGGAAAATTCAGGGCAATTGATCAGGTCGACACCATCATTGCTAAAATCAGAGGAGACCAGGCTGTGTGTGGTTGCTCATGCCTGTAATTTCAGCACTTTAGGAGTCTGAGGCAGGTGGATCACTTGATGTCAGGAGTTCAAGACCAGCCTGGACAACATGGCAAAACCTCATCTCTACTGAAAATACAAAACTTAGCCAGGCATGGTGTGGCAGGCCCCTGTAATCCCAGCTACTAAGGAGGCTGAGGCAGGAGAATCAGTTGAACCCGGGAGGTGTAAGTTGCAGTTAGATGAGATTACACCACTGCACTCCAGCCTGAGGGACATTGCAAGACTCCACCAAAAAAAAAAAAAAAAAAAAAAAAAAAAAAAAAAAATCCGAGAAGACCAAGATACCTGCAGATAATGCACTGTGTCACTTTCCCTGTGCATTTTTCCTGCCTCTTGGTAGACAGCTCCTAACATCACCATGAGATCCTGGTGAAGGAGGTGTGGATACTGGGGTTGCTACAGTTTATTGAACCATTTTTTCTCCCAGAGATGCTAATCTTCTGTCAGATTCCTTTGAGTGTTTTTCCGATCCCTGCTGCGGGCAGTTTACCCTCAGGGCACTTCTCCATGGAGCCACCAGCTGGCTCCATTGCTGCATAAGTGAAACTGACTCAAGATTAGAAAGTAGTGTTCCATTGTCTTTGAGCTGGGTGGGGTGGGTCAAACCTGTAATCCCAGTACTTAGGGAGGCTGAGATGGGTAGTTCACTTGAGGCCAGTAGTTCGAGACCAGCCTGGCAACATGGTGAAACCCTATATGGTGAAACCCTAATTTTTATACTAAAAATATAAAAAATAGCCAGGCATAATGATTCACGCCTATAATCCCAGCTACTCGGGAGGCTGAGACAGCATTGGTTGGGAAGCAGAGGTTGCAGTGAGCCAAGATCGGGACACTGCCCTTTAGCCTGGGTAACAAAGCGAGACTCCAGTTTTTTTTAAAAAAAACAGTATTCCTAAGGACTGAGAGGGGAAACTGAGGCATGCAGACTGGAGTTGGGGTGGGGCTTGGGCTTGGCAAGAGAATGGGTTCAAGTAACATGTGAAGGACTCTCAGAAAGTCACAGCAACTTCAAAATCATTTATTCTACCTCCCACTTCCACATTTTCCAGATATAGAAACCAAAGCTGAGAGCGGGAGATAACTATCCCAAAAGCACCACGTCGGTGGGGAGCCGGGTTGCCAGAGAAAACACAGGACATCCAGTGAAGTGTGAGTTTTGGACTCTTCGTGTATGTCTCAAATAATGCACGAGACTTAAACTAAAACCTTATTTACTCTTTGTCTTCGAAGGTAACTGTGCATCTGTATGATGCTTTGCTAAGTCTGACAACCCTCATGAGGGTAAAATGAAGATTAGGGAAATAATTAAATGTAATAAGCAAACATGCAAAATAAAGACAACTCTGTTCCCATTGTACAGACAAGAGAATTGCACATTAGGGAGGTGGCTTGCCCCAAGGCCACACTCACAAGCGTCAGAGTCAGGATTTGAACCTGGTCCTGATTCCAGAGGTCCCAATTTCACTGTTGTGGCCAGGAACATCTCATAGTCCGCCATGTGCGTGCATGTTCTGTCTTGAATATAACCCTCTCCCCATCGTGTAAGTGGACCATTCCCCTCCCTGACATTGAAGAACCCCATATTCAGCAGGTGCCTCCTGACCCAGCAGACCCCCATGAGCCCAGATCCCTGAGACCTGGTGGCTGCCATTATGACATTCCCCGACTGCATCTTAGGACCCAAGTCTGACCCCCTGCAGGATCTGCAGCTGTGTTACAGGAAAGGGGACCCGATCCAGACCCCAAGGGAGGGTTCTTGAATCTCGTGCAAGAAACAACTCGGGGTGAGTACATAAAGTGAAAACACATTTTTTTTTTTTTTTTTTGTTTGGTTGGTGGTTTTTTTTTTTGTTTGTTTTTCAGATGGAGTCTCACTCTGTTGCCCAGGCTAGATAGAGGGCAGTGGTGTGATCTTGGCTCACTACAACCTACTCCTCTGGGGTTCAAGTGATTTTTCTGCTTCAGTCTCCTAAGTAGCTGGGATCACAGGTGCTTGCCACCACACCTGGCTAATTTTTATATTTTTAGTAGAGATGGGGTTTCACCATGTTGGCCAGGCTGCTCTCAAACTCTTGACCTCAGGTGATCCGCCTCCCTCAGCCTCCCAAAGTGCTGGGGTTACAGGTGTGAGCCACAGAGCAAGTTTATGCTTTCCTAGACAAGCAAGTTTTTTAGGAAAGTAAAGATAGAATGGTTACTCCATAGAGCAGCCCAGAGGGCACTGGTGCCCATCTTTAGGGTTATTTCTTCATGACATGCTGAATGGGGGGGTAGATTATTCATGACTCCCCTTTTTTAGATCATACAGGGCAACTTTCTGATGTTGCCATGGCATTTATAAACTGTCAAGGCACTGGTGGCAATGTGGCAGCGAGGACGACCAGAGGTCACTCTCCTGGCCATCTTGGTTTTGATGGGTTTTGGATTGGCTTCTTTACTGCAGCCTGTTTTATCGACAATGTCTCTGTGACCTGTATCTTGTGCTGACCTCCTATGTCATCCTGTGACTTAGAATGCCTTCCCCGCCTGGGAACGCAGCCCAGTAGGTCTCAGCCTCCTTTTACCCATCTCCTATTCAAGATGCAGTTGCTGTGGTTCACACACCTCTGGCAGCTGGGCTCCTTGGGATCTCCTGACATTCTGTGCTCTCTGTGCCCTCCTCCCTCACTGCCATCGCTGTCTTCCTGAGCCTCCTCCTTCTGAATTTCTTCATCACCAAGAAGAGGAATCGCTGTTAGGTTTGGCTTTTGGGAAAGGGATGGACCAGGCAGGCAGTAGGGAGGGAGACACAGGCCCTGGCATGGGCGATGGGGAGGGGAGAGCTGAGTGGGAGCCGGTGGGTCTGTCTTTGTTCTTGTCTCTGTGAGTTGCCCATTGTGCAGATCTGCCCCGCTCCTTCCCCATCGCAATGGATGGGGACTCCTCTCTCTAGTGTTCAGGCCCCGGGCCCTGGGTCAGATCAATGCCTTTTTCTCCTGCACTCCGTTAGTCAGAAGATGTGCTTGGCATCACCTTGAAAATGCATCCAGAAGCAAGGCCCTGGCTCACTCCCTACTTCTGTCCCAGCCTCTCTGCCCTTCCAGCCACAGGAGACCTGTGTGAGCTGAATCCATTGCACCCTCCTCTGCTCAGACCCACAGCGGCCCCATTTTTCTCGATCTGAGCCAAAGGCCCCAGAGTGGCCCACCAGGCTCACCCTGGGCTGCCTCATTGCCTCCAGCCTCACCTTCCACCAGTCTCCCTCCGTTTTCCACCTACCATTCTTCCCCATCCTCACACCTGCCTGATGTTCACACATCCCTCCAGGCATCTGCTTTAGCTGTTCCCTCCACCGGGACCACCCTCCTTCCAGAAGACCATTGTCCCCTCCAGCACCCCCTGCAGTCAGGGCTGCCTCCCTCACCACCATCCAGCAAGGACATGGCCCGCCCATCCCTCTCCTCCCAGCAGCTCCCTTCCTTGGCCTGTCCTGGGTTTGTTTTTGCTTTTCCCCAGCACTTCGCACTTCCTAAAGGGCCCTGCAGGAGGCTCCTGGCAGGGGCCGATGGCCTCGCTCTCCTTAGACTGGAAGCTCCACAGCAGCACGGGCCACTCCCTGTGGCAGACTCAGTATCTAGTTAGTGCTCCTCATGCAGAAGGTGCTGGATCAGTGTTTGAGAACTACAGAAGATAGGAGGGTGGAGAGAAGGGAGGGAGAGATGAAGGGAAGAAAGGAGGGAGGGGAGAAAGGAGAGGAGGGGAGGAGTGAAGAGGAGGGAGGCAAGGACACATAGGAAAGGGGAGGACAGATGGAGGGAAGGAAAGAGTTGAAGGAGGAAGAGAAGGAATGAGGGAGAGAAGGAAGAGAGGGGGGAGGGAGGAAAGGAAAAAAGGGAAGAAAGAAAGGGCGGGAGAGCAGAAGAAAGGAGTAGGGAAGAAAGGAAAGAAAGGCGGGAGAGAGGGAGGGAGGCAAGGGGCATGAAGGGAAGGAGTTTATTTCCTCTCTATGCCCAGCTGTCCCAATGTCCATCTGTCACTTGGACTGTTTCTCCAGCCTCCTGCGTGGCCTCCTTCAGGCATGGTGGCTCACACCTGTAATCCCAGCACTTTGGGAGGTGGAGGCAGGCGGATCACCTGAGATCAGGAGTTCAAAAGCAGCCTGGCCAACATGGCAAAATGCTATTTCTATTAAAAACTACAAAGATTATCTAAGCATGGTGGCAGGCACCTATCATCTCAGCTACTCCAGAATCTCAGGCAGGAGAACCGCTTGAACACAGGAGGCGGAGGTTGCAGTGAGCTGAGATTGCATCACTACACTCCAGCCTGGTAAGAGCAAGACTCCATCTCAAAAAATAAAAATTCTTCTCCAGGCAGCTGCCTTCTGATGATGCCCCCCTCACCCAGTGAAGCACAGGAGACCCCAAATTCCTGCCTGACCCGAAAGTGCCAAGTGACCCTTCCCACACACTCCTCTGGCCGCACTGTGTCCTCTGAGTCATGCTGTTCCCTGTCTCAAAGCCTCCCCTCCCTCTTCCCAGCCCCATCCTCTGCCTTCCTGGTGTCCACCTCCTGGTCATTTTATGTGTAGCTCAGGCTGTAATCCCAGCACTTTAGGAGGCCTAGGGCAGAGGATCACTTGAGCTCAAGAGCTTGAGGCCAGCCAGAGCAACATAGTGAGATCTCCCCCCTCCCCAAACCCCACCAAAAATGTGAAAGGAAGAAAAAAAGATGTAGCTCAGGCATTACTCACCTCCAGGTAGCCTTTCTGATAGTGCCATCCACAGGTGGGCTCAGGGGCAGCCTCTGTTCTCTGGGCATCAGAAGCTGCCTCCCTGGGGAAACGCTCCTGGGTCAGCTCCTGCAGGAGTCCAGACACAGGATAACGGTGGATGGATCAGGACTGAGGGTCAGAGATGCGGAGAGGCAGGCAGCTTTGGGACACACTTGGTGAGATCAGTGGGATTTTCTGCAGGGTGACTGTCAGGGTGCAGGGGATAATTCTGGACCAGCCGTGTCTTCATCTCTCTCTCCCCTCCAATCCCAGGAGAGCAAATGAGGCAGAAGGACTTGAGGGCCCGGCTCAGCAGCTCCATCCTCAGGAACTTGAGGACTATCAAGTTCCATGGCTGGTGAGGTCTGCTGTTCTGAGAGTTCCAGGCTTTTACTGATGTGGGGAGGAGGGTTCAGGTGCAGGTGGGCTGCAGAGGTAGAATCCAGGGTCTGAGTGGCCATATTGGCCAAGCTGGTCTTGAACTCCGAATGTTAAATGATTTGTCCGTCTCAGCCTACCAAAGTGCTGGGATTACAGGTGTGTGTCACCATGAACTGGCTAATTTGGGCATTTTCAGTAGAGAGGTGGTTTTGCTATGTCGTCCTTGCTGGTCTTGAACTCCTGGAGTCACATGATGCACCTGCATCAGCTTCCCCTTGTGCTGGGATTACAGGCATGAACCACCATGGCCATGCTTTCTTTTTTGAGACAGGATCTTATGCTGGCACCCAAGCTGGACTGAAGGTGTGTGCCACTATGAACTGGCTAATTTTTGTATTTCCAGTAGAGGTGGTTTTGCTTTGTCATCCTTGCTGGTCTTGAACTCCTGGAGTCACGCAATGCACCTGCCTCAGCTTCCCCTTGTGCTGGGATTACAGGCATCAACTGACGTGCCCAGCTAGTTTTTTTTTTTCTTTTTGAGGAATTACCGAACTATGTGAAACACAGGATGCACCGATTTTGTTCCCTGTACAGTATTTAAAGATTGTGGTTTCTCTCTCACCTTGCCAACACTTGTTAATTAACATTTGTTGGATTATATCCTTTCTAGTGTGTGTGCGGGAGTATGTCATAGTTTCAGTTTAGATGGCCATAGTCATGATAGTGATCATCTTTTTATGTGCTTGTTTTCCATTAACATGTATTTTTGGCAAAGCGTGTGTATGTCATTGTGTATGACATTGAGTATGTCATACAGTTAAGATGGCCCTAATGATAATGATATTACCCATCTCTTATGTGCCTGTTTTACATTTCAGTGTTTTATTGGCGGAGTGTGGGTTCAGCTGTTTCTCCATTTAGTAATTTGGTTGTTTTTGTTGTTGATTTATACAAATAACACATCGTGGCTAACAGACTGTTAGACATGTAATGCACAAATATTTTCTTCCTTTCTGTGGGTTGTGTTCCCCCTATCTTTTTTTTTTTTTTTTTTTTTTCATGAGATGGACAGAGTCTAGCTCTGTTTCCCTGGCTGGAGTGCAGTAGTGTGATCTCGGCTCATGGCAACCTCTACCTCCTGGTTTCAGATGATTCTCCTGCCTCAGTCTGCCAAGTAGCTGACATTACATACTCCCAGTACCATGCCCAGCCAATTTTCTGTATTTATTTATTGATTTTTGAGATGGTGTATTACTGTTGCTGTGTCACCCAGGCAGGAGTGCATTAGTGCAATATCGGCTCACTGCAACTTCCACCTCCAGGGTTCATGCGATTCTTCTCCCTGAGCCTTCTGACTAGCTGGGATTACAGACCTGTGCCACCACGCCCGGCAAATTTTTTGTATTTTTTATAGAGATGTTGTTTCTCCACAATGGTCAGGCTGGTCTCAAACTCTCAACCTCAGTTGATTTGCTTGCCTCAACTCCCCATAGTGCTGGGATTACAGGCGTGAGCCACTGCACCTGCCACTCCTAGGTATTTTGGTTTTCTTTCTTTTTTATTTTGAGATAGGTCTTGCTCTGTCTGCCGGGCTGGAGTGCAGTGGCCTGACAACTACTCACTGGAACCTCTGCCTCCTGGGTTCAAGCAATTCTTGTGCCTCAGCCTCCCAAGTAACTGAGATTACAGGTACCGGGGTTTCACCATGTTGGGCAAGCTGGTATCGAACTCCTGACCTCAAGCGATCTTTCTGCTTCGGCCTCCCAAAATGCTGGGATTACAGGCATGAGCTGCCATGCCCGGCCTTTCTTTTTTGAGACGGGGTCTTGTGCTGTCTCCCAGGCTGGAGTGCAGTGGTGAAATCTCGGCTTACTGCAACCTCCACATTCTGGGCTCAAGCAATCCTCCTGTGTCAGCCTCTCCAGTAGCTGTGACTACAGGTGTGTGCCACCATGCCTGGCTAATTTTTGTATTTTTAGTTGAGATGGGGTTTTGCTAAGTCGTCCTGGGTTATCGTCAACTGCTGGACTCAACGTGATTTACCTGTCTCGGCCTCCCAATGTGCTGTGGTTGCAGGCATCAGCTATTGTGCCCAGACTATTTTTCACTTGTGAGTAAATACGAAACTATGTTAAAAATAGGCTGCACCATTTTATATTCACATGTGGTATTTAAGTATGGTGATTTCTCTCTGACCTTGCTAACACTTGTTATTTTCTATTTATTTGGATTATAGCCTTTTGAGTGTGTGTTAAAGGAGTTTATCATTGTGGTTTCCATGTAGATTGCCATAATGAGAGTTATATTGATCATCCTGTTATGTGCTTGTTTTCCATTTGCATGTCATATTGTTGAAGTGTGTGTTCAGCTGTTTTTAGATTTTGTAATTTGGTTGCTTTTGTTGTTGAGTCAGACAAATTATACACTGTGGTTAACAGACTGTTGTTAGATATATAATGCACTGTGTGCTGTCTTTTCACTTTCTTTTTTTAATTTGAGATGGAGTCTTGCACTTTTACCCAGGCTAAAGTGCAGTGGTGCGATCTCGGCTCACTGCAACCTCCCACTCTTGGGTTCACATGACTCTTGTGTCTCACCTTTCGAGTAGCTGAGATTACAGGCTCCTGTTAACATGCCCAGCTAAGTTTTTGTATTTTTTTTTCTTTTGGAGATGGAGTCTCGCTCTGACACCCAGGCCTGGAGTGTAGTAGCACAATCGGCTTACTGCAACTTCCACCTCCCAAGTTCAAATGATTCCTCAGGTGAGCACCACCACGCCCAGTTAATTTTTGTATTTTCAGTAGAGACGAGGTTTCTCTATGTTGGTAAGGCTGGTCTCAAACTCCCAACCTGAGGTACATGCTCGTCTCAGTCTGCCAAAGTGCTGGATTATAGGCGTGAGCCACTACACTCCTCCAGTCCCAGGCATTATGGTTTTCTTTTCTTTTCTTTCTTTTTCTTTCTTTCTTTCTTTTTTTTTTTTTGGTGCGATCTTGCCTCTCTGTTGGCCAGGCTGGAGTGCAGTGGCCTGATATCAGCTCACTGGAACCTCAGTCTCTTGGGTTCAAGCAATTCTCCTGCCTCAGCCTCCAAAGTAGCTGGGATTACAGGTGCATACCACCACACCCGGATAATTTTCATATTTTTAGTAGAGACCGGGTTTTGCCATGCTGGCCAAGGTGGTTTTTAACTGCTGACTTCAAGAGATCCTTCTGCCTCCACCCCTCAAAGTGCTGGGATTACAGGTGTGAGTCACCATGTTTGGCCTTTCCATTTTGAGATGAGGTCTTGTGCTGTCTCCTAGGCTGCAGTGCAGTGATGCAATCTCAGCTTACTGCAGCCTCCACATTCTGGGCTCACGCAATCCTCCTGTCTCAGCCTCCCATGTAGCTGGGACTACAGGTGTGTGCCACCATGCCTGGTTAATTTTTGTATTTCTAGTAGAGGTTGGGTTTTGCTGTGTCATCCTGGCTAGCTTTTAACTCCCGGGCTCATGTAATCCACCTGTCTCTGTCTCCCAGTGTGCTGTGATTATAGGCATTAGCTATCATGCCCGGCGTATTTTTAACTTTTTGAGGAATCAGCAAACTGTGTTAAAAATAGGCTGCAGTAGAAAAATGCAAATCAACACTACATTGAGATACCATCTCCTGCCAGTTAGAATGGCCATCGTTAAAAAATCTAGAGACGACAGATGCTGGAGAGGATGTGGAGAAATAGGAACACTTTTACACTGTTGGTGGGAGTGCAAATTAGTTCAACCATTGTGGAAGACAGTGTGCCAATTCCTCAAGGACCTAGAAATAGAAATTCCATTTGACCTAGCAATCCCATTACTGAGTATATATCCAAAGGATTATAAATGGTTCTATTACAAGGACACGTGCACACGAATGTTCATTGCAGCATGGTTTACAATAGCAAAGACTTGGAACCAACCCAAATGCCCAACGATGATAGACTGGACAGGGAAAATGTGGCACATATACATAGAAAACGACGAGTTCGTGTCCTTTGTACGGACACGGATGAACCTGGAAAGCATCAATCTCGGCAAACTGACAGAGGAACAGAAAATCAAACACTGCATGTTCTCACTCATAGGCGGGTGTTAAACAGTGAGAACACATGGACAAAGGGAGGTGAGCATCACACACTGGGGTCTGTGGAGGGCATGTAGTGGGAGTTGGGGAGGGATATCATGGGGACAAATGCCAGATATAGGCGATAGGGAGAAAGGCAGCAAACCACATTGCCAAGTATGTACCTATGCGACAATCTTGAATATTCTTCAAATGTACCCCAAAACCTAAATCGCAGTAACATACATGTTTAAACAAAAAAGGCTGCACTATTTTATATTCCCCATACGGTATTTAAGGATGGTCATTTCTCTCAGACCTTGCTAACACTTGTTATTTTACATTTCTTTAGATTATAGCCTTTCTAGTGTGTGTCAAAGGTATATGCCATTGTGGTTTCGGTGTAGATGGTCGTAATGGTAATGATACTGATCATCTTGTTATGTGCCTGATGTCTGTTTGCATGTCTTATTAGTGCAGTGTGTGTTTAACTGTGTCTCTATTTTCCTTTGCAGATGAAGTCTTGCACTGTTGTCCAGGTTCGAGTGTAGTGGGGCGATCTCAGTTCACTGTAACCTTCATTACCTGGGTTCAAAAAGTCCCCTGCCTCAGCCCCCTAAAGTAGTTGAGATTAGTCTCCTACTACCATGCCTAGCTATTTTTTTTGTATTTTTCCTTTTTGAGACAGAGTGTAGCTCTGTTGCCAAAGGTGGAGAGCATTAGCACAATCTGTGCTCATTGCAACCTATACTTAACGTGGTTAGGCTCAGGGTTAGGGTTAGGGGTTAGGGATTAGGGGTGGGTTGGGGTTAGGGGCATGTGGTGCATCGTCCCAGCGCCGGCTTGCGTGGTGTGGCATCCAGGCCCTGGCGTGCATCACGCGGCATCCTGCCGGTCTGCGGGGTTGCAGTCTTCTCAGTATATGTCTGTTGGGAACCGTGAGTGTGGAGCTGCATGCTCCATGGCACAGGCCTAGCGGGCATAGCCTCGCTACAACTCTGGGCCACGTCTACAGTGAGTAAATTCCTTCCTGTTTGCAGCCCTTCAATGCTTAGGGTCAGAGACTGGTAAGATCTCGGTATGGAAAACTGGACACCGAAAGCTCCTCTGAATCCTTCGCACCTAGGTTCTCCCCGCCCGAGGCCCGGTGGCTGCAGTGCAAGTTTTAATAATCAACACTGACATATCAGTGCAAACGTAGAAACTAACGTATCGTTAGAGTTTAGGGTGAGGATTAGGGATAAGGGTTACGGTTAAAAGTTAGAATTTAGGGGTTAGAAGAATTTTAGGCAAATTTGAAGGAAGGAATGATGCTTGAATCGTGCCTGAAGCACCAGAGTGAGAAACAGGGCTTGGGTCTTCCAGCTCTCAGCGGTGGCTGCTGAGTGAGGTTTCTCATTGGCTCCTGTTGGGCGACCGCCAGTTGTGGGGATGGTTCCCTCAGCGTCAATAGTCATACAGCCAGCTGGCAGCTGGGTATTTTGTCATTGACTGGTTGGTTGGTTAACGTTTTTAAGTCAGTTAGCATGCCTCGAAGTTCGGTTTCGTTTGCTTAGGGAAGACCTCAGGCTAACAGCTTTCCCCTTTTTTGCTTTAACATGTCAAAACCATGATTCATATTCATTTTACTTTCCTGGCATTAATAGAAGAAAGTTTACATTTTTGTTGTCATTCAGAAAGTTGGTTTAATTGGCAGCCTATTTGTGATGTTGCATAAAATAATGTGTGTTAATTATTAGCATCTTAGATTAGGTGAAATATGTTAACTCTATTAAGCTTTGTTATTAAACCATAACAGGAGTTCAGTTGCTTTTTTTTTTTTTTTTTTTTTTTTTTCCTCCTAGGCTTTAACCATTTAAAATACACTCAAGCGTCTCCTAACAATGTGCATACTTTCTAAGAAATGTGTCCTTAGTGATTTCATCTTTGTGCACACACCATCAAGTGTCCTTGTAAAACCTGGATGGTGTAAGTGATATGGTATAGCTTCTTGCTTTCAGGCTACATACCATACCTGTATAGCTCATCTCTGTACTGAATGCTGTAGTCAAATGTCACACCATGGTGATTGTGGATTGTGATCCCTAAATATCTGAGTCAGGTCTCAGTCAAGTAGAAAGCTTATTTTGCCAAGGTTATGGACATACCCATGACACAGCCTCAGGAGGTCCTGACAACATGGGCCCAAGGTGGTCAGGGTAGAGCTTGCTTTTATATATTTTAGAGAGACATGAGACACCAATCAATATGTGCAAGATGTAAAGTCATTCGGTTCAGTGAGGTGGAACAACTGGAGGTAGGAAGGCGGGGTGGGGGGTGGTTCTAGGTAAGAAGTAGATAAAACAAAAGTTACATTCTTTTGAATTTTTTGATCAGCCTTCCACTGAATACAATTTAGTCTGGTTCAGTGAATTTGCATTTTTACACATACAGTAGGGCAGAGGAATGGTGTGATCTTGGCCCAGCACACCCACCTCCTCCCTGGTTTAAGCGATTGTCTTGCCGCATCCTCCCCAGTAGCTGGGATTACAGGCATGCACCACCAAGCCTGGGTAATTTTTGTATTTTTAGTAGAGATGGGGTTTCTCCGTGTTTGTCAGGCGGGTCTCGATCTCCCTACCTCAGATTATCCACCTGCTTTGGCCCCTCAAAGTGTTGGGATTATAGTCATGAGCCACCGTGCCTGGTCAGGAAGCTTATTTTGATTCTGATATTGTCAACTGTATTTCAGGTATAACTTATTTTCCTTGGAGCGTTAAATACTGCATTGGTATTGTATTACAGAAATAAAACACAGATCCCTTTTTATCACCTTCATTGCTAGTGATATTGACAACTAAATTTAGATGCATTCCAGAGTCTGGGTTTCCGGTCATTCTTAGCAATCCTCTAAAGGTAAATTACTTTTTCTCACGAGACACAGTGACATCTAAAGTCGTATTGATTGTCCTGCCACTTTTGTTTCTCTAGTTTCATCGATTACTTCAAAGCATCTTTGGGGGGATAACTTTGAGTAACCCTTTTAACTTTTCAGTATTAGAAAGCATCATCATGAAACATTGAATAATTGTGCTCACAAATTCCCTTTACAGTCTTTCTTTGAATATTTTTTTCCAGTGGCAAATATTTGCTTTTGTTGTATTGTAGCTAAAAGGAATGCTGGGAAACAAAACAAAGACAGGCATTCATTATAATAAGTGATTCAGTCACTATCAATTGCTATTTTAATTTTTTTTAAGTTATACTTTTGAAAACGTCCTGCTGTAAATTGAAATAGTGTCCAAAATCTGAAGTCTTTCCTTGGTTCTAAGGTGACCAGATTTCCTAGAAAGTGAACCACACCACAAGAAAAAATATATGATAAATATGTTTACATGGATGTGTTATTTTAACATAAATCTTGTAAAATAGGCATTTCTTTGAAATTACATATGTTTGCATAAATTACTTTGCAGCATCATGAATGCCCTTGTTTTGAAAAGTGGGAGTAGTTAGTGTCAATTACTGCTTCTTATTAGTACAAATAAGTAAGGAGATATTTTTTAAAATTACAATTTTTAAATAAAGGGAGGAAAATGCAGATTTCCTGTGTAGACCCGAACTAGTTTCCCCTCGTATAAACATATCAACATGTATGAGATGTGTTGTTAACAGTATATATATATATATATATATATATATATATACATATATATATTTTTGAGATGGAGTCTTTCTTGCTCTGTAACCCAGGTTGGAGTGCAATGACACGATACTGGCTCATTGCACCCTCCACCTCCCATGTTTAAGCGATTCTCCTGCTTCAGCCTCCCAAGCAGCTGGGATTACAGGTGCCCACCAGCACACGTGGCTAATTTTTTGTATTTTTAGTAGAGACGGGTTTCGCCATGTTGGCCAGGCTGGTCTGGAACTCTGACCTCAGAATATTTACCCGTCTAAGCCTTCGAAAGATGTGGGGTGACAGGCATGAGCCACCATGTCCTGCCTGCTATCAGTATATTTGCTTCGGTTAGGTATCTGTTCAGATATTTACCCAGTTTTAAAATCACGTATGTGTTTTGTCATTATCTTCTCGCATCTCTCTTTTCTTTTTGTTCTCTGCATACAGTTTTGCACAGTAGAATACTTAGTTTTATGAAGTCCATTATCAATATTTTCATGAATTGGCATTTGATGTTTTGTGTTACAAGTCAACACCAAACTCAACGTCATATAGATTTTCTTTTAGATTTTTTATAGTTTTGCATTTAAAATTACAGTCTCTGGACTATTTTGAGTAGGTTTTTGTTTTTCTTAATTTGTGTATATATTCATTTGATTCTACATGGCTTCCAAAGTCTTCCATCACCGTCTTTGGGAAGGAATGGCTACAGTGGGCTTCATTTTGGTTTGAATTTCTAAAATTATTACATTGAGTAAACTCAATATTGAATTTTATAGGTATTTCAGGACAGCCAGGCGGGGGTGCACGTCTGCTGAGAAACTGAGCAAGAGTATCTGTGCTGAGCTCTGGTGCCACCAGAGGGCGCACGAACCCACCCCTGACCAACTTCCCTCTGAGGTGCCCGAAGACTTCCTCGGGGCAGCACGACGGTGGTGTCAACTAAGTCTTGTTCATTGGTGAGTAAAAAGCTTCCTTTCCACGGCCTTGAGTGCAGAGAAGAGAGTCTTTAGAGTACTCAGCAAAGGAAGAAATTCATCTAGAAAAATGAAATCCCCAAATCCCATCATTACGACTACATCCTGATATCAATGTCAATATCCAGACACAGTGGCTGCTAAGATATGTTCTCACAGTGGCCTCTAATATAATAATCACACCGTGCCCTAACATTACTATGATATCCATACCGTACCCTAACACCAACATAATATCCACACCAATATAATATTCTAACGCTAATCTGACATCCACACTGTTGCTTCCAATGCTAATGTAATACTATCCGTATGGTTCCCTGATGTTAATGTAATATCTGCACTGTTCTACAACACCAATATAATATGTACACTATGCCCTAACACTAATATCCACACTGTGCAGTAAAACTAATGTGTCCACACAGCAGCCTCTAATACTAGTAAGTATAATAATATCTACTAAGTGGAGTTGGTTGACATTGAGGCTTTTATAAGGGTTCACAGCTTTGGATGAAGAGTAGCCTCTGTAGTGGATTTTGGTGACATCTCTGCTTTTCTGGCATAGTATTGATATGGTTGTTTTAAAAAGTAATTTACTTTTTAATAATGTCATACTTCTAGGAAACTTCCAGTAGCAGTGCAAAATATAACCTGTTTCTTTTCTTAGAGTCCCCACCAGTTATTGCTGTGCCAGATTTACAACATCCCACAAAATACTCCGGTATATTTTATCCAAAGTGTGGAAACTCTCCTAGGTTACCACCGCATAACCCCTAGATCAAGAAATCAGCATGGTTCCTACATGATAATTCAGTTCACAAACTCATTTACCTTTTACCTCTTGCCCCGCTTGGGAGTAAAATATGTTTTTTCATTCTGATCCAGTTTTCCTGACACTGTTTCCAAGACTTTCCTGCATATTTATGATCTTGACACATTTAAAGAGCATACAAGTTTTTGTTTGAACACCTGTTTTCAGGTCTTTGGGGCATATAGCTAGCAATGGAATCACTGAGTCATACGGTAAATCTACTTGCAACCATTTGAAGAAACTTCAAATTAGTTCCCAGGGCTCATCCCTCACTTCTATCACATTCACAGAGAAGGCTTCCCTGATTATCTTATCCGCCACCAACACCGCACCCCTGCTCATGCTAGTGTGCATTACACCCACATCTGATTTTGCTTTCCTTTCCTTTCCTTTCATTTTCTTTCTTCTTTCCTTTCGTTTCCTTTCTCCTTTCCTTTCCTTTCCTTTTTCTGGTGTTTTATTTTATAAGAACACCTTATTTTATAAGGACACTAATCTCATCAGGCCAGGGCCCAACCCTATGACTTCATTTAACTTGACTGACTTCCTTAGAGACCCCATCTCTAAATACAGACACACTGTGGGGTTAGGACTTGGACATATGAATTTGTGGGAGATACCAACATTCTATCTGTAGCACATGAAAACTTTTCAGAAATGTTAAATCTTGGGATTTACCATGAAACTACTGTGTCAGAAACCCTAGGATTTGGTCTCAAATATCTCTTTCAATCAGGCTTTTCGGTGTGTCTGAGTTTGAGACACAATAAGAGTCAATACAGGAAGTGGATGGAGGGGAGATGAAAGAAGTAGATTGTCAGCAGAACGTGGAGAACTTTGAGGCTCAAGAATGCAAAGGCTGCTCTTAGTCAGTGGGACACCTAGAAGGAGAGGAGCTAAATCATTTCTTTTGCCATCTGTTTGTGGAAGGAAGGGGAGGAAAGAAAGGAGGAGAGAAGGAAAAAAGGACGGAATTAAGAGAAAGGGAAGAAAGAGAGGGAGGGAATAAGAAAGGGACAGAAGAAGGCCTTTTGGAAAACAGTTTCCCATTTCCGGTGTTTACATTCTAAATACAGTAATGGAGAAATGGATAAATATGATATATATTATGAAAATCTATAGCTCATTCCAGGGTCAAGCCAGCAAAGGAGAAAGGGGAATCAGGGTAACTTGTAGATCTGTGCAACCTCCCACTGACAAAAATGTGGACGCTCAGATAGGAAGCTGATGTGAGGCACACATTCAGTTTTATTTATTTGTGCTGATGTTAACAGGAGGACATGTAAGTGACTGTGTTTACTAAGATAGAGATATAGCTAAGAGAGCAGTCAGTTCTGAAACTACCTTCAGAAGGTGATTACTGAATCTTGTGGATTCTCTGCAAGTTTGAGGAAGGGCACACAGTGAGAGAGGATAAATAAGGTCACAGAGAAAGCGACTGTTTCAAGGAAAGCAAAGACCCAGAATGAGGGTGAAGATGAGGGCAGGGTAAATCGCAACGACATTTAACTTATTTTGCCAGTTAGCACCTCAAAAGGCATCCCGGTCTGAGCTCTGCAGAAGGGACGTGTTTGCAACTCATTGTGAGTCCTCTGGGTGAATCACTGACTGTGTCTATGAACAGGACCAACTGGCCAAAACTGTGAATTGTGATGACCACCACTGTTGTTAGGCTGAACCCTTGTTAAACAGGATGGTGGTTTTCAGTACCAGCTTAAAGAATTTTAAAATGTTGACCATTTATATTATTTAAGTAATGTGCTACCATTTATAGTCATTTATATGACATTAATATACCATTTATATCACATATGCCATTAAGTAAAATAAAGTCAACATTTATATTACTGAAGCAATGTGCTACAGAAACCCTAAAGGGGTTTCTGTAACATTAAATTGATGGCTCTCTAGTGCAGTCCAGAATCACCTGTAGGGCATGTTGGGCCACAGATTGCTGGTTTCCACTCAGAGTCTCTTATTCAGTAGGTCTGGGTGGGGTCTGAGAATCTGCATTTATAATAAGTTCTCAGACACAACTGATGCTGCTGGTTCGGGAACCACAATATGAGAACTATGGTTAAGCCTCACGCCACAGCATTCCTATAGCAAGAGCCACCTGTGCTAATTCAGGGTAACTTGTTGGCTGCAAACTGTAACCATAGGCAACTTCTTTAGCAATATAAGCCTCTAGATAAAAGAAACACTCGACAGTCATAGTAGAAACATATATGGTCAATGAAATAGCTTTTTTCCAAATGGGAACATGTGTCTTACAGCCTCAAAAGAATATTTTCACCTAGACTGCACTAAAGTAACAAGATCAATCTGAAACTAAAACTTAAAACGGCCTTTATGAACAGAAACACTTTGACACCTCAGGTAAAGGGCTACATATTTCCCTCTCTATTTTCATATCTTAGCTTTAAGATGAAATGACATTGTCATTTTACTTATAATAGGAGAACCTACGAATAGGAGAACTTAAATAACATTGTCATTTGACTTAAAACAGGACAACCTAGAAACTTGATTCCCGCTTATTAGTGCAAACCAAAGGGGTTACTTCCAAATATTTTCAGTTTAGTTTTTGTTCATGTGTAATATAAATGATTTAAAAGCCAGGTTTCGGGGAAAGCTGCCATAAATGTGTTTAATAGTTGCTGCCTCAGCATCCATTTTCAGACCTGACCTAAGTTGTCTGAAGCCCAGTCTCACTGTATCCCCTCCGATCTGGGTAACCCTCCCCCTCCCTGAGTGGTCGTGATGCGGCCCATCCCGCTGAGTCAGAACCCACCCATCACACAGCTGCTGGTCATGATAAAACCTAATGGTCGACACCAGAGCCCTGTAAATAAGCCCAGCTCCACGTGTTCTCTTAAATCAGCAAAGCCACACCCTCACGGGAAAGCCCGAGAAGAAAGCTTCAGGCCCTCCCTCTGCTCTCTGGTTCCTCACGGCCTTCAGACTGCCCCTCGTCCTCCAGACGCTCCCCGACCTTCTCCAGGATGTGTAAGTTAGAGATTTCTTCTGTTCCTGTGTTTTGGTGTTGCCTCCTCCTTGTGCCTTACCTGACTGACACCCCAGAGCCTTCCTTTCCTCCTGGCCAGGGCTCTCCTGGAGATGGGCTGGCTTCTGGCCTCCTTTAAAGAGAGACCTCAACCAAATTAGAGAGAAACCTAAATAAATAAATCACAACAGAAAGCTTGGTTTTTTACTTAAAATCCATATTTATAACATAAAATGTGTTTATGCTAGATTTAGAACACACTAGGCCTGTTCTAGCTCTAAATTGCACTGCTATCTTGTAGTATGCAGTTATTCTTCATTTTATTTTCCACTTGAAGTCATTGTATTTCCTCAGTTTATAAACACCTTGAATTCTTGAGCTGAAAAGACAGGGTAACTTGATAGGGCATCTCCCTTAGGAACCATAACCCCCAATGCAGAACAAATTAAATGTGCAAAACTGTGAGCACCATGTCCTATGTTATTAAAGATAGAATATAATGCTGAAAGGCAAGAAAGTCTTTGTGAAGAAGTTTAAAGGAGTAGAAGAATGGACAGATGAACTGGAAATGGAAAGATCAGTTCTCCTTTCCTTTAGGAGTAAGCCCCTTTGGAAACTAGCTGGTAAATGTCAGTCCCTTTAGATGGCAAGGTTAGTGAATACTAAGAAAACACTAGGGTACAAGTGTTCATCACGCAAAGCACACCTGTAATATTTCATCTGGTCTCTCAGTGACCCTAGAAGAAACAAGAGATGTTTTCAGATGAGGAGATTGGGCTTCAGGGTGAAATTAGGAGACTGGTAAGACTCACAGAGAGAGTCAGTGGTGGAACGGAGTTCAGATCCACATTCTTCCAACTGCAAGCACAGGGCATTTTCCACTAATCAGTGCACTAACCCAAGAAATCTAATTTTTCCAAACATTTAAAATGATGCTATGGCCATCTGAGTAAAACCACTTTTGGCCTCTACTTCTGATTCCTCATTACCAGCCTACCATTGTTTATCTGATATGGGCAGCAGAATTAAGATGTAATGAAGTCTAACAGAACCCCTCATTACCTGTGTCGATACAGTAGTAACAGAGATGGTGATATCGTTTGAATGTTTGGGCCCTTCAAGTCTCATGTTGAAATGTGATCCCCAGTGTTGGAGGTAGGGCCTGCTGGGAGGGAGGTGTTGGCTCATCGGGCAGATCCTTCCTGAATGGCTTGGTGCCCTCCTCACAGTAATGGCTGAATTCCTGCTCTCTTCACTCACTGAGATCTGGTTGTTAAAGTGTGATACTGCCCCTGTCTCTCTCTTGCTTCCTCTCTCACTATGTTAGATGCCAGCTCCCCTTTGCCTTCTGCCATGGTTGTAAGCTCCCTGAGGTCTCACAAGAAGCAGATGCTGGTGCCATGCTTCTTGGACAGTCTGCACAACCATGAGTCTAATCACCCTCATTTCCCTATAAATTACCCAGCCTCAGGTATCCCTTTATTACAGCAATGCAAATTGGACTAATACAGATGAAGAGATAAAGTATTAATTTAGAAGATGTTTATATACATATATATATAAATATATATATATATATATACACATATACATATGCATATATATGTATATATGTATATATGTTTAACATTCTCACGGAGACTGGGAGGTGTTAGAGACACATAATTGAAAACGAAATCTCCCCCCAACCAAGAAAACTTCTCCACGAAGGTAGAAGAGAAAGAAATACTATTATTACACTTTAATTTCCGGGGTACATGTGCAGAACGTGCATTTTGTTACATAGGTATCCACACGTCTTGGTGCTTTGCTGCATCTGATCCTCCCATCAACTACACTAGGTATTTCTCGTGTTATCCCTTCCCAATCCCCCTACCCCTGCCTGTTCCTCCCCACCCCTCCCCCACCACCCACAAGCCCCAGTGTGTGATGTTCCCCTCCCTGTGTCCATGTGGTCTCATTGTTCACCATCCACTTATATTTTAGAAAAAAATATTATGTTTTAAGTTCTGCAATACATATGGAGATCATGTAGGCTTGTTCAATAGGTATACACATGCCATGGTGGTTGTTACTTCATCCATTGCCCCGTCATCTACATTAGGTATTTCTCCTAATGCTATCCCTCCCCAATTCGCCCACACCCTGCTATTCCTCCCCTAGCCCCTCAGCCCCTGGGCCCCAGTGTGTGATGTTCCCCTACCTGTGTCTGTGTGTTCTCATTATTCAGCACCCACTTATGAGTGAGAACATGCAATGTTGGGTTTTCTGTTCTTGTGTCAGTTTGCTGAGAATGATGGTTTTCAGCTTCATCCATGTTCCAGCAAAGGACATGAAGTTATTTTTTATGGCTGCACAGTATTCCATGGTGTATGTGTGACATATTTTCCTTGTCCAGTCTATCTATGATGGGCATTTGGGTTAGTTCAGAGTCCTTGCTATGGTAAACAGTGCCACAATAAACATATGTGTACACGTGTCTTTATAATTGAAAGTGTTATAATCCCTTGGGTACATATCTAATAATGGGATTCCTGGGTCCAACAATATTTCTATTTCTAGATCCTGAAGGAATCACCACACTGTCTTCCACAATGGTTGAACAATTTACACTCTCAACAGCAGTGTAAAAGCATTCCTGTTTCTCCACATTGTCTCCAACATCTGTTGTCTCCAGATTTTTTAATGATTGCCATTCTAATTGGCATGAGATGGTACCTCAAAGTGGTTTTGATATGCATTTCTCTAGTTATCAGTGATGATGAGCTTTTTTTTTTCATGTTTGTTGGCTGCATGAATGTCTTCTTTTGAAAAGTGTCTCTTCATCTCTGTCACAAAATTTTTTGCCCATTCTTTTGGTTGCCAGTTCACTCTAATGCTAATTTCTTTTGCTGTGCAGAAGTTCTTAAGTTTAGATCTCATTTGTCTGTTTTGGCTTCTGTTGCCATTGCTTTTGCTGTTTTAGTCATGAAGTCCTTGCCTATGCTTATGTCCAGAATGGTACTGCCTAGGTTTTTTACGGTGTTAGGTCTTATCTTTAAATCTTGAATCCATCCGGAGTTGATTTTTATATAAGGTGCAAGGAAGGGATCCAGTTTCAGCTTTCTGCATGTGGCTAGCCAGTTTTCCAACACCATTTGTTACCTAGGGTATCCTTTCCCCATGGCTTGTTTTTGTCAGGTTTGTCAAAGATCAGACAGTTGTAGCTGTGTGGTGTTACTTTCGAGGCCTCTGTTCTGTCCCGTATGGTCTACATTGGTACCAGTACCACGGTGTTTTTATTACTGTGGTCTTGTAGTACAGTTTGAAGTCAGGTAGTATGATGTCTCCATAATTGTGTGCTTAGGATTGTCTTGGCTATGTAGGTTCTCTTTTGGTTCCGTATAAAGCTTAAGGTGTTTATTTTCCAATTCTGTGAAGAAAGTCATTGGTAGCTTATGGGGATAGCATTGAATATGTAAATTATTTTGGGCAGTATGGTCATTTTCACAATATCGATTCCTCCTGACCATGCGTATGAAATGTTTTTATATCTGTTTCTGTCCTCTCTTATTTTCTTAAGCAGTGGTTTGTCCTTCTTTTGGACGAGGTCCTTCACATGTTTTGTTAGTTGTATTTCTAGGTATTTTATTCTCTTTGTAGCAACTGTGAATGGGAGGTCACTCATGATTTGGCTCTCTGTGTGTCTGTTGCTGATGTACAGGAATGCTCATAATTTTTGCACATTGTTTTTGTATCCTGAGACTTTGCTGAAGTTGCTTATCAACTTAAGGAGATTTGGGCTGAGACAATGGGGTCTTTTAAATATACCATCATGTCATCTGCAAATAGAGACAATTTGACTTCCTCTTTTTCTAATTGAATAACCTTTATTTCTTTTAGCATGAAACCAAAGTGAGATGCACTTCTCAGGAAATCAGCTCAGCAGTTGCAAAGACAGAAAAAAAAAAAAAAAAAAAAAAAAAAACTCTCACCTTTTTATATAAAAAGCAGATACAACCTTTAACATACAAATTCTCAAGGTAAGCAATAACTTGTCCTCAAGGGGACTTTACAGTCCCATTTGTCACACACCTTTCATTTTAAACGTTCTTAGCAATTGGGGTAACCGTCTCTGTTAGACAATTGGCTTTTCCAAAGAAAAAAATAAACTTCTTATGTCTTTATAAAAGGAGGTTGTCTTGCAACTTGGAGTAAGATACCTGCGGAACATACCCTCCCAGCCTCCTACTGAACCTGAGAAATGGAGGTGTTATCTTCCTTGATAATTTTCAAAGTGATGATTCCCAGGCTTTCAGAACAGCATCTTTGGGTCTTAAAATTAATGAGACTAAGTTATCTTTTAAGAATATTTACATACATTTCAATATGACAAAGATGTACAAGCTTTCTAAAATAAACGCCCTAAGCAAAAGGTGCTTCTTTTCTTATTTTTAACATGGAGAATATATGAGTCAGTTAGTAATTATAGGCTTCTAACAAAATACTACAGATTGGGTAAGTTAAACAACAGATATTTATTTCCTCACTGTTCTTGAGGCCGAAAGTCTAAGACGAAGGTGCCAGTGGGGTTGGCTTTTGGTGAGACTGCTCTTCCTATCTTGGAGACAGTTACCTTTTCACTCCCTCCCATGTGGCCTTTTCCCCATGCACAGGGAGAGAGATCTCTTGTGTCTCTTTCTCCTCTTAGAAGAACACCAGTCTTATCACACTGAAGCCCAATCCTTGTCATCTCATCTAACCTTAATTAACTCTTTAAAGGCCCTCTCTTCCAATAAAGTCACACTGGAGGGTAGGACTTCCACATGCAAATTTAGTGTGGGGCACAATTCAGTCCTTTACATAGAGTCGAGCTTCTTATTTTTAGTTGGCCTTTGTCCTTATGGGAATAACAAGCCAGGCTGAGTCCTTCTCATCATGGGGCATGTATTGGAAGAAGAGATGATGAAAAGCAAGTACATTTATCACTTGCAAGTAATAATCAAGGAAAGAAACAGTGATGAGTGAAGGCCCTTGGCTCAAGGATGAGAAGATACCTGTGAGCTCCTGGTTAGCCAGGTAGTAAATCAAGCATTCCTGATGATTTGGAAAGAATGGAGCTAGAAAAACCAATTCAGGAAAGCAGAATCATCTAGATAGTCAGTGATATAACTAAGTCGTATGTACTATTTAGGCCATCGATCAATAATTTATCAACATTCCACTTACATATTAGCTCATTTGTTTATGCACTTAACATTTAATCACCCCTAGATTCATTGTACACATCAGTATGGCTGAAAACTACCCAGATAATTTTTTCCTTCCTGCAATCACTTACTACCACTGTAGATTTTATGAAACTATTAATCAGGTTTGAACTTAGATTTCAATTTCAAGCTGTTGTCATGTTGATTTTACACAAAGAATTATGAGGTGACATGTCAGAATTCTCTTCCTACCAGTACAGTTCACAAAACCCATGAAACATTTATATGGCTTGAAGCATCATATGTGCTCAGTTTATGGTGAGAAAACAGTTATCTGCATTTCTTCCCAGTTTTAAAAAAACAACCATCAACTAATTGAAAAAGCATAACTCACTCAAAATAACTGAAAGATGGTCTAAATAAATTTACAAGATTATGTAGTCTGATAACATCCACAGATAGATAGTAAACTTACATCGAAGGAGTTTGGGATGAGTCTTCACTCATGAAGTACTGAGTTTCAGAACTCAGTACTTCCCTCTTCTCAATGTATGGCCATTCTGTTGGTAGGGTGGATTTTCATCACTGGAAGCAGATGTTACACTGCTCCTCCCCTCAGGCAATCTGGCTTAGAGGAAGGCAAGTGAAGGCCAGATGAGACTGAGCCTGCACCCAGCTCCCCATGCCCATCCAACCCTCTGATTCTCTACCCTGCGCATCTTGAAGTCAAGTTAGGTATGTTTTAATGACTGTGTCATAGTTTAAAGAGATGAAAGCGATGATGATTCATTGTGCATTTGTTAAACCAAGTTTCAGATATGATTAACGTGGGCCCTGGACACCAAGCATGGGTGAATTATTTTAGTCTCAGGAAGACAGGTTTTGTAATGTATTTTGTATTAGGCAGAATGAGAAAGTAGAGAGATTGGAGAGTCCTAGATAAGCTCATAGAGAATGGGTAGGACCCCACTG
This sequence comes from Saimiri boliviensis, assembly GCF_048565385.1. NCBI lineage: Eukaryota > Metazoa > Chordata > Mammalia > Primates > Cebidae > Saimiri > Saimiri boliviensis. The sequence continues at coordinate 154,523,435 of NC_133453.1, forward strand.
GCACCTTCTCACCCTTCTCCTGACCAGCAGACTGCTGGTTAATCACGGCTTTGTTCTCGCCTAGCTTCCTACGTGGTTCATCAGTGGCAGTGAGGCACAATGCATTATCTGCTGAAACACAAAGAAAATGCTGATGCATTTCACATTTATTTCCTCAAATCAATTGAACTTTCCCCTAAAATACGGTCACATTATTAATTACTTTAAATCTTGTCTTTGCCACATATTATGTGTAACATTGAGTAAGCAATTTAACTTTTCTATGTCTCATTCCCTCATCTGTAAAATGAGGTTGACAATAGTGTCCCCTGAGGGTGGTTGGTGAGAATATTAAATAAATCAATATATGTAAACCTCTTAGAACCATGCCTAGTGCATAACAAATAATTCATAGAAAGATTCTTTGTTATTTTATTTTATTTTCCACAAGTTATTGGGGTGCAGCTGGTATTTGCTTACATGAGTAAATTCTTTAGTAATGTGTGAGATCCTAGTGCACCCATCGCCTGAGCAGTATACACGGCATTGTATTTGTTGCTTTTGTCCCTTGTGCCTCCCCCCCTCCACCAAGTCATCGAAGTCCACTGTGTCATTCTTAAGCCTTTGTGTTCTCATAGCTTAGTTCCCGCATATCAGTGAGAACATACAATATTTGGTTTTCCATTCTCGAGTCGCTTCACTTAGAATAAGTCACCAATCTCATCTAGGTTATGGCAAATGCTGCTAATTTATTCCTTTTTTGGCTGAGTAGTATTCCATCATGTATATGTATGCCAGTTTCTTTATCCACTCATATATTGATGGGTATTTGGGTTGGTCCCATGATTTTGCAGTTGTGAATTGTGTTGCTATAAACATGCATGTGCAAGTATCTTTTCTCAAATAATGACTTTTTTTCTGAGTAGATATCCAGTAGTGGTATTGCTTGATCAAATGGTAATTCTACTTTTAGTTCTTTAAGGAACTCCGCCCTGTTTTCCGTAGTGGCCGTACTAGTTTATATTTCTTCTAGCAGTGTAGAAGTGTTCCCTAATTGCCACAACCATGCCAACATCTACTGTTGTTGTTGTTGTTGTTGTTGTTGTTGTTGTTTTTACATTCTTTGATTATGACCATTCTTGCAGGAGTAAGGTGGTATTGCATTGTTGTTTTGATTTACATTTCCCACATCATTAGTGATGTTGAGCATTTATTAAATTATTTGCTAGCCATTTGTATGTCTTCTTTGGAGAATTGTCTATTCATGTCTTAGCCCACTTTTGGATGGGGTTGATTGATTTTTTCTTACTGATTTGTTTGAGTTTGTTGTAGATTCTGGATATGAGTCCTTTGTCAGAAGTATATATTGTGAACATTTTCTCTCACTCTGTGAGTTAACTGTTTATTCTGCTGACTGTTATTTTTGCCATGCAAAAGCTCTTTAGTTATCTCTCAGCTATTTATCTTTGTTTATATTGCAATTGCTTTTGGGTTTTTAGTCATAAAATCTTTGCCTAAGCCAATGCCTAAAAGGGTTCTTCCAGTGTTATCTTCTGGAATTTTTATAGTTTCAGGTTTTAGGTTTAAGTCTTTAATCTGTCCTGAGTTGATTTTTGTATAAGGTGAGAGATGAGGATTCAGCTTTATTCTCCGACATGTGGCTGGCCAGTTATCTCAGCACCATTTGTTGAAAAGGGTGTCCTTTCTCCACTTGATGTTTTTGCTTGCTTTACTGAAGATCAGTTGGCTGTAAGTATTTGGTTTTATTTCTGGATTTTCTATTCTGTTCCCATTGATCTATGTGCCTGTTTTTATACCAGTACCATGCTGTTTTGGTGACCATGGCCTTATAGTTTGAAATCAGGAAGTGTGATGCTCCAGATTTGTTCCTTTTACTTAGTCGTGCTTTGGCTATGTTGGCTCTTGTTTGTTTCCATATGAATTTTAGAACTGCTTTTCTTGAACTCCCGACCTCAGGTGATCCACCCGCCTGGGCCTCCAAAATGCTCGGATTACAGGCATGAGCCACCACGCCCGGCCTTAGAACTATTTTTCTAACTCTGTGAAGAATGATGGTAAAATTTTGATGGGAATTGCATCGTGTTTATACATTGCATGTATTTGTACATTGCAGTATGCTCATTTTTACAATATTGATTCTACCCATCCAGGGCCATGTGATGTGTTTTCATTTCTTTGTGTCATCTATGTTTTCTTTCATCCGTGTTATGTAGTTTTCCTACTAGAGGTCTGTCCACCCTTTTGTTAGATATATTCCTAAGTATTTTTTTTTCTTTTTTTTTTTCTTTTTTGGCGGCAATGGTGAAAGGGTTTGAGTTCTTGATTTGGTTCTCCATTTTGTCACTGTTGGTGTATAGAAGAGCTGATTTGTGTACATTAATCTCGTATTGGGAAATCTGCTAAATTATTTTATCAGTTCTGTGAGCTTTCTTGGGGAGTCCTTTGGGTTTTCAAGGTAGATGATCATATTGTTAGCAAACAGAGACAGTTTGACTTCCTCTTTATCTGTTTGGATGCCCTTTATTTCTTTCACTTGTCTGATTGCCCTGGCTAGGATTTCCAGTACTATGTGGAAGAGGAATGGTGAGAGTGGCCATCCGTGTCTTGTTTCCATTCTCAGGAGGAATGCTTTCAACTTTTCCCCATTCAGTATTCTGTTGGCTGTGGGTATGGCATAGATGGCCTTTATTACATTAAGGTATGTCCCTTGTGTACCGATTTTGCTGAAGGTTTTAATCAGAAAATGATGCTGGATTTTGTTAAATGCTTTTTCTGCATCTATTGAGATGATCATGTAATATTTGTCTTTAATTCTGTTAATGTGGTACAGCACATTTATTGACATGCTTATGTTACCCCATCCCTGCATCCCTGGTATGAGTCACTTGATCATGGTAGATTATCTGTTTGATATGTTGTTTGATTTGCTTAGCAAGTATTTTATTAAGAATTTTAGCATGTATCTTTATCAAGGACATTGCTCTGTAGTTTTCTTTTTAGTTGTCTCCTTTCCTGGCTTTGGTAATAGGGTGATGCTGGCTTCATAGAACGGATTAAGGAGGGTTCCTTCTTTCTCTGTCTTGTGGAATAGTGTCAAAAGGATTGCTGCCAATTCTTCTTTGAATATCTGGTAGGATTCTGTGGTGATTCCATCTGCTTCTGAACTTTTTATTGTTGGTAATTTTTAAATTACCATTTCAGTCTTGCTACTTGTTATTAGTTTGTTTGGGGCATCTGATTCTTTCTGATTGAAGCTAAGAGGGCTGTATTTTTCCAGGAATTCATCCATCTCTTCTAGCTTTTCTAGTTTATTTCTGTCAAGGTGTTCGTAATAGCCTTGAGTGATCTTTAGTATTTCAGTGGTGTGAGTTGTGATATCTTCCGTTGTGCTTCTCAGTGAGGTTATTGGGATGTTTCTCTTTTCTCTTGGGTAATTCTGCTAATGGTCTACCAGCTTTATTTATCTTTTCAAAGAACCAGCTTTTTGTTTCATTTATCTTTTGTATTTTTGTTCGTTTGTTTCTATTACATTTAGTCTGGTGTTGGCTATTTCCTTTCTTCTGGGTTTGGGTTTGGGTTTGGTTTATGTTTTTCCTCTCATTCCTTGAGGCACGACCTTAGATTGTCTGTTTGTGCTCTTTCAGACTTTTTGACGTAGGTGTTAAGGGCTATGCAGTTTTTTCTTAGCACCTCCTTAGTTGTAGCTCAGAGGTTTTGATAGGTTGTGTAATTTAAATATGTCATTGAGTTTGACAAATTTTTACATTTCTATCTCAATTTGCTTTGGGACCCAGTGCTCTTTCAGGAGCAGGTTATTTAATTTCCATGTATTTGTGTGGTGTTGAAGGTTCCTCTTTGAGTTTATTTCCAGTTTGATTCCACTGTTGGTATGATAGAGTGCTTGATATAATTTCAGTTGTCTGAAACTTCCTGAGGGTCGTTTTATGGCCTATCATATGGTCTATACTGGAGAAAGTTCCATGTATTGTTGAACAGAATGTGTATTCTGTGGTTGTTGGATGAAGCGTTCTGTATATATCTGTTAAGTCTATTTATTCCAAGGTATAGTTTAAATCCATTGTATCTTTCTTGACTTTCTGTCTTGATGACCTGTCTAGTGCTGTCAGTGGAGTATTGAAGTCCCCCGCTCTTATGGTGTTGCTGTCTACCTTATTTCTTAGGACCGTTCGTAATTGTTTTATAAATTTGGGAACTCCAGTGTTAGCCGCATATATGTTTAGGATCGTGGTATTTTCCTGTTGGACAAGGCCTTTTACCATTATGTACTATCTCTCTTTGTCTGTTTTAACTGCTGTTGCTTTAAAATTTGTTTTGTCTGATCTAAGAACAATTATCCCTGCTCAGTTTGGTGTCCTTTTGTATGAAATGCCTTTTTCCAGCCTTTTACTTTAAGTTTCTGTGAGTCCTCATGTGTCTGGCAAGACTCCTGAAGGCAGCAGATGGTTGGTTGGTGAGTTCTTACCCATTTTGCAGTTCCGCATCTTTTAAGTGGAGCATTTGGGCCATTTACATTCGATGTTAGTATTGAAATGTGAGGTATCATTGCAGTCATCATGCTCTTTGTTGCCTGCATAGTCTGTGTTGTTTTGTTTTCGCTTTTTACCTTGTAATTTTGTTTTATTGGTTTTGTGTGATTTATGCGTTAAAGAGATTCTGTTTGCGTGTGATTCCAGGATTTTGTTTCAAGATTTAGAGCTCCTTTTATAGCGGTTCTTGTAGTGGTGGTTTGGTAATGGTCAATTCTGTCAGTGTGTGTTTGTCTGAAAATGACTGTATCTTTCCTTCTTAAATAATGCTTAGTTTCACTGGATGCAAAATTCTTGGCCGCTAACTGTTTTGTTTGAGGAGGCTGAAGATAGGACACCAATCCCTTCTAGCTTGTAGGGTTTATGCAGGTAAATCTGCTTTTAATCGGGTGACTTTGGTTTTACAGGTTACCTGGTGCTTCTGTCTCACAGCTCTTAAGAGTCTTTCTTTCCTCTTAACTTTGGATAATTTGATGGCAATATGCCTAGGCAAAGACCTTTCTGTGATGAATTTCCCATGTCTTCTTCATGCTTCTTGTATTTACATGCCTAGGTCTCTATCTGGGCCAGGGAAGTTTTCCTCAGTTATTTCCCTAAATATGCTTTCCAAACTTTTAGAATTTTCTTCTTTCTCAGGAATACCAATTATTCTTAGGTTTAGTCATTTAACATAATCCCATAATTTGTGGAGGCTTTGTTCATAATTTCTTATTCTTTTTTCTTTGTCTTTGTTGGGTTGGGTTAATTCAAAGTCCTTATCTTTGAGCTCTGAATTTCTCTCTTCCACTTGTTCAATTCTATGGCTGAGACTTTCCAGAGCATTTTACATTTCTAAAAGTATGAACAAATTTTCCTGAATTTTGGATTTTTTTTTTTTTTCTTGAAGCTGTCTGTTTCCTTTAATATTTCTCCATTCACTTCTAGTATCATTTTTTGGATTTTTTTTCCCACCCCCACAGGGCTTTGCCTTTCTCTGGACCCTCCCTGAGTAGCTTAACTAACCTCCTGAATTCTTTTTCAGGGGAATCAGGGATGTCTTCTTGGGTTGAATCCATTGCTGGTGAACTAGTGTGATTTTTGTGGGGTGTTGACACGCCTTGTTTTGCCATATTACCAGGGTTGGTTTTCTGGTTCTTTCTCATTGGGCTAGGCTGTGTTAGAGGCAAAGTCTAGGGCTGAAGGCTGTTCTGATATTTTTTGTCCCATGGGGTGTTCCCGTGGTGTAGTGTTCTCCCTGTTCTCCTGTGGATGTGGCTTCCTGTGAGCTGACTGCAGTGATTGTTGTCTCTTCTGGATCCAGCCACCCAGTGAGTCTATCTGGTTCTGGGCTGGTACTGGGGATCGTTTGCACAGAGTCCTGTGATGTGAACCATCTATGGATCTCTCAGTTGTGGATACCAGTGCCTGTTCCGGAGGAGGTGGTGTAGGGTGCAGCAAACCCATGAGGGTTCTTAACTTTGTTGATTGAGAGGTCTATGTTTGTGCTGATTGGCCTCCTGCCAGGAGGTGGCACATCCCAGAAAGCATCAGCTGTGGTATTGTGGAGAGAAACCATTGGTGGGTTTCTCTCCCAAGATTATATGCCCTTTGTCTTTCCCTACCAGGGTAGGTAGGGAAGGACCGTCATGTAGGGCAGGGCCAGGTGTGTGTGAGTTCAGACTCTCCTTGGGCAGGTCTTGCTGTGGTTGCTGTGGTGGGTGGGGATGAGACTCCCAGGTCACTGGCATTGTGTACCTAGGATTATGGCTGCCTCTGCTGGATCTTGCAGGTTGTCAGGGAAGTGGGGGAAAGCTGGCAGTCACAGGCCTCACCCAGCTCCCAGGAAACCTGAAGGGCCAGTCTCACTCCCACGATGCCCCCTGCAGCATCCCTGAGTCTGTTTCCAGGTGAATGACGAATCAGGCTCGGAAACTTGCCAGAGGGTTTCCTTCTTTCAGCTTCAGCTTCTCCATTGGGGACGTTTTCCACTTCCACAGCTGGGTCTCTCATAGTATTTGGGGTGTCTCTGGGGTCCTGAGGAAAGAGTCTGTTTCCTTCAGAGGGTCTGTCAGTCATCTCAGTATTGCTGGTTTGTTCTTGGAGTCAATCTGGAGCAAAAATTCACAGTGGAAGCCTCCACATGCTGCTCTGACTGGAGCTGCCACCTACTCCTGCCTCTCGTCTGCCTTGATCCATAAGTAGATTCCTAATTATGGAATTTGTGATTATTTTAAGTTATTTAAGGCAATTGTGTTCAGATCTTATTTTGCCACTAAAACTGCCTTGGAAATACGTTCTCTGCCACTCATGCTAACAGTGGTTATAGTGACACAATGGCATAACAGTTTCTCCAGAAATAATTCAGAATTCTCGGACAGTTTTTATTTGTGTCATTCTTTGGTTTATTTGGACAGATTCCGTTTTCCCGTGAATTACATTTGACCTTGTACAGAAATGTAACCAAATAATTGGAAAGTAATTTTCTATTCATTATACTAGTTATTTAATCTCTTAAATGATTATATAAAATAAATTTCTTCAGAGCATAAGAAATAGTGCATATAAAAATGCCTTTAAGAACTTGAAAAAAAATGTTTTCCAGAGGAGTTTTGGTTGTCTGCTTTAGCTTGGTTTGTTTTTACTAAGCTCATCGGTAATTTCTGTCCAACACCCAGCATGACGGAGTCTAGTTGAGTTGGACAGGGTTTGTGTACTGAGTCTGAAGGTTAAAATCAAAAATACATGTTGACCTCCATCTCAGAGGAGGTTATATGAACCACAAAGTTGTATGTTTTTCATGGCGTATAATATGCTTGTCCCAAGTGTGGGTATTCTTTCTACCAAAAGCACTACATTAAAATGGATCATTTCTATATCCCATGCCAAACATGCCTCCCTGTGAATTTTAGATGACTCATTTCCCACAAGGGAGGTGGCTATGGAGGCCAGCTTTGTTGTTTTTAGTTTCATGGGATTTTCTTCCAGGAACTGGAATGTAAAGAGTATGGCCATGATGCAAACTTAAATGACGATAAGTCCCAGGCTTGCTTTGAGGAGTTACCACTGATATGCATATGCACACACCCACGTGCAACAAAAACTTCAGAGGCCGAATGACAGCACCAGCAGCTTTATGTATGACCCTGATTGGAGGCACTGCACAGGTGTGAGAACTGGGGATATTGTTTGGATGTTTTGTCTTTTCTGACTCTCATGATGACACGTGATTCACCCAGTGTTGGAGGTGGGGTCTGGCGGGAGGTGTTTGTGTTATGGGAGCAGATCTCTCATGAATGACTTGATGCCCTCCCCAGGGAAATGAGTGATTTATTGCTCTATTAGTTTAGCTGGTTAAGAGTCTGGGACCTCCCTCTTCTCTTGCAATGTGAAACACCAGCTTCCCCTTTGCCTTCCACCACGAGTAAAAGCTCCCAGAGGTCTGACCACTAGTTGAGCAGGTGGTGGTGCCATGCTTGTATTGCCCGCAGAACTGTGAGCCAAAGAAACCTCTTTTCTGAATAAGTTACCCAGTCTCAGATATTCCTTTACAGCAATACAAAATGGACTAACACAACTGGGAAGTCCTATCCTTGGGAAGAGCTGTCCCTAATCTTTTTGACAACAGAGACTGGTTTCCGTCTTGGGCAGCTTTACCCCAAAACCAGTTGGGATGGTTTTTGGATGAAACTGATCCACTTCAGATCATCAGGCAATAGTTAGATTCTCATATGGAGTGCACAAGCTAGATCCCTCACATGTGCAGTTGACGACAGAGTTTACGCTCCTGTCAGAATCTAATGCTGGCTGATGTAACAGGAGGCAGGTCTCAGGTGGTAATGCTCACTTGCCTGCCACTGACCTCCTGCTGTACAGCCCAGTTCCTAGCAGGCCGCAGACCAGTCTCAGTCCACGGCCTGGGGAGTTAGGAACCCCTGCTCAGGAAGGTCAGAGCCAAAGACAATTGTAGTGCCAGCAAAGAATTCTACCAGGTGCATCAGGAGATGGCTTAACACCTTTGGAATCCAGGGTCCTCTGGTAGAAGGACATTCTACCGAACCTGCAGGCCAACGTTTCTGTGCATGTAAGGGGCTTATTTTAGGTAGCCCAGGGGTTGTGGTCCTCCACTTATGAACCCCAAATATGTCTGGGGTAACATATGGAAGGAGAGGGAAGATTGTTGGGCATGGAGAATTGCCTCTGAGATGCTACAGAAGAGGCAAGAGAGTCACCCCTGTGTAACACATAAAAATTACGATAAAGAATTGAATTTTGATCTTTTTCATGGACTGGTAATCTACACGACACATACTAAGAATGTAAAATATTTGAGTAAATTAATTAGTAAATACTGTATTAACATAATGTAAGAGATGAGGAGACTACTAACATTAATGATAATTTCAGGCGTTAAAAAGCAAGTATGTACGTATTTTATTCTGAGGGTCTAAAAATACATTATGTCCAGCTAATAATGTAAAAAATTTTCCAGTTCTACCTAATTTTGATGGAGGACAATAATGACTTTTTTTTTTCCAAAATTGAGGCATTAAATGTGTTCCAGAAATACGGACTTTGTCTTAATATTTTACCAATGATATAATCGTTTGGGCTACCTAATGAAAGACTATGATGCCTTTTTTTTTTTTTTTTAGATGTTTACATAATAGAAGGGAGTCTAGCTTTTAGACAGGGCAAAATTGTCCATGAATATTTTGTAAGACTCCTAGAATGAGTGGAAGATTTTAACCTCTAAGGTCCTTTTGTAATTCTAAAATTCTATGATATTGAAGTGGGATTTAAAAGTTGAGTGAAAAGCTGTTCATGTACAGGGAGAGTTCGATGCTCTCCAGAGGCACATCCAGGCGCAGCACATATGATTTGGGTGGATTAAAGTTCTGTTGAATCAACCTGAGGGAAGCAACACTAGTAAGGGTTGAAGTTTTCTCAAAAGAATTCAATCGATATTGATTTAGTTCAAGCACCGTAAAATTTAAGTTGTAAAAACTGAGTCAATTTCTATTAATTTGATGTCATAACTTTTACTGAGCATTCTAAATTTTCTATCTTTTTAAAAGAAAACCTGGGCTCTTTCCATGTCAGAAAATAGTTTAAGCAAAAAGATTGAGCTCTGAGTGTTTATATGAAAATATTCATGCACTTGTTGTCTAGCCGGCACTCAGGAAATGTTAGCTGTATTGTACTGAGGCACAAACATGTATTTGACAAGAGTTTGCTTTCCTTCATTCACTGCAGGAGTATTTGTTTTGTTTATTTCTCTACTCTGGAAACCTGGTACTCAACAAGTATTAAACGGAAAATCGGCAATTGTGCTGTGGTAAAATAATAATAATAGAGTAAAATACTATTCTAATCATATTCTACTTTCCCCACCAAATTTCCCATAATAATCATACATTTCAGTAATAGCTCACTTTACTTTAGCAAATATGTTCATATTCATGACAGCATCTGGTCGCACCTATATAGGTAGATAAGTATTCTCATTCTCATCTTATGAATGGCGGAAAAACAGAGGTTCAGGGAGATTAAATAATCCCATTAGTGACTAGGATACACATCCCTACTTCAAGATTCCCTGCTGAGGACATTTCTAATAAACATGAGGGTTTATGCCAGCTTCAGAGTACAGATCAAGAAAAGAGAAAGGCTGAACAATTTCTTCTCCATTTGATGACATTTTGCTTGCTTTTGCTTTGACTTTGTGTCTTCTATAAACCTGCAGTGTAATCTCTATTTCTTCAGTACCTACTTGCAATCATTGTTACATTTTTATGTTATTTGTGAATAAAAATGGTAAGAACTATTTCTTTCACTCCAGTAAGACTATCCAACTTTCTAAATGTAAGATATTTCCAAAGACACTTGTTCATGATGGATCTAGGGCAGGGGGAGGAGAGTCAAGAAAGCGATTGTTCCTATAGTAGTAAAATGTTCCAACGAATGGAAACACATCGTTGTCTACGTGGTTTTTGAAATTTCCTTTAAGAAGCTTGCTTCAGTGGTTAGCTGTGCAGTGAAAAATTCTTCCCCACGTATAAACAAATTTTCTCTCAGTCTGTGTGAAGCCTATTACATCACATATTTCTGGTCTGTATGGAAACGAAGGACATCTGCTTCTTTGCTTCTTGAGTAGTACTTAGAACATTAAAAAATTGCATTCTCCTCACTCGTCTTTCCTCCGACCTCTTCCGAAGAATTGCACTTAAACTTGAAGAGAGTAGTCATTACCTAGGCCACTGAAATTAAAGACATTAGGAAGATTAACCTCTTCTCTTGCTTTTGTAGTAATTGTTTTAAGTACTTTGTTTTTTTTAGGAAGAATTTTTTTTAGGTCTAAAATAGCAAGTATATGACCATTTATTAACCTCTTATTCAACCAGGTGATTTGGAACAAAGAGAACAATGGACACCATTCTTCCTCCAGAATAGTTTATGATCTAATTTGGCAGGGCACAATAAACAAGTGTGGTACAGTGAGAGAGTCATTTCATGGTAATACATATTTGTGTGAGAACGTGGCAGGTCCGGGACTGTTTCTTGATCTTATCTAAGTGAGACCTCTCTCAATTCTGCAAGAATAGTATTGTCATCTAGGGAACACTGTGAGGAAAAGGTGTATCTAGGGAGGGATTTTAACGGAGGCATATGATTTAGGAATTAGAGGATTTTTCCATGAACATCAAAAGGTGTCACCAAAGGCAAAGACGTATGAATGAGCAAGCTGTATTCAGAGTGTAGGGAAGTGGGCCACATAAGCTGGAGTCGAAGGTCCAATTTGAGAACAAGATGAACTCAGCTAGCTTATGTTAGATTATAGGGGGCCTTTGAGATTCCTTTGCCCCTGTGGTACTGTCCTATTGCTAAATGCACACTAATTTTCAGATTTTAATGTTCCCTGTAACTCACTTTTTTGTACCTGATTTTTCAGATATTTATCGATCAATAACATGTCTGAATTATGTGCCAAATCAGTGTTTGGTTTCTATCTTTTCTATAAAAAATGTGTTTTACCTTTGAAAACAAGTCTTTTTTGCTCTGCATTGATCCCTATTTTATTTATTTATTAATTTTATTGTACTTTAAGTTCTGGGATACACGTACAGATCTTGCAGGATTGTTGTAAAGGTGCACACGTGCCATGGTGGTTTGCTGCCCCCATCCCCCCATCACCCACATCTGGCATTTCTCCCAATGTTATGCCTACCCAGCCTCCCCACTCCCTGCTGTCCCTCCCCTAACTCTGCACCCCCCAACAGAACCCAGTGTGTGATGTTCCCCTCCTGTGCCCATGTGTGCTTATTGTTCATCACCCACCTGTGAGCGAGAACATGGGGTGTTTGGTTTTCTGTTCTTGTGTCAGTTTGCTGAGAATGATGGTTTCCAGATTCATCCATGAACATATGTGTGCATGGGTATTTATAATAGAATGATTTATAATCCTTTGGGCATATACTCAATAATGGGATTGCTGGGTCAAAATGAATTTCGATTTCTAGATCCTTAAGGAATCGCCATACTGTTTTCTACAATGGTTGAACGAATTTACACTCCCACCAACAGTGTAAAAGTGTTCCTATTTCTCCACATCCTCTCCAGGATCTGTTGTCTCCAGATTTTTTAATGATCACCATTCTAACTGGCCTGAAATGGTATCTCAGTGTAGTTTTGATTTGCATTTCTCTAATGACCAGAGATGATGAGCATTTTTTCAGGTATTTATTAGTCTCATCTATGTCTTCTTTTGAAAGGTGTCTGTTTATATCCTTTGTCCACTTTTGAATAGGTTCGTTTTTTCTTGTAAACCTGTTTTAGTTCTTTGTAGATTCTGGATAGCAGTCCTTTGTCAGATGGGTAGGTTGCAAAATTCCTTTCCCATTCTGTTGGTTGCCAGTTCACCCTAGTGATTGTTTCTTTTGCTATGCAGAAACGCTTCAGTTTAATTAGATCCCATTTGTCTATTTTGGCTTTTGTTGCCAGTACTTCTGATGTCTTAGTCATGAAGTCCTTGCCTGTGCCTATGTCCTGAGTGGCTTTGCTTAGGCTTTCTTCTAGGGTTTTTATGGTGTTAGGTCTTATGTTTAAATCTTTAATCTAACTGGAGTTAATTTTTGTATTAGGTGTAAGGAAGGGGTCCAGTTTCAGTTTTCTGCACATGGCTAGCCAGTTTTCCCAACACCATTCATTAAACATGGAATCCTTTCCCCATTGCTTGTTTTCGTCAAGTTTGTCAAAGATTAGATGGTTGTAGATGTGTGGCATTACTTCTGAGGTCTTGGTTCTGTTCCATTGCTCTATATCTCATTTTTGGTACCAGTACCATGCTGTTTTGATTACTGTAGCTTTGAGAATGGTTTGAAGTCAGGTAGCGTGATGCTTCCAGCTTTGTTTATTTTGCTTATGATTGTCGTTTTATGGGCTCTTTTTTTTGGTTATATATGAAGTTTAAAGTGTTTTGTTTTTTTTTTTTTTTTTTCCTAGTTCTGTGAAGAAGGTCAGTGGTAGATTGATGGGGATAGCACTGAATCTATAAATTACTTTGGAAAGTAGGGCCATTTTAACCATACCGATTTTTCCTGACCATAAGCATGGAATGTTTTTCCATCTGTTTGTGTCCTCCCTTATTTCCTTGAGTAGTGGTTTGTAATCCTCCTTGAAGAGGTCCTTCACAGCCTTTGCTAGTTGTATTCCTAGGCATTTTATTTTCTTTGTGGCAATCGTAAATGGGAATTTACTCATTATTTGGCTCTCTGTCTTTTACTGGTGTATAGGAATGCTTGTGATTTTTGCACATCGATTTTGTATTGTGAGACTTTGCTGAAGTTGCTTAGCAGCTTAAGGAGATTTTGGGCCGAGACAATGGGATCTTCTAAATATACAATCATGTCATCTGCAAATAGAGACAATTTAACTTCTTTTTTTCCTAATCGAATACCCTTTATGACGTTTTCTTGCCTGATTGCTCTAGCTAGAACTTCCAATACTATGTTGAATAGAAAGGGTGAGATAGAGCACCTTTGTCTAGTGCCAGTTTTCAAAGGGAATGCTTCCAGTTTTTGCTCATTAAGTTAGATGTTGGCTGTGGGTTTGTCATAAATAGCTTTTTTTATTTTGAAATGTGTTCCATTGATACCTAGTTTATTATTGAGAGTTTTTTTTTTTTTTTTTTTTTTTTTTTAGCATCAAGGGCTGTAGAAGTTTGTTGAAGGCCTTCTCTGCATCCTTTGAGATGATGTGTTTTTGTGTTTTTTTTTTTTCTTTGTTTATGTGATGGATTACATTTATAGATTTATGTATGCTGAACCAGGCTTGCATCCCCGCGGTGAAGCCTACTTGATTGTGATGGATAAGCGTCTTGATGTGCTGTTGGATTCAGTTTGCCAGTATTTTATTGAAGATTTTTGCATCAATGTTCATCCTGGCTATTGGCCTGAATTTTTTTCTTTTAGTTGTATGTCTGCCAGGTTTTGTCTGAGGATGATGATGGTTTCGTAAAATATGTTAGGGAGTATTCCTTCTTTTTGTATTGTTTCGAAGCGTTTTAGAAGGAGTGATATGAACTCCTCTTTGTACATCTGGTAGAATTCTGCTGTAAATCCATCTGGGCCTGGACTATCTTGGTTGGTAGGCTATTAATTACTGCCTCAACGTCAGTCCTTATTGTTGGTCTATTAAGGGATTAACTCCTTCTTGATTTAGTCTTGGGAGGGTGTAAGTGTCCAGGAGTTTATCCATTTCTTCCAGATTTACTGGTTTATATGCATAGAGTTGTTTGTAGTAATCTCTGATGGTAGTTTGTATTTCTTTGGAATTGGTGGTGATACCCTTTTTATCATTTTGTATTGCATCCATTTGAGTCTTCTCTCTTTTCTATGTCATTAGTATGGCTATCTTGTCTATTTTGTTGACCTTTTCAAAAAACCAGCTGCTTGATTTACCGATTTCTTGAAGAGTTTTTCTTTGCCTCTATCTCCACTTCTGCTCTCATCTTAGTTACTTCTTGTCTTCTGCTAGGTTTTGAACTTTTTTTGATCTTGCTTCTCTAGCTCTTTCCATTTTGATGATAGGGTGACGATTTTACATCTTTCCTCACTTCCAATGTGGGCATTTATTGCTATAATTTTTCTCGTAGTCACTGCTTTAAATGTGTCTCAGAAATTTTGGTATGTCGTGTCTTCGTTCTCATTGGTTTCGAAGAACATCTTTATTTCTGCCTTCATTTCATTGTTTATCCTGTTGCTGTTCTGGAGCAAATTGTCCCGGTTCCATGTACTCGTGTGGTTTTGAGTGACTTTCTTAATCCTGAGTTCTAATTTGATTTCACAGTGTTCTGAGAGATTGTTAGGATTTTCGTTCTTTTGCATTTGCTGAGGAGCGACTTACTTCCAATTATGTGGTCAGTTTTAGACTAGGTATCATGCAGTGCTGAGAGGAATATATATTCTGTGGATTTGGGGTGGAGATTTCTGTAGATGTCTGTTAGGTCCACTTGGTCCAGATCTGCGTTCAAGTCCCGGATATCCTTGTTGATTTTCTGTCTTGTTGATCTGTCAAATAGTGACAGTGGAATGTTAGTCTCCCACGATTATTGTTTGGGAGTCTAAGTCTCTCTGTGGGTCTTTAAAAACACCGCATGTTCTCACGCATAGGCGGGTGTTGAACAGTGAGAACACATGGACACAGGGAGGGGAGCACTACGCACTGGGGTCTGTCGGGGAGAAACAGGGGAGGGACAGCAGGGGGTGGGTAGTTGGGGAGAGATAGCATGGGGAGAAATGCCAGATACAGGTGAAGGGGAGGAAGGCAGCAAATCACACTGCCATGTTGTAGCTATGCAACAATCTTGCATGTTCTTCACATGTACCCCAAAACCTAAAATGCAATTTAAAAAAAGGGAGTATTCCTTCTTTTTGTATTGTTTCAAAGAGTTTTAGAAGGAGTGATATGCTTTACGTATCTGGGTGCTTCTGTATTGGGTGCATACATATTTAGGATACTTAGCTCTTCTTGCATTGATCCTTTTACCGTTATGTAAAAGACCTTGTCTCTTTTGATCTTTGTTGGTTGAAAGTCCATTTTATCAGACCAGGATTGCAACCCCTGCTTCTTTTTGCTCTCCATTTGCTTGGTAAATCTTCTTCCATCCCTTTATTTTGAGTCTATGTGTGTATTTGCACATGAGATGGGTCTCCTGAATACAGCACAACAAAGGATCTTGACTTTTTATCCAGTTTGTCTGTGTCTTTCAATGGGTGCATTTAGACCATTTATATGTAACATTAATATTGATACGTGCCAATTTTATCCTGCCATTTTGTCACTGGTTGGTGGTTTTGCCCGTTAGTCGATGCAGTTTATTCGTTATGTCCTCGGTCTTTACCTTTTGATACGTTTTTGTAGTGGCTGGTAGTGGTTGTTCCTTTCCGTGTTTAGTGCGTCTTTCAGGAACTCTTGTAAGGCAGGTCTGGTGGTGATAAAATCTCTCAGCAGTCGCTTGTCTGTAAAGGATTTTATTTCTCCTTCACTTATGAAGCTTAGTTTGACTGGATGTGAAATTCTGTGTTGAAAGTTCTTTTCTTTAAGGGTGTTGAATATTGACCCCCACTCTCTTCCGGCCTGTAGGGTTTCTGCTGAGAGATCCACTGTAAGTCTAATGGGCTTCCGTTTGTTGATGACCCAACCTTTCTCTTTCTAGCTGCCCTTAACATTTTTTCCTTCATTTCAACCCCGGTCAGTCTGATGATTATGTGCCTTGGGGTTGCACTTTTTGAGAAATATCTTTGTGGTGTTCTCTGTATTTCCAGAATTTGAATGTCAGCTTGCCTTGCGAGGTTAGGGAAGTTCTCTTGGGTAATATTCTGAAGTGTGTTTTCCAGCTCGGATTCATTCTCCCTGTCACATTCAGGTACATCGATCGTGCATAGATTTGGTTTCTTCACATAATCCCATAGGTCTTGTAGTCTTTATTCATTTTTGTTCACTCTTTTTTTTCCTCTAATGTGGCCTTCTCATTTTATTTCATACAGTTGATCTTCAATTTCTGATATTCCTCCTTCCACTTAATTGATTAAACTACTAAAATTGGCGTGTGCTTTGTGAAGTTCTCCTGCTGTGTTTTTCAGCTCCATTAAGTCGTTTATGTTCTTCTCTAAGCTGGTTATTCTAGTCAGAATTTTGTCTAACCACATTTCCAGCTCAGCGCCTGGATTGTTGAGTAAATTTATCAATCGGAACTTTCATAAACCTATGGTTTTGAACTAATTTTATTACCTGAACTGGAAATAGACACACATAATGGACAGTGCATTGAAAAGATGATAAGCAGTTTTCTAGAATTAAAATAGAACGTGATCTTTACTTACTCAAAGAATGCTCAACTCAAGGGGACACAGATCACTCGTATTGACTGCATGAGCTACGGGAGGTAGAGACAACTTTTTGAAAATACAGAGCTAAAACTGTCCGTGCATTGAATGCTAGACAAGATTTTCAGAATACACAGCTAAAACGGTCCCCGCTTTAGCTCTGTATTTTGAAAAAGTTGTGTGCTCTTCAAAGAGAAAGCTACATTTGCTGTGACTTTGGCTTTGAGGGGAAATGGGATGATGAGTGAGAGGGTGGTGACTGAAACCAGCTCATTTCCCATTGACCACTGAGGCCACATCTCTCAGGTGAGAAGCAAAGTGAGAATTTGAACCAGGCACATTCTCCTTAGAGACAATGGGCCAAAGACAGGTCCGATGGAATCGAATGTCTTTTCATGTTGACATCAATCACATCAAGCTCTCGCTAAGCCATTGAAGAGTCACATTGGGTCTGGGGGAGGCGGTGCACACTGTGGAACTACACGTCCGAAGATTTGGATTTGATTTCCAGCCCTCTGCCAGTCAGTCTGCCAGGCACTTTCAAGCGACAAGCCTTAGACGAGTCCATTTCTGTCTCTGATTCCAAATTCTTTCACAGGGATTTATGTGGGCCTTAAGGCCCACTAAGAAAAGATCCCTCTTCCGGCTTAGTGCCTGCTTTCATGATTTGATTTGTCAATCTGGACTGAATACACCTTTGGTTTTGGATTGACTCTATTACCTCTCCTAGAAATTAACACACAAAACTGACAGCTGATTGACAAGATGAGAAGCAGTTTTCCAGAATTCAAATTGAACTTAATCCTTTCTTAATAAAAGAATGCTCAATTCAAGGGGACAGAGATCACTAGTTTTGACTTCATGAGTTATGGCAAGTAGAGACAACTTTTTGAAAATACACAGCTAAAACTGTCCGTACTTTGAATGCTAGACAAGTTTTTCAGAATACTGCTGTGTATTTTTAAAAGTGGCGTGCTCTTCAAAGAGAAAGCTACTTTTTCTGTGACTTTGGGTTCGAGGGGAAATGGGAGTCCTCTTCAGTCAGCAGGGACGACACCTGAGTCCTTTGCAGTCCTTTTGTCTGCCTCTGAGGGTGAAATGAGAGTGGTCACTGTCATCATGAGCCGTGTCTGAAAGAATTATTCACATTTCCTACGAGAATAGATGGCTGAAATAGCGAAAGGTGTGTGTTTTTTTGGAGTATGGACTGGTTCAAAGCCCACCTCAAACCACTAAGTATTTTGCTGAACACGAGAAGTGGTGTGTGCGGCCTGTGTTTGGGTGTTTTTTGTGACACTGTGTGTGTGTGTGTGTGTGTGTGTGTGTGTGTGTGTGTGTCTGTCTGAGGGTCTGTGTGTCTGTGTTTCTGTCTCCATTCCTGAGCAGCAAATCTTCTTTCCTCTTTTAGCATGTTACTCAGAACTGTGGATGAAGCCCAGCACTCCTGAAAACACTATAAATGTATGGTTGAAGGAAATTTTCTTGATGATGAGTGAGAGGGTGGTGACTGAAACCAGCTCATTTCCCATTGACCACTGAGGTCACATCTCTCAGGTGAGAAGCAAATTGAGAATTTGAACCAGGCACATTCTCCTTAGAGACAATGAGCCAAAGACAGGTCCGATGGAATCTAATGTCTCTTCATGTTGACATCCATCACTTCAAGCTCTCCTTAAGCCATTGAAGTGTCACATTGGGCTTGGGGGAGGCGGTGTACCCTGTGGAATTACACAACCGAAGATTTGGATTTGATTTCCAGCCCTCTGCCAGTCAGTCTGCCAGGCCCTTTCAAGTGACAAGCCTTAGGCGAGTCCCTTTCTGTCTCTGTTTCCCGATTCCTTCACAGGGATTTATGTGGGCCTTAAGGCCTACTGGGAAAAGATACCTCTTCTGACTCAGTGCCTGCTTTCTTGATTTGACTTGTCAATCTGGAGTTGAATACATCTTTGATTTTGGATTGATTCTATTACCTCTCCTGGAAGTTAACACACAAAACTGACAGTTGATTGACAGGATGAGAAGCAGTTTTCCAGAATTCAAATAGAACTTAATCCTTTCTTACGAAAAGAATGCTCAACTCAAGGGGACACAGATCACTCGTTTTGACTTCAAGAGCTATGGCATGTAGAGACAACTTTTTGAAAATACACAGCTAAAACTCTCCGTGCTTTGAATGCTAGACAAGTTATTCAGAATAAACAGCTAAAACGGTCCCCGATTTAAGTGATTTAGTATTTGTATTTTTGAAAATATCACACCTTGGGGGTGTATTTGTATTATATTCAAAAATAAAAATAAGAGTCGAATTTGTATTTTTGAAAATAACCCAACTTGGGGGTGCATTTCTATTATATTCAAAAATAAAACTAAGAGTTGTATTTGTATTTTTGAAAATAACACAGCTTGGGGGTGTATTTGCATTATTTTCAAAAATACAAAAGAGTGTTGTATTTGTATTTTTGAAAATAACAGAGCTTGAGGGTGTATTTGTATTATTTTCCAAGATACAGCTAAGTGTTTCATTTGTATTTTTGAAAATAACAGAGCTTGAGGGTGTATTTGTATTTTTTTCCAAGATGCAGCTAAGTGTTTTATTTGTATTTTTGAAAATAACACAACTTGGGGGTGTATTTGTTTTATTTTCCAAGATACAGCTAAGGGTTGTATTTGTATTTTTGAAAATAACACAGCATGGGGGTGTTTTTGTGTTATTTTCAAAGATACTGCTAAGGGTTGTATCTGTATTTTTGAAAATAACACAGCTTGGGGGTGTATTTGTATTATTTTCCAAGATACAGCTAAGGGTTGTATTTGTATTTTTGAAAATAAAACAGCTTCGTAGTGTATTTGTATTATTTTCAAAGATAAAGCTAAGGTTTGTATTTGTATTCTTGAAAACAACACAGATTGGGGGTGTATTTGTATTATTTTCTGAGATACAGCTAAGGGTTGTATATGTATTTTTGAAAATAACACAGCTTGGGGTTGTATTTCTATTATTTTCCAAGACACAGCAAAGGTTTGTATTTGTCTTTTTGAAAATAACACAGCTTGGGGGTGTATTTGTACTATTCTCCAAGATTCAGCTAAGGGTTGTATTTGTCTTTTTGAAAATAACACAGCTTGGGGGAGTATTTGTATTATTTTCCAAGATACAGCTAAGGGTTTTATTTGTATTTTTGAAAATAACACACCTTGGGGGTGTATTTGTATTATTTTCCAAGACACAGCTAAGGACTGTATTTGTATTTTTGACAATAACACATCTTGGGGGTGTATTTGTATTATTGTCCAAGATACAGCTAAGGGTTGTATTTGTATTTTTGAAAATAACACAGATTGGGGGTGTATTTGTAATATTTTCCAAGATACAGCTAAGGGTTGTATTTGTCTTTTTGAAAATAACACGGCTTGGGGGTGTATTTGTACTATTCTCGAAGATTCAGCTAAGGGTTGTATTTGTCTTTTTGAAAATAACACAGCTTGGGGGAGTATTTGTATTATTTTCCAAGATATAGCTAAGGGTTTTATTTGTATTTTTGAAAATAACACACCTTGGGGGTGTATTTGCATTATTTTCCAAGATACAGCTAAGGACTGTATTTGTATTTTTGACAATAACACATCTTGGGGGTGTATTTGTATTATTTTCCAAGATACAGCTAAGGGTTGTATTTGTATTTTTGATAATAACACAGCTTGGGGGTTTATTTGTATTATTTTCCAATATACAGCTGAGGGTTGTATTTGCATTTTTGAGAATAATACAGCTTTCGGGAGTATTTGTATTATTTTCCAAGATACAGCTAAGGGTTGTATTTGTATTTTTGACAATAACACAGCTTGGGGGTGTATTTGTACTATTCTCCAAGATTCAGCTAAGGGTTGTATTTGTCTTTTTAAAAATAACACAGCTTGTGGGTGTATTTGTATTATTTTCCAAGATATAGCTAAGGATATTATTTGTATTTTTGAAAATAACACCCCTTGGAGATGTGTTTCCATTATTTTCCAAGATACAGCTAAGAATTTTATTTGTATTTTTGACAACAACACATCTTGGGGGTGTATTGGTATTATTTTCCAAGATACAGCTAAGAGTTGTATTTGTATTTTTGACAATAACACAGCTTTGGGGTGTATTTGTATTATTTTCCAACATACAGCTAAGGGTTGTATTTGTATTTTTGAGAACAACACAGCTTGCGGGTGTATTTGTATTATTTTCCAAGATACAGCTAAGGGTTCCATATTTCTTTTTGAAAATTACAAAATTTGGGGGTGTATTGGTATTATTTTCCAAGATAGAGCTAAGAGTTGTATTTGTAGTTTTGAAAATAACACAGCTTGTGTCTGTATTTGTTTTATTTTCCAAGATAGAGCTAAGGGATGTATTGGTATTTTTGAAAATAACACAGCTTGGGGGTGTATTTGTGATATTTTCCAAGATACAGCTAAGGGTTGTATTGGTATTTTGGAATATAACACAGCTTTGTGGTGTATTTGTATTATTTTCCAAGATACAGCTAAGGGTTGTATTTTTCTTTTTGAAAATAACACATCTTGGGGGTGTTTATGTATTATTTTCCAAGATTCAGCTAAGGGTTGTATTTGTATTTTTGAAAATAACACAGATTGGGGGTGTATTTGTATTATTTTCCAAGATACAGCTAAGGGAGGTATTTGTATTTTTGAAAATAACTCAGCTTAGGGGTGTATTTGTATTATTTTCCAAGAAACAGCTAAGGGTTGTATTTGTATTTTTGACAATAACACAGCTTGGGGTTGTATTTGAATTATTTTCAAAATACAGCTAAGGGTTGTATTTGTATTTTTTAAAATAACACAACTTGGGGGTGTATTTGTATTATTTTCCAAGTTACAGCTAAGGGTTGTACTTGTATTTTTGAAAATAAAACAGCTTGGGGGTGTATTTGTATTATTTTCCAAGATACAGCTAAGGGATATACTGGTATTTTTGAAAATAACACAACTTGAGGATGTATTTGTATGATTTTCCAAGATACAGCTAAGGGTTGTATTTGTATTTTTGACAATAACACAGCTTGGGGGTGTATTTGTATTATTTTCAAAGATAAAGCTAAGCGTTTTATTTGTATTTTTGACAATAACACAGCTTGGGTGTGTATTTATGTTATTTTCAAAGATACAGCTAAGGGTTCTATTTGTATTTTTGAAAAAAACACAGGTTGGGGGTGTATTGTATTATTTTCCAAGATACAGCTAAGGGTTGTATTCGTATTTTTGAAAATAACACAGCTTGGGGGTGTATTTGTATTATTTTCCAAGATACTGCTAAGGGTTGTATTTGTATTTTTGAAAATAACCCAGCTTCGGGGTGTATTTGTATTATTTTCCAAGATACAGCTAAGGGTTGTATTTGTATTTTTGAAAATAACACAGCTTTCGGGTGTATTTGTTTCATTTTCCAAGATACAGCTAAGGGTTGTATTTGTATTTTTGAAAATAACACAGATTTGGGGTGTATTTGTATTATTTTCCAAGATACTTCTAAGGGTTGTATTTGTATTTTCGTCAATAACACAGCTTGGGGGAGTATTTGTATTATTTTCCAAGATACTGCTAAGGGTTGTATTTGTATTTTTGGAAATAACACAGCTTGCGAGTGTATTTGTATTATTTTCCAAGATACAGCTAATGGTTTTATTTGTATTTTTGACAATAACCCAGCTTGGGGGTGTATTTGTATTATTTTCCAAGATACAGCTAAGGGATGTATTTGTATTCCTGACAATAACACAGCTTTGGGTTGTATTAGTATTATTTTCAAAGATACAACTAAGGGTTCTATCTGTATTTTTGACAATAACAAAACTTGGGGTTTATGTGTATTATTTTCAGAGATAGAGATAAGGGTTGTATATGTATTTTTGACAATAACACAGTTTGGGCGTGTATTTGTATTATTTTCCGATATACAGCTAAGGGTTATATTTTTATTTTTGAAAATAACACAGCTTGTGGGTGTATTTGTATTATTTTCCGAGATACAGCTTTGGGTTGTATTTGTATTTTTGAAAATAACACAGCTTGGGGGTGTATTTGTATTATTTTCCGAGATACAGCTAAGGTTTTTATTTTTATTTTTGAAAATAACACAGCTTGGGTGTGTGTTTGTATTATTTTCTGAGATACAGCTAAGGGTTGTATTGGTATATTTGAAAATAAGACACCGTGCGGTTGTATTTGTATTATTTTCCACGATACAGCTAAGGGTTGTATTTGTATTTTTGAAAATAACACAGCTGGGGGTGTATTTGTATTATTTTCTGAGATACAGCTAAGGGTTGTATTTGTATTTTTGAAAATAACACAGCTTGTGGGGGTATTTGTATTATTTTCCGAGATAGTGCTAAGGGTCGTATATGAATTTTTGAAAATAACACAGCTTGGGTGTGTATTTGTATTATTTTCTGAGATACAGCTAAGGGTTATATTTGTATTTTTGAAAATAACACCGCTTGGGTGTGTATTTGTGTTATTTTCCGAGATACAGCTAAGGGTTGTACTTGTATTTTTGAAAATAACAGTGATTGGGTGTGTTTTTGAATTATTTTCCGAGATGCAGCTAAGGGTTGTATCTGTATTTTTGACAGTAACACAGCTTGGGTGTGTATTTGTATTACTTTACGAGATACAGCTGATTGTGGTATTTGTATTTTTGACAATAACACAGTTTGGGGGTTTATTTGTATTATTTTACGAGATACAGCTAAGGGTTGTATCTGTATTTTTGACAATAACACAGCTTGGGTGTGTATTTGTATTATTTTCCGAGTTATAGATAAAGGTTGTATATGTATTTTTGACTGTAAAACAGCTTGGGTGTGTATTTGTATTATTTTGCGAGATACAGCTAAGGGTTGTATCTGTATTTTTGAAAATAACACAGCTTGAAATTAAGATTAAAAGTAACCATAATCGACTGGGTACTGTGGCTCATGCCTGTAATCCCAGCACTTAGGGAGGCCGAGGCCAGTGGATCACCTGAGGTCAGGAGTTCATTCTGGCCAACATGGCAAAACCCCATAAGAAAAAAAAAAAAAAAAAAAAAAAAAAAAAAAAAAAAAAAGAAAATAACACAGCTTGGGGGTGTATTTGTATAATTTTCCGAGATACAGCTTAGGGTTTTATCTGTATTTCTGACAATAACACAGCTTGCGTGTGTATTTGTATTATTTTCCGAGTTACAGCTAAAGGTTGTGTATGTATTTTTGACTATAAAAGAGCTTGGGTGCGTATTTGTATTTTTTTGCGAGATACAGCTAAGGGTTGAATTTGTATTTCTGAAAATAACACAGCTTGTGGGTGTTTTTGTATTATTTTCTGAGATACAGCTAAGGGTTGTATTTGTATTTTTGAAAATAACACAGCTTGGGGGTTTATTTGTATTATTTTCCGAGATACAGCTAAGGGCTCTATTTTTATTTTTGAAATTAACACAGCTAGAGTGTGTATTTGTATTATTTTGAAACATACAGGTAAGGGTTGTATTTGTCTTTTGGAAAATAACACAGCTTGGGGGTGTATTTGTATTATTTTCCGAGATACAGCTAAGGGTTGAATTTGTATTTTTGAAAATACCACAGCTTTAGGGTGTATTTGTAATATTTTCTGACATACAGCTAAGGGTTGTATTTGTATTTTTGAAAATAACACAGCTTGGGGGTGTATTTGTATTATTTTCCAAGTTAGAGCTAAGGGTTTTATTTTTATTTTTGAAAATAACACAGCTTGGGGGTGTCTTTGTATTATTTTCAAAGATACAGCTAAGGGTTGTATTTTTATTTTTGAAAATGACACAGCTTTGGGGTGTATTTGTATTATTTTCCGAGATACAGCTAAGGGTAGTTTTTGTATTTTTGAAATATCACACCTTGGGGGTGTATTTTTATTATTTTGCGAGATACCGCTAAGGGTTGTATTTGAATTTTTGAAAATAACACAACTTGGGGGTTTATTTGTATTATTTTCCGAGATTAAGCTAAGGGTTGTATTTGTATTTTTGAAAATAACACCGTTTGGTGGTGTATTTGTATTATTTTTTGAGATACAGCTAAGGGTTGTATTTGTGTTTTTGAAAATAACACACCTTGGGGTTGTATTTGTATTCTTTTCCAAGATACAGTTAATTGTTGTATTTGTATTTTTGACAATAACAGAGCTTGGGGGTGTATTTGCATTATTTTCCGAGATACAGCTAAGTGTTGTATTTGTATTTTTGGAAATAACACAGCTTGGGGGTGAATTTGTATTATTTTCCGACTTACAGATAAATGTTGTATATGTATTTTTGACTATAAAACAGCTTGGGTGTGTATTTGTATTATTTTGCGAGATACAGCTAAGGGTTGTATCTGTATTTTTGAAAATAACACAGCTTGGGGGTGTATTTGTATTATTTTACGAGATACAGCTAAGGGTTGAATTTGTATTTTTGAAAATACCATAGTTTGAGGGTGTATTTGTAATATTTTCTGACATACAGCTAAGGGTTGCATTTGTATTTTTGAAAATAACACAGCTTGGGGGTGTATTTGTATTATATTCCTAGATACAGCTAAGGGTTGTATTTGTATTTTTGACTATAAAACCGTTTGGGGGTGTATTTGTATTATTTTCTGAGATACAGCTTTGGGTTGTATTTGTATTTTTGAAAATAACACAGCTTGGGTGTGTATTTGTATTATTTTCCGAGATAGAACTAAGGGTTGTATTTGTATTTTGGAAAATAACAGAGCTTGTGGGTGTATTTGTATTAATTTCCGAGATACAGTTAAGGGTTGTATTTTTATTTTTGAAAATAACACAGCTTGGGGGTGTATTTGTATTATTTTCCAAGTTAGAGCTAAGGGTTGTATTTTTATTTTTGAAAATAATACAGCTTGGGGGTGTCTTTGTATTATTTTCAAAGATACAGCTAAAGGGTGTATTTTTATTTTTGAAAATAACACAGCTTTGGTGTGTATGTGTATTATTTTCCGAGGTACAGCTAAGGGTTGTATTTGTATTTTTGGAAATAACACAGCTTGGGGGTGTATTTGTATTATATTCCTAGATATAGCTAAGGGTTGTATTTGTATTTTTGAAAATAACACAACTTGGGGGTGTATTTGTATTATTTTCTGACATTCAGCTAAGGGATGTATTTGTATTTTTGAAAATAACACCGTTTGGGGGTGTATTTGTATTATTTTCTGAGATACAGATAAGGGTTATATTTGTGTTTTTGAAAACAACACACCTTGGGGTTGTATTTGTATTCTTTTCCAAGATACATTTAATTGTTGTTTTTGTATTTTTGACAATAACAGAGCTTGGGGGTGTATTTGCATTATTTTCCGTGATACAGCTAAGTGTTGTATTTGTATTTTTGGAAATAACACCGCTTGGGTGTGTGTTTGTATTATTTTCCGAGATACAGCTAAGGGTTTTATTTCTATTTCTGAAAGTAACACAGCTTGGGGGTGTATTTGTATTATTTTCCGAGATACAGCTAAGGGTTGTATTTCTATTTTTGTAAATAACACAGCTTGTGGGTGTATTTGTATTATTTTCCGAGATACAACTAAGGGTTGTATTTTTATTTTTGAAAATAACACAACTTGTGGGTGTATTTGTATTATTTTCAAAGATGCAGCAAAGGGTTGTATTTGTATTTTTGAAAATACCACAGCTTGGGGGTGTATTTGTACTATTTTCCGAGATACAGCTAAGGGTTGAATTTGTATTTTTGAAAATAACACAGCTTGGGGGTGTATTTGTATTATTTTCTGACATACGGCTAAGGGTTGTAATTGTATTTTTGAAAATAACACAGCTTGGTGGTGTATTTGTATTATTTTCCGAGATAAAGCTAAGGGTTGTATTTGTATTTTTGAAAATAACACAGGTTCGGGTTGTATTTGTATTATTTTCCAAGATACATCTATGGGTTGTATTTGTATTTTTGAAAATTATACAGCTTGGTGGTGTATTTGTATTAGTTTCCGATATACAGCTAAGGGTTGTATTTGTATTTTTGAAAATAACACAGCTTTGGGGTGTATTTGTATTATTTTCCGAGATACAGCTAAGGGTTGTATCTTTATTTTTTACAATATCAGAGCTTGCGGGTTTATTTGTATTGTTTTACGAGACACAGTTAAGGGTTGTTTCTGTATTTTTGACAATAACACAGCTTGGGTGTGTATTTGTATTATTTTCCGAGTTACAGCTAAGTGTTGTA
Source organism: Saimiri boliviensis (assembly GCF_048565385.1). Lineage (NCBI taxonomy): Eukaryota > Metazoa > Chordata > Mammalia > Primates > Cebidae > Saimiri > Saimiri boliviensis. The sequence goes on from NC_133453.1 coordinate 154,550,614, forward strand.
AAGTTATTTTTGACTATAAAACAGCTTGGGTGTGTATTTGTATTATTTTGCGAGATACAGCTAAGGGTTTTATTTCTATTTTTGAAAATAACACAGACTGTGGGTGTATTTGTATTATTTTCCGAGATAAAGCTAAGGGTTGTATTTGTATTTTTGAAATTAACACAGCTTGGGGGTGTATTTGTTTTAGTTTGCGAGATACAGCTAAGGGTTGTATCTGTATTTTTGAAAATAACACAGCTTGGGGGTGTATTTGTATAATTTTCCGAGATACAGCTTAGGGTTTTATCTGTATTTTTGACAATAACACAGCTTGCGTGTGTATTTGTATTATTTTCCGAGTTACAGCTAAAGGTTGTATATGTATTTTTGGCTATAAAAGAGCTTGGGTGCGTATTTGTATTTATTTGCGAGATACAGCTAAGGGTTGAATTTGTATTTCTGAAAATAACACAGCTTGTGGGTGTTTTTGTATTATTTTCCAAGATACAACTAAGGGTTGTATTTGTATTTTTGAAAATAACACAGCTTGGGGGTTTATTTGTATTATTTTCCGAGATACAGCTAAGGGTTCTATTTTTATTTTTGAAAACAACACAGCTAGAGTGTATATTTGTATTATTTTCAAAGATTCAGCTAAGGGTTGTATTTGTATTTTTGAAAATAACACAGCTTGGGGGTGTATTTTTATTATTTTACGAGATACAGCTAAGGGTTGAATTTGTATTTTTGAAAATACCACAGTTTGAGGGTGTATTTGTAATATTTTCTGACATACAGCTAAGGGTTGCATTTGTATTTTTGAAAATAACACAGCTTGAGGGTGTATTTGTATTATATTCCTAGATACAGCTAAGGGTTGTATTTGTATTTTGGAAAATAAAACCGTTTGGGGGTGTATTTGTATTATTTTCTGAGATACAGCTATGGGTTGTATTTGTATTTTTGAAAATAACACAGCTTGGGTGTGTATTTGTATTATTTTCCGAGATAGAACTAAGGGTTGTATTTGTATTTTGGAAAATAACAGAGCTTGTGGGTGTATTTGTATTATTTTCCGAGATTCAGCTAAGGGTTGTATTTGTATTTTTGAAAATAACACAGCTTTGGGGTGTATTTGTATTATTTTCCAAGTTAGAGCTAAGGGTTGTATTTTTATTTTTGAAAATAATACAGCTTGGGGGTGTCTTTGTATTATTTTCAAAGATACAGCTAAGGGGTGTATTTTTATTTTTGAAAATAACACAGCTTTGGGGTGTATGTGTATTATTTTCCGAGATACAGCTAAGGGTTGTATTTGTATTTTTGAAAATAACACAGCTTGGGGGTGTATTTGTATTATATTCCTAGATATAGCTAAGTTTTGTATTTGTATTTTTGAAAATAAAACCGTTTGGGGGTGTATTTGTATTATTTTCCGAGATACCGCTAAGGGTTGTATTTGTATTTTTGAAAATAACACAACTTGAAGGTGTATTTGTATTATTTTCCGACATTCAGCTAAGGGATGTATTTGTATTTTTGAAAATAACACCGTTTGTGGGTGTATTTGTATTATTTTCTGAGATACAGCTAAGGGTTATATTTGTGTTTTTGAAAATAACACACCTTGGGGTTGTATTTGTATTCTTTTCCAAGATACAGTTAATTGTTGTTTTTGTATTTTTGACAATAACAGAGCTTGGGGGTGTATTTGCATTATTTTCCGTGATACAGCTAAGTGTTGTATTTGTATTTTTGAAAATAACACAGCTTGGGGATGTATTTGTATTATTTTCCGAAATACAGCTAAGGGTTTTATTTGTATTTTTGAAAATAACACAGTTTGGGGTTGTATTTGTATTATTTTCCAAGATACAGCTAAGGGTTATATATATATTTTTGAAACTAACACAGCTTGGGGATGTATTTGTATTATTTTCCGAGATAGAGCTAAGGGTTTTGTTTGTATTTTTGAAATTAACACAGCTTGGGTTTTTATTAGTCTTATTTTCTGAATTACGGCTAAGTTCTGTATTTCTGTATTTTTGAAAATAACACTGCTTTGGGGTGTATTTGTATTATTTTCCGAGATACAGCTAAGGGTTTAATTTGTATTTTTGACAATAACACGGCTGGGGGTGTATTTGTAGTATTTTCCTAGGTACAGCTAAGGGTTGTATTTGTATTTTTGAAAATCACACAGCTTGGGGGTGTATTTGTATTATTTTCCGAGATACAGCTAAGGGTTTTATATCTATTTTTGAGAATAACACAGCTTGGGGGTGTATTTGTATTATTTTCCGAGATACAGCTAAGGGTTGTATTTTTATTTTTGAAAATTACACAATTTGTGGGTGTATTTGTATTATTTTCAAATATACAGCTAAGGGTTGTATTTGTATTTTTGAAAATAACACAGCTTGGGGGTGTATTTGTACTATTTTCTGAGATACAGATAAGGGTTGAATTTGTATTTTTGAAAATAACACAGCTTGGGGGTGTATTTGTATTATTTTCTGACATACGGCTAAGGGTTGTAATTGTATTTTTGAAAAAAACACAGCTTGGTGGTGTATTTGTATTATTTTCCAAGATACAGCTCAGTGTTGTATTTGTATTTTTGAAAATAACACAGCTTCGGGTTGTATTTGTATTATATTCCAAGATACAGCTAAGGGTTGTATTTGTATTTTTGAAAATAACACAGACTGGGGGTGTATTTGTATTATTTTCCGAGATACAGCTAAGGGTTGTATTTGTATTTTTGACAAGCACAGCTTGGGGGTGTATTTGTATTATGTTCCAAGATAGAGCTAAGGGATGTATTTGTATTTTTGAAAATAACACAGCTTGTGGGTTTATTTGTATTATTTTCCGAATTACGGCTAAGGGCTGAATTTTTGTATTTTTGAAAATAACACAGCTTGGGAGTCTATTTGTATTACTTTTCTAGACACAGCTAAGCGTTGTATTTGTATTTTTCACAATAACAAATCTTGGGGGAGTATTTGTATTATTTTCCAAAAAACAGTTAAGAGTTGTATTTGTATTTTTCAAAATAACACAGTTTGGGGGTGTATTTGTATTATTTTCCAAGATACAGCTAAGTGATGTATTTGTATTCCTGACAAAAACACAGCTTTGGGGTGTATTTGTATTATTTTCAAAGATACAGCTAAGGGTTGTATCTGTATTTTTGACAATAACACAGCTTGGAGGTGTATGTGTATTGTTTTCAGAGATAGAGCTAAGGGTAGTATTTGTATTTTTGACAATAACACAGCTTGTGAGTGTTTTTGTATTATTTTCCAACATACAGTTAATCGTTGTATTTGTATTTTTGACAATATCACAGCTTGGGGGTGTATTTGTATTATTTTCCAAGATACAGCTAAGGGTTGTATTTGTATTTTTGACAATAACACAGCTAGGGGGTGTATTTATATTATTTTCCAAGATACAGCTAAGGATTCTCTTTGTATTTTTGACAATAACACAGCTTGGGGGTGTATTTGTATTATTTTCCAAGATACAGCTATGGGTTTTATTTGTATTTGTGACAATAACACAGCTAGGGGGTGTATTTATATTATTTTCCAAGATACAGCTAATGGTTGTATTGGTATTTTTGACAATAACCCAGCTTGGGGGTGTATTTGTATTATTTTCCAAGATACAGCTAAGGGATGTATTTGTATTCCTGACAATAACACAGCTTTGGGTTGTATTAGTATTATTTTCAAAGATACAACTAAGGGTTCTATCTGTATTTTTGACAATAACAAAACTTGGGGGTTTATGTGTATTATTTTCAGAGATAGACATAAGGGTTGTATATGTATTTTTGACAATAACACAGTTTGGGCATGTATTTGTATTATTTTCCGATATACAGCTAAGGGTTATATTTTTATTTTTGAAAATAACACAGCTTGTGGGTGTATTTGTATTATTTTCCGAGATACAGCTAAGGGTTGTATTTGTGTTTTTGAAAATAACACAGCTTGGGGGTGTATTTGTATTATTTTCCGATATACAGCTAAGGTTTTTATTTTTATTTTTGAAAATAATACAGATTGGATGTGTGTTTGTATTATTTTCCGAGATACAGCTAAGGGTTGTATTGGTATATTTGAAAATAAGACACCGTGCGGTTGTATTTGTATTATTTTCCACGATACAGCTAAGGGTTGTATTTGTATTTTTGAAAATAACACAGCTTGGGGGTGTATTTGTATTATTTTCCGAGATACAGCTAAGGGTTGTATTTGTATTTTTGAAAATAACACAGCTTGGGGGGGTATTTGTATTATTTTCCGAGATAGTGCTAAGGGTCGTATATGAATTTTTGAAAATAACACAGCTTGGGTGTGTATTTGTATTATTTTCTGAGATACAGCTAAGGGTTATATTTGTATTTTTGAAAATAACACCGCTTGGGTGTGTATTTGTGTTATTTTCCGAGATACAGCTAAGGGTTGTACTTGTATTTTTGAAAATAACAGTGATTGGGTGTGTTTTTGAATTATTTTCCGAGATGCAGCTAAGGGTTGTATCTGTATTTTTGACAGTAACACAGCTTGGGTGTGTATTTGTATTACTTTACGAGATACAGCTAATTGTTGTATTTGTATTTTTGACAATAACACAGCTTGGGGGTGTATTTGTATTATTTTCCAAGATACAGCTATGGGTTTTATTTGTATTTGTGACAATAACACAGCTTGTGGGTGTATTTGAATTATTTTTCAAGATACAGCTAATGGTTGTATTTGTATTTTTGACAATAACCCAGCTTGGGGGTGTATTTGTATTATTTTCCAAGATACAGCTAAGGGATGTATTTGTATTCCTGACAATAACACAGCTTTTGGTTGTATTAGTATTATTTTCAAAGATACAACTAAGGGTTCTATCTGTATTTTTGACAATAACAAAACTTGGGGGTTTATGTGTATTATTTTCAGAGATAGAGATAAGGGTTGTATATGTATTTTTGACAATAACACAGTTTGGGCGTGTATTTGTATTATTTTCTGATATACAGCTAAGGGTTATATTTTTATTTTTGAAAATAACACAGATTGTGGGTGTATTTGTATTATTTTCCGAGACACAGCTAAGGGTTGTATTTGTGTTTTTGAAAATAACACAGCTTGGGTGTGTATTTGTATTATATTCCAAGATACAGCTAAGGGATGTATTTGTATTTTTGAAAATAACACAGCTATGGGGTGTATTTGTATTATTTTCAAAATTACAGTTATGGGTTGTATTTGTATTTTTAACAATCACAGAGCTTGGAGGGGTATTTGTATTATTTTACAAGATAGAGCTAAGGGTTGTATTTGTATTTTTGACAATAACACAGATTGTGGGTGTATTTGTGCTATTTTCAAAGATACAGCTAAGGGTTGTAATTGTATTTTGGACAGTAACACAGCTTTGGAGTGTATTTGAATTATTTTCAAAATACAGCTAAGGGTTGTATTTGAATTTTTGAGAATAACACAGCTTGGGTGTGTATTTGAATTATTTTCCAAGATACAGCTAAGTTTTCTATTTGTATTTATGAAAATAACACAACTTCTGGGTGTATATTTATTATTTTCCAATATACAGCTAAGGGGTGTATTTGTATTTTTGAAAATAATACAGCTTGGGGGGGTTATTTGTATTATTTTCCAAGAAACAGCTATGGGTTGTATTTGTATTTTTGAAAATAACAGAGCTTGTGAGTGTATTTGCATTATTTTCCAAGATACAGCTAAGGGTTTTATTGGTATTTTTGAAAATAACACAGCTTGGGGGTGTATTTGTGTTATTTTTCAAGATACATCTTTGGGTTTTATTTGTATTTTGGAAAATAACACGGCTTGGGGGTGTATTTGTATTATTTTCCTAGATACAGCTAAGGGTTGTATTTGTATTTTTGAAAATAACACAGCTTGGGGATGTATTTGTATTATTTTCCGAGATACAGCTAAGGGTTTTTTTTGTATTTTTGACAATAACACTGCTTGGGGGTGTATTTGTATTATTTTCCCAGATACAGCTAAGGGTTGTATTTGTATTTTTGAAAATCACACAGCTTGGAAGTGTATTTGTATTATTTTCCGAGATACAGCTAAGGGTTTTATTTCTATTTTTGAAAATAACACAGCTTGGTGGTGTATTTGTATTATTTTCCGAGATACAGCTAAGGGTTTGGTTTGTATTTTTGAAAATAACACAACTTGAGGTTGTATTTGTATTATTTTCAAAGATAGAGCTAAGGGTTGTATTTGTGTTTTTGAAAATAACACAGCATTGTGGTGTATTTGTATTATTTTCAAAGATACAACTAAGGGTTTTATTTGTATTTTTCACAATAACGCAGCTTGGGAGTGTATTTGTATTATTTTCAAAGATACAGCTAAGGGTTGTATTTGTATTTTTGACAGTAACTCAGATTGGGGTGTATTTGTATTATTTTCAAAGATACAGCTAAGGGTTGTATTTGTCTTTTTGAAAATAACACATCTTGGGGGTGTATTTGTATTATTTATTAAGGTACAGCTAAGGGTTGTATTTGTATTTTTGAAAATAACATAGCTTGGGGTTGTATTTGCATTATTTTCCAGGATACAGCTAAGGGTTGTATTGGTATTTTTGAAAATTACACAGCTTGGGGGTGTATTTGTGTTTTTTTCCAAGATACAGCTAATGGCTGTACTTGTATTTTGGAAAATAACACGGCTTGGGGGTGTATTTCTATTATTTTCCAAGATACAGCTGAAGGTTGTATTTGCAGTTTTGAAAATAACACAGATTTGGTGTGTATTTGTATTATTTTCAAAAATATAGTTATGGGTTGTATTTGTATTTTTGACAATCACAGAGCTTGGGGGGATTTTTGTAGTATTTTGCAAGATACAGCTAAGGATTGTATTGGTATTTTTGAAAATAACACAGCTTGGGGTTGTATTTGTATTATTTTCCAAGGTACAGCTAAGGGTTGTATTTGTATTTTTGAAATTAAGACAGATTGGGGTGTATTTGTCTTATTTTCTGAATTACGGCTAAGTTCTGTATTTTTGAAAATAACACAGCTTGGTGTTGTATTTGTATTATTATCCAAGATACAGCTAAGGGTTGTATTTGTATTTTTGAAAATAACACAGCTATGGGGTGTATTTGTATTATTTTCAAAATTACAGTTATGGGTTGTATTTGTATTTTTAACAATCACAGAGCTTGGAAGGGTATTTGTATTATTTTACAAGATAGAGCTAAGGGTTGTATTTGTATTTTTGACAATAACACAGATTGTGGGTGTATTTGTGCTATTTTCAAAGATACAGCTAAGGGTGGTAATTGTATTTTTGACAGTAACACAGTTTTGGAGTGTATTTGAATTATTTTCAAAATACAGCTAAGGGTTGTATTTGAATTTTTGAGAATAACACAGCTTGGGTGTGTATTTGAATTATTTTCCAAGATACAGGTAAGGTTTCTATTTGTATTTATGAAAATAACACAACTTCTGGGTGTATTTGTATTATTTTCCAATATACAGCTAAGGGGTGTATTTGTATTTTTGAAAATAATACAGCTTGGGGGGTTATTTGTATTATTTTCCAAGAAACAGCTATGGGTTGTATTTGTATTTTTGAAAATAACAGAGCTTGTGAGTGTATTTGCATTATTTTCCAAGATACAGCTAAGGGTTTTATTGGTATTTTTGAAAATAACACAGCTTGGGGGTGTATTTGTGTTATTATTCAAGATACATCTTTGGGTTTTATTTGTATTTTGGAAAATAACACAGCTTGGGGGTGTATTTGTATTATTTTCCTAGATACAGCTAAGGGTTGTATTTGTATTTTTGAAAATAACACAGCTTGGGGATGTATTTGTATTATTTTCCGAGATACAGCTAAGGGTTTTTTTTTGTATTTTTGACAATAACACTGCTTGGGGGTGTGTTTGTATTATTTTCCCAGATACAGCTAAGGGTTGTATTTGTATTTTTGAAAATCACACAGCTTGGAAGTGTATTTGTATTATTTTCCGAGATACAGCTAAGGGTTTTATTTCTATTTTTGAAAATAACACAGCTTGGTGGTGTATTTGTATTATTTTCCGAGATACAGCTAAGGGTTATATTTGTATTTTTGAAAATAACACCGATGGGTGTGTATTTGTATTATTTTCCGAGATACAGCTAAGGGTTGTGTTTGCATTTTTGAAAATAACACACCTTGTTGATGTATTTGTATTATTTTCCGACATAGAGCTAAGGGTTGTATTTGTATTTTTGAAAATAAGACACCTTGGGCGTGTGTTTGTATTATTTTCCGAGATACAGCTAAGGGATGTATTTTGTATTTTTGAAAATAACACAGCATGGGGGCGTATTTGTATTATTTTCCAAGAAACAGCTAAGGGGTGCATTTTTATTTTTGACAGTAACACAGCTTGGTGGCGTATTTGTATTATTTTCAAAGATACAGCTAAGCTTTGTATTTGTATTTTTGACAATAACACAGCTTCGGGGTGTATTTGTATTAATTTCAAAGTTACCGCTAAGGGTTATATTTGTATTTTTGACAATAAGAAAGCTTGGGGGTGTATTTTTATTATTTTCCAAGATACAGCTAAAAGTTGTATTTGTATTTTTGACAATAACAGAGCTTGGGGGTGTATTTCTATTATTTTCCAAGATACAGCTAAGGATTGTATTTGTATTTTTGACAATAACACAGCTTGGGGGTGTATTTGTATTATGTTCCAAGATAGAGCTAAGGGATGTATTTGTATTTTTGAAAATAACACAGCTTGTGGGTGTATTTGTATTATTTTCCGAATTACGGCTAAGGGCTGAATTTTTGTATTTTTGAAAATAACACAGCTTGGGAGTCTATTTGTATTACTTTTCTAGACACAGCTAAGCGTTGTATTTGTATTTTTCACAATAACAAATCTTGGCGGAGTGTTTGTATTATTTTCCAAAAAACAGTTAAGAGTTGTATTTGTATTTTTCAAAATAACACAGTTTGGGGGTGTATTTGTATTATTTTCCAAGATACAGCTAAGTGATGTATTTGTATTCCTGACAAAAACACAGCTTTGGGGTGTATTTGTATTATTTTCAAAGATACAGCTAAGGGTTGTATCTGTATTTTTGACAATAACACAGCTTGGAGGTGTATGTGTATTGTTTTCAGAGATAGAGCTAAGGGTAGTATTTGTATTTTTGACAATAACACAGCTTGTGAGTGTTTTTGTATTATTTTCCAACATACAGTTAATCGTTGTATTTGTATTTTTGACAATATCACAGCTTGGGGGTGTATTTGTATTATTTTCCAAGATACAGCTAAGGGTTGTATTTGTATTTTTGACAATAACACAGCTAGGGGGTGTATTTATATTATTTTCCAAGATACAGCTAAGGATTCTCTTTGTATTTTTGACAATAACACAGCTTGGGGGTGTATTTGTATTATTTTCCAAGATACAGCTATGGGTTTTATTTGTATTTGTGACAATAACACAGCTTGTGGGTGTATTTGAATTATTTTCCAAGATACAGCTAATGGTTGTATTGGTATTTTTGACAATAACCCAGCTTGGGGGTGTATTTGTATTATTTTCCAAGATACAGCTAAGGGATGTATTTGTATTCCTGACAATAACACAGCTTTGGGTTGTATTAGTATTATTTTCAAAGATACAACTAAGGGTTCTATCTGTATTTTTGACAATAACAAAACTTGGGGGTTTATGTGTATTATTTTCAGAGATAGACATAAGGGTTGTATATGTATTTTTGACAATAACACAGTTGGGGCGTGTATTTGTATTATTTTCCGATATACAGCTAAGGTTTTTATTTTTATTTTTGAAAATAACACAGATTGGATGTGTGTTTGTATTATTTTCCGAGATACAGCTAAGGGTTGTATTGGTATATTTGAAAATAAGACACCGTGCGGTTGTATTTGTATTATTTTCCAAGATACAGCTAAGGGTTGTATTTGTATTTTTGAAAATAACACAGCTTGGGGGTGTATTTGTATTATTTTTCGAGATACAGCTAAGGGTTGTATTTGTATTTTTGAAAATAACACAGCTTGGGGGGGTATTTGTATTATTTTCCGAGATAGTGCTAAGGGTCGTATATGAATTTCTGAAAATAACACAGCTTGGGTGTGTATTTGTATTATTTTCTGAGATACAGCTAAGGGTTATATTTGTATTTTTGAAAATAACACCGCTTGGGTGTGTATTTGTGTTATTTTCCGAGATACAGCTAAGGGTTGTACTTGTATTTTTGAAAATAACAGTGATTGGGTGTGTTTTTGAATTATTTTCCGAGATGCAGCTAAGGGTTGTATCTGTATTTTTGACAGTAACACAGCTTGGTTGTGTATTTGTATTACTTTACGAGATACAGCTAATTGTTGTATTTGTATTTTTGACAATAACACAGCTTGGGGGTGTATTTGTATTATTTTCCGAGATACAGCTAAGGGTTGTATTTGTATTTTTGAAATTAACACAGCTTGGTAGTGTATTTGTCTTATTTTCTGAATTACGGCTAAGTTCTGTATTTTTATATTTTTGCAAATGACACAGCTTGGGGGTGTATTTGTATTATTTTCCAAGATAAGGCTATGAATTATATCTGTATTTTTGACAATAACACAGCTTTGGGGTGTATTTGTATTACTTTCCAAGATACAGCTAAGAGTTGTATATGTATTTTTTGATGTTTGCCTTGAAAGGATCAACTTCTAACCTCAACCATCCAGGAAATTGACAGTGGCTGCAGTATTGACTCCAGCAACATAAAGTTAACCACAGTGGCCTTTTAACAAATGTTGCCTTTTATAACATTATCTTCATGCATTTCTTGATATGTAATATGAAAAAGCATTTTAATTTGTGTATATTTGAGATGATATTTCAGAGCTCTCAATCAAATTTTACATCTCGCCATGTACTGTTTACATGAGTTTTGGCTGCTTTTTCTTTTTTAAGGAAAACTACTTTGAGATGTGGCAGTGTTAGGACATGTAACAGATTTCTAACTCTGCTGCATAAAACGTAAATATAAATCTGTAAGGTGATACACAGTAGGTCTTGTTAGGAAAATTTATACTTTGATATGATCACATGTAGAAGTAGCTTCAAGAATTTCTTATAGTCATAAATGTTGTAATAATATATGATGTAAAATTATATTATTGAGCCTAACGATGATAACAAAGAAAACAGAATATATTGATCTTAGAAAATGTAGATGCGGTTACCTGGGAATTAAAACATATAGAGTGCTACTTCAAAAAAAAAAAAAAAAAAAAAAAAAAAAAAAAAAAAGAGTTGTATATGTATTTTTGAAAATAACACAGCTTTGGGGTGTATTTGTATTACTTTCCAAGATACAGCTAACGTTTGTATTTGTATTTTTGAAATTAAGACGGCTTTGTGGTGTATTTGTATTACTTTCCAAGATAGAGCTAAGTGTTGTGTTTGTATTTTTGACAATAACACAGCTGGGGGGGGTGTATTTGTATTATTTTCCAAGATACAGCTAAGGGTTTGGTTTGTATTTTTGAAAATTACACAACTTGAATTTGTATTTGTATTATTTTCAAAGATAGAGCTAAGGGTTGTATTTGTGATTTTGAAAATAACACAACATTGGGGTGTATTTGTATTATTTTCAAAGATACAACTAAGGGTTTTATTTGTATTTTTCACAATAACGCAGCTTGGGAGTGTATTTGTATTATTTTCAAAGATACAGCTAAGGGTTGTATTTGTATTTTTGACAGTAACTCAGATTGGGGTGTATTTGTATTATTTTAAAAGATACAGCTAATGGTTGTATTTGTCTTTTTGAAAATAACACATCTTGGGGGTGTATTTGTATTATTTATCAAGGTACAGCTAAGGGTTGTATTTGTATTTTTGAAAATAACATAGCTTGGGGTTGTATTTGCATTATTTTCCAGGATACAGCTAAGGGTTGTATTGGTATTTTTGAAAATTACACAGCTTGGGGGTGTATTTGTGTTTTTTTCCAAGATACAGCTAATGGCTGTACTTGTATTTTGGAAAATAACACGGCTTGGGGGTGTATTTCTATTATTTTCCAAGATACAGCTGAAGGTTGTATTTGCAGTTTTGAAAATAACACAGATTTGGTGTGTATTTGTATTATTTTCAAAAATATAGTTATGGGTTGTATTTGTATTTTTGACAATCACAGAGCTTGGGGGGATTTTTGTAGTATTTTGCAAGATACAGCTAAGGTATGTATTGGTATTTTTGAAAATAACACAGCTTGGTGTTGTATTTGTATTATTATCCAAGATACAGCTAAGGGTTGTATTTGTATATTTGGAAATAACACAGCTTGGGCTTCTATTTGTATTATTTTCAAAGATATAGCTAAGGGTTGTATTTGTATTTTTGAAAATAACACAGCATGGGGGTGTATTTGTATTATTTTCAAAGATACAACTAAGGGTTGTATTTGTATTTTTCACAATAACGCGGCTTGGGGGTGTATTTGTATTATTTTCAAAGATACAGCTAAGGGTTGCATTTGTATTTTTGACAATAACTCAGCTTGGGTGGTATTTGTATTATTTTCAAAGATACAGGTAAGGATTGTATTTGTATTTTTGAAAATAACACAGCTTGTGGTTGTATTTGTATTATTTTCCAAGATACAGCTCAGAGTTGTATTTGTATTTTTGAAAATAACACAGCTTAGGGTTGTATTTGCATTATTTTCCACGATAGAGCTAGGGGTTTTATTGTTATTTTTGAAAATTACACAGATTGTGGGTGTATTTGTGTTTTCTCCCAAGATACTGCTAAGGGTAGTACTTGTATTTTGGAAAATAACACGGCTTGGGGGTTTATTTGTATTATATTCCAAGATACAGCTAAGGGATGTATTTGTATTTTTGAAAATAACACAGCTATGGGGTGTATTTGTATTATTTTCAAAATTACAGTTATGGGTTGTATTTGTATTTTTAACAATCACAGAGCTTGGAGGGGTATTTGTATTATTTTACAAGATAGAGCTAAGGGTTGTATTTGTATTTTTGACAATAACACAGATTGTGGGTGTATTTGTGCTATTTTCAAAGATACAGCTAAGGGTTGTAATTGTATTTTTGACAGTAACACAGCTTTGGAGTGTATTTGAATTATTTTCAAAATACAGCTAAGGGTTGTATTTGAATTTTTGAGAATAACACAGCTTGGGTGTGAATTTGAATTATTTTCCAAGATACAGCTAAGGTTTCTATTTGTATTTATGAAAATAACACAACTTCTGGGTGTATTTGTATTATTTTCCAATATACAGCTAAGGGGTGTATTTGTATTTTTGAAAATAATACAGCTTGGGGGGGTTATTTGTATTATTTTCCAAGAAACAGCTATGGGTTGTATTTGTATTTTTGAAAATAACAGAGCTTGTGAGTGTATTTGCATTATTTTCCAAGATACAGCTAAGGGTTTTATTGGTATTTTTGAAAATAACACAGCTTGGGGGTGTATTTGTGTTATTTTTCAAGATACATCTTTGGGTTTTATTTGTATTTTGGAAAATAACACAGCTTGGTGGTGTATTTGTATTATTTTCCGAGATACAGCTAAGGGTTATATTTGTATTTTTGAAAATAACACCGATGGGTGTGTATTTATATTATTTTCCGAGATACAGCTAAGGGTTGTGTTTGCATTTTTGAAAATAACACACCTTGTTGATGTATTTGTATTATTTTCCGACATAGAGCTAAGGGTTGTATTTGTATTTTTGAAAATAAGACACCTTGGGCGTGTGTTTGTATTATTTTCCGAGATACAGCTAAGGGATGTATTTTGTATTTTTGAAAATAACACAGCATGGGGGCGTATTTGTATTATTTTCCAAGATACAGCTAAGGGGTGCATTTTTATTTTTGACAGTAACACAGCTTGGTGGCGTATTTGTATTATTTTCAAAGATACAGCTAAGCTTTGTATTTGTATTTTTGACAATAACACAGCTTCGGGGTGTATTTGTATTAATTTCAAAGTTACAGCTAAGGGTTATATTTGTATTTTTGACAATAAGAAAGCTTGGGGGTGTATTTTTATTATTTTCCAAGATACAGCTAAAAGTTGTATTTGTATTTTTGACAATAACAGAGCTTGGGGGTGTATTTCTATTATTTTCCAAGATACAGCTAAGGATTGTATTTGTATTTTTGACAATAACACAGCTTGGGGGTGTATTTGTATTATGTTCCAAGATAGAGCTAAGGGATGTATTTGTATTTTTGAAAATAACACAGCTTGTGGGTGTATTTGTATTATTTTCCGAATTACGGCTAAGGGCTGAATTTTTGTATTTTTGAAAATAACACAGCTTGGGAGTCTATTTGTATTACTTTTCTAGACACAGCTAACCGTTGTATTTGTATTTTTCACAATAACAAATCTTGGCGGAGTGTTTGTATTATTTTCCAAAAAACAGTTAAGAGTTGTATTTGTATTTTTCAAAATAACACAGTTTGGGGGTGTATTTGTATTATTTTCCAAGATACAGCTAAGTGATGTATTTGTATTCCTGACAAAAACACAGCTTTGGGGTGTATTTGTATTATTTTCAAAGATACAGCTAAGGGTTGTATCTGTATTTTTGACAATAACACAGCTTGGAGGTGTATGTGTATTGTTTTCAGAGATAAAGCTAAGGGTAGTATTTGTATTTTTGACAATAACACAGCTTGTGAGTGTTTTTGTATTATTTTCCAACATACAGTTAATCGTTGTATTTGTATTTTTGACAATATCACAGCTTGGGGGTGTATTTGTATTATTTTCCAAGATACAGCTAAGGGTTGTATTTGTATTTTTGACAATAACACAGCTAGGGGGTGTATTTACATTATTTTCCAAGATACAGCTAAGGATTCTCTTTGTATTTTTGACAATAACACAGCTTGGGGGTGTATTTGTATTATTTTCCAAGATACAGCTATGGGTTTTATTTGTATTTGTGACAATAACACAGCTTGTGGGTGTATTTGAATTATTTTCCAAGATACAGCTAATGGTTGTATTGGTATTTTTGACAATAACCCAGCTTGGGGGTGTATTTGTATTATTTTCCAAGATACAGCTAAGGGATGTATTTGTATTCCTGACAATAACACAGCTTTGGGTTGTATTAGTATTATTTTCAAAGATACAACTAAGGGTTCTATCTGTATTTTTGACAATAACAAAACTTGGGGGTTTATGTGTATTATTTTCAGAGATAGACATAAGGGTTGTATATGTATTTTTGACAATAACACAGTTTGGGCGTGTATTTGTATTATTTTCCGATATACAGCTAAGGTTTTTATTTTTATTTTTGAAAATAACACAGATTGGATGTGTGTTTGTATTATTTTCCGAGATACAGCTAAGGGTTGTATTGGTATATTTGAAAATAAGACACCGTGCGGTTGTATTTGTATTATTTTCCAAGATACAGCTAAGGGTTGTATTTGTATTTTTGAAAATAACACAGCTTGGGGGTGTATTTGTATTATTTTCCGAGATACAGCTAAGGGTTGTATTTGTATTTTTGAAAATAACACAGCTTGGGGGGGTATTTGTATTATTTTCCGAGATAGTGCTAAGGGTCGTATATGAATTTCTGAAAATAACACAGCTTGGGTGTGTATTTGTATTATTTTCTGAGATACAGCTAAGGGTTATATTTGTATTTTTGAAAATAACACCGCTTGGGTGTGTATTTGTGTTATTTTCCGAGATACAGCTAAGGGTTGTACTTGTATTTTTGAAAATAACAGTGATTGGGTGTGTTTTTGAATTATTTTCCGAGATGCAGCTAAGGGTTGTATCTGTATTTTTGACAGTAACACAGCTTGGGTGTGTATTTGTATTACTTTACGAGATACAGCTAATTGTTGTATTTGTATTTGTGACAATAACACAGCTTGTGGGTGTATTTGAATTATTTTCCAAGATACAGCTAATGTTTGTATTTGTATTTTTGACAATAACCCAGCTTGGGGGTGTATTTGTATTATTTTCCAAGATACAGCTAAGGGATGTATTTGTATTCCTGACAATAACACAGCTTTGGGTTGTATTAGTATTATTTTCAAAGATACAACTAAGGGTTCTATCTGTATTTTTGACAATAACAAAACTTGGGGGTTTATGTGTATTATTTTCAGAGATAGACATAAGGGTTGTATATGTATTTTTGACAATAACACAGTTTGGGCGTGTATTTGTATTATTTTCCGATATACAGCTAAGGTTTTTATTTTTATTTTTGAAAATAACACAGATTGGATGTGTGTTTGTATTATTTTCCGAGATACAGCTAAGGGTTGTATTGGTATATTTGAAAATAAGACACCGTGCGGTTGTATTTGTATTATTTTCCAAGATACAGCTAAGGGTTGTATTTGTATTTTTGAAAATAACACAACATTGGGGTGTATTTGTATTATTTTCCGAGATACAGCTAAGGGTTGTATTTGTATTTTTGAAAATAACACAGCTTGGGGGGGTATTTGTATTATTTTCCGAGATAGTGCTAAGGGTCGTATATGAATTTCTGAAAATAACACAGCTTGGGTGTGTATTTGTATTATTTTCTGAGATACAGCTAAGGGTTATATTTGTATTTTTGAAAATAACACCGCTTGGGTGTGTATTTGTGTTATTTTCCGAGATACAGCTAAGGGTTGTACTTGTATTTTTGAAAATAACAGTGATTGGGTGTGTTTTTGAATTATTTTCCGAGATGCAGCTAAGGGTTGTATCTGTATTTTTGACAGTAACACAGCTTGGGTGTGTATTTGTATTACTTTACGAGATAGAGCTAATTGTTGTATTTGTATTTTTGACAATAACACAGCTTGGGGGTGTATTTGTATTATTTTCCAAGATACAGCTATGGGTTTTATTTGTATTTGTGACAATAACACAGCTTGTGGGTGTATTTGAATTATTTTTCAAGATACAGCTAATGGTTGTATTTGTATTTTTGACAATAACCCAGCTTGGGGGTGTATTTGTATTATTTTCCAAGATACAGCTAAGGGATGTATTTGTATTCCTGACAATAACACAGCTTTTGGTTGTATTAGTATTATTTTCAAAGATACAACTAAGGGTTCTATCTGTATTTTTGACAATAACAAAACTTGGGGGTTTATGTGTATTATTTTCAGAGATAGAGATAAGGGTTGTACTTGTATTTTCGAAAATAACACAGCTTGGGGGTGTATTTTTATTATTTTCCAAAATACAGCAAAGGGATATATTGGTATTTTTGAAAATAACACTGCTTGGGGATGTATTTGTATTATTTTCCAAGATACAGCTAAGGGATATATTGGTATTTTGGAAAATAACACAGCTTGGGGGTGTATTTTTATTATTTTCCAAGATACAGATAAGGGTTGTATTTATATTTTTGAAAATAACACAGCTTGTGGGTGTATTTGTATCATTTTTCTAGATACAGCGAAGGGTTTTATTTTTATTTTTGAAAATAACACAGCTTGGGGGAGTATTTGTATCATTTTCAAAGATACGGATAAGGGTTATATTTGTATTTTTTTTAAAATAACAAAGATTGGGTGTGTATTTGTATTATTTCCCAAGCTAGAGCTCAGGGTTTTATTTGTATTTTTGAAAATAACACAGCTTTTGGGTGTATATGTATTATTTTCCAAGATACAGGTAAGTGTTGTATTTTTGAAAATAACACAGTTCTGGGTGTATATGTATTATTTTGCAAGATACAGCTAAGGGATGTATTTGTATTTTTGAAAATAATACAGCTTGGGGGTGTATTTGTATTATTTTCCAAGATACAGCTAAGGGTTTTATTTGTATTTATGACAATAACACAGCTTGGGGGTGTATTTGTATTATTTTCAAAGATAAAGCTAAGCGTTGTATTTGTATTTTTGACAATAACAGAGCTTGGGGGTGTATTTATGTTATTTTCAAAAATACAGCTAAGGGTTCTATTTGTATTTTTGAAAATAACAAAGCTTGGGGGTGTATTGTATTATTTTCCAAGATACAGCTAAGGGTTGTATTTGTATTTTTGAAAATAACACAGCTTGGGGGTGTATTTGTATTATTTTCCAAGATACTGCTAAGGGTTGTATTTGTATTTTTGAAAATAACCCAGCTTGGGGGTGTATTTGTATTATTTTCCATGATACAGCTACGGGTTGTATTTGTATTTTTGAAAATAACACACCTTTCGGGTGTATTTGTTTTATTTTCCAAGATACAGGTAAGGGTTGTATTATTATTTTTGAAAATAACACAGATTGGGGGTGTATTTGTATTATTTTCCAAGATACTTCTGAGGGTTGTATTTGTATTTTCGTCAGTAACACAGCTTGGGGGTGTATTGGTATTATTTTCCAAGATACTGCTAAGGGTTGCATTTGTATTTTTGGAAATAACACAGCTTGCGGGTGTCTTTGTATTATTTTCCAAGATACAGCTAATTGTTGTATTTGTATTTTTGACAATAACACAGCTTGGGGTGTATTTGTATTATTTTCCAAGATACAGCTAAGGTTTGTATTTGTATTTTTGAAAACAACAGAGTTTGGATGTGTATTTGTATTATTTTCCAAGATACAGCTAAGGGTTGTATTTGTATTTTTGACAGTAACACAGCTTGGGGGTGTATTTATGTTATTTTCAAAAATACAGCTAAGGGTTCTATTTGTATTTTTGAAAATAACACAGCGTGGGGGTGTACTGTATTATTTTCCAAGATACAGCTAAGGGTTGTATTTGTATTTTTGACAATAACACAGCTTGGGGGTGTATTTGTATTATATTCAAAGACAGCTAAGTGTTGCATTTGTATTTTTGACAATAACACAGCTTGTGGGTGTTTTTGTGTTATTTTCAAAAATACAGCTAAGAGTTCTATCTGTTTTTTTGACAATAAAACAGCTTCGGGGTGTATTTGTATTATTTTCAAAGATACAGCTAAGGGTTGTATTTGTTTTTTTGACAATAACACAGCTTGGGGTTGTATTTGAATTATTTTCAAAATACAGCTAAGGGTTGTATTTGTATTTTTTAAAATAACACAACTTGTGAGTGTATTTGTATTATTTTCCAAGATACAGCTAAGGGTTGTATTTGTATTTTTGAAAATAATACAGCTTGGGGGTGTATTTTTATTATTTTCCAAGATACAGCTAAGGGATATATTGGTATTTTTGAAAATAACACACCTTGGGGATGTATTTGTATTATTTTCCAAGATACAGCTAAGGGTTGTATTGGTATTTTGGAAAATAACACAGCTTTGGGGTGTATTTGTATTATTTTCCAAAATACAGATAAGGGTTGTATATGTATTTTTTAAAATAACACACCTTGGGGGTTTATTTGTATTATTTTACAAGATACAGCTAAGGGTCGTCTTTGTATTTTTGAAAATAACACAGCTTGTGGGTGTATTTGCATCATTTTTCTAGATACAGCGAAGGGTTGTATTTTTATTTTTGAAAATAACACAGCTTGGGGGAGTATTTGTATCATCTTCAAAGATACGGCTAAGGGTTGTATTTGTATTTTTGACAATAACACAGCTTGGGGGTGTATTTGTATTATTTTCAAAGATAAAGCTAAGCGTTTTATTTGTATTTTTGACAATAACACAGCTTGGGGTTGTATTTGAATTATTTTCAAAATACAGCTAAGGGTTGTATTTGTATTTTTTAAAATAACACAACTTGGGGGTGTATTTGTATTATTTTCCAAGTTACAGCTAAGGGTTGTACTTGTATTTTTGAAAATAAAACAGCTTGGGGGTGTATTTATATTATTTTCCAAGATACAGCTAAGGGATATACTGGTATTTTTGAAAATAACACAACTTGAGGATGTATTTGTATTATTTTCCAAGATACAGCTAAGGGTTGTATTGGTATTTTGGAAAATAACACAGCTTGGGGGAGTATTTGTATTATTTTCCAAGATACAGATAAGGGTTGTATTTGTATTTTTTAAAATAACACACCTTGGGGGTGTATTTGTATTATTTTACAACGTACAGCTAAGGGTCGTATTTGTATTTTTGAAAATAACACAGCTTATGGGTGTATTTGTATAATTTTTCTAGATACACCGAAGGGTTTTATTTTTATTTTTGAAAATAACACAGCTTGGGGGAGTTTTTGTATCATTTTCAAAGATACGGCTAAGGGTTATATTTGTATTTTTGAAAATAACACAGCTTGGGGGTGTATTTGTATTATTTTCCAAGATACAGCTAAGAGTTTTATTTGTACTTTTTAAAATAACAAAGATTGGGTGTGTATTTGTGTTATATCCCAAGGTGGAGCTAAGGGTTTTATTTGTATTTTTGAAAATAACACAGCTTTTGGGTGTATATGTATTATTTTCCAAGATACAGTAAGTGTTGTATTTTTGAAAATAACACAGTTGGGGGTGTATATGTATTATTTTCCAAGATACAGCTAAGGGATGTATTTGTATTTTTGAAAAAAATACAGCGTAGGGGTGTATTTGTATTATTTTCCAAGATATTGCTAAGGGTTGTATTTGTATTTTGGAAAATAACCCAGCTTGGGGGTGTATTTGTATTATTTTCCAAGATACAGCTAAGTGTTGTATTTTTTTTTTTTTGAAAATAACACAGCTTTCGGGTGTATTTGTTTTAATTTCCAAATTAGAGCTAAGGGTTGTATTAGTATTTTTGAAAATAACACAGATTGGGGGTGTATTTGTATTAGTTTCCAAGATAATTCTAAGGGTTGTATTTGTATTTTCGTCAATAACACAGCTTGGGGGTGTATTTGTATTATTTTCCAAGATACTGCTAAGGGTTGCATTTGAATTTTTGGAAATACCACAGCTTGCCGGTGTCTTTGTATTATTTTCCAAGATACAGCTAATTGTTGTATTTGTATTTTTGACAATAACACAGCTTGGGGTGTATTTGTATTATTTTCAAAGATACAGCTAAGGTTTGTATTTGTATTTTTGAAAAAAACACAGTTTGGATGTGTATTTGTATTATTTTCCAAGATACAGCTAAGGGTTGTATTTGTATTTTTGACAATAACACAGATTGGGGGTGTATTTGTATTATTTTCCAAGATACAGCTAAGGGTTGTATTTGTATTTTTGACAGTAACACAGCTTGGGGTTGTATTTATGTTATTTTCAAAAATACAGCTAAGGGTTCTATTTGTATTTTTGAAAATAACACAGCGTGGGGGTGTACTGTATTATTTTCCAAGATACAGCTAAGGGTTGTATTTGTATTTTTGACAATAACACAGCTTGGGGGTGTATTTGTATTATGTTCAAAGATACAGCTAAGTGTTGCATTTGTATTTTTGACAATAACACAGCTTGTGGGTGTTTTTGTGTTATTTTCAAATATACAGCAAAGAGTTCTATCTGTATTTTTGACAATAAAACAGCTTGGGGGTGTATTTGTATTATTTTCAAAGATACAGCTAAGGGTTGTATTTGTTTTTTTGACAATAACACAGCTTGGGGTTGTATTTGAATTATTTTCAAAATACAGCTAAAGGTTGTATTTGTATTTTTTAAAATAACACAACTTGTGGGTGTATTTGTATTATTTTCCAAGATACAGCTAAGGGTTGTATTTGTATTTTTGAAAATAATACAGCTTGGGGCTGTATTTGTATTATTTTCCAAGATACAGCTAAGGGATGTATTGGTATTTTTGAAAATAACACACCTTGGTGATGTATTTGTATTATTTTCCAAGATACAGCTAAGGGTTTTGTTGGTATTTTGGAAAATAACACAGTTTTGGGGTGTATTTGTATTATTTTCCAAAATACAGATAAGGGTTGTATATGTATTTTTTAAAATAACACACCTTGGGGGTTTATTTGTATTATTTTACAAGATACAGCTAAGGGTCGTCTTTGTATTTTTGAAAATAACACAGCTTGTGGGTGTATTTGCATCATTTTTCTAGATACAGCGAAGGGTTGTATTTTTATTTTTGAAAATAACACAGCTTGGGGGAGTATTTGTATCATCTTCTAAGATACGGCTAAGGGTTGTATTTGTATTTTTGACAATAACACAGCTTGGGGGTGTATTTGTATTATTTTCAAAGATAAAGCTAAGCGTTTTATTTGTATTTTTGGCAATAACACAGCTTGGGGGTGTATTTACGTTATTTTCAAAGATACAGCTACGGGTTCTGTTTGTATTTTTGAAAATAACACAGGTTGGGGGTGTATTGTATTATATTCCAAGATACAACTAAGGGTTGTATTTGTATTTTTGATAATAACACAGCTTGGGGGTGTATTTGTATTATTTTCCAAGATACTGCTAAGGGTTGTATTTGTATTTTTGAAAATAACCCAGATTCGGTGTGTATTTGTATTATTTTCCAAGATACAGCTAAGGGTTGTATTTGTATTTTTGAAAATAACACAGCTTTCGGGTGTATTTTTTTTATTTTCCAAGATACAGCTAAGGGTTGTATTTGTATTTTTGAAAATAACACAGATTTGGGGTGTATTTGTATTATTTTCCAAGATACTTCTAAGGGTTGTATTTGTATTATCATCAATAACACAGCTTGGGGGTGTATTTGTATTATTTTCCAAGATACTGCTAAGGGTTGTATTTGTATTTTTGGAAATAACACAGCTTGCGTGTGTATTTGTATTATTTTCCAAGATACAGCTAAGGGTTGTATTTGTATTTTTGAAAATTACACAGCTTGGGGTTGTATTTGTATTATTTTTCAAGATAAAGCTAAGGGTTGTATTTGTATTCTTGAAAATAACACACCTTGGGGGTGTATTTGTATTATTTTCCAAGATACAGCAAAGGGTTGTATTTGTAGTTTTGAAAATAACACAGCTCGGTGTGTATTTGTATTATTTTCCAAGATACAGCTAAGGGTTGAATTTGTATTTTTGACAATAACACAGCTTGGGGGTGTATTTGTATTATTTTCCAATATACAACTTAGGGTTGTATTTGTATTTTTGACAATAACACAGCTTGGGGGTGTATTTGTACTATTCTCCAAGATTCAGCTAAGGGTTGTATTTGTCTTTTTAAAAATAACACAGCTCGTGGGTGTATTTGTATTATTTTCCAAGATATAGCTAAGTGTATTATTTGTATTTTTGAAAATAACACCCCTTGGAGGTGTATTTGCATTATTTTCCAAGATACAGCTAAGGATTTTATTTGTATTTTTGACAATAACACATCTTGGGGGTGTATTTGTATTATTTTGCAAGATACGGCTAAGGGTTGTATTTGTATTTTTTTCAATAACACAGCTTGGGGGTGTATTTGTATTATTTTCCAACATATAGCTAAGGGTTCTATTTGTATTTTTGAGAACAACACAGCTGGCGGGTGTATTTGTATTATTTTCCAAGATACAGCTAAGGGTTTTATTTTTCTTTTTGAAAATAACACAATTTGGAGGTGTATTGATATTATTTTCCAAGGTACAGCTAAGGGTCATATTTGTAGTTTTGAAAATAACACAGCTTGCGTCTGTATTTGTTTTATTTTCCAAGATAGAGCTAAGGGATGTATTGGTATTTTTGAAAATAACATAGATTGTGGGTGTATTTGTATTATTTTGCAAGATACAGCTAAGGGAGGTATTTTATTTTTGAAAATAACAGAGCTTAGGGGTGTATTTGTATTATTTTCCAAGATACAGCTAAGGGTTGTATTTGTATTTTTGACAACAACACAGCTTGGGGTTGTTTTTGAATTATTTTCAAAATACAGCTAAGGGTTGTATTTGTATTTTTTAAAATAACGCAACTTGGGGGTGTATTTGTGTTATTTTCCAAGATACAGCTAAGGGTTGTACTTGTATTTTCGAAAATAACACAGCTTGGGGGTGTATTTTATTATTTTCCAATATACAGATAAGGGTTGTATTTATATTTTTGAAAATAACACAGCTTGTGGGAGTATTTGTATCATTTTTCTAGATACAGCGAAGGGTTTTATTTTTATTTTTGAAAATAACACAGCTTGGGGGAGTATTTGTATCATTTTCAAAGATACGGATAAGGGTTATATTTGTATTTTTTTAAAAATAACAAAGATTGGGTGTGTATTTGTATTATTTCCCAAGCTAGAGCTCAGGGTTTTATTTGTATTTTTGAAAATAACACAGCTTTTGGGTGTATATGTATTATTTTCCAAGATACAGGTAAGTGTTGTATTTTTGAAAATAACACAGTTCTGGGTGTATATGTATTATTTTGCAAGATACAGCTAAGGGATGTATTTGTATTTTTGAAAATAATACAGCTTGGGGGTGTATTTGTATTATTTTTCAAGATACAGCTAAGGGTTTTATTTGTATTTTTGACAATAACACAGCTTGGGGGTGTATTTGTATTATTTTCAAAGATAAAGCTAAGCGTTGTATTTGTATTTTTGACAATAACAGAGCTTGGGGGTGTATTTATGTTATTTTCAAAAATACAGCTAAGGGTTCTATTTGTATTTTTGAAAATAACACAGCTTGGGGGTGTATTGTATTATTTTCCAAGATACAGCTAAGGGTTGTATTTGTATTTTTGAAAATAACACAGCTTGGGGGTGTATTTGTATTATTTTCCAAGATACTGCTAAGGGTTGTATTTGTATTTTTGAAAATAACCCAGCTTGGGGGTGTATTTGTATTATTTTCCATGATTCAGCTACGGGTTGTATTTGTATTTTTGAAAATAACACACCTTTCGGGTGTATTTGTTTCATTTTCCAAGATACAGCTAAGGGTTGTATTATTATTTTTGAAAATAACACAGATTGGGGGTGTATTTGTATTATTTTCCAAGATACTTCTAAGGGTTGTATTTGTATTTTCGTCAGTAACACAGCTTGGGGGTGTATTTGTATTATTTTCCAAGATACTGCTAAGGGTTGCATTTGTATTTTTGGAAATAACACAGCTTGGGGATGTATTTCTACTATT
This sequence comes from Saimiri boliviensis, assembly GCF_048565385.1. Taxonomy (NCBI): domain Eukaryota; kingdom Metazoa; phylum Chordata; class Mammalia; order Primates; family Cebidae; genus Saimiri; species Saimiri boliviensis. The sequence continues at coordinate 154,575,668 of NC_133453.1, forward strand.
TCCCAAGATAAAGCTAAGGGTTTTATTTGTATTTTTGAAAATAACAGAGCTTGTTGGTGTATATGTATTATTTTCCAAGATACAGCTAAGGATTGTATTTGAATTTTTGACACTAACACAGCTTGGGGGTGTATTTGTATTATTTTCCAACATACAACTAAGGGTTGTATTTGTATTTTTGACAATAACACAGCTTGGGCTTGTATTTTAATTACATTCAAAATACAGCTAAGGGTTCTATATGTATTTCTGAAAATAACACAGTTTGGGGGTGTATTTGTATTATTTTCTAAGATACAGCTAAGGGTTGTATTTGTATTTTTGAAAATAACACAGCTTGGGGGTGTATTTGTATTATTTTCCAAGATACAGCTAAGGGATATATATGTATTCTTGAAAATAACACAGCTTAAGGGTGTATTTGTATTATTTTCCAAGATACAGCTAAGGGTTGCATTTGTATTTTTGAAAATAACACAGCTTAGTGTTGTATTTGTATTATTTTCCAAGATACAGCTAAGGGTTTTATTTGTATTTTTGACAATAACACAGCTTGGGTGTGTATTTGTATTTTTTTCAAAGATAAAGCTAAGCGTTGTATTTTTATTTTTGACAATAACACAGCTTGGGGGTGTATTATTGTTATTTTCAAAGATACAGCTAAGGGTTCTATTTGTATTTTTGAAAATAACACAGCTTGGGAGTGTATTGTATTATTTTCCAAGATACAGCTAAGGGTTGTATTTGTGTTTTTGAAAATAACACAGCTTGGGGGTGTATTTGTATTATCTTCCAAGATACTGCGAAGGGTTGTATTTGTATTTTTGAAAATAACCCAGCTTGGTGTTGTATTTGTATTATTTTAGAAGATACAGCTACGGGTTGTATTTGTATTTTTGAAAATAACACAGCTTTAGGGTGTATTTGTTTTATTTTCCAAGATACAGCTAAGGGTTGTATTACTAATTTTGAAAATAACACAGATTGGAGGTGTATTTGTATTATTTTCCAAGATACTTCTAAGGGTTGTATTTGTATTTTCGTCAGTAACACAGCTTGGGGGTGTATTTGTATTATTTTCCAAGATACTGCTAAGGGTTGCATTTGTATTTTTGGAAATAACACAGCTTGCCGGTGTCTTTGTATTATTTTCCAAGATACAGCTAATTGTTGTATTTGTATTTTTGACAATAACACAGCTTGGGGTGTATTTGTATTATTTTCAAAGATACAGCTAAGGTTTGTATTTGTATTTTTGAAAAGAACACAGCTTGGGTGTGTATTTGTATTATTTTCCAAGATACAGCTAATGGTTGTATTTGTATTTTTGACAGAAACACAGATTAGGGGTGTATTTGTATTATTTTCCAAGATACAGCTAAGGGTTGTATTTGTATTTTTGACATTAACACAGCTTGGGGGTGTATTTATGTTATTTTCAAAGATACAGCTAAGGGTTCTATTTGTATTTTTTAAAATAACACAGCGTGGGGGTGTATTGTATTATTTTCCAAGATACAGCTGAGGGTTGTATTTGTATTTTTGACAATAACACAACTTGGGGGTGTATTTGTATTATATTCAAAGATACAGCTAAGTGTTGCATTTGTATTTTTGACAATAACACAGCTTGTGGGTGTTTTTGTGTTATTTTCAAATATACAGCTAAGAGTTCTATTTGTATTTTTGACAATAAAACAGCTTGGGGGTGTATTTGTATTATTTTCAAAGATACAGCTAAGGGTTGTATTTGTTTTTTTGACAATAACACAGCTTGGGGTTGTATTTGAATTATTTTCAAATACAGCTAAGGGTTGTATTTGTATTTTTTATAGTAACAGAACTTGTGTGTGTATTTGTATTATTTTCCAAGATACAGCTAAGGGTTGTATTTGTATTTTTGAAAATAACACAGTTTGGGGGTGTCTTTGTATTATTTTCCAAGATACAGCTAAGGGAATTATTTGTATTTTTGAAAATAACAACGCTTGGGTGTGTATTTGTATTATTTTCCGAGATACAGCTAAGGGTTGTGTTTGCATTTTTGAAAATAACACAGCTTGTGGATGTATTTGTATTATTTTCTGACATAGGGCTAAGGGTTGTATTTGTATTTTTGAAAATAACACACCTTGGGCGTGTGTTTGTATTATTTCCCGAGATACAGCTAAGGGATGTATTTTGTATTTTTGAAAATAACACAGCTTGGGGGTGTATTTGTATTATTTTCCAAGATACAGCTAAGGGTTGTATTTGTATTTTTGAAAATAACAGAGCTTGGGGGTGTATTTGTATTATTTTCCAAGATACCTCTAAGGGATGTCTTGTTATTTTTTAAAATAACACAGCTTGTGGATGTATTTGTATTATTTTCCATGATACAGCTAAGGGTTGTATTGGTATTTTGGAAAATAACACAGCTTCGGGGTGTATTTGTATTATTTTCCAAAATACAGATAAGTGCTGTGTTTGTATTTTTTAAAATAACACACCTTGGGGGTTTATTTGTATTATTTTACAAGATACAGCTAAGGGTCGTATTTGTATTTTTGAAAATAACACACCTTGTGTGTGTATTTGTATCATTTTTCTAGATACAGCGAAGGGTTGTATTTTTATTTTTGAAAATAACACAGCTTGGGGGAGTATTTGTATCATTTTCAAAGATACGGCTAAGGGTTGTATTTGTATTTTTGAAAATAACACAGCTTGTGTGTGTATTTGTATTATTTTCCAAGATAGAGCTAAGGGATATATTTGTATTTTTGAAAATAACACAGCTTGTTGGTGTATATGTATTATTTTCCAAGATACAGCTAAGGGTTGTTATTGAATTTTTGATACTAACACAGCTTGGGGGTGTATTTGTATTATTTTCCAACATACAACTAAGGGTTGTATTTGTATTTTTGACATTAACACAGCTTGGGGTTGTAGTTGTATTACTTTCAAAGATAGAGCTAAGTGATCTATTTGCATTTTTAACAATAACACAGCTTGGGCTTGTATTTTAATTATATCCAAAATACAGCTAAGGGTTGTATTTGTATTTCTGAAAATAACACAGCTTGGGGGTGTATTTGTATTATTTTCTTAGATACAGCTAAGGGTTTTATTTGTATTTTTGAAAATAACACAGCTTGGGGGTGTATTTGTATTATTTTCCAACATACAGCTAAGGGATATATTTGTATTTTTGAAAATAACACAGCTTGTGGGTGTATTTGTATTATTTTCCAAGATACAGCTAAAGGTTGTATTTGTATTTTTGAAAATAACACAGCTTGTGTGTGTATTTGTATTATTTTCAAAGATACAGCTAAGGGTTGTATTTTTATTTTTGACAATAACACAGCTTGGGCATGTATTTGGATTATTTTCAAAATACAGCTAAGGGTTGTGTTTGTGTTTTTGAAAATAACACAGCTTGGGGATGTATTTGTATTACTTTCCAAGATACATCTACGGGTTGTACTTTTATTTTTGAAAATCACACATCTTGTTTGTGTATTTGTATTAGTTTCGATGATACACCTAAGTGTTTTATATGTATTCTTGAAAATAACACAGCTTGGGGGTGTATTTGTATTATTTTCCAAGATACAGCTAAGAGTTTTATTTGTATTTTTGAAAATAACACAGCATGGGGGTGTATTTGTATTATTTTCCAAGATATCTCTTAGGGTTTTATTTGTATTTTTGAATATAACACAGCTTGTGGGTGTATATGTATTATTTTCCAAAATACAGCTAAGGGTTGTATTTGTATCTTTGAAAATCAAACAGCTTGTGGGTGTATTTGTATTATTTTCTAAGATACAGCTAAGGATTGTATTTGTATTTTTGAAAATAACACAGCTTGTGGGTGTATTTGTATTATCTTCCAAGATACAGCTAAGGGTTGTATTTGTATTTTTGAAAATAACACAGCTTGTGGGTGAATTTGTATTATCTTCCAAGATACAGCTAAGGGTTGTATTTGTATTCTTGAAAATAACACAGCTTGGGGGTGTATTTTTACTATTTTCCAAGATACAGCTAAGGGATATATTTGTATTTTTGAAAATAACACAGCTTGTGGGTGTATTTGTATTATTTTCCAAGATACAGCTAAGGGTTGTATTTGTATTTTTGAAAATAACACAGCTTGTGGGTGAATTTGTATTATTTTCCAAGATACAGCTAAGGGTAGTATTTGTATTCTTGAAAATAACACAGCTTGTGGGTGTATTTGTATTATTTTCCAAGATACAGCTAAGGGTTGTATTTGTACTCTTGAAAATAACAGAGCTTGTGGGTGTAGTTGTGTTATTTTCAAAGAAAGAACTAAAGTTTGTATTTGTATTTTTGACAATAACACAGCTTGGGTTTGTATTTGAATTATTTTCCAAGATACAGCTAAGGGTTCTATTTGTATTTTTTAAAATAACACAGCTTGGCGGTGTATTTCTTTTATTTTCCAAGATAAAGCTAAGGGTTGTATTTGTATTTTTGAAAATAAGACGGCTTCTGTGTTTATTTGTATTGCTTTCCAAGATAGAGCTAAGGGTTGTATTTGTATTTTTCACAACAACACAGTTTGGGGGTGTATTTGTATTATTTTCCAAGATACAGCTAAGGGTTGTATTTGTATTTCTGAAAATAACACAGGTTGGGGGTGTGTTTGTATTATTTTCCAAGTTACAGCTACGGGTTGTATTTGTATTTTGGACAATAACACAGCTTGGGTATATTTTTGTATTAATTTCCAATATACAGCTAAGGGTTGTATTTGTATTTTTGACAGTAACACAGCTTCGGGGTGTATTTGTATTATTTTCCAAGATACAACTAAGGGTTGTATTTTTATTTTTGATAAGAATACATCTTGGGGGTTTATTTCTATTATTTTACAAGATACAGCTAAGGGTTGTATTTGTATTTTTAATAATAACACAGATTGGGGGTGTATTTGTATTATTTTCCAAGATACAGCTAAGGGTGGTATTTGTATTTTTGACAATAACACAGCTTGTGTGTGTATTTGTATTATGTTCCAAGAGACAGCTAAGGGTTTTATTTGTGTTTTTGAAAATAACACAGCTTGAGGTTGTATTTGTATTGTTTTCCAAGATACAGCTAAGGGTTGTATTTGTATTTTTGAAAATAACACTGTTTGGGTGTGTATTTTTATTACTTTCCGAGATACAGCTAAGGGATGTATTTTTATTTTTGACAATAACCCAGCTTGGGGGTGTATTTGTATTACTTTCCAAGATACAGCTAATGGTTGTATTTGTATTTTTGAAAATAACACAGCTTGCGGGTTTATTTGTATTATTTTCCGAGATACAGCTAAGGGTTGTATAGGTATTTTTGAAAATAACACACTTTGTGGGTGTATTTGTAGTATTTTCCGAGATACAGCTAAGGGTTATATTTGTATTTTTGAAAATAACAACGCTTGGGTGTGTATTTGTATTATTTTCCGAGATACAGCTAAGGGTTGTGTTTGCATTTTTGAAAATAACACAGCTTGGTGGCGTATTTGTATTATTTTCAAAGATATAGCTAAGGTTTGTATTTGTATTTTTCACAATAACACAGCTTCGGGGTGTATTTGTATCAATTTCAAAGGTACAGCTAAGGGTTGTATTTGTATTTTTGACAATAAGAAAGCTTGGGGGTGTATTTTTATTATTTTGCAAGATACAGCTAAAAGTTGTATTTGTATTTTTGACAATAACACAACTTGGGGGTGTATTTCTATTATTTTCCAAGATACTGCTAGGGATTGTATTTGTATTTTTGACAATAACACAGCTTTGGGGTGTATTTGTATTATGTTCCAAGATAGAGCTAAGGGATGTATTTGTATTTTTGAAAATAACACAGCTTGTGGGTGTATTTGTGTTATTTTCTGAATTACGGCTAAGGGCTGTATTTTTATATTTTTAAAAATAAGACAACTTGGGAGTGTATTTGTATTACATTTCAAGACACAGCTAAGAGTTGTATTTGTATTTTTGACAATAACAAATCTTGGGGAGTATTTGTATTATTTTCCAAAAAACAGTTAAGAGTTGTATTTGTATTTTTCAAAATAACACAGCTTGGGGGTGTATTTGTATTATTTTCTGAGATACAGCTCAGGTTTGAATTTATATTTTTGAAAATAACACAGCTTGGGGGTGTGTTTGTATTATTTCCTAACATAGAGCTAAGGGTTGTATTTGTATTTTTGAAAATAATACAGCTTGGGGGAGTATTTGTATTATTTTCCGAGATACAGCTAAGGGTTCTATTTGTATTTTTGAAAATAACACAGCTTAGGGGTGTATTTGTATTATTTTCCGAGATACAGCTAAGGGTTGTATTTGTATTTTTGAAATTAACACAGCTTGGGGGTGTATTTGTATTATTTTCCGAGACAGAGCTAAGGGTTGTGTTTGTATTTTTAAAATTAACACAGCTTGGGTGTGTATTAGTCTTATTTTGTGAATTACGGCTAAGTTCTGTATTTCTGTATTTTTGAAAATAACACAGCTTGGGGGTGTATTTGTATTATTTTCCAAGATACAGCTAAGGTTTGTATTTGTATTTTTGAAAATAACAAAGCTTGGGAGTGTATTTGTATTACTTTCCAAGATACAGCTAAGGGTTGTATTTGTATTTTTGACAATAACACAGCTTGGGGGTGTATTTGTATTACTTTCCGAGATACAGCTAAGGGTTGTATTTGTATTTTTGAAAATAACACCGCTTGGGGTTGTATTTGTATTATTTTCCGAGATACAGCTAGGTGTTGTATTTGTATTTTTTAAAATAACAGCGCTTGGTGGTGTATTTGTATTATTTTCCTAGATACAGCTAAGGGTTTTATTTGTATTTTTGAAAATAACACAGCTTGGGGGTGTATTTGTATTACTTTCCAAGATACAGCTAAGGGTTGTATTTGCATTTTTGAAAATAACACCGCTTGGGTTTGTATTTGTATTATTATCCGAGATAGAGCTAAGTGTTGTATTTGTATTTTTTAAAATAACAGCGCTTGGGGGTGTATTTGTATTATTTTCCTACATGCAGCTAAGGGTTGTGTTTGTATTTTTGAAAATAACACAGCTTGGGTGTGTATTTGTATTATTTTCCGACATACAGCTAAGTGTTGTACTTGTGTTTTTGAAAATAACACCGCTTGGGGGTGTATTTGTATTATTTTCTGCGATACAGCTAAGGGTTGTATTTGTATTTTTGGAAATAAAACAGTATCGAGGTGTATTTGTATTATTTTCCTAGATAAAGCTAAGGGTTGTATTTATATTTTTGAAAATAACACAGCTTGGTGTTGTATTTGTATTATTTGCCAAGACACAGCTAAGGGTTGTATTTGTATATTTGAAAATAACACAGCCTGGGGGTGTATTTGTATTATTTTCCGAGGTACAGCTAAGGGTAGTATTTATATTTTGAAATTAATACAGCTTGGGGGTGTATTTGTCTTATTTTCTGAATTACGGCTAAGTTCTGTATTTTTGTATTTTTAAAAATAACACAGCTTGGGGGTGTGTTTGTATTATTTTCCAAGATACAGCTAAGGGTTGTATTTGTATTTTTGAAAATAACACAGCTTGGGAGTGTATTTGTATTACTTTCCAAGATACAGCTTAAGGTTGTATTTGTATTTTTGACAATAACACGGCTTGGGGGTTTATTTGTATTATTTTCCAAGATACAGCTAAGGGTTGTATTTGTATTTTTGAAAACAACGCAGCTTGCGGGTGTATTTGAATTACTCTCCAAGATACAGCTAAGGGTTGTATTTGTATTTTTGAAAATAACACCGCTTAGGGTTGTATTTGTATTATTTTCCGAGATACAGCTAAGTGTTGTATTTGTATTTTTTAAAATAACAGCGCTTCGGGGTGTATTTGTATTATTTTCCTAGATACAGCTAAGGGTTTTGTTTGTATTTTTTAAAATAACACTGTTTGGGGGTGTATTTGTATTATTTTCCGACATACAGCTAAGGGTTGTACTTTTATTTTTGAAAATAACACTACCTGGGGGTGTATTTGTATTATTTTCTGCGATACAGCTAAGGGTTGTATTTGTATTTTTGAAAATAAAACAGCATGGGGGTGTATTTTTTATCATTTTCTGCGATACCGCTAAGGGTTGTATTTGTATTTTTGGAAATAACACAGCTTGGAGGTATATTTGTATTATTTTCCTAGATACAGCTAAGGGTTGTATTTGTATTTTTGAAAATAACACAGCTTGGGGATGTATTTGTATTATTTTCCGAGATACAGCTAAGGGTTTTTTTTTTTGTATTTTTGAGAATAACACTGCTTGGGGGTGTATTTGTATTATTTTCCCAGATACAGCTAAGGGTTGTATTTGTATTTTTGAAAATCACACAGCTTGGAAGTGTATTTGTATTATTTTCCGAGATACAGCTAAGGGTTTTATTTCTATTTTTGAAAATAACACAGCTTTGTGGTGTATTTGTATTATTTTCCGAGATACAGCTAAGGGTTATATTTGTATTTTTGAAAATAACACCGATGGGTGTGTATTTGTATTATTTTCCGAGATACAGCTAAGGGTTGTGTTTGCATTTTTGAAAATAACACACCTTGTTGATGTATTTGTATTATTTTCCGACATAGAGCTAAGGGTTGTATTTGTATTTTTGAAAATAAGACACCTTGGGCGTGTGTTTGTATTATTTTCCGAGATACAGCTAAGGGATGTATTTTGTATTTTTGAAAATAACACAGCATGGGGGCGTATTTGTATTATTTTCCAAGATACAGCTAAGGGGTGCATTTTTATTTTTGACAGTAACACAGCTTGGTGGCGTATTTGTATTATTTTCAAAGATACAGCTAAGCTTTGTATTTGTATTTTTGACAATAACACAGCTTCGGGGTGTATTTGTATTAATTTCAAAGTTACAGCTAAGGCTTATATTTGTATTTTTGACAATAAGAAAGCTTGGGGGTGTATTTTTATTATTTTCCAAGATACAGCTAAAAGTTGTATTTGTATTTTTGACAATAACAGAGCTTGGGGGTGTATTTCTATTATTTTCCAAGATACAGCTAAGGATTGTATTTGTATTTTTGACAATAACACAGCTTGGGGGTGTATTTGTATTATGTTCTAAGATAGAGCTAAGGGATGTATTTGTATTTTTGAAAATAACACAGCTTGTGGGTGTATTTGTATTATTTTCCGAATTACGGCTAAGGGCTGAATTTTTGTATTTTTGAAAATAACACAGCTTGGGAGTCTATTTGTATTACTTTTCTAGACACAGCTAACCGTTGTATTTGTATTTTTTCACAATAACAAATCTTGGGGGAGTGTTTGTATTATTTTCCAAAAAACAGTTAAGATTTGTATTTGTATTTTTCAAAATAACACAGTTTGGGGGTGTATTTGAATTATTTTCCAAGATACAGCTAAGTGATGTATTTGTATTCCTGACAAAAACACAGCTTTGGGGTGTATTTGTATTATTTTCAAAGATACGGCAAAGGGTTGTATCTGTATTTTTGACAATAACACAGCTTGGAGGTGTATGTGTATTGTTTTCAGAGATAGAGCTAAGGGTAGTATTTGTATTTTTGACAATAACACAGCTTGTGAGTGTTTTTGTATTATTTTCCAACACACAGTTAATCGTTGTATTTGTATTTTTGACAATAACACAGCTAGGGGGTGTATTTATATTATTTTCCAAGATACAGCTAAGGATTCTCTTTGTATTTTTGACAATAACACAGCTTGGGGGTGTATTTGTATTATTTTCCAAGATACAGCTATGGGTTTTATTTGTATTTGTGACAATAACACAGCTTGTGGGTGTATTTGAATTATTTTTCAAGATACAGCTAATGGTTGTATTTGTATTTTTGACAATAACCCAGCTTGGGGGTGTATTTGTATTATTTTCCAAGATACAGCTAAGGGATGTATTTGTATTCCTGACAATAACACAGCTTTGGGTTATATTAGTATTATTTTCAAAGATACAACTAAGGGTTCTATCTGTATTTTTGACAATAACAAAACTTGGGGGTTTATGTGTATTATTTTCGGAGATAGAGATAAGGGTTGTATATGTATTTTTGACAATAACACAGTTTGGGCGTGTATTTGTATTATTTTCCGATATACAGCTAAGGGTTATATTTTCATTTTTGAAAATAACACAGCTTGTGGGTGTATTTGTATTATTTTCCGAGATACAGCTAAGGGTTGTATTTGTGTTTTTGAAAATAACACAGCTTGGGGGTGTATTTGTATTATTTTCCGAGATACAGCTAAGGTTTTTATTTTTATTTTTGAAAATAACACAGCTTGGGTGTGTGTTTGTATTATTTTCCGAGATACAGCTAAGGGTTGTATTGGTATATTTGAAAATAAGACACCGTGCGGTTGTATTTGTATTATTTTCCACGATACAGCTAAGGGTTGTATTTGTATTTTTGAAAATAACACAGCTTGGGGGTGTATTTGTATTATATTCTGAGATACAGCTAAGGGTTGTATTTGTATTTTTGAAAATAACACAGCTTGGGGGGGTATTTGTATTATTTTCCGAGATAGTGCTAAGGGTCGTATATTAATTTTTGAAAATTACACAGCTTGGGTGTGTATTTGTATTATTTTCTGAGATACAGCTAAGGGTTATATTTGTATTTTTGAAAATAACACCGCTTGGGTGTGTATTTGTGTTATTTTCCAAGATACAGCTAAGGGTTGTACTTGTATTTTTGAAAATAACAGTGATTGGGTGTGTTTTTGAATTATTTTCCGAGATGCAGCTAAGGGTTGTATCTGTATTTTTGACAGTAACACAGCTTGGGTGTGTATTTGTATTACTTTACGAGATACAGCTAATTGTTGTATTTGTATTTTTGACAATAACACAGTTTGGGGGTTTATTTGTATTATTTTACGAGATACAGCTAAGGGTTGTATCTGTATTTTTGACAATAACACAGCTTGGGTGTGTATTTGTATTATTTTCCTAGTTATAGATAAAGGTTGTATATGTATTTTTGACTGTAAAACAGCTTGGGTGTGTATTTGTATTATTTTGCGAGATATAGCTAAGGGTTGTATCTGTATTTTTGAAAATAACACAGCTTGGGGGTGTATTTGTATAATTTTCCGAGATACAGCTTAGGGTTTTATCTGTATTTCTGACAATAACACAGCTTGCGTGTGTATTTGTATTATTTTCCGAGTTACAGCTAAAGGTTGTGTATGTATTTTTGACTATAAAAGAGCTTGGGTGCGTATTTGTATTTTTTTGCGAGATACAGCTAAGGGTTGAATTTGTATTTCTGAAAATAACACAGCTTGTGGGTGTTTTTGTATTATTTTCCGAGATACAGCTAAGGGTTGTATTTGTATTTTTGAAAATAACACAGCTTGGGGGTTTATTTGTATTATTTTCCGAGATACAGCTAAGGGTTGAATTTGTATTTTTGAAAATGCCACAGCTTTAGGGTGTATTTGTAATATTTTCTGACATACAGCTTAGGGTTGTATTTGTATTTTTGAAAATAACACAGCTTGGGGGTGTATTTGTATTATTTTCCAAGTTAGAGCTAAGGGTTGTATTTTTATTTTTGAAAATAACACAGCTTGGGGGTGTCTTTGTATTATTTTCAAAGATACAGCTAAGGGTTGTATTTTTATTTTTGAAAATGACACAGCTTTGGGGTGTATTTGTATTATTTTCCGAGATACAGCTAAGGGTTGTTTTTGTATTTTTGAAATATCACACCTTGGGGGTGTATTTTTATTATTTTCCGAGATACCGCTAAGGGTTGTATTTGAATTTTTGAAAATAACACCACTTGAAGGTTTATTTGTATTATTTTCCGAGATTAAGCTAAGGGTTTTATTTGTATTTTTGAAAATAACACCGTTTGGTTGTGTATTTGTATTATTTTCTGAGATAAGGCTAAGGGTTGTATTTGTGTTTTTGAAAATAACACACCTTGGGGTTGTATTTGTATTCTTTTTCAAGATACAGTTAATTGTTGTATTTGTATTTTTGACAATAACAGAGCTTGGGGGTGTATTTCTATTATTTTCCAAGATACAGCTAAGGATTGTATTTGTATTATTGACAAGCACAGCTTGGGGGTGTATTTGTATTATGTTCCAAGATAGAGCTAAGGGATGTATTTGTATTTTTGAAAATAACACAGCTTGTGGGTGTATTTGTATTATTTTCCGAATTACGGCTAAGGGCTGAATTTTTGTATTTTTGAAAAGAACACAGCTTGGGAGTCTATTTGTATTACTTTTCTAGACACAGCTAAGCGTTGTATTTGTATTTTTCACAATAACCAATCTTGGGGGAGTATTTGTATTATTTTCCAAAAAACAGTTATGAGTTGTATTTGTATTTTTCAAAATAACACTGTTTGGGGGTGTATTTGTATTATTTTCCAAGATACAGCTAAGTGATGTATTTGTATTCCTGACAAAAACACAGCTTTGGGGTGTATTTGTATTATTTTCAAAGATACAGCTAAGGGTTGTATCTGTATTTTTGACAATAACACAGCTTGGAGGTGTATGTGTATTGTTTTCAGAGATAGAGCTAAGGGTAGTATTTGTATTTTTGACAATAACACAGCTTGTGAGTGTTTTTGTATTATTTTCCAACATACAGTTAATCGTTGTATTTGTATTTTTGACAATATCACAGCGTGGAGGTGTATTTGTATTATTTTCCAAGATACAGCTAAGGGTTGTATTTGTATTTTTGACAATAACACAGCTAGGGGGTGTATTTATATTATTTTCCAAGATACAGCTAAGGATTCTCTTTGTATTTTTGACAATAACACAGCTTGGGGGTGTATTTGTATTATTTTCCAAGATACAGCTATGGGTTTTATTTGTATTTGTGACCATAACACAGCTTGTGGGTGTATTTGAATTATTTTTCAAGATACAGCTTATGTTTGTATTTGTATTTTTGACAATAACCCAGCTTGGGGGTGTATTTGTATTATTTTCCAAGATACAGCTAAGGGATGTATTTGTATTCCTGACAATAACACAGCTTTGGCTTGTATTAGTATTATTTTCAAAGATACAACTAAGGGTTCTATCTGTATTTTTGACAATAACAAAACTTGGGGTTTATGTGTATTATTTTCAGAGATAGAGATAAGGGTTGTATATGTATTTTTGACAATAACACAGTTTGGGCGTGTATTTGTATTATTTTCCGAGATACAGCTAAGGGTTGTATTTGTGTTTTTGAAAATAACACAGCTTGGGGGTGTATTTGTATTATTTTCCGAGATACAGCTAAGGTTTTTATTTTTATTTTTGAAAATAACACAGCTTGGGTGTGTGTTTGTATTATTTTCTGAGATACAGCTAAGGGTTGTATTGGTATATTTGAAAATAAGACACCGTGCGGTTGTATTTGTATTATTTTCCATGATACAGCTAAGGGTTGTATTTGTATTTTTGAAAAAAAACAGCTTGGGGGTGTATTTGTATTATTTTCTGAGATACAGCTAAGGGTTGTATTTGTATTTTTGAAAATAACACAGCTTGGGGGGGTATTTGTATTATTTTCCGAGATAGTGCTAAGGGTCGTATATGAATTTTTGAAAATAACACAGCTTGGGTTTGTATTTGTATTATTTTCTGAGATACAGCTAAGGGTTATATTTGTATTTTTGAAAATAACACCGCTTGGGTGTGTATTTGTGTTATTTTCCGAGATACAGCTAAGGGTTGTACTTGTATTTTTGAAAATAACAGTGATTGGGTGTGTTTTTGAATTATTTTCCGAGATGCAGCTAAGGGTTGTATCTGTATTTTTGACAGTAACACAGCTTGGGTGTGTATTTGTATTACTTTACGAGATACAGCTAATTGTTGTATTTGTATTTTTGACAATAACACAGTTTGGGGGTTTATTTGTATTATTTTACGAGATACAGCTAAGGGTTGTATCTGTATTTTTGACAATAACACAGCTTGGGTGTGTATTTGTATTATTTTCCGAGTTATAGATAATGGTTGTATATGTATTTTTGACTGTAAAACAGCTTGAGTGTGTATTTGTATTATTTTGCGAGATACAGCTAAGGGTTGTATCTGTATTTTTGAAAATAACACAGCTTGGGGGTGTATTTGTATAATTTTTCGAGATACAGCTTAGGGTTTTATCTGTATTTCTGACAATAACACAGCTTGCGTGTGTATTTGTATTATTTTCAGAGTTACAGCTAAAGGTGTATATGTATTTTTGACTATAAAAGAGCTAGGGTGCGTATTTGTATTTTTTTCGAGATACAGCTAAGGGTTGAATTTGTATTTCTGAAAATAACACAGCTTGTGGGTGTTTTTGTATTATTTTCCGAGATACAGCTAAGGGTTGTATTTGTATTTTTGAAAATAACACAGCTTGGGGGTTTATTTGTATTATTTTCCGAGATACAGCTAAGGGTTCTATTTTTATTTTTGAAAATAACACAGCTAGAGTGTGTATTTGTATTATTTTGAAACATACAGGTAAGGGTTGTATTTGTCTTTGTGAAAATAACACAGCTTGGGGGTGTATTTGTATTATTTTCCAAGATACAGCTAAGGGTTGAATTTGTGTTTTTGAAAATACAACAGCTTTAGGGTGTATTTGTAATATTTTCTGACATACAGCTAAGGGTTGTATTTGTATTTTTGAAAATAACACAGCTTGGGGGTGTATTTGTATTATTTTCCAAGTTAGAGCTAATGGTTGTATTTTTATTTTTGAAAATAACACAGCTTGGGGGTGTCTTTGTATTATTTTCAAAGATACAGCTAAGGGTTGTATTTTTATTTTTGAAAATGACACAGCTTTGGGGTGTATTTGTATTATTTTCCGAGATACAGCTAAGGGTTGTTTTTGTATTTTTGAAATATCAAACCTTGGGGGTGTATTTTTATTATTTTCCGAGATACCGCTAAGGGTTGTATTTGAATTTTTGAAAATAACACAACTTGGGGGTTTATTTGTATTATTTTCCGAGATTAAGCTAAGGGTTGTATTTGTATTTTTGAAAATAACACCGTTTGGTGGTGTATTTGTATTATTTTCTGAGATACAGCTAAGGGTTGTGTTTGTGTTTTTGAAAATAACACACCTTGGGGTTGTATTTGTATTCTTTTCCAAGATACAGTTAATTGTTGTATTTGTATTTTTGACAATAACAGAGCTTGGGGGTGTATTTGCATTATTTTCCGAGATACAGCTAAGTGTTGTATTTGTATTTTTGGAAATAACACAGCTTGGGGGTGAATTTGTATTATTTTCCGACTTACAGATAAATGTTGTATATGTATTTTTGACTATAAAACAGCTTGGGTGTGTATTTGTAATATTTTGCGAGATACAGCTAAGGGTTGTATCTGTATTTTTGAAAATAACACAGCTTGGGGGTGTATTTGTATTATTTTACGAGATACAGCTAAGGGTTGAATTTGTATTTTTGAAAATACCATAGTTTGAGGGTGTATTTGTAATATTTTCTGACATACAGCTAAGGGTTGCATTTGTATTTTTGAAAATAACACAGCTTGGGGGTGTATTTGTATTATATTCCTAGATACAGCTAAGGGTTGTATTTGTATTTTTGACTATAAAACCGTTTGGGGGTGTATTTGTATTATTTTCTGAGATTCAGCTATGGGTTGTATTTGTATTTTTGAAAATAACACAGCTTGGGTGTTTATTTGTATTATTTTCCGAGATAGAACTAAGGGTTGTATTTGTATTTTGGAAAATAACAGAGCTTGTGGGTGTATTTGTATTATTTTCCGAGATACAGCTAAGGGTTGTATTTTTATTTTTGAAAATAACACAGCTTGGGGGTGTATTTGTATTATTTTCCAAGTTAGAGCTAAGGGTTGTATTTTTATTTTTGAAAATAATACAGCTTGGGGGTGTCTTTGTATTATTTTCAAAGATACAGCTAAGGGTTGTATTTTTATTTTTGAAAATGACACAGCTTTGGGATGTATTTGTATTATTTTCCGAGATACAGCTAAGGGTTGTTTTTGTATTTTTGAAATATCAAACCTTGGGGGTGTATTTTTATTATTTTCCGAGATACCGCTAAGGGTTGTATTTGAATTTTTGAAAATAACACAACTTGGGGGTTTATTTGTATTATTTTCCGAGATTAAGCTAAGGGTTGTATTTGTATTTTTGAAAATAACACCGTTTGGTGGTGTATTTGTATTATTTTCTGAGATACAGCTAAGGGTTGTGTTTGTGTTTTTGAAAATAACACACCTTGGGGTTGTATTTGTATTCTTTTCCAAGATACAGTTAATTGTTGTATTTGTATTTTTGACAATAACAGAGCTTGGGGGTGTATTTGCATTATTTTCCGAGATACAGCTAAGTGTTGTATTTGTATTTTTGGAAATAACACAGCTTGGGGGTGAATTTGTATTATTTTCCGACTTACAGATAAATGTTGTATATGTATTTTTGACTATAAAACAGCTTGGGTGTGTATTTGTAATATTTTGCGAGATACAGCTAAGGGTTGTATCTGTATTTTTGAAAATAACACAGCTTGGGGGTGTATTTGTATTATTTTACGAGATACAGCTAAGGGTTGAATTTGTATTTTTGAAAATACCATAGTTTGAGGGTGTATTTGTAATATTTTCTGACATACAGCTAAGGGTTGCATTTGTATTTTTGAAAATAACACAGCTTGGGGGTGTATTTGTATTATATTCCTAGATACAGCTAAGGGTTGTATTTGTATTTTTGACTATAAAACCGTTTGGGGGTGTATTTGTATTATTTTCTGAGATTCAGCTATGGGTTGCATTTGTATTTTTGAAAATAACACAGCTTGGGTGTTTATTTGTATTATTTTCCGAGATAGAACTAAGGGTTGTATTTGTATTTTGGAAAATAACAGAGCTTGTGGGTGTATTTGTATTATTTTCCGAGATACAGCTAAGGGTTGTATTTTTATTTTTGAAAATAACACAGCTTGGGGGTGTATTTGTATTATTTTCAAAGTTAGAGCTAAGGGTTGTATTTTTATTTTTGAAAATAATACAGCTTGGGGGTGTCTTTGTATTATTTTCAAAGATACAGCTAAGGGGTGTATTTTTATTTTTGAAAATAACACAGCTTTGGTGAGTATGTGTATTATTTTCCGAGATACAGCTAAGGTTTGTATTTGTATTTTTGAAAATAACACAGCTTGGGGGTGTATTTGTATTATATTCCTAGATATAGCTAAGGGTTGTATTTGTATTTTTGAAAATAACACAACTTGGGGGTGTATTTGTATTATTTTCCGACATTCAGCTAAGGGATGTATTTGTATTTTTGAAAATAACACCGTTTGGGGGTGTATTTGTATTATTTTCTGAGATACAGCTAAGGGTTATATTTGTGTTTTTGAAAACAACACACCTTGGGGTTGTATTTGTATTCTTTTCCAAGATAC
Organism: Saimiri boliviensis; assembly: GCF_048565385.1. Classification (NCBI taxonomy): domain Eukaryota; kingdom Metazoa; phylum Chordata; class Mammalia; order Primates; family Cebidae; genus Saimiri; species Saimiri boliviensis. The sequence continues at coordinate 154,593,172 of NC_133453.1, forward strand.
AGTTAATTGTTGTTTTTGTATTTTTGACAATAACAGAGCTTGGGGGTGTATTTGCATTATTTCTCCTGATACAGCTAAGTGTTGTATTTTTGGAAATAACACCGCTTGGGTGTGTGTTTGTATTATTTTCCGAAATACAGCTAAGGGTTGTATTTGTATTTTTGAAAATAACACAGCTTTGGGTTGTATTTGTATTATATTCCAAGATACAGCTAAGGGTTGTATTTGTATTTTTGAAAATAACACAGACTGGGGGTGTATTTGTATTATTTTCCGAGATACAGCTAAGGGTTGTATTTGTATTTTTGAAATTAACACAGCTTGGGGGTGTATTTGTCTTATTTTCTGAATTACAGCTAAGTTCTGTTTTTTTGTATTTTTGAAAATAACACAGCTTGGGGGTGTATTTGTACTATTTTCCGAGATACAGCTAAGGGTTGTATTTGTATTTTTGAAAATAACACAGCCTGGGGGTGTATTTATATTATTTTCCGATATACAGCAAACTGTTGTACTTGTATTTTTGAAAATAACACCGCTTGTGGGTGTATTTGTATTGTTTTCTGCGAAAGAGCTAAGGGTTGTATTTGTATTTTTGAAAATAACACAGCTTGGGGTGTATTTGTATTATTTTCCGAATATAGCTAAGGGTTGCATTTGTATTTTTGGAAATAACAAAGCTTGGAGGTGATTTGTATTATTTTCCTAGATACAGCTAAGGGTTGTATTTGTATTTTTGAAAATAACACAGCTTGTGTGTGTATTTGTATTATTTTCCGAGATACAGCTAAGGTTTGTATTTGTATTTTTGAAAATAACACAGCTTCGGGTTGTATTTGTATTATTTTCCAAGATACAGGTAAGGGTTGTATTTGTTTTTTGAAAATTAAACAGCTTGGTGGTGTATTTGTATTATTTTCCGAGATACAGCTAAGGGTTGTTTGTATTTTTGAAAATAACACAGCTTGTGGGTGTATTTGTATTATTTTCTGAGATACAGCTAAGGGTTGTATTTGTGTTTTTGAAAATAACACAGCTTGGGGGTGTATTTGTATTATTTTCCGATATACAGCTAAGGTTTTTATTTTTATTTTTGAAAATAACACAGCTTGGGGGGGTATTTGTATTATTTTCCGAGATAGTGCTAAGGGTCGTATATGAATTTTTGAAAATAACACAGCTTGGGTGTGTATTTGTATTATTTTCTGAGATACAGCTAAGGGTTATATTTGTATTTTTGAAAATAACACCGCTTGGGTGTGTATTTGTGTTATTTTCCGAGATACAGCTAAGGGTTGTTCTTGTATTTTTGAAAATAACAGTGATTGGGTGTGTTTTTGAATTATTTTCCGAGATGCAGCTAAGTGTTGTATCTGTATTTTTGACAGTAACACAGCTTGGGTGTGTATTTGTATTACTTTACGAGATACAGCTAATTGTTGTATTTGTATTTTTGACAATAACACAGCTTGGGGGTGTATTTGTATTATTTTCCGAGATACAGCTAAGGGTTGTATTTGTGTTTTTGAAAATAACACAGCTTGGGGGTGTATTTGTATTATTTTCCGAGATACAGCTAAGGTTTTTATTTTTATTTTTGAAAATAACACAGCTTGGGTGTGTGTTTGTATTATTTTCCGAGATACAGCTAAGGGTTGTATTGGTATATTTGAAAATAAGACACCGTGTGGTTGTATTTGTATTATTTTCCACGATACAGCTAAGGGTTGTATTTGTATTTTTGAAAATAACACAACTTGGGGGTGTATTTGTATTATTTTCTGAGATACAGCTAAGGGTTGTATTTGTATTTTTGAAAATAACACAGCTTGGGGGGGTATTTGTATTATTTTCCGAGATAGTGCTAAGGGTCGTATATGAATTTTTGAAAATTACACAGCTTGGGTGTGTATTTGTATTATTTTCTGAGATACAGCTAAAGGTTATATTTGTATTTTTGAAAATAACACCGCTTGGGTGTGTATTTGTGTTATTTTTTGAGATACAGCTAAGGGTTGTACTTGTATTTTTGAAAATAAAAGTGATTGGGTGTGTTTTTGAATTATTTTCCGAGATGCAGCTAAGGGTTGTATCTGTATTTTTGACAGTAACACAGCTTGGGTGTGTATTTGTATTACTTTACGAGATACAGCTAATTGTTGTATTTGTATTTTTGACAATAACACAGTTTGGGGGTTTATTTGTATTATTTTACGATATACAGCTAAGGGTTGTATCTGTATTTTTGACAATAACACAGCTTGGGTGTGTATTTGTATTATTTTCCTAGTTATAGAAAAAGGTTGTATATGTATTTTTGACTGTAAAACAGCTTGGGTGTGTATTTGTATTATTTTGCGAGATATAGCTAAGGGTTGTATCTGTATTTTTGAAAATAACACAGCTTGGGGGTGTATTTGTATAATTTTCCGAGATACAGCTTAGGGTTTTATCTGTATTTCTGACAATAACACAGCTTGCGTGTGTATTTGTATTATTTTCAGAGTTACAGCTAAAGGTTGTGTATGTATTTTTGACTATAAAAGAGCTTGGGTGCGTATTTGTATTTTTTTGCGAGATACAGCTAAGGTTTGAATTTGTATTTCTCAAAATAACACAGCTTGTGGGTGTTTTTGTATTATTTTCCGAGATACAGCTAAGGGTTGTATTTGTATTTTTGAAAATAACACAGCTTGGGGGTTTATTTGTATTATTTTCCGAGATACAGCTAAGGGTTCTATTTTTATTTTTGAAAATAACACAGCTAGAGTGTGTATTTGTATTATTTTGAAACATACAGTTAAGGGTTGTATTTGTCTTTTGGAAAATAACACAGCTTGGGGGTGTATTTGTATTATTTTTCGAGATACAGCTAATGGTTGAATTTGTATTTTTGAAAATACCACAGCTTTAGGGTGTATTTGTAATATTTTCTGACATACAGCTAAGGGTTGTATTTGTATTTTTGAAAATAACACAGTTTGGGGGTGTACTTGTATTACTTTCCAAGTTAGAGCTAAGGGTTGTATTTTTATTTTTGAAAATAACACAGCTTGGGGGTGTCTTTGTATTATTTTCAAAGATACAGCTAAGGGTTGTATTTTTATTTTTGAAAATGACACAGCTTTGGGGTGTATTTGTATTATTTTCCGAGATACAGCTAAGGATTGTTTTTGTATTTTTGAAATATCACACCTTGGGGGTGTATTTTTATTATTTTCCGAGATACCGCTAAGGGTTGTATTTGAATTTTTGAAAATAACACAACTTGGGGGTTTATTTGTATTATTTTCCGAGATTAAGCTAAGGGTTGTATTTGTATTTTTGAAAATAACACCGTTTGGTGGTGTATTTGTATTATTTTCTGAGATACAGCTAAGGGTCGTATTTGTGTTTTTGAAAATAACACACCTTGGGGTTGTATTTGTATTCTTTTCCAAGATAGAGTTAATTGTTGTATTTGTATTTTTGACAATAACAGAGCTTGGGGGTGTATTTGCATTATTTTCCGAGATACAGCTAAGTGTTGTATTTGTATTTTTGGAAATAACACAGCTTGGGGGTGAATTTGTATTATTTTCCGAGTTACAGATAAATGTTGTATATGTATTTTTGACTATAAAACAGCTTGGGTGTGTATTTGTATTGTTTTGCGAGATACAGCTAAGGGTTGTATCTGTATTTTTGAAAATAACACAGCTTGGGGGTGTATTTGTATTATTTTACGAGATACAGCTAAGGGTTGAATTTGTATTTTTGAAAATACCATAGTTTGAGGGTGTATTTGTAATATTTTCTGACATACAGCTAAGGGTTGCATTTGTATTTTTGAAAATAACACAGCTTGGGGGTGTATTTGTATTATATTCCTAGTTAAAGCTAAGGGTTGTATTTGTATTTTTGACTATAAAACCGTTTGGGGGTGTATTTGTATTATTTTCTGAGATACAGCTATGGGTTGTATTTGTATTTTTGAAAATAACACAGCTTGGGTGTGTATTTGTATTATTTTCCGAGATAGAACTAAGGGTTGTATTTGTATTTTGGAAAATAACAGAGATTGTGGGTGTATTTGTATTATTTTCCGAGATACAGCTAAGGGTTGTATTTTTATTTTTGAAAATAACACATCTTGTGGGTGTATTTGTATTATTTTCCAAGTTAGAGCTAAGGGTTGTATTTTTATTTTTGAAAATAATACAGCTTGGGGGTGTCTTTGTATTATTTTCAAAGATACAGCTAAGGGGTGTATTTTTATTTTTGAAAATAACACAGCTTTGGGGTGTATGTGTATTATTTTCCGAGATACAGCTAAGGGTTGTATTTGTATTTTTGAAAATAACACAGCTTGGGGGTGTATTTGTATTATATTCCTAGATATAGCTTAGGGTTGTATTTGTATTTTTGAAAATAACACCGTTTGGTGGTGTATTTGTATTATTTTCCTAGATACCGCTAAGGGTTGTATTTGTATTTTTGAAAATAACACAACTTGGGGGTGTATTTGTATTATTTTCTGACATTCAACTAAGGGATGTATTTGTATTTTTGAAAATAACACCTTTTGGGGGTGTATTTGTATTATTTTCTGAGATACAGCTAAGGGTTATATTTGTGTTTTTGAAAACAACACACCTTGGGGTTGTATTTGTATTCTTTTCCAAGATACAGTTAATTGTTGTTTTTGTATTTTTGACAATAACAGAGCTTGGGGGTGTATTTGCATTATTTCTCCTGATACAGCTAAGTGTTGTATTTTTGGAAATAACACCGCTTGGGTGTGTGTTTGTATTATTTTCCGAAATACAGCTAAGGGTTGTATTTGTATTTTTGAAAATAACGCAGCTTCGGGTTGTATTTGTATTATATTCCAAGATAGAGCTAAGGGTTGTATTTGTATTTTTGAAAATAACACAGACTGGGGGTGTATTTGTATTATTTTCCGAGATACAGCTAAGGGTTGTATTTGTATTTTTGAAATTAACACAGCTTGGGGGTGTATTTGTCTTATTTTCTGAATTACGGCTAAGTTCTGTATTTTTGTATTTTTGAAAATAACAGAGCTTGGGGGTGTATTTGTACTATTTTCCGAGATACAGCTAAGGGTTGTATTTGTATTTTTGAAAATAACACAGCTTGGGGGTGTATTTATATTATTTTCCGACATACAGCAAACTCTTGTACTTGTATTTTTGAAAATAACACCGCTTGTGGGTGTATTTGTACTGTTTTCTGCGATAGAGCTAAGGGTTGTATTTGTATTTTTGAAAATAACACAGCTTGGGGTGTATTTGTATTATTTTCCAAATATAGCTAAGGGTTGCATTTGTATTTTTGGAAATAACAAAGCTTGGAGGTGATTTGTATTATTTTCCTAGATACAGCTAAGGGTTGTATTTGTATTTTTGAAAATAACACAGCTTGTGTGTGTATTTGTATTATTTTCCGAGATACAGCTAAGGGTTGTATTTGTATTTTTGACAATAACACAGCTTGTGGGTGTATTTGTATTATTTTCCGAGATACAGCTAAGGTTTTTATTTGTATTTTTGAAAATAACACAGCTTCGGGTTGTATTTGTATTATTCTCCAAGATACAGCTAAGGGTTGTATTTGTTTTTTGAAAATTAAACAGCTTGGTGGTGTATTTGTATTATTTTCCGAGATACAGCTAAGGGTTGTGTGTATTTTTGAAAATAACACAGCTTGGGGGTGTCTTTTATTATTTTCAAAGATACAGCTAAGGGTTGTATTTGTATTTTTGAAAATAACACAGCTTTGGAGTGTATTTGTATTACTTTCCAAGATACAGCTAAGGGTTGTATTTGTATTTTTGACAATAACACAGCTTGGGGTGGTATTTGTATTATTTTCCAAGATACTGCTAAGGATTGTATTTGTATTTTTGAAAATAACACCGCTTCGGAGTGTATTTGTATTACTTTACAAGATACAGCTAAGGGTTGTATTTGTATTTTTGACAATATCACAGCTTGTGGTTGTATTTGAATTATTTTCAATATATAGCTAAGGGTTGTATTTGTATTTTTTAAAATAACACAACTTGTGGGTGTATTTGTATTATTTTCCAACATACAAATAAGGGTTGTATTTGTATTTTTGAAAATAACACAGCTTGGGGATGTATTTGTATTATTTTCCAAGATACAGCTAAGGGTTGTATTGGTATTTTGGAAAATAACACAGCTTTGGGGTGTATTTGTATTATTTTCCTAGATAGAGATAAGTGTTGTATTTGCATTTTTTAAAATAACACACCTTGGGGGTGTATTTGTATTATTTTACAAGATACTGCTAAGGGTTGTGTTTGTGTTTTTGAAAATAACACAGTTTGGGGGTGTATTTCTATCATTTTTCTAGATACAGCAAAGGGTTGTATATTTATTTTTGAAAATAACACAGCTTGGGGGAGTATTTGTATCATTTTCAAAGATACGGCTAAGGGTTGTATTTGTATTTTCGAAAATAACACAGCTTGGGGATGTATTTGTATTATTTTCGAAGATACAGCTAAGAGTTTTATTTGTATTTTTTAAAATAACAAAGATTGATTGTGTATTTGTATTATTTGCCAAGGTAGAGCTAAGAGTTTTATATGTATTTTTGAAAATAACACAGCTTTTTGGTGTATATGTATTACTTTCCAAGATAAAGGTAAGTGTTATATTTATGAAAATAACACAGTTTCGGGTGTATATGTATTATTTTCCAAGATACAGCTAAGGGATATATTTGTATTTTTGAAAAAAACACAGCTTGGGGGTTTATTTGTATTATTTTCCAAGATACTGCTAAGGGTTGTATTTGTATTTTTGAAAATAACACAGTTTGGGGGTGTATTTGTATTATTTTTCAAGATACAACTAAGGGTTGTTTTTGTATTTTTGAAAATAACACAGCTTTCGTGTGTATTTGTTTTATTTTCCAAGATGCAGCTAAGGGTTGTATTTGTAGTTTTGAAAATAACACAGATTGGGGTTGTATATGTATTATTTTCCAGGATACTTCTAAGGGTTGTATTTGTATTTTGGTGAATAACACAGCTTGGGGGTGTATTTGTATTATTTTCCAAAATACTGCTAAGGGTTGTATTTGTATTTTTGGAAATAACACAGCTTGCGGGTGTATTTGTATTATTTTCCAAGATACAGCAAATTGTTGTATTTGTATTTTTGAAAATATCACAGCTTGGGGGTGTATTTGTATTATTTTCAAAGATACAGCTAAGGTTTGTATTTGTATTTTTGAAAACAACACAGCTTGTGTGTGTATTTGTATTATTTTCCAAGTTACAGCTAAGGGTTGTATTTGTATTTTTGACAATATCACAGCTTGCGGGTGTATTTGTATTATTTTCCGAGATACAGCTAAGGGTTGCATTTGTATTTTTGAGAAATAACACAGCTTGTGGGTATATTTGTATTATTTTCAAAGATACAGGTAAGGGTTGTATTTGTATTTTTGACAATAACACAGCTTGGCTGTGTATTTGTATTATATACAAAGATACAGCTAAGTGTTGCATTTGTATTTTTGACAATAACACAGCTTGCGGGTTTATTTGTATTATTTTCCGAGATACAGCTAAGGGTTGTATTTTTGTTTTTGAAAATAACACAGCTTGTGGGTGTATTTGTATTATTTTCCGAGATACAGCTAAGGGTTGTGTTTGTGTTTTTGAAAATAACACCGCTTGGGGGTGTATTTGTATTATTTTCCAAGATACAGCTAAGGGTTGTGTTTGTATTTTTGAAAATAACACAGCTTGGGGGTGTATTTGTATTATTTTCCAAGATACAGCTAAGGGTTGTATTTTTATTTTTGAAAATAACACAGCTTTGGTGTGTATCTGTATTATTTTCCGAGATACAGCTATGGGTTTTATTTGTATTTTTGAAAATACCACAGCTTGTGGGTGTATTTGTATTATTTTCTGAATTAAAGCTAAGGGCTGTATTTTCATATTTTTGAAAATAACACAGCTTGGGGGTGTATTTGTATTATTTTCCAAGATACAGCTAAGGGTTGTATTTTTATTTTTGAAAATATCACAACTTTGGTGTGTATCTGTATTATTTTCCGAGATACAGCTAAGGGTTTTATTTGTATTTTTGAAAATACCACAGCTTGTGGGTGTATTTGTATTATTTTCTGAATTAAGGCTAAGGGCTGTATTTACATATTTTTGAAAATAACACTGCTTGGGGGTGTATTTGTATTATTTTCCAAGATACAGCTAAGGGTTGTGTTTGTATTTTGAAAATAACACAGCTTGTGTGTGTATTTGTATTGTATTCTGAATTACATCTAAGGGCTGTATTTTTGTATTTTTAAAAATAATACTGCTTCGGGTTGAATTTGTATTATTTTCCAAGATAAAGCTAAGTGTTGTATTTGCATTTATGAAAATAACAGCACTTGGGGGTGTATTTGTATTATTTTCCTAGATACAGCTAAGGGCTGTGTTTGTATTTTTGAAAATAACACAGCTTGGGGGTGTATTTATATTATTTTCCGAAATACAGCAAACGGTTGTACTTGTATTTTTGAAAATAACACCGCTTGTGGGTGTATTTGTATTGTTTTCTGCGATAGAGCTAAGGGTTGTATTTATATTTTTGAAAATAACACAGCTTGGGTGTGTATTTGTATTATTTTCCGAGATATAGCTAATGGTTTTATTTGTATTTTTGGAAATAACAAATCTTGGAGGTGATTTGTATTATTTTCCTAGATACAGCTAAGGGTTGTATTTGTATTTTTGAAAATAACACAGCTTGTGGGTGTATTTGTATTATTTTTCGAGATACAGCTAAGGGTTGTATTTGTATTTTTGACAATAACACAGCTTGGCGGTGTATTTGTATTATTTTCCGAGATAGAGCTGAGGTTTGTATTTGTATTTTTGAAAATAACACAGCTTTGGAGTGTATTTGTATTACTTTCCAAGATACAGCTAAGGGTTGTATTTGTATTTTTGACAATAACACAGCTTGGGGGTGTATTTGTATTATTTTCCAAGATACAGCTAAGGGTTGTATTTGTATTTTTGATAATAACACAGCTTGGGAGTGTATTTGTATTACTTTACAAGATACATCTATGGGTTGTATTTGTATTTTTGACAATAACACAGCTTGGGTGTGTATTTGTATTATTTTCCAATATACGGCTAAGGGTTGTATTTGTATTTTTGAAAATAACACATCTTGGGGTTGTATTTGTATTATTTTCCAAGATACAGCTAAGGGTTGTATTTGTATTTTTGAAATTAACACAGCTTGGTAGTGTATTTGTCTTATTTTCTGAATTACAGCTAAGTTCTGTATTTTTATATTTTTGAAAATAACACAGCTTGGGGGTGTATTTGTATTATTTTCCAACATACAGCTAAGGGTTGTATTTGTATTTTTGAAATTAACACAGCTTGGGAGTGTATTTGTATTACTTTCCAAGATACAGCTAAGGGTTGTATTTGTATTTTTGACAATAACACAGCTTGAGGGTGTATTTGTATTATTTTCCAAGATACAGCTAAGGGTTGTATTTGCATTTTTGAAAATAACACAGCTTGGGGTATATTTGTATTACTTTCCAAGATACATCTTTGGGTTGCATTTGTATTTTTTACACTAACACAGCTTGGGGGTGTATTTGTATTATTTTACAAGATACAGCTAAGAGTTGTATTTGTATTTTTGAAAATAACACAGCTTGGGGGTGTATTTGTATTATTTTCCAAGATACAGCTAAGGGTTTTATTGGTATTTTTGAAAATAACACAGCATGTGGGTGAATTTGTATTATTTTCCAAGATACAGCTAAGGGTTTTATTTGTATTCTTGAAAATAACACAGCTTGGGGGTGTATTTGTATTATTTTCCAAGGTACAGCTAAGGGTTGTATTTGTATTTTTGAAAATAACACAGCTTGGCGGTGTATTTCTGTTATTTTCCAAGATACAGCTAAGGGTTCTATTTGTATTTTTGAAAATAATGCAGCTTGGCTGTGTATTTGTATTATTTTCAAAGATACAGCTAAGGGTTGTATTTGTATTTTTGACAATAACACAGCTTGGGGGTGTATCTGTATTATTTTCCAAGATAGAGATAAGGGTTGTATTTGTATTTCTGAAAATAATACAGCTTGGGGACGTATTTGTATTATTTTCCAAGATACAGCTAAGGGTTGTATTTGTCTTTTTGAAAATAACACAGCCTGATGGTGTATTTGTGTTTTTCTCCAAGATGCAGCTAAGGGTTGTACTTGTATTTTGGAAAATAACACGGCTTGGGGATGTAATTGTATTATATTCCAAGATAGAGCTAAGGTTCGTATTTGTATTTTTGAAAATAACACAGCTTGGGGGTGTATTTGTATTATTTTCCAAGATACAGCTAAGTGTCGTATTTGTATTTTTGAAAATAACACAGCTTGGGGGTGTATTTGTATCATTTTCAAAGATACAGCTAAGGATTGTATTTGTACTTTTGAAAATAACACAGCTTGTGGGTGTATTTGTATTATTTTCATAGATACAGCTAAGGGTTGTATTTGTATCTTTGAAAATAACACAGCTTGGGGTTGTATTTGTATTATTTTCCAAGATACAGCTAAGGTTTGTATTTGTATTTTTGAAAACAACACAGCTTGTGGCTGTATTTCCATCATTTTCCAAGATACAGCTAAGGGTTCTCTTTGTATTTTTGCAAATAACACAGCTTGGGGGTGTATTTGTATTATTTTCCAAGATAAGGCTATGAATTATATCTGTGTTTTTGACAATAACACAGCTTTGGGGTGTATTTGTATTACTTTCCAAGATACAGCTAAGAGTTGTATATGTATTTTTGAAAATAACACAGCTTTGGGGTGTATTTGTATTACTTTCCAAGATACAGCTAACGTTTGTATTTGTATTTTTGAAAATAAGACGGCTTTGTGGTGTATTTGTATTACTTTCCAAGATAGAGCTAAGTGTTGTGTTTGTATTTTTGACAATAACACAGCTGGGGGGGGTGTATTTGTATTATTTTCCAAGATACAGCTAAGGGTTTGGTATGTATTTTTGAAAATAACACAACTTGAGGTTGTATTTGTATTATTTTCAAAGATAGAGCTAAGCGTTGTATTTGTGTTTTTGAAAATAACACAGCATTGGGGTGTATTTGTATTATTTTCAAAGATACAACTAAGGGTTTTATTTGTATTTTTCACAATAACGCAGCTTGGGAGTGTATTTGTATTATTTTCAAAGATACAGCTAAGGGTTGTATTTGTATTTTTGACAGTAACTCAGATTGGGGTGTATTTGTATTATTTTCAAAGATACAGCTAAGGGTTGTATTTGTTTTTTTGAAAATAACACATCTTGGGGGTGTATTTGTATTATTTATCAAGGTACAGCTAAGGGTTGTATTTGTATTTTTGAAAATAACATAGCTTGGGGTTGTATTTGCATTATTTTCCAGGATACAGCTAAGGGTTTTATTGGTATTTTTGAAAATTACACAGCTTGGGGGTGTATTTGTGTTTTTTTTCCAAGATACAGCTAACGGCTGTACTTGTATTTTGGAAAATAACACGGCTTGGGGGTGTATTTCTATTATTTTCCAAGATACAGCTGAGGGTTGTATTTGCAGTTTTGAAAATAACACAGATTTGGTGTGTATTTGTATTATTTTCAAAAATATAGTTATGGGTTGTATTTGTATTTTTGACAATCACAGAGCTTGGGGGGATTTTTGTAGTATTTTGCAAGATACAGCTAAGGATTGTATTGGTATTTTTGAAAATAACACAGCTTGGGGTTGTATTTGTATTATTTTCCAAGGTACAGCTAAGGGTTGTATTTGTATTTTTGAAATTAACACAGATTGTAGTGTATTTGTCTTTTTTTCTGAATTACGGCTAAGTTCTGTATTTTTGAAAATAACACAGCTTGGTGTTGTATTTGTATTATTATCCAAGATACAGCTAAGGGTTGTATTTGTATTTTTGGAAATAACACAGCTTGGGCTTCTATTTGTATTTTTTTCAAAGATATAGCTAAGTGTTGTATTTGTATTTTTGAAAATAACACAGCATGGGGGTGTATTTGTATTATTTTCAAAGATACAACTAAGGGTTGTATTTGTATTTTTCACAATAACGCGGCTTGGGGGTGTATTTGTATTATTTTCAAAGATACAGCTAAGGGTTGTATTTGTATTTTTGACAATAACTCAGCTTGGGTTGTATTTGTATTATTTTCAAAGATACAGGTAAGGATTGTATTTGTATTTTTGAAAATAACACAGCTTGTGGTTGTATTTGTATTATTTTCCAAGATACAGCTCAGAGTTGTATTTGTATTTTTGAAAATAACACAGCTTAGGGTTGTATTTGCATTATTTTCCACGATAGAGCTAGGGGTTTTATTGTTATTTTTGAAAATTACACAGATTGTGGGTGTATTTGTGTTTTCTCCCAAGATACTGCTAAGGGTAGTACTTGTATTTTGGAAAATAACACGGCTTGGGGGTGTATTTGTATTATATTCCAAGATACAGCTAAGGGATGTATTTGTATTTTTGAAAATAACACAGCTATGGGGTGTATTTGTATTATTTTCAAAATTACAGTTATGGGTTGTATTTGTATTTTTAACAATCACAGAGCTTGGAGGGGTATTTGTATTATTTTACACGATAGAGCTAAGGGTTGTGTTTGTATTTTTGACAATAACACAGATTGTGGGTGTATTTGTGCTATTTTCAAAGATACAGCTAAGGGTGGTAATTGTATTTTTGACAGTAACACAGCTTTGGAGTGTATTTGAATTATTTTCAAAATACAGCTAAGGGTTGTATTTGAATTTTTGAGAATAACACAGCTTGGGTGTGTATTTGAATTATTTTCCAAGATACAGCTAAGGTTTCTATTTGTATTTATGAAAATAACACAACTTCTGGGTGTATTTGTATTATTTTCCAATATACAGCTAAGGGGTGTATTTGTATTTTTGAAAATAATACAGCTTGGGGGGGTTATTTGTATTATTTTCCAAGAAACAGCTATGGGTTGTATTTGTATTTTTGAAAATAACAGAGCTTGTGAGTGTATTTGCATTATTTTCCAAGATACAGCTAAGGGTTTTATTGGTATTTTTGAAAATAACACAGCTTGGGGGTGTATTTGTGTTATTTTTCAAGATACATCTATGGGTTTTATTTGTATTTTGGAAAATAACACAGCTTGGGGGTGTATTTGTATTATTTTCCAATATACAGCTAAGGGTTGTATTTGTATTTTTGAAAATAACACAGCTTGGGGGTGTATTTGTATTAGTTTCAAAGATACAGTTATGGGTTGTGTTTGTATTTTTGACAATAACAGAGCTTTGGGGGGTATTTGTATTATTTTTCAAGATACAGCTAAGAGTTGTATTTGTATTTTTGACAATAACACAGCTTGTGGGTGTATTTGTGTTATTTTCAAAGATACAGCTAAGGGTTGTATTTGTATTTTTGACAGTAACACAGCTTGAGTGTGTATTTGTGTTATTTTCAAAGATACCGCTAAGGGTTGTATTTGTATTTTTGACAATAACACAGCTTGGGTTTGTATTTGTATTATTTTCAAAGTTACAGCTAAGGGTTGTACTTGTATTTTTGAAAATAACAGAGCTTAGGGGTGTATTTGTATTATATTCCAAGACACAGCTAAGGGTTGTGTTTGTATTTTTGAAAATAACACAGCTTGGGAGTGTATGTGTATTACTTTCCAAGATACAGCTAAGGTTTGTATTTGTATTTTTGACAATAACACAGCTTTGGGGTGTATTTGCATTATTTTCCAAGATACAGCTAAGGGTTGTATTTGTATTTTTGAAAATAACACAGCTTGGGGGTGTATTTGTATTACTTTCCAAGATACAGCTAAGGGTGTATTTGTATTTTTGAAAATAACACCGCTTGGGGTTGTACTTGTATTACTTTCGGAGATACAGATAAGTGTTGTTTTTGTATTTTTTTAAATAACAGCGCTTGGGGGTGTATTTGTATTATTTTCCTGATACAGCTAAGGGTTGTACTTGTATTTTTGAAAATAACACCGCTTGGGGGTGTATTTGTATTATTTTCTGTGATACAGCTAAGGGTTGTAATTGTATTTTTGAAAATAACACAGCTTGGGGGTGTATTTGTATTATTTTCCGAGATACAGCTAAGGGTTTTATTTGTATTTTTAACAATAACACGGCTTAGGGGTGTATTTGTATTATTTTCCGAGATACAGCTATAGGTTGTATTTGTATTTTTGAAAATCACACGGCTTGTGGGTGTATTTGTATTATTTTCCGAGACACAGCTAAGGGTTGTATTTCTATTTTTGAAAATAACACAGCTTGGGGGTGTATTTGTATTATATTCGGAGATACAGCTAAGGGTTTTATTTTTATTTTTGAAAATAACACAACTTTTGGGTGTATTTGTATTATTTTCAAAGATACAGCTATGGATTTTATTTGTATTTTTGAAAATAACACAGCTTGGGGGTGTATTTGTATTATTTTCCGACATACAGCTAAGGGTTGAATTTGTTTTTTTGAAAATAACACAGCTTGGGGGTTTATTTGTATTATATTCTGACATACGGCTAAGGGTTGTAATTGTATTTTTGACAATAACACAGCTTGGGGGTTTATTTGTATTATTTTCCGAGATACAGCTAAGGGTTGTGTTTGTATTTTTGAAAATAACACAGCTTCGGGTTGTATTTGTATTATTTTCCAAGATACAGCTAAGGGTTGTATTTGTATTTTAGAAAATTACACAGCTTGGTGGTGTATTTGTATTATTTTCCGAGATACAGCTAAGGGTTGTTTGTATTTTTGAAAATAACACAGCTTGGGGGCGTATTTGTATTATTTTCCGAGATACAGCTAAGGATTGTATTTGTATTTTTGTAAATAACACAGCTTGGGGGTGTATTTGTATTATTTTCCAAGATAGAGCTAAGGGTTGTATTTCTTTTTTGACAATAACACAGCAAGGGGGTGTATTTGTATTATTTTCAAAGATACAGCTAAGGGATTTATGTGTATTTTTGACAATAACACAGGTTGGGGGTGTATTTGTATTAATTTCAAAGTTACAGCTAAGTGTTGTATTTGTATTTTTGACAATAACAAAGCCGGGGGTGTATTTGTATTATTTTCCAAGATACAGCTAAAAGTTGTATTTGTATTTTTGACAATAACACAGCGTGTGGGTGTATTTTTATTATTTTCCAAGATACAGCTAAGGATTGTATTTGTATTTTTGACAATAACTCAGCTAGGGGGTGTATTTGTATTATTTTCCAAAATACAGCTAAGGGTTGTGTTTGTATTTTTCATAATAAAACATCTTGGGGCTGTATTTGTATTATTTTCCAAGATACAGCTAGGGGTTGTATTTGTATTTTTGAAAATAACACTGCTTGGTGGTGTATTTGTAGTATTTTCCGAGTTACAGCTAAGGGTTGTGTACGTATTTTTGACCATAAAACAGCTTGTTTGTGTATTTGTATTAATTTGCGAGATAAAGCTAAGGGTTTTATCTGTAGTTTTGAAAATAACACAGCTTGGGGGTGTCTTTGTATTATTTTCCGAGATACAGCTTCGGGTTGTATCTGAATTTTTGACAATAACACAGCTTGGGTCTGTATTTGTATTATTTTCCGAGATACAGCTAAGGGTTGTATTTGTATTTTTGATAATAACACAGCTTTTGGGTGTATTTGTATTATTTTCCAAGATACAGCTAAGGGTTGTATTTGTATTTTTGAAAATAACATAGATTGCGGGTTTATTTGAATTATTTTCCGAGATACAGCTAAGGGTTGTCTTTTTATTTTTGAAAATAACACAGCAATTGGGTGTATTTGTATTATTTTCAAAGATACAGCTAAGTGTTGTATTTGTATTTTCGAAAATAACACAGCTTGGGGGTGTATTTGTATTATTTTCCAAGACACAGCTAAGGGTTGTATTTGTATTTTTGAAAATAACATAGCTTGGGAGTGTATTTGTATTACTTTCCAAGATACAGCTAAGGATTGTATTTGTATTTTTGACAATAACAAAGCTTGGGATTGTATTTGTATTATTTTCCAATATAAGGCTAAGTATTGTATTTGTATTTTTGAAAATAACACAGCATGGGGGTGTATTTGTATTATTTTTCGAGATACAGCTATGGTTTGTATTTGTATTTTTTAGAAATAACACAGCTTGGGGGTGTATTTGTATTATTTTCCTAGATACACCTAAGAGTTGTATTTGTATTTTTTAAAATAACACAGCATGGGTGTGTATTTGTATTATTTTTCGAGATACAGCTAAGGGTTGTATTTGTATTTTGAAAATAACACAGCTTGTGTGTGTATTTGTATTATTTTCTGAATTACGGCTAAGGGCTGTATTTTCGTATTTTTGAAAATAACACCGCTTGGGGTTGAATTTGTATTATTTTCCAAGATAAAGCTAAGGGTTGTATTTGTATTTTTGAAACTAACAGCACTTGGGGGTGTATTTGTATTATTTTCCTAGATACAACTAAGGGCTGTGTTTGTATTTTTGAAAATAACACAGCTTGGGGGTGTATTTGTATTATTTTCCGAGATACAGCTAAGGGTTGTATTGTTCTTTTTTAAAATAACACAGGCTGGGGGTGTATTTGTATTATTTTCCAAGATACAGCTAATGGTTGTATTTTTTTTTTTTCAAAAAAACACAGCTTGGGGGTGTATTTGAATTATTTTACAAGATACAGCTAGGGGTTGTATTTTTATTTTTGACAATAAGAAAGCCGGTGGTGTATTTGAATTATTTTCCAAGATACAGCTAAGTGTTGTATTTGTATTTTTGCAAATAACACTGCTTGGGGGTGTATTTGTATTATTTTCCATTATACAGCTAAGGTTTGTATTTGCTTTTTTGAAAATAACACAGCTTGGGGCTGTATTTATATTATTTTCCAAGACAAAGCTATGGGTTCTATTTGTATTTTTGAAAATAACACAGCTTGGGGTTGTATTTGTATTATTTTGCCAGATACAGCTATGGGTTGTATTTGTATTTTTGAAAATAACACAGCTTGGAGGTGTATTTGTATTATTTTCCGAGATACAGCTAAGGGTTTTATTGGTCTTTTTGAAAAAAACACAGCTTGGGTGTGTATTTGTATTATATTCCAAGATACAGCTAAGGGTTGTATTTGTGTTTTTGAAAATAACACAGCTTGGGGGTGTGTTTGTATTATTTTCCAAGATACAGCTAAGGGTTGTGTTTGCTTCTTTGAAAATAACACAGCTTGTGGCTGTATTTGTATTATTTTCCAAGATACAGCTAAGGGTTGTATTTGTTTTTTGAAAATAGCACAGCTTGGGGGTGTATTTGTATTATTTTCCGAGATAAAGCTAAGGGTTGTATTTGTATTTTTGAAAATAACACCGCTTGGGAGAGTATTGGTATTTTTTTCCGAGATACAGCTAAGGATTGTATTTGTATTTTTGAAAATAACACAGCTTGGGGGTGTATTTGTATTATTTTCTGAGAAACAGCTAGGTGTTGTATTTGTATTTTTGAAAATAACACAGCTTGGGGGTGTATTGATATTATTTTCCAAGACAAAGCTATGGGTTCTATTTGTATTTTTCAAAATAACACAGCTTGATGTTGTATTTGTATTATTTTGCCAGATACAGCTATGGGTTGTATTTGTATTTTTGAAAATGACACAGCTTGGGGGTGTATTTGTATTATTTTCCGAGATACAGCTAAGGGTTTTATTTGTCTTTTTGAAAATAACACAGCTTGGGGGTGTATTTGTATTATATTCCAAGATACAGCTAAGGGTTGTATTTGTGTTTTTGAAAATAACATAGCTTGGGGGTGTATTTGTATTATTTTCCAAGATACAGCTAAGGGTTGTATTTGTATTTTTGAAAAAAGTACAGCTTGGGAGACTATTTGTATTTTTTTCCGAGATACAGCTAAGGGTTGTATTTGTATTTTTGAAAATAACACGTTTTGGGGGTGTATTTGTATTATTTTCTGAGATACAGCTAAGGATTGTATTTTTTTTTGAAAATAACACAGCTTGGTGGTGTATTTATATTATTTTCCAAGACAAAGCTATGGGTTCTATTTGTATTTTTGAAAATAACACAGCTTGAAGGTGTATTTGTATTATTTTACAGATACAGCTAAGGGTTGTATTTGTATTTTTGACAATACCAAATCCTGTGGGTGTATTTGTATTATTTTCCAAGGTATAGCTAAAGTTTGTATTTGTATTGTTGAAAATAACACAGCTTGAGGTGTATTTGTATTATTTTCCAAGATACATCTTTGGGTGTATTTGTATTTTTGACGCTAACACAGCTTGGCGATGTGTTTGTATTATTTTCCAAGATACAGCTAAGGGTTGTATTTGTATTTTTGACAATAACACAGCTTGGAGGTGTATTTTTATTATTTTCAAAGACACAGCTAAGTGTTGTATTTTTAGTTTTGAAAATAACACAGCTTTGGGGTGTATTTGTATTATTTTCCAAGATACAGCTAAGGCTTGTATTTGTGTTTTTGAAAACAACACAGCTTGGGTGTGCATTTGCATTATTTTCCAAGATACACCTAAGGGTTGTATTTGTATTTTTGAAAATAACACATTTTGTGGGTGTATTTGTATTATTTTACACGATACAGCTAAGGGTTTTATTTGTGTTTTTGACAATTACACAGCTTGGTGTTGTATTTGTATTATTTTGCAAGATAAAGCTTAGGGTTGTATTTGTATTTTTGAAAATAACACAGCTTGGGGGTGTATTTGTATTATTTTCGAAGATACAGCTAAGGGTTGTATTTGTATTTTTGAAAATAACACAGCTTGGGGTTGTATTTGTATTATTTTCAGAGATACATCTAAGGGTTTTATTTGTCTTTTTTAAAATAACACAGCTTGGGGGTGTATTTTTATTATATTCCAAGATACAGATAAGGGTTGTATTTGTGTTTTTGAAAATAACACAGCTTGGGGTTGTATTTGTATTATTTTCCAAGATACAGCTAAGGGTTGTATTTTTTATTTTTTTCAAAAAAACACAGCTTGGGGTTGTTTTTGAATTATTTTACAAGATACAGCTAAGGGTTGTATTTGTATTTTTGACAATAACAAATCCGGTGGTGTATTTGAATTATTTTCCAAGATTCAGCTATGGGTTGTTTTGGTATTTTTGAAAATAACACAGCTTGGGTTTGTATTTGTATTATTTTCTGAGATACAGCTAAGGATTTTATTTGTATTTTTGAAAATAACGCAGCTTGGGGGTGTATTTCTATTATTTTCCAGGATACAGCTAAGGGTTTTATTTGTAATTTTTAAAATAACACAGCTTGGGTGTGTATTTGTATTATTTTCGGAGATACACCTAAGGGTTGTATTTGTATTTTTGAAAATAACACTGCTTGGAAGAGTATTTGTATTTTTTTCCGAGATACAGCTAAGGGTTGTATTTGTATTTTTGAAAATAACACAGCTTGTGGGTGTATTTGTATTATTTTCTGAGATACAGCTAAGGGTTGTATTTGTATTTTTAAAAATAACACAGTTTGGGGGTGTATTTATATTATTTTCCAAGACAAAGCTATGGGTTGTATTTGTATTTTTGAAAATAACACAGCTTGGGGTTGTATTTGTATTATTTTCCAAGATACAGCTAAGGGTTGTATTTTTTATTTTTTTCAAAAAAACACAGCTTGGGGTTGTTTTTGAATTATTTTACAAGATACAGCTAAGGGTTGTATTTGTATTTTTGACAATAACAAAGCCGGTGGTGTATTTGAATTATTTTCCAAGATTCAGCTATGGGTTGTTTTGGTATTTTTGAAAATAACACAGCTTGGGGTTGTATTTGTATTATTTTCTGAGATACAGCTAAGGATTTTATTTGAATTTTTGAAAATAACGCAGCTTGGGGGTGTATTTCTATTATTTTCCAGGATACAGCTAAGGGTTTTATTTGTAATTTTTAAAATAACACAGCTTGGGTTTGTATTTGTATTATTTTCGGAGATACACCTAAGGGTTGTATTTGTATTTTTGAAAATAACACTGCTTGGAAGAGTATTTGTATTTTTTTCTGAGATACAGCTAAGGGTTGTATTTGTATTTTTGAAAATAACACAGCTTGTGTGTGTATTTGTATTATTTTCTGAGATACAGCTAAGGGTTGTATTTGTATTTTTAAAAATAACACAGCTTGGGGGTGTATTTATATTATTTTCCAAGACAAAGCTATGGGTTGTATTTGTATTTTTGAAAATAACACAGCTTGGGGTTGTATTTGTATTATTTTGCCATATACAGCTATGGGTTGTATTTATATATTTGAAAATACCCCAGCTTGGGAGTGTATTTGTATTATTTGCCCAAATACAGCTAAGGGTTCTATTTGTGTTTTTGAAAATAACACAGCTTGGGGGTGTGTTTGTGTTATTTTCCAAGATACAGCTAATGGTTGTATTTGTCTTTTTGAAAATAACACAGCTTGAAGGTGTATTTGTATTATTTTACAGATACAGCTAAGGGTTGTATATGTATTTTTGACAATAACAAAACCTGTGGGTGTATTTGTATTATTTTCCAAGGTATAGCTAAGGTTTGTATTTGTATTTTTGAAAATAACACAGCTTGGGGTATATTTGTATTACTTTCCACGATACATCTTTGAGTTGCATTTGTATTTTTTACACTAACACAGCTTGGGGGTTTATTTGTATTATTTTCCAAGATACAGCTAAGTGTTGTATTTTTAGTTTTGAAAATAACACAGCTTTGGGGAGTATTTGTATTATTTTCCAAGATACAGCTAAAACTTGTATTTGTGTTTTTTAAAATAACACAGCTTGGGTGTGCATTTGCATTATTTTCCAAGATACAGCTAAGGGTTGTATTTGTATTTTTGAAAATAAAACATTTTGTGAGTGTATTTGTATTATTTTGCAAGATACAGCTAAGGGTTGTATTTGTGTTTTTGAAAATAACACAGCTTGGGGTTGTATTTGTATTATTTTCCAAGAAACAGCTAAGGGTTATATTTGTATTTTTGAAAATAACACAGCTTGGGGTTGTATATGTATTATTTTCCGAGATATAGCTAAGGGTTGTATTTGTGTTTTTTAAAAAAACACAGCTTGGGAGTGTATTTGAATTATTTTACAAGATACAGCTAAGGATTTTATTTGTATTCTTGACAATAACAAAGCCGGTGCTGTATTTGAATTATTTTCCAAGATACAGCTAAGGCTTGTATTTGTATTTTTGAAAATAACACAGCTTGGGGGTGTATTTGTATTATTTTCCAAGATACAGCTAAGTGTTGTATTTGTGTTTTTGAAAATAACACAGCTTGGGGGTGTATTTGAATTATTTTCCAAGGTATAGCTTAGGGTTGTATTTGCTTTTTTGAAAATAACACAGCTTGGGGGTGTATTTGTATGATTTTCCAAGATACAGCTAAGGGTTGTATTTGTATTTTTGAAAATAACACAGTTTGGGTGTGTATTTGTATTATTTTCCCAGATAAAGTTAAGGGTTGTATTTGTATTTTTGAAAATAACACATCTTGGGGGTGTATTTGTATTATTTTCCAAGATACAGGTAAGGCTTCTATTTGTGTTTTTGAAAATAATACAGCTTGGGTGTGTATTTGCATTATTTTCCAAGATACAGCCAAGAGTTGTATTTGTATTTTTGAAAATAACACAGCTTGAAGGTGTATTTGTATTATTTTACAGATACAGCTAAGGGTTGTATTTGTATTTTTGACAAAAACAATGCCGGGGGTGTATTTGTATTATTTTCCAAGATACAGCTAAGGGTTGTATTTGTATTTTTGACAATAACACAGCTTGGGGGTGTAATTGAATTATTTTCCAAGATACAGCTAATGGTTGTATTTGTATTTTTGAAAATAACACACCTTGGGATTGTATTTGTATTATTTTCAAAGATACAGCTAAGGGTTGTATTTGTATTTTTGAAAATAACACAGCTAGGGGGTGTATTTGTATTGTTTTCCAGATGCAGCTAAGGGTTATATTTGTATTTTTGAAAATAACACAGCTTGAAGGTGTATTTGTATTATTTTACAAATACAGCTAAGGGATATATTTGTATTTTTGACAATAACAAAGCCTGTGGTGGTATTTGTATTATTTTCCAAGGTATAGCTAAGGTTTGTATTTGTATTTTTGAAAATAACACAGCTTGTGGTGTATTTGTATTATTTTCCAAGATACATCTTTTCGTTGTATTTGTATTTTTTACACTAACACAGCTTGGGGGTGTATTTGTATTATTTTCCAAGATACAGCTAAGGGTTTTATTTTTTGTTTTGAAAATAACCCAGGTTTGGGGTGTATTTGTATTATTTTCCAAGATACAGCTAAAGCTTGTATGTGTGTTTTTGAAAATAACACAGCTTGGGTGTGCATTTACATTATTTTGCAAATTACAGCTAAGGGTTGTATTTGTGTTTTTTAATATAACACAGCTTGAGGGTGTATTTGTATTATTTTCCATGATACAGCTAAGGTTTGTATTTGTATTTTTAAAAATAACAGAGCTTGTGGTGTATTTGTATTATTTTCCAAGATACAGCAAATGGTTGTATTTGTATTTTAGAAAATAACGTATCTTGGGGGTGTATTTGTATCATTTCCCAAGATACAACTAAGGTATGTATTTGTATTTTTGACAATAAAAAAGCTTGGGGGTGTATTTGTATTATTTTCAAAGACACAACTAAGGATGGTATTTGTAGTTTTGAAAATAACAGAGATTGGGGGTGTATTTGTATTATTTTCCAAGATACAGCTAAGGGTTGTATTTGCTTTTTTGGAAATAACACAGCTTGGGGGTTTGTTTGCATTATTTTCCAAGATACAGCTAAGGGTTGTATTTGTATTTTTGAAAATAACACAGCTTGCGGGTGTATTTGTATTATTTTCTGAGATAAAGATAAGGGTTGTATTTGTATTTTTGACAATAACACAGCTTGGGGGTGTATTTGTATTATTTTCCAATATACGGCTAAGGGTTGTATTTGTATTTTTGAAAATAACACATCTTGGGGTTGTATTTGTATTATTTTCCAAGATACAGCTAAGGGTTGTATTTGTATTTTAGAAAATTACACAGCTTGGTGGTGTATTTGTATTATTTTCCGAGATACAGCTAAGGGTTGTTTGTATTTTTGAAAATAACACAGCTTGGGGGCGTATTTGTATTATTTTCCGAGATACAGCTAAGGATTGTATTTGTATTTTTGTAAATAACACAGCTTGGGGGTGTATTTGTATTATTTTCCAAGATAGAGCTAAGGGTTGTATTTCTTTTTTGACAATAACACAGCATGGGGGCGTATTTGTATTATTTTCAAAGATACAGCTAAGGGATTTATGTGTATTTTTGACAATAACACAGGTTGGGGGTGTATTTGTATTAATTTCAAAGTTACAGCTAAGTGTTGTATTTGTATTTTTGACAATAACAAAGCCGGGGGTGTATTTGTATTATTTTCCAAGATACAGCTAAAAGTTGTATTTGTATTTTTGACAATAACACAGCGTGTGGGTGTATTTTTATTATTTTCCAAGATACAGCTAAGGATTGTATTTGTATTTTTGACAATAACTCAGCTAGGGGGTGTATTTGTATTATTTTCCAAAATACAGCTAAGGGTTGTGTTTGTATTTTTCATAATAAAACATCTTGGGGCTGTATTTGTATTATTTTCCAAGATACAGCTAGGGGTTGTATTTGTATTTTTGAAAATAACACTGCTTGGTGGTGTATTTGTAGTATTTTCCGAGTTACAGCTAAGGGTTGTGTACGTATTTTTGACCATAAAACAGCTTGTTTGTGTATTTGTATTAATTTGCGAGATAAAGCTAAGGGTTTTATCTGTAGTTTTGAAAATAACACAGCTTGGGGGTGTCTTTGTATTATTTTCCGAGATACAGCTTCGGGTTGTATCTGAATTTTTGACAATAACACAGCTTGGGTCTGTATTTGTATTATTTTCCGAGATACAGCTAAGGGTTGTATTTGTATTTTTGATAATAACACAGCTTTTGGGTGTATTTGTATTATTTTCCAAGATACAGCTAAGGGTTGTATTTGTATTTTTGAAAATAACATAGATTGCGGGTTTATTTGAATTATTTTCCGAGATACAGCTAAGGGTTGTCTTTTTATTTTTGAAAATAACACAGCAATTGGGTGTATTTGTATTATTTTCAAAGATACAGCTAAGTGTTGTATTTGTATTTTCGAAAATAACACAGCTTGGGGGTGTATTTGTATTATTTTCCAAGACACAGCTAAGGGTTGTATTTGTATTTTTGAAAATAACATAGCTTGGGAGTGTATTTGTATTACTTTCCAAGATACAGCTAAGGATTGTATTTGTATTTTTGACAATAACAAAGCTTGGGATTGTATTTGTATTATTTTCCAATATAAGGCTAAGTATTGTATTTGTATTTTTGAAAATAACACAGCATGGGGGTGTATTTGTATTATTTTTCGAGATACAGCTATGGTTTGTATTTGTATTTTTTAGAAATAACACAGCTTGGGGGTGTATTTGTATTATTTTCCTAGATACACCTAAGAGTTGTATTTGTATTTTTTAAAATAACACAGCATGGGTGTGTATTTGTATTATTTTTCGAGATACAGCTAAGGGTTGTATTTGTATTTTGAAAATAACACAGCTTGTGTGTGTATTTGTATTATTTTCTGAATTACGGCTAAGGGCTGTATTTTCGTATTTTTGAAAATAACACCGCTTGGGGTTGAATTTGTATTATTTTCCAAGATAAAGCTAAGGGTTGTATTTGTATTTTTGAAACTAACAGCACTTGGGGGTGTATTTGTATTATTTTCCTAGATACAACTAAGGGCTGTGTTTGTATTTTTGAAAATAACACAGCTTGGGGGTGTATTTGTATTATTTTCCGAGATACAGCTAAGGGTTGTATTGTTCTTTTTTAAAATAACACAGGCTGGGGGTGTATTTGTATTATTTTCCAAGATACAGCTAATGGTTGTATTTTTTTTTTTTTTTCAAAAAAACACAGCTTGGGGGTGTATTTGAATTATTTTACAAGATACAGCTAGGGGTTGTATTTTTATTTTTGACAATAAGAAAGCCGGTGGTGTATTTGAATTATTTTCCAAGATACAGCTAAGTGTTGTATTTGTATTTTTGCAAATAACACTGCTTGGGGGTGTATTTGTATTATTTTCCATTATACAGCTAAGGTTTGTATTTGCTTTTTTGAAAATAACACAGCTTGGGGCTGTATTTATATTATTTTCCAAGACAAAGCTATGGGTTCTATTTGTATTTTTGAAAATAACACAGCTTGGGGTTGTATTTGTATTATTTTGCCAGATACAGCTATGGGTTGTATTTGTATTTTTGAAAATAACACAGCTTGGAGGTGTATTTGTATTATTTTCCGAGATACAGCTAAGGGTTTTATTGGTCTTTTTGAAAAAAACACAGCTTGGGTGTGTATTTGTATTATATTCCAAGATACAGCTAAGGGTTGTATTTGTGTTTTTGAAAATAACACAGCTTGGGGGTGTGTTTGTATTATTTTCCAAGATACAGCTAAGGGTTGTGTTTGCTTCTTTGAAAATAACACAGCTTGTGGCTGTATTTGTATTATTTTCCAAGATACAGCTAAGGGTTGTATTTGTTTTTTGAAAATAGCACAGCTTGGGGGTGTATTTGTATTATTTTCCGAGATAAAGCTAAGGGTTGTATTTGTATTTTTGAAAATAACACCGCTTGGGGTTGAATTTGTATTATTTTCCAAGATAAAGCTAAGGGTTGTATTTGTATTTTTGAAACTAACAGCACTTGGGGGTTTATTTGTATTATTTTCCTAGATACAACTAAGGGCTGTGTTTGTATTTTTGAAAATAACACAGCTTGGGGGTGTATTTGTATTATTTTCCGAGATACAGCTAAGGGTTGTATTGTTCTTTTTTAAAATAACACAGGCTGGGGGTGTATTTGTATTATTTTCCAAGATACAGCTAATGGTTGTATTTTTTTTTTCAAAAAAACACAGCTTGGGGGTGTATTTTAATTATTTTACAAGATACAGCTAGGGGTTGTATTTTTATTTTTGACAATAAGAAAGCCGGTGGTGTATTTGAATTATTTTCCAAGATACAGCTAAGTGTTGTATTTGTATTTTTGCAAATAACACTGCTTGGGGGTGTATTTGTATTATTTTCCAGGATACAGCTAAGGTTTGTATTTGCTTTTTTGAAAATAACACAGCTTGGGGCTGTATTTATATTATTTTCAAAGACAAAGCTATGGGTTCTATTTGTATTTTTGAAAATAACACAGCTTGGGGTTGTATTTGTATTATTTTGCCAGATACAGCTATGGGTTGTATTTGTATTTTTGAAAATAACACAGCTTGGAGGTGTATTTGTATTATTTTCCGAGATACAGCTAAGGGTTTTATTTGTCTTTTTGAAAATAACATAGCTTGGGTGTGTATTTGTATTATATTCCAAGATACAGCTAAGGGTTGTATTTGTGTTTTTGAAAATAACACAGCTTGGGGGTGTGTTTGTATTATTTTCCAAGATACAGCTAAGGGTTGTGTTTGCTTCTTTGAAAATAACACAGCTTGTGGCTGTATTTGTATTATTTTCCAAGATACAGCTAAGGGTTGTATTTGTTTTTTGAAAATAGCACAGCTTGGGGGTGTATTTGTATTATTTTCTGAGATAAAGCTAAGGGTTGTATTTGTATTTTTGAAAATAACACAGCTTGGGAGAGTATTGGTATTTTTTTCCGAGATACAGCTAAGGATTGTATTTGTATTTTTGAAAATAACACAGCTTGGGGGTGTATTTGTATTATTTTCTGAGAAACAGCTAGGTGTTGTATTTGTATTTTTGAAAATAACACAGCTTGGGGGTGTATTGATATTATTTTCCAAGACAAAGCTATGGGTTCTATTTGTATTTTTCAAAATAACACAGCTTGATGTTGTATTTGTATTATTTTGCCAGATACAGCTATGGGTTGTATTTGTATTTTTGAAAATGACACAGCTTGGGGGTGTATTTGTATTATTTTCCGAGATACAGCTAAGGGTTTTATTTGTCTTTTTGAAAATAACACAGCTTGGGGGTGTATTTGTATTATATTCCAAGATACAGCTAAGGGTTGTATTTGTGTTTTTGAAAATAACATAGCTTGGGGGTGTATTTGTATTATTTTCCAAGATACAGCTAAGGGTTGTATTTGTATTTTTGAAAAAAGTACAGCTTGGGAGACTATTTGTATTTTTTTCCGAGATACAGCTAAGGGTTGTATTTGTATTTTTGAAAATAACACGTTTTGGGGGTGTATTTGTATTATTTTCTGAGATACAGCTAAGGATTGTATTTTTTTTTGAAAATAACACAGCTTGGTGGTGTATTTATATTATTTTCCAAGACAAAGCTATGGGTTCTATTTGTATTTTTGAAAATAACACAGCTTGAAGGTGTATTTGTATTATTTTACAGATACAGCTAAGGGTTGTATTTGTATTTTTGACAATACCAAATCCTGTGGGTGTATTTGTATTATTTTCCAAGGTATAGCTAAAGTTTGTATTTGTATTGTTGAAAATAACACAGCTTGAGGTGTATTTGTATTATTTTCCAAGATACATCTTTGGGTGTATTTGTATTTTTGACGCTAACACAGCTTGGCGATGTGTTTGTATTATTTTCCAAGATACAGCTAAGGGTTGTATTTGTATTTTTGACAATAACACAGCTTGGAGGTGTATTTTTATTATTTTCAAAGACACAGCTAAGTGTTGTATTTTTAGTTTTGAAAATAACACAGCTTTGGGGTGTATTTGTATTATTTTCCAAGATACAGCTAAGGCTTGTATTTGTGTTTTTGAAAACAACACAGCTTGGGTGTGCATTTGCATTATTTTCCAAGATACACCTAAGGGTTGTATTTGTATTTTTGAAAATAACACATTTTGTGGGTGTATTTGTATTATTTTACACGATACAGCTAAGGGTTTTATTTGTGTTTTTGACAATTACACAGCTTGGTGTTGTATTTGTATTATTTTGCAAGATAAAGCTTAGGGTTGTATTTGTATTTTTGAAAATAACACAGCTTGGGGGTGTATTTGTATTATTTTCGAAGATACAGCTAAGGGTTGTATTTGTATTTTTGAAAATAACACAGCTTGGGGTTGTATTTGTATTATTTTCAGAGATACATCTAAGGGTTTTATTTGTCTTTTTTAAAATAACACAGCTTGGGGGTGTATTTTTATTATATTCCAAGATACAGATAAGGGTTGTATTTGTGTTTTTGAAAATAACACAGCTTGGGGTTGTATTTGTATTATTTTCCAAGATACAGCTAAGGGTTGTATTTTTTATTTTTTTCAAAAAAACACAGCTTGGGGTTGTTTTTGAATTATTTTACAAGATACAGCTAAGGGTTGTATTTGTATTTTTGACAATAACAAATCCGGTGGTGTATTTGAATTATTTTCCAAGATTCAGCTATGGGTTGTTTTGGTATTTTTGAAAATAACACAGCTTGGGTTTGTATTTGTATTATTTTCTGAGATACAGCTAAGGATTTTATTTGTATTTTTGAAAATAACGCAGCTTGGGGGTGTATTTCTATTATTTTCCAGGATACAGCTAAGGGTTTTATTTGTAATTTTTAAAATAACACAGCTTGGGTGTGTATTTGTATTATTTTCGGAGATACACCTAAGGGTTGTATTTGTATTTTTGAAAATAACACTGCTTGGAAGAGTATTTGTATTTTTTTCCGAGATACAGCTAAGGGTTGTATTTGTATTTTTGAAAATAACACAGCTTGTGGGTGTATTTGTATTATTTTCTGAGATACAGCTAAGGGTTGTATTTGTATTTTTAAAAATAACACAGTTTGGGGGTGTATTTATATTATTTTCCAAGACAAAGCTATGGGTTGTATTTGTATTTTTGAAAATAACACAGCTTGGGGTTGTATTTGTATTATTTTCCAAGATACAGCTAAGGGTTGTATTTTTTATTTTTTTCAAAAAAACACAGCTTGGGGTTGTTTTTGAATTATTTTACAAGATACAGCTAAGGGTTGTATTTGTATTTTTGACAATAACAAAGCCGGTGGTGTATTTGAATTATTTTCCAAGATTCAGCTATGGGTTGTTTTGGTATTTTTGAAAATAACACAGCTTGGGGTTGTATTTGTATTATTTTCTGAGACACAGCTAAGGATTTTATTTGAATTTTTGAAAATAACGCAGCTTGGGGGTGTATTTCTATTATTTTCCAGGATACAGCTAAGGGTTTTATTTGTAATTTTTAAAATAACACAGCTTGGGTTTGTATTTGTATTATTTTCGGAGATACACCTAAGGGTTGTATTTGTATTTTTGAAAATAACACTGCTTGGAAGAGTATTTGTATTTTTTTCCGAGATACAGCTAAGGGTTGTATTTGTATTTTTGAAAATAACACAGCTTGTGTGTGTATTTGTATTATTTTCTGAGATACAGCTAAGGGTTGTATTTGTATTTTTAAAAATAACACAGCTTGGGGGTGTATTTATATTATATTCCAAGACAAAGCTATGGGTTGTATTTGTATTTTTGAAAATAACACAGCTTGGGGTTGTATTTGTATTATTTTGCCATATACAGCTATGGGTTGTATTTATATATTTGAAAATACCCCAGCTTGGGAGTGTATTTGTATTATTTGCCCAAATACAGCTAAGGGTTCTATTTGTGTTTTTGAAAATAACACAGCTTGGGGGTGTGTTTGTGTTATTTTCCAAGATACAGCTAATGGTTGTATTTGTCTTTTTGAAAATAACACAGCTTGAAGGTGTATTTGTATTATTTTACAGATACAGCTAAGGGTTGTATATGTATTTTTGACAATAACAAAACCTGTGGGTGTATTTGTATTATTTTCCAAGGTATAGCTAAGGTTTGTATTTGTATTTTTGAAAATAACACAGCTTGGGGTATATTTGTATTACTTTCCACGATACATCTTTGAGTTGCATTTGTATTTTTTACACTAACACAGCTTGGGGGTTTATTTGTATTATTTTCCAAGATACAGCTAAGTGTTGTATTTTTAGTTTTGAAAATAACACAGCTTTGGGGAGTATTTGTATTATTTTCCAAGATACAGCTAAAACTTGTATTTGTGTTTTTTAAAATAACACAGCTTGGGTGTGCATTTGCATTATTTTCCAAGATACAGCTAAGGGTTGTATTTGTATTTTTGAAAATAAAACATTTTGTGAGTGTATTTGTATTATTTTGCAAGATACAGCTAAGGGTTGTATTTGTGTTTTTGAAAATAACACAGCTTGGGGTTGTATTTGTATTATTTTCCAAGAAACAGCTAAGGGTTATATTTGTATTTTTGAAAATAACACAGCTTGGGGTTGTATATGTATTATTTTCCGAGATATAGCTAAGGGTTGTATTTGTGTTTTTTAAAAAAACACAGCTTGGGAGTGTATTTGAATTATTTTACAAGATACAGCTAAGGATTTTATTTGTATTCTTGACAATAACAAAGCCGGTGCTGTATTTGAATTATTTTCCAAGATACAGCTAAGGCTTGTATTTGTATTTTTGAAAATAACACAGCTTGGGTTTGTATTTGTATTATTTTCCAAGATACAGCTAAGTGTTGTATTTGTGTTTTTGAAAATAACACAGCTTGGGGGTGTATTTGAATTATTTTCCAAGGTATAGCTTAGGGTTGTATTTGCTTTTTTGAAAATAACACAGCTTGGGGGTGTATTTGTATGATTTTCCAAGATACAGCTAAGGGTTGTATTTGTATTTTTGAAAATAACACAGTTTGGGTGTGTATTTGTATTATTTTCCCAGATAAAGTTAAGGGTTGTATTTGTATTTTTGAAAATAACACATCTTGGGGGTGTATTTGTATTATTTTCCAAGATACAGGTAAGGCTTCTATTTGTGTTTTTGAAAATAATACAGCTTGGGTGTGTATTTGCATTATTTTCCAAGATACAGCCAAGAGTTGTATTTGTATTTTTGAAAATAACACAGCTTGAAGGTGTATTTGTATTATTTTACAGATACAGCTAAGGGTTGTATTTGTATTTTTGACAAAAACAATGCCGGGGGTGTATTTGTATTATTTTCCAAGATACAGCTAAGGGTTGTATTTGTATTTTTGACAATAACACAGCTTGGGGGTGTAATTGAATTATTTTCCAAGATACAGCTAATGGTTGTATTTGTATTTTTGAAAATAACACACCTTGGGATTGTATTTGTATTATTTTCAAAGATACAGCTAAGGGTTGTATTTGTATTTTTGAAAATAACACAGCTAGGGGGTGTATTTGTATTGTTTTCCAGATGCAGCTAAGGGTTATATTTGTATTTTTGAAAATAACACAGCTTGAAGGTGTATTTGTATTATTTTACAAATACAGCTAAGGGATATATTTGTATTTTTGACAATAACAAAGCCTGTGGTGGTATTTGTATTATTTTCCAAGGTATAGCTAAGGTTTGTATTTGTATTTTTGAAAATAACACAGCTTGTGGTGTATTTGTATTATTTTCCAAGATACATCTTTTCGTTGTATTTGTATTTTTTACACTAACACAGCTTGGGGGTGTATTTGTATTATTTTCCAAGATACAGCTAAGGGTTTTATTTTTTGTTTTGAAAATAACCCAGGTTTGGGGTGTATTTGTATTATTTTCCAAGATACAGCTAAAGCTTGTATGTGTGTTTTTGAAAATAACACAGCTTGGGTGTGCATTTACATTATTTTGCAAATTACAGCTAAGGGTTGTATTTGTGTTTTTTAATATAACACAGCTTGAGGGTGTATTTGTATTATTTTCCATGATACAGCTAAGGTTTGTATTTGTATTTTTAAAAATAACAGAGCTTGTGGTGTATTTGTATTATTTTCCAAGATACAGCAAATGGTTGTATTTGTATTTTAGAAAATAACGTATCTTGGGGGTGTATTTGTATCATTTCCCAAGATACAACTAAGGTATGTATTTGTATTTTTGACAATAAAAAAGCTTGGGGGTGTATTTGTATTATTTTCAAAGACACAACTAAGGATGGTATTTGTAGTTTTGAAAATAACAGAGATTGGGGGTGTATTTGTATTATTTTCCAAGATACAGCTAAGGGTTGTATTTGCTTTTTTGGAAATAACACAGCTTGGGGGTTTGTTTGCATTATTTTCCAAGATACAGCTAAGGGTTGTATTTGTATTTTTGAAAATAACACAGCTTGCGGGTGTATTTGTATTATTTTCTGAGATAAAGATAAGGGTTGTATTTGTATTTTTGAAAATAACACAGCTTGGGGGTGTATTTGTATTATTTTCCAAGATACAGCTAAGGCTTGTATTTGTGTTTTTGAAAATAACACAGCTTGGGTGTGTATTTGCATTATTTTCCAAGATACAGCTAAGTGTTGTATTTGTATTTTTGAAAATAACACAGCTCGGGTTTGTATTTGTATTATACTCCAAGATACAGCTAAGGGTTGTATTTGTGTTTTTGAAAATAACACAGCTTGGGCGTGTATTTGTATCATTTTCCAAGATACAGCTAATTGTTGTATTTGTATTTTTGAAAATAACACAGCTTGGGGTTGTATTTACTTTCTTACTAAAAGAATGCTCATCTCAAGGGGACACAGCTCACTCATTTTGACTTCATGAGCTATGGCAGGTAGAGACAACTTTTTGAAAATACACAGCTAAAACTGTCCGTGCTTTGAATGCTAGACATGTTTTTCAGAATACACAGCTAAAACGGTCCCCGTTTTCAGTGCTAAAGCACTTAAAGCGGGGACCGTTTTAGCTGTGTATTTTGAAAAATTTGTGTGCTCTTCAAAGAGAAAGCTACTTTTGCTGTGTCTTTGGGTTCGAGGGGAAATGGGAGTCCTCTTCAGTCAGCAGGGACGACACCTGAGTCCTTTGCAGTCCTCTTGTCTGCCTCTGAGGGTGAAATGAGAGTGGTCCCTGTCATCATGAGCCATGTCTGAAAGAATTATTCACATTCCCTACGAGAATAGACGGGTGAAATAGCAAAAGTTGGGTCTTCCTTTGGAGCATGGACGGGTTCAAAGCCCACCTCATACCACTAAGTATTTTGCTGAACACGAGCAGTTGTGTGTGCGGCCTGTGTTTGGGTGATTTTTGTGTCATGTGTGTGTGTGTGAGTGTATGTGTGTGTGTGTGTGTCTGTGTGTGTGTGTCTGTATTTCTGTCTCCATTCCTGAGCAGCAAATCTTTTTTCCTCTTTTAGCATGTTACTCACAACTGTGGATGAAGCCCAGCACTCCTGAAAACACAATCCATGTATGGTTGAAGGAAATTTTCTTGGTGATGAGTGAGAGGTTGGTGACTGAAACCAGCTCATTTCTCATTGACCACTGAGGTCACATCTCTCAGGTGAGAAGCAAAGTGAGAATTTGAACCAGGCACATTCTCCTTAGAGACAATGGGCCAAAGACAGGTCCGATGGAATCGAATGTCTTTTCATGTTGACATCCATCCCGTCAAGCCCTCGTTAAGCCATTGAAGTGTCACATTGGGCCTAGGGGAGGAGGTGCCCCCTGTGAAATTACACGTCCGAAGATTTGGATTTGATTTCCAGTACTCTGCCAGTCAGTCTGCCAGGCACTTTCATGTGACAAGCCTTAGGCGAGTCCCTTTCTGTCTCTGATTCCCGATTCCTTCACAGGGATTTATGTGGGCCTTAACGCCCACTGGGAAAAGATCCCTCTGCCAGCTCAGTGCCTGCTTTCTTGGTTTGACTTGTCAATCTGGACTTGAATACACCTTTGGTTTGGATTGACTCTATTACATCTCCTAGAAATTAACACACAAAACTGACAGCTGATTGACAAGATGAGAAGCAGTTTTCCAAAATTCAAATTGAACTTAATCCTTTCTTACTAAAAGAATGCTCAAATCAAGGGGACACAGCTCACTCGTTTTGACTTCATGAGCTATGGCAGGTAGAGACAACTTTTTGAAAATACACAGCTAAAACTGTCCGTGCTTCGAATGCTAGACATGTTTTTCTGAATACACAGCTAAAACGGTCCTTGCTTTAAGTGCTTTAGCACTTAAAGCGGGGACCGTTTTAGCTGTGTATTTTGAAAAAGTTGTGTGCTCTTCAAAGAGAAAACTACTTTTGCTGTGTCTCTGGGTTCGCGGGGAAATGGGTGTCCTCTTCAGTCAGCAGGGACGACCCCTGAGTCCTTTGCAGTCCTCTTGTCTGCCTCTGAGGGTGAAATGAGAGTGGTCCCTGTCATCATGAGCAATGTCTGAAAGAATTATTCACATTCCCTACGAGAATAGACGGGTGAAATAGCAAAAGGTGTGTCTTCCTTTGGAACATGGACGGGTTCAAATCCCACCTCATACCACTAAGTATTTTGCTGAACACGAGCAATTGTGTGTGCGGCCTGTGTTTGGGTGAATTTTGTGTCATGTGGGTGTGTGTGTGTGTGTCTGTATGTGTGTGTCTGTATTTGTCTCCATTCCTGAGCAGCAAATCTTTTTTCCTCTTTTAGCATGTTACTCACAACTGTGGATGAAGCCCAGCACTCCTGAAAACACAATCCATGTATGGTTTAAGGAAATTTTCTTGGTGATGAGTGAGAGGTTGGTAACTGAAACCAGCTCATTTCCCATTGACCACTGAGGTCACATCTCTCAGGTGAGAAGCAAAGTGAGAATTTGAACCAGGCACATTCTCCTTAGAGACAATGGGCCAAAGACAAGTCCGATGGAATCGAATGTCTTTTCATGTTGACATCCATCCCGTCAAGCCCTCGTTAAGCCATTGAAGTGTCACATTGGGCCTGGGGGAGGCGGTGCCCCCTGTGAAATTACACGTCCGAAGATTTGGATTTGATTTCCAGCCCTCTGCCAGTCAGTCTGCCAGGCAATTTCATGTGACAAGCCTTAGGCGAATCCCTTTGTCTCTGATTCCCTATTCCTTCACAGGGATTTATGTGGGCCTTAACGCCCACTGGGAAAAGATCCCTCTGCCAGCTCAGTGCCTGCTTTCTCGGTTTGACTTGTCAATCTGGACTTGAATACACCTTTGGTTTTGGATTGACTCTATTACCTCTCCTAGAAATTAACACACAAAACTGACAGCCGATTGACAAGATGAGAAGCAGTTTTCCAAAATTCAAATTGAACTTAATCCTTTCTTCCTAAAAGAATGCTCAAATCAAGGGGACACAGCTCACTCGTTTTGACTTCACGAGCTATGGCAGGTAGAGACAACTTTTTGAAAATACACAGCTAAAACTGTCCGTGCTTTGAATGCTAGACATGTTTTTCAGAATACACAGCTAAAACAGTCCCCACTTTATGTGCTAAAGCACTTAAAGCGGGGACCGTTTTAGCTGTGTATTTTGAAGAAGTTGTGTGCTCTTCAAAGAGAAAGCTACTTTTTCTCTGTCTTTGGGTTCGAGGGGATATGGTAGTCCTCTTCAGTCAGCAGGGACGACACCTGAGTCCTTTGCAGTCCTCCTGTCTGCCTCTGAGGGTGAAATGAGAGTGGTCCCTGTCATCATGAGCCATGTCTGAAAGAATTATTCACATTCCCTACGAGAATAGACGGGTGAAATAGCAAAAGGTGTGTCTTCCTTTGGAGCATGGACGGGTTCAAAGCCCACCCTAATACCACTAAGTATTTTGCTGAACACGAGCAGTTGTGTGTGCGGCCTGTGTTTGGGTGATTTTTGTGTCCTGTGTGTTTGTGTGTGTGTGTGTGTGTGTGTGTGTGTGTGTGTCTGTGTGTGTGTGTGTCTGTATTTCTGTCTCCATTCCTGAGCAGCAAATCTTTTTTCCTCTTTTAGCATGTTACTCACAACTGTGGATGAAGCCCAGCACTCCTGAAAACACAATCCATGTATGGTTGAAGGAAATTTTCTTGGTGATGAGTGAGAGGTTGGTGACTGAAACCAGCTCATTTCCCATTGACCACTGAGGTCACATCTCTCAGGTGAGAAGCAAAGTGAGTATTTGAACCAGGCACATTCTCCTTAGAGACAATGGGCCAAAGACAGGTCCGATGGAATCGAATGTCTTTTCATGTTGACATCCATCCCGTCAAGCCCTCGTTAAGCCATTGAAGTGTCACATTGGGCCTGGGGGAGGCGGTGCACCCTGTGAAATTACACGTCCGAAGATTTGGATTTGATTTCCAGCCCTCTGCCAGTCAGTCTGCCAGGCACTTTCATGTGACAAGCCTTAGGCGAGTCCCTTTCTGTCTCTGATTCCCGATTCCTTCACAGGGATTTATGTGGGCCTTAACGCCCACTGGGAAAAGATCCCTCTGCCAGCTCAGTGCCTGCTTTCTTGGTTTGACTTGTCAATCTGGACTTGAATACACCTTTGGTTTTGGATTGACTCTATTACCTCTCCTAGAAATTAACACACAAAACTGACAGCTGATTGACAAGATGAGAAGCAGTTTTCCAAAATTCAAATTGAACTTAATACTTTCTTACTAAAAGAATGCTCAAATCAAGGGGACACAGCTCACTCGTTTTGACTTCATGAGCTATGGCAGGTAGAGACAACTTTTTGAAAATACACAGCTAAAACTGTCCGTGCTTTGAATGTTAGACATGTTTTTCAGAATACACAGCTAAAGCGGGGACCGTTTTAGCTGTGTATTTTGAAAAAGTTGTGTGCTCTTCAAAGAGAAAGCTACTTTTGCTGTGTCTTTGGGTTCGAGGGGAAATGGGAGTCCTCTTCAGTCAGCAGGGACGACACCTGAGTCCTTTGCAGTCCTCTTGTCTGCCTCTGAGGGTGAAATGAGAGTGGTCCCTGTCATCATGCGCCATGTCTGAAGGAATTATTCACATTCCCTACGAGAATAGACGGGTGAAATAGCAAAAGGTGTGTCTTCCTTTGAAGCATGGACGGGTTCAAAGCCCACCTCATACCACTAAGTATTTTGCTGAACACGAGCAGTTGTGTGTGCGGCCTGTGTTTGGGTGATTTTTGTGTCATGTGTGTGTGTGTGTGTGTGTGTGTGTGTGTGTGTGTGTCTGTGTCTGTGTCTGTATTTCTGTCTCCATTCCTGAGCAGCAAATCTTTTTTCCACTTTTAGCATGTCACTCACAACTGTGGATGAAGCCCAGCACTCCTGAAAACACAATCCATGTATGGTTGAAGGAAATTTTCTTGGCGATGAGTGAGAGGTTGGTGACTGAAACCAGCTCATTTCCCATTGACCACTGAGGTCACATCTCTCAGGTGAGAAGCAAAGTGAGAATTTGAATCAGGCACATTCTCCTTGGAGACAATGGGCCAAACACAGGTCCGATGGAATCGAATGTCTTTTCATGTTGACATCCATCCCGTCAAGCCCTCGTTAAGCCATTGAAGTGTCACATTGGGCCTGGGGGAGGCGGTACACCCTGTGAAATTACACGTCCGAAGATTTGGATTTGATTTCCAGCCCTCTGCCAGTCAGTCTGCCAGGCACTTTCATGTGACAAGCCTTAGGCGAGTCCCTTTCTGTCTCTGATTCCCGTTTCCTTCACAGGGTTTTATGTGGGCCTTAACGCCCACTGGGAAAAGATCCCTCTGCCAGCTCAGTGCCTGCTTTCTTGGTTTGACTTGTCAATCTGGACTTGAATACACCTTTGGTTTTGGATTGACTCTATTACCTCTCCTAGAAATTAACACACAAAACTGACAGCTGATTGACAAGATGAGAAGCAGTTTTCCAAAATTCAAATTGAACTTAATACTTTCTTACTAAAAGAATGCTCAAATCAAGGGGACACAGCTCACTCGTTTTGACTTCATGAGCTATGGCAGGTAGAGACAACTTTCTGAAAATACACAGCTAAAACTCTCCGTGCTTGGAATGCTAGACATGTTTTTCAGAATACACAGCTAAAGCGGGGACCGTTTTAGCTGTGTATTTTGAAACAGTTGTGTGCTCTTCAAAGAGAAAGCTACTTTTGCTGTGTCTTTGGGTTCGAGGGGAAATGGGAGTCCTCTTCAGTCAGCAGGGACGACACCTGAGTCCTTTGCAGTCCTCTTGTCTGCCTCTGAGGGTGAAATGAGAGTGGTCCCTGTCATCATGAGCCATGTCTGAAAGAATTATTCACATTCCCTACGAGAATAGACGGGTGAAATAGCAAAAGGTGTGTCTTCCTTTGGAGCATGGACGGGTTCAAAGCCCACCTCATACCACTAAGTATTTTGCTGAACACGAGCAGTTGTGTGTGCGGCCTGTGTTTGGGTGATTTTTGTGTCATGTGTGTGTGTGTGTTGTGTGTCTGTGTATGTGTGTCTGTATTTCTGTCTCCATGCCTGAGCAGCAAAACTTTTTTCCTCTTTTAGCATGTTACTCACAACTGTGGATGAAGCCCAGCACTCCTGAAAACACAATCCATGTATGGTTGAAGGAAATTTTCTTGGTGATGAGTGAGAGGTTGGTGACTGAAACCAGCTCATTTCCCATTGACCACTGAGGTCACATCTCTCAGGTGAGAAGCAAAGTGAGAATTTGAACCAGGCACATTCTCCTTAGAGACAATGGGCCAAAGACAGGTCCGATGGAATCGAATGTCTTTTCATGTTGACATCCATCCCGTCAAGCCCTCGTTAAGCCATTGAAGTGTCACATTGGGCCTGGGGGAGGCGGTGCACCCTGTGAAATTACACGTCCGAAGATTTGGATTTGATTTCCAGCCCTCTGCCAGTCAGTCTACCAGGCACTTTCATGTGACAAGCCTTAGGCGAGTCCCTTTCTGTCTCTGATTCCCGATTCCTTCACAGGGATTTATGTGGGCCTTAACGCCCACTGGGAAAAGATCCCTCTGCCAGCTCAGAGCGTGCTTTCTTGGTTTGACTTGTCAATCTGGACTTGAATACACCTTTGGTTTTGGATTGACTCTATTACCTCTCCTAGAAATTAACACACAAAACTGACAGCTGATTGACAAGATGAGAAGCAGTTTTCCAAAATTCAAATTGAACTTAATCCTTTCTTACTAAAAGAATGCTCAAATCAATGGGACACAGCTCACTCGTTTTGACTTCATGAGCTATGGCAGGTAGAGACAACTTTTTGAAAATACACAGCTAAAACTGTCCGTGCTTTGAATGCTAGACATGTTTTTCAGTTTTAAGTGCTTTAGCACTTAAAGCGGGACCGTTTTAGCAGTGTATTTTGAAAAAGTTGTGTGCTCTTCAAAGAGAAAGCTACTTTTGCTGTGTCTTTGGGTTCGAGGGGAAATGGGAGTCCTCTTCAGTCAGCAGGGACGACACCTGAGTCCTTTGCAGTCCTCTTGTCTGCCTCTGAGGGTGAAATGAGAGTGGTCCCTGTCATCATCAGCCATGTCTGAAAGAAATATTCACATTCCCTACGAGAATAGACGGGTGAAATAGCAAAAGGTGTGTCTTCCTTTGGAGCAAGGACGGGTTCAAAGCCGACCTCATACCACTAAGTATTTTGCTGAACACGAGCAGTTGTGTGTGCGGCCTGTGTTTGGGTGATTTTTGTGTCATGTGTGTGTTTGTGAGTGTTTGTGTGTGTGTGTGTGTGTGTGTGCGTCTGTGTGTGTGTGTCTGTATTTCTGTCTCCATTCCTGAGCAGCAAATCTTTTTTTCCTCTTTTAGCATGTTACTCACAACTGTGGATGAAGCCCAGCACTCCTAAAAACACAATCCATGTATGGTTGAAGGAAATTTTCTTGGTGATGAGTGAGAGGTTGGTGACTGAAACCAGCTCATTTCCCATTGACCACTGAGGTCACATCTCTCAGGTGAGAAGTAAAGTGAGAATTTGAACCAGGCACATTCTCCTTAGAGACAATGGGCCAAAGACATGTCCGATGGAATCGAATGTCTTTTCATGTTGACATCCATCCCGTGAAGCCCTCGTTAAGCCATTGAAGTGTCACATTGGGCCTGGGGGAGGCGGTGCACCCTGTGAAATTACACGTCCGAAGATTTGGATTTGATTTCCAGCCCTCTGCCAGTCAGTATGCCAGGCACTTTCATGTGACAAGCCTTAGGCGAGTCCCTTTCTGTCTCTGATTCCCGATTCCTTCACAGGGATTTATGTGGGCCTTAATGCCCACTGGGAAAAGATCCCTCTGCCAGCTCAGTGCCTGCTTTCTTGGTTTGACTTGTCAATCTGGACTTGAATACACCTTTGGTTTTGGATTGACTCTATTACCTCTCCTAGAAATTAACACACAAAACTGACAGCTGATTGACAAGATGAGAAGCAGTTTTCCAAAATTCAAATTGAACTTAATCCTTTCTTACTAAAAGAATGCTCAAATCAAGGGGACACAGCTCACTCGTTTTGACTTCATGAGCTATGGCAGGTAGAGACAACTTTTTGAAAATACACAGCTAAAACTGTCCGTGCTTTTAATGCTAGACATGTTTTTCAGTTTTAAGTGCTTTAGCACATAAAGCGGGACCGTTTTAGCTGTGTATTTTGAAAAAGTTGTGTGCTCTTCAAAGAGAAAGCTACTTTTGCTGTGTCTTTGGGTTCGAGGGGAAATGGGAGTCCTCTTCAGTCAGCAGGGACGACACCTGAGTCCTTTGCAGTCCTCTTGTCTGCCTCTGAGGGTGAAATGAGAGTGGTCCCTGTCATCATGAGCCATGTCTGAAAGAATTATTCACATTCCGTACGAGAATAGACGGGTGAAATAGCAAAAGGTGTGTCTTCCTTTGGAGAATGGACGGGTTCAAAGCCCACCTCATACCACTAAGTATTTTGCTGAACACGAGCAGTTGTGTTTGCGGCCTGTGTTTGGGGGATTTTTGTGTCATGTGTGTGTGTGTGTGTGTGTGTGTCTGTGTGTGTGTGTCTGTATTTCTGTCTCCATTCCTGAGCAGCAAATCTTTTTTCCTCTTTTAGCATGTTACTCACAACTGTGGATGAAGACCAGCACTCCTGAAAACACAATCCATGAATGGTTGAAGGAAATTTTCTTGGTGATTAGTGAGAGGTTGGTGATTGAAACCAGCTCATTTCCCATTGACCACTGAGGTCACATCTCTCAGGTGAGAAGCAAAGTGAGAATTTGAACCAGGCACATTCTCCTTAGAGACAATGGGCCAAAGACAGGTCCGATGGAATCGAATGTCTTTTCACGTTGACATCCATCCCGTCGAGCCCTCGTTAAGCCATTGAAGTGTCACATTGGGCCTGGGGGAGGCGGTGCACCCTGTGAAATTACACGTCCGAAGATTTGGATTTGATTTCCAGCCCTCTGCCAGTCAGTCTGCCAGGCACTTTCATGTGACAAGCCTTAGGCGGTCCCTTTCTGTCTCTGATTCCCGATTCCTTCACAGGGATTTATGTGGGCCTTAACGCCCACTGGGAAAAGATCCCTCTGCCAGCTCAGTGCCTGCTTTCTTGGTTTGACTTGTCAATCTGGACTTGAATACACCTTTGGTTTTGGATTGACTCTATTACCTCTCCTAGAAATTAACACACAAAACTGACAGCTGATTGACAAGATGAGAAGCAGTTTTCCAAAATTCAAATTGAACTTAATCCTTTCTTACTAAAAGAATGCTCAAATCAAGGGGACACAGCTCACTCGTTTTGACTTCATGAGCTATGGCAGGTAGAGACAACTTTTTGAAAATACACAGCTAAAACTGTCCGTGCTTTGAATGCTAGACATGTTTTTCAGTTTTAAGTGCTTTAGCACTTAAAGCGGGACCGTTTTACCTGTGTATTTTGAAAAAGTTTTGTGCTCTTCAAAGAGAAAGCTACTTTTGCTGTGTCTTTGGGTTCGAGGGGAAATGGGAGTCCTCTTCAGTCAGCAGGGACGACAGCTGAGTCCTTTGCAGTCCTCTTGTCTGCCTCTGAGGGTGAAATGAGAGTGGTCCCTGTCATCATCAGCCATGTCTGAAAGAATTATTCACATTCCCTACGAGAATAGACGGGTGAAATAGCAAAAGGTGTGTCTTCCTTTGGAGCATGGACGGGTTCAAAGCCGACCTCATACCACTAAGTATTTTGCTGAACACGAGCAGTTGTGTGTGCGGCCTGTGTTTGGGTGATTTTTGTGTCATGTGTGTGTTTGTGAGTGTGTGTGTGTGTGTGTGTGTGCGTCTGTGTGTGTGTGTCTGTATTTCTGTCTCCATTCCTGAGCAGCAAATCTTTTTTCCTCTTTTAGCATGTTACTCACAACTGTGGATGAAGCCCAGCACTCCTGAAAACACAATCCATGTATGGTTGAAGGAAATTTTCTTGGTGATGAGTGAGAGGTTGGTGACTGAAACCAGCTCATTTCCCATTGACCACTGAGGTCACATCTCTCAGGTGAGAAGTAAAGTGAGAATTTGAACCAGGCACATTCTCCTTAGAGACAATGGGCCAAAGACAGGTCCGATGGAATCGAATGTCTTTTCATGTTGACATCCATCCCGTCAAGCCCTCGTTAAGCCATTGAAGTGTCACATTGGGCCTGGGGGAGTCGGTGCACCCTGTGAAATTACACGTCCGAAGATTTGGATTTGATTTCCAGCCCTCTGCCAGTCAGTATGCCAGGCACTTTCATGTGACAAGCCTTAGGCGAGTCCCTTTCTGTCTCTGATTCCCGATTCCTTCACAGGGATTTATGTGGGCCTTAACGCCCACTGGGAAAAGATCCCTCTGCCAGCTCAGTGCCTGCTTTCTTGGTTTGACTTGTCAATCTGGACTTGAATACACCTTTGGTTTTGGATTGACTCTATTACCTCTCCGAGAAATTAACACACAAAACTGACAGCTGATTGACAAGATGAGAAGCAGTTTTCCAAAATTCAAATTGAACTTAATCCTTTCTTACTAAAAGAATGCTCAAATCAAGGGGACACAGCTCACTCGTTTTGACTTCATGAGCTATGGCAGGTAGAGACAACTTTTTGAAAATACACAGCTAAAACTGTCCGTGCTTTGAATGCTAGACATGTTTATCAGTTTTAAGTGCTTTAGCACTTAAAGCGGGACCGTTTTAGCTGTGTATTTTGAAAAAGTTGTGTGCTCTTCAAAGAGAAAGCTACTTTTGCTGTGTCTTTGGGTTCGAGGGGAAATGGGAGTCCTCTTCAGTCAGCAGGGACGACACCTGAGTCCTTTGCAGTCCTCTTGTCTGCCTCTGAGGGTGAAATGAGAGTGGTCCCTGTCATCATGAGCCATGTCTGAAAGAATTATTCACATTCCTTATGAGAATAGACGGGTGAAATAGCAAAAGGTGTGTCTTCCTTTGGAGCATGGACGGGTTCAAAGCCGACCTCATACCACTAAGTATTTTGCTGAACACGAGCAGTTGTGTGTGCGGCCTGTGTTTGGGTGATTTTTGTGTCGTGTGTGTGTGTGTGTGTGTGTGTGTGTGTGTGTGTGTGTCTGTGTCTGTGTCTGTATTTCTGTCTCCATTCCTGAGCAGCAAATCTTTTTTCCACTTTTAGCATGTCACTCACAACTGTGGATGAAGCCCAGCACTCCTGAAAACACAATCCATGTATGGTTGAAGGAAATTTTCTTGGCGATGAGTGAGAGGTTGGTGACTGAAACCAGCTCATTTCCCATTGACCACTGAGGTCACATCTCTCAGGTGAGAAGCAAAGTGAGAATTTGAATCAGGCACATTCTCCTTGGAGACAATGGGCCAAACACAGGTCCGATGGAATCGAATGTCTTTTCATGTTGACATCCATCCCGTCAAGCCCTCGTTAAGCCATTGAAGTGTCACATTGGGCCTGGGGGAGGCGGTACACCCTGTGAAATTACACGTCCGAAGATTTGGATTTGATTTCCAGCCCTCTGCCAGTCAGTCTGCCAGGCACTTTCATGTGACAAGCCTTAGGCGAGTCCCTTTCTGTCTCTGATTCCCGATTCCTTCACAGGGATTTATGTGGGCCTTAACGCCCACTGGGAAAAGATCCCTCTGCCAGCTCAGTGCCTGCTTTCTTGGTTTGACTTGTCAATCTGGACTTGAATACACCTTTGGTTTTGGATTGACTCTATTACCTCTCCTAGAAATTAACACACAAAACTGACAGCTGATTGACAAGATGAGAAGCAGTTTTCCAAAATTCAAATTGAACTTAATACTTTCTTACTAAAAGAATGCTCAAATCAAGGGGACACAGCTCACTCGTTTTGACTTCATGAGCTATGGCAGGTAGAGACAACTTTCTGAAAATACACAGCTAAAACTCTCCGTGCTTGGAATGCTAGACATGTTTTTCAGAATACACAGCTAAAGCGGGGACCGTTTTAGCTGTGTATTTTGAAACAGTTGTGTGCTCTTCAAAGAGAA
The DNA here is from genome assembly GCF_048565385.1 of Saimiri boliviensis. Lineage (NCBI taxonomy): Eukaryota > Metazoa > Chordata > Mammalia > Primates > Cebidae > Saimiri > Saimiri boliviensis. The sequence continues at coordinate 154,637,673 of NC_133453.1, forward strand.
AGCTACTTTTGCTGTGTCTTTGGGTTCGAGGGGAAATGGGAGTCCTCTTCAGTCAGCAGGGACGACACCTGAGTCCTTTGCAGTCCTCTTGTCTGCCTCTGAGGGTGAAATGAGAGTGGTCCCTGTCATCATGAGCCATGTCTGAAGGAATTATTCACATTCCCTACGAGAATAGACGGGTGAAATAGCAAAAGGTGTGTCTTCCTTTGAAGCATGGACGGGATCAAAGCCAACCTCATACCACTAAGTATTTTGCTGAACACGAGCAGTTGTGTGTGCGGCCTGTGTTTGGGTGATTTTTGTGTCATGTGTGTGTGTGTGTGTGTGTGTGTGTGTGTGTGTCTGTGTCTGTGTCTGTATTTCTGTCTCCATTCCTGAGCAGCAAATCTTTTTTCCACTTTTAGCATGTCACTCACAACTGTGGATGAAGCCCAGCACTCCTGAAAACACAATCCATGTATGGTTGAAGGAAATTTTCTTGGCGATGAGTGAGAGGTTGGTGACTGAAACCAGCTCATTTCCCATTGACCACTGAGGTCACATCTCTCAGGTGAGAAGCAAAGTGAGAATTTGAATCAGGCACATTCTCCTTGGAGACAATGGGCCAAACACAGGTCCGATGGAATCGAATGTCTTTTCATGTTGACATCCATCCCGTCAAGCCCTCGTTAAGCCATTGAAGTGTCACATTGGGCCTGGGGGAGGCGGTACACCCTGTGAAATTACACGTCCGAAGATTTGGATTTGATTTCCAGCCCTCTGCCAGTCAGTCTGCCAGGCACTTTCATGTGACAAGCCTTAGGCGAGTCCCTTTCTGTCTCTGATTCCCGATTCCTTCACAGGGATTTATGTGGGCCTTATCGCCCACTGGGAAAAGATCCCTCTGCCAGCTCAGTGCCTGCTTTCTTGGTTTGACTTGTCAATCTGGACTTGAATACACCTTTGGTTTTGGATTGACTCTATTACCTCTCCTAGAAATTAACACACAAAACTGACAGCTGATTGACAAGATGAGAAGCAGTTTTCCAAAATTCAAATTGAACTTAATACTTTCTTACTAAAAGAATGCTCAAATCAAGGGGACACAGCTCACTCGTTTTGACTTCATGAGCTATGGCAGGTAGAGACAACTTTCTGAAAATACACAGCTAAAACTCTCCGTGCTTGGAATGCTAGACATGTTTTTCAGAATACACAGCTAAAGCGGGGACCGTTTTAGCTGTGTATTTTGAAACAGTTGTGTGCTCTTCAAAGAGAAAGCTACTTTTGCTGTGTCTTTGGGTTCGAGGGGAAATGGGAGTCCTCTTCAGTCAGCAGGGACGACACCTGAGTCCTTTGCAGTCCTCTTGTCTGCCTCTGAGGGTGAAATGAGAGTGGTCCCTGTCATCATGAGCCATGTCTGAAAGAATTATTCACATTCCCTACGAGAATAGACGGGTGAAATAGCAAAAGGTGTGTCTTCCTTTGGAGCATGGACGGGTTCAAAGCCCACCTCATACCACTAAGTATTTTGCTGAACACGAGCAGTTGTGTGTGCGGCCTGTGTTTGGGTGATTTTTGTGTCATGTGTGTGTGTGTTGTGTGTCTGTGTATGTGTGTCTGTATTTCTGTCTCCATTCCTGAGCAGCAAATCTTTTTTCCTCTTTTAGCATGTTACTCACAACTGTGGATGAAGCCCAGCACTCCTGAAAACACAATCCATGTATGGTTGAAGGAAATTTTCTTGGTGATGAGTGAGAGGTTGGTGACTGAAACCAGCTCATTTCCCATTGACCACTGAGGTCACATCTCTCAGGTGAGAAGCAAAGTGAGAATTTGAACCAGGCACATTCTCCTTAGAGACAATGGGCCAAAGACAGGTCCGATGGAATCGAATGTCTTTTCATGTTGACATCCATCCCGTCAAGCCCTCGTTAAGCCATTGAAGTGTCACATTGGGCCTGGGGGAGGCGGTGCACCCTGTGAAATTACACGTCCGAAGATTTGGATTTGATTTCCAGCCCTCTGCCAGTCAGTCTACCAGGCACTTTCATGTGACAAGCCTTAGGCGAGTCCCTTTCTGTCTCTGATTCCCGATTCCTTCACAGGGATTTCTGTGGGCCTTAACGCCCACTGGGAAAAGATCCCTCTGCCAGCTCAGAGCGTGCTTTCTTGGTTTGACTTGTCAATCTGGACTTGAATACACCTTTGGTTTTGGATTGACTCTATTACCTCTCCTAGAAATTAACACACAAAACTGACAGCTGATTGACAAGATGAGAAGCAGTTTTCCAAAATTCAAATTGAACTTAATCCTTTCTTACTAAAAGAATGCTCAAATCAATGGGACACAGCTCACTCGTTTTGACTTCATGAGCTATGGCAGGTAGAGACAACTTTTTGAAAATACACAGCTAAAACTGTCCGTGCTTTGAATGCTAGACATGTTTTTCAGTTTTAAGTGCTTTAGCACTTAAAGCGGGACCGTTTTAGCAGTGTATTTTGAAAAAGTTGTGTGCTCTTCAAAGAGAAAGCTACTTTTGCTGTGTCTTTGGGTTCGAGGGGAAATGGGAGTCCTCTTCAGTCAGCAGGGACGACACCTGAGTCCTTTGCAGTCCTCTTGTCTGCCTCTGAGGGTGAAATGAGAGTGGTCCCTGTCATCATCAGCCATTTCTGAAAGAAATATTCACATTCCCTACGAGAATAGACGGGTGAAATAGCAAAAGGTGTGTCTTCCTTTGGAGCAAGGACGGGTTCAAAGCCGACCTCATACCACTAAGTATTTTGCTGAACACGAGCAGTTGTGTGTGCGGCCTGTGTTTGGGTGATTTTTGTGTCATGTGTGTGTTTGTGAGTGTTTGTGTGTGTGTGTGTGTGTGTGTGTGCGTCTGTGTGTGTGTGTCTGTATTTCTGTCTCCATTCCTGAGCAGCAAATCTTTTTTTCCTCTTTTAGCATGTTACTCACAACTGTGGATGAAGCCCAGCACTCCTAAAAACACAATCCATGTATGGTTGAAGGAAATTTTCTTGGTGATGAGTGAGAGGTTGGTGACTGAAACCAGCTCATTTCCCATTGACCACTGAGGTCACATCTCTCAGGTGAGAAGTAAAGTGAGAATTTGAACCAGGCACATTCTCCTTAGAGACAATGGGCCAAAGACATGTCCGATGGAATCGAATGTCTTTTCATGTTGACATCCATCCCGTGAAGCCCTCGTTAAGCCATTGAAGTGTCACATTGGGCCTGGGGGAGGCGGTGCACCCTGTGAAATTACACGTCCGAAGATTTGGATTTGATTTCCAGCCCTCTGCCAGTCAGTCTGCCAGGCACTTTCATGTGACAAGCCTTAGGCGAGTCCCTTTCTGTCTCTGATTCCCGATTCCTTCACAGGGATTTATGTGGGCCTTAATGCCCACTGGGAAAAGATCCCTCTGCCAGCTCAGTGCCTGCTTTCTTGGTTTGACTTGTCAATCTGGACTTGAATACACCTTTGGTTTTGGATTGACTCTATTACCTCTCCTAGAAATTAACACACAAAACTGACAGCTGATTGACAAGATGAGAAGCAGTTTTCCAAAATTCAAATTGAACTTAATCCTTTCTTACTAAAAGAATGCTCAAATCAAGGGGACACAGCTCACTCGTTTTGACTTCATGAGCTATGGAAGGTAGAGACAACTTTTTGAAAATACACAGCTAAAACTGTCCGTGCTTTTAATGCTAGACATGTTTTTCAGTTTTAAGTGCTTTAGCACATAAAGCGGGACCGTTTTAGCTGTGTATTTTGAAAAAGTTGTGTGCTCTTCAAAGAGAAAGCTACTTTTGCTGTGTCTTTGGGTTCGAGGGGAAATGGGAGTCCTCTTCAGTCAGCAGGGACGACACCTGAGTCCTTTGCAGTCCTCTTGTCTGCCTCTGAGGGTGAAATGAGAGTGGTCCCTGTCATCATGAGCCATGTCTGAAAGAATTATTCACATTCCGTACGAGAATAGACGGGTGAAATAGCAAAAGGTGTGTCTTCCTTTGGAGAATGGACGGGTTCAAAGCCCACCTCATACCACTAAGTATTTTGCTGAACACGAGCAGTTGTGTTTGCGGCCTGTGTTTGGGGGATTTTTGTGTCATGTGTGTGTGTGTGTGTGTGTGTGTCTGTGTGTGTGTGTCTGTATTTCTGTCTCCATTCCTGAGCAGCAAATCTTTTTTCCTCTTTTAGCATGTTACTCACAACTGTGGATGAAGACCAGCACTCCTGAAAACACAATCCATGAATGGTTGAAGGAAATTTTCTTGGTGATTAGTGAGAGGTTGGTGATTGAAACCAGCTCATTTCCCATTGACCACTGAGGTCACATCTCTCAGGTGAGAAGCAAAGTGAGAATTTGAACCAGGCACATTCTCCTTAGAGACAATGGGCCAAAGACAGGTCCGATGGAATCGAATGTCTTTTCACGTTGACATCCATCCCGTCGAGCCCTCGTTAAGCCATTGAAGTGTCACATTGGGCCTGGGGGAGGCGGTGCACCCTGTGAAATTACACGTCCGAAGATTTGGATTTGATTTCCAGCCCTCTGCCAGTCAGTCTGCCAGGCACTTTCATGTGACAAGCCTTAGGCGGTCCCTTTCTGTCTCTGATTCCCGATTCCTTCACAGGGATTTATGTGGGCCTTAACGCCCACTGGGAAAAGATCCCTCTGCCAGCTCAGTGCCTGCTTTCTTGGTTTGACTTGTCAATCTGGACTTGAATACACCTTTGGTTTTGGATTGACTCTATTACCTCTCCTAGAAATTAACACACAAAACTGACAGCTGATTGACAAGATGAGAAGCAGTTTTCCAAAATTCAAATTGAACTTAATCCTTTCTTACTAAAAGAATGCTCAAATCAAGGGGACACAGCTCACTCGTTTTGACTTCATGAGCTATGGCAGGTAGAGACAACTTTTTGAAAATACACAGCTAAAACTGTCCGTGCTTTGAATGCTAGACATGTTTTTCAGTTTTAAGTGCTTTAGCACTTAAAGCGGGACCGTTTTACCTGTGTATTTTGAAAAAGTTTTGTGCTCTTCAAAGAGAAAGCTACTTTTGCTGTGTCTTTGGGTTCGAGGGGAAATGGGAGTCCTCTTCAGTCAGCAGGGACGACAGCTGAGTCCTTTGCAGTCCTCTTGTCTGCCTCTGAGGGTGAAATGAGAGTGGTCCCTGTCATCATCAGCCATGTCTGAAAGAATTATTCACATTCCCTACGAGAATAGACGGGTGAAATAGCAAAAGGTGTGTCTTCCTTTGGAGCATGGACGGTTCAAAGCCGACCTCATACCACTAAGTATTTTGCTGAACACGAGCAGTTGTGTGTGCGGCCTGTGTTTGGGTGATTTTTGTGTCATGTGTGTGTTTGTGAGTGTGTGTGTGTGTGTGTGTGCGTCTGCGTGTGTGTGTCTGTATTTCTGTCTCCATTCCTGAGCAGCAAATCTTTTTTCCTCTTTTAGCATGTTACTCACAACTGTGGATGAAGCCCAGCACTCCTGAAAACACAATCCATGTATGGTTGAAGGAAATTTTCTTGGTGATGAGTGAGAGGTTGGTGACTGAAACCAGCTCATTTCCCATTGACCACTGAGGTCACATCTCTCAGGTGAGAAGTAAAGTGAGAATTTGAACCAGGCACATTCTCCTTAGAGACAATGGGCCAAAGACAGGTCCGATGGAATCGAATGTCTTTTCATGTTGACATCCATCCCGTCAAGCCCTCGTTAAGCCATTGAAGTGTCACATTGGGCCTGGGGGAGGCGGTGCACCCTGTGAAATTACACGTCCGAAGATTTGGATATGATTTCCAGCCCTCTGCCAGTCAGTCTGCCAGGCACTTTCATGTGACAAGCCTTAGGCGAGTCCCTTTCTGTCTCTGATTCCCGATTCCTTCACAGGGATTTATGTGGGCCTTAACGCCCACTGGGAAAAGATCCCTCTGCCAGCTCAGTGCCTGCTTTCTTGGTTTGACTTGTCAATCTGGACTTGAATACACCTTTGGTTTTGGATTGACTCTATTACCTCTCCGAGAAATTAACACACAAAACTGACAGCTGATTGACAAGATGAGAAGCAGTTTTCCAAAATTCAAATTGAACTTAATCCTTTCTTACTAAAAGAATGCTCAAATCAAGGGGACACAGCTCACTCGTTTTGACTTCATGAGCTATGGCAGGTAGAGACAACTTTTTGAAAATACACAGCTAAAACTGTCCGTGCTTTGAATGCTAGACATGTTTTTCAGTTTTAAGTGCTTTAGCACTTAAAGCGGGACCGTTTTAGCTGTGTATTTTGAAAAAGTTGTGTGCTCTTCAAAGAGAAAGCTACTTTTGCTGTGTCTTTGGGTTCGAGGGGAAATGGGAGTCCTCTTCAGTCAGCAGGGACGACACCTGAGTCCTTTGCAGTCCTCTTGTCTGCCTCTGAGGGTGAAATGAGAGTGGTCCCTGTCATCATGAGCCATGTCTGAAAGAATTATTCACATTCCTTATGAGAATAGACGGGTGAAATAGCAAAAGGTGTGTCTTCCTTTGGAGCATGGACGGGTTCAAAGCCCACCTCATACCACTAAGTATTTTGCTGAACACGAGCAGTTGTGTTTGCGGCCTGTGTTTGGGGGATTTTTGTGTCATGTGTGTGTGTGTGTGTGTGTGTGTGTCTGTGTGTGTGTGTCTGTATTTCTGTCTCCATTCCTGAGCAGCAAATCTTTTTTCCTCTTTTAGCATGTTACTCACAACTGTGGATGAAGACCAGCACTCCTGAAAACACAATCCATGAATGGTTGAAGGAAATTTTCTTGGTGATTAGTGAGAGGTTGGTGATTGAAACCAGCTCATTTCCCATTGACCACTGAGGTCACATCTCTCAGGTGAGAAGCAAAGTGAGAATTTGAACCAGGCACATTCTCCTTAGAGACAATGGGCCAAAGACAGGTCCGATGGAATCGAATGTCTTTTCACGTTGACATCCATCCCGTCGAGCCCTCGTTAAGCCATTGAAGTGTCACATTGTGCCTGGGGGAGGCGGTGCACCCTGTGAAATTACACGTCCGAAGATTTGGATTTGATTTCCAGCCCTCTGCCAGTCAGTCTGCCAGGCACTTTCATGTGACAAGCCTTAGGCGGTCCCTTTCTGTCTCTGATTCCCGATTCCTTCACAGGGATTTATGTGGGCCTTAACGCCCACTGGGAAAAGATCCCTCTGCCAGCTCAGTGCCTGCTTTCTTGGTTTGACTTGTCAATCTGGACTTGAATACACCTTTGGTTTTGGATTGACTCTATTACCTCTCCTAGAAATTAACAAACAAAACTGACAGCTGATTGACAAGATGAGAAGCAGTTTTCCAAAATTCAAATTGAACTTAATCCTTTCTTACTAAAAGAATGCTCAAATCAAGGGGACAGAGCTCACTCGTTTTGACTTCATGAGCTATGGCAGGTAGAGACAACTTTTTGAAAATACACAGCTTAAACTGTCCGTGCTTTGAATGCTAGACATGTTTTTCAGTTTTAAGTGCTTTAGCACTTAAAGCGGGACCGTTTTACCTGTGTATTTTGAAAAAGTTGTGTGCTCTTCAAAGAGAAAGCTACTTTTGCTGTGTCGTTGGGTTCGAGGGGAAATGGGAGTCCTCTTCAGTCAGCAGGGACGACACCTGAGTCCTTTGCAGTCCTCTTGTCTGTCTCTGAGGGTGAAATGAGGGTGGTCCCTGTCATCATCAGCCATGTCTGAAAGAATTATTCACATTCCCTACGAGAATAGACGGGTGAAATAGCAAAAGGTGTGTCTTCCTTTGGAGCATGGACGGGTTCAAAGCCGACCTCATACCACTAAGTATTTTGCTGAACACGAGCAGTTGTGTGTGCGGCCTGTGTTTGGGTGATTTTTGTGTCATGTGTGTGTTTGTGAGTGTGTGTGTGTGTGTGTGTCTGCGTGTGTGTGTCTGTATTTCTGTCTCCATTCCTGAGCAGCAAATCTTTTTTCCTCTTTTAGCATGTTACTCACAACTGTGGATGAAGCCCAGCACTCCTGAAAACACAATCCATGTATGGTTGAAGGAAATTTTCTTGGTGATGAGTGAGAGGTTGGTGACTGAAACCAGCTCATTTCCCATTGACCACTGAGGTCACATCATCTCAGGTGAGAAGCAAAGTGAGAATTTGAACCAGGCACATTCTCCTTAGAGACAATGGGCCAAAGACAGGTCCAATGGAATCGAATGTCTTTTCATGTTGACATCCATCCCGTCAAGCCCTCGTTAAGCCATTGAAGTGTCACATTGGGCCTGGGGGAGGCGGTGCCCCCTGTGAAATTACACGTCCGAAGATTTGGATTTGATTTCCAGCCCTCTGCCAGTCAGTATGCCAGGCACTTTCATGTGACAAGCCTTAGGCGAGTCCCTTTCTGTCTCTGATTCCCGATTCCTTCACAGGGATTTATGTGGGCATTAACGCCCACTGGGAAAAGATCCCTCTGCCAGCTCAGTGCCTGCTTTCTTGGTTTGACTTGTCAATCTGGACTTGAATACACCTTTGGTTTTGGATTGACTCTATTACCTCTCCTAGAAATTAACACACAAAACTGACAGCTGATTGACAAGATGAGAAGCAGTTTTCCAAAATTCAAATTGAACTTAATCCTTTCTTACTAAAAGAATGCTCAAATCAAGGGGACACAGCTCACTCGTTTTGACTTCATGAGCTATGGCAGGTAGAGACAACTTTTTGAAAATACACAGCTAAAACTGTCCGTGCTTTGAATGCTAGACATGTTTTTCAGTTTTAAGTGCTTTAGCACTTAAAGCGGGACCGTTTTAGTTGTGTGTTTTGAAAAAGTTGTGTGCTCTTCAAAGAGAAAGCTACTTTTGCTGTGTCTTTGGGTTCGAGGGGAAATGGGAGTCCTCTTCAGTCAGCAGGGACGACACCTGAGTCCTTTGCAGTCCTCTTGTCTGCCTCTGAGGGTGAAATGAGAGTGGTCCCTGTCATCATGAGCCATGTCTGAAAGAATTATTCACATTCCGTACGAGAATAGACGGGTGAAATAGCAAAAGGTGTGTCTTCCTTTGGAGCATGGACGGGTTCAAAGCCCACCTCATACCACTAAGTATTTTGCTGAACACGAGCAGTTGTGTTTGCGGCCTGTGTTTGGGGGATTTTTGTGTCATGTGTGTGTGTGTGTGTGTGTGTCTGTATTTCTGTCTCCATTCCTGAGCAGCAAATCTTTTTTCCTCTTTTAGCATGTTACTCACAACTGTGGATGAAGCCCAGCACTCCTGAAAACACAATCCATGAGCCATGTCTGAAAGAAATATTCACATTCCCTACGAGAATAGATGGGTGAAATAGCAAAAGGTGTGTCTTCCTTTGGATCATGGACGGGTTCAAAGCCCACCTCATACCACTAAGTATTTTGCTGAACACGAGCAGTTGTGTGTGCGGCCTGTGTTTGGGTGATTTTTGTGTCGTGTGTGTGTGTGTGTGTGTGTGTGTGTGTGTCTGTATGTGTGTGTCTGTATTTCTGTCTGCATTCCTGAGCAGCAAATCTTTTTTCCTCTTTTAGCATGTTACTCACAACTCTGGATGAAGCCCAGGACTCCTGAAAACACAATCCATGTATGGTTGAAGGAAATTTTCTTGGTGATGAGTGAGAGGTTGGTGACTGAAACCAGCTCATTTCCCATTGACCACTGAGATCACACCTCTCAGGTGAGAAGCAAAGTGAGAATTTGAACCAGGCACATTCTCCTTAGAGACAATGGGCCAAAGACAGGTCCGATGGAATCGAATGTCTTTTCATGTTGACATCCATCCCGTCAAGCCCTCGTTAATCCATTGAAGTGTCACATTGGGCCTGGGGTAGGCGGTGCACCCTGTGAAATTACACGTCCGAAGATTTGGATTTGATTTCCAGCCCTCTGCCAGTCAGTCTGCCAGGCACTTTCATGTGACAAGCCTTAGGCGAGTCCCTTTCTGTCTCTGATTCCCGATTCCTTCACAGGGATTTATGTGGGCCTTAACGCCCACTGGGAAAAGATCCCTCTGCCAGCTCAGTGCCTGCTTTCTTGGTTTGACTTGTCAATCTGGACTTGAATACACCTTTGGTTTTGTATTGACTCTATAACCTCTCCTAGAAATTAACACACAAAACTGACATCCGATTGACAAGATGAGAAGCAGTTTTCCAAAATTCAAATTGAACTTAATCCTTTCTTACTAAAAGAATGCTCAAATCAAGGGGACACAGCTCACTCGTTTTGACTTCATGAGCTATGGCAGGTAGAGACAACTTTTTGAAAATACACAGCTAAAACTGTCCGTGCTTTGAATGCTAGACAAGTTTTTCAGTTTTAAGTGCTTTAGCACTTAAAGCGGGACCGTTTTAGCTGTGTATTTTGAAAAAGTTGTGTGCTCTTCAAAGAGAAAGCTACTTTTGCTGTGTCTTTGGGTTCGAGGGGAAATGGGAGTCCTCTTCAGTCAGCAGGGACGACACCTGAGTCCTTTGCAGTCCTCTTGTCTGCCTCTGAGGGTGAAATGAGAGTGGTCCCTGTCATCATGAGCCATGTCTGAAAGAATTATTCACATTCCCTACGAGAATAGACGGGTGAAATAGCAAAAGGTGTGTATTCCTTTTTATCATGGACGGGTTCAAAGCCCACCTCATACCACTAAGTATTTTGCTGAACACGAGCAGTTGTGTGTGCGGCCTGTGTTTGGGTGATTTTTGTGTCGTGTGTGTGTGTGTGTGTGTGTGTGTGTGTGTGTCTGTATTTCTTTCTCCATTCCTGAGCAGCAAATCTTTTTTCCTCTTTTAGCATGTTACTCACAACTCTGGATGAAGCCCAGCACTCCTGAAAACACAATCCATGTATGGTTGAAGGAAATTTTCTTGGTGATGAGTGAGAGTTTGGTGACTGAAACCAGCTCATTTCCCATTGACCACTGAGGTCACATCTCTCAGGTGAGAAGCAAAGAGAGAATTTGAACCAGGCACATTCTCCTTAGAGACAATGGGCCAAAGACAGGTCCGATGGAATCGAATGTCTTTTCATGTTGACATCCATCCCGTCAAGCCCTCGTTAAGCCATTGAAGTGTCACATTGGGCCTGGTGGAGGCGGTGCACCCTGTGAAATTACGCGACCGAAGATTTGGATTTGATTTCCAGCCCTCTGCCAGTCAGTCTGCCAGGCACGTTCATGTGACAAGCCTTAGGCGAGTCCCTTTCTTTCTCTGATTCCCGATTCCTTAACAGGGATTTATGTGGGCCTTAACGCCCACTGGGAAAAGATCCCTCTGCCAGCTCAGTGCCTGCTTTCTTGGTTTGACTTGTCAATCTGGACTGAATACACCTTTGGATTTGGATTGACTCTATTACCTCTCCTAGAAATTAACACACAAAACTGACAGCTGATTGACAAGATGAGAAGCAGTTTTCCAAAATTCAAATTGAAGTTAATCCTTTCTTACTAAAAGAATGCTCAAATCAAGGGGACACAGCTCACTCGTTTTGACTTCATGAGCTATGGCAGGTAGAGACAACTTTTTGAAAATACACAGCTAAAACTGTCCGTGCTTTGAATGCTAGACATGTTTTTCAGAATACACAGCTAAAACGGTCCCCGCTTTTAGCGCTTAAAGCGGTGACCGATTTAGCTGTGTGTTTTGAAAAATTTGTGTGCTCTTCAAAGAGAAAGCTACTTTTGCTGTGTCTTTGGGTTCGAGGGGAAATGGGAGTCCTCTTCAGTCAGCAGGGACGACACCTGAGTCCTTTGCAGTCCTCTTGTCTGCCTCTGAGGGTGAAATGAGTGTGGTCGCTGTCATCATGAGCCATGTCTGAAAGAATTATTCACATTCCCTACGAGAATAGACGGGTGAAATAGCAAAAGGTGTGTCTTCCTTTGGAGCATGGACGGGTTCAAAGCCCACCTCATACCAAAGTATTTTGCTGAACACGAGAAGTTGTGTGTGCGGCCTGTGTTTGGGTGATTTTTGTGTCATGTGGGTGTGTGTGTGTGTGTCTGTGTGTGTATGTCTGTATTTCTGTCTCCTTTCCTGAGCAGCAAATCTTTTTTCCTCTTTTAGCATGTTACTCACGACTGTGGATGAAGCCCAGCACTCCTGAAAACACAATCCATGTATGGTTGAAGGAAATTTTCTTGGTGATGAGTGAGAGGTTGGTGACTGAAACCAGCTCATTTCCCATTGACAACTGCGGTCGCATCTCTCAGGTGAGAAGAAAAGTGAGAATTTGAACCAGGCACATTCTCCTTAGAGACAATGGGCCAAAGACAACTCCGATGGAATCGAATGTCTTTTCATGTTGACATCCATCCCGTCAAGCCCTCGTTAAGCCATTGAAGTGTCACATTGGGCCTGGGGGAGGCGGTGCACCCTGTGAAATTACACGTCCGAAGATTTGGATTTGATTTCCAGCCCTCTGCCAGTCAGTCTGCCAGGCACTTTCATGTGACAAGCCTTAGGCGAGTCCCTTTCTGTCTCTGATTCCCGATTCCTTCACAGGGATTTATGTGGGCCTTAACGCCCACTGGGAAAAGATCCCTCTGCCAGCTCAGTGCCTGCTTTCTTGGTTTGACTTGTCAATCTGGACTTGAATACACCTTTGGTTTTGGATTGACTCTATTACCTCTCCTAGAAATTAACACACAAAACTGACAGCTGATTGACAAGATGAGAAGCAGTTTTCCAAAATTCAAATTGAACTTAATATTTTCTTACTAAAAGAATGCTCAAATCAAGGGGACACAGCTCACTCGTTTTGACTTCATGAGCTATGGCAGGTAGAGACAACTTTTTGAAAATACACAGCTAAAACTGTCCGTGCTTTGAATGCTAGACATGTTTTTCAGAATACACAGCTAAAACGGTCCCCGCATAAGTGATTTAGCACTTAAAGCGGGCACGGTTTTAGCTGTGTATTTTGAAAAAGTTGTGTGCTCTTCAAAGAGAAAGCTACTTTTGCTGTGTCTTTGGGTTCGAGGGGAAATGGGAGTCCTCTTCAGTCAGCAGGGACGACACCTGAGTCCTTTGCAGTCCTCTTGTCTGCCTCTGAGGGTGAAATGAGAGTGGTCCCTGTCATCATGAGCCATGTCTGAAAGAATTATTCACATTCCCTACGAGAATAGACGGGTGAAATAGCAAAAGGTGTGTCTTCCTTTGGAGCATGGACGGGTTCAAAGCCCACCTCATACCACTAAGTATTTTGCTGAACACGAGCAGTTGTGTGTGCGGCCTGTGTTTGGGTGATTTTTGTGTCGTGTGTGTGTGTGTGTGTGTGTGTGTGTGTGTGTCTGTCTGTGTGTGTGTTTCTGTATTTCTGTCTCCATTCCTGCGCAGCAAATCTTTTTTCCTTTTTTAGCATGTTACTCACAACTGTGGATGAAGCCCAGCACTCCTGAAAACACAATCCATGTATGGTTGAAGGAAATTTACTTGGTGATGAGTGAGAGGTTGGTGACTGAAACCAGCTCATTTCCCATTGACCACTGAGGTCACATCTCTCAGGTGAGAAGCAAAGTGAGAATTTGAACCAGGCACATTCTCCTTAGAGACAATGGGCCAAAGACAGGTCCGATGGAATCGAATGTCTTTTCATGTTGACATCCATCCCGTCAAGCCCTCGTTAAGCCATTGAAGTGTCACATTGGGCCTGGGGGAGTCGGTGCACCCTGTGAAATTACACGGCCGAAGATTTGGATTTGATTTCCAGCCCTCTGCCAGTCAGTCTGCCAGGCACTTTCATGTGACAAGCCTTAGGCGAGTCCCTTTCTGTCTCTGATTCCCGATTCCTTCACAGGGATTTATGTGGGCCTTAACGCCCACTGGGAAAAGATCCCTCTGCCAGCTCAGTGCCTGCTTTCTTGGTTTGACTTGTCAATCTGGACTTGAATACACCTTTGGTTTTGGATTGACTCTATTACCTCTCCTAGAAATTAACACACAAAACTGACAGCTGATTGACAAGATGAGAAGCAGTTTTCCAAAATTCAAATTGAAGTTAATCCTTTCTTACTAAAAGAATGCTCAAATCAAGGGGACACAGCTCACTCATTTTGACTTCATGAGCTATGGCAGGTAGAGACAACTTTTTGAAAATACACAGCTAAAATTGTCCGTGCTTTGAATGCTAGACATGTTTTTCAGAATACACAGCTAAAACGGTCCCCGCTTTTAGCGCTTAAAGCGGTGACCGATTTAGCTGTGTGTTTTGAAAAATTTGTGTGCTCTTCAAAGAGAAAGCTACTTTTGCTGTGTCTTTGGGTTCGAGGGGAAATGGGAGTCCTCTTCAGTCAGCAGGGACGACACCTGAGTCCTTTGCAGTCCTCTTGTCTGCCTCTGAGGGTGAAATGAGTGTGGTCGCTGTCATCATGAGCCATGTCTGAAAGAATTATTCACATTCCCTACGAGAATAGACGGGTGAAATAGCAAAAGGTGTGTCTTCCTTTGGAGCATGGACGGGTTCAAAGCCCACCTCATACCAAAGTATTTTGCTGAACACGAGCAGTTGTGTGTGCGGCCTGTGTTTGGGTGATTTTTGTGTCATGTGGGTGTGTGTGTGTGTGTCTGTGTGTGTGTGTCTGTATTTCTGTCTCCATTCCTGAGCAGCAAATCTTTTTTCCTCTTTTAGCATGTTACTCACGACTGTGGATGAAGCCCAGCACTCCTGAAAACACAATCCATGTATGGTTGAAGGAAATTTTCTTGGTGATGAGTGAGAGGTTGGTGACTGAAACCAGCTCATTTCCCATTGACAACTGCGGTCGCATCTCTCAGGTGAGAAGCAAAGTGAGAATTTGAACCAGGCACATTCTCCTTAGAGACAATGTGCCAAAGACAACTCCGATGGAATCGAATGTCTTTTCATGTTGACATCCATCCCGTCAAGCCCTCGTTAAGCCATTGAAGTGTCACATTGGGCCTGGGGGAGGCGGTGCACCCTGTGAAATTACACGTCCGAAGATTTGGATTTGATTTCCAGCCCTCTGCCAGTCAGTCTGCCAGGCACTTTCATGTGACAAGCCTTAGGCGAGTCACTTTCTGTCTCTGATTCCCGATTCCTTCACAGGGATTTATGTGGGCCTTAACGCCCACTGGGAAAAGATCCCTCTGCCAGCTCAGTGCCTGCTTTCTTGGTTTGACTTGTCAATCTGGACTTGAATACACCTTTGGTTTTGGATTGACTCTATTACCTCTCCTAGAAATTAACACACAAAACTGACAGCTGATTGACAAGATGAGAAGCAGTTTTCCAAAATTCAAATTGAACTTAATCTTTTCTTACTAAAAGAATGCTCAAATCAAGGGGACACAGCTCACTCGTTATGACTTCATGAGCTATGGCAGGTAGAGACAACTTTTTGAAAATACACAGCTAAAACTGTCCGTGCTTTGAATGCTAGACATGTTTTTCAGAATACACAGCTAAAACGGTCCCCGCATAAGTGATTTAGCACTTAAAGCGGGCACGGTTTTAGCTATGTATTTTGAAAAAGTTGTGTGCTCTGCAAAGAGAAAGCTACTTTTGCTGTATCTTTGGGTTCGAGGGGAAATGGGAGTCCTCTTCAGTCAGCAGGGACGACACCTGAGTCCTTTGCAGTCCTCTTGTCTGCCTCTGAGGGTGAAATGAGAGTGGTCCCTGTCATCATGAGCCATGTCTGAAAGAATTATTCACATTCCGTACGAGAATAGACGGGTGAAATAGCAAAAGGTGTGTCTTCCTTTGGAGCATGTACGGGTTCAAAGCCCACCTCATACCACTAAGTATTTTGCTGAACACGAGCAGTTGTGTGTGCGGCCTGTGTTTGGGTGATTTTTGTGTCGTGTGTGTGTGTGTGTGTGTGTGTGTGTGTCTGTCTGTGTGTGTGTTTCTGTATTTCTGTCTGCATTCCTGAGCAGCAAATCTTTTTTCCTTTTTTAGCATGTTACTCACAACTGTGGATGAAACCCAGCACTCCTGAAAACACAATCCATGTATGGTTGAAGGAAATTTACTTGGTGATGAGTGAGAGGTTGGTGACTGAAACCAGCTCATTTCCCATTGACCACTGAGGTCACATCTCTCAGGTGAGAAGCAAAGTGAGAATTTGAACCAGGCACATTCTCCTTAGAGACAATGGGCCAAAGACAGGTCCGATGGAATCGAATGTCTTTTCATGTTGACATCCATCCCGTCAAGCCCTCGTTAAGCCATTGAAGTGTCACATTGGGCCTGGGGGAGGCGGTGCACCCTGTGAAATTACACGTCCGAAGATTTGGATTTGATTTCCAGCCCTCTGCCAGTCAGTCTGCCAGGCACTTTCATGTGACAAGCCTTAGGCGAGTCCCTTTCTGTCTCTGATTCGCGATTCCTTCACAGGGATTTATGTGGGCCTTAACGCCCACTGGGAAAAGATCCCTCTGCCAGCTCAGTGCCTGCTTTCTTGGTTTGACTTGTCAATCTGGACTTGAATACACCTTTGGTTTTGGATTGACTCTATTACCTCTCCTAGAAACTAACACACAAAACTGACAGCTGA
This sequence comes from Saimiri boliviensis, assembly GCF_048565385.1. Taxonomy (NCBI): domain Eukaryota; kingdom Metazoa; phylum Chordata; class Mammalia; order Primates; family Cebidae; genus Saimiri; species Saimiri boliviensis. Next base: position 154,654,197 of record NC_133453.1, read on the forward strand.
TTGACAAGATGAGAAGCAGTTTTCCAAAATTCAAATTGAAGTTAATCCTTTCTTCCTAAAAGAATGCTCAAATCAAGGGGACACAGCTCACTCGTTTTGACTTCATGAGCTATGGCAGGTAGAGACAACTTTTTGAAAATACACAGCTAAAACTGTCCGTGCTTTGAATGCTAGACATGTTTTTCAGAATACACAGCTAAAACGGTCCCCGCTTTTAGTGCTTAAAGCGGTGACCGATTTAGCTGTGTGTTTTGAAAAATTTGTGTGCTCTTCAAAGAGAAAGCTACTTTTGCTGTGTCTTTGGGTTCGAGGGGAAATGGGAGTCCTCTTCAGTCAGCAGGGACGACACCTGAGTCCTTTGCAGTCCTCTTGTCTGCCTCTGAGGGTGAAATGAGAGTGGTCGCTGTCATCATGAGCCATGTCTGAAAGAATTATTCACATTCCCTACGAGAATAGACGGGTGAAATAGCAAAAGGTGTGTCTTCCTTTGGAGCATGGACGGGTTCAAAGCCCACCTCATACCAAAGTATTTTGCTGAACACGAGCAGTTGTGTGTGCGGCCTGTGTTTGAGTGATTTTTGTGTCATGTGTGTGTGTGTGTGTGTGTCTGTGTGTGTGTGTCTGTATTTCTGTCTCCATTCCTGAGCAGCAAATCTTTTTTCCTCTTTTAGCATGTTACTTACAACTGTGGATGAAGACCAGCACTCCTGAAAACACAATCCATGTATGGTTGAAGGAAATTTTCTTGGTGATGAGTGAGAGGTTGGTGACTGAAACCAGCTCATTTCCCATTGACCACTGAGGTCACATCTCTCAGGTGAGAAGCAAAGTGAGAATTTGAACCAGGCACATTCTCCTTAGAGACAATGGGCCAAAGACAGGTCCGATGGAATCGAATGTCTTTTCATGTTGACATCCATCCCGTCAAGCCCTCGTTAAGCCATTGAAGTGTCACATTGGGCCTGGGGGAGGCGGTGCACCCTGTGAAATTACACGTCCGAAGATTTGGATTTGATTTCCAGCCCTCTGCCAGTCAGTCTGCCAGGCACTTTCATGTGACAAGCCTTAGGCGAGTCCCTTTCTGTCTCTGATTCCCGATTCCTTCACAGGGATTTATGTGGGCCTTAACGCCCACTGGGAAAAGATCCCTCTGCCAGCTCAGAGCGTGCTTTCTTGGTTTGAGTTGTCAATCTGGACTTGAATACACCTTTGGTTTTGGATTGACTATTACCTCTCCTAGAAATTAACACACAGAACTGACAGCTGATTGACAAGATGAGAAGCAGTTTTCCAAATTTCAAATTGAACTTAATCCTTTCTTCCTAAAAGAATGCTCAAATCAAGGGGACACAGCTCACTCGTTTTGACTTCATGAGCTATGTCAGGTAGAGACAACTTTTTGAAAATACACAGCTAAAACTGTCCGTGCTTTGAATGCTAGACATGTTTTTCAGAATACACAGCTAAAACGGTCCCCGCTTTAAGTGCTAAACCACTTAAAGCGGGGACCGTTTTAGCTGTGTATTTTGAAAAAGTTGTGTGCTCTTCAAAGAGAAAGCTACTTTTGCTGTGTCTTTGGGTTCGAGGGGAAATGGGAGTCCTCTTCAGTCAGCAGGAACGACACCTGAGTCCTTTGCAGTCCTCTTGTCTGCCTCTGAGGGTGAAATGAGAGTGGTCCCTGTCATCATGAGCCATGTCTGAAAGAATTATTCACATTCCCTACGAGAATAGACGGGTGAAATAGCAAAACGTGTGTCTTCCTTTGGAGCATGGACGGGTTCAAAGCCCACCTCATACCACTAAGTATTTTGCTGAACACTAGCAGTTGTGTGTGCGGCCTGTGTTTGGGTGATTTTTGTGTCGTGTGTGGGTCTGTGTGTGTGTGTGTCTGTGTGTCTGTGTGTCTGTATTTCTGACTCCATTCCTGAGCAGCAAATCTTTTTTCCTCTTTTAGCATGTTACTCACAACTGTGGATGAAGACCAGCACTCCTGAAAACACAATCCATGTATGGTTGAAGGAAACTTTCTTGGTGATGAGTGAGAGGTTGGTGACTGAAACCAGCTCATTTCCCATTGACCACTGAGGTCACATCTCTCAGGTGAGAAGCAAAGTCAGAATTTGAACCAGGCACATTCTCCTTAGAGACAACGGGCCAAAGACAGGTCCGATGGAATCGAATGTCTTTTCATGTTGACATCCATCCCGTCAAGCCCTCGTTAAGCCATTGAAGTGTCACATTGGGCCTGGGGGAAGCGGTGCACCCTGTGAAATTACACGTTCGAAGATTTGGATTTGATTTCCAGCCCTCTGCCAGTCAGTCTGCCAGGCACTTTCATGTGACAAGCCTTAGGCGAGTCCCTTTGTGTCTCTGATTCCCGATTCCTTCACAGGGATTTATGTGGGCCTTAACGCCCACTTGGAAAAGATCCCTCTGCCAGCTCAGTGCCTGCTTTCTTGGTTTGACTTGTCAATCTGGACTTGAATACACCTTTGGTTTTGGATTGACTCTATTACCTCTCCTAGAAATTAACACACAAAACTGACAGCTGATTGACAAAATGAGAAGCAGTTTTCCAAAATTCAAATTGAACTTAATCCTTTCTTACTAATAGAATGCTCAAATCAAGGGAACACAGCTCACTCGTTTTGACTTCATGATCTATGGCAGGTAGAGACAACTTTTTGAAAATACACAGCTAAAACTGTCCGTGCTTTGAATGCTAGACATGTTTTTCAGAATACACAGCTAAAACGGTCCCCGCTTTAGCTGTGTATTTTGAAAAATTTGTGTGCTCTTCAAAGAGAAAGCTACTTTTGCTGTGTCTTTGGGTTCGAGGGGAAATGGGAGTCCTCTTCAGTCAGCAGGGACGACACCTGAGTCCTTTGCAGTCCTCTTGTCTGCCTCTGAGGGTGAAATGAGAGTGGTCCCTGTCATCATGAGTCATGTCTGAAAGAATTATTCACATTCCCTACGAGAATAGACGGGTGAAATAGCAAAAGGTGTGTCTTCCTTTAGAGCATGGACGGGTTCAAAGCCCACCTCATACCACTAAGTATTTTGCTGAAAACTAGCAGTTGTGTGTGCGGCCTGTGTTTGGGTGATTTTTGTGTCGTGTGTGTGTGTGTGTGTGTGTGTGTCTGTGTGTGTGTGTGTCTGTATTTCTGTCTCCATTCCTGAGCAGCAAATCTTTTTTCCTCTTTTAGCATGTTATTCACAACTGTGGATGAAGCCCAGCACTCCTGAAAACACAATCCGTGTATGGTTGAAGGAAATTTTCTTGGTGATGAGTGAGAGGTTGGTGACTGAAACCAGCTCATTTCCCTTTGACCACTGAGTTCACATCTCTCAGGTTAGAAGCAAAGTGAGAATTTGAACCAGGCACATTCTCCTTAGAGACAACGGACCAAAGACAGGTCCGATGGAATCGAATGTCTTTTCATGTTGACATCCATCCCGTCAAGCCCTCGTTAAGCCATTGAAGTGTCACATTGGGCCTTGGGGAGGCGGTGCACCCTGTCCAATTACACGTCCGAAGATCTGGATTTGATTTCCAGCCCTCTGCCAGTCAGTCTGCCAGGCACTTTCATGTGACAAGCCTTAGGCGAGTCCCTTTCTGTCTCTGATTCCCGATTCCTTCACAGGGATTTATGTTGGCCTTAACGCCCACTGGGAAAAGATCCCTCTGCCAGCTCAGTGCCTGCTTTCTTGGTTTGACTTGTCAATCTGGTCTTGAATACACCTTTGGTTTTGGATTGACTCTATTACCTCTCCTAGAAATTAACACACAAAACTGACAGCTGATTGACAAGATGAGAAGCAGTTTTCCAAAATTCAAATTGAACTTAATCCTTTCTTCCTAAAAGAATGCTCAAATCAAGGGGACACAGCTCACTCGTTTTGACTTCATGAGCTATGGCAGGTAGAGACAACTTTTTGAAAATACACAGCTAAAACTGTCCGTGCTTTGAATGCTAGACATGTTTTTCTGAATACACAGCTAAAACGGTCCCCTCTTTAAGTGCTAAAGCACTTAAAGTTGTGTGCTCTTCAAAGAGAAAGCTACTTTTGCTGTGTCTTTGGGTTCGAGGGGAAATGGGAGTCCTCTTCAGTCAGCAGGGACGACACCTGAGTCCTCTGCAGTCCTCTTGTCTGCCTCTGAGGGTGAAATGAGAGTGGTCCCTGTCATCATGAGCCATGTCTGAAAGAATTATTCACATTCCCTTTCGAAAATAGATGGGTGAAATAGCAAAAGGTGTGTCTTCCTTTGGAGCATGGACGGTTTCAAAGCCCACCTCATACCACTAAGTATTTTGCTGAACACGAGCAGTTGTGTGTGCGGCCTGTGTTTGGGTGATTTTTTTGTCGTGTGTGTGTGTGTGTGTTTGTGTGTGTCTGTGTGTGTGTGTCTGTATTTCTGTCTCCATTCCTGAGCAGCAAATCTTTTTTCCTCTTTTAGCATGTTACTCACAACTGTGGATGAAGCCCAGCACTCCTGAAAACACAATCCATGTATGGTTGAAGGAAATTTTCTTGGTGATGAGTGAGAGGTTGGTGACTGAAACCAGCTCATTTCCCATTGACCACTGAGGTCACATCTCTCAGGTGAGAAGCAAAGTGAGAATTTGAACCAGGCACATTCTCCTTAGAGACAATGGGCCAAAGACAGTTCCGATGGAATCGAATGTCTTTTCATGTTGACATCCATCCCGTCAAGCCCTCGTTAAGCCATTGAAGTGTCACATTGGGCCTGAAGGATGCGGTGCACCCTGTGAAATTACACGTCCGAAGATTTGGATTTGATTTCCAGCCCTCTGCCAGTCAGTCTGCCAGGCACTTTCATGTGACAAGCCTTAGGCGAGTCCCTTTCTGTCTCTGATTCCCGATTCCTTCACAGGGATTTATGTGGGCCTTAACGCCCACTGGGAAATGATCCCTCTGCCAGCTCAGTGCCTGCTTTCTTGGTTTGACTTGTCAACCTGGACTTGAATACACCTTTGGTTTTGGATTGACTCTATTACCTCTCCTAGAAATTAACACACAAAACTGACAGCTGATTGACAAGATGAGAAGCAGTTTTCCAAAATTCAAATTGAACTTAATACTTTCTTCCTAAAAGAATGCTCAAATCAAGGGGACACAGCTCACTCGTTTTGACTTCATGAGCTATGGCAGGTAGAGACAACTTTTTGAAAATACACAGCTAAAACTGTCCGTGCTTTGAATGCTAGACATGTTTTTCAGAATACACAGCTAAAACAGTCCCCGCTTTAAGTGCTAAAGCACTTAAAGCGGGGACCGTTTTAGCTGTGTATTTTGAAAAAGTTGTGTGCTCTTCAAAGAGAAAGCTACTTTTGCTGTGTCTTTGGGTTCGATGGGAAATGGGAGTCCTCTTCAGTCAGCAGGGACGACACCTGAGTCCTTTGCAGTCCTCTTGTCTGCCTCTGAGGGTGAAATGAGAGTGGTCCCTGTCATCATGAGCCATGTCTGAAAGAATTATTCACATTCCCTACGAGAATAGACGGGTGAAATAGCAAAAGGTGTGTCTTCCTTTGGAGCATAGACGGGTTCAAAGCCCACCTCATACCACTAAGTATTTTGCTGAACACGAGCAGTTGTGTGTGCGGCCTGTGTTTGGGTGATTTTTGTGTCGTGTGTGTGTGTGTGTGTGTGTGTGTTTGTCTGTGTGTGTGTGTCTGTATTTCTGTCTCCATTCCTGAGCAGCAAATCTTTTTTCCTCTTTTAGCATGTTACTCACAACTGTGGATGAAGCCCAGCACTCCTGAAAACACAATCCATGTATGGTTGAAGGAAATTTTCTTGGTGATGAGTGAGAGGTTGGTGACTGAAACCAGCTCATTTCCCATTGACCACTGAGGTCACATCTCTCAGGTGAGAAGCAAAGTGAGAATTTGAACCAGGCACATTCTCCTTAGAGACAATGGGCCAAAGACAGGTCCGATGGAATCGAATGTCTTTTCATGTTGACATCCATCCCGTCAAGCCCTCGTTAAGCCATTGAAGTGTCACATTGGGCCTGGGGGAGGCGGTGCACCCTGTGAAATTACACGTCCGAAGATTTGGATTTGATTTCCAGCCCTCTGCCAGTCAGTCTGCCAGGCACTTTCATGTGACAAGCCTTAGGCGAGTCCCTTTCTGTCTCTGATTCCCGATTCCTTCACAGGGATTTATGTGGGCCTTAACGCCCACTGGGAAAAGATCCCTCTGCCAGCTCAGAGCGTGCTTTCTTGGTTTGACTTGTCAATCTGGACTTGAATACACCTTTGGTTTTGGATTGACTCTATTACCACTCCTAGAAATTAACAGACAAAAGTGACAGCTGATTGACAAGATGAGAAGCAGTTTTCCAAAATTCAAATTGAACTTAATCCTTTCGTCCTAAAAGAATGCTCAAATCAAGGGGACACAGCTCACTCGTTTTGACTTCATGAGCTATGGCAGGTAGAGACAACTTTTTGAAAATACACAGCTAAAACTGTCCGTGCTTTGAATGCTAGACATGTTTTTCAGAATACACAGCTAAAACGGTCCCCGCTTTAAGTGCTTTAGCACTTAAAGCGGGGACCGTTTTAGCTGTGTATTTTGAAAAATTTGTGTGCTCTTCAAAGAGAAAGCTACTTTTGCTGTGTCTTTGGGTTCGAGGGGAAATGGGAGTCCTCTTCAGTCAGCAGGGACGACACCTGAGTCCTTTGCAGTCCTCTTGTCTGCCTCTGAGGGTGAAATGAGAGTGGTCCCTGTCATCATGAGCCATGTCTGAAAGAATTATTCACATTCCCTACGAGAATAGACGGGTGAAATAGCAAAAGGTGTGTCTTCCTTTGGAGCATGGACGGGTTCAAAGCCCACCTCATACCACTAAGTATTTTGCTGAACACGAGCAGTTGTGTGTGAGGCCTGTGTTTGGGTGATTTTTGTGTCATGTGTGTGTGTGTGAGTGTGTTTGTGTGTGTGTCTGTGTGTGTGTGTCTGTATTTCTGTCTCCATTCCTGAGCAGCAAATCTTTTTTCCTCTTTTAGCATGTTACTCACAACTGTGGATGAAGACCAGCACCCCTGAAAACACAATCCGTGTATGGTTGAAGGAAACTTTCTTGGTGATGAGTGAGAGGTTGGTGACTGAAACCAGCTCATTTCCCATTAACCACTGAGGTCACATCTCTCAGGTGAGAAGCAAAGTGAGAATTTGAACCAGGCACATTCTCCTTAGAGGCAACGGGCCAAAGACAGGTCCGATGGAATCGAATGTCTTTTCATGTTGACATCCATCCCGTCAAGCCCTCGTTAAGCCATTGAAGTGTCACATTGGGCCTGGGGGAGGCGGTGCACCCTGTGAAATTACACGTCCGAAGATTTGGATTTGATTTCCAGCCCTCTGCCAGTCAGTCTGCCAGGCACTTTCATGTGACAAGCCTTAGGCGAGTCCCTTTCTGTCTCTGATTCCCGATTCCTTCACAGGGATTTATGTGGGCCTTAACGCCCACTGGGAAAAGATCCCTCTGCCAGCTCAGTGCCTGCTTTCTTGGTTTGACTGGTCAATCAGGACTTGAATACACCTTTGGTTTTGGATTGACTCTATTACCTCTCCTAGAAATTAACACACAAAACTGACAGGTGATTGACAAGATGAGAAGCAGTTTTCCAAAATTCAAATTGAACTTAATCCTTTCTTCCTAAAAGAATGCTCAAATCAAGGGGACACAGCTCACTCGTTTTGACTTCATGAGCTATGGCAGGTAGAGACAACTTTTTGAAAATACACAGCTAAAACTGTCCGTGCTTTGAATGCTAGACATGTTTTTCTGAATACACAGCTAAAACGGTCCCCTCTTTAAGTGCTAAAGCACTTAAAGTCGTGTGCTCTTCAAAGAGAAAGCTACTTTTGCTGTGTCTTTGGGTTCGAGGGGAAATGGGAGTCCTCTTCGGTCAGCAGGGACGACACCTGAGTCCTCTGCAGTCCTCTTGTCTGCCTCTGAGGGTGAAATGAGTGTTGTCCCTGTCATCATGAGCCATGTCTGAAAGAATTATTCACATTCCCTACGAGAATAGACGGGTGAAATAGCAAAAGGTGTGTCTTGCTTTGGAGCATGGACGGGTTCAAAGCCCACCTCATACCACTAAGTATTTTGCTGAACACTAGCAGTTGTGTGTGCGGCCTGTGTTTGGGTGATTTTTGTGTCGTGTGTGTGTGTGTGTGTTTGTGTGTCTGTGTGTGTGTGTCTGTATTTCTGTCTCCATTCCTGAGCAGCAAATCTTTTTTCCTCTTTTAGCATGTTACTCACAACTGTGGATGAAGCCCAGCACTCCTGAAAACACAATCCATGTATGGTTGAAGGAAATTTTCTTGGTGATGAGTGAGAGGTTGGTGACTGAAACCAGCTCATTTCCCATTGACCACTGAGGTCACATCTCTCAGGTGAGAAGCAAAGTGAGAATTTGAACCAGGCACATTCTCCTTAGAGACAATGGGCCAAAGACAGGTCCGATGGAATCGAATGTCTTTTCATGTTGACCTCCATCCCGTCAAGCCCTCGTTAAGCCATTGAAGTGTCACATTGGGCCTGGGGGAGGCGGTGCACCCTGTGAAATCACACGTCCGAAGATTTGGATTTGATTTCCAGCCCTCTGTCAGTCAGTCTGCCAGGCACGTTCATGTGACAAGCCTTAGGCGAGTCCCTTTCTGTCTCTGATTCCCGATTCCTTCACAGGGATTTATGTGGGCCTTAACGCCCACTGGGAAAAGATCCCTCTGCCAGCTCAGGGCCTGCATTCTTGGTTTGACTTGTCAATCTGGACTTGAATACACCTTTGGATTTGGATTGACTCTATTACCTCTCCTAGAAATTAACACACAAAACTGACAGCTGATTGACAAGATGAGAAGCAGTTTTCCAAAATTCAAATTGAACTTAATCCTTTCTTCCTAAAAGAATGCTCAAATCAAGGGGACAGATCTCACTCGTTTTGACTTCATGAGCTATGGCAGGTAGAGACAACTTTTTGAAAATACACAGCTAAAACTGTCCGTGCTTTGTGTGCTAGACATGTTTTTCAGAATACACAGCTAAAGCGGGGACCGTTTTAGCTGTGTATTTTGAAAAAGTTGTGTGCTCTTCAAAGAGAAAGCTACTTTTGCTGTGTCTTTGGGTTCGAGGGGAAATGGGAGTCCTCTTCAGTCAGCAGGGACGACACCTGAGTCCTTTGCAGTCCTCTTGTCTGCCTCTGAGGGTGAAATGAGAGTGGTCCCTGTCATCATGAGCCATGTCTGAAAGAATTATTCACATTCCCTACGAGAATAGACGGGTGAAATAGCAAAAGGTGTGTCTTCCTTTGGAGCATGGACGGGTTCAAAGCCCACCTCATACCACTAAGTATTTTGCTGAACACGAGCAGTTGTGTGTGAGGCCTGTGTTTGGGTGATTTTTGTGTCATGTGTGTGTGTGTGAGTGTGTTTGTGTGTGTGTCTGTGTGTGTGTGTCTGTATTTCTGTCTCCATTCCTGAGCAGCAAATCTTTTTTCCTCTTTTAGCATGTTACTCACAACTGTGGATGAAGACCAGCACCCCTGAAAACACAATCCGTGTATGGTTGAAGGAAACTTTCTTGGTGATGAGTGAGAGGTTGGTGACTGAAACCAGCTCATTTCCCATTAACCACTGAGGTCACATCTCTCAGGTGAGAAGCAAAGTGAGAATTTGAACCAGGCACATTCTCCTTAGAGGCAACGGGCCAAAGACAGGTCCGATGGAATCGAATGTCTTTTCATGTTGACATCCATCCCGTCAAGCCCTCGTTAAGCCATTGAAGTGTCACATTGGGCCTGGGGGAGGCGGTGCACCCTGTGAAATTACACGTCCGAAGATTTGGATTTGATTTCCAGCCCTCTGCCAGTCAGTCTGCCAGGCACTTTCATGTGACAAGCCTTAGGCGAGTCCCTTTCTGTCTCTGATTCCCGATTCCTTCACAGGGATTTATGTGGGCCTTAACGCCCACTGGGAAAAGATCCCTCTGCCAGCTCAGTGCCTGCTTTCTTGGTTTGACTGGTCAATCAGGACTTGAATACACCTTTGGTTTTGGATTGACTCTATTACCTCTCCTAGAAATTAACACACAAAACTGACAGCTGATTGACAAGATGAGAAGCAGTTTTCCAAATTTCAAATTGAACTTAATCCTTTCTTCCTAAAAGAATGCTCAAATCAAGGGGACACAGCTCACTCGTTTTGACTTCATGAGCTATGGCAGGTAGAGACAACTTTTTGAAAATACACAGCTAAAACTGTCCGTGCTTTGAATGCTAGACATGTTTTTCTGAATACACAGCTAAAACGGTCCCCTCTTTAAGTGCTAAAGCACTTAAAGTCGTGTGCTCTTCAAAGAGAAAGCTACTTTTGCTGTGTCTTTGGGTTCGAGGGGAAATGGGAGTCCTCTTCGGTCAGCAGGGACGACACCTGAGTCCTCTGCAGTCCTCTTGTCTGCCTCTGAGGGTGAAATGAGTGTTGTCCCTGTCATCATGAGCCATGTCTGAAAGAATTATTCACATTCCCTACGAGAATAGACGGGTGAAATAGCAAAAGGTGTGTCTTGCTTTGGATCATGGACGGGATCAAAGCCCACCTCATACCACTATGTATTTTGCTGAACACTAGCAGTTGTGTGTGCGGCCTGTGTTTGGGTGATTTTTGTGTCGTGTGTGTGTGTGTGTGTTTGTGTGTCTGTGTGTGTGTGTCTGTATTTCTGTCTCCATTCCTGAGCAGCAAATCTTTTTTCCTCTTTTAGCATGTTACTCACAACTGTGGATGAAGCCCAGCACTCCTGAAAACACAATCCATGTATGGTTGAAGGAAATTTTCTTGGTGATGAGTGAGAGGTTGGTGACTGAAACCAGCTCATTTCCCATTGACCACTGAGGTCACATCTCTCAGGTGAGAAGCAAAGTGAGAATTTGAACCAGGCACATTCTCCTTAGAGACAATGGGCCAAAGACAGGTCCGATGGAATCGAATGTCTTTTCATGTTGACCTCCATCCCGTCAAGCCCTCGTTAAGCCATTGAAGTGTCACATTGGGCCTGGGGGAGGCGGTGCACCCTGTGAAATCACACGTCCGAAGATTTGGATTTGATTTCCAGCCCTCTGTCAGTCAGTCTGCCAGGCACGTTCATGTGACAAGCCTTAGGCGAGTCCCTTTCTGTCTCTGATTCCCGATTCCTTCACAGGGATTTATGTGGGCCTTAACGCCCACTGGGAAAAGATCCCTCTGCCAGCTCAGGGCCTGCATTCTTGGTTTGACTTGTCAATCTGGACTTGAATACACCTTTGGATTTGGATTGACTCTATTACCTCTCCTAGAAATTAACACACAAAACTGACAGCTGATTGACAAGATGAGAAGCAGTTTTCCAAAATTCAAATTGAACTTAATCCTTTCTTCCTAAAAGAATGCTCAAATCAAGGGGACAGATCTCACTCGTTTTGACTTCATGAGCTATGGCAGGTAGAGACAACTTTTTGAAAATACACAGCTAAAACTGTCCGTGCTTTGTGTGCTAGACATGTTTTTCAGAATACACAGCTAAAGCGGGGACCGTTTTAGCTGTGTATTTTGAAAAAGTTGTGTGCTCTTCAAAGAGAAAGCTACTTTTGCTGTGTCTTTGGGTTCGAGGGGAAATGGGAGTCCTCTTCAGTCAGCAGGGACGACACCTGAGTCCTTTGCAGTCCTCTTGTCTGCCTCTGAGGGTGAAATGAGAGTGGTCCCTGTCATCATGAGCCATGTCTGAAAGAATTATTCACATTCCCTACGAGAATAGATGGGTGAAATAGCAAAAGGTGTGTCTTCCATTGGAGCATGGACGGGTTCAAAGCCCACCTCATACCACTAAGTATTTTGCTGAACACGAGCAGTTGTGTGTGCAGCCTGTGTTTGGGTGATTTTTGTGTCGTGTGTGTGTGTGTGTGTGTGTGTGTGTGTCTGTATTTCTGTCTCCATTCCTGAGCAGCAAATATTTTTTCCTCTTTTAGCATGTTACTCACAACTGTGGATGAAGCCCAGCACTCCTGAAAACACAATCCATGTATGGTTGAAGGAAATTTTCTTGGTGATGAGTGAGAGGTTGGTGACTGAAACCAGCTCATTTCCCATTGACCACTGAGGTCACATCTCTCAGGTGAGAAGCAAAGTGAGAATCTGAACCAGGCACATTCTCCTTAGAGACAAAAGGCCAAAGACAGGTCCGATGGAAGCGAATGTCTTTTCATGTTGACATCCATCCCGTCAAGCCCTCGTTAAGCCATTGAAGTGTCACCTTGGGCCTGGGGGAGGCGGTGCACCCTGTGAAATTACACGTCCGAAAATTTGGATTTGATTTCCAGCCCTCTGCCAGTCAGTCTGCCAGGCAATTTCATGTGACAAGCCTTAGGCGAGTCCCTTTCTGTCTCTGATTCCCGATTCCTTCACTGGGATTTATGTGGGCATTAACGCCCACTGGGAAAAGATCCCTCTGCCAGCTCAGTGCCTGCATTCTTGGTTTGACTTGTCAATCTGGACTTGAATACACCTTTGGTTTTGGATTGACTCTATTACCTCTCCTAGAAATTAACACACAAAACTGACAGCTGATTGACAAGATGAGAAGCAGTTTTCCAAAATTCAAATTGAACTTAATCCTTTCTTACTAAAGGAATGCTCAAATCAAGGGGACACAGCTCACTCGTTTTGACTTCATGAGCTATGGCAGGTAGAGACAACTTTTTGAAAATACACAGCTAAAACTGTCCGTGCTTTGAATGCTAGACATGTTTTTCAGAATACACAGCTAAAGCGGGGACCGTTTTAGCTGTGTATTTTGAAAAAGTTGTGTGCTCTTCAAAGAGAAAGCTACTTTTGCTGTGTCTTTGGGTTCGAGGGGAAATGGGAGTCCTCTTCAGTCAGCAGGGACAACACCTGAGTCCTTTGCAGTCCTCTTGTCTGCCTCTGAGGGTGAAATGAGAGTGGTCCCTGTCATCATCAGCCATGTCTGAAAGAATTATTCACATTCCCTACGAGAATAGCCGGGTGAAATAGCAAAAGGTGTGTCTTCCTTTAGAGCATGGACGGGTTCAAAGCCCACCTCATACCTCTAAGTATTTTGCTGAACACGAGCAGTTGTGTGTGCGGCCTGTGTTTGGGTGATTTTTGTGTCATGTGTGTGTGTGTGTGTGTGTGTGTGTTTGTGTGTCTGTGTGTGTGTGTCTGTATTTCTGTCTCCATTCCTGAGCAGCAAATCTTTTTACCTCTTTTAGCATGTTACTCACAACTGTGGATGAAGCCCAGCACTCCTGAAAAAACAATCCATGTATGGTTGAAGGAAATTTTCTTGGTGATGAGTGAGAGGTTGGTGACTGAAACCAGCTCATTTCCCATTGACCACTGAGGTCACATCTCTCAGGTGAGAAGCAAAGTGAGAATTTGAACCGGGCACAATTTCCTTAGAGACAATGGGCCAAAGACAGGTCCGATGGAATCGAATGTCTTTTCATGTTGACATCCATCCCGTCAAGCCCTCGTTAAGCCATTGAAGTGTCACATTGGGCCTGGGGGAGGCGGTGCACCCTGTGAAATTACACGTCCGAAGATTTGGATTTGATTTCCAGCCCTCTGCCAGTCAGTCTGCCAGGCACTTTCATGTGACAAGCCTTAGGCGAGTCCCTTTCTGTCTCTGATTCCCGATTCCTTCACAGGGATTTATGTGGGCCTTAACGCCCACTGGGAAAAGATCCCTCTGCCAGCTCAGTGCCTGCTTTCTTGGTTTGACTTGTCAATCTGGACTTGAATACACCTTTGGTTTTGGATTGACTCTATTACCTCTCCTGGAAATTAACACACAAAACTGACAGCTGATTGACAAGATGAGAAGCAGTTTTCCAAAATTCAAATTGAACTTAATCCTTTCTTCCTAAAAGAATGCTCAAATCAAGGGGACACAGCTCACTCGTTTTGACTTCATGAGCTATGGCAGGTAGAGACAACTTTTTGAAAATACACAGCTAAAACTGTCCGTGCTTTGAATGCTAGACATGTTTTTCAGAATACACAGCTAAAACGGTCCCCGCTTTAAGTGCTAAACCACTTAAAGCGGGGACCGTTTTAGCTGTGTATTCTGAAAAAGTTGTGTGCTCTTCAAAGAGAAAGCTACTTTTGCTGTGTCTTTCGGTTAGAGGGGAAATGGGAGTCCTCTTCAGTCAGCAGCGATGACACCTGAGTCTTTGAAGTCCTCTTGTCTGCCTCTGAGGGTGAAAAGAGAGTGGTCCCTGTCATCATGAGCCATGTCTGAAAGAATTATTCACATTCCCTACGAGAATAGACGGGTGAAATAGCAAAAGTTGTGTCTTCCTTTGGAGCATGGACGGGTTCAAAGCCCACCTCATACCACTAAGTATTTTGCTGAACACGAGCAGTTGTGTGTGCGGCCAGTGTTTGGGTGATTTTTGTGTCATGTGTGTGTGTGTGTGTGTGTGTGTGTGTGTGTCTGTGTGTGTGTGTCTGTATTTCTGTCTCCATTCCTGAGCAGCAAATCTTTTTTCCTCTTTTAGCATGTTACTCACAACTGTGGATGAAGCCCAGCACTCCTGAAAACACAATCCATGTATGGTTGAAGGAAATTTTCTTGGTGATGAGTGAGAGGTTGGTGACTGAAACCAGCTCATTTCCCATTGACCACTGAGGTCACATCTCTCAGGTGAGAAGCAAAGTGAGAATTTGAACCAGGCACATTCTCCTTAGAGACAATGGGCCAAAGACAGGTCCGATGGAATCGAATGTCTTTTCATGTTGACATCCATCCCGTCAAGCCCTCGTTAAGCCATTGAAGGGTCACCTTGGGCCTGGGGGAGGCGGTGCACCCTGTTAAATTACAGGTCCGAAGATTTGGATTTGATTTCCAGCCCTCTGCCAGTCAGTCTGCCAGGCACTTTCATGTGACAAGCCTTAGGCGAGTCCCTTTCTGTCTCTGATTCCCGATTCCTTCACAGGGATTTATGTGGGCCTTAACGCCCACTGGGAAAAGATCCCTCTGCCAGCTCAGTGCCTGCTTTCTTGGTTTGACTTGTCAATCTGTACTTGAATACACCTTTGGTTTTGGATTGATTCTATTACCTCTCCTAGAAATTAACACACTAAACTGACAGCTGATTGACAAGATGAGAAGCAGTTTTCCAAAATTCAAATTGAACTTAATCCTTTCTTACTAAAAGAATGCTCAAATCAAGGGGACACAGCTCACTCGTTTTGACTTCATGAGCTATGGCAGGTAGAGACAACTTTTTGAAAATACACAGCTAAAACTGTCCGTGCTTTGAATGCTAGACATGTTTTTCAGAATACACAGCTAAAACGGTCCCCGCTTTAAGTGCTAAACCACTTAAAGCGGGGACCGTTTTAGCTGTGTATTCTGAAAAAGTTGTGTGCTCTTCAAAGAGAAAGCTATTTTGCTGTGTCTTTCGGTTCGAGGGGAAATGGGAGTCCTCTTCAGTCAGCAGCGACGACACCTGAGTCTTTGAAGTCCTCTTGTCTGCCTCTGAGGGTGAAAAGAGAGTGGTCCCTGTCATCATGAGCCATGTCTGAAAGAATTATTCACATTCCCTACGAGAATAGACGGGTGAAATAGCAAAAGGTGTGTCTTCCTTTGGAGCATGGACAGGTTCAAAGCCCACCTCATACCACTAAGTATTTTGCTGAACACGAGCAGTTGTGTGTGCGGCCAGTGTTTGGGTGATTTTTGTGTCATGTGTGTGTGTGTGTGTCTGTGTGTGTGTGTGTCTGTGTGTGTGTGTCTGTATTTCTGTCTCCATTCCTGAGCAGCAAATCTTTTTTTCCTCTATTAGCATGTTACTCACAACTGTGGATGAAGCCCAGCACTCCTGAAAACACAATCCATGTATGGTTGAAGGAAATTTTCTTGGTGATGAGTGAGAGGTTGGTGACTGAAACCAGCTCATTTCCCATTGACCACTGAGGTCACATCTCTCAGGTGAGAAGCAAAGTGAGAATTTGAACCAGGCACATTCTCCTTAGAGACAATGGGCCAAAGACAGGTCCGATGGAATCGAATGTCTTTTCATGTTGACATCCATCCCGTCAAGCCCTCGTTAAGCCATTGAAGGGTCACCTTGGGCCTGGTGGAGGCGGTGCACCCTGTGAAATTACACGTCCGAAGATTTGGATTTGATTTCCAGCCCTCTGCCAGTCAGTCTGCCAGGCACTTTCATGTGACAAGCCTTAGGCGAGTCCCTTTCTGTCTCTGATTCCCGATTCCTTCACAGGGATTTATGTGGGCCTTAACGCCCACTGGGAAAAGATCCCTCTGCCAGCTCAGTGCCTGCTTTCTTGGTTTGACTTGTCAATCTGGACTTGAATACACCTTTGGTTTTGGATTGACTCTATTACCTCTCCTAGAAATTAACACACAAAACTGACAGCTGATTGACAAGATGAGAAGCAGTTTTCCAAAATTCAAATTGAACTTAATCCTTTCTTACTAAAAGAATGCTCAAATCAAGGGGACACAGCTCACTCGTTTTGACTTCATGAGCTATGGCAGGTAGAGACAACTTTTTGAAAATACACAGCTAAAACTGTCCGTGCTTTGAATGCTAGACAAGTTTTTCAGAATACACAGCTAAAACGGTCCCCGCTTTAAGTGCTAAAGCACTTAAAGTTGTGTGCTCTTCAAAGAGAAAGCTACTTTTGCTGTGTCTTTGGGTTCGAGGGGAAATGGGAGTCCTCTTCAGTCAGCAGGGACGACACCTGAGTCCTCTGCAGTCCTCTTGTCTGCCTCTGAGGGTGAAATGAGAGTGGTCCCTGTCATCATGAGCCATGTCTGAAAGAATTATTCACATTCCCTACGAGAATAGACGGGTGAAATAGCAAAAGTTGTGTCTTCCTTTGGAGCATGGACGGGTTCAAAGCCCACCTCATACCACTAAGTATTTTTCTGAACACGAGCAGTTGTGTGTGCGGCCTGTGTTTGGGTGATTTTTGTGTCGTGTGTGTGTGTGTGTGTGTGTGTGTGTGTCTGTGTGTGTGTGTCTGTATTTCTGTCTCCATTCCTGAGCAGCAAATCTTTTTTCCTCTTTTAGCATGTTACTCACAACTGTGGATGAAGCCCAGCACTCCTGAAAACACAATCCATGTATGGTTGAAGGAAATTTTCTTGGTGATGAGTGAGAGGTTGGTGACTGAAACCAGCTCATTTCCCATTGACCACTGAGGTCACATCTCTCAGGTGAGAAGCAAAGTGAGAATTTGAACCAGGCACATTCTCCTTAGAGACAATGGGCCAAAGACAGGTCCGATGGAATCGAATGTCTTTTCATGTTGACATCCATCCCGTCAAGCCCTCGTTAAGCCATTGAAGGGTCACCTTGGGCCTGGGGGAGGCGGTGCACCCTGTGAAATTACACGTGGGAAGATTTGGATTTGATTTCCAGCCCTCTGCCAGTCAGTCTGCCAGGCACTTTCATGTGACAAGCCTTAGGCGAGTCCCTTTCTGTCTCTGATTCCCGATTCCTTCACAGGGATTTATGTGGGCCTTAACGCCCACTGGGAAAAGATCCCTCTGCCAGCTCAGTGCCTGCTTTCTTGGTTTGACTTGTCAATCTGGACTTGAATACACCTTTGGTTTTGGATTGACTCTATTACGTCTCCTAGAAATTAACACACAAAACTGACAGCTGATTGACAAGATGAGAAGCAGTTTTCCAAAATTCAAATTGAACTTAATCCTTTCTTCCTAAAAGAATGCTCAAATCAAGGGGACACAGCTCACTCGTTTTGACTTCATGAGCTATGGCCGGTAGAGACAACTTTTTGAAAATACACAGCTAAAACTGTCCGTGCTTCGAATGCTAGACATGTTTTTCAGAATACACAGCTAAAATGGTCCCCGCTTTAAGTGCTAAACCACTTAAAGCGGGGACCGTTTTAGCTGTGTATTCTGAAAAAGTTGTGTGCTCTTCAAAGAGAAAGCTACTTTTGCTGTGTCTTTCGGTTCGAGGGGAAATGGGAGTCCTCTTCAGTCAGCAGCGACGACACCTGAGTCTTTGAAGTCCTCTTGTCTGCCTCTGAGGGTGAAAAGAGAGTGGTCCCTGTCATCATGATCCATGTCTGAAAGAATTATTCACATTCCCTACGAGAATAGACGGGTGAAATAGCAAAAGGTGTGTCTTCCTTTGGAGCATGGACAGGTTCAAAGCCCACCTCATACCACTAAGTATTTTGCTGAACACGAGCAGTTGTGTGTGCGGCCAGAGTTTGGGTGATTTTTGTGTCATGTGTGTGTGTGTGTGTCTGTGTGTGTGTGTGTCTGTGTGTGTGTGTGTCTGTGTGTGTGTGTCTGTATTTCTGTCTCCATTCCTGAGCAGCAAATCTTTTTTCCTCTTTTAGCATGTTACTCACAACTGTGGATGAAGCCCAGCACTCCTGAAAACACAATCCATGTATGGTTGAAGGAAATTTTCTTGGTGATGAGTGAGAGGTTGGTGACTGAAACCAGCTCATTTCCCATTGACCACTGAGGTCACATCTCTCAGGTGAGAAGCAAAGTGAGAATTTGAACCAGGCACATTCTCCTTAGAGACAATGGGCCAAAGACAGGTCCGATGGAATCGAATGTCTTTTCATGTTGACTTCCATCCCGTCAAACCATCGTTAAGCCATTGAAGTGTGACATTGGGCCTGGGGGAGGCGGTGCACCCTGTGAAATTACACGTCCGAAGATTTGGATTTGATTTCCAGCCCTCTGCCAGTCAGTCTGCCAGGCACTTTCCTGTGAGAAGACTTAGGCGAGTCCCTTTCTGTCTCTGATTCCCGATTTCGTCACAGGGATTTATGTGGGCCTTAACGCCCACTGGGCAAAGATCCCTCTGCCAGCTCAGTGCCTCCTTTCTTGGTTTGACTTGTCAATCTGGACTTGAATACACCTTTGGTTTTGGATTGACTCTATTACCTCTCCTAGAAATTAACACACAAAACTGACAGCTGATTGACAAGATGAGAAGCAGTTTTCCAAAATTCAAATTGAACTTAATCCTTTCTTACTAAAAGAATGCTCAAATCAAGGGGACACAGCTCACTCGTTTTGACTTCATGAGCTATGGCAGGTAGAGACAACTTTTTGAAAATACACAGCTAAAACTGTCCGTGCTTTGAATGCTAGACATGTTTTTCAGAATACACAGCTAAAGCGGGGACCGTTTTAGCTGTGTATTTTGAAAAAGTTGTGTGCTCTTCAAAGAGAAAGCTACTTTTGCTGTGTCTTTGGGTTCGAGGGGAAATGGGAGTCCTCTTCAGTCAGCAGGGACGACACCTGAGTCCTCTGCAGTCCTCTTGTCTGCCTCTGAGGGTGAAATGAGAGTGGTCCCTGTCATCATGAGACATGTCTGAAAGAATTATTCACATTCCCTACGAGAATAGACGGGTGAAATAGCAAAAGTTGTGTCTTCCTTTGGAGCATGGACGGGTTCAAAGCCCACCTCATACCACTAAGTATTTTTCTGAACACGAGCAGTTGTGTGTGCGGCCTGTGTTTGGGTGATTTTTGTGTCGTGTGTGTGTGTGTGTGTGTGTGTGTGTGTGTCTGTGTGTGTGTGTCTGTATTTCTGTCTCCATTCCTGAGCAGCAAATCTTTTTTCCTCTTTTAGCATATTACTCACAACTGTGGATGAAGCCCAGCACTCCTGAAAACACAATCCATGTATGGTTGAAGGAAATTTTCTTCGTGATGAGTGAGAGGTTGGTGACTGAAACCAGCTCATTTCCCATTGACCACTGAGGTCACATCTCTCAGGTGAGAAGCAAAGTGAGAATTTGAACCAGGCACATTCTCCTTAGAGACAATGGGCCAAAGACACGTCCGATGGAATCGAATGTCTTTTCATGTTGACATCCATCCCGTCAAGCCCTCGTTAAGCCATTGAAGTGTCACATTGGGCCTGGGGGAGGCGGTGCACCCTGTGAAATTACATGTCCGAAGATTTGGATTTGATTTCCAGCCCTCTGCCAGTCAGTCTGCCAGGCACTTTCATGTGACAAGCCTTAGGCGAGTCCCTTTCTGTCTCTGATTCCCGATTCCTTCACAGGGATTTATGTGGGCCTTAACGCCCACTGGGAAAAGATCCCTCTGCCAGCTCAGTGCCTGCTTTCTTGGTTTGACTTGTCAATCTGGACTTGAATACACCTTTGGTTTTGATTGACTCTATTACCTCTCCGAGAAATTAACACACAAAACTGACAGCTGATTGACAAGATGAGAAGCAGTTTTCCAAAATTCAAATTGAACTTAATCCTTTCTTCCTAAAAGAATGCTCAAATCAAGGGGACACAGCTCACTCGTTTTGACTTCATGAGCTATGGCAGGTAGAGACAACTTTTTGAAAATACACAGCTAAAACTGTCCGTGCTTTGAATGCTAGACATGTTTTTCATAATACACAGCTAAAACGGTCCCCTTTTTAAGTGCCAAAGCACTTAAAGCGGGGACCGTTTTAGCTGTGTATTTTGAAAAATTTGTGTGCTCTTCAAAGAGAAAGCTACTTTTGCTGTGTCTTTGGGTTCGAGGGGAAATGGGAGTCCTCTTCAGTCAGCAGGGACGTCACCTGAGTCCTTTGCAGTCCTCCTGTCTGCCTCTGAGGGTGAAATGAGATTGGTCCCTGTCATCATGAGCCATGTCTGAAAGAATAATTCACATTCCCTACGAGAATAGACGGGTGAAATAGCAAAAGGTGTGTCTTCCTTTGGAGCATGGACGGGTTCAAAGCCCACCTCATACCACTAAGTATTTTGCTGAACACGAGCAGTTGTGTGTGCGGCCTGTGTTTGGGTGATTTTTGTGTCATGTGTGTGTGTGTGTGTGTCTGTGTGTGTGTGTCTGTATTTCTGTCTCCATTCCTGAGCAGCAAATCTTATTTCTTCTTTTAGCATGTTACTCACAACTGTGGATGAAGCCCAGCACTCCTGAAAACACAATCCATGTATGGTTGAAGGAAATTTTGTTGGTGATGAGTGAGAGGTTGGTGACTGAAACCAGCTCATTTCCCATTGACCACTGAGGTCACATCTCTCAGGTGAGAAGCAAAGTGAGAATTTGAACCAGGCACATTCTCCTTAGAGACAATGGGCCAAAGACAGGTCCGATGGAATCGAATGTCTTTTCATGTTGACATCCATCCCGTCAAGCCCTCGTTAAGCCATTGAAGTGTCACATTGGGCCTGGGGGATGCGGTGCACCCTGTGAAATTACACGTCCGAAGATTTGGATTTGATTTCCAGCCCTCTGCCAGTCAGTCTGCCAGGCACTTTCATGTGACAAGCCTTAGGCGAGTCCCTTTCTGTCTCTGATTCCCGATTCCTTCACAGGGATTTATGTGGGCCTTAACGCCCACTGGGAAAAGATCCCTCTGCCAGCTCAGTGCCTGCTTTCTTGGTTTGACTTGTCAATCTGGACTTGAATACTCCTTTGGTTTTGGATTGACTCTATTACCTCTCCTAGAAATTAACACACAAAACTGACAGCTGATTGACAAGATGAGAAGCAGTTTTCCAAAATTCAAATTGAACTTAATCCTTTCTTCCTAAAAGAATGCTCAAATCAAGGGGACACAGCTCACTCGTTTTGACTTCATGAGCTATGGCAGGTAGAGACAATTTTTGAAAATACAGAGCTAAAACTGTCCGTACTTTGAATGCTAGACATGTTTTTCAGAATACACAGCTAAAACGGTCCCCGCATAAGTGCTTTAGCACTTAAAGCGTGGACCGTTTTAGCTGTGTATTTGGAAAAATTGTGTGCTCTTCAAAGAGAAAGCTAGTTTTGCTGTGTCTTTGAGTTCGAGGGGAAATGGGAGTCCCCTTCAGTCAGCAGGGACGTCACCTGAGTCCTTTGCAGTCCTCTTGTCTGCCTCTGAGGGTGAAATGAGAGTGGTCCCTGTCATCATGAGCCATGTCTGAAAGAATTATTCACATTCCGTACGAGAATAGACGGGTGAAATAGCAAAAGGTGTGTCTTCCTTTGGAGCATGGACGGGTTCAAAGCCCACCTCATACCACTAAGTATTTTGCTGAACACGAGCAGTTGTGTGTGCGGCCTGTGTTTGGGTGATTTTTGTGTCATGTGTGTGTGTGTGTGTGTCTGTGTGTGTGTGTCTGTATTTCTGTCTCCATTCCTGAGCAGCAAATCTTTTTTCCTCTTTTAGCATGTTACTCACAACTGTGGATGAAGACCAGCACTCCTGAAAACACAATCCATGTATGGTTGAAGGAAATTTTCTTGGTGATGAGAGGTTGGTGACTGAAACCAGCTCATTTCCCATTGACCACTGAGGTCACATCTCTCAGGTGAGAAGCAAAGTGAGAATTTGAACCAGGCACATTCTCCTTAGAGACAATGGGCCAAAGACAGGTCCGATGGAATCGAATGCCTTTTCATGTTGACATCCATCCCGTCAAGCCCTCGTTAAGCCATTGAAGTGTCACATTGGGCCTGGGGGAGGCGGTGCACCCTGTGAAATTACACGTCCGAAGATTTGGATTTGATTTCCAGCCCTCTGCCAGTCAGTCTGCCAGGCACTTTCATGTGACAAGCCTTAGGCGAGTCCCTTTCTGTCTCTGATTCCCGATTCCTTCACAGGGATTTATGTGGGCCTTAACGCCCACTGGGAAAAGATCCCTCTGCCAGCTCAGTGCCTGCTTTCTTGGTTTGACTTGTCAATCTGGACTTGAATACACCTTTGGTTTTGGATTGAATCTATTACCTCTCCTAGAAATTAACACACAAAACTGACAGCTGATTGACAAGATGAGAAGCAGTTTTCCAAAATTCAAATTGAACTTAATCCTTTCTTCCTAAAAGAATGCTCAAATCAAGGGGACACAGCTCACTCGTTTTGACTTCATGAGCTATGGCAGGTAGAGACAACTTTTTGAAAATACACAGCTAAAACTGTCCGTGCTTTGAATGCTAGACATGCTTTTCAGTTTTAAGTTCTTTAGCACATAAAGCGGGACCGTTTTAGCTGTGTATTTTGAAAAAGTTGTGTGCTCTTCAAAGAGAAAGCTACTTTTGCTATGTCTTTGGGTTCGAGGGGAAATGGGAGTCCTCTTCAGTCAGCAGGGACGACACCTGAGTCCTTTGCAGTCCTCTTGTCTGCCTCTGAGGGTGAAATGAGAGTGGTCCCTGTCATCATGAGCCATGTCTGAAAGAATTATTCACATTCCCTACGAGAGTAGACGGGTGAAATAGCAAAAGGTGTGTCTTCCTTTGGAGCATGGACGGGTTCAAAGCCCACCTCATACCACTAAGTATTTTGCTGAACACGAGCAGTTGTGTGTGCGGCCCGTGTTTGGGTGATTTTTGTGTCGTGTGTGTGTGTGTGTGTGTGTGTGTGTGTCTGTGTGTGTGTGTCTGTATTTCTGTCTCCATTCCTGAGCAGCAAATCTTTTTGCCTCTTTTAGCCTGTTACTCACAACTGTGTATGAAGCCCAGCACTCCTGAAAACACAATCCATGTATGGTTGAAGGAAATTTTCTTGGTGATGAGTGAGAGGTTGGTGACTGAAACCAGCTCATTTCCCATTGACCACTGAGGTCACATCTCTCAGGTGAGAAGCAAAGTGAGAATTTGAATCAGGCACATTATCCTTAGAGACAATGGGCCAAAGACAGGTCTGATGGAATCGAATGTCTTTTCATGTTGACATCCATCCCGTCAAGCCCTCGTTAAACCATTGAAGTGTCACATTGGGCCTGGGGGAGGCGGTGCACCCTGTGAAATTACACGTCCGAAGATTTGGATTTGATTTCCAGCCCTCTGCCAGTCAGTCTGCCAGGCACTTTCATGTGACAAGCCTTAGGCGAGTCCCTTTCTGTCTCTGATTCCCGATTCCTTCACAGGGATTTATGTGGGCCTTAACGCTTACTGGGAAAAGATCCCTCTGCCAGCTCAGTGCCTGCTTTCTTGGTTTGACTTGTCAATCTGGACTTGAATACACCTTTGGTTTTGGATTGACTCTATTACCTCTCCTAGAAATTAACACACAAAACTGACAGCTGATTGACAAGATGAGAAGCAGTTTTCCAAAATTCATATTGAACTTAATCCTTTCTTACTATAAGAATGCTCAAATCAAGGGGACACAGCTCACTCGTTTTGACTTCATGAGCTATGGCAGGTAGAGAAAACTTTTTGAAAATACCCAACTAAAACTGTCCGTGCTTTGAATGCTAGACATGTTTTTCAGAATACACAGCTAAAACGGTCCCCTCTTTAAGTGCTAAACCACTTAAAGTTGTGTGCTCTTCAAAGAGAAAGCTACTTTTGCTGTGTCTTTGGGTTCGAGGGGAAATGGGAGTCCTCTTCAGTCAGCAGGGACGACACCTGAGTCCTCTGCAGTCCTCTTGTCTGCCTCTGAGGGTGAAATGAGAGTGGTCCCTGTCATCATGAGCCATGTCTGAAAGAATTATTCACATTCCCTACGAGAATAGACGGGTGAAATAGCAAAAGGTGTGTCTTCCTTTGGAGCATGGACGGTTTCAAAGCCCACCTCATACCACTAAGTATTTTGCTGAACACTAGCAGTTGTGTGTGCGGCCTGTGTTTGGGTGATTTTTGTGTCGTGTGTGTGTGTGTGTGTGTGTGTGTGTGTGTCTGTGTGTGTGTGTGTCTGTATTTCTGTCTCCATTCCTGAGCAGCAAATCTTTTTTCCTCTTTTAGCATGTTACTCACAACTGTGGATGAAGACCAGCACTCCTGAAAACACAATCCATGTATGGTTGAAGGAAACTTTCTTGGTGATGAGTGAGAGGTTGGTGACTGAAACCAGCTCATTTCCCATTGACCACTGAGGTCACATCTCTCAGGTGAGAAGCAAAGTGAGAATTTGAACCAGGCACATTCTCCTTAGAGACAATGGGCCAAAGACAGGTCCGATGGAATCGAATGTGTTTTCATGTTGACATCCATCCCGCCAAGCCCTCGTTAAGCGATTGAAGTGTCACATTGGGCCTGGGGGAGGCGGTGCACCCTGTGAAATTACACGTCCGAAGATTTGGATTTGATTTCCAGCCCTCTGCCAGTCAGTCTGCCAGGCACTTTCATGTGACAAGCCTTAGGCGAGTCGCTTTCTGTCTCTGATTTCCGATTCCTTCACAGGGATTTATGTGGGCCTTAACGCCCACTGGGAAAAGATCCCTCTGCCAGCTCAGTGCCTGCTTTCTTGGTTTGACTTGTCAATCTGGACTTGAATACACCTTTGGTTTTGGATTGACTCTATTACCTCTCCTAGAAATTAACACACAAAACTGACAGCTGATTGACAAGATGAGAAGCAGTTTTCCAAAATTCAAATTGAACTTAATCCTTTCTTTCTAAAAGAATGCTCAAATCAAGGGGACACATCTCACTCGTTTTGACTTCATGAGCTATGGCAGGTAGAGACAACTTTTTGAAAATACACAGCTAAAACTGTCCGTGCTTTGAATGCTAGACATGTTTTTCAGAATACACAGCTAAAACGGTCCGCGCTTTAAGTGCTAAAGCACTTAAAAACGGGGACCGTTTTAGCTGTGTATTTTGAAAAAGTTGTGTGCTCTTCAAAGAGAAAGCTACTTTTGCTGTGTCTTTGGGTTCGAGGCGAAATGGGAGTCCTCTTCAGTCAGCAGGGACGACACCTGAGTCCTTTGCAGTCCTCTTGTCTGCCTCTGAGGGTGAAATGAGAGTGGTCCCTGTCATCATGAGCCATGTCTGAAAGAATTATTCACATTCCCTACGAGAATAGACGGGTGAAATAGCAAAAGGTGTGTCTTCCTTTGGAGCATGGACGGGTTCAAAGCCCACCTCATACCACTAAGTATTTTGCTGAACACGAGCAGTTGTGTGTGCGGCCTGTGTTTGGGTGATTTTTGTGTCATGTGTGTGTGTGTGTGTGTCTGTGTGTGTGTGTCTGTATTTCTGTCTCCATTCCTGAGCAGCAAATCTTTTTTCCTCTTTTAGCATGTTACTCACAACTGTGGATGAAGACCAGCACTCCTGAAAACACAATCCATGTATGGTTGAAGGAAATTTTCTTGGTGATGAGTGAGAGGTTGGTGACTGAAACCAGCTCATTTCCCATTGACCACTGAGGTCACATCTCTCAGGTGAGAAGCAAAGTGAGAATTTGAACCAGGGACATTCTCCTTAGAGACAATGGGCCAAAGACAGGTCCGATGGAATCGAATGCCTTTTCATGTTGACATCCATCCCGTCAAGCCCTCGTTAAGCCATTGAAGTGTCACATTGGGCCTGGGGGAGGCGGTGCACCCTGTGAAATTACACGTCCGAAGATTTGGATTTGATTTCCAGCCCTCTGCCAGTCAGTCTGCCAGGCACTTTCATGTGACAAGCCTTAGGCGAGTCCCTTTCTGTCTCTGATTCCCGATTCCTTCACAGGGATTTATGTGGGCCTTAACGCCCACTGGGAAAAGATCCCTCTGCCAGCTCAGTGCCTGATTTCTTGGTTTGACTTGTCAATCTGGACTTGAATACACCTTTGGTTTTGGATTGAATCTATTACCTCTCCTAGAAATTAACACACAAAACTGACAGCTGATTGACAAGATGAGAAGCAGTTTTCCAAAATTCAAATTGAACTTAATCCTTTCTTCCTAAAAGAATGCTCAAATCAAGGGGACACAGCTCACTCGTTTTGACTTCATGAGCTATGGCAGGTAGAGACAACTTTTTGAAAATACACAGCTAAAACTGTCCGTGCTTTGAATGCTAGACATGTTTTTCAGAATACACAGCTAAAACGGTCCGCGCTTTAAGTGCTAAAGCACTTAAAAACGGGGACCGTTTTAGCTGTGTATTTTGAAAAAGTTGTGTGCTCTTCAAAGAGAAAGCTACTTTTGCTGTGTCTTTGGGTTCGAGGGGAAATGGGAGTCCTCTTCAGTCAGCAGGGACGACACCTGAGTCCTTTGCAGTCCTCTTGTCTGCCTCTGAGGGTGAAATGAGAGTGGTCCCTGTCATCATGAGCCATGTCTGAAAGAATTATTCACATTCCCTACGAGAATAGACGGGTGAAATAGCAAAAGGTGTGTCTTCCTTTGGAGCATGGACGGGTTCAAAGCCCACCTCATACCACTAAGTATTTTGCTGAACACGAGCAGTTGTGTGTGCGGCCTTTGTTTGGGTGATTTTTGTGTCATGTGTGTGTGTGTGTGTGTGTCTGTGTGTGTGTGTCTGTATTTCTGTCTCCATTCCTGAGCAGCAAATCTTTTTTTATCTTTTAGCATGTTACTCACAACTGTGGATGAAGACCAGCACTCCTGAAAACACAATCCAAGTATGGTTGAAGGAAATTTTCTTGGTGATGAGTGAGAGGTTGGTGACTGAAACCAGCTCATTTCCCATTGACCACTGAGGTCACATCTCTGAGGTGAGAAGCAAAGTGAGAATTTGAACCAGGGACATTCTCCTTAGAGACAATGGGCCAAAGACAGGTCCGATGGAATCGAATGCCTTTTCATGTTGACATCCATCCGGTCAAGCCCTCGTTAAGCCATTGAAGTGTCACATTGGGCCTGGGGGAGGCGGTGCACCCTGTGAAATTACACGTCCGAAGATTTGGATTTGATTTCCAGCCCTCTGCCAGTCAGTCTGCCAGGCACTTTCATGTGACAAGCCTTAGGCGAGTCCCTTTCTGTCTCTGATTCCCGATTCCTTCACAGGGATTTATGTGGGCCTTAACGCCCACTGGGAAAAGATCCCTCTGCCAGCTCAGTGCCTGCTTTCTTGGTTTGACTTGTCAATCTGGACTTGAATACACCTTTGGTTTTGGATTGACTCTATTACCTCTCCTAGAAATTAACACACAAAACTGACAGCTGATTGACAAGATGAGAAGCAGTTTTCCAAAATTCAAATTGAACTTAATCCTTTCTTACTAAAAGAATGCTCAAATCAAGGGGACACAGCTCACTCGTTTTGACTTCATGAGCTATGGCAGGTAGAGACAACTTTTTGAAAATACACAGCTAAAACTGTCCGTGCTTTGAATGCTAGACATGCTTTTCAGTTTTAAGTGCTTTAGCACATAAAGCGGGACCGTTTTAGCTGTGTATTTTGAAAAAGTTGTGTGCTCTTCAAAGAGAAAGCTACTTTTGCTATGTCTTTGGGTTCGAGGGGAAATGGGAGTCCTCTTCAGTCAGCAGGGACGACACCTGAGTCCTTTGCAGTCCTCTTGTCTGCCTCTGAGGGTGAAATGAGAGTGGTCCCTGTCATCATGAGCCATGTCTGAAAGAATTATTCACATTCCCTACGAGAATAGACGGGTGAAATAGCAAAAGGTGTGTCTTCCTTTGGAGCATGGACGGGTTCAAAGCCCACCTCATACCACTAAGTATTTTGCTGAACACGAGCAGTTGTGTGTGCGGCCCGTGTTTGGGTGATTTTTGTGTCGTGTGTGTGTGTGTGTGTGTGTCTGTGTGTGTGTCTGTGTGTGTGTGTCTGTATTTCTGTCTCCATTCCTGAGCAGCAAATCTTTTTGCCTCTTTTAGCCTGTTACTCACAACTGTGGATGAAGCCCAGCACTCCTGAAAACACAATCCATGTATGGTTGAAGGAAATTTTCTTGGTGATGAGTGAGAGGTTGGTGACTGAAACCAGCTCATTTCCCATTGACCACTGAGGTCACATCTCTCAGGTGAGAAGCAAAGTGAGAATTTGAATCAGGCACATTATCCTTAGAGACAATGGGCCAAAGACAGGTCTGATGGAATCGAATGTCTTTTCATGTTGACATCCATCCCGTCAAGCCCTCGTTAAACCATTGAAGTGTCACATTGGGCCTGGGGGAGGCGGTGCACCCTGTGAAATTACACGTCCGAAGATTTGGATTTGATTTCCAGCCCTCTGCCAGTCAGTCTGCCAGGCACTTTCATGTGACAAGCCTTAGGCGAGTCCCTTTCTGTCTCTGATTCCCGATTCCTTCACAGGGATTTATGTGGGCCTTAACGCTTACTGGGAAAAGATCCCTCTGCCAGCTCAGTGCCTGCTTTCTTGGTTTGACTTGTCAATCTGGACTTGAATACACCTTTGGTTTTGGATTGACTCTATTACCTCTCCTAGAAATTAACACACAAAACTGACAGCTGATTGACAAGATGAGAAGCAGTTTTCCAAAATTCATATTGAACTTAATCATTTCTTACTATAAGAATGCTCAAATCAAGGGGACACAGCTCACTCGTTTTGACTTCATGAGCTATGGCAGGTAGAGAAAACTTTTTGAAAATACACAACTAAAACTGTCCGTGCTTTGAATGCTAGACATGTTTTTCAGAATACACATCTAAAACGGTCCCCTCTTTAAGTGCTAAACCACTTAAAGTTGTGTGCTCTTCAAAGAGAAAGCTACTTTTGCTGTGTCTTTGGGTTCGAGGGGTAATGGGAGTCCTCTTCAGTCAGCAGGGACGACACCTGAGTCCTCTGCAGTCCTCTTGTCTGCCTCTGAGGGTGAAATGAGAGTGGTCCCTGTCATCATGAGCCATGTCTGAAAGAATTATTCACATTCCCTACGAGAATAGACGGGTGAAATAGCAAAAGGTGTGTCTTCCTTTGGAGCATGGACGGTTTCAAAGCCCACCTCATACCACTAAGTATTTTGCTGAACACTAGCAGTTGTGTGTGCGGCCTGTGTTTGGGTGATTTTTGTGTCGTGTGTGTGTGTGTGTGTGTGTGTGTGTGTGTCTGTGTGTGTGTGTGTCTGAATTTCTGTCTCCATTCCTGAGCAGCAAACCTTTTTTCCTCTTTTAGCATGTTACTCACAACTGTGGATGAAGACCAGCACTCCTGAAAACACAATCCATGTATGGTTGAAGGAAACTTTCTTGGTGATGAGTGAGAGGTTGGTGACTGAAACCAGCTCATTTCCCATTGACCACTGAGGTCACATCTCTCAGGTGAGAAGCAAAGTGAGAATTTGAACCAGGCACATTCTCCTTAGAGACAATGGGCCAAAGACAGGTCCGATGGAATCGAATGTGTTTTCATGTTGACATCCATCCCGCCAAGCCCTCGTTAAGCGATTGAAGTGTCACATTGGGCCTGGGGGAGGCGGTGCACCCTGTGAAATTACACGTCCGAAGATTTGGATTTGATTTCCAGCCCTCTGCCAGTCAGTCTGCCAGGCACTTTCATGTGACAAGCCTTAGGCGAGTCCCTTTCTGTCTCTGATTCCCGATTCCTTCACAGGGATTTATGTGGGCCTTAACGCCCACTGGGAAAAGATCCCTCTGCCAGCTCAGTGCCTGCTTTCTTGGTTTGACTTGTCAATCTGGACTTGAATACACCTTTGGTTTTGGATTGACTCTATTACCTCTCCTAGAAATTAACACACAAAACTGACAGCTGATTGACAAGATGAGAAGCAGTTTTCCAAAATTCAAATTGAACTTAATCCTTTCTTCCTAAAAGAATGCTCAAATCAAGGGGACACAGCTCACTCGTTTTGACTTCATGAGCTATGGCAGGTAGAGACAACTTTTTGAAAATACACAGCTAAAACTGTCCGTGCTTTGAATGCTAGACATGTTTTTCAGAATACACGGCCAAAACGGTCCGCGCTTTAAGTGCTAAAGCACTTAAAAACGGGGACCGTTTTAGCTGTGTATTTTGAAAAAGTTGTGTGCTCTTCAAAGAGAAAGCTACTTTTGCTGTGTCTTTGGGTTCGAGGGGAATTGGGAGACCTCTTCAGTCAGCATTGACGACACCTGAGTCCTTTGCAGTCCTCTTGTGTGCCTCTGAGGGTGAAATGAGAGTGGTCCCTGTCATCATGAGCCATGTCTGAAAGAATTATTCAAATTCCCTACGAGAATAGACGGGTGAAATAGCAAAAGGTTTGTCTTCCTTTGGAGCATGGACGGGTTCAAAGCCCACCTCATACCACTAAGTATTTTGCTGAACACTAGCAGTTGTGTGTGCGGCCTGTGTTTGGGTGATTTTTTGTCGTGTGTGGGTGTTTGTGTGTGTGTGTGTGTGTCTGTGTGTGTGTGTGTCTGTATTTCTGTCTCCATTCCTGAGCAGCAAATCTTTTTGCCTCTTTTATCATGTTACTCACAACTGTGGATGAAGACCAGCACTCCTGAAAACACAATCCATGTATGGTTGAAGGAAACTTTCTTGGTGATGA
Organism: Saimiri boliviensis; assembly: GCF_048565385.1. Classification (NCBI taxonomy): domain Eukaryota; kingdom Metazoa; phylum Chordata; class Mammalia; order Primates; family Cebidae; genus Saimiri; species Saimiri boliviensis. The sequence goes on from NC_133453.1 coordinate 154,685,411, forward strand.
GTGAGAGGTTGGTGACTGAAACCAGCTCATTTCCCATTGACCACTGAGGTCACATCTCTCAGGTGAGAAGCAAAGTGAGAATTTGAACCAGGCACATTCTCCTTAGAGACAACGGGCCAAAGACAGGTCCGATGGAATCGAATGTCTTTTCATGTTGACATCCATCCCGTCAAGCCCTCGTTAAGCCATTGAAGTGTCACATTGGGCCTGGGGGAGGCGGTGCACCCTGTGAAATTACACGTCCGAAGATTTGGATTTGATTTCCAGCCCTCTGCCAGTCAGTCTGCCAGGCACTTTCATGTGACAAGCCTTAGGCGAGTCCCTTTCTGTCTCTGATTCCCGATTCCTACACAGGGATTTATGTGGGCCTTAACGCCCACTGGGAAAAGATCCCTCTGCCAGCTCAGTGCCTGCTTTCTTGGTTTGACTTGTCAATCTGGACTTGAATACACCTTTGGTTTTGGATTGACTCTATTACCTCTCCTAGAAATTAACACACAAAACTGACAGCTGATTGACAAGATGAGAAGCAGTTTTCCAAAATTCAAATTGAACTTCATCCTTTCTTACTAAAAGAATGCTCAAATCAAAGGGACACAGCTCACTCGTTTTGACTTCATGAGCTATGGCAGGTAGAGACAACTTTTTGAAAATACACAGCCAAAACTGTCCGTGCTTTGAATGCTAGACATGTTTTTCAGAATACACAGCTAAAACAGTCCCCGCTTTAAGTGTTAAAGCACTTAAAGCGGGGACCGTATTAGCTGTGTATTTTGAAAAAGTTGTGTGCTCTTCAAAGAGAAAGCTACTTTTGCTGTGTCTTTGGGTTCGAGGGGAAATGGGAGTCCTATTCAGTCAGCAGGGACGACACCTGAGTCCTTTGCAGTCCTCCTGTCTGCCTCTGAGGGTGAAATGAGAGTGGTCCCTGTCATCATGAGCCATGTCTGAAAGAATTATTCACATTCCCTACGAGAATAGACGGGTGAAATAGCAAAAGGTGTGTCTTCCTTTGGAGCATGGAAGAGTTCAAAGCCCACCTCATACCACTAAGTATTTTGCTGAACACGAGCAGTTGTGTGTGCGGCCTGTGTTTGGGTGATTTTTGTGTCATGTGTGTGTGTGTGTGTGTGTGTGTGTGTGTGTGTGTCTGTGTGTGTGTGTCTGTATTTCTGTCTCCATTCCTGAGCAGCAAATCTTTTTTCCTCTTTTAGCATGTTATTCACAACTGTGGATGAAGCCCAGCACTCCTGAAAACACAATCCATGTATGGTTGAAGGAAATTTTCTTGGTGATGAGTGAGAGGTTGGTGACTGAAACCAGCTCATTTCCCATTGACCACTGAGGTCACATCTCTCAGGTGAGAAGCAAAGTGAGAATTTGAACCAGGGACATTCTCCTTAGAGACAATGGGCCCAAGACAGGTCCGATGGAATCGAATGTCTTTTCATGTTGACATCCATCCCGTCAAGCCCTCGTTAAGCCATTGAAGTGTCACATTGGGCCTGGGGGAGGCGGTGCACCCTGTGAAATTACACGTCCGAAGATTTGGATTTGATTTCCAGCCCTCTGCCAGTCAGTCTGCCAGGCACTTTCATGTGACAAGCCTTAGGCGAGTCCCTTTCGGTCTCTGATTCCCGATTCCTTCACAGGGATTTATGTGGGCCATAACGCCCGCTGGGAAAAGATCCCTCTGCCAGCTCAGTGCCTGCTTTCTTGCTTTGACTTGTCAACCTGGACTTGAATACACCTTTGGTTTTGGATTGACTCTATTACCTCTCCTAGAAATTAACACACAAAACTGACAGCTGATTGACAAGATGAGAAGCAGTTTTCCAAAATTCAAATTGAACTTAATCCTTTCTTACTAAAAGAATGCTCAAATCAAGGGGACACAGCTCACTCGTTTTGACTTCATGAGCCATGGCAGGTAGAGACAACTTTTTGAAAATACACAGCTAAAACTGTCCGTGCTTTGAATGCTAGACATGCTTTTCAGTTTTAAGTGCTTTAGCACTTAAAGCGGGACCGTTTTAGCTGTGTATTTTGAAAAAGTTGTGTGCTCTTCAAAGAGAAAGCTACTTTTGCTGTGTCTTTGGGTTCGAGGGGAAATGGGAGTCCTATTCAGTCAGCAGGGACGACACCTGAGTCCTTTGCAGTCCTCCTGTCTGCCTCTGAGGGTGAAATGAGAGTGGTCCCTGTCATCATGAGCCATGTCTGAAAGAATTATGCACATTCCCTACGAGAATAGACGGGTGAAATAGCAAAAGGTGTGTCTTCCTTTGGAGCATGGACGGGTTCAAAGCCCACCTCATACCACTAAGTATTTTGCTGAAAACGAGCAGTTGTGTGTGCGGCCTGTGTTTGGGTGATTTTTGTGTCATGTGTGTGTGTCTGTGTGTGTGTGTGTGTGTGTGTGTGTGTGTGTGTCTGTATTTCTGTCTCCATTCCTTAGCAGCAAATCTTTTTTCCTCTTTTAGCATGTTACTCACAACTGTGGATGAAGCCCAGCACTCCTGAAAACACAATCCATGTATGGTTGAAGGAAATTTTCTTGGTGATGAGTGAGAGGTTGGTGACTGAAACCAGCTCATTTCCCATTGACCACTGAGGTCACATCTCTCAGGTGAGAAGCAAAGTGAGAATTTGAACCAGGCACATTCTCCTTAGAGACAATGGGCCAAAGACAGGTCCGATGGAATCGAATGTCTTTTCATGTTGACATCCATCCCGTCAAGCCCTCGTTAGGCCATTGAAATGTCACATTGGGCCTGGGGGAGGCGGTGCACCCTGTGAAATTACACATCCGAAGATTTGGATTTGATTTCCAGCCCACTGCCAGTCAGTCTGCCAGGCACTTTCATGTGACAAGCCTTAGGCGAGTCCCTTTCTGTCTCTGATTCCCGATTCCTTCACAGGGATTTATGTGGGCCTTAACGCCCACTGGGAAAAGATCCCTCTGCCAGCTCAGTGCCTGCTTTCTTGGTTTGACTTGTCAATCTGGACTTGAATACACCTTTGGTTTTGGATTGACTCTATTACCTCTCCTAGAAATTAACACACAAAACTGACAGCTGATTGACAAGATGAGAAGCAGTTTTCCAAAATTCAAATTGAACTTAATCCTTTCTGACTAAAAGAATGCTCAAATCAAGGGGACACAGCTCACTCGTTTTGACTTCATGAGCTATGGCAGGTAGAGACAACATTTTGAAAATACACAGCTAAAACTGTCCGTGCTTTGAATGCTAGACATGTTTTTCAGAATACACAGCTAAAACGGTCCCCACTTTAAGTGCTAAAGCAGTTAAAGCGGGGACCGTTTTAGCTGTGTATTTTGAAAAAGTTGTGTGCTCTTCAAAGAGAAAGCTACTTTTTCTGTGTCTTTGGGTTCGAGGGGAAATGGGAGTCCTCTTCAGTCAGCAGGGATGACACCTGAGTCCTTTGCAGTCCTCCTGTCTGCCTCTGAGGGTGAAATGAGAGTGGTCCCTGTCATCATGAGCCATGTCTGAAAGAATTATTCACATTCCCTACGAGAATAGACGGGTGAAATAGCAAAAGATGTGTCTTCTTTTGGAGCATGGACGGGTTCAAAGCCCACCTCATACCACTAAGTATTTTGCTGAACACGAGCAGTTGTGTGTGCGGCCTGTGTTTGGGTGATTTTTGTGTCGTGTGTGTGTGTGTGTGTGTGTGTGTTTGTGTGTGTCAATGTGTGTGTGTCTGTATTTCTGTCTCCATTCCTGAGCAGCAAATCTTTTTTTCCTTTTTTAGCATGTTACTCACAACTGTGGATGGAGCCCAGCACTCCTGAAAACACAATCCATGTATGGTTGAAGGAAATGTTCTTGGTGATGAGTGAGAGGTTGGTGACTGAAACCAGCTCATTTCCCATTGACCACTGAGGTCACATCTCTCAGGTGAGAAGCAAAGTCAGAATTTGAACCAGGCACATTCTCCTTAGAGACAATGGGCCAAAGACAGGTCCGATGGAATCGAATGTCTTTTCATGTTGACATCCATCCCGTCAAGCCCTCGTTAAGCCATTGAAGTGTCACATTGGGCCTGGGGGAGGCGGTGCACCCTGTGAAATTACACGTCCGAAGATTTGGATTTGATTTCCAGCCCTCTGCCAGTCAGTCTGCCAGGCACTTTCATGTGACAAGCCTTAGGCGAGTCCCTTTCTGTCTCTGATACCCGATTCCTACACAGGGATTTATGTGGGCCTTAACGCCCACTGGGAAAAGTTCCCTCTGCCAGCTCAGTGCCTGCTTTCTTGGTTTGACTTGTCAATCTGGAATTGAATACACCTTTGGTTTTGGATTGACTCTATTACCTCTCCTAGAAATTAACACACAAAACTGACAGCTGATTGACAAGATGAGAAGCAGTTTTCCAAAATTCAAATTGAACTTCATCCTTTCTTACTAAAAGAATGCTCAAATCAAAGGGACACAGCTCACTCGTTTTGACTTCATGAGCTATGGCAGGTAGAGACAACTTTTTGAAAATACACAGCCAAAACTGTCCGTGCTTTGAATGCTAGACATGTTTTTCAGAATACACAGCTGAAACAGTCCCCGCTTTAAGTGTTAAAGCACTTAAAGCGGGGACCGTATTAGCTGTGTATTTTGAAAAAGTTGTGTGCTCTTCAAAGAGAAAGCTACTTTTGCTGTGTCTTTGGGTTCGAGGGGAAATGGGAGTCCTATTCAGTCAGCAGGGACAACACCTGAGTCCTTTGCAGTCCTCCTGTCTGCCTCTGAGGGTGGAATGAGAGTGGTCCCTGTCATCATGAGCCATGTCTGAAAGAATTATTCACATTCCCTATGAGAATAGACGGGTGAAATAGCAAAAGGTGTGTCTTCCTTTGGAGCATGGAAGGGTTCAAAGCCCACCTCATACCACTAAGTATTTTGCTGAACACGAGCAGTTGTGTGTGCGGCCTGTGTTTGGGTGATTTTTGTGTCATGTGTGTGTGTGTGTGTGTGTGTGTCTGTGTGTGTGTGTCTGTATTTCTGTCTCCATTCCTGAGCAGCAAATCTTTTTTCCTCTTTTAGCATGTTACACACAACTGTGGATGAAGCCCAGCAATCCTGAAAAAACAATCCTTGTATGGTTGAAGGAAATTTTCTTGGTGATGAGTGAGAGGTTGGTGACTGAAACCAGCTCATTTCCCATTGACCACTGAGGTCACATCTCTCAGGTGAGAAGCAAAGTGAGAATTTGAACCAGGGACATTCTCCTTAGAGACAATGGGCCCAAGACAGGTCCAATGGAATCGAATGTCTTTTCATGTTGACATCCATCCCGTCAAGCCCTCTTTAAGCCATTGAAGTGTCACATTGGGCCTGGGGGAGGCGGTGCACCCTGTGAAATTACACGTCCGAAGATTTGGATTTGATTTCCAGCCCTCTGCCAGTCAGTCTGCCAGGCACTTTCATGTGACAAGCCTTAGGCGAGTCCCTTTCGGTCTCTGATTCCCGATTCCTTCACAGGGATTTATGTGGGCCATAACGCCCACTGGGAAAAGATCCCTCTGCCAGCTCAGTGCCTGCTTTCTTGCTTTGACTTGTCAACCTGGACTTGAATACACCTTTGGTTTTGGATTGACTCTATTACCTCTCCTAGAAATTAACACACAAAACTGACAGCTGATTGACAAGATGAGAAGCAGTTTTCCAAAATTCAAATTGAACTTAATCCTTTCTTACTAAAAGAATGCTCAAATCAAGGGGACACAGCTCACTCGTTTTGACTTCATGAGCCATGGCAGGTAGAGACAACTTTTTGAAAATACAGAGCTAAAACTGTCCGTGCTTTGAATGCTAGACATGCCTTTCAGTTTTAAGTGCTTTAGCACTTAAAGCGGGACCGTTTTAGCTGTGTATTTTGAAAAAGTTGTGTGCTCTTCAAAGAGAAAGCTACTTTTGCTGTGTCTTTGGGTTCGAGGGGAAATGGGAGTCCTCTTCAGTCAGCAGGGACGACAACTGAGTCCTTTGCAGTCCTCTTGTCTGCCTCTGAGGGTGAAATGAGAGTGGTCCCTGTCATCATGAGCCATGTCTGAAAGAATTATGCACATTCCCTACGAGAATAGACGGGTGAAATAGCAAAAGGTGTGTCTTCCTTTGGAGCATGGACGGGTTCAAAGCCCACCTCATACCACTAAGTATTTTGCTGAAAACGAGCAGTTGTGTGTGCGGCCTGTGTTTGGGTGATTTTTGTGTCATGTGTGTGTGTGTCTGTGTGTGTGTGTTTGTGTGTGTCAGTGTGTGTGTGTCTGTATTTCTGTCTCCATTCCTGAGCAGCAAATCTTTTTTTCCTTTTTTAGCATGTTACTCACAACTGTGGATGGAGCCCAGCACTCCTGAAAACACAATCCATGTATGGTTGAAGGAAATTTTCTTGGTGATGAGTGAGAGGTTGGTGACTGAAACCAGCTCATTTCCCATTGACCACTGAGGTCACATCTCTCAGGTGAGAAGCAAAGTGAGAATTTGAACCAGGCACATTCTCCTTAGAGACAATGGGCCAAAGACAGGTCCGATGGAATCGAATGTCTTTTCATGTTGACATCCATCCCGTCAAGCCCTCGTTAAGCCATTGAAGTGTCACATTGGGCCTGGGGGAGGCTGTGCACCGTGTGAAATTACACGTCCGAAGATTTGGATTTGATTTCCAGCCCTCTGCCAGTCAGTCTGCCAGGCACTTTCATGTGACAAGCCTTAGGCGAGTCCCTTTCTGTCTCTGATTCCCGATTCCTTCACAGGGATTTATGTGGGCCTTAACGCACACTGGGAAAAGATCCCTCTGCCAGCTCAGTGCCTGCTTTCTTGGTTTGACTTGTCAATCTGGACTTGAATACACCTTTGGTTTTGGATTGACTCTATTACCTCTCCTAGATATTAACACACAAAACTGACAGCTGATTGACAAGATGAGAAGCAGTTTTCCAAAATTCAAATTGAACTTAATCCTTTCTTACTAAAAGAATGCTCATATCAAGGGGACACAGCTCACTCGTTTTGACTTCATGAGCTATGGCAGGTAGAGACAACTTTTTGAAAATACACAGCTAAAACTGTCCGTGCTTCGAATGCTAGACATGTTTTTCAGAATACACAGCTAAAACGGTCCCCGCTGTAGCACTTAAAGCGGGGACCGTTTTAGCTGTGTATTTTGAAAAAGTTGTGTGCTCTTCAAAGGGAAAGCTACTTTTGCTGTGTCTTTGGGTTCGAGGGGAAATGGGAGTCCTCTTCAGTCAGCAGGGACGACACCTGAGTCTTTTGCAGTCCACTTGTCTGCCTCTGAGGGTGAAAGGAGAGTGGTCCCTGTCATCATGAGCCATGTCTGAAAGAATTATTCACATTCCCTACGAGAATAGACGGGTGAAATAGCAAAAGCTGTGTCTTCCTTTGGAGCATGGAAGGGTTCAAAGCCCACCTCATACCACTAAGTATTTTGCTGAACACGAGCAGTTGTGTGTGCGGCCTGTGTTTGGGTGATTTTTGTGTCGTGTGTGTGTGTGTGTGTGTGTGTCTGTGTGTGTGTGTCTGTATTTCTGTCTCCATTCCTGAGCAGCAAATCTTTTTTCCTCTTTTAGCATGTTAGTCACAACTGTGGATGAAGCCCAGCACTCCTGAAAACACAATCCATGTATGGTTGAAGGAAATTTTCTTGGTGATGAGTGAGAGGTTGGTGACTGAAACCAGCTCATTTCCCATTGACCAGTGAGGTCACATCTCTCAGGTGAGAAGCAAAGTGAGAATTTGAACCAGGCACATTCTCCTTAGAGAAAATGGGCCAAAGACAGGTCCGATGGAATCGAATGTCTTTTCATGTTGACATCCATCCCGTCAAGCCCTCGTTAAGCCATTGAAGTGTCACATTGGGCCTGGGGGAGGCGGTGCACCCTGTGAAATTACACGTCCGAAGATTTGGATTTGATTTCCAGCCCTCTGCCAGTCAGTCTGCCAGGCACTTTCATGTGACAAGCCTTAGGCGAGTCCCTTTCTGTCTCTGATTCCCGATTCCTACACAGGGATTTATGTGGGCCTTAACGCCCACTGGGAAAAGATCCCTCTGCCAGCTCAGTGCCTGCTTTCTTGGTTTGACTTGTCAATCTGGACTTGAATACACCTTTGGTTTTGGATTGACTCTATTACCTCTCCTAGAAATTAACACACAAAACTGACAGCTGATTGACAAGATGAGAAGCAGTTTTCCAAAATTCAAATTGAACTTAATCCTTTCTTACTAAAAGAATGCTCAAATCAAGGGGACACAGCTCACTCGTTTTGACTTCATGAGCTATGGCAGGTAGAGACAACTTTTTGAAAATACACAGCCAAAACTGTCCGTGCTTTGAATGCTAGACATGTTTTTCAGAATACACAGCTAAAACAGTCCCCGCTTTAAGTGTTAAAGCACTTAAAGCGGGGACCGTATTAGCTGTGTATTTTGAAAAAGTTGTGTGCTCTTCAAAGAGAAAGCTACTTTTGCTGTGTCTTTGGGTTCGAGGGGAAATGGGAGTCCTATTCAGTCAGCAGGGACAACACCTGAGTCCTTTGCAGTCCTCCTGTCTGCCTCTGAGGGTGAAATGAGAGTGGTCCCTGTCATCATGAGCCATGTCTGAAAGAATTATTCACATTCCCTACGAGAATAGACGGGTGAAATAGCAAAAGGTGTGTCTTCCTTTGGAGCATGGACGGGTTCAAAGCCCACCTCATACCACTAAGTATTTTGCTGAACACGAGCAGTTGTGTGTGCGGCCTGTGTTTGGGTGATTTTTGTGTCATGTGGGTGTGTGTGTGTTTGTCTGTGTGTGTGTGTCTGTATTTCTGTCTCCATTCCTGAGCAGCAAATCTTTTTTCCTCTTTTAGCATGTTACTCACGACTGTGGATGAAGCCCAGCACTCCTGAAAACACAATCCATGTATGGTTGAAGGAAATTTTCTTGGTGATGAGTGAGAGGTTGGTGACTGAAACCAGCTCATTTCCCATTGACCACTGAGGTCACATCTCTCAGGTGAGAAGCAAAGTGAGAATTTGAACCAGGCACATTCTCCTTAGAGACAATGGGCCAAAGACAGGTCCGATGGAATCGAATGTCTTTTCATGTTGACATCCATCCCGTAAAGCACTCGTTAAGCCATTGAAGTGTCACATTGGGCCTGGGGGAGGCGGTGCACCCTGTGAAATTACACGTCCGAAGATTTGGATTTGATTTCCAGCCCTCTGCCAGTCAGTCTGCCAGGCACTTTCATGTGACAAGCCTTAGGCGAGTCCCTTTCTGTCTCTGATTCCCGATTCCTTCACAGGGATTTATGTGGGACTTAACGCCCACTGGGGAAATATCCCTCTGCCAGCTCACTGCCTGCTTTCTTGGTTTGACTTGTCAATCTGGACTTGAATACACCTTTGGTTTTGGATTGACTCTATTACCTCTCCTAGAAATTAACACACAAAACTGACAGCTGATTGACAAGATGAGAAGCAGTTTTCCAAAATTCAAATTGAACTTAATCCTTTCTTACGAAAAGAATACTCAAATCAAGGGGACACAGCTCACTCGTTTTGACTTCATGAGCTATGGCAGGTAGAGACAACTTTTTGAAAATACACAGCTAAAACTGTCGGTGCTTTGAATGCTAGACATGTTTTTCAGTATACACAGCTAAAACGGTACCCGCTTTAAGTGCTAAATCACTTAAAGCGGGGACCGTTTTAGCTGTGTATTTTGAAAAAGTTGTGTGCTCTTCAAAGAGAAAGCTACTTTTGCTGTGTCTTTGGGTTCGAGGGGAAATGGGAGTCCTCTTCAGTCAGCAGGGACGACACCTGAGTCCTTTGCAGTCCTCTTGTCTGCCTCTGAGGGTGAAATGAGAGTGGTCCCTGTCATCATGAGCCATGTCTGAAAGAATTATTCACATTCCCTACGAGAATAGACGGGTGAAATAGCAAAAGGTGTGTCTTCCTTTGGAGCATGGACGGGTTCAAAGCCCACCTCATACCACTAAGTATTTTGCTGAACACGAGCAGTTGTGTGTGCGGCCTGTGTTTGGGTGATATTTGTGTCGTGTGTGTGTGTGTGTGTGTGTGTGTGTCTGTGTGTGTGTGTCTGTATTTCTGTCTCCATTCCTGAGCAGCAAATCTTTTTTCCTCTTTTAGCATGTTACTCACAACTGTGGATGAAGCCCAGCACTCCTGAAAACACAATCCATGTATGGTTGAAGGAAATTTTCTTGGTGATGAGTGAGAGGTTGGTGACTGACACCAGCTCATTTCCCATTGACCACTGAGGTCACATCTCTCAGGTGAGAAGCAAAGTGAGAATTTGAACCAGGCACATTCTCCTTAGAGACAGTGGGCCACAGACAGGTCCGATGGAATCGAATGTCTTTTCATGTTGACATCCATCCCGTAAAGCACTCGTTAAGCCATTGAAGTGTCACATTGGGCCTGGGGGAGGCGGTGCACCCTGTGAAATTACACGTCCGAAGATTTGGATTTGATTTCCAGCCCTCTGCCAGTCAGTCTGCCAGGCACTTTCATGTGACAAGCCTTAGGCGAGTCCCTTTCTGTCTCTGATTCCCGATTCCTTCACAGGGATTTATGTGGGACTTAACGCCCACTGGGGAAATATCCCTCTGCCAGCTCACTGCCTGCTTTCTTGGTTTGAATTGTCAATCTGGACTTGAATACACCTTTGGTTTTGGATTGACTCTATTACCTCTCCTAGAAATTAACACACAAAACTGACAGCTGATTGACAAGATGAGAAGCAGTTTTCCAAAATTCAAATTGAACTTAATCCTTTCTTACGAAAAGAATACTCAAATCAAGGGGACACAGCTCACTCGTTTTGACTTCATGAGCTATGGCAGGTAGAGACAACTTTTTGAAAATACACAGCTAAAACTGTCGGTGCTTTGAATGCTAGACATGTTTTTCAGAATACACAGCTAAAACGGTCCCCGCTTTAAGTGCTAAATCACTTAAAGCGGGGACCGTTTTAGCTGTGTATTTTGAAAAAGTTGTGTGCTCTTCAAAGAGAAAGCTACTTTTGCTGTGTCTTTGGGTTCGAGGGGAAATGGGAGTCCTCTTCAGTCAGCAGGGACGACACCTGAGTCCTTTGCAGTCCTCTTGTCTGCCTCTGAGGGTGAAATGAGAGTGGTCCCTGTCATCATGAGCCATGTCTGAAAGAATTATTCACATTCCCTACGAGAATAGACGGGTGAAATAGCAAAAGGTGTGTCTTCCTTTGGAGCATGGACGGGTTCAAAGCCCACCTCATACCACTAAGTATTTTGCTGAACACGAGCAGTTGTGTGTGCGGCCTGTGTTTGGGTGATTTTTGTGTCGTGTGTGTGTGTGTGTGTGTGTGTGTCTGTGTGTGTGTGTCTGTATTTCTGTCTCCATTCCTGAGCAGCAAATCTTTTTTCCTCTTTTAACATGTTACTCACAACTGTGGATGAAGCCCAGCACTCCTGAAAACACAATCCATGTATGGTTGAAGGAAATTTTCTTGGTGATGAGTGAGAGGTTGGTGACTGAAACCAGCTCATTTCCCATTGACCACTGAGGTCACATCTCTCAGGTGAGAAGCAAAGTGAGAATTTGAACCAGGCACATTCTCCTTAGAGACAATGGGCCAAAGACAGGTCCGATGGAATCGAATGTCTTTTCATGTTGACATCCATCCCGTAAAGCACTCGTTAAGCCATTGAAGTGTCACATTGGGCCTGGGGGAGGCGGTGCACCCTGTGAAATTACACGTCCGAAGATTTGGATTTGATTTCCAGCCCTCTGCCAGTCAGTCTGCCAGGCACTTTCATGTGACAAGCCTTAGGCGAGTCCCTTTCTGTCTCTGATTCCCGATTCCTTCACAGGGATTTATGTGGGACTTAACGCCCACTGGGGAAATATCCCTCTGCCAGCTCACTGCCTGCTTTCTTGGTTTGACTTGTCAATCTGGACTTGAATACACCTTTGGTTTTGGATTGACTCTATTACCTCTCCTAGAAATTAACACACAAAACTGACAGCTGATTGACAAGATGAGAAGCAGTTTTCCAAAATTCAAATTGAACTTAATCCTTTCTTACGAAAAGAATACTCAAATCAAGGGGACACAGCTCATTCGTTTTGACTTCATGAGCTATGGCAGGTAGAGACAACTTTTTGAAAATACACAGCTAAAACTGTCGGTGCTTTGAATGCTAGACATGTTTTTCAGAATACACAGCTAAAACGGTCCCCGCTTTAAGTGCTAAATCACTTAAAGCGGGGACCGTTTTAGCTGTGTATTTTGAAAAAGTTGTGTGCTCTTCAAAGAGAAAGCTACTTTTGCTGTGTCTTTGGGTTCGAGGGGAAATGGGAGTCCTCTTCAGTCAGCAGGGACGACACCTGAGTCCTTTGCAGTCCTCTTGTCTGCCTCTGAGGGTGAAATGAGAGTGGTCCCTGTCATCATGAGCCATGTCTGAAAGAATTATTCACATTCCCTACGAGAATAGACGGGTGAAATAGCAAAAGGTGTGTCTTCCTTTGGAGCATGGACGGGTTCAAAGCCCACCTCATACCACTAAGTATTTTGCTGAACACGAGCAGTTGTGTGTGCGGCCTGTGTTTGGGTGATTTTTGTGTCGTGTGTGTGTGTGTGTGTGTGTGTGTGTGTGTGTGTCTGTATTTCTGTCTCCATTCCTGAGCAGCAAATCTTTTTTCCTCTTTTAGCATGTTACTCACAACTGTGGATGAAGCCCAGCACTCCTGAAAACACAATCCATGTATGGTTGAAGGAAATTTTCTTGGTGATGAGTGAGAGGTTGGTGACTGAAACCAGCTCATTTCCCATTGACCACTGAGGTCACATCTCTCAGGTGAGAATCAAAGTGAGAATTTGAACCAGGCACATTCTCCATAGAGACAATGGGCCAAAGACAGGTCCGATGGAATCGAATGTCTTTTCATGTTGACATCCATCCCGTCAAGCCTTCGTTAAGCCATTGAAGTGTCACATTGGGCCTGGGGGAGGCGGTGCACCCTGTGAAATTACACGTCCGAAGATTTGGATTTGATTTCCAGCCCTCTGCCAGTCAGTCTGCCAGGCACTTTCATGTGACAAGCCTTAGGCGAGTCATTTTCTGTCACTGATTCCCGATTCCTTCACAGGGATTTATGTGGGCCTTAACGCCCACTGGGAAAAGATCCCTGTGCCAGCTCTGTGCCTGCTTTCTTGGTTTGACTTGTCAATCTGGACTTGAATACACCTTTGGTTTTGGATTGACTCTATTTCCTCTCCTAGAAATTAACACACAAAACTGACAGTTGATTGACAAGATGAGAAACAGTTTTCCAAAATTCAAATTGAACTTAATCCTTTCTTACTAAAAGAATGCTCAAATCAAGGGGACACAGCTCACTCTTTTTGACTTCATGAGCTATGGCAGGTAGAGACAAATTTTTGAAAATACACAGCTAAAACTGTCCGTGCTTTGAATGCTAGACATGTTTTTCAGTTTTAAGTGCTTTAGCAATTAAAGCGGGACCGTTTTAGCTGTGTATTTTGAAAAAGTTGTGTGCTCTTCAAAGAGAAAGCTACTTTTGCTGTGTCTTTGTGTTCGAGGGGAAATGGGAGTCCTCTTCAGTCAGCCGGGACGACACCTGAGTACTTTGCAGTCCTCTTGTCTGCCTCTGAGGGTGAAATGAGAGTGGTCCCTGTCATCATGAGCCATGTCTGAAAGAATTATTCACATTCCCTACGAGAATAGACAGGTGAAATAGCAAAAGTTGTGTCTTCCTTTGGAGCATGGACGGGTTCAAAGCCCACCTCATACCACTAAGTATTTTGCTGAACACGAGCAGTTGTGTGTGCGGCCTGTGTTTGGGTGATTTTTGTGTCATGTGTGTGTGTGTGTGAGTGTGTTTGTGTGTGTGTGTGTGTGTGTGTCTGTGTGTGTGTGTCTGTATTTCTGTCTCCATTCCTGAGCAGCAAATCTTTTTTCCTCTTTTAGCATGTTACTCACAACTGTGGATGAAGCCCAGCACTCCTGAAAACACAATCCATGTATGGTTGAAGGAAATTTTCTTGGTGATGAGTGAGAGGTTGGTGACTGAAACCAGCTCATTTCCCATTGACCACTGAGGTCACATCTCTCAGGTGAGAAGCAAAGTGAGAATTTGAACCAGGCACATTCTCCTTAGAGACAATGGGCCAAAGACAGGTCCGATGGAATCGAATGTCTTTTCATGTTGACAACCATCCCGTCAAGCCCTCGTTAAGCCATTGAAGTGTCACATTGGGCCTGGGGGAGGCGGTGCACCCTGTGAAATTACACGTCCGAAGATTTGGATTTGATTTCCAGCCCTCTGCCAGTCAGTCTGCCAGGCACTTTCATGTGACAAGCCTTAGGCGAGTCCCTTTCTGTCTCTGATTCCCGATTCCTTCACAGGGATTTATGTGTGCCTTAACGCCCACAGGGAAAAGATCCCTCTGCCAGCTCAGTGCCTGCTTTCTTGGTTTGATTTGTCAATCTGGACTTGAATACACCTTTGGTTTTGGATTGACTCTATTACCTCTCCTAGAAATTAACACACAAAACTGACAGCTGATTGACAAGATGAGAAGCAGTTTTCCAAAATTCAAATTGAACTTAATCCTTTCTTACTAAAAGAATGCTCAAATCAAGGGGACACAGCTCACTCGTTTTTACTTCATGAGCTATGGCAGGTAGAGACAACTTTTTGAAAATACACAGCCAAAACTGTCCGTGCTTTGAATGCTAGACATGTTTTTCAGAATACACAGCTAAAGCGGTCCCCGCTTTAAGTGTTAAAGCACTTAAAGCGGGGACAGTTTTAGCTGTGTATTTTGAAAAATTTGTGTGCTCTTCAAAGAGAAAGCTACTTTTGCTGTGTCTTTGGGTTCGAGGTGAAATGGGAGTCCTCTTCAGTCAGCAGGGACGACACCTGAGTCCTTTGCAGTCCTCCTGTCTGCCTCTGAGGGTGAAATAGCAAAAGGTGTGTCTTGCTTTGGAGCATGGACGGGTTCAAAGCCCACCTCATACCACTAAGTATTTTGCTGAACACGAGCAGTTGTGTGTGAGGCCTGTGTTTGGGTGATTTTTTTGTCGTGTGTGTGTGTGTGTGTGTGTGTGTGTGTGTGTGTCTGTGTGTGTGTGTCTGTATTTCTGTCTCCATTCCTGAGCAGCAAATCTTTTTTCCTCTTTTAGCATGTTACTCACTACTGTGGATGAAACCCAGCACTCCTGAAAACACAATCCATGTATGGTTGAAGGAAATTTTGTTGGTGATGAGTGAGAGGTTGGTGACTGAAACCAGCTCATTTCCCATTGACCACTGAGGTCACATCTCTCAGGTGAGAAGCAAAGTGAGAATTTGAACCAGGCACATTCTGCTTAGAGACAATGGGCCAAAGACAGGTCCGATGGAATCGAATGTCTTTTCTTGTTGACATCCATCCCGTCAAGTCCTCGTTAAGCCATTGAAGTGTCACAATGGGCCTGGGGGAGGCGGTGCACCCTGTGAAATTACACGTCCGAAGATTTGGATTTGATTCCAGCCGTCTGCCAGTCAGTCTGCCAGGGACTTTCATGTGACAAGCCTTAGGCGAGTCCCTTTCTGTCTCTGATTCCCGATTCCTTCACAGGGATTTATGTGGGCCTTAACGCCCACTGGGAAAAGATCCCTCTGCCAGCTCAGTGCCTGCATTCTTGGTTTCACTTGTCAATCTGGACTTGAATACACCTTTGGTTTTGGATTGACTCTATTACCTCTCCTAGAAATTAACACACAAAACTGACAGCTGATTGACAAGATGAGAAGCAGTTTTCCAAAATTCAAATTGAACTTAATCCTTTCTTCCTAAAAGAATGCTCAAATCAAGGGGACACAGCTCACTCGTTTTGACCTCATGAGCTATGGCAGGTAGAGACAACTTTTTGAAAATACACAGCTAAAACTGTCCGTGCTTTGAATGCTAGACATGTTTTTCAGAATACACAGCCAAAACGGTCCCCGCTTTAAGTGCTAAAGCACTTAAAGCGGGGACCGTTTTCGCTGTGTATTTTGAAAAATTGTGTGCTCTTCAAAGAGAAAGCTACTTTTGCTGTGTCTTTGGGTTCGAGGGGAAATGGGAGTCCTCTTCTGTCAGCAGGGACGACACCTGATTCCTTTGCAGTCCTCTTGTCTGCCTCTGAGGGTGAAATGAGAGTGGTCCCTGTCAACATGGGCCATGTCTGAAAGAATTATTCACATTCCCTACGAGATTAGACGGGTGAAATAGCAAAAGGTGTGTCTTCCTTTGGAGCATGGACGGGTTCAAAGCCCACCTCATACCACTAAGTATTTTGCTGAACACGAGCAGTTGTGTGTGCGGCCTGTGTTTGGGTGATTTTTGTGTCATGTGTGTGTGTGTCTGTGTGTGTGTGTCTGTGTGTGTGTGTCTGTATTTCTGTCTCCATTCCTAAGCAGTAAATCTTTATTCCTCTTTTAGCATGTTACTCACAACTGTGGATGAAGCCCAGCACTCCTGAAAACACAATCCATGTATGGTTGAAGGAAATTTTCTTGGTGATGAGTTAGAGTTTGGTGACTGAAACCAGCTCATTTCCCATTGACCACTGAGGTCACATCTCTCAGGTGAGAAGCAAAGTGAGAATTTGAACCAGGCACATTCTCCTAAGAGACAATGGGCCAAAGACTGGTCCGATGGAATCGAATGTCTTTTCATGTTGACATCCATGCCGTCAAGCCCTCGTTAAGCCATTGAAGTGTCACATTGGGCATGGGGGAGGCGGTGCACCCTGTGAAATTACACGTCCGAAGATTTGGATTTGATTTCCAGCCCTCTGCCAGTCAGTCTGCCAGGCACTTTCATGTGACAAGCCTTAGGCGAGTCCCTTTCTGTCTCTGATTCCCGATTCCTTCACAGGGATTTATGTGGGCCTTAACGCCCACTGGGAAAAGATCCCTCTGCCAGCTCAGTGCCTGCTTTCTTGGTTTGACTTGTCAATCTGGACTTGAATACACCTTTGGTTTTGGATTGACTCTATTACCTCTCCTAGAAATTAACACACAAAACTGACAGCTGATTGACAAGATGAGAAGCAGTTTTCCAAAATTCAAATTGAACTTAATCCTTTCTTTTTAAAAGAATGCTCAAATCAAGGGGACACAGCTCACTCGTTTTGACTTCATGAGCTGTGGCAGGTAGAGACAACTTTTTGAAAATACACAGCTAAAACTGTCCGTGCTTTGAATGCTAGACATGTTTTTCAGAATACACATCTAAAACTGTCCCCGCTTTTAGTGCTAAGGCACTTAAAGCGGGGATCGTTTTAGCTGTGTATTTTGAAAAAGTTGTGTGCTCTTCAAAGAGAAAGCCACTTTTGCTGTGTCTTTGGGTTCGAGGGGAAATGGGAGTCCTCTTCAGTCAGCAGGGACGACACCTGAGTCCTTTGCAGTCCTCTTGTCTGCCTCTGAGGGTGAAATGAGAGTGGTCCCTGTCATCATGAGCCATGTCTGAAAGAATTATTCACATTCCCTATGAGAATAGATGGGTGAAATAGCAAAAGGTGTGTCTTCCTTTGGAGCATGGACGTGTTCAAAGCCCACCTGATACCACTAAGTATTTTGCTGAACACGAGCAGTTGTGTGTGCGGCTTGTGTTTGGGTGATTTTTGTGTCGTTTGTGTGTGTGTGTGTGTGTCTGTGTGTGTGTGTCTGTGTGTGTGTTTCTGTATTTCTGTCTCCATTCCTGAGCAGCAAATGTTTTTTCCTCTTTTAGCATGTTACTCACAACTGTGGATGAAGCCCAGCACTACTGAAAACACAATTCATGTATGGTTGAAGGAAATTTTCTTGGTGATGAGTGAGAGGTTGGTGACTGAAACCAGCTCATTTCCCATTGACCACTGAGGTCACATCTCTCAAATGAGAAGCAAAGTGAGAATTTGAACCAGGCACATTCTCCTTAGAGACAATGGGCCAAAGACAGGTCCGATGGAATCGAATGTCTTTTCATGTTGACATCCATCCCGTCAAGCCCTCGTTAAGCCATTGAAGTGTCACATTGGGCCTGGGGGAGGCGGTGCACCCTGTGAAATTACACGTCCGAAGATTTGGATTTGATTTCCAGCCCTCTGCCAGTCAGTCTGCCAGGCACTTTCATGTGACAAGCCTTAGGCAAGTCCCTTTCTGTCTCTGATTCCCGATTCCTTCACAGGGATTTATGTGGGCCTTAACGCCCACTGGGAAAAGATCCCTCTGCCAGCTCAGTGCCTGCTTTCTTGGTTTGACTTGTCAATCTGGACTTGAATACACCTTTGGTTTTGGATTGACTCTATTACCTCTCCTAGAAATTAACACACAAAACTGACAGCTGATTGACAAGATGAGAAGCAGTTTTCCAAAATTCAAATTGAACTTAATCCTTTCTTCCTAAAAGAATGCTCAAATCAAGGGGACACAGCTCACTCGTTTTGACTTCATGAGCTATGGCAGGTAGAGACAACTTTTTGAAAATACACAGCTAAAACTGTCGGTGCTTTGAATGCTAGACATGTTTTTCAGAATACACAGCTAAAACGGTCCCCGCTTTAAGTGCTAAATCACTTAAAGCGGGGACCGTTTTAGCTGTGTATTTTGAAAAAGTTGTGTGCTCTTCAAAGAGAAAGCTACTTTTGCTGTGTCTTTGGGTTCGAGGGGAAATGGGAGTCCTCTTCAGTCAGCAGGGACGACACCTGAGTCCTTTGCAGTCCTCTTGTCTGCCTCTGAGGGTGAAATGAGAGTGGTCCCTGTCATCATGAGCCATGTCTGAAAGAATTATTCACATTCCCTACGAGAATAGACGGGTGAAATAGCAAAAGGTGTGTCTTCCTTTGGAGCATGGACGGGTTCAAAGCCCACCTCATACCACTAAGTATTTTGCTGAACACGAGCAGTTGTGTGTGCGGCCTGTGTTTGGGTGATTTTTGTGTCGTGTGTGTGTGTGTGTGTGTGTGTCTGTGTGTGTGTGTCTGTATTTCTGTCTCCATTCCTGAGCAGCAAATCTTTTTTCCTCTTTTAGCATGTTACTCACAACTGTGGATGAAGCCCACCACTCCTGAAAACACAATCCATGTATGGTTGAAGGAAATTTTCTTGGTGATGAGTGAGAGGTTGGTGACTGAAACCAGCTCATTTCCCATTGACCACTGAGGTCACATCTCTCAGGTGAGAAGCAAAGTGAGAATTTGAACCAGGCACATTCTCCATAGAGACAATGGGCCAAAGACAGGTCCGATGGAATCGAATGTCTTTTCATGTTGACATCCATCCCGTCAAGCCTTCGTTAAGCCATTGAAGTGTCACATTGGGCCTGGGGGAGGCGGTGCACCCTGTGAAATTACACGTCCGAAGATTTGGATTTGATTTCCAGCCCTCTGCCAGTCAGTCTGCCAGGCACTTTCATGTGACAAGCCTTAGGCGAGTCATTTTCTGTCACTGATTCCCGATTCCTTCACAGGGATTTATGTGGGCCTTAACGCCCACTGGGAAAAGATCCCTGTGCCAGCTCTGTGCCTGCTTTCTTGGTTTGACTTGTCAATCTGGACTTGAATACACCTTTGGTTTTGGATTGACTCTATTACCTCTCCTAGAAATTAACACACAAAACTGACAGTTGATTGACAAGATGAGAAACAGTTTTCCAAAATTCAAATTGAACTTAATCCTTTCTTACTAAAAGAATGCTCAAATCAAGGGGACACAGCTCACTCTTTTTGACTTCATGAGCTATGGCAGGTAGAGACAAATTTTTGAAAATACACAGCTAAAACTGTCTGTGCTTTGAATGCTAGACATGTTTTTCAGTTTTAAGTGCTTTAGCAATTAAAGCGGGACCGTTTTAGCTGTGTATTTTGAAAAAGTTGTGTGCTCTTCAAAGAGAAAGCTACTTTTGCTGTGTCTTTGTGTTCGAGGGGAAATGGGAGTCCTCTTCAGTCAGCCGGGACGACACCTGAGTACTTTGCAGTCCTCTTGTCTGCCTCTGAGGGTGAAATGAGAGTGGTCCCTGTCATCATGAGCCATGTCTGAAAGAATTATTCACATTCCCTTCGAGAATAGACAGGTGAAATAGCAAAAGTTGTGTCTTCCTTTGGAGCATGGACGGGTTCAAAGCCCACCTCATACCACTAAGTATTTTGCTGAACACGAGCAGTTGTGTGTGCGGCCTGTGTTTGGGTGATTTTTGTGTCATGTGTGTGTGTGTGAGTGTGTTTGTGTGTGTGTGTGTGTGTGTGTCTGTGTGTGTGTGTCTGTATTTCTGTCTCCATTCCTGAGCAGCAAATCTTTTTTCCTCTTTTAGCATGTTACTCACAACTGTGGATGAAGCCCAGCACTCCTGAAAACACAATCCATGTATGGTTGAAGGAAATTTTCTTGGTGATGAGTGAGAGGTTGGTGACTGAAACCAGCTCATTTCCCATTGACCACTGAGGTCACATCTCTCAGGTGAGAAGCAAAGTGAGAATTTGAACCAGGCACATTCTCCTTAGAGACAATGGGCCAAAGACAGGTCCGATGGAATCGAATGTCTTTTCATGTTGACAACCATCCCGTCAAGCCCTCGTTAAGCCATTGAAGTGTCACATTGGGCCTGGGGGAGGCGGTGCACCCTGTGAAATTACACGTCCGAAGATTTGGATTTGATTTCCAGCCCTCTGCCAGTCAGTCTGCCAGGCACTTTCATGTGACAAGCCTTAGGCGAGTCCCTTTCTGTCTCTGATTCCCGATTCCTTCACAGGGATTTATGTGTGCCTTAACGCCCACTGGGAAAAGATCCCTCTGCCAGCTCAGTGCCTGCTTTCTTGGTTTGATTTGTCAATCTGGACTTGAATACACCTTTGGTTTTGGATTGACTCTATTACCTCTCCTAGAAATTAACACACAAAACTGACAGCTGATTGACAAGATGAGAAGCAGTTTTCCAAAATTCAAATTGAACTTAATCCTTTCTTACTAAAAGAATGCTCAAATCAAGGGGACACAGCTCACTCGTTTTGACTTCATGAGCTATGGCAGGTAGAGACAACTTTTTGAAAATACACAGCCAAAACTGTCCGTGCTTTGAATGCTAGACATGTTTTTCAGAATACACAGCTAAAGCGGTCCCCGCTTTAAGTGTTAAAGCACTTAAAGCGGGGACAGTTTTAGCTGTGTATTTTGAAAAATTTGTGTGCTCTTCAAAGAGAAATCTACTTTTGCTGTGTCTTTGGGTTCGAGGTGAAATGGGAGTCCTCTTCAGTCAGCAGGGACGACACCTGAGTCCTTTGCAGTCCTCCTGTCTGCCTCTGAGGGTGAAATAGCAAAAGGTGTGTCTTCCTTTGGAGCATGGACGGGTTCAAAGCCCACCTCATACCACTAAGTATTTTGCTGAACACGAGCAGTTGTGTGTGCGGCCTGTGTTTGGGTGATTTTTGTGTCATGTGGGTGTGTGTGTGTGTGTCTGTGTGTGTGTGTCTGTATTTCTGTCTCCATTCCTGAGCAGCAAATCTTTTTTCCTCTTTTAGCATGTTACTCACGACTGTGGATGAAGCCCAGCACTCCTGAAAACACAATCCATGTATGGTTGAAGGAAATTTTCTTGGTGATGAGTGAGAGGTTGGTGACTGAAACCAGCTCATTTCCCATTGACCACTGAGGTCACATCTCTCAGGTGAGAAGCAAAGTGAGAATTTGAACCAGGCACATTCTCCTTAGAGACAATGGGCCAAAGACAGGTCCGATGGAATCGAATGTCTTTTCATGTTGACATCCATCCCGTAAAGCACTCGTTAAGCCATTGAAGTGTCACATTGGGCCTGGGGGAGGCGGTGCACCCTGTGAAATTACACGTCCGAAGATTTGGATTTGATTTCCAGCCCTCTGCCAGTAAGTCTGCCAGGCACTTTCATGTGACAAGCCTTAGGCGAGTCCCTTTCTGTCTCTGATTCCCGATTCCTTCACAGGGATTTATGTGGGACTTAACGCCCACTGGGGAAATATCCCTCTGCCAGCTCACTGCCTGCTTTCTTGGTTTGACTTGTCAATCTGGACTTGAATACACCTTTGGTTTTGGATTGACTCTATTACCTCTCCTAGAAATTAACACACAAAACTGACAGCTGATTGACAAGATGAGAAGCAGTTTTCCAAAATTCAAATTGAACTTAATCATTTCTTACGAAAAGAATACTCAAATCAAGGGGACACAGCTCACTCGTTTTGACTTCATGAGCTATGGCAGGTAGAGACAACTTTTTGAAAATACACAGCTAAAACTGTCGGTGCTTTGAATGCTAGACATGTTTTTCAGAATACACAGCTAAAACGGTCCCCGCTTTAAGTGCTAAATCACTTAAAGCGGGGACCGTTTTAGCTGTGTATTTTGAAAAAGTTGTGTGCTCTTCAAAGAGAAAGCTACTTTTGCTGTGTCTTTGGGTTCGAGGGGAAATGGGAGTCCTCTTCAGTCAGCAGGGACGACACCTGAGTCCTTTGCAGTCCTCTTGTCTGCCTCTGAGGGTGAAATGAGAGTGGTCCCTGTCATCATGAGCCATGTCTGAAAGAATTATTCACATTCCCTACGAGAATAGACGGGTGAAATAGCAAAAGGTGTGTCTTCCTTTGGAGCATGGACGGGTTCAAAGCCCACCTCATACCACTAAGTATTTTGCTGAACACGAGCAGTTGTGTGTGCGGCCTGTGTTTGGGTGATTTTTGTGTCGTGTGTGTGTGTGTGTGTGTGTGTCTGTGTGTGTGTGTCTGTATTTCTGTCTCCATTCCTGAGCAGCAAATCTTTTTTCCTCTTTTAGCATGTTACTCACAACTGTGGATGAAGCCCAGCACTCCTGAAAACACAATCCATGTATGGTTGAAGGAAATTTTCTTGGTGATGAGTGAGAGGTTGGTGACTGAAACCAGCTCATTTCCCATTGACCACTGAGGTCACATCTCTCAGGTGAGAAGCAAAGTGAGAATTTGAACCAGGCACATTCTCCTTAGAGACAATGGGCCAAAGACAGGTCCGATGGAATCGAATGTCTTTTCATGTTGACATCCATCCCGTAAAGCACTCGTTAAGCCATTGAAGTGTCACATTGGGCCTGGGGGAGGCGGTGCACCCTGTGAAATTACACGTCCGAAGATTTGGATTTGATTTCCAGCCCTCTGCCAGTCAGTCTGCCAGGCACTTTCATGTGACAAGCCTTAGGCGAGTCCCTTTCTGTCTCTGATTCCCGATTCCTTCACAGGGATTTATGTGGGACTTAACGCCCACTGGGGAAATATCCCTCTGCCAGCTCACTGCCTGCTTTCTTGGTTTGACTTGTCAATCTGGACTTGAATACACCTTTGGTTTTGGATTGACTCTATTACCTCTCCTAGAAATTAACACACAAAACTGACAGCTGATTGACAAGATGAGAAGCAGTTTTCCAAAATTCAAATTGAACTTAATCCTTTCTTACGAAAAGAATACTCAAATCAAGGGGACACAGCTCATTCGTTTTGACTTCATGAGCTATGGCAGGTAGAGACAACTTTTTGAAAATACACAGCTAAAACTGTCGGTGCTTTGAATGCTAGACATGTTTTTCAGAATACACAGCTAAAACGGTCCCCGCTTTAAGTGCTAAATCACTTAAAGCGGGGACCGTTTTAGCTGTGTATTTTGAAAAAGTTGTGTGCTCTTCAAAGAGAAAGCTACTTTTGCTGTGTCTTTGGGTTCGAGGGGAAATGGGAGTCCTCTTCAGTCAGCAGGGACGACACCTGAGTACTTTGCAGTCCTCTTGTCTGCCTCTGAGGGTGAAATGAGAGTGGTCCCTGTCATCATGAGCCATGTCTGAAAGAATTATTCACATTCCCTACGAGAATAGACGGGTGAAATAGCAAAAGGTGTGTCTTCCTTTGGAGCATGGACGGGTTCAAAGCCCACCTCATACCACTAAGTATTTTGCTGAACACGAGCAGTTGTGTGTGCGGCCTGTGTTTGGGTGATTTTTGTGTCGTGTGTGTGTGTGTGTGTGTGTGTGTGTGTGTGTGTCTGTATTTCTGTCTCCATTCCTGAGCAGCAAATCTTTTTTCCTCTTTTAGCATGTTACTCACAACTGTGGATGAAGCCCAGCACTCCTGAAAACACAATCCATGTATGGTTGAAGGAAATTTTCTTGGTGATGAGTGAGAGGTTGGTGACTGAAACCAGCTCATTTCCCATTGACCACTGAGGTCACATCTCTCAGGTGAGAAGCAAAGTGAGAATTTGAACCAGGCACATTCTCCATAGAGACAATGGGCCAAAGACAGGTCCGATGGAATCGAATGTCTTTTCATGTTGACATCCATCCCGTCAAGCCTTCGTTAAGCCATTGAAGTGTCACATTGGGCCTGGGGGAGGCGGTGCACCCTGTGAAATTACACGTCCGAAGATTTGGATTTGATTTCCAGCCCTCTGCCAGTCAGTCTGCCAGGCACTTTCATGTGACAAGCCTTAGGCGAGTCATTTTCTGTCACTGATTCCCGATTCCTTCACAGGGATTTATGTGGGCCTTAACGCCCACTGGGAAAAGATCCCTGTGCCAGCTCTGTGCCTGCTTTCTTGGTTTGACTTGTCAATCTGGACTTGAATACACCTTTGGTTTTGGATTGACTCTATTTCCTCTCCTAGAAATTAACACACAAAACTGACAGTTGATTGACAAGATGAGAAACAGTTTTCCAAAATTCAAATTGAACTTAATCCTTTCTTACTAAAAGAATGCTCAAATCAAGGGGACACAGCTCACTCTTTTTGACTTCATGAGCTATGGCAGGTAGAGACAAATTTTTGAAAATACACAGCTAAAACTGTCCGTGCTTTGAATGCTAGACATGTTTTTCAGTTTTAAGTGCTTTAGCACTTAAAGCGGGACCGTTTTAGCTGTGTATTTTGAAAAAGTTGTGTGCTCTTCAAAGAGAAAGCTACTTTTGCTGTGTCTTTGTGTTCGAGGGGAAATGGGAGTCCTCTTCAGTCAGCCGGGACGACACCTGAGTACTTTGCAGTCCTCTTGTCTGCCTCTGAGGGTGAAATGAGAGTGGTCCCTGTCATCATGAGCCATGTCTGAAAGAATTATTCACATTCCCTTCGAGAATAGACAGGTGAAATAGCAAAAGTTGTGTCTTCCTTTGGAGCATGGACGGGTTCAAAGCCCACCTCATACCACTAAGTATTTTGCTGAACACGAGCAGTTGTGTGTGCGGCCTGTGTTTGGGTGATTTTTGTGTCATGTGTGTGTGTGTGAGTGTGTTTGTGTGTGTGTGTGTGTGTGTCTGTGTGTGTGTGTCTGTATTTCTGTCTCCATTCCTGAGCAGCAAATCTTTTTTCCTCTTTTAGCATGTTACTCACAACTGTGGATGAAGCCCAGCACTCCTGAAAACACAATCCATGTATGGTTGAAGGAAATTTTCTTGGTGATGAGTGAGAGGTTGGTGACTGAAACCAGCTCATTTCCCATTGACCACTGAGGTCACATCTCTCAGGTGAGAAGCAAAGTGAGAATTTGAACCAGGCACATTCTCCTTAGAGACAATGGGCCAAAGACAGGTCCGATGGAATCGAATGTCTTTTCATGTTGACAACCATCCCGTCAAGCCCTCGTTAAGCCATTGAAGTGTCACATTGGGCCTGGGGGAGGCGGTGCACCCTGTGAAATTACACGTCCGAAGATTTGGATTTGATTTCCAGCCCTCTGCCAGTCAGTCTGCCAGGCACTTTCATGTGACAAGCCTTAGGCGAGTCCCTTTCTGTCTCTGATTCCCGATTCCTTCACAGGGATTTATGTGGGCCTTAACGCCCACTGGGAAAAGATCCCTCTGCCAGCTCAGTGCCTGCTTTCTTGGTTTGATTTGTCAATCTGGACTTGAATACACCTTTGGTTTTGGATTGACTCTATTACCTCTCCTAGAAATTAACACACAAAACTGACAGCTGATTGACAAGATGAGAAGCAGTTTTCCAAAATTCAAATTGAACTTAATCCTTTCTTACTAAAAGAATGCTCAAATCAAGGGGACACAGCTCACTCGTTTTGACTTCATGAGCTATGGCAGGTAGAGACAACTTTTTGAAAATACACAGCCAAAACTGTCCGTGCTTTGAATGCTAGACATGTTTTTCAGAATACACAGCTAAAGCGGTCCCCGCTTTAAGTGTTAAAGCACTTAAAGCGGGGACAGTTTTAGCTGTGTATTTTGAAAAATTTGTGTGCTCTTCAAAGAGAAAGCTACTTTTGCTGTGTCTTTGGGTTCGAGGTGAAATGGGAGTCCTCTTCAGTCAGCAGGGACGACACCTGAGTCCTTTGCAGTACTCCTGTCTGCCTCTGAGGGTGAAATAGCAAAAGGTGTGTCTTCCTTTGGAGCATGGACGGGTTCAAAGCCCACCTCATACCACTAAGTATTTTGCTGAACACGAGCAGTTGTGTGTGAGGCCTGTGTTTGGGTGATTTTTTTGTCGTGTGTGTGTGTGTGTGTGTGTGTGTGTGTGTCTGTGTGTGTGTGTCTGTATTTCTGTCTCCATTCCTGAGCAGCAAATCTTTTTTCCTCTTTTAGCATGTTACTCACTACTGTGGATGAAACCCAGCACTCCTGAAAACACAATCCATGTATGGTTGAAGGAAATTTTGTTGGTGATTAGTGAGAGGTTGGTGACTGAAACCAGCTCATTTCCCATTGACCACTGAGGTCACATCTCTCACGTGAGAAGCAAAGTGAGAATTTGAACCAGGCACATTCTGCTTAGAGACAATGGGCCAAAGACAGGTCCGATGGAATCGAATGTCTTTTCTTGTTGACATCCATCCCGTCAAGTCCTCGTTAAGCCATTGAAGTGTCACAATGGGCCTGGGGGAGGCGGTGCACCCTGTGAAATTACACGTCCGAAGATTTGGATTTGATTCCAGCCGTCTGCCAGTCAGTCTGCCAGGGACTTTCATGTGACAAGCCTTAGGCGAGTCCCTTTCTGTCTCTGATTCCCGATTCCTTCACAGGGATTTATGTGGGCCTTAACGCCCACTGGGAAAAGATCCCTCTGCCAGCTCAGTGCCTGCTTTCTTGCTTTGACTTGTCAATCTGGACTTGAATACACCTTTGGTTTTGGATTGACTCTATTACCTCTCCTAGAAATTAACACACAAAACTGACAGCTGATTGACAAGATGAGAAGCAGTTTTCCAAAATTCAAATTGAACTTAATCCTTTCTTTTTAAAAGAATGCTCAAATCAAGGGGACACAGCTCACTCGTTTTGACTTCATGAGATGTGGCAGGTAGAGACAACTTTTTGAAAATACACAGCTAAAACTGTCCGTGCTTTGAATGCTAGACATGTTTTTCAGGATACACATCTAAAACTGTCCCCGCTTTTAGTGCTAAAGCACTTAAAGCGGGGATCGTTTTAGCTGTGTATTTTGAAAAAGTTGTGTGCTCTTCAAAGAGAAAGCCACTTTTGCTGTGTCTTTGGGTTCGAGGGGAAATGGGAGTCCTCTTCTGTAAGCAGGGACGACACCTGAGTCCTTTGCAGTCCTCTTGTCTGCATCTGTGGGTGAAATGAGAGTGGTCCCTGTCATCATGAGCCATGTCTGAAAGAATTATTCACATTCCCTATGAGAATAGATGGGTGAAATAGCAAAAGGTGTGTCTTCCTTTGGAGCATGGACGTGTTCAAAGCCCACCTGATACCACTAAGTATTTTGCTGAACACGAGCAGTTGTGTGTGCGGCTTGTGTTTGGGTGATTTTTGTGTCGTTTGTGTGTGTGTGTGTGTGTCTGTGTGTGTGTGTCTGTATTTCTGTCTCCATTCCTGAGCAGCAAATGTTTTTTCCTCTTTTAGCATGTTACTCACAACTGTGGATGAAGCCCAGCACTACTGAAAACACAATCCATGTATGGTTGAAGGAAATTTTCTTGGTGATGAGTGAGAGGTTGGTGACTGAAACCAGCTCATTTCCCATTGACCACTGAGGTCACATCTCTCAAATGAGAAGCAAAGTGAGAATTTGAACCAGGCACATTCTCCTTAGAGACAATGGGCCAAAGACAGGTCCGATGGAATCGAATGTCTTTTCATGTTGACATCCATCCCGTCAAGCCCTCGTTAAGCCATTGAAGTGTCACATTGGGCCTGGGGGAGGCGGTGCACCCTGTGAAATTACACGTCCGAAGATTTGGATTTGATTTCCAGCCCTCTGCCAGTCAGTCTGCCAGGCACTTTCATGTGACAAGCCTTAGGCGAGTCCCTTTCTGTCTCTGATTCCCGATTCCTTCACAGGGATTTATGTGGGCCTTAACGCCCACTGGGAAAAGATCCCTCTGCCAGCTCAGTGCCTGCTTTCTTGGTTTGACTTGTCAATCTGGACTTGAATACACCTTTGGATTTGGATTGACTCTATTACATCTCCTAGAAATTAACACACAAAACTGACAGCTGATTGACAAGATGAGAAGCAGTTTTCCAAAATTCAAATTGAACTTAATCCTTTCTTCCTAAAAGAATGCTCAAATCAAGGGGACACAGCTCACTCGTTTTGACTTCATGAGCTATGGCAGGTAGAGACAACTTTTTGAAAATACACAGCTAAAACTTTTCGTGCTTTGAATGCTAGACATGTTTTTCAGAATACACAGCTAAAACGGTCCCCGCTTTATGTGCTTAGCATTTAAATCGGGGACCGTTTTAGCTGTGTATTTTGAAAAATTTGTGTGCTCTTCAAAAAGAAAGCTACTTTTGCTGTGTCTTTGGGTTCGAGGGGAAATGGGAGTCCTCTTCACTCAGCAGGGACGACACCTGAGTCCTTTGCAGTCCTCTTGTCTGCCTCTGAGGGTGAAATGAGAGTGGTGCCTGTCATCATGAGCCATGTCTGAAAGAATTATTCACATTCCCTACGAGAATAGACGGGTGAAATAGCAAAAGCTGTGTCTTCCTTTGGAGCATGGACAGGTTCAAAGCCCACCTCATACCAAAGTATTTTGCTGAACACGAGCAGTTGTGTGTGCGGCCTGTGTTTCGGTGATTTTTGTGTCGTGTGTGTGTGTGTGTGTGTGTGTGTGTGTGTCTGTATTTCTGTCTCCATTCCTGAGCAGCAAATCTTTTTTCCTCTTTTAACATGTTACTCACAACTGTGGATGAAGCCCTGCACTCCTGAAAACACAATCCATGTATGGTTGAAGGAAATTTTCTTGGTGATGAGTGAGAGGTTGGTGACTGAAACCAGCTCATTTCCCATTGACCACTGAGTTCACATCTCTCAGGTGAGAAGCAAAGTGAGAATTTGAACCAGGCACATTCTCCTTAGAGACAATGGGCCAAAGACAGGTCCGATGGAATCGAATGTATTTTCATGTTGACATCCATCCCGTCTAGCCCTCGTTAAGCCATTGAAGTGTCACATTGGGCCTGGGGGAGGCGGTGCTCCCTGTGAAATTACACGTCCGAAGATTTGGATTTGATTTCCAGCCCTCTGCCAGTCAGTCTGCCAGGCACTTTCATGTGACAAGCCTTAGGCGAGTCCCTTTCTGTCTCTGATTCCCGATTCCTTCACAGGGATTTATGTGGGCCTTAACGCCCACTGGGAAAAGATCCCTCTGCCAGCTCAGTGCCTGCTTTCTTGGTTTGACTTGTCAATCTGGACTTGAATACACCTTTGGTTTTGGATTGACTCTATTACCTCTCCTACAAATTAACACACAAAACTGACAGCTGATTGACAAGATGAGAAGCAGTTTTCCAAAATTCAAATTGAACTTAATCCTTTCTTACTAAAAGAATGCTCAAATCAAGGGGACACAGCTCACTCGTTTTGACTTCATGAGCTATGGCAGGTAGAGACAACTTTTTGAAAATACACAGCTAAAACTGTCCGTTCTTTGAATGCTAGACATGTTTTTCAGAATACACATCTAAAACGGTCCCCGCTTTAAGTGCTAAATCACTTAAAGCGGGGACCGTTTTTGCTGTGTATTTTCAAAAAGTTGTGTGCTCTTCAAAGAGAAAGCTAATTTGCTGTGTCTTTGGGTTCGAGGGGAAATGGGAGTCCTCTTCAGTCAGCAGGGACGACACCTGAGTCCTTTGCAGTCCTCTTGTCTGCCTCTGTGGGTGAAATGAGAGTGGTCCCTGTCAACATGAGCCATGTCTGAAAGAATTATTCACATTCCCTACGAGAATAGACGGGTGAAATAGCAAAAGGTGTGTCTTCCTTTGGAGCATGGACGGGTTCAAAGCCGACCTCATACCACTAAGTATTTTGCTGAACACGAGCAGTTGTGTGTGAGGCCTGTGTTTGGGTGATTTTTGTGTCGTGTGTGTGTGTGTGTGTGTGTCTGTGTGTGTGTGTCTGTGTGTGTGTGTCTGTATTTCTGTCTCCATTCCTGAGCAGCAAATCTTTTTTCCTCTTTTAGCATGTTACTCACAACTGTGGATGAAGCCCAGCACTACTGAAAACACAATCCATGTATGGTTGAAGGAAATTTTCTTGGTGAGGAGTGAGAGTTTGGTGACTGAAACCAGCTCATTTCCCATTGACCACTGAGGTCACATCTCTCAAATGAGAAGCAAAGTGAGAATTTGAACCAGGCACATTCTCCTTAGAGACAATGGGCCAAAGACATCCATCCCGTCAAGCCCTCGTTAAGCCATTGAAGTGTCACATTGGGCCTGGGGGAGGCGGTGCACCCTGTGAAATTACACGTCCGAAGATTTGGATTTGATTTCCAGCCCTCTGCCAGTCAGTCTGCCAGGCACTTTCATGTGACAAGCCTTAGGCGAGTCCCTTTCTGTCTCTGATTCCCGATTCCTTCACAGGGATTTATGTGGGCCTTAACGCCCACTGGGAAAAGATCCCTCTGCCAGCTCAGTGCCTGCTTTCTTGGTTTGACTTGTCAATCTGGACTTGAATACACCTTTGGTTTTGGATTGACTCTATTACCTCTCCTAGAAATTAACACACAAAACTGACAGCTGATTGACAAGATGAGAAGCAGTTTTCCAAAATTCAAATTGAACTTAATCCTTTCTTTTTAAAAGAATGCTCAAATCAAGGGGACACAGCTCACTCGTTTTGACTTCATGAGCTGTGGCAGGTAGAGACAACTTTTTGAAAATACACAGCTAAAACTGTCCGTGCTTTGAATGCTAGACATGTTTTTCAGAATACACATCTAAAACTGTCCCCGCTTTTAGTGCTAAAGTACTTAAAGCGGGGATCGTTTTAGCTGTGTATTTTGAAAAAGTTGTGTGCTCTTCAAAGAGAAAGCTACTTTTGCTGTGTCTTTGGGTTCGAGGGGAAATGGGAGTCCTCTTCAGTCAGCAGGGACGACACCTGAGTCCTTTGCAGTCCTCTTGTCTGCCTCTGTGGGTGAAATGAGAGTGGTCCCTGTCATCATGAGCCATGTCTGAAAGAATTATTCACATTCCGTACGAGAATAGATGGGTGAAATAGCAAAAGGTGTGTCTTCCTTTGGAGCATGGACGGGTTCAAAGCCCACCTCATACCACTAAGTATTTTGCTGAACACGAGCAGTTGTGTGTGCGGCTTGTGTTTGGGTGATTTTTGTGTCGTGTGTGTGTGTGTGTGTGTGTGTGTGTGTGTGTGTGTCTGTGTGTGTGTGTCTGTATTTCTGTCTCCATTCCTGAGCAGCAAATCTTTTTTCCTCTTTTAGCATGTTACTCACAACTGTGGATGAAGCCCAGCACTTCTGAAAACACAATCCATGTATGGTTGAAGGAAATTTTCTTGGTGATGAGTGAGAGGTTGGTGACTGAAACCAGCTCATTTCCCATTGACCACTGAGGTCACATCTCTCAAATGAGAAGCAAAGTGAGAATTTGAACCAGGCACATTCTCCTTAGAGACAATGGGCCAAAGACAGGTCCGATGGAATCGAATGTCTTTTCATGTTGACATCCATCCCGTCAAGCCCTCGTTAAGCCATTGAAGTGTCACATTGTGCCTGGGGGAGGCGGTGCACCCTGTGAAATTACACGTCCGAAGATTTGGATTTGATTTCCAGCCCTCTGCCAGTCAGTCTGCCAGGCACTTTCATGTGACAAGCCTTAGGCGAGTCCCTTTCTGTCTCTGATTCCCGATTCCTTCACAGGGATTTATGTGGGCCTTAACGCCCACTGGGAAAAGATCCCTCTGCCAGCTCAGTGCCTGCTTTCTTGGTTTGACTTGTCAATCTGGACTTGAATACACCTTTGGTTTTGGATTGACTCTATTACCTCTCCTAGAAATTAACACACAAAACTGACAGCTGATTGACAAGATGAGAAGCAGTTTTCCAAAATTCAAATAGAACTTAATCCTTTCTTACTAAAAGAATGCTCAAATCAAGGGGACACAGCTCACTCGTTTTGACTTCATGAGCTATGGCAGGTAGAGACAACTTTTTGAAAATACACAGCTAAAACTGTCCGTGCTTTGAATGCTAGACATGTTTTTCAGAATACACAGCTAAAACGGTCCCCGCTTTAAGTGCTTTTAAAGCGGGGACCGTTTTAGCTGTGTATTTTGAAAAAGTTGTGTGCTCTTCAAAGAGAAAGCTGCTTTTGCTGTGTCTTTGGGTTCGAGGGGAAATGCGAGTCCTCTTCAGTCAGCAGGGACGACACCTGAACCCTTGCAGTCCTCTTGTCTGCCTCTGAGGGTGAAATGAGAGTGGTCCCTGTCATCATGAGCCATGTGTGAAAGAATTATTCACATTCCCTACGAGAATAGACGGGTGAAATAGCAAAAGGTGTGTCTTCCTTTGGAGCATGGACGGGTTCAAAGCCCACCTCATACCACTAAGTATTTTGCTGAACACGAGCAGTTGTGTTTGCGGCCAGTGTTTGGGTGATTTTTGTGTCGTGTGTGTGTGTGTGTGTGTGTGTGTGTCTGTGTGTGTGTGTCTGTATTTCTGTCTCCATTCCTGAGCAGCAAATCTTTTTTCCTCTTTTAGCATGTTACTCACAACTGTGGATGAAGCCCAGCACTCCTGAAAACACAATCCATGTATGGTTGAAGGAAATTTTCTTGGTGATGAGTGAGAGGTTGGTGACTGAAACCAGCTCATTTCCCATTGACCACTGAGGTCACATCTCTCAGGTGAGAAGCAAAGTGAGAATTTGAACCAGGCACATTCTCCTTAGAGACAATGGGCCAAAGACAGGTCCGATGGAATCGAATGTCTTTTCATGTTGACATCCATCCCGTCAAGCCTTCGTTAAGCCATTGAAGTGTCACATTGTGCCTGGGGGAGGCGGTGCACCCTGTGAAATTACACGTCCGAAGATTTGGATTTGATTTCCAGCCCTCTGCCAGTCAGTCTGCCAGGCACTTTCATGTGACAAGCCTTAGGCGAGTCCCTTTCTGTCTCTGATTCCCGATTCCTTCACAGGGATTTATGTGGGCCTTAACGCCCACTGGGAAAAGATCCCTCTGCCAGCTCAGTGCCTGTTTTCTTGGTTTCACTTGTCAATCTGGACTTGAATACACCTTTGGTTTTGGATTGACTCTATTACCTCTCCTATAAATTAACACACAAAACTGACAGCTGATTGACAAGATGAGAAGCATTTTTCCAAAATTCAAATTGAACTTAATCCTTTCTTACTAAAAGAATGCTCAAATCAAGGGGACACAGCTCACTCGTTTTGACTTCATGAGCTATGGCAGGTAGAGACAACTTTTTGAAAATACACAGCTAAAACTGTCCGTGCTTTGAATGCTAGACATGTTTTTCAGAATACACAGCCAAAACGGTCCCCGGTTTAAGTGCTAAAGCACTTAAAGCGGGGACCGTTTTCGCTGTGTATTTTGAAAAATTGTGTGCTCTTCAAAGAGAAAGCTACTTTTGCTGTGTCTTTGGGTTCGAGGGGAAATGGGAGTCCTCTTCAGTCAACAGGGACGACACCTGATTCCTTTGCAGTCCTCTTGTCTGCCTCTGAGGGTGAAATGAGAGTGGTCCCTGTCATCATGGGCCATGTCTGAAAGAATTATTCTCATTCCCTACGAGATTAGACGGGTGAAATAGCAAAAGATGTGTCTTCCTTTGGAGCATGGACGGGTTCAAAGCCCACCTCATACCACTAAGTATTTTGCTGAACACGAGCAGTTGTGTGTGCGGCCTGTGTTTGGGTGATTTTTGTGTCATGTGTGTGGGTGTCTGTGTGTGTGTGTCTGTGTGTGTGTGTCTGTATTTCTGTCTCCATTCCTGAGCAGTAAATCTTTATTCCTCTTTTAGCATTTTACTCACAACTGTGGATGAAGCCCAGCACTCCTGAAAACACAATCCATGTATGGTTGAAGGAAATTTTCTTGGTGATGAGTGAGAGGTTGGTGACTGAAACCAGCTCATTTCCCATTTACCACTGAGGTCGCATCTCTCAGGTGAGAAGCAAAGTGAGAATTTGAACCAGGCACATTCTCCTCAGAGACAATGGGCCAAAGACTGGTCCGATGGAATCGAATGTCTTTTCATGTTGACATCCATCCCGTCAAGCCCTCGTTAAGCCATTGAAGTGTCACATTGGGCCTGGGGGAGGCGGTGCACCCTGTGAAATTACACGTCCGAAGATTTGGATTTGATTTCCAGCCCTCTGCCAGTCAGTCTGCCAGGCACTTTCATGTGACAAGCCTTAGGCGAGTCCCTT
Source organism: Saimiri boliviensis (assembly GCF_048565385.1). Taxonomy (NCBI): domain Eukaryota; kingdom Metazoa; phylum Chordata; class Mammalia; order Primates; family Cebidae; genus Saimiri; species Saimiri boliviensis. The sequence goes on from NC_133453.1 coordinate 154,720,094, forward strand.
TCTGTCTCTGATTCCCGATTCCTTCACAGGGATTTATGTGGGCCTTAACGCCCACTGGGAAAATATCCCTCTGCCAGCTCAGTTCCTGCTTTCTTGGTTTGACTTGTCAATCTGGACTTGAATACACCTTTGGTTTTGGATTGACTCTATTACCTCTCCTAGAAATTAACACACAAAACTGACAGCTGATTGACAAGATGAGAAGCAGTTTTCCAAAATTCAAATTGAACTTAATCCTTTCTTTTTAAAAGAATGCTCAAATCAAGGGGACACAGCTCACTCGTTTTGACTTCATGAGCTGTGGCAGGTAGAGACAACTTTTTGAAAATACACAGCCAAAACTGTCCGTGCTTTGAATGCTAGACATGTTTTTCAGAATACACAGCTAAAACGGTCCCCGATTTTAGTGCTAAAGCACTTAAACCGGGGACCGTTTTAGCTGTGTATTTTGAAAAAGTTGTGTGCTCTTCAAAGAGAAAGCTACTTTTGCTGTGTCTTTGGGTTCGAGGGGAAATGGGAGTCCTCTTCAGTCAGCAGGACGACACCTGAGTCCTTTGCAGTCCTCTTGTCTGCCTCTGAGGGTGAAATGAGAGTGGTCCCTGTCATCATGAGCCATGTCTGAAGGAATTATTCACATTCCCTACGAGAATAGATGGGTGAAATAGCAAAAGGTGTGTCTTCCTTTGGAGCATGGACGGGTTCAAAGCCCACCTCATACCACTAAGTATTTTGCTGAACACGAGCAGTTGTGTGTGCGGCCTGTGTTTGGGTGATTTTTGTGTCGTGTGTGTGTGTGTGTGTGTGTCTGTGTGTGTGTGTCTGTGTGTGTGTGTCTGTATTTCTGTCTCCATTCCTGAGCAGCAAATCTTTTTTCCTCTTTTAGCATGTTACTCACAACTGTGGATGAAGCCCAGCACTCCTGAAAACACAATCCCTGTATGGTTGAAGGAAATTTTCTTGGTGATGAGTGAGAGGTTGGTGACTGAAACCAGCTCATTTACCATTGACCACTGAGGTCACATCTCTCAGGTGAGAAGCAAAGTGAGAATTTGAACCAGGCACATTCTCCTTAGAGACAATGGGCCAAAGACAGGTCCGATGGAATCGAATGTCTTTTCATGTTGACATCCATCCCGTCAAGCCTTCGTTAAGCCATTGAAGTGTCACATTTTGCCTGGGGGAGGCGGTGCACCCTGTGAAATTACACGTCCGAAGATTTGGATTTGATTTCCAGCCCTCTGCCAGTCAGTCTGCCAGGCACTTTCATGTGACAAGCCTTAGGCGAGTCCCTTTCTGTCTCTGATTCCCGATTCCTTCACAGGGATTTATGTGGGCCTTAACGCCCACTGGGAAAAGATCCCTCTGCCAGCTCAGTGCCTGTTTTCTTGGTTTCACTTGTCAATCTGGACTTGAATACACCTTTGGTTTTGGATTGACTCTATTACCTCTCCTATAAATTAACACACAAAACTGACAGCTGATTGACAAGATGAGAAGCAGTTTTCCAAAATTCAAATTGAACTTAATCCTTTCTTACTAAAAGAATGCTCAAATCAAGGGGACACAGCTCACTCGTTTTGACTTCATGAGCTATGGCAGGTAGAGACAACTTTTTGAAAATACACAGCTAAAACTGTCCGTGCTTTGAATGCTAGACATGTTTTTCAGAATACACAGCCAAAACGGTCCCCGGTTTAAGTGCTAAAGCACTTAAAGCGGGGACCGTTGTCGCTGTGTATTTTGAAAAATTGTGTGCTCTTCAAAGAGAAAGCTACTTTTGCTGTGTCTTTGGGTTCGAGGGGAAATGGGAGTCCTCTTCAGTCAACAGGGACGACACCTGATTCCTTTGCAGTCCTCTTGTCTGCCTCTGAGGGTGAAATGAGAGTGGTCCCTGTCATCATGGGCCATGTCTGAAAGAATTATTCTCATTCCCTACGAGATTAGACGGGTGAAATAGCAAAAGATGTGTCTTCCTTTGGAGCATGGACGTGTTCAAAGCCCACCTCATACCACTAAGTATTTTGCTGAACACGAGCAGTTGTGTGTGCGGCCTGTGTTTGGGTGATTTTTGTGTCATGTGTGTGGGTGTCTGTGTGTGTGTGTCTGTGTGTGTGTGTCTGTATTTCTGTCTCCATTCCTGAGCAGTAAATCTTTATTCCTCTTTTAGCATATTACTCACAACTGTGGATGAAGCCCAGCACTCCTGAAAACACAATCCATGTATGGTTGAAGGAAATTTTCTTGGTGATGAGTGAGAGGTTGGTGACTGAAACCAGCTCATTTCCCATTGACCACTGAGGTCGCATCTCTCAGGTGAGAAGCAAAGTGAGAATTTGAACCAGGCACATTCTCCTCAGAGACAATGGGCCAAAGACTGGTCCGATGGAATCGAATGTCTTTTCATGTTGACATCCATCCCGTCAAGCCCTCGTTAAGCCATTGAAGTGTCACATTGGGCCTGGGGGAGGCGGTGCACCCTGTAAAATTACACGTCCGAAGATTTGGATTTGATTTCCAGCCCTCTGCCAGTCAGTCTGCCAGGCACTTTCATGTGACAAGCCTTAGGCGAGTCCCTTTCTGTCTCTGATTCCCGATTCCTTCACAGGGATTTATGTGGGCCTTAACGCCCACTGGGAAAATATCCCTCTGCCAGCTCAGTTCCTGCTTTCTTGGTTTGACTTGTCAATCTGGACTTGAATACACCTTTGGTTTTGGATTGACTCTATTAACTCTCCTAGAAATTAACACACAAAACTGACAGCTGATTGACAAGATGAGAAGCAGTTTTCCAAATTTCAAATTGAACTTAATCCTTTCTTTTTAAAAGAATGCTCAAATCAAGGGGACACAGCTCACTCGTTTTGACTTCATGAGCTGTGGCAGGTAGAGACAACTTTTTGAAAATACACAGCCAAAACTGTCCGTGCTTTGAATGCTAGACATGTTTTCAGAATACACAGCTAAAACGGTCCCCGATTTTAGTGCTAAAGCACTTAAAGCGGGGACCGTTTTAGCTGTGTATTTTGAAAAAGTTGTGTGCTCTTCAAAGAGAAAGCTACTTTTGCTGTGTCTTTGGGTTCGAGGGGAAATGGGAGTCCACTTCAGTCAGCAGGACGACACCTGAGTCCTTTGCAGTCCTCTTGTCTGCCTCTGAGGGTGAAATGAGAGTGGTCCCTGTCATCATGAGCCATGTCTGAAGGAATTATTCACATTCCCTACGAGAATAGATGGGTGAAATAGCAAAAGCTGTGTCTTCCTTTGGAGCATGGACGGGTTCAAAGCCCACCTCATACCACTAAGTATTTTGCTGAACACGAGCAGTTGTGTGTGCGGCCTGTGTTTGGGTGATTTTTGTGTCGTGTGTGTGTGTGTGTGTGTGTCTGTGTGTGTGTGTCTGTGTGTGTGTGTCTGTATTTCTGTCTCCATTCCTGAGCAGCAAATCTTTTTTCCTCTTTTAGCATGTTACTCACAACTGTGGATGAAGCCCAGCACTCCTGAAAACACAATCCCTGTATGGTTGAAGGAAATTTTCTTGGTGATGAGTGAGAGGTTGGTGACTGAAACCAGCTCATTTACCATTGACCACTGAGGTCACATCTCTCAGGTGAGAAGCAAAGTGAGAATTTGAACCAGGCACATTCTCCTTAGAGACAATGGGCCAAAGACAGGTCCGATGGAATCGAATGTCTTTTCATGTTGACATCCATCCCGTCAAGCCCTCGTTAAGCCATTGAAGTGTCACATTGGGCCTGGGGGAGGCAGTGCACCCTGTGAAATTACACGTCCGAAGATTTGGATTTGATTTCCAGCCCTCTGCCAGTCAGTCTGCCAGGCACTTTCATGTGACAAGCCTTAGGCGAGTCCCTTCCTGTCTCTGATTCCCGATTCCTTCACAGGGATTTATGTGGGCCTTAACGCCCACTGGGAAAAGATCCCTCTGCCAGCTCAGTGCCTGCTTTCTTGGTTTGACTTGTCAATCTGGACTTGAATACACCTTTGGTTTTGGATTGACTCTATTACCTCTCCTAGAAATTAACACACAAAACTGAAAGCAGATTGACAAGATGAGAAGCAGTTTTCCAAAATTCAAATTGAACTTAATCCTTTCTTCCGAAAAGAATGCTCAAATCAAGGGGACACAGCTCACTCGTTTTGACTTCATGAGCTATGGCAGGTAGAGACAACTTTTTGAAAATACACAGCTAAAACTGTCCGTGCTTTGAATGCTAGACATGTTTTTCAGAATACACAGCTAAAGCACTTCAAGCGGGGACCGTTTTAGCTGTGTATTTTGAAAAAGTTGTGTGCTCTTCAAAGAGAAAGCTTCTTTTGATGTGTCTTTGGGTTCGAGGGGAAATGGGAGTCCTCTTCAGTCAGCAGGGACGACACCTGAGTCCTTTGCAGTCCTCTTGTCTGCCTCTGAGGGTGAAATGAGAGTGGTCCCTGTCATCATGAGCCATGTGTGAAAGAATTATTCACATTCCCTACGAGAATAGACGGGTGAAATAGCAAAAGGTGTGTCTTCCTTTGGAGCATGGACGGGTTCAAAGCCCACCTCATACCACTAAGTATTTTGCTGAACACGAGCAGTTGTGTGTGCGGCCTGTGTTTGGGTGATTTTTGTGTCGTGTGTGTGTGTGTGTGTGTCTGTGTGTGTGTGTCTGTGTGTGTGTGTCTGTATTTCTGTCTCGATTCCTGAGCAGCAAATCTTTTTTCCTCTTTTAGCATGTTACTCACAACTGTGGATGAAGCCCAGCACTCCTGAAAACACAATCCATGTATGGTTGAAGGAAATTTTCTTGGTGATGAATGAGAGGTTGGTGACTGAAACCAGCTCATTTCCCATTGACCACTGAGGTCACATCTCTCAGGTGAGAAGCAAAGTGAGAATTTGAACCAGGCACATTCTCCTTAGACACAATGGGCCAAAGACAGGTCCGATGGAATCGAATGTCTTTTCATGTTGACATCCATCCCGTCAAGCCCTCGTTAAGCCATTGAAGTGTCACATTGGGCCTGGGGGAGGCGGTGCACCCTGTGAAATTACACGTCCGAAGATTTGGATTTGATTTCCAGCCCTCTGCCAGTCAGTCTGCCAGGCACTTTCATGTGACAAGCCTTAGGCGAGTCCCTTTCTGTCTCTGATTCCCGATTCCTTCACAGGGATTTATGTGGGCCTTAACGCCCACTGGGAAAAGATCCCTCTGCCAGCTCAGTGCCTGCTTTCTTGGTTTGACTTGTCAATCTGGACTTGAATACACCTTTGGTTTTGGATTGACTCTATTACCTATCCTAGAAATTAACACACAAAACTGACAGCTGAATGACAAGATGAGAAGCAGTTTTCCAAAATTCAAATTGAACTTAATCCTTTCTTTCTAAAAGAATGCTCAAATCAAGGGGACACAGCTCACTCGTTTTGACTTCATGAGCTATGGCAGGTAGAGACAACTTTTTGAAAATACACAGCTAAAACTGTCCGTGTTTGAATGCTAGACATGTTTTTCAGAATACTAAGCTAAAAAGGTCCCCGCTTTAAGTGCTAAAGCACTTAAAGTTGTGTGCTCTTCAAAGAGAAAGCTACTTTTGCTGTGTCTTTGGGTTCGAGGGGAAATGGGAGTCCTCTTCAGTCAGCAGGGACGACACCTGAGTCCTCTGCAGTCCTCTTGTCTGCCTCTGAGGGTGAAATGAGAGTGGTCCCTGTCATCATGAGCCATGTCTGAAAGAATTATTCACATTCCGTACGAGAATAGACGGGTGAAATAGCAAAAGGTGTGTCTTCCTTTGGAGCATGGACGGGTTCAAAGCCCACGTCATACCACTAAGTATTTTGCTGAACACGAGCAGTTGTGTGTGCGGCCTGTGTTTGGGTGATTTTTGTGTCATGTGTGTGTGTGTGTCTGTGTGTGTGTGTCTGTATTTCTGTCTCCATTCCTGAGCAGCAAATCTTTTTTCCTCTTTTAGCATGTTACTCACAACTGTGGATGAAGCCCAGCACTCCTGAAAACACAATCCATGTATGGTTGAAGGAAATTTTCTTGGTGATGAGTGAGAGGTTGGTGACTGAAACCAGCTCATTTCCCATTGACCACTGAGGTCACATCTCTCAGGTGAGAAGCAAAGTGAGAATTTGAACCAGGCACATTCTCCTTAGAGACAATGGGCCAAAGACATTTCCGATGGAATCGAATGTCTTTTAATGTTGACATCCATCCCGTCAAGCCCTCGTTAAGCCATTGAAGTGTCACATAGGGCCTGGGGGAGGCGGTGCACCCTGTGAAATTACACGTCCGAAGATTTGGATTTGATTTCCAGCCCTCTGCCAGTCAGTCTGCCAGGCACTTTCATGTGACAAGCCTCAGGCGAGTCCCTTTCTGTCTCTGATTCCCGATTCCTTCACAGGGATTTATGTGGGCCTTAACGCCCACTGGGAAAAGATCCCTCTGCCAGCTCAGTGCCTGCTATCTTGGTTTGACTTGTCAACCTGGACTTGAATACACCTTTGGTTTTGGATTGATTCTATTACCTCTCCTAGAAATTAACACACAAAACTGACAGCTGATTGACAAGATGAGAAGCAGTTTTCCAAAATTCAAATTGTACTTAATCCTTTCTTACGAAAAGAATGCTCAAATCAAGGGGACACAGCTCACTCGTTTTGACTTCATGAGCTGTGGCAGGTAGAGACAACTTTTTGAAAATACACAGCCAAAACTGTCCGTGCTTTGAATGCTAGACATTTTTTTCAGAATACACAGCTAAAACGGTCCCCGCCTTAAGTGCTTTAGCACTAAAAGCGGGGACCGTTTTAGCTGTGTATTTTGAAAAAGTTGTGTGCTCTTCAAAGAGAAAGCTACTTTTGCTGTGTTTTTGGGTTCGAGGGGAAATGGGAGTCCTCTTCAGTCAGCAGGGACGACACCTGAGTCCTTTGCAGTCCTCTTGTCTGCCTCTGAGGGTGAAATGAGAGTGGCCCTGTCATCATGAGCCATGTCTGAAAGAATTATTCACATTCCCTACGAGAATAGATGGGTGAAATAGCAAAAGGTGTGTCTTCCTTTGGAGCATGGACGGGTTCAAAGCCCACCTCATACCACTAAGTATTTTGCTGAACACGAGCAGTTGTGTGTGCGGCCTGTGTTTGGGTGATTTTTGTGTCGTGTGTGTGTGTGTGTGTGTCTGTGTGTGTGTGTCTGTGTGTGTGTGTCTGTATTTCTGTCTCCATTCCTGAGCAGCAAATCTTTTTTCCTCTTTTAGCATGTTACTCACAACTGTGGATGAAGCCCAGCACTCCTGAAAACACAATCCCTGTATGGTTGAAGAAAATTTTCTTGGTGATGAGTGAGAGGTTGGTGACTGAAACCAGCACATTTCCCATTGACCACTGAGGTCACATCTCTCAGGTGAGAAGCAAAGTGAGAATTTGAACCAGGCACATTCTCCTTAGAGACAATGGGCCAAAGACAGGTCCGATGGAATCGAATGTCTTTTCATGTTGACATCCATCCCGTCAAGCCCTCGTTAAGCCATTGAAGTGTCACATTGTGCCTGGGGGAGGCGGTGCACCCTGTGAAATTACACGTCCGAAGATTTGGATTTGATTTCCAGCCCTCTGCCAGTCAGTCTGCCAGGCACTTTCATGTGACAAGCCTTAGGCGAGTCCCTTTCTGTCTCTGATTCCCGATTCCTTCACAGGGATTTATGTGGGCCTTAAAGCCCACTGGGAAAAGATCCCTCTGCCAGCTCAGTGCCTGCTTTCTTGGTTTGACTTGTCAATCTGGACTTGAATACACCTTTGGTTTTGGATTGACTCCATTACCTCTCCTAGAAATTAACAGACAAAACTGACAGCTGATTGACAAGATGAGAAGCAGTTTTCCAAAATTCAAATAGAACTTAATCCTTTCTTACTAAAAGAATGCTCAAATCAAGGGGACACAGCTCACTCGTTTTGACTTCATGAGCTATGGCAGGTAGAGACAACTTTTTGAAAATACACAGCTAAAACTGTCCGTGCTTTGAATGCTAGACCTGTTTTTCAGAATACACAGCTAAAACGGTCACCGGTTTAAGTGCTAAAGCACTTAAAGCGGGGACCGTTTTAGCTGTGTATTTTGAAAAAGTTGTGTGCTCTTCAAAGAGAAAGCTACTTTTGCTGTGTCTTTGGGTTCGAGGCGAAATGGGAGTCCTCTTCAGTTAGCAGGGACGACACCTGATTCTTTTGCAGTCCTCTTGTCTGCCTCTGAGGGTGAAATGAGTGTGGTCCCTGTCATCATGAGCCATGTCTGAAAGAATTATTCACATTCCCTACGAGAATAGACGGGTGAAATAGCAAAAGGTGTGTCTTCCTTTGGAGCATGGACGGGTTCAAAGCCCACCTCATACCAGTAAGTATTTTGCTGAACACGAGCAGTTGTGTGTGCGGCCTGTGTTTGGTTGATTTTTGTGTCATGTGTGTGTGTGTGTGTGTGTGTCTGTGTGTGTGTGTCTGTGTGTGTGTGTCTGTATTTCTGTCTCCATTCCTGAGCAGCAAATCTTTTTTCCTCTTTTAGCATGTTACTCACAACTGTGGATGAAGCCCAGCACTCCTGAAAACACAATCCATGTATGGTTGAAGGAAATTTTCTTGGTGATGAGTGAGAGTTTGGTGACTGAAACCAGCTCATTTCCCATTGACCACTGAGGTCGCATCTCTCAGGTGAGAAGCAAAGTGAGAATTTGAACCAGGCACATTCTCCTTAGAGACAGTGGGCCAAAGACAAGTCCGATGGAATCGAATGTCTTTTCATGTTGACATCCATCCCGTCAAGCCCTCGTTAAGCCATTGAAGTGTCACATTGGGCCTGGGGGAGGCGGTGCACCCTTTGAAATTACACGTCCGAAGATTTGGATTTGATTTCAAGCCCTCTGCCAGTCAGTCTGCCAGGCAATTTCATGTGACAAGCCTTAGGCGAGTCCCTTTCTGTCTCTGATTCCCGATTCCTTCACAGGGATTTATGTGGGCCTTAACGCCCACTGGGAAAAGATCCCTCTGCCAGCTCAGTGCCTGCTTTCTTGCTTTGACTTGTCAATCTGGACTTGAATACACCTTTGGATTTGGATTGACTCTATTACCTCTCCTAGAAATTAACACACAAAACTGACAGCTGATTGACAAGATGAGAAGCAGTTTTCCAAAATTCAAATTGAACTTAATCCTTTCTTACTAAAAGAATGCTCAAATCAGGGGGACACAGCTAACTCGTTTTGACTTCATGAGCTATGGCAGGTAGAGACAACTTTTTGAAAATACACAGCTAAAACTGTCCGTGCTTTGAATGCTAGACATGTTTTTCAGAATACACAGCTTAAACGGTCCCCGCATAAGTGCTTTAGCACTTAAAGCGGGTACCGTTTTAGCTGTGTATTTTGAAAAAGTTGTGTGCTCTTCAAAGAGAAAGCTACTTTTGCTGTGTCTTTGGGTTCGAGGGGAAATGGGAGTCCTCATCAGTCAGGAGGCACGACACTTGAGTCCTTTGCATTCCTCTTGTCTGCCTCTGAGGGTGAAATGAGAGTGGTCCCTGTCATCATGAGCCATGTCTGAAAGAATTATTCACATTCCCTACGAGAATGGACGGGTGAAATAGCAAAAGGTGTGTCTTCCTTTGGAGCATGGACGGGTTCAAAGCCCACCTCATACCAGTAAGTATTTTGCTGAACACGAGCAGTTGTGTGTGCGGCCTGTGTTTGGGTGATTTTTGTGTCGTGTGTGTGTGTGTGTGTGTGTGTGTGTGTGTCTGTGTGTGTGTGTCTGTATTTCTGTCTCCATTCCTGAGCAGCAAATCTTTTTTCCTCTTTTAGCATGTTACTCACAACTGTGGATGAAGCCCAGCACTCCTGAAAACACAATCCATGTATGGTTGAAGGAAATTTTCTTGGTGATGAGTGAGAAGTTGGTGACTGAAACCAGCTCATTTCCCATTGACCACTGATGTCACATCTCTCAAGTGAGAAGCAAAGTGAGAATTTGAACCAGGCACATTCTCCTTAGAGACAATGGGCCAAAGACAGGTCCGATGGAATCGAATGTCTTTTCATGTCGACATCCATCCCGTCAAGCCCTCGTTAAGGCATTGAAGTGTCACATTGGACCTGGGGGAGGCGGTGCACCCTGTGAAATTACACGTCCGAAGATTTGGATTTGATTTCCAGCCCTCTGCCAGTCAGTCTGCCAGGCACTTTCATGTGACAAGCCTTAGGCGAGTCCCTTTCTGTCTCTGATTCCCGATTCCTTCACAGGGATTTATGTGGGCCTTAACGCCCACTGGGAATAGATCCCTCTGCCAGCTCAGTGCCTGCTTTCTTGGTTTGACTTGTCAATCTGGACTTGAATACACCTTTGGTTTTGGATTGACTCTATTACCTCTCCTAGAAATTAACACACAAAACTGACAGCTGATTGACAAGATGAGAAGCAGCTTTCCAAAATTCAAATTGAACTTAATCCTTTCTTACTAAAAGAATGCTCAAATCAAGGGGACACAGCTCACTCGTTTTGACTTCATGAGCTATGGCAGGTAGAGACAACTTTTTGAAAATACACAGCTAAAACTGTCCGTGCTTTGAATGCTAGACATGTTTTTCAGAATACACAGCTAAAACTTTCCCCGCTTTAGTGCTTAGCACTTAAAGCGAGGACCGTTTTAGCTGTGTATTTTGAAAAAGTGTGTGCTCTTCAAAGAGAAAGCTACTTTTGCTGTGTCTTTCGGTTCGAGGCGAAATGGGAGTCCTCTTCAGTCAGCAGGGACGACACCTGAGTCCTTTGCAGTCCTCTTGTCTGCCTCTGAGGGTGAAATGAGAGTGGTCCCTGTCATCATGAGCCATGTCTGAAAGAATTATTCACATTCCCTACGAGAATAGACGGGTGAAATAGCAAAAGGTGTGTCTTCCTTTGGAGCATGGACGGGTTCAAAGCCCACCTCATACCACTAAGTATTTTGCTGAACACGAGCAGTTGTGTGTGCGGCCTGTGTTTGGGTGATTTTTGTGTCATGTGTGTGTGTGTGTGTATTTGTGTGTGTGTGTGTGTGTGTCTGTATTTCTGTCTCCATTCCTTAGCAGCAAATCTTTTTTCCTCTTTTAGCATGTTACTCACCACTGTGGATGAAGCCCAGCACTCCTGAAAACACAATCGATGTATGGTTGAAGGAAATTTTCTTGGTGATGAGAGAGAAGTTGGTGACTGAAACCAGCTCATTTCCCATTGACCACTGAGGTCACATCTCTCAAGTGAGAAGCAAAGTGAGAATTTGAACCAGGCACATTCTCCTTAGAGACAATGGGCCAAAGACAGGTCCGATGGAATCGAATGTCTTTTCATGTCGACATCCATCCCGTCAAGCCCTCGTTAAGCCATTGAAGTGTCACATTGGGCCTGGGGGAGGCGGTGCACCCTGTGAAATTACACGTCCGAAGATTTGGATTTGATTTCCAGCCCTCTGCCAGTCAGTCTGCCAGGCACTTTCATGTGACAAGCCTTAGGCGAGTCCCTTTCTGTCTCTGATTCCCGATTCCTTCACAGGGATTTATGTGGGCCTTAACGCCCACTGGGAAAAGATCCCTGTGCCAGCTCAGTGCCTGCTTTCTTGCTTTGACTTGTCAATCTGGACTTGAATACACCTTTGGTTTTGGATTGACTCTATTACCTCTCCTAGAAATTAACACAGAAAACTGACAGCTGATTGACAAGATGAGAAACAGTTTTCCAAAATTCAAATTGAACTTAATCCTTTCTTACTAAAAGAATGCTCAAATCAAGGGGACACAGCTCACTCGTTTTGACTTCATGAGCTATGGCAGGTAGAGACAACTTTTTGAAAATACACAGCTAAAACTGTCCGTGCTTTGAATGCTAGACATGTTTTTCAGAATACACAGCTAAAACGTTCCCCGCTTTAGTGCTTAGCACTTAAAGCGAGGACCGTTTTAGCTGTGTATTTTGAAAAAGTGTGTGCTCTTCAAAGAGAAAGCTACTTTTGCTGTGTCTTTCGGTTCGAGGCGAAATGGGAGTCCTCTTCAGTCAGCAAGGACGACACCTGAGTCCTTTGCAGTCCTCTTGTCTGCCTCTGAGGGTGAAATGAGAGTGGTCCCTGTCATCATGAGCCATGTCTGAAAGAATTATTCACATTCCCTACGAGAATAGACGGGTGAAATAGCAAAAGGTGTGTCTTCCTTTGGAGCATGGACGGGTTCAAAGCCCACCTCATACCACTAAGTATTTTGCTGAACACGAGCAGTTGTGTGTGCGGCCTGTGTTTGGGTGATTTTTGTGTCGTGTGTGTGTGTGTGTGTGTGTGTGTGTGTGTGTGTCTGTGTGTGTGTGTCTGTATTTCTGTCTCCATTCCTGAGCAGCGAATCTTTTTTCCTCTTTTAGCATGTTACTCACAACTGTGGATGAAGCCCAGCACTCCTGAAAACACAATCCATGTATGGTTGAAGGAAATTTTCTTGGTGATGAGTGAGAAGTTGGTGACTGAAACCAGCTCATTTCCCATTGACCACTGAGGTTACATCTCTCAAGTGAGAAGCAAAGTGAGAATTTGAACCAGGCACATTCTCCTTAGAGACAATGGGCCAAAGACAGGTTCGATGGAATCGAATGTCTTTTCATGTCGACATCCATCCCGTCAAGCCCTCGTTAAGCCATTGAAGTGTCACATTGGGCCTGGGGGAGGCGGTGCACCCTGTGAAATTACACGTCCGAAGATTTGGATTTGATTTCCAGCCTTCTGCCAGTCAGTCTGCCAGGCACTTTCATGTGACAAGCCTTAGGCGAGTCCCTTTCTGTCTCTGATTCCCGATTCCTTCACAGGGATTTATGTGGGCCTTAACGCCCACTGAGAATAGATCCCTCTGCCAGCTCAGTGAATGCTTTCTTGGTTTGACTTGTCAATCTGGACTTGAATACACCTTTGGTTTTGGATTGACTCTATTACCTCTCCTAGAAATTAACACACAAAACTGACAGCTGATTGACAAGATGAGAAGCAGCTTTCCAAAATTCAAATTGAACTTAATCTTTTCTTCCTAAAAGAATGCTCAAATCAAGCAAACACAGCTCACTCGTTTTGACTTCATGAGCTATGGCAGGTAGAGACAACTTTTTGAAAATACAGAGCTAAAACTGTCCGTGCTTTGAATGCTAGACATGTTTTTCAGAATACACAGCTAAAACGGTCCCCGCTTTAAGTGCCAAAGCACTTAAAGCGGGGACCGTTTTAGCTGTGTATTTTGAAAAAGTGTGTGCTCTTCAAAGAGAAAGCTATTTTGCTGTGTCTTTGGGTTCGAGGGGAAATGGGAGTCCTCTTCAGTCAGCAGGGACGACATCTGAGTCCTTTGCAGTCCTCTTGTCTGCCTCTGAGGGTGAAATGAGAGTGGTCCCTGTCATCATGAGCCATGTCTGAAAGAATTATTCACATTCCCTACGAGAAAACACGGGTGAAATAGCAAAAGGTGTGTCTTCCTTTGGAGCATGGACGGGTTCAAAGCCCACCTCATACCACTAAGTATTTTGCTGAACACGAGCAGTTGTGTGTGCGGCCTGTGTTTGGGTGATTTTTGTGTCGTGTGTGTGTGTGTGTGTGTGTGTGTGTGTGTGTGTCTGTGTATGTGTGTCTGTATTTCTGTCTCCATTCCTGAGCAGCAAATCTTTTTTCCTCTTTTAGCATGTTACTCACAACTGTGGATGAAGCCCAGCACTCCTGAAAACACAATCCATGTATGGTTGAAGGAAATTTTCTTGGTGATGAGTGAGAGGTTGGTGACTGAAACCAGCTCATTTCCCATTGACCACTGAGGTCACATCTCTCAGGTGAGAAGCAAAGTGAGAATTTGAACCAGGCACATTCTCCTTAGAGACAATGGGCCAAAGACAGGTCCGATGGAATCGATTGTCTTTTCATGTTGACATCCATCCCGTCAAGCCCTCGTTAAGCCATTGAAGTGTCACATTGGGCCTGGGGGAGGCGGTGCCCCCTGTGAAATTACACGTCCGAAGATTTGGATTTGATTTCCAGCCCTCTGCCAGTCAGTCTGCCAGGCACTTTCATGTGACAAGCCTTAGGCGAGTCCCTTTCTGTCTCTGATTCCCGATTCCTTCACAGGGATTTATGTGGGCCTTAACGCCCACTGGGAAAAGATCCCTCTGCCAGCTCAGTGCCTGCTATCTTGCTTTGACTTGTCAATCTGGACTTGAATACACCTTTGGTTTTGGATTGACTCTATTACCTCTCCTAGAAATTAACACACAAAACTGACAGCTGATTGAAAAGATGAGAAGCAGTTTTCCAAAATTCAAATTGAACTTAGTCCTTTCTTACTAAAAGAATGCTCAAATCAAGGGGACACAGCTCACTCGTTTTGACTTCATGAGCTATGGCAGGTAGAGACAACTTTTTGAAAATACACAGCTAAAACTGTCCGTGCTTTGAATGCTAGACATGCTTTTCAGTTTTAAGTGCTTTAGCACTTAAAGCGGGACCGTTTTAGCTGTGTATTTTGAAAAAGTTGTGTGCTCTTCAAAGAGAAAGCTACTTTTGCTGTGTCTTTGGGTTCGAGGGGAAATGGGAGTCCTCTTCAGTCAGCAGGGATGACACCTGAGTCCTCTGCAGTCCTCTTGTCTGCCTCTGAGGGTGAAATGAGAGTGGTCCCTGTCATCATGAGCCGTGTCTGAAAGAATTATTCACATTCCCTACGAGAATAGACGGGTGAAATAGCAAAAGTTGTGTCTTCCTTTGGAGCATGGACGGGTTCAAAGCCCACCTCATACCACTAAGTATTTTGCTGAACACGAGCAGTTGTGTGTGCGGCCTGTGTTTGGGTGATTTTTGAGTCGTGTGTGTGTGTGTGTGTGTGTGTCTGTGTGTGTGTTTCTGTATTTCTGTCTCCATTCCTGAGCAGCAAATCTTTTTTCCTCTTTTAGCATGTTACTCACAAATGTGGATGAAGCACAGCAGTCCTGAAAACACAATCCATGTATGGTTGAAGGAAATTTTCTTGGTGATGAGTGAGTGGTTGGTGACTGAAACCAGCTCATTTCCCATTGACCACTGAGGTCACATCTCTCAGGTGAGAAGCAAAGTGAGAATTTGAACCAGGCACATTCTCCTTAGAGACAATGGGCCAAAGAAAAGTCCGATGGAATCGAATGTCTTTTCATGTTGACATCCATCCCGTCAAGCCCTCGTTAAGCCATTGAAGTGTCACATTGGGCCTGGGGGAGGCGGTGCACCCTGTGAAATTACACGTCCGAAGGTTTGGATTTGATTTCCAGCCCTCTGCCAGTCAGTCTGCCAGGCACTTTCATGTGACAAGCCTTAGGCGAGTCCCTTTCTGTCTCTGATTCCCGATTCCTTCACAGGGATTTATGTGGGCCTTAACGCCCACTGGGAAAAGATCTCTCTGCCAGCTCAGTGCCTGCTTTCTTGGTTTGACTTGTCAATCTGGACTTGAATACACCTTTGGTTTTGGATTGACTCTATTACCTCTCCTAGAAATTAACACACAAAACTGACAGCTGATTGACAAGATGAGAAGCAGTTTTCCAAAATTCAAATTGAACTTAATCCTTTCTTACTAATAGAATGATCAAATCAAGGGGACACAGCTCACTCGTTTTGACTTCATGAGCTATGGCAGGTAGAGACAACTTTTTGAAAATACACAGCTAAAACTGTCCGTGCTTTGAATGCTAGACATGTTTTTCAGAATACACAGCTAAAAAGGTCCCCGCTTTAAGTGCTAAAGCACTTAAAAACGGGGACCGTTTTAGCTGTGTATTTTGAAAAAGTTGTGTGCTCTTCAAAGAGAAAGCTACTTTTGCTGTGTCTTTGGGTTCGAGGGGAAATGGGAGTCCTCTTCAGTCAGCAGGGACGACACCTGAGTCCTTTGCAGTCCTCTTGTCTGCCTCTGAGGGTGAAATGAGAGTGGTCCCTGTCATCATGAGCCATGTCTGAAAGAATTATTCACATTCCCTACGAGAATAGACGGGTGAAATAGCAAAAGGTGTGTCTTCCTTTGGAGCATGGACGGGTTCAAAGCCCACCTCATACCACTATGTATTTTGCTGAACACGAGCAATTGTGTGTGCGGCCTGTGTTTGGGTGATTTTTGTGTCATGTGTGTGTGTGTGTGTGTGTCTGTGTGTGTGTGTCTGTATTTCTGTCTCCATTCCTGAGCAGCAAATCTTTTTTCCTCTTTTAGCATGTTACTCACAACTGTGGATGAAGCCCAGCACTCCTGAAAACACAATCCATGTATGGTTGAAGGAAATTTTCTTGGTGATGAGTGAGTGGTTGGTGACTGAAACCAGCTCATTTCCCATTGACCACTGAGGTCACATCTCTCAGGTGAGAAGCAAAGTGAGAATTTGAACCAGGCACAGTCTCCTTAGAGACAATGGGCCAAAGAAAAGTCCGATGGAATCGAATGTCTTTTCATGTTGACATCCATCCCGTCAAGCCCTCGTTAAGCCATTGAAGTGTCACATTGGGCCTGGGGGAGGCGGTGCACCCTGAGAAATTACACGTCCGAAGATTTGGATTTGATTTCCAGCCCTCTGCCAGTCAGTCTGCCAGGCACTTTCATGTGACAAGCCTTAGGCGAGTCCCTTTCTGTCTCTGATTCCCGATTCCTTCACAGGGATTTATGTGGGCCTTAACACCCACTGGGAAAAGATCTCTCTGCCAGCTCAGTGCCTGCTTTCTTGGTTTGACTTGTCAATCTGGACTTGAATTCACCTTTGGTTTTGGATTGACTCTATTACCTCTCCTAGAAATTAACACACAAAACTGACAGCTGATTGACAAGATGAGAAGCAGTTTTCCAAAATTCAAATTGAACTTAATCCTTTCTTACTAAAAGAATGCTCAAATCAAGGGGACACAGCTCACTCGTTTTGACTTCATGAGCTATGGCAGGTAGAGACAACTTTTTGAAAATACACAGCTAAAACTGTCCGTGCTTTGAATGCTAGACATGCTTTTCAGTTTTAAGTGCTTTAGCACTTAAAGCGGGACCGTTTTAGCTGTGTATTTTGAAAAAGTTGTGTGCTCTTCAAAGAGAAAGCTACTTTTGCTGTGTCTTTGGGTTCGAGGGGAAATGGGAGTCCTCTTCAGTCAGCAGGGATGACACCTGAGTCCTCTGCAGTCCTCTTGTCTGCCTCTGAGGGTGAAATGAGAGTGGTCCCTGTCATCATGAGCCGTGTCTGAAAGAATTATTCACATTCCCTACGAGAATAGACGGGTGAAATAGCAAAAGTTGTGTCTTCCTTTGGAGCATGGACGGGTTCAAAGCCCACCTCATACCACTAAGTATTTTGCTGAACACGAGCAGTTGTGTGTGCGGCCTGTGTTTGGGTGATTTTTGTGTCGTGTGTGTGTGTGTGTGTGTGTGTCTGTGTGTGTGTGTCTGTATTTCTGTCTCCATGCCTGAGCAGCAAATCTTTTTTCCTCTTTTAGCATGTTACTCACAACTGTGGATGAAGCCCAGCACTCCTGAAAACACAAACCATGTATGGTTGAAGGAAATTTTCTTGGTGATGAGTGAGAGGTTGGTGACTGAAACCAGCTCATTTCCCATTGACCACTGAGGTCACATCTCTCAGGTGAGAAGCAAAGTGAGAATTTGAACCAGGCACATTCTCCTTAGAGACAATGGGCCAAAGACAGTTCCGATGGAATCGAATGTCTTTTCATGTTGACATCCATCCCGTCAAGCCCTCGTTAAGCCATTGAAGTGTCACATTGGGCCTGGGGGAGGCGGTACACCCTGTGAAATTACACGTCCGAAGATTTGGATTTGATTTCCAGCCCTCTGCCAGTCAGTCTGCCAGGCACTTTCATGTGACAAGCCTTAGGCGAGTCCCTTTCTGTCTCTGATTCCCGATTCCTTCACAGGGATTTATGTGGGCCTTAACGCCCACTGGGAAAAGTTCCCTCTGCCAGCTGAGTGCCTGCTTTCTTGGTTTGACTTGTCAATCTGGACTTGAATACACCTTTGGTTTTGGATTGACTCTATTACCTCTCTTAAAAATTAACACACAAAACTGACAGCTGATTGACAAGATGAGAAGCAGTTTTCCAAAATTCAAATTGAACTTAATCCTTTCTTACTAAAAGAATGCTCAAATCAAGGGGACACAGCTCACTCGTTTTGACTTCATGAGCTATGGCAGGTAGAGACAACTTTTTGAAAATACACAGCTAAAACTGTCCGTGCTTTGAATGCTAGACATGTTTTTCAGAATACACAGCTATAACGGTCCCCGCTTTAAGTGCTGTGTATTTTGATAAATTTGTGTGCTCTTTAAAGAGAAAGCTACTTTTGCTGTGTCTTTGGGTTCGAGGGGAAATGGGAGTCCTCTTCAGTCAGCAGGGACGACACCTGAGTCCTTTGCAGTCCTCTTGTCTGCCTCTGAGGGTGAGATGAGAGTGGTCCCTGTCATCATGAGCCATGTCTGAAAGAATTATTCACATTCCCTACGAGAAAACACGGGTGAAATAGCAAAAGGTGTGTCTTCCTTTGGATCATGGACGGGTTCAAAGCCCACCCCATACCACTAAGTATTTTGCTGAACACGAGCAGTTGTGTGTGAGGCCTGTGTTTGGGTGATTTTTGTGTCGTGTGTGTGTGTGTGTGTGTGTTTGTGTGTGTCTGTGTATGTGTGTCTGTATTTCTGTCTCCATTCCTGAGCAGCAAATCTTTTTTCCTCTTTTAGCATGTTACTCACAACTGTGGATGAAGCCCAGCACTCCTGAAAACACAATCCATGTATGGTTGAAGGAAATTTTCTTGGTGATGAGTGAGAGGTTGGTGACTGAAACCAGCTCATTTCCCATTGACCACTGAGGTCACATCTCTCAGGTGAGAAGCAAAGTGAGAATTTGAACCAGGCACATTCTCCTTAGAGACAATGGGTCAAAGACAGGTCCGATGGAATCGAATGTCTTTTCATGTTGACATCCATCCCGTCAAGCCCTCGTTAAGCCATTGAAGTGTCACATTGGGCCTGGGGGAGGCGGTGCACCCTGTGAAATTACACGTCCGAAGATTTGGATTTGATTTCCAGCCCTCTGCCAGTCAGTCTGCCAGGCACTTTCATGTGACAAGCCTTAGGCGAGTCCCTTTCTGTCTCTGATTCCCGATTCCTTCACAGGGATTTATGTGGGCCTTAACGCCCACTGGGAAAAGATCCCTGTGCCAGCTCAGTGCCTGCTTTCTTGCTTTGACTTGTCAATCTGGACTTGAATACACCTTTGGTTTTGGATTGACTCTATTACCTCTCCTAGAAATTAACACACAAAACTGACAGCTGATTGACAAGATGAGAAGCAGTTTTCCAAAATTCAAATTGAACTTAATCCTTTCTTCCTAAAAGAATGCTCATATCAAGGGGACACAGCTCACTCGTTTTGACTTCATGAGCTATGGCAGGTAGAGACAACTTTTTGAAAATACACAGCTAAAACTGTCCGTGCTTTGAATGCTAGACATGTTTTTCAGAATACACAGCTAAAACGGTCCCCGCTTTAAGTGCTAAAGCACTTAAAGCGGGGACCGTTTTAGCTGTGTATTTTGAAAAAGTTGTGTGCTCTTCAAAGAGAAAGCTACTTTTGCTGTGTCTTTGGGTTCGAGGGGAAATGGGAGTCCTCTTCAGTCAGCAGGGACGACACCTGAGTCCTTTGCAGTCCTCTTGTCTGCCTCTGAGGGTGAAATGAGAGTGGTCCCTGTCATCATGAGCCATGTCTGAAAGAATTATTCACATTCCCTACGAGAATAGACGGGTGAAATAGCAAAAGGTGTGTCTTCCTTTGGAGCATGGACGGGTTCAATGCACACCTCATACCACTAAGTATTTTGCTGAACACGAGCAGTTGTGTGTGCGGCCTGTGTTTGGGTGATTTTTGTGTCGTGTGTGTGTGTGTGGGTGTGTGTGTGTGTGTGTGTTTCTGTATTTCTGTCTCCATTCCTGAGCAGCAAATCTTTTTTCCTCTTTTAGCATGTTACTCACAAATGTGGATGAAGCCCAGCACTCCTGAAAACACAATCCATGTATGGTTGAAGGAAATTTTCTTGGTGATGTGTGAGTGGTTGGTGACTGAAACCAGCTCATTTCCCATTGACCACTGAGGTCACATCTCTCAGGTGAGAAGCAAAGTGAGAATTTGAACCAGGCACATTCTCCTTAGAGACAATGGGCCAAAGAAAAGTCCGATGGAATCGAATGTCTTTTCATGTTGACATCCATCCCGTCAAGCCCTCGTTAAGCCATTGAAGTGTCACATTGGGCCTGGGGGAGGCGGTGCACCCTGTGAAATTACACGTCCGAAGGTTTGGATTTGATTTCCAGCCCTCTGCCAGTCAGTCTGCCAGGCACTTTCATGTGACAAGCCTTAGGCGAGTCCCTTTCTGTCTCTGATTCCCGATTCCTTCACAGGGATTTATGTGGGCCTTAACGCCCACTGGGAAAAGATCTCTCTGCCAGCTCAGTGCCTGCTTTCTTGGTTTGACTTGTCAATCTGGACTTGAATACACCTTTGGTTTTGGATTGACTCTATTACCTCTCCTAGAAATTAACACACAAAACTGACAGCTGA
The DNA here is from genome assembly GCF_048565385.1 of Saimiri boliviensis. NCBI lineage: Eukaryota > Metazoa > Chordata > Mammalia > Primates > Cebidae > Saimiri > Saimiri boliviensis. The sequence continues at coordinate 154,740,724 of NC_133453.1, forward strand.
TTGACACGATGAGAAACAGTTTTCCAAAATTCAAATTGAACTTAATCCTTTCTTACTAAAAGAATGCTCAAATCAAGGGGACACAGCTCACTCGTTTTGACTTCATGAGCTATGGCAGGTAGAGACAACTTTTTGAAAATACACAGCTAAAACTGTCCGTGCTTTGAATGCTAGACATGTTTTTCAGAATACACAGCTAAAAAGGTCCCCGCTTTAAGTGCTAAAGCACTTAAAAACGGGGACCGTTTTAGCTGTGTATTTTGAAAAAGTTGTGTGCTCTTCAAAGAGAAAGCTACTTTTGCTTTGTCTTTGGGTTCGAGGGGAAATGGGAGTCCTCTTCAGTCAGCAGGGACGACACCTGAGTCCTTTGCAGTCCTCTTGTCTGCCTCTGAGTGTGAAATGAGAGTGGTCCCTGTCATCATGAGCCATGTCTGAAAGAATTATTCACATTCCCTACGAGAATAGACGGGTGAAATAGCAAAAGGTGTGTCTTCCTTTGGAGCATGGACGGGTTCAAAGCCCACCTCATACCACTATGTATTTTGCTGAACACGAGCAGTTGTGTGTGCGGCCTGTGTTTGGGTGATTTTTGGTCGTGTGTGTGTGTGTGTGTGTGTCTGTGTGTGTGTTTCTGTATTTCTGTCTCCATTCCTGAGCAGCAAATCTTTTTTCCTCTTTTAGCATGTTACTCACAAATGTGGATGAAGCCCAGCACTCCTGAAAACACAATCCATGTATGGTTGAAGGAAATTTTCTTGGTGATGAGTGAGTGGTTGGTGACTGAAACCAGCTCATTTCCCATTGACCACTGAGGTCACATCTCTCAGGTGAGAAGCAAAGTGAGAATTTGAACCAGGCACATTCTCCTTAGAGACAATGGGCCAAAGAAAAGTCCGATGGAATCGAATGTCTTTTCATGTTGACATCCATCCCGTCAAGCCCTCGTTAAGCCATTGAAGTGTCACATTGGGCCTGGGGGAGGCGGTGCACCCTGAGAAATTACACGTCCGAAGGTTTGGATTTGATTTCCAGCCCTCTGCCAGTCAGTCTGCCAGGCACTTTCATGTGACAAGCCTTAGGCGAGTCCCTTTCTGTCTCTGATTCCCGATTCCTTCACAGGGATTTATGTGGGCCTTAACACCCACTGGGAAAAGATCTCTCTGCCAGCTCAGTGCCTGCTTTCTTGGTTTGACTTGTCAATCTGGACTTGAATTCACCTTTGGTTTTGGATTGACTCTATTACCTCTCCTAGAAATTAACACACAAAACTGACAGCTGATTGACAAGATGAGAAGCAGTTTTCCAAAATTCAAATTGAACTTAATCCTTTCTTACTAAAAGAATGCTCAAATCAAGGGGACACAGCTCACTCGTTTTGACTTCACGAGCTATGGCAGGTAGAGAAAGCTTTTTGAAAATACACAGCTAAAACTGTCCGTGCTTTGAATGCTAGACATGTTTTTCAGAATACACAGCTAAAACGGTCCCCGCTTTATGTGCTAAAGCACTTAAAGCGGGGACCGTTTTGGCTGTGTATTTTGAAAAAGTTGTGTGCTCTTCAAAGAGAAAGCTACTTTTTCTGTGTCTTTGGGTTCGAGGGGAAATGGGAGTCCTCTTCAGTCAGCAGGGACGACACCTGAGTCCTTTGCAGTCCTCTTGTCTGCCTCTGAGGGTGAAATGAGAGTGGTCCCTGTCAACATGAGCCATGTCTGAAAGAATTATTCACATTCCCAACGAGAATAGATGGGTGAAATAGCAAAAGGTGTGTCTTCCTTTGGAGTATGGACGGGTTCAAAGCCCACCTCATACCACTAAGTATTTTGCTGAACACGAGCAGTTGTGTGTGCGGCCTGTGTTTGGGTGATTTTTGTGTCGTGTGTGTGTGTGTGTGTGTGTGTGTGTGTGTGTGTGTCTGTGTGTTTGTGTCTGTATTTCTGTCTCCATTCCTGAGCAGCAAATCTTTTTTCCTCTTTTAGCATGTTACTCACAACTGTGGATGAAGCCCAGCACTCCTGAAAACACAATCCATGTATGGTTGAAGGAAACTTTCTTGGTGATGAGTGAGAGGTTGGTGACTGAAACCAGCTCATTTCCCATTGACCACTGAGGTCACATCTCTCAGGTGAGAAGCAAAGTGAGAATTTGAACCAGGCACATTCTCCTTAGAGACAATGGGCCAAAGACAGGTCCGATGGAATCGAATGTCTTTTCATGTTGACATCCATCCCGTCAAGCCCTCGTTAAGCCATTGAAGTGTCACATTGGGCCTGGGGGAGGCGGTGCACCCTGTTAAATTACACGTCCGAAGATTTGGATTTGATTTCCAGCCCTCTGCCAGTCAGTCTGCCAGGCACTTTCATGTGACAAGCCTTAGGCGAGTCCCTTTCTGTCTCTGATTCCCGTTTCCTTCACAGGGATTTATGTGGGCCTTAACGCCCACTGGGAAAAGATCCCTCTGCCAGCTCAGTGCCTGCTTTCTTGGTTTGACTTGTCAATCTGGACTTGAATACACCTTTGGTTTTTGATTGACTCTATTACCTCTCCTAGAAATTAACACACAAAACTGACAACTGATTGACAAGATGAGAAGCAGTTTTCCAAAATTCAAATTGAACTTCATCCTTTCTTACTAAAAGAATGCTCAAATCAAGGGGACACAGCTCACTCGTTTTGACTTCATGAGCTATGGCAGGTAGAGACAACTTTTTGAAAATACACAGCTAAAACTTTCCGTGCTTTGAATGCTAGACATGTTTTTCAGAATACAAAGCTAAAACGGTCCCCGCTTTAAGTGCTTTATTAGCTGTGTATTTTGAAAAAGTTGTGTGCTCTTCAAAGAGAAAGCTACTTTTGCTGTGTCTTTCGGTTCGAGGGGAAATGGGAGTCCTCTTCAGTCAGCAGGGACGACACCTGAGTCCTTTGCAGTCCTCCTATCTGCCTATGAGTGTGAAATGAGAGTGGTCCCTGTCATCATGAGCCATGTCTGAAAGAATTATTCACATTCCCTACGAGAATAGACGGGTGAAATAGCAAAAGGTGTGTCTTCCTTTGGAGCATGGACGGGTTCACAGCCGACCTCATACCACTAAGTATTTTGCTGAACACGAGCAGTTATGTGTGCGGCCTGTGTTTGGGTGATTTTTGTGTCATGTGTGTGTGTGTGTGTGTGTGTGTGTCTGTGTGTGTGTCTGTGTGTGTGTGTCTGTATTTCTGTCTCCATTCTTGAGCAGCAAATCTTTTTTCCTCTTTTAGCATGTTACTCACAACTGTGGATGAAGCCCAGCACTCCTGAAAACACAATCCATGTATGGTTGAAGGAAATTTTCTTGGTGATGAGTGAGAGGTTGGTGACTGAAACCAGCTCATTTCCCATTGACCACTGAGGTCACATCTCTCAGGTGAGAAGCAAAGTGAGAATTTGAACCAGGCACATTCTCCTTTGAGACAATGGGCCAAAGACAGGTCCGATGGAATGGAATGTCTTTTCATGTTGACATCCATCCCGTCAAGCCCTCGTTAAGCCATTGAAGTGTCACATTGGGCCTGGGGGAGGCGGTGCACCCTGTGAAATTACACGTCCGAAGATTTGGATTTGATTTCCAGCCCTCTGCCAGTCAGTCTGCCAGGCACTTTCATGTAACAAGTTTTAGGCGAGTCCCTTTCTGTCTCTGATTCCCGATTCCTTCACAGGGATTTATGTGGGCTTTTACGCACACTGGGAAAAGATCCCTCTGCCAGCTCAGTGCCTGCTTTCTTGGTTTGACTTGTCAATCTGGACTTGAATACACCTTTGGTTTTGGATTGACTCTTTTACCTCTCCTAGAAATTAACACACAAAACTGACAGCTGATTGACAAGATGAGAAGCAGTTTTCCAAAATTCAAATTGAACTTAATCCTTTCTTACTAAAAGAATGCTCATATCAAGGGGACACAGCTCACTCGTTTTGACTTCATGAGCTATGGCAGGTAGAGACAACTTTTTGAAAATACACAGCTAAAACTGTCCGTGCTTCGAATGCTAGACATGTTTTTCAGAATACACAGCTAAAACGGTCCCCGCTTTAGCACTTAAAGCGGGGACCGTTTTAGCTGTGTATTTTTAAAAAGTTGTGTGCTCTTCAAAGAGAAAGCTACTTTTGCTGTGTCTTTGGGTTCGAGGGGAAATGGGAGTCCTCTTCAGTCAGCAGGGACGACACCTGAGTCCTTTGCAGTCCTCCTGTCTGCCTCTGAGGGTGAAATAGCAAAAGGTGTGTCTTCCTTTGGAGCATGGACGGGTTCAAAGCCCACCTCATACCACTAAGTATTTTGCTGTACACGAGTAGTTGTGTGTGCGGCCTGTGTTTGGGTGATTTTTGTGTCGTGTGTGTGTGTGTGTGTGTGTGTGTGTGTGTGTGTGTCTGTGTGTGTGTGTCTGTAATTCTGTCTCCATTCCTGAGCAGCAAATCTTTTTTCCTCTTTTAGCATGTTACTCACAACTTTGGATGAAGCCCAGCACTCCTGAAAACACAATCCATGTATGGTTGAAGGAAATTTTCTTGGTGATGAGTGAGAGGTTGGTGTCTGAAACCAGCTCATTTCCCATTGACCACTGAGGTCACATCTCTCAGGTGAGAAGCAAAGTGAGAATTTGAACCAGGCACATTCTCCTTAGAGACAATGGGCCAAAGACAGGTCCGATGGAATCGAATGTCTTTTCATGTTGACATCCATCCCGAGAAGCCCTCGTTAAGCCATTGAAGTGTCACATTGGGCCTGGGGAAGGCGGTGCACCCTGTGAAATTACACGTCTGAAGATTTGGATTTGATTTCCAGCCCTCTGCCAGTCACTCTGCCAGGCACTTTCATGTGACAAGCCTTAGGCGAGTCCCTTTCTGTCTCTGATTCCCGATTCCTTCACAGGGATTTATGTGACCCTTAACGGCCACTGGGAAAAGATCCCTCTGCCAGCTCAGTGCCTGCTTTCTTGGTTTGACTTGTCAATCTGGACTTGAATACACCTTTGGTTTTGGATTGACTCTATTACCTCTCCTAGAAATTAACACACAAAACTGAGAGCTGATTGACAAGATGAGAAGCAGTTTTCCAAAATTCAAATTGAACTTAATCCTTTCTTACTAAAAGAATGCTCAAATCAAGGGGACACAGCTCACTCGTTTTGACTTCATGAGCTATGGCAGGTAGAGACAACTGTTTGAAAATACACAGCTAAAACTGTCCGTGCTTTGATTGCTAGACATGTTTTTCAGGATACACAGCTAAAACGGTCCCCGCTTTAAGTGCTTTAAGCGGGGACCGTTTTACCTGTGTATTTTAAAAAAGTTGTGTGCTCTTCAAAGAGAAAGCTACTTTTGCTGTGTCTTTGGGTTCGAAGGGAATTGGGAGTCCTCTTCAGTCAGCAGGGACGACACCTGAGTCCTTTGCAGTCCTCTTGTCTGCCTCTGAGGGTGAAATGAGAGGTGTCCCTGTCATCATGAGCCATGTCTGAAAGAATTATTCACATTCCCTACGAGAATAGACGGGTGAAATAGCAAAACGTGTGTCTTTCTTTGGAGCATGGACGGGTTCAAAGCCCACCTCATACCACTAAGTATTTTGCTGAACACGAGCAGTTGTGTGTGCGGCCCGTGTTTGGGTGATTTTTGAGTCGTGTGTGTGTGTGTGCGTGTGTGTCTGTGTGTGCGTGTCTGTATTTCTGTCTCCATTCCTGAGCAGCAAATCTTTTTTCCTCTTTTAGCATGTTACTCACAACTGTGGATGAAGCCCAGCACTCCTGAAAACACAATCCATGTATGGTTGAAGGAAATATTCTTGGTGATGAGTGAGAGGTTGGTGACTGAAACCAGCTCATTTCCCATTGACCACTGAGGTCACATCTCTCAGGTGAGAAGCAAAGTGAGAATTTGAACCAGGCACATTCTCCTTAGAGACAATGGGCCAAAGACAGGTCCGATGGAATCGAATGTCTTTTCATGTTGACATCCATCCCGTCAAGCCCTCGTTAAGCCATTGAAGTGTCACATTGGGCCTGGGGGAGGCGGTGCACCCTGTGAAATTACACGTCCGAAGATTTGGATTTGATTTCCAGCCCTCTGCCAGTCAGTCTGCCAGGCACTTTCATGTGACAAGCCTTAGGCGAGTCCCTTTCTGTCTCTGATTCCCGATTCCTTCACAGGGATTTATGTGGGCCTTAACGCCCACTGGGAAAAGATCCCTCTGCCAGCTCAGTGCCTGCTTTCTTGGTTTGACTTGTCACTCTGGACTTGAATACACCTTTGGTTTTGGATTGACTCTATTACCTCTCCTAGAAATTAACACACAAAACTGACAGCTGACTTACACGATGAGAAGCAGTTTTCCAAAATTCAAATTGAACTTAATCCTTTCTTACTAAAAGAATGCTCAAATCAAAAGGACACAGCTCACTCGTTTTGACTTCATGAGCTATGGCAGGTAGAGACAACTTTTTGAAAATACACAGCTAAAACTGTCCGTGCTTTGAATGCTAGACATGTTTTTCAGAATACAAAGCTAAAACGGTCCCCGCTTTAAGTGCTTTATTAGCTGTGTATTTTGAAAAAGGTGTGTGCTCTTCAAAGAGAAAGCTACTTTTGCTGTGTCTTTCGGTTCGAGGGGAAATGGGAGTCCTCTTCAGTCAGCAGGGACGACACCTGAGTCCTTTGCAGTCCTCCTATCTGCCTATGAGGGTGAAATGAGAGTGGTCCCTGTCATCATGAGCCATGTCTGAAAGAATTATTCACATTCCCTACGAGAATAGATGGGTGAAAGACCAAAAGGTGTGTCTTCCTTTGGAGCATGGACGGGTTCAAAGCCCACCTCATACCACTAAATATTTTGCTGAACACGAGCAGTTGTGTGTGCGGCCTGTGTTTGGGTGATTTTTGTGTCATGTGCGTGTGTGTGTGTGTGTGTTTGTGTGTGTGTGTGTCTGTGTGTGTGTGTCTGTATTTCTGTCTCCATTCCTGAGCAGCAAATCTTTTTTCCTCTTTTAGCATGTTACTCACAACTGTAGATGAAGCCCAGCACTCCTGAAAACACAATCCATGTATGGTTGGAGGAAATTTTCTTGGTGATGAGTGAGAGGTTGGTGAATGAAACCAGCTCATTTCCCATTGACCACTGAGGTCACATCTCTCAGGTGAGAAGCAAAGTGAGAATTTGAACCAGGCACATTCTCCTTAGAGACAATGGGCCAAAGACAGGTCCGATGGAATCGAATGTCTTTTCATGTTGACATCCATCCCATCAAGCCCTCGTTAAGCCATTGAAGTGTCACATTGGGCCTGGGGGAGGCGGTGCACCCTGTGAAATTACACGTCCGAAGATTTGGATTTGATTTCCGGCCCTCTGCCAGTCAGTCTGCCAGGCACTTTCATGTGACAAGCCTTAGGCGAGTCCCTTTCTGTCTCTGATTCCCGATTCCTTCACAGGGATTTATGTGGGCCTTAACGACCACTGGGAAAAGATCCCTCTGCCAGCTCAGTGCCTGCTTTCTTGGTTTGACTTGTCACTCTGGACTTGAATACACCTTTGGTTTTGGATTGACTCTATTACCTCTCCTAGAAATTAACACACAAAACTGACAGCTGATTGACAAGATGAGAAGCAGTTTTCCAAAATTCAAATTGAACTTAATCCTTTCTTACTAAAAGAATGCTCAAATCAAGGGGACACAGCTCACTCGTTTTGACGTCATGAGCTATGGCAGGTAGAGACAACTTTTTGAAAATACACAGCTAAAATTGTCCGTGCTTTGAATGCTAGACAAGTTTTTCAGAATACACAGCTAAAACGGTCCCCGCTTTAAGTGCTTTATTAGCTGTGTATTTTGAAAAAGTTGTGTGCTCTTCAAAGAGAAAGCTACTTTTGCTGTGTCTTTGGGTTCGAGGGCAAATGGGAGTCCTCTTCAGTCAGCAGGGACGACACCTGAGTCCTTTGCAGTCCTCTTGTCTGCCTCTGAGGGTGAAATGAGTGTGGTCCCTGTCATCATGAGCCATGTCTGAAAGAATTATTCACATTCCCTACGAGAATAGACGGGTGAAATAGCAAAAGGTGTGTCTTCCTTTGGAGCATGGACGGGTTCAAAGCCCACCTCATACCACTAAGTATTTTGCTGAACATGAGCAGTTGTGTGTGCGGCCTGTGTTTGGGTGGTTTTTGTGTCGTGTGTGTGTGTGTTTGTGTGTGTGTGTGTCTGTGTGTGTGTCTGTATTTCTGTCTCCATTCCTGAGCAGCAAATCTTTTTTCCTCTTTTAGCATGTTACTCACAACTGTGGATGAAGCCCAGCACTCCTGAAAACAAAATCCATGCATGGTTGAAGGAAATTTTCTTGGTGATGAGTGAGAGGTTGGTGACTGAAACCAGCTCATTTCCCATTGACCACTGAGGTCACATCTCTCAGGTGAGAAGCAAAGTGAGAATTTGAACCAGGCACATTCTCCTTAGAGACAATGGGCCAAAGACAGGTCCGATGGAATCGAATGTCTTTTCATGTTGACATCCATCCCGTCAAGCCCTCGTTAAGCCATTGAAGTGTCACATTGGGCCTGGGGGAGGCGGTGCACCCTGTGAAATTACACGTCCGAAGATTTGGATTTGATTTCCAGCCCTCTGCCAGTAAGTCTGCCAGGCACTTTCATGTGACAAGCCTTAGGCGAGTCCCTTTCTGTCTCTGATTCCCGATTCCTTCACAGGGATTTATGTGGGCCTTAACGCCCACTGGGAAAAGATCCCTCTGCCAGCTCAGTGCCTGCTTTCTTGGTTTGACTTGTCAACCTGGACTTGAATACACCTTTGGTTTTGGATTGACTCTATTACCTCTCCTAGAAATTAACACACAAAACTGACAGCTGATTGACAAGATGAGAAGCAGTTTTCCAAAATTGAAATTGAAGTTAATCCTTTCTTACTAAAAGAATGCTCAAGTCAAAGGGACACAGCTCACTCGTTTTGACTTCATGAGCTATGGCAGGTAGAGACAACTTTTTAAAAATACACAGCTAAAACTGTCCGTGCTTTGAATGCTAGACATGTTTTTCAGAATACACAGCTAAAACGGTCCCCGCATAAGTGATTTAGCACTTAAAGCGGGCACGGTTTTAGCTGTGTATTTTGAAAAAGTTGTGTGCTCTTCAAAGAGAAAGCTACTTTTGCTGTGTCTTTGGGTTCGAGGCGAAATGGGAGTCCTCTTCAGTCAGCAGGGACGACACCTGAGTCCTTTGCAGTCCTCTTGTCTGCCTCTGAGGGTTAAATGAGAGTGGTCCCTGTCATCATGAGCCATGTCTGAAAGAATTATTCACATTCCCAACGAGAATAGACGGGTGAAATAGCAAAAGGTGTGTCTTCCTTTGGAGCATGGACGGGTTCAAAGCCCACCTCATACCACTAAGTATTTTCCTGAACACGAGCAGTTGTGTGTGCGGCCTGTGTTTGGGTGATTTTTGTGTCGTGTGTGTGTGTGTGTGTGTGTGTCTGTGTGTGTGTGTCTGTATTTCTGTCTCCATTCCTGAGCAGCAAATCTTTTTGCCTCTTTTAGCATGTTACTCACAACTGTGGATGAAGCCCAGCACTCCTGAAAACACAATCCATGTATGGTTGAAGGAAATTTTCTTGGTGATGAGTGAGAGGTTGGTGACTGAAACCAGCTCATTTCCCATTGACCACTGAGGTCACATCTCTCAGGTGAGAAGCAAAGTGAGAATTTGAACCAGGCACATTCTCCTTAGAGACAATGGGCCAAAGACAGGTCCGATGGAATCGAATGTCTTTTCATGTTGACATCCATCCCGTCAAGCCCTCGTTAAGCCATTGAAGTGTCACATTGGGCCTGGGGGAGGCGGTGCACCATGTGAAATTACACGTCCGAAGATTTGGATTTGATTTCCAGCCCTCTGCCAGTCAGTCTGCCAGGCACTTTCATGTGACAAGCCTTAGGCGAGTCCCTTTCTGTCTCTGATTCCCGATTCCTTCACAGGGATTTATGTGGGCCTTAACGCCCACTGGGAAAAGATCCCTCTGCCAGCTCAGTGCCTGCTTTCTTGGTTTGACTTGTCAATCTGGACTTGAATACACATTTGGTTTTGGATTGACTCTATTACCTCTCCTAGAAATTAACACACAAAACTGACAGCTGATTGACAAGATGAGAAGCAGTTTTCCAAAATTCAAATTGAACTTAATCCTTTCTTCCTAAAAGAATGCTCAAATCAAGGGGACACAGCTCACTCGTTTTGACTTCATGAGCTATGGCAGGTAGAGACAACCTTTTGAAAATACACAGCTAAAACTGTCCGTGCTTTGAATGCTAGACATGTTTTTCAGAATACACAGCTAAAACGGTCCCCGCTTTAAGTGCTAAAGCACTTAAAAACGGGGACCGTTTTAGCTGTGTATTTTGAAAAAGTTGTGTGCTCTTCAAAGAGAAAGCTACTTTTGCTGTGTCTTTGGGTTCGAGGGGAAATGGGAGTCCTCTTCAGTCAGCAGGGACGACACCTGGGTCCTTTGCAGTCCTCTTGTCTGCCCCTGAGGGTGAAGAGAGAGTGGTCCCTGTCATCCTGAGCCATGTCTGAAAGAATTATTCACATTCCCTACGAGAATAGACGGGTGAAATAGCAAAAGGTGTGTCTTCCTTTGGAGCATGGACGGGTTCAAAGCCCACCTCATACCACTAAGTATTTTGCTGAACACGAGCAGTTGTGTGTGCGGCCTGTGTTTGGGTGATTTTTGTGTCATGTGTGTGTGTGTGTGTGTGTCTGTGTGTGTGTGTCTGTATTTCTGTCTCCATTCCTGAGCAGCAAATCTTTTTTCCTCTTTTAGCATGTTACTCACAACTGTGGATGAAGCCCAGCACTCCTGAAAACACAATCCATGTATGGTTGAAGGAAATTTTCTTGGTGATGAGTGAGAGGTTGGTGACTGAAACCAGCTCATTTCCCATTGACCACTGAGGTCACATCTCTCAGGTGAGAAGCAAAGTGAGAATGTGAACCAGGCACATTCTCCTTAGAGACAATGGGCCAAAGACAGGTCCTATGGAATGGAATGTATTTTCATGTTGACATCCATCCCGTCAAGCCCTCGTTAAGCCATTGAGGTGTCACATTGGGCCTGGGGGAGGCGGTGCACCCTGTGAAATTACACGTCCGAAGATTTGGATTTGATTTCCAGCCCTCTGCCAGTCAGTCTGCCAGGCACTTTCATGTGACAAGCCTTAGGCGAGTCCCTTTCTGTCTCTGATTCCCGATTCCTTCACAGGGATTTATGTGGGCCTTAACGCCCACTGGGAAAAGATCCCTCTGCCAGCTCAGTGCCTGCTTTCTTGGTTTGACTTGTCAATCTGGACTTGAATACACCTTTGGTTTTGGATTGACTCTTTTACCTCTCCTAGAAATTAACACACAAAACTGACAGCTGATTGACAAGATGAGAAGCAGTTTTCCAAAATTCAAATTGAACTTAATCCTTTCTTACTAAAAGAATGCTCATATCAAGGGGACACAGCTCACTCGTTTTGACTTCATGAGCTATGGCAGGTAGAGACAACTTTTTGAAAATACACAGCTAAAACTGTCCGTGCTTCGAATGCTAGACATGTTTTTCAGAATACACAGCTAAAACGGTCCCCGCTTTAGCACTTAAAGCGGGGACCGTTTTAGCTGTGTATTTTTAAAAAGTTGTGTGCTCTTCAAAGAGAAAGCTACTTTTGCTGTGTCTTTGGGTTCGAGGGGAAATGGGAGTCCTCTTCAGTCAGCAGGGACGACACCTGAGTCCTTTGCAGTCCTCCTGTCTGCCTCTGAGGGTGAAATAGCAAAAGGTGTGTCTTCCTTTGGAGCATGGACGGGTTCAAAGCCCACCTCATACCACTAAGTATTTTGCTGTACACGAGTAGTTGTGTGTGCGGCCTGTGTTTGGGTGATTTTTGTGTCGTGTGTGTGTGTGTGTGTGTGTGTGTGTGTGTGTGTGTCTGTGTGTGTGTGTCTGTAATTCTGTCTCCATTCCTGAGCAGCAAATCTTTTTTCCTCTTTTAGCATGTTACTCACAACTTTGGATGAAGCCCAGCACTCCTGAAAACACAATCCATGTATGGTTGAAGGAAATTTTCTTGGTGATGAGTGAGAGGTTGGTGTCTGAAACCAGCTCATTTCCCATTGACCACTGAGGTCACATCTCTCAGGTGAGAAGCAAAGTGAGAATTTGAACCAGGCACATTCTCCTTAGAGACAATGGGCCAAAGACAGGTCCGATGGAATCGAATGTCTTTTCATGTTGACATCCATCCCGAGAAGCCCTCGTTAAGCCATTGAAGTGTCACATTGGGCCTGGGGAAGGCGGTGCACCCTGTGAAATTACACGTCTGAAGATTTGGATTTGATTTCCAGCCCTCTGCCAGTCAGTCTGCCAGGCACTTTCATGTGACAAGCCTTCGGCGAGTCCCTTTCTGTCTCTGATTCCCGATTCCTTCACAGGGATTTATGTGACCCTTAACGGCCACTGGGAAAAGATCCCTCTGCCAGCTCAGTGCCTGCTTTCTTGGTTTGACTTGTCAATCTGGACTTGAATACACCTTTGGTTTTGGATTGACTCTATTACCTCTCCTAGAAATTAACACACAAAACTGAGAGCTGATTGACAAGATGAGAAGCAGTTTTCCAAAATTCAAATTGAACTTAATCCTTTCTTACTAAAAGAATGCTCAAATCAAGGGGACACAGCTCACTCGTTTTGACTTCATGAGCTATGGCAGGTAGAGACAACTGTTTGAAAATACACAGCTAAAACTGTCCGTGCTTTGATTGCTAGACATGTTTTTCAGGATACACAGCTAAAACGGTCCCCGCTTTAAGTGCTTTAAGCGGGGACCGTTTTACCTGTGTATTTTAAAAAAGTTGTGTGCTCTTCAAAGAGAAAGCTACTTTTGCTGTGTCTTTGGGTTCGAAGGGAATTGGGAGTCCTCTTCAGTCAGCAGGGACGACACCTGAGTCCTTTGCAGTCCTCTTGTCTGCCTCTGAGGGTGAAATGAGAGGTGTCCCTGTCATCATGAGCCATGTCTGAAAGAATTATTCACATTCCCTACGAGAATAGACGGGTGAAATAGCAAAACGTGTGTCTTTCTTTGGAGCATGGACGGGTTCAAAGCCCACCTCATACCACTAAGTATTTTGCTGAACACGAGCAGTTGTGTGTGCGGCCCGTGTTTGGGTGATTTTTGAGTCGTGTGTGTGTGTGTGTGTGTGTGTCTGTGTGTGTGTGTCTGTATTTCTGTCTCCATTCCTGAGCAGCAAATCTTTTTTCCTCTTTTAGCATGTTACTCACAACTGTGGATGAAGCCCAGCACTCCTGAAAACACAATCCATGTATGGTTGGAGGAAATTTTCTTGGTGATGAGTGAGAGGTTGGTGAATGAAACCAGCTCATTTCCCATTGACCACTGAGGTCACATCTCTCAGGTGAGAAGCAAAGTGAGAATTTGAACCAGGCACATTCTCCTTAGAGACAATGGGCCAAAGACAGGTCCGATGGAATCGAATGTCTTTTCATGTTGACATCCATCCCATCAAGCCCTCGTTAAGCCATTGAAGTGTCACATTGGGCCTGGGGGAGGCGGTGCACCCTGTGAAATTACACGTCCGAAGATTTGGATTTGATTTCCGGCCCTCTGCCAGTCAGTCTGCCAGGCACTTTCATGTGACAAGCCTTAGGCGAGTCCCTTTCTGTCTCTGATTCCCGATTCCTTCACAGGGATTTATGTGGGCCTTAACGACCACTGGGAAAAGATCCCTCTGCCAGCTCAGTGCCTGCTTTCTTGGTTTGACTTGTCACTCTGGACTTGAATACACCTTTGGTTTTGGATTGACTCTATTACCTCTCCTAGAAATTAACACACAAAACTGACAGCTGATTGACAAGATGAGAAGCAGTTTTCCAAAATTCAAATTGAACTTAATCCTTTCTTACTAAAAGAATGCTCAAATCAAGGGGACACAGCTCACTCGTTTTGACGTCATGAGCTATGGCAGGTAGAGACAACTTTTTGAAAATACACAGCTAAAATTGTCCGTGCTTTGAATGCTAGACAAGTTTTTCAGAATACACAGCTAAAACGGTCCCCGCTTTAAGTGCTTTATTAGCTGTGTATTTTGAAAAAGTTGTGTGCTCTTCAAAGAGAAAGCTACTTTTGCTGTGTCTTTGGGTTCGAGGGGAAATGGGAGTCCTCTTCAGTCAGCAGGGACGACACCTGAGTCCTTTGCAGTCCTCTTGTCTGCCTCTGAGGGTGAAATGAGTGTGGTCCCTGTCATCATGAGCCATGTCTGAAAGAATTATTCACATTCCCTACGAGAATAGACGGGTGAAATAGCAAAAGGTGTGTCTTCCTTTGGAGTATGGACGGGTTCAAAGCCCACCTCATACCACTAAGTATTTTGCTGAACATGAGCAGTTGTGTGTGCGGCCTGTGTTTGGGTGGTTTTTGTGTCGTGTGTGTGTGTGTTTGTGTGTGTGTGTGTCTGTGTGTGTGTCTGTATTTCTGTCTCCATTCCTGAGCAGCAAATCTTTTTTCCTCTTTTAGCATGTTACTCACAACTGTGGATGAAGCCCAGCACTCCTGAAAACAAAATCCATGCATGGTTGAAGGAAATTTTCTTGGTGATGAGTGAGAGGTTGGTGACTGAAACCAGCTCATTTCCCATTGACCACTGAGGTCACATCTCTCAGGTGAGAAGCAAAGTGAGAATTTGAACCAGGCACATTCTCCTTAGAGACAATGGGCCAAAGACAGGTCCGATGGAATCGAATGTCTTTTCATGTTGACATCCATCCCGTCAAGCCCTCGTTAAGCCATTGAAGTGTCACATTGGGCCTGGGGGAGGCGGTGCACCCTGTGAAATTACACGTCCGAAGATTTGGATTTGATTTCCAGCCCTCTGCCAGTAAGTCTGCCAGGCACTTTCATGTGACAAGCCTTAGGCGAGTCCCTTTCTGTCTCTGATTCCCGATTCCTTCACAGGGATTTATGTGGGCCTTAACGCCCACTGGGAAAAGATCCCTCTGCCAGCTCAGTGCCTGCTTTCTTGGTTTGACTTGTCAACCTGGACTTGAATACACCTTTGGTTTTGGATTGACTCTATTACCTCTCCTAGAAATTAACACACAAAACTGACAGCTGATTGACAAGATGAGAAGCAGTTTTCCAAAATTGAAATTGAAGTTAATCCTTTCTTACTAAAAGAATGCTCAAGTCAAAGGGACACAGCTCACTCGTTTTGACTTCATGAGCTATGGCAGGTAGAGACAACTTTTTAAAAATACACAGCTAAAACTGTCCGTGCTTTGAATGCTAGACATGTTTTTCAGAATACACAGCTAAAACGGTCCCCGCATAAGTGATTTAGCACTTAAAGCGGGCACGGTTTTAGCTGTGTATTTTGAAAAAGTTGTGTGCTCTTCAAAGAGAAAGCTACTTTTGCTGTGTCTTTGGGTTCGAGGCGAAATGGGAGTCCTCTTCAGTCAGCAGGGACGACACCTGAGTCCTTTGCAGTCCTCTTGTCTGCCTCTGAGGGTTAAATGAGAGTGGTCCCTGTCATCATGAGCCATGTCTGAAAGAATTATTCACATTCCCAACGAGAATAGACGGGTGAAATAGCAAAAGGTGTGTCTTCCTTTGGAGCATGGACGGGTTCAAAGCCCACCTCATACCACTAAGTATTTTCCTGAACACGAGCAGTTGTGTGTGCGGCCTGTGTTTGGGTGATTTTTGTGTCGTGTGTGTGTGTGTGTGTGTGTGTCTGTGTGTGTGTGTCTGTATTTCTGTCTCCATTCCTGAGCAGCAAATCTTTTTGCCTCTTTTAGCATGTTACTCACAACTGTGGATGAAGCCCAGCACTCCTGAAAACACAATCCATGTATGGTTGAAGGAAATTTTCTTGGTGATGAGTGATAGGTTGGTGACTGAAACCAGCTCATTTCCCATTGACCACTGAGGTCACATCTCTCAGGTGAGAAGCAAAGTGAGAATTTGAACCAGGCACATTCTCCTTAGAGACAATGGGCCAAAGACAGGTCCGATGGAATCGAATGTCTTTTCATGTTGACATCCATCCCGTCAAGCCCTCGTTAAGCCATTGAAGTGTCACATTGGGCCTGGGGGAGGCGGTGCACCATGTGAAATTACACGTCCGAAGATTTGGATTTGATTTCCAGCCCTCTGCCAGTCAGTCTGCCAGGCACTTTCATGTGACAAGCCTTAGGCGAGTCCCTTTCTGTCTCTGATTCCCGATTCCTTCACAGGGATTTATGTGGGCCTTAACGCCCACTGGGAAAAGATCCCTCTGCCAGCTCAGTGCCTGCTTTCTTGGTTTGACTTGTCAATCTGGACTTGAATACACATTTGGTTTTGGATTGACTCTATTACCTCTCCTAGAAATTAACACACAAAACTGACAGCTGATTGACAAGATGAGAAGCAGTTTTCCAAAATTCAAATTGAACTTAATCCTTTTTTCCTAAAAGAATGCTCAAATCAAGGGGACACAGCTCACTCGTTTTGACTTCATGAGCTATGGCAGGTAGAGACAACCTTTTGAAAATACACAGCTAAAACTGTCCGTGCTTTGAATGCTAGACATGTTTTTCAGAATACACAGCTAAAACGGTCCCCGCTTTAAGTGCTAAAGCACTTAAAAACGGGGACCGTTTTAGCTGTGTATTTTGAAAAAGTTGTGTGCTCTTCAAAGAGAAAGCTACTTTTGCTGTGTCTTTGGGTTCGAGGGGAAATGGGAGTCCTCTTCAGTCAGCAGGGACGACACCTGGGTCCTTTGCAGTCCTCTTGTCTGCCCCTGAGGGTGAAATGAGAGTGGTCCCTGTCATCCTGAGCCATGTCTGAAAGAATTATTCACATTCCCTACGAGAATAGACGGGTGAAATAGCAAAAGGTGTGTCTTCCTTTGGAGCATGGACGGGTTCAAAGCCCACCTCATACCACTAAGTATTTTGCTGAACACGAGCAGTTGTGTGTGCGGCCTGTGTTTGGGTGATTTTTGTGTCATGTGTGTGTGTGTGTGTGTGTCTGTGTGTGTGTGTCTGTATTTCTGTCTCCATTCCTGAGCAGCAAATCTTTTTTCCTCTTTTAGCATGTTACTCACAACTGTGGATGAAGCCCAGCACTCCTGAAAACACAATCCAT
Source organism: Saimiri boliviensis (assembly GCF_048565385.1). Taxonomy (NCBI): domain Eukaryota; kingdom Metazoa; phylum Chordata; class Mammalia; order Primates; family Cebidae; genus Saimiri; species Saimiri boliviensis. The sequence continues at coordinate 154,757,921 of NC_133453.1, forward strand.
GTATGGTTGAAGGAAATTTTCTTGGTGATGAGTGAGAGGTTGGTGACTGAAACCAGCTCATTTCCCATTGACCACTGAGGTCACATCTCTCAGGTGAGAAGCAAAGTGAGAATTTGAACCAGGCACATTCTCCTTAGAGACAATGGGCCAAAGACAGGTCCGATGGAATCGAATGTCTTTTCATGTTGACATCCATCCCGAGAAGCCCTCGTTAAGCCATTGAAGTGTCACATTGGGCCTGGGGAAGGCGGTGCACCCTGTGAAATTACACGTCTGAAGATTTGGATTTGATTTCCAGCCCTCTGCCAGTCAGTCTGCCAGGCACTTTCATGTGACAAGCCTTCGGCGAGTCCCTTTCTGTCTCTGATTCCCGATTCCTTCACAGGGATTTATGTGACCCTTAACGGCCACTGGGAAAAGATCCCTCTGCCAGCTCAGTGCCTGCTTTCTTGGTTTGACTTGTCAATCTGGACTTGAATACACCTTTGGTTTTGGATTGACTCTATTACCTCTCCTAGAAATTAACACACAAAACTGAGAGCTGATTGACAAGATGAGAAGCAGTTTTCCAAAATTCAAATTGAACTTAATCCTTTCTTACTAAAAGAATGCTCAAATCAAGGGGACACAGCTCACTCGTTTTGACTTCATGAGCTATGGCAGGTAGAGACAACTGTTTGAAAATACACAGCTAAAACTGTCCGTGCTTTGATTGCTAGACATGTTTTTCAGGATACACACCTAAAACGGTCCCCGCTTTAAGTGCTTTAAGCGGGGACCGTTTTACCTGTGTATTTTAAAAAAGTTGTGTGCTCTTCAAAGAGAAAGCTACTTTTGCTGTGTCTTTGGGTTCGAAGGGAATTGGGAGTCCTCTTCAGTCAGCAGGGACGACACCTGAGTCCTTTGCAGTCCTCTTGTCTGCCTCTGAGGGTGAAATGAGAGGTGTCCCTGTCATCATGAGCCATGTCTGAAAGAATTATTCACATTCCCTACGAGAATAGACGGGTGAAATAGCAAAACGTGTGTCTTTCTTTGGAGCATGGACGGGTTCAAAGCCCACCTCATACCACTAAGTATTTTGCTGAACACGAGCAGTTGTGTGTGCGGCCCGTGTTTGGGTGATTTTTGAGTCGTGTGTGTGTGTGTGTGTGTGTGTCTGTGTGTGTGTGTCTGTATTTCTGTCTCCATTCCTGAGCAGCAAATCTTTTTTCCTCTTTTAGCATGTTACTCACAACTGTGGATGAAGCCCAGCACTCCTGAAAACACAATCCATGTATGGTTGGAGGAAATTTTCTTGGTGATGAGTGAGAGGTTGGTGAATGAAACCAGCTCATTTCCCATTGACCACTGAGGTCACATCTCTCAGGTGAGAAGCAAAGTGAGAATTTGAACCAGGCACATTCTCCTTAGAGACAATGGGCCAAAGACAGGTCCGATGGAATCGAATGTCTTTTCATGTTGACATCCATCCCATCAAGCCCTCGTTAAGCCATTGAAGTGTCACATTGGGCCTGGGGGAGGCGGTGCACCCTGTGAAATTACACGTCCGAAGATTTGGATTTGATTTCCGGCCCTCTGCCAGTCAGTCTGCCAGGCACTTTCATGTGACAAGCCTTAGGCGAGTCCCTTTCTGTCTCTGATTCCCGATTCCTTCACAGGGATTTATGTGGGCCTTAACGACCACTGGGAAAAGATCCCTCTGCCAGCTCAGTGCCTGCTTTCTTGGTTTGACTTGTCACTCTGGACTTGAATACACCTTTGGTTTTGGATTGACTCTATTACCTCTCCTAGAAATTAACACACAAAACTGACAGCTGATTGACAAGATGAGAAGCAGTTTTCCAAAATTCAAATTGAACTTAATCCTTTCTTACTAAAAGAATGCTCAAATCAAGGGGACACAGCTCACTCGTTTTGACGTCATGAGCTATGGCAGGTAGAGACAACTTTTTGAAAATACACAGCTAAAATTGTCCGTGCTTTGAATGCTAGACAAGTTTTTCAGAATACACAGCTAAAACGGTCCCCGCTTTAAGTGCTTTATTAGCTGTGTATTTTGAAAAAGTTGTGTGCTCTTCAAAGAGAAAGCTACTTTTGCTGTGTCTTTGGGTTCGAGGGGAAATGGGAGTCCTCTTCAGTCAGCAGGGACGACACCTGAGTCCTTTGCAGTCCTCTTGTCTGCCTCTGAGGGTGAAATGAGTGTGGTCCCTGTCATCATGAGCCATGTCTGAAAGAATTATTCACATTCCCTACGAGAATAGACGGGTGAAATAGCAAAAGGTGTGTCTTCCTTTGGAGCATGGACGGGTTCAAAGCCCACCTCATACCACTAAGTATTTTGCTGAACATGAGCAGTTGTGTGTGCGGCCTGTGTTTGGGTGGTTTTTGTGTCGTGTGTGTGTGTGTTTGTGTGTGTGTGTGTCTGTGTGTGTGTCTGTATTTCTGTCTCCATTCCTGAGCAGCAAATCTTTTTTCCTCTTTTAGCATGTTACTCACAACTGTGGATGAAGCCCAGCACTCCTGAAAACAAAATCCATGCATGGTTGAAGGAAATTTTCTTGGTGATGAGTGAGAGGTTGGTGACTGAAACCAGCTCATTTCCCATTGACCACTGAGGTCACATCTCTCAGGTGAGAAGCAAAGTGAGAATTTGAACCAGGCACATTCTCCTTAGAGACAATGGGCCAAAGACAGGTCCGATGGAATCGAATGTCTTTTCATGTTGACATCCATCCAGTCAAGCCCTCGTTAAGCCATTGAAGTGTCACATTGGGCCTGGGGGAGGCGGTGCACCCTGTGAAATTACACGTCCGAAGATTTGGATTTGATTTCCAGCCCTCTGCCAGTAAGTCTGCCAGGCACTTTCATGTGACAAGCCTTAGGCGAGTCCCTTTCTGTCTCTGATTCCCGATTCCTTCACAGGGATTTATGTGGGCCTTAACGCCCACTGGGAAAAGATCCCTCTGCCAGCTCAGTGCCTGCTTTCTTGGTTTGACTTGTCAACCTGGACTTGAATACACCTTTGGTTTTGGATTGACTCTATTACCTCTCCTAGAAATTAACACACAAAACTGACAGCTGATTGACAAGATGAGAAGCAGTTTTCCAAAATTGAAATTGAAGTTAATCCTTTCTTACTAAAAGAATGCTCAAGTCAAAGGGACACAGCTCACTCGTTTTGACTTCATGAGCTATGGCAGGTAGAGACAACTTTTTAAAAATACACAGCTAAAACTGTCCGTGCTTTGAATGCTAGACATGTTTTTCAGAATACACAGCTAAAACGGTCCCCGCATAAGTGATTTAGCACTTAAAGCGGGCACGGTTTTAGCTGTGTATTTTGAAAAAGTTGTGTGCTCTTCAAAGAGAAAGCTACTTTTGCTGTGTCTTTGGGTTCGAGGCGAAATGGGAGTCCTCTTCAGTCAGCAGGGACGACACCTGAGTCCTTTGCAGTCCTCTTGTCTGCCTCTGAGGGTTAAATGAGAGTGGTCCCTGTCATCATGAGCCATGTCTGAAAGAATTATTCACATTCCCAACGAGAATAGACGGGTGAAATAGCAAAAGGTGTGTCTTCCTTTGGAGCATGGACGGGTTCAAAGCCCACCTCATACCACTAAGTATTTTCCTGAACACGAGCAGTTGTGTGTGCGGCCTGTGTTTGGGTGATTTTTGTGTCGTGTGTGTGTGTGTGTGTGTGTGTGTCTGTGTGTGTGTGTCTGTATTTCTGTCTCCATTCCTGAGCAGCAAATCTTTTTGCCTCTTTTAGCATGTTACTCACAACTGTGGATGAAGCCCAGCACTCCTGAAAACACAATCCATGTATGGTTGAAGGAAATTTTCTTGGTGATGAGTGATAGGTTGGTGACTGAAACCAGCTCATTTCCCATTGACCACTGAGGTCACATCTCTCAGGTGAGAAGCAAAGTGAGAATTTGAACCAGGCACATTCTCCTTAGAGACAATGGGCCAAAGACAGGTCCGATGGAATCGAATGTCTTTTCATGTTGACATCCATCCCGTCAAGCCCTCGTTAAGCCATTGAAGTGTCACATTGGGCCTGGGGGAGGCGGTGCACCATGTGAAATTACACGTCCGAAGATTTGGATTTGATTTCCAGCCCTCTGCCAGTCAGTCTGCCAGGCACTTTCATGTGACAAGCCTTAGGCGAGTCCCTTTCTGTCTCTGATTCCCGATTCCTTCACAGGGATTTATGTGGGCCTTAACGCCCACTGGGAAAAGATCCCTCTGCCAGCTCAGTGCCTGCTTTCTTGGTTTGACTTGTCAATCTGGACTTGAATACACATTTGGTTTTGGATTGACTCTATTACCTCTCCTAGAAATTAACACACAAAACTGACAGCTGATTGACAAGATGAGAAGCAGTTTTCCAAAATTCAAATTGAACTTAATCCTTTTTTCCTAAAAGAATGCTCAAATCAAGGGGACACAGCTCACTCGTTTTGACTTCATGAGCTATGGCAGGTAGAGACAACCTTTTGAAAATACACAGCTAAAACTGTCCGTGCTTTGAATGCTAGACATGTTTTTCAGAATACACAGCTAAAACGGTCCCCGCTTTAAGTGCTAAAGCACTTAAAAACGGGGACCGTTTTAGCTGTGTATTTTGAAAAAGTTGTGTGCTCTTCAAAGAGAAAGCTACTTTTGCTGTGTCTTTGGGTTCGAGGGGAAATGGGAGTCCTCTTCAGTCAGCAGGGACGACACCTGGGTCCTTTGCAGTCCTCTTGTCTGCCCCTGAGGGTGAAATGAGAGTGGTCCCTGTCATCCTGAGCCATGTCTGAAAGAATTATTCACATTCCCTACGAGAATAGACGGGTGAAATAGCAAAAGGTGTGTCTTCCTTTGGAGCATGGACGGGTTCAAAGCCCACCTCATACCACTAAGTATTTTGCTGAACACGAGCAGTTGTGTGTGCGGCCTGTGTTTGGGTGATTTTTGTGTCATGTGTGTGTGTGTGTGTGTGTCTGTGTGTGTGTGTCTGTATTTCTGTCTCCATTCCTGAGCAGCAAATCTTTTTTCCTCTTTTAGCATGTTACTCACAACTGTGGATGAAGCCCAGCACTCCTGAAAACACAATCCATGTATGGTTGAAGGAAATTTTCTTGGTGATGAGTGAGAGGTTGGTGACTGAAACCAGCTCATTTCCCATTGACCACTGAGGTCACATCTCTCAGGTGAGAAGCAAAGTGAGAATGTGAACCAGGCACATTCTCCTTAGAGACAATGGGCCAAAGACAGGTCCTATGGAATGGAATGTATTTTCATGTTGACATCCATCCCGTCAAGCCCTCGTTAAGCCATTGAGGTGTCACATTGGGCCTGGGGGAGGCGGTGCACCCTGTGAAATTACACGTCCGAAGATTTGGATTTGATTTCCAGCCCTCTGCCAGTCAGTCTGCCAGGCACTTTCATGTGACAAGCCTTAGGCGAGTCCCTTTCTGTCTCTGATTCCCGATTCCTTCACAGGGATTTATGTGGGCCTTAACGCCCACTGGGAAAAGATCCCTCTGCCAGCTCAGTGCCTGCTTTCTTGGTTTGACTTGTCAATCTGGACTTGAATACACCTTTGGTTTTGGATTGACTCTATTACCTCTCCTAGAAATTAACACACAAAACTGACAGCTGATTGACAAGATGAGAAGCAGCTTTCCAAAATTCTAATTGAACTTAATCCTTTCTTACTAAAAGAATGCTCAAATCAAGGGGACACAGCTCACTCGTTTTGACTTCATGAGCTATGGCAGGTAGAGACAACTTTTTGAAAATACACAGCTAAAACTGTCCGTGCTTTGAATGCTAGACATGTTTTTCAGAATACACAGCTAAAACGGTCCCCGCTTTAAGTGCTAAAGCACTTAAAGCGGGGACCGTTTTAGCTGTGTATTTTGAAAAAGTTGTGTGGTCTTCAAAGAGAAAGCTACTATTGCTGTGTCTTTGGGTTCGAGGGGAAATGGGAGTCCTCTTCAGTCAGCAGGGACGACACCTGAGTCATTTGCAGTCCTCCTGTCTGCCTCTGAGGGTGAAAGGAGAGTGGTCCCTGTCATCATGAGCCATGTCTGAAAGAATTATTCACATTCCCTACGAGAATAGACGGGTGAAATAGCAAAAGTTGTGTCTTCTTTTGTAGCATGGACGGGTTCAAAGCCCACCTCATACCACTAAGTATTTTGCTGAACACGAGCAGTTGTGTGTGCGGCCTGTGTTTGGGTGATTTTTTTGTTGTGTGTGTGTGTGTGTGTGTGTCTGTGTGTGTTTGTCTGTATTTCTATCTCCATTCCTGAGCAGCAAATCTTTTTTCCTCTTTTAGCATGTTACTCACAACTGTGGATGAAGCCCAGCACTCCTGAAAACACAATCCATGTATGGTTGAAGGAAATTTTCTTGGTGATGAGTCAGAGGCTGGTGACTGAAACCAGCTCATTTCCCATTGACCACTGAGGTCACATCTCTCAGGTGAGAAGCAAAATGAGAATTTGAACCAGGCACATTCTACTTAGAGACAATGGGCCAAAGACAGTTCCGATGGAATCGAATGTCTTTTCATGTTGACATCCATCCCGTCAAGCCCTCGTTAAGCCATTGAAGTGTCACATTGGGCCTGAAGGAGGCGGTGCACTTTGTGAATTTACACGTCCGAAGATTTGGATTTGATTTCCAGCCCTCTGCCAGTCAGTCTGCCAGGCACTTTCATGTGACAAGCCTTAGGCGAGTCCCTTTCTGTCTCTGATTCCCGATTCCTTCACAGGGATTTATGTGGGCCTTAACGCCCACTGGGAAATGATCCCTCTGCCAGCTCAGTGCCTGCTTTCTTGGTTTAACTTGTCAACCTGGACTTGAATACACCTTTGGTTTTGGATTGACTCTATTACCTCTCCTAGAAATTAACACACAAAACTGACAGCTGATTGACAAGAAGAGAAGCAGTTTTCCAAAATTCAAATTGAACTTAATCCTTTCTTCCTAAAAGAATGCTCAAATCAAGGGGACACAGCTCACTTGTTTTGACTTCATGAGCTATGGCAGGTAGAGACAACTTTTTGAAAATACACAGCTAAAACTGTCCGTGCTTTGAATGCTAGACATGTTTTTCAGAATACACAGCTAAAACGGTCCCCGCTTTAAGTGTTAAAGCACTTAAAGCGGGGACCGTTTTAGCTGTGTATTTTGAAAAAGTTGTGTGCTCTTCAAAGAGAAAGCTACTTTTGCTCTGTCTTTGGGTTCGAGGGGAAATGGGAGTCCTCTTCAGTCAGCAGGGACGACACCTGAGTCCTTTGCAGTCCTCCTATCTGCCTCTGAGGGTGAAATGAGAGTGGTCCCTGTCATCATGAGCCATGTCTGAAAGAATTATTCACATTCCCTACGAGAATAGACGGGTGAAATTGCAAAAGGTGTGTCTTCCTTTGGAGCATGGACGGGTTCAAAGCCCACCTCATACCACTAAATATTTTGCTGAACACGAGCAGTTGTGTGTGCGGCCTGTGTTTGGGTGATTTTTGTGTCATGTGCGTGTGTGTGTGTGTTTGTGTGTGTGTGTGTCTGTGTGTGTGTGTCTGTATTTCTGCCTCCATTCCTGAGCCGCAAATCTTTTTTCCTCTTTTAGCATGTTACTCACAACTGTGGATGAAGCCCAGCACTCCTGAAAACAAAATCCATGTATGGTTGGAGGAAATTTTCTTGGTGATGAGTGAGAGGTTGGTGACTGAAACCAGCTCATTTCCCATTGACCACTGAGGTCACATCTCTCAGGTGAGAAGCAAAGTGAGAATTTGAACCAGGCACATTCTCCTTAGAGACAATGGGCCAAAGACAGGTCCGATGGAATCGAATGTCTTTTTATGTTGACATCCATCCCGTCAAGCCCTCGTTAAGCCATTGAAGTGTCACATTGGGCATGGGGGAGGCGGTGCACCCTGTGAAATTACACGTCCGAAGATTTGGATTTGATTTCCAGCCCTCTGCCAGTCAGTCTGCCAGGCACTTTCATGTGACAAGCCTTAGGCGAGTCCCTTTCTGTCTCTGATTCCCGATTCCTTCACAGGGATTTATGTGGGCCTTAACGCCCACTGGGAAAAGATCCCTCTGCCAGCTCAGTGCCTGCTTTCTTGGTTTGACTTGTCAACCTGGACTTGAATACACCTTTGGTTTTGGATTGACTCTATTACCTCTCCTAGAAATTAACACACAAAACTGACAGCTGATTGACAAATGAGAAGCAGTTTTCCAAAATTCAAATTGAACTTCATCCTTTCTTACTAAAAGAATGCTCAAATCAAGGGGACACAGCTCACTCGTTTTGACTTCATGAGCTATGGCAGGTAGAGACAACTTTTTGAAAATACACAGCGAAAACTGTCCGTGCTTTGAATGCTAGACATGTTTTTCAGAATACACAGCTAAAATGATCCCCGCTTTAAGTGCTTTATTAGCTGTGTATTTTGAACAAGTTGTGTACTCTTCAAAGAGAAAGCTACTTTTGCTGTGTCTTTGGGTTCGAGGGGAAATGGGAGTCCTCTTCAGTCAGCAGGGACGACACCTGAGTCCTTTGCAGTCCTCTTGTCTGCCTCTGAGGGTGAAATGAGAGTGGTCCCTGTCATCATGAGCCATGTCTGAAAGAATTATTCACATTCCCTACGAGAATAGACGGGTGAAATAGCAAAAGGTGTGTCTTCCTTTGGAGCATGGACGGGTTCAAAGCCCACCTCATACCACTAAGTATTTTGCTGAACACGAGCAGTTGTGTGTGCGGCCTGTGTTTGGGTGATTTTTGTGTCATGTGTGTGTGTGTGTGTGCGTGTGTGTGTGTCTGTGTGTGTGTGTCTGTATTTCTGTCTCCATTCCTGAGCAGCAAATCTTTTTTCCTCTTTTAGCATGTTACTCACAACTGTGGATGAAGCCCAGCACTCCTGAAAACACAATCCATGTATGGTTGAAGGAAATTTTCTTGGTGATGAGTGAGAGGTTGGTGACTGAAACCAGCTCATTTCCCATTGACCACTGAGGTCACATCTCTCAAGTGAGAAGCAAAGTGAGAATTTGAACCAGGCACATTCTCCTTAGAGACAATGGGCCAAAGACAGGTCCGATGGAATCGAATGTCTTTTCATGTTGACATCCATCCCGTCAAGCCCTCGTTAAGCCATTGAAGTGTCACATTGGGCCTGGGGGAGGCGGTGCACCCTGTGAAATTACACGTCCGAAGATCTGGATTTGATTTCCAGCCCTCTGCCAGTCAGTCTGCCAGACACTTTCATGTGACAAGCCTTAGGCGAGTCCCTTTCTGTCTCTGATTCCCGATTCCTTCACAGGGATTTATGTGGGCCTTAACGCCCACTGGGAAAAGATCCCTCTGCCAGCTCAGAGCGTACTTTCTTGGTTTGACTTGTCAATCTGGACTTGAATACACCTTTGGTTTTGGATTGACTCTATTACCTCTCCTAGAAATTAACACACAAAACTGACAGCTGATTGACAAGATGAGAAGCAGTTTTCCAAAATTCAAATTGAACTTAATCCTTTCTTCCTAAAAGAATGCTCAAATCAAGGGGACACAGCTCACTCGTTTTGACTTCATGAGCTATGGCAGGTAGAGACAACTTTTTGAAAATACACAGCTAAAACTGTCCGTGCTTTGAATGCTAGACATGTTTTTCAGAATACACAGCTAAAATGGTCCCCGCTTTAAGTGCTTTATTAGCTGTGTATTTTGAACAAGTTGTGTGCTCTTCAAAGAGAAAGCTACTTTTGCTGTGTCTTTGGGTTCGAGGGGAAATGGGAGTCCTCTTCAGTCAGCAGGGACGACACCTGAGTCCTTTGCAGTCCTCTTGTCTGCCTCTGAGGGTGAAATGAGAGTGGTCCCTGTCATCATGAACAATGTCTGAAAGAATTATTCACATTCCCTACGAGAATAGACGGGTGAAATAGCAAAAGGTGTGTCTTCCTTTGGAGCATGGACGGGTTCAAAGCCCACCTCATACGACTAAGTATTTTGCTGAACACGAGCAGTTGTGTGTGCGGCCTGTGTTTGGGTGATTTTTGTGTCATGTGTGTGTGTGTGTGTGTGTGTGTGTGTGTGTGTGTCTGTGTGTGTGTGTCTGTATTTCTGTCTCCATTCCTGAGCAGCAAATCTTTTTTCCTCTTTTAGCATGTTACTCACAACTGTGGATGAAGCCCAGCACTCCTGAAAACACAATCCATGTATGGGTGAAGGAAATTTTCTTGGTGATGAGTGAGAGGTTGGTGACTGAAACCAGCTCATTTCCCATTGACCACTGAGGTCACATCTCTCAGGTGAGAAGCAAAGTGAGAATTTGAACCAGGCACATTCTCCTTAGAGACAATGGGCCAAAGACAGGTCCGATGGAATCGAATGTCTTTTCATGTTGACATCCATCCGGTCAAGCCCTCGTTAAGCCATTGAAGTGTCACATTGGGCCTGGTGGAGGCGGTGCACCCTGTGAAATTACACGTCAGAATATTTGGATTTGATTTCCAGCCCTCTGCCAGTCAGTCTGCCAGGCACTTTCATGTGACAAGCCTTAGGCGAGTCCCTTTCTGTCTCTGATTCCCGATTTCTTCACAGGGATTTATGTGGGCCTTAACGCCCACTGGGAAAAGATCCCTCTGCCAGCTCAGTGCCTGCTTTCTTGGTTTGACTTGTCAATCTGGACTTGAATACACCTTTGGTTTTGGATTGACTCTATTACCTCTCCTAGAAATTAACACACAAAACTGACAGCTGATTGACAAGATGAGAAGCAGTTTTCCAAAATTCAAATTGAACTTAATCCTTTCTTCCGAAAAGAATGCTCAAATCAAGGGGACACAGCTCACTCGTTTTGACTTCATGAGCTATGGCAGGTAGAGACAACTTTTTGAAAATACACAGCTAAAACTGTCCGTGCTTTGAATGCTAGACATGTTTTTCAGAATACACAGCTAAAACGGTCCCCGCTTTAGGGGGTTTATTAGCTGTGTATTTTGAAAAAGTTGTGTGCTCTTCAAAGAGAAAGCTACTTTTGCTGTGTCTTTGGGTTCGAGGGGAAATGGGAGTCCTCTTCAGTCAGCAGGGACGACACCTGAGTCCTTTGCAGTCCTCTTGTCTGCCTCTGAGGGTGAAATGAGAGTGGTCCCTGTCATCATGAGCCATGTCTGAAAGAATTATTCACATTCCCAACGAGAATAGACGGGTGAAATAGCAAAAGGTGTGTCTTCCTTTGGAGCATGGACGGGTTCAAAGCCCACCTCATACCACTAAGTATTTTGCTGAACACGAGCAGTTGTGTGTGCGGCCTGAGTTTGGGTGATTTTTGTGTCATGTGTGTGTGTGTGTGTGTGTGTGTGTGTGTGTGTGTGTGTGTCTGTGTGTTTGTGTCTGTATTTCTGTCTCCAATCCTGAGCAGTAAATCTTTTTTCCTCTTTTAGCATGTTACTCACAAATGTGGATGAAGCCCAGCACTCCTGAAAACACAATCCATGTATGGTTGAAGGAAATTTTCTTGGCGATGAGTGAGAGGTTGGTGACTGAAACCAGCTCATTTCCCATTGACCACTGAGGTCACATCTCTCAGGTGAGAAGCAAAGTGAGAATTTGAACCAGGCACATTCTCCTTAGAGAAAATAGGCCAAAGACAGGTCCGATGGAATCGAATGCCTTTTCATGTTGACATCCATCCCGTCAAGCCCTCGTTAAGCCATTGAAGTGTCACATTGGGCCTGGGGGAGGCGGTGCACCCTGTGAAATTACACGTCCGAAGATTTGGATTTGATTTCCAGCCCTCTGCCAGTCAGTCTGCCAGGCACATTCATGTGACAAGCCTTAGGCGAGTCCCTTTCTGTCTCTGATTCCCGATTCCTTCACAGGGATTTATGTGGGCCTTAACTCCCACTGGGAAAAGATCCCTCTGCCAGCTCAGTGCCTGCTTTCTTGGTTTGACTTGTCAATCTGGACTTGAATACACCTTTGGTTTTGGATTGACTCTATTACCTCTCCTAGAAATTAACACACAAAACTGACAGCTGATTGACAAGATGAGAAGCAGTTTTCCAAAATTCAAATTGAACTTAATCCTTTCTTACTAAAAGAATGCTCAAATCAAGGGGACACAGCTCACTCGTTTTGACTTCATGAGCTATGGCAGGTAGAGACAACTTTTTGAAAATACACAGCTAAAACTGTCGGTGCTTTGAATGCTAGACATGTTTTTCAGAATACACAGCTAAAACGGTCCCCGCTTTAAGTGCTAAAGCACTTAAAGGGGGGACAGTTTTGGCTGTGTATTTTGAAAAAGTTGTGTTCTCTTCAAAGAGAAAGCTACTTTTGCTGTGTCTTTGGGTTCGAGGTGAAATGGGAGTCCTCTTCAGTCAGCAGGGACAACACCTGAGTCCTTTGCAGTCGTCTTGTCTGCCTCTGAGGGTGAAATGAGAGTGGTCCCTGTCATCATGAGCCGTGTTTGAAAGAATTATTCACATTCCCTACGAGAATAGACGGGTGAAATAGCAAAAGGTGTGTCTTCCTTTGGAGCAGGGACGGGATCAAAGCCCACCTCATACCACTAAGTATTTTGCTGAACACGAGCAGTTGTGTGTGCGGCCTGTGTTTTGGTGATTTTTGTGTCGCGCGTGTGTGTGTGTGTGTGTGTGTGTGTGTCTGTTTGTGTGTGTCTGTATTTCTGTCTCCATTCCTGAGCAGCAAATCTTTTTTCCTCTTTTAGCATGTTACTCACAACTGTGGATGAAGCCCAGCACTCCTGAAAACACAATCCATGTATGGTTGAAGGAAATTTTCTTGGTGATGAGTGAGAGGTTGGTGACTGAAACCAGCTCATTTCCCATTGACCACTGAGGACACATCTCTCAGGTGAGAAGCAAAGTGAGAATTTGAACCAGGCACATTCTCCTTAGAGACAATGGGCCAAAGACAGGTCCGATGGAATCGAATGTCTTTTCATGTTGACATCCATCCCGTCATGCCCTCGTTAAGCCATTGAAGTGTCACATTGGGCCTGGGGGAGGCGGTGCACCCTGTGAAATTACACGTCCGAAGATTTGGATTTGATTTCCGGCCCTCTGCCAGTCAGTCTGCCAGGCACTTTCATGTGACAAGCCTTAGGCGAGTCCCTTTCTGTCTCTGATTCCCGATTCCTTCACAGGGATTTATGTGGGCCTTAACGCCCACTGGGAAAAGATCCCTCTGCCAGCTCAGTGCCTGCTTTCTTGGTTTGACTTGTCAATCTGGACTTGAATACACCTTTGGTTTTGGATTGACTCTATTACCTCTCCTAGAAATTAACACACAAAACTGACAGCTGATTGACAAGATGAGAAGCAGTTTTCCAAAATTCAAATTGAACTTAATCCTTTCTTACTAAAAGAATGCTCAAATCAAGGGGACACAGCTCACTCGTTTTGACTTCATGAGCTATGGCAGGTAGAGACAACTTTTTGAAAATACACAGCTAAAACTGTCGGTGCTTTGAATGCTAGACATGTTTTTCAGAATACACAGCTAAAACGGTCCCCGCTTTAAGTGCTAAAGCACTTAAGTGCTAAAGCACTTAAAGCGGGGACCGTTTTAGCTGTGTATTTTGAAAAAGTTGTGTTCTCTTCAAAGAGAAAGCTACTTTTGCTGTGTCTTTGGGTTCGAGGTGAAATGGGAGTCCTCTTCAGTCAGCAGGGACAACACCTGAGTCCTTTGCAGTCGTCTTGTCTGCCTCTGAGGGTGAAATGAGAGTGGTCCCTGTCATCATGAGCCGTGTTTGAAAGAATTATTCACATTCCCTACGAGAATAGACGGGTGAAATAGCAAAAGGTGTGTCTTCCTTTGGAGCAGGGACGGGTTCAAAGCCCACCTCATACCACTAAGTATTTTGCTGAACACGAGCAGTTGTGTGTGCGGCCTGTGTTTTGGTGATTTTTGTGTCGCGCGTGTGTGTGTGTGTGTGTGTGTGTGTGTGTCTGTTTGTATGTGTCTGTATTTCTGTCTCCATTCCTGAGCAGCAAATCTTTTTTCCTCTTTTAGCATGTTACTCACAACTGTGGATGAAGCCCAGCACTCCTGAAAACACAATCCATGTATGGTTGAAGGAAATTTTCTTGGTGATGTGTGAGAGGTTGGTGACTGAAACCAGCTCATTTCCCATTGACCACTGAGGACACATCTCTCAGGTGAGAAGCAAAGTGAGAATTTGAACCAGGCACATTCTCCTTAGAGACAATGGGCCAAAGACAGGTCCGATGGAATCGAATGTCTTTTCATGTTGACATCCATCCCGTCATGCCCTCGTTAAGCCATTAAAGTGTCACATTGGGCCTGGGGGAGGCGGTGCACCCTGTGAAATTACACGTCCGAAGATTTGGATTTGATTTCCAGCCCTCTGCCATTCAGTCTGCCAGGCACTTTCATGTGACAAGCCTTAGGCGAGTCCCTTTCTGTCTCTTATTCCCGATTCCTTCTCAGGGATTTATGTGGGCCTTAACGCCCACTGGGAAAAGATCCCTCTGCCAGCTCAGTGCCTGCTTTCTTGGTTTGACTTGTCAATCTGGACTTGAATACACCTTTGGTTTTGGTTGACTCTATTACCTCTCCTAGAAATTAACACACAAAACTGACAGCTGATTGACAAGATGAGAAGCAGTTTTCCAAAATTCAAATTGAACTTAATCCTTTCTTCCGAAAAGAATGCTCAAATCAAGGGGACACAGCTCACTCGTTTTGACTTCATGAGCTATGGCAGGTAGAGACAACTTTTTGAAAATACACAGCTAAAACTGTCCGTGCTTTGAATGCTAGACATGTTTTTCAGAATACACAGCTAAAGCGGGGACCGTTTTCGCTGTTTATTTTGAAAAAGTTGTGTGCTCTTCAAAGAGAAAGCTACTTTTGCTGTGTCTTTGGGTTCGAGGGGAAATGGGAGTCGTCTTCAGTCAGCAGGGACGACACCTGAGTCCTTTGCAGTCCTCTTGTCTGCCTCTGAGGGTGAAATGAGAGTGGTCCCTGTCATCATGAGCCATGTCTGAAAGAATTATTCACATTCCCAATGAGAATAGACGGGTGAAATAGCAAAAGGTGTGTCTTCCTTTGGAGCATGGACGGGTTCAAAGCCCACCTCATACCACTAAGTATTTTGCTGAACACGAGCAGTTGTGTGTGCGGCCTGAGTTTGGGTGATTTTTGTGTCGTGTGTGTGTGTGTGTGTGTGTGTGTGTGTGTGTGTGTGTGTGTGTGTGTCTGTATTTCTGTTTCCATTGCTGAGCAGCAAATCTTTTTTCCTCTTTTAGCATGTTACTCACAACTGTGGATGAAGCCCAGCACTCCTGAAAACACAATCCATGTATGGTTGAAGGAAATTTTCTTGGCGATGAGTGAGAGGTTGGTGACTGAAACCAGCTCATTTCCCATTGACCACTGAGGTCACATCTCTCAGGTGAGAAGCAAAGTGAGAATTTGAACCAGGCACATTCTCCTTAGAGACAATAGGCCAAAGACAGGTCCGATGGAATCGAATGCCTTTTCATGTTGACATCCATCCCGTCAAGCCCTCGTTAAGCCATTGAAGTGTCACATTGGGCCTGGGGGAGGCGGTGCACCCTGTGAAATTACACGTCCGAAGATTTGGATTTGATTTCCAGCCCTCTGCCAGTCAGTCTGCCAGGCACTTTCATGTGACAAGCCTTAGGCGAGTCCCTTTCTGTCTCTGATTCCCGATTCCTTCACAGGGATTTATGTGGGCCTTAACGCCCACTGGGAAAAGATCCCTCTGCCAGCTCAGTGCCTGCTTTCTTGGTTTGACTTGTCAATCTGGACTTGAATACACCTTTGGTTTTGGATTGACTCTATTACCTCTCCTAGAAATTAACACACAAAACTGACAGCTGATTGACAAGATGAGAAGCAGTTTTCCAAAATTCAAATTGAACTTAATCCTTTCGTACTAAAAGAATGCTCAAATCAAGGGGACACAGCTCACTCGTTTTGACTTCATGAGCTATGGCAGGTAGAGACAACTGTTTGAAAATACACAGCTAAAACTGTCCGTGCTTTGAATGCTAGACATGTTTTTCAGTTTTAAGTGCTTTAGCACTTAAAGCGGGACAGTTTTAGCTGTGTATTTTGAAAAAGTTGTGTGCTCTTCAAAGAGAAAGCTACTTTTGCTGTGTCTTTGGGTTCGAGGGGAAATGGGAGTCCTCTTCAGTCAGCAGGAACGACACCTGAGTCCTTTCCAGTCCTCTTGTCTGCCTCTGAGGGTGAAATGAGAGTGGTCCCTGTCATCATGAGCCATGTCTGAAAGAATTATTCACATTCCCTACGAGAATAGACGGGTGAAATAGCAAAAGTTGGGTCTTCCTTTGGAGCATGGACGGGTTCAAAGCCCACCTCATACCACTAAGTATTTTGCTGAACACGAGCAGTTGTGTGTGCGGCCTGTGTTTGGGTGACTTTTGTGTCATGTGTGTGTGTGTGAGTGTGTTTGTTTGTGTGTGTGTGTGTCTGTGTGTGTGTGACTGTATTTCTGTCTC
Organism: Saimiri boliviensis; assembly: GCF_048565385.1. Taxonomy (NCBI): domain Eukaryota; kingdom Metazoa; phylum Chordata; class Mammalia; order Primates; family Cebidae; genus Saimiri; species Saimiri boliviensis. The sequence continues at coordinate 154,774,454 of NC_133453.1, forward strand.
AATTCCTGAGCAGCAAATCTTTTTTCCTCTTTTAGCATATTACTCACAACTGTGGATGAAGCCCAGCACTCCTGAAAACACAATCCATGTATGGTTGAAGGAAATTTTCTTGGTGATGAGTGAGAGTTTGGTGACTGAAACCAGCTCATTTCCCATTGACCACTGAGGTCACATCTCTCAGGTGAGAAGCAAAGTGAGAATTTGAACCAGGCACATTCTCCTTAGAGACAATGTGCCAAAGACAGGTCCGATGGAATCGAATGTCTTTTCATATTGACATACATCCCGTCAAGCCCTCGTTAAGCCATTGAAGTGTCACATTGGGCCTGGGGAAGCGGTGCACCCTGTGAAATTATACGTCCGAAGATATGGATTTGATTTCCAGCCCTCTGCCAGTCAGTCTGCCAGGCAATTTCATGTGACAAGCCTTAGGCGAGTCCCTTTCTGTCTCTGATTCCCGATTCCTTCACAGGGATTTATGTGGGCCTTAACGCCCACTGGGAAAAGATCCCTCTGCCAGCTCAGTGCCTGCTTTCTTGGTTTGACTTGTCAATCTGGACTTGAATACACCTTTGGTTTTGGATTGACTCTATTACCTCTCCTAGAAATTAACACACAAAACTGACAGCTGATTGACAAGATGAGAAGCAGTTTTCCAAAATTCAAATTGAACTTAATCCTTTCTTCCGAAAAGAATGCTCAAATCAAGGGGACACAGCTCACTCGTTTTGACTTCATGAGCTATGGCAGGTAGAGACAACTTTTTGAAAATACACAGCTAAAACTGTCGGTGCTTTGAATGCTAGACATGTTTTTCAGAATACACAGCTAAAACGGTCCCCGCTTTAAGTGCTAAAGCACTTAAGTGCTAAAGCACTTAAAGGGGGGACAGTTTTGGCTGTGTATTTTGAAAAAGTTGTGTTCTCTTCAAAGAGAAAGCTACTTTTGCTGTGTCTTTGGGTTCGAGGGGAAATGGGAGTCCTCTTCAGTCAGCAGGGACAACACCTGAGTCCTTTGCAGTCGTCTTGTCTGCCTCTGAGGGTGAAATGAGAGTGGTCCCTGTCATCATGAGCCGTGTTTGAAAGAATTATTCACATTCCCTACGAGAATAGACGGGTGAAATAGCAAAAGGTGTGTCTTCCTTTGGAGCAGGGACGGGATCAAAGCCCACCTCATACCACTAAGTATTTTGCTGAACACGAGCAGTTGTGTGTGCGGCCTGTGTTTTGGTGATTTTTGTGTCGCGCGTGTGTGTGTGTGTGTGTGTGTGTGTGTCTGTTTGTGTGTGTCTGTATTTCTGTCTCCATTCCTGAGCAGCAAATCTTTTTTCCTCTTTTAGCATGTTACTCACAACTGTGGATGAAGCCCAGCACTCCTGAAAACACAATCCATGTATGGTTGAAGGAAATTTTCTTGGTGATGAGTGAGAGGTTGGTGACTGAAACCAGCTCATTTCCCATTGACCACTGAGGACACATCTCTCAGGTGAGAAGCAAAGTGAGAATTTGAACCAGGCACATTCTCCTTAGAGACAATGGGCCAAAGACAGGTCCGATGGAATCGAATGTCTTTTCATGTTGACATCCATCCCGTCATGCCCTCGTTAAGCCATTGAAGTGTCACATTGGGCCTGGGGGAGGCGGTGCACCCTGTGAAATTACACGTCCGAAGATTTGGATTTGATTTCCGGCCCTCTGCCAGTCAGTCTGCCAGGCACTTTCATGTGACAAGCCTTAGGCGAGTCCCTTTCTGTCTCTGATTCCCGATTCCTTCACAGGGATTTATGTGGGCCTTAACGCCCACTGGGAAAAGATCCCTCTGCCAGCTCAGTGCCTGCTTTCTTGGTTTGACTTGTCAATCTGGACTTGAATACACCTTTGGTTTTGGATTGACTCTATTACCTCTCCTAGAAATTAACACACAAAACTGACAGCTGATTGACAAGATGAGAAGCAGTTTTCCAAAATTCAAATTGAACTTAATCCTTTCTTACTAAAAGAATGCTCAAATCAAGGGGACACAGCTCACTCGTTTTGACTTCATGAGCTATGGCAGGTAGAGACAACTTTTTGAAAATACACAGCTAAAACTGTCGGTGCTTTGAATGCTAGACATGTTTTTCAGAATACACAGCTAAAACGGTCCCCGCTTTAAGTGCTAAAGCACTTAAGTGCTAAAGCACTTAAAGCGGGGACAGTTTTAGCTGTGTATTTTGAAAAAGTTGTGTTCTCTTCAAAGAGAAAGCTACTTTTGCTGTGTCTTTGGGTTCGAGGTGAAATGGGAGTCCTCTTCAGTCAGCAGGGACAACACCTGAGTCCTTTGCAGTCGTCTTGTCTGCCTCTGAGGGTGAAATGAGAGTGGTCCCTGTCATCATGAGCCGTGTTTGAAAGAATTATTCACATTCCCTACGAGAATAGACGGGTGAAATAGCAAAAGGTGTGTCTTCCTTTGGAGCAGGGACGGGTTCAAAGCCCACCTCATACCACTAAGTATTTTGCTGAACACGAGCAGTTGTGTGTGCGGCCTGTGTTTTGGTGATTTTTGTGTCGCGCGTGTGTGTGTGTGTGTGTGTGTGTGTGTGTCTGTTTGTATGTGTCTGTATTTCTGTCTCCATTCCTGAGCAGCAAATCTTTTTTCCTCTTTTAGCATGTTACTCACAACTGTGGATGAAGCCCAGCACTCCTGAAAACACAATCCATGTATGGTTGAAGGAAATTTTCTTGGTGATGTGTGAGAGGTTGGTGACTGAAACCAGCTCATTTCCCATTGACCACTGAGGACACATCTCTCAGGTGAGAAGCAAAGTGAGAATTTGAACCAGGCACATTCTCCTTAGAGACAATGGGCCAAAGACAGGTCCGATGGAATCGAATGTCTTTTCATGTTGACATCCATCCCGTCATGCCCTCGTTAAGCCATTAAAGTGTCACATTGGGCCTGGGGGAGGCGGTGCACCCTGTGAAATTACACGTCCGAAGATTTGGATTTGATTTCCAGCCCTCTGCCATTCAGTCTGCCAGGCACTTTCATGTGACAAGCCTTAGGCGAGTCCCTTTCTGTCTCTTATTCCCGATTCCTTCTCAGGGATTTATGTGGGCCTTAACGCCCACTGGGAAAAGATCCCTCTGCCAGCTCAGTGCCTGCTTTCTTGGTTTGACTTGTCAATCTGGACTTGAATACACCTTTGGTTTTGGTTGACTCTATTACCTCTCCTAGAAATTAACACACAAAACTGACAGCTGATTGACAAGATGAGAAGCAGTTTTCCAAAATTCAAATTGAACTTAATCCTTTCTTCCGAAAAGAATGCTCAAATCAAGGGGACACAGCTCACTCGTTTTGACTTCATGAGCTATGGCAGGTAGAGACAACTTTTTGAAAATACACAGCTAAAACTGTCCGTGCTTTGAATGCTAGACATGTTTTTCAGAATACACAGCTAAAGCGGGGACCGTTTTCGCTGTGTATTTTGAAAAAGTTGTGTGCTCTTCAAAGAGAAAGCTACTTTTGCTGTGTCTTTGGGTTCGAGGGGAAATGGGAGTCGTCTTCAGTCAGCAGGGACGACACCTGAGTCCTTTGCAGTCCTCTTGTCTGCCTCTGAGGGTGAAATGAGAGTGGTCCCTGTCATCATGAGCCATGTCTGAAAGAATTATTCACATTCCCAATGAGAATAGACGGGTGAAATAGCAAAAGGTGTGTCTTCCTTTGGAGCATGGACGGGTTCAAAGCCCACCTCATACCACTAAGTATTTTGCTGAACACGAGCAGTTGTGTGTGCGGCCTGAGTTTGGGTGATTTTTTTGTCATGTGTGTGTGTGTGTGTGTGTGTGTGTGTGTGTGTGTGTGTGTGTGTCTGTATTTCTGTTTCCATTGCTGAGCAGCAAATCTTTTTTCCTCTTTTAGCATGTTACTCACAACTGTGGATGAAGCCCAGCACTCCTGAAAACACAATCCATGTATGGTTGAAGGAAATTTTCTTGGCGATGAGTGAGAGGTTGGTGACTGAAACCAGCTCATTTCCCATTGACCACTGAGGTCACATCTCTCAGGTGAGAAGCAAAGTGAGAATTTGAACCAGGCACATTCTCCTTAGAGACAATAGGCCAAAGACAGGTCCGATGGAATCGAATGCCTTTTCATGTTGACATCCATCCCGTCAAGCCCTCGTTAAGCCATTGAAGTGTCACATTGGGCCTGGGGGAGGCGGTGCACCCTGTGAAATTACACGTCCGAAGATTTGGATTTGATTTCCAGCCCTCTGCCAGTCAGTCTGCCAGGCACTTTCATGTGACAAGCCTTAGGCGAGTCCCTTTCTGTCTCTGATTCCCGATTCCTTCACAGGGATTTATGTGGGCCTTAACGCCCACTGGGAAAAGATCCCTCTGCCAGCTCAGTGCCTGCTTTCTTGGTTTGACTTGTCAATCTGGACTTGAATACACCTTTGGTTTTGGATTGACTCTATTACCTCTCCTAGAAATTAACACACAAAACTGACAGCTGATTGACAAGATGAGAAGCAGTTTTCCAAAATTCAAATTGAACTTAATCCTTTCGTACTAAAAGAATGCTCAAATCAAGGGGACACAGCTCACTCGTTTTGACTTCATGAGCTATGGCAGGTAGAGACAACTGTTTGAAAATACACAGCTAAAACTGTCCGTGCTTTGAATGCTAGACATGTTTTTCAGTTTTAAGTGCTTTAGCACTTAAAGCGGGACAGTTTTAGCTGTGTATTTTGAAAAAGTTGTGTGCTCTTCAAAGAGAAAGCTACTTTTGCTGTGTCTTTGGGTTCGAGGGGAAATGGGAGTCCTCTTCAGTCAGCAGGAACGACACCTGAGTCCTTTGCAGTCCTCTTGTCTGCCTCTGAGGGTGAAATGAGAGTGGTCCCTGTCATCATGAGCCATGTCTGAAAGAATTATTCACATTCCCTACGAGAATAGACGGGTGAAATAGCAAAAGTTGGGTCTTCCTTTGGAGCATGGACGGGTTCAAAGCCCACCTCATACCACTAAGTATTTTGCTGAACATGAGCAGTTGTGTGTGCGGCCTGTGTTTGGGTGACTTTTGTGTCATGTGTGTGTGTGTGAGTGTGTTTGTTTGTGTGTGTGTGTGTCTGTGTGTGTGTGACTGTATTTCTGTCTCAATTCCTGAGCAGCAAATCTTTTTTCCTCTTTTAGCATATTACTCACAACTGTGGATGAAGCCCAGCACTCCTGAAAACACAATCCATGTATGGTTGAAGGAAATTTTCTTGGTGATGAGTGAGAGTTTGGTGACTGAAACCAGCTCATTTCCCATTGACCACTGAGGTCACATCTCTCAGGTGAGAAGCAAAGTGAGAATTTGAACCAGGCACATTCTCCTTAGAGACAATGTGCCAAAGACAGGTCCGATGGAATCGAATGTCTTTTCATATTGACATACATCCCGTCAAGCCCTCGTTAAGCCATTGAAGTGTCACATTGGGCCTGGGGAAGCGGTGCACCCTGTGAAATTATACGTCCGAAGATATGGATTTGATTTCCAGCCCTCTGCCAGTCAGTCTGCCAGGCAATTTCATGTGACAAGCCTTAGGCGAGTCCCTTTCTGTCTCTGATTCCCGATTCCTTCACAGGGATTTATGTGGGCCTTAACGCCCACTGGGAAAAGATCCCTCTGCCAGCTCAGTGCCTGCTTTCTTGGTTTGACTTGTCAATCTGGACTTGAATACACCTTTGGTTTTGGATTGACTCTATTACCTCTCCTAGAAATTAACACACAAAACTGACAGCTGATTGACAAGATGAGAAGCAGTTTTCCAAAATTCAAATTGAACTTAATCCTTTCTTCCTAAAAGAATGCTCAAATCAAGGGGACACAGCTCACTCGTTTTGACTTCATGAGCTATGGCAGGTAGAGACAACTTTCTGAAAATACACAGCTAAAACTGTCCGTGCTTTGAATGCTAGACATGTTTTTCAGAATAAACAGCTAAAGCGGGGACCGTTTTAGCTGTGTATTTTGAAAAAGTTGTGTGCTCTTCAAATAGAAAGCTACTTTTGCTGTGTCTTTGGGTTCGAGGGGAAATGGGAGTCCTCTTCAGTCAGCAGGGACGACACCTGAGTCCTTTGCAGTCCTCTTGTCTGCCTCTGAGGGTGAAATGAGAGTGGTCCCTGTCATCATGAGCCATGTCTGAAAGAATTATTCACATTCCCAACGGGAATAGACGGGTGAAATAGCAAAAGGTGTGTCTTCCTTTGGAGCATGGACGGGTTCAAAGCCCACCTCATACCACTAAGTATTTTGCTGAACACGAACAGTTGTGTGTGCGGCCTGTGTTTGGGTGATTTTTGTGTCATGTGTGTGTGTGTGTGTGTGTGTGTGTGTGGGTGTGTCTGTGTGTGTGTGTCTGTATTTCTGTCTCCATTCCTGAGCAGCAAATCTTTTTTCCTCTTTTAGCATGTTACTCACAACTGTGGATGAAGCCCAGCACTCCTGAAAACACAATCCATGTATGGTTGAAGGAAATGTTCTTGGTGATGAGTGAGAGGTTGGTGACTGAAACCAGCTCATTTCCCATTGACCACTGAGGTCACATCTCTCAGGTGAGAAGCAAAGTGAGAATTTGAACCAGGCACATTCTCCTTAGAGACAATGGGCCAAAGACAGGTCCGATGGAATCGAATGTCTTTTCATGTTGACATCCATCCCGTCAAGCCCTCGTTAAGCCATTGAAGTGTCACATTGGGCCTGGGGGAGGCGGTGCACCCTGTGAAATTACACGTCCGAAGATTTGGATTTGATTTCCAGCCCTCTGCCAGTCAGTCTGCCAGGCACTTTCATGTGACAAGCCTTAGGCGAGTCCCTTTCTGTCTCTGATTCCCGATTCCTTCACAGGGATTTATGTGGGCCTTAACGCCCACTGGGAAAAGATCCCTCTGCCAGCTCAGTGCCTGCTTTCTTGGTTTGACTTGTCAATCTGGACTTGAATACACCTTTGGTTTTGGATTGACTCTATTACCTCTCCTAGAAATTAACACACAAAACTGACAGCTGATTGACAAGATGAGAAGCAGTTTTCCAAAATTCAAATTGAACTTAATCCTTTCTTCCTAAAAGAATGCTCAAATCAAGGGGACACAGCTCACTCGTTTTGACTTCATGAGCTATGTCAGGTAGAGACAACTTTTTGAAAATACACAGCTAAAACTGTCCGTGCTTTGAATGCTAGACATGTTTTTCAGAATACACAGCTAAAACGGTCCCCACTTTAAGTGCTAAAGCAGTTAAAGCGGAAACCGTTTTAGCTGTGTATTTTGAAAAAGTTGTGTGCTCTTCAAAGAGAAAGCTACTTTTGCTGTGTCTTTGGGTTCGAGGGGAAATGGGAGTCCACTTCAGTCAGCAGGGACGACACCTGAGTCCTTTGCAGTCCTCTTGTCTGCCTCTGAGGGTGAAATGAGAGTGGTCCCTGTCATCATGAGCCATGTCTGAAAGAATTATTCCCATTCCCTACGAGAATAGACGGGTGAAATAGCAAAAGGTGTGTCTTCCTTTGGAGCATGGACGGGTTCAAAGCCCACCTCATACCGCTAAGTATTTTGCTGAACACGAGCAGTTGTGTGTGCGGCCTGTGTTTGGGTGATTTTTGTGTCATGTGTGTGTGTGTGTGTGTGTGTGTGTGTGTGTGTACGTGTGTCTGTGTGTGTGTGTTTGTATTTCTGTCTCCATTCCTGAGCAGCAAATCTTTTTTCCTCTTTTAGCATGTTACTCACAACTGTGGATGAAGCCCAGCACTCCTGAAAACACAATCCATGTATGGTTGAAGGAAATTTTCTTGGTGATGAGTGAGAGGTTTGTGACTGAAACCAGCTCATTTCCCATTGACCGCTGAGGTCACATCTCTCAGGTGAGAAGCAAAGTGAGAATTTGAACCAGGCACATTCTCCTTAGAGACAATGGGCCAAAGACAGGTCCGATGGAATCGAATGTCTTTTCATGTTGACATCCATCCCGTCAAGCCCTCGTTAAGCCATTGAAGTGTCACATTGGGCATGGGGGATGCGGTGCACCCTGTGAAATTACACGTCCGAAGATTTGGATTTGATTTCCAGCCCTCTGCCAGTCAGTCTGCCAGGCACTTTCATGTGACAAGCCTTAGGCGAGTCCCTTTCTGTCTCTGATTCCCGATTCCTTCACAGGGATTTATGTGGGCCTTAACGCCCACTGGGAAAAGATCCCTCTGCCAGCTCAGTGCCTGCTTTCTTGGTTTGACTTGTCAATCTGGACTTGAATACACCTTTGGTTTTGGATTGACTCTATTACCTCTCCTAGAAATTAACACACAAAACTGACAGCTGATTGACAAGATGAGAAGCAGTATTCCAAAATTCAAATTGAACTTAATCCTTTCTTACTAAAAGAATGCTCAAATCAAGGGGACACAGCTCACTCGTTTTGACTTCATGAGCTATGGCAGGTAGAGACAACTTTTTGAAAATACACAGCTAAAACTGTCCGTGCTTTGAATGCTAGACATGTTTTTCAGAATACACAGCTAAAACGGTCCCCGCTTTAAGTGCTTAAAGCGGGGACCGTTTTAGCTGTGTATTTTGAAAAAGTTGTGTTCTCTTCAAAGAGAAAGCTACTTTTTCTGTGTCTTTTGGTTCAAGGGGAAATGGGAGTCATCTTCAGTCAGCAGGGACGACACCTGAGTCCTTTGCAGTCCTCTTGTCTGCCTCTGAGGGTGAAATGAGGGTGGTCCCTGTCATCATGGGCCATGTCTGAAAGAATTATTCACATTCCCTACGAGAATAGACGGGTGAAATAGCAAAAGGTGTGTCTTCCTTTGGAGCATGGGCGGGTTCAAAGCCCATCTCATACCACTAAGTATTTTGCTGAACACGAGCAGTTGTGTCTGCGGCCAGGGTTTGGGTGATTTTTGTGTCATGTGTGTGTGTGTGTGTGTGTGTGTGTGTCTGTGTGTTTGTGTCTGTATTTCTGTCTCCATTCCTGAGCAGCAAATCTTTTTTCCTCTTTTAGAATATTACTCACAACTGTGGATGAAGCCCAGCACTCCTGAAAACACAATCCATGTATGGTTGACGGAAATTTTCTTGGTGATGAGTGAGAGTTTGGTGACTGAAACCAGCTCATTTCCCATTGACCACTGAGGACACATCTCTCAGGTGAGAAGCAAAGTGAGAATTTGAACCAGGCACATTCTCCTTAGAGACAATGGGCCAAAGACAGGTCCGATGGAATCGAATGTCTTTTCATGTTGACATCCATCCCATCAAGCCCTCGTTAAGCCATTGAAGTGTCACATTGGGCCTGTGGGAGACGGTGCACCCTGTGAAATTACACGTCCGACGATTTGGATTTGATTTCCAGCCCTCTGCCAGTCAATCTGCCAGGCACTTTCATGTGACAAGCCTTAGGCGAGTCCCTTTCTGTCTCTGATTCCCGATTCCTTCACAGGGATTTATGTGGGCCTTAACGCCCACTGGGAAAAGATCCCTCTGCCAGCTCAGTGCCTGCTTTCTTGGTTTGACTTGTCAATCTGGACTTGAATACACCTTTGGTTTTGGATTGACTCTATTACCTCTCCTAGAAATTAACACACAAAACTGACAGCTGATTGACAAGATGAGAAGCAGTTTTCCAAAATTCAAATTGAACTTAATCCTTTCTTACTAAAAGAATGCTCAAATCAAGGGGACACAGCTCACTCGATTTGACGTCATGAGCTATGGCAGGTAGAGACAACTTTTTGAAAATACACAGCTAAAACTGTCCGTGCTTTGAATGCTAGACATGTTTTTCAGAATACACAGCTAAAGCGGGGACCGTTTTAGCTGTGTATTTTGAAAAAGTTGTGTGCTCTTCAAAGAGAAAGCTACTTTTGCTGTGTCGTTGGGTTCGAGGGGAAATGGGAGTCCTCTTCAGTCAGCAGGGACGACACCTGAGTCCTTTGCAGTCCTCCTGTCTGCCTTGAGGGTGAAATGAGAGTGGTCCCTGTCATCATGAGCCATGTCTTAAAGAATTATTCACATTCCCTACGAGAATAGACGGGTGAAATAGAAAAGGTGTGTCTTCTTTTGGAGCATGGACGGGTTCAAAGCCCACCTCATACCACTAAGTATTTTGCTGAACACGAGCAGTTGTGTGTGCGGCCTGTGTTTGGGTGATTTTTGTGTCGTGTGTGTGTGTGTGTGTGTGTGTGTGTGTGTGTGTGTGTCTATGTGTGTGTGTCTGTATTTCTGTCTCCATTCCTGAGCAGCAAATCTTTTTTCCTCTTTTAGCATGTTACTCACAACTGTGGATGAAGCCCAGCACTCCTGAAAACACAATCCATGTATGGTTGAAGGAAATTTTCTTGGTGATGAGTGAGAGTTTGGTGACTGAAACCAGCTCATATCCCATTGACCACTGAGGTCACATCTCTCAGGTGAGAAGCAAAGTGAGAATTTGAACCATGCACATTCTCCTTAGAGACAATGGGCCAAAGACAGGTCCGATGGAATCGAATGTCTTTTCATGTTGACATCCATCCCGTCAAGCCCTCGTTAAGCCCTTGAAGTGTCACATTGGGCCTGGGGGATGCGGTGCACCCTGTGAAATTACACGTGGGAAGATTTGGATTTGATTTCCAGCCCTCTGCCAGTCAGTCTGCCAGGCACTTTCATGTGACGAGCCTTAGGCGAGTCCCTTTCTGTCTCTGATTCCCGATTCCTTCACAGGGATTTATGTGGGCCTTAACGCCCACTGGGAAAAGATCCCTCTGCCAGCTCAGTGCCTGTTTTCTTGCTTTGACTTGTCAATCTGGACTTGAATACACCTTTGGTTTTGGATTGACTCTATTACCTCTCCTAGAAATTAACACACAAAACTGACAGCTGATTGACAAGATGAGAAGCAGTTTTCCCAAATTCAACTTGAACTTAATCCTTTCTTGCTAAAAGAATGCTCAAATCAAGGGGACACAGCTCACTCGTTTTGACTTCATGAGCTATGGCAGGTAGAGACAACTTTCTGAAAATACACAGCTAAAACAGTCCGTGCTTTGAACGCTAGACATGTTTTTCAGAATACACAGCTAAAGCGGGGACCGTTTTAGCTGTGTATTTTGAAAAAGTTGTGTGCTCTTCAAAGAGAAAGCTACTGTTGCTGTGTCGTTGGGTTCGAGGGGAAATGGGAGTCCTCTTCAGTCAGCAGGGACGACACCTGAGTCCTTTGCAGTCCTCCTGTCTGCCTCTGAGGGTGAAATGAGAGTGGTCCCTGTCATCATGAGCCATGTCTTAAAGAATTATTCACATTCACTACGAGAATAGACGGGTGAAATAGAAAAGGTGTGTCTTCTTTTGGAGCATGGACGGGTTCAAAGCCCACCTCATACCACTAACTATTTTGCTGAACACGAGCAGTTGTGTGTGCGGCCTGTGTTTGGGTGATTTTTGTGTCGTGTGTGTGTGTGTGTGTGTGTGTGTCTGTGTTTGTGTGTCTGTATTTCTGTCTCCATTCATTAGCAGCAAATCTTTTTTCCTCTTTTAGCATGTTACTCACAACTGTGGATGAAGCCCAGCACTCCCGAAAACACAATCCATGTATGGTTGAAGGAAATTTTCTTGGTGATGAGTGAGAGGTTGGTGACTGAAACCAGCTCTATCCCATTGACCACTGAGGTCACATCTCTCAGGTGAGAAGCAAAGTGAGAATTTGAACCAGGCACATTCTCCTTAGAGACAATGGGCCAAAGACAGGTCCGATGGAATCGAATGTCTTTTCATGTTGACATCCATCCCGTCAAGCCCTCGTTAAGCCATTGAAGTGTCACATTGGGCCTGGGGGATGCGGTGCACCCTGTGAAATTACACGTCCGAAGATTTGGATTTGATTTCCAGCCCTCTGCCAGTCAGTCTGCCAGACACTTTCATGTGACAAGCCTTAGGCGAGTCCCTTTCTGTCTCTGATTCCCGATTCCTTCACAGGGATTTATGTGGGCCTTAACGCCCACTGGGAAAAGATCCCTCTGCCAGCTCAGTGCCTGCTTTCTTGGTTTGACTTGTCAATCTGGACTTGAATACACCTTTGGTTTTGGATTGACTCTATTACCTCTCCTAGAAATTAACACACAAAACTGACAGCTGATTGACACGATGAGAAGCAGTTTTCCAAAATACAAATTGAACTTAATCCTTTCTTACTAAAAGAATGCTCAAATCAAGGGGACACATCTCACTCGTTTTTACTTCATGAGCTATGGCAGGTAGAGACAACTTTTTGAAAATACACAGCTAAAACTGTCCGTGCTTTGAATGCTAGACATGTTTTTCAGAATACACAGCTAAAGCGGGGACCGTTTTAGCTGTGTATTTTGAAAAAGTTGTGTGCTCTTCAAACAGAAAGCTACTTTTGCTGTGTCTTTGGGTTCGAGGGGAAATGGGAGTCCACTTCAGTCAGCAGGGACGACACCTGAGTCCTTTGCAGTCCTCTTGTCTGCCTCTGAGGGTGAAATGAGAGTGGTCCCTGTCATCATGAGCCATGTCTGAAAGAATTATTCACATTCCCTACGAGAATAGACGGGTGAAATAGCAAAAGGTGTGTCTTCCTTTGGAGCATGGACGGGTTCAAAGCCCACCTCATACCACTAAGTATTTTGCTGAACATGAGCAGTTGTGTGTGCGGCCTGTGTTTGGGTGATTTTTGTGTCGTGTGTGTGTGTGTGTGTGTGTGTGTGTGTGTGCGTGTCTGTGTGTGTGTGTCTGTATTTCTGTCTCCATTCCTGAGCAGCAAATCTTTTTTCCTCTTTTAGCATGTTACTCACAACTGTGGATGAAGCCCAGCACTCCTGAAAACACAATCCATGTATGGTTGAAGGAAATTTTCTTGGTGATGAGTGAGAGGTTGGTGACTGAAACCAGCTCATTTCCCATTGACCACTGAGGTCACATCTCTCAGGTGAGAAGCAAAGTGAGAATTTGAACCAGGCACAATCTCCTAGGAGACAATGGGCCAAAGACAGGTCCGATGGAATCGAATGTCTTTTCATGTTGACATCCATCCCGTCAATCCCTCGTTAACCCATTGAAGTGTCACATTGGGCCTGGGGGATGCGGTGCACCCTGTGAAATTACACGTCCGAAGATTTGGATTTGATTTCCAGCCCTCTGCCAGTCAGTCTGCCAGGCACTTTCATGTGACAAGCCTTAGGCGAGTCCCTTTCTGTCTCTGATTCCCGATTCCTTCACAGGGATTTATGTGGGCCTTAACGCCCACTGGGAAAAGATCCCTCTGCCAGCTCAGTGCCTGCTTTCTTGGTTTGACTTGTCAATCTGGACTTGAATACACCTTTGGTTTTGGATTGACTCTATTACCTCTCCTAGAAATTAACACACAAAACTGACAGCTGATTGACAAGATGAGAAACAGTTTTCCAAAATTCAAATTGAACTTAATCCTTTCTTACTAAAAGAATGCTCAAATCAAGGGGACACAGCTCACTCGTTTTGACTTCATGAGCTATCGTAGGTAGAGACAACTTTTTGAAAATACACAACTAAAACTGTAAGTGCTTTGAATGCTAGACATGTTTTTCAGAATACACAGCTAAAAGAGTCCCCGCTTTAAGCACTTAAAGTGGGGACCGTTTTAGCTGTGTATTTTGAAAAAGTTGTGTGCTCTTCAAAGAGAAAGCTACTTTTGCTGTGTCTTTGGGTTCGAGGGGAATTGGGAGTCCTCTTCAGTCAGCAGGGACGACACCTGAGTCCTTTGCAGTCCTCTTGTCTACCTCTGAGGGTGAAATGAGGGTGGTCCCTGTCATCATGAGCCATGTCTGAAAGAATTATTCACATTCCCTACGAGAATAGACGGGTGAAATAGCAAAAGGTGTGTCTTCCTTTGGAGCATGGGCGGGTTCAAAGCCCAACTCATACCACTAAGTATTTTGCTGAACACGAGCAGTTGTGTGTGCGGCCTGTGTTTGGGTGATTTTTGTGTCATGTGTGTGTGTGTGTGTGTGTGTGTGTGTGTGTGTGTCTGTGTGTCTGTGTGTGTGTGTCTGTATTTCTGTCTCCATTCCTGAGCAGCAAATCTTTTTTCCTCTTATAGCATGTTACTCACAACTGTGGATGAAGCCCAGCACTCCTGAAAACACAATCCATGTATGGTTGAAGGAAATGTTCTTGGTGATGAGTGAGAGGTTGGTGACTGAAACCAGCTCATTTCCCATTGACCACTGAGGTCACATCTCTCAGGTGAGAAGCAAAGTGAGAATTTGAACCAGGCACATTCTCCTTAGAGACAATGTGCCAAAGACAGGTCCGATGGAATCGAATGTCTTTTCATGTTGACATCCATCCCGTCAAGTCCTCGTTAAGCCATTGAAGTGTCACATTGGGCCTGGGGGAGGCGGTGCACCCTGTGAAATTGCACGTGCGAAGATTTGGATTTGATTTCCAGCCCTCTGCCAGTCAGTCTGCCAGTCACTTTCATGTGACAAGCCTTAGGCGAGTCCCTTTCTGTCTCTGATTCCCGATTCCTTCACAGGGATTTATGTGGGCCTTAACGCCCACTGGTAAAAGATACCTCTGCCAGCTCAGTGCCTGCTTTCTTGGTTTGACTTGTCAATCTGGACTTGAATACACCTTTGGTTTTGGATTGACTCAATTACCTCTCCTAGAAATTAACACACAAAACTGACAGCTGATTGACAAGATGAGAAGCAGTTTTCCAAAATTCAAATTGAACTTAATCCTTTCTTACTAAAAGAATGCTCAAATCAAGGGGACACAGCTCACTCGTTTTGACTTCATGAGCTATGGCAGGTAGAGACAACTTTTTGAAAATACACAGCTAAAATTGTCCGTGCTTTGAATGCTAGACATGTTTTTCAGAATACACAGCTAAAACGGTCCCCGCTTTAAGTGCCAAAGCACTTAAAGCGGGGACCGTTTTAGCTGTGTATTTTGAAAAAGTTGTGTGCTCTTCAAAGAGAAAGCTACTTTTGCTGTGTCTTTGGGTTCGAGGGGAAATGGGAGTCCTCTTCAGTCAGCAGGGACGACACCTGAGTCCTTTGCAGTCCTCTTGTCTGCCTCTGAGGGTGAAATGAGAGTGGTCCCTGTCATCATGAGCCATGTCTGAAAGAATTATTCACATTCCCTACGAGAATAGACGGGTGAAATAGCAAAAGGTGTGTCTTCCTTTGGAGCATGGACAGGTTCAAAGCCCACCTCATACCACTAAGTATTTTGCTGAACACGAGCAGTTGTGTGTGCGGCCAGGTTTTGGGTGATTTTTGTGTCGTGTGTGTGTGTGTGTGTGTGTGTGTGTGTCTTTGTGTGTGTGTCTGTATTTCTGTCTCCATTCCTGAGCAGTAAATCTTATTTCCTCTTTTAGCATGTTACTCACAACTGTGGATGAAGCCCAGCACTCCTGAAAACACAATCCATGTATGGTTGAAGGAAATTTTCTTGGTGATGAGTGAGAGGTTGGTGATTGAAACCAGCTCATTTCCCATTGACCACTGAGGTCACATCTCTCAGGTGAGAAGCAAAGTGAGAATTTGAACCAGGCACATTCTCCTTAGAGACAATGGGCCAAAGACAGGTCCGATGGAATCGAATGTCTTTTAATGTTGACATCCATCCCGTCAAGCCCTCGTTAAGCCATTGAAGTGTCACATTGGGCCTGGGGGATGCGATGCACCCTGTGAAATTACACGTCCGAAGATTTGGATTTGATTTCCAGCCCTCTGCCAGTCAGTCTGCCAGGCACTTTCATGTGACAAGCCTTAGGCGAGTCCTTTTCTGTCTCTGATTCCGATTCCTTCACAGGGATTTATGTGGGCCTTAACGCCCACTGGGAAAAGATCCCTCTGCCAGCTCAGTGCCTGCTTTCTTGGTTTGACTTGTCAATCTGGACTTGAATACACCTTTGGTTTTGGATTGACTCTATTACCTCTCCTAGAAATTAACACACAAAACTGACAGCTGATTGACAAGATGAGAAGCAGTTTTCCAAAATTCAAATTGAACTTAATCCTTTCTTCCTAAAAGAATGCTCAAATCAAGGGGACACAGCTCACTCGTTTTGACTTCATGAGCTATGGCAAGTAGAGACAATTTTTGAAAATACAGAGCTAAAACTGTCCGTGCTTTGAATGCTAGACATGTTTTTCAGAATACACAGCTAAAACGGTCCCCGCATAAATGCTTTAGCACTTAAAGCGTGGACCGTTTTAGCTGTGTATTTGGAAAAATTGTGTGCTCTTCAAAGAGAAAGCTAGTTTTGCTGTGTCTTTGAGTTCGAGGGGAAATGGGAGTCCCCTTCAGTCAGCAGGGACGTCACCTGAGTCCTTTGCAGTCCTCTTGTCTGCCTCTGAGGGTGAAATGAGAGTGGTCCCTGTCATCATGAGCCATGTCTGAAAGAATTATTCACATTCCCTACGAGAATAGACGGGTGAAATAGCAAAAGGTGTGTCTTCCTTTGGAGCATGGACGGGTTCAAAGCCCACCTCATACCACTAAGTATTTTGCTGAACACGAGCAGTTGTGTGTGCAGCCTGTGTTTGGGTGATTTTTGTGTAATATGTGTGTGTGTGTGTGTGTGTGTGTGTGTGTGTCTGTATTTCTGTCTCCATTCCTGAGCAGCAAATCTTTTTTCCTCTTTTAGCATGTTACTCACAACTGTGGATGAAGCCCAGCACTCCTGAAAACACAATCCATGTATGGTTGAAGGAAATTTTCTTGGTGATGAGTGAGAGGTTGGTGACTGAAACCAGCTCATTTCCCATTGACCACTGAGGTCACATCTCTCAGGTGAGAAGCAAAGTGAGAATTTGAACCAGGCACATTCTCCTTAGAGACAATGGGCCAAAGACAGGTCCGATGGAATGGAATGTCTTTTCATGTTGACATCCATCCCGTCAAGCCCTCGTTAAGCCATTGAAGTGTCACATTGGGCCTGGGGGAGGCGGTGCACCCTGTGAAATTACACGTCCGAAGATTTGGATTTGATTTCCAGCCCTCTGCCTGTCAGTCTGCCAGGCACTTTCATGTGACAAGCCTTAGGCGAGTCCCTTTCTGTCTCTGATCCCCGATTCCTTCACAGGGATTAATGTGGGCCTTAACGCCCACTGGGAAAAGATCCCTCTGCCAGCTCAGTGCCTGCTTTCTTGGTTTGACTTGTCAATCTGGACTTGAATACACCTTTGGATTTGGATTGACTCTATTACCTCTCCTAGAAATTAACACACAAAACTGACAGCTGATTGACAAGATGAGAAGCAGTTTTCCAAAATTCAAATTGAACTTAATCCTTTCTTACTAAAAGAATGCTCAAATCAAAGGGACACAGCTCACTCGTTTTGACTTCATGAGCTATGGCAGGTAGAGACAACTTTCTGAAAATACACAGCCAAAAGTGTCCGTGCTTTGAATGCTAGACATGTTTTTCAGAATACACAGCTAAAACAGTCCCCGCTTTAAGTGTTAAAACTCTTAAAGCGGGGACCGTTTTAGCTGTGCATTTTGAAAAAGTTGTGTGCTCTTCAAAAAGAAAGCTACTTTTGCTGTGTCTTTGGGTTCGAGGGGAAATGGGAGTCCTCGTCAGTCAGCAGGGACGACACATGAGTCCTTTGCAGTCCTCCTGTCTGCCTCTGAGGGTGAAATGAGAGTGGTCCCTGTCATCATGAGCCATGTCTGAAAGAATTATTCACATTCCCTACGAGAATAGACGGGTGAAATAGCAAAAGGTGTGTCTTCCTTTGGAGCATGGAAGGGTTCAAAGCCCACCTCATACCACTAAGTATTTTGCTGAACAGGAGCAGTTGTGTGGGCGGCCTTTGTTTGGGTGATTTTTGTGTCGTGTGTGTGTGTGTGTCTGTGTGTGTGTGTCTGTATTTCTGTCTCCATTCCTGAGCAGCAAATCTTTTTTCCTTTTTTAGCATGTTACTCACAACTGTGGATGAAGCCCAGCACTCCTGAAAACACAATCCATATATGGTTGAAGGAAATTTTCTTGGTGATGAGTGAGAGGTTGGTGACTGAAACCAGCTCATTTCCCATTGACCACTGAGGTCACATCTCTCAGGTGAGAAGCAAAGTGAGAATTTGAACCAGGCACATTCCCCTTAGAGACAATGGGCCAAAGACAGGTCCGATGGAATGGAATGTCTTTTCATGTTGACATCCATCCCGTCAATCCCTCGTTAAGCCATTGAAGTGTCACATTGGGCCTGGGGGAGGCGGTGCACCCTGTGAAATTATACGTCCGAAGATTTGGATTTGATTTCCAGCACTCTGCCAGTCAGTCTGCCAGGCACTTTCATGTGACAAGACTTAGGCGAGTCCCTTTCTGTCTCTGATTCCCGATTCCTTCACAGGGATTTATGTGGGCCTTAACGCCCACTGGGAAAAGATCCCTCTGTCAGCTCAGTGCCTGCTTTCTTGGTGTGACTTGTCAATCTGGACTTGAATACACCTTTGGTTTTGGATTGACTCTATTACCTCTCCTAGAAATTAACACACAAAACTGAGAGCTGATTGACAAGATGAGAAGCAGCTTTCCAAAATTCAAATTGAACTTAATCCTTTCTTACTAAAAGAATGCTCAAATCAAGGGGACACAGCTCACTCGTTTTGACTTCATGAGCTATGGCAGGTAGAGACAACTTTTTGAAAATACACAGCTAAAACTGTCCGTGCTTTGAATGCTAGACATGTTTTTCAGAATACAAAGCTAAAACGGTCCCCGCTTTAAGTGCTTTATTAGCTGTGTATTTTGAAAAAGTTGTGTGCTCTTCAAAGAGAAAGCTACTTTTGCTGTATCTTTGGGTTCGAGGGGAAATGGGAGTCCTCTTCAGTCAGCAGGGACGACACCTGAGTCCTTTGCAGTCCTCTTGTCTGCCTCTGAGTGTGAAATGAGAGTGGTCCCTGTCATCATGAGCCACGTCTGAAAGAATTATTCACATTCCCTACGAGAATAGACGGGTGAAATAGCAAAAGGTGTGTCTTCCTTTGGCGCATGGATGGGTTCAAAGCCCACCTCATACCATTAAGTATTTTGCTGAACACGAGCAGTTGTGTGTGCGGCCTGTGTTTGGGTGATTTTTGTGTCGTGTGTGTGTGTGTGTGTGTGTGTGTCTGTGTGTGTGTGTCTGTATTTCTGTCTCCATTCCTGAGCAGCAAATCTTTTTTCCTCTTTTAGCCTGTTACTCACAACTGTGGATGAAGCCCAGCACTCCTGAAAACACAATCCATGTATGGTTGAAGGAAATTTTCTTGGTGATGAGTGAGAGGTTGGTGACTGAAACCAGCTCATTTCCCATTGACCCCTGAGGTCACATCTCTCAGGTGAGAAGCAAAGTGAGAATTTGAACCAGGCACATTCTCCTTAGAGACAATGGGCCAAAGACAGGTCCGATGGAATCGAATGTCTTTTCATGTTGACATCCATCCCGCCAAGCCCTCGTTAAGCGATTGAAGTGTCACATTGGGCCTGGGGGAGGCGGTGCACCCTGTGAAATTACACGTCCGAAGATTTGGATTTGATTTCCAGCCCTCTGCCAGTCAGTCTGCCAGGCACTTTCATGTGACAAGCCTTAGGCGAGTCCCTTTCTGTCTCTGATTCCCGATTCCTTCACAGGGATTTATGTGGGCCTTAACGCCCACTGGGAAAAGATCCCTCTGCCAGCTCAGTGCCTGCTTTCTTGGTTTGACTTGTCAATCTGGACTTGAATACACCTTTGGTTTTGGATTGACTCTATTACCTCTCCTAGAAATTAACACACAAAACTGACAGCTGATTGACAAGATGAGAAGCAGTTTTCCAAAATTCAAATTGAACTTAATCCTTTCTTCCTAAAAGAATGCTCAAATCAAGGGGACACAGCTCACTCGTTTTGACTTCATGAGCTATGGCAGGTAGAGACAACTTTTTGAAAATACACAGCTAAAACTGTCCGTGCTTTGAATGCTAGACATGTTTTTCAGAATACACAGCTAAAACGGTCCGCGCTTTAAGTGCTAAAGCACTTAAAAACGGGGACCGTTTTAGCTGTGTATTTTGAAAAAGTTGTGTGCTCTTCAAAGAGAAAGCTACTTTTGCTGTGTCTTTGGGTTCGAGGAGAAATGGGAGTCCTCTTCAGTCAGCAGGGACGACACCTGAGTCCTTTGCAGTCCTCTTGTCTGCCTCTGAGGGTGAAATGAGAGTGGTCCCTGTCATCATGAGCCATGTCTGAAAGAATTATTCACATTCCCTACGAGAATAGACGGGTGAAATAGCAAAAGGTGTGTCTTCCTTTGGAGCATGGACGGGTTCAAAGCCCACCTCATACCACTAAGTATTTTGCTGAACACGAGCAGTTGTGTGTGCGGCCTGTGTTTGGGTGATTTTTGTGTCATGTGTGTGTGTGTGTGTGTCTGTGTGTGTGTGTCTGTATTTCTGTCTCCATTCCTGAGCAGCAAATCTTTTTTCCTCTTTTAGCATGTTACTCACAACTGTGGATGAAGACCAGCACTCCTGAAAACACAATCCATGTATGGTCGAAGGAAATTTTCTTGGTGATGAGTGAGAGGTTGGTGACTGAAACCAGCTCATTTCCCATTGACCACTGAGGTCACATCTCTCAGGTGAGAAGCAAAGTGAGAATTTGAACCAGGGACATTCTCCTTAGAGACAATGAGCCAAAGACAGGTCCGATGGAATCGAATGCCTTTTCATGTTGACATCCATCCCGCCAAGCCCTCGTTAAGCCATTGAAGTGTCACATTGGGCCTGGGGGAGGCGGTGCACCCTGTGAAATTACACGTCCGAAGATTTGGATTTGATTTCCAGCCCTCTGCCAGTCAGTCTGCCAGGCACTTTCATGTGACAAGCCTTAGGCGAGTCCCTTTCTGTCTCTGATTCCCGATTCCTTCACAGGGATTTATGTGGGCCTTAACGCCCACTGGGAAAAGATCCCTCTGCCAGCTCAGTGCCTGCTTTCTTGGTTTGACTTGTCAATCTGGACTTGAATACACCTTTGGTTTTGGATTGACTCTATTACCTCTCCTAGAAATTAACACACAAAACTGACAGCTGATTGACAAGATGAGAAGCAGTTTTCCAAAATTCAAATTGAATTTAATCCTTTCTTACTAAAAGAATGCTCAAATCAAGGGGACACAGCTCACTCGTTTTGACTTCATGAGCTATGGCAGGTAGAGACAATTTTTGAAAATACACAGCTAAAACTGTCCGTGCTTTGAGTGCTAGACATGCTTTTCAGTTTTAAGTGCTTTAGCACTTAAAGCAGGACCGTTTTACCTGTGTATTTTGAAAAAGTTGTGTGCTCTTCAAAGAGAAAGCTACTTTTGCTATGTCTTTGGGTTCGAGGGGAAATGGGAGTCCTCTTCAGTCAGCAGGGACGACACCTGAGTCCTTTGCAGTCCTCTTGTCTGCCTCTGAGGTTGAAATGAGAGTGGTCCCTGTCATCATGAGCCATGTCTGAAAGAATTATTCACATTCCCTACGAGAATAGACGGGTGAAATAGCAAAACGTGTGTCTTCCTTTGGAGCATGGACTGGTTCAAAGCCCACCTCATACCACTAAGTATTTTGCTGAACACGAGCAGTTGTGTGTGCGGCCTGTGTTTGGGTGATTTTTGTGATATGTGTGTGTGTGTGTGTGTGTGTGTGTGTTTGTGTGTGTGTCTGTGTGTGTGTGTCTGTATTTCTGTCTCCATTCCTGAGCAGCAAATCTTTTTTCCTCTTTTAGCATGTTACTCACAACTGTGGATGAAGCCCAGCAATCCTGAAAAAACAATCCTTGTATGGTTGAAGGAAATTTTCTTGGTGATGAGTGAGAGGTTGGTGACTGAAACCAGCTCATTTCCCATTGACCACTGAGGTCACATCTCTCAGGTGAGAAGCAAAGTGAGAATTTGAACCAGGGACATTCTCCTTAGAGACAATGGGCCCAAGACAGGTCCGATGGAATCGAATGTCTTTTCATGTTGACATCCATCCCGTCAAGCCCTCGTTAAGCCATTGAAGTGTCACATTGGGCCTGGGGGAGGCGGTGCACCCTGTGAAATTACACGTCCGAAGATTTGGATTTGATTTCCAGCCCTCTGCCAGTCAGTCTGCCAGGCACTTTCATGTGACAAGCCTTAGGCGAGTCCCTTTCGGTCTCTGATTCCCGATTCCTTCACAGGGATTTATGTGGGCCATAACGCCCACTGGGAAAAGATCCCTCTGCCAGCTCAGTGCCTGCTTTCTTGCTTTGACTTGTCAACCTGGACTTGAATACACCTTTGGTTTTGGATTGACTCTATTACCTCTCCTAGAAATTAACACACAAAACTGACAGCTGATTGACAAGATGAGAAGCAGTTTTCCAAAATTCAAATTGAACTTAATCCTTTCTTACTAAAAGAATGCTCAAATCAAGGGGACACAGCTCACTCGTTTTGACTTCATGAGCCATGGCAGGTAGAGACAACTTTTTGAAAATACAGAGCTAAAACTGTCCGTGCTTTGAATGCTAGACATGCTTTTCAGTTTTAAGTGCTTTAGCACTTAATGCGGGACCGTTTTAGCTGTGTATTTTGAAAAAGTTGTGTGCTCTTCAAAGAGAAAGCTACTTTTGCTGTGTCTTTGGGTTCGAGGGGAAATGGGAGTCCTCTTCAGTCAGCAGGGACGACACCTGAGTCCTTTGCAGTCCTCTTGTCTGCCTCTGAGGGTGAAATGAGAGTGGTCCCTGTCATCATGAGCCATGTCTGAAAGAATTATGCACATTCCCTACGAGAATAGACGGGTGAAATAGCAAAAGGTGTGTCTTCCTTTGGAGCATGGACGGGTTCAAAGCCCACCTCATACCACTAAGTATTTTGCTGAACACGAGCAGTTGTGTGTGCGGCCTGTGTTTGGGTGATTTTTGTGTCATGTGTGTGTGTGTCTGTGTGTGTGTGTGTGTGTGTCTGTGTGTGTGTGTCTGTATTTCTGTCTCCATTCCTTAGCAGCAAATCTTTTTTCCTCTTTTAGCATGTTACTCACAACTGTGGATGAAGCCCAGCACTCCTGAAAACACAATCCATGTATGGTTGAAGGAAATTTTCTTGGTGATGAGTGAGAGGTTGGTGACTGAAACCAGCTCATTTCCCATTGACCACTGAGGTCACATCTCTCAGGTGAGAAGCAAAGTGAGAATTTGAACCAGGCACATTCTCCTTAGAGACAATGGGCCAAAGACAGGTCCGATGGAATCGAATGTCTTTTCATGTTGACATCCATCCCGTCAAGCCCTCGTTAAGCCATTGAAATGTCACATTGGGCCTGGGGGAGGCGGTGCACCCTGTGAAATTACACATCCGAAGATTTGGATTTGATTTCCAGCCCACTGCCAGTCAGTCTGCCAGGCACTTTCATGTGACAAGCCTTAGGCGAGTCCCTTTCTGTCTCTGATTCCCGATTCCTTCACAGGGATTTATGTGGGCCTTAACACCCACTGGGAAAAGATCCCTCTGCCAGCTCAGTGCCTGCTTTCTTGCTTTGACTTGTCAATCTGGACTTGAATACACCTTTGGTTTTGGATTGACTCTATTACCTCTCCTAGAAATTAACACACAAAACTGACAGCTGATTGACAAGATGAGAAGCAGTTTTCCAAAATTCAAATTGAACTTAATCCTTTCTGACTAAAAGAATGCTCAAATCAAGGGGACACAGCTCACTCGTTTTGACTTCATGAGCTATGGCAGGTAGAGACAACATTTTGAAAATACACAGCTAAAACTGTCCGTGCTTTGAATGCTAGACATGTTTTTCAGTTTTAAGTGCTTTAGCAATTAAAGCGGGACCGTTTTAGCTGTGTATTTTGAAAAAGTTGTGTGCTCTTCAAAGAGAAAGCTACTTTTGCTGTGTCTTTGTGTTCGAGGGGAAATGGGAGTCCTCTTCAGTCAGCCGGGACGACACCTGAGTACTTTACAGTCCTCTTCTCTGCCTCTGAGGGTGAAATGAGAGTGGTCCCTGTCATCATGAGCCATGTCTGAAAGAATTATTCACATTCCCTACGAGAATAGACAGGTGAAATAGCAAAAGTTGTGTCTTCCTTTGGAGCATGGACGGGTTCGAAGCCCACCTCATACCACTAAGTATTTTGCTGAACACGAGCAGTTGTGTGTGCGGCCTGTGTTTGGGTGATTTTTGTGTCATGTGTGTGTGTGTGAGTGTGTTTGTGTGTGTGTGTGTGTGTGTCTGTGTGTGTGTGTCTGTATTTCTGTCTCCATTCCTGAGCAGGAAATCTTTTTTCCTCTTTTAGCATGTTACTCACAACTGTGGATGAAGCCCAGCACTCCTGAAAACACAATCCATGTATGGTTGAAGGAAATTTTCTTGGTGATGAGTGAGAGGTTGGTGACTGAAACCAGCTCATTTCCCATTGACCACTGAGGTCACATCTCTCAGGTGAGAAGCAAAGTGAGAATTTGAACCAGGCACATTCTCCTTAGAGACAATGGGCCAAAGACAGGTCCGATGGAATCGAATGTCTTTTCATGTTGACAACCATCCCGTCAAGCCCTCGTTAAGCCATTGAAGTGTCACATTGGGCCTGGGGGAGGCGGTGCCCCCTGTGAAATTACACGTCCGAAGATTTGGATTTGATTTCCAGCCCTCTGCCAGTCAGTCTGCAGGCACTTTCATGTGACAAGCCTTAGGCGAGTCCCTTTCTGTCTCTGATTCCCGATTCCTTCACAGGGATTTATGTGGGCCTTAACGCCCACTGGGAAAAGATCCCTCTGCCAGCTCAGTGCCTGCTTTCTTGGTTTGATTTGTCAATCTGGACTTGAATACACTTTTGGTTTTGGATTGACTCTATTACCTCTCCTAGAAATTAACACACAAAACTGACAGCTGATTGACAAGATGAGAAGCAGTTTTCCAAAATTCAAATTGAACTTAATCCTTTCTTACTAAAAGAATGCTCAAATCAAGGGGACACAGCTCACTCGTTTTGACTTCATGAGCTATGGCAGGTAGAGACAACTTTTTGAAAATACACAGCCAAAACTGTCCGTGCTTTGAATGCTAGACATGTTTTTCAGAATACACAGCTAAAGCGGTCCCCGCTTTAAGTGTTAAAGCACTTAAAGCGGGGACAGTTTTAGCTGTGTATTTTGAAAAATTTGTGTGCTCTTCAAAGAGAAAGCTACTTTTGCTGTGTCTTTGGGTTCGAGGTGAAATGGGAGTCCTCTTCAGTCAGCAGGGACGACACCTGAGTCCTTTGCAGTCCTCCTGTCTGCCTCTGAGGGTGAAATAGCAAAAGGTGTGTCTTCCTTTGGAGCATGGACGGGTTCAAAGCCCACCTCATACCACTAAGTATTTTGCTGAACACGAGCAGTTGTGTGTGCGGCCTGTGTTTGGGTGATTTTTGTGTCGTGTGTGTGTGTGTGTGTGTGTGTCTGTGTGTGTGTGTCTGTATTTCTGTCTCCATTCCTGAGCAGCAAATCTTTTTTCCTCTTTTAGCATGTTACTCACAACTGTGGATGAAGCCCAGCACTCCTGAAAACACAATCCATGTATGGTTGAAGGAAATTTTCTTGGTGATGAGTGAGAGGTTGGTGACTGAAACCAGCTCATTTCCCATTGACCACTGAGGTCACATCTCTCAGGTGAGAAGCAAAGTGAGAATTTGAACCAGGCACATTCTCCATAGAGACAATGGGCCAAAGACAGGTCCGATGGAATCGAATGTCTTTTCATGTTGACATCCATCCCGTCAAGCCTTCGTTAAGCCATTGAAGTGTCACATTGGGCCTGGGGGAGGCGGTGCACCCTGTGAAATTACACGTCCGAAGATTTGGATTTGATTTCCAGCCCTCTGCCAGTCAGTCTGCCAGGCACTTTCATGTGACAAGCCTTAGGCGAGTCATTTTCTGTCACTGATTCCCGATTCCTTCACAGGGATTTATGTGGGCCTTAACGCCCACTGGGAAAAGATCCCTGTGCCAGCTCTGTGCCTGCTTTCTTGGTTTGACTTGTCAATCTGGACTTGAATACACCTTTGGTTTTGGATTGACTCTATTACCTCTCCTAGAAATTAACACACAAAACTGACAGTTGATTGACAAGATGAGAAACAGTTTTCCAAAATTCAAATTGAACTTAATCCTTTCTTACTAAAAGAATGCTCAAATCAAGGGGACACAGCTCACTCTTTTTGACTTCATGAGCTATGGCAGGTAGAGACAAATTTTTGAAAATACACAGCTAAAACTGTCCGTGCTTTGAATGCTAGACATGTTTTTCAGTTTTAAGTGCTTTAGCAATTAAAGCGGGACCGTTTTAGCTGTGTATTTTGAAAAAGTTGTGTGCTCTTCAAAGAGAAAGCTACTTTTGCTGTGTCTTTGTGTTCGAGGGGAAATGGGAGTCCTCTTCAGTCAGCCGGGACGACACCTGAGTACTTTGCAGTCCTCTTGTCTGCCTCTGAGGGTGAAATGAGAGTGGTCCCTGTCATCATGAGCCATGTCTGAAAGAATTATTCACATTCCCTACGAGAATAGACAGGTGAAATAGCAAAAGTTGTGTCTTCCTTTGGAGCATGGACGGGTTCAAAGCCCACCTCATACCACTAAGTATTTTGCTGAACACGAGCATTTGTGTGTGCGGCCTGTGTTTGGGTGATTTTTGTGTCATGTGTGTGTGTGTGAGTGTGTTTGTGTGTGTGTGTGTGTGTGTCTGTGTGTGTGTGTCTGTATTTCTGTCTCCATTCCTGAGCAGCAAATCTTTTTTCCTCTTTTAGCATGTTACTCACAACTGTGGATGAAGCCCAGCACTCCTGAAAACACAATCCATGTATGGTTGAAGGAAATTTTCTTGGTGATGAGTGAGAGGTTGGTGACTGAAACCAGCTCATTTCCCATTGACCACTGAGGTCACATCTCTCAGGTGAGAAGCAAAGTGAGAATTTGAACCAG
Source organism: Saimiri boliviensis (assembly GCF_048565385.1). Lineage (NCBI taxonomy): Eukaryota > Metazoa > Chordata > Mammalia > Primates > Cebidae > Saimiri > Saimiri boliviensis. The sequence continues at coordinate 154,801,387 of NC_133453.1, forward strand.
GCACATTCTCCTTAGAGACAATGGGCCAAAGACAGGTCCGATGGAATCGAATGTCTTTTCATGTTGACAACCATCCCGTCAAGCCCTCGTTAAGCCATTGAAGTGTCACATTGGGCCTGGGGGAGGCGGTGCACCCTGTGAAATTACATGTCCGAAGATTTGGATTTGATTTCCAGCCCTCTGCCAGTCAGTCTGCCAGGCACTTTCATGTGACAAGCCTTAGGCGAGTCCCTTTCTGTCTCTGATTCCCGATTCCTTCACAGGGATTTATGTGGGCCTTAACGCCCACTGGGAAAAGATCCCTCTGCCAGCTCAGTGCCTGCTTTCTTGGTTTGATTTGTCAATCTGGACTTGAATACACCTTTGGTTTTGGATTGACTCTATTACCTCTCCTAGAAATTAACACACAAAACTGACAGCTGATTGACAAGATGAGAAGCAGTTTTCCAAAATTCAAATTGAACTTAATCCTTTCTTACTAAAAGAATGCTCAAATCAAGGGGACACAGCTCACTCGTTTTGACTTCATGAGCTATGGCAGGTAGAGACAACTTTTTGAAAATACACAGCCAAAACTGTCCGTGCTTTGAATGCTAGACATGTTTTTCAGAATACACAGCTAAAGCGGTCCCCGCTTTAAGTGTTAAAGCACTTAAAGCGGGGACAGTTTTAGCTGTGTATTTTGAAAAATTTGTGTGCTCTTCAAAGAGAAAGCTACTTTTGCTGTGTCTTTGGGTTCGAGGTGAAATGGGAGTCCTCTTCAGTCAGCAGGGACGACACCTGAGTCCTTTGCAGTCCTCCTGTCTGCCTCTGAGGGTGAAATAGCAAAAGGTGTGTCTTCCTTTGGAGCATGGACGGGTTCAAAGCCCACCTCATACCACTAAGTATTTTGCTGAACACGAGCAGTTGTGTGTGAGGCCTGTGTTTGGGTGATTTTTTTGTCGTTTGTGTGTGTGTGTGTGTGTGTGTGTGTGTCTGTGTGTGTGTGTCTGTATTTCTGTCTCCATTCCTGAGCAGCAAATCTTTTTTCCTCTTTTAGCATGTTACTCACTACTGTGGATGAAACCCAGCACTCCTGAAAACACAATCCATGTATGGTTGAAGGAAATTTTGTTGGTGATGAGTGAGAGGTTGGTGACTGAAACCAGCTCATTTCCCATTGACCACTGAGGTCACATCTCTCAGGTGAGAAGCAAAGTGAGAATTTGAACCAGGCACATTCTGCTTAGAGACAATGGGCCAAAGACAGGTCCGATGGAATCGAATGTCTTTTCTTGTTGACATCCATCCCGTCAAGTCCTCGTTAAGCCATTGAAGTGTCACAATGGGCCTGGGGGAGGCGGTGCACCCTGTGAAATTACACGTCCGAAGATTTGGATTTGATTCCAGCCGTCTGCCAGTCAGTCTGCCAGGGACTTTCATGTGACAAGCCTTAGGCGAGTCCCTTTCTGTCTCTGATTCCCGATTCCTTCACAGGGATTTATGTGGGCCTTAACGCCCACTGGGAAAAGATCCCTCTGCCAGCTCAGTGCCTGCATTCTTGGTTTCACTTGTCAATCTGGACTTGAATACACCTTTGGTTTTGGATTGACTCTATTACCTCTCCTAGAAATTAACACACAAAACTGACAGCTGATTGACAAGATGAGAAGCAGTTTTCCAAAATTCAAATTGAACTTAATCCTTTCTTACTAAAAGAATGCTCAAATCAAGGGGACACAGCTCACTCGTTTTGACCTCATGAGCTATGGCAGGTAGAGACAACTTTTTGAAAATACACAGCTAAAACTGTCCGTGTTTTGAATGCTAGACATGTTTTTCAGAATACACAGCCAAAACGGTCCCCGCTTTAAGTGCTAAAGCACTTAAAGCGGGAACCGTTTTCTCTGTGTATTTTGAAAAATTGTGTGCTCTTCAAAGAGAAAGCTACTTTTGCTGTGTCTTTGGGTTCGAGGGGAAATGGGAGTCCTCTTCAGTCAGCAGGGACGACACCTGATTCCTTTGCAGTCCTCTTGTCTGCCTCTGAGGGTGAAATGAGAGTGGTCCCTGTCAACATGGGCCATGTCTGAAAGAATTATTCACATTCCCTACGAGATTAGACGGGTGAAATAGCAAAAGGTGTGTCTTCCTTTGGAGCATGGACGGGTTCAAAGCCCACCTCATACCACTAAGTATTTTGCTGAACACGAGCAGTTGTGTGTGCGGCCTGTGTTTGGGTGATTTTTGTGTCATGTGTGTGTGTGTCTGTGTGTGTGTGTCTGTGTGTGTGTGTCTGTATTTCTGTCTCCATTCCTGAGCAGTAAATCTTTATTCCTCTTTTAGCATGTTACTCACAACTGTGGATGAAGCCCAGCACTCCTGAAAACACAATCCATGTATGGTTGAAGGAAATTTTCTTGGTGATGAGTGAGAGTTTGGTGCCTGAAACCAGCTCATTTCCCATTGACCACTGAGGTCGCATCTCTCAGGTGAGAAGCAAAGTGAGAATTTGAACCAGGCACATTCTCCTAAGAGACAATGGGCCAAAGACTGGTCCGATGGAATCGAATGTCTTTTCATGTTGACATCCATCCCGTCAAGCCCTCGTTAAGCCATTGAAGTGTCACATTGGGCATGGGGGAGGCGGTGCACCCTGTGAAATTACACGTCCGAAGATTTGGATTTGATTTCCAGCCCTCTGCCAGTCAGTCTGCCAGGCACTTTCATGTGACAAGCCTTAGGCGAGTCATTTTCTGTCACTGATTCCCGATTCCTTCACAGGGATTTATGTGGGCCTTAACGCCCACTGGGAAAAGATCCCTGTGCCAGCTCTGTGCCTGCTTTCTTGGTTTGACTTGTCAATCTGGACTTGAATACACCTTTGGTTTTGGATTGACTCTATTACCTCTCCTAGAAATTAACACACAAAACTGACAGTTGATTGACAAGATGAGAAACAGTTTTCCAAAATTCAAATTGAACTTAATCCTTTCTTACTAAAAGAATGCTCAAATCAAGGGGACACAGCTCACTCTTTTTGACTTCATGAGCTATGGCAGGTAGAGACAAATTTTTGAAAATACACAGCTAAAACTGTCCGTGCTTTGAATGCTAGACATGTTTTTCAGTTTTAAGTGCTTTAGCAATTAAAGCGGGACCGTTTTAGCTGTGTATTTTGAAAAAGTTGTGTGCTCTTCAAAGAGAAAGCTACTTTTGCTGTGTCTTTGTGTTCGAGGGGAAATGGGAGTCCTCTTCAGTCAGCCGGGACGACACCTGAGTACTTTGCAGTCCTCTTGTCTGCCTCTGAGGGTGAAATGAGAGTGGTCCCTGTCATCATGAGCCATGTCTGAAAGAATTATTCACATTCCCTACGAGAATAGACAGGTGAAATAGCAAAAGTTGTGTCTTCCTTTGGAGCATGGACGGGTTCAAAGCCCACCTCATACCACTAAGTATTTTGCTGAACACGAGCATTTGTGTGTGCGGCCTGTGTTTGGGTGATTTTTGTGTCATGTGTGTGTGTGTGAGTGTGTTTGTGTGTGTGTGTGTGTGTGTCTGTGTGTGTGTGTCTGTATTTCTGTCTCCATTCCTGAGCAGCAAATCTTTTTTCCTCTTTTAGCATGTTACTCACAACTGTGGATGAAGCCCAGCACTCCTGAAAACACAATCCATGTATGGTTGAAGGAAATTTTCTTGGTGATGAGTGAGAGGTTGGTGACTGAAACCAGCTCATTTCCCATTGACCACTGAGGTCACATCTCTCAGGTGAGAAGCAAAGTGAGAATTTGAACCAGGCACATTCTCCTTAGAGACAATGGGCCAAAGACAGGTCCGATGGAATCGAATGTCTTTTCATGTTGACAACCATCCCGTCAAGCCCTCGTTAAGCCATTGAAGTGTCACATTGGGCCTGGGGGAGGCGGTGCACCCTGTGAAATTACATGTCCGAAGATTTGGATTTGATTTCCAGCCCTCTGCCAGTCAGTCTGCCAGGCACTTTCATGTGACAAGCCTTAGGCGAGTCCCTTTCTGTCTCTGATTCCCGATTCCTTCACAGGGATTTATGTGGGCCTTAACGCCCACTGGGAAAAGATCCCTCTGCCAGCTCAGTGCCTGCTTTCTTGGTTTGATTTGTCAATCTGGACTTGAATACACCTTTGGTTTTGGATTGACTCTATTACCTCTCCTAGAAATTAACACACAAAACTGACAGCTGATTGACAAGATGAGAAGCAGTTTTCCAAAATTCAAATTGAACTTAATCCTTTCTTACTAAAAGAATGCTCAAATCAAGGGGACACAGCTCACTCGTTTTGACTTCATGAGCTATGGCAGGTAGAGACAACTTTTTGAAAATACACAGCCAAAACTGTCCGTGCTTTGAATGCTAGACATGTTTTTCAGAATACACAGCTAAAGCGGTCCCCGCTTTAAGTGTTAAAGCACTTAAAGCGGGGACAGTTTTAGCTGTGTATTTTGAAAAATTTGTGTGCTCTTCAAAGAGAAAGCTACTTTTGCTGTGTCTTTGGGTTCGAGGTGAAATGGGAGTCCTCTTCAGTCAGCAGGGACGACACCTGAGTCCTTTGCAGTCCTCCTGTCTGCCTCTGAGGGTGAAATAGCAAAAGGTGTGTCTTCCTTTGGAGCATGGACGGGTTCAAAGCCCACCTCATACCACTAAGTATTTTGCTGAACACGAGCAGTTGTGTGTGAGGCCTGTGTTTGGGTGATTTTTTTGTCGTTTGTGTGTGTGTGTGTGTGTGTGTGTGTGTGTCTGTGTGTGTGTGTCTGTATTTCTGTCTCCATTCCTGAGCAGCAAATCTTTTTTCCTCTTTTAGCATGTTACTCACTACTGTGGATGAAACCCAGCACTCCTGAAAACACAATCCATGTATGGTTGAAGGAAATTTTGTTGGTGATGAGTGAGAGGTTGGTGACTGAAACCAGCTCATTTCCCATTGACCACTGAGGTCACATCTCTCAGGTGAGAAGCAAAGTGAGAATTTGAACCAGGCACATTCTGCTTAGAGACAATGGGCCAAAGACAGGTCCGATGGAATCGAATGTCTTTTCTTGTTGACATCCATCCCGTCAAGTCCTCGTTAAGCCATTGAAGTGTCACAATGGGCCTGGGGGAGGCGGTGCACCCTGTGAAATTACACGTCCGAAGATTTGGATTTGATTCCAGCCGTCTGCCAGTCAGTCTGCCAGGGACTTTCATGTGACAAGCCTTAGGCGAGTCCCTTTCTGTCTCTGATTCCCGATTCCTTCACAGGGATTTATGTGGGCCTTAACGCCCACTGGGAAAAGATCCTTCTGCCAGCTCAGTGCCTGCATTCTTGGTTTCACTTGTCAATCTGGACTTGAATACACCTTTGGTTTTGGATTGACTCTATTACCTCTCCTAGAAATTAACACACAAAACTGACAGCTGATTGACAAGATGAGAAGCAGTTTTCCAAAATTCAAATTGAACTTAATCCTTTCTTACTAAAAGAATGCTCAAATCAAGGGGACACAGCTCACTCGTTTTGACCTCATGAGCTATGGCAGGTAGAGACAACTTTTTGAAAATACACAGCTAAAACTGTCCGTGTTTTGAATGCTAGACATGTTTTTCAGAATACACAGCCAAAACGGTCCCCGCTTTAAGTGCTAAAGCACTTAAAGCGGGAACCGTTTTCTCTGTGTATTTTGAAAAATTGTGTGCTCTTCAAAGAGAAAGCTACTTTTGCTGTGTCTTTGGGTTCGAGGGGAAATGGGAGTCCTCTTCAGTCAGCAGGGACGACACCTGATTCCTTTGCAGTCCTCTTGTCTGCCTCTGAGGGTGAAATGAGAGTGGTCCCTGTCAACATGGGCCATGTCTGAAAGAATTATTCACATTCCCTACGAGATTAGACGGGTGAAATAGCAAAAGGTGTGTCTTCCTTTGGAGCATGGACGGGTTCAAAGCCCACCTCATACCACTAAGTATTTTGCTGAACACGAGCAGTTGTGTGTGCGGCCTGTGTTTGGGTGATTTTTGTGTCATGTGTGTGTGTGTCTGTGTGTGTGTGTCTGTGTGTGTGTGTCTGTATTTCTGTCTCCATTCCTGAGCAGCAAATCTTTTTTCCTCTTTTAGCATGTTACTCACAACTGTGGATGAAGCCCAGCACTACTGAAAACACAATCCATGTATGGTTGAAGGAAATTTTCTTGGTGATGAGTGAGAGGTTGGTGACTGAAACCAGCTCATTTCCCATTGACCACTGAGGTCACATCTCTCAAATGAGAAGCAAAGTGAGAATTTGAACCAGGCACATTCTCCTTAGAGACAATGGGCCAAAGACAGGTCCGATGGAATCGAATGTCTTTTCATGTTGACATCCATCCCGTCAAGCCCTCGTTAAGCCATTGAAGTGTCACATTGGGCCTGGGGGAGGCGGTGCACCCTGTGAAATTACACGTCCGAAGATTTGGATTTGATTTCCAGCCCTCTGCCAGTCAGTCTGCCAGGCACTTTCATGTGACAAGCCTTAGGCGAGTCCCTTTCTGTCTCTGATTCCCGATTCCTTCACAGGGATTTATGTGGGCCTTAACGCCCACTGGGAAAAGATCCCTCTGCCAGCTCAGTGCCTGCTTTCTTGGTTTGACTTGTCAATCTGGACTTGAATACACCTTTGGTTTTGGATTGACTCTATTACCTCTCCTAGAAATTAACACACAAAACTGACAGCTGATTGACAAGATGAGAAGCAGTTTCCCAAAATTCAAATTGAACTTAATCCTTTCTTCCTAAAAGAATGCTCAAATCAAGGGGACACAGCTCACTCGTTTTGACTTCATGAGCTATGGCAGGTAGAGACAACTTTTTGAAAATACACAGCTAAAACTGTCCGTGCTTTGAATGCTAGACATGTTTTTCAGAATACACAGCTAAAACGGTCCCCGCTTTATGTGCTTAGCACTTAAATCGGGGACCGTTTTAGCTGTGTATTTTGAAAAATTTGTGTGCTCTTCAAAGAGAAAGCTACTTTTGCTGTGTCTTTGGGTTCGAGGGGAAATGGGAGTCCTCTTCACTCAGCAGGGACGACACCTGAGTCCTTTGCAGTCCTCTTGTCTGCCTCTGAGGGTGAAATGAGAGTGGTGCCTGTCATCATGAGCCATGTCTGAAAGAATTATTCACATTCCCTACGAGAATAGACGGGTGAAATAGCAAAAGCTGTGTCTTCCTTTGGAGCATGGACAGGTTCAAAGCCCACCTCATACCAAAGTATTTTGCTGAACACGAGCAGTTGTGTGTGCGGCCTGTGTTTCGGTGATTTTTGTGTCGTGTGTGTGTGTGTGTGTGTGTGTGTGTGTGTGTGTGTCTGTATTTCTGTCTCCATTCCTGAGCAGCAAATCTTTTTTCCTCTTTTAGCATGTTACTCACAACTGTGGATGAAGCCCAGCACTCCTGAAAACACAATCCATGTATGGTTGAAGGAAATTTTCTTGGTGATGAGTGAGAGGTTGGTGACTGAAACCAGCTCATTTCCCATTGACCACTGAGTTCACATCTCTCAGGTGAGAAGCAAAGTGAGAATTTGAACCAGGCACATTCTCCTTAGAGACAATGGGCCAAAGACAGGTCCGATGGAATCGAATGTCTTTTCATGTTGACATCCATCCCGTCAAGCCCTCGTTAAGCCATTGAAGTGTCACATTGGGCCTGGGGGAGGCGGTGCACCCTGTGAAATTACACGTCCGAAGATTTGGATTTGATTTCCAGCCCTCTGCCAGTCAGTCTGCCAGGCACTTTCATGTGACAAGCCTTAGGCGAGTCCCTTTCTGTCTCTGATTCCCGATTCCTTCACAGGGATTTATGTGGGCCTTAACGCCCACTGGGAAAAGATCCCTCTGCCAGCTCAGTGCCTGCTTTCTTGGTTTGACTTGTCAATCTGGACTTGAATACACCTTTGGTTTTGGATTGACTCTATTACCTCTCCTAGAAATTAACACACAAAACTGACAGCTGATTGACAAGATGAGAAGCAGTTTTCCAAAATTCAATTTGAACTTAATCCTTTCTTACTAAAAGAATGCTCAAATCAAGGGGACACAGCTCACTCGTTTTGACTTCATGAGCTATGGCAGGTAGAGACAACTTTTTGAAAATACACAGCTAAAAGTGTCCGTGCTTTGAATGCTAGACATGTTTTTCAGAATACACATCTAAAACGGTCCCCGCTTTAAGTGCTAAATCACTTAAAGCGGGGACCGTTTTTGCTGTGTATTTTGAAAAAGTTGTGTGCTCTTCAAAGAGAAAGCTACTTTTGCTGTGTCTTTGGGTTCGAGGGGAAATGGGAGTCCTCTTCAGTCAGCAGGGACGACACCTGAGTCCTTTGCAGTCCTCTTGTCTGCCTCTGAGGGTGAAATGAGAGTGGTCCCTGTCAACATGAGCCATGTCTGAAAGAATTATTCACATTCCCTACGAGAATAGACGGGTGAAATAGCAAAAGGTGTGTCTTCCTTTGGAGCATGGACGGGTTCAAAGCCCACCTCATACCACTAAGTATTTTGCTGAACACGAGCAGTTGTGTGTGAGGCCTGTGTTTGGGTGATTTTTGTGTCATGTGTGTGTGTGTGTGTGTGTGTGTGTGTGTGTGTCTGTGTGTGTGTGTCTGTATTTCTGTCTCCATTCCTGAGCAGCAAATCTTTTTTCCTCTTTTAGCATGTTACTCACTACTGTGGATGAAACCCAGCACTCCTGAAAACACAATCCATGTATGGTTGAAGGAAATTTTGTTGGTGATGAGTGAGAGGTTGGTGACTGAAACCAGCTCATTTCCCATTGACCACTGAGGTCACATCTCTCAGGTGAGAAGCAAAGTGAGAATTTGAACCAGGCACATTCTGCTTAGAGACAATGGGCCAAAGACAGGTCCGATGGAATCGAATGTCTTTTCTTGTTGACATCCATCCCGTCAAGTCCTCGTTAAGCCATTGAAGTGTCACAATGGGCCTGGGGGAGGCGGTGCACCCTGTGAAATTACACGTCCGAAGATTTGGATTTGATTCCAGCCGTCTGACAGTCAGTCTGCCAGGGACTTTCATGTGACAAGCCTTAGGCGAGTCCCTTTCTGTCTCTGATTCCCGATTCCTTCACAGGGATTTATGTGGGCCTTAACGCCCACTGGGAAAAGATCCCTCTGCCAGCTCAGTGCCTGCATTCTTGGTTTCACTTGTCAATCTGGACTTGAATACACCTTTGGTTTTGGATTGACTCTATTACCTCTCCTAGAAATTAACACACAAAACTGACAGCTGATTGACAAGATGAGAAGCAGTTTTCCAAAATTCAAATTGAACTTAATCCTTTCTTACTAAAAGAATGCTCAAATCAAGGGGACACAGCTCACTCGTTTTGACTTCATGAGCTATGGCAGGTAGAGACAACTTTTTGAAAATACACAGCTAAAACTGTCCGTGCTTTGAATGCTAGACATGTTTTTCAGAATACACAGCCAAAACGGTCCCCGCTTAAAGTGCTAAAGCACTTAAAGCGGGGACCGTTTTAGCTGTGTATTTTGAAAAAGTTGTGTGCTCTTCAAAGAGAAAGCTACTTTTGCTGTGTCTTTGGGTTCGAGGGGAAATGGGAGTCCTCTTCAGTCAGCAGGGACGACACCTGATTCCTTTGCAGTCCTCTTGTCTGCCTCTGAGGGTGAAATGAGAGTGGTCCCTGTCATCATGGGCCATGTCTGAAAGAATTATTCACATTCCCTACGAGATTAGACGGGTGAAATAGCAAAAGGTGTGTCTTCCTTTGGAGCATGGACGGGTTCAAAGCCCACCTCATACCACTAAGTATTTTGCTGAACACGAGCAGTTGTGTGTGCGGCCTATGTTTGGGTGATTTTTGTGTCATGTGTGTGTGTGTCTGTGTGTGTGTGTCTGTGTGTGTGTGTCTGTATTTCTGTCTCCATTCCTGAGCAGCAAATCTTTTTTCCTCTTTTAGCATGTTACTCACAACTGTGGATGAAGCCCAGCACTCCTGAAAACACAATCCATGTATGGTTGAAGGAAATTTTCTTGGTGATGAGTGAGAGGTTGGTGACTGAAACCAGCTCATTTCCCATTGACCACTGAGTTCACATCTCTCAGGTGAGAAGCAAAGTGAGAATTTGAACCAGGCACATTCTCCTTAGAGACAATGGGCCAAAGACAGGTCCGATGGAATCGAATGTCTTTTCATGTTGACATCCATCCCGTCAAGCCCTCGTTAAGCCATTGAAGTGTCACATTGGGCCTGGGGGAGGCGGTGCTCCCTGTGAAATTACACGTCCGAAGATTTGGATTTGATTTCCAGCCCTCTGCCAGTCAGTCTGCCAGGCACTTTCATGTGACAAGCCTTAGGCGAGTCCCTTTCTGTCTCTGATTCCCGATTCCTTCACAGGGATTTATGTGGGCCTTAACGCCCACTGGGAAAAGATCCCTCTGCCAGCTCAGTGCCTGCTTTCTTGGTTTGACTTGTCAATCTGGACTTGAATACACCTTTGGTTTTGGATTGACTCTATTACCTCTCCTACAAATTAACACACAAAACTGACAGCTGATTGACAAGATGAGAAGCAGTTTTCCAAAATTCAAATTGAACTTAATCCTTTCTTACTAAAAGAATGCTCAAATCAAGGGGACACAGCTCACTCGTTTTGACTTCATGAGCTATGGCAGGTAGAGACAACTTTTTGAAAATACACAGCTAAAACTGTCCGTGCTTTGAATGCTAGACATGTTTTTCAGAATACACATCTAAAACGGTCCCCGCTTTAAGTGCTAAATCACTTAAAGCGGGGACCGTTTTTGCTGTGTATTTTGAAAAAGTTGTGTGCTCTTCAAAGAGAAAGCTACTTTTGCTGTGTCTTTGGGTTCGAGGGGAAATGGGAGTCCTCTTCAGTCAGCAGGGACGACACTTGAGTCCTTTGCAGTCCTCTTGTCTGCCTCTGTGGGTGAAATGAGAGTGGTCCCTGTCAACATGAGCCATGTCTGAAAGAATTATTCACATTCGCTACGAGAATAGACGGGTGAAATAGCAAAAGGTGTGTCTTCCTTTGGAGCATGGACGGGTTCAAAGCCCACCTCATACCACTAAGTATTTTGCTGAACACGAGCAGTTGTGTGTGAGGCCTGTGTTTGGGTGATTTTTGTGTCGTGTGTGTGTGTGTGTGTGTGTCTGTGTGTGTGTGTCTGTGTGTGTGTGTTTGTATTTCTGTCTCCATTCCTGAGCAGCAAATCTTTTTTCCTCTTTTAGCATGTTACTCACAACTGTGGATGAAGCCCAGCACTCCTGAAAACACAATCCATGTATGGTTGAAGGAAATTTTCTTGGTGATGAGTGAGAGGTTGGTGACTGAAACCAGCTCATTTCCCATTGACCACTGAGGTCACATCTCTCAGGTGAGAAGCAAAGTGAGAATTAGAACCAGGCACATTCTCCTTAGAGACAATGGGCCAAAGACAGGACCGATGGAATCGAATGTCTTTTCATGTTGACATCCATCCCGTCAAGCCCTCGTTAAGCTATTGAAGTGTCACATTGTGCCTGGGGGAGGCGGTGCACCCTGTGAAATTACACGTCCGAAGATTTGGATTTGATTTCCAGCCCTCTGCCAGTCAGTCTGCCAGGCACTTTCATGTGACAAGCCTTAGGCGAGTCCCTTTCTGTCTCTGATTCCCGATTCCTTCACAGGGATTTATGTGGGCCTTAACGCCCACTGGGAAAAGATCCCTCTGCCAGCTCAGTGCCTGCTTTCTTGGTTTGACTTGTCAATCTGGACTTGAATACACCTTTGGTTTTGGATTGACTCTATTACCTCTCCTAGAAATTAACACACAAAACTGACAGCTGATTGACAAGATGAGAAGCAGTTTTCCAAAATTCAAATTGAACTTAATCCTTTCTTACTAAAAGAATGCTCAAATCAAGGGGACACAGCTCACTCGTTTTGACTTCATGAGCTATGGCAGGTAGAGACAACTTTTTGAAAATACACAGCTAAAAGTGTCCGTGCTTTGAATGCTAGACATGTTTTTCAGAATACACATCTAAAACGGTCCCCGCTTTAAGTGCTAAATCACTTAAAGCGGGGACCGTTTTTGCTGTGTATTTTGAAAAAGTTGTGTGCTCTTCAAAGAGAAAGCTACTTTTGCTGTGTCTTTGGGTTCGAGGGGAAATGGGAGTCCTCTTCAGTCAGCAGGGACGACACCTGAGTCTTTTGCAGTCCTCTTGTCTGCCTCTGAGGGTGAAATGAGAGTGGTCCCTGTCAACATGAGCCATGTCTGAAAGAATTATTCACATTCCCTACGAGAATAGACGGGTGAAATAGCAAAAGGTGTGTCTTCCTTTGGAGCATGGTCGGGTTCAAAGCCCACCTCATACCACTAAGTATTTTGCTGAACACGAGCAGTTGAGTGTGCGGCCTGTGTTTGGGTGATTTTTGTGTCATGTGTGTGTGTGTGTGTGTGTGTGTGTGTGTGTGTCTGTGTGTGTGTGTCTGTATTTCTGTCTCCATTCCTGAGCAGCAAATCTTTTTTCCTCTTTTAGCATGTTACTCACTACTGTGGATGAAACCCAGCACTCCTGAAAACACAATCCATGTATGGTTGAAGGAAATTTTGTTGGTGATGAGTGAGAGGTTGGTGACTGAAACCAGCTCATTTCCCATTGACCACTGAGGTCACATCTCTCAGGTGAGAAGCAAAGTGAGAATTTGAACCAGGCACATTCTGCTTAGAGACAATGGGCCAAAGACAGGTCCGATGGAATCGAATGTCTTTTCTTGTTGACATCCATCCCGTCAAGTCCTCGTTAAGCCATTGAAGTGTCACAATGGGCCTGGGGGAGGCGGTGCACCCTGTGAAATTACACGTCCGAAGATTTGGATTTGATTCCAGCCGTCTGACAGTCAGTCTGCCAGGGACTTTCATGTGACAAGCCTTAGGCGAGTCCCTTTCTGTCTCTGATTCCCGATTCCTTCACAGGGATTTATGTGGGCCTTAACGCCCACTGGGAAAAGATCCCTCTGCCAGCTCAGTGCCTGCATTCTTGGTTTCACTTGTCAATCTGGACTTGAATACACCTTTGGTTTTGGATTGACTCTATTACCTCTCCTAGAAATTAACACACAAAACTGACAGCTGATTGACAAGATGAGAAGCAGTTTTCCAAAATTCAAATTGAACTTAATCCTTTCTTACTAAAAGAATGCTCAAATCAAGGGGACACAGCTCACTCGTTTTGACTTCATGAGCTATGGCAGGTAGAGACAACTTTTTGAAAATACACAGCTAAAACTGTCCGTGCTTTGAATGCTAGACATGTTTTTCAGAATACACAGCCAAAACGGTCCCCGCTTAAAGTGCTAAAGCACTTAAAGCGGGGACCGTTTTAGCTGTGTATTTTGAAAAAGTTGTGTGCTCTTCAAAGAGAAAGCTACTTTTGCTGTGTCTTTGGGTTCGAGGGGAAATGGGAGTCCTCTTCAGTCAGCAGGGACGACACCTGATTCCTTTGCAGTCCTCTTGTCTGCCTCTGAGGGTGAAATGAGAGTGGTCCCTGTCATCATGGGCCATGTCTGAAAGAATTATTCACATTCCCTACGAGATTAGACGGGTGAAATAGCAAAAGGTGTGTCTTCCTTTGGAGCATGGACGGGTTCAAAGCCCACCTCATACCACTAAGTATTTTGCTGAACACGAGCAGTTGTGTGTGCGGCCTATGTTTGGGTGATTTTTGTGTCATGTGTGTGTGTGTCTGTGTGTGTGTGTCTGTGTGTGTGTGTCTGTATTTCTGTCTCCATTCCTGAGCAGCAAATCTTTTTTCCTCTTTTAGCATGTTACTCACAACTGTGGATGAAGCCCAGCACTCCTGAAAACACAATCCATGTATGGTTGAAGGAAATTTTCTTGGTGATGAGTGAGAGGTTGGTGACTGAAACCAGCTCATTTCCCATTGACCACTGAGTTCACATCTCTCAGGTGAGAAGCAAAGTGAGAATTTGAACCAGGCACATTCTCCTTAGAGACAATGGGCCAAAGACAGGTCCGATGGAATCGAATGTCTTTTCATGTTGACATCTATCCCGTCAAGCCCTCGTTAAGCCATTGAAGTGTCACATTGGGCCTGGGGGAGGCGGTGCTCCCTGTGAAATTACACGTCCGAAGATTTGGATTTGATTTCCAGCCCTCTGCCAGTCAGTCTGCCAGGCACTTTCATGTGACAAGCCTTAGGCGAGTCCCTTTCTGTCTCTGATTCCCGATTCCTTCACAGGGATTTATGTGGGCCTTAACGCCCACTGGGAAAAGATCCCTCTGCCAGCTCAGTGCCTGCTTTCTTGGTTTGACTTGTCAATCTGGACTTGAATACACCTTTGGTTTTGGATTGACTCTATTACCTCTCCTACAAATTAACACACAAAACTGACAGCTGATTGACAAGATGAGAAGCAGTTTTCCAAAATTCAAATTGAACTTAATCCTTTCTTACTAAAAGAATGCTCAAATCAAGGGGACACAGCTCACTCGTTTTGACTTCATGAGCTATGGCAGGTAGAGACAACTTTTTGAAAATACACAGCTAAAACTGTCCGTGCTTTGAATGCTAGACATGTTTTTCAGAATACACATCTAAAACGGTCCCCGCTTTAAGTGCTAAATCACTTAAAGCGGGGACCGTTTTTGCTGTGTATTTTGAAAAAGTTGTGTGCTCTTCAAAGAGAAAGCTACTTTTGCTGTGTCTTTGGGTTCGAGGGGAAATGGGAGTCCTCTTCAGTCAGCAGGGACGACACTTGAGTCCTTTGCAGTCCTCTTGTCTGCCTCTGTGGGTGAAATGAGAGTGGTCCCTGTCAACATGAGCCATGTCTGAAAGAATTATTCACATTCGCTACGAGAATAGACGGGTGAAATAGCAAAAGGTGTGTCTTCCTTTGGAGCATGGACGGGTTCAAAGCCCACCTCATACCACTAAGTATTTTGCTGAACACGAGCAGTTGTGTGTGAGGCCTGTGTTTGGGTGATTTTTGTGTCGTGTGTGTGTGTGTGTGTGTGTCTGTGTGTGTGTGTCTGTGTGTGTGTGTTTGTATTTCTGTCTCCATTCCTGAGCAGCAAATCTTTTTTCCTCTTTTAGCATGTTACTCACAACTGTGGATGAAGCCCAGCACTCCTGAAAACACAATCCATGTATGGTTGAAGGAAATTTTCTTGGTGATGAGTGAGAGGTTGGTGACTGAAACCAGCTCATTTCCCATTGACCACTGAGGTCACATCTCTCAGGTGAGAAGCAAAGTGAGAATTAGAACCAGGCACATTCTCCTTAGAGACAATGGGCCAAAGACAGGACCGATGGAATCGAATGTCTTTTCATGTTGACATCCATCCCGTCAAGCCCTCGTTAAGCTATTGAAGTGTCACATTGTGCCTGGGGGAGGCGGTGCACCCTGTGAAATTACACGTCCGAAGATTTGGATTTGATTTCCAGCCCTCTGCCAGTCAGTCTGCCAGGCACTTTCATGTGACAAGCCTTAGGCGAGTCCCTTTCTGTCTCTGATTCCCGATTCCTTCACAGGGATTTATGTGGGCCTTAACGCCCACTGGGAAAAGATCCCTCTGCCAGCTCAGTGCCTGCTTTCTTGGTTTGACTTGTCAATCTGGACTTGAATACACCTTTGGTTTTGGATTGACTCTATTACCTCTCCTAGAAATTAACACACAATACTGACAGCTGATTGACAAGATGAGAAGCAGTTTTCCAAAATTCAAATTGAACTTAATCCTTTCTTACTAAAAGAATGCTCAAATCAAGGGGACACAGCTCACTCGTTTTGACTTCATGAGCTATGGCAGGTAGAGACAACTTTTTGAAAATACACAGCTAAAAGTGTCCGTGCTTTGAATGCTAGACATGTTTTTCAGAATACACATCTAAAACGGTCCCCGCTTTAAGTGCTAAATCACTTAAAGCGGGGACCGTTTTTGCTGTGTATTTTGAAAAAGTTGTGTGCTCTTCAAAGAGAAAGCTACTTTTGCTGTGTCTTTGGGTTCGAGGGGAAATGGGAGTCCTCTTCAGTCAGCAGGGACGACACCTGAGTCTTTTGCAGTCCTCTTGTCTGCCTCTGAGGGTGAAATGAGAGTGGTCCCTGTCAACATGAGCCATGTCTGAAAGAATTATTCACATTCCCTACGAGAATAGACGGGTGAAATAGCAAAAGGTGTGTCTTCCTTTGGAGCATGGTCGGGTTCAAAGCCCACCTCATACCACTAAGTATTTTGCTGAACACGAGCAGTTGAGTGTGCGGCCTGTGTTTGGGTGATTTTTGTGTCATGTGTGTGTGTGTGTGTGTGTGTGTGTGTGTGTGTCTGTGTGTGTGTGTCTGTATTTCTGTCTCCATTCCTGAGCAGCAAATCTTTTTTCCTCTTTTAGCATGTTACTCACTACTGTGGATGAAACCCAGCACTCCTGAAAACACAATCCATGTATGGTTGAAGGAAATTTTGTTGGTGATGAGTGAGAGGTTGGTGACTGAAACCAGCTCATTTCCCATTGACCACTGAGGTCACATCTCTCAGGTGAGAAGCAAAGTGATAATTTGAACCAGGCACATTCTGCTTAGAGACAATGGGCCAAAGACAGGTCCGATGGAATCGAATGTCTTTTCTTGTTGACATCCATCCCGTCAAGTCCTCGTTAAGCCATTGAAGTGTCACAATGGGCCTGGGGGAGGCGGTGCACCCTGTGAAATTACACGTCCGAAGATTTGGATTTGATTCCAGCCGTCTGACAGTCAGTCTGCCAGGGACTTTCATGTGACAAGCCTTAGGCGAGTCCCTTTCTGTCTCTGATTCCCGATTCCTTCACAGGGATTTATGTGGGCCTTAACGCCCACTGGGAAAAGATCCCTCTGCCAGCTCAGTGCCTGCATTCTTGGTTTCACTTGTCAATCTGGACTTGAATACACCTTTGGTTTTGGATTGACTCTATTACCTCTCCTAGAAATTAACACACAAAACTGACAGCTGATTGACAAGATGAGAAGCAGTTTTCCAAAATTCAAATTGAACTTAATCCTTTCTTACTAAAAGAATGCTCAAATCAAGGGGACACAGCTCACTCGTTTTGACTTCATGAGCTATGGCAGGTAGAGACAACTTTTTGAAAATACACAGCTAAAACTGTCCGTGCTTTGAATGCTAGACATGTTTTTCAGAATACACAGCCAAAACGGTCCCCGCTTAAAGTGCTAAAGCACTTAAAGCGGGGACCGTTTTCGCTGTGTATTTTGAAAAATTGTGTGCTCTTCAAAGAGAAAGCTACTTTTGCTGTGTCTTTGGGTTCGAGGGGAAATGGGAGTCCTCTTCAGTCAGCAGGGACGACACCTGATTCCTTTGCAGTCCTCTTGTCTGCCTCTGAGGGTGAAATGAGAGTGGTCCCTGTCATCATGGGCCATGTCTGAAAGAATTATTCACATTCCCTACGAGATTAGACGGGTGAAATAGCAAAAGGTGTGTCTTCCTTTGGAGCATGGACGGGTTCAAAGCCCACCTCATACCACTAAGTATTTTGCTGAACACGAGCAGTTGTGTGTGCGGCCTATGTTTGGGTGATTTTTGTGTCATGTGTGTGTGTGTCTGTGTGTGTGTGTCTGTGTGTGTGTGTCTGTATTTCTGTCTCCATTCCTGAGCAGCAAATCTTTTTTCCTCTTTTAGCATGTTACTCACAACTGTGGATGAAGCCCAGCACTCCTGAAAACACAATCCATGTATGGTTGAAGGAAATTTTCTTGGTGATGAGTGAGAGGTTGGTGACTGAAACCAGCTCATTTCCCATTGACCACTGAGTTCACATCTCTCAGGTGAGAAGCAAAGTGAGAATTTGAACCAGGCACATTCTCCTTAGAGACAATGGGCCAAAGACAGGTCCGATGGAATCGAATGTCTTTTCATGTTGACATCCATCCCGTCAAGCCCTCGTTAAGCCATTGAAGTGTCACATTGGGCCTGGGGGAGGCGGTGCTCCCTGTGAAATTACACGTCCGAAGATTTGGATTTGATTTCCAGCCCTCTGCCAGTCAGTCTGCCAGGCACTTTCATGTGACAAGCCTTAGGCGAGTCCCTTTCTGTCTCTGATTCCCGATTCCTTCACAGGGATTTATGTGGGCCTTAACGCCCACTGGGAAAAGATCCCTCTGCCAGCTCAGTGCCTGCTTTCTTGGTTTGACTTGTCAATCTGGACTTGAATACACCTTTGGTTTTGGATTGACTCTATTACCTCTCCTACAAATTAACACACAAAACTGACAGCTGATTGACAAGATGAGAAGCAGTTTTCCAAAATTCAAATTGAACTTAATCCTTTCTTACTAAAAGAATGCTCAAATCAAGGGGACACAGCTCACTCGTTTTGACTTCATGAGCTATGGCAGGTAGAGACAACTTTTTGAAAATACACAGCTAAAACTGTCCGTGCTTTGAATGCTAGACATGTTTTTCAGAATACACATCTAAAACGGTCCCCGCTTTAAGTGCTAAATCACTTAAAGCGGGGACCGTTTTTGCTGTGTATTTTGAAAAAGTTGTGTGCTCTTCAAAGAGAAAGCTACTTTTGCTGTGTCTTTGGGTTCGAGGGGAAATGGGAGTCCTCTTCAGTCAGCAGGGACGACACTTGAGTCCTTTGCAGTCCTCTTGTCTGCCTCTGTGGGTGAAATGAGAGTGGTCCCTGTCAACATGAGCCATGTCTGAAAGAATTATTCACATTCGCTACGAGAATAGACGGGTGAAATAGCAAAAGGTGTGTCTTCCTTTGGAGCATGGACGGGTTCAAAGCCCACCTCATACCACTAAGTATTTTGCTGAACACGAGCAGTTGTGTGTGACGCCTGTGTTTGGGTGATTTTTGTGTCGTGTGTGTGTGTGTGTGTGTGTCTGTGTGTGTGTGTCTGTGTGTGTGTGTTTGTATTTCTGTCTCCATTACTGAGCAGCAAATCTTTTTTCCTCTTTTAGCATGTTACTCACAACTGTGGATGAAGCCCAGCACTACTGAAAACACAATCCATGTATGGTTGAAGGAAATTTTCTTGGTGATGAGTGAGAGGTTGGTGACTGAAACCAGCTCATTTCCCATTGACCACTGAGGTCACATCTCTCAAATGAGAAGCAAAGTGAGAATTTGAACCAGGCACATTCTCCTTAGAGACAATGGGCCAAAGACATCCATCCCGTCAAGCCCTCGTTAAGCCATTGAAGTGTCACATTGGGCATGGGGGAGGCGGTGCACCCTGTGAAATTACACGTCCGAAGATTTGGATTTGATTTCCAGCCCTCTGCCAGTCAGTCTGCCAGGCACTTTCATGTGACAAGCCTTAGGCGAGTCCCTTTCTGTCTCTGATTCCCGATTCCTTCACAGGGATTTATGTGGGCCTTAACGCCCACTGGGAAAATATCCCTCTGCCAGCTCAGTGCCTGCTTTCTTGGTTTGACTTGTCAATCTGGACTTGAATACACCTTTGGTTTTGGATTGACTCTATTACCTCTCCTAGAAATTAACACACAAAACTGACAGCTGATTGACAAGATGAGAAGCAGTTTTCCAAAATTCAAATTGAACTTAGTCCTTTCTTACTAAAAGAATGCTCAAATCAAGGTGACACAGCTCACTCGTTTTGACTTCATGAGCTATGGCAGGTAGAGACAACTTTTTGAAAATACACAGCTAAAACTGTCCGTGCTTTGAATGCTAGACATGTTTTTCAGAATACACAGCTAAAACGGTCCCCGCTTTAAGTGCTTTTAAAGCGGGGACCGTTTTAGCTGTGTATTTTGAAAAAGTTGTGTGCTCTTCAAAGAGAAAGCTACTTTTGCTGTGTCTTTGGGTTCGAGGGGAAATGGGAGTCCTCTTCAGTCAGCAGGGACGACACCTGAACCCTTGCAGTCCTCTTGTCTGCCTCTGAGGGTGAAATGAGTGTGGTCCCTGTCATCATGAGCCATGTCTGAAAGAATTATTCACATTCCCTACGAGAATAGACGGGTGAAATAGCAAAAGGTGTGTCTTCCTTTGGAGCATGGACGGGTTCAAAGCCCACCTCATACCACTAAGTATTTTGCTGAACACGAGCAGTTGTGTGTGCGGCCAGTGTTAGCGTGATTTTTGTGTCGTGTGTGTGTGTGTGTGTGTGTGGGTCTGTGTGTGTGTGTCTGTATTTCTGTCTCCATTCCTGAGCAGCAAATCTTTTTTCCTCTTTTAGCATGTTACTCACAACTGTGGATGAAGCCCAGCACTCCTGAAAACACAATCCATGTATGGTTGAAGGAAATTTTCTTGGTGATGAGTGAGAGGTTGGTGACTGAAACCAGCTCATTTCCCATTGACCACTGAGGTCACATCTCTCAGGTGAGAAGCAAAGTGAGAATTAGAACCAGGCACATTCTCCTTAGAGACAATGGGCCAAAGACAGGACCGATGGAATCGAATGTCTTTTCATGTTGACATCCATCCCGTCAAGCCCTCGTTAAGCTATTGAAGTGTCACATTGTGCCTGGGGGAGGCGGTGCACCCTGTGAAATTACACGTCCGAAGATTTGGATTTGATTTCCAGCCCTCTGCCAGTCAGTCTGCCAGGCACTTTCATGTGACAAGCCTTAGGCGAGTCCCTTTCTGTCTCTGATTCCCGATTCCTTCACAGGGATTTATGTGGGCCTTAACGCCCACTGGGAAAAGATCCCTCTGCCAGCTCAGTGCCTGCTTTCTTGGTTTGACTTGTCAATCTGGACTTGAATACACCTTTGGTTTTGGATTGACTCTATTACATCTCCTAGAAATTAACACACAAAACTGACAGCTGATTGACAAGATGAGAAGCAGTTTTCCAAAATTCAAATTGAACTTAATCCTTTCTTACTAAAA
Organism: Saimiri boliviensis; assembly: GCF_048565385.1. Classification (NCBI taxonomy): domain Eukaryota; kingdom Metazoa; phylum Chordata; class Mammalia; order Primates; family Cebidae; genus Saimiri; species Saimiri boliviensis. Next base: position 154,822,271 of record NC_133453.1, read on the forward strand.
GAATGCTCAAATCAAGGGGACACAGCTCACTCGTTTTGACTTCATGAGCTATGGCAGGTAGAGACAACTTTTTGAAAATACACAGCTAAAACTGTCCGTGCTTTGAATGCTAGACATGTTTTTCAGAATACACATCTAAAACGGTCCCCGCTTTAAGTGCTAAATCACTTAAAGCGGGGACCGTTTTTGCTGTGTATTTTGAAAAAGTTGTGTGCTCTTCAAAGAGAAAGCTACTTTTGCTGTGTCTTTGGGTTCGAGGGGAAATGGGAGTCCTCTTCAGTCAGCAGGGACGACACCTGAGTCCTTTGCAGTCCTCTTGTCTGCCTCTGAGGGTGAAATGAGAGTGGTCCCTGTCAACATGAGCCATGTCTGAAAGAATTATTCACATTCCCTACGAGAATAGACGGGTGAAATAGCAAAAGGTGTGTCTTCCTTTGGAGCATGGTCGGGTTCAAAGCCCACCTCATACCACTAAGTATTTTGCTGAACACGAGCAGTTGTGTGTGAGGCCTGTGTTTGGGTGATTTTTGTGTCATGTGTGTGTGTGTGTGTGTGTGTGTGTGTGTGTCTGTGTGTGTGTGTCTGTATTTCTGTCTCCATTCCTGAGCAGCAAATCTTTTTTCCTCTTTTAGCATGTTACTCACTACTGTGGATGAAACCCAGCACTCCTGAAAACACAATCCATGTATGGTTGAAGGAAATTTTGTTGGTGATGAGTGAGAGGTTGGTGACTGAAACCAGCTCATTTCCCATTGACCACTGAGGTCACATCTCTCAGGTGAGAAGCAAAGTGAGAATTTGAACCAGGCACATTCTGCTTAGAGACAATGGGCCAAAGACAGGTCCGATGGAATCGAATGTCTTTTCTTGTTGACATCCATCCCGTCAAGTCCTCGTTAAGCCATTGAAGTGTCACAATGGGCCTGGGGGAGGCGGTGCACCCTGTGAAATTACACGTCCGAAGATTTGGATTTGATTCCAGCCGTCTGCCAGTCAGTCTGCCAGGGACTTTCATGTGACAAGCCTTAGGCGAGTCCCTTTCTGTCTCTGATTCCCGATTCCTTCACAGGGATTTATGTGGGCCTTAACGCCCACTGGGAAAAGATCCCTCTGCCAGCTCAGTGCCTGCATTCTTGGTTTCACTTGTCAATCTGGACTTGAATACACCTTTGGTTTTGGATTGACTCTATTACCTCTCCTAGAAATTAACACACAAAACTGACAGCTGATTGACAAGATGAGAAGCAGTTTTCCAAAATTCAAATTGAACTTAATCCTTTCTTACTAAAAGAATGCTCAAATCAAGGGGACACAGCTCACTCGTTTTGACTTCATGAGCTATGGCAGGTAGAGACAACTTTTTGAAAATACACAGCTAAAACTGTCCGTGCTTTGAATGCTAGACATGTTTTTCAGAATACACAGCCAAAACGGTCCCCGCTTAAAGTGCTAAAGCACTTAAAGCGGGGACCGTTTTCGCTGTGTATTTTGAAAAATTGTGTGCTCTTCAAAGAGAAAGCTACTTTTGCGGTGTCTTTGGGTTCGAGGGGAAATGGGAGTCCTCTTCAGTCAGCAGGGACGACACCTGATTCCTTTGCAGTCCTCTTGTCTGCCTCTGAGGGTGAAATGAGAGTGGTCCCTGTCATCATGGGCCATGTCTGAAAGAATTATTCACATTCCCTACGAGATTAGACGGGTGAAATAGCAAAAGGTGTGTCTTCCTTTGGAGCATGGACGGGTTCAAAGCCCACCTCATACCACTAAGTATTTTGCTGAACACGAGCAGTTGTGTGTGCGGCCTATGTTTGGGTGATTTTTGTGTCATGTGTGTGTGTGTCTGTGTGTGTGTGTCTGTGTGTGTGTGTCTGTATTTCTGTCTCCATTCCTGAGCAGTAAATATTTATTCCTCTTTTAGCATGTTACTCACAACTGTGGATGAAACCCAGCACTCCTGAAAACACAATCCATGTCTGGTTGAAGGAAATTTTCTTGGTGATGAGTGAGAGTTTGGTGACTGAAACCAGCTCATTTCCCATTGACCACTGAGGTCGCATCTCTCAGGTGAGAAGCAAAGTGAGAATTTGAACCAGGCACATTCTCCTAAGAGACAATGGGCCAAAGACAGGTCCGATGGAATCGAATGTCTTTTCATGTTGACATCCATCCCGTCAAGCCCTCGTTAAGCCATTGAAGTGTCACATTGGGCCTGGGGGAGGCGGTGCACCCTGTGAAATTACACGTCCGAAGATTTGGATTTGATTTCCAGCCCTCTGCCAGTCAGTCTGCCAGGCACTTTCATGTGACAAGCCTTAGGCTAGTCCCTTTCTGTCTCTGATTCCCGATTCCTTCACAGGGATTTATGTGGGCCTTAACGCCCACTGGGAAAAGATCCCTCTGCCATCTCAGTGCCTGCTTTCTTGGTTTGACTTGTCAATCTGGACTTGAATACACCTTTGGTTTTGGATTGACTCTATTACTTCTCCTAGAAATTAACACACAAAACTGACAGCTGATTGACAAGATGAGAAGCAGTTTTCCAAAATTCAAATTGAACTTAATCCTTTCTTTTTAAAAGAATGCTCAAATCAAGGGGACACAGCTCACTCGTTTTGACTTCATGAGCTGTGGCAGGTAGAGACAACTTTTTGAAAATACACAGCTAAAACTGTCCGTGCTTTGAATGCTAGACATGTTTTTCAGAATACACATCTAAAACTGTCCCCGCTTTTAGTGCTAAAGCACTTAAAGCGGGGATCGTTTTAGCTGTGTATTTTGAAAAAGTTGTGTGCTCTTCAAAGAGAAAGCTACTTTTGCTGTGTCTTTGGGTTCGAGGGGAAATGGGAGTCCTCTTCAGTCAGCAGGGACGACACCTGAGTCCTTTGCAGTCCTCTTGTCTGCCTCTGTGGGTGAAATGAGAGTGGTCCCTGTCATCATGAGCCATGTCTGAAAGAATTATTCACATTCCCTACGAGAATAGACGGGTGAAATAGCAAAAGGTGTGTCTTCCTTTGGAGCATGGACGGGTTCAAAGCCCACCTCATACCACTAAGTATTTTGCTGAACACGAGCAGTTGTGTGTGCAGCTTGTGTTTGGGTGATTTTTGTGTCGTGTGTGTGTGTGTGTGTGTGTCTGTGTGTGTGTGTCTGTGTGTGTGTGTCTGTATTTCTGTCTCCATTCCTGAGCAGCAAATCTTTTTTCCTCTTTTAGCATGTTACTCACAACTGTGGATGAAGCCCAGCACTACTGAAAACACAATCCATGTATGGTTGAAGGAAATTTTCTTGGTGATGAGTGAGAGGTTGGTGACTGAAACCAGCTCATTTCCCATTGACCACTGAGGTCACATCTCTCAAATGAGAAGCAAAGTGAGAATTTGAACCAGGCACATTCTCCTTAGAGACAATGGGCCAAAGACATCCATCCCGTCAAGCCCTCGTTAAGCCATTGAAGTGTCACATTGGGCCTGGGGGAGGCGGTGCACCCTGTGAAATTACACGTCCGAAGATTTGGATTTGATTTCCAGCCCTCTGCCAGTCAGTCTGCCAGGCACTTTCATGTGACAAGCCTTAGGCGAGTCCCATTCTGTCTCTGATTCCCGATTCCTTCACAGGGATTTATGTGGGCCTTAACGCCCACTGGGAAAAGATCCCTCTGCCAGCTCAGTGCCTGCTTTCTTGGTTTGACTTGTCAATCTGGACTTGAATACACCTTTGGTTTTGGATTGACTCTATTACCTCTCCTAGAAATTAACACACAAAACTGACAGCTGATTGACAAGATGAGAAGCAGTTTTCCAAAATTCAAATTGAACTTAGTCCTTTCTTACTAAAAGAATGCTCAAATCAAGGTGACACAGCTCACTCCTTTTGACTTCATGAGCTATGGCAGGTAGAGACAACTTTTTGAAAATACACAGCTTAAACTGTCCGTGCTTTGAATGCTAGACATGTTTTTCAGAATACACAGCTAAAACGGTCCCCGCTTTAAGTGCTTTTAAAGCGGGGACCGTTTTAGCTGTGTATTTTGAAAAAGTTGTGTGCTCTTCAAAGAGAAAGCTACTTTTGCTGTGTCTTTGGGTTCGAGGGGAAATGGGAGTCCTCTTCAGTCAGCAGGGACGACACCTGAACCCTTGCAGTCCTCTTGTCTGCCTCTGAGGGTGAAATGAGTGTGGTCCCTGTCATCATGAGCCATGTCTGAAAGAATTATTCACATTCCCTACGAGAATAGACGGGTGAAATAGCAAAAGGTGTGTCTTCCTTTGGAGCATGGACGGGTTCAAAGCCCACCTCATACCACTAAGTATTTTGCTGAACACGAGCAGTTGTGTGTGCGGCCAGTGTTAGGGTGATTTTTGTGTCGTGTGTGTGTGTGTGTGTGTGTGGGTCTGTGTGTGTGTGTCTGTATTTCTGTCTCCATTCCTGAGCAGCAAATCTTTTTTCCTCTTTTAGCATGTTACTCACAACTGTGGATGAAGCCCAGCACTCCTGAAAACACAATCCATGTATGGTTGAAGGAAATTTTCTTGGTGATGAGTGAGAGGTTGGTGACTGAAACCAGCTCATTTCCCATTGACTACTGAGGTCACATCTCTCAGGTGAGAAGCAAAGTGAGAATTTGAACCAGGCACATTCTCCTTAGAGACAATGGGCCAAAGACAGGTCCGATGGAATCGAATGTCTTTTCATGTTGACATCCATCCCGTCAAGCCCTCGTTAAGCTATTGAAGTGTCACATTGTGCCTGGGGGAGGCGGTGCACCCTGTGAAATTACACGTCCGAAGATTTGGATTTGATTTCCAGCCCTCTGCCAGTCAGTCTGCCAGGCACTTTCATGTGACAAGCCTTAGGCGAGTCCCTTTCTGTCTCTGATTCCCGATTCCTTCACAGGGATTTATGTGGGCCTTAACGCCCACTGGGAAAAGATCCCTCTGCCAGCTCAGTGCCTGCTTTCTTGCTTTGACTTGTCAATCTGGACTTGAATACACCTTTGGTTTTGGATTGACTCTATTACCTCTCCTAGAAATTAACACACAAAACTGACAGCTGATTGACAAGATGAGAAGCAGTTTTCCAAAATTCAAATAGAACTTAATCCTTTCTTACTAAAAGAATGCTCAAATCAAGGGGACACAGCTCACTCGTTTTGACTTCATGAGCTATGGCAGGTAGAGACAACTTTTTGAAAATACACAGCTAAAACTGTCCGTGCTTTGAATGCTAGACATGTTTTTCAGAATACACAGCTAAAACGGTCCCCGCTTTAAGTGCTTTTAAAGCGGGGACCGTTTTAGCTGTGTATTTTGAAAAAGTTGTGTGCTCTTCAAAGAGAAAGCTACTTTTGCTGTGTCTTTGGGTTCAAGGGGAAATGCGAGTCCTCTTCAGTCAGCAGGGACGACACCTGAACCCTTGCAGTCCTCTTGTCTGCCTCTGAGGGTGAAATGAGAGTGGTCCCTGTCATCATGAGCCATGTCTGAAAGAATTATTCACATTCCCTACGAGAATAGACGTGTGAAATAGCAAAAGGTGTGTCTTCCTTTGGAGCATGGACGGGTTCAAAGCCCACCTCATACCACTAAGTATTTTGCTGAACACGAGCAGTTGTGTTTGCGGCCAGTGTTTGGGTGATTTTTGTGAAGTGTGTGTGTGTGTGTGTGTGTGTGTGTCTGTGTCTGTGTGTGTGTGTCTGTATTTCTGTCTCCATTCCTGAGCAGCAAATCTTTTTTCCTCTTTTAGCATGTTACTCACAACTGTGGATGAAGCCCAGCACTCCTGAAAACACAATCCATGTATGGTTGAAGGAAATTTTCTTGGTGATGAGTGAGAGGTTGGTGACTGAAACCAGCTCATTTCCCATTGACCACTGAGGTCACATCTCTCAGGTGAGAAGCAAAGTGAGAATTTGAACCAGGCACATTCTCCTTAGAGACAATGGGCCAAAGACAGGTCCGATGGAATCGAATGTCTTTTCATGTTGACATCCATCCCGTCAAGCCCTCGTTAAGCCATTGAAGTGTCACATTGTGCCTGGGGGAGGCGGTGCACCCTGTGAAATTACACGTCCGAAGATTTGGATTTGATTTCCAGCCCTCTGCCAGTCAGTCTGCCAGGCACTTTCATGTGACAAGCCTTAGGCGAGTCCCTTTCTGTCTCTGATTCCCGATTCCTTCACAGGGATTTATGTGGGCCTTAACGCCCACTGGGAAAAGATCCCTCTGCCAGCTCAGTGCCTGCTTTCTTGGTTTCACTTGTCAATCTGGACTTGAATACACCTTTGGTTTTGGATTGACTCTATTACCTCTCCTATAAATTAACACACAAAACTGACAGCTGATTGACAAGATGAGAAGCAGTTTTCCAAAATTCAAATTGAACTTAATCCTTTCTTACTAAAAGAATGCTCAAATCAAGGGGACACAGCTCACTCGTTTTGACTTCATGAGCTATGGCAGGTAGAGACAACTTTTTGAAAATACACAGCTAAAACTGTCCGTGCTTTGAATGCTAGACATGTTTTTCAGAATACACAGCCAAAACGGTCCCCGGTTTAAGTGCTAAAGCACTTAAAGCGGGGACCGTTTTCGCTGTGTATTTTGAAAAATTGTGTGCTCTTCAAAGAGAAAGCTACTTTTGCTGTGTCTTTGGGTTCGAGGGGAAATGGGAGTCCTCTTCAGTCAGCAGGGACGACACCTGATTCCTTTGCAGTCCTCTTGTCTGCCTCTGAGGGTGAAATGAGAGTGGTCCCTGTCATCATGGGCCATGTCTGAAAGAATTATTCTCATTCCCTACGAGATTAGACGGGTGAAATAGCAAAAGATGTGTCTTCCTTTGGAGCATGGACGGGTTCAAAGCCCACCTCATACCACTAAGTATTTTGCTGAACACGAGCAGTTGTGTGTGCGGCCTGTGTTTGGGTGATTTTTGTGTCATGTGTGTGGGTGTCTGTGTGTGTGTGTCTGTGTGTGTGTGTCTGTATTTCTGTCTCCATTCCTGAGCAGTAAATTTTTATTCCTCTTTTAGCATTTTACTCACAACTGTGGATGAAGCCCAGCACTCCTGAAAACACAATCCATGTATGGTTGAAGGAAATTTTCTTGGTGATGAGTGAGAGGTTGGTGACTGAAACCAGCTCATTTCCCATTGACCACTGAGGTCGCATCTCTCAGGTGAGAAGCAAAGTGAGAATTTGAACCAGGCACATTCTCCTCAGAGACAATGGGCCAAAGACTGGTCCGATGGAATCGAATGTCTTTTCATGTTGACATCCATCCCGTCAAGCCCTCGTTAAGCCATTGAAGTGTCACATTGGGCCTGGGGGAGGCGGAGCACCCTGTGAAATTACACGTCCGAAGATTTGGATTTGATTTCCAGCCCTCTGCCAGTCAGTCTGCCAGGCACTTTCATGTGACAAGCCTTAGGCGAGTCCCTTTCTGTCTCTGATTCCCGATTCCTTCACAGGGATTTATGTGGGCCTTAACGCCCACTGGGAAAAGATCCCTCTGCCAGCTCAGTGCCTGCTTTCTTGGTTTGACTTGTCAATCTGGACTTGAATACACCTTTGGTTTTGGATTGACTCTATTACCTCTCCTAGAAATTAACACACAAAACTGACAGCTGATTGACAAGATGAGAAGCAGTTTTCCAAAATTCAATTTGAACTTAATCCTTTCTTTTTAAAAGAATGCTCAAATCAAGGGGACACAGCTCACTCGTTTTGACTTCATGAGCTATGGCAGGTAGAGACAACTTTTTGAAAATACACAGCTAAAACTGTCCGTGCTTTGAATGCTAGACATGTTTTTCAGAATACACAGCTAAAGCACTTCAAGCGGGGACCGTTTTAGCTGTGTATTTTGAAAAAGTTGTGTGCTCTTCAAAGAGAAAGCTACTTTTGCTGTGTCTTTGGGTTCGAGGGGAAATGGGAGTCCTCTTCAGTCAGCAGGGACGACACCTGAGTCCTTTGCAGTCCTCTTGTCTGCCTCTGAGGGTGAAATGAGAGTGGTCCCTGTCATCATGAGCCATGTCTGAAAGAATTATTCACATTCCCTACGAGAATAGACGGGTGAAATAGCAAAAGGTGTGTCTTCCTTTGGAGCATGGACGGGTTCAAAGCCCACCTCATACCACTAAGTATTTTGCTGAACACGAGCAGTTGTGTGTGCGGCCTGTGTTTGGGTGATTTTTGTGTCGTGTGTGTGTGTGTGTGTGTGTGTGTGTGTGTGTGTGTGTCTGTGTGTGTGTGTCTGTATTTCTGTCTCCATTCCTGAGCAGCAAATCTTTTTTCCTCTTTTAGCATGTTACTCACAACTGTGGATGAAGCCCAGCACTCCTGAAAACACAATCCATGTATGGTTGAAGGAAATTTTCTTGGTGATGAATGAGAGGTTGGTGACTGAAACCAGCTCATTTCCCATTGACCACTGAGGTCACATCTCTCAGGTGAGAAGCAAAGTGAGAATTTGAACCAGGCACATTCTCCTTAGACACAATGGGCCAAAGACAGGTCCGATGGAATCGAATGTCTTTTCATGTTGACATCCATCCCGTCAAGCCCTCGTTCAGCCATTGAAGTGTCACATTGGGCCTGGGGGAGGCGGTGCACCCTGTGAAATTACACGTCCGAAGATTTGGATTTGATTTCCAGCCCTCTGCCAGTCAGTCTGCCAGGCACTTTCATGTGACAAGCCTTAGGCGAGTCCCTTTCTGTCTCTGATTCCCGATTCCTTCACAGGGATTTATGTGGGCCTTAACGCCCACTGGGAAAAGATCCCTCTGCCAGCTCAGTGCCTGCTTTCTTGGTTTGACTTGTCAATCTGGACTTGAATACACCTTTGGTTTTGGATTGACTCTATTACCTCTCCTAGAAATTAACACACAAAACTGACAGCTGATTGACAAGATGAGAAGCAGTTTTCCAAAATTCAAATTGAACTTAATCCTTTCTTTTTAAAAGAATGCTCAAATCAAGGGGACACAGCTCACTCGTTTTGACTTCATGAGCTGTGGCAGGTAGAGACAACTTTTTGAAAATACACAGCCAAAACTGTCCGTGCTTTGAATGCTAGACATGTTTTTCAGAATACACAGCTAAAACGGTCCCCGCCTTAAGTGCTTTAGCACTAAAAGCGGGGACCGTTTTAGCTGTGTATTTTGAAAAAGTTGTGTGCTCTTCAAAGAGAAAGCTACTTTTGCTGTGTCTTTGGGTTCGAGGGGAAATGGGAGTCCACTTCAGTCAGCAGGGACGACACCTGAGTCCTTTGCAGTCCACTTGTCTGCCTCTGAGGGTGAAATGAGAGTGGTCCCTGTCATCGTGAGCCATGTCTGAAAGAATTATTCACATTCCCTACGAGAATAGATGGGTGAAATAGCAAAAGGTGTGTCTTCCTTTGGAGCATGGACGGGTTCAAAGCCCACCTCATACCACTAAGTATTTTGCTGAACACGAGCAGTTGTGTGTGCGGCCTGTGTTTGGGTGATTTTTGTGTCGTGTGTGTGTGTGTGTGTGTGTCTGTGTGTGTGTGTCTGTGTGTGTGTGTCTGTATTTCTGTCTCCATTCCTGAGCAGCAAATCTTTTTTCCTCTTTTAGCATGTTACTCACAACTGTGGATGAAGCCCAGCACTCCTGAAAACACAATCCCTGTATGGTTGAAGGAAATTTTCTTGGTGATGAGTGAGAGGTTGGTGACTGAAACCAGCTCATTTACCATTGACCACTGAGGTCACATCTCTCAGGTGAGAAGCAAAGTGAGAATTTGAACCAGGCACATTCTCCTTAGAGACAATGGGCCAAAGACAGGTCCGATGGAATCGAATGTCTTTTCATGTTGACATCCATCCCGTCAAGCCCTCGTTAAGCCATTGAAGTGTCACATTGGGCCTGGGGGAGACGGTGCACCCTGTGAAATTACATGTCCGAAGATTTGGATTTGATTTCCAGCCCTCTGCCAGTCAGTCTGCCAGGCACTTTCATGTGACAAGCCTTAGGCGAGTCCCTTTCTGTCTCTGATTCCCGATTCCTTCACAGGGATTTATGTGGGCCTTAACGCCCACTGGGAAAAGATCCCTCTGCCAGCTCAGTGCCTGCTTTCTTGGTTTCACTTGTCAATCTGGACTTGAATACACCTTTGGTTTTGGATTGACTCTATTACCTCTCCTATAAATTAACACACAAAACTGACAGCAGATTGACAAGATGAGAAGCAGTTTTCCAAAATTCAAATTGAACTTAATCCTTTCTTCCGAAAAGAATGCTCAAATCAAGGGGACACAGCTCACTCGTTTTGACTTCATGAGCTATGGCAGGTAGAGACAACTTTTTGAAAATACACAGCTAAAACTGTCCGTGCTTTGAATGCTAGACATGTTTTTCAGAATACACAGCTAAAGCACTTCAAGCGGGGACCGTTTTAGCTGTGTATTTTGAAAAAGTTGTGTGCTCTTCAAAGAGAAAGCTACTTTTGCTGTGTCTTTGGGTTCGAGGGGAAATGGGAGTCCTCTTCAGTCAGCAGGGACGACACCTGAGTCCTTTGCAGTCCTCTTGTCTGCCTCTGAGGGTGAAATGAGAGTGGTCCCTGTCATCATGAGCCATGTGTGAAAGAATTATTCACATTCCCTACGAGAATAGACGGGTGAAATAGCAAAAGGTGTGTCTTCCTTTGGAGCATGGACGGGTTCAAAGCCCACCTCATACCACTAAGTATTTTGCTGAACATGAGCAGTTGTGTGTGCGGCATGGGTTTGGGTGATTTTTGTGTCGTGTGTGTGTGTGTGTGTGTGTGTCTGTGTGTGTGTGTCTGTATTTCTGTCTCGATTCCTGAGCAGCAAATCTTTTTTCCTCTTTTAGCATGTTACTCCCAACTGTGGATGAAGCCAAGCACTCCTGAAAACACAATCCATGTATGGTTGAAGGAAATTTTCTTGGTGATGAGTGAGAGGTTGGTAACTGAAACCAGCTCATTTCCCATTGACCACTGAGGTCACATCTCTCAGGTGAGAAGCAAAGTGAGAATTTGAACCAGGCACATTCTCCTTAGAGGCAATGGGCCAAAGACTGGTCCGATGGAATCGAATGTCTTTTCATGTTGACATCCATCCCGTCAAGCCCTCGTTAAGCCATTGAAGTGCCACATTGGGCCTGGGGGAGGCGGTGCACCCTGTGAAATTACACGTCCGAAGATTTGGATTTGATTTCCAGCCCTCTGCCAGTCAGTCTGCCAGGCACTTTCATTTGACAAGCCTTAGGCGAGTCCCTTTCTGTCTCTGATTCCCGATTCCTTCACAGGGATTTATGTGGGCCTTAACGTCCACTGGGAAAAAATCCCTCTGCCAGCTCAGTGCCTGCTTTCTTGGTTTGACTTGTCAATCTGGACTTGAATACACCTTTGGTTTTGGATTGACTCTATTACCTCTCCTAGAAATTAACACACAAAACTGACAGCTGATTGACAAGATGAGAAGCAGTTTTCCAAAATTCAAATTGAACTTAATCCTATCTTCCTAAAAGAATGCTCAAATCAAGGAGACACAGCTCACTCGTTTTGACTTCATGAGCTATGGCAGGTAGAGACAACTTTTTGAAAATACACAGCTAAAAGTGTCCGTGCTTTGAATGCTAGACATGTTTTTCAGAATACACATCTAAAACGGTCCCCGCTTTAAGTGCTAAAAGGAAATTTTCTTGGTGATGAGTGAGAGGTTGGTGACTGAAACCAGCTCATTTCCCATTGACCACTGAGGTCACATCTCTCAGGTGAGAAGCAAAGTGAGAATTTGAACCAGGCACATTCTCCTTAGAGACAATGGGCCAAAGACAGGTCCGATGGAATCGAATGTCTTTTCATGTTGACATCCATCCCGTCAAGCCCTCGTTAAGCCATTGAAGTGCCACATTGGGCCTGGGGGAGGCGGTACACCCTGTGAAATTACACGTCCGAAGATTTGGATTTGATTTCCAGCCCTCTGCCAGTCAGTCTGCCAGGCACTTTCATGTGACAAGACTTAGGCGACTCCCTTTCTGTCTCTGATTCCCGATTCCTTCACAGGGATTTATGTGGGCCTTAACACCCTCTGGGAAAAGATCCTTCTGCCTTCTCAGAGCCTGCTTTCTTGGTTTGACTTGTCAATCTGGACTTGAATATACCTTTGGTTTTGGATTGACTCTATTACCTTTCCGAGAAATTAACACACAAAACTGACAGCTGATTGACAAGATGAGAAGCAGTTTTCCAAAATTCAAATTGAACTTAATCCTTTCTTACTAAAAGAATGCTCAAATCAAGGGGACACAGCTCACTCGTTTTGACTTCATGAGCTATGGCAGGTAGAGACAACTTTTTGAAAATACACAGCTAAAACTGTCCGTGCTTTGAATGCTAGACATGTTTTTCAGAATACACAGCTAAAGCGGGGACCGTTTTAGCTGTGTATTTTGAAAAAGGTGTGTGCTCTTCAAACAGAAAGCTACTTTTGCTGTGTCTTTGGGTTCGAGGGGAAATGGGAGTCCTCTTCATTCAGCAGGGACGACAGCTGAGTCCTTTGCAGTCCTCTTGTCTGCCTTTGAGGGTTAAATGAGAGTGGTCCCTGTCATCATGAGCCACGTCTGAAAGAATTATTCACATTCCCTACGAGAATAGACGGGTGAAATAGCAAAAGGTGTGTCTTCCTTTGGAGCATGGACGGGTTCAAAGCCGACCTCATACCACTAAATATTTTGCTGAACACGAGCAGTTGTGTGTGCGGCCTGTGTTTGGGTGATTTTTGTGTCATGTGTGTGTGTGTGTGTGTGTGTGTGTGTGTGTCTGTGTGTGTGTGTCTGTATTTCTGTCTCCATTCCTGAGCAGCAAATCTTTTTTCCTCTTTTAGCATGTTACTCACAACTGTGGATGAAGCCCAGCACTCCAGAAAACACAATCCATGTATGGTTGAAGGAAATTTTCTTGGTGATGAGTGAGAGGTTGGTGACTGAAACCAGCTCATTTCCCATTGACCACTGAGGTCACATCTCTCAGGTGAGAAGCAAAGTGAGAATTTGAACCAGGCACATTCTCCTTAGAGACAATGGGCCAAAGACAGGTCCGATGGAATCGAATGTCTTTTCATGTTGACATCCATCCCGTCAAGCCCTCGTTAAGCCATTGAAGTGTCACATTGGGCCTGGGGGAGGTGGTGCACCCTGTGAAATTACACGTCCGAAGATTAGGATTTGATTTCCAGCCCTCTGCCAGTCAGTCTGCCAGGCACTTTCATGTGACAAGCCTTAGGCGAGTCCCTTTCTGTCTCTGATTCCCGATTCCTTCACAGGGATTTATGTGGGCCTTAACGCCCACTGGGAAAAGATCCCTCTGCCAGCTCAGTGCCTGCTTTCTTGGTTTGACTTGTCAATCTGGACTTGAATACACCTTTGGTTTTGGATTGACTCTTACCTCTCCTAGAAATTAACACACAAAACTGACAGCTGATTGACAAGATGAGAAGCAGTTTTCCAAAATTCAAATTGAAATTAATCCTTTCTTACTAAAAGAATGCTCATATCAAAGGGACTCAGCTCACTCGTTTTGACTTCATGAGCTATGGCAGGTAGAGACAATTTTTGAAAATACACAGCCAAAACTGTCCGTTCTTTGAATGCTAGACATGTTTTTCAGAATACCCAGCTAAAACGGTCCCAACTTTAAGTGTTAAACACGTAAAGCGGGGACCGTTTTAGCTGTGTATTTTGAAAAAGTTGTGTGCTCTTCAAAGAGAAAGCTACTTTTGCTGTGTCTTTGGGTTCGAGGGGAAATGGGAGTCCTATTCAGTCAGCAGGGACGACACCTGAGTCCTTTGCAGTCCTCCTGTTTGCCTCTGAGGGTGAAATGAGAGTGGCCCCTGTCATCATGAGCCATGTCTGAAAGAATTATTCACATTCCCTACGAGAATAGACGGTGAAATAGCAAAAGGTGTGTCTTCCTTTGGAGCATGGACGGGTTCAAAGCCCACCTCATACCACTAAGTATTTTGCTGAACACGAGCAGTTGTGTGTGCGGCCTGTGTTTGGGTGATTTTTGTGTTATGTTTGTGTGTTTGTGTGTGTTTGTGTGTGTGTGTGTGTGTGTGTGTGTGTGTGTTTCTGTATTTCTGTCTCCATTCCTGAGCAGCAAATCTTATTTCCTCTTTTAGCATGTTAATCACGACTGTGGATGAAGCAAAGCACTCCTGAAAACACAATCCATGTATGGTTGAAGGAAATTTTCTTGGTGATGAGTGAGAGGTTGGTGACTGAAACCAGCTCATTTCCCATTGACCACTGAGGTCACATCTCTCAGGTGAGAAGCAAAGTGAGAATTTGAACCAGGTACATTCTCCTTAGAGACAAAGGGCCAAAGACAGGTCCGATGGAATCGAATGTCTTTTCATGTTGACATCCATCCCGTCAAGCCCTCGTTAAGAAATTGAAGTGTCACATTGGGCCTGGGGAAGGCGGTGCCCCCTGTGAAATTACACGTCCGAAGATTTGGATTTGATTTCCAGCCCTCTGCCAGTCAGTCTGCCAGGCACTTTCATGTGACAAGCCTTAGGCGAGTCCCTTTCTGTCTCTGATTCCCGATTCCTTCACAGGGATTTATGTGGGCCTTAACGCCCACTGGGAAAAGATCCCTCTGCCAGCTCAGTGCCTGCTTTCTTGGTTTGACTTGTCAATCTGGACTTGAATACACCTTTGGTTTTGGATTGACTCTATTACCTCTCCTAGAAATTAACACACAAAACTGACAGCTGATTGACAAGATGAGAAGCAGCTTTCCAAAATTCAAATTGAACTTAATCCTTTCTTACTAAAAGAATGCTCAAATCAAGGGGACACAGCTCACTCGTTTTGACTTCATGAGCTATAGCATGTAGAGACAACTTTTTGAAAATACACAGCTAAAACTGTCCGTGCTTCGAATGCTAGACATGTTTTTCAGAATACACAGCTAAAACGGTCCCCGCTTTAAGTGCTAAATCACTTAAAGCGGGGACCGTTTTAGCTGTGTATTTTGAAAAAGTTGTGTGCACTTCAAAGAGAAAGCTACTTTTTCTGTGTCTTTGGGTTCGAGGGGAAATGGGAGTCCTCTTCAGTCAGCAGGGACGACACCTGAGTCCTTTGCAGTCCTCTTGTCTGCCTCTGAGGGTGAAATGAGAGTGGTCCCTTTCATCATGAGCCATGTCTGAAAGAATTATTCACATTCCCTACGAGAATAGACGGGTGAAATAGCAAGAGGTGTGTCTTCCTTTGGAGCATGAACGGGTTCAAAGCCCACCTCATACCAGTAAGTATTTTGCTGAACACGAGCAGTTGTGTGTGCGGTCTGTGTTTAGGTGATTTTTGTGTGATGTTTGTGTGTGTGTGTGTGTGTGTGTGTGTGTGTGTGTGTGTGTGTGTCTGTGTGTGTGTGTCTGTATTTCTGTCTCCATTCCTGAGCAGCAAATCTTTTTTCCTCTTTTAGCATGTTACTCACAACTGTGGATGAAGCCCAGCACTCCTGAAAACACAATCCATGTATGGTTGAAGGAAATTTTCTTGGTGATGAGTGAGAGGTTGGTGACTGAAACCAGCTCATTTCCCATTGACCACTGAGGTCACATCTCTCAGGTGAGAAGCAAAGTGAGAATTTGAACCAGGCATATTCTCCTTAGAGACAACGGGCCAAAGACAGGTCCGATGGAATCGAATGTCTTTTCATGTTGACATCCATCCCGTCAAGCCCTTGTTAAGCCATTGAAGTGTCACATTGGGCCTGGGGGAGGCTGTGCACCCTGTGAAATTACACGTCCGAAGATTTGGATTTGATTTCCAGCCCTCTGCCAGTCAGTCTGCCAGGCAATTTCATGTGACAAGCCTTAGGCGAGTCCCTTTCTGTCTCTGATTCCCGATTCCTTCACAGGGATTTTTGTGGGCCTTAACGCCCACTGGGAAAAGATCCCTCTGCCAGCTCAGTGCCTACTTTCTTGGTTTCACTTGTCAATCTGGACTTGAATACACCTTTGGTTTTGGATTGACTCTATTACCTCTCCTAGAAATTAACACACAAAACAGACAGCTGATTGACAAGATGAGAAGCAGTTTTCCAAAATTCAATTTGAACTTAATCCTTTCCTACTAAAAGAATGCTCAAATCAAGGGGACACAGCTCACTCGTTTTGACTTCATGAGCTATGGCAGGTAGAGACAACTTTTTGAAAATACACAGCTAAAACTGTCCGTGCTTTGAATGCCAGACTTGTTTTTCAGAATACACAGCAATAACGGTCCCCGCTTAAAGTGCTAAAGCACTTAAAGCGGGGAACGTTTTAGCTGTGTATTTTGAAAAAGTTGTGTGCTCTTCAAAGAGAAAGCTAATTTTGCTGTGTGTTTTGGTTCGAGGGGAAATGGGAGTCCTCTTCAGTCAGCAGGGATGACACCTGAGTCCTTTGCAGTCCTCTTGTCTGCCTCTGAGGGTGAAATGAGAGTGGTCCCTGTCATCATGAGCCATGTCTGAAAGAATTATTCACATTCCCTACGAGAATAGACGGGTGAAATAGCAAAACGTGTGTCTTCCTTTGGAGCATGGACGGGTTCAAAGCCCAGCTCATACCACTAAGTATTTTGCTGAACACGAGCAGTTGTGTGTGCGGCCTGTGTTTGGGTGATTTTTGTGTGATGTTTGTGTGTGTGTGTGTGTGTGTGTGTGTGTGTGTCTGTGTGTGTGTGTCTGTATTTCTGTCTCCATTCCTGAGCAGCAAATCTTTTTTCCTCTTTTAGCATGTTACTCACAACTGTGGATGAAGCCCTGCACTCCTGAAAACACAATCCATGTATGGTTGAAGGAAATTTTCTTGGTGATGAGTGAGAGGTTGGTGACTGAAACCAGCTCATTTCCCATTGACCACTGAGGTCACATCTCTCAGGTGAGAAGCAAAGTGAGAATTTGAACCAGGCACATTCTCCTTAGAGACAATGGGCTAAAGACAACTCCGATGGAATCGAATGTCTTTTCATGTTGACATCCATCCCGAGAAGCGCTCGTTAAGCCATTGAAGTGTCACATTGGGCCTGGGGGAGGTGGTGCACCCTGTGAAATTACACGTCCGAAGATTTGGATTTGATTTCCAGCCCTCTGCCAGTCACTCTGCCAGGCACTTTCATGTGACAAGCCTTAGGCGAGTCCCTTTCTGTCTCTGATTCCCGATTCCTTCACAGGGATTTATGTGAGCCTTAACGCCAACTGGGAAAAGATCCCTCTGCCAGCTCAGTGCCTGCTTTCTTGGTTTGACTTGTCAATCTGGACTTGAATACACCTTTGGTTTTGGATTGACTCTATTACCTCTCCTAGAAATTAACACACAAAACTGACAGCTGATTGACAAGATGAGAAGCAGTTTTCCAAAATTCAAATTGAACTTAATCCTTTCTTACTAAAAGAATGCTCAAATCAAGGGGACACAGCTCACTCGTTTTGACTTCATGAGCTATGGCAGGTAGAGACAACTTTTTGAAAATACACAGCTAAAACTGTCCGTGCTTTGAATGCTAGACATGTTTTTCAGTTTTAAGTGCTTTAGCACTTAAAGCGGGACCGTTTTAGCTGTGTATTTTGAAAAAGTTGTGTGCTCTTCAAAGAGAAAGCTACTTTTGCTCTGTCTTTGGGTTCGAGGGGAAATGGGAGTCCTCTTCAGTCAGCAGGGACGACACCTGAGTCCTTTGCAGTCATCTTGTCTGCCTCTGAGGGTGAAATGAGAGTGGTCCCTGTCATCATGAGCCATGTCTGAAAGAATTATTCACATTCCCTACGAGAATAGACGGGTGAAATAGCAAAAGGTGTGTCTTCCTTTGGAGCATGGACGGGTTCAAAGCCCACCTCATACCACTAAGTATTTTGCTGAACACGAGCATTTATGTGTGCGGCCTGTGTTTGGGTGATTTTTGTGTCATGTGTGTGTGTGTGTGTGTGTGTGTGTCTGTGTGTGTGCGTCTGTATTTCTGTCTCCATTCCTGAGCAGCAAATCTTTTTTCCTCTTTTAGCATGTTACTCACATCTGTGGATGAAGTCCAGCACTCCTGAAAACACAATCCATGTATGGTTGAAGGAAATTTTCTTGGTGATGTGTGAGAGTTTGGTGACTGAAACCAGCTAATTTCCCATTGACCACTGAGGTCACATCTCTCAGGTGAGAAGCAAAGTGAGAATTTGTACCAGGCACATTCTCCTTAGAGACAATGGGCCAAAGACAGGTCCGATGGAATCGAATGTCTTTTCATGTTGACATGCATCCCGTCAAGCCCTCGTTAAGCCATTGAAGTGTCACATTGGGCCTGGGGGAGGCGGTGCACCCTGTGAAATTACACGTCCGAAGTTTTGGATTTGATTTCCAGCCCTCTGCCAGTCAGTCTGCCAGGCACTTTCATGTGACAAGCCTAAGGCAAGTCCCTTTCTGTCTCTGATTCCCGATTCCTTCTCAGGGATTTATGTGGGCCTTAACGCCCACTGGGAAAAGATCCCTCTGCCAGCTCAGTGCCTGCTTTCTTGGTTTGACTTGTCAATCTGGACTTGAATACACCTTTGGTTTTGGATTGACTCTATTACCTCTCTGAGAAATTAACACACAAAACTGACAGCTGATTGACAAGATGAGAAGCAGTTTTCCAAAATTCAAATTGAACTTAATCCTTTCTTACTAAAAGAATGCTCAAATCAAGGGGACACAGCTCACTCGTTTTGACTTCATGAGCTATGGCAGGTAGAGACAACTTTTTGAAAATACACAGCTAAAACTGTCCGTGCTTTGAATGCTAGACATGTTTTTCAGAATACACAGCTAAAACGGTCCCCGGTTTAAGTGCTAAAGCACTTAAAGCGGGGACCGTTTTAGCTGTGTATTTTGAAAAAGTTGTGTGCACTTCAAAGAGAAAGCTACTTTTTCTGTGTCTTTGGGTTCGAGGGGAAATGGGAGTCCTCTTCAGTCAGCAGGGACGACACCTGAGTCCTTTGCAGTCCTCTTGTCTGCCTCTGAGGGTGAAATGAGAGTGGTCCCTTTCATCATGAGCCATGTCTGAAAGAATTATTCACATTCCCTACGAGAATAGACGGGTGAAATAGCAAAAGGTGTGTCTTCCTTTGGAGCATGAACGGGATCAAAGCCCACCTCATACCAGTAAGTATTTTGCTGAACACGAGCAGTTGTGTGTGCGGTCTGTGTTTAGGTGATTTTTGTGTGATGTTTGTGTGTGTGTGTGTGTGTGTGTGTGTGTGTGTGTGTGTCTCTGTGTCTGTGTGTGTGTGTCTGTATTTCTGTCTCCATTCCTGAGCAGCAAGTCTTTTTTCCTCTTTTAGCATGTTACTCACAACTGTGGATGAAGCCCAGCACTCCTGAAAACACAATCCATGTATGGTTGAAGGAAATTTTCTTGGTGATGAGTGAGAGGTTGGTGACTGAAACCAGCTCATTTCCCATTGACCACTGAGGTCACATCTCTCAGGTGAGAAGCAAAGTGAGAATTTGAACCAGGCACATTCTCCTAGGAGACAATGGGCCAAAGACTGGTCCGATGGAATCGAATGTCTTTTCATGTTGACATCCATCCCGTCAAGCCCTCGTTAAGCCATTGAAGTGTCACATTGGGCCTGGGGGAGGCTGTGCACCCTGTGAAATTACACGTCCGAAGATTTGGATTTGATTTCCAGCCCTCTGCCAGTCAGTCTGCCAGGCACTTTCATGTGACAAGCCTTAGGCGAGTCCCTTTCTGTCTCTGATTCCCGATTCCTTCACAGGGATTTATGTGGGCCTTAACGCCCACTGGGAAAAGATCCCTCTGCCAGCTCAGTGCCTGCTTTCTTGGTTTCACTTGTCAATCTGGACTTGAATACACCTTTGGTTTTGGATTGACTCTATTACCTCTCCTAGAAATTAACACACAAAACTGACAGCTGATTGACAAGATGAGAAGCAGTTTTCCAAAATTCAATTTGAACTTAATCCTTTCTTACTAAAAGAATGCTCAAATCAAGGGGACACAGCTCACTCGTTTTGACTTCATGAGCTATGGCAGGTAGAGACAACTTTTTGAAAATACAGAGCTAAAACTGTCCGTGCTTTGAATGCTAGACATGTTTTAGCTGTGTATTTTGAAAAAGTTGTGTGCTCTTCAAAGAGAAAGCTACTTTTGCTGTGTCTTTGGGTTCGAGGGGAAATGGGAGTCCTCTTCAGTCAGCAGGGACGACACCTGAGTCCTTTGCAGTCCTCTTGTCTGCCTCTGAGGGTGAAATGAGAGTGGTCCCTGTCATCATGAGCCATGTCTGAAAGAATTATTCACATTCCCTACGAGAATAGACGGGTGAAATAGCAAAACGTGTGTCTTCCTTTGGAGCATGGACGGGTTCAAAGCCCAGCTCATACCACTAAGTATTTTGCTGAACACGAGCAGTTGTGTGTGCGGCCTGTGTTTGGGTGATTTTTGTGTGACGTTTGTGTGTGTGTGTCTATGTGTGTGTGTCTGTGTGTCTGTGTGTGTGTGTCTGTATTTCTGTCTCCATTCCTGAGCAGCAAATCTTTTTTCCTCTTTTAGCATGTTACTCACAACTGTGGATGAAGCCCAGCACTCCTGAAAACACAATCCATGTATGGTTGAAGGAAATTTTCTTGGTGATGAGTGAGAGGTTGGTGACTGAAACCAGCTCATTTCCCATTGACCACTGAGGTCACATCTCTCAGGTGAGAAGCAAAGTGAGAATTTGAACCAGGCACATTCTCCTTAGAGACAATGGGCCAAAGACAGGTCCGATGGAATCGAATGTCTTTTCATGTTGACATCCATCCCGTCAAGCCCTCGTTAAGCCATTGAGGTGTCACATTGGGCCTGGGGGAGGCGGTGCACCCTGTAAAATTTCACGTCCGAAGATTTGGATTTGATTTATAGCCCTCTGCCAGTCAGTCTGCCAGGCACTTTCATGTGACAAGCCTTAGGCGAGTCCCTTTCTGTCTCTGATTCCCGATTCCTTCACAGGGTTTTATGTGGGCCTTAACTCCCACTGGGAAAAGATCCCTCTGCCAGCTCAGTGCCTGCTTTCTTGGTTTCACTTGTCAATCTGGACTTGAATACACCTTTGGTTTTGGATTGACTCTATTACCTCTCCTAGAAATTAACACACAAAACTGACAGCTGATTGACAAGATGAGAAGCAGTTTTCCAAAATTCAAATTGAACTTAATCCTTTCTTACTAAAAGAATGCTCAAATCAAGGGGACACAGCTCACTCGTTTTGACTTCATGAGCTATGGCAGGTAGAGACAACTTTTTGAAAATAAACAGCTAAAACTGTCCGTGCTTTGAATGCTAGACATGTTTTTCAGAATACACAGCTAAAACGGTCCCCGCTTTAAGTGCTAAAGCACTTAAAGCGGGGACCGTTTTAGCTGTGTATTTTGAAAAAGTTGTGTGCTCTTCAAAGAGAAAGCTACTTTTGCTGTGTCTTTGGGTTCGAGGGGAAATGGGAGTCCTCTTCAGTCAGAACGATGACACCTGAGTCTTTTGCAGTCCTGTTGTCTGCCTCTGAGGGTGAAATGAGAGTGTTCCCTGTCATCATGAGCCACGTCTGAAAGAATTATTCACATTCCCTACGAGAACAGATGGGTGAAATAGCAAAAGGTGTGTCTTCCTTTGGAGCATGGACGGGTTCAAAGCCCACCTCATACCACTAAGTATTTTGCTGAAAACGAGCAGTTGTGTGTGCGGCCTGTGTTTGGGTGATTTTTGTGTCATGTGTGTTTGTGTGTGTGTGTGTGTGTGTGTGTGTGTGTGTCTGTGTGTGTGTGTCTGTATTTCTGTCTCCATTCCTGAGCAGCAAATCTTTTTTCCTCTTTTAGCATGTTACTCACAACTGTGGATGAAGCCCAGCACTCCTGAAAACACAATCCATGTATGGTTGAAGGAAATTTTCTTGGTGATGAGTGAGAGGTTGGTGACTGAAACCAGCTCATTTCCCATTGACCACTGAGGTCACATCTCTCAGGTGAGAAGCAAAGTGAGAATTTGAACCAGGCATATTCTCCTTAGAGACAACGGGCCAAAGACAGGTCCGATGGAATCGAATGTCTTTTCATGTTGACATCCATCCCGTCAAGCCCTTGTTAAGCCATTGAAGGGTGACATTGGGCCTGGGGGAGGCGGTGCACCCTGTTAAATTACACGTCCGAAGATTTGGATTTGATTTCCAGCCCTCTGCCAGTCAGTCTGCCAGGCAATTTCATGTGACAAGCCTTAGGCGAGTCCCTTTCTGTCTCTGATTCCCGATTCCTTCACAGGGATTTTTGTGGGCCTTAACGCCCACTGGGAAAAGATCCCTCTGCCAGCTCAGTGCCTGCTTTCTTGGTTTGACTTGTCAATCTGGACTTGAATACACCTTTGGTTTTGGATTGACTCTATTACCTCTCCAAGAAATTAACACACAAAACAGACAGCTGATTGACAAGATGAGAAGCAGTTTTCCAAAATTCAATTTGAACTTAATCCTTTCCTACTAAAAGAATGCTCAAATCAAGGGGACACAGCTCACTCGTTTTGACTTCATGAGCTATGGCAGGTAGAGACAACTTTTTGAAAATACACAGCTAAAACTGTCCGTGCTTTGAATGCCAGACATGTTTTTCAGAATACACAGCAATAACGGTCCCCGCTTAAAGTGCTAAAGCACTTAAAGCGGGGAACGTTTTAGCTGTGTATTTTGAAAAAGTTGTGTGCTCTTCAAAGAGAAAGCTAATTTTGCTGTGTGTTTTGGTTCGAGGGGAAATGGGAGTCCTCTTCAGTCAGCAGGGATGACACCTGAGTCCTTTGCAGTCCTCTTGTCTGCCTCTGAGGGTGAAATGAGAGTGGTCCCTGTCATCATGAGCCATGTCTGAAAGAATTATTCACATTCCCTACGAGAATAGACGGGTGAAATAGCAAAACGTGTGTCTTCCTTTGGAGCATGGACGGGTTCAAAGCCCAGCTCATACCACTAAGTATTTTGCTGAACACGAGCAGTTGTGTGTGCGGCCTGTGTTTGGGTGATTTTTGTGTGATGTTTGTGTGTGTGTGTGTGTGTGTGTGTGTGTGTGTGTCTGTGTGTGTGTGTCTGTATTTCTGTCTCCATTCCTGAGCAGCAAATCTTTTTTCCTCTTTTAGCATGTTACTCACAACTGTGGATGAAGCCCTGCACTCCTGAAAACACAATCCATGTATGGTTGAAGGAAATTTTCTTGGTGATGAGTGAGAGGTTGGTGACTGAAACCAGCTCATTTCCCATTGACCACTGAGGTCACATCTCTCAGGTGAGAAGCAAAGTGAGAATTTGAACCAGGCACATTCTCCTTAGAGACAATGGGCCAAAGACAGGTCCGATGGAATCGAATGCCTTTTCATGTTGACATCCATACCGACAAGCCCTCGTTAAGCCATTGAAGTGTCACATTGGGCCTGGGGGAGGTGGTGCACCCTGTGAAATTACATGTCCGAAGATTTGGATTTGATTTCCAGCCCTCTGCCAGTCAGTCTGCCAGGCACTTTCATGTGACAAGCCTTAGGCGAGTCCCTTTCTGTCTCTGATTCCCGATTCCGTCACAGGGATTTATGTGGGCCTTAACGCCCACTGGGAAAAGATCCCTCTGCCAGCTCAGTGCCTGCTTTCTTGGTTTGACTTGTCAATCTGGACTTGAATACACCTTTGGTTTTGGATTGACTCTATTACCTCTCCTAGAAATTAACACACAAAACTGACAGCTGATTGACACGATGAGAAGCAGTTTTCCAAAATTCAAATTGAACTTAATCCTTTCTTACTAAAAGAATGCTCAAATCAAGGGGACACAGCTCACTCGTTTTGACTTCATGAGCTATGGCAGGTAGAGACAACTTTTTGAAAATACACAGCTAAAACTGTCCGTGCTTTGAATGCTAGACATGTTTTTCAGAATACACAGCTAAAAAGGTCCCCGCTTTAAGTGCTAAAGCACTTAAAAACGGGGACCGTTTTAGCTGTGTATTTTGAAAAAGTTGTGTGCTCTTCAAAGAGAAAGCTACTTTTGCTGTGTCTTTGGGTTCGAGGGGAAATGGGAGTCCTCTTCAGTCAGCAGGGACGACACCTGAGTCCTTTGCAGTCCTCTTGTCTGCCTCTGAGTGTGAAATGAGAGTGGTCCCTGTCATCATGAGCCATGTCTGAAAGAATTATTCACATTCCCTACGAGAATAGACGGGTGAAATAGCAAAAGGTGTGTCTTCCTTTGGAGCATGGACGGGTTCAAAGCCCACCTCATACCACTATGTATTTTGCTGAACACGAGCAGTTGTGTGTGCGGCCTGTGTTTGGGTGATTTTTGGTCGTGTGTGTGTGTGTGTGTGTGTCTGTGTGTGTGTTTCTGTATTTCTGTCTCCATTCCTGAGCAGCAAATCTTTTTTCCTCTTTTAGCATGTTACTCACAAATGTGGATGAAGCCCAGCACTCCTGAAAACACAATCCATGTATGGTTGAAGGAAATTTTCTTGGTGATGAGTGAGTGGTTGGTGACTGAAACCAGCTCATTTCCCATTGACCACTGAGGTCACATCTCTCAGGTGAGAAGCAAAGTGAGAATTTGAACCAGGCACATTCTCCTTAGAGACAATGGGCCAAAGAAAAGTCCGATGGAATCGAATGTCTTTTCATGTTGACATCCATCCCGTCAAGCCCTCGTTAAGCCATTGAAGTGTCACATTGGGCCTGGGGGAGGCGGTGCACCCTGTGAAATTACACGTCCGAAGGTTTGGATTTGATTTCCAGCCCTCTGCCAGTCAGTCTGCCAGGCACTTTCATGTGACAAGCCTTAGGCGAGTCCCTTTCTGTCTCTGATTCCCGATTCCTTCACAGGGATTTATGTGGGCCTTAACGCCCACTGGGAAAAGATCTCTCTGCCAGCTCAGTGACTGCTTTCTTGGTTTGACTTGTCAATCTGGACTTGAATACACCTTTGGTTTTGGATTGACTCTATTACCTCTCCTAGAAATTAACACACAAAACTGAGAGCTGATTGACAAGATGAGAAGCAGTTTTCCAAAATTCAAATTGAACTTAATCCTTTCTTACTAATAGAATGATCAAATCAAGGGGACACAGCTCACTCGTTTTGACTTCATGAGCTATGGCAGGTAGAGACAACTTTTTGAAAATACACAGCTAAAACTGTCCGTGCTTTGAATGCTAGACATGTTTTTCAGAATACACAGCTAAAAAGGTCCCCACTTTAAGTGCTAAAGCACTTAAAAACGGGGACCGTTTTAGCTGTGTATTTTGAAAAAGTTGTGTGCTCTTCAAAGAGAAAGCTACTTTTGCTGTGTCTTTGGGTTCGAGGGGAAATGGGAGTCCTCTTCAGTCAGCAGGGACGACACCTGAGTCCTTTGCAGTCCTCTTGTCTGCCTCTGAGGGTGAAATGAGAGTGGTCCCTGTCATCATGAGCCATGTCTGAAAGAATTATTCACATTCCCTACGAGAATAGACGGGTGAAATAGCAAAAGGTGTGTCTTCCTTTGGAGCATGGACGGGTTCAAAGCCCACCTCATACCACTAAGTATTTTGCTGAACACGAGCAATTGTGTGTGCGGCCTGTGTTTGGGTGATTTTTGTGTCATGTGTGTGTGTGTGTGTGTGTCTGTGTGTGTGTGTCTGTATTTCTGTCTCCATGCATGAGCAGCAAATCTTTTTTCCTCTTTTAGCATGTTACTCACAACTGTGGATGAAGCCCAGCACTCCTGAAAACACAATCCATGTATGGTTGAAGGAAATTTTCTTGGTGATGAGTGAGTGGTTGGTGACTGAAACCAGCTCATTTCCCATTGACCACTGAGGTCACATCTCTCAGGTGAGAAGCAAAGTGAGAATTTGAACCAGGCACAGTCTCCTTAGAGACAATGGGCCAAAGAAAAGTCCGATGGAATCGAATGTCTTTTCATGTTGACATCCATCCCGTCAAGCCCTCGTTAAGCCATTGAAGTGTCACATTGGGCCTGGGGGAGGCGGTGCACCCTGAGAAATTACACGTCCGAAGGTTTGGATTTGATTTCCAACCCTCTGCCAGTCAGTCTGCCTTGCACTTTCATGTGACAAGCCTTAGGCGAGTCCCTTTCTGTCTCTGATTCCCGATTCCTTCACAGGGATTTATGTGGGCCTTAACACCCACCTGGAAAAGATCTCTCTGCCAGCTCAGTGCCTGCTTTCTTGGTTTGACTTGTCAATCTGGACTTGAATACACCTTTGGTTTTGGATTGACTCTATTACCTCTCCTAGAAATTAACCCACAAAACTGACAGCTGATTGACAAGATGAGAAGCAGTTTTCCAAAATTCAAATTGAACTTAATCCTTTCTTACTAAAAGAATGCTCAAATCAAGGGGACACAGCTCACTCGTTTTGACTTCACGAGCTATGGCAGGTAGAGAAAGCTTTTTGAAAATACACTGCTAAAACTGTCCGTGCTTTGAATGCTAGACATGTTTTTCAGAATACAAAGCTAAAACGGTCCCCGCTTTATGTGCTAAAGCACTTAACGCGGGGAACGTTTTAGCTGTGTATTTTGAAAAAGTTGTGTGCTCTTCAAAGAGAAAGCTACTTTTTCTGTGTCTTTGGGTTCGAGGGGAAATGGGAGTCCTCTTCAGTCAGCAGGGACGACACCTGAGTCCTTTGCAGTCCTCTTGTCTGCCTCTGAGGGTGAAATGAGAGGGGTCCCTGTCATCATGAGCCATGTCTGAAAGAATTATTCACATTCCCTACGAGAATAGACGGGTGAAATAGCAAAAGGTGTGTCTTCCTTTGGAGCATGGACGGGTTCAAAGCCCACCTCATACCACTAAGTATTTTGCTGAACACGAGCAGTTGTGTGTGCGGCCTGTGTTTGCGTGATTTTTGTGTCATGTGTGTGTGTGTGTGTGTGTGTCTGTGTGTGTGTGTCTGTATTTCTGTCTCCATTCCTGAGCAGCAAATCTTTTTTCCTCTTTTAGCATGTTACTCACAACTGTGGATGAAGCCCAGCACTCCTGAAAACACAATCCATGTATGGTTGAAGGAAATTTTCTTGGTGATGAGTGAGTGGTTGGTGACTGAAACCAGCTCATTTCCCATTGACCACTGAGGTCACATCTCTCAGGTGAGAAGCAAAGTGAGAATTTGAACCAGGCACATTCTACTTGGAGACAATGGGCCAAAGACAAGTCCGATGGAATCGAATGTCTTTTCATGTTGACATCCATCCCGTCAAGCCCTCGTTAAGCCATTGAAGTGTCACATTGGGCCTGGGGTAGGCGGTGCACCCTGTGAAATTACACGTCCGAAGGTTTGGATTTGATTTCCAGCCCTCTGCCAGTCAGTCTGCCAGGCAATTTCATGTGACAAGCCTTAGGCGAGTCCCTTTCTGTCTCTGATTCCCGATTCCTTCACAGGGATTTATGTGGGCCTTAACGCCCACTGGGAAAAGATCTCTCTGCCAGCTCAGTGCCTGCTTTCTTGGTTTGACTTGTCAATCTGGACTTGAATACACCTTTGGTTTTGGATTGACTCTATTACCTCTCCTAGAAATTAACCCACAAAACTGACAGCTGATTGACAAGATGAGAAGCAGTTTTCCAAAATTCAAATTGAACTTAATCCTTTCTTACTAAAAGAATGCTCAAATCAAGGGGACACAGCTCACTCGTTTTGACTTCACGAGCTATGGCAGGTAGAGAAAGCTTTTTGAAAATACACAGCTAAAACTGTCCGTGCTTTGAATGCTAGACATGTTTTTCAGAATACACAGCTAAAACGGTCCCCGCTTTATGTGCTAAAGCACTTAAAGCGGGGACCGTTTTAGCTGTGTATTTTGAAAAAGTTGTGTGCTCTTCAAAGAGAAAGCTACTTTTTCTGTGTCTTTGGGTTCGAGGGGAAATGGGAGTCCTCTTCATTCAGCAGGGACGACACCTGAGTCCTTTGCAGTCCTCTTGTCTGCCTCTGAGGGTGAAATGAGAGTGGTCCCTGTCATCATGAGCCATGTCTGAAAGAATTATTAACATTCCCTACGAGAATAGACGGGTGAAATAGCAAAAGGTGTGTCTTCCTTTGGAGCATGGACGGGTTCAAAGCCCACCTCATACCACTACGTATTTTGCTGAACACGAGCAGTTGTGTGTGCGGCCTGTGTTTGGGTGATTTTTGTGTCATGTGCGTTTGTGTGTGTTTGTGTGTGTGTGTGTCTGTGTGTGTGTGTGTCTGTATTTCTGTCTCCATTCCTGAGCAGCAAATCTTTCTTCCTCTTTTAGCATGTTACTCACAACTGTGGATGAAGCCCAGCACTCCTGAAAACACAATCCATGTATGGTTGAAGGAAACTTTCTTGGTGATGAGTGAGAGGTTGGTGACTGAAACCAGCTCATTTCCCATTGACCACTGAGGTCACATCTCTCAGGTGAGAAGCAAAGTGAGAATTTGAACCAGGCACATTCTCCTTAGAGACAAAGGGCCAAAGACAGGTCCGATGGAATCTAATGTCTTTTCATGTTGACATCCATCACGTCAAGACCTCGTTAAGCCATTGAAGTGTCACATTGGGCCTGGGGGAGGCGGTGCACCCTGTGAAATTACACGTCCGAAGATTTGGATTTGATTTCCAGCCCTCTGCCAGTCAGTCTGCCAGGCACTTTCATGTGACAAGCCTTAGGCGAGTCCCTTTCTGTCTCTGATTCCCGATTCCTTCACAGGGATTTATGTGGGCCTTAACGCCCACTGGGAAAAGATCCCTCTGCCAGCTCAGTGCCTGCTTTCTTGGTTTGATTTGTCAATCTGGACTTGAATACACCTTTGGTTTTGGATTGACTCTATTACCTCTCCTAGAAATTAACACACAAAACTGACAGCTGATTGACAAGATGAGAAGCAGTTTTCCAAAATTCAAATTGAACTTAATCCTTTCTTACTAAAAGAATGCTCAAATCAAGGGGACACAGCTCACTCGTTTTGACTTCATGAGCTATGGCAGGTAGAGACAACTTTTTGAAAATACACAGCTAAAACTGTCCGTGCTTTGAATGCTAGACATGTTTTTCAGAATACACAGCTAAAACGTTCCCCGCTTTAAGTGCTAAACCACTTAAAGGGGGACCGTTTTAGCTGTGTATTTTGAAAAAGTTGTGTGCTCTTCAAAGAGAAAGCTACTTTTGCTGTGTCTTTCGGTTCGAGGGGAAATGGGAGTCCTCTTCAGTCAGCAGGGACGACACCTGAGTCCTTTGCAGTCCTCCTATCTGCCTATGAGGGTGAAATGAGAGTGGTCCCTGTCATCATGAGCCATGTCTGAAAGAATTATTCACATTCCCTACGAGAATAGACGGGTGAAATAGCAAAAGGTGTGTCTTCCTTTGGAGCATGGACGGGTTCAAAGCCGACCTCATACCACTAAGTATTTTGCTGAACACGAGCAGTTATGTGTGCGGCCTGTGTTTGGGTGATTTTTGTGTCATGTGTGTGTGTGTGTGTGTGTGTGTGTGTGTGTGTGTGTGTGTCTGTGTGTGTGTGTCTGTATTTCTGTCTCCATTCTTGAGCAGCAAATCTTTTTTCCTCTTTTAGCATGTTACTCACAACTGTGGATGAAGCCCAGCACTCCTGAAAACACAATCCATGTATGGTTGAAGGAAATTTTCTTGGTGATGAGTGAGAGGTTGGTGACTGAAACCAGCTCATTTCCCATTGACCACTGAGGTCACATCTCTCAGGTGAGAAGCAAAGTGAGAATTTGAACCAGGCACATTCTCCTTTGAGACAATGGGCCAAAGACAGGTCCGATGGAATGGATTGTCTTTTCATGTTGACATCCATCCCGTCAAGCCCTCGTTAAGCCATTGAAGTGTCACATTGGGCCTGGGGGAGGCGGTGCACCCTGTGAAATTACACGTCCGAAGATTTGGATTTGATTTCCAGCCCTCTGCCAGTCAGTCTGCCAGGCACTTTCATGTAACAAGTTTTAGGCGAGTCCCTTTCTGTCTCTGATTCCCGATTCCTTCACAGGGATTTATGTGGGCCTTAACGCACACTGGGAAAAGATCCCTCTGCCAGCTCAGTGCCTGCTTTCTTGGTTTGACTTGTCAATCTGGACTTGAATACACCTTTGGTTTTGGATTGACTCTTTTACCTCTCCTAGAAATTAACACACAAAACTGACAGCTGATTGACAAGATGAGAAGCAGTTTTCCAAAATTCAAATTGAACTTAATCCTTTCTTACTAAAAGAATGCTCATATCAAGGGGACACAGCTCACTCGTTTTGACTTCATGAGCTATGGCAGGTAGAGACAACTTTTTGAAAATACACAGCTAAAACTGTCCGTGCTTCGAATGCTAGACATGTTTTTCAGAATACACAGCTAAAACGGTCCCCGCTTTAAGTGCTAAATCACTTAAAGCGGGGACGGTTTTAGCTGTGTATTTTGAAAAAGGTGTGCTCTTCAAAGAGAAAGCTACTTTTGCTGTATCTTTGGGTTCGAGGGGAAATGGGAGTCCTCTTCAGTCAGCAGGGACGACACCTGAGTCCTTTGCAGTCCTCTTGTCTGCCTCTGAGGGTGAAATAAGAGTGGTCCCTGTCATCATGAGCCATGTCTGAAAGAATTATTCACATTCCCTACGAGAATAGACGGGTGAAATAGCAAAAGGTGTGTCTTCCTTTGGCGCATGGACGGGTTCAGAGCCCACCTCATACCACTAAGTATTTTGCTGAACACGAGCAGTTGTGTGTGCGGCCTGTGTTTGGGTGATTTTTGTGTGATCTTTGTGTGTGTGTGTGTGTGTGTGTGTCTGTGTGTCTGTGAGTGTGTGTCTGTATTTCTGTCTCCATTCCTGAGCAGCAAATGTTTTTTCCTCTTTTAGCATGTTACTCACAACTGTGGATGAAGCCCAGCACTCCTGAAAACACAATCCATGTATGGTTGAAGGAAATTTTCTTGGTGATGAGTGAGAGGTTGGTGACTGAAACCAGCTCATTTCCCATTGACCACTGAGGTCGCATCTCTCAGGTGAGAAGCAAGGTGAGAATTTAAACCAGGCACATTCTCCTTAGAGACAATGGGCCAAAGACAAGTCCGATGGAATCGAATGTCTTTTCATGTTGACATCCATCCCGTCAAGCCCTCGTTAAGCCATTTAAGTGTCACATTGGGCCTGGGGGATGCGGTGCACCCTGTGAAATTACACGTCCAAAGATTTGGATTTGATTTCCAGCCCTCTGCCAGTCAGTCTGCCAGGCACTTTCATGTGACAAGCCTTAGGCGAGTCCCTTTCTGTCTCTGATTCCCGATTCCTTCCCAGGGATTTATGTGGGCCTTAACGCCCAGTGGGAAAAGATCCCTCTGCCAGCTCAGTGCCTGCTTTCTTGGTTTGACTTGTCAATCTGGACTTGAATACACCTTTGGTTTTGGATTGACTCTATTACCTCTCCTAGAAATTAACACACAAAACTGACAGCTGATTGACAAGATGAGAAGCAGTTTTCCAAAATTCAAATTGAACTTAATCCTTTCTTCCGAAAAGAATGCTCAAATCAAGGGGACACAGCTCACTCGTTTTGACTTCATGAGCTATGGCAGGTAGAGACAACTTTTTGAAAATACACAGCTAAAACTGTCCGTGCTTTGAATGCTAGACATGTTTTTCAGAATACACAGCTAAAAGGGTCCCCGCTTTAAGTGCTAAATCACTTAAAGCGGGGACCGTTTTTGCTGTGTATTTTGAAAAAGTTGTGTGCTCTTCAAAGAGAAAGCTGCCTTCGCTGTGTCTTTGGGTTCGAGGGGAAATGGGAGTCCTCTTCAGTCAGCAGGGACGACACCTGAGTCCTTTGCAGTCCTCTTGTCTGCCTCTGAGGGTGAAATGAGAGTGGTCCCTGTCATCATGAGCCATGTCTGAAAGAATTATTCACATTCCCTACGAGAATAGACGGGTGAAATAGCAAAAGGTGTGTCTTCCTTTGGAGCATGGACGGGTTCAAAGCCCACCTCATACCACTAAGTATTTTGCTGAACACGAGCAGTTGTGTGTGCGGCCTGTGTTTGTGTGATTTTTGTGTCGTGTGTGTGTGTGTGTGTGTGTGTGTGTGTGTGTCTGTGTGTGTGTGTCTGTATTTCTGTCTCCATTCCTGAGCAGCAAATGTTTTTTCCTCTTTTAGCATGTTACTCACAACTGTGGATGAAGCCCAGCACTCCTGAAAACACAATCCATGTATGGTTGAAGGAAATTTTCTTGGTGATGAGTGAGAGGTTGGTGACTGAAACCAGCTCATTTCCCATTGACCACTGAGGTCACATCTCTCAGGTGAGAAGCAAAGTGAGAATTTGAACCAGGCACATTCTCCTTAGAGACAATGGGCCAAAGACAGTTCCGATGGAATCGAATGTCTTTTCATGTTGACATCCATCCCGTCAAGTCCTCGTTAAGCCATTGAAGTGTCACATTGGGCCTGGGGGAGGTGGTGCACCCTGTGAAATTACACGTCCGAAGATTTGGATTTGATTTCCAGCCCTCTGCCAGTGAGTCTGCCAGGCAATTTCACGTGACAAGCCTTAGGCGAGTCCCATTCTGTCTCTGATTCCCGATTCCTTCCCAGGGATTTATGTGGGCCTTAACGCCCACTGGGAAAAGATCCCTCTGCCAGCTCAGTGCCTGCTTTCTTGGTTTGACTTGTCAATCTGGACTTGAATACACCTTTGGTTTTGGATTGACTCTATTACCTCTCCTAGAAATTAACACACAAAACTGACAGCTGATTGACAAGATGAGAAGCAGTTTTCCAAAATTCAAATTGAACTTAACCCATTCTTCCTAAAAGAATGCTCAAATCAAGGGGACACAGCTCACTCGTTTTGACTTCATGAGCTATGGCAGGTAGAGACAACTTTTTGAAAATACACAGCTAAAACTGTCCGTGCTTTGAATGCTAGACATGTTTTTCAGAATACACAGCTAAAAGGGTCCGCGCTTTAAGTGCTAAATCACTTAAAGCGGGGACCGTTTTTGCTGTGTATTTTTAAAAAGTTGTGTGCTCTTCAAAGAGAAAGCTACTTTCGCTGTGTCTTTGGGTTCGAGGGGAAATGGGAGTCCTCTTCAGTCAGCAGGGACGACACCTGAATCCTTTGCAGTCCTCTTGTCTGCCTCTGAGGGTGAAATGAGAGTGGTCCCTGTCATCATGAGCCATGTCTGAAAGAATTATTCACATTCCCTACGAGAATAGACGGGTGAAATAGCAAAAGGTGTGTCTTCCTTTGGAGCATGGACGGGTTCAAAGCCCACCTCATACCACTAAGTATTTTGCTGAACACGAGCAGTTGTGTGTGCGGCCTGTGTTTGGGTGATTTTTGTGTCGTGTGTGTGTGTGTGTGTGTTTGTGTGTGTGTGTGTGTTTGTCTGTGTGTGTGTGTCTGTATTTCTGTCTCCATTCCTGAGCAGCAAATGTTTTTTCCTCTTTTAGCATGTTACTCACAACTGTGGATGAAGCCCAGCACTCCTGAAAACACAATCCATGTATGGTTGAAGGAAATTTTCTTGGTGATGAGTGAGAGGTTGGTGACTGAAACCAGCTCATTTCCCATTGACCACTGAGGTCACATCTCTCAGGTGAGAAGCAAAGTGAGAATTTGAACCAGGCACATTCTCCTTAGAGACAATGGGCCGAAGACAGTTCCGATGGAATCGAATGTCTTTTCATGTTGACATCCATCCCGTCAAGCCCTCGTTAAGCCATTGAAGTGTCACATTGGGCCTGGGGGAGGTGGTGCACCCTGTGAAATTACACGTCCAAAGATTTGGATTTGATTTCCAGCCCTCTGCCAGTGAGTCTGCCAGGCAATTTCATGTGACAAGCCTTAGGCGAGTCCCATTCTGTCTCTGATTCCCGATTCCTTCCCAGGGATTTATGTGGGCCTTAATGCCCACTGGGAAAAGATCCCTCTGCCAGCTCAGTGCCTGCTTTCTTGGTTTGACTTGTCAATCTGGACTTGAATACACCTTTGGTTTTGGATTGACTCTATTACCTCTCCTAGAAATTAACACACAAAACTGACAGCTGATTGACAAGATGAGAAGCAGTTTTCCAAAATTCAAATTGAACTTAATCCTTTCTTCCTAAAAGAATGCTCAAATCAAGGGGACACAGCTCACTCGTTTTGACTTCATGAGCTATGGGCAGGTAGAGACAACTTTTTGAAAATACACAGCTAAAACTGTCCGTGCTTTGAATGCTAGACATGTTTTTCAGAATACACAGCTAAAAGGGTCCCCGCTTTAAGTGCTAAATCAATTAAAGCGGGGACCTTTTTAGCTGTGTATTTTGAAAAAGTTGTGTGCTCTTCAAAGAGAAAGCTACTTTTGCTGTGTCTTTGGGTTCGAGGGGAAATGGGAGTCCTCTTCAGTCAGCAGGGACGACACCTGAGTCCTTTGCAGTCCGCTTGTCTGCCTCTGAGGGTGAAATAAGAGTGGTCCCTGTCATCATGAGCCATGTCTGAAAGAATTATTCACATTCCCTACGATAATAGACAGGTGAAATAGCAAAAGGTGTGTCTTCCTTTGGCGCATGGACGGGTTCAAAGCCCACCTCATACCACTAAGTATTTTGCTGAACACGAGCAGTTGTGTGTGCGGCCTGTGTTTGGGTGATTTTTGTGTGATCTTTGTGTGTGTGTGTGTGTGTGTGTGTGTCTGTGTGTCTGTGAGTGTGTGTCTGTATTTCTGTCTCCATTCCTGAGCAGCAAATCTTTTTTCCTCTTTTAGCATGTTACTCACAACTGTGGATGAAGCCCAGCACTCCTGAAAACACAATCCATGTATGGTTGAAGGAAATTTTCTTGGTGATGAGTGAGAGGTTGGTGACTGAAACCAGCTCATTTCCCATTGACCACTGAGGTCGCATCTCTCAGGTGAGAAGCAAAGTGAGAATTTAAACCAGGCACATTCTCCTTAGAGACAATGGGCCAAAGACAAGTCCGATGGAATCGAATGTCTTTTCATGTTGACATCCATCCCGTCAAGCCCTCGTTAAGCCATTGAAGTGTCACATTGGGCCTGGGGGATGCGGTGCACCCTGTGAAATTACACGTCCGAAGATTTGGATTTGATTTCCAGCCCTCTGCCAGTCAGTCTGCCAGGCACTTTCATGTGACAAGCCTTAGGCGAGTCCCTTTCTGTCTCTGATTCCCGATTCCTTCCCAGGGATTTATGTGGGCCTTAACGCCCACTGGGAAAAGATCCCTCTGCCAGCTCAGTGCCTGCTTTCTTGGTTTGACTTGTCAATCTGGACTTGAATACACCTTTGGTTTTGGATTGACTCTATTACCTCTCCTAGAAATTAACACACAAAACTGACAGCTGATTGACAAGATGAGAAGCAGTTTTCCAAAATTCAAATTGAACTTAATCCTTTCTTCCGAAAAGAATGCTCAAATCAAGGGGACACAGCTCACTCGTTTTGACTTCATGAGCTATGGCAGGTAGAGACAACTTTTTGAAAATACACAGCTAAAACTGTCCGTGCTTTGAATGCTAGACATGTTTTTCAGAATACACAGCTAAAAGGGTCCCCGCTTTAAGTGCTAAATCACTTAAAGCGGGGACCGTTTTTGCTGTGTATTTTGAAAAAGTTGTGTGCTCTTCAAAGAGAAAGCTACTTTCGCTGTGTCTTTGGGTTCGAGGGGAAATGGGAGTCCTCTTCAGTCAGCAGAGAGACACCTGAGTCCTTTGCAGTCCTCTTGTCTGCCACTGAGGGTGAAATGAGAGTGGTCCCTGTCATCAAGAGCCATGTCTGAAAGAATTATTCACATTCCCTACGAGAATAGACGGGTGAAATAGCAAAAGGTGTGTCTTCCTTTGGAGCATGGACGGGTTCAAAGCCCACCTCATACCACTAAGTATTTTGCTGAACACGAGCAGTTCTGTGTGTGTTTGTGTGATTTTTGTGTCGTGTGTGTGTGTGTGTGTGTGTGTGTGTGTGTGTCTGTGTGTGTGTGTCTGTATTTCTGTCTCCATTCCTGAGCAGCAAATGTTTTTTCCTCTTTTAGCATGTTACTCACAACTGTGGATGAAGCCCAGCACTCCTGAAAACACAATCCATGTATGGTTGAAGGAAATTTTCTTGGTGATGAGTGAGAGGTTGGTGACTGAAACCAGCTCATTTCCCATTGACCACTGAGGTCACATCTCTCAGGTGAGAAGCAAAGTGAGAATTTGAACCAGGCACATTCTCCTTAGAGACAATGGGCCGAAGACAGTTCCGATGGAATCGAATGTCTTTTCATGTTGACATCCATCCCGTCAAGCCCTCGTTAAGCCATTGAAGTGTCACATTGGGCCTGGGGGAGGTGGTGCACCCTGTGAAATTACACGTCCAAAGATTTGGATTTGATTTCCAGCCCTCTGCCAGTGAGTCTGCCAGGCAATTTCATGTGACAAGCCTTAGGCGAGTCCCATTCTGTCTCTGATTCCCGATTCCTTCCCAGGGATTTATGTGGGCCTTAATGCCCACTGGGAAAAGATCCCTCTGCCAGCTCAGTGCCTGCTTTCTTGGTTTGACTTGTCAATCTGGACTTGAATACACCTTTGGTTTTGGATTGACTCTATTACCTCTCCTAGAAATTAACACACAAAACTGACAGCTGATTGACAAGATGAGAAGCAGTTTTCCAAAATTCAAATTGAACTTAATCCTTTCTTCCGAAAAGAATGCTCAAATCAAGGGGACACAGCTCACTCGTTTTGACTTCATGAGCTATGGCAGGTAGAGACAACTTTTTGAAAATACACAGCTAAAACTGTCCGTGCTTTGAATGCTAGACATGTTTTTCAGAATACACAGCTAAAAGGGTCCCCGCTTTAAGTGCTAAATCACTTAAAGCGGGGACCGTTTTTGCTGTGTATTTTGAAAAAGTTGTGTGCTCTTCAAAGAGAAAGCTACTTTCGCTGTGTCTTTGGGTTCGAGGGGAAATGGGAGTCCTCTTCAGTCAGCAGAGAGACACCTGAGTCCTTTGCAGTCCTCTTGTCTGCCACTGAGGGTGAAATGAGAGTGGTCCCTGTCATCAAGAGCCATGTCTGAAAGAATTATTCACATTCCCTACGAGAATAGACGGGTGAAATAGCAAAAGGTGTGTCTTCCTTTGGAGCATGGACGGGTTCAAAGCCCACCTCATACCACTAAGTATTTTGCTGAACACGAGCAGTTCTGTGTGTGTTTGTGTGATTTTTGTGTCGTGTGTGTGTGTGTGTGTGTGTGTGTGTGTGTGTCTGTGTGTGTGTGTCTGTATTTCTGTCTCCATTCCTGAGCAGCAAATGTTTTTTCCTCTTTTAGCATGTTACTCACAACTGTGGATGAAGCCCAGCACTCCTGAAAACACAATCCATGTATGGTTGAAGGAAATTTTCTTGGTGATGAGTGAGAGGTTGGTGACTGAAACCAGCTCATTTCCCATTGACCACTGAGGTCACATCTCTCAGGTGAGAAGCAAAGTGAGAATTTGAACCAGGCACATTCTCCTTAGAGACAATGGGCCGAAGACAGTTCCGATGGAATCGAATGTCTTTTCATGTTGACATCCATCCCGTCAAGCCCTCGTTAAGCCATTGAAGTGTCACATTGGGCCTGGGGGAGGTGGTGCACCCTGTGAAATTACACGTCCAAAGATTTGGATTTGATTTCCAGCCCTCTGCCAGTGAGTCTGCCAGGCAATTTCATGTGACAAGCCTTAGGCGAGTCCCATTCTGTCTCTGATTCCCGATTCCTTCCCAGGGATTTATGTGGGCCTTAATGCCCACTGGGAAAAGATCCCTCTGCCAGCTCAGTGCCTGCTTTCTTGGTTTGACTTGTCAATCTGGACTTGAATACACCTTTGGTTTTGGATTGACTCTATTACCTCTCCTAGAAATTAACACACAAAACTGACAGCTGATTGACAAGATGAGAAGCAGTTTTCCAAAATTCAAATTGAACTTAATCCTTTCTTCCTAAAAGAATGCTCAAATCAAGGGGACACAGCTCACTCGTTTTGACTTCATGAGCTATGGGCAGGTAGAGACAACTTTTTGAAAATACACAGCTAAAACTGTCCGTGCTTTGAATGCTAGACATGTTTTTCAGAATACACAGCTAAAAGGGTCCCCGCTTTAAGTGCTAAATCAATTAAAGCGGGGACCTTTTTAGCTGTGTATTTTGAAAAAGTTGTGTGCTCTTCAAAGAGAAAGCTACTTTTGCTGTGTCTTTGGGTTCGAGGGGAAATGGGAGTCCTCTTCAGTCAGCAGGGACGACACCTGAGTCCTTTGCAGTCCGCTTGTCTGCCTCTGAGGGTGAAATAAGAGTGGTCCCTGTCATCATGAGCCATGTCTGAAAGAATTATTCACATTCCCTACGATAATAGACGGGTGAAATAGCAAAAGGTGTGTCTTCCTTTGGCGCATGGACGGGTTCAAAGCCCACCTCATACCACTAAGTACTTTGCTGAACACGAGCAGTTGTGTGTGCGGCCTGTGTTTGGGTGATTTTTGTGTGATCTTTGTGTGTGTGTGTGTGTGTGTGTGTGTGTCTGTGTGTCTGTGAGTGTGTGTCTGTATTTCTGTCTCCATTCCTGAGCAGCAAATCTTTTTTCCTCTTTTAGCATGTTACTCACAACTGTGGATGAAGCCCAGCACTCCTGAAAACACAATCCATGTATGGTTGAAGGAAATTTTCTTGGTGATGAGTGAGAGGTTGGTGACTGAAACCAGCTCATTTCCCATTGACCACTGAGGTCGCATCTCTCAGGTGAGAAGCAAAGTGAGAATTTAAACCAGGCACATTCTCCTTAGAGACAATGGGCCAAAGACAAGTCCGATGGAATCGAATGTCTTTTCATGTTGACATCCATCCCGTCAAGCCCTCGTTAAGCCATTGAAGTGTCACATTGGGCCTGGGGGATGCGGTGCACCCTGTGAAATTACACGTCCGAAGATTTGGATTTGATTTCCAGCCCTCTGCCAGTCAGTCTGCCAGGCACTTTCATGTGACAAGCCTTAGGCGAGTCCCTTTCTGTCTCTGATTCCCGATTCCTTCCCAGGGATTTATGTGGGCCTTAACGCCCACTGGGAAAAGATCCCTCTGCCAGCTCAGTGCCTGCTTTCTTGGTTTGACTTGTCAATCTGGACTTGAATACACCTTTGGTTTTGGATTGACTCTATTACCTCTCCTAGAAATTAACACACAAAACTGACAGCTGATTGACAAGATGAGAAGCAGTTTTCCAAAATTCAAATTGAACTTAATCCTTTCTTCCGAAAAGAATGCTCAAATCAAGGGGACACAGCTCACTCGTTTTGACTTCATGAGCTATGGCAGGTAGAGACAACTTTTTGAAAATACACAGCTAAAACTGTCCGTGCTTTGAATGCTAGACATGTTTTTCAGAATACACAGCTAAAAGGGTCCCCGCTTTAAGTGCTAAATCACTTAAAGCGGGGACCGTTTTTGCTGTGTATTTTGAAAAAGTTGTGTGCTCTTCAAAGAGAAAGCTACTTTCGCTGTGTCTTTGGGTTCGAGGGGAAATGGGAGTCCTCTTCAGTCAGCAGAGAGACACCTGAGTCCTTTGCAGTCCTCTTGTCTGCCTCTGAGGGTGAAATGAGAGTGGTCCCTGTCATCATGAGCCATGTCTGAAAGAATTATTCACATTCCCTACGAGAATAGACGGGTGAAATAACAAAAGGTGTGTCTTCCTTTGGAGCATGGACGGGTTCAAAGCCCACCTCATACCACTAAGTATTTTGCTGAACACGAGCAGTTCTGTGTGTGTTTGTGTGATTTTTGTGTCGTGTGTGTGTGTCTGTGTGTGTGTGTGTGTGTCTGTGTGTGTGTGTCTGTATTTCTGTCTCCATTCCTGAGCAGCAAATGTTTTTTCCTCTTTTAGCATGTTACTCACAACTGTGGATGAAGCCCAGCACTCCTGAAAACACAATCCATGTATGGTTGAAGGAAATTTTCTTGGTGATGAGTGAGAGGTTGGTGACTGAAACCAGCTCATTTCCCATTGACCACTGAGGTCACATCTCTCAGGTGAGAAGCAAAGTGAGAATTTGAACCAGGCACATTCTCCTTAGAGACAATGGGCCGAAGACAGTTCCGATGGAATCGAATGTCTTTTCATGTTGACATCCATCCCGTCAAGCCCTCGTTAAGCCATTGAAGTGTCACATTGGGCCTGGGGGAGGTGGTGCACCCTGTGAAATTACACGTCCAAAGATTTGGATTTGATTTCCAGCCCTCTGCCAGTGAGTCTGCCAGGCAATTTCATGTGACAAGCCTTAGGCGAGTCCCATTCTGTCTCTGATTCCCGATTCCTTCCCAGGGATTTATGTGGGCCTTAACGCCCACTGGGAAAAGATCCCTCTGCCAGCTCAGTGCCTGCTTTCTTGGTTTGACTTGTCAATCTGGACTTGAATACACCTTTGGTTTTGGATTGACTCTATTACCTCTCCTAGAAATTAACACACAAAACTGACAGCGGATTGACAAGATGAGAAGCAGTTTTCCAAAATTCAAATTGAACTTAATCCTTTCTTCCTAAAAGAATGCTCAAATCTAGGGGACACAGCTCACTCGTTTTGACTTCATGAGCTATGGGCAGGTAGAGACAACTTTTTGAAAATACGCAGCTAAAACTGTCCGTGCTTTGAATGCTAGACATGTTTTTCAGAATACACAGCTAAAAGGGTCCCCGCTTTAAGTGCTAAATCACTTAAAGCGGGGACCGTTTTAGCTGTGTATTTTGAAAAAGTTGTGTGCTCTTCAAAGAGAAAGCTACTATTGCTGTGTCTTTGGGTTCGAGGGGAAATGGGAGTCCTCTTCAGTCAGCAGGGACGACACCTGAGTCCTTTGCAGTCCTCTTGTCTGCCTCTGAGGGTGAAATGAGAGTGGTCCCTGTCATCATGAGCCATGTCTGAAAGAATTATTCACATTCCCTACAAGAATAGACGGGTGAAATAGCAAAAGGTGTGTCTTCCTTTGGAGCATGGACGGGTTCAAAGCCCACCTCATACCACTAAGTATTTTGCTGAACACGAGCAGTTGTGTGTGCGGCCTGTGTTTGGGTGATTTTTGTGTCGTGTGTGTGTGTGTGTGTGTGTTATGAGTGTGTGTGTGTCTGTGTGTGTGTGTCTGTATTTCTGTGTCCATTCCTGAGCAGCAAATCTTTTTTCCTCTTTTAGCATGTTACTCACAACTGTGGATGAAGCCCAGCACTCCTGAAAACACAATCCATGTATGGTTGAAGGAAATTTTCTTGGTGATGAGTGAGAGGTTGGTGACTGAAACCAGCTCATTTCCCATTGACCACTGAGGTCACATCTCTCAGGTGAGAAGCAAAGTGAGAATTTGAACCAGGCACATTCTCCTTAGAGACAATGGGCCAAAGACAGTTCCGATGGAATCGAATGTCTTTTCATTTTGACATCCATCCCGTCAAGCCCTCGTTAAGCCATTGAAGTGTCACATTGGGCCTGGGGGAGGCGGTGCACCCTGTGAAATTACACGTCCAAAGATTTGGATTTGATTTCCAGCCCTCTGCCGGTGAGTCTGCCAGGCAATTTCATGTGACAAGCCTTAGGCGAGTCCCTTTCTGTCTCTGATTCCCGATTCCTTCACAGGGATTTATGTGGGCCTTAACGCCCACTGGGAAAAGATCCCTCTGCCAGCTCAGTGCCTGCTTTCTTGGTTTGACTTGTCAATCTGGACTTGAATACACCTTTGGTTTTGGATTGACTCTATTACCTCTCCTAGAAATTAACACACAAAACTGACAGCTGATTGACAAGATGAGAAGCAGCTTTCCAAAATTCAAATTGAACTTAATCCTTTCTTACTAAAAGAATGCTCAAATCAAGGGGACACAGCTCACTCGTTTTGACTTCATGAGCTATGGCAGGTAGAGACAACTTTTTGAAAATACACAGCTAAAACTGTCCGTGCTTTGAATGCTAGACATGTTTTTCAGAATACACAGCTAAAACGGTCCCTGCTTTAAGTGCTAAAGCACTTAAAGGGGGGACCGTTTTAGCTGTGTATTTTGAAAAAGTTGTGTGCTCTTCAAAGAGAAAGCTACTTTTGCAGTATCTTTGGGTTCGAGGGGAAATGGGAGTCCTCTTCAGTCAGCCGGGACGACACCTGAGTTTTTTGCAGTCCTCTTGTCTGCCTCTGAGGGTGAAATAAGAGTGGTCCCTGTCATCATGAGCCATGTCTGAAAGAATTATTCACATTCCCTACGAGAATAGACGGGTGAAATAGCAAAAGGTGTGTCTTCCTTTGGCGCATGGACGGGTTCAAAGCCCACCTCATACCAATAAGTATTTTGCTGAACACGAGCAGTTGTGTGTGCGGCCTGTGTTTGGGTGATTTTTGTGTGATCTTTGTGTGTGTGTGTGTGTGTGTGTGTCTGTGTGTCTGTGAGTGTGTGTCTGTATTTCTGTCTCCATTCCTGAGCAGCAAATCTTTTTTCCTCTTTTAGCATGTTACTCACAACTGTGGATGAAGCCCTGCACTCCTGAAAACACAATCCATGTATGGTTGAAGGAAATTTTCTTGGTGATGAGTGAGAGGTTGGTGACTGAAACCAGCTCATTTCCCATTGACCACTGAGGTCGCATCTCTCAGGTGAGAAGCAAAGTGAGAATTTGAGCCAGGCACATTCTCCTTAGAGACAATGGGCCAAAGACAGGTCCGATGGAATCGAATGTCTTTTCATGTTGACATCCATCCCGTCAAGCCCTCGTTAAGCCATTGAAGTGTCACATTGGGCCTGGGGGATGCGGTGCACCCTGTGAAATTACACGTCCGAAGATTTGGATTTGATTTCCAGCCCTCTGCCAGTCAGTCTGCCAGGCACTTTCATGTGACAAGCCTTAGGCGAGTCCCTTTCTGTCTCTGATTCCCGATTCCTTCCCAGGGATTTATGTGGGCCTTAACGCCCACTGGGAAAAGATCCCTCTGCCAGCTCAGTGCCTGCTTTCTTGGTTTGACTTGTCAATCTGGACTTGAATACACCTTTGGTTTTGGATTGACTCTATTACCTCTCCTAGAAATTAACACACAAAACTGACAGCTGATTGACAAGATGAGAAGCAGTTTTCCAAAATTCAAATTGAACTTAATCCTTTCTTCCTAAAAGAATGCTCAAATCAAGGGGACACAGCTCACTCGTTTTGACTTCATGAGCTATGGCAGGTAGAGACAACTTTTTGAAAATACACAGCTAAAACTGTCCGTGCTTTGAATGCTAGACATTTTTTTTCAGAATACACAGCTAAAAGGGTCCCCGCTTTAAGTGCTAAAGCACTTAAAGCGGGGACCGTTTTAGCTGTGTATTTTGAAAAAGTTGTGTGGTCTTCAAAGAGAAAGCTACTATTGCTGTGTCTTTGGGTTCGAGGGGAAATGGGAGTCCTCTTCAGTCAGCAGGGACGACACCTGAGTCCTTTGCAGTCCTCTTGTCTGCCTCTGAGGGTGAAATGAGAGTGGTCCCTGTCATCATGAGCCATGTCTGAAAGAATTATTCACATTCCCTATGAGAATAGACGGGTGAAAAAGCAAAAGTTGTGTCTTCTTTTGTAGCATGGACGGGTTCAAAGCCCACCTCATACCACTAAGTATTTTGCTGAACACGAGCAGTTGTGTGTGCGGCCTGTGTTTGGGTGATTTTTGTGTCGTGTGTGTGTGTGTGTGTGTGTGTGTGTCTGTGTGTTTGTGTCTGTGTGTGTGTGTCTGTATTTCTGTCTCCATTCCTGAGCAGCAAATGTTTTTTCCTCTTTTAGCATGTTACTCACAACTCTGGATGAAGCCCAGCACTCCTGAAAACACAATCCATGTATGGTTGAAGGAAATTTTCTTGGTGATGAGTGAGAGGTTGGTGACTGAAACCAGCTCATTTCCCATTGACCACTGAGGTCACATCTCTCAGGTGAGAAGCAAAGTGAGAATTTGAACCAGGCACATTCTCCTTAGAGACAATGGGCCAAAGACAGTTCCGATGGAATCGAATGTCTTTTCATGTTGACATCCATCCCGTCAAGCCCTCGTTAAGCCATTGAAGTGTCACATTGGGCCTGGGGGAGGTGGTGCACCCTGTGAAATTACACGTCCAAAGATTTGGATTTGATTTCCAGCCCTCTGCCAGTGAGTCTGCCAGGCAATTTCATGTGACAAGCCTTAGGCGAGTCCCATTCTGTCTCTGATTCCCGATTCCTTCCCAGGGATTTATGTGGGCCTTAACGCCCACTGGGAAAAGATCCCTCTGCCAGCTCAGTGCCTGCTTTCTTGGTTTGACTTGTCAATCTGGACTTGAATACACCTTTGGTTTTGGATTGACTCTATTACCTCTCCTAGAAATTAA
Source organism: Saimiri boliviensis (assembly GCF_048565385.1). Lineage (NCBI taxonomy): Eukaryota > Metazoa > Chordata > Mammalia > Primates > Cebidae > Saimiri > Saimiri boliviensis. The sequence continues at coordinate 154,866,654 of NC_133453.1, forward strand.
TACACAAAACTGACAGCTGATTGACAAGATGAGAAGCAGTTTTCCAAAATTCAAATTGAACTTAATCCTTTCTTCCTAAAAGAATGCTCAAATCAAGGGGACACAGCTCACTCGTTTTGACTTCATGAGCTATGGGCAGGTAGAGACAACTTTTTGAAAATACACAGCTAAAGCTGTCCGTGCTTTGAATGCTAGACATGTTTTTCAGAATACACAGCTAAAAGGGTCCCCGCTTTAAGTGCTAAATCACTTAAAGCGGGGACCGTTTTAGCTGTGTATTTTGAAAAAGTTGTGTGCTCTTCAAAGAGAAAGCTACTTTTGCTGTGTCTTTGGGTTCGAGGGGAAATGGGAGTCCTCTTCAGTCAGCAGGGACGACACCTGAGTACTTTGCAGTCCTCTTGTCTGCCTCTGAGGGTGAAATGAGAGTGGTCCCTGTCATCATGAGCCATGTCTGAAAGAATTATTCACATTCCCTACGAGAATAGACGGGTGAAATAGCAAAAGGTGTGTCTTCCTTTGGAGCATGGACGGGTTCAAAGCCCACCTCATACCACTAAGTATTTTGCTGAACACGAGCAGTTGTGTGTGCGGCCTGTGTTTGGGTGATTTTTGTGTCGTGTGTGTGTGTGTGTGTGTGTTATGAGTGTGTGTGTGTCTGTGTGTGTGTGTCTGTATTTCTGTGTCCATTCCTGAGCAGCAAATCTTTTTTCCTCTTTTAGCATGTTACTCACAACTGTGGATGAAGCCCAGCACTACTGAAAACACAATCCATGTATGGTTGAAGGAAATTTTCTTGGTGATGAGTGAGAGGTTGGTGACTGAAACCAGCTCATTTCCCATTGACCACTGAGGTCACATCTCTCAGGTGAGAAGCAAAGTGAGAATTTGAACCAGGCACATTCTCCTTAGAGACAATGGGCCAAAGACAGTTCCGATGGAATCGAATGTCTTTTCATGTTGACATCCATCCCGTCAAGCCCTCGTTAAGCCATTGAAGTGTCACATTGGGCCTGGGGGAGGTGGTGCACCCTGTGAAATTACACGTCCAAAGATTTGGATTTGATTTCCAGCCCTCTGCCAGTGAGTCTGCCAGGCAATTTCATGTGACAAGCCTTAGGCGAGTCCCTTTCTGTCTCTGATTCCCGATTCCTTCACAGGGATTTATGTGGGCCTTAACGCCCACTGGGAAAATATCCCTCTGCCAGCTCAGTGCCTGCTTTCTTGGTTTGACTTGTCAATCTGGACTTGAATACACCTTTGGTTTTGGATTGACTCTATTACCTCTCCTAGAAATTAACACACAAAACTGACAGCTGATTGACAAGATGAGAAGCAGTTTTCCAAAATTCAAATTGAACTTAATCCTTTCTTACTAAAAGAATGCTCAAATCAAGGGGACACAGCTCACTCGTTTTGACTTCATGAGCTATGGCAGGTAGAGACAACTTTTTGAAAATACACAGCCAAAACTCTCCGTGCTTTGAATGCTAGACATGTTTTTCAGAATACACAGCTAAAACGGTCCCCGCTTTAAGTGCTAAAGCACTTAAAGCGGGGACCGTTTTAGCTGTGTATTTTGAAAAAGTTGTGTGCTCTTCAAAGAGAATGCTACTTTTGCTGTGTCTTTGGGTTCGAGGGGAAATGGGAGTCCTCTTCAGTCAGCAGGGACGACACCTGAGTCCTCTGCAGTCCTCTTGTCTGCCTCTGAGGGTGAAATGAGAGTGGTCCCTGTCATCATGCGCCATGTCTGAAAGAATTATTCACATTCCCTACGAGAATAGACGGGTGAAATAGCAAAAGGTGTGTCTTCCTTTGGAGCATGGACGGTTTCAAAGCCCACCTCATACCACTAAGTATTTTGCTGAACACGAGCAGTTGTGTGTGCGGCCTGTGTTTGGGTGATTTTTTTGTCGTGTGTGTGTGTGTGTGTGTGTGTGTGTGTGTGTGTGTGTCTGTGTGTGTTTGTCTGTATTTCTATCTCCATTCCTGAGCAGCAAATCTTTTTTCCTCTTTTAGCATGTTACTCACAACTGTGGATGAAGCCCCGCACTCCTGAAAACACAATCCATGTATGGTTGAAGGAAATTTTCTTGGTGATGAGTGAGAGGTTGGTGACTGAAACCAGCTCATTTCCCATTGACCACTGAGGTCACATCTCTCAGGTGAGAAGCAAAATGAGAATTTGAACCAGGCACATTCTACTTAGAGACAATGGGCCAAAGAGAGTTCCGATGGAATCGAATGTCTTTTCATGTTGACATCCATCCCGTCAAGCCCTCGTTAAGCCATTGAAGTGTCACATTGGGCCTGAAGGAGGCGGTGAACTTTGTGAATTTACACGTCCGAAGATTTGGATTTGATTTCCAGCCCTCTGCCAGTCAGTCTGCCAGGCACTTTCATGTGACAAGCCTTAGGCGAGTCCCTTTCTGTCTCTGATTCCCGATTCCTTCACAGGGATTTATGTGGGCCTTAACGCCCACTGGGAAATGATCCCTCTGCCAGCTCAGTGCCTGCTTTCTTGGTTTAACTTGTCAACCTGGACTTGAATACACCTTTGGTTTTGGATTGACTCTATTACCTCTCCTCGAAATTAACACACAAAACTGAAAGCTGATTGACAAGAAGAGAAGCAGTTTTCCAAAATTCAAATTGAACTTAATCCTTTCTTCCTAAAAGAATGCTCAAATCAAGGGGACACAGCTCACTCGTTTTGACTTCATGAGCTATGGCAGGTAGAGACAACTTTTTGAAAATACACAGCTAAAACTGTCCGTGCTTTGAATGCTAGACATGTTTTTCAGAATACACAGCTAAAACTGTCCCCGCTTTAAGTGTTAAAGCACTTAAAGCGGGGACCGTTTTAGCTGTGTATTTTGAACAATTTGTGTGCTCTTCAAAGAGAAAGCTACTTTTGCTCTGTCTTTGGGTTCGATGGGAAATGGGAGTCCTCTTAAGTCAGCAGGGACGACACCTGAGTCCTTTGCAGTCCTCTTGTCTGCCTCTGAGGGTGAAATGTGAGTGGTCCCTGTCATCATGAGCCATGTCTGAAAGAATTATTCACATTCCCTACGAGAATAGACGGGTGAAATAGCAAAAGGTGTGTCTTCCTTTGGAGCATAGACGGGTTCAAAGCCCACCTCATACCACTAAGTATTTTGCTGAACACGAGCAGTTGCGTGTGCGGCTTGTGTTTGGGTGATTTTTGTGTCATGTGCGTGTGTGTGTGTGTGTGTGTCTGTGTGTGTCTGTGTGTGTGTGTCTGTATTTCTGTCTCCATTCCTGAGCAGCAAATCGTTTTTCCTCTTTTAGCATGTTACTCACAACTGTGGATGAAGCCCAGCACTCCTGAAAACACAATCCATGTATGGTTGAAGGAAATTTTCTTGGTGATGAGTGAGAGGTTGGTGACTGAAACCAGCTCATTTCCCATTGACCACTGAGGTCACATCTCTCAGGTGAGAAGCAAAGTGAGAATTTGAACCAGGCACATTCTCCTTAGAGACAATGGGCCAAAGACAGGTCCGATGGAATCGAATGTCTTTTCATGTTGACATCCATCCCGTCAAGCCCTCGTTAAGCCATTGAAGTGTCACATTGGGCCTGGGGGAGGCGGTGCACCCTGTGAAATTACACGTCCGAAGATTTGGATTTGATTTCCAGCCCTCTGCCAGTCAGTCTGCCAGGCACTTTCATGTGACAAGCCTTAGGCGAGTCCCTTTCTGGCTCTGATTCCCGATTCCTTCACAGGGATTTATGTGGGCCTTAACGCCCACTGGGAAAAGATCCCTCTGCCAGCTCAGTGCCTGCTTTCTTGGTTTGACTTGTCAATCTGGACTTGAATACACCTTTGGTTTTGGATTGACTCTATTACCTCTCCTAGAAATTAACACACAAAACTGACAGCTGATTGACAAGATGAGAAACAGTTTTCCAAAATTCAAATTGAACTTAATCCTTTCTTACTAAAAGAATGCTCAAATCAAGGGGACACAGCTCACTCGTTTTGACTTCATGAGCTATGGCAGGTAGAGACAACTTTCTGAAAATACACAGCTAAAACTGTCCGTGCTTTGAATGCTAGACATGTTTTTCAGAATACACAGCTAAAATGGTCCCCGATTTAAGTGCTTTATTAGCTGTGTATTTTGAAAAAGTTGTGTGCTCTTCAAAGAGAAAGCTACTTTTGCTGTGTCTTTGGGTTCGAGGGGAAATGGGAGTCCTCTTCAGTCAGCACGAACGACACCTGAGTCCTTTGCAGTCCTCTTGTCTGCCTCTGAGGGTGAAATGAGAGTGGTCCCGGTCATCATGAGCCATGTCTGAAAGAATTATTCACATTCCCTACGAGAATAGACGGGTGAAATAGCAAAAGGTGTGTCTCCCTTTGGAGCATGGACGGGTTCAAAGCCCACCTCATACCACTAAGTATTTTGCTGAATACGAGCAGTTGTGTGTGCGGCCTGTGTTTGGGTGATTTTTGTGTCGTGTGTGTGTGTGTGTGTGTGTGTGTGTCTGTGTGTGTGCGTATGTATTTCTGTCTCCATTCCTGAGCAGCAAATCTTTTTTCCTCTTTTAGCATGTTACTCACGACTGTGGATGAAGCCCAGCACTCCTGAAAACACAATCCATGTATGGTTGAAGGAAATTTTCTTGGTGATGATTGAGAGGTTGGTGACTGAAACCAGCTCATTTCCCATTGACCACTGAGGTCACATCTCTCAGGTGAGAAGCAAAGTGAGAATTTGAACCAGGGACATTCTCCATAGAGACAATGGGCCACAGACAGGTCCGATGGAATCGAATGTCTTTTCATGTTGACATCCATCCCGTCAAGCCCTCGTTAAGCCATTGAAGTGTCACATTGGGCCTGGGGGAGGCGGTGCACCCTGTGAAATTACACGTCCGAAGATTTGGATTTGATTTCCAGCCCTCTGCCAGTCAGTCTTCCAGGCACTTTCTTGTGACAAGCCTTAGGCGAGTCCCTTTCTGTCTCTGATTACCGATTCCTTCACAGGGATTTATGTGGGCCTTAACGCCCACTGGGAAAAGATCCCTCTGCCAGATCAGTGCCTGCTTTCTTGGTTTGACTTGTCAATCTGGACTTGAATACACCTTTGGTTTTGATTGACTCTGTTGCCTCTGCTAGAAATTAACACACAAAACTGACAGCTGATTGACAAGATGAGAAGCAGTTTTCCAAAATTCAAATTGAACTTAATCCTTTGTTACTAAAAGAATGCTCAAATCAAGGGGACACAGCTCACTCGTTTTGACTTCATGAGCTATGGCAGGTAGAGTCAACTTTTTGAAAATACACAGCTAAAACTGTCCGTGCTTTGAATGCTAGACATGTTTTTCAGAATACACAGCCAAAACGGTCCCCGGTTTAAGTGCTAAAGCACTTAAAGCTGGGACCGTTTTGGCTGTGTATTTTGAAAAAGTTGTGTTCTCTTCAAAGAGAAAGCTACTTTTGCTGTGTCTTTGGGTTCGAGGGGAAATGGGAGTCCTCTTCAGTCAGCAGGGACGACACTTGAGTCCTTTGCAGTCCTCTTGTCTGCCTCTGAGGGTGAAATGAGAGTGGTCCCTGTCATCATGAGCCATGTCTGAAAGAATTATTCACATTCCCTACGAGAATAGACGGGTGAAATAGCAAAAGGTGTGTCTTCCTTTGGAGAATGGACGGGTTCAAAGCCCACCTCATACCACTGAGTATTTTGCTGAACACGAGCAGTTGTGTGTGCGGCCTGTGTTTGTGTGATTTTTGTGTCATGTGTGTGTGTGTGTGTGTGTGTGTGTGTGTGTGTCTGTGTGTGTGCGTCTGTATTTCTGTCTCCATTCCTGAGCAGCAAATCTTTTTTCCTCTTTTAGCATGTTACTCACAACTGTGGATGAAGCCCAGCACTCCTGAAAACACAATCCATGTATGGTTGAAGGAAATTTTCTTGGTGATGAGTGAGAGGTTGGTGACTGAAACCAGCTCATTTCCCATTGACCACTGAGGTCACATCTCTCAGGTGAGAAGCAAAGTGAGAATTTGAACCAGGCACATTCTCCTTAGAGACAATGGGCCAAAGACAGGTCCGATGGAATCGAATGTCTTTTCATGTTGACATCCATCCCGTCAAGCCCTCGTTAAGCCATTGAAGTGCCACATTGGGCCTGGGGGAGGCTTTGCACCCTGTGAAATTACACGTCCGAAGATTTGGATTTGATTTCCAGCCCTCTGCCAGTAAGTCTGCCAGGCACTTTCATGTGACAAGCCTTAGGCGAGTCCCTTTCTGTCTCTGATTCCCGATTCCTTCACAGGGATTTATGTGGGCCTTAACGCCCACTGGGAAAATATCCCTCTGCCAGCTCAGTGCCTGCTTTCTTGGTTTGACTTGTCAATCTGGACTTGAATACACCTTTGGTTTTGGATTGACTCTATTACCTCTCCTAGAAATTAACACACAAAACTGACAGCTGATTGACAAGATGAGAAGCAGTTTTCCAAAATTCATATTGAACTTAATCCTTTCTTACTAAAAGAATGCTCAAATCAAGGGGATACAGCTCACTCGTTTTGACTTCATGAGCTATGGCAGGTAGAGACAACTTTCTGAAAATACACAGCTAAAACTGTCCGTGCTTTGAATGCTAGACATGTTTTTCAGAATACACAGCTAAAGCGGGGACCGTTTTAGCTGTGTATTTTGAAAAAGTTGTGTGTTCTTCAAAGAGAAAGCTACTTTTGCTGTGTCTTTGGGTTCGAGGGGAAATGGGAGTCCTCTTCAGTCAGCAGGGACGACACCTGAGTCCTTTGCAGTCCTCTTTTCTGCCTCTGAGGGTGAAATGAGAGTGGTCCCTGTCATCCTGAGCCAGGTCTGAAAGAATTATTCACATTCCCTACGGGAATAGACGGGTGAAATAGCAAAAGGTGTGTCTTCCTTTGGAGCATGGACGGGTTCAAAGCCCACCTCATACCACTGAGTATTTTGCTGAACACGAGCAGTTGTGTGTGCGGCCTGTGTTTGGGTGATTTTTGTGTCATGTGTGTGTGTGTGTGTGTGTTTGCGTGTGTGTGTCTGTGTCTGTATTTCTGTCTCCATTCCTGAGCAGCAAATCATTTTTCCTCTTTTAGCATGTTACTCACAACTGTGGATGAAGCCCAGCACTCCTGAAAACACAATCCATGTATGGTTGAAGGAAATTTTCTTGGCGATGAGTGAGAGGTTGGTGACTGAAACCAGCTCATTTCCCATTGACCACTGAGGTCACATCTCTCAGGTGAGAAGCAAAGTGAGAATTTGAACCAGGCACATTCTCCTTGGAGACAATGGGCCAAACACAGGTCCGATGGAATCGAATGTCTTTTCATGTTGACATCCATCCCGTCAAGCCCTCGTTAAGCCATAGAAGTGTCACATTGGGCCTGGGGGAGGCAGTGCCCCCTGTGAAATTACACGTCCGAAGATTTGGATTTGATTTCCAGCCCTCTGCCAGTCAGTCTGCCAGGCACTTTCATGTGACAAGCCTTAGGCGAGTCCCTTTCTGTCTCTGATTCCCGATTCCTTCACAGGGATTTATGTGGGCCTTAACGCCCACTGGGAAAATATCCCTCTGCCAGCTCAGTGCCTGCTTTCTTGGTTTGACTTGTCAATCTGGACTTGAATACACCTTTGGTTTTGGATTGACTCTATTACCTCTCCTAGAAATTAACACACAAAACTGACAGCTGATTGACAAGATGAGAAGCAGTTTTCCAAAATTCAAATTGAACTTAATCCTTTCTTACTAAAAGAATGCTCAAATCAAGGGGATACAGCTCACTCGTTTTGACTTCATGAGCTATGGCAGGTAGAGACAACTTTCTGAAAATACACAGCTAAAACTGTCCGTGCTTTGAATGCTAGACATGTTTTTCAGAATACACAGCTAAAGCGGGGACCGTTTTAGCTGTGTATTTTGAAAAAGTTGTGTGCTCTTCAAAGAGAAAGCTACTTTTGCTGTGTCTTTGGGTTCGAGGGGAAATGGGAGTCCTCTTCAGTCAGCAGGGACGACACCTGAGTCCTTTGCAGTCCTCTTGTCTGCCTCTGAGGGTGAAATGAGAGTGGTCCCTGTCATCATGAGCCATGTTTGAAAGAATTATTCACATTCCCTACGAGAATAGACGGGTGAAATAGCAAAAGGTGTGTCTTCCTTTGGAGCATGGACGGGTTCAAAGCCCACCTCATACCACTGAGTATTTTGCTGAACACGAGCAGTTGTGTGTGCGGCCTGTGTTTGTGTGATTTTTGTGTCATGTGTGTGTGTGTGTGTGTGTGTGTGTGTCTGTGTGTGTGTGTCTGTATTTCTGTCTCCATTCCTGAGCAGCAAATCTTTTTTCCTCTTTTAGCATGTTACTCACGACTGTGGATGAAGCCCAGCACTCCTGAAAACACAATCCATGTATGGTTGAAGGAAATTTTCTTGGTGATGATTGAGAGGTTTGTGACTGAAACCAGCTCATTTCCCATTGACCACTGAGGTCACATCTCTCAGGTGAGAAGCAAAGTGAGAATTTGAACCAGGGACATTCTCCATAGAGACAATGGGCCACAGACAGGTCCGATGGAATCGAATGTCTTTTCATGTTGACATCCATCCCGTCAAGCCCTCGTTAAGCCATTGAAGTGCCACATTGGGCCTGGGGGAGGCGGTGCACCCTGTGAAATTACACGTCCGAAGATTTGGATTTGATTTCCAGCCCTCTGCCTGTCAGTCTGCCAGGCACTTTCATGTGACAAGCCTTAGGCGAGTCCCTTTCTGTCTCTGATTCCCGATTCCTTCACAGGGATTTATGTGGGCCTTAACGCCCACTGGGAAAATATCCCTCTGCCAGCTCAGTGCCTGCTTTCTTGGTTTGACTTGTCAATCTGGACTTGAATACACCTTTGGTTTTGGATTGACTCTATTACCTCTCCTAGAAATTAACACACAAAACTGAGAGCTGATTGACAAGATGAGAAGCAGTTTTCCAAAATTCAAATTGAACTTAATCCTTTCTTACTAAAAGAATGCTCAAATCAAGGGTATACAGCTCACTCGTTTTGACTTCATGAGCTATGGCAGGTAGAGACATCTTTCTGAAAATACACAGCTAAAACTGTCCGTGCTTTGAATGCTAGACATGTTTTTCAGAATACACAGCTAAAGCGGGGACCGTTTTAGCTGTGTATTTTGAAAAAGTTGTGTGCTCTTCAAAGAGAAAGCTACTTTTGCTGTGTCTTTGGGTTCGAGGGGAAATGGGAGTCCTCTTCAGTCAGCAGGGACGACACCTGAGTCCTTTGCAGTCCTCTTGTCTGCCTCTGAGGGTGAAATGAGAGTGGTCCCTGTCATCCTGAGCCAGGTCTGAAAGAATTATTCACATTCCCTACGAGAATAGACGGGTGAAATAGCAAAAGGTGTGTCTTCCTTTGGAGCATGGACGGGTTCAAAGCCCACATCATACCACTAAGTATTTTGCTGAACACGAGCAGTTGTGTGTGCGGCCTGTGTTTGGGTGATTTTTGTGTCATGTGTGTGTGTGTGTGTGTGTTTGCGTGTGTGTGTCTGTGTCTGTATTTCTGTCTCCATTCCTGAGCAGCAAATCTTTTTTCCTCTTTTAGCATGTTACTCACAACTGTCGATGAAGCCCAGCACTCCTGAAAACACAATCCATGTATGGTTGAAGGAAATTTTCTTGGCGATGAGTGAGAGGTTGGTGACTGAAACCAGCTCATTTCCCATTGACCACTGAGGTCACATCTCTCAGCTGAGAGGCAAAGTGAGAATTTGAACCAGGCACATTCTCCTTGGAGACAATGGGCCAAACACAGGTCCGATGGAATCGAATGTCTTTTCATGTTGACATCCATCCCGTCAAGCCCTCGTTAAGCCATAGAAGTGTCACATTGGGCCTGGGGGAGGCGGTGCCCCTTGTGAAATTACACGTCCCAAGATTTGGATTTGATTTCCAGCCCTCTGCCAGTCAGTCTGCCAGGCACTTTCATGTGACAAGCCTTAGGCGAGTCCCTTTCTGTCTCTGATTCCCGATTCCTTCACAGGGATTTATGTGGGCCTTAACGCCCACTGGGAAAAGATCCCTCTGCCAGCTGAGTGCCTGCTTTCTTGGTTTGACTTGTCAATCTGGACTTGAATACACCTTTGGTTTTGGATTGACTCTATTACCTCTCCTAGAAATTAACACACAAAACTGACAGCTGATTGACAAGATGAGAAGCAGTTTTCCAAAATTCAAATTGAACTTAATCCTTTCTTACTAAAAGAATGCTCAAATCAAGGGGATACAGCTCACTCGTTTTGACTTCATGATCTATGGCAGGTAGAGACAACTTTCTGAAAATACACAGCTAAAACTGTCCGTGCTTTGAATGCTAGACATGTTTTTCAGAATACACAGCTAAAGCGGGGACCGTTTTAGCTGTGTATTTTGAAAAAGTTGTGTGCTCTTCGAAGAGAAAGCTACTTTTGCTGTGTCTTTGGGTTCGAGGGGAAATGGGAGTCCTCTTCAGTCAGCAGGGATGACACCTGAGTCCTTTGCAGTCCTCTTGTCTGCCTCTGAGGGTGAAATGAGAGTGGTCCCTGTCATCATGAGCCATGTTTGAAAGAATTATTCACATTCCCTACGAGAATAGACGGGTGAAATAGCAAAAGGTGTGTCTTCCTTTGGAGCATGGACGGGTTCAAAGCCCACCTCATACCACTGAGTATTTTGCTGAACACGAGCAGTTGTGTGTGCGGCCTGTGTTTGTGTGATTTTTGTGTCATGTGTGTGTGTGTGTGTGTGTGTGTGTGTGTGTGTCTGTGTGTGTGCGTATGTATTTCTGTCTCCATTCCTGAGCAGCAAATCTTTTTTCCTCTTTTAGCATGTTACTCACGACTGTGGATGAAGCCCAGCACTCCTGAAAACACAATCCATGTATGGTTGAAGGAAATTTTCTTGGTGATGATTGAGAGGTTGGTGACTGAAACCAGCTCATTTCCCATTGACCACTGAGGTCACATCTCTCAGGTGAGAAGCAAAGTGAGAATTTGAACCAGGGACATTCTCCATAGAGACAATGGGCCACAGACAGGTCCGATGGAATCGAATGTCTTTTCATGTTGACATCCATCCCGTCAAGCCCTCGTTAAGCCATTGAAGTGTCACATTGGGCCTGGGGGAGGCGGTGCACCCTGTGAAATTACACGTCCGAAGATTTGGATTTGATTTCCAGCCCTCTGCCAGTCAGTCTGCCAGGCACTTTCTGGTGACAAGCCTTAGGCGAGTCCCTTTCTGTCTCTGATTACCGATTCCTTCACAGGGATTTATGTGGGCCTTAACGCCCACTGGGAAAAGATCCCTCTGCCAGATCAGTGCCTGCTTTCTTGGTTTGACTTGTCAATCTGGACTTGAATACACCTTTGGTTTTGATTGACTCTGTTGCCTCTGCTAGAAATTAACACACAAAACTGACAGCTGATTGACAAGATGAGAAGCAGTTTTCCAAAATTCAAATTGAACTTAATCCTTTGTTACTAAAAGAATGCTCAAATCAAGGGGACACAGCTCACTCGTTTTGACTTCATGAGCTATGGCAGGTAGAGTCAACTTTTTGAAAATACACAGCTAAAACTGTCCGTGCTTTGAATGCTAGACATGTTTTTCAGAATACACAGCCAAAACGGTCCCCGGTTTAAGTGCTAAAGCACTTAAAGCTGGGACCGTTTTGGCTGTGTATTTTGAAAAAGTTGTGTTCTCTTCAAAGAGAAAGCTACTTTTGCTGTGTCTTTGGGTTCGAGGGGAAATGGGAGTCCTCTTCAGTCAGCAGGGACGACACTTGAGTCCTTTGCAGTCCTCTTGTCTGCCTCTGAGGGTGAAATGAGAGTGGTCCCTGTCATCATGAGCCATGTCTGAAAGAATTATTCACATTCCCTACGAGAATAGACGGGTGAAATAGCAAAAGGTGTGTCTTCCTTTGGAGAATGGACGGGTTCAAAGCCCACCTCATACCACTGAGTATTTTGCTGAACACGAGCAGTTGTGTGTGCGGCCTGTGTTTGTGTGATTTTTGTGTCATGTGTGTGTGTGTGTGTGTGTGTGTGTGTGTGTGTCTGTGTGTGTGCGTCTGTATTTCTGTCTCCATTCCTGAGCAGCAAATCTTTTTTCCTCTTTTAGCATGTTACTCACAACTGTGGATGAAGCCCAGCACTCCTGAAAACAATCCATGTATGGTTGAAGGAAATTTTCTTGGTGATGAGTGAGAGGTTGGTGACTGAAACCAGCTCATTTCCCATTGACCACTGAGGTCACATCTCTCAGGTGAGAAGCAAAGTGAGAATTTGAACCAGGCACATTCTCCTTAGAGACAATGGGCCAAAGACAGGTCCGATGGAATCGAATGTCTTTTCATGTTGACATCCATCCCGTCAAGCCCTCGTTAAGCCATTGAAGTGTCACATTGGGCCTGGGGGAGGCGGTGCACCCTGTGAAATTACACGTCCGAAGATTTGGATTTGATTTCCAGCCCTCTGCCAGTCAGTCTGCCAGGCACTTTCATGTGACAAGCCTTAGGCGAGTCCCTTTCTGTCTCTGATTCCCGATTCCTTCACAGGGATTTATGTGGGCCTTAACGCCCACTGGGAAAATATCCCTCTCCCAGCTCAGTGCCTGCTTTCTTGGTTTGACTTGTCAATCTGGACTTGAATACACCTTTGGTTTTGGATTGACTCTATTACCTCTCCTAGAAATTAACACACAAAACTGACAGCTGATTGACAAGATGAGAAGCAGTTTTCCAAAATTCAAATTGAACTTAATCCTTTCTTACTAAAAGAATGCTCAAATCAAGGGGACACAGCTCACTCGTTTTGACTTCATGAGCTATGGCAGGTAGAGACAACTTTCTGAAAATACACAGCTAAAACTGTCCGTGCTTTGAATGCTAGACATGTTTTTCAGAATACACAGCAAAAGCGGGGACCGTTTTAGATGTGTATTTTGAAAAAGTTGTGTGCTCTTCAAAGAGAAAGCTACTTTTGCTGTGTCTTTGGGTTCGAGGGGAAATGGGAGTCCTCTTCAGTCAGCAGGGACGACACCTGAGTCCTTTGCAGTCCTCTTTTCTGCCTCTGAGGGTGAAATGAAAGTGGTCCCTGTCATCATGAGCCCGGTCTGAAAGAATAATTCACATTCCCTACGAGAACAGACGGGTGAAATAGCAAACGGTGTGTCTTCCTTTGGAGCATGGACGGGTTCAAAGCCCACCTCATACCACTAAGTATTTTGCTGAACACGAGCAGTTGTGTGTGCGGCCTGTGTTTGGGAGATTTTTGTGTCGTGTGTGTGTGTGTGTGTGTGTGTGTGTGTGTGTGTGTGTGTCTGTGTCTGTATTTCTGTCTCCATTCCTGAGCAGCAAATCTTTTTTCCTCTTTTAGCATGTTACTCACAACTGTGGATGAAGCCCAGCACTCCTGAAAACACAATCCATGTATGGTTGAAGGAAATTTTCTTGGCGATGAGTGAGAGGTTGGTGACTGAAACCAGCTCATTTCCCATTGACCACTGAGGTCACATCTCTCAGGTGAGAAGCAAAGTGAGAATTTGAATCAGGCACATTCTCCTTGGAGACAATGGGCCAAACACAGGTCCGATGGTATCGAATGTCTTTTCATGTTGACATCCATCCCGTCAAGCCCTCGTTAAGCCATTGAAGTGTCACATTGGGCCTGGGGGAGGCGGTGCACCCTGTGAAATTACACGTCCGAAGATTTGGATTTGATTTCCAGCCCTCTGCCAGTCAGTCTGCCAGGCACTTTCATGTGACAAGCCTTAGGCGAGTCCCTTTCTGTCTCTGATTCCCGATTCCTTCACAGGGATTTATGTGGGCCTTAACGCTCACTGGGGAAAGATCCCTCTGCCAGCTCAGTGCCTGCTTTCTTGGTTTGACTTGTCAATCTGGACTTGAATACACCTTTGGTTTTGGATTGACTCTATTACCTCTCCTAGAAATTAACACACAAAACTGACAGCTGATTGACAAGATGAGAAGCAGTTTTCCAAAATTCAAATTGAACTTAATCCTTTCTTACTAAAAGAATGCTCAAATCAAGGGGACACATCTCACTCGTTTTGACTTCACGAACTATGGCAGGTAGAGACAACTTTTTGAAAATACACAGCTAAAACTGTCCGTGCTTTGAATGCTAGACATGTTTTTCAGAATACACAGCTAAAACGGTCCCCGCTTTATGTGCTAAAGCACTTAAAGCGGGGACCGTTTTAGCTGTGTATTTTGAAAAAGTTGTGTGCTCTTCAAAGAGAAAGCTACTTTTTCTGTGTCTTTGGGTTCGAGGGGAAATGGGAGTCCTATTCAGTCAGCAGGGACGACACCTGAGTCCTTTACAGTCCTCTTGTCTGCCTCTGAGGGTGAAATGAGAGTGGTCCCTGTCATCATGAGCCATGTCTGAAAGAATTATTCACATTCCCTACGAGAATAGACGGGTGAAATAGCAAAAGGTGTGTCTTCCTTTGGAGCATGGACGGGTTCAAAGCCCACCTCATACCACTAAGTATTTTGCTGAACACGAGCAGTTGTGTGTGCGGCCTGTGTTTGGGTGATTTTTGTGTCCTGTGTGTTTGTGTGTGTGTGTGTGTGTGTGTGTGTGTGTGTGTGTGTGTGTGTCTGTGTGTGTGTGTGTCTGTATTTCTGTCTCCATTCCTGAGCAGCAAATCATTTTTCCTCTTTTAGCATGTTACTCACAACTGTGGATGAAGCCCAGCACTCCTGAAAACACAATCCATGTATGGTTGAAGGAAATTTTCTTGGTGATGAGTGAGAGGTTGGTGACTGAAACCAGCTCATTTCCCATTGACCACTGAGGTCACATCTCTCAGGTGAGAAGCAAAGTGAGAATTTGAACCAGGCACATTCTCCTTAGAGACACAGGGCAAAAGACAGGTCCGATGGAATCGAATGTCTTTTCATGTTGACATCCATCCCGTCAAGCCCTCGTTAAGCCATTGAAGTGTCACATTGGGCCTGGGGAAGGTGGTGCCCCCTGTGAAATTACACGTCCGAAGATTTGGATTTGATTTCCAACCCTCTGCCAGTAAGTCTGCCAGGCACTTTCATGTGACAAGCCTTAGGCGAGTCCCTTTCTGTCTCTGATTCCCGATTCCTTCACAGGGATTTATGTGGGCCTTAACGCCCACTGGGAAAAGATCCCTCTGCCAGCTCAGTGCCTGCTTTCTTGGTTTGACTTGTCAATCTGGACTTGAATACACCTTTGGTTTTGGATTGACTCTATTACCTCTCCTAGAAATTAACACACAAAACTGACAGCTGATTGACAAGATGAGAAGCAGTTTTCCAAAATTCAAATTGAACTTAATCCTTTCTTACTAAAAGAATGCTCAAATCATAGGGACTCAGCTCACTCGTTTTGACTTCATGAGCTATGGCAGGTAGAGACAATTTTTGAAAATACACAGCCAAAACTGTCCGTGCTTTGAATGCTAGACATGTTTTTCAGAATACCCAGCTAAAACTGTCCCCCCTTTAAGTGTTGAACACTTAAAGCGGGGACCGTTTTAGCTGTGTATTTTGAAAAAGTTGTGTGCTCTTCAAAGAGAAAGCTACATTTGCTGTGTCTTTGGGTTCGAGGGGAAATGGGAGTCCTCTTCAGGCAGCAGGGACGACACCTGAGTCCTTTGCAGTCCTCCTGTCTGCCTCTGAGGGTGAAATGAGAGTGGTCTCTGTCATCATGAGCCATGTCTGAAAGAATTATTCACATTCCCTACGAGAATAGACGGTGAAATAGCAAAAGGTGTGTCTTCCTTTAGAGCATGGACGGGTTCAAAGCCCACCTCATACAACTAAGTATTTTGCTGAACACGAGCAGTTGTGTGTGCGGCCTGTGTTTGGGTGATTTTTGTGTCATGTGTGTGTGTGTGAGTGTGTGTGTGTGTGTGTGTGTGTGTGTGTCTGTGTGTGTGTGTCTGTATTTCTCTCTCCATTCCTGAGCAGCAAATCTTTTTTCCTCTTTTAGCATGTTACTCACAACTGTGGATGAAGCCCAGCACTCCTGAAAACGCAAACCATCTATGGTTGAAGGAAATTTTCTTGGTGATGAGTGAGAGGTTGGTGACTGAAACCAGCTCATTTCCCATTGACCACTGTGGTCACATCTCTCAGGTGAGAAGCAAAGTGAGAATTTGAACCAGGCACATTCTCCTTAGAGACAATGGGCCAAAGACAGGTCCGATGGAATCGAATGTCTTTTCATGTTGACATCCATCCCGTCAAGCCCTCGTTAAGCCGTTGAAGTGTCACATTGGGCCTGGGGGAGGCGGTGCACCCTGTGAAATTACACGTCCGAAGATTTGGATTTGATTTCCAGCCCTCTGCCAGTCAGTCTGCCAGGCACTTTCATGTGACAAGCCTTAGGCGAGTCCCTTTCTGTCTCTGATTCCCGATTCCTTCACAGGGATTTATGTGGGCCTTAACGCCCACTGGGAAAAGATCCCTCTGCCAGCTCAGTGCCTGCTTTCTTGGTTTGACTTGTCAATCTGGACTTGAATACACCTTTGGTTTTGGAATGACTCTATTACCTCTCCTAGAAATTAACACACAAAACTGACAGCTGATTGACAAGATGAGAAGCAGTTTTCCAAAATTCAAATTGAACTTAATCCTTTCTTACTAAAAGAATGCTCAAATCAAGGGGACACAGCTCACTCGTTTTGACTTCATGAGCTATGGCAGGTGGAGACAACTTTTTGAAAATACACAGCTAAAATTGTCCGTGCTTTGAATGCTAGACATGTTTTTTAGAATACACAGCTAAAATGGTCCCTGCCTTAAGTGCTGTAGCACTTAAAGCGGGGACCGTTTTAGCTGTGTATTTTGAAAAAGTTGTGTGCTCTTCAAAGAGAAAGCTACTTTTGCTGTGTCTTTGGGTTCGAGGGGAAATGGGAGTCCACTTCAGTCAGCAGGGACGACACCTGAGTCCTTTGCAGTCCTCTTGTCTGCTTCTGAGGGTGAAATGAGAGTGGTCCCTGTCATCATGAGCCATGTCTGAAAGAATTATTCACATACCTTTGAGAATAGACAGGTGAAATAGCAAAAGGTGTGTCTTCCTTTGTAGCATGGACGGGTTCAAAGTCCACCTCATACCACTAAGTATTCTGCTGAATACGAGCAGCTGTGTGTGCGGCCTGTGTTTGGGTGATTTTTGTGTCGTGTGTGTGTGTGTGTGTGTGTGTGTGTGTGTGTGTGTCTGTGTGTGTGTGTCTGTATTTCTGTCTCCATTCCTGAGCAGCAAATCTTTTTTCCTCTTTTAGCATGTTACTCACAACTGTGGATGAAGCCCAGCACTCCTGAAAACACAATCCATGTATGGTTGAAGGAAATTTTCTTGGTGATGAGTGAGAGGTTGGTGACTGAAACCAGCTCATTTCCCATTGACCACTGAGGTCACATCTCTCAGGTGAGAAGCAAAGTGAGAATTTGAACCAGGCACATTCTCCTTAGAGACACAGGGCAAAAGACAGGTCCGATGGAATCGAATGTCTTTTCATGTTGACATCCATCCCGTCAAGCCCTCGTTAAGCCATTGAAGTGTCACATTGGGCCTGGGGAAGGTGGTGCCCCCTGTGAAATTACACGTCCGAAGATTTGGATTTGATTTCCAACCCTCTGCCAGTAAGTCTGCCAGGCACTTTCATGTGACAAGCCTTAGGCGAGTCCCTTTCTGTCTCTGATTCCCGATTCCTTCACAGGGATTTATGTGGGCCTTAACGCCCACTGGGAAAAGATCCCTCTGCCAGCTCAGTGCCTGCTTTCTTGGTTTGACTTGTCAATCTGGACTTGAATACACCTTTGGTTTTGGATTGACTCTATTACCTCTCCTAGAAATTAACACACAAAACTGACAGCTGATTGACAAGATGAGAAGCAGTTTTCCAAAATTCAAATTGAACTTAATCCTTTCTTACTAAAAGAATGCTCAAATCAAAGGGACTCAGCTCACTCGTTTTGACTTCATGAGCTATGGCAGGTAGAGACAATTTTTGAAAATACACAGCCAAAATTGTCCGTGCTTTGAATGCTAGACATGTTTTTCAGAATACACAGCTAAAACGGTCCCCCCTTTAAGTGTTGAACACTTAAAGCGGGGACCGTTTTAGCTGTGTATTTTGAAAAAGTTGTGTGCTCTTCAAAGAGAAAGCTACATTTGCTGTGTCTTTGGGTTCGAGGGGAAATGGGAGTCCTCTTCAGGCAGCAGGGACGACACCTGAGTCCTTTGCAGTCCTCCTGTCTGCCTCTGAGGGTGAAATGAGAGTGGTCTCTGTCATCATGAGCCATGTCTGAAAGAATTATTCACATTCCCTACGAGAATAGACGGTGAAATAGCAAAAGGTGTGTCTTCCTTTAGAGCATGGACGGGTTCAAAGCCCACCTCATACAACTAAGTATTTTGCTGAACACGAGAAGTTGTGTGTGCGGCCTGTGTTTGGGTGATTTTTGTGTCATGTGTGTGTGTGTGAGTGTGTGTGTGTGTGTGTGTGTGTGTGTCTGTGTGTGTGTGTCTGTATTTCTCTCTCCATTCCTGAGCAGCAAATCTTTTTTCCTCTTTTAGCATGTTACTCACAACTGTGGATGAAGCCCAGCACTCCTGAAAACGCAAACCATCTATGGTTGAAGGAAATTTTCTTGGTGATGAGTGAGAGGTTGGTGACTGAAACCAGCTCATTTCCCATTGACCACTGTGGTCACATCTCTCAGGTGAGAAGCAAAGTGAGAATTTGAACCAGGCACATTCTCCTTAGAGACAATGGGCCAAAGACAGGTCCGATGGAATCGAATGTCTTTTCATGTTGACATCCATCCCGTCAAGCCCTCGTTAAGCCGTTGAAGTGTCACATTGGGCCTGGGGGAGGCGGTGCACCCTGTGAAATTACACGTCCGAAGATTTGGATTTGATTTCCAGCCCTCTGCCAGTCAGTCTGCCAGGCACTTTCATGTGACAAGCCTTAGGCGAGTCCCTTTCTGTCTCTGATTCCCGATTCCTTCACAGGGATTTATGTGGGCCTTAACGCCCACTGGGAAAAGATCCCTCTGCCAGCTCAGTGCCTGCTTTCTTGGTTTGACTTGTCAATCTGGACTTGAATACACCTTTGGTTTTGGAATGACTCTATTACCTCTCCTAGAAATTAACACACAAAACTGACAGCTGATTGACAAGATGAGAAGCAGTTTTCCAAAATTCAAATTGAACTTAATCCTTTCTTACTAAAAGAATGCTCAAATCAAGGGGACACAGCTCACTCGTTTTGACTTCATGAGCTATGGCAGGTGGAGACAACTTTTTGAAAATACACAGCTAAAATTGTCCGTGCTTTGAATGCTAGACATGTTTTTTAGAATACACAGCTAAAATGGTCCCTGCCTTAAGTGCTGTAGCACTTAAAGCGGGGACCGTTTTAGCTGTGTATTTTGAAAAAGTTGTGTGCTCTTCAAAGAGAAAGCTACTTTTGCTGTGTCTTTGGGTTCGAGGGGAAATGGGAGTCCACTTCAGTCAGCAGGGACGACACCTGAGTCCTTTGCAGTCCTCTTGTCTGCTTCTGAGGGTGAAATGAGAGTGGTCCCTGTCATCATGAGCCATGTCTGAAAGAATTATTCACATACCTTTGAGAATAGACAGGTGAAATAGCAAAAGGTGTGTCTTCCTTTGGAGCATGGACGGGTTCAAAGTCCACCTCATACCACTAAGTATTCTGCTGAATACGAGCAGCTGTGTGTGCGGCCTGTGTTTGGGTGATTTTTGTGTCGTGTGTGTGTGTGTGTGTGTGTGTGTGTGTGTGTGTGTGTCTGTGTGTGTGTGTCTGTATTTCTGTCTCCATTCCTGAGCAGCAAATCTTTTTTCCTCTTTTAGCATGTTACTCACAACTGTGGATGAAGCCCAGCACTCCTGAAAACACAATCCATGTATGGTTGAAGGAAATTTTCTTGGTGATGAGTGAGAGGTTGGTGACTGAAACCAGCTCATTTCCCATTGACCACTGAGGTCACATCTCTCAGGTGAGAAGCAAAGTGAGAATTTGAACCAGGCACATTCTCCTTAGAGACACAGGGCAAAAGACAGGTCCGATGGAATCGAATGTCTTTTCATGTTGACATCCATCCCGACAAGCCCTCGTTAAGCCATTGAAGTGTCACATTGGGCCTGGGGAAGGTGGTGCCCCCTGTGAAATTACACGTCCGAAGATTTGGATTTGATTTCCAACCCTCTGCCAGTAAGTCTGCCAGGCACTTTCATGTGACAAGCCTTAGGCGAGTCCCTTTCTGGCTCTGATTCCCGATTCCTTCACAGGGATTTATGTGGGCCTTAACGCCCACTGGGAAAAGATCCCTCTGCCAGCTCAGTGCCTGCTTTCTTGGTTTGACTTGTCAATCTGGACTTGAATACACCTTTGGTTTTGGATTGACTCTATTACCTCTCCTAGAAATTAACACACAAAACTGACAGCTGATTGACAAGATGAGAAGCAGTTTTCCAAAATTCAAATTGAACTTAATCCTTTCTTACTAAAAGAATGCTCAAATCAAAGGGACTCAGCTCACTCGTTTTGACTTCATGAGCTATGGCAGGTAGAGACAATTTTTGAAAATACACAGCCAAAACTGTCCGTGCTTTGAATGCTAGACATGTTTTTCAGAATACCCAGCCTAAACGGTCCCCCCTTTAAGTGTTGAACACATAAAGCGGGGACCGTTTTAGCTGTGTATTTTGAAAAAGTTGTGTGCTCTTCAAAGAGAAAGCTACATTTGCTGTGTCTTTGGGTTCGAGGGGAAATGGGAGTCCTCTTCAGGCAGCAGGGACGACACCTGAGTCCTTTGCAGTCCTCCTGTCTGCCTCTGAGGGTGAAATGAGAGTGGTCTCTGTCATCATGAGCCATGTCTGAAAGAATTATTCACATTCCCTACGAGAATAGACGGTGAAATAGCAAAAGGTGTGTCTTCCTTTGGAGCATGGACGGGTTCAAAGCCCACCACATACCACTAAGTATTTTGCTGAACACGAGCAATTGTGTGTGCGGCCTGTGTTTGGGTGATTTTTGTGTGATGTTTGTGTGTGTGTGTGTGTTTGTGTGTGTGTGTGTGTCTTTGTGTGTGTGTCTGTATTTCTGTCTCCATTCCTGAGCAGCAAATCTTATTTCCTCTTTTAGCATGTTAATCACGACTGTGGATGAAGCAAAGCACTCCTGAAAACACAATCCATGTATGGTTGAAGGAAATTTTCTTGGTGATGAGTGAGAGGATGGTGACTGAAACCAGCTCATTTCCCATTGACCACTGAGGTCACATCTCTCAGGTGAGAAGCAAGGTGAGAATTTGAACCAGGTACATTCTCCTTAGAGACAAAGGGCCATAGACAGGTCCGATGGAATCGAATGTCTTTTCATGTTGACATCCATCCCGTCAAGCCCTCGTTAAGAAATTGAAGTGTCACATTGGGCCTGGGGAAGGCGGTGCCCCCTGTGAAATTACACGTCCGAAGATTTGGATTTGATTTCCAGACCTCTGCCAGTCAGTCTGCCAGGCACTTTCATGTGACAAGCCTTAGGCGAGTCCCTTTCTGTCTCTGATTCCCGATTCCTTCACAGGGATTTATGTGGGCCTTAACGCCCACTGGGAAAAGATCCCTCTGCCAGCTCAGTGCCTGCTTTCTTGGTTTGACTTGTCAATCTGGACTTGAATACACCTTTGGTTTTGGATTGACTCTATTACCTCTCCTAGAAATTAACACAGAAAACTGACAGCTGATTGACAAGATGAGAAGCAGTTTTCCAAAATTCAAATTGAACTTAATCCTTTCTTCCTAAAAGAATGCTCAAATCAAGTGGACACAGCTCACTCGTTTTGACTTCATGAGCTATGGCAGGTAGAGACAACTTTTTGAAAATACACAGCTAAAACTGTCCGTGCTTTGAATGCTAGACATGTTTTTCAGAATACACAGCTAAAGCGGGGACCGTTTTAGCTGTGTATTTTGAAAAAGTTGTGTGCTCTTCAAAGAGAAAGCTACTTTTGCTGTGTCTTTGGGTTCGAGGGGAAATGGGAGTCCTCTTCAGTCAGCAGGGACGACACCTGAGTCCTTTGCAGTCCTCTTGTCTGCCTCTGAGGGTGAAATGAGAGTGGTCCCTGTCATCATGAGCCATGTTTGAAAGAATTATTCACATTCCCTACGAGAATAGACGGGTGAAATAGCAAAAGGTGTGTCTTCCTTTGGAGCATGGACGGGTTCAAAGCCCACCTCATACCACTGAGTATTTTGCTGAACACGAGCAGTTGTGTGTGCGGCCTGTGTTTGTGTGATTTTTGTGTCATGTGTGTGTGTGTGTGTGTGTGTGTGTCTGTGTGTGTGTGTCTGTATTTCTGTCTCCATTCCTGAGCAGCAAATCTTTTTTCCTCTTTTAGCATGTTACTCACGACTGTGGATGAAGCCCAGCACTCCTGAAAACACAATCCATGTATGGTTGAAGGAAATTTTCTTGGTGATGATTGAGAGGTTTGTGACTGAAACCAGCTCATTTCCCATTGACCACTGAGGTCACATCTCTCAGGTGAGAAGCAAAGTGAGAATTTGAACCAGGGACATTCTCCATAGAGACAATGGGCCACATACAGGTCCGATGGAATCGAATGTCTTTTCATGTTGACATCCATCCCGTCAAGCCCTCGTTAAGCCATTGAAGTGCCACATTGGGCCTGGGGGAGGCGGTGCACCCTGTGAAATTACACGTCCGAAGATTTGGATTTGATTTCCAGCCCTCTGCCAGTAAGTCTGCCAGGCACTTTCATGTGACAAGCCTTAGGCGAGTCCCTTTCTGTCTCTGATTCCCGATTCCTTCACAGGGATTTATGTGGGCCTTAACGCCCACTGGGAAAATATCCCTCTGCCAGCTCAGTGCCTGCTTTCTTGGTTTGACTTGTCAATCTGGACTTGAATACACCTTTGGTTTTGGATTGACTCTATTACCTCTCCTAGAAATTAACACACAAAACTGAGAGCTGATTGACAAGATGAGAAGCAGTTTTCCAAAATTCAAATTGAACTTAATCCTTTCTTACTAAAAGAATGCTCAAATCAAGGGTATACAGCTCACTCGTTTTGACTTCATGAGCTATGGCAGGTAGAGACATCTTTCTGAAAATACACAGCTAAAACTGTCCGTGCTTTGAATGCTAGACATGTTTTTCAGAATACACAGCTAAAGCGGGGACCGTTTTAGCTGTGTATTTTGAAAAAGTTGTGTGCTCTTCAAAGAGAAAGCTACTTTTGCTGTGTCTTTGGGTTCGAGGGGAAATGGGAGTCCTCTTCAGTCAGCAGGGACGACACCTGAGTCCTTTGCAGTCCTCTTGTCTGCCTCTGAGGGTGAAATGAGAGTGGTCCCTGTCATCCTGAGCCAGGTCTGAAAGAATTATTCACATTCCCTACGAGAATAGACGGGTGAAATAGCAAAAGGTGTGTCTTCCTTTGGAGCATGGACGGGTTTCAAAGCCCACATCATACCACTAAGTATTTTGCTGAACACGAGCAGTTGTGTGTGCGGCCTGTGTTTGGGTGATTTTTGTGTCATGTGTGTGTGTGTGTGTGTGTTTGCGTGTGTGTGTCTGTGTCTGTATTTCTGTCTCCATTCCTGAGCAGCAAATCTTTTTTCCTCTTTTAGCATGTTACTCACAACTGTCGATGAAGCCCAGCACTCCTGAAAACACAATCCATGTATGGTTGAAGGAAATTTTCTTGGCGATGAGTGAGAGGTTGGTGACTGAAACCAGCTCATTTCCCATTGACCACTGAGGTCACATCTCTCAGCTGAGAGGCAAAGTGAGAATTTGAACCAGGCACATTCTCCTTGGAGACAATGGGCCAAACACAGGTCCGATGGAATCGAATGTCTTTTCATGTTGACATCCATCCCGTCAAGCCCTCGTTAAGCCATAGAAGTGTCACATTGGGCCTGGGGGAGGTGGTGCCCCTTGTGAAATTACACGTCCCAAGATTTGGATTTGATTTCCAGCCCTCTGCCAGTCAGTCTGCCAGGCACTTTCATGTGACAAGCCTTAGGCGAGTCCCTTTCTGTCTCTGATTCCCGATTCCTTCACAGGGATTTATGTGGGCCTTAACGCCCACTGGGAAAATATCCCTCTGCCAGCTCAGTGCCTGCTTTCTTGGTTTGACTTGTCAATCTGGACTTGAATACACCTTTGGTTTTGGATTGACTCTATTACCTCTCCTAGAAATTAACACACAAAACTGACAGCTGATTGACAAGATGAGAAGCAGTTTTCCAAAATTCAAATTGAACTTAATCCTTTCTTACTAAAAGAATGCTCAAATCAAGGGGATACAGCTCACTCGTTTTGACTTCATGATCTATGGCAGGTAGAGACAACTTTCTGAAAATACACAGCTAAAACTGTCCGTGCTTTGAATGCTAGACATGTTTTTCAGAATACACAGCTAAAGCGGGGACCGTTTTAGCTGTGTATTTTGAAAAAGTTGTGTGCTCTTCGAAGAGAAAGCTACTTTTGCTGTGTCTTTGGGTTCGAGGGGAAATGGGAGTCCTCTTCAGTCAGCAGGGACGACACCTGAGTCCTTTGCAGTCCTCTTGTCTGCCTCTGAGGGTGAAATGAGAGTGGTCCCTGTCATCATGAGCCATGTTTGAAAGAATTATTCACATTCCCTACGAGAATAGACGGGTGAAATAGCAAAAGGTGTGTCTTCCTTTGGAGCATGGACGGGTTCAAAGCCCACCTCATACCACTGAGTATTTTGCTGAACACGAGCAGTTGTGTGTGCGGCCTGTGTTTGTGTGATTTTTGTGTCATGTGTGTGTGTGTGTGTGTGTGTGTGTGTGTGTGTGTCTGTGTGTGTGCGTATGTATTTCTGTCTCCATTCCTGAGCAGCAAATCTTTTTTCCTCTTTTAGCATGTTACTCACGACTGTGGATGAAGCCCAGCACTCCTGAAAACACAATCCATGTATGGTTGAAGGAAATTTTCTTGGTGATGATTGAGAGGTTGGTGACTGAAACCAGCTCATTTCCCATTGACCACTGAGGTCACATCTCTCAGGTGAGAAGCAAAGTGAGAATTTGAACCAGGGACATTCTCCATAGAGACAATGGGCCACAGACAGGTCCGATGGAATCGAATGTCTTTTCATGTTGACATCCATCCCGTCAAGCCCTCGTTAAGCCATTGAAGTGTCACATTGGGCCTGGGGGAGGCGGTGCACCCTGTGAAATTACACGTCCGAAGATTTGGATTTGATTTCCAGCCCTCTGCCAGTCAGTCTGCCAGGCACTTTCTGGTGACAAGCCTTAGGCGAGTCCCTTTCTGTCTCTGATTACCGATTCCTTCACAGGGATTTATGTGGGCCTTAACGCCCACTGGGAAAAGATCCCTCTGCCAGCTCAGTGCCTGCTTTCTTGGTTTGACTTGTCAATCTGGACTTGAATACACCTTTGGTTTTGATTGACTCTGTTGCCTCTGCTAGAAATTAACACACAAAACTGACAGCTGATTGACAAGATGAGAAGCAGTTTTCCAAAATTCAAATTGAACTTAATCCTTTGTTACTAAAAGAATGCTCAAATCAAGGGGACACAGCTCACTCGTTTTGACTTCATGAGCTATGGCAGGTAGAGTCAACTTTTTAAAAATACACAGCTAAAACTGTCCGTGCTTTGAATGCTAGACATGTTTTTCAGAATACACAGCCAAAACGGTCCCCGGTTTAAGTGCTAAAGCACTTAAAGCTGGGACCGTTTTGGCTGTGTATTTTGAAAAAGTTGTGTTCTCTTCAAAGAGAAAGCTACTTTTGCTGTGTCTTTGGGTTCGAGGGGAAATGGGAGTCCTCTTCAGTCAGCAGGGACGACACTTGAGTCCTTTGCAGTCCTCTTGTCTGCCTCTGAGGGTGAAATGAGAGTGGTCCCTGTCATCATGAGCCATGTCTGAAAGAATTATTCACATTCCCTACGAGAATAGACGGGTGAAATAGCAAAAGGTGTGTCTTCCTTTGGAGAATGGACGGGTTCAAAGCCCACCTCATACCACTGAGTATTTTGCTGAACACGAGCAGTTGTGTGTGCGGCCTGTGTTTGTGTGATTTTTGTGTCATGTGTGTGTGTGTGTGTGTGTGTGTGTGTGTGTCTGTGTGTGTGTGTCTGTATTTCTGTCTCCATTCCTGAGCAGCAAATCTTTTTTCCTCTTTTAGCATGTTACTCACAACTGTGGATGAAGCCCAGCACTCCTGAAAACAATCCATGTATGGTTGAAGGAAATTTTCTTGGTGATGAGTGAGAGGTTGGTGACTGAAACCAGCTCATTTCCCATTGACCACTGAGGTCACATCTCTCAGGTGAGAAGCAAAGTGAGAATTTGAACCAGGCACATTCTCCTTAGAGACAATGGACCAAAGACAGGTCCGATGGAATCGAATGTCTTTTCATGTTGACATCCATCCCGTCAAGCCCTCGTTAAGCCATTGAAGTGTCACATTGGGCCTGGGGGAGGCGGTGCACCCTGTGAAATTACACGTCCGAAGATTTGGATTTGATTTCCAGCCCTCTGCCAGTCAGTCTGCCAGGCACTTTCATGTGACAAGCCTTAGGCGAGTCCCTTTCTGTCTCTGATTCCCGATTCCTTCACAGGGATTTATGTGGGCCTTAACGCCCACTGGGAAAATATCCCTCTCCCAGCTCAGTGCCTGCTTTCTTGGTTTGACTTGTCAATCTAGACTTGAATACACCTTTGGTTTTGGATTGACTCTATTACCTCTCCTAGAAATTAACACACAAAACTGACAGCTGATTGACAAGATGAGAAGCAGTTTTCCAAAATTCAAATTGAACTTAATCCTTTCTTACTAAAAGAATGCTCAAATCAAGGGGACACAGCTCACTCGTTTTGACTTCATGAGCTATGGCAGGTAGAGACAACTTTCTGAAAATACACAGCTAAAACTGTCCGTGCTTTGAATGCTAGACATGTTTTTCAGAATACACAGCAAAAGCGGGGACCGTTTTAGATGTGTATTTTGAAAAAGTTGTGTGCTCTTCAAAGAGAAAGCTACTTTTGCTGTGTCTTTGGGTTCGAGGGGAAATGGGAGTCCTCTTCAGTCAGCAGGGACGACACCTGAGTCCTTTGCAGTCCTCTTTTCTGCCTCTGAGGGTGAAATGAAAGTGGTCCCTGTCATCATGAGCCCGGTCTGAAAGAATAATTCACATTCCCTACGAGAACAGACGGGTGAAATAGCAAACGGTGTGTCTTCCTTTGGAGCATGGACGGGTTCAAAGCCCACCTCATACCACTAAGTATTTTGCTGAACACGAGCAGTTGTGTGTGCGGCCTGTGTTTGGGAGATTTTTGTGTCGTGTGTGTGTGTGTGTGTGTGTGTGTGTGTGTGTGTGTCTGTGTCTGTATTTCTGTCTCCATTCCTGAGCAGCAAATCTTTTTTCCTCTTTTAGCATGTTACTCACAACTGTGGATGAAGCCCAGCACTCCTGAAAACACAATCCATGTATGGTTGAAGGAAATTTTCTTGGCGATGAGTGAGAGGTTGGTGACTGAAACCAGCTCATTTCCCATTGACCACTGAGGTCACATCTCTCAGGTGAGAAGCAAAGTGAGAATTTGAATCAGGCACATTCTCCTTGGAGACAATGGGCCAAACACAGGTCCGATGGTATCGAATGTCTTTTCATGTTGACATCCATCCCGTCAAGCCCTCGTTAAGCCATTGAAGTGTCACATTGGGCCTGGGGGAGGCGGTGCACCCTGTGAAATTACACGTCCGAAGATTTGGATTTGATTTCCAGCCCTCTGCCAGTCAGTCTGCCAGGCACTTTCATGTGACAAGCCTTAGGCGAGTCCCTTTCTGTCTCTGATTCCCGATTCCTTCACAGGGATTTATGTGGGCCTTAACGCTCACTGGGGAAAGATCCCTCTGCCAGCTCAGTGCCTGCTTTCTTGGTTTGACTTGTCAATCTGGACTTGAATACACCTTTGGTTTTGGATTGACTCTATTACCTCTCCTAGAAATTAACACACAAAACTGACAGCTGATTGACAAGATGAGAAGCAGTTTTCCAAAATTCAAATTGAACTTAATCCTTTCTTACTAAAAGAATGCTCAAATCAAGGGGACACATCTCACTCGTTTTGACTTCACGAACTATGGCAGGTAGAGACAACTTTTTGAAAATACACAGCTAAAACTGTCCGTGCTTTGAATGCTAGACATGTTTTTCAGAATACACAGCTAAAACGGTCCCCGCTTTATGTGCTAAAGCACTTAAAGCGGGGACCGTTTTAGCTGTGTATTTTGAAAAAGTTGTGTGCTCTTCAAAGAGAAAGCTACTTTTTCTGTGTCTTTGGGTTCGAGGGGAAATGGGAGTCCTATTCAGTCAGCAGGGACGACACCTGAGTCCTTTACAGTCCTCTTGTCTGCCTCTGAGGGTGAAATGAGAGTGGTCCCTGTCATCATGAGCCATGTCTGAAAGAATTATTCACATTCCCTACGAGAATAGACGGGTGAAATAGCAAAAGGTGTGTCTTCCTTTGGAGCATGGACGGGTTCAAAACCCACCTCATACCACTAAGTATTTTGCTGAACACGAGCAGTTGTGTGTGCGGCCTGTGTTTGGGTGATTTTTGTGTCCTGTGTGTTTGTGTGTGTGTGTGTGTGTGTGTGTGTGTGTGTGTGTGTGTCTGTGTGTGTGTGTGTCTGTATTTCTGTCTCCATTCCTGAGCAGCAAATCATTTTTCCTCTTTTAGCATGTTACTCACAACTGTGGATGAAGCCCAGCACTCCTGAAAACACAATCCATGTATGGTTGAAGGAAATTTTCTTGGTGATGAGTGAGAGGTTGGTGACTGAAACCAGCTCATTTCCCATTGACCACTGAGGTCACATCTCTCAGGTGAGAAGCAAAGTGAGAATTTGAACCAGGCACATTCTCCTTAGAGACACAGGGCAAAAGACAGGTCCGATGGAATCGAATGTCTTTTCATGTTGACATCCATCCCGTCAAGCCCTCGTTAAGCCATTGAAGTGTCACATTGGGCCTGGGGAAGGTGGTGCCCCCTGTGAAATTACACGTCCGAAGATTTGGATTTGATTTCCAACCCTCTGCCAGTAAGTCTGCCAGGCACTTTCATGTGACAAGCCTTAGGCGAGTCCCTTTCTTTCTCTGATTCCCGATTCCTTCACAGGGATTTATGTGGGCCTTAACGCCCACTGGGAAAAGATCCCTCTGCCAGCTCAGTGCCTGCTTTCTTGGTTTGACTTGTCAATCTGGACTTGAATACACCTTTGGTTTTGGATTGACTCTATTACCTCTCCTAGAAATTAACACACAAAACTGACAGCTGATTGACAAGATGAGAAGCAGTTTTCCAAAATTCAAATTGAACTTAATCCTTTCTTACTAAAAGAATGCTCAAATCAAAGGGACTCAGCTCACTCGTTTTGACTTCATGAGCTATGGCAGGTAGAGACAATTTTTGAAAATACACAGCCAAAACTGTCCGTGCTTTGAATGCTAGACATGTTTTTCAGAATACCCAGCTAAAACGGTCCCCCCTTTAAGTGTTGAACACTTAAAGCGGGGACCGTTTTAGCTGTGTATTTTGAAAAAGTTGTGTGCTCTTCAAAGAGAAAGCTACATTTGCTGTGTCTTTGGGTTCGAGGGGAAATGGGAGTCCTCTTCAGGCAGCAGGGACGACACCTGAGTCCTTTGCAGTCCTCCTGTCTGCCTCTGAGGGTGAAATGAGAGTGGTCTCTGTCATCATGAGCCATGTCTGAAAGAATTATTCACATTCCCTACGAGAATAGACGGTGAAATAGCAAAAGGTGTGTCTTCCTTTAGAGCATGGACGGGTTCAAAGCCCACCTCATACAACTAAGTATTTTGCTGAACACGAGCAGTTGTGTGTGCGGCCTGTGTTTGGGTGATTTTTGTGTCATGTGTGTGTGTGTGAGTGTGTGTGTGTGTGTGTGTGTGTGTGTGTCTGTGTGTGTGTGTCTGTATTTCTCTCTCCATTCCTGAGCAGCAAATCTTTTTTCCTCTTTTAGCATGTTACTCACAACTGTGGATGAAGCCCAGCACTCCTGAAAACGCAAACCATCTATGGTTGAAGGAAATTTTCTTGGTGATGAGTGAGAGGTTGGTGACTGAAACCAGCTCATTTCCCATTGACCACTGTGGTCACATCTCTCAGGTGAGAAGCAAAGTGAGAATTTGAACCAGGCACATTCTCCTTAGAGACAATGGGCCAAAGACAGGTCCGATGGAATCGAATGTCTTTTCATGTTGACATCCATCCCGTCAAGCCCTCGTTAAGCCGTTGAAGTGTCACATTGGGCCTGGGGGAGGCGGTGCACCCTGTGAAATTACACGTCCGAAGATTTGGATTTGATTTCCAGCCCTCTGCCAGTCAGTCTGCCAGGCACTTTCATGTGACAAGCCTTAGGCGAGTCCCTTTCTGTCTCTGATTCCCGATTCCTTCACAGGGATTTATGTGGGCCTTAACGCCCACTGGGAAAAGATCCCTCTGCCAGCTCAGTGCCTGCTTTCTTGGTTTGACTTGTCAATCTGGACTTGAATACACCTTTGGTTTTGGAATGACTCTATTACCTCTCCTAGAAATTAACACACAAAACTGACAGCTGATTGACAAGATGAGAAGCAGTTTTCCAAAATTCAAATTGAACTTAATCCTTTCTTACTAAAAGAATGCTCAAATCAAGGGGACACAGCTCACTCGTTTTGACTTCATGAGCTATGGCAGGTGGAGACAACTTTTTGAAAATACACAGCTAAAATTGTCCGTGCTTTGAATGCTAGACATGTTTTTTAGAATACACAGCTAAAATGGTCCCTGCCTTAAGTGCTGTAGCACTTAAAGCGGGGACCGTTTTAGCTGTGTATTTTGAAAAAGTTGTGTGCTCTTCAAAGAGAAAGCTACTTTTGCTGTGTCTTTGGGTTCGAGGGGAAATGGGAGTCCACTTCAGTCAGCAGGGACGACACCTGAGTCCTTTGCAGTCCTCTTGTCTGCTTCTGAGGGTGAAATGAGAGTGGTCCCTGTCATCATGAGCCATGTCTGAAAGAATTATTCACATACCTTTGAGAATAGACAGGTGAAATAGCAAAAGGTGTGTCTTCCTTTGGAGCATGGACGGGTTCAAAGTCCACCTCATACCACTAAGTATTCTGCTGAATACGAGCAGCTGTGTGTGCGGCCTGTGTTTGGGTGATTTTTGTGTCGTGTGTGTGTGTGTGTGTGTGTGTCTGTCTGTGTGTGTGTGTCTGTATTTCTGTCTCCATTCCTGAGCAGCAAATCTTTTTTCCTCTTTTAGCATGTTACTCACAACTGTGGATGAAGCCCAGCACTCCTGAAAACACAATCCATGTATGGTTGAAGGAAATTTTCTTGGTGATGAGTGAGAGGTTGGTGACTGAAACCAGCTCATTTCCCATTGACCACTGAGGTCACATCTCTCAGGTGAGAAGCAAAGTGAGAATTTGAACCAGGCACATTCTCCTTAGAGACACAGGGCAAAAGACAGGTCCGATGGAATCGAATGTCTTTTCATGTTGACATCCATCCCGTCAAGCCCTCGTTAAGCCATTGAAGTGTCACATTGGGCCTGGGGAAGGTGGTGCCCCCTGTGAAATTACACGTCCGAAGATTTGGATTTGATTTCCAACCCTCTGCCAGTAAGTCTGCCAGGCACTTTCATGTGACAAGCCTTAGGCGAGTCCCTTTCTGTCTCTGATTCCCGATTCCTTCACAGGGATTTATGTGGGCCTTAACGCCCACTGGGAAAAGATCCCTCTGCCAGCTCAGTGCCTGCTTTCTTGGTTTGACTTGTCAATCTGGACTTGAATACACCTTTGGTTTTGGATTGACTCTATTACCTCTCCTAGAAATTAACACACAAAACTGACAGCTGATTGACAAGATGAGAAGCAGTTTTCCAAAATTCAAATTGAACTTAATCCTTTCTTACTAAAAGAATGCTCAAATCAAAGGGACTCAGCTCACTCGTTTTGACTTCATGAGCTATGGCAGGTAGAGAAAATTTTTGAAAATACACAGCCAAAACTGTCCGTGCTTTGAATGCTAGACATGTTTTTCAGAATACCCAGCCTAAACGGTCCCCCCTTTAAGTGTTGAACACATAAAGCGGGGACCGTTTTAGCTGTGTATTTTGAAAAAGTTGTGTGCTCTTCAAAGAGAAAGCTACATTTGCTGTGTCTTTGGGTTCGAGGGGAAATGGGAGTCCTCTTCAGGCAGCAGGGACGACACCTGAGTCCTTTGCAGTCCTCCTGTCTGCCTCTGAGGGTGAAATGAGAGTGGTCTCTGTCATCATGAGCCATGTCTGAAAGAATTATTCACATTCCCTACGAGAATAGACGGTGAAATAGCAAAAGGTGTGTCTTCCTTTGGAGCATGGACGGGTTCAAAGCCCACCACATACCACTAAGTATTTTGCTGAACACGAGCAATTGTGTGTGTGGCCTGTGTTTGGGTGATTTTTGTGTGATGTTTGTGTGTGTGTGTGTGTTTGTGTGTGTGTGTGTGTCTTTGTGTGTGTGTCTGTATTTCTGTCTCCATTCCTGAGCAGCAAATCTTATTTCCTCTTTTAGCATGTTAATCACGACTGTGGATGAAGCAAAGCACTCCTGAAAACACAATCCATGTATGGTTGAAGGAAATTTTCTTGGTGATGAGTGAGAGGATGGTGACTGAAACCAGCTCATTTCCCATTGACCACTGAGGTCACATCTCTCAGGTGAGAAGCAAGGTGAGAATTTGAACCAGGTACATTCTCCTTAGAGACAAAGGGCCATAGACAGGTCCGATGGAATCGAATGTCTTTTCATGTTGACATCCATCCCGTCAAGCCCTCGTTAAGAAATTGAAGTGTCACATTGGGCCTGGGGAAGGCGGTGCCCCCTGTGAAATTACACGTCCGAAGATTTGGATTTGATTTCCAGACCTCTGCCAGTCAGTCTGCCAGGCACTTTCATGTGACAAGCCTTAGGCGAGTCCCTTTCTGTCTCTGATTCCCGATTCCTTCACAGGGATTTATGTGGGCCTTAACGCCCACTGGGAAAAGATCCCTCTGCCAGCTCAGTGCCTGCTTTCTTGGTTTGACTTGTCAATCTGGACTTGAATACACCTTTGGTTTTGGATTGACTCTATTACCTCTCCTAGAAATTAACACACAAAACTGACAGCTGATTGACAAGATGAGAAGCAGTTTTCCAAAATTCAAATTGAACTTAATCCTTTCTTCCTAAAAGAATGCTCAAATCAAGTGGACACAGCTCACTCGTTTTGACTTCATGAGCTATGGCAGGTAGAGACAACTTTTTGAAAATACACAGCTAAAACTGTCCGTGCTTTGAATGCTAGACATGTTTTTCAGAATACACAGCTAAAACGGTCCCCGCTTTAAGTGCTAAAGAACTTAAAGCGGGGACCGTTTTAGCTGTGTATTTTGAAAAAATTGTGTGCTCTTCAAAGAGAAAGCTACTTTTGCTGTTTCTTTGGGTTCGAGGGGAAATGGGAGTCCTCTTCAGTCAGCAGTGTCGACACCTGAGTCCTTTGCAGTCCTCTTGTCTGCCTCTGAGGGTGAAATGAGAGTGGTCCCTGTCATCATGAGCCATGTCTGAAAGAATTATTCACATTCCCTACGAGAATAGACGGGTGAAATAGCAAAAGGTGTGTCTTCCTTTGGAGCATGGACGTGTTCAAAGCCCACCTCATACCACTAAGTATTTTGCTGAACACGAGCAGTTGTGTGTGCGGCCTGTGTTTGGGTGATTTTTGTGTCGTGTGTGTGTGTGTGTGTGTATGTCTGTATTTCTGTCTCCATTCCTGAGCAGCAAATCTTTTTTCCTCTTTTAGCATGTTTCTCACAACTGTGGATGAAGACCAGCACTCCTGAAAACACAATCCATGTATGGTTGAAGGAAATTTTCTTGGTGATGAGTGAGAGGTTGGTGACTGAAACCAGCTCATTTCCCATTGACCACTGAGGTCACATCTCTCAGGTGAGAAGCAAAGTGAGAATTTGAACCAGGCACATTCTCCTTAGAGACAATGGGCCCAAGACAGGTCCGATGGAATCGAATGTCTTTTCATGTTGACATCCATCCCGTCAAGCCCTCGTTAAGCCATTGAAGTGTCACATTGGGCCTGGGGGATGCGGTGCACCCTGTGAAATTACACGTCCGAAGATTTGGATTTGATTTCCAGCCCTCTGCCTGTCAGTCTGCCAGGCACTTTCATGTGACAAGCCTTAGGCGAGTCCCTTTCTGTCTCTGATTCCCGATTCCTTCACAGGGATTTATGTGGGCCTTAACACCCACTGGGAAAAGATCCCTCTGCAAGCTCAGTGCCTGCTTTCTTGGTTTGACTTGTCAATCTGGACTTGAATACACCTTTGGTTTTGGATTGACTCTATTACCTCTCCTAGAAATTAACACACAAAACTGACAGCTGATTGACAAGATGAGAAGCAGTTTTCCAAAATTCAAATTGAACTTAATCCTTTCTTACTAAAAGAATGCTCAAATCAAGGGGACACAGCTCACTCGTTTTGACTTCATGAGCTATGGCAGGTAGAGACAACTTTTTGAAAATACACAGCTAAAACTGTCCGTGCTTTGAATGCTAGACATGTTTTTCAGAATACACAGCTAAAGCGGTCCCCGCTTTAAGTGCTAAAGCAGTTAAAGCGGGGACCGTTTTAGCTGTGTATTTTGAAAAATTTGTGTGCTCTTCAAAGAGAAAGCTACTTTTGCTGTGTCTTTGGTTTCGAGGGGAAATCGGAGTCCTCTTCAGTCAGCAGGGACGACACATGAGTCCTTTGCAGTCCTCCTGTCTGCCTCTGAGGGTGAAATGAGAGTGATCCCTGTCATCATGAGCCATGTCTGAAAGAATTTTTCACATTCCCTACGAGAATAGACGGGTGAAATAGCAAAAGGTGTGTCTTCCTTTGGAGCATGAACAGGTTCAAATACCACCTCATACCACTAAGTATTTTGCTGAACACGAGCAGTTGTGTGTGCGGCCTGTGTTTGGGTGATTTTTGTGTCGTGTGTGTGTGTGTGTGTGTGTGTGTGTGTGTCTGTGTGTGTGTGTCTGTATTTCTGTCTCCATTCCTGAGCAGCAAATCTTTTTTCCTCTTTTAGCATGTTACTCACAACTGTGGATGAAGCCCAGCACTCCTGAAAACACATTCCATGTATGGTTGAAGGAAATTTTCTTGGTGATGAGTGAGAGGTTGGTGACTGAAACCAGCTCATTTCCCATTGACCACTGAGGACACATCTCACAGGTGAGAAGCAAAGTGAGAATTTGAACCAGGCACATTCTCCTTAGAGACAATGGGCCAAAGACAGGTCCGATGGAATCGAATGTCTTTTCATGTTGACATCCATCCCGTCAAGCCCTCGTTAAGCCATTGAAGTGTCACATTTGGCCTGGGGGAGGCGGGGCACCCTGTGAAATTACACGTCCGAAGATTTGGATTTGATTTCCAGCCCTCTGCCTGTCAGTCTGCCAGGCACTTTCATGTGACAAGCCTTAGGCGAGTCCCTTTCTGTCTCTGATTTCCGATTTTTTCACAGGGATTTATGTGGGCCTTAACGCCCACTGGGAAAAGATCCCTCTGCCAGCTCAGTGCCTGCTTTCTTGGTTTGACTTGTCAATCTGGACTTGAATACACCTTTGGTTTTCTATTGACTCTATTACCTCTCCTAGAAATTAACACACAAAACTGACAGCTGATTGACAAGATGAGAAGCAGTTTTCCAAAATTCAAATTGAACTTAATCCTTTCTTCCTAAAAGAATGCTCAAATCAAGGGGACACAGCTCACTCGTTTTGACTTCATGAGCTATGGCAGGTAGAGAAAACTTTTTGAAAATATACAGCTAAAACTGGCCGTGCTTTGAATGCTAGACATGTTTTTCAGAATACACAGCTAAAGCGCTTATAGCAAGGACCGTTTTAGCTGTGTACTTTGAAAAAGTTGTGTGCTCTTCAAATAGAAAGCTACTTTTGCAGTGTCTTTGTGTTCGAAGGGAAATGGGAGTCCTCTTCAGTCAGCAGGGACGACACCTGAGTCCTTTGCAGGCCTCTTGTCTGCCTCTGAGGGTGAAATGAGTGTGGTCCCTGTCATCATGAGCCATGTCTGAAAGAATTATTCACATTCCCTACGAGAATAGACGGGTGAAATAGCAAAAGGTGTGTCTTCCTTTGGAGCATGGACGGGTTCAAAGCCCACCTCATACCAGTAAGTATTTTGCTGAACACGAGCAGTTGTGTGTGCGGTCTGTGTTTGGGTGATTTTTGTGTGATGTTTGTGTGTGTGTGTGTGTGTGTGTGTGTGTGTGTTTGTGTCTGTGTGTCTGTGTGTGTGTGTCTGTATTTCTGTCTCCATTCCTGAGCAGCAAGTCTTTTTTCCTCTTTTAGCATGTTACTCACAACTGTGGATGAAGCCCAGCACTCCTGAAAACACAATCCATGTATGGTTGAAGGAAATTTTCTTGGTGATGAGTGAGAGGTTGGTGACTGAAACCAGCTCATTTCCCATTGACCACTGAGGTCACATCTCTCAGGTGAGAAGCAAAGTGAGAATTTGAACCAGGCACATTCTCCTTAGAGACAATGGGCCAAAGACAGGTCCGATGGAATCGAATGTCTTTTCATGTTGACATCCATCCCGTCAAGCCCTCGTTAAGCCATTGAAGTGTCACATTGGGCCTGGGGGAGGCGGTGCACCCTGTGAAATTACACGTCCGAAGATTTGGATTTGATTTCCAGCCCTCTGCCAGTCAGTCTGCCAGGCACTTTCATGTGACAAGCCTTAGGCGAGTCCCTTTCTGTCTCTGATTCTCGATTCCTTCACAGGGATTTATGTGGGCCTTAACGCCCACTGGGAAAAGATCCCTCTGCCAGCTCAGTGCCTGCTTTCTTGGTTTGACTTGTCAATCTGGACTTGAATACACCTTTGGTTTTGGATTGACTCTATTACCTCT
Organism: Saimiri boliviensis; assembly: GCF_048565385.1. NCBI lineage: Eukaryota > Metazoa > Chordata > Mammalia > Primates > Cebidae > Saimiri > Saimiri boliviensis. The sequence continues at coordinate 154,903,783 of NC_133453.1, forward strand.
CCTAGAAATTAACACACAAAACTGACAGCTGATTGACAAAATGAGAAGCAGTTTTCCAAAATTCAAATTGAACTTAATCCTTTCTTCCTAAAAGAATGCTCAAATCAAGTGGACACAGCTCACTCGTTTTGACTTCATGAGCTATGGCAGGTGGAGACAACTTTTTGAAAATACACAGCTAAAACTGTCCGTGCTTTGAATGCTAGACATGTTTTTCAGAATACACAGCTAAAACGGTCCCCGCTTTAAGTGCTAAAGCACTTAAAGCGGGGACCGTTTTAGCTGTGTATTTTGAAAAATTTGTGTGCTCTTCAAAGAGAAAGCTACTTTTGCTGTGTCTTTGGGTTCGAGGGGAAATGGGAGTCCTCTTCAGTCAGCAGGGATGACACCTGAGTCCTTTGCAGTCCTCTTGTCTGCCTCTGAGGGTGAAATGAGAGTGTTCCCTGTCATCATGAGCCACGTCTGAAAGAATTATTCACATTCCCTACGAGAACAGACGGGTGAAATAGCAAAAGGTGTGTCTTCCTTTGGAGCATGGACGGGTTCAAAGCCCACCTCATACCACTAAGTATTTTGCTGAAAATGAGCAGTTGTGTGTGCGGCCTGTGTTTGGGTGATTTTTGTGTCATGTGTGTGTGTGTGTGTGTGTGTCTGTGTGTGTGTGTCTGTATTTCTGTCTCCATTCCTGAGCAGCAAATCTTTTTTCCTCGTTTAGCATGTTACTCACAACTGTGGATGAAGCCCAGCACTCCTGAAAACACAATCCATGTATGGTTGAAGGAAATTTTCTTGGTGATGAGTGAGAGGTTGGTGACTGAAACCAGCTCATTTCCCATTGACCACTGAGGACACATCTCTCAGGTGAGAAGCAAAGTGAGAATTTGAACCAGGCACATTCTCCTTAGAGACAATGGGCCAAAGACAGGTCCGATGGAATCCAATGTCTTTTCATGTTGACATCCATCCCGTCAAGCCCTCGTTAAGCCATTGAAGTGTCGCATTGGGCCTGAGGGAGGCGGTGCACCCTGTGAAATTACACGTCCGAGGATTTGGATTTGATTTCCAGCCCTCTGCCAGTCAGTCTGCCAGGCACTTTCATGTGACAAGCCTTAGGCGAGTCCCTTTCTGTCTCTGATTCCCGATTCCTTCACAGGGATTTATGTGGGCCTTAACGCCCACTGGGAAAAGATCCCTCTGCCAGCTCAGTGCCTGCTTTCTTGGTTTGACTTGTCAATCTGGACTTGAATACACCTTTGGTTTTGGATTGACTCTATTACCTCTCCTAGAAATTAACACACAAAACTGACAGCTGATTGACAAGATGAGAAGCAGTTTTCCAAAATTCAAATTGAACTTAATTCTTTCTTCCTAAAAGAATGCTCAAATCAAGGGGACACAGCTCACTCGTTTTGACTTCATGAGCTATGGCAGGTAGAGACAACTTTTTGAAAATACACAGTTAAAACTGGCCGTGCTTTGAATGCTAGACATGTTTTTCAGAATACACAGCTAAAGCACTTAAAGCGGGGACCGTTTTAGCTGTGTATTTTGAAAAAGTTGTGTGCTCTTCAAAGAGAAAGCTACTTTTGCTGTGTCTTTGTGTTCGAGGGGAAATGGGAGTCCTCTTCAGTCAGCAGGGACGACACCTGAGTCCTTTGCAGTCCTCTTGTCTGCCTCTGATGGTGAAATGAGAGTGGTCCCTGTCATCATGAGCCATGTCTGAAAGAATTATTCACATTCCCTACGAGAATAGACGGGTGAAATAGCAAAAGGTGTGTCTTCCTTTGGAGCATGGACGGGTTCAAAGACCACCTCATACCACTAAGTATTTTGCTGAACACGAGCAGTTTTGTGTGTGGCCTGAGTTTGGGTGATTTTTGTGTCATGTGTGTGTGTGTGTGTGTGTGTGTGTGTCTGTGTGTGTGTGTCTGTATTTCTGTCTCCATTCCTGAGCAGCAAATCTTTTTTCCTCTTTTAGCATGTTACTCACAACTGTGGATGAAGCCCAGCACTCCTGAAAACACAATCCATGTATGGTTGAAGGAAATTTTCTTGGTGATGAGTGAGAGGTTGGTGACTGAAACCAGCTCATTTCCCATTGACCACTGAGGTCACATCTCTCAGGTGAGAATCAAAGTGAGAATATGAACCAGGCACATTCTCCTTAGAGACAATGGGCCAAAGACAGGTCCGATGGAATCGAATGTCTTTTCATGTTGACATCCATCCCGTCAAGCCCTCGTTAAGCCATTGAAGTGTCACATTGGGCCTGGGGGATGCGGTGCACCCTGTGAAATTACACGTCCCAAGATTTGGATTTGATTTCCAGCCCTCTGCCAGTCAGTCTGCCAGGCACTTTCATGTGACAAGCCTTAGGCGAGTCCCTTTCTGTCTCTGATTCCCGATTCCTTCTCAGGGATTTATGTGGGCCTTAACGACCACTGGGAAAAGATCCCTCTGCCAGCTCAGTGCCTGCTTTCTTGGTTTGACTTGTCAACCTGGACTTGAATACACCTTTGGTTTTGGATTGACTCTATTACCTCTCCTAGAAATTAACACACAAAACTGACAGCTGATTGCCAAGAGGAGAAGCAGTTTTCCAAAATTCAAATTGAACTTAATCCTTTCTTACTAAAAGAATGCTCAAATCAAGGGGACACAGCTCACTCGTTTTGTCTTCATGAGCTATGGCAGGTAGAGACAACTTTTTGAAAATACACAGCTAAAACTGTCCGTGCTTTGGATGCTAGACATGTTTTTCAGAATACACAGCTAAAACGGTCCCCGCTTTAAGTGCTAAAGCACTTAAAGTTGTGTGCTCTTCAAAGAGAAAGCTACTTTTGCTCTGTCTTTGGGTTCGAGGGGAAATGGGAGTCCTCTTCAGTCAGCAGGGACGACAGCTGAGTCCTTTGCAGGCCTCTTGTCTGCATCGGAGGGTGAAATGAGAGTGGTCCCTGTCATCATGAGCCATGTCTAAAAGAATTATTCTCATTCCCTACGAGAATAGACGGGTGAAATTTCAAAAGTTGGGTCTTCCTTTGGAGCATGGACGGGTTCAAAGCCCACCTCATACCACTAAGTATTTTGCTGAACACGAGCAGTTGTGTGTACGGCCTGTGTTTGGGTGATTTTTGTGTCATGTGTGTGTTTGTGAGTGTGTGTGTGTGTGTGTGTGTCTGTGTGTGTGTGTCTGTATTTCTGTCTCCATTCCTGAGCAGCAAATCTTTTTCCTCTTTTAGCATGTTACTCACAACTGTGGATGAAGCCCAGCACTCCTGAAAACACAATCCATGTATGGTTGAAGGAAATTTTCTTGGTGATGAGTGAGAGGTTGGTGACTGAAACCAGCTCATTTCCCATTGACCACTGAGGTCACATCTCTCAGGTGAGAAGCAAAGTGAGAATTTGAACCAGGCACATTCTCCTTAGAGACAATGGGCCAAAGACAGGTCCGATGGAATCCAATGTCTTTTCATGTTGACATCCATCCCGTCAAGCCCTCGTTAAACCATTGAAGTGTCACATTGGGCCTTGGGGAGGCGGTGCACCCTGTGAAATTACACGTCCGAAGATTTGGATTTGATTTCCAGCCCTCTGCCAGTCAGTCTGCCAGGCACTTTCATGTGACAAGACTTAGGCGAGTCCCTTTCTGTCTCTGATTCCCGATTCCTTCACAGGGATTTATGTGGGCCTTAACGCCCACTGGGAAAAGATCCCTCTGCCACCTCAGTGCCTGTTTCTTGGTTTGACTTGTCAATCTGGACTTGAATACACCTTTGGTTTTGGATTGACTCTATTACCTCTCCTAGAAATTAACACACAAAACTGACAGCTGATTGACAAGATGAGAAGAAGTTTTCCAAAATTCAAATTGAACTTAATCCTTTCTTACTAAAAGAATGCTCAAATCAAGGGGACACAGCTCACTCGTTTTGACTTCATGAGCTATGGCAGGTAGAGACAACTTTTTGAAAATACACAGCTAAAACTGTCCGTGCTTTGAATGCTAGACATGTTTTTCAGAATACACAGCTAAAACGGTCCCCGTTTTAAGTGCTAAAGCACTTAAAGTGGGGACCGTTTTAGGTGTGTATTTTGAAAAAGTTGTGTGCTCTTCAAAGAGAAAGCTACTTTTGCTGTGTCTTTGGGTTCGAGGGGAAATGGGAGTCCTCTTCAGTCAGCAGGGACGAAACCTCAGTCCTTTGCAGTCCTCCTGTCTGCGTCTGAGGGTGAAATGAGAGTGGTCCCTGTCATCATGAGCCATGTCTGAAAGAATTATTCACATTCCCTACGAGAATAGACGGGTGAAATAGCAAAAGGAGTGTCTTCCTTTGAAGCATTGACGGGTTCAAAGCCCAACTCATACCACTAAGTATTTTGCTGAACACGAGCAGTTGTGTGTGCGGCCTGTGTTTGGGGAATTTTGTGTCATGTTTGTGTGTGTGTGTGTGTGTGTGTGTGTGTGTGTCTGTGTGTCTGTGTGTGTGTGTCTGTATTTCTGTCTCCATTCCTGAGCAGCAAATCTTTTTTCCTCTTTTAGCATGTTACTCACAACTGTGGATGAAGCCCAGCACTCCTGAAAACACAATCCATGTATGGTTGAAGGAAATTTTCTTGGCGATGAGTGAGAGGTTGGTGACTGAAACCAGCTCATTTCCCATTGACCACTGAGGTCACATCTCTCAGGTGCGAAGCAAAGTGAGAATTTGAACCAGGCACATTCTCCTTAGAGACAATGGGCCAAAGACAGGTCCGATGGAATGGAATGTCTTTTCATGTTTACATCCATCCCGTCAAGCCCTCGTTAAGCCATTGAAGTGTCAGATTGGGCCTGGGGGAGGCGGTGCACCCTGTGAAATTACACGTCCGAAGATTTGGATTTGATTTCCAGCCCTCTGCCAGTCAGTTTGCCAGGCACTTTCATGTGACAAGCCTTAGGCGAGTCCCTTTCTGTCTCTGATTCCCGATTCCTTCACAAAGATTTATGTGGGCCTTAACGCCCACTGGGAAAAGATCCCTCTGACAGCTCAGTGCCTGCTTTCTTGGTTTGACTTGTCAATCTGGACTTGAATACACCTTTGGTTTTGGATTGACTCTATTACTTCTCCTAGAAATTAACACACAAAACTGACAGCTGATTGACAAGATGAGAAGCAGTTTTCCAAAATTCAAATTGAACTTAATCCTTTCTTACTAAAAGAATGCTCAAATCAAGGGGACACAGCTCACTCGTTTTGACTTCATGAGCTATGGCAGGTAGAGACAACTTTTTGAAAATACACAGCTAAAACTGTCCGTGCTTTGAATGCTAGACATGTTTTTCAGAATACACAGCTAAAAGGATCCCCGCTTTAAGTGCTTTAGCGGGGACCGTTTTAGCTGTCTATTTTGAAAAAGTTGTGTGCTCTACAAAGAGAAAGCTACTTTTGCTGTGTCTTTGGGTTAGAGGGGAAATGGGAGTCCTCTTCTGTCAGCAGGGACGACACCTGAGTCCTTTGCAGTCCTCTTGTCTGCCTCTGAGGGTGAAATGAGAGTGGTCCCTGTCATCATGACCCATGTCTGAAAGAATTATACACATTCCCTATTAGAATAGACGGGTGAAATAGCAAAAGGTGTGTCTTCCTTTGGAGCATGGACGGGTTCAAAGCCCACCTCATACCACTAAGTATTTTGCTGAACACGAGCAGTTGTGTGTGCGGCCTGTGTTTGGGAGATTTTTGTGTCATGTGTGTGTGTGTGTGTGTGTGTGTTTGTGTGTGTCAGTGTGTGTGTGTCTGTATTTCTGTCTCCATTCCTGAGCAGCAAATCTTTTTTCCTTTTTTAGCATGTTACTCACAACTGTGGATGGAGCCCAGCACTCCTGAAAACAAAATCCATGTATGGTTGAAGGAAATTTTCTTGGTGATGAGTGAGAGGTTGGTGACTAAAACCAGCTCATTTCCCATTGACCACTGAGGTCACATCTCTCAGGTGAGAAGCAAAGTGAGAATTTGAACCAGGCACATTCTCCTTAGAGACAATGGGCCAAAGACAGGTCCGATGGAATCGAATGTCTTTTCATGTTGACATCCATCCCGTCAAGCCCTCGTTAAGCCATTGAAGTGTAACAATGGGCCTGGGGGAGGCGGTGCACCCTGTGAAATTAAACGTCCGAAGATTTGGATTTGATTTCCAGCCCTCTGCCTGTCAGTCTGCCAGGCACTTTCATGTGACAAGCCTTAGGCGAGTCCATTTCTGTCTCTGATTCCCGATTCCTTCACAGGGATTTATGTGGGCCTTTACGCCCACTGGGAAAAGATCCCTTTGCCAGCTCCGTGCCTGCTTTCTTGGTTTGACTTGTCAATCTGGACTTGAATACACCTTTGGTTTTGGATTGACTCTATTACCTCTCCTAGAAATTAACACACAAAACTGACAGCTGATTGACAAGATGAGAAGCAGTTTTCCAAAATTCAAATTGAACTTAATCCTTTCTTACTAAAAGAATGCTCAAATCAAAGGGACACAGCTCACTCGTTTTGACTTCATGAGCTATGGCAGGTAGAGACAACTTTTTGAAAATACACAGCTAAAACTGGCCGTGTTTTGAATGCTAGACATGTTTTTCAGAATACACAGCTAAAACGGTCCCCGTTTTAAGTGCTAAACCACTTAAAGCGGGGACCGTTTTAGCTGTGTATTTTGAAAAAGTTGTGTGCTCTTCAAAGAGAAAGCTACTTTTGCTGTGTCTTTGGGTTCGAGGGGAAATGGGAGTCCTCTTCAGTCAGCAGGGACGACACCTGAGTCCTTTGCAGTCCTCCTGTCTGCCTCTGAGGGTGAAATGAGAGTGGTCCCTGTCATCATGAGCCATGTCTGAAAGAATTATTCACATTCCCTACGAGAATATACGGGTGAAATAGCAAAAGGTGTGTCTTCCTTTGGAGCATGGACGGGTTCAAAGCCGACCTCATACCACTAAGTATTTTGCTGAACACGAGCAGTTATGTGTGCGGCCTGTGTTTGGGTGATTTTTGTGTCATGTGTGTGTGTGTGTGTGTGTTTGTGTGTGTCTGTGTGTGTGTGTCTGTATTTCTGTCTCCATTCCTGAGCAGCAAATCTTTTTTCCTCTTTTAGCATGTTACTCACAACTGTGGATGAAGCCCAGCACTCCTGACAACACAATCCATGTATGGTTGAAGGAAATTTTCTTGGTGATGAGTGAGAGGTTGGTGACTGAAACCAGCTCATTTCCCATTGACCACTGAGGTCACATCTCTCAGGTAAGAAGCAAAGTGAGAATTTGAACCAGGCACATTCTCCTTAGAGACAATGGGCCAAAGACAGGTCCGATGGAATCGAATGTCTTTTCATGTTGACATCCATCCTGTCAAGCCCTCGTTAAGCCATTGAAGTGTCACATTGGGCCTGGGGGAGGCGGTGCACCCTGTGAAATTACACGTCCGAAGATTTGGATTTGATTTCCAGCCCTCTGCCAGTCAGTCTGCCAGGCACTTTCATGTGATAAGCCTTAGGCGAGTCCCTTTCTGTCTCTGATTCCCGATTCCTTCACAGGGATTTATGTGGGCCTTAACGCCCACTGGGAAAAGATCCCTCTGCCAGCTCAGTGCCTGCTTTCTTGGTTTGACTTGTCAATCTGGACTTGAATACACCTTTGGTTTTGGATTGACTCTATTACCTCTCCTAGAAATTAACACACAAAACTGACAGCTGATTGACAAGATGAGAAGCAGTTTTCCAAAATTCAAATTGAACTTAATCCTTTCTTCCTAAAAGAATGCTCAAATCAAGGGGACACAGCTCACTCGTTTTGACTTCATGAGCTATGGCAGGTAGAGACAACTTTTTGAAAATACACAGCTAAAACTGTCCGTGCTTCGAATGCTAGACATGTTTTTCAGAATACACAGCTAAAACGGTCCCCGCTTTAGCACTTAAAGCGGGGACCGTTTTAGCTGTGTATTTTTAAAAAGTTGTGTGCTCTTCAAAGAGAAAGCTACTTTTGCTGTGTCTTTGGGTTCGAGGGGAAATGGGAGTCCTCTTCAGTCAGCAGGGACGACACCTGAGTCTTTTGCAGTCCACTTGTCTGCCTCTGAGGGTGAAACGAGAGAGGTCCCTGTCATCATGAGCCATGTCTGAAAGAATTATTCACATTCCCTACGAGAATAGACGGGTGAGATAGCAAAAGGTGTGTCTTCCTTTGGAGCATGGACGGGTTCAAAGCCCACCTCATACCACTAAGTATTTTGCTGAACACGAGCAGTTGTGTGTGCGGCCTGTGTTTGGGTGATTTTTGTGTCATGTGTGTGTGTGTGAGTGTGTGTGTGTGTGTGTGTGTCTGTGTGTGTGTGTCTGTATTTCTGTCTCCATTCCTGAGCAGCAAATCTTTTTTCCTCTTTTAGCATGTTACTCCCAACTGTGGATGAAGCCCAGCACTCCTGAAAACACAATCCATGTATGGTGGAAGGAAATTTTCTTGGTGATGAGTGAGAGGTTGGTGACTGAAACCAGCTCATTTCCCATTGACCACTGAGGTCACATCTCTCAGGTGAGAAGCAAAGTGAGAATTTGAACCAGGCACATTCTCCTTAGAGACAATGGGCCAAAGACAGTTCCGATGGAATCGAATGTCTTTTCATGTTGACATCCATCCCGTCAAGCCCTCGTTAAGCCATTGAAGTGTCACATTGGGCCTGGGGGATGCGGTGCACCCTGTGAAATTACACGTCCGAAGATTTGGATTTGATTTCCAGCCCTCTGCCAGTCAGTCTGCCAGGCACTTTCATGTGACAAGCCTTAGGCGAGTGCCTTTCTGTCTCTGATTCCCGATTCCTTCACAGGGATTTATGTGGGCCTTAACGCCCACTGGGAAAAGATCCCTCTGCCAGCTCAGTGCCTTCTTTCTTGATTTGACTTGTCAATCTGGACTTGAATACACCTTTGGTTTTGGATTGACTCTATTACCTCTCCTAGAAATTAACACAAAAAACTGACAGCTGATTGACAAGATGAGAAGCAGTTTTCCAAAATTCTAATTGAACTTAATCCTTTCTTCCTAAAAGAATGCTCAAATCAAGGGGACACAGCTCACTCGTTTTGACTTCATGAGCTATGGCAGGTAGAGACAACTTTTTGAAAATACACAGCTAAAACTGGCCGTGCTTTGAATGCTAGACATGTTTTTCAGAATACACAGCTAAAACGGTCCCCGTTTTAAGTGCTAAACCACTTAAAGCGGGGACCGTTTTAGCTGTGTATTTTGAAAAAGTTGTGTGCTCTTCAAAGAGAAAGCTACTTTTGCTGTGTCTTTGGGTTCGAGGGGAAATGGGAGTCCTCTTCAGTCAGCAGGGACGACACCTGAGTCCTTTGCAGTCCTCCTGTCTGCCTCTGAGGGTGAAATGAGAGTGGTCCCTGTCATCATGAGCCATGTCTGTAAGAATTATTCACATTCCCTACGAGAATAGACGGGTGAAATAGCAAAAGGTGTGTCTTCCTTTGGAGCATGGACGGGTTCAAAGCCGACCTCATACCACTAAGTATTTTGCTGAACACGAGCAGTTATGTGTGCGGCCTGTGTTTGGGTGATTTTTGTGTCATGTGTGTGTGTGTGTGTGTGTGTGTGTGTGTGTCTGTGTGTGTGTGTCTGTATTTCTGTCTCCATTCCTGAGCAGCAAATCTTTTTTCCTCTTTTAGCATGTTACTCACAACTGTGGATGAAGCCCAGCACTCCTGACAACACAATCCATGTATGCTTGAAGGAAATATTCTTGGTGATGAGTGAGAGGTTGGTGACTGAAACCAGCTCATTTCCCATTGACCACTGAGGTCACATCTCTCAGGTGAGAAGCAAAGTGAGAATTTGAACCAGGCACATTCTCCTTAGAGACAATGGGCCAAAGACAGGTCCGATGGAATCGAATGTCTTTTCATGTTGACATCCATCCCGTCAAGCCCTCGTTAAGCCATTGAAGTGTCACATTGGGCCTGGGGGAGGCGGTGCACCCTGTGAAATTACACGTCCGAAGATTTGGATTTGATTTCCAGACCTCTGCCAGTCAGTCTGCCAGGCACTTTCATGTGACAAGCCTTAGGCGAGTCCCTTTCTGTCTCTGATTCCCGATTCCTTCACAGGGATTTATGTGGGCCTTAACGCCCACTGGGAAAAGATCCCTCTGCCAGCTCAGTGCCTGCTTTCTTGGTTTGACTTGTCAATCTGGACTTGAATACACCTTTGGTTTTGGATTGACTCTATTACATCTCCTAGAAATTAACACACAAAACTGACAGCTGATTGACAAGATGAGAAGCAGTTTTCCAAAATTCAAATTGAACTTAATCCTTTCTTAATAAAAGAATGCTCAAATCAAACGGACACAGCTCACTCGTTTTGACTTCATGAGCTATGGCAGGTAGAGACAACTTTTTGAAAACACACAGCTAAAACTGGCCTTGCTTTGAATGCTAGACATGTTTTTCAGAATACACAGCTAAAACGGTCCCCGTTTTAAGTGCTAAACCACTTAAAGCGGGGACCGTTTTACCTGTGTATTTTGAAAAAGTTGTGTGCTCTTCAAAGAGAAAGCTACTTTTGCTGTGTCTTTGGGTTCGAGGGGAAATGGGAGTCCTCTTCAGTCAGCAGGGACGACACCTGAGTCCTTTGCAGTCCTCCTGTCTGCCACTGAGGGTGAAATGAGAGTGGTCCCTGTCATCATGAGCCATGTCTGAAAGAATTATTCACATTCCCTACGAGAATAGACGGGTGAAGTAGCAAAAGGTGTGTCTTCCTTTGGAGCATGGAAGGGTTCAAAGCCCACCTCATACCACTAAGTATTTTGCTGAACACCAGCAGTTGTGTGTGCGGCCTGTGTTTGGGTGATTTTTGTGTCATGTTTGTGTGTGTGTGTGTTTGTGTGTGTGTGTGTGTGTGTCTGTGTGTGTGTGTCTGTATTTCTGTCTCCATTCCTGAGCAGCAAATCTTTTTTCCTCTTTTAGCATGTTACTCACAACTGTGGATGAAGCCCAGCACTCCTGACAACACAATCCATGTATGGTTGAAGGAAATTTTCTTGGTGATGAGTGAGAGGTTGGTGACTGAAAACAGCTCATTTCCCATTGACCACTGAGGTCACATCTCTCAGGTGAGAAGCAAAGTGAGAATTTGAACCAGGTACATTCTCCTTAGAGACAAAGGGCCAAAGACAGGTCCGATGGAATCGAATGTCTTTTCATGTTGACATCCATCCCGTCAAGCCCTCGTTAAGAAATTGAAGTGTCACATTGGGCCTGGGGAAGGCGGTGCCACCTGTGAAATTACACGTCCGAAGATTTGGAATTGATTTCCAGCCCTCTGCCAGTCAGTCTGCCAGGCACTTTCATGTGACAAGCATTAGGCGAGTCCCTTTCTGTCTCTGATTCCCGATTCCTTCACAGGGATTTATGTGGGCCTTAACGCCCACTGGGAAAAGATCCCTCTGCCAGCTCAGTGCCTGATTTCTTGGTTTGACTTGTCAATCTGGACTTGAATACACCTTTGGTTTTGGATTGACTCTATTACCTCTCCTAGAAATTAACACACAAAACTGACAGCTGATTGACAAGATGAGAAGCAGTTTTCCAAAATTCAAATTGAACTTAATCCTTTCTTACTAAAAGAATGCTCAAATCAAGGGGACACAGCTCACTCGTTTTGACTTCATGAGCTATGGCAGGTAGAGACAACTTTTTGAAAATACACAGCCAAAACTGTTGGTGCTTTGAATGCTAGACATGTTTTTCAGAATACACAGCTAAAACGGTCCCCGCTTTAAGTGTTAAAGCACTTAAAGCGGGGACCGTTTTAGCTGTGTATTTTGAAAAATTTGTGTGCTCTTCAAAGAGAAAGCTACTTTTGCTGTGTCTTTGGGTTCGAGGGGAAATGGGAGTCCTCTTCAGTCAGCAGGGACGACACCTGAGTCCTTTGCAGTCCTCCAGTCTGCCTCTGAGGGTGAAATAGCAAAAGGTGTGTCTTCCTTTGGAGCATGGACGGGTTCAAAGCCCACCTCATACCACTAAGTATTTTGCTGAACACGAGTAGTTGTGTGGGCGGCCTGTGTTTGGGTGATTTTTGTGTCATGTGTGTGTGTGTGTGTGTGTGTGTGTGTGTGTGTGTGTGTGTGTCTGTGTGTGTGTGTCTGTAATCTGTCTCTATTCCTGAGCAGCAAATCTTTTTTCCTCTTTTAGCATGTTACTCACAACTTTGGATGAAGCCCAGCACTCCTGAAAACACAATCCATGTATGGTTGAAGGAAATTTTCTTGGTGATGAGTGAGAGGTTGGTGTCTGAAACCAGCTCATTTCCCATTGACCACTGAGGTCACATCTCTCAGGTGAGAAGCAAAGTGAGAATTTGAACCAGGCACATTCTCCTTAGAGACAATGGGCCAAAGACAGGTCCGATGGAATCGAATGTCTTTTCATGTTGACATCCATCCCGAGAAGCCCTCGTTAAGCCATTGAAGTGTCACATTGGGCCTGGGGGAGGCGGTGCACCCTGTGAAATTACACGTCCGAAGATTTGGATTTGATTTCCAGCCCTCTGCCAGTCAGTCTACCAGGCACTTTCATGTGACAAGCCTTAGGCGAGTCCCTTTCTGTCTCTGATTCCGGATTCCTTCACAGGGATTTACGTGGGCCTTAACGCCCAGTGGGAAAAGATCCCTCTGCCAGCTCAGTGCCTGCTTTCTTGGTTTGACTTGTCAATCTGGACTTGAATACACCTTTGGTTTTGGATTGACTCTATTACCTCTCCTAGAAATTAACACACAAAACTGACAGCTGATTGACAAGATGAGAAGCAGTTTTCCAAAATTCAAATTGAACTTAATCCTTTCTTACTAAAAGAATGCTCAAATCAAAGGGACACAGCTCACTCGTTTTGACTTCATGAGCTATGGCAGGTAGAGACAACTTTTTGAAAATACACAGCCAAAACTGTCCGGGCTTTGAATGCTAGACATGTTTTTCAGAATACACAGATAAAACAGTCAACGCTTTAAGTGTTAAAGCACTTAAAGCGGGGACCGTATTAGCTGTGTATTTTGAAAAAGTTGTGTGCTCTTCAAAGAGAAAGCTACTTTTGCTGTGTCTTTGGGTTCGAGGGGAAATGGGAGTCCTATTCAGTCAGCAGGGTCGACACCTGAGTCCTTTGCAGTCCTCATGTCTGCCTCTGAGGGTGAAATGAGAGTGGTCCCTGTCATCATGAGCCATGTCTGAAAGAATTATTCACATTCCCTACGAGAATAGACGGGTGAAGTAGCAAAAGGTGTGTCTTCCTTTGGAGCATGGAAGGGTTCAAAGCCCACCTCATACCACTAAGTATTTTGCTGAACACGAGCAGTTGTGTGTGCGGCCTGTGTTTGGGTGATTTTTGTGTCATGTGTGTGTTTGTGTGTGTGTGTCTGTGTGTGTGTGTCTGTATTTCTGTCTCCATTCCTGAGCAGCAAATCTTTTTTCCTCTTTTAGCATGTTACTCACAACTGTGGATGAAGCCCAGCACTCCTGACAACACAATCCATGTATGGTTGAAGGAAATTTTCTTGGTGATGAGTGAGGGGTTGGTGACTGAAACCAGCTCATTTCCCATAGACCACTGAGGTCACATCTCTCAGGTGAGAAGCAAAGTGAGAATTTGAACCAGGTACATTCTCCTTAGAGACAAAGGGCCAAAGACAGGTCCGATGGAATCGAATGTCTTTTCATGTTGACATCCATCCCGTCAAGCCCTCGTTAAGAAATTGAAGTGTCACATTGGGCCTGGGGAAGGCGGTGCCACCTGTGAAATTACACGTCCGAAGATTTGGATTTGATTTCCAGCCCTCTGCCAGTCAGTCTGCCAGGCACTTTCATGTGACAAGCATTAGGCGAGTCCCTTTCTGTCTCTGATTCCCGATTCCTTCACAGGGATTTATGTGGGCCTTAACGCCCACTGGGAAAAGATCCCTCTGCCAGCTCAGTGCCTGCTTTCTTGGTTTGACTTGTCAATCTGGACTTGAATACACCTTTGGTTTTGGATTGACTCTATTACCTCTCCTAGAAATTAACAAACAAAACTGACAGCTGATTGACAAGATGAGAAGCAGTTTTCCAAAATTCAAATTGAACTTAATCCTTTCTTACTAAAAGAATGCTCAAATCAAGTGGACACAGCTCACTCGTTTTGACTTCATGAGCTATGGCAGGTAGAGACAACTTTTTGAAAATACACAGCCAAAACTGTTGGTGCTTTGAATGCTAGACATGTTATTCAGAATACACAGCTAAAACGGTCCCCGCTTTAAGTGTTAAAGCACTTAAAGCGGGGACCGTTTTAGCTGTGTATTTTGAAAAATTTGTGTGCTCTTCAAAGAGAAAGCTACTTTTGCTGTGTCTTTGGGTTCGAGGGGAAATGGGAGTCCTCTTCAGTCAGCAGGGACGACACCTGAGTCCTTTGCAGTCCTCCTGTCTGCCTCTGAGGGTGAAATAGCAAAAGGTGTGTCTTCCTTTGGAGCATGGACGGGTTCAAAGCCCACCTCATACCACTAAGTATTTTGCTGAACACGAGTAGTTGTGTGGGCGGCCTGTGTTTGGGTGATTTTTGTGTCATGTGTGTGTGTGTGTGTGTGTGTGTGTGTGTCTGTGTGTCTGTGTGTGTGTGTCTGTAATCTGTCTCTATTCCTGAGCAGCAAATCTTTTTTCCTCTTTTAGCATGTTACTCACAACTTTGGATGAAGCCCAGCACTCCTGAAAACACAATCCATGTATGGTTGAAGGAAATTTTCTTGGTGATGAGTGAGAGGTTGGTGTCTGAAACCAGCTCATTTCCCATTGACCACTGAGGTCACATCTCTCAGGTGAGAAGCAAAGTGAGAATTTGAACCAGGAACATTCTCCTTAGAGACAATGGGCCAAAGACAGGTCCGATGGAATCGAATGTCTTTTCATGTTGACATCCATCCCGAGAAGCCCTCGTTAAGCCATTGAAGTGTCACATTGGGCCTGGGGAAGGCGGTGCACCCTGTGAAATTACACGTCTGAAGATTTGGATTTGATTTCCAGCCCTCTGCCAGTCAGTCTGCCAGGCACTTTCATGTGACAAGCCTTAGGCGAGTCCCTTTCTGTCTCTGATTCCCGATAACTTCACAGGGATTTATGTGGCCCTTAACGGCCGCTGGGAAAAGATCCCTCTGCCAGCTCAGTGCCTCCTTTCTTGGTTTGACTTGTCAATCTGGACTTGAATACACCTTTGGTTTTGGATTGACTCTATTACCTCTCCTAGAAATTAACACACAAAACTGACAGCTGATTGACAAGATGAGAAGCAGTTTTCCAAAATTCAAATTGAACTTAATCCTTTCTTCCTAAAAGAATGCTCAAATCAAGGGGACACAGCTCACTCGTTTTGACTTCATGAGCTATGGCAGGTAGAGACAACTTTTTGAAAATACACAGCTAAAACTGTCCGTGCTTTGATTGCTAGACATGTTTTTCAGGATACACAGCTAAAACGGTCCCCGCTTAAATGCTTTAAGCGGGGACCCTTTTAGCTGTGTATTTTAAAAAAGTTTTGTGCTCTTCAAAGAGAAAGCTACTTTTGCTGTGTCTTTGGGTTCGAGGGGAAATGGGAGTCCTCTTCAGTCAGCAGGGACGACACCTGAGTCCTTTGCAGTCCTCTTGTCTGCCTCTGAGGGTGAAATGAGAGTGGTCCCTGTCATCATGAGCCATGTCTGAAAGAATTATTCACACTCCCTACGAGAATAGACGGGTGAAATAGCAAAAGTTGTGTCTTCCTTTGGAGCATGGACTGGTTCAAAGCCCAACACATACCACTAAGTATTTTGCTGAACACGAGCAGTTGTGTGTGCGGCCTGTGTTTGGGTGATTTTTGTGTCATGATTGTGTGTGTGTGTGTGTGTGTGTGTGTCTGTGTGTGTGCGTCTGTATTTCTGACTCCATTCCTGAGCAGCAAATCTTTTTTCCTCTTTTAGCATGTTACTCACAACTGTGGATGAAGCCCAGCACTCCTGAAAACACAATCCATGTATGGTTGAAGGAAATGTTCTTGGTGATGAGTGAGAGGTTGGTGACTGAAACCAGCTCATTTCCCATTGACCACTGAGGTCACATCTCTCAGGTGAGAAGCAAAGTGAGAATTTGAAACAGGCACCTTCTCCTTAGAGACAATGGGACAAATACAGGTCCGATGGAATCGAATGTCTTTTCATGTTGACATCCATCCCGTCAAGCCCTCGTTAAGCCATTGAAGTGTCACATTGGGCCTGGGGGAGGCGGTGCACCCTGTGAAATTACACGTCCGAAGATTTGGATTTGATTTCCAGCCCTCTGCCAGTCAGTCTGCCAGGCACTTTCATGTGACAAGCCTTAGGCGAGTCCCTTTCTATCTCTGATTCCCGATTCCTTCACAGCGATTTATGTGGGCCTTAACGCCCACTGGGAAAAGATCCCTCTGCCAGCTCAGTGCCTGCTTTCTTGGTTTGACTTGTCAATCTGGACTTGAATACACCTTTGGTTTTGGATTGACTCTATTACCTCTCCTAGAAATTAACACAGAAAACTGACAGCTGATTGACAAGATGAGAAGCAGTTTTCCAAAATTCAAATTGAACTTAATCCTTTCTTCCTAAAAGAATGCTCAAATCAAGGGGACACAGCTCACTCGTTTTGACTTCATGAGCTATGGCAGGTAGAGACAACTTTTTGAAAATACACAGCTAAAACTGTCCGTGCTTTGAATGCTCGATATGTTTTTCATAATACACAGCTAAAACGGTCCCCGCTTTAGCACTTAAAGCGGGGACCGTTTTAGCTGTGTATTTTGAAAAAGTTGTGTGCTCTTCAAAGAGAAAGCTACTTTTGCTGTGTCTTTGGGTTCGAGGGGAAATGGGAGTCCTCTTCAGTCAGCAGGGACGACACCTGAGTCCTTTGCAGTCCTCTTGTCTGCCTCTGAGGGTGAAATGAGGGTGGTCCCTGTCATCATGAGGCATGTCTGAAAGAATTATTCACATTCCCTACGAGAATAGACGGGTGAAATAGCAAAAGGTGTGTCTTCCTTTGGAGCATGGGCGGGTTCAAAGCCCATCTCATAACACTAAGTATTTTGCTGAACACGAGCAGTTGTGTGTGCGGCCAGGGTTTGGGTGATTTTTGTGTCATGTGTGTGTGTGTGTGTGTGTGTGTGTGTGTGTGTCTGTGTGTGTGTGTCTGTATTTCTGTCTCCATTCCTGAGCAGCAAATCTTTTTTCCTCTTTTAGCATGTTACTCACAACTGTGGATGAAGCCCAGCACTCCTGAAAACACAATCCATGTATGGTTGAAGGAAATTTTCTTGGTGATGAGTGAGAGGTTGGTGACTGAAACCAGCTCATTTCACATTGACCACTGAGGTCACATCACTCAGGTGAGAAGCAAAGTGAGAATTTGAACCAGGCACATTCTCCTTAGAGACAATGGGCCAAAGACAAGTCCGATGGAATCGAATGTCTTTTCATGTTGACATCCATCCCGTCAAGCCCTCGTTAAGCCATTGAAGTGTCACATTGGGCCTGGGGGAGGCGGTGCACCCTGTGAAATTACACGTCCGAAGATTTGGATTTGATTTCCAGCCCTCTGCCAGTCAGTCTGCCAGGCACTTTCATGTGACAAGCCTTAGGCGAATCCCTTTCTGTCTCTGATTCCCGATTCCTTCACAGGGATTTATGTGGGCCTTAACGCCCACTGGGAAAAGATCCCTCTTCCAGCTCAGTGCCTGCTTTCTTGGTTTGACTTGTCAATCTGGACTTGAATACACCTTTGGTTTTGGATTGATTCTATTACCTCTCCTAGAAATTAACACACAAAACTGACAGCTGATTGACAAGATGAGAAGCAGTTTTCCAAAATTCAAATTAAACTTAATCCTTTCTTACTAAAACAATGCTCAAATCAAGGGGACACAGCTCACTCGTTTTGACTTCATGAGCTATGGCAGGTAGAGACAACTTTTTGAAAATACACCTCTAAAACTGTCCGTGCTTTGAATGCTAGGCATGTTTTTCAGAATACACAGCTAATGCGGGGACCGTTTTAGCTGTGTATTTTGAAAAAGTTGTGTGCTCTTCAAAGAGAAAGCTACTTTTGCTGTGTCGTTGGGTTCGAGGGGAAATGGGAGTCCTCTTCAGTCAGCAGGGACGACACCTGAGACCTTTGCAGTCCTCTTGTCTGCCTCTGAGGGTGAAATGAGAGTGGTCCCTGTCATCATGAGCCATGTCTGAAAGAATTATTCACATTCACTACGAGAATAGACGGGTGAAATAGCAAAAGTTGTGTCTTCCTTTGGAGCATGGACGGGTTGAAAGCCCACCTCATACCACTAAGTATTTTGCTGAACACGAGCAGTTGTGTGTGCGGCCTGTGTTTGGGTGATTTTTGTGTCGTGTGTGTGTGTGTGTGTGTGTGTGTGTGTGTGTGTCTGTGTGTGTGTGTCTGTATTTCTGTCTCCATTCCTGAGCAGCAAATCTTTTTTCCTCTTTTAGCATGTTACTCACAACTGTGGATGAAGCCCAGCACTCCTGAGAACACAATCCATGTATGGTTGAAGGAAATTTTCTTGGTGATGAGTGAGAGGTTGGTGACTGAAACCAGCTCATTTCCCATTGACCACTGAGGTCACATCTCTCAGGTGAAAAGCAAAGTGAGAATTTGAACCAGGCACATTCTCCTTAGATACAATGGGCCAAAAACTGGTCCGATGGAATCGAATGTCTTTTCATGTTGACATCCATCCCGTCAAGCCCTCGTTAAGCCATTGAAGTGTCACATTGGGCCTGGGGGAGGCGGTGCACCCTTTGAAATTACACGTCCGAAGATTTGGATTTGATTTCCAGCCCTCTGCCAGTCAGTCTGCCAGGCACTTTCATGTGACAAGCCTTAGGCGAGTCCCTTTCTGTCTCTGATTCCTGATTCCTTCACAGGGATTTATGTGGGCCTTAACGCCCACTGGGAAAAGATCCCTCTGCCAGCTCAGTGCCTGCTTTCTTGGTTTGACTTGTCAATCTGGACTTGAATACACCTTTGGTTTTGGATTGACTCCATTACCTCTCCTAGAAATTAACACACAAAACTGACAGCTGATTGACAAGATGAGAAGCAGTTTTCCAAAATTCAAATTGAACTTAATCCTTTCTTCCTAAAAGAATGCTCAAATCAAGGGGACACAGCTCACTCGTTTTGACTTCATGAGCTATGGCAGGTAGAGACAACTTTTTGAAAATACACAGCTAAAACTGTCCGTGCTTTGAATGCTAGACATGTTTTTCAGAATACACAGCTAAAACGGTCCCCGCTTTAAGTGTTAAAGCACTTAAAGCGGGGACCGTTTTAGCTGTGTATTTTGAAAAATTTGTGTGCTCTTCAAAGAGAAAGCTACTTTTGCTGTGTCTTTGGGTTCGAGGGGAAATGGGAGTCCTCTTCAGTCAGCAGGGACGACACCTAAGTCCTCTGCAGTCCTCTTGTCTGCCTCTGAGGGTGAAATGAGAGTGGTCCCTGTCATCATGAGCCATGTGTGAAAGAATTATTCACATTCCCTACGAAAATAGACGGGTGAAATATCAAAAGGTGTGTCTTCTTTTGGAGCACGGACGGGTTCAAAGCCCACCTCATACCACTAAGTATTTTGCTGAACACGAGCAGTTGTGTGTGCGGCCTGTGTTTGGGGGATTTTTGTGTCGTGTGTGTGTGTGTGTGTGTGTGTGTGTGTCTGTGTGTGTGTGTCTGTATTTCTGTCTCCATTCCTGAGCAGCAAATCTTTTTTCCTCTTTTAGCATGTTACTCACAACTGTGGATGAAGCCCAGCACTCCTGAAAACACAATCCATGTATGGTTGAAGAAAATTTTCTTGGTGATGAATGAGAGTTTGGTGACTGAAACCAGCTCATTACCCATTGACCACTGAGGTCACATCTCTCAGGTGAGAAGCAAAGTGAGAATTTGAACCAGGCACATTCTCCTTAGAGACAATGGGCCAAAGACAGGTCCGATGGAATGGAATGTCTTTTCATGTTGACATCCATCCCGTCAAGCCCTCGTTAAGCCGTTGAAGTGTCACATTGGACCTGGGGGAGGCGGTGCACCCTGTGAAATTACACGTCCGAAGATTTGGATTTGATTTCCAGCCCTCTGCCAGTCAGTCTGCCAGGCACTTTCATGTGACAAGCATTAGGCGAGTCCCTTTCTGTCTCTGATTCCCGATTCCTTCACAGGGATTTATGTGGGCCTTAACGCCCACTGGGAAAAGATCCCTCTGCCAGCTCAGTGCCTGCTTTCTTGGTTTGACTTGTCAATCTGGACTTGAATACACCTTTGGTTTTGGATTGACTCTATTACCTCTCCTAGAAATTAACACACAAAACTGACAGCTGATTGACAAGATGAGAAGCAGTTTTCCAAAATTCAAATTGAACTTAATCCTTTCTTCCTAAAAGAATGCTCAAATCAAGTGGACACAGCTCACTCGTTTTGACTTCATGAGCTATGGCAGGTAGAGACAACTTTTTGAAAATACACAGCCAAAACTGTTGGTGCTTTGAATGCTAGACATGTTATTCAGAATACACAGCTAAAACGGTCCCCGCTTTAAGTGTTAAAGCACTTAAAGCGGGGACCGTTTTAGCTGTGTATTTTGAAAAATTTGTGTGCTCTTCAAAGAGAAAGCTACTTTTGCTGTGTCTTTGGGTTCGAGGGGAAATGGGAGTCCTCTTCAGTCAGCAGGGACGACACCTGAGTCCTTTGCAGTCCTCCTGTCTGCCTCTGAGGGTGAAATAGCAAAAGGTGTGTCTTCCTTTGGAGCATGGACGGGTTCAAAGCGCACCTCATACCACTAAGTATTTTGCTGAACACGAGTAGTTGTGTGGGCGGCCTGTGTTTGGGTGATTTTTGTGTCATGTGTGTGTGTGTGTGTGTGTGTGTGTGTGTGTGTGTGTCTGTGTGTGTGTGTCTGTAATCTGTCTCTATTCCTGAGCAGCAAATCTTTTTTCCTCTTTTAGCATGTTACTCACAACTTTGGATGAAGCCCAGCACTCCTGAAAACACAATCCATGTATGGTTGAAGGAAATTTTCTTGGTGATGAGTGAGAGGTTGGTGTCTGAAACCAGCTCATTTCCCATTGACCACTGAGGTCACATCTCTCAGGTGAGAAGCAAAGTGAGAATTTGAACCAGGAACATTCTCCTTAGAGACAATGGGCCAAAGACAGGTCCGATGGAATCGAATGTCTTTTCATGTTGACATCCATCCCGAGAAGCCCTCGTTAAGCCATTGAAGTGTCACATTGGGCCTGGGGGAGGCGGTGCACCCTGTGAAATTACACGTCTGAAGATTTGGATTTGATTTCCAGCCCTCTGCCAGTCAGTCTGCCAGGCACTTTCATGTGACAAGCCTTAGGCGAGTCCCTTTCTGTCTCTGATTCCCGATAACTTCACAGGGATTTATGTGGCCCTTAACGGCCGCTGGGAAAAGATCCCTCTGCCAGCTCAGTGCCTCCTTTCTTGGTTTGACTTGTCAATCTGGACTTGAATACACCTTTGGTTTTGGATTGACTCTATTACCTCTCCTAGAAATTAACACAAAAAACTGACAGCTGATTGACAAGATGAGAAGCAGTTTTCCAAAATTCAAATTGAACTTAATCCTTTCTTACTAAAAGAATGCTCAAATCAAGGGGACACAGCTCACTCGTTTTGACTTCATGAGCTATGGCAGGTAGAGACAACTTTTTGAAAATACACAGCTATAACTGTCCGTGCTTTGATTGCTAGACATGTTTTTCAGGATACACAGCTAAAACGGTCCCCGCTTAAATGCTTTAAGCGGGGACCATTTTAGCTGTGTATTTTAAAAAAGTTTTGTGCTCTTCAAAGAGAAAGCTACTTTTGCTGTGTCTTTGGGTTCGAGGGGAAATGGGAGTCCTCTTCAGTCAGCAGGGACGACACCTGAGTCCTTTGCAGTCCTCTTGTCTGCCTCTGAGGGTGAAATGAGAGTGGTCCCTGTCATCATGAGCCATGTCTGAAAGAATTATTCACACTCCCTACGAGAATAGACGGGTGAAATAGCAAAAGTTGTGTCTTCCTTTGGAGCATGGACTGGTTCAAAGCCCACCACATACCACTAAGTATTTTGCTGAACACGAGCAGTTGTGTGTGCGGCCTGTGTTTGGGTGATTTTTGTGTCATGATTGTGTGTGTGTGTGTGTGTGTGTGTGTGTCTGTGTGTGTGCGTCTGTATTTCTGACTCCATTCCTGAGCAGCAAATCTTTTTTCCTCTTTTAGCATGTTACTCACAACTGTGGATGAAGCCCAGCACTCCTGAAAACACAATCCATGTATGGTTGAAGGAAATGTTCTTGGTGATGAGTGAGAGGTTGGTGACTGAAACCAGCTCATTTCCCATTGACCACTGAGGTCACATCTCTCAGGTGAGAAGCAAAGTGAGAATTTGAAACAGGCACCTTCTCCTTAGAGACAATGGGACAAAGACAGGTCCGATGGAATCGAATGTCTTTTCATGTTGACATCCATCCCGTCAAGCCCTCGTTAAGCCATTGAAGTGTCACATTGGGCCTGGGGGAGGCGGTGCACCCTGTGAAATTACACGTCCGAAGATTTGGATTTGATTTCCAGCCCTCTGCCAGTCAGTCTGCCAGGCACTTTCATGTGACAAGCCTTAGGCGAGTCCCTTTCTATCTCTGATTCCCGATTCCTTCACAGCGATTTATGTGGGCCTTAACGCCCACTGGGAAAAGATCCCTCTGCCAGCTCAGTGCCTGCTTTCTTGGTTTGACTTGTCAATCTGGACTTGAATACACCTTTGGTTTTGGATTGACTCTATTACCTCTCCTAGAAATTAACACAGAAAACTGACAGCTGATTGACAAGATGAGAAGCAGTTTTCCAAAATTCAAATTGAACTTAATCCTTTCTTACTAAAAGAATGCTCAAATCAAGGGGACACAGCTCACTCGTTTTCACTTCATGAGCTATGGCAGGTAGAGACAACTTTTTGAAAATACACAGCTAAAACTGTCCGTGCTTTGAATGCTCGATATGTTTTTCAGAATACACAGCTAAAACGGTCCCCGCTTTAGCACTTAAAGCGGGGACCGTTTTAGCTGTGTATTTTGAAAAAGTTGTGTGCTCTTCAAAGAGAAAGCTACTTTTGCTGTGTCTTTGGGTTCGAGGGGAAATGGGAGTCCTCTTCAGTCAGCAGGGACGACACCTGAGTCCTTTGCAGTCCTCTTGTCTGCCTCTGAGGGTGAAATGAGGGTGGTCCCTGTCATCATGAGGCATGTCTGAAAGAATTATTCACATTCCCTACGAGAATAGACGGGTGAAATAGCAAAAGTTGTGTCTTCCTTTGGAGCATGGGCGGGTTCAAAGCCCATCTCATACCACTAAGTATTTTGCTGAACACGAGCAGTTGTGTGTGCGGCCAGGGTTTGGGTGATTTTTGTGTCATGTGTGTGTGTGTGTGTGTGTGTGTGTGTGTCTGTGTGTGTGTGTCTGTATTTCTGTCTCCATTCCTGAGCAGCAAATCTTTTTTCCTCTTTTAGCATGTTACTCACAACTGTGGATGAAGCCCAGCACTCCTGAAAACACAATCCATGTATGGTTGAAGGAAATTTTCTTGGTGATGAGTGAGAGGTTGGTGACTGAAACCAGCTCATTTCACATTG
Organism: Saimiri boliviensis; assembly: GCF_048565385.1. Lineage (NCBI taxonomy): Eukaryota > Metazoa > Chordata > Mammalia > Primates > Cebidae > Saimiri > Saimiri boliviensis. The sequence continues at coordinate 154,927,518 of NC_133453.1, forward strand.
ACCACTGAGGTCACATCACTCAGGTGAGAAGCAAAGTGAGAATTTGAACCAGGCACATTCTCCTTAGAGACAATGGGCCAAAGACAAGTCCGATGGAATCGAATGTCTTTTCATGTTGACATCCATCCCGTCAAGCCCTCGTTAAGCCATTGAAGTGTCACATTGGGCCTGGCGGAGGCGGTGCACCCTGTGAAATTACACGTCCGAAGATTTGGATTTGATTTCCAGCCCTCTGCCAGTCAGTCTGCCAGGCACTTTCATGTGACAAGCCTTAGGCGAATCCCTTTCTGTCTCTGATTCCCGATTCCTTCACAGGGATTTATGTGGGCCTTAACGCCCACTGGGAAAAGATCCCTCTTCCAGCTTAGTGCCTGCTTTCTTGGTTTGACTTGTCAATCTGGACTTGAATACACCTTTGGTTTTGGATTCATTCTATTACCTCTCCTAGAAATTAACACACAAAACTGACAGCTGATTGACAAGATGAGAAGCAGTTTTCCAAAATTCAAATTAAACTTAATCCTTTCTTACTAAAACAATGCTCAAATCAAGGGGACACAGCTCACTCGTTTTGACTTCATGAGCTATGGCAGGTAGAGACAACTTTTTGAAAATACACCTCTAAAACTGTCCGTGCTTTGAATGCTAGGCATGTTTTTCAGAATACACAGCTAAAGCGGGGACCGTTTTAGCTGTGTATTTTGAAAAAGTTGTGTGCTCTTCAAAGAGAAAGCTACTTTTGCTGTGTCGTTGGGTTCGAGGGGAAATGGGAGTCCTCTTCAGTCAGCAGGGACGACACCTGAGACCTTTGCAGTCCTCTTGTCTGCCTCTGAGGGTGAAATGAGAGTGGTCCCTGTCATCATGAGCCATGTCTGAAAGAATTATTCACATTCACTACGAGAATAGACGGGTGAAATAGCAAAAGTTGTGTCTTCCTTTGGAGCATGGACGGGTTCAAAGCCCACCTCATACCACTAAGTATTTTGCTGAACACGAGCAGTTGTGTGTGCGGCCTGTGTTTGGGTGATTTTTGTGTCGTGTGTGTGTGTGTGTGTGTGTGTGTGTGTGTGTGTCTGTGTGTGTGTGTCTGTATTTCTGTCTCCATTCCTGAGCAGCAAATCTTTTTTCCTCTTTTAGCATGTTACTCACAACTGTGGATGAAGCCCAGCACTCCTGAGAACACAATCCATGTATGGTTGAAGGAAATTTTCTTGGTGATGAGTGAGAGGTTGGTGACTGAAACCAGCTCATTTCCCATTGACCACTGAGGTCACATCTCTCAGGTGAAAAGCAAAGTGAGAATTTGAACCAGGCACATTCTCCTTAGAGACAATGGGCCAAAGACTGGTCCGATGGAATCGAATGTCTTTTCATGTTGACATCCATCCCGTCAAGCCCTCCTTAAGCCATTGAAGTGTCACATTGGGCCTGGGGGAGGCGGTGCACCCTTTGAAATTACACGTCCGAAGATTTGGATTTGATTTCCAGCCCTCTGCCAGTCAGTCTGCCAGGCACTTTCATGTGACAAGCCTTAGGCGAGTCCCTTTCTGTCTCTGATTCCTGATTCCTTCACAGGGATTTATGTGGGCCTTAACGCCCACTGGGAAAAGATCCCTCTGCCAGCTCAGTGCCTGCTTTCTTGGTTTGACTTGTCAATCTGGACTTGAATACACCTTTGGTTTTGGATTGACTCCATTACCTCTCCTAGAAATTAACACACAAAACTGACAGCTGATTGACAAGATGAGAAGCAGTTTTCCAAAATTCAAATTGAACTTAATCCTTTCTTCCTAAAAGAATGCTCAAATCAAGGGGACACAGCTCACTCGTTTTGACTTCATGAGCTATGGCAGGTAGAGACAACTTTTTGAAAATACACAGCTAAAACTGTCCGTGCTTTGAATGCTAGACATGTTTTTCAGAATACACAGCTAAAACGGTCCCCGCTTTAAGTGTTAAAGCACTTAAAGCGGGGACCGTTTTAGCTGTGTATTTTGAAAAATTTGTGTGCTCTTCAAAGAGAAAGCTACTTTTGCTGTGTCTTTGGGTTCGAGGGGAAATGGGAGTCCTCTTCAGTCAGCAGGGACGACACCTAAGTCCTCTGCAGTCCTCTTGTCTGCCTCTGAGGGTGAAATGAGAGTGGTCCCTGTCATCATGAGCCATGTGTGAAAGAATTATTCACATTCCCTACGAAAATAGACGGGTGAAATAGCAAAAGGTGTGTCTTCTTTTGGAGCACGGACGGGTTCAAAGCCCACCTCATACCACTAAGTATTTTGCTGAACACGAGCAGTTGTGTGTGCGGCCTGTGTTTGGGGGATTTTTGTGTCGTGTGTGTGTGTGTGTGTGTGTGTGTGTCTGTGTGTGTGTGTCTGTATTTCTGTCTCCATTCCTGAGCAGCAAATCTTTTTTCCTCTTTTAGCATGTTACTCACAACTGTGGATGAAGCCCAGCACTCCTGAAAACACAATCCATGTATGGTTGAAGGAAATTTTCTTGGTGATGAATGAGAGTTTGGTGACTGAAACCAGCTCATTACCCATTGACCACTGAGGTCACATCTCTCAGGTGAGAAGCAAAGTGAGAATTTGAACCAGGCACATTCTCCTTAGAGACAATGGGCCAAAGACAGGTCCGATGGAATGGAATGTCTTTTCATGTTGACATCCATCCCGTCAAGCCCTCGTTAAGCCGTTGAAGTGTCACATTGGGCCTGGGGGAGGCGGTGCACCCTGTGAAATTACACGTCCGAAGATTTGGATTTGATTTCCAGCCCTCTCCCAGTCAGTCTGCCAGGCAATTTCATGTGACAAGCCTTAGGCGAGTCCCTTTCTGTCTCTGATTCCCGATTCCTTCACAGGGATTTATGTGGGCCTTAACGCCCACTGGGAAAAGATCCCTCTGCCAGCTCAGTGCCTGCTTTCTTGGTTTGACTTGTCAATCTGGACTTGAATACACCTTTGGTTTGGATTGACTCTATTACCTCTCCTAGAAATTAACACACAAAACTGACAGCTGATTGACAAGATGAGAAGCAGTTTTCCAAAATTCAAATTGAACTTAATCCTTTCTTACTAAAAGAATGCTCAAATCAAGGGGACACAGCTCACTCGTTTTGACTTCATGAGCTATGGCAGTTAGAGACAGTTTTTTGAAAATACACAGCTAAAACTGTCCGTGCTTTGAATGCTAGACATGTTTTTCAGAATACACAGCTAAAGCACTTAAAGCGGAAACCGTTTTAGCTGTGTATTTTGAAAAAGTTGTGTGCTCTTCAAAGAGAAAGCTACTTTTGCTGTGTCTTTGGGTTCGAGGGGAAATGGGAGTCCTCTTCAGTCAGCAGGGACGACACCTGAGTCCTTTGCAGTCCTACTGTCTGCCTCTGAGGGTGAAATGAGAGTGGTCCCTGTCATCATGAGCCATGTCTGAAAGAATTATTCACATTCCCTACGAGAATAGACGGGTGAAATAGCAAAAGGTGTGTCTTCCTTTGGAGCATGGACGGGTTCAAAGCCCACCTCATACCACTAAGTATTTTGCTGAACACGAGCAGTTGTGTGTGCGGCCTGTGTTTGGGTGATTTTTGTGTCGTGTGTGAGTGTGTGTGTGTCTGTGTGTGTGTGTCTGTGTGTGTGTCTGTATTTCTGTCTCCATTCCTGAACAGCAAATCTTTTTTTCCTCTTTTAGCATGTTACTCACAACCTTGGATGAAGCCCAGCACTCCTGAAAACACAATCCATGTATGGTTGAAGGAAATTTTCTTGGTGATGAGTGAGAGTTTGGTGACTGAAACCAGCTCATTTCCCATTGACCACTGAGGTCACATCTCTCAGGTGAGAAGCAAAGTGAGAATTTGAACCAGGCACATTCTCCTTAGAGACAATGGGCCAAAGACAGGTCCGATGGAATCGAATGTCTTTTCATGTTGACATCCATCCCGTCAGGCCCTCGTTAAGCCATTGAAGTGTCACATTGGGCCTGTGGGAGGCGGTGCACCCTGTGAAATTACACGTTTGAAGATTTGGATTTGATTTCCAGCCCTCTGCCAGTCAGTCTGCCAGGCACTTTCATGTGACAAGCCTTAGGCGAGTCCCTTTCTGTCTCTGATTCCCGATTCCTTCACAGGGATTTATGTGGGCCTTAACGCCCACTGGGAAAAGATCCCTCTGCCAGCTCAGTGCCTGCTTTCTTGGTTTGACTTGTCAATCTGGACTTGAATACACCTTTGGTTTTGGATTGACTCTATTACCTCTCCTAGAAATTAACACACAAAACTGACAGCTGATTGAGAAGATGAGAAGCAGTTTTCCAAAATTCAAATTGAACTTAATCCTTTCTTCCTAAAAGAATGCTCAAATCAAGGGGACACAGCTCACTCGTTTTGACTTCATGAGCTATGGCAGGTAGAGACAACTTTTTGAAAATACACAGCTAAAACTGTCCGTGCTTTGAATGCTAGACATGTTTTTCAGAATACACAGCTAAAACGGTCCCCGCTTTAAGTGCTAAAGCACTTAAAGTGGGGACCGTTTTGGCTGTGTATTTTGAAAAAGTTGTGTGCTCTTCAAAGAGAAAGCTACTTTTGCTGTGTCTTTGGGTTCGAGGGGAAATGGGAGTCCTCTTCAGTCAGCAGGGACGACACCGGAGTCCTTTGCAGTCCTATTGTCTGCCTCTGAGGGTGAAATGAGAGTGGTCCCTGTCATCATGAGCCATGTCTGAAAGAATTATTCACATTCCCTACGAGAATAGACGGGTGAAATAGCAAAAGATGTGTCTTCCTTTGGAGCATGGACGGGTTCAAAGCCCACCTCATACCACTAAGTATTTTGCTGAACACGAGCAGTTGTGTGGGCGGCCGGTGTTTGGGTGATTTTTGTGTCATTGTGTGTGTTTGTGTGTTTGTGTGTATGTGTGTGTCTGTGTGTGTGTGTCTGTATTTCTGTCTCCATTTCTGAGCAGCAAATCATTTTTCCTCTTTTAGCATGTTACTCACAACTGTGGATGAAGCCCAGCACTCCTGAAAACACAATCCATGTATGGTTGAAGGAAATTTTCTTGGTGATGAGTGAGAGGTTGGTGACTGAAACCAGCTCATTTCCCATTGACCACTGAGGTCACATCTCTCAGGTGAGAAGCAAAGTGAGAATTTGAACCAGGCACATTCTCCTTAGAGACAATGGGCCAAAGACAGGTCCGATGGAATCGAATGTCTTTTCATGTTGACATCCATCAAGTCAAGCCCTCGTTAAGCCATTGAAGTGTCACATTGGGCCTGGGGGAGGCGGTGCACCCTGTGAAATTACACGTCCGAAGATTTGGATTTGATTTACAGCCCTCTGCCAGTCAGTCTGCCAGGCACTTTCATGTGACAAGCCTTAGGCGAGTCCCTTTCTGTCTCTGATTCCCGATTCCTTCACAGGGATTTATGTGGGCCTTAACGCCCACTGGGAAAAGATCCCTCTGCCAGCTCAGTGCCTGCTTTCTTGGTTTGACTTGTCAATCTGGACTTGAATACACCTTTGGTTTTGGATTGACTCTATTACCTCTCCTAGAAATTAACACACAAAATTGACAGCAGATTGACAAGATGAGAAGCAGTTTTCCAAAATTCAAATTGAACTTAATCCTTTCTTCCGAAAAGAATGCTCAAATCAAGGGGACACAGCTCACTCGTTTTGACTTCATGAGCTATGGCAGGTAGAGACAACTTTTTAAAAATACACAGCTAAAACTGTCCGTGCTTTGAATGCTAGACATGTTTTTCAGAATACACAGCTAAAGCGGGGACGTTTTAGCTGTGTATTTTGAAAAAGTTGTGTGCTCTTCAAAGAGAAAGCTACTTTTGCTGTGTCTTTGGGTTCGAGGGGAAATGGGAGTCCTCTTCAGTGAGCAGGGACGACACCTGAGTCCTTTGCAGTCCTCCTGTCTGCCTCTGAGGGTGAAATGAGAGTGGTCCCTGTCATCATGAGCCATGTCTGAAAGAATTATTCACATTCCCTACGAGAATAGACGGGTGAAATAGCAAAAGGTGTGTCTTCCTTTGGAGCATGGACGGGTTCAAAGCCCACCTCATACCACTAAGTATTTTGCTGAACACGAGCAGTTGTGTGTGCGGCCTGTGTTTGGGTGATATTTGTGTCATGTGTGTGTTTGTGTGTGTGTGTGTCTGTGTGTGTGTGTCTGTATTTCTGTCTCCATTCCTGAGAAGCAAATCTTTTTTCCTCTTTTAGCATGTTACTCACAACTGTGGATGAAGCCCAGCACTCCTGAAAACACAATCCATGTATGGTTGAAGGAAATTTTCTTGGTGATGAGTGAGAGGTTGGTGACTGAAACCAGCTCATTTCCCATTGACCACTGAGGTCACATCTCTCAGGTGAGAAGCAAAGTGAGAATTTGAACCAGGCACATTCTCCTTAGAGACAATGGCCAAAGACCGGTCCGATGGAATCGAATGTCTTTTCATGTTGACATCCATCCCGTCAAGCCCTCGTTAAGCCGTTGAAGTGTCACATTGGGCCTGGGGGAGGCGGTGCACCCTGTGAAATTACACGTCCGAAGATTTGGATTTGATTTCCAGCCCTCTGCCAGTCAGTCTGCCAGGCACTTTCATGTGACAAGCCTTAGGCGAGTCGCTTTCTGTCTCTGTTTCCCGATTCCTTCACAGGGATTTATGTGGGCCTTAACGCCCACTGGGAAAAGATCCCTCTGCCAGCTCAGTGCCTGCTTTCTTGGTTTGACTTGTCAATCTGGACTTGAATACACCTTTGGTTTTGGATTGACTCTATTACCTCTCCTAGAAATTAACACACAAAACTGACAGCTGATTGACAAGATGAGAAGCAGTTTTCCAAAATTCAAATTGAACTTAATCCTTTCTTCCTAAAAGAATGCTCAAATCAAGGGGACACAGCTCACTCGTTTTGACTTCATGAGATATGGCAGGTAGAGACAACTTTTTGAAAATACACAGCTAAAACTGTCCGTGCTTTGAATGCTAGACATGTTTTTCAGAATACACAGCTAAAACGGTCCCCGCCTTAAGTGCTAAAGCACTTAAAGTGGGGACCGTTTTGGCTGTGTATTTTGAAAAAGTTGTGTGCTCTTCAAAGAGAAAGCTACTTTTGCTGTGTCTTTGGGTTCGAGGGGAAATGGGAGTCCTCTTCAGTCAGCAGGGACGACACCTGAGTCCTTTGCAGTCCTCTTGTCTGCCTCTGAGGGTGAAATGAGAGTGGTCCCTGTCATCATGAGCCATGTCTGAAAGAATTATTCACATTCCCTACGAGAATAGACGGGTGAAATAGCAAAAGGTGTGTCTTCCTTTGGAGCATGGACGGGTTCAAAGCCCACCTCATACCACTAAGTATTTTGCTGAACACGAGCAGTTGTTTGTGCGGCCTGTGTTTGGGTGATTTTTGTGTCATGTGTGTGTGTGTGTGTGTCTGTGTGTGTGTGTCTTTATTTCTGTCTCCATTCCTGAGCAGCAAATCTTTTTTCCTCTTTTAGCATGTTACTCACAACTGTGGATGAAGCCCAGCACTCCTGAAAACACAATCCATGTATGGTTGAAGGAAATTTTCTTGGTGATGAGTGAGAGGTTGGTGACTGAAACCAGCTCATTTCCCATTGACCACTGAGGTCACATCTCTCAGGTGAGAAGCAAAGTGAGAATTTGAACCTGGCACATTCTCCTTAGAGACAATGGGCCAAAGACAGGTCCGATGGAATCGAATGTCTTTTCATGTTGACATCCATCCCGTCAAGCCCTCGTTAAGCCATTGAAGTGTCACATTGGGCCTGGGGGAGGCGGTGCACCCTGTGAAATTACACGTCTCAAGATTTGGATTTGATTTCCAGCCCTCTGCCAGGCAGTCTGCCAGGCACTTTCATGTGACAAGCCTTAGGCGAGTCCCTTTCTGTCTCTGATTCCCGATTCCTTCACAGGGATTTATGTGGGCCTTAATGCCCACTGGGAAAAGATCCCTCTGCCAGCTCAGTGCCTGCTTTCTCGGTTTGACTTGTCAATCTGGACTTGAATACACCTTTGGTTTTGGATTGACTCTATTACCTCTCCTAGAAATTAACACACAAAACTGACAGCAGATTGACAAGATGAGAAGCAGTTTTCCAAAATTCAAATTGAACTTAATCCTTTCTTACTACAAGAATGCTCAAATCAAGGGGACACTGCTCACTCGTTTTGACTTCATGAGCTATGGCAGGTAGAGACAACTTTTTGAAAATACACAGCTAAAACTGTCCGTGCTTTGAATGCTAGACATGTTTTTCAGAATACACAGCTAAAACGATCCCCGCTTTAAGTGCTATATCACTTAAAGCGGGGACCGTTTTAGCTGTGTATTTTGAAAAAGTTGTGTGCTCTTCAAAGAGAAAGCTACTTTTGCTGTGTCTTTGGGTTCGAGGGGAAATGGGAGTCCTCTTCAGTCAGCAGGGACGACACCTGAGTCCTTTGCAGTCCTCCTGTCTGCCTCTGAGTGTGAAATGAGAGTGGTCCCTGTCATCATGAGCCATGTCTGAAAGAATTATTGACATTCCCTACGAGAATAGACGGGTGAAATAGCAAAAGTTGTGTCTTCCTTTGGAGCATGGACGGGTTCAAAGCCCACCTCATACCACTAAGTATTTTGCTGAACACGAGCAGTTGTGTGTGCGGCCTGTGTTTGGGTGATTTTTGTGTCGTGTGTGTGTGTGTGTGTGTGTGTGTCTGTGTGTGTGTGTCTGTATTTCTGTCTCCATTCCTGAGCAGCAAATCTTTTTTCCTCTTTTAGCATGTTACTCACAACTGTGGATGAAGCCCAGCACTTCTGAAAAAACAATCCATGTATGGTTGAAGGAAATTTTCTTGGTGATGTGTGAGAGGTTGGTGACTGAATCCAGCTCATTTCCCATTGACCACTGAGGTCACATCTCTCAGGTGAGAAGCAAAGTGAGAATTTGAACCAGGCACATTCTCCTTAGAGACAATGGGCCAAAGACAGGTCCGATGGAATCGAATGTCTTTTCATGTTGACATCCATCCCGTCAAGCCCTCGTTAAGCCATTGAAGTGTCACATTGGGCCTGGGGGAGGCGGTGCACCCTGTGAAATTACACGTCCGAAGATTTGGATTTGATTTCCAGCCCTTTGCCAGTCAGTATGCCAGGCACTTTCATGTGACAGGCCTTAGGCGAGTTCCTATTGTCTCTGATTCCCGAATCCTTCACAGGGATTTATGTGGGCCTTAACGCCCACTGAGAAAAGATCCCTCTGCCAGCTCAGTGCCTGCTTTCTTGGTTTGACTTGTCAATCTGGACTTGAATACACCTTTGGTTTTGGATTGACTCTATTACCTCTCCTAGAAATTAACAGACAAAACTGACAGCTGATTGACAAGATGAGAAGCAGTTTTCCCGAAATTCAAATTGAACTTAATCCTTTCTTACTAAAAGAATGCTCAAATCAAGGGGACACAGCTCACTCGTTTAGACTTCATGAGCTATGGCAGGTAGAGAAAACTTTTTGAAAATACACAGCTAAAACTGTCCGTGCTTTGAATGCTAGACATGTTTTACAGTTTTAAGTGCTTTAGCACTTAAAGCGGGACCGTTTTAGCTGTTTATTTTGAAAAAGTTGTGTGCTCTTCAAAGAGAAAGCTACTTTTGCTGTGTCTTTGGGTTCGAGGGGAAATGGGAGTCCTCTTCAGTCTGGAGGGACGACACCTGAGTCCTTTGCAGTCCTCTTGTCTGCCTCTGAGGGTGAAATGAGAGTGGTCCCTGTCATCATGAGCCATGTCTGAAAGAATTATTCACATTCCCTACGAGAATAGACGAGTGAAATACCAAAAGGTGTGTCTTCCTTTGGAGTATGGACGGGTTCAAAGCCCACCTCATACCACTAAGTATTTTGCTGAACACGAGCAGTTGTGTGTGAGGCCTGTGTTTGGGTGATTTTTGTGTCATGTGTGTGTGTGTGTGTGTGTGTGTGTGTGTGTCTGTGTGTCTGTGTGTGTGTGTCTGTATTTCTGTCTCCATGCCTGAGCAGCAAATCTTTTTTCCTCTTTTAGCATGTTACTCACAACTGTGGATGAAGCCCAGCACTCCTGAAAACACAATCCATGTATGGTTGAAGGAAATTTTCTTGGTGATGAGTGAGAGGTTGGTGACTGAAACCAGCTCATTTCCCATTGACCACTGAGGTCACATCTCTCAGGTGAGAAGCAAAGTGAGAATTTGAACCAGGCACATTCTCCTTAGAGACAATGGGCCAAAGACAGGTCCGATGGAATTGAATGTCTTTTCATGTTGACATCCATCCCGTCAAGCCCTCGTTAAGCCATTGAAGTGTCACATTGGTCCTGGGGGAGGCGGTGCATCCTGTGAAATTACACGTCCGAAGATTCGGATTTGATTTCCAGCCCTCTGCCAGTCAGTCTGCCAGGCACTTTCATGTGACAAGCCTTAGGCGAGTCCCTTTCTGTCTCTGATTCCCGATTCCTTCACAGGGATTTATGTGGGCCTTAACGCCCACTGGGAAAAGATCCCTCTGCCAGCTCAGTGCCTGCTTTCTTGGTTTGACTTGTCAATCTAGACTTGAATACACCTTTGGTTTTGGATTGACTCTATTACCTCTCCTAGAAATTAACACACAAAACTGACAGCTGATTGACAAGATGAGAAGCAGTTTTCCAAAATTCAAATTGAACTTAATCCTTTCTTACTAAAAGAATGCTCAAATCAAGGGGACACAGCTCACTCGTTTTGACTTCGTGAGCTATGGCAGGTAGAGACAACTTTTTGAAAATACACAGCTAAAACTGTCCGTGCTTTGAATGCTAGACATGTTTTTCAGTTTTAAGTGCTTTAGCACTAAAAGCGGCACCGTTTTAGCTGTGTATTTTGAAAAAGTTGTGTGCTCTTCAAAGAGAAAGCTACTTTTGCTGTGTCTTTGGGTTCGAGGGGAAATGGGAGTCCTCTTCAGTCAGCAGGGACGACACCTGAGTTTTTTGCAGTCCTCTTGTCTGCCTCTGAGGGTGAAATGAGAGTGGTCCCTGTCATCATGAGCCATGTCTGAAAGAATTATTCACATTCCCTACGAGAATAGACGGGTGAAAGAGCAAAAGTTGTGTCTTCCTTTGGAGCATGGACGGGTTCAAAGCCCACCTCATACCACTAAGAATTTTGCTGAACACGAGCAGTTGTGTGTGCGGCCTCAGTTTGGGTGATTTTTGTGTCATGTGTGTGTGTGTGTGTGTGTGTGTGTCTGTGTGTCTGTGTGTGTTTGTCTGTATTTCTGTCTCCATTCCTGAGCAGCAAATCTTTTTTCCTCTTTTAGCATGTTACTCACAACTGTGGATGAAGCCCAGCACTCCTGAAAACACAATCCATGTATGGTTGAAGGAAATTTTCTTGGTGATGAGTGAGAGGTTGGTGACTGAAACCAGCTCATTTCCCATTGACCACTGAGGTCACATCTCTCAGGTGAGAAGCAAAGTGAGAATTTGAACCAGGCACATTCTCCTTAGAGACAATGGGCCAAAGACAGGTCCGATGGAATCGAATGTCTTATCATGTTGACATCCATCCCGTCAAGCCCTCGTTAAGCCATTGAAGTGTCACATTGGGCCTTGGGGAGGCGGTGCCCCCTGTGAAATTACACGTCCGAAGATTTGGATTTGATTTCCAGCCCTCTGCCAGTCAGTCTGCCAGGCACTTTCATGTGACAAGCCTTAGGCGAGTCCCTTTCTGTCTCTGATTCCCGATTCCTTCACAGGGATTTATGTGGGCCTTAACGACCACTGGGAAAAGATCCCTCTGCCAGCTCAGTGCCTGCTTTCTTGGTTTGACTTGTCAATCTGGACTTGAATACACCTTTGGTTTTTGATTGACTCTATTACCTCTGCTGGAAATTAACACACAAAACTGACAGCTGATTGACAAGATGAGAAGCAGTTTTCCAAAATTCAAATTGACCTTAATCCTTTCTTACTAAAAGAATGCTCAAATCAGGGGGACACAGCTCACTCGTTTTGACTTCATGAGCTATGGCAGGTAGTGTCAACTTTTTGAAAATACACAGCTAAAACTGTCCGTGCTTTGAATGCTAGACATGTTTTTCAGAATACACAGCCAAAACGGTAACCGGTTTAAGTGCTAAAGCACTTAAAGCGGGGACCGTTTTGGCTGTGTATTTTGAAAAAGTTCTGTGCTCTTCAAAGAGAAAGCTACTTTTGCTGTGTCTTTGGGTTCGAGGGGAAATGGGAGTCCTCTTCAGTCAGCAGGGACGACACCTGAGTCCTTTGCAGTCCTCTTGTCTGCCTCTGAGGGTGAAATGAGAGTGGTCCCTGTCATCATCAGCCATGTCTAAAAGAATTATTCACATTCCCTACGAGAATAGACGGGTGAAATAGCAAAAGGTGTGTCTTCCTTTGGAGCATGTACGGGGTCAAAGCCCACCTCATACCACAAAGTATTTTGCTGAACACGAGCAGTTGTGTGTGCGGCCTGTGTTTGGGTGATTTTTGTGTCTTGTTTGTGTGTGTTTGTGTGTATGTGTGTGTGTGTGTGTGTGTCTGTATTTCTGTCTCCATTCCTGAGCAGCAAATCTTTTTTCCACTTTTAGCATGTTACTCACAACTGTGGATGAAGCCCAGCACTCCTGAAAACACAATCCATGTATGGTTGAAGGAAATTTTCTTGGTGAGGAGTGAGAGGTTGGTGACTGAAACCAGCTCATTTCTTATTGACCACTGAGGTCACATCTCTCAGGTGAGAAGCAAAGTGAGAATTTGAACCAGGCACATTCTCCTTAGAGACAATTGGCCAAAGACAGGTCCGATGGAATCGAATGTCTTTTCATGTTGACATCCATCCCGTCAAGCCCTCGTTAAGCCATTGAAGTGTCACATTGGGCCTGGGGGAGGCGTTGCACCCTGTGAAATTACACGTCCGAAGATTTGGATTTGATTTCCAGCCCTCTGCCAGTCAGTCTGCCAGGCACTTTCATCTGACAAGCCTTAGGCGAGTCCCTTTCTGTCTCTGTTTCCCGATTCCTTCACAGGGATTTATGTGGGCCTTAACGCTTACTGGGAAAAGATCCCTCTGCCAGCTCAGTGCCTGCTTTCTTGGTTTGACTTGTCAATCTGGACTTGAATACACCTTTGGTTTTGGATTGACTCTATTACCTCTCCTAGAAATTAACACACAAAACTGACAGCTGATTGACAAGATGAGAAGCAGTTTTCCAAAATTCAAATTGAACTTAATCCTTTCTTACTAAAAGAATGCTCAAATCAAGGGGACACAGCTCACTCGTTTTGACTTCATGAGCTATGGCAGGTAGAGACAACTTTTTGAAAATACACAGCTAAAACTGTCCGTGCTTTGAATGCTAGACATGTTTTTCAGAATACACAGCTAAAACGGTCCCCTCTTTAAGTGCTAAAGCACTTAAAGTTGTGTGCTCTTCAAAAAGAAAGCTACTTTTGCTGTGTCTTTGGGTTCGAGGGGAAATGGGAGTCCTCTTCAGTCAGCAGGGACGACACCTGAGTCCTCTGCAGTCCTCTTGTCTGCCTCTGAGGGTGAAATGAGAGTGGTCCCTGTCATCATGAGCCATGTCTGAAAGAATTATTCACATTCCCTACGAGAATAGACGGGTGAAATAGCAAAAGGTGTGTCTTCCTTTGGAGCATGGACGGTTTCAAAGCCCACCTCATACCACTAAGTATTTTGCTGAACACGAGCAGTTGTGTGTGCGGCCTGTGTTTGGGTGATTTTTTTGTCGTGTGTGTGTGTGTGTGTGTGTGTGTGTGTGTGTGTGTCTGTGTGTGTGTGTCTGTATTTCTGTCTCCATTCCTGAGCAGCAAATCTTTTTTCCTCTTTTAGCATGTTACTCACAACTGTGGATGAAGCCCAGCACTCCTGAAAACACAATCCATGTATGGTTGAAGGAAATTTTCTTGGTGATGAGTGAGAGGTTGGTGACTGAAACCAGCTCATTTCCCATTGACCACTGAGGTCACATCTCTCAGGTGAGAAGCAAAGTGAGAATTTGAACCAGGCACATTCTCCTTAGAGACAATGGGCCAAAGACAGTTCCGATGGAATCGAATGTCTTTTCATGTTGACATCCATCCCGTCAAGCCCTCTTTAAGCCATTGAAGTGTCACATTGGGCCTGAAGGAGGCGGTGCACCCTGTGAAATTACACGTCCGCATATTTGGATTTGATTTCCAGCCCTCTGCCAGTCAGTCTGCCAGGCACTTTCATGTGACAAGCCTTAGGCGAGTCCCTTTCTGTCTCTGATTCCCGATTCCTTCACAGGGATTTATGTGGGCCTTAACGCCCACTGGGAAAAGATCCCTCTGCCAGCTCAGTGCCTGCTTTCTTGGTTTGACTTGTCAACCTGGACTTGAATACACCTTTGGTTTTGGATTGACTCTATTACCTCTCCTAGAAATTAACACACAAAACTGACAGCTGATTGACAAGATGAGAAGCAGTTTTCCAAAATTCAAATTGAACTTAATCCTTTCTTCCTAAAAGAATGCTCAAATCAACAGGACACAGCTCACTCGTTTTGACTTCATGAGCTATGGCAGGTAGAGACAACTTTTTGAAAATACACAGCTAAAACTGTCCGTGCTTTGAATGCTAGACATGTTTTTCAGAATACACAGCTAAAACGGTCTCCGCTTTAAGTGTTAAAGCACTTAAAGCGGGGACTGTTTTAGCTGTGTATTTTGAAAAATTTGTGTGCTCTTCAAAGAGAAAGCTACTTTTGCTCTGTCTTTGGGTTCGAGGGGAAACGGGAGTCCTCTTCAGTCAGCAGGGACGACACCTGAGTCCTTTGCAGTCCTCTGGTCTGCCTCTGAGGGTGAAATGAGAGTGGTCCCTGTCATCATGAGCCATGTCTGAAAGAATTATTCACATTCCCTACGAGAATAGACGGGTGAAATAGCAAAAGGTGTGTCTTCATTAGGAGCATGGACGGGTTCAAAGCCCACCTCATACCACTAAGTATTTTGCTGAACACTAGCAGTTGTGTGTGCGGCCTGTGTTTCGGTGATTTTTGTGTCGTGTGTGGGTGTGTGTGTGTGTCTGTGTCTGTGTGTGTGTGTGTCTGTATTTCTGTCTCCATTCCTGAGCAGCAAATCTTTTTTCCTCTTTTCCATGTTACTCACAACTGTGGATGAAGACCAGCACTCCTGAAAACACAATCCATGTATGGTTGAAGGAAATTTTCTTGGTGATGAGTGAGAGGTTGGTGACTGAAACCACCTCATTTCCCATTGACCACAGAGGTCACATCACTCAGGTGAGAAGCAATGTGAGAATTTGAACCAGGCACATTCTCCTTAGAGACAACGGGCCAAAGACAGGTCCGATGGAATCGAATGTCTTTTCATGTTGACATCCATCCCGTCAAGCCCTCTTTAAGCCATTGAAGGGTCACATTGGGCCTGGTGGAGGCGGTGCACCCTGTGAAATTACACGTCCGAAGATCTGGATTTGATTTCCAGCCCTCTGCCAGTCAGTCTGCCAGGCACTTTTATGTGACAAGCCTTAGGCGAGTCCCTTTCTGTCTCTGATTCCCGATTCCTTCACAGGGATTTATGTGGGCCTTAACGCCCACTGGGAAAAGATCGTCTGCCAGCTCAGTGCCTGCTTTCTTGGTTTGATTTGTCAATCTGGACTTGAATACACCTTTGGTTTTGGATTGACTCTATTACCTCTCCTAGAAATTAACACACAAAACTGACAGCTGATTGACAAGATGAGAAGCATTTTTCCAAAATTCAAATTGAACATAATCCTTTCTTCCTAAAAGAATGCTCAAATCAAGAGGACACAGCTCACTCGTTTTGACTTCATGAGCTATGGCAGATAGAGACAACTTTTTGAAAATACACAGCTAAAACTGTCCGTGCTTTGAATGCCAGACATGTTTTTCAGAATACACAGCTAAAACGGTCCCAGCTTTAAGTGCTAAACCACTTAAAGCGGGGACCGTTTTAGCTGTGTATTTTGAAAAAGTTGTGTGCTCTTCAAAGAGAAAGCTACTTTTGCTGTGTCTTTGGGTTCGAGCGGAAATGGGAGTCCTCCTCAGTCAGCAGGGACGACACCTGAGTCCTTTGCAGTCCTCCACTCTGCCTCTGAGGGTGAAATGAGAGTGGTCCCTGTCATCATGAGCCATGTCTTAAAGAATTATTCACATTCCCTACGAGAATAGAGGGGGGAAATAGAAAAGGTGTGTCTTCTTTTGGAGCATGGACGGGTTCATAGCCCACCTCGTACCACTAAGTATTTTGCTGAACATGAGCAGTTGTGTGTGCGGCCTGTGTTTGGGTGATTTTTGTGTCATGTGTGTGTGTGTGTGTGTGTGTGTGTGTGTGTCTGTGTGTGTGTGTCTGTATTTCTGTCTCCATTCCTGAGCAGCAAATCTTTTTTCCTCTTTTAGCATGTTACTCACAACTGTGGATGAAGCCCAGCAGTCCTGAAAACACAATCCATGTATGGTTGAAGGAAATTTTCTTGGTGATGAGTGAGAGGTTGGTGACTGAAACCAGCTCATATCCCATTGACCACTGGGGTCACATCTCTCAGGTAAGAAGCAAAGTGACAATTTGAACCAGGCACATTCTCCTTAGAGACAATGTGCCAAAGACAGGTCCGATGGATTCGAATGTCTTTTCATGTTGACATCCATCCCGTCAAGCCCTCGTTAAGCCATTGAAGTGTCACATTGGGCCTGGGTGAGGCGGTGCACCCTGTGAAATTACACGTCCGAAGATTTGGATTTGATTTCCAGCCCTCTGCCAGTCAGTCTGCCAGGCACTTTCATGTGACAAGCCTTAGGCGAGTCCCTTTCTGTCTCTGATTCCCGATTCCTTCACAGGGATTTATGTGGGCCTTAACGCCCACTGGGAAAAGATCCCTCTGCCAGCTCAGTGCCTGCTTTCTTGGTTTGACTTGTCAATCTGGACTTGAATACACCTTTGGTTTTGGATTGACTCTATTACCTCTCCTAGAAATTAACACACAAAACTGACAGCTGATTGACAAGATGAGAAGCAGTTTCCCAAAATTCAAATTGAACTTAATCCTTTCTTACTAAAAGAATGCTCAAATCAAGGGGACACAGCTCACTCGTTTTGACTTCATGAGCTATGGCAGGTAGAGACAACTTTTTGAAAATACACAGCTAAAACTTTTCGTGCTTTGAATGCTAGACATGTTTTTCAGTTTTAAGTGCTTTAGCACTTAAAGCGGGGACCGTTTTAGCTGTGTATTTTGAAAAAGTTGTGTGCTCTTCAAAGAGAAAGCTACTTTTGCTGTGTCTTTGGGTTCGAGGGGAAATGGGAGTCCTCTTCAGTCAGCAGGGACGACACCTGAGTCCTTTGCAGTCCTCTTGTCTGCCTCTGAGGGTGAAATGAGAGTGGTCCCTGTCATCATGAGCCATGTCTGAAAGAATTTTTCACATTCCCTACGAGAATAGACGGGTGAAATAGCTAAAGGTGTGTCTTCCTTTGGAGCATGGACGGGTTCAAAGCCCACCTCATACCACTAAGTATTTTGCTGAAAACGAGCAGTTGTGTGCGGCCTGTGTTTGGGTGATTTTTGTGTCATGTGTGTTTGTGTGTGTGTGTGTGTGTGTGTGTGTGTGTGTGTGTGTGTGTCTTTATTTCTGTCTCCATTTCTGAGACGCAAATCTTTTTTTCTCTTTTAGCATGTTACTCACAACTGTGGATGAAGCCCAGCACTCCTGAAAACACAATCCATGTATGGTTGAAGGAAATTTTCTTGGTGATGAGTGAGAGGTTGGTGACTGAAACCAGCTCATTTCCCATTGACCACTGAGGACACATCTCTCAGGTGAGAAGCAAAGTCAGAATTTGAACCAGGCAAATTCTCCTTAGAGACAATGGGCCAAAGACAGGTCCGATGGAATCGAGTGTCTTTTCATGTTGCCATCCATCCAGTCAAGCCCTCGTTAAGCCTTTGAAGTGTCACATTGGGCCTGGGGGAGGCGGTGCACCCTGTGAAATTACACGTCCGAAGATTTGGATTTGATTTCCAGCCCTCTGCCAGTCAGTCTGCCAGGCACTTTCATGTGACAAGCCTTAGGCGAGTCCCTTTCTGTCTCTGATTCCCGATTCCTTCACAGGGATTTATGTGGGCCTTAACGCCCACTGGGAAAAGATCCCTCTGCCAGCTCAGTGCCTGCTTTCTTGGTTTGACTTGTCAATCTGGACTTGAATACACCTTTGGTTTTGGATTGACTCTATTACCTCTCCGAGAAATTAACACACAAAACTGACAGCTGATTGACAAGATGAGAAGCAGTTTTCCAAAATTCAATTTGAACTTAATTCTTTCCTATTAAAAGAATGCTCAAATCAAGGGGACACAGCTCACTCGTTTTGACTTCATGAGCTATGGCAGGTAGAGACAACTTTTTGAAAATACACAGCTAAAACTGTCCGTGCTTTCAATGTTAGACATGTTTTTCAGAATACACAGCTAAAGCGGGGACCGTTTTAGCTGTGTATTTTGAAAAAGTTGTGTGCTCTTCAAAGAGAAAGCTACTTTTGCTGTGTCTTTGGGTTCGAGGGGAAATGGGAGTCCTCTTCAGTCAGCAGGGACGACACCTGAGTCCTTTGCAGTCCTCTTGTCTGCCTCTGAGGGTGAAATGAGAGTGGTCCCTGTCATCATGAGCCATGTCTGAAAGAATTATTCACATTCCCTACGAGAATAGTAGGGTGAAATAGCAAAAGGTGTGTCTTCCTTTGGAGCATGGACGGGTTCAAAGCCCACCTCATACCACTAAGTATTTTGCTGAACACGAGCAGTTGTGTGTGCGGCCTGTGTTTGGGTGATTTTTGTGTGATGTTTGTGTGTGTGTGTGTGTGTGTGTTTGTGTCTGTGTGTCTGTGAGTGTGTGTCTGTATTTCTGTCTCCATTCCTGAGCAGCAAATCTTTTTTCCTCTTTTAGCATGTTACTCACAACTGTGGATGAAGCCCAGCACTCCTGAAAACACAATCCATGTATGGTTGAAGGAAATTTTCTTGGTGATGAGAGAGAGGTTGGTGACTGTAACCAGCTCATTTCCCATTGACCACTGAGGTCACATCTCTCAGGTGAGAAGCAAAGTGAGAATTTGAACCAGGCACATTCTCCTTAGAGACAATGGGCCAAAGACAGGTCCGATGGAATCGAATGTCTTTTCATGTTGACATCCATCCCGTCAAGCCCTCGTTAAGCCATTGAAGTGTCACATTGGGCCTGGGGGAGGCGGTGCACCCTGTGGAATTACACGTCCGAAGATTTGGATTTGATTTCCAGCCCTCTGCCAGTCAGACTGCCAGGCACTTTCATGTGAAAAGCCTTAGGCGAGTCCCTTTCTGTCTCTGATTCCCGATTCCTTCACAGGGATTTATGTGGGCCTTAACGCCCACTGGGAAAAGATCCCTCTGCCAGCTCAGTGCCTGCTTTCTTGGTTTGACTTGTCAATCTGGACTTGAATACACCTTTGGTTTTGGATTGACTCTATTACCTCTCCTAGAAATTAACACACAAAACTGACAGCTGATTGACAAGATGAGAAGCAGTTTTCCAAAATTCAAATTGAACTTAATCCTTTCTTACTAAAAGAATGCTCAAATCAAGGGGACACAGCTCACTCGTTTTGACTTCATGAGCTATGGCAGGTAGAGACAACTTTCTGAAAATACACAGCTAAAACTGTCCGTGCTTGGAATGCTAGACATGTTTTTCAGAATACACAGCTAAAGCGGGGACCGTTTTAGCTGTGTATTTTGAAACAGTTGTGTGCTCTTCAAAGAGAAAGCTACTTTTGCTGTGTCTTTGGGTTCGAGGGGAAATGGGAGTTCTCTTCAGTCAGCAGGGACGACACCTGAGTCCTTTGCAGTCCTCTTGTCTGCCTCTGAGGGTGAAATGAGAGTGGTGCCTGTCATCATGAGCCATGTCTGAAAGAATTATTCACATTCCGTACGAGAATAGACGGGTGAAATAGCAAAAGGTGTGTCTTCCTTTGGAGCATGGACGGGTTCAAAGCCCACCTCATACCACTAAGTATTTTGCTGAACACGAGCAGTTGTGTGTGCGGCCTGTGTTTGGGTGATTTTTGTGTCGTGTGATTGTGTGTGTGTGTGTGTGTGTGTGTCTGTCTGTGTGTGTGTGTCTGTATTTCTGTCTCCATTCCTGAGCAGCAAATCTTTTTTCCTCTTTTAGCATGTTACTCACAACTGTGGATGAAGCCCAGCACTCCTGACAACACAATCCATGTATGGTTGAAGGAAATTTTCTTGGTGATGAGTGAGAGGTTGGTGACTGAAACCAGCTCATTTCCCATTGACCACTGAGGTCACATCTCTCAGGTGAGAAGCAAAGTGAGAATTTGAACCAGGCACATTCTCCTTAGAGACAATGGGCCAAAGACAGGTCCGATGGAATCGAATGTCTTTTCATGTTGACATCCATCCCGTCAAGCCCTCGTTAAGCCATTGAAGTGTCACATTGGGCCTGGGGGAGGCGGTGTACCCTGTGAAATTACACGTCCGAAGATTTGGATTTGATTTCCAGCCCTCTGCCAGTCAGTCTGCCGGGAACTTTCATGTGACAAGCCTTAGGCGAGTCCCTTTCTGTCTCTGATTCCCGATTCCTTCACAGGGATTTATGTGGGCCTTAACGCCCACTGGGAAAAGATCCCTCTGCCAGCTCAGTGCCTGCTTTCTTGGTTTGACTTGTCAATCTGGACTTGAATACACCTTTGGTTTTGGATTGACTCTATTACCTCTCCTAGAAATTAACACACAAAACTGACAGCTGATTGACAAGATGAGAAGCAGTTTTACAAAATTCAAATTGAACTTAATCCTTTCATACTAAAAGAATGCTCAAATCAAGGGGACACAGCTCACTCGTTTTGACTTCATGAGCTATGGCAGGTAGAGACAAATTTTTGAAAATACACAGCTAAAACTGTCCGTGCTTTCAATGTTAGACATGTTTTTCAGAATACACAGCTAAAGCGGGGACCGTTTTAGCTGTGTATTTTGAAAAAGTTGTGTGCTCTTCAAAGAGAAAGCTACTTTTGCTGTGTCTTTGGGTTCGAGGGGAAATGGGAGTCCTCTTCAGTCAGCAGGGACGACACCTGAGTCCTTTGCAGTCCTCTTGTCTGCCTCTGAGGGTGAAATGAGAGTGGTCCCTGTCATCATGAGCCATGTCTGAAAGAATTATTCACATTCCCTACGAGAATAGTAGGGTGAAATAGCAAAAGGTGTGTCTTCCTTTGGAGCATGGACGGGTTCAAAGCCCACCTCATACCACTAAGTATTTTGCTGAACACGAGCAGTTGTGTGTGCGGCCTGTGTTTGGGTGATTTTTGTGTGATGTTTGTGTGTGTGTGTGTGTGTGTTTGTGTCTGTGTGTCTGTGAGTGTGTGTCTGTATTTCTGTCTCCATTCCTGAGCAGCAAATCTTTTTTCCTCTTTTAGCATGTTACTCACAACTGTGGATGAAGCCCAGCACTCCTGAAAACACAATCCATGTATGGTTGAAGGAAATTTTCTTGGTGATGAGTGAGAGGTTGGTGACTGTAACCAGCTCATTTCCCATTGACTACTGAGGTCACATCTCTCAGGTGAGAAGCAAAGTGAGAATTTGAACCAGGCACATTCTCCTTAGAGACAATGGGCCAAAGACAGGTCCGATGGAATCGAATGTCTTTTCATGTTGACATCCATCCCGTCAAGCCCTCGTTAAGCCATTGAAGTGTCACATTGGGCCTGGGGGAGGCGGTGCACCCTGTGGAATTACACGTCCGAAGATTTGGATTTGATTTCCAGCCCTCTGCCAGTCAGACTGCCAGGCACTTTCATGTGACAAGCCTTAGGCGAGTCCCTTTCTGTCTCTGATTCCCGATTCCTTCACAGGGATTTATGTGGGCCTTAACGCCCACTGGGAAAAGATCCCTCTGCCAGCTCAGTGCCTGCTTTCTTGGTTTGACTTGTCAATCTGGACTTGAATACACCTTTGGTTTTGGATTGACTCTATTACCTCTCCTAGAAATTAACACACAAAACTGACAGCTGATTGACAAGATGAGAAGCAGTTTTCCAAAATTCAAATTGAACTTAATCCTTTCTTACTAAAAGAATGCTCAAATCAAGGGGACACAGCTCACTCGTTTTGACTTCATGAGCTATGGCAGGTAGAGACAACTTTCTGAAAATACACAGCTAAAACTGTCCGTGCTTGGAATGCTAGACATGTTTTTCAGAATACACAGCTAAAGCGGGGACCGTTTTAGCTGTGTATTTTGAAACAGTTGTGTGCTCTTCAAAGAGAAAGCTACTTTTGCTGTGTCTTTGGGTTCGAGGGGAAATGGGAGTTCTCTTCAGTCAGCAGGGACGACACCTGAGTCCTTTGCAGTCCTCTTGTCTGCCTCTGAGGGTGAAATGAGAGTGGTGCCTGTCATCATGAGCCATGTCTGAAAGAATTATTCACATTCCGTACGAGAATAGACGGGTGAAATAGCAAAAGGTGTGTCTTCCTTTGGAGCATGGACGGGTTCAAAGCCCACCTCATACCACTAAGTATTTTGCTGAACACGAGCAGTTGTGTGTGCGGCCTGTGTTTGGGTGATTTTTGTGTCGTGTGATTGTGTGTGTGTGTGTGTGTGTGTGTCTGTCTGTGTGTGTGTGTCTGTATTTCTGTCTCCATTCCTGAGCAGCAAATCTTTTTTCCTCTTTTAGCATGTTACTCACAACTGTGGATGAAGCCCAGCACTCCTGACAACACAATCCATGTATGGTTGAAGGAAATTTTCTTGGTGATGAGTGAGAGGTTGGTGACTGAAACCAGCTCATTTCCCATTGACCACTGAGGTCACATCTCTCAGGTGAGAAGCAAAGTGAGAATTTGAACCAGGCACATTCTCCTTAGAGACAATGGGCCAAAGACAGGTCCGATGGAATCGAATGTCTTTTCATGTTGACATCCATCCCGTCAAGCCCTCGTTAAGCCATTGAAGTGTCACATTGGGCCTGGGGGAGGCGGTGTACCCTGTGAAATTACACGTCCGAAGATTTGGATTTGATTTCCAGCCCTCTGCCAGTCAGTCTGCCGGGAACTTTCATGTGACAAGCCTTAGGCGAGTCCCTTTCTGTCTCTGATTCCCGATTCCTTCACAGGGATTTATGTGGGCCTTAACGCCCACTGGGAAAAGATCCCTCTGCCAGCTCAGTGCCTGCTTTCTTGGTTTGACTTGTCAATCTGGACTTGAATACACCTTTGGTTTTGGATTGACTCTATTACCTCTCCTAGAAATTAACACACAAAACTGACAGCTGATTGACAAGATGAGAAGCAGTTTTACAAAATTCAAATTGAACTTAATCCTTTCATACTAAAAGAATGCTCAAATCAAGGGGACACAGCTCACTCGTTTTGACTTCATGAGCTATGGCAGGTAGAGACAAATTTTTGAAAATACACAGCTAAAACTGTCCGTGCTTTCAATGTTAGACATGTTTTTCAGAATACACAGCTAAAGCGGGGACCGTTTTAGCTGTGTATTTTGAAAAAGTTGTGTGCTCTTCAAAGAGAAAGCTACTTTTGCTGTGTCTTTGGGTTCGAGGGGAAATGGGAGTCCTCTTCAGTCAGCAGGGACGACACCTGAGTCCTTTGCAGTCCTCTTGTCTGCCTCTGAGGGTGAAATGAGAGTGGTCCCTGTCATCATGAGCCATGTCTGAAAGAATTATTCACATTCCCTACGAGAATAGTAGGGTGAAATAGCAAAAGGTGTGTCTTCCTTTGGAGCATGGACGGGTTCAAAGCCCACCTCATACCACTAAGTATTTTGCTGAACACGAGCAGTTGTGTGTGCGGCCTGTGTTTGGGTGATTTTTGTGTGATGTTTGTGTGTGTGTGTGTGTGTGTTTGTGTCTGTGTGTCTGTGAGTGTGTGTCTGTATTTCTGTCTCCATTCCTGAGCAGCAAATCTTTTTTCCTCTTTTAGCATGTTACTCACAACTGTGGATGAAGCCCAGCACTCCTGAAAACACAATCCATGTATGGTTGAAGGAAATTTTCTTGGTGATGAGTGAGAGGTTGGTGACTGTAACCAGCTCATTTCCCATTGACTACTGAGGTCACATCTCTCAGGTGAGAAGCAAAGTGAGAATTTGAACCAGGCACATTCTCCTTAGAGACAATGGGCCAAAGACAGGTCCGATGGAATCGAATGTCTTTTCATGTTGACATCCATCCCGTCAAGCCCTCGTTAAGCCATTGAAGTGTCACATTGGGCCTGGGGGAGGCGGTGCACCCTGTGGAATTACACGTCCGAAGATTTGGATTTGATTTCCAGCCCTCTGCCAGTCAGACTGCCAGGCACTTTCATGTGACAAGCCTTAGGCGAGTCCCTTTCTGTCTCTGATTCCCGATTCCTTCACAGGGATTTATGTGGGCCTTAACGCCCACTGGGATAAGATCCCTCTGCCAGCTCAGTGCCTGCTTTCTTGGTTTGACTTGTCAATCTGGACTTGAATACACCTTTGGTTTTGGATTGACTCTATTACCTCTCCTAGAAATTAACACACAAAACTGACAGCTGATTGACAAGATGAGAAGCAGTTTTCCAAAATTCATATTGAACTTAATCCTTTCTTACTAAAAGAATGCTCAAATCAAGGGGACACAGCTCACTCGTTTTGACTTCATGAGCTATGGCAGGTAGAGACAACTTTCTGAAAATACACAGCTAAAACTGTCCGTGCTTTGAATGCTAGACATGTTTTTCAGAATACACAGCTAAAGCGGGGACCGTTTTAGCTGTGTATTTTGAAACAGTTGTGTGCTCTTCAAAGAGAAAGCTACTTTTGCTGTGTCTTTGGGTTCGAGGGGAAATGGGAGTCCTCTTCAGTCAGCAGGGACGACACCTGAGTCCTTTGCAGTCCCCTTGTCTGCCTCTGAGGGTGAAATGAGAGTGGTCCCTGTCATCATGAGCCATGTCTTAAAGAATTATTCACAATCCCTACGAGAATAGACGGGTGAAATAGCAAAACGTGTGTCTTCCTTTGGAGCATGGACGGGTTCAAAGCCCACCTCATACCACTAAGTATTTTGCTGAACACCAGCAGTTGTGTGTGCGGCCTGTGTTTGGGTGATTTTTGTGTCATGTGTGTGTGTGTGTGTGTGTCTGTGTGTGTGTGTGTGTCTGTGTCTGTATTTCTGTCTCCATTCCTGAGCAGCAAATCTTTTTTCCTCTTTTAGCATGTCACTCACAACTGTGGATGAAGCCCAGCACTCCTGAAAACACAATCCATGTATGGTTGAAGGAAATTTTCTTGGCTATGAGTGAGAGGTTGGTGACTGAAACCAGCTCATTTCCCATTGACCACTGAGGTCACATCTCTCAGGTGAGAAGCAAAGTGAGAATTTGAATCAGGCACATTCTCCTTGGAGACAATGGGCCAAAGACCGTTCCGATGGAATCGAATGTCTTTTCATGTTGACATCCATCCCGTCAAGCCCTCGTTAAGCCATTGAAGTGTCACATTGGGCCTGGGGGAGGCGGTACACCCTGTGAAATTACACGTCCGAAGATTTGGATTTGATTTCCAGCCCTCTGCCAGTCAGTCTGCCGGGCACTTTCATGTGACAAGCCTTAGGCGAGTCCCTTTCTGTCTCTGATTCCCAATTCCTTCACAGGGATTTCTGTGGGCCTTAACGCCCACTGGGAAAAGATCCCTCTGCCAGCTCAGTGCCTGCTTTCTTGCTTTGACTTGTCAATCTGGACTTGAATACACCTTTGGTTTTGGATTGACTCTATTACCTCTCCTAGAAATTAACACACAAAACTGACAGCTGATTGACAAGATGAGAAGCAGTTTTCCAAAATTCAAATTGAACTTAATCCTTTCTTACTAAAAGAATGCTCAAATCAAGGGGACACAGCTCACTCGTTTTGACTTCATGAGCTATGGCAGGTAGAGACAACTTTCTGAAAATACACAGCTAAAACTGTCCGTGCTTTGAATGCTAGACATGTTTTTCAGAATACACAGCTAAAGCGGGGACCGTTTTAGCTGTGTATTTTGAAACAGTTGTGTGCTCTTCAAAGAGAAAGCTACTTTTGCTGTGTCTTTGGGTTCGAGGGGAAATGGGAGTCCTCTTCAGTCAGCAGGGACGACACCTGAGTCCTTTGCAGTCCTCTTGTCTGTCTCTGAGGGTGAAATGAGGGTGGTCCCTGTCATCACCAGCCATGTCTGAAAGAATTATTCACATTCCCTACGAGAATAGACGGGTGAAATAGCAAAAGGTGTGTCTTCCTTTGGAGCATGGACGGGTTCAAAGCCCACCTCATACCACTAAGTATTTTGCTGAACACGAGCAGTTGTGTGTGCGGCCTGTGTTTGGGTGATTTTTGTGTGATGTTTGTGTGTGTGTGTGTGTGTGTTTGTGTCTGTGTGTCTGTGAGTGTGTGTCTGTATTTCTGTCTCCATTCCTGAGCAGCAAATCTTTTTTCCTCTTTTAGCATGTTACTCACAACTGTGGATGAAGCCCAGCACTCCTGAAAACACAATCCATGTATGGTTGAAGGAAATTTTCTTGGTGATGAGTGAGAGGTTGGTGACTGTAACCAGCTCATTTCCCATTGACTACTGAGGTCACATCTCTCAGGTGAGAAGCAAAGTGAGAATTTGAACCAGGCACATTCTCCTTAGAGACAATGGGCCAAAGACAGGTCCGATGGAATCGAATGTCTTTTCATGTTGACATCCATCCCGTCAAGCCCTCGTTAAGCCATTGAAGTGTCACATTGGGCCTGGGGGAGGCGGTGCACCCTGTGGAATTACACGTCCGAAGATTTGGATTTGATTTCCAGCCCTCTGCCAGTCAGACTGCCAGGCACTTTCATGTGACAAGCCTTAGGCGAGTCCCTTTCTGTCTCTGATTCTCGATTCCTTCACAGGGATTTATGTGGGCCTTAACGCCCACTGGGATAAGATCCCTCTGCCAGCTCAGTGCCTGCTTTCTTGGTTTGACTTGTCAATCTGGACTTGAATACACCTTTGGTTTTGGATTGACTCTATTACCTCTCCTAGAAATTAACACACAAAACTGACAGCTGATTGAAAAGATGAGAAGCAGTTTTCCAAAATTCAAATTGAACTTAATCCTTTCTTACTAAAAGAATGCTCAAATCAAGGGGACACAGCTCACTCGTTTTGACTTCATGAGCTATGGCAGGTAGAGACAACTTTCTGAAAATACACAGCTAAAACTGTCCGTGCTTTGAATGCTAGACATGTTTTTCAGAATACACAGCTAAAGCGGGGACCGTTTTAGCTGTGTATTTTGAAACAGTTGTGTGCTCTTCAAAGAGAAAGCTACTTTTGCTGTGTCTTTGGGTTCGAGGGGAAATGGGAGTCCTCTTCAGTCAGCAGGGACGACACCTGAGTCCTTTGCAGTCCTCTTGTCTGCCTCTGAGGGTGAAATGAGAGTGGTCCCTGTCATCATGAGCCATGTCTTAAAGAATTATTCACATTCCCTACGAGAATAGACGGGTGAAATAGCAAAACGTGTGTCTTCCTTTGGAGCATGGACGGGTTCAAAGCCCACCTCATACCACTAAGTATTTTGCTGAACACCAGCAGTTGTGTGTGCGGCCTGTGTTTGGGTGATTTTTGTGTCATGTGTGTGTGTGTGTGTGTGTGTGTGTGTGTGTGTGTGTCTGTGTCTGTATTTCTGTCTCCATTCCTGAGCAGCAAATCTTTTTTCCTCTTTTAGCATGTCACTCACAACTGTGGATGAAGCCCAGCACTCCTGAAAACACAATCCATGTATGGTTGAAGGAAATTTTCTTGGCTATGAGTGAGAGGTTGGTGACTGAAACCAGCTCATTTCCCATTGACCACTGAGGTCACATCTCTCAGGTGAGAAGCAAAGTGAGAATTTGAATCAGGCACATTCTCCTTGGAGACAATGGGCCAAAGACCGTTCCGATGGAATCGAATGTCTTTTCATGTTGACATCCATCCCGTCAAGCCCTCGTTAAGCCATTGAAGTGTCACATTGGGCCTGGGGGAGGCGGTACACCCTGTGAAATTACACGTCCGAAGATTTGGATTTGATTTCCAGCCCTCTGCCAGTCAGTCTGCCGGGCACTTTCATGTGACAAGCCTTAGGCGAGTCCCTTTCTGTCTCTGATTCCCAATTCCTTCACAGGGATTTATGTGGGCCTTAACGCCCACTGGGAAAAGATCCCTCTGCCAGCTCAGTGCCTGCTTTCTTGCTTTGACTTGTCAATCTGGACTTGAATACACCTTTGGTTTTGGATTGACTCTATTACCTCTCCTAGAAATTAACACACAAAACTGACAGCTGATTGACAAGATGAGAAGCAGTTTTCCAAAATTCAAATTGAACTTAATCCTTTCTTACTAAAA
The DNA here is from genome assembly GCF_048565385.1 of Saimiri boliviensis. NCBI lineage: Eukaryota > Metazoa > Chordata > Mammalia > Primates > Cebidae > Saimiri > Saimiri boliviensis. The sequence goes on from NC_133453.1 coordinate 154,955,991, forward strand.
GAATGCTCAAATCAAGGGGACACAGCTCACTCGTTTTGACTTCATGAGCTATGGCAGGTAGAGACAACTTTCTGAAAATACACAGCTAAAACTGTCCGTGCTTTGAATGCTAGACATGTTTTTCAGAATACACAGCTAAAGCGGGGACCGTTTTAGCTGTGTATTTTGAAACAGTTGTGTGCTCTTCAAAGAGAAAGCTACTTTTGCTGTGTCTTTGGGTTCGAGGGGAAATGGGAGTCCTCTTCAGTCAGCAGGGACGACACCTGAGTCCTTTGCAGTCCTCTTGTCTGTCTCTGAGGGTGAAATGAGGGTGGTCCCTGTCATCACCAGCCATGTCTGAAAGAATTATTCACATTCCCTACGAGAATAGACGGGTGAAATAGCAAAAGGTGTGTCTTCCTTTGGAGCATGGACGGGTTCAAAGCCCACCTCATACCACTAAGTATTTTGCTGAACACGAGCAGTTGTGTGTGCGGCCTGTGTTTGGGGGATTTTTGTGTCATGTGTGTGTGTGGGTGTGTGTGTCTGTGTGTGTGTGTTTGTATTTCTGTCTCCATTCCTGAGCAGCAAATCTTTTTTCCTCTTTTAGCATGTTACTCACAACTGTGGATGAAGCCCAGCACTCCTGAAAACACAATCCACGTATGGTTGAAGGAAATTTTCTTGGTGATGAGTGAGAGGTTGGTGACTGAAACCAGCTCATTTCCCATTGACCACTGAGGTCACATCTCTCAGGTGAGAAGTAAAGTGAGAATTTGAACCAGGCACATTCTCCTTAGAGACAATGGGCCAAAGACAGGTCCGATGGAATCGAATGTCTTTTCACGTTGACATCCATCCCGTCGACCCCTCGTTAAGCCATTGAAGTGTCACATTGGGCCTGGGGGAGGCGGTGCACCCTGTGAAATTACACGTCCGAAGATTTGGATTAGATTTCCAGCCCTCTGCCAGTCAGTCTGCCAGGCACTTTCATGTGACAAGCCTTAGGCGGTCCCTTTCTGTCTCTGATTCCCGATTCCTTCACAGGGATTTATGTGGGCCTTAACGCCCACTGGGAAAAGATCCCTCTGCCAGCTCAGTGCCTGCTTTCTTGGTTTGACTTGTCAACCTGGACTTGAATACACCTTTGGTTTTGGATTGACTCTATTACCTCTCCTAGAAATTAACAAACAAAACTGACAGCTGATTGACAAGATGAGAAGCAGTTTTCCAAAATTCAAATTGAACTTAATCCTTTCTTACTAAAAGAATGCTCAAATCAAGGGGACACAGCTCACTCGTTTTGACTTCATGAGCTATGGCAGGTAGAGACAACTTTTTGAAAATACACAGCTAAAACTGTCCGTGCTTTGAATGCTAGACATGTTTTTCAGTTTTAAGTGCTTTAGCACTTAAAGCGGGACCGTTTCAGCTGTGTATTTTGAAAAAGTTGTGTGCTCTTCAAAGAGAAAGCCACTTTTGCTGTGTCTTTGGGTTCGAGGGGAAATGGGAGTCCTCTTCAGTCAGCAGGGACGACACCTGAGTCCTTTGCAGTCCTCTTGTCTGCCTCTGAGGGTGAAATGAGAGTGGTCCCTGTCATCATGAGCCATGTCTGAAAGAATTATTCACATTCCGTACGAGAAAAGACGGGTGAAATAGCAAAAGGTGTGTCTTCCTTTGGAGCATGGACGGGTTCAAAGCCCACCTCATACCACTAAGTATTTTGCTGAACACGAGCAGTTGTGTGTGCGGCCTGTGTTTGGGTGATTTTTGTGTCATGTGTGTGTGTGTGTGTGTGTGTGTGTGTGTGTCTGTGTGTCTGTATTTCTGTCTCCATTCCTGAGCAGCAAATCTTTTTTCCTCTTTTAGCATGTTACTCACAACTGTGGATGAAGCCCAGCACTCCTGAAAACACAATCCATGTATGGTTGAAGGAAATTTTCTTGGTGATGAGTGAGAGGTTGGTGACTGAAACCAGCTCATTTCCCATTGACCACTGAGGTCACATCTCTCAGGTGAGAAGCAAAGTGAGAATTTGAACCAGGCACATTCTCCTTAGAGACAATGGGCCAAAGACCGGTCCGATGGAATCGAATGTCTTTTCACGTTGACATCCATCCCGTCGACCCCTCGTTAAGCCATTGAAGTGTCACATTGGGCCTGGGGGAGGCGGTGCACCCTGTGAAATTACACGTCCGAAGATTTGGATTTGATTTCCAGCCCTCTGCCAGTCAGTCTGCCAGGCACTTTCATGTGACAAGCCTTAGGCGGTCCCTTTCTGTCTCTGATTCCCGATTCCTTCACAGGGATTTATGTGGGCCTTAACGCCCACTGGGAAAAGATCCCTCTGCCAGCTCAGTGCCTGCTTTCTTGGTTTGACTTGTCAACCTGGACTTGAATACACCTTTGGTTTTGGATTGACTCTATTACATCTCCTACAAATTAACAAACAAAACTGACAGCTGATTGACAAGATGAGAAGCAGTTTTCCAAAATTCAAATTGAACTTAATCCTTTCTTACTAAAAGAATGCTCAAATCAAGGGGACACAGCTCACTCGTTTTGACTTCATGAGCTATGGCAGGTAGAGACAACTTTTTGAAAATACACATCTAAAACTGTCCGTGCTTTGAATGCTAGACATGTTTTTCAGTTTTAAGTGCTTTAGCACTTAAAGCGGGACCGTTTTAGCTGTGTATTTTGAAAAAGTTGTGTGCTCTTCAAAGAGAAAGCTACTTTTGCTGTGTCTTTGGGTTCGAGGGGAAATGGGAGTCCTCTTCAGTCAGCAGGGACGACACCTGAGTCCTTTGCAGTCCTCTTGTCTGTCTCTGAGGGTGAAATGAGGGTGGTCCCTGTCATCATCAGCCATGTCTGAAAGAATTATTCACATTCCCTACGAGAATAGACGGGTGAAATAGCAAAAGGTGTGTCTTCCTTTGGAGCATGGACGGGTTCAAAGCCCACCTCATACCACTAAGTATTTTGCTGAACACGAGCAGTTGTGTGTGCGGCCTGTGTTTGGGTGATTTTTGTGTCATGTGTGTGTTTGTGAGTGTGTGTGTGTGTGTGTGTGTGTGTGTGTCTGTGTGTGTGTGTCTGTATTTCTGTCTCCATTCCTGAGCAGCAAATCTTTTTTCTTCTTTTAGCATGTTACTCACAAGTGTGAATGAAGCCCAGCACTCCTGAAAACACAATCCATGTATGGTTGAAGGAAATTTTCTTGGTGATGAGTGAGAGGTTGGTGACTGAAACCAGCTCATTTCCCATTGACCACTGAGGTCACATCTCTCAGGTGAGAAGCAAAGTGAGAATTTGAACCAGGCACATTCTCCTTAGAGACAATGGGCCAAAGACAGGTCCAATGGAATCGAATGTCTTTTCATGTTGACATCCATCCCGTCAAGCCCTCGTTAAGCCATTGAAGTGTCACATTGGGCCTGGGGGAGGCGGTGCCCCCTGTGAAATTACACGTCCGAAGATTTGGATTTGATTTCCAGCCCTCTGCCAGTCAGTATGCCTGGCACTTTCATGTGACAAGCCTTAGGCGAGTCCCTTTCTGTCTCTGATTCCCGATTCCTTCACAGGGATTTATGTGGGCCTTAACGCCCACTGGGAAAAGATCCCTCTGCCAGCTCAGTGCCTGCTTTCTTGGTTTGACTTGTCAATCTGGACTTGAATACACCTTTGGTTTTGGATTGACTCTATTACCTCTCCTAGAAATTAACACACAAAACTGACAGCTGATTGACAAGATGAGAAGCAGTTTTCCAAAATTCAAATTGAACTTAATCCTTTCATACTAAAAGAATGCTCAAATCAAGGGGACACAGCTCACTCGTTTTGACTTCATGAGCTATGGCAGGTAGAGACAAATTTTTGAAAATACACAGCTAAAACTGTCCGTGCTTTCAATGTTAGACATGTTTTTCAGAATACACAGCTAAAGCGGGGACCGTTTTAGCTGTGTATTTTGAAAAAGTTGTGTGCTCTTCAAAGAGAAAGCTACTTTTGCTGTGTCTTTGGGTTCGAGGGGAAATGGGAGTCCTCTTCAGTCATCAGGGACGACACCTGAGTCCTTTGCAGTCCTCTTGTCTGCCTCTGAGGGTGAAATGAGAGTGGTCCCTGTCATCATGAGCCATGTCTGAAAGAATTATTCACATTCCCTACGAGAATAGTAGGGTGAAATAGCAAAAGGTGTGTCTTCCTTTGGAGCATGGACGGGTTCAAAGCCCACCTCATACCACTAAGTATTTTGCTGAACACGAGCAGTTGTGTGTGCGGCCTGTGTTTGGGTGATTTTTGTGTGATGTTTGTGTGTGTGTGTGTGTGTGTTTGTGTCTGTGTGTCTGTGAGTGTGTGTCTGTATTTCTGTCTCCATTCCTGAGCAGCAAATCTTTTTTCCTCTTTTAGCATGTTACTCACAACTGTGGATGAAGCCCAGCACTCCTGAAAACACAATCCATGTATGGTTGAAGGAAATTTTCTTGGTGATGAGTGAGAGGTTGGTGACTGTAACCAGCTCATTTCCCATTGACTACTGAGGTCACATCTCTCAGATGAGAAGCAAAGTGAGAATTTGAACCAGGCACATTCTCCTTAGAGACGATGGGCCAAAGACAGGTCCGATGGAATCGAATGTCTTTTCATGTTGACATCCATCCCGTCAAGCCCTCGTTAAGCCATTGAAGTGTCACATTGGGCCTGGGGGAGGCGGTGCACCCTGTGGAATTACACGTCCGAAGATTTGGATTTGATTTCCAGCCCTCTGCCAGTCAGACTGCCAGGCACCTTCATGTGACAAGCCTTAGGCGAGTCCCTTTCTGTCTCTGATTCCCGATTCCTTCACAGGGATTTATGTGGGCCTTAACGCCCACTGGGATAAGATCCCTCTGCCAGCTCAGTGCCTGCTTTCTTGGTTTGACTTGTCAATCTGGACTTGAATACACCTTTGGTTTTGGATTGACTCTATTACCTCTCCTAGAAATTAACACACAAAACTGACAGCTGATTGACAAGATGAGAAGCAGTTTTCCAAAATTCAAATTGAACTTAATCCTTTCTTACTAAAAGAATGCTCAAATCAAGGGGACACAGCTCACTCGTTTTGACTTCATGAGCTATGGCAGGTAGAGACAACTTTCTGAAAATACACAGCTAAAACTGTCCGTGCTTTGAATGCTAGACATGTTTTTCAGAATACACAGCTAAAGCGGGGACCGTTTTAGCTGTGTATTTTGAAACAGTTGTGTGCTCTTCAAAGAGAAAGCTACTTTTGCTGTGTCTTTGGGTTCGAGGGGAAATGGGAGTCCTCTTCAGTCAGCAGGGACGACACCTGAGTCCTTTGCAGTCCTCCTGTCTGCCTCTGAGGGTGAAATGAGAGTGGTCCCTGTCATCATGAGCCATGTCTTAAAGAATTATTCACATTCCCTACGAGAATAGACGGGTGAAATAGCAAAACGTGTGTCTTCCTTTGGAGCATGGACGGGTTCAAAGCCCACCTCATACCACTAAGTATTTTGCTGAACACCAGCAGTTGTGTGTGCGGCCTGTGTTTGGGTGATTTTTGTGTCGTGTGTGTGTGTGTGTGTGTGTGTGTGTGTGTGTGTGTGTGTGTGTGTCTGTGTCTGTATTTCTGTCTCCATTCCTGAGCAGCAAATCTTTTTTCCTCTTTTAGCATGTCACTCACAACTGTGGATGAAGCCCAGCACTCCTGGAAACACAATCCATGTATGGTTGAAGGAAATTTTCTTGGCGATGAGTGAGAGGTTGGTGACTGAAACCAGCTCATTTCCCATTGACCACTGAGGTCACATCTCTCAGGTGAGAAGCAAAGTGAGAATTTGAATCAGGCACATTCTCCTTGGAGACAATGGGCCAAAGACCGTTCCGATGGAATCGAATGTCTTTTCATGTTGACATCCATCCCGTCAAGCCCTCGTTAAGCCATTGAAGTGTCACATTGGGCCTGGGGGAGGCGGTACACCCTGTGAAATTACACGTCCGAAGATTTGGATTTGATTTCCAGCCCTCTGCCAGTCAGTCTGCCAGGCACTTTCATGTGACAAGCCTTAGGCGAGTCCCTTTCTGTCTCTGATTCCCGATTCCTTCACAGGGATTTATGTGGGCCTTAACGCCCACTGGGAAAAGATCCCTCTGCCAGCTCAGTGCCTGCTTTCTTGCTTTGACTTGTCAATCTGGACTTGAATACACCTTTGGTTTTGGATTGACTCTATTACCTCTCCTAGAAATTAACACACAAAACTGACAGCTGATTGACAAGATGAGAAGCAGTTTTCCAAAATTCAAATTGAACTTAATCCTTTCTTACTAAAAGAATGCTCAAATCAAGGGGACACAGCTCACTCGTTTTGACTTCATGAGCTATGGCAGGTAGAGACAACTTTCTGAAAATACACAGCTAAAACTGTCCGTGCTTTGAATGCTAGACATGTTTTTCAGAATACACAGCTAAAGCGGGGACCGTTTTAGCTGTGTATTTTGAAACAGTTGTGTGCTCTTCAAAGAGAAAGCTACTTTTGCTGTGTCTTTGGGTTCGAGGGGAAATGGGAGTCCTCTTCAGTCAGCAGGGACGACACCTGAGTCCTTTGCAGTCCTCTTGTCTGTCTCTGAGGGTGAAATGAGGGTGGTCCCTGTCATCATCAGCCATGTCTTAAAGAATTATTCACATTCCCTACGAGAATAGACGGGTGAAATAGCAAAAGGTGTGTCTTCCTTTGGAGCATGGACGGGTTCAAAGCCCACCTCATACCACTAAGTATTTTGCTGAACACGAGCAGTTGTGTGTGCGGCCTGTGTTTGGGGGATTTTTGTGTCATGTGTGTGTGTGGGTGTGTGTGTCTGTGTGTGTGTGTCTGTATTTCTGTCTCCATTCCTGAGCAGCAAATCTTTTTTCCTCTTTTAGCATGTTACTCACAACTGTGGATGAAGCCCAGCACTCCTGAAAACACAATCCATGTATGGTTGAAGGAAATTTTCTTGGTGATGAGTGAGAGGTTGGTGACTGAAACCAGCTCATTTCCCATTGACCACTGAGGTCACATCGCTCAGGTGAGAAGTAAAGTGAGAATTTGAACCAGGCACATTCTCCTTAGAGACAATGGGCCAAAGACAGGTCCGATGGAATCGAATGTCTTTTCACGTTGACATCCATCCCGTCGACCCCTCGTTAAGCCATTGAAGTGTCACATTGGGCCTGGGGGAGGCGGTGCACCCTGTGAAATTACACGTCCGAAGATTTGGATTAGATTTCCAGCCCTCTGCCAGTCAGTCTGCCAGGCACTTTCATGTGACAAGCCTTAGGCGGTCCCTTTCTGTCTCTGATTCCCGATTCCTTCACAGGGATTTATGTGGGCCTTAACGCCCACTGGGAAAAGATCCCTCTGCCAGCTCAGTGCCTGCTTTCTTGGTTTGACTTGTCAACCTGGACTTGAATACACCTTTGGTTTTGGATTGACTCTATTACCTCTCCTAGAAATTAACAAACAAAACTGGCAGCTGATTGACAAGATGAGAAGCAGTTTTCCAAAATTCAAATTGAACTTAATCCTTTCTTACTAAAAGAATGCTCAAATCAAGGGGACACAGCTCACTCGTTTTGACTTCATGAGCTACGGCAGGTAGAGACAACTTTTTGAAAATACACAGCTAAAACTGTCCGTGCTTTGAATGCTAGACATGTTTTTCAGTTTTAAGTGCTTTAGCACTTAAAGCGGGACCGTTTTAGCTGTGTATTTTGAAAAAGTTGTGTGCTCTTCAAAGAGAAAGCTACTTTTGCTGTGTCTTTGGGTTCGAGGGGAAATGGGAGTCCTCTTCAGTCAGCAGGGACGACACCTGAGTCCTTTGCAGTCCTCTTGTCTGTCTCTGAGGGTGAAATGAGGGTGGTCCCTGTCATCATCAGCCATGTCTTAAAGAATTATTCACATTCCCTACGAGAATAGACGGGTGAAATAGCAAAAGGTGTGTCTTCCTTTGGAGCATGGACGGGTTCAAAGCCCACCTCATACCACTAAGTATTTTGCTGAACACGAGCAGTTGTGTGTGCGGCCTGTGTTTGGGTGATTTTTGTGTCATGTGTGTGTTTGTGAGTGTGTGTGTGTGTGTGTCTGTGTGTGTGTGTCTGTATTTCTGTCTCCATTCCTGAGCAGCAAATCTTTTTTCCTCTTTTAGCATGTTACTCACAACTGTGGATGAAGCCCAGCACTCCTGAAAACACAATCCATGTATGGTTGAAGGAAATTTTCTAGGTGATGAGTGAGAGGTTGGTGACTGAAACCAGCTCATTTCCCATTGACCACTGAGGTCACATCTCTCAGGTGAGAAGCAAAGTGACAATTTGAACCAGGCACATTCTCCTTAGAGACAATGGGCCAAAGACAGGTCCGATGGAATCGAATGTCTTTTCATGTTGACATCCATCCCGTCAAGCCCTCGTTAAGTCATTGAAGTGTCACATTGGGCCTGGGGGAGGCGGTGCACCCTGTGAAATTACATGTCCGAAGATTTGGATTTGATTTCCAGCCCTCTTCCAGTCAGTATGCCAGGCACTTTCATGTGACAAGCCTTAGGCGAGTCCCTTTCTGTCTCTGATTCCCAATTCCTTCACAGGGATTTATGTGGGCCTTAAAGCCCACTGGGAAAAGATCCCTCTGCCAGCTCAGTGCCTGCTTTCTTGGTTTGACTTGTCAATCTGGACTTGAATACACCTTTGGTTTTGGATTGACTCTATTACCTCTCCTAGAAATTAACACACAAAACTGACAGCTGATTGACAAGATGAGAAGCAGTTTTCCAAAATTCAAATTGAACTTAATCCTTTCTTACTAAAAGAATGCTCAAATCAAGGGGACACAGCTCACTCGTTTTGACTTCATGAGCTATGGCAGGTAGAGACAACCTTTTGAAAATACACAGCTAAAACTGTCCGTGCTTTGAATGCTAGACATGTTTTTTCAGTTTTAAGTGCTTTAGCACTTAAAGCGGGACCGTTTCAGCTGTGTATTTTGAAAAAGTTGTGTGCTCTTCAAAGAGAAAGCCACTTTTGCTGTGTCTTTGGGTTCGAGGGGAAATGGGAGTCCTCTTCAGTCAGCAGGGACGACACCTGAGTCCTTTGCAGTCCTCTTGTCTGCCTCTGAGGGTGAAATGAGAGTGGTCCCTGTCATCATGAGCCATGTCTGAAAGAATTATTCACATTCCGTACGAGAAAAGACGGGTGAAATAGCAAAAGGTGTGTCTTCCTTTGGAGCATGGACGGGTTCAAAGCCCACCTCATACCACTAAGTATTTTGCTGAACACGAGCAGTTGTGTGTGCGGCCTGTGTTTGGGTGATTTTTGTGTCGTGTGTGTGTGTGTGTGTGTGTGTGTGTGTGTGTGTGTGTCTGTGTGTCTGTATTTCTGTCTCCATTCCTGAGCAGCAAATCTTTTTTCCTCTTTTAGCATGTTACTCACAACTGTGGATGAAGCCCAGCACTCCTGAAAACACAATCCATGTATGGTTGAAGGAAATTTTCTTGGTGATGAGTGAGAGGTTGGTGACTGAAACCAGCTCATTTCCCATTGACCACTGAGGTCACATCTCTCAGGTGAGAAGCAAAGTGAGAATTTGAACCAGGCACATTCTCCTTAGAGACAATGGGCCAAAGACAGGTCCGATGGAATCGAATGTCTTTTCACGTTGACATCCATCCCGTCGACCCCTCGTTAAGCCATTGAAGTGTCACATTGGGCCTGGGGGAGGCGGTGCACCCTGTGAAATTACACGTCCGAAGATTTGGATTTGATTTCCAGCCCTCTGCCAGTCAGTCTGCCAGGCACTTTCATGTGACAAGCCTTAGGCGGTCCCTTTCCGTCTCTGATCCCCGATTCCTTCACAGGGATTTATGTGGGCCTTAACGCCCACTGGGAAAAGATCCCTCTGCCAGCTCAGTGCCTGCTTTCTTGGTTTGACTTGTCAACCTGGACTTGAATACACCTTTGGTTTTGGATTGACTCTATTACATCTCCTACAAATTAACAAACAAAACTGACAGCTGATTGACAAGATGAGAAGCAGTTTTCCAAAATTCAAATTGAACTTAATCCTTTCTTACTAAAAGAATGCTCAAATCAAGGGGACACAGCTCACTCGTTTTGACTTCATGAGCTATGGCAGGTAGAGACAACTTTTTGAAAATACACATCTAAAACTGTCCGTGCTTTGAATGCTAGACATGTTTTTCAGTTTTAAGTGCTTTAGCACTTAAAGCGGGACCGTTTTAGCTGTGTATTTTGAAAAAGTTGTGTGCTCTTCAAAGAGAAAGCTACTTTTGCTGTGTCTTTGGGTTCGAGGGGAAATGGGAGTCCTCTTCAGTCAGCAGGGACGACACCTGAGTCCTTTGCAGTCCTCTTGTCTGTCTCTGAGGGTGAAATGAGGGTGGTCCCTGTCATCATCAGCCATGTCTGAAAGAATTATTCACATTCCCTACGAGAATAGACGGGTGAAATAGCAAAAGGTGTGTCTTCCTTTGGAGCATGGACGGGTTCAAAGCCCACCTCATACCACTAAGTATTTTGCTGAACACGAGCAGTTGTGTGTGCGGCCTGTGTTTGGGTGATTTTTGTGTCATGTGTGTGTTTGTGAGTGTGTGTGTGTGTGTGTGTGTGTGTGTCTGTGTGTGTGTGTCTGTATTTCTGTCTCCATTCCTGAACAGCAAATCTTTTTTCTTCTTTTAGCATGTTACTCACAAGTGTGAATGAAGCCCAGCACTCCTGAAAACACAATCCATGTATGGTTGAAGGAAATTTTCTTGGTGATGAGTGAGAGGTTGGTGACTGAAACCAGCTCATTTCCCATTGACCACTGAGGTCACATCTCTCAGGTGAGAAGCAAAGTGAGAATTTGAACCAGGCACATTCTCCTTAGAGACAATGGGCCAAAGACAGGTCCAATGGAATCGAATGTCTTTTCATGTTGACATCCATCCCGTCAAGCCCTCGTTAAGCCATTGAAGTGTCACATTGGGCCTGGGGGAGGCGGTGCCCCCTGTGAAATTACACGTCCGAAGATTTGGATTTGATTTCCAGGCCTCTGCCAGTCAGTATGCCAGGCACTTTCATGTGACAAGCCTTAGGCGAGTCCCTTTCTGTCTCTGATTCCCAATTCCTTCACAGGGATTTATGTGGGCCTTAACGCCCACTGGGAAAAGATCCCTCTGCCAGCTCAGTGCCTGCTTTCTTGGTTTGACTTGTCAATCTGGACTTGAATACACCTTTGGTTTTGGATTGACTCTATTACCTCTCCTAGAAATTAACACACAAAACTGACAGCTGATTGACAAGATGAGAAGCAGTTTTCCAAAATTCAAATTGAACTTAATCCTTTCATACTAAAAGAATGCTCAAATCAAGGGGACACAGCTCACTCGTTTTGACTTCATGAGCTATGGCAGGTAGAGACAAATTTTTGAAAATACACAGCTAAAACTGTCCGTGCTTTCAATGTTAGACATGTTTTTCAGAATACACAGCTAAAGCGGGGACCGTTTTAGCTGTGTATTTTGAAAAAGTTGTGTGCTCTTCAAAGAGAAAGCTACTTTTGCTGTGTCTTTGGGTTCGAGGGGAAATGGGAGTCCTCTTCAGTCATCAGGGACGACACCTGAGTCCTTTGCAGTCCTCTTGTCTGCCTCTGAGGGTGAAATGAGAGTGGTCCCTGTCATCATGAGCCATGTCTGAAAGAATTATTCACATTCCCTACGAGAATAGTAGGGTGAAATAGCAAAAGGTGTGTCTTCCTTTGGAGCATGGACGGGTTCAAAGCCCACCTCATACCACTAAGTATTTTGCTGAACACGAGCAGTTGTGTGTGCGGCCTGTGTTTGGGTGATTTTTGTGTGATGTTTGTGTGTGTGTGTGTGTGTGTTTGTGTCTGTGTGTCTGTGAGTGTGTGTCTGTATTTCTGTCTCCATTCCTGAGCAGCAAATCTTTTTTCCTCTTTTAGCATGTTACTCACAACTGTGGATGAAGCCCAGCACTCCTGAAAACACAATCCATGTATGGTTGAAGGAAATTTTCTTGGTGATGAGTGAGAGGTTGGTGACTGTAACCAGCTCATTTCCCATTGACTACTGAGGTCACATCTCTCAGGTGAGAAGCAAAGTGAGAATTTGAACCAGGCACATTCTCCTTAGAGACGATGGGCCAAAGACAGGTCCGATGGAATCGAATGTCTTTTCATGTTGACATCCATCCCGTCAAGCCCTCGTTAAGCCATTGAAGTGTCACATTGGGCCTGGGGGAGGCGGTGCACCCTGTGGAATTACACGTCCGAAGATTTGGATTTGATTTCCAGCCCTCTGCCAGTCAGACTGCCAGGCACCTTCATGTGACAAGCCTTAGGCGAGTCCCTTTCTGTCTCTGATTCCCGATTCCTTCACAGGGATTTATGTGGGCCTTAACGCCCACTGGGATAAGATCCCTCTGCCAGCTCAGTGCCTGCTTTCTTGGTTTGACTTGTCAATCTGGACTTGAATACACCTTTGGTTTTGGATTGACTCTATTACCTCTCCTAGAAATTAACACACAAAACTGACAGCTGATTGACAAGATGAGAAGCAGTTTTCCAAAATTCAAATTGAACTTAATCCTTTCTTACTAAAAGAATGCTCAAATCAAGGGGACACAGCTCACTCGTTTTGACTTCATGAGCTATGGCAGGTAGAGACAACTTTCTGAAAATACACAGCTAAAACTGTCAGTGCTTTGAATGCTAGACATGTTTTTCAGAATACACAGCTAAAGCGGGGACCGTTTTAGCTGTGTATTTTGAAACAGTTGTGTGCTCTTCAAAGAGAAAGCTACTTTTGCTGTGTCTTTGGGTTCGAGGGGAAATGGGAGTCCTTTTCAGTCAGCAGGGACGACACCTGAGTCCTTTGCAGTCCTCTTGTCTGCCTCTGAGGGTGAAATGAGAGTGGTCCCTGTCATCATGAGCCATGTCTTAAAGAATTATTCACATTCCCTACGAGAATAGACGGGTGAAATAGCAAAACGTGTGTCTTCCTTTGGAGCATGGACGGGTTCAAAGCCCACCTCATACCACTAAGTATTTTGCTGAACACCAGCAGTTGTGTGTGCGGCCTGTGTTTGGGTGATTTTTGTGTCGTGTGTGTGTGTGTGTGTGTGTGTGTGTGTGTGTGTCTGTGTCTGTATTTCTGTCTCCATTCCTGAGCAGCAAATCTTTTTTCCTCTTTTAGCATGTCACTCACAACTGTGGATGAAGCCCAGCACTCCTGGAAACACAATCCATGTATGGTTGAAGGAAATTTTCTTGGCGATGAGTGAGAGGTTGGTGACTGAAACCAGCTCATTTCCCATTGACCACTGAGGTCACATCTCTCAGGTGAGAAGCAAAGTGAGAATTTGAATCAGGCACATTCTCCTTGGAGACAATGGGCCAAAGACCGTTCCGATGGAATCGAATGTCTTTTCATGTTGACATCCATCCCGTCAAGCCCTCGTTAAGCCATTGAAGTGTCACATTGGGCCTGGGGGAGGCGGTACACCCTGTGAAATTACACGTCCGAAGATTTGGATTTGATTTCCAGCCCTCTGCCAGTCAGTCTGCCAGGCACTTTCATGTGACAAGCCTTAGGCGAGTCCCTTTCTGTCTCTGATTCCCGATTCCTTCACAGGGATTTATGTGGGCCTTAACGCCCACTGGGAAAAGATCCCTCTGCCAGCTCAGTGCCTGCTTTCTTGCTTTGACTTGTCAATCTGGACTTGAATACACCTTTGGTTTTGGATTGACTCTATTACCTCTCCTAGAAATTAACACACAAAACTGACAGCTGATTGACAAGATGAGAAGCAGTTTTCCAAAATTCAAATTGAACTTAATCCTTTCTTACTAAAAGAATGCTCAAATCAAGGGGACACAGCTCACTCGTTTTGACTTCATGAGCTATGGCAGGTAGAGACAACTTTCTGAAAATACACAGCTAAAACTGTCCGTGCTTTGAATGCTAGACATGTTTTTCAGAATACACAGCTAAAGCGGGGACCGTTTTAGCTGTGTATTTTGAAACAGTTGTGTGCTCTTCAAAGAGAAAGCTACTTTTGCTGTGTCTTTGGGTTCGAGGGGAAATGGGAGTCCTCTTCAATCAGCAGGGACGACACCTGAGTCCTTTGCAGTCCTCTTGTCTGTCTCTGAGGGTGAAATGAGGGTGGTCCCTGTCACCATCAGCCATGTCTTAAAGAATTATTCACATTCCCTACGAGAATAGACGGGTGAAATAGCAAAAGGTGTGTCTTCCTTTGGAGCATGGACGGGTTCAAAGCCCACCTCATACCACTAAGTATTTTGCTGAACACGAGCAGTTGTGTGTGCGGCCTGTGTTTGGGGGATTTTTGTGTCATGTGTGTGTGTGGGTGTGTGTGTCTGTGTGTGTGTGTCTGTATTTCTGTCTCCATTCCTGAGCAGCAAATCTTTTTTCCTCTTTTAGCATGTTACTCACAACTGTGGATGAAGCCCAGCACTCCTGAAAACACAATCCATGTATGGTTGAAGGAAATTTTCTTGGTGATGAGTGAGAGGTTGGTGACTGAAACCAGCTCATTTCCCATTGACCACTGAGGTCACATCTCTCAGGTGAGAAGTAAAGTGAGAATTTGAACCAGGCACATTCTCCTTAGAGACAATGGGCCAAAGACAGGTCCGATGGAATCGAATGTCTTTTCACGTTGACATCCATCCCGTCGACCCCTCGTTAAGCCATTGAAGTGTCACATTGGGCCTGGGGGAGGCGGTGCACCCTGTGAAATTACACGTCCGAAGATTTGGATTAGATTTCCAGCCCTCTGCCAGTCAGTCTGCCAGGCACTTTCATGTGACAAGCCTTAGGCGGTCCCTTTCTGTCTCTGATTCCCGATTCCTTCACAGGGATTTATGTGGGCCTTAACGCCCACTGGGAAAAGATCCCTCTGCCAGCTCAGTGCCTGCTTTCTTGGTTTGACTTGTCAACCTGGACTTGAATACACCTTTGGTTTTGGATTGACTCTATTACCTCTCCTAGAAATTAACAAACAAAACTGGCAGCTGATTGACAAGATGAGAAGCAGTTTTCCAAAATTCAAATTGAACTTAATCCTTTCTTACTAAAAGAATGCTCAAATCAAGGGGACACAGCTCACTCGTTTTGACTTCATGAGCTACGGCAGGTAGAGACAACTTTTTGAAAATACACAGCTAAAACTGTCCGTGCTTTGAATGCTAGACATGTTTTTCAGTTTTAAGTGCTTTAGCACTTAAAGCGGGACCGTTTTAGCTGTGTATTTTGAAAAAGTTGTGTGCTCTTCAAAGAGAAAGCTACTTTTGCTGTGTCTTTGGGTTCGAGGGGAAATGGGAGTCCTCTTCAGTCAGCAGGGACGACACCTGAGTCCTTTGCAGTCCTCTTGTCTGTCTCTGAGGGTGAAATGAGGGTGGTCCCTGTCATCATCAGCCATGTCTGAAAGAATTATTCACATTCCCTACGAGAATAGACGGGTGAAATAGCAAAAGGTGTGTCTTCCTTTGGAGCATGGACGGGTTCAAAGCCCACCTCATACCACTAAGTATTTTGCTGAACACGAGCAGTTGTGTGTGCGGCCTGTGTTTGGGTGATTTTTGTGTCATGTGTGTGTTTGTGAGTGTGTGTGTGTGTGTGTGTGTCTGTGTGTGTGTGTCTGTATTTCTGTCTCCATTCCTGAGCAGCAAATCTTTTTTCCTCTTTTAGCATGTTACTCACAACTGTGGATGAAGCCCAGCACTCCTGAAAACACAATCCATGTATGGTTGAAGGAAATTTTCTTGGTGATGAGTGAGAGGTTGGTGACTGAAACCAGCTCATTTCCCATTGACCACTGAGGTCACATCTCTCAGGTGAGAAGCAAAGTGAGAATTTGAACCAGGCACATTCTCCTTAGAGACAATGGGCCAAAGACAGGTACGATGGAATCGAATGTCTTTTCACGTTGACATCCATCCCGTCGACCCCTCGTTAAGCCATTGAAGTGTCACATTGGGCCTGGGGGAGGCGGTGCACCCTGTGAAATTACACGTCCGAAGATTTGGATTTGATTTCCAGCCCTCTGCCAGTCAGTCTGCCAGGCACTTTCATGTGACAAGCCTTAGGCGGTCCCTTTCTGTCTCTGATCCCCGATTCCTTCACAGGGATTTATGTGGGCCTTAACGCCCACTGGGAAAAGATCCCTCTGCCAGCTCAGTGCCTGCTTTCTTGGTTTGACTTGTCAACCTGGACTTGAATACACCTTTGGTTTTGGATTGACTCTATTACATCTCCTACAAATTAACAAACAAAACTGACAGCTGATTGACAAGATGAGAAGCAGTTTTCCAAAATTCAAATTGAACTTAATCCTTTCTTACTAAAAGAATGCTCAAATCAAGGGGACACAGCTCACTCGTTTTGACTTCATGAGCTATGGCAGGTAGAGACAACTTTTTGAAAATACACATCTAAAACTGTTCGTGCTTTGAATGCTAGACATGTTTTTCAGTTTTAAGTGCTTTAGCACTTAAAGCGGGACCGTTTTAGCTGTGTATTTTGAAAAAGTTGTGTGCTCTTCAAAGAGAAAGCTACTTTTGCTGTGTCTTTGGGTTCGAGGGGAAATGGGAGTCCTCTTCAGTCAGCAGGGACGACACCTGAGTCCTTTGCAGTCCTCTTGTCTGTCTCTGAGGGTGAAATGAGGGTGGTCCCTGTCATCATCAGCCATGTCTGAAAGAATTATTCACATTCCCTACGAGAATAGACGGGTGAAATAGCAAAAGGTGTGTCTTCCTTTGGAGCATGGACGGGTTCAAAGCCCACCTCATACCACTAAGTATTTTGCTGAACACGAGCAGTTGTGTGTGCGGCCTGTGTTTGGGTGATTTTTGTGTCATGTGTGTGTTTGTGAGTGTGTCTGTGTGTGTGTGTGTGTCTGTGTGTGTGTGTCTGTATTTCTGTCTCCATTCCTGAGCAGCAAATCTTTTTTCTTCTTTTAGCATGTTACTCACAAGTGTGGATGAAGCCCAGCACTCCTGAAAACACAATCCATGTATGGTTGAAGGAAATTTTCTTGGTGATGAGTGAGAGGTTGGTGACTGAAACCAGCTCATTTCCCATTGACCAGTGAGGTCACATCTCTCAGGTGAGAAGCAAAGTGAGAATTTGAACCAGGCACATTCTCCTTAGAGACAATGGGCCAAAGACAAGTTTGATGGAATCGAATGTCTTTTCATGTTGACATCCATCCCGTCAAGCCCTCGTTAAGCCATTGAAGTGTCACATTGGGCCTGGGGGAGGCGGTGCCCCCTGTGAAATTACACGTCCGAAGATTTGGATTTGATTTCCAGCCCTCTGCCAGTCAGTATGCCAGGCACTTTCATGTGACAAGCCTTAGGCGAGTCCCTTTCTGTCTCTGATTCCCGATTCCTTCACAGGGATTTATGTGGGCCTTAACGCCCACTGGGAAAAGATCCCTCTGCCAGCTCAGTGCCTGCTTTCTTGGTTTGACTTGTCAATCTGGACTTGAATACACCTTTGGTTTTGGATTGACTCTATTACCTCTCCTAGAAATTAACACACAAAACTGACAGCTGATTGACAAGATGAGAAGCAGTTTTCCAAAATTCAAATTGAACTTAATTCTTTCTTCCTAAAAGAATGCTCAAAGCAAGGCGACACAGCTCACTCGTATTGACTTCATGAGCTATGGCAGGTAGAGACAACTTTTTGAAAATACACAGCTAAAACTGTCCGTGCTTTGAATGCTAGACATGTTTTTCAGTTTTAAGTGCTTTAGCACTTAAAGCGGGACCGTTTTAGCTGCGTATTTTGAAAAAGTTGTGTGCTCTTCAAAGAGAAAGCTACTTTTGCTGTGTCTTTGGGTTCGAGGGGAAATGGGAGTCCTCTTCAGTCAGCAGGGACGACACCTGAGTCCTTTGCAGTCCTCTTGTCTGCCTCTGAGGGTGAAATGAGAGTGGTCCCTGTCATCATGAGCCATGTCTGAAAGAATTATTCACATTCCCTATGAGAATAGACGGGTGAAATAGCAAAAGGTGTGTCTTCCTTTGGAGCATGGACGGGTTCAAAGCCCACCTCATACCACTAAGTATTTTGCTGAACACGAGCATTTGTGTGTGGGGCCTGTGTTTGGGCGATTTTTGTGTCATGTGTGTGTGTGTGTGTGTGTGTGTGTCTGTGCGTGTGTGTCTGTATTTCTGTCTGCATTCCTGAGCAGCGAATCTTTTTTCCTCTTTTAGCATGTTACTCACAACTGTGGATGAAGCCCAGCACTCCTGAAAACACAATCCATGTATGGTTGAAGGAAATTTTCTTGGTGATGAGTGAGATGTTGGTGACTGAAACCAGCTCATTTCCCATTGACCACTGAGGTCACATCTCTCAGGTGAGAAGCAAAGTGAGAATTTGAACCAGGCACATTCTCCTTAGAGACAATGGGCCAAAGACAGGTTCGATGGAATCGAATGTATTTTCATGTTGACATCCATCCCGTCAAGCCCTCGTTAAGCCATTGAAGTGTCACATTGGGCCTGGGGGAGGCGGTGCACCCTGTGAAATTACACGTCCGAAGATTTGGATTTGATTTCCAACCCTCTGCCAGTCAGTCTGCCAGGCACTTTCATGTGACAAGCCTTAGGCGAGTCCCTTTCTGTCTCTGATTCCCGATTCCTTCACAGGGATTTATGTGGGCCTTAACGCCCACTGGGAAAAGATCCCTCTGCCAGCTCAGTGCCTGCTTTCTTGGTTTGACTTGTCAATCTGGACTTGAATACACCTTTGGTTTTGGATTGACTCTATTACCTCTCCTAGAAATTAACACACAAAACTGACAGCTGATTGACAAGATGAAAAGCAGTTTTCCAAAATTCAAATTGAACTTAATCCTTTCTTACTAAAAGAATGCTCAAATCAAGGGGACACAGCTCACTCGTTTTGACTTCATGAGCTATGGCAGGTAGAGACAACTTTTTGATTATGCACAGCTAAAACTGTCCGTGCTTTGAATGCTAGACATGTTTTTCAGAATACACAGCTAAAACGGTCCCCGCTTTAAGTGCTAAAGCACTTAAAGCGGGGACCGTTTTAGCTGTGTATTTTGAAAAAGTTGTGTGCTCTTCAAAGAGAAAGCTACTTTTGCTGTGTCTTTGGGTTCGAGGGGAAATGGGAGTCCTCTTCAGTCAGCAGGGACGACACCTGAGTCCTTTGCAGTCCTCTTGTCTGCCTCTGAGGGTGAAATGAGAGTGGTCCCTGTCATCATGAGCCATGTCTGAAAGAATTATTCACATTCCCTACGAGAATAGACGGGTGAAATAGCAAAAGGTGTGTCTTACTTTGGAGCATGGACGGGTTCAAAGCCCATCTCATACCACTAAGTATTTTGCTGAACACGAGCAGTTGTGTGTGCGGCCTGTGTTTGGGTGATTTTTGTGTCATGTGTGTGTGTGTGTGTGTGTCTGTGTGTGTGTGTCTGTATTTCTGTCTCCATTCCTGAGCAGCAAATCATTTTTCCTCTTTTAGCATGTTACTCACAACTGTGGATGAAGCCCAGCACTCCTGAAAACACAATCCATGTATGGTTGAAGGAAATTTTCTTGGTGATGAGTGAGAGGTTGGTGACTGAAACCAGCTCATTTCCCATTGACCACTGAGGTCACATCTCTCAGGTGAGAAGCAAAGTGAGAATTTGAACCAGGCACATTCTCCTTAGAGACAATGGGCCAAAGACAGGTCCGATGGAATCGAATGTCTTTTCATGTTGACATCCATCCCGTCAAGCCCTCGTTAAGCCATTGAAGTGTCACATTGGGCCTGGGGGAGGCGGTGCACCCTGTGAAATTACACGTCCGAAGATCTGGATTTGATTTCCAGCCCTCTGCCAGTCAGTCTGCCAGGCACTTTCATGTGACAAGCCTTAGGCGAGTCCCTTTCTGTCTCTGATTCCCGATTCCTTCACAGGGATTTATGTGGGCCTTAACGCCCACTGGGAAAAGATCCCTCTGCCAGCTCAGTGCCTGCTTTCTTGGTTTGACTTGTCAATCTGGACTTGAATACACCTTTGGTTTTGGATTGACTCTATTACCTCTCCTAGAAATTAACACACAAAACTGACAGCTGATTGACAAGATGAGAAGCAGTTTTCCAAAATTCAAATTGAACTTAATCCTTTCTTACTAAAAGAATGCTCAAATCAAGGGGACACAGCTCACTCGTTTTGACTTCATGAGCTATGGCAGGTAGAGACAACTTTTTGAAAATACACAGCTAAAACTGTCCGTGCTTTGAATGCTAGACATGTTTTTCAGAATACACAGCTAAAACGGTCCCCGCTTTAAGTGCTAAAGAACTTAAAGCGGGGAACGTTTTAGCTGTGTATTTTGAAAAAGTTGTGTGCTCTTCAAAGAGAAAGCACTTTTGCTGTGTCTTTGGGTTCGAGGGGAAATGGGAGTCCTCTTCAGTCAGCAGGGATGACACCTGAGTCCTTTGCAGTCCTCTTGTCTGCCTCTGAGGGTGAAATGAGAGTGTTCCCTGTCATCATGAGCCATGTCTGAAAGAATTATTCACATTCCCTACGAGAACAGACGGGTGAAATAGCAAAAGGTGTGTCTTCCTTTGGAGCATGGACGGGTTCAAAGCCCACATCATACCACTGAGTATTTTGCTGAACACGAGCAGTTGTGTGTGCGGCCTGTGTTTGGGTGATTTTTGTGTCGTGTGTTTGTGTGTGTGTGTGTGTGTGTGTGTGTGTCTGTATTTCTGTCTCCATTCCTGAGCAGCAAATCTTTTTTCCTCTTTTAGCATGTTACTCACAACTGTGGATGAAGCCCAGGACTCCTGAAAACACAATCCATGTATGGTTGAAGGAAATTTTCTTGGTGATGAGTGAGAGGTTGGTGACTGAAACCAGCTCATTTCCCATTGACCACTGAGGTCACATCTCTCAGGTGAGAAGCAAAGTGAGAATTTGAACCAGGCACATTCTCCTTAGAGACAATGGGCCAAAGACAGGTCCGATGGAATCGAATGTCTTTTCATGTTGACATCCATCCCGTCAAGCCCTCGTTAAGCCATTGAAGTGTCACATTGGGCCTGGGGGAGGCGGTGCACCCTGTGAAATTACACGTCCGAAGATCTGGATTTGATTTCCAGCCCTCTGCCAGTCAGTCTGCCAGGCACTTTCATGTGACAAGCCTTAGGCGAGTCCCTTTCTGTCTCTGATTCCCGATTCCTTCACAGGGATTTATGTGGGCCTTAACGCCCACTGGGAAAAGATCCCTCTGCCAGCTCAGTGCCTGCTTTCTTGGTTTGACTTGTCAATCTGGACTTGAATACACCTTTGGTTTTGGATTGACTCTATTACCTCTCCTAGAAATTAACACACAAAACTGACAGCTGATTGACAAGATGAGAAGCAGTTTTCCAAAATTCAAATTGAACTTAATCCTTTCTTACTAAAAGAATGCTCAAATCAAGGGGACACAGCTCACTCGTTTTGACTTCATGAGCTATGGCAGGTAGAGACAACTTTTTGAAAATACACAGCTAAAACTGTCCGTGCTTTGAATGCTAGACTTGTTTTTCAGAATACACAGCTAAAACGGTCCCCACTTTAACTGCTAAAGCACTTAAAGCGGGGACCGTTTTAGCTGTGTCTTTTGAAAAAGTTGTGTGCTCTTCAAAGAGAAAGCTACTTTTGCTGTGTCTTTGGGTTCGAGGGGAAATGGGAGTCCTCTTCAGTCAGCAGGGACGACACCTGAGTCCTTTGCAGTCCTCTTGTCTGCCTCTGAGGGTGAAATGAGATTGGTCCCTGTCATCATGAGCCATGTCTGAAAGAATTATTCACATTCCCTACGAGAATAGACGGGTGAAATAGCAAAAGGTGTGTCTTTCTTTGGAGCATGGACGGGTTCAAAGCCCACCTCATACCACTAAGTATTTTGCTGAACACGAGCAGTTGTGTGTGCGGCCTGTGTTTGGGTGATTTTTGTGTCATGTGTGTGTGTGTGTGTGTGTCTGTGTGTGTGTGTCTGTGTGTGTGTGTCTGTATTTCTGTCTCCATTCCTGAGCAGCAAATCTTTTTTCCTCTTTTAGCATGTTACTCACCACTGTGGATGAAGCTCCGCACTCCTGAAAACACAATCCATGTATGGTTGAAGGAAATTTTCTTGGCGATGAGTGAGAGGTTGGTGACTGAAACCAGCTCATTTCCCATTGACCACTGAGGTCACATCTCTCAGGTGAGAAGCAAAGTGAGAATTTGAACCAGGCACATTCTCCTTAGAGACAATGGGCCAAAGACAGGTCCGATGGAATCGAATGTCTTTTCATGTTGACATCCATCCCGTCAAGCCCTCGTTAAGCCATTGAAGTGTCACATTGGGCCTGGGGGAGGCGGTGCACCCTGTGAAATTACACGTCCGAAGATCTGGATTTGATTTCCAGCCCTCTGCCAGTCAGTCTGCCAGGCACTTTCATGTGACAAGCCTTAGGCGAGTCCCTTTCTGTCTCTGATTCCCGATTCCTTCACAGGGATTTATGTGGGCCTTAACGCCCACAGGGAAAAGATCCCTCTGCCAGCTCAGTGCCTGCTTTCTTGGTTTGACTTGTCAATCTGGACTTGAATACACCTTTGGTTTTGGATTGACTCTATTACCTCTCCTAGAAATTAACACACAAAACTGACAGCTGATTGACAAGATGAGAAGCAGTTTTCCAAAATTCAAATTGAACTTAATCCTGTCTTACTAAAAGAATGCTCAAATCAAGGGGACACAGCTCACTCGTTTTGACTTCATGAGCTATGGCAGGTAGAGACAACTTTTTGAAAATACACAGCTAAAACTGTCCGTGCTTTGAATGCTAGACTTGTTTTTCAGAATACACAGCTAAAACGGTCCCCACTTTAACTGCTAAAGCACTTAAAGCGGGGACCGTTTTAGCTGTGTATTTTGAAAAAGTTGTGTGCTCTTCAAAGAGAAAGCTACTTTTGCTGTGTCTTTGGGTTCGAGGGGAAATGGGAGTCCTCTTCAGTCAGCAGGGACGACACCTGAGTCCTTTGCAGTCCTCTTGTCTGCCTCTGAGGGTGAAATGAGAGTGGTCCCTGTCATCATGAGCCATGTCTGAAAGAATTATTCACATTCCCTACGAGAATAGACGGGTGAAATAGCAAAAGGTGTGTCTTTCTTTGGAGCATGGACGGGTTCAAAGCCCACCTCATACCACTAAGTATTTTGCTGAACACGAGCAGTTGTGTGTGCGGCCTGTGTTTGGGTGATTTTTGTGTCATGTGTGTGTGTGTGTGTGTCTGTGTGTGTGTTTCTGTGTGTGTGTGTCTGTATTTCTGTCTCCATTCCTGAGCAGCAAATCTTTTTTCCTCTTTTAGCATGTTACTCACAACTGTGGATGAAGCCCCGCACTCCTGAAAACACAATCCATGTATGGTTGAAGGAAATTTTCTTGGTGATGAGTGAGAGGTTGGTGACTGAAACCAGCTCATTTCCCATTGACCACTGAGGTCACATCTCTCAGGTGAGAAGCAAAGTGAGAATTTGAACCAGGCACATTCTCCTTAGAGACAATGGGCCAAAGACAGGTCCGATGGAATCGAATGTCTTTTCATGTTGACATCCATCCCGTCAAGCCCTCGTTAAGCCATTGAAGTGTCACATTGGGCCTGGGGGAGGCGGTGCCCCCTGTGAAATTACACGTCCGAAGATTTGGATTTGATTTCCAGCCCTCTGCCAGTCAGTCTGCCAGGCACTTTCATGTGACAAGCCTTAGGCGAGTCCCTTTCTGTCTCTGATTCCCGATTCCTTCACAGGGATTTATGTGGGCCTTAACGCCTACTGGGAAAAGATCCCTCTGCCAGCTCAGTGCCTGCTTTCTTGGTTTGACTTGTTAATCTGGACTTGAATACACCTTTGGTTTTGGATTGACTCTATTACCTCTCCTAGAAATTAACACACAAAACTGATAGCTGATTGACAAGATGAGAAGCAGTTTTTTCAAAATTCAAATTGAACTTAATCCATTCTTACTAAAAGAATGCTCAAATCAAGGGGACACAGCTCACTCGTTTTGACTTCATGAGCTATGGCAGGTAGAGACAACTTTTTGAAAATACACAGCTAAAACTGTCCGTGCTTTGAATGCTAGACATGTTTTAGCTGTGTATTTTGAAACAGTTGTGTGCTCTTCAAAGAGAAAGCTACTTTTGCTGTGTCTTTGGGTTCGAGGGGAAATGGGAGTCCTCTTCAGTCAGCAGGGACGACACCTGAGTCCTTTGCAGTCCTCTTGTCTGCTTCTGAGGGTGAAATGAGAGTGGTCCCTCTCATCATGAGCCATGTCTGAAAGAATTATTCACATTCCCTACGAGCAGAGACGGGTGAAATAGCAAAAGGTGTGTCTTCCTTTGGAGCATGGACGGGTTCAAAGCCCACCTCATACCACTAAGTATTTTGCTGAACACGAGCAGTTTTGTGTGCGGCCTGTGTTTGGGTGATTTTTGTGTCATGTTTGTGTGTGTGTGTGTGTGTGTGTGTGTGTGTGTGTGTCTGTGTGTGTGTGTCTGTATTTCTGTCTCCATTCCTGAGCAGCAAATCTTTTTTCCTCTTTTAGCATGTTACTCACAACTGTGGATGGAGCCCAGCACTCCTGAAAACACAATCCATGTATGGTTGAAGGAAATTTTCTTGGTGATGAGTGAGAGGTTGGTGACTGAAACCAGCTCATTTCCCATTGACCACTGAGGTCACATCTCTCAGGTGAGAAGCAAAGTGAGAATTTGAACCAGGCACATTCTCCTTAGAGACAATGGGCCAAAGACAGGTCCGATGGAATCGAATGTCTTTTCATGTTGACATCCATCCCGTCAAGCCCTCGTTAAGCCATTGAAGTGTCACATTGGGCCTGGGGGAGGCGGTGCACCCTGTGAAATTACACGTCCGAAGATTTGGATTTGATTTCCAGCCCTCTGCCAGTCAGTGTGCCAGGCAATTTCATGTGACAAGCCTTAGGCGAGTCCCTTTCTGTCTCTGATTCCCGATTCCTTCACAGGGATTTATGTGGGCCTTAACGCCCACTGGGAAAAGATCCCACTGCCAGCTCAGTGCCTGCTTTCTTGGTTTGACTTGTCAATCTGGACTTGAATACACCTTTGGTTTTGGATTGACTCTATTACCTCTCCTAGAAATTAACACACAAAACTGACAGCTGATTGACAAGATGAGAAGCAGTTTTCCAAAATTCAATTTGAACTTAATCCTTTCTTACTAAAAGAATGCTCAAATCAAGGGGACACAGCTGACTCGTTTTGACTTCATGAGCTATGGCAGGTAGAGACAACTTTTTGAAAATACACAGCTAAAACTGTCCGTGCTTTGAATGCCAGACATGTTTTTCAGAATACACAGCAAAAACGGTCCCCGCTTAAAGTGCTAAAGCACTTAAAGCGGGGACAGTTTTAGCTGTGTATTTTGAAAAAGTTGTGTGCTCTTCAAAGAGAAAGCTAATTTTCCTGTGTGTTTTGGTTCGAGGGGAAATGGGAGTCCTCTTCAGTCAGCAGGGACGACACCTGAGTCCTTTGCAGTCCTCTTTTCTGCCTCTGAGGGTGAAATGAGAGTGGTCCCTGTCATCATGAGCCATGTCTTAAAGAATTATTCACATTCCCTACGAGAATAGACGGGTGAAATAGCAAAACGTGTGTCTTCTTTGGAGCATGGACGGGTTCAAAGCCCAGCTCATACCACTAAGTATTTTGCTGAACACGAGCAGTTGTGTGTGCGGCCTGTGTTTGGGTGATTTTTGTGTGATGTTTGTGTGTGTGTGTCTGTGTGTGTGTGTCTGTGTGTCTGTGTGTGTGTGTCTGTATTTCTGTCTCCATTCCTGAGCAGCAAATCTTTTTTCCTCTTTTAGCATGTTACTCACATCTGTGGATGAAGCCCAGCACTCCTGAAAACACAATCCATGTATGGTTGAAGGAAATTTTCTTGGTGATGAGTGAGAGGTTGGTGACTGAAACCAGCTCATTTCCCATTGACCACTGAGGTCACATCTCTCAGGTGAGAAGCAAAGTGAGAATTTGAACCAGGCACATTCTCCTTAGAGACAATGGGCCAAAGACAGGTCCGATGGAATCGAATGTCTTTTCATGTTGACATCCATCCCGTCAAGCCCTCGTTAAGCCATTGAAGTGTCACATTGGGCCTGGGGGAGGCGGTGCACCCTGTGGAATTACACGTCCGAAGATTTGGATTTGATTTCCAGCCCTCTGCCAGTCAGTCTGCCAGGCACTTTCATGTGACAAGCCTTAGGCGAGTCCCTTTCTGTCTCTGATTCCCGATTCCTTCACAGGGATTTATGTGGGCCTTAACGCCCACTGGGAAAAGATCCCTCTGCCAGCTCAGTGCCTGCTTTCTTGGTTTGACTTGTCAATCTGGACTTGAATACACCTTTGGTTTTGGATTGACTCTATTACCTCTCCTAGAAATTAACACACAAAACTGACAGCTGATTGAGAAGATGAGAAGCAGTTTTCCAAAATTCAAATTGAACTTAATCCTTTCTTCCTAAAAGAATGCTCAAATCAAGGGGACACAGCTCACTCGTTTTGACTTCATGAGCTATGGCAGGTAGAGACAACTTTTTGAAAATACACAGCTAAAACTGTCCGTGCTTTGAATGCTAGACATGTTTTTCAGAATACACAGCTAAAACGGTCCGCGCTTTAAGTGCTAAAGCACTTAAAGCGGGGACCGTTTTAGCAGTGTATTTTGAAAATTTGTGTGCTCTTCAAAGAGAAAGCTACTTTTGCTATGTCTCTGGGTTCGAGGTGAAATGGGAGTCCTCTTCAGTCAGCAGGGACGACACCTGAGTCCTTTGCAGTCCTCTTGTCTGCCTCTGAGGGTGAAATGAGAGTGGTCCCTGTCATCATGAGCCATGTCTGAAAGAATTATTCACATTCCCTACGAGAAAAGATGGGTGAAATAGCAAAAGGTGTGTCTTCCTTTGGAGCATGGACGGGTTCAAAGCCCACCTCATACCACTAAGTATTTTGCTGAACACGAGCAGTTGTTTGTGAGGCCTGTGTTTGGGTGATTATTGTGTCGTGTGTGTGTGTGTGTGTGTGTGTGTGTGTGTGTGTCTGTGTGTGTGTGTCTGTATTTCTGTCTCCATTCCTGAGCAGCCAATCTTTTTTCCTCTTTTAGCATGTTACTCACAACTGTGGATGAAGCCCAGCACTCCTGAAAACACAATCCATGTATGGTTGAAGGAAATTTTCTTGGCGATGAGTGAGAGGTTGGTGACTGAAACCAGCTCATTTCCCATTGACCACTGAGGTCACAACTCTCAGGTGAGAAGCAAAGTGAGAATTTGAACCAGGCACATTCTCCTTAGAGACAATGGGCCAAAGACAGGTCCGATGGAATCGAATGTCTTTTCATGTTGACATCCATCCCGTCAAGCCCTCGTTAAGCCATTGAAGTGTCACATTGGGCCTGGGGGAGGCGGTGCACCCTGTGAAATTACACGTCCGAAGATCTGGATTTGATTTCCAGCCCTCTGCCAGTCAGTCTGCCAGGCACTTTCATGTGACAAGCCTTAGGCGAGTCCCATTCTGTCTCTGATTCCCGATTCCTTCACAGGGATTTATGTGGGCCTTAACGCCCACTGGGAAAAGATCCCTCTGCCAGCTCAGTGCCTGCTTTCTTGGTTTGACTTGTCAATCTGGACTTGAATACACCTTTGGTTTTGGATTGACTCTATTACCTCTCCTAGAAATTAACACACAAAACTGACAGCTGATTGACAAGATGAGAAGCAGTTTTCCAAAATTCAAATTGAACTTAATCCTGTCTTACTAAAAGAATGCTCAAATCAAGGGGACACAGCTCACTCGTTTTGACTTCATGAGCTATGGCAGGTAGAGACAACTTTTTGAAAATACACAGCTAAAACTGTCCGTGCTTTGAATGCTAGACTTGTTTTTCAGAATACACAGCTAAAACGGTCCCCACTTTAACTGCTAAAGCACTTAAAGCGGGGACCGTTTTAGCTGTGTATTTTGAAAAAGTTGTGTGCTCTTCAAAGAGAAAGCTACTTTTGCTGTGTCTTTGGGTTCGAGGGGAAATGGGAGTCCTCTTCAGTCAGCAGGGACGACACCTGAGTCCTTTGCAGTCCTCTTGTCTGCCTCTGAGGGTGAAATGAGAGTGGTCCCTGTCATCATGAGCCATGTCTGAAAGAATTATTCACATTCCCTACGAGAATAGACGGGTGAAATAGCAAAAGGTGTGTCTTTCTTTGGAGCATGGACGGGTTCAAAGCCCACCTCATACCACTAAGTATTTTGCTGAACACGAGCAGTTGTGTGTGCGGCCTGTGTTTGGGTGGTTTTTGTGTCATGTGTGTGTGTGTGTGTGTCTGTGTGTGTGTGTCTGTGTGTGTGTGTCTGTATTTCTGTCTCCATTCCTGAGCAGCAAATCTTTTTTCCTCTTTTAGCATGTTACTCACAACTGTGGATGAAGCCCCGCACTCCTGAAAACACAATCCATGTATGGTTGAAGGAAATTTTCTTGGTGATGAGTGAGAGGTTGGTGACTGAAACCAGCTCATTTCCCATTGACCACTGAGGTCACATCTCTCAGGTGAGAAGCAAAGTGAGAATTTGAACCAGGCACATTCTCCTTAGAGACAATGGGCCAAAGACAGGTCCGATGGAATCGAATGTCTTTTCATGTTGACATCCATCCCGTCAAGCCCTCGTTAAGCCATTGAAGTGTCACATTGGGCCTGGGGGAGGCGGTGCCCCCTGTGAAATTACACGTCCGAAGATTTGGATTTGATTTCCAGCCCTCTGCCAGTCAGTCTGCCAGGCACTTTCATGTGACAAGCCTTAGGCGAGTCCCTTTCTGTCTCTGATTCCCGATTCCTTCACAGGGATTTATGTGGGCCTTAACGCCTACTGGGAAAAGATCCCTCTGCCAGCTCAGTGCCTGCTTTCTTGGTTTGACTTGTTAATCTGGACTTGAATACACCTTTGGTTTTGGATTGACTCTATTACCTCTCCTAGAAATTAACACACAAAACTGATAGCTGATTGACAAGATGAGAAGCAGTTTTTTCAAAATTCAAATTGAACTTAATCCATTCTTACTAAAAGAATGCTCAAATCAAGGGGACACAGCTCACTCGTTTTGACTTCATGAGCTATGGCAGGTAGAGACAACTTTTTGAAAATACACAGCTAAAACTGTCCGTGCTTTGAATGCTAGACATGTTTTAGCTGTGTATTTTGAAACAGTTGTGTGCTCTTCAAAGAGAAAGCTACTTTTGCTGTGTCTTTGGGTTCGAGGGGAAATGGGAGTCCTCTTCAGTCAGCAGGGACGACACCTGAGTCCTTTGCAGTCCTCTTGTCTGCTTCTGAGGGTGAAATGAGAGTGGTCCCTCTCATCATGAGCCATGTCTGAAAGAATTATTCACATTCCCTACGAGCAGAGACGGGTGAAATAGCAAAAGGTGTGTCTTCCTTTGGAGCATGGACGGGTTCAAAGCCCACCTCATACCACTAAGTATTTTGCTGAACACGAGCAGTTTTGTGTGCGGCCTGTGTTTGGGTGATTTTTGTGTCATGTTTGTGTGTGTGTGTGTGTGTGTGTGTGTGTGTGTGTCTGTGTGTGTGTGTCTGTATTTCTGTCTCCATTCCTGAGCAGCAAATCTTTTTTCCTCTTTTAGCATGTTACTCACAACTGTGGATGGAGCCCAGCACTCCTGAAAACACAATCCATGTATGGTTGAAGGAAATTTTCTTGGTGATGAGTGAGAGGTTGGTGACTGAAACCAGCTCATTTCCCATTGACCACTGAGGTCACATCTCTCAGGTGAGAAGCAAAGTGAGAATTTGAACCAGGCACATTCTCCTTAGAGACAATGGGCCAAAGACAGGTCCGATGGAATCGAATGTCTTTTCATGTTGACATCCATCCCGTCAAGCCCTCGTTAAGCCATTGAAGTGTCACATTGGGCCTGGGGGAGGCGGTGCACCCTGTGAAATTACACGTCCGAAGATTTGGATTTGATTTCCAGCCCTCTGCCAGTCAGTGTGCCAGGCAATTTCATGTGACAAGCCTTAGGCGAGTCCCTTTCTGTCTCTGATTCCCGATTCCTTCACAGGGATTTATGTGGGCCTTAACGCCCACTGGGAAAAGATCCCACTGCCAGCTCAGTGCCTGCTTTCTTGGTTTGACTTGTCAATCTGGACTTGAATACACCTTTGGTTTTGGATTGACTCTATTACCTCTCCTAGAAATTAACACACAAAACTGACAGCTGATTGACAAGATGAGAAGCAGTTTTCCAAAATTCAATTTGAACTTAATCCTTTCTTACTAAAAGAATGCTCAAATCAAGGGGACACAGCTGACTCGTTTTGACTTCATGAGCTATGGCAGGTAGAGACAACTTTTTGAAAATACACAGCTAAAACTGTCCGTGCTTTGAATGCCAGACATGTTTTTCAGAATACACAGCAAAAACGGTCCCCGCTTAAAGTGCTAAAGCACTTAAAGCGGGGACAGTTTTAGCTGTGTATTTTGAAAAAGTTGTGTGCTCTTCAAAGAGAAAGCTAATTTTCCTGTGTGTTTTGGTTCGAGGGGAAATGGGAGTCCTCTTCAGTCAGCAGGGACGACACCTGAGTCCTTTGCAGTCCTCTTTTCTGCCTCTGAGGGTGAAATGAGAGTGGTCCCTGTCATCATGAGCCATGTCTTAAAGAATTATTCACATTCCCTACGAGAATAGACGGGTGAAATAGCAAAACGTGTGTCTTCTTTGGAGCATGGACGGGTTCAAAGCCCAGCTCATACCACTAAGTATTTTGCTGAACACGAGCAGTTGTGTGTGCGGCCTGTGTTTGGGTGATTTTTGTGTGATGTTTGTGTGTGTGTGTCTGTGTGTGTGTGTCTGTGTGTCTGTGTGTGTGTGTCTGTATTTCTGTCTCCATTCCTGAGCAGCAAATCTTTTTTCCTCTTTTAGCATGTTACTCACATCTGTGGATGAAGCCCAGCACTCCTGAAAACACAATCCATGTATGGTTGAAGGAAATTTTCTTGGTGATGAGTGAGAGGTTGGTGACTGAAACCAGCTCATTTCCCATTGACCACTGAGGTCACATCTCTCAGGTGAGAAGCAAAGTGAGAATTTGAACCAGGCACATTCTCCTTAGAGACAATGGGCCAAAGACAGGTCCGATGGAATCGAATGTCTTTTCATGTTGACATCCATCCCGTCAAGCCCTCGTTAAGCCATTGAAGTGTCACATTGGGCCTGGGGGAGGCGGTGCACCCTGTGGAATTACACGTCCGAAGATTTGGATTTGATTTCCAGCCCTCTGCCAGTCAGTCTGCCAGGCACTTTCATGTGACAAGCCTTAGGCGAGTCCCTTTCTGTCTCTGATTCCCGATTCCTTCACAGGGATTTATGTGGGCCTTAACGCCCACTGGGAAAAGATCCCTCTGCCAGCTCAGTGCCTGCTTTCTTGGTTTGACTTGTCAATCTGGACTTGAATACACCTTTGGTTTTGGATTGACTCTATTACCTCTCCTAGAAATTAACACACAAAACTGACAGCTGATTGAGAAGATGAGAAGCAGTTTTCCAAAATTCAAATTGAACTTAATCCTTTCTTCCTAAAAGAATGCTCAAATCAAGGGGACACAGCTCACTCGTTTTGACTTCATGAGCTATGGCAGGTAGAGACAACTTTTTGAAAATACACAGCTAAAACTGTCCGTGCTTTGAATGCTAGACATGTTTTTCAGAATACACAGCTAAAACGGTCCGCGCTTTAAGTGCTAAAGCACTTAAAGCGGGGACCGTTTTAGCAGTGTATTTTGAAAATTTGTGTGCTCTTCAAAGAGAAAGCTACTTTTGCTATGTCTCTGGGTTCGAGGTGAAATGGGAGTCCTCTTCAGTCAGCAGGGACGACACCTGAGTCCTTTGCAGTCCTCTTGTCTGCCTCTGAGGGTGAAATGAGAGTGGTCCCTGTCATCATGAGCCATGTCTGAAAGAATTATTCACATTCCCTACGAGAAAAGATGGGTGAAATAGCAAAAGGTGTGTCTTCCTTTGGAGCATGGACGGGTTCAAAGCCCACCTCATACCACTAAGTATTTTGCTGAACACGAGCAGTTGTTTGTGAGGCCTGTGTTTGGGTGATTATTGTGTCGTGTGTGTGTGTGTGTGTGTGTGTGTGTGTGTGTGTCTGTGTGTGTGTGTCTGTATTTCTGTCTCCATTCCTGAGCAGCCAATCTTTTTTCCTCTTTTAGCATGTTACTCACAACTGTGGATGAAGCCCAGCACTCCTGAAAACACAATCCATGTATGGTTGAAGGAAATTTTCTTGGCGATGAGTGAGAGGTTGGTGACTGAAACCAGCTCATTTCCCATTGACCACTGAGGTCACAACTCTCAGGTGAGAAGCAAAGTGAGAATTTGAACCAGGCACATTCTCCTTAGAGACAATGGGCCAAAGACAGGTCCGATGGAATCGAATGTCTTTTCATGTTGACATCCATCCCGTCAAGCCCTCGTTAAGCCATTGAAGTGTCACATTGGGCCTGGGGGAGGCGGTGCACCCTGTGAAATTACACGTCCGAAGATCTGGATTTGATTTCCAGCCCTCTGCCAGTCAGTCTGCCAGGCACTTTCATGTGACAAGCCTTAGGCGAGTCCCATTCTGTCTCTGATTCCCGATTCCTTCACAGGGATTTATGTGGGCCTTAACGCCCACTGGGAAAAGATCCCTCTGCCAGCTCAGTGCCTGCTTTCTTGGTTTGACTTGTCAATCTGGACTTGAATACACCTTTGGTTTTGGATTGACTCTATTACCTCTCCTAGAAATTAACACACAAAACTGACAGCTGATTGACAAGATGAGAAGCAGTTTTCCAAAATTCAAATTGAACTTAATCCTGTCTTACTAAAAGAATGCTCAAATCAAGGGGACACAGCTCACTCGTTTTGACTTCATGAGCTATGGCAGGTAGAGACAACTTTTTGAAAATACACAGCTAAAACTGTCCGTGCTTTGAATGCTAGACTTGTTTTTCAGAATACACAGCTAAAACGGTCCCCACTTTAACTGCTAAAGCACTTAAAGCGGGGACCGTTTTAGCTGTGTATTTTGAAAAAGTTGTGTGCTCTTCAAAGAGAAAGCTACTTTTGCTGTGTCTTTGGGTTCGAGGGGAAATGGGAGTCCTCTTCAGTCAGCAGGGACGACACCTGAGTCCTTTGCAGTCCTCTTGTCTGCCTCTGAGGGTGAAATGAGAGTGGTCCCTGTCATCATGAGCCATGTCTGAAAGAATTATTCACATTCCCTACGAGAATAGACGGGTGAAATAGCAAAAGGTGTGTCTTTCTTTGGAGCATGGACGGGTTCAAAGCCCACCTCATACCACTAAGTATTTTGCTGAACACGAGCAGTTGTGTGTGCGGCCTGTGTTTGGGTGGTTTTTGTGTCATGTGTGTGTGTGTGTGTGTCTGTGTGTGTGTGTCTGTGTGTGTGTGTCTGTATTTCTGTCTCCATTCCTGAGCAGCAAATCTTTTTTCCTCTTTTAGCATGTTACTCACAACTGTGGATGAAGCCCCGCACTCCTGAAAACACAATCCATGTATGGTTGAAGGAAATTTTCTTGGTGATGAGTGAGAGGTTGGTGACTGAAACCAGCTCATTTCCCATTGACCACTGAGGTCACATCTCTCAGGTGAGAAGCAAAGTGAGAATTTGAACCAGGCACATTCTCCTTAGAGACAATGGGCCAAAGACAGGTCCGATGGAATCGAATGTCTTTTCATGTTGACATCCATCCCGTCAAGCCCTCGTTAAGCCATTGAAGTGTCACATTGGGCCTGGGGGAGGCGGTGCCCCCTGTGAAATTACACGTCCGAAGATTTGGATTTGATTTCCAGCCCTCTGCCAGTCAGTCTGCCAGGCACTTTCATGTGACAAGCCTTAGGCGAGTCCCTTTCTGTCTCTGATTCCCGATTCCTTCACAGGGATTTATGTGGGCCTTAACGCCTACTGGGAAAAGATCCCTCTGCCAGCTCAGTGCCTGCTTTCTTGGTTTGACTTGTTAATCTGGACTTGAATACACCTTTGGTTTTGGATTGACTCTATTACCTCTCCTAGAAATTAACACACAAAACTGATAGCTGATTGACAAGATGAGAAGCAGTTTTTTCAAAATTCAAATTGAACTTAATCCATTCTTACTAAAAGAATGCTCAAATCAAGGGGACACAGCTCACTCGTTTTGACTTCATGAGCTATGGCAGGTAGAGACAACTTTTTGAAAATACACAGCTAAAACTGTCCGTGCTTTGAATGCTAGACATGTTTTAGCTGTGTATTTTGAAACAGTTGTGTGCTCTTCAAAGAGAAAGCTACTTTTGCTGTGTCTTTGGGTTCGAGGGGAAATGGGAGTCCTCTTCAGTCAGCAGGGACGACACCTGAGTCCTTTGCAGTCCTCTTGTCTGCTTCTGAGGGTGAAATGAGAGTGGTCCCTCTCATCATGAGCCATGTCTGAAAGAATTATTCACATTCCCTACGAGCAGAGACGGGTGAAATAGCAAAAGGTGTGTCTTCCTTTGGAGCATGGACGGGTTCAAAGCCCACCTCATACCACTAAGTATTTTGCTGAACACGAGCAGTTTTGTGTGCGGCCTGTGTTTGGGTGATTTTTGTGTCATGTTTGTGTGTGTGTGTGTGTGTGTGTGTGTGTGTGTGTCTGTGTGTGTGTGTCTGTATTTCTGTCTCCATTCCTGAGCAGCAAATCTTTTTTCCTCTTTTAGCATGTTACTCACAACTGTGGATGGAGCCCAGCACTCCTGAAAACACAATCCATGTATGGTTGAAGGAAATTTTCTTGGTGATGAGTGAGAGGTTGGTGACTGAAACCAGCTCATTTCCCATTGACCACTGAGGTCACATCTCTCAGGTGAGAAGCAAAGTGAGAATTTGAACCAGGCACATTCTCCTTAGAGACAATGGGCCAAAGACAGGTCCGATGGAATCGAATGTCTTTTCATGTTGACATCCATCCCGTCAAGCCCTCGTTAAGCCATTGAAGTGTCACATTGGGCCTGGGGGAGGCGGTGCACCCTGTGAAATTACACGTCCGAAGATTTGGATTTGATTTCCAGCCCTCTGCCAGTCAGTGTGCCAGGCAATTTCATGTGACAAGCCTTAGGCGAGTCCCTTTCTGTCTCTGATTCCCGATTCCTTCACAGGGATTTATGTGGGCCTTAACGCCCACTGGGAAAAGATCCCACTGCCAGCTCAGTGCCTGCTTTCTTGGTTTGACTTGTCAATCTGGACTTGAATACACCTTTGGTTTTGGATTGACTCTATTACCTCTCCTAGAAATTAACACACAAAACTGACAGCTGATTGACAAGATGAGAAGCAGTTTTCCAAAATTCAATTTGAACTTAATCCTTTCTTACTAAAAGAATGCTCAAATCAAGGGGACACAGCTGACTCGTTTTGACTTCATGAGCTATGGCAGGTAGAGACAACTTTTTGAAAATACACAGCTAAAACTGTCCGTGCTTTGAATGCCAGACATGTTTTTCAGAATACACAGCAAAAACGGTCCCCGCTTAAAGTGCTAAAGCACTTAAAACGAGGACCGTTTTAGCTGTGTATTTTGAAAAAGTTGTGTGCTCTTCAAAGAGAAAGCTACTTTTGCTGTGTCTCTGGGTTCGAGGGGAAATGGGAGTCCTCTTCAGTCAGCAGGGACGACACCTGAGTCCTTTGCAGTCCTCTAGTCTGCCTCTGAGGGTGAAATGAGAGTGGTCCCTCTCATCATGAGCCATGTCTGAAAGAATTATTCACATTCCCTACGAGAATAGACGGGTGAAATAGCAAAAGGTGTGTCTTCCTTTGGAGCATGGACGGGTTCAAAGCCCACCTCATACCACTAAGTATTTTGCTGAACACGAGCAGTTGTGTGTGCGGCCTGTGTTTGGGTGATTTTTGTGTCATGTTTGTGTGTGTGTGTGTGTGTGTGTGTGTGTCTGTGTGTGTGTGTCTGTATTTCTGTCTCCATTCCTGAGCAGCAAATCTTTTTTCCTCTTTTAGCATGTTACTCACAACTGTGGATGAAGCCCAGCACTCCTGAAAACACAATCCATGTATGGTTGAAGGAAATTTTCTTGGTGATGAGTGAGAGGTTGGTGACTGAAACCAGCTCATTTCCCATTGACCACTGAGGTCACATCTCTCAGGTGAGAAGCAAAGTGAGAATTTGAACCAGGCACATTCTCCTTAGAGACAATGGGCCAAAGACAGGTCCGATGGAATCGAATGTCTTTTCATGTTGACATCATTCCGTCAAGCCCTCGTTAAGCCATTGAAGTGTCACATTGGGCCTGGGGGAGGCGGTGCCCCCTGTGAAATTACACGTCCGAAGATGTGGATTTGATTTCCAGTACTCTGCCAGTCAGTCTGCCAGGCACTTTCATGTGACAAGCCTTAGGCGAGTCCCTTTCTGTCTCTGATTCCCGATTCCTTCACAGGGATTTATGTGGGCCTTAACGCCCACTGGGAAAAGATCCCTCTGCCAGCTCAGTGCCTGCTTTCTTGGTTTGACTTGTCAATCTGGACTTGAATACACCTTTGGTTTTGGATTGACTCTATTACATCTCCTAGAAATTAACACACAAAACTGACAGCTGATTGAGAAGATGAGAAGCAGTTTTCCAAAATTCAAATTGAACTTAATCCTTTCTTAATAAAAGAATGCTCAAATCAAACGGACACAGCTCACTCGTTTTGACTTCATGAGCTATGGCAGGTAGAGACAACTTTTTGAAAACACACAGCTAAAACGGTCCGTGCTTCGAATGCTAGACATGTTTTTCAGAATACACAGCTAAAACGGTCCCCGCTTTAAGTGCTAAAGCACTTAAAACGAGGACCGTTTTAGCTGTGTATTTTGAAAAATTTGTGTGCTCTTCAAAGAGAAAGCTACTTTTGCTGTGTCTCTGGGTTCGAGGGGAAATGGGAGTCCTCTTCAGTCAGCAGGGACGACACCTGAGTCCTTTGCAGTCCTCTAGTCTGCCTCTGAGGGTGAAATGAGAGTGGTCCCTCTCATCATGAGCCATGTCTGAAAGAATTATTCACATTCCCTACGAGAATAGACGGGTGAAATAGCAAAAGGTGTGTCTTCCTTTGGAGCATGGACGGGTTCAAAGCCCACCTCATACCACTAAGTATTTTGCTGAACACGAGCAGTTGTGTGTGCGGCCTGTGTTTGGGTGATTTTTGTGTCATGTGTGTGTGTGTGAGTGTGTGTGTGTGTGTCTGTGTGTGTGTGTCTGTGTGTGTGTGTCTGTATTTCTGTCTCCATTCCTGAGCAGCAAATCTTTTTTCCTCTTTTAGCATGTTACTCACAACTGTGGATGAAGCCCAGCACTCCTGAAAACACAATCCATGTATGGTTGAAGGAAATTTTCTTGGTGATGAGTGAGAGGTTGGTGACTGAAACCAGCTCATTTCTCATTGATCACGGAGGTCACATCTCTCAGGTGAGAAGCAAAGTGAGAATTTGAACCAGGCACATTCTCCTTAGAGACAATGGGCCAAAGACAGTTCCGATGGAATCGAATGTCTTTTATTGTTGACATCCATCACGTCAAGCCCTCGTTAAGCCATTGAAGTGTCACATTGGGACTGGGGGAGGCGGTGCCCCCTGTGAAATTACACGTCCGAAGATTTGGATTTGATTTCCAGCCCTCTGCCAGTCAATCTGCCAGGCACTTTCATGTGACAAGCCTTAGGCGAGTCCCTTTCTGTCTCTGATTCCCGATTCCTTCACAGGGATTTATGTGGGCCTTAACGCCCACTGGGAAAAGATCCCTCTGCCAGCTCAGTGCCTGCTTTCTTGGTTTGACTGGTCTACCTGGACTTGAATACACCTTTGGTTTTGGATTGACTCTACTACCTCTGCTAGAAATTAACACACAAAACTGACAGCTGATTGACAAGATGAGAAGCAGTTTTCCAAAATTCAAATTGAACTTAATCCTTTCTTACTAAAAGAATGCTCAAATCAAGCGGACACAGCTCACTCGTTTTGACTTCATGAGCTATGGCAGGTAGAGACAACTTTTTGAAAATACACAGCTAAAACTGTCCGTGCTTTGAATGCTAGACATGTTTTTCAGTTTTAAGTGCTTTAGCACTTAAAGCGGGACCGTTTTAGCTGTGTATTTTGAAAAAGTTGTGTGCTCTTCAAAGAGAAAGCTACTTTTGCTGTGTCTTTGGGTTCGAGGGGAAATAGGAGTCCTCTTCAGTCAGCAGGGACGACACCTGAGTCCTTTGCAGTCCTCTTGTCTGCCTCTGAAGGTGAAATGAGAGTGGTCCCTGTCATCATGAGCCATGTCTGAAAGAATTATTCACATTCCCTACGAGAATAGACGGGTGAAATAGCGAAATTTGTGTCTTCCTTTGGAGCATGGACGGGTTCAAAGCCCACCTCATACCACTAAGTATTTTGCTGAACACGAGCAGTTGTGTGTGCGGCCTGTGTTTGGGTGATTTTTGTGTCATGTTTGTGTGTGTGTGTGTGTGTGTGTGTGTGTGTCTGTGTGTGTGTGTCTGTATTTCTGTCTCCATTCCTGAGCAGCAAATCTTTTTTCCTCTTTTAGCATGTTACTCACAACTGTGGATGAAGCCCAGCACTCCTGAAAACACAATCCATGTATGGTTGAAGGAAATTTTCTTGGTGATGAGTGAGAGGTTGGTGACTGAAACCAGCTCATTTCCCATTGACCACTGAGGTCGCAACTCTCAGGTAAGAAGCAAAGTGAGAATTTGAACCAGGCACATTCTCCTTAGAGACAATGAGCCAAAGACAGGTCCGATGGAATCGAATGTCTTTTCATGTTGACATCCATCCCGTCAAGCCCTCGTTAAGCCATTGAAGTGTCACATTGGGCCTGGGGGATGCGGTGCACCCTGTGAAATTACACGTCCGAAGATTTGGATTTGATTTCCAGCCCTCTGCCAGTCAGTCTGCCAGGCACTTTCATGTGACAAGCCTTAGGCGAGTCCCTTTCTGTCTCTGATTCCCGATTCCTTCACAGGGATTTATGTGGGCCTTAACGCCCACTGGGAAAAGATCCCTCTGCCAGCTCAGTGCCTGCTTTCTTGGTTTGACTTGTCAATCTGGACTTGAATACACCTTTGGTTTTGGATTGACTCTATTACCTCTCCTAGAAATTAACACACAAAACTGACAGCTGATTGACAAGATGAGAAGCAGTTTTCCAAAATTCAAATTGAACCTAATCCTTTCTTACTAAAAGAATGTTCAAATCAAGGGGACACAGCTCACTCGTTTTGACTTCATGAGCTATGGCAGGTAGAGATAACTTTTTGAAAATACACAGCTAAAACTGTCCGTGCTTTGAATGCTAGACATGTTTTTCAGAATACACAGCTAAAACGGTCCCCGATTTAAGTGCTAAATCACTTAAAGCGGGGACCGTTTTAGCTGTGTATTTTGAAAAAGTTGTGTGCTCTTCAAAGAGAAAGCTACTTTTGCTGTGTCTTTGGGTTCGAGGGGAAATGGGAGTCCTCTTCAGTCAGCAGGGACGACACCTGAGTCCTTTGCAGTCCTCTTGTCTGCCTCTGAGGGTGAAATGAGAGTGGTCCCTGTCATCATGTGCCATGTCTGAAAGAATTATTCACATTCCCTACGAGAATAGACGGGTGAAATAGCAAAAGGTGTGTCTTCCTTTGGAGCATGCACGGGTTCAAAGCCCACCTCATACCACTAAGTATTTTGCTGAACACGAGCATTTGTGTGTGCGGCCTGTGTTTGGGTGATTTTTGTGTCGTGTGTGTGTGTGTGTGTGTGTGTGTGTGTGTGTGTGTCTGTGTGTGTGTGTCTGTATTTCTGTCTCCATTCCTGAGCAGCAAATCTTTTTTCCTCTTTTAGCATGTTACTCACAACTGTGGATGAAGCCCAGCACTCCTGAAAACACAATCCATGTATGGTTGAAGGAAATTTTCTTGGTGATGAGTGAGAGGTTGGTGACTGAAACCAGCTCATTTCCCATTGACCACTGAGGTCACATCTCTCAGGTGAGAAGCAAAGTGAGAATTTGAACCAGGCACATTCTCCTTAGAGACAATGGGCCAAAGACGGGTCTGATGGAATCGAATGTCTTTTCATGTTGACATGCATCCCGTCAAGCCCTCGTTAAGCCATTGAAGTGTCACATTCTGCCTGGGGGAGGCGGTGCACCCTGTGAAATTACACGTCCGAAGATTTGGATTTGATTTCCAGCCCTCTGCCAGTCAGTCTGCCAGGCACTTTCATGTGACAAGCCTAAGGCAAGTCCCTTTCTGTCTCTGATTCCCGATTCCTTCACAGGGATTTATGTGGGCCTTAACGCCCACTGGGAAAAGATCCCTCTGCCAGCTCAGTGCCTGCTTTCTTGGTTTGACTTGTCAATCCGGACTTGAATACACCTTTGGTTTTGGATTGACTCTATTACCACTCTGAGAAATTAACACACAAAACTGACAGCTGATTGACAAGATGAGAAGCAGTTTTCCAAAATTCAAATTGAACTTAATCCTTTCTTACTAAAAGAATGCT
Organism: Saimiri boliviensis; assembly: GCF_048565385.1. NCBI lineage: Eukaryota > Metazoa > Chordata > Mammalia > Primates > Cebidae > Saimiri > Saimiri boliviensis. The sequence continues at coordinate 154,996,685 of NC_133453.1, forward strand.
CAAATCAAGGGGACACAGCTCACTCGTTTTGACTTCATGAGCTATGGCAGGTAGAGACAACTTTTTGAAAATACACAGCTAAAACTGTCCGCGCTTTGAATGCTAGACATGTTTTTCAGAATACACAGCTAAAGCGGGGACCGTTTTCGCTGTGTATTTTGAAAAAGTTGTGTGCTCTTCAAAGAGAAAGCTACTTTTCTGTGTCTTTGGGTTCGAGGGGAAATGGGAGTCCTCTTCAGTTAGCAGGGACGACACCTGATTCCTTTGCAGTCCTCTTGTCTGCCTCTGAGGGTGAAATGAGTGTGGTCCCTGTCGTCATGAGCCATGTCTGAAAGAATTATTCACATTCCCTACGAGAATAGACGGGTGAAATAGCAAAAGGTGTGTCTTCCTTTGGAGCATGGACGGGTTCAAAGCCCACCTCATACCACTAAGTATTTTGCTGAACACGAGCAGTTGTGTGTGCGGCCTGTGTTTGGTTGATTTTTGTGTCGTGTGTGTGTGTGTGTGTGTGTGTCTGTGTGTGTGTGTCTGTGTTTGTGTGTCTGTATTTCTGTCTCCATTCCTGAGCAGCAAATCTTTTTTCCTCTTTTAGCATGTTACTCACAACTGTGGATGAAGCCCAGCACTCCTGAAAACACAATCCATGTATGGTTGAAGGAAATTTTCTTGGTGATGAGTGAGAGTTTGGTGACTGAAACCAGCTCATTTCCCATTGACCACTGAGGTCGCATCTCTCAGGTGAGAAGCAAAGTGAGAATTTGAACCAGGCACATTCTCCTTAGAGACAATGGGCCAAAGACAAGTCCGATGGAATCGAATGTCTTTTCATGTTGACATCCATCCCGTCAAGCCCTCGTTAAGCCATTGAAGTGTCACATTGGGCCTGGGGGAGGCGGTGCACCCTTTGAAATTACACGTCCGAAGATTTGGATTTGATTTCAAGCCCTCTGCCAGTCAGTCTGCCAGGCAATTTCATGTGACAAGCCTTAGGCGAGTCCCTTTCTGTCTCTGATTCCCGATTCCTTCACAGGGATTTATGTGGGCCTTAACGCCCACTGGGAAAAGATCCCTCTGCCAGCTCAGTGCCTGCTTTCTTGCTTTGACTTGTCAATCTGGACTTGAATACACCTTTGGTTTTGGATTGACTCTATTACCTCTCCTAGAAATTAACACACAAAACTGACAGCTGATTGACAAGATGAGAAGCAGTTTTCCAAAATTCAAATTGAACTTAATCTTTTCTTACTAAAAGAATGCTCAAATCAAGGGGACACAGCTCACTCGTTTTGACTTCATGAGCTATGGCAGGTAGAGGCAACTTTTTGAAAATACACAGCTAAAACTCTCCGTGCTTTGAATGCTAGACATGTTTTTCAGAATACACAGCTTAAACGGTCCCCGCATAAGTGCTTTAGCACTTAAAGCGGGTACCGTTTTAGCTGTGTATTTTGAAAAATTGTGTGCTCTTCAAAGAGAAAGCTACTTTTGCTGTGTCTTTGGGTTCGAGGGGAAATGGGAGTCCTCTTCAGTCAGCAGGGACGACATCTGAGTCCTTTGCAGTCCTCTTGTCTGACTCTGAGGGTGAAATGAGAGTGGTCCCTGTCATCATGAGCCATGTCTGAAAGAATTATTCACATTCCGTACGAGAATAGACGGGTTAAATAGCAAAAGGTGTGTCTTTTTTTGGAGCATGGACAGGTTCAAAGCCCACCTCATACCACTAAGTATTTTGCTTAACACGAGCAGTTGTGTGTGCGGCCTGTGTTTGGGTGATTTTTGTGTCATGTGTGTGTGTGTGTGTGTGTGTGTCTGTGTGTGTGTGTCTGTATTTCTGTCTCCATTCCTGAGCAGCAAATCTTTTTTCCTCTTTTAGCATGTTACTCACCACTGTGGATGAAGCCCAGCACTCCTGAAAACACAATCCATGTATGGTTGAAGGAAATTTTCTTGGTGATGAGTGAGAAGTTGGTGACTGAAACCAGCTCATTTCCCATTGACCACTGAGGTCACATCTCTCAAGTGAGAAGCAAAGTGAGAATTTGAACCAGGCACATTCTCCTTAGAGACAATGGGCCAAAGACAGGTCCGATGGAATCGAATGTCTTTTCATGTCGACATCCATCATGTCAAGCCCTCGTTAAGCCATTGAAGTGTCACATTGGGCCTGGGGGAGGCGGTGCACCCTGTGAAATTACACGTCCGAAGATTTGGATTTGATTTCCAGCCCTCTGCCAGTCAGTCTGCCAGGCACTTTCATGTGACAAGCCTTAGGCGAGTCCCTTTCTGTCTCTGATTCCCGATTCCTTCACAGGGATTTATGTGGGCCTTAACGCCCACTGGGAAAAGATCCCTCTGCCAGCTCAGTGCCTGCTTTCTTGGTTTGACTTGTCAATCTGGACTTGAATACACCTTTGGTTTGGATTGACTCTATTACCTCTCCTAGAAATTAACACAGAAAACTGACAGCTGATTGACAAGATTAGAAACAGTTTTCCAAAATTCAAATTGAACTTAATCCTTTCTTACTAAAAGAATGCTCAAATCAAGGGGACACAGCTCACTCGTTTTGACTTCATGAGCTATGGCAGGTAGAGAGATCTTTTTTAAAATACACAGCTAAAACTGTCCGTGCTTTGAATGCTAGACATGTTTTTCAGAATACACAGCTAAAACGTTCCCCGCTTTAGTGCTTAGCACTTAAAGCGAGGACCGTTTTAGCAGTGTATTTTGAAAAAGTTGTGTGCTCTTCAAAGAGAAAGCTACTTTTGCTGTGTCTTTCGGTTCGAGGCGAAATGGGAGTCCTCTTCAGTCAGCAGGGACGACACCTGAGTCCTTTGCAGTCCTCTTGTCTGCCTCTGAGGGTGAAATGAGAGTGGTCCCTGTCATCATGAGCCATGTCTGAAAGAATTATTCACATTCCCTACGAGAATAGACGGGTGAAATAGCAAAAGGTGTGTCTTCCTTTGGAGCATGGACGGGTTCAAAGCCCACCTCATACCACTAAGTATTTTGCTGAACACGAGCAGTTGTGTGTGCGGCCTGTGTTTGGGTGATTTTTGTGTCATGTGTGTGTGTGTGTGTATGTGTGTGTGTGTGTGTGTGTCTGTATTTCTGTCTCCATTCCTTAGCAGCAAATCTTTTTTCCTCTTTTAGCATGTTACTCACAACTGTGGATGAAGCCCAGCACTCCTGAAAACACAATCCATGTATGGTTGAAGGAAATTTTCTTGGTGATGAGTGAGAGGTTGGTGACTGAAACCAGCTCATTTCCCATTGACCACTGAGGTCACATCTCTCAGGTGAGAAGCAAAGTGAGAATTTGAACCAGGCACATTCTCCTTAGAGACAATGGGCCAAAGACAGGTCCGATGGAATCGAATGTCTTTTCATGTTGACATCCATCCCGTCAAGCCCTCGTTAAGCCATTGAAGTGTCACATTGGGCCTGGGGGAGGCGGTGCACCCTGTGAAATTACACGTCCGAAGATTTGGATTTGATTTCCAGCCCTCTGCCAGTCAGTCTGCCAGGCAATTTCATGTGACAAGCCTTAGGCGAGTCCCTTTCTGTCTCTGATTCCCGATTCCTTCACAGGGATTTATGTGGGCCTTAACGCCCACTGGGAAAAGATCCCTCTGCCAGCTCAGTGCCTGCTTTCTTGCTTTGACTTGTCAATCTGGACTTGAATACACCTTTGGTTTTGGATTGACTCTATTACCTCTCCGAGAAATTAACACACAAAACTGACAGCTGATTGACAAGATGAGAAGCAGTTTTCCAAAATTCAAATTGAACTTAATCCTTTCTTACTAAAAGAATGCTCAAATCAAGGGGACACAGCTCACTCGTTTTGACTTCATGAGCTATGGCAGGTAGAGACAACTTTTTGAAAATACACAGCTAAAACTGTCCGTGCTTTGAATGCTAGACATGTTTTTCAGAATACACAGCTAAAACGGTCCCCGCTTTAAGTGCTAAAGCACTTAAAGCGGGGACCGTTTTAGCTGTGTATTCTGAAAAATCGTGTGCTCTTCAAAGAGAAAGCTACTTTTGCTGTGTCTTTGGGTTCGAGGGGAAATGGGAGTCCTCATCAGTCAGCAGGGATGACACCTGAGTCCTTTGCAGTCCTCTTGTCTGCCTCTGAGGGTGAAATGAGAGTGGTCCCTGTCATCATGAGCCATGTCTGAAAGAATTATTCATATTCCGTACGAGAATAGACGGGTGAAATAGGAAAAGGTGTGTCTTCCTTTGGAGCATGGACAGGTTCAAAGCCCACCTCATACCACTAAGTATTTTGCTGAACACGAGCAGTTGTGTGTGCGGCCTGTGTTTGGGTGATTTTTGTGTCATGTTTGTGTGTGTGTGTGTGTGTGTGTGTGTGTCTGTGTGTGTGTGTCTCTATTTCTGTCTCCATTCCTGAGCAGCAAATCTTTTTTCCTCTTTTAGCATGTTACTCACAACTGTGGATGAAGCCCAGCACTCCTGAAAACACAATCCATGTATGGTTGAAGGAAATTTTCTTGGTGATGAGTGAGAGGTTGGTGACTGAAACCAGCTCATTTCCCATTGACCACTGAGGTCACATCTCTCAGGTGAGAAGCAAAGTGAGAATTTGAACCAGGCACATTCTCCTTAGAGACAATGGGCCAAAGACTGGTCCGATGGAATCGAATGTCTTTTCATGTTGACATCCAACCCGTCAAGCCCTCGTTAAGCCATTGAAGGGTCACATTGGGCCTGGTGGAGGCGGTGCCCCCTGTGAAATTACACGTCCGAAGATTTGGATTTGATTTCCAGCCCTCTGCCAGTCAGTCTGCCAGGCACTTTCATGTGACAAGCCTTAGGCGAGTCCCTTTCTGTCTCTGATTCCCGATTCCTTCACATGGATTTATGTGGGCCTTAACGCCCACTGGGAAAAGATCCCTCTGCCAGCTCAGTGCCTACTTTCTTGGTTTGACTTGTCAATCTGGACTTGAATACACCTTTGGTTTTTGATTGACTCTATTACCTCTCCTAGAAATTAACACACAAAACTGACAGCTGATTGACAAGTTGAGAAGCAGTTTTCCAAAATTCAAATTGAACCTAATCCTTTCTTACTAAAAGAATGCTCAAATCAAGGGGACACAGCTCACTCGTTTTGACTTCATGAGCTATGGCAGGTAGAGACAACTTTTTGAAAATACACAGCTAAAACTGTCCGTGCTTTGAATGCTAGACATGTTTTTCAGAATACACAGCTAAAACGGTCCCCGCTTTAAGTGCTAAATCACTTAAAGCGGGGACCGTTTTAGCTGTGTATTTTGAAAAAGTTGTGTGCTCTTCATAGAGAAAGCTACTTTTGCTGTGTTTTGGGTTCGAGGGGAAATGGGAGTCCTCTTCAGTCAGCAGGGACGACACCTGAGTCCTTTGCAGTCCTCTTGTCTGCCTCTGAGGGTGAAATGAGAGTGGACCCTGTCATCATGTGCCATGTCTGAAAGAATTACTCACATTCCCTACGAGAATAGACGGGTGAAATAGCAAAAGGTGTGTCTTCCTTTGGAGCATGGACGGGTTCAAAGCCCACCTCATACCACTAAGTATTTTGCTGAACACGAGCAGTTGTGTGTGCGGCCTGTGTTTGGGTGATTTTTGTGTGATGTTTGTGTGTGTGTGTCTGTGTGTGTGTGTGTGTCTGTGTGTCTGTGTGTGTGTGTCTGTATTTCTATCTCCATTCCTGAGCAGCAAATCTTTTTTCCTCTTTTAGCATGTTACTCACGACTGTGGATGAAGCCCAGCACTCCTGAAAACACAATCCATGTATGGTTGAAGGAAATTTTCTTGGTGATGAGTGAGAGGTTGGTGACTGAAACCAGCTCATTTCCCATTGACCACTGAGGTCACATCTCTCAGGTGAGAAGCAAAGTGAGAATTTGAACCAGGCACATTCTCCTTAGAGACAATGGGCCAAAGACAGGTCCGATGGAATCGAATGTCTTTTCATGTTGACATCCATCCCGTCAAGCCCTCGTTAAGCCATTGAAGTGTCACATTGGGCCTGGGGGAGGCGGTGCCCCCTGTGAAATTACACGTCCGAAGATTTGGATTTGATTTCCAGCCCTCTGCCAGTCAGTCTGCCTGGCACTTTCATGTGACAAGCCTTAGGCGAGTCCCTTTCTGTCTCTGATTCCCGATTCCTTCACAGGGATTTATGTGGGCCTTAACGCCCACTGGGAAAAGATCCCTCTGCCAGCTCAGTGCCTGCTTTCTTGGTTTGACTTGTCAATCTGGACTTGAATACACCTTTGGTTTTGGATTGACTCTATTACCTCTCCTAGAAATTAACACACAAAACTGACAGCTGATTGACAAGATGAGAAGCAGTTTTCCAAAATTCAAATTGAACTTAATCTTTTCTTACTAAAAGAATGCTCAAATCAAGGGGACACAGCTCACTCGTTTTGACTTCATGAGCTATGGCAGGTAGAGACAACTTTTTGAAAATACACAGCTAAAACTGTCCGTGCTTTGAATGCTAGACATGTTTTTCAGAATACACAGCTAAAACGGTCCCCGCATAAGTGATTTAGCACTTAAAACGGGCACCGTTTTATCTGTGTATTTTGAAAAAGTTGTATGCTCTTCAAAGAGAAAGCTACTTTTGCTGTGTCTTTGGGTTAGAGAGGAAATGGGAGTCCTCTTCAGTCAGCAGGGACGACACCTGAGTCCTTTGCAGTCCTCTTGTCTGCCTCTGAGGGTGAAATGAGAGTGGTCCCTGTCATCATGAGCCATGTCTGAAAGAATTATTCACATTCCCTACGAGAATAGACGGGTGAAATAGCAAAAGGTGTGTCTTCCTTTGGAGCATGGACGGGTTCAAAGCCCACCTCATACCACTAAGTATTTTGCTGAACACGAGCAGTTGTGTGTGCGGCCTGTGTTTGGGTGATTTTTGTGTCGTGTGTGTGTGTGTGTGTGTGTGTGTGTCTGTCTGTGTGTGTGTGTCTGTATTTCTGTCTCCATTCCTGAGCAGCAAATCTTTTTTCCTCTTTTAGCATGTTACTCACAACTGTGGATGAAGCCCAGCACTCCTGAAAACACAATCCATGTATGGTTGAAGGAAATTTACTTGGTGATGAGTGAGAGGTTGGTGACTGAAACCAGCTCATTTCCCATTGACCACTGAGGTCGCATCTATCAGGTGAGAAGCAAAGTGAGAATTTGAACCAGGCACATTCTCCTTAGAGACAATGGGCCAAAGACAGGTCCGATGGAATCGAATGTCTTTTCATGTTGACATCCATCCCGTCAAGCCCTCGTTAAGCCATTGAAGTGTCACATTGGGCCTGGGGGAGGCGGTGCACCCTGTGAAATTACACGTCCGAAGATTTGGATTTGATTTCCAGCCCTCTGCCAGTCAGTATGCCAGGCATTTTCATGTGACAAGACTTAGGCGAGTCCCTTTCTGTCTCTGATTCCCGATTCCTTCACAGGGATTTATGTGGGCCTTAACGCCCACTGGGAAAAGATCCCTCTGCCAGCTCAGTGCCTGCTTTCTTGGTTTGACTTGTCAATCTGGACTTGAATACACCTTTGGTTTTGGATTGACTCTATTACCTCTCCTAGAAATTAACACACAAAACTGTCAGGTGATTGACAAGATGAGAAGCAGTTTTCCAAAATTCAAATTGAACTTAATCCTTTCTTACTAAAAGAATGCTCAAATCAAGGGGACACAGCTCACTCGTTTTGACTTCATGAGCTATGGCAGGTAGAGACAACTTTTTGAAAATACACAGCTAAAACTGTCCGTGCTTTGAATGCTAGACATGTTTTTCAGAATACACAGCTAAAACGGTCCCCGCTTTAAGTGCTAAAGCACTTAAAGCGGGGACCGTTTTAGCTGTGTATTTTGAAAAAGTTGTGTGCTCTTCAAAGAGAAAGCTACTTTTGCTATGTCTTTGGGTTCGAGGGGAAATGGGAGTCCTCTTCAGTCAGCAGGGATGACACCTGAGTCCTTTGCAGTCCTCTTGTCTGCCTCTGAGGGTGAGATGAGAGTGGTCCCTGTCATCATGAGCCATGTCTGAAAGAATTATTCACATTCCCTACGAGAATAGACGGGTGAAATAGCAAAAGGTGTGTCTTCCTTTGGATCATGGACGGGTTCAAAGCCCACCCCATACCACTAAGTATTTTGCTGAACACGAGCTGTTGTGTGTGCGGCCTGTGTTTGGGTGATTTTTGTGTCGTGTGTGTGCGTGTTTGTGTGTGTGTCTGTGTGTGTGTGTCTGTATTTCTGTCTCCATGCCTGAGCAGCAAATCTTTTTTCCTCTTTTAGCATGTTACTCACAACTGTGGATGAAGCCCAGCACTCCTGAAAACACAATCCATGTATGGTTGAAGGAAATTTTCTTGGTGATGAGTGAGAGGTTGGTGATTGAAACCAGCTCATTTCCCATTGACCACTGAGGTCACATCTCTCAGGTGAGAAGCAAAGTGAGAATTTGAACCAGGCACATTCTCCTTAGAGACAATGGGCCAAAGACAGGTCCGATGGAATCGAATGTCTTTTCATGTTGACATCCATCCCGTCAAGCCCTCGTTAAGCCATTGAAGTGTCACATTGGGCCTGGGGGAGGCGGTGCACCCTGTGAAATTACACGACCGAAGATTTGGATTTGATTTCCAGCCCTCTGCCAGTCAGTCTGCCAGGCACTGTCATGTGACAAGCCTTAGGCGAGTCCCTTTCTGTCTCTGATTCCCGATTCCTTCACAGGGATTTATGTGGGCCTTAACGCCCACTGGGAAAAGATCCCTCTGCCAGCTCAGTGCCTGCTTTATTGGTTTGACTTGTCAATCTGGACTTGAATACACCTTTGGTTTTGGATTGACTCTATTACCTCTCCTAGAAATTAACACACAAAACTGACAGCTGATTGACAAGATGAGAAGCAGTTTTCCAAAATTCAAATTGAACTTAATCCTTTCTTACTAAAAGAATGCTCAAATCAAGGGGACACAGCTCACTCGTTTTGACTTCATGAGCTATGGCAGGTAGAGACAACTTTTTGAAAATACACAGCTAAAACTGTCCGTGCTTTGAATGCTAGACATGTTTTTCAGAATACACAGCTAAAACGGTCCACGCATAAGTGCTTTAGCACTTAAAGCGGGTACCGTTTTAGATGTGTATTTTGAAAAATCGTGTGCTCTTCAAAGAGAAAGCTACTTTTGCTGTGTCTTTGGGTTCGAGGGGAAATGGGAGTCCTCATCAGTCAGCAGGGACGACACCTGAGTCCTTTGCAGTCCTCTTGTCTGCCTCTGAGGGTGAAATGAGAGTGGTCCCTGTCATCATGAGCCATGTCTGAAAGAATTATTCATATTCCGTACGAGAATAGACGGGTGAAATAGGAAAAGATGTGTCTTCCTTTGGAGCATGGACAGGTTCAAAGCCCACCTCATACCACTAAGTATTTTGCTGAACACGAGCAGTTGTGTGTGCGGCCTGTGTTTGGGTGATTTTTGTGTCATGTTTGTGTGTGTGTGTGTGTGTGGGTGTGTCTGTGTGTGTGTGTCTGTATTTCTGTCTCCATTCCTGAGCAGCAAATCTTTTTTCCTCTTTTAGCATGTTACTCACAACTGTGGATGAAGCCCAGCACTCCTGAAAACACAATCCATGTATGGTTGAAGGAAATTTTCTTGGTGATGAGTGAGAGGTTGGTGACTGAAACCAGCTCATTTCCCATTGACCACTGAGGTCACATCTCTCAGGTGAGAAGCAAAGTGAGAATTTGAACCAGGCACATTCTCCTTAGAGACAATGGGCCAAAGACTGGTCCGATGGAATCGAATGTCTTTTCATGTTGACATCCAACCCGTCAAGCCCTCGTTAAGCCATTGAAGTGTCACATTGGGCCTGGTGGAGGCGGTGCTCCCTGTGAAATTACACGTCCGAAGATTTGGATTTGATTTCCAGCCCTCTGCCAGTCAGTCTGCCAGGCACTTTCATGTGACAAGCCTTAGGCGAGTCCCTTTCTGTCTCTGATTCCCGATTCCTTCACATGGATTTATGTGGGCCTTAACGCCCACTGGGAAAAGATCCCTCTGCCAGCTCAGTGCCTACTTTCTTGGTTTGACTTGTCAATCTGGACTTGAATACACCTTTGGTTTTTGATTGACTCTATTACCTCTCCTAGAAATTAACACACAAAACTGACAGCTGATTGAGAAGTTGAGAAGCAGTTTTCCAAAATTCAAATTGAACCTAATCCTTTCTTACTAAAAGAATGCTCAAATCAAGGGGACACAGCTCACTCGTTTTGACTTCATGAGCTATGGCAGGTAGAGACAACTTTTTGAAAATACACAGCTAAAACTGTCCGTGCTTTGAATGCTAGACATGTTTTTCAGAATACACAGCTAAAACGGTCCCCGCTTTAAGTGCTAAATCACTTAAAGCGGGGACCGTTTTAGCTGTGTATTTTGAAAAAGTTGTGTGCTCTTCATAGAGAAAGCTACTTTTGCTGTGTTTTGGGTTCGAGGGGAAATGGGAGTCCTCTTCAGTCAGCAGGGACGACACCTGAGTCCTTTGCAGTCCACTTGTCTGCCTCTGAGGGTGAAATGAGAGTGGTCCCTGTCATCATGTGCCATGTCTGAAAGAATTACTCACATTCCCTACGAGAATAGACGGGTGAAATAGCAAAAGGTGTGTCTTCCTTTGGAGCATGGACGGGTTCAAAGCCCACCTCATACCACTAAGTATTTTGCTGAACACGAGCAGTTGTGTGTGCGGCCTGTGTTTGGGTGATTTTTGTGTGATGTTTGTGTGTGTGTGTCTGTGTGTGTGTGTGTGTCTGTGTGTCTGTGTGTGTGTGTCTGTATTTCTGTCTCCATTCCTGAGCAGCAAATCTTTTTTCCTCTTTTAGCATGTTACTCACGACTGTGGATGAAGCCCAGCACTCCTGAAAACACAATCCATGTATGGTTGAAGAAAATTTTCTTGGTGATGAGTGAGAGGTTGGTGACTGAAACCAGCTCATTTCCCATTGACCACTGAGGTCACATCTCTCAGGTGAGAAGCAAAGTGAGAATTTGAACCAGGCACTTTCTCCTTAGAGACAATGGGCCAAAGACAGGTCCGATGGAATCGAATGTCTTTTCATGTTGACATCCATCCCGTCAAGCCCTCGTTAAGCCATTGAAGTGTCACATTGGGCCTGGGGGAGGCGGTGCACCCTGTGAAATTACACGTCCGAAGATTTGGATTTGATTTCCAGCCCTCTGCCAGTTAGTCTGCCAGGCACTTTCATGTGACAAGCCTTAGGCGAGTCCCTTTCTGTCTCTGATTCCCGATTCCTTCCCAGGGATTTATGTGGGCCTTAACGCCCACTGGGAAAAGATCCCTCTGCCAGCTCAGTGCCTGCTTTCTTGGTTTGACTTGTCAATCTGGACTTGAATACACCTTTGGTTTTGGATTGACTCTATTACCTCTCCTAGAAATTAACACACAAAACTGACAGCTGATTGACAAGATGAGAAGCAGTTTTCCAAAATTCAAATTGAACTTAATCCTTTCTTACTAAAAGAATGCTCAAATCAAGGGGACACAGCTCACTCGTTTTGACTTCATGAGCTATGGCAGGTAGAGACAACTTTTTGAAAATACACAGCTAAAACTGTCCGTGCTTTGAATGCTAGACATGTTTTTCAGAATACACAGCTAAAACGGTCCCCGCTTTAAGTGCCAAAGCACTTAAAGCGGGGACCGTTTTAGCTGTGTATTTTGAAAAATTTGTGTGCTCTTCAAAGAGAAAGCTACTTTTGCTGTGTCTTTGGGTTCGAGGGGAAATGGGAGTCCTCTTCAGTCAGCAGGGACGACACCTGAGTCCTCTGCAGTCCTCTTGCCTGCCTCTGAGGGTGAAATGAGAGTGGTCCCTGTCATCATGAGCCATGTCTGAAAGAATTATTCACATTCCCTACGAGAATAGACGGGTGAAATAGCAAAAGGTGTGTCTTCTTTGGAGCATGGATGGGTTCAAAGCCCACCTCATACCACTAAGTATTTTGCTGAACACGAGCAGTTGTGTGTGTGCGGCCTGTGTTTGGGTGATTTTTGTGTCATGTGTGTGTGTGTGTGTGTCTGTATGTGCGTGTCTGTATTTCTGTCTCCATTCCTGAGCAGCAAATCTTTTTTCCTCTTTTAGCATGTTACTCACGACTGTGGATGAAGCCCAGCACTCCTGAAAACACAATCCATGTATGGTTGAAGGAAATTTTCTTGGTGATGAGTGAGAGGTTGGTGACTGAAACCAGCTCATTTCCCATTGACCACTGAGGTCACATCTCTCAGGTGAGAAGCAAAGTGAGAATTTGAACCAGGCACATTCTCCTTAGAGACAATGGGCCAAAGACAGGTCCGATGGAATCGAATGTCTTTTCATGTTGACATCCATCCCGTCAAGCCCTCGTTAAGCCATTGAAGTGTCACATTGGGCCTGGGGGAGGCGGTGCCCCCTGTGAAATTACACGTCCGAAGATTTGGATTTGATTTCCAGCCCTCTGCCAGTCAGTCTGCCAGGCACTTTCATGTGACAAGCCTTAGGCGAGTCCCTTTCTGTCTCTGATTCCCGATTCCTTCACAGGGATTTATGTGGGCCTTAACGCCCACTGGGAAAAGATCCCTCTGCCAGCTCAGTGCCTGCTTTCTTGGTTTGACTTGTCAATCTGGACTTGAATACACCTTTGGTTTTGGATTGACTCTATTACCTCTCCGAGAAATTAACACACAAAACTGACAGCTGATTGACAAGATGAGAAGCAGTTTTCCAAAATTCAAATTGAACTTAATCTTTTCTTACTAAAAGAATGCTCAAATCAAGGGGACACAGCTCACTCGTTTTGACTTCATGAGCTATGGCAGGTAGAGACAACTTTTTGAAAATACACAGCTAAAACTGTCCGTGCTTTGAATGCTAGACATGTTTTTCAGAATACATAGCTAAAACGGTCCCCGCATAAGTGATTTAGCACTTAAAGCGGGCACCGTTTTATCTGTGTATTTTGAAAAAGTTGTATGCTCTTCAAAGAGAAAGCTACTTTTGCTGTGTCTTTGGGTTCGAGAGGAAATGGGAGTCCTCTTCAGTCAGCAGGGACGACACCTGAGTCCTTTGCAGTCCTCTTGTCTGCCTCTGAGGGTGAAATGAGAGTGGTCCCTGTCATCATGAGCCATGTCTGAAAGAATTATTCACATTCCGTACGAGAATAGACGGTTGAAATAGCAAAAGGTGTGTCTTCCTTTGGAGCATGGACGGGTTCAAAGCCCACCTCATACCACTAAGTATTTTGCTGAACACGAGCAGTTGTGTGTGCGGCCTGTGTTTGGTTGATTTTTGTGTCGTGTGTGTGTGTGTGTGTGTGTGTGTGTGTGTCTGTCTGTGTGTGTGTGTCTGTATTTCTGTCTCCATTCCTGAGCAGCAAATCTTTTTTCCTCTTTTAGCATGTTACTCACAACTGTGGATGAAGCCCAGCACTCCTGAAAACACAATCCATGTATGGTTGAAGGAAATTTTCTTGGTGATGAGTGAGAGGTTGGTGACTGAAACCAGCTCATTTCCCATTGACCACTGAGGTCACATCTCTCAGGTGAGAAGCAAAGTGAGAATTTGAACCAGGCACATTCTCCTTAGAGACAATGGGCCAAAGACAGGTCCGATGGAATCGAATGTCTTTTCATGTTGACATCCATCCCGTCAAGCCCTCGTTAAGCCATTGAAGTGTCACATTGGGCCTGGGGGAGGCGGTGCCCCCTGTGAAATTACACGTCCGAAGATTTGGATTTGATTTCCAGCCCTCTGCCAGTCAGTCTGCCAGGCACTTTCATGTGACAAGCCTTAGGCGAGTCCCTTTCTGTCTCTGATTCCCGATTCCTTCACAGGGATTTATGTGGGCCTTAACGCCCACTGGGAAAAGATCCCTCTGCCAGCTCAGTGCCTGCTTTCTTGCTTTGACTTGTCAATCTGGACTTGAATACACCTTTGGTTTTGGATTGACTCTATTACCTCTCCGAGAAATTAACACACAAAACTGACAGCTGATTGACAAGATGAGAAGCAGTTTTCCAAAATTCAAATTGAACTTAATCTTTTCTTACTAAAAGAATGCTCAAATCAAGGGGACACAGCTCACTCGTTTTGACTTCATGAGCTATGGCAGGTAGAGACAACTTTTTGAAAATACACAGCTAAAACTGTCCGTGCTTTGAATGCTAGACATGTTTTTCAGAATACACAGCTAAAACGGTCCCCGCATAAGTGATTTAGCACTTAAAGCGGGCACCGTTTTATCTGTGTATTTTGAAAAAGTTGTATGCTCTTCAAAGAGAAAGCTACTTTTGCTGTGTCTTTGGGTTCGAGAGGAAATGGGAGTCCTCTTCAGTCAGCAGGGACGACACCTGAGTCCTTTGCAGTCCTCTTGTCTGCCTCTGAGGGTGAAATGAGAGTGGTCCCTGTCATCATGAGCCATGTCTGAAAGAATTATTCACATTCCGTACGAGAATAGACGGTTGAAATAGCAAAAGGTGTGTCTTCCTTTGGAGCATGGACGGGTTCAAAGCCCACCTCATACCACTAAGTATTTTGCTGAACACGAGCAGTTGTGTGTGCGGCCTGTGTTTGGGTGATTTTTGTGTCGTGTGTGTGTGTGTGTGTGTGTGTGTGTGTCTGTCTGTGTGTGTGTGTCTGTATTTCTGTCTCCATTCCTGAGCAGCAAATCTTTTTTCCTCTTTTAGCATGTTACTCACAACTGTGGATGAAGCCCAGCACTCCTGAAAACACAATCCATGTATGGTTGAAGGAAATTTACTTGGTGATGAGTGAGAGGTTGGTGACTGAAACCAGCTCATTTCCCATTGACCACTGAGGTCGCATCTATCAGGTGAGAAGCAAAGTGAGAATTTGAACCAGGCACATTCTCCTTAGAGACAATGGGCCAAAGACAGGTCCGATGGAATCGAATGTCTTTTCATGTTGACATCCATCCCGTCAAGCCCTCGTTAAGCCATTGAAGTGTCACATTGGGCCTGGGGGAGGCGGTGCACCCTGTGAAATTACACGTCCGAAGATTTGGATTTGATTTCCAGCCCTCTGCCAGTCAGTATGCCAGGCATTTTCATGTGACAAGACTTAGGCGAGTCCCTTTCTGTCTCTGATTCCCGATTCCTTCACAGGGATTTATGTGGGCCTTAACGCCCACTGGGAATAGATCCCTCTGCCAGCTCAGTGCCTGCTTTCTTGGTTTGACTTGTCAATCTGGACTTGAATACACCTTTGGTTTTGGATTGACTCTATTACCTCTCCTAGAAATTAACACACAAAACTGTCAGGTGATTGACAAGATGAGAAGCAGTTTTCCAAAATTCAAATTGAACTTAATCCTTTCTTACTAAAAGAATGCTCAAATCAAGGGGACACAGCTCACTCGTTTTGACTTCATGAGCTATGGCAGGTAGAGACAACTTTTTGAAAATACACAGCTAAAACTGTCCGTGCTTTGAATGCTAGACATGTTTTTCAGAATACACAGCTAAAACGGTCCCCGCTTTAAGTGCTAAAGCACTTAAAGCGGGGACCGTTTTAGCTGTGTATTTTGAAAAAGTTGTGTGCTCTTCAAAGAGAAAGCTACTTTTGCTATGTCTTTGGGTTCGAGGGGAAATGGGAGTCCTCTTCAGTCAGCAGGGATGACACCTGAGTCCTTTGCAGTCCTCTTGTCTGCCTCTGAGGGTGAGATGAGAGTGGTCCCTGTCATCATGAGCCATGTCTGAAAGAATTATTCACATTCCCTACGAGAATAGACGGGTGAAATAGCAAAAGGTGTGTCTTCCTTTGGATCATGGACGGGTTCAAAGCCCACCCCATACCACTAAGTATTTTGCTGAACACGAGCTGTTGTGTGTGCGGCCTGTGTTTGGGTGATTTTTGTGTCGTGTGTGTGCGTGTTTGTGTGTGTGTCTGTGTGTGTGTGTCTGTATTTCTGTCTCCATGCCTGAGCAGCAAATCTTTTTTCCTCTTTTAGCATGTTACTCACAACTGTGGATGAAGCCCAGCACTCCTGAAAACACAATCCATGTATGGTTGAAGGAAATTTTCTTGGTGATGAGTGAGAGGTTGGTGATTGAAACCAGCTCATTTCCCATTGACCACTGAGGTCACATCTCTCAGGTGAGAAGCAAAGTGAGAATTTGAACCAGGCACATTCTCCTTAGAGACAATGGGCCAAAGACAGGTCCGATGGAATCGAATGTCTTTTCATGTTGACATCCATCCCGTCAAGCCCTCGTTAAGCCATTGAAGTGTCACATTCGGCCTGGGGGAGGCGGTGCACCCTGTGAAATTACACGACCGAAGATTTGGATTTGATTTCCAGCCCTCTGCCAGTCAGTCTGCCAGGCACTGTCATGTGACAAGCCTTAGGCGAGTCCCTTTCTGTCTCTGATTCCCGATTCCTTCACAGGGATTTATGTGGGCCTTAACGCCCACTGGGAAAAGATCCCTCTGCCAGCTCACTGCCTGCTTTCTTGGTTTGACTTGTCAATCTGGACTTGAATACACCTTTGGTTTTGGATTGACTCTATTACCTCTCCTAGAAATTAACACACAAAACTGACAGCTGATTGACAAGATGAGAAGCAGTTTTCCAAAATTCAAATTGAACTTAATCCTTTCTTACTAAAAGAATGCTCAAATCAAGGGGACACAGCTCACTCGTTTTGACTTCATGAGCTATGGCAGGTAGAGACAACTTTTTGAAAATACACAGCTAAAACTGTCCGTGCTTTGAATGCTAGACATGTTTTTCAGAATACACAGCTAAAACGGTCCCCGCTTTAAGTGCTTTAGCACTTAAATCAGGGACCGTTTTAGTTGTGTATTTTGAAAAAGTTGTGTGCTCTTCAAAGAGAAAGCTACTTTTGCTGTGTCTTTGGGTTCGAGGGGAAATGGGAGTCCTCTTCAGTCAGCAGGGATTACACCTGAGTCCTTTGCAGTCCTCTTGTCTGCCTCTGAGGGTGAGATGAGAGTGGTCCCTGTCATCATGAGCCATGTCTGAAAGAATTATTCACATTCCCTACGAGAATAGACGGGTGAAATAGCAAAAGGTGTGTCTTCCTTTGGATCATGGACGGGTTCAAAACCCACCCCATACCACTAAGTATTTTGCTGAACACGAGCTGTTGTGTGTGAGGCCTGTGTTTGGGTGATTTTTGTGTCGTGTGTGTGTGTGTTTGTGTGTGTGTGTCTGTATTTCTGTCTCCATTCCTGAGCAGCAAATATTTTTTCCTCTTTTAGCATGTTAATCACAACTGTGGATGAAGCCCAGCACTCCTGAAAACACAATCCATGTATGGTTGAAGGAAATTTTCTTGGTGATGAGTGAGAGGTTGGTGACTGAAACCAGCTCATTTCCCATTGACCACTGAGGTCACATCTCTCAGGTGAGAAGCAAAGTGAGAATTTGAACCAGGCACATTCTCCTTAGAGACAATGGGCCAAAGACAGGTCCGATGGAATCGAATGTCTTTTCTTGTTGACATCTATCCCGTCAAGTCCTCGTTAAGCCATTGAAGTGTCACATTGGGCCTGGGGGAGGCGGTGCACCCTGTGAAATTACACGTCCGAAGATTTGGATTTGATTTCCTGCCCTCTGCCAGTCAGTCTGCCAGGCACTTTCATGTGACAAGCCTTAGGCGAGTCCCTTTCTGTCTCTGATTCCCGATTCCTTCACAGGGATTTATGTGGGCCTTAACGCCCACTGGGAAAAGATCCCTCTGCCAGCTCAGTGCCTGATTTCTTGGTTTGACTTGTCAATCTGGACTTGAATACACCTTTGGATTTGGATTGACTCTATTACCTCTCCTAGAAATTAACACACAAAACTGACAGCTGATTGACAAGATGAGAAGCAGTATTCCAAAATTCAAATTGAACTTAATCCTTTCTTCCTAAAAGAATGCTCAAATCAAGCGGACACATCTCACTCGTTTTGACTTCATGAGCTATGGCAGGTAGAGACAACTTTTTGAAAATACACAGCTAAAACTGTCCGTGCTTTGAATGCTAGACATGATTTTCAGAATACACAGCTAAAGCGGTCCCCACATAAGTGATTTAGCACTTAAAGCGGGGACCGTTTTAGCTGTGTATTTTGAAAAAGTTGTGGGCTCTTCAAAGAGAAAGCTACTTTTGCTGTGTCTTTGGGTTCGAGGGGAAATGGGAGTCCTCTTCAGTCAGCAGGGATGACACCTGAGTCCTTTGCAGTCCTCTTGTCTGCCTCTGAGGGTGAAATGAGAGTGGTCCCTGTCATCATGAGCCATGTCTGAAAGAATTATTCACATTCCCTACGAGAATAGACGGGTGAAATAGCAAAAGGTGTGTCTTCCTTTGGAGGATGGACGGGTTCAAAGCCCACCTCATACCACTAAGTATTTTGCTGAACACGAGCAGTTGTGTGTGCGGCCTGTGTTTGGGTGATTTTTGTGTTATGTGGGTGTGTGTGTGTGTGTCTGTGTGTGTGTGTCTGTATTTCTGTCACCATTCCTGAGCAGCAAATCTTTTTTCCTCTTTTAGCATGTTACTCACGACTGTGGATGAAGCCCAGCACTCCTGAAAACACAATCCATGTATGGTTGAAGGAAATTTTCTTGGTGATGAGTGAGAGGTTGGTGACTGAAACCAGCTCATTTCCCATTGACCACTGAGGTCACATCTCTCAGGTGAGAAGCAAAGTGAGAATTTGAACCAGGCACTTTCTCCTTAGAGACAATGGGCGAAAGACAGGTCCGATGGAATCGAATGTCTTTTCATGTTGACATCCATCCCGTCAAGCCCTCGTTAAGCCATTGAAGTGTCACATTGGGCCTGGGGGAGGCGGTGCCCCCTGTGAAATTACACGTCCGAAGATTTGGATTTGATTTCCAGCCCTCTGCCAGTCAGTCTGCCAGGCACTTTCATGTGACAAGCCTTAGGCGAGTCCCTTTCTGTCTCTGATTCCCGATTCCTTCACAGGGATTTATGTGGGCCTTAACGCCCACTGGGAAAAGATCCCTCTGCCAGCTCAGTGCCTGCTTTCTTGGTTTGACTTGTCAATCTGGACTTGAATACACCTTTGGTTTTGGATTGACTCTATTACCTCTCCGAGAAATTATCACACAAAACTGACAGCTGATTGACAAGATGAGAAGCAGTTTTCCAAAATTCAAATTGAACTTAATCTTTTCTTACTAAAAGAATGCTCAAATCAAGGGGACACAGCTCACTCGTTTTGACTTCATGAGCTATGGCAGGTAGAGACAACTTTTTGAAAATACACAGCTAAAACTGTCCGTGCTTTGAATGCTAGACATGTTTTTCAGAATACACAGCTAAAACGGTCCCCGCATAAGTGATTTAGCACTTAAAGCGGGCACCGTTTTAGCTGTGTATTTTGAAAAAGTTGTATGCTCTTCAAAGAGAAAGCTACTTTTGCTGTGTCTTTGGGTTCGAGAGGAAATGGGAGTCCTCTTCAGTCGGCAGGGACGACACCTGAGTCCTTTGCAGTCCTCTTGTCTGCCTCTGAGGGTGAGATGAGAGTGGTCCCTGTCATCATGAGCCATGTCTGAAAGAATTATTCACATTCCCTACGAGAATAGACGGGTGAAATAGCAAAAGGTGTGTCTTCCTTTGGATCATGGACGGGTTCAAAGCCCACCCCATACCACTAAGTATTTTGCTGAACACGAGCTGTTGTGTGTGCGGCCTGTGTTTGGGTGATTTTTGTGTCGTGTGTGTGCGTGTTTGTGTGTGTGTCTGTGTGTGTTTGTCTGTATTTCTGTCTCCATTCCTGAGCAGCAAATATTTTTTCCTCTTTTAGCATGTTAATCACAACTGTGGATGAAGCCCAGCACTCCTGAAAACACAATCCATGTATGGTTGAAGGAAATTTTCTTGGTGATGAGTGAGAGGTTGGTGACTGAAACCAGCTCATTTCCCATTGACCACTGAGGTCACATCTCTCAGGTGAGAAGCAAAGTGAGAATTTGAACCAGGCAAATTCTCCTTAGAGACAATGGGCCAAAGACAGGTCCGATGGAATCGAATGTCTTTTCTTGTTGACATCTATCCCGTCAAGTCCTCGTTAAGCCATTGAAGTGTCACATTGGGTCTGGGGGAGGCGGTGCACCCTGTGAAATTACACGTCCGAAGATTTGGATTTGATTTCCTGCCCTCTGCCAGTCAGTCTGCCAGGCACTTTCATGTGACAAGCCTTAGGCGAGTCCCTTTCTGTCTCTGATTCCCGATTCCTTCACAGGGATTTATGTGGGCCTTAACCCCCACTGGGAAAAGATCCCTCTGCCAGCTCAGTGCCTGATTTCTTGGTTTGACTTGTCAATCTGGACTTGAATACACCTTTGGATTTGGATTGACTCTATTACCTCTCCTAGAAATTAACACACAAAACTGACAGCTGATTGACAAGATGAGAAGCAGTTTTCCAAAATTCAAATTGAACTTAATCCTTTCTTACTAAAAGAATGTTCAAATCAAGGGGACACAGCTCACTCGTTTTGACTTCATGAGCTATGGCAGGTAGAGACAACTTTTTGAAAATACACAGCTAAAACTGTCCGTGCTTTGAATGCTAGACATGTTTTTCAGAATACACAGCTAAAACGGTCCCCGCTTTAAGTGCTGTGTATTTTGATAAATTTGTGTGCTCTTTAAAGAGACAGCTACTTTTGCTGTGTCTTTGGGTTCGAGGGGAATTGGGAGTCCTCTTCAGTCAGCAGGGACGACACCTGAGTCCTTTGCAGTCCTCTTGTCTGCCTCTGAGGGTGAAATGAGAGTGGTCCCTGTCATCATGAGCCATGTCTGAAAGAATTATTCACATTCCCTACGAGAACAGACGGGTGAAATAGCAAACGGTGTGTCTTCCTTTGGAGCATGGACGGGTTCAAAGCCCACCTCATACCACTAAGTATTTTGCTGAACACGAGCAGTTGTGTGTGCGGCCTGTGTTTGGGTGATTTTTGTGTCGTGTGTGTGTGTGTGTGTGTGTGTGTTTGTATCTGTGTATGTGTGTCTGTATTTCTGTCTCCATTCCTGAGCAGCAAATATTTTTTCCTCTTTTAGCATGTTACTCATAACTGTGGATGAAGCCCAGCACTCCTGAAAACACAATCCATGTATGGTTGAAGGAAATTTTCTTGGTGATGAGTGAGAGGTTGGTGACTGAAACCAGCTCATTTCCCATTGACCACTGAGGTCACATCTCTCAGGTGAGAAGCAAAGTGAGAATTTGAACCAGGCACATTCTCCTTAGAGACAATGGGCCAAAGACAGGTCCGATGGAATCGAATGTCTTTTCATGTTGACATCCATCCCGTCAAGCCCTTGTTAAGCCATTGAAGTGTCACATTGGGCCTGGGGGAGGCGATGCCCCCTGTGAAATTACACATCCGAAGATTTGGATTTGATTTCCAGCCCTCTGCCAGTCAGTCTGCCAGGCACTTTCATGTGACAAGCCTTAGGCGAGTCCCTTTCTGTCTCTGATTCCCGATTCCTTCACAGGGATTTATGTGGGCCTTAACGCCCACTGGGAAAAGATCCCTCTGCCAGCTCAGTGCCTGCTTTCTTGGTTTGACTTGTCAATCTGGACTTGAATACACCTTTGGTTTTGGATTGACTCTATTACCTCTCCTAGAAATTAACACACAAAACTGACAGCTGATTGACAAGATGAGAAGCAGTTTTCCAAAATTCAAATTGAACTTAATCCTTTCTTACTAAAAGAATGCTCAAATCAAGGGGACACAGCTCACTCGTTTTGACTTCATGAGCTATGGCAGGTAGAGACAACTTTTTGAAAATACACAGCTAAAACTGTCCGTGCTTTGAATGCTAGACATGCTTTTCAGTTTTAAGTGCTTTAGCACTTAAAGCGGGACCGTTTTAGCTGTGTATTTTGAAAAAGTTGTGTGCTCTTCAAAGAGAAAGCTACTTTTGCTGTGTCTTTGGGTTCGAGGGGAAATGGGAGTCCTCTTCAGTCAGCAGGGACGACACCTGAGTCCTTTGCAGTCCTCTTGTCTGCCTCTGAGGGTGAAATGAGAGTGGTCCCTGTCATAATGAGCCGTGTCTGAAAGAATTATTCACATTCCCTACGAGAATAGACGGGTGAAATAGCAAAAGGTGTGTCTTCCTTTGGAGCATGGACGGGTTCAAAGCCCACCTCATACCACTAAGTATTTTGCTGAACACGAGCAGTTGTGTGTGCGGCCTGTGTTTGGGTGATTTTTCTGTCATGTGTGTGTGTGTGTGTGTCTGTGTGTGTGTGTCTGTATTTCTGTCTCCATGCCTGAGCAGCAAATCTTTTTTCCTCTTTTAGCATGTTACTCACAACTGTGGATGAAGCCCAGCACTCCTGAAAACACAATCCATGTATGGTTGAAGGAAATTTTCTTGGTGATGAGTGAGAGGTTGGTGATTGAAACCAGCTCATTTCCCATTGACCACTGAGGTCACATCTCTCAGGTGAGAAGCAAAGTGAGAATTTGAACCAGGCACATTCTCCTTAGAGACAATGGGCCAAAGACAGGTCCGATGGAATCGAATGTCTTTTCATGTTGACATCCATCCCGTCAAGCCCTCGTTAAGCCATTGAAGTGTCACATTGGGCCTGGGGGAGGCGGTGCACCCTGTGAAATTACACGTCCGAAGATTTGGATTTGATTTCCAGCCCTCTGCCAGTCAGTCTGCCAGGCACTTTCATGTGACTAGACTTAGGCGAGTCCCTTTCTGTCTCTGATTCCCGATTCCTTCACAGGGATTTATGTGGGCCTTAACGCCCACTGGGAAAAGATCCCTCTGCCAGCTCAGTGCCTGCTTTCTTGGTTTGACTTGTCAATCTGGACTTGAATACACCTTTGGTTTTGGATTGACTCTATTACCTCTCCTAGAAATTAACACACAAAACTGTCAGGTGATTGACAAGATGAGAAGCAGTTTTCCAAAATTCAAATTGAACTTAATCCTTTCTTACTAAAAGAATGCTCAAATCAAGGGGACACAGCTCACTCGTTTTGACTTCATGAGCTATGGCAGGTAGAGACAAATTTTTGAAAATACACAGCTAAAACTGTCCGTGCTTTGAATGCTAGACATGTTTTTCAGAATACACAGCTAAAACGGTCCCCGCTTTAAGTGCTAAAGCACTTAAAGCGGGGACCGTTTTAGCTGTGTATTTTGAAAAAGTTGTGTGCTCTTCAAAGAGAAAGCTACTTTTGCTGTGTCTTTGGGTTCGAGGGGAATTGGGAGTCCTCTTCAGTCAGCAGGGATGACACCTGAGTCCTTTGCAGTCCTCTTGTCTGCCTCTGAGGGTGAGATGAGAGTGGTCCCTGTCATCATGAGCCATGTCTGAAAGAATTATTCACATTCCCTACGAGAATAGACGGGTGAAATAGCAAAAGGTGTGTCTTCCTTTGGAGGATGGACGGGTTCAAAGCCCACCTCATACCACTAAGTATTTTGCTGAACACGAGCAGTTGTGTGTGCGGCCTGTGTTTGGGTGATTTTTGTGTCGTGTGTGTGTGTGTGTGTGTGTGTGTTTGTATCTGTGTATGTGTGTCTGTATTTCTGTCTCCATTCCTGAGCAGCAAATCTTTTTTCCTCTTTTAGCATGTTACTCATAACTGTGGATGAAGCCCAGCACTCCTGAAAACACAATCCATGTATGGTTGAAGGAAATTTTCTTGGTGATGAGTGAGAGGTTGGTGACTGAAACCAGCTCATTTCCCATTGACCACTGAGGTCACATCTCTCAGGTGAGAAGCAAAGTGAGAATTTGAACCAGGCACATTCTCCTTAGAGACAATGGGCCAAAGACAGGTCCGATGGAATCGAATGTCTTTTCATGTTGACATCCATCCCGTCAAGCCCTTGTTAAGCCATTGAAGTGTCACATTGGGCCTGGGGGAGGCGATGCCCCCTGTGAAATTACACATCCGAAGATTTGGATTTGATTTCCAGCCCTCT
Source organism: Saimiri boliviensis (assembly GCF_048565385.1). NCBI lineage: Eukaryota > Metazoa > Chordata > Mammalia > Primates > Cebidae > Saimiri > Saimiri boliviensis. The sequence goes on from NC_133453.1 coordinate 155,020,720, forward strand.
GCCAGTCAGTCTGCCAGGCACTTTCATGTGACAAGCCTTAGGCGAGTCCCTTTCTGTCTCTGATTCCCGATTCCTTCACAGGGATTTATGTGGGCCTTAACGCCCACTGGGAAAAGATCCCTCTGCCAGCTCAGTGCCTGCTTTCTTGGTTTGACTTGTCAATCTGGACTTGAATACACCTTTGGTTTTGGATTGACTCTATTACCTCTCCTAGAAATTAACACACAAAACTGACAGCTGATTGACAAGATGAGAAGCAGTTTTCCAAAATTCAAATTGAACTTAATCCTTTCTTACTAAAAGAATGCTCAAATCAAGGGGACACAGCTCACTCGTTTTGACTTCATGAGCTATGGCAGGTAGAGACAACTTTTTGAAAATACACAGCTAAAACTGTCCGTGCTTTGAATGCTAGACATGCTTTTCAGTTTTAAGTGCTTTAGCACTTAAAGCGGGACCGTTTTAGCTGTGTATTTTGAAAAAGTTGTGTGCTCTTCAAAGAGAAAGCTACTTTTGCTGTGTCTTTGGGTTCGAGGGGAAATGGGAGTCCTCTTCAGTCAGCAGGGACGACACCTGAGTCCTTTGCAGTCCTCTTGTCTGCCTCTGAGGGTGAAATGAGAGTGGTCCCTGTCATCATGAGCCGTGTCTGAAAGAATTATTCACATTCCCTACGAGAATAGACGGGTGAAATAGCAAAAGGTGTGTCTTCCTTTGGAGCATGGACGGGTTCAAAGCCCACCTCATACCACTAAGTATTTTGCTGAACACGAGCAGTTGTGTGTGCGGCCTGTGTTTGGGTGATTTTTCTGTCATGTGTGTGTGTGTGTGTGTCTGTGTGTGTGTGTCTGTATTTCTGTCTCCATGCCTGAGCAGCAAATCTTTTTTCCTCTTTTAGCATGTTACTCACAACTGTGGATGAAGCCCAGCACTCCTGAAAACACAATCCATGTATGGTTGAAGGAAATTTTCTTGGTGATGAGTGAGAGGTTGGTGATTGAAACCAGCTCATTTCCCATTGACCACTGAGGTCACATCTCTCAGGTGAGAAGCAAAGTGAGAATTTGAACCAGGCACATTCTCCTTAGAGACAATGGGCCAAAGACAGGTCCGATGGAATCGAATGTCTTTTCATGTTGACATCCATCCCGTCAAGCCCTCGTTAAGCCATTGAAGTGTCACATTGGGCCTGGGGGAGGCGGTGCACCCTGTGAAATTACACGTCCGAAGATTTGGATTTGATTTCCAGCCCTCTGCCAGTCAGTCTGCCAGGCACTTTCATGTGACTAGACTTAGGCGAGTCCCTTTCTGTCTCTGATTCCCGATTCCTTCACAGGGATTTATGTGGGCCTTAACGCCCACTGGGAAAAGATCCCTCTGCCAGCTCAGTGCCTGCTTTCTTGGTTTGACTTGTCAATCTGGACTTGAATACACCTTTGGTTTTGGATTGACTCTATTACCTCTCCTAGAAATTAACACACAAAACTGTCAGGTGATTGACAAGATGAGAAGCAGTTTTCCAAAATTCAAATTGAACTTAATCCTTTCTTACTAAAAGAATGCTCAAATCAAGGGGACACAGCTCACTCGTTTTGACTTCATGAGCTATGGCAGGTAGAGACAAATTTTTGAAAATACACAGCTAAAACTGTCCGTGCTTTGAATGCTAGACATGTTTTTCAGAATACACAGCTAAAACGGTCTCCGCTTTAAGTGCTAAAGCACTTAAAGCGGGGACCGTTTTAGCTGTGTATTTTGAAAAAGTTGTGTGCTCTTCAAAGAGAAAGCTACTTTTGCTGTGTCTTTGGGTTCGAGGGGAATTGGGAGTCCTCTTCAGTCAGCAGGGATGACACCTGAGTCCTTTGCAGTCCTCTTGTCTGCCTCTGAGGGTGAGATGAGAGTGGTCCCTGTCATCATGAGCCATGTCTGAAAGAATTATTCACATTCCCTACGAGAATAGACGGGTGAAATAGCAAAAGGTGTGTCTTCCTTTGGAGGATGGACGGGTTCAAAGCCCACCTCATACCACTAAGTATTTTGCTGAACACGAGCAGTTGTGTGTGCGGCCTGTGTTTGGGTGATTTTTGTGTCATGTGTGTGTGTGTGTGTGTGTGTGTGTGTGTGTCTGGTGTCTGTGTGTGTGTGTCTGTATTTCTGTCTCCATGCCTGAGCAGCAAATCTTTTTTCCTCTTTTAGCATGTTACTCACAACTGTGGATGAAGTTCAGCACTCCTGAAAACACAATCCATGTATGGTTGAAGGAAATTTTCTTGGTGATGAGTGAGAGGTTGGTGACTGAAACCAGCTCATTTCCCATTGACCACTGAGGTCACATCTCTCAGGTGAGAAGCAAAGTGAGAGTTTGAACCAGGCACATTCTCCTTAGAGACAATGGGCCAAAGACAGGTCCGATGGAATCGAATGTCTTTTCATGTTGACATCCATCCCGTCAAGCCCTCGTTAAGCCATTGAAGTGTCACATTGGGCCTGGGGGAGGCGGTGCAACCTGTGAAATTACACGTCCGAAGATTTGGATTTGATTTCCAGCCCTCTGCCAGTCAGTCTGCCAGACACTTTCAGGTGACAAGCCTTAGGCGAGTCCCTTTCTGTCTCTGATTCCCGATTCCTTCACAGGGATTTATGTGGGCCTTAACGCCCACTGGGAAAAGATCCCTCTGCCAGCTCAGTGCCTGCTTTCTTGGTTTGACTTGTCAATCTGGACTTGAATACACCTTTGGTTTTGGATTGACTCTATTACCTCTCCTAGAAATTAACACACAAAACTGACAGCTGATTGACAAGATGAGAAGCAGTTTTCCAAAATTCAAATTGAACTTAATCCTTTCTTACTAAAAGACTGCTCTAATCAAGGGAAAACAGCTCACTCGTTTTGACTTCATGAGCTTTGGCAAATAGAGACAACTTTCTGAAAATACACAGCTAAAACTGTCCGTGCTTTTAATGCTAGACATGTTTTTCAGAATACACAGCTAAAACGGTCCCCGCTTTAAGTGCTAAAGCACTTAAAGCGGGGACCGTTTTAGCTGGGTATTTTGAAAAAGTTGTGTGCTCTTCAAAGAGAAAGCTACTTTTGCTGTGTCTTTGGGTTCGAGGGGAAATGGGAGTCCTCTTCAGTCAGCAGGGACGACACCTGAGTCCTTTGTAGTCCTCTTGTCTGCTTCTGAGGGTGAAATGAGAGTGGTCCCTGTCATCATGAGCCATGTCTGAAAGAATTATTCACATTCCCTACGAGAATAGACGGGTGAAATAGCAAAAGGTGTGTCTTCCTTTGGAGCATGAACGGGTTCAAAGCCCACCTCATACCACTAAGTATTTTGCTGAACACGAGCAGTTGTGTGTGCGGCCAGTGTTTGGGTGATTTTTGTGTCATGTGTGTGTGTGTGTGTGTGTGTGTGTGTGTGTTTGTGTGTGTGTCTGTGTGTCTGTATTTCTGTCTCCATTCCTGAGAAGCAAATCTTTTTTCCTCTTTTAGCATGTTACTCACAACTGTGGATTAAGCCCAGCAATCCTGAAAACACAATCCATGTATGGTTGAAGGAAATTTTCTTGGTGATGAGTGAGAGGTTGGTGACTGAAACCAGCTCATTTCCCATTGACCACTGAGGTCACATCTCTCAGGTGAGAAGCAAAGTGAGAATTTGAACCAGGCACATTCTCCTTAGAGACAATGGGCCAAAGACAGGTCCGATGGAATCAAATGTCTTTTCATGTTGACATCCATCCCGTAAAGCCCTCGTTAAGCCATTGAAGTGCCACATTGGGCCTGGGGGAGGCGGTGCACCCTGTGAAATTACACGTCCGAAGATTTGGATTTGATTTCCAGCCCTCTGACAGTCAGTCTGCCAGGCACTTTCATGTGACAAGCCTTAGCCGAGTCCCTTTCTGTCTCTGATTCCCGATTCCTTCAAAGGGATTTATGTGGGCCTTAAGGCCCACTGGGAAATGATCCCTCTGCCAGCTCAGTGCCTGCTTTCTTGGTTTGACTTGTCAATCTGGACTTGAATACACCTTTGGTTTTGGATTGACTCTATTACCTCTCCTAGAAATTAAGACACAAAACTGACAGCTGATTGACAAGATGAGAAGCAGTTTTCCAAAATTCAAATTGAACTTAATCCTTTCTTACTAAAAGAATGCTCAAATCAAGGGGACACAGCTCACTCGTTTTGACTTCATGAGCTATGGCATGTAGAGACAACTTTCTGAAAATACACAGCTAAAACTGTCTGTGCTTTGAATGCCAGACATGTTTTTCAGAATACACAGCTAAAGCGGGGACCGTTTTAGCTGTGTATGTTGAAAAAGTTGTGTGCTCTTCAAAGAGAAAGCTACTTTTGCTGTGTCTTTGGGTTCGAGGGGAAATGGGAGTCCTCTTCAGTCAGCAGGGACGACACCTGAGTCCTTTGCAGTCCTCTTGTCTGCCTCTGAGGGTGAAATGAGAGTGGTCCCTGTCATCATGAGCCATGTCTGAAAGAATTATTCACATTCCCTACGAGAATAGACGGGTGAAATAGCAAAAGGTGTGTCTTCCTTTGGAGCATGGACGGGTTCAAAGCCCACCTCATACCACTAAGTATTTTGCTGAACAGGAGCTGTTGTGTGTGCGGCCTGTGTTTGGGTGATTTTTGTGTCGTGTGTGTGTGTGTGTGTGTGTGTGTGTGTGTGTGTGTTTGTCTGTATTTCTGTCTCCATTCCTGAGCAGCAAATCTTTTTTCCTCTTTTAGCATGTTACTCACAACTGTGGATGAAGCCCAGCACTCCTGAAAACACAATCCATGTATGGTTGAAGGAAATTTTCTTGGCGATGAGTGAGAGGTTGGTGACTGAAACCAGCTCATTTCCCTTTGACCACTGAGGTCACATCTCTCAGGTGAGAAGCAAAGTGAGAATTTGAATCAGGCACAATCTCCTTGGAGACAATGGGCCAAAAACAGGTCCGATGGAATCGAATGTCTTTTCATGTTGACATCCATCCCGTCAAGCCCTCGTTAAGCCATTGAAGTGTCACATTGGGCCTGGGGGAGGCGGTGCACCCTGTGAAATTACACGTCCGAAGATTTGGATTTGATTTCCAGCCCTCTGCCAGTCAGTCTGCCAGGCACTTTCATGTGACAAGCCTTAGGCGAGTCCCTTTCTGTCTCTGATTCCCGATTCCTTCACAGGGATTTATGTGGGCCTTAACGCCCACTGGGGAAAGATCCCTCTGCCAGCTCAGTGCCTGCTTTCTTGGTTTGACTTGTCAATCTGGACTTGAATACACCTTTGGTTTTGGATTGACTCTATTACCTCTCCTAGAAATTAACACACAAAACTGACAGCCGATTGACAAGATGAGAAGCAGTTTTCCAAAATTCAAATTGAACTTAATCTTTTCTTACTAAAAGAATGCTCAAATCAAGGGGACACAGCTCACTCGTTTTGACTTCATGAGGTATGGCAGGTAGAGACAACTTTTTGAAAATACACAGCTAAAACTGTCCGTGCTTTGAATGCTAGACATGTTTTTCAGTTTTAAGTGCTTTAGCACTTAAAGCGGGACCGTTTTAGCTGTGTATTTTGAAAAAGTTGTGTGCTCTTCAAAGAGAAAGCTACTTTTGCTGTGTCTTTGGGTTCAAGGGGAAATGGGAGTCCTCTTAATTCAGCAGGGACGACACCTGAGTCCTTTGCAGTCCTCTTGTCTGCCTCTGAGTGTGAAATGAGAGTGGTCCCTGTCATCATGAGCCATGTCTGAAAGAATTATTCACATTCCCTATGAGAATAGACGGGTGAAATAGCAAAAGGTGTGTCTTCCTTTGGAGCATGGACGAGTTCAAAGCCCACCTCATACCACTAAGTATTTTGCTGAACACGAGCAGTTGTGTGTGCGGCCTGTGTTTGGTTGATTTCTGTGTCATGTGTGTGTGTGTGAGTGTGTGTGTGTGTGTGTGTGTCTGTGTGTGTGTGTGTGTATTTCTGTCTCCATTCCTGAGCAGCAAATCTTTTTACCTCTTTTAGCATGTTACTCACAACTGTGGATGAAGCCCAGCACTCCTGAAAACACAATCCATGTATGGTTGAAGGAAATTTTCTTGGTGATGAGTGAGAGGTTGGTGACTGAAACCAGCTCATTTCCCAATGACCACTGAGGTCACATCTCTCAGGTGAGAAGCAAAGTGAGAATTTGAACCAGGCACATTCTCCTTAGAGACAATGGGCCAAAGACAGGTCCGATGGAATCGAATGTCTTTTCATGTTGACATCCATCCCGTCAAGCCCTCGTTAAGCCATTGAAGTGTCACATTGGGCCTGGGGGAGGTGGTGCACCCAGTGAAATTACACGTCCGAAGATTTGGATTTGATTTCCAGCCCTCTGCCAGTCAGTCTGCCAGGCACATTCATGTGACAAGCCTTAGGCGAGTCCCTTTCTGTCTCTGATTCCCGATTCCTTCACAGGGATTTATGTGGGCCTTAACGCCCACTGGGAAAAGATCCCTCTGCCAGCTCAGTGCCTGCTTTCTTGGTTTGACTTGTCAATCTGGACTTGAATACACCTTTGGTTTTGGATTGACTCTATTACCTCTCCTAGAAATTAACACACAAAACTGACAGCTGATTGACAAGATGAGAAGCAGTTTTCCAAAATTCAAATTGAACTTAATCCTTTCTTCCTAAAAGAATGCTCATATCAAGGGGACACAGCTCACTCGTTTTGACTTCACGAGCTATGGCAGGTAGAGACAACTTTTTGAAAATACACAGCTAAAACTGTCCGTGCTTCGAATGCTAGACATGTTTTTCAGAATACACCTCTAAAACGGTCCCCGCTTTAGCACTTAAAGCGGGGACAGTTTTAGCTGTGTGTTTTGACAAAGTTGTGTGCTCTTCAAAGAGAAAGCTACTTTTGCTGTGTCTTTGGGTTCGAGGGGAAATGGGAGTCCTCTTCAGTAAGCAGGGACGACACCTGAGTCTTTTGCAGTCCACTTGTCTGCCTCTGAGGGTGAAACGAGAGAGGTCCCTGTCATCATGAACCATGTCTGAAAGAATTATTCACAATCCCTACGAGAATAGACGGTGAAATAGCAAAAGGTGTGTCTTCCTTTGGAGCATGGACGGGTTCAAAGCCCACCTCATACCACTAAGTATTTTGCTGAACACGAGCAGTTGTGTGTGCGGCCTGTGTTTGGGTGATTTTTGTGTGATGTTTGTGTGTTTGTGTGTGTTTGTGTGTGTGTGTGTGTGTGTCTGTGTGTGTGTGTCTGTATTTCTGTCTCCATTCCTGACCAGCAAATCTTATTTCCTCTTTTAGCATGTTAATCACGACTGTGGATGAAGCAAAGCACTCCTGAAAACACAATCCATGTATGGTTGAAGGAAATTTTCTTGGTGATGAGTGAGAGGTTGGTGATTGAAACCAGCTCATTTCCCATTGACCACTGAGGTCACATCTCTCAGGTGAGAAGCAAAGTGAGAATTTGAACCAGGTACATTCTCCTTAGAGACAAAGGGCCAAAGACAGGTCCGATGGAATCGAATGTCTTTTCATGTTGACATCCATCCCGTCAAGCCCTCGTTAAGAAATTGAAGTGTCACATTGGGCCTGGGGAAGGCGGTGCCCCCTGTAAAATTACACGTCCGAAGCTTTGGATTTGATTTCCAGCCCTCTGCCAGTCAGTCTGCCAGGCACTTTCATGTGACAAGCCTTAGGCGAGTCCCTTTCTGTCTCTGATTCCCGATTCCTTCACAGGGATTTATGTGGGCCTTAACGCCCACTGGGAAAAGATCCCTCTGCCAGCTCAGTGCCTGCTTTCTTGGTTTGACTTGTCAATCTGGACTTGAATACACCTTTGGTTTTGGATTGACTCTATTACCTCTCCTAGAAATTAACACACAAAACTGACAGCTGATTGACAAGATGAGAAGCAGTTTTCCAAAATTCAAATTGAACTTAATCCTTTCTTACTAAAAGAATGCTCAAATCAAAGGGACTCAGCTCACTCGTTTTGACTTCATGAGCTATGGCAGGTAGAGACAATTTTTGAAAATACACAGCCAAAACTGTCCGTGCTTTGAATGCTAGACATGTTTTTCAGAATACCCAGCTAAAAAGGTCCCCGCTTTAAGTGTTAAACACTTAAAGCGGGGACCGTTTTAGCTGTGTATTTTGAAAAAGTTGTGTGCTCTTCAAAGAGAAAGCTACTTTTGCTGTGTCTTTGGGTTCGAGGGGAAATGGGAGTCCTATTCAGTCAGCAGGGACGACACCTGAGTCCTTTGCAGTCCTCCTGTCTGCCTCTGAGGGTGAAATGAGAGTGGTCCCTGTCATCATGAGCCATGCCTGAAAGAATTATTCACATTCCCTACGAGAATAGACGGGTGAAATAGCAAAAGTTGTGTCTTCCTTTGGAGCATGGAAGGGTTCAAAGCCCACCTCATACCACTAAGTATTTTGCTGAACACGAGCAGTTGTGTGTGCGGCCTGTGTTTGGGTGATTTTTGTGTCATGTGTGTGTGTGTGTGTGTGTGTGTGTGTGTCTGTGTGTATGTGTCTGTATTTCTGTCTCCATTCCTGAGCAGCAAATCTTTTTTCCTCTTTTAGCATGTTATTCACAACTGTGGATGAAGCCCAGCACTCCTGAAAACACAATCCATGTATGGTTGAAGGAAATTTTCTTGGTGATGAGTGAGAGGTTGGTGACTGAAACCAGCTCATTTCCCATTGACCACTGAGGTCACATCTCTCAGGTGAGAAGCAAAGTGAGAATTTGAACCAGGCACATTCTCCTTAGAGACAATGGGCCAAAGACTGGTCCGATGGAATGGAATGTGTTTTCATGTTGACATCCATCCCGTCAAGCCCTCGTTAAGCCATTGAAGTGTCACATTGGGCCTGGGGGAGGCGGTGCACCCTGTGAAATTACACGTCCGAAGATTTGGATTTGATTTCCAGCCCTCTGCCAGTCAGTCTGCCAGGCACTTTCATGTAACAAGCCTTGGGCGAGTCCCTTTCTGTCTCTGATTCCCGATTCCTTCACAGGGATTTATGTGGGCCTTAACGCCCACTGGGAAAAGATCCCTCTGCCAGCTCAGTGCCTGCTTTCTTGGTTTGACTTGTCAATCTGGACTTGAATACACCTTTGGTTTTGGATTGACTCTATTACCTCTCCTAGTAATTAACACACAAAACTGACAGCTGATTGACAAGATGAGAAGCAGTTTTCCAAAATTCAAATTGAACTTAATCCTTTCTTCCTAAAAGAATGCTCATATCAAGGGGACACAGCTCACTCGTTTTGACTTCATGAGCTATGGCAGGTAGAGACAACTTTTTGAAAATACACAGCTAAAACTGTCCGTGCTTCGAATGCTAGACATGTTTTTCAGAATACACAGCTAAAACGGTCTCCGCTTTAGCACTTAAAGCGGGGACCGTTTTAGCTGTGTATTTTGACAAAGTTGTGTGCTCTTCAAAGAGAAAGCTACTTTTGCTGTGTCTTTGGGTTCGAGGGGAAATGGGAGTCCTCTTCAGTAAGCAGGGACGACACCTGAGTCTTTTGCAGTCCACTTGTCTGCCTCTGAGGGTGAAACGAGAGAGGTCCCTGTCATCATGAACCATGTCTGAAAGAATTATTCACATTCCCTACGAAAATAGACGGTGAAATAGCAAAAGGTGTGTCTTCCTTTGGAGCATGGACGGGTTCAAAGCCCACCTCATACCACTAAGTATTTTGCTGAACACGAGCAGTTGTGTGTGCGGCCTGTGTTTGGGTGATTTTTGTGTCCAGTGTGTTTGTGTGTGTGTGTGTGTGTGTGTGTCTGTGTGTGTGTGTGTCTGTATTTCTGTCTCCATTCCTGAGCAGCAAATCTTTTTTCCTCTTTAAGCATGTTAGTTACAACTGTGGATGAAGCCCAGCACTCCTGAAAACACAATCCGTGTATGGTTGAAGGAAATTTTCTTGGTGATGAGTGAGATGTTGGTGACTGAGACCAGCTCATTTCCCATTGACCACTGAGGTCACATCTCTCAGGTGAGAAGCAAAGTGAGAATTTGTACCAGGCACATTATCCTTAGAGACAATGGGCCAAAGACAGGTCCGATGGAATCGAATGTCTTTTCATGTTGACATCCATCCCGTCAAGCCTTCGTTAAGCCATTGAAGTGTCACATTGGGCCTGGGGGAGGCGGTGCACCCTGTGAAATTACACGTCCGAAGATTTGGATTTGATTTCCAGCCCTCTGCCAGTCAGTCTGCCAGGCAATTTCATGTGACAAGCCTTAGGCGAGTCCCTTTCTGTCTCTGATTCCCGATTCCTTCACAGGGATTTATGTGGGCCTTAAGGCCCACTGGGAAAAGATCCCTCTGCCAGCTCAGTGCCTGCTTTCTTGGTTTGACTTGTCAATCTGGACTTGAATAAACCTTTGGTTTTGGATTGACTCTATTACCTCTCCTAGAAATTAACACACAAAACTGACAGCTGATTGACAAGATGAGAAGCAGTTTTCCAAAATTCAAATCGAACTTAATCCTTTCTTACTAAAAGAATGCTCAAATCAAGGGGACACAGCTCACTCGTTTTGACTTCACGAGCTATGGCAGGTAGAGACAACTTTTTGAAAATACACAGCTAAAACTGTCCGTGCTTTGAATGCTAGACATGTTTTTCAGAATACACAGCTAAAACGGTCCCCGCTTTAAGTGCTAAAGCACTTAAAAACGGGGACCGTTTTAGCTGTGTATTTTGAAAAAGTTGTGTGCTCTTCAAAGAGAAAGCTACTTTTTCTGTGTCTTTGGGTTCGAGGGGAAATGGGAGTCCTCTTCAGTCAGCAGGTACGACACCTGAGTCCTTTGCAGTCCTCTTGTCTGCCTCTGAGGGTGAAATGAGAGTGGTCCCTGTCATCATGAGCCATGTCTGAAAGAATTATTCACATTCCCTACGAGAATAGGCGGGTGAAATAGCAAAAGGTGTGTCTTCCTTTGGAGCATGGACGGGTTCAAAGCCCACCTCATACCACTTAGTATTTTGCTGAACACGAGCAGTTGTGTGTGCGGCCTGTGTTTGGGTGATTTTTGTGTCGTGTGTGTGTGTGTGTGTGTCTGTGTATGTGTGTCTGTATTTCTGTCTCCATTCCTGAGCAGCAAATCTTTTTTCCTCTTTTAGCATGTTACTCACAACTGTGGATGAAGCCCAGCACTCCTGAAAACACAATCCATGTATGGTTGAAGGAAATTTTCTTGGTGATGAGTGAGAGGTTGGTGACTGAAACCAGCTCATTTCCCATTGACCACTGAGGTCACATCTCTCAGGTGAGAAGCAAAGTGAGAATTTGAACCAGGCACATTCTCCTTAGAGACAATGGGCCAAAGACAGGTCCGATGGAATCGAATGTCTTTTCATGTTGACATCCATCCCGTCAAGCCCTCGTTAAGCCATTGAAGTGTCACATTGGGCCTGGGGGAGGCGGTGCACCCTGTTAAATTACACGTCCGAAGATTTGGATTTGATTTCCAGCCCTCTGCCAGTCAGTCTGCCAGGCACTTTCATGTGACAAGCCTTAGGCGAGTCCCTTTCTGTCTCTGATTCCCGTTTCCTTCACAGGGATTTATGTGGGCCTTAACGCCCACTGGGAAAAGATCCCTCTGCCAGCTCAGTGCCTGCTTTCTTGGTTTGACTTGTCAATCTGGACTTGAATACACCTTTGGTTTTGGATTGACTCTATTACCTCTCCTAGAAATTAACACACAAAACTGACAACTGATTGACAAGATGAGAAGCAGTTTTCCAAAATTCAAATTGAACTTAATCCTTTCTTACTAAAAGAATGCTCAAATCAAGGGGACACAGCTCACTCGTTTTGACTTCATGAGCTATGGCAGGTAGAGACAACTTTTTGAAAATACACAGCTAAAACTGTCCGTGCTTTGAATGCTAGACATGTTTTACAGAATACACAGCTAAAACGGTCCCCGCTTTAAGTGCTAAACCACTTAAAGCGGGGACCGTTTTAGCTGTGTATTTTGAAAAAGTTGTGTGCTCTTCAAAGAGAAAGCTACTTTTGCTGTGTCTTTGGGTTCGAGGGGAAATGGGAGTCCTCTTCAGTCAGCAGGGACGACACCTGAGTCCTTTGCAGTCCTCTTGTCTGCCTCTGAGGGTGAAATGAGAGTGGTCCCTGTCATCATGAGCCATGTCTGAAAGAATTATTCACATTCCCTACGAGAATAGACGGGTGAAATAGCAAAAGGTGTGTCTTCCTTTGGAGCATGGACGGGTTCAAAACCCACCTCATACCACTACGTATTTTGCTGAACATGAGCAGTTGTGTGTGCGGCCTGTGTTTGGGTGATTTTTGTGTCATGTGTGTTTGTGTGTGTTTGTGTATGTGTGTGTCTGTGTGTGTGTGTGTCTGTATTTCTGTCTCCATTCCTGAGCAGCAAATCTTTTTTCCTCTTTTAGCATGTTACTCACAACTGTGGATGAAGCCCAGCACTCCTGAAAACACATTCCGTGTATGGTTGAAGGAAATTTTCTTGGTGATGAGTGAGATGTTGGTGACTGAAACCAGCTCATTTCCCATTGACCACTGAGGTCACATCTCTCAGGTGAGAAGCAAAGTGAGAATTTGAACCAGGCACATTATCCTTAGAGACAATGGGCCAAAGACAGGTCCGATGGAATGGAATGTCTTTTCATGTTTACATCCATCCCGTCAAGCCCTCGTTAAGCCATTGAAGTGTCACATTGGGCCTGGGGGAGGCGGTGCACCCTGTGAAATTACACGTCCGAAGATTTGGATTTGATTTCCAGCCCTCTGCCAGTCAGTCTGCCAGGCACTTTCATGTGACAAGCCTTAGGCGAGTCCCTTTCTGTCTCTGATTCCCGATTCCTTCACAGGGATTTATGTGGGCCTTAACGCCCACTGGGAAAAGATCCCTCTGCCAGCTCAGTGCCTGCTTTCTTGGTTTGACTTGTCAATCTGGACTTGAATACACCTTTGGTTTTGGATTGACTCTATTACCTCTCCGAGAAATTAACACACAAAACTGACAGCTGATTGACAAGATGAGAAGCAGTTTTCCAAAATTCAAATTGAACTTAATCCTTTCTTACTAAAAGAATGCTCAAATCAAGGGGACACATCTCACTCGTTTTGACTTCATGAGCCATGGCAGGTAGAGACAACTTTTTGAAAATACACAGCTAAAACTGTCCGTGCTTTGAATGCTAGACATGCTTTTCAGTTTTAAGTGCTTTAGCACTTAAAACGGGACCGTTTTAGCTGTGTATTTTGAAAAAGTTGTGTGCTCTTCAAAGAGAAAGCTACTTTTGCTGTGTCTTTGGGTTCGAGGGGAAATGGGAATCCTCTTCAGTCAGCAGGGACGACACCTGAGTCCTTTGCAGTCCTCTTGTCTGCCTCTGAGGGTGAAATGAGAGTGGTCCCTGTCATCATGAGCCATGTCTGAAAGAATTATTCACATTCCCTAAAAGAATAGACGGGTGAAATAGCAAAAGGTGTGTCTTCTTTTGGAGCATGGACGGGTTCAAAGCCCACCTCATACCACTAAGTATTTTGCTGAACATGAGCAGTTATGTGTGCGGCCTGTGTTTGAGTGATTTTTGTGTCGTGTGTGTGTGTGTGTGTTTGTTTGTGTGTGTCAGTGTGTGTGTGTCTGTATTTCTGTCTCCATTCCTGAGCAGCAAATCTTTTTTCCTTTTTTAGCATGTTACTCACAACTGTGGATGGAGCCCAGGACTCCTGAAAACACAATCCATGTATGGTTGAAGGAAATTTTCTTGGTGATGAGTGAGAGGTTGGTGACTGAAACCAGCTCATTTCCCATTGACCACTGAGGTCACATCTCTCAGGTGAGAAGCAAAGTGAGAATTTGAACCAGGCACATTCTCCTTAGAGACAATGGGCCAAAGACAGGTCCGATGTAATCGAATGTCTTTTCATGTTGACATCCATCCCGTCAAGCCCTCGTTAAGCCATTGAAGTGTCACAATGGGCCTGGGGGAGGCGGTGCACCCTGTGAAATTAAACGTCCGAAGATTTGGATTTGATTTCCAGCCCTCTGCCAGTCAGTCTGCCAGGCACTTTCATGTGACAAGCCTTAGGCGAGTCCATTTCTGTCTCTGATTCCCGATTCCTTCACAGGGATTTATGTGGGCCTTTACGCCCACTGGGAAAAGATCCCTCTGCCAGCTCAGTGCCTGCTTTCTTGGTTTGACTTGTCAATCTGGACTTGAATACACCTTTGGTTTTGGATTGACTCTATTACCTCTCCTAGAAATTAACACACAAAACTGACAGCTGATTGACAAGATGAGAAGCAGTTTTCCAAAATTCAAATTGAACTTAATCCTTTCTTACTAAAAGAATGCTCAAATCAAAGGGACACAGCTCACTCGTTTTGACTTCATGAGCTATGGCAGGTAGAGACAACTTTTTGAAACTACACAGCCAAAACTGTCCGTGCTTTGAATGCTAGACATGTTTTTCAGAATACACAGCTAAAACAGTCCCCGCTTTAACTGTTAAAGCACTTAAAGCGGGGACCGTTTTAGCTGTGTATTTTGAAAAAGTTGTGTGCTCTTCAAAAAGAAAGCTACTTTTGCTGTGTCTTTGGGTTCGAGGGGAAATGGGAGTCCTCTTCAGTCAGCAGGGACGACACCTGAGTCCTTTGCAGTCCTCCTGTCTGCCACTGAGGGTGAATTGAGAGTGGTCCCTGTCATCATAAGCCATGTCTGAAAGAATTATTCACATTCCCTACGAGAATAGACGGGTGAAATAGCAAAATGTGTGTCTTCCTTTGGAGCATGGAAGGGTTCAAAGCCCACCTCATACCACTAAGTATTTTGCTGAACACGAGAAGTTGTGTGTGCGGCCTGTGTTTGGGTGATTTTTGTGTCATTTGTGTGTGTGTGAGTGTGTGTGTGTGTGTGTGTCTGTGTGTGTGTGTCTGTATTTCTTTCTCCATTCCTGAGCAGCAAATCTTTTTTCCTCTTTTAGCATGTTACTCACAACTGTGGATGAAGCCCAGCACTCCTGAAAACACAATCCATGTATGGTTGAAGGAAATTTTCTTGGTGATGAGTGAGAGGTTGGTGACTGAAACCAGCTCATTTCCCATTGACCACTGAGGTCACATCTCTCAGGTGAGAAGCAAAGTGAGAATTTGAACCAGGCACATTCTCCTTTGAGACAATGGGCCAAAGACAGGTCCGATGGAATCGAATGTCTTTTCATGTTGACATCCATCCCGTCAAGCCCTCGTTAAGCCATTGAAGTGTCACATTGGGCCTGGGGGATGCGGTGCACCCTGTGAAATTACACGTCCGAAGATTTGGATTTGATTTCCAGCCCTCTGCCAGTCAGTCTGCCAGGCACTTTCATGTGACAAGCCTTAGGCGAGTCCCTTTCTGTCTCTGATTCCCGATTCCTTCACAGGGATTTATGTGGGCCTTAACGCCCACTGGGAAAAGATCCCTCTGCCAGCTCAGTGCCTGCTTTCTTGGTTTGACTTGTCAATCTGGACTTGAATACACCTTTGGTTTTGGATTGACTCTATTACCTCTCCTAGAAATTAACACACAAAACTGACAGCTGATTGACAAGATGAGAAGCAGTTTTCCAAAATTCAAATTGAACTTAATCCTTTCTTCCTAAAAGAATGCTCAAATCAAGGGGACACAGCTCACTCGTTTTGACTTCATGAGCTATGGCAGGTAGAGACAACTTTTTGAAAATACACAGCTAAAACTGGCCGTGCTTTGAATGCTAGACATGTTTTTCAGAATACACAGCTAAAACGGTCCCCGTTTTAAGTGCTAAACCACTTAAAGGGGGACCGTTTTAGCTGTGTATTTTGAAAAAGTTGTGTGCTCTTCAAAGGGAAAGCTACTTTTGCTGTGTCTTTGGGTTCGAGGGGAAATGGGAGTCCACTTCAGTCAGCAGGGACGACACCTGAGTCCTTTGCACTCCTCTTGTCTGCCTCTGAGGGTGAAATGAGAGTGGTCCCTGTCATCATGAGCCATGTCTGAAAGAATTATTCACATTCCCTACGAGAATAGACGGGTGAAATAGCAAAAGGTGTGTCTTCCTTTGGAGCATGGACGGGTTCAAAGCCCACCTCATACCACTAAGTATTTTGCTGAACACGAGCAGTTGTGTGTGCGGTCTGTGTTTGGGTGATTTTTGTGTCATGTTTGTGTGTGTGTGTGTGTGTGTGTGTGTGTCTGTGTGTGTGCGTCTGTATTTCTGTCTCCATTCCTGAGCAGCAAATCTTTTTTCCTCTTTTAGCATGTTACTCACAACTGTGGATGAAGCCCAGCACTCCTGAAAACACAATCCATGTATGGTTGAAGGAAATTTTCTTGGTGATGAGTGAGAGGTTGGTGAATGAAACCAGCTCATTTCCCATTGACCACTGAGGTCACATCTCTCAGGTGAGAAGCAAAGTGAGAATTTGAACCAGGCACATTCTCCTTAGAGACAATGGGCCAAAGACAGGTCCGATGGAATCGAATGTCTTTTCATGTCGACATCCATCCCGTCAAGCCCTCGTTAAGCCATTGAAGTGTCACATTGGGCCTGGGGGAGGCGGTGCACCCTGTGAAATTACACGTCCGAAGATTTGGATTTGATTTCCAGCCCTCTGCCAGTCAGTCTCCCAGGCACTTTCATGTGACAAGCCTTAGGCGAGTCCCTTTCTGTCTCTGATTCCCGATTCCTTCACAGGGATTTATGTGGGCCTTAACGCCCACTGGGAAAAGATCCCTCTGCCAGCTCAGTGCCTGCTTTCTTGCTTTGACTTGTCACTCTGGACTTGAATACACCTTTGGTTTTGGATTGACTCTATTACCTCTCCTAGAAATTAACACACAAAACTGACAGCTGATTTACACGATGAGAAGCAGTTTTCCAAAATTCAAATTGAACTTAATCCTTTCTTACTAAAAGAATGCTCAAATCAAGGGGACACAGCTCACTCGTTTTGACTTCATGAGCTATGGCAGGTAGAGACAACTTTTTGAAAATACACAGCTAAAACTGTCCGTGCTTTGAATGCTATACATGTTTTTCAGAATACAAAGCTAAAACGGTCCCCGCTTTAAGTGCTTTATTAGCTGTGTATTTTGAAAAAGGTGTGTGCTCTTCAAAGAGAAAGCTACTTTTGCTGTGTCTTTCGGTTCGAGGGGAAATGGGAGACCTCTTCAGTCAGCAGGGACGACACCTGAGTCCTTTGCAGTCCTCCTATCTGCCTATGAGGGTGAAATGAGAGTGGTCCCTGTCATCATGAGCCATGTCTGAAAGAATTATTCACATTCCCTACGAGAATAGACGGGTGAAATAGCAAAAGGTGTGTCTTCCTTTGGAGCATGGACGGGTTCAAAGCCCACCTCATACCACTAAGTATTTTGCTGAACACGAGCAGTTGTGTGTGCGGCCTGTGTTTGGGTGATTTTTGTGTCATGTGTGTGTGTGTGTGTGTGTGTTTGTGTGTGTGTGTGTCTGTGTGTGTGTGTCTGTATTTCTGTCTCCATTCCTGAGCAGCAAATCTTTTTTCCTCTTTTAGCATGTTACTCACAACTGTGGATGAAGCCCAGCACTCCTGAAAACACAATCCATGTATGGTTGGAGGAAATTTTCTTGGTGATGAGTGAGAGGTTGGTGAATGAAACCAGCTCATTTCCCATTGACCACTGAGGTCACATCTCTCAGGTGAGTAGCAAAGTGAGAATTTGAACCAGGCACATTCTCCTTTGAGACAATGGGCCAAAGACAGGTCCGATGGAATCGAATGTCTTTTC
Source organism: Saimiri boliviensis (assembly GCF_048565385.1). Classification (NCBI taxonomy): domain Eukaryota; kingdom Metazoa; phylum Chordata; class Mammalia; order Primates; family Cebidae; genus Saimiri; species Saimiri boliviensis. The sequence goes on from NC_133453.1 coordinate 155,038,522, forward strand.
ATGTTGACATCCATCCCATCAAGCCCTCGTTAAGCCATTGAAGTGTCACATTGGGCCTGGGGGAGGCGGTGCACCCTGTGAAATTACACGTCCGAAGATTTGGATTTGATTTCCGGCCCTCTGCCAGTCAGTCTGCCAGGCACTTTCATGTGACAAGCCTTAGGCGAGTCCCTTTCTGTCTCTGATTACCGATTCCTTCACAGGGATTTATGTGGGCCTTAACGCCCACTGGGAAAAGATCCCTCTGCCAGCTCAGTGCCTGCTTTCTTGGTTTGACTTGTCACTCTGGACTTGAATACACCTTTGGTTTTGGATTGACTCTATTACCTCTCCTAGAAATTAACACACAAAACTGACAGCTGATTGACAAGATGAGAAGCAGTTTTCCAAAATTCAAATTGAACTTAATCCTTTCTTACTAAAAGAATGCTCAAATCAAGGGGACACAGCTCACTCGTTTTGACGTCATGAGCTATGGCAGGTAGAGACAACTTTTTGAAAATACACAGCTAAAATTGTCCGTGCTTTGAATGCCAGACAAGTTTTTCAGAATACACAGCTAAAACGGTCCCCGCTTTAAGTGCTTTATTAGCTGTGTATTTTGAAATAGTTGTGTGCTCTTCAAAGAGAAAGCTACTTTTGCTGTGTCTTTGGGTTCGAGGGGAAATGGGAGTCCTCTTCAGTCAGCAGGGACGACACCTGAGTCCTTTGCAGTCCTCTTGTCTGCCTCTGAGGGTGAAATGAGAGTGGTCCCTGTCATCATGAGCCATGTCTGAAAGAATTATTCACATTCCCTACGAGAATAGACGGGTGAAATAGCAAAAGGTGTGTCTTCCTTTGGAGCATGGACGGGTTCAAAGCCCACCTCATACCACTAAGTATTTTGCTGAACATGAGCAGTTGTGTGTGCGGCCTGTGTTTGGGTGGTTTTTGTGTCGTGTGTGTGTTTGTTTGTGTGTGTGTGTCTGTGTGTGTGTGTCTGTATTTCTGTCTCCATTCCTGAGCAGCAAATCTTTTTTCCTCTTTTAGCATGTTACTCACAACTGTGGATGAAGCCCAGCACTCCTGAAAACACAATCCATGCATGGTTGAAGGAAATTTTCTTGGTGATGAGTGAGAGGTTGGTGACTGAAACCAGCTCATTTCCCATTGACCACTGAGGTCACATCTCTCAGGTGAGAAGCAAAGTGAGAATTTGAACCAGGCACATTCTCCTTAGAGACAATGGGCCAAAGACAGGTCCGATGGAATCAAATGTCTTTTCATGTTGACATCCATCCCGTCAAGCCCTCGTTAAGCCATTGAAGTGTCACATTGGGCCTGGGGGAGGCGGTGCACCCTGTGAAATTACACGTCCGAAGATTTGGATTTGATTTCCAGCCCTCTGCCAGTCAGTCTGCCAGGCACTTTCATGTGACAAGCCTTAGGCGAGTCCCTTTCTGTCTCTGATTCCCGATTCCTTCACAGGGATTTATGTGGGCCTTAACGCCCACTGGGAAAAGATCCCTCTGCCAGCTCAGTGCCTGCTTTCTTGGTTTGACTTGTCACTCTGGACTTGAATACACCTTTGGTTTTGGATTGACTCTATTACCTCTCCTAGAAATTAACACACAAAACTGACAGCTGATTTACACGATGAGAAGCAGTTTTCCAAAATTCAAATTGAACTTAATCCTTTCTTCCTAAAAGAATGCTCAAATCAAGGGGACACAGCTCACTCGTTTTGACTTCATGAGCTATGGCAGGTAGAGACAACTTTTTGAAAATACACAGCTAAAACTGTCCGTGCTTTGAATGCTAGACATGTTTTTCAGAATACAAAGCTAAAACGGTCCCCGCTTTAAGTGCTTTATTAGCTGTGTATTTTGAAAAAGTTGTGTGCTCTTCAAAGAGAAAGCTACTTTTGCTGTGTCTTTCGGTTCGAGGGGAAATGGGAGTCCTCTTCAGTCAGCAGGGACGACACCTGAGTCCTTTGCAGTCCTCCTATCTGCCTCTGAGGGTGAAATGAGGGTGGTCCCTGTCATCATGAGCCATGTCTGAAAGAATTATTCACATTCCCTACGAGAATAGACGGGTGAAATAGCAAAAGGTGTGTCTTCCTTTGGAGCATGGACGGGTTCAAAGCCCACCCCATACCACTAAATATTTTGCTGAACACGAGCAGTTGTGTGTGCGGCCTGTGTTTGGGTGATTTTTGTGTCATGTGCGTGTGTGTGTGTGTGTGTTAGTGTGTGTGTGTGTCTGTGTGTGTGTGTCTGTATTTCTGTCTCCATTCCTGAGCAGCAAATCTTTTTTCCTCTTTTAGCATGTTACTCACAACTGTGGATGAAGCCCAGCACTCCTGAAAACACAATCCATGTATGGTTGGAGGAAATTTTCTTGGTGATGAGTGAGAGGTTGGTGAATGAAACCAGCTCATTTCCTATTGACCACTGAGGTCACATCTCTCAGGTGAGAAGCAAAGTGAGAATTTGAACCAGGCACATTCTCCTTAGAGACAATGGGCCAAAGACAGGTCCGATGGAATCGAATGTCTTTTCATGTTGACATCCATCCCGTCAAGACCTCGTTAAGCCATTGAAGTGTCACATTTGGCCTGGGGGAGGCGGTGCACCCTGTGAAATTACACGTTCGAGGATTTGGATTTGATTTCCAGCCCTCTGCCAGTCAGTCTGCCAGGCACTTTCATGTGACAAGCCTTAGGCGAGTCCCTTTCTGTCTCTGATTCCCGATTCCTTCACAGGGATTTATGTGGGCCTTAACGCCCACTGGGAAAAGATCCCTCTGCCAGCTCAGTGTCTGCTTTCTTGGTTTGACTTGTCAATCTGGACTTGAAAACACCTTTGGTTTTGGATTGACTCTATTACCTCTCCTAGAAATTAACACACAAAACTGACAGCTGATTGACAAGATGAGAAGCAGTTTTCCAAAATTCAAATTGAACTTAATCCTTTCTTACTAAAAGAATGCTCAAATCAAGGGGACACAGCTCACTCGTTTTGACTTCATGAGCTATGGCAGGTAGAGACAACTTTTTGAAAATACACAGCTAAAACTGTCCGTGCTTTGAATGCTAGACATGTTTTTCAGAATACACAGCTAAAATGGTCCCCGCTTTAAGTGCTTTATTAGCTGTGTATTTTGAAAAAGTTGTGTGCTCTTCAAAGAGAAAGCTACTTTTGCTGTGTCTTTGGGTTCGAGGGGAAATGGGAGTCCTCTTCAGTCAGCAGGGACGACACCTGAGTCTTTGCAGTCCTCTTGTCTGCCTCTGAGGGTGAAATGAGAGTGGTCCCTGTCATCATGAGCCATGTTTGAAAGAATTATTCACATTCCCTACGAGAATAGACGGGTGAAATAGCAAAAGGTGTGTCTTCCTTTGGAGCATGGACGGGTTCAAAGCCCACCTCATACCACTAAGTATTTTGCTGAACACGAGCAGTTGTGTGTGCGGCCTGTGTTTGGGTGATATTTGTGTCATGTGTGTGTGTGTGTGTGTGTGTGTGTTTGTGTGTGTGTGTGTCTGTGTGTGTGTGTCTGTATTTCTGTCTCCATTCCTGAGCAGCAAATCTTTTTTCCTCTTTTAGCATGTTACTCACAACTGTGGATGAAGCCCAGCACTCCTGAAAACACAATCCATGTATGGTTGAAGGAAATTTTCTTGGTGATGAGTGAGAGGTTGGTGACTGAAACCAGCTCATTTCCCATTGACCACTGAGGTCACATCTCTCAGGTGAGAAGCAAAGTGAGAATTTGAACCAGGCACATTCTCCTTAGAGACAATGGGCCAAAGACAGGTCCGATGGAATGGAATGTCTTTTCATGTTGACATCCATCCCGTCAAGCCCTCGTTAAGCCATTGAAGTGTCACATTGGGCCTGGGGGAGGCGGTGCACCCTGTGAAATTACACGGCCGAAGATTTCGATTTGATTTCCAGCCCTCTCCCAGTCAGTCTGCCAGGCACTTTCATGTGACAAGCCTTAGGCGAGTCCCTTTCTGTCTCTGATTCCCGATTCCTTCACAGGGATTTATGTGGGCCTTAACGCCCACTGGGAAAAGATCCCTCTTCCAGCTCAGTGCCTGCTTTCTTGGTTTGACTTGTCAATCTGGACTTGAATACACCTTTGGTTTTGGATTGACTCTATTACCTCTCCTAGAAATTAACACACAAAACTGACAGCTGATTGACAAGATCAGAAGCAGTTTTCCAAAATTCAAATTGAACTTAATCCTTTCTTACTAAAAGAATGCTCAAATCAAGGGGACACAGCTCACTCGTTTTGACTTCATGAGCTATGGCAGGTAGAGGCAACTTTTTGAAAATACACAGCTAAAACTGTACGTGCTTTGAATGCTAGACATGTTTTTCAGAATACACAGCTAAAACGGTCCCCGCATAAGTGATTTAGCACTTAAAGCGGGCACCGTTTTAGCTGTGTATTTTGAAAAAGTTGTGTGCTCTTCAAAGAGAAAGCTACTTTTGCTGTGTCTTTGGGTTCGAGGGCAAATGGGAGTCTTCTTCAGTCAGCAGGGACGACACCTGAGTCCTTTGCAGTCCTCTTGTCTGTCTCTGAGGGTGAAATGAGAGTTGTCCCTGTCATGATGAGCCATGTCTGAAAGAATTATTCACATTCCCTACGAGAATAGACGGGTGAAATAGCAAAAGGTGTGTCTTCCTTTGGAGCATGGACGGGTTCAAAGCCCACCTCATACCACTAAGTATTTTGCTGAAAACGAGCAGTTGTGTGTGCGGCCTGTGTTTGGATGATTTTTGTGTCGTGTGTGTGTGTGTGTGTGTGTGTGTGTGTGTTTGTGTGTGTGTCTGTGTGTCTGTATTTCTGTCTCCATTCCTGAGCAGCAAATCATTTTTCCTCTTTTAGCATGTTACTCACAACTGTGGATGAAGCCCAGCACTCCTGAAAACACAATCCATGTATGGTTGAAGGAAATTTTCTTGGTGATGAGTGAGAGGTTGGTGACTGAAACCAGCTCATTTCCCATTGACCACTGAGGTCACATCTCTCAGGTGAGAAGCAAAGTGAGAATTTGAACCAGGCACATTCTCCTTAGAGACAATGGGCCAAAGACAGGTCCGATGGAATCGAATGTCTTTTCATGTTGACATGCATCCCGTCAAGCCCTCGTTAAGCCATTGAAGTGTCTCATTGGGCCTGGGGGAGGCGGTGCACCCTGTGAAATTACACGTCCGAAGATTTGGATTTGATTTCCAGCCCTCTGCCAGTCAGTCTGCCAGGCACTTTCATGTGACAAGCCTTAGGCGAGTCCCTTTCTGTCTCTGATTCCCGATTCCTTCACAGGGATTTATGTGGGCCTTAACGCCCACTGGGAAAAGATCCCTCTGCCAGCTCAGAGCGTGCTTTCTTGGTTTGACTTGTCAATCTGGACTTGAATACACCTTTGGTTTTGGATTGACTCTATTACCTCTCCTAGAAATTAACACACAAAACTGACAGCTGATTGACAAGATGAGAAGCAGTTTTCCAAAATTCAAATTGAACTTAATCCTTTCTTCCTAAAAGAATGCTCAAATCAAGGGGACACAGCTCACTCGTTTTGACTTCATGAGCTATGGCAGGTAGAGACAACTTTTTGAAAATACACAGCTAAAACTGTCCGTGCTTTGAATGCTAGACATGTTTTTCAGAATACACAGCTAAAACGGTCCCCGCTTTAAGTACTAAAGCACTTAAAGCGGGGACCGTTTTAGCTGTGTATTTTGAAAAAGTTGTGTGCTCTTCAAAGAGAAAGCTACTTTTGCTGTGTCTTTGGGTTCGAGGGGAAATGGGAGTCCTCTTCTGTCAGCAGGGACGACACCTGAGTCCTTTGCAGTCCTCTTGTCTGCCTCTGAGGGTGAAATGAGAGTGGTCCGTGTCATCATGAGCCATGTCTGAAAGAATTATTCACATTCACTAACAGAATAGACGGCTGAAATAGCAAAAGGAGTGTCTTCCTTTGGAGCATGGACGGGTTCAAAGCCCACCTCATACCACTAAGTATTTTCCTGAACAGGAGAAGTTGTGTGTGCGGCCTGTGTTTGGGTGATTTTTGTGTCGTGTGTGTGTGTGTGTGTGTGTGTGTGTGTGTCTGTATTTCTGTCTCCATTCCTGAGCATCAAATCTTTTTTCCTCTCTTAGCATGTTACTCACAACTGTGGATGAAGCCCAGCACTCCTGAAAACACAATCCATGTATGGTTGAAGGAAATTTTCTTGGTGATGAGTGAGAGGTTGGTGACTGAAACCAGCTCATTTCCCATTGACCACTGAGGTCACATCTCTCAGGTGAGAAGCAAAGTGAGAAATTGAACCAGGCACATTCTCCTTAGAGACAATGGGCCAAAGACAAGTTTGATGGAATCGAATGTCTTTTCATGTTGACATCCATCCCGTCAAGCCCTCGTTAAGCCATTGAAGTGTCACATTGGGCCTGGGGGAGGCGGTGCACCCTGTGAAATTACACGTCCGAAGATTTGGATTTGATTTCCAGCCCTCTGCCAGTCAGTCTGCCAGGCACTTTCATGTGACAAGCCTTAGGCGAGTCCCTTTCTGTCTCTGATTCCCGATTCCTTCACAGGGATTTATGTGGGCCTTAACGCCCACTGGGAAAAGATCCCTCTGCCAGCTCAGTGCCTGCTTTCTTGGTTTGACTTGTCAATCTGGACTTGAATACACCTTTGGTTTTGAATTGACTCTATTACCTCTCCTAGAAATTAACACACAAAACTGACAGCTGATTGACAAGATGAGAAGCAGTTTTCCAAAATTCAAATTGAACTTAATCCTTTCTTCCTAAAAGAATGCTCAAATCAAGGGGACACAGCTCACTCGTTGTGACTTCACGAGCTATGGCAGGTAGAGACAACTTTTTGAAAATACACAGCTAAAAGTGTCCGTGCTTTGAATGCTAGACATGTTTTTCAGAATACACAGCTAAAACGGTCCCCGCTTTATGTGCTAAAGCACTTAAAGCGGGGACCGTTTTAGCTGTGTATTTTGAAAAAGTTGTGTACTCTTCAAAGAGAAAGCTACTTTTTCTGTGTCTTTGGGTTCGAGGGGAAATGGGAGTCCTCTTCAGTCAGCAGGGACGACACCTGAGTCCTTTGCAGTCCTCTTGTCTGCCTCTGAGGGTGAAAGGAGAGTGGTCCCTGTCATCATGAGCCATGTCTGAAAGAATTATTCACATTCCCTTCGAGAATAGACGGGTGAAATAGAAAAAGGTGTGTCTTCCTTTGGAGCATGGACGGGTTCAAAGCCCACCTCATACCACTAAGTATTTTGCTGAACACGAGCAGTTGTGTGTGCGGCCTGTGTTTGGGTGATTTTTCTGTGATGTTTGTGTGTGTGTGTGTGTGTGTGTGTGTTTGTGTCTGTGTGTCTGTGAGTGTGTGTCTGTATTTCTGTCTCCATTCCTGAGCAGCAAATCTTTTTTCCTCTTTTAGCATGTTACTCACAACTGTGGATGAAGCCCAGCACTCCTGAAAACACAATCCATGTATGGTTGAAGGAAATTTTCTTGGTGATGAGTGAGAGGTTGGTGACTGTAACCAGCTCATTTCCCATTGACCACTGAGGTCACATCTCTCAGGTGAGAAGCAAAGTGAGAATTTGAACCAGGCACATTCTCCTTAGAGACAATGGGCCAAAGAAAGGTCCGATGGAATCGAATGTCTTTTCATGTTGACATCCATCCCGTCAAGCCCTCGTTAAGCCATTGAATTGTCACATTGGGCCTGGGGAGGCGGTGCACCCTGTGAAATTACACGTCCGAAGATTTGGATTTGATTTCCAGCCCTCTGCCAGTCAGTCTGCCAGGCACTTTCATGTGACAAGCCTTAGGCGAGTCCCTTTCTGTCTCTGATTCCCGATTCCTTCACAGGGATTTATGTGGGCCTTAACGCCCACTGGGAAAAGATCCCTCTGCCAGCTCAGTGCCTGCTTTCTTGGTTTGACTTGTCAATCTGGACTTGAATACACCTTTGGTTTTGGATTGACTCTATTACCTCTCCTAGAAATTAACACACAAAACTGACAGCTGATTGACAAGATGAGAAACAGTTTTCCAAAATTCAAATTGAACTTAATCCTTTCTTCCTAAAAGAATGCTCAAATCAAGGGGACACAGCTCACTCGTTTTGACTTCATGAGCTATGGCAGGTAGAGACAACTTTTTGAAAATACACAGCTAAAACTGTCCGTGCTTTGAATGCTAGACATGATTTTCAGAATACACAGCTAAAGCGGTCCCCACATAAGTGATTTAGCACTTAAAGCGGGGACCGTTTTAGCTGTGTATTTTGAAAAAGTTGTGTGCTCTTCAAAGAGAAAGCTACTTTTGCTGTGTCTTTGGGTTCGAGGGGAAATGGGAGTCCTCTTCAGTCAGCAGGGACGACACCTGAGTCCTTTGCAGTCCTCTTGTCTGTCTCTGAGGGTGAAATGAGAGTGGTCCCTGTCATGATGAGCCATGTCTGAAAGAATTATTCACATTCCCTACGAGAATAGACGGGTGAAATAGCAAAAGGTGTGTCTTCCTTTGGAGCATGGACGGGTTCAAAGCCCACCTCATACCACTAAGTATTTTGCTGAACACGAGCAGTTGTGTGTGCGGCCTGTGTTTGGGTGATTTTTGTGTCGTGTGTGTGTGTGTGTGTGTGTGTGTGTGTGTTTGTGTGTGTGTCTGTGTGTCTGTATTTCTGTCTCCATTCCTGAGCAGCAAATCTTTTTTCCTCTTTTAGCATGTTACTCACAACTGTGGATGAAGCCCAGCACTCCTGAAAACACAATCCATGTATGGTTGAAGGAAATTTTCTTGGTGATGAGTGAGAGGTTGGTGACTGAAACCAGCTCATTTCCCATTGACCACTGAGGTCACATCTCTCAGGTGAGAAGCAAAGTGAGAATTTGAACCAGGCACATTCTCCTTAGAGACAATGGGCCAAAGACAGATCCGATGGAATCGAATGTATTTTCATGTTGACATGCATACTGTCAAGCCCTCGTTAAGCCATTGAAGTGTCTCATTGGGCCTGGGGGAGGCGGTGCACCCTGTGAAATTACACGTCCGAAGATTTGGATTTGATTTCCAGCCCTCTGCCAGTCAGTCTGCCAGGCACTTTCATGTGACAAGCCTTAGGCGAGTCCCTTTCTGTCTCTGATTCCCGATTCCTTCACAGGGATTTATGTGGGCCTAAACGCCCACTGGGAAAAGATCCCTCTGCCAGCTCAGAGCGTGCTTTCTTGGTTTGACTTGTAAATCTGGACTTGAATACACCTTTGGTTTTGGATTGACTCTATTACCTCTCCTAGAAATTAACACACAAAAGTGACAGCTGATTGACAAGATGAGAAGCAGTTTTCCAAAATTCAAATTGAACTTAATCCTTTCTTACTAAAAGAATGCTCAAATCAAGGGGACACAGCTCACTGGTTTTGACTTCATGAGCTATGGCAGGTAGAGACAACTTTTTGAAAATACACAGCTAAAACTGTCCGTGCTTTGAATGCTAGACATGTTTTTCAGAATACACAGCTAAAACGGTCCCCGCTTTAAGTACTAAAGCACTTAAAGCGGGGACCGTTTTAGCTGTGTATTTTGAAAAAGCTGTGTGCTCTTCAAAGAGAAAGCTACTTTTGCTGTGTCTTTGGGTTCGAGGGGAAATGGGAGTCCTCTTCTGTCAGCAGGGTCGACACCTGAGTCCTTTGCAGTCCTCTTGTCTGCCTCTAAGGGTGAAATGAGAGTGGTCCGTGTCATCATGAGCCATGTCTTGAAGAATTATTCACATTCACTACGAGAATAGACGGCTGAAATAGCAAAAGGAGTGTCTTCCTTTGGAGCATGGACGGGTTCAAAGCCCACCTCATACCACTAAGTATTTTCCTGAACACGAGCAGTTGTGTGTGCGGCCTGTGTTTGGGTGATTTTTGTGTCGTGTGTGTGTGTGTGTGTGTGTGTGTGTGTGTGTGTGTGTGTGTGTCTGTATTTCTGTCTCCATTCCAGAGCAGCAAATCTTTTTTCCTCTTTTAGCATGTTACTCACAACTGTGGATGAAGCCCAGCACTCCTGAAAACACAATCCATGTATGGTTGAAGGAAATTTTCTTGGTGATGAGTGAGAGGTTGGTGACTGAAACCAGCTCATTTCCCATTGACCACTGAGGTCACATCTCTCAGGTGAGAAGCAAAGTGAGAATTTGAACCAGGCACATTCTCCTTAGAGACAATGGGCCAAAGACAGGTCCGATGGAATCGAATGCCTTTTCATGTTGACATCCATACCGACAAGCCCTCGTTAAGCCACTGAAGTGTCACATTGGGCCTGGGGGAGGCGGTGCACCCTGTGAAATTACACGTCCGAAGATTTGGATTTGATTTCCAGCCCTCTGCCAGTCAGTCTGCCAGGCACTTTCATGTGACAAGCCTTAGGCGAGTCCCTTTCTGTCTCTGATTCCCGATTCCGTCACAGGGATTTATGTGGGCCTTAACGCCCACTGGGAAAAGATCCCTCTGCCAGCTCAGTGCCTGCTTTCTTGGTTTGACTTGTCAATATGGACTTGAATACACCTTTGGTTTTGAATTGACTCTATTACCTCTCCTAGAAATTAACACACAAAACTGACAGCTGATTGACAAGATGAGAAGCAGTTTTCCAAAATTCAAATTGAACTTAATCCTTTCTTACTAAAAGAATGCTCAAATCAAGGGGACACAGCTCACTCGTTTTGACTTCACGAGCTATGGCAGGTAGAGACAACTTTTTGAAAATACACAGCTAAAAGTGTCCGTGCTTTGAATGCTAGACATGTTTTTCAGAATACACAGCTAAAACGGTCCCCGCTTTATGTGCTAAAGCACTTAAAGCGGGGACCGTTTTAGCTGTGTATTTTGAAAAAGTTGTGTGCTCTTCAAAGAGAAAGCTACTTTTGCTGTGTCTTTGGGTTCGAGGGGAAATGGGAGTCCTCTTCAGTCAGCAGGGACGACACCTGAGTCTTTGCAGTCCTCCTGTCTGCCTCTGCGGGTGAAATGAGAGCGGTCCCTGTCATCATGAGCCATGTCTTAAAGAATTATTCACATTCCCTACGAGAATAGACTGGTGAAATAGAAAAGTTGTGTCTCCTTTTGGAGCATGGACGTGTTCAAAGCCCACCTCATACCACTAAGTATTTTGCTGAACACGAGCAGCTGTGTGTGCGGCCTGTGTTTGGGTGATTTTTGTGTCATGTGTGTGTGTGTGTGTGTGTGTGTGTGTGTGTGTGTGTGTCTGTGTGTGTGTGTCTGTATTTCTGTCTCCATTCCTGAGCAGCAAATCTTTTTTCTTCTTTTAGCATGTTACTCACAACTGTGGATGAAGCCCAGCACTCCGGAAAACACAATCCATGTATGGTTGAAGGAAATTTTCTTGCTGATGAGTGAGAGGTTGGTGACTTAAACCAGCTCATTTCCCATTGACCACTGAGGTCACATCTCTCAGGTGAGAAGCAAAGTGAGAATTTGAACCAGGCACATTCTCCTTAGAGACAATGGGCCAAAGACAGGTCCGATGGAATCGAATGTCTTTTCATGTTGACATCCATCCCGTCAAGCCCTCGTTAAGCCATTGAAGTGTCACATTGGGCCTGGGGGAGGCGGTGCACCCTGTGAAATTACATGGCCGAAGATTTGGATTTGATTTCCAGCCCTCTGCCAGTCAGTCTGCCAGGCACTTTCATGTGACAAGCCTTAGGCGAGTCCCTTTCTGTCTCTGATTCCCGATTCCTTCACAGGGATTTATGTGGGCCTTAACGCCCACTGGGAAAAGATCCCTCTGCCAGCTCAGTGCCTGCTTTCTTGGTTTGACTTGTCAATCTGGACTTGAATACACCTTTGGTTTTGGATTGACTCTATTACCTCTCCTAGAAATTAACACACAAAACTGACAGCTGATTGACAAGATGAGAAGCAGTTTTCCAAAATTCAAATTGAACTTAATCCTTTCTTACTAAAAGAATGCTCAAATCAAGGGGACACAGCTCACTCGTTTTGACTTCATGAGCTATGGCAGGTAGAGACAACTTTCTGAAAATACACAGCTAAAACTGTCCGTGCTTTGAATGCTAGACATGTTTTTCAGAATACACAGCTAAAGCGGGGACCGTTTTAGCTGTGTATTTTGAAAAAGCTGTGTGCTCCTCAAAGAGAAAGCTACTTTTGCTGTGTCTTTGGGTTCGAGGGGAAATGGGAGTCCTCTTCAGTCAGCAAGGACGACACCTGAGTCCTTTGCAGTCCTCTTGTCTGCCTCTGAGGGTGAAATGACAGTGGTTTCTGTCATCATGAACCATGTCTTAAAGAATTATTCACATTCCCTACGAGAATAGACGGGTGAAATAGCAAAAGGTGTGTCTTCCTTTGGAGCATGGACGGGTTCAAAGCCCACCTCATACCACTAAGTATTTTGTTGAACACCAGCAGTTGTGTGTGCGGCCTGTGTTTGGGTGATTTTTGTGTCGTGTGTGTGTGTGTGTGTGTGTGTGTGTGTGTGTGTGTCTGTGTCTGTATTTCTGTCTCCATTCCTGAGCAGCAAATCTTTTTTCCTCTTTTAGCATGTAACTCACAACTGTGGATGAAGCCCAGCACTCCTGAAAACACAATCCATGTATGGTTGAAGAAAATTTTCTTGGCGATGAGTGAGAGGTTGGTGACTGAAACCAGCTCATTTCCCATTGACCACTGAGGTCACATCTCTCAGGTGAGAAGCAAAGTGAGAATTTGAATCAGGCACATTCTCCTTGGAGACAATGGGCCAAACACAGGTCCGATGGAATCGAATGTCTTTTCATGTTGACATCCATCCCGTCAAGCCCTTGTTAAGCAATTGAAGTGTCACATTGGGCCTGGGGGAGGCGGTACTCCCTGTGAAATTACACGTCCAAAGATTTGGATTTGATTTCCAGCCCTCTGCCAGTCAGTCTGCCAGGCACTTTCATGTGACAAGCCTTAGGCGAGTCCCTTTCTGTCTCTGATTCCCGATTCCTTCACAGGGATTTATGTGGGCCTTAACGCCCACTGGGAAAAGATGCCTCTGCCAGCTTAGTGCCTGCTTTCTTGGTTTGACTTGTCAATCTGGACTTGAATACACCTTTGGTTTTGGATTGACTCTATTACCTCTCCTAGAAATTAACACACAAAACTGACAGCTGATTGACAAGATGAGAAGCAGTTTTCCAAAATTCAAATTGAACTTAATACTTTCTTACTAAAAGAATGCTCAAATCAAGGGGACACAGCTCACTCGTTTTGACATCATGAGCTATGGCAGGTAGAGACAACTTTCTGAAAATACACAGCTAAAACTGTCCGTGATTTTAATGCTAGACATGTTTTTCAGAATACACAGCTAAAGCGGGGACCGTTTTAGCTGTGTTTTTTGAAACAGTTGTGTGCTCTTCAAAGAGAAAGCTACTTTTGCTGTGTCTTTGGGTTCGAGGGGAAATGGGAGTCCTCTTCAGTCAGCAGGGACGACACCTGAGTCCTTTGCAGTCCTCTTGTCTGCCTCTGAGGGTGAAATGAGAGTGGTCCCTGTCATCATGAGCCATGTCTGAAAGAATTATTCACATTCCCTACGAGAATAGACGGGTGAAATAGCAAAAGTTGTGTCTTCCTTTGGAGCATGGACGGGTTCAAAGCCCACCTCATACCACTAAGTATTTTTCTGAACACGAGCATTTGTGTGTGGGGCCTGTGTTTGGGTGATTTTTGTGTCATGTGTGTGTGTGTGTGTGTGTGTGTCTGTGTGTGTGTGTCTGTATTTCTGTCTGCATTCCTGAGCAGCGAATCTTTTTTCCTCTTTTAGCATGTTACTCACAACTGTGGATGAAGCCCAGCACTCCTGAAAACACAATCCATGTATGGTTGAAGGAAATTTTCTTGGTGATGAGTGAGATGTTGGTGACTGAAACCAGCTCATTTCCCATTGACCACTGAGGTCACATCTCTCAGGTGAGAAGCAAAGTGAGAATTTGAACCAGGCACATTCTCCTTAGAGACAATGAGCCAAAGACAGGTCCGATGGAATCGAATGTCTTTTCATGTTGACATCCATCCCGTCAAGCCCTCGTTTAGCCATTGAAGTGTCACATTGGGCCTGGGGGAGGCGGTGCACCCTGTGAAATTACACGTCCGAAGATTTGGATTTGATTTCCAGCCCTCTGCCAGTCAGTCTGCCAGGCACTTTCATGTGACAAGCCTTAGGCGAGTCCCTTTCTGTCTCTGATTCCCGATTCCTTCACAGGGATTTATGTGGGCCTTAACGCCCACTGGGAAAAGATCCCTCTGCCAGCTCAGTGCCTGCTTTCTTGGTTTGACTTGTCAATCTGGACTTGAATACACCTTTGGTTTTGGATTGACTCTATTACCTCTCCTAGAAATTAACACACAAAAGTGACAGCTGATTGACAAGATGAGAAGCAGTTTTCCAAAATTCAAATTGAACTTAATCCTTTCTTACTAAAAGAATGCTCAAATCAAGGGGACACAGCTCACTCGTTTTGACTTCATGAGATATGGCAGGTAGAGACAACTTTTTGAAAATACACAGCTAAAACTGTCCGTGCTTTGAATGCTAGACATGTTTTTCAGAATACACAGCTAAAACGGTCCCCGCTTTAAGTGCTTTAGCACTTAAATCAGGGACCGTTTTAGTTGTGTATTTTGAAAAAGTTGTGTGCTCTTCAAAGAGAAAGCTACCTTTGCTGTGTCTTTGGGTTCGAGGGGAAATGGGAGTCCTCTTCAGTCAGCAGGGACGACACCTGAGTCCTTTGCAGTCCTCTTGTCTGCCTCTGAGGGTGAAATGAGAGTGGTCCCTGTCATCATGAGCCATGTCTGAAAGAATTATTCACATTCCCTACGAGAATAGACGGGTGAAATAGCAAAAGGTGTGTCTTCCTTTGGAGCATGGACGGGTTCAAAGCCCACCTCATACCACAAAGTATTTTGCTGAACACGAGCAGTTGTGTGTGCGGCCTGTGTTTGGGTGATTTTTGTGTTATGTGTGTGTGTGTGTGTGTGTGTGTGTGTGTGTGTGTCTGTGTGTGTATGTCTGTATTTCTGTCTCCATTCCTGAGCAGCAAATCTTTTTTCCTCTTTTAGCATGTTACTCACAACTGTGGATGAAGCCCAGCACTCCTGAAAACACAATCCATGTATGGTTGAAGGAAATTTTCTTGGTGATGAGTGAGAGGTTGGTGACTGAAACCAGCTCATTTGCCATTGAACACTGAGCTCACATCTCTCAGGTGAGAAGCAAAGTGAGAATTTGAACCAGGCACATTCTCCTTAGAGACAATGGGCCAAAGACTGGTCCGATGGAATCGAATGTCTTTTCATGTTGACATCCATCCCGTCAAGCCCTCGTTAAGCCATTGAAGTGTCACATTGATCCTGGGAGAGGCGGTGCCCCCTGTGAAATTACACGTCCGAAGATTTGCATTTGATTTCCAGCCCTCTGCCAGTCAGTCTGCCAGGCACTTTCATGTGACAAGCCTTAGGCGAGTCCCTTTCTGTCTCTGATTCCCGATTCCTGCACAGGGATTTATGTGGGCCTTAACGCCCACTGGGAAAAGATCCCTCTGCCAGCTCAGTGCCTGCTTTCTTGATTTGACTTGTCAATCTGGACTTGAATACACCTTTGGTTTGGATTGACTCTATTACCTCTCCTAGAAATTAACACACAAAACTGACAGCTGATTGACAAGATGAGAAGCAGTTTTCCAAAATTCAAATTGAACTTAATCCTTTCTTCCGAAAAGAATGCTCAAATCAAGGGGACACAGCTCACTCGTTTTGACTTCATGAGCTATGGCAGGTAGAGACAACTTTTTGAAAATACACAGCTAAAACTGTCCGTGCTTTGAATGCTAGACATGGCTTTCAGAATACACAGCTAAAACGGTCCCCGCTTTAGGGGCTTTATTAGCTGTGTATTTTGAAAAAGTTGTGTGCTCTTCAAAGAGAAAGCTACTTTTGCTGTGTCTTTGGGTTCGAGGGGAAATGGGAGTCCTCTTCAGTCAGCAGGGACGACACCTGAGTCCTTTGCAGTCCTCTTGTCTGCCTCTGAGGGTGAAATGTGAGTGGTCCCTGTCATCATGAGCCATGTCTGAAAGAATTATTCACATTCCCTACGAGAATAGACGGGTGAAATAGCAAAAGGTGTGTCTTCCTTTGGAGCATGGACGGGTTCAAAGCCCACCTCATACCACTAAATATTTTGCTGAACACGAGCAGTTGTGTGTGCGGCCTGTGTTTGGGTGATTTTTGTGTCATGTGCGTGTGTGTGTGTGTGTTTGTGTGTGTGTGTGTCTGTGTGTGTGTGTCTGTATTTCTGTCTCCATTCATGAGCAGCAAATCTTTTTTCCTCTTTTAGCATGTTACTCACAACTGTGGATGAAGCCCAGCACTCCTGAAAACACAATCCATGTATGGTTGGAGGAAATTTTCTTGGTGATGAGTGAGAGGTTGGTGAATGAAACCAGCTCATTTCCCATTGACCACTGAGGTCACATCTCCAGGTGAGAAGCAAAGTGAGAATTTGAACCAGGCACATTCTCCTTAGAGACAATGGGCCAAAGACAGCTCCGATGGAATCGAATGTCTTTTCATGTTGACATCCATCCCGGCAAGCCCTCGTTAAGCCATTGAAGTGTCACATTGGGCCTGGGGGATGCGGTGCACCCTGTGAAATTACACGTCCGAAGATTTGGATTTGATTTCCAGCCCTCTGCCAGTCAGTCTGCCAGGCACTTTCATGTGACAAGCCTTAGGCGAGTCCCTTTCTGTCTCTGATTCCCGATTCCTTCACAGGGATTTATGTGGGCCTTAACGCCCACTGGGAAAAGATCCCTCTGCCAGCTCAGTGCCTGCTTTCTTGGTTTGACTTGTCACTCTGGACTTGAATACACCTTTGGTTTTGGATTGACTCTATTACCTCTACTAGAAATTAACACACAAAACTGACAGCTGATTGACAAGATGAGAAGCAGTTTTCCAAAATTCAAATTGAACTTAATCCTTTCTTACTAAAAGAATGCTCAAATCAAGGGGACACAGCTCACTCGTTTTGACTTCATGAGCTATGGCAGGTAGAGACAACTTTTTGAAAATACACAGCTAAAACTGTCCGTGCTTTGAATGCTAGACATGTTTTTCAGAATACACAGCTAAAATGGTCCCCGCTTTAAGTGCTTTATTAGCTGTGTATTTTGAAAAGTTGTGTGCTCTTCAAAGAGAAAGCTACTTTTGCTGTGTCTTTGGGTTCGAGGGGAAATGGGAGTCCTCTTCATTCAGCAGGGACGACACCTGAGTCCTTTGCAGTCCTCTTGTCTGCCTCTGAGGGTGAAATGAGAGTGGTCCCTGTCATCATGAGCCATGTCTGAAAGAATTATTCACATTCCCTACGAGAATAGACGGGTGAAATAGCAAAAGGTGTGTCTTCCTTTGGAGCATGGACGGGTTCAAAGCCCACCTCATACCACTAAGTATTTTGCTGAACACGAGCAGTTGTGTGTGCGGCCTTTGTTTGGGTGATTTTTGTGTCATGTGTGTGTGTGTGTGTGTGTGTGTGTGTGTGTGTCTGTGTGTGTGTGTCTGTATTTCTGTCTCCATTCCTGAGCAGCAAATCTTTTTTCCTCTTTTAGCATGTTACTCACAACTGTGGATGAAGCCCAGCACTCCTGAAAACACAATCCATGTATGGTTGAAGGAAATTTTCTTGGTGATGAGTGAGAGGTTGGTGACTGAAACCAGCTCATTTCCCATTGACCACTGAGGTCACATCTCTCAGGTGAGAAGCAAAGTGGGAATTTGAACCAGGCACATTCTCCTTAGAGACAATGGGCCAAAGAAAGGTCCGATGGAATCGAATGTCTTTTCATGTTGACATCCATCCCGTCAAGCCCTCGTTAAGCCATTGAAGTGTCACATTGGGCCTGGGGGAGGCGGTGCACCCTGTGAAATTACACGTCCGAAGATTTGGATTTGATTTCCAGCCCTCTGCCAGTCAGTCTGCCAGGCCCTTTCATGTGACAAGCCTTAGGCGAGTCCCTTTCTGTCTCTGATTACCGATTCCTTCACAGGGATTTATGTGGGCCTTAACGCCCACTGGGAAAAGATCCCTCTGCCAGCTCAGTGCCTGCTTTCTTGGTTTGACTTGTCAATCTGGACTTGAATACACCTTTGGTTTTGGATTGACTCTATTACCTCTCCTAGAAATTAACACACAAAACTGACAGCTGATTGACAAGATGAGAAGCAGTTTTCCAAAATTCAAATTGAACTTAATCGTTTCTTACTAAAAGAATGCTCAAATCAAGGGGACACAGCTCACTCGTTTTGACTTCATGAGCTATGGCAGGTAGAGACAACTTTTTGAAAATACACAGCTAAAATTGTCCGTGCTTTGAATGCTAGACAAGTTTTTCAGAATACACAGCTAAAACGGTCCCCGCTTTAAGTGCTTTATTAGCTGTGTATTTTGAAAAAGTTGTGTGCTCTTCAAAGAGAAAGCTACTTTTGCTGTGTCTTTGGGTTCGAGGGGAAATGGGAGTCCTCTTCAGTCAGCAGGGACGACACCTGAGTTTTTTGCAGTCCTCTTGTCTGCCTCTGAGGGTGAAATGAGAGTGGTCCCTGTCATCATGAGCCAAGTCTGAAAGAATTATTCACATTCCCTACGAGAATAGACGGGTGAAATAGCAAAAGGTGTGTCTTCCTTTGGAGCATGGACGGGTTGAAAGCCCACCTCATACCACTAAGTATTTTGCTGAACACGAGCAGTTGTGTGTGCGGCCTGTGTTTGGGTGATTTTTGTGTCATGTGCGTGTGTGTGTGTGTGTGTGTTTGTGTGTGTGTGTATCTGTGTGTGTGTGTCTGTTTTTCTGTCTCCATTCCTGAGCAGCATATATTTTTGCCTCTTTTAGCATGTTACTCACAACTTTGGATGAAGCCCAGCACTCCTGAAAACACAATCCATGTATGGTTGAAGGAAATTTTCTTGGTGATGAGTGAGAGGTTGGTGACTGAAACCAGCTCATTTCACATTGACCACTGATGCCACATCTCTCAGGTGAGAAGCAAAGTGAGAATTTGAACCAGGCACATTCTCCTTAGAGACAATGGGCCAAAGACAGGTCCGATGGAATCGAATGTCTTTTCATGTTGACATCCATCCCGTCAAGCTCTCGTTAAGTCATTGAAGTGTCACATTGGGCCTGGGGGAGGCGGTGCACCCTGTGAAATTACACGTCCGAAGATTTGGATTTGATTTCCAGCCCTCTGCCAGTCAATCTGCCAGGCACTTTCATGTGACAAGCCTTAGGCGAGTCCCTTTCTGTCTCTGATTCCCGATTCCTTCACAGGGATTTATGTGGGCCTTAACGCCCACTGGGAAAAGATCGCTCTGCCAGCTCAGTGCCTGCTTTCTTGGTTTGACTTGTCAATCTGGACTTGAATACACCTTTGGTTTTGGATTGACTCTATTACCTCTCCGAGAAATTAACACACAAAACTGACAGCTGATTTTCAAGATGAGAAGCAGTTTTCCAAAATTCAAATTGAACTTAATCCTTTCTTCCTAAAAGAATGCTCAAATCAAGCGGACACAGCTCACTCGTTTTGACTTCATGAGCTATGGCAGGTAGAGACAACGTTTTGAAAATACACAGCTAAAACTGTCCGTGCTTTGAATGCTAGACATGTTTTTCAGTTTTAAGTGCTTTAGCACTTAAAGCGGGACCGTTTTAGCTGTGTATTTTGAAAAAGTTGTGTGCTCTTCAAAGAGAAAGCTACTTTTGCTGTGTCTTTGGGTTCGAGGGGAAATGGGAGTCCTCTTCAGTCAGCAGGGACGACACCTGAGTCCTTTGCAGTCCTCTTGTCTGCCTCTGAGGGTGAAATGAGAGTGGTCCCTGTCATCATGAGCCATGTCTGAAAGAATTATTCACATTCCCTACGAGAATAGATGGGTGAAATAGCAAAAGGTGTGTCTTCCTTTGGATCATGAACGGGTTCAAAGCCCACCTCATACCACTAAGTATTTTGCTGAACACGAGCAGTTGTGTGTGCGGCCTGTGTTTGGGTGATTTTTGTGTCGTGTGTGTGTGTGTGTGTGTGTGTGTGTGTGTGTGTCTGTGTGTGTGTGTCTGTATTTCTGTCTCCATTCCTGAGCAACAAATCTTTTTTCCTCTTTTAGCATGTTACTCACAACTCTGGATGAAGCCCAGCACTCCTGAAAACACAATCCATGTATGGTTGAAGGAAATTTTCTTGGTGATGAGTGAGAGTTTGGTGACTGAAACCAGCACATTTCCCATTGACCACTGAGATCACATCTCTCAGGTGAGAAGCAAAGTGGGAATTTGAACCAGGCACATTCTCCTTAGAGACAATGGGCCAAAGAAAGGTCCGATGGAATCGAATGTCTTTTCATGTTGACATCCATCCCGTCAAGCCCTCGTTAAGCCATTGAAGTGTCACATTGGGCCTGGGGGAGGCGGTGCACCCTGTGAAATTACACGTCCGAAGATTTGGATTTGATTTCCAGCCCTCTGCCAGTCAGTCTGCCAGGCCCTTTCATGTGACAAGCCTTAGGCGAGTCCCTTTCTGTCTCTGATTACCGATTCCTTCACAGGGATTTATGTGGGCCTTAACGCCCACTGGGAAAAGATCCCTCTGCCAGCTCAGTGCCTGCTTTCTTGGTTTGACTTGTCAATCTGGACTTGAATACACCTTTGGTTTTGGATTGACTCTATTACCTCTCCTAGAAATTAACACACAAAACTGACAGCTGATTGACAAGATGAGAAGCAGTTTTCCAAAATTCAAATTGAACTTAATCGTTTCTTACTAAAAGAATGCTCAAATCAAGGGGACACAGCTCACTCGTTTTGACTTCATGAGCTATGGCAGGTAGAGACAACTTTTTGAAAATACACAGCTAAAATTGTCCGTGCTTTGAATGCTAGACAAGTTTTTCAGAATACACAGCTAAAACGGTCCCCGCTTTAAGTGCTTTATTAGCTGTGTATTTTGAAAAAGTTGTGTGCTCTTCAAAGAGAAAGCTACTTTTGCTGTGTCTTTGGGTTCGAGGGGAAATGGGAGTCCTCTTCAGTCAGCAGGGACGACACCTGAGTCCTTTGCAGTCCTCTTGTCTGCCTCTGAGGGTGAAATGAGAGTGGTCCCTGTCATCATGAGCCAAGTCTGAAAGAATTATTCACATTCCCTACGAGAATAGACGGGTGAAATAGCAAAAGGTGTGTCTTCCTTTGGAGCATGGACGGGTTGAAAGCCCACCTCATACCACTAAGTATTTTGCTGAACACGAGCAGTTGTGTGTGCGGCCTGTGTTTGGGTGATTTTTGTGTCATGTGCGTGTGTGTGTGTGTGTGTGTTTGTGTGTGTGTGTATCTGTGTGTGTGTGTCTGTTTTTCTGTCTCCATTCCTGAGCAGCATATATTTTTGCCTCTTTTAGCATGTTACTCACAACTTTGGATGAAGCCCAGCACTCCTGAAAACACAATCCATGTATGGTTGAAGGAAATTTTCTTGGTGATGAGTGAGAGGTTGGTGACTGAAACCAGCTCATTTCACATTGACCACTGATGCCACATCTCTCAGGTGAGAAGCAAAGTGAGAATTTGAACCAGGCACATTCTCCTTAGAGACAATGGGCCAAAGACAGGTCCGATGGAATCGAATGTCTTTTCATGTTGACATCCATCCCGTCAAGCTCTCGTTAAGTCATTGAAGTGTCACATTGGGCCTGGGGGAGGCGGTGCACCCTGTGAAATTACACGTCCGAAGATTTGGATTTGATTTCCAGCCCTCTGCCAGTCAATCTGCCAGGCACTTTCATGTGACAAGCCTTAGGCGAGTCCCTTTCTGTCTCTGATTCCCGATTCCTTCACAGGGATTTATGTGGGCCTTAACGCCCACTGGGAAAAGATCGCTCTGCCAGCTCAGTGCCTGCTTTCTTGGTTTGACTTGTCAATCTGGACTTGAATACACCTTTGGTTTTGGATTGACTCTATTACCTCTCCGAGAAATTAACACACAAAACTGACAGCTGATTTTCAAGATGAGAAGCAGTTTTCCAAAATTCAAATTGAACTTAATCCTTTCTTCCTAAAAGAATGCTCAAATCAAGCGGACACAGCTCACTCGTTTTGACTTCATGAGCTATGGCAGGTAGAGACAACGTTTTGAAAATACACAGCTAAAACTGTCCGTGCTTTGAATGCTAGACATGTTTTTCAGTTTTAAGTGCTTTAGCACTTAAAGCGGGACCGTTTTAGCTGTGTATTTTGAAAAAGTTGTGTGCTCTTCAAAGAGAAAGCTACTTTTGCTGTGTCTTTGGGTTCGAGGGGAAATGGGAGTCCTCTTCAGTCAGCAGGGACGACACCTGAGTCCTTTGCAGTCCTCTTGTCTGCCTCTGAGGGTGAAATGAGAGTGGTCCCTGTCATCATGAGCCATGTCTGAAAGAATTATTCACATTCCCTACGAGAATAGATGGGTGAAATAGCAAAAGGTGTGTCTTCCTTTGGATCATGAACGGGTTCAAAGCCCACCTCATACCACTAAGTATTTTGCTGAACACGAGCAGTTGTGTGTGCGGCCTGTGTTTGGGTGATTTTTGTGTCGTGTGTGTGTGTGTGTGTGTGTGTGTGTGTGTGTGTCTGTGTGTGTGTGTCTGTATTTCTGTCTCCATTCCTGAGCAACAAATCTTTTTTCCTCTTTTAGCATGTTACTCACAACTCTGGATGAAGCCCAGCACTCCTGAAAACACAATCCATGTATGGTTGAAGGAAATTTTCTTGGTGATGAGTGAGAGTTTGGTGACTGAAACCAGCACATTTCCCATTGACCACTGAGATCACATCTCTCAGGTGAGAAGCAAAGTGAGAATTTGAACCCGGCACATTCTCCTTAGAGACAATGGGCCAAAGACAGGTCCGATGGAATCGAATGTCTTTTCATGTTGACATCCATCCCGTCAAGCCCTCGTTAAGCCATTGAAGTGTCACATTGGGCCTGGGGGAGGCGGTGCACCCTGTGAAATTACACGTCCGAAGATTTGGATTTGATTTCCAGCCCTCTGCCAGTCAGTCTGCCAGGCACTTTCATGTGACAAGCCTTAGGTGATTCCCTTTCTGTCTCTGATTCCCGATTCCTTCACAGGGATTTATGTGGGCCTTAACGCCCACTGGGAAAAGATCCCTCTGCCAGCTCAGTGCCTGCTTTCTTGGTTTGACTTGTCAATCTGGACTTGAATACACCTTTGGTTTTGGATTGACCCTATAACCTCTCCTAGAAATTAACACACAAAACTGACAGCTGATTGACAAGATGAGAAGCAGTTTTCCGAAATTCAAATTGAACTTAATCCTTTCTTACTAAAAGAATGCTCAAATCAAGGGGACACAGCTCACTCGTTTTGACTTCATGAGCTATGGCAGGTAGAGAAAACTTTTTGAAAATACACAGCTAAAACTGTCCGTGCTTTGAATGCTAGACATGTTTTTCAGTTTTAAGTGCTTTAGCAGTTAAAGCGGGACCGTTTTAGCTGTGTATTTTGAAAAAGTTGTGTACTCTTCAAAGAGAAATCTACTTTTGCTGTGTCTTTGGGTTCGAGGGGAAATGGGAGTCCTCTTCAGTCAGCAGGGACGACACCTGAGTCCTTTGCAGTCCTCTTGTCTGCCACTGAGGGTGAAATGAGAGTGGTCCCTGTCATCATGAGCCATGTCTGAAAGAATTATTCACATTCCCTACTAGAATAGACGGGTGAAATAGCAAAAGTTGGGTCTTTATTTGGAGCATGGGCGGGTTCAAAGCCCACCTCATACCACTAAGTATTTTGCTGAACACGAGCAGTTGTGTGTGCGGCCTGTGTTTGGGTGATTTTTGTGTCATGTGTGTGTGTGTGAGTGTGTGTGTGTGTGTGTGTGTGTGTGTCTGTGTGTGTGTGTCTGTATTTCTGTCTCCATTCCTGAGCAGCAAATCTTTTTTCCTCTTTTAGCATGTTACTCACAACTGTGGATGAAGCCCAGCACTCCTGAAAACACAATCCATGTATGGTTGAAGGAAATTTTCTTGGTGATGAGTGAGAGGTTGGTGACTGAAACCAGCTCATTTCCCATTGACCACTGAGGTCACATCTCTCAGGTGAGAAGCAAAGTGAGAATTTGAACCAGGCACATTCTCCTTAGAGACAATGGGCCAAAGACAGGTCCGATGGAATCGAATGTCTTTTCATGTTGACATCCATCCCGTCAAGCCCTCGTTAAGCCATTGAAGTGTCACATTGGGCCTGGGGGAGGCGGTGCCCCCTGTGAAATTACCCGTCCGAAGATTTGGATTTGATTTCCAGTACTCTGCCAGTCTGTGGGCCAGGCACTTTCATGTGACAAGCCTTAGGCGAGTCCCTTTCTGTCTCTGATTCCCGATTCCTTCACAGGGATTTATGTGGGCCTTAACGCCCACTGGGAAAAGATCCCTCTGCCAGCTCAGTGTCTGCTTTCTTGGTTTGACTTGTCAATCTGGACTTGAATACACCTTTGGTTTTGGATTGACTCTATTACATCTCCTAGAAATTAACACACAAAACTGACAGCTGATTGACAAGATGAGAAGCAGTTTTCCAAAATTCAAATTGAACTTAATCCTTTCTTACTAAAAGAATGCTCAAATCAAGGGGACACAGCTCACTCGTTTTGACTTCATGAGCTATGGCAGGTATAGACAACTTTTTGAAAATACACAGCTAAAAGTGTCCGTGCTTTGAATGCTAGACATGTTTTTCAGAATACACAGCTAAAACGGTCCCCGCTTTAAAGCACTTAAAGCGGGGACCGTTTTAGCTGTGTATTTTGAAAAAGTTGTGTGCTCTTCAAAGAGAAAGCTACTTTTGCTGTGTCTTTGGGTTCGAGGGGAAATGGGAGTCCTCTTCAGTCAGCAGGGACGACACCTGAGTCCTTTGCAGTCCTCCTGTCTGCCTCTGAGGGTGAAATGAGAGTGGTCCCTGTCATCATGAGACATGTCTGAAAGAATTATTCACATTCACTACGAGAATAGACGGGTGAAATAGCAAAAGGTGTGTCTTCCTTTGGAGCATGGACGGGTTCAAAGCCCACCTCATACCACTAAGTATTTTGCTGAACACGAGCAGTTGTGTGTGCGGCCTGTGTTTGGGTGACTTTTGTGTCATGTGTGTGTGTGTGTGTGTGTGTGTGTGTGTGTGTGTGTGTGTCTGTATTTCTGTCTCCATTCCTGAGCAGCAAATCTTTTTTCCTCTTTTAGCATGTTACTCACAACTGTGGATGAAGCCCAGCACTCCTGAAAACACAATCCATGTATGGTTGAAGGAAATTTTCTTGGTGATGAGTGAGAGGTTGGTGACTGAAACCAGCTCATTTCCCATTGACCACTGAGGTCACATCTCTCAGGTGAGAAGCAAAGTGAGAATTTGAACCGGGCACATTCTCCTTAGAGACAATGGGCCAAAGACAGGTCCGATGGAATCGAATGTCTTTTCATGTTGACATCCATCCCGTCAAGCCCTCGTTAAGCAATTGAAGTGTCACATTTGGCCTGGGGGAGGCGGTGCACCCTTGAAATTACACGTCTGAAGATTTGGATTTGATTTCCAACCCTCTGCCAGTCAGTCTGCCAGGCACTTTCATGTGACAAGCCTTAGGCGAGTCCCTTTCTGTCTCTGATTCCCGATTCCTTCACAGGGATTTATGTGGGCCTTAACGCCCACTGGGAAAAGATCCCTCTGCCAGCTCAGTGCCTGCTTTCTTGGTTTGACTTGTCAATCTGGACTTGAATACACCTTTGGTATTGCATTGACTCTATTACCTCTCCTACAAATTAACACACGAAGCTGACAGCTGATTGACAAGATGAGAATCAGTTTTCCAAAATTCAAATTGAACTTAATTCTTTCTTACTAAAAGAATGCTCAAATCAAGGGGACACATCTCACTCGTTTTGACTTCATGAGCTCTGGCAGGTAGAGACAAATTTTTGAAAATACACAGCTAAAACTGTCCGTGCTTTGAATGCTAGACATGTTTTAGCTGTGTATTTTGAAAAAGTTGTGTGCTCTTCAAAGAGAAAGCTACTTTTGCTGTGTCTTTGGGTTCGAGGGGAAATGGGAGTCCTCTTCAGTCAGCAGGGACGACACCTGAGTCCTTTGCAGTCCTCTTGTCTGCTTCTGAGGGTGAAATGAGAGTGGTCCCTCTCATCATGAGCCATGTCTGAAAGAATTATTCACATTCCCTACGAGCAGAGACGGGTGAAATAGCAAAAGGTGTGTCTTCCTTTGGAGCATGGACGTGTTCAAAGCCCACCTCATAACACTAAGTATTTTGCTGAACACGAGCAGTTGTGTGTGCGGCCTGTGTTTGGGTGATTTTTGTGTCATGTTTGTGTGTGTGTGTGTTTGTGTGTGTGTCTGTGTGTGTGTGTCTGTATTTCTGTCTCCATTCCTGAGCAGCAAATCATTTTTCCTCTTTTAGCATGTTACTCACAACTGTGGATGAAGCCCAGCACTCCTGAAAACACAATCCATGTGTGGTTGAAGGAAATTTTCTTGGTGATGAGTGAGAGGTTGGTGACTGAAACCAGCTCATTTCCCATTGACCACTGAGGTCACATCTCTCAGGTGAGAAGCAAAGTGAGAATTTGAACCAGGCACATTCTCCTTAGAGACAATGGGCCAAAGACAGGTCCGATGGAATCGAATGTCTTTTCATGTTGACATCCATCCCGTCAAGCCCTCGTTAAGCCATTGAAGTGTCACATTGGGCCTGGGGGAGGCGGTGCACCCTGTGAAATTACACGTCCGAAGATTTGGATTTGATTTCCAGCCCTCTGCCAGTCAGTCTGCCAGTCAATTTAATGTGACAAGCCTTAGTGGAGTCCCTTTCGGTCTCTGATTCCCGATTCCTTCACAGGGATTTATGTGGGCCTTAACGCCCACTGGGAAAAGATCCCACTGCCAGCTCAGTGCCTGCTTTCTTGGTTTGACTTGTCAATCTGGACTTGAATAAACCTTTGGTTTTGGATTGACTCTATTACCTCTCCTAGAAATTAACACACAAAACTGACAGCTGATTGACAAGATGAGAAGCAGTTTTCCAAAATTCAATTTGAACTTAATCCTTTCTTACTAAAAGAATGCTCAAATCAAGGGGACACAGCTCACTCATTTTGACTTCATGAGCTATGGCAGGTAGAGACAACTTTTTGAAAATACACAGCTAAAACTGTCCGTGCTTTGAATGCTAGACATATTTTTCAGAATACACAGCTAAAACGGTCCCCGATTTAAGCGCTTAAAGCGGGGACCGTTTTAGCTGTGTATTTTGAAAAAGTTGTGTGCTCTTCAAAGAGAAAGCTACTTTTGCTGTGTCTTTGGGTTCGAGGGGAAATGGGAGTCCTCTTCAGTCAGCAGGGACGACACCTGAGTCCTTTGCAGTCCTCTTGTCTGCCTCTGAGGGTGAAATGAGAGTGGTCCCTGTCATCATGAGCCATGTCTGAAAGAATTTTTCACATTCCCTACGAGCAGAGACGGGTGAAATAGCAAAAGGTGTGTCTTCCTTTGGAGCATGGACGTGTTCAAAGCCCACCTCATAACACTAAGTATTTTGCTGAACACGAGTAGTTGTGTGTGCGGCCTGTGTTTGGGTGATTTTTGTGTCATGTTTGTGTGTGTGTGTGTGTGTGTGTGTGTGTCTGTGTGTGTGTGTCTGTATTTCTGTCTCCATTCCTGAGCAGCAAATCTTTTTTCCTCTTTTAGCATGTTACTCACAACTGTGGATGAAGCCCAGCACTCCTGAAAACACAATCCATGTGTGGTTGAAGGAAATTTTCTTGGTGATGAGTGAGAGGTTGGTGACTGAAACCAGCTCATTTCCCATTGACCACTGAGGTCACATCTCTCAGGTGAGAAGCAAAGTGAGAATTTGAACCAGGCACATTCTCCTTAGAGACAATGGGCCAAAGACAGGTCCGATGGAATCGAATGTCTTTTCATGTTGACATCCATCCCGTCAAGCCCTCGTTAAGCAATTGAAGTGTCACATTTGGCCTGGGGGAGGCGGTGCACCCTGTGAAATTACACGTCTGAAGATTTGGATTTGATTTCCAGCCCTCTGCCAGTCAGTCTGCCAGGCACTTTCATGTGACAAGCCTTAGGCGAGTCCCTTTCTGTCTCTGATTCCCGATTCCTTCACAGGGATTTATGTGGGCCTTAACGCCCACTGGGAAAAGATCCCTCTGCCAGCTCAGTGCCTGCTTTCTTGGTTTGACTTGTCAATCTGGACTTGAATACACCTTTGGTATTGCATTGACTCTATTACCTCTCCTACAAATTATCACACGAAGCTGACAGCTGATTGACAAGATGAGAAGCAGTTTTCCAAAATTCAAATTGAACTTAATCCTTTCTTACTAAAAGAATGCTCAAATCAAGGGGACACAGCTCACTCGTTTTGACTTCATGAGCTCTGGCAGTTAGAGACAACTTTTTGAAAATACACAGCTAAAACTGTCCGTGCTTTGAATGCTAGACATGTTTTAGCTGTGTATTTTGAAAAAGTTGTGTGCTCTTCAAAGAGAAAGCTACTTTTGCTGTGTCTTTGGGTTCGAGGGGAAATGGGAGTCCTCTTCAGTCAGCAGGGACGACACCTGAGTCCTTTGCAGTCCTCTTGTCTGCTTCTGAGGGTGAAATGAGAGTGGTCCCTCTCATCATGAGCCATGTCTGAAAGAATTTTTCACATTCCCTACGAGCAGAGACGGGTGAAATAGCAAAAGGTGTGTCTTCCTTTGGAGCATGGACGTGTTCAAAGCCCACCTCATAACACTAAGTATTTTGCTGAACACGAGTAGTTGTGTGTGCGGCCTGTGTTTGGGTGATTTTTGTGTCAAGTGTGTGTGTGTGTGTGTGTCTGTGTGTGTGTGTGTCTCTGTGTGTGTGTGTCTGTGTTTCTGTCTCCATTCCTGAGCAGCAAATCTTTTTTCCTCTTTTAGCATGTTACTCACAACTGTGGATGAAGCCCAGCACTCCTGAAAACACAATCCATGTATGGTTGAAGGAAATTTTCTTAGTGATGAGTGAGAGTTTGGTGACTGAAACCAGCTCATTTCCCATTGACCACTGAGGTCACATCTCTCAGGTGAGAAGCAAAGTGAGAATTTGAACCAGGCACATTCTCCTTAGAGACAATGGTCCAAAGACAGATCCGATGGAAACGAATGTCTTTTCATGTTGACATCCATCCCGTCAAGCCCTCGTTAAGCCATTGAAGTGTCACATTGGGCCTGGGGGAGGCGGTGCACCCTGTGAAATTACACGTCCGAAGATTTGGATTTGATTTCCAGCCCTCTGCCAGTCAGTCTGCCAGGCAATTTCATGTGACAAGCCTTAGGCGAGTCCCTTTCTGTCTCTGATTCCCGATCCCTTCACAGGGATTTATGTGGGCCTTAACGCCCACTGGGAAAAGATCCCTCTGCCAGCTCAGTGCCTGCTTTCTTGGTTTGACTTGTCAATCTGGACTTGAATACACCTTTGGTTTTGGATTGACTCTATTACCTCTCCTAGAAATTAACACACAAAACTGACAGCTGATTGACAAGATGAGAAGCAGCTTTCCAAAATTCAAATTGAACTTAATCCATTCTTACTAAAAGAATGCTCAAATCAAGGGGAAACAGCTCACTCGTTTTGACTTCATGAGCTATGGCAGGTAGAGACAACTTTTTGAAAATACACAGCTAAAACTGTCCGTGCTTTGAATGCTAGACATGTTTTTCAGAATACACAGCTAAAACGGTCCCCGCTTTAAGTGCTAAAGCACTTAAAGCGGGGACCGTTTTAGCTGTGTATTTTGAAAAAGTTGTGTGCTCTTCAAAGAGAAAGCTACTTTTGCTGTATCTTTGGGTTCGAGGGGAAATGGGAGTCCTCTTCAGTCAGCAGGGACGACACCTGAGTCCTTTGCAGTCCTCTTGTCTGCTTCTGAGGGTGAAATGAGAGTGGTCCCTGTCATCATGAGCCATGTCTGAAAGAATTATTCACATTCCCTACGAGAATAGACGGGTGAAATAGCAAAAGGTGTGTCTTCCGTTGGAGCATGGAGGGGTTCAAAGCCCAGCTCATACCACTAAGTATTTTGCTGAACACGAGCAGTTGTGTGTGCGGCCTGTATTTGGGTGATTTTTGTGTCATGTGTGTGTATGTGTGTGTGTGTTTGTGTCTGTGTGTGTGTGTCTGTATTTCTGTCTCCATTCCTGAGCAGCAAATCTTTTTTCCTCTTTTAGCATGTTACTCACAACTGTGGATGAAGCCCAGCACTCCTGAAAACACAATCCATGTATGGTTGAAGGAAATTTTCTTGGTGATGAGTGAGAGGTTGGTGACTGAAACCAGCTCATTTCCCATTGACCACTGAGGTCACATCTCTCAGGTGAGAAGCAAAGTGAGAATTTGAATCAGGCACATTCTCCTTGGAGACAATGGGCCAAAAACAGGTCCGATGGAATCGAATGTCTTTTCATGTTGACATCCATCCCGTCAAGCCCTCGTTAAGCCATTGAAGTGTCACATTGGGCCTGGGGGAGGCGGTGCACCCTGTGAAATTACACGTCCGAAGATTTGGATTTGATTTCCAGCCCTCTGCCAGTCAGTCTGCCAGGCACTTTCATGTGACAAGCCTTAGGCGAGTCCCTTTCTGTCTCTGATTCCCGGTTCCTTCACAGGGATTTATGTGGGCCTTAACGCCCACTGGGGAAAGATCCCTCTGCCAGCTCAGTGCCTGATTTCTTGGTTTGACTTGTCAATCTGGACTTGAATACACCTTTGGTTTTGGATTGACTCTATTACCTCTCCTAGAAATTAACACACAAAACTGACAGCTGATTGACGAGATGAGAAGCAGTTTTCCAAAATTCAAATTGAACTTAATCCTTTCTTACTAAAAGAATGCTCAAATCAAGGCGACACAGCTCACTCGTTTTGACTTCATGAGCTATGGCAGGTAGAGACAACTTTTTGAAAATACACAGCTAAAACTGTCCGTGCTTTGAATGCTAGACATGTTTTTCAGAATACACAGCTAAAGCGTGGACCGTTTTAACTGTGTATTTTGAAAAAGTTGTGTGCTCTTCAAAGAGAAAGCTACTTTTGCTGTGTCTTTGGGTTCGAGGGGAAATGGGAGTCCTCTTCAGTCAGCAGGGACGACACCTGAGTCCTTTGCAGTCCTCTTGTCTGCCTCTGAGGGTGAAATGAGAGTGGTCCCTGTCATCATGAGCCATGTCTGAAAGAATTATTCACATTCCCTACGAGAATAGACGGGTGAAATAGCAAAAGGTGTGTCTTCCTTTGGAGCATGGACGGGTTCAAAGCCCACCTCATACCACTAAGTATTTTGCTGAACACGAGCAGTTGTGTGTGCGGCCTGTGTTTGGGTGATTTTTGTGTCATGTGTGTGTGTGTGAGTGTGTGTGTGTGAGTGTGTGTGTGTCTGTGTGTGTGTGTCTGTATTTCTCTCTCCATTCCTGAGCAGCAAATCTTTTTTCCTCTTTTAGCATGTTACTCACAACTGTGGATGAAGCCCAGCACTCCTGAAAACACAATCCATGTATGGTTGAAGGAAATTTTCTTGGTGATGAGTGAGAGGTTGGTGACTGAAACCAGCTCATTTCCCATTTACCACTGAGGTCACATCTCTCAGGTGAGAAGCAAAGTGAGAATTTGAACCAGGCACATTCTCCTTAGAGACAATGGGCCAAAGACAGGTCCGATGGAATCGAATGTCTTTTCATGTTGACCTCCATCCCGTCAAGCCCTCGTTAAGCCATTGAAGTGTCACATTGGGCCTGGGGGAGGCGGTGCACCCTGTGAAATTACACGTCCGAAGATTTGGATTTGATTTCCAGCCCTCTGCCAGTCAGTCTGCCAGGCACTTTCATGTGACAAGCCTTAGGCGAGTCCCTTTCTGTCTCTGATTCCCGATTCCTTCACAGGGATTTATGTGGGCCTTAACGCCCACTGGGAAAAGATCCCTCTGCCAGCTCAGTGCCTGCTTTCTTGGATTGACTTGTCAATCTGGACTTGAATACACCTTTGGTTTTGGATTGACTCTATTACTTCTCCTAGAAATTAACACACAAAACTGACAGCTGATTGACAAGATGAGAAGCAGTTTTCCAAAATTCAAATTGAACTTAATCCTTTCTTCCTAAAAGAATGCTCAAATCAAGGTGACACAGCTCACTCGTTTTGACTTCATGAGCTATGGCAGGTAGAGACAACTTTTTGAAAATACACAGCTAAAACTGTCCGTGCTTTGAATGCTAGACATGTTTTTCAGAATACACAGCTAAAACGGTCCCCGCTTTAAGTGCTAAAGCACTTAAAGCAGGGACCGTTTTAGCTGTGTATTTTGAAAAAGTTGTGTGCTCTTCAAAGAGAAAGCTACTTTTGCTGTGTCTTTGGGTTCGAGGGGAAATGGGAGACCTCTTCAGTCAGCAGGGACGACACCTGAGTCCTTTGCAGTCCTCTTGTCTGCCTCTGAGGGTGAAATGAGAGTGGTCCCTGTCATCATGAGCCATGTCTGAAAGAATTATTCACATTCCCTACGAGAATAGACGGGTGAAATAGCAAAAGGTGTGTCTTCCTTTGGAGCATGGACGGGTTCAAAGCCCACCTCATAACACTAAGTATTTTGCTGAACACGAGCAGTTGTGTGTGCGGCCTGTGTTTGGGTGATTTTTGTGTCATGTGTGTGTGTGTATGTGTGTGTGTGTGTGTGTGTCTGTATTTCTGTCTCCATTCCTGAGCAGCAAATCTTTTTTCCTCTTTTAGCATGTTACTCACAACTGTGGATGAAGCCCAGCACTCCTGAAAACACAATCCATATGGTTGAAGGAAATTTTCTTGGTGATGAGTGAGAGGTTGGTGACTGAAACCAGCTCATTTCCCATTGACCACTGAGGTCACATCTCTCAGGTGAGAAGCAAAGTGAGAATTTGAATCAGGCACATTCTCCTTAGAGACAATGGGCCAAAGACAGGTCTGATGGAATCGAATGTCTTTTCATGTTGACATCCATCCCGTCAAGCCCTCGTTAAACCATTGAAGTGTCACATTGGGCCTGGGGGAGGCGGTGCACCCTGTGAAATTACACGTCCGAAGATTTGGATTTGATTTCCAGGCCTCTGCCAGTCAGTCTGCCAGGCACTTTCATGTGACAAGCCTTAGGCGAGTCCCTTTCTGTCTCTGATTCCCGATTCCTTCACAGGGATTTATGTGGGCCTTAACGCTTACTGGGAAAAGATCCCTCTGCCAGCTCAGTGCCTGCTTTCTTGGTTTGACTTGTCAATCTGGACTTGAATACACCTTTGGTTTTGGATTGACTCTATTACCTCTCCTAGAAATTAACACACAAAACTGACAGCTGATTGACACGATGAAAAACAGTTTTCCAAAATTCAAATTGAACTTAATCCTTTCTTCCTAAAAGAATGCTCAAATCAAGGGGACACTGCTCACTCGTTTTGACTTCATGAGCTATGGCAGGTAGAGACAACTTTTTGAAAATACACAGCTAAAACTGTCCGTGCTTTGAATGCTAGACATGTTTTTCAGAATACACAGCTAAAACGGTCCCCTCTTTAAGTGCTAAAGCACTTAAAGTTGTGTGCTCTTCAAAGAGAAAGCTACTTTTGCTGTGTCTTTGGGTTCGAGGGGATATGGGAGTCCTCTTCAGTCAGCAGGGACGACACCTGAGTCCTCTGCAGTCCTCTTGTCTGCCTCTGAGGGTGAATTGAGCGTGGTCCCTGTCATCATGAGCCTTGTCTGAAAGAATTATTCACATTCCCTACGAGAATAGACGGGTGATATAGCAAAAGGTGTGTCTTCCTTTGGAGCATGGACGGTTTCAAAGCCCACCTCATACCACTAAGTATTTTGCTGAACACGAGCAGTTGTGTGTGCGGCCTGTGTTTGGGTGATTTTTGTGTCATGTGTGTGTGTGTGAGTGTGTGTGTGTGTGTGTGTGTGTGTCTGTGTGTGTGTGTCTGTATTTCTCTCTCCATTCCTGAGCAGCAAATCTTTTTTCCTCTTTTAGCATGTTACTCACAACTGTGGATGAAGCCCAGCACTCCTGAAAACACAATCCATGTATGGTTGAAGGAAATTTTCTTGGTGATGAGTGAGAGGTTGGTGACTGAAACCAGCTCATTTCCCATTGACCACTGAGGTCACATCTCTCAGGTGAGAAACAAAGTGAGAATTTGAACCAGGCACATTCTCCTTAGAGACAATGGGCCAAAGACAGTTCCGATGGAATCGAATGTCTTTTCATGTTGACATCCATCCCGTCAAGCCCTCGTTAAGCCATTGAAGTGTCACATTGGGCCTGAAGGAGGCGGTGCACCCTGTGAAATTACACGTCCGAAGATTTGGATTTGATTTCCAGCCCTCTGCCAGTCAGTCTGCCAGGCACTTTCATGTGACAAGCCTTAGGCGAGTCTTTTTCTGTCTCTGATTCCCGATTCCTTCACAGGGATTTATGTGGGCCTTAACGCCCACTGGGAAAAGATCCCTCTGCCAGCTCAGTGCCTGCTTTCTTGGTTTGACTTGTCAACCTGGACTTGAATACACCTTTGGTTTTGGATTGACTCTATTACCTCTCCTAGAAATTAACACACATAACTGACAGCTGATTGACAAGATGAGAAGCAGTTTTCCAAAATTCAAATTGAACTTAATCCTTTCTTACTAAAAGAATGCTCAAATCAAGGGGACACAGCTCACTCGTTTTGACTTCATGAGCTATGGCAGGTAGAGACAACTTTTTGAAAATACACAGCTAAAACTGTCCGTGCTTTGAATGCTAGACATGTTTTTCAGAATACACAGCTAAAACGGTCCCCGCTTTAAGTGTTAAAGCACTTAAAGCGGGGACAGTTTTAGCTGTGTGTTTTGAAAAAGTTGTGTGCTCTTCAAAGAGAAAGCTACTTTTGCTGTGTCTTTGGGTTCGAGGGGAAATGGGAGTCCTCTTCAGTCAGCAGGGATGACACCTGAGTCCTTTGCAGTCCTCTTGTCTGCCTCTGAGGGTGAAATGAGAGAGGTCCCTGTCATCATGAGCCATGTCTGAAAGAATTATTCACATTCCCTACGAGAACAGACGGGTGAAATAGCAAAAGGTGTGTCTTCCTTTGGAGCATGGACGGGTTCAAAGCCCACCTCATACCACTAAGTATTTTGCTGAAAACGAGCAGTTGTGTGCGGCCTGTGTTTGGGTGATTTTTGTGTCATGTGTGTTTGTGTGTGTGTGTGTGTGTGTGTGTGTGTGTGTGTGTGTGTGTGTCTTTATTTCTGTCTCCATTTCTGAGACGCAAATCTTTTTTTCTCTTTTAGCATGTTACTCACAACTGTGGATGAAGCCCAGCACTCCTGAAAACACAATCCATGTATGGTTGAAGGAAATTTTCTTGGTGATGAGTGAGAGGTTGGTGACTGAAACCAGCTCATTTCCCATTGACCACTGAGGACACATCTCTCAGGTGAGAAGCAAAGTCAGAATTTGAACCAGGCAAATTCTCCTTAGAGACAATGGGCCAAAGACAGGTCCGATGGAATCGAGTGTCTTTTCATGTTGCCATCCATCCAGTCAAGCCCTCGTTAAGCCTTTGAAGTGTCACATTGGGCCTGGGGGAGGCGGTGCACCCTGTGAAATTACACGTCCGAAGATTTGGATTTGATTTCCAGCCCTCTGCCAGTCAGTCTGCCAGGCACTTTCATGTGACAAGCATTAGGCTAGTCCCTTTCTGTCTCTGATTCCCGATTCCTTCACAGGGATTTATGTGGGCCTTAACGCCCACTGGGAAAAGATCCCTCTGCCAGCTCAGTGCCTGCTTTCTTGGTTTGACTTGTCAATCTGGACTTGAATACACCTTTGGTTTTGGATTGACTCTATTACCTCTCCTAGAAATTAACACACAAAACTGACAGCTGATTGACAAGATGAGAAGCAGTTTTCCAAAATTCAAATTGAACTTAATCCTTTCTTACTAAAAGAATGCTCAAATCAAGGGGACACAGCTCACTCGTTTTGACTTCATGAGCTATGGCAGGTAGAGACAACTTTCTGAAAATACACAGCTAAAACTGTCCGTGCTTTGAATGCTAGACATGTTTTTCAGAATACACAGCTAAAGCGGGGACCGTTTTAGCTGTGTATTTTGAAACAGTTGTGTGCTCTTCAAAGAGAAAACTACTTTTCCTGTGTCTTTGGGTTCGAGGGGAAATGGGAGTCCTCTTCAGTCAGCAGGGACGACACCTGAGTCCTTTGCAGTCCTCTTGTCTGCCTCTGAGGGTGAAATGAGAGTGGTCCCTGTCATCATGAGCCATGTCTTAAAGAATTATTCACATTCCCTACGAGAATAGACGGGTGAAATAGCAAAACGTGTGTCTTCCTTTGGAGCATGGACGGGTTCAAAGCCCACCTCATACCACTAAGTATTTTGCTGAACACGAGCAGTTGTGTGTGCGGCCTGTGTTTGGGTGATTTTTGTGTGATGTTTGTGTGTGTGTGTGTGTGTGTGTGTGTGTTTGTGTCTGTGTGTCTGTGAGTGTGTGTCTGTATTTCTGTCTCCATTCCTGAGCAGCAAATCTTTTTTCCTCTTTTAGCATGTTACTCACGACTGTGGATGAAGCCCAGCACTCCTGAAAACACAATCCATGTATGGTTGAAGGAAATTTTCTTGGTGATGAGTGAGAGGTTGGTGACTGAAACCAGCTCATTTCCCATTGACCACTGAGGTCGCATCTCTCAGGTGAGAAGCAAAGTGAGAATTTGAACCAGGCACATTCTCCTTAGAGACAATGGGCCAAAGACAACTCCGATGGAATCGAATGTCTTTTCATGTTGACATACATCCCGTCAAGCCCTCGTTAAGCCATTGAAGTGTCACATTGGGCCTGGGGGAGGCGGTGCACCCTGTGAAATTACACGGCCGAAGATTTGGATTTGATTTCCAGCCCTCTGCCAGTCAGTCTGCCAGGCACTTTCATGTGACAAGCCTTAGGCGAGTATCTTTCTGTCTCTGATTCCCGATTCCTTCACAGGGATTTATGTGGGCCTTAACGCCCACTGGGAAAAGATCCCTCTGCCAGCTCAGTGCCTGCTTTCTTGGTTTGACTTGTCAATCTGGACTTGAATACACCTTTGGTTTTGGATTGACTCTATTACCTCTCCTAGAAATTAACACACAAAACTGACAGCTGATTGACAAGATGAGAAGCAGTTTTCCAAAATTCAAATTGAACTTAATCTTTTCTTACTAAAAGAATGCTCAAATCAAGGTGACACAGCTCACTCGTTTTGACTTCATGAGCTATGGCAGGTAGAGACAACTTTTTGAAAATACACAGCTAAAACTGTCCGTGCTTTGAATGCTAGACATGTTTTTCAGAATACACAGCTAAAAAGGTCCCCGCATAAGTGATTTAGCACTTAAAGCGGGCACCGTTTTAGCTGTGTATTTTGAAAAAATTGTGTGCTCTTCAAAGAGAAAGCTACTTTTGCTGTGTCTTTGGGTTCGAGGGGAAATGGGAGTCCTCTTCAGTCAGCAGGGACGACACCTGAGTCCTTTGCAGTCCTCTTGTCTGCCTCTGAGGGTGAAATGAGAGTGGTCCCTGTCATCATGAGCCATGTCTGAAAGAATTATTCACATTCCGTACGAGAATAGACGGGTGAAATAGCAAAAGGTGTGTCTTCCTTTGGAGCATGGACGGGTTCAAAGCCCACCTCATACCACTAAGTATTTTGCTGAACACGAGCAGTTGTGTGTGCGGCCTGTGTTTGGGTGATTTTTGTGTCGTGTGATTGTGTGTGTGTGTGTGTGTGTGTGTCTGTGTGTGTGTGTGTGTCTGTATTTCTGTCTCCATTCCTGAGCAGCAAATCTTTTTTCCTCTTTTAGCATGTTACTCACAACTGTGGATGAAGCCCAGCACTCCTGAAAACACAATCCATGTATGGTTGAAGGAAATTTTCTTGGTGATGAGTGAGAGGTTGGTGACTGAAACCAGCTCATTTCCCATTGACCACTGAGGTCACATCTCTCAGGTGAGAAGCAAAGTGAGAATTTGAACCAGGCACATTCTCCTTAGAGACAATGGGCCAAAGACAGGTCCGATGGAATCGAATGTCTTTTCATGTTGACATCCATCCCGTCAAGCCCTCGTTAAGCCATTGAAGTGTCACATTGGGCCAGGGGGAGGCGGTGTACCCTGTGAAATTACACGTCCGAAGATTTGGATTTGATTTCCAGCCCTCTGCCAGTCAGTCTGCCAGGCACTTTCATGTGACAAGCCTTAGGCGAGTCCCTTTCTGTCTCTGATTCCCGATTCCTTCACAGGGATTTATGTGGGCCTTAACGCCCACTGGGAAAAGATCCCTCTGCCAGCTCAGTGCCTGCTTTCTTGGTTTGACTTGTCAATCTGGACTTGAATACACCTTTGGTTTTGGATTGACTCTATTACCTCTCCTAGAAATTAACACACAAAACTGACAGCTGATTGACAAGATGAGAAGCAGTTTTACAAAATTCAAATTGAACTTAATCCTTTCATACTAAAAGAATGCTCAAATCAAGGGGACACAGCTCACTCGTTTTGACTTCATGAGCTATGGCAGGTAGAGACAAATTTTTGAAAATACACAGCTAAAACTGTCCGTGCTTTCAATGTTAGACATGTTTTTCAGAATACACAGCTAAAGCGGGGACCGTTTTAGCTGTGTATTTTGAAAAAGTTGTGTGCTCTTCAAAGAGAAAGCTACTTTTGCTGTGTCTTTGGGTTCGAGGGGAAATGGGAGTCCTCTTCAGTCAGCAGGGACGACACCTGAGTCCTTTGCAGTCCTCTTGTCTGCCTCTGAGGGTGAAATGAGAGTGGTCCCTGTCATCATGAGCCATGTCTGAAAGAATTATTCACATTCCCTACGAGAATAGTAGGGTGAAATAGCAAAAGGTGTGTCTTCCTTTGGAGCATGGACGGGTTCAAAGCCCACCTCATACCACTAAGTATTTTGCTGAACACGAGCAGTTGTGTGTGCGGCCTGTGTTTGGGTGATTTTTGTGTGATGTTTGTGTGTGTGTGTGTGTGTGTTTGTGTCTGTGTGTCTGTGAGTGTGTGTCTGTATTTCTGTCTCCATACCTGAGCAGCAAATCTTTTTTCCTCTTTTAGCATGTTACTCACAACTGTGGATGAAGCCCAGCACTCCTGAAAACACAATCCATGTATGGTTGAAGGAAATTTTCTTGGTGATGAGTGAGAGGTTGGTGACTGTAACCAGCTCATTTCCCATTGACTACTGAGGTCACACCTCTCAGGTGAGAAGCAAAGTGAGAATTTGAACCAGGCACATTCTCCTTAGAGACAATGGGCCAAAGACAGGTCCGATGGAATCGAATGTCTTTTCATGTTGACATCCATCACGTCAAGCCCTCGTTAAGCCATTGAAGTGTCACATTGGGCCTGGGGGAGGCGGTGCACCCTGTGGAATTACACGTCCGAAGATTTGGATTTGATTTCCAGCCCTCTGCCAGTCAGACTGCCAGGCACTTTCATGTGACAAGCCTTAGGCGAGTCCCTTTCTGTCTCTGATTCCCGATTCCTTCACAGGGATTTATGTGGGCCTTAACGCCCACTGGGAAAAGATCCCTCTGCCAGCTCAGTGCCTGCTTTCTTGGTTTGACTTGTCAATCTGGACTTGAATACACCTTTGGTTTTGGATTGACTCTATTACCTCTCCTAGAAATTAACACACAAAACTGACAGCTGATTGACAAGATGAGAAGCAGTTTTCCAAAATTCAAATTGAACTTAATCCTTTCTTACTAAAAGAATGCTCAAATCAAGGGGACACAGCTCACTCGTTTTGACTTCATGAGCTATGGCAGGTAGAGACAACTTTCTGAAAATACACAGCTAAAACTGTCCGTGCTTTGAATGCTAGACATGTTTTTCAGAATACACAGCTAAAGCGGGGACCGTTTTAGCTGTGTATTTTGAAACAGTTGTGTGCTCTTCAAAGAGAAAACTACTTTTGCTGTGTCTTTGGGTTCGAGGGGAAATGGGAGTCCTCTTCAGTCAGCAGGGACGACACCTGAGTCCTTTGCAGTCCTCTTGTCTGCCTCTGAGGGTGAAATGAGAGTGGTCCCTGTCATCATGAGCCATGTCTTAAAGAATTATTCACATTCCCTACGAGAATAGACGGGTGAAATAGCAAAACGTGTGTCTTCCTTTGGAGCATGGACGGGTTCAAAGCCCACCTCATACCACTAAGTATTTTGCTGAACACGAGCAGTTGTGTGTGCGGCCTGTGTTTGGGTGATTTTTGTGTGATGTTTGTGTGTGTGTGTGTGTGTGTGTGTGTTTGTGTCTGTGTGTCTGTGAGTGTGTGTCTGTATTTCTGTCTCCATTCCTGAGCAGCAAATCTTTTTTCCTCTTTTAGCATGTTACTCACGACTGTGGATGAAGCCCAGCACTCCTGAAAACACAATCCATGTATGGTTGAAGGAAATTTTCTTGGTGATGAGTGAGAGGTTGGTGACTGAAACCAGCTCATTTCCCATTGACCACTGAGGTCGCATCTCTCAGGTGAGAAGCAAAGTGAGAATTTGAACCAGGCACATTCTCCTTAGAGACAATGGGCCAAAGACAACTCCGATGGAATCGAATGTCTTTTCATGTTGACATCCATCCCGTCAAGCCCTCGTTAAGCCATTGAAGTGTCACATTGGGCCTGGGGGAGGCGGTGCACCCTGTGAAATTACACGTCCGAAGATTTGGATTTGATTTCCAGCCCTCTGCCAGTCAGTCTGCCAGGCACTTTCATGTGACAAGCCTTAGGCGAGTATCTTTCTGTCTCTGATTCCCGATTCCTTCACAGGGATTTATGTGGGCCTTAACGCCCACTGGGAAAAGATCCCTCTGCCAGCTCAGTGCCTGCTTTCTTGGTTTGACTTGTCAATCTGGACTTGAATACACCTTTGGTTTTGGATTGACTCTATTACCTCTCCTAGAAATTAACACACAAAACTGACAGCTGATTGACAAGATGAGAAGCAGTTTTCCAAAATTCAAATTGAACTTAATCTTTTCTTACTAAAAGAATGCTCAAATCAAGGTGACACAGCTCACTCGTTTTGACTTCATGAGCTATGGCAGGTAGAGACAACTTTTTGAAAATACACAGCTAAAACTGTCCGTGCTTTGAATGCTAGACATGTTTTTCAGAATAAACAGCTAAAAAGGTCCCCGCATAAGTGATTTAGCACTTAAAGCGGGCACCGTTTTAGCTGTGTATTTTGAAAAAATTGTGTGCTCTTCAAAGAGAAAGCTACTTTTGCTGTGTCTTTGGGTTCGAGGGGAAATGGGAGTCCTCTTCAGTCAGCAGGGACGACACCTGAGTCCTTTGCAGTCCTCTTGTCTGCCTCTGAGGGTGAAATGAGAGTGGTCCCTGTCATCATGAGCCATGTCTGAAAGAATTATTCACATTCCGTACGAGAATAGACGGGTGAAATAGCAAAAGGTGTGTCTTCCTTTGGAGCATGGACGGGTTCAAAGCCCACCTCATACCACTAAGTATTTTGCTGAACACGAGCAGTTGTGTGTGCGGCCTGTGTTTGGGGGATTTTTGTGTCATGTGTGTGTGTGGGTGTGTGTGTCTGTGTGTGTGTGTTTGTATTTCTGTCTCCATTCCTGAGCAGCAAATCTTTTTTCCTCTTTTAGCTTGTTACTCACAACTGTGGATGAAGCCCAGCACTCCTGAAAACACAATCCACGTATGGTTGAAGGAAATTTTCTTGGTGATGAGTGAG
This sequence comes from Saimiri boliviensis, assembly GCF_048565385.1. Classification (NCBI taxonomy): domain Eukaryota; kingdom Metazoa; phylum Chordata; class Mammalia; order Primates; family Cebidae; genus Saimiri; species Saimiri boliviensis. Next base: position 155,080,443 of record NC_133453.1, read on the forward strand.
AGGTTGGTGACTGAAACCAGCTCATTTCCCATTGACCACTGAGGTCACATCTCTCAGGTGAGAAGTAAAGTGAGAATTTGAACCAGGCACATTCTCCTTAGAGACAATGGGCCAAAGACAGGTCCGATGGAATCGAATGTCTTTTCACGTTGACATCCATCCCGTCGACCCCTCGTTAAGCCATTGAAGTGTCACATTGGGCCTGGGGGAGGCGGTGCACCCTGTGAAATTACACGTCCGAAGATTTGGATTAGATTTCCAGCCCTCTGCCAGTCAGTCTGCCAGGCACTTTCATGTGACAAGCCTTAGGCGGTCCCTTTCTGTCTCTGATTCCCGATTCCTTCACAGGGATTTATGTGGGCCTTAACGCCCACTGGGAAAAGATCCCTCTGCCAGCTCAGTGCCTGCTTTCTTGGTTTGACTTGTCAACCTGGACTTGAATACACCTTTGGTTTTGGATTGACTCTATTACCTCTCCTAGAAATTAACAAACAAAACTGACAGCTGATTGACAAGATGAGAAGCAGTTTTCCAAAATTCAAATTGAACTTAATCCTTTCTTACTAAAAGAATGCTCAAATCAAGGGGACACAGCTCACTCGTTTTGACTTCATGAGCTATGGCAGGTAGAGACAACTTTTTGAAAATACACAGCTAAAACTGTCCGTGCTTTGAATGCTAGACATGTTTTTCAGTTTTAAGTGCTTTAGCACTTAAAGCGGGACCGTTTCAGCTGTGTATTTTGAAAAAGTTGTGTGCTCTTCAAAGAGAAAGCCACTTTTGCTGTGTCTTTGGGTTCGAGGGGAAATGGGAGTCCTCTTCAGTCAGCAGGGACGACACCTGAGTCCTTTGCAGTCCTCTTGTCTGCCTCTGAGGGTGAAATGAGAGTGGTCCCTGTCATCATGAGCCATGTCTGAAAGAATTATTCACATTCCGTACGAGAAAAGACGGGTGAAATAGCAAAAGGTGTGTCTTCCTTTGGAGCATGGACGGGTTCAAAGCCCACCTCATACCACTAAGTATTTTGCTGAACACGAGCAGTTGTGTGTGCGGCCTGTGTTTGGGTGATTTTTGTGTCGTGTGTGTGTGTGTGTGTGTGTGTGTGTGTGTGTGTGTGTCTGTGTGTCTGTATTTCTGTCTCCATTCCTGAGCAGCAAATCTTTTTTCCTCTTTTAGCATGTTACTCACAACTGTGGATGAAGCCCAGCACTCCTGAAAACACAATCCATGTATGGTTGAAGGAAATTTTCTTGGTGATGAGTGAGAGGTTGGTGACTGAAACCAGCTCATTTCCCATTGACCACTGAGGTCACATCTCTCAGGTGAGAAGCAAAGTGAGAATTTGAACCAGGCACATTCTCCTTAGAGACAATGGGCCAAAGACAGGTCCGATGGAATCGAATGTCTTTTCATGTTGACATCCATCCCGTCAAGCCCTCGTTAAGCCATTGAAGTGTCACATTGGGCCTGGGGGAGGCGGTGCACCCTGTGGAGTTACACGTCCGAAGATTTGGATTTGATTTCCAGCCCTCTGCCAGTCAGACTGCCAGGCACTTTCATGTGACAAGCCTTAGGCGAGTCCCTTTCTGTCTCTGATTCCCGATTCCTTCACAGGGATTTATGTGGGCCTTAACGCCCACTGGGATAAGATCCCTCTGCCAGCTCAGTGCCTGCTTTCTTGGTTTGACTTGTCAATCTGGACTTGAATACACCTTTGGTTTTGGATTGACTCTATTACCTCTCCTAGAAATTAACACACAAAACTGACAGCTGATTGACAAGATGAGAAGCAGTTTTCCAAAATTCAAATTGAACTTAATCCTTTTTTACTAAAAGAATGCTCAAATCAAGGGGACACAGCTCACTCGTTTTGACTTCATGAGCTATGGCAGGTAGAGACAACTTTCTGAAAATACACAGCTAAAACTGTCCGTGCTTTGAATGCTAGACATGTTTTTCAGAATACACAGCTAAAGCGGGGACCGTTTTAGCTGTGTATTTTGAAACAGTTGTGTGCTCTTCAAAGAGAAAGCTACTTTTGCTGTGTCTTTGGGTTCGAGGGGAAATGGGAGTCCTCTTCAGTCAGCAGGGACGACACCTGAGTCCTTTGCAGTCCTCTTGTCTGCCTCTGAGGGTGAAATGAGAGTGGTCCCTGTCATCATGAGCCATGTCTTAAAGAATTATTCACATTCCCTACGAGAATAGACGGGTGAAATAGCAAAACGTGTGTCTTCCTTTGGAGCATGGACGGGTTCAAAGCCCACCTCATACCACTAAGTATTTTGCTGAACACCAGCAGTTGTGTGTGCGGCCTGTGTTTGGGTGATTTTTGTGTCGTGTGTGTGTGTGTGTGTGTGTGTGTGTGTGTGTGTCTGTGTCTGTATTTCTGTCTCCATTCCTGAGCAGCAAATCTTTTTTCCTCTTTTAGCATGTCACTCACAACTGTGGATGAAGCCCAGCACTCCTGGAAACACAATCCATGTATGGTTGAAGGAAATTTTCTTGGCGATGAGTGAGAGGTTGGTGACTGAAACCAGCTCATTTCCCATTGACCACTGAGGTCACATCTCTCAGGTGAGAAGCAAAGTGAGAATTTGAATCAGGCACATTCTCCTTGGAGACAATGGGCCAAAGACCGTTCCGATGGAATCGAATGTCTTTTCATGTTGACATCCATCCCGTCAAGCCCTCGTTAAGCCATTGAAGTGTCACATTGGGCCTGGGGGAGGCGGTACACCCTGTGAAATTACACGTCCGAAGATTTGGATTTGATTTCCAGCCCTCTGCCAGTCAGTCTGCCAGGCACTTTCATGTGACAAGCCTTAGGCGAGTCCCTTTCTGTCTCTGATTCCCGATTCCTTCACAGGGATTTATGTGGGCCTTAACGCCCACTGGGAAAAGATCCCTCTGCCAGCTCAGTGCCTGCTTTCTTGCTTTGACTTGTCAATCTGGACTTGAATACACCTTTGGTTTTGGATTGACTCTATTACCTCTCCTAGAAATTAACACACAAAACTGACAGCTGATTGACAAGATGAGAAGCAGTTTTCCAAAATTCAAATTGAACTTAATCCTTTCTTACTAAAAGAATGCTCAAATCAAGGGGACACAGCTCACTCGTTTTGACTTCATGAGCTATGGCAGGTAGAGACAACTTTCTGAAAATACACAGCTTAAACTGTCCGTGCTTTGAATGCTAGACATGTTTTTCAGAATACACAGCTAAAGCGGGGACCGTTTTAGCTGTGTATTTTGAAACAGTTGTGTGCTCTTCAAAGAGAAAGCTACTTTTGCTGTGTCTTTGGGTTCGAGGGGAAATGGGAGTCCTCTTCAGTCAGCAGGGACGACACCTGAGTCCTTTGCAGTCCTCTTGTCTGCCTCTGAGGGTGAAATGAGTGTGGTCCCTGTCATCATGAGCCATGTCTGAAAGAAATATTCACATTCCCTACGAGAATAGACGGGTGAAATAGCAAAAGGTGTGTCTTCCTTTGGAGCATGGACGGGTTCAAAGCCCACCTCATACCACTAAGTATTTTGCTGAACACGAGCATTTGTGTGTGGGGCCTGTGTTTGGGTGATTTTTGTGTCATGTGTGTGTGTGTGTGTGTGTGTGTGTCTGTGCGTGTGTGTCTGTATTTCTGTCTGCATTCCTGAGCAGCGAATATTTTTTCCTCTTTTAGCATGTTACTCACAACTGTGGATGAAGCCCAGCACTCCTGAAAACACAATCCATGTATGGTTGAAGGTAATTTTCTTGGTGATGAGTGAGAGGTTGGTGACTGAAACCAGCTCATTTCCCATTGACCACTGAGGTCACATCTCTCAGGTGAGAAGCAAAGTGAGAATTTGAACCAGGCACATTCTCCTTAGAGACAATGGGCCAAAGACTGGTCCGATGGAATCGAATGTCTTTTCATGTTGACATCCATCCCGTCAAGCCCTCGTTAAGCCATTGAAGTGTCACATTGGGCCTGGGGAAGCGGTTCACCCTGTGAAAATACACGTCCGAAGATTTGGATTTGATTTCCAGCCCTCTGCCAGTCAGTCTGCCAGGCACTTTCATGTGACAAGCCTTAGGCGAGTCCCTTTCTGTCTCTGATTCCCGATTCCTTCACAGGGATTTATGTGGGCCTTAACGCCCACTGGGAAAAGATCCCTCTGCCAGCTCAGTGCCTGCTTTCTTGGTTTGACTTGTCAATCTGGACTTGAATGCACCTTTGGTTTTGGATTGACTCTATTACCTCTCCTAGAAATTAACACACAAAACTGACAGCTGATTGACAAGATGAGAAGCAGTTTTCCAAAATTCAGATTGAACTTAATCCTTTCTTACTAAAAGAATGCTCAAATCAAGGGAACACAGCTCACTCGTTTTGACTTCATGAGCTATGGCAGGTAGAGACAACTTTCTGAAAATACACAGCTAAAACTGTCCGTGCTTTGAATGCTAGACATGTTTTTCAGTTTTAAGTGCTTTAGCACTTAACGCGGGACCGTTTTAGCTGTGTATTTTGAAAAAGTTGTGTGCTCTTCGAAGAAAAAGCTACTTTTGCTGTGTCTTTGGGTTCGAGGGGAAATGGGAGTCCTCTTCAGTCAGCAGGGACGACACCTGAGTCCTTTGCAGTCCTCTTGTCTGCCTCTGAGGGTGAAATGAGAGTGGTCCCTGTCATCATGAGCCATGTCTGAAAGAATTATTCACATTCCCTACGAGAATAAACGGGTGAAATAGCAAAAGTTGGGTCTTCCTTTGGAGCATGGACGGGTTCAAAGCCTACCACATAACACTAAGTATTTTGCTGAACACGATCAGTTGTGTGTGCGGCCTGTGTTTGGGTGATTTTTGTGTCATGTGTATGTGTGTGAGTGTGTTTGTGTGTGTGTGGGTGTGTCTGTGTCTGTGTGTCTGTATTTCTGTCTCAATTCCTGAGCAGCAAATCTTTTTTCCTCTTTTAGCATGTTACTCACAACTGTGGATGAAGCCCAGCACTCCTGAAAACACAATCCATGTATGATTGAAGGAAATTTTCTTGGTGATGAGTGAGAGTTTGGTGACTGAAACCAGCTCATTTCCCATTGACCACTGAGGTCACATCTCTCAGGTGAGAAGCAAAGTGAGAATTTGAACCAGGCACATTCTCCTTAGAGACAATGGGCCAAAGATAGGTCCGATGGAATCGAATGTCTTTTCATGTTGACATTCATCCCGTCAAGCCCTCGTTAAGCCATTGAAGTGTCACATTGGGCCTGGCTGAGGCGTTGCCCCCTGTGAAATTATACGTCCGAAGATTTGGATTTGATTTCCAGCCCTCTGCCAGTCAGTCTGCCAGGCACTTTCATGTGACAAGCCTTAGGCGAGTCCCTTTCTGTCTCTGATTCCCGATTCCTTCACAGGGATTTATGTGGGCCTTAACGCCCACTGGGAAAAGATCCCTCTGCCAGCTCAGTGCCTGCTTTCTTGGATTGACTTGTCAATCTGGACTTGAATACACCTTTGGTTTTGGATTGACTCTATTACCTCTCCTAGAAATTAACACACAAAACTGACAGCTGATTGACAAGATGAGAAGCAGTTTTCCAAAATTCAAATTGAACTTAATCCTTTCTTACTAAAAGAATGCTCAAATCAAGGGGACACAGCTCACTCGTTTTGACTTCATGAGCTATGGCAGGTAGAGACAACTTTTTGAAAATACATAGCTAAAACTGTCCGTGCTTTGAATGCTAGACATGTTTTTCAGTTTTAAGTGCTTTAGCACTTAAAGTGGGACCGTTTTAGCTGTGTATTTTGAAAAAGTTGTGTGCTCTTCAAAGAGAAAGCTACTTTTGCTGTGTCTTTGGGTTCGAGGGGAAATGGGAGTCCTCTTCAGTCAGCAGGGACGACACCTGAGAACTTTGCAGTCCTCTTGTCTGCCTCTGAGGGTGAAATGAGAGTGGTCCCTGTCATCATGAGCCATGTCTGAAAGAATTATTCACATTCCCTACGAGAATAGATGGGTGAAATAGCAAAAGGTGTGTCTTCCTTTGGAGCATGGACGGGTTCGAAGCCCACCTCATACCACTAAGTATTTTGCTGAACACTAGCAGTTGTGTGTGCGGCCTGAGTTTGGGTGATTTTTGTGTCATGTGTGTGTGTGTGTGTGTGTGTGTGTGTGTGTGTCTGTGTGTGTGTTTCTGTATTTCTGTCTCCATTCCTGAGCAGCAAATCTTTTTTCTTCTTTTAGCATGTTACTCACAACTGTGGATGAAGCCCAGCACTCCTGAAAACACAATCCATGTATGGTTGAAGGAAATTTTCTTGGTGATGAGTGAGAGGTTGGTGACGGAAACCAGCTCATTTCCCATTGACCACTGAGGTCACATCTCTCAGGTGAGAAGCAAAGTGAGAATTTGAACCAGGCACATTCTCCTTAGAGACAATGGGCCAAAGACAGGTCCGATGGAATGGAATGTCTTTTCATGTTTACATCCATCCCGTCAAGCCCTCGTTAAGCCTTTGAAGTGTCACATTGGGCCTGGGGGAGGCGGTGCACCCTGTGAAATTACACGTCCGAAGATTTGGATTTGATTTCCAGCCCTCTGCCAGTCAGTCTGCCAGGCACTTTCATGTGACAAGCCTTAGGCGAGTCCCTTTCTGTCTCTGATTCCCGATTCCTTCACAGGGATTTATGTGGGCCTTAACGCCCACTGGGAAAAGATCCCTCTGCCAGCTCAGTGCCTGCTTTCTTGGTATGACTTGTCAATCTGGACTTGAATACACCTTTGGTTTTGGATTGACTCTATTACCTCTCCTAGAAATTAGCACACAAAACTGACAGCTGATTGACAAGATGAGAAGCAGTTTTCCAAAATTCAAATTGAACCTAATCCTTTCTTCCTAAAAGAATGCTCAAATCAAGGGGACACAGCTCACTCGTTTTGACTTCATGAGCTATGGCAGGTAGAGACAACTTTTTGAAAATACACAGCTAAAACTGTCCGTGCTTTGAATGCTAGACATGTTTGTCAGAATACACAGCTAAAACGGTCCCCGCTTTAAGTGCTAAATCACTTAAAGCGGGTACCGTTTTTGCTGTGTATTTTGAAAAAGTTGTGTGCTCTTCAAAGAGAAAGCTACTTTTGCTGTGTCTTTGGGTTCGAGGGGAAATGAGAGTCCTCTTCAGTCAGCAGGGACAACACCTGAGTCCTTTGCAGTCCTCTTGTCTGCCTCTGAGGGTGAAATGAGAGTGGTCCCTGTCATTATGAGCCACGTCTGAAAGAATTATTCACATTCCCTAAGAGAATAGACGGGTGAAATAGCAAAATGTGTGTCTTCCTTTGGAGCATGGACGGGTTCAAAGCCCACCTCATAACACTAAGTATTTTGCTGAACACGAGCAGTTGTGTGTGCGGCCTGTGTTTGGGTGATTTTTGTGTCGTGTGTGTGTGTGTGTGTGTGTGTGTGTGTGTGTGTGTCTGTGTGTGTATGTCTGTATTTCTGTCTCCATTCCTGAGCAGCAAATCATTTTTCCTCTTTTAGCATGTTACTCACAACTGTGGATGAAGCCCAGCACTCCTGAAAACACAATCCATGTATGGTTGAAGGAAATTTTCTTGGTGATGAGTGAGAGGTTGGTGACTGAAACCAGCTCATTTCCCATTGACCACTGAGGTCACATCTCTCAGGTGAGAAGCAAAGTGAGAATTTGAACCAGGCACATTCTCCTTAGAGACAATGGGCCCAAGACTGGTCCGATGGAATCGAATGTCTTTTCATGTTGACATCCATCCCGTCAAGCCCTCGTTAAGCCATTGAAGTGTCACATTGGGCCTGGGGGACGCGGTGCACCCTGTGAAATTACACGTCCGAAGATTTGGATTTGATTTCCAGCCCTCTGCCAGTCAGTCTGCCAGGCACTTTCATGTGACAAGCCTTAGGCGAGTCCCTTTCTGTCTCTGATTCCCGATTCCTTCCCAGGGATTTATGTGGGCCTTAACGCCCACTGGGAAAAGATCCCTCTGCCAGCTCAGTGCCTGCTTTCTTGGTTTGACTTGTCAATCTGGACTTGAATACTCCTTTGGTTTTGGATTGACTCTATTACCTCTCCTAGAAATTAACACACAAAACTGACAGCTGATTGACAAGATGAGAAGCAGTTTTCCAAAATTCAAATTGAACTTAATCCTTTCTTACTAAAAGAATGCTCAAATAAAGGGGACACAGCTCACTCGTTTTGACTTCATGAGCTATGGCAGGTAGAGACAACTTTCTGAAAATACACAGCTAAAACTGTCCGTGCTTTGAATGCTAGACATGTTTTTCAGAATACACAGCTAAAACGGTCCCCGCTTTAAGTGCTAAAGCACTTAAAGCGGGGACCGTTTTAGCTGTGTATTTTGAAAAATTTGTGTGCTCTTCAAAGAGTAAGCTACTTTTGCTGTGTCTTTGGGTTCGAGGGGAAATGGGAGTCCTCTTCAGTCAGCAGGGACGACACCTGAGTCCTTTGCAGTCCTCTTGTCTGCCTCTGAGGGTGAAATGAGAGTGGTCCCTGTCATCATGAGCCATGTCTGAAAGAATTATTCACATTCCCTACGAGAATAGACGGGTGAAATAGCAAAAGGTGTGTCTTCCTTTGGAGCATGGACGGGTTCAAAGCCCACCTCATACCACTAAGTATTTTGCTGAACACGAGCAGTTGTGTGTGCGGCCTGTGTTTGGGTGATTTTTGTGTCATGTGTGTGTGTGTGTGTGTGTGTGTGTGTGTGTGTGTGTGTGTCTGTGTGTCTGTATTTCTGTCTCCATTCCTGAGCAGCAAATCTTTTTTCCTCTTTTAGCATGTTACTCACAACTGTGGATGAAGCCCAGCACTCCTGAAAACACAATCCATGTATGGTTGAAGGAAATTTTCTTGGTGATGAGTGAGAGGTTGGTGACGGAAACCAGCTCATTTCCCATTGACCACTGAGGTCACATCTCTCAGGTGAGAAGCAAAGTGAGAATTTGAACCAGGCACATTCTCCTTAGAGACAATGGGCCAAAGACAGGTCCGATGGAATGGAATGTCTTTTCATGTTTACATCCATCCCGTCAAGCCCTCGTTAAGCCTTTGAAGTGTCACATTGGGCCTGGGGGAGGCGGTGCACCCTGTGAAATTACACGTCCGAAGATTTGGATTTGATTTCCAGCCCTCTGCCAGTCAGTCTGCCAGGCACTTTCATGTGACAAGCCTTAGGCGAGTCCCTTTCTGTCTCTGATTCCCGATTCCTTCACAGGGATTTATGTGGGCCTTAACGCCCACTGGGAAAAGATCCCTCTGCCAGCTCAGTGCCTGCTTTCTTGGTATGACTTGTCAATCTGGACTTGAATACACCTTTGGTTTTGGATTGACTCTATTACCTCTCCTAGAAATTAGCACACAAAACTGACAGCTGATTGACAAGATGAGAAGCAGTTTTCCAAAATTCAAATTGAACCTAATCCTTTCTTCCTAAAAGAATGCTCAAATCAAGGGGACACAGCTCACTCGTTTTGACTTCATGAGCTATGGCAGGTAGAGACAACTTTTTGAAAATACACAGCTAAAACTGTCCGTGCTTTGAATGCTAGACATGTTTGTCAGAATACACAGCTAAAACGGTCCCCGCTTTAAGTGCTAAATCACTTAAAGCGGGTACCGTTTTTGCTGTGTATTTTGAAAAAGTTGTGTGCTCTTCAAAGAGAAAGCTACTTTTGCTGTGTCTTTGGGTTCGAGGGGAAATGAGAGTCCTCTTCAGTCAGCAGGGACAACACCTGAGTCCTTTGCAGTCCTCTTGTCTGCCTCTGAGGGTGAAATGAGAGTGGTCCCTGTCATTATGAGCCACGTCTGAAAGAATTATTCACATTCCCTAAGAGAATAGACGGGTGAAATAGCAAAATGTGTGTCTTCCTTTGGAGCATGGACGGGTTCAAAGCCCACCTCATAACACTAAGTATTTTGCTGAACACGAGCAGTTGTGTGTGCGGCCTGTGTTTGGGTGATTTTTGTGTCGTGTGTGTGTGTGTGTGTGTGTGTGTGTGTGTGTGTGTCTGTGTGTGTATGTCTGTATTTCTGTCTCCATTCCTGAGCAGCAAATCATTTTTCCTCTTTTAGCATGTTACTCACAACTGTGGATGAAGCCCAGCACTCCTGAAAACACAATCCATGTATGGTTGAAGGAAATTTTCTTGGTGATGAGTGAGAGGTTGGTGACTGAAACCAGCTCATTTCCCATTGACCACTGAGGTCACATCTCTCAGGTGAGAAGCAAAGTGAGAATTTGAACCAGGCACATTCTCCTTAGAGACAATGGGCCCAAGACTGGTCCGATGGAATCGAATGTCTTTTCATGTTGACATCCATCCCGTCAAGCCCTCGTTAAGCCATTGAAGTGTCACATTGGGCCTGGGGGACGCGGTGCACCCTGTGAAATTACACGTCCGAAGATTTGGATTTGATTTCCAGCCCTCTGCCAGTCAGTCTGCCAGGCACTTTCATGTGACAAGCCTTAGGCGAGTCCCTTTCTGTCTCTGATTCCCGATTCCTTCCCAGGGATTTATGTGGGCCTTAACGCCCACTGGGAAAAGATCCCTCTGCCAGCTCAGTGCCTGCTTTCTTGGTTTGACTTGTCAATCTGGACTTGAATACTCCTTTGGTTTTGGATTGACTCTATTACCTCTCCTAGAAATTAACACACAAAACTGACAGCTGATTGACAAGATGAGAAGCAGTTTTCCAAAATTCAAATTGAACTTAATCCTTTCTTACTAAAAGAATGCTCAAATAAAGGGGACACAGCTCACTCGTTTTGACTTCATGAGCTATGGCAGGTAGAGACAACTTTCTGAAAATACACAGCTAAAACTGTCCGTGCTTTGAATGCTAGACATGTTTTTCAGAATACACAGCTAAAACGGTCCCCGCTTTAAGTGCTAAAGCACTTAAAGCGGGGACCGTTTTAGCTGTGTATTTTGAAAAATTTGTGTGCTCTTCAAAGAGTAAGCTACTTTTGCTGTGTCTTTGGGTTCGAGGGGAAATGGGAGTCCTCTTCAGTCAGCAGGGACGACACCTGAGTCCTTTGCAGTCCTCTTGTCTGCCTCTGAGGGTGAAATGAGAGTGGTCCCTGTCATCATGAGCCATGTCTGAAAGAATTATTCACATTCCCTACGAGAATAGACGGGTGAAATAGCAAAAGGTGTGTCTTCCTTTGGAGCATGGACGGGTTCAAAGCCCACCTCATACCACTAAGTATTTTGCTGAACACGAGCAGTTGTGTGTGCGGCCTGTGTTTGGGTGATTTTTGTGTCATGTGTGTGTGTGTGTGTGTGTGTGTGTGTGTGTGTGTGTGTGTCTGTGTGTCTGTATTTCTGTCCCCATTCCTGAGCAGCAAATCTTTTTTCCTCTTTTAGCATGTTACTCACAACTGTGGATGAAGCCCAGCACTCCTGAAAACACAATCCATGTATGGTTGAAGGAAATTTTCTTGGTGATGAGTGAGAGGTTGGTGACTGAAACCAGCTCATTTCCCATTGACCACTGAGGTCACATCTCTCAGGTGAGAAGCAAAGTGAGAATTTGAACCAGGCACATTCTCCTTAGAGACAATGGGCCAAAGACAGGTCCAATGGAATCGAATGTCTTTTCATGTTGACATCCATCCCGTCAAGCCCTCGTTAAGCCATTGAAGTGTCACATTGGGCCTGGGGGAGGCGGTGCACCCTGTGAAATTACACGTCCGAAGATTTGGATTTGATTTGCAGCCCTCTGCCAGTCAGTCTGCCAGGCACTTTCATGTGACAAGCCTTAGGCGAGTCCCTTTCTGTCTCTGATTCCCGATTCCTTCACAGGGATTTATGTGGGCCTTAACGCCCACTGGGAAAAGATCCCTCTGCCAGCTCAGTGCCTGCTTTATTGGTTTGACTTGTCAATCTGGACTTGAATACACCTTTGGTTTTGGATTGACTCTATTACCTCTCCTAGAAATTAACACACAAAACTGACAGCTGATTGACAAGATGAGAAGCAGTTTTCCAAAATTCAAATTGAACTTAATCCTTTCTTACTAAAAGAATGCTCAAATCAAGGGGACACAGCTCACTGGTTTTGACTTCATGAGCTATGGCAGGTAGAGACAACTTTTTGAAAATACAGAGCTAAAACTGTCCGTGCTTTGAATGCTAGACATGTTTTTCAGTTTTAAGTGCTTTAGCACTTAACGCGGGACCGTTTTAGCTGTGTATTTTGAAAAAGTTGTGTGCTCTTCAAAGAGAAAGCTACTTTTGCTGTGTCTTTCGGTTCGAGGGGAAATGGGAATCCTCTTCAGTCAGCAGGGACGACACCTGAGTCCTTTGCAGTCCTCTTGTCTGCCTCTGAGTGTGAAATGAGAGTGGTCCCTGTCATCATGAGCCATGTCTGAAAGAATTATTCACATTCCCTACGAGAATAGATGGGTGAAATAGCAAAAGTTGGGTCTTCCTTTGGAGCATGGACGGGTTCAAAGCCCACCTCATACCACTAAGTATTTTGCTGAACACGAGCAGTTGTGTGTGCGACCTGAGTTTGGGTGATTTTTGTGTCATGTGTGTGTGTGAGTGTGTTTGTGTGTGTGTGTGTGTGTCTGTGTGTGTGTGTCTGTATTTCTGTCTCCCTTCCTGAGCAGCAAATTTTTTTCCTCTTTTAGCATGTTACTCACAACTGTGGATGAAACCCAGCACTCCTGAAAACACAATCCATGTATGATTGAAGGAAATTTTCTTGGTGATGAGTGAGAGGTTGGTGACTGAAACCAGCTCATTTCCCATTGACCACTGAGGTCACATCTCTCAGGTGAGAAGCAAAGTGAGAATTTGAACCAGGCACATTCTCCTTAGAGACAATGGGCCAAATACAGGTCCGATGGAATCGAATGTCTTTTCATGTTGACATCCATCCCGTCAAGCCCTCGTTAAGCCATAGAAGTGTCACATTGGGCCTGGGGGAGGCGGTGCCCCCTGTGAAATTACACGTCCGAAGATTTGGATTTGATTTCCAGCCCTCTGCCAGTCAGTCTGCCAGGCACTTTCATGTGACAAGCCTTAGGCGAGTCCCTTTCTGTCTCTGATTCCCGATTCCTTCACAGGGATTTATGTGGGCCTTAACGCCCACTGGGAAAAGATCCCTCTGCCAGCTCAGTGCCTGCTTTCTTGGTTTGACTTGTCAATCTGGACTTGAATACACCTTTGGTTTTGGATTGACTCTATTACCTCTCCTAGAAATTAACACACAAAACTGACAGCTGATTGACAAGATGAGAAGCAGTTTTCCAAAATTCAAATTGAACCTAATCATTTCTTCCTAAAAGAATGCTCAAATCAAGGGGACACAGCTCACTCATTTTGACTTCATGAGCTATGGCAGGTAGAGACAACTTTTTGAAAATACACAGCTAAAACTGTCCGTGCTTTGAATGCTAGACATGTTTTTCAGAATACACAGCTAAAGCGGGGACCGTTTTAGCTGTGTATTTTGAAACAGTTGTGTGCTCTTCAAAGAGAAAGCTACTTATGCTGTGTCTTTGGGTTCGAGGGGAAATGGGAGTCCTCTTCAGTCAGCAGGGACGACACCTGAGTCCTTTGCAGTCCTCTTGTCTGCCTCTGAGGGTGAAATGAGAGTGGTCCCTGTCATCATCAGCCATGTCTGAAAGAATTATTCACATTCCCTACGAGAATAGACGGGTGAAATAGCAAAAGGTGTGTCTTCCTTTGGAGCATGGACGGGTTCAAAGCCCACCTCATAACACTAAGTATTTTGCTGAACACGAGCAGTTGTGTGTGCGGCCTGTGTTTGGGTGATTTTTGTGTCGTGTGTGTGTGTGTGTGGGTGTGTGTGTGTGTGTCTGTGTGTGTGTGTCTGTATTTCTGTATCCATTCCTGAGCAGCAAATCTTTTTTCCTCTTTTAGCATGTTACTCACAACTGTGGATGAAGCCCAGCACTCCTGAAAACACAATCCATGTATGGTTGAAGGAAATTTTCTTGGTGATGAGTGAGAGGTTGGTGACTGAAACCAGCTCATTTCCCATTGACCAGTGAGGTCACATCTCTCAGGTGAGAAGTAAAGTGAGAATTTGAACCAGGCACATTCTCCTTAGAGACAATGGGCCAAAGACAAGTTTGATGGAATCGTATTTCTTTTCATGTTGACATCCATCCCGTCAAGCCCTCGTTAAGCCATTGAAGTGTCACATTGGGCCTGGGGGAGGCGTTGCACCCTGTGAAATTACACGTGCGAGGATTTGGATTTGATTTCCAGCCCTCTGCCAGTCAGTCTGCCAGGCACTTTCATGTGACAAGCCTTAGGCGAGTCCCTTTCTGTCTCTGATTCCCGATTCCTTCACAGGGATTTATGTGGGCCTTAACGCCCACTGGGAAAAGATCCCTCTGCCAGCTCAGTGCCTGCTTTCTTGGTTTGACTTGTCAATCTGGACTTGAATACACCTTTGGTTTTGGATTGACTCTATTACCTCTCCTAGAAATTAACACACAAAACTGACAGCTGATTGACAAGATGAGAAGCAGTTTTCCGAAATTCAAATTGAACTTAATCCTTTCTTACTAAAAGAATGCTCAAATCAAGGGGACACAGCTCACTCGTTTTGACTTCATGAGCTATGGCAGGTAGAGGCAAATTTTTGAAAATACACAGCTAAAACTGTCCGTGCTTTGAATGCTAGACATGTTTTTCAGAATACACAGCTAAAACGGTCCCCGCATAAGTGATTTAGCACTTAAAGCAGGCACCGTTTTAGCTGTGTATTTTGAAAAAGTTGTGTGCTCTTCAAAGAGAAAGCTACTTTTGCTGTGTCTTTGGGTTCGAGGGGAAATGGGAGTCCTCTTCAGTCAGCAGGGACGACACCTGAGTCCTTTGCAGTCCTCTTGTCTGCCTCTGAGGGTGAAATGAGAGTGGTCCCTGTCATCATGAGCCATGTCTGAAAGAATTATTCACATTCCCTACGAGAATAGACGGGTGAAATAGCAAAAGGTGTGTCTTCCTTTGGAGCATGGACGGGTTCAAAGCCCACCTCATACCACTAAGTATTTTGCTGAACACGAGCAGTTGTATGTGCGGCCTGTGTTTGGGTGATTTTTGTGTCGTGTGTGTGTGTGTGTGTGTGTGTGTGTGTGTGTGTGTGTCTGTGTGTGTGTGTCTGTATTTCTGTCTCCATTCCGGAGCAGCAAATCTTTTTTCCTCTTTTAGCATGTTACTCACAACTGTGGATGAAGCCCAGCACTCCTGAAAACACAATCCATGTATGGTTGAAGGAAATTTTCTTGGTGATGAGTGAGAGGTTGGTGACTGAAACCAGCTCATTTCCCATTGACCACTGAGGTCACATCTCTCAGGTGAGAAGCAAAGTGAGAATTTGAACCAGGCACATTCTCCTTAGAGACAATGGGCCAAAGACAAGTCCGATGGAATCGAATGTCTTTTCATGTTGACATCCATCCCGTCAAGCCCTCGTTAAGCCATTGAAGTGTCACATTGGGCCTGGGGGAGGCGGTGCACCCTGTGAAATTACACGTCCGAAGATTTGGATTTGATTTCCAGCCCTCTGCCAGTCAGTCTGCCAGGCAATTTCATGTGACAAGCCTTAGGCGAGTCCCTTTCTGTCTCTGATTCCCGATTCCTTCACAGGGATTTATGTGGGCCTTAACGCCCACTGGGAAAAGATCCCTCTGCCAGCTCAGTGCCTGCTTTCTCGGTTTGACTTGTCAATCTGGACTTGAATACACCTTTGGTTTTGGATTGACTCTATTACCTCTCCTAGAAATTAACACACAAAACTGACAGCTGATTGACAAGATGAGAAGCAGTTTTCCAAAATTCAAATTGAACTTAATCCTTTCTTACTAAAAGAATGCTCAAATCAAGGGGACACAGCTCACTCGTTTTGACTTCACGAGCTATGGCAGGTAGAGACAACTTTTTGAAAATGCACAGCTAAAACTGTCCGTGCTTTGAATGCTAGACATGTTTTTCGGAATACACAGCTAAAACGGTCCCCGCTTTAAGTGCTAAAGCACTTAAAGCGGGGACCGTTTTAGCTGTGTATTTTGAAAAAGTTGTGTGCTCTTCAAAGAGAAAGCTACTTTTGCTGTGTCTTTGGGTTCGAGGGGAAATGGGAGTCCTCTTCAGTCAGCAGGGACGACACCTGAGTCCTTTGCAGTCCTCCTGTCTGCCTCTGAGGGTGAAATGAGTGTGGTCCCTGTCATCATGAGCCATGTCTGAAAGAATTATTCACATTCCCTACGAGAATAGACGGGTGAAATAGCAAAAGATGTGTCTTCCTTTGGAGCATGGACGGGTTCAAAGCCCACCTCATACCACTAAGTATTTTGCTGAACACGAGCAGTTGTGTGTGCGGCCTGTGTTTGGGTGATTTTTGTGTCCTGTGTGTTTGTGTGTGTGTGTGTGTGTGTGTGTGTCTGAGTGTGTGTGTGTCTGTATTTCTGTCTCCATTCCTGAGCAGCAAATCTTTTTTCCTCTTTTAGCATGTTACTCACAACTGTGGATGAAGCCCAGCACTCCTGAAAACACAATCCATGTATGGTTGAAGGAAATTTTCTTGGTGATGAGTGAGAGGTTGGTGACTGAAACCAGCTCATTTCCCATTGACCACTGAGGTCACATCTCTCAGGTGAGAAGCAAAGTGAGAATTTGAACCAGGCACATTCTCCTTAGAGACAATGGGCCAAAGACAGGTCCGATGGAATGGAATGTCTTTTCATGTTGACATCCATCCCGTCAAGCCCTCGTTAAGCCATTGAAGTGTCACATTGGGCCTCGGGGAGGCGGTGCACCCTGTGAAATTACACGTCCGAAGATTTGGATTTGATTTCCAGCCCTCTGCCAGTCAGTCTGCCAGGCACTTTCATGTGACAAGCCTTAGGCGAGTCCCTTTCTGTCTCTGATTCCCGATTCCTTCACAGGGATTTATGTGGGCCTTAAAGCCCACTGGGAAAAGATCCCTCTGCCAGCTCAGTGCCTGCTTTATTGGTTTGACTTGTCAATCTGGACTTGAATACACCTTTGGTTTTGGATTGACTCTATTACCTCTCCTAGAAATTAACACACAAAACTGACAGCTGATTGACAAGATGAGAAGCAGTTTTCCAAAATTCAAATTGAACTTCATCCTTTCTTCCTAAAAGAATGCTCAAATCAAGGGGACACAGCTCACTCGTTTTGACTTCATGAGCTATGGCAGGTAGAGGCAACTTTTTGAAAATACACAGCTAAAACTTTCCGTGCTTTGAATGTTAGACATGTTTTTCAGAATACACAGCTAAAGCGGGGACCGTTTTAGCTGTGTATTTTGAAAAAGTTGTGTGCTCTTCAAAGAGAAAGCTACTTTTGCTGTGTCTTTGGGTTCGAGGGGAAATGGGAGTCCTCTTCAGTCAGCAGGGACGACACCTGAGTCCTTTGCAGTCCTCTTGTCTGCCTCTGAGGGTGAAATGAGAGTGGTCCCTGTCATCATGAGCCATGTCTGAAAGAATTATTCACATTCCCTACGAGAATAGACGGGTGAAATAGCAAAAGGTGTGTCTTCCTTTGGAGCATGGACGGGTTCAAAGCCTACCTCATACCACTAAGTATTTTGCTGAACACGAGCAGTTGTGTGTGCAGCCTGTGTTTGGGTGATTTTTGTGTGATGTTTGTGTGTGTGTGTGTGTGTGTGTGTGTGTTTGTGTCTGTGTGTCTGTGAGTGTGTGTCTGTATTTCTGTCTCCATTCCTGAGCAGCAAATCATTTTTCCTCTTTTAGCATGTTACTCACAACTGTGGATGAAGCCCAGCACTCCTGAAAACACAATCCATGTATGGTTGAAGGAAATTTTCTTGGTGATGAGTGAGAGGTTGGTGACTGTAACCAGCTCATTTCCCATTGACCACTGAGGTCACATCTCTCAGGTGAGAAGCAAAGTGAGAATTTGAACCAGGCACATTCTCCTTAGAGACAATGGGCCAAAGACAGGTCCGATGGAATCGAATGTCTTTTCATGTTGACATCCATCCCGTCAAGCCCTCGTTAAGCCATTGAAGTGTCACATTGGGCCTGGGGGAGGCGGTGCACCCTGTGAAATTAAACGTCCGAAGATTTGGATTTGATTTCCAGCCC
Source organism: Saimiri boliviensis (assembly GCF_048565385.1). NCBI lineage: Eukaryota > Metazoa > Chordata > Mammalia > Primates > Cebidae > Saimiri > Saimiri boliviensis. Next base: position 155,098,590 of record NC_133453.1, read on the forward strand.
TCTGCCAGTCAGTCTGCCAGGCACTTTCATGTGACAAGCCTTAGGCGAGTCCCTTTCTGTCTCTGATTCCCGATTCCTTCACAGGGATTTATGTGGGCCTTAACGCCCATTGGGAAAAGATCCCTCTGCCAGCTCAGTGCCTGTTTTCTTGGTTTGACTTGTCAATCTGGACTTGAATACACCTTTGGTTTTGGATTGACTCTATTACCTCTCCTAGAAATTAACACACAAAACTGACAGCTGATTGACAAGATGAGAAGCAGTTTTCCAAAATTCAAATTGAACTTAATCCTTTCTTACTAAAAGAATGCCAAATCAAGGGGACACAGCTCACTCGTTTTGACTTCATGAGCTATGGCAGGTAGAGACAACTTTTTGAAAATACACAGCTAAAACTGTCCGTGCTTTGAATGCTAGACATGTTTTTCAGAATACACAGCTAAAACGGTCCCCGCTTTAAGTGCTAAACCACTTAAAGCGGGGACCGTTTTAGCTGTGTATTTTGAAAAAGTTGTGTGCTCTTCAAAGAGAAAGCTACTTTTGCTGTGTCTTTGGGATAGAGGGGAAATGGGAGTCCTCTTCAGTCAGCAGGGACGACACCTGAGTCCTTTGCAGTCCTCCTGTCTGCCTCTTAGGGTGAAATGAGAGTGGTCCCTGTCATCATGAGCCTTGTCTTAAAGAATTATTCACATTCCCTACGAGAATAGACGGGTGAAATAGAAAAGGTGTGTCTCCTTTTGGAGCATGGTCGGGTTCAAAGCCCACCTCATACCACTAAGTATTTTGCTGAACACGAGCAGCTGTGTGTGCGGCCTGTGTTTGGGTGATTTTTGTGTCATGTGTGTGTGTGTGTGTGTGTGTGTGTGTCTGTGTGTGTCTGTGTGTGTGTGTCTGTATTTCTGTCTCCATTCCTGAGCAGCAAATCTTTTTTCTTCTTTTAGCATATTACTCACAACTGTGGATGAAGCCCAGCACTCCTGAAAACACAATCCATGTATGGTTGAAGGAAATTTTCTTGGTGATGAGTGAGAGGTTGGTGACTTAAACCAGCTCATTTCCCATTGACCACTGAGGTCACATCTCTCAGGTGAGAAGCAAAGTGAGAATTTGAACCAGGCACATTCTCCTTAGAGACAATGGGCCAAAGACAGGTCCGATGGAATCGAATGTATTTTCATGTTGACATCCATCCCGTCAAGCCCTCGTTAAGCCATTGAAGTGTCACATTGGGCCTGGGGGAGGCGGTGCACCCTGTGAAATTACATGTCCGAAGATTTGGATTTGATTTAGAGCCCTCTGCCAGTCAGTCTGCCAGGCACTTTCAAGTGACAAGCCTTAGGCGAGTCCCTTTCTGTCTCTGATTCCCGATTCCTTCACAGGGATTTATGTGGGCCTTAACGCCCACTGGGAAAAGATCCCTCTGCCAGCTCAGTGCCTCCTTTCTTGGTTTGACTTGTCAATCTGGACTTGAATACACCTTTGGTTTTGGATTGACTCTATTACCTCTCCTAGAAATTAACACACAAAACTGACAGCTGATTGACAAGATGAGAAGCAGTTTTCCAAAATTCAAATTGAACTTAATCCTTTCTTACTAAAAGAATGCTCAAATCAAGGGGACACAGCTCACTCGTTTTGACTTCATGAGCTATGGCACTTAGAGACAACTTTCTGAAAATACACAGCTAAAACTGTCCGTGCTTTGAATGCTAGACATGTTTTTCAGAATACACAGATAAAGCGGGGACCGTTTTAGCTGTGTATTTTGAAAAAGTTGTGTGCTCTTCAAAGAGAAAGCTACTTTTGCTGTGTCTTTGGGTTCGAGGGGAAATGGGAGTCCTCTTCAGTCAGCAGGGACGACACCTGAGTCCTTTGCAGTCCTCTTGTCTGCCTCTGAGGGTGAAATGAGAGTGGTCCCTGTCATCATGAGCCATGTCTTAAAGAATTATTCACATTCCCTACGAGAATAGACGGGTGAAATAGCAAAAGGTGTGTCTTCCTTTGGAGCATGGACGGGTTCAAAGCCGACCTCATACCACTAAGTATTTTGCTGAACACGAGCAGTTGTGTGTGCGGCCTGTGTTTGGGTGATTTTTGTGTCATGTGTGTGTTTGTGAGTGTTTGTGTGTGTGTGTGTGTGTCTGTGTGTGTGTGTCTGTATTTCTGTCTCCATTCCTGAGCAGCAAATCTTTTTTCCTCTTTTAGCATGTTACTCACAACTGTGGATGAAGCCCAGCACTCCTGAAAACACAATCCATGTATGGTTGAAGGAAATTTTCTTGATGATGAGTGAGAGGTTTGTGACTGAAACCAGCTCAATTCCCATTGACCACTGAGGTCACATCTCTCAGGTGAGAAGTAAAGTGAGAATTTGAATCAGGCACATTCTCCTTAGAGACAATGGGCCAAAGACAGGTCCGATGGAATCGAATGTCTTTTCATGTTGACATCCATCCCGTCAAGCCCTCGTTAAGCCATTGAAGTGTCACATTGGGCCTGGGGGAGGCGGTGCACCCTGTGAAATTACACGTCCGAAGATTTGGATTTGATTTCCAGCCCTCTGCCAGTCAGTATTCCAGGCACTTTCATGTGACAAGCCTTAGGCGAGTCCCTTTCTGTCTCTGATTCCCGATTCCTTCACAGGGATTTATGTGGGCCTTAACGCCCACTGGGAAAAGATGCCTCTGCCAGCTCAGTGCCTGCTTTCTTGGTTTGACTTGTCAATCTGGACTTGAATACACCTTTGGTTTTGGATTGACTCTATTACCTCTCCTAGAAATTAACACACAAAACTGACAGCTGATTGACAAGATGAGAAGCAGTTTTCCAAAATTCAAATTGAACTTAACCCTTTCTTCCTAAAAGAATGCTCAAATCAAGGGGACACAGCTCACTCGTTTTGACTTCATGAGCTATGGCAGGTAGAGACAACTTTTTGAAAATACACAGCTAAAACTGTCCGTGCTTTTAATGCTAGACATGTTTTTCAGTTTTAAGTGCTTTAGCACTTAAAGCGGGACCGTTTTAGCTGTGTATTTTGAAAAAGTTGTGTGCTCTTCAAAGAGAAAGCTACTTTTGCTGTGTCTTTGGGTTCGAGGGGAAATGGGAGTCCTCTTCAGTCAGCAGGGATGACACCTGAGTCCTTTGCAGTCCTCTTGTCTGCCTCTGAGGGTGAAATGAGAGTGGTCCCTGTCATCATGAGCCATGTCTGAAAGAATTATTCACATTCCGTACGAGAATAGACGGGTGAAATAGCAAAAGGTGTGTCTTCCTTTGGAGCATGGACGGGTTCAAAGCCCACCTCATACCACTAAGTATTTTGCTGAACACGAGCAGTTGTGTGTGCGGCCTGTGTTTGGGGGATTTTTGTGTCATGTGTGTGTGTGTGTGTGTGTTTGTCTGTGTGTGTGTGTCTGTATTTCTGTCTCCATTCCTGAGCAGCAAATCTTTTTTCCTCTTTTAGCATGTTACTCACAACTGTGGATGAAGCCCAGCACTCCTGAAAACACAATAAATGTATGGTTGAAGGAAATTTTCTTGGTGATGAGTGAGAGTTTGGTGATAGAAACCAGCTCATTTCCCATTGACCACTGAGGTCACATCTCTCAGGTGAGAAGCAAAGTGAGAATTTGAACCAGGCACATTCTCCTAAGAGACAATGGGCCAAAGACAGGTCCGATGGAATCGAATGTCTTTTCACGTTGACATCCATCCCGTCGAGCCCTCGTTAAGCCATTGAAGTGTCACATTGGGCCTGGGGGAGGCGGTGCGCCCTGTGAAATTACACGTCCGAAGATTTGGATTTGATTTCCAGCCCTCTGCCAGTCAGTCTGCCAGGCACTTTCATGTGACAAGCCTTAGGCGAGTCCCTTTCTGTCTCTGATTCCCGATTCCTTCACAGGGATTTATGTGGGCCTTAACGCCCACTGGGAAAAGATCCCTCTGCCAGCTCAGTGCCTGCTTTATTGGTTTGACTTGTCAATCTGGACTTGAATACACCTTTGGTTTTGGATTGACTCTATTACCTCTTCTAGAAATTAACAAACAAAACTGACAGCTGATGGACAAGATGAGAAGCAGTTTTCCAAAATTCAAATTGAACTTAATCCTTTCTTACTAAAAGAATGCTCAAATCAAGGGGACACAGCTCACTCGTTTTGACTTCATGAGCTATGGCAGGTAGAGACAACTTTTTGAAAATACACAGCTAAAACTGTCCGTGCTTTGAATGCTAGACATGTTTTTCAGTTTTAAGTGCTTTAGCACTTAAAGCGGGACCGTTTTACCTGTGTATTTTGAAAAAGTTGTGTGCTCTTCAAAGAGAAAGCTACTTTTGCTGTGTCTTTGGGTTCGAGGGGAAATGGGAGTCCTCTTCAGTCAGCAGGGACGACACCTGAGTCCTTTGCAGTCCTCTTGTCTGTCTCTGAGGATGAAATGAGGGTGGTCCCTGTCATCATCAGCCATGTCTGAAAGAATTATTCACATTCCCTACGAGAATAGACGGGTGAAATAGCAAATGTTATGTCTTCCTTTGGAGCATGGACGGGTTCAAAGCCGACCTCATACCACTAAGTATTTTGCTGAACACGAGCAGTTGTGTGTGCGGCCTGTGTTTGGGTGATTTTTGTGTCATGTGTGTGTTTGTGAGTGTGTGTGTGTGTGTGTGTGTGTGTGTGTCTGTGTGTGTGTGTCTGTATTTCTGTCTCCATTCCTGAGCAGCAAATCTTTTTTCCTCTTTTAGCATGTTACTCACAACTGTGGATGAAGCCCAGCACTCCTGAAAACACAATCCATGTATGGTTGAAGGAAATTTTCTTGGTGATGAGTGAGAGTTTGGTGATTGAAACCAGCTCATTTCCCATTGACCACTGAGGTCACATCTCTCAGGTGAGAAGCAAAGTGAGAATTTGAACCAGGCACATTCTCCTAAGAGACAATGGGCCAAAGACAGGTCGGATGGAATCGAATGTCTTTTCACGTTGACATCCATCCCGTCGAGCCCTCGTTAAGCCATTGAAGTGTCACATTGGGCCTGGCGGAGGCGGTGCACCCTGTGAAATTACACGTCCGAATATTTGGATTTGATTTCCAGCCCTCTGCCAGTCAGTCTGCCAGGCACTTTCATGTGACAAGCCTTAGGCGAGTCCCTTTCTGTCTCTGATTCCCGATTCCTTCACAGGGATTTATGTGGGCCTTAACGCCCACTGGGAAAAGATCCCTCTGCCAGCTCAGTGCCTGCTTTCTTGGTTTGACTTGTCAATCTGGACTTGAATACACCTTTGGTTTTGGATTGACTCTATTACGTCTCCTAGAAATTAACACACAAAACTGACAGCTGATTGACAAGATGAGAAGCAGTTTTCCAAAATTCAAATTGAACTTAATCCTTTCTTACTAAAAGAATGCTCAAATCAAGGGGACACAGCTCACTCGTTTTGACTTCATGAGCTATGGCAGGTAGAGACAACTTTTTGAAAATACACAGCTAAAACGGTCCGTGCTTTGAATGCTAGACATGTTTTTCAGTTTTAAGTGCTTTAGCACCTAAAGCGGGACCGTTTTAGCTGTGTATTTTGAAAAAGTTGTGTGCTCTTCAAAGAGAAAACTACTTTTGCTGTGTCTTTGGGTTCGAGGGGAAATGGGAGTCCTCTTCAGTCAGCAGGGACGACACCTGAGTCCTTTGCAGTCCTCTTGTCTGCCTCTGAGGGTGAAATGAGGGTGGTCCCTGTCATCATGAGCCATGTCTGAAAGAATTATTCACATTCCCTACGAGAATAGACGGGTGAAATAGCAAAAGGTGTGTCTTCTTTTGGAGCATGGACGGGTTCAAAGCCCACCTCATACCACTAAGTATTTTGCTGAACACGAGCATTTGTGTGTGGGGCCTGTGTTTGGGTGAATTTTGTGTCATGTGTGTGTGTGTGTGTGTGTGTCTGTGTGTCTGTGTGTGTGTGTCTGTATTTCTGTCTCCATTCCTGAGCAGCAAATCTTTTTTCCTCTTTTAGCATTTTACTCACAACTGTGGATGAAGCCCAGCATTCCTGAAAACACAATCCATGTATGGTTGAAGGAAATTTTCTTGGTGATGAGTGAGAGGTTGGTGACTGAAACCAGCTCATTTCCCATTGACCACTGATGTCACATCTCTCAGGTGAGTAGCAAAGTGAGAATTTGAACCAGGCACATTCTCCTTAGAGACAATGGGCCAAAGACTGGTCCGATGGAATCGAATGTCTTTTCATGTTGACATCCATCACGTCAAGCCCTCGTTAAGCCATTGAAGTGTCACATTGGGCCTGGGGAAGCGGTTCACCCTGTGAAATTACACGTCCGAAGATTTGGATTTGATTTCCAGCCCTCTGCCAGTCAGTCTGCCAGGCACTTTCATGTGACAAGCCTTAGGCGAGTCCCTTTCTGTCTCTGATTCCCGATTCCTTCACAGGGATTTATGTGGGCCTTAACGCCCACTGGGAAAAGATCCCTCTGCCAGCTCAGTGCCTGCTTTCTTGGTTTGACTTGCCAATCTGGACTTGAATACACCTTTGGTTTGGATTGACTCTATTACCTCTCCTAGAAATTAACACACAAAACTGACAGCTGATTGACAAGATGAGAAGCAGTTTTCCAAAATTCAAATTGAACTTAATCCTTTCTTACTAAAAGAATGCTCAAATCAAGGGGACACAGCTCACTCGTTTTGACTTCATGAGCTATGGCAGGTAGAGACAACTTTCTGAAAATACACAGCTAAAACTGTCCGTGCTTTGAATGCTAGACATGTTTTTCAGAATACACAGCTAAAACGGTCCCCGCTTTTAGTGCTAAAGCACTTAAAGCGGGCACCGTTTTAGCTGTGTATTTTGAAAAAGTTGTGTGCTCTTCAAAGAGAAAGCTACTTTTGCTGTGTCTTTGGGTTCGAGGGGAAATGGGAGTCCTCTTCAGTCAGCAGGGACGACACCTGAGTCCTTTGCAGTCCTCTTGTCTGCCTCTGAGGATGAAATGAGATTGGTCCCTGTCATCATGAGCCATGTCTGAAAGAATTATTCACATTCCCTACGAGAATAGACGGGTGAAATAGCAAAAGGTGTGTCTTCCTTTGGAGCATGGACGGGTTCAAAGCCCACCTCATACCACTAAGTATTTTGCTGAACATGAGCAGTTGTGTGTGCGGCCTGTGTTTGGGTGGTTTTTGTGTCGTGTGTGTCGTGTGTGTGTGTGTGTGTGTGTGTGTGTGTCTGTGTGTCTGTGTCTGTATTTCTGTCTCCATTCCTGAGCAGCAAATCTTTTTTCCTCTTTTAGCATGTTACTCACAACTGTGGATGAAGCCCAGAACTCCTGAAAACACAATCCATGTATGGTTGAAGGAAATTTTCTTGGTGATGAGTGAGAGGTTGGTGACTGAAACCAGCTCATTTCCCATTGACCACTGAGGTCACATCTCTCAGGTGAGAAGCAAAGTGAGAATTTGAACCAGGCACATTCTCCTTGGAGACAATGGGCCAAAGACAGGTCCGATGGAATCGAATGTCTTTTCATGTTGACATCCATCCCGTCAAGCCCTCGTTAAGCCATTGAAGTGTCACATTGGGCCTGGGGGAGGCGGTGCACCCTGTGAAATTACACGTCCGAAGATTTGGATTTGATTTCCAGCCCTCTGCCAGTCAGTCTTCCAGGCACTTTCATGTGACAAGCCTTAGGCGAGTCCCTTTCTGTCTCAGATTCCCGATTCCTTCACAGGGATTTATGTGGGCCTTAACGCCCACTGGGAAAAGATCCCTCTGCCAGCTCAGTGCCTGCTTTCTTGGTTTGACTTGTCAATCTGGACTTGAATACACCTATGGTTTTTGATTGACCCTATTACCTCTCCTAGAAATTAACACAGAAAACTGACAGCTGATTGACAAGATGAGAAGCAGTTTTCCAAAATTCAAATTGAACTTAATCCTTTCTTACTAAAAGAATGCTCAAATCAAGGGGACACAGCTGACTCGTTTTGACTTCATGAGCTATGGCAGGTAGAGACAACTTTTTGAAAATACACAGCTAAAACTGTCCGTGCTTTGAATGCTAGACATGTTTTTCAGAATACAAAGCTAAAACGGTCCCCGCTTTAAGTGCTTTATTAGCTGTGTATTTTGAAAAAGTTGTGTGCTCTTCAAGGAGAAAGCTACTTTTTCTGTGTCTTTCGGTTCGAGGGGAAATGGGAGTCCTCTTCAGTCAGCAGGGACGACACCTGAGTCCTTTGCAGTTTTCCTATCTGCCTCTGAGGGTGAAATGAGAGTGGTCCCTGTCATCATGAGCCATGTCTGAAAGAATTATTCACATTCCCTACGAGAATAGACGGGTGAAATAACAAAAGGTGTGTCTTCCTTTGGAGCATGGACGGGTTCAAAGCCCACCTCATACCACTAAATATTTTGCTGAACACGAGCAGTTGTGTGTGCGGCCTGTGTTTGGGTGATTTTTGTGTCATGTGCGTGTGTGTGTGTGTGTTTGTGTGTGTGTGTGTCTGTGTGTGTGTGTCTGTATTTCTGTCTCCATTCCTGAGCAGCAAATCTTTTTTCCTCTTTTAGCATGTTACTCACAACTGTGGATGAAGCCCAGCACTCCTGAAAACACAATCCATGTATGGTTGGAGGAAATTTTCTTGGTGATGAGTGAGAGGTTGGTGAATGAAACCAGCTCATTTCCCATTGACCACTGAGGTCACATCTCTCAGGTGAGAAGTAAAGTGAGAATTTGAACCAGGCACATTCTCCTTAGAGACAATGGGCCAAAGACAGCTCCGATGGAATCGAATGTCTTTTCATGTTGACATCCATCCCGTCAAGCCCTCGTTAAGCCATTGAAGTGTCACATTGGGCCTGGGGGAGGCGGTGCACCCTGTGAAATTACACGTCCGAAGATTTGAATTTGATTTCCAGCCCTCTGCCAGTCAGTCTGCCAGGCACTTTCATGTGACAAGCCTTAGGCGAGTCCCTTTCTGTCTCTGATTCCCGATTCCTTCACAGGGATTTATGTGGGTCTTAACGCCCACTGGGAAAAGATCCCTCTGCCAGCTCAGTGCCTGCTTTCTTGGTTTGACTTGTCACTCTGGACTTGAATACACCTTTGGTTTTGGATTGACTCTATTACCTCTCCTAGAAATTAACACACAAAACTGACAGCTGATTGACAAGACGAGAAGCAGTTTTCCAAAATTCAAATTGAACTTAATCCTTTCTTACTAAAAGTATGCTCAAATCAAGGGGACACAGCTCACTCGTTTTGACTTCATGAGCTATGGCAGGTAGAGACAACTTTTTGAAAATACACAGCTAAAACTGTCCGTGCTTTGAATGCTAGACATGTTTTTCAGAATACACAGCTAAAACGGTCCCAGTTTTAAGTGCTTTATTAGCTGTGTATTTTGAAAAAGTTGTGTGCTCTTCAAAGAGAAAGCTACTTTTGCTGTGTCTTTGGGTTCGAGGGGAAATGGGAGTCCTCTTCAGTCAGCAGGGACGACACCTGAGTCCTTTGCAGTCCTCTTGTCTGCCTCTGAGGGTGAAATGAGAGTGGTCCCTGTCATCATGAGCCATGTCTGAAAGAATTATTCACATTCCCTACGAGAATAGACGGGTGAAATAGCAAAAGGTGTGTCTTCCTTTGGAGCATGGACGGGTTCAAAGCCCACCTCATACCACTAAGTATTTTGCTGAACACGAGCAGTTGTGTGTGCGGCCTGTGTTTGGGTGATTTTTGTGTCATGTGCGTGTGTGTGTGTGTGTGTGTGTTTGTGTCTGTGTGTGTGTGTCTGTATTTCTGTCTCCATTCCGGAGCAGCAAATATTTTTTCCTCTTTTAGCATGTTACTCACAACTGTGCATGAAGCCCAGCACTCCTGAAAACACAATCCATGTATGGTTGAAGGAAATTTTCTTGGTGATGAGTGAGAGGTTGGTGACTGAAACCAGCTCATTTCCCATTGACCACTGAGGTCACATCTCTCAGGTGAGAAGCAAAGTGAGAATTTGAACCAGGCACATTCTCCTTAGAGACAATGGGCCAAAGACAGGTCCGATGGAATCGAATGTCTTTTCATGTTGACATCCATCCCGTCAAGCCCTCGTTAAGCCATTGAAGTGTCACATTGGGCCTGGGGGAGGCGGTGCCCCCTGTGAAATTACACGTCCGAAGATTTGGATTTGATTTCCAGCCCTCTGCCAGTCAGTCTGCCAGGCACTTTCATGTGACAAGCCTTAGGCGAGTCCCTTTCTGTCTCTGATTCCCGATTCCTTCACAGGGATTTAGGTGGGCCTTAACGCCCACTGGGAAAAGATCCCTCTGCCAGCTCAGTGCCTGCTTTCTTGGTTTGAGTTGTCACTCTGGACTTGAATACTCCTTTGGTTTTGGATTGACTCTATTACCTCTCCTAGAAATTAACACACAAAACTGACAGCTGATTGACAAGATGAGAAGCAGTTTTCCAAAATTCAAATTGAACTTAATCCTTTCTTACTAAAAGAATTCTCAAATCAAGGGGACACAGCTCACTCGTTTTGACTTCATGAGCTATGGCAGGTAGAGACAACTTTTTGAAAATACACAGCTAAAACTGTCCGTGCTTTTAATGCTAGACATGTTTTTCAGAATACAAAGCTAAAACGGTCCCCGCTTTAAGTGCTTTATTAGCTGTGTATTTTGAAAAAGTTGTGTGCAATTCAAGGAGAAAGCTACTTTTTCTGTGTCTTTCGTTTCGAGGGGAAATGGGAGTCCTCTTCAGTCAGCAGGGACGACACCTGATTCCTTTGCAGTCCTCTTGTCTGCCTCTGAGGGTGAAATGAGTGTGGTCCCTGTCATCATGAGCCATGTCTGAAAGAATTATTCTCATTCCCTACGAGAATAGACGGGTGAAATAGCAAAAGATGTGTCTTCCTTTGGAGCATGGACGGGTTCAAAGCCCACATCATACCACTAAGTATTTTGCTGAACACGAACAGTTGTGTGTGCGGCCTGTGTTTGGGTGATTTTTGTGTCATGTGTGTGTGTGTGTGTGTGTCTGTGTGTGTGTGTCTGTATGTGTGTGTCTGTATTTCTGTCTCCATTCCTGAGCAGCAAATCTTTTTTCCTCTTTTAGCATGTTACTCACAACTGTGGATGAAGCCCCGCACTCCTGAAAACACAATCCATGTATGGTTGAAGGAAATTTTCTTGGTGATGAGTGAGAGGTTGGTGACTGAAACCAGCTCATTTCCCATTGACCACTGAGGTCACATCTCTCAGGTGAGAAGCAAAGTGAGAATTTGAACCAGGCACATTCTCCTTAGAGACAATGGGCCAAAGACAGGTCCGATGGAATCGAATGTCTTTTCATGTTGACATCCATCCCGTCAAGCCCTCGTTAAGCCATTGAAGTGTCACATTGGGCCTGGGGGAGGCGGTGCCCCCTGTGAAATTACACGTCCGAGGATTTGGATTTGATTTCCAGCCCTCTGCCAGTCAGTCTGCCAGGCACTTTCATGTGACAAGCCTTAGGCGAGTCCCTTTCTGTCTCTGATTCCCGATTCCTTCACAGGGATTTATGTGGGCCTTAACGCCCACTGGGAAAAGATCCCTCTGCCAGCTCAGTGCCTGCTTTCTTGGTTTGACTTGTCAATCTGGACTTGAATACACCTTTGGTTTTGGATTGACTCTATTACCTCTCCTAGAAATTAACACACAAAACTGACAGCTGATTGACAAGATGAGAAGCAGTTTTCCGAAATTCAAATTGAACTTAATCCTTTCTTACTAAAAGAATGCTCAAATCAAGGGGACACAGCTCACTCGTTTTGACTTCATGAGCTATGGCAGGTAGAGGCAAATTTTTGAAAATACACAGCTAAAACTGTCCGTGCTTTGAATGCTAGACATGTTTTTCAGAATACACAGCTAAAACGGTCCCCGCATAAGTGATTTAGCACTTAAAGCGGGCACCGTTTTAGCTGTGTATTTTGAAAAAGTTGTGTGCTCTTCAAAGAGAAAGCTACTTTTGCTGTGTCTTTGGGTTCGAGGGGAAATGGGAGTCCTCTTCAGTCAGCAGGGACGACACCTGAGTCCTTTGCAGTCCTCTTGTCTGCCTCTGAGGGTGAAATGAGAGTGGTCCCTGTCATCATGAGCCATGTCTGAAAGAATTATTCACATTCCCTACGAGAATAGACGGGTGAAATAGCAAAAGGTGTGTCTTCCTTTGGAGCATGGACGGGTTCAAAGCCCACCTCATACCACTAAGTATTTTGCTGAACACGAGCAGTTGTATGTGCGGCCTGTGTTTGGGTGATTTTTGTGTCGTGTGTGTGTGTGTGTGTGTGTGTGTGTGTGTGTGTGTGTCTGTGTGTGTGTGTCTGTATTTCTGTCTCCATTCCGGAGCAGCAAATCTTTTTTCCTCTTTTAGCATGTTACTCACAACTGTGGATGAAGCCCAGCACTCCTGAAAACACAATCCATGTATGGTTGAAGGAAATTTTCTTGGTGATGAGTGAGAGGTTGGTGACTGAAACCAGCTCATTTCCCATTGACCACTGAGGTCACATCTCTCAGGTGAGAAGCAAAGTGAGAATTTGAACCAGGCACATTCTCCTTAGAGACAATGGGCCAAAGACAGGTCCGATGGAATGGAATGTCTTTTCATGTTGACATCCATCCCGTCAAGCCCTCGTTAAGCCATTGAAGTGTCACATTGGGCCTCGGGGAGGCGGTGCACCCTGTGAAATTACACGTCCGAAGATTTGGATTTGATTTCCAGCCCTCTGCCAGTCAGTCTGCCAGGCACTTTCATGTGACAAGCCTTAGGCGAGTCCCTTTCTGTCTCTGATTCCCGATTCCTTCACAGGGATTTATGTGGGCCTTAAAGCCCACTGGGAAAAGATCCCTCTGCCAGCTCAGTGCCTGCTTTATTGGTTTGACTTGTCAATCTGGACTTGAATACACCTTTGGTTTTGGATTGACTCTATTACCTCTCCTAGAAATTAACACACAAAACTGACAGCTGATTGACAAGATGAGAAGCAGTTTTCCAAAATTCAAATTGAACTTCATCCTTTCTTCCTAAAAGAATGCTCAAATCAAGGGGACACAGCTCACTCGTTTTGACTTCATGAGCTATGGCAGGTAGAGGCAACTTTTTGAAAATACACAGCTAAAACTTTCCGTGCTTTGAATGTTAGACATGTTTTTCAGAATACACAGCTAAAGCGGGGACCGTTTTAGCTGTGTATTTTGAAAAAGTTGTGTGCTCTTCAAAGAGAAAGCTACTTTTGCTGTGTCTTTGGGTTCGAGGGGAAATGGGAGTCCTCTTCAGTCAGCAGGGACGACACCTGAGTCCTTTGCAGTCCTCTTGTCTGCCTCTGAGGGTGAAATGAGAGTGGTCCCTGTCATCATGAGCCATGTCTGAAAGAATTATTCACATTCCCTACGAGAATAGACGGGTGAAATAGCAAAAGGTGTGTCTTCCTTTGGAGCATGGACGGGTTCAAAGCCTACCTCATACCACTAAGTATTTTGCTGAACACGAGCAGTTGTGTGTGCAGCCTGTGTTTGGGTGATTTTTGTGTGATGTTTGTGTGTGTGTGTGTGTGTGTGTGTGTGTGTTTGTGTCTGTGTGTCTGTGAGTGTGTGTCTGTATTTCTGTCTCCATTCCTGAGCAGCAAATCATTTTTCCTCTTTTAGCATGTTACTCACAACTGTGGATGAAGCCCAGCACTCCTGAAAACACAATCCATGTATGGTTGAAGGAAATTTTCTTGGTGATGAGTGAGAGGTTGGTGACTGTAACCAGCTCATTTCCCATTGACCACTGAGGTCACATCTCTCAGGTGAGAAGCAAAGTGAGAATTTGAACCAGGCACATTCTCCTTAGAGACAATGGGCCAAAGACAGGTCCGATGGAATCGAATGTCTTTTCATGTTGACATCCATCCCGTCAAGCCCTCGTTAAGCCATTGAAGTGTCACATTGGGCCTGGGGGAGGCGGTGCACCCTGTGAAATTAAACGTCCGAAGATTTGGATTTGATTTCCAGCCCTCTGCCAGTCAGTCTGCCAGGCACTTTCATGTGACAAGCCTTAGGCGAGTCCCTTTCTGTCTCTGATTCCCGATTCCTTCACAGGGATTTATGTGGGCCTTAACGCCCATTGGGAAAAGATCCCTCTGCCAGCTCAGTGCCTGTTTTCTTGGTTTGACTTGTCAATCTGGACTTGAATACACCTTTGGTTTTGGATTGACTCTATTACCTCTCCTAGAAATTAACACACAAAACTGACAGCTGATTGACAAGATGAGAAGCAGTTTTCCAAAATTCAAATTGAACTTAATCCTTTCTTACTAAAAGAATGCCAAATCAAGGGGACACAGCTCACTCGTTTTGACTTCATGAGCTATGGCAGGTAGAGACAACTTTTTGAAAATACACAGCTAAAACTGTCCGTGCTTTGAATGCTAGACATGTTTTTCAGAATACACAGCTAAAACGGTCCCCGCTTTAAGTGCTAAACCACTTAAAGCGGGGACCGTTTTAGCTGTGTATTTTGAAAAAGTTGTGTGCTCTTCAAAGAGAAAGCTACTTTTGCTGTGTCTTTGGGATAGAGGGGAAATGGGAGTCCTCTTCAGTCAGCAGGGACGACACCTGAGTCCTTTGCAGTCCTCCTGTCTGCCTCTTAGGGTGAAATGAGAGTGGTCCCTGTCATCATGAGCCTTGTCTTAAAGAATTATTCACATTCCCTACGAGAATAGACGGGTGAAATAGAAAAGGTGTGTCTCCTTTTGGAGCATGGTCGGGTTCAAAGCCCACCTCATACCACTAAGTATTTTGCTGAACACGAGCAGCTGTGTGTGCGGCCTGTGTTTGGGTGATTTTTGTGTCATGTGTGTGTGTGTGTGTGTGTGTGTGTCTGTGTGTGTCTGTGTGTGTGTGTCTGTATTTCTGTCTCCATTCCTGAGCAGCAAATCTTTTTTCTTCTTTTAGCATATTACTCACAACTGTGGATGAAGCCCAGCACTCCTGAAAACACAATCCATGTATGGTTGAAGGAAATTTTCTTGGTGATGAGTGAGAGGTTGGTGACTTAAACCAGCTCATTTCCCATTGACCACTGAGGTCACATCTCTCAGGTGAGAAGCAAAGTGAGAATTTGAACCAGGCACATTCTCCTTAGAGACAATGGGCCAAAGACAGGTCCGATGGAATCGAATGTATTTTCATGTTGACATCCATCCCGTCAAGCCCTCGTTAAGCCATTGAAGTGTCACATTGGGCCTGGGGGAGGCGGTGCACCCTGTGAAATTACATGTCCGAAGATTTGGATTTGATTTAGAGCCCTCTGCCAGTCAGTCTGCCAGGCACTTTCAAGTGACAAGCCTTAGGCGAGTCCCTTTCTGTCTCTGATTCCCGATTCCTTCACAGGGATTTATGTGGGCCTTAACGCCCACTGGGAAAAGATCCCTCTGCCAGCTCAGTGCCTCCTTTCTTGGTTTGACTTGTCAATCTGGACTTGAATACACCTTTGGTTTTGGATTGACTCTATTACCTCTCCTAGAAATTAACACACAAAACTGACAGCTGATTGACAAGATGAGAAGCAGTTTTCCAAAATTCAAATTGAACTTAATCCTTTCTTACTAAAAGAATGCTCAAATCAAGGGGACACAGCTCACTCGTTTTGACTTCATGAGCTATGGCACTTAGAGACAACTTTCTGAAAATACACAGCTAAAACTGTCCGTGCTTTGAATGCTAGACATGTTTTTCAGAATACACAGATAAAGCGGGGACCGTTTTAGCTGTGTATTTTGAAAAAGTTGTGTGCTCTTCAAAGAGAAAGCTACTTTTGCTGTGTCTTTGGGTTCGAGGGGAAATGGGAGTCCTCTTCAGTCAGCAGGGACGACACCTGAGTCCTTTGCAGTCCTCTTGTCTGCCTCTGAGGGTGAAATGAGAGTGGTCCCTGTCATCATGAGCCATGTCTTAAAGAATTATTCACATTCCCTACGAGAATAGACGGGTGAAATAGCAAAAGGTGTGTCTTCCTTTGGAGCATGGACGGGTTCAAAGCCGACCTCATACCACTAAGTATTTTGCTGAACACGAGCAGTTGTGTGTGCGGCCTGTGTTTGGGTGATTTTTGTGTCATGTGTGTGTTTGTGAGTGTTTGTGTGTGTGTGTGTGTGTCTGTGTGTGTGTGTCTGTATTTCTGTCTCCATTCCTGAGCAGCAAATCTTTTTTCCTCTTTTAGCATGTTACTCACAACTGTGGATGAAGCCCAGCACTCCTGAAAACACAATCCATGTATGGTTGAAGGAAATTTTCTTGATGATGAGTGAGAGGTTTGTGACTGAAACCAGCTCAATTCCCATTGACCACTGAGGTCACATCTCTCAGGTGAGAAGTAAAGTGAGAATTTGAATCAGGCACATTCTCCTTAGAGACAATGGGCCAAAGACAGGTCCGATGGAATCGAATGTCTTTTCATGTTGACATCCATCCCGTCAAGCCCTCGTTAAGCCATTGAAGTGTCACATTGGGCCTGGGGGAGGCGGTGCACCCTGTGAAATTACACGTCCGAAGATTTGGATTTGATTTCCAGCCCTCTGCCAGTCAGTATTCCAGGCACTTTCATGTGACAAGCCTTAGGCGAGTCCCTTTCTGTCTCTGATTCCCGATTCCTTCACAGGGATTTATGTGGGCCTTAACGCCCACTGGGAAAAGATGCCTCTGCCAGCTCAGTGCCTGCTTTCTTGGTTTGACTTGTCAATCTGGACTTGAATACACCTTTGGTTTTGGATTGACTCTATTACCTCTCCTAGAAATTAACACACAAAACTGACAGCTGATTGACAAGATGAGAAGCAGTTTTCCAAAATTCAAATTGAACTTAACCCTTTCTTCCTAAAAGAATGCTCAAATCAAGGGGACACAGCTCACTCGTTTTGACTTCATGAGCTATGGCAGGTAGAGACAACTTTTTGAAAATACACAGCTAAAACTGTCCGTGCTTTTAATGCTAGACATGTTTTTCAGTTTTAAGTGCTTTAGCACTTAAAGCGGGACCGTTTTAGCTGTGTATTTTGAAAAAGTTGTGTGCTCTTCAAAGAGAAAGCTACTTTTGCTGTGTCTTTGGGTTCGAGGGGAAATGGGAGTCCTCTTCAGTCAGCAGGGATGACACCTGAGTCCTTTGCAGTCCTCTTGTCTGCCTCTGAGGGTGAAATGAGAGTGGTCCCTGTCATCATGAGCCATGTCTGAAAGAATTATTCACATTCCGTACGAGAATAGACGGGTGAAATAGCAAAAGGTGTGTCTTCCTTTGGAGCATGGACGGGTTCAAAGCCCACCTCATACCACTAAGTATTTTGCTGAACACGAGCAGTTGTGTGTGCGGCCTGTGTTTGGGGGATTTTTGTGTCATGTGTGTGTGTGTGTGTGTGTTTGTCTGTGTGTGTGTGTCTGTATTTCTGTCTCCATTCCTGAGCAGCAAATCTTTTTTCCTCTTTTAGCATGTTACTCACAACTGTGGATGAAGCCCAGCACTCCTGAAAACACAATAAATGTATGGTTGAAGGAAATTTTCTTGGTGATGAGTGAGAGTTTGGTGATAGAAACCAGCTCATTTCCCATTGACCACTGAGGTCACATCTCTCAGGTGAGAAGCAAAGTGAGAATTTGAACCAGGCACATTCTCCTAAGAGACAATGGGCCAAAGACAGGTCCGATGGAATCGAATGTCTTTTCACGTTGACATCCATCCCGTCGAGCCCTCGTTAAGCCATTGAAGTGTCACATTGGGCCTGGGGGAGGCGGTGCGCCCTGTGAAATTACACGTCCGAAGATTTGGATTTGATTTCCAGCCCTCTGCCAGTCAGTCTGCCAGGCACTTTCATGTGACAAGCCTTAGGCGAGTCCCTTTCTGTCTCTGATTCCCGATTCCTTCACAGGGATTTAGGTGGGCCTTAACGCCCACTGGGAAAAGATCCCTCTGCCAGCTCAGTGCCTGCTTTCTTGGTTTGAGTTGTCACTCTGGACTTGAATACTCCTTTGGTTTTGGATTGACTCTATTACCTCTCCTAGAAATTAACACACAAAACTGACAGCTGATTGACAAGATGAGAAGCAGTTTTCCAAAATTCAAATTGAACTTAATCCTTTCTTACTAAAAGAATTCTCAAATCAAGGGGACACAGCTCACTCGTTTTGACTTCATGAGCTATGGCAGGTAGAGACAACTTTTTGAAAATACACAGCTAAAACTGTCCGTGCTTTTAATGCTAGACATGTTTTTCAGAATACAAAGCTAAAACGGTCCCCGCTTTAAGTGCTTTATTAGCTGTGTATTTTGAAAAAGTTGTGTGCAATTCAAGGAGAAAGCTACTTTTTCTGTGTCTTTCGTTTCGAGGGGAAATGGGAGTCCTCTTCAGTCAGCAGGGACGACACCTGATTCCTTTGCAGTCCTCTTGTCTGCCTCTGAGGGTGAAATGAGTGTGGTCCCTGTCATCATGAGCCATGTCTGAAAGAATTATTCTCATTCCCTACGAGAATAGACGGGTGAAATAGCAAAAGATGTGTCTTCCTTTGGAGCATGGACGGGTTCAAAGCCCACATCATACCACTAAGTATTTTGCTGAACACGAACAGTTGTGTGTGCGGCCTGTGTTTGGGTGATTTTTGTGTCATGTGTGTGTGTGTGTGTGTGTCTGTGTGTGTGTGTCTGTATGTGTGTGTCTGTATTTCTGTCTCCATTCCTGAGCAGCAAATCTTTTTTCCTCTTTTAGCATGTTACTCACAACTGTGGATGAAGCCCCGCACTCCTGAAAACACAATCCATGTATGGTTGAAGGAAATTTTCTTGGTGATGAGTGAGAGGTTGGTGACTGAAACCAGCTCATTTCCCATTGACCACTGAGGTCACATCTCTCAGGTGAGAAGCAAAGTGAGAATGTGAACCAGGCACATTCTCCTTAGAGACAATGGGCCAAAGACAGGTCCGATGGAATCGAATGTCTTTTCATGTTGACATCCATCCCGTCAAGCCCTCGTTAAGCCATTGAAGTGTCACATTGGGCCTGGGGGAGGCGGTGCCCCCTGTGAAATTACATGTCGGAAGATTTGGATTTGATTTCCAGCCCTCTGCCAGTCAGTCTGCCAGGCACTTTCATGTGACAAGCCTTAGGCGAGTCCCTTTCTGTCTCTGATTTCCGATTCCTTCACAGGGATTTATGTGGGCCTTAACGCCCACTGGGAAAAGATCCCACTGCCAGCTCAGTGCCTGCTTTCTTGGTTTGACTTGTCAATCTGGACTTGAATACACCTTTGGTTTTGGATTGACTCTATTACCTCTCCTAGAAATTAACACACAAAACTGACAGCTGATTGACAAGATGAGAAGCAGTTTTCCAAAATTCAAATTGAACTTAATCCTTTCTTCCTAAAAGAATGCTCAAATCAAGGGGACACAGCTCACTCGTTTTGACTTCATGAGCTATGGCAGGTAGAGACAACTTTCTGAAAATACACAGCTAAAACTGTCCGTGCTTTGAATGCTAGACATGTTTTTCAGAATACACAGCTAAAACGGTCCCCGCTTTTAGTGCTAAAGCACTTAAAGCGGGCACCGTTTTAGCTGTGTATTTTGAAAAAGTTGTGTGCTCTTCAAAGAGAAAGCTACTTTTGCTGTGTCTTTGGGTTCGAGGGGAAATGGGAGTCCTCTTCAGTCAGCAGGGACGACACCTGAGTCCTTTGCAGTCCTCTTGTCTGCCTCTGAGGATGAAATGAGAGTGGTCCCTGTCATCATGAGCCATGTCTGAAAGAATTATTCACATTCCCTACGAGAATAGACGGGTGAAATAGCAAAAGGTGTGTCTTCCTTTGGAGCATGGACGGGTTCAAAGCCCACCTCATACCACTAAGTATTTTGCTGAACATGAGCAGTTGTGTGTGCGGCCTGTGTTTGGGTGGTTTTTGTGTCGTGTGTGTCGTGTGTGTGTGTGTGTGTGTGTGTGTGTGTCTGTGTGTCTGTGTCTGTATTTCTGTCTCCATTCCTGAGCAGCAAATCTTTTTTCCTCTTTTAGCATGTTACTCACAACTGTGGATGAAGCCCAGAACTCCTGAAAACACAATCCATGTATGGTTGAAGGAAATTTTCTTGGTGATGAGTGAGAGGTTGGTGACTGAAACCAGCTCATTTCCCATTGACCACTGAGGTCACATCTCTCAGGTGAGAAGCAAAGTGAGAATTTGAACCAGGCACATTCTCCTTGGAGACAATGGGCCAAAGACAGGTCCGATGGAATCGAATGTCTTTTCATGTTGACATCCATCCCGTCAAGCCCTCGTTAAGCCATTGAAGTGTCACATTGGGCCTGGGGGAGGCGGTGCACCCTGTGAAATTACACGTCCGAAGATTTGGATTTGATTTCCAGCCCTCTGCCAGTCAGTCTTCCAGGCACTTTCATGTGACAAGCCTTAGGCGAGTCCCTTTCTGTCTCAGATTCCCGATTCCTTCACAGGGATTTATGTGGGCCTTAACGCCCACTGGGAAAAGATCCCTCTGCCAGCTCAGTGCCTGCTTTCTTGGTTTGACTTGTCAATCTGGACTTGAATACACCTATGGTTTTTGATTGACCCTATTACCTCTCCTAGAAATTAACACAGAAAACTGACAGCTGATTGACAAGATGAGAAGCAGTTTTCCAAAATTCAAATTGAACTTAATCCTTTCTTACTAAAAGAATGCTCAAATCAAGGGGACACAGCTGACTCGTTTTGACTTCATGAGCTATGGCAGGTAGAGACAACTTTTTGAAAATACACAGCTAAAACTGTCCGTGCTTTGAATGCTAGACATGTTTTTCAGAATACAAAGCTAAAACGGTCCCCGCTTTAAGTGCTTTATTAGCTGTGTATTTTGAAAAAGTTGTGTGCTCTTCAAGGAGAAAGCTACTTTTTCTGTGTCTTTCGGTTCGAGGGGAAATGGGAGTCCTCTTCAGTCAGCAGGGACGACACCTGAGTCCTTTGCAGTTTTCCTATCTGCCTCTGAGGGTGAAATGAGAGTGGTCCCTGTCATCATGAGCCATGTCTGAAAGAATTATTCACATTCCCTACGAGAATAGACGGGTGAAATAACAAAAGGTGTGTCTTCCTTTGGAGCATGGACGGGTTCAAAGCCCACCTCATACCACTAAATATTTTGCTGAACACGAGCAGTTGTGTGTGCGGCCTGTGTTTGGGTGATTTTTGTGTCATGTGCGTGTGTGTGTGTGTGTTTGTGTGTGTGTGTGTCTATGTGTGTGTGTCTGTATTTCTGTCTCCATTCCTGAGCAGCAAATCTTTTTTCCTCTTTTAGCATGTTACTCACAACTGTGGATGAAGCCCAGCACTCCTGAAAACACAATCCATGTATGGTTGGAGGAAATTTTCTTGGTGATGAGTGAGAGGTTGGTGAATGAAACCAGCTCATTTCCCATTGACCACTGAGGTCACATCTCTCAGGTGAGAAGTAAAGTGAGAATTTGAACCAGGCACATTCTCCTTAGAGACAATGGGCCAAAGACAGCTCCGATGGAATCGAATGTCTTTTCATGTTGACATCCATCCCGTCAAGCCCTCGTTAAGCCATTGAAGTGTCACATTGGGCCTGGGGGAGGCGGTGCACCCTGTGAAATTACACGTCCGAAGATTTGGATTTGATTTCCAGCCCTCTGCCAGTCAGTCTGCCAGGCACTTTCATGTGACAAGCCTTAGGCGAGTCCCTTTCTGTCTCTGATTCCCGATTCCTTCACAGGGATTTATGTGGGTCTTAACGCCCACTGGGAAAAGATCCCTCTGCCAGCTCAGTGCCTGCTTTCTTGGTTTGACTTGTCACTCTGGACTTGAATACACCTTTGGTTTTGGATTGACTCTATTACCTCTCCTAGAAATTAACACACAAAACTGACAGCTGATTGACAAGACGAGAAGCAGTTTTCCAAAATTCAAATTGAACTTAATCCTTTCTTACTAAAAGTATGCTCAAATCAAGGGGACACAGCTCACTCGTTTTGACTTCATGAGCTATGGCAGGTAGAGACAACTTTTTGAAAATACACAGCTAAAACTGTCCGTGCTTTGAATGCTAGACATGTTTTTCAGAATACACAGCTAAAACGGTCCCAGTTTTAAGTGCTTTATTAGCTGTGTATTTTGAAAAAGTTGTGTGCTCTTCAAAGAGAAAGCTACTTTTGCTGTGTCTTTGGGTTCGAGGGGAAATGGGAGTCCTCTTCAGTCAGCAGGGACGACACCTGAGTCCTTTGCAGTCCTCTTGTCTGCCTCTGAGGGTGAAATGAGAGTGGTCCCTGTCATCATGAGCCATGTCTGAAAGAATTATTCACATTCCCTACGAGAATAGACGGGTGAAATAGCAAAAGGTGTGTCTTCCTTTGGAGCATGGACGGGTTCAAAGCCCACCTCATACCACTAAGTATTTTGCTGAACACGAGCAGTTGTGTGTGCGGCCTGTGTTTGGGTGATTTTTGTGTCATGTGCGTGTGTGTGTGTGTGTGTGTGTTTGTGTCTGTGTGTGTGTGTCTGTATTTCTGTCTCCATTCCGGAGCAGCAAATATTTTTTCCTCTTTTAGCATGTTACTCACAACTGTGCATGAAGCCCAGCACTCCTGAAAACACAATCCATGTATGGTTGAAGGAAATTTTCTTGGTGATGAGTGAGAGGTTGGTGACTGAAACCAGCTCATTTCCCATTGACCACTGAGGTCACATCTCTCAGGTGAGAAGCAAAGTGAGAATTTGAACCAGGCACATTCTCCTTAGAGACAATGGGCCAAAGACAGGTCCGATGGAATCGAATGTCTTTTCATGTTGACATCCATCCCGTCAAGCCCTCGTTAAGCCATTGAAGTGTCACATTGGGCCTGGGGGAGGCGGTGCCCCCTGTGAAATTACACGTCCGAAGATTTGGATTTGATTTCCAGCCCTCTGCCAGTCAGTCTGCCAGGCACTTTCATGTGACAAGCCTTAGGCGAGTCCCTTTCTGTCTCTGATTCCCGATTCCTTCACAGGGATTTAGGTGGGCCTTAACGCCCACTGGGAAAAGATCCCTCTGCCAGCTCAGTGCCTGCTTTCTTGGTTTGAGTTGTCACTCTGGACTTGAATACTCCTTTGGTTTTGGATTGACTCTATTACCTCTCCTAGAAATTAACACACAAAACTGACAGCTGATTGACAAGATGAGAAGCAGTTTTCCAAAATTCAAATTGAACTTAATCCTTTCTTACTAAAAGAATTCTCAAATCAAGGGGACACAGCTCACTCGTTTTGACTTCATGAGCTATGGCAGGTAGAGACAACTTTTTGAAAATACACAGCTAAAACTGTCCGTGCTTTTAATGCTAGACATGTTTTTCAGAATACAAAGCTAAAACGGTCCCCGCTTTAAGTGCTTTATTAGCTGTGTATTTTGAAAAAGTTGTGTGCAATTCAAGGAGAAAGCTACTTTTTCTGTGTCTTTCGTTTCGAGGGGAAATGGGAGTCCTCTTCAGTCAGCAGGGACGACACCTGATTCCTTTGCAGTCCTCTTGTCTGCCTCTGAGGGTGAAATGAGTGTGGTCCCTGTCATCATGAGCCATGTCTGAAAGAATTATTCTCATTCCCTACGAGAATAGACGGGTGAAATAGCAAAAGATGTGTCTTCCTTTGGAGCATGGACGGGTTCAAAGCCCACATCATACCACTAAGTATTTTGCTGAACACGAACAGTTGTGTGTGCGGCCTGTGTTTGGGTGATTTTTGTGTCATGTGTGTGTGTGTGTGTGTGTCTGTGTGTGTGTGTCTGTATGTGTGTGTCTGTATTTCTGTCTCCATTCCTGAGCAGCAAATCTTTTTTCCTCTTTTAGCATGTTACTCACAACTGTGGATGAAGCCCCGCACTCCTGAAAACACAATCCATGTATGGTTGAAGGAAATTTTCTTGGTGATGAGTGAGAGGTTGGTGACTGAAACCAGCTCATTTCCCATTGACCACTGAGGTCACATCTCTCAGGTGAGAAGCAAAGTGAGAATGTGAACCAGGCACATTCTCCTTAGAGACAATGGGCCAAAGACAGGTCCGATGGAATCGAATGTCTTTTCATGTTGACATCCATCCCGTCAAGCCCTCGTTAAGCCATTGAAGTGTCACATTGGGCCTGGGGGAGGCGGTGCCCCCTGTGAAATTACATGTCGGAAGATTTGGATTTGATTTCCAGCCCTCTGCCAGTCAGTCTGCCAGGCACTTTCATGTGACAAGCCTTAGGCGAGTCCCTTTCTGTCTCTGATTTCCGATTCCTTCACAGGGATTTATGTGGGCCTTAACGCCCACTGGGAAAAGATCCCACTGCCAGCTCAGTGCCTGCTTTCTTGGTTTGACTTGTCAATCTGGACTTGAATACACCTTTGGTTTTGGATTGACTCTATTACCTCTCCTAGAAATTAACACACAAAACTGACAGCTGATTGACAAGATGAGAAGCAGTTTTCCAAAATTCAAATTGAACTTAATCCTTTCTTCCTAAAAGAATGCTCAAATCAAGGGGACACAGCTCACTCGTTTTGACTTCATGAGCTATGGCAGGTAGAGAAAACTTTTTGAAAATACACAGCTAAAACTGTCCGTGCTTTGAATGCTAGACATGTTTTTCAGAATACACAGCTAAAACGGTCCCCGCTTTAAGTGCTAAAGAACTTAAAGCGGGGAACATTTTAGCTGTGTATTTTGAAAAAGTTGTGTGCTCTTCAAAGAGAAAGCTACTTTTGCTGTGTCTTTGGGTTCGAGGGGAAATGGGAGTCCTCTTCAGTCAGCAGGGATGACACCTGAGTCCTTTGCAGTCCTCTTGTCTGCCTCTGAGGGTGAAATGAGAGTGTTCCCTGTCATCATGAGCCATGTCTGAAAGAATTATTCACATTCCCTACGAGAACAGACGGGTGAAATAGCAAAAGGTGTGTCTTCCTTTGGAGCATGGACGGGTTCAAAGCCCACCTCATACCACTAAGTATTTTGCTGAACACGAGCAGTTGTGTGTGCGGCCTGTGTTTGGGTGATTTTTGTGTCGTGTGTTTGTGTGCGTGTGTGTGTGTGTGTCTGTATTTCTGTCTCCATTCCTGAGCAGCAAATCTTTTTTCCTCTTTTAGCATGTTACTCACAAATGTGGATGAAGCCCAGGACTCCTGAAAACACAATCCATGTATGGTTGAAGGAAATTTTCTTGGTGATGAGTGAGAGGTTGGTGACTGAAACCAGCTCATTTCCCATTGACCACTGAGGTCACATCTCTCAGGTGAGAAGCAAAGTGAGAATTTGAACCAGGCACATTCTCCTTAGAGACAATGGGCCAAAGACAGGTCCGATGGAATCGAATGTCTTTTCATGTTGACATCCATCCCGTCAAGCCCTCGTTAAGCCATTGAAGTGTCACATTGGGCCTGGGGGAGGCGGTGCACCCTGTGAAATTACACGTCCGAAGATCTGGATTTGACTTCCAGCCCTCTGCCAGTCAGTCTGCCAGGCACTTTCATGTGACAAGCCTTAGGCGAGTCCCTTTCTGTCTCTGATTCCCGATTCCTTCACAGGGATTTATGTGGGCCTTAACGCCCACTGGGAAAAGATCCCTCTGCCAGCTCAGTGCCTGATTTCTTGGTTTGACTTGTCAATCTGGACTTGAATACACCTTTGGTTTTGGATTGACTCTATTACCTCTCCTAGAAATTAACACACAAAACTGACAGCTGATTGACAAGATGAGAAGCAGTTTTACAAAATTCAAATTGAACTTAATCCTTTCTTACTAAAAGAATGCTCAAATCAAGGGGACACAGCTCACTCGTTTTGACTTCATGAGCTATGGCAGGTAGAGACAACTTTTTGAAAATACACAGCTAAAACTGTCCGTGCTTTGAATGCTAGACTTGTTTTTCAGAATACACAGCTAAAACGGTCCCCACTTTATCTGCTAAAGCACTTAAAGCGGGGACCGTTTTAGCTGTGTATTTTGAAAAAGTTGTGTGCTCTTCAAAGAGAAAGCTACTTTTGCTGTGTCTTTGGGTTCGAGGGGAAATGGGAGTCCTCTTCAGTCAGCAGGGACGACACCTGAGTCCTTTGCAGTCCTCTTGTCTGCCTCTGAGTGTGAAATGAGAGTGGTCCCTGTCATCATGAGCCATGTCTGAAAGAATTATTCACATTCCCTACGAGAATAGACGGGTGAAATAGCAAAAGGTGTGTCTTTCTTTGGAGCATGGACGGGTTCAAAGCCCACCTCATACCACTAAGTATTTTGCTGAACACGAGCAGTTGTGTGTGCGGCCTGTGTTTGGGTGATTTTTGTGTCATGTGTGTGTGTGTGTGTGTGTCTGTGTGTGTGTGTCTGTGTGTGTGTGTCTGTATTTCTGTCTCCATTCCTGAGCAGCAAATCTTTTTTCCTCTTTTAGCATGTTACTCACAACTGTGGATGAAGCCCCGCACTCCTGAAAACACAATCCATGTATGGTTGAAGGAAATTTTCTTGGTGATGAGTGAGAGGTTGGTGACTGAAACCAGCTCATTTCCCATTGACCACTGAGGTCACATCTCTCAGGTGAGAAGCAAAGTGAGAATTTGAACCAGGCACATTCTCCTTAGAGACAATGGGCCAAAGACAGGTCCGATGGAATCGAATGTCTTTTCATGTTGACATCCATCCCGTCAAGCCCTCGTTAAGCCATTGAAGTGTCACATTGGGCCTGGGGGAGGCGGTGCCCCCTGTGAAATTACACGTCCGAAGATTTGGATTTGATTTCCAGACCTCTGCCAGTCAGTCTGCCAGGCACTTTCATGTGACAAGCCTTAGGCGAGTCCCTTTCTGTCTCTGATTCCCGATTCCTTCACAGGGATTTATGTGGGCCTTAACGCCTACTGGGAAAAGATCCCTCTGCCAGCTCAGTGCCTGCTTTCTTGGTTTGACTTGTTAATCTGGACTTGAATACACCTTTGGTTTTGGATTGACTCTATTACATCTCCTAGAAATTAACACACAAAACTGATAGCTGATTGACAAGATGAGAAGCAGTTTTTTCAAAATTCAAATTGAACTTAATCCATTCTTACTAAAAGAATGCTCAAATCAAGGGGACACAGCTCACTCGTTTTTACTTCATGAGCTATGGCAGGTAGAGACAACTTTTTGAAAATACACAGCTAAAACTGTCCGTGCTTTGAATGCTAGACATGTTTTAGCTGTGTATTTTGAAAAAGTTGTGTGCTCTTCAAAGAGAAAGCTACTTTTGCTGTGTCTTTGGGTTCGAGGGGAAATGGGAGTCCTCTTCAGTCAGCAGGGACGACACCTGAGTCCTTTGCAGTCCTCTTGTCTGCTTCTGAGGGTGAAATGAGAGTGGTCCCTCTCATCATGAGCCATGTCTGAAAGAATTATTCACATTCCCTACGAGCAGAGACGGGTGAAATAGCAAAAGGTGTGTCTTCCTTTGGAGCATGGACGGGTTCAAAGCCCACCTCATACCACTAAGTATTTTGCTGAACACGAGCAGTTGTGTGTGCGGCCTGTGTTTGGGTGATTTTTGTGTCATGTGCGTGTGTGTGTGTGTGTGTGTGTTTGTGTCTGTGTGTGTGTGTCTGTATTTCTGTCTCCATTCCGGAGCAGCAAATATTTTTTCCTCTTTTAGCATGTTACTCACAACTGTGCATGAAGCCCAGCACTCCTGAAAACACAATCCATGTATGGTTGAAGGAAATTTTCTTGGTGATGAGTGAGAGGTTGGTGACTGAAACCAGCTCATTTCCCATTGACCACTGAGGTCACATCTCTCAGGTGAGAAGCAAAGTGAGAATTTGAACCAGGCACATTCTCCTTAGAGACAATGGGCCAAAGACAGGTCCGATGGAATCGAATGTCTTTTCATGTTGACATCCATCCCGTCAAGCCCTCGTTAAGCCATTGAAGTGTCACATTGGGCCTGGGGGAGGCGGTGCCCCCTGTGAAATTACACGTCCGAAGATTTGGATTTGATTTCCAGCCCTCTGCCAGTCAGTCTGCCAGGCACTTTCATGTGACAAGCCTTAGGCGAGTCCCTTTCTGTCTCTGATTCCCGATTCCTTCACAGGGATTTAGGTGGGCCTTAACGCCCACTGGGAAAAGATCCCTCTGCCAGCTCAGTGCCTGCTTTCTTGGTTTGACTTGTCACTCTGGACTTGAATACACCTTTGGTTTTGGATTGACTCTATTACCTCTCCTAGAAATTAACACACAAAACTGACAGCTGATTGACAAGATGAGAAGCAGTTTTCCAAAATTCAAATTGAACTTAATCCTTTCTTACTAAAAGAATTCTCAAATCAAGGGGACACAGCTGACTCGTTTTGACTTCATGAGCTATGGCAGGTAGAGACAACTTTTTGAAAATACACAGCTAAAACTGTCCGTGCTTTGAATGCTAGACATGTTTTTCAGAATACAAAGCTAAAACGGTCCCCGCTTTAAGTGCTTTATTAGCTGTGTATTTTGAAAAAGTTGTGTGCAATTCAAGGAGAAAGCTACTTTTTCTGTGTCTTTCGTTTCGAGGGGAAATGGGAGTCCTCTTCAGTCAGCAGGGACGACACCTGAGTCCTTTGCAGTCCTCCTATCTGCCTCTGAGGGTGAAATGAGAGTGGTCCCTGTCATCATGAGCCATGTCTGAAAGAATTATTTACATTCCCTACGAGAATAGACGGGTGAAATAGCAAAAGGTGTGTCTTCCTTTGGAGCATGGACGGGTTCAAAGCCCACCTCATACCAAAGTATTTTGCTGAACACGAGCAGTTGTGTGTGCGGCCTGTGTTAGGGTGATTTTTGTGTCGTGTGTGTGTGTGTCTGTGTGTGTGTGTGTGTGTGTCTGTGTGTGTGTGTCTGTATTTCTGTCTCCATTCCTGAGCAGCAAATCTTTTTGCCTCTTTTAGCATGTTACTCACAACTGTGGATGAAGCCCAGCACTCCTGAAAACACAATCCATGTATGGTTGGAGGAAATTTTCTTGGTGATGAGTGAGAGGTTGGTGAATGAAACCAGCTCATTTCCCATTGACCACTGAGGTCACATCTCCAGGTGAGAAGCAAAGTGAGAATTTGAACCAGGCACATTCTCCTTAGAGACAATGGGCCAAAGACAGGGCCGATGGAATCGAATGTCTTTTCATGTTGACATCCATCCCGTCAAGCCCTCGTTAAGCCATTGAAGTGTCACATTGGGCCTGGGGGATGCGGTGCACCCTGTGAAATTACACGTCCGAAGATTTGGATTTGATTTCCAGCCCTCTGCCAGTCAGTCTGCCAGGCACTTTCATGTGACAAGCCTTAGGCGAGTCCCTTTCTGTCTCTGATTCCCGATTCCTTCACAGGGATTTATGTGGGCCTTAACGCCCACTGGGAAAAGATCCCGCTGCCAGCTCAGTGCCTGCTTTCTTGGTTTGACTTGTCACTCTGGACTTGAATACACCTTTGGTTTTGGATTGAGTCTATTACCTCTACTAGAAATTAACACACAAAACTGACCGCTGATTGACAAGATGAGAAGCAGTTTTCCAAAATTCAAATTGAACTTAATCCTTTCTTACTAAAAGAATGCTCAAATCAAGGGGACACAGCTCACTCGTTTTGACTTCATGAGCTATGGCAGGTAGAGACAACTTTTTGAAAATACACAGCTAAAACTGTCCGTGCTTTGAATGCTAGACATGTTTTTCAGAATACACAGCTAAAATGGTCCCCGCTTTAAGTGCTTTATTAGCTGTGTATTTTGAAAAGTTGTGTGCTCTTCAAAGAGAAAGCTACTTTTGCTGTGTTTTTGGGTTCGAGGGGAAATGGGAGTCCTCTTCAGTCAGCAGGGACGACACCTGATTCCTTTGCAGTCCTCTTGTCTGCCTCTGAGGGTGAAATGAGTGTGGTCCCTGTCATCATGAGCCATGTCTGAAAGAATTATTCACATTCCCTACGAGAATAGACGGGTGAAATAGCAAAAGGTGTGTCTTCCTTTGGAGCATGGACGGGTTGAAAGCCCACATCATACCACTAAGTATTTTGCTGAACACGAACAGTTGTGTGTGCGGCCTGTGTTTGGGTGATTTTTGTGTCATGTGTGTGTGTGTGTGTGTGTCTGTGTGTGTGTGTCTGTGTGTGTGTGTCTGTATTTCTGTCTCCATTCCTGAGCAGCAAATCTTTTTTCCTCTTTTAGCATGTTACTCACAACTGTGGATGAAGCCCCGCACTCCTGAAAACACAATCCATGTATGGTTGAAGGAAATTTTCTTGGTGATGAGTGAGAGGTTGGTGACTGAAACCAGCTCATTTCCCATTGACCACTGAGGTCACATCTCTCAGGTGAGAAGCAAAGTGAGAATGTGAACCAGGCACATTCTCCTTAGAGACAATGGGCCAAAGACAGGTCCGATGGAATCGAATGTCTTTTCATGTTGACATCCATCCCGTCAAGCCCTCGTTAAGCCATTGAAGTGTCACATTGGGCCTGGGGGAGGTGGTGCCCCCTGTGAAATTACATGTCGGAAGATTTGGATTTGATTTCCAGCCCTCTGCCAGTCAGTCTGCCAGGCACTTTCATGTGACAAGCCTTAGGCGAGTCCCTTTCTGTCTCTGATTTCCGATTCCTTCACAGGGATTTATGTGGGCCTTAACGCCCACTGGGAAAAGATCCCTCTGCCAGCTCAGTGCCTGCTTTCTTGGTTTGACTTGTCAATCTGGACTTGAATACACCTTTGGTTTTGGATTGACTCTATTACCTCTCCTAGAAATTAACACACAAAACTGACAGCTGATTGACAAGATGAGAAGCAGTTTTCCAAAATTCAAATTGAACTTAATCCTTTCTTCCTAAAAGAATGCTCAAATCAAGGGGACACAGCTCACTCGTTTTGACTTCATGAGCTATGGCAGGTAGAGAAAACTTTTTGAAAATACACAGCTAAAACTGTCCGTGCTTTGAATGCTAGACATGTTTTTCAGAATACACAGCTAAAACGGTCCCCGCTTTAAGTGCTAAAGAACTTAAAGCGGGGAACGTTTTAGCTGTGTATTTTGAAAAAGTTGTGTGCTCTTCAAAGAGAAAGCTACTTTTGCTGTGTCTTTGGGTTCGAGGGGAAATGGGAGTCCTCTTCAGTCAGCAGGGATGACACCTGAGTCCTTTGCAGTCCTCTTGTCTGCCTCTGAGGGTGAAATGAGAGTGTTCCCTGTCATCATGAGCCATGTCTGAAAGAATTATTCACATTCCCTACGAGAACAGACGGGTGAAATAGCAAAAGGTGTGTCTTCCTTTGGAGCATGGACGGGTTCAAAGCCCACCTCATACCACTAAGTATTTTGCTGAACACGAGCAGTTGTGTGTGCGGCCTGTGTTTGGGTGATTTTTGTGTCGTGTGTTTGTGTGTGTGTGTGTGTGTGTGTGTCTGTATTTCTGTCTCCATTCCTGAGCAGCAAATCTTTTTTCCTCTTTTAGCATGTTACTCACAACTGTGGATGAAGCCCAGCACTCCTGAAAACACAATCCATGTATGGTTGAAGGAAATTTTCTTGGTGATGAGTGAGAGTTTGGTGACTGAAACCAGCTCATTTCCCATTGACCACTGAGGTCACATCTCTCAGGTGAGAAGCAAAGTGAGAATTTGAACCAGGCACATTCTCCTTAGAGACAATGGGCCAAAGACAGGTCCGATGGAATCGAATGTCTTTTCATGTTGACATCCATACCGTCAAGCCCTCGTTAAGCCATTGAAGTGTCACATTGGGCCTGGGGGAGGCGGTGCACCCTGTGAAATTACACGTCCGAAGATTTGGATTTGATTTCCAGCCCTCTGCCAGTCAGTCTGCCAGGCAATTTCATGTGACAAGCCTTAGGCGACTCCCTTTCTGTCTCTGATTCCCGATTCCTTCACAGGGATTTATGTGGGCCTTAACGCCCACTGGGAAAAGATCCCACTGCCAGCTCAGTGCCTGCTTTCTTGGTTTGACTTGTCAATCTGGACTTGAATACACCTTTGGTTTTGGATTGACTCTATTACCTCTCCTTGAAATTAACACACAAAACTGACAGCTGATTGACAAGATGAGAAGCAGTTTTCCAAAATTCAATTTGAACTTAATACTTTCTTACTAAAAGAATGCTCAAATCAAGGGGACACAGCTGACTCGTTTTGACTTCATGAGCTATGGCAGGTAGAGACAACTTTTTGAAAATACACAGCTAAAACTGTCCGTGCTTTGAATGCCAGACATGTTTTTCAGAATACACAGCAAAAACGGTCCCCGCTTAAAGTGCTAAAGCACTTAAAGCGGGGACCGTTTTAGCTGTGTATTTTGAAAAAGTTGTGTGCTCTTCAAAGAGAAAGCTAATTTTCCTGTGTGTTTTGGTTCGAGGGGAAATGGGAGTCCTCTTCAGTCAGCAGGGACGACACCTGAGTCCTTTGCAGTCCTCTTGTCTGCCTCTGAGGGTGAAATGAGAGTGGTCCCTGTCATCATGAGCCATGTCTGAAAGAATTATTCACATTCCCTACGAGAATAGACGGGTGAAATAGCAAAACGTGTGTCTTCTTTGGAGCATGGACGGGTTCAAAGCCCAGCTCATACCACTAAGTATTTTGCTGAACACGAGCAGTTGTGTGTGCGGACTGTGTTTGGGTGATTTTTGTGTGATGTTTGTGTGTGTGTGTCTGTGTGTGTGTGTGTGTGTGTCTGTGTGTGTGTGTCTGTATTTCTGTCTCCATTCCTGAGCAGCAAATCTTTTTTCCTCTTTTAGCATGTTACTCACATCTGTGGATGAAGCCCAGCACTCCTGAAAACACAATCCATGTATGGTTGAAGGAAATTTTCTTGGTGATGAGTGAGAGGTTGGTGACTGAAACCAGCTCATTTCCCATTGACCACTGAGGTCACATCTCTCAGGTGAGAAGCAAAGTGAGAATTTGAACCAGGCACATTCTCCTTAGAGACAATGGGCCAAAGACAGGTCCGATGGAATCGAATGTCTTTTCATGTCGACATCCATCCCGTCAAGCCCTCGTTAAGCCATTGAAGTGTCACATTGGGCCTGGGGGAGGCGGTGCACCCTGTGAAATTACACGTCCGAAGATTTGGATTTGATTTCCAGCCCTCTGCCAGTCAGTCTGCCAGGCACTTTCATGTGACAAGCCTTAGGCGAGTCCCTTTCTGTCTCTGATTCCCGATTCCTTCACAGGGATTTATGTGGGCCTTAACGCCCACTGGGAAAAGATCCCTCTGCCAGCTCAGTGCCTGCTTTCTTGGTTTGACTTGTCACTCTGGACTTGAATACACCTTTGGTTTTGGATTGACTCTATTACCTCTCCTAGAAATTAACACACAAAACTGACAGCTGATTGACAAGATGAGAAGCAGTTTTCCAAAATTCAAATTGAACTTAATCCTTTCTTACTAAAAGAATGCTCAAATCAAGGGGACACAGCTCACTCGTTTTGACTTCATGAGCTATGGCAGGTAGAGACAACTTTTTGAAAATACACAGCTAAAACTGTCCGTGCTTTGAATGCAAGACATGTTTTTCAGAATACACAGCTAAAACGGTCCCCGCTTTAAGTGCTTAAAGCGGGGACCGTTTTAGCTGTGTATTTTGAAAAAGTTGTGTGCTCTTCAAAGAGAAAGCTACTTTTGCTGTGTTTTTGGGTTCGAGGGGAAATGGGAGTCCTCTTCAGTCAGCAGGGACGACACCTGATTCCTTTGCAGTCCTCTTGTCTGCCTCTGAGGGTGAAATGAGTGTGGTCCCTGTCATCATGAGCCATGTCTGAAAGAATTATTCACATTCCCTACGAGAATAGACGGGTGAAATAGCAAAAGGTGTGTCTTCCTTTGGAGCATGGACGGGTTGAAAGCCCACATCATACCACTAAGTATTTTGCTGAACACGAACAGTTGTGTGTGCGGCCTGTGTTTGGGTGATTTTTGTGTCATGTGTGTGTGTGTGTGTGTGTCTGTGTGTGTGTGTCTGTGTGTGTGTGTCTGTATTTCTGTCTCCATTCCTGAGCAGCAAATCTTTTTTCCTCTTTTAGCATGTTACTCACAACTGTGGATGAAGCCCCGCACTCCTGAAAACACAATCCATGTATGGTTGAAGGAAATTTTCTTGGTGATGAGTGAGAGGTTGGTGACTGAAACCAGCTCATTTCCCATTGACCACTGAGGTCACATCTCTCAGGTGAGAAGCAAAGTGAGAAAGTGAACCAGGCACATTCTCCTTAGAGACAATGGGCCAAAGACAGGTCCGATGGAATCGAATGTCTTTTCATGTTGACATCCATCCCGTCAAGCCCTCGTTAAGCCATTGAAGTGTCACATTGGGCCTGGGGGAGGTGGTGCCCCCTGTGAAATTACATGTCGGAAGATTTGGATTTGATTTCCAGCCCTCTGCCAGTCAGTCTGCCAGGCACTTTCATGTGACAAGCCTTAGGCGAGTCCCTTTCTGTCTCTGATTTCCGATTCCTTCACAGGGATTTATGTGGGCCTTAACGCCCACTGGGAAAAGATCCCTCTGCCAGCTCAGTGCCTGCTTTCTTGGTTTGACTTGTCAATCTGGACTTGAATACACCTTTGGTTTTGGATTGACTCTATTACCTCTCCTAGAAATTAACACACAAAACTGACAGCTGATTGACAAGATGAGAAGCAGTTTTCCAAAATTCAAATTGAACTTAATCCTTTCTTCCTAAAAGAATGCTCAAATCAAGGGGACACAGCTCACTCGTTTTGACTTCATGAGCTATGGCAGGTAGAGAAAACTTTTTGAAAATACACAGCTAAAACTGTCCGTGCTTTGAATGCTAGACATGTTTTTCAGAATACACAGCTAAAACGGTCCCCGCTTTAAGTGCTAAAGAACTTAAAGCGGGGAACGTTTTAGCTGTGTATTTTGAAAAAGTTGTGTGCTCTTCAAAGAGAAAGCTACTTTTGCTGTGTCTTTGGGTTCGAGGGGAAATGGGAGTCCTCTTCAGTCAGCAGGGATGACACCTGAGTCCTTTGCAGTCCTCTTGTCTGCCTCTGAGGGTGAAATGAGAGTGTTCCCTGTCATCATGAGCCATGTCTGAAAGAATTATTCACATTCCCTACGAGAACAGACGGGTGAAATGGCAAAAGGTGTGTCTTCCTTTGGAGCATGGACGGGTTCAAAGCCCACCTCATACCACTAAGTATTTTGCTGAACACGAGCAGTTGTGTGTGCGGCCTGTGTTTGGGTGATTTTTGTGTCGTGTGTTTGTGTGTGTGTGTGTGTGTGTGTCTGTATTTCTGTCTCCATTCCTGAGCAGCAAATCTTTTTTCCTCTTTTAGCATGTTACTCACAACTGTGGATGAAGCCCAGCACTCCTGAAAACACAATCCATGTATGGTTGAAGGAAATTTTCTTGGTGATGAGTGAGAGTTTGGTGACTGAAACCAGCTCATTTCCCATTGACCACTGAGGTCACATCTCTCAGGTGAGAAGCAAAGTGAGAATTTGAACCAGGCACATTCTCCTTAGAGACAATGGGCCAAAGACAGGTCCGATGGAATCGAATGTCTTTTCATGTTGACATCCATACCGTCAAGCCCTCGTTAAGCCATTGAAGTGTCACATTGGGCCTGGGGGAGGCGGTGCACCCTGTGAAATTACACGTCCGAAGATTTGGATTTGATTTCCAGCCCTCTGCCAGTCAGTCTGCCAGGCAATTTCATGTGACAAGCCTTAGGCGAGTCCCTTTCTGTCTCTGATTCCCGATTCCTTCACAGGGATTTATGTGGGCCTTAACGCCCACTGGGAAAAGATCCCACTGCCAGCTCAGTGCCTGCTTTCTTGGTTTGACTTGTCAATCTGGACTTGAATACACCTTTGGTTTTGGATTGACTCTATTACCTCTCCTAGAAATTAACACACAAAACTGACAGCTGATTGACAAGATGAGAAGCAGTTTTCCAAAATTCAATTTGAACTTAATCCTTTCTTACTAAAAGAATGCTCAAATCAAGGGGACACAGCTGACTCGTTTTGACTTCATGAGCTATGGCAGGTAGAGACAACTTTTTGAAAATACACAGCTAAAACTGTCCGTGCTTTGAATGCCAGACATGTTTTTCAGAATACACAGCAAAAACGGTCCCCGCTTAAAGTGCTAAAGCACTTAAAGCGGGGACCGTTTTAGCTGTGTATTTTGAAAAAGTTGTGTGCTCTTCAAAGAGAAAGCTAATTTTCCTGTGTGTTTTGGTTCGAGGGGAAATGGGAGTCCTCTTCAGTCAGCAGGGACGACACCTGAGTCCTTTGCAGTCCTCTTGTCTGCCTCTGAGGGTGAAATGAGAGTGGTCCCTGTCATCATGAGCCATGTCTGAAAGAATTATTCACATTCCCTACGAGAATAGACGGGTGAAATAGCAAAACGTGTGTCTTCTTTGGAGCATGGACGGGTTCAAAGCCCAGCTCATACCACTAAGTATTTTGCTGAACACGAGCAGTTGTGTGTGCGGCCTGTGTTTGGGTGATTTTTGTGTGATGTTTGTGTGTGTGTGTCTGTGTGTGTGTGTGTGTGTGTGTCTGTGTGTGTGTGTCTGTATTTCTGTCTCCATTCCTGAGCAGCAAATCTTTTTTCCTCTTTTAGCATGTTACTCACATCTGTGGATGAAGCCCAGCACTCCTGAAAACACAATCCATGTATGGTTGAAGGAAATTTTCTTGGTGATGAGTGAGAGGTTGGTGACTGAAACCAGCTCATTTCCCATTGACCACTGAGGTCACATCTCTCAGGTGAGAAGCAAAGTGAGAATTTGAACCAGGCACATTCTCCTTAGAGACAATGGGCCAAAGACAGGTCCGATGGAATCGAATGTCTTTTCATGTCGACATCCATCCCGTCAAGCCCTCGTTAAGCCATTGAAGTGTCACATTGGGCCTGGGGGAGGCGGTGCACCCTGTGGAATTACACGTCCGAAGATTTGGATTTGATTTCCAGCCCTCTGCCAGTCAGTCTGCCAGGCACTTTCATGTGACAAGCCTTAGGCGAGTCCCTTTCTGTCTCTGATTCCCGATTCCTTCACAGGGATTTATGTGGGCCTTAACGCCCACTGGGAAAAGATCCCTCTGCCAGCTCAGTGCCTGCTTTCTTGGTTTGACTTGTCAATCTGGACTTGAATACACCTTTGGTTTTGGATTGACTCTAGTACCTCTCCTAGAAATTAACACACAAAACTGACAGCTGATTGACAAGATGAGAAGCAGTTTTCCAAAATTCAATTTGAACTTAATCCTTTCTTACTAAAAGAATGCTCAAATCAAGGGGACACAGCTCACTCGTTTTGACTTCATGAGCTATGGCAGGTAGAGACAACTTTTTGAAAATACACAGCTAAAACTGTCCGTGCTTTGAATGCTAGACATGTTTTTCAAAATACACAGCTAAAACGGTCCGCGCTTTAAGTGCTAAAGCACTTAAAGCGGGGACCGTTTTAGCAGTGTATTTTGAAAATTTGTGTGCTCTTCAAAGAGAAAGCTACTTTTGCTGTGTTTTTGGGTTCGAGGGGAAATGGGAGTCCTCTTCAGTCAGCAGGGACGACACCTGATTCCTTTGCAGTCCTCTTGTCTGCCTCTGAGGGTGAAATGAGTGTGGTCCCTGTCATCATGAGCCATGTCTGAAAGAATTATTCACATTCCCTACGAGAATAGACGGGTGAAATAGCAAAAGGTGTGTCTTCCTCTGGAGCATGGACGGGTTCAAAGCCCACATCATACCACTAAGTATTTTGCTGAACACGAGCAGTTGTGTGTGCGGCCTGTGTTTGGGTGATTTTTGTGTCATGTGTGTGTGTGTGTGTGTGTCTGTGTGTGTGTGTCTGTGTGTGTGTGTCTGTATTTCTGTCTCCATTCCTGAGCAGCAAATATTTTTTCCTCTTTTAGCATGTTACTCACAACTGTGGATGAAGCCCCGCACTCCTGAAAACACAATCCATGTATGGTTGAAGGAAATTTTCTTGGTGATGAGTGAGAGGTTGGTGACTGAAACCAGCTCATTTCCCATTGACCACTGAGGTCACATCTCTCAGGTGAGAAGCAAAGTGAGAATTTGAACCAGGCACATTCTCCTTAGAGACAATGGGCCAAAGACAGGTCCGATGGAATCGAATGTCTTTTCATGTTGACATCCATCCCGTCAAGCCCTCGTTAAGCCATTGAAGTGTCACATTGGGCCTGGGGGAGGCGGTGCCCCCTGTGAAATTACACGTCCGAAGATTTGGATTTGATTTCCAGCCCTCTGCCAGTCAGTCTGCCAGGCACTTTCATGTGACAAGCCTTAGGCGAGTCCCTTTCTGTCTCTGATTTCCGATTCCTTCACAGGGATTTATGTGGGCCTTAACGCCCACTGGGAAAAGATCCCTCTGCCAGCTCAGTGCCTGCTTTCTTGGTTTGACTTGTCAATCTGGACTTGAATACACCTTTGGTTTTGGATTGACTCTATTACCTCTCCTAGAAATTAACACACAAAACTGACAGCTGATTGACAAGATGAGAAGCAGTTTTCCAAAATTCAAATTGAACTTAATCCTTTCTTCCTAAAAGAATGCTCAAATCAAGGGGACACAGCTCACTCGTTTTGACTTCATGAGCTATGGCAGGTAGAGAAAACTTTTTGAAAATACACAGCTAAAACTGTCCGTGCTTTGAATGCTAGACATGTTTTTCAGAATACACAGCTAAAACGGTCCCCGCTTTAAGTGCTAAAGAACTTAAAGCGGGGAACGTTTTAGCTGTGTATTTTGAAAAAGTTGTGTGCTCTTCAAAGAGAAAGCTACTTTTGCTGTGTCTTTGGGTTCGAGGGGAAATGGGAGTCCTCTTCAGTCAGCAGGGATGACACCTGAGTCCTTTGCAGTCCTCTTGTCTGCCTCTGAGGGTGAAATGAGAGTGTTCCCTGTCATCATGAGCCATGTCTGAAAGAATTATTCACATTCCCTACGAGAACAGACGGGTGAAATAGCAAAAGGTGTGTCTTCCTTTGGAGCATGGACGGGTTCAAAGCCCACCTCATACCACTGAGTATTTTGCTGAACACGAGCAGTTGTGTGTGCGGCCTGTGTTTGGGTGATTTTTGTGTCGTGTGTTTGTGTGTGTGTGTGTGTGTGTGTGTGTCTGTATTTCTGTCTCCATTCCTGAGCAGCAAATCTTTTTTCCTCTTTTAGCATGTTACTCACAACTGTGGATGAAGCCCAGGACTCCTGAAAACACAATCCATGTATGGTTGAAGGAAATTTTCTTGGTGATGAGTGAGAGGTTGGTGACTGAAACCAGCTCATTTCCCATTGACCACTGAGGTCACATCTCTCAGGTGAGAAGCAAAGTGAGAATTTGAACCAGGCACATTCTCCTTAGAGACAATGGGCCAAAGACAGGTCCGATGGAATCGAATGTCTTTTCATGTTGACATCCATCCCGTCAAGCCCTCGTTAAGCCATTGAAGTGTCACATTGGGCCTGGGGGAGGCGGTGCACCCTGTGAAATTACATGTCCGAATATCTGGATTTGATTTCCAGCCCTCTGCCAGTCAGTCTGCCAGGCACTTTCATGTGACAAGCCTTAGGCGAGTCCCTTTCTGTCTCTGATTCCCGATTCCTTCACAGGGATTTAGGTGGGCCTTAACGCCCACTGGGAAAAGATCCCTCTGCCAGCTCAGTGCCTGCTTTCTTGGTTTGACTTGTCAATCTGGACTTGAATACACCTTTGGTTTTGGATTGACTCTATTACCTCTCCTAGAAATTAACACACAAAACTGACAGCTGATTGACAAGATGAGAAGCAGTTTTCCAAAATTCAAATTGAACTTAATCCTTTCTTACTAAAAGAATGCTCAAATCAAGGGGACACAGCTCACTCGTTTTGACTTCATGAGCTATGGCAGGTAGAGACAACTTTTTGAAAATACACAGCTAAAACTGTCCGTGCTTTGAATGCTAGACTTGTTTTTCAGAATACACAGCTAAAACGGTCCCCACTTTAACTGCTAAAGCACTTAAAGCGGGGACCGTTTTAGCTGTGTATTTTGAAAAAGTTGTGTGCTCTTCAAAGAGAAAGCTACTTTTGCTGTGTCTTTGGGTTGGAGGGGAAATGGGAGTCCTCTTCAGTCAGCAGGGACGACACCTGAGTCCTTTGCAGTCCTCTTGTCTGCCTCTGAGGGTGAAATGAGAGTGGTCCCTGTCATCATGAGCCATGTCTGAAAGAATTATTCACATTCCCTACGAGAATAGACGGGTGAAATAGCAAAAGGTGTGTCTTTCTTTGGAGCATGGACGGGTTCAAAGCCCACCTCATACCACTAAGTATTTTGCTGAACACGAGCAGTTGTGTGTGCGGCCTGTGTTTGGGTGATTTTTGTGTCATGTGTGTGTGTGTGTGTGTGTCTGTGTGTGTGTGTCTGTGTGTGTGTGTCTGTATTTCTGTCTCCATTCCTGAGCAGCAAATCTTTTTTCCTCTTTTAGCATGTTACTCACAACTGTGGATGAAGCCCCGCACTCCTGAAAACACAATCCATGTATGGTTGAAGGAAATTTTCTTGGTGATGAGTGAGAGGTTGGTGACTGAAACCAGCTCATTTCCCATTGACCACTGAGGTCACATCTCTCAGGTGAGAAGCAAAGTGAGAATTTGAACCAGGCACATTCTCCTTAGAGACAATGGGCCAAAGACAGGTCCGATGGAATCGAATGTCTTTTCATGTTGACATCCATCCCGTCAAGCCCTCGTTAAGCCATTGAAGTGTCACATTGGGCCTGGGGGAGGCGGTGCCCCCTGTGAAATTACACGTCCGAAGATTTGGATTTGATTTCCAGCCCTCTGCCAGTCAGTCTGCCAGGCACTTTCATGTGACAAGCCTTAGGCGAGTCCCTTTCTGTCTCTGATTCCCGATTCCTTCACAGGGATTTATGTGGGCCTTAACGCCTACTGGGAAAAGATCCCTCTGCCAGCTCAGTGCCTGCTTTCTTGGTTTGACTTGTTAATCTGGACTTGAATACACCTTTGGTTTTGGATTGACTCTATTACCTCTCCTAGAAATTAACACACAAAACTGATAGCTGATTGACAAGATGAGAAGCAGTTTTTTCAAAATTCAAATTGAACTTAATCCATTCTTACTAAAAGAATGCTCAAATCAAGGGGACACAGCTCACTCGTTTTGACTTCATGAGCTATGGCAGGTAGAGACAACTTTTTGAAAATACACAGCTAAAACTGTCCGTGCTTTGAATGCTAGACATGTTTTAGCTGTGTATTTTGAAACAGTTGTGTGCTCTTCAAAGAGAAAGCTACTTTTGCTGTGTCTTTGGGTTCGAGGGGAAATGGGAGTCCTCTTCAGTCAGCAGGGACGACACCTGAGTCCTTTGCAGTCCTCTTGTCTGCTTCTGAGGGTGAAATGAGAGTGGTCCCTCTCATCGTGAGCCATGTCTGAAAGAATTATTCACATTCCCTACGAGCAGAGACGGGTGAAATAGCAAAAGGTGTGTCTTCCTTTGGAGCATGGACGGGTTCAAAGCCCACCTCATACCACTAAGTATTTTGCTGAACACGAGCAGTTTTGTGTGCGGCCTGTGTTTGGGTGATATTTGTGTCATGTTTGTGTGTGTGTGTGTGTGTGTGTGTGTGTGTGTGTGTGTCTGTGTGTGTGTGTCTGTATTTCTGTCTCCATTCCTGAGCAGCAAATCTTTTTTCCTCTTTTAGCATGTTACTCACAACTGTGGATGGAGCCCAGCACTCCTGAAAACACAATCCATGTATGGTTGAAGGAAATTTTCTTGGTGATGAGTGAGAGGTTGGTGACTGAAACCAGCTCATTTCCCATTGACCACTGAGGTCACATCTCTCAGGTGAGAAGCAAAGTGAGAATTTGAACCAGGCACATTCTCCTTACAGACAATGGGCCAAAGACAGGTCCGATGGAATCGAATGTCTTTTCATGTTGACATCCATCCCGTCAAGCCCTCGTTAAGCCATTGAAGTGTCACATTGGGCCTGGGGGAGGCGGTGCCCCCTGTGAAATTACACGTCCGAAGATTTGGATTTGATTTCCAGCCCTCTGCCAGTCAGTCTGCCAGGCACTTTCATGTGACAAGCCTTAGGCGAGTCCCTTTCTGTCTCTGATTCCCGATTCCTTCACAGGGATTTATGTGGGCCTTAACGCCCACTGGGAAAAGATCCCTCTGCCAGCTCAGTGCCTGCTTTCTTGGTTTGACTTGTCAATCTGGACTTGAATACACCTTTGGTTTTGGATTGACTCTAGTACCTCTCCTAGAAATTAACACACAAAACTGACAGCTGATTGACAAGATGAGAAGCAGTTTTCCAAAATTCAATTTGAACTTAATCCTTTCTTACTAAAAGAATGCTCAAATCAAGGGGACACAGCTCACTCGTTTTGACTTCATGAGCTATGGCAGGTAGAGACAACTTTTTGAAAATACACAGCTAAAACTGTCCGTGCTTTGAATGCTAGACATGTTTTTCAAAATACACAGCTAAAACGGTCCGCGCTTTAAGTGCTAAAGCACTTAAAGCGGGGACCGTTTTAGCAGTGTATTTTGAAAATTTGTGTGCTCTTCAAAGAGAAAGCTACTTTTGCTGTGTTTTTGGGTTCGAGGGGAAATGGGAGTCCTCTTCAGTCAGCAGGGACGACACCTGATTCCTTTGCAGTCCTCTTGTCTGCCTCTGAGGGTGAAATGAGTGTGGTCCCTGTCATCATGAGCCATGTCTGAAAGAATTATTCACATTCCCTACGAGAATAGACGGGTGAAATAGCAAAAGGTGTGTCTTCCTCTGGAGCATGGACGGGTTCAAAGCCCACATCATACCACTAAGTATTTTGCTGAACACGAGCAGTTGTGTGTGCGGCCTGTGTTTGGGTGATTTTTGTGTCATGTGTGTGTGTGTGTGTGTGTCTGTGTGTGTGTGTCTGTGTGTGTGTGTCTGTATTTCTGTCTCCATTCCTGAGCAGCAAATCTTTTTTCCTCTTTTAGCATGTTACTCACAACTGTGGATGAAGCCCCGCACTCCTGAAAACACAATCCATGTATGGTTGAAGGAAATTTTCTTGGTGATGAGTGAGAGGTTGGTGACTGAAACCAGCTCATTTCCCATTGACCACTGAGGTCACATCTCTCAGGTGAGAAGCAAAGTGAGAATTTGAACCAGGCACATTCTCCTTAGAGACAATGGGCCAAAGACAGGTCCGATGGAATCGAATGTCTTTTCATGTTGACATCCATCCCGTCAAGCCCTCGTTAAGCCATTGAAGTGTCACATTGGGCCTGGGGGAGGCGGTGCCCCCTGTGAAATTACACGTCCGAAGATTTGGATTTGATTTCCAGCCCTCTGCCAGTCAGTCTGCCAGGCACTTTCATGTGACAAGCCTTAGGCGAGTCCCTTTCTGTCTCTGATTTCCGATTCCTTCACAGGGATTTATGTGGGCCTTAACGCCCACTGGGAAAAGATCCCTCTGCCAGCTCAGTGCCTGCTTTCTTGGTTTGACTTGTCAATCTGGACTTGAATACACCTTTGGTTTTGGATTGACTCTATTACCTCTCCTAGAAATTAACACACAAAACTGACAGCTGATTGACAAGATGAGAAGCAGTTTTCCAAAATTCAAATTGAACTTAATCCTTTCTTCCTAAAAGAATGCTCAAATCAAGGGGACACAGCTCACTCGTTTTGACTTCATGAGCTATGGCAGGTAGAGAAAACTTTTTGAAAATACACAGCTAAAACTGTCCGTGCTTTGAATGCCAGACATGTTTTTCAGAATACACAGCAAAAACGGTCCCCGCT
Organism: Saimiri boliviensis; assembly: GCF_048565385.1. Taxonomy (NCBI): domain Eukaryota; kingdom Metazoa; phylum Chordata; class Mammalia; order Primates; family Cebidae; genus Saimiri; species Saimiri boliviensis. The sequence goes on from NC_133453.1 coordinate 155,142,436, forward strand.
TAAAGTGCTAAAGCACTTAAAGCGGGGACCGTTTTAGCTGTGTATTTTGAAAAAGTTGTGTGCTCTTCAAAGAGAAAGCTAATTTTCCTGTGTGTTTTGGTTCGAGGGGAAATGGGAGTCCTCTTCAGTCAGCAGGGACGACACCTGAGTCCTCTGCAGTCCTCTTTTCTGCCTCTGAGGGTGAAATGAGAGTGGCCCCTGTCATCATGAGCCATGTCTGAAAGAATTATTCACATTCCCTACGAGAATAGACGGGTGAAATAGCAAAACGTGTGTCTTCTTTGGAGCATGGACGGGTTCAAAGCCCAGCTCATACCACTAAGTATTTTGCTGAACACGAGCAGTTGTGTGTGCGGCCTGTGTTTGGGTGATTTTTGTGTGATGTTTGTGTGTGTGTGTCTGTGTGTGTGTGTCTGTGTGTCTGTGTGTGTGTGTCTGTATTTCTGTCTCCATTCCTGAGCAGCAAATCTTTTTTCCTCTTTTAGCATGTTACTCACATCTGTGGATGAAGCCCAGCACTCCTGAAAACACAATCCATGTATGGTTGAAGGAAATTTTCTTGGTGATGAGTGAGAGGTTGGTGACTGAAACCAGCTCATTTCCCATTGACCACTGAGGTCACATCTCTCAGGTGAGAAGCAAAGTGAGAATTTGAACCAGGCACATTCTCCTTAGAGACAATGGGCCAAAGACAGGTCCGATGGAATCGAATGTCTTTTCATGTTGACATCCATCCCGTCAAGCCCTCGTTAAGCCATTGAAGTGTCACATTGGGCCTGGGGGAGGCGGTGCACCCTGTGAAATTACACGTCCGAAGATCTGGATTTGATTTCCAGCCCTCTGCCAGTCAGTCTGCCAGGCACTTTCATGTGACAAGCCTTAGGCGAGTCCCTTTCTGTCTCTGATTCCCGATTCCTTCACAGGGATTTATGTGGGCCTTAACGCCCACTGGGAAAAGATCCCTCTGCCAGCTCAGTGCCTGATTTCTTGATTTGACTTGTCAATCTGGACTTGAATACACCTTTGGTTTTGGATTGACTCTATTACCTCTCCTAGAAATTAACACACAAAACTGACAGCTGATTGACAAGATGAGAAGCAGTTTTCCAAAATTCAAATTGAACTTAATCCTTTCTTACTAAAAGAATGCTCAAATCAAGGGGACACAGCTCACTCGTTTTGACTTCATGAGCTATGGCAGGTAGAGACAACTTTTTGAAAATACACAGCTAAAACTGTCCGTGCTTTGAATGCTAGACTTGTTTTTCAGAATACACAGCTAAAACGGTCCCCACTTTATCTGCTAAAGCACTTAAAGCGGGGACCGTTTTAGCTGGGTATTTTGAAAAAGTTGTGTGCTCTTCAAAGAGAAAGCTACTTTTGCTGTGTCTTTGGGTTCGAGGGGAAATGGGAGTCCTCTTCAGTCAGCAGGGACGACACCTGAGTCCTTTGCAGTCCTCTTGTCTGCCTCTGAGGGTGAAATGAGAGTGGTCCCTGTCATCATGAGCCATGTCTGAAAGAATTATTCACATTCCCTACGAGAATAGACGGGTGAAATAGCAAAAGGTGTGTCTTTCTTTGGAGCATGGACGGGTTCAAAGCCCACCTCATACCACTAAGTATTTTGCTGAACACGAGCAGTTGTGTGTGCGGCCTGTGTTTGGGTGATTTTTGTGTCATGTGTGTGTGTGTGTGTGTGTCTGTGTGTGAGTGTCTGTGTGTGTGTGTCTGTGTGTGTGTGTCTGTATTTCTGTCTCCATTCCTGAGCAGCAAATCTTTTTTCCTCTTTTAGCATGTTACTCACAACTGTGGATGAAGCCCCGCACTCCTGAAAACACAATTCATGTATGGTTGAAGGAAATTTTCTTGGTGATGAGTGAGAGGTTGGTGACTGAAACCAGCTCATTTCCCATTGACCACTGAGGTCACATCTCTCAGGTGAGAAGCAAAGTGAGAATTTGAACCAGGCACATTCTCCTTAGAGACAATGGGCCAAAGACAGGTCCGATGGAATCGAATGTCTTTTCATGTTGACATCCATCCCGTCAAGCCCTCGTTAAGCCATTGAAGTGTCACATTGGGCCTGGGGGAGGCGGTGCACCCTGTGAAATTACACGTCCGAAGATTTGGATTTGATTTCCAGCCCTCTGCCAGTCAGTCTGCCAGGCACTTTCATGTGACAAGCCTTAGGCGAGTCCCTGTCTGTCTCTGATTCCCGATTCCTTCACAGGGATTTATGTGGGCCTTAACGCCTACTGGGAAAAGATCCCTCTGCCAGCTCAGTGCCTGCTTTCTTGGTTTGACTTGTTAATCTGGACTTGAATACACCTTTGGTTTTGGATTGACTCTATTACCTCTCCTAGAAATTAACACACAAAACTGATAGCTGATTGACAAGATGAGAAGCAGTTTTTTCAAAATTCAAATTGAACTTAATCCATTCTTACTAAAAGAATGCTCAAATCAAGGGGACACAGCTCACTCGTTTTGACTTCATGAGCTATGGCAGGTAGAGACAACTTTTTCAAAATACACAGCTAAAACTGTCCGTGCTTTGAATGCTAGACATGTTTTAGCTGTGTATTTTGAAAAAGTTGTGTGCTCTTCAAAGAGAAAGCTACTTTTGTTGTGTCTTTGGGTTCGAGGGGAAATGGGAGTCCTCTTCAGTCAGCAGGGACGACACCTGAGTCCTTTGCAGTCCTCTTGTCTGCTTCTGAGGGTGAAATGAGAGTGGTCCCTCTCATCATGAGCCATGTCTGAAAGAATTTTTCACATTCCCTACGAGCAGAGACGGGTGAAATAGCAAAAGGTGTGTCTTCCTTTGGAGCATGGACGGGTTCAAAGCCCACCTCATACCACTAAGTATTTTGCTGAACACGAGCAGTTTTGTGTGCGGCCTGTGTTTGGGTGATTTTTGTGTCATGTTTGTGTGTGTGTGTGTGTGTGTGTGTGTGTCTGTGTGTGTGTGTCTGTATATCTGTCTCCATTCCTGAGCAGCAAATCTTTTTTCCTCTTTTAGCATGTTACTCACAACTGTGGATGGAGCCCAGCACTCCAGAAAACACAATCCATGTATGGTTGAAGGAAATTTTCTTGGTGATGAGTGAGAGGTTGGTGACTGAAACCAGCTCATTTCCCATTGACCACTGAGGTCACATCTCTCAGGTGAGAAGCAAAGTGAGAATTTGAACCAGGCACATTCTCCTTAGAGACAATGGGCCAAAGACAGGTCCGATGGAATCGAATGTCTTTTCATGTTGACATCCATCCTGTCAAGCCCTCGTTAAGCCATTGAAGTGTCACATTGGGCCTGGGGGAGGCGGTGCACCCTGTGAAATTACACGTCCGAAGATCTGGATTTGATTTCCAGCCCACTGCCAGTCAGTCTGCCAGGCACTTTCATGTGACAAGCCTTAGGCGAGTCCCTTTCTGTCTCTGATTCCCGATTCCTTCACAGGGATTTATGTGGGCCTTAACGCCCACTGGGAAAAGATCCCTCTGCCAGCTCAGTGCCTGCTTTCTTGGTTTGACTTGTCAATCTGGACTTGAATACACCTTTGGTTTTGGATTGACTCTATTACCTCTCCTAGAAATTAACACACAAAACTGACAGCTGATTGACAAGATGAGAAGCAGTTTTCCAAAATTCAAATTGAACTTAATCCTTTCTTACTAAAAGAATGCTCAAATCAAGGGGACACAGCTCACTCGTTTTGACTTCATGAGCTATGGCAGGTAGAGACAACTTTTTGAAAATACACAGCTAAAACTGTCCGTGCTTTGAATGCTAGACTTGTTTTTCAGAATACACAGCTAAAAGGGTCCCCACTTTAACTGCTAAAGCACTTAAAGCGGGGACCGTTTTAGCTGTGTCTTTTGAAAAAGTTGTGTGCTCTTCAAAGAGAAAGCTACTTTTGCTGTGTCTTTGGGTTCGAGGGGAAATGGGAGTCCTCTTCAGTCAGCAGAGACGACACCTGAGTCCTTTGCAGTCCTCTTGTCTGCCTCTGAGGGTGAAATGAGATTGGTCCCTGTCATCATGAGCCATGTCTGAAAGAATTATTCACATTCCCTACGAGAATAGACGGGTGAAATAGCAAAAGGTGTGTCTTTCTTTGGAGCATGGACGGGTTCAAAGCCCACCTCATACCACTAAGTATTTTGCTGAACACGAGCAGTTGTGTGTGCGGCCTGTGTTTGGGTGATTTTTGTGTCATGTGTGTGTGTGTGTGTGTGTCTGTGTGTGTGTGTCTGTGTGTGTGTGTCTGTATTTCTGTCCCCATTCCTGAGCAGCAAATCTTTTTTCCTCTTTTAGCATGTTACTCACCACTGTGGATGAAGCCCCGCACTCCTGAAAACACAATCCATGTATGGTTGAAGGAAATTTTCTTGGTGATGAGTGAGAGGTTGGTGACTGAAACCAGCTCATTTCCCATTGACCACTGAGGTCACATCTCTCAGGTGAGAAGCAAAGTGAGAATTTGAACCAGGCACATTCTCCTTAGAGACAATGGGCCAAAGACAGGTCCGATGGAATCGAATGTCTTTTCATGTTGACATCCATCCCGTCAAGCCCTCGTTAAGCCATTGAAGTGTCACATTGGGCCTGGGGGAGGCGGTGCACCCTGTGAAATTACACGTCCGAACATCTGGATTTGATTTCCAGCCCTCTGCCAGTCAGTCTGCCAGGCACTTTCATGTGACAAGCCTTAGGCGAGTCCCTTTCTGTCTCTGATTCCCGATTCCTTCACAGGGATTTATGTGGGCCTTAACGCCCACTGGGAAAAGATCCCTCTGCCAGCTCAGTGCCTGCTTTCTTGGTTTGACTTGTCAATCTGGACTTGAATACACCTTTGGTTTTGGATTGACTCTATTACCTCTCCTAGAAATTAACACACAAAACTGACAGCTGATTGACAAGATGAGAAGCAGTTTTCCAAAATTCAAATTGAACTTAATCCTTTCTTCCGAAAAGAATGCTCAAATCAAGGGGACACAGCTCACTCGTTTTGACTTCATGAGCTATGGCAGGTAGAGACAACTTTTTGAAAATACACAGCTAAAACTGTCCGTGCTTTGAATGCTAGACTTGTTTTTCAGAATACACAGCTAAAACGGTCCCCACTTTATCTGCTAAAGCACTTAAAGCGGGGACCGTTTTAGCTGTGTATTTTGAAAAAGTTGTGTGCTCTTCAAAGAGAAAGCTACTTTTGCTGTGTCTTTGGGTTCGAGGGGAAATGGGAGTCCTCTTCAGTCAGCAGGGACGACACCTGAGTCCTTTGCAGTCCTCTTGTCTGCCTCTGAGGGTGAAATGAGAGTGGTCCCTGTCATCATGAGCCATGTCTGAAAGAATTATTCACATTCCCTACGAGAATAGACGGGTGAAATAGCAAAAGGTGTGTCTTTCTTTGGAGCATGGACGGGTTCAAAGCCCACCTCATACCACTAAGTATTTTGCTGAACACGAGCAGTTGTGTGTGCGGCCTGTGTTTGGGTGATTTTTGTGTCATGTGTGTGTGTGTGTGTGTGTCTGTGTGTGAGTGTCTGTGTGTGTGTGTCTGTGTGTGTGTGTCTGTATTTCTGTCTCCATTCCTGAGCAGCAAATCTTTTTTCCTCTTTTAGCATGTTACTCACAACTGTGGATGAAGCCCCGCACTCCTGAAAACACAATCCATGTATGGTTGAAGGAAATTTTCTTGGTGATGAGTGAGAGGTTGGTGACTGAAACCAGCTCATTTCCCATTGACCACTGAGGTCACATCTCTCAGGTGAGAAGCAAAGTGAGAATTTGAACCAGGCACATTCTCCTTAGAGACAATGGGCCAAAGACAGGTCCGATGGAATCGAATGTCTTTTCATGTTGACATCCATCCCGTCAAGCCCTCGTTAAGCCATTGAAGTGTCACATTGGGCCTGGGGGAGGCGGTGCACCCTGTGAAATTACACGTCCGAAGATTTGGATTTGATTTCCAGCCCTCTGCCAGTCAGTCTGCCAGGCACTTTCATGTGACAAGCCTTAGGCGAGTCCCTTTCTGTCTCTGATTCCCGATTCCTTCACAGGGATTTATGTGGGCCTTAACGCCTACTGGGAAAAGATCCCTCTGCCAGCTCAGTGCCTGCTTTCTTGGTTTGACTTGTTAATCTGGACTTGAATACACCTTTGGTTTTGGATTGACTCTATTACCTCTCCTAGAAATTAACACACAAAACTGATAGCTGATTGACAAAATGAGAAGCAGTTTTTTCAAAATTCAAATTGAACTTAATCCATTCTTACTAAAAGAATGCTCAAATCAAGGGGACACAGCTCACTCGTTTTGACTTCATGAGCTATGGCAGGTAGAGACAACTTTTTGAAAATACACAGCTAAAACTGTCCGTGCTTTGAATGCTAGACATGTTTTAGCTGTGTATTTTGAAAAAGTTGTGTGCTCTTCAAAGAGAAAGCTACTTTTGCTGTGTCTTTGGGTTCGAGGGGAAATGGGAGTCCTCTTCAGTCAGCAAGGACGACACCTGAGTCCTTTGCAGTCCTCTTGTCTGCTTCTGAGGGTGAAATGATAGTGGTCCCTCTCATCATGAGCCATGTCTGAAAGAGTTATTCACATTCCCTACGAGCAGAGACGGGTGAAATAGCAAAAGGTGTGTCTTCCTTTGGAGCATGGACGGGTTCAAAGCCCACCTCATACCACTAAGTATTTTGCTAAACACGAGCAGTTTTGTGTGCGGCCTGTGTTTGGGTGATTTTTGTGTCATGTTTGTGTGTGTGTGTGTGTGTGTGTGTGTGTGTGTGTGTGTGTGTGTCTGTGTGTGTGTGTCTGTATTTCTGTCTCCATTCCTGAGCAGCAAATCTTTTTTCCTCTTTTAGCATGTTACTCACAACTGTGGATGGAGCCCAGCACTCCAGAAAACACAATCCATGTATGGTTGAAGGAAATTTTCTTGGTGATGAGTGAGAGGTTGGTGACTGAAACCAGCTCATTTCCCATTGACCACTGAGGTCACATCTCTCAGGTGAGAAGCAAAGTGAGAATTTGAACCAGGCACATTCTCCTTAGAGACAATGGGCCAAAGACAGGTCCGATGGAATCGAATGTCTTTTCTTGTTGACATCCATCCCGTCAAGCCCTCGTTAAGCCATTGAAGTGTCACATTGGGCCTGGGGGAGGCGGTGCACCCTGTGAAATTACACGTCCGAAGATCAGGATTTGATTTCCAGCCCTCTGCCAGTCAGTCTGCCAGGCACTTTCATGTGACAAGCCTTAGGCGAGTCCCTTTCTGTCTCTGATTCCCGATTCCTTCACAGGGATTTATGTGGGCCTTAACGCCCACTGGGAAAAGATCCCTCTGCCAGCTCAGTGCCTGCTTTCTTGGTTTGACTTGTCAATCTGGACTTGAATACACCTTTGGTTTTGGATTGACTCTATTACCTCTCCTAGAAATTAACACACAAAACTGACAGCTGATTGACAAGATGAGAAGCAGTTTTCCAAAATTCAAATTGAACTTAATCCTTTCTTACTAAAAGAATGCTCAAATCAAGGGGACACAGCTCACTCGTTTTGACTTCATGAGCTATGGCAGGTAGAGACAACTTTTTGAAAATACACAGCTAAAACTGTCCGTGCTTTGAATGCTAGACTTGTTTTTCAGAATACACAGCTAAAACGGTCCCCACTTTAACTGCTAAAGCACTTAAAGCGGGGACCGTTTTAGCTGTGTCTTTTGAAAAAGTTGTGTGCTCTTCAAAGAGAAAGCTACTTTTGCTGTGTCTTTGGGTTCGAGGGGAAATGGGAGTCCTCTTCAGTCAGCAGGGACGACACCTGAGTCCTTTGCAGTCCTCTTGTCTGCCTCTGAGGGTGAAATGAGATTGGTCCCTGTCATCATGAGCCATGTCTGAAAGAATTATTCACATTCCCTACGAGAATAGACGGGTGAAATAGCAAAAGGTGTGTCTTTCTTTGGAGCATGGACGGGTTCAAAGCCCACCTCATACCACTAAGTATTTTGCTGAACACGAGCAGTTGTGTGGGCGGCCTGTGTTTGGGTGATTTTTGTGTCATGTGTGTGTGTGTGTGTGTGTCTGTGTGTGTGTGTCTGTGTGTGTGTGTCTGTATTTCTGTCCCCATTCCTGAGCAGCAAATCTTTTTTCCTCTTTTAGCATGTTACTCACCACTGTGGATGAAGCCCCGCACTCCTGAAAACACAATCCATGTATGGTTGAAGGAAATTTTCTTGGTGATGAGTGAGAGGTTGGTGACTGAAACCAGCTCATTTCCCATTGACCACTGAGGTCACATCTCTCAGGTGAGAAGCAAAGTGAGAATTTGAACCAGGCACATTCTCCTTAGAGACAATGGGCCAAAGACAGGTCCGATGGAATCGAATGTCTTTTCATGTTGACATCCATCCCGTCAAGCCCTCGTTAAGCCATTGAAGTGTCACATTGGGCCTGGGGGAGGCGGTGCACCCTGTGAAATTACACGTCCGAAGATCTGGATTTGATTTCCAGCCCTCTGCCAGTCAGTCTGCCAGGCACTTTCATGTGACAAGCCTTAGGCGAGTCCCTTTCTGTCTCTGATTCCCGATTCCTTCACAGGGATTTATGTGGGCCTTAACGCCCACTGGGAAAAGATCCCTCTGCCAGCTCAGTGCCTGCTTTCTTGGTTTGACTTGTCAATCTGGACTTGAATACACCTTTGGTTTTGGATTGACTCTATTACCTCTCCTAGAAATTAACACACAAAACTGACAGCTGATTGACAAGATGAGAAGCAGTTTTACAAAATTCAAATTGAACTTAATCCTTTCTTACTAAAAGAATGCTCAAATCAAGGGGACACAGCTCACTCGTTTTGACTTCATGAGCTATGGCAGGTAGAGACAACTTTTTGAAAATACACAGCTAAAACTGTCCGTGCTTTGAATGCTAGACTTGTTTTTCAGAATACACAGCTAAAACGGTCCCCACTTTATCTGCTAAAGCACTTAAAGCGGTGACCGTTTTAGCTGTGTATTTTGAAAAAGTTGTGTGCTCTTCAAAGAGAAAGCTACTTTTGCTGTGTCTTTGGGTTCGAGGTTAAATGGGAGTCCTCTTCAGTCAGCAGGGACGACACCTGAGTCCTTTGCAGTCCTCTTGTCTGCCTCTGAGGGTGAAATGAGAGTGGTCCCTGTCATCATGACCCATGTCTGAAAGAATTATTCACATTCCCTACGAGAATAGACGGGTGAAATAGCAAAAGGTGTGTTTTTCTTTGGAGCATGGACGGGTTCAAAGCCCACCTCATACCACTAAGTATTTTGCTGAACACGAGCAGTTGTGTGTGCGGCCTGTGTTTGGGTGATTTTTGTGTCATGTGTGTGAGTGTGTGTGTGTCTGTGTGTGTGTGTCTGTGTGTGTGTGTCTGTATTTCTGTCTCCATTCCTGAGCAGCAAATCTTTTTTCCTCTTTTAGCATGTTACTCACAACTGTGGATGAAGCCCCGCACTCCTGAAAACACAATCCATGTATGGTTGAAGGAAATTTTCTTGGTGATGAGTGAGAGGTTGTTGACTGAAACCAGCTCATTTCCCATTGACCACTGAGGTCACATCTCTCAGGTGAGAAGCAAAGTGAGAATTTGAACCAGGCACATTCTCCTTAGAGACAATGGGCCAAAGACAGGTCCGATGGAATCGAATGTCTTTTCATGTTGACATCCATCCCGTCAAGCCCTCGTTAAGCCATTGAAGTGTCACATTGGGCCTGGGGGAGGCGGTGCCCCCTGTGAAATTTCACGTCCGAAGATTTGGATTTGATTTCCAGCCCTCTGCCAGTCAGTCTGCCAGGCACTTTCATGTGACAAGCCTTAGGCGAGTCCCTTTCTGTCTCTGATTCCCGATTCCTTCACAGGGATTTATGTGGGCCTTAACACCTACTGGGAAAAGATCCCTCTGCCAGCTCAGTGCCTGCTTTCTTGGTTTGACTTGTTAATCTGGACTTGAATACACCTTTGGTTTTGGATTGACTCTATTACCTCTCCTAGAAATTAACACACAAAACTGATAGCTGATTGACAAGATGAGAAGCAGTGTTTTCAAAATTCAAATTGAACTTAATCCATTCTTACTAAAAGAATGCTCAAATCAAGGGGACACAGCTCACTCGTTTTGACTTCATGAGCTATGGCAGGTAGAGACAACTTTTTGAAAATACACAGCTAAAACTGTCCGTGCTTTGAATGCTAGACATGTTTTAGCTGTGTATTTTGAAAAAGTTGTGTGCTCTTCAAAGAGAACGCTACTTTTGCTGTGTCTTTGGGTTCGAGGGGAAATGGGAGTCCTCTTCAGTCAGCAGGGACGACACCTGAGTCCTTTGCAGTCCTCTTGTCTGCTTCTGAGGGTGAAAAGAGAGTGGTCCCTCTCATCATGAGCCATGTCTGAAAGAATTATTCACATTCCCTACGAGCAGAGACGGGTGAAATAGCAAAAGGTGTGTCTTCCTTTGGAGCATGGACGGGTTCAAAGCCCACCTCATACCACTAAGTATTTTGCTGAACACGAGCAGTTTTGTGTGCGGCCTGTGTTTGGGTGATTTTTGTGTCATGTTTGTGTGTGTGTGTGTGTGTGTGTGTGTGTGTGTGTGTGTGTGTCTGTGTGTGTGTGTCTGTATTTCTGTCTCCATTCCTGAGCAGCAAATCTTTTTTCCTCTTTTAGCATGTTACTCACAACTGTGGATGGAGCCCAGCACTCCTGAAAACACAATCCATGTATGGTTGAAGGAAATTTTCTTGGTGATGAGTGAGAGGTTGGTGACTGAAACCAGCTCATTTCCCATTGACCACTGAGGTCACATCTCTCAGGTGAGAAGCAAAGTGAGAATTTGAACCAGGCACATTCTCCTTAGAGACAATGGGCCAAAGACAGGTCCGATGGAATCGAATGTCTTTTCATGTTGACATCCATCCCGTCAAGCCCTCGTTAAGCCATTGAAGTGTCACATTGGGCCTGGGGGAGGCGGTGCACCCTGTGAAATTACACGTCCGAAGATTTGGATTTGATTTCCAGCCCTCTGCCAGTCAGTCTGCCAGGCAATTTCATGTGACAAGCCTTAGGCGAGTCCCTTTCTGTCTCTGATTCCCGATTCCTTCACAGGGATTTATGTGGGCCTTAACGCCCACTGGGAAAAGATCCCACTGCCAGCTCAGTGCCTGCTTTCTTGGTTTGACTTGTCAATCTGGACTTGAATACACCTTTGGTTTTGGATTGACTCTATTACCTCTCCTAGAAATTAACACACAAAACTGACAGCTGATTGACAAGATGAGAAGCAGTTTTCCAAAATTCAATTTGAACTTAATCCTTTCTTACTAAAAGAATGCTCAAATCAAGGGGACACAGCTGACTCGTTTTGACTTCATGAGCTATGGCAGGTAGAGACAACTTTTTGAAAATACACAGCTAAAACTGTCCGTGCTTTGAATGCCAGACATGTTTTTCAGAATACACAGCAAAAACGGTCCCCGCTTAAAGTGCTAAAGCACTTAAAGCGGGGACCGTTTTAGCTGTGTATTTTGAAAAAGTTGTGTGCTCTTCAAAGAGAAAGCTAATTTTCCTGTGTGTTTTGGTTCGAGGGGAAATGGGAGTCCTCTTCAGTCAGCAGGGACGACACCTGAGTCCTTTGCAGTCCTCTTTTCTGCCTCTGAGGGTGAAATGAGAGTGGTCCCTGTCATCATGAGCCATGTCTGAAAGAATTATTCACATTCCCTACGAGAATAGACGGGTGAAATAGCAAAACGTGTGTCTTCTTTGGAGCATGGACGGGTTCAAAGCCCAGCTCATACCACTAAGTATTTTGCTGAACACGAGCAGTTGTGTGTGCGGCCTGTGTTTGGGTGATTTTTGTGTGATGTTTGTGTGTGTGTGTCTGTGTGTGTGTGTCTGTGTGTCTGTGTGTGTGTGTCTGTATTTCTGTCTCCATTCCTGAGCAGCAAATCTTTTTTCTTCTTTTAGCATGTTACTCACAGTTGTGGATGAAGCCCAGCACTCCGGAAAACACAATCCATGTATGCTTGAAGGAAATTTTCTTGCTGATGAGTGAGAGGTTGGTGACTTAAACCAGCTCATTTCCCATTGACCACTGAGGTCACATCATTCAGGTGAGAAGCAAAGTGAGAATTTGAACCAGGCACATTCTCCTTAGAGACAATGGGCCAAAGACAGGTCCGATGGAATCGAATGTCTTTTCATGTTGACATCCATCCCGTCAAGCCCTCGTTAAGCCATTGAAGTGTCACATTGGGCCTGGGGGAGGCGGTGCACCCTGTGAAATTACATGGCCGAAGATTTGGATTTGATTTCCAGCCCTCTGCCAGTCAGTCTGCCAGGCACTTTCATGTGACAAGCCTTAGGCGAGTCCCTTTCTGTCTCTGATTCCCGATTCCTTCACAGGGATTTATGTGGGCCTTAACGCCCACTGGGAAAAGATCCCTCTGCCAGCTCAGTGCCTGCTTTCTTGGTTTGACTTGTCAATCTGGACTTGAATACACCTTTGGTTTTGGATTGACTCTATTACCTCTCCTAGAAATTAACACACAAAACTGACAGCTGATTGACAAGATGAGAAGCAGTTTTCCAAAATTCAAATTGAACTTAATCCTTTCTTACTAAAAGAATGCTCAAATCAAGGGGACACAGCTCACTCGTTTTGACTTCATGAGCTATGGCAGGTAGAGACAACTTTCTGAAAATACACAGCTAAAACTGTCCGTGATTTGAATGCTAGACATGTTTTTCAGAATACACAGCTAAAGCGGGGACCGTTTTAGCTGTGTATTTTGAAAAAGTTGTGTGCTCCTCAAAGAGAAAGCTACTTTTGCTGTGTCTTTGGGTTCGAGGGGAAATGGGAGTCCTCTTCAGTCAGCAAGGACGACACCTGAGTCCTTTGCAGTCCTCTTGTCTGCCTCTGAGGGTGAAATGACAGTGGTCCCTGTCATCATGAGCCATGTCTTAAAGAATTATTCACATTCCCTACGAGAATAGACGGGTGAAATAGCAAAAGGTGTGTCTTCCTTTGGAGCATGGACGGGTTCAAAGCCCACCTCATACCACTAAGTATTTTGTTGAACACCAGCAGTTGTGTGTGCGGCCTGTGTTTGGGTGATTTTTGTGTCATGTGTGTGTGTGTGTGTGTGTGTGTGTGTGTGTGTGTCTGTGTCTGTATTTCTGTCTCCATTCCTGAGCAGCAAATCTTTTTTCCTCTTTTAGCATGTAACTCACAACTGTGGATGAAGCCCAGCACTCCTGAAAACACAATCCATGTATGGTTGAAGAAAATTTTCTTGGCGATGAGTGAGAGGTTGGTGACTGAAACCAGCTCATTTCCCATTGACCACTGAGGTCACATCTCTCAGGTGAGAAGCAAAGTGAGAATTTGAATCAGGCACATTCTCCTTGGAGACAATGGGCCAAACACAGGTCCGATGGAATCGAATGTCTTTTCATGTTGACATCCATCCCGTCAAGCCCTTGTTAAGCCATTGAAGTGTCACATTGGGCCTGGGGGAGGCGGTACTCCCTGTGAAATTACACGTCCAAAGATTTGGATTTGATTTCCAGCCCTCTGCCAGTCAGTCTGCCAGGCACTTTCATGTGACAAGCCTTAGGCGAGTCCCTTTCTGTCTCTGATTCCCGATTCCTTCACAGGGATTTATGTGGGCCTTAACGCCCACTGGGAAAAGATGCCTCTGCCAGCTTAGTGCCTGCTTTCTTGGTTTGACTTGTCAATCTGGACTTGAATACACCTTTGGTTTTGGATTGACTCTATTACCTCTCCTAGAAATTAACACACAAAACTGACAGCTGATTGACAAGATGAGAAGCAGTTTTCCAAAATTCAAATTGAACTTAATACTTTCTTACTAAAAGAATGCTCAAATCAAGGGGACACAGCTCACTCGTTTTGACATCATGAGCTATGGCAGGTAGAGACAACTTTCTGAAAATACACAGCTAAAACTGTCCGTGATTTTAATGCTAGACATGTTTTTCAGAATACACAGCTAAAGCGGGGACCGTTTTAGCTGTGTTTTTTGAAACAGTTGTGTGCTCTTCAAAGAGAAAGCTACTTTTGCTGTGTCTTTGGGTTCGAGGGGAAATGGGAGTCCTCTTCAGTCAGCAGGGACGACACCTGAGTCCTTTGCAGTCCTCTTGTCTGCCTCTGAGTGTGAAATGAGAGTGGTCCCTGTCATCATGAGCCATGTCTGAAAGAATTATTCACATTCCCTACGAGAATAGACGGGTGAAATAGCAAAAGTTGTGTCTTCCTTTGGAGCATGGACGGGTTCAAAGCCCACCTCATACCACTGAGTATTTTTCTGAACACGAGCATTTGTGTGTGGGGCCTGTGTTTGGGTAATTTTTGTGTCATGTGTGTGTGTGTGTGTGTGTGTGTCTGTGTGTGTGTGTCTGTATTTCTGTCTGCATTCCTGAGCAGCGAATCTTTTTTCCTCTTTTAGCATGTTACTCACAACTGTGGATGAAGCCCAGCACTCCTGAAAACACAATCCATGTATGGTTGAAGGAAATTTTCTTGGTGATGAGTGAGATGTTGGTGACTGAAACCAGCTCATTTCCCATTGACCACTGAGGTCACATCTCTCAGGTGAGAAGCAAAGTGAGAATTTGAACCAGGCACATTCTCCTTAGAGACAATGAGCCAAAGACAGGTCCGATGGAATCGAATGTCTTTTCATGTTGACATCCATCCCGTCAAGCCCTCGTTTAGCCATTGAAGTGTCACATTGGGCCTGGGGGAGGCGGTGCACCCTGTGAAATTACACGTCCGAAGATTTGGATTTGATTTCCAGCCCTCTGCCAGTCAGTCTGCCAGGCACTTTCATGTGACAAGCCTTAGGCGAGTCCCTTTCTGTCTCTGATTCCCGATTCCTTCACAGGGATTTATGTGGGCCTTAACGCCCACTGGGAAAAGATCCCTCTGCCAGCTCAGTGCCTGCTTTCTTGGTTTGACTTGTCAATCTGGACTTGAATACACCTTTGGTTTTGGATTGACTCTATTACCTCTCCTAGAAATTAACACACAAAACTGACAGCTGATTGACAAGATGAGAAGCAGTTTTCCAAAATTCAAATTGAACTTAATCCTTTCTTACTAAAAGAATGCTCAAATCAAGGGGACACAGCTCACTCGTTTTGACTTCATGAGATATGGCAGGTAGAGACAACTTTCTGAAAATACACAGCTAAAACTGTCCGTGCTTTGAATGCTAGACATGTTTTTCAGAATACACAGCTAAAACGGTCCTCGCTTTAAGTGCTTTAGCACTTAAATCAGGGACCGTTTTAGCTGTGTATTTTGAAAAAGTTGTGTGCTCTTCAAAGAGAAAGCTACTTTTGCTGTGTCTTTGGGTTCGAGGGGAAATGGGAGTCCTCTTCAGTCAGCAGGGACGACACCTGAGTCCTTTGCAGTCCTCTTGTCTGCCTCTGAGGGTGAAATGAGAGTGGTCCCTGTCATCATGAGCCATGTCTGAAAGAATTATTCACATTCCCTACGAGAATAGACGGGTGAAATAGCAAAAGGTGTGTCTTCCTTTGGAGCATGGACGGGTTCAAAGCCCACCTCATACCACAAAGTATTTTGATGAACACGAGCAGTTGTGTGTGCGGCCTGTGTTTGGGTGATTTTTGTGTTATGTGTGTGTGTGTGTGTGTGTGTGTGTGTGTGTGTGTCTGTGTGTGTATGTCTGTATTTCTGTCTCCATTCCTGAGCAGCAAATATTTTTTCCTCTTTTAGCATGTTACTCACAACTGTGGATGAAGCCCAGCACTCCTGAAAACACAATCCATGTATGGTTGAAGGAAATTTTCTTGGTGATGAGTGAGAGGTTGGTGACTGAAACCAGCTCATTTGCCATTGAACACTGAGGTCACATCTCTCAAGTGAGAAGCAAAGTGAGAATTTGAACCAGGCACATTCTCCTTAGAGACAATGGGCCAAAGACAGTTCCGATGGAATCGAACGTCTTTTCATGTCGACATCCATCCCGTCAAGCCCTCGTTAAGCCATTGAAGTGTCACATTGGGCCTGGGGGAGGCAGTGCACCCTGTGAAATTACACGTCCGAAGATTTGGATTTGATTTCCAGCCCTCTGCCAGTCAGTCTGCCAGGCACTTTCATGTGACAAGCCTTAGGCGAGTCCCTTTCTGTCTCTGATTCCCGATTCCTTCACAGGGATTTATGTGGGCCTTAACGCCCACTGGGAAAAGATCCCTCTGCCAGCTCAGTGCCTGCTTTCTTGGTTTGACTTGTCAATCTGGACTTGAATACACCTTTGGTTTTGGATTGACTCTATTACCTCTCCTAGAAATTAACACACAAAACTGACAGCTGATTGACAAGATGAGAAGCAGTTTTCCAAAATTCAAATTGAACTTAATCCTTTCTTACTAAAAGAATGCTCGAATCAAGGGGACACAGCTCACTCGTTTTGACTTCATGAGCTTTGGCAGGTAGAGACAACTTTCTGAAAATACACAGCTAAAACTGTCCGTGCTTTGAATGCTATACATGTTTTTCAGCATACACAGCTAAAGCGGGGACCGTTTTAGCTGTGTATTTTGAAAAAGTTGTGTGCTCTTCAAAGAGAAAGCTACTTTTGCTGTGTCTTTGGGTTCGAGGGGAAATGGGAGTCCTCTTCAGTCAGCAGGGACGACACCTGAGTCCTTTTCAGTCCTCTTGTCTGCCTCTGAGGGTGAAATGAGAGTTGTCCCTGTCATCATGAGCAGTGTCTGAAAGAATTATTCACATTCCCTACGAGAATAGACAGGTGAAATAGCAAAAGGTGTGTCTTCCTTTGGAGCATGGACGGGTTCAAAGCCCACCTCATACCACTAAGTATTTTGCTGAACACGAGCAGTTGTGTGTGCGGCCTGTGTTTGGGTGATTTTTGTGTCGTGTGTGTGTGTGTGTGTGTGTGTGTGTGTCTCTGTGTGTGTCTGTATTTCTGTCTCCATTCCTGAGCAGCAAACCTTTTTTCCTCTTTTAGCATGTTACTCACAACTGTGGATGAAGACCAGCACTCCTGAAAACACAATCCATGTATGGTTGAAGGAAATTTTCTTGGTGATGAGTGAGAGGTTGGTGACTGAAACCAGCTCATTTCCCATTGACCACTGAGGTCACATCTCTCAGGTGAGAAGCAAAGTGAGAATTTGAACCAGGAACATTCTCCTTAGAGACAATGGGCCAAAGACTGGTCCGATGGAATCGAATGTCTTTTCATGTTGACATCCATCCCGTCAAGCCCTCGTTAAGCCATTGAAGTGTCACATTGATCCTGGGAGAGGCGGTGCCCCCTGTGAAATTACACGTCCGAAGATTTGCATTTGATTTCCAGCCCTCTGCCAGTCAGTCTGCCAGGCACTTTCATGTGACAAGCCTTAGGCGAGTCCCTTTCTGTCTCTGATTCCCGATTCCTGCACAGGGATTTATGTGGGCCTTACCGCCCACTGGGAAAAGATCCCTCTGCCAGCTCAGTGCCTGCTTTCTTGATTTGACTTGTCAATCTGGACTTGAATACACCTTTGGTTTGGATTGACTCTATTACCTCTCCTAGAAATTAACACACAAAACTGACAGCTGATTGACAAGATGAGAAGCAGTTTTCCAAAATTCAAATTGAACTTAATCCTTTCTTCCGAAAAGAATGCTCAAATCAAGGGGACACAGCTCACTCGTTTTGACTTCATGAGCTATGGCAGGTAGAGACAACTTTTTGAAAATACACAGCTAAAACTGTCCGTGCTTTGAATGCTATACATGTCTTTCAGAATACACAGCTAAAACGGTCCCCGCTTTAGGGGCTTTATTAGCTGTGTATTTTGAAAAAGTTGTGTGCTCTTCAAAGAGAAAGCTACTTTTGCTGTGTCTTTGGGTTCGAGGGGAAATGGGAGTCCTTTTCAGTCAGCAGGGACGACACCTGAGTCCTTTGCAGTCCTCTTGTCTGCCTCTGAGGGTGAAATGTGAGTGGTCCCTGTCATCATGAGCCATGTCTGAAAGAATTATTCACATTCCCTACGAGAATAGACGGGTGAAATAGCAAAAGGTGTGTCTTCCTTTGGAGCATGGACGGGTTCAAAGCCCACCTCATACCACTAAGTATTTTGCTGAACACGAGCAGTTGTGTGTGCGGCCTGTGTTTGGGTGATTTTTGTGTCATGTGCGTGTGTGTGTGTGTGTGTGTGTGTGTGTGTGTCTGTGTGTGTGTGTCTGTATTTCTGTCTCCATTCCTGAGCAGCAAATCTTTTTTCCTCTTTTAGCATGTTACTCACAACTGTGGATGAAGCCCAGCACTCCTGAAAACACAATCCATGTATGGTTGAAGGAAATTTTCTTGGTGATGAGTGAGAGGTTGGTGACTGAAACCAGCTCATTTCCCATTGACCACTGAGGTCACATCTCTCAGGTGAGAAGCAAAGTGGGAATTTGAACCAGGCATATTCTCCTTAGAGACAATGGGCCAAAGAAAGGTCCGATGGAATCGAATGTCTTTTCATGTTGACATCCATCCCGTCAAGCCCTCGTTAAGCCATTGAAGTGTCACATTGGGCCTGGGGGAGGCGGTGCACCCTGTGAAATTACACGTCCGAAGATTTGGATTTGATTTCCAGCCCTCTGCCAGTCAGTCTGCCAGGCACTTTCATGTGACAAGCCTTAGGCGAGTCCCTTTCTGTCTCTGATTCCCGATTCCTTCACAGGGATTTATGTGGGCCTTAACGCCCACTGGGAAAAGATCCCTCTGCCAGCTCAGTGCCTGCTTTCACGGTTTGACTTGTCAATCTGGACTTGAATACACCTTTGGTTTTGGATTGACTCTATTACCTCTCCTAGAAATTAACACACAAAACTGACAGCTGATTGACAAGATGAGAAGCAGTTTTCCAAAATTCAAATTGAACTTAATCCTTTCTTACTAAAAGAATGCTCAAATCAAGGGGACACAGCTCACTCGTTTTGACTTCATGAGCTATGGCAGGTAGAGACAACTTTTTGAAAATACACAGCTAAAACTGTCCGTGCTTTGAATGCTAGACATGTTTTTCAGAATACAAAGCTAAAACGGTCCCCGCTTTAAGTGCTTTATTAGCTCTGTATTTTGAAAAAGTTGTGTGCTCTTCAAGGAGAAAGCTACTTTTGCTGTGTCTTTCGGTTCGAGGGGAAATGGGAGTCCTCTTCAGTCAGCAGGGACGAAACCTGAGTCCTTTGCAGTCCTCCTATCTGCCTCTGAGGGTGAAATGAGAGTGGTCCCTGTCATCATGAGCCATGTCTGAAAGAATTATTCACATTCCCTACGAGAATAGACGGGTGAAATAGCAAAAGGTGTGTCTTCCTTTGGAGCATGGACGGGTTCAAAGCCCACCTCATACCACTAAATATTTTGCTGAACACGAGCAGTTGTGTGTGCGGCCTGTGTTTGGGTGATTTTTGTGTCATGTGCGTGTGTGTGTGTGTGTTTGTGTGTGTGTGTGTCTGTGTGTGTGTGTCTGTATTTCTGTCTCCATTCCTGAGCAGCAAATCTTTTTTCCTCTTTTAGCATGTTACTCACAACTGTGGATGAAGCCCAGCACTCCTGAAAACACAATCCATGTATGGTTGGAGGAAATTTTCTTGGTGATGAGTGAGAGGTTGGTGAATGAAACCAGCTCATTTCCCATTGACCACTGAGGTCACATCTCCAGGTGAGAAGCAAAGTGAGAATTTGAACCAGGCACATTCTCCTTAGAGACAATGGGCCAAAGACAGGGCCGATGGAATCGAATGTCTTTTCATGTTGACATCCATCCCGTCAAGCCCTCGTTAAGCCATTGAAGTGTCACATTGGGCCTGGGGGATGCGGTGCACCCTGTGAAATTACACGTCCGAAGATTTGGATTTGATTTCCAGCCCTCTGCCAGTCAGTCTGCCAGGCACTTTCATGTGACAAGCCTTAGGCGAGTCCCTTTCTGTCTCTGATTCCCGATTCCTTCACAGGGATTTATGTGGGCCTTAACGCCCACTGGGAAAAGATCCCGCTGCCAGCTCAGTGCCTGCTTTCTTGGTTTGACTTGTCACTCTGGACTTGAATACACCTTTGGTTTTGGATTGAGTCTATTACCTCTCCTAGAAATTAACACACAAAACTGACCGCTGATTGACAAGATGAGAAGCAGTTTTCCAAAATTCAAATTGAACTTAATCCTTTCTTACTAAAAGAATGCTCAAATCAAGGGGACACAGCTCACTCGTTTTGACTTCATGAGCTATGGCAGGTAGAGACAACTTTTTGAAAATACACAGCTAAAACTGTCCGTGCTTTGAATGCTAGACATGTTTTTCAGAATACACAGCTAAAATGGTCCCCGCTTTAAGTGCTTTATTAGCTGTGTATTTTGAAAAGTTGTGTGCTCTTCAAAGAGAAAGCTACTTTTGCTGTGTCTTTGGGTTCGAGGGGAAATGGGAGTCCTCTTCAGTCAGCAGGGACGACACCTGAGTCCTTTGCAGTCCTCTTGTCTGCCTCTGAGGGTGAAATGAGAGTGGTCCCTGTCATCATGAGCCATGTCTGAAAGAATTATTCACATTCCCTACGAGAATAGACGGGTGAAATAGCAAAAGGTGTGTCTTCCTTTGGAGCATGGACGGGTTCAAAGCCCACCTCATACCACTAAGTATTTTGCTGAACACGAGCAGTTGTGTGTGCGGCCTGTGTTTGGGTGATTTTTGTGTCATGTGTGTGTGTGTGTGTGTGTGTGTGTGTGTGTGTGTCTGTGTGTGTGTGTCTGTATTTCTGTCTCCATTCCTGAGCAGCAAATCTTTTTTCCTCTTTTAGCATGTTACTCACAACTGTGGATGAAGCCCAGCACTCCTGAAAACACAATCCATGTATGGTTGAAGGAAATTTTCTTGGTGATGAGTGAGAGGTTGGTGACTGAAACCAGCTCATTTCCCATTGACCACTGAGGTCACATCTCTCAGGTGAGAAGCAAAGTGGGAATTTGAACCAGGCACATTCTCCTTAGAGACAATGGGCCAAAGAATGGTCCGATGGAATCGAATGTCTTTTCATGTTGACATCCATCCCGTCAAGCCCTCGTTAAGCCATTGAAGTGTCACATTGGGCCTGGGGGAGGCGGTGCACCCTGTGAAATTACACGTCCGAAGATTTGGATTTGATTTCCAGCCCTCTGCCAGTCAGTCTGCCAGGCCCTTTCATGTGACAAGCCTTAGGCGAGTCCCTTTCTGTCTCTGATTCCCGATTCCTTCACAGGGATTTATGTGGGCCTTAACGCCCACTGGGAAAAGATCCCTCTGCCAGCTCAGTGCCTGCTTTCTTGGTTTGACTTGTCAATCTGGACTTGAATACACCTTTGGTTTTGGATTGACTCTATTACCTCTCCGAGAAATTAACACACAAAATTGACAGCTGATTGACAAGATGAGAAGCAGTTTTCCAAAATTCAAATTGAACTTAATCGTTTCTTACTAAAAGAATGCTCAAATCAAGGGGACACAGCTCACTCGTTTTGACTTCATGAGCTATGGCAGGTAGAGACAACTTTCTGAAAATACACAGCTAAAATTGTCCGTGCTTTGAATGCTAGACAAGTTTTTCAGAATACACAGCTAAAACGGTCCCCGCTTTAAGTGCTTTATTAGCTGTGTATTTTGAAAAAGTTGTGTGCTCTTCAAAGAGAAAGCTACTTTTGCTGTGTCTTTGTGTTCGAGGGGAAATGGGAGTCCTCTTCAGTCTGCAGGGACGACACCTGAGTCCTTTGCAGTCCTCTTGTCTGCCTCTGAGGGTGAAATGAGAGTGGTCCCTGTCATCATGAGCCATGTCTGAAAGAATTATTCACATTCCCTACGAGAATAGACGGGTGAAATAGCAAAAGGTGTGTCTTCCTTTGGAGCATGGACGGGTTCAAAGCCCACCTCATACCACTAAGTATTTTGCTGGACACGAGCAGTTGTGTGTGCGGCCTGTGTTTGGGTGATTTTTGTGTCATGTGCGTGTGTGTGTGTGTGTGTTTGTGTGTGTGTGTATCTGTGTGTGTGTGTCTGTTTTTCTGTCTCCATTCCTGAGCAGCAAATCTTTTTGCCTCTTTTAGCATGTTACTCACAACTTTGGATGAAGCCCAGCACTCCTGAAAACACAATCCATGTATGGTTGAAGGAAATTTTCTTGGTGATGAGTGAGAGGTTGGTGACTGAAACCAGCTCATTTCACATTGACCACTGATGCCACATCTCTCAGGTGAGAAGCAAAGTGAGAATTTGAACCAGGCACATTCTCCTTAGAGACAATGGGCCAAAGACAGGTCCGATGGAATCGAATGTCTTTTCATGTTGACATCCATCCCGTCAAGCTCTCGTTAAGTCATTGAAGTGTCACATTGGGCCTGGGGGAGGCGGTGCACCCTGTGAAATTACACGTCCGAAGATTTGGATTTGATTTCCAGCCCTCTGCCAGTCAATCTGCCAGGCACTTTCATGTGACAAGCCTTAGGCGAGTCCCTTTCTGTCTCTGATTCCCGATTCCTTCACAGGGATTTATGTGGGCCTTAACGCCCCCTGGGAAAAGATCCCTCTGCCAGCTCAGTGCCTGCTTTCTTTGTTTGACTTGTCAATCTGGACTTGAATACACCTTTGGTTTTGGATTGACTCTATTACCTCTCCGAGAAATTAACACACAAAACTGACAGCTGATTTTCAAGATGAGAAGCAGTTTTCCAAAATTCAAATTGAACTTAATCCTTTCTTCCTAAAAGAATGCTCAAATCAAGCGGACACAGCTCACTCGTTTTGACTTCATGAGCTATGGCAGGTAGAGACAACGTTTTGAAAATACACAGCTAAAACTGTCCGTGCTTTGAATGCTAGACATGTTTTTCAGTTTTAAGTGCTTTAGCACTTAAAGCGGGACCGTTTTAGCTGTGTATTTTGAAAAAGTTGAGTGCTCTTCAAAGAGAAAGCTACTTTTGCTGTGTCTTTGGGTTCGAGGGGAAATGGGAGTCCTCTTCAGTCAGCAGGGACGACACCTGAGTCCTTTGCAGTCCTCTTGTCTGCCTCTGAGGGTGAAATGAGAGTGGTCCCTGTCATCATGAGCCATGTCTGAAAGAATTATTCACATTCCCTACGAGAATAGATGGGTGAAATAGCAAAAGGTGTGTCTTCCTTTGGATCATGAACGGGTTCAAAGCCCACCTCATACCACTAAGTATTTTGCTGAACACGAGCAGTTGTGTGTGCGGCCTGTGTTTGGGTGATTTTTGTGTCGTGTGTGTGTGTGTGTGTGTGTGTGTGTGTCTGTGTGTGTGTGTCTGTATTTCTGTCTCCATTCCTGAGCAACAAATCTTTTTTCCTCTTTTAGCATGTTACTCACAACTCTGGATGAAGCCCAGCACTCCTGAAAACACAATCCATGTATGGTTGAAGGAAATTTTCTTGGTGATGAGTGAGAGTTTGGTGACTGAAACCAGCACATTTCCCATTGACCACTGAGATCACATCTCTCAGGTGAGAAGCAAAGTGAGAATTTGAACCCGGCACATTCTCCTTAGAGACAATGGGCCAAAGACAGGTCCGATGGAATCGAATGTCTTTTCATGTTGACATCCATCCCGTCAAGCCCTCGTTAAGCCATTGAAGTGTCACATTGGGCCTGGGGGAGGCGGTGCACCCTGTGAAATTACACGTCCGAAGATTTGGATTTGATTTCCAGCCCTCTGCCAGTCAGTCTGCCAGGCACTTTCATTTGACAAGCCTTAGGTGATTCCCTTTCTGTCTCTGATTCCCGATTCCTTCACAGGGATTTATGTGGGCCTTAACGCCCACTGGGAAAAGATCCCTCTGCCAGCTCAGTGCCTGCTTTCTTGGTTTGACTTGTCAATCTGGACTTGAAAACACCTTTGGTTTTGGATTGACCCTATAACCTCTCCTAGAAATTAACACACAAAACTGACAGCTGATTGACAAGATGAGAAGCAGTTTTCCAAAATTCAAATTGAACTTAATCCTTTCTTACTAAAAGAATGCTCAAATCAAGGGGACACAGCTCACTCGTTTTGACTTCATGAGCTATGGCAGGTAGAGAAAACTTTTTGAAAATACACAGCTAAAACTGTCCGTGCTTTGAATGCTAGACATGTTTTTCAGTTTTAAGTGCTTTAGCAGTTAAAGCGGGACCGTTTTAGCTGTGTATTTTGAAAAAGTTGTGTACTCTTCAAAGAGAAAGCTACTTTTGCTGTGTCTTTGGGTTCGAGGGGAAATGGGAGTCCTCTTCAGTCAGCAGGGACGACACCTGAGTCCTTTGCAGTCCTCTTGTCTGCCTCTGAGGGTGAAATGAGAGTGGTCCCTGTCATCATGAGCCATGTCTGAAAGAATTATTCACATTCCCTACTAGAATAGACGGGTGAAATAGCAAAAGTTGGGTCTTTATTTGGAGCATGGGCGGGTTCAAAGCCCACCTCATACCACTAAGTATTTTGCTGAACACGAGCAGTTGTGTGTGCGGCCTGTGTTTGGGTGATTTTTGTGTCATGTGTGTGTGTGTGAGTGTGTGTGTGTGTGTGTGTGTGTGTGTGTCTGTGTGTGTGTGTCTGTATTTCTGTCTCCATTCCTGAGCAGCAAATCTTTTTTCCTCTTTTAGCATGTTACTCACAACTGTGGATGAAGCCCAGCACTCCTGAAAACACAATCCATGTATGGTTGAAGGAAATTTTCTTGGTGATGAGTGAGAGGTTGGTGACTGAAACCAGCTCATTTCCCATTGACCACTGAGGTCACATCTCTCAGGTGAGAAGCAAAGTGAGAATTTGAACCAGGCACATTCTCCTTAGAGACAATGGGCCAAAGACAGGTCCGATGGAATCGAATGTCTTTTCATGTTGACATCCATCCCGTCAAGCCCTCGTTAAGCCATTGATGTGTCACATTGGGCCTGGGGGAGGCGGTGCCCCCTGTGAAATTACCCGTCCGAAGATTTGGATTTGATTTCCAGTACTCTGCCAGTCTGTGGGCCAGGCACTTTCATGTGACAAGCCTTAGGCGAGTCGCTTTCTGTCTCTGATTCCCGATTCCTTCACAGGGATTTATGTGGGCCTTAACGCCCACTGGGAAAAGATCCCTCTGCCAGCTCAGTGCCTGCTTTCTTGGTTTGACTTGTCAATCTGGACTTGAATACACCTTTGGTTTTGGATTGACTCTATTACATCTCCTAGAAATTAACACACAAAACTGACAGCTGATTGACAAGATGAGAAGCAGTTTTCCAAAATTCAAATTGAACTTAATCCTTTCTTACTAAAAGAATGCTCAAATGAAGGGGACACAGCTCACTCGTTTTGACTTCATGAGCTATGGCAGGTAGAGACAACTTTCTGAAAATACACAGCTAAAACTGTCCGTGCTTTGAATGCTAGACATGTTTTTCAGAATACACAGCTAAAACGGTCCCCGCTTTAAGTGCTAAAGCACTTAAAGCGGGGACCGTTTTAGCTGTGTTTTTTGAAAAAGTTGTGTGCTCTTCAAAGAGAAAGCTACTTTTGCTGTGTCTTTGGGTTCGAGGGGAAATGGGAGTCCTCTTCAGTCAGCAGGGACGACACCTGAGTACTTTGCAGTCCTCCTGTCTGCCTTTGAGGGTGAAATGAGAGTGGTCCCTGTCATCATGAGCCATGTCTGAAAGAATTATTCACATTCCCTACGAGAATAGACGGGTGAAATAGCAAAAGGTGTGTCTTCCTTTGGAGCATGGACGGGTTCAAAGCCCACCTCATACCACTAAGTATTTTGCTGAACACGAGCAGTTGTGTGTGCTGCCTGTGTTTTGGTGATTTTTGTGTCGTGTGTGTGTGTGTGTGTGTGTGTGTGTGTGTGTGTGTCTGTGTGTGTGTGTCTGTATTTCTGTCTCCATTCCTGAGCAGCAAATCTTTTTTCCTCTTTTAGCATGTTACTCACAACTGTGGATGAAGCCCAGCACTCCTGAAAACACAATCCATGTATGGTTGAAGGAAATTTTCTTGGTGATGAGTGAGAGGTTGGTGACTGAAACCAGCTCATTTCCCATTGACCACTGAGGTCACATCTCTCAGGTGAGAAGCAAAGTGAGAATTTGAACCAGGCACATTCTCCTTAGAGACAATGGGCCAAAGACAGGTCCGATGGAATCGAATGTCTTTTCATGTTGACATCCATCCCGTCAAGCCCTCGTTAAGCCATTGAAGTGTCACATTGGGCCTGGGGGAGGCGGTGCACCCTGTGAAATTACCCGTCCGAAGATTTGGATTTGATTTCCAGTACTCTGCCAGTCTGTGGGCCAGGCACTTTCATGTGACAAGCCTTAGGCGAGTCCCTTTCTGTCTCTGATTCCCGATTCCTTCACAGGGATTTATGTGGGCCTTAACGCCCACTGGGAAAAGATCCCTCTGCCAGCTCAGTGCCTGCTTTCTTGGTTTGACTTGTCAATCTGGACTTGAATACACCTTTGGTTTTGGATTGACTCTATTACATCTCCTAGAAATTAACACACAAAACTGACAGCTGATTGACAAGATGAGAAGCAGTTTTCCAAAATTCAAATTGAACTTAATCCTTTCTTACTAAAAGAATGCTCAAATCAAGGGGACACAGCTCACTCGTTTTGACTTCATGAGCTATGGCAGGTATAGACAACTTTTTGAAAATACACAGCTAAAAGTGTCCGTGCTTTGAATACTAGACATGTTTTTCAGAATACACAGCTAAAACGGTCCCCGCTTTAAGTGCTAAAGCACTTAAAGCGGGAACCGTTTTAGCTGTGTATTTTGAAAAAGTTGTGTGCTCTTCAAAGAGAAAGCTACTTTTGCTGTGTCTTTGGGTTCGAGGGGAAATGGGAGTCCTCTTCAGTCAGCAGGAACGACACCTGAGTCCTTTGCAGTCCTCCTGTCTGCCTCTGAGGGTGAAATGAGAGTGGTCCCTGTCATCATGAGCCATGTCTGAAAGAATTATTCACATTCCCTACGAGAATAGACGGGTGAAATAGCAAAAGGTGTGTCTTCCTTTGGAGCATGGACGGGTTCAAAGCCCACCTCATAACACTAAGTATTTTGCTGAACACGAGCAGTTGTGTGTGCGGCCTGTGTTTGGGTGACTTTTGTGTCGTGTGTGTGTGTGTGTGTGTGTGTGTGTGTGTGTGTGTGTGTCTGTGTGTGTGTGTCTGTATTTCTGTCTTCATTCCTGAGCAGCAAATCTTTTTGCCTCTTTTAGCATGTTACTCACAACTGTGGATGAAGCCCAGCACTCCTGAAAACACAATCCATGTATGGTTGAAGGAAATTTTCTTGGTGATGAGTGAGAGGTTGGTGACTGAAACCAGCTCATTTCCCATTGACCACTGAGGACACATCTCTCAGGTAAGAAGCAAAGTGAGAATTTGAACCAGGCACATTCTCCTTAGAGACAATGGGCCAAAGACAGGTCCGATGGAATCGAATGTCTTTTCATGTTGACATCCATCCCGTCAAGCCCTCGTTAAGCCATTGAAGTGTCACATTGGGCCTGGGGGAGGCGGTGCACCCTGTGAAATTACCCGTCCGAAGATTTGGATTTGATTTCCAGTACTCTGCCAGTCTGTGGGCCAGGCACTTTCATGTGACAAGCCTTAGGCGAGTCCCTTTCTGTCTCTGATTCCCGATTCCTTCACAGGGATTTATGTGGGCCTTAACGCCCACTGGGAAAAGATCCCTCTGCCAGCTCAGTGCCTGCTTTCTTGGTTTGACTTGTCAATCTGGACTTGAATACACCTTTGGTTTTGGATTGACTCTATTACCTCTCCTAGAAATTAACACACACAAAACTGACAGCTGATTGACAAGATGAGAAGCAGTTTTCCAAAATTCAAATTGAACTTAATCCTTTCTTCCGAAAAGAATGCTCACATCAAGGGGACACAGCTCACTCGTTTTGACTTCATGAGCTATGGCTGGTAGAGACAACTTTTTGAAAATACACAGCTAAAACTGTCCGTGCTTTGAATGCTAGACATGTTTTTCAGAATACACAGCTAAAACGGTCCCCGCTTTAGCACTTAAAGCGGGGACCGTTTTAGCTGTGTATTTTGAAAAAGTTGTGTGCTCTTCAAAGTGAAAGCTACTTTTGCTGTGTCTTTGGGTTCGAGGGGAAATGGGAGTCCTCTTTAGTCAGCAGGGACGACACCTGAGTCCTTTGCAGTCCTCTTGTCTGCCTCTGAGGGTGAAATGAGAGTGGTCCCTGTCATCATGAGCCATGTCTGAAAGAATTATTCACATTCCCTACGAGAATAGACGGGTTAAATAGCAAAAGGTGTGTCTTCCTTTGGAGCATGGACGGGTTCAAAGCCCACCTCATACCACTAAGTATTTTGCTGAACACGAGCAGTTGTGTCTGCTTCCTGTGTTTGGGTGGTTTTTGTGTCGTGTGTGTGTGTGTGTGTTTGTGTGTCTGTGTGTGTCTGTGTGTGTGTGTCTGTATTTCTGTCTCCATTCCTGAGCAGCAAATCGTTTTTCCTCTTTTAGCATGTTACTCACAACTGTGGATGAAGCCCAGCACTCCTGAAAACACAATCCATGTATGGTTGAAGGAAATTTTCTTGGTGATGAGTGAGAGGTTGGTGACTGAAACCAGCTCATTTCCCATTGACCACTGAGGTCACATCTCTCAGGTGAGAAGCAAAGTGAGAATTTGAACCAGGCACATTCTCCTTAGAGACAATGGGCCAAAGACAAGTCCGATGGAATCGAATGTCTTTTCATGTTGACATCCATCCCGTCAAGCCCTCGTTAAGCCATTGAAGTGTCACATTGGGCCTGGGGGAGGCGGTGAATCCTGTGAAATTACACGTCCGATGATTTGGATTTGATTTCCAGCCCTCTGCCAGTCAGTCTGCCAGGCACTTTCATGTGACAAGCCTTAGGCGAGTCCCTTTCTGTCTCTGATTCCCGATTCCTTCACAGGGATTTATGTGGGCCTTAACGCCCACTGGGAAAAGATCCCTCTGCCAGCTCAGTGCCTGCTTTCTTGGTTTGACTTGTCAATCTGGACTTGAATACACCTTTGGTTTTGGATTGACTCTATTACCTCTCCTAGAAATTAACACACAAAACTGACAGCTGATTGACAAGATGAGAAGCAGTTTTCCAAAATTCAAATTGAACTTAATCCTTTCTTACTAAAAGAATGCTCAAATCAAGGGGACACAGCTCACTCGTTTTGACTTCATGAGCTATGGCAGGTAGAGACAACTTTCTGAAAATACACAGCTAAAACTGTCCGTGCTTTGAATGCTAGACATGTTTTTCAGAATACACAGCTAAAACGGTCCCCGCTTTAAGTGCTAAATCACTTAAAGCGGGGACCGTTTTAGCTGTGTATTTTGAAAAAGTTGTGTGCTCTTCAAAGAGAAAGCTACTTTTGCTGTGTCTTTGGGTTCGAGGGGAAATGGGAGTCCTCTTCAGTCAGCAGGGACGACACCTGAGTCCTCTGCAGTCCTCTTGTCTGGCTCTGAGGGTGAAATGTGAGTGGTCCCTGTCATCATGAGCCATGTCTGAAAGAATTATTCACATTCCCTACGAGAATAGACGGGTGAAATAGCAAAAGGTGTGTCTTCCTTTGGAGCATGGACGGGTTCAAAGCCCACCTCATACCACTAAGTATTTTGCTGAACACGAGCAGTTGTGTGTGCGGCTTGTGTTTGGGTGATTTTTGTGTCATGTGCGTGTGTGTGTGTGTGTGTGTCTGTGTGTGTCTGTGTGTGTGTGTCTGTATTTCTGTCTCCATTCCTGAGCTGCAAATCCTTTTTCCTCTTTTAGCATGTTACTCACAACTGTGGATGAAGCCCAGCACTCCTGAAAACACAATCCATGTATGGTTGAAGGAAATTTTCTTGGTGATGAGTGAGAGGTTGGTGACTGAAACCAGCTCATTTCCCATTGACCACTGAGGTCACATCTCTCAGGTGAGAAGCAAAGTGAGAATTTGAACCAGGCACATTCTCCTTAGAGACAATGGGCCAAAGACAGGTCCGATGGAATCGAATGTCTTTTCATGTTGACATCCATCCCGTCAAGCTCTCGTTAAGCCATTGAAGTGTCACATTGGGCCTGGTGGAGGCGGTGCACCCTGTGAAATTACACGTCCGAAGATTTGGATTTGATTTCCAGCCTTCTGCCAGTCAGTCTGCCAGGCACTTTCATGTGAAAAGCCTTAGGCGAGTCCCTTTCTGTCTCTGATTCCCGATTCCTTCACAGGGATTTATGTGGGCCTTAACGCCCACTGGGAAAAGATCCCTCTGCCAGCTCAGTGCCTGCTTTCTTGGTTTGACTTGTCAATCGGGACTTGAATACACCTTTGGTTTTGGATTGACTCTATTACCTCTCCTAGAAATTAACACACAAAACTGACAGCTGATTGACAAGATGAGAAGCAGTTTTCCAAAATTCAAATTGAACTTAATCCTTTCTTACTAAAAGAATGCTCAAATCAAGGGGACACAGCTCACTCGTTTTGACTTCATGAGCTATGGCAGGTAGAGACAACTTTCTGAAAATACACAGCTAAAACTGTCCGTGCTTTGAATGCTAGACATGTTTTTCAGAATACACAGCTAAAACGGTCCCCGCTTTAAGTGCTAAATCACTTAAAGCGGGGACCGTTTTAGCTGTGGATTTTGAAAAAATTGTGTGCTCTTCAAAGAGAAAGCTACTTTTGCTGTGTCTTTGGCTTCGAGGGGAAATGGGAGTCCTCTTCAGTCAGCAGGGACGACACCTGAGTCCTTTGCAGTCCTCTTGTCTGCCTCTGAGGGTGAAATGAGAGTGGTCCCTGTCATCATGAGCCATGTCTGAAAGAAATATTCACATTCCCTACGAGAATAGACGGGTGAAATAGCAAAAGGTGTGTCTTCCTTTGAAGCATGGACGGGTTCAAAGCCCACCTCATACCACTAAGTATTTTGCTGAACACGAGCAGTTGTGTGTGCGGCCTGTGTTTGGGTGGTTTTTGTGTCGTGTGTGTGTGTGTGTGTGTGTGTGTGTGTGTGTGTCTGTGTGTGAGTGTCTGTATTTCTGTCTCCATTCCTGAGCAGCAAATCTTTTTTCCTCTTTTAGCATGTTACTCACAACTGTGGATGAAGCCCAGCACTCCTGAAAACACAATCCATGTATGGTTGAAGGACATTTTCTTGGTGATGAGTGAGAGGTTGGTGACTGAAACCAGCTCATTTCCCATTGACCACTGAGGTCACATCTCTCAGGTGAGAAGCAAAGTGAGAATTTGAACCAGGCACATTCTCCTTAGAGACAATGGGCCAAAGACAGGTTCGATGGAATCGAATGTGTTTTCATGTTGACATCCATCCCGTCAAGCCGTCGTTAAGCCATTGAAGTGTCACATTGGGCCTGGGGGAGGCGGTGCACCCTGTGAAATTACACATCCGAAGATTTGGATTTGATTTCCAGCCCTCTGCCAGTCAGTCTGCCAGGCACTTTCATGTGACAAGCCTTAGGCGAGTCCCTTTCTGTCTCTGATTCCCGATTCCTTCACAGGGATTTATGTGGGCCTTAACGCCCACTGGGAAAAGATCCCTCTGCCAGCTCAGTGCCTGCTTTCTTGGTTTGACTTGTCAATCTGGACTTGAATACACCTTTGGTTTTGGATTGACTCTATTACCTCTCCTAGAAATTAACACACAAAACTGACAGCTGATTGACAAGATGAGAAGCAGTTTTCCAAAATTCAAATTGAACTTAATCCTTTCTTACTAAAAGAATGCTCAAATCAAGGGGACACAACTCACTCGTTTTGACTTCATGAGCTATGGCAGGTATAGACAACTTTTTGAAAATACACAGCTAAAACTGTCCGTGCTTTGAATGCTAGACATGTTTTTCAGAATACACAGCTAAAACGGTCCCCGCTTTAAGTGCTAAAGCACTTAAAGCGGGGACCGTTTTAGCTGTGTATTTTGAAAAAGTTGTGTGCTCTTCAAAGAGAAAGCTACTTTTGCTGTGTCTTCGGGTTCGAGGGGAAATGGGAGTCCTCTTCAGTCAGCAGGGACGACACCTGAGTCCTTTGCAGTCCTCCTGTCTGCCTCTGAGGGTGAAATGAGAGTGGTCCCTGTCATCATGAGCCATGTCTGAAAGAATGATTCACATTCCCTACGAGAATAGACGGATGAAATAGCAAAAGGTGTGACTTCCTTTGGAGCATGGACGGGTTCAAAGCCCACCTCATAACACTAAGTATTTTGCTGAACACGAGCAGTTGTGTGTGCTGCCTGTGTTTGGGTGATTTTTGTGTCGTGTGTGTGTGTGTGTGTGTGTGTGTGTGTGTGTGTGTGTCTGTGTGTGTGTGTCTGTATTTCTGTCTCCATTCCTGAGCAGCAAATCTTTTTTCCTCTTTTAGCATGTTACTCACAACTGTTGATGAAGCCCAGCACTCCTGAAAACACAATCCATGTATGGTTGAAGGAAATTTTCTTGGTGATGGGTGAGAGGTTGGTGACTGAAACCAGCTCATTTCCCATTGACCACTGAGGTCACATCTCTCAGGTGAGAAGCAAAGTGAGAATTTGAACCAGGCACATTCTCCTTAGAGACAATGGGCCAAAGACAGGTCCGATGGAATCGAATGTCTTTTCATGTTGACATCCATCCCGTCAAGCCCTCGTTAAGCCATTGAAGTGTCACATTGGGCCTGGGGGAGGCGGTGCACCCTGTGAAATTACACGTCCGACGATTTGGATTTGATTTCCAGCCCTCTGCCAGTCCGTCTGCCAGGCACTTTCATGTGACAAGCCTTAGGCGAGTCCCTTTCTGTCTCTGATTCCCGATTCCTTCACAGGGATTTATGTGGGCCTTAATGCCCACTGGGAAAAGATGCCTCTGCCAGCTCAGTGCCTGCATTCTTGGTTTGACTTGTCAATCTGGACTTGAATACACCTTTGGTTTTGGATTGACTCTATTACCTCTCCTAGAAATTAACACACAAAACTGACAGCTGACTGACAAGATGAGAAGCAGTTTTCCAAAATTCAAATTGAACTTAATCCTTTCTTACTAAAAGAATGCTCAAATCAAGGGGACCCAGCTCACTCGTTTTGACTTCATGAGCTATGGCAGGTAGAGACAACTTTTTGAAAATACACAGCTAAAATTGTCCGTGCTTTGAATGCTAGACAAGTTTTTCTGAATACACAGCTAAAACGGTCCACCGCTTTAAGAGCTTTATTAGCTGTGTATTTTGAAAAAGTTGTGTGCTCTTCAAAGAGAATGCTACTTTTGCTGTGTCTTTGGGTTCGAGGGGAAATGGGAGTCCTCTTCAGTCAGCAGGGACGACACCTGAGTCCTTTGCAGTCCTCTTGTCTGCCTCTGAGGGTGAAATGAGTGTGGTCCCTGTCATCATGAGCCATGTCTGAAAGAATTATTCACATTCCCTACGAGAATAGACGGGTGAAATAGCAAAAGGTGTGTCTTCCTTTGGAGCATGGACGGGTTCAAAGCCCACCTCATACCACTAAGTATTTTGCTGAACACGAGCAGTTGTGTGTGCGGCCTGTGTTTGGGTGATTTTTGTGTCATGTGCTTGTGTGTGTGTGTGTGTTTGTGTGTGTGTGTGTCTGTGTGTGTGTGTCTGTATTTCTGTGTCCATTCCAGAGCTGCAAATCTTTTTTCCTCTTTTAGCATGTTACTCACAACTGTGGATGAAGCCCAGCACTCCTGAAAACACAATCCATGTATGGTTGAAGGAAATTTTCTTGGTGATGAGTGAGAGGTTGGTGACTGAAACCAGCTCATTTCCCATTGACCACTGAGGTCACATCTCTCAGGTGAGAAGCAAAGTGAGAATTTGAACCAGGCACATTCTCCTTAGAGACAATGGGCCAAAGACAGGTCCGATGGAATCGAATGTCTTTTCATGTTGACATCCATCCCGTTAAGCCCTCGTTAAGCCATTGAAGTGTCACATTGGGCCTGGGGGAGGCGGTGCACCCTGTGAAATTACACGGCCGAAGATTTCGATTTGATTTCCAGCCCTCTGCCAGTCAGTCTGCCAGGCACTTTCATGTGACAAGCCTTAGGCGAGTCCCTTTCTGTCTCTGATTCCAGATTCCTTCACAGGGATTTATGTGGGCCTTAACGCCTACTGGGAAAAGATCCCTCTGCCAGCTCAGTGCCTGCTTTCTTGGTTTGACTTGTCAATCTGGACTTGAATACACCTTTGGTTTTGGATTGACTCTATTACCTCTCCTAGAAATTAACACACAAAACTGACAGCTGATTGACAAGATGAGAAGCAGTTTTTTCAAAATTCAAATTGAACTTAATCCATTCTTACTAAACGAATGCTCAAATCAAGGGGACACAGCTCACTCGTTTTGACTTCATGAGCTATGGCAGGTAGAGACAACTTTTTGAAAATACACAGCTAAAACTGTCCGTGCTTTGAATGTTAGACATGTTTTTCACAATACACAGCTAAATTGGGGACCGTTTTAGCTGTGTATTTTGAAAAAGTTGTGTGCTCTTCAAAGAGAAAGCTACTTTTGCTGTGTCTTTGGGTTCGAGGGGAAATGGGAGTCCTCTTCAGTCAGCAGGGCCGACACCTGAGTCCTTTGCAGTCCTCCTGTCTGCCTCTGAGGGTGAAATGAGAGTGGTTCCTGTCATCATGAGCCATGTCTGAAAGAATTATTCACATTCCCTACGAGAATAGACGGGTGAAATAGCAAAAGGTGTGTCTTCTTTTGGAGCATGGACGGGTTCAAAGCCCACCTCATACCACTAAGTATTTTGCTGAACACGAGCAGTTGTGTGTGCGGCCTGTGTTTGGATGCTTTTTGTGTCATGTGTGTGTGTGTGTGTGTGTGTGTGTGTGTGTGTTTGTGTGTGTGTCTGTGTGTCTGTATTTCTGTCTCCATTCCTGAGCAGCAAATCATTTTTCCTCTTTTAGCATGTTACTCACAAATGTGGATGAAGCCCAGCACTCCTGAAAACACAATCCATGTATGGTTGAAGGAAATTTTCTTGGTGATGAGTGAGAGGTTGGTGACTGAAACCAGCTCATTTCCCATTGACCACTGAGGTCACATCTCTCAGGTGAGAAGCAAAGTGAGAATTTGAACCAGGCACATTCTCCTTAGAGACAATGGGCCCAAGACAGGTCCGATGGAATCGAATGTCTTTTCATGTTGACATCCATCCCGTCAAGCCCTCGTTGAGCCATTGAAGTGCCACATTGGGCCTGGGGGAGGCGGTGCACCCTGTGAAATTACACGTCCGAAGATTTGGATTTGATTTCCAGCCCTCTGCCAGTCAGTCTGCCAGGCACGTTCATGTGACAAGACTTAGGCGAGTCCCTTTCTGTCTCTGATTCCCGATTGCTTCACAGGGATTTATGTGGGCCTTAACGCCCTCTGTGAAAAGATCCCTCTGCCTTCTCAGAGCCTGCTTTCTTGGTTTGACTTGTCAATCTGGACTTGAATACACCTTTGGTTTTGGATTGACTCTATTACCTTTCCGAGAAATTAAAACACAAAACTGACAGCTGATTGACAAGATGAGAAGCAGTTTTCCAAAATTCAAATTGAACTTAATCCTTTCTTACTAAAAGAATGCTCAAATCAAGGGGACAGAGCTCACTTGTTTTGACTTCATGAGCTATGGCAGGTAGAGACAACTTTTTGAAAATACACAGCTAAAACTGTCCGTGCTTTGAATGCTAGACATGTTTTTCAGAATACACAGCTAAAGCGGGGACCGTTTTAGCTGTGTATTTTGAAAAAGGTGTGTGCTCTTCAAACAGAAAGCTACTTTAGCTGTGTCGTTGGGTTCGAGGGGAAATGGGAGTCCTCTTCATTCAGCAGGGACGACAGCTGAGTCCTTTGCAGTCCTCTTGTCTACCTCTGAGGGTGAAATGAGAGTGGTCCCTGTCATCATGAGCCACGTCTGAAAGAATTATTCACATTCCCTACGAGAATAGACGGGTGAAATAGCAAATGGTGTGTCTTCCTTTGGAGCATGGACGGGTTCAAAGCCCACCTCATACCACTAAGTATTTTGCTGAACACGAGCAGTTGTGTGTGCGGCCTGTGTTTGGGTGATTTTTGTGTCGTGTGTGTGTGTGTGTCTCTGTGTGTGTGTGTGTCTGTGTGTGAGTGTCTGTATTTCTGTCTCCATTCCTGAGCAGCAAATCTTTTTTCCTCTTTTAGCATGTTACTCACAACTGTGGATGAAGCCCAGCACTCCTGAAAACACAATCCATGTATGATTGAAGGAAATTTTCTTTGTGATGAGTGAGAGGTTGGTGACTGAAACCAGCTCATTTCCCATTGACCACTGAGGTCACATCTCTCAGGTGAGAAGCAAAGTGAGAATTTGAACCAGGCACATTCTCCTTAGAGACAACGGGCCAAAGACAGGTGCGATGGAATCGAATGTCTTTTCATGTTGACATCCATCCCGTCAAGCCCTCGTTAAGCCATTGAAGTGTCACATTGGGCCTGGGGGAGGCGGTGCACCCTGTGAAATTACACGTCCGAAGATTTGGATTTGATTTCCAGCCCTCTGCCAGTCAGTCTACCAGGCACTTTCATGTGACAAGCCTTAAGCGAGTCCCTTTCTGTCTCTGATTCCCGATTCCTTCACAGGGATTTATGTGGGCCTTAACGCCCACTGAGAAAAGATCCCTCTGCCAGCTCAGTGCCTGCTTTCTTGCTTTGACTTGTCAATCTGGACTTGAATACACCTTTGGATTTGGATTGACTCTATTACCTCTCCTTGAAATTAACACACAAAACTGACAGCTGATTGACAAGATGAGAAGCAGTTTTCCAAAATTCAAATTGAACTTAATCCTTTCTTCCTAAAAGAATGCTCAAATCAAGGGGACACAGCTCACTCCTTTTGACTTCATGAGCTATGGCAGGTAGAGACCGCTTTTTGAAAATACACAGCTAAAACTGTCCGTGCTTTGAATGCTAGACATGTTTTTCAGTTTTAAGTGCTTTAGCACTTAAAGCGGGACCGTTTTAGCTGTGTATTTTGAAAAAGTTGTGTGCTCTTCAAAGAGAAAGCTACTTTTGCTGTGTCTTTGGGTTCGAGGGGAAATGGGAGTCCTCTTCAGGCAGCAGGGACGACACCTGAGTCCTTTTCAGTCCTCCTGTCTGCCTCTGAGAGTGAAATGAGAGTGGTCTCTGTCATCATGAGCCATGT
Source organism: Saimiri boliviensis (assembly GCF_048565385.1). Lineage (NCBI taxonomy): Eukaryota > Metazoa > Chordata > Mammalia > Primates > Cebidae > Saimiri > Saimiri boliviensis. The sequence goes on from NC_133453.1 coordinate 155,179,675, forward strand.
CTGAAAGAATTATTCACATTCCCTACGAGAATAGACGGTGAAATAGCAAAAGGTGTGTCTTCCTTTGGAGCATGGACGGGTTCAAAGCCCACCTCATACCACTAAGTATTTTGCTGAACACGAGAAGTTGTGTGTGCGGCCTGTGTTTGGGTGATTTTTGTGTGATGTTTGTGTGTGTGTGTGTGTTTGTGTGTGTGTGTGTGTGTCTGTGTGTGTGTGTCTGTATTTCTGTCTCCATTCCTGAGCAGCAAATCTTATTTCCTCTTTTAGCATGTTAATCACGACTGTGGATGAAGCAAAGCACTCCTGAAAACACAATCCATGTATGGTTGAGGGAAATTTTCTTGGTGATGAGTGAGAGGTTGGTGACTGAAACCAGCTCATTTCCCATTGACCACTGAGGTCACATCTCTCAGGTGAGAAGCAAGGTGAGAATTTGAACCAGGTACATTCTCCTTAGAGACAATGGGCCAAAGACAGGTCCGATGGAATCGAATGTCTTTTCATGTTGACATCCATCCCGTCAAGCCCTCGTTAAGAAATTGAAGTGTCACATTGGGCCTGGGGAAGGCGGTGCCCCCTGTGAAATTACACGTCCGAAGATTTGGATTTGATTTCCAGCCCTCTGCCAGTCAGTCTGCCAGGCACTTTCATGTGACAAGCCTTAGGCGAGTCCCTTTCTGTCTCTGATTCCCGATTCCTTCACAGGGATTTAGGTGGGCCTTAACGCCCACTGGGAAAAGATCCCTCTGCCAGCTCAGTGCCTGCTTTCTTGGTTTGACTTGTCAATCTGGACTTGAATACACCTTTGGTTTTGGATTGACTCTATTACCTCTCCTAGAAATTAACACACAAAACTGACAGCTGATTGACAAGATGAGAAGCAGTTTTCCAAAATTCAAATTGAACTTAATACTTTCTTACTAAAAGAATGCTCAAATCAAGGGGACACAGCTCACTCGTTTTGACTTCATGAGCTATAGCATGTAGAGACAACTTTTTGAAAATACACAGCTAAAACTGTCCGTGCTTTGAATGCTAGACATGTTTTTCAGAATACACAGCTAAAACTGTCCCTGCTTTAAGTGCTAAATCACTTAAAGCGGGGACCGTTTTAGCTGTGTATTTTGAAAAAGTTGTGTGCACTTCAAAGAGAAAGCTACTTTTTCTGTGTCTTTGGGTTCGAGGGGAAATGGGAGTCCTCTTCAGTCAGCAGGGACGACACCTGAGTCCTTTGCAGTCCTCTTGTCTGCCTCTGAGGGTGAAATGAGAGTGGTCCCTGTCATCATGAGCCATGTCTGAAAGAATTATTCACATTCCCTACGAGAATAGACGGGTGAAATAGCAAAAGGTGTGTCTTCCTTTGGAGCATGGCCGGGTTCAAAGCCCACCTCATACCAGTAAGTATTTTGCTGAACACGAGCAGTTGTGTGTGCGGTCTGTGTTTGGGTGATTTTTGTGTGATGTTTGTGTGTGTGTGTGTGTGTGTGTGTGTGTGTGTGTTTGTGTCTGTGTGTCTGTGTGTGTGTGTCTGTATTTCTGTCTCCATTCCTGAGCAGCAAATCTTTTTTCCTCTTTTAGCATGTTACTCACAACTGTGGATGAAGCCCAGCACTCCTGAAAACACAATCCATGTATGGTTGAAGGAAATTTTCTTGGCGATGAATGAGAGGTTGGTGACTGAAACCAGCTCATTTCCCATTGACCACTGAGGTCACATCTCTCAGGTGAGAAGCAAAGTTAGAATTTGAACCAGGCACATTCTCCTTAAAGACAACGGGCCAAAGACAGGTCCGATGGAATCGAATGTCTTTTCATGTTGACATCCATCCCGTCAAGCCCTCGTTAAGCCATTGAAGTGTCACATTGGGCCTGGGGGAGGCGGTGCACCCTGTGAAATTACACGTCCGAAGATTTGGATTTGATTTCCAGCCCACTGCCAGTCAGTCTGCCAGGCACTTTCATGTGACAAGCCTTAGGCGAGTCCCTTTCTGTCTCTGATTTCCGATTCCTTCACAGGGATTTATGTGGGCCTTAACGCCCACTGGGAAAAGATCCCTCTGCCACCTCAGTGCCTGTTTCTTGGTTTGACTTGTCAATCTGGACTTGAATACACCTTTGGTTTTGGATTGACTCTATTACCTCTCCTAGAAATGAACACACAAAAATGACAGCTGATTGACAAGATGAGAAGCAGTTCTCCAAAATTCAAATTGAACTTAATCCTTTCTTACTAAAGTAATGCTCAAATCAACGGGACACATCTCACTCGTTTTGACTTCATGAGCTATGGAAGGTAGAGACAACTTTTTGAAAATACACAGCTAAAACTGTCCGTGCTTTGAATGCTAGACATGCTTTTCAGTTTAAAGTGCTTTAGCACTTAAAGCGGGACCGTTTTACCTGTGCATTTTGAAAAAGTTGTGTGTTCTTCAAAGAGAAAGCTACTTTTGCTGTGTCTTTGGGTTCGAGGGGAAATGGGAGTCCTCTTCAGTCAGCAGGGACGACACCTGAGTCTTTGCAGTCCTCTTGTCTGCCTCTGAGGATGAAATGAGAGTGGTCCCTGTCATCATGTGCCATGTCTTAAAGAATTATTCACATTCCCTACGAGAATAGACGGGTGAAATAGCAAAAGTTGTGTCTTCCTTTGGAGCATGGACGGGTTCAAAGCCCACCTCATACCACTAAGTATTTTACTGAACACGAGCAGTTGTGTGTGCGGCCTGTGTTTGGGTGATTTTTGTGTCATGTGTGTGTGAGTGACTGTGTGTGTGTGTGTGTGTGTGTCTTTGTGTGTGTGTCTGTATTTCTGTCTCCATGCCTGAGCAGCAAATCTTTTTTCCTCTTTTAGCATGTTACTCACAACTGTGGATGAAGCCCAGCACTCCTGAAAACACAATCCATGTATGGTTGAAGGAAATTTTCTTGGTGATGAGTGAGAGGTTGGTGACTGAAACCAGCTCATTTCCCATTGACCACTGAGGTCACATCTCTCAGGTGAGAAGCAAAGTGAGAATTTGAACCAGGCACATTCTCCTTAGAGACAATGGGCCAAAGACAGGTCCGATGGAATCGAATGTCTTTTCATGTTAACATCCATCCCGTCAAGCCCTCGTTAAGCCATTGAAGTGTCACATTGGGCCTGGGGGAGGCGGTGCACCCTGTGAAATTACACGTCCGAAGATTTGGATTTGATTTCCAGCCCTCTGCCAGTCAGTCTGCCAGGCACTTTCATGTGACAAGCCTTAGGCGCGTCCCTTTCTGTCTCTGATTCCCGATTCCTTCACAGGGATTTATGTGGGCCTTAAAGCCCACTGGGAAAAGATCCCTCTGCCAGCTCAGTGCCTGCTTTCTTTGTTTGACTTGTCAATCTGGACTTGAATACACCTTTGGTTTTGGATTGACTCTATTACCTCTCCTAGAAATTAACACACAAAACTGACAGCTGATTGACAAGATGAGAAGCAGTTTTCCAAAATTCAAATTGAACTTAATCCTTTCTTACTAAACGAATGCTCAAATCAAGGGGACACAGCTCACTCGTTTTGACTTCATGAGCTATGGCAGGTAGAGACAACTTTTTGAAAATACACAGCTAAAACTGTCCGTGCTTTGAATGTTAGACATGTTTTTCAGAATACACAGCTAAATTGGGGACCGTTTTAGCTGTGTATTTTGAAAAAGTTGTGTGCTCTTCAAAGAGAAAGCTACTTTTGCTGTGTCTTTGGGTTCGAGGGGAAATGGGAGTCCTCTTCAGTCAGCAGGGCCGACACCTGAGTCCTTTGCAGTCCTCCTGTCTGCCTCTGAGGGTGAAATGAGAGTGGTCCCTGTCATCATGAGCCATGTCTGAAAGAATTATTCACATTCCCTACGAGAATAGACGGGTGAAATAGCAAAAGGTGTGTCTTCTTTTGGAGCATGGACGGGTTCAAAGCCCACCTCATACCACTAAGTATTTTGCTGAACACGAGCAGTTGTGTGTGCGGCCTGTGTTTGGATGCTTTTTGTGTCATGTGTGTGTGTGTGTGTGTGTGTGTGTGTTTGTGTGTGTGTCTGTGTGTCTGTATTTCTGTCTCCATTCCTGAGCAGCAAATCATTTTTCCTCTTTTAGCATGTTACTCACAAATGTGGATGAAGCCCAGCACTCCTGAAAACACAATCCATGTATGGTTGAAGGAAATTTTCTTGGTGATGAGTGAGAGGTTGGTGACTGAAACCAGCTCATTTCCCATTGACCACTGAGGTCACATCTCTCAGGTGAGAAGCAAAGTGAGAATTTGAACCAGGCACATTCTCCTTAGAGACAATGGGCCCAAGACAGGTCCGATGGAATCGAATGTCTTTTCATGTTGACATCCATCCCGTCAAGCCCTCGTTGAGCCATTGAAGTGCCACATTGGGCCTGGGGGAGGCGGTGCACCCTGTGAAATTACACGTCCGAAGATTTGGATTTGATTTCCAGCCCTCTGCCAGTCAGTCTGCCAGGCACTTTCATGTGACAAGACTTAGGCGAGTCCCTTTCTGTCTCTGATTCCCGATTGCTTCACAGGGATTTATGTGGGCCTTAACGCCCTCTGTGAAAAGATCCCTCTGCCTTCTCAGAGCCTGCTTTCTTGGTTTGACTTGTCAATCTGGACTTGAATACACCTTTGGTTTTGGATTGACTCTATTACCTTTCCGAGAAATTAAAACACAAAACTGACAGCTGATTGACAAGATGAGAAGCAGTTTTCCAAAATTCAAATTGAACTTAATCCTTTCTTACTAAAAGAATGCTCAAATCAAGGGGACAGAGCTCACTTGTTTTGACTTCATGAGCTATGGCAGGTAGAGACAACTTTTTGAAAATACACAGCTAAAACTGTCCGTGCTTTGAATGCTAGACATGTTTTTCAGAATACACAGCTAAAGCGGGGACCGTTTTAGCTGTGTATTTTGAAAAAGGTGTGTGCTCTTCAAACAGAAAGCTACTTTTGCTGTGTCGTTGGGTTCGAGGGGAAATGGGAGTCCTCTTCATTCAGCAGGGACGACAGCTGAGTCCTTTGCAGTCCTCTTGTCTACCTCTGAGGGTGAAATGAGAGTGGTCCCTGTCATCATGAGCCACGTCTGAAAGAATTATTCACATTCCCTACGAGAATAGACGGGTGAAATAGCAAATGGTGTGTCTTCCTTTGGAGCATGGACGGGTTCAAAGCCCACCTCATACCACTAAGTATTTTGCTGAACACGAGCAGTTGTGTGTGCGGCCTGTGTTTGGGTGATTTTTGTGTCGTGTGTGTGTGTGTGTCTCTGTGTGTGTGTGTGTCTGTGTGTGAGTGTCTGTATTTCTGTCTCCATTCCTGAGCAGCAAATCTTTTTTCCTCTTTTAGCATGTTACTCACAACTGTGGATGAAGCCCAGCACTCCTGAAAACACAATCCATGTATGATTGAAGGAAATTTTCTTTGTGATGAGTGAGAGGTTGGTGACTGAAACCAGCTCATTTCCCATTGACCACTGAGGTCACATCTCTCAGGTGAGAAGCAAAGTGAGAATTTGAACCAGGCACATTCTCCTTAGAGACAACGGGCCAAAGACAGGTGCGATGGAATCGAATGTCTTTTCATGTTGACATCCATCCCGTCAAGCCCTCGTTAAGCCATTGAAGTGTCACATTGGGCCTGGGGGAGGCGGTGCACCCTGTGAAATTACACGTCCGAAGATTTGGATTTGATTTCCAGCCCTCTGCCAGTCAGTCTACCAGGCACTTTCATGTGACAAGCCTTAAGCGAGTCCCTTTCTGTCTCTGATTCCCGATTCCTTCACAGGGATTTATGTGGGCCTTAACGCCCACTGGGAAAAGATCCCTCTGCCAGCTCAGTGCCTGCTTTCTTGCTTTGACTTGTCAATCTGGACTTGAATACACCTTTGGATTTGGATTGACTCTATTACCTCTCCTTGAAATTAACACACAAAACTGACAGCTGATTGACAAGATGAGAAGCAGTTTTCCAAAATTCAAATTGAACTTAATCCTTTCTTCCTAAAAGAATGCTCAAATCAAGGGGACACAGCTCACTCCTTTTGACTTCATGAGCTATGGCAGGTAGAGACCACTTTTTGAAAATACACAGCTAAAACTGTCCGTGCTTTGAATGCTAGACATGTTTTTCAGTTTTAAGTGCTTTAGCACTTAAAGCGGGACCGTTTTAGCTGTGTATTTTGAAAAAGTTGTGTGCTCTTCAAAGAGAAAGCTACTTTTGCTGTGTCTTTGGGTTCGAGGGGAAATGGGAGTCCTCTTCAGGCAGCAGGGACGACACCTGAGTCCTTTTCAGTCCTCCTGTCTGCCTCTGAGAGTGAAATGAGAGTGGTCTCTGTCATCATGAGCCATGTCTGAAAGAATTATTCACATTCCCTACGAGAATAGACGGTGAAATAGCAAAAGGTGTGTCTTCCTTTGGAGCATGGACGGGTTCAAAGCCCACCTCATACCACTAAGTATTTTGCTGAACACGAGAAGTTGTGTGTGCGGCCTGTGTTTGGGTGATTTTTGTGTGATGTTTGTGTGTGTGTGTGTGTTTGTGTGTGTGTGTGTGTCTGTGTGTGTGTGTCTGTATTTCTGTCTCCATTCCTGAGCAGCAAATCTTATTTCCTCTTTTAGCATGTTAATCACGACTGTGGATGAAGCAAAGCACTCCTGAAAACACAATCCATGTATGGTTGAGGGAAATTTTCTTGGTGATGAGTGAGAGGTTGGTGACTGAAACCAGCTCATTTCCCATTGACCACTGAGGTCACATCTCTCAGGTGAGAAGCAAGGTGAGAATTTGAACCAGGTACATTCTCCTTAGAGACAAAGGGCCAAAGACAGGTCCGATGGAATCGAATGTCTTTTCATGTTGACATCCATCCCGTCAAGCCCTCGTTAAGAAATTGAAGTGTCACATTGGGCCTGGGGAAGGCGGTGCCCCCTGTGAAATTACACGTCCGAAGATCTGGATTTGATTTCCAGCCCTCTGCCAGTCAGTCTGCCAGGCACTTTCATGTGACAAGCCTTAGGCGAGTCCCTTTCTGTCTCTGATTCCCGATTCCTTCACAGGGATTTAGGTGGGCCTTAACGCCCACTGGGAAAAGATCCCTCTGCCAGCTCAGTGCCTGCTTTCTTGGTTTGACTTGTCAATCTGGACTTGAATACACCTTTGGTTTTGGATTGACTCTATTACCTCTCCTAGAAATTAACACACAAAACTGACAGCTGATTGACAAGATGAGAAGCAGTTTTCCAAAATTCAAATTGAACTTAATACTTTCTTACTAAAAGAATGCTCAAATCAAGGGGACACAGCTCACTCGTTTTGACTTCATGAGCTATGGCATGTAGAGACAACTTTTTGAAAATACACAGCTAAAACTGTCCGTGCTTTGAATGCTAGACATGTTTTTCAGAATACACAGCTAAAACTGTCCCTGCTTTAAGTGCTAAATCACTTAAAGCGGGGACCGTTTTAGCTGTGTATTTTGAAAAAGTTGTGTGCACTTCAAAGAGAAAGCTACTTTTTCTGTGTCTTTGGGTTCGAGGGGAAATGGGAGTCCTCTTCAGTCAGCAGGGACGACACCTGAGTCCTTTGCAGTCCTCTTGTCTGCCTCTGAGGGTGAAATGAGAGTGGTCCCTGTCATCATGAGCCATGTCTGAAAGAATTATTCACATTCCCTACGAGAATAGACGGGTGAAATAGCAAAAGGTGTGTCTTCCTTTGGAGCATGGCCGGGTTCAAAGCCCACCTCATACCAGTAAGTATTTTGCTGAACACGAGCAGTTGTGTGTGCGGCCTGTGTTTGGGTGATTTTTGTGTCATTTGTGTGTGTGTGTGTGTGTGTCTGTGTGTGTGTGTCTGTATTTCTGTCTCCATTCCTGAGCAGCAAATCTTATTTCCTCTTTTAGCATGTTACTCACGACTGTGGATGAAGCAAAGCACTCCTGAAAACACAATCCATATATGGTTGAAGGAAATTTTCTTGGTGATGAGTGAGAGGTTGGTGACTGAAACCAGCTCATTTCCCTTGACCACTGAGGTCACATCTCTCAGGTGAGAAGCAAAGTGAGAATTAGAACCAGGCACATTCTCCTTAGAGACAAAGGGCCAAAGACAGGTCCGATGGAATCGAATGTCTTTTCATGTTGACATCCATCCCGTCAAGCCCTCGTTAAGCCATTGAAGTGTCACATTGGGCCTGGGGAAGGCGGTGCCCCCTGTGAAATTACACGTCCGAAGATTTGGATTTGATTTCCATCCCTCTGCCAGTCAGTCTGCCAGGCACTTTCATGTGACAAGCCTTAGGCGAGTCCCTTTCTGTCTCTGATTCCCGATTCCTTCACAGGGATTTATGTGGGCCTTAACGCCCACTGGGAAAAGATCCCTCTGCCAGCTCAGTGCCTGCTTTCTTGGTTTGACTTGTCAATCTGGACTTGAATACACCTTTGGTTTTGGATTGACTCTATTACCTCTCCTAGAAATTAACACACAAAACTGACAGCTGATTGACAAGTTGAGAAGCAGTTTTCCAAAATTCAAATTGAACTTAATCCTTTCTTACTAAAAGAATGCTCAAATCAAGGGGACACAGCTCACTCGTTTTGACTTCATGAGCTATGGCAGGTAGAGAAAACTTTTTGAAAATACACAGCTAAAACTGTCCGTGCTTTGAATGCTAGACATGTTTTTCAGTTTTAAGTGCTTTAGCAGTTAAAGCGGGACCGTTTTAGCTGTGTATTTTGAAAAAGTTGTGTGCTCTTCAAAGAGAAAGCTACTTTTGCTGTGTCTTTGGGTTCGAGGGGAAATGGGAGTCCTCTTCAGTCAGCAGGGACGACACCTGAGTCCTTTGCACTCCTCTTGTCTGCCTCTGAGGGTGAAATGAGAGTGGTCCCTGTCATCATGAGCCATGTCTGAAAGAATTATTCACATTCCCTATGAGAATAGACGGGTGAAATAGCTAAAGGTGTGTCTTCCTTTGAAGCATGGACGGGTTCAAAGCCCAACTCATACCACTAAGTATTTTGCTGAACACGAGCAGTTGTGTGTGCGGCCTGTGTTTGGGTGATTTTTGTGTCATGTTTGTGTGTGTGTGTGTGTGTGTGTGTGTGTGTCTGTGTGTCTGTGTGTGTGTGTCTGTATTTCTGTCTCCATTCCTGAGCAGCAAATCTTTTTTCCTCTTTTAGCATGTTACTCACAACTGTGGATGAAGCCCAGCACTCCTGAAAACAAAAATCCATGTATGGTTGAAGGAAATTTTCTTGGTGATGAGTGAGAGTTTGGTGACTGAAACCAGCTCATTTCCCATTGACCACTGAGGTCGCATCTCTCAGGTGAGAAGCAAAGTGAGAATTTGAACCAGGCACATTCTCCTTAGAGACAATGGGCCAAAGACAAGTCCGATGGTATCGAATGTCTTTTCATGTTGACATCCATCCCGTCAAGCCCTCGTTAAGCCATTGAAGTGTCACATTGGGCCTGGGGGATGCGGTGCACCCTGTGAAATTACACGTCCGAAGATTTGGATTTGATTTCCAGCCCTCTGCCAGTCAGTCTGCCAGGCACTTTCATGTGACAAGCCTTAGGCGAGTCCCTTTCTGTCTCTGATTCCCGATTCCTTCACAGGGATTTATGTGGGCCTTAACGCCCACTGGGAAAAGATCCCTCTGCCAGCTCAGTGCCTGCTTTCTTGGTTTGACTTGTCAATCTGGACTTGAATACACCTTTGGTTTTGGATTGACTCTATTACCTCTCCTAGAAATTAACACACAAAACTGACAGCTGATTGACAAGATGAGAAGCAGTTTTCCAAAATTCAAATTGAACTTAATCCTTTCTTCCTAAAAGAATGCTCAAATCAAGGGGACACAGCTCACTCGTTTTGACTTCATGAGCTATGGCAGGTAGAGACAACTTTTTGAAAATACACAGCTAAAACTGTCCGTGCTTTGAATGCTAGACATGTCTTTCAGAATACACAGCTAAAAAGGTCCCCGCTTTAAGTGCTAAATCACTTAAGCGGGGACCGTTTTTGCTGTGTATTTTGAAAAAGTTGTGTGCTCTTCAAAGAGAAAGCTACTTTTGCTGTGTCTTTGGGTTCGAGAGGAAATGGGAGTCCTCTTAAGTCAGCAGGGACGACACCTGAGTCCTTTGCAGTCCTCTTGTCTGCCTCTGAGGGTGAAATGAGAGTGGTCCCTGTCATCATGAGCCATGTCTTAAAGAATTATTCACATTCCCTACGAGAATAGACGGGTGAAATAGCAAAAGGTGTGTCTTCCTTTGGAGAATGGATGGGTTCAAAGCCCACCTCATACCACTAAGTATTTTGCTGAACATGAGCAGTTGTGTGTGCGGCCTGTGTTTGGGTGATTTTTGTGTCGTGTGTGTGTGTGTGTGTGTGTGTGTGTGTGTGTGTGTGTGTGTCTGTATTTCTGTCTCCATTCTTGAGCAGAAAATCTTTTTTCCTCTTTTAGCATGTTACTCACAACTGTGGATGATGCCCAGCACTCCTGAAAACACAATCCATGTATGGTTGAAGGAAATTTTCTTGGTGATGAGTGAGAGGTTGGTGACTGAAACCAGCTCATTTCCCATTGACCACTGAGGTCACATCTCTCAGGTGAGAAGCAAAGTGAGAATTTGAACCAGGCACATTCTCCTTAGAGACAATGGGCCAAAGACAGGTCCGATGGAATGGAATGTCTTTTCATGTTGACATCCATCCCGTCAAGCCCTCGTTAAGCCATTGAAGTGTCACATTGGGCCTGGGGGAGGCGGTGCACCCTGTGAAATTACACGTCCGAAGATTTGGATTTGATTTCCAGCCCTCTGCCAGTCAGTCTGCCAGGCACTTTCATGTGACAAGCCTTAGGCGAGTCCCTTTCTGTCTCTGATTCCGATTCCTTCACAGGGATTTATGTGGGCCTTAACGCCCACTGGGAAAAGATCCTTCTGCCAGCTCAGTGCCTGGTTTCTTGGTTTGACTTGTCAATCTGGACTTGAATACACCTTTGGTTTTGGATTGACTCTATTACTTCTCCTAGAAATTAACACACAAAACTGACAGCTGATTGACAAGATGAGAAGCAGTTTTCCAAAATTCAAATTGAACTTAATACTTTCTTACTAAAAGAATGCTCAAATCAAGGGGACACAGCTCACTCGTTTTGACTTCATGAGCTATGGCAGGTAGAGACAACTTTTTGAAAATACACAGCTAAAACTGTCCGTGCTTTGAATGCTAGACATGTTTTTCAGAATACACAGCTTAAAGGGTCCCCGCTTTAAGTACTTTAGCGGGGACCGTTTTAGCTGTCTATTTTGAAAAAGTTGTGTGCTCTTCAAAGAGAAAGCTACTTTTGCTGTGTCTTTGGGTTAGAGGGGAAATGGGAGTCCTCTTCTGTCAGCAGGGACGACACCTGAGTCCTTTGCAGTCCTCTTGTCTGCCTGTGAGGGTGAAATGAGTGTGGTCCCTGTCATCATGAGCCATGTCTGAAAGAATTATACACATTCCCTATTAGAATAGACGGGTGAAATAGCAAAAGTTGTGTCTTCCTTTGGAGCATGGACGGGTTCAAAGCCCACCTCATACCACTAAGTATTTTGCTGAACACGAGCAGTTGTGTGTGCGGCCTGTGTTTGGGTGATTTTTGTGTCGTGTGTGTTTTTGTGTGTGTGTGTGTCTCTGTGTGTGTGTCTGTATTTCTCTCTCCATTCCTGAGCAGCAAATCTTTTTTCCTTTTTTAGCATGTTACTCACAACTGTGGATGGAGCCCAGCACTCCTGATAACACAATCCATGTATGGTTGAAGGAAATTTTCTTGGTGATGAGTGAGAGGTTGGTGACTGAAACCAGCTCATTTCCATTGACCACTGAGGTCACATCTCTCAGGTGAGAAGCAAAGTGAGAATTTGAACCAGGCACATTCTCCTTAGAGACAATGGGCCAAAGACAGGTCCGATGGAATCGAATGTCTTTTCATGTTGACATCCATCCCGTCAAGCCCTCGTTAAGCCATTGAAGTGTCACATTGGGCCTGGGGGAGGCGGTGCACCCTGTGAAATTACACGTCGGAAGATTTGGATTTGATTTTCAGCCCTCTGCCAGTCAGTCTGCCAGGCACTTTCATGTGACAAGCCTTAGGCGAGTCCCTTTCTGTCTCTGATCCCCGATTCCTTCACAGGGATTTATGTGGGCCTTAACGCCCACTGGGAAAAGATCCCTCTGCCAGCTCAGTGCCTGCTTTTTTGGTTTGACTTGTCAATCTGGACTTGAATACACCTTTGGATTTGGATTGACTCTATTACCTCTCCTTGAAATTAACACACAAAACTGACAGCTTATTGACAAGATGAGAAGCAGTTTTCCAAAATTCAAATTGAACTTAATCCTTTCTTCCTAAAAGAATGCTCAAATCAAGGGGACACAGCTCACTCGTTTTGACTTCATGAGCTATGGGAGGTAGAGACAACTTTTTGAAAATACACAGCTAAAACTGTCCGTGCTTTGAATGCTAGACATGTTTTTCAGAATACACAGCTAAAACTGTCCCCGCTTTAAGTGCTTTAGCACTTAAAGCGGGGACCGTTTTACCAGTGTATTTTGAAAAAGTTGTGTGCTCTTCAAAGAGAAAGCTACTTTTGCTGTGTCTTTGGGTTCGAGGGGAAATGGGAGTCCTCTTCAGTCAGCAGGGACGACACCTGAGTCCTTTGCAGTCCTCTTGTCTGCCTCTGAGGGTGAAATGACAGTGGTCCCTGTCATCATGAGCCATGTCTGAAAGAATTATTCACATTCCCTACGAGAATAGAATGGTGAAATAGCAAAAGGTGTGTCTTCCTTTGGAGCATGGACGGGTTCAAAGCCCACCTCATACCACTAAGTATTTTGCTGAACACGAGCAGTTGTGTGTGCGGCCTGTGCTTGGGTGATTTTTGTGTCATGTGTGTGTGTGTGTGTGTGTGTGTGTCTGTGTGTGTGTGTCTGTATTTCTGTCTCCATTCCTGAGCAGCAAATCTTTTTTCCTCTTTTAGCATGTTACTCACAACTGTGGATGAAGCCCAGCAATCCTGAAAACACAATCCTTGTATGGTTGAAGGAAATTTTCTTGGTGATGAGTGAGAGGTTGGTGACTGAAACCAGCTCATTTCCCATTGACCACTGAGGTCACATCTCTCAGGTGAGAAGCAAAGTGAGAATTTGAACCAGGCACATTCTCCTTAGAGACAATGGGCCAAAGACAGGTCCGATGGAATCGAATGTCTTTTCATGTTGACATCCATCCCGTCAAGCCCTCGTTAAGCCATTGAAGTGTCACATTGGGCATGGGGGAGGCGGTGCACCCTGTGAAATTACACGTCCGAAGATTTGGATTTGATTTCCAGCCCTCTGCCAGTCAGTCTGCCAGGCACTTTCATGTGACAAGCCTTAGGCGAGTCCCTTTCTGTCTCTGATTCCCGATTCCTTCACAGGGATTTATGTGGGCCTTAACGCCCACTGGGAAAAGATCCCTCTGCCAGCTCAGTGCCTGCTTTCTTGCTTTGACTTGTCAATCTGGACTTGAATACACCTTTGGTTTTGGATTGACTCTATTACCTCTCCTAGAAATTAACACACAAAACTGACAGCTGATTGACAAGATGAGAAGCAGTTTTCCAAAATTCAAATTGAACTTAATCCTTTCTTACTAAAAGAATGCTCAAATCAAGGGGACACAGCTCACTCGTTTTGACTTCATGAGCCATGGCAGGTAGAGACAACTTTTTGAAAATACACAGCTAAAACTGTCCGTGCTTTGAATGCTAGACATGCTTTTCAGTTTTAAGTGCTTTAGCACTTAAAACGGGACCGTTTTAGCTGTGTATTTTGAAAAAGTTGTGTGCTCTTCAAAGAGAAAGCTACTTTTGCTGTGTCTTTGGGTTCGAGGGGAAATGGGAGTCCTCTTCAGTCAGCAGGGACGACACCTGAGTACTTTGCAGTCCTCTTGTCTGCCTCTGAGGGTGAAATGAGAGTGGTCCCTGTCATCATGAGCCATGTCTGAAAGAATTATTCACATTACCTACGAGAATAGACGGGTGAAATAGCAAAAGGTGTGTCTTCTTTTGGAGCATGGACGGGTTCAAAGCCCACCTCATACCACTAAGTATTTTGCTGAACACGAGCAGTTGTGTGTGCGGCCTGTGTTTGGGTGATTTTTGTGTCGTGTGTGTGTGTGTGTGTGTGTTTGTGTGTGTCAGTGTGTGTGTGTCTGTATTTCTGTCTCCATTCCTGAGCAGCAAATATTTTTTCCTTTTTTAGCATGTTACTCACAACTGTGGATGAAGCCCAGCACTCCTGAAAACACAATCCATGTATGGTTGAAGTTAATTTTCTTGGTGATGAGTGAGAGGTTGGTGACTGAAACCAGCTAATTTCCCATTGACCACTGAGGTCACATCTCTCAGGTGAGAAGCAAAGTGAGAATTTGAACCAGGCACATTCTCCTTAGAGACAATGGGCCAAAGAAAGGTCCGATGGAATCGAATGTCTTTTCATGTTGACATCCATCCCGTCAAGCCCTCGTTAAGCCATTGAAGTGTCACAATGGGCCTGGGGGAGGCGGTGCACCCTGTGAAATTACACGTCCGAAGATTTGGATTTGATTTCCAGCCCTCTGCCAGTCAGTCTGCCAGGCACTTTCATGTGACAAGCCTTAGGCGAGTCCCTTTCTGTCTCTGATTCCCGATTCCTTCACAGGGATTTATGTGGGCCTTTACGCCCACTGGGAAAAGATCCCTTTGCCAGCTCCGTGCCTGCTTTCTTGGTTTGACTTGTCAATCTGGACTTGAATACACCTTTGGTTTTGGATTGACTCTATTACCTCTCCTAGAAATTAACACACAAAACTGACAGCTGATTGACAAGATGAGAAGCAGTTTTCCAAAATTCAAATTGAACTTAATCCTTTCTTACTAAAAGAATGCTCAAATCAAAGGGACACAGCTCACTCGTTTTGACTTCATGAGCTATGGCAGGTAGAGACAACATTTAGAAAATACACAGCCAAAACTGTCCATGCTTTGAATGCTAGACATGTTTTTCAGAATACACAGCTAAAACAGTCCCCGCTTTAAGTGTTAAAGCACTTAAAGCGGGGACCGTTTTAGCTGTGTATTTTGAAAAAGTTGTGTACTCTTCAAAAAGAAAGCTACTTTTGCTGTGTCTTTGGGTTCGAGGGGAAATGGGAGTCCTCTTCAGTCAGCAGGGACGACACCTGAGTCCTTTGCAGTCCTCCTGTCTGCCTCTGAGGGTGAAATGAGAGTGGTCCCTGTCATCATAAGCCATGTCTGAAAGAATTATTCACATTCCCTACGAGAATAGACGGGTGAAATAGCAAAAGGTGTGTCTTCCTTTGGAGCATGGAAGGGTTCAAAGCCCACCTCATACCACTAAATATTTTTCTGAACACGATCAGTTGTGTGTGCGGCCTGTGTTTGGGTGATTTTTGTGTCATGTGTGTGTGTGTGAGTGTGTGTGTGTGTGTTTGTCTGTGTGTGTGTGTCTGTATTTCTGTCTCCATTCCTGAGCAGCAAATCTTTTTTCCTCTTTTAGCATGTTACTCACAACTGTTGATGAAGCCCAGCACTCCTGAAAACACAATCCATGTATGGTGGAAGGAAATTTTCTTGGTGATGAGTGAGAGGTTGGTGACTGAAACCAGCTCATTTCCCATTGACCACTGAGGTCACATCTCTCAGGTGAGAAGCAAAGTGAGAATTTGAACCAGGCACATTCTCCTTAGAGACAATGGGCCAAAGACAGGTCCGATGGAATCGAATGTCTTTTCATGTTGACATCCATCCCGTCAAGCCCTCGTTAAGCCATTGAAGTGTCACATTGGGCCTGGGGGATGCGGTGCACCCTGTGAAATTACACGTCCGAAGATTTGGATTTGATTTCCAGCCCTCTGCCAGTCAGTCTGCCAGGCACTTTCATGTGACAAGCCTTAGGCGAGTCCCTTTCTGTCTCTGATTCCCGATTCCGTCACAGGGATTTATGTGGGCCTTAACGCCCACTGGGAAAAGATCCCTCTGCCAGCTCAGTGCCTGCTTTCTTGGTTTGACTTGTCAATCTGGACTTGAATACACCTTTGGTTTTGGATTGACTCTATTACCTCTCCTAGAAATTAACACACAAAACTGACAGCTGATTGACAAGATGAGAAGCAGTTTTCCAAAATTCAAATTGAACTTAATCCTTTCTTCCTAAAAGAATGCTCAAATCAAGGGGACACAGCTCACTCGTTTTGACTTCATGAGCTATGGCAGGTAGAGACAACTTTTTGAAAATACACAGCTAAAACTGGCCGTGCTTTGAATGCTAGACATGTTTTTCAGAATACACAGCTAAAACGGTCCCCGTTTTAAGTGCTAAACCACTTAAAGCGGGGACCGTTTTAGCTGTGTATTTTGAAAAAGTTGTGTGCTCTTCAAAGAGAAAGCTACTTTTGCTGTGTCTTTGGGTTCGAGGGGAAATGGGAGTCCTCTTCAGTCAGCAGGGACGACACCTGAGTCCTTTGCAGTCCTCCTGTCTGCCTCTGAGGGTGAAATGAGAGTGGTCCCTGTCATCATGAGCCATGTCTGAAAGAATTATTCACATTCCCTACGAGAATAGACGGGTGAAATAGCAAAAGGTGTGTCTTCCTTTGGAGCATGGACGGGTTCAAAGCCGACCTCATACCACTAAGTATTTTGCTGAACACGAGCAGTTATGTGTGCGGCCTGTGTTTGGGTGATTTTTGTGTCATGTGTGTGTGTGTGTGTGTGTGTGTGTGTGTGTCTGTGTGTGTGTGTCTGTATTTCTGTCTCCATTCCTGAGCAGCAAATCTTTTTTCCTCTTTTAGCATGTTACTCACAACTGTGGATGAAGCCCAGCACTCCTGACAACACAATCCATGTATGGTTGAAGGAAATTTTCTTGGTGATGAGTGAGAGGTTGGTGACTGAAACCAGCTCATTTCCCATTGACCACTGAGGTCACATCTCTCAGGTGAGAAGCAAAGTGAGAATTTGAACCAGGCACATTCTCCTTAGAGACAATGGGCCAAAGACAGGTCCGATGGAATCGAATGTCTTTTCATGTTGACATCCATCCCGTCAAGCCCTCGTTAAGCCATTGAAGTGTCACATTGGGCCTGGGGGAGGCGGTGCATCCTGTGAAATTACACGTCCGAAGATTTGGATTTGATTTCCAGCCCTCTGCCAGTCAGTCTGCCAGGCACTTTCATGTGACAAGCCTTAGGCGAGTCCCTTTCTGTCTCTGATTCCCGATTCCTTCACAGGGATTTATGTGGGCCTTAACGCCCACTGGGAAAAGATCCCTCTGCCAGCTCAGTGCCTGCTTTCTTGGTTTGACTTGTCAATCTGGACTTGAATACACCTTTGGTTTTGGATTGACTCTATTACCTCTCCTAGAAATTAACACACAAAACTGACAGCTGATTGACAAGATGAGAAGCAGTTTTCCAAAATTCAAATTGAACTTAATACTTTCTTACTAAAAGAATGCTCAAATCAAGGGGACACAGCTCACTCGTTTTGACTTCATGAGCTATGGCAGGTAGAGACAACTTTTTGAAAATACACAGCTAAAACTGTCCGTGCTTTGAATGCTAGACATGTTTTTCAGAATACACAGCTAAAGCGGGGACCGTTTTAGCAGTGTATTTTGAAAAAGTTGTGTGCTCTTCAAAGAGAAAGCTACTTTTGCTGTGTCTTTGGGTTCGAGGGGAAATGGGAGTCCTCTTCAGTCAGCAGGGACGACACCTGAGTCCTTTGCAGTCCTCCTGTCAGCCTCTGAGGGTGAAATGAGAGTGGTCCCTGTCATCATGAGCCATGTCTGAAAGAATTATTCACATTCCCTACGAGAATAGACGGGTGAAGTAGCAAAAGGTGTGTCTTCCTTTGGAGCATGGAAGGGTTCAAAGCCCACCTCATACCACTAAGTATTTTGCTGAACACGAGCAGTTGTGTGTGCGGCCTGTGTTTGGGTGATTTTTGTGTCATGTTTGTGTGTGTGTGTGTGTTTGTGTGTGTGTGTGTGTGTGTGTCTCTGTGTGAGTGTCTGTATTTCTGTCTCCATTCCTGAGCAGCAAATCTTTTTTCCCCTTTTAGCATGTTACTCACAACTGTGGATGAAGCCCAGCACTCCTGAAAACACAATCCATGTATGGTTGAAGGAAATTTTCTTGGTGATGAGTGAGAGGTTGGTGACTGAAACCAGCTCATTTCCCATTGACCACTGAGGTCACATCTCTCAGGTGAGAAGCAAAGTGAGAATTTGAACCAGGTACATTCTCCTTAGAGACAAAGGGCCAAAGACAGGTCCGATGGAATCGAATGTCTTTTCATGTTGACATCCATCCCGTCAAGCCCTCGTTAAGAAATTGAAGTGTCACATTGGGCCTGGGGAAGGCGGTGCCACCTGTGAAATTACACGTCCGAAGATTTGGATTTGATTTCCATCCCTCTGCCAGTCAGTCTGCCAGGCACTTTCATGTGACAAGCATTAGGCGAGTCCCTTTCTGTCTCTGATTCCCGATTCCTTCACAGGGATTTATGTGGGCCTTAACGCCCACTGGGAAAAGATCCCTCTGCCAGCTCAGTGCCTGCTTTCTTGCTTTGACTTGTCAATCTGGACTTGAATACACCTTTGGTTTTGGATTGACTCTATTACCTCTCCTAGAAATTAACACACAAAACTGACAGCTGATTGACAAGATGAGAAGCAGTTTTCCAAAATTCAAATTGAACTTAATCCTTTCTTACTAAAAGAATGCTCAAATCAAGGGGACACAGCTCACTCGTTTTGACTTCATGAGCTATGGCAGGTAGAGACAACTTTTTGAAAATACACAGCCAAAACTGTTGGTGCTTTGAATGCTAGACATGTTTTTCAGAATACACAGCTAAAACGGTCCCCGCTTTAAGTGTTAAAGCACTTAAAGCGGGGACCGTTTTAGCTGTGTATTTTGAAAAATTTGTGTGCTCTTCAAAGAGAAAGCTACTTTTGCTGTGTCTTTGGGTTCGAGGGGAAATGGGAGTCCTCTTCAGTCAGCAGGGACGACACCTGAGTCCTTTGCAGTCCTCCTGTCTGCCTCTGAGGGTGAAATAGCAAAAAGTGTGTCTTCCTTTGGAGCATGGACGGGTTCAAAGCCCATCTCATACCACTAAGTATTTTGCTGAACACGAGTAGTTGTGTGTGCGGCCTGTGTTTGGGTGATTTTTGTGTCATGTGTGTGTGTGTGTGTGTGTGTGTGTGTGTGTGTGTGTGTGTCTGTGTGTGTGTGTCTGTAATCTGTCTCCATTCCTGAGCAGCAAATCTTTTTTCCTCTTTTAGCATATTACTCACAACTTTGGATGAAGCCCAGCACTCCTGAAAACACAATCCATGTATGGTTGAAGGAAATTTTCTTGGTGATGAGTGAGAGGTTGGTGTCTGAAACCAGCTCATTTCCCATTGACCACTGAGGTCACATCTCTCAGGTGAGAAGCAAAGTGAGAATTTGAACCAGGCACATTCTCCTTAGAGACAATGGGCCAAAGACAGGTCCGATGGAATCGAATGTCTTTTCATGTTGACATCCATCCCGAGAAGCCCTCGTTAAGCCATTGAAGTGTCACATTGGGCCTGGGGGAGGCGGTGCACCCTGTGAAATTACACGTCTGAAGATTTGGATTTGATTTCCAGCCCTCTGCCAGTCAGTCTGCCATGCACTTTCATGTGACAAGCCTTAGGCGAGTCCCTTTCTGTCTCTGATTCCCGATTCCTTCACAGGGATTTATGTGGCCCTTAACGGCCACTGGGAAAAGATCCCTCTGCCAGCTCAGTGCCTGCTTTCTTGGTTTGACTTGTCAATCTGGACTTGAATACACCTTTGGTTTTGGATTGACTCTATTACCTCTCCTAGAAATTAACACACAAAACTGACAGCTGATTGACAAGATGAGAAGCAGTTTTCCAAAATTCAAATTGAACTTAATCCTTTCTTACTAAAAGAATGCTCAAATCAAGGGGACACAGCTCACTCGTTTTGACTTCATGAGCTATGGCAGGTAGAGACAACTTTTTGAAAATACACAGCTAAAACTGTCCGTGCTTTGTTTGCTAGACATGTTTTTCAGGATACACAGCTAAAACGGTCCCCGCTTTAAGTGCTTTAAGCGGGGACCATTTTAGCTGTGTATTTTAAAAAAGTTGTGTGCTCTTCAAAGAGAAAGCTACTTTTGCTGTGTCTTTGGGTTCGAGGGGAAATGGGAGTCCTCTTCAGTCAGCAGGGACGACACCTGAGTCCTTTGCAGTCCTCTTGTCTGCCTCTGAGGGTGAAGTGAGAGTGGTCCCTGTCATCATGAGCCATGTCTGAAAGAATTATTCACACTCCCTACGAGAATAGACGGGTGAAATAGCAAAAGGTGTGTCTTCCTTTGGAGCATGGACTGGTTCAAAGCCCACCACATACCACTAAGTATTTTGCTGATCACGAGCAGTGGTGTGTGCGGCCTGTGTTTGGGTGATTTTTGTGTCGTGTGTGTGTGTGTGTGTGTGTGTTTGTGTGTGTGTCTGTATTTCTGTCTCCATTCCTGAGCAGCAAATCTTTTTTCCTCTTTTAGCATGTTACTCACAACTGTGGATGAAGCTCAGCACTCCTGAAAACACAATCCATGTATGGTTGAAGGAAATTTTCTTGGTGATGATTGAGAGGTTGGTGACTGAAACCAGCTCATTTCCCATTGACCACTGAGGTCACATCTCTCAGGTGAGAAGCAAAGTGAGAATTTGAACCAGGCACATTCTCCTTAGAGACAATGGGCCAAAGACAGGTCCGATGGAATCGAATGTCTTTTCACGTTGACATCCATCCCGTCAAGCCCTAGTTAAGCCATTGAAGTGTCACATTGGGCCTGGGGGAGGCGGTGCACCCTGTGAAATTACACGTCCGAAGATTTGGATTTGATTTCCAGCCCTCTGCCAGTCAGTCTGCCAGGCACTTTCATGTGACAAGCCTTAGGCGAGTCCCTTTCTGTCTCTGATTCCCGATTCCTTCACAGGGATTTATGTGGGCCTTAACGCCCACTGGGAAAAGATCCCTCTGCCAGCTCAGTGCCTGCTTTCTTGGTTTGACTTGTCAATCTGGACTTGAATACACCTATGGTTTTGGATTGACTCTATTACCTCTCCTAGAAATTAACACACAAAACTGACAGCTGATTGACATGATGAGAAGCAGTTTTCCAAAATTCAAATTGAACTTAATCCTTTCTTACTAAAAGAATGCTCAAATCAAGGGGACACAGCTCACTCGTTTTGACTTCATGAGCTATGGCAGGTAGAGACAACTTTTTGAAAATACATGGCTAAAACTGTCCGTTCTTTGAATGCTAGACATGTTTTTCAGAATACACAGCTAAAACGGTCCCCACTTTAAGTGCTAAAGCACTTAAAGTGGGGACCCTTTTAGCTGTGTATTTTGAAAAAGTTGTGTGCTCTTCAAAGAGAAAGCTACTTTTGCTGTGTCTTTGGGTTCGAGGGGAAATGGGAGTCCTCTTCAGTCAGCAGGGACGACACCTGAGTCCTTTGCAGTCCTCTTGTCTGCCTCTGATTGTGAAATGAGAGTGGTCCCTGTCATCATGAGCCATGTCTGAAAGAATTATTCACATTACCTACGAGAATAGACGGGTGAAATAGCAAAAGGTGTGTCTTCCTTTGGAGCATGGAAGGGTTCAAAGCCCACCTCATACCACTAAGTATTTTGCTGAACACGAGCAGTTGTGTGTGCCGCCTGTGTTTGGGGGATTTTTGTGTCATGTGTGTGTGTGTGTGTGTGTGTGTGTGTGTGTGTGTGTCTGTGTGTGTGTGTCTGTATTTCTGTCTCCATTCCTGAGCAGCAAATCTTTTTTCCTCTTTTAGCATGTTACTCACAACTGTGGATTAAGCCAGCACTCCTGAAAACACAATCCATGTATGGTTGAAGGAAATGTTCTTGGTGATGAGTGAGAGGTTGGTGACTGAAACCAG